>NC_087517.1:67042413-72237540 GCF_963921805.1 Phalacrocorax carbo
CAAAGCTTGACAACCCCGGGCTCTTTATTGAACAAGAGAAGAAAACGGGGCCATCCCTCCATGGGAGGAATGCGCTTTCTTCTGCAGGTGAAGGCGCTCTCAGCAACGCGTGTGTGTGTGTGAAACTGAGGGAGAGGCTGCACTCTGCTTTTAAACACTTGCACTTTGTTGCCTCTGCTGGATGCTACATCGTGCCTTCCAGTAAAAGGCTCTTTACGGTACTTCTATTCCATCCATGCACTTTTTTGAGAACCTTGAGATTACTACGAGTGCATGCTTAGCCTTTAAAATTTGAGTTTCTTTTTAATGCGGGAAATTCTGTTGGCATTATTCCCAAGAAAAATACCATTTCATTAGGGCAGGATTGGCGTGACATCTAATTTTCTCATCTGTGTAGTACTCTGCCTGCAAAATTTTGCATACTCGAGTGTGCCTCGTTCAGACTGATCCTGAATGACAGAGCCGTATCATAATCCAACCATATGAGCTTCTTAAAAAAAAAAAAGAGAAACAACATTCCCACAGGACATGTAAAAATTACTTACAGTGGGTTAGGACATGTTTTAAAAATGTACATGGAACCACTGTCAGAAGAACAACAGTAAAACTTTGTTATTTCCAGGCATTATCTATCCAATAATTCTTTAGAGTTTTCCAAGTCCCTTCTAAAAACTACCAACAAGAGAAAACAAATCAGGTTGTACTGTAAACAAAACAATTTCTCTTTCCGTTTCTAACAGTGTATCAATAATATTTCAAAATCCTGACAACCAAGCCTCCAGTTAACCACAGTTAACATGCAAAAAAAAAATGTTCACAAAAGGGATTAAGCGGCACAACAGACAAGTCAAGATTTGTGCATCTGCCATCACAATCAGTGTTGGTCACCAACAAAAAAAGAGATGTCTGCATAATTTAATCTGTTCTCCGGTCACCTATGTTTCACGTGTAATGGGTATTGCTAGTTTACGATGAGATCAATCCTGCAATTCCTTTTTCCACCTCTCTTGGCCGGCATTCAGCTGCTCAGAACATTCAACTCTTCTTAACAACAGGGGCAGGAGCTATATTCTCTTTTGTGCCCTACCACGTTGAAAAGAATGCTGGTCCTCAACAAATTAATACTAATTGCAGGTCAGCTACTGAACTAGTGGACAAAGCAACATTTCAGCCACTGTTTTCAGAATCAATATCTCGGTGTCACAGACTCCCAGAGCTGTTGCTGGAACACTCTGAGCAGATAGCGGAGCTGAATAAAACTGATGGTTTGAGACTGAACTGTGAGGAAACCCTTTCCTGGGGAGGGTGCTTCAAAGAGAGTCAAGTACGATCAGCCTCCCGAGAATATGCTTTCTGGAAACTTCTCCTCCTCTTACAGGAAGTTGTGTCTAATACAGTCTAATATTTTGCTGATTAAATCTACCTATAAAATTCATAGGGAAAGTTTGCTAGCCCCAGAGAGGGAAGGTGGGGTCACTGAAACCCTCCCTGCATCATTACATCACGCATTCAGACATGCATTACGCTCCCTGGGAGGGGTTTAACCCCTCCAGGGTCTCTCACTGGGCCTAAAGTCATTTGCTACCTTGAACCTCTGGAGGGACTTTGTAAAATGTGGTCTGGACTTCCTCAATGCAGAAAGAACCACAGTTTTGACAATGTCCCGGTTAGGGTAAGGAGCAAGCCATATGGCTTGTGTAGGAGTCAAACCTAAATCAAATCCCATTCAAAAAGCCAAAGTCTGTAGAAATTTAGAGGTGTCTACTTTATACCTGCAAGGGCAACTTGGTTTCCAATTATCCTCCCTCTTCGAATCATCCGCATTGGCACAAATCTCCCTACTATTTGTGGCACTAAGAAGCAGGTAACAACTAATGACAGGTAAAGGCCTAACAAGAGTCCTGTTCTGTTAGGTTGTCTCTGACCTGCTCTCCAAAGAGCCTAGAGATCACCTGGACAAGTTGGGGGAAGGGGGGACAACAAGCAGGGAGGAGGAGGAATTTTCCCTATGTCATATGATGGTTGGTGGCAGAGCAGACACTAATATCGAAGTCCCTTATTTCCAGCCCAAAAGGTAGCACAATAACAGGCTAAGTTCTTTTAACATCTACTGCTAGTGCAGTTAAGGTCATATTTTCAGGCAGATTTACATTGGTTTTTTAAGTTAATTATTTTAATAATATTTGGCATTCCATGTCACTCTTCGTTCTGGTATCTCAATGTGGATGACACTACCTACTTAAAAAGGGCAACAACCCTTACAGCAAGGGCTGAAATGGTACTTTTTCACAGTTGGGGAGCTAATAACACTGAAAGTTAAAGCCATACAGCAAAGGTCTTCCCAGGGAGTTTTGCCTACTACCTCAAAGATTTCCACCCTGGCTCCTTCAGCTTCAAGGATAGTAATAATTTATCTGGAGCGCCTATACGGAGCTGTTAGGTTGTGGTGTTCAATCAGTGGTCCTTTACTGACTAAGGAAGCTTGCTTTCTAACAAAGTTCAATTGTAAATAACTCTCTGTAGCACATAGCCACTGAGGATGAATGTACTGCCTTAGTTCTCTGTAGCTCTTATCCTCTTAGGTGAGGAGAAAACCTCCGTGTGTGTTCCTGACCCATTTGCATGTCTCCTTGATCTGCTGAGTTGGTGTGGCAACTTGCTAGACAATGGTCAGCATTATGCAAGGCAACTTGCATTAACACTGCAGTCCACAACAGAACTGGTGTTCTGACAGGCACTAACCCGAAGCAAAGAGAAGAAAAGAATGGAAAACATTAGAATATAAGAAGTCTTCAGTTAATATAGCTTATCTAATAGCTTTTCTCCAGTTCAAGCCAACACCTAGTTTGTTAAAAAGAAATAATTGCAAAATAGGCAGCCATACAAAAGAGTGAGGTTTAAAACTTTGACCAAACCGAAGTTGATTTGTTAAGCATCTTGCCCAGTTGTCACAATTATATCAAAAAAGCAGAACTGTGATCCATTAAGGAACATCTAAAGGGATGCATGACATGGCTGGTTTTATTTGCAGTTGACACAAGGCTCTTAAATGATGTATCTGGGGATCATTTATTAATCCATGCCCAGTTTGTTTTCATGCTGTGTCAGGGAATCTAAATGGAAAATGGGGGCTTTGCTTTATCTCCGCAATTCTTTGTTTGGATGTTTGTTTGTTTTCAAAGCTTGCTTGTCTGATTAATAAGGCCAGTGTCATGCAGAATAAAAGAGGGATGTGTCACATTAGTTCTTTGCCCAGTTAAATCTCCTCCTGGCTCAGTGACTCTTTCTCTATTTCAGCCATCATTTTCTAATTTATGTTAGTTCCCCGTGATCTATAGGGGGAAAAAAAAGTTGATTCCCATTTGAACAAGCCCAAAAGCCACGTACAATCTGATTCTTTGTTCTATTTAAGCATACAAACCAGGAATAATTCCAGTCAATAGGTTTACACCAAATAAATTAGGGGGACCATCAGGTATGTAGGTTGTAACAAATGCATGGAATTTTTCTAGATGGTCAGATTCCTTGAGTGCAATCTCAACTTCATTAAAACCATCGGAAACCTTCACTAATGAAACCAGCGGGCCCTGAATTTCACCTACAAGCTCAGGCTCTGAGAAGCCATAGTTACGACTATGAATGGGCAGACATCAAATTAGTGGGGACAATCCATTTGTAGCTAGTAGTAAAAAAACGGTCTAATTTTCATTTCTGTCTGAATCGTGGCACTGACATTTTCTAGACCTAAAAAAAGGGGCTTTGTGTATCGATATGGCAGTGGTGGCAAATGGCAAGAATTATGGCTTGCCAAGTAAGAAGTTGAACTCCACAGAACAAGAGAAGACATGTTGCTCCTGGAGTTCCCTCTTCTTCCAGACACAGTCACGAAGCAAAATTTGTGTGTGTGAAATATGATTTAATTACTCAAGCAATTTTCCACATTGCTGGTATCTTCTGAAGTGCTTTAGCAGTTAAAGGAAGATGAAAGACTAATATAAGTTTTTCAGTGCTATACATAGAGGGGGGAAAAAAAAAAATCTTCTGTGGCTTCCACAGTTAAATAACATATCTCCTGTAGTACATTACAATTATAGCAGCATGGTAATTGCCAACCATTGCGAAATATACTACAGGGTGGGTTTAGGGTTTTTTTTTATCAGCCATCATACCTGCCTTAATAAATGACACATATTAGGTATAAACTATAACTCTTCATTTCATTAATAGGATAAAGGCCAAAGAGTGATCATAAAATAGATTATAGGAATAATTAACAGGAGCATAAATGAATGGCATATTGTCTGCTACAGAATAATAGTTCTTTACTAGTACTACCAAAGATAGGTGCTTCATTTATGAAAGATTTTAAATTTTTTGAAAAAGAAAACTTACAAGACAGTTGCATATATGGCAAAGCCGTGACTCAATATACTTAAGTAATAAAAATGTTGAGAACTAAAGATACCCCATGAAAATAAAACACTGATTTTTCTTCAGTGAAAACTAATTTTCCATCTGCATAATGGGGAAAACCTCAATTTTCCCTTGAAAAAATTTGACAAAGTTTTCCAGCTAGTCCCTGCAGGGTAGTAGCAAATGAGATGCTCTTAAGAGCTACGTGCTGGCACTCTGAGCTGCAATCAGTCAGTGGGAAATGCCTGATGTGCTGGTAAGTGATGTGATACTGGGATTTACAGGTGTATTGTCTTAGTAAAATGAAGTGTGGCATCTTCTTGATGCAACACGGCTTCAGTGTTCTGAGAGGTTTATTATTGCAGCACTTCTCAGCTTTTACTTCTCAGCCCCCTGCCTTGCATTAAGCGTACACGACTGGCTGGATTACCCCAGTCCAACCGACCCAATATCTGGTCCGTCACTGAAGCAAGGTGGCACACTGAAGCGGGTGCCTTTGGGAGAATACGAGCACACCTCTGGCATTCTCCTGGTTCTAACTCCTGCAATTTTCAAAATAGCTGCACTTCTTGCGGAATCACACTGACGGAGAGCAGATGACAGGTTTTCTTGAAAACAGAGATTGAAAGAACTGGCACTGTCTTCAACACAAAACAAAGCAGTCATCAAACACACCACCATCTGCTAGAGACAAGACAATTTGAAAGAAATAGCCAAGAAACGCAAGAAGAGCTGAAGCGGCTGCTGAAACGGGCTATTGACTAGTAATTCAGCTCCATTAAACTCAACTTTTCAGAACTTTTTTGAAACTTCAGATTTGGCAATCAAATCTCTCATTCTGGCAGTGACCCTAGTGAGGAAAGTACATAAGCGTCTGTCCTCGATTCTGCATGCTACTGGGATCCGACAAGGAGTATTTATGGGACTGATAATAAGAAATGTTATTTTGACCTAGTTGTGTAGTAAAACTCCAAGAATTTGCTGCTCAACTATTCATTTTATGGAATACAATGATCAATGAAGAAAGCACAGCTTATTTGTCTAAGGATCAGTAAGGTCCAAATCTCTGCTTTAATATAGTTTTTGTGAGTGAGCCAGCTGCCGAGGATAAAGCTAGGATCAGGTGTCTCACAGAGCTGAATACTTCTTTCACAAACACTTAGGGCTACAGTCAGGGATCATACAAATAATACATCCCATCTTATCAAGTCCTGGTTTCCTGTCTTGAGTCTACAGACTCAACTGAAGAAGTGAGATACCAAGAAATGTGATGCGGGAAAAAGACCTGATGCCTGGAAGGGCCTTTTTGCAGGCAAAGATGTGAACTGTGCAACTTTTATCTTCTTCTACTAGGAATTATTCTTGCTATGTTTCATCTGCTGTTGCTTTCATAACTTTTCTTTTTCACTGAGCTGGAGGGAGCTGTATAAACAGGTTATGCTTCTGACTACATCCTCACGTACGTTCAAGGGACCTTCCTTGCTCCATTTGTCTCCATTTATTTGGGAAGGAGAAAGGAGGGTGTGTGTCAGCGTCTGAGTCTGAGAAACTTCACATGTTTCAGCCTAAGAAAATACGTTCTTCTTTCCATCTCCCACATCCACCCCCACCTCCATCCTCCCCACTGAACGTGTCTGTCTCTCGGTGTGCTAATCTGCTTTATACTGTCTGGGATATTTTAATTTTTGACACACGATACCAGCAAGAGGTTCTTAGCTACCAAAACCTGATATACACCCTTAGAAAGGCATGACCCCGATTACACAATTGCAGAAATGATATCGTAGTCCTGCCTCTCAGCGTAGCCTGTAACTCGCTTGTCTTCAAAATATCCACAACCTATTGTGCGTGATTTGAAAACGCTACTCACTCGGGGTGGAGTTTATGCCTGACATAGACCAGATAAACTCCAGTCATCGCCTCACAATACTTTTTTTTTTTAATTTAATCTTTAAAAGGACAGGCTGCTGGTTAACTGAGAGTCCCCTGTTTGATTGACAGTATCTGTCAGAGGCAATGAACTCCACTTGAACATTGCCTTTATGTTCCTGTGTAAAGTTGTTCAACTGTGACCCTTCCATCTGTTCCAGCTAATCTGAAAGTCATTTAGGCCCGCTTCTCCATTCATCCTAAACACAGCGCATTCTCCTGTTAACACACATATGCAAAGTTGTCGGGCTGTCAGCTACGTAAGGGCTCCCCCCCCACGTTTTTTTTTTAAACTCTCACGACATCTGTGTCTACATTTCCTCATATCAATTACAATTTTTTAAGAAAATTTTCAGAAAGTACTTTAAATCTTACTAATTACTTTTTATGAACATGCCAGTAAATCTCACAGCATCACTTCAGAAAAGATTCAGAATGGTTCTTTAAGGAGAGGTCATCAGGTAGCTGACTTCAGTGCTCCAATGTGCATGTGCAAACCTCCATATTTTAAAGACTGAGACAAACGGTTGCCTTGAAGAAGGTGTAAGATCTTTACCAAAAAGCGCTTCTAAGATTTTGGAAGATTACTACTCATAAATGGCCGTTCAAGCCAACTTCAAGTATTTAAGATCATCTTACCCTATTTGATATGCAATTTGAAAATGCGTACAAACGTATAAAAAAATCTGAAAACTTAACAATTTGATGCTCTCATTTAATTTGCTCTTTAAAATTCATCTCACACAGGTCAGAAACTATTCCACTAACACTGTCGGCATAGTTAATATTTATCTTAAGAACGACTGGTAAATAATCTTTTCCTTGTACACAAAGTTAACATTAGCAATTAAGGTAACTTTAAACTCAGGGGAATAAATGTTCATTATGGTCCTGCTCAGATACTGCTGCAAAACTGTATATTGCATCCAACAAAACTAAGACCAAGAAGTTATTTCTGAGGTTTCCAAGGAAATACAAAGAGAAGTTTCCTACCCAAGCAATTTGTTATTGTGAGACAAGAAAATAATAATATAAATTTCATTATTATTCATTTCTGGTACATCCACACAAAAAAGTCTTTACACAAGACTGATCCACAAAAAAAAAAAAAGGAAAAGGAAAAGCGTAATGCCATCTATTCTAAATGACTTTTAGAATAAAACGCAACCACTAAAAACATTTCATAGAATGAAAAAAAATTACAAGGGAAAACACATTGCTAGTATTATTATGGATTTTGTTGTGCATCTAAAGAGGATCAGAGTTGCGTGCTGCACACACACTATGTCTCAAATATTTATTAGATGGAATGTACACATCTGGTAGAATCTTGACTTCTTGGTAAATGTTAGCACAAAATGAGTGACACTTGTAGCAAACCTTTGTTCTCGTGGGTGATTTCTCTGACAGAAGTTATATAGAAGAATAGAATCAGGAAAAAAGAAAAAAAAAAAACACCACAAAAAAAAACCAACAGAAAAAAAGCCCTAAATCTCCCTAGCCTACTGTTCAGTTCTGTCATAGAGAAGTAAAGAAACTAGAGTTCCTATTCATGTATTACCCACTCTGGTTGTCACGCAAGCTTTTTGGCCTTTCTCATCATACTTGAATGGTGGTAAAATAATAAAGGCAGTGGGACGAACTTCAGTGCTGCTCTTTTTCCTTTTTATTAAAAAAAAAAAAAAAGGGTAATTTCCTGATTCTTCTTATGATGTGACGGAGGCTCAACAGTAAAGATCTCTCACCCTCACAGTTAAGACTCAATAATACAAGTTAATGATTGTAATTCAGGCCCTGATTTTTGTTTAATAAAAAAGCATTGTGTTTACATAAATTGTCAAAAATAAATTGAAATAATCCGTATATGCCTATGTGCTTTCCTGCTATTTTCACAGGAAAACTACTTGTTAAACCTATATGTAAAAAAATACATCAAAGTTGTGGAGTTAATTGCAAAATGCTCAAAAATGCACACGTGTCTTTTCATGCGTATAGTCTCTGCTTAAAATACAGAGTGTTTCTCCGTTCTTTCATCAGGAAAGAATTTAGGATGAGATTCACCTCAGCTAACTTTATTGGTCTGTAGGACAGACAGCTGTGTCTGAACTAGCCTAGTCTGTGGAAAAAAATATGATCTTTTAGGATATTACTCATCTGATCTGCCTTAAACACTGACTTCAGGAAGAGAAAATGAGTCGCACACCTTCGACGTGTATCTCTTCAACAACTATAAAGGCAGTTGAGGCGGGCTGCTTGGACGTCTACCCTGTTGCTGCTTAGACTGATGAATGCAGCTTCTCATTTGCTGTAATTACCATCAATGAACAAGCTTTGACATTGCTCCCCAACGCTTCGGGCTCTAGAAACTTGGTGTAGAGATACTCCTGTTTGCTCTGATGTTACATTTAACATTTTCTTGCGTTACTGACAGTCAAATTAATGTTTTAAGGGTCTAACAGTACAAATTTTCTAATTAACATGGAAAGGCCTCATTAATAATACAGTTAAAATAGCTTCCTAGCACTTACCCCACTTCCTTCCCATGAAAATCATACGGAGCTACAAGCACAGGTCTGGCAGAGTTAATGAGGTCGGGTTCCAGGTGGTGCCTGGCACATACCAGTTATCAGCTGGGAAACACTGGTGCTTCCCTTTTACTTAAGGTAAGGAAAAAGCAAATTTAATTTGCCATGACATAGAAACAAGACATGAATTTCCACTGAGGGAAGATATCACAGAGAAGGAATTAAAATTCCTTAGGGATGGAAAAGAAGGTGGATTTTTCAGGAATAAGGGAGCTATGCATAATTAAGAGCCCTCTAGGGAAGATCAGGCCTTTGTGTGATTTCCCAAGATCTCAGAAGGACAGAACAGTAAAACCCCCACAACTACTAAAGGACAGTGAGAGGGAAGTTATGGCAAAAGTAATGTCTATGTCCAAGAAGGCTGCAAAGAACAACCAGCATCTAAGATTCACTGAAAGCTACAGTTAATGTCAAGTTTGATTTTTTTTTGAGTATTCATGCCAGTTGATTTTCCAAATAGAAACACACTATAGGAGTATGTAAGGAAAAGGCCAGTACTTTGGGTCTGAAAGAAAAACCGATGGATTTACAATGCTGGGGAAGAGGTCTGAAGGGAAGTTCATAGGGAAAGAAAAAGAAAAAACATGAAGGTTCAAGCTGATAATAAATCTCATCTGTAGCTGTATGTTATACTGTGACAGTAGCACTCACCACAGAGCCCAGTATGTTTGCGGACCCTTTTTCTTCATATGTGACTTCGAGCATAACAGAGCCTAAGGAAACAGCAGCACTATCGTAGGCAGTACAGGCAACACGACTTGTTTTCCATCTCAAGCTAGACCTTGGACAAAGTTTTGGCTGAGATTTCTGTAGGCGGTTGCTGCCCACAGACTGTTTGCGATCACCTCTAAAGACTTTTGAGTGTTTAAATACGTACACAGAGGAATGTGTGAAGAGTATTTATACCAGCTGGGCTGAAACACTTCACTCATGAGGCCTTGCCACTCCTCCTGCTGCTTTGCTCAGTGTGCCCAAATCTGCTGATGTCCTATGGAGATGCACTGTATGCCAAATGCATAAATAAATATGTGCCTGTACATGTATGCAGCTCCCCATCCTAGAAGTCAAAGACCTGCAGTCAATAATCGGTTTGCTGGTAAATACTACGTACGTGGGAGTCACACTGCCTCTGTGTCGGTGAGGCTGACGGTGAATGAAGGGCGATAGCCTCACTTATCACAGAGGGGATGGAGCCACGCCAGGGCCTGGAAAACCAACCCAGCAAATTTTAAGTCCTAACAGATCAGAGAAGTCTTCACTGCGTCCCTTCTCTCTCAATTCAAATGTCTGGTGTAAAGACATTTTATTCCACCTAATCTATTTAACAAGTCTGAAAACAATTGTTAATTAGTTATCCTGAATCCCGAGAGAAGCATTTTGTCTTGGGTAGTCTCCAGGAAGGGCTACTACGTGTGGTTCAGCACAACGATGTGCTCAGTAGAGGCCAACAAGCCGTTATAAACTGTATGGAGAAACAGGGCAACTGACAGGAAATCCTTCTTCTGGTATCCTGCCTCTTCCGGTATGTGAGTTCCTTTTAACGAGATAAACATTCCTAATGCCAGCACTTCCACCCAACGCCCCTCGATCCCCCCGTATTTGCACATCCCAAAGGCTTTCTTTTATCACTGTGAAAACTATTTCTATTATTATTTCTAGAAGAAAATACACAAGGGAAAAAGGGAAAAAGGGAAAAAAAAGGGAAAAAGGGAAAAAAAGGGAAAAAAAGGGGAAAAAAGGGGAAAAAAAGGGGAAAAAAAGGGGAAAAAAGGGGAAAAAAAAGGGAAAAAAGGGGGAAAAAAGGGAAAAAAGGGGAAAAAAGGGGAAAAAAGGGTGATTCTTTAGTAACTGCATGTTACAATGACTATTGCAGGGCTTTTCTAAAATTTGGGGGTTTTCTTTTCCTCTATATCAGAAGATGAGAACTGAACATGGTCTACCTCCCAAGTCACTGTCGGCTTCCTTTCACTACTCAGTTTGCATCAAGTCTTTGTCCAGTCCTCACTGCTGATGAAAAGATGATTTTTAATTAACTGCCAAAACTCTTCTATTTTGTGCTACCTTTATCTGAAAATGGAACTGATAAAATCCTAAGAAAATCTATTTGCAGACATTACTGCGTCATCTTCTCTGTATACTCATTGATTATGAAAATTAGAGACTGGCTTCAAAATTAAAAGATTTTAAAAAAACTACGTAGCAGTTATTACTTGCCTTTTGTTCTTTACCCTTAAAAGACACCTTCAATAAACCTTTTCAAGATTTATTTCAAATTCAAGAGAGCCAAAAGTGTACATTTAAATGAAGAAAGAAATAAGGCTGCAACTTCTTTGTAACTATATGATTCTAAGAGCCGGGTGCTAGAAAAACAATAATAAAAATACAGATTTCTGAGCTGACACGGGCGAGTTTGAAAGGTCAGTTAGTCCAGGTTGCAAATAGTCACAGTACCGAAGTATTATCTGTGACACACAGGTAATTACAAAAATCTGCTGGGATGTTCCCATGCTCAGATTTAGGCGTATAATCTTCACACTCGGAGTTACCACTTACAGTCTTTTTGCACTGACCATCTCAGGAACTTCTTGCCTCTCATCTGCATGCCTGTAGGAAACACTATCAACACCCCTAACAAGGAACAGCTCTCCATCTGAGTTTGTGTGCATTAATGCTTCAAATTCTTCCTTTTTTTTTCTTTCTTTTTTTTTTCTTTAAGAAATTGGTTCAATCGCAAAAGATTTGTAAATAAAGGTACATCACTTGCCCAAGTTTGCCTGGGAATTTACAAAATTCAGCAGATTCAGCTACAGCACTATTTTTGCTAAGTATAAATCAAGCTCCGGGATGCTCCCTGAATTGTTAAACATCAAGAGAAAATGCTTTTCTTCATTAGTCATATTCAGCTCAAAACTGGAAAACAAAACTAACACTGTAGGAATGTTACAGCTGGAATTTGATCGCTTCACATTAATAACTGTGCTGTATATCTGACAAAGACATTTTGAGGCACAAAGAAAGCTCTTAAAGACATTAACGAACATGCACCAGAGACTATGGGAATAATTATCCAATCAAAAAAGTTTAATCTAAAGTCCCAAATTAAGTTTGTTTTAAAAATCCTATTTGTCACTCAGACTGCTGAGCTACAAAAAAAAAAAAACAAAAAACACCAAAATGTGGAGGCAAGTGCATAATCTGAAGGGCAAACAGGGCCGATTTAAGGATCTGAAAACAACTAGCCCTAAAATCCGAGGAGGTGGAAACAGTGACTGAAATGGGATGTAGGAATATGAGCTGCATTACTCATGTGCTCTGTGATAAGTCAATACCATAGTCAATGTCCTTCCCATTTAAACCTTTATTTTTTTTACATATGCCGAGTTATTTAAGATAAATCTAGGAACGTGGAAAAACATATGCTAGGTAAAGTACAAGCATGAATTAATTGTATTACAAACTGCAAAGCTTTCAAATATCACATGCCAATCATCTCTTTTCCAATCTGCTTTAAAACCTACAATTGATCTTTTATCTGAAGTTCAAAATTAAGTCTTTCCAGTGCATTTAAGCCATTTTTAACCTTTTCTCTTGGCTTCCAGGGAGGCTGATTTGTTGGTTTGTTGTTTTGTGGTTGTTTTTTTTTTAAAGAAAAGGAAATAAATCTGATACTTTTATGTAATGATACGACTCCAGGAGCTGTGGCTCTGACAGAACCCACCACTTACAACAAATTACCCAGACCATGAGAATAGCTGGTTATACCGTGTAATAACTGGTAAGACTATCTGTCTCACTGCAGAACTTAAAACATAAGTATTTGTAAGCTCCAAGGAACTGCTTTAGAACCTAAATATAAGTTTAGGGTTGACATCTGCAGAGACAGAAATCAGTTTCATACATGAAATATAATAAAGGAAATAACAAAAATAATATTGTAAACATGCATAGCGCTAAAATTAAAATCTGGATTTTGTGAAACTGCTGTCAGGTTGCCACTTTGCCAAGCTAGTAAATAGGTGTTATATGCTGGGTTGCTAAATAGGTCAGCACAACAGCTTATATTACACATCCCGATGTCATTTGCTACTCGGGAGTACCTGGTTTGCATATTTGACACATGGGGTTCTTTCCAAGCAGACTGTTTTATCTTAGTGGCACGAATTTCTCTTTTTCTGTGTAAGTGACCTTCCTCCATAAATTTTGTAAGCGGGAAGACATGACACATGACTATGCAATTCTTTTTAAAAAATTTTTAAAAACCAAACGAAAAAACAAACAACAAACCTAACCCAACCAACCCCCTGCCCCCCAAAACCCCTAACCTTTGTTGTAATACTGCAATGCTGTCAGTAAATTTATGAAAACTTTCTCAGCAATGAGCGTTGGCATTGTAGATGCCGTCTTGTGCGTCGAGCTTTGCTCACACGAGTATTTGCCGCGGCTCCTGGAGGGAGCATTAGTTGCAGCAAGTCTCCTGTTTCCTTTCCCTAAGCACAGTGAAGAAGCCCTCTAGGAAACACCACGTTAAGTCAAATACCGCTTTTTGATCTCAGGCCACGGCAAACAGAGTTGATTTCTGGAGCCCGAACACACAGGGTGAGGGGCAGAGCTGGCAAAGTGGCAGAGGTGCTCAGCATGGAGCTTATAGGTAGTGAGTTTGGGAGAACACCCAAATTGCAATAAAGTAATAACTTCATGTAAAAAGTGTTTACGCATCTCCTCCTCAGAGAGATCCCCGCTGGAGCCTAATGGGAGCCCAATAAATGGTTCTTGGGAGCCCATTAAATGGAGTTGGTTCTCTCCTTAAGCCCTATACCTCCCCATTTCTCTTCACTTGCCAGACCTCTATTTTCCAGGGCTTCCTCTGAAGACCCGCTGTCCTTTGACACAGGATAAATAATGAATTCTCCTACTAACCCTTTGACATTATTACATAGATTTATCACTACCTTTTACCAGTTAAGTAGCCAAGGAGTGTTTACAGGCCTGTCCTGAAGTCACAGCATGAGCGAGAGGCACTATGAGCACCCAGGTGCTGTGGCAGTGCCAACGCTGAGCACGAGCCTTAGTGAGAGTCTCACAGCTGGGAATAATGAACACAGCCATGGTCTCATCAAACTGAACTAAAATAACCCAGCCTCCTAAAAAAATGGAGGAAGATATTTCAGAATAATAGTAGCATAAAAATAATAAACTCACACCCAGGAACACGCAACTCCACCTCGATTCTGCGCAGCCTTTCCTCCCACACCCAGCCAAAAGAAACAGTAGAATAGCTTATTTCATATTACCAGAAATTGTTAGACTTTTAATCTATTTTCTTTAGCTAACCACAGATGGAGTGAGCTCAGTTTTCCAACCGCTCCAGTTGGAGACAGAACAGACTTTTACCTTCCATGAGGTCCCTCTGCCTCATAGGTAGGTCAGGGCCATCTGAAGACTCTCTTTGCTTTGCCCATAAGACTTCCATTGTCTATGATCATTCCCTCCGCTACTATCTGAAGTTACATGTTGCGATGGAATATCTAAGCAAGAAACCAAATCCTTCTGGTACTTCCTTTTATATAATTATCATAACAATTGATTTTGGGAGTGTTCTCGCCCAGGAAACTCAACACCTACAAACGGCACGGCCAGGTTACAATCAGTTTGCAGATGCACCGTGCCTGATGCTGTTCAAAAGCTCCAGTTTTGGCGATTTTTGCATTACTTATTAGTGCAAGGAGATGAGGTCTCACTGTCTTTGCAACGCAAAAAGCCTCAACTAAAAGGAAAACGGAGCAGAGGACTACTGAGGAGAAAAAGAACACAAATGCTGCTTGCATCTCTCACTTCCAGATCGCACGTGCAGCATTCAGCTGCAGTGGGAGTCGGAACTGCAGTACACCTGCACAGCGGCAGCAGGAGAGTCACAGACTCACAGCCCAGCCCCAGAATTTGTTCAGGTTTTGAGCTAAACTTTCTTCTTTATGACTTTTTAATCAAGCTTGCCTAAAGAGTGCGGGCTGCCTAACCCGATATCAATTACCGTGCGCCCCCTACCCCAAAACAAAAAGAAGTCTGATTTGTAAAGCTCCGTTTATCATATTTTCTTAGAGCTACGTAGCAGCAATTTCAAGGACTTCTCCTTTTCCAGGCACAGTCACGCCTCGGGGAAGGAGCCAGCCAGGTCCTCTCACATCAGTCCTGGGTGGCATGCAGAGCAGACATGCACCAGGGTGGGAAACATTGAACTTCATCCTCAGAAAGTATCAAAAGGCGACTTCATTAAACCTAAAGATTTTTTGCAGTGAGGTAACAGCTTATAGTGTATTGCAAAGAGATATGAGAAAGGGCAGATTTTTCTTATCTTTTGTTATTGGAATTGACCCTCAGGGTCCTTAGGCCTTGGTGAGGGCTTAAGCAAGCTTAGATCAAGGAAGGATTTTGAAATTGAATTTATTCAGATTAGCAAAACCTTCCATGAGAGGATTTACTCTCAACAAGCTGTTGCCAACTCAGAGCTTAGAAAGCCCAGCACATTTTACTGACTTACAATCAACTTTTTTGTTTTGCTTTTAAAAAAAAACCAAAACAAAACACACAAGGCTGGCCTCATTAAAATATTTGCAATCAACATTCACACAGTATCAAAGTTTCTCTGCCAAATGTTTATTTATAGGTACTTTCCTTGGTTGTCCAGATCATTTTCATCCAGATGACATTTCAGGGTTTTAGGGGAAAAAAATATCTTGCAAATAGCGATAGAGGGGGAAGTGCAAGAGGATGAATACAGTTGCAGCAACGAAAAAGTGCTCTGTTAACATGAAAGGCACTTCTCAGTCACTACTCCGTTTCATAATAAAAACAGATCTAGAAATTAATAAAAATTAATTTGCACTCTGTCACTTCACATATTTATTCCAATAAGGAGTAAGATTTGTGTTCCCATTTGTGCACCGCAGACCCGTAACACACACAAAGCTCTCAGTCCCAATCATTTTAATTCAGCAGGGAGCAGTTTTACCTGCGAAATCCAAACAACACTCGAATCACTCAACGTTTTGCCATCCACTTCACTAGGTCGGGATTTTACCTCACAGCTCCGAAACAAAATTTGCCTGGTTGGGATTTGTGACGTGCTCGCGCTGGGAACTTTCTCCCAGCGCTTAGGCGGAGGAAGGAGATGCGGCGGGGGGTGACTTGCTCAGAGACCATTTCTTGGTCCACTTCTGCCAACTCGAGTGCCACATCACCAACACACACAGGACAAACGCCTGTTTTAGCAGGAAAAGGGTTTGTGCCCATGCATAATGAGCCAACGGCCTTTCAGAGACCTGCATCAGGGCTATGAATTCCATGCATACTTCGTACAAATTCATACCTCCTCCACACTGGTGGAAACCCGAAGGATGACAATGATGACTGCCACCAGGAGGAAAGCACACGTGGAAACCTACCCCTCTTTGGGGGAGTTGAGGATACAACCACTGGGAACTCAGCTCTCCAGGTCTAGCACCTATTTTTGGGCCTTAGACAATTATTGAACTGTAACAGTCTACCTTCTCCAAATTCTGTACAGCCTGGGCTAAACAGTAAATATTAGGAGTTTTTAATTAAAGAGTAAAAACCAGAGCGATACAAAATCATTTGTTGCAGCTCCACAACCTTATGATTTCTTTCCTGGTTGAACCTTAGAAGTGTATTTTGTATTTCAATTCTAATTCTGAAAATCTGAGAGTAAGAAGCTAAAAACGGACTAACAGACTCAAACGGTAAACTAATATAAGATGAAATGGTGCAAAGGAGCAAGCGCTGCAGTGCTCGCTAAGGGTTATTACACTGAATCAATGCAGTAACTATTTTACACAGGCTTAATTTCCTGAGCACATATGAATTTATTCATGTGTACTAGTGCTTATTTTATTTCTCCAGCTAAACCTGTTTTCCCCATCTCAGATCTTTATGGTTTATTTGCATAAAAGGAAAAAAAATAAATTGCAACTCTGTACTTGTCTTCACATGGAAGATTTTGCACAGTATCAAAAAAAAACCCCTCTCAGTTTTGAAAAATATAACAAGCATAGTTTTATAAATCCTTCTCAGAAACATTCTTCCATTTCATTCCATAAAATGCTTTTGCACCTTTAAAGAGTTTTTCTTTTTTTTTTTTTTTTAACTGAAAAACATGGGTGAAATGTATTTATTGAGGAACTTTTCTATATAAACACAAGGCTCAACACTTGCAGCAAATCTTGTGAATATTTAATTTTATTAGATAGCTCATTTCATTCCTATATTTCTAATTCTGATTGAATTTTGCTCCTTTAAAATGAAAGGATTAACTATCAAGTTTTATTAAATAAGTATTAAAGATCCAAGTAACATTTTTAAAATGGAAGATGGTAAGAGAAATGACTACTAAAGAGGCAGAAGTCAAGGCTTCCCGACAGCTCCCTTATAACTGGGCTGATAAAGACACCTGTGAACTGGAACAATGAATAAGATGAGGTCTCAGCTGCTGCACCCCTGGTGTCTGCAATACTCACGTTGCCAAAGAACTTTCTTGCTGTGACTGAAAAGCAAGTAGTAGTTCGGTTAAAAAAACGCACATACGTCGTCCGTGCATTACTGGATAAACTGAAATCTTTTCAATTAACAAAACTGAATTTTCCCCACAAATAGGATTCTCTCTTTTTTTTAGGACCATTTATATTTTGGGCGAGCAGCAATTTCTGAAAAATCATCTTCACTGTTGCACGATGTGTGCTGAAGCTGCCTAAGGTATGCGGGATTCCCCTTTGCCCTCTTCCAAAGTGTGCACACGCATATGTTATCGGAGCCAGGTTTGGTAACTCTTGCACATTCTAATTTTGTGTACTTGCCTAACTCTAAGCCCATTGTACGTGGTATTAGGCCCGTTTCTTGTCAGAAAGATTACTGTTGTATGTATACTATCTTAAATGGTCTTTTTGTGACCTCGCTCAGTACCCTGAAACAAATGAAGCAGGTTTTTTTTTGGTTTGGGGTTGTTTTTTTTTTCCTCCTGATGGGCACACTAGAAGTAGGGGGGGAGGGAAAAAAAAAAAAATCATCATTACACATGCGGTGCACCAAGGCACACAGACTTCCTTGTGACCGTATTTAAAGAAGCGGGCACAAAGAAATAGTCATTGCAGCTACAATAGGGGAAATCTAGTATGCATTTCCAAGGAATCACATTTTGGGGAGAATTACAGAATAATTACACATATGCTTAGATCACGAGCATTCAATGAAGCGGACAATATTTTGAGGATTTAAGATGTTGGTGTTGTGGTCGTCTCTAAGAAACCAGGATAATTCAGACATTCAAATGCAAAAATGCACCATTTGGAGAGTGTAATGCGGTCTGTTCTGGTCAGTGTTACAAATTCGGAAAGGATTCCCTGGCTGCAGACATTAGCCACTTAATACTTAAATCTGTTTCCAAATGTAAAGCGTACAACAAAAGTGTTTTGCATTAATGAAATGTATCCTAACGCTAGCGGAGTGACACATCTCATTAACGTGTCACATTACCAATGTAAAATATAATTACAACAGATATGCCTGTCTTACAGCTTGATAAGACCCACGGATGAAATATTGTTTAACTAATTATGCAATAAACCTCCATCTCGGTCCCATCATTTTCTAGCCAGAGACTGCGCTAATTTCATGTCAACATACGCAATTGAACTTCTCAGCCTTACAGCTTCGATTACAGACGGCGCAGTCGTGTCGATTTGATTTCTGCTAGTACAACAAGCATATCAGGACACGATAATTGTCAGCTGCTAATGAATCGTTAGGAAGGGCCCACAGATGAGTGCAAATACGGTTTGGTTTTCCCTGCCAGTGTCACAACACAGACCACTGTCCTTCGCGCTGGCTGTACTTGCAAATGCAGAGAAATACTGCCACGTGTAAATTTAAGCAACTTCACAGTGTCTAACGTTTCACAAACACACGACCACTGCAAGGTAGACGACAACGCTTTGGGATAAATAAAATAACGAGATGCTATTTAAAGTATAGTGGTGAAGGGCAGCAAGTACCTATCTATCATCTATTTCTACCTATCTTCTACTTTCTTTGAGTGTATTTCAGTACTTTCTAAAAATGAGGCAGATTTTGCTTCTCTGCATCTGCCTCATTATAATTGAGAGCAAAACAGCAGAATCGTTGGTATGCAAACTGATATTATAGCATTACTCATGCGACCCGGGGTAGTCTACTGTCATCAGAGAAAGAATAAATATATTATTATAGCATCTACAATATGCCACAGCCCTTACAAATACGTAAAACAATGGCCATAGCCTGAAAACTCCTACTCAGATGAGCATGCCGTAGTGCTTACTGGGGCTGCTGGTATGATGGGAGCCCGCCTTGAAAATTATATAGTCGCACAGACTACACATAATTGCCGATTCTGCAAACATTTACTTCTGGAAAGGCTTGATGTAGTGCTTGTTTATGGCAAGAACAGCCTTCAGACCCGGGCACAGCAGTGCTAGAAAACCGAGGGACTGTTTCCCATAGCCAGCATCCCATTCTGTCATTGCTGTTACAGAGGCGGCAGCGAGTCGGCTCGACGTTTGAGGCTGAGGTGCCACAAAATGCAGCATAAGCAGAACAGTTACCATCCCTTCAGAGCCCTCTGTGCAGGCGATACAATGAATTTGAGACAATTCTGCTAGTTCTTCTCCCTTCCCCCAAATCACAACACCTACATAAAATAATGATGTCTCTTCTGAGCAATTAGGCCAGAGTTCCCCTCATTTATAGCATGGTTTGATTAACCTCTTTGGTCTTTAGCCTTGTCTGTAGCACTGAGGTTTACAATTTTTGTTTCAAATTAATCTAATTTAATTCATGAAAGTAAACTAATTAAACTTATTATTAAACAAAAAAAATTTGCAAAACTGTCTTATGTTAAAAGTCACAGGATTTGAGAACCTGAAGAGCCTGATAAAACTCTCCAATGTTAATTATTCTAGGTTTGAGGGGTTTTAATTCTTCTCAGTGGCCTTGTTATCTCTCAGAAATTAATAGCTGTTTAAAAAAACAACCCAAAACAGAACTAAAAAAAACCCCTATACACCCAAAAAACCACCCTGACACAGATATGTTTCTCAAACACTGCTAATGTAACACTGCCTATCAGGAGATAAAGGGCTGACCAAGTCACTTGGAAGCCATGAACCATGTTCTTGGCAGCTTTGATGCTTTGGACTTTCATGAAGTATAGGGATAATACACAAAAAGAAAGGAAAAGGAAACAAAGAGAACAAAGCTGATAATCAGCAACAGGTCTCTAATTCTATGCAATAGAGTATGAAATTGTCAACATGTAAAGTTTATTTTAAACCCAGTTCTTAATTTAAATTGCTGAAATAAGTGAAGAAAGGAATAATTATAACCAGCAATAAAAAAAAAAAATAAAAAAAACCCAACACCACGTGGACCATCATGTCCACGTGAGCCATGAAATTCAAATCAAAGTCACAAAATACGGGTGCACGAATAATACATGTAAAGGTAAGAAATTCACCTGATGTTTTAGCTCCGGAAGTTGTAAATGCCCTTAAAAATAATAAACCAATATCTTTCCATAATAGAACATACAGAAATATATGGTACAGCATACATTCAGTCCTTGCTACAGAGAGAAAGGAATAGAAGGGAGGTTTCTAAAGAAAACAGGAAACAAAGCATGAACTTCATAATTAAAAGAAATTTCTAAACAGTTACATCTTTAGTGTTCTATTACATGAGAATATAATCAGGCAGAATTCACCCAACATAAATATTTGGATTAAAAAGGCTTCTGCTTTGAATATGGGAAGTGGAACAGGCATTTATACTGGTAAAGTGCAACTTGCCAGTGCTGCGATTCCCCGCTGATCAAAATATACCAAAGATTTGACTGACACAACCTTCCTAACAGATGGAATAAGTTTTCCCAGAAAATTTCCATTTTTCTCTCTAAAAATATAAAATCCAGGAAGTTTTCTTGATGGATACATTATTTATTTGGTTATGTTTTGCTGGCAGCATCTTTTCACAGACATGCTGATTTAGAATAAGATTGTGTTGCTTAAGACTCTTTATGCTTCAGCTCGTACAAGCAGCACATAGTACGCACTAACCATAACTCACAAGAGAATTAGGAATCAATTACTTGAAAAAAATACTTTGATATCCATGTGGTCATGTCACACTGTCATCCAACATAGTCTAATTGCATTTTTCTTATGTACTTTACTATGTTGCAATGACTTTTGAGCAGCACCTTGTATACTTCCATCGATGCTACCGGAGAGCTAAGACAGATTAATAAAAATCTTAATTGCTAGAACACTGCATTGTTTAGGGAGACATAAGGGGGTGTGTGTGTGATAACCTATGTCTTACCAGTTCAAGCTACGCTGTTTTAGAAGTGACTGAACAAACCTTTTGTTACCACCTATTCGCTGTCTTTGTCGAGAATTGTATCTCAACCTGGTTTCATGCCATCTAGTTTCTCAGCTCAAAACCCAGCGCCTACCTTGCTGCTCACACTGGAGCGGGGAGGATTAAAGGTTGTGGGCCACCCTCCACTCACACCACGCGCTGCTTGGAGCTGCTGTATGCCAACACGTTTCATTCTCAGAGGCCACAAACGCAACTTTGCCAAGCGCGGAGCATACCTCGTACTCATATATCAAACCTGGTTGGTAACAAACAGTCATGACTTTACAGCAAACATTACAAAGCACTTGTAGAAATGTTCCCACCGGCTGATCTTAGGCATCTTGCTTTGCATCCAGTAAGTCCAATAAGAAGCAATTCCAAGCAAACGTACAAGACAAAAGTAAATCTGGTTCTATTAACCTAATTTGAAATAGCAATCATTTAAGTCTAAAGAGATAGTATTCAATCCTTCCTGTGGTATCTGCACACTTTGAAGCAAAAGGCGGAAACAGCTGGTAGAGGTACGTACAATCATCTGTAACAGTTTACTCTTCCTACTGTGCCTAATAGCATTTTGGTGACATTATTATTAGTAAAGCACAAGAGTAGCTGTCTGGGCAGTTTATGTTTTCCATTAGCATTTTTGCAGTGTGCTGAAAGATGATGGAAAGGGAAGAAACAGTACATGAATCAAGGCCTGGCTGTCAGACTAGAGGAATGAATATGGGAGTCTGATTTAATTTCATTTTCATGGAGAGTAAAACCGCTATGTAATTTGGTAGCTTAAGTCTTCCCTTAGGAGACATCTGTTAGGTCCTACGATGCTTTCACTGATGCCAGCTTTATGCTTTAGTAACTGCTGACTTGAATGAAGTTACTCCTGATGCACACTAGCATAGCTGCGTAGACAGCCAACTCCATTCGTTCCAGTCTCAACTGAAAGAGCTCCATGGGAAGAAATATGTGGCTATCTACCAGCAAACAGAGAAGCGGTCTCCGTCTCGTACTTGCTAGGCCTCTGTTGTTGCCTCAGAAAAACCAGATGCCATTTCGTCCTCTTTCTCAGAGAAGCCCATCCTTTCAATCAACAGCTAAAAGAATTTCACAGTTCACCCTCAAACTCATTAACTAAATTAAATTTCTGCTAGGAATGCCCAACATTCTCACGTGTTTGTCATTCAGCCCATTAAGTTGATGGGACAGTGCAAGTGAGGACACTTGCACAGCAGTTACAGCATCAACTGGAACTTGAAAACATAATCATTGCATCTACAGACTCCCCAACCTAAACCTGTCTGTGTTATTTTAACCGATGTTTCCCATAGCTGAAAGACATATCAAACATGAAGTGTGTAGAACAAACAAGTATTTAGCAAAGAAAAACTGTAACCCGTTCTAAAAAGGGTATATTGAGGTCTTAATTCAGCTTGGCCGTCCTTTGACTCAAAGGAGTCTGGTGGCTTGGGAAAGCAATTTTGTATTATCACATCCCCACTGGCAAACAAGGCTCAGCAGGCTCTACAGGGCTTCCACAGCCTCTGTATAAATGGACAGGAAAGCTCTCCAAGCCTGGCTCAGTTTACTCAATGTGTCAACCAGCCAGGACATATATTCCATTAAGTACAGACGCAGTGTAGCGGACTCCCTTCACAGAGCCATGAGAAAGTGCAGTGGCAACTGGGATAGAATCATCATCACCTCGGTGTCGGCGAACAGCAAAGAAGAAATGTGTGACTTTGGTTACAAGAAGTCAGAAGTCTTCTAAAGTTGCTCAGAATGCTACCTATTCTGGGTTCGGGTCATGGCTGCATCTCTCCGGTGCGTGAAATCAACATTCTGAAGTAAAGGATGTCATGTCCATCCTAACCTGCCTGCCTGTTTGTTAGGATCATATTTGCAAACAGTCCAGGTAATGTTCTGCAAACAAATGTAACCTAGAAATGTTTGGAGTTACATCTCTGTCTAGTACTAACCAACACAGCACTACGTTCATTCAAAAATGGCTGAAGACCTAGCCCTGCAAATATTTATGTGCCTTCAAGAATACCCAAAGCCTTAAACATTGCATTCAATTTACATTTCATTCCATTAATACCCTGAAATCGAATAAACAGCCACTCAGATGCAAACGGACAAACAGTTGAAATAGAAGAAACCTGTATAAGTTCTAGTTTGCTATAAACATGTAACTAAAACAACCCAAAACATAAAATACAAATCTCTCGCAAGAAATTCTTGCTGTGGAACAAAGGACACTGTAGCCCTCCGTAATTTGGCTGGCTTTTCACGCTTTCCCTATTCTTCTAGTGAAAACTTGAGCCATGAAATTTCTTTTTTGTTAACGCAAAGACATGGTAATGTCAAGCATTCATGACCATAAGCATGGAAAATTGATGAAATTACAGTGTGTTCAGGAAAATAATACGGTGATGAGAGAAAGAATCTCTGCTTGTATCTGCGTCCTGGTGGCAGCTTTTTGAACAGGTGAACATTTTTTCCTCCCTCTGTGCAAAACATCTCTCTGCATGAATACATCAAATAGATGCCCAGGGAGAAAGGTCAAAGGGAAATAGTCACGCAAATAATTAAGATATGAAGGGACCATGTGTTAAGTTCATTACTGCTTTCCACTGTCTTGTTTGTTGAGGTGCACCTTTCAACTTGACACAAGATAGCATATGCAAAGCTCTATGAAAATGGGAGATGACTGAGCTCGGCTTCTTATTGCCAAAAAAAGGGGAAAGGCAGAGTATAGATAACAGGGTATCCCTCTTCCAGAGGTCCCCACAACATAAGAGCGGCCATCTGGAAGCCTCCCAACCCATGTTCCCCATCTCCTGGGTGCCCCTGGTAGGTCCCAGCTTTGGTCCTGCAGCCACAGGGGAGTCTTCACACACATTGCTTCCACATATTGGCCAGGTAAATAAATTAATAAATGCACAAAGCCCCAAGGTCATATGTAACATCACGTTGGGCAATTCTTGAAAGAATCAAGAATTGCTTGACAAATGCAGGCACCATTTTCCTCAGTAGAGGAAACTATCTTAAGAATTTCATCAGTAAAATGGAAGGCTAAAATTAAAACTGGAAAACTAAGCAAAAAACCAAAGTTAAATAAAACAAGAAAGAAAACTGGAGAGAATGTATACAGGTGAATACCCTAGTATAAAAACCCACCAGCATCACCTCAGATCGGGGAGAACACTTGGTTAAGTCCCCAGACCCAGCTTTCCTATCAACAGGAGCCCTTCCTCACATGAATGAAGGAGCACAGCCTTCATTTTCCTGCGAGTGCGTGCGTTAGCTCCCGACACTGCAACATCCCCTCTCTGGGAGCAGGCATTTCTCTGATAAAGAGCAAAGCCCACAACTCTACCACCTTCTAGCCTGCACCTAGCTTTCAGCATAGACCAGTCATCTAGAGCACTCAGTCATAAACAGAAATACTTCCCCTCCAAGGATAGGATTGCTTCCCTAGAAGGATACCTACCACGCTCTTTTCTGACAGTTTCATAGGCTGGACCTCCTCCTCCAAGGGTACCCTGGGAAAATCTCTTCTCTCCCATTTTCTTTCTTAAATTATTCTGTCCATAAAGGGCACACCCTGTTTTTAAACTAACAGCTGTAAAGAATCACAGTGACCATGGTAGAAATGTAAAAGCAACCTGATATTAACACAATTTCCAAACTATCTTCAAGTCCAATTTATCAGGGCAGGAAATGCTTCCAACTATTTCTTTGAAATCCTGGTAATAATCTGTAGTTGCTTATACATAATTTTTCAATCTTACATGAATTTCAAGCTTTCAGGTCTTCTACAAAGGTCTCTTCTTCCCAGGTAGACAGAAAACACTCATATCTTTTATGTGTCCTATCCATGCAGGAGGTATACAAGTATTTAGGAAGGAACAGTGCGTTAACAGACCTCTCTCCCAGACCCTAGAAAGCTCAGCTGCAACTACTGAAAACACAATCAAAAGCAAACCTGCCACGGTTTGGCTTGTCTTTGGATTTGAAAGCAAGACTTTCTGTCACTGGAGCTCAAAACCGTATGCATTAATGTGAAAGTAAATGCATGACTGAATTTCCCTGTGGGTTTAGCTGCTGCAGGCTTACACAAACCTAAGATTCAGTTTTGTTTTAAGGCAGCACCTAGTTTGCCACAAGCGTACTTCTCGTTCGGTCTGCTGGCATGAGCCCTGCAACAAAAGCTGCTCTTCCCTGGCCTGGCTTTCATCCGCTCTCCAGAATCAGCCACCCGAGTCTGACACATCCGAGATTTCCTTGCTGGGGATATTCTCGCAGACTTCCTAGCCAAGCAAACATAGGGCTCATTTTCTGGCAGCTGCCATCATACTGCCACCCTTTTAAAACCATAAAACCTTTTTGTTTGCTTTTTAGTTAAAAGTTACCACTTAAAGGTTTTCTCCACTGGTCTGAGGACCAAGGCTGTTTTCTTAAAAGCTGAGATTCATATCTGTTTAGACAGCTTCAGAAGCAGATGTACCTCACTTCTCAAGGTCTACCATCAATCTGTGAGAAGCAGCAACACCATTCCAGTTCCCAAGGCCTTACACCATCTTTGCACTGGGAAAAAGCAGGAGTGAAACTTTACCACGTAACACAGTCATGCGTTACCTCCCCCAGGCATTAGGTAGCTCCCCAAAGCGACAGGAAAATGCCAAACAGGGAGAAGTCTTGTCCCAGCCGCCAAGCACACAAGCAAAAGGCAACGCAATCTGCACAAATGCTGCAGGAATCACAGGTTATGTTTTACATTACTGGTTTCTGCCTTAGCATCACCTCTTTGTTGTGCTCATGCTCATGTTGCCCTCTCGTGGCTGCTTTGATGAAAAAGCAGGACCTACCTCAACCAACTCAGGACCGATCGGTCATTACAGAAGTATTTTTGGAAGTTTAAGACCAGCGCTTTATCCCTAAGAGTGATACATCACAGCAAGAGCTTTTATTCTGTTAATTCTAACTTGCTTACATATTTAACTTAAAATTCCTAATCACCGTAAAGTCCAATGACACAGAAGGAGGCGGTGACAAGCAAGCTCCCGGCCTCAAACAGCCGCGTCCAGCTCACAGCCCGCAGGCTCCTGTGTGACATTTGAACCTTGCTCTGCTGCCTGCCTCTCTTTTCTGATGGGGGGAGGAGGAGGAGGAGGGCAAGCTGAAGGCCGGATTAATTGTTCAGGTTGTCACAGTCCTCGCCGTCTCCCCAGCACAGACCAAGCACCACGAAAGCACGACTTCCCTGCTCTGCTCACAGCGAGGGAGGGTTTCCCTCGCTGCGCTGTGTGCCTTCCGAGCATCGCTCCCTGCCCCAGCCCTCACCTGCTTCCACCCATGCACATACACAGCACCGTCATTCTTACATTATATAGAACATTAAATATGTCTGTATATATCTTACGGTTTTGCTCCACTGCTGTATCTCAGCAGGAGAATTTAACAGCTTCTCTTACTGATGTCAGTGAGTTACCTTAGATCTAGTCCAAGCATGGGAACACCCGCAAATTGGAAACCCTGACAAAGTCAGGACAGCTTCTGATCTGTAAGGGTATGACCAGTAAATGCCGACTGCCCGTAGCAGCCAGGGGCCCCAGGACACACGGTCAGGCAGTGACTGCCACTCTCCCTCGTCCCAAGCCGTTCAAGCCCCAGCCCTCAAAGCCATATAGCTTTCTCTAATGCCCGCTGATTTCACCCGCAATTAGCTGGCTTACTAAATACTCTAGAGACAAGCCTTAATCTCCTGGTGATTAAGCTAGAAAGTGCAGTTAAGCTCTTATAATCAGAAGATGTTGTAAGGAACGGCACTTAGTACACATGAGGCATAGATACTGGTAGCCAAGAATAAAATAAACTTAGTTTCAGCAACAAAAAGAACATCAGGATATAGGAAAAAAAATGCAGTTTCATTTGTGAGGGGTTTTGGTTCTTATTAAAAGCTATTTAAGTTAACTCAGGAAGACTGATAATCGCTATAAATTGACAGAGTGCCAGAAAAAGGAGGAGCCAAAAAACCATAACCTTGTCAGAACTAGACAAAAAACTCTCTCCATCTGTCCTGTGACCTGAGAATATATTGAAACTATTTTTCCCCAACTGTTTCTAGAGCAGATGCTGTTGCATTTCTCTCTGTACACACAAAAGAAGAAAATAAGTAAACACTGTTCACCAATAAGCACACAATCCTCCTGTGATATGTGACACTTACCAAGAAAAAAAATGCACATAGAAAACAAGTACGAAAGTGCATTAATTTATATCCCCATGTGAAACTAATGCATAGAAAAGAACCTTCACAAAGTTGCTAAAGTGATATTACAGCTTCTACTTCTTAAACCACTAGGTAGATATAGTTCACATTTTGATTCCGTCATTACTTAAAACTCGAAAGTCACAGGAAGTTAACTGGAAGAGTTTCCACTTCAAAATTCCCTTTTAAACTTTTCTGCCTGTAAAGTTTGTGATTTCTTAGAGTTCTTTCTTTTCCAAATGTGTGAGAAAACAGACAACAGATGCCTATGGACAGTAAATTCAATGAAATTTCCCTGGTCTAGAAGGATGGAAGAGGAATTAGAAAGTGTCTCAGTTCTTCCCGGTTCGTTTCAAAAGCAGTTGACAAATTTTCGTGTAGGAAATTAAACTTGTTAATTGGCAAGCGTGACATATTCAAATGTTCAGGATCACAAGAGTCCATGGCTTTATCCAGACACAGTGGGACATGGAAGAGAACTCATAACAACTACTCCCTAGAAAACAAGCTTTCCTTTTTGATACTGTGCTGTTATTCTGTGAGCCGATGGATGGCTTTCCGTATGGATTACTAATTCAAAACTGAATTAAGTCTACCAAGAGTGACAAGGTCTGTCAGTTGGAGGAGGACCCCACTGCAGAACCAAGGGTCACCAGGAGCAAGAAAGCAGCCATAAACACAGAGTGCCTTGGAGAGCTCTTTTAGGTTCAAGATGATAACCCTACCATAATAGATCATTCAAAGTAGAGATATGGCCTTTCCACTCTTCTCAAGCGTGAGAAGAAAATTGGTGAGTTGAGAGCAAGCATGTGGATGTTTTTAATATCACATAGCATCATCATCATTGTGATAGAATTATTTTCTCCACCCCTGCCAAAACATATGAAATTTGATCTCATAATCCAAAGTAATCACTGGTGGAGAAGTGCTGGAATGTTCATAAAATATATAGGCCAGTTCCCAAACAATGCATTTTATTGATAGGCACTGGAAGTGGGATTTTGTTTCAGGAGCCAAATCCTCCTCACAAGAGGAAACATTCCTTTCTTACATGTTCTGGCAGAAATTATTGTGCATAATACTGCTGAGAAACGGCAGGTTTTGTAGGTTCATGAGGACCAAGAACCACCTTGCACTTTTTTTTGTCCCTCTAGCAGTAGCCCTCTCTAAGGATGACAGTGCTTGGCAACACTCACTTTGATTTTGATTTAAAGCTGTCCTCAAAAAACAAATCAAAATCCCTTATGAACAGCCACTGGAATACAGTAGTCACTCCCAGCAACTCTGAAGCACTTCAGCTGAACTATAGCAAAAACAATTTGTCACAGCAACAGCTGAAACAAGATGTGTCAGCAAGATGAATGTCTTGTTCATCCACACTGCAATGCTGGTAGGGACTGGAGGGGAAAAAAAAGAAAAATCAGTCTGTTTCCAGCATGTGTTAGGCAAGAAGTAATACTAGTCATTTAACTTCAGCGAAGATGGATAAGTGTCTTTATCTCATCAGGTTTCTCAGAATAATCCCTGGCTAAGCAGAGCATAAAACTCCTGACCTAAGTCAAGTCTATTCATTCATATTCTCAAGACCACTAAATAATGTTTAGGCAGGCATTATCCAAACACCCAAAAATCTCCATTGGGGTGGCTGCCTCTTTCTAACTTAAACGATTAGAGGGACAAGCCTCTCCAAAAGGCTCACGCTCTGAGTATATTTTGGATTCCATATTTATTTTCTTGCAGTTATTTAGCATCTATTTTAATTGCTACACACTAGCCCTACATAGTTTACAAATTGATCTTGAGTCTCAATAGTCAAATAGGATTGTTCTCATCCTGTGTAGCAGGCTTCTAAGTTAACGTTTCACCCATCACACTGAAGTAACTATGGTTCTGTAAAAACAGAAGACAGGCATATCTTTTACTTCGTGGAAGTTAACGTATACCTCTATTTGCCTCCAAGCATTAGATAAGACCAGAATCAGCTCGGTTTCCACAGCTTTTGGCTCTGTTCACTCAAAACTCACTCACTGAATTCCAGAAAAGAAAAAAAGAAGTTTTTGGACCTGTACCAAACATCTTGTGGCCAAATGTGAGCAAAAGCAAGTTTTGCTTGGCTTTAAGTTTTGTTTTGAAACATTTGGTCTGGTTCTGCAATCCTTACATTTTCTGTTTGCTCCCCCCAACTACTCTTTGCCGGCAGTATTCTGATAAATTTACTATTTACGTATATTCCGCTTCATTATCTTACTCCTTTCCAGGGTCCATCTATGTTCCTGTCCAGCACAAACCTAAGGTTGGTCCAGGCTTCTACTTTCAACTGAGTTTCAAATCATATGAAATTTGGGCTTGATTGATACGGAACAGTGGATGAGGCATGCCTCTGGTTTGACAAGATAACCGGCAAAGCAGAGATGTCCCGTATGTGCCATGGCTAGAAGGAGAAACCATTACAAATTCTTGGCCTTGGCTCTCAATTCCATTAAAAATTTGTGGCTTGCCTTGGACAAGTGGAGGAACAGAAAGAGAAATCTCCTATTCCAGCTGGACTTGCTATTACATCTAGATTAATTCATCAAGATTCTTTGCACCCTCCTTCTTCATGGTTCTTCTGCCTTTTTCTCCATTCCTTTGCTATATAGTTTTTCCCTTACAACTCTCAAATACCCCAAACAGAAAAGAGTAAAATACTATTGTCTTGGACAACTCACTTGAATTTCTACTCTAATTCTTAGCCCAAATCTATCCATCCATCCCATATAAATGTCTGTACAAAAGTCATATATCATGAAGCTTTAATTCCAGTCTTCTTTCAGCACTACTAGCATACAAAATGACTATCAAATGCCTTTCTGTTAGCTTCCCCAACTCACAAGTATCACAACTCTCAAGATTCTTTTTTTTCCCCCTAGCATCTTAATCCTCCACCCTGCATGGGAGATTCAGAAGGAGACTAGATAACAAGGGCGGCTGCCTTTAAACTTCACGTGCTTCTGCATCATACGACCTGCAATACCGCAAGAACAGCGTAAACACATAAATGCAGGTTTGCTCACATTTTGCTTCTTAAAACATAAGGAGGAAGTTTTGCAAGCTTTAAGCAGTAGACAAAACACCACACTTCGAGTCCAATCTTTTTGCCTTACGACTGCTTTGCTAATAAGCTTTGCCAGTGCATATGTGCAGTAAGGAGCCCGTAGCCGATTTCCTAGGGCTTGCTGCTCCCTGTCCCCAAAGTTGGAGAGGACAGGGTGGGACCGTGTCGTCTCAGACTGTCTCACTGTTACAAATTTGAGGGAAATATGCAGGGATCAAAAGGCATTTGCTTAGATAAGCATTATTATTATTGTTTAAGTCCAAGAAATCTTCAAAAGCAAGGAAGCTTTCCTTTAAATTTTGAGCTTATGGGGTATTCAGGCCCTAAAAATTTTCAAAACTCTCCTCAAAATTGGTTTTGTCATATATATGACATTAAAAAATCACCCCCGGTGTAATGTCCAAAATAAAAAAAAAAACCTAGAAAATTCCAACTTTTTGCCCTTTCTGACAGAAATCATTCCATTTTGACCACCTGATGGGCCCTTGGGGTTAATTAGAAAATCCCCATCAAGAGCTCAGAGGCCAATATCAGCTGTCAAAATCCCACATTCCCCTCTTTCACCTCTTTCAAGTGCAAAACAACCTGTGTCTGAAGATGTGCCAGAGAATAAAAGGGCACACCACAACCACTGTGGGCTCTGACTTAGACCTATTCATGGCCTCACTACTATGAATACAGCAAAATCTCAAATGAAAGTTTTAATCTCCCCACTGCATTCAATCCAAAGAGAAAAGGGCTTCCCTTTTAACAATTTCCCCCCTTAAATCTTTTGTGTTGCTCCGCTCCTGAAAAAGCTGAGATTTTGCTCAGCCCCAGCGAGGGCTTTTTGCCATAGAAAGCGCTGCACCTAACCCCTTTGTGCTGACACAAGAGTAAAGGTCTGCTTGGACCAAAAGTAACTAATGCAAAAGGCCTTCAGAAGGTCTAAATACAAACGGAACAAGATCAGAGTTAAAAGTGCAGGCATCTGATCTCGCCCAACTTGCCTTGCTTGCTCTCTTCTCTTGCTCCCAAAGGTGCATGTTAAATACGAAGATGAGCGGGGCAAAGCAAACACTTAAAAAGAAACCAGATGTAATAACGCTGGAAGATGAAGGCAAAAAAAAAGCCCTGTTACGCCACGTCCTCTGCGTCTCCATCTCTCCCCAGGTCAAACGAGCTCTCTCATACGTACAGGTGTATGTACAGCACGTACAGCAGTGCTATTAGAAAGCACAGAAGCGTTGCTATCCTGGTGGTCACTAGCTGCTTTCCTCTCCACGTAAGCAGCAGGCGCTTACAGAAAAGTCGCTAACAATTGAATTTCGTGTTCAATTTTACGAATGAAGGAAAACAGCAAAGGCCGTGATTTCATTAACTAATTGCTAGGCCACGCGCAGAGACGTAACAGTGCGGGTAGATGCAGAAAGCCAGAAGAAACTGATTATTAAAATGTGCAGACGAGAGTATGCATCCTCAGATGTGCTACTTCACCTTTTTGGGTTTGGGGAGCGTGGTTTTTTTTGCTATTTCACTGCAAAATACACTTTTTAACCCCTTTTATTCAGAACAGAACCTTTCTTTCCAAGTGCCCCCAGCCTCCGAGAGCACCACCCTGCCTCACCTTTAGTGTCCAGTCCCTCTTACTAAAACAAGGGCAGTATGATTTTATATCCCTGGGAGAGACAGCACTTCCCCCCCAGCCCAGGACAGCCTTCTCTCCCCTTCCAGTGATTATTGTTTTGTTTTTTTCTCCTCGTGAGCAGTAACACCTACATTGTATGGGGAGAGACAGCGAGCATTCATAGCCCTCAGAAAGCCTTTCACTCCAAGCAGCTGGAGAGGCTCAGTGTTCGGCTTGCCCTCTTCACTCTTGGATGAGTTTTGTGCAAAGCTCGGGCTTGGACTCCTTTCCCTCACGGATCCAAGCAATTAATGAAAGGTGGAAAAAGGAGAGAAAATGTCTCAGGGTTTTGCCTCACTTCACAGTTTGTTCTTTTTTTGTTGTTGTTTGTTTGTAGCTAAATTATACTAACTGGTTGCCCTGAAGGGATAGAAAAGCACCCACCTTCCTTGGGGTGGGAAGAGGAAATGAGGTTTAATTAATTAATATGTCCTTGGGCTTTTTCTTCAATGTGAGAAGGCAAGTAAGGGTTTGGAAATAGCACCTCCTATTCACCCAGCACCAACTGGAGCCGCCGCTAGCAAAGAGATCACTAGCCAAGCAAGACCTTTAGTACTGCCCTACGTCAGACAGTGGCTCACCTCTTTTCAGAGGATGTTTTTGCAGAGCAGACAGGGTTCAAAAGGTCCTAATGGGCTGTTACCGACCTTTTTGCCCTGAGATGTGTGCCATACTGACCAGGATCAAATTCCAAAGCAGCAGTATGGCCCTTTATGCGTTAAAGTCTATGATAAAAAGGGGGGAAGTAAAAGAAATTAATTAACCCACCTCACAGCTTCACCCATCTTCCTGTCTCCTTCCCTTTTTATTCACTGTTAATGCAAAGCCATTAGGTTTTCAATTGTATTTTATCATCACGCTTTATTTATAATAGCTATGCACCAAACACCCCCCACCCCCCAATATTACATGGGCCGCCTTTCACTAGAAAGTTTTAATGTTAATGTTTGCTTCAACGAACAGGTTCATATAATAGCAGGATAAACCGTGTGGCTTGTTTCTGGCAAGCCAAGCGCGAAGATGGATGAATTGGTTTTATTGCACTGTTTATAATAATTTATCACTTCTTGTTAGGAAAACGTAGAAGTAACTTAAAGATTACCATCACCAGTGTAAAAGGAAAATAAACACTGTGGACGATTTTCAATTTTTGATTCAGCTTGAGAGATGCCTCTTGTGTTAAGACACTGAAATAGCACAGCTATAATCATACTGTAATGAATCCAGTGATATAGGATCATTTAACAGAAGCATCTATCGTGTTGTGGTCACCTTCTGCTGGTGGGCAAGGCAATGCGCTTTATATTGGGTAAAGTCACTGCCAAGTAATTTTACTAGAAAATTAGTTAACAGCAAATTTTATTATCTTCTATATGACAGCAAAGCCTTTTTCACCTTTCCTTTGCTTTTAGTAATATTAAAATAATAACATATAATGTAATAATAACACCTTTAATAAAAACATCCTTTTTAGTAACAAGCAAATTACTTAAAATCATTCTGACATGTTATTTTGCATAGTAACAAAACAAAATCCTAAAAATAAGGGTAACCAAAGGGAGCTGCTTCTAGCTCATTCAGAAAGCTAGTTAGCGCTGGGCGGGAATCAGAAATATCACTGCCAGTGAAGAGTAACCATCAAACATTCAGTAAACACCAGACCACAGAAATCAAAGGAGTTAAAAACTCCTTTCGCTCCAGTTGCACATGGAAATGGGGAAGGGGCAGGAAAAAGGAAGAAAGAGGAGTCTGGAGGCCTCCATTAGGTAATGGTTCACTGTGTCAGGTGCTGTATAAATACACAGCAAATGGGAGTCAGGGGAGTTTTTAAATGATGAGTTAATTGCACACAGGAGCCTGGACTCCCCACAAATGCTAAAGGAACAGCCATGGAGCCAGGGGGACTGCAAATCAATTACCTTGTACTTGGCAATGAACTATACTAGACAGACAAATCAGAAGGATTTTAAGCCCAGGGAGGTAAGTGTTTTCTGGCAAACAGCAGAGTTTTCAGCATATAGTTAAACGGGCCGTTCTCCAGGCTGTGTTAAAGGTGGGCTTCTTCCTCCTGCAGCTTTTCCTATTGACTCAGAGCCACCCTTCCCTTTGCCTGAGCCACAGTTACTGGTTTAATACCCTGCAACCACACCAAAACAATTCTGGTTTGAAATTTATCCCGTGAATGGCAGCTCTAATGAGCGGGACTTGACGTGGTCTAGGTTAGCGCGGGACCTACCTTCATGCATTTTAGTCCTAATGATAGCCCTTGCTCTTGCAAGGTAAAACAACTGATTTCAGTGCTATACTCTAAGAATGCATTTAATGGAGCGCTTGCTCACTGGAGGAACTGGTGTGTGGGGTAAGTTCAAGTTGTTTTATGCATACTGCTGAAAGGGGACCCTCGTTCATTTTTGTTTGATCACCTAGCCTCCTACAGCATGTTTTCTTACAATGTCCTTGTCAATCATGGCCAAGCATACTCCTGTTGAAACTGGATTATTTTAACAGCATCTAAAGCCCACAGTTGAGTGCCACACAGCCTGTGGCGTGGCCTCTGACACGCTCTTCGCGTAGCAGAGGAGACTGCGATATTAAGATGTGAGCACTGAGGGTGCAGAACAAGCACACGCGCCACATTTGCCTTGACGGTCAAGGCTGGTGGCTGAGGTGGTGGACAGAACATCCCCAGTATGATGGTACTGTGTACGTCAAAGAGCGATGCAGAGGGAGAAAGCTTCTTTTGCTTTCTCTTTCTTCATATCTTATATAACTTTGTAAGAACCAAGCAGAAACTTTCTCTATTCAGTTTGGAGATATATGACCTCTGCTTCTCTTTCCATCCTCTCCCTTTTCTGCACCTGGAATTTATCAGACACCATTAAGAATCAGCAAGTATTTTTAGTAGCTGATATAAGTAGTTCCAGGCTACTAAGTTGTGTGTTGTGATCCTGTTTGCTTCCGATTGCTGTCTTATATCGTCAAGTTTCTAACTGTGTAACATAGATTTATTAACCTGAATATGAAAAATATCCTCCAAGGCTGGTATTTATTCACAAGGGGTTTGCAGGTCTTGTTTTGGCAAAGAATTTGCTAATTAATGGATTTGGCAGTTGTAATGTATCATTGGTCACTACAGCTAAGGCGGAACCTAGACCTTCATACAGGTCATGGATACGCCAGGAGGAAAGGTATAGTTTCAACAGGGTTAGATTGGTTAAGATATGCCCTAAGCAAAGGAGCTCCAATGGCTAAAATTAAAGCTTGCCTGACCCTATAGATTTTTAAGAGACCTCTTGCATTAAAAACAGACGTTTCATCCTGCCAAGAAAAAAAAACACACAAGATATCTCTACACAAACACTTTTACCTGATTTAAATAGGTTATCTCAGTGAAAAAGTTACAAATATAATTTTATCACATATTTTGTCCCATTATTTCTAGCCCAAAGGAAATTGGCATTAGCCAACTAACATGCTACAAAAATTACATTCAGCAGTAGTATTCTAAATATAGCTCCTATTAAGTTCTTTTTTCTAAAACTTTTGAGCATCTGTCTGCATGGGATAAGAAGTTTCTCACGTGGGGTCAAACCCAGAAATTTCAGAAGTTTGTGTCTCAAAGTCAACAGAGAGGTCACAGAGCCCTGAAGAGAGGATGTCACGTAACAGCGAATTCAGATATCCGTGTGAATTTCTGGTAGCACAAGACGGTAACACACAGTCTTCTGTGTAAGGAGAACAGCCTAGCTTTACAATGCAACCAAAAAATAGCCTCAGATAATAAACTGCAGACCTGTTACCTTAAATACACCATCCTGGAGCTTCCTGTTGCTGGTCCCCATCCAGCTCACAAGCCAGGAACATACCACTCAGTTAATTCATAAATATATCATATCTTAATGCATATTGCTTGTGAGCATGAAGGCTACTTGAAAAAAGACAAAGTATGTGCTCAGTTATACTGGTGCAAAGCTCTGATGTGCCACGGAGGTGCAAACATAGCATTTTCTTGAAAATAAATTCAAATAATTGCCAGCCGATGCCTACCGGGATGATAACACAGAACGTGTTAGCACCGCAAGTATGCTACTTGTCAGAAGGCACGGTGTGGGAGATACCTAGATGATAACAAGCATGGAGGGTTGTCTTTTTGTCAGCGAGAAAAAACAACGCTGGAAAATCTTTCCCTTCCTCTCCACTGAAGGGAAAGGTTTGCACACTGTTTCCTGAACTACTGCACGATCTTCTCTCAGAAGTGAGTTTGATCAGCTGTGGCTATTTTACTGAAGGCAGGCAGAGAATCAAGATCACCATCGACTTGATCAGAGCTACTTAAGGTTCTGAAATGAGTATATGGAATAGCTATCAACCTGCCACAGAAGGCAACCAGAAAATATGGAAAGTATTAATATCATGTATTAACACCATGTGGTTCAACTGGGAAGTCTATAATCCACCTAGAACTCAAATAATTATCTGTGACTAAACAAATAATCTGTAATCTGTGGCTATAGCTTTAGACTCCCGTTTAGCCACAATTAACAAACGACTGCCAAAACCTCCTCTTTGGCTGTGATCTGTACAGCCCTTACACTCTTTTCTAGTTTCTACATCCTCAAGTGGTGAACGGCACTTTTCTATTTTGTGCATGCAAAATATTTCAGATAAGATCATGCCACAGGTATGATACAAATTCTACTCCCTCCCAACAAGATCCTCTGTCAAAATAAAGTAAATTCAGTGAAAACTCTAAAGCTCTCTGTGTCAGCCATGGCGATGAGCACAGTACAAAAACAATAAAGACAAACTGAACCACGCCTGATCTGAGCGGCAAGTACCAGGGTATCTGCCTACTCGCAAAATGCCTCATGTTTCCATGTGAACACTGCTGAGCGAGCCAATGCCCTTGCTTAGGAATGATTTAATTTATATGCCCTCAGAATGAGGTCATATCAATATCATGCATGATCTCTACCAGCTTTACAGATGCCTTAACCTGAGAACGTTCGAGCTCTTTGAGAGCTATTCATAGTTGGCAGATTGATATAGTAACTGACAATTCACCGCCATCCAAGTGTATCTGAGAACACAAAGCTCACATAAATATTGTTGAGCATATCCCATTGTTGGTTATTTACTTCTGCCGTTCAACTTTCTACAGCTCTGAGAGGAAGATCATTTCTCTCCATGTCATATATCCAACTTACCCAGCAGACACGAAAAGCTCCTTGTTTCCTTTTTACCAGTAATGAACTGTGCTAGAAATGTCAAATGGAGGCTTGTTCAGCCCCAACCAACAAACAATGTGAAACATAGGAGTATGGGTGGACGGAGACCGACGAGGAAGCCTGGCGCTGAAACAGTTTGTAATGGTGTTTCTACATTCAAAAAGCTCCAGAAGGAAGCATGAAGACCTAACTGACACCTTTTCTTCTGCAGTTTCATAAGCTGACCTGCCTGCTTACCCAGCCTAAGCCCTTACTGAAGGCAGCTGCAAGCAAACAGCTTGTACAGCACACAAACAGGATTTTCATGGGGACCATACTCATGGCTTTCCAGCCCAGAAATGCCCACCTGGCCCTTCAGTCTGGATTTACTGCACCCACCTGAGCCTCGCTCCCTCTCTGTGACACCTCTGGGATAGAAGGACACGAAGAGAAGAATAAAGGGTGAGAAAGAAAAAAAAAAAAAACCACAAATCATGTGAAACTCAACGCTTTCAAGCTTACCTTGGACCAAATATTTCTGGCTGATAAGTCTGGTTAAAGAAGGTCAGACACACCCCATTCTAACTTGGAGAGGGATTCTTTCTTTTAGTTTCCTGACATGCATCTCTCTTGCACCATAATTTAAACTGAAAAGAGGAATCAAATTAAGAATAAATATGTGCCTAGCTGGACTAATTCCTCTGGTTCAACCATAAACCCCAGTTTTTTAAAATTGCCTTTTTTTTTTTCTTGATGAACTTCCTGTTGAGTTAGTGAACTAAACCGGCTCACAAAGAGGTCAAACAAGTGCCAGAACTGCCACAAGTGAAACCATAGACTCTCGTGGTCAAAACAGATAGGGGAGTGACTCTACACCCGCAAGCTGCTGGCAGAGCTCAGCCCCTTTGTCTAACAGCACCCTCTAAGCATCACTTTCACCTTCATTTGTGCAACCTGGACAGACAGGTTTATTGTAAACACAAGAAACAGCTCTGACGAATCAGCAGTGCCCATCCAACAGCTTTTTTTTTTTTTGGTCCTTATTTTTGTTACATGTAATGGTATTTCACCTTTTTGACATGACAGCAGGGAAAGAAAGAAAAATATGTCATTTTTCTTTTCTGCTATCCCCCTTTCAGGCCATGTGAGTTACTGGAAGTAAAATCAGTTAATATCTAAACTGCGAAAATTATATAGCAAGCACAAAAGGTACAATGGAGAAACAAGAAACATTCAAAGATAAAGTTTTCCTTCAAGCTGTGAACATAAGTAATTTAATGTCTTCTGGCAAAGTATGGAAAACAGAAGCAGATCAATGTATTAAGTCTCAAAAAAAACTTCTCAAAGTAAGCGCTATGAACACTTATTCCACCCATGAGGTCTGGCAATGGAGAGGCTCAGTGAAGTTTATCAATTGACATCATTTTACTCTGCAGATAGGACCACAAAAAGAACCCAGGAGCCTTGGTGCCGTGCACTGTCTTCGGTGCGTTAGGCATGTCTTCCTTCCACAGCGTCCAACCAAATGGGAGTAAAGTCTTGTAGCTGTCTTAAGTACTCACAGCTAATTCAAGCGGGTGCGTTGTCCAGGTCAGTCAGACAAGCACAGAGGCTCCATTTCATTTGCCTTCAACTTCCCCCAGATTAAACGATCGGACCTACATCAATCATTGGCTCTAAAAGACATGGAGTAATTGGACTAGAAGGTTGTCAACAGACTGAGGGCTGCTGTTCAGAAAGCAGATGTCTTGGCTTTTTCTTGGTCTTGTTTATTCTTCATAAATACCAGAGCAAGACAGCGGAGTCACTATTATCTCGTAACAACGTTCTGTTAATCAGGCATGTCATTTGTTTGTATGGCCCAACCTTCTGCAGATCCCAGACATTCCCCTTCCACAAGAATTAACCACAAAAATACTGCAGTGTAGCTGCTTTATGACCATGGCTAGGATCAATTTGTTTTGTGCTTTCAAACACTGGTCTTGCAACAGTGAATATACAGACACCATCGCACTTTTTTTTTTTTTTAACATAAATAAGGGGGTTTTGACCACCATCCTTCCTTTTTCAATGGCAGTTTGTCAAGATCTTTTGCCTAATTCCCTGCTCAGGAAAAAAAAAAAGACAGCATTCAACTAAAGAACAGCACATCCTTCCCAAATTGCTCTGAAAAGCAATCAGCAGGGTGAAAGCCAGGTCAAAATAATAATTACACTAGAAGCGTCGTATTGGTGGGCTTTCCAACCAAGGAAAGAAAAGGGAAAAAAAAAAGAAAAAAGAATAAAAAGAAAAAGAGGCAAAACAAAACTCAAGAGTTAGAAGCAGTAACCAAAGAATTTAAGAAATATGAAGTTACACATCCCAGCCTAAGCTCGCATCAGGTCTTGCACACAGAAGCTGATGAACCTGCCACATCCCTGCCGCTGCTGCTGGCCATGCAGTCCTTCCCGCTCCACTGCACGGGCTTTAGCCCTCACAGGGCACCCTGCCCTCGGCTACAGCTTCCTACACTGGCTGAAAACTACTTTGTTTTCTGATGGGACACTGAGACAGGTTGGCGCAGGATCTGTTAAACACCAGAGCTGACACAGAGGACCATGGGCTTAGGCAGCCAGGAACAAGCAGGGGATGAGGCAGGAGGAACTTCTGCCTTCTCCGTCCAGCAGCAGCCAGCTGCCTAACTGGCTGCAGAGCCCTGATGGGAAATGTCCCTGTAAGTCAGTACAACACCACTGGCATCAAGGAAGCCTCGGCACAAGATCTGGTCCGAATTGCGCGTCTGAGACATCCACAAATACCGAAGTTCAGGCGCAGCTGGCAACACTCCTACAAAACCCCCATTTCCCCTGTGTGGACATACTTACAGATGATCCACAAATTACAATATTTCTGCCTAAGACACGAGCAATTTTTAGAGCATCATTTGCTTTAGCGTACCTACAATCTGCAACAACACGTGGATTCTCCCCAGGTATCTAGATTCAGTGGTTTCACTGGGAATAGCCATTACGAGCTTTCTCAGCCCTCAGCTGAAGGGGGTAGGTGGGACATCCCCTATCCCCACTGTCTGTGTCTGAAGTCTTTGGGTATTAGCAGAAGTAACCAAACCCAGAGTGAGAACTTTTGTAGTCTGCAGTGGGGGCACGTTCACTACAAAACCCTGACATCTTTAATCTTAGTGGATACTTTGAAATTTAATTGAGTCCAAGTAACAGCCCAACTTTTCTGTGAGTACTCAATAAACTTGAGAGAATACGGACCCGGAGGTTCCCAGTATATAAATGCACACTGATTCGCTATAGCTGCGTCCTAGCATCCTTGCTGGAAGGTTTACATTTTGCTGAATTAAAATATGGGTTTTTTCCCTCACTGTAGCAAAATGGCTACAGACTGCAACGAGATCAGCATTTGGACTTTTTTTTTTTAACTGCTTGCTGCTGTGTTTTGTGAATTTTACGGAATTCTGCCCACTCAATGGACCCAAACGTGATTCACAAAACTGTCTCAATATCTGTGTGCAAACATAAAATACTTTTCCAAACAGTCAAACACTACAGTCATGTGGATAGTGAGGGGGAAATACCAAAACCAAACCCTACATAACATTTTAAACAGGTGATAGAGAAGTACAGTATTTTACCTGAAAGTTTAGGCAAAAATGATAGAATAAGGTGCTTGCGTGACGGTGCATGCGTGTCAGCACATACACCCTCGTACGTTGTCCTCTGTAAGGGTATGCTTCAGGTGTCATCTCCAAAAGTGAAATGTTGGAGAGACTTGTTGGGGGGGAAAAAAGCCCTTTCCTCTTCGAGCCCCTGCTCAGTGCAAGCACCGAGACCCACTCGTTCTCGCTGCCTCGCTGCACAGGTAAGACACGCGTGGCCAGCAGAACCATGATCTTTCATTCCCCTATAGCAAATGATAAACAGGCTTACACACAAATAGCATTTACATTTCAAGTGAATTTGGTTCTCCTAGTTCTTTATCTCCCCACATAGCTTTGCCGCGGTTCAACATTTCTCTGCATACGCAGGATGCCTTTTTTATTTGGGCCTCATTTTTATTAAATACCAAAAATGATAAAGGATGCCATTGTTCTAACTACTGAAAGCAACACTATTTACATCAAATACCAAAATGTAAGTGTAACTAGACGTCAGAACACAATTTTCTTTCAGGAGGGTGTCAGACTTCCATGTGAACAAGTTTGGCCTTCGGTTTTGCACATCAGGGTCGGGGGCGAAAAAGAAATGGCTTCAGGAGCCCTATAGAGGTGCTTTTGCTTCCCTGACTTCTCACACACTATTCTTTCAAATGAATTTAAAGCTTTTCTTGTCCAAATCCCTGCAAAAGTAACCACACTGCAGTTTTTCTACTATTATGCAAATAGATTAATCAGCCAACGCTCCAGTGAGAATTAATTTATATTTGAATCAAATGAGGCCTTAGATTCTTTATAACCCAACCCCCGGGCCAAGGCCCGGGCTAGGTAGCAACCTCATATTATTCATTTGACGAAATGTGAACTGACATAAATACCATGGCTAACTTTCAATCCGATTACCCCGTTACCTCACATCAATGCTCCCCCAGCCATCAGACTCTAGCGTCCCTCCTTTCACCAGCACAGCCAACAACTGACAACTCCTCCCTGATAAACAAGCACCCACGCCGCCACCTCAGACCCCCGCTCTTAACCCATCATCCCTGCTCAATGGCCCTTATTCGACAAGGTATTTTATTTTGTTTGTAGGAACTGGGGGACGAAACAGCACAAAAATACTGTTTTGCTGGGGCTGCAATTCAAAGCTGCCCTTTCAGAGCTGTGGAGCACTTGAGGCACGAACAATAAACATCCAAAAACATAGGAGCATCGTGTCCGTCTGTGTACATATATATACACGCACATGTGCGCACATTTAATTTAATACAGTCACCAACATCTGTTATCTTTCGTACTCTCCTTAACCCTTAAAACAAAAGTGTAAAACAATGTTTTGGGCTACTACGTCCAAAGGTCAATGTAAAGTGAACCCACATTTTACACAGCACCCTTATACTAAACTCATGTTGACAACCACTAAATTCTTTCTATTGCCCTGCACAGGAACTTGTTTTTTAAAAAGACTTTTTTCTTTAAAACTGTAAGCATTTAAAAAGCTTGGCTAAACAATCCACCAGGTGTGAGAAAAGCCTTTTCTATGCAAGCAGCTCTGTGTCAGGAAACCTACACTTTGTAATTAGATTAGCAAGTGAGGACTGAATAGCCCTGATCAAAACATCTTCCCCCCCTCCCCCCGCCACATATTGTTTATAGCACATAACTGATAACTAAGCTTCTCTAGTCATGGTTAAAATCTACTTTAAAATGTGAGTCCTGCGCCCTCTGGAATGTCAATTAAGAGGAAAAGAAAACAAAGTGCACATTCTTAAAAAAGTAATTACTTGGCTGTCTTGCTTAAACAAAGCTTTATTTGAAAATATAAGTCATAAAACAAACCCTATGATTTAATGGCAGCTTTTCAGGAAAGCAGGACTTAAAACACATCTACAATAGAGAGTTAAAGATGCCAGTTTTGCCCTAAGAACATACCTTGCAGTGAACAGGCTAGGGGAGGAGAAGGAGGACCGTCCTCTTGGCCACATGGCTGCAGCCCCAGGGGACATCCCGGATCCCTGCCACGAGAGCTGAAAAGTCCCCAGGCCAGGAGGATGACTTTAGTTGTCTTTCTTCATGGATTTTTCCGTGTGGCCAGACAGTCTAGCTGTGTACTGGAGTCAGTTCCCCAACATAAAGAGCAAGTTTGAAATGTACGGGCTTCCCGGAGACACTAAAAGCAGGGTGAAAAGGAGCTGCAGCACGTCAGAGCACCTCATCTTTACCCGCTCCTTTAAGGGAAATGCTTACACTCGCATAGATATGGAAAAATAAGCCACAAGGTTCTTCCTAAAGCTTTCATACAGAGCCTATATATTTTTCTGGGAAATACCGAGTCTGTTTCACAGCCCTGCTCCACCTCCTCAGAGTGCAAATACCCTAGTTTTGAACTTTTATCTCAGCCCAGTCCAGACCAGAGTCAGTCCCGTTTTGTACTGTGGGGGCTGAAACCAGACGCAAACCCTTGTATGAAACAATTTTTCTGAAGGAAGATATCCAATTACTGGATCCTTCTGCTCAGATCAGTACACCTCATAAATCCCATGTTATTCCATCCTTCTTAAAACAGCCTTTTAAATATTAGGGCTGGAGCATCAGAGCTGAGATCAAAAGGACCAAAAGTTATTTGGCTAAAGGACGCCATAGAAATAGCAGAAGATAACAAGAGGATATCCTCCATTCTTTCTTTCACAAATCAGGAGACACTTGCCATACGCACAGCTGTCACAGGCAGCAGTGCACAAAAACTTTTCCATTCTCCAGGAACCCTCCTACCGCCTCCTACTTCTGCTATAAACTCAGCAGCAGAGAAAAGGCCTAGACACTAACTGCTCCCGCGCAGAAGTTCAGCCTCTTTGCTTAAACTGCCACTCGAGAGACGGTCTGACCCAAGGCAGCAATTTAGCCCTGTCTCTGTGCATTGCCCACTGCTGATTCTTTTTCTTTTTTGCTGTAGGAGCAGGAAACTTTCAGCAAAAAAAGGATATAAAAACAGACCATTAGGGAAAGCTTGATGAAAGTCGATAGGTGAGAGAATAGGCTTTCATTTAAGACCTAAACCAGATTTATTTAAAAAAGGCACTAGAGAACCACCCCTTATCCCAGGACATCCAGGAATCTGGAGGATGCAAATGTAGCTTAGAGCTACATTAACCCCTTTCTCCTGACCTTTCTGGGTCTGATGAGTAGCAGCCAGCGCATGGCTCCTCAAAAAGAGCATATTTCATCTCTTGTTCATATCCAAAGTGATGCTAAACTGTTGAGTTTGGCTAATCAAGGTGCACTATGTCTGAGTGACATCGCCACTTGAAAGATAAACTGCTACAGGCTATTTTCAAACATGTTTGCAGATGAGTAAATGGGATGGAGCCTGTGCCCCTCCATCCGCACGAGGGGGACAACCCTTCTGCCAGCATCGTGACTACACGCCAGCAGTTCACACGGCTACACACGGCTCAGTTCACATCCCTGACCCACCCTTGCACCCTGCCACAAGAACAATACTTATCAGTGCCAGGACAACCAGACCTTACCAGATTTCCTCAGGTCGAATTTTAAATCTGCTAAATCTGATCCAACTCCCCTGAAGACCTTTCTAGAGACACAAGATTTGATGCTCTCCACCCTCTTACATTTATAATGGAAACGGAAAAAGAGAGAGAAAAAAAAAGACAAAATTCACGTCACAAGGAGAGCTGAAAATGTGAACGCAACCACTAAAATGTGAGTTTCATTAAGTAGCTCTCATTTGTACGGGAATGACGAGAAACCTGAGAAAACCTGTTTCAGACTATGAAGATGCCATTCAAACATCCTGGCTGTCTTAATTCTAAACTTCAGTTGCCTTTGATATTTCCCCTGCAGTATCAAAACACCGCTGACAAAGTACTGACAAGAGACAAGTACATTCAAATTCTTCCAGGGCTTAACCCCACCGCATTGAAATTAGCATGGGTTTTGCCCCTGACTTCAGCCCTGACAGAACGAGCAACCTTCTCAGGCCAAGGGCATGGGGGAAAGCTTTGCTGCAACTTCCTTTACACGCTTGCACTCTCCTTAGTCTTAGAGACTTTGCTTTCAGAAAGCTGAAGGCGTAAATGGGCAACGCATCCCACTATGTTTCTATCCAATCTCATGGCTGGTGGAAAACAAGGAAGGCATTTTTTACTGTTTTCCAGAAAGAAACACGATTTTTCGAGAGGGGACATGCTTTATACAGGTTGGGTAAGCTCCCACCAGGAAGGTTCTGGTCTTTGCTATTTCAATAAAGTTTTACAAGTGCAAGTGAAATTGGAACCTCATCAGCTTTTCCTGGTGATAAAATGGAAGAACCCTTCATCTCTGAACACCAAGGTGAAGGTAAACCCTGAAGGACAATGTCAGCTTTCTTCTTCTGTCAGAGCCCCAGAAATCAAACATACTCCATGTGAACACCCACAAGAATAGCTTTGTTATTTCTGGAAACACCAAGCATTGCATCTTCTCCAAAGAGGCCTGCACATATAGTCTCTCCCTCTAGGGATGCAATGCAGTTTGCCAGCGACCTATAGACACGAATATAGCTATGGTTAGGGCATGGTCTGGAACAGAACCATTTAACAGCAAATCCATTGCCTCAGTGGACAGAGTCCACCACTGTAATGCTTCCAGGATTAAATCACTACGTGCCCAGGGAATTTGATGATCAAAAAACCCCCAGAACTCACAAAAAGCTTTATTCTACTATTTTTCTTTTTTTAAAGAGATTTCCCTATTTCAATTGTAAGAGCATTGCAGTATCCCAGCAAGGATTTTTTGCACTTCTTTATTCCTCAGTAACTGTTACAGAGTATTTGCATTTCTCGTCTTTCCTTATCGCATGGCTTTTTGTCCCACCAAAAGATGTATAGGTTAATTGCTGTCAACAAAACTTCCAGCACATTCACGTAGAACTCGAAAAGAGAAAAATACTGAGTTTTGAAGATACCTCCACACCTTCAAACCAGGAATATTCATGCAGCAATGAGTTTGTGCCCAGAAGCTGATACCTGCATTGCCAAAGCATTTGCACTAGGAGGGACAGCATGACTTTCCAGACAGCGTGACACACCACAGTGCAGGTGACTGATTCGTTAAAACCTCTCTACCACCTACCTGGAAACCCCCACGACAGCTGTTTCCCCCACCAGATCGCAGCATCTGAAGGTATTTTCACCTAGAAGGAGCAAAGCGAGCCTCCCAGCCCATCACCATCTCTCTGGCTACCAGCACATACATTAGGGAAGACTTTCCATTGAGCAAAGTCATTCTAAGTATAGAGGCTCTCATCAGCATCCCAGGGGCTCTCCTGAGCCTCTCTCAAACCTTTCCAGAGAGACTTAAGTCCCAAGGAAGCATAGTATCAGGTGGTTGGCATGGTAGAAGTCGAGGGATTGAGAGCTAATGGTCTGGCCCTTTTAAGGAAAGGTGTGGAAACAAGAGAAGGTCCTGATTTAATCCTACAGTGTAGTTAAATACTAATTCTGTCCTTTCTCTGGGACACAGAGGTCCCTACGCACTGCTCCAGCAGGCAGAGGGACGGAGAGCAGCCTCTAAAAGACCGTGTCCACTCTTGCGGCAGGCATCGAGGGAGCACATGGGCTCAAGGACCCTCAGTTTAAGGTGAGAGCCAACTGTCAGATTTGCTGAAATCCACCCCAGGACACCTTCATTCTCCCATTGAATTGCCCCAGCAGAGCCCTTTCCTCCAAAGCAGCTTGCCTTTCCTGTCATAGCCTGGATAACGGGGAGCAGAACTGGGGCTTTATGAGTGGAGAAGTAATGGGATGCTCAACTCCCAGCACGTAAAGTCATGCACTGCCTAGAGATTTCAGTGAATCGGCGAGCAAAGAAATTTGCCACCATTTTAAGTGAAGGATCACCAGTTTGGTTTGCGATCAGGAGGTAGGAGTAGATTTAAAACCTGATTTGAAAGACAAAAAGATTTTTAATTCTTCTTACCTACTTGGGTAAGATGAGAGAAATACGTACCGGAGAAAACAAACGGAAAGTATCATGTTCTCTCATCCTCCATGCTTCATCTGCACAGTCTGCCTTGGAAACCCTTGGGGCAGAGACCACAGCTGAAACAAGCAGGACCTTGGCCTCCAATATCAGAGAGTCTGAACAGCCGCCACCCAATTCCCAGCTATTTCCTACCGCGCTAAATAATCGTGAAATTAAAGCGACAATAAAACACCATATTGCATTTTGCAAATGCTAGCTCTCCAAAATGTGCACGTCTTAGCTCATGAAAGGAGTTGTTCTGAGGGAGGTTGTGTGGTTGGTTGTTTATTAGACAGAGCAGTGAAGAAGAAAGAAGAGGGATTGTTCGACCCCAGATTATTTTCTTTTTAAAACAAAGGTGGAGGTTGGGAAAGGATAAAAGGACGAAGTGGACAAAAATAATCAAATTTGGAAGAAAGGATGCAAATTAAACAGGCTTGGAAGGAGTTAGTAAAGCGCAAGCAAGACACAGAGACTAAACTAAAGTTAATTACTTTTGACATGATCAGATCATCTGGTTGCATTTCAGGCTGTGTGCACTCTAGGCTGGCCAGCATGAATGGCGAGGGAAAAGAAAGTAACTCTCCCCTCTAGGTCCCTTTGCCAAGTCTGGGCTGTGCGCTCTGTCCGAGATCCCTCTTTCTTTGCGCAGAGAGAGAGGGGGGGAGAGGAGAGAGAAACACAGTTAACCACCTGTCAGGGCTGAGGACACAATAAGGCAGCCCCCAAAAGAGCTTTTCATGCATGCGTAATATATTTGTTCAGCTATTCACTTAATGAAGCTGATAAATGTGATGCGAAACAATAGTCAAGTTAATCTATTTAGTAAAATGTTTTGAGACTCTCAGGCGATGTTAAGGAGGGTAGTGTGTTCGGGGACATTTTCATTTCAATACGCTCATCTCTCCCCTCTTAGGGGGGTTTCAAGCAACCTATGTGAATATAATTTCTTATAAATGTGTCTTTAATGGGTTTAATTCACCCTTGCCAGCTGTTTTTTTAGCTATTTTGTAAGAGCAAAACAAACGTGCCAGGCTTGGAAAGCTAGTTAAAATTAGTTTCGGTCACTGGGGCCAAGCTATATTTCCTGCAAACCATCTGCTTGATTGGCACAATAGAAGGATTTTCAAGAAAAGGGAGGGGGGGGGATCTAGAAGAGCTTTGAACGAACCAACGGTTACTGTTCCTTGTGCTTGAATTCTAAAGGTGAAGCCTTAGGTGTCTTAATACAGCTTCGCCCCCGCCGCCCCCATTCAAGCTCCCGACGAGGTGGATAAGCATCGTTAGGGCGCTTGGACACGCCGGGGCCGGAGCATCCCTCCCGCCGCCCCCTCCCCGGGAGGAAAGTAAAAGAAAAAAAAAAATAAAGAAAAGAAAACGCGTACACACACGCTTCCTCCGTGGCTTTGGAGAACGAGAAGCCGTGGGGCTGGGACGGGCTCCCCACGCAGGGGGCTGCAGAGCTGGGGTGGGGGGGTGGGGGTGTCGCCTGGCTCCTTGCGGAGCGGTCTCCCGTGGGGGACAGGTTGGTTTTCACCTGGTTGCGGGGTGCAGAGGGAGCGGCCCGGCGCCCCCAGCCGGGGGTCGGGGGGGGTCGGGGGGGGCGCGTCCCGCGGGCAGAGGCGCGGCGGTGATTGAGACGTCCGGGGACGCGGGGACGGGAGGGACGGCGCTGCCCCAGCCCAGGCGAGCGCTTTGCTCTCCGCATTTGAAGTGCTGGCTCTCCCAATTTCATGCGGATTACCAGCCCGGGACCGGGACACACGCGGGCTCCAAGCCCGACCCCCCGCCCCGCGGGTTTGGGGTCGGGGTTTTGGGGTGGGTTTTTTTTTTCTTTTTTTTTTTTTTTTTTTCTTAACGACAAAGAACGTGAGTGACTTTTAAGAAATAAATTTGAAGATAACGACATTAAAATGAATGGCAGGAAGCACAAAACGGCATGAGCATAGGTCAAACGGCATTAGTCACAGGTTTTATCCTGAGACATTAGAATTCCCTTTCTCTTAAATGATCACTGCCTTTGAAAAGAAACTTCCAAAGGAGATCACTTAAAATAAGATTCTTTCGTCTGATTTCTTGGTTTCTTATGGTCTATCTTCCCTTTCAATAGATGTCTAGCCCCTTTTGCCTTGGTGCTTAAGGAATTCTTTATGAGTGTGCTCAGACGCATCACAAGGAACCGGGTCCACGTGTGCCCCAGCATGCGTCTGACCCAACCTTCCAGAAAATGTCAGACCCTCTTTTTTAAACCAGAGAAATTAGCAGCAGTTGGTCTATAGTGAGGCAAAATGCCCCCAATGTATATGTAAAGAAAGGAGTAAATCATCTCAAAGGAAACCTATAATGACTGTAAAAAACGAAGCGTTCTTGGATCCGCCCGGGCTGCTCCGGGACGTCGGAGCCGCCTTGGGAAGTGCCCGGGGGGGGGGGGGGGAGACGGGCCAGGGGGTGCCAATCAAATTTTTAATTGGGGACACCACACACACCCCACACCCCCCCCTTTGCTTTTTCCATTCGCTACCGGCCCGCTCGCTTGCTAAATAACACCTTGAGAGCCGGCGCGCGTATAAACGGGCTTGAGGCAACGCCGGCGCGCTGCGGGTGCGGGGGGAGAGGGGAGCTAAACCCGGAGCAGGAGGCGGCAAGCCCCCACTGTTCGCGACCCCCCCCCCCCCCCCCCCCCATTTCTTCCTCCCCGGGAGCGGGGGGCAGGTGCCGGGGACCCGCCGCCCTCCCCGCCAGCACCCCCCGAGCTCTTTGGGGTCCGCCCGCGCCTTCCTCCCCTTTGTGCTTTACCTGCTAAGCAGCGAGATTAACAAAACTTGGGGGCGGGATGGGGGGGGGGGGGGGGCGGGAAAGACTCCAGCGAGGTTTTTCTTTCAAAGTGATGCTTTCAGACAACGGATCTTCCAAGTCAGCCTCTGCAGATGCTCATCTGCTGGAGGCCGGCGTGGAGCACCGGGAAAGCTTGTCAGCATCCTACAATTCCGAGGGCTGATTCCGTCCTCTCTAATAAATAACTTTTTGATTTGAATCAAGGGAGAGGTTTAACAGACTTTCTTTCTTCCCTAATGTGATATAAATCGCAGATGCACTTTTATTGAATGGTTAAAGCATCGACATGGAGATAATCAAGACAAAACGTCCGGACAAAAACCATCGAGAGAAATAAAGCTGGTTAATAAGATTTTTGAGAAAGCTTTGTGTTAAAAAGTAAAAAGGGAAAACAGCTGAAGGTGACAGTTAGTTCATGGTTAATAGGATAAAGGCTGCATGGTTGAGCTGCACACTTCTGCTTGCAAAGGTTCAGCCACACCAAAGGGCTGAATGGGGTGCTTTTAAAACATAGGACATTTAACACATCTGTTATAGTCTTTAACAGAGAAATCAGGTAAAACCACTCTCAATAGTTGCTTTCATCACCCGGCCTCAAAGGAAATTATGGGGATAGACGCAAGTGTAGTTAGTTGCCACCACAAACAATACTTCTCCGCTGGAAGAAAAAAAAAAGCAACCCTATTTTTCTCCTTCTCCGGTAGCCGATGCCATTTGTCCCTCACAGCGAAACTTAGGGACCTTCGGCCCTGCGGCACGCAGCTGCCCACACCTCCAGCGATCCCACGCCCGCAGGTAAAAAAGCGATTTCAGGTGAATTTAGCGGCTTCGAGAGAGCTTCGAGCCGCCGATACCGATAAACCCGAGACCGGCTCAGGCTGCTTGAGCCAAAAAGGATCAAACCGCTACAACATCGCCTTCATTTTCACGGTCGGAGGGTAGCTATTTCCACTATTTTTAATATAGATGAGCTTAAGAGGACCAACAGATTGACAACCCGAGGGGGCTGCTCCGCTCCCACCAAGCTGTTCAGATCTTTGCTATGTCCAGAGTTCAGATTTTCTGGGAGCAGAGTTCTTCGGGCTACAGTAAGGCTCACGTTTCGGTCCGATCCGGGCAAGCCTCTTGCCTGAGCCCACGTACGCAAGACCCTCGCCAAGGTGGGACCCTGAGGGTAGAGGCTAAACCCCGCAAATTCGCTGTATACGGTACCTTCGACGCGCAGACAGACAACTAACCCCAACGTTATTTGGGGTTTATGCACAAACTTTGCCGCATGCCAATAGCGGGGGGCAGAACACGCTCAAACCGTGATGGGATCCGCTCTCCGAATATATTCCTCCCCCCCACTCCCCAGTAGAGCTTAGTTCCACGTTTTCTAATTTGTATTTTCCATTCCACAAAACCCCTGCTTTTCTGAGAGCCCGCAGATAAGTTTATATGAATATTTATTGATTTATTTCCTAAACTCAGCAGGGGAGCGGCAAATAAATTTAGTGCTTTCTTTAAATAATTCCCTTTCTACGAGGCAAGATGTCATTCGAAACTTTTAAATAGGCATTTAATTAGCCTGTGTGTGTTGCCTCTGAACAAAACCCTGCTGGGAGCCTTTGGAGCGCTGTATTCCAAAGAGGCGGTCAATATGCAAAATTGATGACTACACTTTCTTTGTGGCGGGGCCATTGTGCCCCGGTTGCTTATGAAGTCTAATCCAATCATAAATTGCAGCCCCGGACCAATGGAGAAGCCCGGAGCTCGCCCTGAATGAAGCTCAAGTGGAGAACTTTGTTGAACCCCATTGTTGGGGCTGTCACTTTTGAAAGAGCCTCAGCGGGGCTGACCACTATAAAACCCATCGTCCAGGAGGAAGGGGCAGAGAGAACCCCGCCAGGCTCGCTAGCTGGATCTTTACTAAACGAGGTTTGCAAAGCAGAAAACAAAAGCAAACAGACAGACACACGGACGAGCGGCCCCAGCCCTGCTCCGGGACGGCCCCTGCGATGATGTTCCCTAGCCTCATCGCCCCGCCGGCCGTCTACCCCAGCCTCCTGCGGCCGACTCCCACCCTCACCTTGCCTCAGTCGCTGCAGTCGGCTTTTTCCAGCCATTCCAGCTTCCTGGTGGAAGATTTGATCCGGATCAGCAGGCCCACCGGTTACCTGCCCAGGACTGCCCCCCCGCCCAGCATGTCCCCCCCAACCTCGACGGCCAGGACGGACTCGGGGACTTCGGAGCTCACCAGCTCCACCACCGCCGGCTCCAGGAGGATCTGTTCGCCGCAGACTTCCAGCAGCGACTCCACTTTCCTGAAGTTTGGGGTCAACGCCATCCTCTCCTCCGCCCCCCGCGCCGGTAAGCGGCCCGCTCCCGGCCCCCCACGCCCCCCGCTCCGGGCTCCCACTGCCTGCGGGGAGGGGGGGGGGGGTGGAGGGGAGGGAGAGGGTTTAGGCAAGGGAGGGAGGACCTAGCCCCGAGCTGCAGAGCCCTCCGGCATCGCTGGTATTTAAGGCCGAGGGGGAGCGCTGGCCGGCGGCTGGTCCCGCTCCGCCGCCTCCGGAGCGGCCGGTGGAGGGGAGCGGGGGCACAGCCTCTCCCCTGCCAGGCTCCAGCCTCCCCAGTGCCGCGGGGCTGGTAAAGCCCCCGCAGCACAAGGGCCGCTTTCCCCAGGCTTCCCCAAGCTTAGCTTGGCTCTTTTTTGAGGGAGGGGAAAAGAGTGGGGGTGGGGAGGAGAGGGGAAGAAGTACCGTATCGCTCCCCGGACCAACCCCAGACCCAGTCCTGCTGTCGGTCGAGTCCTACCCTTTGCTTAATTGAATTTTATTTACTAGAAACTTCCCCTGCGTTGCTTCAGAGCGTCCCTCCAAAGACTTTCTCCTTCCCGTACTTTGAAGGATCCTTCCAGCCCTTTATCAGATCCTCCTATTTCCCAGGTAGGTCTTTATAAGTCCCCCCCCCCTCTCTCCCCTCCCGCCCCTCTCCAGGCTCAGCCCGGTACTATCCTCCCGGGGTTACGCTCCAGTTCAGAGGTTGGAGGGAGTACAACATTCAAGCATCAGTCGCGCCAATTTGATGCCCGATTTAGCACAGGCAGCGACTGCTTGACATTCCCTACCCGCTCCCCCCGCTGGTCGCCAAATTAGCCGGGATTGTCACGGTCCCAAGGCGAGGCGGGTCCCCCTCCTCCCAGGCAGCCCCCCCTCCCGCCGCCGCTTTCAGCACCATCGGGGAGCGGTCAGCTCCCGCCGCCCGCGCAGAGCAGCGCGCAGCCCCCGCGCAACGCTGCGCGCAAGCGGAGGGAGGCAGCCCGCGCCCCCGCAAAGCTGCTCTCCGCCCTGTACCACCACCCCCCCCCCAAAAAACCCCAACGAAACCACCTTTCCGCCCCCGCCACCTTGCTGGCGTTTCACAGGCGGATGGAGCGTACCGCGGGACGGCCGGGATTGCCCTCCTCCACCTTCACCGCCTGCTAACCCCCCTCTCCTTCACCTTGGCTCTCATGGCTTCTCGTCCAGACCGTCACTGGTATCCAAATGAGGCGGTCTCAGCGAGAAAGCAGGCTACCGGGGTTTGATTCTTACAGCCCTGAAGTGTTATGAAGCAGAGAGAACAATTTGAAAAAATCTAATTACACAAACAAGCTATTAATTTCAAAAGAAAACAGGGAAAGGGAGAGAGAAAAAAAAATAACCCAAGCTCTTCCATTCATCCTCCGGATAATGGAATTTGCTTCCTTTCTCCAGCATGTGAATAGCCTAACAAAAACAACTTGAGCTTTATAAATAGCTTTTCATGTCCATTTAATGAAAATGATTTGGGGAAAGAGACGATTGTGCCATCAGTATTCTCCCGAGGAGCCTGGCATGCCGTTGTGTTTAGTTTGAAAGTGTAAATCTCTTTTGTTCCAATAATATATGGCGTTAGCTGCTTGTCCTCAGTCTTTTTCTGTTAGTTCATTACTACACAATTACGATTCACGCTTCATTAGCATCTCTGTCTCTCTTGGGGAGGGTTCACCCCCCCCCCCCTTTTTTTAAGGCAAAACTCTGCCCTTTTTATCATACCAATGCCATTGGGAACTGGGCAATGTGCTAATTAGCTGTTACTTTTCATGTCTTCGGATTGAATTCTCCAACTTTGGGGGGGGGGGGGGAGAGATTAATATAAAAAGATGAATACTGATTGATCAAAACTGCATCTGAAGAGGAACGGTTTTGTTCGGAATCAGAGAAGTCCTCATTTTCATCTCGAGCATAATAAAGCGTCTGAAATGATAAAAGAGTCTGAAAAAAAAAATCAAATGCTTCTGAGCGGGAGGGAAAGCTTTTTTATTTTACCTCTATCTTAGCCAGTACGCCTCGCTTTGCCTTTTCAGGCCGGAGACCTTTGAATCTCCCAACAAAACCGGCCACTATTGATCCATTTTACACGTTTGAGTTGATAGATCTAATCCCAGTGATCACTGGCTGAAAGGGGGGTGCTTAGTTAAGCCTAAAGCTCCTTTCAGGGCCCCAGGTTGATGGGTGCCCACCCGAGGGGCGGGGAGGGGGGCGGCGGGGGCCAGTCCCACTCTGCTCAGTGCTGTGTGTCCCCCCCCACAGCCACCTCGGCAGTGGTCCCCATCCCCGGCACCTTCTCCTGGCCGCTGGCTGCCCGTGGCAAGCCCCGCCGTGGCATGCTGCGCCGCGCCGTCTTCTCCGACGTGCAGCGCAAGGCGCTGGAGAAGATGTTCCAGAAGCAGAAGTACATCAGCAAACCTGATCGGAAGAAGCTGGCAGCCAAACTGGGCCTCAAGGACTCGCAGGTGAGAAGGGGCACAGGGTGGGAGGGCAGAGGGGTGTAGGGAGCCAGGCTCCCCTCCCTTGGGCGCAGTTTGAGGGTAGGGGAGGAAAAGGGGACAGGAGCAGGGAGAACTGCCCACAACCAGGAGAAAGCCCAAAGCAAGCTACAGGGCATCAAGGGAGCCAGGACAGTGGCATGATTCCCAGCTGGGTGAGTAGGACAAGACAGCCCACAGCCTTATTGCCCCCGACCCCCCTCCTAGGGCCCCCAAAGGCCAGGTTCTGTGGTTTCTGTTAGCTTCAGTATTGGCATGAGCAGGGCTTTGAGGGTGCAAGCAAAAGGCCTTTCCTGGTTCCTGTTTTACTAGAACAGTTTCATTTCTGCATTGCTTCCCCCCACCTCAGGTAAAGATCTGGTTCCAGAACAGGAGGATGAAGTGGAGGAACTCCAAAGAAAGAGAGCTCCTCTCTTCTGGTGGCTGCAGAGAACAGACCCTACCCACCAAGTTCAACCCTCATCCAGACCTCAGCGATGTAGGCAAGAAATGTTCAGGAGAAGAGGAGGAGGAGGAAGTTCCCCCCGTGTGCCCACCCAGCCCCCGGCATCCCTTAACCTACCACCAGTCCCCAGAACATCTACACTTGAGGGACAGACTGGACTCCCAGATGTCTCCTTCTCCATCCCATTCTAGTAGCCCCAGCAAACCCTCAGACTTCTCAGACTCAGAGGAAGATGATGATGAAGGGGAAGAGGAAGAGGAGGAGATAACAGTCTCTTAGATCACCCTGCCTTCCCCTACAGTCACATGGGGACATTGCAAAGATGTAAATAAAACAGAGCGCTATAAATTGAGGAGGTGATATCCCACCCAAACGTCCACATATTTCTCCAGTGCAGGTTCTCTATCACAATAGCTGTAAGCCTTCCTACTTAGACGTGTTCCTTATTTTTTGGCCCCGTGTAGAGGTTCTCATATTCATAGCAACTGCTAACCTTTGCATAACTCTCTCTGCTTAACAATCGACATTCGCTCAATTAGCTACTTTGTCCTGAAAGCACGCAACAGACGGCTCCTTGCTTTGTAGCAGGGAGGAAAGTATATCCTGTTGAGAGGGAAACATTTTTCCCCAGACAAGAAACAACAAAAAATACAATATACATGATGTGGCCATTTTTCCACTCCCTTTCAAGTGAATTTCCAGCTAGTATTAACATTTCAAAACCCTGAAGAGTTTTTTGATCCAGCAACAATTTCCTCCAAAAATAAAGTTACTGAGGGACACAGACCAAACGCTGCCTCCCTCCTCACCCTGAAAAGCACGATACTTGTGCAACAGACCCATTGAAATCCCTGCAATGGCTTCTAAGGTATAATGTAAGTGTGCCTTGTGTAATGAAGACCTTATATATTTATGTTTTCATTTTAATTTATGCATCAATTTTATACTGGAAGCACTGTCTAACCCACCTTTTTGCCCACTAGCCTATGGTTATTTTCCACTTGGCTTCTGCTATCCGTGATGTGGACAGAGGAAAGCGGATACGCCTCTTTGATTTTTGACTGAACTTTGCTGTCTTTGCACAGCTTATATGAACTGTACACTATTTTGTACACTTACTCTGTATGGATGTTTTATACCAAGGTTATTGTGAATGAATATAGCGATGGCTCAACAATATTTCTCCTTTTTTTAATTAAATGACAGCTGAACTACAGACAAATGTAGCTGTTTAATTGTGTAACTTATAAAGAAACACTTTTATTTTGTATTTTACCATGTACAGACTTTAAATATGTATATATAATAAAGTGAATGATTGTTAAATAAAAAAACCCCTAGATTTCCAAGTCTGATCATTCAGTAATACCTGGTTCTGGTTCACAGGTTGGTGAATGTCATGTCTGGGGCCAAATACGAACAAAAAAAGAAAACTAGCTTTTTATCAACCGTATAGTGACTCAATAAGTATTTATCAGCTTCAAATTAAGTAACTTGACAACAACATCTACCTGCCTTTTAACTAGGGAGCAACTCGGCCAAAGGATTAACGATTTTCTGCAGTTAAGATCAATACAGGTTCTCCCTCCTTGCATTTCTATGAAACTGCATTTCTGCTGGTGCTACCCTGTGCTCCCCTCTAAAGCCCTTCTGAATCTCCTGCTTCCTTCCAGTTATTGCCCAGGTAGGTCATGGAGCCGACACCTGCCCTGCATCACCCTGCTAAGATAGTACAGTCTGTAGACTTAAAACGTGCCATTGGAATATCCTTATGTGGTAGAGAAACAGAATGGAAGATATAGACTTGAGATAACTCTTCAGCCTTAAGTCCAGTCAAGGATCACTTCTATAATGCAAGGCAAATCCGTAATTACCTGGACACAATTTTAGATACAAACATACACTACAGAAATGTCAGTGTTTTCCTCCTTGCATACAGATAGCAGAGCTCGGCTGAAACAGCCATTTCATCACAAAATTAGCTTATTTTCTACTTCAGAGACTCTGACTAATGACCACCACTCACAACATGCCAAACCAAAAGAAATAAATGCAGCAAAGGTCACCCGAACGCAACTATCCCTGTACACTCTGTTTCACTGGGCTACCACAGCCATGAGAAAAGGCTTGAAAGGGAGAAAAAAATAACTCCAGCTGGAAGGGACCTAGAACAATCATCTGGTCCAACTGCCTGACCACTTCAGGGCTGGCCAAAAGCTAAAGCATGTTATTAAAGGGCATTGTCCTAAAGCCTTCTAAACCCTGCCAGGCATGGGGCATTGACCACCTCTCCAGGAAGCCTGTTCTGGGTCTTTAGCTACTTTCCAATTAGGTAACTGGACACACCTAAGCCAGGACACATTGTCACTTTAATCATCATCTACCCCTCTAACACCGTACAGCCATTAGCAATTGGTAACAGACACCCGAGACAGGGCAGAGAAAGAATAAGGCACATACAGTATTTATCCCACAGAACATAAAAGTGAAACAGCATTAGGGCTTGTTGTGTTCTGCCCCCCCAGTGCTTTTCCAAAAAAAAAGCAGCACACCTCCCAAGCATACCTAAAAGGTCACACAAATGCACACTAAACAACAACTGGCACAATCTACCTGAGTGCTCATCCAGACCCAAGTTAAAGAGCTATTACATGCATTATCAACAGTGTATATAGCGGAGAATGTACAGTTATCCATCTACCGACCCTTTAAGTGATAGAGCACCCCATGACAATTATTTGTAACTCAAATTCTACTAGTCCAGTAAACATAAGACCACAATTAAGTAACTTATAAAGACAGATTTAATTCAAAACACGTGTTTTGTTTTAAAATTTATAGGCTACTCCAGAAGCCACAGGCACCGCCACACATACCACAATACTCAAGAATAGAACTTGTTCAGAACAAGAGCAGTTATCAGTGATACCTAATGCCTTGCGACTCAGCGTTCAACAGAGGCTAATATTCATCTCACACGCTCTGCTCTTTACAGCTTGTCTGCATTTGGAATGTTATCAAAGATAATTATTTCAGACTACTCCTTTCAGCATGAGTGCTATTACATCTTATTCTGCTATGCAACCACCCAGGAACTGCCACCTAACAGGGGAGAACCCTTACCTAAAATGAGACATTCATCAATCTGAAATTTATTCCCCTTGTTTTTTTCCTTTCAAGGGTCTTTCCTATAGCAAAAGGAACATTAAATGACTACCGAGCACTGCCATTTGAGATTCAGGGATACCTTAATATGAAATTATTATTTTTTTTTACTTACCAACAGCTGTCAGACTGCATCTGTAGCTTGCAAGAAAAGAGTCTCCCTTTCAAAGGCTTCCATTTTATACTCTGGGTGGTGAAGCCAGAGTTCACAGCTACCAAGTGATGGCTCATGCGGGACAGCTGTGCCAGGGGAAGTCCTGCAGAAGTAGCTACCCTTTTTGTGGCCTTATGTCAAAAGCATAAACTTATTTGCTTACCTCAAATGTGGTGAGATTCCAGTTGCTTTAGGAGACCTGATGGCAATTGGGCTTGTCCTGGTGTGCAGGACACTGGGAGTTCAGCTTGGGTGTATTTCTAAGAGTGAAATATTTCATAATTTGCTGTTACATAGAGTGTCAGGGCTACCTCCCTGTGTTAGCTGAAGCTTGTTAATCTTGGCGAGGCCAATAAAAAACTGTTGACCCTGCATTTTATTTATTTATTTATTAATGCAGCTCTCTGTATGCTTTGGGAAAGGAGGAAAGGTGACAAGAAGCCTTTCCTGCCTCCGTGGAGATGGAAAGATATCCATATCAACTACACGTATCCTCAGTTTTTGAAACTCTGGAACAAAGTAATCCTGCATGTCATGCACTCCCATAACAACTGCTGCTTTGTGATATTAAAGTGCTCTTTTTAAAGACCCAGTGGTCCAGAGTGGTCTTGTATGTCTAGCCTTACTTCTCACAGCCAGGTTGGAAATATCTGACACTAGGGAACGGGACAGGCAGAGGAGATTTATCTTTGGTGACTGTGAGCTCAGGGCAGCAAATCCTCAATTATTTTATCCCTTAAGCAACCAGCTGGTTCAACAGCTGTGCCTGCTGTAACTCTGATCTCCCCCAGCGTGGGAGAGTGGCTTTTGGACAGGGGAAGAAAAGAAAAGAAATCACTTTCTCAGGAAGTCTGTGCTGTTGTTACCTGCAGAGCTGTATGGCAGCATCCTCCACCGGCAGCCCCGGAGCGTACCTGGGATGCACGGGGCGCTGCAGTGACACCCCTCTGGTCCCCCTCCCAGGCTGAAAGGCTGCTCAATCACCACCCTGCACTAGCTGGGGGAGATGGAAATGTTTTCACCTGTGCCACAGCCAGGGCAGACACGGAGGGCAGCCTCCTGCACAGCCCCATACCAGGAGTGCTGTGCCAATACTGCTGTGTGCCAATACTGCTGTGTGCCCATTGGAAAAACAGTTATCCATATGTGTAGAAATCATCTAATAAGCCACAGACAGTAACACTATATGCAGGAAAACACACTTACCCCACCTGTATGAAATACTGTCTTTCCTAACAACAGTAAGCAAAAAGTCCTCGTCAGCCACCCCGTGTTTCAGTACTGAGAATGACACAGCTGAGCCACAGAAAAATTAAAAATTAAATTGCCTCTTTTGACGAACACCTGTCCTCCAGGAAAGTTTGAACATTACAATCACCTTAAAGAAATGGACCCCAAGATGCAAGGCCCTATTTTCCCAAAGCAACCAGTGCAGGCTGAGGCTCACAAAAGGCTATCACCCCCCCCCCCCACCAGTGCTAAACCCCCGTCCTAGGAAAAAACAGACTTCTTTGAAGACACCCAACTTCAGACCTCAAAAACATTAATGGCATTTAAAAATCTTTGCCCAGGAAGTGTAAGGTAGAGTTTGACACAACAGCTATGGGCTCTACTCTTGTCAAGAGGAGCAAGGCAGAGTCTCACTCTTGGTTTTGTTTCCTCTCCTTCCCTGCCCCAACCCATGCACACGCATTGGCTCATAGCTGGGCCCAAAGTAACCAGTTTGAAGAACATAAGAGTAATCAGTTTTCTTGATTTGCCATGATTTCAGATGGTCAAGCACCTGGAACTGCTTGCCAGTGCATCAGATGTGCATTTGGCAGAAACGCTCACTAAGGATGGGAAAGAGGTGTAGAAGATCATCCCTTCTGCCAGCCTTTGTTATTAAATGATCGTAAATGTACATCTTTGGGACTGTTGTATTTTTGAACCATGATTGAACTTGATCTAAATAAATAAAATCCTTCTAACTCCAAAAAACATATCAATATCACTTTCCCAACTCACATGAAAGGGATATAACACCAGGGAAAGCCCAGCAGAGTAGCCAGGACCTCACAGCAGTGCCTTTACTGAACTTGCACAAGTGCTAGGTGTGCTGATTTTCACTAGTTTATACCTGTCTTCTAATCAGCAAAGGGTTAAAATACTTCATAAAATCATAGAACACCCCAGGTTGGAAGGGATCTGGAAAGATCCTCTGGTCCAACCTTTTGCGGGAAAGGGAGCCTAGATGAGCACTATTGCCCTGTTCAATCACATCTTGAAAAACCTCCAGTGATGGGGACTCTACTGTGTCCCTGGAGAGGTTGTTCCAGTGAACGATTGTTCTCACTGTAAAAATATTTTATATCAAGACAAAACCTCTCCCAGTGCAACTTGTACCCATTGCCCCTTGTCTCCTCCATGTGGCTCCTTGTGAAAAGACAGCCTTTATCCTCTTTGTAACTGTCCTTTAAGTACTGGGGTACAATGATGAGACCCTCCCCGAGCCTTCTCTTCTCTGTGAGAAGAAACCTAACTGCTTTGGTTTTTCCTCATAGGACAGGTTCTCTAGCCCTTTGATCATCTTCATGGCCGTCCTTTGGACCCTTTACAGTCTCTCCTCATAGTTTTTTAATTGTGGGGACCACAACTGGACACAGTACTCCAGTTATGGCCTGACAAGTGCTGAGTGGGGTGATCATGTCTCTTACCTCTGTTAGTCGTGCCCCTGCAGCTGCAGCCCGGGGTCCTATTTGCCTTCGTTGTGCTGCTGACTCATGTTCAGCTTGTTGTCCAGGACCTCCGGGTCCCTTTCTGCAAGGCTGCTTCCTGGCCACGCAGCTCCTAGCCTTTACTAGGCTCTTTGGTTATGTCATCCCAGGTGCAGGACCTTGCATTCATCTTTGTTAAGCTTCACACTGCTTTTGCTAGCCCACTCTTCCAGCCTGCCCAGGTCTGTCTATAAGATGGCTTTCTTTTCTGATGTGTCCACTTCACCACTCAGTTTAGTGTCATCACTTGGTGAGGGCGCTTTCAATCCCATCATCCAGATGTTGAACAGCATGGGAACCAGTATAGATCCCTGGAGGACCCCGCTTGTAACAGGCTGCCAGCCTGAGTAAAACCTATTGACCACCACCCTCTGAGTGTTGCCTGTTAGCCGATTTCCTAACTGATCACCCAACCAATCTGTATTTTGCCAGTCTGTCCAGGAGAGGGCTGTGGGAAACCGTGTCAAACGTTGCTGAAGTCCAGGTGAACATCATCTACTGGGCTCCCATGTAGACAGAAAATGTTCTTTTGTTGTAGAAGGTGATCATGTAAGGCTGGCATGATTTGTCTTTGGTAAATCCATGCTGGCTTTTCCCAGTCACCTGCTTGATTTGGTTTGTAATAGTTCCTAGGATGACTCATTTCATTACTTTCCCAGGAACTGAAGTATGACTAATGGGCCCACAGTTTCCTGGGTCCTCTTTTGGGCCCTTCCTGCAGATGGTTTTGACATCTACCCTCTTCCAGTCATCAGGGATATCCCCTGATGTCCACAACTTTTCCAAGATTCTAGACAGTGGGCTTGCACCAGTGAAGCCACTTTTCTTAACACCCTGAGATGGGTTCTGCCCGGGCCCATAGATTTGTGTTGGTTGAGCTCTTCCAAGGGGTCACAGACCAGCTCTCCCTCCACTACTGGTAAGTCAAAACATAATGTTGTTGTAGCTACTTAAGGCTGTGATCTGGGGTCCAGCTATGCCAGCAAAGACAGTCTTGAGACCATCTGCCTTGTCAGCATTGTTTGTAAGTACTTTCCCTGCCCTTGTTAGCAGTGGACCTATGCCTTCCCTATGCTTACTGCTCATGTAGCTGAAGAACATGTTCTTGCTGTTCTTGACACCTTTGGCCAATTTCAGGTCTAGCTGAGCCTTAGCCTTCCTGACTGCAGCTCTGCATGCCCCTGCAAGGTTCTTGTAGTTCTCGATGGGTATTTGGCCACCTTCCCACAGCAAGTATGTGTCTTTTTCTTTACTTTTAAGCACACTCGAAAGCTCATTGCTAAGCCAAGTTATTCTCTTGTTCTGCCTTCTTCCTTCCCCTTTGTAGCGAATGGGCTGTTCTTGTGCTTCCAGGTGGCGGTTCCTGAGTATCTCCCAGCACCCACAAGCTCCTTTGCCCTCCCTGGATGCTTCCCACAGACCTTCACAGCTGGGCTCTGAGCATAATGAAGTTGGCCCTTCTGAAATCCAGGGTCTTTGTCCTACTGTTGGTCTTCAGTGTGCTTAGCAGCATCTTCAACTCCACAATATTATGAGCACTGTAACCAAGGCTACCACTGATAGTTACGTTATAAAGTAAGTCTTATCGATTTGTAAGCAGTTAATCTAGCAATGCACTGGTCCTAGTCAGCATGTCCAGCATCTGCAGCAGGAAGCAGTCCTCAATGCCTTCCAGGAACGTGATGGATGACTCGTGCACCACTGTGCAGAAATAGATTGATTTAACAGTCAAGCCTGATGAGGGGAGCGGGCAGAGAGCAGGAAGCAGAAAGTAGTGGAACAACAGTGGCAGAAATACTGTTGTGGATGAGGTTTAGTGGCTCACCCAGACCTAAGCTTACGAGCTTAAGAGGTTTTTTTCCCTCCCTCACAGGGTTTGAGCTTTGTGTCCTAACATCTGTTTTACACTGGGTGGTGCTGGTTCATTATGATCCCGGGAAGAAAGGCACTTGGATTCAGAGAGGTATCAAAGTGCTATTTATTAGAGCTAACACTGAAAGATTAGAATAGGCTAGGTACTCTAATGTCCCTTTAGATGGTGAGCACCCTGAGTGGAGAACACTGAAAGGGCCTCCAACCCCCACACAGCATGCTGGTCACACCCCATCCATAGGTATGGTCATTTGAACTATTATAGGATCTTTTTCTCACAAGAAAACAACTCTGTTCATCATTTCTGCTGTCAAACAGAAAGATTGTACTCATGAGAACTTTTTGATGCATGGTGAGGTAAGGACACACAGGTGGCTTATTCCCCGGAACCCAGCAGGAGTTGCCTGCGGCCTCCTCTGTTAGAATGAGCTGGCTGAGTTTATCCTGCAGACAAGGGCTTTGTGCAGCACAACACATAGAACCACAGAATCATAGAATGGCCTGAGTTTGAAGGGGCCTGCAAGGACCATCAGGTCCATCTCCTGTCCCTGCACAGGACAACCCCAAAATTCACACCATGTGTCTGAGGCCCTTGTCCAAGGGCTTCTTGAATATCGCCAGGCTGGTGCCGTGATGCCTCCCTGGGGAGCCTGTTCCAGGGCTCCACCACCCTCTGGGGGAAGAGCCTTCTCCTAATACCCAACCTAACCCTCCCTTGGCACATCTCCCTGCCATGTCTTCGGGTCCTGTCACTGGTTGCCGTAGAGAAGAGATTGGTGCCTGCCCCTCTTCCTCTCCTTGTGAGGAAGCTGCAGACCACGATGAGGGCTGCCCTCAGCCTTCTCTGCTCCAGGCTGAACAAACCAAGGGACTTTAGCCGTGCTTCATATGGTTCCCCCTCTAAATCCTTCACCAACTTTGTGCCCCCCACCCCCGGACCCTCTCTAGCGGCTTTATATCCTTAATGTCCTGCGGCGCCCAACCTTGCCCACAGCACTCGGGGTGAGGCTGCCCCAGCGCGGAGCAGAGCGGGACAATCCCCTCCCTCGCCTCGCAGGGCTCGGTGCCCCCCAGGGCACGGTTGGCCCCCTGGGCTGCCAGGGCACAGTGTTGCCTCACGTTCAACCTGCCGTCGCCCAGAACCCCCAGGTGCCTCTGCAGAGCTGCTCTCCAGCCTCTCATTCCCCAGGCTGCGTGTACATCCAGGGTTGCTGTGCCCCAGGTCAAAAATCCGGCACTTGCCCTTGTTAAACTTCGTATGGTTGGTGATTGCCCAGCTCTCTAATTCATCCAGATCCGTCTGCAGGGCCTCTCTGCCCTCGAGATGAACACCTCCTCCCAATTCTGTGTCATCGGCAAACTTAATTAGTATTCCTTCAAGCCCTGCATCCAAGTAATTTATGAAGCGATTAAAGAGTACCAGCCCCAAGGTGGTTCCCTGCGGAACCCCACTAGTGACTGGCCGCCAGCCCCATGTAAACCTGTTTACTATGACCCTTTGAGCCTGACCCATCAGCCAACTGCTCACCCACTGCATTACGTGTTTATCCAGCCGTATGCTGGGCATTCTGTCCAGGATGCTACTGTGAGAGACAGTATCAAAAGCTTTACTGAAATCCAAAAAAATTACATGAACCGCCTTCCCTTGGTCAACTAGGTGCATAACCTTGTCATAGAAAGAAATTAAGTTTATTAAGCAGGACTTTCCCCTCTGGCACTCCTGCTGGCTAGGACCAAGGTCTGTGTTGTGTTTCAGGTGTTTTTCAATAGCTCCCAGAATAATATTCTACATAATTTTGCACGGTACAGAAGTGAGACTGACGGGCCTGTAGTTACTGGGGTCATCCCTCTTGCCCTCTTGAAGACTGGGACAATGTTTGCCAGCTTCCAGTCAACTGGCACTTCTCCAGATTCCCCAAATCATTGAAAAATCATTGGGAGAGGTCTCGCTATGACATCAGCCAGCTCTTTAGGTACCCTTGGATGAGTCCCATCAGGCCCCATCGACTTACAGGGATCCGGCTGGAGCAGAAGTCCCACACAGATTTGGGGTTGATTGGGAGTTTATCATTCCCACAGTCATGGTTCTCTAGCCCAGTGCCCTGGGAGTCCCAGAGCCCATCACTGATGTTGCAGAACAAGGCAAAGAAAGCATTAAATGTCTCTGCTTTGTCTATATCACTGTTAGGCCTGAACACCAGGCTGGTCTCACAGCGTAGGGCAGCACAGCACAGGCCTGGGCATACTCGGGTTAACGGCTCTGTGGATCACCAACTCCTTGATGTACAATGGTCTTTCAGTAAGGATTACTACAAGGTCTCACTGGAAATGTGACCTCTACCCGTCTGCCTGTAGATCCCATCTTATGTTAAGGACCTTCAGACCTCCTAATTGCCATGGGTGAACTTCTTACGGGGGGCGGGGGAGGGGAACAGGAACATGGATTTCTTTGCGTGGCTAAGCAAACGGAGACATTGATGGGGAAGTATTTGCCTTCAGTCAGTCCCATTGCCATTGGCAGAGAGAGGAGTTGTCCTCCGCTGCTGTGCTCTGCTCTAACCCCCGAAAGTTTTCTGATAAACAAGGATGGGGGTGGGAATGACTGTGAGCTTATGGGGTCCGTGGGCATCTGCTCCTCTCCTGCCGACATACTGCAAAGGCGTGCTACGAAAAGCAACCTCACGTGGGTCCTTCCTGTGCCAAGTGGGGGCTATAAACAGCGGAGCAAAGAGAACCAGACTGTCCACATTAAATACTAGAATCCAGTGAAGAATAAATGTCTCCACACCATAAGCGACTACTTAAGATACCAGTGGAAAAGGTCAGTAGAAAGCGAAGGGTGTCAGGCTGCAGGCTGAGTTCATAAAATGACTCCGGGGAATTTCCCTTTCCATTACAGAAAGGAAGCCAGCACTGACCCTACGGCACTAAGAAATGATGAGGTGGGTCCAGGAAGGATATAAAATGAGAATGAAATAGGATGTTGGAAACAGAAAAGCAGGGCAATAAAGGTTAAAGAGAAGACGAGGTAAAGGAAAAAAAATGTGAAGGTGAGTGTACGAGACAGAGTCCACAGAGCAGAGAACAAGAACATAGGGAAGGGATGGGGCAGTCAAAAAAGGAAAGAAAGGGAAGAAGAGCTCCTGAGACATATTAAGCGTTTTGGTGCCAGTCCAGTGTTGATTCAAACATTGGCCAGGATCAGGGCTGGAGCATTTTTTCCAGGGCCAATTCGAAAACATGCAATTCTGTGAATCAAAGGAAATTTACAGAGCACAGAAAAAAGCACTTGAGCCTGTCCAAAACTATTCTGCCTTGAAAATTGCTGTGGAGGGACAGAGGAAGACCACATTACAGAAGTTCAGCTCCGCGTTACAGTTTGCACCGCTGCAATATTAAAAGTGCAGACTGTTTTTAGATTAACTTGAATACAGATCATCAATTTTCAGCAGAATTTCTTCTCTTTCAAAACTTTTTCTTTGTTATAAGTAAATCTGTCCTACCAACACTGATATTTCAAATGAGTCAGTACAGGACAAGATAACTACAAGGAACTGTCAAAAAAACAGAATTATGAATAGAAAATACTCTCCAGGAGAAAAATTGCTACTGTTGAGAATTATCCCTTACGCTTTAAGTGCAGAGGTTTTTGGATTTATCCTTTCTGAAAAGAGTACTTCCCTCCCCGAGTTAGAGCATTTATTTGAAAGAAAGAACACATCCCTACATGTTCTCACTGACCAACGTAAATTCATTGCTGTATAATCACAGTGTCTCTATCAATGGGTGAAGGGGAAATTATAATAATCTATGGAACTGAACTGAATTGCTTAATGCTCTGAAGTTTTCTTCCTGCAAATCAATTCCCAGTAGATTATAATGAAAATAGTTTGTAAGACCTACAAGAGCAAGTGAAGACCTGTAGATGGCCTCATACTTATGCTGGGGCACACACACTATCTAGAGCCTGTCTTGGAGATCAAAGTGGTGCCGACAATACTCTGCCTTTGCAAAGTTACCAGAAAAATTCTGTCGTGTGTTTTTTGCACATGAAAAAAAAATGTCATGGTTTTATTTTAAGTGAGCAGTCTGATCTGCCCAGGGTCACCAAGTTAAGTAATCCTAGAAGTTCCCCATCCCTGGAAACATTGAAGGCCAGGCTGGACAGGGCTCTGAGCAACCTGCTCTAGTTGAAGATGTTGCTACTCATTGCAGGGGGGTTGGACTAGATGACCTCTAAAGGTCACTTCCAACCCAAACCACCCTATGATTCTATGAAGTTAATTCTGGAAAGCACGGTCAGAATAAGCCTAACACACATGGCCATGTGCAGCCTGGGGATTGCCATGTGACCAACAGGGATTATTTCTCTTGAAAAAGAAGCTGGCACCAGCTGGTATCAAGATACACGCAGCCTGCTGGCCATGGATGACTGACTGTCAGCTTTACGCAGCGACTCTTGAAATGGGTAGGCCAGTCTTGATGACTGAGCAGACCTTGATGGACACTGTGTGCAAACATGAGCTGTGGGAGAGAATCGAATTGGTGTAGTCTCTCTGCTAAATTTCCTCCTGGATGTGGGTAAGGGCTGCTGGCATCTTTTCACAAGTACTTACAAGAAGCTAACAAAAACAAGAACTGAACCCCACAATCTTCAAAAAACCCATGGAAAATGTTGATTAAGGAGGGACAAAAAGTTCTGGGAAGCCACAAATCTGAATAAATAAGCATCAATTTTATTGAATCATGAATAATTTAAGACTGGTACAATCATCAGCTTTATTCTCCATGACACAGGGGGTGGGGAATGGGGAGAAACGGGGAGGGTGAGAAAAGGGAGGCATGATCTCAAACAGACCATTCACAAATTCCAATCCTAAATGAGAACTGAAAATTAAATAGGGAGAGGAGCAAATGGAAAACATCATAAACGTACACAAAATACTCAATTCCTAGTTTTTCTCTTTAAAAATGGCTAGAAAAAATTCATCAAAATGCAGCACTTTTAATCAAATATTTACATTTCTATGTTACAATGAAAAAATGTACATCTTATAGAACATATTTCATAAACTGTTCCACTGGAAACGACTAGATCAAAACAGCAACCTTCCATTTAATATCGACAAAGAAAGATTTTTTTGCTTTGTTTTTGTATTTTTTTTCTTGAAAGAAAATTGCCACATTTAGACAAGATTTCATACACATAATATCGAAGTTAAGCATCCACAATGAAATATCAGTTTGATTCTTCCAAAATGTACAAAAAGGCTAGCCAACCCCCTCCCTCCCCTTCCCCAAATAAACCACATCTCATTTATGGCCTGTATCATTCTTGGCAGTTCTGAAGGAAAGAAAATGGATTATACTTTCAATTTATAACTCAACATGAATGTTGCATAGAATCTTGCATTTCTTTCTTGTTGGATTTTTTTTTTTAAAACAAGCCAACTTTGTAAGGGGAAAAAAAAAGCATAAAACCAAGGAAGCATTTTGGAAAAGCCTTAAATGAGAACAAAGTCACTTAAAGAAAGACTTAATCTATGAAAAGTCTTGATAAAAACTAAGACGTGTGCACAACAGGTAACCCTGCTTCCCGAAGTTTCAGAAAAGACACCGAATATTGTGATGCTTAGAATGACTAGCCTACTCAAAATTGCCTCTCTCACTGTAATCCAAGCTAGTGTCAATAAAAGAAAAAAAAAGATAACAGAAATTTCTTCCTGATCTTAAGCACAGGATTAAAAATGAGACAAAAAAATACCCCGTTCCCCACAAATAAAACACCATTTTAATCATGTCTTATAGCACTCAGCTGAAGGTAAACTGAGACATTTTCTAGGATATTAAGTCCATTTAAAGCCCTAGCCCTGCAACTGGATTTTTTTACAGGCACATGCTCTATCTGCATGGATTCAGTTGGGGGATTAGGTGCCAAAATTCACAGTAGTAGCAGGTAAAAGTCAGTGCTGGGAAGCAGAATTGTCAAGACTACTGGAAAAATTAACCTCTCTCAAACTCATCACCAGCATGCTATGTATTTGATTCCGTACAGATTTATTCCATTTTTACAGTACCAAGAACTGGATTAGGAACATGGGCGGAGTAACCCTTGGTATTTCATTCAGCGAAATAATGAAATAGAGTTCATAAGGTTAAAACAGTAACAACATCAAGCTCTTCCCCCCATCATTAAAATATTTAAATTTTTCTTTTACAATATTTTTCTTTAAAAAAAAAAAAGTCATCAGCACTTAAAAGTTGTAACAGGAGCAGATTCAAGACCAGCTCGGTAAGACAAAGTACAGTTATGTTACAGAAAGTCGTGAGGTATAATAAAACGATCCTCTCAAGCTGAGTCACAGAAGCATGAACTTGTCTGTTATATTACTTTAAACCCACAAGCTCTTAAAAAAGTGTTTGTAGTAAGTTTTCTCTGTACATTGAAAAACCAGCGTATTCCTGTAATTTATTAATGACAGCATTTATTATAGTTGAAAAGCCTTTTTTCCCCCCCTCCTGCATGGATAAAACAGCTCTTCAGTGATTTATTAGCTGCGGATTGATATGAACCTGAAAAGTTATCTCATTTCCCTCCTTTTTTGTCACATTTAAACAAATTCTAGTATCTCATACAAACAATATTCACAGCAACTTATGATATTCCAAGAGATGACTTTAGCCCTGTTTCATTAAATAAAATCCCATAATATACAGCACTAATTTAATCAAACACAATTAGTACAAAATAAGGCATCGCTTTAAAGGTCAGCACCAAAAGATAGCTGGAAAGGCTAGTACAAATCAAGATCGAGGAGTGACATTTTTGCTGAGGTACAGCTGACGTTGTGGTGATGGTGGTGTAAGCGTTTGCTTCCGTAAAAAGGAAAGTGCAATTCTTTGGGAGGTGTTCTTGTTCCCCAACAGAAGTACGAGCCTTAACACTGATAGTGTAGGTGTGTGCGTTCAGAGAGGAGGAGAAATAAAACCAGGTTCACAGCTCTGCCAAAACTCAAAAGCATGGCCCAGCTAAACCTACAAGACGTAGTACCTTCCCTCCTTTTTTTTCCAGACCTGAATACTGCTAAAATACTAATTTTTTTTTTTTTTTTCAATTAAAAAGATCAGTCTTGGAAGTAAATGTTGTCACCAGAGTAGCACTGGAACTGTCACAGAGGTGAGTTTTAATGAACCCATTTATGGTTGTGCTGATTGGAACGAAACCTCTGAACAAAACCCAAAGTTTTTAGAAAACAGCTGTAACATTTCATAGCAAGAATTAAAAACTGAAAAGTCCAATTAATCCCTTTTCAGGGCTGTAGCTCAGCTCCGTGTACAGGGCTCACAACGCCTGTGCACTGCCGAAGGTCTGTTGGAGCTGTAGGACTTCACCGGGCATGGCCCTTTCGCTGACTTCTGCAGAGGAGGGAAATTCACTCTCCTCAGCGTAAATAAATCGGATGTAACGCCACTGAAGTCAACCGAGTTGGTTACGTGGATGTAAGTGGGAAGAGAATCAGGCCCTGACTAGCAAAGGGCTACCTGATCTTTCACTTGTAGTATGGTTGATTGTTACACAGTGTTTGAAAAAACCTGATTTGTTCAGACTGTATATATATTTTTATATATTCTTATTTATATATATATCTTTATAAACACACAATGCAAGAAAGCCAAGGTCTCAGACTGGCAAGGAGAGCAGCGCTTTTTCTTTTTTTTTTATTTTTTTTCTTTTATCTTTTTTAATATTTATTCAAACTTCCCTGTTTTACAGCTTTGCCTTTACTGAGTATTATTACCAAGGCAAGCGATATTATAGCACCAGAACTATATGAAGCTGAGTTTAATCCACAAAGCTGATTGGTAAAAGTCCAGCCCTCACCTATATGTGTTTGGTCAGAAGCAGCATAGGCAAAAATTCCCTCCTCCCTCTCCTTCCGGACAGTACATGGCACAAAGCTGTTTGCTTCGTAGCTGTGAAGTCGTCCCGTGTCCCCCCCACCCGCCACTTCAACTTTTAGTAATGATGTTTATTTTTAACATCTTCAGTATCTTAGGCATGAGAGCTTACAGCAACTAAACAGAAGAAAACAAAGGAATAGTGCAGTTCTCGTTATCGTCAAAAGAAAAACAATACAAAGGTTGCTTGGGTTACCTGCACCCAGGTTCAAGACTGACTCCTAGTGTCTTGTTGTTCTTGCAGCTCTAATACTGAGGTCCCAGCCCAGCCCGGGAACACGTTCTTTTCATGAGTCTGTGATCAGGGTTCTTGCGAAGTGGGAGAGCGATAATGGAAACAAGTACTTCTATCTGAGGAAGATCACAGCGTCGACTCCAGAGATGAATCAAGGATGTCATCGTGATGGCTGTTGCTGTTAGAATCACTGTCGTAACTCTGGGGACTTGAGTAGTTGGCCGCCTCTTGCAGTCTCATTAGCATGTTCATCTGCAAAGGCACAGGAGTTCACGATTATTTGTATTCTGGGGTAAAATTTCTATCAAGTCCATATGAAAGCTACAGGGACCTTCACTTTGCCAGTGGGTAACAAAGGAGAGAGGAAGAGACAACGGGGTAATTAATACTGTCTTTGAAAGGAGATATTAACTGTAGAACATATTATAGCAGCATGCAAGTTAGTCATGGAAAGTATGCTTTTCCAGTAAAGGTGAAAATGAGAAGATTGAAGGGATTAGCCCACAGCCGTACTTGACAGGATTCTGCAAGCACCCTACCCTTCTCTTCCTCTGGCCCATGGAAATACAACCGATCGGTCAAAAGAGGCAAATCTGAATGTCCTAATATCTAGCTTGGTATTTGTATATGTACGTATGAGCTAGTAAAAACTGTTACACATTCTCTGCTCCCAACTGCCCAGAAAAACGTACACCTCAATGGAACAGCTTCAGGTCACTCATCGTTTGCACAGCAGTTTCAGTAACTGCTTCCCATTGGAAGAAAATGTGTATTTAGTATTATCATCAAGCTCAATTTATACATTCTACACAAATACATTTTAATGTATCCCTAAATGCTTGTATGGTATTTCTGTAGAGAACAGTCACAGAGACTATTAGTTCATATATTCTTTGAAAAATCTCAATTTTCGTTCAGTGTCTAAAACCAATGTAAAGTAAAGCAACAAGCCTATTCTGTGATTGTGGCAAAACAGGCTAAATGAAGTGGTTCCACTGTGTTATTCAGTATGTTTAACAACATCACATATTTAATTCCACTGTGTAGAAATTAAGTTTATTACATGCATCCCAGTCACTCCTCAAAAATTAAATCCTCAAAATATCCTCAACAAACAAATCTGAAAAGGTTCTGCCACTGTTCCTTGCAAAACTGTACGGGCTTTCTCTGTGAATGCACTCCCCGAGCTGACTTGGTGACTTCCCAAGAAACACTGCTTTCTCATTCTAAAACTTTTAATTGCTCCTCAGCGGTCCTTTACTTTTTTAGTTCCTTTTTCTAATGCTTAGAAGCAGGGGAAATGAAGTGGTTCTGCCATTTCAAAAATGAGAGCTTACCAAAGGATCTCCTTCAGCATCACTCACTGGAACTTGTTTGCTGGTCGAGCCTTCCCGTGACATCGAGTAGCCATCAAAGCCCACGTCTTCAGGCCGCAGCTGTAGCAGAGGAGGCCACTCGTGGTGCTGTGGGGTGGCCGCCCACGGGTAGGTGTCCATTACCCATTTGGCAGGATCCTCCCAGGGCGCCCTCCTTCCATACAACTGGAAAAGCATAAAAAGACATAAACCATTCCTAATTACCCTACCCTTTCATTCAGTGCCTACCTAACCAAAATGAATGTGCCCATGAGTCTTGGATTGTGAGTAACACTTGCAAGAAGGGCTGAACACAAACAAGTGAGATCTTTCTTACCCTAACGACATCCAAAGCTTTAGCTATTTTTAATGGCAGCTGATTTGGAAGCAGCTGACCACCTCCTTGGAGACTGCAGTGCCCTTCTGTTGGCACCAGCTGAAGAAAGGGAGACTGGAAAATAACCTAACTTCAGAAATGTTAACTTAAATAAAGTCAATACACAAAAGAGGCCGTCGATGCTGACATCCAGATCGCACCAGCAGCTCCTTATCTACATTTGCTGTTGTTGGGAAACCGCTGTCAGAGGAATGTGTAGGAGGAAACGTAAGACCTGTCATCAGGCAATAATGATGGATGTCATAGCAAATGGTTTTCAAGTCAGGGGAATTTCTTTGTACTCAGTCAAGAAAATGCACCAGCAGGATTTGGCCATGTGCATGTTCCTATTTCAAGTAAGCAGGCTGTATTTCAAAAGGTTTTTCTGTTTCGAACACACTTTGTTACTGAATCCCAATGTATTTTTGTTATGTTCGGTTAAGTTTGCCTTAATTAGAGAATAAATTCATTTTAATGCCACATGACTTTCAAAAGCATAAACACAACTTCAAGTGACTTTAGAATGTTTACTTCCGCTTAATATATTTCAGCCTAAACATCCTTCAGCACCCGGAGTTCATCACGGGCATTTTGTCACTTGAATTCAGAGAACTCTCCCCTTCCTGCACAATGCATGGGGGGGAAAAGCAGTGGACTAACAAAGAAATTCATCAGCTTTCTGACAGATCTAAGACTATCTCACTTTCCTCATCACTATTTCTTCTTGGGTTTTTTGGTGGTTTTGTTTTTGGCATACACAACCATTTTGTTATCTTCCCCATTGCCAAACAGCAACAGTTAGAGAAAACCTTTGAGCTTTTAAGTGCTGTTCTTCACTTTGCCAGAAGTCCCTGGAACACTCTTGCACCACAGAAGCAAACCACTGCTTCCAGTGCAACCAGGTCCCCATAATCCTGCATCCAAACAGAATGCAAAAGACTGATTTCATCTAGATGCACGCTTAATGAACCCAAATCTGATCTTCCTGCATGGTAGCAGAGTGTTTCTGCAGGTATCCCAGCGCTGTCAGAATGGCACTTTGACAGAGATTCCTAGGCAGTATTATGAAGTAACAATGGCTTCCACTCTAAATGATGTCATGTAGTTCACAGCCTATCCCTTTCTCTGAAAATTTGGCTGTGTTAATTTACGCGTGCCGAATGAACTCCTTTATTCTACTACAGCCTCCCTGTTACGGTTACAAGAAACTTAAATTTAGGTGAAACGTAGATGATAGATGTGAACGCGAGTTTTGTCATAGATGGCAGCCAAATGCCATGCAACAAATCACAAAGTATTAAATTGCACTAAACACCAACAGCTCTGGGGCCCTCAGCGCAGGAGGGACGTGGAGCTGTTGGAGTGGGGCCAGAGGGGGCACAGAAATGCTCCGAGGGCTGGAGCCCCTCTGCTGCGAGGCCGGGCTGGGAGAGCTGGGGTTGTTCAGCCTGGGGAGGAGAAGGCTGCGGGGAGACCTTATTGCGGCCTTCCAGTGCTTAAAGGGGGGCTATGGGAAAGGTGGGGGCGACCTCTTTAGCAAGGCCTGTTGTGGCAGGACAAGAGGTGATGGTTTTAAACTAAAGGAGGGTAGATTCAGACTGGATATAAGGAAAAAATTTTTTACAATGAGGGTGGTGAAACACTGACCCAGGTTGCCCAGAGAGGCGGTCGATGCCCCGTCCCTGGAAACGTTCCAGGCCAGGCTGGACGGGGCTCTGAGCAACCTGATCGAGTTGGGGATGTCCCTGCTCACTGCAGGGGGGTTGGGCTGGATGGGCTCTAAAGGTCCCTCCAACCCAAACCACTCCGTGATTCTGATTCTACAATCTTCTTTATTCTGAAGCAGACCTGAGTGAGTCCCAGCCAGAGCAGAGGTGCCCAGCAGATGGTGCTAGGCAATCTTAAACACAGCCCTCTTCTTCATCCGTGAGCTGCACTATGTTATTTACCCAGCATAATGTCTTCAAGCTGTGGTAACCCAGATCTCCTACTTTAATCTTGTTCTTGAATTTACAGCAATACATGTCAGTTGCTAAGTGGAGAGGATTTTATAGTTTTCACAAGAACTTGCTATGTAGAACTGGTCCATGTGGATCGTAGCTCATTTCCGAAAAATAGCTAATAAGTAAAATTCCCATTTCAATATGTGAAATCGTCACATATCTTCAGCAGATGAGACTGGATGACTAACTCACTATTCCCTTCCACAGCCACCAGTTCTGTCCGTCATGGTCCATCACGCACATGTTTCATACAGAGCAATTAAAGGGGCTGGAATCTAACAGGTTGCTTCACGAAGCACCACAGAGAAATGACTGGAGTACGAGTGACAGTGGCAGGAAGCCGCAGGGATTTTGAGTCCTCTTTTTGCTGGTGCTGCAGTCTGTATCGATACACCAAGCAGGAAGAACTGGGGTTTTACATAACCCTCTAATTGTCACGTCCCTGTTTTGAAGAACAAAAAATCTCAGCTCCAATGGGAGCAATTATTGTAAGGACTCTTGGCTTGCTTGTCATTGACCCAAAATAGTTCTCCAAATGAGAAACAGATATATAAAAATAGTTTCTTTTAGATCTGCAGAGATCAGAGTGAAATCAGCAGTCCACCCTTCCTTTCTGGCAGGCAATTTCATGAGGGAAGATGTGTTCTTGGAGGAGCCTTTGTGGGTGTGGGGGACAGAAAAGATCCCAAAATGAAACACACATTTCTAGCATTAGCATGTTAATTAGCACAACTCTGGCTACTCTTCAAGTACTCAAGTCTTACTGTTATCTACAGACTCAACAAAAGAGAAATTCTAGAGTAAATTGAGACATTATTTAAATGGGAATGAATTAATGGTGTTTGGGGGAGTGGCACTAAAGTGGATACAGAATCTACAGCACAGAGTAAATGAAATCCTTCTACTTGGAGTGCAAGCCATTCAAATAACCTAAGGAAAGATGCAGATATCAGGCAAAACAAGAGAGCAAAAAGATGGTTTTGTTAATTGTTGTTCTTTCTCTTCATTTCTGTTACTGGTTTTTCAATGCTTTCCACACCTACTGATCAGCTGGTAGGAGAGCTTCCAAACACAGCACAAGGAGCCCAAGCATCACTGTGCGTAGCAGTTCTCTCCAGGATGAAACAAAGCCACACACTCTCCTGTCACTTACTTTAGCTCAAAAAGATTACGGGCTCCCACTACCTTCCTTTATAGCAAGTTTTATGATAAATGGTTCTCCTGTTCTATTTCTAGTGAAGTTGTTCTGTGTGTGTTGTATTTTAGGACCTACCATGCTCCCCATATCTAAGAGCTTAACACAATCGCCTCAAAGAAAATGAGCTCTCCAGGCACCGACAAATTTCAAATGGCAAAACACAGTTTGCGCAAATTCTGACCAAACTTGTCGAAGAATTCATGTATTTCATAGAATTGTAAGGATACATTAGGAAAAGCTGTTTTCTATGGCAGGGTTGTCCTCTCTCTCTCTCTCTGTTAATATCTATAAATCTCTGCCATATAGATCACAAATGAAACCCAAGCTAGTTGTTAACTGGACAATGTAAAATCCCTTTTTTACTTTTTTTTAGTACTTCAAGTACTCAGACCAGTGCATCTTCATGTTTTCTCCATTCTCTGCAAACTACTCCCACGCAAGATGAGAGCTGAACCCCTAATACAGAAAGGGTATTGCATAGAAAAGAAGCGAAACATAACACACAAGCAAGTCAAAACAAAATCCCAATATTCTCCAAAAGAAACCTCTCCCACTTTTTTCACATATCTTAATGGCAAGGCATCCTGACAAACACTGCAATGGTGAGCCCTAAAAGCAGCAGCAGAATGGAGAGAACTATTTTTCACAAACATGAAGGAACCATTCTGCAACACAACTGGTGCTCCATGGAGCTCACACGTGGAGTTATTTCATGTTTCAGAAAGACTTCAGACGCAAAGACATATGTGATGGAGAACTTATTACTTCTGTAAGTAAAATTTCATCACTATTAATTATTCTGAGTAATAACAAGCCACGTCTTGCTTATAGTTTGAATTTTTCTAGTTCAAACTTGTCAAACATCTACTAGAATTTTTTCCCTGCAAGACTAAACCAGAAGACTCCCATGGACCAAGTAATATTTTAGCTTCCTCTTGAATAAACGAAATAGTTTGAGCTTCCCATATCTCTCACTGAATAGTACTTCCTGTATCTTAATGATACCCACTGCTCTTTTCTGAACCCTTTCCACTTTATTTTTCTAGTAAGTCTTTTTACATACAGAAGTACTATTCTCTTCCTACCTCTGTCAGATATAATTATAGTTTATGCCCTCAAAATGGCATTTATCCTCTTACCAAAACCCAGGCTCCCAATGCATTGCCATAATTTCCTGTTCTCCATCTACCTTTAACCCCTTTTAGTCTTCTAGACTCTCACTGTGATCCACCTTTTTATTTCCACGCGTGATCTCGTGTTTAGCTTTCACGCATGCAATGCCCAGAACTGACTGATATTTGATTATGCTATCTCCGAAACTGTCTTTCAGATGTTGTGCTGCCATGCTTATTCTGTGAACAGAGGACTGAAGAATAAAAAAGCAGCTCATTTTTTCCATAGTTGCATGGCAAGTCAACAGCAATCCTCTACTGAACCCTTCTCCCGATTCCAATGTGCTTTATTGTCATAGTGATGCCAAGAATTGTGTGGTAATGGTTAGAACTATCCAAATTGCTAGAGTATGAATCAGTTACTAAGTACAGGCAATCAATGATTATTTCACTACAGCCTCTGAAAGAATTATGAAGGAATCTACTAAAAAATTCCTCCTGTAGACTGAGAAGTAATCAAAATGTCACTGATACTGATCCTGTCACTCATTAATACGTTTCTTTCCATATACAGCTTTGTTCCTCCTCTGCTGAAAGACTTGATTTACAAAGGAAAATCCTGCAGAACCAAGTTAATGACCACAAACATGTTTTTCAGATGCACAGAACAATTTTAAGGTGTGCTTCTGGAACAGATTATTGAAAGACACTTGTGCGTCGAACTCCCTGCGCTGAAAACATCAGTGGTTTGGCATCTAAACACCTTTAAAAAAAAAAACCAAACTAACCTGGACTTTTAGTCCTTTCATTCTGTATTTCAAAACTGTTTGAAGACAATAATTCTGCCTCAAATTAATAACAATTTAGGCTACATTTTCACAGACGTGCAGGTATTCAGCGTGCAAAGTTGTATGTACAGAAAATGTTGCCATTATTCAGTTTTGTCCGATGCTGTGTTGCTTTTTGAACAGATACCACTCAGGACCTCTGATTTTTTCACTTTTGCCTGCTCACCTGTAGCCCTTCTCTAACTGCCTCCAGAAGATAGGGGATGATGGAGTAGTTCCACAAGTCAGTAAACCAAACTCTAGAACCATCTACATCTATCGGACAGGAGAGGAAGAGCCGTGGACCTGGAAAGGGAAATTCAAGTATTACACTCAAATCATGACCATGACATGCCCCGAAACAGGATCAAGCAACAACTTGCACTTCTGTGGAGAAAGAAGCCAAGAATGAGAGGGCGTATGGAGCTATCTGGTGAACTGCGCTTCCTGAGAGCTTAAAACCCCTCTGAATCAACTTGAGAAATCATAGCTTTCGAGGTGAAAACAATTAACCAAATTTCAGAACACAGTTTGTATCCAGGACTTAGAAAGGAGTCCTTTTTTCTTAGAGAAAGTAAAACACCCAGAAGTTTAGAATCTTCTTGTACTTTGCCTCAGAGTACACTGCCATCTAAAAGCAGGGCTTTAAAGAAACCCTTTTTACCTGACATAGCCCAAGGAAACGTACAAGGATGCACCTGATATACGAGGAAATAAAATACATACATTTACATAAGCCTGGGCATATGGCCAGAGCACTTACCAATAGTAACATCAGAGGAGCTGTGAGCCTCCAAGAATTTGTTCAGGTGTTGCCAGACCTTGGGAATCCAATCGATAATTTTAACCAGCTCTGCATTTCTCATCCTGCCGCTGATCTCTGTTTCAATTAGTTTTCTTCTCAAGAAACGGCCAAGAAAGCCTTTGACCGGCTCAGTGTGGTTAGCACATAGCACCCATCTTCGGGAGAACAGCAGAAATGTCCATTATTTCTCTTTCATGCTACTAAACAGACCTACTCTGGGCTAAATTTCTGTTATTATTTCTAGATTATTATCATGATCAGAATGGCTTATCCCAGTCCCATATGTTTCACAGCAAAAATTATTTTGGAATGACGAGTTCATGAGATGAAACAATTTGTACTGTGCATTGTTTCAGCTTATTTCTCATTCAGTACCTGCTTTGCCTTTTATCTTATTTAAAATTTGTTAGAGGACCAAATATCTGAACAATCCCCTGAAAAGGAAAAGCTTTATGAACCATGGTTACTTTAATACCAGCATCGTAACAAAGCTGCACATGTTAGGGCAGCAACCAGTAGCAAATGGTATTTCTCTCTCAGGTTGCTATTTCAGCTGATAAGAACAATTTCAGATGACTCAGTCGCCATTACTCCTTTGCCAGCCCACAAACATAAATAAGAAACATGAACAAACAGTACCTGAAATTATGGTGAAGTTGAAGATTAGGTGTTGAGGAGGTGGCTTGGTTCATTGTACCAATGATATATGGACTGTGGGAAAAAAAAATCAAATAAATCATAGCTGTAAATTTTGAAAAACAACTTTTTAGTATGATCTCAATGTCAAAAAAGGTTATTTAAACCTCTTTTGTCAAAGAAGGATGTTGTAGTTACTTATAACCAAATTCTCTCTTGAGAATCTGACTTTCGAGAACACCAAATTCTGAGAGCAAACCAGAAATCCCAAAGCAGGAACTTTCACTACAAATGGGGTTTTAGTACTGAAGATTTACTGCATGAAGTCAATGCAAATTACCCAAACCCTCTACTACTTTTTTAATTACTGATTTCAGAGGAACTGATCATTTTATGAATTAAAAAAAGCCTCTGAAGTGCTGTCCACAACACGGACGGTTTGGCCAGCTCAGTCCGCTTTAATCCAGAGTTTGGTTTCGTGATCACATTTTGCAACATTGGTGGTCTGACTGCGGTATTGAAATTTGGAATGGGTTCTAATATTATGTCTTTACCATTTGTGGTACTTGCAGTTTAGAAGTCCATTAAAGATCTCTCCTAGGGAGCTAACATGATGCAGATTATCCAAAATGATTACAAGAGGCATATCCACAGCGTTATTTTCACTGTTACACTGGTCTGCTAGGTTGGACAGGTATTGGCGGAGTTCCTGCAAAGCATATATAAATAAAAGAAGAAGGAATTAAAAAAAAAAAAAAAAAAAAAAAGGAGTTTTCATCATATTCCTTGAAAATCCAGTTAAGATAAAGAAGCTACTGGCTCTGCCATGAAATCTAAAGCAAAGGAGCCTGCCATCTTACAAATGCACACATTTTCCTTGAGAAAACAGAATAGCAGGGGTTTCTTTCTCTTTGGTAGGTTATGCTGAAGATTCAAAGACTATCTCAGAAATACCGTGTGAGATAAGGGCCTAAAGGGTGGGTAGGATGTTCTTGCTTGGTTTGTGTTTTTTCATTCATGCTGTCCTAATCTGACACTCAGGGATCTGAAATGTATTTTGCTTCCTTTTCAGGAACCTATGCAACTCTCCATACACCAAACCAAATACTGCATCCCAGCTAGGTGTGTTATATCTTCTTGCAGATACGTGTCTATTGAAATACAGCAATAAAATTAATCTGAAATAAAACATCCCCCAGCAGAGGCCAAATTCAGATGCCTTCAGTAACGCCGTGAAAGAAGGATGAGTTTGCGGGGCTGCTGCCAGGTGGGTAGGTGTGGTTGAAATGCTCTCAGCAGCTTTAAAACATTTATTCCATAGCGTGTCTCAAATTATACCAGTGGCCTACAACCACAATTTCAACCATCCCTTCCCTCCAGAGGAAAATGTGCCTAAGGCCATCAAATATACACCTTTTTTTTCTTTTTTTTCCTTTAACCTAGACATTTCACTGCAGTTACATTCAGCAAAACCAGCAGCGCATAAAAAAGCAGAGACATCCTTTACTGGCACAGGAATGTGTCTGGACAACAGTCACTCCAAACCCAGCACATGCAGATTACCACTGCCGATACTTGCAGCTGCAGAAACTCCTGACAGCCTAGAGATGCATTTGAGGGTTTTTGGAAAAATGCCTACATGCAATAGCGATTGCTTAACTTGCTGGGAATTTTATGCAGGTGTTTAACTTCCTCAACCATTCTCAGGCTCCTAACCACTTGAGAATCATGACACCTTTAGGTGTTTAAATGTACACCTGGAAGCCTGCTATTTCAGGCGCATAATCAGGTGAATCTGCAGTTTTGAAAATCTTAAATATTATTCCCTTCAGGAATAACGTAACGCTCTAAGAAAGGTAAGTTTAAAATCAGCTTTTGATGGATTAATAAGGGAGGAGTCTCACTTTTTATATACGGTAGCATTGATTGTGCAAGGATGATTTACATTTCCTTACCTTACTGGATTTATGGTCCACATTGAAGGTTGCAATAATGCCATCGGCCAGCTCCCTGCCCTCTCTAAGGACCATATACTCAGACAGACGGTTAGCTAGGTATGTTTTACCAGTGCCACTGGGGCCAGATAAGATAATACGTCTATGTTCCATCAGGAGAGAGACGTAACGCTGCAGTATAGGCTTAGGGATCAGTGATTCAAACACCAGACCGTCCAAACTGTTCTCACAGATACCTGCAACAGGAAAAGATTCCTCATTTAGAGGGATTCCCAATTTTTATCCAAATTACCTGCATTTTTAAAAGGGTTTGGTTTCTGTGCTAGGTAGTTGTCATGCTGCAAAGCAATCCTGTTAATGGAGTTTGAACAAATCAAGATTAGTTGGAATGACCAAACAGTAAAACCAGAGAGCTGAAAAATGTGACCTGTGAATGTACCTGGGCCCAGTAAAAGTAGGAGAAAACCCCAAAATAACACTTAAACCCAACAGATTTACAGCTGACCTGACCAAGCTGTTTCTCACCTCAGAGATAAATCCCTTCCCCACTGTGGTATCCTCCATGGTCGATAGGAGCACATATAAAGCTGCTAAAACAAGTGCACAGGTGACCTATGGGCTTCACCCGGATCCTCCTTTAGCTCTCCCAGGCTTCAGAGTACTCAGCTGCATCCTAGAGTGTCTAAGGGCATGTGAAAGTTGCCGTACAAATGATTCCAGGTCACATTTTTCACACATAAACCATCCATTTTGCAGTATTTCTCCAAGTACGGTATGCGTTCATCCAGAAACTACCTGTTTACTTTTGAATCATTAGACAAAAAAAAAACCCTAGCTATCATCAACTCCCCCTACTTTCCCAAATGCTTGTAATTAAACTCCTCTGTATGCTGATAGTTATCTCTTCTAACATAAAACTCCTACTGATAAGCATTTACGCAATGTCAGCGATCACTTTAGGCAGAATTGGCTCGGGGAAAATACACAGTGCTTCAAAATAAACAGCAGAAAGGGAAGTTGGCAGATCACACAGAGAAACGTTTGCACCTCAATGGTTACTTGGAATATTAAATATTTACATAGGCAGCTTTATACCTCAAAGGTATATGTACATGACTTTCTATAAATTGATTAAATACATTTCTATTTTATTGAAAACTGATATCACATATGAACCTTCGGAGTACAAGTCAAGCCAACACAAGTTAAATACAAAATCAGGTTGCAGCTTTACAGATATGGCTAGACCCTGAGCAAGACTTCAGTTGGGATTTACTATTGGACAACATCTTCTAAGCAGCATAATCCCCTGGGTTCCCATCAAGAATCAGTAAATTGAGGTATTTCATGGCTTATTTTGTCTTCCTACCCACTGATTTGCTACCGGAGGTAACTGAGTTTTTCCACCAATATTCAAAAATCAAACTACTTTCAGTCAAATGCCACAGCCAAATTTCAAAGTTGAGCTGAAGAGTGTTTGGCAATGCTCTCTAACACTCTACTGTCTGTGTGCAGATGTATGCTCCACATTTCACTGGGGTAACTTTGAGCAAATTGATGTACCTTGAAAATGCAACGGTTGAGGGTTTTGTCCCTCAAATCAAGGTTCATAGTATAGTTTTTATATAAAAATGGTTCCCTGAGAAACCATATGAGAAATAAGCATTAAATTCTTATCAGTATGATATAATGAAATTTACGAGAATTTTGAAAACCACGCATTTCGAAAAAAAATCCAGATTTTAAGGTGTCCCATGAATTCTGGGATCCCTCCTTACTGGTGCCTAAGGAGGGACTCTTCAGCGAGACCAATCAAGCAAGCTAAATGAAGAATTTTTTCACTCTGCGTGAAGAAAATAACAAATATAGCTGTTAAAAAAGAGGTAATGACATTCTGAGGCTTAATTCATCTGGAAGGTACTTTGCTGCTCAGACAACTCCACTACGTCCCTTATGGTTCGGGTCTCCAGGACAACTCCAGGCATCAGTTCAAGACGTGGAGAAAACTGCTGTGTGTGTAATTATTCATAGTGTTGCAGGTTGAAAAATTGCTGAATTTATATAGACGAGCATACTCCCGGTGCTGTCTTTATCAAATGAAAATAGGACGACTGGTAAATAAAAGGCAGGGATGGGAAAAAGAAACACAATAAAAAGTTTCTACTCCTCTGAGTTTCTTGACACAGCAAGCTTTGATAAAACTGCAATTAGTGAGAACTCCAACAGACAGGTCAAGGATAACTACCTTTGATGGTAACTGAAATAGTGTTGTTTTCTCCAACTAGATAGCCACAGGGCAACAGCTCCGGTGTCTCTGCACTATTAGTGCGTTTGATTTCTCCAATGCTGTAGCCGAGAACACTGTCTGAATTCAGCCCCAGCTGGCTCACGGGATCCACGTGAATGATATACTCCTAGGGTGAAAAAAGGACGCAGAAGTTAGGCGGCACTGAAATCTCCGTGACTTTGTTCTATGCTATAATAGTAATAATCACAGAAGTTAAATATTGCTTGGTACCATCAAAATCCAATAGGACAATTCAAGCACGCAGCAGATTGTACTCACTAACCTTAAACAACCGTCTTACAACCCCATCCAGAACATCCCATTTGGTCTTGCCACTGACTCCAATGCAGCCTATAAGGAAGGTGCGAGGCCTTGAATCCTACAAGCAAAAAAATGTGGATTTAAGTTAATAAGTAAGTCCTAGCCATATCAGACAAGTCTGTCTAATGTAGTTGAAATGCTGGGGTTTTTTTCTTTTTTAATTTTTTTTTTTTTTAATTATGGTCCACCTTTACCACTCTACATGGTAAATTCTGAACGCTATATGAAATCCTTCTTTTCTATGAAACATTTTCTACAGTGATGGAATCACAAATCTAAAGGATACTTAAGTGGTACTGATGTTAAGTAAGAGGTATTTATTAATCAATCCAGGAACGATTAAAAAAAACCTCTGAGGGGATTACAGCTTCGCAAAAAGACAGACTCTTAGCAAAATTCTAGGCAGAAAAGTTCACGGCATGTTCATTTTGCCATTACTTCACAATCAAATGTGTTGCATTTGCAAAGTTTATCGTATTTACTTCTAGAAGTGCTGCCATGGACATAGAAATCTAAATATTTATATCAAAATTATACATGGTTGTATGTACATATAGTTATATGTAGAGTTTTTTTATATCTGGGTATATATGACTCGTGTTATGTTTGGTATATCACAGCACTTGAGTTGATAATTTTGTTTCCAATTTCTAAGGCAGATAAAAAAACCCTGAATGCACCTCATTTTTCTATTCTTCTATTGCTGCACTCACTGTGAAACATTCATTGAAGAAAAACTAATTTCTATCATAAGGCTTCAAGTTCAACTAAAACGTAAGGAATCCTTTCAACATGGTAACTTTACTGACTGTGAGCACAGCGGAGTCCAATAGAAATAGCAGTTTAGTGTTACGGTTAATTTGCTTATGCAGGGCTGTAATTTATGAATGCAAAATTGGTGTTTAATGGAAAGATCTGCTGAGTCAATTTTATTTCTGATTACTCAAATTTTTGTTCCCATCCCTTAACAAAAGACATGAAATTATTTCTTAATTACACTTTTACAGGTACTCATAACGTGAGATAGCAAGGGCAGTGCTTCGTAGAGATACATTCAGGTAGCGTAGTACATTCATGCATGAATTACACACATGAGAGGGACTGCAGTTGTACAATATCTGAAATTTATTTGGGTATTTAGGATTCTTTCAATTACTTGAGAATGGAGAACATCTGAAAGACGTCATTCAAAATGGGAAACTCATACCAGAGAGGACAACTTGAACTAGAACAATAAGATCTGCAGCCTGGATCCTTTAAGTTCTTGCGGAATATTGGTGCTTATAGCATTTCGGTGCACCTTCTATCTACACACTGGGTCATTTCCATTGTTAGTTAAAATGGAAGTTATTGTTAGTTATTTAAAGGCCCAAGAGTTTTGCACAGCTTTTAACATGTCAGTCTTAAACAGAAGCTACCCCAGAGCGCAGTCTAGTCTGCTAACCTCCTTGACGGCAGAACAGCGGCCTGGTTTACAGAGATGCTACTGAAAGGCTTAAATTGTAACGTTATCGCCTACACCTACACCACTGACACATGGTTTAGTCTAGCAGCCCTGTGTCACTGACATGCTTCACGGCCAGCGCTGATGGCACCAACAAAAAACTGTAAAATAAAAAGTTATTGCAGGTGAGTCCGTGAGACACCCTGAACTGGCGGTGTTGGCTCTCAGCACTTCCAAGGAAGTGGGGGTTTAGTGCCTTGCCAATCGCTAGTGATACACCAAGGAACTGTTTTGCAGAGAAAATTTTTTAAATCTTCTGCAAATAAAAGCCTCCAAAACAAACTGGATTTGAATCCCAAAGTCACTTATATTTCAAAGCTGGGGATAAAACACAACTCACCTCCTTCCATTTCATCTCATCCTGAAAGTTGACAACTATTTTGACATGCCTGCCTCCTTCTTTCCGGGCAGAGCCATCTCCAGTGTCATCCAACAGCATGTCTGTGAACAGAAAACATCCACAGCTTCACAGCTGTATCTTAATAACACAGAAGACTATTGTGGTTTATGCCATCACGTCTATTGTAGTGAAACACAACACATCTGGGCTTCGCAAGCCCAGAGGTAAAACTTAAGAACCAGGTTTACTGACTTCCCTACCAAATATTAGCATCACTTAAAAAGTGAAGGTCACTGAAAATTATTAGGCAGTTACTCTGTATTTTCCTTCCTATGATATATCCCCTGGCAAACGCACACCATTAAATGGCTTGAAACATGACTCTTCACAGCTGAGGTCATAATTGGACAACTCCGATCTAGGGTGTAGCAGACCTATGACGACATTTTAAAAGAAGGCTTTACGCCAGCTCCTGACATATTTCCACACCTCAACTGTTAATAATTTTCATGCTTTCATTTTTCCATGGCTAACCGAACCAAATCTTCCAAGCGCAGGATAAAACCTGCCCACCTCCTTTCTCATTAAACTCACCGAGACTGGTTGACTCCGTGAGGTTCAAACTGTGTTGAGAGAGACCCACTGAATGTCTTGGAGAGGATGAAATGGAAACCTGAGACTGAGCCCTGCTACAGCTGCCGTGGTTTTCAGATTTCAGCCGATCATTTTCTGCTTTTAATTTTTCAATCTCACTCTTGAAAAGACAAGTCAGGCATTAGAAGGCAGAGTGAAAATGTACACTTAAAAAGAGAACAACATAAGTAACTTAATAATAAATACTAGTTTAGCACAAATGCCATTTTCATAATATTTAAATTTATTTTAATAAAGTAATTATTTTCATTGTTACAACATCCCTTCCATGAAACTTTTCAAGTATCCTAGAAAACATAAATATGTGGGAATTCACTAACCACTGAAATGCAGCTACTTTAAGACAGAGCGCACGGGAACATCTTAAGAGGTTGCTGATAGTCAACAAAATGACCTCCCCACAGGTTTCGAGGGTTGAAACAGTTACAGCTGCAGAGTTGAGGGCAGCAGAATTCACGTGTTCAAGCTTTTAATGAAGGCACGAGGTTTAACACTCGCACAATGCTAGACATAACTTTTAGTAAGCATTCAAAAACTTCAGATGTACCTTTTATCAGGTCTTCACTGTGTGGCAGGTTGGCCAATCTTTAACACGTCAACACAGACTGCACTGTTTGGGGTGGTTATTTCTTACCTGCATTCTGTTCATCGCCTCCCGAAGCTGATCAAGCTGATGAGCGGAGCTAAGGGCTTCTAGACGAATATCCGTCAACTTCATCTCCTTGTCTCTCAGCTCGTTGCGTAACTGCATGACCGTTTCAGCTTCACTGTCCGTGCATTCAGAAATACTGGAGAAGATTGAAAACCAGATATTGAACAAGACCATTTGTTACTTTTCAGATAGTGCTACCCCACCATTTATTAGTAAAGGAGGGGAAAAAAACCTTTTATTCTGAGACAAGCGGGCAACAGTTTTGGCTTATTGGATTAGTGATACCATAAATCAGATACTAAATAGGTCATGGAAACATCAGAGACTAGTGAAATAAATATGTCTGAGGGTTGTTTTTCTTTAATCAGCATCTGCAACAGAACTCTGGAAGTCACCTACTATTGGATAGTCTTCATTTTTTTCATGGCAGTTGCCATAAAGGAAAACTTCTAAAGCCAAAATCTAAATAAATTAAGGGGGTGCAGGCAGTAACAGCAGTTGGTTGGAGATTGATGAGTTTACAGACAGATTTAAAGCTCACCAGGTGTGCGCAGCTGGGTTTCCCTGAACTGTTCTGGAGGGCTTTAGCACTCTACACCTATTGAAGCGTGATAAATTCCTGCTCGCTTTAAAGCACTCATGCTTAAAAAATTTTTGGTGGCGTTTTTCTTCCCTCCTCCCCCAAAAAAAGATTCAGGGTGAGTAACACTTCAGCACATTCGTAAATGTATCTATATGAAGATCAACCACACAGCTGCATGCTTTGAGGGAGATTTAATTTAAAATGTTTCTCCCTAAATCAGGTTAACGAGAGATGTTTTCCCACCGAAAGGCCAATAAGCCAAAATACACAAGTTTTTTTCATGCTCTAACCTTCCCTCAGTTTGCATAGTTACTCTCTTCTCATGTTTAGCCTTTTGGCTTTCACGTCAAGATGAGACGCATGCACAAAGCATTTCGACTGACGATAGACGGGATCATCATTTGATGATTTTCTGGCCTTACATTTCTAAGGCATAATTTGCAGTAGTCACCAGAAACCCACCGAGTTAGGTTCAAGAGGCTGGAGAAGCTTTAAAAAAATTCATGGGGGATTATCTTCTGCTACTAACATTTCATCGTTATTATATGGCTGGAAACTATTGCTACTGTTTTCCCTTCTTCTTGTGAAAACAAGTGATGGGCAAAACTTCAAGCCTGGGTACTTATTCAAACGCATGTGATCTGAAATCACACTGGAAGCTTTGCATGATGTCTACAAGGTTGTAAGTCTGCCTGGTAATTATGTTTCACAATACTGCCTCTTACAACTTTATTTATTATCCTACTCGAGTGACAAAGCTACTGATAGAATTAACAGAAAATCTGTTTTACAAATTTTTCCAAGCACATTCTAAAATGTTGAGTTTAGACTCAAACCGGTGTGGTAATGCAATTTAATTTTATTTCACAGGTGGCCAAAATGAAGCATCAAGATTGCCTGTGGCCTTCCCACAAACATAAAATGAGTTAAGCAGTAGAGCAGAAGCCCTGAATTTCAGGTCTACGTCTCTCTCTCACACACATGGGCAGAAGGGTATGGTTTGGTCCTACAGATGAGCTTATACTATAGCTTGCTACTCCCCAAGGGACACATTTGTTTCTCATTCCTCGTCCCCAGCCTGCTCCGGGCTGTGCTGCTGTCATGCCCCCATGCTTACACCAGCCCTGGCGCCCATCACAGTCTGATCGGAGCCCGTGAGCTAAGCCAACCCAGCAACCTGGGGGAAAAACCGTTCACGTTTCTGTCAAATTCACATAATTTAGCATGTTGCGTCGGCTTGGTGGAGTTGCCTGAGAAGTAGCAGAGCCACTGCATGGGCACAGGTGGCTGGGGAGGTACAGAAGAAAGGAGGAGGAGCTGGTCATCTCCATTCAGCAGGCACACGCTGTTAGAGGAGTTCAGCTGTATCGCTGCACCATGCTGTTTGATTTCTGGTAAATCCCTACTATTACCTGAATATATAAACTTAACTGGGAACTCATCGTTGCAGATTAGTGCAATATGTGCTCTCTTTAGCTGACAGAGAAAACAAAATCCCAGACTCGGCCTGGCTTGTTTCATTAACAGCAAGAGATCCAATTAATTCTGCACTCCAAGGTCACCCTGGTTATAAATATTCTTCATACTCACTATATTCTGCTGAGAGAGCACCTCAACGAGATATTAAATTATACTACAGCAACGATGCAATGATTTTGGCTTGCTGGACACTAATACAAAGGTACTGGGTTGGGAATCACCTTACATATCTTTAATTCACTGTATATATAAATTCAACTATTCTGTCCTCTGCCTGTGACCTCCTTCTACTACAGAACATTCAAAATAGGCAGCAGTTGAAAGCGTGATCTTTGTTCATTCTTTTGCCAGGGTTAAGGATTTTACCCAAAGCACTTGGCAAAACACAGCCCCTCTCCGGGGGATAATATAAGTGACGCTTGGGAGACTGATCGGCGGCAACAGACCAGCCCCGATCTACAGGACAATCCCATCTGGCTCCCTGTGTCTTCTGCTGTGGCCTCGTGGTGAACAGCTGGTTTTAGCAGTGCATGGAACTGAACAGCTGTCAGACTCTTGTAGAGCTTATACAGCTGTGCAGTTCTTAGACGGAGGAACCAAGGGACTGGCTGGGGTAAGAAACATTTTGCCTCTGCTTTTTTCTGTAAAGTGGTCTAGAGATGTCCTCTAAGCTAGCACGGAAAACACTGGATCTCTCCGAAGCATGATACTTCCCTTTTCCTCTACCAATGCACCAAGATGCCTTTCACTCCATTTTCTATTTAAAAATTTTAAAAAAACCCAACACTTACAGAGAATTGGAATGGGAAGCTCTCAGCAATGGTGTCGAAACAGTGGAGTTATGGTGCGGTAGCTTTGGTGAAGAGGGTAATGAAGAATCAGTCATCTCCTCAATATCTGAATGAGAAGACGCTGACTTGGGAGATTTCTTTTTACCAAAAGCTTGCTTGAAGGAGCTGCGTAGCTGGAAAAACAAGACCACGACAGTAGGCACATCATTAAGAATGAAACCAGGCAAAAAAAAAAAAGCCACAGAGTAAAAACTAACATGCAAATACTCCAAATGATACAGCCATACTCACATGTATTTTAATACAGGTAAAAAAGAATTAAAGAAAGCTTTTCCCTTAACTATTTTATGAGATTAATATGGTCAATAGGACTGGATATCAGTGCTTCCTATTTTTAAGGTAACTATTTTACAGCAAATTCCGTTCAGTGCAACAAGCTTTACAGTGACGTTTTAACAACTTGCAGCTATAATGTAACGTGGCTCAGACAAGGTTAATGATGCTGAAATGGTTAGTGATGTAAAATGGACGGGTTAGCTTTGTATCTCATAGTTTAAAGTAGGTCTTCCTTACCTCATTGACCTGCCAGAAGAAGCGCAAGCAAAAGGAAGTGGGGGAAGGAAAAAAGACATGTTTTAACAGATAAAGCCAGTGATAAGGAAAGCTTTGGATTGCTAAGACAAACACAACCAATAATCAACAAAGACCAACAGTTACTTTAAAACTGGAACCCTGTATTTTCCAAAACCAGATGTTTCAAACAACATACGCTCATTTTTTTGCATTACTTGAGGGAGACACCAGACCCAAATCTCTTAATCATTTAAATTATATTTTCTCCTTAGCTCAGACAGAATGTTTTGGCTAACAGCCAAGTTCACATTGTGTTTTTCCTTGCAGGAACAGGTATTTCAGCAGGTGAAAAGACTGAACCTTCTCTACCTACCTGCAACTAAAATAACCTTTTTTTAATGTGACTGTCGTGTTCCAAACAACAAAAATAATGAATATGCATATGATTAAACTGATGTTACCCCAAAGTTACAGTTCAACAGTTAGTGTCTGAGAAGCATTGGGACAACACTCTTAGATATATGGTTTAACTTTTAGGTTGCCCTGTGTGGAGTCAGGGTTTGCACTTGATAATCCTCATGGGTCCCTTCCAACTCAGGATACTCTATGAACACCATTTAACGCTATGGCAAATTACGTGTTGTAATCAGAGTGGCTTAGTGCGAGTTGAAGGTTATTTTTAAACTACACAAAGACTCCTACAGTGAGAAATGTTGAAAATCTGGTGTTTCAGCTCTGAATGGACAGCTGTGTTGTTTCAATATATAACAAAAAGATCTTGGCTGAGAACTTCCTCAGTCTTTGTGGAATAAACAATGTATGAATCAGACTCAACTTCTTCTACTTCATGAGAACTTTATTTATTTCTCTTTATAATAAGGAGCTGTTTCCTTAACCTTCTTTAAAAATAGTCATCTGATGAATGAGAAGCATAGGCTGATGTCGGATAATATCTACTTGGTTACCATTACAAAGAAGGGAAGCTAAGGCAAAAATTTAAAATGTGTTTTTCTTAGCTAAGGCTTAGTGATTACAAAAGGTTTGTGTCACAAATTAAGAGCCGCTAGCAATTTAAAATTACAGCAATTTACTCTGTCCATAACTGATGTATAACACAGCACAAGAAAGATTTGGAGATGACAATCCTTCCATTCAACCGCTTATTTACGGGGCAGAGTGGAAATAGTGCTGTTATGAAGGAGGTGGCAAGATATCAATGAAACCACTGGGATAAGAGAGAAATAAAAACAAGAACCTGCTCAGGAAGATGCTTCTTACAGTTCAGGAGTTTCATGAACATTTCTGAGAGAATTAAGCTTTTAACAGCTCAAACCACATTTTGTATCTATAGAGATTTATCTGTACACCCAAAAGATCCAGGGAGATTTCAATGCAGTGGGAAGGAAGGGGTGGATTGCTTTACTGGCTACGATAAAGGATCTACGGACTTTAGTCCAAACTACAATCAGACTAGGTCACTAAGGCACTTATGGGCTAATTGAAAATGGAGTTTAATATAATGTACCTTTCCTCCAGTACAGGGTACCTTGTACACAGTACATGATAAGCAAAGAAGGAAAAATGGGAAATGACATGTAAGTATTGCAAGATCTTGCAAAATAAATGTCCATCATAATATAATTTTTAAAAATTGGGAGTCTTTTTTGTTGTAGAACTCCACAGTAATGTTCAAAACAGAGTTCTTAGTGTTTAACGTGTTCACTTAAAAGAAAGCCCTACGAGCCAAAAAAAGGAAAAAAAGAGTAGCAATGATCTCTCATTGTGGATTTGTTTGACTTTAATGACAGACGTTGAGTTTTCCCTAAGGGGTTGGACATCATATTACTTTTAGCCAGAATTGATCTTTGACAGCTATTTCTAATTTTAGACTGGCCTTTTGGCTGTTAAGCTAAAATTCAGTCCTAGGCAGAGTCAACTCAAGCATATACATCACTCATATACGACTCAATTAAGCCTTCAAAAGAGAGTTTACACAGGATTTACACAGCGCACAGTCCTTGTGCTGACCTGTTGCAGGAGGGGAGGAGGGAGGAGCCGAGCAGCTAGGTTTCACTGTGCATGTTCGGACAATTTTATATAAACCTCATGCAATCTGTTAAAATACACTCACCCAGTTCTTCCTCTTCTTTTTCTTTGAATCACTCTCTATGTTGCTTCCCACACTGGAGTGACTGGTAGCACTGTTAATACTGGAGACGCTATCTGAAGAGTGCTGCCTTCGGATCCGCAGGTCTGCGGGTTGTTGAGCGGCTCCAGGTCCTGAATACGAATGGAGGCAGTGCCAAAATTATGTAAGAAATTTGATATAAGTGCAAATTACTGGGATAAATAAGAGAAGCGAGAGAAGGCCGGACTGCATTCCGACTTTATATTGGAAATTACTGAAAACACCACAGGAAATAAAGCCAAGTGCCTGACAGCTCTGGAACAGGGATCTCCGCTCCCTGCTGCTTCACATCAGTGTTTAGATGGGTGAATTATGAAATGCTTATAGGAAATTCAGGAAGCTAATGCTGAAGGTGGAAAAGCGTTGTTAAAATACCTTCCCATGCACCTAACACATCCATTTACTTCTGTAGAACTGACTGCACTAGTTACACACATACCCATTTCACCTCCCCACATGACACCAAAACAAGGACCTAGAGCATGGTCATGAGACAAAGCTGATCCATGATGGTATCACCATCAGGTATCACCAAGAGGTATAAAATCCCATGAGCACTGCACAATCACTAAAGGTAGTGTTTGCTTCTCACCTTTGCAGTTGAGCTCAGGTGTGTTGATGACTCCATTGATGGCAGCCTGGGCAGCAGCATTTTGCTTCTTCAGTAGTTCGATAGTCTTCCTTAACTCGTTCAGTTCCGAGTCCTTGAAAAAGAAAAAAACCCCCTTGATATGTTGGAAAATGCAGATGGTATCTAACTGCTCCAAAGAAGCCACATTTCAGTCTAAGCATTGGTAGTTGATAGAGAATTTATGGAACATACAGGTACAGGGACATGAAAATGAGCTTTGGTATACCTGGGGAAGCACACTCTCTCAAGAGGCTGCAAAATAGCTTAGTTGTTATTATACAAAAAAAATGTACGTGCTCTGTAATACAGAAATAACGTATATTTGAGTATACTGGCCAAAACCCCAATGTTGCCTGCCTTGCAAGGATGTTTCTTGGTGTTCCCCTTGAACATGCACAGGCGTGGATGCATCGGGAAGAAATTCATTATAAAAACAAGCAATACTGAAGACTTGTGTCCAAAGCAACAATTTATAACCTGATCAGTCACCACAACATCCTAGTGAGGAAAATGAGTATTTTATACAATATTTTTATTACATTTTACACCATCACCACAATTGACGAAACTAAGGCAAATGGTGTATATGATCCCCCCACCCCAGCTACAGAAGGAGCAGGAGCAACAATGCTGGAAACAGAAGTTAAGACTTCCCCAAATACTTTTCAAGCTTGCCTTTTGTTCCGCTGTCATTGTCAGGCTCTGCAGTCTGATTGTCATGTTCCCCAGGCTCTGCTCAAATGCTGCCACCAGGTGAGCCTGAAAGTTAAACCGTACAGGAATAGTTTGTTATCTCCCCGCAAAACAAGAATGTTTCTGCGGGTATTTAAATGGACCACCTTCTGCATGACATTGCTTGTTGCGTAAATGAGACGGAGAAAATAACACTGATTAGATAAGGTCAAACGAGTAGAGCATATGTTGAGAAAATGTTTGCAAACAAATTACCGGGAACAATTTAATTGTGGAAAATCAGAAATGCCAAAGGTAGCAGACCAATTCCAGAATTTTTAGAAAATGACAGCACTTGCAGGTATGGCTACACTAGCAGCACACTATGAAGTGATGCAGTTGTAGGCTATAAACCTTGCCTTGCTCAGCAGCAGCTGCTACCAAACGCTTTAGAAAACAGATGTAGGAGTAACGCTGTGACCTGGCACAGCAGTAGGGCATTTCCTGAAGGTGGCTCCTAGGGCAGCTGCTCCAGCCACTTCTTTGATACCATGATTTCAATATCCAGGACAGTTATCTCAGACATACTCTAACAAAGCAGCAAAGTGGGATTTATTCCTGGTTTGGAATTCTCATTTATTCTGTAAAACATGCAATCCTACACCCAGAATACATCTGAGAACAAAACCACCTCCTGGGTCCCTAGGAGTTAAGGTCCTTTGAAGAGCCACATCTCAAGCTAATCCAGTTCGTGTACTTTTCTCAGGTGTTTAAAGCTGCTTAGATTTTGTAATAGATGGAAAACACATTTTACCACTTTGTTGAAGCAGAAAGACACACTAGATTCAATTTTTTTTTTTTTAACATCTCACAGATTAAGTAACAGACGCTTTTAAGGGATGCTTAAGGGAATACACCTTGTCACCTGAAAGCATTCCTGATACCAAAAAGGCAAGGAAGGATATCCTTGGCTATCTAGCCACGTCCCCAGGCTATTGCAAGCAATGACATGTAAAGACCTCCTATCACAAAACATAGAGAGGTCCCAAACATATCCTGCTGTTCATTTGTGAAACCAGACTCAATCTTTGACTTTTTATGTGGGCCATTATTAACACATAAAAGGTTACTTAGTGATAGTTTTCAGACACTCTCAAGTAGTTAACTCTTGCCACAGAGCTTTTCACAAAAAGTGTAGATCTTTTTCCAGAGAGTACCAAAAACCCCAAAACGTCACTCCTAAGTTTTAGGAGGATACCCTAAAAAGTAAAATAAAATAGTAAACAGTAAATAAAATATAAAGCAAGTTTTTAGATAGAGGAAGGCCAGGCAAAAACTTCCCTCCAACTAGATCACTATTTTCCCTGTGGATATTTAAGGCAAGACAACCCTGGAAGTCACAGAGGTGGAGATTCTCACTGTGCTTCCCCGCGGGAGAACTCTGAAAGCCCAGTCGGTCACTTCAGTCCACACACGCCTCCTCTGCAGAGAGGGATGAGGATGCAGCACTGTACCCAGCCTGCCAGATGCTTTATCAGCTGATACACCTGCACCTAAACTCAAAGACTTCTCCAATATTTGAGCGCATCTTGCTTGCAACCAAGGTCCGTGTGCTAAGTATCACCCAAAACTTCCTGGTGCTTGGCCAGTTACCCTTTCTTCTTTTCACACGAAGCACTGAGGACCCAGTGTCGATTATATTAAGGACATCAGCTAAGAATTGAAATGACTGAGAAGTAAAAGGAAGGAAAAGTAGATTGAGAAGACGGAAAGAAAACTTGATAAAAGGGTACTAGGTTTCTAGTGCGTTGATATGGCATTGTTTTATAGATATACATGTATATCTATTTATAGATATGTGTACATCTATTTATAGATATAGATCATTTATACATCTATATGCAGTTGCATATGCAACTGAACACAGGCAGAGGTCAAAATATATTTGTCTCATCAGCCGTAATAATCTACACTAACCATAGTAAATATTTTATTTCTCTGTTAAAAATAATTCTATACACACAATGACAAGTAAAATTTTGCAATAACTTTCAAAGTGGAAAAGGCCATTCTCTCACCTAAATGCATACAGAATAGCAAAACCATTCACAGAGCTAATCCAGGCTTATTCATCATCAGCACACAACTGACTCCTCCTAAATAAGCGTTCTCATGTTCGCAGTGAAAACAAACATGAGTGGTACAATAACACAGGGATGTGCATCCCTCATTCCCACCAGCCCCTATGAAAGTAAGCAGAGCTGAGGCTGTGAGAAAATAGGAAAAAGTAATTTAAATCCTCACACTACACACGTTTGAAAATCTAAATATTTATTTTAAAAACACAGACTGCAAAGTTTCTGCAGGGGAGGATGAACAGGGAATAACAAAGCTGATGCTCAGGAATCCTCAACAATACTTTGCAAAATCAAAAACTAAATGGGCAAGCAGGACCACATGGATTAATAATGGGATACAAACCCTTAATTCTCTGACCTGAACCTTAACAAAAAGTTGCTTTTTCAAAACCAGATCAGGTACCTTTAAATTATTCCTCTCTGGAAACTGCTCAGTGAGCTATGGAAAGTGGTTACCTTCCCTTCCAGTTGGAGGAAAACCTTTTCAAAATTCAAACTCCTGATGGCCTGCAGAAGCACTAAAAGCTGCAGTGTGTACACAAGAAAATTCAGGAAAATATTAATAAATTAAACAGATGAATTCAAATTGCCTAAGTTAAAAGCATTAAAAAAAAATCCTGTGTAAAGGAAATGTCCATAAAGCAGTGTCTTAACAAACAGCATTTATTAGCCCTAACTTTTTTGGCAACAGATCTGGCCATCTACATGGAAAAAGAGTATGTTCTGTGAAAAGAGGTGGCTAGAGAGTGAAATATATTGCTAAGACAGTTATAGCAACATTTTTGCAGCAGACTGTACCTGATTTACGGACAAATAAGAGGCAGGTAAAAGTTTAAACCACATGAATTAAAAAACACCCAAAATTTTAGCAAAGTGAATAAAACAAAATTGGAATATTATCAAAATAAATGATGCTAACCTTTTTTTTTTTTTGGGGGGGGGAGGCACCCAAACAGCAACTACAAAGAAAACCCAAACGACCCCAAACAAACAAAATCTTACAGCAGCAGCACCTGTTAAAAGCTATTCCCTGCAAAGACAGTTGTAGTAACCACACACAAATTCTCGGGCAAATTAACGGCAGCTGGGGCAGGCACACAGCAGCCTGTGCTACTCACTGCTCTTGGAGACAGGCTACTACCTCCTGCGTTGAGTAGCAGCCTACTGAATCCAAACACTGTGTGAAGAAGAATGCAACAAAACTAAGGCAAGGCTAGGTGAGTTGCATAGCTGACGAGCTCTTTGTTGAAGGACACAAGCTGGGTTATTTAGCAACATGGAAAAAAATGTATGCAAGAGAATCTGGTTCTTACTTTCTCACATGTAAGAGAAGCTTCTGGATGAAAACCGACTCATGTATCCCATCCTCTTTGTATTTGGAAGGCAAACATAAGATTTAATTTTTGGAATATTTAAAAAATATTTTCTTTTCCTCTTGGGAAAGTGACTGAGTGGTTACATGCAGTCAAAGCCCTTTTATTTCACTCCTCTATTAACTGCGCTCTTGGTTTTCCTTTTCCATTTCGCAAGCTGGATGAAGCACTGCAATGCCTGCAGTGAACACCACAGCAGATCTCTCCCTGAATCCTTCTTGTGATAGGTGTAACTGCTCAGATGAAAGCTGTGCTCTACTGTGCCAAGTGTCCTATTCCACCTATTCACACAGCTGATGGACAGGAATGTCCTCTTCAGTAGCATGTGTTCTGGTGTTTATTCATTCCCACAAACTAGGATGTCGGTATGATCCAATCTGATGACTATTCGCCTGTAGCTTATTTACTCTAGAATTACTTATTTTTCTAGCAAGCTTGTTTTGCAGTTTTCTGCTATCTGTGACTTCAGCGCAGAACACACAAATAAACTCGCTCAGGGTCACACACAGTGTTGCCTCAACACCTCCTGGCTTTACAATCTTTTTTTGACAAGTGCTTTACATTACTTACTTATCAAATTCCTCAGAGGAAACAAGTAGAAGTATTGCCCACACTGATAAAAATCAGCTATGTCCACTCTGTCACTGTAAATAAGTTCTCAGAAACGCTTTATGCCACTGTCACCTATCATGCCATTAGCCCACATCTTTATGCAATAGCGAAGTATAATGCATTTCAACCCACATTTCCACCAGTTTTTACTCCTACCAGTTACAACCTTCATCTGTATCTCAACCCACCCAAACGACAAAACAAGCCACTATAAAAGTCCCACATGCATGTAGTTATTTTTTCAAGCACACAGGTAATGTGAACCAAATGTTAAGACACATGAAATCTTTTGGCCACTTTGCAAAACTGGGGTGGCAGTCGGCGCATTAAATACATTCCCCGTTAGCGTTTGCTCTCCAAGTTGTACTCACATTGGCAGTCAACTGAGTTGTCAGAGCTGACACTTTTTCTTGGGATGCATCCAACTCTCTTCGTAGCTTGCGAATCTATATATTTTAAGAGAGCACTTTACTGCACCGTAACACAGAGAAATAAAATAGCAAGACACGAAATGAAGAGGTGTCTTGACAGAACGTTTATGCCTGTCAAACACGATGTGCTCTTACCTCTGACTGGCACTTCTCTTCAGGCTATAAAAGGAAAACAGAGGAAAATATCAGTGTATTACAACATAACATGCCTGACAAATTCATCAAATTTATCAATTGTGGGTTTTTTGCTTCAAAAATTTTAATGTGAATTTCTTATTTTGGATTCCCACATCCATAGTCAATCTAAGATAATCTGATTTATTTACTCTTCAGGAAAAAACAAACAGGCTGCTTGTACGGTACTTCTTCCTGCAGGAAGGGATTTGGGCTCTGCTTCCCAGCATGATGACCAGTGCACCTCTGAGTCTGAGCTGTGGAAGGGTGAAGTCCTGGCTCCGAGCATGAGGCTCTGAAGAGCCAGGACTGTCACAGAACATGGCTGATCCTAGGCAATTCCCTTCCTCCCGTGCTCAGCTCTCCATGGGATGGGGATCACGTTTTTGCATTCCAAAGTGATGTGGGGAAAAAAAAAAATCAGTCCTAGTTGGGTGCTGCCTTGGGATGGTGGTGATGAAAAACTGAGGACACACAACTAGTTTTATGAGGATGCAAAGTGGATGTACTGACCGTCCATTGCGGTCTGCATGATAAAATTGTGGCTACTATGGCTTGTTCCTAACCAAAGTTATCAGCTAAAGAGAAGTCTATAGCAGGAAGTTACACACTCCACTGTCCTTACGTAAACATGTCCACTACCAGCCACCATGAAAATTATACCCATCAAACCACACCATTAAGAGCCGCTGGTGCTCGGGCAGCAAGCATGTAAACCAGAAGCTTAGGGAGCAGCTGCTGAGTACTCTCCCTGTGGCTCTCACGGCTAGAAACAACAGTCCGGAGGAATAGGTCTGTTTTCCATCCTTCCAATACACTATCTGTTTTGGCTGCATATGGACCTTGCTTGAGGCAAGGACAATAATAAAAGGCAGTGTTTTCAATTTATTATCAAGGTCTTAAGGCCATGTTACACATGTAGCTTCCTAACAGTGAAACATGTATGTGAAATAACACTTAATAACACTACGCTGGCTTGACAGACTTCATAGACAGTTATATGTGATCTTCCAAGAGCAAGTTCTTCCACGTAGTCTTGTAACACACATGATTGTTACAGCTGTGGATGCGTGGCAAGTGTGGAGCTGCATCATACTTGCCTAGGAATTTGAAATTTAAGATCCTTCTTAATCATCATGTCTTTAAGAAGTAATTACTATCCACTGGTTTTTAAAAGGGTTGTGCTTTAAGAAACCCCCAAAACTGTGATCGTAGCATGCCAGGAATATATGAGCCACCTGTAGTCTGGCTAGCTTGGATATTAACAGCAGTGAAGACATCGGGAATTAACCATCAGTGCCAAATACTTCTGTATGGTCTTTTGTGGCCTGGAACCTGCACTGAACACCCCAACGACCTAGAGAAGAGCTAGGCAAGACAGGGTCTGCATGTTGCAGCCTCACCTCCCCGTTGTAACGCAGGTATAGTTTTAACTTACAAGGTCTTCCACAGTATGTGTTTTAAATGGAAAATTCTTTGCGAGACTATTAGAATAAGCAAATGCAACACACATTTAAAAACCCTGTATTTTCAAACTCCAGTAAGCCTTATCTTAGGACCAGATAACCTAAATGAATACTTTTGGAGAAAATATTACTGGCATAGCGAACAAATAGTTTCTTTAAAATTATTTAAATCTGTGCATTAAGAACTTAAACTTCTTTAATAGCAAATCTTTAATACAAGGCTGGAATGACTTTATTCAGCAGATTTTGGGTGCTTTAGGTAGTGAAGTTCAAACCTCCTCAGATTTACTGAGGTCTATTGTAGCAAAACTTATTTAGCATAGTTGTAAAATACTGACTCAAAAAACAAATTGCTGCTTTTAGGCCATAAACATCTGTGTTTAATGAGGATACTGCTAAATATCCAGAGGTATCTTTATGAATATAAATGTTTCTTTCGTAGCTAGCTTTCAGAACACAATCAAGTGAAAACAACTCCCCCCCCCCCCCCCCCCCCGCCGACGCAAAAATAATTAGCACAATAAGACCTGCCAATTCAATCATTTTGATTAGTAAGCCCAAGTTGTTCATGTCATTATACTCACTGTCGAATAAATAGATGACGTACTGGACACCAAAGAGAGAGAAGAACCATGCACTAAAGGGAAGAAAATAAACAGACTGAATATAGATACAGTAACCACATAGTGTAATCATCGCAGACCATCTACTGCCAACTGCCAGCCTACTGAAGAAATACTTTCACAAATTTCATCATCCATCATAAACTTAATTATATTATTGCACCAATAATGTACAGTTTGAAGAACACATGGCCAGGCAATACAGTCCATAGACTTTGATTTGGTAAAGCTGTTCTAACAATTTAATAATACTTTTTCAGGGGGAATAAGGTGTGGTCAAGAACATTCTGATGAAGGTTTGTTCAGAAATAAATATTTCTCTGGGCAGCTTATTTTAAGACTCTTGCAAAAAGGACTTACTGGGGATAAAAAAAAGCAACAAATTAACTGAAATCCAGGAGAGATTACAAAAGCAAATCTATTGCTTCATCTTCAGTTTTAGATGAGACTGGGGAGGGGTGGTGGTATTTTCCTTAAGCAGCAGACCACGATGGAGATTTCCTGAGAAGACCATGATACCTAGCTCCGGTACGTAACCAGATGCTCCAGGCGAAGTGGAGCACCCAGGGCAGAAACCACTGTCTGATTCCAGGGCTCTGAATTGTCCTCTGAACGCAGCTGTATCTTCCTTCTGCTGACTACAAGGGAGTTGTACTGGGGGCGTCGATGAGCTGAACATTCCCTACCCCTGCAGGGATTTTTGGTCTTTCTTTAAAGCACCGACATTTCTTTAACGAGCCACAGTTTGTTCTCCCACAGAAAAATTACTGGAGTAAAAACATGGCTACAAAACCTTTTCTGGAAAAGAATGTATTTCAGACAGTTTTTGCATTTAAATATACATTCAGTAAAAGATACACATATATGTTGATTCGCAAGGTTGTTACCATCACCCCAACGTTAGGATTTACATATAGCATAATTTTACTCTTTATTATGCTATTAAAAAGACTACCTGAAGCTATTCTTTCTGTTACTGAAACATGCAAAATTACCTTTCCTTTATTTTTATTTTTAGAAACTAAAAGCATTTAACTGAAACTTTCATTCAAACTTCAGGTAACTTGATACTAATCATATGAAATTGTGTTAAATCACTTTTTCTTTCATCTAAATCCTCTAGCCAAAAGAAAAATAAGTTTAGAAAAGCTGCCATTTTGCTCTAATTACCTACTGGAGTTCTACATTCATAATAAATGGGCTTTGCTTTCCCATTGACATTATATCCTAAGGCAAGGCTGGAAAGAGAAGTAAACAAAGTCTAAGTTGGCTTCTGGAGGAATTTAAGACAATTTTAAAAACCCACAAGAAAGTAAAAAAAAGAACCAAAACCAAAACTCACACCCATTTGCTTTTTCTGGTTAATCATATTTTCAATTAAAATGATCTTTATAGTTAGATGTTAAGGGCTGTACTGCATTAAGAACACAAAAATAACCAGTGTGAGTCAGACCCAGGGTCTGTCTAATCAAGTGCTCCATCTCTGGCCGCAATGGCAATGCATGTTTAGGGAAAAGAATGCAGGGAGGAGGCAGATAGCCAGTGATTTCTCCCCAGGTACACCTTTGCATCTTCTGGGAATCAGCAGAGATGGAAATTCCTGAGATGGAAACTGCAGTCGGACCATTATTTTCCATGGTCCCTGTGACCTATCTACCATTAACTTGCTTAAGTACTCCTGAATCCACCGAGATGTTTTTGTCTGCAACAAAAAACACTTCTTCTGTTTAGAAATTCAATTCTTTGTGGTTGTTTTAGACCTGCTGCTGAACCAGTCAATAAGTTCATTGAGTGCCTCCACGTCCCTGTGATACGAAAAGTAATGGAGAATGATATTCTTTATAAGGCACTAAATTATCTATTATCACCTCCCTTCAGACATCATTTCTCCAAGCTGAAGATTCCTGATCTATTTTAACTCTCTTCATACCATAGATGTTAGAGGCACTTAAGAACTCCTTGTCACTTTTCTTTTTACCTGCATTTTACCCTTAAAATCACATTTTTAAAGATGGAAAGCCCAAAGCGCAGGCAATATTGCACAAGGCCATCCATGAGCTCATACAGAGTATAATATTGTGTTCTGGTTTGCATCCCTATAGTCCTCCTTTGTGCAGTTTTTACTAATAGAGATGTATTCAAGAAAGCAACCATACCAACTGGCCAGAGAAGAAACAGATCTCCTCCAAACGGATTGGGACACAGGCATTTCAGAATTTGCATCAGCTGAGATTTTTAAGATCTCATCGGGACTTTAAAGGAGGAAAGATGACCCAAAATGAAAAAAGAGCACATAACCCTGGGAATCCCACTCCTGCCTCGTAAAACGTCACTACTGCATCATTTGAATGTCTGTTTGACATTTCTAGTTTCAAGGACAACTAAGGAGTTAATATTTTTGCACAATTTCTTTTTAAAGTATCTGCAGATGGCTACTTTAAGGCTATTTAATTAGGAGCCTGAAGGCAGTTATGCTCTTGATGTGATTCCTGGCTTTTTGCAGTTAACATGCATCTGCACGCAGGCTACAAACCCAAATTGTTTTGGAGCTGTTATTTTACAGCACTATAAATGCATATGCAAGCATGCATCACTTTTAATGTTAGCAAAGAAACGATCTAGCCGTGATCAGCTGTCCAAAGAGCAGAAAGAACAACAGGTATTGCAGTCAGTAGGACAAAAAGGAATAAAAATTTATACCTCTGTGACAATGAATTTAGTTCCTTTCTCTGTAGGAGGTGGAAGTACCAGGACGGAGCCAGCGGCAGCACAGCCCCTGGGGAAGGCTGGTGTCCAGGGAAGCAGGGAAACGGGGTAGCCAAGACACCACTTAGGCTGCCTTTTTCCCCTGAAGTTCTGGGTAGTTTGGAGGCTGCTCCTGCTGGCATCTCTGCAGTCCTGAAACCCTTCCTATCCAAAGAGTTACGTACTCAAGGCTGATTAACGTCCTGACCTACATGCTGTGCTGTGCGAGAGAGTGACTGTACTTCACACTCTGGAGACAAAAGCCAAAAAGGCTTTTAAGACTAAATCCTGGCCCTGCTGAAGTTAATGACAATAAAATGTCTTGTAATTTTATGTGCTAATAAATAATTAAGTATATCGGTAAGTTTTATTTAAGACCTGGATTTATGCTTCATTGACACCGGCTGATTGTATAAAATCAATTTGTTCATTAACCACAAATTTAATTTCTATCATACTTTCTGATCTATTCTCTCAAGGTGAAGGTGAATGACGTATTCATACTTTTTGATCTATTCTCTCATTCTGCGAAGGTGAATTAGATCCACAGGTTTGAAAGCACAGGACACCGTACATGCCATATCCAGAACCGCCTGCTTACTTGCAACTTGTGATTCCCTGAGAAACACACAGGAGCAGGCTAGCACTGCCTTCTGTATGGCCGGAGAAATGTCAGAAGACCTTTAACCCAAAGACAGAAATAGAGAGACTGCACCTAAACACTCACCCCATCTGATAAAATATTATTATTCTTTTAGGTGCCAAAAAGTTTACGAAAATCTGAAAGGGACTTCTTCAGCATGTCTGCTGTAGGGTTGAATTCCCTCCTCATTTACAAAAGTGATCTTTTTCCACTGCTTTCAAGTCCATAACTTGGTAGAGTTTTCTTGGACGTATTTTTTTTTTGTTGTTAAATGAATGAAAAGCACGTTCTAGAACACTTCACCTAACTCTTCCCTTTTCCTTTTCTTTTTTCTAAATGGTTCATCCGCAAACACGTAATACTTACTTAATATTCTTCCAAACTAGCCTCTCTCCTGGACAAGAATTTCTGAATTATAAGAGATATTTTAACCTCAAACATGCCAAAACGGATTTGCTGCAACAGTAAGCACACTTAATGGACTAAGGCTACAATTTTTGAGGAAGTCTTCAATAAAGCCTGGGTAAGTTTTCCTGTAGTAGCTCTTTCAGTAAATCTAATGGTAACACACATACAGCAGTTTTAACTCCTTCACAGATTATATTCAGGAACTCTTACTGCAGGACTGTTCATCTCAGAACGAAATTCGACTAAGTATCAGGCAGCCTTGGACTGTTCATGACCATCTTGCTTTCTGAGAGCACGGCACAAACAAAGGTTAATTCCTGCAATGACCTGGTTTTCAGCCCTACGTCATTCTTCTAATAATTTTCAACCCCTAATGAAGATCCTCAGCCTTGGGCCTCTTTTAGAGGGAATTTAGACTCCCTCAGGTAGTCTCCTGTAAACAGGACAACAGTCCTATTCAAGGAAACACTTTAATATAACTCTAAGCATGAACTGGAGTCATTTTGAGATCACTAAATTTGAAGGACAGGATATGTCTATATCATTTCAGTGATGGTCTAGGTACAACACTTAACATGTTTTCCTCTGTCTGGCCAGAAGGATCACTGAATGAATATCATCAGACCAGCAATGGCTAGGACTAAAGTTTTATCTAACACTGAGAGCTCCACACAGAGAGAACTGCTCTGAAATGACGCCTATGCTGGACTGAAAAGCAGCAAATTTATATTTGGCTTATATGAGAATGATCATTTTCAGCACCATCAAACACTTTACTGACCTTCTTCAAAGCCATCACGGAAAGAGCCAGACCGGCTCATTGTTCTGCTTTTCTCATCCAGGGACATCGAGCTGTTCCTGAAGCGCGTATCACTATAGGGGTCATAAGGGCCATCTGCATTGGAAAGGCTGTGGGTCCGTAGCATGGTTGGATTGGACAAGCTCATCTGGGCGGCAGTGGTTGGGCTTGCTATAAAGTGAAAAATAAACACCAGTTTATTTGTGCGACCACAAATTTTCATACCTAATTTTTGTGCAACTACCAAAAAAATTTTTTTTTTCCTAAGACACTAATTTTTATGTCATTCTCTCCAGGCTTCATTATTTTTCTAAAGTCAATGAATTCAAATAAGATGTATGCACTTCGAGGTAGTGAATAAGAAAACTCAAGTAAACAAGGACGTTTTAAACACTGGATGATACGCTTATGCTTCTAGAGGCAAGCTAGTCAACTCACTAACACCTTGTAGGCATGAACTAATTAATCCTCACTTAATTTGGAACAGTCCTTCCTCAAAAAGGACTAAAACGCCTGAAGGAATTTAAACTACTACTTCACCTGTTTAGAACAAGCCTTGAACTATCTCCTTCACAGCCTTCGGGGTCTCAGAAAATGACATTTTTCTACGCATTTAAGTCACATATTTTAAGAGCTTTAGTTTCCTAATAGTTGTATATTTAAGAATTGTTCCTCTCCACTATGAGGTCCTAAGAATTACAAAATATCAATTTTGCCTCAAAAGCCAATAATCTCCCAGCTGGAGTTTAGAGTACAAAACATCCGCTCTGGTTTCACATTTTTTTAAAGAACTTTTGTGCTAAAATTATACCTGCTATTTACTAAGAAATAGTTGGTTTGTGGATAAAAGAGAACAACAAAATTGCTGTTCAACTGGCAGGTCCCTCTTGGTGTGGTGTCATTGCCTGTTTCCATATACACCATCAACTGACACAGACCATTGTAGAAAATACAATAATTCAGTTGAAAGGTGCTTAACTTTCATATTAACATTTGCTATTAAATTAAATGCAGTGACTTCTCTTGAATCCAGTATCTCTAAGCTCTTTTCTTAAGAACACAGAAAAATATCTTCTTTTTGTTAATTGCTTGCGACCAAATAGCTTTTGAAGCTTATTAAATCATAGAATCACAGAATCATAGAATTGTTAAGGTTGGAAAAGACCCTTAAGACCATCGAGCCCAACCACTAACCCATCACTGCCAAGTCCACCACTAAACCATATCCTCAAGCACCACGTCTACCCTTCTTTTAAATACCTCCAGGGATGGAGACTCCACCACCTCCCTGGGAAGCCTGGTCCAATGTTTGTAAATAATCTTCAATATTCTCCATGAAAAGTTAACTTTCTGGGCCTAAGACTACACCTTTTTTTTCCTCCTTTTTGACCATTATGGTACTTCATGAACTTTCATGACAGTTTGCTACCTGTCGGCAATGTAGTTACACTGTGCGCACGTTCAGCTGAAATTTTGTTAAGTGTCGGTTTATTAAAAGCTGTTCATTTAACCCTCCTCAGCTCACTCAAAGAAAGGCTCTAAAATGTCACTGCTGCAACTCAAAACTCCACTAGAAATAATGACCGCATAAAGCTGCTGCAGATCCACGTAACACAAGAAGTTCACAAGCACAGGCTTAACTATTTTGTGTATTAGCTCTTTATTGTTCTAGGAGAAGAAGGAAGCGCTTCTGGAAGTCAAAAAGAAACCGAAAACATCTGTTCGACATAGTACTTTCCAAACGTCACTTAACTTAAAGACAATATACGTTCCGTTAGGATTGATTTACATACCTAAATAAATTGCAAAGGCAACTAAGTAATATTTAATCAGCACACCAGGCACAAGCACTAGTACCACTTTAAATTAGGTTATTTCAACTGCTGATAGGGTCAACTAAAATCTGCAATGCTTTGTGGATCCTGTCAATCAACTTTTACCGTTTCCTTCATTTACCTATACTTTCATCAATGTAATTAAATGAAGGAATGGCATTTTTTCTGATTTTTATATATTATTTCAGACTGAGCTTTATGCAATTTTCCAACAAGCCACCTGAGAAATACGTACAAAGATAAAATACCTTGAACTGATAAGACTGGCACATGTAGTAATATGCTTGGATTTTAAAGCACTATTACTAAACAGGTAGGCAACAGGATGTATTTTCAGAGAGTTACTGCATGTATGCCACCTTTGGGTGTAGGAGATAATAATGCTAATTAGTCAAGCTCATTTCAGTAAAAGTGCTTCCTGAGGTTGAATGTGGAACTTAGAGCTGCTCAAAGAAAATTATATTGTGTAATATGCTATTTTCAAGACACACAGTGTACTGATATGATTATTCAAGCAGATAATTACTCACCAAGCTGTGAAAAGTTAAATCTAGTTCCAGAGGGTGATGTTATACTGGATCCAGATGAAAACGGAGAATTGCCAGCAGTATCCTGGAGTCCTCCTGCTGAATGGGACCGCAGCCATTCTTTCGCCTCTTCTTGATTACGGAGTTGGGAGGATGGAGTATACCTGCAAAACCAAACAGTTTTTCCAAAGTGAACTTTGACATTTCTTTGAAATTAAAGAAAAAAACAACCATGAAACACCACAAGACGTGGGGAGGGAGGGAGAGAGGAAAAGAAAGATGGAAGAACTCTCATATGAAATGTAAGGATTCAAACGATATAAAACCAACGCAATTCTGAATTACGGAGCTGTTCCAAGCAGTTCTAAGCTGTTCCTAATTCATTCTGCTTCTGTTTGGGAGAAAAAAACCCAAATTTCCTTTCCTTCGGCTTCAGCAGTACCCAAACTAGTAGTAAGCAAAAAGCTACAGATAGAAGTTGTGTACTGTAGAATAAAATATAGTGTGTGTTACGTATGTATGATTGAAAAATAAAACCACAACTTGGAAATCCTTTCCTTTCCTTCGGTTATTCTGCCACTACCTTAATATTTTGGTGCATCACTAGGCTTAGCTGGCTTTTTGTCATATTACAACCAAATTCAAGTCACCTAAGCCATTACCAGATTTTTAAGCAAATTGTGACCCAGTAATTCATATTGCAGAGACACTAATACAAAGGTCTGTGGGAGATGTATCCCATTTCGTTCAAAACTAACAGCATTAAATCATCATAAAGGAGACTGTTTAGCCTTTTCTGAAGGCAAAGAAAAATAGCAGAAATGTTGTCTATGCCAACATCAATGGCAAAACACCCGCTGGCTTCAGCTTAAACGGTTTTAACTCTGCTTCTGTATATGCCTGAAGAATAGGTATGTTTCTGCAGGTGTTATGTGAAATACGTGACATGATACAGGTATCAGCAGAAAGAGCATCATGGAAACACTTTGCTGATGGATTTTAGTGTCCGTCTTATGCTACGCCATCTGCTTTTCAGAAATATTTATGAGTTACTAGCTCTCCTTCCAAAATCTAAACAGTTGAAGCCTATTATTAGTCAATATTATCTATTTAATTAGATACTCTCCAACTAAATACTCTACAGTAAGTTATCACTTATTAAGGCTGTTTTTAATCAAAGCGCTACAATAATTAACATTACAAAAACTCAAACTACTTTCAAAAAATACACTCATTCTTCTGTTTATGCCTCAACACTTAGACAACTGTCCCTGACTATCTGCATCGCTTAAACTTTGCACATATATCAGTTGATTAAGAAAGGGGCTTTTAACAGTCATTTTACTTTAACACACTAAGGAATTTTTTTTTTTCAGCGTTAATACCTACCTCTTCAGCACTCAAATGTTTCGATCTTGAAAGAGAGTCTATTTATTAGAGACATGCTTGAGAACTACACAAACGTTTTAAACAAAATGCCATTTTAAGAAAGGCTTTTAGCACTCGGCTTCATGGGACAAAGCTGCTGTGAAGAACAATGCGCATACACAGAATAAACTGCAGCTGAAATTTCAGGGCATCGATTCCGTGATCCTAGAAGCTGCATTAAGCAATTCTGAAGCTGCAGTTTGCTGAATTGTCTAAGATATCTCCCGTAAATTCCATAACACGTAAAACATTTAATTAATACACCTAACATTATCTTGCTAGAATTGCTTGTATCAATGGCAAAATCTTTTTCGGTGCAGTTTTTCATGTTATAAAAATCACAGATATATAAAATATATGGGAATACAATTGACAACAGTTCATTTAGGGTTTTTTTTGTTCTTTTCTAGAAGAAGTTATGTCTAAGAGCCCTATATATTTCAGTATTCTGAAGGAAATGTTTTTTTTTTTAAATGAGTATGTCCAATCTCATCCTAAATGGTTTGGCATGATATTGAAAATCTTTCCTATTTGTATATCAACACCAAGGTTCCCGGGGTGAAAATGATCTCACGTCATGCCATGTAATAGCCATAGAAGCTGCAAAATTATTGTTTTCAAGTCAAGCCCAGTGATGGTTTATGAGATGCTTTTCAGCAATTCAGCCAGCAAAAGCCACAGCTCTCGCTCAAGCGGAGAAGCCACTGGATGAAAAAAAGCACAGTGGTCAATGGCCTTCTTTGAGGATTAAAGAAAGAAAGAAAGAAAAGAAAGAAAGAAAGAAAGAAAGAGAAAGAAACAATATTGTTGCCACCTCTAGCAAACTGCCACCATCACCACCAGCCACAACAGAAACACAAAGCAAACTCCAAAGCCACAACAAAAGCTTTAAACTGCGTGGAAACACCAATACCTGAGTCCCTTCTTAGGCAAAGTGTTCCTATCAAGATGTGGGTCGCTGCAGAAAAGTTAAAAGAAAAGAACTTCAGAGAAGAACAAAAGGGAAGGAATAAGATCAGGACGAAGGATGTACAAACATCTGCATCACCTTTTCAGAGGAAAAGGTGCTGGGGCCTTCCTACAGAGACATGCAAAAACCTCCTTGCCCGGCTGTGGATTTGCACAAACATGCATCTCGTACCATGCCAATGTATCTCATCTGTTCACAACGTGGTTTTGCCATTTTCCCTACCCACAATGAACAAAAATGGCTCGTTAGACGTCAAACGGATGCTTAAAAATATGTTTTTCAGGAGGCGTGAGGCAGACTCTGTGTGAAAACTGATAAGAATCTTCAAGTCCAAAGCAAACCACCTTCCTGCCATTTCTTTCCGCAGACACCATTTAGGGAATGCAGCTATTTACCGTTATGCAGCTGCAATGTATACCAGCAAAAGTATTGAGCACAGAATCCTTAAATTTTCAAATCTTAGCTTCAATTCCGTTAGCAAAGTAAAATGAATCTATTAATCATCCAAAACCCAAATATTTAAGTTTATATTTTCACAACTGATGAACTTGTAACTGAGCAGTCTGTTAATTCATTTTTAAAGAACATATCCACGTGTTTAAATGAATTATTTAATGACAATCCTTATAGCTAAATTACAGTGTGAAAGCGATTATAGTTACACAGCAGTGAGCAAAAGTGAGCTCAAATGTTTAGATTCGGGTCACCTTTTCCTAACTTTAGCGTTTGCCTTTACAAGGATGGATGTACCCAAGTCTCTGCAAAACACTCATGAGCCAAACTGCAATAAAAGACTGACGACACTGAACGACACGGGGACTTCACGACAAAAAAGACAGGCCTGAAAGGCAGTGGGAAAAGCAGCATGCCAGAGGAATGCTGAAATGCTAGTGAGAGTTTAGGTTGGTAGGAAAAAATGGCAAGATTTTTAAAATTGCCTTTGGCAAAGAAATGAGGAAAAAAAAATACCCCCACAAACCAAAAGATATTCCCAGTAACAAGAGCAACACCAAAAACATGCCCACTCTGCCGTATGCCATTCTCCAGATTGATTTAGGTAGGTAGATGGGGTGTTTGAGGGGACTCTCACTGGCATGTCGTTGTGTCAGTTCACACCTGGACAATGAACACAGCAGAGGACTGAGCACAGTCTGTCACAAAACAATTTGCTTCACCGAGATGGGCAACAAACCCTACAGCCTCGTCCTGTCCCGAGACAGCATTACCTGTCCTGTCTCCTGGGCAAAGTATTTCGGCAGAATTTGGGGCTAGCAGCAGGGGAAGAAAGAGGGCTAGAAGAATCAGGCCAACGAGACAGAAAACAAGAGAAGGAATATTAGAATGAAAGGAGGAGAGAACAGCAAGGAGTCATAATAAAACACAAACAGAAACCCAAACGGTCAGAACATTCTATTCAGTGGTAATTTTCTCCATTGAGATGCAACTACAAAAATTTTGCTACCTGACTACATAATTACACACCAGGATATAGCTGATTTCCAATGCTTGCAGGGGTACCACTGCCTTCTACAAAAAGGTCACTCAGAGAGCATGCACTGCAAGGCATTGTCTGATTTATCCCGATGTTTGCTCAGCGTGCCGTTAATACAGCTCTGGTGCTGCAAAAGCAGTCCCATCCCCTCCTCCCTGCTCAGTCTGTTCCCAGCTCCCTGCTCTGTGCCCACACAGATACCGATGAATCTGATCGTCTAAGGAGCTGATGAGGGCACCGATCAGTCTGAAATACGATTCAGGTGATCATTTTTTAGTTGCATCCATCTCCCAGTTGGGTTCACTGAGCATTCACACGAATGCCTGTACCGAAACACTGTAGGCAGGCAGCTAGAGATGGGACGGGGCAGCAGGGAGAGGCCGAGGAGGGATCAAGCGACTAGGGAGACAGGGACGTCTCTTTTCAGCATGACCTCCAGTTTAAAAGCTTGTCAAATGTTATAAACAAGTTTAACAAGAAACAGTTGGCTTCTCAAATCAAAATTATAATAGCGATGGAGGGTTTTTTGAATATCAGTATCAAATCAACTAACAGGAGATCTTTGGAAGGATAATAGATGATGCAAAACTCAAGTATTAGGCATAATACTGTAGCAAGAAAAGTTGTCGCATTGGCTACCACAGCAAATTAAAAATCTCACCCAAATCCATCCTCTTCTCTGAATTGGGCTCCTTGCCTGGAACGGCTTCTATATATATTCTAGTAATACTATTCAGTATTCTCTTTTAAAGAAGCACAACTTGATTTGTACCTGCAGTGTTGGTTGCTGCTGCCAGGACCTCATTCACATCTGAGAATTTGTACGTAATACAAGCTTAACGGAAACAAGAGAAAAACCTACTAACCTTTCGGACAATGTAGTCTTAACACTGTTGGTTCGGACAAAGGGAGTCAGAGAATCATCTTTAGAGGTTGGAATCAAGCCACTGGAGGAGTTGTGGCTCAGCCCACCTCCACTGCTCAGAGAGATATCAATGGATTCACAGCTGGTATGAAGGCTGCTGACAGACTGGTATCCAATGCCATCCTTGCTAACAGCAGAAGAGCTACTTGCGTTGGTACCCCATGTTAAGCTGTTGGAAGGAGCTGAATGTGCTGAACTGGGACTAGAAGCTAGTGGAGATTGATTCATATCTGTGTTTTTACTATAGAGAGGACTGCTGCCCCCACTGCTCAGCATACCGCTGCCAGATGGTGAATCAAGATTACCCTGCTGGTTCATCGTAGCGTGAGGATTGGAGATGACTACTGAATTTTTCATATTTTCAGCTGTTGTGATGGGAACTTGTTTACTAGGCTTGCCACCGAAAAGTCTGTAAAAAAAGACAACATGAAACATACGTAACATGGAATATTAACTGCAAGGATATTTTATATCTAGACCACATATTATCTTAGCTTCAGAAAACCAATATTAAGTAAATGTTCCTAGACTGGACATAAACAACTGCAAATTTATGAACTGCCTTGTGTTCACGCCACCTTCAATAAAGTCCAGAGGTAGTTACAATAGCTTCAAATCTATCTTAGGTGTTTCTTCTCTGAATCATCAAATAATACTTGCACAAAGCTAAAATACAGCCATATTGTCTTCTGCTCCTTAAGGAAAAAGAAATACCAAAGAAACACTGCTTTGATTAATCCGAAGCATGGAATATTAGAGGTTCAAAGCTTGTTGCCCGGGTAAATTCTGTGCAAATCACCAAATGCTCTGCAAGAAGCAGCATTTGCTGGGATATAAGAGGAAAAATACCTACTGGTATCAACAAATGTAGGTTTGTCTCATTTCAGGAGCCAAGATAGCTGGAAACTATTTTTTTGGAGTGGAGTATGAGATTTTACCTGGTTTGGCACCTGGAACTGGCTCAGTGAAAGACTAGCTGAGTGCCAGAACTAGTGCAAGGGAAGGGATCTAAAAGCACGGTTGGAGGAGGATGCCTGCAGCTTCTCCAATTTGCATGATTTTTACCAAAAGTGCAAAAATGTCTGGGAAGTAAACATGCTTAAGAGCAGATTATCAATCATTCTAAAACCGATCCTTAAAATTATGAAGGAAGTATAGCTTTTGACTCCAGCTTCAAACGTCTATCCCAACACACTGCTTCTGTTTCTACCACTTAGCTCCTGTAACTGCCTTGGAACCTTAATTTTCCTCTCATATACCTATACGGATTAGCTTTTTTTCTTATCAACAGTGTGGAGTACTAGGGATGACATCTTTCAACGTGGGTTTCTGTCAGACTGTAGTCCTCAGAATAGAAGACTACAGCGCTCCTATACCAGAGCTCCTAAAGTCTTATGGGTGGGCGGGAACTGACCAGATTTTTCTCTGCTGCTGGTTATGCCCAGGTTGCCTGTACAACACATACACACTAAGTCACTTTGCCCAACACTTCCCAGAAACACAGGAAGGCAGGCTAACGTAGCTGGGCACCCTACAGCGCGCGGGCAGCAAGTGCAGCGATGCCCAGAAGCACTGTGCTTACCGCACGGGTGCTCCCTGCAGCTCCAGCGTAGCTGGAACACGTCGCAGCTGGACGGCCGCTGCTGCAGACTTGCCCCCAAGCACCCAGACAATGCTGGATCAGGCAAAGATGCCCATCTACATCTGTCTCATAACCCAGCATTGTTTTAATATACGTGCCATGATCCCCTCAGCACCTGATATAGAGCGAGCAATGCGGACATCCACGAACCAGCACAGGGCTGGCAAACCCGGTTTGCCGGGACTCCACACCCAACCTCACCAATTAGGAGACACTGACTTGGACATGCAAAAGGCTTCAAATGATAAAACCCATTCCTACAGGGATCTAGAGACATTTTAGGTTTTATTTAGAGTTAATGTTATTAGAGCAAGTATGAAGAAAAATGTCAAACCATTCTGCAATGGTAGGCGGCCTGCGGCAGCAACACCAGCTTAGGGTATTCCTGCTCCTGTGCCACTGCAAACCACCTCCTCTGTTGTACTGGGGGAACTGTACTCTTAGACATAGTATCCCAGAGCTTAAAACAAAACCCAACCACCCACCAAACAGTTTTACAAACTGTTTATATGCTACTAAGTCTTCCCCACACGGTTTCACAGCACCTCTGATACAACTAAGGACGCTGCGCTGCAGCGCAGACAGAAACGCGCCGCTGCCAAAGGCGGAGTCTGGTCAAACCACAGCCTCACAACAAACGCCTTCAGAAGAGGATGCGGTCTGGAGAGCATTCCTTTCAGTCCAGAGAAAGTCCAGCCCAGCAACAGAGTCACATCAATACAGAGATTAACTCTGGAAGGACATGCCCTACAAGGAAGGACATCTGTTTACTCCTATCCACTACTACTACAAGCTGGCTCTTGGGTCGTGCGTGTCTCCCATTATCAGGAAAGCAGTGTATTGTATACTGCAAAGCATGAAGGCCCAACTGAATAATAAAATTTATCGAGAAAAACAATGATTTTGCTGAAGAGACATGCTGGATACATAATACCAGAGCTAAAGGGACTACTGAGAGGACAGAGACAGGGAGGGCCGTTATCGTAGAATTTTACAATTTCACTGTTTATGACAGCATAGAAGTTGCATATGTTTGTGATTTGCAGGCAAATCTACATCATTACAAAGGTATGGATTGTAATTTATTGTATAATATTAAAAAATTACAGGGCTGAGAGGAAATAAAAAAAAACAACTGGTGCATCTCATCTCAACTGATTATGAGAATCAAGCTCAAAATCTTCTTATTTATCATTCTAGAAATCACTGATAAGCAGATGAGGCCAAATTCCACACCCTGACGCATTTCAATACATGACTGTTTAGATAGTCTGGTGAAAATTCAAGAGTGAAATTGTAAATCAAATGAGGAAATAGTTTAATAGAGCCCCGCTGTCTTCTCTTTGAAGTTTCATGTCTTTCTAAAGTAGTACTTCAATTACACAGCTAGCAGTGTGGCTTTCTAGTAATCTAAAAACGTTTCCAATCAAATTTTGAGATTAATGTGCCTGAGGCTTGCAACACTGAAAACCTGCATTTCTCATGGTGTATACTACAGAAATGAAAGGTCTATCAGAGTTCTTTTTAAGTAGCCACTGATGAAAATTAAATGTTCTAAAGGACACGGCTTATCTAATGGTAACCAGGAATAAAATAAAGGAAGTATCTTGAATTATCCTCACATAGGTTCTTCCAATAAAACCACCCATCTAAAAAGAAACAGTTTACAACTCTTTACAGCATCAGCCTAAGCTGCCATCACAGCCATTATGCTTGCACTGGTGCTTCAGATGGAATGTGGCTTTCTCACATCACTGGAAGCAGGATGATGTAGCATAACCGTATGGGTATTATGGGCGTCAAGACAAAATGAAATGCAAAACACCGCAACTTGAAACAGACAAGCTACTCAATGTCAAATCAAATTGAAAAATAATATTAACGGAACCTTTCACCAATATCAAGGCTTTGATGCAAACTGCATCAACAAATTAAGTCCTGACCAACTCAATATTAATGTTAAAAGCATGTGCGGGGCAATGGTGAAGAAAGAGAAGACAGATAAGGTTCTCGTTTAAAAAAATTATTAAAATAATTCAACCCAGCTTAGACAGTGACTCCACTTAGGGCTCTTCTACACAGTTGAATAACCTGATGTTATGAGTCTCGCAACACATGGGCCTAATTCACACAACTGAAAGATTGGTTTGGGTTCGGCATGTGAATCTGTGTATGACAGGTCAAATTATGCATCTGTTGTAATGAAAATCTGAAATAACTCTTCTGTTGTCAGTTTATAATTTGATCCACCATTGCAGTATTTCCAGGTATCTTACACTGAAATTAGTGCAAGAACTCTTCAGTAACCTTCGGGTAAGAAAACTTATTCCTGCGATATCTGCATGGATAAAGCCTTCACGTATGTTTTTTGTAACAGAGAGACTCGTATCACAATTGCCAAACTTTCTGCCAGACAGTTGTTTTTTCCAAATGCTAAATTTTTGCTGCTGTCGCGTGATGTACTGAGTATTTACAACACTGGCCAACCTGTTTATGTGAAATTAAATGTAAATACAAAGACCCTGATGCAGGACACTAAATAGTAAGTGCTCCACAAAACACAGCCAGGCCTGGCTCGATGAGTCCTGATCATTCAGCTCCGACTAACATCATTGCACAATCAATGAATTTATTGCCTACCTGCGCAAAGTGGGAGAGGCCACATCGGGGTACTTGGCTCCTTGCTGGTGAGTACTTTGAGCTCCGCTAGAAGCAGTCTGTGATGCAGGGTTCACTTTAACAGAATTACATGAGGCCACGCTTTCGTTGTCAGACGAGATCCCTTTCTCTTTATCAGTCTGATTGACTAATCCTGGCAGAGAGTTTCCAAGGATTACCTTGGCAGGCTCTCGCATTTTAGGGACAGGCAACCCGGCTGACTTGCTGCTTATGTTGGAGTCTATGCTACTTGTGCTAGATCTATTCCCAGCTCCACTTCTGCTACTGGATTTACTGGGCCGGGGTAAACTACGATACTGAAGATTAGTTCGGGCACTAAGTGCTAAGTAGCCATCATCCTGGTTCTGTGAGCCATCAACACTAGTCTTCCGACCAGTGGTCCTACCCATGAGTCCAGATGACTTTGGGATTTTTCCCAGGGTAGCCGATCTACTGGTGATAGTTGCCCCACTGGCAGTGATTATAGTCATGCCTACGGCTGACCCGCTCTGTTTCTTAAATCCAAATGCATTAGCATTAGCAGCAGTTGCTCTAGAGTTACTTGTGGGAAGCTTTTTGGATTCATCACCACTGCTGCGTCCTGCATCTGATGGGGAACGTTTAACATGTCCAGCTTTAGGAGATAGTCTACCCTTTTCTGATACCTTGGCGTCATCAGTTTTCCCTACAAAAATAGAAAAAGAATTCTAATATTTAATGACTTGAAAACATCAAGCAAATGATGAAACTCAAAGCAGCATGAAAAGCAAAAGCGTGTTAGCCATCAGAGTGCGGTTAAAAATTATGCTCTAGTCTGCACTGAACTAACATGCCACTCTAGTGAGTTATACATGCAGACTTGCCAGAGAAAGTATGTGGTGTGTTTGCCCTCGAGAATATGAAAAGCAGAACAGTCTTACGTAATAGTGACAGATAAGAAAAAAATATGTTTCCCTCTGTAGCTACCACTGATTGATCCTTTTTTATCATTAGGCAGAAGTAGTGTTAAGCCATTAGTATAATTTTCCTAAAAAGCATTGTTCAAGAAAGTGTCTAACTTCAACTTTTTCATGTACAATTGTGTACACGATCAAATAAGAGGAGACGTATTAACTTATACTACTTGATTATGCAAATTCAATCACTTTTCATTCACACATCTGCAAGTGCTAAAATCACTAATACATTTATAAGAAAATCCAGAACTAAATAGTGTTCAGTATAAGTTAACATGCCGGTTTAGTATGGGGGGGTGGGGTGGGGTGGTAGAGAAATCTCCTCAACCACACGTACTGTATGTTCTTAAAGTTAACAGTGACTTCAAAAGCTGAAATTATATTATTTATTCTTCATATGGCAATACTATGCCCAATGAATAGCTTGGCTTAAGACTAGAGTTGTCATGAAAACAACTTTCACGCTGTACTAATCCAAAATATGCATTTTCAAGTGAACAGAAGTAGAAATGTGGACATAGGAGCTGCTGCATAGGTTAAAACAATACCTAAAAATAAAGACAGGATTACCTGAAGTTCAGGTTCTGCCTCTGGAAAGTATCTAAACTGTTTTCATACCAAACACACTTTTTGGCTTGTTTATATCTTACACCTTTTCTCACCTGTTCCAGGTGTCTTTAATGTGCCTGAGGTGGTTGAAGGTTTAGTCCTTGGTGTGGTAATGCCAACCTGAGCTGACATGCCCCGTCGCCAGGAACCCGTCTGCGAAATAACAGTGTTCTTCCTACCAGAAGTGCTTTTATCAGATTCATCCGACACATCAGAAGGATTCCGCCTCCATTTAGATCCTGGCTCCATTTTTATGCCGCTATCGGATCCTCCGTCTGATTTCTTGACTTCATCACCGGACCATAAGGAATTCCGCTCAACCTGGGAATGCTTTTCTGCATCAGTCTAGGACAGATAAGGAATTGTAATACAACCTTCAGAGCAAGCCTTTCTTCTAAGAAGCTTCACAAATGAGAACCGTCAAACTGATTAATAAGCTCAGCCGTCATCTCCATGTACCAACAAACATAACATGCCTTTGATAAAGAAATGTCACTGCAAGAAATGAACCCCAGCAATTTAATGCGCTAGGGAAAAATAAATACAAAACCCATAACAGTCATACCCCTTAGAATGAAGGGGGGGGGAGAAAAAAAAAAAAGGGAAAGAAAAGCACTTCATTTATAAAGGACATATTCAGCTCCATGACATTTATAATCCTCCATCTCAAATTTCTGATGAACCCTTTTACTGCAATGCCAAAAAAAGGTTTCAAACCTGTGCAGCCAGCTTTCCTTTGTTCGTGCTGCTTTCCTATCTCTTGTCTGGCAATCTGATCTGCAGAGCATGAGGAGGCAGCTTTTTGAACAGATCTGAAGATATGGAATGCTGTTCATTCTCATCTAACATTAGGACACCCAAGAACTGAAGAAAAATTAATCCCAACAACTTTCTAATAATACTCAAGTCTGACTTAAGTATACAAATGACATCAGTTTTTAATTTGCATTCAACTCTTACAAACTGTTTTTCCTTATTCTTTGCACAGACCGATTGTGCTGCCAGTCACTTACAGAGAATTTTGCAAAGATCAACATCAAATACAGAATTTTCTTATTACCAAGCCTTTGCCACGTTCGCAGAAATGCTTGAATTAAAACTACTACCCTACATATATATTCCCCATACATTAGCATTTTCTACTGCTAATGCTTACTCTTGCAGAATTGTACTTCTCCTGTCAAATGCTGCTGATTAATTTGGGCAAATTCTGTAACACCACAACCAACTATTTTGTGATCAGGCACAAATGACAACGTCCACATTTGACCCTGATCCGGATAAAAATATGCATAGTTGAAGTGTTCTCCAACCATCACAGTATGACGGAAGAATCTGACAATTCAACACTTGTCATGAAGCTCCCAAGTGAGAGTTGGTGCATTTTGGTAAGACATTGAGTGCAGTCTCAGCAGAAGACAAATATGCCCAGCACTGTGCAGTTGTCTAATGGCAATATGACTTAAAAGGAAATTATTTTAAATACCCCAAAGCATTATAAAGCCCACAAGCTTTTACTCCCTTTGGATAATCAAAAAAGCACAGCACAGAAAAGGAAAAATGCATGATCGTTTACCATGCTTTCAGCAAAGTGCTTTTATTTTTAAGTTCCTAAAGTATGTTTCAATTTTATGACTTTTCTCTTCTTGCCAGATCACACCATTAATATTAAAGAATCTAGGGGGATTGTGGTTTAATTTCCTCTGCTTTTTACTGTAATTACTTTTTTCTTAAAAGCCTGAAAAACTAGTCTAAGTGATCAGTAGGTGAAAGTTGACACCACTCATCAAATTGGTCTTTCTTTGTCACGTGAAGTAGTTCGAGCCTGGGTTATTTGTCTGTATATTGAGCCATAAAACTAAAAAGCATTCACTGAATTATAGATTTTGGTGTTATTTTCTTGTTGTATTCTCCTTGTGCTATGCAAATGTCCTTTCCCTGCCTCTCCATTCAAAGAGAGCAACTCAGCATAGGCTTGAATGAAACACTGCTTTCTAACTTCCTTCTTTCGTATGGCTGCAAGGTTTGGGGATGGTTACCTTTCTATTTATGACCATTGGTAGGTGTGCAATAAATTCACAGTGTGACTGTTTCTATGCCCTGTGTTTCTTTAAAATAATCATTTCATGCAAACATCTCCTAAGTTTACAGATCTTGGAAGAGAGCTCAGGCGAGAAGTAACAAATAACTGACCAACAAAACCACCTCAACATCATCCCTCATGTGTTCTCATTAGTAACTTGCTTCAAGTACCTTGTCTGGAATTGTTTATTGATGCTGTTAGCATTCGAGAGCAAGAAATACACCTACTTGATGAAAAAGGGCTTATTCTAGTTTTGGTTAGCTATGAAACGTTCCTGTACCTTCTATTTCCCCACTTCACACCTGTCAGAATAGTACAGTCTCAACACAGAGAACAGCATTACAAGAAGTCCTATATCTTTGCTCTCTTCCATTTCATTCCATTACCAGACCCTTGGCCCAACTCCTTCCACAGCTTTTGAAATGCTGCACATTTACCCTTGAAGCCCTCTGGCCAGAGATGTTTCTGTTTAATGGTAAACACTGAGAACAGCACAGAAACATGACTAAGGAATCAAAACCAAAACATAGTGAAACCTGGCTTCGGGATTGCAGCTGAAACTCCACCCGCCCTAAAGGCCTGGAGTGGGTGAAAGTGGAAATATGGTTTGCTGGAGGTCATGGCAAGATGTAGCGAGCGTGAGCTGGGAGCAAGGGCTGCCATCGATTGAGCTGGGAGTAGCGGTAACCACGAGGATTTCTCATCTTACTGCTACAGTTCTGTAAAGCTGTTCATGAAGCTGTGAACAGACCAAACCCATCTTTGTTCCCATCAAACTGGAAGTTTCAACTGAGAAGTTGTCTTGATCCAACAGCTTAAAGATGCTGCTGTTTTCTATATAACAGAACGGTTTCCTTTCCGTCTTCTGATCTTTTTAGCATTACATGAGCAAGTTTATTACTGGATCTCTTCCCCTCTTCCATCTTATTTCAGAGTTAAATAAGTTATTTTCAAATGCCCACCAGGTCTTAATTTGTCCTTAAAACATATGTATGGCATGACTTTAAAGGCATTCTATATGCAGTGCTGTGTTAAAAGGTAACTTAGATAAGTCTGTGCAATATACGGGAAAAATACTCAGGCCCCAAAAGTCACGTAGCTGCATTAAGTGGTTTGGTAGTTGGTATGCCAACTACCAGAGCAAGACGTGGGAATATGGTAAGGCAAATGCCAGTTCTCATCCCTAGCTTGTTCAGAACCAACTTGTGAACATCCTCTTACAACTGTCACAAAAAGGGGCTACAACTATGTCCATGAAGGTAGAGTCAATATCACACTTAAGTCCTGCTTCTCAGAGAAACTACAGCTTCTTGAGTACGGGCTACTCGGCAGCTCTGAAAAACAATTTCTTAGCAGAGACTTTTCTCCTACTGCAAGCACGTCTTCTTCCTTTGCAGCGATGATTCTGCATAAGTTACTGATTTTATCAGCAGACACGGACATGTTGGGGCTCTCTCCCTTTGATGTTGCTGTATTATTTGTCTGGACTCTGAGCTGCACGTGTATTAGCTTCAAGCTCCCTCTTTAATTATCTGAATTCCAACTTCTGCACCGTCTCAAAAAGATGTGGCAGAATGACAGCAGCTTAAAAGTTAACTGCCTACTATTTGGGAGAACCAAAGCAGTGGATACCCTGAGAAGTCTACATGCCTATGCAGGCACCTGCTGGTCTGTTGTGGCTCACCACAAAGGGGAACACAAACCTGGGCACAGACCATCATACGGTACTCCGGGTAAGACAGAAATGGCATATATGCAGCATTCTCTGCTTCATGAGCTGTGCTTTGGGCAGCAACAAAAATCAACCCTGCAAGCTACACATGGTTCCATCACTCCCAGCCATTTTCATTTCCTTGGGTTGGCAAGATTAAGATATTCTGTTCAAATGAAAACAAGGTATTTTATGGATAATAATTTGCAGATAACAGTAATACCTAGAATGAATAGTCAGCCATTAAAACGGAGAAGCAAGTCACAGGCACACATCAGAAAACTGCAAACACCACTTGTATATCTTAGCTCCCAGCTTCATCTTCTAATACTATGCTCTACTGTCTGCATAAGCTTCAGCTGCTTTTCTTCTGGTGTACGCCTGCACTCTCTTGGATGGTGCAAGAGTTGTGGAGGAGGAAGAGGAGATTGTCAACACAGATTTTGATCTCTCAGAGGTGTTTCCAAGAATCTGATCCATTGGAAGATAGAAGTCAAATGAGTTTATACTTTTTTTCCTTAGGTTAATGTTTAGTCATGTCTCCCTTTTGCTCCCTTTTTTCCCAACAGTATTACAGTATTGAGACAGTAACAACTGTCAGAAAAGCACTTCTAGGTGTCTGTGTTACTCTCTCTGTTAGGTACTGAAAAACACACTTCATAGATCTTAACTCCTCTCAACTTGCACGGGACTTGTATTAGCAGCTTCCAGCGCACATGCAATCACTGATGCACAACCAGAGGCTAACTGGAAATCTTTAATGTAGGCTCAAATATGCACTTCGTGGCAAGGGAACAAAGAGTAATGTATGCTTGCGCTACAGTCCTGTAGGCAGAGTAACACTTCACAGCAACCACACATCTACATTAAAACTGATATTAGAACCAGATTTAAGGTCCAGTCATGAAAAGGACTGGAGAAGAATAAAAGAGGAAAGAAACAGAGAAGGTCATACCTACATCCCCCTCCTCTACCTGCTGCAATGCCAAGCTACTGCATCCTGGTTGCTTTGACAAACGAGTCCCTCGAGCAGGTGGCTCTACAAAGACCAAAGCTGGACTTCTTAGTCCTGCACTTTTCCAAACAAAATTCTATACAACTGGGGGGAAAAATCAGTTTATATTACTGCAAATCCGTGTACTATGCAGTCTAATTGACGAATGAAAAACTGTTGGATACCTTCACTTGTTTTACCCTCTTTGGATGTGTCGTGCCTGAGCACAAAATGTACACGTATCCTGCTGATGGATGTAAAATTTATCCTCCTATGAGATGCTGCCAAAAATCGAAAGCCTGCAGTAACACGCAGCCCTGGAAGTTTAAAATAATCTATTTCATTTGCCTGGCATGCTTACATTTCCGAGGGAAGTGTAAATAATCTTTAAACTTTCATGTTGACTTCATTCAATTCTATTCTTTATGAAAAAACAGAATAACTTTTCTAGAGCTAAAAATAGAAATTTTACAATCCCATCTACTGATGCATATTTTCTGAACAGCAGTGCTGCTAGAAAGCAGAAGCCATTTGTTGCCACATCACCGCAGCAGAGATGCCACGGATTCCACGCATAGAGGAAATATTCATGAATGCCACCTACGATAAGGTGGTTACTGTTGCTTGACATTGCCTTTCCAGCAATACCGTCCGTACTGAAGGCTGCCTGTGTGTTCAAGTTCATCCAACTTAAACAATTATACCTATTGCACAGCGAAAATAACAAGTATCAGTGTTACCTGTCTAAACCAGAAATCTTACCTGTGCATCTAAGTTTTTGCGGGAGGAGGCAGGTGTGTTGGCATAGGAGCTGATAGAGGAGCTAGTGTTAATGTCATCAGTACTGAGGTTATCTATGGTGTCACTGATCCCACTGCTGACGGAGCTGCTGTCATCCCAGCTGGAGAAAAAGCACAAGAAAGTTAGAAAACAAGGATCAAAAGACAAAACATCATTCAACAGGAAAAGTACTATTTCTACAAGCCTTATCCTACTTGCGGTTGAAAGCGGTATGCTCCTTTTTCTAACTTTTCTTTACTGCACTTCAAGTCTAAATGAACTGACTACATGGTTGCCACACAGCGTGGCGTATACCATCACTAAGCCGGTAGCACCAATGATGCAGCTCTTACCGACTCAGCTGAAAGTCTGTATGAGTAAACAAACTTTACAGCGACCCTCGAAATGTATGCCTGCGGTCGCAGAGCAGGGGAAGGCGGTGGTAAGAAGGCATCTCCAAGTAGGCCTAGCACTGACTTGCTAAGCCGTAAAGCAGAGATGGATCTTAAATCAAAGGAAAAAACTCATCCTGATGCAATCTTTTGTACCTGGGTTGTTACAGGCACCTGGGCAATAACCTGGATCTACAATCGACAGCATCACCTACCTCTGTAATTTTTAGTAATTGAAAGTCTAGTTATTCAGATGGCACGTAACCCTCCTGAGCCGTACAACACATCCTTTTCAAGGACACATATTAACAGCTTACTATTCGGGACTACGTTCCTCCAGCGTGATAGCTTCAATATTTTTTAGTAAATGAGAAACACGTAACTGGAAGTTTAGGAAACTGAAAGCACCAACAAAAAATGTCCATGTCTGAAGCGCTTTGAGTGTGAGAATAGACAGAATCTGAGTCAAGCCAGATGCTCCGCTCCTAAATGCCCTTAAAAATAAGCTGCTTAAGGAAGAGATTTATAAACTGGCTTACAAGCGCTCCATCTCCAAGAACAATAAAGCTGGGATTGAAGCACTGTCCTGTAAGTAGCATTTCAGTCCACTGATGGATAGCTACCGCTGGACATGCATAAATACATGTTTCATAGATCATTTGCGAAATCTAGCGGCAAGAGCTCATGTCCTGGCAGCTCTCTAGCTATTTATCTCCACAGCCTTGGATTTTGGGAGCTCCAGACTCTCTTCCCTATTGCGTTTCTGTTTGCTTTACAAACTTGTAACGAAGAGATCGCAATCAGTTTTTTGACAGTGGAGCGGAAGCCATTCACAAATTGATATACTGGATATTTAGTATATGCATTTAAAATTGAACTGCATGTTATGCCATTGACCTATGTAAACAAAGGCAGACTACGTCTGCTTCCTTGAGTTTTATTCACAGCTTCACCACTGACTTACTCTATAACCTTTAGTAACTTTGAAAAGAAAAGCATTTCATTTTTCTCACTTAGCATTTCAAAACAGCCACCCATATGGGTTTTAACAGTGCTTTAATAATTTTTACTTGCTTTTTGCTTTCTTGGGACTATTTTTTTTCACCCATATCTATGTAGGCCTTTCAGGGAATCAAGGACAGCCTAACCAGCAGCACGATTTGCTGAACCACCTGAACAGCAGTGGCCATAGGGACCCGCTCCTCTGCATGCCTGCAGAAAGGGTTATTGCTCGCAGCTGCTCTTTGCTACTGCTTTGTTCCCAGTTATGGTCCTCATCAATCTGCCAGCACCATCATTTGCGCCAGTGCTCCCTGTGTCACTGCAGACAAGGCCAGCTGGGAAGCTCAGATCAACAGTTTCACCAAGCCGGATTGATTTTGCCTTCAGGAAGTTTGGGAGTGCTCAGCCACGCTGTTCCGCTGGCAGAGGACAGGGATGGACAGGGACAGACACCAGGACAAACGGCTGACCCTGTCAGCTGCAGGCTCCGTTTCATGGAGCCTTGAGGCGGCCCTTCATCTGGCATCCTCCAGCTTACAAAAACACACGCCTGCCGGTTCTGACTGACTTCCAGGAGCATCCCAGTTACAGGCAAGGCCCTGGCTTGCAGAAAGATTTTCCAAACGCTACTTGATAAGTCCACAGACACTCCTTGTTGGAAAGAAATGGCATAGTCTACAATGTTGGTGATGCTGCAATTTAAAGGAAGATATCTGGGGTTTTTTTCCCCCCTTAGATTTGCCTTCATCTAGATATTTTTAAAGAAGAATTCACTGTAATGTAAAACAGAAGTACATGTTAAAATAAAACTCCATATACAACATGAGACCCGTTGAGTCTGAGAAAGTCAGCCAGCCAGATTTGACACAACAGTTTTATTTGCTATCTTCCACGTAACTGAATGAAAGATGTGCTGACCATACAAAGAAATCCATGGAAGGAGGGGGAGAAAAGGGGGAAAAAAACCCCCCAAAAACCTTACTCCCCTTTCCCAGGGGCTAGAATGGAAAAATGGAAAAGTTGGAAAAGAATTGAGAGACTTCTCTGAAGCATCTGGTTTTTTTAAGAGTAGGCAATTAAATATTATAATGCAAGATATTGAAAGTTCTATTTCTTTTAAATTTCAGTTTTTACAAACAGGCCCTGTAATATTTACTTCTTTTTACTTCTATTTCAAAACCTATAATATAAAGCAATTACAAGTCCTAGATTTTACAAGTCTATAAATACAGTTACAAAGCAGTTATTAAAATGACTGCATAAAAGAATATCCTCATTTTCCAAAATTTTGTGTAGCAACTAATACCTTTTCTATTTCTGAACCTACAATAAATTCCTAATAATAATAATATCAGCAATGTTTTCCATGTTTAACAGTTCAATTTCCTTCTTATGGAGATATGGCAATGCTCCCCCAGTACAATCATGTACTTCTGTGTGACTCTTAGTTCCATCTTGAATGTACAGAAACATTACATTTCCAACTGCCCGCCATTCTTAAACTATCACAGGCCCCACGTCATCAGCATCTAAAGAATGTGTCTCATGTTAATCACCAGTAGTTTTACTGGCATCAACCAGTCCTGTTGACTTCAGCTGGGCAATCTAAGGCATTATGGAAATATTTCAGTGCCCTTCTGAACCGGGACACGTGCCCGAGGACAAAGGTAGAAACATGCACCTGAATACATTGACAGTTGCGGCTTCCCCTTAAGTATATCCTGGGCTTTAAGTCTTTTATGTTCTGATAGGAATTATGAACAACACAAACTCTTCAATTTACTAACCTGGTACCAAATTAAAATAGATTAGCTATTCTGAGGTCCAAGGCTAGATGTCTAGCGTTTTGGCTGCCAGAAGCTAAGCAACACAGCTCTTGTAGGCATGCTGGTGACACCAAGAGATGATACTGAGCACACGGCTGTTCTGACAAGGTAAGATGCCATGTCAGCTAAAACCAGACATCTCAGGGTTAGCTTTATTTTTAAAAATCGCTTCTGTAGGGGCGTGGGAGGGTTTGGTCTCTAGCTAGGACAACAAGAGGATGTAAGAGAACAAGAAAATACAACATCTTAAGAAATTTAAAATAATTTTGAAAACCTACATAAACAATTATTGATGCCATCCTTCCGAGTAACACTAGAGATGGTTTCAACGCAAGTGAGATGTGTATAGAATTCGCTGACCTCTGTAAATTAGATGCCAATGCAAGCAACTTCACGAGCATACAACATGTACTGCTAAAAAGTAATGCAATTAAAGCCCTTATACTGTTTAACCTGCTGTCAATGATCCATTACACTAAAAGCTCTTCCCCCCCAGAAGCCCATAACACCATATTTGGTGTGACAGACAACAGTATAGGACATGCGGCTCCATGTCTGTATGTGCAGGCGGGTGAAGATTGCAGCTTCTCAAGAGGACAGCATCTGTTAACAAATTGAGGTATCTCTATTTCACATTGTTCTTGAAACAACCCCAAACCCTCCACATAAACTAGTTCACTTTTACCTTGATCCAGTGCCTTGATAGTTAAAGTCAAAAGCAAGGAAGCAGAATGGGGAATCTAACACCCCTAATTACGGTGTTCTTGGCTCCCAGAGCCAAGATAACATCTTTGTAATTTAGCTGGTGCAATTAATAGTTTCTGATGTCAGCAAAAGTCTACTCAACCATAACTTGAAGCTGAAATGTCTGGGCTTTCTTTTCTCTATTTGATCAATCACCTGAAACTTTACTTTGATTACTGAAAATTTAACAACAAAAAAAAACTTTAAAAGCGTGCTATATATGAAAATTATACAACCACCCACTTAAATACACCACCACCATCACTTAAAAACTCCCACAAAGCTCCTTCCTTCTCTCTATGAAACGAAGCACCCTAAGCACCCTCCTCTACCTCCCCATCTCAGCCTGCGTGCCTTGATGCGACTAACGATGTTGCTGCTATAGATCGCCCACATACCGCACCAGGTCATCTAATCAAAGCTGCTTTCTGAAACAGGTTTGCGAAGCGGTTAGGCTCAGACTTGTATTTTTCCGCAGTCTATCAGCACTTTTCCATCTTGCATAATCATCATCCACGGAATTGGCTCTTCTTTGTCAACTTGGACCGCCCCACGCAGGGAAACCATCCTGCAATCCTCAGGACAGCCCCCTCTCACTGCAGCAACCTTCCCCCTTTGCAAGTCCAAAGCAAAGGAGTCATTAAAATCTTACTAAATAAAGCTATTGTTAAAGGCTGAAAATGCACCCTTCTCTATGGATGGGTGTGGATTTTAACTTTGCTGGATCTTCAGTCAAAACCAAAAGTACAATGAGCTGCTGAAAAATACATTTGTCCAAGACAGGGCCTTGGGGCTTTACAATATTTCAAGTGGAAACATGGTGATTATCCTCTTCGACCTAAAAATTTAATTATTTATGAGTTGATAGGAGAACAATTAAAAAAAAAAAAAAAAAAAAAGAGTTAAGGTGCAAAATGATTGCAACTTCACAGCTTCCTCAAAGAATTCAAAGGAAAAATAAAAAAGCCAGATAAATGTAAATGTGCTCTATCACAAGATACTAAATACTGCAGTTTCCACTGTATTCTTCTGGGATCTCCTACAATACTGACATCACTGTGTCAGAAATCCAAAAACCATACACAGACCCTTGCGCAGTTTTCCTTTCAAATTGTTACGAAAGGTGACAAAGAGCCGTTTGCAAAAAAAGGAATGGGTGGAAATCTACTTCAAGAGAAGTGAATTTAATTAACGTTATTTTACATGGTTATTAATCACCCACCTTCTCCATGCCTTCAGCTACTCTCTTCTTATTACATCTCATTATAGGTATTTTAAAATAAACCACTTTGTTCCTAACCAAAGGTGGAGCCCAGGGACAGCACTGTTAACCTTGAAACACTTTGGAAGGCCAGACCACGAGAAGTGAAAATCAAACCAGGCAAAATGAATAGAGACCATTCCCAGCTGTTCTTTCTGGAGCAGAATCTAATCCATTTAATGACCTTTTTTTTTGGTGCAAAGTTAAACTGCTCTAAGTGTGCTGTGAGCTACTCAGACCATTTTCGTGTTTAGTGACTATTCGGTTTACCACCAACCAGCTGAAATGCAGCACCCTGTCAAGCTCCGTTTAGAATTCATCCAAGATAACATTTCAGGATTTACATTTAAGCTACCTATTTGTAAAAGAGAATAACTCATGCATGAAAAGTATCAATCAGTGTTGAAAAAGTTGGGTAAGAAAGATTTGTAGAAGCTAGAAAACTGCACATGCTCTTTCAATTTAATCTTTTGACATCAGTGCTAATAGCCTTATAAAAATAACACTGGGTTTTATTTTGTCCCTTTAAATCTAACCAGCAATTTGACCAAGCCATTATCAAACTTGAAATAAACACAGCTGAGCGCACGCACACGCTGGAGCAGCCGAAGCCAGCTAATCTCAGGGAGTTTACCATTTGAAACACCCAAAAGCTTCACAAAAGCAATCTGACCTTCTACCCAAACTCATCTGCTCTAAAGCAGAAATTCCAATGGCACCTTCTTCACCCACACACATTTTGCTCAGAGGCCCTTCAGTCCTTCACTGCCTGGAGTCACTAAAGACAGCAGCCAGCACAACTGTATTCAGTTGCAAAATGCTTGACTGGTGGAACTTGTTTTTTTGGCCACTGTTGTGAAAACAGTGGTTCCTCTGGCATTGCACAGCCTCGGGGGAAGGTGAGAAACCAAAACAAGGCACTGCCTTTGACCCAACTGCTGGAGGAACACAAACTCCCACCTAGGTGTGAAAAATTTAGCGTAAAATGCTCCAACCAGCTACCAACCCCTTTTCTCCTGGACTCACGACCTACGCACCGTATTTTTGGTGTTCCCCACTTACTGTTCTGTCTGAGGACTTAGTGTGTTTATAAACCAGTTTACAAACCAGCCCTCCACTGGGTGCTCAGAGTGCCCCCGCTGCCAGTGGCACCCTCACCTCCCTGGCCGTGGGACCGATACCCATCCCCGATCATTTCTGTGCGACTCCAGTGACTGCAATTGATTTACACCAGTGAAATGTCGAAACAAAAATCAGTGTCTTCATATCACAATAACATCAGCACTAAGTTTTTAGCTGTTATTATGTAAAAGAACATGCTTTGTTATCGCTTTGTTTCCAAGATGTTAGAAGTGTTGAGAAAAGTCTTCTAATGGAAGTCTGAAATCTTGTTTATGTACAAAGCTTCTGGTGCCAAGAAAATAAATCCCTGTGAAGGGTACAGCCTGCAAGTGACAGCGACGGACTCAACAAGTCCACAGAGGTCAAGCCAAAGCCACTGGGGATGCTGCGATGGACACCCCCAGCTCCCTGCGCCCCCCTGGAGCTGGGAGTGGGGATGGAGTTCCCTGGCAAAGATCTAGATGTGGATCGCCTCTGGAATACACGTTCTCCTCCCTCCTGGGCAGGCCCTAGCCCTAACACCTCCCTCCCTCCAGGCAGGCAGAGAAGGTGCCCTGCCCAGGGGCTGGAGAGTTACCACAACCAAACCCAAGATTGTGCCTCCTTCTTTCCCCTGCCTTACTGAACAGTTAATACTTTCTTCTCCCCCAAAAGCAGATCCCTTTGGGATGACATCACCTCCTCATACAACGGCACTATTTAAGTTACGACTTAAAGAAGGGGCGGCACTCACTGAGAACACTGACATGGCTACTGACGCCCATCTCCCACCTGCACGCTCCCCCAGCACGGCGCTGAGCTGGCGAGGCTCAGCGGCTCACCAGCAGTTACTGCTGCCTGCCAGGCAGCCTGCTTCACCAAAGCCTCCAAAACACAATAAAAACAGGCTTAATCGCCAAGAAGAAAAAGAAGAGGTTAGCTGCTGACCCAACTACAACGTTGAAGGAAAGGAATGGAGGATAGTAAGGAAACAAAACTATGCAAGAGGCATTCAATTCCCTGCTGCTGAGTGGGCTTTCAAAAGCTTCACCGGCCTGGACCCACCTGCCCCTGTGGCCACTCGCCCACCCTCTCCCCCAGCACAAATGGCCAACTGGGACCACTGGGCAGCCTCACCCAGGGAAAGGCGGCTACTAAACACATCCACTGAGCCAAAGCCTCCCGCAGCTGGCAGGTAGAGTACGGCTCCTTTGCTTCCCAGTCTTGTTTTAATCCCTCCTGATGCTGTAACTCCACTAGTGACACCAATGCAAAGCTTTCAAGGTCTGCAGGCGCAAAACGAAGAAGTGATACATATGCATGAAGACTTGAAGCAATTCACAGTCACTGCTCGAGTTCTTCGTTTATTCAGGATACACCGTAGTAAAGCTTCTACGTAAATGGATCAAGGCAAAAAAGCCCTGTGCACAGCAAAACACAGATTTCACACAGGAGAACTGCTCCTCGCTCCCACAGCAGTATCAGCTGCAGCTTAAGCACATGGGGACAAAGATAACGCACGCTCTTTTCCCCACCAGAAAAAAGGAGAAACCCACAAAATTTTCTTTCCGAACACATTACAGCCTGCTGACGTACGGCTTAAAATAAAGCTGAACTTGGCAGTAAAAGGTGTTAATTGGATCCCAGGGCGCAGCGCTGTCCCTCAGGAAGCTAACCCGCTGAAAACCAACCGTCAGTATCACACCAGTCATTTAGAGGACAGAGACAGCACCGAGTGAAATACTTTGTTCTTCGTAATATGGAGTTGTGTGGAAGATGTCAGCCACTATCAATTCTGAAAGCAGGTTTGCTCCTAGCAGAACTGCAACATCCTAAGTAGTACCAATAAATCCCGGTTTAGGCCAGCCTTTAAAATGAGGTTGATTTGAAAGAAACTGTAAAAAGGAAAAGGATCTTCTAAACCTTACCCAGACAAATGGGGAAGCCGACAGAAATTTGCACGGGAGTGAGAATAAGAGCTGCATGTTATGTGCTAAAAGGCAAGTGCACTCCGGGCTGCGATACGGCCTCCGAGCCTCACACACGCCTTTGTTTCCCCGCAGAGTGAGCTCATTCCCATAGAGGTTCCTCCTTTGCACAGAAAGCAAACTTACAATGCTACAGCGTAACAAAGCCCCATAGTTTTCTGAGGCTAAAAGCCTGTGACACCGGTGGAAAGAGAGCCGGGTAGATTGCAACCTATGAGACGCTGATCATTATGGACAAATCTCACAGAATCCTGAAGTAAAAGCAGAAAGAAACCCGAATACAGTAATAGCTGTCAGTTCTCACGGGAGGAATTTCCTATTGTGATATTCGAGTATTTGTAATCTACTAAAAATATATTGATTTCATGTAGTATACAGCAATTCAATTGAAATAGTGCAGGGAGAAAACTTCCCAGATTTACTCCATCATCTAATGTGCTCCCATTGCTGCCAGCATTTACAAAGCTAAACCTACTTACACAAAGGTGTAACACAACACACTTCCCTGCTTCCAAAAGCGCAGAAAATCTCTTACCTTGCAATATTCCCAGGCCAATGCACTTCTCCACCTTGTTGCCCATGAAGAATTCCAGAGAAGGGGCTTAGATTTATTTTGCAGGTTGATACCTTCATTAGGCTACCATCCAACACCCCCCTAAATAAAACAGCTTGTAACCTGACTGTCTAGGGAGAGACGTGAAAAAAAAGTTGGAGCAAGGTTGTTTTCCAGAGAGCCCTCACCATTCAGCAGCTCTGAAAGACACTGGAAAGTAAAGCCTAGCTGGAAGGTGATCATCAGAAACTTCCCCTAGAAAGAAATCTGATCCCTCAACAAAATTAACCTCTGAAGTGCTGAAAAAGTGAGAGGTCAAGACTTTCTGCTGGGACTAGGTCATCTGTGAAAAGCTGTAACCTGATGGCAGTGAAGCAGGCAGACTGGGCGCCTCCAGATCACCTACCGTATCGTATGAAGTAAAAGCTCATGTCAGCAACCCTGTACTTGAAGGTACTAAATGACAGTAGTTGATCTCAGCTAAAAGACTACAGCCTCTAAAAGCGTATTTCCTACTCTGCTTTTACAATGGGATTTCAACAACATGACTGCTGAAACAACTATAGTTTTACGAGAACGTAACAGGAGACAGACCCCAAATGTTTTAAGATTAAATATTTGGAATACTGGTAAAATACAAAATTCTTTGGGTTTTTTTGGGGTGGGGTAGAAAAACATTTGCAACATAAATGGTACTTAAAATACTAATTTATCCACTGGTATCCCCAAAAAAGACCTTATGAAATGGGACAAGATATGTAAGATTTCTCTGAGTAGGGATTAAACACAGTAAGCCTTATTCACCGTTCTAAAGGAAGGGGCTTATTACTTCCCTTTATTTGAAGTAGAATAGAAAGGGGCATTTATACGTATTTGGTTGATAAAAATTTCTGGTTGTTAGCATTCAAAACTCTTATTTCAGCCTAATGTAAATACTTTCTGACAGGATTCTTCCCAGATTTCTGCATTCTGCCATACCTGTGGGATTTTTTTATTCTAATATGGGAAATCACACCAGCTCTGTTTATGGTGGGTAGTATAAGCGCTACTGTGCTCAGAGGCCCTGATGACCCTTATGCTAGATGCTGCACAAACATAACCTGTAAACGTTAGAAACCTCTAAGACAGTGAGAACTGGAAAAGCTGGTCACTTACAGCCCATGTGGACTCACGGAGCCTCGGACACAGGGCAGGAAACGATACATGTACCCCAAAAAAATCAAAATGCCAGAAATAGAAGAGGAATGGTAATAATAAGATAGATGATGGAAAGCAGAGCGGTGTTGGATAGCCATGACTAGTTGGGCACGGAAGGCTGCGCTCCAGTGCTTGAAGTAGAAGACTGCTGCGAGAGGTCAGGGAGCCCATGGATGGATGAAGAACTGGTTCAAGGTCACTGCGAGCAGAACGGAGTCAGTGGGAGAAACGCTACAAGCAGGTGTGTGAAGAGTCTGGGGACAAGGAGTTGGAGCAGGGAAACTGAGGTTAGGGGTGAGGTCTGGGAAGGTTGTCTGGGGCTGAAAAGAGACAACCATCAGATGTAAAGCCATGGTGAGAAGGTAAGATGAACTTGGCAAACAGTTGAAAGTCAGGGAATTGAACTGCAAAATGGAGAAAACATAAAGGGAAAAAAAGCCTGAGCTCATGAAATTAAGAGTATTATAGTATATATGCTCAAGAAGAAGGGATTAACTTCAAGATAGAGCCTATAATCTTTATCATATTTTGTCATTTAAATGGGAACACACACAAAACACTGACCCTTGCTGTAGTTTATACAGTTACTAGCATTGACCAACACACTAACTTCCAGGCCAATAGGAATACACAAGTCCATTCCCTTTATTACAGGAAGGACCTGCATTTCTAATGCAACCCGTGTAGATTTCCGTTGTCCAGGTTACTTACGAGGGATCGCGCCAAGAAAAGATGGGCAGCCTTTCAGATGGAGGAAGTGGAGAGACAATACTGCGCTGTCCCCTTAGCCTCACCTCAAGAAAACCATCAACCACTCGGACCAAAACCAAAGAGAGGGACAGAGTAGTCAGAAGCCAGCTATACCCATGTATTTATTCACTCTGTTCAGTTTGGGTATCCTATCTTAAATAAAACGTGTCTTTTAGCCCAATGCTGTATTTTTGGTTGAAAGAGTTAAAATGCAAGTATTCAAAGGTTATAAAATAAAGACTTTGTGGAGATACTCTGCTGCCAAAACCTTCAAATAAATGAGTCGCAGTCTGAGCTTGCCTTTCTATGCCGGAGTCTATATTTTAGTGGCCACGGTGTTACTATAGCAACACAGAGGACTGGTAATTTAGAGGCTGGTAAATGTGACAACTTGCAATTTAGAACAATACTAATAATAAAAGCGGCTTGGGAAAAGCATCATTTAACACAAATGTTTGTGTTTTAAAATGAAAAAAGACTGTTCATTTAGGTTTTTTTGTTGTGTTTTTTTTTTCGTTTTGTTTTTTTTTTTTCCCAGCTGGACGATTATCTATATAAAGTTAGTCTAGTGGTGCACAAAAGATAGGAACATGACTCCCGTGCTTTTCGGTATGCCTGCACCCTAGAGTGCAGTCAACGCATCCCCCTCATGATGTGCTTGTGCATAAATGCAAAGCTGCAGATGTCATTATCTCTGCTGAAGATTAGGCAAGAATCACATAGCTTTTTTTTAATAAAAAGTATGTATTACCCATAATGACAGTGAGAGAAGTGAGTATAAAGATACTCATCGACTATTATTAATCCTTTGTTGCCTCTGCTGAGTTTAACTGGCATCCTTTATTAACAAATCCCATAAACTGCTTCTCATTCCTTACTTTAATCACAGACTAGTCACTAGAGAGAACTCTCAGATATTACAGATACTTAAAAGAATCACAACTGGAATAGCAAAGCTTCTTCTAATCTCTAACATCCTTCCTGTCTTCATCAAAACGGCTCCCACAAACATGTTTCTTAATTATCTGCTCACACAGTCGTATAGGAAATTAGTGACTGACCTGTAGCTCATGCTAAATAAGAACAGCCAGAAATATTCTAATTCCAAAAATAACCAAACCTGAAACTGTAACCTAGGGGAAAAGAAGTATCTGAACATCCCATCTGTTGAATCACCAGCTCCAAATAAAACCAAAATCACAAGATTAAGGTATGGTGTTACTCTCCATCCACCAACCTACAGCCCCATTGTCCTTCGCTTTCCTGGCAGCCCTTACGCTGCAAAGGAGGAGGGATTTTGCAACATAATACCCATAACACTAAATACAGAGGGATATTTCCAGATGAATTTTACATGTAGTAATAATCATAGTTTTATGGGTCAGGAAGTTCAGAAGATTAGTGTGTTATGGCTGCAGTTTATAAAAGCATTTGTGTTAGAAGTTTCACATAGCAATCGGGTGAGATAAGCTGCAAACAGCTTTACATTAAGTTCTTTTATGGTAGTTAAAGTTGGGGAGAAGTAAAGAGACCCCAGGTATTAATTTACCTAAAGAACAGCTGCTTAGAAAAGGCTGCAAAGTGCCCTCATACTCAGCGTAATAAAATCATTGCACCTCCAATTGCTCGTTCTCTCTCCGCACACTCGTGTGCTATTCCCATTAACCTCAGTAAGACTTGTGTTCATGGGCTGAACTGAGCTAAAACTGTAGGCAACAAAAAAAGACTTATCAAAGAAATGTGTGGTTTGATTCTTATTTGAAAAGGCCCAAAACCATAATTACAGGTTTGCATTCGAGGTTAAAGCAGCACGAATCTTGCTGAATTTCACTCTCTCCCTTAGAGAACGCCGTAACGCCTGAAAATTGGGGCTTTACTGCAATATGTTAATTTCCCTTGTATTTTTTTCTCATTAGCTGAGATATATCAGCTAGGAGCTTATAAAACGTCTGCATCTGATGACTGCAGTGATTATAAAAGTAATGCAAGGAGTAGAGACCGTAGAGACACTGCGTTTCACAGTCTTTGTAAGCTGTTTTACAATGTGTGGTACGAAGTGTCTGCCAGATTTCAGCCTGGAAGAGACTCCATTACAACTGGATAAACTGATATCTTAAAATAATCTCAACAGTAATTTTTAAGCCGCTTTTTTCTTCCTTTCCTCCTAAAGAACACTAAAATTATTTAAATGAAGAAAAATGTATTTGTAAAGCCAAAACAGATTCTGAACAGACTCAAACATGCTTTTGAACACACTTCTAAGTTGAGCACATTAAACAAGAATATACCCTTTTAAAGCACTTTCGTTGATTAAATATATACATGGGAAAATAAAAGCAGGAACACAGCAACACTGCTGCACCATTACAACTATTGTGCATCACGCTACAGGGCTAAAAGTCTATCTATCAACTTAAATGAACTATGTTTTGAGGTAAAGTAAATTTTAAAAAACCCCACCTTGTTGTAGTCCTATGTAATTGTCAGTCCTGGGAAGGTATTTGTAGTTAAAACCAGAGGAACACGGGAAGCAACATATACCCACAATAAGAGATACGGTAGAAAACAGACCCTAGCTGCTACAGCCCTGTGAAGTTGTGGTTTTTCAGTGTGGTTCCAAAGGAAGCTTGGGAGCCAGGAGAAGCGGGTCTAGAAAAATGAAGATCCCTTTTTTAATTCCCCTCCTTCTGCTCAATGAGAGAGGCACTAAGTTTGCAGACTGATAAAGTTTATATGCTACGAAATACTTCTCTTTACATTCTTAAACCTCAAGGGTACGAGTCCTCTCTTGCCTTAGAGAGTTCCCTGAGAACAGACAATTATATTATGGTGGTGCCATCTGGATTTATTTATTTATTTATAGAAGTGATCACATCAAGCATGGAATATTTTAGGATTTTGTTAAAATTACTCATATAGGTAGTATTGTACAGAGAATGTAAAAAGGAATCATCAGCGTCTCCTATTGTATGGGTACCTATACAATGCATAGGAACCGGCCAGTCACACGTTTAGGGAAAGATGGTGAGATATTTCCAGTCCCAAGGCGCCACTTACGTCAACGGCAAAACTTCATCTGACTTGAAGAGAAGGGATTTTGTCCCTGAAAAGATGGTGCATACACAGAAAAGCCAATCATGGAGTAAGATTAATGATTATTGCATTGATAATGTGTGAGGAAAATAGCATAAGACAGACTTGGCATGTAACTCCTAGGAATTTCTTTTCACTGATATTCAAGAAAACCATAGTGTCCTCCAACAAGATGATGTGCATGCCTGATGGAGAAGAAAAGACTATTTACCTATGTGTAATATATGATAAAAATGGTTATAACATTTTATATTTACTTCAAAGATTGTTTAAAAAACACCGGTAGCCTACATGGAGCACTTGTGTTGACACAAATGGGAGGCGTACTTTTCACTATACCCACTTCAAATGAATAAGCACATCAGAGTGAATAAACACAAACGGCTACTTTCTAGCAGCAGTGGAGAAAGAAAAAGGCAGGCAACTGGAGATAATCCAATAAAAACGGAGGGTGGCTGAGCAGCGATGCAGCTTGCACGCTATTATCCGAGAGGAATTCCAAATGAATGCTGAATCCAGGGGTTATACTTGGACGATCCAAATATTTGTTACTAAATTCAAACAGATTACCAAGTCTCAAACTTCTTGAATAAAAAAATGTTATCAATGTATTTAATATATACACACGTATATGCTTTTGTATCCATGTTTCTATGCTAATTTTTTTTGGATATAGCAAATAATCAAAACGGACCAAAAATATATAACAGGGCAAATAGGTTGTTAGTGAGAACAACCAACATAAAATGGGGAAAAATCTGATCTTAAAACACAAACAGTTAATGTAGTGAAACACAAGAATGAAATATTATTCCCATTGTTTTAAATGCAGTTTTCTTTGCGTCCTTCTCCAAACCATAAAAATCAGTCCTCTTTCCAAGGAACGTAACGCTGCCGAGCACAGATTTTAACACACATGCCATTGACCAAGGAGGAAAATGTCATTCTTCCAATCTGAACTGCTGGATAGAATAACAGTTTACTTCTACATTGCAATAAGACTTTCTTGTCTTCTGCAACAACTAAGATTTTCACCCTGACCCCTAACATATGAAGTTATAAAAGTAGTACAGCTGGAACGATTGCTTTCTTCTCAGGACTCCGGAAAAAATGCTTTGGGATGAATACATGACAGATGTCCATATATGATTTATGGTTTGCTTCCTAACATAAGGTCTTTGTCAACCATCAATAGAGTACAAAACAGAAACATCAGCTATGACAGAAGCTATACAAATCCATAGTCTAGGAGTAAAGTTCTTTATCGCCAATGAGGTAGCAAACAGCTCAGAAAGAGATAACATTTGAATTACAGGTTCTCTTTTAGCCAGCAGGACAAGGGGACTATGGCAGATGATGTGTTCAGGCCCAAGAAGGATATGCCGAGCGTAACATCTACAGAACTACGCTTGGATACTTCTGGTTGAAAAAGCAGCTCTCCCAAGCAGCTGTTGAATGGTTTTGAAAAGGTCTGTAAAACTTGACTTACCCTCCCACACACCCCTGCCAAACTACTAAAATCATTACTGCTTCGTCAATAGCAGTCATTAACCATCTCATGGCACCCGTTATAAAGGCACTGCTGTCAACTATATGTATCTCAGACAAATCCAGTTATGATCAATAGAGTTTGCCCGTCTTAATTGCTTTGGCCTCCCCCTAATTAGATGAATCTCTGCATTTACAGTTGTTTATTGTTGCTGTGGCTGTTAAAAAGCTAATACATCCCACTAGAAATGTAAACTCATTTATCCTAATTAAAGTAGAACTATTAAACCAGGCTAGCATCATTATAGCTGGATCTTCAGTATTTGCAAATCCATTGTATTACTGAGTCTATAAACATTCAAACCACATAAACACTTCAACTGAGTAATGAGCAAAGAATAAAGATGCAAATTCTCAATTTCAACAAATATTTTCCTTTACTTTGAAAGTCCATCTGCATTTTTCTAATAAAAGGGTCTACTTCACCCGGTACAACACAAGGATGTTCCAAAGATTGTATCTGAGCCAAAAGACACGCCTCTTTCTCAGGTTGCCTTGCAAAATCTTTCCACTCTTCTGAACGTGCTTTTCCACATGAATTGCTTTTTTTCTTTATCTTACTGGTTCTGTCAAACAGACTAACTTGCCATTTCCAAGGTCACAGTAGACTATGCAATATAGAATGGAATATAAAATTGCAGACATTTCTACTCCCTGCCACTGTTATCTATGCCTGGTTAAGAAAATTACTAAGTTGTCTTTAAATTTATAATCTTCCCAACACAAAAGGTAACTGAATCAAACCACTTGCCTACGAGACAGCAGCTCTAACTGGTGCGTACTCTTAAACAAAAGCCTGTCCTAGCTCTACATTTTATGGTTATGTGAATAATGCCGGCAACTCTTAGGGACTCAACGTTTTTGCTCGTTCAGAGATAGATGTTCTTAAGCAAGCAGTAAGAAAACCCCAAGCTTGTAACACTGAATTTAAACTAATACTTGAAAACGGCAGCTGATGAGAAGTACTCCCTCCCTGAAACTCCTTAATTACATCATAAACACCTGTGAAAACGGCAACTTGCCCACATGAACTTCTGACCTTCACTAAACCCTGACAAGACCATAGGTGTTGAGCACCTGAGAAGGTGCATGATCCTACAGATTGGAGTATTGCAGCGTATGTTGCAGGTAGCTAAGGTAGCAGCTTAATGGAAGCTCGACTGGAGGAAATTTCAGCCGGTAGGCTTGCTCTTACCAAAAAGTCAACATTCTAGCTGCAGCATCAGTAAACTGAAAACTTATTTCCATTGCTCAAAACTTATTCACTTAGGAAACACTCTTCTCCTTGCAAACACAGAAAGCCTCTACGGCTGAAATGTTCTGCTTTTATGCTACCAAAATGGACAAGATGAGAGTTGAGACATTGTTTAGACTCGGCAGTGCACCAGTTGGCTTTGCCATTGTTGCCTACGCTCCCCAGCGTCGACGACTCTGCTAGCTCAGTGCTACCTAAATCTCTGTCCTTTCCCAGATGCTCGGCAGAAGCTACCTCAGAATAACGGTAGTGACCATGAGCCTACTGGTGAGGGACATATGGATTCCTGCCCACCGCAAGCTACTCGGAGCAGAGATTACAACCAGTACACCACAGAGCAAATTCAGTTCACAGTTTCGATGCCAGGGATGGAGTTCAATGCAGCCACAGTCGGCTACTGCAATTCCAGCACAGAAGAACGTGGGACTCGGGAAGCAGAGGATCTGCAGAAGGAGCAGCGAAGTTCAATGGGTGCAGAAGGGGGCTGGTGTAACAACACTTCCTTCGGCTCCTGAGTGCTCAGCTGCGGCGGTGACAGCACGGCGTAAGGACCGCACGCAACGGAGCGAGCGTGGAAGCTCCCACAGGCTGCCTGCACGCAACTCCACCCAAGCTTCTGCAGAGGGGCACGTCCCCCCCTCGCTGCTCCCTGCGGGCAGCAGGCTGGTGAGGAACCAGAAGCTGCAGAATTGTTCCATCTATGCTGAGTGACCTTGAGCGAGCAGGGCCTCTCCAAAATTATTAAACCCATTCATTTTTCTCTGGAAGAGCAAATCCTTTTAATTGCTATAGAAACTCCGATAACTATGAAACATGCAGAGTGAGCTGCAACGGGATGTGGGAACACCAACGGCAATAACAAATGAATATTGATGTAGTCAGCTATTGCATTTAACAGTTATTTTCCTTTGAAACTGAACTACTAATTCCAAACATCTGTGCCTTATAGGGCCCAGATTATCTGATACCCGATATTGTTATCTGATACCTGAAAAATTAATCTGGTAATAACTTGTAAATCATATTCTTACAGTTTCCTAACAAGTAAATATTTGTATTATATACCTTATGCACTATGTTAAATATTTAGTCTGGAATGCCAGATAACAACTCTTAGATCTTTCTGCAAGATACTTTTTTTTTTTTTTAATTTCATTGTAAGTAATAAGCTGAAAGCAGAGCTCCGTGGTGTCAAAATACTATCAGAAAAAATCAGCACAGCTATTAATACAGAAGGCATAGCTACACAGTGTTATGAAACATGGTTCAAGAGATTCCTGAACTGGTGCTGCATTATGCTTTACAGATGCACATCTGAAGATACTAAAGTGGGTCTGGATGCAATGCAGATTCAGCATGACACAACCTCAGCTGTCACATCATTACATTTTATAGGGTGCCATTCATTTCTACTGCTAAGGACTCTCATCCTATGGGCCAATTTCTGCTCATTTATTCATTTAAGTTAGTAGGTCAGGAGGACAAGTGGGAAATTTCCATTAGACATAATGAAAGGAGAAATGCTAGGCATCCAGAGATGTGTGGGAAAGGAGGGAAGAGAAGAAAGAATATGTAGAGCTGCCTTTCAGACCCAGCTCACCAGAACTCCAGGCTTCCTAATGGTCAGAAACACTACGGTCACAAGGCACAACGCACTGATCTCATGTAAACAGGGCCCTGACGGACATGTTCAAAAATCTTTCAAGCAGTAACCGTGCCCTCACGGTTCTTCCTCTCCACAGAGCCAGGTCCCACCTATATCCTCCCCCAGGTGGTATAAAGTCAGTAGAAAACTACTGAACTTTGTGCTCTGGTATAAAGGCACAGCAATATACACACAAGCATGCACCCAGTAATTAGCCAACAGGGGGTTAACTATTACCATGCATCATTGCATTCACGCACCCTTTTGTTTCACTTTATTTTCATTATAATCAGGTGCAACGACAGATGTTGTCAGTGCCAGAAGTGACACTAATCCTGGGCTTCTTCCATAAACGTCTCTGGTATGTGTGGTTATCTTCAGGGTGTATCCAGCGCAGTATGCTGCTGTTCATTGTATCAGCTATTTATTTGCACTCGAAAGCTTTGCAATATTCATTAACGTGATGCATCATTTTACAAATGAAAACGCTAAGGTCGAAACCTAAGATGTGCATTACTGGCTATATGCAAAGTGTAATTAACATGCATATGATCTGTATGCAAATCATGTTATTGAAAATAGCGACTATTAGCATAACAAGTGCTTATTATTTATTGAGATGCAACTCAAGCAGGCATCCTGCTGGGGTCTAACATCCTTCCTTTAAACAGCACCATCTTTTCTTTCTTCGTTTACACATTCTTCTCTCCTCTTGATGATTAACAGCACAGAAAACAGGGAGACTCCCTTCTGTGCCTTTGTTTAAAGGGGGAAATCTTGTGTGTTTAATTGTCCTCGAGCATCTGATCCAGTTCAAAGCTCAGCGGAGCCTCTCCTATGGTGCTAAATTCCCCTCCCACCCCCATCATCACTGAACTGCAGGCTGTTTAAATGATCCTTAAATATATGCAACTTCACCCACATTATCTCTCTCTAATTCTTAACTGATAACAAGTTAAAAGCAGTAGGACTTCTTTTTCTGGTTTGGGGTGGTTTTCTTGGTTTTGGTTTTTTTTAAAGGAATAAAACGATAATGAAGTGGGAAAAAACAAAAGCTCAACTGTGCAAAGTCATAAGCCTTTTTAATGTCATGCCACCCTTCTCGTATCGTACTTCAGATCACTTTAAGCTTTTAATCATTCCAACCACGAAACGTAACAGAAAAGCACAATTTTACTCTTTTTTTCAGTAGGTCTGAGCAAAGCTTTCTTGCTGGATCAGGTTTGTGTCACTGATGCTGGCACTGTCTCCCCCCTCCACTCCCTACCCTGCCGAAGTCCTGAGGTCCCAGGGTCTCTGCAGGACTCTTTTAACCTTTCCTAGCATTCCTGTAAAGCAAAAACTTGCAAAACTGATCCTTGCCCAGTAATTCCTTCCCCAGCCCCAGCCCTGATGGGTTTTACGCCGCATGCTTGTTCTCTCTGAGGCTACACCCTCTGCTTCAGAGATGGCTGTGTTACAGTAATGAAATAATTAGCAGGGGGAATGATTTCAATTACTTATCGTTTTGCCAAAATTCAGCTGTTTTGGCCTGAAGGTTTCCAAGCTGCATGCCAACCTAAGGATGGACGTTGGTCTCAGTTAAAAACAGCACAATTCCTGAGTGTCCTTAGAAAATATACATGATTTTACTATTAAGTCATATTGATCTTCCCTGAGAAACCTTGTCTTGCAAGAGAAATGTTTTATTTGGTTCTGGAGGGCCCTGGAGGACAGGGACAATAAGTCAAGAAGGGATTCGAGACTGTATGCAGGGAACAAGTAGAAAAAAGAAAAGGAAAGGGAAAACAAATTTGGATGGAAACTCCAAAGTCAAAGGCTGGGACCTGCTGCACAAGAGCAACAGAATGGGGACAAGAAGCCTCAAGTGGGCCTGAGGAAGGAAAAAATAGGTGTGGGACAAATTGGAAGGGAAATATTGGAACTGACATTGTTTGTAAAAACACATTTTGATATATCCTTTCATGAGGGGATTTTTTAAAAATTTTTTTATGACTCCTATTTGACTGCGGGAGGCAGATCTGCTGCAGAGGTGGAACACTGCTCTACCGTGATGACGGCTGTTACCTGGGGAACCCCTGCCTGCTTCTTGCAGCAGATGGACTAAGCACAACCTAAATTTTCTGTTAATGCCATTTTTCTAACTCTATCAATATGCAATACGTATATAGGCCCAAATTGTTCCCTACCACTCATCCTGAGAACTTTGTACGCCTACCTTCTAACCAAACCCGACACCTTTACACCACAGTGGTGATACAAAAGCAGCTTAGAAGCATTAACTGGAATTCAGCTAGAAATTTATGATGTTAAAAAGAGGTTTTAAGGCACACTCTCCCCGCCTCTACTTTAGCAAGCTTTAGGTAAAACTCTCAAACTGCCAGTTCCACTTCTGCTACTGCAATGCTTTAGAGATGGTTTGGAATTTTTCGATTAAATGTAATAAAATTTCCTGGTGGTTTATAATAAAATGTAACTCTTCACAACACTAAGAAGACTCCCTTGGACCCTCTGTTAATTTTCATAGTTAAACCATCCAGGGGGGGATGTGGGAGTTCAAGGACTTCAACCTTAATTCTTTCCATCCCACTTCCGTGACTTGATAGCTCCTCAATAGCCAAGAGTCCAATTAACACCTTTCAGTATCTTGTGTTGATATTATTTCCAGCAAATAATTTGGCAGGAGAGACAGAGAGAAATATTCTTAAAGAAACAACCCTAACAGAGGAGGCCAAAACTGAGATCCCTGCTCCAGTCAGGCACAGCAGAGACCTCAACCTGACTTTTTAGATTAGAGCCTTAATCACCGCATCGCTACTCTGTAAGGGAAAAACAAGAACAAAACCCCAACCCTTATCTTCTGTTTTATCCCAGTGCAATAATACGATGAAAATAATTGTAAACCAGCCTCTTACTTCTCTGTCCTATTTCAACATTGGCAGAATGTGGCCATTTTGTTAAGGCTGAGCTGTGAAATGGTGCCTCACTTTGCTATCAGAGACTTAACATAAACTGCTGATAAAGAAGCTCTAGTTCTGTGAATTGCTCTAGAATTAAGCAGTGGTCATTGGATATCTTTGTTTAGAGACTGTAATGAAATTAACTGCACAAGGGATAGTAAAATGAAAGGATTAAAATCACTAGAAGTACCCTCTCCCCCCCCCAAGGAAAGAAAGAAAGAAACACCCACACACCCTCCACCCCCCCAGATTACTAGCTGGATTAATGCAAGCATTCATATTTTGCATCATAACAGGCACACCTAACAAACTACGAGGAAAGTGCTCACCTTCAGTATTAACAATGAAATAAACAAAGATTCATTTGGAAATACCCTCTTTGGTTGTTCACACCACTTTCCCTCTAATGTGTGATTGTGCTTGGGTTTGTACATTTTTAAAGACCCAAAGGACAGACTTCCCAGAGACTAGTTTACAAGTTAGTAAATGCCAGAGAGGCTTTCTTTATAATTACTCTCCGTTTTCTTTGTCTCACTTGAATCCATCCTACTTAAGTTATAGCTACAATTCGCTAATATTCCTGAAAATGTCCAAAGAAAATTTTGTTCTCCTCCCACGATCACACCCAGCCTTGCTTAGCCAAGTCCTAAGTTACCTTTGGCTCTTGCTTTTTTCTTTCTAAAATAATCCCTTGTTCCTAAATGATTGGATAACATATACCTTGCCATAATAAACTTAACTGCATCGCCATGTATTGCGAGATCGCTCATTCCAATGGTGTTAAAATCTAAAAGTGAAATCAGAGACTGATGTCATTAAATAAAAGGAGAATGTATCCAAAGTGGGGAACAACTTCAAGACTCAAACACGTTTCAAGGACGAAGTTGGGTTTCAGTAATTCCTTGAGGACAAAGGTAGACATGATGAAAGCCCAGCACTGAAAGCACAACGCATTGCTTGCAAAGAGATAAACGGCTGCAAGAGAAAACAATTCGGTAGCAGAGAGGGGATGATGTAGGAAAGGTAAAATAACTGGGTCAAGTATGACTGGAATTGTGGTGGCGGAGAGAGGGGAAAACATATGGTATGACTCACAGGAAGGAATGATTATTTTATCAGTCACATGTTTAACTCATTACAGCTAACGTAAGGTCAGCCCATAAAAACATGGTGAGAGAGAGAAGCAGAATGTTGCTAAAAACTGAGGATCAGTCAGAAGCGATTGCAGAAAGGGACCCAAACTCTTAAGGCACAGCGTGGGAGACACCTCTAATTCTACCCTCTGGATGTTGGTGTTGGAGACCAAACCACCAGCATGCTTTGACCAAAAGCAACGACAATCAACCTGATGTTGCCATATGGCATATTTGCTTTTAATCTATATCAACAAAAAGATGGCTTAGTGGTTATTGTTAGAAGCCAACAAAGAATTTCAACAGAAATGAGAGCACTGAACTCAGATCCTGACTTCAGTTTGAAATACAGTCTTCTGATTTCAAAACATTTGAGTCTTTCTTTTGCATGCACATTTAAGACATCAGATATGTATGAAAGCAGATTTCTTGCCACCTCCTGATCCATCGGTTCAGAAATGCTCTAAAAGCACAGATGGATGAATTCTCTACCTAGGCCGAAACAGCGAATACACATAGTCCCAAAATATGGATTAAGTGGAGTATAAGCCTTTCCTCGATCAACATAACCTCTGTGAACCTCAGTTGGCACAGGATAGTCATATCTCTTTCCCAGAGGCTCGCGCTGATGATTCTTCCTTCTCCTTTCCCCTTCCTCACTTTCCACAGAGATATACAGCTGTCTATGAATACATTCTAGCTATTTTCTGATAATATTCCATTCTTCCCTTCTGCATTCAAAACAGTCCTAGTTTTGCAAATGCAACATTATGTTTCAATCATCTTGGAATATAAAAATGAAATCTTTGCATAAAAATGCAAATGCAACATAAAACTATGCATGTGCATATCAGATAGTATCAAATAACATCAACAGTTTCAAAGAGATGTTTAAGGCATTAAGTCATGTTACGAAGAGTGTTTCTAGCTGCAAGTTTCATAACAAGAATAAATCAATCTTGACTCTGAACATGAAAGAGGGAATAAAACCTTTTTGAACACTCAAGGTGGTTTCCTCATTTCCCCCAAACCAAAACGAATGAATTAGTTGATATATATGAAAATTAACTTGAACTAACAACATAATCAGAGAAGATAAACTTTAAAGTTAAAATTAGATTAAAAAGATAAAAATATTACTTGGGGCTGATGCGAGCACACGGTAACTCCACAGTAGCTGCTGAGCTGAGCCTTTGTCAGTTAAGAAACAACAACAAAAAAAATCATATAGTTAAAAAGAGCTGATCTCAGCCTTTGGACTTTGCTCGGGCACTAATCAGACTTCCAATGTTTAGTGCTGATCCTCTGGCTACTTATTGACCATATATACCTGGACACACTTAAACACAGCCTCTAGCAACGCGGTAGTTGCTCAGGCTCCCTGTGCTAACTATGCACACAGGTTTCGCGCTGTTCCAGTACTACTTACGTCAAATTAATTAGTCTCAAATTGCAGCAATCAGTGTTAATAAAATTAGATGTTTTATTCTTAGTGAGCATATCAAAAACTTTTCTTAATAAAAGCAAATTACACACATTCTCATAATACTGCCGTAACAGCACAATGTAGCTCCGAGTGTTTCCTCTGTAGAATACGCAATTATTTATCCTGGCCATGTGAATATTTAACTGTATATACTTAAGCAACATATAACTATCACGTGAAAGCCTGAATGCCTGTTTGTATAATAGTAGAGCATTTTTAAGCCCCAGGCAGCTGCATTAACACTGGGCCTTTTAAGCCTCAGGATGTTGGGGCTCATCTTGGAAAGATCAGGACTACTTCTTCTGTGGAGTCTCAACTTTACTGTGTATCCTATTAGCTGTCATAAACCGGTCACAAAGTCACCTTATCATACTGTTGGAAAATCCCTATACCAGGAGGAATGGAGAAGAGCAAAATAGGACTTAGAGATAAGAAGGGTACTGACCCCGAATATGGAATAGCTTGTTGGCCACCAAGGAAGTTATCATGACACCAAGGAATGGCCTATATAAATGCAGTAGTTCCAAGAATCTCAGGGCAGCTAAAATATAATTATGCATGTTTGTCCCCGTCACCTGCTCAGCACTCCTGCTGCAAAATGCAGCACAGCTGCTCTCCAGAGCTGGGAAGTCCTCCCACTGGAGACAGGCGTTCATTCTACATGGTCCATATGCCCCAACTTCTGCACTTCTGTCTGCCCACCAGCTTTCAGGGGTCACTCTGTACCCAGGGAACAGCAAACGCTGTGTAGATGTACGTGGGAAATGAGACATTGCTTTCTTTATGAAGAGCCAGCTACAGTTGGTAGACAAGGTCTGCGAGAGGAGGGAAGAGACTGCACCTTGGTGAGTACTAGGTCAGTGACACTCCAGTTTCTTTTGACACCAGTCAGCCCAAAAGTATCCCCCTTACTTCATTACCTTCTTAATACGCAGCATTTTAAATATGAGCCCACAGTTGTGGATACCTTACAGCTTCTCCCACTGCGGTGCAGATACAGATGTGTGTGGATATACAGCACTGTGAGTACCATCCAGTTTTAAACGTATTTGTTAGTCACCCAGATTAGGGAATCTCATTTCCCTATATAGGCAATGGATCCTTCAAAGCATGTGGATATCCTTCATTCCTTGGAGGCTTCTCATTGATGATATAGAGGGTGCCCCCTCACCCCATCTGCAGTACCGTATTTGAAAGCCCTTCACTGGAGGGGACGAGACTGAGAATAAATGACTGAATATTCAATAAACCTAACCAATAAAGAAAAAGAAACAAACAAAAAAAAAAAACAGCAAAGCTCAGAAGAGCATGCAGGAAGATACGTGCATCTCACACTTGGACTCAGAATTTTGATACAGTTTTCCAAACAATACAATTACATTAAACTCTCAGCCATGAAACAGGAAGCTTAGATCCTCGCCATTAACATTAATGTTTCTACTAACATGTAAGCTAATACTAATAGAATATTATTATGACAAGAGACTACACAGCTGTAGAACAGAAGCAAAAAAACCTAATGAAAAGTACAGTTATGAACAACTCCAGAGCACCAACAAACTATCTAAGAAGGGCAAACGAAGACAAAAAGGAGAATCTTTAGGTTTTCTGGTAATGGGATATTTAGAAAAGCACACAATATTTGAAAAAAACCATCTTGTCTTGAAATTTGCTTTACAGCCACAATGAGCTTCCACGCTCGTCAAACAGCCCAAAACTGGGATTCTTCTTTTGGAGTCTGACAGCTGTCTGCCATTAGTTTTATCTATTCAATCTCCAAATCCCAAACTCAGAGGTTACTGGCGTAGGTCAGTTGTGAGACTATGTTGACTCTCTTGCCATTCAACATGGAAAACCAAATAACAAAGTCTGCACTATGTCAGCAAGCGTTTCACATTCTTCGGTTTGTCATGCAAAGCACAAAGACCCTGATACAGTTCAAAATGGCCTTTGTATCTACAATCTTGTTTACCCTTGGAATACAAGCTTAATTTCCCACATGCCTAAAGTGTTTTAAAAGCCACTTCATACAACAGAAAAGACAGTGCTAATCTCTGGCAATGGAACCAGAAATATCAAGAGTTTCAGAAGAGCCTCCAAATCAACAGTTAGATCAACTTTATACTTATACACATGAAGTGGGTGTGTATGAAAGGAAATGTCACTTCAGGAAAATCCAGTTCTAGTGGTGTCGGATCATGATTTTGCCACCCCTAGACGCAAATTTTTCAGCTGCTTAAATTACGTAGTTTTTCCTCTTTCTTCTGAATCAGTATCCACAATTCTGAAAAAGGTAAGATCCTTTCAGCTGTACACACGCAGCAGTGCAACCTTCTGGGGAAGTGACAAACTGTCCACAGTGGAATGTATGTGCAAAAAGAAAGTCCTTACTTAGCCATGATGAGTTGCTCCCTTGAGGGCACCTGCCACCTTCCATTAGCTTTGCAGTGAGCTTCAGGTCCTGGCTTAAGCATTTTAACTAGACACTAGAGCAGAGGTGGAAATACTCCCCAAAATATAAAGGAATGCAGAATCTGAATCACAGCAACAAAAGCAAAGGGTGTGACACGAGGGAAAAAGTTTCAACAAGAAATGCAGTTCCTAAAGCCTAGACCCAGCCTCTCTCTGCAGTGTTTATATCTAAGCAAAAAAAAGCAATTCTAAAGAAGGGTTTTAAAACTTTAGTGACAGTCAAGCACATAAAGATTGTCTGACCTACTAGTTTTGGAGGGAACGGCTTCAATTGTGGGGTGGTTTGTTTGTTGGATTGGTTTGGTTTTAGTGTCGAGTGGCAGAAATGTACCTCCTCATTGGAAGAAAGTCCCTGAAAAAGGCAAAGAACTGCTCTCAACTGCCTTGTCAACCTGTGGAGCTACTAAACCAGGTATTAGTTAAAGAGAAGAATAGAATAATTCTTGGCTCTTGGGCGCACTTAGGTCCTAACTGCAGTAAAATCTGATTCTTTTTTTGTTGCCATGGATACAAGGAAAAGGGACTCTCACGCAGGAGAACAAGCTCTGTTTTTACAAAAAGTCAGTTAACTAATGGGCACAAAAGTGCTTCAAGTACCAAACCCCCCTTATGTCAATCATTCTTCTGCTATTGCTACATGACGTAATAATCTAGAGCCTGGATAGAAATTTTTCAACAAATACAACCGCTGCTGAAAAATGATCTACCTCCTAAAGTCGTCCCCTCCTCAAAACTCTTTCTAGCCTTCAAACAGCTCCCAGCCTCACTAAGTTGATTGTTGGAAGCAAACTCTTTGCTGACCATCATGCAATGAGTAATACTAGACCAAGCCTGAGAAACAAACAAAACTTTCCAATGTATCTCCATTCCATCATGCCTCTTTAAACAGAATTGACACTATCACCAGACTCTACGTAAGTGCTTCCCAGAATGTGGTATACTTAATCCAGCACACCATATGTGTGTGGAAAAAAAGGAGGGGAAAAAAAAATCAAAAAGCAAGTATTACTATGCCCACTGAATGAATTCACATGCAAGCCACAAATTTGAGAAGAACCAGGTTACCCGAAGAGGGCAATTCTCACACAGCCACTTCATCTCTGACCTCTTCTTTCTCATCTTCAAGGGAGTTCTATAAAGCATCTTCAAAGAATAAACCAGAGTATTAAAATAATAACTCTGGTGGATATTAAAACCCATAGATTCAATAAAGAGACAGCCTTTACAGCCTGTAATAATTTGCTCCCTCTCTCCAGTTAACCCCTCCATGTTACACGGGTGATAAGCCATCCCCCTCTCTCTTTCCTACAGCACAAAAACATCACATCATGCCTTTCCTTGCTAAATATTCCTCCGCTTCTAAGGTATTATCTACCTTCAAGAGTTAGTCTAAACTACTAATACATCCAGGTAAATATAGAGCAACTGTTCTTCAACTTGTATTTAGTAATGAAAATTCTTGCTTCTGTTTTACACCTGAAGAAATGCTTACATGCCCAGAAGTTTGTCCTCCTCAGCCCACCGGAATGGATCTGCCAGAAGATATTGCTTCCCTTGACTAACCCTGCTTGCTTTGACAGTAGAATGTCCCTTTTTTCCCCCCCCCCTTTTGGTACTGCGAATTTCAGCCCTCAGGTATAGCTACGATACCTTTGCTTTCAACTACTATTTGTTGCTTAACTTTGCAATTACTTTATGTAACCTAAACCCACTTTGGATTACAGCTTGTAAAAAGATTCCTTGGAAAATAAGAGTATATGGTATTGTGATTCTAATCAGCCGATCCCAAGGCCATAAACTTCAAAGAATCTTTGCAATGTGAATTTCTCTGTTTCTGCGAGTCAGTTTTCAAGATAAACGTGGGATCTTTCAAAGACAGAGATAGGGATCTATAGGAACCAAGGTACAACTTGCATATTTAGAGGCAGTGGTATTTTTTCTAACTTAGCGATAAAATCCAAACAGATAGTCAAGCAGAGCAGAAGATCTGTTAGGTATGAATAATTTCACCAGTCCTGGGACTTTGCTGTTAAGGAACTATACATGGGCACACATTTACAAATTTCAGTGACTCAGAGTACAGATACAGTGAGCAATGAATGTTTGGGTGTTGGCCCTTACTTTTTGATCTATATTATCTTAAAACAATTTAGAGACTTTAAAATTATTTTCCAGAAAACTATGCTTACTGAGTGTATAGGATCCTTATGTAGGGTGTTCCACTGTCCTAGCAAAGAAAAAAAAAGTGGGAAAAGTAGAACTTATAAATTATTTTAATCGTAACGACTGAATGAAAGTACAATTGCCAGGGCTTTCTGGAGGTGAAGCAACTGTGAACTGATGGCATGAGATCTTCCTGGTAGAGTGGTAACAGCTTGGCAGCAGCTTTCTTAGCTGAGTTCTCCTGAGGCATGTAGATAATTTCGATGGATAGAGTTACTCGGGCTCCTGACAGAAAGGACGTCCTCCCTCCACAAACCCGTTCACATAAACTACCAGATGAATCTCCCTGCAAGTTAATTTACTGTGAAACTCCACAAACACTTATGTCAACACTCCTGAGGGAACGTTGCAGGAGCAGGGGATGCTGTGGGGAAAGGAGATGATGGGAATTCCACTACCATTACAACGCAGGAATATCTATTTCTATGTATTTTTACAACAGTTGGGTCCATCTGAAGTTTAAGATGTAACCCTGTCATGTTTTAACAGTTTAAGACAAAGACTATCCTGCCTATGTGTCTATTCCAGACACATTTTCTCTGGTTTTCCCCTTTCCTTATGCATCACGCTACCACTGCTAGAGTAGCAAAACTACAGTAATGATGAGATGGGTAGCAATGGGCTAGTATTGCTAATGGATATTCTCTGTGAATGGAGGACTTAACTCCTCATCTGCAAAGCCAGGAACTGCAGACACTGTCATTTAATTTCAGCTGCAATGTCTCAGTTAAGAAGGAAAAACTGAAAACACGTGTTCTGGACCTAAAGCTGACTTATCCTACTATAAAACTACTTAACAAAAATTTCCTTTTTTTTTATTTTTCTTTTTTCTTATGTGGTAACATTTTTCCATTGTCTACAATAAAGTAGCACCTATAAAAGAAGAAAATTTGATGCAGCTTCTTATGTAATACCCATCAGCACCATGTCTGTAATTCTGCTTTCAGTGGAATTTGCCTCCTTCCAAAAGCAGCGACATCTCCTGCTCTCCCCGGTTTTCAGAACAGGCCAAAATTGCCCCCAACTTGATGACTTGCTTCAACTTGCTTTTCAGCTCTTCTGAAGCGTGATCCAAGTTCCCATGGTTATGAAGGCAGTCCAGCAATCTCCCTCCAGCACTGAACACTAACCCATCATTTTAGTAATCTCATCATTGCAACAGAATTAAAGAAATTAAATTGCAGTTAGTGAATTTAAACATCTCCGGTCAAAGGGTTTTACTCCACGAATGAATGTGAAGTGTTGGCTACTACCTGAGCCAAGGAACATATAAATAATCTTATTCAGTTTTTATAAAATTAAAATTTTATAAAATGCAGAATAACAGCAAATTACTACACTCTTCAGCTTTTAGAAAGGTTAAAAAAAAATTTTACCGTTTGTAGAAATTACGATAAATCACAGCATCTGAAAAAATCTGCACTCAGTGACATTCTTATTAATAGTGGTATATCCATGCTCTGTGTGCAGTGTCCTCTGGCTTTCTGCTTGGTTTCTGCTTCACTTCCAATTCTTCTTTCCGGTCCATCTCCTCGGCTGGTTCCACAACCTCCTCTGGGATCACCCAAAAATCTTGCCAAAAGCAGGAAACGCAACCGAAATGCCACCCGCGGCCAGCAGCCAGCTTCAGCTGTGAGTCCTTCTGAGAGTTAAACTGAACGTGGTCTTGTTTTTAACTAACAGCATGACAAGACCGTCACTGTAGTCATCATAGATCTGAACCATGATACTGAAACACTGCTGAAGAGCATGCTCAACACTTGAGCTGTATTTTTCCTACAGGCCACCAGTGCTACAGCCACTGGAATTAGCAAGACAACATAATCTGCTGTCTGCTGAGACAGGTCCTTAGAGCCAAAAGCTGGGAAGACCTTTTTATGCCCTACGCTTTTATGCAAAGACATGCGATTCACGCAACCTCCAATTAAAATGTAAACGTGAAACAATCCAAGTTAATCACGGTCGGAACTAGTTATTTAAGCACTTCATCGCTGAGGGTTTTTTTAAGATGTCACATAGACATTTCCCTAATAACAGCATTAAAGTTACACTTGACAAGCTCACCTTCATTCATGCAGTCTCCTGTCCTATTCACAAGGCAATAATACATCAGCACAGGTCTGGATTATTTTATCTAAATAATAGGTTATACAAGCAAGCAATTACAGAAAGATTTACTCAAATCTAAGTTCCAAATCTCTTCCCTCTTATCTATACATATTCATAAATGCAACTTACATATACGAAAGTAAGGGCAGAATCAAGTCTCAGATCAAGCAGCTGTGCCTGACAATGTGAAATCAACTTAAATCACCAGATGGTACCCACTAAGTCCGTGTACAGAGAAGAGGCAAAACCATAGGTGGCTAATTTGCAACCTTTAAAAAAAAAAATCACAAACGAAATAAAAAGGCATTTTAAATGCCTTTTTTTTCATTAAAAATGCCTTTGTTCTCTGCAAACACAAATTGTCTTAAAGTGAATAAATAAGCTCAGCTGTGTTGTGCAATGATTCCATTAACCTTGCAATCAAGCATTAAATTAAATTGCCTTGTTTCTATTTCCCTGCTGCAGGGGAAAATGTACCTTCTAAGGTCTGTGCTTTATATTACCAGAGCCAGCAAGCAAAAGCTTCACAACTAGACTTCTACAATTAATACCACAAGAAACTAAACAAGTAAGCAAATTGCAAAATTCCTCTGATAACTTTTTAATGATTAACCTTATACTCAAAGGTTCATAGCCTTCCACACTCCTCCTCCCATGCATTCAATTAACATCTGCTTTGAACAAGTTAAATTTAATCTTCGTACATTTTATAGGTGTACCAATAAGGCAGAACGCCTGCTTGCCTCCATTCACAGGATGAAGAAAGCGATTCATTACTGCACCGTTTTATTCAACTCCTTTTTCCTTATGCCAATTTTCACCCTGGAAAAGTGCCGCTCAAACTAAGATAAGTTTTTTGTTTAAACCGCACATCACGATCACCCAGCAACCAAAGAGGAGCTATTTTTAAATCACTGCCCTATTGTCAGAAAACTCTGATCTCCTGTATAAAGAGAGTGGGCTTCCATTCTAAATGGGAAACACTAAACCAGACCAACACATAACAACGTCACCAACTCTGGGAACAAGGGTGATTTTTCTGTGATCCCGTGTTGCAGCTAAATTGCCAGCCATACAGAGTCTTTATTGTGTGTAAAGTCCGTCCCCTCCATGTAAACTGAAAAAATGATTTCCAAAGCAGAAACAACTGGCATAAACTAGGGATTGCATTTCAGTGTGCTGCAGTCCCATTCGAAGCGGAATATATTTAACCGCGCAAACAACCTCTCTTGTCAAGAGTACGTAATTGGTCCTCCTGTGTGGTGTCTTCAGGGAAGGAGCCTAGCCAATGAAACGTGAGAATAATTTACGTGCCAAGAAAAAGTGTCGCAAGCACAGAAAATACTAGACAGGGGAAGAAATCAATGACGAGAAATGTATCACTAGCTCTCCAGAAGGCTGTTATTTAAACAATAATATAATTTATATTAGATGAATTCTCTGCTGTAAACATATAGTTTCTGTTAACGTGGCAACATCCAGAAGCCACAGCAACAGGCGAGGATGATACTTGCTTAGTCTTCAGTTGCATCACCAGGTGGCAACACCTTCAGCCACGGCCAGCCAGGAGTGAGCGCTGCTGGCCGAGGGTGGGTTTCAGGTTGCAAATTTCAGAAACAGGTATGAGCTCCTGAAAAATCCAGGCGTATTTTACAACTGGCAAGCATATGTTGACTTAGTAAGTGAAACTGAACTAAGATTCTCTGAGGGGGTTTATTTCTTTTGTTTAGCTTTACCTTCTTGCTCTTTACCGATACCAAGAGAACACCAAAGCAAATTTAGCATGCCTTTCTTCGAAAGCAAGGCTACGTTCTCTATCACTTCTCTTTCCTTAGTAATCCATGCGTCACTATCAAGAAAGTACCAGTCGTATCAGACTCAGTCAACTGCATTATGTCCCAGGAAAAACTTACTGATAACAAAACAAAAAAGTGAAAAAACTTTTAGCTCAGAAATTTGTTCCAACCTGTAACTCAAAATCCGTGTTTCATACTCTGGGGCCCCTCATGGAAGAAAAAGGATACGGTTCACTTACTACATCAACAGTAACGCTCATCAGGCTTTAGGTTTGGAAAGGAAAGAAGCAGCTATAGGCTGGTGCCATTAAAAGCACAAGTATTTAACCCATTTTTCTCAACTCTAACAGAATACGGGTCTCATTGCTATCCATCTTCCCGGCTTCCTTTATGATTGCACTCCCATAAATTATGGATTTTTAGTTCCCTAATTCTTGATCTTTGGCCTTGACCACTCGCACCGAAACACTGGACTTAGAAGAATCAGTGGAATTGAGAAGAGAATTAGGTCTTTTTTATTTCAAGCGCAACTAAAAAGACAAGTTTTACATTTTCTTGAGTTGCATCCTGTGCACAGAAACCCAGATGAGATTTCAGCAACACAATCAGAAGACATGAAGTCAGCATTTATCCTGACACCTCTGTGAAGGTATAACCTAAAACACCCTGGAGAAGCTTATATCCACAGATACATCATCTGAATTCCCAAAGCTATTTAGAGATCCAATATCCATTAGACACAGTGTGAATCGAACACGCCATTATATGTGAGCATTTGCTGGATGCGACCTTACCTGTCAGCATCTCCGAGTCCCAGTGAAGTATTACGCTGCATCGTCTCCCGCACTGCAGCCATGCCATCAGGCAGCCGGTTTAACCTTCGAGTATAGAGGCCCAGACCGCCATCAGTCATATACCTTCAAAACAGCAAAACAAAATGTCATGCTTAGTAAAACAATAGAACTTTTAGCTATTACTGTGGCTCCTGTCTTCTGCATGTTTTTAACTGTATATTGCAATTTCCCCTCTCTTAAGTTACAAATATTACTCAGAATATGAAGCAAGAAAAATGTCATTCTTTATTAGATCAGAGATATTTTTTGCCTCTCATTCTTCTCCATTACATCTTGCACTCCTCTCACCAGTAAGAACTGAACTTCAGCATAACTGTGACAAAGGAATAATACTTAACTTTCTCTAAGGATGCCTAGATGGAAGTCATTTAATATTTGTGAATGCTATCACTAATTATCCCTTCCTGTCCAAAAAATGCATAGTTTATACCATCCTGAACTCTTCTATGCGGGCTAAAACAGCATGATGGAAATTGTAATGCTTTTACAAGTTCACTGCAAAAATGACATTGAAGCCAACCTAGATTTTGTCAATGGTCCTTGCACAACGAGTATCTCAAGGTTTATTGTGAGAAATCAAAGTTGCGGCAAGAAAAGCTTTTTATCCAACCTTGTTTTGGCTCCTACCTTGTACTCTGTCTGCAACTGTGCCCTAGAGACATCTGCATTTAAAAACAATTACTCTTCTTAGATATTAAAGGGTCGGGTGTATATATGATACTTCACAAATTGCTGGGATAGCACATTTCTTATTTTCTAGTTTAGACAAATGAAAAAGGAATCTTAAAGTGAACAGAGATGACACTTGGTGGACAAGAATAGACAGATGTTGTTGATCACCAGGAACAATTCCTCACAGTAATGCAGGCTGCATTTTTGCTGAAGTCTGTACCGATGCAGTTAACAGCCATCACATAATGTAACTTCAGGATGTGAAACTTTCGAGAAAAGAAAGTTTTAAAACCTGTACAACCACCTACCGCTTTGGCTCTGCTTATGAATAAAATATTTTAATATATTAATGCTGATATTAAGAAGTTACTCCAGTCTTCTCTTTAGTAGCTTCTCAAAGAGTGGCCCTACATCAATATCTCAATAACGTTTTAAAATATTCTGTGGCCTTTCACAACAGTAGTACGTAAACAAGTTCAAAGTGTCAAAATAAACCAGGCGGATTTTTCTCTTGGTTTAGCTTCATTTCTAAAAGTATTTCTGACTGCAGATATATGTGAGCTGGCTTTGAACTGGGAAGGCAAGTCCCACTCACCTCTCAAGACGCTGACCTGGAGTGAGCTCTGTGCTACCACAATCAGTTCATCAGCCCAGGTACATCTACAGGAGCAGCGCTGACACTTGTGTCAACACACCGTAAAGATTTTCACACACCTGAGGCAGAAATAACTCTAACAACTCCAGCAACACGGCCGCTGTCCCTGGCATACCGTTGGACATGTAACATACCTCGCTGAGTTCAGAGTTGACAGGATTGAATCCTCTTAATCCTTTAGGCACTCGTAGCGAAATGACAGCAGCCCACAGAATAAGGTCCAGAGACACAGGACACCTTCCTCTTGCTTAACAAGGCACAGAGCTCTTCCCCTAACAGCGAGACACCCCCATCCGCAGCAAGAGAGGACAGATGCTCCTAGCTGCAGCCAGCAATGCCTCTGCTGGCGAGATGTTACTGCAACAGATGTACTTTACCCAAGTCAAATTCGATTACTACTACATTTACAAAAATGGGATGGTAAAGAGTCAAGAAGCCTTGCACAATCTGCTGCTCAGCATTTCAGTTAGATATATAAATTGGTACAGGGCCTTCCCAGGAACGACTGAGGAGTCTCTCCGGGGAGTCTAACAAAGCGGTTGCTAAGCCCATCAAGTCAGACACAAGAGTATTCCCTGTTCAGCAAATCTGCAGGGACACGATTCTCCAAACTCATAAACAAAGACTGTAAAAAGCAAGAGGAGCACTGTAACTCGTGTGAAATTCGCCTTAGGTCTAGCATTCTAACTTCTGTTTGACATAGTTTATAAATATTTTATTGTGGACGAATATCTTTTTTCCTTAAGCTACTAAAATAAAAGAAAGGGAAAGAAAAGCGGAGCTTAAGACTATATCGTTATACAAACATGCAAACAGTGTTTTGCAAAAACACCTCATGTACATACGCTAATTCGTTTATTGCAGATACTTGTCTGCACATGAAACATGTTTCAGTATGAATACCCGCTGTACACGTACTGGAAAATGCAGCTTTTGGCTTTGCTGTCAGATTTCTGGCATACGACTAGGCCTTTGATAAAAAATTATCAACTACAGCTGAAGCAGACTGTTCTCCATACTTACTGTTTAGAACACATGAAATAGAATGTATTACTCTTAAGAGATAGACTTGCTGAAATCATTGGAAAGCCTTTTTGTTAGCATCAACAGATTTCAGCCTCTATACAGAAGCTCAGCAAGCTGACAGATTAGGGTAAATCTGCAGTTACATCAAACTGAAAACTAACAGTCAGATTTTGATTGGCTTTATGCACTCATAAGTCTTACGTAAGTCAACGGATGCCTTTGGCATCTTTAATGACTAGATCATGAGATTTTCTAAGCAAGGCCCTGTAAAAAAGCTCAGACACAGATGACAACGTTTACCCACTCTACCAATACGACAAGTTTCTTACATGCCAGAACAACACAAGATAGGTTTTTGTATTTCAAAACAGGTTTGTGTAACCACAGATTGAAAGCTTTATATATATATTTATTATTATTATTATTATTATTATTATTATTATTACACACAATGTCCCCTACACAGGAATGTTTCATTTCAAAAACATGCCAAAACCAACAATGCCTAAAGTCCTGCACGCAACAGTGAGGTAAAAGAATAAGGACAGGTACTAGCTTCTAAATCCTGTGGAGAAAAATGTATTTACAATAAATACACTTTAAAATAAATGAAAAAATTAAATTCTCTACTATTGGTTAGAACGGAGGAGATTAAAGTTACTGGTGCCACAAACCTCCAGCCGTTGCTTTCTTTTCCTTCCTTTCCATCCCTTCAAACTTAAAACTGTCTTGGCTCTCAGAAACCATCTTGCCTTTATGCATACAACATTATTATTGCAGCAGCTTTTTGCTTTATGAGAAAGGAGACTATAAGGCAGGTATATTTTTCTAAAGTCAATCTTACATGGTTTCACTCAGGGAGGAATAAAACCAGGCAATACTATCCTGCACGTGTATAATTCCAACAGCACTAAGCATTAACTGATTTTTTTTTGCCATATCCTACATTTACACAATATGGAATGCCAGCAGACTAGCCTCTCCTCTGCAGTCACCCACTGCAGTCCAAACAACTGTATTAGGCCAGTTATCAACTAGGTGTAATTCCTTCACCTTTTCTTATTAAAAAACATGACAAATTTACACTAGATGCCTTGCTAGATTTATGAATGCTAAGAACTCTGCAAGCGCACTCACTGCAAAAACAAGCGCTTTGAAGCATTTTTCTACCTGCCCCAAAATAAGAAAAAGTTTAAATACATGATCTGGGAAAAAGGGTAGTATCCAGAATCTGTGACTTTTATACAGATGGGTAATTTCCACATATTAAAAAAATTTAATAGCTCACATGCTTTAGGGATGGTACCAACAGCCAATGGGGACTGAACGCCTTTAATGAAGTTGAATATAATACTACTTAATGAATGGACAGTGAGATGATGATGATGATATTGGCTAAAAGAAGTTTCTAATCTTTTCAGGAATTAATGCTTAATACTCACCTCCCTAGTTTCACTCTTCATCAGCAAGGAAACAAAATTAACAAAACTTCTTAGAATATCAGAAGACTCGGGCTAAACAAGAGCAATATTATGCATTTCTGACGCACAACTGGAACTTACAGCACACTTTCTAGGTGACACTTTTTTTCTATAAGAAAGTGGCTCCCTGCCCTGTATTACAGGCCTAAAGTAATTTGCTTTGGAGTTCCCTGGACAACCTGGACCTTTAAGCTTCTCTTTTCTTTAGCCAAATACACCCTTTCTGTGCCTCTGAAATGCTGAATGCTGTAATAAGTCCTTCCAAGTGCAATATTTTTAGGGTTTTTCTGATGCTGAAGTGATTTATTTCCCTTTCCTGAAAGACGCGCAGAGGAAACAGGAACGGGTTATGCCAGGGATCAGTAAAATCCAGCGGTCTGAGTCACTTGACTTCTGTCCACACTCTCTACTTACCCATGTACACAGCCAACAGCACACCTACTTTTACAGTCTGACAACTCTACCACTTCATATATATTCATTTCACTCAATGTATGAACATGAATTTTCCAATTTTGAAAATAGACAGCCAAGGGACAGGCATTCTTCACTCAAGTATTAGGAAGAGAAGGAGCAGCAGGTAAGTCAGCCATGCACAACAGACTGGGCAAGCCTACCCTGGTCTGCTCATCATCGCACAGCTCCGTAATCCCAAACCCACAAGCAGGAGACCAGCAATGTGCCCCAAAACTGGAGCTGACTCTGGCAGCCCAGGTCCTCCTGCCTTCCTCTTGGTGCTTTGGATTCAAGGTTAGTTTGGAAATAGCAGCCTCCTGGCAGAAGACTTGCCCAGCCACCCAAGTGCTTGAAACCTGAAGAAACAAAAAGCTTGTAGGAATTGCAGCTTTTGGATTATTCCACATGTCAGCATCCACTTTGCCACTCAGAAGTGTTCTCTTTCAGCTGCAGCAATAACACACTGTTACGCTTAATGTTTCCTTTAAATGTTTATTTTCACTAGGCTTCATCTGCCTCGTTATTAAAGTCAAAGGAGACCAAGAGACTTAACAAGGTTTGAGAATCAAAGGAGGAGTCTACCTTGCCAGTCGCTAAAAACCACCAACAGCAGAAAATTCTCCACTGCTGTTTCTGAAGTATGAGAAATGTCATCAAAATGATCCTGTCATTGCAACCAAGAATTTGTTCTAAATCAGACTTAAAAAGAAATCTTAGCCTAACAGCAGGACGATAACAACCCCAGCAAACTTCTCAGGTTAGTACGAATTTGGTCTGCCTCTTCCATCATGACATTGGAATTAGACCATATGATCTTTCCCGTGTCGTGGTTTTAGCTGGGATAGAGTTAATTTTCTTCACCGTAGCTGGTTTAGTGCTGTGTTTTGGACTTGGTATGAGAATAACATTGATAACACACCGATGGTTTAGTTGTTGCTAAGCAGTGCTTACACTAGTCAAGGACTTTTCCAGCTTCCCGTGCTCTACTGGGTGCACAAGAAGCCAGGAGGGGAGGGGGCACAGCTAAGACAGTGGATTCAAACTGGTCAGGGGGATATTCCATGTCATGTAACGTCATGCCCAGTATATTAACCGAGGGGAGCTGGCTGGGGGAAGCAGCGATCGCAGCTCGGGGACCAGCAGTGTCAGTCAGCGGGTGGTGAGCGATTGCATCGCTTATTGTTTGGTTTTTCCTGCCCCCCAGGGTTTCGCCTCTCTCATTATTTTCCTTTTCATTATTTTATTATAGTTATTGCTATTACTGTTTTATTTTAATTGTTACACTGTTCTTATCTCAACCCACTAGTTTTCTTTCTTTGGCCCTTCCGATTCTCTCCCCCGTCCCACAGGGGTGGGGAGCAGCTGGGGTGGTGTTTAGTTGCTCTCTGGGGCTGAACCACAACACCATGTTCCCCCCTAGTCCTTCCATCCATTATTCTTGCCCAACCACTCTTTGCTGTAATGCTCACCACATCAGCACAGCACCTCATCTCTCTAACCAAAGGGTTGAACATATAGCCTGTCTATAAGCCTGCGTCTGTTTTAAATTCCATTCTTTGATCCACAGGAATTTCAACAAAGGCATTCAGGAACAGGATTAGGTCCTGCACTTTCAGGTAGGGACTGCTAATACATTGCCCAAATCCCTAACGTTAGACCAAATATTACCTTTCAGGTTCATACAAGCACAAACCTATTGCTCACTTCATTTAAAATTTAATTTTATATTTAAGGCAGTCTATAATGTATAAATTTATAATATACTTTCACTAATAATCAGTAACGGTTTGCAATTAAACTAATGAATGAACTATGAAACTTCATAGTTCATGAAATGAACTTCAAAATTATGTTTTGAAGATGCTCAAACCCAAACATGGAGTAAACCAGAAAAAAACCAACCCAAACAGTAAATGACTTGCACTCTCAAAAATCCTAATCACTGCTGGGAAGGAGGAGATGCCTCTTCCACTAATGGGGAAGCCAGGAAAAATGAGATGATGCAAAAACTCATAAGTACATTTTAGTTTCATAGTTTACTTGGAGAAACCTTTCACCTGTAAGTCATTCATAACATGAACGGTAACTGATTATTCAGACTGTCCAAACCAGTTTAGAAGCAAAACAAGTTCACCCCCATTAACTACTTAATCCTCAGACCTTTTTCCTGGGCAGGGGTGGGGGGCAGGGAGGGGGAAGAAATCTACAGAAAGAAGTGCCTTCTGTGAAATCAATACTTCTCTATGTGGAGATGTTTTAAGACTGCCTGGCACATAAGTCATTCAGCAGCCATCAGATAACAATTTTTGGTCACTGCTGCCCAGGGCTAAATTTATTTCTACATGTGTTCTCAGCTGGGTCTCCCTTTCAAGAAGTCTGCAGGCTTGTTACTCTAAACCTTTCATTTCCTAAGGGAAGGAATTCAAAGGACAGTATAGCCTGTAAGGGACTTGGGGGGCTGCTGCCACTGTAGGTCAAATCCCATACATATCCCCACATCTGCTGCCTCCAGGGCACTGGCTTCTCATCCAGCTTCTCAAGAAAGCAGTTTCCTGTGGCGTTAGCAGTCTGAGATAGGTATGGTTTCAGAGAAACCGTCAGTATATAAGAGAAGAATATTAGACTGAAAGAAAGCCTCTCTCACATCACTACATCCATTCCTGTTTCAAAGGAGACTCTTCTAGTATATGATCCTCTCCAACACTCACTCAACCTGCTTGCCAAATGCCCCTTAAGCTTAAATTCACCTTCTTCTCAAGGAAGAGGCTTGCTCCACAGCCATTTTTAAAATTCTCTCTACAAATCTAGTCAGCCTACCCAAGATGATGATGCAGATTAGGCACTGAAAAGCATCCATTTAAGGTAACTTGAGTTTAAAAAGCTATAGTTAGTAGATAAAATTATATTAATATTTTTATATTAAATATGAATATTATTTTATGTTCTCCTTGCTTGCCTCCATTTCTCCCCCTTTCTTTAGGCTGTTTATGAGAAGAAAGGGACAGGTTAAAGCTTTACTTATTCCTCTTCATCTATCTTGGAGTTGAATGGCCCTTCAGTAATGAATGGAGCACTGTATCTTGAAGGAGAACTCTTGCTACTTCAAACGCCAATATTAACTATTAACAGCCCCCAAAGCAGGCTTCAAAGAAGCCAGGTGATTAACATGTGTACAAGACGATAGCAAGACCTGAGAAAACTCATGGGAAGAGACCAGGACAGATCCTCCCCAGGTTTCAGAGACGAGTTTGGGCAGCGACTCTTCAATGACTTTGCTAGGAGAGGAGGTGAGGGCTTCTTTAGAGCATCAGGACTTCATTAGGCTTAGAAGAATTTTTCCTCTTGTAACCAAATGACCAGTAAAAGCTTAATTATTTTTAAGATGCAATATCACTTAACTATATTTATTGCCATTTCCCACATTCTTCTCAACCTATGTCTTTAATTCTGAGCAGATTTAGTTCAATCCGGTGAGGCCATCTAGTTCATCCTAAACTGTGTGACTTAGAGGCCATGGCTCAGAGCCATGAGCATTGCCTGTATGCAGCAGTCAGGCCCTAGCAGATGTTAAGACTGGGATCGAGAGCAAAGCCTCTCTAGCCCAAATCTATGTCCAGCATACCCAGATTAAAGGTGAGCAGCACAAGAGGGTAATTAAAAAAAACTGGTCCCTTCTCTGTCTGAGCGGATTAAAGTCCCCATTACTCATCTCACAGAAGAATTCATCTGACAACCAGACTAACCTAACACTAATGCCAGACTAAATGCTCTCCAGAGGATGAAAAAGGGCATCAGTCATCCACCCTACTGGAGTTGGGCCAGTGGGCAGTGAAACCCCAACGGGTCACCATGCTGGAAGGCTCACCCGTAGGAGGGAGAGTAAATTACAGCACAGCCATTCCAGTGTTTGGAAGGAGAAAGGACTAAGCCCTGGGGTTCCAATTCCCAGCTGGTTTCTGAAATTTACCCAGTCATTCACTAACATAAAGTGAATGACCCCACCTTGGGAGAGAAGATGAGAGAAGGTAACCTGACAAGACTGGAGAACACCCAAGAGGTCAATTCTTTCAGGTGTGCAAACGCCACTCCGGACCCCAGTGAAACATGGGTGGAAACTCATTACTTGAGAGAGGACAAGCTGCCGGCCTGAGGAAAGCTGAAGATCCACCAGAATCAGGCAGCTGTTCAATGGGGGTTTGCTATGCCAGTTTTGATTTAAATCCTTTCTCAGAATCTCTTACAATGAAAATCATAGAAATAAGCTATAGAATAAGTGACCCATTTTGCATTGCCCTCTTTAATTTTGTTTGGGAGAGGAACGATGTGTGACCAAAGAGAAGTAACGAGGGAGTGCTGCTTCTCCGCAGGTTCTCAGCAGGGTCAGCGGCGGAGGAAGAGTTACTCCACAGTGGCTTTCAGCTCCCTCATGCCTACTCCTTTCCTGCAGATGATCCACATCGACCAAGTGTGTATGACTGCATCTCCCTCTACTGGCTAGCCCCAGAGTGGGACCGTATTTTGTCCACTAGAAGCTGTGCTTTTGCTCAAATTACAAAAAACCTGCTGGGACTGAAGCAGCAGTTCAAACACTGCTGAGGTGTTTATTACAGAAACAAGCCCAGAGTGGGATAACAGCTATTAAATGGTATTTTGGTAGTCATTGATAATAGGACAGGGTGTACAAGTAAGCAAATAATACAACACACCACAACTTGTGACTTCATTTTACTGACAAACACTACATATGACCTAGTGTGGCACTTTTTAGCAGTATACTGAATGAAAAGCTTGATTCCCACTGATGTCTAAGGTTATGAGGTTATGACTTACAGGCATACGATGATGTCCTACACTGAATCCTACATGCAGTAGAAGTTCTATGAGAGCACGTTATCCATCGTTTGTGATAAATGACCACACACTGTTTTATCGATGAAGCCGACACCAGAACTATTCCATAGCTGAGTGCAATATTTAAGAATATCTAAATAATGTACAACATTAATCACATTGAAAATGCTTATATAATATTCTAGTCATGTCTCCTGTAAAGATCTTTAACTAGAGTTCTTGGAATAAGAATGCTATTTTGATTTAAACACTGCCATATTTTTTTTTTCATTCTCACAGCACCAGGACATCTATGATTTTAAATCCAAAAGCTAGTTCTGAACCAGTTTCAACACAATTTACTAAGTCCGAAGTCAAGGTTTTCTAATACCTTCTTATAAAAGTCAAAATTTTGAGTTTGCCTGCCTGTCCCCTTCATTATTTGTGTTAATTATCTATTTACCATATATAGCTACTCTTCTGCAGTGTTGAACAGATCAAAACATAGAAGCCAGTCCTAGCAAGACAGAAGGCAGTTCAAATAAACACTCTGCTCAAACAGAGAAGAAAAATAAAATAAACCTCCTGATGATTCTTAGTCATGTTGAAGTGTTATAGCCATATAAGGAATGCAGTTTTACCCATCCACTGTATTTAGATGAAATCTTACAACTAAAATCATACCATTTAAAGAGCAATGCCCTGTAAAATGACTAACCCACTGTAACTCTAAGCATACAGAAAAAATACAGTGGCAATCACCATGACAAAAAATAGGTCAGAAGAGGCTATAGCTAGCATTGAATCAGTGTACAGGGTGAAGAGGTTCTCTTTCAGACCGTGATTAGGTCAGCCACTCTTGATTTCTAGCTAGCCAGGCGTTACCTGCAGCAACAACCATTCCTGTTACAGACAGCTTTGAAGGAAATGGTTTCTCTTACACACTGTTAGCAAGAACAAATTTTATTAGCATAGCCCTCCTTTTCTGTCTCTAAAACCTTAGCCCAGGTGAAGGTCTGTTACACCACGTATGAGCCCGACATCTGAAAAAGACACATCGCTGACTGACTAATAAATACAACAAAATCAAAGCAACTGAGCCGCAAGAATCCTACTAATATCCATTACACTTCACCGTTCAATGAAATCAGCCTTCAATTTCAGCTCTTCATATCAAACTCTTCTTTGCCTCCTCATAGATAGAACTCCTACATTTCAGCCTACAACAGAACTCTGTTCAAGTGATGGTTTTGGTCCGCATTACTCAAGGGTAGACAGACCTTTGCACCACAGAGATGATTTCTACCTAGGGCACAATGCTTTTGCGTAGGTTGGATTGACTCACTGAGCAGAAGCAGGGTATAAAGCCTGATTCCCCAGCCCAGAATGGCCTGCTCTCCCTTTTAGCATCCTTTCATCCATGTTCTCAGTTCACCTGCTTGTAGTGTGTGTAGAAAGATCCCCGGGGAGCACGAAGGCTTGAATAAACAAGAAGGAATCATAATCCCATGAGCATCACGCACACAAACACATTATATTTTGATTCCAGATCTCTATTTCTGCAACCTTGCATCGGTCCCAAAGCATTAAATAAATGGGGAGGTTAATAAAACAGTAAGTCTGCCTCCCCCCACCTCCCCCCCACAGCCGCTGCACCTGCAGGAGGTCGCTGCAAGGAGAATTTTAGCATAGGGTCCCTGAACCTCACAGGCAGGCCGAGCCCTTCTGTCCTCACCTCATAGCTGAGGGAGCAGTTCGCTGCTAGGCTGGCTAAGTGAAGTATGAGAGAGTCACCAGCTAATATTTCTTAATGAGATACACTCAGAAGAGTGAGCTGGGCATGCCCCAAAGGCCAGCCTGGCACGCAGCAAACCCATGGCCCAGGCAGAGGGCTGCTCACATCTGCCCTGCCTCGAAGTTCAGGCTCTAGGGCGGCTGAGCTGTCAAATCGTCAAACCTACATTTTGTTGGAACGTAGCTGGAACAGCCATGCTTCTGCAAAAAATTGTTTTGACAAGCTGCATTTGCAGACCCAAAGCCATTTCCTGAGATAATTTGTGACCAGCACTAATTGGGATATCCACGCTGTTAATTCTGCACAGAAAGCTGCGCACTAGGGTAATGAAAACAGGGGCAGAGGATTAATTAAATTAAAAGAAAAGACTTTTAAAAGACCGTTCTGACAACAGCTCTGTTGCTCCATTCCAAGGACAGATAAAAAGGAAATTAACTCTACATCTCATTAGAGACAACTCGGGGGAAAGGACAAAAAGAGGTAGGAGTGTGTGTTAGCAGCTAGAGGGAGACTGGAGCGGACAAAACCTTCTGAACAAACCCAAAAACCCCATGAGAGTTAACACCCCCACCAGGGACACTTTGGGGTGGGGACAGGTGAGACAACTCTGGGCTTTGGGGTGCCACTTTCTGATAGGGCTCTGAAGCCTCGAGCTCAGGCCGCCACTGAAGGAGGTGGGGTGGGTGCTCGCTCCCCGCCTCACACAAACCCGAGACCTGTTTCGCTGCCATTCGGTTGACGTTTTAGCTCCCACAGCAAGACAACATCTTACCTTTGATCCAGTCCCTGGAGACTTTCCTAGCGTAAGGGATATTTGCTGCCCATTTGGAAAAGATACTCTTTCTAACCCTATGAAAGCAACCCTGGTGTCTGCCAGAGCTCGGCTTGAGCAGGCTTATTAAAGGAGGCCAAACGAAACTTCCCATGACCCAGTACATTTCAGAGAAAGCATCAGGATCACAGGGCTGAAATAGTTTATCTTGGCTATTGGATTTATTTTGGTTGTAACAAATATTTTGGCTTCCTTCCCTTTCAGTTTGCCAATAAAAACACAGATCCAAGATTTTCAGACTACAGGATTGTAGCAATTCTGAAAAATGACAAAGTGAAACACATACCAGCTAATAAAGAGCTATTCATGCGATAAATGCCCTCTTGTGCTGCTTTCCACACACTGTAACTCAGCTTCTGGAAATATTGGGCCTGTTCACCCTAACATTGATCTCAGCGATTTGTTCTGCAGCAAGTCACACGGATACTTTCTGTACAAGCGACCTCTCCGATTTCTAAGCGGTGGATTATTCCTCTCCCACAGACACAGTGCTATCCTGTTTTTTTATTATTGGGAATAAACTGACATTGGGAAAGATAACTTATGAAACGGGCTACCAACACATCTGTTCATACTGGAGATGGTAATCCGGCATTATTAGGTGTCAGTGAGATTCACCAAAGGTAACACCCTCATTTTTTTAATCTCTCCATTGACATTGAGATTATATCCAATGCTGCTATTGCAATTCAATACTGCAACACTCCCTTCTCGGGGAATCCGCACATGCGATTACGCTCCACAGACTATGTAACCCCAACACTGTGGGGCTGCATCCAGGAACGCTCCCTCCAAAGGCCCACCAGTGCAGCAACAAGAGGACCTCCAAACCCTGCCCACAACCTGCAAATAGAGCTGGATCTTTCTGACAGGGGATTGACCTACAACAGAGATTCTACCCATGGAACTTAGCCAGTGACTCCAATGGTACTATATAAATCAATAAACCAACTCACATCATTCAGCAAAATAGGCTTTTGTAGCTAAAGGCAAAAGATGTGGACAAGAAAAGACATTTGTACACATAATTCTTGTCCTAAGAACTTTAAATTGAGATCTCATTTATCAGTCTATGGCTGGTTATATGAGTAAAAACTGAAAGTCAACTCCCTCTTTTAAAAACTAGTGGGAAATAAGAGTCAGGTACCCAGTTAAAGATGTTCTAACACTCGAGGCTAGGAGTGAGGTGTTGTAGAATATATAACTCTTATGCCACAATGTTATATTCATCATTCTTGGTATTATTAATGTTATATAACTCACTGCTTTGGTGACAGATGTACCAACTGGGAAAACCATATTATGACTTTATTGGTGGCCTTAGACCCAGATCTAAAGACCACTCCTGGCTTTTCAGAATATAGAGACTTCCATTTTTTTACCCTACAGGATGACCAGATAGACACAGAAAAGGAAACGATACACAGAAATGAGCGATGGCACAGATTTCTCTGGAAATATCATTCATAAACTCAACAGCTTTCTTATTCTTTCCTTTTCCTCAACCTGGAATCTGAACTTTGTGTATAAAGTAAAGATCTGCAGAGACTGGGGCTCCTCTAGGATACGAGCAGCAGACACCTGAACTGACACAGTTCTGCCGGGGACACTTCTCAGCTCATGCTCTAGGTGTTTTATAGAAACCATGGCGCTACTCAGAATTTATTTTCCTCACTTCTAGACCAAAATTACAGCCACGAGTTTGAATAAAAGTCACAGTCCAGAGGAAAAGCAATAACTTACTACAAGAAACATTGCGAAACTCAGGTATAAGCTGATTTATTTGAGGAAAACACAGGCGCTTTAGTGATGCAATGCATTATTAATGCAGCAACAGCTACCGGTGCTTTATCTGATATCGAGTTTTATACTAGTTTTTGCATCAGCTTCTTTACTATATGCTTCCCTAACAAAGAATTAAAAATGAAGTGTCTGACTTTTCAAAAAAGGACAGTATGAAAACATCCAAATATTCACAACGGACAGAATTAATGGAGGTTTCCAGATCGCATAACTTAACTGGTTAAGGTAGCGACAAAGCAGCAGCTGGATTCCAGCTTTCCGTTTCAGTAAGAGACACTAAATCTTCCAAACGAGCCAGTGCTACAAGAAAGGTCACTTAGAAAAAATTACAGAAAAGCCAAGGATGTGAGATAGCCAGACAGGGAAGAGGCTGCCACAAAATTAAATATGCCATTTACTCCTCGAAGATCAGTTTTAACACCAGTCTCATGCTGCCGTACTTGAACTAAGCAAAAATGACTGTACTTCCTAGAAGGAACTGAAAACGGACATAGTGAAGTGAATGGTGCCTTTGGAGCAAAAAACAAACGCTTTTCCCAGTCAAGGAGAGGTAAACAGTTGATGTAAAACCTTGTTAACAATCGACTATCAGTTCATATTGCTGCACTTGTTCTTTTGACTTTCTTTTGCGTGTACAACTATTTTACCCTCCAGAGAGATGTAAACTCACTTACTTCCAGGGAACTGTCCCCTCAAAGCTCAGACAGCAAAAGGGTTCAGTAAAAGCACAGAAAATGCCTCACTCTCTCCATCTTGTGGGCATAAGTGAACGTTGCAGCATGTGTTTGACGACCACAATGAACCCAGACTCGGGAAAACATTTAATCATGTGCAAGAGTATGTTCATATATAGGAACATTTTCTTAATGTGCACTTAAAACTTAAATCATGTGCTTTAATCCCACTGACTAAATTCACTGGGATAATGAGCTGTCTCTCCAGACGCTTCTTAAAGCTAGTACAATGTCTTTGGGTTTTTTTCCTTTTTCCAAATAATCACAGGAATACAGTCATTAAACACAATGCAGGAATCACATAAAGTGTAGTATTTAGGAAGAAAAGTAAAGGCACTGACCCGCTTGTGATGTCATCAGCTCTGATATTCTTGCCCAGCACATCCCCATCGCTCATATAGCCAGTGGCATCCATGGCGATGTCTTCCAGATCGATTTCATCGCTTCCCTTGTCCGAGACGTCAACGTGGCAGACACCGCTACCGCGGGACGTGAGTTGCCTCCGCAGAGGTGCTGAATACATGTAACGTCCCGACTCTGTGTTGATGAAGCGGCTGGCATTCCCTCGCGGAGGATATCCATTTCCCATCGACGGTGCGTCGCCTGCCTGCAGGCGGGGGCTGGACTGCCCCAGTCTCCACGATAAGGGGGTCGGTCGTCCCGTCAGGCTGAGGATGCTGCGGCCGCTTATCTCGGTAGTGACGTTGGTGTCAAACGTAGTTTCCAACGTGCTTAAAAGAATAAAGAACAGATAAAAAATAAAAAAATTAAAAGATTAAACGGGGCCTGCTGTACAGAGCATGGTGGGATTTCAGGCGATCACAAGACCCTACATCCTGAACAGTCACCACATACAAACTGTTAGTAACAATATTAACAGAATTTACCTGCTACAACGCCTTAAGAGAGTTTGGTCCACTCCTCCAACACCGTTCTTAAATAGTGATACTCACACTCAGGCTACCAAGTGTTCAACATGTATGTGAGAGACTTAAGCAGGAACTTTTTAATGGATTATCCACAGTATCAAAGCATAACTTTTTCATCCTCCATCATATATAACTCTATTATACCACAGTTTTGCCAGTCTAGGCAAGGGGGTGGGATATTAAGCTGACTCAAGGAAAACCAACTGAAGTATTATTTTTCTGATACATTTTCTTTTTTTGGCTGCATTCATGAAAGCCCTAATCACGTGGAGACGTGTCCAGCACCAAGACGGTAGCTATTTCTACACTGAGCAAAGGATTAAATTAAAAAGTAAGAAGAAAGGAAAAACAAATTTGTTTTTCAAAATCTATTTCATGTATTCATTAAGTGAATATATTTTTCAAAATATTGATAATATTTATACAGCACTCTGGGTACAAAAGCATTTTAGGTCACAGCCTGTAAATCTAGTTTTCAGTAAGTGGCAGCTTTGTTACATCTTTCATTCTCTGTGTCCAAGTGTGTGAAAATAAATCCTAGTACAGTAGGAGAATGCTGTGACCACTTATCTCGGTGATGCCATTGGTGTCAAAAGTAGTTTCCAGCGTGCTTAAAAAAATAAATGCATTTGATTAAACGTAAACTGCTATACGGAACCTTCAAAATGGAACTGCTACACCATGACATTTCAGGCGATGGGTACAGATTGCAGGACTACAACTCCGAACACTCGCAGTTTAGCTGCAGCTAATCTGTAGCGGCAACTTCTTTTACCCACATGAATGCCCCTTTTCCTTTCCTGCTCAACTAACGGAGTGTTGGTGCTTTTTTTATGATGGGTATTTGTTTAAAAAGGCAGCATTGTACTATTTGCAAGACAATGTCACGTACACGCTGCAAACCCCTATTCATCCCACAGTTTCAGTAATTAAATCATAATAAGCTGTCACATTAATTGCAATTTGAAAAGAAAAATAGCACTGGGAGTTCATCTTTGCAAGTTCTGCCTCAATTTTAGGTACAAAGCCAAACCACCAAGTGTTCCCCCATGAACTAATTTAGGGCTGCAGTCCATAAGGCACTGGGCACTAAGTAGGACCCCGACCTCATTAGGACCCTCCCATTCAACACTGAAAAGATCTGAGTCACAGAATGTTTAAATGTAACAGCCTTTGTTTATTTAGAGCATATTTTAAACATTACTGAAGATTTATAAGCTCTGCTTTACAAAGAAGAAGCAGTTATGTATGTGGATGACTAATAATATTAGAAAAATTTGTTTGTCCAAAAACTGGCCAGGAATTCAAGCTATGCACTTTATCAAGTGGGTCAAGCACAGTTCACCTGCTTATTTAAACAAAATATTGCACATAGGGAGAGAGGGGTGTAATGCACTGAAGTTGTTCAAGAGTAAGATGAAGAAACATTTTAAACTGTAACCTATATTCAAACATCACCCGTCTAACAAGCACTGATTATTCTCCACCTTTGATTCTGTATACAACCCGCCGTCACCAATTACTGATCGTACGTCTTAATAAACACTGAACCCAGTTCAGCGTCTGTGCTTTAAAGACAAAAAGTACAAGATCAGTATCTCCCACTGTAGTGTGAAATCGTTTTTCAAGGATGCAACCCAGCCAGATCTAAGAGATGTAAAGCAAGAGCACGATTTCCATTTTCTTATAAACCAAGTCATGCCATTACCTGTGAGTGACCTGGGTTCCCCGTAAACTGGACATCGTTTCCTCTAAGTTCTGTCGCAGATCGGCAATGTTTTTCACAGTTCGTAACCGCCGAGTTTCTGGATCCTCTCCTACAGGGAAAGCAAACCATTAGAAAGGATCAGGCAGGGAACACCACAGAACTGAGCTGTTACCTCTGCCTGAATCGGTCTCTAACGCATTTTTCCTTTCTGTTATTTAACACACTAAACTGATTACGATGCAGATACCGTTCCCCTACGGCAGGCACCTGCCGTTGCTGCAGCCGGACTGAGAATGAGCTCTGTACTGTTAACTTTATTTCACAGGCTGCCTTTGCACCAGATGTTCCTATATTGTCATTTCCCCATATGACCCAATTTAAATCCTGGTTAACTTTCAATCTCATTAGAAGATATACTCCATCAATACCCCCCTTTCCATCTCACATATTGACACAATTAGCATCAACCCGACACAGCCAATTTCTCCAATGCTATATTTTCACTAGACCTTCTTTTCCCCATTTTAAATAGATCTCCTTCTACAACAGCAGCTTTCCAGTAAACTAAATTGTGTTGACTGGGTGCTCCCATGCTGAGTGACGTTTCAGGTAAATTAGCAAAAGTTCTTGCTTGTCCACAGCACGACACAGTTACCGTTACTTAAGTGTGTGACATGACACAAAGTTGGGGGATGACTTTTACTTTCCCTGGCATTTAGAAATCCTGTTCTTTAAATATGCCATTATAAAACACATTTATGTCCTGTTCTTTAACTCTAAAAGCAGAGTTTATATACATTTAAAAAGTCCTCCTCATTCCTCAGCATAGTTTATTTACTTGCTCTCAGCTGTCAATTAGGAAACACTTTGGTTGCTAACTCAGCTGAGCTTTATATAGTTAAAACTTCTAAGAGGTTAAAGAGAAGTGAATTTCTAGTAGTGCCAACATATTCTTTGTAAGCTGAATACTGAAACAGAAAACCTCCAAAAAGCTGTCACAAAACTTCTGTTGGACACAGAAGGAAATGATTTCATTCTAGAGGGTTTACAACTCATGACTAAAGAAAAATACTGCAGGAAATTTAAAACTTTTCAAATTTTGTATCCACCTTTTCTGCACAAGTGGTGCATTCTTAAGCTGCCAGGACACCGGTCATCCATACGATCGCTAGTTTGGCTGGCTAGCTATATATTACGCAAATCGGAAGTGTTAAGGACCAGATAAATAAGCTGTGGAACTTCCCACATTCTTTGCTCTAAACTTCATGTTTCTGAAAGATACCAGGTTGGTAGCACAGAAAAACCAGGTCACATACTCTTTCCTGCAAAGCAGCAGTAGCACGAGCTACTCGCCGAAGTACTGGAGCCCCGGCTACAGGGAGCTATCTAGGGAGGGGAAGGTAGACTTAAATGCTTATACCGTCATTAGCCTTTCCGAGACAAACAACAATGGCTCACGTTAGCCATTTTTTTTAAATGGGTCTCCCTGGGAAATCATCTCCCTGAAATACAACTCACTTAGGCCAAATGGTCCAACAATTATGATCTGGCTGGATTGGAAATAGCCGCCTAACAAGACCAACTCCTCGAGCCAATGGGTCTCTGGGACAGAAAATATTTTCTGCATTCGCGGATCTACAACTTTTTGTAGTAAAGAACATAAAATATTTATAGGCCTTTAGCCTAACAAAGGTCACAGTGCTCTTTTACAGATCATTTCTCTCATAGATATGAAGGCAAACAGTAGAGAACTTTTTAGGGGAACATACATGAGACTAGGTAAACTAGTTTCTACTGAGATCACTCTTAATGCCTGAATTGATACAAAATTCTTACTTAAATGACACTCAACTGCTTAAATTATGAGTATACTTAAAAGAAAGACATTGGATAGTGCCATTGGACCTTAATTATTAAATCACTTAGCTCTTCATAAATAAGCAGTATCATTAAATTATTCAGCTTCCAGTTTTCCCTTCCTATCTTTTTTAAATATGTGTTATTAAATTAAAAGCATCAATAACTGCTACATAGGGAGGGAAGAAATCTGTCCCTTATTTCTTCTAATATATTTGGGTTGAGGGACCATTTAGTTTTATTTATCCATTCCACCAAAGGCCCCTTTACGGGCTGCTGCTGTCTGCGGGGTTTGGCTGCACGCAGCTGGGTTTTGCATCTCCGTTGTCTGAGGCTGTCAGCCACCTTCATTTCTGGATCCCCAAACTTACATATTCTCCTTGAATAGTAGTTTGTATTTACATAACATCGGTCATTAAAGACTAAAGACCTTTTGTGATCTATGAACACTTCTCAGTTTACAGGGCTGAAATCCACCTAGGCCACCAACAGGGTGATTAAGAGGTAATACTGAAAAAGTTTAAGCAGCTGGACACTGTGTTTCTTACTTTGAACTGGCTCTCACATTTAAATATAAACCCAAAAATGTTCTCAAGGATTTTATCCCTTGTTTCATTTGTCTTTTAAATATTTAATCCGCCTACATATAAATCATACACACAGATACGGTCATTTATGCATTCCTGCAGCCCTTTTCCTCACCAATGACTCTGCCTCTTGCCTTTGCCGTCAGCATACGCACACACAGGTATAATCGCGGCATTGACAGAATATGTAACGCAGTATGAATTTAATCCAGTTGTGAAACTTTTAGCACCTGATTCCAAGCAGGATAATCAGTTTCAAAACTTACATTAAACTGGAAGACACCAAGACTAAGTAGACGAAAAAAACTGAGATGTTCTACTGATCAGACACACTGCAATAGCGGGCAGTAAGCAAGTCAGACATTGCTGAAATTGGAATAGGAGGAGACTTGACTGCGACTTTAAAACCACATTTTAGATCTTTAGTAGAATAAGGTTGCTAAAAATTGCTTTGTTATATTCATTAGCTTAAAAAATATTGCTAATTATCATATAATTCTTACAGCAGCAGGAATTCCAGATAAACATATGAAGTGCTTTTGAATTTAGACTGCTACTGTCTAACAACAATCAGTTTCAGCTTCTGTATGTTGGACACAGTAAACTGAAGTTGGATTTTGGTCTCTTATTGCTGCAAAGACCCCTTTCTCAAGCTGATCAGATTCATGTGAGTGAATACTGAGATTCCTCCAAACCTATAAATGAACCAAAACATCAGGGAAGTTAATCTCTCTTGTAAACTCTGAAGCAAATGTCAAATGTGTGGGAATACTTAGGATCCTTATAAAAGCTTAACGATAAAAGGTGCTGCACATCTCCTAGGAAAACATCCAGTACGCAGAATTCCTAATGATTTGAAGAAATCTGGGGGGGGGTACACGATTGTGTAGAACTTGAGCTTCTCAGATTACTGACACCCTGTTTCCATTGCTAAAGAGCTGAAAGAAATATCCTTACTAATAAGAAATAATGCCTTAGGAATAAATCAAATTCAATCCCCCCTAAAGAGGGAGCTCCTGCCCTCAAACTTGCTTTAGCCCATTCTTATTTAACCAGACCACAGTCAGTAAGTCGTATTGCAAGACATACCTGAGAGGTCTTCGAGAGCAGGCTGTCCAGTTTTGACATAAAGAGCAGAATCCATGCTGACCCCTCCTGTGCTGGCCTCGGCTGTTACGTTCCCCTCATTGTCTGTCTGCGATCTGGAATGCCAAACAAAATAGAGAAGTGCAGCCACTCTCCATCAACAGTATCTCAAGTATAACAACTAGACAACTGCACCCGCCATCAGCTGCTCTGTCCCTCTCGCCAGAATAACCAGCAGACTGATTTTACATAATTCATTAGTCCCATGGTGAACTATGTCCTAGAAATGGAAACAAGCACTCAGCTGTAAAAAATAAAAAATTCATAGTCAAAGATAGGCTTCACAGCTCTTCAGTCAGACTCTTCAGACACTTGGATTTCCAGCTAAACTTCAATTATCAATAACATTGTTTGCTGTGGCTAATCTGATCACCTCTAATGAAGTCTATACTACATATACATCGAGCAGGTAGGGTGCGATGGCATTTATACTCCTGCTAACTACCCGTCAACGACTAGCAATATCGCTCCTCATTTGTATTCTGAACTAAAAAAACTGGTAGAACCAACTTCGAACTCCAATTCATTGTCTGGCGTTGTGCTGTCAGGTAATGAAATGTGATGTCATGAGGATCTATTGTCAGATTCGAGGAACAGATCTTGCCTCATTTCATTTTACTAGTCGCCTGTGTTTTGCTTGTAGAGCCGCATCAACAAGCGGCTGGAAGTTCTCCTGACCAAAGGGTAAGTGCTGTACAAAAGGGAAGCAGCAGCAGGGAATTACTATTCCAATAGTCTTATTTTCAGTTGACCCTCTATGAAACACAGCGCAATTTCTCACGTCTTTTATTTAAAAAAAAAACCCAAGCCAAGCAGAAAATAAGTCTATAGGCAGCTGAAAAGTCTAGATGAAAGAAATTTTAACTGATAGCAGAAAAGACCGGAGACTAATACTGCAATGCATTAACAAGTGCATTTTGCAGATTCAAAAAAGTATCTGGATAGTAAGTCTATAATTATGCTATGTTTGCTTTGCAAATCAATACAATTTGACTTTTCTCTTTCCTTTTAAAGCCAGCAAGGTTATCCAGTTCAGCCTTTTTTCCTACAATGCTGAAAAGACAAGACTACTTTTTCAATTTCTCAGCATTTTGTCCATCAGCCAACAGGCAGTTTCATTACTGCTTTTTGTAAAAAGTGAAATAAATTCTGCCTAGAGTTTATCAGTATGTTTGGATTATAGGAAACATAGGGATTGCATCCACTTTCACACTTTAGATGATGACATCTACATTCAAAACTAAGATGAACACCAAGTAGAGAGCTTTTTACTTTATCTTTTGACAAGACATTGTAGTGATAAACTTAACAACCCAAAGCATCATGAACACTTTTTTGCCCGTTACGAGGGACAAACAATAAAACAGTCAGTTTGCAATCACAATTTTCTGCTAAATTATGGATTAAAAAAGCTCAAACTGCACTGGGAACATTTAACTCACAACAAATCTCCAAAAATTACCAGTAGTAGATCCCACCCTCAGGCAAAGATGCAACAACAATGCTGATGTACGTAGGCGAATGCAAAAGCAAGGGAAATCCAGAACATGGACTGTTAATACAAGTTTTAGTAAGATAAATTTTTCCCAACTGGTTCATTTTCACGTGACCACATCTCAGAAGGACACCTGGCATTTTATCCCATACACACAGAGAGAACCCTCAAGGGGTCAGAAGACTCAAGGGGTCGCTCTTCCCATTTTGCATTCCTACATAGGTCTTTGGCATCCCTCTCCTTCAGGTTGATTCCATTTACATCCACTTTTGTTTAAAAAAATGTGGCCAACCATTTCTTGCGCTACATCTGCCAAGAGTTCAAAGGCAAAAATGCCTATAGTAGGCATAAAAAAAACAAATATGGGAAAGGGCAACAAAGATGACCAAAGGTTATGAACAGCATCTCTACAAGTAAAACCTAAACAGACTGGGGCACCTTAGCCTAGGAAAGACACATTTTAAGGGAGGGAAGGACATGATAGAGGCCTCTCAAATCATGAGCAGCAAGATGATGATGAAGACGGAACCACCGCTTGCACTCTCTTCCTACAAAAGAATTAAGCGGTGTCAAGGAAAACTAGGAGATGGCTGCCAAAACCAGAAATCCCACCACCTGACTGAGGAATTTCTTGCATCATGGTCAGGCCGGGGAACATGTCCTTAAGAAGCTTTGTTGTTGATTTCCCTCTTCCCTATGTATCCTCTACTGCGAATGTCAAACAGAAGATGCTGGACTAGATGGAGGTTAGTTGTGACCCCATACGGCTGATCTTTTGCTTATCTCATTCAGCACAGAACGGCAGACTTTGTGCTTGGCCTTACCTGTACTAAGGGGTTTTTATAATATTTTTTTAAGATTTCCCATTACTGCTTATAGTGAGGCAGCTCCACCACTGTTAGCCACACTGAAGAGCATGAGTCTGTCTATGTCACAAATTGGCATTGTTACAACTTTTAAAGCTATGCTGCATAAACCAAACCTAATCTACATGGTACAAAACCAGCTAAGAGCAGTACCTGGTCAAGAAGGTGTTAGTATTCTCATCTTAACCGTTAGTAGGGTCAGATACAACAATTATTCACCCTCCTATCTATCACAACTTTTTATACACGTTGGTCTGATGGCCTTCACCAACAGTTTTCATGTAAACGTATAAACTGTCTACTCTCTTATGGCAAGAGACTTTTACATGACATGGCATTCACCTTGCTGCCTCGCCCCCCTGAAAGATTGCCCAAAATGAATCTTCCTATCTACGCGTCGTGTTCGTAACAGTCCATTGGAGAAGTTCACCATACCTGTACATGAAGGGAGCTACCGTGGCAGTGTTCGGGTGGCTGTATTGCTGTTGGGGATGAGGTAGCTGAACACTCACAGTATTGCTCCCTGTGGTGTGTGTCGTCGCGGCGGGTCCGTTGACAGCTTGGCTGCTGCTGCTGCTGTTGAGGCCTCCTACGCCTTTTCCTTCAGAAGAGGCTAGGCTGGATGAGGAGCTGGAATGCCTGCTGTCCAGCTGAGACTTCTGATGAGAGAGCCCCGAGCCAGCTTTCCCGCTGCGGCCTCTCTCACCTTCCTTTGCAGGAACGGGGGCACTTAAGGATTTCCCTGTGGTGGTTTTCATTCCTGGTTTTGGTATTCCACTGTGCGAAGGGGCAGAGGCCTCCTTCTTGGCACTATTCAGCTTTCCTCCTTTAGGGATAAAGCTTGCGATCTTGGAGGACTTTTTTGGCATCTCTGTTGTTACTAGTGCTGTCTGTTCTTCTTTTGGTTCCTCTTTCACATCCAGCTTTTCAGTGACAGATGTTCTCTTTGCAACGTCTTTACTTTTATCCTTTTCTTTCTCCTTCTGTTTCTCTTTGTCCTTCTCATTACCCTTTGGAGAACTTTTCTTATTAGTTAGCGCCCGGCTGAAAGTCCTTTGTGCAATTCCCTTAAGTGCAATTTTGGGACTACTGGACATCGATCCCGGATTGTTCACATTCTGATTCGTGGCATCAATTTCTTCACTTTCCTCAAAGCTGAGAAGCATCTCTAGCTTTTCACAACTGTTGTCCCGAGACCCCAGACACTCAAGCGTTGTCCCTCCTGCTTTGGAGCCTCCTTTGCTATTGAAGAGTTTTAATTTTTCAAGCATGGATTTCTGACCGTTGGGAGTTGTTTTGGTGATTTCCGACGGTGGCTTTGGAGGCTCCGATACGGGCTGCTTTACAGATAACATGGAAGACGTAGCTGTGTGCTTAGCACTAAGGGACTTGCTGCGCCAAGGTTTAATAGCAGAGCTGGGCTGAGGGATGGCTGATGAGTTATTGCAACTAACAGTACTGCTGCAGCTTTGAACTGAGGATGAGACATTTTCATTCATTCCTGTGGGCTGGGAGGCTGTACTGTCTGCAGGCTCTGGAAAAAAACAAAAAACAACCCAAAAAACCAACACAGTAGTACCTGATATTATGACTAGTCTGAAATTCTTTCTGTAATGAAACATTAGGAACTTTACACTAATAACATTAGGAAGATAGACACATATCACTATTCTCAACATCAGTATCACTTAAAGAAAATAAAAGCCATTTTTCTTTTCCTACCCAGCAGAACAGCAACAAGCTCCTACTATGTAATTTACATTTACTTGCTCTTTCAAGGAAAAAAAACCAAACACAAAACAAGCAAACAACAAAACCCTCCTCCAATTCAAACCAAAATGTGTTTTGTGATGTGTTCTCCCTTATTAAGTTCAAAATACTTTTTTCATTAGCAAAAACGCAGCACTATTTTCTAACTCATGGTTCCTTCTGCTTTTGGCAAAATATTTGCTGTCCAAATCTGATTCTTAGAAAAACCTCAAATATATATATTAAAAAAAAATGCAAGAGTAAGGAGAAAATTTAAACTGAAGTCCTTTCAGTTATTGGGGCAGGGATGAGATCTTCATATGCAAAGACAGAAGAAAACTCCATGTACAAAAACAAAACCAGTTGTGTCCTTATGCAATGAACCTAAATTAAGTATTACCACATATCTTAATCCAGCTGTAAGAGAAACTAGTGGCAGTAACTGTACAGCCCTCCTCCCTCAGAGAAAGAAAATCTTTTTTATATATAGATATATATATTTCCTTTTAATGGTATCTGTTCTTGTTAAGAAATTAGTTCAGAGCTTAAAGAGAGCTTGAAAAATCACACTCACCTACCAGTGGCCACTTCTCCTCTGAAGTTTCTCTTTGCAGAGTTTCCTTTCTGGAGACGTTACTCTCTCAATTATCACAAATATGTTTTCTGTTAAACTGCTCATGTTTCCAATTAACTTTTGTCATCTATGTCTGTTCGCCTGCCCAGCAGCCTGCTGGGGATTAACGGCTCTTACCTATATTTCCCTGCCCTCTAGCAATAAAGTAAACTGTGTATAGAGCTGCATTTTTTTAATTCAAAAATCAACAGCAGTTGAGAGCGTGCGTTTTCGGCAGCAGGAGCAGCCCTGTGAATTCAGCCCTGTAAATCATGAGCTGCTGCAACCACACAGGGACTGTTTTACTTCACTTTCAGCTGCTCAGTGAAGATACGGCTCTGTTAGCCTCCCTCCTCTGATCCAAACCAGGTCTACTGAAGATTTAAAGCACATACATCTTCCTGACTTAGCATAGAATCGGGTTTCTAAGAGTATTAGACACTCCTTAATAATAAACTCAGTCATTTCACATGGTTACGGACAAAGTAGAATAGCAGGAATCAATGATACTTTAAAAAAATATTACTGAAGTCAGAAGATTTCCAGGACTCTGTTATTAACCAATAACTATTACGTTGGCTGGTTTTGCTAGTCCTTTTCCTATGGCAAACTACCCACACGGAGATGGAAGGAAGCAAGAACAGACAGGATTACAGACACAGAAAGGAATTGTAAGCTAGGGCCAGCCTGCTGACTTCCAGGGCATTACTCCTGTTTTACTCTGGTACAGAAGAAAAATCAAGCTGCTGAACGTCCCAAACGGCAATGCCACCTGGTCCTCTGGTTGCTCTGCTCAAGCCTGCTAAATTCAATCCGATGGGTTAAGGAGAATGAAGAAGTCATAGCGTAGGAGTCACCGCGACTCCCAGTGCACCGGGGAGCAGTGACCCACCATCACAGCGCCCTGCCCGCAGAAGGAGAAAGGAAGGAAGGTCACAACTAATTCCGAAACTGTTGGAAATGTTACTCCCTCTGCTTTCAAAGCTGCGCACCATTGCTTTTACCTTCATGCCTCTTACCATACACCGCTGCTTTGTTATTATTTTTATTTCCTGAAGTCCTCCTACCCATCCAAATCTACCTCCCATTGCAACCCTGCACCATGCCGAGGTTACAAAAGAACTCAGAACAAGCAAGCCTTTGTCTCAGCCTGCCTTGCACAGAAGACACCCAAGCAATGTAATGTAAGCTTCACAAAACTCCCAATTGTGCATAATTTACAATTAATTTGTTTAGCTTCTTTTAGAAAACTAATAATTACCCATCTTGGTATCAGGATACTTCTACAGAAACTGGGGATTCCCAGTACTTCCAACACTAAGTTCCTAATCTAAACGCATTCTGGCCTAATCACGTTAAACAAACAACAACAACAAAAATCTCAGCATAAAGCATACCATGCCCATAAATCACCAGAGCTGTCTGTGATTCATGAACATACCTAGGACCAATTTACAACTGGGTCCAAGGATGAACCTACTGTACTCATCAATATGGGCAGGGAACCTTTTACTTTCTCAGAAAATCTGAGTTGCAAGGAGTAACGGGACTGGGACAACATAAGGGTGACAAATTGAAAATTACTGGAAAGGGATCCGTCTACAAAGTAGTGCTTATTGCTTTACATACATATGGAGAAGGCAGCATGAGGTGGGGAAGAGATGGTTGCACACTCAGCTAGTACAACATAGGCAGCAACACAAACCTAGCTCAGGGTGAAACGGCGTTCAGTCAGAGCATGCAGGCAACTGAACAGGCTTGGAAAAGAAATCTGTCTTCTCAGAAAGGTTCTTAACAGCAGCTTGAAAAAAATACAGGCAATGCGTGTATTGGTATGAACAAAGTCCTCTTGCGTTCACAGGAGCTCAGAGCCTGCGGAGTCCTTGCGTGAGCTGTGACCCACAGGCTGAGGCACGTGCCTGAGGTAAGAGTTACCCGAGTACCAGGCTGCGGTCCATAACCTAGCTGCAAAGTCTCACTCCATCTCAAACACTGAGCTAGCTGTTAACGCACTGCGGATCAGCTGTGGGAGCAGAAACCGGAGGCAGCCCACATCAAAACACGCTTCCAAGAGCTCTACGATGGTTTCCTGGAAGTGAATGGAAGGCGTCGGTTCATTTGGGACATCAACTTCATCCTAACGGCCCAGGTGAGTGCTCCAGTCTGCGGACTTTGGGGCAAAAGGCTTCGCTTGGATCAAGTGAAATGTTTTAGCTTTTTTAAAAATCAAATACCAACAGCATTTCTCAAAATTTATTTCCAAAAAAATCCAGAACTTTGAAATTTCTCCTTTCTCTGAGTCTCTGAGTGTTTTCAAGACTTTTTTTTTTTTTTTAAATTCTGTTTGGTCACTGACCAAAATATATTTTTTTTTGGGTTTGTTGGCTTTTTAAACACAGTGTTTGCTTTGTCCCCAACTCCCCCACATACACCCTCCTAATTGGAAGTTAATTGTGCTTCAGTTGCCAGTGGCGTAGGATGAGTACAATGTAACTCCGCTTACAGAGTTGCTCCTCATTTACAGACATTCAGAGAAAGCAGAATTAGGACAAGAATACGATGACTGTAACATTTAAAAGAATTAATATATGGGGACGTTAATGTAATTCTCAGAGTTTCTACCTGATATTTTCCAGGAAGTAAATCCTACGAATGTTGGATGCTATCCATCTGATATCAATGAAAAATATTCAGAAACTCTTAAATATACATGTTAAGCTTTGGGAAAGGAAAGAAGTTTTCTTACAGAAGTACAGTGGATTTTGAGTCATACTCAGGTAAAATACAGCGAGACTGGAAATTCATAGTCCTCAACTTTTTGTTACATTGCACCATGCAAAGTTAATGCAAGAAATAAAAAGTTCACTGTAAAACACACTCATAAAAAATGGCCTCAGTTTAAGAGAACTTCTGCCTTTTTAAGAGTCTCTGTTCCTTTCTTAGAAACAAGTCTGCTGGCTCTTTTACTCCTCAGACCGATCTTGGTAAACGAAAAAGGTTCTGCTGCCAGAATGTAGATTCAAATGCTAGGTTTCCTAATGAAGCAGTAACATCAATACATGGATAACACATCAGCATGCAAAGGGGAAAGTTTTATTCAGCGTAGCATAGGCCCTTCTTTCATGAAAAGGAGGGCAGGTTTCATGCATTCGATTAATAAGCTTATTATTTCCCATGTGTTCCTTTGTGAGGGAGATATTTTCTTTCTTCAGCAACCTGCATTAACTAAAACTGACTATAAAAGAAATGTTTTCAAACCCAAGCTACAGCCTACAATAAATAACGATCGCTTTCCTCTTTTCAGAGTCAAATCTTGGCCTGAAATCTATTTTGTTCCTAGCATTCCTGTTAAAAAAAGATGTTGGTGGTCTAGTTCCAATGCCAATACGCACTGTAGCATGGGTAAATCTGATTTCAGCTGCTCCTGCAAAGTCTTAACTGCATCTGTAAACCTACCCATTTGTGATGGGGGAAGGAAAAAAAAAATAGTCTGAAGGCTTATGATTTAATTCTTCCACTGAAGTCTTTGAGAGCTTACGTTGTAAGGAGGTCAGGAGAAAATATATACAATTTCCCATCATTTGTCATGTTCACTCTAAGCAAGCGGGCTTTGATTTGCTATAGCTGAAAACTTTCAAAAACAATCATTATAAGCATGAAAGGCAACACAAAGACAAAGGACGTTCTCATAGCTACTTCTCCTTAGGAGGGTCAAGAACTTAACAGCATTTTTATTCATTTTAGAATGAACAAGCTGTCATTTTTTATTTCACAGCTATGGGAAAAATAAGAAGTTCTCATGAAGAGAAATATCTTTTAGTCCAGCCCAAAGATTAGATAACGGAGTTAAAAGCAAGTCCACAACCAAATTCTAGTTTGGGAATAAAAGCAGATCTGCTCTATGACACTACAGTGTCAGAACTGCAGAAACCACAGCAGCAGTTTCTTCATTTCCCATCTAGAGGAATAACTGGTGAGTTTTGACCCTTCCCGTCCACCCACCAGCAGACCCTCCTTCAAAGTACTACAAATAAAGAGTCCTACAGAGAAGAGCTTTTTAGCTGAGCTATTCTCTTCTTCGGTAATGATTTATCATGCTCAGCAAACCCCTGAAGTATGGAAATGCCTGCATTTCTGCCAGGACCTGGCTATAAAAATCACAATCTTTCCATAATCCGAACCACAAGCAGGTAGAGCGGAATGTTGCCAACAGGAGCAACCTGGCATACAGCCCTTCCTCAAAATAAGCACAACTCTTCTGGCCCGCAGAAGTTTCTATTTCGATTGTATCGCTGTTGGCTGGAGAGAACTACAGCTGGGTGGAAAGGACTGGCTGATTTACCAGCTCCGGGTGGGCAAGAGGCATGGCCTCCACCCGTAAGCCGACTGAAGCTTTGTGTTGTCTCTTCTACTCTGGGCCACAACAAAAAGCAACAAAAATGTTTTCTTAAAGCAGAGATTGCCAGGTAGGGAACTTCTGCGTAACCTGAGAAAAGCCTGGATAGGAAACGTTTTGCTTTGCCGAGGACAAAAACTACACCAAGCTGAGCAGAATTGGTTCCTTCAGCTTCTGTCCACTGGCTTTCCCTTTAGGGGTGACTTAATTCATTGTAATATGAGATGAAAATTACCTTTACCTCTAGGTATTTTTCTATCCTTCCATCATATTTACTTCTTCAATCCCACTGTTGTAATCCCTGTATCTTCAATAGCAGTTCCATGTATTCACAGGAAGCTGTTGTACCTCTGAAAACCCGTACCGAAGCCCGTGGGTATGTCAGCAACTCAACTTCCACCTTTCTGTAAAGTCCCCTTCGTTCACACAGAGCTCCAGTACATGAAACAACAGTTCTGCTGTTGACTGGTTTACGTTGCCAAGGCTCAGCACTTTCGCTGAGGTGACGGCAAGTAAAACTGGAGCACGGGCGATCCTTTTCTCATTGTCTTGACATAATCGACTGAGACACTTGAATTCCTTGTTGTTTTTGTTTAGTTACTGTAAAATTCAAAATGCTGTCCACATGACTGCCTAAGAAAGAGGTTGGAGGGACCTCTATCGACCACATACTGGTTAGATGATCATAAAAATAATGAAGCCAAGTTTACTGTGCCATTCAAAACAAGTTGACTCTCCATTAAATACTAGACAAATACCATTCTTGTTCATTACTCTCTATTTTCTTCCCATTATTTGTACAATCAAATCCCCCAAGATTTCTCATAACAGAGCTATTCAACAGCATTAATGAATTCCAGACAGGAAGCTGTTGCAGAGTCTTTCATTAGATTTTATACATAGCTGGAGTGGACAACATGTCCACTTAGCAGCCCTGATCTAACACCTCTCTCCTACAGGTCAGTTATATGAAATACACCATATACTTGTTAGCGGCCTGAGAATTGCACTTAGGGAATATTGTCCATTGGCCTATTTGGATTATTAGTAGTGGCCGCAATCTGGGCTTGGAATGATCACAGAGGTAGAAATGGAAGCAGATTTTTAACAGAGAAGGGACAGGCAATAGGAAAAAATACCAAAGAAAACTCCCACTGATCAGTCAATATGCCAAGCTAAACTACTTTTTAACTCTGAAAGGTCTTCCTCTGCTCAGTGAGAAGTCATACAACTCTTCAGCTGTGAAGTGGCAAATACCAATGCACTCATGAACGTGGACAATCTATGTTTAAACAGAAGAGTCAAGTCAAACCATATAGAAATACCAATACTTTACCATCATCTATATTTACACCTATATACGAACATACATAAATATGGAGAAATCTGTTACATTTTTGGATCAAAACCAGCTGACAGACACATATTACTTTTTATACTGGGGTCTTCTTAATTTCCTCTCTCTGGTCAATGAAACTACTCTACAATCTGTAGCAGGAGATCTTTCAAACCCGGCCAACGTGCAAGTAACAATCTACTTTACATGACAGTAACGAAGGGTTGGGCCACAGCTTTATGCTCATCAGCTGCTTCAGAGGTGGTGGCAGTTCTCTGGCACGAGTCACAGATTCTTTAGGTATATTTGGGTATGGATGAGGAACAGGCAAAAGGCTCAGGAGAGAAGCCACAAATGGAAGGGACCAGAGTGGCTGGCTGATGATCTTACCCAGGGAGAGGAGGCTTCTACACGTGTGGTAGAAACATGCTGGCACTTACAGAAGTCTGGGACACAGCACCACTGCTGTTTGCTTTCCTGTGGTTTAATAGTGAACTTTCATTTCCATAGCTGTTCTTCTGGCACAATTCACCCAACAATAAATTTACAAGAAACAGTAAATATTTATTTTAAAAGGAAACATCTAGGAACTGTAAAGGCCATGAAATGCTGGGCCAGCCCTTCAGCTGGTATAAATTAATACGGTTCCACTGTCTCCAATGCAGCTATGCAGATGTACACTGGGCAAGAAGCTGCTTCTCAAGGTTACATCTTGCCTCAAAGCTCAGGATTTTTATCCTCATGAACTATACAGTTAAGAAGGTGTCATTGGCTAACTTTTTAATTTTTTTTCCCCCCAAAACTTTATTTAAATACATTTTTGGCTTGTTTTAGATATTCCTAAAGCTTATACCAACTATGGCAAAGTTCTGTGGTCTTGTAAAGCTCCACTCCAGCTGCAATTAAGCCTTCTGCCAGCTTTTGTTTAGGTAAAGGAGGACGTATTTTTTAATGTCAAATTCAGCCAGTTGAACATTTGTAAAATTAACCATGAATATGATTTACTGCATACTTGTATCTTGTCCTATAAACGTGCCATACTGCTTGTTATATTCTGACAGTCTTTAAGTTGTTTTATGGGCACACACCCAACATAAATATGTCGCTAAAGATTCACTAAGATGAGCCAACCTTTCAAAAAATACCAAACCATTTGATTAAAGAAGTGAAAGGGTGCAAGCAATACCCCAGGATCTCTCTCCCTGTCTGATGAGTATTTTGTTTGACGCTAATACCTCTCACGATGTATGACATATGACTTTATGACATAAGCCAGTAACCTTAAGTTTGGGGAATACAGAGGCATTAATATATTTGGTAAGTTGGAGAAAGAGACTGAGTCAATAAGATTACATTCATGAGGCTGACTGAAAAGTTCTGTGCTTAGAAAGGAGAAACTGAATGCCTAAATCTAAAGCATCAATCAATCAGCTCTGCAGCACTACTGCAGAAAAGAAACAGGAGTTACATATTGAACACTTGGTAAATACCTTCAATGCAAGTTATATTTAGAAAACTGGATGGGGTTATTCCAGCGTCTGCATTTTGGTAGTGCATACAGCAGAAATTATAGATAATATAGATAAAAATATAGATAAATAAAAATATAGATAAAAATATAGATAGAAAATACCAGAAAATACCAGCTACTCTAGTTATGGATTTGTTGGGACAAATTATGTAAATTTATTTTACCATCAGTCTGACTTACAGGGAACACAGTCAATCGGTAAAAACAGAGAGCGCCTCTCGGCTGCCAGCACAAGGGAGCACAGAGGCAGCATCCCGAACAGTAAGCAGAATATGCTGTTTGCTTCATACCTGACCAAGATGAAGCACCTGTACATTTTAAAGGTGCTAATGACTGAAATTTATGAAATTATCATACTCTCATTTTGTTGAGCCCATCGCATTTATTTCCCAGTGAAAATCCAATAGTGTGGGTAAATTGACTTCAAACTTTATGGACCTATGCTTCTTTAAAAAATAAAACCTTTTCCACTTTTGCAGTTGTTTCAATCTTCGTTACTTTTGCACAGTCGTATCGAGTCAATACTTCAGAAGTAAACATTAGATTCATTCAATTTTCTAAAGAAAGAGAAAACTAATAAGAAAACTAAAAATGACATGGATATAGAACAGCAGTGAAAGTAACTGCTCCAAAAAGTCAAATGAAGGAAGTTTTTTCTAAATCCATAGGGACACATTTTTCAGTCATGAAGAAAGTTATAACTGCCAAAATAATAATAAAAAAAAAGGTCTTTAACTTACTGCTATCTGTTGCATGAGCCAACTGTGTCATTCTATAAAACCACTTCCCAGCTCTCTGACATCCATACACTGTTCATCAGTAAGGAGAGGAATCTTTCCATTTCAGGAGCTTGGCTTATTAATGCTAGCCTGTCGCGAACTGTTACATCTTTCTGCTGCTCGTGGTTCCAAAAGCCTTCCTCACTCAGCCCTCTCGCACCCTCTCTCAGCAGCCTTGCAGAGCTGGGCTCAGCGCTAGTCCACCGGCACAGCTGAAACCAAGTCAGTGACGACCTGGCAGTTTGCACGAAAAGGGCCGACGCCTTCTCAATATCAGCTGAAGTGTATCGGAGTCCTCAGTCGGAAGTCGCAGCAGCACACTGCCTATACAGGACGTTGGTCGAGAGACCAGGCTTAATTTCACATTTCTGCCTTATTTAGCAACACGCCTGCGTGCCACCAGCGAGCGACGCAACAGGGAGCACTGTAAAAACAGGGATTCCTGCCAGCCGCAAATTAACTTTGTGGGTTTATAGTAATGCTCTCTTCTGTAAGATACCACACACCTGACTACTTCAGGACTATTAAGTCTTTGATTAGTAAAAGATGTCACTCAGAGTGCCAAGACTTATAACAACTTACATATACACGCACACACACATATATACGTAGTAATTATTATATATATAACAACTGTAAAATATGTTGTTATATTGTTGGTAGCATCTATGAGCTACCAACATTACAATGACTTTTTAAACAGACCAGGAGGACATCGCAGGTGGTTTTGAGATTGGTTTACAGAAAATGGCCCCACTGGGCTCTCCAAAAAGGGCCCTTCGTTACTTCAAGATAGTTTCTGAACTCGAGAGAGTACTCGACCACAGACCCTGATGAACCTCAAAAACTGGAGTTATTCAGTACGATACCAATAAAAGAACTTTCTTCAGTGCTTAAAAACCAAGAACAACCCAGGCTCTGCAGTAAGCCGCCTGCAAGACCAAATCTAGAGGTCCTGCTTTTATTTCAACTCTTCTTATTCAGCCAAACAATCCTGCCTAGTAACTCCTCTTGCCTGATTACTAAAATGGACAACACCACAGAGGACAACAGTTATTTTAGGCCCAAAGAGATTCATTTACCAACACTGGGGTGTTATTCTTTTCTCCTACAGTTGGATGAAAATTTTATAAGGTGGTTATGGGCTGTAGAAACAAACTGAGCTGGTATGAATTGGGGACAATAGAATTTATTTATTTAAAGTTTTTTCTTCTGGAGGACAACAGTCATTTGAAATTGGTTCACACCAGCCCAGGTTGGTCATTAATATGTCCCAGCACTGAAAGGTTCACACTGTAGCTGATGACTTGATCACCACCGAATGGAAACTGCTAGTGGTTTTGTTTGCTTTAAAGGTAACACTTGGTATCCTGATCGTCTCAACCATTAAATATCGAAAGGAATGGCTTTTCCTTTGGCCAGGAAAGGGGGAAGACGAGGCAGCACTGAGCATTGGGATAGGCTGGCCATACATATAGCTTCCACTTGGAAGAGACTGCCTGTTCAGCCATCCCAGAACCCTTCTGCCAGCCCCGAGTCAAGCTGGCTCAACGCCCCAGGAACTGAATCTCATATCTCAGCTCCCCTGCCACAGCTGTCATGACAACTATCCCTGTACCTGCACCCAGAAAAGGCCTTTGCTTTCACATTCAGGCTTCTACTCCAAACGCTACTATAAATGGGTAAAAAAAAAAAGCTAACTCTCCAACAGGAGTTTCTGTCATGCTTTACAAGTCTCAGAGCTCTTTTTTTTGCCACTTTTTTTTTTTTTTAAATTCTTATACTGTTACTTGGCACAAAGGCAAAAGCCTGGGTTTTGTCTCTGTTTATTCTTATTGATTTATTTGGAGTGGAAAAAGTGCATGAGGTTAAACAGAACGTAACAGTGCCAGTGAGGAAGCTTGTGCAACATCACTTGACCATCCTGTACTTGGTACAGGAGCCAAACCCAGCCTTTCAGAACATGAAACACTTCATCCGATTTTATGTGCAGCTACAGAAAAGGGCTTGTCCTCCATTTTCATATGCTTAAATGAAAGATTTTTCATTCAAGAAAACTACTAGGATGATCTGAGTTGATCTTAAAGATAAAATGGTTCAAAGAGTTCACTCAGGAATTTCTAAGCCAAAACTGTAACCTCTGTGAGAATACCAGCACTGGGCAGATATTAAATTTCGACTCATTATGTCCAATTTAGTCTTTCAATGGCTAATCATCCTCATTTTTAAAATTTGTATCCAGTTTGTGGTCTGAATTGGGCTAATTTCAAATTCCAAACAAATGGATACACGTACGCTATCTATTGAGATAATAAAGAATCCTTATTACTATAAATCTCGCTCCCTACAGGTATCCTGCAGATAGTGGTTCTTTTAGACAAAGAACATAAATTAACCTTTTAAATACCTAAGTGCAAAGGCGTTTTTCCAAACCTCTAACTGTGCAGTGCTCTTCTCTATGTTTTATTGGCATCCGTCTTTTTCAAAGCACATTTCAATGCTGCTGAAAATTTTAGCCTTCACAATACTACCCACAAGAACTGGGAGTGGCCTTCTGAGCAGCGCACCTCCACGAATCAGTATCACGTGGATTCTCATAGGTCTAGTTGTGAAAATCTCATTGCAGCTCTATAGATTTAACTTCGAAGGGTCATTCCTACTAAAGCCGTGACAAGACATGCCATGCCCTCTTGAACTGCACCGATAAATATAACTGCCTACACATAAAGTGCACACATTTTTAGCACACATTTGGTGTAGGTAACCATACACCAATAAGACTGATTTGCTCAGTGGAGTGGAGATAACATTTCCTTGCTAATATTTCACTTACTTGGTAGTCATTCCTATTTTGATAACACAAAGTTAAGAAGTTATAGGAAAGAAATTCCTTAACTGACCTTTAAGACACCTTAATACCTCTTCCTACTTAACTAGTCTATACTCAATAAAAACTTTAAAAGGAAATAATATTTAACGGTATCAAAGTGTGGTAATTTTATACCTGCCAGAGCTCAGAGCTGGACTCAAGTTATATTAGCCCCTTAGTGCTGGCTCCATACAGGTCTGATTCATGCAAAATTGTCACTGCAATGAGACCCTGTCTCTCTGGGATCTGCAGGTTGCCATACCTCCTTCTGTCTCTGTGCCACCCCTCTGTACTGGAAGTATTTTAGCTGTGTCAGCAGGGTAAATATGTCTGTAATGGGTGTAATGCGGACCAGTTTGAGTGTCACTGCATCACATTGCAATACACACAGCTTTGCACAACAGACCAGACCTCAGCATCAACATAGAAGAGGAGAAAACATGGAACATTTAAATAAGGCAGGCATGTAGAACACTTGGAAAATATTAGATATTTATCTTAATAGGTAGAACTATCAGACCTGAAGCACACTTCAGTTTTGCTTTGCCTTCCTCCTCTCCCTGACCCTGAGTCCCTTAAATAAGTGACTGATAACAGTTTAGTGAATGTCCAGTATACTTCTAACACTCTAAGAAAGTTACCTTATATTTAAATTGTAGAAATCATAGAACAGGCTAGGAAGAAACCTCTAGAGATCATTCCTTCCAACCTCCAGCTGAAAGCAGAGCCTTAGATGAGGTTATCCAGGGCTCCGTCAAGGGAAGTCCTGAATACTTCCAGAAAGGAAGATTCCACCGCTTCCCTGGACAAACTTCTCCAATATTTAATTCTCCTCATGGCGAAGAATTTTATTCCTATTGCAAGACAGAAATTCCCCTAAAGGAACTTGTGCCCATTGCCTCTTGTCCTGTCACCATGCATCCTCTACATATTAAAAGGGAATGTTTAAATATATACTGCCTTGCAAGATAAAGGGAGTACCCAAAATCTGAAAGAAATAAAAGAAAATGAGCATCAACCAGAGTAGCACAAACTTTTCTTACTCTCCTGCCTGTATGGTATATCCATACCTGGAAATGGAGACATGCAGAGCTAAGATTACGGCTGAGTCAACAGGATCTGGTTTCACAGCCCTCTCATGAGACTTTTACCAAGTGAATCTGCAAGAACACTGCTACTGAAACATTTATTTCATCTGAGTGCATGAATCTGTATGCATGTATTCCCTTTTTTCTAGTACTACCTATTTAAGAAAAACCTGACATTATTAGCACTGCCTTCTTCATAAATCTGAACAATAAACATTTGCTTTGATCTCATGTGGAAATGGTCAAAGGCTGGTAGTACTTTTTTTTCTGCTGACATTTTACCTAACTTCAATCCAAAGGAGAAGCGTCATTTTTCCAGCAGACTTCTACTGCCCTCTGTAGGATTATTTTACAGAAAATATTAGGACCAAAGTAAAAGAAGAAACTAAAAAGAAAGCATGTAAGCCTGTCACATTACTATATCACTTCATAAACATACTGGAGATGGCATATTAAGCTGATGTTTCCTAGAGCTTCATAAGGTTCGGGAATTTATAGACTGTGGATACAAATTGGGAAGTAATAAACAGAATATTCCCATACAACGTTACCAGATTTTTGAGACTGCAAAATGAAAACCGAGTGCCTGAAGATCAGTGAAGACAGGGGATACTTGAGGGTGTAACAGAAGTACTCAGAAAGACCCACTGGTTTTCAGAACTGTAGACTGCTTTCAAAGCATGTCTCAGAAGACTCTCACTGCATAGCTAAGCAAAGCACTGAAAAAAAATAGTGAGAAAATATACTGTATCAGAGTGTTTACTGAAGTTGTATGCTTCAATATTTAAGTTTCATTCTTGATACAACCTAGGACAGTTCTGCTCCTTCTTGCCATGTACAAAAAAATAGATTTTTTAAAAAAATTATTCTAAATTACACATGCAAATAAAATTTTGGCTATTTTTTATTGGTAATCATATTAGACAATCAGAAGAACATGGTACCGTGGAGCCTCAAGATAACTAGTAACTAATAGTTTTCATACCAGCATAGAAATACAACCGCATTTGCCTCTTTACATTCCTTAGAAGTATTTTTGATAATTTAGATGCGTTCAGTAGTGACCTTGGGAGGTGGCTGATGCTTTTCATACTACAGTATGTTTGCAGTGTTAAACAGTATTACAGGACAAGAAAGTAAACCAAAGGTATACATATGCATGGGCTAAGTAACGGCGACAACTCAGAAGTGAATTAAAAGGCTCCAATTGTATGAAGCGTTTATGATGACATCAAAAATCACAAGCCTGAGCGGCTCATCATTTCCCCACAATCCAAAAATGCAATTAGACCTTAATTGCATTTCACTTAAAAAAAAAAAGCCTGTAACAGCAATTACACACAGTAAAATACCCTGCCTAGAATGCTGCTGCAATTATAAACGGCTAATCACTGTGACAGTAAGTAACGTACCGTGCCATGTTACTGTTTTATGATGTGAGAAAGGAGGGCACTGATATTCCTGAAAGGTTGTAGGGAATTCTGCATATAAACTGTGGGGCTAACTCCAGAAAGCAAGTTAAACCTACAATGCTCTAACCTCAAAGGAGGTGTTCATCCGACTGAACTAGGTGTCTTAGTCATCCCAACTAGAGAAAACGTATCCCTTCTCCACATCTCGGAACTGGTGCCAGACAGCAGGCGAAGACTGAGAAAGCAAAATAAAATACTGAAGACAACGTAAGCTGTGGGGAAGTGAGACTCGCATCTCTATGTGCGCTCCCCTTTGCTAGGAGGACGAATGCATCGCACAACAAACGTGCGTGCATCCAAGAATCTCTGATTTTTGTGCAACAGTGTAATCATTTTCAGTGTTACATAAACCCTCTCCCCAAGATTTCTAGAAAACCAGCGGTCTCATAATTAACTGACTCATGGAATCTTTCAAAAAAATCTAGGTTATTTATTTTCCAGTAGCTAGCTATTCCTCCATGCTCCATTTACTGTCCTTCTCATTTCTGATGTATTCTGTTTCAATTAACGCACTTTCATCGCCACAAGACACAGACGACTGACTAACAAGACAATTCACATTTGGAGGGAACGGCCACAGATTAATAAAAGCCGAAAATTACAACCTACTTTGTAAGAAATGATTCAAATGGAATACACTGAAAGGCTACCTTCTATCACAAAGTGAGCGCTCGTGCCAAAACAGTCTGCCAAAACAGGCAGATTTCTCTTTCTCCCATTTCCTTCTCCAAAAACACACAACAGAGTTAGTACCGGGTAAAGAGATGAAAACTTACCAAGACTGGCACACAACACGGTCACGTAAGCCTCACTTCCTTAGGCAAAATATAGGATATGGGTCAGAAAACCTGAATTGTCTTAGCACTTTGACAATAAACTTTGTCTGGCAACGTTACAATTAACTTAAAATAAGCCAAAAAGTTGTCAGATCAACTGCTTTTGTTTCTCATGGATGCAGACCAACTTTGTGTCATGACTGTATTTGTAAGTAAAGTTCAAGTTCAACTTACATAAGCCCTCACGATCTCTTTTTGAAGTCCATAATTTATGACTGGAAATTTTGACCAGAGCAAAATTCTGAGTATTTAATGCAACTTATGTAGGCTGTCAACCTAAAAACCAACCTTTTTTCTCTCAGTCATTTGTAACATTCATAGGAAGCAGATGATCTTGTATGGTTCTTCAGCAACCGGTTTATCTTCCTGAAGAGATGGGTCACAATGAGGAATGAGGGTTCATAGAACTGTCTGCCTAAAAGCAGTTGATATTTAAGGTACTCAGTTGACAAATTATTGTTATATCTCTGCATGTGTAAAGACTTCTTTTTTTCCCTTTCTTATTTTTCCTTATTTAGTAATCTTGGTAAACTGAGAAAAAGCCAAGATAGCTCAAGTTCTCTCTTCAACGCAGCCTGACAGCACACCATCCATACGCAGAAGGATCATCTAGCCAACCAACACACACGACAGGACGAGGCACATCCCACACTGTCTCTCCCCAGGCTGGCAGTTACGGGACATGAGCAAAAGGGGAGAGTATTGATGAGGAGGAGGCGGAGGCGTACTGGGGAGATACTACACAGGAAAAGTGGGTTTCATCGGTTCTGCCGCTCAGGCCATAACCTGTCAGCTTGTTCTTTTACCTGAAAGTCAGATCTAATTCAGGTTTAGAAATGACTATTACACGCTGATGTTACAGTTAACTATTACTGTATGTAATTTTTATTACAATTGTAGATATTACAATTGTAATGTTGTAATTATGTAATAATATGTAAAAGTGTAAATATTACAACTGCAATATTACAAGATGTAAATATTACTGTACCTTCTAAAACAGTAAGCACAAGTTTACCAAGGCAGTATGTTGCCAATTTATTAGCATACTACGTGCATATATTATAATAATAATATATTCAGCTGTGAATGTAATTGTTGTCTTATACAAGGTCTCATCAGCATGACTCAGAATGTCCCTGGAGGATGCCAAGGACCCTCCATTGCCATCATCACAAGATGAGGTTTTGGGCTGTAATGGCTAGATGGGGTGATATTCCAAAATCTATGTCATTGGACAACAGTTTCTAGAGAAGAAAAAATATCATTTCCGGAAAAGAAACAACAACGAGGACCACAGGCAAGATGATCCAGACCAGTATTTTCCCCTCAAGCAAAATCCTCATTACTGTTAACAGAAGTTATGCACATACAACAAGGAGACTTGAGCCTAAAGGGCATGACTGCCAAGTCACTGCAAGAAGATCGTACTGAAATCCAGTGCTGATCTATCTTTGTAAGCACAACCATTTTGTTAAGGATATAGAATTAGCTGCCAGCCTACACCAACAATTTGACTGTATCGGACTAGAGTGAAACCACTCAGTTCTCACCAGTCACATCCCCCAAAACTCCGCTGGTAAATGCTGCGTTATAGGGCTCAGAGCTACCAACTCAAGCTAATGAACGCTGTCAGATTACTAGCTTAGTGAATGGACACAAAGTCAGTCAATGTCATTCAAAAAAGCAGCTCTTCAGACAGACCAGGGTACTATTTATCATATCAAAACATTGCAGAAATCTTTAGTGGTCATTTTCCATTCCTGTCAAACTACTCATCAAAAGGTCTTATTTGCTCGAAGCAAACTGAAAAAAAAAACGTGTTTACCAGTGCCCGTTTTTCTTGAAGCTATTTTTTTCATGTACCTTCAAGACAGTAAGCCACAACTTCGGTCATAGTAAAGGAGGGCTATACCTTTTTCAAGAACAACCAGCTGGTTCTTGGATTTTGAAAGTCATGTTTACAACATATAGCTCTGACATAGTCTTACGACTTCTGGAGCTTAGCGGAAAAGTCAATTTCCCCCAAACAAAGCCACTGTTAAGAAAAATCTGAGGATGCCAAAATGTCAGGTGCTTACCTTTATCATTGCTACTTGTTGGTGTTGGAGGGGGAAGTCCAGGCTTAGATTTGTCGTAATTGTTAAAGCTCTGGCTGCGTCGATTGTTGGCACTAATAGAACCACGAGCTTTGGCCTCGCTGCCTGCAGCGGACACCCTCGTGGTGGGGCCTGGAAGTCTGATGAAAGAATTACAATATGATTAAATATATTTTAAAGCACTCTGGGAAAGGAACCATGGAATATCATGCATAAGCTGAAAAGAAAAGGATCAATACCACAAATATATACTCACAAGAATCTTTGTTCTTTTATAAAACCAAGAAATCATCCTAGATGAAAAATATTTGGCAAACAAGCTACAGCCTGGATTGTTTTATACCAGGACCACCCCACCCCCACTCCCCCCCAAACGAAAATTAATGGCCGTTTGCCATAAATCTCATAAATCAGAAATAGCTGCACGTAAATTCAGTGCAGCAATAACACCAGTACAAGGTTAAGACTAAGTGAGACGCCACTGTCCTTAAACCAGATTGCTGGACATAAAAGGGCTACCCTTATTTTGGAAATAACAATGAGACAGACCATGGCTGCCTTTTCCCTTGTAGAGAGCACATCATATCTCTGCTCTGAAAGCGACAAAGCCTAGCAGCCAAGCCCAGCGAAACTTGAACTTGGTTTAATCATTTGAGCCTATAAAAATCACACAAAGCTGTGTTGCCCTCTTAGGGCAACCACATTATCTGTGAACTGGCGTAAGCCTCTGGTTTAAACTGGGTCAGTCTCACGCAGCATTTCCTTACCGTAGCCTGTATTTACAAGATTTAGCTGTTTACCTAGAAAAAAAATGTAATTAGGATTCTGGAGTAAGTAGATAGGGAAGGATACTACTTTCATGCTTTTCAGGCAAAAGGGGAGGGGGAAGATTTTTCTACAAAGCCTGACAGAATCAGCAAAGCCACTGGCATCACATCTCAGGACAACAGGTCTGTTTGAGTCCTTCAAAGTCGAAGTTCATACCTAACGTTTCTGTGTTTGCACTGTATTTTGTGCACTAATCATTAATGACCACACATTTCTGCATTCCAGATACATGAAGTATCCAAAACAAAAAGATTTGGTAGTTGCTCAAAATGCATACTGAAGAATGTTAGTGAAACAGCTGATTGTTTTGAAAAGCAAGGACATCACATTAAAATCTAAAAGATAGAACCAGTTCATGCCACCTACAGTAGCAACGAAAGGGACCACTCTTTGCCATCTTTGCATTTTCCATATGGTAGAATCTCTTGAAAAGGTCTTTAAATAAAACACAAAAATCTAATTGTCTTAACCAACTCATGCCAATAATACACTAAAATGAAGAAGTCCCAGTGGTCAGAGAAAGCAGGGGATGCAACTGACCAAATCACCGTTATGCCTCTGGGAAGGAAGAGAAGCTGGGAGGGACTCTGGCAGGGCTTCCTAAATAAACTGACTTCTCCAAGACTAGTGAGGAAATAGGAAATATGAAAGAAACATGAAAGAAAAGAGCAAAAGTGCCAGCAGCTGCATGCACATGCTTGCAAAGCTCAAAAGAGGATAAGACATAAGGGCATCATTCAAATACAAAACCAAAAATTAATTTACAAACTGAAACCACCACAGATCCAGCACAGCACATCATGGTTCTGAGGTTGACTTTACTGAAGCCTTTCAGATGAGCCCCTCAATTTATCCAGCCTTTTTCAACACTGCGGGGTGCTAGAAACTAGTACATACTCATCATCGCAGTAAGGTGTAAATAAGAACACCCCAGAGATGCTTCACCTACTGCAGAGGACACTACGTGGGAAGAAGCAGAGGCAAACCAGGGATAAACACTGTTCTTGAGAACTTGGAAGTCACCAAGACAAGGAAATTCATTAAGAATTTGTTTTGCTTAATAGGAAATGAGCTAGGTTTCCTACAGGTAGGAAGGATGCACATATACCTCACCTGAAATTTACCAACCAGCGATAAAAATTGCGAGTACGGGCCAATCACCATTAGCAGGAAGGCTACTAGACCCCCAGTACTGGGAGGGGAGTTTTCTAGCAGGGCTTGGCAGGAGGGAAGGGATAATGTTCTTGTACCGATGGGTAAGAAAAGGCTCCCCACACACGCCCACACAGGCTTTGCAAATCTGTCACATTTCAAAGCTACTCAAACCATGTGACCACTCAAGAAGTGACAAGGTTTTGATTCAAGTCAGTATTGTCACCGCCAGTAAAAACATACCGAGAATAAAAAACATACGTGCTAAAATCACTCTTCAAGAAGATATCATTTCTTTTAGACTCCCCCCCCGCCTTAGTGTAACTGACTGATTTTAAGCCCCTGCTTTTGGTATTGGGCCAAGATATTTCACAGCAGCGCCTGTGAAATCTAGGGAAAGAAGAGAGGTTCAGGGAGACATTTCCAGCTTCTTGCTATTAGAGACAAGGTACTGAGCCCAGAGAATACCCTCCATTACTGCACATCAGCACCTCTTCTATGCAAACACAATCTGTCAAGCCATAACTATGACTGAGAGAGAACATGAAAAGGAAACGTGGGACATTTTAACAGGGGTTATACTGCAGACCTTCACTGTTGTCAAAGACGACGTAAGATGGGGGAAATAAATCCAAATTATACAGCAGAACTAACAATCTATACAAACTTGCCAAGCTGAATAAAAATCATAACAGTTCACAAGCTTAGCAAAAATGGTATAGTCTACCAATGTATAACTATATAAAAATTCCTAATAAAACACTTGAATATATAACAGTAGTAAACATAAACATGATTAATAACCATTTTAATAACACCCCAACCGTTATGATCACTGAGATGAGATGGTCATACGAGCTGGCATGCAAGTCATGCTGGGATTCAGAAAAAAATTTCACTAAAATACCTATTAATCATTTCTGGGGAGGTTCGATGTGCTCAGCTTCAGAGCACCGGGGAGTGCAGGAGCTCTGATGAGGCAGTCCCACATGGGGCTGTTTGGGCTCACCTGGTGCACATTATGCTCTCCTGACTAGCAAAGACACTAGCCTGATGCTAGTTTCAATAATGCAGATCAAAATACAAGTAGTACAGATGTGTAGGGGGGGGAGAGAACTCCCAGAACCATGTTTTGTTCTCAAAAGCAAAAGCTCATATGGACAAGAAAACCAACTTATTTTCTGGCGGACCAAAATGCATTCCACACCTTGAAAAAAAAAATAAAAGGAAAAAAAAAAATCTGCCTAACACTTCCATGTTCTAGCTGTTTGTAAAAAGCTTAGTTACAAACAAGGAGGTAAATATTTTCAACGGGAACCCTAAACATGCATCCAGAAATATTGCAAAAGGATTATTCATGCTTTGCAGAAGATGGAGAAATGCTAACCTAGAAGACTTTTTCTGACCAAGAGTGAATCGGATGATTTTGCTTTGAGATGAGTCCCTGGGAGATGCACTGTATGACAGGAAAGAAAAAAGTGGAAGATAACATTGAACAAAGATACTTTTTTTAAAGCCACTGAACTTAGTAACTAGTTTTAGGGAGGAAAGAGTTTTTATGAATTCTACAGAAAAAAAAGGCAGCTTCTTGCTTAAGTATAACCTTATGTCAAAACTCCTGAAATTGGAAATGAATTCATTTTTATAGAGTAATGAACATGCAATTCTGCGTGCAAACCCCAACTTTGTTACTCTTTTTTCCTCAGTCTTTTCTTATGTGTGTTTTTCTGCAGAATCTGAGCAATTTCACTTTAGCATATACTAAGAAAACATGACATTTAAGACCTTCGGGTTAGATATTTTTCAATTATTTGAAACCCAGCACAATCCACACAACAGACTAAAAATATTAAGGCAATATTCTCTGCATGTTTTTGACAGAATAGTCACAGAAATATGTTCAAATACCTCTTTGTTTTACAGTCATTATTTCCTGTACAAGTTTATACATACTGTAGCAACACTACATTTTTCAATTATACAAAAATATTGTTTCCACCCAAAATAAGCATGATTCATGAAGAAAGACATGAGCCAAAACCAAGTAAGCTCTCAGTAGCCTCACTTGGAAGGCCTCATTTAAACTGTTTATATTCCTTATAAAGCAGCACTTAAGCTAGGATTCACCTTAATGTGTGTTATTTTAACACAAATAAGCCTTAACTTAATTTGAGATATTAAAAAAGAAGAAAAAAAGCCTTCATACTTAACTAATTGTGCAAATATGGCTTTAGCCTTTAATCCTGCCCACTTATCCCCACTAAAACCCTCACTCTCTTAGCAGTGGAAGGGTCAGACAAGCAGAAGGCTGTATGTGCATTCACAGCAGTACTGCCTTCATAAATTGCTTTTGTTCTAACCTGAAAAGAGCACCCCAAGGATTAAAGACATTCAAGGGACAAAGACTCTCTCTACTTACCTGTATTCTTCAGATCTATTCTATTCTATTCTGATCTAATATTCTATTCTGATATTCTGATCTAGGAGCAGCAACAAACACCAATTGTGAAAATAATTTCGGCCCATAAGCCTAGATTTGATTTTGACGGTCACCAGCCATGATGAGCTCTATTTCTTTTACCATTGTCAGAGCCTTCCACTTCTTAGGGCTGAAATTCTTGTAAACTGAGAACCAAAGTTGGTTTTCACATGCCCAAAGTACGTATTGTATAATGACAAGTATATACATGCTTTGCAAGTAGAAAGAAGCAAAAGGAATAATGAGAAAATGTCCTCATAAAATATGGTGGTTCCTTGGTCTAGCAGGTCTTTTAAACCTACCGAACGGCATATTTCAAGCGCAGAGAACATATTTAAGCACATCTGTTTTGATTTCCAAAGGCGTGAAGTCAATTCTACCCAGCACTCAGTTTCCCAGACACTCTTTATTCTAGAGTAAAACTAAAAGAACTTTCTTTGGCTTTTGAAGACCTCTAACAACAAGAAAAAAAAAAAGAAATAAACAATAGAAAAAAAACTTAAAGGAAATTTCCCCACCTTGACTGCATTTCTGGTTGTGCTTTGAACTGCGGGGGCTGTTGGCACGGAGTCTGGAGCGAAGCTGGCACCTGCTGCTGCTGCGGTACCCCGACCTGGCACTGGGATGGAGGCCCTGCTTGCTGGGACACTGGAGGAGGTTGCTGGGACGGATAGTGTTGTGGTTGCTGTTTCTGTGGCTGCTGTTGCTGTTGCTTGTACCGAGATAAACTGAAGAAAAGGCCCAAGATGGCCTTCAGATTCCCATTCCTGATTTCTGTAAGGCAACATTCAGAAGTCACTTGTCAGCCACCACTTGTTTCCATCCGACAGTACAGCAGGTCAGCCACTGCACTCTTCGTAACACGGTCTGAACTCATTTCCTTTAGGATATGACAGGCTTTCTGCACATCTAATCGGCATTACAGCTGATTACCACTGAGCACCAACCACAAGCAAATAACTAATTTCTTCCCCGCGGTGACCGCACGATGTCTTCCATTTCTGCTATAGTCTGCGTATTGACGCAGGCGTGTTTAAAAAGATAGTTCTTTAAATAGTTCCTTTAAACTGAAGAAACAAAAATGACCAAAACAAGACCCCGCAACAACAAGTGTATTAACAGCATCACACTGTAAATGATTTCTCAGTCCTAAATTTGCACAAGGAGAAGCTACTCAATTAGCACATGGTATTATATAATTTCTGGAATATCAGACTGTTTCCACTAAGAAAATCTGATGCAAGTTTTGCACTAGAAAATATGATTACTGGGTGAAATAGCTGTATTAAAACAGATAATTACCAGTTTGATACTATCACAAGCTGAATAACAATGGATACCCGAGGTACCTAAAGATAGCGTAACAGTGAATGAATAAACATCTCAATTCCTAAAAGTCATCCTGTTCTTCTATGCAATATCAAACGCAAAAAACGTAAAATCAAACAGAAATAAAAAGATAAAGACGTACCAGAACATGCAGTTAACAGCTGTATCGTGATTAATATGCAAAAGCACCAATTCAGTCTTGCGGACAACCTTAATAATGTGCCATGACTTAATTATTTAGCAAGTTTAACTTCCTAAATTTAAAAAGTGAATTAAAAAAGCTACGTCAAACAGCCAAACTTTTGCATACACTATATAGACCACTTGAACTAACAAAACTTACTCTTGCCCTATTGCTTTTAAATCCCTCTACACAGATTAGTGCAAGAGGGGAAGAGAAGGACACGTGGCAAGACTGTGTCCAAGAACAAAAGTGAGAAGAGAGTTTTAATTTCTGCTTCCAGTTCTGGCTGAAAGGTTGCTCTGACTTTGTAATGGTCCCTGCTCTTCCCTTTATTCCCTCTCCCAGACACATTTCTGCTCACATCGCCCATCTCTGCTGGGTAACAATCTTCTGTTCTTAACCCCAAGCCCTTCACCCAGCAAATCTCAGGTTCACACCTTAAAAATTTTGCTCCCTTTTCTATACCAGCTTCCAGCCTTGGTCTCTTTGTCCACCTGTGCCTCAATCTACCTTTTCTTCCTATCCACTAATCTAATTTACTTTCTTCCTTAATTTTGTTTTGGCCCATGCCCATCTCCTCAGCAACCCCTAGACCTTATCGAAGTGGTGCTGGTCTTAAACCAGACCCAGAATATTCCTCTCCTTTCCTCTCCTACTTCTTGACTAGATTGCCTTACCCATTTTTTTGTTCCCTGCAGTCTGGCCCCTCCACCAGTGCTCCTTCCCATCACTGCCCCTTTTCCCTTGTTTAAATGATTATCAAGCCCGAGGCCCTTGGGCAGCCATTTTCTGTCTTCCTTTGTTTTCTTATCCAATTTTAGTATCTTCCTAGACGGTGGGGTCCCAATGAATCCTGCCTGTTTCCTCTTTTCCCAGTCCCCTCCTGCTCCCGTGCAGTGTCATGCCACAAACCCTGCCTCCTCCCACTGCCATCAGCATCTGCAGCAGGCAGGTTCCTCCTCTAATCTGCCTGTGTTTAGCTAGGGAGGACACCGATAGAAGGTAGACAATAAAGTAAAACAGACACAAAAGACAGCAAAGCAGAGTAAAAAGGATCTCCTTATCTTCAAATTACTCATGGGAATTGTAAGGAAAGTAGCACTTAATCACAGGCCAAAGCATAACTAAACAGAGCCAGAGGCACTGGGAAGCTTAACTGCACAAATACGGGCCAGAAGATAAAAGAAATTACCATGGGTCTGCATGTTTAAACTTAGCAAAGCTATATACAATTGGACTTGATTTCAATGTGAAGTGAGAGGTGATTATAACAATAACCCCACCTAAAACCTGTTGCTTTCTAGGTCTGTCTGTCTTCTGCTGTATTTATCAGAAGAACCTGCTTTTGATATTTTCCTAAGGTAACCAAAAAAATAATCATCAAAAGCAAAACACCTTTAATGAGTTTCAAAAGAAGCAGTCTCCCTCTGGGTTTTAAGCAAAATATTTCAAACGGGACTTTCAGAGGTAGTTCTGTTTCTCTTATCTTGAAGACGGACTGAGGTAATTCACCTGGCAGTTTGCCCCTGCACTTTGTGCGAAAGGACATTTCAAGTGTTAAACAAGAAAAGAGTATTTCAAAGAGTACTTCAACCTCACTGCACTCTTCCCGTCAATGCAGTCTCAACTGCTTCCTGCTTTAGGTCCCCTCTAGTCCATGGGTCAGCTTAAATATGCATATTAACTTAGATAAGGACAGGCATGTCACCCACCCATTTTAAATTTGGAGCCCCAAATGACTCGTCTTGTATATTTGAAACAAACACTCTAGGCATTTCAGAGGAAACTGGAGTTTGGTTTTCAGAGAACCCACACAATTGTACCCTTTGGAAATCTCCATACTGGAATATCAACGTTGATGCTTGTTTCACCTGCAGCTGGAACTTCCACCACTGTAGCTTGTCAATCATCCTTCTCTGTCTTCACAAAAATACACCGGACTCAGTGGAAATTGGGGGGGGGGGGGGGGGGGGGGGGGGAAGGAAGTGCAGGACAAAGAAAAGGTAAAGAATAAAATTTCTGCAAATCATAAATTACTCATTATGTACAGAATACAGATCAAAGCAAACCAATTAAGAAGAAAAAAAAATGGTTTATCACTTAGTCAGTCAAGCTTGTTTGCATCTGCAAAGCTTATTTTGTATCTGACCCCGTAAAGTATGTGGGACTAGAAAAAAACAGAACTAGTTTACATGTCCTAGACCGGTTAGCCAAACTGGCTAGCAGGACTATGAATTAAGAGTCACTGCACGATCCTTAGCTTGCACCTATCCTGCCAGAAAATAGGGCTGTCACATACATGTTCTATTCACCCCTAAAGACAGCAGGTGTCTGCTTCTGTCGCTTTGCACTAGCCTCCTAGAGCTGACCACCGAGGGATTCTGCATGCAGTTCCCATCAGTTCTTCTTAGTTCATTTAAGAGGCAAGACAAGATGGTCTTCTGAACAGAACAAAATGAAAAGAATCAGGAAATTCTGTCCACTGTGGATGATGGGAGAAGAGAGAAAGGGCCAAAATGACTACGAGCAGGTCTGACTTTAAGAGAAAATGTTGAGAAGCAGATATACTTCACAGCTGATCCAGGACGCCTCACAAAGTACAGACAGACCCAACCTCAGTCAGTACATGCTCTAGGCTGGCTGGCCTCTAAGCTGACTTTAGGGATCCAAAGCTACCAAACCAGCTTTGGGATGAACTTTGCAGACTCGGCTGAGGAATGTGATTTGAATATGAACAATGCTGGGAATTTCACAGAAATGAGGACGGGAAATGCAAGAAGGAATTAATTCCCACCACAAATGCTAGATCTGCAGGCATTTTTTGATAATTAGAGTTATTTTTTGAAGACTGTACACAACTGTACTCAGTGGGGTATCATCAAAATTCAGTAGCGTGGTAGGCACACTACTCAGGTATGCTTAAAATAGCGCTGTGGGATACTTGTGCTGTGGAATCAAAAAAATCCCACTGTGACACTGGAAAGGACCTAAACCAGATGAACGGAAGTACTGCAGAGTGTGCACACCAAAATTCACGTACCTACAGAAGTGTGAAGGTCCCTTCAGAGGCAAAAGTCTAAGCTGAATTGTGGCTGTTCCAAAGTCTAGCAAGACGCTTTCTTTCATTGCTTTATGGTTTCATGATTTGCTCAGCTGATGGTTATCCAGCCAATCTGTTACTCAGAAGAGGTGTAGCTGCTATCTGTGCATTGAGTTTCTACTACACATTTATGTTCTCCCTAATCTTCAGTATCTTGGCAGCGAGGAGATATTGTGTGAAGGAGGGCAGGCTTAGCTGGGCAGCTGCAATTCCAGGAATCTAAAACCCAGCTCAGTGTGGAAACAAGTTTAAGAGTGGGGGTATGGAGAGATAGCTCAAAGTGATGAACGATACAAAACTGCAGCAAGAAGAGAATTTTCCAGCATCCTCATATTTTTCTTTAGTAACTACAAATGGAGATTTTAGGATTTAAGAATCTTAGAGAAGGAAATGCCTTTTTGGCTCCACATTGCTGCGGAAGGGGAACTGTCTCTAGCATAGTATGGTCATCATTAGTGTTCGCAGATCCTTACCACCTTCACTGTATTAAACCATAAAAAAAGACTATGTCTAAGTGGCATGGACGTATCAAAGCAGGACTTGTTAATACTAGAAGGATATGACACATAAGTCACTAATTTCAACATTTAGGAGTCATCCAAATTCTAGTACTGAATCATCAACTTTCCTCCGCACTACAACAGCACTATTGAAAAATACATGTTCTCAAGCAACCCAGGAGAGACTTCAATGTTTATTCCCATTTGGAAGCAATCACTATCTTCTCCTTCCTCCTAGATGAGGATCTGCCAGCGAAGTAAACAAAGTTATTTGCAGTTGACCTAGCAGGTCTTGGCAACTTGCGCAGAAACACTGGCTTGTTTGGTTCCGGTTAATTTTAAGTGATTCTGTGTTCTCTCTTGTTCAGCCTCCTTTCTCAGCACAGTTAAGGAGTGACTAAGAACAGAAACTGAATTTATTGTTGAATTCAAGTCTTTTAACTTCATTTTATAAAAAAAGTTCCTTCCCTCCCCTTCTCTAGCTGTCACTCTTTTCCTTCAATGTTAGTGGCGGAGCCAGTAAATTTTCTTATTCATATGTTGGCAGCAAACAATACTTGCCTCTTCTTAGCTTCTGTATGATTTACTATGTTAATTACTAGACAGTTGTGCTGTTTTTGGCTGGGATGGGGTTAATTTTCTTCATAGTAGCTACTATAGGGCTGTGTTGACAACACAGGGATGCTTTCATTGCTGCTGAGCTGGGCTTACACAGCGTCAAGGCCTTTTCTGCCCCTCACCCCACTCCACCGGTGAGGGGCTGGGGGGGGCACAAGGAATTCGGAAGGGACACGGCCGGGACAGCTGACCCCAACTGACCCCAGGGACGTCCCACACCATATGACGCCATGCTCAGTGTATAGAGCTGGGGGAAGAAGGAGGAAGGGGGTGACGTTGGGAACAATGGTGTTTGTCTTCCCAAGTCACCGTTACGTTACGTGTGACAGAGCCCTGCTTTCCTGGAGATGGCTGAGCACCTGCCTGCCCATGGGAAGTAGTGAACGAATTCCTTGTTTTGCTTTGCTTGCGTGTGCGGCTTTTGCTTTACCTGTTAAACTGTCTTTATCTCAACCCACAGGTTTTCTCATTTATATCCCTCCGATTCCCTCCCCCATCCCACCAGGGGTGGGGGCGTGAGTGAGCGGCTGTGCAGGGCTGAGTTGCTGGCCGGGGTTAAACCATGACAACAGCAGTGTAAAAGAAAGGAAGAAATACAAAATCAGCAGAAGCCATGGGATAACCTATATCCTGCTGGGTCTGACTTGTGATTTGGCGGGAGAGCAATGAACATTAATCATGTTGTCCCTTCCCCAGTGTGAACAACACTACGCTGCCAACTTTGCACACTGAGGCAGTCTCCCCATCAACTCATCTGCTATTTTTCCTAGATTTTGCATTATATCAAGACAGGTAAATAATGTGAAATTTACTACATTTTTACAATACTTATATATCATGTAAACGTCGAAATTGACTTTTACTAGGGACTTGGTTGCATTTTCTTTTTAACCATTTCCTGGTAAACGAAGTTTCTGCTATTAGAAGTTTTCGCTCATACTTTCTTTTCTTGACATGAGAATCTTTCTGATTATCATAGAATCATTAAGGTTGGAAAAGACCTCTAAGATCACCAAGTCCAACCGTCAACCCAACACCCCCAGGACTCCTAAACCATGTCACAAAGTGCCACATCTATATGTTTTTTGAACACCCCCAGGGATGGTGACTCCCCCACCTCTCTGGGCAGCCGGTTCCAATGCCTGACCACTCTTTCAGTAAAGAAATTTTTCCTTATATCCAATCTAAACCTCCCCTGGTGCAACTTGGGGCCATTTCCTCTCATCCTTTCACTAGTGACTTTGGAGAAGAGACCACCCCCTACCCCACTACAACCTCCTTTCAGGCAGCTGCAGAGAGCGATAAGGCTTCCCCTCAGCCCCCTCTTCTCCAGGCTAAACCCCCCCAGCCCCCTCAGCTGCTCCCCATCAGACTTGCTCTCCAGACCCTTCCCCAGCTCCGTTGCCCTTCTCTGGACACACTCCAGCCCCTCAAGGTCCTTCTTGTCCCGAGGGGCCCAAAACTGAGCCCAGCATTCGAGGTGGGGCCTCACCAGTGCCAAGCACAGGGGCCCCATCCCTGCCCTGCTCCTGCTGGCCACACCAGTGCTGACACAAGCCTGGGTGCTGTGGGCCTCCTTGGCCACCTGGGCACTGCTGGCTCATGTTCAGCCAGCATTATAACTGAGCTATCAAGGCATATAAGGCAGGCACAGTACTTGGGCTGACCATACTAAAGCTTCTCCTTGGAGGAAAATATTTGTTATTGGTGTTATAACCCAGCTTAAGGATACATCACAGAAAAGGCAGCTAACCTTCAGCCCCCACTTCTCCTACTAGTTGTGGTAACAGCAGGTTAGAAAAATGTGCTACTTTGATCTCCGTGCTTACAAATCACCTCAAACTTAGTGAGATTACATTTCAAACACATGTTTTCAAGTAGCTTGTAAGATCTCATAGACTGGGATGAAGTAGAGGGTCTTCCTTTCAAGGACAGCAAAGAACTCTTTAAGCTATTTTCCAAATTGTCAGAATGTAATTTAAAATTGTGATTTTTAACAAGTTTTTTTTACAATAATAGCTTTAATTTTATAGTAATTTTATGAAAGTTTTTATATCTTTGTAATATTTTTTAAGTATAATGTGTATATATAACACTTGCGTAAACGATGGTTTCACCATGAAGTTCATCCACAGTGGTTATCTGGAATGTATTTCATAAACATCATTTACCATCAGTAAGGAAAAGCGTGTTTCAGCTAAGATTTCAAAACATGATTATAAAGCACGTGGTGCTGGGTTTTGGAGTTGTGACTTAAAACGGTGTTGATACGGTGCTAGTGTTTTGCCTATTGCTGAGCACAGTGTCAAGGCCTTCTCTTCCACCCCCTGTACCGCCTTCCCCCAGTGCGGGGCTGGGTAAGATCTGGGAGGGGACACGGCCAGGACAGCTGACCCCAGCTGACCAAAGGGATGTCCCACACCATATGGCGGCATGCTCAGTAATAAGAACTGAGGTGTGGGGCAGGAGGTTGTTGGGGAGGTAGCCATTGCTCGGAAACTGGCTGGGCTTGGGGGAGGTGGTGAGTGATTGCCTTTGCATCGCTTGTTTTGTTTCTCTCTTCCTCTTTCCTTCACTCATTAAACTATCTCTATCTTGACCCATGCATTTTCTCACTTTTGCTCTTCCTATTCTCTCCAGTGCTTAGCTGCCCAGCCGGGGTCAGCCCACCACACCTACACATACTTTCTTGCTTTCTTTGCTTGAACTATAAGATTCCTTCAGTGGAAGAAAACACAGCTTTAAACGTACAGGCAATTAAGTTATTCGCACACAAGTAAACGTACATGATTTGATGATATAACCTCCTCCTCAAAACTGTTTGCAAAGAGACTCTGTCACCAAATCTAACTTAAAATCTCACCTGATGCCACACATCCAATTATTTGTTCTGTGAAGCTCTGAAGGAGATGTCATATAATATATTCAAAATTTGCCTTAGCAGCTACCGAACCCAATTGTTTTCCAGCTTATTTAAATGAAAGTGTAGGTGAAAGCTGGTGCTGACGACAGAAAACTGTTTGATCTCTTAATAAGACAGCAGTTAAACACCTTCTAAGCCAAACAGTACCATACATCCTGACATATATCATGCACTGGCATAAAGGAGTATAGTATGCTGAGGCATGTTTGGGTTTCAGAAAAATTCTGGTGCTCTTCAAAAGCAGAGTGACTAATTAGAGGTCAAAATGCCTTTTTCTGTTTTTTGTTCAAAACATTTGGATTTTATTGATTCGTGCATTTTTGAAACAAACTTTAAAAAACAAAATCTTTCTTTAAAAAAGAAAAGAAAGCCATATACTACTTCTGGTAAGAGAATAATTGAAAAACGAGGAAATAAATCTCTCTCTCAAAAGGCAAACAACAGCCAGCAGTTCATTTCAAATACCAGTAAAAATCTCCACTCTGGTCAATGTGGCAATTACAGAACTTACATGAGAAATTTCTGTTTTTTAACAAAAAAACAAAGCAGTGACTGAATTCTAATTCCCTCTCATTGATTATTTTTACAAGTTAGCTGTGTGGCAATTAGGTATATATTTTTACCTACCTTTCATACTGAGGTAGGCAAAAAAGGAGTAGAGACTGTCAAAAGTTTAATTATCCATATTAATCTTCCATTACACTTCATGTGCTGGTTTCAATCACAAGCAGTAATTCAGGTTCCTAATTTAAAATGAAATTTTAAACAACCAGTTGACTCACCTTCTGCTGACAGCCCCTGTATGTTAATTCCCTTAGCAGCCAAGAAACTCAGGCATGCATCTATGTTTTCAATCTGTTCAAGAACAAACCAAAAAAAAAAGAGACAAAAAGTAAATGCATTGTATTCATCGTTTACTTTCATCTCTCATCACCCTTTATTGCACTCAGTCTTTGTATCACATAAAAAGTCGCTTTGCTCATTATGCGGAAACCATAATATGAAACCTCCTCAGTTATTAAGGTCCTAAATTGATCGAGTATGACGTGGGTCAGGACTTCCTGTTATCTGTACTTGCATGAAGCAAGTTATTTAACGCTCTAACCATGAAAGAGGATCACTATGTATCTTACTAAAGGGTCAAGGATGTTATGCCAGGATTTTTAACCAACAATACGTATAACAAACATGAAACTGAAAATAAACACGGAGGCCACATTTGCTTGAGAAGGCAGATTGCCACTTGCTCTAGAGTTGACAGCTGGCAAAAGTTTCCAGCCACAAAAGCAGTCGAATATAAAAACTGTAACTGGAAACCTCAGCTGGAATCCAAAGAATGGTCACTCGCGACATCCTCCGTGTGTCAGAAACGACAGGCAGCTCTGGTAGCTCACTGCGGGGCAAACTCCTGCCCCTCAGAGAGATGGTACAATGGCATTAAACTGCACAGGATAACGTGAATTTTGACGAGGTAAGGTCTTCTGCCCAATGACTCTGACTGTTGGTGACTACAGCTGCTATATGCAGACTGCATTCAAATACTACCTAGCAAAGTCAACTCCAGAAAGGTTGGCCGAATTAGGCATTTTTTTCCCCTGTATCTCAACATCACAGCAGAGGTTTTGCAGTAGCTTCACACCTAGTTTCCCACCAAAGCTCTGCTGTCACATTCAGAAGATGCAGAGAGATGCCAGCCCCGCCAGACCACAGCACTTCTGTGCCAAAGCCTACTCTTAGATACCTTGAGAAGCTGCAAGGAAAAACATTTTAGGAAGTATCATGCGTTTCACGTGTGGTTACACGGAAGACTTTTGGGTAATACCACTAAGCAAATTTTGCTTTTTTTCATGGTAATCAGTAAGTGATAAAATAGGGTCCCCATGTTTGAACATCTTGCAAAAGTTGACTTATTAATTCCCAAAACATTGCAAGCAAACACTGCTTTCACTTTACAGGTAAGAAAGCAGATGGACACCAAGGCCCACACTTGCTGTCACATAACTACCTTTCTTCTGTGAAGTTCAGAGACATGAAAAGTAAACATGAAAGATCCAGCTTCCCTGTCAGATCCTGCCTGCCCTCAAAAACATATACAAGCGAGGGCTGGATGGCATTCTGGGGGCTGAGCTCCCAGCACCTGACCTGTGCTTCCCGACCCTCTCAAGGTAATAAAAAAAGTACGTGGGAAGGTGCCAGAAAACCTCCAGCATGGATTGCTCACAAGGTACTTTCATTTATTGTCTATAACAATAAAAACATTCACTTTTATTGGGGGGGTTGTGTAAGTTATGGGCATTACCTAATTGTGATTTCAACAATTATAAACACTAACATACTCAAAATTTTTATCAACCTCATTATACTTTGAGACATATTCCACCAAAATATAAAGAGTATATGGTATACTTTGAGGATACTATATACTTCCAAACCCAGGCAGATACCAAAGAATAAATTTCTATAAATTTCAGACCTTAAAGCTTGTAATGGAGTACAGTTCAAAGGTTCATTTATCCACAGTTCAGTATGATATGACAGTCAGTATCTACCTGTTTCTTTCCTCAGTGCTCAACAACCCTTTCAAGTTTTCAACATGGCTCTTTTATTGAGGTGATTTGGGACTTTGCCGGGAAGCCAAAGTTTACCTTTTCAAAAATAAACACCACACAAGAGCTTCAATCCATTTCTACCACCTGCACTTATCAAGTCTTCATCATTTCAAGAACATTTCCAGTCTTCTGCAGCTGTGGACAGATTTCTCTTCTCCTAATAAGGATTACTTAGGTTAGTGAGTAAAGACAAGCAGTATCTCATCTCCAGATCTGCAGTTGTAGAAACTCAAAATAGCTCCTTCAATCCTGCCTTGCTTCTCTTCCCAGATCCTTCATCTTTGCTCAAACTCTCCTTTAGGACAGAGTGACCACAGGATTAAGGTTTACTGCTGGGTAACAAGTTCCTCAATGGTGCCCTCATTCTTGGTGCTACACAGTCGTCCTTGCTGACTTCCTAATCTCATGCTCATTGCAGAGCTGATTCAGATTTAAGAAGGCCCCTTTAAAATCACAACCACCTCTTCCCTGGGACAAAGCCACAGTTTTTACAGAGCATTTTAGCCACCTAATTGAGACATATGGCTCCCACCCCCAGACTGGTGGATGACTCCCCAGCAGAGCACTAGTGTTTGAGGTGTGTATCTGGAACACGGGTTGAGCGAACTGGATGTCGCTGCCTCAGGCTACCCTTGCCGTGTCAGTTGTAATGCCCGGCTAAAGGCTGTAAGAAGCAGGCACGTTTTGGTGCTATACTGATACAAAAATTAGAATGAGGGGGGAAAAAATACACAGCAATATAAAATGCAAAGAGAAGATTGCAGGAAGTGGACTACCAAAAATCTATTATTGTACAGAGATTTATATTATTACATATTATTATTTTACATATGATTTTGCAGTCAAGAATTCTTAAGAATCAAAACATTACAGAAACAGGAAAATGTCCTATTTCACTACTTAAAACCACATACGATAAAATAAAGAGGTAACAGCAAAGGCTTGCAAAAGCAAACAGCTTACATTCAGAAAATAAAGTACTACAGTCAGATCCTGTGGGGTTGCACAGCACTGCACGTACAAGGAACTCACTAAGAAAACAAAACTGAAAGACAAAAAAGCATCAGTGATTCTGTTAACATTGACGCAGTATCATCTGTGATACTAATAACGTTACATGGCAGAATGACAGGAATGTGAGCAATTGGTTGATTTTGAAGGAAATACAGACCCCAAAAAAGGAAAACAGAAAGAAATCTGGGGAAATTCAAGAAGAAAGTGAAATGCAGAATTCAGGTCTATAGCTGAAATAATTAAAGCTTAGTGTTGATAGAAATTCAGGGTGCTTCTCACATAAAAGTGATTTATGTGATAAAAGTGATTTAGTGAAACTACTGGAAAGCAGCTCTGCTGCAAAGGACCTGGGAGTGCTGGCAAACAGCAGGCTGACCCTGAGCCAGCACCGTGCCCTTGTGGCCAAGAAGGCCAATGGTATCCTGGGCTGCATTAAAAGGAGTGTGGGCAGCAGGTCATGGGAGGTTATCCTCCCCCTCTGCTCTGCCCTAGTGAGACCACATTTGGAGTGCTGTGTCCAGTTTTGGACCCCCCAGTTTAAGAGGGATGTGGAACTGCTTGAGCAAGTCCAGCAGAGAGCTACCAAGATGGTCAGGGGACTGGAGCATCTCCCTTGTGAGGAAAGGCTGAGAGACCTGGGTTTGTTCAGCCTGGGCAAGAGAAGACTGAGGGGGGATCCCATCAATGCTTACAAATATCTGAAGGGCGGATGTCAGGATGATGGGACTGTGGACTCTCTTCAATAGTGCCCAACGCCAGGACAAAGGACAACGGGCACAAGCTGGAACACAGGAAGTTCCACTTACATATGAGGAAAAAAAAACCTTCCCTGTGCGGGTGCCAAAGCAGGGGCACAGGCTGCCCAGAGAGGCTGTGGGGTCCCTTCCCTGGGGACATTCACCCCCCGCCTGGACGCGGCCCTGTGCCCCTGCTCTGGCTGTGCCTGCTCCAGCAGGGGGTGGGACGGGATGATCTCCAGAGGGCCCTTCCAACCCCCACCGTTCTGGGATCCTGTGATTTGTGCCCAGCTCCAGTGTGAAAGGGCTCACGCTCACTTGGCATTCTGGAGCCTCATAAGAGGCAAAAGCCTTGAATGCTCTACCAGGGACCCGTCTTCTGCCCCAATGAGTGCCGAGAATGAAAGCAGTGGTGTTCTGATGTGAGGGGTGCAATCGCTGGTTTTTCCTGTTGTAAAAACCCCAAAATAAGAAAGGTACTGAAATCTTCAGATGTCAAACAGCTTAAGGTGTGACTACTATTTTCTGGCCACTGACCTGAGTGAAGAACCTTAAGTTTAGTTGAAATGATCTAATGCATCACAAATCATGTTGCTTGTCTAGAGAAGCGTTTCCAACAGTGTAACATTTAATGAATTTCACCTGTAATAGCTCCAAGGAAGGATCCTGTCTCTATCACTTGCTACATTAACCTAAGAACTAGCTATTTATAATCTGCAAATATTGTTTTATGGAAAAAGGTCCCCCAGTACATATAGGGTTGGAGATAGCAAGCTATTCTGAAGTAGCAGCACGGTAGTTAGACCATTTAGATGTATGAACCTAGGATAGAAGTGAAGTTCGTGGACAGATCTCAGCTGAGGAAAGACCTAATGACCCTGCATCTTGGTGACTTCCAACACAAAGTACAGCTGCCTCCTTCAAAGTACAGTATGCAGCAGCAAATAGTCACTGAGACTCTACGGGCCCTTTCTTGGCCAAGTGCATGTATTGCTTAAACCCTTTAAGCAGATGTGAAAAGGCTGGATTTGCCAAAGGGGCGTGTATATTTTCTTTTTCACTGTGAGCTACAATTCTTTTTTGGCTGACAACTCTGATTTCTCATTTGCTTTGCCAGCAATGTTTAACGCAGCAGAAGAAAAGCAGGAAAGATGGCAGTTGGACGCTTTCATTTCCCACCTACCCAAAATAAGAGAAAGCTGTGCAAAAGGAGAAGGAAAACCTAGGACAGACATCCACAGTGATTATCTCACCCACACACATTACCAGTAGTGTCTAAAACCAAGCCTTGCCTTGTTATACTTCCTGGCCAAAAGCATCAAATGAATTTGCAATTTCAAACTGCCATATATAAACTGTTTCAGGTATAGTCAACTATGGAAGCGCATTATCAGTCCCACACCCTATACGATAGGTATTCATTCTGAAATCTTGGTTGGCGTGCAGGGACGACAGCTGAACCCACAACTCGAGGGGCTGCCCACCTCCAGGGGCTCCTCCTCCTTTCTTATAATTAGGAGGTGATATGAAAAAATAAAAACCCATAGAAATAACCTTCTGTTCAGACATAATATATCAAGTGCCACAGCTCCCATCCTCATGTTCATAGAAGCAAAATGCATTTTCAGTCAGCTACTTGAAAACTTCTTAACATGAATCTCTGGGTGGCATTTGTTACCTGACAAGACGGGAGCAGAAGGCGTCATGGCTAACGAGTATTGCACACATGTAACTTTGAAACACCAGACCAGCCTGTGGAAGCAGCAGTTGCTTTGTTACACCTGTAAGACCATCAGCCTCTTGGTGGAAAAGCAGGATTAAAAACTAGTGGTCGCACATATTTAGTGATTTCTAAGTACTTTTGTGAAGGATGTCATTGCACGTCATTGTTTTCGTTCCCACCAGACCTGCACGCTTCTTGTTCCTTCCTAGCTTCTCCACACATGAAACTCGAGTACGCACAAATTTAACTGCTCCACTGAGTTTCTATGTGTGGACCAGAATACGTTTACTTAATTCTAATTTCACTGTAACATTCCCAGGTATATTACTCAGATTTCCCTCTATTCTTAAAAGTACCTTACAGTAATCACGCATTTCCGACAACTCTAGCTGCCAGACTTGCACGAGTTTTTGCATGTCATATAAGTGAAATCTCAATTTCTATTCTTGTCAGTGCTTGAAAGAAAAGGAGTCAGGAAACATGTCCTGGCCTGTATGAGCAGAATAGGACACACCGGAAAAAAACCACCCCAAAACCAAACAGGGCATGTAGCCTGTAAATGGAAACCCATACATGGACAACAATATATGTTCAACGTTGAGTATAATAGACAAAGACTTGAATATGGAAACTGTCCACAGCCAAAGCTGTACGTCCAACTATGCCAAGTCAAATACACAAAGTAAATTATAACTAGCGCTGCCCTTGTGGCAGATACAGCTGTTTTTCTCAACAAAAATCAGATTTACTTATTTTAGGTTCCTTCACTTAGAAACCACAGGAAGTTTCTCATGTTATGATGCAAAACCTCCGCTCCTGAATTTTACAGTGATAGACGTGACATTCTTATGAGCTTATGCAGAAAACCCACTACTTATATTGAAACCAGTGCTTTCCATTGAACTTGAGGCTCCATGTTATGTCCAGTATATTAATTTTCAAAGATGGAAAAAGAAGATTGATTTAACATGAAATTTTTAAGTTCCACAAACCCCTACGCGATATTCCAGCAGACTTCAAATATAATGTAGAAACTAGGGAAGAGCCTAACACAAGCTGTTTACAGCAAGCTGTTTAAGACAAAATGTATTCCTTGTCTGTATTTTCAGATCAAGATTTTGTACTCAGTATTTTTATGTCAAAGTGTAGGAAGAGCCTTAAAATCTTAAGTTATTGCATTGACAATCCTCAAAACCCTGGAGTTTTGGGGGAGGGAGGGTCCTCCCCTCAAATAACATCAACGTTGGTACTATTCCCTAAACATAATTTTTTATATATATATATATATATAAGAAATGCCAAGGCAAAATTGCAAATTCAATTTTCCCCAGAAGGATATAACTATTAACTATTACTGGTTTGTTTAAAATACAACTTCATTTGCAGTTCTCCTAATCAAAATGTATCTTTTTTTAAAAGAAAATCATACATTGCTTCAAGTGTTCATACGCTGCTCCTGACTATTTGGATAAAATGTCTCTCAAATTTAAGTTTCAGGATTTCAACAGAACTTGGTGGATATCTCAGAAGCGAAGTAACAGATATAAGGTAAGGGCAAATGAAGTTAATCCATCTTCTGAAGCCAGGTTGTAACACATCTAGACACAGAAACAAAAATCTATTACCACAGGCACACAGTTTGCACATCTACGTGAAGCGTTGACCCTCTCTGTTACAATTACATTATTTTGGCTTTTTAAAGAAAAGGACTGTTTGGGCACTGACCTAAGGCTGGAGAACTAGCCTCAGCCTCACCTCTTGCACCCCCTTCTTTGTGACCCTGGGTAAAACAATAGCTTCCCTGTGCCTCAGCTCTTCCTCCGGAAATAATGGGACAAATACCACCTCTCTACTTTATGATATGCTGTTAATATTCAATATTCACTCACAAGATGCCCAATATAAACGGGGGCAGTAAGTACCACAGAGAAAGCTGCGATTTGTGATGGCCGAGATTGCTAATCGCATCGGAGCATCTAAAGGACATTCTTTTATTGTAAACGGTTTCAGGCAATCCCGTGCGACTCTCAGGGCTTGCCAAAGCTCATCTGGTCTGGGAGAGGCAGATGGAAGGGTTGTAGAAATTTTCCTAGTTTATTTTGAAATTTAGCTTTTAATGGTTTTTTTTTTTTTAGGTTTATTTATACAAAACTGAAACTTTCCTATAAGGGAAAAAAAGTAAAGGGTAATCACTTTGAAAAATATCCCAGGAAATATTATTTTTGGATCACCTTTTCAGCATCAGGCCTTAAATACATTTGAAAAGTTGAAGTGGATAATTTGAAATCTTGAGACGTCCTAAATCACAATTTGTTCAGCAACACGTTCAACTTTGCAAAAGAGATATCAACAGAGTATCCTGCCTCTGGAGAATCATTCATTTAGGATATAGATGAAACTCTTCACTGGTCTCAATAGATACTTGACTAGATTTTAGCACATACCACACCAACTGTATGTTATTGGCACTAAATCTCTGCTTATGTATAACTGAAGACAGGAACAGATGGGGAGAAGCCATGGCTGTGCTCGGTAAATACATAACGAAGGGGGCAGCAGGTCCCATGAACGCTTCATTTCCACCTTCCCTGCTCACTGGGGACCCTTTTCCATCCAGGGCTTCCAGACTGAGAGTTATGTTTCTAGTGCTCTGCTGTTGGGATTAAATGTAAAATAAGATTGATAGCTAGTTAATGTGGATTTCTTCCCAAAACATCCTTGAATTCTACATAAACCAATATTTCTAAAGGAGCATAAATGCTTAAAAAGGACTGACACGAAAACCACTCATTGCAGTAAGCACTGGGTCTTGTACACAGCTGTATCTCCTCAAATACTACCTCGAGTGTTGAAGGCTCTGTGTATCATTAACCTGAACTTGCAGCAGTAATCCAGAATTTAATAAAACTTGTGTAGAAAGAACTACACAGAACATTTTATCACCAACAGAGCTTTTACCTCAGGTGAAAAGTTTTGTATTTATACTGCTGCACTCTATTAAATGATTAATTATAAAAATAAAATAACCTACCAATCAAAAATTGATTTTCAGTAATGCAAGTAAATTACAGGTGCTCAGTTACTGTGAGTGGGATGATAGTACACCAGCAAATGATCTGGTTTCGTTTATTCAAACACACACAACTTAAGAAGTAGTAATGGTCATCTCACAGCTGTGTCACGTGAAGGACCTCTTGCAATGTAGTCATTGACAGTTGTTCATTTCTAAAAAAGACCCCCGGGAAGGGAGCTACCAAGGCAGCCCGTTCCCAGGCGCAGCGTACCCTCTCCCTTTGGCCGACGTGCATACTTATGTCTCAGGACCCCAGGGTCACAGCTTCACCTGTTCCCAACGGATTTATTTTGGTGGCTGGAGGGACACCAACACATATGTGCCCTCTCCTTCCTTGCGCCTGGATCCTGGATAACATCTCCTACTGAAATGCTCCTGCACAATTGCTTAGAACGAGAGCAATAGTGCTGTTTAGCTCAGGCATTAAATATATAAAAATAATCCTACGTAAAAAGCAGAAGAAGAAACTTTTCTGGATATGTATTACTTTCACAGACTACTTAATTAAAATAACAATTATCGCACAGTTACAGTGTATAAAGAATGGCTGAAATCAAAGATTTATGACAAGACACACGGACATGGACAAAAAGTTCATTTCTCTGGGCTGTGCAATCCTTTGTAAAAGCTACAATCTGTTCCAGACATGCAATAGTGAAGAGCTTAGTACCGCACGCCCTGTAAAAAGGAACAAAGACCTAGGCACTAGAAGAAACTGCCACACAAACAGCTTTAATTCTTACGTCACAAACCTGACAGAGAAATTTAAAACATTCTTGTTTAATGTGAAGTTTCACTGTACCGTTTTTAAGCAGTGCAGCAACCAGTGGGGTTTCTGTTGAGAAACAATGCACAACTCAGAAACAAGAGTTAATCTATGTAAGCACGTGTGGATACCTTTTGTTATCAACCTAAGCTTTAAACTTGGATTAGTGTGAATTTGCTGACATTTTGGAAGACTACAAAATTTTCTTCACAGCCAAGGTTCAGAAAAAGAATTAATTTCCCAGAAAGGAGAATAATAATTGAATTTTCACTTCCACCTGTCCTCAAATCAACTTAGCCATTTTTTCCTTGGTTAGAAAAGGCTCAGATAAAGTTAATCCTCAATAAAAACCATAACTTATCTATGACAGACTCCACGCAAAATTTAGTCTGAGCGCAGTTTTTGCTATTGGTACTGAATTCAACACCAACAGAGTCTTGGTGAAGTTAATACAATCCACTGCCCCTAACGCAGCCTCACCAAGAGTCCAGTTTCATACGTTGCATGTGCCCCAATACGCAAGTGTGGGAAGTTGAAGACTGTCATCCATAATTCCCATTTTTCCCCATTTATGCAAAACACAGCGAGAAACTATGTATTTGCAGAGTATTGCATAAAAGGTATGTTTGTACAATAATTTTACATATATCTTAAGCGTGGCAAAAAATAATTATTTTTCTAGGCTTTGGTGCAGCTGTAAATACATAAATGAAAGATGTGGAGATCTCCACATACGCATGCGAAATGACCCTGGCCCCTTAATGCATTTGCTGCTTCATATATGCAGTCCACACCGGGGGTAGAACCACAGGTATTCACAAAGCGTTAGTTCAGCTTAAATTAACAATTAAATAAATGATCAAATAGAATCTAATTCTGTCTTTATAGTTAAGCTCACATCTTCCAGTTTTTCCATAAAAGTTACTTTTTAAGTCAGCTCTCTGTTGCTCTTTATCAAACCTCACCCTGTTTAAGAGACACATGATGTCCAAGTCCTTGCATCGCTGTATAAGGCAAAAGAACCCTCAGGGACCACAAAGACGATCCCTTATGGGAATGACAGACTGTCATCAGCCATGTCTCCAAAGGTACCACATACATCCACCCAACGGACAGAAAAGCACGCACATACTGCTTTATCTCCCATCTCCGCAAGTGCAAGAATTTTGGAAGCCTTTCTCTCCAGAAATTAAACAAATATCTGCTTAGTGACACTTGATCATGCCTTATGGCAGGGAGATGTATATATTGGCCTTTCCCAATCCAGCCTAGCTCTATTTATCATGTTATTTTCTACGGAGCGGGTAAGGGGGCGGCTTATGGTTTTATTTAGACTACAAGCTCTGCAACACAGAAATCTATGACCCAACCACGCCTGTCTCACTGATAACAATACACAAATGGTAAGCATAATAGCGTAACAACAGTCTGTGTCTCTGGAAAAAAATTGAGACACTAGAATGAATTTTATCTAGGAGCAACAGTCATCATAAAGTGAGGAGGAAGGACATCTAAGTACAAGCAGCCTGGCAGATCACCTCTGTAAATCATTCTTGTCTATGTGACAACGTGGGTTCATACACGACCAAAAGAAACACAGGATGCGTAGAGAAAAGGCTTTAAACATGCCTAAACTCAATATTTGGCCAAGCGCCTCCAGAGGCAGCTGAAGGAGCTAAGCTGGTGCCTGCCACTGGCCAGTCTGGCAGGGCTCCGCGTAACGTCTTCCCCTCCAGCTAACCTTCAGCTGTGAGGAAACATACCACGGGTTAAGGCCAAGAGGTACCCATTTGTTACTGTAGTAACATTAAACCAGATTAAATTTCTAAACATATACTGACAGCAAGATACAAACTCCCCAAGTGAGGCAAGGGGAAGGCTTACCAGAGGACGGACAAGTTTCCTTTACTACACTTCTCAGAACAAGCTCAGGGTAGGATAACTTGAAAGCATATGGCTATATTTAGCCACTGGGATACGTTTCCAAAAATCCTATGCCAGGAATTTGCGGGGGGGGGGGGGGGGAATGCTTGTGATGCTTTTGATCTTCCTGGCGGAGCTGCTCCCCTGAATCAGCAGCACATGCCCAAGCAGCAGAGCCCTCCTGCTTTGGGGGACGGGCGGCCAATCAACCAGACTTCAGCCCCAGCAACCCGGAGGGGTTTGGAGCACCCGCCTTGCAGATTTACTGCGGCTACCTACGGCGATGGTTAGACAACACCCAACACCAACATATAGAAATGCTCAAAATGTTTAGAGGAGCAGGTTAAAGTGGACGCCTGCTCCTTGAAGAGCAAAGATAAAATTATTTTTCATGAGAAAAATACAAGTAACTAAGAATTATTTTTTTTTATAGCAGTCCTACAAAACACATCAGCTCACCCGCTTTGTGGATATTACACACAGAGTTAGCTGCTCAGGTGATACAGATGGTTTCAGCTCATATTATTCCTGCCAGCTGATTCACTGATGTGTACCCAGCTATACCCCTTAAGTATGGGCCATATCACAGCAGCATTCACATCTGTTATCTCAATTCTTTGAAGAAGAAACCCACAGAAATATGTACAGCATGTGCCATGCACACAAACAGTAATGAAGACTTCAACATCTCACGCTCTTTTCTCCAGTAAAAAAAAGATTCATTAAGCAGGGAATGGAGCCAGCAAGAGTCACTCTGAGGAGGGAAGTGGACACCTGGCTCTAACAACTTAATTCAAACTCCCAGTGCTGCTCATTTCAAAACCAGGGTCCCTACCAGGCTGGAGAATTTTCATACAAGCTGTTCTTTGACTTTGGGTGTCACATACATTACAGAACAGCTCATTTTCGGAATAAAAGAAATTGGTCAAATATTGATCTTGCAAACAAAGTGAACATATTGAAAACATGGCCTTCATCTCAACTTTCATACAGTCCTGGGGGAGAAATGCAGGCTCTGACCCATGCTGCACTACAAGATTCTTCACATTTGCAAGACAAACAGTAGCAGAAAGACTAAATAGTATTATTTTACTAGTACAGCTGTTATCTGCATCAGAAAGGGATGATTCTTCAAAAACTTCTGGTCAACACACACAGACAAAAAACCCTCCTCTTTTGTTATTTGATAACACAGATACTTATATACACAAAGTGATCATCCTTAAAAATAATAAAACCCAACCACAAACCCGCACGAGAACCACAGTTATTTCCTACCCTATTTATAGGAGGGAACTGTGGCCTTAGTTCAGCCTGCATTGCTTTCTTTTGCTCCAAATTCTTGTCTTGGATGTCCCACAACTTCCCCAGGCTTAGCATGGAAAGATGAGAGCCTGCTTTACCCACCTACAGATTCCCCCATCCTCTCTCCATCCGCACTGACAGCTTTGCTACCGCTCCACTCCTTTAGGCTTCAGCAACGAGGGTAACGCACTATCGCTTCTCAGACTTTCACACTTAACATTTTACTTCTTTCTAGAGTATCATAATCTGTGATTGTTGGTTGGTTGGGGTTTTTTTTAATGTTTAACCTTGGAAAAAATAATTTTATTTTCTCATCAGTCCTTTTTCATACTTACATCCATACATAGATACGTCTTATCTCTTCCCACTGCCACATTCAGTATTTCTTACCTTTCCATTCAAGGTGGGAGAAAACCTCTACCTCTCCTGTCAGACACCTCGCTGCTACTTCTTCTATCCCTTCTTCCAGTCCCATCTCCAGTTGTGTTTCAGCTAATGCCTGTGTCTGCCATCACAGCCCTTCACTGGCAATATCTTCTCTCTTCTTTCTCTTTAAGCCCATGTTTTTAAAAATCAACTTTCTTCACTCTGTTCTCTCCCCAGTCACTTCTAGTTTAGCTGATATGGAAATTCTCTTTCGTTCACCTCGCTCTCCACTTCAATGCTCTGACCTTCCAAACATCTTGTCCTTTGCCTTCTTTTTGTATCATCTGATCTTTACCATTATCTCATCTGTTATGATTTATCACTTGCATGTAATAGGTAACACAACAACCTCCCTCTCTCCCCCTCGTTGCAGTGCTATGCAAAAAGCATACATTAATGTACAAGATAGTAAAATGCTCAGCTCTCGCACTTGTGCTGAAACACTGCTGTGAAACTTCCTTCAAAAACTGTGAGCATTTTACACAACATATTTCCTCACAGACAGACCACAGCCCCTATAGGACAAGGCTTCTAGACTGCCGTTACAGCCAGACCTGATATACAACTCTATTTTTTGTTCGTTTACTTTATCATTTTACAAATATAAGTGATATGAACCCTTTTACGATAAGTAACATTCAGCACTTGCAAAGGTACCCACATGAGTAAGAATCACCTACACTACCCAGAAGGGCATGGACTAAACAACCTCCTATATAGTCTAGAGTCTGCAGGATGCCAAATATTAATCATCCCCCAAACAAGAGGCAAATTCAAAGAAAGAAAGAAAGACAGAAAGAAAGAAAAAGATCCCCGTTTTCCTATAACCAAACAATACTAGCAGAGACAGATAGCCCTACTTGGGTTTATCAACCTCCGTCTTTTCTTCAGGAACATGTAGGAGAGGAAACCGGTCTTGGTTTACCCTCCTTTGTCCTGTTCTCAAGAAGCATGCCAATATTTTCTTGTGCTTCTTTCTATAAACCTAAACGCAGTTGTGGTGACGGACTCCAAACCTTCTTGGTCCCAGAGCCGGTGTTCCATATGACCATATCCTCTGCTAACCACAGGATTTTCTGCATGCCAGCTGGAACTAATCAGCACAATTACAGGCTTTTGTTTGGAGGACTATCTACAGTATAAAAACATAGAGGTTTGGAGAAAAAAAAACACACCCTGAAACAGGTCTTATGCACAGGACAAGATATAGAATAGTCTATAATTGATTGTACAAAAGCCAGCCAACTCTTATCTGGAGCAAAGGAAGAGAGGGATACTCCCCACAGCAGAGAAACCCAGACAAGATGACGAGGGGGGATAGGTTCTCACCTAAGTAATTTTTCATGGAGCCAGTTGGAGGCCTTGTCATGTCATTTCTGGCACTGGGACTAGGTTGATAAGCACTGATGGTCCCAAATGGTTCTGCAGTACTAAACTTAATTTGACAAGGCTTATTAGCACTGGCTTTGAGCCTGACAGACCCAAGCTGTCTCTAATGCTTAATTTGGGCAAATTTGTATGATGCTCTCCAACACTGTAGCAATGGGAACAACAATGCAAAGAGACCTGATCTGGCTCTCTGTTGAGCTCTCTAAGGTTTGGCGGGCTTTACTGGCTTCGGACTGTGCCACATGGAAGCAAATATACTTGCTTTCACACCCCCTTTAATGGGCTTGGAAGACACGGATTTGCTCCAGCTTTCTAAGCTGATACATCTGGCTGGACGTGAGCTGGCTCTTCACAATCCAGCTCCAGAGACAATTCACGTGTGTCTGCTCATGGCATCGTGAGTCTACAGATGAGGTAACTGCCACAGGGGGAAAGATGATAGTAGAAAGCTTCCCTCTAAACTCTGTTGTATTTCTAGTTAATCAGCAAAGTTAAAAATCTTCATTTACGGTGCCTTCCCATCCACCCTGCCCCAAATCTACTCATCTGTGATGCCCACCTTACAGACACTATAATATACATGTGGACACCTGTAACTGAAAGATTCATTTGAAAAAATAAGACTAGACATCACCTGGTTGAGCGTTTGAACTGACTGGATAGCCTTGCAGCAGCCACCTCTCTGAAACAGAAGTACCAGACACAAAACACCAGTTCCCACATTCTGGAAAATGGTCGTAAGCTATACTAAGAGGAAAGTGCATTAAAACACAGAGGATGAAGACTGCCATATCTTTAAAAAACAAAACAAAAAACCAAACCCAACACCAAAAAAATCCCACTGTAACAAAAGCATTTTTCCTGGAACGCAGGAGCCCTGGAGAAGGGTTGTCTCCTTAAACACTACAAGCTATTGTGCGAACACAACCTCTGTCACGATACTTATGATACTTATCTTCTTGCCCTAGGATCTTTACTGTAAAATGATAAAGAGCTCTGTAAGCATGTGCACTCAATGACAGCAAGCTATAAGCATAATCCTAGCTTTTCTCATGTGAGGAAAACCGCTGGGGATGCCTAGCTATGACTGACGCACTACGTCTCATGAGCGGGGAACACAGTCCCACTCATTCCGGCTGCTCATTCAGGAGGGTGGAGCAACATCAGAGCCTCAGAGGAGGCCGTACAGAGCAAACACTTCTTTCCAGCACTCTTCACAACTCCTGACCCAGCACGTGCCCTCTGCATGCCCCTGGTTATAACCAGATCTGACTTCTATAAGCAACCTACAGCGTGCATCTGCCTATCCAACAGAAAACTGTTCCTTCATTGAGAATAATGACTTAAAGTGACTTTTAGCTACAATGGCCTGGAATTTGTTACAGACTCCAGTCCTGAATGAAATTCAGTTTACGATACACTTGTGGAACATTAAATTATAGTAATTGTCAAAATTTCCTCAATTATTTATACTCTAGACAGCTGCTGTGGCTGCAGCAAGAATAGCAACCAACCTCTTCAAAGCAGTAAAAAGTAGCAATGATAAATCTTTTAGATGGCTTTCTTGTTACTGAGCGCTTGCTCCACGGGTTTAAGTAAGATTGCTAACTTCCAAGAAACCACAAAAAGCCAAAACAGAATAGCAGAACGCAGTCTGGTTTCTGACTTAAGATGGCAAACTCCCATCAAATCTTTAATCTCTCCTTTAACCACGTGAGTGGCTGTGCTCAAGTTGCAGTTGTGGAGGTAGGGGCAGTTGGGTCTTAAAAATCAAAACCATTGAAATAGCGGATATTCATGTATCCCAAAGACAGCATTTGCAATGCAAAGGGGAGAAAGGGGAGATTTAGAATTTATATTATATTTTTTTCTCAAGATACAGAATAAGCTTCTTTAAAAAAATCATAAATCTAAACACTTCTAGGATGCATTTTAAAAATCAGTTTCTTCTCATCTGTGTTCTTAGCACAGTTCTGCCTATAATTTTAGCTTCACCAATACTCACAGAAGACATACTCTTGAGGTACTACATGCTTTTAACTTTACTGCACTAATATTTGGCTCTTCAGTTTTAAATATTATGCACAAGCAAGATATAAAACAACTTTTAGAAACCAAAACCTATCAGTCAAAACCAAGTTGCTTATGTAAAACTTCTTGAAGTCTGCAATTTGAAATTCGAAATATCACGTTTAGTGCATTTTACTCATATATTTGGTTGGGGTTTTTTTAAGGATATAGGCATCCTCTGATTAGTCCAACTTTAAAATAAACATCTAATTCTGCTTTTGCAATACCACAGTCTATAGAGAGGAACAGAATTTTATTTTTATACGTGCCTGTATCTATGTGATATTTCAGAAATATGAAATACCAATCTAAGAATAACATTGGTTTTAAGTATGTGATAAATTATAAGGCCTAATTCAACTACTGTGGAGTACAACAGGGCAAGAACTGCAGTATTAATATTCTTCAGATTATACTTTTGCTCTCACTACTGTGAAAAACTAATTAAAAATTGTTATTAAAAGTCTCAGGCACTGAGTTCACACTCACTCAACTCGATAATCAGCCACGTACGCACAAACAACAGACCACTTTACTACTTACCATTTGAGACCTATTTTTTGGGCAGCCATTGATGTCTTCAATCTTTTCATTTGCTGAAAAGCAAAAAAAAAAAAAAGAGGAGATAAAGCAAAAAACTATATCAAGGATGTTTATTCCAGTTATTTCCAGAGCACTTGCTGCTAGCTAAATGAAGAGGTTTCAGACTATAGTTGTCCAGTCAAAGTGAACATATGAAACACTGAGACCCATCAAAAAAAAAGCAGCTGGAGTTTTCTAGTGGGTCATGCCTCCAGAGACAGCTGGGGGCAGAAAGCAACTGGTGTGACAACATCTTGTACAGTGACGGGTAACTCCTTTAAACTACGAAAAAGATTTAAGCTCTGGAAACCGCATCGCAGCTGGGTGGAAAAGCGAACACGACATATGTATAGATGGTTGCATGTCAATTGATTTGCTTGTAGAATGAATATATATTTTAAATCTAGATGGGGAATTTATGATCAATAACTATCTTTTATTTTCTTTTTTCCTTAAAGCACAAAGCACAAGACTACTTTTCAAGCTTCTTGTCCATGGCTTAACGTGCAACGCAGCTTGCAGAAAAAGATATAGTTTCAAGTTTTAAAGTCCCAAGTGAAATAATGAAGTTGTTGAGGTGGTTAAAAGTTTGCCTTAGAGTCTCAGTTTGCTCAGTTTCACATTCCAGTCTTGGACCCTGAAACAACTGATGTGCTAGACTGAAGAACCAGTTTGATATATATCCAAAATTTGGCTTCTCACAGTTTTTTCACTGTAATAAAGGTAGACGTTCACACGCCATTTGATGAATCAAACAGATTTGCCTCCCATCGATTCTTATATTAAAAGCTGTATTTTCTACCAGTCCCGTGTTCTCAGGGCGTCAGTCAGAACTCCATCTCATTTCATGTCTTTCTTCAGTTAGGAGTATCAGATTTGGCACCGTATCCCAACAGCAGTCATAACAACGACAAACAAAGAAGTAACATAACTTCACTCTTGGCTGGTATTCCCCCTTTTACACACCAAAGCGTCCCAGTACACCTTTATGCCACAACAATGCATTTAAGAATCGATGCTAATCTGAAAAAGATTGCAGCTAAATCCACTCTACTGATCCCCAGAGTGGTCTATCAGCCTCTACACACAAAGAGCACACATTTCTTTCAGGCGTGTGATCTCTGATTTGGTCATACAGAAACAAAAATTATTTCTTTATATCCCATTTACAAATCCTGTGCCCCCATCTTTTAATATTTACTATCTCTCAGTTTAGTGTCATGCAACACCTTTATGAACAAAAGTTACAATACTTTAAAAAGCTATAGTCCTATAAATTTGCACTGTTCGTAATTATTACTTGAAAGGAGACCAATTACCTTTTCAATGAGCTTCCTCTTGTTTGGGACACGTGTACAGAGATAACTCTGATAATCCAGGTAATTTTGTTTATCTTCCTTAAAAAACAGTAGGTTTTTCCCTGGTCCCGCAGAACTTTTGATACGTTACACGACGCATTTAAAACCAATGTTAGCAAACCATAAAGTTTATTACCTGCTGTTCTTAAGCTGTTGTATGCAAACTACCGAGACTCACCTGCTTGAAACTGCCTAAACTGTTAGAAATTTGTTTCCAAGATTCTGCTGCAATATAGCACCTGACTTTTTCTGAATTTCTTTTACTGTGCAAATATAGAACCAAAGTATTTCCTCAACACTTTGTGGGTATTGCTACAGGCTTGGAGGACAAGCTTGGGTCTAGCGCTGTACCCAAAGGTTACCCCCATAAACCCTATAAACTAACAAATACACCGTTCCGTAACATGGAAAAAATTAATGGCAAATGAAAACGTAAGCTGCCTCAAATTTTTCTGTCGGAAGAACTTTATATCCAACACACCAACTCTTTGGGATGTTCCCTCTTCATCCCCTTCCTCTTTTACACTGAGGTTATATTACCATTCCCACCTAAAAACCATTCCTTTTGTCCTCGTACCTTTCTATCAGCTTGCAAGATGTCATCAGCTATCCTTGTACTCTTCTGATCAACCTCCACTGATTTGTAGCTTCTTTATTTCAATACTATCAGTTTCCTGCATTTTCCAGCGCTCTAGAATTTTGATTTGTTTTTCAAGAGTTGTTTTTACTTCCTCTCAAAAGCTATGTTACACCAAGGCAACTTTCCCTCCCACTTGTGAGCCTCTAGTTTTTTGTCCACCAGTTGATGATTCTTCATCAGTTCCCAATTACCCATCACTTCCTTTTATGCTGTTGGCCTTCTCTGACACAAGTGATTTAGGACATAGATGACCAGAAATAGTTGGTGGGAATCAGTAGAGCAACAAGAACTGGAGTTTCTGGTCCATCAGGTGCTATTTCTGCTTACCCCTGGGCAATCACCTTTCCCTGAGCAGGTTTATGCCTCACCTTTTCACCTTCTAATCCACTCTCAATTCACCTATGGCTCTTGGTTACTCCTTTCACTAGATTAATGCAATTATCATCCCTTCCCTGCTGGTGCAAGTGCTATGAAAAGCAGGTGGAATAGAGAGCAACCAGAAAAGCCGGTGATGAGACAAACTGGCAGCTGGGTTGAACTTTAACTCATACCTGTCTATTGAACCCAGCAAGGCAAGACCTCAGAGATTCAACCTAGGCTGGGAAGGTGCATCAAAGTGGCCCAACAGGCATATTTGGCACTTTGCAGGAATCTCCCTAATTCACCAGGCAACTGGATTGATGCTCCCATTCCTTGGCCATAAGCTGGACCCTATCTTTGACCCTTCCTCCGGGCTCCAAGGAGCAGTGCTTGAACAGGTAGAAGGTAAGTTGCCTGTCTTGTGGAGATGACTGGAAAGAAAGAGACAGCAGGGAAAGAGATGATAACGTGGTGTGCCCACGGGCAGCGCGATGCTACAGTTCACAGCACAAGTCACTGAATGCGAGGGGATCTTGGAAACATGTCCAATTTCACAGCTGCAAAAGCACAGCTTTCTGGCTGAGAAAAACGGGCAACTCTCAGCCACTGTTTTATTTGCCACGTAGGAATGCTACATCCGTTCGCGTAAACTGCAAGTCACAGGCAATCATAAAGGCTTTCAATTCTATCTCAGCCTTGAGCAAGACGTAAATTCGCAACCACGATGTGAAACGCAGAGGATTTTTCCCAAACTGACTGCAAGTCCGAAGAGCTGCCCCCCCCCACCTTTTTCTTCCTTCACTGCGAATACAGCAGATTTAGTTCAAATGCTTTTAAGTGTTTGCAAACTTTTCCCATTTTAACAGAGATTGAGGGGTGTACTAAGGCAGACAGGAGAAACCAGCTGTGCTCTATAATGAAAAGCAGCAATGAGCGACATCGTGCTTTCGTTAGCTGGGTCTGAATCAAAGCTTGGAAAATGGTACCTGAAAGAATATTTGGGTTTATGTATTTTGACAGGAGGCATATTATGAAACTGCAAGCCAAAATTATATGAAAACACAAGTGAGAAGGAAACTCTAGCATCAAAAGTTACAAAGACTTCTTTAAACCCATCGGCCAGTCAGCTGTCAGTGTCCCATTTGTATAAGTACAGGTAGGCGTTCCTGGTGAAAAAAATTTCAGCAAATGGCATTCCATTGAGGACGTGAAAAATTATAAACAGAGCAAATCAGAAGTGTTTCAATAAGCATTATATAGAACAAAACTGGCTATGTACGGATAGTTAAACCACCCATATAAAAAAAGTCCATGCACTTCTTGATAATGAATTACGCCTTCTGTCACAAGGTTAGCAGCTATTCTGCACCATTCAGTACTTTAGGCGTACCCTTGGACATCAGATTACTTTTTCTTGAACCTTGAATGAATATTGCTCAATATAATTCCTACGTTTGCGTAGCAATTGTCACCTGCAGCACTCAAATATTAGTAAAATGAACTTTTGTGTAATGTCCCACCCAAAATATGATAGGAGTTATCACTAGAGAGTACTGCTAGGCTTGATCCCCAGAGTCTGCTTTGAAATATAAACCTGAAACCTTCCCCTGCCAGTGTAACATTCCAATTTTCATGACAGCAGACAAAAGCTATACTGAGATAAGTCACAGTATGAATTTGATCTGGAAGAGTTATCTGGAGTAATTGCAAATGACTTTTTAAATTAGAGCAAAGATCTATTCTGTTTAAGTCAATGCAATTAATTTCAAGCAGAACACAAGTTACCCAGAACATTCAAATATACTTTTAAGACAGGCTGCCTTGGCAGATCCGAAGCATCTGCACTAAACAACGTGCCCATCGCCTCCTAAAATGGTGTACTGATTGCCCAGCATAACGCGCACAATATGATGTGCATATTTCACTTCTTACTGAAACTTTTATTCAGCTGAATAAGTATTTAACGCTAATGCAATGTCGGCATCCCCATTCATAAAGCCACAACTTTTGTACGTGATCTGACTTTGGTTGTATCCGATCAATTAAAATATTCCACAAAATATCACAGGCATCAGTAGGAGAAGTCCTATCAGACGGGGTTAAAGTTTCATTTTCGCATTGATTCTGTCTTGAAAATTGAAGGTTCTCACAGGGAACCAACTGACAATTTGATATATTACCCATTTCAGAGCATGCACAGACCCAGTATATCCGCATTCATGAATTTAAATATAGCTACTATGTTTATAAGGCATTACTAAGGCATATATTACTTATGTATTCTTTTACGGACACATAAATTTTGAACTGAAATAAACCAGAATGCTATGAATGCATCTTAATTGACTTGCAGATAGAAAAAACTGTCACCATATAACGCTTCTATGTTAACGTATAGCAGGTCTGAAGATTATATCCTCTAATGTAAAATACAATGATGTCAGGTTTCATGTCTTTTAAAATTTGCTCCTGGTTTGGATGCTGAGGTAAAAGAACTACCTAGTTCTTACTAATTTTAAAATTTTGTTTTCCTAAATATGCAGCTCTTTCACTGAAGAAAGGTAGGCAGAAAGGATTGCGATCGCTGCCTCTGTATAACCATTAACTCTTATGCAGTCTTCATTTAAAAAAAAAAATCCCATTTATTCTTTTTCCAGTTCTTGATATTAGGTAGTATTTGAAGAATCAGTATCTGCGATGTAAGGCTCAGATGGTGAACAAAAGAAAGATTGTATTACTATTAATTCAACCTGAATCAATTTCGATGACTTTGGAAAATCTCCAGATACTGCAGGGACATGACAAAAAGCGATAAGGATCTTCATGGCTGCTTTTACACATAGCACATGATAACATAAAAAAGAAAACCTCCTCCTACGGTGCACATAGAAGCTTTCTTAGTATGCAGCCTTGTCTGTGAGGGAAAAAAGCTTGTATTTTGCAGGCTACGGTTAAAGCTGCTTCTAGGTGTGAAAGTTATCACCATCTTTGTGACAACGAGATGCAGCACGCCTAGGCTGTACACAGCAGATATAAATGCCTTTTCACTGTTAATTTGGAAGATTAAACTGAGAATGTTTAAATATGAACTTCATTTCACATGGAAAACATTATCTGAAAATTAAATCTTTCACCTTGTACTTTAACTTTTGAAAGCTTGCAGACCTAATCTCAAATATTAGCCAAAAGGCAGCTTCAAGAATAGCTGAAAGAAATGCAAAGGTGAATCAAAGCAAAATACAGTAAGCAACATTATTTCTGTGTATTTTAGAGTGAGTAATCTGAATTTCAGAAGAGTTTTCACAAATCAATACTTAAACCGCTTCCTTTAAATATTTGGTACAACCCAGTTCACATCTGGTATTCTCACACAGCAGGTCTCTACCACAGTGTTAACGCAGGGTAGCTAGGCATGTACGAAAGGAATCAACACCTAGCTGTCCCTGGGCTCCCAAAAACTTTCCCTATTAAAGGAAACAGGTACAGGATGAAGCGTTGTTCACAGTGAATGCCTGTCAACACACAAGGAATTCATGGCCTGTTTTTATACATCTGTAGCTGCATGGCAGGCCCGCAGAACGCTACTGAGACGTAAAGTTGCTCTACAACACAGAGACAAAATCTTTTTTGATGTATTCCAGCGCAGCTCCAGTGGAGTCATTGGAATGATGCCTCGCAATTTCATCAGAAAACAGGGCTTGCAGATTTGTACCTTAATAAATCAAGGCACTAGATCATTTACAGCATCTCAAGCACATATAAATATGCATGCACTGATGTCTTGTTACTTTCGCTGCTGTCTTCTTCATTTGCATCTCAAATCTGTCAGTTTGCTTCTAACAATAGTTGTCCTAATTCCCATTATCAGGCTTTCGAATTCCATCAGTCTCCACTGGCCCCCGCATGTGTTTTGTGGCATCCCAAGTACCAGATGGATGAGCCTCTGAAGGAACTAATGAAGGATCCAGGCCCAAGGGAAGAGGGAGAATATGCAGCTTTACTTGGGGCCAATGGAGAAAATTGTTTAGAACCTTCATTATTTACGAATATTAGTGCCGAGGGAACTAAAGGCTTTGTAGAACTGAGCCTATATTTGACATTTGTCCTAATGATAAATTATTTTCCTCATTTGAAAACTCATTACGAAAGATATTTTTTTTCCTGCCACATAAAAATTATACTCCTTTTTCTTTCCTAGCTGCATACATGGATTTTCCAAATCCAGCTGAAAGCCGGTGGTTCAACACAGCAGGCCAGTATCACTGTGAATTATGTTCAGACCAATCCCCAAAAGGTATCCGAAACAGAGATATTGAATGCTAACAGCAGCCTAGCAGAAAAAAAAAATTCCCTCGTCAGTTGCTTTTTTAACATTCAGCTGTGTGGAGTGATATTGCCGTGTCAGGAGATCTTATCAGCAACATCAAATATTTTTCCAGTATGCTTTTAGACAAGGCTTTATCGAATTAATTAGCAACGTCTCTGAAGGAAAATTATCTGCATAATTCCATGCAGTTTGATGGATTTCTTCCCCTGTGTTTATGTAGAAGATAAAGATGGTGAATTTCTGAGTGAGTTGGTAGATACCTGGTGCTAAGAGAGAAAGTCACTCACCTACAACCTGGATTATTTCAGCTAACAAGACTCCATCAGTCACATCTTGCTGTAGATCCTTTATCAACCTCTTGTGACCAGATTTTGCCAGATAGTGATTGGCCCAATCCGTATAAATCTGTTAGGAGAAAGATAAACAAAAAGAAATTGTTAGTTATAACTATCAGCCTTAAAAATGAGAGTTCTTTGTTTCTCTCAGTATCTGAAAGGCTGATTTAAGATCGCTCCTTTTTTGCTCTTTGAAACAAGTCAACAACATGGAAATTGAAGGCATTTTCCAGCTCAAGTATTCAGCCATACTATAGTATGGCTTTTCCTATTCAGAAATCTGGCATCAAAGCTCGGAGAAGATGACAGTGAACTCCCGAACACGTTACGCCTTGAACAGATCATCAGGCAGTCAACTAAATGTTCTACGGCAGTAACAAGTGTGTAGAAGAGGTTTCAATTTCCACCCAAGTGGGTTTTTTTTGAATTTTCCCTTCGACATTCCTTCTCTATATCTGCTTTTGAGATATTTGGAAGATTCTTTTCCAAGAACCACTTCTGGTAGATATTAGCGATATAGTAATTCCATTTTGAGCAAACTCCTTTGTTATCTTACCCGATAGGCCTTTAAAGGTCTTAAAAATCTACCAATTCTGATAAATTCTACCTCACAGATTAAGTAGGCCTAATAAATTGATTTTAATCTCTCTCATGCAAACTTCTAACTATTGGTATTTATTCTAAAGCGTATTCTCTGAAAACTAAGCAAACAAAGCAGTTAAAATCTCTCTTCAATTTGCATTAAGCACTGCTCACCACATGCTAACACAACTTATCCAAGATCACCAGAAAACTTATAAAATCTTTTCATGCTAGGTTATGAAAAAGAAGGAAAAATACATGATTAGGAATTTCTGCATATGAATTAAATAACGTTTCTTGTTCTTTGTACAGGACAAAATTTAAGGGAAGACTTTTCAACGAGATCGAGTTATATTCCAAAGAAATAAAGTAAAAACAACAAAATGTCAGGATTTTATCTTTTAAATACCCAAACACGAAGGCTCATGAGTGTCTAGCATATTAGAAATACATTTATCCCACTTCAGTCTATCAGTATGCAGGTATAGATTCAACGTGCTTTCTAGAGCACGACCCATGCCAATCCTCCACAGTCCCTATAAACCCCCATGTACTGGGTTTTTTTGTTTGGTTGGTTTTTTTAATTTAAAGTGCTATGCAGGTGACAAATGCCTCACACAAGTGGGTGAATTGCTGACATGGAGGGAAACATCTGCACAGGAGTACTCAGTCCCCAGAAGCACAGAGAAAGCTCTCCCTGTGCATGGTCCAGGCTGCATTGCCCAGGAACTGCTGTTTTCCTTCACACCTACTGAGAATTAGAAAGAAAAGAGGACAAGGAGAAGGGCCCTAGCACTCAGGGCTGTGATCACTGGGCTAAGAGGATTCCTATCCTCAGCCTTAGGGAAGCAGATGTAAATGATGGCCACTAAAATCAGATTCTGTCTGCTGGCAAAACATTGTTGAAGCAAACCATGGGTTTAGAGCCATTCCCCCTCCACCACCCTGCTCCTGAGCTATGCAACCCCATCCCATATCACCCTGTATCAACATAGATCCTTCACATTACAGACTAATATCACTAGGCATAGCCATGGCTTCTAATTTCAGAAGCATCTTCAGCATCTCATTGAAAATGCAAGGCTTACGTCCTTCTCTTTCACGGGAGTCAAAAGCCAACTCCCAAGTCTAAGAGCCGAGTATTTGTCACATGGGACGGAGCAACCTGGAAATAATGTAAGGCTTGTAATTTCATGCTCCTTTTGTACTTCCCGATTCAATGTTAATATGATAAAATGAAGAACAGATATTTTGACTAGAGTTATTTTGTTTGTCAAGTCTTCACTTGTATCTTTTTAAAACCTGTAAAACACTACCGGTAGCAGCAATGAACAAATCACAATATCTGAAACATATGTCCCTATTTTCCATCATTTATCCTTTACTTCTATCTTCAGAGCAGCGAGATGTGCATTTCCTACACCAACATCATCATGGACTTGAACAGAAAAACACACTGGAACACCTCCATGAAAAAAACAGCTGAAAAACTTCTCATGAAATAAAGGCTGAGTACACACGAGTGATTTCCCCAGCTGACCCAAAAAAAGAAAAGGGGGAAAAAAAACCCACACTCCGCACAAACCAGCTGTTGTGTTCCTTAGCCCCTTGAACGGGAAGATATTTTTAAAGATCCAACGACTTCAAGGAGCTGGGACTGACTTCACCTATTTTTCTGCCACACGGTTCTGGCTTGCTTATCTACAAGTAAAGACATATCAGGAAACAGGCTGAAAACTACTTACTTCACAAGCGCAAGGGTCCACGCACACTCCTACACCGCTACTGTGGTTCGGCTGACAAGCAACTTACCAAACACAGTAACTAAGTTTCGTTTAATGGGAGGGCTGTGATGAATGTCCTAGTTTAATCACAGAAGAACTTTCAGCAAATAAAAGATTATACTTTGATGCATCAGTTCCAGCCTGGCTCATTTCCACGACGCAGATCATCATGCAATCAAACAAATGCTGGGATCAGCCTGAGAGTTGAGACAACACAGAACAGAGGCAGCGCAGACCCCTCCTGGCAAAGCCTGAAATTACAGCATCAGCAAGACCTTGAGAGCTAGTTAGGATTGATTTTTAAGTCAAATAACAGTGTGAGAGTGCATGGCTGGCACTGCAAAATTGCTATTTGGTAGCTGTTTCCTACTATACTAATTCCCACTGCATCTAAGAGCACTAAACCTTACATTCATACCCTGTAAATAAACAGAACTGCATGAAAGAAATTTATTGCTCCTGTAACAAATCCTCCTGGTAAAGGAAACAACTTGAAACACCCCCAAATACCAGCTGTCTGATTCACCGTCTCCAATAACACAAAGAAACTCCCTCTGTTGGGAAATTATTCTTTCAACTCCTACTTTGTGTGCTGAAGTCAATGTCTGTGATTGGTATCCGAATTGCACGTAGACCTTTTATGCTCATTATAAAATATTCAATTAAAAGCATCAATAATGCATACCAGTATGGGGAAAGTATCTGTTTCTAGGGTAGTTAAAGGTTGTGGAATATTATTTCATTCAAATAGTTGATCAGGAAAGCCCTTTGCAGGAAAATACTGATATAATAAATCTGCGCTTCTCTTTCAACAACTTTATTACACCACATTGCTTTGCAACATGCATAACGTGCAAATGTTTTTCTTTTAAACTGACTGGGCTATATATTTACAAGCTCTGAAGCATTCTTATGGCTGCAATATTACCCAAGCATATCACAGTAGCTCTTTATGGTCACTGCTCATTTTTATGGCATATATTAAGCTAATTATGGAAACTTTCCAGGATGTTTTCAAAACCTGTTTGTTGCAAGTCTTTGTAATGTACTACGCAAATATGATTCCTAATGTTTCTTTTCCTTTTCCATACAAACAAGTGAAAAAAATATAAGTGTACAATGGTTGCTATTTCTAGACACATGAAAAATGTTTCAAAGCACAGAGTGTTTTCAAATGTTCAAAAACAGGCAATTAATTGGGAAAACAATAATAAAAGAACAAGGAAAACACTGCTGAGAAACTTTCCATTCATATATGCCTATCTCTGCACATGAATTTTGAGTGTCCCTCAGGTATTTTCAGCAAGTAGGTTACAAAGTCACATGTTTGAATATTCACATGAAAATAAGCCGAACAGTCACCTAATTAAAAAATACACAGTCTTGCTATATGAAATATTTGACCCACTACAACCAAACAGATACTGCCTTATTACATTTCCCAGTATGGGCTTTTTAAACTTCTCACAGTCACATAGTGTGAAAATCATGGGAGGCAGCGTCACTATTTTAGTTACCAAAATCAAGCGAACAACATGATTTGGGCATTATCACCATAAGCAGGTCTTTGTGCCTGAGACCAGCCAGTTTAATGTTTAACTCAGGTCCAAGTTCTGGCTTTTGTTAAAGGTGGACTCAGCTGTTTGGTAGCTTTTTTTCCCCCCTCTGTAGTGTGTGATCTTAGGAATCCAATTATCTGGGAACAAATTGAAAAGAAATGTGAAAGATTTTTTCTTCTCTTCCCCCCCCCGCCCCCCCCCCCCCCCCCCCCCCAATCTACCAATCCATCAGGTTTGAATTAAGAGTGTTAGAGGTAAAGACTGATTCCACCAGGTTTGAATTAAGGGCATTACAGGTAAATATTGATTTTGGAAATATTCAGTACACTCTGAGTCATAGCTAAAACACTATTACACAAAGTAGCATGGTTTTGAGCAAAAACCCCAAAATTCTAAGGCTTTTGAAAGTTGTCGGTAAAGAAAAAGGCCTGAAGATCACTAAGTCTTCAGTCAGCAAGAACCCTGCGTTTTGGAATTTAGTGGGGTTTCTCCCTCCTCCCCTTTCCTTAGCATTATGCCAGCTTGTTTAAAGCACGTTTCAGATGAGAGAGAGAGAGGTCTGAAGGGCAGAGAAATCTTTCTTCCCAGCTGGGAGACTTCTGCACTTCCTTGTCACTTAGAGTCTCGAGTGACAATTCTGAGAGACCACATCTATCACACCCAGAGCACACCCCAGACCACCTGCACCATATTTGAATACTGAATCAGCAGAAAAGGTGCCTTTCACAGAACAGGTCATTTCTTCGAGACCACACAGCCTCCACTAAGCACTTGGGGAGGGCTGGGGAACACATCGACCAGTTAAAAGCAAAAACCCTGAAGCTTCTGTCCATTTAGAAGTAATTCATACAGCCTTTTTAGCCTTGGAAAAAATCAACCAGAAAGCCAAATAAACTAGAGCTTACCTAGCTGGCCATAACAGTCTGAAGTTGGCATCTCAGAACACAGACACCATTTTGGAGGCAATAGGCTGATACCTGGGTGCTCAGAGATGCCCATAAAGATGGGAGGGTTCTTCATCTGCTGGCAGATTAGGGCCAAGCACAGCATCTGTAGAACTATATTCCTCTGTTCCCATAGTCAGCCAAACCCAGGAAAGAGAGCGTGAATAAAGCCACGAGAGCAATGAATCCAGGAAGACCTTTTAGAGATCATAAAGGAGACCCACTACATCCATGGAGCTGCAATTAGACTAAGATGCCAGGTATTATCATGTACTCCAGGGTCTCCTTTAAATGGAATTCACACCCAAGTGGGAACACAAGAACTACCCAATGTTTTCTGCCTCCCCCTTGGTATTCTGAAATACTCTCATTATTTAAAGGAAAGGGTTCACACAAAACTACTTATAACTAATTTCCCTCTTCTACCTAAGTAAGTAGAAAATATGCCTGAACCTCGTTCCTTACTACTCATTTCCACTAAAACAAAAACACCCTACTTATAATAACTGCCCAAGTACATCCTCTAACTTTTCTTTCCCTCCCTCACCATGTCAGTTCCTAACTAATCACTCTCATTGTTTTCTTCCATAATTATCGTGAATCAGGTTCTTGTGAACTTGCTAACAGCTGAAGAGCATCTTTCTGACATCATGTAGCATAATCAGAACAGAGCAAGGCTTTTTTCATGATTGAATAGCAGGGTTAGTCACACGGATGAACACCAGAACACCCATTACAATGCAATGCCTATGTTGCTGCTGATCAAACCACACTGCCCACTGAAGTTCACAGGGGAATGAAAACCCCCGAAACCTAAAAATAGACAAAATATGTTGAGATGATCCTAATGGGAATGCCTGCAGTTGTTACAATGCTATGGGGGGGAGGAGAGCCCGTCAGATACTCATCACTGCCCAGTGGAATGGGGTTTACACATGGAGAGTCATGAAATCACAATTTTTGACTGCTAACATTAATTGCAGTCTCATGCTGATCCACGCTACGCTCCAACACAGTGATCTTATTAATAGATATCACAGTGCGAAGCCCAGAGGTAAATAGCTAAAGCCAAAGGTTTAGCTGAAAAACTCATCCCTCGGAAGCATCTCTGCCTCCAAGGGAGCACACTAAGGCTAACAGCTTTTTTGAAAGCACATAGATATTATGGCTCTGCCAATAATGTGGCTGATATTTTGCTGAGTTACTGGCAAAAGGACAACTAAGCAGCACACAATAAAGAAAAAAATAAATTATAAAGTTTAACAGCATTTGTCACAGACCTCTTTTTCAGAGGTTTCTTACAATTTGTGGCCTTACTTGCCCCCAGGTGATTCTTAAATCCTGTAGGAAGTCTGTATCTGTACAGATGTACCACGACACAAATCCCACTTAAAGGGCAGTACTGGCTCTTCTAGAATGAGTATCCAAAAGATTATTTGAGGGTTTCTCCCAATGTAACTTCTTGCAAAAGAAAAAACAATGCTGAAAAAGCAGGGCACAGAACAGATAACGCGTGCCCACGCTTCTCCATGTTAAATAAAAGGTATTAGTGGGCTTTGAGGAAGGAGTTCTGCCCGCTCCTTTTCTGTAAGAATACAGATAAAGGTATCACAGAATCCCAGAATCCCAGGCTGGAAGGGAAATCAGGGACCATCTAGTCCAACCTCTCTAGGAAGAGCACGGTCTGGACAAGATGGCCCAGCACCCTGTCCAGACAACTCTTTAAGGTGCCCAACATGGCTGAGGTATGTAGAGAGTAGGATGCAGCGTAAAACACCGTCATTGGGGATGCCCACGAGCCCCCAGTGACCCCCAGCTCAGAGGGAGGGGTGGACACACGGGGTAGGCAGTGAATGGTTAAACCGGCGTGAACGTTTCAGCCTTAGTTTACGTTTGTCTCCTCTCTGCTCAGAGATACTGGGAGCGCCCTGAAAGTGAGGATGGGAGTCCAGGGACTTGTTTACTCCATCCTGCCAGCATCTTGGCACCGGTACCAGCAAAAAGGGAGGAAACCACCAAAAACTCCAAGTCTGAGGTGGCGACGGGCTGGATTGCAGGTGGATTCCTTCTGATAGGCAGGTGAGATGGTAGAATGACCTTCCTGAAGCAAATGCATACATTTGTAATCCCCTAAAAATAGTTGTCATGATAATTAGCTACTAATTAGCATCGAATATGATGCCAATAAAATACCATCAATTATCTCAAAGTGCAGGAACTTTCCAGTTATCATCAACTATTGGGAATGCAGCTGTAACCCGCCGAGGGTTTGGTTCCCACTTCTCTGGGGAAACTATGCTTTTTATTATTTATTAACTGCAACGAAACAAAAATTATTTGTTCTACTCACATGTGCAAGTGTTTGTTGGAACAGCTTTAAATTATTAGTCAGTTGGTGGGAGGTATTCCACTGAATTACGTTTTACTGGGCACTTACATACATTAACTACCCTTCGCAAGTTAAACAGAGAAATGGGTAATTTAAACAAACACCACCGGGACTATTTATTTCTTTCTCTTTAAAGCCTTATTCCCGACTGGGGAGAGCTATTCTCATGCATATGACTACTTTTCAAAAGCAATGGGCTGACTCACAGCACATGCAGCCAGGCATGTGTGTAAGATTTAGCATGCTTGCGAGCCTTTCCAGCAATAGAGCCTCAGACAGTCCCCACTTCAGGGCAGGCACTGCTGCCTCTGAGTTTGTGGAAAGCAAGCCTTTGCTGGACGCTAAACAAGTAATACACTTTAAATTGCCCAGCCAGCACCTTTCTTACTCTTATCCCACCAAATATTTTACTACATTTAATATAAAAGAGGAGAAAAGAGATATTTTTTTTTTCCCCCCAATTGCCCGTTACTGACAGGCACTGCCTGTACAGAGGGGTAAAGATTTCATACGAAAGCAACATTTTCTTATGCACCAGCTAGAAGGTGAAGCGAGGCCAGAATTGTGCCGGTATCCGGCAAGCCCCGCTCTCAATGCTCCCATTATACACGTTTGCCATACACAAATCCCCTTCAAGCTGGAACCACACACTAAGCCAAGCAGGTGGCCGCTCTCTTATTCCCCCTTGCAAAACATTTAAAGTCCTGAATAGAAATGAGATTACATTCATGCCTGCATCAATTTCCTTGAATATCCAAAAGTGAAATAGAGTTTTCTGAGCTGATCACCAAAACCCAAGTCACATCTGGCCACGGCGAATCAACCGATTTGATCTCACGGCAACAAAATATAATTGATCTCAGAGAACAAGAGAAGCAAATGTACTATTTTTTTTTTTCAGCATTTTCTAAAAAGTTACCTAAAGCGCACAGCAAATTATTTTCAAATATCACAGTTCTCATACATGAAATAAACCCATTTACATCTACTATCACACATGAATAGCAACGGAAAAGGGCTTATCTGACAAGATGATACATTTCTACTCCGGAGAGAAACCACAGAAAATCTTAAGAAGCTGCAAGCTGCAGAAAAATGGGGAAAACAACAGCAAAAAAACCAAAAATCACTTCTGAGGCTGAAGTTAGTTACTGTTCAACAGCACTGCTGCCATTATCAAGGAGCCAAGAGCCGCTTACTGTTTTATAATGGTCACAGGAAAATTTACTTCTCCCACGAGCAGGGACCTGAAAGGTCATACTACTTATTGGCATATTTAACGTGAACATATACTGCTCGACTCCAGCTTGCTCTTCCTTCTCAAGGCATCCACAGTTAAATGGTGATATATACACTGGCATGTGAAGCTTGGACAGTTAATTTTAGCTGAAGTCACGCATGCACGGTGCTCAGATTTCTTACACTGTCACATTTTACAACTCCCACCCCCTCCTGCAGCTCTCGCTTACACACACACTGCTCCCTTACTACTGTCTCCAACATCAAGTTTCAATATTTAACATCAATTTCGTACAGGATCAGTATTTTTATACAAGCTTTTAAATAACTAAGCTATTCACAGCAAGCAAAGTTTGGCAGGTCTTTTGTGTTAGACACTGTAGGCATTAAAAGACAATTACTTTAAAAATTGTGATTTTTTTTTTTCTTGTTGTTTTGGGTTTTGGGTTTTTTTTTACACAATCAGAAGACTTTCTACCTACCGTAGAGGCAACACCCTTCACCAGAGTGCTCCCAATATCTGTGGAAATTCATGCTCTGAACAAAAACCCAAAATTTTGCATGCTGCCCCCATACTTCCAACAGGCCAAACAAAAATCCAGATCTATCCTTTTTCAAAATTTAGAACATTCACAATATTGATCAAATGTCTGAAGGGTGTCTCTATCACAAACGCAAGCTAAGAAGCGTAAGGCTGAATTAGACCTCAAGCGGACACCTGCACAACCTGCCTATCCTCCCGAGCAAGGCCTGGTACAGACAGCAAGGGCTGCCTGTCCTCCGGCATGACCCCACCACATACAAGTCACCCCAAATCCCTCAGTCTGACCAGGTCACTGGCACTCCTTAAAAGTACAGAGCATTGGCCCTTGTAAGCTGCTTTGCTTCCATTTTTTATATTAAAAAAATAATGTTGCCAATGTTGAGAAGATGAGAAGCGATGACTGCTTCACCTCCCCCCTTGCCAAGCTGAAGGATTGATGCCTGACATTTTAATGGCTTATTTTTCAAAAGGCACACTTCTGCCAGAAAAAAAAAAAAAAAAAAAAATCTATACGGGCCTTTTAACTGCTCCATGAAAAGTAAATAACTCGGTAGCCACACAGTCTCCACATCAGCTCTCCCCTCCAGCAAAGCCCACTCACCGCCCGCCGAGGTGTGTGTTTGTTTTGGGGAGGTGGGGCACCAAGAGGGCTTTGATCAAGTTTGAAGAGAACATAACGTATCCTGACAATCAAAGCCACGAAGTAGCTGCTGTACCTACATAGTACTAGGTGCCGTGCCTCTGATGTGCCCAGGGACACCCGATGGCACTACGAGTGACAGCTCTGCTAATGCAAAGGCAGGTACCGGATTGAGTGTGAGAAGGGGGAGGTTTGCACATGTTCCCCCCCATCCCCTGCAAAACCCTGACAGCTGAGGAAAGAAGAGAAATCTACCTTCAGGCTGCTACAGTCTTAAATACAGCTTTCTGCACTACGCATCCAATGCTACAATACCCAACCCGGTCAGCTACCAAAATCCAATGTAACTTTGGCACGTTTGGCCTGTGACACCAAATAATTCATCTGGATTTTCTATTAAGAGAGACTCTTTCTCTTTGGGAAAGGTGTAACAGCCTGTTCCAAACTGCTGCTACCATTTCATTGGCATTTTTCACCTGGGGGTCACAAATCTGTATGGCTTCAGTACCATCTCCTCTGGGCCGACAGCCACGGCCACAGGCGGGATCAAAAGAGAAACTATCACTGCTGCACTGGACTCCGAGAAAGAAAGGGTAAGGAAAATACTCCAAGAGATAATAACAATCTGAAAAGGGCTGGAAATGAAACCCGACTTGCCATGTAGCATCTTAAGTGCAAACTCTCTATTCCTTTTTTTCTTGATTGCTCAGAAGATTAATTCACCAAAACAACGTTCACAGTTGTGAAGCAACTCCAAAAGAAAGTAAAACTGGTCTCAAAGGCACGAGACTCTGAACCATTTCAACTCCTAGTGATGTGTGAAGATGAAAGTTTTCAGATCCAAATAGCGAGGCCAGAAACATTACAAAGGCTTTTCCTAATTTTTAACAAAAGCAATTTGTTGTGGGGATTAGGGAATCACAGAAATTGGCCTTCGTCTCGCCCGAGAGACCAAATCCTAGCCCTCTTCTAGCCAAGAAGGACAAGGCAGCGTTCCCTTTTGGGTCTGCTTAGTGCTTGATGGAAAAAATTGAGTCTTCAAAACAGGGGCTGGGTAGGTTCAGTCCATACCAATGCTCTGAAGTCACCAGCAAACTATCCTCCGCTCCCATGAACAAGATGTCTAATGCCACTCGAAAAACAATGAATCATCCGCGCTGCCTTTCTCACTCTGTAAAATGTAATTTAGTTCAGGGTCGAAGATTTTTCACAAGGGGCAATGCTTCTGAAATTGCCAAGAGTTGACAAGAGGCAGTGCTCTCTAAAACTTCGAAGGACATACAGCAATATGTAACAAAGCCATGGATGAAAAAAATCAGTGCAACCGAGTTATGAAGGCCAACAATCTATTCATCGCTCTACCTGCCACGCACGATGAATGCAAAATCTGGAGACGGAAGGAACAAAAGGAGGAGAAAACAAGACCCAAACTTGAGGATGTGTTTAACTACACACTCGCTTCAAGCATGTACTCAAGTCTCAATTACTTAGAGAATTACATATTAATTCCATTATTTCTAAAGAGTAAGAATAAGAAGGGGCCAATTATCCTTCTAAAAAGTTTTTTGTACATTTTACCCATGCTTCTATTTCTAACGCTCTTCTAATGCTCCTCCTGCTCTTGGGCACTGTCAGAAGTGGGACAGTTGGCTAGACAAATCTTAGGTGTGACCTACTTTCAAAAGACCTATTTTTATTTTAAGCTGCATTTTTAAGATAGTGAAAAATACCTTCTGACAGCTGAGCATTAATTTGCGTGGCAAAGACTCGATCCCAAAGACGCACAAAAAGGCTAAGAATCTCGGAAGGGTTCAGCAACCCAATTAGAGCCAGATTACCACAAGAGCTCATCTTCCACGCAGCCATCAAAATAAACAGACAAATTTTCAGACGCTTTTTAAAAACCTGAAAAAGCACTAGATTTCCAGCATTTTACAATCGGATCTTCACTTTTTGATGAGTAAGAGGGGAAAAAGGAATATACGTGTGTATCTTTGCATTGACGGGTGGGGACACACAGTCCACGCAGGTGTCTGGCACGAAACGTTTTGCTAATGAAATCTTGAGACGAAATTTTTTGCATTTGAAAATCCTAATAACCATTTATCCATAGGTAGCAGCATTTCTGGTTTTGTTATGTCATTTACTGTATTGCTACACATCCTAGAAATGAGGCTACAGCAAAAAGCTTTCTGCATACCCAGGGATCACCAGGGTTTTGCCATATTTTACAGAAAAGAATAAGGTGGTCTTCATAAATTGTTCCTGCTAAGCAGTTTCCAAATCATCCAAGTCGGGGGTTTTTTTTTCCCCAAAAAACCAAAACAAACAAATAAACAAGTGCTGAATTAATTTCCACAAACACAATGAACCTAATGTAATCATCTTGCAGTTGGCCATCTGTTTCACAGATATGAATCTAACTGGATCTTCTACTGCCTGATAACTTTCTAAATTAAATTGCCTCTGCTGACCCTGCTTTCAGCTTAGTTCCTCCCGCTTCCATTTTAAGGGTTTGGAGTGTTTTCTATATAATGATCTATGTGCCAATTACATAGTTACAAGACAATTGGGAAGGGTTAATGCTGCACATTTGGCACCAGATCAAAGTCAAACGTGCAGAGAAGGGCAACGTCCCCGCCTATGACGCAGACTAAGGGAATACAGGAAAAAGAAGTATTAAAGTACAGAGGCTATCCTGAAAACTCTGTAGTTTCCTTTCTCCACTATAGTCTGTGTCACAAAACCAGAGACCTTTTAAGTCAAATGTATTTGTATATTTATGAAGAATTTAAGAAATACCCCTCCCCATGGGAGGCAGCTAGCCTCTGTAAGTAATTAGAGTTTACGGCTATATAAAAGGATGAGTATTTTTATCCCCAAAGGCCATTTACAGACATGCTGGCCAAGACCCCAGTTACCAATGCACTGTCTTTGGGATGAAGAATGATCCTCTGCACGATATAGGAGGAAAATTCTGCTTCTTCATTCCCTGCTGACCGTATGCATTTACTGGGGAAAAAGGGAGGGGGGAGGCATACGTGCATCAGGCAGCACAGCCAGCGTGGGCGCTGCTGGAGGCAAGATGCGAGACCCAGCAGACCATCGGCGTGATCGGCGATGGCAAAACCTATGCTCCTAATTAGAGTGGTTCACTAAAGTGACACCAGCCTATGCTTTTATTGATTTGGTGATTAAAAATCAGTGCTGTAGGGTTTTACTAAAATTTCTGATACTGAACCTCCGACATAGCCTTCTACAAAAAGAAAAAAAAAAATCCAGTAAAGTGAAACGTATAGCAGGCTAATGATTAATAATTTAATCCAATATTTTATGGCTGATCAAGAAATGAAAGTACAGGCACAATTCCCACAGGCATAGGGGGTTCAGGCATCTCCTCCCGAGAGCTTCCTTCCATAGCCAGCAGCCACTTAAAGGCCTTCTGCACCTTCCTGAAAATTATCATTCAAGCAAAGGATATAATTTTTGCACTGCTTCTGAAGCTTTATTCAGCAATATATATAGACCAGTCCTTTAATCGTACTGTCATGAGGCAGATCAATTGTAGATTTCATCTATTTTCAGCTCAAAGGGTTTTAACATGAAGATGTTTAATGGGAATTGCTAAGTCTTGAACAGCATGACCTACCAGGCTAAGACTTTATTGATTTAGTCCCTTATGATCTCTGTTGATACATACCTTTTTATAATGTGGACAGTTGAAATATTTCTGTTATTATTAATACTCTTTTAACAATTATATGGCTGCAAGGAGCTTGATCAGAAGACCAGCAAGCTCGGGAAGATTCAGGAATCACATCGCAATGTCAGCAGACCATGCTCGCAGGGGCCTCCGTCACTCCGATTCCTGTGTCATTTTATGCACACCCACATAATCCCTTTCTCAGTTTGAGATCCTGCATTTAGGTTCCCTCCTTAAATCCTGCTTCTGCCTGAACACCTACACCTCGGGAAGTGTTACTCCAGCAAACTTATGTTCCTAAAATTAGCTGACAGGTTTAACGAGAAGAAGAATAATATGGAATTTACAGGGAATAAACCCCTGTAACTAATCCGCTGTGGTCATTTTTCTGGGGTCCACAGATATTAAACATTTGATTTTTTTTTTTCATTTTAAAACCTTTATGAAGTCTTCGTTTTCCTTCAGACAAAAATATTTACTTTGATCCATGCTATAGATGTGGGCAAATGTTCACACAGGATGTAGGTGAAAACTGAGTATGGTTTACAGTAACATCAGATAAGAATATTGGCTTCGCTGTAGATAAAATCAGAGCAATTTACGGGTAATCATTTGGGAGGACAGAGTGTACTGGCATAGAAACAAGGCTTATGGACATTGGCAAAATCAGTTATTCTTTTTTGCCTGGAGCAAGGGTTGGAGGAATGTAGAACAAAGAGCGTGCTGCTAGTTTAAAAAAAAAAAGGAGGGTGTGCGTATATATGTATATCCTAAAACCTTAACTCAGAAATTAACCACAGAGATATCAATACTGGGGGGAAGCTATCAAGACTGGTTGTCTATTTTCCTGCTCAAACTTGACTCATAGCATTACTTTCTCCAATTCTTTGTCAACTACAGTTCAATCAGCATAATCATAACGCTTTAAAAATAGGTAAGAAAAAAGAGAAAAGAAAGAGTAGCAATTGCTGTTGTAGCACAATGTTGGGATTTTAGGTTACAGGCCATTTTTTGCAAAAGTCATGCCAAGAGCCCTGTCTAAAACTGGGAATTGTAGCAAATAAATTAAACCATAGTGGGATGGTAGAGTTGTGAATGAAATCTAAACTTTCTATTAAATCAACCTAAAAGAAAAGGGCAGCTCATTGTTTTTTTGTTTTGTTTAAAAAAACAGTGGCGATTCCACCGCAGAACTCCCTAGCGCTATCACTTCTGCACAGTCATTTTTAAACACCTTTGGCAACACTTTTGTTCCAAGTGTTTTTTTTGTGTGCAATCTCTTAATCCCTAGGATGCTATGGATTATCCATTTTTATCTCTACAAATAACCTCCCAGATATCTCTAGCAGGGTTTCTCCTGAGCCATCACTGTTCTTGAAGAGCGAGACTGCTTGGCATTAGACTTTCACTCTTGATTGTATTGACCACTATAACACGTACGGCAGCCTCACCAAGACGACAAACACATTTCAAAGAATATAACCTGGTGACACGCAGTGACAACCAGAAAGATAACTTTGGGCAATTGATAATTAGTGTGTGGTTACGGGCCAGACCTGTTGCAACTCAGACATGGGCATCATTCTAAGGACCTCATAGAGGTGAGTGACACTTACAGGCATGCATTAAAGGAGCACATGCTTGTCCCTATCAGGGCCATTCTGACACAAAGACCAATAAAGAAAAGAAATGCCACTGAACTATATAAGAGCTGACAAAGGCAGCAGCTGCTCTGCTCCACAGGGCAAGTTTATATTTAGAGTAGGAGTTGGGAAAAATGGATCCTTACAGAAATTGGTTTCAGTTCACCCACTCTGGCCCCAACACTATCTAGGAGACCTCAAAGATTCTAGAAGAAACCCTTAAGTAAATCAGAGCACAGTCTCATTTTTAAAATGTAAGAAGCATCTAAATCCAACAGCACTCTTAATGACTTCTTATATATAATGCCCTGCAAAATAGATTGGCCAAACTTCAGATTTCATTAAATAACTCAAAACACATCAACACTTTATCAGCTTTAGCAGTAATTCCATTCAAGATATAAAGCAGCAAATCAATACAGGTTTTACGTTAAGTGCTCTCAAAATTTCATGAGACCACCAACCTTTCAGGTTAGTGCCGTAACACCAGGAGCAGCTGAAGGGCACCTTCATGCTCACTAGATGTTCCAGTACTCTGGTGAAACTGTCTTCTACAGGTTGACTAGGAAAACTAGCCTCCACCATTCAGATTGAAAAGGTACACTAAACAGCTCATTTGCAGTGATGATGACCAGGCTTTACTCCCTAAAGGACTATTTTTCTGCACTTAAATACGTTCATGCTGAAGTCCATAGCCAAATTCAGAGCAGGCACGCAGATGTAGTTCTGAAGAGCATGCCGCAACAGCAGAAGCTAATATTTCCCAACATATGCTGTAAAGAATACTGATAAGCTGGTACAACAGTGCCTACAAAAGAAACAGATCTCTTTACTACAGTGATACGGGCTCTGTCCAAAAGTTCCTAGAGGTTTTGAAGGATGGATACATGTTTTGGCATGTGGCGTTAAGTCCTCAAACTTCATTTCATTAGTGCATAAGGCAAAAATTTACTATTACTACAACACAGTTGACCTAAGAAACAATTATTGAATATAAACTATCTTAAGCAGTAACCGGTAAGATTAAAGTAACTGGGATTACTTTAAAAATCAAGCAATGCTGCGACTGTAGCCAGAAAATGAAAAAACCCAAGACTTTATGTGCTATAAAACATGGCATGGAATGATTACCCTAAATCAGACTTAACCCATCTCCATTAACTCATTAGCTAGTAAAGCCAGACCACAGCCTGAAGGAGAAGTTGTTAGTAGTTGCCTGCTGTATAAGAGACAAGGTCTGTGCAGTTATATATGCTCACATTTCTCCAGTGTTTTGCAAACCAACACTGCAGAAAATGAGCTTTTATCAATACAATTCTGCATGAAGCATTTAGGTATGATATAACTGCATTTAGCACATCTGTTTCTGTATTTCTACATTATCACTTTTTCCTTTTTTAGTAGAACTAGTAGTAAATAGTACATTAAGGTAATTTGACAATCTACACGAGTTAGTCTTTGTAGTGTCTTTAACACATCTCGTCAGTATCATCCTTTACACTTTATAAACTATCATGTGACAACGCTTGGGTAAGGGATAAGGATAAGGGAGGGCTTCACAACTGCTTCGGGGACACCTGCTTCATGCTGCCGACATTTTATTTTTCCAACTCTTTGCAGATGCTTGTCTCAAAAAGCAAATAACCCAAAGATCAGATGAGCAGACTGGTATTTCCATGGGTGCAGCTAAGACTGATAGAACTCATAAAAGTATTTACTGGCCCTGGGACCAGCCTCCACCCCACAGAAGGATTAAACACAATTAGCACCAGTTGTGTTTAACCAGTAAAGCAGATGTCTAACAAACTAATAAACCTATAACTTTTACACGGGATTAAAAAGGACCCTCTCCTTTCCAATATTTAGCAAATGATCCATTGGTCCCCAAAGTGTGTTGCATGTTGCTTTATGCTGTCTCGAGACTCCCTTATTCTCTAATCAGTCAATTCATAAGCAATCCCTTGTTAGCAAAAAGAAAAAAAACCACACAACAAAAAAGCTTGTTGAGCAAATGTCAGGGAACATTAAATTAACCAGTTGAAGATCAGCAATGAACAGCTGACACCAAATTGAACCCAACACATGGCCCCATGCACATTATTGTTAAACACATGTGGCCAATCCTCCAATCGCTTTACCTTCAAAATTACATTAAAGGATCTTTATTTTATAAAACAAAAAAATTTGCTTGAGAATGGACAGTAAACCTAATCTTAAGTACCATCATAAAAAATAAGCTATTGCTTTTATGTAGTTTGGATTCAAGGTACTGTTTTACCTCTGACTACAAACTGTATTTATTAAGTATTTTCTCTTTAGCTCAAAGTGACCCTGAATATAGTTCTATATAATTCTATTTGTGTACAAAATGTATAATTTTACAGGAAGGCCTCCCAAGCACCCACTCAAGTCTGTATTAAATTTCCTGGCTGCTTTGTAGGGTCAGGTTGTTTCCCTCGATGAGGAAATAAGTTACGTGTACAGTGGTACAGTGTTGTCCCCCCATTAATTCCAGTCTTCAAAATAGGTTATTTGTACACACATCTAAGGAACAACAGTTGAAGGTACCATCTTAGTCAGACCTTCTAATGCTGAAGCAGCCATCATTCCTCACCTGAAGAGCTACAGCTCAAAAGCACTAAATGGCCGAGAGCCACAACACACGCATCACATACCTTGAAGAGCCCAAGGGAGGATGTGATCTCAGGTGCGAGATAAAGCAACTCTCCTCAGGTCCCACAACTCTCATGTGAAAATTAGCTGGGCTTAGAAGTATGGGTGGGTCCCAAAGTGACCTAATGACGTCAGGCTTAAAAGTATCTTTAAGCTTGCTTCTCCCAAAACAAAGATTTCAGATTGTCCCACCAACACCCATGTCAACATGCACCTCCCCCAGGAGCTCACGCATTCCTCAGCCTTGCCATGGATCTCAGTGGAAACAGGATTGGGCCCAGCAACAGATGACTCCGGAGAAGAAGAATCGAAGACGATGCAATATAGATGCATTAAAAAAAGCAAGAAGCCTGATGGCTTTCTCTCCTGGAAGCAAAGGCTACTCAGTGCTGTAGCTGTTAATCAGTTAACAACAGGTTATCTGGGGACAAAGAGATATAGTCGCATGCTGATGTGGGGGCAGGGTACCTAATTACATACAGTCATTCTCTCTCAACAAAGGAAAAAGCCAACCAGGCAATATTTTCAATATTTTAAACGTAGCTTGTTGAAATGACAGGAAAAGAACCACATCTGCATGAGACTAATGTGCCCGGAGTGGCAGGTGTATTTCCACTTCTTATTCCTTGAAAATAAAGTTTTCAGCCCTGAGTAAATCTCTTTACTTCTCTATACACCTGTCACTGCCCCCGTCGCCTTGTCTGTCTTATTTAGATAATACTTCTTAGACATATTTATACTACATGCCTGCAGGACAAGAGCTGCCACTTTACATTTCAGTAGCACCTCGTACAACATGGCTGTGATCTTAGTAAATTAATCCGGCAATCTCAAGATTTAAATTATGTTCTTCAAAAGGCCAAAAAATTTGCCTCCTAAATCCACTCTTAGTTATGAAAATAAAGTGTTTTTACAGAAGGCAAGAACAGACTCATTCCCAAGACATCACACCCTTAGAAATCTTGGTATCCTGTATTGTGGATCCTCTCCTCGTGTAAATTTTCCGCAAGAATGGCTTAAACAAAAAAATCAAACAACAAATATTTCTACCTTCTAAATTCTAAAACACTTAGAGCTCAGGAGAACGAGGTAGCACCTGCGGAGTTTTGGAAACCTCTGCCAAAACCCAGCCAGAATTCAGATAATTCTTTGAAAATGCTGATCTTTTCATATGCCCTGTATTGAATCCAGTGGTAGTCTGAGCCCAGATTATTTATTATTGTTTTGGTCCTTAAAAAAAAAACTTCTAAAGGTTTTTTTTTAAAACAAAAAAAAAGGAAACAGCCATTAAAAAGAGTTTGGCAAATCTCTGAATGGCTGCCATGGGAAGCACAGAGCAGAAAACCAACGTGCTTTATAACACCCAGCTATTTCACAGGTGACTGTCGAGCACGTTACAATGTAGGCATGATGGTATAAGATGCTCGAACCACGATACGCACCCAGCTAATTGAAATGGATACTCAGGAGCGCTCTTGAAGTTCTCTAGTACTTCCTTTAAAATGATACTGACAAAATAAGATACACAACTACTTCTTTCTTCAGAAGCCTCTTTGAAGTACAATGCCCTTCCGCCCCAAAATCATCCTCCCTCCTTCACTTTCACAGTAATTACCCTGGAGAAATAGTTAACAAAGTTATGTAGGGTCATTTTCCTTGGAGTACCAGATTAGGATCATTATTTTAAAAATCTAGTAACTGCCCAGATAATCTATAAGGAATTTATGTTCGTCAAATAAAGCTGTGCACGTTTCAAAATTAAAAAGCAGATCCATTATGACAATAAATATGCTTATCAAAAGGGAATGGTGAATATTTGAAGTAAGACAGAAACATCTGAGCAGTCACAGCCTCACCATCATGACCCTAATCATGAACTACCTGCTAATAAAAAATGCACATATTGGTTGGCAGAAAGACTGAATGCTTACTCACATGTAAATATTTTATGAAAATTAAGACATATTAAAGGCCTTGTACAATGCCCTGGTAAGGCTTCACCTGAAAAATCTTGTACAGTTCTTGCCACCTACATTCATGGAGGTTTTCAGGCTAGAAACGGCACACAAAAGGACTTGGGAAATTAAGAAACTGTCTTGCAAAAGAATAAGAATTGGGTTCAAGTTGTTCTTTGCCTAGGAACACTGGGGAAGAGGATCAGAACCACAGACAGACATGCTGGCACCTCCCCTCAAAAGGATATGAACAGGCTACGCGTATGTCAAAGCAGATGAGGCTGAAGGAAACTTTTGGGGCAGCCTGCCACAAAGAGTAACAGAATGCAAGCCAATTAGTTTTAAGATTTTTTTTTTATCCATGAACACGGTGATGTCAATACGTTAATCAGTACATTGTAACAGTAAAGTCTGACATTGATAAACAAAAAAAATCCCTCTATCTCACAAGCTATTAAATAGTCACCATCTGCATCTATCCCTCCGTGCTCTACAATAGAGTTAGCACAAAACCCCATGCCATGGGGAGTAAAAGAAATAATAAGGTTTTTAGAACAGCGTATATAATTTTTAATCTTCCCTCAGCGTCCTGTGAGGGACAGAAGTTAACTAAAATCAAGTTGCACTCCCAAAAGGCATCCTGTACCAGAACAGGAATGTTTTTTCAAAGACAGCCTACCTCAAATCCATTTCCAGTCACCATTTACCACCCTAAGGACAGAACAGAATTACATGAGGCTCAAATCTCGACACCTGAATCCTAAATTCAGGCCGATAGATTAATCTGGAATATTTCAGAAAGCCTAAAAACAGGAAACGTATAGCACCTACATACATTTTTAGATTTGCACTTCTTAAGTTCCTTATAGAAGTGTATTTTTTTATAATGATATCCGCACTGAAATGTCACATACAGCTTATAAAAGTTACAATACGGTGTTTATTTACACTGAGATACAAACGACTGAATACTCACGCTAAAGCATTTACACATTATTAAAATTCTTTTCTAGTTTCTTTCATTTCTGTAATGACGTCAACTCCTTACTTAAAGATCTCTCCTTAATCCCATTTTAGATATTTAACATTTATACAATATTTAAACACCTATATATTGTCTAGGACAAACACACACTGTGGTGGGTTGACCCTGGGCAGCAGCTAGGCCCGCAGCTAGGCCCGCGGGTTGCTATGAACAAAGTGAACTCGGCCCCAGCCAGTCCCAGCACACACACACACACTCCAGTTACCGAATCCAGAGCTCCTGGAGTTCAAAGAGGAACACAGCCTAGAAAGTACCTGTATCTAGCAATTTAACTAACTATATGATACAACTGCTGTCATAAATTGATCAAAGTCTCTCCTAAAAGGTATGTTAAAGTTTACCTCTTTGAGAAAGAGCCTGTTTCAGTACCTGCCTGCTGTGATTAGAAAAACTGCTGTATTTTGACGTCTTTACAGACAATACTCATATGCCCACATTATCCTTGTTTTCCTGGTTATGAGTGTCATAGAAACAGATTTTTCTTTCTCTCAGTCGACACAACAGACCTTGTTTCCTTTGAACTGATCTTTCATAAACTATACCACAACTGCGTCTAAGTTCTGTACAAGGTTTCTCCTGGCCCCGGTAGTTTCACTGCATTCATACTTCGTTTTCTCTACCTTTCCTGAAACCTCTCAGGAACAAATTTGCCTTTTTCACAGCCTTTCGACGCTGCATTTCACAGTCGCGGTGTCCTCTCCTGACTGATCCTCCTCAGGAAAGAGACATGTGCGCCCTTTTATCATGCTGCACGCTCACAGGCTTCTGTGTCAAAAGAACATTCCCTTAACTGCGATTAAATGGAAGGGTGGGAAATATATGATTATATGCAATAGCGTCTTTCAGAAGTTTCCTAACCTATGAAACACAGAATTGTACTTTGCTATTTATTTTAATCTTAGTAGAGTGCCGGCGACTAAGCCTTCGATCTAGACATCTAACAACTGGCTGAGATTCCAAACTTTTCGGCTTGGAAAAGCTCTGTAATAGGCCGTGATCCGATTTCAACATCAAGTCAATTATCAGCTGCAAGCTAATGCTGTGACAATTCAAATAAACTGCTTATAAGTCACTAATATAGATGGCAAAAGCTCAGGGAACTGCCGTGATTCTTTCCCTTACTTAATGAAAAGTATAGCTAAGTCAGCTAACAAAAATAGGTCTATCAAACCATAACTTTTCAAAACCCTTATCATCCCAGTCAATCCTTCTGTTGCAGTTTTTAAGTTAAGCACTTGAAAAGCTCTTCCAGAATGAAGTGTTTCTCCCAAATATGTATGTTTTTTTTGCCATATGCTACACATTAGTCCAGCAGGCACACTGAGATAAGAGCATTAAAGGGAAATGTTTAATAGAAAGAGAAGCCATGTGTAAACCAGGACAGAAATTGTATATATAATGATAAATCTTTTAACACCCTCTTCACAAGGAAAATTCTGAATTAATTCACAATTTTACAAGAACAACTTTTTTGATATATGAAAGAACTTTCTTTTTTAAAAAATCCAGTGGTATGGCCTATTAACTTCTGCAAAGCTGTACTGGTCTAGTTGGCACCATTCACCTGCTGGCACAGATTCGGACTGGTGCTGAGCTACACTGCATGAGCAGGAGACATCATTCCTTCTTACCTAGCCCATACGGAGCAGCATTTTCTACCAGCCACAGGGGTACGGGATGAAGACACGGCCCAACTCCTTCCTGCGCCTCCTGACCCTCAGCGGTGATCTCAGTAGGACCAAGTCTCCCACTCCCTGCAGCTCAGGGTCTTTTCTGGTGCAAGGGCAAGGCTGGGAGAACCTCCCTCCCCCCTCATGCTTGAGCAAGTGCAAATAGTCCTTGCATCATTATCTTCACAATAAGGATGAGATTGCGGCTGGACGCACGCTAAGGCATATCCACACCAAGAGTCTGTTTGCTGCTATGAAAATGAGAATACGGGCCTATTCATAAGTTAAAGGTGTCTATACATAAAGTGCTTATGCAAAGATGCACATTTATTCTCTCTCACATTCTTCAACATGGTAAAATTGAAACAGGAAAGAATTACAGGGAGAGAAAAATCAAACCAGAATTCTACACGCTTAATAGTAAGTACCATTCAAGTTTTAGAAACCGAAAATAGAAAGAATAGATGTGAACAGGGGAAGCTGGCAGCCTTCTGTTCAGTTTTCTCCGGCTGTTTTCCCTCCATAAGCCTAATTCCAACCAAGAAAAGACAAAAGCTACTCCTTTCCTAAAAAAAAAAGTTACACACAAGCCACATTAAATAAAATCCTAACAAGCTGAAATGTTTGTGCATCTGAAAACTGTTTTTGAAACACTGTTGTTTGACACATTGCACAATAAAATGCTAGCTCCTGTTGACATCAATAGGGCTCTTCACTCTGGTTTATTTTATTCCATCTAAAGAATCAAAACTTTTAATACAGGCTTATCCTGGGGTCATTTATTATTCCATGTCAGACCCAGAATATTTCTTCTTGAGAAGACATACATACCATTTTCATTTATTAGTTGCTTGCAGGCTCAAAAAAACCCACAACCCCAAACATACACACACACAAAAATCCAACTAAAGAGGTTATCTGCTGCCAGTTATATCCAGATAGGTTAGTTACCATGTTTCTATTGATATAATAGTAGGGAAAATCTTGTAGAAGGCTGAAATCTCCTCTGATTTCACAGTTGTATCCACATGCTACAAGGCTGGGGGCTGCTCAAAACCAGGACAATTTAAAGCTTGCATGAAGAAAAAGGATGACATACTTTTCACAACAACCTTCAATCTTCACAAAAACAGTATGTTAGCCCTTGCAAATTCCCAAAGCCATAAAACGGTGAGAAAGTTCCTTGTTTTGATTACATTAAAAAAGGTGTTTGCATAAGGTGTGTAGCTGACTCATAACAGTTAAATAAAAAAAAGGCGGGGGGAAGGTTTTACACTATACGTTGAAATTTTGTTCTGCTAGACTCAAATGGAAAACAGAAAGCAAATCAGAATTAAACATCTGGTTTTAAAAGCCCAGGAATAAGGAACTCTGGTGTCAAACTAGGTAGGTTAACAGCCTCGCAAGTCACCCACCATGAAAAGGAGCAAGCTACTCAAACTCAGTCTTTTGCTCCTGAGAGTCAGCAATACCTTAGAAAGAAGGCACGGTCTGTTCGGCAGAAAAGGTATCTTGGTTACTGTCTGGCCACTCCTCTGAATGCCCAGGAATAACAACAACATGCTCCAGAAACACTGGCAAGCAGCCTGTCGTGGTTGCCCAGGATAAATATCTAACAATAAAAGCAACCTGTATCATACAGGTAATTCTGGATGACAAACAGATTTTACAAACATTTTGTCCAGGCTTTTCCAGCTCTCCTAAACAGATGACTAACATCAAAACTAAGATTTTCAAACTTTTCCGGAATCAAGTCTAGAACGTTTCAGGAACTAGATGCCAGTTCTCGCTCGGTTACGAGCAGTGCAAGCAAGAGGGGAAAACTGCCAGGAGGAGAGGGAGCCGAATTTGTTCAGCCTCTGAAACACAAGAGGCTAAGGTGGCAGCCTCCGCCCCTGTCTTCAAACATCTAGGGAGGGTGGCTGAAGACAGCTGCGCACCAAGAGACGAGCAAGCATCACTGGTTGAACTGAGGGTAATTTCTGGGTAGATATAAGGATTAAAATTATCTTCCAGTGGAAGTGGTGAAACACTGGGACAGAAGCCATGCCTTTTTGGAGCCTGGCAAAATCAGTTGGCCCACAGCAATCTCATGTTTCTTTGAAGTGAACTCTACTGTGAAGTGACTCTACTTGGAGCAAGGGATTGGCCTAGATCACTTCCAGAGGTCCCTTCCAACCCAAATTATTTTGTGAATCTAGTTATAAAAATAGCTGGGATAGTTAAAGTTTATCTTACGGACTCTGTAGGAATCAGACAGTCATCTCCAGATACTGGTTACACTTCCTTAACAAAAACATGACTTGCCTTCTAAGTTTGTCTTTCAGAAGACATCATCAACTTGGTTCCCAAGCTAAATTAACAGATAAAATGTCTAAAATTAAACTCTGGTTTGAAGATGACACGATTTACATAACGCCTTACGTCTGGTTGGTTTACCCACAACTCAATAGTGTACAATACTATATCCAAAATAGCAATGATTTTCAAATATTTCTGAAAGAAATTGTTTCCAAATATTTAAAATTATTTTCTTAAATCTTAAAGAGTGGTATGATAAGTACCTAACAGAAAAACACTGAAGTGGTGGAAAGTCTAACACAAGCATTAACAACCAAGCCACCAACACTCAAGACAATCGTACTACACGAGCGGCATCACTCCAAAATAAGACTAAAACCCCCTCATATAGATGCTGCAGTACAGTTTTGTATTATGCAAACCAGGCCCCCCAGAAATAAAAACAGTCAAAGGCTTATGGCAGTATCTCAACAAAGGACTCTTGCAGAAGTCACCTATACCCTCTTCACACTCTGTTTTTTATGCTGCTGTATTTAGAATCTATTTCTATGCCCACAGCAGTAGCAAACCCAAGCTTTCAATAGCCTAATCAGAGTTGGACCCATAGTAGACTTGCTAATCCGCTACAACTGTATTCCTAAGTAGTTTATGTTAAGACCCCTTGGCTGCAAGTAATGACAATGTGCCTTAAACATCAGAATCTCCCTGACATATTTTTCATAAAGGGAAAGCAAACGCGCACACACAAAAAAAGCCCAATGGGTGCTAAATGGATAATATAGCGGTACATGATAGAAATCAGGCTACTACCTCCCAAAAGTATTCAAGGGCAATATGCTGGAGGAGGTGCTACCAACACTGATTTGCACGCAAAGTTAGATGCCTATTTTTGCAGTGCACTTTTACAGCAACATCTTACTTTTTACAAACTTAACTGAGTAAGTCTTGCAGGATCTGATATTTGGCAATGCTGCGACAACAGCTGGCAAAGGCGTTGATCCCTGGCCGCCTAAAAAGCCCTGTATTACAAATTAGAATAAACCTAAACTTCCACACTCAATCTTACCCTTTCAACCACAAAGTGATGCTTGCTGTCACCACCCAAAACTCTCAACACTATATACGTGGTTATTTTTGGTATATTAGCCTTAATCAGCTCACCCAAAGCAAACGCTGACAAGCATTTTCTCTTTCTTCCACAGAAACTTCGCTGGGCCAAAGGGAGAAGGAGGGAGAGAAAGCACTGGGGAGAGGAGGGAGAATCGGTAGGGCATGGTGCTCGGTGGGCATCCTTCAGGCCCTTTAAGTCCTCACCAGCTCCACTGGTAACTCCAACACCCTCCACCTCTGACTCCAGCCCAGCACAATGTTGATTCAGCTCCTGACCTCAGCTATTGCAAACGCCCTGTTGCCCGCTCCTAAATGTTGACAGAGCCCGTGCCTGCCTTTCCACGGTAAGGTGAGGCGATCTGACGTCTTTCTCAGTCACAGGGATCCAGTGGAAATTGTTTTAAGATGCTGGGAACTGCTGGTGAAGTACTTTGAAGTCCTTTAAAAAGTTATGCCAAAGAAAGAGGGACAACTGTAAGAAATTGTGTATTCTGTAGATTTATGTCATGTAAAACTTCATGGCCAGAGAAAAAACAGAGAAGTACGGCTTCACTGACTGTTATAAAAGGCTAATTTTCATTTGCAGCTAAGTACCATGACAAACAGCTGAGCATGTCTCATTCCACCTTATTTCCTGCAAGATATGCTGTTATTTATTTATTTTCAATTGTTTATTCCTGTATTGAGTCCCTCTTTTTCATTGTTGCCAATTAAAACTGTCTTTTTTGTATTTTCAGATGCCTAAGAGATTTTCAGCAGGCATCATCTGGTCTATTTACCCTGATATTCACTTAGCTGAGGATTCTTCCTTTTTTTATATATTATCATTATTATAAAGCTGACTTCCTTTGATCTACTTTATCACTGCAGACCAGCCAAACCCTACAGAAGAGCTCTGCCCAAAGCTCAGCTCATGTGAGCGCCCTAGGCAGAGCCCTGCCAGCCCCACGGAGCCTGGGGAGCACCCACAGCTCTGCCTGCCCCAGCACCCAGCAAACCACTGCCACGCAGGAGGCAGCCCCGCCACAGCAGTCTCCACAATTTATGTCCACCTGTTTACAGGGCGAGAGAGTAAAGCCCAGGGTGAAGGTTTATGCTTTGCTCCTCCTGCCAAAGGAGCTGGTAAATCCAGCACTTTCCTAGCAGTCTGAGCGTTACTTGGTTAGATTTTGTCCTGCCTTGAATACTACCAGCTACTTCATTGCTCAGCTCACACCTGCTTTTCCCTGCTTGATTTAATATGCTCCCTTCTTGCAGGTGCTTATTCTGTTTGTAAAGTCCATTCACAGGGTGGTTTAAAAGCCAATGTATATGCAAAGACTTTTTAATACACCTGTGTACATAGCTCCTTCTGCTTCCCAAAGAGACCTTTGCATATGAAAAGGGAGAGAGGGCTCACTTGAACCTCCCCTTCCCAAATACTTGGCTTCAGCTGGAACCACACTTGGGCAACCCCCACACTAAGCCGCCAGCACACAAATTCATTATTCCAGCGGCTACTCATGCATGAAATATCCCAAACTATCTGATCCCACGTGAAGAGCTGCTTTTCTATCTAGAATAGAATACTCCTTAAATAACACGTGTTTATCACCTCATTCCTTGCGAGGAAAGTATGTAAAAACAGAGATTGTTAAATTACTAGACGCACTATAGATTTCTGTGATCACAGAGCCTGATACGAGGAGGTGCTGGGTACCTTTCACTCCCACATGGATTTCAACAAAGTTTTCACATATAAAGGCTAAAAGGAATAGACCCGTAGGAAATCGTTGGTTTGGATTACGACTTTCTCAGGAAAAGAAATCTTTCATGGAAAAACTGCATAGAAATGTAATTTTCTTTGTTTAAATAATCTGCCAGAGACAGAAAAAATAGATTTAAAGCTTTTCAGACAGCCGCTGTCTTGATATTCTTTACATCAAATAGCTTTAAGAAAAAAAAAAAATCAGAGACAGAAGAAGAAAGAAAAAAAGCTGCGCACGAGAAGTGTCTCTAAGTTTTGACCAGAGTTTAAATCCTGGTACGGACGGTAATTCAAACAGACAGGCAGATACGTGGGTTTCCCGATCTTATTTATGCTGGAGGAATGAAGCAGCCACACACTTACAAGGAACAGAGGGGTTTGGTTTTTTTTTTTTACTTTTCTGGGAAGGAAAAAAAAAAGGGGGGGGGAGGATGAATTTAAAAACAAACTGTTGAGCAAACGAAACCCCAAAATGCTCCCAGCTGACAAAGTTATTCTAGCAAGCCTAAAAGAGAGAAAACGGTTTCCAAGAAGAGAAAGTGAGCGAGACAATAAATAAAGGTAAGAAGCGAGCTATTCACATCCTCCCGGTTTCCAGTCTTACTTGTAACCGGGCTTAACTACGGAGATGAAACAGCACGCAGAACAAACTACAGCAGTCCAAAAGATGAACTAATGAGTAACAGATCCGGCTGAAATTCTGTTGCAAAACAGCATTCCACTCGGAGGGAACATCGTTCCAGCATCACCCCTTCCAGCCCGCCGATTTCACTGTTTATTGGGTATTTCTGTCCCTCCTTCCGACAAAACCTCCCCTTCGCTCAAGAGAAACAGCGCAGGGAAAACAAAGCGCCGCGCAAACGCCTTTTCCATCCCTCAGCGCGACGCGGTTTTACCCAGGGTTTTTGCTGCGAAACCCCTACCAGCTTCATGGCGGTGTTGTTCTGCTCCCACCGCCACAGCATCACGCTCATGGTCCCCGCCGAGCACCTGCCGCCGCTACAACGCCATGGCTGCCGGCTCCTCAGCCCGCCTGGCGGCCGCTCAGCCCGGGGGGCTCAGCCCGGGCCGCCGGCTTCGCCCTCGGCGGGGGGAGAAGGGCCGGGGCGGCCCCCGAGCCCCGCGGCGGCAGGAGCGGGAGGCGGCGGGCGGGCTCCGCGCCCACGGCGGCTGCGGGGCGAGGACCGCCTTTAACCCCTTCGGGGGGCGGGGGGTGTCCCTCCGCTCCCGCTGGACCGAGCGAGACAACACGGAGGGTTTTTAAAAGAAGCAGCTGGGGGAGGATAGGGACATAACCGGGGAGCGAAGGTGAAAGGGAATACTTTGCAAAGAAATATTGGAAAATACAAATGGATAGAATTCCACCCGAGCCGTGCTTTAGGAAGATGCCAAGGGTACCGGGCGCGTTTTACAGCAAACCAGTAAATTACAGAGGGTTTCTCCCGGGTTTGACAACCTGTTAAGAGCTCAGCTTCTAAAGCTGGCTTGTTTTATCAGCATTTAGTGCAATCTAGGTGGCTTCCACTTCAGCTTTTCATCCGTACTTCAGTCCTCTGCCTGGGAAAGGACCAGACTTGCCCTCGCTGAAAGGGAAAGGGGAAAAGGGAGAAGAAAATACTGTCTCAAACGTGATTCAAGAGGTGGAACATCAGGGATCAGCTTCAGGAACATCAACTCTGCGTTTCAAGAGATTAGTAAGAGTATTTAGAATATCCAGAATGGCTGTATTTAATGGTAATAATGATCAGTTTGCCACATTGTCTGCATTCAACATACAGCTATTAAAGATCTATATAAATGCCAGACTTCCACAGCTTCGCTCTTGTATCCTTCTGAAACCTCTCGTCTGTTCCCCTGAAGCATCTTGCCCTGCATAGCAGTCCAGACAAGATACTCAACTGTGGGAAGATTCATGCCCGATCTTGCCCAAGGTCCCATGAAATCACCAGCGGGAAAGGAGCCTCACACCACGCACTTGGCTCCTGCTCTGGCGAAGGTGCTATACCTGATCAAGAGGGGCCCATGGGGCGGGCGAGAGACCGCAGCAGCTCCATGCACGCCAGCAGCTCGCAGCACACGTGCATCCCTGTCCAGCGCTCTCCAATTCCCGTCCTTCTCCCACCTTCTCTCCAAATATAAATTGTGAGTCACACAAAGATAACTTTGCTGGCTGGCTGCAGGAAGGGAGGCAAGAAATGACCACAGGCACAGCCCACAGCTAAAGGACCAGCAGCCCGTGAGCAGCTCCTGTCAGCTTGCCGTTATTTCCTAAGTGTTAACCACTTTAATATTCCTGTGGAAAGATACAGTCATACAAAAGCACCCAGCGCTCCTTCTGCCACTGAAGCATTGGAGGTTCCGGCCTTAAACTTCTTAGCTAAAGCGCCCGAGCCTCTTTCTCAGGACGCGGTTTATGCCTGCAAAACTTGAATCTGTGATGCTTCTAAAAGGCCTGCAGCTGGCTTCGGGGGCCAAAAGGAGTAAATATAATGGATTTGTTCCCACAGTAGAGTTAAGCCATTTAAAAAAAAAAAAAAGGGACCAAACTGTACCCAAACGGATCACTTTCTTAGCTAAAAACTCCCTATTGTATGATTTTACTGGCTAGGCTGTTTCACATACCCATTCAGTGCACAATAAATCAGTAAATCAGCATTTGAAATTCTGCATATACACATTTCCATAAGAAAAAAAAATGCATGCATCTCCTTACTTCAGTCTTTTCCCTAAGTTATGATCCTATGACTTGGATTTTGTTCCTTAAGTCTTGTAATTTTTATCCTGTTCTAATTATTCCTTCTTATTACTTAAAAAAGTAATTGAAAGAAGCAATAATAATTTTCCTTTACTGTAAGAAGAATTCCCCTACTGATTTTGGTAGTTTGAATAGCTACGCATAGAGCAAGAACTGCATTTAAAGATTTCATACATACAGGTTACATGTGAACCATAAAAATAAAATTTGAATCCCTTCCTGAGAATAAAGAACTCTTGTTCTTCCACTTCAGGCCAACGTGGACCAAGGCCCTAGCAGAGCCAAATCTTCCCAGTCAGCCCTCTACATAAGCAAGTACCCTGCTGAAAGGTCACTCCTACAACATTCAAAAGAGGAGAAGGTCATAGCCCATTTGAGGGCTTGAACGTAAGATGTATGGTCTTCAGGAGGGTCACAGGCAGGCACAATAACCTGCTGACAGACCCATGAATGGACGAATGAATGAATGCACTCGGAGGGAGAAGCCTGGGTGTGACACCAAAAGGATTTTGTAAGAGCATCTTACCAGCACCTCAGAGGAGCTGCCGGTGCCTGTAGTGCATGCTCCTCGCTGAGCTTAAATTTGTTCCTTCCCTGCTGCTGACACAGTGGAAACATCACAAGGCCTTCCCACCGACGTGCTGGCATCTGGCTAAATATCATGAGTCAAAGATTGTGCTCTGCTTCCAAAACACACACCAACTTCAGACAAAAAAAACAAAGGAGCTGAGACACAAGGAGCTTTACAGTTGCAGGATTACAGCCCATACAAAGGGGCAAGACAACCCACAGCACAAGTCAGTGTAGCCTCAGACATCGCCTAAGCCTCTTAAAAGGTTGTTGATGATCTGCCCTGCCACTTTGAGCAGCCAAATGTTTTCATTCAACCCTCAACCTGGTGACAAAACCAGGGATTGCGAGAAGCAAAGGAGAGGTCTCAGAAAATGGCAGGTTCTTGCCTACCGTCGCAGGGGAAAACTCTGTCTTGGGGACCTTCTCGTGCTGCTTTAGTGCCCAGGGAACAGGGTAGAGCCAAACCCGCCCCTCAAAGAGGCAGATTAAAAGACCAGATATGGATGGAAGGACATTGGCTATAATTACTCTTCAGCCTACCAGTCCTATTTCTTTGAATGTAGTTTGCCGTCTCTTTTTACATTAACTGAAGCGTGGCTCAGATTTGGGGTATTTTCTCATCTTATCCCTTATGGGCCAACTCAGCATGCTAAACATGGGTAGAGACAGACGCACATAGTCCGTCTGAAATATTAACGAACCAAAGCTCCTGAGGTTAAAGTGTAAGTTCTGTGCCTCCCAACCACTTTTAAAATTAATTAATATTCTTAATTAAAACCTGTGTTGCTTTTAGCAGCTTTTATTTAATAGATTTTTCCTAAGCCAGCCTTGATTAGCCATGAAGATCCCCAGAGTTCTGATACGGTTGCCAGGTGTAACCAGAATTTGTTTCTTCCATCAAAAAGCAAGACTTTGGAGCTGCCTTTCATCCTCCTATCTCTCTGTTAGGCTCCCTTGAGTGAGCGAAAGAGATAAGATTGGGATTGAAGTTGGTAAAATCCGTGCATGACCTCTTGCCCCCCGGCAGCATCGCGGCGGGAGTTCTTCCCTGATTGCTGCGCCCCGGCTTTGCTGACAGATCCGGGAGATGCCTTTCACTTACAATGCCCAATTTCAGAAGAGAACAAGGACAGCATATTTGTATTTGAATTCTTGAACCATAAAGCATTAGAGCTCTCTAGAAAGCTTTATTATGAAATTTGACAACATGTACATGATGACATGGAGATGATATTAAGTTGAACCTGCAGAAAAGGACAGTATTTACAGCTCTAATGGGCATCTAAACATCCCTATTAGAGTGCTAAACAATACGCTTGTTATTCACCAGCAAGTCTTCAATGACAGAGAAACACGTGTGTCCCCAGCGTACCCCGCACTCTAATGAGACATCATTCCAGTTCCCAACATTTTCCAGATAAAACTGTTGGAAAAACAGGAGGAAGCAGGTGTTGGAGACATTATGAATGAACTCAGCGCATACAGTCATTGTCTGTGCAACATTTACTATAAAGAAAGCTTGGGGAAATCCGTTCACTAATAACCCATTGTTTGCCTATGAAAAATATGTGTGCTAACAGCTTGCTCCGCAGTCATTCAACAAAGTCACACTCTTGTACTTGACCATTACTTTTGCTTTTTAATCACATAACACTTTGTTATGGCTTTTATTGGGAAAAGGGAGCATATTATTAGAAAATGTTATTACTGCTCTTCAATGCATTTTGGTCAAAAATACTAAAATTTTCTGTTTACTGAAAGCTGGTTTTTTACTTATTTTTACTAAATGCCAAGAACCGATTAGGTTTTCCTTTCATGCTTTACAAAGTGGAAATATCTACAAAATTAAAAAAACAGTTTAGAATCTCAAAGTTGTCAATAACAATATTTTGCTATGCACGATGTGGAGAGACGGGGAAACTAGCTCACAGAACCATAAGAGATGCTAAACAATAGTTTTCATTCAAAAAAAGCTCTCAAAATGGTGTTGAACAGCAGCCTCTGAATTAAACACTTGCTAAAGCAGCAGATAAGACACCCTGTATTGAGTAGTGTTAGGGGACCCAACCAAGGAGCCACCCAAAGGGTTAATCTTGGTTTTCAGCAGTTGTTGGGAGGTTCTGGAGGTCAGAGAGACAGCTTGTGCTGGGTACCAGAGTTCAAAGAGTGAGAATGAGGTGGCCTTGATAGTCACAGGCCTATCAGCCTCCCACCAGTCCCAGACAGAAGTACAAAATGAGGGATAGAAGCTCAATTAATCAACAGCTGAAGCAGATAGTATTATTACTGGCAAACGAGCATCCCCTCTGGAAAACATGTCTTGTTAAACTGGTATTTTCTGCTGAGTTTACAGAAGGTTACGAAAATGATAACACAGATGTGATTCTGCGAGGAGGCTCTTGCCTTTGTGTCTCCCAACATGTTGAAAACCACAATAATGATATATCAACCTACCATATGTCAGCTGGTCTCAAAATGAGCTAACTGGTTTAAAAATACATGATAAATGGGAAATGATCATTGAGAAAATATACAGCTTGATTGTGTTTCACAGGAATCATTTTCAGCCTTACTTTTCTGAGCAAGCCCTAGAAGAAGGCACAGAACAGGAGATTTGCAGATGGCACATCAGTAATGGGAGGAGTAAATGATAAGAAAGACTAAGATCAAAGTAAAAGAAGCTCATATATGCTGCCTAGAGCCATGAAAAGGTGTTTCAATACAGCAAATATAATCTTGTAACAGTGAGAAACCAGGGATGTCACAGAGCAAAGGACTCTCCATGAATTCGGTGAATCTGAAACACTTGGGGATCTGGAAAGAGCACCATCGACATGATGCACCATCACGATGCTGTGATGTTTGTTCTGTGGTCATGGGGTAATGCAATTCTTGTACATAAGAACAGGTGGTTATCATATAATAGGCTTTATTACCTGCTGTTTTTAATACTGGCTTGTGCGCAACAGTTCAACAGGTTTGTTAACCTTTGGAGAGGCTTCAGAGAAGAGCCACAAGGCTGACTTATGGACTGGAAAATGCCTATCACAGGACAAGAAAAAAAGATCCATTTCATTTGTCAGAGAAGGGTAAGGGCAAATATGAGATCATAACATGAACTAATTAAAATATGAAAGTAATTCAGGAGAAGTCATGTGGACTCTTTTACGGAGGAAGTTGGAGTGAATTATCACATTTATTGTTGACTTACTTTATCATCAAAGGCTATTTCTAAATTCCCAGTGGAAGTGCATCAGTTAGCTACAGATCTGTTCTGCCAGTCTTTACGCATATTTGTAGCTCACCGGTTTCAGGAAGACTCAAGGTGGTGTAAGCACAAATAGTGTTACAGCACTAAGTCTTACTGGCAGAAGAAACCACTGACCCCATGATCAGTTAAGACTGAGATCACCTCTGAGAGGGAACACACAACGCAATAACCTACCTTGCAGCTCAATTTCTCATATGATAATATGTTTCAAAGCAAATTTTAAGCCCCTTGAGGAACAGGAGGCTTTACGAGAAAGCACTGCTACAACCGTAACTCCTGTAGAGAAGGGAAGCTAGAAAAAAGGATGCACTTCTCTGTATGCATTTAACAAACTCTGGAATATATCAGACCCTACTCTCCCATACAAAGAAAAACATTTTTAAAATTAGGTGTCACCAATTTAGTTAGCTTTTGAGGTCTGCTTGAGAACTCTACACTATTAGGGCCAGATCACTAAATGTTTTTAACTAATTTTGCCCTCCCTTCCTACCCTTGCATGTACCACCAAAAGCTAAAGCAACATAAATGCTGCTAGAACCTATACTATCACCTGGCTCCTGCCAGAAACCCAATCTAAGACCCAGCAGCCTTCAAGGATTAAACGGAACATAAAAGTAGTGGAAAGCTGCTCATGCTCCATCTCAAGTTCCAGCCTGATTGTACTCAACAAACCACCAGTGCACCAAGAAATAGGTGGGGTTTGTGGTTTAGTATTAATTTCTTGATTCAGTACACGATGTGATGGAAAAAGCTGCTAAATAAAGTAACAAAAATAACAGTACACTGAATAACCACCAGTTAAGCAACGCTGACATTATTAACTAGGCTGCCCAGTGATGGAAAGCAATAAATTCACAGATACCCAGAACGGCAGGGGTTGGAAGGGACCTCTGGAGATCATCCCGTCCCACCCCCTGCTGGAGCAGGCACACCCAGAGCAGGGGCACAGGGCCGCGTCCAGGCGGGGGGTGAATGTCCCCAGGGAAGGGACCCCACAGCCTCTCTGGGCAGCCTGTGCCTCTGCTCGGGCACCCGCATAGGGAAGGGTTTTTTTTCCTCATATGTAAGTGGAACTTCCTGTGTTCCAGCTTGTGCCCGTTGTCCTTTGTCCTGGCGTTGGGCACTATTGAAAAGAGTCCACAGTCCCATCATCCTGACATCCGCCCTTCAGATATTTATAGGCATTGATGAGATCCCCCCTCAGTCTTCTCTTGCCCAGGCTGAACAAACCCAGGTCTCTCAGCCTTTCCTCACAAGGGAGATGCTCCAGCCCCCTGACCATCTTGGTAGCTCTCTGCTGGACTTGCTCAAGCAGTTCCGTGTCCTTCTTGAACTGGGGGGCCCAAAACTGGACACAGCACTCCAAATGTGGTCTCACTAGGGCAAAGCAGAGCAGAGGGGGAGGATAACCTCTCTCGATCTGCTGCCCACACTCCTTTTAATGCACCCCGGGATACTGTTGGCCTTGTGGCCACAAGGGCCCGATGCTGGCTCAGGGTCACCTCGTTTCCCGCCAGCACTCCCAGGTCCTTCTCACAGAGCCACTTCCCAGTAGTTCAGCCCCCAGCCTGTACTGGTGCAGGGGGTGGTTCCTCCCCAGGTGAAGGACCTTGCACTTGCTCCCGTTGAATTTCATGAGGTTCCCCTCGGCCCAGCTCTCCAGCCTGTCCAGGTCTCACTGGACGGCAGCACAGCCTTCTGGTGGATCAGCCACTCCTCCCAGCTCGGTATCATCAGTGAACTTGCTGAGGTTACACTCTATCCCTCATCCCAGTCATGGATGAATATGTTGAACAGGACTGGACCCAGCACAGACCCCTGGGGAACACCACTAGTGACAGGCCTCCAGCCAGACTCTGCACAATTGATCATGACCCTCTGAATTCTGTTGTTGAGTCAGTTCTCTGTCCACCTCACTGTCCACTCATCCAACCCACACTTCCTTAGCTTGAGGGATAGCACTCCCTTCCCACCATGGTCTGAGGGAGCCGAGTGCCACAGGCACCACGAACGAGTCAGCGACTGAAAGGAGCCTCTTCCAACCATCCTCGTCTCATGGCCCTGGCTCTCCACATTCCCCTCTCTTCTGCTCACTACGCAAGAGGACAAGTGAAGACACGGTTTACAACAGCATTTGTCTACTTGTAGGAGTTTCCAGACAGGATATTTTGTTCACAGGATATGCTCTCTGTCTCCAATATCACTCACGCAATTCAGTCTCAGTGAGCATCCAGCAGGGCCCAGCCCCTGAGCAGGGGAGATAAATAAGCAGTTCAGGTTTACCCGCTGTGGTCAGGTATATGAGAGCAAAGGAGAAAACCTCTTACTCAACCACTAACATTGCCAAAGACCTTATGCTATTCTACAAATGTTAACAAATCCCTAAGGCCGCTCACTATTCATCCTTCAAGGGTTATTCCCTTTAATCAAGGCAGGTATTTGTTTCCTCACAACATCTGAAGAAAAAAACAAATGTGATAAATGAAAAAGGGTAGCTTTGTTGCTAGCTTTTGCCGTAATGCAACACTGCTAGAGAAGCACAGCAACTGAAAAATACTGCCATTAGAAACTGATCTCATAGTGGTCTGAAGAGGACAATAATCGAGGTGTCAGCTTTGCCAAGGAAACCTTCTATGGCTCCTACTCCAGAAAGTCTCTTAGGGCAGCATTATCTTTGGATTATGACATTCTGAATGTAATCCCAGTTTATGCTCCCAGCTCTGTGACCTGAGATGCCCTGTAGCCGGTTTCCCAACATGTAAAAGCACAGAATAATTACCATATTTTAGAGATTTGATGAGGTTTCAACAATTGAAGGAATAGGATACTGAAGAACAGTATCAACAGGCAGCTCCTCCCAAAGACACTATTCTACAGGTGATATAATACACCAAAAATGTTTAGATCTCGTAATTCCTTGTCTTTTCATGAATCATATGCACAATCCATCCATCCATCCATCCATCCATCCAACTACTGGCCTAAAAAAAAAAAAAAAGGCCAAGGACCTCTCCCCCTCCTCCTCTGGTAACTCCCTGTGGTCGCATCCAAAGGCCAGAGACCTGGCTATAAGAGGGTGGGTTACTTACACAGGATTAAAAATCTTCAAGTATTTTGTGCGGCCACTTGAACTAGGTGAGATACAGAACTAAAACTCATCAGTGAAACTGTATTTATGAAGGAAGATGCAAAGACATAACTATCATGTACTCTAAAAAAGACCAGTGGGAAATCGTACTAGTGAAGCGCAATGTTGTTTGAGCTTTTTGCCATTTCACAAATGCAATGAAACCTCTGCTTTCCTTCTCAGATCAGGGACGGCAGAAGAAAAAAAATAATATTCTTGAAGATACAGACAGCATTTGTGAAGAGAACCTTGTCCAGCTGATAGACAGAGGTCCATCTGCTTTATGTGCGGTCATATCTATAATAGAACATTCTATATCCAGAAGCTGTACATACCATGACGTGCTACAGTGCACAGAAAGTCATTTAGTGACTAAGCGCTTTCTTCTATCCAGCTTTCTTTCCCAGCAGGTAACACTCAATTAAACTCACATGCAAGCATCCCTTTATAAAGTGTAAAAACTACTGGCAAGCATTTCCATAGGAAAAAACAAAAAACCTCAATAATGATATAAAGCAAAAATAGACTGACTTACTATATTTAAGACTAATTCTTGATTCAGGTTATTTTAATAGAAAGATTAAAATAGAGCCAGAAAAGGGTTATTTGCTCCATTTCTGCTGAGTTTTTGCCAAGTGCCCTTAACACTAACAATAATTTAAAATTAAATCAGCAATCCTTCCTAAGCAGATGCACAACAGTCTGAAAGGGTGTTTAAGTTACAGTCTGTAGATAAAGCCACTCAGTACTATCAAAAGATCCCTCACCTAAACTTCTGAAACCTGTCTCAGGAAAGAATGCACACTGAGATGTAATTAAAAAATAGCTGTTCCTCCAAGCCTTGGTTAGCTACCTGGAACACTTTATAACAACTGGCACCCACCAGTTCCTCTTTGCCAAAATCTTTCTCTTTATACTCTCCATTAACTTAAATGAAGCAGTTGATAACTCAAGAGCACAAAATTCTGTGAACAAAACGGCCTCTATGGTACATTTGAGCAGAAATGTATATTCTGAATTCTATATGCATACATATGTAGAAATACATATATCTGTAGTGACTTGTACTAACTAAAAGGCTGCATATAGAGTTGAATCCACAGAGTAGTTTGCCTGTAAATGTTGTAGCCAATTTACTATTGAAGGAAGTGCAATAATCACAGTCTTCCAAACTAATTTGATTTCAAAGTAGTATTACCAGTGTCCACAGAAGTTTCTGGGTGGAGCTGTATTCTTCACACTTAAGTTTCCATCACTGCCTTCTGAACCTGCATCTTCAACACTAAACAATTAAGCACAATGCCCAGGCTTGTTCCAAACTTGTTGACGATGCCACGGAACAACATTAATGGATGAATAAGGCCATCCCATTAAATTTTGGTTCTTCATTAGAGCATTATCTTTGAAAGCTCTGAGCATTATCCTGCTTTCCTCATTGCGTGGCTCAGAGTTGGCAGCTGCCGTCACCATGGGCAGCCTTGGACACTTCCCCTTGCCTCCCCTGCTCAGCTAAGAGATGGGGCAGAGCTGCTGCTAGCCCCACAGAATTGCCCTCCATTCACCCTCTTCCCCAGCCTCTAAGGCACAGATGACATATCTTCAGGGATGCATCATCTCCGTTGCAGTCATTAGCCGTAATCAGTTCCCTGAAGACAATAATCTGGAGATATAAGCACAGGCTATGAAAAGCAGTCTGCATTTCAATGGAAAAATACTACTTCTTTGGAAGAGTGCTGGTCAAGGACCAACACTGTCAAGGACAGCAGAGTTGGGGTAGATCTCATCTCTTACCCAGAATGTCAAGTCACATGATGAGGGAAAGCTCTTGGTCCAGGCTCGTAACTAGAGGAAGGCACATTCCCAGCTGCTGCACAACATTTGGTTTTGAAAACCCACACATCATACATAACTGGACATATAGGAACAGATTAAAAACCCTGGTCCTGTGCCAGGGATGCTTAAATTGGCAACCAGGATGCTGTGGCCCTCCTCTCTCTCCTCAATAAATTCCCACTTCATCCAGCAGCCCAACCAAAAAGGATTTTAAAAAGTTCCCATAAGCTTTCTGTACCCTCAGGGAAACTTCTACCTGAGCTAAGAAATTAGACTATAGTGAGAAGCTGAGAAACACCTGGGTTTTTTTTTTAACACATGGAATACTGTTGTGAAAAACACAATTACTTGATACGTTCATGCATAGCGGTAATCATTTCCTTGTCCTCCCCATACCCAGAGCATTCAGCGTTGAATGCACCGATTCTTTCTCTTTACACAGAGAAATACTAGTCGTGCATGTCATGGTGGTATGGCAGGCTGCAGTCAGACGTGTGTTAATTTGACATTACAAAACAAAGACACAAGGAATTAAATAAGTAGAGCCTTAATGACAGAGCACAATGCATGTCTCCTTCGATAATCTCTTGAACTCCAAAGATAAAAGTGGTGTTGAAACCTGCACGCAAGATGTGCAGTAACTGAAAGTTTCAAAGGGTAGTGAAACACATTATACTTCCATAGTATTTCAACATCCTAAAAGATTAGCCTGTTAAAGCAAAAACTTCTCTCTTTAAGCATCTGGGATACTTCTGCTCTTTCACGTCTCCCTTCCAGCTGTTTTGCTCTCACCTCCTCTGCCAGCCTCCCCTTGGCTCACTGCTCTTCTAGGTAGCTGGAATTTTTCTCGCCGTACCACTGCTCACACGGAGGGGCAGCTTGATCATAGCAGAAGTGACAAGGAATTAGTACTTACCGCATGCTTTTCCCTATTCCTCAAGTTCATTTTTTGAGATTTTTTTTAAAAAAATACATCACAGATTAAGTCCAATGACTGGGAAACAGATTTTGCTTGATTTCCACACTTCTCTCTTTTCTGAGAATATTTGAAATTCATGCTTGCCACTTGCTTTCAACTTCTGTCTCAATTTTCATTCTGCGTACATACTGCCATATCCTCAAACTTGTCAATTAAGGAAATGTTGACATAGCTACAAGCTCAAAAAAGTTTGCAGCAGACTACAAATCAACCAAAGACATTATTTGGCTGCTCTCTCTCTGCAGGCTGAATTGCGTACGTTTAGGGAACGGTATTGAGGACAGAAGCAGAAATGCTAATGGCAAAGAAAGAAATGAAGATGATGATATTTATCATGAAAAAGAGTGCTCTAGGCTATATCAAATAGAAATGCAAATTCTACTTCATGATGCTGGATGCATACGTCCAAATCTCAACATATTCCTACTACTTTAAAAGGGGGAGATTTCTCTAAAGGGTAAACAAACGATGAGCTACCTAGGTAGGGGTCCTGAAAATAACTTTTATCTGAGCAAAGCTTTTCTAGTCACTGAAACTGATGCTGAATTAATGCTTCTCGTATTCCACAGGGATTATCACTTGCTTGAAAATAAACACAAAAATTCTACTGCAGAAGTTAATCAACGTGGTTTATGTTTTTGATGGATTATTAAAACAGCAGAGAGCTATGACTATAGGTTTTAAATATAATCTTATTTTCCCATCTATTATCAACATTAAGGATTACTCCCACGGCTTACTTGCATTGTTATTTTTCTGTGTCTCAAAATATGATGAAGTGAATAAATACAAAGCACAGCATGCCCCACTGTAAACAGCCAAAGCTTTTTGCTGAGTTCATTTTATATTGCGCTTGTGAAGAGAGCATGTCCTGACCCCATGAATGCTGAAAGGAGTTTTATTACTGTTTTCAGCCTACTTCAAATCACTTTAAAATGAGTTGGCCTATACTGACATGACAGTGGCAAAGAAAGTGCTAATTACTTTAATCCACTCCCCACATCGGCCATACCTAGACTACGATTTCCAGCCTAGCCTAATTTTAACAAAGTCATTAGCCTTTGCTGAGATAACTTATCACACCCCACTGAGATACCTCTCCAAGAACGTAACATCAGCATTTTGTCTGGGGTTCACTTAAAGAGTTAAAAGGTTTTTAGTTATGAAGTCACATTAGAATACAAGGCGATTTTTTTCCCACCTAATTGCATCATTTCACATTGCTTGCATGTCTAATTAGCTATATCCTTTAGTATCAAAATTATTACTGGTCTGTTCTGAGTGTACCTTAATATGATGATTTAAAAAAAAACCTACCAATTAAGATACATTGGATGTGACTCTTATTTGCCTTGAAGTCTGACCACGTAACTTAGCATTTGAACTTCAGATTCAACTTGTGTAACCAGCAATGACACAAGCTGCAAGGCAGAAAAGAATCACACCTGATTTATTACATAAAATTAAACATTTCTTATTTTTATTAAACATTCCTTCACTGATGTCCGGCCATGCCCTAAGGAGGAGATTCTAATACTACTTTTAAGGTATTTAAAAGATTTTAAAACAGTGTCAAACTGTGCTTTGAATATCCCAGAATGTGCCAGCTGTGACCACAATATTATTTTTTTAAGTTATATTTGAAGTCAGATAAATAATAAACCTTAGGCTCATTCCTGAGCCTTTTATGCTACAGCGGTGTTTATTGTGAGAGGAAGGAAGAAACAGATCTTTAGGCTTACACTAAGCAAACCTGTCTACCCAAAAGACTCTATATTATGCCGGCAAAAACTTGGCAAAACAACAAGGTCGGTGCCTGCAGATTCAAACACCAAGTTGGACCTAATTTCTGTAGTCATCTCTGCCTCAGTGAAAGGATGTTTCTTCGACTCAGTGTTTTTTCACCCAGCAAAGCTTTGTTTTCCATACAACATGAATCTTTCACCCACCCAAAAGACTAAGCAGAGGTAATATAAACTCCATGTAGAAATCATGAGACGAGCTCAGGTTCCCCACTCCTCAAGTCTTTTACTGTCAGGCACTCTTGCCTAGACAGTAACAAGGATGAAACTGAATGCAAGGAACCCAGTAAGCAGAATACAAATCAAGGAATGCAGGAATTTGTTCCTGCAAAGACAAAAGTCTAATGCCGCAGCAGCACAGTTTAGTATTTCCAACAAGAGGTGGCTTCATGTGATTGATGAGTTAACTTTTAAGAGGCTGGTTCCCTGTTCTGATATTGAAAATAAAGCAAAAGCTTTAGCTCCCAACTTGAAGGCAACACATAGCTTTTTGGAGGGATCTCAGCATTATCTTTGTGCTCCGGTGTTTTTTTCGGTTGACGTCACACCTGAGAACCTTGAAGGGTCTCAACACAATTGTCTAAATGAAAATAACCGAGATGAAACCTGACTGCCTAGCAGGAATATTCCCACTGAAATGTTTTCAGAATCCAACATTATTAAGACAAGGTTTACATCGATTTTAGTGGTGCCGCTCATCATTTACGCAATGCTGCTGGTAAAAATATACCTTCATAAAGTGCTCAGACACATTCCTCTTCTCTGGTACACTTCTTGCCGATAAACCCATTATGGTGATGGTACAGAATGAGGCCACTAATGAGGTATAAAAGAGACTAATTATTTGTTTGGTTAACTTTTTAAACTCAGAAAGTCCAAGTCAGCATTTACATTTTGTACCTCTCTCTTGGAAAAGGTCACCTGTGGAAATAAAACAAAGCAAATATTCCACCCAGCCCTGTGGGCTATGGCTTGAATGGTACATTCCTCGTTCCCGTAAAAATATGACTGCAGCAGTTGGCACTGAAAGCTAGCTTTATTACCAGAAAGGCTGGAAATATATTTTCCTTTCAGGTTTACTTCAGAGGGGAACATCAACCTGCCCAGAAAGAGCTTCACGAAGCACTGCACGCCTGTAACCTTGAGCCTGCGATTCACTGTGAACAGATTTTCGTAAGTGACCGTGTAAAGTCACTGATGCAGCTGATGAGTCTCCTGGTGCTGCGTAACAGCACCTAAAATATTAGAGAATACTAAGCTAGTCATAAGTGATTTTAAGGGTGAGGTTTGAAGTACGTATTTTATGCCTGATTTATCCCTTTTCCTTTATCCTGCTTACGTTTGAGAAAAAGTTTTAACTCTGTATTTCTTCCCATTGAAGCAACAGGAACATCATCTGTGCTTGGGACAAAGGCTACATGCTGGTGACACAACAGATGCCTCACCCTGAAAGTTCTGGTGGGAAGAGGCCAAGTAGTCCACTCACAAGACACAGTTTGTTCACAAAATGAGCAGAATTAATTTCTATTCGTGCGTTAACATCTCACGGATGTGAGACAAACCACATTAACGCGTACCTCTCGTGCTGTAAGTTAGCATGCTTCCTCTGCACAACCTAGGAGCAGGCAACCAGCCTCTGAAAACAAGGTTAATTTCCAACCTTTAGGGTAGCTACAGAGGTCAAATCGTGGACCAACAGAAAACCAGGAAGATTTGCTGCTGTTACAGTTCAGCACTTCACTGGTGGGAGTAGTAAAAAGAAATGAACCTGAGAATGAGCTATTGTTAGTTTTCCTCTGCAGATAAATATTATTAATGGTGCTTGGTTTACTCTCGAAGTTCTTATCCCAGAAGCAGCAGCATTCCACCAACCCTTGCTCAGCAACACAGAGCCCCTCTCCAGCACGACACAGCACAGCTCTCCCAAACCCACAGCTACATGGGAAGCATTCTTGCAAACAGCACCACAGTGCTACCAAGGTTTTGGAAACCTTGAGTTGTGGTTCACTGTAGTCCAAGAACTGGAATGAGAGGAGTAGGGAAGAGAGCTAGGTAAAAAGGGACACCTGCCTCGGGATGCCTTCCAAAACTTAGGTGTTCTACTCTTATGGTTTGTCTATGGCTTCTCTCATAGACAAAGAGCATTCCTGGACAATAAAAAGTTAGGGTTCTCTTTGGGTAAACTGAAACGTGCAGGTAAGATTACATAGGCTAAGGAATCCAGGCTTTGTCATCCTGCTACCTTCAGTCTACATTTGAAACATTCCGGTCAGATATTGTTCCCTTAAGATTTCATTGAGTGGTCTTAAATCTAAAAGGCAAGCACAACAGAAGTGTCCTTAAATAAGTTCATTTCAACCTACTTTTACCTGTTACTAACAGACAGCTCAGCTAAACACTTCAGCTTGGGCTTCTGGCATCCTCTGAGCATGGCCTAATAGCACCAGGACAACTCTAACTCGCCCTGGGGGTGCCGGTACTCCACTCGCTGCCTGCCTTTCAACTGAGAAGCCACACGCTCACAGGGGCAGTAACAGCCACCTAAAAACCCAGGCTGCACCCAGCCACCTTCGTGCCACCACCTTTTGCCTGCTGCATCCAGCGGGAACAGAACCCGGGATGAAAGAGAGAAGGAAGGTGCTCACAGGAGGGTTGGGAAGGGCGATGCTCTTCAAAGGCCCTCTGGCACTCTAGCAGAACCACAGAATGGACCAGGAGTGTCCAGTAACAAAAAAAAAAAATCTTTGCTAAAGAAAAGACAGCGCAAACTCAATATATTTCCTTTTGTCCATTTTTATTGCATGTTACAATCTAGGATCACTGTAAGCAGCGTGTGCCGTACCACTGTGATCTAATTCATTTTCCAAGTACTGCAAGGATTAGGCACATACGAACCAGAGAGAAAAAAACCCCAACCATCACACATGAGAAATAAGGTCTGGCTTCCATTTCAGGGAATATTAATAACTGAAATTGTTAACAACTGACAGACAAAAAGACTGTTCTGCTTCCTGCTGGTTTAACTGCTTCTAGGCCGAACTATGATTCCTGCTAATAAGCCTACAAATCAAATAAGCCTTAGTAAAAATACAGAACAGCAAGTTACAAAATAACTCTGCTTTCTAGTCAGAATGGTCTCCTGCAGCTGAAAATACTTGAAAGCCGAAATCAAGCCAAAAATGCTTGAAAGACCAGAGTGAAATCTGCATTTGACATTTGTGAGGCGAGTGACTTCGTACATGAGGCGAATCATTTAGGCATATTTCAGGTCCTGTAAAATCAGCTCACTCTGCCTTATTAACCGTATTGGTAAAAACAAAAGGGGAAAGGACTTGCTAATGGGAGAAGTAAAAATTACTACAAGTGGCCCATATAACTGTCTTGGGAGTCTATACATTAAGTCCGATTTCCTACATCTGGTCTGCTGCCAGCGGAGGTTTGCTCCGTTGCTACCGGGCAGCGCTCTTGGGTGCCTTGGGCCGATGGGCTGGTACTCTCCGTTCCGATATCGTTATGGACCTGATGCCTCTGAAACGTGGGGAGTCCTGGGATGCTTCTTTGGCAACCCAAAGATGGCACAAGGGCAGTATAGTTGCTTCAAAAGCATTTCCCCCCCAATCTCAAGTAGTTTTCTTTCATCCTGAAAGATCTAACAGCACATGGAATTTCTCAGCCAAAATCCTGAGGAAATGCTTGTGACTTCAATGGATTTACATTTTTCCCCAAAATAAAGGTTTTGTAGCATAGTAAATGGCAGCTACAGCAGAGGGAAAGACATTTAGGTCAGACCGCTAACCCCGACCGCAGGTCAGACCCCATTTCCATACACAACAAAGATGACCTTAACTCTTAAGCGCTGCCTGAAAGATTCATAGCAAATAACCTATGCCAGTACTTCACTGGGAAACATTACCAAGCTCTGAAATACTCCAGCAGGTGCAGATGTTTTGCAGAGACAGGGAATCTACAGATTAAGCTACAGAGTGCGGCTTTGTCACCAAACAGGAGGGGTTGAACAGGGATCTCCTTTTCCTTTGTAACTACAACTTAAACAGTGTTCCCCTACTAAAAGGATTGCGATAAAACGCTATATAATGAAAGGGCAATTAAGTCACAATGTTAAGTGAAAGAAGTCATAATTTGATAATGATCCTCTAATTTCGGCAAGATAAGACACTAATCACTTACGGAAATCAAATTTGCACTGGTAATGCAGTGACTGGACCATGCTGAAGCAATTCAGAGACATTCATTAACTCTGCTTCCATATGCCACCAAATTGCAGCATGTTTCTAACAGAGGCGCTCGGAGGACATCACGTTACCTCCTGTTCGATGTCTGCCATGCCACCCGGTATTAGGAAAGGCACATTCCGGATTCACAAATCTTACTTATTTGATGGGTTTCCAGCCAGACAAGTGCTTGTGGCTGGCAATCCAAAGGAAACCAGGTGCTTGCTGAAGCCAACCACCAGCACTGAACCTGATACAATTAAGTGTGAGGATCAATTAAGAGAAATTCAGATTCTACCCACTGGCCGGCCGCTGCCTTAGCTGCACCAGAGCGATGGCAGCTATACATACTATATGTTACCCAGCCCATGTGAAAACCTATGGACTGGTAGCTACTGCCCACCTTGCTCGGAGCAAAGTGTCTCTGCACAAACAAGGCAGAGCTTCCCCCACCAAATACAGACGTGGGCAGCTCAGGTCCTACCAGGAGCAGATACTCTCCACCTGGAGGGCTACCCACACCAACCACCTCTCACACATTGCAACCAGCTCCCCCCAAACTTGCCGCTATTCAGAATTTGATGATGCTCAAAGAAAGGTTCAATTCTTTTTTTTTTTTTTTTTATGTTACAGCATTGCCTATGCCCAAAATAAATGTTGTCCATAAAAATACAGGGGATTTTTTTTTCCTCATTGAAAGAATGATCTGTGGGTATCTACAATAATTCTAACTGATAACCAATAGCTACTTAATTCCCTTGCGACTAATCTGAGGACGCTGAAAAAAATGAGGTCTTGCTTGGTTTTGTTCACACCACCAGGTGGCAATAGCAGCCCAGCTAACCCGTCCGACAGCAAGCCTGCTGTAGGAACTGCTCATACCCTTTTTCTTTTCACTCAGCCCTATCCTAAGCTTTTTTTATTTGCCAGTAGATAAATTCAGTGTCAGACTAACCATGTATAATACAAAGAACGCCCACAGCTATGCCTATTTAATGAGAGAGTCCAAAGATTGGGTAAAACCTAAGTAGCTCTCAAGAATCCACCAACGATCACTTCCAACCTTGCAAATCCTGCTCTTTCTGCACGGAAGGCAGAGCTGCCTCATGCAGGCTATCTGCCACATTCGCCTACCGCTGCAAATCCACCCCCTTTCAGGGAATTTCGGTTCAGGGAGGGAACGATGCAGCCCTGAATCACCCATTACCTGTAGGCCACTTATTTTCCGCTAGCACAGGGCACCATCGCTTCTGTTTTTGTTACTTCGTGGAACAGAAATACACCAGGCCTGTATTTGGACAGAAAGCTAAATCAAAAAGGGTGCTTATATTCCTCAGCTTTCAGTGAGTTTTCTGCATAAGTGGGTTAGGGCCTGATGGTCTTATTTTACCCGTTATTTTGTTTAAGTTTGACCAAGAGGCTGAGGTGGCTTGGTGTAGGGAAATTAATTCCCACTGCAAACACAAGTACAGTTGCAGGCACCACACTGGATTATGAGGCTGCAAGTCAAAAAGTGATCTGGGCTTCTCCAGTATCCCAGGACCACAGCTTCTAAACTTCTCGGGCGGTTTAATAAACAAATCTGTGGGTGGTTTGCTTTGGTTTTTTTTCTTTTGTTTTGATTTATTTTGGGGTGGTGGTGGTGGTGTTTTTTGTTTTAGTGTTTTTTGTTTTTTTTTTTTTTTTAAACTGAGTTGTAGGAAGAATATATTCCTAGGTAAATTCATATCCAAAGTTACATCTCTGATCTGACCTCACCAGTATCCCATTTAGAATTACAATAAGGTAGGCAAAAATCAGAGTCATGGATCTACACCTGCTTTTCAGGCTTACTTCCAGGCTGACCCCATGCCGAATGACTTCACACTACCAGTAACTCCCAACCCCAGCACCACAAAGATCAGCAGTGCACTCTCTCCCTTGCAGTCGCGCTTCTGGCCTGCATGGATGAACTCACTGACCCGACCAAAAGACATTTCATACAATCCTAAAGCAGACCCTGAATAATTTGCATTGTAACCATTTGTTCTCTGTTAAGATTTTTCTGCTACGTGAGCTGGATTAACACCCACCTCTCTTTCTGCACGAACTACAGATCCTCACTAGAGGTTAGCAATCATTCCTGAGCTGAATTAGAGAAAGTGTTTTAACAAAACATGAGCCAATTTAAAATTATCATTTAATATCTGACCTACGCAATCTCTCTCCTGTGCGTTGTTTCACCTACAAGATATTAACCAATATAGATGCATATGGTAAACCATAAACCCCTGCCAGTTCTGTCCAGCACAGAGATCTAGATCATACCTTGGTCCCCCTCTGGAAGCAACAGCTGCCTGAAGCCTCCCAATTTTTCCAGCAGAAGCCCATGCTCTACTCTGACTTTCCCTGCTATGGAGATGCACTAGGAAGCAGAAGGGAAGCACCCAGCTCATGTGCAGCTTCTTAAGGCTCATTAGCAACAGCAGCCAGTTCCCCCCCAGCTTAATCAGGAAGGGCTGAGTTAAATGACTGGGAGGGGACGAGAAGCAGCCAGCTGCAAAATGTTAAGGCACATCCACTAACTGGGGGAGGGCTTGAAGCATTAACACTTTTGAAAAAGTCTTATCCCAAGACTGGGAAAGGAAATGTGACTGAAGACAACAGAAGGCAGAGGAAGAAAAGGAATTCTATTTTCTTGGCTTCCACCCATCACTGTAGACTTCTAAAACTGAGCGCATTCATCCTTAGGGTGCAAAGGATTTATCTATGCAGCAGTAAAGCCACTAGAAAGATTATGTGCTGGCAGGCAAAACCCATTGCCACCTTCTCGTCAGAGGAACAGCTGTTCAAATGCAAGTTACGCACCAGGACTTCTTGTCCTGAGTTACTCTAGTCTTTAAAACCAGTTCCCATATTGTCTGCAACTTTATTCATAAAGCTAAATTATTACTTTAACTGCAAAATATATTCTAGCTCCTTCAGAATTTAAAACAAATCAGAATATGAAATTACTCCCTGACTCCAGCTGCGACATGCTTGTTATTTCACACTTTCACCCACGCTCATTGGAAATTCAGTTGCAATATGACAACTTGACAATTGGTTTTAATCAAAACTAATACATGGAGGGTTTTTTTCCCCTCTCGTATATCCCACAAGCACCAAAACCGATGTTGTGTAGAGTGGCAGAAAGCGAGTCAAATACCTCCTGAAGGTACTCCAAAGCACCACACATCTGAGCGACAGGTGTCAAGCTCTGGAAAACAAAACCAGATACCAAGAAATCCAAAACATACTTTAATCTGAACTATTCTTCTGGGCGTTCAAGCCTCAGGCCTAATACTGCAGCTATTCACAGCATCCACTAGTACCTCTGTGCCATTTCTAAGCCAGAGGATAAACATTTTCCTTTCAGTCTCTCAAATGGAAGCGATGCAACGCGGTAGAACCGGCCAGACCTCCACAAGAAAAGACCACATAGGTAGGTTTTTTGCTCTGTGTTCAAGCTGGTAAGATTTGCAAAGCTAAAAGCAAAGTCAACCTGCTGCATACAGCAATACGGTAGCTCTAGTTCTCTAGAAACGAAGCTATTTTTAAACTGCAGTAGCAATGTGAACTGCATAAATTAGCATAATTCCAGCCCTCACAGATAGTTCTCAGCTGACCATGCTACATGCTATGAATTAACACCCTGCAGATTCCTTGCTTCTGCTAATGTGGTCAATCATGCAATTCATGGGGCTTAAAACCCCCTTTTTCAGTCCTCCAAAATCTCAACGGCCTTTTTTACATTCTTTTCCTTTTCACGGCAGCGCTATCAAAGGCTTGGGTTTCATTACAAATCTCACAAGGTCTTCATGTGAAACTGGTGGTTATGTGGCTTCGTAATTGCAGGACATCCTACTATTTTCTCCGCTAGTGATTTTCTCCTTGTGGGCAGATGGCAAGGAAGCAGAGTGCAGATGGTAACCCACAGCCCACAAACTCCTCATTATAATTTGAAATAGTGTATGCAGCTCTTTGATTCTTATCTTCTCTTTAAATTATTTTCAGCATTAAAGGGTAGATTGTTGTTTTCAGAAGACACAGCCAAAAATAATGGTGTCTGTTTATAGTTGAGAACCTTCTCCTAACAAAGACGTAATGATGTGCCTTGTATCTTCACAAGTTTTATTAAAATCCATAAATCATTAGTGGAAAGGATTTTACATCAAGTATCTCTTGCTTTGATTCCAGTATTACCTTAAGGGAAAAAAAAAACCCAATGATAAGGAAAAAGCAGATCATACTGAAGCACGAAGGCTTGAGAGTCACGCTGCTATTTAAGGTAATTTCATGGCTCCAGGTATCGCTTTACCTGAGCTGCTTGGAATTATAATGGATTTATCTCTGCAGAACACCTGTGAGATAAGAAAGTTGCTGTTGACAAACAGCAGCAGGCAATAATGAGGTGACTCAGGTGACCAGTCTGAAGCTACACTGATGGCCTTGGGTCTTCAGGGCTCACACGCTCACCACTGTATCCTCCCTGCCCTTTAAGGACCGAAACCCTTCCTGGCAGGGAGGCACAGCTCAAACTGAAGGTGCCATAAAAACTAGTCTTATCGTTCTTTCAAGCTTTTTCACAGCATGTCCAGTCTGGTGGAACTGGCTTTCCTAACCTTTTGACCAGTTGGAAAAGTCCTAAAAACAGCAAGTTAAAAATATCTGCGGTGGAAAATAGTAAGGAATGAAATAGCATTAGAGGTCAAGCCTGGATCCCTGAAAAGTTTGTATTAACCAATGGAAAAGCATTAAAAGAAACAAATTTATCCCTTAGTTATAAATAGAAAACAAATAATACTTAAAACACCCAAGTGACATGGTTGGTGAGGACTTACTAACTCGCAGTCAGCTCTCATACACAGCGTAAATGAAAAGTTGACTAATTTGCTCCCGTTCCAGAACCCTAGAGTCAGACTTGAAAACCACAAATAGCATTATTTTTTAAAAGTTTTGACCTGGTCCCCGACAACCAATTACTAACCCGCACTATTTTACCTCAGCTATAATGGCACCTTCTAAACTGTCACAAAACGGTTTCTGTTTAAAGGATGGATATATGTTGCTTAACTAAACTCACTGCCTTTAGAAGTAACCATGAGCAAGCCTTTTCCTCAAACGGCTGAAATTATTTCCACGTTATACATCAAAAACATTCAGGGGTTCAACTGAGTTGTAGTATACATACACTACAACAGAAATAATTTGATTCCGTAATACAGGGCTATCATCTTCCACAGCATGCAGGCACGCTAATGATCTTACACATGGACAACATGAGATGAAATAATGAAGTATTTCATCACTGAGGGCAATTTATCTTGTCTACATTTATGGAAGAAGATTATAGGACGTCATCTTCTTAGTGGCTTCCCTTTCACAACAAAGACAACGATAATCAGTTTTCATTAGGGAAGACTTGTCCTTTCTGTTGTACCAATGTGACATTCATATCGTATACACCAAATACAGCCCTGATGGCAATTGAATTACTACACGGTATCTTCTAACACAAAGGTTTAAAAAGCGTAATAGAAATGCTTAAGCTTCAGATGCAATATTGAAGGATTTAAGGGTGTCAAAAGAACCTGACAGATATGTTTTCTCTCTAGCTTAATGACTTGTGCTTGAAACTAGTAAGGGTCTTCAGAACTGACCATTTGAAACTACTCTTTCCTGAGAAACCTCAGCTCAAGTCGTGACTTGAGAGAAATAAACAATTTCCAGCTCCATTGTAACTGCCTTAAGAAAGCCGTGACTTCGTAAAGTCTTGTTTTCATTGCACAATATCTCGCAGTTTGTCCAAAGGCACATTCAGAGCTCTTCAGCACAAGAGGCTCATTGCCTATGGAAAGGCAAGAGAATTTTGGCAGAGGATGAAATCCTCTGCCAGCATTTCTGACGCAGTAAGAGTGACTCTATCACACATCTGTTCCTCTGCAAGAAGCTGAATCTGCCTGAGACAAGGTCAATTTTGAGAAGGGTTGGTATTAAAAGATTATGCTCCCTCCATCCTCTCACTGAGGCTGTGCTAATTATTTCAGGGGAGCAAAAGGATTCTTTGATCCTCCAACTCTTCTGTCCCTCACAAGGTGACTCTGGCTGCCGGCACAGCACCAAGAGGAACAGCACGGCACGTCCTAATTCCGTAATTGTGGAATTAGCCATTTTCAACCTTGAAATTTAACCCTAAGAAATTGAGTATGCAGTAATCCATGTAATCCAGGCCTCTACACCTGTCCCTCTTCCAACTAATCTCGCCATCCTTCATCATGTCACATCTTAATTCAGAGCCCTATCTGCTAAGGTCAGTGTAAGCGGATGCTCAGGAAGTTGCAACAAGCATTTGTCACGTGGCAGGACCAATTTCTTCCTTTGTGAACTCTGTGAGATACAGAAATTTCAACAGAGAGCAAAGCCCTTCTCCAGCAATGCGTAGACAATCTCTACAAATGTTCTGGGAAGCAGCGAAGAGAGAGAATAAATAAATAAATAAAAGTAGTGTAGCCCCGGATAATGCGATCTGCTGGTATTAAGTTTTCTCCTGAAGGAGTTAAGCATATACCAGCTGCTCTACATTAAACCGAGCTGGCATTTTAAATCATGCAAATTAGCCGAGCTACCATCCATTTCAGCCAGCATTTAAGAGCATTGCTATAAATGATGCAAAGTACTGGCCAAACCAAGCCCTGCCATTTCAGCTGCTGTCAGAGAAGAAAGGAGGAGGGAGGGTAACGGCACCGAGCGATGCTGCAGCTATTCACAAGATGGTTTACAAGAGACTCCTTCCACCACAGGCACTGTTCATATGTCCAAAATGTGCACACATGCACAGAAAGACCAAGGCTTTTATTTTTTGAAAATCCATTTATATAAGCTGCTAAGAACCACTGCAAAGTTATCTAAAATTAAATGATTTGCCAGTGGAACACTGAACTTTCAAATCTCTCTTTGCCTAATGCTGCATAATAAACACTGAGTGGATCTGGTGGGCCATCGGCTCAGAAATGCTGACACAGCAGCCGAGGGTGGCATCGGTCCCCACCATAATGTCTCACACCAATGGACATTTCTCAGGCTGTGAAGACAGTAGATAAAAATTTGTGTTTGTTCAATGCAACCCCCTCTTCTGCTGAATCTCAGAGAGCTCAGGCAGCAATAAAAAGGACTAAATCTTACGTAGTTCACGTTGTGGTAGCCAACAGATTAAGTTCCAGCGCAAATCTGAACCTGTGTATAAGAGAGTGAAGGATCTGTTCCTAAGTAGTCTAGGAGCTTTGTCAACTGTTTTTTTGATTCCAGGTTCTTTCATATGCCTTTTTTTCCCCCTTTTATTTTCCTTCTTTCTTTTTTTCTCCCTTTTAAAGTGCCTACTGCGGCAAGTAACCTGATCAACGAGGGGAAGCTGGAATTGATTCTTGTGTTAAAAATAAGATAGAGCCACCTCGCTATCCAACCTGATAAACCAAACCACCGGTGGGTATGACCCACAGGCATTACATCCCTGTGCTCAATACTGTACATGCACCACAACTCCATAAACTTCCAACACGGTTGGTCTTCCAAGTCTCACCACCATAATGCCTTTAAGCCAAAATACACCCACAAGAGGAACATCTTCTCCAGGATCCCAAAAGCAACCTGTGGCAGAGGCAGCTGAAAGCCCATCGCAGGACCCTCGCTGACCCCCAACACCCAAGGCTTGGAGACCTGGTGGCAAGGACAGGACACAGCAGCCAGGCCCAGCTCCCCTCACCTTGCAGGCCCCCTTGGTACCTGCTCCTCCATCCAAAGGCAGCCGCACACAGGGCTGGCTGGGTTCCCTTCATGGCCTGGGGTGCCCAGAGAGTCTGGGGTCTCTCTGTGCTTTCCTCTGCTGCAGGCATCTACCACAGCTTGGCCGGTGGATCCCAGAGGCAAACATCTCGCAGAGAGGCACTGAACCTCCAAATCTGTCCCAATATTCACAGTGTTTCCCACTGCCTGGGGGCACTGTGAGGAGTGACCACAGGGAAAGGAGGAAATCCTGGGTAAGTCTCACTTGCAGAAGGTGCTTCCATTATTAAAGTATGTGACATTTTCATTCACAAACAGATCCTCTTCCAAATATTTCTGCTCTGTACGGCAACTAGATTTCCATTCAGTGGTTTGGAATCTTAAGTATTAAATCCTCAAAACAAATCACTCCATGTGGCCCAAACCCTACCAGGTAAAAGGCCAAAAGGCTAAGTGTTACAGGCGACCGAAAGGAAAATTTCCAGTGCTGCAGGGAGGGAAGTTTGTATCTGACTGCTTGGAAACGGGATCCTAGGCAACCGCTGCTCTTCCCTCTTGAAAAGCAGAAGTGGTTTTGTTTTGTAAATTAAAGCAAATTCATTAGAATTCCCCTGGCACGGTCGTGTAGGGATAAATAGGACTCTGCTGCCTCCTCTTTCCAGCTCCACGCTAGAGGACAGGCACCTTTTTGCCAGCTTTCCTTGGCAGTGCTTGTTTGGCACATTACCCTGGAGGATCAGACCCCTGGGTGCTCCAGAGCCCATCTCAGAGGAGTAAGATGTAGCAATGCTCCTTCCCAAAATAATCCGTCCCCGTTAAGCCACGGACAAGTTTGGAATACGGATGGCCGTCCTGAGAAGCAGACTGACCCATGATTATCGAGCAAAAAACAGAGAAGCCCGTTCCTAAGCTATTGCTTCAAATGGCCTACGCACATTTGATCTTGAAACACACGTGACATTTTAAAAATTCTTTCTGAAGACTTAAATATCCATAAGACTCTCTAAAATGAAGAATAATTTATAACAGAATCAAATTTGTCTTACCAGAACAATCCATTATTGTTTCCACCAGCTATATTCAACGTTGCACACTGATCTTTGTGGGTGCAAATGTGTCCTCTGCATCTGTTCCAGGTCTTTAACCTCCAACACACATGTACAGATGCTGTTCTCACATCACATTTCTCTAGTAAAATACAACTTTGAATCATGATACGTTGGGTAAGGACGATTTCTGACTCCAAAAAACACGACATGAATCTTTGTGTTGCTTGACCTCACATTACTATGCCTGATAGTTGCCTATCTGCCAGGGAAGGCAAATTTGCTAGACCCCTCGCACAAGTAATTAATGTCATAATCTGAGAAACAACTAAAATAGATATGACGTGGAAAGACAGCTGTTGCAGTCTTTTAAAAATACTTGTACAAATCCAGTATTTAGCTTATCAGTACTAAAGTTACCTGTCGTTTCTAACAGTGGACATGGTTCAAGTGGGCATGGCTGAAGAAAAAGCAATCCACTTCTAAAGATTTGTTTCAAGATATACAGGTGTAACAAAGTCTCAGTATCCATGTTCACCATAAAATGTCAGCACACAAGCTAGATCAACAACATGAAATCCTACCAGGGTATTAATTTTGTTCTACCAATGAGCAAGTACATGGAATTAATAGGTGGCAGAGAAATAACGTCTGGGCAGCACTTTCAGTAGATGATGGGTGATCCTATCAGGGAAGATTCACCTCATTAAGTGAAACAAAAAGATATTACTACAACAGTCTTTACAACTGAGAATGTCTCCCAGCTGTCCAAATGGCAGAGCATTCAAATGGATTATGAGGAGGCTCAGACTTTAGGAAATATTACAGACCCCCACATCTTGTGGCAATGAGACTACCGTATTCAATATCCCATTAGTTTGAAGAACAGCCTCCAAAGAGCTCTGTCAGAGACTTAAAACACACTACAAAGTGCTGAATACAAAACCAATTACAATTCCAGACTATCATACACCTTTTCCACTTCTCCCAAAAACAAAGCACGGGTATCCTCAGCCAGCCATCTTGGAGGTTTTCTTCCTATGCGACTCTGAAAAAAGTAGTTGCCTGTTAGCAAAAAGGCCTTGTCGGCTTCTACAGCATTATTAGGGAGAGGAAGAGGAACATGGAAAGGATTGAGAAAGTTAGTTGGGTCCTTTTATTTGAAGAAAGCCTGACCAAATCAACAAGATCCCAGCACTGAGAACAGGTACTTCTGCAGCTGTGTAAGTCAGCCAGCCTGTCAAGGGTTGGGTTTTCTGTTTGCATTTTGTTTTGTTTATATAACATGAGAAAGCCTGGCTGTGTATAATTAGATAACTTCCTTGTCAGGCAGGTGAAACAAACATCTCTGGGTTTCTCCAAGAAGGCTTTACAGCCCAGTCCCCTGTCCCTCTGGGACCATCGTGTCTAAGAACCTGTCCTTCCCCCACTCACGGCATGGAGGGAGCAGCAAGTCAAGTACCTTGGCCTCCACTCCTGTGAGCTCCCACAGCTTGAAGGAAGGACTAAGAGTATTTAGTACTTTTATGAATAGACCAACTTCCACTTTCAGAGAAAACACCAATGGAGCTATCAACTTATTGCCCAAGAATTCATGTCTCAGAGACCTGACCATGTTTTCTTGTGAAGCATAGCACTATTGCTACCAAACCAATACCTGCCAATCCCTAGTTTCTAAGTTTTCTTTCTTGCTTGTGTAAAATTAAACCTCAATGCCTGCTATTGGAGAATAGCCCACGGACCCTCTTTACAGCTGCTAGTTCCTCCAATACAGCCTTGCTCTGGTCTGCTACCTGCAGGCAGTCCTGAGGCCTACACCGTGAACGTTAATTCACCACTACACACTTTTGGATTATACCATGGTGGTCATTACGTAAAGGACAAGACAGAAGAAATGGACCAATATCAGTGACAGGACAGGAAAAATAAGGCAATTTAGGACTCCTTCCAGCTATGAGAGAGAGAATATGGCAACTTCTAGCCATAACTGTAGAGGAAAGAACCCCCACAAGCTGAGAATAGGGGAAGGACTTAAGGAAATATTCAAGACAAACGATGAACACAGGGTAAAATTTAAGAAGAGGCCATGGGAGTAACAAGACGTTGTCAAAATATGATGATATTAGAGTCCAAAACTGAACATGCATAGGGGCAAAAGTCCTGGTAAAATTGTAGTTTGAAATCCAGAAGTTAGATATTTTTTCCTTTCATGTATTGTTTTCCCACACACTGCTTCCAATTCTAAAATAACCCCAAAGTAAAATGAAAAATAATCCAAGGATAACACACCTAAAAATATTTTTGAGAGGAAAAAAAAGGTGGACTCAAAGTAACATTTCAGATGTCAGCCTACTTTAAAATAAGAAGTGACCTGTTTTCTCAATTATTTATTTTGATAAATGGTTTATTTGTTTTAAGTTTTAGCAGTTATTTCCATGCCTATGCTTCACAAAACTGAAGAAACTGAGAATGTTTCCACAAACTATTTCAGAAAGAACAATTTACAGATAAAATTAGAGGCATACAAGTGCCAAGTTTTTGACTGAATTCTTGGTGAATGGAAAACCCGCAGCTTCCTGTTACAAAATGTACCAACAGTTCATGTCTAATAATACACATTAAATCTGACCATTTATATACTTCAGATATAGATGTTTCTAAAAATAATAGTCAAGAAAGGTATATTTAGCCAGGTAAACTTCTCAGGAGAATGAATCTGAGTTTGGTTGTGATTCTATAGTTTGCTGCAAGGGAAAAATAAACGAATGGGTTAAATTTTAAGACCATCTCCTGATTTATACCAGAACACAAGTAAAAAGTTTAGCCCCAAAGTTTAAATGAGCAGAAAGGATTGGAGAAAAAAATGGAAGGACAGAAAGCACATCCTTCCATTAAAGGCCCAGGTATCACTTTATTCAAAACGGTATCTTCTTAAACAGCACTTATAATATTTATTCCATGTTGCAAGCTTGCAGAGTTCCAACCAAATCGTTACTGATTTAAAACCCTCCTTAAGTTCTTCCACTTCGGGAGGATAAAGGGAGTTGTAGGCTAAAAGCATTAAAATACTCTAGAAATTAAACAGATTTAAATCTAGTGATGAGATAATCTGGAAATTGGAATTACAGAGTAGACAATGTTTCTCAAAGGACTCTTGAAAAGAAATCAAAAATAGCCAAAACCAGCCCTGAATTTCCAAAACCAAGAACTGAATCCACCCTTCCTATCTCAATAAAATAAAGGCTTTCTTTTCTGATGCCCTCTGACAAGACAAAAAGAGCACAGGTGGTGGTGGTGGTCTCATAATTTTCTTTCTTTTTGGTACTTGTCAGGTACTTGAAACTTAGGAAGGGTTCATGTTTTGTTTACCAGACCCCTTCGTTATAATTTTTTTTTCTTTTTGAGAAGTACAGCTCAGGTTTAGTGCCAGGACTTTTTAAAAGCAGTATCTGTTGTTCTCCTCTACTAATATGCTTGTATCTCTCTGCATGTCCGGGAGATTCCTTTAGGATACGTTTGGTATTTCACACTGCCTGATTTTTGATAGGAGTATTTTGCAGAAGACTAGAGAATATTGCTTTACGATGAGCTCCATAAAGCATGCCAATATGCATCCTCAGTAAGTTTGCAGATGACATCAAATTGGGTGGGCGTGTTGATCTGCTCGAGGGCAGAAAGGCTCTGCAGAGGGATCTGGACAGGCTGGATCATAGGGCCAAGGCCAATTGTACGAGGTTTAACAAGGCCAAGTGCCGGGTCCTGCCCTTGGGTCACACCAACCCCAGGCAACGCCCCAGGCCTGGGGCAGAGGGGCTGGGAAGTGCCCGGCGGAGAAGGCCCTGGGGGTGCTGGCTGACAGCCGGCTGGGCATGAGCCAGCAGTGCCCGGGTGGCCAAGGAGGCCACCAGCCCCCGGGCTTGTGTCAGCACTGGTGTGGCCAGCAGGAGCCGGGCAGGGATGGTGCCCTGAAGGAGCTGGGGTGTTTAGCCTGGAGAAGAGGAGGCTGAGAGGAGACCTTATCGCTCTCTGCAACTACCTGAGAGGAGGTTGTAGTGAGGTGGGTGTTGGTCTCTTCTCCCAGGTAAGAAGTGAGAGGAAATGGCCTGAAGTTGCACCACGGGAGGAAATATTACTTTACTGGAAGGGTTGTCAGGCATTGGAACAGGCTGCCCTGAGCGGTGGTGGAGTCACCATCCCTGGAGGCATTTAAAATGTGTATAGACGTGGTGCTTAGGGACATGGTTTAGTGGCAGACTTGGCAGTGTTCATTCTACAGTTGGACTCAATGATCTTAAAGGACTTTTCCAACCTAAATGATTCTATGATTCTATCAGCTGGTGGTTGGATAGGTAGAAAGACTTAATGCTTCTCTGTTGAAGAGTGTGCACTGAAGAAAGAATTTTATGGAGTAAGCTAACAGTTTCAAGGACGGAGGGAGAACACATGGACACCATATGCATAAGCATTTTGAACTGATTAACAAGTAGCAGCAAATGAGAAAGATAATATAATAGTCAGGGGACTAGCTAGTAATTTTCTATAGCGCTACAGACTTTATGACCTTGGGTAAGTCTCTTTGTGCCTTAGACATTAATTTATAAAACAAGAACAATATCCCTACCTCTAAGGAGTGCTCTTAGGTTAAGAATATTAAAATTTGGAAGCCCCTTAGATATTACCTATTATCAGAGACCAGAGAAATAGCATAAAAAATAAAATAAATTGGATGCAGGAAAAAAGGTCATATTAAATGAGTGTTTCAAATAACTAATCATGGGTAGTACAAGCTTGAGTGAATTTAACAGCAGCATTATTAACTCAACAACATCCCATCTTGAATATCCAATTCTTGGAAATCCCATCCTGGACAATTCAACAGTGAAGGCACTGAACTCGGGAAGGAACATTACACGATGACCGAATTGCTCTTTTATTCAAGAACTGTCACAAACTGAAATGAGATCAAAAAACATTTTCACTCTTTATCCAGTATAATTAATAAGTGAATGGAAGTTTGAATTCCAAGTGACCCTTTGCACACTCTAAAAGAAAACCCAACGATGAAAGAACCTCCTGTGTTTATAGTGCCATCTCACATCTTTTGTTCAAATGCAGGGCACTACAACAAAGTAGCTTTTTATATTAAAAGACAGATCACTGAAAGCTCCATGTTAATAATCACAATAAAAAAACTCATGATTTGTTTTCTATCTGGTAACATTTCATTTGGAACAACCTCCTAACAAATTACTATTTACCCATATATACCTGTAAACATATTATCAAAACCATTGCAATCATAAATAGAAGAGGAATTTGGCTACTTAATTGCCTCAGATTGCTTACAGTGTGTCAAAAAAATATAATCCATCAGAAAGCAAGATACAGCAATGGGTTTTTGGTAGGAATGTAGTTAAGTATGTAACTAAAATTACATAAGCAAGCTCATTAAAATTAATGCCAATTTAAAATTATTTTTGTATTATCTTTTTGATAGCCTGAATCTATAGTTTGACTTAGATTTTCCCAACTCTTCAGTAAAATGTCTCCTTTGCAGACATCCCAAATGTGACCTCATTTGGTTTCTTCCAACATTGCAAAATCTATTCTTCATGGTTATCAGTATTATTGGCCACATTTCTCATAATTTCTTCTATAATTAGCTAAGCAGTGGCAGCGAGACCCAATGTTATACCACTGAGGCAGCTCACATAATGGCACTGAGACCAGCTGATGTACATCTGACTTAAAATTGGGTCCAGATAAAGACTTGCTCAATTCCTATTCCTTCTGCAAGAAGGCTCTGTAGTAAAACTGTGAAGCCATAAAAATGGCTAATGCATGTAAGAAAGGAAGGCATAATTTCTCTGCAGTATGCTTTATTAATCTTTCTCTCTATGAAGCTTCACATTAGCAAGACAGTGATATGGAGGTATAAACGACTTCTGATAAAGTTAATTAAAATATAGCAAAGTAATTACTAATATCTGAACTCCATGGCTTCATTTGGATTGCTAATGGCATGGGAACAGGCGTAGCGAGGCAGAGAAGGCTAGCCAATAGCCAGCCAACAGACTGCAAGTCACATGTGGCTCATGAAACAGTTGATGTGAGCCTAAATTTGAAGTGCAGAAAAATACTGGAGCAACTTATTAAGTAATCAATTTGTGAGCAGCTAGAGTACATCAAGGCAGCACACAACTGACTGAAAAACTCCCTGAATTTTTTTTCAGTAGCGTACTATCAACCATTAGCTATCCAATGGATTTTTTTTGCAGGGATCTGTAATGGAGCTCCTCCAGCAATCCCATTCCATACCATAGTCATTGACTTGGACTACAGAATGGCTAATGAGAAAAACCCAGGGACATTTCTAACCTCGATGGGTATCGCAAATGTTTTTGGAGTGTACCCCAGTTCAAGAAAACCCAGATGTAGATGATCTTCACAAATTAGGAAAGGACAACTACATCACCAGAAGAAAAATCTAGTGTAAGACTAGAAAATGGGGAGATCTCAAATGCCCCAGATGGTAGACGCCCCAGATCGTGGATGCCCTGCTCATCATGATCGTCACAAATTGGGAAAGCAATGTGAAGAAAAATATAGCTGAACAGGGTGGTTTTACTGCAGACAATAATATCTATCTAGTTTTGAACTGAATTCTTAAAACAAGGTCTAGGCAAACTGAAAAGAGTTCAGTAGATAGCACAAGGGGTTGTAAGAGTTCTAGAAATTCTGAGAGATAAGGTTAAAAGAATTAGGTTTGCCTAGCATAGAGGAAGAAAAGCGAGGGAGAACATGGTAACACCTAGTAAGCATCTGCCTTCCATGCCCACCAGAAGAGGATAAACTGCCTAACTTTCAGCAGATGAATACCGCAAAGACATTTGCAAAGAAATAACAAATCCCACCCCAACCTCTCCCAGCCAAACATTAAGGCCAGTTGTGGGTAATTGCTGAATACACATACTTTAAGACCAGGTTAAACAGATGCCTGTCAACTTGAAGTGTTTTAGTGGAAGGGTGGGACCAACGCCTTAGTAAGGTCCCAGTGCTTTTAGGACTGCTACAGTTACTTAAGATGCAAACAGTAATTATTTTTCAGATTCTCCAGAGAATGAAAATCAAGAAGCTAAAGAATACAACATACCAGGAATAAACACAGTAATTAAATCCACCACCTCCTTCGGTGGCTTTCACAATAACACAGCAACAGACTATATTCCTGGAACGGTATCTTTCTTCTTGCACCCTGTGTGAACAATTTTACCGTGCCCACGGACTTTTAATTGGCAATGGCTTCTGTCTTTAAAAAGTAATGCAAATTTAGTAGCCAAATACTTATTACTTTTTCAGAACAACTAATAAATACCGTTTTGTGTATGAGAGGTAACTATCTTGTTATCTGCTTGACAGAAGTTTCTCTGGTAACAAAGTTAAATATTTCCAAAACAACGCTCTCTAAATACGGGTACAATTTATTGGCGGTGTTTTCAAATTAGACAAAATAAGCACCAGTGCAACAGTAGGATACTGTTGTGCACAACACAGGGAATTTAATATGGAAAAATGAATGGAGTGCGTATATCAGGAACAATAAAACAGGAATGATACTGCCGTGATTCATCGACTGAAGATTTCCGACTAGCATTTACAATGGGCTTGATGCTAAAACCCTCAGACCTTTCTTTGGAAAGCACCTCTGAACCACTCTGAAGAATGCTTTTTATAAATTGCACAGCATTTTAAATAACACACTGCCCTTATATGGCCTTAAGGCACAAAACTTCCAGTCACTGTAAAATCCAGCTTACACATGTAAAACAATATCAAGAAGAACAACCAAAAAATTAAAAAAAAAAGAAGAAAATATATAGGTTTTCTCTGATACCACATTTCTCGAGTGGGACACCTTGATTTTCAGCTTTTTTTTTTTTTTGTTAAATGAGTACTTTAATGAAAACCATCTGCAGTGCCCATGTTCTCTGAAGAACCAGGCTCAAGATAGGTACCACCTGGCACCAAAAAAGCTCATGAACCTAGCACTGGTGGCTAGAAACATGGTAAAACAGCATTAGAACATGGTCTGGTATCTTCACATTGTGACTTCTGCTCCATGCACTAGACACAGCCTCTTCTCCAGAATAATCTAACTAAGCGCAGGGAAAAAGCTGCATAGAGATTCAAAGTGAAAGTATATATACACCATGATGAGAGAGAAAAATTCATATACACAAATAGTTAAAGGTAGGTAATCTATCTGCTTCATCCCTCCCACGATCTCTTTCCCTGTAAGCAGATGTCCTAAAGGTGAGGTCAAGTTGCTCTCGGTCCTTATCCTGTACACGCGACTGAATTTTGTGTTATACAGTGCAAAGAGGACCAACTTCAGCAGGATTAAGAGCGCCTCCCTAAAATACTCCCAGAACATCCTGTGGCTTGTTGATTATGAAACCCTCCAGAGATATGATAGGAATTTGAACTCCCTTGTGTTGAAATAGAAACCGAACTCAGATATCCCACCTTCTGAGTGAATGCTCTAACTGCTGAGCAGCTGTACAAAAGCAATGCTTCTCTGCCACTCATGTTGGAAGTCGCCTGATATCACCGTGGGTTTTGATGGAAATAGCTTACGCTTCTAACTCCAAGAGAGAGTTTGGGGCTGAAAATTCCAGGTCAAGCCTCAGCAAAGATTACAGCACAAGTTAAATAGGTTCCGGTCATTTTTATTTCTCCTCCTCAGTTTTTGGTTCAAGCATCACAAGCTCTTTTTAATTCTCCCTCCACCCACACAGGAAGGTACTATGTCCTTCCCTGTGGGCTGCAGACTCCATGTGGGGACCGAGGTCTACAAAAGACAGGCGTCAAAGCATTTGGTATCAGTCCTACTTGTGGATCTAAACTCTAAATGCCACAATAAGAACATAACTCCCCACCCTCGCAGGGGATGCCAGGTGCCTGCACAGTAAAATGGTGAGGGCCACATTGGTGCTTAAGATAAAATACCGAGAGAAGCAAGTGAACACCCTCATAGGACTTGTCTATGATTCTTGAGATAGTCCTAGTGCAGTGTTTAAGACTAAACCTTACTAAGCTTATTATCAGAAAGCACTTCTATACCTGAATGTAGCTGAAGGTTTTCCAAGATAAAAATGCTTCAGCTGCTGCCATACCATCTGACAGCTGTCCATCCATCCGGTTCCTCCTCCCTTGGGAGGGAGGGATGGTAGAAAAAGAAAAGAACATTGCCCTTGATACAACTGTTCTGGAAACATCTCCCTTTAGATATAGGCTGACATTCCAAATTACTACCTTGAATGGCAAAAACCTGCATGCTTATGCGGGCAGAGGGATCAAAGCTGGATCAATAAGAATAACAAAAAAGGTCTGTGTTTATTCAAGATAATGGATAGTAAAATAAGCCTCACTGCTTCACACCTTAAAAGGTGCTGGGCATCTGCTAAGACTGCTACCCAAATGAGGTTACTGAGAAAGACAAAGCTTAGGGTTTCTCCCACTGCTGAAGTTATTCAAAACTCAAAATTATCTGAAATTCCTTTGGCCAAAATCACTCCCTGTTTAAATATAAGAAGGTAGCATGAAGTCCCTTTCATCATCAGGATATTAAAAAAATGGGGTTTGTTTCACATATGTATAAGGGTTAAAACCACCCTAGTATTCCCCTTCCTGCTGCAAACGGCTACCACTGGCAGGATCTCTCTGATTATAACCTATGATAAGACCAGAAAGTATTTATGAATAACAACCACTTCTGCAGGAATGTAAATTTCTATGCAGAAACCAAGGCGTGCCTGAGAGAAAGAGCAGCACAGAATGAAATTTTGCTGAGATTTCATAATCACAAGGACAGATTCTAGTGCAAGGGAAAAAAAAAATAAGAGTACTTATTTCTCTCCCTTAAGAGCAAGATGTGCAGGTCGGTCTGTCTGCTGCCACCACCCTGCCACCAATACACGTCTGTCTCCTTTTCCTGCTCTCAGTCCCTCGGGAACTGCTACAGTTATATTCCTCTGGCCTGAGCAGCCCAATACGTCATCCCGTCTACCAGCAACCAAAGTGCAGCAATATCCTAAAATTCAGGGCACGGGGCCAAACACGCCCAATCAGTAGTCGCACTTGTCTTAAGAGAGCAGGGTTACGAGGCCACAGATTTCAAAAGCTAGATGGTAGGGATGACCCATTATTCCTTGAGGAAGGAAAAGAGAAGAAAAAAGGTAAGTATCTGTCATCATTTCCATACGCCAGTACAACACTGTCGCCTTCTCCTGGGGCTCAGGTATCGGTAGAAGCAGCTTGTAATGTATATGGCTGTTGCCAAAATACATCACACTGCTATACAGCAATCTCTATATAACGTTAATGAATTCTGCTTGCTGCAGCAGACCATCTGCTTTGCCCACACCGTCGCACGCTAACACATACTATCTGCTTACAGTGCTGTTGAGCACGCTGGGGCATCAGCAGCACGAGGCGATCCGAGCCGTGCTGAAAACGGCACTATGCCGACAAAAATTAAACGAGCTGAAGAACGTACATTGCTCTTCCCTATACAGGAAGCAGCATATATAAAAACACGTTACAAAACTGAAACATACTGAAGGGAAATCTAGAAGATGCATATTGATCATGTGCTGCGTCTATGAGATCGTGCACGTAGAGCATTAAAACAGACAATTCCACTTGACTATTTGTTTCCTGCATAATCTATTTAATTTAGCTGCACTGAGAATGACACGCATAATGTAATTTAGCATCATGCACTGCCTCCCATTCACTCCCCACACAACTACAAATACAAACCGTTCACACAGCTAACGCTCCGGTACAGTACATGACCAAACACAAAACACATTAATGACAACCAGCAAGCTTTCCCCAACCCAGGCACCCAACCCAGCCATTACAATTAGCACCCACAGAAAGAACACAAAGAGGACACCCCATAAACAGCATCTCCCTTCCACAAACCCCCCCCGAGTTCAAGCAAAGGCACTAGAGGAGGGAACACAGGCAAACAGCACGCGCCGCACCATCCCTCACCACCCCACCATCAGCTCTACCATGCTGACAGAATTACAAAGCCATCCTTGGTAACACATGCCACTATGCGGAATATAAAACATCCCACCACTGCAGACAGATGTCATTGCACACACACGCGTACCTCCCTTCTCTCACTGCTGTTCGTGCCACTATCTACCTCAGAAAACCTGCTGCACACATTCAATACAGAAATAAATTCCCGCATACACCTCCCCAGCGTTTGGTGCCTTCTAACCTGTGTGTCAAATCCATTTTCTACTGAGCTACTCTTCCTTGGTGGGAGTCCATCTCCTGTGTTTTCTTGTCCATTAGGAGATTTGAGAGGAATCTGGCTGGAATATAATGGCTTCGTCACCTCCACCTTGTTCCCAAACTTCAGGTAACAGGGCTGTGGGATGGTCCTGGCTGTTGGGACATGCAGGATTGGAGCAGCGCTGTGTACGGGTTTAGGTAGTCCCGATTTCATTTTGGAGGCTACCAGGATGGCTGGCATTTTCTCTTTCTGCTTTCCTAACACGTTTCTGTCAGCAGCAGCAACAGCAGAGACAGCAGGCAGAGAGAGAGAAAAGGACACGTTGGGGAAGCTGCTCTACTCTAAAGCAGCCTGGTTTACTGCAGGGATCTCCAAAACCAGCTTAGAATTTAAAACCAATAATAAAAAGAAGGAAAAAAAAAAAAGGCAAGAGAAAAAGAAAAACACAACCCCAAGCCACTTTCAGCCTCAAAATATCTCTCAGCTTTATGCCAGCCTTCCACCTGTTTCCTCTAATTTTATTTTCAGTTCTTCACCACTGTCCTCCTTCCTATTTCTGCGGTTATTTAACTCGCTCCTTCCTTTCTCTGGCTGACTCCTGTAATTTTCTTCCCTGGAAATAGGAGACTTTCACTCCATTATCTTGTCACCGCATCTCCAAACTGAGGCAGCCTTTTGGAATAAAAAAAATAAAAAAGGAACCTGCTGCTGCATATGCTTCCCCTTCCGTCTGCACTAGAGAGCAGGCGAGCGAGCGAGCAGGATTTCCAGCTTAAGATGTCTTTCTTCAGTCTTAGCCAAGAAGCAGATGTAGCTCAGTGTGTTAATGACTGATGCCCTTGGATACGAGCCTTAGAGAATCAAGCTTCTTAAGCCTTAATAGCTGTGAACAGGATGACGATGCTGGAGGAGGAGGAGAAATGTCCACTGACAGCAATTTTAAATAAAAATATGCCAGCAGCCACAAAATTTCCCGGCTCCCCCAGTGCTGGTGATGAAAACCTGGAGGAAAATAAAATAAAATAAAATAAAAGGTCATTCAGCTGTCAGACGGAAAGGGAAAGCGGCCGCCAGCTCATCTTCCCCTCCCGCAGTGGAGCGGGCTCCCGCCCGGCGCTGCTCAGCGCATCCTCCCGGGCTGCTGCCGCGGGGGGACCGGGGGGGACCGGGGGGGACCGGGGGCGGCGGCTGCCCGGCCGGCACGGTGCAGGCAGGGCGGCCCCCGGCTTGGCCCTGCCTGCTGGTAGCAGGAACAAAACAAAAAGAAAAAAAAAAACCACACCAAAAAAACAAACCCTCTTTCTGCAGGGGGAGGAGTGGCGTCGCGTCCTGCGGCGGGCAGGGGGCTCGGCGGGGGATGCGCCGCCCCGGGGCTCCGGGGGAGGAGGAGGAGGAGGAGGAGAGATGCTCTCGGGGCGGCACGGAGGGAGTTTCGAACCGGTTTCTTTTTGAAATTTAAAAAAAAAAAAAAAAAAAAAAAGCAGCCAAACCACGCTTTCAAATAAAAACACCTGGAGATGACTCATTGTTCGTTGCTATTCGGGAAAACTCCCGCTGCCAGCATCAACAGGAATTTGAATAAGCACAGTGAGTAATCCAGCCCTATTATAGCAACACTTGGCACTTTGCTTTTAGGAGTCTGTCCTTCGGTGTCGCAGGTTCCTCCCCATGCTGCTCTGCAGATACCGAGCTCCGTCCCAGCCGCCAGATCCCTCGCTCCTGCTCAGCATGACACATTTCAGAGCTGCACAAATCCCTTTACAGGCCAGGAGCACCATCCTGGACCGCAGAGGATGGCCAGCATGGAAACTCAAGGCACGGAGAGATGCCTTCAGACTCATAAGGGGGTCTTAGCACCGGGATTTACAGTGCCACAACACTTAATTTTCAGACAGCCAAAGGCTTTGAGTTACCACATGGGCTCCTTACATTATACACAAGGAGGGGAAGGTGCCTCAGAATAATATTCACAAAGCCAACACGAGACATGGAAGAGTCAGGTGCATTTTAAATCACATCCTCATCACAGCCCCAGGTATCGAATTGTTTCCCAAGCAGGGGCACTTCCTTGGCTCCTTATTCTCACCTCGCCCATTGCCTGAAGACCGAGTCCCTATACCACCCACCGCCTGGGTGGCAAGGACGAGAGCGATCCCAGCAAGCAGAGAGAAGCAATGAACCTACCCTTGAAATATTTGAAATACGCGCTGGGTTTGTGTCCAACCCATGGAGCTACTCGGCAGGACAGACGGAGCGCAGCCCCACCGCCCTGCCCCATTTAGGCTGCAGGGCGTGCTCAGAGACGGGAGGCTGAAGCACGCTCCGTGACCCATTTCAAGGGGAGCTTGGTCCTGCTTATCTGACACCCTGACTTTTGGGAAAGTTTCAAATGTGCAAAAATCCAGGTTTTTATATCTGAGACTCTTTCAGATAGAAAAATGATGCATTTCTGGATTGTAGCTGTCTCCAGCATTAGGACAGCATTTTAGGAAATGGAAATGAAAGTCAGGTGAGACCTGCATGCTGGATCCTTCTATGGATGTCACCTTAAATGACTTAACCAGGGTTACATAGTGAGTAAGTGGCAGAACTGGAAATTAAAGTCAGAATTTGTGTTCCACTCATTATAGAGTACTGTTCTTCCTCAACATTACAATGTAAAACATTTGTCTCCATTAACAGAACACAGTTTCATTAGACATTAGCTGTTCTGGGTGGATTTTTGTGGATTTTTTTATTTGCCTTTTTTTTTTTTTTTTTGAGTTATCTCACATTAACTAGGTTATTTAAAACCAAAAGCAAAGCCTGGACATGCTATCACTGCAGCTGGCCATCTCCCCCGCCTAGCACTGCCCCCCGATTGCATAATTCAAGTTCCCACAGTACACATGTAGCTCACGTGTTAACTAGAGGTTTGGTTGTTGCTGGGATTTTTCAGCACATCGGTTTTCACATACACTGACTCTGCTGCTTTGTATTAAGTCGAAGAGGGCAATTTTCCGTTGTTGTTTTTATGAGTAACTTTCACTCTACTCTCTTTATCCACTAATCTCTGATTGGAAACCACACATCTCTCTTCGTTCATCTCACTGAGACAGTAAACTAATGTTTACTCCCCTGTCATAACCCAGGCACAGTGTCAGCTTAAACACAACTATCTATAAAATTTCAAAGCCCAACAGCTCGATGAAGAAAGTCAGATTTACCATATGAAAGGGCTGGTAGTTATGGGAGCACAAACGTGTGAAATGCTCTGGTACCATTTCCATTGTTCAGTGCTGAAAACTCAGCCTTGCTAGCTAAAAGAAGGTTGGGCTGAAGTATGAAAAACTTGAAAAAGATCCAAGTCTGAAAACAAGGCTAATTTTAGATCTGTAATAAAATATAGTAATGTTTAAAAGCTATTAGAAGAGCTAATTGACAGCTTTATGTTCTGTTCTTCACTTACATGTTTTATGAGGTTCAGGCCACCAATCCCAGATGCACACAACTTGCCAGTTTTTGTTGTTCTGTTTTCATCTTGGAAAACTGGCGAGGTTACAGGATACCAAAACAGACACAAAGTTCATTTGAGCAAAAGAAAACGATTCCTTTCATTGCTCCTTTGACAATTACTGAGTCTGATCCTTTGATGATGGTGGACTGAATATTCCCCACAGCTAGAGGAAACTACTTTATTTCTTGGTGCGCAGTCCTGCCTACTGAAGTGAAGATGATGTCTTCTGAATACACTCAATCTATGCTCCTGCCAGCTATTTTGCCCAATCAATTACACAGACCCCTTCTCTACCAAGGCTTAACGTGAATTCCTGGTAATTCATTTGAAGAGTGGCCTAGAATTACTGTTTCTCTTATACGTTCAGTAAAAAACAGGTATTTAAGAGACAAGTTTGCATTAATAATCCATTGTCATCTAATAGCTAGGGTTTTTTAATATTATGCGTATTTCCCTTTACACGTCCAAACACTACAGCACTATGCCACTGAAATGCAACGTGCTGTATCCAGTGGCAGTGCAGCCGTACCATGAGGTCATAAATTGTTAACACATCACATTACAGGCTACATCTGCAAAGATGAGCAACACCGATTTTGTTCTGCCTTTGGAAGTGACTAGTTTGTTGTTTTGGGTTGTTCTTTTTTTAAAAATATAATTTATTTTACCTGTTTTTAAGGCTAGGATTTTTAAAAGAAACTACTTCTCTTAGGTTCTCAGATCACACTGACTGTCCATCTTCCTTATCTTCTTTGAAAAGCCCAACCAGTTTTCCCTTCCCCTGTTTTGAATAACCCGAATTTCTATCTCTAAGCTTCAAGATGAGTAAGTCATATTAAAAAGCAGGCAAATTATCTAAACAAAAAGCAAGAGCTTCATTCCTTCCTGCCACAAATGTCAGATGAGTCACTAACTAGGGGAACATTCCCTTGCAGCTTTAAGTCTGATGAGTATCTTTGCCTGAGTGATCCCAACATCCTCCTTTATCTGCCCGTAGTCCAGCGAGCACCCACCTACTTCCCAAATGGGGGAATATGGAGGGAAAAATGCTACAAACAAGCACTTTACTTCCCTGTTAGGAAAAAAAAAAAAATGCACAAAACCCAAAAACCCCTAGTGACTTGGCTTTTAGGACTGATTTTTAAGCTTAGGAGATGCCATTGCTCAGGATTCAAGCTGCAGCTATTTAGCACCAGGTAGCATCATCTCAAGCACCACAAATCTGGTGTTGAGAACTGGCTTAGTATTCTCTAATATAAAGAGATACATCTTAAAATAAAATTTTAGTGGGCAGACTCATGCGAACCAGAGACCTTAACACATCAGTGGAAACTATCTGAACACTCTGTAGTTGAAGAGCTTGTAGGCAAGTCAGCACATTGCCCAAAACAAAGCCAGTAAACAGAACAAAATCCAGGGTCAACTGCTCTTGAACAGCTGATCTTTATGAATGAGATGAAAGTTTCTGGAACAGTAAAACTATTGAAGCTGCCTTCATTGCTCGTATACTATCGATTAACAGCTGAACACGGTCTCTAGACCCAAATAGAAAGAAAATGCCTGTATGGATTGCATGTGGGTATTGCAAGTAAAATTAAAAGCTTTATGAAATGTAGCAAAGGATCAGAGAATCAGACCTTCCTTTCAACTTGTGGTTAATACCCATCCTCGGTGAAGCCAAATGTTACATTAGTGTAAGTGGAAAAACTATGTAGAATTATTATATCAATTAGAACACCTTGTTAACTGGTCGGGTGATTCAGAACTGCTGATGGAACTAAACTCAAGGCTTGAAAATACCTTGATCGATGCTATCCTTGTCTTTTAGGCAATACAGATGTATCAAAAATCTCCCAGAAATTCGTTTTGAGCCTAGGTGAACATTCCTGAAACATCACCACGTACTGTCAACATCGGAAGGCTTGATTGTTCGTACAAAAGCATCCTCATCGAACCTCACTACTGCCAGGCAGCCAGCTGTCCTATAGACTGTGGGCATATTCAGCCCTGGCACAACTTCATCAACTGAAGTGAATTATGACAGGAATAAAAATGGACCTATTTTTGGTACTGCCGACATTTGCACATTCACATCCATCTTTTGTCCCTGATCAGAGTATCGAATATGTAAAAGCCTGACCCTGCCTGCAGATTGCCGTTACCTTTTCACAGAAGGACCCATAAAGGTGTACATGGGATCAAGCTCCTAATTTTTTTGTTGTCTGCTCACAAGCGGAATGGTAGCGATTAGAAAAGAGGAATGTGGGTAGAAGCGTTATATAATTTGGCATCCTCTCTCCACAGCAATTATAATCTGTACATGTGAGTTCTTTATATAGAGCAGTGAGAAAAGGAGGAAACCTTGGTTCTGTTCCCAGTTCTTTTCACAGAAATCTTGTCTGCAATACAGTAATTCTGATCTAAAATCCCTTTTGTAATCCCCTGACATGTTTCTAATTCACTGGGTTTAATTCCACCTCATTTTGTAACAGTGTCATGTTTTAACAAATACACAAGCTAAGTTCACCTGGACAAGAACACCCATTACACTCATTTTTAGAAGACCCACAGTGAGTTTCACTAGCCACACTAGCGATACAGGCAGACACTTTTGCATGGTGGCACCATTTTAAATGAGCATCTTCTGAACAATGCTCGCATTTAATCCTGTTTCTGTACCAGAACGTTTCATGGTTTTGTAACGTAACTATGCAGAGTAGGAGCTGGCATCGTGACTGCACTGAAATAATTCGCGTACCTCCTTCCAGACTGGTTTTTTTTTTTTAATTTCATGATGCATTTACCAATGGACTACGTGGCCATTTTACATAAATCTAACTCTGGTAGTGCTTCACTCAAAAGCTACAGAAGTTTCTATTGCCATAGCAAATGCATTTTGATCAACATCCACATCTTTGATTTCATTATGTTTCCATTGCTTCGGATCTGTGGCCATATCAGGTTTTTTTCAGAATCTAACAAAAATTGGGCTCAGCTGGCTGGAGACAAACATACTGAGAGGGGTTCTGTGATTGACTTTGAAAAGGTCCATCTCTCTGACTTTGCATGTTAAGTTCATTCCTTAGACTTAAACTCATCAGGAACAAGAGTGAAAGGGAGGAGGAATGCAAGAGCTTATTTCAGTTAATGCTTTCTGCAGTGCTGTAAGATTTAGCTGCATATTTTATGTCTATACTGTAGTCACAGCAGTGACCACTGTGTAATACATATACGCATGAATAATCTTTACGATCCTAAAAGACTAGCTTTGTCATGCCAACCTATAGCTCACCTCAACTTATTTCTCTCTTAACATCTGTGATCATAAGAAGACACATCATCATTCCATGACACTAACATCACCTGGAATAAATATTTCAATACTGTTTTAGACAGATCCTTGTAAATCGCGTCTTCCCAACAGAGATGCGCTTCTGGGTATTCTTAATCTATTCATGTGTCCTTTGTTTCCACAAGGTTAATAGTACTAGCTCCTATATTATTTTATGCCTGATTTGACATTGCCTATGGCTTCATGTATTGGGAAAGCTCAGAAAACATCTGTGACTGGAAAAACACTAATGGGAATATCACAGAAGGAAGGTGACGACGATCCAAATACCACAAACTACTCTCGACTTTAAGAACTGTGAAGTTAAGATGAAATATGAAGAGGATGACCTAAAAAAATGTTCTCTTCCTTGTGCCGCTCTTCTCCCTACCTTCTCAAGAAGTGTCAGGGAACAAAATCTGCTACTTAGAAGCTAACAATCTCACATCATCAGGTACTCACCTTCTGTAACCTTGCTGTCCCTTACTGGCACTTTTCCAACACACCTGCTCCGTCATCTGAAAGAGCTGTCAGCCTAAAGGTAGAAACCATCTGAGAAGCATATTGGAAGAAAAGGCTGTATTTCAAATTCTCTGTTTAAACTGTATCTGCTTAAGCATTCCAACCCAGCCTTAGCTGCCATCAATCTCTCCCACATCAGCAGTTCTAAACAAACACGAATTGGCCAAATTATCATTCAGCAACTTCAGCTATTTTGTGAAGGGCACAGCATCACTATTCAAACTAAATGGTGAAAGTCACGTTCTCACCTGCTCTCAATCAATGTAGGTTTTCTACAGCCAGCACCAGAATTTGACTTCCAAATTGGAAGTATTTATCAAAATCTTCTTTAGATAACTATTCCAATCCTTCCCTAACTCACATTATCTCCCTTCCCATCAGTACCCATTACCAATCAGTTTATATTAAAACAATCCTCTTGTATACTGAGCCCACGCATCCAGCTCAGTTGATGCACAGGGCGGTTCTGGAGCTGTGGAAGCGGTGCTTGTGGTGCTCACCAACTGCCAACTAGAAACCAGAGAACAACAGATCTCACCCCACACTAGCAGGCTTTGCCAAGCACACTTCACAACCAAAGTCTGCAGGCAGCCGCTCTTCCCTAGAAGCCAAAAGAAAGAGAGCATTCCCACAGGGCAACCATTCAGGAGCGGTTCGCTGCTGGAGGTCACCTGCAATGCACCATAATGTCACAATGATTAATTGCAATGTTACAAACGCCAGCTATTTCTGAATGCGCTAGCAGAAAAAAAATAAATATATAAACCTAGACCGTTCATAATGGTATAAAAGGAAACATAAAGTGCTTAACACAATGCCCCGATACGAATGTTGCCTACTTCCACAGATCCTTTGAAGAAAGACTAATCCTGATTTGATGTTTATGGAAAATAAAAGCACAACCTCAGAAGCTAAAATCTGGGGTACGTTAATGGTCCTACGGAAATTCTTAAGTCAAAAATCTCCGTGAAACTTCAGGTTTACACAGACATAACTGAAGTCAACCTTCAGCCCAACAGCCGTGACCATTCTTGAGAGTCAACGTCCAAAAAAACCCTCAATTTGCCACCTCCATCTCCAATGTGATGATCCATCACAAGGCAACTGGAGGAGGATTACTCCATAACCCGCTGAAAAACAACAGGAAGTACTGATTAATTTTATGTTTTAAAATCACTTGTATATTTGAAGGAGAGGTTTATTTGCACCTGGCAAACATCACACTCAGTTTTAAACCAGAAAGCTTCAAAGATCACTTTGCAAGGAAGCAGTTATTCTTTAATCTCCCTGTTCATCTAACACAGAATACTCGCCACTGACGTGCTGCAGGGCCACGACGCAGCCTCATGCGTGGCAGTGTCAAGGTTCCCTTCTCAAATTTTCTTAAATTTCCTTTGTTCTCTCATTGTCCCATTAGCGAACTGACAACTAACCTTCCTACTGTTTTAATATGGATTTTCTCAAGCCTCTGTAATATCAGCCACCCAAAAATGACATGCAAAACCAGCTCAATGTTGTCCTAATATTTTTTTTTATAGCAAAACAAAGGAGGTTCCCAGTGTAATGATCAATGACATGTTTGTTGCCTTGAACAGCTTTGATACCCCAACATTTAATCAATTTTACTTTTTTTAAGGTGCCAGGATATTACTCCATCCTAAGGTTTCCTGCCATCCTGGATTTCACCCATGAATCTGTATAGAACTCACACTGTTTAAAGCTAAAACCATGACAAGTATAAAGAGCTGACAGCATTGCATTTATCTTACACACCCCATCATATGGTTTTTAATAATGCTTCTCTCAGTGTTTGGAATATTTTGGGAAGGTGGCAAAATACCACACAGCGCTAAACACGCTGCATCACCCAAGGGAAGATCTGGCTGATGCTTATCATTGGAAAACAAACACGAAACAGAAGGTGTAGCACTGAGAGATAATTTTTCTGTGTTTCATATTTCCTCTTGCCATTTCAGTAGTAAGATTATTGTAATATACAACCTTTTTTTTAAGATAGATGGACTCAAATTGATGGAATGATGTTCTGCGTTCTGGAGACACAATCATCTCCGGTATGAGAATTAACATGAGCTTTGTTTATTCCAGCTGTAAAAAAAACCTGTATTCAAGGCAGTCCAAGATTGGAAAAAAAAATTAAATAAAGACAACTGCCTGGAAACTCAAATCACCCTGCTGTAAAAGCAGTAGTAGTCAATCATTCCTGTCACAACATTAGTATATTATTGGCTGTTGGCAAACGGGTCAGCTTGTCATAGGCAAAGTACTTATCAGATGCTCTGCTTCCTTCTATCCCGGTTGGCACATGAAACGACGATGTTACAGATGCTGAAAGAGATGCTGCTGAGTATCAAAATGCATCCATCTGTTTAACTTCCTAAAATGACTTTAAAGAGTTGGATATAACAAACACATCTGCTACCTCAGCACATTAAAAAAGATCATCTGGAAAATAACTGTCAAATTATAAACCTTTTCAGATAGCAATCCACAACGAAGTTTCAATACACGTGTAACATCTGTTCCACCTTCAGTTATACCTCGAGGCTCTGCACCTCTGAAGAATCCTGCCAAGTCCTGACCTTAGTCATAACCACCTCTGTATCTCCTTACCTCACTGTCAGAGTTTGTCTAGGAAAACATCACTGGGCACCTATCTATTCAACCTTGTCACCCCCCCGAAAAGAGCATATACTACCCCACTCCCAACACGATCCAGTATGGAGCCATACACCAAGCCCGTTTGTTAACAGAAGGATGTCCGACAGACACCCCCACTGGCAGCACGGTGGCAAGGAGTTGTTAATGAGCCTGTCAAGTATAGGAGATGACAACTGTATTTCTAAGAAAGTGAAACAACGTTCATTTTAATTGAGAAGAAACTACTCTATTCTGCTTTCTCTATACCAACTGGAGTGAGCTCAGCGGAGGGCAGCAGGATGGCTGGGCCTGGAGCCCTTACCCTGGGAGAAGAGGCTGAGGAATGGGGCTCATCCAGGCTGGAGAAGAGATGGCTTCGGGGGCACGTAACAGCAGCCCCTGCTACCGGTGGGGAGGTTACCGAGAAGACAGAACCAGGCTTTACGCAGCAGTACCCGATGGGAGGGCAAGGGACAACAGGCATAAATTGCAACAAGAGGTTCGGACTGGACACGAGAAGAACCTTTCACTGCGAGGACAGTCAGGCGGTGGGACAGGTTGCCCAGAGAGGTTGTGCAGTCTCTGTCCTCCGAGGTCTTCAAGACACAGCTGGACAAAGCCTTGAGTAACATGGCCTGATCTCACAGCTGACCCTGCTTGGAGCAGAAGGTTAGACTGGAGACCTCCTGAGGGCCCTTCTAATCTGAATTATCCCAATGGTTCCTGAGTAAAATAAAAGGTAGAATAAAAGATAAAATAATAATTTTAAAAATCCATCAGGATCCACTGGAGGAACCTAAAGTGGAAATCAGCTATGAACAATAATCCAGTCCATCACAAGAAAATGCTTAGGCAGGAGGCCCAGCAGAAGGTACCAGTAGATCAAATTGTAGGAGGAAAATTACAGCACATGCTTAAATGTAATTTCTCTTTCAGTTCTCCCACATCTCTCGCAAACACACATGCATTATCACTTTGAATTATGTGAACAGATGCTTGCATTTGCAATTTACATTAACCCAGCCTGCACTAAAAGTGATTTTGACACAAAATGTGAACCACAACGTATTTTTTCACCCTAGGTTATAACGTATGTGTAAAATGCAGCACCAGGACATCTCTGCTACCCGCTGCATTCTCAGTTGTATTCTTAAGGTATCCCAATTTCATCTGCAGAGTGCAGAGAGAGAGCTGGCACACCATGAGACAGGAAACACAGAAGTACCTTCCACAGATCGGTGGCCACCAGAGAAGCTGGCAAGAATGCAGCGAGGTACTAGAGGTTGTACCCGAAGAGTCTGCCATATCCACTTGAGAGTCGAGGAGAACACGGAAGAGAGGTGCTCTGGCTAGGTGCGTATAAAGTACAGGCCGAGACAGACTTTCAGTAACAGAAATGAGTATTTGATACACAATATTAAAGCAAAGCCTTTGAAGTGCATCGCTTTGCAGCAGCGCTAACACTGTTCTATATGTATATAAATGAGAAACAAAATTTTCTTTGCTGTAAATAGCTTGTGCAATTAATAGCAGGTAGCTGTTCCTGTCTCTTTCCAATTACAGACTCAGGATAAAACGGTATATTAAGTTGCCTCATGCAATTCTGGACCACCTAGTGTTAGAAGAGCAATTTGAGGATGAGCTGCTACTGCTAATTATCAGAATTAAAAACTGAAATAGCAATGCTCACCTTTAAAAGTCAGATGATTTCCTATCTCAGGCATAACTTTCCTTTGTCCTCCCCTGCCAACAATTATCAGTTTCATCTGAGGATTCCTGGGCTGAAACTTTGAACACAGAAATGCCATCATACAGAAAACCTTTGAAACCATTTTGGGTCACCATTTTGGGTGTTTCAAAATAAACTCGTGTATTTATCCTTGGCTAATTACCTCTCAGTCCCTCTGCACAGACACAGAAGACTCGAGTTTCTATTTTTTCATTTTCAGACAGCTGCATCTGCTTCCAAAATCATCATCATGTTTCCACCGTGATGTTAGGAAAAAAAATTCTCCGGGTCAGTATCGCTGCTAGGACAACAATAAAAAATTACAACTGTGTATGTATATACATGGGTGACCACGCACACGTATTGTGAGCCGAATAAAAATGCGGTGGTGTCTAATTTGGCCTGCGAAAACCTGAACAGCATTTCTACATAAACAGGAAAAGGCTCGACACGATTTGCAACACAGCATCCCGAAGCCAATTCCGATTTCTCTTACACTGTGCCGAGCAAGCATTTCCAATTCAAAAGAGTAATTAGCATACCGTATAAAAATCAGAGCACAAGCAAATACCAAAGCTTTAACCTCGCATTAGCAAAGATCAATGAGAACTCGTCACTGTAAGCCCACGACGAGCACTTGCTGCTCAAACACACTGGGAGCGCTGGGATAGGCAGAGCGGTGCCTCCACCACTCGTGCTGCTCGTAGGAAGCTTCAAACCCTGTCAGGTGATAATTAAATATCAGGTGTAATTTTTATAAATGCCATCATGATTGTATTAAAGCTGACTGAGATTTGCCACTCTAATACCTCGTTCTCAGCTGCTGATCATTTTGTCGAACTTTAACAATCTGGTATGAAGTGCCCAGCGCCAGAGCCCACCTCAGGCTGCAAGTTTTGGAACGTTTTAGCCAAAATGCCAGAACCAAGGTAGAACAATACCTCATGACTCAACCAGGTACAAAAGCACCAGTAACCTTTGCTTTAACAAGCTCTGGCGCTCCAGAGCTTTGAACAAGGAACTCGCAATTAGGCAAGAAAGTGACGTTTGTGCCAGAAATAAGTTTAACGTGGTTCCTCTGAAAACGCACACAACACAGCCGATTTAAAGGTCACTTCATTTCACACATGCTCCATAAGAACATTTAAATTCAGCAGCTGAGATCAGCTGAGTCCATCCTCCTGAACGCTTCCCCCCTCTGCCCACAGGTGAGGGTGCTGCTCAGGTGCCGGACCCACAGCTGAACTGAGCGCTCCCCAGCCCAGAGGGACCAGAAGAAACACACTTCTCTGTAACTGGTATTTTGAGTAGCTGTATAGAAAAAACCCTCTCCTTCCAGTAGCACCAGCGACATTCCTCTTAGTGGACAAGGGCTATGAAAGACAATACTACCTGTGTCTAAGTCAAAGGCTGAGCTGGACCACAGCAGAATGAGCAAGCTAGAGCAAAAGGAAGAATCTAATGAAAGGGGAACATAATGGAGGAAAGAAGTGGGGCTGAGAGCATGGACTATACTGGAAAAACACAGAGATGGAAACTGTTCCAAAGAGGAAGGTCCAAAGAGTGGAGCCAACAATGGGAATAGGACTGGGATGAACATCCAGGCATAGACAAGAGATAGGATTAGGATATGGAAATTCTGAACCTATAAAATACTACACAGCATAGGCCACAAAATCAGGTTCATATTTTATGCACAAAAGTAGTAAAATAGTCACTTTTTACTTTCCCAGTGTTTCAGTCCCTTTATCTACATAGTAGAGGTTATACCATCCCCATAATCCACCGAATCTCATCCAGAAATGAGGTGAAGGTACATTACTGCCAGTTCAGTATTCAGGTATTATAGTGATCAGCACGCGTGTTCTTTTTTAATAAAACATACTATTAAATAACTGTTTGCTACCTCACTGCTGTATAAGGCAAACATAGAGAAAAAAACAGTATATGAACACGCCCTTACAAACTGTGTCATCATGACAAAAAGACTTTATATCACAAAATGTAAAAAGTAGACGCCTAGGACATCTTGCTTCTGGCATTTCCTAAACTTAATCTTAGTATTTTCAGCAACCCTAATATTCTTTTAACATGTCTTTTTTTGTTGTTTCATTCAAGGAATTTGATATTGTTTCCCAGTGTATATTAGATAGCATATCAAAGAACTTCAGACACTTGCACAGAAGATTCGCAGTGACTACTCGTTACCTGGGCAGTCACCAGAACAGCACAGAGCCCACGCGCCCCATCCCTGCGCCCCGCACAAACACCCCCGCAGCCTTTCAGCATAGACGAGATGCACACCCCACTCTGATAACCATCCCACCATAGCTGCACCAGCAACCCTAAGGTCATCATCTTACAGCGATGCTGGGATAAGTCCCTCACACCTCTCTTTCTCCAGGGAAGGAGCAGGCACAAGACCAACTCTCACAGCCATATATCTGAAGAGAGCGAGAACATATTATCAGCTCGGCTAGGATCACCACCCAGCGGTGCAAAGACACCAGCTGTAAAAGGCGCGCTCCAGCGACCATCACACCCTTCGCCGCAACTTCCCTCCGTCAACCGACAGTCAAGCCTTTTCCACACGTACGTACAATGTCACCTGCAAATGGGTCACCAAACCTCTGACCCAGTCCCAGCAGCAGCCAGGCGTGCTCCACATGACAGCCTGGCATCTAGTCAGCCAGGCTTGGCAGTCACGTCTGGCACCGGCTTTCTGAATAGCGAGCAGGCAGGGGGAACAAATAGCAGATGGCTTTCCCTATCTCCACAACAATTTAATCACAGTGGTCTTGACGACACTGACGTGCTCCATGCCATCTACAGTGCCTCCCCAGCCGCGCTGCAAGGTGAGCAAGCTGCTCTTGTCCAAGGGCAGCCCTTGCGACCGGCCAGGCTGCAGAGCTCAAGAAGTGTTTTAAGGCTCTGCAGCCAGGACACGAGCCACACTTACTCAACGTGAACTTCAAAATGAGGACGGGGCAAGACAGGTCTGACCAGTTCAGGAAAAAGGAAAAGCACTTTATATTGCAGGAGAGTTGTGATGCTGGAAGTCAAGAGCATGGGATGAGCGCCCAGCGCTGCCGCCGAGCTCCCCTGCAAACGTAGGCAAGTTGGCCTGACAGCTTGGCAAGGCCTCAAATTGGGCTTCCCAAAATAGAAACAAGTAAAATTAGTTGCTGCTTTGGAAATGTATTTCTTGGTTTTCTTTTTATGAACTGTAAAACCAGATAAAAAAAAGTCTTCACACTGTCCAGGGAAATGTGACAGCTATGTTAGCAGGAGGCCCTCAGATATTGAGATGTTACCAGATAGAGATTTCATTTAAACATGGACGTCATCTCTACTGTGTAGTTAATGCTGATCTACATTTGTGTAACATTCCTAAAGCCAGGCTCCTCTGTGCTAAATGGGACATGGAGATGCCTTTCCTGATACATGGGCAAACCCTAAAGGAAGGTAAAGGCAGCAAGCATTCTCCCAGTAAACAACAGAGACTATTAAATTGTCATCTTATACCAGCCTCAACTGGAATTAGGAAACAAACAGTAAAAGTTTAAACTGGTCATGTTTTGCGCTCCTTAGCAAGACAAAAACTAAAAAACCCAGAGCACCGCAATTCATTTTGTATTTCCTGAAGGGTACAGCTAACTTCAGTTCTCCAGGCTAGTCTACAAACAAGGGTTCTTTGACATATCTAGGGACTGACACATGTGGATGCAGCAGCAGTTAAACAAAACCGCTGGAATTATTTCCAAACCTGTATAAATCACAACAGGGGAGCAGTTGGAAGTGGGGATAGAGAGCCAAAATTTGTCAAATGGAAAAGACAAAACCATTGGAAAAAAACTTTGGGATGTGTAAGCAAGCTAGTGAAGAGTAGAAGTAAATAAATAAAGTGTAACAAATAGGTTATAGATATAAAAATATATATAAAGCAATATAAAATAACAGCTTTCTCTTTTGATGCAAATATCTGTTTTGATTTCATGTTTATGGCACTACCAAGTCCCAAACAAATCAGATGAAAAGTGGAGAGGGTTATGCAGATAACATTGCTGAGGGAAGGCAGAAATAAAGGAAGATGCTGTTTATCTTTCCTTTTCCTCTCAGTATTTTGATTCTCTGTCCCGTAAACAGGAAGGTGAGGGAACTCTAACGCTATTTGCAACTTGGAAAACTTAGTTCTGTTCCCCTGATCAAAAAAAACCCACAAACTGTTCATTCTCCTTTCCATATTACGCTTTACCACCTGGAGTCAGAGCACAAAGGGCAGCGGTTTCCACTACGTGTGTGTGGATACAGGCACACACGCACAAACCTTTGTGTGCCAGAGCTGTGCGAGCAGCAGATAATTATGGCAAATAAAAAGCATTTCTGAATATAACAATGTGGAAGCAAATTCAATTGCTAAGAACATCGGCTGAAAACAGACCTCGGAAACAAAGGACCAGCCACACTAGAGCAATCTTTCATACTTGTATAAGTAATTGAGTCATGGACAGGGTAAAGCCTGGGAGCACAAAGGAAGATCACAAGTCGAAGCTGGAAACTGTCCCAGTGGTCCCATATTTCAGCTCCCTCTTTGCTTGCTATTCTTCCCATTCAGGGTTTAAGCATGGCACCAAAGCTCGTTACTAGTCTGTAATCAAGGCCGTTAGAGCTCTTGAATTCAACCTGAAGATGTACTCAGCAAAACCTGGCAAGGCAGCAATAATGGCCCCTTTTGAGTAATCAGAGTATTGCTTCATAAGATGCTGATAGGAAATGGGCCCTTTTTGCCAAGGGGCCTGCAAGAGGGCTCACTTGAGAGAAAACGTTATCTCGCACACTATAAATACATGAAAATAAGATTAGAGGCAACTGTTGTGATAGCAATTAGCTTACCCTGTCAATACACCCCCTCACACTCTGCCCGGATTTTTAGCTCACCAGTGACTCAGAAGCAAGAGTGACATTGCCAAACCTCCTACTTCTGTGCATTTCCCGTCCACTTCTGTTATCCAAGGACTGCCCTCATCCTCACCTGACTTCACTTTTGCTACCAGATACACAATCAACCACCCCTCCAGTATTTGTGAACCAATGCAGACGAGGATAGATGTTTTCTGTCCTGGTTTAACTCTATGACATTGCAGCAAATGTTACTCAGTAGCAATGCTAACACAAAGCTAGGTGTTCAAAGCATATCCACTGAAAATTAAATGTTGTCACTTGTCAACGTTACCTCCGCCCCTATTACATATTATTAATAATCCAAAGCATTCTGTAAGAGAATTGTCTGCATTCGTTACTTCCAGTACGTAAGAAGCCACTGAGTGGGAGAGAAATAACCGTTTTTTACATTACTCTGGGTTTGGATATTTTGATACGGTTATTTCCCACATAGCCCAGTGGTTATTTTCATTTATACTGTGTGGAGTTGCCTTAGCCACGAATGAACATCTAAAACTGGTGCCAACTATCAAGTAGCTGCTACAATATGCCAGAAATGCATAAGGACACATGGCAAAATGTGACTACTAGCCATAAAGCTACTGATGGGCAAAGTATGGTCTGCTTACGTCTTCAAGAAAAACAGAAAATGTTGGCATGCTAGCTTACCTCACAGGCCAAATGAGGCTGGGCAAATGGGACTGACTCTCAAGAGCTAGGGGAAATACATTTCCCCTGGGATAAAATATTTTAAAATATAAGTAACAGGAGACAAGATCCTTGGGTAGTAACTCGCAGATTTGAATGAGGATGTACAGGAAACCTAAATCGAGACCATTGTGCTTCCAGTAGTTCTTTCAGCTCAGTCTGTGGAAGCATTTCACCAGGATGGCTCAGTATCTGCAAAGTAATTGTTCTTCTCAGAGATGTCCTTCATGCAGTATAGCAAGTACTGAGTGATGGAGTGACAGAAGTCTTATATTCTGTGTACCTGTTATGAAGGGGTTGACCTCTGCTGAGATTCCTAAATTACAGTGACTAGAGAGTTCTAGCTGCTGCCGCCCTGGAGCAGCACCAAGTAGCCCAAGGTCGTGGCGAAAGGGAAGGAGGTGGCAATGCCACGACCAGATTGCATGCCCATGTCCCAGCCACCTGTGCAGAGCAGGGGTGGAAGGCTGTACCCTTCCAGGGGACAGCCCTGGCACCCTGCAAGTCCACTCCCACGCACACTCCCACTCCCAGATGGCCTCCAAATGTCCCTTCCGACACAAATTATTTTAGGACCTTAGTAATTAAGCCACAGAGCCCAAAACTTTGCCTCCCAGTCAGGAGTGCAACTCTCTGTCTTGTGAAAGGCAGAGAAACCAAAAGAAAAGCACCTCTCCCAAAACAAAAATAATAATTATAAAATATGCCTGTTCCTACAGCAAGTCATCTAAGCATTCAAAACACCACCCATGAGTTTGTTCTGCTGACAGCGCTGTGTTTACACCTGCTGCTTTTCCTTGCCCTCAGTTTGGCAGGCAACAAAAGCAGGAATAGAAATCACCTGTGAGCAGACAAGCAGCTGAAATTAACGGGAAGGCAAGAAGCAACAGTGCAACAAAAGGCATGGGCAATGTCACCGGCAAACTAAGAGCTAACATTTCCAGCTCACTGGGCAACAAGCGCTCATCTAGGGATTTGCATTTTGTTGTTTTCTTATGATTTGGAAGATGGCACTGGGACTCCAGTAATTCAGTGGAGGCGAAAAGGCAAAAAGCTTCAACCTAGTTTAGCGATGAGTTCCATTAAACTTGAGAACCTATAATTCGGGACGTTTTCTTTCCAAGATATTAATTTTAGGGTACGTCACCGTATCTAGCCTGCAGACCTATGTATTGAGGAGCTGTGCCGCTCCAAGCTGAACGAGCTGCTCTTAAGTGTAGTGGTCCAGCCTCTTCCTCTCTGCTCCAAGTCAGTCCTGCAGTCGTGACCCTCTGCTGCTCCCAGCATAAGTCACCCCATGAGTCACAACCCTCTGTTAGCTGGTACGTCCCCAAATCTGGCAAAACGTGACCTGCTGTTTTATGAGGCTGCCAGGTCACCGTGACGAGTTACTGGAATAGCTGAATCACCCGTTTTCCAGCACACTTGCTGCTGTCATTGTCCCACGTCTGAAACTGTCCTTGCCTCAGCCTGTGCAGAGCCGGTGTTGAAGCTTTTGGCACCCATTAAGGTGACATTACTGAGGGAAGGCATTTGGAGAAGGGGTTGTGAGCAGAGCTTTATGGGCAGGGGGCATCACCTGCAGAATAAAAAGTCCCCCAGACTCTGCAGAAAAGCCAGCAGAAAGCCAAACTTTACTATGAGCACAGTACTCCTCTGAGTCTGTCAAAAGGAAATCCTTACCAACGGCTCTGTTAAATTTAATAATTAAACCCCTAGGCTGGGCTTTTGGGAAGGAGGTGAGTCACAATTATCATGCTTTCGCAGCAGTCTCACAGTACTGAGATGAGGAGCAAAAATAAATCTGATTCTGACTGACAAGCCCCTGATTCACATCTGAGACTGACATCTAGCTATATCATCAGGTAAGTGCAGGAACAACATGAGAGATACCAAAGGAGACGAGATATTGCACGGGACCAATTCTTTCCTCCCGCAAAGGCAAAAGGTATTTTTAAAAAAGGCGCAAGAACCAAAGGACAAAAAATCCAAGTTATAAGCTTTTTTTTTTTTTTAAAAAAAAAATCATACTTTTAAATCAAATGTTATGCTGAGGAATAGTCTCACAGTACTGAAATGACTGAAAATGGCACAAGTAAGAAATATACACATAGCCCCCTTTCATACATTCAGCTCAACCCCACAGTACTCTACCAGAGCACACAGGTTTGTCTATTCCTACCTCTAGTCCTTTTGCTCTTACTTCATAATCCCCAGATAAATCTCTGATCCTCACCCCATGCTGTCATTAACAAATGGCATGAGGCTGGGTTAACATTTCTGGTTTTTTTCTGGCCTGCAATAATACAAATTACACCTTTACAGACTCCATCACTATTTGTCCTTTTATTTCTCAGTGCATTTTCCCCAGGCTTGCCCAAAGGAAACAGGCTTCCCAGTTTCACTTCCTGGCAAACACGAATACTGAAGTAATTCAAACATCAGGCTGCAAATACTGTAAGGAAACGTTTCAATACCGGTAATTTTTGCACCCAAGCTGAAAGCAACAGCATGAAAACCACTTACTGCTAGAGTTTTGCAAAAACTGTGTCTCCTCTCCACCACCCTCACTGCAGACCATATATTTTGGGCCTGGCCAGATATTTACGTTGCTCTCAGCAGGTACCTTCTACACCGTAACTCAACCTCTGCTGAGAAGCTAGCTGATCTTGTGCCCCGTGTCACAGCAGTACCTCTGTCAGTCGATTGCTCTCATCGACATGACACGACAAAACCAGGACTTCTCCTTCCTCCCCAACAGCCACACGAGCAAAGCTTCCCCGCATCGCGCTCCTCCGAGCCAGGCTTGGAGCACGCTCCTTCCAGGGGAAGAGCAATGCCCTAGTTTCTACAACTTAGGAAAGCATGGCTTCTAAACATTAAAAACAAACAAACAAAAAAAGACTATGCCATTATAAATAGCCATTTTGGGGCATAAGCTGGAGTTGGGCACATCTTATCTTCATTAGCAACATAAACATTCTAGAGAAAATCCGCAAGAGAGATACGAGTCTGGCCAAAAGTAGGGAGGGCCTTTGCTAAGATGACAGGATGAGACGCTTAAGCGAATGTATTTGGAGATGAGAAGGCTACAGGGGGGATCTTCTTGTGCTGTATAAGTACCTTAAGGGGGATCACAAGGATCTGGGGGATGGATAAATTTGAACTAAGCAGCAACAGAAAAACATGTGGACAATCCTAGACTTTAAAACAGAAGTAATTTATATATAACAAAACTGTGGTGATTTATCCCAAGTGGGTTACTACCTAGCCATATGGAATTAATTGTCCAGGAGACCTCTGCAGCATATAAATAATGCAAGAGCCAAGAAAATAAAAACAGATTCCTTGGATACCAGTGATATCTATGGATATGTATGGGATTAGATGCTTAAACATGATAATTTTGCTTATGCACAGGGCTTATGTTTAGCATCAGTAAGGAATATTTTTTCATCTTCTCAGGTTAGAGATGGTGACTTCGCAGAGACTAAGAAAAAAAATGGATATAGTCTTGATAAATGGATTGTGTTGAATATTTTTTCTAGCACCCAACAGTACACAATAATTTCTAACACATACAGAAACATCAAGGACATACTTATTGCACCACTCTTAAATGACAGAATGGGAGAGCAAGAAGTTAAAGCGTCTCTTGCTGGCCTGTCAACGTCTAACCTAAGGTCAGCTCAATGTAATGGGAACTTGTAAGTCCAGCTATGCAGGTGAATGGTACAAAAGTGCCATTACACTGAGAGCCTATTTCAGTTATAAAGGCTTTAAAGAAATTTCTTCACCAAAAGCCGATTCCACCAAGGAGGCAGGATAGGGAAAATGCCCATTTCATAATACGACGCTATGTAAAGTTACCCAGTGTTAGTGCTCGGTGATGCCAGCTCCTGTTGATGCCCTTGGACAGCACTGGGCACCCGAGCTAAGGCATCCTGCCAGGTGTAGGCACCCCTCCTAGTTCCTGACCCTTGCAACCACCTCTGTGCTTTGGGCCCTGCCCAAAAATCCCCCGATTCTGCCCCCAACACACTCTAAAAGTTATAGCAGCTCCGCTTAAGTGCCTCAAATTCCAGATTTCCTCTTGGTCAGAAAAGGGAGCACAGGAGAGCGCTGACAGGCATCTCACAGGGGTTGGGATTCATTCACCTAGAAGCGCTTGTATTTCTCTTTTACTGGCAAGTTTGTACATGACCTAAAGAATACATTTTAAAGGGAATGGGTAGATTTCAGATGGTGAGTTTCCACGTAAAATGTCTCATATGAAAAGAGCCAAAACAAAATCGCATCTTAAAAAAAAAAAAACCACAGACCCCACAGAAAGTATAAACTGGTGCCAAATTCAGTCAGGCCCCCAGGTTCACTCTCTTCAGTGCAACCATTTGCCACGAGTAACCATCGCTGAAGTACACGTAAAGCCACGCTCAGAGCACAGCAGAAAACATCCATCCATCCCCATTTCCACTACCTCAGCTGCCGACTGCCAGCAGAGACAGAGCTGAGCTGACACAGAGGACTGCTGAAGGTTATGCCCACCCGCCAGAAAATGATAAACGATCCTGCCTCAAACCATTGGACTCTAAGTACACGAAACAAATAGGGTAAAGGAGAGAGAGAATGGCATAATCCACCAGAAAGCAACTGCGCCAGGATTTTGTACACAGTCTGTACGGGGCGTCCCTGGTGAGGTGCTGGCAGCGGGGGTCTCTGTGAGGAGCGGCCGAGTACGGCCGGTATCCCCCCTGGATGTTTAATGGCGGGCTGAAAACTAACCCTCTTTCAGAGAATTGAGAAATTCACCGAATTTATAGAGTTATAATCCAAAACTACAGACTTACCTGCATCAGAGCACATCCCACACAGTGAACTGCACATGACAGAATATTGCCCCAGAGACGCTCGTTTCTTCAAGAAATGATCTTCATTTTTCGCTCCAATTTTCCAGACTGAAGTGCCACACACATCTTGGGATACAGAACATCTCGATCTTGTTACTGCTGCACAGGATCAGCCACCTTTAAACATTATGCTCCGTATTTGATTTATTTGATGGAAATGTGCTACTAACTGAACACCAGATGCAAAGTCCGCAGTGGTAGCGACAGGAGAAGTGATACACAGAGTCGTGTGAAACACGTGTCTTCTTACTCTTCCTACCTCTAGGAAAAGCTGTATCCCTCAGACGTGCTAAACCCTGCCTGTTGGCCTCGGCTCTGCCTGCTTTTCATCTCCTCAGAGATGCCTTCTGGCCTGGCTCGCCACAGCCACCGCCCCGGGGCTCGGGGTGCAGGGACGCAGCGCCACGCGAAGCCGCCCCACAGGTGACAACGGAGAGGCCAGGCATCAGCATCGGGCACAAGCTTCTCGCCAAGTGCTGCTCTCTCATCTCTGCATGCTTAACATCACCGCTTCATCAAAACACCCCGACCTCTGTTTAACTGCACCTTGCAAATGTTCTTAACGCATTTTACTCAACACTAAATGTCCCGCCTGTGCTGTTAAGTAAAAGCAGAAGAAATCTTTAAGCCTATCATTTTCCCTCTCAGAAACCCCAATAGGCTGAAAATATTACATGCCATGTAAAGAGCAGCTCGCCAGATACCTTTCTTAAGAGAAACTCTTGCCAGTGGCCACAAGCTGGTGGGGTTTTTTTGTTGGATTGGGAGTTCTATGTTGGCTCCTTACACCCGTCGAGATGAAATTTGGATCTTCTGCTGCTGTTTAATCTTGGGTGCCTCGACTTTCTGTACTAAACAGGAAGCCCTTGTCAATACAATACTATTTAAGCACCAGCCTAGCTAGCCTGTGCTGCGTCTAGATAATTCAGCCTAATGAGGGATTATTTCCTGTGTTCGTGGCGGACAATACCCGAAGACATTCTGGGATTGTGCGGTGATAAAAACTGAGCTATATTAAGCCAATAGCGTGGAGCTATTAATTTGAAATAGAGAGCAGAAGAGAGAATGGATACTGCCCTCCACCCTCCAAAAGTCACCGAGGTTTGTGTCTGAGCCAGGAAAAAAAAAAAATACAGGTTTTCTGAGTTTAGGACTGACAGCTTCTCTACATCCACTGAGCTCCATAATGTTACCTACATGTTAAAACGCAGAGGGGTATCTGAAGCAACTAGCGTTTAAGAGTGATTACAGGCTAAAGGGAGTTCTGCTTTTGTCATCAGTAAATGCAGCTGGACTAAAACTAATCCTGTTCAAAATACACAACAGCAAAAGTCAGTCCAAACAAAAGATAAGGATCAAATCTCAGGCAAAACTAACAGTAGCTCCTTGGTAGTTTCACCCCTGGGGAGCTGCTGGGCTCTGGTAGGAGCAGGTATGTCAAAGGAGTGACATACACTCTTGCAGTCACCTGGTGGGTATGAGGTAAGGTACGGTGTTTCCTTGCTCTGCCAAAGGGAGCTGAGCCCAGACCCGAGCCAATGGATTATTAAGATCACCGTTTAATTTCTCTTCCAGTTTCAGAATACAGGTCACAGCCTTACTCCTTCAGTTATCCAGAGTCTTATGTGGACATCAGGGATGACTGACTTGCTTACCAGCAACTAAATCAAGGCTTAAGCCAATATGCTGTAGACTGTAGCATATTTATAGCCTTTGGGATATAACAATGAACTATCCCTCTAAGGAGAAGAAACACTGATGTCCACTGTGTTTGAAGAAGAAACATGTTCCTGCATAAACATGTCTGCATGTTCCAGATGAAGAAAATGAAGAGTGGCGATGCAGCACATCCAACGATTCTCAGCCAGCTGTCAGTCTCGCTAGGAAAGCAACAGATCAAAAGCAAACCATTTTTTTCCTTGCACATTCATGCAGAGAAGACATTTTCTTATCATCATTCTTTCCATTTTATGATATCAGCATTTAGATATGCAGATTATTAAAGCCAAACCAAACACTTCAGTTATTCTGAGACCACAAAGCCTCTTCACTCATCTTTACTAGGCAGAGTTAGAAGCCTGCCTATCATTTCTAGCTGTACAGATGTTCCCTTCTACAAAGAAACAAATGGAGAGCTCCATGAGACATGGATTTGAAAAAAACAACCAACCCACCATCAAAACCCAACCTAAGTTTTGCAATACAATGTAAACAGCCTTACTGGGCCACCTCTTTGTACCAATTACAGTGTTTTTCAGAGTTTTATGGGCATGATAAGATCTTCTGGTCTACTTAGACGAGTGTCAGAGAGACTCTGATGGCCCAGCCTACAGGGAAGCAGCTGGGCAGCCCTATTTAAAAATACACTGTTTCCTTGAGGAGAATCTAGCAGGTTAATTAAGACAGGAAATCTGCAACAGCCCAGGCAGACACATGATTTCATCTCACCTACCATCAGCTGTTACTAGGCAAAACTGACACTAAAAATGAAAAAGCACCATAGATACTTAATTTCTTCCCGTATTTTTTATTGGCATGACTACTACTTTCAACCGCTCAAGACATTTTCCTCTACATATTTTCTGCAGTTTCTACACATCATTCTCTATCTGCTATTTCCAAGGCAACCCCACACTAGAATTTCAGTGGTTTGAAGGAACTGGCAGGGTTCAGTCATACAAAGCAGACTGAGCTGGTCTATAATCCTCCTATTGCTGAAGGAGAATACAAGTGTGAAAAGCAGAAAAGTAATAAAAAGTATTAAAAGAAGAAAAATAGCACAGTCTTAACCGTATTTGCAAGCACAATAGATGCTCAAGATGTTTGAAGGCTGTGTCAGTCAAGAAGTTAGCTTGACAAAAGATCACCTTGCACGTTACAGAAATCCATATGAGGCATATGCTGTACACAGGAAGAACGACGATGATATGCTGAAAGCCAGGACCAGCCAGAACCCGCTCTGCCATCAAAGGGGAGAAACAGCACTGCTACAACATACTTGAGCTCATCCCACAGTGTATACCTGAAACGGTTCAGGTGAATCACATCCTAAAAACACTTATTTCTGCCCTTCAGCTATAAAAGGAGCCTAAGGCAATCGGTTCAAATGTATATGTCTACACTAAAGAAAGATGAATTAATTTCTCATTAAAAGAGATTCTATGCAGAACCACAGAATGTTCCTTAAAATCATGCAGTGGTGAGAGATCTGAGGAAATTACTACACTGAGACTGGAAACAGGGTCCACTTTTTTGATAATACAAATAGCTATCCAGTCCCTCCCTCCATGTTTAAAAAAATTAAGTTATCACAGCATTACTGTACAAAAAGGGCAATGGCCAATATACAAGGAACCAGATGACTTGATTCTAGCAAAGGGAAATTCTCACAGAGAAGTTACCATTTTCACTCTCCCAAAATAAATAACAAATAGAAGTCTTAAAGGAGAAAATAAGACAACATTCTAGAAAGCTGTTGACTATTTCTTCAAGAAAAATTCAGTTCTTAATGAAAAACTGCCCACCTCACGATAATTACAGACTGATTAAAGCTTAAGAAGTGAACAGAACCCAACTTGAGGCACTTTGCTCTACAGCAAGGCCAAGGAACATGAAGAGAACATTGCTGCTGCTTGTGCTGCATATTTCAAACCAGTTTGCAGAGCTTCCAAGCCTGGTAACTCTCACAAGCATTAAATTTCCTAAGTACCAGCATAATTAAAAAATACTACTAAGAAGAAAAAAAAAAATACACTGCATTGACTGCATGTGCTTGGTTAATTCCCAGCAACTCTGCCCCTCTCTACTACTTTTTGGATGCTAAAGCATATTCCTGTAATTCAAAAGTAAACAATTATTCAGGAAGGCTATTGAGACAGAAACTGAACTGGAAACATCTGAGAAGCACGCACTCGGTTTGTCAGTTAACCAGCAAATCCTCTGACTCATCGAGGAGTCACCGCGCCGACAGGCAGCGCAGGCTTTCGTTTTCATCAAACGCACAGGACTTGTCATGCTGCACGAGGGAAAAGCATCCAGCCTCTGCAGATCAAAAGCATTAACCTTGAAATGATGAACGGCCACCAGCAGCCTTCTGACAAGTCAGCCTACAGATATCAAGTCAGGCTTGCTAACTAAGCTCGGCCTGGGGATCTGCTCAAATCTCCACCATGAGCAAGGACTTTTCCCTTCTATGGACCTGTCTCACCTTAAGCAGTTTGCTTTAAGCTTTCCTACTCGGGGGAGGAAGGAAAGGGTGGAAGAGGCTTGCATTCCCTCAAAACAATAGACTATGAACTGACCAGAATATCTTCTCTTTTACCAGCGTTAAAAATTATGTCACACACAGACAAATGGAAAGTCTAGCTCTCTCATTGCAGGGTCTGACAGAGCAGAGACAGGGACATTTTGCTGTACCGGGCAGTCAGGATTTGGGGAGCCTCGGCCAAGTTCAGTCACATCACACAAAGCCCCTGTTCCCAGGAATTCCCAGGCAGCGGCTAGCAGGAGAGCACACCGACACTAGGCAAGGAAACAGAGGTGAGATTTCCCTGACATCTGCATGGGCTACAAAGCAATAAGCTCCTATTTCTATTTCAAGCTCTTCCAAACCCAGCTTGCTGTGGGCTGCTCGTAGAAATCACTGCCAACCCTCCAAAATGGTGTGAACTTCTGTTGTGGTAGAACATGATTTGGAAAAAGCCGTGACTGTCGCTGCCGTGCAAAGGGCCACGGTGGAAGCGTGGAAGCCCTGACTGCAACGCAGGGATTGAAGGTCAGTGCCCAGCATTAGTGACCAGCACTCAGCAATGCTGCGTTTTTAAGTACCAATGAACTTCCATGTTGAGCAGAAATTGCCCATTCACTTTAAGCTGCTTTCTGTTTCCCTGGGGACGAGGGAAAACCAGATCCTGCCAGCTTTATCTCCACTCATGAATCACGGCCCAATCCTTCTAGTCTCCTTGACTACAGTTAAATAAAACAGGGCCAGGAATCATTCGCTGGCCGTTAAGTGCCTGAAATAACGCGATGACTGCATTGCAGCCAGTAAGTTTTATGGCAGGGAATTTCGGGATGTGTGTTTCGTGCCCTGGCATAAAGGGCATCAGGGGCTGCCTGAGATTTCAAAACGCATCGAGATAGTGCTAGACGACAGTGTGGAACGATGGGAGCCAAGGAAGAACGGTCCCTGGCGTATGTTGCCCCAGCACATGGGAGGAATAAACTGCCCCAGGACCTGCTAACAGAGGGGATGGACAATCGGCAGTACCATAGCTGAGCTCACTCCCTTAATCTTATTTAGCAGTATAAACGTAGCCTAAATGAGCGCAAAAAACCAGACCGTTTCCCCAGAGTACTGTGTCTGAAGATAAGAGCTGGTGGATGTGGGGACACCAAGTCCCACAAGCGAAAAGGTGACAGTCAGCCATGAAAACCTGGCTTCTGAATCAACACCTCGCGCCCCAAACCCCAAAGTTACTTTTGCTTGCTGGGTTAAGTAAGTAGCTCCCATTGTAGAGAAAGCCTCGCCCGATGCCTCGGTTTAATTTCAGTTACAGGGTCTCATTCAGCTACTTAAAGACACATCAAGAACAGTCTCAAAAACATGAGGTGACAACAACCCCTCCCTGCAAGAAATAATCAACTGAATCAGCTTTCATATCATAAAAGGGAAAAAATTACTGACTGTATTTCCTCCTGTTCTGAAGCTGACTAGTTTATTCCTATTTCAAATAAAGCCAGAAGGGCAAACTGTGTTTTTGCTTAACTCCTAGGTTTCAGTGAACATGAACTGAAAGAGAAAGGAAGAAACCTACTGATGCATCCTCCTAACCGTTCACATCAGTAAGTCTTTTTATGCAGACTAAAAGGAGTATGTAAAGCCTTAGAGCAGGAAAGCAGTATTATAATGGGATTTTGGAGGAAAACGAATTCCTAAGAGCAAGTCACACACAGCCTCCCTACACTGCTCTCGCCTAATTAATTCTGTATCTGTAGAAAACTAGTACTGCATGAATGAAGCATTCTCTCGAGAATCAGCTACATGAGAACTAATAAAACAGGACATGTTGAAATTATTGCCAGGAAATCTCTAAATCTTTGCCATATATTTTTACAGCATGCTTGCCTATGTTTGACCTCAGTGCAATATTTATAAAATGCAACTGTCGGAGAAGGAGAGCGCTTCCTTTCAACAATCCCAAGGTGGTATGCAAACTGTTTTCTTTCAGCTCAGCGTTCAATCTTGGGACTTCAAACAGAGAATGGAGTTGACCCGCAACCAAAACAGTAGAGTTATATAAAAAAAAGCCTCCAGCAGTAACAACTGCCTCCCCAGGAACACTTCCAAGTTTTCAAACTTAGACCTAAGACTGTCAGTGTTGTACTTTGATCAGCCATCACTCCGCTGCGAAGAGGCTGACACAATAATTTTGAATACTAATTGATTCCTCTCTTTTTTAACATGAGTTTAAATCCACCCACTCTAGAAGCAAGAGATCACGCGGTAACATACTGAATTAGTCACTCTCAGCCAAGCACCTAACTATAAAGAAAAACAATCCTGCTTAAATGTCACAGGGACCTATTTGTGACCGGAGCATATTGCAATTACGCAGGTGCATGGAAGTTAACTTGCTCCTGAAAACCACCCTAGAGCGCGTGGTGGGTGACAGCCACGTTTGACACTTGAGATGCTCAGAAGACATGTACTGCCTATATAAACCAAGCACTGCTTCTGGATCGCAGTGCTTGTACAAGTGGGAGCAGTACACGTTCACCAGAAGGAGCTCACTGTTTTATGTGCTGCAAACTAAATTAACCAAAATCTCCCCATGTAAACATGGGCTCCATCAAGTAAAAGACTCCCAAACTGTTGCAGTACAAGTATTACCTGCAATGAGAGAAATGTGAAAGTCTTTTCTTGCAATATCAAGAGATAAAATCTTCTAGGACATCATCCAGACTGTTCGGAGTGATCATGTATTCAGATTACATGGAGGAGGAGTGAGCGTAACTTTGCCAACTGTAGAAGACCAACCACAAAGCCCAACTCAAATCTCTGTACTGGACTGAGAGGTCTGTAATTGGGCATCTTCTTGCATCTTGCTGTTCAACTGCTTGAGCACTGTGACAGCGAGAGTGCCTCACACAATATTCTCTCCAATATGTCTTTCCTTGTTGGTTCAATCAGGCAGTTAACTTTTAACTTCACGGTAAGCCATCCAGTGCCAACACTTTACCTGAGAATTGTCTTTATAACACTCTCCTTCCAAAGACCAAACTCTTCTTCAACTGATATTTTCCAAAATCCACTTCATGTTATGAACTCATTTTCCACACAGCACTGTGCATTTCTGCTGTTTGTTGGGAGAAACACAACAGCTATAGCTATAAAAATAGCTATGTATAATAGCTGTATCATAGCTCTCTAGACCTGGTTAAGAAAACGCAGCCTGAGGGTCTCCGTTCTATCAAAAGCACACTTGCAAGGTGCACATTGCTGAAATATTTTTGGAAAGAATTATTTGGATTATCAGACGACTCTTGCAGGTTCATAATGCCCCCCCCCCCCTTCTGTGGTTCACACAGGCAGGCTGAGGCGTCCTCCCAGACGGCTGCACCTTTATTTCAGCCAGTGCCTACAACGGCTGAATTAAATACCTTCACAAAGTCCTTAAGATTGTCTGAATGGCAGTAACTGTATTAAGCTGAGCCTGTTTTCAGCGGTACTAAGTGTGAAATTTAGTCACCCGATTAATACCTCCCTTTGCCACAGGCACGAACAGCAGAGCAAGCGAACACGCTTCCTAGAGAGCGGGCACGCTGTCGCAGCTGCACGCTTCGCTCCCTCCATCCGCAGCGCCAGAAATAGGACGTGTTTTCTCATGGAGCGACGGGGACTTCTGAACACATTGTTAGCCAGGTCGTCTGAGGGCAAGTCCGTTTCAATCACTTTTTATTTAAAAGCCCCAAAGCCCTTTGCTGTACAGTGCTGTACTTGCTGACTTTGTCAAAGGATAGCGGCTACAATTTCTAGGTCACTAGGTCTCCAGTACTGCCCTTTGGGTATATTTTCACAAGACTCAATACAGTTAACGTGTCAGACATCCCCACAATAAACCTCTCCTGTCGTCTGTTGCTTTAGAGAACCATTGGTTTCACATAAAGATATAACTACTTTTAATAAAAAGTGTATTGATAGATTTTTTTTTTTAATAAAACCTCACATAGAGTTACATATTTTATATGGGTCTGTAAATGTTTGTTCATACCCTGAACCATATCCCCCTTGCTCTGACAATGAGAAACTAAGAAATTAGTGGCCCGTGCTATAGTGTCCGCTTGACACTGTCCTCGCGCAAGCAAGCCAGGCCGACAGACCACCAAAGCAACAGTGCTGCCGTAGAACAAGGTGAAAACGCCAGTTCCTCAGCACTGCCTTCAACAGACACTACATCCACCCCTACAGCTGAACTGACAGCATGACAGATATAAACAACATAATATTTACGATATTGCCATAATTTTTATTTTCCCTTCTCTTCCTTTTAAAGTAGATTAAACTAATGGGCAAAAGCCCTCATTGTAGGTGTCATGCCTAATGATGCGATTCCCACAGCAGCATCGGACTCGTCCTCCCTGAAGAGAAAAAAACAACACTATGTGCAGGATTTAGAGATAATTCCTTTGTTCATTTTTAAAATTGGACTTCCCTTTTAGCTACTTCATTAATTTATCATAATCAGTGCATGGCACCAGACTCCAGTCAGTTTAGATTATCATTCCAGTTCTCCACAAAGCACAAATTCCCAAATCCCAAAGAAGAAAATTAACATTTCATGTCTTTTGCTGAGCCACCTGGAAATATTAGGAGATTGTTTCTTAAAAGCTAGGACATTTCTCAAGTGTTTCTCATCATTTCTTTCTGTCCATTATTGCCTCTCACCTGCTAAGTCCGAAGATTTGAAAATGCTGAAGAACAGACTCTTCCTTTAGTGGAGTTTAGTATGATGATATATTTAGAGGTTTGGATCATTATGATCATCCTACACATGCAAAGAACACCAGAGACAACCTTGTCAGAGCTAAATATCAGTTTCAAGGGAGGCTGATCCCTTGATAGGGAGAGCTCAGACAGTATTTCGTGTCAGGGTTGATTTTACTCAGGCTTCTGTTTGGAAACATGGGAATTATTAATCACCTCACGTACAAAGAGCAATAAAAATACTCACTAATACATGAGCACTGTCAAAGATCTTTTGGTAGGAGACAAAGTCAGTCACATTCTACTAGGAAGGGAAGAATAGCTATTAAAAATTTATTTTACTTTCTGATTCAAAAGACTAGCCAAAGATATTTTGTTAGTATCTTAGTCCTTTAGAACTGGCACGTGAGATTTTAGAGAAGAAATTCTAACAATTGTTTGGTTTCCCTTCTCTCTCCTTAGCTCTCCATTCACTCCCAGAAACGCCCTAAGTGATACAGGACCATTTCCAGAATGATGTTCAACAGCTGTGTAATAATCCACGTCTTCCTCGAGGGTTCCACAACTTGAAATGCAAAGTAAAGAGAAATACTGTACCTGGTCAGAACTGATGCTCTAGGAAAGCAAAATGTCACTGTCTCTATTTCCAGCTGTGATATTGGTTCCCTTCATATCTTAAGAAGAACAGACCATGGTTAAGCACTTGCCCCACTTCCAGCAGCCACTGAAAGCTTTGGGCTTTCATCCTGTCCAGCCTGCTAACGGCAACACGATGAAACCCAGAGTGACATGTTTGCAGGTGTGCAGTTGAGTTATTAAACAGGTAAATTTCTTTAGCTCAGTTTAAGTCAGTTCTTTCACAGAATCTCATTTTTACTTTGAAACTGAGGAGCACTATGTACTAATTCAGTAAATCACCTGCGGTTCAGATGTACGCTGCTTTCTGGTTCATAAAGCTGCAGTTTTATACTGCAATACCTCGTGATAAACTGCCGATCTGTAATGCACGGTTAGGTGGGAAGACAGGCCATAGGTGGAAATCCCCAGCTGCCAGTCTTTCTATGCATACTGAAGTAGAAAGGATGAATTCCTGATGCAAACTGATCAAATATGCATGTGTTTTGCTAGAAGAGAAAGAGAGCTGATATCCTAGAGTTGCGAAATGAGCAATAAGGAACCACAAGCAAATCTAAGACACTACCCCTGCACCATGCAGTACGCCCACAGCAGGCTCCGCGTCGTGCTTTTGATCTTTAGATGTCTCCACCTGCGTTTTAGGGAAATGTCAATAGAATGGTAAAATAAAAGACTTCACGAAGAAATAATTTTCTGGTCTGTTACAACAACTACATCAAAGCATCAGATCGTTTCAGCACACACGTACACATCTCACATTCTCCCTCCACTCACATGAGATATATATATATAATGTATATATTTACATACTTAGAGTTAGGCTTATTATATACACGTTAAAAGGGGAAAATGTGCCTCGTATGCTGAATCGGTTGACTTCAGCTAAAGCTGTTGAAGACTGTGGTTCCTATTTAATGACTGCAAGAGATTTGGATAGCCAAGTCTTCAGATGAGGAAGCAACGGTGTTTGACACTAACAAATATTTGGGTTCATCTAGCTTTAAAATGATTACAGTTGGACAAAATAGAGGAGTCAAATGGGCAACCAACAGCAACAACAAACAAAGCTTTCACAGTTCAAGCTCTAATTACGTGGAATGCATTGGCTAGAGAGGACGACCCACAATTTCACTAAATATTATATCACTCTTTCTATTCCATGTCAAAAAGGTTATTTCTGCGACTTGACATACAGTAGTGCCAGTTATCTTCTGATTACTCCAAGATAGAAATTTACTGAACCTGACTGATGTTCAGCTTTTCAGCTTTTTTTTTCCTCCAAGATGTTTCATATTTACTTTCCTTATTCATCAGCAGCTTCCTTACACACTGACTAGATTATAAACTGGAGAATGGTAAAGCAAATAAAAAGAGATCAACTAAAGCTGCAGCAGAGTTACATCTTTCAAGAATTAAATCTAACCCCTAAACTGCAGAGGCAACTCTTCAAAAGTCATGTTAAGTAGAGTACATTTGCAGTCCAACTTCCATTTAAAGTGGATGACAAGTTTAGCAAGGATAATACCCTTCAAATACTAGCTGACTGGAGAGGCAAGGACGTTTGCTCAATTTACCAATAGTATTATCCTCCTGGCTTGCTGGGAGTTGATCCCCCGCTGTGAGCTAACAATAAGAGTTTTCCTTCTGAAGTCCCTCATGTGGGAGAATTTTTCTTCAAGATCATGGGAAAGTTTGGGGTTTTTATTTTAAACCACTCAGCAAAAAGTGAAGATTAATTGGCTTTGCTGCACAATTCCTCTCACTGGTTTTGGCTAATCCACAGTCAGCATAGCCTAGAATATAGTTTCAAAATCTCAGATATTTCTGAGTTAAAAATTATTATAGTATATAATAAAAGACAAACATTTAGGGTGTTGAGAAAGAGAGACATAGTATTTTAGCCTATATATGCAAAAAATGCTTTTTTCGGAAGACTAATATTAATCTACCTGCAAACCTGCATCCAAAAATAAAATATCCCACTATTTTTCCTTCTGCTTCCTAACTACTTAACGATCAAGACGCACAGCAACGTGTTGATCTGATCTAGTACCATTTCAAGTGTAAAATTCCCTTTGCAGCAGAAGGTTTCAAGCAGATGGTGCTTGGATACAGCCAACTGATACACAAGTAAATTGGGGCACCCTGACAGCTATGGTCAACAGGCTGCATCACAACTCATGGAGAGCTTATAAGGCAAAGCTCAGTCTTACAGAAAGGCTAACGCTTTCCAGGGAACTTGTTAGGACTGACGTGATTGTGGTATTAAAAGCCCACACCATGACTGGCAAAACACAAAAGGTTTTTTGAATGTGAGCCATCAAAAACTTTCCTGCAATTAATAATTAGGCATTTCACTGCATGGCAGTGACAGAGATCAGATATTTGACTTTCCTGACCGGTTACAAAACAGGTTAGTAATTTTTAAAAATTCCTGATGCAACACAGGAATACATTATTATTATTACCTCCATCATCTCTATTTACTACAGTTTTTTCTATGTATAGTATTTACTATTTTATTGCTCTACATCTTATATTAACAATATCATTTTCTTCTTTTTATAGCTGAAGTAATTACATGCTGGTTTTCAGCAGAACATGATCCTTCACTGTAAAAGCAAGTGGTAGGAGAAAACCGGGGCAGCCTTCAGGCACGGTGCTGCTGCCGCGACCGTAGCACCTGCAGCACGCCGGCCGTCTCAGCCATTCCCTGGGAAAGCTGCATTAACCCACTTCTCTGGCTCAGGCTGCCTCTTCCTCCCACACCTCACCTCCACAACCATCCAGCTCCTCCGCCGCAGACCCTGGGAAGGGAGGTCACCAGGGGCCACTGCCTTACTGGGGTGGGGATGAGGTTTGTTGTGCTGAGCTGCTTTTTCTGCTGTGAAAAGGGAGAAAGCATTACTCTAACAAGGAAAGGAGCAGGGGTTGCTCTTCACACATGGGAGCAGAGAAATGGCCCACAGCCAAAGCCCAGCTTGAACACCTACCCCCCGCAAGGTGCTGAGGCAGGACTAGCCTGGCATGGAGGTCCTCCCGATATCCTCAGCAGGGTATGAAAACTAAAAATTGGGAGCACATTTATTGCCTTAGTCTGAACAATCTGCACTCTGCAGTACAGTCGTTAAATATTTTATCACTTCTGATTAATTGATGCATTTTTAATTTTTAAGTATGCTCACATATAATTCTTAATTCTTGCCAACAAACAAGCAAGCGTGGTAGTGCAGTAATCTACTTGATGAAAGTACTGTACCTATCTCTCCTTACAATCAAGACCATCACCTTCCAAACCACACGAACAATTTCAATTGATTTAAATTTTCATTGAAATACCGTAAGATGTTCGGCATTTCTGAGGCGTAATTTGCCCAAGATTTCTATGCATATTACAAATATTAAAGAATGTCTGCAACACCTGCCACATACTGTAGATTGGGGCTCTTTCAGTCCACAGCATGGGGAAGGCAAGATACAAAAACACTGCTTGTATATCCTTAGACTGCACAATTAATGAGCTGAGACTAGAGCGCCTCTTAATCCCCAGTCTCCTGTATGTTGGGGACAACTCTTTTTTTTCCCCTACATTTGTTAGTACATAAAATTAGGATGTATCTTTTTTGAAAAAAAGAACAAAACCAAAGAAACCCCACAAAGTAGCACATGGGATTCAGTTTCCTCCTGTTCAGCATCTCACTGTGTTCCAGAAGGACTGGAATTTATTTATAAATAATTTATTTATGGGTTGGGGGAACTGGAGTTGGCTGTTTGTCCATAACTGTATTTGTGTTGACAGCTATTCGGAACTCTCTGTAAGGTCTTCTGAAAAGGAACCAAAACTGATAAATAACCACATTTACATTTTTGGGCATCATCTTTCGCAGGGGTTTGCCTGTTTTTACTAAGACAGTCCAGTTTCTTTATAGAAAGCAGACTTTCAAAGGGGAATTCACATGATCACAGCCTCAACCCTAAGTATAGAAATGGTTTTGCTCTGCCCTTTTAGTAGTGTTCAGCAGCATCTCCAGGCCCCAGTCACACCTGGAGATCCAGGTGGGTCTTGCACATACTCACAAGAGATTGCATCTGCCACAAACAGCATGCCATATAGACAGATACAAGAGACAAGGGATGGAAATGCAAGATACACGTCCCTGTTATACAGACAAGGAACTGAGACACCGAGAAATACAGTGACTTGAGATGTGCAGAAAAGCCATCTGAAAACCATTGACCTTGAAAAGTTCACGTCAATGGAAGAACCAACCATTCATGCTAGTGTTTGCCAGAAAGCAAGCATGACCCAAAACACCATCCAAAAGAACTTGCATTTTATATGTCCAGTACCGTAACTTTCAGATATTTACACCCAAGTTCATCCTCTGAACACTTTTACCGTGTTGTTAGTGAGAGGAGACCCAGGGCGACTCCCCCCACCCAGTGGTTGGCACCAACCCACATCGCGTGCTGAACAAAAGCATTCCTCCACAGCACACTCTCATACTGTCATGAATACCCAGGCTGATTTAAAGCGGGCCCCCTGGGTTGCAGCCACTCTGATCTATACTACATGAATAGAGAAATATCCTTTGACTGATAAACGAAAGCTGACAGTCAGTCAGACTCCTCCTGTACTCAGCTGCACGAGCTTTCACATCCAATACTACTTCAAATGCAGGAATTTAACTACAGGGCTCTTCACTTGCATTTGGAAAATAACGCCGCAGCTCTGTATCTGTGTTCTTTATTTGGAGGCCAGGTTTGTCAGAGGGTTTTTTTGTTGTTGTTTTCTTTTACAATAGTACTCAGGGCCTCCGCAGCCTACTCTTGCTTAACCGTTACAGATACGACAGCCTAGACTAAGCAGGTGATTTAGTTACTGCAGTACATGCTGGTACGGTGGAGATCAGTGCTTTCATCTCTCCGAGTTTATAGTGGAAGATTTTAGAGGCAATTTGTCTTGTCCCTGAGGGTGGATGAAAATTATTCTCTTTGCACAAGTACCGCTATCCCACTACAACTACTACTGTGTTCTTATTTGGCTACTGTTTGATGCTTGGAGCAGTGCTAACGAACTCTGGAACGAGCTGTGTTCACCTGTCCCTTGGGCAGAAGAGCTGGAAGAAGGTCACTGAATGGAAAGGCGTATGAGGGGCACAAGAACTGTGAACAGAGTAATGCACCCAAGCAAAGAATACCTTTGTGGTCTCCTCACCTGATGCAGAAACACTCAGATATTCAAAAGAACGCTCACACCAAAGAGAACTGTGAACAACTAAGAGGTTTCCATCAGGTAATATAACGAGTCCTTGGGCACGACACCCTGCTGAGATACCAGTGAGACACACCCAGCTGCTAGGAAACAAGTACGGTTTGCTACATGCTTAAGCAAAGGAGATAGGGAGCAGAAACATATGCTTCATCAAAACCAGATTCACAGCAGGACTCAGAAGTAAGCATATGGCAACTACTTTTAAATATAAACTGAAGGACATTCTATTACTACTAATGTAATGCTGTAATCTCTAGTTTGTACCCTTACGGAGCTTGGATGCTCACAAAAATAATTCAAGTAACGCTGAATATATTTCCAATTTTGCTTATTCAGTTCTGTTTCATGGTTCTTTGTAGGCAGGCTCAGTTTCTAGGCATATATTATTTATCAGATATATGCTTTTCCCATTTGTCCATCAATTATGTGCACCGACTACTTAATGACTTGCAGCTTGAAATCTGCAAGTCCTGTTTGCCCTATTTTTGCTTTTGACTGACAAAGTCAACGAAAGAAGCTTCAAAGTAGTACCATTAATAAAGATTTATCAAATCTGCAAGATTAAATTATTTAAGCCATCACCAAATGATACTTTTTTTACTGCACTATGAAACGAAGTGAGCACATTCTAGAGATATGTACTGCAGCACGGTTAGTCTGTAAACGTAGGTTGACTGAGTACGGCCACCTTCACTTCATACAGTTAAGCTTAATTATACTTAATTTTTGCATACAGAAGATTCGCTGGCAGCTCACCTTCATGTCGAAAAGCTTTAATCAATATTTAGCAGCCAAAGCAGCCACTGCCATGAAAACATATATAGAAATGGAATTGTACAACCTATGAGGATGATGCAGTACCTGAAATAAATCCAGGGAAAAATGTATTTATTTTAGAAATCTTCCATCCTAAAAACAGCTATGTCCAAACCCTTTTTTCTTTGTGGTAGTGAACTGTTTAGGGAGAGAAATAATTTCTTGATTTGCCGACATAATGCTTTTGTACGAGTGCAGCCGCAGGCTGACCTGCAGTGAAAAAGTCAGCGCAAGTTCACTTACCATCCTTTGAAAAGCAGACCTACTTGCACAGCAAAACTGCTGGCTTGAATTCACAAATGGCAGCCAGACACATGCTAACACAGCAGTTTTATGAGATAGGAATATATTAACATTTATCAAACAGAACCACAATTAATTGGGTGCCACCAGAAAAAAGTTCTCCTGCCCACGCTGGAACAAGAAAGTGTCTCCTGTGGGTTTGTGCCCTACATCCCGTACCCGCACCTCCATCCATCATGAACAGCCCGCGCTCCTTGCCCTTCTCAGTGACATATTCCCAGTAATCACTCGCACCACCACGTACCCCATTTCCCCCAAGTCCCCGAACACTTACGCTTCGCTACTACCTTTCTAACTCCTGTTGCCATCCCCCTCCCTGGCAGTATCTTTATTTCCCCTAAACTATACAGTTTCTTCCATATGCTCTCGAACAACCTCCCGTGTCCTCACCACAGCTTGAGGTTGCATTTCCCTCCATGAGATGAGTTTGAATGCCTTCCCTCTAGACAGCTAGCCATCTTCATTAATCTCACCAAGCCATTTAGAGAGATTCAATGCATCTGCTGTTCCTTCGGATGGATTTGAATTTGGTAAATGGGTTCAAAAGGCACTGGAAGGAGCTGGAGGAGAAAAGGTGAACTAGCAGACAAAAGGACCAACAGAATTATTAAAAACATTTCAGTTCCTTAGGAAAGTAGCTTAAATACACAAAGGGAGAGCGAGGCAGTAACACAGCACTTCCCAGTATAAGAAAAACACAACAGGAGAAGGGGGACTCCCTGGGTGCAGGCCTAGGAAGAACTGAGATGTTCTCAGAAACAATATTTTCTGATATTTCAAATCGACTGCCCAAACACTATGGTTCCCACCTTATTCTGCCAGATTTAGCAAGGTGTTGCTGTACTTCCATGCATGCAAAACCCAGAAACACTCAATATCAGTATTTGCAATGACTAACTTTGCAGGTTTTTCCCACGAAATATTCAGCTTGTTCTGCCGCTTTTTTGTCGTTGAAGCCTCTTTGTTCTGCAACAGTGGACTGGGCCTATCTTACATGGCTTTTTTTAGTCTTTACAATTGTGCCTATGAATTGAGGAGAGGATTTTTACCCGAGGAGAGGGCTCATGAGATCCCACAACCTGGCATCCCGTAAATCTTTGCCAAAGTGCCGTATTAGTAGGAAGTCGAGCTCTTGAACCTGTTTCACATCACAAAATGCAACTGCCGATAAGAGAAGGGCGAGAGTGCCATTTCCATTCTTTGCTTACTGGCAAGTAAAATACAAGGGCTTATCTGCTACTTGTCTGTCTGTGGGATTCTGTGCACTAGCAGATACCTCGGTTGTGGGATCCAAAGGCAGTACTGGAGTCACCTCAGGAAACAGTTCAGCCTTTGCCGGCATTGAAAACCGAAACCCATTAAAACAATGGGAACGTTTTTGGGCGTTCACAGCAGTACAGGAAAGGGAAATGAAATTCAAAAATTAAGCAGAGTCTCTCCTGGAGCGCTCGTCGCTTTCCCCGTCCGTTTGACTTCAGAGCACAGGCGTTCAGGCTTTGAACTCCAAGGCAGAAAACCACAGCAGAAATTCTTCCCTGTTAATGGCAGGAAGCCATTACTGATGTTTGATAACTGCTGTCTGGGATTAAAGCTGGGGTCCTGCACATCTTTCTTAAAACTAACTACCTATGGTTTAGATCTACATCTAACATCGAATGCAGCAGCAAACTGAACATCATGCCTTAGAACACAGTAAACTTACTACTTTAAATGTATCCCCAGATTGCATCAACTGTTTACTTCTCACTTTGATCCCCAGCTCCGCCTCTTAAATTAAGAATTTATATAGGTAAAAATGGTCCCACCACATTGACTTACATAATACAGGAATTCACGTGAATCCGCTCTACCTTTAGGGTGCACTAAACTTGGTTATAAGCCTGCGGTCCGTATATATCCCTATATAGCACCACAAGTTCCCCAACAGCAGCTTGTTTTGCTAGGCAGGCTATATCAAGCTATTTTCAATCTGATCATTGAACAGTCATCAGCCAGAAGAGATGGGAGACTTCTGCGAGCACAGAAGTGAGACTGGTGGCTTCATCCAGTGGAGGCATCACCAGTTTAACACGCTAACCTAAAGGAAGGAGTGTATTCTTTCTGAGGGTTGTGTTTCTAAAATGCCTGCTTCTGAAAAGCAGGAAGGCTATTGATGTGGCTGGGGTTGTGGGGGAGAGAGGGCTGTCAGAGGCAAGAGTCCAAGCTCTGTCTTCATTCCGTGGGGATGCACTCTTCAGATGCCATCCCGGGAGGTGGCTTTCCCTGTTGCATTAGCAGCTGCTAAATACAGCCCTGGAAACAGCTACGTTCTGGCAACAGATGAAAACACTGTTCCTTCAAAACACATTTTTGTCAACCTTCTGCTCAGCCTCTGCAGACGTACTCTTGCTCTTGATTCTTGCTCCTTGCTGTTGCTACAGTAGCATGGTTAAATTGATTCTTAGCGTTATTACCTCAATACATCCACAGGTTTATATGATGGGGGGGGGGGGGGGGGGGGGGGGGGGCGAAAAAGAGGCAAGGTAGGAATTATGGAGAAAAAAATAAAAGTCTTCCCATTGATTGGATTGTTAGCTTACTGTGAAGGTAAAATATGCACATTCTGTATTATGCCTTTGTTGCCCACTCACAGAGCACAAAGAACTAAATTAGCACTAATTACCAGCAGCGAAGATTAGTCTCTCCTAGCCTGTGGAAAATACAAAGGTGAGTTTTAATAGCAGAGCAAGGAGATTAAGCAACATGAATTCTGACAAAAGCCATAAGAAAAGGGCACGTAAATTATCCCTTGTGATCTAAAAATATAAAATTAAGTACCAGAATTCATTATGTCTTTCCTTGAAAAAGCCACAGCTCCTTTCTTTACAAAAATTCAGTGTAGGACAAAGGGGCACTATCACATATATTCTGCAGTTGTAAACTACACACAGATCTCCAAAATTCCTGAGTCCTATTTACTTGTAACCAGGAAAGGCACTTGTTAAGTATTAGCATTGCTGCCTAAATCAATACCCACTGGAGCTTGTAATGTATATTTTCTTTACATACCTGTCACCAGCTGCCGTATAATCGAACAAAAATACCATACAAGAGGAAAGCACATGGCCCACTTTGGAATATTTTCTTTCTAAACACTTGTTTAAATTGAACGAACTCGATCACACAAACGAAATATAGCTAAGAACAACCATAAATATGCAAGAGTCTTAGCAGGGGGAAAAACCACCATGTTATGTGCCTATCCAACGGTTCTGGTATAAGCTATATATATATATAAACATATATATATATAAATACTTTCAACTCAAAAGAACGTCTTGCTCATACTGATTACCACGTATGACAAACTTCAGCAGTTTCACAGAGTTTGAATTGTGCTAACGTCACCTAAAAGCAGATGGAAGCAGGCTCAGCAGGGCAGAAGAGAAGAGAAGCAATGAAGCAGGTTGCGGAAGGGGAATATTCTAATTTTCCAGTAGCAGAAACATGTTATAATATCTTCGCAGATGTTGGCCAATTTAAGCAGCTCATGAGAAATACAAGTTAGAAAATAATCTGGAACATTTGAACAGTATTCACATCTTGTGTATAGTGCTCATTTCCCTTTGAGTCTGTTCAGTAAAGCTAATGAAGCACTAATGAAGCTGGTTTCCTATAGATTTTTGTCTAGTGGTTGGAATCACTGGAGTTTAGTAAAACATGAGCTTCCTCTGAATTTTTTATTTTTTGTGTGTGTGGTAGAGGCATCGACAGCATTTCTTCCTTTGCAGGTTTAGGAGAGAATGGGCTCCTACTGTAAATTTTTTGTTGGCGAAAGAACTAATCCAATTTATCTCTTCCATCTGGGTGGCAATATTCACAAAACTTGCAAGAACCTTACAGCCCACCACCAAGATAATGGTTGAAATAGGTCAGAAGATTCAGAAGCTGTGAAGAGGACTGGGGCAATGAGGCTGGAAAGGGTAGGCAAGCAGGGGAAAAGACCACCGGACTGAAATAAATTGTGCAAGTCCCACTTTCCTAGATGAAAATGCATGTCTTTGGAAGGAAGAAAAGGCTGTCATGGAGAAAGCTAAAGGAGACATATCAAAACCATGTGTCACTGATGACTACAATCCATAAAGAGTACAGAAAAATGTCTTCTAAATCATGATTATTAATAGGCTGAACTAATTTCTCTCTCAAAATTTGTCAGTTGGCATACTGCTTCTTGGAACTGGGATGTCACTCAACAGAGCAGCATATTAAATGTTAGCCTCCAAGCTTTGAGATGTAAAGCTTTCCTTCATGTGGCTACAAGAACTGAAGAGGATTCAATACTCCTATCGTCTCTCCGTGGCTTTGCTACTGAATTCCAGTATAAGACAACAGAATTTAAATCCTTTCTCTCTAGGGTTCCCAAAGCAGTTCTCTTGTCTAAGTCTAATCAGCCTCCTTTAAAAAACCCGTTGGCTTTGCTTCACTTTCATTCCCACCAACAAGAGGTTCCTCCGAGGCAGCACACAAAAGCAGAATGCATCTACTCGAGGCAGAATATTAAGAAGTAATAAAAGACCTCAGCCTGAACCTGACCTAAATGTTTATGCCCTTGTTACCGTTTCAAGTTGAATGCAAAAAGCAATAAACACGCTACTTAAGAAATACCAAAAAAATCCCAAAATACCATCCAGCTCAACAGCCAGCAGGCCAGAGGACAACTGGCATCTGGAAATGAATGGAAGAAAAGCTCTTTGGGACAAAGTTACGTCTCTCTCATGGAAAAATAGAATTAAATTTTAAAAAACCCAAAACAACAAAAACAAGTTTTGGTTTTCTCAAATATATACCAATAATGCTTTTCTATATCTTCCCTCCTTAAATGGAGTGTCTTTGATATGCACTCACGTTATTGATGTCCTGCAAATCATCTCCTTCCTACAGCAGATTCCTGCTTCCACTTCTCTCCCCCACCTGTATTCACTGTAAAAACTCACCACCTGCAGGCCGTGAACCTCACAGGCTTGAGACAAAACTGTCTCTGCGCAGTTTTCCACCGTGCCTACCAGAAAAGATGCCAATCAAATATTTGCCAGGCCAGGCACACCCATTTCTTCAGTAACTTTAACCATCACCTGAAATTAACTGTCTTGCAGGTTATTTCCCATCGGAAGTAAATTATTGGGATCAAAGCTCCATTTAAGTTACTTTCTCAGTTCACCGAGATGTTTTTGATGTTCACAGGTAACTGTGCAAGTTGGTTTTACTTCTGCACCACTTTACACCCATAATTTTCCAAAGCACGCGTATACTGAAGTGAATTATTTTCCATACATTAACAGGTGTCCGCTAGAGAGTATTCTGCATCCATGAAATTGATTTATTAGAACTCACTTTTGGCATTTTAATAAAAGAAAGATGCATTCATGGCACTAACAGAAGAAGCAAATAAGAGCAGAATAATTCTGCCTCATCTTCATCATACCTTTCAAAAAAGCCATAGGATTCATCATACAAAGAACGTGTCTTTCCAGTGATGGCACATTCTTCATACATATGCACACTCATTCCAGACTACAGTCAATTACTTCCACAGTAGAACTATTTCCATAGAAATTTCAATAGTGTTCACAGCGTAGTTAAACGGAACACGTGCACAACAAAACTGTAGTCCCAGATGTCCGGACCAGATACTTATATTTTCATTTGGTATGAGAAAAATTGAAAGTTTATTGCAGAGAAGCTGTTAGAGAGAAGGGCACCATCTGCATAACCTCCACCACAGGGTGGGTCCTGAACTCTGCCTCTGAGCCTCCACCGTGTGACCCTGCCCAAAGGGCTTCACCTCTGGTACCAACCCTGACACCACCAACACCTGGGTTCAGACCTCAAGGACATCAGAAGAGGCTAAGCAGTACCGGCCCCGGGACTTAGAAGTTATTGTGCTGTATGTTTTGTGAGGAAAAAACACTCTCACTGTCTTTATCTTGAGTTTCCCTAAGGTATCTAGGCTCGAGATAAAAGCTAGATGTTGGCATGGGACTGTAACTGCTCATACAAATAAAGCCAGTATTAGGAATGCAAAGATCCATTTATATATCTCTACGACTGACCAGATACAGAAAGTCTGTAACGACATAACTAAAAATTTAAAAAAAAACTTAAATTAAACCATGTTTTAATGAGGTATTTGAAGGCGATGCCCCAGTACAGTTCCTAATAACAAACATAAACCCCAGGTCCTCCTCGCTCCTGAAGATCCCACTGCAAATGTAAACCTCAAAGAAATTACATAGTAGAAGGGCAGCACCTCAAATTATGTTTAACATTTTTTTCTTGTACATCTCCTTCATAGAGGTGGCCACAGTTTCACTGTGGTAAGTGTGGCCTACGTTAGAAAACACCAATGATGGTTGTTTAAATACATGTTCTTACAGCAACTGCAATAGGGGAATGTAAAGACAGAGTTCTTCAAGTGATTATGAGTCATTTTTGAATCAGCACTGAAAAGCTTCAATCCTCATCTTTCTCAAGAAATGTGAATTTGATGCATAAATGAATATTCAGACGATGAAAGTCCTTCGAGTGAACAAAGGCATCTTAGAGAAATACCAGACTGTAAATCCTGCTCCGTTCTGTGAACCGGAGAGTGGAAGATAATGACTGTCTTTTTCAGTTTGTCATCGCTGGGGAGCACGGAGAAGGCGGGAGACGACACAACGCCCACGCCAGCAGCTACCCCATGGCAAATAATGCCTTACAGTTCAAAATGCCATCGCATTACATGCCGCTGCCTCAGTTACGTGTGACAGTGCCAGCCACACACAAAGATGTGCGTTTAACTCAGCACTTCCGATGACAAAATGTTGATTTTTAGCTAATACCATAGTGACTTGGCAAAAGTAGCAACCATCCTGATGTTACCCCTACAAGGCAATTTCTGCCTGACTGCAAAATAATGGTTTTTAAACTAAAGTCTGACTAGAGATACCAAAATTCTTCATGATGTACAGTTATACACAATATTTACACCTAAGAATTGAGTACACGGCAGATACACGGTGCAGGTAAGGAAAAAGTAGAAAGTGATCTTTTGCCAAGAGGCTTAAGAAAAAAAAATTACTCTAGCTGCTGAAACAGGATTTAATTTTATTTCTGTCATGGTGCACTGCATTGATTGGCCTGGATGTGTATATATCACAAGGTTGAAACAGAAAAAGCCTGCCCAGGACCGTTTGGCTTCAGTTCTTTGACAGTGTCAGTTACAAAACTGGCAACAATTTTGTCCCATCAACTCTTCTCCATATTGTGTCCTTTGTCTTGAGGAATCCCCCAGGACACCCCCCACCGATGAGCAAAGCATTTGGAAGGATTCCTTCATTTCATGTTGAAAACCAGCAACGCTTTGAATTCTAAGGGCATCTCACGTACCTTAGGGGACAACATAATTAACGAAGTTTGGTTCCTTCTGGTTCTGATTTTTCAGCTTGAAATACCTTGAAAATGCAGTTCCAGGCCACATGTAGAGCGCACTCTTGATATTATGACTTTTAAAAGCATCTCAGATTAGACACTCAGAAATGAAAACATCCAACATTATTAGACATTATTAGAGTTTTGGACTGACAAAATACGATTACATTTTATTAGGCTGGTCCAATACATGAGGACCAGTATCGCAGCCTGTACTAGTGTTATGTGGATCTTTTAACGGTTTCAGAGTGACTAGGTAATTATTTTTATTAACATTCTCTAGAGAGCCAAAAAGTCTATTTTTCAGAAGCATAAAGGCAAAGTTAATTTATCTGAACTCACTACTGCTAGATCTAGCTTATTCATCCACCACAAATGAATGAACCTTTGGCTGCTAAGTGATAATATTGATATTTAAAAAAAAAAAAAAAGAAGAAATAAATCAAGCTTTGGTCTAAATCCTTGGAGTTATTTAGCTGCCTAACTTTCCATGAATTTCTTAAATGGTGTAATTGCCATTAACCTTCCTTGTCTTTTAGGCTCTTTAAACATGCAAGGAAGGTCAGAGCCAGCAAATTGCCAGCACCCTTGACTGAAGTACATCGATCAAGGCCAGGTTAGTACTTGCTTAGTTTAGCAGATAAAACATGGAAGTCAGCATTTCTAAATAAATTATATGATTTCTAGGCAGTGATGTATGATTTTGATAAACATGATGACTCATCATCTGAGAGAGGGGAAAAAAGAAGAAAATCTCAGGAGTTTTACGACAACCCAGAGCATAATTCAGCCCATCTTTTTAGTACACTGAAAATTCCCTATAGAACTGGGTAAATACCCCTTGAAAGAGCACTACTAACAGGATTCTTTTTGGGTACCTTTTTTTTTTGGATCCCAGCTGCCTCAGCTGTAATGGAAGATGACTGAAGGAGGAGAAATTTAAGGTAAGTGTGTGGAATTCATATTGTAATCATGTTGTTGGTGGGCTACAGTCACCTCTATCTTCTACACAACGTAGAATAGCCCTGGCAGTAACCCAGGGCTGACTACAAATGCTCTATTTTCATTCCCTAATTAGTCTTAAGGCAGTTATCAGCTAAAAACACGTCCCCTCCATTTCAGTGTTTCCCATTCTCTAAAGTGAGAACTGCACATAATACAGAGCTGGCATACCACGTTAGAGCACGGGTCACTTCAGTCCCATCTCCTGTCCCAAACGGTGCCACGCGCAGCTGCCCAGAGAAGACTCTAAGAGCAGGACAAGCACAGTCACACCTCCCCGGCTCACCAGGATTTGTAGCTCACGGAGGTATTTGCTACTCACATAATAATCCTGAAGAGTTTTCTGCTGCATCATCTGGCAAGGAGTTCCTGAGTTTAACCACATATTGTGGCTAAAAATCATCTCCTCATTATTTTAAAACTCTTATCTGCTGACTTCATAATTTCACATCCCCTAGATTTTTTTTTTTACTGTTTTCCTTTTAAATTACTTAATATGTAATTAAATGCTAGTATTTGCATTCAGAAACATTTGCACCCTTATGAAACTAGTGAGTTCTGAGACAAAAGCTATTAAAACGTACAATCCTATGCAGAAAATTCTGGTTTTAAACATCAGCCTCCACCTTCTGGTGCATCTCCCCACCCCATTATCCCTGTTTTGGTAATAACATCCACAGACTGTGCCAACGACGCTGTACCTGGAGGACGGTTTAAACAATTTGCCAACAATCAAGACTAACGGTAGTTTATCTGCAGAGCCTGCAATACTCCATGAGCCGCATCTTTTACTGCAGCACCTGGAAAAATGAGATTATAATTTGATACCAATGGAGCCAAACGACCAGCCTGAAGAACATCTCATAAATAAAAAGCATTGTTATTAGTAACACGTTTTGCACAGACCAAAAACACAGGTTGCATGAAGGAACAGGAGGCTGAAGTTTGCAACACCGCTGTGGAACACAAATGCTCTGCTCGAGTATTTGTGTGATGCTATATTTAGAAGCTATTCATTAAAAGGTAAAGGTCTGATAAAGACATTTTAAGACTCACTTTGTTTACAAGTGGTGATGTGTTTTTCTTTTGAATAGATGAACTTTAGGATCACGTGGATTATCAGAAAGGACTATTGTTTCTGGTTTTATTAGGAGTATTTTTTGTTGGTGTTTCCAGTAGATATATCTTCTGTTATCTGGCACAGTGGGGTAGCATACTCTGCTATTTGTTATGGTAGCCTGACCCCAAGTGATCTGTATCTAAAATTCAACATTTTTTTCTTAAATTTATATAAAAACAAAACTTGCTGTAACTTTTGAAAACAGCTGTGTTAGCGCTGGTACCAGCCTGGCTGGGACCAGTATTCCCTAATATACGCAGCGGTTTGCCAGCTCCTGAATGTCTGCCTCAATTAAGAAGAAAAAGAAAAGGCGAATCTTACCACTCACTTTGTGTATTTGTTTCCTCTCTAACAACTTTGAACGCCATCAGCTAGGCTTAGCTGCTGTATTAGCAAAGTCTCAAACATACCAAGTTCCAACAGGGTTCATGGACCAGAGTAACACTCCCACCGAGGACAGGGCTGCCACTGGAGCCCACCGGTACCCGCCACCCTCACCAGTTGTGAAGGCTTCAAAAACAGCAAAGCTGAAACCGATGGCTTATTTGGCACCAGAAAATCTAAACACGAGGCGAATCCAGGGGGAACCAGGCTTTCATTGCTCTGCTGCTCACAGAAGGGCTTGTTTTCAAAGGATATTTGAGCTATTCAGATCCTGTATCCCTTTTCACCTTCCTACCAGACTAGCCACAAATCAGAGGACGTTGGGAACACGATGTCCCAGCATTCCTTCACCAAAGGAAGGGCACTGCAGCAGGGACGGCAACAGAGAGGCAACAGAGCACACTAATAAGACACTATTGATTTGCGCATCAGAAGCAGCAGTTTTACAGTTAGGCATTACAGCCATTTCAGAGGAACAGAAGCCAGCTAGGAAAAAAGATTTTACTGAGAACTGAATCTGATAAAAGCAAAAATATTTTACTCCTTTGTATAAAACTACCTAAGTTATAGCTGAGAATTGTTAACTAAGAAAATGGTAAATTCATGTTCTTTGCCATGACTGTATGCTAGTCATACACAGATGAATTCAGTAGAAATTGTTTCTCGGTAGCTCCTCATAATCCTAATATCTCCTCATTTCTGTGGCAACTACAGCGATTCACTTTGCAAAATCCAGTACTTCCCAGCTCGTTTTACTTGTTCATATGAAACAAAATGCAACTGTTACTATTCAGGTAAAGGGACAGTAACCCAGACAGAGAATTTAATTTTTCACTGTGTTTCATACTGAATTGGGGAGGCTCAACTTGAATCCTACTAACCTAATGACATATTATTCCTATCCATCTGCAAATGATTTACTAACATTTCCAAAGCTTACTACAAAGTATTATGCAGTTCAAATAGCAGTTACATAGGAAAACTGAAGCTAAGATAGCTGGGCTACTTGGGTCACCAGACCGCTGTGTTTCTACATAACTTGTCTTTGATGTAAAAAATACTGCCTCATATTTTTTTTTTTTTACTGACTTGTTCTGTTCCTACTCATTTGTAGTTTCTTCTCCATCAAATCCTTCTAATAGTGTCCTCCACCAGCTGTATTTGCAGTAAGAGTTAATACATGACCAATAACAGCATGTAACATTAGGAAAAGAGTAAGAAAAAGTAGATCTTGCTTACAGCTGGATAAATTACGCAAACATTTTGCAACACAGTTGTGTCTCAAGAATAGCGTGTCCAACTGGATGTCTGGCCAAACATACGGGCTCCGGGCTCTGCCTCATCCCACTGTTCTCCAAAACAGCTTCTCCAAGAAATACCTTTAAGATTCACCTGCCTGCCAGGCAGAAAAGCCAAATATTGCTTTTTCAGAGTTAGGTGTAGCATTTCTGCGATGGTTAGAAAGGTCGATAGGCAAGAAGAGAGCACGCTCCTCTTTCTGAGGCAGAGGTGAGGCCACAATTCAGGAATGTATTTGAGCACATGCTTACTTTTAAGTATATACTCAAATACCAATTCAGTCAAGAGGAAGCAAAGGGCGCAGACACGTGCTTCATCAAGCATGGGTAATATTTCCTCCCCAGGTTCAGCCAACCTGACAAAGGTCAGGTTTGGTCCTTTTCATGCTCTTTTGCTACACTGGTACCAAATATTTTTTCAGGCAATTGCACTTAAAAATTTAATAAAGTGAAGAGCTGGAATACAAACTTAGCATACCTGCAAACTTCTGTAAGGTGCCATTGCCATTGTAATTGCAGATATATTTCAGATATTAGTCTAATATCATAAGATTCAGATATAGTAATCTGAAAAATAACGTTAGTGTTATTAAGACACATACAACATATGCTGGTAGCACGGAGGGGTGTAAGCGGAGCACTGCCATGACAGGCCCTGTATCATCCCAGAACATGGAAGGATAATCCTGCCCTCAGGGAGTTTTAAACCCAATGGTTCTCAGGTTTCACAAGCATTTTAAGTCTACATCAGTGCAGGTTGTCATGAAGAGACAAATCCTGTGATCCCAGCCCCTCTTTAGGGCTTTTACCAAGAACTGGGCATCACACGCAATGAGCACTAAAGAGCACTACATCCAGCTGAAATGCGGCCTAGCAAGGGGAGGTTATTCTTCAGTTTGCTCACACTATCACCAGAGGTAGCACAAGCATCTCACCGGGGACCAGATGACCTTCTTCAAAGGCAACCCATGCACTTAGCCTGGCTCACCCCAACTATGAAACCACAGACCTAGGGACTGATGCTGGATGGCCAAGCTTTTCCTCCTGAGAAGCAGGCAACATCACGTAGCATCCCGTTATCGAACCACCACCCCCAAACACTTCGCAGCATGTTTGAAATGCATTACCAAATTAAATTCAGCATATAAAACAGAAATTGAGAAACAGTTACTGCACAAACATGCTAAGCATTGTTAATGTAACTTCTAAATCTTTCAAAGTTTATCTGATTTTGAATTTACTGTAACATTAAAGCACAGACTTACTGGCACAGAACAGGTAACGACTTTAAGCAGAAAAGCATGTCAACATCGATTAGGGGGTTTCTGATAAGAAACATTTATTTAGATGCTGCAAGATTTATCTCCTTACCACTGGTGGATTTGAATTAAATGATTGTTAAATTTAAAAAATAAAAATCATTAAACCAAGACATTTGTCTCAAAGATTGTACTTCTGTCTTCACTGTCATTTGATGGGACGTTCCCTGGTAGATGATTAAAATCAAAAGGGTTTATACCAGATACTCAACGTTAAGAATTTCTCCCATACTAAGTCTTAGGAATGGGAATAAACCTAAGAATGAAAAACATGACCAGAAATTTACCAAATGATGAACTTTTGGTTACAGTATTTGAAGGAGATGTTTGCTTTTACAAAAATCTATTTAAATCAAATCTAGATGCAAATCATTAATGATGTTGAAGTTTCGCAAAATTTGGGTTTTCTTCAGACACAGGTTTTAATCACTGTCTTTGATCAGCCATGGAATTTACATACTGGAAGATGACATTTTTAAGGACCACCTACTAACTATCATAAGTGGATTTTGCCTACATGTCAACATCTCACTTGCAATTTAGAAAAGAGTCATCTGGACAGGGTGCTGGGCCATCTTGTCTAGACTGCGCTCTTCCTGGAAAGGTTGGACTAGGTGATCCCTGAGGTCCCTTCCAACCTGGGATTCCGTGATTCTGTGTGAATAGTTCAATCAGAGCAAGCAATAAAGCCTAAATTTTAAACAATAAAGATTTCCCTAACCTAGTAGAGGGAAAAACGGTATCATTTTTCCCTTGTGGAGGACAGAGCGTTAGTTATCGTAACGAATGTCACTGCCTCCTGTTCTGAAGAACCTAAGAGCTATAGCTTTCCATCCAGCAAGCGATGGACTTCAGGAGAACCCCAACCCTTCAGAAAAAGTTATAATTTACCAAAATGGCAGCAACAGTCTCATTCAGAGATGAAAAAGGCTCAATACCCAAGTTGGCACCTCAAACCTGTGGCAACCCATCACTTCAAATAGATCACTGGTCGAGCTGCCAGTTCTCTCATTGTCAACATCCAGTACGTGGATGCTTGGGGATTCCAGATAAGCTGTGGGGAACATCAAGATAAGAAAACGGCTGTTTTTCCCCCTAGGGAACCTGCTGTCATTTTGACCACAAAAGAAAAGCTTCTGCACGGACACACGAATATAAACCTTTAACCAGTTAGCAAAACGAAAATTTAACAAACAGATTTGGATATTTACATTGTGATATATACACCCAGCGTATATGTATCTTGGAACAGATTTGTAAATGTTTCCACTGTGTACTGCTTGTAAAATTTCAGAGTTTGGAAAAGTGCCCTGAATGCTACGTCATTGTATTCACTGCCAGAGTAAGAAGGGGGCTAATAAAATAAGCATTAGCAGGAGAACACAATGAGAGAAGCAAATTTTTAGAAGGGAGGCCTTCTTCAGGTTTATGCTTTTCAGTATCAGCCTCAAAAGGAAAGGAGTGGGTAAGAGAAGAGAAAAAGAAAGGCAGGTGGCTCGCCAAATGATGTGTTCAGACCGACGACAACTTTTCACAACAAAGACATCTCAAGTAGAAATGTAGATGTTGAAAGCCCAGCTTATATTTTATTGAACATCTGCTGTGAGAGAAGATGCTTCCAGTACAGTTAAGATCAATTTTTAACAGTTAATTTTAAATTAAACGGACGTAAACCACAAAAAGATCTCAAACCTTGATTTTTCTCAAGTTACAGACTAAGACTCATTCTGTGTTTTGATTTTTGTTGCGTTTATCCTCATAACTGTTTAGAAAATTTATTGTCGATGTAGGCAGTTCTGCAGATGCAGGAGCAGGCACTGGGAGTTACCTCTATTCCAGAGAGGATTATGGCTGGGAAGAAGCCATGAGCATCTCTTTAGCCCCCTCAGAACCCAACTTAGCATTCTCTTTTCCCAGGAACGTTACAAACCACAGTTCCTGAGCTGTAACACTCGCACTGACTGTGCGGAGCACTGCAACGTGCTCTGCTTGTGCTGGGTGGAAGTTGTAGCAACCCCTGACTCTCAGCTGGGCAATGAGGTTAAAACAGGCATTAAGACTTGACTGGCCGTAGCTTATTCCTGCAAATAAGAGGAATTCCCAGCTCCAAGGTTCCCTCGCTGTTTTCCAAAGTGTCTGCCAAAACTAGGTAATGGCCCGACTGACTCTTCCAACACTGGTCAAAGAAATGAAATAAAGTCCCTTGGAGATAAGGAGATCAGAGCTGGTAACACAGCAGATGTTGGAGGACCCAACGGGTGAGGCTGGGACCCCAGTTTGTGAGAGTGGGATGATTTATCTTCTTTTTTCCTATTAAGAAACTGCTCCTCCACACCCCACAAAACATCCCTCCAACTCTATTCCCCGTCTTTCCTTCCTGTTCTTGCTTCTGGAAAGCACCTCTGGCAGAAGAAGGGGATCACAAGAGCAGCAGTGAGGAGGGACGAGGCACCCTGGAGGTGCACAGAGTCCAGGGCTGCTGCCAAGAGACCCAGAGCTGTTGTGAGAGGGGCTGCAGGGGACCCAGAGACCCCACAATATTTTGCCTCCAGGTGGAAAAGGAGGTTGCACCAGCCCCTTTAGGAAGGCTGTGCCCAGGACATCAGAAGAAAGAAGGAAAAAGGATGAAGACAAGCATCCTTCTGCATACATGGGATGTCCAGGAACAGGGCAGAAGCTGCCATCATCATCAACAGTAGGAACTGAAGACAGGAGCACCTCTACTAATTAATATTTTACCAATGCATTTCTTTTTAATGCTGTTGAGAAAAACCAGAGGGTGGGTTCATAAGGACAATAAAGCTGCATTCTCCATTCATCCTAAATGTGTTGAAAGACATTTTTGTCCTCAATTCAGCTGCATACGCAGATTATGACACCATGTATTGAAGACCGCACAGTTGTTTATGAAAGGATACTTCATTCAAATAGATGACAGATAGAAAAGAGATTTTAAAGCTTCTAAGTTGTTTATGATAAATAAATATATGCCTGTACAAGTTCACTTCATGATAAAAAAAAAATTGGATGAGAGTCAGTAGGGTTGCACAAGGAAGCAAACATCATCCAACACATATACAGGGGCCTATCAGAAAGTTCTCCGTAGCTTCTCTACACCCACTCACACATAATTCACTTTGTTTTCTCTTTGACCAAGGAGAAAACAGCTTCAGAGATAGTATTAATCTTTGCTCGACTAAATCAAGATCTTTAGATGACATCTGTACATATTTGCAGTTAAAAGTAGCACATCAACTACTTTGCAGAAGCATTTAAAAAAGTACTTTTACAGAGAATTATACACCAACATAAAACCAGAAGAAACCTGTGGAAAAAAAAAACCTCTATAAAACAGAGAAGTTTTATTGAGTTTGCAGTATAATAGGATCCCACGTACAGCACCTACCCAGAAGTGGGACATTAAAGGCTGTTTCATCCAATGATAAGTTACAAGACCTTTGTGGAGCATTATAACGTCATTGAGAGCTGATGACTCAAATACAGAAAAACAATAATGCTTCACTCCCTTGCACCACGGCAGTTTGTGCATTGGTCGCTACTACCCTTCACTGTCCTGTGAAACATGAGACTTAAAAGGTGATAAATCCAGGAACTTCACCTTTTAATTCTTTATTCTCCCCTCACTTAGGCCAGCACAACCCTCCTGTGGTGCCACACTGTCATCAAAGAGCAGAACTTGCTCTTCTCTGTCCCTTGCTCCTGCCCTGTGCTGTTCCTCCCATTGCACCGGCACACGCGGAGCCAGGCGGCAAGCTGGAGCAGCTAACTCATCTGAGATAAAACCAAAAAACAAAAATGCAGCAATTTCTCTTAGATTAACGTTACCTTGTGCCGGTTCCTCAGCCCATGTCAATGCACAGCTGCGCATACCCTTGCGCTGGCACAGAGGAGGAGGCAACAGTGGAAGAATGTGAACAGGCTGCCAGGGGAAGGTGGGACTGTTTCTCTTGGCCACAATGCCAACTTATGCCAGTTAAAAGCAACTATCATTCAGGGCCATAATAATTGCAAGTTGAAGTATTATTTGTTATGTGTCTGTTTGCTTTTCTACTATTATTTTAGCCAAAAGAATACAAAAGTCAAAGTTTAATAAAAAATAACCCATTGGAGTCCTCCTCCCTTGAGTTACTCTAAAGTCAGATGTGCCATCATCGTCAGTCTTATGTTCCATACAACTTCCTCGGTAGGATGCCTTGAGGATGAACAGCAAATTTTCCCAGCTACTTTTTAAATTACTTCCAATACCAAAAAGGACCCTTCATACCATATTAAGCATGACAGCAGCATCTCAGAGCTGTTAGCTAACTGTTCAAAAGGATTAATCTGGCATCAGAGTAGCAGCAGAAACTGATCCCAGCCTTACCCTGGATAGGACTACAAAACAGATTAACAAGGTTCTTTGTGTCTCATCTACATTTTATTCTGGGTGTTGCCATACTCTATCATTGCAATCACTGGTAGCTGCCTATCTCTAGCTGAATCAGTGGCATTTTGGAAGTAAAGAAATTCATGTCTTTCACAGGCCAAAAATTCTTACCATTTTCCTCAGCAACATAAGACAGAGTCATTTTTAAAGCTATATATCAGTTCAAATAAGGATTTACTCAGCTTCCTGACACTAGTATTTCCTATGCAGATACGTACGCAAGAGCCACTCCCCTGCAGCCGTACTGACACCGTGACCTCAACTTGTCATGATGTAGCTAGATGCCCACAGAAATAGGCACGTTTGCTGAACTGCCATAGCAATGAGTGTAAACCTTGTGCTGCAACAGCGAAGACACATTTTGTGTTTCCTCAGATTGACGTAAGTTTTTTTAGGTGGCAGAAACAGGGAGGCAAGGTCATCATCTAGTCTCAGTTGCAGTCGAGAGTGACATTTGCAGCTTCAAAAAAACGCCAAATTACACTGGACATGAACAAAACCAGGATCCACCAAACATTTTCCCTTTCTAATTCTTTTTCTTACCAAAGTTTTCCAAGGATCCAAGTCAAAGGTCACACGTTATTTGTACAAAATAACAGTTTCTCATGCATAAAGAGGCAAATACTCATCACTTGCAGTGCTAATGTTGCATACCGGTGAGCCACAGCCGTGAAAAACAAGAAAGGACTGGAAGTTTGCAGCCAAAGTGTCAAAGAAGAGGATGGGCGGGCTGTGGGAGGTCTCTTCTGACACCGGAGCCCTAGAGATCTCAGTGACCTTTACCTTCCTTTAATTGTGACCCAAACTCTTCTCATTAGAAAGATCTTTTGTGACCCACTTTGAACAAGACCGAAACTCTACCGTTAGCCAGCCGTGTGAAGAACATGGGTTTGACGCTAGCATGCCAAGTCCTACCAGCAGCCACAGCTTGTCCCAGGCCAAGGCCGAGCGCTCAGTGTGCATTTAGCCGCACTAAAACCCTTGCGTACAACAACGCATTAGGCTCTGACATGAAATACATGCCTCGATCCCTGGCAGAAAGGCAATGGGTAGGGCCAAAACCTAAAAAATACAGAAGCAATAAAGAAATTCAGAAAGAAATTACTAAATTCATCTCTGCCTCCACAACACTGCTACCCACAAAGCAAACATGTTTCCTGCACGAGTGCTCTCTGCTGTTTGCATGACCTCAGTGCCTCACCCAAAACATTTTGCAGATAACGGGAATCTGGAAAATCATGCCCTACATATCTACGATATATAGATATGGCACAGCATGTGGAGAGGTCAGATAACTGCAGCAACTCTAGTGTTTACATTTTGTTTTGCTTTTAAAAACCATTTGAGTCTTCCATTAGATAATTACAGGTTTCATATTCTCACTTTCAAGGTTTATTTTCAAAACACTTCTATCACTAAAGCAATTTCTTTCTAAGTTACCTACTTGCCAAAAGCAATTTAAGGACTTTCACATGACAAACCGAAGCATACGTAGTCTCTTCTTGCATATAAAAGTGGTATTTAACTATTTTTTCTCTCACTGTTATAAAAATAAACATGCAAATTGACCTGCCATTTTAGAACTAGTGTGGAAGTGCCTTAGTACTATCATGATAATCACCTAACATAAGCTCAGTGTAAATAAGCGTTTTTGCACAGTACAAGGAAAATTGGGGCTTCCCTATACATGAAAACATGCTGGATGCTGACAAAAGTAGGTAACAAGATGCAGAGCTATTAAAATCAAAGTCTAGAATAATAAAAAAAAGCATCAGAGGCACAGGACAAATGCTGCAATTTTATTCTTCTCATGATATTTAAGGAGTAAGGCTGAGATACTTGGCTAGGTTTTTCCCCCTCTCATCCCTTACCACAGAAATATCAGGTATTGGAAGTCTAGCCCACCTACTTTTTCCCTTGAAACCTTCTTAACAGAAACTTTTCCTGAAAAGCCTTGAGGCAAGTTACCAAATACAAACTGAACTGCCTCCATACTCATCCAACCTTTAGTAAAGTGTTCTTCAGATGCTAATACTAAATAGGAGAAAATCCCTCAATTAAAACAGCTATCAAAATAAGGACCCTATCAACTCTCAGATAATTTTATTTCCATCATTTTTAGAACAAATTTGGAACCAACTCATGTCTGAAATACACCCTATTTGGTTTAGGTCATGGTGCACACAATCAATCTGATCAGGTAATCAATATTAAAATGGTATTACTAACAGAAAAAGCAGTAGTTTCATACTTGATATGCTTGCCTGCAGACCTCCAAGCAAGGTGTGTGAAACATAGAAGTTCAGCTTTTGATGACAGTGAGAGCGGTTCATTAGTCTTTTTTAATAGAAGACAAATGCTACCTTAGGATTCAGATATTAGCAAAGGCAAGACTTGTTAAAACCCATATTCGGATAACAATAAGGCTTAACATTTCTTAACAGGACAGAGAGGATAACTGAAGATGTTCCAAGTCAACAACTGGTTTTAAAAATAAAAACCAGGGTATTTCTAAAAGGCGCACCTCACTTACGAAGTCACGTTTAGGTTGATCAGTTATACTACGTGCACACAAAACCCCAGTGGGTGCATATTTGGTGTATGTGTGTGTGCGTGTTCAGCATTATCCTGCTGACATCTGCTCCATTAGGGCAAGGCAAAAATTGCCAGCTCATGGCTTTGATGTTGGACTCGGAACAAGGGCTTACATGTGAATGCCTACGAGCCCACCTCAAGAAGATTAGGTTACACAAGTTCAACAATGATGAGATACAATCTCTGATCCAGCTGAACAGCATAGCTCTACCTGGGAACCATTATACTTCAAGAATTGTACTGTTTTTTCCCCTCTTTTGCATTTCTAATCTGGAAAGCAATTTTCTAGCAAGCTTAATGCACATGCTGGTATGTCTTTTGGGTACGATGACGACTAAGCACTTGGGAAGAGTATCTGGTAGGCAGCTGAGAAGTCATCTCCTGCTCCATCTGTGAGTCTAAAGGCAAGTTTATTTCTGGGAGGAGGAGGCAGCACAAGCCAAGAGGCACTGGCAGCAGTGGAGGGATGGCAGCTGCTCCTAACACAGGCACGGCTGGGAGAGGTGGGCTCTCCTTGAGCTGAAGTTGGTCCTGCTCCGGACAGGCTCTCTGTACACAAGCCACAGGGCAGCTGAGCGTCCCTGAAATGCAGGGAAGATGGGCAACTGCTGTAACTTATATCGGCTGGGTACGATGCCCTAGCAGCCCTCCGACAGCTGTGCTCCAATAGAAATGGAGACCGTGCAAACCCTATGTAAACCTGAGCACAAGAGGGATGCGGTGAGCAGCCACCCTGTGCACTGCCTGATGAGCAGGCACAGACCTCAGAAGATGGAGAACCTCCCCTCCCAAGCACGAACATTGCCCCTTCGCTAAATAAGGTGGTGAGGACCAAAGACCATAGGTGTAGGTAAACGCTGCTGCCCCAACCCAGCCTGCCATTGCTCCCACTGAAATTAAAGGTAATGGCTGCGACAGCAGGAAGGGACCCGTCTCCGACAAACACCTCTAGCTGAGTGGAAATGGTGAATCACAGAGTCTGTATTTTTAAGTGATATTTGTTTCTTATTCTGAAATTATTTACTTAAAGCCATTCTGCAGCCTAAACTTTTCCAGATATTACACTAAAAAAAAATTGCTATTCTTTTTATAGTGTACATCAGAATATTTTTTTTTTGTTATCTTGTTTTTAAAAAGCCATGAAACGATTAGTTTTTGAAGTGATGCATAACTAAACCTGCTGCTCTGAAAAGCCCGTAATTAAGGCGGCTGTAATCATTTTTCACTATCTGGCTCCTTTTCAAAATGTACGTCATTCTTTTGTTCCTCCTGCAGTATATTCTCATGGCAGCAGCAACCATGCTGATCCTAGGCACTAATTACTGTTTAGGAGAATGGAAAGGAGGAGGGCAAACAGAATGGAGAGAGCAAAGAAAACTACAGTATACAATTCCACAAAACCCCTCACTGTGATATTTGAAAAAGTAGCTTACAAATACCTACCCGACACAGCACTTAGAGGATTTATCTACTCCTTCTAAGGACCTAACCTTGTAAATAAGATCTTTAGTTCCTCAGTCTGAGAAAGATATTGACATCAAAATCTATTTTTAGTTAACAAAAAAAAAATCACTGCTAGAGAAAGAGAAAAAATATATTTATGGGAACTGTTTGGGTTATTTTGAAAGTGTCTCGGAGAGATCTAGTATAAATCTCAACTAACATTTCTTTCTACACAGTAGAGAATAAGCAAAGTTAGCCTGGGTATCAGTGAGGTTCTAATGGAGCCTCTTCAGGTGCCAGTGACAGCTTCTAGACATCTAACAACAAGGTGTCGAACATGTAGAACAAGGAGATCCACAGACTCCTACCACTCTTTTCTAACTATAAGCTACCCGCTACAGATTTTCACAAGAAAATCTGTAGAGTTGTCTTCTGTTAAAGATATTAATAAATCCATAATTATTAGTGCAGAACAGCAATTAATCATTCAATAATTCCGTTTCAAAAGACAAGCTCAGCAACCAATGTTTCCTATTCTACTTCATGCTCAGAACTACTGTTTAACTTGTATTTGGTAATATTCTTTTTGAGGTGAAGGTTGGAATCAGGGCTGGTTAAAAAAGGATTTTTTGAAGGACATAAAAATGTTGTGTGCTTGGCACTTAAAAGAGTAGAGTGATCCGAGGTCCCACAGGGTGAGATTTATACTATCAGTGTTTGCATTTCATATTCAGCTTATGTTTAGAGCCATATCTGCCTGTGCCAGCTGAATTTCAAAGCTAAGAGCCTTGGCTAACTAGCTCAGGTACAATAATACGCCTATGCAGCTATACGTAAGTTTTGGGTTGCATCTGCCTCATGCTTAATCAGCTCAGAGCTGGGGTAAAACAAGCCAAAGGTTATCTCTGAAAAATCACGAAATACGTAACTAAATAAGTAATTTATACAGATGGTTGGCAATAAAGATTTGATGACCTTTTTTATTGGAAGAGAATTGAAATTTTAGTGACCATATTAAAAGATCAAGGTGGAGCACAGCCTTTAGTTTTCTGAACAACACAAATACATCCTTGTGGATATTTTATATATATCTCTCTCCATCCTGTGATTCTGTGATTCTATCACTTGACTAGCAGTAATGAGAGAGATCGTTGGCATGAGAAGAAACTGAGGAATCCAGAGCATCCAGGAAAAAAATCTGAAGGAAATACCATCCAAAATTCTCTCACTGTCTCCAGCTGCTTTCCAAGGGACACTATATTCCAATATCTGGACTGAAAAAGAAACACAGATGTTGCATAGTGTGTATGTATGTATATATCTCAGAATTTATTCTTGTGTATAGTATCCTAGATAGCACCCAAACCCTCACATATTGTATGCATATATTTACGGGATCATGTACAGCCTTTAGGTTGAGAGTTAAACAGAAGCTTTGTACCCTTCTACAGCCCTGCTTGTTCATGATCTTGAGTTTCAAACATCCTGGTGTTAAGCATAAGGATGCCTGAGCTCTTGGTGTGTTTTGAACTCTGATGCCTCTTGGACTTGCAGGCTCCTTAATTTTCAGCTTAATCATGCCTGTAGATAACATTATGGTAACAAAGTTTGCAAGGCAGATGACAGCAGTTTGTGAATTTATATCACAAGTCCGCAGAAGGATTTTTTTGCCCTTCTTGATGTTTAGATATACATGCATCTCTCAGTACTTTTAATCTGAAACTGATTCTAACCCAACATCACCACAGCATAAAGCAATGCCTGATTTACAAGCTGAGGTATTACTGTGGTGTGACATCCATCAAGAAAAAGAAAAAGACACATTTCCTAGGATCAACAGAACAGTTAATAAGAGCATAAATTGTAAAAACATTTAACTAAGCACACAAATCTATCATGCTAATCTTGAAGCATTAAGAGTAAAAAACAACACTTAACAGGCCAAGAATGCCAAACATGCAAACTGATAATCGTTTAAACTAGCCTAGCTATGCCAGATCTAGCTCTGCCAGTTTTCCATCAACCATAAAACACTGACAGAAACTTCAATAATGATGGTGTGAAAAAATATCGTATTATTTGTGTACCAATAGATTATAGATTAGCATAGGAATAGCTTTAAGGTATAAAAATTTCTGATGGAAAGATACTCAGATTCAAAACAATTCATATCTGCTCTAGACTTCTAAATCAATTCTGTCTGGTAAATACTATCACCAGCAGTTAAAAAATACCATTAGGCTTTGTTCTGAGGCACTGAAACCTGCTGTTGTGTGAGAACACATGCTAAAGTTGATCCAAGAATACAGACTTTCAAAAACAAAGAAAAAGTCAACATTTACCTTCACGAGATGCAAAATCCTAGAAGGGATATGGAGTAGCCTGATACTGTGTCGTAAACTGAGTTTTTAAAATGGGATTTAATTCCAAGTCTTCCTCTATAAAGGATGCAATGTATCCCCTCGCTCGTATTTCTCTTCCTCCTTGATTCAGACAGAAAATTCTCTTCTTACTGCAGAAAACTCTAGGCTAGGCTAGTCCACCTCATCACTTAGAGCTTCCAGCAGTTTTCTGACCATTTATTGCATCCAGACTCTCATTAAGTCTGGGTATGAATCAGCACTTTAAGGAAGGCACAAAGTGAACATCATTTTAATTATCATTTCCTGAAAATTCAGACCTTCTCGTAGATAAAATGACATTAAAAAAAAAAAAAACAACCGCACAAAAACAGTATTCTTGGAATATCTCTGAAGTCATTGCTGTTGAGAAAAGTTTGTTATTCCCACTAAAAGTGGAATCACTGTCTTAGTCACCAACGTAGGGTAAGAACGAAGGGGCCAGACAACGCAGAAAACTGTATTCAGATTAAAGGCCAATCTGAACCCATTTGCCTGTCAGGGTTTGGTCTTACGAGTCAAAATATCACCTTCATTTCTTGCAATGGAACTTACTAATATTGGAACAGATTATCATAAACCCCATAATTACTGTTCTCTAAGAGACGCTTCAAAGGGCTCAGTGGGACGGATTTTCAGATTAAGGCTCACAAGAAACAAAATGAAAGAAAGGAAAGGCTGCTATAGTGGGGGAACTAAAAACAAAAAAGCTCTGTGGTTTTGTGGGTTGTTTTTTTTGGGGGGGGGGAAGGGTAATAGAGGGAAAGGGCAGCCAGTAAGACTGCAAGAACTTACTTTAGGTACATATATACAGTGAAAAATATGATTGGAGACTTAAGAAAGGTATCCAGCTCTGTGGTGGACTCTGTCCCTCTGCATCCCTTTTTCTCATTCTGGGTTTTTCTCATTCATGGTACATCAGACTTCAATATGCTGTCTCTTAACATTTTAGCCATATACTCTATTAAAAAACACAATAAGAATCAACAACACCCTCTTGATTCTCGTTCCTGTGATTGCTTCCTTGGTGTAATAAGTTGAACTCCACAAGATCTTCAAAAGGCTGAAGGTCCTTTCCAGAAGCTGTACACATGGAGACTAGGGTTCTGCTCAGCCACAAGCAAGCAGAGAACAGACTGAAGGTGTCCTTAACAGCTTGACACTGCTCCTCTAGATGAGTTTTACGGGTGCATTACAGATAAAAACAGATCACACCCCACTTTTTTGCTCAGCAAAGCACTTCATGTAACAAGGGAAGCACAACTTCCAGGGATTATTTCAAAGGACTCTGTGAGCTGAAGTTGCTCATAGAGCTCATCAGTACAAGACCACAGTGACAGACATAAAACCTTCACCGACAGAGCTGCCCTTTTATTTCAGAGAAATTAAATCAAAGGAATGCGTGTGCATTAGACGCGGCTGCTGAATCAGAGCATCAGGAGGGTAGTTTCTCCATTAGAAGAAGTCAACATGGTGATTTAACAAAGATCTACTATCAATCAATAGCTTGGAAACGATTCAAGTTGTTGGGGTAGTGGAAATAAAAAGGCCTCTTGGTCTTTCGATTAAAACATTTCCCTGCTTTGGGTACACATAAGCTTAATACAAAAAGGTCTAAAAAAGAAAATGGAAGTTTCGTTTTATAACTCAGGCCATTATAACAGCAAATTGAACAACACGTCCTTGAGGTTTGTTTCATCATAATTTGATGTTTAAGAGGAAGCAACTGCGTATTGCTTATGGATGGAAACATTCCTATCACAACTGAACGTTTACTCCAAATGAACTAGGTACATTCCTCAGGTACCTGACAGACCTTGTTCTTCAACTATTTTATGTCGTCTCTAACCCCCATCAGAAAACAAAAACAAAATTTAATATTATCCTTAAATTATTTTCATACTGTAAAATTAAACTTGACCTCAAAATCTTTAGAAGACTCTGCATTTAGTGAGTCGTGAAAAGAAAGCTATAGAAAAATAAACCAGCTTTGCAAATGGCTTGAGGATGATTTAAACTGAAAGTATCATACCTCAGCTGTTATTTTATAAATTTAAGTATTAGAAATATTGATTTGCCTTTTTTTTTTTCTCAGTATATGCAACAGTATACACATCTGCCAAGTTAAACAGGGAATTACGTACAACGTCTGCCTTGGCAATCAGCTGTGACGACAGCTCATGCAGACATGCCCAAACTGGCTTTAAACCAGCGCGGTAGCAATCAGCAGCACAAAGATAAGCTTGGGCCACCATATTCACCCCAGCAGCGGCAGAGATGCTGTGAGCCTTCTGCTGGCAGTGCTCTTCATGAAGCAGTGGGAGAGCTACAGAGCATCAGGTTAGGCTGGGGTATGTCTACATGAATCTACGTGTCTGTAAGGAATAGAAAGTCTGTTTACATATTTACATTTAAATTCATAAAGACGAAGTGTTGGGTAGTCACTGCTACACTAATTGAAGTGCTTCTGTCATTTCTTGTTTTTAAATCAGAGCTAGCAGGAGATTCTCTATAAAATCCCTTACAAGTTATCATAAAACACATGATATATTGCTAGGCATCAGGTAGCTAAGAAATTCATACATTTTCATGCCTGATGAATAAACAAGAGGAAAATGCAGTAATGAATCGAAACATGTAAATGACAATTATCTCAAAGGTCACTGTATTTATGGTGCGCGTTATATATTAATGAAATATGCTTAATGAACATGCTTCCAATTATGACTGCATGATGCCCCACAGCAAACGCAGCAATCACAAATGTGTGAATAGGAATAAGCCTCTTCATAACTTCCCAAATTAAGCACGTGTGTGAAGATTATATCAGATCCAGGCCAGAGCATTTAACACTACGTAAGTACACTCAAGTCAACATTACAAAATACTAAAGGAGTCAATAGTACCTATGGGTCATAACTCAGAGCTATTAACTTATTCTTTCTTAAATCCTTAGTAAAATGTGACACTAATAAATGTCTCAATGCCTTTGCAAACAATAATTGACTCATGTTTGTTATTAATTACACTTGAGGAATACTCTGAATGTATATTTTTCTTTAAACTCACATCTGCAAACCTGATTTGAAATGTATGTAGCCTGTTAAGCACGAAGAAAACAGGAAAAGAGAAGAGATTTTCATCCCTTCTTCCTTCACACTCACCTGGAAGCCTGGTAAAGCCAACATACGCCTCTGAAAGTATTAATAATGGGGCTCTATCCCATCGGGAATTATTGTCCCAAGAACGAAAAAATCCCCAAGTAAATCTGAACTACTCACAGAAAATTTAACCTGTGATAAATTTACAAAACATTCACCAAAGCCCACAGCATATCTTTTGAACCTATATCATTTAAGGTTACTGAAAAAAAACTCTCAACAGCAGCCAGATTTTTGTGCTTAATAAGATCTCCCCAGTTTAGGGGCAGAGGGGTGTCGTTTTCCAGTTGCCTTGTTGGGTCTTTTAAATACAATTCATTTTTCTAAATGTTTGCTTTTCTGCCAAGTGAAAAACCTTTCTAGACCCATGTTTCATTTGCTGTGAACTGCACAAAATATCAGTATCTGTCTGTGAAACAGAATCACAGAAACCAGTTATAGAATCACAGAATGGTGGGGGTTGGAAGGGACCTCTGGAGCTCACCCCGTCCCACCCCCTGCTTGAGCAGGCACAGCCAGAGCAGGGGCACAGGGCCGCGTCCAGGCGGGGTGTGAATGTCTCCAGGGAAGGGACCCCACAGCCCCCCTGGGCAGCCTGTGCCCCTGCTCGGGCACCCGCATAGGGAAGGGGTTTGTCCTCATGTTCAGGTGGAACTTCCCGTGTTCCAGCTTGTGCCCGTTGCCCCTTGGCCTGGCGTTGGGCACCACTGAAGAGAGTCCAGTCCCACCCTCCTGACACCCGCCCTTCAGATATTTATAGGTATTGTTGAGATCCCCCCTCAGTCTTCTCTTGCCCAGGCTGAACAGACCCAGGTCTCTCAGCCTTTCCTCACAAGGGAGATGCTCCAGCCCCCAATCATCTTGGTAGCTCTCTGCTGGACTTGCTCAAGCAGTTCCCTGTCCTTCTTGAACTGGGGGGCCCAAAACTGGACACAGCACTCCAGATGTGGTCTCACTGCGACAGAGTAGAGGGGGAGGATAACCTCTCTCTCAATCTGTTGGCCACACTCCTTTTAATGCAAATAAATTGGAAAGGGCTCTTTTGTGAATTTAGTTAAAATATTAGTGGCCACACTGTCATCCTTGACTCAGCCAGTGACTTTTTTTCGTCATACAGTATATCCCATTCTAAGAATTTGCTACTTAAGATCATAGAGGACCTCCTTACAATCTTTAACAGATATTTATCGTGTGTGAGATTTCTGTTCAAGTCATCCATGCATAGGTCATGGACGGTTCAGGGCAAAACTATACCAATGAAACAATGCACAAGTGTTTACTTAATAGGAAAGGACCTGAAATTCAGATGCGGTTTCAGCTTAACCTGAATCAAAAAGAGCTCCACAGGAAATCTTTCCCTCATTTGAGACAGGAATTAAATAACTAAGAAAAGACTCTTATTCACCTGGTCAATTGAATTAATCAATAAAATTTCACAGTGAAATATATTAATAAAATTACCCTCATTATAATGGGAAATAGTAGTTCCTTTAAAAAAAGCCAGTACTTGCTGTAACTTTTTAAAACTGGGGGTTATATAGTTAAAAGATGTGGTCTAATCTTGCAGAGTTTTCTTCCCCAAGACAAAATATTACATAGCGAAACTCAAGAAACAAGTTCTTAATATACATATTTGTTTCTTAAGGTCACATTTTTTTAAACAAAAAATGCATTAGCTTGAGATAATTTTAAAAAATATACATACTATATCGCTAAGTTTATTACCTCTTTGAAAGAATACTTAATAAAACAAAACACTTTGGTATAAATAAAATGACAGGGACTTGTTTGAATGCTGCAATAACAATTGAAAAAATAAAACATTCACTGTCTGAACACCAATTCATTTTTCCTTTGCGCACCAACGACGCTGAGGAACCGGCTATAAATTAGGCTAAGCAAAATGCACATATACTTTGTCAGGGATGGCCGTTTAGGAATCGTACTGGAGGAAAGAGGCCAAACTCTGAGGGGACTAAATGGCAATATAATTGTATATACAAGTCCTCTAATCCCAAGGACATGTAATTAGCTGCTTTTAAGCTTGCACCTCACCACTGTCAAAGAAAAGCTGAAGTGCCCACTAATTCAAACTGTATTGAAGGGAGTCTCTCAGCTAAAAGAAAATAGAACAAAATTACATGACTGGAAAAATAACCCACTGTATGCAAGGCATAAGATGCATAAACCCCTCCTCATGGGGCTGACCCTCTCCCACACCTACCCTGTGAGGGCCCACTGCCTGGGCTTTGGTGGAAGGAGGCATGGGTACAAAGCAGCAGATGAAACGGGCCATCACTCAGAGCTGTCAACACACAACTCACCGGTTTCCCGTCCCTGCTCGTGCGGAACACCACAGATTCATAAATTACATATTTTAAGTCATCTCTTACCGTGGCAAGACCCACGTACGCTCATACCACTAAACATCATGCAGCAAGAGTTAGTTGTGGTGGCAACAGGAGCTCTGCATGACTTCATGCACCCACCAGGTCTGCCAAGTATACAGCAAACATCTCGCCTACGCTGGCCTCCATGTGTCAAGCCGGGCGTATCGGACAGCATGCTGGGTGTATGGTTTCCTCACACTTTTTTTAATAGAATAATATATATAACAGTTATTTGGCTCTACCCATCGCCCCTTTCCCCTGCCATGAAGGAAGCAAACCAAGAGGGCCACATACAGTGAACTGCCAAGGCGCAGCTACGGCAAATGCCCGTGTCTTCAGCGGTGAGCCGCATGCCGGAGCGACATGAGAAATACACAACCATCCCTGCCTCTCGCCTCGAACCCTGCAGCTAGCTGAGACAGCCTCAAAAGCTAAAAGACAGACCAAGTTAAAAACATGACAGGTAGGGTTCCCTCGGCCTTGAACTTCACTTCAAGACAGGCACTTATTGGTCTCCATGTGTCATGGCCTTTTATCATTGACAGGTTTACTCAAAAAGGTAGGTAGTGTTACCAGCTAATTACACACCTCCTTGTGCTTAAATTAGAGATACGCAAATACACTAGAGCTGACCGCTGCCACATGAAAAGCGGACATTGCTGTTTAAACTACCAAGTACTGCAGAATGCCTCCAGGTGGAGCGTGCTGAAAACATGCATCTGGTATGTTATATTGATAAATGCAAAAAGATGGGATGTTTCTTAAACAAATTATTTTTTTCTCTTCCTCCCATCCCTATATATTTTAAGCAGTACCCTGTTCCCACTCCCATTATCTGGCAAAGTCCACAACTGGCAAACAAGCCGCATATTTTATGACCCCTAATCTGGCTCCATCTCAAAAGGCAACCATACAAATCCAACACGAGATCTGCCTGGGGTATTATCAAGCAGCAAACACCCCACAGCGCTTCCTCCTGTTCTTTATGCTGCCTTTACACGCACGGTTCTGTCCTCCTCGCACACCCATTGCTCCCATTAATGGTAAAAGCATTTGTTATTTGGTGGTGATTGATTGACTCTAATGGAAATAATTCTATGTGTTGTGCAAAGAACACATACCAAAGCTTTTAAAACAAAACAAAACAAAAACACAGACCTAGAGCGAGGTCTTCTCAGGACATCATGATGGGAAACAGACTAAGAGACCTACTTTGAAAATAAATACACTGATGGCAACCAGCAACTTTAATAACTTGTTTGCCATCTTTCTTGTTAGATTGTACCTGGGATTCAACACTGCTAATATATTCCAAATCAAATGAGAGTTGTCAATTAAGTGTTGAAAACACATACCGGAGGATCACCATTTCCATTTTTAATATTACAGCACATTTGTGTAAGTCCTCTATTACTCCCTTTGGTCTGGTACGGAACCTTCAGAACCTCTATCACGTAACTGTAATGCTTCCTTTACACGGTATTTTGCTTGGAAGTCACACAGGAGATTGAAATCACTCATAATAACTTGGCTAAAATTACTATTCTTTACCTACCTACTTCCAAACTAATTTCTTATCCAAAGCAGAATTCTTGCTTATTTGATTTTCCACAATTTGCTGCCAATAAACAAAGGCAAAAGAACCCCACTCAGTGCTTCTGTAGTAGCTTCATAACAATATCACTCATTTGGCTACAAAGGGAGATCATAGGATGTACAGATAATTTTTGCTTGCAAATCAGCAGTTTGGTCTTGAACCACAAAACTTTGTCTCTTCGTAATGTTAAATACTAAATATAGCAATTCAGGTACTGGCAGACGTTTTTCTACTAAACACTGATATTCTTTTCTGTAGCGTTTCCTGGAGTGCTAAGAAGTTAAGAACACCGGATACACCAACATGCTCCATTTACAACAGGATTTTCTATTTATCCATGCTTTCTTGACAAGTTTTTAATAGAAAGACTCGAGTTGCAAACCTCGTACACAGTGCTGCTCTTTCACCCCACAGCTGTGATACATGCAGATTTTCTGATAAGTGCAAAAACATTAGCCAACATCAGTGCCAGAAAGACAAACTGTCATTGCACAGACCTTCTCATTGCCACAAACATGTTACCTCATAATCACTGGAAAATTCCAATTATCAAAGCTGCATGATTTTTTCAGCAAATAAATTATCCATTAAAACCTAATTTTGCTTAAGCCATCCCTGGTAATGAGTTTGAATTGAATATACTAAATCACATAAATTAAAACCCATGTTTTTTCACGGGCAAATCTAGAAAAGGAAAAGTGAGGCAGAGGCAGTTTGGGACTTCACAGCAGCATCGTGGTTCAAATTCTCTGCTGACCCCATCCCAATCCGTTATTCGAACCGAGTCCTTGCACAAGCCTGCTGAATGCTGCAATCACGAGCTCTTACAGCAAGCCAAGGCGGCTCCTCTTCTGTTGGCAGTATTTCATTTTGTACACAATGCCTACCCAGGCCTTGGGCAGAAGGCAGCGAGTGACTCGTGCGTCCGCTGGCTATGGCATTCACCCAGAGGCGAGGCGGTAAGTTCTCGTGCCAAGGAGCACCTCGGATTTTTGTTTGTTTTACAGGGCTGTAGAGGAGAAGAGGCTGAGGTAACCCAATGCTAAATACTGCATCCGAATGCTCTTGGGCCATTCCAGTACGAGATGTGGGTTCGTACCTCATCACCTGAGGATGGGGCGCCAAACCAGCTTCTCTCGCATGTTGGGTAAGCATCTTAACTGCTAGAGTGGTGACTGGCAATCTCCTGTTCCACCTCACTGCTTTTTTACGAAAAACGGTGGTTATACCACCATTTGTTTAGATCTCTGAGGTGGAATTAAGGCAATGTATTTAACAAAGAGAAAGCTGAATCTTGTTTTCTCTTTGTCCCCTGCCCTCCCTCACTTGACACAAAGCAGTTCTAAAAGAATCTGCTTTATTTGATACCCCATGGTACAAAGGTGGTCAGCTTTCTTCCAAACAAGCGTTGTTTTTCACGCTCTAAATAAGAGACACGTGCTAGTGCAAAACAGTGATAAAGTTGGCAAGTGAGCCTCCATTAGACTCAAGCACTGGCATAATTAGAGTTTTGGAGTAGGATTAATGCCGAAATTAAAATAAAAAGCATAGAAACATCCAGTTTCCTCATAGTTTTGCTAATTAATTTGATTCTTACCACACTTCAGCTTGGCGTGTTTGGTGATGTCAAAACGTGGGTGACCGCTGTGAGTTGTAGGATGCATTTTAAGGTGTAACAGCTCCCTTTAGTAACGCTTTCAGGTCAAATATCATTTGCAGAGATTTTTTTTGTGGTATGAGATACAAACTAGTCCACATGACAAAGCACCAGAGTATCAGTAAAAAGGTAAAAATACAAGCAAAGCTTTTAGTCACCTGACAGAAGAAAACCACTGATATTTGAAGGTTAGTCATACTGAGCAAGGGGCAGACCTTCAGATGCAGCGTACACAACAGCATTTCGAAATCATTTTTTATTTCACCCAGGGCTAGGACGTGCGTGGTGACCTGGTACTCAATGCAATGAGAAGCCCTACAATATCCAAAATTCTTGCTACAGATTGAAGCTCATTCAGTGGTTGGTTCAAATTTGTCTAAAATTGATTTGTCCTGCTTGAGAAAGAGGGGGAAAGTCTTAATTAAAAGCAATTTGAACAACCCTGCTGTGGTTTCTTGCCATTGAGTATCACACATTTGATTTGAAGATCCATAATATCCTACAGGCTTGATCTAGGAAGAGTATAGCAGTACCTGCTTAAGGATTTAAAATAAAAGCTTTGAGTTCCCAAAGCAGTTACGTGCTGCTGAAGCCCTAAGAGGCAGCAAAAGACAAGGAAGCCTTCATTTTCCTTACCAGTACTTGCACTAGGAAGAGATCAATAGGGAAAACAGACTTGCCCCAACCTACCTGAAGAGGTTTTGTGAACCGAACACAACGGTACAGACCGAGGATCCTCCTACTTTGAACGCTCGCTATTAATTAATAGCATCTGCCAATTAGAGCAGCCTAACTTTACAAGTAATAATCCTTCAAAGCCATAATCCTGTTGCAATCAAAAACAGGCAAGGACAACTCTATGGCTTGTATTTCTAACATATTAATACTGGAATGCCACATACCCACCCCCACCCGCCCCCCCCTCCAAAAAAAAAGGCACCAAATGTTAGTGAGCCTAAAGGCAAAGAAGTGATACCTAGACATTTCCACTGCAGAGTTATTTTTAGGTAATGATCATTATTTCATTAAGTCAAGCCAGGTAATCCATGCTATTATATCTAGAAGAATAGAAGACAAAATTAGTAAGTGAAACCTATTGTTAAAAATCCAATTAAAAAAGAAGCACAAAATGGATATGAGAATGCTGCGATCAAAGATAAAAGGGAGCTTTTAGTCTTAATTTTGGATAGTAAAAGCATGGCATAACTCAAAGGCATGAATCAAGGGGAAGAAATTAAAAACGAACAGCAATGGATTTTTTTGCACTGTGGGGATAGACCAGGCTGAACCCTGAAAATGGGGGAACTCTACCCAGCGCTTGTCAGGCCACACCTGGAGCGCTGTGTGCAGTTCTGGTCCCCGCTATACAAGAAGGATGTGGCCAGGCTGGAAGGGGTCCAGAGAAGGGCCACCAAGATGACCAAAGGACTGGGAAGCTGCCATATGAGGGTAGGCTGGGAGAGCTGGGTTTGTTCAGCCTTGAGAAAAGGAAGCTCAGAGGGGATCTCATCCCCATGTACCAGTACTTAAGGGGCAGTTACAAAGAAGACGGAGACTCCCTTTTTACACGGAGTCCCATGGAGAGGACAAGGGGGAACGGACACAAGTTGCTCTCGGGGAGATTCCGATTGGACACGAGAGGAACATTTTTCACAGTGAGGACAGTCACTGTTGGAATAATCTCCCCAGGGAAGGGGTTGACATTGGACACCTTCAAGAGCCGTCTGGACAGGGTGCTGGGCCATCTTGTCTAGACTGTGCTCTGCCTAGAAAGGTTGGGCTAGATGGTCCCTGAGGTCCCTTCCAGCCTGGGATTCTGTGTGAACTGCAGTGATGTCATACCAGCTCCTTAGGTTAATGACGTAACATTTCCAAAGTTAACGTCAAGTTACAAATTAAAGTAGTAACAAAACGGAAGTTGCAGTTTAAATATGGATACAGTTGACTATTGTCATGGAGAAGCAATATCTCACTACCACACTAGTGCAGCCACGTTTTGCTGAATAACAAAACTCTCACTGAAGTTAATATATATTAGAGATCTAATTTTCAATTTCTCTCAAGAGTAACTTTATCTGCGGTCAGGTTATTTCAAATGACCTTCAAACACTACCACAATCAAGTTAACTTCTGTCAGATTCACACCACCACTCCTAGCTCCTGTGATCTCACTCGGATTCATGTCTTCTAGTTTGGAAACTCATTTCTCACAGACAGCACTTAATAACAAATATGATGTATCTTGCAGCTCCAAGGAAGTTACCAGGCAAGTTCTAGAAAGCATTTGCCTCATCTGTTTTTCAATTGGCCCAGGATGTTTTCTTTCTTTTCTTTTTTTTCCTAGGAACATAGGGGGTGAAAAAAAGAAATATCAAGATTGGTTGAATAACCACAAGACTGATTCAAAACACAACAAAGGTTGGATTTCTAATTCAACAATTTTAACGCCTGTATTACGTAGGAGTCTATAGTCACTTCAAGGCAACCCTTTTCAACAACAGACAACCTAAAAAACTTGCTTCTGTCTTAAGGAAGCTTATCAGTAAGTATTTCTTCGGGTCATCTCCTGTGTGTTTAAGGAAGTCAAGAAGTTTTTTAATATTTTAAATTTAAAATTTTTAATATAGCTCACACAAGAAATGATCCAGTAACCGAAGTGGGTAAAATGTCTTTAACTGAATGCTAAGAAGTCATACAGCTAATGCATTTCTGTGCTACCTTAAGCCTTAACAAAGTGAGGGGTTTTTTTAAGACACTAAAAAAGTGCTTATGTATTTTTCTTCCCTTTGAATAGTAGTTTGACATATGATATGCATTCTTTTAAATCAGTACCCTGCTCTGCTACTACTTAATGTACTGAGTTTGGATAAAATCTAGGGAAAAAAATGATGGCATTTTCTAGAAAAAGCTGTCAAGGCTTCAAGAACTGCTCATTCCAGTGATGTGCAGAGACACATGTAATTCTCTCCTCCACGCCCCTACTAAATTTCGAGGGATTATAAATTCAGTAAACATCAGTAAGAACACAGAACAAATGCTGCCAGGGAATCTTGATAAAAATCCCCCAAAAAAGGTACGTGGGAAGAGAACTACTTTTCTTCTAGATGAGACAGCATGCAAGAACCCTCAAAAGAATTAAACTGAAAAAGGCCACGTCGGAATATGCTCATGACAAACAGCACATAAAAAGGCACTTACAGGGATCACATGCTTTAAGAGCTTGAACAACAGGTGCCATGTTTCCGTGCTCCTGCTGCGCATAGTGGAGATTTTCGAGCCCCACTTGTTTACACAGATTTGTTTTTTAGACAAAATACCAGGATCTCTAAACATAGTAATCAAAGGTCCATGCTACCGCCTCCACCCATGCCCTGCAACCTCCTCCCTCCAGGTACTTAGATAAGAGGCACTGTCACTCTAAATCAACTGCGGGGGGGAAATATATCTAAAAACCAGCAAAGAGCACACAGTTGATTGCACACCCAGGCAAACTAGAAAAATTAGTTATTCTGCCTTTTGACTCCTTGAATATATTTTACATCCATAAAATTTAATAGGTCTTCTGGGTTTGGGTTGGGTTTGGGGGGTTTGTTGTTTGTTTTGGGATTTTTTTTTCAATTTTTTTTCTTTTTTTCCCTTTTTTTTCCTTTTTCCTTCCTTCAAGGCACCATGCTGCTGATGTGGGAGCCGTTTCATTTGAAGCAGGCACAAAAAGAAAAGGATTGCTGTAGCGCTGCCTCTCACCTCCCACACAGCCCGTACCTACTGTACCACAACGCACGTTCCAGCTCCCGGCAGCATACTCCAGCAGCAACGCCAGGAAACTATTTACCCAAGGAAATAACTATGATAAGAGGACAAAAATAGCCTGAAATGATGGAAAGCATTTTGTTGATAGATATGTTGAAAAGAAAGGAAATGAAGCTGTTAAGAAGATAGAACATGGAGCAAGGCACAGAAGAGGGGAAATATTCCTCTCGGTGCAGCAGGAGATCTGGCAGAGGCGATGCATTTTTTCCTCTGCTGCACTCACATACTGCAGTTTATACTGATGGCTGGTCCAGCTCCAAAGCAAGCGAACTCCCCTTGACAGAAGGCCTATTGCTGAGACTTTGCCTTACATAGCTCTCCCATTCACTTTGCTCCCAGAATGAGCAGGTCAAAATAAACTACACGTATACCTACCTTTGAGATGCACAATAAAACCCATGTATGTGCTCTGGTCTCTGTTACAGCCCAAGAGCTTCGTTAGGCAAACTTATTCATTTCAAATAAAACACATTTGTGGCTATGATAGCTTATGAAGAACATTAATACCCTTTTAGGCTACTTTTGTTGGCAGTCAGGCCCTCTGAGGGGAAAGAATTAAAACAGGAAAAGAAACCCAACCCAGCAGTACAGGGACAGCGAAACAGGTGCTTACTTTATCTGAAACTAAATTACTTATTTTGCCAATTAAATAATATCCATGCCCATATCAGGCAACCAAAAGAGATTATTTTTGCCTCTCTTTTTTTAACATTGACTTTTTAAAGGTAAAAATGAAAATGGTGAATCCAGTACGCCTTCCATGAGCAACAGCAAGATTTACTTCTGTGGAAGAGAAATGGCAAGGTGCCTTCATATTGCAAGAGAAAATTAAGTGCATAAAATATACCACCTACTGACTGTGAAAGTACTGTATGCAGACATGCACAAGAAAATAGGTAATATTTTAAGAGGCAGTCATTCTGAGTATTTGTTTTGAGATTCTGTGAAAACAGATTCCATGAGTTTCACTTACATCTGCATCAATAAACACTGTCTGAAATAAAATATATTTTTGGAAAGGCCCAGCATTATGAATGAGACATTTTGTATTATACAACGTACACCACGTGCTCTGGTCGGACACAAAAGTGGCCTTTGCTAGTTTTCCATCCCAGATGAAGATAGTTACTTCTTTCAAGAAAGGACTGTGCCAACTCATCAGAAGCTGCTAAACGAAGCTGTGGAAACATCCCTCCCAACCCTTCAGCCTGTCCAGTTTGCCCACAGACTGAGATCAACCCTACTAAGTTATTCCTAAACCTCAACGTATTTTCTCATAAAATCCTAGGTGCAGAGAGCCACAGCTTCCAACATGCCACTGCAGAAAGACCAAGGAAATAACTAATGAAATGGCATCCAAGTCATGAGGAAGGTAAAAATTGTTTAGCTTAAGAGTATGTGGAAGGAAAATTGGGAAGAAAAAAGCTCAGGCTCAGTTTTGGTAAAGATTTCATAATGATGACATCAATTTTTTGCAGTTACACATAGTGTCAATCCTTTTTCGTGTGTGTGTGTGTGTGTCTGCAAGGCATCTGCTCCGTTCTGTTCAGGGGCATGATGGGCCCAAGGGCCACTCAAACACCATGACACAACACTGCCATCTCATTTGCTTGTTTTCAGGTCAGTATTATCCACATTCAGCTGCGTCTTCACAAGACAATGCAATAACAAAATGCATATGAAGCCCAGAGGAGTTTTACTCATTTACCAGCCACACACAGTAACCAGCGCAGCAAGTTGTGCATCCACTTAAAACTCACAAATACATGACCAGGTCTTACCAAAACCATGGGCAATTGACTTCACCTGTGACTCCGTTGGCCCTTCATTTTTTCAAACTACCCCAACATGGAGTCAGAATCATTAAGGTTGGAAAAGACCTCTAGGATCATCAAGTCCAACTGTGAACCCGACACCCCCAGGCCTCCTAAACCACGTCAAAAAGTGCCACATCTACATGTTTTTTGAACACCCCCAGGGATGGTGACTCCGCCACCTCTCTGGGCAGCCTGTGCCAATGCCTGACTACTCTGTCAGTAAGGAAACCTTTCCTAATATCCAATCTACACCTCCCCTGATGCAGCTTGAGGCCATTTCCTCTCGTCCTGTCGCTAGTAACTTGGGAGAAGAGACCAGCCCCCACCTCACCACAACCTCCTTTCAGGTAGTTGCAGAGAGCGATAAGGTCTCCCCTCAGCCTCCTCTTCTCCAGATTAAACCCCCCCAGCTCCCTCAGCCGCTCCTCATCAGACCTGCTCTCCAGACCCTTTACCAGCTTCTCTGGACACGCTCCAGCACCTCAATGTCCCTCTTGCTTCAAATCATAACATGAGGTTATGAGACACAACCAAATCTATGACTTTAGTTATTACGAGATCAACAGCAGAAACAAAAGCTACCATCGCCCAGTCCTGCTACAACTTGCTGAGAACTCTTCTAGTCTTCCTCAGAAGGAAGCTTGTGAGCAGCAGCACTGTGCATCTAGAAATCAAGCCATCCTTTTCCTCTAGTTGCATTTGGCATTTCTATTTCAAAAGTCAAAAAAAGACATTGCATTTCTAAATTGTTTGGAAAGGCACACATTCAAAATTCACAGCTAAGTCCGTTAATATTTGGTGAGAAATTAATAAGAAACCTTTTCACCTAGCACTGTCTTTGAACTAAAAACAATCAGAGCTGAATGCACGCCCGTCAAAGATACAAGCTAATGGCTATGGCCCTATAGAACCAATTCTGACAATTTAAGCTTACAGTGTAATACAGTATATGTCTTTAAGCCACGTTTGAATTTTCAGTGTGTCAGTGCATCAGTAAAACAGTATAAAACTGGAAAGCATTTTCTGGACAAAATTAATATTGGAGTGAAAGCTGAAAGAGAACTGCGGGACAAGCAGCTCTTACCTAGGCATTGAATAGCCAGGGTGGCTTTGCTCGTCTGTAGCCACTTCAGCTCTAGCCTAGCTATTGCTGTCCCTTACATGATAACTTTGCCTACTTTAGAGAAACGTTCCTATCCAGGGAAATCCTTAAGCACATACTAAGTCATGCCAAAGTCAGTGACACTTCAGCATATATTTATTTCAAATACTTCAGTGGGTTTTTTGCGTATCTGAGCTGCAGGAGCCGGTCCAACTGCTCAAATCAATGCATGTTGCACTGGTTTAATGAAGGTTCATGTGGGATCTGAAGTACCTGGGTACATCGGTGATGTGAAATGCAGAAAGGCGGCCGTCTCATAACATGGGAAACGGAGAGCTGGATACTTGACGGTTAAATAAAGAGATTCCACATTTGGACAGTGCATGCGGTAGGTAAGGGGCATACGCTGTTTCCATTTCTCCTTTAAAGCGAGAAGGAAATATTAGACTATAATCTAGACTAAATTATTTACATCACAGTTGTAAATATTACAGAAAGAGCATTCTGTTGCCCTGCCTTCGCTTTCCTTTCATCCCCAAAAGCAACTGTACGATAAATAGCTTTAGAATAGATTTTTTCGATCACGTGTCCGTAAGCACAAATGACAAAGATGTTTGCCATTTTTATTTGCAGTCATTTGAAACAGTAAAACTTATTTTGGGAAACACTGTGTCTCCGCCACTACACAGAGACCATGCAAAAGTTTATGCATTAGATGAATATTGTCTTCTCGAATTTATTATTAGTAGCAGTATTTTTAACAGCTACTACACACGCTATCACCGTTTCGAAGTGATTTCCCTGTGGTTTTTGCAACACGTAGCTAAACCTGTGGATTTTAGTTACAATTTCTAAGGGATAGATTGGTCTGTTCAGAACATGTAGGTAATTTGTCTCTCTCCCAGTTCAAAAAATGAGCTCTGAGGCATTCAAATGTGGGAGCTAAACATCCTACTGGGGGTAGGTAGCTATGCGATACAATCTCCCCTTAAAAGGCAGGAAATGAAAGGACATTTCACATGTGGTTCAATATTTATAAATACATATTTTTAACATGTATATACATACACGCACACACACTGCTTACCACCATTAAAACACTTCATCCATTGTCTGGCATGATGCATTGTATGGAGAGACTGTCCAGATGAAAAAGAGTTGCTTTACAAAGCAGAAGTTTATATTGTATAAACATTTCCATATAAAGAACGTACATGGAATTTCCAATGTCTTATTCTAAATGGAGACTGCCCTTAGCCATTGGCTTAACAATGCCCCTAATAATTCGCTTGGGGTCAGCTCAAAACAAAGTCTACATTCTGACTGTATGTCAGGTGTATCGAGAAACCCAATTCCAACATGAAGAGAAAGAAAACTCAAGACCATGTACTATTAAGTACTGAGTTACCTGTGAGCTGTTATTTACAGCTCTGATGGGACCTGCAAATACCTTCCGTAGGTGGTAGTTCATATACGTATTAATATGAAACTCGGGTCAATAGCACTGACTCCACAGTAAACAACTAACAATTTTAGAAAAAGCCTTAAAATATGCAGTTAGGATTGCAGTCTGTTCCTGAAGCTACCTTGTCAGATAACTACAGCCATTTGAAAAATATTACAACTCTACCCTCAAAGCTCCGCTTTACTACCTTAAATAAAAGAAAGCAGTAATTGCAAAGACCGTTTAGGATGCTTTTGTGCCTTTCTTTATGTGCAACAGAAGTCAGGTTGCCACTTCTTCAGCATCAAAGTCCAAATTAGATCAAGGCGTGCGGAGGTAATAACAGCAGCAACAGATTCCCTTCCTACTCCTTTCATGGTTAAGTGAAGTTTGTTCCTTTTTTATTTTCTAAGTATGGTTAGGCGCCTCAAGCATGCTTGTTAGGATGGAAAAAGCGTGCAAATCCCAGACCTAAGACCCTGCCAAAAGTCTCTTTAGACAGTCAAGGCAGCCAGAAGTATGCTGAGAGCTTGCCAGAGCCATATTGGGTGGCTAAAATTAAATAAACAGTTAATAAAAAAGATTTTGAATCAACCTAAATAAATACAAACTTATAGATTAACTGCCTTATCTGCTTTATAAAAGAGAATCTAAGACAGCAACCGAACCCTTGAAATGCTTAGGCATCCACAAGTTCTGCACAGCAGATTTAAACAAAGTACTTGCTATTATCTCTTTCAATAAGATGACGCTTACATTTGAGGGAAAGAAAAAAAAAATCATTGACTCCTCTGACAGCGATTTCTCTTCCTTTAAAACATAAACTCACTCTGCCCCCTGTTGTCAGCAAATTACAACTCGTACCCTGCAGCAACAGGCAAACAGCAGGATCCGAATGACTGAAATATCAAGAATTATTTAAAACAAAAGGCAGCATGCCACCAAGGTATTTTAGGAATATGTTGCCACATAGTGAAAAACGTTCCTGAATTATTATCTGCATGCCTGAGGCAGTTTATTTTCTCTGCTCAGTATATTATTGTTTTTGGAAAATATTACCTGGAATATAAAACCAAATGTATACAAATGGACAGTGTTTTGGATATTAAAAAAGACTAGCTGCTCCAGGAAGGGAAAAAAAAATGTTTGAAGGAATTAAAGAGAAGTTTCATCAAGGTTGAGAAGCCTTTTCTTTTCCTTTACCTCTGAATGCTTATACCGAATAAGGCAAAGACCAATGCTATGAGTTCAGCCATTTAGTTCCTTAGCTACAACATGAGCTTATATCCCAGTTTCGATAAGTGAAATCAATGCAACAATCTGTGGCTGATATTGTCCATATCACAAAATCATGCAAATTTGCTGTAGCCAACTTGTGGTGAGGAGATTAAAGAGAGATCTGCACCCATTAGTACAACGCAGGAAGCTTCCCAGGCTTCTCTTGCCTGCGGAGCTTCTGAGCTACTTCGACCTTCCCCAGCACCTGGGGGAGAAGATGATAACCAAGAGGGAAAATAAGACTTTTTGGCAGTAAAAATGGTCCAACAGAAAAGGAATAATGGAAATCTTAGTTCACAGCAGCCGTAAGGCACTCCTGACCAACACATTGCTATCCCTTCAAAACCAAACACACCCGCCAGCAACAGAAACACACAGTTTCTACCTCCAAGTACAGTTAACAATAATAGTTGCACTCCCGTGTCCTCCTTAGAATAAAATTGTATAAATAGCCAGAAAGAATGGCTTAGTGGTCTAATCTTGAGTAAAATGTTCCTTAACTCCACAGGTTTAAATGCCAGTGGGGTCAACGTGCCCTTCTCCTCTCCAGGACAGAGCAGATGAATTGCAAGCAGCTTACACTACGTGGTTTGGGGATAGCTGTGGCTTTCAGGTGGTGCAAACGGAGAGAGACTTTATAGCCCACTTGAGCCTTCAAAAATCAGTTATATCTATCTTAAAAATCAAGGCTTGTTTGTGGCCCCAGAATCTATATTGCAGGTGGTTTTTTTTTTCCCCTCAGCTACCATTCCTCCACCTTGGAAGCGGTTGCAAGTTATTTTACTTTCAGTATTCAACCTCCATTCTCTGCAAACACTTCTAAATTTTACCAATATATTATTTTAAAGCCACTGGAATTCCTTGCTGTGAAATCCTGCGCGTGCTCCAGAGCGGGACTAATATCTCCGTATATTTATTTACAAACACCCTCACTAGTTGCCCTTTGACCAGTGACTTTTGATTTTGTTTGTGAAACTGTACCTAGCAAAAAACAAGAACCACCACAATCCTAGAAAATTAAACAAAATGAAATCACATTGGAGGAGTTACCAATACCTACTTTCTATTCATCTATGAATATCTGCTTTTAAACAACTTATTCTGAGTTTTAATGTTTTCTAACGTGAGAACAGGAGTAATCTGAAGTATCATCAAGAAGCATATTTTGGCTTTGCCTGTTCTATTAAAGGGTTCATAAATATGAAAACTATTGCTCTAAGCATTGCATATAATTTTTCCCTTCTGAACATCCGGAATTCAGTAGCAGTTGTGGTGTTTATTTCCCCATCTCGAATAAACCCTGGCAGGAGACAGAGGCGAAGCACCTTCCAGTTCACTGACCAGAAAAGAGAGTGGAGATGGGATCTGTACATTTATGTTCGAGTCCACTGTTTGAATAAGGACTGAGGATTCTTCTCCTCTATATGTTTTTAGCTAATATACTCTTTTCCATGCACATTTAGGAAACATCCACAGCATAACAGGCAAGAGCTCCTCAATAATCCCGCTCTGTCGCATTGCTCGTTTGCCTATTGTAAAACATGCATTTAGCAAACTGTGCCTGATACCAGTAATAAACATTAACCTTTCCCTATAAGCTTAACTTTGGGAAGCTGCTGCAGAGGAAGAGGAGGGTTTATGAAGGAGGAGGATTTAGCAGATATCCCTTAATTACAGGCAATCCTTACCTTTAATTGCAAAATACCTGAATTGCTCTAAAATCTGCATTGCCCTAAAATCTGCATTATGAATCTGGCAAGAAAGCATTCACACAAGTCCCTGCCTGGGTTTTCTTTTTTCAGACACTCGGACTGAAAAGGTGAACGACAACACCGTTAAGTAGGGAATGAGAAAGAGACACCTCTGATTTTGTTTGCTGAAAACCAATTCGTTGGCTGCATTCATTTGCACATTGTTAGAGGAAAAAAAATCAGTTTTGAAATTGTGTTGCTGGTTCCTATAAGGTTTCTCATGCATCACATACACTGACATTAAGATCACCGCTACCACTCCTTTAACTTAGTTTAACACACCACCGCTAACACATGCAAATCAGGACTTGAAGAAATCTCTGTTTCCACACCAGTTAAAGCCAAAAAAGTGACATTTTAACACTTTGGCAGCAGTTTTACAACCCAACTAAGCCGAGTTAACAGTTTCCAGAGGCAGCACTGGCCCAGCGGCTGCCTCTGGCCCAGCCTCAAGCTCCCGCTCCCGCAGCTGCATTTTGCAGCTCATTTTCTGCCCGTTTAACTTCCTATGATGGGTTGGACAAGCAAAAGTGCCTCTGCAAGGAGTGTGCGGATGGACAAAGAGTTACCATTTCCTTCGAGACTAGTGATGAGGGTGGCTCAGTCGTGAAGGAGCTGCATTCCCTCCTGCCTGCCTCCCTCCCAGAGGCAAGGCCCCAGAGCTACAACGCACGCTTAGGCCCGGTTCCATTAGCAGATACATTGACTCACCATAGGTTTCACTCAAATTCACTGTAGGCAAGCAAAGCACACATTACAGCTTCCAGGATGGGGAGCGTACAGGAACCATAATGTAAAATCAAAATAGATTTTAAAGCTGGTTCCAAACCTCCTGTTATTACACTTTGTGATCTACGTCTACCACTCCAGTAATCCTGTGAGTCCAGGACAAAATCTAACCATTTCAGAAATCTAACCATCGGGTATTTCCAGGTGATAGGTTGGTTTTGATTAGAAGTATATTAACCCAATATATTTATTAATTTACTTGTTCAAAACCTTCCCTCAATGTTTTCATCTATACTTCGATATTCTTTTTAAATATTTCTAACGCCAGCTTGCCTGGCAGGCCCTTCAATCGCGTTTCTGAGCCGCTTCAGTAAAGGGAAAGGAAACCAGACCGAGGGCACATTTTTGCTCCTGTAGCCACCAAAGACAGACAAAGAGTCAAACCCAGCTCGTTGTGTGTTACGCAGAGGCATTAAGTATACTGTAATTTCCCAACTGTAATTTCCTAAAGTATTTATGGAATTAACTCAACAGAATAGCTTTAGATGGGATTCCCAACAGATACACACAGGCAGGACTTCTACATTCCCTTTCCCCCGCAATGCTGTTTGCTAGTCATTAACTTCTGTCCTGGGAATAACACAGAAGCAAGCAGAGGAAATGACTGCCTCGTTATTATCTCTCCCCACAGCTAGATACAAGAAACATTTGCGCTGCTATTAGCAAATGCTGCCTCAGTCCTGTAGAGACGAGCATTCATCCTCAACCAGTCAAACATCTGCGTGGACCAATGCAAAGATTGAGGCATCTAACCATAAAGATGCAGGGTCAGAAGTACATAAACAGTGCACATACATTTAAAGTAATTATAATGGCGTTGTAAAGAGACACTGATGTAATGAATTGCTTAGATGATCTCTTCCAAGATCAGCTGAACTAAAACTAAAAACAAACAGTGCTGTTCGGGGAGCAGAAAAAGGTACCATGCATTCAGGAAAGCCCCTAATTCTTCCCATCATCTATGTAAATAGAAGTCTTAATATGTGATACCATAAGTCACACAGCTAGCCACAGACATCAGCCGGTTGTGTAGCACTGTTTGCTTCGTTGTTTTCCCTCTAGTAATACACAAGGGGGGGGAAAAAACCCTGAAAATTCTTAGCATCCAGCACCACTGGGATTTCAAGTCTTCGTAAAAATCTATGGTTGAGTTTGAACAATTGCAATTCACCTCAGATGTGATGTGACCCGTGACACGCAATTAAATCACTGAGGAAACCCGCTACATCCTGGCATCCCTGACCAGTCAACTGCCTCCCAACTCAATCCTCCAGCCACCCATAACCTTCTGTAACTCTCCAGGAGCTTAAATTTACCACATTTCACAAACAAAGCTTTCTTCTCTAAGGTGCCACATCTTCCGACCCATCAAGAGGATCACGCAAGGACATGCTTAAGCTTTGCCATACAGAGGTCCTCGGGTTTAGCTAGACCACAGCCAGAGCACTCGTCTTTTGGATAAAGCCCTGGGTCGCTTCCCAGGATTTCTGTTGAACAAGCACTACGGAGCTCATTTATGAAAGGCCAAGGAGGGCAACATTGTGTATGAGGTTATAGAAGCCATTTAAAAATTGTTTTATTGATTTGAGTTAAAATTTTCATATATGATGTAGCAGAGGAGGAAGATTCAAGCTCTGCATCACTCTGCCAAGTGGCATGCCTCGAGAGCCATCCTATACTGATGATACTATATCAAACCAGGCTGGATTTAGCAGCCAAAAGTTATTTCTTCTGTTTGACTTTAAAAGGTCAAAGATTTCTGCTTAGAAGCCAAGTGAGCAATGTGAATCAGCCACCTCTGGAAAAGCAGCACTCAAGGAGACAGGGGAGCCATGCCCAGGTTTCTTCCTGAAGAGAAAACCTCTTTCCCATAGAGATTATTTGCTCTTCAAGCCTTTGTCCAGTCTACCCCTTTTAACCCCCTTTCACTTTTCAACGGCCTCTGTGGCTTTCAGCAATGAGCCTAACCCTCCTTTTCATGTAATAAATAGAAGCCTGCTCACACAAACGCCTTACTGGTCAGATAACGCCGCAGGATGGGACAATCACCAGATCTACTTCCAACTGGCTCTTTGCTCCTAACGCTTCATTTGTATGTCAGGCTCTGCATATCCACTCCTTTGGTTTGGTTTTGGTTTGTATAAATTCTTAAGAGACTCTTAACTCCAGCTTTATACAACACCTTTCAATCCAAAACCACATTAAAAGCTCACCACTGACTGCTCTCTCAAGTTGCCACCAATGCATTCTAGTTAAAGCTCAAATATCCGGGTTTAATCTTCAATTTATAAGAGCTTTGAGGCACATGGTCCCTTTATTTTGCCTGCTTATATTCAGTGAGGTAGTTTAATACGTTTTTAAAAGAGTCAGCGTGCTGAAACACAGGAGGAACAACTTGGTAGCTTTGGGACAGACTAGCAAAAGTGTATTAAAGCTCCAAATTCAATTTACTGGCCTTATGTGAGGATCTGTAAACTATCAGTTTCTTAATACTTGCACAACCCAGCAGAGGGCAGGTTCTGTCCTTCCAAACAGCAACGAAATCCTATTGAGCACCGTCTCCTGTGATTCAGATAGAAAATGTCCTCACCACGCAGATCAGCATACACACACCTCAGCAGGGACTGCAAAAAAAGCTAGCAATTTAAAATTTCCTTTTGTAGCTCAATATCCACCCGGAGCTACGTTCTAACCAATTTACAAGACAACTGCTTATCATCAACCCACTTCAATGGGCTTGAGAGTCAAACCAAGCAAATAACTACAAATGCAGTTAACCATACGATTCAGCTCTGATACACGGACAAACGATACATCCAAATTCTAACTGTAAATACATTCGCTAATTATCCTTTTCAACAAGAATGCTGGAGGGGGAGAGGACGGAGGATATACACACTTCCCTGCCCCATCACCTTTAGCAAGAAGGGATCATCTTTGACATACACAACCACAGTTAAAGCATTTTTAGCATTCATTAGGCAGCTAACGTATTTTATAGGAAAGACTACCTCTGGTTAGATACGCATAGGGTGAGTACATGGTGACAGCAAAGAGAATCAATGCTTTAAAGAGCCCTGCTCATCTCCTCACAGCCACCTTTGCGGCATTCATCTGTCTAAGGAGGCATCCACCTATCTCAGCAATGCCTCATATGCTACAGCCTGTGTACTACGACATGAGGAAAGCAAATACACCAAGAGGGGCGACTTCATCCAGCCTGTTCAAGTTACCTGTCATATACCTTCCCTCTGACACATGCTGCTCACTACGCTTTGCCTTTATTGAGCCGTTTGTGCATGTATAAAAGCACTGAACATCCTGAGAACAGTGTTATCGAGAAAAAGCATCGCACAGAAAATACAAAGGTGTTTTACAAATCCACTGGATCAAATCTGCCACTCTAGATCTCTCTATTTTGGGTGCCTGGGTCATCCTCCCAGCGTCAGTACCATGCAGCGAGCACCCTCTTCCTGAGCTAATATTTATTCTACAATTTCAAATGCAGTTTCTAAACTTTGACAAAAAAAGTTTTGTAAAAATGCTCAGTTAAGTCTTTGCATACAAATTCCAAAAAGAAATAACTTGCTTTTTTTTTAACAAAATAAAAATAAATTTAATTTAAAAAAAAAAAAGATGCCAAAGTATCTGCAAATACCTGCAGCGTTACTGAAACGCAGCCACTACCAGGGCTGGGGGAGAAAGTGATAGCACATGCTTCAGCAGACAAGTCAGAACATTTTGACTCCAGCTTCGAGAAGCCTTGGGAAGCACGCCAAGACAGTCGCAATAATTATGTTGAGCAAACAAAAATCTTAGTTTCAATACTGAGAATAAAATCCTATTGTGGTGGCATACCCTCTGGGGTATCTTGCCTTGGAAGAAAGAAGAGCTGAGTCAACCTTCCTGGGCACATTTCTTCCTGAATCAGTATATTTCAGAAAAAGAAACAGCTCTAACCTGAGATTACGCCTTTTAGCTATGACTTACTGCCGACTGCATTATTCCCCTCCCCATGTAATAGCCAAAATGACCAGAGATTCCGTGCTAGCACCTACAAGAGATGAGGGAGGAAAAAAGCCTCCCCTTTCCTAGTAGATTGCATGATATGCTATGACACTTTTAGACTAATACCACCCTTCAAACACATTATCAAATCTTATCAGCTTACCAGAAAGGTCTATAAATTTATAAGACCCCTACAGCATTAAATAATTCAGTAAGCACTGTCACCCTCTCTCTAAAAAAAAAGAAAATACAAAAAAATATGTAGTGAATATTGGTGTTTGTTGCAGCTGCGTCTCTCATACATGAGAGATTTCTCGAGGGTTTTATGGCAAATGAGCAAGCTGAGGATTCTGCCAAAGGTTGTATTTATCACTTTTGGGCGGGTGGAAAGAGACCTGTCTCTAGATTACCTCATCATTACTCATGAATCACAGAGAACGGTGCATGTCAATAAAAGACATTAGCACTACACAGCATCTAAACTAGCATGCAAGCATTAAACAGTAGATGTGTTTCCCCACTGCTTTTCTATTAATTTTCTATGGGGAGACTCCAAATAACATTTTAAACCATCTTCTGGAGCTTAAGTAAGAATAAAAAGATTATGAATGCTAAGCTACCGATATCAATAAAGTGTGAATTCTCACTGCCACAAGCTCTTCTCACATATTCCATCCATCTGTTTTCTTTCCGTCATTGCTGTTGGAAAGTACCCTTTTGTCCTGCCCTCAGGCAGAAAAAAAAAAAAAAGAAAAATAAAATCAACGTGGGGAAACCTGGTGGTCACTGAACTGTGTGTTCCTACCATCTGCACCCCACGACAGCTGCCTGCGGCTCCCCCAACTTCCCCCTGCCCATCTCTTCCTACCAGCAACCCCATTCGCTCCGCCTGACCACCCCGCTCCCCTTTAGCGGCTTCATTAATAATTTACCAGCTGCAAGAGACAAAGAAAACAGTCTAGTAACACTACATTGGGGCTGATAAGATTTTTGCCAGGATTGTAAAGGTGGTGGTAGTATTAGAAAAGAAATTAAAAAAAGAAAATTAAAAAAAAACCAAAACCAAAACATCAACACAGAGCTTATGAATTTGATACATAGGAAATAGTAAAAATAGAAAATTAGGAGAAGACACAATCATTTAGTCAGCACTAGAGATCAGGAGAATAGATATGAGCAACCGGCCCTGAAACAGATACGTACTTTGGAGTGCAGCTTGTCACAGCTGTCAGGATAAAATAAATTTACAGGGTATATTTTTTTTGAAGCAAATTACTGTAATATAATTTACTACTTTGAATGCCTTAGTGCTGGGAATTTGAAAGATTCGCAAAGAGCAGATTGCTTTGTGGTTGTTATTTTGACAGTAAGTCTGTTATATTATTATTTATAACCAATTAGAGCCCTAATTACTGTTTTTACTGCTTTGTTAAGTTCTAGAAAATACCAGCTAAAGCAATGAGAACAAGCTATGGAAAGGGAAGCAGCAGTTTTGATTATTTAATTAGGCTGGCTAGGACATTCTTCCAAACTGCCAGAGATGACAGTCCAGGGAAAAGGAAAATGTGACACCTCAGTTGCAACTAGAAACTACAGACAACACAAATGTTTAGTTTTTAATTACATGGGTTTGGAAGATTGCTACAGGCTATGACCCGCAGATCCCATTAGATCTGCTGTACTAAGTAGAGTTGGACTCAACTATTACGTGCATGACAGACCATCAAGAAAACCTGGAGAAATTGTTTTTGCTTCAGCAGATGGCACGCTTCCCTCCGAGCAGTGACCAAATGTCCACGCATGACGTCAGTATGTGTTGCATCCTTGAGTCAAACATCTTTAAGACATGGATTACAAAGAGTTATAAGGAAGCTTTTACAGTAGTATATCCACGTAGGCATACCAGCAAATCCTTCAGGATAAAATTATCTTCTAACCTCTACAGCAGCCAAATCTTTCAGCTCTTGCAGATAGAACTAATTCAGTCAAGAAGCAGTTTTCCATAGGAAATGGCTTGCTGCAAAAGAGCAATGCTGTGTAAAACTGACAGGTGAGCAAATCATATAGTCAGTCTGATTTTATTTGATAAACCCAAAATCTGTCCCCACCATGTAATATCCTCTAAAATGCCTATGTACTGATAGCACGGATGGAAACAGATATTCTTTCAGATTCCTTACTACCTAGGCCTTTCAAAAGGTTAGGCAGCTTTCTGAAATAACCCGTGTTGCAAGGCAGACGACAGACACAGCATTGTACTGCAACAAGATGTTCCTCACACCACCCTCAAATTAGTCTAGTAGTCAATACCTGACCTTTAGGATTTTAACAGATTTAGGACTTAAAAATCGTACTGCAATACAACATCCAGAGTGCATAAAACTAATCTACCTTTGGTAGCAGTACCAGATTTCACACATTACTTCCTCCAGCCAGGGACCCATGCCAGACACATCCACTGGCTGCCTTTGGTCACACAGCTTTTAATAGAATCAGAGTGGTTCTGGTTGGAAGGGACCTTTAGAGATCTAGTCCAACCCCCCTGCAATGAACAGGGACACCTTCACAGGATCCCAGAAAGGTGGGGGTTGGCAGGAACCTCTGGAGATCATCCCGTCCCACCCCCTGCTGGAGCAGGCACAGCCAGAGCAGGGGCACAGGGCCGCGTCCAGGCAGGGTGTGAATGTCCCCAGGGAAGGGACCCCACAGCCTCTCTGGGCAGCCTGTGCCCCTGCTCTGGCACCCGCACAGCAAAGGAGTTTTTTTCTCATATTCAGGTGGAACTTCCTGTGTTCTCCAGCTTGTGCCCGTTGCCCCTTGGCCTGTCGTTGGGCACCACTGAAAAGAGTCCAGTCCCATTGTCCTGACACCCACTCTTCAGATTTATAGGTATTGTTGAGATCCCCCCTCAGTCTTCTCTTGCCCAGGCTAAACATACCCAGGTGCCTCAGCCTTTCCTCATAAGGGAGATGCTCCAGCCCCCAATCATCTTGGAAGCTCTCCGCTGGACTTGCTCAAGCAGTTCCCTGTCCTTCTTAAACTGGGGGGCCCAAAACTGGACACAGCACTCCAGATGTGGTCTCACTAGGGCAGAGTAGAGGGGGAGGATAACCTCCCATGACCTGCTGGCCACACTCCTTTTAATGCAGCCCAGGATACTGTTGGCCTTCTTGGCCACAAGGGCACAGTGCTGGCTCATGGTCAGCTTGTTGTCCACCACATTCCAGTCATGCGAGCTGTCCCACCATGTCTCTGTGATTGCAATGAGATCATGGCCCTGCCACCGCACACAGACCTCTAGTTCCTCCTGTTTATTCCCCATGCTGCGTGCGTTGATGTACAGGCACTTCAGAAAGGTGCTTGAGCACACAGGTTTCCCCACAGATGTGTACAAGGACCCACTACAGCCATGCACACCCTTGAGGTGGTTGGTCTCCTGGTTGCCATCGCATGAGGCTGCCACGGCACCTTTATCACTGCTCAGGTTGTCCTGTCTTATTCCCCCATTGTGTGTGATGGCATTAGCATTGCCAGTTTGTCCCCCTCCCCCCGAGTTCCTCGGTTTAAAGCCCACCTCACCAAGTTTGCCAGTCTTCTGCCAAAGCTGCCCTTGCCCCTTGCTGACCGGTGGAGTCCATCCCTCCCTAGAAGCATATGGTTGTTGAAGAACATCCTGTTGTCATAAAAGCCAAAACCCTCACGTTGACACCAGCCACGTAACCAGGAGTTGATCTGTATTATTTGTTAGCAACTAGACCAGGCTGCTCAGAGCCCCGTCCAGCCAGACCTTGAATGTTCCCAGGGACGGGGCATCGACCACCTCTCTGGGGAACCTGGGCCAGTGTTTCACCACCCTCATCATAAAAATATTTCTTCCTTATGTCTAGTCCGAATCTACACTCTTTTAGTTTAAAATCATAATTCCTTGTCCTATCACAGCAAACCCTGCTAAAAAGTCTGTTCCCATCTTTCCTATAGTCCCCCTTTAAGTATTGAAAGGCCACAATAAGGTCTCCCTGCAGCCTTCTCTTCTCGAGGCTGAACAACTTAACTCTGGTCATTTATTGTTCCTTTTATAAGGAACCCAGTCCAATTTAACCCTTTGGAATTGATAATTAATTCACTCTGCTGTGGAAAGGAAAACAGAGAGCCTGGGGCTGAGGCTGGAGGTCTCTATGAAGGTACTCTGCACAAGGACCTAGGGCAGTAAGCAGCTCTCTAGTCCCCTGACTCACTCTGGCCAGCACCCCAGGCAAGGACACCCACACGTGCACCCAGCACAGGAGGCAGGGGTAGGCAGAGATAAGCACCCACTGCTCTTGTCACCTCGTCCTTCCCTTTGAAAAGAGCCACAGTTAGGAACTGCTGTACACATACAAAACCCCAAAACCCCATGGTGGGAACTGGATCTTCCCAACCACACCAGGATAAAGCTCCCTGGAAAGCCTTACTCTGAGTTGGCCAGTGCCTCAGGCATTTTACTGGCCAGGCTCTGGATCTTCAGTCTCCCTGCAAAATATCTCATGCCTGACTTGTTCTGAGGGGCCTCGGTCTCTAAGGAACCAGGTAAAACACTCCCTGGGAGGTTTTAAATAGGTTAGCCCTCTCCTGCTGGCAGAGCATCAGGTCAGGAGAATGATCTTGGCCTTGAGTATCTGAGGTCATTAAACATGTATTTTTAAAAAGATGCAGGGCACTTTTAATGAAGTCTGTCTTCACCAATTTCCAGGTACCTTGAAAAAGTAACATTACTAACATAAATTAGTCTGGCACCATCAACTGCTTGGTTTTGTTCTTTGTATACGGTGGTGCTGTGTATATTGTTAAACAGATGATTGCTATCAGAATGGTAAACAATAGACAGATAACTACTGAATTAGTCAGTGACTGTTTCTTTATGCATCCGCTTTTCCACAATATGTATTGGGTTTGCATTCAACTAGCTCAGGAAAAGTAAAATGGAATGGAAATTGCATAGGGTACTCCTTGGCAGGAGATAAGCATGTGAACTAATATTGATTGCATCGGTTTCCAAAGCCCATTAACATCAAATGAATGCAGCTGACCTTGAAAGCCTGCAGGAGCCACAGGAAGGAGTCGCTTTAAGTATAAGATTGGGTAAGTGCCATGTCTCAGCTCAGCAAAATGCCTAGACAATTTTATAATTATATTTCTTTTACTTTGTAGCACACCAGAAGTGACAAAGCTTTTGGTTTGTGCTACACAAAACAAAACCAGTAATTCCTTTTGGTTCTGCTCACAGGGGTTTCTATTTCAGTGACCGAACACTGCTTCATGCCATACGCACGTTAAAAGAGAACACCTGTAAAAGGTATATGTTTGTTTCTTGCCTTTTAAATTTTATTTCTTTATATTTCCTGAAATTATTGCACGAGATGAAATTAAAAAAAGCAAAGCAAAGAAAAATCCTCTAATCCATGTGCACGTTTGGGTCATCAACTCTTGCCTCTATCTTGGAAATCCATAAATAAGGATTTATCACACAAAGAGAAGCGCTGGTTGCTGCAGCACGGACTTGAAGGCAGGGAAACTGTAGCTTAGCTCATTTCTGGAAGTTCATTTCACAGCTGAATTCCTTTTTATTATTAAGTTTTCATTTGGCCATATCTGAAATTGTTTAGATCCACATAAATCTGGCAACTCGACTGCCACGACAGCTACCCAACTAGTCAGCTGTGAGAGAGAGAGATCTGTGGCTGTCCACTGCTTCAGCCTACATACATTAATCCTACTCTTCATCAATTAAAGAAATGTTTTAAAAATGTACCATGCTGTTTTTCATAAGCAGCATGAAGCCAACCTTTTGGTGACTTACTAAGTCCTTCTGTGATTAATAAGTATGACGGCTTGTTAATTAGCTGGCTAATCACTTTCCACATCTATCATCATAGTTTCAAAGAGCAAGTCATTTATTGGTCTACAGACCAAATCAAGTGAGGCGACATGCATTTCATTCCATGACAAAATCCACTGATTTCAGTATTTCTTTAAATTCTTTATTTCTACTCTTTTTCAGAAAAAGGGTACTGTGCAAGGATAAACTAAAGAGGCCTGATATCTGTGGAGAAAGTGTTTGACCAGCGTAAGCCATATTAATTTCTCACAGACCTTTAATATGAGGACAGGTTTTTTTTTTCTTTTAATATTCTATTACAGCAAGAATAGTATTTCTGTGTAGAGGGAAAACATTCCAAGAATGACTAAAGCCATACAGTTTATATTTTTTATGTAAGACAATTTTGTTAGGAGAACACTAAGCTGCAAAGGCATTTTATATAAGCAATGCTTTCTCGCATAAGCTAACCAGCCCAACTGGGAAGGATTGTGTCATCTAAGACAGTAAACATGGTCCTTAAGTAAGATACCAGGTGGCTTGCAGCTCAAATCAATGATAGCATCCAATTATTACAAAATAAAATGACCCACTGAAGAAAATGGCTCCCATGGGCACCACAAATCAGAAGGACATGTTTTCTTCCGGCATGTTCTGCATTTTAAGTCCATACAAATGTTACTATGAACCTGCCATCCCGTTCCTGCATGAGAACAGATGATACTCATCTGCTGAAAGCACCTACAAATTTGCGAGTAAACGTATTATGCATATTTGTTATGGCTTCTTTTCGCCATCTCCAAACAAATGACCAAATTGGACGTTTAACGAATTTCTTCCATCATTACAGCATGTCTGCTTTTTAATTTCATTTACAAATATGAAAAAAGCTGACAACTGCCCTTCCTGTGTACCAGCTGAAATTCTCAGAGATACAATATATACATCATGTGCTTAAATTCCCAGGATACTTACATATACAGGCACATTTCATAGTCTGCCCCTCTACTTTCCAGGAAAGTAGATGATCCTTCAATAATGTAGTTCTCTCTTGCTTCCGTGGCTATGAAATCCCTCTTTGCTGGAGGCACGTAATATGAAATGCTTCAAAGTTTTATGTGTCTCTGCTATAAAGGGATGGGCAGTTGCTCAAATAGCCTGAAAAATTTCATGCGTATCTACAAATTGAAAAATTCATGCCAAGGTACAGCACAAATAAGTCAAACTGAAAGGGTCTTAAAGCCCTTTCCAGAAATTTTAAGGTTGGTAGAAGCTGACTGAGAATCAGATGAGGAAAAAAAAATATCATAGGCCACAATTTACCTTTGCACCAATATCCAGAGCTAACGATCAGGGTATTACATCCCTCACTTTGCGGGGGTCAACCGGCTCGTCACTGGTGTAGGTAACGGCTGCTGGCACTACTAAGATTTTCCTGATACAGACTGGAAAGAACAGATATAGAATTTGATGTAAAGAGAAAAAAAAGCAGACTTACTCCTTAATCTAAAAAAATTATTAAATCAGTACAGAAAGAGGGTCGTCTTGCTACGTGGCAGGGCAGCAAGGCCTGGTTTGGAGCAAATTTCAGTACCTTAGTTCTACCAGTGACTCACACTCATACTGTCTCCAAAGGGGAACTTTCTATCACCAGATAATTTGTTTCCTTAAGTAGTCCCAGTGAAATCAGACTGAGGAAAAAAAAGCCCTGAATTGATTGCTACTGAAAAAAAGGTCATTATTTGGAGATTATACATGCTAGTCAGTATTTTAATTTTGTTATTCCCTGACAATAAATCCATTAAATAGCTAACAGAAGTTCTGAGAGCTAGTTCCTGTTTAGAAAATAATATTGCAATTGTACTGAACTTTCTCAGTATGCAGAGTCTAGCTAATCTTTTTCTACTCAAGAACACATCAGCTCTTATTGCATTTTATGGCAACAAACACCAACAGTTCAATGATACAAACAAGTCTTATCTCAGAACCATTGCCACTGCCACTGGGAATGAGTTAATTGCAAGAACAAATTAAACATTAATCATTTAAGTGATTTAAATTTAAGTTGTTCATACTGCTCCATTGCTCATTTTAGCATTAACATATGAAGCTGCTCAAAGCCATTAGGATACAGGCAGGAACGAGGGAAGGAGATTAAAACAAGGCTGCACTATTTCTTTTGTTCCTGCTCAGCTACAGATATTACAAAACCTCCTCCTTGCACAGAACGTGCTATTCAGTGATTTTAAATGTGAATTTGATTAACTGTACAAATCACATTACCTGCTCGGATTTGTGCTAAACATGCCCTTGCCTTTTCACCTTGTCTTCCTTGTATCCTCCAACAGGCACCATCATCTGCAGCTACACACACGTGTCATTACAGGCAAGCCCAAACCCTTGATTTCTGCTCCATCAGTACAGACAAAATGAATGGCAGCTGCACTCTCCCTGCCTTTCTTCAACAGAGGGGCTGATTTGGGTCTACTTCTTCTGTCAAGCCACCAATGTACAGAACTTGCATAAACTTAATTGAAATTTGACGTTTCTCCCACCCCTCCAGCCGTGGCTATGACTGGCTCATGGGGATGCAGAAGTTAAGAGGGATGGTAAGCACAACTGCCTACATTTTACTGCTGAAGTCAGACGACAGAGCCTTGCAATAACCGTACGGGAGACATCACTTTTCAGATATTCTCTTGGCTTTCAGGTTACCCAATTTGCACAAAAATCAGACAGCACAGTCTCAGAACAAGGAAGAAGCAGGCTTCATTTCTGCTTACTGCCCTAATCCCTTGATAAACCTTAGCTGCCACACTGAAAATGTGAAATGCAGTCCCCGCCTTTTGAGAATATTTGTAGCCAGGGTTTTAGGCACCCGGATACAGTTACAGGGTTTGTGAACTTGTTTGCAGAAAATAGTTTTGACATAGAACACGTAACACGAAAGGCACGTCCTGTGTGTCCGCACATACAAACCATTCTGCACTTGTTTCAGGCCTTTTATTTGATCAACATCTCTTTCAGAAGTATTTTTATTTCAAATTCTTTCAGAAAAATACCTACTTCAAAGCCGGTTTTATACCATTGAACCCTAATGAGCTAGCACATCTTTGTTCACCTATTATATTTAGACTCAGTCCATAGGATTAAGTATATTATACTACAATGTATATGTAACTTTACTTCTCCTTCATGTATGCAATATATAAGCGACTAGCAGCTTGCAGTTCTACTGTCTTCCCTTTAGGGATCTAAAAATGTTTTATAATGGGGAATTTAACTTCAAAGTGCTTCCGTGAATGAGATGCAGCACTTGACATTTTTCCCTATTCCATATATGATGAAGCTATAGCAAAGAAAGATTACATCAAAGGTCAGGCAGAAGTTCATTGATGTAGCTGAGAGAGGCCTACATGTTCCTCCTGCCTCAAGTGCAAGTGTTATGAAGCAATTCTTATTAAGTATGGAGTATATTCAGATAAATGAACCTGACCCCTAAAGGATTTACAGGCCTTAAACTCCCTCAAGCTACAGAGACCTTTTGACTGGAGCCATTTCTTCCAGTAGAAGTGGTGGTAGTTGAATCTAAGGAAAAGAAAAGAATTCATTTCTACTGCCGTTATTGCAGTATGCTTACTGAGAAGATGGGCCCCTCTGCCTACAGCTGAAGGGAGGGATGTTTCAACCATGTACCTGGCATTTCTGTGGGACCAAAACGGATAGCAAAGGAACTTGCAGTAGTATAAGGCACCCTATTTCCACTGCAACCAGTTCTCTTCAGAGGAGGTTTCAATCCTACCCATTGCAGACGACAAGAAGCACCTCAGGTCAGCTAACCTTAAGGAAAGAAGACGGGTCCAAAAGAAGAGGCTGAAATTTCAGTGCTCACATACATACCCAGAAAAAAGTCAAAGCCTATGTCAACTTATTCAACAATAATCGATGTTTCTCATTAAGTTCTTTGATTCTCATTAATTCCCTGTTTGTTTTTTTTTATATTTTTCCCTCATTAGAAAAGCACCTCCCAAATTGCAGTTTCCTAGAAGCAAAATGTTTGTTTCCTTCTTCTTTGGTTGAAATATCTTTCCTGGAGTTCAATAAATAACTGTTAACAGATGCCATAAAGCACTGATATCCACCACCAGAGTTCTACCATGAGGTCATGCCACCAGGGATTTGCCAACTAATGACCTCACCTCACTCACTTAATGAACAACCACATATGACCAGGAGCGAGTCATTCATTAGGATGTTACGATACGCAGAATTGCTAATTCTTCAAACTGTAGCCACGCGTGCTTGTTCGCATTGCCACAACGCTGCATTTTAAATGCCAACAGGGAATGAAACTGTTTGTGAATCACCAGACACTGCGATCAAAGTAGTCGGCTGAAAACACTGAACCATGATTTATTAATAAGGAATAAAGAGAATGCAAATAAACTAATTATAAAATGGGGCTTGTAAGAGCCAAATTCCCAAAATAAAACTTTCAGCAATGTTCAAATGATTATCTATATAATTAGGAACACATAGCCAAACACAAATGGCCTGATCGGCAGCTTCAGTGCAGTTAACATTTAAAACACCACCTACATGCTTGATTTGTCAGCAGCAGAGTCGTCAGGTGGCTTGTGCTGAACCTAAAAATACAAAGCATCTACAGCAGTTCAGACAATTCCATACTATCCATGGAGAATACTAGCAGAGCCCATTTGACACGCTGCCCTCGCACACCCACTAACTTCCCTCCACTGGGCTCTTTGTGGATCTCACACGACGGTGCATGATGTCTATTTTTTCAGCTGTATCACTTCTATCCTTTTTGATAGATCAGACAACAATTTATTCTGCATTCACATATTCTACTTATGGTCAAAAAATCATTAACTCATGAAAGAATCTGCTTCCAAAAGCAGCAAAATTATTTAAAATAATTATGTGTTTTCATTATGGAAACTGGAAAAATTTCTCAGAAGTTGATGAAGCTGTATGCTTAGGGCATGCCAGCAGTGCTAAATGGTCAGAAGATCACATCGCTGTGTTGTCTACATGTAGAAGAAAGTTTTGTCTACCAGAGCAATATAGAAGTGATTTACATTAGAGATTTCAACAACGCCCATTTTTCCATCCTGAAGTAGAAAGGTTCACAGAGCCAGCTCTAATTGCTGCAAACTTGCTAAGACCTACTGAAGTCTCTTCTCCATTTTTGTGGCATCCAGACTGCCAACTCAGGAAAGTTTGTAGTTGGGCACCTAGTTTTACAGGATAAATCCCTCCAATTTCAGCAGCACTTGTCAGTGATTAACAAGGGCACTACGTGCATTCAGAGCAGCAGCAGATATCTCAATATTCACTGAAACATAGCACTTTGAGGGGAAAACAAGTCCAACCACATATACTGCCTATTTCAGGAAAAACTTATGTATTGATTTGAATTCCACCAACCAGGTATTGACTGACTGAGACATTAGGCCTGCATCTAATTTTAAGCACTATGCTATTTCATAAAGGCAATTGTTCATCTGGTCAGTCTTAACACTCCTCCACAGAAACCAAGATGGGCATCTTGTATGTTGATTTCATGTTAAGGTATTTCCATGGAGACACTGAGCCCCAACAATTCAGAACAAAGTTGGGAAAAAAATCATCAATACACAATAAAAAAAAAAACAAACAACAAACCAAACACCAGAACCCAAAGAAATTCCCTGACAATTGCAGTGAGCTCTCTCTCAGCCCAGGATGGTTTAAAAACCACATGGGTACCCATAGGTGTTTTGAAACACTTCAGTGGAACCAAGTAGACAAAAAAGCATACATAGTGGACTAATATTAAGTTTCTTTCCCTTGTATTGGAACTAATTCCATAAAGAATTCTGCAGCAGGACATACTTTTAACAAAAACACTAGCCCCCAGGAGACTTTGCCTTCTGCTGAATTAGAGACTAATCACCAAACCACCACTGCTGTGCCTCTTTGCAGCTCACACTGAAAATGCCACGGCTCATATAGATGATAATATTTCTTAGTCGAGAGGCATAGAATCATTGCTAGGTAGCCAATATTAGCCTATATACAGAGGATACATGTTTAAAAAAATAATCTTTAAACAGAGTAAGTTTAGTGGAAACACAAACAGTATTTACCAGCTTCTAAAACTGTTCACTGAATTCGTATTTACAAAAAGATAATGGGGATCTTCAGGGTTACAACACACAAGAGCTGCTCTACAGAAGTGCCAGCCTTGGCATTAACAAGATGATAAATTGATTGATTAGTGTTTAAGTAGTATTGAAGTTGAATTGAATTATACCATGATTCAGACCTACAGTTTTCATCAGTTCTCTTACTATTGAGTAGAGCAATTGGGCCAGAAAGTGAGGAGAAACAATGACAACCTCCTGTACTTGAGATAATTTCTCCTCTTTAAAAAAAAAGCGCACAAATATATTATGTTACGATGACATTTCAACACTGACTTCATACTCAACCCAATATCAACAACGTGTGTGGGCTTTATTTTCAAGGAAAGAAACTTGCCACTCACATTTTTCATGTGGCTGACAGAACAAGCTGTGCAAACCACTTGGAAGAATCTTCCTCTTCAAACCGATGGACAGCAGTAGGGAGGTGGTGAGGGACACAGGCCAGTGCAGCAAACCTTCTGAGGGGCAAAATAAAGGAAGTCCTATGGGTGATGGATGGGAAACATACCCTTATGCTTGATAAGGAACTGCCTGGCTAATGGGACACCTGCCCGTGCCTGCGGGGCAGCTGTAAAACGCAGCTGGAAGTAGAAGAGACCTGCACTGTGACCACCGCTGATCGCCAGGACCTCATGACAGTGCAAGATTTGGAAATTATTGAAAACAAGACATTTTTCAAATACGACAAGAAAGCCAAGACTGGTCATACCATACCCAGTTGATATATAGATCTGCAGTAATGATGACATGTCATGTCCATGTCTACAAGTTTCCCTTGCAGAGAAAAGTTACTTTAAGACATACATTGGGTTTGTGCGACAAGGTTTTGGTAGTGGCGGGGATACTGGGGTGGCTTCTGTGCAAAGCTGCTAGCCGCCTCCTCTAAGTCTGATAGAGCAAACACCAGCCGGCTCCAAGATGGACCCACCACTGGCCAAGGCCGGGCCCATCAGCAGTGGTGGCAGCGCCTCTGGGATAACATATTTGAGAAGGGGGGAAAAAACCTGTTTACCCCAGCAGCAGTCAAAAGAGAGAAATGAGAACATGTGAGAGGAACAGCCCTGCAGACACCAGGGTCAGTGAAGGAGGGGGAGGAGGTGCTCCAGGCACTGGAGCAGAGATGCCCCTGCAGCCCGTGGTGAAGACCATGGTGAGGCAGGCTGTGCCCCTGCAGCCCAGGGAGGTTAACGGGGGAGCAGATATCCACCTGCAGCCCGTGGGGGGGTCCACACCAGAGCAGGCGGGTATCTGAAGGAGGCTGTGACTCCCAACTTCAGGAGTGAAGTTGGGCGTGGGAAGAAGGGACAGGTGGGGGGAAAGGTGTTTTAAGATTTGGTTTTATTCCTCATTACCCTACTCCCATTCGATTCGTAATAAAGAAAACTAAATTTCCTCAAGTCGGGTCTGTTTTGCCCGTGACAGTAATTGGTGAGTGATCTCTCCTTGCCCTTATCTCAACCCCCAAGCCTTCTGTTATACTTTCCCTCCCCCGTCCAGCTGAGGAGGGGAGGGACAAAGCAGCTTGGGTGGGCACCTGGTGTCCAGCCAGGGCCAACCCACCACAGATAGTACAGCATGCTTGGCTGCGTAGGCATTAACATCCAACTGGGCTCAACTAGAACTGCGGACAACAAAACATGATCAATGGAAAACAACCTGCTTTATTAATATTGAACAAGCTATATAAATTTAACATTTATGCTTCATTTTTAAAATGCCTGAAATATCGTAGATGTAAAAGTCATTATATTTGACATTTATAATTGACTAGAGTCACATTTACAGCTTTATTGGCAATATTGCCTACCCTGGAGTAGGGGTAAGCAGTAATTTTGTACCTATTTAACGCTTCAACAACATAGAAATAATAAGGGTGCCAACACATGATAAAATTGTTCGACAGCCTTATTTTTAATTAAAGCACAGTACAGCTGACTTCTGTGCAACAATATCCATCTTCCCAAACTATCCAGTCTTGCTTATTTTACTAGCAAAAATGCCCATTAATTTAAGGCCATTTGGCTCTAAGAGATTCATATTACATAACGTAATGGCATTAGACTCCTTTTGCAGCACCCTTTTGCTGGGAGAGACACTTTTTTTCTTTCCTTCTGTAAAGACAGCACGTACAACTATACTCCATCATAGCATAAACTGAAATTACAAGAAAACGTTGCATATAAAAATGTGTTTTGCCCTGGAATTTGCTGTTACGCATAGCGGAGGCATACCTCCCATACAACCAGCTAAGCTGGGCTTCCAAAGCCTGACTAAATCATCAGCCTTGCAGAGTAATGACAGAATGAAAAATATTTGCATAAGCCTGTAACTTGAGCAAGCATAATATGGGTGAAGCATGGGAATACAAAGCAGTTCTCAGCGAGACAGTTCTTCTAAAACACAAAGCTACATATTAATTATAAAAAGATACGTGTCCTGAGAAGTCATTTAAGCTGACAGAGTTTAAAAAAAAAATATATAAGCCTGCTAGACGCTTTAAAATAATAGTCCTCACCTTCCAAAACGCAACAATCCCACAAGGCAGTTGGTGTTGGGAATGGAATGCTAATCCTGGAAGCACAGTGTCTGCATATGAATGAGCCCCTCTTTGGGTCCCTAACATTTAATAATCTTTGATAAATGCAATGAGCAAGAGCATTTTGTCCAACGCTGCTGAAGTCTAAAACACATTTTCTCAAATGTCAGCAGTTTATGCAATAAAAATTTATTTTGCAAAAAGCACTGTAGAAATGGATATTATTTGTCTTTCTCATTACGGGCTGGAAATTTGAAAGTGTGGGTCTTCGTCTTTTCCATATTAAAGAAAGAAATTCATTTTGCAGCTCCACACATCACTAGTTTGTGCCAGAATTAGGTTGTCTCTGTCTGGCCATGTAGTAATATCAATCAGTAACAACACTGAAGTTTATCCCTATATATTCCAGATTACTACCAAAAATACCCCACCACACTTTCTTCTACTTTCCACTGCAATCAAGTCCATCATCCAGGCTGCTTGTACATAGTAATCTGTTCCTGAGAACTGTAATTGCGCAGTGGGAAACTCAATAAACCTATATCTTATCTGAAAGAGAAGCCGGTAATTGCCTGAAAGAAATGGATCTTGTTGCGGAAGGACATAAGACAGTGTCAGATGTATTGTTAGCCGCTCTGATAACTGATGCTTTTGTGGTTTGGGGTTTTTTGGTGGGTTTTTGTTTGGTTTGTTTTTTGAAGATGAGCATGTAGCAAAGATTTAAGAACTGCAATTTTTCTACAAAAATGCCAGCCTTTTTTTCTTTTCTTGTAAAAATAAAAATCTATTTTTAAAGTTGTTAAATATTTTGGAAGCTCAACACTGCAGAAAATGCTGGCAGATCAATACATACTCTCACTATCAAACTAATCTTCACTGGCTTCTGAATAATTCAGGCTCATTAGACTTCCAAGCTGTCTGGCCTAAAGGTTACGTGAGACATGCATCAATCTGTCAGAAAGGTGGCAAACATTTTTTCATCCCTTTTCCATCCACACACTCTGGATTTGTACAGAAATAATCATAATTTCAAACCCTTCAGTTAAGTCACAATTAGCCTGCAACCCCCTGTTCCAGGTATTGAATATGTTTGTTAAAACAAAAAACCAAGCCCCTAACGCACACAGGGGGAGTATAAGCAAAAGATTCCTAAATGTCATTTTGTGTAAGGCTACAGGCTTCTTTTTCTTTTAAAAAACCCAAACCTCACCACACTAATTAAATGAGGTAAGGATATATTCCGAGAAACATTAAAAGAGAACAGACACACGGATGCAACTGTACTTGATTAAACCAACTGTATTACTTAAACCTTGCATTTAGCAGGGGGCTTTAGCTATTCTCTCCTTCTGTTTCATCGCCATCTTGCCAGCGCTGCCAAAGATTCAATTGTCAATTAAACAACCACAAGACATCATTGTTTCGTCTCCTTGAGCTAATAGCAACGATGGCTGTCAGGTAGACACCTCCTCTGCTATTTTTAGGTCATCCTATATGACACCCCAGTAACCTTATCTTCTGTAATATAAGGACACATCACTAAAGAACTACTAACAGATCAACGTATTTTTATTATTCAAAATGACGGCACATCTAAACCAAAAATAAGTCAGAGTATGTGGACGATGGTGTCCAAGCTACAGCTGTGGTTCAGCGGTAGGAATTTCAGCCCTGATCACTCCAAAACCCTGGCTGCATATCACAGTTGGGCTCGCACGCGATGTTTTCTCTAACTTATCATAGCATTGTATATGTAAAGTCAATTTTCCAAAACTGTTTCTGAAAGAGTGAACTTCCTTATGAGAAACAGAAAATAAAGAAGCGAACGATGAGAACATACACAGCATCTTGTGTACAGAATGTAGTGCCACCATTCACCCTCTTATAATATACAGAAGGACATTTGGTAAAGTTCAAAGACCATAAAAGTGAAAATTAACGCGAGATTTTAAACAACAGATCCCACCTACAGTACTGCTCTCCACAGTGGGTCACCAAGATCAAAAACTTGATATACAGTGCCAAATTTTATCATCTCCCAAGCTCAATTCAGTAGATTTACCTCTATTAAGAAAAAAAAAGCATTTATGGCACATAATTAATTAGCTAACTTGAACTAGTAGGAATACTATATGACAGAATTCCTTGAATTGTGCTTAGTAGGACATTTATCACTGGAAATTAGGTTCCTGAAGTATTTTGTATTATCAAGTTCTGGTAACATGGGTGTAAGGAAGTACATAAGCAACAGAAACACGACTTTTCAGAGATTTATCACGCAGGAACCTAGGTGCCTGTTCAGCAGAGTTTTCTTTACAGAAGGCTAATTCGGTTACCACAGCCTCCAGCTAATGTGGAAGATGACCACTTTTCCCATTCTAGTGTGATCTCCTATTTGATATTGAAAAATCAATCCAATCTGGAGCAATTTTAAAAAGAGCACTGGCCTTGGAAAGGAGATACCTTGTGTCTCCAGTGGACAAAAATTGCACGTGGTTTCAAGCTATGATTCAAGTAGAATGCAATAAATCACTTGAAAAATTGAACCTCACATTGTCAGTTACCCAAAGAGAACTGACAGCGACAGGTTCCTTCAAAATCATGTAAGCACCTCCCTGAATGAGGATACCCATGGTATTTTGGCATCTATTAAGCTTATAATACCAACCAACAAGGATACGGGCCAGTAACAAACTCAGTCCATGCCAGATGGTCCAAAGGAGAAAACAGAGAAGAATAAGAAAGGTTAACAGCTGTTAACAGGAATTAGGGCATGTATCCACGTATCTGCTAAGTGTTCACATTTTCAACAGACTGAGGCCTCTAACAGCTCAAAATATTTTAAAATACTTTATTTTTTCTCCTACTGGTCATAACATTGACCATTGCCAAGTACAGAAGGCGACATCTATTTCCCTTTGGAAGGTCTCCTCCACACTGCAATTGTCCATCTTTCTCCTGGGTTAGGATGTATAATCTCACACGTGTTTTATCATCTGGCTGATGCTGTTCGGTTCCAGGCACAATTAAAGGTGTCTATCCACACAGTCAAATAGTCTACCAGTTCTTCCACATCCCACCATCTGGACCATGTTCAGAAACCGTGAATTTTAGTTCTTCACGGTGCTTGAAAACCTGGCCCCTACACCATTTCCTCCTTTTCTCTTAAAATTCAGTCCAGTCAGACACATTTGGGATTACTGCAAGTGCAGGGTTAGATTAAAAGGAGTTTCACCTCCCGTTTTCAAGGCTTTTTTCTGCCCCACTCAAACCTTTCCAGAGAAAGGGCATGTACATGGTGCATATATTTTGGAGATTAATTTTTTCTTGGTTAACTGCATTTAGTTATGGTCTAGTTGTAGGAATAAACTTTTTTTATATTACTACAAATGTTTAGCAATTACAAAGGTGAAAGCGGGATAATATATCATTACCACGGACCTTCTCCAAAACATTACTGTATGACATTTCACATTCTCACACTTGATTAGAAAACAGAACTTCATAGGCCAGGCTTTTTTTAAATTAAGCATTTATATCAAAGCGTTTCTGCTAAGGTCCATGTAACCCCCTGAATGAAGGGCTCGGCTTCCGATTCTACTTGTATTTCTACTTCTCAGGCTTTAAAAGCTCTGGGCTTCCTGCCTCCGTACAGCCCCCTGATTCAAGGCAAGGCTATGACCACAAGACTGAACTTGCTCAACCCTATAAATCTTCCTTTCAAAATCCTCTACAGCTGTCTTTTCATTCAAGAAGTATCTTCCAATCCCATTACTACTTAATCCCTTTATAATCCAATCAACCTCAGCAGCATCATGTCAACTCCCTCTGTCAACACGGTAACCCTGTAATATTTCATTCTGGCGAAGAGCGGCACTACTTCCCACTTCAGGAAAAATTTTAATTCCTACCCTTGACCCAGGTTTTTTTCCAGATTCACCTTCAATTGTCTTAACCACGTTAGACAGACCAACTGTATCTTCCACATACCTTCATCTTACATGGGGTAAAAAGAGAAACTCAACTTATCCAGCTGTTTCTAAGGAAATAAAATACCTGGTGTAATTAAGACAGTAATGTAGTTTGGTTGACACCTCTAATTTAGCTGAGAAAAAAAAAATTCAGTTGGGTTATACTGGAGGAAACTGTAAAGATACTCCCCAGAGCCAGAGACCTGCAACTGGGTTTCTTTTTCTAGCTATTTTTCTTCTTTCTTCCTCCACGCCCTATTTTTATGGAAGTAGTAAATAGCCCATAAAGCAAATACCCCATGGTACAGTTTCCCAGCTACACAGCTGTTGACGCATTACTACTGTTTGTGCATAATCCTGGTAATTTTGAAGGAAATCATCTATGGATTTGTGCTGTGAGGTCGCCTTCTTTACCTGAACCACGCTTGGGCAGGGCAAGACACAGCTTTAAGTAGGCACGACACCAGATTCTCTGAATTTCTGCTACGTGGACACAGCAGCTACCCAAACCCTCCTGAACCAGGTTACACCGCTAACGTCGTCATCTGCACCAGGCTGCCATCCAACCAACGTTCCCTCAGAGCATTACAGGACTGGGTACCCACACACAGTGTTACGCTGTTTGTGACTATCTTATGACATTTAAGTGTCCCGGCTCTAATCCTGTTGTTCCAAGCCAAATGGAAAAAGTATATATTCAAGCGGTGAACTCTATCGTTGGCAAGACTTCATTAATGGGAAGCTTAACAAATAACATTTGAATTTCAGGCATGAAAAATCAGCTAATGTATTGTGCAGAGCTAACTGATGGACTGTACCTGACTGGAACATGCAACAGTGTATTCCCAAGCCCTGAAACATTGCAGCCACCAAGCAGAAATCAAAATAATAAGCTTTAACTGCTAATTCCTTCTGCCACTCCCAGAAGGAAGAAAGAAGAAAAAAGGGCATTAAGTAGACTGCAGCCAATACATTCATCTTTGGAAGGCTAAGAAACCAGTACAAGATATATGAAGGAGGTAAACTTAAGTTTTCCAAGGTTTTGATCACATTTCCATCATTTTTTCTAGTGATTTTTCTTAATTTCACTTAAGCTAATAGCAAACAAAATAACCTCAACTTTTTTTATTTAGTTACCAAAACTGTAACCTTTTAGAAAGAATGCATTTATTAGCTTTTTCTATTTATGTGGGGTTTTTTTCTAGTTATTTACATCCTTTATGAAAAACCTCGTACTTTAAAGTAGTCCAGGAACAGCAGGGAGGGCTAAAGGTGCTCCCTGGTCCAAGGCACCCAGGATTTTGTAAACCCATAACACGTTCCAGCTTCCCTTATGGCATTTCAGGTGTCGTACTGGATCATCATATTCATTTATCATCATCCTTACAGTCCGCAAGAGGACACAATCCTGTAACCATAGAAACATGGATATTCCTGTGGACATTTTCTGCCTATTATATATATAAAAAAAAAAGAACTGACCCTTGTTTGGTCTCTGCACAATATTGTCTCAACACTGCTTGAAAAGATAAATCCCATGTCCATTTTAAACCAGTGCGGTAGCTCACAGCCCCTTGCCTTCTCTCTCCTCTGAGATGAATACAGGAATACAGCATAGCTTGGCTTTGCATCTGAGCCCCTTCCTCATGGGCCACTGATCTTATTTACCACCCATCCAGTCAAAGAGTAGGCAGTGTTCACCGTCACGTTCAACAGCATTTGCGACTCAAAGAAGCGAGCAGGATTTTTCCTAAAGAGTTGGGGCGTACCTATTTCTTTCTCCCAACACAAGACGTTTCTTCGGATCTTCTGTTTTCCGTCTATGTGCTGGTACTTCATAAAGCAGGTACCCTGGGATCTATAAAATTGTCCTTTGGCCACAATCAACAGATGAGCAATGAAACAGAGAGACCGCGGCCGCTGCCGCTTGAGCCGCCCACCCCTGTAGTTAGCGGCCAGACATAGCCCATGAGCGACCGGGAACACTGTACCCATCTTGATCAACTGGCTTTTCTCTTCAAGAATTGCCTTATTACGATAAGGAAAGTGCAGCTGGATAACATTATTATTGGCAGGATTAAGCCCTAAGACATACGGTAGGTATGATCACCATGTATGACAATTCTCAAAAAATTAGATTGTAAATCACTGTTTGAAGATACGTATTGATTTAACCACAAAAAGCTAGCACATGTAAAAAACCAAAATATTTTCATACTATCCGTGGCCAAGCAGGAACAGCCAAAACATTTTGACAGACTCCTCAGTTCACACTGACGTAGACGGAGGTTTAGCTACTATTAAAAAAAAAAAGAACACATCAAATTAGGTCTGGGAAAATTAGCAGTAACAGTTATTTTGTGTATTTCCAGAAAAGACATTTACTCATGCAATGCATTCTGAAATATTCGCAGCACCCTAAATGATGCACAGTCCCTTGAAATCTCTGAAAATTCAAGGTATTCCCTCGGCAAAGGATCAAGTGCTCCACTCCACACACAATTGCACATTTACTGAAGTCAGATGTTGAGAAGAATGAAAACCTTTTCCTCCCCTGGCAGTATCATTTAATAATTGTAAATCAGTAAAGCATTATAAACAACTGCAGCATTTACAATGCAAGCTTTACTGATTTACATAATACTTCAAGACAATTAAAGATAATGATTGATACAAACCTCTTGTCACAGATACTTACAAAATAACGTACATTAGTCAACATTAACATGAAGAAATTAGGCACAGAGAAGTTAAAACATTAGAACTGTGAAGCTCTTGGAGGAACTTTAATCATGCCTGTTACATACCTCATGCACTATGCCATGCAACTTAATTTTCCCATAATTTCCTGAATGTGCATGCAACATAGACAATGATAAAACTTGCTAGAGGAACCCTTGTATATCACAAGCTTTGCAGTTTCTCATAGTTTCCTGTTAAGTTTTTACACTAGTGTACATTGCAGTTAACTTCCTTTTTTATATACAAATAAAACACACAAAAACCCTCTTTGGCACTGACGAACCCTTTAGTTCTTAAATCAAAAGCTATCCACTGCAATTCAGCCTCTTCTAATTGTTTATTTCATCTTCCAGAAAATTTTGTACCTATTCATTCCCAAAGCGCCTAATCAGTAATTATTAAAAAAAAAAATATAGTTATTCATCCCCGATGAAGGAAATTCTTATGCTTCCAGTGACTGATTCTGCACACTGAGACAAGGGTGAAATTTTATTTTTACTTTTTATTTTAGCTCTGCCCATTAGCTGCAAGCTCTTAGGTATGAAACCAAGCGAAATACCAAATAGGTAGTTTAAATTGCTCAATAAAGCACTGAATTGTAATAAAGCATAAAATGCTCACTTATGAAGTTGCCACCTACGGATTTCAGGATAGCTCCTCACAGGCAGCTGCTGCCTAACAGGCAAATTCCACATGTTTAAAAAGGTTTTTGGCTGCCCTTGTAAATTGTCTCTCAGCTAGAGAAACAGGTGCCCCTGGTTAACTGAAAATCAACGGGGACAACATCTAATTAAGATTACAGTGGAACTGTGAGTGCCATAAAGGGAGAAAGATCCTCCAAAGTCAAAAGCCTATAATGCATGGAACCGAACCTTAAGGCGCCCACACTGCCAAGCAGTAGCATTTCTCCTTTAAAGTATTACGTCAGTGTTTTATTGCTTCTAAAATGCCAAATAAATTACTTGTTTGTTTTGGTTTGATATTATTCATGGGATTAAAACTGATGAGCAAAGTGTTTTACAGAGGTGCTGGTAAGTAGTTAAGCAGGACGTTTGTCAACTTCTTGTCCAGAAATGAAAGTTGAGGAGAATGCCACATAAATAGACTGCTGCTGCATGAACCCCACCTGCCATCAGATGGCCTTGCTCCTCAGCCATAAGGAACCCCCATTTTCTCTAGAAGCTCTGGGTTATACTCAAAGAAAAGACTCTCTGGTGGTGTTGATCATCCATCACAAGTATTTAAGACAGTGCTATAGACTGATGACGCTACATTACACCTTACAGACTTCACAGCTGATTGTGAATTATTTTTTTTAATTGAAACACTATTCCCTAACTTAATAGAAGGCATTTAATACTCAAACTTGTTGAGCGGTCTCAACGAAATTAATCTAAGAAAGAATAGCAAAAAAAAAAGGTCAGTGATTTTGGCTTTTCATCTACCTTACCAAAATAAAGTTAGAACTCTGCATTACAGCTTGTGTCTCAAATATATGTTTCATGGTGTTGTGTTATCCCAGAATTCCTTTAGTGCTAGGGTAGGTATCGAGAAGTTATGACCTCAAACAATTGTGCTTTTTGAGGCAAAAGCCCCCACACCAGCGTAATAGCCATGAGTCAGGATGTAAATACGTTATCAAGAACATCACCGACTGCAAGCAGTTGCATCCCAGGAGACAACAGTAACTTCTCCCACTTGATTTTGGCCTTAGCATTTGTAGCATGATTATTTTGCTCATTTTCATAGGCTTCATTACAGGGGTTTGGGGTGGTTTTTTTCGTTTGTTTGTTTTTAAATAGCACCAAGAACTTCCTGTTTCACAAGCATGTAGCGAACACCATCTTTACAATATTTGAGCAACAACCTCCTGTGAGTAGTTGCTCCCCTTTCTGAAGAGAACGAAGCTCAGCACAGTTTCCCTCCATCGTTTAGAAACAGGATGCCAGCAGATGCCGAAAGCATGAATTTCAGCAGAAAAGAGCGTACTCCGTACTGAGCAAAAACCTAAAGCTCAAAACCACGCTGTGACTCTCAGTATGGGGCATAAAACTGAAATGAGAGGGGGCTGCCCAGAGTTAAAGGACAGAAGGGATCACTGGCCTTTCTGTTTCCCCTCTCAAACATTGGCCACTAAGTTTCAAGCTGAGACCAGTAACTTCTAATTGATTAAAGCTAACTCTCTCAAAACCAACCAAGTATTGAATTAAGGGCACCAAGAGAGTGCTGCAAATTTTGACAAGACTTTGCCATGTTTAACACCCTCGCTTTTGAAAACATTCTTCATTTCACACTTGGATTACCTGGCTTCAGCTTCCAGGGGTTGATATTTGTTATAGCTTTTCTGCTATTCAGTGCTTTCTCACAGTGAAGTTATTAGTATACTGTAATCAAGCCACCTTTATTTATTCATTTTGATAGGCAGAACATCAAATCTACCTGTCAAAACAATCCACAACCATCACTTCATCCCCAGCATCAACTGAAAACTTCACAGGTTAGATAGAGAAGAATAGTTTATCTCATCTCGCTCAACAGAGATAACCACTGTGTTATTTGCATAACTTAAATCTGAAGGTCTACATATTTTGGCCTAAAATTAACATATTCTTTTTTATCGTGATCACACTGAAGCTTTTACCAACTTCACAGTAAACCAGTATCTCTGACATTGTTGTTCACATAAAATACCAACTCCACAGTAAACCAGTATCTCTGACATCGCTGTTCACATAAAATATTTAACAATACTCATAATGATAAATGAAGGTTAACTGGTTACAATCAAACGTTCATTCACACCTTGGATTGCACAGGAACACAAGCTGTGGGGGACAAGAACTGGGTACAGTAATATTTTATTAGACCTGTAAGCTTCCCAGCTCCAATTCAGATAAATATAAACCTTAGTCTTTTTATTAGCCATTTATACAAGGTGACATACCAAATGTCTCAGACGCTAAGGAGTCTGATGGAGCTATGAAAACCACCTTCGTGGAAACAGTTCTTCATCCCAGGCACAGGCGGGACACACCTGGGAGAGCAGCAGCAATGCTGACGGTGGGATCACAGCACTACAGCAGCTCCAAGCAATGCTTCCACTCACACCGCACCAAGCCACCTAACATCAGGGTAATGTGCAAAGGTGACGAGATCAGTACAAGACAGACATAGACCTGTTGGAGCAGGTCCAGAGGAGGCCACAAAGATGATCAGAGGGATGGAAGACCTCTCCTGTGAGAACAGGCTGAGAGAGTTGGGGCTGTTCAGCCTCGAGAAGAGAAGGCTGCGGGGCGACCTTACTGTGGCCTCTTAATACTGATAAGAAAGATGGGGACAGACTTTTAGTAGGGCCTGCTATGATAGATCAAGGGATAATGGTTTTAAACTAAAAGAGGGTAGATTTAGGCTAGGTATAAGGAAGATATGTTTTACAGTGAGGATGGTGAAGCGCTGGCCCAGGTTGCCCCGAGAGGTGGTCGATGCCCCGTCCCTGGAAACATTCCAGTTCAGGCTGGACGGGGCTCTGAGCAGCCTGGTCTAGTTGAAGACGTTGCTGCTCACTGCAGGGGGGTTGGGCTGGATGGGCTCTAAAGGTCCCTCCAACCCAAACCATTCTGTGATTCCATGATCCCCTTGACCTCCTCTCCTGTTCAGCAGCCTCACTAACACAGGTTATTCCAGAAGTCATCACACTGATGGCTGTTCACCTCTGTCATGAATCACAGGAAAGTAACCCATCTAGCTTTTGCAGCCCTGCTTCTGGATGCCTCTTAACACATCAAGCAAGGTGCACAGTTTTATTTCATCCTGAAGCCTAAGCAAGCATTGGGTATCAGTAGTACTTGGCTAGGAAGTCACTCAGGACTTCCACACACTGTAATAGCCAAGAAGCCATGACGCAATATATAACAACCTTTGTAAAACAGCTAGAAAGAAATCCTGCTGAGATGACAAGGAGGCACAACAGTAATCTGTTTATTGGTTTAGCCTGTCCTGCAAGTCTAGATTTCATAAATGAACTCATAACTTCAAACATCTACGTGCTAGCTGGGACATCAAGCTTAAACTGCTCCTCTCACCATTAGATGATGTCATTCATTAATTAAAGCACAGGCAAGATAGAAGCGGGCATCTGGTGTTTCCATTGACAGGACAGTGATGACCAAAACTTATTACCAAACAGCACTGCAGATCTCCAGTTTACACTGAAGTCCCGAGCCCCCAGGGCTTTATTCGGCAGATTTTAGTGCTCTAGTTGGTAGCACTGAGGATATCTGATAAACAGGTACCTTAGTGACAACCTCTGCACCCAGAAAAGCTGAAGCGAGAGCTACAGCAACACTGTCATGGCTTACACCAAACAAGACACCAGCCCACCTCTATAAAATGGTAGCATATCTCAGCAGAGAGTCGCAACATGGAATTAATTAAATCATTACATTACCAGAACACTATGGAGAGTGAGAATTGCCTTACCACCTAGCTGATTCATGGAAGTCACTGATGGAGTAAGGTACAATGCTTAAATTCTGCCCAGTTCACCCTAATGCCACCTGACGGGGACAAAACTTTCCCTGGATTCAAGTTACAGCCATGACAAACCAGTTCTGCTTTAGGATACATAAGGGCGCGTATGTGGCACCTGCATTACAGCAAAATTAGTTTTATATCTTTTAAAATGAGGAGTCAAAATTTGTTAGCACTTTAATACAGAAAATGGGCTGATATTCACTGGGAACTAACTGAAAACTGAATTTAATCTCTGTATAAAATGAGTTTAAATCTTGCAAGGTAAAGGCATAATTCCCCTATTTGCTTTCATTCCAAAAGATCTCTTTGGTTTTGTTTTGCTGTAGCTGTTTTGTTCAGTTTGCATCTATATACAACAGCTGACAGGTGGTTTCAAATGTTTCCTCATAGTTTTGGTTGCAAGCTTTCAATAGATAATTAAATTACAACCACATTTACACAGCAGCTTTTAAAAATAAGCCAGTTCAGTTACAAGTAATTAAAAGTTCTCCAATACAGCAAAACACACCCAAAACAGCTGATCTATAGGCAGAAAAGCTCCAAAACACAAAGAAACTGAAACCCCATATAAATTACTTGCCTGAAACTGCAGCAAGGGAAAAAAAGAACAACCAGCAGGAAACAATAAACCGACCCACATAGCAGAAGTGCAATGAAATGCCCACCTGCAGACCTCAGTCACTTCCCTGGCCCTGTTGACCTTCTACAAGTACCAGTAGGGAAGGAAAATTTAGATTTCAATTAGATATTAGGAAGAAAATCTACTCGAGTGTGGTAAGGCACTAAAACAGGTTTGTCCAGAGAAATTGTGGATGCACTCTGCCTGTAAGTGTTCAAGGCCAGGTTGGACGGGGCTTTGAGCCACCTGATCTAGTGGAAGGTGTCCCTGCTCATGGCAGGGGGGTTGGAACTGGATGATCTTTAAGGTCCCTTCCAACCCAAACCAGTCTATGATTCTGTGAAAAGGTATTTTCAACTTCTACACACCCTTCATTTACATCTCCTTGCCAAGTTGAATGGTGATGGCCAAGAAAGGAGGAGCAGCACCAGGTTAGCCAGGGTGGCCTCTAGCCTGCCAGAGTTCATTTTGCTAAGAGAAATAAAGAGGGGACAACCCTATTGCCAGAATCACACAGCTAGGAAAAACGTGAAAGCCTGTAGGCAAGGCTGGAGCTGGATATAGCTGTAAAGTTAAAACAGAGGCGGCAAAACAGGTACTTCTGTAGCTCTGCTTGAGCTAACTGGGGGATGCAGCATCACTACAAGGCAGGACAACCCACGAGCAGATGATGCAGAACGACTGTGCATGACGAGATAACACAGACAAGCAACACTACAGGGTTTCTTGTTGAGATTACAGCTACTTACAGCATCAAACATTTCCTTGCTACCAGCCCCAGTAAGAGATTCTTCTCGACTCAGAAGTTCATACATGCTTAATCAACAGCAGGAAGACCAAGAACCAGGTAACAAGAATATTTAGGTTTCCTTCAGGAGGAGGACATCAAGCAGTCACAGCAACTAGTGACAGTGCTTTCAGTCATCAGTCTTGTGATGTTTGGGGATTTCTACACTCGGGTTTCAGTGATATCTGAGAAGCAGATAAAAGTTTGCAAGTCTATGTATATGTATTTATAGCTCAAAAATAGTAGATCTATATTAAGAAAAAAAAAAAATCTTTCTTTCAGTCAACCTCATCAGAAAGGACAATGTGTTCTTCTGAATGCCTCAGGATTCAGCCCAAGGAGAAACGTTCCCTACACTGGGACTGGGCAGTCAAGTATAAGCAGAAAATTACCATAATGAAACATGAAGGTTTTTGCATCCTCCTCACAAGAAATGCAATGCTCGTTCAGATTCATGGAGTACAAGATGTTTTTTATCTAAAACTGGCTTTCCCCCCCCCCCATTAGAATCCCATAGGGCTTGTTTAATTACTGCTAATGAGAATGAATTTTTACACGCTACCTGTTCATTTCTTTTCAGATTTCTTTCTAATACCAACCAATGTTCCCCTTGGGAAAATGACCATCATTATCACACAGACCTCCAAAAAGCACAAAATAACAGCTGTCACCTTGGGTCACCATAGCAACCCTACTGTAAGTACACTGAATTAGGTTCAACAGGAGAATATATACACACACATACACACGCATGTATATATACATGTGGAGGTGATGATAATGTATTACTTATAATACAATTCAGGGAATTGTTGTTTTGACAACGATGCGCTTCCCTCTCCTTTTGCCAAACTAACCCGTTTAAGTTCAGTGCATCCTGCAGTGGATAATGGTGCAGATCATCTCCTCCATAGCCTCCATCACCCAGCAGTCTCCCAACCTCATGGTATTGTGAAATATCACATTCTCTCTCATGGTGCCAACAAAACTAAGTTTTGGAGGACTCCCACCCTGGGTTCAGATGCGTTGCCTCGAGGCTCCCGCTGTCACATGAAGCCACTGTTGCTGGGTGTCTGGCAGAACAGCCCTTGCCAAGCCAAGCTGCAAAGGCAGCACGGGCCACCACTAGGCACCTCTGCATTCTGCTTGTCCACAGGAGAGGGGACACCTTGTCAAAGAGCACTGCAGTCATCATTTGGTGCACTCATTTAAAGGGACTACCTAACACCATCAGAAACGCCGTCACGGAATCACAGAACGGTTTGGGTCTGAGGGACCTTTAGAGCCCATCCAGCCCAACCCCCCCGCAGTGAGCAGGGACATCCCCAGCCAGATCAGGGCGCTCAGAGCCCCGTCCAGCCTGAACTGGAATGTTTCCAGGGATGGGGCATCGACCACCTCTCGGGGCAACCTGGGCCAGCGCTTCACCACCGGCATAGTAAAAATTTTTTTCCTTATATCCAGTGTACATCTCCCCATCTTTAGTTTAAAACCATCACCCCTTATCCTGTCACAATAGGCCTAGCTGAAAAGGTCACCCCCATCTTTCCCATAGCCCCCCTTTGAGCACTGAAAGGCCGCAATAAGGTCTCCCCGCAGCCTTCTCCTCCCCAGGCTGAACAGCCCCAGCTCTCCCAGCCCGGCCTCGCAGCAGAGGGGCTCCAGCCCTCGGAGCATTTCTGTGCCCCCTCTGGCCCCGCTCCAACAGCTCCACGTCCCTCCTGCGCTGAGGGCCCCAGAGCTGGAGGCGGCGCTGCAGGGGGGTCTCCCCAGAGGGAGCAGAGGGGCAGAATCCCCCCCCTCGCCCTGCTGCCCACGCTGCTGGGGATGCAGCCCAGGGCACGGTTGGCCTTCGGGGCTGCGAGCACACATTGCCGGCTCGTGTCCAGCTTTCTGTTCACCAGTACACCCAGACCCTTCTCCACAGGGCTGCTCTCAATCCCTAATTTTTCATATCACAGGCTAGCAAATAGCATGTGACTAGATCACCTGTAACCCCATCGGTTGCCAAGGGATTCACTCATTTAAGTCCCATTAACATTAATGGGAATTACTTACAGATCACAAAGACACCTGGCTGAAACAAGCTTGTAAGAGCAAATCCACCATCAGAAGCAAAACTTAAAAGGTTACCATTAATTTTGGTGGAAAAAAGTTTTAGATCCCAACTCAATTAACTCAGCTAATCCTTTTTTATAGAAACAAAAGCTCAGTAGGTAAATTCTAAATGCAGAATATCTGGCTTCTCAGTCTTTACTTCTCAACAGAAAATACCACCTTTTATTATTTTTTTTCTGCCATAATGTATTTTTTTATGTGGAAGAAGTCAAAGCACTTTATGAACCCTAGTTCTTTTGTCCTGACAACACCAATGAATCCAGGCATCCTAACTCCCTTTTGACCAAGCAGAATTTTGCCACAGTCACCAAGAGACAATTTCTGGGCCACCTTCTCACGAAAAGCACAACAGCTGGGGTAGAAAACCTCCTTTAGCAGGTTTTTTTTCCCCTTCTATACTGTACACTTTATTTTGCATTCAACCCAGCATTTAAATACACAGCCAAGCTTAAAAGGAAACTTGTTTTCCTTCCTGACCCCCATCATCCCACTAGGCTGAGGGAAACATTAGTATCTATGCATGACATTTCTGATAACAGACCAGTAGTCTATAACACTGTACTTGGAGAAGTTTAAGCTTTCCGTTACTTTTCATTTGTGAAGTCACGTATTCTGACTTTAATATTTAGCCTTTTGTCATAGTGTCAAAAAAGTCCTACAGTATGACACTAAGAAAAATAAGCAATTAATTGCATAATTTTCTTAATTCTGTTGTAGTCACCTTCACTCAAATTCACTACCTTCACCAGCAATATGAAGAGAATAAAGTATGCTCAAATAAAAGCATCAATACTGTTCAAACTGAAGAAGAAAGGAAATGCTATGGTAGATGCCCTATATTACCCTGATGAAAATAACATGGAAATATTTTCTGGTATTTTATATCCCTCTTCTACGTTACAGAATTCCGCAGATTTCTAGACAGAGAAAGAAACCAAGGTCCCTCTATCTGGACCCAGAAAGCAGCAGCCTAGGAGTATTTTATTGCTTGGACTGGAATTGAACAGCCATTCTGAATTACTCAAGGCAACGCACCCGATAGAAAAGCCTCCTGGGGCAGATAGTCTCTTGTAGTGTTATTTTTCTGAGCTTAACATGAATTCCTCAAGCCTCATAACTGGCTGCAAAAAAAGCTTCCTCCCTGTATTTGTTCTGAAGATGCCACCATTTTATTTCATCGTATCCTCCTTTGGACCCGTGTTGTGAGAGGGAGAACCAGGGTTACTAAGTTTACTTTCTCTATAGGTGCCTCACAGACCTTTCCCCGACTCTCTCATTTCCAGCTTTGCAAACAGAAGCATCCCAGCCTTCAGCAGTTTCCTTCTGAAGAGATTTTTCATGTCTTCGATTATTCTCTTCAACTCTTCTTTACCCTTTCTAGCTGTTTTCTGAGACACATGCAATAACGAGCATCCAACTCCAGACAAAGCTTCATCACCCGTCCACACAACAGCCCAGGAAACACTAAGTGCTCTATTCCACCTCCCGCAACTTCACATCTTACTTGCTTTTTTGGTTATAGGCACCTCTAAACAGAAGCTTTAATGGAACAAAATATAATAATACTCGTACTTTTCTTTGAGCAGAATATCATTTCACCACAGGGCTGCTTTATAACCATCTTGTTTGTGGTAAGTATGCAATAGCAGCATTTATTTTAAACTCAGTTACAGTAAAACTACACCCAAAACCGCATGTTAAGCCACAGGTTCTCATCACAAAGAGCTTAGCAGCAACACCAGTATGAGAGATGTCTGACCTGCCCTCATCTACCCCTTTTTCCTCCACCAGATCACGTAGTTCATCACCCCCTCTGCTGGGAGAGCACGAGGTGTTGAACAGCTGATTCCTCGATACCATGCACAGCCGCATCCCCGAAAGGTGCGCTGGCACTGCAGAAAAGACAGCATTTCACGAGCTGGTAGTGGGATTACTTTAATCCGTGGCTGAACATTTTACATGCGGGAATTACATTTTTAGTAGCGGTAAATTTTAAGACTCCGGTAATCTGCTTTTCAGGTACAATTTAGCATTTTTATACGACTCAACTCCTGCACCACCATAAATTACATCCAATCTAATCTCCCTTCTTTTCAGTTTCTATATGGCTCCTTTCTGTGACGTAAAGAGGACTTAACAATAAACAGTTTTGCACCAATTTAACTCAATTGGTTTAAAAGAACCAATCCAGTTAAACCAGAGCAACTCCCTGGTGAGGATGAAGATTAAAAAACACTGGTGTAAAAGGGAAAAAAACACAACACCTCTTGCTCTTCATACATGTGGATTGGAGTTACTGCTATTTAAATAATGAATGACAGCTCTGAATCTTTTTTCTTCTATGTCTTCCTGACGGTCTCTGGCACAGTGCCTTGCCTTTAGTTAAGAAGAGAATAGCGCAGCTTGGGGAAGTGAAGTCTCTGCAGAGATGAAGCCGGCTATGAAAAGCTGGCTTTCCTCAAGTCAAGCTGACTGAACGTGAGCCCGTTCGCTCTGGCAGCTGCAGGGTGTGCTGGCTCACAACTCAGAAAAACCAGATTATTCTTCCTCCCCTCCTGTTCAAGACCACCCTAACATCCATAATCACGGGAACCCAGTCGCAGTTTTGATATTCTGTAGTTTTCTCGTGGGGTCACAGCTTTTGTGCCATATTGAAACACACACACACACGAGGTGCACATTAATGGCCTCAAAAAAATAAGGGAGGAAAAAAGAAAACCAACACAAAAACCAACTCCTTTCAGTTTACTCTGAGGAGGCAGACAACAGATCAAAGTGAAGCATCACCAGGCTGGATTTGGTCTTTGGACTGCAAGGTCTTCGACCAGCAGCTGTCACGTACATCTACCACTACACGTTAGACGCGGCTGGATCCACTTCTCATAGTCAATTATGAAAGTCTTCCTATGAGAGTATATATGCCAAATGACACAATATAGCCAAGAACTAGGTGTTTATGTACCGTATTTAAGACACATTACCACAAAAGTTGCAAGGATAAACCTTCCGCAGGAAGATACACATCGCTTGTAGCCTCTGTGCTTTCAGTGATGTGCAATTATTATGGTTCATAGCTGCTAAAAGGCTTCTAACAAACCTCTCAAAGTCATTTATCATAATTAACATAACCTTAGATATGTTTAAAGCTTTTGGTCCTCAGCTCATTATTTACGGGCCTTTCAAAATTGTTCCAGTACGTTAATTTTCCTATTTTTAAGCAAATCTAAGCTGAGCCTATCAAAGGCTGAAAGACTGACACTCCCCGGTTTATAAATGTGGGTAATGTACAAGCACATTAATAGCTTAGACCTTTTTTTAGGTAATATTGAGTCATGAGTTCATGATCTACAGAGATGATTAGTCAGGTAGGGCCTGCTTTGCAAGGAAAATATTATGGATAGCCTAAAAGGAGCAGAATTTGCAAACAGTGCAAAATCTGCAAGATGTAACAAGCATTTAAAATATTTTGTATACAAGTTAGCATTAATAGTACCTTCACACTGTTACAGATCAACATTCTCCTGAACACCCTTCCAAAACCTTTATTCCACTTCTGGTTCAAAAATCATCTACCATAACAAAGCTAGAAAAACACATCTAAAATGAGGTCAGTTTGATATGGAACTACAGAAATGAAAGTAAGGGTGCTCATGTCAAAATTAGCAAGATAGGGATATGTCAGATTCAGAGGATTAAGAGTATGAAGTTTTGGGGTTTTTTCTACCCCTGCTTCAATTTAACCAGGTTTGTCATTCTGGCATCCAGTAGGACATGAAGACACCCAAACTAGCAATGACCGAAATGAAACCAGTCCACAAATACCCAGAAACTACCAAATCAACTAACAATTCATCTGAACAAACAACATACCGAAAATATATTTTAACCAATTTGATTAGCTAAAAAGAAACCCCTAGGCAAAGCATTGGTTGTGCTGAAAAGTAGCAAATAAAGGGATACGATATGTGAGCTTTCCCTTGTCTAGCACAATTCTGACAATTGTGTGCAATTAAGGACTGAGGATCCTAATAGCTCTGTCCTCTACCCTTGGTACCCTGCGAGATGCGGAGGAAAGAAGATGTCAGCAACGCATTAATGCCAGTAGTACAAAGCCTGCAAAAAATAGAGATCTTCAGATACAAGTGGTTTTAGGTAACTCTCTACAGTTCGGGGCTCTAGCAGGTATTAATTATTTCTACAACAGTCACTTCATATCAACTCTTTTCCATACCTGTACTTCTCCTGTTCCAGCCTCATTAAAACATACGTGATCCAAAATACATTACCCACCAGCCAGAACAATTAAATACTCATGGCTGGAGCCTCAGAGCTAACAACTCTAACAGGCAGAATCTGGTCCTGGTCCCTACTCTGCATGATTTAGATCAGGAAAGTTTTCTTCTGCCTCCCCTTACATAAAATGGCTGTAGGCTGACCACTGCTGATGTTCTGGAGCAGACACTGGCCAGTTTTTGTAGCTGGCTGCAAGCGCCATGATAATAGTATCTCTAAGTAAAGACTGCCTTCTTGTGGGACAAAGTACCCTTACACACTTACTTACTCTTAGATAAGCCTAAGTTAATTACTAATACCTGCATGCTATACTTAAATAGCACGTGACGTGCATAAGGCAATGCATGTATTGAGTTATCAGTCAAGTGAGTTTGTTCACTCCGTGCTGCAAAGTCTCCATAAGAAGGCAACCAAGTTAGAGGAACGCTGTTCCCCACTACAGCGGTGCGCAAATGCTTGCTGAGTCAGGCCTGGCTAGGCCGGCACTGGGGATGGGCCCTTTTTGGAACATAACGCTTTAGCTGTAAGCAAAGGGCACTACAACAAGGAGGAGACTCCTTTCTTCTAGTCAACACAAAGAATCCCTCCATCATCCCCACCAGAAGCAATACAGCTATACCTATCCAAGCAAAATTGCCTTAGAAGTTGTCACAGCCTCATTAACAAAGAAAATATTAAGTGTTCTTTTCAGTCAGTAAAGCCCACAGCCAAGGTAAACTCTTAAGTCCTTTTTATATTTTAAACATCTAGAAATACCTTGATTAATAGGGAATGAAGAGAAACTGTTGTCCAAGAAGAAGAGCAGTCAATCATAACCTTTGTTAACTCCACTGTAAGCAGAGGTCCTGACACGGTAAGACCTCTTCTAGCTCCTATACAAGCAGCCAAATGGCCCCTGGAGGCATCTGAAGAACGGGGTGGCTAAATCCTACAGTCCAGTTTATCACAGCATAACAAAACAGAATTAAACTCTTGGTCTTTCCCTGATTACAAAGCACAGTGCTGTTCTGAGAACGAAAGGCCTTAATGTGCTTTGTAAGGCAGGCATTTCACCAGGAGCTGGCTATTAGCCAGCATATATCTCTGTCACTTTTTAAAGATAATCTGGTTAAACAGCTACATCTTTCCTTATTATGTTTTTGTTTCCACTATACACATGAAAATTAGCTTAGAGACTAAGAGGGCTAATTTACATTTTTAGGGATATGTTTTATCATTGTGTGCAGATAGGATTTGCAGTCTTCGCTGAATGCGTTGCGTTACCAACCCACGCGCTTTTCTCTGCCCAGAGAAAGGGGAAAAAAAGGACATTTGCATCATAAGTACAGAATACAGTCCAGCTTTTTGTCAAAAGAAAAGCCTTGAATTATCACCTCCTACCTAATAAAGCTGGGGAAAATTGAAGAATAGTAGATGCTGAAAGCATATTTTCCCCCAACACTAATAAAACGGCAGGAGAAAGTACAAACTTCCGTGCACCCATTTTTCGGTCACTGCCTTTGAGATTGCTCTCTCGTGAACGTGACGTGAATCCCACATGAAAGAAACACCGTATAAAATTTTTCACTGCAACAGTAGGTACTTGTAGCTGTAAATAAAAATGGGTAATTTTCAGAAGTCTTGTTGCCAATCTTGTCACTAGCAGTAGCAAGTGTATGAGAGGTGCACTCAGTGCTTACCTCCGGGCAAAGCTTTGAAAAGTGGGTCTGAGATCTCAAACAGCAAAGCAACAGTGTATATTTACCACTCCTGGAGAGGAAAAAAAAACCCTAAGGAAGGGGATAAAACACAAGAAACCCTGTCTCAGTATTATTCCACTCTGTTTACTTGAAGAGGGGAGGAGTAAGGAAGTATTTCTAGGATATTGATGTATTACCTCCAACTCCCATCATTTAATAGCTGTGATCAGGGAAGGGGAAAGGTACTAATAAAAGGTAGAAATGGAAGAAAGTGTGAACAGAAATAGAATTTTAAAATACTAATATGGTTTGCACACCAATAATACAGACCTGCCCATCCCCTCTGCTGGATCAAATGGCATCTCAGTCCTTTTCAGAAAGGGCTACAATCACATCACCAGTGCAACATCAGCATCAGTCGTTGCTATATGGCCACACGTACAGCATTAAATTATATTAAATTTAATAGGAGATTAATGAAATCAAACTTAATACAAGCGTGCATATATATGACCAAGCAAAATGCCTACAGATATAAGCACATCAGAAACAGTGTGTTCAGTAACTTGATCTACACTGAAGCTACACAACAGAACACAGGCACTGGCAGAGCTGCATCTTTTGCGGAAGAGACAAACTGAAAGAACAAGCAGTTTTCACCATGATTATATATGCTTGCTAGGCCCGCAGAAAAACAGAATTCTATTTTGTAGACATTTTGTAGCACAACTATTTGAGCTTGTCAACTTGCAAAAGCGCAAAACTTCGTATTCCTATAGAAGTCAATGGAGCTGTGGCTTTGGCGCAGCCCCCGTGATGCTGCCCGAAAGGACTCCGAAGTCTCCCACGCAACTACTTGCCCTATTTGGCAGCTAAGAAAAAAAAAAAATGCAAGCAACCAAAACATCAGCGTCAAGAATCAGAGAAGCCGGCAGATACAGGTGCTGCCAGGAAGCTGAGCCCTTTTCAGCCTTGTGCCTGGGCGTCATCCGATCTCCACTGCAGTCCAACAGCATCAGCAAGAACCCCGCGATTCTGATAAATCAGAATTTGTGTCATAATGAGCTATGGGTGGATTTTTTTTTTCAACCTGCTTTCCACATATCTGACACAAACCCCAGCAGTCTGTCTTTTTCTGCAAACTTCGCATTCAGGGGAGCATCTTGGGCTGGCATCTGCCCACAAGTCCAGATGTAAGATGTAAGGGCTATTCATTAAGTTTTGTGTCTCAGTAAGTTGCACTTCTTGTGTTCTTACTCTAAGATTAATAAAGTAATACTGGAAATCAAGAGTTCCGCTGTCATAATGATTTAGTGTACATACGAGAGATGTAAGTATAAATAATTAAACCTACCAATCTGAAATACATATCTAAAAGTCACTCCAACTGCCAAACACACAGTTTCAAGTTCATTCAATACCAAAACCACTGACAACAGCATAAAACCGTACTGAAATATAAGAAAAATTATTTATTCCTACAGTGTGATCTTGAATATCAAATGTAATTTGAAATATCATTGCGCTATCTTACACTGGTTCCCTCTGCATTACTTTTTCCCAGCTTCATAGTGATATGAAACAAAACTAACTTACAAAACAGGTAAGTAAAAAGCAATTCCCACACATAGCATTTAATTGCCCAATTTTGTCTACCGGTCTTTCTGCACAATCCACTTCCTAACTCCATTTGCTTTCCTGCTGTGAAAATTTAAATAGACTAATAGACTCCTCTATCTGTGCTAACATGAGAATTCTACTTTTAAGATCTTATTTCAATATTACTACTGTATCAGATTCAATGCTTTTCACTCAGTTATTCAATGTATCCTTGGAAAAACAAAGTTATGTAGGAATTACATTTCAAATTTCAGTAAAAGTTAAGGGCTAAGGCTAAAACAAGAAAGTTGTTTACCTGAGACATAATGAAATATTGACTGATAAAGGGGAAAAAGGGTGGCTTCGTTTAGCTTCAAAAACTGTGATATAGTCCACATTAAAGCCAAGAAGAGACATCACAGTAAAAACAACTTCTCTAACAAAGATAGCCTATCTTTCTGTGAATGTTTTGGCAATTAGACTGGCAGCACAGCATCAAAAACAAACACATGAGGATCTAAAAAAAAAAAGGTAGCTGACTCAGTTAATTCCAAAGCTACAGTAACTAAAACACTTGTCAATAAAAATTCAACTACACAAGAATATCAGCTACAATTCCTTTGTCTGCAGGTACAAGGGAACGCAAGACTTACAAATGCACTAAGTTAATATTGATGCTATTCACAGCTATTTGTGTCTTGCTGCATCTTGTAGGGCCAAAGTGAATTTAAACCATTCGTTTTGGGCAACACCAAAATACCATTTTCTCATTAGAGGGAAGAACATCCAGCCCAGACAAATAAAACGAGATGCATCCAGAGGAATACTAGCGAAGGGATGCACACAACGGCAGGAGCTGAAGAGGGCGGGTGGAGGAGGAACTCAGAAGGGTGATGAATACTGGAACACAGCTACAATTTGTGATAACATTTAACCCTCTGCCCTCAATTTAGACTCTCTAAGACATTAAATGAATACCAATATGTCAATAAACCAGGACAAACACAAGCCCAGACAGAACAACAAACCCCCTGCCCCTAATAGCATCAATCCCTCTTTGTCTTCCAGACTACAGGAGAAGCCACGGAATCAGAAGTCTTTAAGCAGCAGGCGAAAGCTACCGGGGAAGAGTTAAAGCCGACAGAGCCACCGCACCTGCGCCTGCGGCTCATCTGCTCTCCCTCCGCAGCAGCCAGGCAGGGCACTGCACTTTAAAAAAAAAATAAATAACAAAAAATCTGCTTGCTAGCACCAAGCCAATATCTGTCACCGCCGCAGCTGTATTACACAGCAGTTGCCACGGATAAAAGAAGTCCTTGTTAAGGAAGGATTTATAAAATATGCAGGACATTAACTGAACATATGCGGCTACTAGTTTGAGATTATAAATTCATTTACCTAGAAACAATTGCTGGGTAGAAGGCAGGCCAGACAGCCAGTCCAGTTTCCCTTCATCAACAGAGACACAGCAGAATTTGTAAAATTCAGGACAAGTACAAAGACCACAATATTATAAGGAAATTCTCAGACTGACGGCAATTAAGGGTGAAGCATCAGTACACAGGACAGAGTCCAGAACAGGCAAAAGTTTGGTTAAGTGTTGAATTGCCTTAACGTCCCCAAGAGTAAAATTGCTATCACCTCCAACGTCGATTACACTAACCATTTGGCCTGCAAAACTCCCTAAGGAAGGGACAGTGCCAAATCTCCTCTTCCAAACTCGACTGTTAGAAGCTACTTAAACATCTATCACGCCACTGCCCACATGCTGCTGTGAGATGTCCAGGTCTTCTCAAACTCCTCTTTCATCCTGCCATAAGTAAGGTTTTGTTGTGTTTTATAAAAAGCATGGCCTGTTTGATCTGCGATGCCATGGCAGGCCAGGTTTTAGCATTTTCTGCATGGGTGAATGGGAAACAAGGGAGCACCAGCAGTTGGCCACCAGACCGCGGGGACGGGGAGGAAAGTCACCTTTGTTTGATCCAAATGCCAGCTGAGAAACGTCCAACTGGAAAGAAATGGCTCTCTTCCGACCTCCCTTGGACACCTGAGCTAAGACACGACAGCCCTTCTTCGAGCTTCTGCTCAAAGGCACCGGTCCTGTAGGTACCTCCTACCGCTGCTTAATTAGCAGTGGCGGTTTGTTCCTTATCACTCCCAGCCCACTGTTGGGTTGGTTTTTGCTGTTGTTTGGTTGGGGTGAGGGGTTGTTGTTATTTGTTCTTTTTTTTTTTGTTAAAGCTGACTTGCTCCGACATTCAAGGGCTACATTTTATTTTCAGCTCAAATGAAAGGCTGCCGAAATCCATCATGGTCGCGCCTCCCTGCGTGAGGAGTCAGCTCTTATCTCTCAGTGGGGGGAAGTGAAAATGGGCTCTGTTGCCTAGAAACCTGAATGAGCATCTTTTAAAGTGAAAAGCAACTTCTGGACTGTTAATTCAGGAGCAGAGAGTCCAGGGGAGACGGTGGTGCCAGTCACTTTGCCTTCAACATCTACAGGGTGACCCTTTCCTGGGGAGAAAGAAGGGTAAACAAACACTGGTCTAAGACTAACTGGAGCCCAGGTTTTTTTAAGCCAAGTAGTTGCCAATGCTGCAAGCAGGGCATTGGCCTCTCTGGGTCAAGATGACTCTTTCCTTCTGAGTCGCAAGGGTTTGCGTAGCCTGCACCCACACAGACTTGTTCATTCGTTTAATTTGTGTGCGGCACCGCAGGTACCTGTTTGCTGGAAGGGAATCCAAGAATGAGCCAGGGGACACATGACTTATCTCAAAGTGGACGTAGAGCAGTAGCACCTTACATGCAGTTACTATTTCCCTTGCAAAAAGCATGCGTTGCTCTGCCCTCAGTAGAAGAATGAATTATATTGTACTTTATGCAGAGATCCAATCTATTTTTTATATAAGAAAAATACACTCTCATCTAAATGGCAACAGTTACTATGTGTGTACTGAGTGTGCTTTCTTTTAATTTACAAAGAAACTCATGATTAACAGCATTTTAGGAGACGCCTTCTATGAAATTTAGTATTAGATCTCAAATCTGTTCCCATGTGAAATGTTTTCACCAGTGAAAGAAGACATTCTTTCCACTTCTTACAACTGGTCATGCTGCTACCTATGCCATAACGAAAAAGAAAAAAAAACCAACAGTAAAAGAGTGTTCTGTACATCAGCTGAATTTTGAGACTACAAATATTAAGGGCTAAAAACAAGTAGTGCCAGACAGTGAAGTACCAAGGCCAAGACGCATGCTGATGAAGAGTGTTCAAGCCACGACCCTAACTCCTCAAGTAGCTATTGCTGAAACTGGGGTCGGGGAATCACCAGGGTGAGTACCACGTCTTACTGAACTCCTCCTTCAGATCGGAGTCAATACATTGCCACCAGAGTCCCACTTCGCTTGAGAAGCAGAAAAGGAGGTACAAAAAGGGCAGCAAAGCGCCGTTGCAGGTATTGCTGCATCCAGCTCTCCTACGTGAAGTGGGTGTCCCCAGCCAGCTTGCCTGAAGGCTGCGCCAGCAAGAGGGAACACACCGAGATGCAGATATGCTTCTGCCTGCTATTCTTGCCTTCAGGTGTCCGTCAAGTTACTTAGACTGTACCTTCAATGCCAGGAAGCACAGTACACAGAACGAACCAACACAACTTCGCTACTCTGCATTAAAACCCAAGACGATACAAAATACATTACACTTCTAAGTTCACCAACGATAACATTACAAGCAACTACAACTATAGCAGCTACAATTCAAGTACAAACAATCTGTGCTTTGTCTCCACTAGGGCTTGGTATTAATGTAAGTATTTTTAAGTCTACAATCGCTACAGACTTACAATATTTGTATTTTTGGGGGGGGGAAAGCAAGTAATTTGGCCCCAGTTCACACAACCTTAGCGTCCCTCTTTTTTAAAAAAAAAAAAGTATTTCTTTCCCTGCCCTGCAGAAACACTAAGAACACACACACAAAGGGTTCTGCAGTGTTCAGATTTTACAGTAAGTGACCAAACACAGCTAAAGCGAAAAGTAGCATTCATCAGCACAATGAGAAGTGTTGTCCTGCTTGCTCTTCTCATCTGCCCTTTTGTTTCTTTCGTTTCAATTCCCTCTTCCTCCCCACCCCTTTCCTCAAGTTACTTTATTCTAACATTTCTCTTGAAGCAACAACCTCAGTAACATGCATATAACTAAAGAAACACACCTGGTTTCTCTCCCTTCCCTGGCCTCACGCATTGGAAACAAGATCTACCATCACATGCCACTAAAACACTGACCGCTGCTTTCTAGAGCTAATGAAAGCTTAGGTCATGGCAAACTCAGCCTATGGTAATTGTGGCCAAATATTTTATTTGCCATCTACTCTAAATGTCAGTAACCACTAGGTGAGAACATTGATATTAAACACTGCCATCGATGTTCTGACAAAGCAGTCAAAATACAATAAAGCTTTATAAGCACGGACACTGTTGTGATGCTATTTTGCATTCAGCTATCCCTGTCTTAATTTAGACTCATAGGATGGTTCGGGTTGGGACCATAAAGATCATCTAGTTCCCCCTGCCAAGAGCAGATACACCTTCCACTAGATCATAGGCTGCTCAAAGCCTCATCCAACCTGGCCTCAATCACTTCCAAGGAGGGGGCATCCACAATTTCAATTTATTACTGATTTAAAATTATCTGCTTGACATGCCAGGTCATACAGGGAAGAGAACAAGCTCTTCCAAGTCTTCACTCTACCTCCATGTGCAGAGACAAAATAAAATGCACCGCTCACCACCTAGCCTACCATCCTGAATACCCTCTACGCTCCACTGCAATACAAAGAACAATTATACTTTCTCCTCTCCCCTTACCTCAAACTTTAGAGGCACATGAGCAAGAGCTACTTCAAAAGAGCAGCGGATCCCACTGCAGGGAGCACATCCCAGCACCCGCCTGGGCTTGCTCTCGGGCTTCAGCCCCAGCTGCACACAGCCGCTTCCCACCCCGCTCCCCGGAGACCGCATTATCAGCGCCTTGCCAGCCGAGAAGGTGAAAACAAGGGAACGGGACTGGTAAAGGAAGCAGGGAGAAACCAAATGAAAAATAACACAGCAGCTGGTCAGTGAGACTCGATTTTCAAATCTAATCTCGGTTTGTGCAGTCAATGGGGGAGAAATGCCACAATTTGCATGACAACGGCCAAGCAAACTGAATAGCGGCAAATCAATTCTGCAAGAGAAGATAAAGCAAAATATACCTAGTATATTAGCAGCAAGGTAGAATTAAATTCCCATAATGTCTGATGATATTGATTAAAGCAGACATTTTTTTGTTATTATTCCTCTTCCACTTAGGACATGGAAACAACTGAGCCATAGAAAGATGCAGTTGTCTTACACAAATGGAAACATACTTCGCCATGGAAGAAAATAATGTGAAGTCCACATCCATTACAAGTAACAGCCCTAGAAAATATTAGGACTGGCCAGTTTAGCATCTTACAAAGAAGCACGCTCACTTGGGCTCAGGCAGGGATTCAGCGACTTCAATTTATACCCATCAGGAGAGAAGTAAATAGTATAGCTGAAAGGAGACACAAGGTTTTATTTATGGCTTAGTTTAAAATAATCAGCAAACATGATATCTCTGATTTCCTTCCCACTTATTTAAAGACTTGACTGTCGATGCTGACTTGCAGTTGAATTTAATAACCTCACAATCACTACCGGTTTTAATATGAATTTTTTTCTGAGAATGTGCACTTGGCTGTAATTAAAAACAATTCTTTTTAACCCAAACAAAATCCTCCTCTTCTGCCTTGGTCACCAGTGTCATTACCTCATTTCATAATCTCATTTTTAAAGATGACATTACAGCTAAGTGAGAATTGCTGGTCTGACAAGGGAAGCACATCCAGCAGACGAAAAAAAGCAAGTAACTATCAGCAATGTTTCTGCCTGTGTCTAAGCATAAGATAATCGTAAAGAAAAAAAAACCCACCAGGTTAGGAAAGCAGAGAAGTCTGTGTTACTGTTAACAAAGGAATTTGCTGCAACAAATCATCATTTCAAGGTGTAAAAAAAAAAAAGGCAAAACACCAACTTTTAATGCAGTTCATTTGTGCCTTTTTTAATGACAGTCCATGTCATCATATATATCAGAGACTGAAGAAAAACTCAGCCAATATTGCTAATGTCACTGAATCTATTCTGCACAGCAATAGAAATGAATAGTAAACACATATGTATCTTGTCAATGCCAAATCTTTTGACTTCACTACCAGCTAAAAGAGAACCCCTCAGTCCCACTTCCAACACACAGATTTCCCTGCAGTACTCAGAAGAATACTCTCTGAATGCTGAATGCTTCCCACTGGTCTATGCAACGATGCCGTCCGCTGTCTTTCTGAGTCCAAGATCTGCAGCAGCAACATGCCAAGAAAGGCAGATGCTCCTGGTTTTGAGGGTGTCCTAAAGGGTGCTGGAGGGAAGCTAGAGAAGACAGGGTGCTCTTTGGTTGTGTTTGTGGAGGAGCAGGGTCCCTCCCTCGCCTTACAGTCATCAGGGGAATGGGCAGGTACAACCCTGCCCTCACACATCCCCCAAAATCAGCCCTGGAGAACACTTCAGTTTACTACCTGTTGTGGATATACCACAGATCCAAGACACAGATGTAGAATCACAGAATGGTTTGGGTTGGAGGGACCTTTAAAGCCCATCCAGCCCAACCCCGCTGCAGTGAGCGGGGACATCCCCAGCCAGATCAGGCTGCTCAGAGCCCCGTCCAGCCTGGCCTTGGATGTTTCCAGGGACGGGACATCGACCGCCTCTCTGGGCAACCTGGGCCAGTGTTTCACCACCCTCACTGTAAAACATTTCTTCCTTATGTCTAGTCTAAAACCTGTCTATGTCCAAACCTGACCTATAACAACGTTTCCTTCAGCAGGCAGACTTATATTAATATATATTAGTTTTTGTAACCAACTTCAGTAGAGACGTAAGTGACATTTACTCCCTGAAGTGAAATTATACATTTATATACATCCTATCGTGTTTCCCCATCACATTTCTTTACTGTAGTTCAGCTGTCACAATCTCCCTCACTCTAGTGTGAAAGGAGACATATCTTCTGGGTTTAACAATGAAAAGACAAAAAAACCCCAAGAACAAGCCAATGTCAGTAGCAGGGCACAGAGCCCACTTCATGGATCAAAAAGTCCAGGCACGAGACATTTCTGAACAAAAAGAATTGTGCTTTACCACTTTGTGTTCAATAGTTCCTTCGGGGAAATAAACCTTCAACAAATTATCCCTCAGAAAACTGGGTGGTAACATACAAAGATTTTGTTTTATTTTTTTTTAAGGAGAGAAAAATTCTATAAATATCAAGGCCTAAAATGCTAATGTAACTATGCAGCCCCACATCTAAACCGGTTCAAAAGCCACTTGCAATACATACTTCATAAATTCCAATCTTTCCTCTCTGCTGATCTTGGTTATCCACTTTTTCTTTTTTAGATGAAAAAGCCCAGCAGCCCGCAGCACTGAGCTGCACAGAACAGGATAGGAGCATCCCACTACATCTCAACCAAACAATTATAAGCGCATATGAGGAAACATTAAATACTGCTCATTTTATTTGCACTTATATTGGCTAGAATTAATGAAAGCATGGAAAACCAATGTTTCCAGTTTTATTAAATATGGTGATGAGTTAAGCAGTATGAACAAAAGGAATTAAATATTGGGATGACTTTTCTCACTCACAGAAGCTGGATGAATAATGTGGCATAAATAATTTATAACATACATTTCAAAGTTAGCAAGAGCAGATTTTAGCTTATCCACAGTTTGTGGATAACACCACCACAGATCCTATCTGAACTATAAGCATTTCCTAAAAGTATTGGTTATTACAAGTAACAAAAATTCAACCAAATTTGTTAATTCAATCGGAATATTGCATGTTCCTCCCCGCCCTGCCCCCAGGGTTGGATGACTTCAACTGTTAGAGTGCATAACTATTTTTTAAGATATGGTACTGTGCCGCCACCAAAAAACCCAAGAGTTTTGCCCTTGCTCCAAGTCACCTACACCGTTACCATTCCCTCTGTAGCGATCATATGCACACAAGTCCCTGAGTCAGCTCAGCTTCCTCCTGCAGCTAATGAACTGGAAATTAATTGAAGAAAAATGGCTATATAATGGATCTGACTTACCTTAAAGTTATTCAATATGAAAGAAAGGTAAAAATATTTGATCAGGTTTGCAGAAGGGGCAGGGCCGCTACGAAAGATGGCGAGTTGTCATTTTACTAACTCATGCCAATGAGTAAACTTCATTGCTAGGTATGAGCATAGCTTTGCTTTCCTCCAATAGTCCTACAGGGTTTTTTATTCTGCATCTAGCACGGTATGAACACAGTGTAATATAACCTCATGCAATATGCATCATCTCATACAGTATAGATTCAAACATTAACGATGAAATTCGTTCAAACCCTAGTCCTGAAAAATAGCCTTGCCCTCACCATCCTTCAATTCTTGCCAAGGGCACAAGCATGTGATTGATTATAATAAGACGATTTCTGGATATGTTATTAAGAAGGTATAGAGCAAAAGCTCAAAAAAAGGAAAAATTCTCATAAAGGTCTTACTAAAATATCCAAGTAATTATAATGTTTGTTCAAATACATGCCCTTCACAAACTTCTGTTTGTGGCATGTAAACTGATAATTCTAAACAGCGGCCAGTAAGATACATGCCCGATTACTTCCCCAACACCTTACCCCCCGTGACTTAACAACTAAAATTCTTTTAGGTTAAACGAGTGGAGGCACTGCAATACAAGCCTCACGGTTTGCAGGATGCGTAGTCGTCCCGGCTCTTGTCCCACTACTAGTCTGTTAGCTGGAAACCGTGGTCTTTCAAGAAGTCAACTTTAAGACTTCAAACCCATTTACCAAATTAGCTCTACATAAACATTTAGGAACTCAGTTAAGTGAGAGCAATCCCTTCCTGCGCCACAGCCAACCGAGATATTAACAACAAGAACTAGAAGAGACTGAAAAGTTCATTTCCTTCATATACAGAATTTTAAAATGTACGCATACAACGTACAAACCCACATGCCTCAACCTCTCCTGTAGTATACTAGAAAGAATGGTACAGATTAACAGGAAGCTACAGCTTCAAACAACATTGTAGCTCATTTTAAAACGTGTTTGTGAACATTTACAGCTAAAGATAATTAACTCATTTCAACCTGTTCTGCTCCTGCGTCTTACATTTACGAACAGTGGTATTCACACATTAACTCTTCAGGGCAATTTCTCACTGGATTACAAGTAGTAAAGTTAAATCTGTTTCTGACAAAGAGGGAAGAAAGAGTCAATTCTCTTGTAGTTAATGGAGTTAAATTGGGGTACATCAAAGTAAAATGAGGCCCATTCGCTTGTGTTTGTGCCGGCACAACAAAGCCTGCGTCCCAACACTAACAGAAACTATTCAACTGCCCAGCTCCAGGGAAAACAAGATGTTTTCAGGAAAGCCAGTAAAATCCCTCTTGTAAAGCAGTCTCCAAAGATGAAGAAGGTGAGAGCAATTAAATGAATGGGGAAGCAAGAAAAGAAAACCAACACTGAACAATTCCAGATCACCATTAGTCTTTTCATACCTTTGAATAAATCAATAAAATGGTTTGAGGAGACAGGTGTGAAGGCAGTGGGACCAAAACCTTACTAACTCTTGCCCTGCTCACACCATCCCCTGTGGGACAGGGTCCCCAACAGCTGAGACCCCTCTTGCATGGACGGTGTTCAAGCAGGGCACAGGACCCTGGCTCCCATCCACTGCTCAGCACATTAAGAATGTCACCCTCTAAACAACTCCACAGGAGTATTAGCAGCGCAATCAAACCACAGGACAGCAAAGGCTGGACTGCAGAGAATATTAAGTTACACGTCTCCTTCCACCGCCTAATGCTGGCATGAAACTGTGATTTCATCAGGTTTTCATAAAAACCTTACCCCTGCCCTCCTAGGCCAGTGGAAACCCAATGTACTCTGAAGGAGTAATTCCATCTGGCTGAAGACACCCATTTACATCGCTTAGTGACACCAGAGTGGCTGACAAAGGGAGCTCTTCGCTCTCCGAGGTGGATTAGGGGACGCTTTACTGGCAGCTGCACGGTGAGCTCTAGGTACGGGGCTGTCTGCAGAGAAGGAAATACTGAGAACCAGTGTGACAAAGGAGAGCAATAGGCAGGGAGGAAAAAAAAAAAAAAAAAAATATCCTTCAGCATCAGTCAGGGACTTTGCTAGAAACACTCCTACCAGATTAGTGTCTGCAACACCCTGAGCCACCACCTTCCAAAAACGATTGGTTCGCTGAATACATTTACAACGAATAATAATCAGCTTCTCAGCTTCTTATGGCTTTTTTCTTTTATTCCTTAATCCAGTATCAGGATTCATCAAACACGTAATTTTCTGTTAACATGACTTAAAAGCGAGGATCACATGCAAACATGAAATAATGCCTACATAACAAATGATCCTGACGGTCGGTTCGAGTAAGTGAAATATTAGTAAGTGATACTACAAGTGCAAAAGAAGTCTATTATACTCGTGCGTGGCTTCTTTTCCACTGGCAACTCTAACTGAAATAGATCGTTTTGTTTTAAACCCCACAATACAAGAAACTATACTGAAATCTTCCCTCCCCTCAATTCAGATCCATTGTATTGTTTATTTTTAAATTAAAAAGAAAAGTCTGGCTGAACTTATTTTAGTGTTTTTGAGCAATGAAACAGGCAGACAAGTAAAACTGAGAAGTTAAAAGAATCAAAGCTTTAAGGGAGTCAAAGACTGATCCCAATGAATCTGCAATTTTCTGGTGTATCATTCTGCATCAGATGAGTAATCCATCGTTTGGCACTGTTTCCAGGAACGGACCATCTGCTCTCAGCATGACCGTGCTCATGGAAGCTGCACAGAATCTTTCACTTTCTCTTCGACAGCTCTAGAGAAAAATAATAATAAGGTTTCTAAAAAGAACAAAGCCAATAAACGTTAAGCTGCTTTGCCTGAAATACTATCTCTTCACAGGTTCAGTATATCTAACTCGCATTAGTGGCCTTCTGCCACACAGAAGTGGCATTTGACATGGAGGAAAAACCATACTGACAGGGGAAAATGGATTTTCAGCCATGAGATCACAACACTAAAACAATAAAATCACAGATAAGTGATTGAGGGAATTTGCATATGTACAGTTTCTGAATTCTTCCTAATTTCACGCACGTGCTCTATCACAAATGCCTCAAAGAGCAGCAACGCAACCACAGAATGAAAAGCCTCTCCATCTATCCCCTACCCTGCCTGCAAGGAAGGCTACAGCACAAAAGCCCCTAACCTTAATGCTCCAGCAAGGCAGCTCCATGGAAGGAGCCAGATCTGAAAGTGAAAAAGAAACCAGCCAACCACTTTTAATGGAACTGTCCCGTAAAGTCAAATTAAGGCACCTGGCTAAAGGGGTAGGAAATCAAATTCTCATACAAACACACAGGTGGGTGCTGCCAGAAGAGGCTGTCCTGTTCCCACAACCCCAGCTACACCTTCACATCCTCTCCTATGCCAGCACGGGCACTCACCTGACCCCTTATGGGTGCCAAGCCTAAGCAACTAAACCAGCCCAAGGCTTCAGATTTTTACTCGGGAGCTAAAAACCTTCATGAGGAGTCTTTAGCCAGGGGGAAAAGATCAATACCAGCATTTTTGGCAGCTGCCTGCCACTAGGTCAGTTCAGCTGTACTTTCAAAATCCAGCTAAGAGTTGATTCTTAAGCAGCTGAAGTCACTGTAAGATCCCACGTGGATTTTAACAGCACACAGGTTCTAGCTGTGGCCCAGGGAACACCATGGGATCATGTAGTTGAAGAGGAGAAGGCCTAACCACCTTCTTATGCTATTAAGAGTGGTCTTAGATCCAGTATCTTACTGCCGTCAAAAGGGTTAGGGCTCACTGCCCGCCCACCCACTTCGCAGCTGCAGCCTCCCAACTCCGTCTCGTGTGAGGACCAGCGCTCTTCCAAACTTCGCCCGAGCCACTACCCCAGCAGAAGAGTTCTCCATGGGGCTTCATCCTTCAGACTTGAAAGTTAGAAAATCAAGCCGACTTAAAAGCAAAGGTAGGTACGAATGACTAGTTTTACTATGCCCTCAGTATGCACATGGTATTGCTACGGCATCATCTAAAGACCAGCTGGGTTTGGGACCTCCTGAATAAGTTGATCTTATGTCACCAGCGCAGCAAACTCCAAACAAAGCCCACAAAGGCCAGTGGGAGGGGGATTAGAAGAAAAGATCTAACTCAGCTGTTATGGAGTTGGAGCTTTTTTGTTTTGGGGGTTGTGGGTTTTTGGGGGTTTGTTTTTTGTGTGTGTGGGGGGGGTCGTTTTCTTTTTTTTTTTTTTTTCTCAAAAGGCCGAACTATTTCCTAATGCCTGTAGAAATGGCTTTGGGACTCATTGTTTACAAGACTGAGCACTCCACACCCAGGAAGCACGTCTCTAAAGTAAGCACTTAGAAAGCCAAAGGCAATATCCATACTTTGCTCACGTTTTGGAAGCTCGAAGCCCACATCTTGAACGCAAGATCACTGGAACATAACACAGCAAGATGAAAGCATGCTGAGGAGATCAGTTGCCCTTTTTTTTTTTAAAAGCCAAAAAAGTGCACACAAGGTGTCCTTAATTCTTTGGCCTACAGCTCTAAAGACTGAGATTGAACGGAGCCATTGCAGCATCACACCTCTCTTGATCAGGGTACCAAATCCCATACTTAAGGGCTGGAAGATCCCAGCCGTGTGACACAACAAGCCAGGGCTTCATCCAGCCCCTAGTCTGCTCCTGGCCACTGACACAAACCTTATGCTTAGAACTGGAAATAATTTCTTCCATCACTGAAGTGCAAGTTTGTACTCTTTCCTTCCAGAGTACACTACAATGAAGACAAAAACATCATGCCCAGAACAGCCTTCTCATAGCTTTCCTGAGACCACAGGGATAAGAGGTGCCAGTTCTGCCAAAGAGATGCTCTTCTGCAGGAGAACGCACGACAGGGAGGAGCAAGGTGATGTGCGTGGGAAAAGGAGCTCTGACTGTAGGGGTCTGGAGCGTAAGGATGAGCATACAAGGGCAGTGAAGGAGTAGGGGTAAGATGTGCCCTAGGACAGACATACAGCAAGTGCAGAAATGGAGTGGAAGAGAAGGGAGAAAGCACAGAATTACCCATGAATGGAATCAGGTGCTGAAGCAGCAGGAATATGTGCACAGGTGGGGTTTAGAGCTTGAGTGAGGCAGGTGGTGGAGGAAGCCAAGCTGAAGAGGACTTCTCTGGCTCTTGTACCACCACAGAAAGCAGAGCTGGTCCCCTTTGTGTCTACAAGGGGCTTCAGTCGGGAGAGCACTTCCCTTCCTGACCAGCCACAGGAGTGCCACTCAGTCTCCAGCTACAACGACCCTAGAAACCTCAGCCCTTACTACCAGTCTTTATTCCTGATCATCTTCGTCAGTTATTTTACATCTCTTAAGTATGGCTCTAGTACTACTCCTATGCAAAGCCCAAATACTTTTGGTGTTCAAGCAGAAAGGAATCATTTGACATGAAAAATTCAATGCAGACCGTTAGAAACACACCTGGCCCACTCATCACCCTCCTTTACCCTCTCTCACAGTCATTTCCAATAGGCAGATTTCTTGCTGCCAGATTAACTGCTCAGCTGGCAGGAGAGCAGGCCACCAGATTCCCTGAGGTCCCAGCTGCTCCTCCCCTATTACTATCAGGGCTCCCATTAGAGGCAACATATCCTACCCTGATTAAAACATTTCCTAGCCAAGTCTTACACCAGCCTCAGCCTGCCAATTTCAGAAGACTTGCTCTTGATTTATACCAAAGTAAATGAGATGAAGCAGCAATTAAGAACTGAAGGAAAAGAAAAGGCAAAACAATGACAGGGGGAAGCCTCAGAAGTACTCAGTCCTTGAGCTGCAGGACTAACTTTCAGACCTATGAACATTGGACCTAAAAGCTAATTTATTATCTTGGGAATCTAAAATAGTTATTTTCCCTAAAGAAAAAAGGTTTGTGTTTTATAAATAAATCTGCTCCATTCTTGAATTCATATCAAGCTAGCAGGATTAGCTATCATAGGATTAGCTATCACAGAATTAGGTATGATCCATGTACACATCTGCATCATTTCCAAAGCACCACAGAAGACAAAAAGAAGGATGTAAGCAATACACAGAAACTGTGTTTACAGTTAAGAGCAACCATCTTCTTTGTCCTTCCTTTTGTTACAATATATCAGTATAACACCACTCATTCTTTGTGCTCTTTTACACTGCTGAGTCTGGACTGATGATTCTTGTAGATGTTCGGTTAGCAATTAATCACCTGTCTCTACCTTTTGGACTTTACAGAAAGCACCTTGATCACAAAATAACTTAATACAGAATACTGTAACTGCCTCCAAATAGGGAGAAAAAACCCCAGAACAACCCTACTTGGGATCCCTGCAGCTCCAGGGTCTATGCCATTCATTCATGGCAGTGAGCAACTGCCTCCACCCAAGGAAGGGATACCCCAAGCACCAGCAGCGAACGTTCAAATAGGATGCTACGGATTATTGAGCAGCAATGTTATAGACATTAGTTCAAAGAGCTACCGAGCTGGTAGTTGTTTTTTGAAGGACTGCAGCCAATTCTTTCCCCTCACTCTTTTTACCTTAACAGTTAAACCATCTGAAAGTCATTATAAATTCTATTTGACTAATTAATATCTAGCTGTCAGGTACTAACTTCCCCACAGATATTAAGGGAAGCTTATGGCCTTGAAGCCATGTTTGTATTGAAACAAACACTGGGAAGGACAACAACTCATTGCTGGCTTTTTGTTTATCTTTTCTAAAGAGAAAGAAAATATATTTTGCATCTGTCACTCATCAAGTGCTGTAGAGCAACAGCGCCTACAGCATCCACAGATATCCTTACCTCAGGTAAGGCCTCCTAATCTAAATCAGACCAAAAACCTAAAATCACACCCCAAATGACACCTAACAAAGAAGTAAGAGAGCAAGAGGCAGGATAAGAACACAGTTTTATGTGATATTTCATGTTGCACCAAACCTCATGAGCAGAGCACAGAAGTCCTTCCACAACTTAAATGGCATGTTCTTATGTAGTCAGTCACCTAAGCATCCCCAGAGGAAACAAGGCTTATCTGCTTAAACTGCTCCACTCCCTTGCAAGCAGTACCTTCCTTACGCTCCGCCTCCCCACAGCTGAACCACAGCATATGGTATACGTAGGTATTGGTACTCCGCTCCCAGCGATACCACTGCTCCAGCCCTCGTAGCTGCCCTCATCTGGTAAATCTGCTTTTGCCAGCCACATCACCGCTGCTCTCTTGGCAGCGTTTTCCATAGCTGCGGAGCAAACGTGCTCCTGTTCCATGTGTTCCCAAGCGAGGATGCCAATCCTTGGACACCAGCCTTTGGCATCAGGCCAGATGGATGGTTTCTGCTGTTCCTCTGCTTTATGGACTTGAATAGCAAGAGACTATGAACTGTAAAAACACAATGCTGCTATCTACTGAAGAAATAAACATCCGTCTGCCACACAGCAGTAAAACAACCTCAGATTAGAAAATAGAGATTTTAGGAAGAGGAACATGAGTGTAAAAAAATAACCTAACAGAAAATCAAAATGTAAAACGTAACTTGCCATCCAATACACACACTTGAGGTAAGTGAAGAGACATTGCTGCACTATCTTAATGAATATAAATATTACTTACGCCTCACATTTGTGGAACAGAGCGAGGGGCTTGCAGTTTTAGCATCTCTTTTCGGAGCTGGGGAATTACTAGCCAAAACCTCTGAGAAAAGCTGAGACAATTGCCTTTTCAGCAGTCCCTAAGGTGGTGCCCATCAGCTGGTGACATTCCCTGAGCAGAAACGTTTCCCACTCCTTCCCACTATCCCGTATTTATGCCCACACTCCAAGCTTAAACCTTTCCCCCCGGATCTACTTCATCCCTCAGATGAACGGCTGCTCTTCGTTACTTGACGTTAAGGAATATCAACTTACAGCAAAGCAGATAATGCAAGTTGGATTAATTACACTTCCCAGGGTATCCAAGGCACAGACACAAAGAGAAAAGTAACCTTTTTTGGACAAGCAATGGATCAGCAGTCACGCAGCCTGCTACACCCCGATACTATCCTGTGTGCAAATAACAACAGTCTGTGCCTGTCTGGCACATTTACCCAGAGAAATCTGGCATATGTTTTACTGTGAATAATTAGGGCAAACACACATAACGCCGTTATTTCAAGGTACCTTTTATTAGGGCTCCATTCCTCCAGACTTAAAACGAGACTAAGATGACAAGATACAAGACTATCAAAACTTAATTCAGTAAGAGACTGAAACAGATGATCAGGTAGGAATTGGAGTAAATAAACCTTCCACGCAAGCTAAAGCAACCAAACAAAGCAGACACCAAACTGCACTTTGGACACCTGTTCATCTGTGAAGATATGGCTATTTCATAGTTTCTCTCTGCTTTCTTCCTACAGTGATTTAGATATATGAAAGCTTTATAGTATAACCTGAATCCAGTTTAGATATTACATATGCACACCTTGATATATGTGAAGAACTGATTTTTGAAACATATATTGGTTTTCCTTTTTAACAGAGGATTTTTAGTTCTAGAAGGAATGTGTCCATGGAAGGGAAGAGAATCCACAGAAAAATCTAGGGAATATGCTTGCTTCCTTATTTGCTTACTTTAGCATTGAGTCTCCCGATTTTAAGTGCAAGTCCTGCCACATTTAGAGGGTTCACAAATTCTACACTCCACCCGCCCCCCCACCCCCACCCCCCTTTTTTTTTTTTTTTTTTTAAAAAATCCTGAGAACACACCAGATTTCACCCAGGGGCAGAGCAAGGAGCCAGGCTGACAGGCCTCCTGGCACCAGCTCATACCCTGAAGGTACACACAGGATTCCTGTGATTCACGATTTGGAAGGCAAACAGAAAGACCTCTGGATGCTTCAGTGTTTTTGTTGGGGGTTGTTTTTTTTTTTCTTTTTAAGTAACATTTCAGTACCGTGCAGTAGTCTTGAAAAACAGGGAGATACACCACATGCTCTAAACAGTCGTTTTCAGAAACCTGGCATCAGCAATACTTTTTTTTGGCACAAAGTCTTCCAAGGGTGCAAAAGCCACAGGGAGCTACTGGAGCCCTCAGCTGCTCATTCCTGCTCCTCCCACCCTTTGAACACCAACGTTCATGCAGACAGGCTGAGAACAAGAACAAAGACCAGCTCTCCATATGCCCCCAAAGGGTGGCTTGTGCCCCCGCGAGGGGGGTGGCAGCCAGCCCGGCAGCAGGACAGAGCAGAAGCACCTCCGCCGGTGCCAGTCACAACGCAACACACATTTTACTGGATCTTGGGGACTTCCACTTGGAAATTCAGGGATTGGTTTTCAAGAGCCTTCATTCAAACAAACTTAAATTGAAAAACACTTCCATGCATAGGCTGGGGGCAAAAAAAACCCCAAACAACCCAAATCTGTTTGTCCAAGCAGGCTTGTAGGTGTCGTTCTTGTACAGGGATTCAAAACCAACCCAGGGCCAGAAACATCAAAGCCTGACCAGGACCAAGCACCATAACCACAGTCAGGTAGGAAGAAAGCAATTTGATTAAACTGGTGTAATAGAGAAAAGTGGCAATAGGAGAGACATACCTTGGAAAAATCAATACACAGGGCTTATACATACCGTGTTTTTCTTCAGCAAAATTTTACAGCTGCAGGCAGTTTTCAAGGGTGGTAGTGACTGCTGCTGCAAGACCTCAACTTGTTCCAGCTGAGCTTGGAAAGGGTTTGATCATCCCATTCCAGACAGCTACAATGGAAGTGATGAGTTACTTGAATCAGGGTTGGTGTCTTATCAGCATAATTAATCTAATTCGATGATTAACCCAAGGAGGGAAGAGCTCCTTCAGGCACAGGTAAAACAGCACATGAGTCATTACTTGGCAGTGACCATGATTAGTCTGAAAATGCAAGTTGTGGTTTGTTAGATGGTTTGGACTAAGTCTAAAATGGAAACACACAGTTATTAGGTGCTATGGCAGAAGCTCTAGGCAGTCTTTCTCTGACCACCAGAATCCAAGGCACTACAAACACTAAAAACACGTTAATTTGTCCAACACTAGAAAGTGTCTTGGGAAACAACACCCACGTTACAAGTGTACACCGAACACTGCTCTGACGTAGGTCAGTTCTGTCTCAAGTACTAATGGCGAGGGCTCTTCGCATACAGTTCTATACATCATGCTACAGTTCGAGCCTTTTTTATCACTGATACACCCCATGGAATTACCACGAAACTGCTCTCAATATCCAAATGAAAGACACCTTCCACAGGGCCAGGACCTGTTTTACAAGTGTCTGATGCCTGATAGCTCTTAAGCAGTGCTTCTGGTTTCTTCATACAGAAATTTCAAGAATCCCTTATGCAACCTCAGAACTGCGTCTCATAGAATACGGTCCCATACGAACAGCAAGCTGCGAGTATTGCCATACATTCCTACAAGTCTAAGGCAGCAAAAGCTAGCATAGCCATCAAAGGGAGCAGCCTACCCTTGCTAATATTGCCGTGTGTTTGTTGCTGCTACTCACGCCTTTTCCTTTTCTGCGTTACACAGCTGAAAAGCAAATTAGATCCGTGAATTCACCCAGGTTAAAAACATTTTGAGGGTAAGGAAGGTTAATTAAGTTTATGTGAGCTTAGAGTATAGATGGAATTTCACGGTTCCTTCCAGAAGCATATGAAACCGATGGAAGAAGAAACTAAGTCACATCACATCCGAGAGTTGTCCAGCCCTCACTTCAAGCGGCTGTTTGCCAAATAAGCCAATTGCTCTAGCACTGGAAACACACATTGGCTAATAAAGTGTTTCTGGCACTTCCTGGCAATTTGTCATTCTGTACGCAGATTTAGCAGCCTGCCTGTACACTTAACAGCCATGAAAATAATTGCAATGAAGAAGTGATTTATCCCCTCTGACCTGATTTAAAGCCAACAGAGCTCAACTGCGGCATCCAGTGAACTTTGGATGAGTATTTACATCTATCACTGGCCAATATCTTACTGCCGATACAAAAGCCATCTTCTGTTCCATACTCAGAGAACTAATACACAGGGCATTTCATCTGTATTTCTTAGCTTCCACTAGGGGAGATGGAAATGTTGAAATTCTTCAATAGTCTACCATCATACAGCACACAGGTAAGGAGAGAACAGTCCCCATTTTCTTCAGATCAAAACCAATTGCTACTCCTTTTATGAAATAATTCACAGCTTATATTTGTATCAGCTATTAATTCAGGAACATGCTTACCAAATTCTTAAGACTTCTCTGCTAAGGTGCATAATCGGTACTGCTCGGGTCCTGCCCTTGGGTCACAACAGCCCCAGACAACGCTACAGGCTTGGGGAAGAGTGGCTGAAGAGCTGCCTACTGCAGAAGGCCCTGGGGGTGCTGGTCAACAGCCGGCTGAGCATGAGCCAGCATGTGCCCAGGTGGCCAAAGAGGCCACCAGCACCCCAGCTTGTATCAGCACTGGTGTGGCCAGCAGGAGCAGGTCAGGGATGGTGCCCCTGTGCTCGGCACTGGTGAGGCCCCACCTCGAATGCTGGGCTCAGTTTTGGGCCCCTCAGGACAAGAAGGGCCTTGAGGGGCTGGAGCGTGTCCAGAGAAGGGCAACGGAGCTGGGGAAGGGTCTGGACAGCAGGTCTGATGAGGAGCGGCTGAGGGGGCTGGGGGTGTTTAGCCTGGAGAAGAGGAAGCTGAGGGTAGACCTTATCACCCTCTGCAACTGCCTGGAAGGAGGTTGTAGTGACGTGGATGTTAGCTTCTTTTCCCAAGTAACGAGCGATAGGACAAGAGGAAACAGCCTCAAGTTGCACCAGGGGATAGACTGAATATTAGGAAAAATTTCTTCACAGAAAGGGTTGTCAGAGATTGGCACAGGCTGCCCAGGGAAGTGGTTGAGTCTCCATCCCTGGAGGTATTTAAAAGACATGTAGACCTTGTGCTTTGGGACATGGTTTAGAGGTGGACTTGGCAGTGCTAGGTTAAGGGCTGGACTTGATCTTTAAGGTCATTTCCAACCTTAATGATTCTATGCTTAAACCAGTATCAAGGGAAGGAAAGAACAAAATCTATTGAAGGATTATGTTGGCCAGTACTGGAGGTCGTGACACCCCCATTAGATACACCCCATGTGTTGCTGGCTGCTGCATATGAAGATGGAAAGAGCTGTTGCAGATTTCCTACATAATTCCAAAAGAGGTCCATAAGTTCTTAGCATGAACTAAAATTGAAGTCTTATCCCTCAATTCCTTTTGTTTTTTTCCCCCCAACTGTAAAATTCCTACTGGAAACAAAATACTTCATGCTAATAGTTCCAACTAAGTCAATAGTAGCACAAAAACATTAAGAAAAGGACAGTTCAAGGACAGAAAAGGTTTTGCAATAACTGAATTTCTGCCCTAGCCTCAGTCACAGGACTATTAAGGGGTAAACGTAACAAGTGATGTGGGCGAGTGCTTTCAGAGTAGTCATTACCAAACAGTTAAAATCTATTTTTTCTCCAGCATCCTGGCGGGCAGCCTTACTGGAATGGACAAGGAATACATGTTTATAGAGAACATGTTACTTCTCACCTGTGAGAGAAAACTCTCACCAACTTCTGTCAACCGTTAGGCTCACACTAAGAGGCTTTCACCAGCACTGGAAAGCCAGCTACCACAGAAATCCTGCTCTCAAGGCCTGGCAATCCACTGCTCCCTCTTTCATCTCTCACAATGCATCATTAACACAAACAAATGCACATGTATGCATGCCTTCCCGCGCACACACACTAAGTTAGTCATATTTTCAGTATAAATTTTAATACATGTAAAAGTTTTCCCATAAGGTCACATGGAGTTTAATGTATCTCTAGGAACAAACATCCTAAAGCAGTAACAACATACACGTCAAGCGATGGCTATGGAAAACTGCTCAAGGCACCATTGCAACCACCTGCCAACCAAAACACTGTTCTGCTGCACCAGAATGCACGTTACTCAGACGAGTCCATATTAAGAGAACCGAGGCTTAATGTGGCATTTTGAAAGCATTTTTCTTTTAAGTGAGACCGTGCATCCTTGCCTGCCCCTTCCAAGGAAATAGCCAGAGCTAGACCAGAATCGACTTGGAGTACTTAATGAATAAACAGACGAGAGCATAAGAGATTACAACTGGCCTGGTAGGAACGCAAAAGCAGCAGGGAAATGTGAAGAGGAGCACGTGGCAGGCATGAGAATAAAGTCAGAGCATCAGGACTGCTGCGGGTAACAGGCAACCCAAAGGGTTCGCAGCAAGCGAGGCGACCACCCTGCAGCCAAGTTGCAGATTCAAGCCAGAGCTGCAGAGACCACGGGGTGTCCTCCAGAAGCTGTGTAGGAACCATCTCTGAACAGGATCCTCCATCCCCTGGAGAGAAAACTGACAAGCAGTTTCACTACAGTCAGTACGTTATCACTGGAAAATGTCTAAATAAAGACACAAACCCTTCATTCTGGGCAGACACACACATGCACCGCCACCGCCACCCCCCATGCTCCCCAGTGTTTCTCATCTGGGTATTAGAAATGTTTTCATCTCTTCTAATGGGAATTTTATTACTTATGTTTCACATTTTCTTGTTTTATTGATGGGAAATGAGGGGAAAAAAAGATTACACTAATGGAAGTTTAAAAATCCCCATGCTCATTTCCAGAGAATCCAGGAAAATTGGTGCCTTGGTGTTTGTATCATCATTACATTCTCAGTAGGTGCGTGAATTTGGTCTTCGAGGAGGACTGAGAAAAGATACAGCTCCCAACTGGTTGTACAGAGTCTTGAAACCCTGAAGATGATTTCTAAAACAACAGCCAAGGGACATGGAGAAGCAGAGCAGCAGGACCAGCTGCAGGGGACAAGCATGAAGGAAGATGATTATTCCAGCTTGAAAAAATAATCAAGACGAACTGTCAAAGAGGCAGAAAGACAAATAGTTGGTCGCTCGTAAATCATGCAAAGCCATGTCAGAGTGTATAAAGTCATTTAACACATTTGCAGCCTCAAGTGACTATCAAGGGGCAGTGGTGGATTCCAGGTTCCATAACCTATAGCCAGGCTCCGAGGTTGAATAGTCACTGATGGTCACCAGCTGAACCACCTTGCCATCTTTTTTTATTTCAGTGGAGTACTGCCTTTCATTACAGCACGAAGCACAACCAATCTCAGCCCAAGCACCGCATATTTTTTTTTTTTTAAATGCAATTGCATCAAAAAGTAAACCCCAAAAGTATGAATCAGGAGTGCCTGTGATGTTTTGGATACGTTATCTTAAAATCCTGAGAAGTTATTTTGAACTGACTGGGATTTGAATGCTAGCAATTAGATGACAAACAGATGCCTCATGACAAGCAAGATCAATAACAGTAACAATTACCATTTTGTGAGATAGGAGTGTAACGTACACCAGAAAAATGCATTTTTAATTTGTCAGAGCTAATATTTATCCAAGGTAACAGATTATTTGCTTTGTTGATTGTAAATTTCTGGAGCTCTTGGTTGAATCTGTACAAAACATAAAGGTCCCTTCAGCATCAAGCAAATCTTTAGTGGCAACCAACAAATGGAAGGAAATTCTCAAGAAAACAACTAAACAAGAAAGGGAAACAATTGTTTTACATTACAACCATAGCACAGGGCTTTGTTCTTCCTCCATATGAATTATCTCAGTAATCTCTACAGTTACCATAAAAAAATTACATCAGACAACATGCCTTTCTTCTAAACAATTTCTAAAATTTTTATGAATGTCCGCCACATGCAATCAAGAGATGAGCAACACCGAATTGATTTTGCCTGCCTAAGCTTGTAATTTACACTGTCTTGCGAGCATTGCCTACTGTACCCTTCTGTCAGCTCAGAATGGGCTTCGGTTTAAAATTAGCAACCACGTTTAGTTTCTGGACTGTGAATGTAGTGAGGCTAGTTATATTATGGTACAATAGTCGTAACAGCTAGCATGCATTTAATCTTAGATCAAAATAAGACCTAACAAATTTATGTGAGAAAAATTCCTGCCTTACTGAGAGCATTTGCACACAAGCATTAGTTTTGGTTGTTATTGCATGGGCAGGGTTCTATTTCAAATAAATCTAGAGATTGGGTTTCTTCACTGACTGTTTTTAAATAGCACTATTTGCCTTTTCCAGTGCATGTTTATCAATGTATAAGGTACGTATTAGGCATATACCTTCTTTGTAGAACAGGACTGCTGCCACACTTCGGCAATTTCTGTTTGCTATATGGTTTCATATCCTTGTATAATCCCTGCCAACTTCTATGCATCCCACTAATTACTGTTAACGTATGGATTTATGTATAACACAAATGAATCCTGTCATCAAAACAACCACCAAACAGCTGGGGCAGTGACAATAGCTTAAATCCCCTATTGTCAATTTCCCACTTCATTGGATTTGATACCACAAGCCTGCGGCAACCCTCTGAAACCGAAGAGGGTCATGCAGGTGCAAGCCCACGTTGAATACAACATACACAGAGGTCATAAAATTTAACTTGTCCCATTCCTTCTCAATTTGCTACTATTTCTTCCCCCCGCCCCCCCTTTTTTTTTTTTTTTAAATTGACACCTTCGATTTCTGCAGAGTCTTGAACAATTTCACCTCATCAGACACAGCATATCTAAAAACGTGCTTAACTTCAAGCATGGATTTTGAGGCATTAAAACCAAAGAATATAGTAGTTTGGAGACTACATCACATGCATCCTATGTTATTTATAGACCTGTATGGATAGCGTGCACTATTACATATACTTCACGAGAAGCTTAATCGTGCAATACATCTTTTAACAAATTACTGACTTCAGCATAATTGCTACCTCCACTAAGCAAAACAAAGTAACTTGTATGAAAATTACCATTCGCTCCCTTGAAAGTTGCATTCAGGTCATTATCCTTAAGGAGAAACAGGTGTATCGAGTTCAGGATGCCTCTTTTTTGCCATATGTATTCAAATGACAACCAACCTTTGCAAGTCTACGAAATGAAATTATTCAGAGACCTGCAGGTTTTCTTAAAAAGCCATTTCATAAAGGAAAAAAAACCACCCTACTCACACCGCAAAATGTCACAGGTTCAGCAGTTCAACTGATTTCTTCAGTGCCTACTTGGTTTTAAGACTTTTACACACACATGCACATGATATAATTGCAGGTACAATACTTCCCCTTATTATTTAATCCCCTGAAGCTATAACTGAAAAATGCTAATATTACCTTGCATGCTTGAAGCAGCTTGTTAAAGAAAGGCAATTTTCTCATGTGTCAAAAGATTCCAGTCCCATGAGATCCTCCGGTTAATTCATAAAGTAATTTAATCATAATTAAAGCAAAATTGCATCTTACCCAACCATCATGTTTTGCAAGACAGATTTAGCTAAAAAAATTGAAAATCTACATTGCCAGCAGGAAGAGAATAAAAGCACATTACAGGAGATGGGGGGAATTAAAGGTTAGAGGCTGTCAACTCTGCTAGAGGTAACAGAACTCCTGCAGGTCCAGGTTCCTCCCCAGCTCTCAGCGAGCCCATGGGTAGATGGGCCATACTCTTCTGTACAAGACAGACGACTTATTTTGCATTTCTCCCTCTGAAATGTTATTTACTTCAGGAATTCACTCACCCCCAACTAATTACAGCCATGCAAAAGCACAGCTTTTGCCGTTCGCCCACACACGGCGAACATTTTCTTTTCTGATGGGCTGTATTTAGCCACAGAAGTAACCACATCCCCAAGAGTAACATTAAAATTAAGATAACCGGAATCGGACCCTGCACCTCACGTTGGTTTCCTGGATGGGTTGAATTAGCAATAAATACAGCATGCAACATAGCAAGTATCTGGCTCTGAATTAAGCCACATTTTGTGAAGGAAAACAGACTAAATCTTTTTTGTTTGGATACGGTTTCGTTGTTTGATTTTGTTTGGCTTGTTTTTTTAGTTACTGAAAACTGAGGGATTTATCAAATACAGTAACTAGCTATAATCTAGTTCACAGAAATTGTTAGGAGTCAGCAAAACTACATATAAAACACCATGTTACTGGAAGTGATGCCATTTCCCTCACTAGTAGCTACAGAGGACTTTGATGCCTCAGGACTACATTAGAGTCCAATGAAAGCAGGTTCAGATGGGGTACTGGGGAAAAGAAGGGCTAGATAGGAAAATTCTTCCTAATTCTGACACACACACACTGCAGGGGTGGGGAAAAGAAAAAGAAGATAGCAAAACCCAGGAACACACACTAGAAAAGCACTGTCTTACTGAACTTAACCGAAAGAGGGAACAGCTACATTGCATGGAATCAAATTTTATACTCACTACTAGAATGTCCTTGACAGAAAAGCACCAGCAGAAGAAAAATCTGTATTACATTCCAAGATTCAGCGTTTGTTAAAGCTTGATTTTACTAATTCTTTTCTTTGCAACAACCCAAACCTCAAGTCTCAAACCACAAACCTTCTACTGGGAAAAAAATACCAACCCCACACTTCGCAGCCGCGGCACCCCTGGCTGTGCCCAAGTTAGATGAACAGAGCTTACTGCCCGTACTGATGAGACAAGGTCAACCATGCCTTCCAAAACAGAGCTGAAGGTGATTCTACAGTTGTATGATTTTCAAAATCTCCCAACAGCAGGCTCTGCTACCCACACACATGCACCCGATGCTCCAGTCTAGAGATACTCCAGCTTTTCTAAATCCACAGACAGCCTCAGGCTTGCTAAAAACACCTTCTACAGTATCACAACCATGACTTTAATTCACCAGTAAGACTTATGCCCAACTTTGAGTATCTATTAGTCCATCTCCCCATTAGTCCTTGCTAATACATGCGGCAGCGAGGGAGGTTTAGAAGGGGTTCACTCTTTAAATAGGTGTTTTTCGATTCCCACACCATCCTCTATAGAAGGAACACCGATACTAGTTACTAGAGCTTCAAACTACAGAAGGGTCTTACTGATAACAAGAAGAACCTAGGATCTGGAAAATACCTTGCTGTTTCTTCAAGAATAGGATGCGTTTCTCGCTTTTCTTCTGACAACCCAAAACACTGCATTCCACAAACACCAAGATCTTGAAAGGTTTAATCCAAAAAGAATTAACTACCATGGATAAATAAACACAAGATATTTTTATGCTTGCACAAACTCTGATGCTTATGATATGGACTGCAGTGAAAACACCTTTTACATTCTAGGTCTTCTCCTGAGAAAAATAATAAAAGTAAATATTTAAAACCAAAACAAAAATCCCTGCTGTGGTTACAATTCAGAATTATTATAATCCATACTAGGAGGCCTCACTCATTTTGAGGATTGCCATGTAAACCACCCTTCTAAACTCTAATTTTTCAAAGCCAGTGAGAATTCAAGTGAATGTATTGTTTAAAATGTTATTCAAGTTATGCTTAATTTTTACTGAAGGTTCAGAGAGCATGTTTTAGGCATCCTTTAGATCTCCTGAAGAAGCAAACTTAGCCCTGTGGTTGCATCACCTGTGCCATCTGCGGGGCTACTTTCACCTTGATGACAACAGTTATGGAAAAATAGTTAAAATATTTATTATTATTACCAGCACCCCATTTAACGTCAGGATGATGCTTAGAGTTAAGGTACATTGGCAAGCAGACACAAGGGCACGAGATCTCCAGCACAATTGCTGATGCTGTCACTGACCCACCTGCTAATGTTCTAAAGAGGGATCAGTCCACCACCCCGTGGGAGATTAATAGCAGTCTCCTACACTTGAAGGTCTAATAAATCACTGTCAGGATATTCCTATAGATATCCATCTTATTTTTGTTGATGTTTGTTCCATATATTACTTAATAATCTGAATCCATCTTGAATAACTGCCCGAATCAGTCTTTATGCTCTGCTGCTACTAGCAAGTGTAATACCGCGTTCATCCCAGCTCCTCTGAAGGCGTTTTAGCCCGACATGTACATTTTCTGTATTGCTGAATGGGGGGAGAAACAAACTCTGCCTATGTTAAGAAAGGAAAAGCACAGATGTTTTGTTTCATTTTAACCTAGATGTTCCCTTTTGGATCAGGGTCACTAATTAGAAGTTAAAGATCCCGAATTGCCTGACTGGTATATCCATTAAGTCAACTGATAATTTATTACCATCGATTTTTGACCCTGGCAAGCTTTACAGGGCACCGAGCATCTCTTACTTCCCACAGTGCATTTTGCAGAGAAGCCAGGAATAAAGTCGACATACACGAAGACCTTCCTTGCTGAGCGCTTGCAGAGGAGAAAAGTAACACAGAAACCAGAGGATAAAGCAGAATTACCTCAGTGATTTAGAGTTTGAGAAGGCAAGAAGCCAGTCCCATCTTTGACATGTTGTTTAGTCAATGCATACAGGATTCTTATTTCCAATCGTAATAGGACAGTGTAATTAATCTAGGTGTACTTGGGTGGGAGTTACAGGTTTTCACATGCTTCCAGGCTACAGTATAGTTGCCTCCTTCCCTTCAGGGGAGGAAACTGTAAGCCTAACCATGACTTTATAAAACTTTGTTAACACGATAGCCCTTCTTCACATGAAGTACTAATCCCACAGCATTCAATGGCAAAATCACCAGGTTATTATTGCTATAATAATATGCTACAGTAATAAGCCGGTGTCACCTCAGTCACAGTCAGGCACAGTAAATGACACTATGGCTCAGTAGTAGCCTTGTCATCAACCTGGGAGCTGGCAGGGCTGAGCTGCCTGCCTCTCCAGGGCAGCAGCCACGATGGCAACCAGCAGGAGATCACCACATCTGACACTCACCAGCCCACTCACGAACACATGAACCACCTACCACTTCAACATAAAGCCAGTTCAACCACTAAAGAACAAAGCTATGGTCAATAACTTGATGCTTCTATCTGCAGATACACCGTTTCAAAAGCTGAGAAGTTGTTCTGCCTTTATATTAGGCTAAATTCAATGTTGAGCCTCTCCTCCCCTAGCAGGGAGGCTCTTCTATGGCTTGCTGTACCAGTCTGAAATTATTACTCTTGGGTGGCATGAGGCAACACTGAAACCTTTAGCTGACTGTGCTTCTCAGGAGCTGCAGCTGCAACTATTAAAAGGACAAAAGAAAAAAAAAAGAAAATTGATGCATGTATCAGCGGTAGATGACAGATGACCTAGATGGGCTTTCAAATTAAGAGCTGTTCAATATGTTCATCTGGAAATGTACCACCAAATGATTAGCAAATCTATTACCAAGGAGATACTCTGAAAAAGAAATAAACTGGTTTATACTGTGAGCCAGAATTGTGTCAAAACTCAAAGACAGATTATATCAGCAACATCACACAGGTGAAGCAACAGTGAAACATGCATCTTTTGAGGAGAAGACAGAAAAAGAAAAGCCATGTGCTTGCCCAAGAAAAGAACCAGAAATAGCCAACTTAATAAATATTATTAATATTATAAGAAATCATTAACAGTAGCCTAAAAGCACTCTAGACAGTACTAGAGCAGATGAAGATTGTAGATTTCTGTTTTTCATATTTGTTTCCTACTACTGGCTATACTGAAGGCCAGAGGCTGAAGGGGTCTCAGATCGGGGCCAGAAGGGATCAGCTACTGGTAATCCAACGGTGGCAAAATAAACCCCAGCCAAACATCTCACAATATGTCAAAATGCATAGAAGCACAGGAAAGTCAGTGTTATGGTATGTGGCTTGCTTACTGGGAACTGAAGTGCAGAAGGATAAAGCACTTCGGTCGGTCATACAAGAAGTCTGCAACAGAAGGAGCAAATGCACTCAGATACCCGGAGCCCGCGTCCACTGCCCGAACCCTAACACTGAAAACACTGGGACAGATGCTGAGTTCTCAAGTTTCTTACATCAAACTGAATACAAGTACAAGATTTGAATAGGAAAAAATTAGATATTTATGTTTAAAACAAATATTCTTATAGCTTACGCAACTCAACTGAACTCAGCAATCAATTAATCAAAGATTTCATTGACCAAACGATTAATGAACTGAACAGTCCAAATGCTTAATACAATCTAGTTTCAATAGCATGACCAATGCCCCCCTTTCATCTTTATGGAATATCATTAATATAGCTGTCATCTTTCATATGAGGCTATGAGGTGTTTCAAAAAAGAAAGTTTATATTTAGATGTAATTTCTACTCTGAGTTTTGGTCCCAGTCTTAAAGCCTGAAGAACCGTTCTGGGCATCAGACGTGAAGGTAATGCGTGTGTTTACAGAAACTGGTTCAGCCAAACTGAAGCTGAGGACTCAGAACTGGGCAAAAACTGGATCGCTTCATATTCTGTAACTTATTAGAATGATACTTTAATGTGAGATTATCTCACAAAAATGTATTTTTCCTAGATAAAAAGGCAATTTGACAAAGTATAGGGACCCTAGAAACAAATCCACAGCGCATGAAACTTCACAACAGTCCCTACATACCAGGGCCAGCCAGCAGAGACTCAAGAGACCATCTTTATCATCCTCGTTTACAAAAACATCCTTTCTTAGAAAAAAGAAGAGAAAGGAGACTCTTTATTAGATTTTTAACAGTTGATGAACACCATGTCACAAAAAAAAAAGTTCAAGCTACATGAAGCTAGACTAGTGTGATGAAGAGTTGGACTCCATTATATTAAACGTCTTTTCCAACCTAAATGATTCTATGATAAGACTGGCTTTTGAGGAGCATGGACAAGCCCTAGAGCAGCCACACAGCACTGAATATCCTGGGACAAGCCTTGCGATTTTGGTCTTTGCACAGCAAGGGCAAGATTAATTTTTATATTTGCACGTACAGCAAGCTGATGACATCTGCATAATAAATTAGTACCTAGCACTGACTTAAGTGTTTCAGTTGCCAAAGCACTTCATTAAAATTAAAGCATACAAGCAGGAACCTGTGGATCAACCAAGTGGCTCAAGCTCCAACTTACAACCAGAGAAAGCAAGAGATAGAGAGCACGAGCCTGCAGAACGGCAAAAGCTATCATCACTTTCTTGTTAGGATACAATCGCTTTAAGTCCTCAAATCTATGAAGCACCCATGCTACAAACAGAGTCAACTTCAGGACCAGAATTAAGACTCCAAAATTACATCATTCAAAACAATCATTAAGTGTCATACCTCTATACATGTGGAACTACTTTTCAAATACCAACCCAAATCACTGCTCAATGTTAGCTTCTTCCTCAGTTTTTGCACCCACATTCCTGAAAATTAAAAAGAATAAACTACTTCTCCAGATCTCCCTCCTAAACCTAAATGCTTTGTTTTGTAATGGAACTGTACATCCATAGAACAATTGTTTCCCAACCCTCAGTATTTCTGCTCAAAACTGCAGGCAGTTACATTCCCATTAGCAGTTATTCAGGCAAGCTAAATGGATAGGTTAATAACTACTAACTATCCTGCACGAAGTATTTATTCCTGCACGAAGACAATTCCTTCCTAATGAAGTAAAACATTTCTGATCTCAAGCTACCACTAAGAAATCCTGGTCTGCTAACTACAGAACTTAAACAACAACCCCATTTAATGATCTTGTAATTTTCCTATCTGAAAGGCCCCCAGGATCTGCGTAATCGCAGCCTTCGTTTTTGGTTAGGATTACTTAGCTGGAAAACACAAAGCTTACCACTATTTTTAGAATCATGTAGTCAAAAAAAAAAAACCACCAACAAACTAACAAAAAACCACCAGCCAAGCCGGAGCAGCAGCAACAACCTGGCCATCATTTCTCCATTCAAACACATGTGCCATAGGCTGCTCCAGCTGAACTGGGCAGCTCACCTATATAACCCTCCCTGCATACGGATCCAGCACCACACAAACCTTCAGGGTGCACATCATGACACGCCTTGTTTAGCAGCGTAAATGCCAGGCTGAACTGGAAGATGAGCGACAGCTGCCAATTCTCCTCAAATAGTGGCACAACAAATATTTGGGGACTAACCCACCGCTCCTCACAAAAAAACACCCCACCTGATGCCGAAAATGTATATTTGTGTGAGCACGCAGTTTTCCAGGGGTGATTTATACCTTAATAATAAACAATGCATTTCTTTAAGAGAACACTTTGAGACCTTAAAGGTCTTTTTCTGCTTGCAATGTGGTAAGAAGCATTTTTGGAGGAGTAAAGTCACCCTTAAGAAACACTGCTGTACTGCTGGGACTTTTCCAAGTGATTCTGTAATTATCTCTGCATTGAACCTTGGCGAAATCTTGTTTTCTCTAGGCTGGTTTGCAGTGGTGCTGCTGCTGACAATAGGAAAGCAACTGAGGTTTCAGAAGTGAAACAGAGAACCTAATTTAGCCCCGAAGACATTTATTACTGGTTATGATGTGCAAAGATGAGGAAACACAGCTTGACTTTCAGAACATATTGCAGCTTTGCTCAACTGGCAGTATCTGAAACACTTTTTTCCCCCTAATTTGCAACCACAGATGTCCTGTTTAGTAGAATTCCAGTAGTATTTTTACTAAAATAAGTTCCCATTATTGCTAAAATAAATGTCCTCTCCAAAGAGTTTTTCGTCAAAAATCCTCTGATGTTCAGGCTTTCCTGGTCTTTATGTAAGATAAAGACAACACAAATGAGACAGAATGAAGACCAGTTCCAGACTTAATTATTCCAAGGTCTCTAAATGTTAAGAACCACTAAACCATGCTAGAGTAAATAGATGGTAGAAAGCACAACAATTACTTTTTTTCGCTTATCTTTTAATCAGAACAGGAAGGTGATGTTTTTAAATAAAAAAATACGCTGGACTTTTATAGCATTTCCATAAAATTAGCTTTATACACACAGCCAAAATACCTGATCAAAGGATGGCCATGTTCCCATCAGGATATAAGATGGAGCATAGCTACCCACACTGGTGTACAGTGCCTCGAAGCAGTTTAGGAAGCCCTGATCCCTCTCAGTTACTAATTTCTGCACACAGCAGCGCACTGCAGCATCTCCTGCCACAGGGTTAACCGGATCTGGAAGCGATCCCCGTGGCAGGTGAGGAACTCTGTATTCCCAATATTTTATTTTTTTTTTTTCTTTTCAACAAATGCAGGAGCAGGCTCTTTTTCAGGTAGTATTTTCAAACCTTTCCAAATAACGATGCCCAAGCAGTTGCAAATGTGCATGTGCGGATGGCAGAGGGCAGGGACCGGGGTGGGTGGCTGCAGCCTGAACACCAGCTTATGCAGAACCACTGCACATGTCCACCTGTGATCGCTCAGGTAACCTGCTTACCTTAGGAAGGCCTCTGTGAGGATGTGGTATTTTAAAAGCTTACCCTCATTATTTGGATGAAAGCTGCTTGCAGGGGATAGGTGCTGAAATGATCCTTTTTAGTATGCTGTTGAGTATTTTGTTACTGATCATGCCATCTGTCCAGGCTTGTGAATGCAAATGAATCTATCAATTTTTAAAATATAAACTTAAAAAACCATGCATGTGATATTAAAATTCCCATACAAGCACCTTCCACTGAACAGCTATTATTTGAGGTCGGCCACTGAAAATGCAGTATTTCAAAAACACATTCAAAGTTCCTTAAGAAGATCCCCGTTATTTCTAGCTGCACCGGTCTTTGTATGAAAAATTACTTCTGGCTTTGTCATCTGAATATTAACAGATACAGTACAAAGTAGTTTGTTGATATTAATGTGCTTACAGCTTATTACACTGAGTTAATTAAAATCTGAATAAGGCAAAATCTGGAAATTCTGCATGTCTAATTTGTCCACTAAAGCAGCTTGGGTAATAACACAGAGCTCTGTAAGAGCATTAGGCTATCACAATGCAGCATATGATTCCATTCCAGCTCTATTCATTTCCAAAAGAAATGGGAAAAGCTGCATGGCTTTGTGGGCAAACCATTAGCTTGCCATCTCTAGGGAAACGGTTCATCAAAGCATTTCAGCTCCAGCCAGATTAGGTCTCGGCCTGCTGCTCCTTCAGCAGTATCTACCGGCATGTAGCAAGGAAGGTATGTCCCATTTGGGACAGCTGAAGTCACCCCACAACCTGAGTTTGGGTTTTTGTGGTGCAAGTCAAAGCCATTAGCAGTTTATCACAACAGCAAGTCAAAAGTATGCATGGGGTGCTGTCAAAGGGTAGGCATATATAGCAACTCCTATAGCATCCAGCCTGAAACATAGGCTTCAGGAAGCACTATAACCTTAGGCTCTTCCCTGTTGCAGCACTGGACCTTTTGGAGAAGGGCCTGAGCACACCAGCCAGGCCAGAGCTTCAAGAAAAGGCACATGCAGCAGCCTTTCTGCTCTGCCTTAAAGCCATGCTCACAAAAAAACTCTGTACCATCACAGAAGGGCAGTCCAAAACACAGAAAGTCTATAACTCCCATGTCTAATACGTGACACATGCACGAACACACAAACGCTAAGCCATATTGTACACCAGAGGCCTCGCAGCCATGAGGCCGGATCATCAGCTGGGTACTGCCTGACATCCCTCACTAGCACTAATGAAGCTATGATAATTCATACCAGCTGAGGATTTGTCCCCTGGGAACCTATTTTGGCATAAGTTATGTTAGCTGCCTGCATCCTCTCCTCCACTGCTCTGTCAGCCCGCCCAAGCTCTCTACTGCCATGCCAGCTCTGCCTTGCTCCTCAGGCAGGAATTTTGGCAGAAGTAATCCGAAAGAAAAGGTTCAAATTAACATCAGGATAGTTTTCAATTGCACCTGTATTATAGTCACGTGAGAATGAGGGGTTTTTGACTTTTAGTACACCCAGTTTCCCCCTAAATCTCATAGTTTTGTTGAAGGAAGTATTTGGCTTCTCTTAAGATCACTGTCTCTAGGTTCTTGTGACTATAAGAGAGACTTTAAATTCCTCTTTAAGTAGAACAAAGCAAAGTAAGCAAGGTTCTCATTCTGACTGTCATAGTCAGAGGAAAAGAACACTTGACCAAGGCTCAAAAATCCCAAATTCAATTAACCTAAGTTTAAAAGCCTTGGACAACTGAACGACTGAGTCATGTTCTTAACTACATGAATTTTTCTCCTCCAAATTTTCAGAAATCAAAAAGGAGAAAGGCAGAAACAACTGTGACTAAGTGACACCTCAACTGAAGCACACTTACTACACTTAATGCATTTTATTTCTCCCTAAATTCCACTCCCGAGCGCTCCTTCAGCATGCACCGCAGAGGTAAAGTGAAAATCCTGCTGGATTATTTTGCAGAAGCTTGGTTAGAGCTTTTCAGGAATACATGGGCTCAAAACACTATCCACACCAATAGCAATTATCTTTGCAGCCAGAGAGGAGTTTAAAGCCTGACCTCCAACAACAGCTCCCAACCATTTCTGCCAAGATATAGTCCCTACTCTCCAGTGCATGGAAACACACACTGTTTATAAACAGTGAATTCCCAAAAATGAAGAAGGAAGGGTTGCGGCGAGGGCTACAAAACATGAGCACAAACACTCAGATACTCCCATATTTAGTTTCGTATCTCTCACGCTTCTTCCATCAGGTTACTCAGGACAGCAAGTTTATGTAACAGCTCTAGAGAGTTAAGCTACTCACTGTTTCGACTCTATATTCCACTACACATAAAAATGACCAGGAAAAGCTCATTCAACGCTTCTAGGAAGCGAGTACATCACAGCAAGGCAGAACTTCAGGGATTGCTCCTTCAGAAAGCTACTTGTGCGTTTTTAAACACAACCCACATCACAATCTCAGTGGAAAAGATCTTGGGATCCTGGAAGGCCTAAGGTACTTTTCGTTCATTTTTACCGCTTATTTTTTGTCTTAATAGCTTAAATTAATTTAAGCATTCTCTTACTTTAAAAAAAATCCATTGATTGAATCGTAGAAAAACACAGTAAAGCAAGTGTACAAGAACATAAAGGATGCTGGCAAGGCTTTAAAAATTCAAAGAACTCAAAGTCAGCATCAGAAAACTTGTGGAGACCTCCAAAAAGAAGTAAGTGAAGGTCCAACAGCAAGCGTTCAAACTTACTGCAGTGACTTCTACAGTTTGAGTGAATAATGAACGTTACTGATCCATAACCATATGAAAGTGTAAAATATTAAGATGGCAACATATGGCAATATTTGTGGTTATCTAAAAGGGCATATTAATGGGAAATACATCATAGAGGAATGCCCAGAAAAAAATAGTACACTTTCCCCAGAAACTCCTATGTTTGGACTCACGAGTACACCATGAGGTGCTCTAGGAAAGGTGTCACTAGATTTCATTTAAACTAAAGTGGACTGAACACCCGAAGACTGGCACAAAAACCTCTCCTCACCCAGAGCAGGGCCACCTCAGCTGTTTTGCCAGAGGCTGGGCATTTGGGATTCATTCCCTAGATGTAGTCTGAAGTGAGAAATTAAGTCCTCATGAATAAACAAAACACCTAAGTACAAATGAAGGATCAGCTCATTCATTATCTATTTGTTCCCAGGGCAGCGAGTTGCTAGCATCCAGATTTCAGCCTTTGTGCAGGGTGGCATGAAAACTCTGACAGGCTGATGATTATAAATATCCTCTGCAGCCACATCTCTGTTCTTCACCAAAGGAACAGGTTAAGTGTCCAAAGATGAATGAGGACTCCAAGTTGCCAATGTCCTTCTAGAAGTTGCTGCCAGCTGCCTCTAGCTGCCACCAGCTTGTGAGCCTCAGTGCCCACTCTTGGCTTTGGCGATTAAGACTTTTAGGGTCCTTCAGACTCAGGTAAGGCAGATTTGGATTCTTAAATTGCTTTCGTTTTAAACACTGTACTGAAAGAATAGTAAAATCTATCAGAGCCTCCTACTGGTAGTTCAGGTCGTTCTCCTGCCTTGCGCCAGACAGACAAGGATGCCATTGAGGCTTCTTAGGGACACAGTCATTTCTTGAGGCGTGAGTTTCAGTCTTAACTTACAGAAGGGTACATTTGACAAGTATTTATTCCTTATTTTCTCCTCTAAAAGCACCAAAGCTTTCCACAGTCTTTCACACATCACCTCACGGTAAAGCCTCACGCACACGGAGGCTCAAGCATAAGGAGACCTGGAGTCCTTGGGAAGGTGTTTTGCACCAGTGCTTAGCAGTGGCCCCTCTGACCATCTAGAGACTGGCACCAATAGAGCAAGTTTTCCCTACAGGAAGGTACTGATGACCCTATACCATCAGGAGAAGATGGGAGCACAGAAATGAGTGAAACTGAACTAAGGATAAAAAGCCGTGAATGTACCGAGATAGATAAACCAGTAACCGGCTTGAAGGACGTTGGAGAGTCCTGGGATGGCCGTTTGCTTTTAATATTTTTATTTTTAAAAGCACAAATATTTCTAACTGAAGTTTCTACTACAAATCACAAAGTAAAAAAAAAGCTTTTAAAGCAGGCTAGATAAAATCCTTTTGAGCCAACAGGATACCAAAAGATTCCTGGAGTGCCTTAAACTGTTATTCACTGAAATATTGATATCCAGCTGAGAAGTTATGCTTCTGATCAGCCACAGTACAAAATATTAGCTTGATGCACCATTAAACCTAGAGCATACCAAGTCTAGAGCCAGGTTTCCAAAGCGAAATGTCACCTGACTGGTAAACTAAGAAACCTCAGCTCTCACCTGATGAGAAAGGACTCAAGACAGTATATTCAGTCTCCAAGGTCAGAGCTCTTCAGCTGCAATTACACTTCATTTGCATTTCTGATCCAATTGCATTGCATTTCCATAGTAGATCAAGTATGTGTAAAATTCAAGCTCAGCCTTTGGATATCTAATCAACCATAGGAGAGTTCGGCATTGATTACACACAGATTATTAATTTTACCATTTATCTTTATACCTGATCATTCTTTCCCTTCCTCCCCCCAGTCAGTAAGGTACTGTATATCTAATAACTCATGCCATAGGGCAACAAACAGCGGGAAAGGAATAAAGGAACAAAAACACCCTGTTCCCTCAGCGTACAGTGTGTCTTCTGTCCTAAGTGTTGATCCCATACCACTTGCAAGATGAAGTCTAAAGACCAGTCCTAAAGATATTTTTGCAAGTCAGGATAATGCAGGCTCATAAGGCGAGCCGAGCGCCTCCAGTGGCACCCCGGAGACCCCCGAGCTGTGCAAAGTAGCCTTCCTTCTCCAGCACAACAGGAGCAGCAGCCCAGCATTTCTAGGCTCTTCCAAGACAAGACTTGATCAGTAACGAGCTGGAGCTCCACCTGCTTGGCTTGAACTTTGTGTTTAAAACAACCAGGCCAAAAATGTCAATGGCAAGTTTTGTTGGTTAATGTACGTTGTTTAGCTCAAGCCATTTCAACCAGCGAGTGGAGAGGAAGCTTTCCATGAACATAGCAGAGGCAGGAATTGATGTGCAGTGATAGTGATCCCCTCAGATAAAGTTAGAAGCTATGACCAGGGCTTCAGAGGGACAAGCAGAAGCTGTCTGGGTGGTCCACACTATCAAAGCAGTCCTTCCTCACATCCTTCTTCACTAGCGATGCGCAGCTGCAAGCTGCGTGTCACGGCAGACACAAGGGACACTTTCTCTTGCTGCAGATATTTTCCACCTATCTTTCTAATCCCTCTGTCTCACTTGGCTTCAATACAACCAAGACAAATCCCTGTTCCTTATCAGGGAATCATATTATCTTAAAGATACAGTACAGACTTATTTCACAACCCAAACAATTCATGTCACCTCTCTGCTCAGATAAAAATACCTGAATAAGAAAAATAAGAAATGAAAATATTACAGAATTAAAGATTCTCTAGTTTCTTTGCCTAACTCTTAGTGTATATATTTTTTCCCCCTCCTCTGTTTGCACTATAGTAGTTCTTAAATTTCACTTTTGTGGTTAAATTGACTTCTGACACTTAAAAAGATGTGCTGTTATTTATCTTGACATCAAGTTCACATGGGGAAAAAAATTAAACTATCAACATATTACAAATGCATAGGTACAAACAAAACCAAAGCAGGACATTCTCATTTACGCCATGCTTCACAAAATTAACTTTGTTTTCCATTAATGTAGTTGATTTATATTCCATGCCTTCTCCGTGCTATTGTCATTTAAACATCATTTTAATTTAACTATCCTTTTTTCTGTGGAGACTTCTGGTTTAAATTCCATTCACAATGCAGCTATTTCTCTGAGTTGCATTGATGTAGGGATTAACCAATCTTACCAGGATCACTGGACTGGCACAGCACTTAATACAGGGGTTTTCATTATTTTTACTATGACATGACTTACATCAAGCCTGTTTACAAACACCGAGCTGGTTTGAAGGAGATTCTCATCAGCCAGACGGGTTGGCGGAAAGACTTGACAGCAGAGCAGAGGCACTAACAACTGCTTCTCTCTGCATTAAAAAACACCAGAAAAGCAGCCAAAGTGCAATACACAGCGCTATCAAGAAAACCACAAATGGTTAAAAAAATTTTTACATCATTGGGGATGTACAGTTATCCAGCTAAATCAGAGTTTAAAAATGAAAACATTTAATAAGACAAGCCTAAGCCTTTTGCATAGATCCTCCTAAAAGAGAACAGAAGATGGTGTAAATTTGGGGCTGTCCTGTGCAGGGGCAGGAGTTGGACTTGATCCTTGTGGGTCCCTTCCAGCTCAGGACATTCTATCATTCTATTATTTTCTCAGCAGAAATAAGAGCTAAGGCCTCCACACAGTGTTATTAAATTATCTCCCTACAGGTACAGACAGGCAAACCACAACAACAGCTAGGAAGGAAGGGACCTCCTTTGAGCACATAAAATAGGAAGGGTGGGCCAGGTTATAAAATATAACTGTTTTATAAGAGTCCTGCTCCTGGACACCAACAGAACAGGTTGCAGTGCTTACAGCTATGCTCAGAAAATTATGTTTGCTCTTTACGTCACTCAGAAATGCACTAGTACACAAGAAATTTGTTAGAGGCTTTATTTAATCTGCTTCTATATCGCACACATGCATGGTTTTTCCTCTCCCTTCTCCCCACACACACCTTTTTCCAACTAGAAGAGCCAGCCTTTTTCTTCCAAGGCAAAGGGAAAGCCAGATCCAAGGTAGATAAGCAGAATATTCTCTCAACCTCCAACCTCCAATATTTCACGGTTCACAGTTTACAGTCATAACAGGCTTCTGAATCTCGACAGCAGCCAGCATCTCGCTGGTGCTATGTAAAACCTCTCTAATGGCACTGCCAGCAGGAAGGAGATAACAGGAACCCTGGTGCTTACAATCTGGAGCAGCAAGGGAAGCGTTACAGCACAGAAATTCAGCTGGCAGACTATAACTGGGGTTTTTTGCCTTATTAAGGGGTGGGGAGAGCAGACAGATTAAACAAAAATTGACTGGTGCCTTTAAAGTTTCCTAGAAACAGCTGTTCAGAAGTAACTTGGCATCATGACTGCTGCAGAGCCAAGTGACCTTGTTTTAAAACATCAGACTGCCTTTCAAAATAGGCTACCCTCAGAAGACGGACGGGACAGTCTGTCAGCTCCCCTCCCTTACTCTTCCCATCCAAGTGCAATTTAATATAAATAATATTATTCAATTGCCTGAAGAGGGAAAAATGTGAAGCTTAAAGGGTCTACTGGATTTCACTACATATCTGCCACTAGGAAAAAAAAAATCTTTCATCTTGTACGCAGGTGACATTTGAGAGGCAGGTACTCACTGGGTATGCAAGTTAAAGCTTGCTTCATTCCGTTTCCATTTTCAGCAGGTACTGACTGACAGTACCCGACTGTTTCTATGCTTAAACTCAAGACATCCAGATCAGCAGCAATTTCATACCATATGCTCCAAGTAAAGGTCTTCAAATACTCCCGCAGTCAAGCCATGTCTGGCAGGAGCTGAGAATTATCTTTTTTTTTCCCCCCATCCCCAGTTCCACCTTGAAAGCAGTTGAATATCCGTGAAAAAAATTCATAATCACATTCATTTACTGTACACAGCATGAAGATTAAGAAGCCAATTAAATTAAAATTGCCAATGAGACTAAAATAGCTGTTGTAGTCATGCAGAAAGCTGACCAGATAGAACATCTTGCTCTTGATCAATAGCAATTTCCCCTTGAATGTTTATGCATGTCTGTTTTTAACAAGAACACCCTTCTTTGAGATGCTCAGTCTCCAGTAGAGAAAACAGGCTATTTCATTTCAGTAGCGTGTAAACAGTCTCATTTACTAGACATGGAATGCTAAAAGGGATTTGAAAGTGTTTGAGTTCATTGTCATAAGATCTGAGACGATGACCCGTCACACTGACTCCGTAAGACAATTAGGTTGAGACCCATACATATTCCTTTACAGTCAAGTCCTGAGTTTCTTTTCCCCCCCCCCCTTAAATGCATTTTGGGATCTACCTTTCCAAATGAAAATGCACAAATACACCTGAACCGTAACAGGGGCCACTCTACATTTGTTTCTTAAAAGCCTCCTCGCTGTAGTTAAGATTTGCCCATTCCTTTGTAGCAGTTCTATACCACTTACCGGTTTTCTTTTCATACACAGACAGGGAATTTCAGAACAATTTGGTTCTTTCTTCTGTTTACTTACATGCCAGGCACATACCATTCAGCTTTGGTTAAATAACCGCCGAATACAGCAAAAGAAGTTGTAACAGCAGACTGTTACCACGCCAAATAATGCTGAGGAGTGGACTCTGCGAAGTCAGACTAAGTGAGCTGCCTGCCAGCAGTGGGGTGCCACGGTCCCCTGACGTGTACCACAGCCCTCCGGTGTGGCTGTCGCTTCTAGCATCAAAGGGGCAGGCACAGCATCACCCATTATCTGCCAAAATCAAGTGGATTCCTAAATTCCGCTTGAAATTCTCATTTCCTTTGAAATGTTTGGTAGCTGGAAGAAGTTACTAATTCTGAGTTGCTGTGGGATTTCAGAAGCGTACCTCAATATCCATCCACCTGCACTCCAGCTAACACTTCTCCCTCTACTCAGCTCCTAGTGCCTCATCCAGCCACGGGTATTCACTGTTCACCTTCCTCACGCCCCTTGATTAAATAAAATTGAGTTGAACAGGTATTTTCTGTGAACGTGCCCAGTAAGTGCACTAAAGAAATTCTTTTAGGCGAGAAATATGATGTAGTTTCAAATATAAAGACTGCAGATAAAGGACATTTTTGAAGATGTACCTTTCCATCCTGTAGTAAAACGAGCCTGTCAGCAAATCAAACTCAGCATTGAACTTCAAAGTAACTCTGTACTTGAACAGACTGGAAATAGCATTTATTTACATCGATACATAAAACAAGCATCTTGTGCTTGTTGTAAGCATTTTAACATCATTTAATAGAAGCACTTTGCCATCTTAGCACTTTGTAATGTGTTAACAATGCAGAGTAGATTCTTAAGAGACAAATATAAACTATTAATATTTTATGTGCTAAGATCTTCAGAAGTCTTTGGGACTATTGATTACTTAAACCCATTAAGTGCTATTTTGATCTTAAACAGCTAGCTTGTATCTCTTTGCCGATATCTCTAAGTGGTAACTGTTATTTTGAGAACGAGCAATTTTCAGCAGTTATCATTACTGATAATGAAGTTTGCATTTTTGAAGCCACTAATCAGTAAGCAACAGCTGCTAGGACAGTTTTGTCCAGAAGATTGTGTTTATTTCCTTTTTATTCCCCCCCTGATTTAAACATGTTTGAGTCCAGTTCATAACAGAAGTATAGACCAAAAGACGACCATAAATTTTATGACATGAGATTTCTGTGTCATTTCTGCTTACTTTCTTCCAGAAGTTGCTATAAGTAAGACTAAGTTTGCTTCCAGCAGCAAAACCAGATCATTGCACAACTGGGATGAAGTAACAGGCACTTCACTACATTTTGCCTACCAATTCCCCAATATTTACTTTTAATAGGAAGAAACAGTGACTGCATTTCCACCTAGCAAAGAATCATCAACACCAAACTACTACTACTTCTTCAAAAAAGCATCCTTTCAAAAGAAGATGCTGAATATCTCAAAGTCACATCATTCCTTTCATATTCACTCCAACATTCAGTTCAAGAAGAAATATAGTACATGCATGAAACTTGTTACTGAAATCTCCTGGATGCAAAATAACTTTTCTTTGCTCTATGCCTTGGAAAAAAACAAAGACAGCAGTTATTGTCCATGCTTTGACCCGGTAAGTATTTAGTCTTACAAATGATATATGAAAGCCCCTCTTTTCGCATGACCAAAACCAAGTGCTTGAAGAATGAAGAGAATGAAGATTTGGTGGTTTGGATTTGGGGGGTTTTGTTTCTTTGGGGGCTGTGTGGTTCGTTTGTTTTTTAAAAACATGCCATGAAACACAACCCAGGGGTGCAAACCAAATCCCACTAGAACAGAAAGTTTGCCACCTGCCTTACTGGGAGCCACGTGAAGTCATCAGGGTTTAGCTCTCTCAAACCTTCAGTGAAGGCTTCAGTGAGCATCTCAGTAACAATAATTCTTTGGAAGGCCTTTCCTTATTTCTCTTTACAAGGAATTACTGTAAGCACAGGTATCTGAAAAGCTGGATTTTTTTCTATATAAAGCCTTTTTACTTACCCATAGAAGATTGTATATTGTACATGGTATTAAACCAAGAGGGTATACTTCCCAAAATAGTCTTTTGAATGCAAAAGAAAAAATCTGAGTGAAAAGATATTGATTTAAAGTTAAAAAAAAAACCCACACCAAAACCCCCACACCTTTCTTCCAAAGACAAGAATTATTCTGGAAGGACTATTACAAAGCAACTAGGAAAAAAAATTAAGCCACATTACTTTGAGTGGTACAGTCTTCACGCCCTTATTGCTATGTATCTGATCTACAGCTAATTGATTACTGGTTCCGATGAAAGAGAACCTGTAATCTCACACTTTTACCAACATGGGAAAGAGGAATAAGTGATTTCCCTACTAAAAAAAAAGACAGCGTGAGCAAGTTGGTAATAACGAGATCAGCCTAGGATTGGGAAAAAACCCCAAAGCACAAGAAATGTGTTAGAAATACTTCCATGTGAAGGATCTCCCCTAGAGTTGCTCGGTTTATCTTACTGAAAGGCAAAGGAGAACACTTCGCAATGCAGTGCAAGGAGAGGATGCTAACCTCCCACCACCTAAAAAAAAATAAAAATAAAAAACCAACAAAGCACACCCAAAAATACCCACACACACAACAGAAAAAAAAACCAAACCCAAACCAGACAAAATTGCTTGTTCCAAATTACTGGTAGGGCAGTCTGGTACAACTGGGTTTGTTTTCAATAATGCAATATAGCGGACTGATAGCAAGCACTATCTATCTTGATAAGATTAATATCCAAAAGGTACTGAAACAAGTCACTTTGAATTCATAGTCACCCTTTATCACAGTAAAGCAAGAATAAGCAGCGTATTACCACAACAAAACAACTATAACTCCCACCTATAGCAAGACCTCAGAGTAGGACCAAATTTCAGCTTAAGTATTGCCTGGGTTAAAGTGAGAGGTATGTTGTTGCAACCTTTGCAACTCGGACCAAGAGGTTTCTGTGTCCTCCTGAGAGACATACTGACTTATCCAGCTGGCAGCAAAACACAAAAGAAGAGTCAAGTCAGTCGCGCTAATAGCACTGCGAGGCTACTCAGGCAGGGCTCCTCCTTCGAAGCAAGGGCAGCATGAAGAGGAGAGATGGCACGCAAGAGGGAAGGCAAGGTCCCGCACAGAGAGCTCCGAGATATAGACAGGCTCGAGGCCCTTCTTTGCAGAGGGAGAAGTCACACAAAAGTACCATCTGGTGGGAAAGAAACACATCTGGGGTTTAGTTTTTAAAAGCAGGTGTATCTTGTTTATTCTAAATGAGGATTTGTATATATATTTTCTAAACACACACAATTAAATCAAGCAATCGGGGCTCACAAGCCAGAGATCAATTCATCACTGGTCTAACCTCCATCCCCATGTAACCTCAGATATAATTAGTACCATTGGACTTACCCACATCTTTACTAATTTCTTCCCCTCAGAAGGGCAAGGTGCTGCTTTTACACACATGTGTAGCAGGAAAGCTTGGGACATCTGAAACATCGGGTAACTCTCACCTTCATTCTTTTAAGTGCTCTGAAAGTGCAAAGCATTGTTTTCTAAAAAAAAAATTAGCTAAAGGCAGAAAAAACACCCAGATTTTTTGTCTAAAATATTAGGAAGACCCACAGACTTTCCAACAAATCAGTACACATCTAGACAGCAACAAGAGAAAGGACTTGGAGAATAATTTCTTGTACAGAGCCAGGATTGCTGTTTTGCTTGACCCACAGGAAGCAGGCAGTGGTATTTACGAGACCAACAGGAGAGAAAAAAACTTTTGAAGGCAGGTAGGATTGCTATTTTCATTTCTATTAATACAATCAACATCGATTTGAGACATTTAGTGAATCACTCTAAATCCGAGAAAGGAGGCAGCCTCCTGCTCCAAGCAGCAGTACTTCCCTGGAGCTTGTGCCAAGCTGTTAGGAGAGCAGTGAATTCAAGTGCTTTATAAATATTTCTGCAGGGCTGTAAATTCCCAGTTCAGTGGGGAATACCTATGTACACATCTGAAATACACAAGCTAACACAGCAGTAAATCGGAGAAAAAGCTCTGTTACCCAGAAGCACCTCCACCTCAAACACTAGCCCAGGTGTCCACGCCGTCAGGTAGTGGATTAGTGGATACTACTAGGCACTCGCACTAACTTAACTCATATGGAGTATCCCCAGTGCCAAGTCCAGCTTCTGGACACATATCCTCATCAGCAACTTCGCACCAGCTACAGAATGCCTCAAAACACTCGTAAGTTTTTTCAAATGCTGAGACATTCTAAGGTTCTTCCTTTGCCAGGTGTCAATCACGAGTGGGGAGCCAGGTTAGGAAGGACCATGGTAAAGGCCAAGAAGTACCAGTATTTGGCGAACTTGCACCCATCCATTTACCTGCCTCATCACAGCCAAGACAGAACCAAAGCAGCATGAAATAGCTTTAAGAAATGTGTTTCTCAAACTAATGCTTGTTTACACTTTGACTAAAATGCATGTGCTTTAAGATTATTTGGGGCTGATGGGGGTAAGGTTAGAAAAAGGACTGGGAGGAGCTGTTCTGTGGTGAGAAAGGGGTCCCTTCATCCAGACCTGTGAACTACAACCACCGCAGCCCCTTGAAAATCATCTCAAAGCAGTGACTATCTTTCCCCTACCATCAGTACCAGTAGCCATATGCCTGCACATCTCTGTTCTGGGGTAAACATGCACAAGATACTTTGATTTTACATATTCAAAGAACATTGATAGTCCCATATCCTGCCACCTTTTACCCCAGGAAATACATCTTCCACTGGCTGCCAACAGAATCATAGCGATCCAGGGCTATACTGTGATTGATCATGCTCTCCTTTGCACCACCAGGCAGGATCTTCCAATGATGGGAACCCATACCGACCTCTCCACAGTGGAGGAGATTACACCACTTCCTTCTTCAGGTATACGGCCACTCCACAACAGAAAAACAAGTCAAACATGGAGGCAGCATCTTAAAATTGCAAGCGTGATAGGTTCAAACGCCATGAAGAGAGAGTAAAGGACAGCAACATCACTAAAGGTATATTTAGGATGGGAAAAGCGGGACTCCCAGGGTCCCATCACGCACAACACGTAACAGAATGCAGCAAGGCTATGTGTTTCCAATATTATTACCAGGTCCCTTGTTTCCCATTTCTTTTTACGTTAATGTTTAGTTCTAAACCCTCTTATTATTTACAGTCCTTGACTACGACAGTGTTCTGTTAACGTTTTTACACATAAGCTATTGCTAACATCTTCAAAATTATCTTCTCCTTAATCAGTCTTTCTGGATTTCAGACACAACTCCCTACATGAAAATCGCTGTACTCCATGATAAAATTTTATCTATTTGTGTTTACACAAAAGACTATTCATTCCACATTCAGGATCTAACAGATAAGCCTTACTGCAGAGGCATAACTGGGAAAGCTCGCTAAATAAAAGACCTCAGGGTGCCAAACCAATTATATTGCTCTTGCTCATAGTTTTTCTACCAGCAAAGCTATTTTAACTCCTGTGAGGAGAAATAATTATTTTAGTTTGACAGTTGGAGTGACTACAGTTACCAAGTTTAAGAGCAGCTGCAAAGGTTTCTTGAATCAGTGTATTTGATCTTCAGGTCCACCATTATGCCAGACTGAAGCACAATTCATCTTAAATAAGCATAAAAAGACAGAAGTCGGGCACTTACCCTACTTTAAAACCACTGTTGCACAAAGAGGAATACTAAATGTGCTCCAAATTCATAATTCAGCCCATATTGGAAAGAGGATGAAAAAATACACAACAAATGCACCAGTCCAGGTCTGACTAGGAGTCTCTCTCACCGAAGAAACATTTTAGATAAAACTTGGATCCTTCAATTGTCGTCAAGGCCAGTCCCCGTTCCACAATCACAGTTGTACAGTTAGTTATCAGGAGTGGCAGTTTCAGGTGAGAGAGATATCCAGGGAGGAATAGATGTCTTATTTTCCCCTAGGAGGGGGAAATTCTCCACAGAAGGGGCAAGACAAAAGTCTTACACCTTGCTGGGGGCTGAAATAAGTGTAAGCTACTACAGGCGTTTATGACACACACCATTAAAAAAGGAACTATGAATAAGCACACTGCAAACACACGCATATAACTGCAACCAGAAAGCAAGCATTGTGGCAGCCAAATAAGCTTCCAATTACACTCGGTGATGTTCTCAATGAACAGTAATACAGCTGGTGTTAATATTTAAAGTAAGGGGTTAATTTAGTACGGAAGGAAGTTTCAGAAAGCCACAAACTTTTGGGAAGCCACAACCCAAACACCCCACCAGAGTCTCTAAATTACAAGTACAAGCTAAGAAAAGGTCACAGCACAACATCACTGCGTTTCTTCACAAAGGTGGGCTCTATTCACATATGCTTTTAGGACAGATCCTTAGATCTTCACTAAAATTAATAGAAACAAAGCCTCAGGAAACAGACTGCACAGCAGAAACATATGAAAACTATCATTAAGAATACTAGATCTTGTTAAATTGGGGGTGGGGTAAATTTTTGTATTTTTAGCACATATTTGTCTCTTAACTGTACATGTGGTTTACATGACTGAGATGACTGTCTTCCCTCAAAAGAAGGATGCAAGATATTTTGAAGTACAAACTGAAATGGCAAATATTATTTTCACTGCAACTATAACCTTTAAAGTAAGAAGGTGCTTAATTACAGAGCAGCTGTCCAAATCTTCTAGTGACACTTGAATGAGGAAGCAACATGCTACGATTTTATTTGGTTTTTTTTTTAAAGCTCATTATTTCTTCCAGTGGTTAGAACAGCTGGTGAAAGTAATCATTTGGCAAGGTCTGTCAAGGGCTAAAAAAAAAAAAGTCTATTTGCCACGGTAGATTACATCCTTTAAACCAAAATGAAAGGCTGAAACGTACACACATTTATAAAAGAATAGGGGATTTTATGTTTCCAAATGGTGCAATTAATGTATTTGGGTATACACACACACCACTCACATCAGGTCAGCGTGCCATAAACATATCCCCTTCATTTTATACTCCTGTATTTAACTCTGAGCAACCTGGTCTAGTTGGAGATGTCCCTGCCCACTGCAGGGGGTTGGACTAGATGACCTTTAAAGGCCCCTTCCAACCCAAACCACTCTATGATTCTGTGATCCATCTTTATGACCCATGCATGCTTCTGCAGGCGTGCCCAGGCAAAGCTGCATTTCAGGGTACAGCCCGCCAGCCACGTCCGCGGGTACCCGCACACCCACATCCTTCTACAGTCCCTCAACTCCCAACTCCGACCCAGAGAGGCACCATCCCCACTGTGGAGGCCTATCACGGTTATCTTAGATATGAACTGAAACACTAGGGGCTCATCCTTCAGTGGAACATCACAAGTACAATGTTTTCCTGCTCTTAGAAGTCCACTGAAAGAAATATTTCTTCAACAACATTCCCTCCAGGAATACATCCTTGTCACACCAATCAAGGAAAACACAGTATTGCTAATAACATATGGTTCATTCTGGAATTCCTGGTCTCGTCTCATTAGTTCGGATGAGTATTGAAAAAGGTTTGACTGACTTGGATGTACCACCAAGACTTCGCCAATTATTTCTTGCAGAAAGACAACTTCTGTAAGCATGTACTCAGCCTAGATCACCCCCCTTCCTTCCCTGAAAAAGTTTAACCCCTCAGTTCAATTTTAACAAAAAGAAAAAAACAAGAGCCTCAAAAAAGAACAAAACACACCAAAAAACCCCACCAGAAAAACCATACCAACCACTAAGAGGCTTGAGTTTCACTGCCAAAACAAAGACCTAGGACAGATGCCAACAGAAGGCAATAGCAGCGTGTGCTGCTTGGCCAGTCACCCCAGAATGGCCAGAACAGAGCTCACATCGTTAGAGGACACAGAAGAGAGCTGGGGGACAGTAGGACAGGCCGTTAAAGCACACAGCCTCTCCAAGTACTGATGCTCACAAGACATGAGTGTCCCTTGTGCTTAAAACTAAGATCAGCATTAGTGTTTCCGATGAAACCTGACAAGGTGAATATTCCCAAGGGCTCAGACTGTTGCACTTCCTTTTCCAAAGTACTGCTCTGTTTTTCAGCTTGGTCTTACAACACAAGATTTTGGAACAGTTTGTTGGGTTCCCTCCTTTGCTTCCCCTGCTTCTGTGCTCACTCACTTCCCCCCTCCTCCCCCAATTTCTGTAAATGACAAAAGTGGAGAAAATGGAGACGAACTACTTTACTGATAAAAGGTATCTTTCGCCCCAAAGCCCAAATAATTTCCACCCCTATTTAGATGAGAAATAATTCTTTGAGAGCATCCAGTTTTGAGAAAAGGCATTTCAAAGACGAAACTGTTAAGTGGATTGTGACCCATTTTAAGTAAATTCATCCTCAGAACTTTGAACTTAGCCTAGCATTAACTCATCCAACAAGCCAACCTTTTTCACTTCAGCTGGAAGCACTAAGTCATCTCTGGAAAGAATGAGTCCCTTTATAGCACCCCAAATAGCTTTACAGATGTTTCTTGTGGAGGCCAGAACTTTCCTTCAGGTGGCACTAAATTATGCAAAGGTAGGTTCAGGTCATGGTCAGACTGAAGGTCAGGGGAGAGTTCGACTGGTCAGGAGAGCTGCTTCCAACCCCAACCCCACCCCCTCATTCACAGAAGCTGAGCCTTCAGCCACATTGTTTTCACAACATACCAAAACTCTATTTGTATTAACATTCATGAGCAGAGGAACTACAGTCATTCAGTTTCCCACTCATTCATATTTCGGGGTTAACATTTCTAGTGTGTACAAGGTAGACCTCTGGCTGAAGGTGCCTTTTGCATAGGCAAGGCACCTTTTCTTTCGATCTAGAAGACAACTTATCTGTGAACACTTCCGAATTCTGCTGAGCTTACTTGATGCAAAGATTAAGGGAATGCTGCCCATCAGTCCACAAGCGCACCAATTAGACTTTCGTTATGAAACCAGGCTCAGCGCACTTACGAGCCTGCCCTCTTGAACGCAGGACCCTGACACATACAAAGCGTCTACCGGGCTTAAATGAAAGGATGTACAAAGAGATGTGCCATTTACCGTCTGATGGGGTTTCCCCTTGCCGTTACCTAACCATGGAATTACAGGATCAACTGACCCATGGAAATCAGAGGTACCTCAAAAACCTTATTTCAGACTATTTATAGGCTCCAACCTTGTAGTAATGGTTACACTGTGAACCTGAGCAGCAGCAATCACACATAAGGTAATTCTAGATATGGTCCTATGGATACATTATCCTAGTATTTTCCATGCTACTTAGTTAAATATTCATTCTCATCACTCAAAGGTCTAGAATGAGGATCCAATAAAACCAAAATACAATTAGGAAAGAATCTGAGGGGTGAAGGTTTTAATCTAATCTCAAAATATTCAAAGTCTGCATCAAGCAGTGTAACAGACAGCCCAGAAACTACCTTTCCCGGTGTTCTCCTAGCAGCCTACAACCCCTGGCCCTATGACTATACTATGTCTGAAAACTAAACAACAGAAGTGCAAGGACTGCATGTTAAAGCAGGAGAGAATAGCCACAAGAAGCTGATGGGGAGCCTGATGACAGTACATGATCAAAACATACCTTAATTGATTAAACTTTTAGGCTAATTTTCGAAATGCATGTTCAAGGACAAGTCATACAGGTTGTTCTTGCCTAAGACAGGTATTTCAGCTACCAACCACACAAGTTAAGCAAGTAGAAAAGACTTGATTCTCTCTACTGGCTTTTCCAATACACTCTCACCAGTGTATATTTTAAATGAACTGATAGTACTAAAAGGGATTCCTTTATGTGGTGAAATAATATGAACAATAATGCACATAAGCTTCTCTCCTAAGAAAGTTGCCTCAAGTACAACCACCTGAATGCTCAAATTGGATCATTTTCCAGTAGCATCACACCCACTCCTCCGATTCACTACGAAAGAAAAGATTTTTAAAAAAAAACTGTCAGAATCAGTATCACAAATTAGCAATTCCCTATCTGATAAGGAATCTTTTCAGCTGAGTTTGAGTATTTCAGACTAAGCTATTAACTTGACGAGGCTAAGAATACCAAGCCTCTAGCATCACATTCAAAGCAATGTGACCATCGTGTAATCTGCTAATAGGGTGCAATAGGCCAATTCTGGTTTCCACACCACTTTCAGACTTGTTCCCATGCACAACAGTACTCATCTGTAAGCACTTCAGCGAAAATCTAAGTATTTCTGATGGAAGAGAAATGCACTGTTTCATGGCTGATATTCACAGGACTTTTCATGTTATTCTGCACTTCACTCCTTGCCTCTAAGCTCTTAATTGCACATGACAGAACTGCTGGGGCAAGTAAATCTTTGGAAATACAGGACTGGAAAAACCTAGTGTTTGATGGAAAATGTTTTTCCTATTTGCATACTAGCTGGTCTTCAAGCACGTGCACCGATTACTGTGCATCACCTTCCTCAGTATTCTCTACATATACTATAGGATCTTACCCTGGGTCTAAAGTGGCAAGGATGCTTCAAGTACCAGTATAAAAAGAACAAAGAGCGAGATAAAGTTCTTACACAAGGCCTCAAAGGAGAAAAAAAACACATTTTTCTTTAGAGTATATTAGCATAATCGCAAGACTTGACTTTTGTTAAACAAAAAATTCTTCTATTGATTACAACAGGGAAACTCACAGCGGAGCAGGTGGGGTCTAACTCGGACATATGAATTCCAAGTACCCCCAGAAATAACACAGGCCTCAATATCCCTACTGACAGTCTCCAATAAAATGCAAGCTAGAGTGTGAAAAAAGACTATAAACCCCTTTCCTCCACCGAAAACCAACTAAAACAACAATTCCCCTGCCTCTTTCATTTTTGTCACTAGTTACTGTGCTTCGTCATTGAGCCTTGGATGGGCCGCTGAGGTAGTGCGGTATAAACACAGCTCACCTACCTGACCTGAAAATGGGAAGGAGTACACCCACAAATACAGGAAGCCATCACAAAGCTGTTCTGCACCAAGCTTCTTGCTCCTCCTTTTTCATAGCCTCAATGGAGAGGGAAGGAACTGAGACAATTCCTGTTACAAGAAAATTTTACTGCATCTTTATGGGCAGAAAGATCCAGGCAAAACCACCACCTTTTATTTCTGGTTTAAGTTTGCTATGTACCTTTCCACATGGAAATAACAGAACCTCTGTCCCAGAGGTCTTTCCATCTATTTAGACAAGCGTAAGGATGAAGGTTGTAAGATGTAACGGAACGCACATGCAGGCTCTTAGGTTGACTGTTCAGCAATTTAATACCGGTTTTTATTCTCCTTGTGTGTATGCTTTTCAAAACACAGGTTAGAGCCGCATAGTCAATGTAAGAGTAAATAACAATTTGTATCCTTTTTAATGAGACCACTGTATTACTCCTCTGCTGTTATTGTCTCTCTACAAAACTAATTTGCTCCAACTATGTTTCTTCTCCCTGTGGCACAAGATTTGTTATTTAACCTTTCTTTTCCAAGGCTGCAGCGAGAGAAGGGAGCAAATTTATATTGTTCTTCCTTATCATTTGCATTTCTTTATACAAAAAAGTTTTGCAGTGGTGTGAGTTTTGTTTAGATCTATTTTCAAAAATAATTGCCTCTGTTCCTGTAGCTCTACAGAAGCTCATAACCCAGCATACAGCGACTCTAGAGCAAACTTTTAGAACGTGGTAGCTGCAGCACAATTTTCATAATAGGCTCAAAAGACTTAAGACAAAGGAGCAAATGAAAGGTTTTTATGCAGCCACAATCCTGTTTCATTGTACTTGCATCCCTTCCGTCATCATCCCACATTACTTAATTTTACTGGAATATTCCTGCGTCTTTTCTGTTGGCCCCCGCTTTTATCCAGAGCTTTTCTAGATATACATCTCCATTGTTTCCGCGTGAATAGATCCCCCCCTCCCTTACACCCCTCTCTTATACCACCAAAGGAATCATCCCCTTGATTGCCCTAACAGTACGTTAGCAGTTAAAAATACATATGTTCCACCACCTAAGCTTGCCTGCCTGGAAGAGCAGATGATGCCCACTCTGATGGCTTTCCCACACTCTGATCCCCCATCAGTTTCAATGCAAATTCCCCACAGAGAATTACTACAAAGACTGGGCTCCTGCAAATGTTTATAGCGTAATTCAACACTGTTAATGAAGTAACCATGACACAAACTAGATAAAATACAAGTTAAATATGTCAGGCCTTAGCCACATCAATAGAAATTAATATATATGCATAGATATTATCTAAATAATGAAATAACTACAGGCTCCGCATTAGTAAGTAGTGCAGCTGTAACAACACAAAAAAAACCCCTTGGATCCCAAAAGGTAGAGGAGCGTAACACAACAGCAGAACAGCTACTGTTAACCTCATTTCAGGATAAAAATTGATGCAGAAAAATCAGCATAGGTGACCTAACTTACAGTTCAGTTTATCTTGAGTGGATACGCTGAGGCACAATCTACTTCAGTACTATCAGAAAGGGAAGAGTTCAGGTTCAGGTTAAAGGCCATCAGTAAAAAAAAATTACAGCAACTGAAGGAAGTTTAATTAGATGAAAGGTGCACACGTATGAGAATAGAACCCATCTTTTAGCTTCCAGTCATCAGTTTTACACAATGCCTGAGACACGATTGTCTAGTATTGGGTGCTTTGCCAGTGCACACACTGGCAATTTCAAGCCGTTTTGCCTATAAAAACAAGATTTCAGAGCTATGATCATCTCAGTTTTACAAGCATTGGGTATCTTTATCACTTTATGATTCAACATTAAAAAGGGTATGAGGCATCTAGTGATTTAAGGGATGATTTTCTTCCTCACAGTAAAGTCTTAAAAATATGCTTCTATGTTCATATTATCATGTTTCAGTCACTATATACCAGGAAACTGAGAGAAGTGAACCTAAGTGACTAATACTTAACTCCCATAACTACATTAAAAAAAAAAATCAGGATGTGAACTATTCCTCACATCCTTGCTTTTCCAAAAGCAATACTCGAATTATCACATGTGAAGTGAATTACATTCGTTTCCTAATTAGATATTCTTTTCCCGTTACCCAAGAAATTGATATTTGATGCAATGGAAGTGTGCACAACACGTTATTAATCACTGTCAACAATGTGAAAGGTTGCAGAGATAACTACTCATCGTTACCGAATCTGGGCCAGTGGCCAAACAGAAAAAAAAGACCATGGATATTAAGTTATCATCAATGGTTATGTATAATTGTTGGCTTCCAAAGTTCAATACTCAAACATCTGACATACTGCCTCATGAAAGCCTTGGTTTCAAAAGGGTTTAGCTGCACGACGCTCTCTGCTAACATACCATATGTGGCAACGCGTTATGACTGACAACATGCTTAACACTATAATTAAGATAGTGGAGTCTAAGACTTGATTTTGAACAACATGCTGAAGCGCACGGTCATGTTTTCCTCTCATGAGTTAAGGTTGAAACTAAGCTATTAAACATCACGATGTTGTTTTATGTTATCTTTGACATTATCTGCAAAGGAGAAGACACTATATTCCAACTAAAGAACAGTCTTCATCCAGCCATTAAATAGAAATCAAGATTGACTGTTTTCATTGTTTAGATGCCACAAAAGTCTCAAGTTGAAATCCACATTCTAGTCTCGTAAGAACTTATATAGGAATAGAAATTGGCTGTAATAATGTAAAAAGCACTCTAGATGAGGATATTTAATTGCCAACAAAAGACATCATTAAGGTTCATTTTAGGAATTGACTTGCAATAAAATAACTTCAGCATACTCTTCTCTTTCAGAAGGAAATTGGTCATTCCAAACTCCCAGAAGAATCTGGGCATGATATCTGGACATCCTTTAAGTTTGCTAAAAACACGTGCAAGCTTTAAGGGAACATAATTGCATCCTGTTGTATCCTCCAAGGACCACACTAACAGTCTTTGTATTACCTCTCTTCAAAAGGCACATCCCCAGCCGGTCAGCTAGGGCAGCCGTTACAATACACTCTGGAGCACTTCATGCTGCGTGAGGTTGTTAATAGTATATACTGCGGTTCACCAGGGACGGGGGCCCGTCTTCCCGCATTCAGCACGCGCTGTGGCAAGGACAGAGGGATTACTTCCCTTGTCCCCTGTTCAGGGAAATTGCTGAATCCTGACTGGTTTCCCAGGACCCCAGAAGCAGATGCAAGCCCAATAAACTACTAGGTAAGGGAAGTAAAACATCTACTAGCATTGACTGCGGCGCACGCAGTACTTGCCAGGGGTGAGGAAGAATAGACTCTGCCCCCTCTAACCGTTCTCTAGCTGATACCCTCCCCCTCAGACAAAATACACTGTGAAAAACAGTAACTTTTCTCTGCTCTGAATATTTTAAGCACACCTAGCGAAAAGGCTGCCTACAAAAGTTGCAATTGTAGCCACTAGTGCTGTTCGTAGAGGCAGGACGCCAGAGACCTTCGCGCTACTCCCCCATCCAAAATCATGAAATCCATTAAATAAATTACAGGCTTACTTTGAAGGCACCTAGTAAGATAAGCTAATTAGCATGTTTAATTGCTTCATACATGCACCTCTTCAAAGACATTCAAAACATCTTGGACCAAAGCCTTGATCACAAAGAAGTCCTCCTGCGCTTCACAGTCACTAGCTTTCATTGCACAGCAAACATTGTTAGTCCTGAAACATCACCTTAGGGCAGAAGAAATGAAAGGGAAGAGAGAAGGAGGGAGGGAGAGCAGTTACTGTTTCATCATCTCTGACAACGCGTACAACTGATGCAGATTAGAGGCAGTTTTTCAGCTGTCCTTGCTCCCCAAGAGCACAGGGCAGCGAGAGCGGGCTCACCTCCATATCTGCACAGGTCCCTGGTTCTGCAGGACATTTCCCTCAATGCATCCATCGCCCTGTCGCTATTTTCAGAACACCCAAAACTTTGTACATACAGGAAGTGTCTGTACTTCAACACACAAATGCAAAGCCACCTATGGAACAGTAACAATCATTTACAGTCTATATAGAGAGTATTTCAGGGTTTGGGTTTGGTTTTTTGGTTTGGGTTTTTTTGTTGGGTGGGTTTTGGTTTTTTGGTTTTGGTTTTTCAAGAAATAAGGACAATTTTTAAGCAGATTTCGTCATATGAGGTGAATGCTTGCATTATATTTGCTTTCATGTTGCTTACCTTGTGTTCTAGTCTGCAAGACTAGAACAAGTACATCATGGTTTAACCCCAGCCAGCAAAGAACCATCACAGAGCCAGTCACTCCCCCCCAGAAGAGTGAAAGTGAGAAAACTCCTGGGTTGAGATAAAGACAGCTTAAGAATTGAAATAAAATAGTAATAGTATTAATAGAATATGCAAAGCAAGTGGTGCACGATGCAATTGCTCACCACCTGCCGACTGACACGCAGCCCGTCCCCGAGCAGCCACCCCCCAGCCAGCTCTCCCCCAATCTATATGCTGAGCATGACACCGTATGGTACGGAATATCCCTTTGGCCAGCTGGGGTCAGCTGTCCTGGCCGTGCCCCCTCCCCACTTGTGCATCTCCAGCCTTCTCCATCAGCACAAGAAGCTGAAAAGTCCCTGACTTCGTGTAAGCGCTGCTCAGCAGTGCCTTAAATGTCAGTGTGTTATCAACATGACTCTCATCCTAAATCCAAAACACAGCACTACACCAGCTACTAGGAAGAAAATTAACTCTATCCCAGCTGAAACCAGGACAAAGTATTTGTCATCATTCATAAAGATTATCCATTTCTAACTTCCATTTTATTTATAGCAACAGCTAAAAAAAACCCAAACAAAAAAAACCAAAACCAGCACTCCAAGAACTTGCAGGAACAAGAGGAAAAGCAAGAACAAGCCACAGTTCTCCACCTCCCCATCCTCCATCCCATTCCCATTCTCCCTGACCCAAGATCAGCTGAGGACCTTGAAGCCGCATTGCCTAAAAGCCATGCTGCCAGACAGATTCATTTGAAAATAATGCCCCCCTCCAAAAAAAAAAAAAAAGTGTCTTAATCCAAGGGGAAATCCAATCCTGGGGGCTGTGTGTGTCAGATATTCTCATCCATGTAGAGCAAAGGACATGTTAGCCCTTGAAATGCAAATCTGTGGCAGCAAGGCAGCAGCAAAACGAGCAGTCCAACCCATGTTACACACGCTCAGCTTCTTAAGAGGGTTTTTTTGTTTGAATATTTTAGTAAAGCTCCAGAGATGCCTCTTGCTGTTGGAACACACACAGGTTGATCTGGTTGCTACAGTCTGACTGCAGTGCTTGAAGTTCAGATCCTGTGATAACGGCGCAGCGAGCGAGGGAGCTAGGTTTTGCTTTTACACCTCAGCAATTTACATACCGCTCCTGAACAAGAGTTACATCTTTCCTCCTATTCTTTCTGATTGCCAGAAACTAATATTCTGCTCTATACAGAGAGATGCTTATACAGAGAGAAAAATCTAAGAGCTACGTCTACAAGCCGAAAATATCTGTCTTTATCTGACTTGCAGGTAATATAAGTACAGAAGACTATCAACAAGACATTGTGTTTAAGTCATTACAAGGTATGTTGAAAAAAACTGGATTTTCTGCTAATATCACTCAACTCCATCATCTGGAGGTCCCAAAATGCTTTGTAAAGTGACTATTTCCCCATGTTACAGATAGGAAGCTCCAAGAGACAGAAGTGTTTCACATTATCTTATGAACTTCCCCCACAAAAACATGTTGAGGGCTAGGTGAGCAAGGAGAACTATGTAGATTTGTATTTAGCCCTTATCTGTCACCAATATGGCCTCCCCAAACAACATGAGCGACAAGTTCTGACACTATCATAACGCACTATGCATCTTCTGGCTCATTTTGATTCTGTCAAAGCACTGAACACCTTCACTTCAGATTCAGCTACTGCAAATACAATGAACGACTCTGGACCATGCACCATCAAGATTTGAAGTTCCAAGCTCTTACAAAAGCAAGCATCTGCCTATCTAGGAAGACCCTTGTCTGTACATGCTTCCACCTCTTTTAGCACGTCAGCGTGCTGTACTGCACTCGAAGTTCACATGTAGTTTATACAAGGTGGAAACTCTCCCCCATACGCAACTTTCATCCTCTACCAGCTGGTCTGTTATGCCGTATCATTTGAGTTTTAAAATGATGCATCCGTGTATTTATTTTTCCCTCCTGATAAATATTTATGAAGATTTTATCCATTCCTAACACATACATGCTGTAACTAATCTTCCTTTTATTTAGTCAGGCATCTTAAAGGAAAAGAAGAGTTTGAAGACAGGCTACTCCTATAGCCAAGCCTGAGCTCCAGAAGTCAGTGTATTAAATGAAATGATACAGGTTTCAAAGGCCAATTTAAAAAAACCCAAACCAAAAAACCACACGCTACCAACAAAAAAAAAAACCCAGCACGTGAGATTAACATGAGTTTTGCAACAGTGGAGTGCAGTAAGCACTTAAAAGCTGCTAAAATCAACGTTTGAAAGAAAGGTCTCTTCTGCTGTTTGATGACGGGTTTCCCACTGACTGAGATGTAAGCTATCAGCCTAAATAACACAACATTAAAGCACTACTTTAAGCAACTAACAGCCAATGCAGCTTTCACTCATTTCCAATATCTTATATTGACTTTGACCAAGACTGATAGGCAGAAGACTCTGTTCTTTTGATAACAGAACTAACGCTGTCTAGGTTTTGTTTGCTTGTTTTAACATTCATGTTGTAGACCAATGGAACAACAATGAACCGAAGCACAGTTCCTGCCCGTCTCACAGAAAATTTAACTACAATCCAACTTCCCTTACCCCAAGTCTAGCAATTCTGTGATCTGTCTAGTTTCTAACCTCTCTCACTTCTACTGCGTTCACGGGATTTGCTTAGAAATTTTGACTATCACAGTATTAAATTCAAAGCATTTTAAAAATTACCTTGTTTGACGCGATAGAGAAAAAAACAGAAAAAAAACAATGAAGAAAACTAGTCATGTACATTGGAAAAATTCAGAGAGACACTCCAGTAATACAGGCAATTCCATCTGCCTTGTTACATTTTTGGAGTAGTCAGATGCATGTTGTTTATCCAAAACAAATCCTCCGAGTTACTGAAGATCTGATAGTCACTACTGTCATCACAATGAAGAACTGAAAGACTTTAGAAAATAAACTGCAAGCTGAACACTTGCAGCACACAGAGCTCTCATTTTCCACGTACAAATGAGATTTTTCATAACAAGCTTACCTTGTCTCCAACGACTTCTCAGCTTACTTAATTATCAGACCTCAGAAGTTACTCCCCTGCCCCTCAGCTCCCTCAAATACAACTCCTTTTTTTAGTGCAGAACACTTGAAAAATAGCTACACAAGTCTGAGTACATATTTACTACCATCAATGTGCGATAGCCTCAAGAGACATCCACGCATCATATTCTGTTAGCAAGAAAAGGAATCAGTCTTCAATACCATGCTGTTTTTCCCTAATGCTGCGAGGACAAGCTAATTTGTAAGCCAGATCATTCCTTTCTACAGGATGAAAGACAGTCTTGTGCAAAGGAAAAAAAAAAAACCAAAACACAAAGACCATCCTCTCAACCACCTTCCTGCCATGGCAGCGTTGCAGGAGCCTCTCGGTAGACTCCCAAAGACAGGTCTGGTTCCCATCAGAAGCCGCAGCGAGCACCTGAGGATCAGGAGAAAGGTCTGCGTATCTACACCAGCTTCATCTCCCCTGTAATGCTATACACAAAACATTTCCACCTCACACAACAGTTCTCTCTCATATCCTACCTCCAGGTTACTGCGTGTCGCCAGAAAAAAAGCGGGACTAGAGCCAACTGTCCGAGGGGCAAAAAGCTCAGCGCAAGAAAGGCAAGAAACTCGTAGATGTAATATCCCTTCCAGTTTTCCTCTGCAAAGGAAAAGGAAATTATGACTTGATCTAGAAAACAAAGAAGAGTAAAATGCTGCACTACAAGGGGGCTTCAGGCTGGGAGAAGAAGTTAAGATAGCTGGTAGGCGACTGCCGGACTAAGTTATATTAGAGTTAGACCAACGTAACATTGAACAATTTTAGAAGAAATATCAGCTTTCATCTGTAACATTTATTTTACTGTCAGGTTCTGTTATGTTCTAAATACTCCTTTTAGCAATCCTTTGAAAAATAACATATGAACTTGAAAGTATACACAGACATGTAATGCTTTGAAAAGAGAAACACATAGCTAGGAAACACACGTATTTCTCCTATTCACTAAAAGCTCCTTCATCTGCACTGAAACCTATTATAGAGCCACGAAGCGCACCAGTAAATATATTTTAAGTTGCCTGTAGTACTGGATCTACACCTTAACAAAATCTAATCTAATCTAATTTCTTTGTTAAGGAATATACCATAGCTTTACTGCTACTGGAATTTGCCACTGATGTTTCTCAGAGTTGTTATGAATTGCTGTAGTATGCAAGCATCTACACCACATCTGTCAAACTAGACTATAATCAAGCAGAAAAAACCCTAACACTGAGTGCCTAAAAATAAATACTGACAAATGCATGTCTGTCTCTCCCTAATGCCTCCCTTCCTGCCAAACCCTTGAGGTACTCTTAGCTTTGCAATATGCCCTAAAATTAGTAAGTCAGTCAGAATTATCAGAGACTATTTCCTTTAAACGCCTTCCCCTTTTTTCCCCATTCCCTTTCCTACCACTCCCTTCACCAGTAATATCAAAATAGTGGACCTCGGGGATATCAAATTTGCTTCCAGGCACAGACATCATGAGAGGCAATATCTGACTGTCCAGTATGAATTTCCCAGCTATTTAGGTTTTGAAGAATTTAATATCACGGCCCCTACTTTATGACAATTACTCCAAAGCCAGAGGCTATCCATTTGCATAATAATGAACATTTTTCTGAAGAGGTGTGCAGGAAACTACAGGCTAATGAGTTCTAGGGTATCTTGCCTGAAAGTCACACTTGCTTTATAAAAACAATTAAGAACACAACCTCTAATGTTTACCTACTTGTACATTTTATGTAGCAGACTGAGAAACACCTGTCCTATTAAACAAACAAAAACATATAGGAGTAATTTTTGCAATACCGAGTCACTTGAAAAAATTCAGTAGTTTACACTGGACTGTTCACATGTCTAAGGACTGCAGGGGTGGGCTGGCTTCTGAAGCTGTGCACCTAGGGAAACGCATCCTCCGGCACAGAAAACACGGGTTTGCTACATCTCAATCACAGAAAGAGTGAAGGAAATACAGCCATTTCTGCTAAATCACTGTAAAAGCAGGGAAGGATAAGTGAGGTGCATTTCACCGCTGGAGAAACGTTTCCAAGAACAATTTGGAATCTGGCAAGTCAGAGGTAAGTTTCTTACAATCTGCCCAGCATGGAAGAAAATTTCTTATTAGGCAGGGATTTTGCCACAGCATCCTACAGCCCGTGTTTGATAGAAATGTAGCAGGCTTTTCCTCTGCAACGTTTGAAACTCACTTGATTTTTGTTCTTTATGCTATCCAGGTTATACACGATACTGCATAGCACTTACTGCTTGAGCCTTTTGGTTTCATCACCGTTGAAATTAGATGGATGAAGCTTCTAGGATCTTAGCTAGCAAATCCTCACTCATACCACAAGATGTGCAGAACCCAAGTAACAGCCTCACTAACGCGCTGGGTGAGGGCTGGAGCACCGAGTCCAGGCTCGGAGCTTCCGCTCTTCAGCCCGCGCTCGCCAGCCCCGACAAGGAACCCGGGAGCCCACCAAAGAGGACGGCGTTCAGTGCAGAGCACCACCTCGCCACACAATCCACTGCTGGCCGGAGATTTTCCTGATCAAGGTGCCTGGCTGAATTTTAAAATACCCCAGCTAACTTGAGACCCTTAATACTTGTAGCCATCCAAGACATGAACGACAACCATACCTAATGCCTTAGGGCTTAAAGCCTGTGGTCAGCAGGAGCCGGAGCTGCATTTCTTCCCTACACACAAGGCAACCAGCTGATGCATCATACTGTTGGGTTCCTCTCCAGCTCTGAAATATCAGATATTGATCAGTGCCACAGGCGATGCAGCACACCAGACAGCCTGTTGTAGGATTTGCGCGGGTAGGTCACACCAGTGTATTCTTAATCTACCAGAGAAGAGGGGAAAAAAGCCCATTTAAAACGAGGTGCTACGTAGATGGGAACACATGCAGGCAGGGAAGCTCTTGCAGGCAAGAGCAGTGTTAGAGGTGGCTTTTTTATAAAACTACTCGTCAGCATTAACTTTTACTCCCTTGGGACTGCAAATCGTCAACTCTTCCATATTGTCCAACACAGTTTCAGCACACAGAAATCATTTCTACCTGACTTTGTGCAGCTCCATTTTAAATTACATCTGTGCTCATCTACTCTGTAAATACTCTTCTGTACAAGCATTTTCAGAGGCATGCTTTCTAGGTTTCCAGAGTAAACCTACAAAAATAACTAAGAAGAATTTTTCTGCTTTTTTGCATGTGTGTTGGGAGGGGTGGGGTGGGGTCAGGCTCTTCTGAACATGATGTAATTCATCCCCTACTTTTTTTGGTTAAGGTAAAGACCCAGAATGAGGCACTCTGCTAAAACAGCGCCATCAGCAAGTTCATAAAAAGCATTATAAACATTTTTAATAGCTGCTTCCAAAGCCTCATCCTTTGCAGTGTAATGCCTCGCTCATATTTATTCCATTAATACATAGCCACAGCACAAGCAGCAGTTGTTTCTGAATGTCATTGCCCGCTTGGTTGCGCCCCCCGATCAACTTTACTTCTTTCCATCGAACAGAGGCTTGAAGTTGCTGTTAATGAGGAAAGCCAATATTGTCGTCCATCACCTAACCCATCTGTGAGGCCAGAATTTTGAAAGCACGCCCAAATGATTTAGGAAGGTACGGTACGTTGTCTTGCAATGCCACCATGCTTATACATGGGTATTCCTTACATCCTTCGAACTTCAGATAACTTAGTCTTGACTAAAGAGCTTATTTCCGAGATAACAAACTTCACTTGAGATTAGGAAGAGCTATAGGTGAGCCAGTGACTACAGGACTTTTTGTTCATTGTTTTTTTCTTGTTCGATAAGAAAAAAAGAAGTGTTATCTTGGATCAACCAACTTGAATTAAGAGTCGAATTTAGCATTCCCAGTCCAAGAGAGGATAGAAACATGCTAATACAGCTACTCTGGAATTACTCAACATGGAAAAACGTTTTACAGCTTGATTTACACGTCATTCAACCGAAACTGCATAACCTAGCAATACAGACAACTGACAGGTGTGAGATAGGCCCTCCCGACCAGGCAGAAATCAGGATTTGAACTTTGTTATCTACACTGAGGTATCCCAATGGTATCGTACAGTTCACATCATCTAGGATGTCATGGGATGGATTCCTTCAGGGACAATTGTTTGGAAGGGGGCTCAAGAACAGTAACAACTGAAAAAAATAATCATACCCAGTATAGAAGATTGAATAGGTCCCGACATTGTCGCAAAAGTAGCCTCACTCACTGGGAGAGAACAGACAGTTTGTATGAAGAATTTCGCCAAAGTTTAACTGCAGTCACAGATAGAGGAAAAAATATTTAATATGAGGCAGGTTCACAAGCCACGATTATGACAAAATAGGCCTATCTGGACACTCTCCTGTGAAATGGGAGAATGCAGATCAAAAATTTAAGTCAAGGTTATACTTCACACATCCCAAGTAAACACCTACATCACTAAGACACAAGTGGAAGTCACTGTTGTTCCTTAGCCTTATTTTCAGGCTTTGTATGCCAGCACTCCTAGTCCATGAACACAAAGAGATCTGCTCCGGTTCAACTACAAATGAAGCTGGCATTTCATTTCTCACATGGATCACCAAACACCAGATACAAAGAGCTACCTGCATGGCCACAGAAACCTTCACCTGAGAGGTCTTAACGTTAAGCTGACAACCAATAGGAACAGAAATAGCCCAGCACACCTCCCTTACAAATCCCATCCATCCATATTCCATCTCTCTGTTTTCGGAACCATACACATAAATGCTTAACAAGTCATAACATACGTATGTACGCTGTTCACCATTTACTTACTTCCATGAAGCAGAACAAGGGTAAAACCCAACAATCTGTGCAAGTGTAAGACCTCAAGAAATCACACACAAGCTTTATTCATTCTACAGTAACACAGACTTGGGCGAAAAGGACAGGGCAAAAAGATGGAAAGCCTCAGTATCACACTCGAGTCAATTCTAGATGAGACTATACCACGGAGACCTCAAGCACAAGAACTTCACGCAGTCTAATCCTCCATTGGCCTACATCACCACAGACCCTTTGTATCACATCCTAATGTAAACTTGCACAAGTTGGGGAAAAAAGAAATATCAAGCCATAATTTTAAAAAAAGCTTGCAAAATTCCTTTAACCAGACAAATTTTACAACAGACATCAGCTCAACGGGTAAGATTCACTGTCTACCTTATATAAATATTTCAGACAATCCTAGCTAGCCCTGTTTCTTCACCCAGGAAATTTCCTTAAGACCAAAGTCTGAGAGAGCATGATTTCATTATTGCGAGTCATCTCCCAGTCAAACAACTCTCTCATTAAAACCATTACAGAAAGAAAATAGATGGAAAACAAAGAACAGAACACCTCATAACAATCCTCAAGGTTCACATCTGCATTGCTGAAATGAGGAGAACTACCTGTTCCTTTGAGCCTATTTCTTAACGGTGTGGTTTAAAATAGTCACAGACAGCACACCCACAAAATGGGTTTCAGGAGCATCTTAAAAGCAGACGACGTATGACCTTAAAGCAGAAGCCAAGCCTTGGACAGATCACCACGGCTCATCTAAGTCTCCCACATCTGATTCTGTGAATGTCAGGTTTAAAGTAGATTTATTAACAATCTTAATTACAAGAATAAAAGCATACACCCCTTAGCTAGGAACTAACATATTACAGAGGTTGTTATGTTTACAGGAGGTTTTATCTATTTCCAAAAAGAAGGAGGGTTATGACATTTTCTCAGTTCTCTTGCTTAGTGGATTATTATCGCATTCCTTCATCCATAAAAGCCCAGTTTGCTACATTATTAAAACATCACATAGCAGCTTGCTGTAATTTTGTAAGGTAAGACTTGCTGGAATTTATAAGTGGTTATACTTGAGTGCTTTCACACTGGTTCAGCGGCACAGCACCCATCAACTGCATTAATGTCTCAGCACAAAAAAAAATCTACTAATAAATATGGTACTTAGCCATCATTACCCCACTTTAAACAACACAAGTTCTCAGTATGAGAGGGTCAATACATGCGAGATCACTTATGCTCTGTAAACTGACTTTGATAGAAATGTAGCAGCAAAGCATCCTCAAGGAAACCTGAAGTGTATCAATAACAACCCAGGAAAAACATAACACAAACCAAAGAGAAAGCTTATAGCATATGGCTTCAGCCAATAAAAACAAGTCAAGAGAGAAGACGCCCCATGAAAAAGTGTTAGTCTGCTTTTGACACTATAAAACTGCAACTCACACATTCTTCACTCAAAAACAACAACAAAAAAAGATGAGAGTTTTCTATCAAGTAGAGAGGGGGAAAAGAAAAACCCACTACTGAAGACCACCATCAGTTTGGCTTTACAAGGTCCAGGGTCAGACCTGCTGTGCTTCTGTGGGAGCACGTGCAGGTAGCTTGAACTGACACCTCAAAGTCCAGGGTGACAATTTTTTCTGCAGTCAAAAAAACCCCACAAGCCCCCCTACAAAAGCAACACCTAAAAGCCTATGAGGTGCAATATGGGCATGCTGCTTTCTGTGCCGCTGGCGGCGACGACAGTTCTTCCAAAAACCTACTAGCCTAATACACCAGAGAGGCACAAATAAACCTCTGCTTATCTTGCAATTTTCAGTTTTTATTGGAGCCAAAGGTTTAGCTGGACAACAGAGCATTTATAAGCATATAAAATACACATTTACAGAGATCCTTCCAAAGCCTAAAATCATTTTGCAATTATATTTCACTCATTGTCAGTCAAAGAGGTCCCATTCAGGAAGAGCAGAAGACACTTCTGTCACTATTACACATACACATTTCTTTACTGTGTCCCAGTAACTTAGAGCTACTCATCTGAATGAGAAATCAGGAAGAAGAGGAATGAAGGATGGAAATCAACTGGAGAAATACTCCATTTCACTCACTGGCAGAAAACGTGTTTAGTCAGAACACAGGGCAGTACTAAATTTTTCATGACACAGGACACTGGAAATGTGCCCAACTAGGTAATTTTAGCAGCACTTTTTTCCTGCTTTACAGTGACTTCCTCAAATGTCCTCTTCAAGAAAAATCTGTTAATTGATTAGTCATGAGCAACCATCCACTTTTGGTATCAAAATAATAACCTACACGCAAACACAGTAAGTCTACAGTATCACCCACGCTACTCTGCTAGTTAAAGAACTGGTGCCTAGGTCGTATATTGGCATAAAGCTGGCTCACTTTATCCACATTAGTACCCATGTTAGTAACCCTACTACCTTCACCTGGTCCACTTACATGGTTCTTAAACCCGACCAAATTTTTCACTCCTGTGTTACAGGTTGTGTGGAATTTGGCCACGTAATCCCCCCTAGAGCTAACATGACTTATGCAGGTAGGTGCGATGCTATCCCGAACGTTTATACTAGAGTCCTCTTAAATTCGGCCTGGAAAGCTAACGCAGCAACGAGTGAGAAGAACCTGCTTCTACCGATCTCAGCAATGTCAGACGCAGCCCAGTTTCTAGTTCCTGAAGATCAGCCAAAATTAAAAAAGCAAAACCTTATACCATGTAAAAATAAGCACAAATAATAAATCTTGTCTTGCTTTAATCAATATAGCTACTAAGTAGATACCTAGAAATACACTTACCAGAGGAAGGAAAAAAAAAGAGCCAAATTAAGCTTTATTTCTCCACCACAAATGCAAAGCTAGCATTCTATTATTTTACTTGGGCAAGACACGCCAGATGCGTCATTGATTGGTGTACATATACATACTGATTTCTTCTTGCTTCAAAACCACTAAACAACGGTTGATTTTATGTCCATAAAATATGTTGTTATAAAAAGGAGAATGCTCTCGCCCAATTTAAAATGAGCTTGGTCTTATTTCTTCCAGCCCAAGCCTCATTTCCAGTAACAAAAGTGTCTACTGATGATTAATTTTAATGGCCTTTGATCACATACCCACTTTTCCCAATCAGAAGCCTCAGAATTTTAAGCTTGAGAACACCAAAGTTGATATTACTATTCAACAACACAATAACCAAGTTGCATCAACGTTTCTATTCCAAATAGATTTTTCCCAGTAAACGTAAGTCTAAGCAAAGCTCTCGTCAGGAACCTTCCCCTGGAAAATTCAATAGGAAATGAAATGTAATACTCTATTAAGACTTGTTTTGCAAACAGAAGTGAGAGAGATCACCCAAGCATGCGGAGTCATTAAAATGGATCTTACATATATCATTATAAATTTAATAATCTCCATGACGGCTAGAGTTCAAGTTAAAATGAGTGTCGGCAGAGCATGACCAATTGATGTTATCCCAGCTGCCACTGAGCCTCACTTGGGGTTACATTATACATTCAGAGGCCCCACACTACATGTGCACCAAATACCCAGCGCCAGGAGCAGATGGGAGATGTAGGCTTCTATACCTATCAGCAAGGAGACACAGACATAATTGCATATTAATTTTGGTGCATCAAAACAATTATAGTGTACTTCGGTGTCACAGGTCCCAAATGTTATTCCCATCATGCCCTATATGATGTATAGTGTTCTGCACTTACGGAGAAGAAGAGCGTACTAGCAGCCTCCAGAAATCGAGTCAATAGAAGGATTTTGTTTCAACCCTTACTGATTTACTTCAGTCCCAAATGCTTCCTTGAAAAAAGCAGGAGGAAGACCTTGGACGGCTTATCAGTTAATATATCACACCTGGTGCAATTAAAATGTACATAGGACCTCTATTTGGTTCCCTAAATGTCCATTCTCTGGAGGGAAACACTCGCATTTTTTCCAATTTCTGAAAGTTTTCTAGGCTGCTTACATTTCTAATGGTGTGACAGGAGAACCACTTTTGTTCTTCAGCAGGCGTGATGAAATTGTGACACAAGCCTCCCTCTCTCTGAAATTAGACAGCGCTGTTCAACAGCAAATTAATAGCTGACGGTCAATTTTTTTTTTCCAACTCACTATTCAACTGAAATAGAAATCATATGTAAAAGCTACAGGAAAAAGGATCTCTCCACACAAAGCTGAACACACAGTGTTTTCTATCACCCATCAAATCTGCATGGAAAACGATATAAATGATTTATGCAGCAGAAACATGTCAAGTTTTACAGTTTGCTTGACTGGTGCCAAGAAAACAGCTTTAAAGTCCCAGTTGTTCACAAGCCACAGTTTGTCTGAGACGGCAACTTCATTTAGGTCAACTTAACGCGCCGATCCATTAGGATTAACCAGTACAATACTACCACGACGCCGAGAGCTTCCACAAAGCACCTGTACAGGACAAGGTCCACCAGCTGACATTAAGCACATTCCACCGTGCCTTTTGTTATGTTTCAAGTCAAAGTCACATCTGGAAACTACAGTAAAATGCGAACGCTGCCATCGGGACAATGAGGCTACTGACAAACGTACAACGTTTTCAGCAAATTTATTCACCAAACGCCAAGAAAGCAATTTTTTAACCGCTCTAATGATATCAATGAGAAAGTTAAAGTTCCAACAAATCAATAATCTGGCCAGACTCAGTAGGAGTCAGTATACTTTGCTGCCGCTGTAAGTCTCTTCATCAACAACTATCCAAAATCCTGGGGATTTTGCCGTTCTTTGACTCATGTGACAATTTTTCCCTTCCCTCAGCTCTTTGCTCCATACATTGCAACAAGCCTGAAGAGAAAGACAAGCTTTTTTTTTTAATAAATATATAACCAGGAGACAAGATCTACAGCTGGCTTAGCATAGCGAGCAGCAACCGCAACTGATGAAAGCATCATAAGGAGCTCTTCTGCCACTTCATCCAGCAATTTAAGCAGAAAGTGATTCCGCTTTTTGTCACTTACCCTTTTTTGATCTTCCAGTCCATGTGTCACAGGCTTTCTTTTCTGATGTTGGCTGGATTCAGAGCCAGATTCCATTTCCCAGCTACAAAGACTCTTCCAGCCTCTTTAAGCTTCCTCTAAGAATCCATAGTACGAACAACAACAAAAATCAAAAAAATAATTTAAAAAAGGCAAGCGAATTCCTTCAAACCTCGTCCATGTTTATCATCCTTCCAAATTCTTGTTTGCCATCACTGCTCATTATCTTAACAAGCAGCCATTCTGTGAGCCTCTATATCCTATTTTAGCTCAGATGTAGGTTTCCATTTACGTGCCTTAGAGAAGGATGATAGAGCTGAATCCAAACCCAGTAGTTTGTGCCACATTATTGCTCCATCAGCAGCCTTTTCAGTGCATTCCTGGCACAGATAATTTATACGTCAATAAAGGTGTAAATGTGCATTTAATCCACTGTGTTGATATTATCAGCATCCCTCTCTTGGGCCACCTTCCTCCCATAAATCAATGTAAACACTTCTCAGCGATAATTGCCTTTTGCAAATCTAGCAGGTGTTAATTACGTAAAATCATCCATGCACGCTTGTCATCATCTTCTGTGTATTCAAACAAATACCTAAAAGGGGGGGTAAAAAAATAAAAAGCCATTTTTACCAGCTTGAAAGAAAACATCGCCACTGATATTCTTTGCCCACCACCACGAGCCGCAAGCCAGAACCGATACAATAATTATGTATTTTGTACATACTACACCCTTCATCTAAGGCCATCGAAATGCTCTGATGCCTGTTTAGTGCGCTACCCCGCCTTTGGGGTTTCTTGCATAAAAACACCCCAGAACGACAGCGATGTACATCGGAACCGAGCCTACTCGACGCCGACTGAAGCCTGCAAGGATCAACTCAAAACTCAGTCTTCCGGGATTCAAGTCCTGGATCTAAAGCCAAATTCATTATGCTTCTAGGGACCTTTCTCCATGGTTTATAAGGTTATTGTGTGCCACCTCCTAAATTCCTGGGGACAAGAATAAGTGAACGAGCAGGTTACGTTATTACTTGGAAAAGAAAGCGGCACCTGAAATCGCGGGTTCACAACCCAACCACCTTATAATGCTGTTCTTTTCGTACCGAGAAGCGCAAGTTTACTACAATAGAGACAAATCGTTTCCCGAGTGAATTTGTAAGGTAGGATCAATACCAGCAGGCTTCAATATGCAGGCACCAGAAAAAGCACATTTATTAAGCTGGATTCCAGATCTAAAAAAGCTAAATATTAAATCCGTTTTAGAGACCTTAGCTTAGCATGGCATAAGAACACATATTTAGCTGCATGTTTTTGCTATAAGCTCTGGTCAGGAGACAAGCACCACTCGTAAACAAAGAAAATAACAAAAATCATCCTAAGAATCAGACATTCTCCCATCACTAAAGGATGTGTAGCACGAAAAACAGGTTTTCCATAAACGTAATAGAAACTGGATATCTGTACCCCACTCGCATCTTTCTACAGAGTTTCAGCTCCACCTGAACCGAATACCTCCATCAAATACCCAAGTCAGATACAAGGCAGATTTCTGGTCAAACGCATGAGCAGGTTTGTTCTGTGTGCCGAGGTGCCTCGTTAGTCCAAGGCAAAACTGACAAGACCACAGGTGGAAATCCCACTCTTGCCTGTGGCTTCGAACGCTCTCTTCCTGCTCCTCACTATGGAGCAGGTCATTAATCGGGTTCTTCCTTCTGCCGAGCACAGGAAAGAATATGACTGATTGCCATGACGCTGCCATGCTCTGCCATTTGAAAATAACCAAAAAACCACACCTAACCCATTTCATCGGGAAACAAGAGGTTTCAAATTTTATTTTGAAGGACAATCTCCTCCTGACCTGTGGTTTCACACCTGCTGATATCCACAGAAACCATAAAGGGAGCTCGAAGGCGTTGCTAGGGTCAAAGACCCTTTACTAAGTATCACACGAAAAAAAGCAGCCAACTTTTATAAATATCCTTAAGTCCCAGCGACAAAAACTTTTTCCCTCCAGTGATTTCGCTGTGATGTGACACATGAGACTGCATCAGTCACATCGTGTAATGCCACGCTGGAATAGCATGACATAACCAGTGCAACTAAGGACAACGTCTCACTGCACAAGAAGTCCCCTGAACCAGAAGAAAAAAATTGAAAAGAAGAGGAAAAAGTGCAATCTCTCTGGAACTTCCTCTGTTACGGCTTTAACCATTGTGGAAACAGACTCTCTGGGGAAACATGCAAATTTCTATTTGCATAGAGCAGTAGTATATGCCTGCAACCTTAAAGCATGCCTTACCGGGCATTTAGCGTCACTGCATGAGTTAGCTGCGTTATATATTCACATAAAACAAATTACATCAACAAGGGAAAAAAAAAAGAAGTATCCTGAAGCTTGAAGAACCATTTATTTCAAATCAGCCACAAAACAAATATTTTAAGCACCTAGATCGATTTATTTCTTTTGTTCTCCAACAAAAAGAAGTTTCACTTTTCATCTCTGTGCATTCCTAAGTGCAGAGATGGATTCGTTAACAGTAAACTGGAATTTAAAGTGAAATAGAAACAATAAGAAAAAACGCAAGCTTTGCTGGGGACTTCACCACACAGCCATCACACACGCTAAGACCAGCAAAATGCCAAGTGATCAAAAATCCCTGTTATCTCATTTTCCTACCACCGCAACATCCAGAGGCCCCAAGTCAGGCTCCGGATCCCACCGGGCTACGTACACCAGCACGAGACACCAGCTTTAAGAGCCCAGAGCCTAAACCTGACCACGGCTTAAGCATACGACCAATCTCAATGAACCGCAGATGAATGTATATTCTTAGCTTTAAGCCTTAAGGGCTGTAACCGGAGGTGTCCGAGCGGGGTCCCTCCTCACTCGCAGCCCCAGGACGCTCCACACCTGCGCAACACACCACCCAGGAACACCCCGCTAGGCAAGGGCATCCCCAGCAACGCCTCCTGGTCCCTATCCTTTCGTGAAAAGCAGAGCCAATAAACAAACATAACTTTAATTTTTCCTTATTAAAAAATATACACAACCTCACAGCATCGGAAATTCCTCACTGCTGTAACTGACTATATGTTAGAGCAAAAAAATAAACCAAAATGTACTCGCGGGTCTTTCTCCACAAGTCCTTTTTTTTTTTTCCTTTCTGTCTTTTTTTTCGGGGGGGGGGGGGGGGGGTGTTTGGGCTTTTTTTTAAAAAAAAAAACGAAAATAAAAGCACAGCGATAAGTTTCCCCAGTCTCTAACACAGCCCGAGGTGAAAGACAAACCCCCGCGGGGACACCGCCGCCCGCGGCTCGCGTGGGCTCCCCGGGAGGGGCGAGCACCCCCTGCCCCGGCAGACAATAAAATATAAAACCAATAATAATAACGATAACGACGCTGAGAGGCCGGCGGCGGCGGCAGGACCCCGCCGGCGGGCAGCGGCGGGCTCGGAGCTGGGGAGGCTCCCGCTCCCGCTCCCGCCCCCGCGGGGGCTCAGCCCGGCGCCGCGGGAGAGGGGCTGGGGACCCACCGCCGGCCCCCGCCCCGCTCCGGCGAGAGGGAGAGCGGAGGAGCCGCTCCCGCCTCGGCTCAGCCCCACCGGGAGCTCCCCCGTCGCCCGGCGGCAGGAGCCCCCTCACCAGCGGGGCCCGCCTGGGCGCCGGCACGGCGCGGGGTCCCATCCCTCCCTCCCGCCCGGGCTCCGCGGCTCTCCCGCCGGGACAAACTTCGGCACCCCTCCCGCCGGCCGGGCGGGCTCACCCGTGAGGCGGCACGTCCCCGCCGGTACCTGCTGCTGCTGCGGTGGCGGCGGGGCGCGCTGGTCCTCCCGCAGGCCGGCGGCCCATGCGCCCGGGGCAGGGCGAGCGGCCGCCCTGAACGCCCGGCTCGGCTCGGCTCGGCTCGGCTAAGCTCGGCTCCGCTGGGCTCGGCTCCGCGCCGCCGCCGCCGCCGCCGCCACTACTCACTCTCCCGTTGCCGGGCAACTGCCTCCCGCCCCCTCGCCTTACCCCCGCCCTTCTCACAACACCGCCCCCGCCGGCCAACCACGAGGGGGCCCGCCGTGCACACGTGGGACCGGAGGACCAATGGGAGACCGAAGAGGAGGCGGGGCCTGCGGCCGGCGAAAGTCAATGAAGAGCCGCTCCCCGGCGGCCCCGCCCCGCCCCGCCCCGGCGGGAAGCGGCCCTCAGCGGGAGGGCGGTGGCCGGACCGCGCCCCGCCGCGCCCCGCCCCGCCCCGCCCCGCCCCGCCCCGCCTGCCTCGCGGCTCCGCGGCGGAAGATGGCGGCGGGCGGTCCCCGGCCACCTGCCTGCGGCGGGAGGGTGCGCTGCCGGGCCGGGCCGGTCGCCCGAGGACAAGCAGGCACCGGTACCAGCACCCTTGGGCTGCCTCGCGTGACCCGCCCTCAGAACCCCTCAGAACATCACCGTGTACAGCTGGGCGGTGGGGTTTGGGACAGACGGTGTCACGTCCCCGTCCTGTCCCCCAGCCCGCGGGGTCAGAGCGTGCCTTGGGACGTAGGAACCATCGCTGCGGGACCAGCAATGGGAAACAGGCACGCACGTGCGGGGGGCGCCGCGCAAGAGGTGACGCACGGGCAGCATCGCTCACACAGCGTTATTAGTGCAGTGTGTTGTTGGTACCATATGCGTCTTGATGAGGTATGTGTTCCAAAAACACAGTATCAACACGGTATCAGCCTCCTATGGGTGCAGAGGCTGGAGTTACTTGGGACAGAGCCAGCCTGCGCTGGAGCCTCGCAAGGTTTAACAGGTCAGCGCTAACAAGGCAGGCTGGATCTAAGTTGACTCCTTGAAGAACCACTTAGGCAGCTCAACACCGGTTCTGGAAATGAAGTATGGATGCGCTCCAGGTGGCTCGGCAGAAGCCTGTGCCGGTAGCTGTGCTGGCACACACCTGGGCGCCAGCAGGCCTCAAGCAGCAACGTATTGCTTCAGTCACCCTAGATCTGAGCTAGCCCTGCCTGACCCACACACAACTTCTGTGAGGAAGCAAAAGAAAACTCTGCCAAATGTCCTCATGGATGCAAAACTAGAACAGAAAAAAAAATTGGTTACTGGGAGCAGAAAGATTTAACCTCAAACTGAAACACGCTTTTAATAGTGAGACACAGTGCTCTAACACACTGCGTTTAGAGCAGAACATAACTGTCAAAGTCAAGGCTGGCTGGAGGCCACAGAAGTAGGTGGTGTCAAGCAACCATGGATTTCTGAAGGCAATCAGCTGGTCACGGCTCACTGCCTGCTCTGTCTACGGTCCAAGAAACCCAGGAAGGCTACTGCCTACCACCTTTCGAGCGAGGCCAGCGTGAAGAGAAATGGTCCTTGTTCCTCAGGAGGATGTGTCTGGGAGCAGCACCAGCCTTTACCCTTCCTATCCCACCACCAGCCGAGGATTTCAAGGCATTTTCCTCATTCTCTGTCTGAACTTCCATGAGTCCTATACGTGATTCTTTCTGTGGCACCTCATTCATTGGGAAAGAAAATTTAATTCCCCCCAAATAAAATTACAACTACAGCCTGACCTTGCTTTTAGCTTTATCCTCAAGGTTGTTGATGCATCAGAGCTACAGCTTTCAGCCCAGTATTCGGTCATCTGCTAACATGAAACACCAGTGAATAAAATTTATATCTCATTTAGACTATTTCTTTTAATTTAAATTGTTAAAATATGTGGCTTCTGTAAAAAGAAGCCTATGAACTTTGGTTGCCTGAGGTTTCGTTTAAACTTACTGGAAGAATGAGCTGCCACAAACGCCTGGGCTGCTGCGGCTCTTGGGACCTTTAAGGACATCGTGGCTTGCAGAAGGCTTCGCTGCGACACTCAGTCTCGCCTGTGCTCAAAGGCCTTTGCAAGCATTCGGTGCGCTTCCCGAATGCCAGCTCCTGCGGAAAATGACATTTCTGTCGCTCTGTAACTCAACTGCCATTTTCCATATCTGATCCATGTTTCTCATGCAGACAACAGGGACAAGAAATGAAGCCAAATCGGTTCTTTGGCAAATTCAGGTGGCGTTTTAGTACAGAAAGAGATGGTTTATAATACATTATTAAGAATCTCTGCTTCTGCTGTAACATTTTTATATTTAGAAAATCTTCTTTTAAAATATGTTAGAGGTAGAAAAGAAGATTACAATAGCCTAGTCTGTAATAAAGGAAAATTCGGATTCAGTGGGACTGCTGTAAAGGCCCTTATTTATTTTCCTCAGCAGTTGCATTTTGCCTTTCACTCGTTTGCCTGCAGCTTTGGTTGCTGTGGAGGTTTTCTTCTGTAAATTCTTCAAAGCGATGGATTTTCCCTTTGAAAGAATGCTTGACTGTAGAGAACTACAGAAGTGTAACCTTTTAATTTTTTTTCCTGTGCACATGCGATGCTTTGAGCTTTGAAAAGACAGGTATACCGCCACCTCTTCTGCTTATTTGCATGCCGAGAGCCTGAAAATTTGCATTACTGGTTTCATACTCCTCAACTGAAAGGCAAGGACAGTGATCTTCTACTCTTCCCAGTTAAAGGTCATCTGCAAGTACATGTTCCTCTCTAGTTCAGATTAGTGAGACATTCATAATTTTACAAATCAAAGAAGCATAAGGTATATTTTTATTAAACGATACGGTTGTAGCAAGAAGCACTAGCATACAAGGTGTTGCACTTACGTACCCTCGCCAGTGCTTACAATCTAGACAGATAAAAGGCAAGAGAAAAAACAACAGCATTTTCATCTCTATTTTAGAAACAGAGAGCTATGGCACAGAGCTGATAAGAGGAATTTGCCAAAATCAGGTCTCCCAACTAACATCAGCATCTTAACCACAAGCTATTCCTGTTCTTGTGGGTTCTTATCCTTTTGGTGTGTTCCAGCCTGTTAGCTAGGTAAAAGTAATAATGTGTTAAGTTACAGGCTTGGACTCTAAAAAGATAATGATCAAAGACCAAATTCTCATCTCAGTGATGAGAACTGACACAGGGAGCAATTTGGTGACTTCATTGGACATTAACACAGTAATAACTCTCTTATCTAAGAGTCCTTATGGAACAACAGGTAGCAGTCATTGTCCTATAAAAATCAGTAATGAAACACTTGAAACGCACACCTTTATCCTAGGGATAATGTCATTCAAATCCCAACGCAATTCCTATGAAAAAGCCATTTAGTACGTTCACAGAAATGAAACAATGCTAGGGTAGGAGCGCCAGCCTGGGACTCAGGACTCCTGAATCTGTCGGTTTTCTGCCAGCTAAGCCCGCACCAGCTACTGTGGCAGCACACCGGATTCCAACAGGGTAAAATCTAAATGCCAGCCATGCATTGTAAATGGCTTAAATCAAAGATTTCCTTTTACCACAAATTCCATAGCAATTCTAACAAAATGAGTCCTTGATCTTAGCTGGAAGTCCTAGGTACCAAGCCCACAATAATAAAGGGCATGCTAATACTGAACATGCTTTGGAGTTGTGATCTCAGCGAGGACAGCAGGATCTGGCCCGATGCATTTTAATTACCGCTGCAATACAAGGCTACTGAAATGCTGTGAAAGCCACAATGCCATAATCACACTCTTTGCCATAAGCATTAGAAAACATGAAGCTTCCTTTGCAAGTGCCTATTTTCTGACACTACAAAATGTCACAGAAAGTTCAGTTCTCAAACAGTAAAAGATGCCTAAATATACTGAATATTATTCATAATCTTAAAGAACTATATTTGATAGTAAGTGAAAAGTTTCATAATTAGAAAACAAAACATTCATAAACGGCTACATGCAATTCATTATCTAAAGACTTTAAATCATTTAGCTTCAGATAATTCAGCTTTGATCCTTAGACTGTAAGAGTCAACATTTCCTGAGGTGTTTTCACAGACTTTTCAGGACAATCTTGAGTTCATTTGTCTGCGTGTCTGCTGCAGGGTCTGGTAAAATATTCTGTTATGAAACTGATGGCTGCAATGGTAGGAGTGTTCAGAGAGCAGAATAACAGGGATGTTAAACTAAAATAGCAAAGCTTTCATTAATTTTTCAGGCTCTGTTATGTACCTTTTAGCTTTTGGCTGTAGCTAATCGAATTGAATGTTCATATAAGTTCTGACTGCAGGCAATGAATTCTTAAAAATGTCTTATTTTGCATTTTTAAGAGGTTATTGTGTAATGCATGTACATTAAGAAAAGCTGTTGCTTTTGGGGATAGAATGCATCTTGAGAATCTATTTACCTCTATAAAATCCAATATAATCTTTGAAAGATTAACTTCTGAGATAGCTAATAGGCTTCCTCTAGGACAGCCAGATGCTGTCATTCTTCGTTGTATTCTTTGGCAGGGGGAGTGGGGGTGGGGATTGTTTTGTTTATTAAATACCAAAGATTTCTTTAAAGAAAATTTAGTTTTGGAAGATGACATCAACTGTTCATTTGATCAATGGGACAAGACATGTATATAATCTCTTAGAAGCTGCTTCACCCATTTACCTCTCCTGTGATCTGAAAACCATTAGACTAAAGAGAAAGTTCAAATGCTACATTGAAGTGACAGTTTTGAAAGAAAAGGGACAGCTCGGCTGTTCTCTAAGAATTATGTCCACCCTGTACTCGCTAAAAGGGGTACCCCTACCTCTTTGGTGAGAAATACGTAGATCCCTCGCTCATGGCTCGTAAGGACAGCTGCTTAGATGGAGTAAGACGTCACAAAACCACGTCTCTACAGCAGTTTACCTGAACTAAGGATTTGCTTCACAGTGCCTTATATTTACAGTGTAAATATTCTAAGACTACCCTCTATCAACTTTTGTTATTGTTAGCTAGCATCTCTTTCATCCTCAGATTTGTCACTCTGCTTCCATGGCTAGAATACATGTCTCCTCGAAGTAGCTGACTTCATCCATGGCTTGTATCCATGGACAGCCAGTGTCTTCCATGGTCCCTCATTATTACGATAAAAAACCTTTGCAAGGGTTAGTTAGGATTGCAGCGAGCCATCACCCCGAGATTTTACCAGTACCCCATACTGCCAAAGCAACCTGCTCTCTCCTTTAACCAGTATATTTGTTCTCTCAGGATACTGGATATCTTAGTAAGTGGCATCTTGCTACACTACGATTCCATCACTATCGATGGCATTATCCTCAGAACAAGCAAGTACTTACTTCGCGTAATGGCATCAAAATCTTGGTATTGACTTACCAAGATGGCTTTAAGATAAAACAGAGGCAGGAAGAAGCAATTTGATCACACTTGTTTAATCCTTGCTTTGGCAGGTGAGGCTAAGAGCAGACCTCAGTTGCTTGTCTGTATTCCCAAGGACTTCCCCGAACATCTGCCAGATGTGGTGGCATTCTTAAAATTATCCCTGCTGTTATTGTCTCCTCGGCTTCTGCAGCCCGGCCACCTAATTGGAAACAAACCCTTTCTCAGGCTGCCAAAGGAAGTGGAATGTACTAACCCTCACACCATGCTCGCCTCAGCCCGCGACTGCGGTGTAACCGGAGGATTCCTACTTGGCAGTAGGGACGCTGTTAACCAGGGGCGACCTCACGGTGTGAAATGGTTATTCATTGGCATTTGGTGGAAAGGCCATCTAAGAGATGCCAACCTGACCTGCTACACACCTCACAATGTTCAAGATTTGAGATCAGTGCTTTGCTTGAACAGGACACCTTGAGAGTGTCTCGGGAGATCTACATTCAACCAAGTTCTCTAAAACACATTTTCCACGTCTTCTCTTATCTGAACGGAATCTGTCTTACAAGTTAGTCATGTATACTGTAAAAGGTTATAGACTGCATATAAACATGTTTAATGAAGCTGAATACTGCAAGCATAAGCAGCAAAAATATTTTGTTTACTTAACATTTATACACACTCAAGTAAAAGCTTGTTAAGTTTGGTTGGCTAAGCTCGTTTTCAAAAGGGACCTAGAAGGCTGAAAAAATGAAATAAATCAACATATGTATAAGAACACAATCACTCATATTAGCATTCTAGTCAAGTCAGTGATTAATTCTCCTTTGAGGAAGAAGTGGTTGTAAAACGGCTCTAGTCTAACATCTAGTAACAATATTACAATCAACTAAAAATTGCAGATTATATCAACACATGCATATGTACTATAGGAGAAACTTTCAGAGCCTAAACTTTAAAGAGAAATCTGAATAAACATGTGCTAATTTGAATATTTAAATACAGATTCAAATTAGCAACTCTCCACAATTGGGTTGTAGATATCTGCCCTGTCGGCAAATAAAGAGATCACTAGAGTTTTCTGCTGGCGTTAAATGGCTGAACTGGAAGAGCAGGATAATGGCAGGGCAGAAAGAGCTAGTTCCGAACTAAACCGGCTGTTGTCAGAAAGGTTCACCTGAACTCAGGTGGGATGATGAGAGGCACTACAATGGTATCTTTTTAAAAACATGACTAGCTGTTCTGTCTTGGATGATCTGGACATCATGTATGCTGTAACTGAGCCTTGAATACAGGCTTAGTGGGGGCTTTCCCCACTGGTAGGAGTTCTCCATCCTACTTGTCAGTGTCAGTAAAGACTGCAATAACACAAAGCATTACCCAGCTGAGAGCCTTAAGACCAGCACTGGAGAGAAAACGGAAACCTTCTGCAGAAGGTCAGTCTTTTCACACTGACTGAGACGTCAGGAAACTGAGCCTTTCCCCTTGGAGACATTGAAAGACAGTACGGGATGCCCAGTATGGATTAAGAGGGCAATCATGAATGCCCAAGAAAAGCAACTTTCTACAGATTTTAATTAGTGGTTACAGCAGAGGGGAATTTCTTATCTTAGCAGGCCAGGAAAGGGGGACTTTCCATATCCAAACGAGGAAGCTGAGAAGGCAGCCCTAATTTCCTTACTCTAACTCTGTCCTTAAATATGCAGCACTCCAACGTCTTGGAAAGGCTGTCGGGTTATTTCCCACAGACTCATTTGCAGTTCTTATCCCCTCTCTGATTTTCTTCGCAGCAAAAAAAGTTACTGGGAAGGTCCTTAGACAATCTTGTGGCTACAGAGATAAATTGTTAAGATTAAAAAAAAAATCCTTGTGTCCCAATAGTAACATCCGCATCACTTTCTGTGAAGGCTATTCTGGGGTGTTGGATTTTGGGGCATTAATTTCAGTAACATTAGTAAAGGCTTCCATAGGTTTTAGATTGTAATGGAAAGAGAAGCAGATGGGTTCATGGATGATCTAGCGGCTCCAGATAGAAGCTAGTAGGCTAAGGTATTCTCCAACTGGATAAAGCCCAAAGAAACCTGGTCTGATCTCATAGCTGACCTTGCTTTGAGCAGAAGGTTGGACTAGAGATCTCCTGAAGTCATTCCAACCTGAATTATCCTATCATCCTACAAAAAGAGAGAATATGCTTTACAGAAACCGATGCAGATGTTAGGACATAGAAGATGGTTCCCCTCTAGAAAACAAATGATGCATTTTGAAAAGATTCTCTTATGCCAGTTATTTTACAGTCTGAAGTTACTCAAATCTGATAGAGAACAGTATGAATCTTTCAACGATGATGCAGTCCTACAAGATTCAGCTGGATTTAACCAGGACCACCTTTTAATTGGGGAAGCCCAAAGACTGTGAATAGAAGATTAAAAACACTGCTAAGAAATTGTTACATTCACTTTGTTAATATGAGAAAGATTCTTTTAAAAAATGGGCATTTACAACCTCACGTTATCTGTACATCAAAGGAAAAAGTATTTGCCTCGATTCTAAGGTAAGTTTATATGATTACAAAGTTCTTCATAAACAGGTGAGCTAAGGGAGAGAAGGAGAGAGGCAGTGGGTTCACATTTTTGCTTTAATATTAATATTTTGCACTTCCATAATCTCTTTCATCTAAGGATTTCAAAGCACTTTACGGACATTAATGAATTAAGCCTCACAGCAGTCCTGAGAGAAAAGGTAATGATTTAAAGATTGAAATTCAAAGAGGTGAATGGATATAAATGGCAAACAGCATTCCTAAGATTTCATACAGTTCTTAGACCATATGGAAAATCTGCTACTTTCCTCTTCATTTATATCCTGTGCCTTCAAGGCACTTTACAGTAATGGAAAAATTGTTAAGAAGTGTTTACAACTGCTTACACACAGGTAGCTTGGATACAATGACAACAGTAGTAGCAAAATAAACAGGGAATAGATCAGATTGCAAAAAACATGGGTTGTTTTTAACATGTTAAACTTAATTTCAACCTATAGAGGTAAAAGATCTTACAGAATACTTCTGCATTGAAACAGATTTGCTTTACAAATTACACCATTCAGGACTGTATGAAATAACTTAACTAAGACAGTAGTTAGAGAATGCTCTGCTCAGAGTCAAATGCAGTGTCTGAACACAGAGGCCACAGCAGAAGGAAGGAGTCTTGGCACTCGCTGGAACAGAGGCAAGGAAAAAGCCCAGTATACAATACATTAAAGTGCACTTACATCTGTAATGACGAGCCAAATTCCCATGCCTTTGCTAACCTGACATGTTTTGTATATAAATAATTTATTGATAGTTAGCAGAATTCATCCCAAAGGATGCACTATCGTGTGGAATGATAAAAACAGTATCTTTCAGAAAGGAAGCAAAGCCTTTGATGCATGGGGACACAGCATTTCAGGAGGTCAGCAGGTATGCTGTGAAGTCTTGCAGCTTCTCCTCCCCTTTTATGTTTCCATTGGTCACAGATACACTTTCCTCTCAAGCATATTTGCAGTTCTCCAAGCTGCAAAAATTCATAAGCAAGACCCAGAGGGAAAGTGCCGTGTATCTTCCAGGAAGAATATGTGCTGTAATCATGTAATGAGATCTCTCTCTCTTGATGTAGAGCTTCCATTCAGTGGAAGAGTCAACAGTCATGTTAAGGGCATGTAATAGCCTAGCTCAGAAGTTCTTGCTGTCCTGGGGCATTAGGAGATGACCCTCTTTGCAATTTTATTTCTTTTCCAGGTTTTTTTGTAATTGATTATTTATACTTTGAACAGAGCTAGAAACAGAGAATTATCTGCTTACAGAGAAAGTACCTTCATATCAATCAAGAAAACCTGCAATTACAAGTGGAAGCTCATTTCACAGTCTATAAAAAGAAAACAAGACCCGAGTTATAATACATGCATATCAGCCTTTATTTACAATGATGATAATCAAACTTCAAGACAAACACCTAGGAGTAATTTTCCCTGCAGGAGGGTGCTATTCTAAGCATTCAACTACAAGGGCTGCTGAGTCGCTTTGGTCACCAGCCATTTGGCTCAAAAAAGCAGCATCATTTAAAGGTCATCCTCCCCTTGTGCTGCTGCATATCTCTGCCTCTTCAGAGAGTATGGCAAGCTGAAAAGATGTCCAACCCCAAAATCAACATGACTGGGCAGATTAACCAAGAATAGCAGTAATGTAGCAAGCCAGCTGCATCTATCCCTCTAAAACTACTCTAAGGTCTTAGAAAGTAAAAGCAGATGTACCAAGTCATGCCAAAAACCAGTTTATTTCAATATCCTCTCCCTAACAGCGCTCGATAACTAAATTCTGTGAAAAGATGTGAGAACAAACCAAGCACGGAGTTGTATTTCTGTACTGTATGCTTCCAGCAATTTGTGGCATGAGCCTGAGCCAGGTGCTGCCGTCTAGCTCTTGTATTAGAAGAGACTCCCAAGTCTTCCTCTGAAGATGAACACCTGGGCAATCACGGGCACCCCAGAATCCCACACAATTTCCTCATCTGTTTGTGCTAAATAGGTAAAACTGTGTATGAATTCCCACAGGGATGCAGGTAGAAGACAAAGGCACGCCCTTCTCCATGATGTCTAGTGAAAGGACAGGAAGAATTGGCATGAGGTGAAATACGGGAAATTCTGTTTAAACATTTTTAGAGGTTTGTGTTTATTCAGGTTTAATTTATTTTTCAGTTGAAGGGTGATAAATTGGAACAGGTTGCCGAGAGAGGTTGTGTAGTCTCCATCCTTGGACACAATCCTGGACAACCTGCTGTCGCTGACCCTGCTTGAGCAGGGGGTTCAACTAGGTGATCTCCAGAGATACCTTCCAACCTCAGACGCTCTGTGATTGTGTGAAATACCCTTGATTAGCTAGTAGTGTATTGCAAAAGATCCAGACCCAAAGGATTTCTGTTCTTCCTGGCTTGAAGCATGACATGAAACTTCATCTTCTATAGCCCAGACTCTAGTATTCTATATGAATAACTGTCTGCTGCAGACCAGAAGGAGTCACGTACACTTAACTGTTAAGCTATGGAGAATGCCTAAGACATTCCCTCAATATATGGATAAGACAATTATACAGTATCGTTAGTTGTCTTGTATGAGCAAGCTCCCATATAAGTCAACAGCAAGAGTGCTGCTAACTTTAAAATAGGGACTGTCCCAGCAAAAATATGTATTTTTTTTTATCCTTTTGAGTCACAGGTGCTTGTCTCTAACAGTCTTTCATCAACAGAACCTGAATTTTTCAGCTCCAAAGTAAAAGTGAAAACTTGAACAGTTTTAATGACTGGTAACAAATACAAGATCAAAACAACCTCGCTGGTTCTGCGCTATATAAGTAGCCAAAACAAGGGGTCATGCATCTCAGAAAGAAGGCATTGAGGCATTTAACAGGTCTGCAAAATTCAAGCTCCCAGTCTGGGCTTCATCTCAAAAATCTTCATGCACACATCAGATTAAGAGCTTAAACCTCTGGTTTCTCAGCACAGGCTTCTCTCATTTGAAGGTTATTTTATCTTCTATGAGTAGCAACAGCCCTTATCTTCTCCATGGCTTAGCTATTAAGAGGTGGCATTTATTACAGTTAATATTAATGCATCTGGATGAACGGCAGAATTTTACTTTCTAACCCAAAGTCTATAATGATGTGCAGCATCAAGATACATATAGTTCTTTCCTTTTGAAAAGCAGAGGCAGTCGGTTTGCAAACTCCTATAGAATTCAGGGCGCTCTCAATGTTCTTTATATGCTGTACATGTGCCACTGCATTTTACGTTTCAGTACCCAAAAGTTTTGGTCAAGATGCCGCTTATTCCATGCCAACAGAACTCAGACCCCCCCATCAGCTCAGGAAGGCTCTTTCATCCAGAGCTGAAAAACATTAAAAGTAGAAGACTCTTAGATCTCAACTGTAGTTGGTTTGTTCTCATACATGGAAATGCCTCTGGAGTGTTTCAGTGCTAAATTCTTACTTTCTGACAAGCTGTCCCCTTGCCTATGTTTTCCACTTTCAAAGTCTCTCCCCTCAAGCACTGAAGCAAATGCATTTAAACCATGCATCTAAACTGAAAAACGTCTATTAAAAAAAATATGTAGGGAAGCCTAAGGATGGCTGAATATGTCCTGCTTGACAGAAGCTACTTCTATCCAAGAAGTCAGTGTCTCCTCTGACAAAGTGCAACATGTTCTTCCTGTATTACATTATTAAAAAGGAGTTTAAACCAAATTCCCAAATCCAAACGTTCAGACACTGGGAAGATCAGAATTCCAGATTAAAAACAGCGTATCTTGCGTAACACATTCAAAATCAAGCTCTAACTCCACAGTTTATGCTTCTGTTTATTACTAAGATTGGCTTCATTGTTAGCCCATACTTTTAGGGAGCTGATGAACATGGACTGGCTTTGCTTGTACTATTCAAGCAGAGAGCTAATGTTCTATTATAATTTAATTATTTCCATGACACTGACACTACTAAGTATTCATTCAAATACTAGTCCTAAAATACACCTGACACTACAAGTTCCTCTTCTGCTTGGGTGCCCCACATTGGCCAAGCAAACTCAAGAAAAGTAAGAATAAAGCTAAGATTAGAATTCAGGTGGTTCTCAGTCCAAACAGAGGCATTCAGGGTCTCAGGGAGGCACGTGGCCTGGCCACTGGCTAACTGCATGACTCTACGGTGGCACGTGAAAAATAATAGCAGTGTCAGATGCACACGGAAGAGAGTTTTAATCAGATTTACAAACACCCCATGAGGAATACAGGAAACATGTTTGTTCCCAAGACAGGTTTGCACAATATTGATTTGTCTTCTTCACTACCGTTGTCAAAGCAACCTGCTATGGTCTCTCTCCATTTTGTACTCTGTAAAACTGTCAACAGTTGCTAATTATCGCATATTGTCCTATTTAAACATCACACAAACAAATTTTCATCGCAGCTAACAGGAACTGTCTTTACTTTGTTTGCAAGTATCTGCTCTCATGCTAATTTAATCAGTTTAAGCAGTTACAGAAAATTAGAATCCATCCTAACATTAGCCGACATTTACTGGAGTGCAAACTAAACCCAATGGTTTTGGCAGTCCTAACCTGACACCTTTAAATACGTACAATATTTTCAGGGGAAGGAGAAGACGGGGAAGAACGGTTGCAGATGAACCACAGCTGCAACGTCTGCACCTCACACCTTTGCTGTTACCATAACCACTGAACGAACGAGGCAAGAAACAGCGTGAGCCAGCCCCGCTGGTCTGCAGCACTTGGCTGCTGCGGGTGAGCCCAGAGAGGCATCAGTTTGGTGGCAACGCGCACCTCAGGTGAACACCTTTTTGTAAACTGTTAAAATAAAGCTGAAGGAGAGCAGAAACAAGACTTGAAGAACCAATATCCAAGGTAAACACAACTGGATCACGTTATTTTGGGTAGTTTCTTCTTTACAGTCAATGTCTCCTAGACTTCTTGGAGCAATTAATCTTCTTTTGAAAATTGCAATAAAATTAATACTAATAAAAGGCCCCTACATTTTCCAGTAATTTCACCTGAAATCTAGCTGCTCCTGCTTATGCCTTGCATAACAGAAATTTCTCTATGGGAATTGCATGCAGAGACCAGGTACCTGTGAAGAAAAAGAAAGTTCCATACCAAAAATACTCTGGATCAGTCACGTAAATAAAACCATGCTTCCCCCTCCCAACATTTATTTATTTATGTTTTGGGGTTTTTTTTGGTCTGGGTGGGGGAACGAGGGAGTTGAGCAAAGAATGTTATGACTATTGACCTGAGACAGTCTCCTGGAAATAATCTAACAGCAGGGAACAGCAAGTCCTTTTCAAAACCAATGAAGCAAGAAAATGCTGTTGACCAAGCTTTTGTGAGAGATTTGAGGGAGGGGAAAGGGGAAAAAAGATGGAGAAGAAGGAAGAGAAAGGATGAAACTGTGCCTTAGATTCATACTTTACTTCCTTTAAAAGAAAACCACATATTTCCAAGGCCATCATTTTTATGCATCTCTACAGTAACTAACCCTTGATCCAAAAAAGCAGCTTGTTTTTAGCGGCAGTCAGCCGGCACACTTAGGCTTATGACTGCAGGATTTTTGCTCACAGCATGCAGTGCTACATAGCCTCGGATTTTCCCTGAGCTGTCTCTCCTTATAATGTCCTACAGTAGCTTTGAAAAACAAGACAGTATTTCTGTAATCTTAGTATCAGTTTATGTCCTTCTTCAGGGGCTCTACCTTTTCAGTAAAAAGCCACTGTTTGAATTCTGAAATCTACACAAGTTTATTTTAAAAAAGCTAAGGGAAAAAAACCCGTGACATAGTCCCAGTCCTGATGAGATCAGCAGCAGCCAGCATTACCAGGACCAATTTCACTGTGAAATTCTGGACTCAGAGAGACTCTGAGGGTGAGCACCACCTTGCCGGGGTACAGTTTTGTGTTACTTCGAGATGCTACTAGCAGTACCAGCTGGTACAGCTGTGCACCAGAGCAAGGTTGGCTCTAGGCACACAGATAGTGCACGTAGTAACTGTTTGCTTTCTAAAGTTGTTTTTTCTCCACAAAACCCCTTTCGTTTCAGAATTACAAAGGACAACATTGATACACTCTTGGATTTGCACCTAATGGTACTTAAAATCATAAAGTACCTATATGCCCTTAATCTCAAATGAACAACGTTCACCATCTTAAATAACTTAAGAATGGCTGTGTTAGACAAAATTCCCACCCAGGATTTGGATTTTGCTTGGTTTTAAAGATCTTTGGTTCTTTTTGCTGATCTTTCATTCTTTTTGTGCATGTGCACAGGCACGCAGAGTAGTTTCTCACTGAAATACAAAACCTTCAATGTTCATTCATCTTTTGAGTTAATCCATTTACACTGAAAGCCAAGAGACTGGAATTATTATTGTTGTGGGCTGACAGTTAGGGGCTCCATCAGGAAGCCGTGGCAGTGGATTTGACTTTCCTGGTTCCTCATCATTTTCCCACGTCAAGTCTGCTAATCTAAACTGTACATAAACAAAGGGGGTTTTATTGTCCATGAGTGTTAGGAAAGTCACAACTGAAGCAGTGTATGAAAGTCTGGCTTTTATTTGTGGCATTTGTTGCTGAAACAGACGCTTTTTCCCATCACATCATAAAGGAGAGTGGAATCCTGCTCTAAACCATCAGAAATCATCTATTCTTATTACTCAGATACGTGTAGACACTATTCACACAGAGCAATTTCATGAATAAGTTAGTACGTCGTTCCATTTTTAACCATGATATCACACTTTAGGATTCTTTTTTAAGGAAGAATTCCCTGGTTATTTCAAGAAGTAAAAACCTAAACAGAGCAGGCAGGTTTTAAGAACTTTGGACAGATATCTGTAAAAGAAATTTCCTCTCCTGTATCAAAGGCAGAAGTTCTGCAGAAGCACCAACACCAATGTGCAGAAAAAACCAAATCTGAACTACTGATGAAATAATTAAGATATTTTTCCATATATTTAGGTCTCAAATAAACAGCCAAGAAATATCTAATGAAAGGATAAAGAAAAAGACTAAACAAAAAAGCCACAAACCACCTTTTGGGATGAAAGCAAGCATGTGTAATGGGAGCCCAAAGGGTAATATATTCAGAAAGCTGTAAGTGCTTGAAAATGAAGGCTTGGAATGAAAGCACCTCTTCAGCCTTAACTCTAGTGACACTAACATAAAGCTATAATCTTTTTTCCTATGTTCTCACTATTATCCAAGCACTAAGTGTCAGTTAAGAAGATGTAAGAGAAGAGGAATTTTCAGTGAGGTGGAAATCTTTTGTCACCTGTTTTCTTATATATAGGAATGTTAAGAATAAAATTACAGTTTTGTCATGGCTTTTAACTAATCTCTGGTTTACTGCTGCTGTGACAACCTTTTAAGGAGGTAGACTGTGAAATGAAATGATACTTTAACACTCTAATAGCCCGAAAGTATCTTCTGGTTTTTTTAAACCAGAAATAGCAGTTTCAATATTAGCACTGGAGAAGTTAAAGCCCATATCTATGATGAAAGTGGGGAAGAAGCAGCCAGAAAGGATGCCAGTTCAAGCTTCTGATACTTTGGTTTTTTCCCTGTTTTGAGGGCTGGTAGATTAAATGTCACTGCCTAGAGTAAAAGAATTCCTTTACTTTACAAATTTTATTAGTAGCAGATAAATATAGTATTTTTACCAATTTTCCGGAAGAGAAAAATAGCATTGCAAAGGGAAATGATTTATACAAAAGTTCTCCTCACCCACAATCTGACATTCTTTCATAATATAGTTCCTATAAAAATAGTCACAGTGGTGTTTGCAGCACTGTTTAACAAATAGGATACTAATCAAGGCAAGAAAGAAAGAATATATCCGTGAGTTAGCAGTCAAGCTCAACCTACTGTTTGTTTCACTTCCTAACTGGCTATTACAAGGTTTCAGACTTAAGGGAGCCTATGGATTCGAGTGGAATACCTGAATTTTCAACTGACTCTCTCTCTCTCCAGAAAAGAAGCCCAAAGAAATTTGCATTCTCTGTGTTCACTGCTTCCTCTCAAAGTGAAAAGACTCTTTGGCTAAAATTTCTCATACGTGTACAACATTTTATTCTCTTTTAAAAAGTAATTCTGTAATTCATGTTAGTGAAAAATGTATATATTGAGGTACTTTAATTTAAATAACAGCTATACAATCATGAGACATAAATGGACCTTTTTTCCCCAGACAGGTTAAAAAATAGCTATGCCTATCCTACAAGGATACGAAGTTGGGTTTACACAAAAAATTTTAGCTCAAAATATACCATAGTCTGCTTGTTCAAATAGGCAAGCTATAAATTGTCTTTGGGGGTAACTTCACACCACGTTGCTCTAATTCAGAGTCTTCTACCCTGAATAGCTGGAAGATCAGATACCACCCAGCTCAGCTACACCCTCTCTTCACTCTCCTCCTCTTTCATCATGCTGACATAAGGACTGCTGAACTGATTCTCCCAGTTAGAAAGGGCTCTGCACACTGAGTCGCTTTCAGGAAACAGTTTTCATTTTTTGAGTTTTATATGAGCACCTTACTAACACAAAACAGTTTACTACCATTTAATACAGATACTAGATTTTCCATCCATTATTTAAGAACCTAGTGCACAAGAACTAATATCTTATTGACAGGAACTCTGTTATTGAGCAAACTTATTTAGTGCTATTTTACATGGCTTTTAAAGGGACAAGGTACTCCTTCATCCCTCTCCCTACAACTGGGGAGATAATTAATACAGGAGACAATTTCCTAAAAGAAGTTCCTCTGTGTGGGAAGAGCTCTTCAGCCACTGCTTAGCATGAGCTGGAGAACAAAATAACCCAAATATTTTCTTAGGGAATAGCCCATATCATTGTAGTCGAGTTTTTAATCGGTATATGTCATCACTCGTACAAGAGAAGTTACACTACATGTCTTCCAGAGAACGTAATTTAAAAATATCATCAGTACAGTGTCAACTATGCTAATAGCAAGACTTAACTGCTTATTATACCATTAATGAGTCTTACACAGGGCTTTGGGGTTGGGGCTTTTTTGTGTGTGGACAGTAAAATGAAGAAGTGAGGTTAGGACCCAAAGTGCTCTCAACACAAAGTCTTTCTGTACTCTCTACTCTGAGGTAAGTAGACAATAAAATGCTTCAGTCACCCACAAGGAAAGCACTCAAAATGCAGTCATGCATCCACGTGCTTGGGTATTGCCTTCTGGTTCCTCGATTTCACACTTTGCTAGAAGCACGCAGTAGCGGCAAGTTTCAATTACTCACATCTAAAACACTTACTGATATTGATGAGTCTGAACTGCGGCATTTGGATCCCTGCTTCTGATATAGAGGCAGTATCCTTTTGAATTTTCTAATGCTGTCTGGTTATCATTATTTTGAACACAGCTTTCCGCACCCTAAAGAGACATATTAAAGCAGGAATATGACAACTGACACATTACTTATTACAAATCACATAAGTGTGGTAGCTTTTCTTAGCTAAGAAAAAGCATTTCTTCCTTTAAACTTAGAAGAAATGAAATGCATCCCCTGCTGCCATAAGTAATGACAGAAAGCAACCTTTAAAAATACTAAGTGGTTGGTCTATTTATTCATACCCACGGAAATTACATATTAGCTTGCCACATGCACAAATGGATTCACATCTATAAATCGCAAGGATTTCAGTGAAGTTTACTGCAGTAGAGTTAACTCATTTTTGGGGCTTGTCAGTTCTGTCAGCATCACCCCCCATTGCTTCAGAAGAAGATGGGAATCGGTCCGAAGGATTGCCTAAGGAAGCACAGTCGTATAAGGTATTACTACAGCAGCTCCTCAGTTGATACAGCAACAGCTAACTAGTATAGACTTCCACCCTGGAGCCATTTCTATGGGACTATAGTCTGAGTTGTTATAGTTGGAGTTAAACTTCCTCTCTTATCTCACCCAGAAATAGCTAGTGACCAGGAGGTCTTAGGTCTGGGGCTAGCTTTTTTCTTACTTTATGTTCAGGAAAAGTAATAGCCATGTTCAGTATTTAACGACCATCTATTTTCTACATTTGCCCCCTTAATCCAGGAAAACAAAGACATGTTGAAATAGATCTGCTGCTGGAGTTCACTCAACATTTCTATAATTAAGCCTGCTGAGAAACTCATTTTAGAGAGGGTTTTTTTTTTTTTCCACAGAGAAGGGAAAACAGATTAATTTCTTGGCAACAAAATCCCAATTAATCAAAAATGTGGCTCTATTCATTCTTAGCTTCTTCATTACAATATCAGATGTTTACTGCTGAAATTATAGTCTTGATTCAATGCAAAATCAGGTGGCTCTTAACATTCAATTATAAAAATAGAAATTAGGTTTATTGACTCTGCACAAGTGTTTATCTCGATCTGTGATTCACTGATTACAGAGATAAATGACTTAACATGAGGCAGGACTTACTGCAAACAACTGGAGAAACGCGCTTATCTCCAACCCAATACACTGTCAGTCATCCCAGCAAACCATCCCCTTGTCAAGAGCAGAGAACTGGCTTTGTACCTCCTCAGCCTCTTGCAAGCAATTATGTGAAGAAAAACAAAATTTTCAAGAGCAATCTGGCCTGTACGTAAAGGCCACTTAGGGCACTACTCACGCTGCCACCAAGGTCATTGCAGAGATCTGCTTTCCCGTACATACAAGCTTCCATCGTGTCTGTTCCAATATCAACAGCAGCTTTCCATGCCAGTGCCCCATCCATCGTCCGAATCCATTGTCTCTGTGGGCCGCGTCCCTCTTCTGTTAACAACAATGCCAATATTCCCCAGATGGGGAGGCTTTGTCTTTCCGTAATTGAATGAACCTGACCTTGCCTGTATTTAATTGCTTAAAACTTGCCTGTCAGTGCTAGTTTGTGCATACTGTAATTTCTAAAGGAAAAATATTGAACCTTACTTACCTGATGGCGTGTCTTCAGTCATGCTTTCATATGAAATCCAGCTGTCGAGAAGTGAAATAAAAAACAGCAGCAGTGCTGGCTTTTCTATTTTTCCGTAAGTTTCTTGAACCTGGGGGAATGTGTCGGAACCTTGCCTTTTTTCCCCCAGACAAAAAAGACCCCAGGGTTCACCTTCACTTAATATAAAGATAGCCATCTGACTAGACTAAGCAGCAGATGTGCTGGCTAAATGCATAAAGGGGCCATATTCTTGTGCCTACAAACTCAAGAGACAGTTAAAAGCTGAACATTTAACATCTTCAAACAGCTTTACCCTCACCCCTCTCAGGCCTCTAATTTTGATAAGTAGCACCTTCTTTCCCTCAGGCTTTTTAGTCTACACCATCTTCCAGCATTAAGTAGCTACCTCTCATCCATCCCACAAAATTCATCTGGAAACCCTCCCTAGTAAGATGCTTGAAGTTGTTCTTAACACAGGGAGATTTGAACCTCTGCGTCCTATCTTCTTCGCATGGCCCTAAGCACCAGGGGAATATTCCTAATTCTTCTGTTGATGCTCTTTCACTTGTAGAGTGTAACTGACTTTTTATTAGGCCAGAGAAAGGCAGACATTGCAATTGAAAAGTGAGGGCATCCACCTGCCATTCTTGCCCTACACCAAACAACATACAGGTATTTTGTGTGAGATACTTACTGGAGGCATTAGGAGAACCTTCTCGCAGATGCAAATGCTGGGATAGATTCTGGTTCTTTTCCCCTCTTTGGCCCAATAAATCTATAGTATTCATCATGCATAAAATTTAAATAATCCCAGGCATAGCCAGAGGCAGCTATTTGGGCGCCTGAGGAAGCTGGAATAGGCTTGGCGAGAGGGAAGGGACTCAGCATCTGAAGTCTACAATCAACTGTGAGTTGAGTAAGGGTTTTAAAAATCTAAGCCCCGTTTTCAAACAAACACCCTAATCGCTGGAAAATCCTTCGTCATGTGTTTTGTGGTTGTGAACAGAACGTCAAAATAGAGTTTTTGTTTCAGCTGATGCTCCTGGATTCCTCTGTAATTCGGACAAGAAACAGCACTAGCGAATGGATGTAACACCACAGAGGAGCCTCCCACTGCTGTGGAGGAGCTGGACCTGCCAGGAGCACGTACACACACCGCTGAAGAGGATTTCACATGACAAAGCTCTCTAAAGAGGAGGTTCCCCTTCTTTAAACTAACAACAAAAAGGCGTCCCTTACTTGAGAGGACGCGCGGCAAGCTTCCTTCAGGATAAATGGCCCTTGGAAAAGGTGCCTACATGACTCTTAACAGCCTATTATACCATCTCACGAGTGCGTTGCGTCTTTCCAGCCCCTGTCATTTTAATGGACAGCTCTCCATTGTGGCTAAACACTCTATCAGTCCCTCCAGGGGAAAAAGGAGCAAACTCTGCAAATCGTGTATACCTGACTGACAGGCCAGGTTTTGGAGTACAGCCAGGAACGGATTCACAATGAAAACCCCAGTTAATCATAATCTTCACTGGATGCAAAATTTTCACGTGTCAGATTATTTAGAAGAAAAAAGGCTCTTTGTTAGAGCACCACACGTTTTCCTGCATTCTCTGAGGCAGGAAGGAGGGGAACAAAACACAAGATAGCTACGAAACGAATATTCAAATGCATTTAAGTTTCTTTTTTTCCCCTTTGTATATTCACAAGAAAATATCCTCAGAGAATTATTGTTTCTGTGAAGAATCGTGGAAGCTGCCAAGCAAAGCAAACTGGATTTTATTTTGACGGGCATGCTGCAATGTGTATTTATTATCCTCTGTGCTTTCTTGGAGCATGAGAATTACTGCATTATCCTGTCTATGCCAACGGCCTCATCTGGAATATTATAATGCCCAGAGAGCACCCTAAATGCATTTGTCTACTTATTAGCCTTAATTGCTAGGCTTTCAGCTGGAATACAGTGAAATGGTACTAAACTCAAGTTTCCTTCAATAACAGAGGACTGTAAATTATTTTCTCATACAGTTTTAGGTTAATGTATATTTGACTATATACTTTTCTTCCAATAAAAATAGTTCAAAAGAGTGAAACATGGCTTTAATCTTTTAGAAAAAAAAACACCCTTAAAAACTTGGTACTAACAAAATTTTTCATTTCTCTTGACTTCTGTGATATTTTAATCAAAACCTTCATTGTAAGGCTTTGGTAAATGATAATTTACAGTTATTTTATGTAACAAAAATTGTTAATCACAGCATGAAATTAAATCTATTTTAACAATAAGAATTACAATTAGCTTTTGAAAAATAGCACTCAAAATACTTAGTCTACAAAACATTATTCAGTTATTTTATAAACTGAAACACACAGGGCTCAGGAGCCTGTTGCTGGGGGAGGGGCGGGGTATATCTTTGAAAAGTCTATGAAACTTAAGAATCAATGTAGTCATTCTTCTTGCTTGCTCTCCTCTCTTCACTCACCTCTGCCAGTTCTAGTTAAAAGTACAGCTTGACTGCCATTAGAATTTAAAGCACTATTTTCTACTAATAACACAAAACTATGCAAAGTCCTCTCGTAGGTTAGAATCTCTTTCAAGCAGCAGCCTAACAGGCTTCCAGGCAGAGTATAAGCTCAGCTGGGATTTTAACTGGAACACCACAGACTAGAATTTATGAGTAAAACCTTCCTGACCGTCTTCTGTTTGCAAGACTGGACACATGTGTCAGCGCTTGCTATGCCAGCAAATGATACCTTGATAGATTTATGCAGCAAGAGATTTAGTGAGAAAGTTATAATGAACCTCTGAGCATATCTAAGGAAAAACAACTGCCAGAGAATACAGCAAAGATAATTACTGTTGACATGTTTAATCCCCCTTTGCGGCAGATGAAATAATTCAGCTTGGTTAAGATGCTATACCCAGAATATAGAGGAGCGTTTCAACAGAGATGGCATTTGGAACAGAAGATGGCAGGTGTAAGTAAAGTTTATTTCAGATATTACAGGCTTTGTGATGGATTTACCGCACTCAAGCAACATTCTCTTAGGGGAGAAGAAAGAAAAAGGTTGTCTGTGTAGTGCTGAGTAACTCCTTCCACACACAAAAGACACAGGAAAACTAGCTAATGGAAAGAAAAGTCTGTTTTCAACTCATAACAGAATTTTGCTTTTAATTGCACACAGAAGAAACTCCGAATCCCCTATTCCCTTTATGCCATTATAATGCATGCCATTTCCAAGAAGTAAGGCGTTTTTATTACCCATTCCACAATGTGGAATCTACAGCACAGACAAACTAATAGTCTGACTTTCAGATATCCTTACCTCAAGGAAGCCTGGGTACAGGGCGCATGGTGCCGAGTGCCTCTGAAAAAGGCAGACTTCTCAGATTGCAGGTCATTCAGTAAGTAATCCTTTCAGCTACAAAGATGGCAGAAAGAAGGAAAGAGGAGTGCTGAATCCCTGTTCAACGTGTTTGTCAGTACATCACAAAGAGATAATTACAGTGCACACATGTCCCGCTGCCTATCATGTGCCCACGGCTGCGGTACCTGACAGCCTGCAAGAATGCACCTCTTGTGGATGGGATTACCCGAGAGCAGGCTTAAAAGAGAGTTGATGTGAAACAAATGAGCTATCAAATGCTAGAGCGAGAGTACCTAGGGATCTAGGAGCACCTTAAGATAAAAAGGTGCCTCAAGTTAGAAAGGCAAAGCTGGCCAGAAGGTTTAAGGCAAGACATGGGAAGAACAAACACAAAGAAACAGCTTTCAAATAATATGGGACAAAAATTCAGGGAAAGGAGAATTTCATGAAAATGGAGAAAAATCTCCAAATAGAAAATACTGTTAGTATTCTTGAACCAAATTCATTCCTGATGTAATTCCTCTGAAACCAGTCAGTTTACACTAGAGGAAAATTTATTCCTTGGTGTGAATGCAACATTCTTCCAACTCAATGAGTTAAGCCAAGCAATTCAACACAAGAATATTGTTAATCTATTCAGTTGAACCAGAGGAGTAAAGTATGTCTGCGCAACGTCAGGGTAGACTGTTTTGTTAATCCTACAGTACAAAGTATTCTGCTGTAGACGTGCCATTTAACATTACATGTGTCATTTCTCAGCTAAGCACTGGTGGGGGTGGAATTTGTGTAAGACACTGCATTCTGAACAAACATTAACTTTTGGAGGTGTCTGTGCAGTAAGATTCCTTTTGAATAAGAACTTAGATGCTGCTTGTTGGCAAAAACCTTGTGAAATCAGATCTTACGAAAAATGCTTCATATGCTGCTTTAAGAATCCACACTAGATTCCACTATAAATACATGACAGAAGCAATACAAAATAAATTAAGCGGTTTCAGTAGCACAATTACTTAGGGAAATAAGATCTTCCAAAGGCTCCTGCAAATAACAATTTAATAGCAGGCTTTTTTTTAATCCATCACATAAAACACTTTGGCAGGGAATTATCTTCCCTTATTGTGCAATCATTCCAAGTTTTGGGGCAAAGAGTAATATCAGATACTAAATACTATCATGTGTGCTTGACCCATACGCCACAGTAACCCCTGCGATATCACAACAGAGCTCGTGACCTTATCTGTAACAACACTGCCTGGTGCTATCCAAGTAGCACCGACAGAGCACCTCTTTTCAATAGATCCGAATTGAGAGCGAATACCATCACAGCCCCTCGTAACTGCTTGGTTCATACACAAGCACTATTGACGCTTCTCTTCTCATCTCAGACATTTATCCGCCCCTCATCTTTTTTGCTCCTGTCACATCCTCTCCGAGCATTCATCTTCTCATCTTCCTTTCAATCATCAGCACAAGGCAGTGCTGGGAGAATATGTAATACAAAGACGCTTGGGCCGATGGACACCGAAGCTTGCAGTGTAGATCCCCGTAAGAGCGAGGCATGCAACGTGCAATGGATGTGCATGTTCTGTAGAAATGCTATTTTTTTTTGTTTTTTATATATATGTAAATATCTAAAATGCGGGTTCTGTCACTATTATAATAATCTCTTTTCAGGAACAGAGTTGACCCTGTGTTTCAGCTGGCCCATGAACTTCTGACTTCAGTAAGTTGGGTGGAAAGCACACAAAGCAGTTAATATAGATCTAATCCTCTAGTTCAAGGACATCAAGCAAACAGGCCTTTGCTCCAACTTACACTTTAGAATTTGATCAGGAAACATCTCAATGAAAGACTTGAATGTTTCTCTTTGGCAAGCAGAATTCCTCTTCATTTCTCAAAAATATTGATTCACAAGGGGCCACATGTCTCAATTCTTAGGAGAGGTGGCTTATCTCTGAGAGGTTGAAAGAACGAAATTTACGATACACTAAAATAGTTTCGATGCCATTACCTGCAAGACGTTTGACTACAAAGAGTAGAATGCATTTGAAGTAGAAACATGCTCTTCACCGAGTACTCTAAACTCTTTGCTCTATATGCTCAGCACCAGTGCTAACAAAGTGCCCTGCTGGACCTCAGATGTGTTTGATCTTTAATATATACAAATTTCTGTGCCGTTATCTTCTTTTCCTAATAATTCCTCTTAACAGAAAGGATATACCTACAGAAGTGAAACACCAAAACACTACATCTCTATGTCTCTTTGTACCATGCTATTAATATTCTTGGAGTGTAGTTTCTGGTGCATGCAAGTTTTAATTAGCATTCTCTGAAATTAGCATGCCTAAAAAAAGGCATGTGTTTGTTTAGGAATCCACGTTTCTATAACAGCTTTTTTGTTTCCTCCCCAGACTTCACCTCACAGTTTGACCAGCTGATTTAATTTGCCTAATTCTAAAAGATAATGTAACAACTGAAAGCAAATAAACTGAAGTTAAATTGAATCGACTCATTCAATAATATGCCTTAACATGATTTAATTTTATGCAGACTAATGAATACAAAATTAAGTAAGGCTCGAGCAAAGCACACCGCAGCGCCTTCTGGGCCAGGCAGTGCCACCGAGCGCTGCTCCCGCACCCGGATTTGGGTCTGCCAGTTATTTCTCCCCCATCATTTCTCCCTGCAATCACACCAGTTCCCAGGCAGGCAAGGGGCAGCAGTGATTCCTTTGGGTATCAACACACAGCTAAAGCCGCTTACGTCTATTGCACAGCTGATCCTACTGACCGCCCCACCTACGCGGGCACCACACTGCCGTCTGTGAAAATATCAGGTGGCAAAAATACATGAGATCACTTTTAGATATCGCAGGGTTTTTAGTCTGCCACATATCACCTTATTTGCCATCATTTCCCTACTGTATATATTTAATCTTTAAAAGTGGGGTTTTTTTTTTTAAGAATTTAAAAGCCATTTACTATCGTTAGAGGCTGTACAAAATTAGACACGTCATTTTGCTGGATAAATAATGTGACATGAATACAGCCCGCCAGCACACCTCCATGACTTAACAGCAGTCTCGTCTCATAGATACCAAGGAGCAAAAGAAGTCTGACCTCTAGTGAACCCAAGTGCTTACACCACTTCTGCGAGAGGCAGAGCCTTAAGTTACCTTCATGCTCTGGAAAACTTAATTCATAGCTCTGAAAGGAAGATGTATTTTTGTTATAACATAACCCAGAGCAAAGACAAGGACAACGGAAGGAAAGATCCAAATTACTGCAGAATTTTGAAGTGACTGGAGAGATTAACATTTCAGAAGTATCTGAATAAGGAAAAAAGCTGTGGCTTCTGACTACCACATTGTACTTCTGAACTTCTGTACTTCTGGCTTCTCTTCATTTTTATTAAATAAAATAATTTCATTACCTATACTTATATTTTAAGTATACCAAATATTTAACCCCATCTACCAAGATATTTCTGAGGTATTTCAGGGTCTGCTTATATCATGAACTTCTTGACTCTAAGTACATACCTGCAGAAGGCTGCAGTTTCTCCTCGATACCCATCAAATATTAAAATTAAGGTATAAAAAAATAGGGCTATCTATTGCCTTTAAAATTCACTTGAATAAAAGGAAGATCACAAGAAAACGATTGAAAGAGGCGGATGCAACCAATAGCAGCACTCACAAGGATTCCCACAAGCAGTATTTCAACAACGAAGTCGGATATGCTTGAGGGCACTTCCCTGTAAAGCTCCGGCAGGCACCTCTTGCTTAAATATTCACAATTCCAGTCCTAGAATGAGCAATCGCAAACTAGTTCCTTGAGGAAAGCAGCCTGACACAGTCTAAGCAATCAGGCAGCGGGGCAGAAAGCAATGGAAATTTCCGTTTTCTGAAGGTTGTATGAACCACAGAACCCTTTAAATTCACATACCATCAGTGGCTTTTGTTGAACTTGACAAGAGATTACATTCAGAGATGCGATCACTATGCATCTCACAGAATCACAGAACGGCTGAGGCTGGAAGGAACCTTGTGCAAACCCCTGCTCAAGCAGGGCCACCTAAAGCCCCTTGCTCAGGACAGCAACCTGACGGCTTCTAAATATCTCCAAGGACAGAGACTCTACCACCTCCCTGGGCAACCTATCAGTGATCTTGCACATGGAATTACCTGATAAGAATGATTTCAGTAAAACCCTTTATACGTTTGGTTTTATGTGAGCCATTAATTACAATCCCCCTTGACAGAAGTACAGCATCGCATCCACGAAGCACACAAGCACAAGATGTTGAACTTTGCTGCCCTGTCATCACGCTAAAACAAATCCATTATTGACAACGCGTGTTCATACAAGAAGTACAACCCTGAGCAGAGCATGCAAAGCAGACTGGATTAGTGCTTTCTTTAGCGTAGTGCATAGCTAATGCTGTTGCTGGAAGAAGAAAATATCTACAGACAAGATAAGGAGACATAGTTAACTAGAATACAGTCGCTAGAAGCACTTCAATTTACATATTCTTGACTTATTTACCACCTTACATATAATCCTAGTTTACCACTCACTGGATTTGGCTAAGCCACTAGGATATATCACACATACTCTTTAATCCACGTGGCGATGCTTCAAGTAACTCTTTAGCTGACCTAGCATAGATAAAACTACATCTCACTTGCCAGCGCGGATTTCTGGCATCAGGTGGTTTCTTGATTCAGCACATCACTTGAAACTAGCAAACATCCCACAGGAGAATCATCATGCAAATGCTTCAAGGTTATACATTAAAAGACCTATTCATAACTTGGTATTAGTGCCTCTAGTTCCCAGTCAGGGTCATATAACTTTTAATCCTTACACTTTTCTCTTTAAAAGATACATAGCAGAGAACATCAGCGCTGCTTCTTACACCTAGGGCTACAGAGAACAACTCAAGCAAAAGCAGAAGGAAATACAGTTTAAATTGATGACTGCAGCTGAACACACCGACTGACTGCTCCATGTATTTGTATCACCTCAAAAAGGCAAAGGCAGTAGCACAGTAAGGAAGACCACAAGAAGCACACAAGTTACCAACGGAATAATTATTTCAATAACTGTAATAACATCAGCAATTCTTTTAACCTTTATTTTAAGGTATCTGATGCTGTCAAAACAGACAGATTGTAAGGCTGACTTTGAGACCAGGAAAGACCTCCCCTGAACAAAGGGCACGAGAGATACTGCTACGATGTGTTTGAACAGAGATAATGGCTTCTTGATTAGGGGATAAGGGTAATTTTCAAAGCTCAGCATAAATGAAAAAAAAGTAATCAAGCTACAGCTTGAATGTAAAAGCCTGATTTCACCCCCCTCCTAGTCTGATTTTCAAACACATGAATGCATTTGCTCCTCATTTAAGTAACTCGAACTCCAGCAAACATGGTATTGCATGTGATCATCCCTGGAAAAAAGTAAAGCCACTATTTTTTAGTATTTAAAATTGTACTTCTTGCGAGTCACGCACCAATTCTGGGTTACCAGAACGTGTAACAACACCACCTCCTAGTGCACCTTTTACAAAAAGAAGCCAATATACAGTAATCATATCAAAGCACAAACAAGGAAAAAAAGGCAAATGTCCACCCAATCCCAAACGTCGCTTTTTAACGTGAGGCATGTACGTACTGCAAGATAATGCACTGTGGCTGTTACATGGCTGGTGATACCAACGAGTGAAGGTTACTTGGGTAATTTTTCAATTTGAATTTACACGCTTTCAGACTTCCTTTCAGAAAGTTACATTAAAAGGTTTTGTCTTTATGCAATCCTAGCTCTGTTATTAAAAAACATGTATGCCAAGTAAAGTGGTTTTGAATCCCAAATGTCTACCTGCAAAATAGAAGTGTTGTAACACCTGGGATAAGCCATACAGCCTGTCTTGATACCAGACTGCTACTGAATCTTATCTCGGGGGCACTAAGAATACCCCCTCGCCAGAAGGTCAATAGTCAGTGATCCCACCCCACAATAAGCCATGAAATCAGTGAGTTATTAAGCTTTTTTTTCTTTTTAGTAAGTGCTTTTCCTCATGGTTAAGAGCACAGGGGTTACTCGAGTCTGTTTTCAGCCACAGGATGTACCCGCGTTCGCTGAAGCAGCCTTCCCCGGGCTGTCCCAGCCTCGGGCTACTGGGCCCGGGGTTAAGCTCAGTCTAGAAGGCCGGCGGGGCACCCCCAGTACCCCAGAGCCAAAGCGGGTCCGTGGGAGAGGGTGGCTGGGGCGCGGCGATGTATTTCGTTGTTTTAAAGAGTGCAAAGACCACGGGACCCCGCGAACGCAGGCGGCGGCCGTGAGGGAGAACCGACGAGCTCGGCCCCTCACAACCAGGGAGAAGCGGCGGCAGATAATTAGCTCCGTTAGAGCGATTAGCGGCCCTCGCCCAAGCTCCCGCCGCTCCCCCTCAGGCCGGCAGCCGTTGGGACGGGGGAGAGAGGGGGAGGCAGCGCGCGCCCTCTCCGCGCGCCCCGGTTCCCGCGCCTCCGACCCGCCAAAGCCCCCGCCCGGCGCGAGACCCGACTTCCCCGCTCCGGCAGCGGCGGCTGCACGCCGGCGGGAGGAGGGAACGGCCGGGGAACGCCGCGCTCCGATTGGCTGCGCGGGGCGGAGAGCTGCGAGGTGATTGGCTAGGCCGCCCCCCCCCCCCTCCCGCGACGGCTCAGCGGGTTGAATTCAAATCGGCACCGGGAGCGGCCGCGCGGCGGGACGGCACCGGGACGGGACGGGCTGTGTTGGGCTGGGCCGGCGGCAGCAGCGCTCCCGGTGGGTGCCGGCTCTCACGCATCGTAGGGTGGGCAGCGAGCAAGCACCACAGCGGGAGCAGAAGCGAGCAGCTCTCTAGGTACGGTGCTGGCGCCAAATGTTTAAACCGGATCCCGGAAGGGCCCCGCCCGCAGGCGGCGGCCAATCGGTGTGGTGGCGGCCGGGGCGGCGCGGGCGGGGCGGGGCGGGGCCGGGCCGGGCCGGGCCGGGCCGTTGGGCGGCGGGCGCGGGCCGCCGGGCGCGCGCGGGCCGGGCCCAGAGGCGGGAGGCGACGAGACGTTCCGGGCGGCGGGAACCGGCCACAGTGGGCGCCGCCGCCGCCGTGCCCGTCCCGCCGGTTTCCCCGCTAACGCTTTCGTCCTCCCGCCCCGCAGAACCGGCGGGACCTGCGATGCCGAACGCCGCGGCGGCACCGGGGAGCGTCGATCCCTGAGGCTGCGCGGCGGCGGCGGCAGAATGCAGCGGCCGGACGGGGAGATGGGGACCGGCGACAAGGTAATCCCTCGGTTCCCCGTCGGGTTCCGCCGTGTCTGCTCCGGTGGGGAGACAAGGAGCAGGCCCCGCCGGGGGTCGCCGCCTCCCGGCCGGGCCCGACGCGATGACAGCCCCGGGGTACCCGTTGGCAGCCGTTGGCAGCGCCTCCGGGCGCGAAGGCACCCGATCCCGGGCGAACGCGGGCAGAAAACGGCGGATGGCCGTAACCGGGCGCCTTCTACTCTCGGTTTAATTTCTACCTTTAAAAAAAGTACCTAAAACTTTACCTCACGACCTTTACCCACCAAGTCTGTAACGAGCAGGGCTTCTTCTTGGCTCCCTGTCCTTTTTTCTAATTTAAAAAACCGGGGAGTTCAGTCGTTCCGTATAGTTCCTGCTACGAATTAACATTCATTCGGCATTTTCCCTAGAGGGAAAGAAAAGGAAAATAACCTCAAGAATATCGCGGGCCCCGTGTCTTAAGCAAAGTCAAAGAATCAAAGAAACGGTTTTAAGGAAGGGGTTCGTTGGTTCAGTGTAAGACTGCGACCTTTGAGCTACCTGAAAAATGCAATTGATTTCTATCCCAGTTTGACCGTCATCAACAAATGGATTATATAGTGCTTCTGGTTTATAACATCACGGTTTTTCTTTTCCTTGGCATGTAGGAAAATCACTCCTCTGAGCCATACAGAAGCATACTGAAAACTCCTTTGAAACAAGCAGCTACCTCACATTTGGTATTGACAGAGATACAGCCTGCCTGTCACCCTCTAACCACACCCCCAAAACCTAAAGAAGTCCTTCCAGCAGATCCATGGACACCTACTTCGAACCTTAAAATGCTGATCAGCGCAGCTAGTCCAGAGATTAGGAGCAGAGAACAGAGGAGGGAACTCTCAAACAACACGAGTGAGGTCCTGCAGGCAAAACACTGTTTGCAGGTATGTTGTAAAGGCGTCATCTTTATTTGCGTTTTTTGTTTTTTTAAAGTTAGCTGAAGGCTGATTATTCAGTATAAAAGTTACACATTAACATACCTCGATGGTTTTAAAGTTTTGATTTTGGAGTATTTACCCGGTGTAAGTAAGGATATTGCCTAGTTACATATGGTGGGTAACGTTTCGCTGGTTTTATTTCACAACTGTTGAGAACCAAGTGAGAACACTGGGCCTTTGACAGCCCTCGCAATGAAGCTGTTAAATATCTCTGTTTATATATACATAGTAAAAAATTTCCAATTTTCTTTTTCTCCTTTCCATGTAGGAGCACTTATCGGGAGATGAATATGAAAAATCTCAACCGAGTCGCAAAGAGAAAAGCCTAGGATTACTGTGTCATAAATTCTTAGCTCGATATCCTGATTACCCCAGCACTGCCGAGAATAATTACATTTGCCTTGACGAAGTAGCTGAAGAGCTCAGTAAGTTGCTGCATATGCTATTGTATATTTCTTCATACAAACGTGCCAATAACCTGCCATTTCTGTTGGTGCATTTTTGCTCCATAAAATTTGGAATGCTTACTCTGTACTCTCAAACTTACTTAAACCCATCTTTAAACTCTTCATTCTTCAAGCAATTCTTTTAAAAAGCTGAAGTTTCTTCAGTGAATTGACTTGAGAAACTCTGAATTATGTTTCATATTAAACATCTAAATTATTGTCAATACCATAAATAACCACTTGCAGTTTTTTGGATCTAGAGATGATGGCTAAGATTAGTGGTTGGATTTTTGCGGCAGGAACTAGCGTTTCTCAAGCTGAACCCACAACTTCCGGTCCAATCATGACATCAAAGCAAGATACTACTTTCTGCTCTCCATGACAATTTAATTTTCTCATTTTATATCACTATTTTTATATCACACCAGTGATGTACGGAAAGTCTGAGTTGCTAACATGAAACTGAATCTTCTTTTTTGTCAAAGAGCTATGAAATTACAGTATTCTACAATTGTAACACTGGTAATAGTTACAAATCATATTGCTATAAAATCTTTGGTGTTGTTGAATCTTCAGAATGTATTGAGGGACACAGAAGAGGGATGAATTGCGCACTAAGCACAATGTCCGTTTTATTTAAACTTTGTACAAAATAACATCTCTATTTGAAAATGCCTAGTCAAACCCAAGAATTTAACAGGCAAAAGAGAAAAGGACAGCGTGTTAATAGAATAACCATAGAATCACAGAATTGTTAAGGTTGGAAAAGACCCTTAAGACCATCGAGCCCAACCGCTAACGCATCACTGCCAAGTCCACCACTAAACCATATCCTCAAGCACCACGTCTACCCTTCTTTTAAATACCTCCAGGGATGGAGACTCCACCACCTCCCTGGGCAGCCTGTTCCAATGCTTGACAACCCTTTCGGTGAAGAAGCTTTTTCTAATGTCCAGCCTAAACTTCCCCTGGTGCAGCTTGAGGCCGTTTCCTCTCGTCCTATTGTTTTGTTACTAGGGAGCAGAGACCAACCCCCCCCCTCACTCCAGCCCCTCTCAGGCAGCTGCAGAGAGCGAGAAGGGCTCCCCTCAGCCTCCTCCTCTCTAGGCTGAACCCCCCCAGCTCCCTCAGCTGCTCCCTGTAAGACCTGCTCTCCAGACCCTTCCCCAGCTCCGTTGCCCTTCTCTGGACACGCTCCAGCACCTCAAGGTCCTTCTTGTCCTGAGGGGCCCAAAACGGAACCCAGGATTCAAGGCGTGGCCTCACCAGTGCTGAGCACAGGGGCCCCATCCCTGCCCAGCTCCTGCTGGCCACACCAGTGCTGACACAAGCCAGGATGCTGTTGGCCTCCTTGGCCACCTGGGCACTGCTGGCTCATACTTAGCCGGCTGTCAGCCAGCACCCCCAGGGCCTTTTCCTCCAGGCAGCTCTCCAGCCACTCTGCCCCAAGCCTGTAGCGTTGCATGGGGTTTTCATGACCCTTGTGCAGGACCTGGCACTTGGCCTTGTTGAATCTCATACCGTTGGCTCAGGCCCAACAATCCAGCCTGTCCAGGTCCCTCGGTAGGGCCGTCCTGCCCTCCAGCAGATCGACACTTCCACCCAGCTTCATGTCGTCTGCAAACTTACTGAGGGTGCACTCAACCCCCTCATCCAGATCATCAATGAAGATATTGAACAGGACCGGCCCCAACACTGAGCCCTGGGGAACCCCACTCGTCACCAGCCGCAACTGGGTTTGACTCCGTTCATCACCACTCTCTGGGCTCGGCCGTTCAGCCAGTTTTTAACCCAGCACAGAGTGCACTTATCCAAGCCGTGAGCAGCCAAACATATAAAAACAAGTTACAAAACAGTTGTGTACCATGAGTTTCCAAGGATATTTAATAAGACAATCTAAAATTGGTGCAATGAATAATTAAAAATGCTTTGTTTTTTTTAAAGCTGTATCGAGACCCATCTAACGGCTCTTCTGGCAACAGTAAGTTTTATTTCTTAAGGAATGCTGTAAACCGAGTATAACTGGAAAAGCAAGTCCTTCCATATCTAAAGCAAGAATTGTTCTATTTGCCTTGCTGGTGAGATCTATGAGGGCTATTTTTGGAAACCTTTGTAACGGCGAATTGGTGAAAGTAGCTTAGAAATTATTAAGAGGAGGGGGAAGTACAGGAAATTGATCCTTTCTCTGTGCAAACCATGTTTCAGGTAGATGTACGATAAAGCATATTTTACATAGCAGAGATGTCATGTTCATCTTTCTGGGTTTTTTTCAGATGTTGAACGTAGACGCATATATGATATTGTGAACGTGCTAGAGAGCCTACACATGGTGAGCCGCCTTGCCAAAAACAGATATGCTTGGCACGGGCGCCATAATCTCTCCAAAACCCTGCAGGCTTTGAAAAGAGTTGGAGAAGAGAACAAATATACCCAACAAATTCAGATGATCAAGAAAAGAGAGTATGAGCATGAATTTGATTTTGATGGTGAAAGACACGAAGAGATGGCAAGATCTTTTGGCTCAAATGAGCATTCCGAAATGTGTTTTGTTGAGCTCCCAGGAATGGAATTTCGTGCTGGTAATAATTCTCTATAATGCCAAGAATAATATGTGCTTGTAATGATAGATAGCTATGAACTTGGAAAAAATGTTTATTGGACCTTTTCTTTCCTGAAATGGTACTGCCTGAAAGGCACCACAGCTGTTTGTGGTGAGAAAAAGTGCTCAACACTCTTTCAGTTCTCTTATTCATTCAGTTCCTGCACATGTTTTGTTTTTACAGTGCCAAGAACAAGGGGGCATCAGGTGAAACTACCAAACACAATCCAGTTTGCAGGATTTGTTACCATTGAATGTTATAGAAGCCCCAAATATAAATTACTCCTTTAATTTCTTTTTTTAATTTAGGTTTGATTCATGGAAGAAATATTAAGGGTTGTTAAACACATCGTATAACCTGCAGTTAAGCATCTTCAAGAGTGCAAGTTGTCAGACAATAGGAAACGTACTTGGGGAAACACTGCACTCTCTCTTTGTAGTCAGCCTTGGTATCCACCTAATTACCGGATTCTTGCCATGTAGAGACATGATTCCAGAGTCCACGTTGGCCCTGCCTAGTTGCTGTGTTGTTTGTTTTAAAAATAATTGTTACTGACAAGTTTCTTCAGTTTTTGAAAAACATTTGTAGCTGGTGAGTCACTTGAATCCTTTCTCCTCTCTGCTGCAGCATCAGTAAATAGCAGGAAAGACAAGTCTTTACGAGTGATGAGTCAGAAATTTGTGATGCTGTTTCTTGTATCGACTCCTCAAATAGTAAGCCTTGAAGTTGCTGCTAAAATCTTGATTGGAGAAGACCAGTTAGAAGACTTAGATAAAAGCAAGTTTAAAAGTAAGTAGAACATCAAATATAAGCTAAATGATCTCTTCTAGAACTAGTTTATATAGTGTAAAATACCATCATCTTTTTCCTGCCATAAATATATTTGAGCCTCCAAAAACTCACTGAACACCTCGCACAGTTTTTAACAGGGACCCACTTGTACATAAGTCATTGATACATAATGACCTAATGACCATGAGAGAGAAAAGGTCCATTAAATCCCTCTCCCGAGGTGGTGTCATGAGGCTGCTTACTGGTAACAATTTCTCTTTCTCTTTCCTCAAGCAGTCTGTCAAAGATTTCAGCCTCATTTCATCAAAGATGCCCCAGAATCATGAAAATCTGTGTTCTGGTCATAGAATTAACTTGTTGGAAATCTAAAGAAATTCTGTAAAAGTCCTGTCAATAACTTACACGTGGGAGGAAGTGAAACCCAATGCTGTAACTGCCAATTATTTCTTCATTCTTTTACCCTGCTCTCAGTTGCCTGCACACTTCCTCCTCTTCCTCTACATTCAAATGAAGAGGTACTTCTAGGTCTAGGCCTGTACATCTACAATAATCAAAAATGCGCCTGCTCTTGAGGGATCAAGAATTAATCACGAGTTTCATTGAAAAAGACGCCCTTTCTTGATTCTCAGACAGACTCCGTTGCTGTTTTTTTGTGGAATTGTGTCTGTGCCATAAGGAAACTGATCCTCGCTGGTTTCAGTTCATAATTTCCTTTCCACTGCATCCTGGTGACATAGAGAGGGTGGGTGGGTAGTCAACAGGGGGCTTTGGTTTCTTTTCGTTCTTTCTTCTTCCTCAGTAACGTCCCTCTCGCAATAAAACCATTTTTAGGGCATTCCATCCATGTGCCTGTATTTCAGGTATCGCGTGTTTTACCTAGTTCTTGGTGAAGAAGCACAGTCCCAAGTTCCACGACTTGCTAGTCTTTAAATTTTCAGTAGCAGAAGCTTCGCCCTAAGCCCATTCACTCTGCAGTCCAGAAGTCACTTGTAATTTGACTGCTGCCTAAAGCCTTTCCCTAATAGCTCAACCTGAAAGCAGTCAGGAACGTGCAGGGTCACGATCCTGTTGGATTTTGGCGTGTCCCTTCCCCCTCGTTCCCATGTTCACCATTGCATGCGTGTGTCTGCCTTTTAAGCTACTTATTTTTCACTACGGGTTTGGTCATTGCACAGAACCTAACTTGTTTTGAAAATGATTTTCTCTGTATTTAGCATAATATACTTAGCAGTATTTTCTGTTCTAGATCTGTATCCATGTCATTCTACGTTACATATAAACTTTATATTGTGAGATGTTATTTCGTAGTATAAATACCCGTTCCACAAAATTGTTCTTACAGAAAAATTATACAGTTTTTTTCCTTTTAGCTGCTAAAAGGGCATTACAACATTTTAAATCTGATATATGTTAACTTGTTAGTCGGAATTGCTATACATTAAATTTGTTTATTTTATTTCAGCCAAAATTCGGAGACTTTATGACATAGCAAATGTTCTCAGTAGCCTTGAGCTTATCAAGAAAGTTCATGTTACAGAGGAGAGAGGGAGAAAACCAGCATTCAAATGGACAGGACCTGAGGTCTTGCCAGATATTCAGGGTAGGTGTATGTGTCATTTCCTTTTGTTCTGCTGATGATTTTGATTGTTTCTTTGTTTTCTCTGGTCAAATTTTTTTAACCAAAACACAGAGTAAACTAAGCAGAAAGTCTTTTCTCGTCACATCACTGTCCTTGGTTCTTGCCAGCACAGCACACCAGTATGTATTTCCACACAGCAGATGCAAGACTTGCATTTCCATTTTGCTGCTGCTGCTACTGCAATAATTGTAAGCCAGGCTGAAATAACCGTTTTTAATTACTGAATCTGCATATGATACATATTTACTTTCTGGGATTTTTTCTGCTTTTTAGATACCAAACTTGCAATAACTTCTACGACCTGCCCCCCACCTATTACAGAATCGATCACTTCCAAAGAGCAGTGTTCAAAAAACCTTTTTCCTTCAAGAGGAAAGCAAAACTTCACTCGGCATCCTTCTCTAATAAAGTTAGTTAAAAGTATAGAAAACGACAGAAGAAAGATTCAGTCTGCTCCGACCAGTCCAGTTAAAATAAGTGCAGGTACATATCTTTTTCTAAGTTTTTTTTTCACTCGGATGTAGTCTTGCATTAAATATTCAGGCTTGCCGTCTTCTCACAGGAGATGCAGATGTGTGGGTACGCCTGCTTACAACAAACATGTCTTAAAATCTGTCAAAAATAGACAAAATGGGGAAAATACACGTTGCCTGTAAATCCAAGGTTTTACAAGACTGATAGTGAAAACCAAGCTAAAACGACTCGCATTCAGTGCGTACGCTCTGTGATTGGTAGAAGCTCATTCCAGTTTGGTGGACCAAACCCAATCACAGCTTGCGCAGTTGCTACGACGTAAATATATTTATTGATATCTGGACCAAATTGTAGGCAACTCTAGCCTCCTATTTCACACTGGATACACAAGGAGTGGCATATTACTATTTTGGGTTTAAGAAAAATATTAAATCCCTTTTTACAGATCTCTCTTGGCTTTGTGTTATGTCTTACTGGCTACAAACTGCTGTTTGTGTGGTATAGCTGATTCTCTGCATATTGCTTCTTTCCCTATGAACTGCTCTAACCCTGGTTTGTTATAGAAACTGTGCTTTAGATCTTACTATCTAAGCAGTTCTGTTCCATAAAATTGCCAGAAAATCACCTATTGATGTTCGTTTCCCTCTTTGGAGGGGAAAAAAGATGGAGCTGAGACTTTAAAATTTGTTTGACATAAGCCACCATCCAGTTGATCAAATCAAGTCTGGGCCGCAGTTTGAGGACAACATGGAGTCTCAGTGTCTTCTCATTAAATGTGCATGCCACATCAAATAACGCAGTCTCCTCAGGACAAAATTTAACTTCTACATTTGATGTCCTAACAGTTTTGGTTTGTTTTTCCCCCTCCAACCAGGTACTGATCAAAATTTATCAGCTTTCCCAAGTAAAATGGCTCAGGTTCCAGCAATCGCTAAACATCAGCTGGAAGGACAGTCAAAGTAAGTTTGCACAAGTGTTAAAGCGAGAAGCTTTATTTTGTCTCTGGCCATTAAGTTAAGGCTATGCTCAGTTCAAGTTGGGCAACGGTCTGCAAAAACCAGTAACCCCTGATACTGCAGGCTATTTTTTTCACTTCTTATTTTCTGCTTAGTGGATTGAGAAGTACAAGTTTATGTTAAGCCTTCATATTTCATAAAATAACTTGTCAAGGCACTCATTTCTGTACAAAGGTATTAAAATACATTTGGGCTTTTTGTTTGTTTGTTTTGGGTTGTTCTTAAGGAATGCAAAAGAGATGAAAATGAACTTGTCAAGATCCGCTTTGGAATGTAACCTGTCCTCACCGGAGGTGGTCCCCAAGCCCGAACCTCCTCGCGCCGCAGCACCCTCTCAGCCGTCAGCTCTCGTGCAGCCGCTCGGTGTCTGTCCTCCAAGCCACGGTTCAGTCCCACCAGTAATACTACCTCATACTCATTCTGGTGTTTCATACGCGATATATCTGCACCCTTCCCAAGCCCACACTGTGACAACGTACAGCCCAAGTTTCATGTTGCAGCCTCTACCGTGTGCTAATGTAACTGGAATTAAGAGTATTAATTCACAAGTATTAAATAAAACAACCACTGAGGAAGGGGACAATCAAATAGCGACAGATGATCCAACAAAGTCCTTGACAGCTAAAGAAAGACCGACTATAAAATCAGAAACTTCATCACAGCGGTGCCTTAAAAGATCACAAGCATTACAAGAGAATCATTTAATTAAAAGGTACAGAAGCGATGAGGAAAGCCTCGATACTTCTCTGGTAAGTTCAATTATTTCTAAAATGCTATTTTATAGCTTAATGATGTTGCCACCTACTTATTTTCAAAGTGATTTAGGAGCCTACCAGTGTGCGTAGGTGTTTTAAATAACATTACACTTGAAGGGATGACATTCATTTCTCATGCTGGCTGATGTTTGGGGGTTTTGTTTGTTTACATCCATCCATCTATCTATCTATCTATCTATCTATCTATCTATCTATCTATCTATCTATCTATCTATCTATCTATCTATCTATCTATCTATCTATCTATCTCTCACTCAAATATCACACAACCTTGCTGGTATTTGCAAAACAGCAGGCAGAATATATGGAATGCAGTATAACACGTACCTTTGAAAGGCCAGCCTAGCATCAGGCTGTATTTTTCTCCTTGTTCCCCTCTCTTCCCCCTCCAAATATTTATCTCCAAGACGACATGTCGAAGTGTACAGCTGTTAGTCACAATAAAGCGACTCCCAAAACATTATGTCAGGACTTACCTATTTATACAATGATTCTGGAGTAGTTGGGGTTGCTTATGGTGCTGGCATTTGTTCTTGGCTTTAGAGGCATTAGGAAGGAACATGGACACACAATGGCTGCTGGACAAGGAGTGTCCCAAAATCCTGATACCTTCCAGATATTTCCATCCAATGTTGTACACTGTTCCCGGATTGTTGTAGGCATAAGAATACAGCACATTAAGAGAAGAAGAGATTCAGATACACTTGATGCATATGGAGAAACTGGGTCTGGATTGCCTTCTGCTCCTCAGTTGCTGAGTGTTTTAGTGTCTCTGCAAATTATTAGGCTGCTTTAAATTGTGCTTGCCAAAACAGTCACGAAATGCTATCGGCATGTTGTGACAACGTGTGGCGTCAAACATCCACTAGCTGTGGAGGATCAAGAGGGAATAACGTGGAACTGGTTGTCTTATTGACTAGAAATTTTTATAGCACAAACTTGGGACTCAGGACAAAGGAGAAAGCTTGCCTGCCTTATTTTTCAGGTGTGTTAGTATCATTGTAGACCTGTAACTGAGAACGTTAAGTCTTACAGTGTCTGCCTTTGGTTTTGGATGTACTTTTTTTAAAGGGAGAATCCATTAAAAATGAAAGACCACCTTCCAGCAGCTCACAAGTGAACAACGAAACAGACAACTTCCAGGAAGAGAGGCAGAGCAAACCCGAAACATTAGATGAAAACACAGCAGGCTGCCATGACCAATGTAAAAGAGAAGATACTCCAGAAGACGAGGACAAAATCAAAACGAAACAAGACATACCTGTAGCATTTGCCATTCCCGCTCATGAGGTAAGCGCTGTCAGACACCACGGCCCATCCCTCCGTTACCTGGGAAAACGCCACTTGGAGTCTTTGCAAAAGAAACAAAACTATAACGATAGATTATAAATTATGAAGCTATTTTAAAACACATACCTAGATTGTCTTTGGTTGGATGATTTTTGGTGTGCTTTTAAAACCTTACTTTATAGGAATGCAGTACTTCTATTAAGTACAAAAATAAGAGGACACAAAGTGACTTTCAGGCTTTGATTGGGATGAAGGTCACACTAAGGCTAAGCAGATGAAGGCCATGTTGAGATCCCTTACATCCACAGTCCTTTGTGTATATTTAGTCTCAAATACTTCGATTTACAACCGAATCACATGCAACTCTCTTCATCGGTAAAATTTGGTATTCTGCAGTCACGACTTATTACTGTAGAGAACCTGAATAAAGAACAGGTCTGTTGACAAAAACAGAACTTTTAAATGCAAAAGGATTGTCTTCCACTATTTGTCTTATGAAAAACACAATCTAAGAATGAGATGACATGATGATTACTGGGTCCAGATGTTTCTTCTGGGTGACAAAAAGTATTCAATATCAGAATTTCTCTTTAGTTGTACTGTGTTAATCCCAGATGGATTTCCAGTTCCTCACTGAGGATGTCAACTGGAAACGGAGCCAGCTGACTCTGCACAGTAGGGCAGTCTTTCCTTAAGGAGCATGTCCTTGAGTCAGTTTCATCTAACTTCAGAGAGATGGAAGTACAGGCATGGAATAACGGATCCTAGGGATATGGGGGAGAAAGACTAAAAACAAGGCAAAGGGGACACAACTTTGGAGAAAAAAAATTTGGTTTTTGTTTATTACTTGTCTGAGGTAAAGGTGTATTGTCTTGTTCTTTTTCAGACCTTTTTTCCATCTGGCTATCTTATTCCTCTTACTCAGTGCACCCATGGCAACCAGGCAGGCTTTTCTGACAAAGAAAAAGCTGGGATATGTTCGTTACAGCACACTACCTACAGCTCACCCATTGCTGGTCAGTATGAAATAAAATAGGCGTACAGTTGTTTGGCTTGATTCATCCTACGGAGGTAACGAAATCACAGCGCAGTGGCTTGAGCCTCAATTTTTAATCCCCTTCAACGCTTGATTTTTCTGTTGCAGGTGTCATTCCAGTGACAGCATCTGAACTGAAAGCCGTTAACATCCCTGCTTTTCATATCACACCCTTGAATATAATGCTGTCACCAACTTCTATAGCTGCTGGGCCTGTACTGAGCAACTCCTGTCTCAATTCAAGCAATACTAGTTCTGCCCCAAACCCAAGTTCTTCAGTTCTGAACTTTACGCTGCAACACGTAGGACTGATACCCGCTGGCGTGCGAGTTCCTGCAAATCCTGTTCTTCAGCACGTGCCAGTCTCTTCGCAACCAGAAAACGTTAGCCAGAGCTCAGAAAACGTGAACTTGCAAGAGGAGAAGGTAAGTAAAAGATATATCGCAACTTCTTGACCGTGGTGGGTTGAGTGGGAAATAGAGTGCAGTAATTCCATTACAGCACATAACGTTGTTAAATAAACATTTTTTATTTTATCTTTATAAATCAGCACTGCCCAAAAAAAGCTGTCAGTGAAGGCTAGCATAAGTACAGGTTAATCGAGAGGTTAGAAAGGAAGAACAAGTATCTTATTTCTTGTGGAAGCGGAGCCTGCTGGAAGATGGCAAGATCTGAAGCGACAGCTGTTTTGAAGGGAGGGTTTTACATGGATCCGAGATGACAGTAACAAATTGTCCATTTGTTGCTTTATATTTCCGTCTTGTTACTCTCCTAATCTACTCTCAAGTTCTTGTATTTACTATCAGCTTTTTTTAATAGGATGGAATTATAGAGGATTTTAAAAGATCTTTTTGTTTGTTTTTTCCAGGGAAAGTTTGTATATTTGGTGTAATACTGTATTGCCTAAGATCTGTTTGTATTGAAAAAGGAGATAGGAGGGTATTAGAGAAATCAGATTTGTATTTAATTGATTTTTATATTTTTAAAAAATTTTTATTTACTTACTTGTTTATTATGGATATGCCAAGGAACACAGGTATATTATTCTCAGTAAAGAGTGGTTAAATTTTTAAATTTCAGGAAAAAAATATTAGTTTGCTAACATCCTGCAGACATCTGAAACTAGAATTCACCTGGTTTTTATCTTCCCCTTAAATGAAAGTAATTTTTTCTCTTCTCTCCAGCTTTGTGTTCCAAAGGACCCCCCACAGCCCCAGACAGTTACAGAAAATTTTTTCCGCACACCAGGAGGGCCGAACACGGTACCTTCACTGTCTGCAAATTCAGATGGTCCCGACAGAATCTCTCAAGGAACTCTGTATATTCCTCAACGAAAACTTGAAGTGTCAGAAGATTAATTTTGGGATATCAAATTGCTGAAGGTGTTAGCAGGCATAATTACCAGCAGTACGCCGCACGCGTCTTGGATTGTACGATGGACAGTGGTGTTTTGGATGCGTGTTGGCAAGACCTCAATACTGGAATAGCCTTAATTAACGCTTTAGAATGAAAATGGGCTTTTAATGAGAAAGTTAATGTCTAGTAATTTTTCCAAAAGGCTTACCTGAAGTATTATAGCAACAAAGTTATGTATCTAGTGGGTTTTGTGTTGCTTTTCTGCTATGCAAAGTAAGCTCAAATTGTCTTTGTACAGAAAGGTACAGTCAGTACATATTTTGCACAAAGAAAAGTACTGTGAGCGTGTACATATTTTATGTCTTAACAAAAAGGCCATAGTTAATAAGTCTTGCTCCTATGTTCAATAATGCTCTTTTGTAAAGTTAGTAAAAAAAAAAAGAAAAAAAGAATTCTTAATCAAGTTTTATATAAGTTAAGAATTATTTATACTGTATTTTTAAATCAATTTGTTCAGATTAAACTTACATCAAACTCAAATTTTGACTTTTTTTGTTTGATCAAATTAAATTACCTGAGTTAAGTAATACGTTGTATATTCACTGACATCTCTTCCTTTTCTTGTCAGACAGGGGTGTGTCTGTCTTCAGAAGAAAGGGAAAATGGTATTTCATCAGAAAGGGGTTTAAGTAACTCGGTCTGACTTCTGAACTCTATCGTGAGAGGTTTCACCTCCTAATAACAACAATTAGAGGAAGATACAGTTACGAAGTGTGGAATTCACAGCACCCTTACCACCCTAGGGTATTCGGGAAAGCACTGTCCAAATGTCACAGAACTGAGAAGTTACAGGGTTTGGGCCTCAGGCTAAACAGACAAGAAGATCTGAAGACGTGCACTCATTACCTTGCCCCTTCTCCGACTCAGCTCAGAGTTTGCGCCAGGTGCACGCTGCACTATAGGCACCCTATAGATTCTCTTGGCACTGGCGAGGCTTCAAGCCAAAGTCAAAGTTTTCATAACATTTGACCTAAGGTTTTGTAACCATCTAAAACAGTTGGTGGCAGAAATCACACGCGCAGCTACCGAAGCACCAGCTATGCACTGGTGTGAGCAACGTCAGGCCTGGCTTCTCGAAGGAGGGAGGCCCGTGTCTCTTGGACGTACCCGCACCCTGCCGAGGCTCTACTGGTAGTTTCTGCTTTCCAGCTAAGATCAATGTCAGCTTCCAGCTGTTGCTTTTCCCCTGCCGCAATTTCATATCAAACAGGTTAACTTAAACCAAATTAATTAAAATATGTACAGCGGGGTCTCTTCTACGCTGAAGGAAGAAAGATGAAGCCTCCTCACCCAGCCCACGCTCAGGTGACAAGGAATAACTAAGAAATAACAGGAAAATGCAGGGTATGTGCCTTCCCAGGTGAAATGTGCCTGTCTGTCCAAATTAGGACAGGAGAAACACCAGCAAGGCCCGAGACTGAGGCTTGGGCTGGATAAAAAAACATTGTTAAAACAGCCAACACAGGAAAACTAACTGGTTTGCACCTAAATCATGCAAAATTATTTTATAATACAAAATACACCTGATAGAATAGAGGATCACTATTGAAATACTCCTACATGAGGTGGAAGAGAAGAGTAAAAGCTGGAAAATTGAGGAATTCTCACTGCAGCAGTGAGCAGATTTATTTTTTTCTTCTCCAAGATAACTGATTAATCTTCCTTACACTTCCTACCAATTACATTCTAGAAAAATAAAGGCAAAGGTTTACAGAAACTTGCAGTACTCAAAGAAAACCAACTGCAAATCTTTCATTTTTGAACACCACAGTTGACAGAATAAGAAACTACAGTAACCAGGCTTGGAGAACTGGTCTCACAAGTTGTGCTCTAGTCTGAAAAGCTGAGCACATATTCTGACTTGCTGCCTAGTGTCCCTTGGCTCCTGCCAAAATACAGTTGCTTGCTTCATCGCGCAGGCTTTATAACAAACACCGAGCACTTCACTTTCTTCTTGTTCATTTTGCAGACTGACAAGCCACTGCTTCCGTCCTCAAAGTACCCTATTCCCCAGAAGATGTGCATTTCGCTCAGACTAGCTGAGCTCGCTGCTCTTTCCAGCTGCCTCACCTACCCTCGGACATGACCCGAGTACCCGATGTGCTCTGTTGCCAAGCCCTAGGAAAGTCCCTCTGATCCTCGGGCTCACTTCGCTTCTGATATGCTGCGTTTTAGTTCTCCCAGCAGTGTTTTTTTCATCCCTACCTTTCATTTACAGAAAACACCCCATTCTCGCTCCACCAGGAGTATAAAAATTCACGCATGTGTACGTTCAAGTTGCATATTTCAAATCTGTTCTTCCAGTCTCAGGTCCTGATAACCACAGGATGCCTCAGAGCAGGGATTATATGAAATGCCAACTAACCCAAACGGGTCCGAACGCTCCTTTGAGCTGTAAAGTGCCTCTCAACAAGACTCGCCTCCTTCCAGGGACACACAGTATCTGGGGTAGCACAGAAGTACAGAAATGAAACAACCAGGAAACCAAAGATTGTTCCCTGCCTGTTCCCCTTAAATTCTCTTGACAACCTCAACGGGAAAATACTGACATTTAGGGGCAAAAGCTTCTCCACAGATTTCCCTGCCATTGGTTGGGCTGCAAATCCATCCAAGTACGTGATTTACATGATGTGCGTGACGATCAGTGAAGGACTCTGACTTCTCAATCACCACGGCGCAAACACTAAGTGCTTACAAGCTTCTTAGTGCTTTCCCTGTACTCCGACAGCGAGCTCAGCCCTGCCCCAGCCCCTCCTCACTGCTGTCTTACACGAAACCCTCACACCACCGTCACCTCTGCATTCACCCTCACTTGACATAGGCAGAAGAATTCCATTAACGAGCCAGGGAGAACAACCAAGGAGAGATGGAGCCCAGCTCTCCTCCTCAGGAAAAAACAGTCCTCCAACTTTACATCAAGGGCCTGTCTCTGTGTTATAAAAATCTTTGCTGGACTCAACAGCCAATGGATCTATAGGCTCCTAAGAGTCCTCAAAGTAGCCTCAGCAAACAGACCCCTACAATCCTAAAGCCTGACATGGATCTGTCATCTAATTTCCTTACGCTGCCATGAAAGTCCCGGAGTTGAGGCTCTCAGCTTCAGACTCCTGGTGTTTAACCCCTAGGCTGTAAGGGCTTGGCCCTTTCACACACAGCGAAGGCACTGAATAAAGCTTCTAAATTCAAACATCCCTTTAGAAAATGAGAATTAGCTTCTACATCTTTAAAGCACTTAAAATAACACCCTGCACAAAGGGAATTGTAGGCCCCTCATACTTTAGGCTCCGCACCTTCAATATGTCTGCGGCATCATCCATTTCCAGCGAGCTCAGTGAGGCACGGCAAGTATAACTGCAATGATGAGACATCCTAAATATACATGTTAGCTAGCTATCTTAACACCTAAAACCAGTAAATATTTAAAGATTAGAGTGAAATGTGTAATCCTCTGTACCCTAAAATACAAACCAGTTGTACCTATCAAATCCCGGACTGCTGAATGAAATTCTATTTGGTTTAAAATTGTTGAGTTCCAGAGGTTCCTACAAACAGGGTTTGATTTTTTTGTTTTTAAATCATTATTTTGGTAAATTACTTTTGGCAATGTCACCATTTATGACTAAATCCTCATTTCAGGAACTGTTACTTTATGATTCACGTTTAAGCAATGTGGTAGCCACTATAAAATCCGAATCTTTATTTCTGATCTATTAGACTGCATTTAGGAATGCCCTTTAGGCGTCATCTGAGGGGCTGCATTGTTGTCCACCTACTCACAAGTGGACATAAGGGAACAAAACGCCAGGCTTTTGTCACAGGTTATTTTCAGCTTGGTGATAGCAGTGGCATTGCTCAGATCCCTGAAACTCTCTCTCATTCCCCTCCCCTCCCAGCTTATAGGGCCGACAGCGGTGGCCCCTGCATTTAAAGGGTGCAGGAATCCCTCGCGTTCAAACCCTTCGAGGCTTGAGAAAACGGGGAGAAGCATCAAGCGTCTCCGGTAAGTAGAGTATATTGCGATCTGCCAAGACTGCCTGATATACGGGTTTGGCTATTTTGCTCTTTTCCTAACAGATTGTAGAAACAGCTTATTACTTGACAAAGAAAAATGTGTAGGTATAGAACAGAAATGCGAGTCCTACAGAGCTGACGGCAGTGTTTTAGGTTTGGAGGAGCCAATGGATAAGAGACATTCTTCTTGGCTTCTCCGCCTGTTTAGTAGCTACTAGCGTTACAAGGACGGGACTGTGGGGATCCTCATTAATGAGATACACGCCTCGGCTGCACGCGAGACTGGATCACAGAAGCTTCAGAAGCTTTAAAAAAATGTTGTTACAGAGCTACAGAATTATGTTTTCCACAAATAGTTTGTCTTTGTCCATACACTTTTTAAAGCGCATGAATTTACATGCTTCCATAATTTCTCACAGAAAAGTATTCAGGTTGTAAAAAAAAGGAAAAATAACAAACAAAAATCCTCAAAATGTTTAACGTCAGTAACAAATTGTAACAAATGAGAGGAAAACTTCCATGCAGACTTGACAGAAACTGGGTAGATAAGAATGTAAGAACACAGGACGAAAGAATTCACACGACCATCACTCAAGCATTAAGAGACAGCACAGCTGGTCAAGTCTTCAGGGAAGCCCCAGTTGTTTATAAAAAAGTTTAAAGTTATTTACTTTGAAAAGTGCTCCACCTAAAGGTAATATTCTTTCAAAGAATAAAGCCTTGTATGTAGATAAAATAATTCTGTGTCTTATCTCAATCATCACGGCAACGTTTCACAGCCCGTAACAGTTTTGCTTGGCATTTAAAAGACTTAGTGCACGGATAAGGACTTAGGGAAGGCTCTTGTGGAAGGAATAGTGAAAGTCGATAGCCGAGGATTAGGTCTGGGAAAAGGAACAGGTCATTTGAACAGCAGGATGCAGTTTCCCACAGCCACATGAATCAAACTGAACTCTGGGCACGTACACGCGAGTATGGGGCGGGGGCGGGGGTGTGTGTGTGGTTTTTTAAGTCAGAACTAAGTACCTTGTCCTAGTGTTGGGGTATCTTATTTGTTGGAGGTGCCAGCTTAAATTTCTGCAACAGAATGCATCAAGGAAGTTTTAAAAGAAATGTGACATTACTATGCTAACAGATAATAGATAAGTGGAAGGACACAGAGATGGAAGCAAAGGACTCTGGGTTTTTCTAGCAGCTTTGCACATCACGTGCATCATATCAAGTCACTTAAAACCTTTTGTTTCAAAAGGGCTTCTATAACTTAGAGTGGCGAGTGTCGATGAAAAACCACATTAACTTTCCTGTGCCAGGGTGGAAATTCCCATCCCTCGATGTCCACGTGTTGGTTTACTGCAGAAATAAAGGAAAAACACTAGTTATCATGAGGCCGTGGTGGAGGCTAAATGTATGACGCTAACTAATAAGCATAAAATTTACCTGTATCCATGTCCATTGAATGCATCAGAATATAAGAAATATGATTATGAATACGTAACGATATTGCATCTTTCAGTAAATGAGCTCACTCTTCAAATACCTTTTTGCTCTTGTGAATCTGTTCTGCTGAGAGAGAACACTTTCTGCAACGGATTGGATTTTGACAAAAACACCTTCAGGCTTTTTGAGCTGCAGGGGCAGGAATTGTGCTTTACACCGCAGACACATCAAGATAAAACTAGTGAGTGTTAGTTGCAGAGAAAAACTATAGTGGCATTTTAGTGCTACTTTTATAAAGGAAACTATATATTGTTACCGCCATGGTGCTGGTGAGGCGAGTAACACTAAGGATGGTCGAAAGAGTCACTGGTGGTCACAGGACGGGTCAGCAGCAGAGCTGTGATTAGATACCGGAATGAGGCCCCGGCTGCATCGGCATTTCCAGACTTCAGACAGACTTCAGCTGGGAGAAGAGTTTCCAACGTAGCAGCCTCGATACTTGTATTTCCATGTAGACAGTGATTTGATCTGATATTATTACTGTTTATTTATTAGGTAAGGAATCAGTATTCTTATACTTTTAACTGCGTCTAAACTGAACAGCTAGCTGGCACTAAAATAGAGAGAGATGCAAGGCACGTCCTATCCATCGGTCCTGGTTCAGCATTTCTCCCAGTGACCATGAAGACCAACATTTCCCATTTATCCACTTCAAGGCCATCCTGTAGCACGCGTGGCACCCTGAGATAATCCTCCCAGCCACGCAATAAGTGACTTCTGCAGCCCATTCAGATACGACTTGAGCTCTAGACTATCAAATGCGTAAGAATCTAGAAGGGAAAACCTCGCGTTTAGCATGGAAACACCAGAACTACTTCCAACATCTGCTTCACTTCCACTGCACCGTCCAGCACTAGCGCTGCCTTCTACTCCTCTACACAACGTCGTTGGGCCAGTGCTGCATCCACTTCCCATTTAGATCAATGGATCTAAATATATTTTTGTATTATATTCTTATCAATAGCACTCTGATTAGAGTGAGACGCACTCTGTGACACTTACGTGACATCCAGATTTGTACGGTGTGACTGACAGCCCAGCAGAAGATGGCTCACATTTTTTCATGCCTGTGCAGAGCACAGAAACACTTCAAAGGCTTCCTTGCTCTAAGACTAGCCCAGATAGTAGCGCTACAAGAACTAAGTAATGAGAAGCATGTATCCTTGGCTGCATGTCTGATGCATATAGTTCTACTCCGTGTAGTAGCTGCATCTTGAAACACGGCAATATGAGCTGCCAAGTACTATTAGAGCAAGACCAAGAACACTCCTCCAGCTTAACAGTACCGTGAGTGCCCGCCAACATGCCGCAATATTAATACTCAAAAGTTCCTCTGTCACATGTTTCATACATTTAGATTGGGCCCACTCTACTGCCCACTAGATCTCCAAAATATAACAAGCACCTTGCAGTTAGCAGTCGCTGCAAGTTACCCAGATTTAGACAACAAAGTTCGGGCAATTTCAAGGGATTTAGATACTGACTCTCAATGAAATTAAGTGAAAATAAGGCTTCGGGTAAAATTTGTTCCTATAACAAATAGGAGACTGAGTTCAATTTGCCTGTTGTAAGGACGGAGATTTAATCCACCGTTATAATTTAGCTGTGTAGAAAACTAGGAATGCCATATACCCTGTGGAATTTACTTGCTCACGGTAACACTGCTGCACAGGCAGCATCTGCAGGGATGGCCCCTGCAGTTCAGTGTTCGGAGAGATGAACAAAGCAAGGACACGAAGAGCACGGACTGGCCCTGGTACCTCAGCCAGCTGCTCAGCCAGCCAGCGCAGACGTCCCGGCGTACGCTGCCGTTCTTCCACCGCTACCCTCATGGGAACGTTTTTAGTGTGACTTCTTTCTCCTACAGCTTCCCATCAGGTGATGCCAAAAAACCATGGAAAATGTGTATGCGTGCCCAGTCACGTTACTATAATTAGCCTCAGGAGCAATGGCTCTTTTAAGAGCTCTAACCACAGCCCGTAAGAGCACAAGGTTCACTATCACGCATTATCAGGCTTTTTCAGAGATTACTTTTTTTCCTTCATCTAATTACATAATTAGAGCTACTTTCCAAGAAGTATCCCGTTGCCACAGGTTGAGATGCTTGGTATGCCTTCGTAGGGAACTACACCAGCAGAAGCAGTTTTACAGAGGCTGGAGGTACAAACCGCTCTCCTCCCAGGCAGCTATCGGTGCTGCTCCAGCTGGGAAGGGATTTGACTGGAAATGATTTGAAAGGGAACATTGTGAACACAAAAATCTCATTTTAATTTAAAAAAAAAAGCGTCACAAAAGTGATTTTTTATCTCCCGTCGCTCTTCCTTCTCTTAAAATGTTTGAAGCATTACTTGAACTATTTTTTATAAGAGAAAAAAATGGCACCGGTATAAAAGTACTTTAAAAATAGGAAAAAATACAGAATGAGACAGTAAGATTTCACCTACATGAAAGATTCCTCTCTGTTCCTTTAGCTCCTGTTTAAAAGAAACGGAAAAAAGATTTAGCAGTGCTATTCAGTAAAGCCTTCACTGAGTAAGAAGGGACCAAATTCTTAGTCTGTTCTTTGCATGCGGTTATTTTTGTTTCTTATTTCAGCTACATCAGATTTTGGTTCTTACTCATTACATTACAGATAAACAGAGTTAGAGGCAGCTGAGTTTTCTTTTCCTTCTTGCATCATTATTGTTTTCTAACTGTCAGAGCAGGGCGGCTCGTGAACAGCCTCCCAAGAGAACTGGTAGGGTCTGAAAGAGGGTAACGATGCCGTTGCTGTGTGACAGCGGCGGTCGAGGCTGACTGAGCCGGGGAGGTTGTTCAGCTGAGCATAAATCAGCCTCACCAAGAGAAGGAGAGGTTGGATCTTACATGAGGATGACAGGTACGCTGTCTACCGCGGGTGATGATGGAATTATACAGGGTTAAGGATATACTAGTAACCATGGTACTAAAGCAGAGATGTTTGCATATACCGTTATCTGCACTGTTATCCGACACTGGTTGTTAAAACGTGCCCACGTAGCTATGTCTTCAGTGCTATTGCTTCAGCACGCACACACGCTCCCACGCCATCTTCCCTTTGCTGGTCTTTTGCACCATTGCGTGGTTTTTAGTGTGAGTAGCCAGAAAGAATTCCCTTCAGCTTCAGGTTAAGCTTGCAGAGCTGGCAATAGAAACTGAAATTTCATTCTGAAATTCAGAAGATACACTACAGAAGCAACTAAAATGATGATAAACACGGGACGTTAGTGTCCAATGTACAGACATAGTAAAATGTTAGTCTAAAATGCAAGCCATTTAAAATACCAGCTATGTTACAGCACTGCTGTGATAAATTCCCTTCTCTTTCTCACTTGACTTCAGAAGAGAATTCCCAGGCAGCAGGCCTGATTCAGCATTCAAAATCCTTTTGTTAGTTAAGAATATGTCATGGTGAATTTAATCAAATACAAATAGCACAAGCAGGCTTTGAAAGAACTATAATAAGAAGGTGACTGTTTTTCCAAGAAGGAGAAGGAAGGTCTGCGCCAGGAGCTCGGAACAACCCGATAATACCATGTGCAGATGACAAGATGACGTCCCAGACTTTCCAGAAACGATGACTCAAACAAGAAAACAGAAGGGCAAACCGTAGGTTGGGGTTGTGTCAGACGCGCGATAGCACAATCATCAGGAAGGGCACTTACTGAGCCGGCCGTCAGGAGCTGGGCTTCTGGCTCCGACACTGCCCTCCTGTGTGACCTTGGGCAAGTCACTTCAACAGTAACCGGAATAGTAAGAACTGGAACCGTGAGCACTGCTTTCTTTTTTCTCTCAGATGTTTAGATTTTTAAAACAACTGACAAAGAAAAACATGCCTTAAGCACCTTACAAACCTATCTGTTATTACTTCATAACGGCTGTGCAGCACAGTGATCGTGCAGCTGTTTTATGAGGAATTCCGGAAAGCAACAGACAACTTGTTTCTATTAAAGCATCCTCTGACATAACATCGTACATTTATTAAACTTCAGGGTGGAACTATCCAGGTGTGAATTGTATAAAATGGTATCCTGCTAACACAGAAAATTGCCTTTAAACACTCCACCAAGGAAGCTCATGTGGTACTGGATGAACTAGCACTTGCTTTGGAAAGGTATAAAAGTACTGCTTGCTGTCTCCTAGCAGAGAGCCTAGGTAGAATACTGTTCTGTAGGATTTTAATGCCAAATACTGTCCACACTTTTCCTTAAACTCCAGTAAAGCTTCAAAGTGTTTGTTAGCCTCCAAAAACCAAATCAACACACATAAAGCAAGAACTGAGGGGGAAAGGCTATGCTGGGGTAGCGGGGAGGGCAGGATTGAAAGAAAATGACTATTTGTTGGAAAATAAATCCTAGATCCACTTCTCCAGAAGAGGTTTGAGTGATCCTGGCACCTTTTTACTGAAACACCTCACAATCATTTCACATACTTACCATCACAACATGCTGAGCTAAGGAATATCCTTATTTACGAAAATGGGTCGCAGAGGACAGAGGGTTTAGACTGGCCTTGTCCCCAAAGCACCAGGCTAGCACCCTCACCCACGGAGAGGTCCCACTCCTGCTGCCGCGCAGGTAGGCAGGATATCCTGGTTACCAGCGTGCCTCAAAACCCCGTTATGCCAGCCACAGCTCCCGACAGCAAGGAAGGTCTCCCCGGGCCTCCCCTCCTCAGCAGGGCTAGAGAAGCCGGGTGGACTCTCAGCCACCACCTCACCTCTCTGCTGCCAGATAATCTACAAGTACTGCGGTGTAATTCTCACCGGCAGATATTGGCTCGGGGACACACTGCAATAGCAGCCAACTGGAGGGGGGGGGGGGGGAGTTAAAAAAAAAAAAAAATCAAGCTGTTCTGTTTAAAATAATTTACTCTTGCTGATGTATTTATTTATGTAATTTGATTTTCTAGGCTACCCTTCAGTTATAACGATGCCGAACTGGGGAGGTGGAGCCAAATGCGGTGCCTGTGAAAAGACAGTGTACCACGCTGAGGAAATCCAGTGCAATGGAAGGAGTTTTCACAAGACATGCTTCCTCTGCAGTAAGCTGGGCTACACTGTTTTGACTTCACAGTATTCCCATAGCTCTGTATAAATCTTCCATTAAAGCAAGTAAATGTTCCCTAATCCGACACATTTGCTCACAGGACACCTACAACAGGTTTTTAAACACCCCAAGCAACATACAGAATGCTAGAAGCAACTGGCATCAGACTGAATTTCACACAGGGAAAGTTTTATAAAGCTTATGCATCTTATTTCTGGGCAAGTTTGAAGTAGCAGACAGTCATGATAATCATCCTACCTAAAATACAGCACAGAGAGACTGATCCTGGGCCGGCGCACTCTAGAAACCTACAGACAAAACATGTTTCCCATCCTTTTAGTAATGGAAGGATGGAAAATGACTGTATCTGTTTTCAAAGCAGCAGTCAGTTTTCTGAAATGACAGTTTGCCATCAGTAGCAGCTCTTAATAATCAAGGCCAGTTTTCTAACCCTTCACCCTGAGCCTCGTGGGCTCCAGGCTTTTCTTATTCTGAACATACATTGGATATTATTGTTAGGGACACTAGAGTGCTGCAGCATCACGGTATCTAGGTCCATCTCCAGGAAACCCTACCTCCTGTCCCACAACGTAGCATTTTATGGGTTTTTTTCAAGTTAAAAAGTCTAGAAGAACTAAACATCCCTCTTAAGACAGAAGTATGTCTTATTGGGTTATCATAGATGATTACTTTTATGGTGAATATTAACATTAGTTCATTTCACACAGGAAAGCTGAAGGACGTTACCCCAGTGTCATCCAAACCTCCCACCAACAGCATACAAGTTCCTCAGTCTCCTCCAACCCCGTATCTCACATAGCCCCATTTCACTTACTCTTTTACTCCACATACCTCCGGAATGTTTGGCAGCTGGCTTCCAGGCATATTGCTTTCTCTGCAATGAGCTAGCACTAGAAAAATTAGAGAGAAGGTGTCAGTTCAGCTCTGTTTGCCCTTTGTGGGGAGAGCAAACCATTTGCTAAGCAGTTTGTTTTGTAGACAATGCTTGAGATTTAGTACCTTTGCAGGATGAATTCCAGTATGACAGCTTAGAAGCCACTGAATCCCATTTTCCACCCTCCTTTCCCGGATGGATAGAGAATTCTCGTTTGGAGGCATGTGATTGGTATTACATGCTTAGATGACACGGTACAGCATTATGCAGAATCAGCCCAAAGGACACACTTGAGACATCGTTGCCTTTCCCCGAGTGCCCTGCAAGCGATGCCTAAAAGACGGAGAAGGAATTCCCTCAAAAAGTTTTCAGTTAATTGGCAACCTTCAGCTGATTCTTACAGAATGGTAAAAATCTCAGGTTCTGTGAAAACTAGAGACTTCTTACTGCGTCCATGTGCTGCCTATAACAATTAATACTAGATATCAGAAGACCTATAGGGAGAGGGACACGAATGTGGTAATTACGAGAAAAGCTTTAACCGATGCTTGTGCTTTATCAAATGCTAGAAAACGATGCGGCAGAAAACAACAAATGAGTAGACTCTCCAGCTCTAATAAAAATAAATGGCTGTCCTTATAGGGCACAGTTAATGTTTCTCTCCCACCTAATACTGGAAGAAGTTTAAGTTCCATCCTCAGCATAAATGATGGGGCTTTTTAGTGATTCATGATAAACAACATCCATCCACAAGCTCTGCCAACTGTTCATTTGGTTTGTTGTGGGGGGTTTTGTGTTTGGTTTTGGTTGATTGGTTGGGGGCTTTTTGGTTTGGGGTGGGGTTTTTTTGTGTGTGTGGTTTTTTTTTTTATTTTATTTGCCTCTTGTAGCCATAAGTCTGAACTAAATTATTAATAGGTTAGATACTAAAAAAAGTATTCCCAGCAGCAGTATGTTTAAGGTCAAAACCCAGAGATGCATCTAAGCCCAGCTGGCATATAAGAGGTATGTTAATTAGCTTTACTTTTCTCACGATTCACACACACTAATCAGCAGCTCTGGACAACTCGGTATCACGTATCATGTTCATGGGCTTTTCAATGAACCAATTACATGATTTCATTTCTCAAGAGAAGAAAAACAATCCTTCCCAACCTGATCTCAGGTATGGAATCAGTTAACCTATTAGCTGAGCTTTCATATATTTTTATATTAAATATACTTAAAATATATTTCATATTTTACATTATATTTGACCAGACACCCAAAACACACCAGCGTTTTTTTGTCCAAAAAGTTCAATTTTGGCAAAATGATAAACAATTCCAGCCAACCTGTTAACACAGTAAGAATCAGACAATCTAAACTATAAATCACACTCTCTCCGCTCCATAATTCTTCCCCACTAACATCACGAGGGAGAATCATCTTTGCAACAAACCCCCCTTCCCGTGCAGATTGCTGTTTACCTACCTTGCTTCCCCGTCAGCTTTTACTTTAACCGCAGCTGTGACGGACATTTGGCAGGATCTCACGCCATCAACCCGAAACTTCTTCGTGCCGGCTCGTGAAGGGGATCTGTTGGCAGATGACAGGTCTCCAAGTTATTTCAACAATAGCACTTCAAGGGCTTTTGCTCCATCTGTTGCGGTGAATTGATACTCTATCCCGAAGGTGCCAGAAATAGAAACACTTTATCTACTGCTAGAGTTTCCATCATCCCTTAACTCCCTTAGCAAACATAATCTCAAAGCAGAAGAGACTGCGGCACGTCGAGATCAGGTTCACACGTTTACAGAAGGCCCTCGTTTTATTTTTGTTAACTCTAAAGGTCCTTGCAGCTTATTTTTCCCTCTGCACAGTACAGTGGCAGGATTAAAGCTGCAGAGGTTCCAGTGTCAGCTTAAATTCTCTGATGCGGGTGAATTTTAGACTCACAGCAGGACAGTTGAAATAAACACGGAGGGAAGAGGGACCAATCAAACACTCAGCTACCTCTCCTAGAGCTTGAACTTCCAACCACCTTCAATACTTGTCTGTTTCACAGGTTTCTGTTGCTTACATGAGCTATGCAGCTTTATTTTCCAAGCTACGACCAGCCCATGCATGACCGGAATGCCCTCTGTGGGGCATGCATGTGTTCAAGGGAAGCTGTAGAGAACCTTTTTCCCTGTTTATTTTTTTCCCCATTAACCACTGTTGACGCAGTGAACAATTTGGAAGAAGTGTTGAGATTTTATTTTTCAAGTGTACTACAAACCCGATTTTTTTCTATAGGCACTCCAAACTGAAAGCTTCATCCCCTCCCGATGGGGTGGGGGCTGCCTCATGCCGAGTTCCCCAAACAGGGCAGCATACGCCGTCACCCAGCGGATGAGGTGGGGCTACAATTTTGTCCCATCCGTTATTGTCCAGTTTCCATGCCTAAGGAGCAAGGGGATCTACAGGACTGGTAACAGAATTTAGTCTCTAAATGCTGAGCAGGTTTCAGATGAGCAAAGAGCTGGGGAGAGAGTTATCTAGCATCCACCACCACTCCATGAGAAAGACCACGCATGAGACCAGCCCCAGCAATGCTCGTTAGCTCTAGGTGTGGCCTGTGTTTCTCACAACATGGATACTTGCGTACTGAGATCCCCAGATTAGCAGCTGTTAGTGCTTGTTAACTTGGGTCCTTCCAAGTTGAGGCTCGGTTTATAGTGCCATAGAGGATATAACATATTCCATTACGAATGTCGGGCATTCCCATGGCACTTTCTGTCCCCAAGTCTCCCAGGCCTTTCCTAGTTAGCTAAGCCAAGCAGTATTTTTTCTGTAACGAAGATGATGAGGTCTCTCTTTTGGGGATGGCCATAGTCATACTCTTGCCATCCTGGAGGAAGTCTGACAGAGCTGAGACTACCGGGTATTTGGGATTATCACTTCGCCTTGCACTACAGCTCAAGCAAATGTGACTAGATAAATAGAAAATATATTCCGCTTGACTCTGGACGTGGTACGTACCTTACAGTCTCTTTTAGAAACATGCCACACTATAATAGCGTGGGGTGAGATGAGAGAGCCACCGCAGACCCCGAGTGACTACTTTGCAAGGTGCGGATGCACAGCAGAATCAATATCGCTCCAACCTTCCTTTTTGTTTTGGGGTTTTTTAAGGTTTGGGAGTTTAGGATGATGACCTCAAGCCCATCTTAAACTTCACAGACCCAGACCAATTGTCTCAAGCCCATGGTTTTCTAGGCTTAGAGTATAACTTCAGAGTGGCAAAAGAGCATGTTGTGTGCACACACAACTACTTTTGCAACAGCCCAGTGAAGTTTTATACTGACTACAGGCCAACATCCTCCTCTTCTGTATCTTTAAAGATATACAAAAATAAACACTAACTGTAATTATTCTAAACCACATTAATTCAAATTTTAAAATGCAAATGGTTAAAATGCCTCTCTCTTCCTATTTTCAGTGGCTTGCAGAAAAGCTCTGGACAGTACCACAGTAGCAGCTCACGAATCTGAAATCTACTGCAAAACTTGCTACGGGAGAAAATATGGTCCCAAAGGTATTGGCTTCGGACAAGGGGCGGGATGTCTCAGCACTGACACCGGTGACCATCTAGGCTTGAATCTGCAACAGTGAGTTAAATCTCATGACAGCACCTTTTTCTTGTACTACTTGTCACTAGCAAGGTACTTTAAATATTTTATTCTGTTTCCATAACAACACCTAGCGTAAGTAGCAGAGCAGACTTTCCTACCACCTTTCCTTCAGTGGACACAGTTATTTACCATTTTTTAATGACATTCAGTCCCTTTGAGCCCTCTTTATAGATTATCTTCTCCTTCACTGGGCCATTATTCTGCAGAAGCAGACCTTATATGCCACCACAGATGTAAATGTTCTCTGCAATTATAACTTGCCATTAGCACAGTGGTAAAGCCACATTCGCCATAGAACATGAGAATATTTTTTCCGCCCCCCTATCAGAGGCTACAATAGAGTTAGGTTTTGCTGTTAGAGAAATAATCATACCACCACATACTGTTAACTCTCCTCTCAACGGGGGAAATAGTGTTTCTAAATCCTCCCTGTGGCTTGAATAACACTCACAAACACACCGAGAATATGTTTCAACAAAGGGATTCTAATGGTACACCATCTTCCAAAAGCCTCAGCTGCACATAATCACCTCTGACAGGACATTTTTATAGTATTCTTCTACGACTCTCAAAGCTGAACATTTCCAAATCAACGATGCTTTCCTCTGGTATGACTATAAGGAAACCAATTAACCAATATGCCGTGCAGGAAATAGAAGCTTAAATAATGTATTGAACTGTAGCTTCTTGTAAGATACTAATCCATTATGGGCAGAGTTCTGTATCAGAAACTGTCACGTCCTGTAGATTTAATGACCTGTTGCAGTCCAACAGTCCGGTAATTCAAAAGTCACTCTGTGACAGGCTTTAAGCGAGCACAAAGACGTAATGCACAAAGCCCAGAAATACAAAGCAAAGCTACTTTTCTGATGTGCTTTTGACCCTGGGCCAGCTAAGAACCCCAGTTCCCTGTCCAAACATTACAGAGACTAATGAAACAACTGCATGTAAAACCTAAGGGTTTTCTCCGCTCACTGCTGAGTGCCAGCAGATACCAGCTTTTCAACCGCACAACACAGAATACCTTCATTTTTCTCTTTTTCCCCGCCCCTTGCCTAAGACCAGTAATTTAGTAATTTTTATCCCTTACCAAAAAATCATGAAACCCTATTTCTAGACCAAATATAACATTTTAATCAGTCTTTTAGAACACTGAAAATTTCTGTTTCAGGGGGTCACCAAAACCCGCTCGCCCTTCTACACCAACTAATCCTTCAAAGTTTGCCAAAAAGATGGTGGACGTGGATAAATGTCCCCGCTGTGGCAAATCAGTGTATGCTGCAGAGAAGATCATGGGAGGAGGAAAAGTAAGTAGTTACTACAGCACTGGAAACAAAACAGGCTTTCATAACGGTGACAAGCTATAGCTAGTCGGTCCTTGATCTTTTAAGTTTTTACTCATGGTCTCAATGAAGAAAATATGAGGATGAATTAGCAAATTGCTAGGGAGCCCGATGTACTGACTTTCAGCATTAAAACCATGTGCTTTTCATAAACCTTCTGCAACTTTCTGCATCTTGTTGGCATCTGAAGGACAACTCCTGGCTATGGTACAGGCTGCCTTTTCTACCACAGTCATTCTACTAACTTCTCTGGAGATATTTATAATTTAAACATTTTTTTTGTAGTGGCAATTGCAGTTAAACTGAAGAGATTCCGTGACTAGAAAAACAAAAGCCTGCCTCACATACCATGCTAGTTCTCTGCTCTAGGAACTCTCACTAGAATATTATCTCTGCACATCAAAGAAATGGCCAAAACAAGAGTAATATCTATAGCTCTCTGCTTTTTACTAGCCCTCCATTAATAACAAAGTCACTAGGTAAGATCTTGGTAATAAAGTCATTGAAAGAAAGACTGATCTAGAATGACTAAAAATGGAAGCCATCAGACCAAGACAATTTTAACCTTTTCAAACCACAAAAAGGAAGAGTTTTTTGCTTCTTGTATCTGCTAGCCATGCACTTTCTGTAATATGCAATGAATTGTCTTAATTTCCTCAGCCTTGGCACAAGACGTGCTTCCGCTGCGCTATTTGCGGAAAGAGCTTAGAATCTACGAACGTTACAGACAAAGATGGAGAGCTCTACTGTAAAGGTAAGGATTGTAATGAGCTGAACTGGGTTATTGAGTCAATCTAAAAATTATTCTTTTTAGACCTAGTATTGCCATCGTGATTTACCTGGCTGCACGCTTAACAGCTTCATGAAATTTCATTTTATCTTTTTTAATAACTTTCTGAGGGCAAAGGGAAGAGCTATGGTAACATTGCAGTTGTATCTTGTACTACTAACAGTTAAAGTTGTAACTTTTCTACAAATACGAAATCCTCTCTGTTCTGTCCTCACACCTTCTAGCAGGAACACTGGCCATATCTGCTGGGCAGACTCCTGTACCTGCGCAGTCTCTCTCACCTGAAAAAATCAAAACCAACCAAACAAAAAAAACACCCAGCACCACACTACAAAGATATGTGTCTTCAAAGGTCATCTAAGGTCCTGGTCCTAATTGGACTTCTTCCCAGGAAGAGTTAAAAAGATACCTTCCACTATACTGGTAGTACAGAAGATAACTCATTCCTACCAAATCATACACCCAGATGTTCTTCTCAGATCAAGAATGTTCACAGGATTTCACCTGGCTCTTAGAAAGACCTTGAAGTGAAAAAAATATGCAAAGCTTTTATATCCCAGGCTAAATTTTACAGAGAATCCTAAAGAATACTACTTAAGTTCTGTGACTTTGGGTGCAGCCTGACAACTGCAAATAATCGAACTAGCTTATTTTCAGAACTATGCTGACCATTGCTACCTCCTTAGCACACTTGCGATAACTAACTATGCGCACACTTCGCAATACAGGGTTAAAATGGAATGGTTTGAACTACCATGGATAGTTTCTTGCCTCAACTCCAGTTCTTTTAACCTCCCTTAAAAAATCTCCGACATTACTCGGTCTGTATTACTCATACGGACCAAGTTTTACTGCATATTTTCAGACAGGAAAGTAGTTTGAATGAAAATGTTACTTAGGTCCTAAACACGTGGAGTTGCTTAGTTTTGGGGGGAGGAGATCAGATGTGACTTTTGTTTAAATCAAATATGTGATTCTAGGTTCACTATTAGAGCCTGTCGACACTTCTGAGAAAGACACTTTTTCAGATTTCCTTCCTTTTTTTAAGTTTGCAGGAAGTACTAAAACCGAAAGTCATTTACCTCTACATGAAAACATTCACTATGCCATTTACCTCCCTCCTTCTATTGCAGTTTGCTATGCAAAAAATTTTGGCCCCAAAGGAATTGGGTTCGGTGGCCTTACTCAAGTGGAAAAGAAAGAGTGCGAATGAGAAGAAATGGATGCAACAGACTCAAAACTGCTGTTGATGCCACCAAGTGATAACTGTCAAGTAAAACGCTAAACATCACATGTTGTCAAGAAACTAGGGCATTTGTTTAATATTTTCCACCTTGCAGGAAAAACTTGCAAGCTTGTATCTTAAGAAATTTTTAGACTAGCTTAAAGAGGTACAGCGATAAAACTAGATTCGTGTTTGTTTTACAGTAAATAAAGACAAAAAAACCCTCGTGGAACATTATTCACGGAACATTATTGCTTCGTAAACTAGTATTTACCACACTTCAGACTGGAATTCTAGACCCCGCACACTGTCCCATTAAGATAGAGATACCTTACGGAGCGCAAGGGTCAGAGTGGTCCGACTTAGGCCACATTCTCCTTCGTTCAGAATGGTCTGCCGCCTGTATTTCTACCAATCTCCTAATGGAGTTTTGAACGTTTTGACGTTTTGTGTTACGAAAAAGTAGATGTTGTTCACTTTGAGACGATTAAAAAGTATTTGAAATTCTCTCTCTCAAAGGGAGATATTTCTGAAAAAAAGAAATGATTTCGTAGAGTACAGTGTTGTAAGTTTTGTTGTTGTATGTTTTCGAGCTACAATAAAGTACTGGTATTGCTTCACATTATTTTTACTTGAATTTGCTTGTGCTTTCTGTTTCATAAAGTTGCAGATATATGCATTTCACTGAGATGAATGAAATGCCCCATTTCTTAACTACGGGAATTCTGTTTCATTACATTACTCTTATCTTGTCAGTTCTAGATGGTATTTAACTTTAGTTTCCTGATCTCGATCTGTTTCCCTGCTGGTTTTCATTATCACCTACTTTGACTTATATTCAAAACCACTCTGCCCAGCCGGCCACTCCAGACTGATATTGTAGCCTTTTCTTGGGAACACAGCTGACATCCAGCTATCATTGAACTATGCATGCAGCGGGGAATAATTCCCTCCTTTTATATACAGTGCTGTTTTCCACCATCAGCGTACCCATTTTCATACACTAACAGGGCACACGCACATGCAAAATACCAGGCAAAGAGTCAGGCTTTTTCTTACAGCTTTGTGCTTACCTGTTCTTAAATACCTCACTGGTAACGTATCCCTTGAATCGATTTCAGTCTGCAAAGGTCTACTTACAAGCATGAAAGATCTTTTTTATTACATGTAAACCCTCCAAATACAAAGACTTAATAGAATTTTTCACAATATAAGCAATAAAATTACAGGGCGATTGTAATATTAAATTTTGAAATATAAACATTCCCCTTAATTTTGAAATGTAATTTTCTTCTATTATCTGCAAAACTAAGCAAAGGGTACCAACATGGTTTTGAAATTCTGCCGTAAAAAACTACCTTTAAAAAATATATCCTTAGTGTCACCTCATCACATAAAATTTCAGATAGTTGCAGCTCAACCTATAGATACCCAGACACACAGCGATTGTTCCGTATACAAACCTGCTGTAGCTGATGCAAGATAGGTTTAATATTCGAAACAATAATAAAAATAAAAAGAAGCAACTTCAGAAGAATTTGTAAAAATTAACAAAATAACCAGTTTTATTTAGCTTTCAGGTCAACAGCTTCAGAAATTAAGGAAAACTTCATACAGAACGAACATTTTTCTCCTTTCCCAGATGAAAAAGGTTGTATTGCTTGGTCCAGTCAACTACATTGGGTTTGAACATACCAAAGCAACTGCACTGAAAAAAGTCTGCAAGATTCTGGAAGCATCCAAGACTGAAAATGAGAGAAATATCCATTAATAAACCTAAGAAAAGACGACTGCAGGCATCAGAAATACACATTCACCATAAGACAGTACTTAAGATACAAAGCTGTCAGTGAAGACAGCTCTCGGAGAAGAAACATAAGAACAGTTCTCTATTGAGCATTACTCCTTTGTTGAACTTTTACAACCTGTATTACATTTAAGAGTGAGAGCAGATTAACTTGGACTCAAGTATTTAAGTTAGTACTTAGTAAGATCTCATCTGCTAACACACACGAGGAAATACAGACTTCTAGTATAACAGGGAGACCTTAGTACGAGTTTCTCTGTTGAGCTAAATACTGTAGAAAAGGTCAGAAAGGGGCAAGTTCACACCTTAATTCTCTTTCTGAACCTACAGGACAGGCACAGAGGTTGAAGAACAAATTAAAGGAAAACCCTCCCTCACCCCCAAAAGAGCATCTGCTGATTAGAGCTATGGACTGATTTGGCACACCTTCTTCCGATATACACAGCCGTGCAGAAAGAGCCCCAGGAGCTCTTATGCTGGCTGTTTATTTCCTAGGGCAAAGGAAGTTCTCCGCAAGGAAAATGAGATCCATTTCCTCTTAACCCAACTCATAACAGGCATGACTAGCACATCCACAGAACACCACTCTTTTGCGTTTACGAAGTAGTCAAGCAAATCTGTACTGAAAAAGTATGTGCTTAAAACACACTATTCATTAATACTCACTTGTATGGAGTTCTCCTGAGTGAAACAGGATGCTTAGAAGATTTTCTCTGCATCAGGAGGTTCATTCTCTCATGCGAGGTCAATCCCAAGAATGCAATCTTACGAAAGAGAAAATGTAAGTAATGGTTAAAACATGAACATCACAAATTAGAATTCTGGCGATACCAAAAGACGTCACTGAGAAGGGGGAGAGGGGGGAAGGAGGTGGGCCTGATCTACCACATAAGTAAGTGCTGCCATAACTAATGACTGAAAAGTATGTTTTCAAATGTCACTTGGACTAAAACAGAACCCAGCAAGCTGTAACATTAATGTTTCCACCAAGAAGGCAAGCTTAGTTGGGATGACTGTAAAGACTGTACTTTTACAGCTGTCTGTAGATGATCTATAGCAGTTAAGCACCTATCTCCTCATATTTTTTTTCTATATTCTACCACACAAATTAGTAGAAAAAGATCCCCCTAAAAAAGACAAAGTAGCTTAGCAAAAATGATGAAGTAGATGTCAGAGGCTCCACAGAAACTTTTTCATTTCCTTGATTTGACGTCTTCGTTCACCGAGTTTCACAAGGAGATTTATTAGGGGGTTTCACAGTTTTGCTTACTTATTCCTTTTCCTTTTTTTTTTTTTTTTTAAATCAACATAAATCTTACAAGTCCTTACAAACAGCTGCGAGGTTGCTTTGCTGAATGACACGCTCAATATCATGAAGCGGTACATTTACAAAGTACTGTGTACAAAACACAGTAGTTAACTGTAAATATTCTACGTAGGTCCTTTTTTCTCCAGGATGGTATCTCAGTGTCATGGACACTACAGAAATCTAGCAGTACACATTTTAAAAATGTTTTTTTTTAAAAAAAAATCCACAAGATGTAAACCATGTCTTCAGCTCAGTATGCTTAATGCATATTCAGATGACACAGCTTTTCTAGAAGCTGCTAAACAAGCTGTTTCCTAGATGTTTTGAGACAGCTTTTCTCCATCCTGGTTGCATAGCTAAGCTCTCCGAGAAAAACATAAACAAGAAATTTGACAGTCCTCATCAGGATAAAATCCAGGTCATATGTTTTTATTGCAGCGATAGGATTTAATACAGTCTAATGATGCTCTGCTGTAGAATTTCCATATCAGCACTGATTATGCCATTGAGCTTTTGTGCCTCTTTTGGGGTAGTAATACCAGTTCTGTTAGTCAAACAAGTTTCTTGCCTTTGCATACATCTTTTTTTTAGGTTTGGAGTTTTTGATGAGTGGGAAACCCAGAACTCGGTTATAGGAACGTTTTGCAGACTGTGATCCTACTTTTAGCATGGGGATGCTTAGTGCACAACTACCCATGAAACTTAAAAGGACTGTCCTGAGATTTAAGAAAAGGACCTAGATGTGACGTTAATTAGTCAAGGATAGCAGGCACAAAGTTTTTATGGGAGCAAATCATCTAGGGAGAAGCTTTAATATGATGACTCTAAGAGAGGAGCCTAAACTGAAGCAAAATAATACCTGAGAAAGCTGAACAGTTAGCCACAATGACGCCCATACAGTATGAAAACAGGCTACTGCAAAGATGTAGGAAACCCACGGAGAACAACGCATTATCTGGGTGAAGTACGTCCACGCTCCATCTTGATGATAACTTGTTGCACAATGGTTTGACCAATCTGACAAGATACATAATCAGTTTATTATGTTTTTAGGCCACTTAAGAACTGTAAAAAAGATTATTTGCATGAAATAAATATTACATAGCGATATGCTCTAGAAATACTATGTTTAATATATTGTGTTCCTACTTAAAAGCACCCACATAGGTATGTGACTGCTTGCTATTCTGGCTGCATAATCTTTACTTTACGTGTTCATAATCCACAGAAGAAACGTTCAAGGCACTGGCTACATACTTTTATATGATACTGAAATAAGTCATCATCTCTCGTTGTCAAGACTTTGACAATTCTGAAATTTTGCTTCATCCTTATTTGTAATTTTAGGACAAGAATTTATCATTTATCTTACACACCATCATCAACAAAGGCAACGTGATGGTGACATGAAATACTGAAAGCGGCATTTTACGACTATTGAATAGACGTAAACAGGAATGTCCATCTTCTGTAAATTTCTTAAGAGAAACTTAAAGCCTACCACATAAGTATTTAACCTATTAAAAATAAAACCCCAAACCCCAGACTAAAAGCAGAGCAACTTTTTTTTGCCTCTATGTCAGCAGAACAACAAAGAGGTTTTCCTCCAGTGTTCCTTCACACACAGGAAATACAGAATATCATATGCTCTTTGCACACATAAGACCACACTGAAACACAGAAAAGCAACTCATGTTCACACCCTGTGTCCTCCACTGCCACAGCTGGTTTGCTTCAATCTACATTGAATATTGACTCATTTTAATATAATGTGAAGCAATATAAAATAAAATTAACTCCCTCTACTTTTTATTTAAAAGGTTAGTGCTAATTCATCCTCAGGTACTGCATTATAGGGCTCTCCTCTCTCCTCCAAGAAATGTCTTAATTTTCCAAAGTAACAGTTTGGATTTATTAATGACATATATAGTTCTCTTCTTTTCAAAGTTATCACTACATTAAAAACAAAAAGAAACTTTTGGAAGTGTCCGATACGGATATTTCCGAATAACAAAACTCAATAAAGCCTTTGCAATAATGTAGTTACAAACTTATTTTCTATTACTGTAAAGGGTATCCAGACTAGAACCTGAACCCTGACCTTCCTCCACATGGCTTCCCTACTTCATCTCTAACAAAAATATGTTCTGATACTGTATTTTCTAATGGACATCCCACTACAGCTGATTCTTTCTTCTTACTCAACAAATAGGTAAGGAGATATTTGACCAAAGACTCAGATATCATGTATTTTCATTTAAATCAGAATTCCAAGATGACATCGCCGCTGAAATATCGTATCGTTTGTGCAGGTATAATTACACTTGCTGGAAACGAAATGCTGAAAAATAAAGACCATACAAACGCATCCTTGAAATGTAAATTAAAATAAATTCAACAGATACATACACAGAACAGTTCCATAAAGCAGCCAGAGACCAGTCACAATTAGGAAAGACAGGAACAGTAGGTAGTAACGATGGTTCCCAATGCCTGAATTTGAGGGAAGGAAAAAAAAAAGTTGACATTTTAAAATTCAGTAGGATTTGTATTTCCCCTTAAATTAACAGGAATAAAAAGAATCAAAACCACTCCTTACTATTACCTCTGCTGTCTCCAAGAGACTTTGACAAGGCTGATCCCCTTCTCAATTTTCTCCTGTAAGCCATCCCAATTTATACAACAGAATTAGTTCTCAAAGTCAACCGGGATTTGTCTCTTCTTCAGAGCACGCCTTCAGCTCTCTTAGCTAGGTGAGGGCTAACTACGCAACCACAGCTCTCCCTGTGCACAGTACAGTTGTCTCATGAGACTGAAAAATCTAAGCTATTCAATTTAATTGTTTGACCTTTGTGTGCTTCAGAATTGCAAACATACACATAAAAAACCCTGGACTTCTGTCAGAAGAACTGTTACATGAAGATACACAATTACTTTTCTTTAAATTACAATCAGTATTGCTCAAAACTTTGAAACAATACATCAGAAGGATATCTCACCACCTTGTAAATAGCACACACCATAAAAACATCTCCAAATATTTAACATTGAAAAAAAGCTATTGGCAAAAGAATATGCTAAAAATACATTGCTACAGATGTAAACCTCTAATCTTTCTATCTTGAACATCACCAGTAATGAGACAGAAAGGAAGAGGGAGTTTCTCGAAGAACACAAGACACGGGGTTATCTCAGTGGTCCAGCTGCCCCGCTTCGCTGCCTCTAACAGCGACAACAGGCAGCATCAGTTCAGGAGGACACGCAAGCCTGGCCACATCCTAGAGTTCATTCTCCTCATCCACAGCTACCGCATTAAAACGTCAGACCGTGCGTACTTGTCTAGTTCTTTTAGTACCTGCTTTTGGACACGCTGACCAAAAATTTGTCTGCTCTTTCTGAACCTTCTGATACCGCCTGTGTCTCCAAAGCCTTACAGCAGCAAGCTCCAAAATTTCCCTACCTAGCACGTACAGGCATTTTTTCTTTACCAATTTAAAATCCCATGCTATTCTGACTGAGCCTCCACTAGTCCCAGTATGATGTGTTTGGCGAACAACAGTTCTGCATTCACTTTGGCACCATCTTCACTGCTTTTTTTTTTTTTAAAAAAAGTCTCGATCATACCCCCTGTTCCTCCTTCTCTTAAAAGGAGTCCCAGACTTTTTGGTCTCTCCTCTTACAGTGACAGCTATATCCCTTTAATAATTTTAGTTGCCTTTCTCTCTGCCATCTAATTTTCCTCTCGCACCTATCAGTAAGCCTTTCAGGATCAACTGTGTATTCATCTATCAGGTGCGCTCTCTCTCTAAGGAGATAAATGTTACTTCTGCAACTTATTTTTAAAGTGGTGTTTTCAAATTTGATAAAACAAATGCTCTCACCTATGCACTGTCCAATCCACAGAGAATGCTGATCGTATCTGGCTACACATGAATCACAAGCAATGCAATGCATGGATCTCAAAGGCTTCCTTACCTAGTTGAGGATGAAGGAAAAGAACATAGTCATAGCAAAAGCATCTATTTTGCTCAAAGTTTAGAGAATCATCTCATGGGCACCATCACATTTTGTACAATTTCTGTGTAACAGACCTCACAACACAGAAAGTAAATGAGAACTATACAGCTTAATTTTACAAAAGGAGAGATGGAAATAATTATTATTTCATTAAGATTAGAGTCCAAGGACTCAAAGCATCAATTTTGTCACCATAAAAGCAAAAAAGAGATCTAAGTACTATATAACAAACCACGCATGTAACACTTGCACCAAGCAATGAGGAACAAGTTTTTATAGCAGTATTGAGTAGAAGCCAGGTTGAAAAAAACAAACACCAAAGCCTCACTTACAAGACACGACGTGCAAAATGTTCTGAAGTCCAAGCAACCTGCTTCTGCAAGAGCTACAATGTTCTGAAAGACAAAGCAGTTTGCGCTTGCATTTGTATCACATTTTCAGGGGGATCTATGAAGATCTTCACATTAGGCCTTTTGCAGTTCATAAGCATTTTGAATGCCAAGCACCGGGAGTTATAAGAACTTGCTATTTATTTAAAAAGGTCCATGAGAAACACAAAACAGCAAAGACTAATGCAACTTCACCCATTTGGAGAAGTATCTCCATGTTGCCAAAATTACCCAATAATGTGAACGAAATATTATTTAAAATGAGATGGTATTAAGGTACCAGGTGCCTCTCATCTAGTCAGCCAGACTTGACAGAGATGCGGAGCTCCTCTACTGTTCCTTTATGAGCACTAGATGGACAGCATTTACTAGTCCTGCAGCAACAAGCTAAAATTGCAGTTTATTCTCCCTGGCAACCTGAAGAAATAGCACCTCATGGAGAGCAAAGACATCACAAGCAAAATGCTTTCCTTAATCCACAGGCTGGGGAGACCAAACTACTAAATTCTCCACTGATTGGTAGGCCATGATTTCTTTCTGCCATTCTAAAACAGAGCTGGGAAATAGCAAGGGATTTACATGATGCTTAAGCACAAAACCCAAACCATTGTACACGTCTTCAAAGCAACTGAGAAAATTCAAGCCATTTCTAGCCTTTGGTATATCTAACGAGCATGGAGAATTGTAGGAAAGCGCTGTGAATATCTCCTTCTAACCTTAGACAACTGGAGTGGAAACCATACATAACTGCTATTTATGAAGTGAAGTTCTATGTGAATTTATATCACAGAAAACATCACTGCTGTGGGTCTGTACGAAGTTTCTCACATTTCAATGAGAAGATGGAAGCAAGGAAATTACGGCAGGAAGATGAGGATAAGGAAACAAGCAGTAGTAGGAAACACTATCTACAATCTATGTTGTTCAATGACAGAACTAAAAACTCTTAAAAGAACAAAGTGTATTTCACTGCTTTCAAGTTAAACAAAGCTGCATGTGCCAACAAACAAATCAACGAGAAGTAGGTAAGCGTTGCACCAGGTTAGCCCTCCCCTCCCATTTGTTTGTACAAAATCACCTACTTCTTTTCTTTCTTTTTCTGAAGTCTTAATATATCCAGGATCAGTTCTCCAAGTTTTATAGAAGTAATAAAGAAGACCCACTGCACTGAACATGGCAGTGATTTCAAAAATTGTATCTGTTACATGTAATATTCAGGTTAAGGAATATATTCTCATACCATGTATTACCGCTACTTGTCAAACAAAGCAAATAATCTAAAATTAGTTTATGTTATTTTACAAGCAACACATAAAAAGGAAAAGAATGACTTGCATTTTTATAGTAGGATCCTCTCTGTCCTTCAGAGGCCATCATATCCGAGAAGCTGAATATTCTGTCTAGTCTGAGTGCCGGAGAAGACTTTTACAACTGTATAGACCTGCATCACAGTATAGGTCCCTGTCATCCTCACTAGCAGAGTGCAGACTTTTGCCTTTGAATATTTAACAGATGTAAAATGAATGTAAACAGATGTAAAATGAATGTAAAATTTCTTATTTCCCTCTGAAGTTTTTCTATTGTATCTAAACAATACCAATCAGACATACATAGTTATTAAGCTTCCAGCAGCTGTGAGATTTGTTTGACTGCTGCACACACCCCTCGTCACTGAACAGGCTCTTACTCAGACTGTTTTCTACATCTTGCCCTCTTGTTTGTCTCAGCTAAAACAACTCAATAAATTTGGACAGAAAAATGCAACTGGAAGTCATCCCGAAACTACTTTGTCACTCAAAAAAACCCAAGCACACACTGCTAAACACTTCTGTAGGTAACAGGACAGCTATTGGGAAGCCTTCTTCCTCAAAAATATACTAGAAAATCCAGGACTATGAAATAACATAATTTCTGGTCTAATTGGACATTTTACTTCTTGCATACTGTTTGCTTTTACGCAGTGGCTGACTGTTGTATTTACATTATATGGAGGGAATTAATCTCTCATGAGCTCCAGAGAAATAGACTTAAATTCAGTACTTTTTATATATCGTTATTTGCTGCAGCTTCTCTAGCAGACAAATTATCATTATACGTGAGGGAGGATATACGGTCATTAGGAACATATTTTTACACTCTAGACTAAAAACATCTGTATGTCAGTTGAAAGGGGGAAAAAAACCACATCAATATTAACTCTCTATACAGCAACAGAGGAATGTGGAGCAGGGCAAGTTTCATACCAGTTACATTCAAGCATCAAACTTGAGAGCCTGGGCTGCTAAAGAACAGTCCCTGATGCCACCAAGGAGCCGCCAGCGAGCCCATGCCTGGATTCCATCTCCAGTGACTGTTCAGCCCCTATATAAACTGCAGAGCAGGAATAACTCTTTTAAATCAAGTACTGCAACCTCAAGGTTGTTTTGCCTTACAAACTAACACCACTGCAAATCGCTCTAATGAAAATCAAGATGATAACTTATGAATATTGCCACTGTATATTACCAGACTTAGAGCTGTGTTTGTTACAGTCCAATTGCAGGGTGCACTCACAGAAGTCAAAATGATGGCGCATTTCTTGTGGACGTTACTGGCCTATTTGCACTCCTATTGTATTTTTGGAGCCAAGAGAAGTCCTTAATTAGGATGGCTGGATTTTCACTCAGTCTAGAGGAACACTTTGACAGACATAAATACAGGTAACTAAACTAATGAACACTTTTATAACACTCAGATCTGTGACAAGTTCCAGAAGGAAAACCTTTTCATGAGGAAAACGGTTGGACAGTGAAATGGAAAACTATCCACTTGCCCACCTCACCAAGCTATGGTTAAGCCTTCAGGAGTATTGCTACGCTCACCGTCTTCAGCACAGTGTCTGACTCAAACCCCTATCGTTGGAATTTTTTTGCTTTTAATTTAAATGACACCAAAAAACCCTTAAAACTTCACAACGCAACACTGCATAACATGATTTTCATTTAGACAAGCATATGCGTGTATCCCCAGCGGGAATACACTTGATCAGTTCATCGAAGTTAATCCCGGTAATTCTATTAAGGACATCTTAATTGGGAACAGTAGAAAAGAAAATGCCACTTAAAGGATGAAGTAATTAAAAATTAATTAAAATTGTGTAGCAATATATTCTAGCTGGTTTAGTATAAAATTATTTACAGTTCTAAGTATCTCCCTGAAGGCCTTTTCACAAAACTTAATCGATAAATAAATAGATGCCTCCTGTGTACGAAAGAGCAGGGCACTAAAAAGTGAGTGTAAACTACTAAAGCATTCTTGTACTTAGCAGTGCAAAGCCTCTCCGAAGAAAGTAAATGACAGGTAGAAATTAATCCACTGTACACTAAGGATGCAGCGCACTCTGTGAGTAAAGATAGATAGGAGACTGGAATATCTCTTTTGGAGGGACATGAAAAAATTTGTTCCTTGTTTTTTTTTTGGGGGGGGGGATGGTGGTGGTGTTTTTAAAAGCAGAAGCACGAATACCACTAACTGTCTGATCCTTGCCATTTTAGAGACAAGAGATGCTTTGAAAATTATTATTAATGCATGTGTTATCTGGTTATACCACATGTCAAAATACATTACTGTATGAGAGTCTCAGTGAGGAAGATTAGAGAGTCACATGGAGATGTTAACAGAGTCAGTTACATTTGTAACAAAGGCATCCTCACTTTGATATTCCAGTAACATAAGAAATAGGTCTGAATTGGACACAAATATCTGCTAAAGATAAAAGAAGGTACAGATTTTTAGTCTGCATATAACTTTAAATTGAACCTAGAGTTATCTCACCCCTGCCCAATGGAAGTAAACCAATCTTACCAGCCATTAACAGTCACGTGGAATTGTCTGGGACTGCTCATTACTACCTGCATGACCAGGCCTAGATTTATTAGGAACTGCAAGGAGAGTCCTATTGCATTTCTTGAGTATAAAGGATATTAGGCAGGAACCAGATAAACCAGGTCACAGACATCCAAAAAACTGAACTTAGCAGAAATGCTGTGGGAAGATACCTCAGATTCTTGAGCCCCACAAATTGCCTGAAGAAATATTAAAAGAAAAAATTATTTTTAAAGAATATATTTAAACTGTAACTCCATAGAGTATAAATCATCTGTTTTGTTATTTTAAAAACTTTCACACACAAAGTATACTTCAAGTCTCTCAAAGCAATCAAGAATTGTCACTCAAAAGCGTTCTGTAGCCAGATGCGTAGGGGATTAACAATGCAAAAATGAAACTGAAGAGTGCTCTGTTCCACCCGAATATTATATTGTAACACTGGGTTAAAGCTGCAATCTCTGCCCATTTGACACTGATAGCATTGCCGTTTCAATTAATGTTGCAGGAACTGTTGAAGAAAGCAGGAAACCTGTGAAACAGCTTAGGATAACACTGGAGGTCTGGGGAACAAAAGGGGAGGAAATAGTTCATTAGAACTCATTCTGTGTCAGAAATAAAGAAGGAAAAGTTGAGATAAAGCATATTTTTGAGCACTGTCATGGATATCTCAGTGTCTACCAGATGCAGACTTTCAATAACACTCTCTGTCATTTAAAATCAGCTAACAGACTGCTTAAACACTTTAGGTTTTGGGGGTTTGCTTTCCCCGCCCCCCAAGTCTTTCCATTATGAAAAACTATTATTTTGCACACCTGAAGACATTCGATTTCTACAGTCATTCAAAAAAGTACATATATTTAAATCCTTCACACACCTCCTCAGAAATGGCTGCAGTGCATCTTTCATGCTAAGTGAAACCAAACTCTGAAAAGAATACTGCATTAGATACCTTATATGGTGTCTGTAACAATTAAACACAGAGATAAAAAGCCACAAACCTCACAAACAGAGCCATCCCAAACAGCAGGAAGACAAGCAGGCCTCCTTTCAAAAGCCAGGAATCAGAACTTAAATTCATTATGTATCCTATGGCCCACATCATTGTCAAGATAGATGCCAACAGCAGGAAGAGCTATTAAAATGATTATTGTTAAAATTAGAACAAAGTATTCAAGCAGGACTTACTTCAAAAGTATTCAGTTAGTGTGATAGCAAATGCTGAAAGACTCAGGGTAGATAAGACAAGGTGACACATCAATACGTCAAAAGTGTGTGGGGTGAATGACACAAAAAACCCCAACCAAACCACTGCTACATGCTTTAAAGAATTTCATTTTTGTGCACCCAACGTCCCAAGCTTTAGAAGATCCTCATGTTAGCAAAGAGTTAAGTTTCATACTATTCTGAACACAGGGTGCTGTAGCTTTATTTCCATTAGTTATTACTTGGGAAATTACCTCATATTTCTCTATTATTTTCAGTAATCTGTTATTTCTTCTGCTTCTCATTCTTTCTTCTTCTTTTACCATATGAACCATGAAGCGATTCAGACTCTGATAAGCAAGGTCAAGAGGTGTCTCTCCCTTTAACAACAGAAATGTTTAGTTATTTATGCACTTAACACATACATGCTTTTCTTTTTAACAGAAGCAGGACATAAATAGAGCTAAAACAGGAATAACTGGGCAATTACTTCTCAGCCCCATCCCTCCTTTCTTTTTAAGGCAATGATAAGCTAAATTCAGAGTTTAAACATGCTTAATCCACTGCTTTCTAGTTCTAAAAACTGATTCTTGCAACCAGACTGCATCCATTTGAGTTATTTGTTGGAGTGTCTCCAATAACCTGAAACGGTAAACTGCCTGCTAGAATATTACATGCTTACTGAAAGGGAAGGCTTCTTGTTTATGTTAAGGTTTTAAAACCAAACAGCAATATCCTAAGTCACACATATGAATTTAAAAGAAAAAAAAGCAGCAGATGGAAAAGCTCCACAGCTTCATACACACACCCTGGACAACTACGTTGTGCAAACATATCTATACAGTCACAGGAATTGATGCTTTCAACATTTATACTTCTCACTATCAGTTTTTACAAGTATTAGGATAATGACTTTCATATACGACCAGCCCTTTTGAACCTACAACCAGGCATTGCCAAACACTGGTTTGCACCGGATGACACACACATCTCTTTCAAGTCTTAGAGTCTCACTGAACACCAAGACATTTTCGTTTTTAAAAATCTGGACTAAGTCATTAGTCCTCATGACAATGTTGTGAGGTAGAAAACAGCCAATTTTTAAGAAAACAAAACAAAAACACCAAAGGAAAAAAAAAGGGGGGGGGCAGGGGGAAAATCTGCAAAGAGCACAATTACGTTCAAAGCAACTGAAAGGCTTGGCTGTTTATTAAACAAACGTTGCAAAAAATCTCAGCATTCATACTGTGAGCCACACCGCAAGGAAGGTGCTCACTCCCTTTGGGAAAGACTAAGAACGCGTGCTCTTAATTGACCCCTGTTGCAAAGGATATCCAAAGTGGAGAGGACTCAGATTTTTCTTTACATTCATTTTACACATGCATGCCACATGGCATGAAATATCATGAAAGAAATTGTACCTTGATATTTTTTACATCCAGGCTGGCACCAGCTTCCAGCAACAGATCCACTGCATTAACATTTCCTGATGTTATTGCCCAATGCAGTGCAGTATTCTTTTGAACATTGTCTACAGCATTGAGAGAGGGTTTAAACTTTAAAAGAAACCTTGTGGGTTCTGGTCTAGATGAAAATAAAAGTGTAAAAGTTAACAAACAGAAGATAATCTACACTGGAGATGAAACTTTAGAACAACTTATAAAAACCACTCTTCCCTTCTGTGAAATAACAGCAGATACACAATGCCTTGTCTCAGAACAAGCTCATCAACTGTAAAGGATAATTCGTAATTTAGATGATAAAGATAATTTGTATAGACTGAGAGATGATTGCAGGTGGTAATGTAGTTTATACAGATTTCTAATTCAGGACCTGTCCTGAGGGGTTTTTCTCCAGACTACGTTATCTTACCATTTTAACAACTATGAGGTATATACACGACTGTATCTTTCTACAACACCATGTATAAGCATACATCTCCACATTTTATTTATTCTAAATGTATTTTACTGCATCCACCTCCACTTATTTTCATTTCTGGGAAAGCACAACAACGCTGCAGACAGTTCAGCCACGAACCTAAACTTCTTTTAGAAGTTCTTTTGACTCTCTTCGCTATATCCAATTAGCTACTTCATAACTCTTGATCTGTGAAATACTGCCTGTTTTAGTACAACCAAAATGGAAAGGAATGCCAGTTTAACAAAAAATTCAGAAAAAGAACAGCAATCACCTCACCGCTTCTTGGGTACAACAAAACAGATTATTCTTAAGTTATTTACTACTTACCCAATCACTTTCTGCGCTGCTAACATTAAAGGTGTTTGCCCATTGAAGTCTGTTGTGTCTATGTTCTAAGTATAAAAGATAACAAGCATGTGATTACCAGTGATTTCAGGAAATGGAGTTAGATGGTCAGATTCAGAGCTATACAACTGGCTTAGCTTCACCGCAGTAGTGGAAAGGAACCAAATTCTACCAGCCAAGAAGCCAATGCTCATTTAAACATCCCCCCCACCCCTCTATGAGTCTTGTGTGTCATCCCTTTCAGAACATGCTGAGTCTCCACTAACGATATTTTTAAAGAAACCATGCTAACCACATTTCTCGTCCTCTTTTGTGCAAAAATACTATAAATAAAACAACCTTGTGAAGCAATGTTAACCTTCTTCCTTGTATAAAGAGAGGTACGTAACAGAATGCCTGAGTAAGTAAAACTGGTTTATTAGAACAATAAAAAATGATTCATTGATTATGCACCTCAAGACATCGTTATTTAAACATCTAACTCGCATTACCAAATTTTCTTCCTCCTTCTTCACAATGAAGGTTTCCTTCTCCCGATCTCCACCCATCATTACGTCAGAGCACATTTACTTAAATGCTTAAACTCTTGGACTTTTTAGTAGACGATAGGTGGGCTAAAAACTTCAGAATGCTTGTGATATATACCATCTATACCTACATTCCAGAAATCAGTTACTCTACTAAAGAGAGCTCTATGAGAAAGGAAATAAACTTACAGATCTTTAAATCTAAATACTCAGTGTTTCAAAGAAGCAGTCTAGATGATATGAGAACTCTCCTCTCATTTTTATTAGAAAATTGTTACACTAGTCATTAATTCTGCTTACTTCAGACGTAAGCTACGCAGACATCAACTAGAGCGGATACAACATAAAATTGCATAAAATATAGAAAATTCTAATAAAAATTTCAGACCTAGTCTGATCATCTATTCTGCACGCTTCAACTGATGGACAATTGCACAGATCATTAGTTACAAAATCGTAATTAGATAGTAAATACTTCATGACATATATATGTCATATACTGCCTTTTGTTCTCAGGTTTAAAAGCCAGTTGTTATTTATACAGCACTCCAAATCTGCAGAGCCTGAACAACTCTCCTTAAACACTCTGAACTGTATGTGAATGTGCATGTGTGGGGATGACAAGAACAGGGGAGTATTAAAAATAACCCCAAATATACATATATATATATATACACACACACACGCATATAAATAATCTAAGTTTCTCTGAACTTATGGTACAGGGAAGTAGTTGCCAAATGCCTGCTTATCATCTAGAAAACAAAACAGTTAATTCTGAAATGTATTGTACACACAGGCAGCTGCTAGTGAGTAGAAAACAATACGTGGGACATCAACAACGTACCTGGCCCTTTGATATGAGGTAAGCTACAATGGGCATGTGTTGAAACAGCACCGCTAAGTGAATGCTGCTGAATCCTTCCCCATCAATAAGACTGGGATCCGCCCCACATTTCAACAATAACATGACCATAGGTAGGTGTCCTTGTCTGTAATGATATAGGAAAAGAAACTACAGAGATGACAAAAAAGACGGAAATACTGATGAAAGTATTGCCTTAATAATTCCCACAGATAACCCTGCAAAAAAAAAAAATGTCCTTTCAGATTCTTGTGTTTTTATTCAGGAAATTACTTCTTTTTTAATTAAAAGTTTATATCAGAGAATTATATTAAATATATAACTTATACAGTCAGCCTAAGGCAAACTGTCAGTTTAGAATACAATGGTTATCCTATAGTAATTACTCCTGCGAGCAGTCTTTCTCAGAAGAAGTATCTAACTTTTTTTGGCAGCAGACTAAGATCATCCAGAAGAAAGCACCGATCTTCCAGCATGAGAATTCGCAGTCTGAGAAGTTATCCCAGAATAATTACTTAAAGTTATGGTTTTTCCAGAGAAGCAGCGCTTTGCTCTGTTCATCATTTTACTGAAGTCATGTCATAGAAGCCAAAGTTGTATGACTTTAAACTGTATCAGGTTGAACAGATGTAGTCTAGAGCAGATGTAGATGTAGAAAGAGCAGACCCAAAGAGGCATTAAACACACACAAGCAGCAACAGCTACTGTTGCCCAGGAAGAGACACTGCACATTTGTGGTGGCAGCTATAAGGAGCCCAAGAGGAAAAGCTAGGGCCACTGGGACAAGCTCAAACACCTCTCCATGCGCCTCTGAGCAATGTCTTAAACTGGTCCTACCACTACATGCTTGTGCTTTATAGCTCAGCACTGGCAGCGCTGAGTCTTATGAGAGCACACCACGGGAATCTAGTGCAGAAGCTAAAACAACTGAGAGCATACTGGTGAGACAGGCTGATGTCCGAGGGAACTGTGCCCACAAGTTTTTCAGACTTAAACTGTGCCCTAATAAGCACCAAACTCTAACTTCAGCGACCTGACACAGCCAAGTCTTCCTTGCCCAGTAAGGCAGGGCTTATGAGGCAAAGTCTTAACAGCACTGTTTCATCCCTAGGGAAAGTTTCAAAACGCAAGTCCGAGTGACTAAAACACAGACACTGAACACAACTCTGTGGCCTGCAAGGTTGCCAGGAATCAGAGAACAGATTTCAGCATTGTTATGGACATGCAGTGAAATTCCTTATACGGTAGAAAAATAAACATACCACAGAATTTGGTTTAAGATGACCACTGCTGTACTACACAACGTACAACTTAAGTAATTACGTACGTAGCTTCACTTAATACTACCAGATTTACAATGAGTAGTTGCAAGCAGCATACCTGATGGCCCAGTGAAGGGGAGTTGAATTCAAATCTCCACCTAGCTGATCCACTATTGCGCCTTTGGAGATATAATATCTGTATAACAGCAATGCAATACAATTAAAAAGAGACGTAATAAAATATTAAAACATTATACTAAGGACAAGATAGCTCTAGTAGAAAATAGCTCATAATTAAAAAAAGAGTATTTTTGCAACAAAGATGCTGTTTTGAGAAAATGAAACAAAAGGGAAAATACAACAACTAGCAAGGCACCTATAAAATCAGCTTTAATCTTTGTTAAACAAACCAAACCAAACCCAGGAAAATCTAATGATTTCATGTATTACATGATTTCAAACATAAAGAAACCACGGTAACTTTACATTTCAGTGACATTTTCACAAAGGTAATTGGGTTAAGATTTGTATTTTATGCTTTTCTTCTCAAGCAGCCTGTTCCCTTTGTTTTGAAGTATAATAGCCACATAGTGATTATAAATAACAGTGGCAGAATGCTTGTATTACTTTCCCAAGGACTCTAGAGCTTACTTAACCAGCTCCTGTCTGTTGTTTATCGCCGCCCAGTGAAGAAGAGTTACATTTTCTTTGTCTGGTTGCCGAACATCGTATCCTGCCTCTACCAGTTCTTTGCATCGCTCTACTATTCCATACCTTAAATGAGAGAAAACCACATTGATTTACTTATCATTCATCAGGTATACTCCAGTTTAGAGACAGCCACATACTTGAGCAAATTCCACCCTACATTTGATGAAAGCTTTTCAAAAAGAGTCAGGCTGAGCCCTGTCGAGTAAAATTTCCTACCTAACAAAACAAACCTGGTTGAGATACCATTGTTTATGATAAAAATATTTACACTAGCACCTTTACATGATTTTTTTCTATGGGGATTCTTTTACTATGGGGAGAAAATGAAACTGGAAAATTTTCCACTGTAAAACTATCCAACCTGACTCACGTTTGGGGACACTCCCATCTATTTCATAATTTAGGAGGGATGGTAGCATTGGGTTGACGGTTGGACTCGATGATCCTAGAGGTCTTTTCCAACCTTAATGATTCTGTGATTTTTGCACACACAGAACATGTACTTACTGCGTAGCCTTGACGATGTCACAGGTGCTAGGGTCTTCAACAATTGGGTACGGTCCCGTCAGCACCGGTAGGTCTTTATCCCTGCGGGCGCTATGGCAGTTGTGCATATGGGGTCCATGAGGCCCATGGCAATGGTTTTTACACTGTTGGTTGACAACGCATCTATCAACAAATGTTATTTCTGTGCTGTACGCTACACCTCCCTCCTTACCACTTGCACGCGCTATACTTCTTAAGTTGCGTTAATACAAATAAGAAAGTGAATTCAAAGCACAGTTAAAACCACCTGAAAAGAGACTAATCCTTGCATTCGGTGCAGGGACACGGGCTGGCTCAGGGAGGGCTGAGGGGAGAGGGTTCAGGTCCATGAGGCCGAATTAGGATGGCGCTGACACCTCGCAGAGCGGGCTCCGGACGCCCTCGCCCACAGCAGCGCCGCTACCCCAGAAATGACAGCGTCCTTGAGGAGAATCCGACACGCACGGGCGGGCTCGGGAGGCCCAGGGCCGGCCGGGCTCAACACCAGCCGCCAGGCCCCAGGGAAGGCGCCCGCCCGGCAGGACAGGGGCCTCCTTCCGCGGCCGAACGGAGCCGCCGGGAGCCGGAGCCCGCCGCCGCCGCCGCGGGGAGAGCCCAGCCCGGGGCAGCCCAGCGGCCGCCCGCCCGCCTCCGAGCTCGTCCCGAGGGGATCCGGCCGGCAGCCAGGGCCGCGTCCCGGCCCGCCGCCCCTCCCCGGCTCCAGCCGCCTTCCCGCCCGCCGCCTCACGGGGCCCCGAGGGGCGGCACGGCGGGCCCGGGCACCTCGCCGCGGCCGGGCGGACCGAGGGCAGAGCCGCCTCCTCAGCACCCACCCTCCTTCCCGCCGCTCCCCGGCCGCCGCGCCCGGGCTCCCCTCACCGCCGGGCCGCCGCTCGCCATCCTCCCCGCCCGGAGCTCGGCGACCGCCGCAGCTTCCTGCTCCCGCTTCCTGGTTACCGGCTCCGGCAGGCGGCGGGGCCGGGCCCGGGGCGGGCCGGGGCGGGCACGCACCCGTCCCCGGCCCGGGCAGCCGCCGGGTACAGCGGGAGGAGCGGGGAGAGCACCTGGAACCACCGCAGGCAGGGCTCAAAGTTGGTATTAAAACACGAGAAGGAGTTTCCAGCCCTTGTAAACATTTTGACACATGGTGATGTTGTAAGCAAACATTACAGTGTGAAAGGCTACCGAAGAATTATCCTAATGCTGAGCACATAAAATAAAAGCTCCAAAAGCAATGCCTCATTTATGACTGCCCTTGCCCTGATTAAAGCCGGGGAGGAGCAAGCTTTATGTATGTATGTGCTTTATTATTAAGCACATACAGCGGGGGCAGAATAAAAGTTATTAAGGCAATCAGAAACCCATCCTCTCACGCTGAAGGGTTTGATGTTGCAACCTTAATAACATTCACTCAACAGGTCTTTGTATGTAGTTTTCTGCAACTATTTTGAAGGGGGCAAAAAATATTTTCTCTTTCATACAGTCATAGCAAGACTCTCCTCTCTCATTAGAGCAGTATCTACTATTTCAGTCGAAAAACCCCCATCGCACAGCAAATGGCCAGAACAAGCTGCTATCAGCTATCTTGAGAGAACTGAAAATGCCTGTTGGTTAGCGCTGTGGGCTGGTGTCAGCTGGCGTACGCCCTCGTTCCTTCCTTCCTCCTCGATCCACAGAAAATGTCCTGCTCAGCGCGGTGCCAACTGACGGAGGTATGGCGAGGTTTGGGGGGCTGCGGGGAGGGAGTTCTCATCTGCTGAGGGGAAGCCTGGCCTGGCACATCGCGCGTATTTTCAAGTCAGTGTTGCCACCTTGGAGAAGGAATGGTTCTTCATCAAGTTCTTTAAGAGCTTCACACCCTGTTAGCAAGTTTGCCAGTTACCAAAGTTTCGCCGAGGTGTGTAAGTCTCGATGAGAAGATGGAAAATTTCAGAAAAAAAAAAAATTCAAATGCTCTTTTTGGTTGGTTTGTGAATACTCTCAGATAAGGCAGAAAATCTGTAGCAGACTAACTTCTACTTAACAAATCCTAACTTCTTGCACGCCAAACTCTCAACCTGGAAAATGCTCTTTTTCTCCTTCGATTTTATTTTTGCATTGGTTAAGTCCATTGCCTTCACAAGTCCTAAAACAATCATTCTGCCTCCCAAACAGCCTTTTTCAAGTGACTCTGCTCGTGATTAGTGTCGTTTTGATAACAGTAAAGAGATACTTCAGTGGTTAGCATCTTTCAAATAGCATTTTGCATTCACTTGACTGGATAAATGACAGAGAAGCAAGCATAAAAAATGCTATTAAATCAGATTGAATTATATGAAGAGTGCAATTTAAATAGTATGATGCTTTTTTATGGCAATGCATCATATCATACATTTTACATTTCCCTTATTGCTTTTGATGCCGTTTTACAAAGCGCTATAAGTAATAATATTTTTTGCACATAAGGGAATCTTTTCTGAAGAAAAAATCAGAGAGCACAGATAGCTTTCAGTTTCCTTCTAGAAACTTTTTCCTCATTGTTTCTCTCCTGAAAAAGAAGAGGAAAAAATCTTTCTCCGCTCCTGCTGCACAGGAGTTTTTAATGGAGCCCCAGGAAAAACACCACAGTCCTGCCAGAAGGAGAATCATTGTAATTCTACCTCTATTTACACCCCTAAAATAAAGGCATCAACTGTGTCTGTGAAATTTGAATAAAATGGAGTGTATGTGTCCTCAGAATGACTCGAATTCCGTTCCTATGTTATTTGTGCAGAGTCCCTCGCAGCCAGCGGTGGAACAGAGGCACAAGGCAACAGCTGCTGTACTCCAGTTTCCAGGTGTTCAGAGGAAAAAAAAGTCCACGAACGTTGGCCAAAGGTTCTGCATTGCCACACACACTAAACCGAGCTACCAGCTACGTGGGGATGTACAGGCTGCCTGTGCATGGGATTCGGGGCCAGATATTCTTCTCAGGGAAGATTTCTAAACTTACACAAAACCGGGAATGCCATACCCCTAAGCAGAGTATGGTTTGCAGGTGCTCATGCATGATGTTGAACTACAGTTATTTTATTCTCAAAATGTTTAGCATGCAACATTCTCTTCATCTGATGTAAACAAGGGCACCAAACAGAAATGCTAACTTTGATTAAGCTGTTGTCTATAAGGCAGTGAAAAACCAGGACACCCTCAGTGGCTCGCAACAAGTGAGGAAGAGACACGAGAATTTTAAAAACCCTCAAGAAAACTAGATGTGTTGACTACTGGCTTCTGCGTACAGCTTCCCAGTGTTTCATAAGCACGGCTAAGCACGTACCACAGTGCTGTGGGAGTTTTAACTAATAAAGCCATCGTTTACGAGAGCTGATATTTTTATGGTTTGGTAAGTCCAGATCTGATGAGTGGTTTCGACTAGAGAGCAGGAGAAGTCAGTGGGACAAAGAAATTTCTTCTCTGTGCTCTCCTCAGATAACAAATAGAGACAACATTGCCTAAAGAGACTCAGATCATCCCAGAACGTCAGGCCGATGTCCACATGATGCCAAACAGCACAACTGGAACAGATGCTGGAATACTACCTGAAAGGAGATAAAAGCGAGGTGGGTGTTAGTCCCTTCTCCCAAGTTACTAGTGATAGAAGGAGAGGAAACGGCTTCAAGCTGCGTCAGGGGAGGTTGAGATTGGCTGTTAGGGAAAGTTTCTTTACTGCAAGAGTGGTCAGACACTGCAACAGGCTGCCCAGAGAGGTGGGGGAGTCGCCATCCCTGGGGGTCTTTAAAACACATGTAGATGCAGCACTTCAGGACATGGTTTAGGAGACATGGGGGTGTTGGGCTGATGGTTGGACTTTATCCTAGAGGTCTTTTCCAACCTTAATGATTCTATAAACTTCTTTCCTCCTCTTCATTTTTTAAATTCTCAAGATTGTAAGTTGCATTAGAAACACGCTCCTTTAGGTACTTTATTTTTAAGATTCATCCCCCCCCAGACACAAAGCTGTGGCACAAGGATGGAACAGTTATCTGAGAACGCATTTTACTTCAGAGCAGCCTCACTTCGTTGTAGCTGACCATACTGGATCTTAAAAAAAAAACAACCAGGAGAAACGTTTGGAGTGTGCGCACACGGTCTGCATTTCCTAAAGCTGTGGTTTACGGTTGAATTGTAGGACTTTATCACGTCACCACAGTGACCCAGCTCACTTGCCTCACTAGCTCCAAAGAGCATAAAGCCAGCGTAGGAGCAATCAGTTGATTTGGCCTCGTGAAATTCCACCGAAGTTACACAACAGACGATATTAAACAATAGAAGACACGTAGTTCATTGCTGTTGGTCAGAGAAGCTTTGCTAATCTAAAATAAGGAACTGCGTAGTATAACTGAGGACAGATTTTAATCTGTCACATCAGTTTAACTTTAGGGAATAAAATACATCTATGGTTTGAAATGCCAGACTCTCAGGCTACCCAGCTCTGCTGGAAGCACTGACACAGCTAAACAACTAAAAGGAAAAAACTATGCTGAACACAAGCAACTCTCTGGGAGGAAAAAAAAAAAAAAATTACTGGTCTTATCTTAAAAATAAGCAAAAGTGCAATAGGCAGCAAATCAAGTACCCGCTTCATGTCACGGATGATACAACCTGGAAGGCAGAACATCGATGCACCGCTCCTGGTAATTTGTACGAAACTCTGCCTTTCAGCTGCAATGTTTTGAATGTTAACATCATGAAAATAAATTTATCCCACGCTCACGCTTGGTTTTGCTGAATTGCCGTGAGCTGTCTTTTTAGGTGTGTTCCACATATTCATTTTATTGCTTTCTTCTCTTCCAGAGGAGGCAGCAGCAAGCAGGTGCTACACATTTGAAAGCTGACACTTGCTGTGGCCAGAGGGAAAAGGGCAGAGGAGGGACATCCCTCTTCACTGACAGGAGCGGAGATTTTCACTTGTTATTCTGTGGTAGTACGAACCTTTCAGCTACAACTGTGCAAGAGTTACGTCTGCCTCCTCTGCCTTGGTGTCTTCCTACTCTGACGTGTCCTTTTTGTCAGCTGGGATTTTACATGCTAAAACGTACAAAACCTTCAGGCTAATACATACAGAGAAATGCTTAGAAAACTCTTCCATAAGCAAACCTAAGTGTACTTCTGGAAATCACAAGAGGAGGCATCACTCCACTACTACTGCGATTATACAAATAACTGACGCCCTTTTCACACTAGAGAAATTTGTGTTAATAAGTTCCCACATGGCGTAAGATTAAATCCAGCAGTCAAATTTTAGTTCATATCAGTGTCAAAACTATATCCTAGAGTTTTACAGTCGCGGCACTTACAGTAGCATGAATTCATTTCACACAGTCAGTCTCTTTGAATCTATAGAATCATAAAACAGTTTGGATTGAAGGGACCTGAAAGACCATCTAGTTCCACCGCCCTGCCAGGGGCAGAAGCAAAGCGAGAACCCGTCCCTGGCGGGGCTCGAGCCACGAACCCTTCGGTTAACAGCTGAACGCGCTAACTGCTTGCGCAACAGAGACTCCAGAGTTGATGGCCGATAATGCAAAAAGCAAGGTCGAGATGCTAGTGTAAGGGGAACTCTCCGGTGGTTGTCCTGACAGCCATCATCGCGCTCTGCGGTAACACAGGCGGGAAAACCAGAACTGCTCTCTTCTCCCTGGCCACTGCGCCTGCCTTTCCTCAAGCACCTCCACTCCCAATAGAAAAGGGCACCAAGCATTTTTATAGTCACAGTTGACAGGTTTTGTTCAGCTACTAACCTAAGCCTTTCATATTTCAGAAGATCTGTAAGGCATTAAAAATAAAGGCAGGGCAGAGGTTAAAATGACTGTTCAATTTTCCATTGAGACACAAGTTCTACATTTGTACCTTGACTTAAGATTTGCACAACGTTGTATTTATTTTTTTTTAAATCTAGGAATTGTCAAACTGAATTGAGTCGGAAGTCTACTTAGTTCAATATCCTGCTTAAAAAAAAAAAAAGGCTTCAGAAGTTGACTCCTGTAGGAGCCAACTATGAATTAATCAACCCTTTGTAACTCTCTTGATCTGGCAAAAAAAAATTGTTTACACTCTTTGTGAAAACCTTTAACTTGATTAAGCTTAGTAACTCTTGCAACTCTCTTGTTATTAGTCCATAACCTGGATTATAAACCATATTTATCGGGATTATCTGGATAAATACTTACAATTTAAAAAATTATGTTTTAATTTCCAGTAGCTGCAAGCTCCACGCTGCCATCACACAAAAGATATTTTATCAGTTTTGATTTCTGCAAAAGCATGGTGAATTTTTTCCCCTTTATATTTTTCCTTTCTGAACTAATCTCTTGCCAGTTTTCACTTCCTCTACTCAGAAGAGCATTCCTATGGTTTATTCCTGTAATCATTCTGATCTTTCTACAATACTTGAGAGAGATGTGGCTGTTGCAACATATACTTATTAGATTTTTTTGTTTGTTTTTAAATTTTATATTATGCTAAGACGATGAAGTATATATCTAAAGTTACCTTGAGTTGTAAATTTGTTACATAATTAAGGGAAAAAGATTTTTTTAAAAAGGCTTGAATAGCATAATTAAAACCCCAGTAGTTTCATTACCTGTACAGTTCCCATAAAGTAAATGCAAATTTGTAATTTAAAAATAAAAAAGAGCTTTTTTTTCCTTTTGATTTGACACACACATTTAGGCTCTGTGAATTGAAGCAGAAAAATACCCTCTTACAGTCTTATTTTCAACAGCACGTCACTGTTAACCATCGGTGAAGACAGGGCATTATTTAAAACAACCCGAGCATGCAGTGCAGCTCTAGGTGAGGGTTAGCACACGATCAGAACTTAGACTGATAACTTAGAGCAGAAGGTATTTTGTGGCTGCCACCATGAGGCAACTGCATGTACTTCTGTTGTCATTTATATAGTCTGAATAAAACTGGACCCAAGCAATCACATTTCAGTAGATCCTAAGCACAGCTCTTTGAACTAGTCACCGAGGTGCTCTGAGATACTGGTTTTAAAAAGGGGAGTTTACATACCTATGAACGTGTTTAAAGCCTGAACACATTATGCACACCCTAGTCCACCATCCAATTGTGGCAGCGTTCGTATGGGCTGGATGGGGACAGACGGAACTGTCTGCTTTGCAACAAGAGTTATAAATGATCAACTGTCCTTTGGCTGAAAGGTGGAGCCCTAATCTCAGAAATGCTGTTGTATTGCGATGCCGTCTAGTGACGGGGGCTGTAAGTGTGGGAAGGCATCCTCCCTGCCTACGGGTACTGGAAGTTCACTTCTCCCCACCCCCTCCGTCTCTAGATGGAATACTAACAGTCTGTAATAGTTATACGCTAGAAGAGTGCGATTTTTTTGTTAGGTAGATCTACGGCAATCTGGAACTTGCTCAGCCTGTTGTGCTCTGCTCAAATAGGCATTTGGTACTTTTCTTCCTACAGTAATCCAAGCAAACCATATCGTTACTTCTGTGAGTAATTACAAGAATTTTTTTTTTTTTTTGCTGTATTTTCCCATTAGGTATAACCCAAGTTAGGTAAGTCCCATTTTACAAATACTGGCACTTCTATATTTGAAATTCCTAACATACTACAGAGACATACACTCATGAAACTTGACAGGTGATGTTGACAGCACAATAATTTCAAATCAATAAATTTGAAATATCAGGGCAAAAGTTAATCTAGTACACACACGAACACACAAAACCTTCACAGCAAAATATATATGGAATGTACACACACACACACACACCCTCCCCCCCCCCCCCCCCCCCCCCCCATTCTGGAAGTAATAAATTTAAACAGCACTGCCATGAATCTTAACACAAAATGCAACCCAGGCATCACCCAACCTGAGGATGAGCAAGTTGATGGCCTTTTGAATGATTCAGTTTGGAAGGGTGACATTAGTTGGTCCCTGCTTAGAGTACTGCTTACTCGTTGCTTATGTTCGGATGAAGCTTACAGAACAAATAAAAATGTTTTTCATGCTTCTCCAAAAATCATTTGTTTGTAAGAAGAACAAACCTGAACGGAATTAGCACTTTCTTTTCCAGGCAGAGGCAGACCCCTGTATACATACAGCATATACTAACTCAGTCTGTACACCACACAGATGGAACAAAAATGCAGATCTGTATGGACAGCAGGCTTGCCTGAAGAAGCAGAATCTGTCATCCTTACAATAAACAGGATGTGAGTTTTGCCCAGCGATGGCCTCCTGCTTGAAAAACCTTGTGACTAATTGCTTCCTACCATGAGTTTAGCAATCTGGCTGCTGAAGACTTCTCACTTGAGACAGCTAGGCTATCTGCAGGGTAAAGTGTTCTCAGCAGGAGGAGCAATCTGCATCAAAGCAACAGATAACAGTGCTTCCTTGTTCCAATGTCAGACAGCACAGAAAATCCTTTGACTAATATCAGATGTAACAGAAATTGCCTAAAAGGAGCACTTGAATGCATAATGCTCTCGTTACTCACAATACTGCCCTTTCGCTTCAAATTTCCCCAAGTTTAAAAATAAACTGCTGATATTTTTATTGGTCATAAATGGGCAATTTTTTCCACTAATCATCCAGGGTTTATCAGTGAACAGCAGCAAGCGTACTGTGCCGTGCAAGGCCACTGTGATTTAGAGTCCAGATTATCTTATGATATTTAAATAGCCTTGGCATTAACAGCAAGCTGTCAGTGCAATTTCCAAGGCTATGCAAGATCAGGATGCAAGTATGGGGCCTTAGGGAAGCTGAGGAAACAAACTACCCAATTACTCCAAAGTCAGGGACCGCCTAAAGCAATGTAGTGCCAGCAACTGATGGGGCCCTAAAAGCCCACACCCCAGCCTTTCCTTCGTCTGAACCAAATTCTCTCACATCAGCCATTTTACAAGCGTCACCCCTTCGTGAACTGTATTTTTATTTTTAGTAAAGGCTATATATTTTTAGTAAAGGCAATCGGCATCGATTCCCTCCCCCACCTTTCAGTATTTGTATTAAAAGTCCTCTTCATTCAAAGGAGCGCAAAGTTCAAACGTCCTACCATAGCAACACATCTCCTGCCAGTGAGTGTGCCATTGCCGCCATCGTTCCTCCTCCCAAGGCACCATTTTGAATTGGCTACTGCATCTACACGAGTTCACAGGTACAAACATGTTTAAAAGCATCATTAAATGGAGATAGTCCACTGCCTACAAACAGCTGTTTCCATATACACAGCTGCAGCACTTTGTACTGGGTGGTACACTGAAGGCATTCTGCTTTTTATTTCCAACTGACAAGAAAACAGTGTTGCCCCCTCCCAAATGGAAGTTCAGGTGAAATCGGGAGCTCTAGGAAGGTGAGCTGCAATGACCTTTGATGTCCGGGATTCATACACACTCTTATTCCACTGTATTAATTACCCAAAATGCTAACAATCCTTAAAGCAACACGCAAGCTGTAGTTCTGCACTGCTCTTTTTCGTGTCGGTGGTCATCCTGTGTCACACAGACAAAGATTATACTGCCACCTTCAATATAACTGGAACTATGAGTGCTTCTATAAAGTTTAGCACTGCCAATCACATCATCGGTGTGCCTAAATATACAGATTTTAAGCAATATATGAAGTTTGTAACCAGCCATTTGGTTACCAGACACGCTAACAGAGAGGTTTTTTTATTCTGTGGGAATGCTTGGGGATTCGAGAGCGGAAATTGTCAGATATGGACTCCCAGCCATATGGAAACACTGTTATTAACGACACTGATGTACTGAAATTGTTATCTGCAAAATGGTGATAAATTATGAGGTCTAAAGATAGCACTGGTGCTACAATTACATTTAGAAGAACTTTCTCTAAGACATCTCTATACATACTTGTACATCCAGCTCTGAAACAAAGCCAAACTACAAGATATATTAGTTTTCTAGGTTTGGAGAGTACCTTTTTCTCCTGGCAAACCATCCTTTCAGGGAGTACGGCAACAAAACCAAAACACGTACTCACCGACACACCTCATTCCAATCTGCCATGAAGATCAGTGCATGTGGCAGCTCCTACAAGAAACCAGTTTACACAGTTATCTACTTACTGCAAAAACTCTGTATTTATGTGTAAAAATAATAAAATACCGAGTCTTTTAGCTTGAACATAAGTAACACACTCGTTATAAGATGCATGGTTAATGCTATGATCCCTCTTTCTTATTATTTGTTTCTCCTTCATACATTCTTGAACCAACTCTTGGAACTATACTCTTTCAAGAGCTCCTTTTGCATCTGGTAACTTTGAAATATAACTACGTAACAAGAAAAGAAATAGCTGAACGGAAAGTTAACACTATTTTTTACTTGTCTTGGAACCAAACATTTATTTCTTAAATTTTTACAAATAGGATTTTATACAAATGACAGAGAACAAAGTTTTCTACCAACACTAAATAAATCAAGGTATGCTCAGTATCTTCACCAGGCAAGGCTGGTTTCAGTATCAAAGTAGTACCCAGCTGGTCATGTACCATATTCTCCGGTGCTGTCAACTACCGTAACTTTTGAGGTGTACCAATTTATACCGGCTTTCACAAATATTTGTACTAGATTATAAAAATCTTCCCCCAGACCAGTTTAGGATCAGGTTCCCCAGTTCAATATTTCCCCAGTTAACCTCTTGAAATGGAACAAACAATAACACCTCCTTTGGGGAGTTACCGACTGAGGGTTATGACCGTCACAAGCAACCACGTCATGCAGTGGCTTTCATAAACAGATCACACAATTTTTTTCCTCCTCTCCTGAGTCACTGGAAACTGGTCCCAGAACTCTGCTACTCTGAAGGGTAAGGCTTCCTCCTATCTTTGGGAGATTTCAGGAGTCTCAATACATGCAACTTTTCTTCAATTCCAAGTTAATTTTGAGAAGAAAAAAACCAAACACCCCAAAGTCCAAGGTAAAAAGGTCTACTAAAAAAAGGAACAAGAAAGAAGAAAAACAGGCCATCTCAGTGCCTCATTTAATTTACTTTAAATACAGCCTGTTTGCACGTTCCTTCAGTACAGCAAGGATTATTGTCCAGCCACATTTTCTTCTTCAGAACTGTACCGGTGTCCTTCACAAAGTGTTTTTGTTAGTTAAACTATGTGGATAAACTCTCTTTACCTCCAAAAAAAAAAAGTTACTTTCTTTCTTTCCCCTGGATTCTCTGTTAGCCTTAAAATATTCCTGGTATGAGCCGGTAAGGCACTGCAGCAGTGTAGCGCTTCCAGTCCTTCCCATATTTGCTGAAACAACGGTGTTCATCCCTAATGCAACGGTGGGTTAGCAGAATAGTCATATAAACAATGTAGAAGTAAGGCAAGATGTGTTCAAACCCACAAGTTAGGCAATAGGCCAGGGAGCCCATCAAGTCTCCTGTGTAGTTAAAATGACGTGCCCACCCCCAGAACCCCGAGGTCATCAGTTTGCTGTAGTACTTGGTCCCGTCCACAGACATGTAGGAGCACTCAATATACTCCGGCTTCTTCCCCCATATCTTGCAGTTGCCATTTGTACGACGGAAGAGGTCCTTCTGGTGGTTGGTCATTCTGAAGATGTAATAGCCGATCAAGCCCAACACCAAGATGCCTATGGCATTAGCTGTGCACAGCTGCACAGGGTGGTAAACCAAATATAAACCCTGGGAGAAGGAAAAAAGAAACAATCAGTGATTTACTTTAAATATATGCTCAGGATGCCAGACTAATTCATTGACCTACAGAACAGATGAGTAAAAAGAATAGGAAAATCTACCCTACAAGTAAAACCATGGGAAATTTTCAGAAAATTCTGCATCCTACATTTTCTTTTTCTCTTTCTCTCCAAAACTGCATTTCTTAGGTGGAATAAGAAGGGAGAAGTTGCAAGGATGCAGACAGACTAGGGCAGAAGGGAAGAAAAAAAAAAACCAACCAAACACAAAAAAAAACCCCACAAAACAAAAAGAAAAACACAAAACACCAAAAAACCCCCAAACCACCATCCACCAAAATACCCTCAACATGCAGGAGTACAAAAAGAGACTGAAAGGATTTAAAAATATATATACAGACACAATAGACAGTGACAGAAATGGGCAAAAAAGAAGGGGAGGAGAGAGAAAGACGTCAATTCCATGCAGGAACAGTAAGCCTTCCTACAAGTCAACTGTTAGAAAGGATGTTGCAATGGTTACTCAGTGTTCAAACTGTCTAGAAACAATTTAAGATAAAAATCAAACTGCTGGGGAGAGTGTTTCTGGAAAGTTTCTTTCCTTTTAGCCCAAATGTGTATTGTACCACATTTTTACCTGCAAAGTATAGAGGTAAGGCAACCAAACACAGTCTCCCCAGCCCAAATACCATCCAAAATGATCATGGCAGATATCAATGGTTTTCAAATACCAGGCTTCGTTCCAGAAGAAGTCCAAAACATAAATACCCTGAAACAGAATGGTTTCACATTAAGAACAGAGCACTGTCACCAGTTATCCTGTTTAACAGCATCAGCCTAATCTTTCTGTGCTGTCTTGTGATAAGATCTCAAAACTGACTTGTGTTTTTATTTTAACATCTCAAAATAGGGTATTAAGAGGAACATCTGACACAGATATACTGCATCTATATAGATAAAGCAATAATAAGTAATACAAAGGCAAGTGTGCTACTGTAAGGACACGCACTTAGGAAGCACACTCGCATTTGGCCACCCCTACTTCTCTTCAGCTTGAAGAGTCTTATGCTTATAGAGAGTGGGAATAGAGCTTCTATCAAGCAGGCTCCCATTTACACATATCAATAAATAAATCCAAACCCTTATCTGTACTTATTATTTTGGGGTCTCTTAGTAGAAAGCACAGCACCTGACTGGCTCTTTGCAGGTGTGGTGACATCTGTAGTTCTGCATATCACACACACACAGACACAAGTTAGGTGCAGTGCTGCCCTCAGAAAACCCTGCCCAATCTTGCTCCAGAGAAAGCCACTGAACTTGCCATTTTTCTCTTTGGATTCAAGACCAGGCCATGCCTGTTTCCAGAACATAGGCTCAGAAAAGTATCTCTTAATTTAAGTTTACACTGAAATCTGCTGGTGCAGATATGACCATGCCACTGGTGGCACTCTGCATCAATACAGCAGAGTATTCACAGTAGCACTCTTCCAAGAAATGAATACAAGTGTCCAAAGCAGTAAGCCCCAGTGCATCATAACTGAATGAGGTTGTTCAGGCCAGCAAAAATTGTTTAGGTTCAACTTCAATGCAAGGAGTTTTTTTTCCTAATTTAATACTAGTTTGTTTCTGAATTACTTTCTTATTTTACTCCTCCAAATTTACCTGAAGGACATTGACAAGGATCATGGAGTTGGTTACTTGACCATACAGCTCCTGTTGCTTAGCAGCATAGGAAAGGTTAATTAGAGTCCAGGCTACAATACCAGGACGCCCATTGAAGAACAGCTTGAAATCAAACCATTTTCCTATTCGAGGGTTAAATTCAATCCCCATCATGTAGTCATAAAAGAAGTTGCCAGTGAATTTGCTGGAAAGCATAAAGAAAAATAAATCAGAAATGTATGCAGTTATACCCGAATACACGTTATTACTATTCTGATTACACATTTCAGATTCACTTGAGGTAATGATAATAAAAATCGTAAAACGATATAATGTTGTGGAAGATAAGACAAATTGATCCAGCCAAAGCACTACATTAGTAGAGACAAATTTTCGCTTCAAGGTACCCCAGTTTAGTCTTGGTAACACTCTTGAACAGTTTAACCGTGACCTTACATCCATGCTATTTGTGACAAATAAGTACCCGTGACACTGAGGCTGCCAGCCATATGGCATGTCGCATGAAACAGAGGATGGTGCTGAGGAAACAAAGAACCACAGTCATCCATTGGCCTGTCTGTGCCAGTAAAATATATTCTGTCATTATTATTCTGCGCAGCATTCAATTTATGTGTCTGATCACCTAGTATTCTCTCATTATTAAAAACCACATACCAGTCTTTGGCATTGGTAGGGAAGAAGTAGCTTTTAATCATTGCAAATGTGGAAACTGCGTATCCCAGGACATTGGCACACCATAGGAGAGGAATCCAGTTGTCAAAAATGATGGTGGGCGAGAACCATTGGAAGTAATAGGCATTTGCAAACCAAAGCATGTGGGTAATGATCCAAGCCTGAAGTCCATTGATTTCATACTTATTCACTGCACCTAAAATACGAAGAAAAAAAAAAGGTATGTTACTGACATTGCATTAGTGCACCTTTTTATTAATATGGATATGCATGCAATATATAGAAGCTCAATCAAATGCTCATGAAATGACCTTGCTCTCCTCACCTTCTCAGTTAAACATCTTGGGGTGCTTTTCTGAAAGTTTCATTAGACTGGTGTAACTATCAGGCTTTGTTAGGCTGAGTTTTTCTCTTTACACTCAGCTCATGAAACAATTAATAGGGAGTCTCCCCTAAAACTGACCAAGGTAATGAGCTACCCTTTCTCACACTTAGTTCACATCACCCATTTTGTTCAAGTGTTGTGGCTTACCCCGGCTTCAGCAGGTACGACTGCATTGCCAAATGCTAGCCATAGTTCACTGCTGATTTTAAGCGCCAAAATGATCACTCTGTATTTTTCCATTGCTGGTGTGGTGCCTGCCATATCAGTAGTTTTGCTAACAGTAAGAGACAGAAATCCCATCATTTATTCTAAAAGACTACATAGATTGCTTTGTATTTTTGTGTGAAGTAAACACAAGGAATATGAAAGCATTTATGTCCACCATTCCTCCAGATACAATCTTTAATAACCCACAGGTAAGTACAGTAATACTATAATTTTAAAAGTTTTTATGGTGTGCATATATTCTAAGGAAGAACTCACCAGCAGGGGTGACAGCACCTTCTTGTACACCTCCTACATATCCAGGGAGAAATTTATGGCAGAAGTCAGGAACAAACACATACAGAAACACCTAGAAGAGAGAGAACGTTTTAAACAGCAAAAACAGGCCAGACAAAACCCTAAAAACCACTACTCCTTTCATACACATACCCAATATAACACACGACAGTTTCAATTAAGTATTGGATAAGTAAATATGGCAAGATTTAGCTGTTGTGATTTTAGACTAGTAGTATGTCCAAGCTATTAAACAATCATAAAGATGTACTTCGTGGATGGTTGTCACTCTCTTGTGGTAGGGAGGCAGGACAGTCGGTAACTAGATTCAGGTCCTTATCCTTTTATTTTGAAGTTAATGTGTGTTCCGTGTAAGTTGTTTTCCAATTTGGAAAAAACATTGGAGTAGCTTGCTAAATTTGAAGGTATTTTACAAATATAAGTTCTACTTCGTACGTCAATGTTCTTTTACTGTCCGTCTATAGAAAATATCACCCCTTCTGCAGTGTTAGCTTATGATATTTTTATTATGTATTAATTTAAAACAAATGGGTATTGTTGTAACAGAGTTGCTTTTTCTTAAAAACCATGTCAAGGCCTATGTCACAGAAGGAACATTTGTGTGTATTCTCTGTATGTTTATTTTACAAGTGCATAAGCTTCTTCTGGATTCCAAAAAGCCAAGGAAAGTGAGACACACCGAAGAGTAAACGCCAGCGTGATATTCCATTATCCTTAACATAGAAGGATTAATCAAAGAGCTGTTTGAAAAACCAGCCACTACCTCTAGATCATAACTCAACGATATACCTGGAAAGTGACCCAAAGGGTATAGATGCCAGCAGCCCTATAGGTCAGGGTCGGAGTCTTGTTCCAGATGTCAGACAGATGTTTATTCCCCGTGAACAAGTCAGTAAGCGGATCAGTCAGAGAGCACTGGTACTGGTCACAGGACATTATGAAGTAATATACGATAAACGGCGCAAACATGAGCAGGAAAAGGATGCTTGCCAAGGAAAACCAGTCCACCTCCCTGTAAGCCAAAACACAGCATTATTTTTTTCCAGCTTTTGGTTAGAACAGCAGTTTGATTAAGTCAGGCAATTTTTTCAGTGGACCTTCTAAACTAACCAGATGAAAACTGAAAATGTTTTCAGGGCACATATATTTCTTTCTGTTAAATAGCTACAAAAAACTTTGCATGTTACATACTTTACCACAAACTGTTATAAAGCTATGCTAGCTGATCAGAGCAACAGAATAGATGGTATCCCCCCTCCAAAAAGCAGATTATTATTACAGCCTTCATGTTTTTGATGGCAATCACAGGTATAACTGGTAGAGTACTCAGCTGGAAGTGGTAACAGAACCCCAAGAATATTATGCAAGCTTGGAAACAGAAAAGACAGCCCTTGGACAGCCATTAGTTGAACCAGCTCTACGACACTCTGACTGGCTGCTTCCCGCTGCAATATAATACTCCACTAACACTTGCACAACTCTCTGGGAACAGGGACATAAGTCATAACTCTTGCTACAGCAGGAGATGTCAGATGGCAATACCACAGATGGACGCCTGTTTTCCAAGTCTCAGGAAATATTTTGTTCAGCCCTTGAAGGAACTAAAAATTTACTGATTTTTATTATTTGCTTTCCTTTTTTGCAAGGAGGACTGTGTTTTAACTCAAGCCATCTGGCAATACCTCCATCTTAAGAATCCTGAACTCTTCTTCAGCAGCTGCTACTACAGCTCGTTATCCATGAGCTTTCACAAGAAGGGCAATACAACAATCTGTTATTTATAAGAGAAGTTTAAAAGAAAAGTAGCATCTATAGCAGTAAGTATGAACCAGTTTGAAATACAATGACTAATGAGGGTCATCAGCTTCTCTCACCATGCTCTTCCCCACTGGGCTTGAGGTGTTCGAGTACCATTTTGGGCGCTTCTGTGTTTTCTTTCTTCAGAAGGTTTTTTCTCCTGATGGGCTGCCATGACGTCCTGTATGAGAGAAAATATTCGTGGTATTATTCCAGCTGGTTCTCAGTAATTCTTATGGGTCTACAGAAGAGAAACACAAATAAAAAGATATTAAAAACTGTTATACAGCCTTCTGATTACAAGGCATTTGGGGAAGGAGAGTAGGAAGGAAAAAATCCTTCCTGATTCCTTATGATCTTATATTCAGCAAAACGTAATAAAAACACTGATGCCAAAGTCATCCATTAAACTTCTTGCCAAATGGAAATTTCTTTTAAGATATATTGTATAACATATGGCTTGTATATATAAGATATATGTATAACATGTGAGATGCAAAGGGGAAAAGCTGTTTTGCCACATTCTTATAAACCTCTGAAAATAAAGTTCTGTAATTAATGCTTTTCTTAATTAGAGACATTGCTACTGTTGTAACATTGCCTGTACTGGACCTTGGCAAATTACATACTTTTCCCCAGGCCCCTTGCTCCATATATGTTAGCTACATCAAAGAAAACAAGACTACAGTTTATAATCCCATCTAAATCAGAAATCAGCAGGAACAGAGAACAACTTCCTAGGCAACACCTAATTCTCTCTGTGGAACATGCATTATAGATTTCTTCTGCTTTGCCAAATACTTCTTTTGTTAAAGATCATCACCCCATAATCTGAACAAAAAAAAAAAAAAGTATTTTTCCTGAACTTTGTCTCGTGGGAAGATATAGACTCTAACACACATGGAGTGTTGTAGTTTGCCATTTGGGGGGAATTTGCTAACAGTTGTTAGTTTTGTACCTTCTCAGGCTTTGATGTTTTAACTCAAACCAGAAACTACCAGTCATTTCCACTGAATCAGAAATTATATGACAACACACTGTCAGGGCCCTGAGGGCACTAATAAGCCTTACTGTCCCTGCCCCGCCTGGCCCAGGGCCTCCCCTGAGGTCCAGTATACCCATTTCAGCCCATCCCAGGGCCATTGATCCCTGCCCCAGTAATGCCATGAGTGCTGCTCTCCAGCTCCACCCGAGTCCTGCCCAGCCATAGGTCCTGCTGACCCAGGTCCAACCCACAGGCTGACATCTAGGCCCAACCTCATCCCTACGGCCCTGCCCAGCCGTCCAGGGTCTGCGTCTGACTCTGCTTCCCCTGACCAGGCCTGGCCTTGGGCTGACCCTATCACCACAGGCCTGCCTGGCCATCAGGGGAGCTGACCCTGACCTATGCACTAGCTTCCCAGCTTGACCTGCCTCATTGCCATGAACCTGCCTGATTATCTGGATTCTTGGTTGATCCTGGCCATAGTCTCTGTGTCTGCCCTGCTCACCTCCCGGCGGTACTACGGGGCTGACAGGTATGCCCCTGCCTGCAGCTGTGCCACCCCCCGAGCTCCCAGCTCCTGGTCCCTTAGGGAGCAGCAGACTCTCACTGCTCCCCAACCCATTAAGAAGAAGGAAGACACCCCAGTGCCAAAGCAAGGACATCTCAAACAGGATCAGCCCAGCTGCAGGGATAACACACCACTGTCGGATTCAACATATGTACTATGTCCCTCTTTAGAAACGTCCACACAATACATTTTAATAAAAGTGTTTATTTTCAGAAGTAATCTGAAAAGAAGCCTAATCATTCCCCTTTGCCAACCTGGTTAGGCAGAAATCCTAAGCAAAGAATGCAAGAAGATACACGGGTTGCAGGAAGCTGATGTTATTTTCTATTTCAATTATCATAAGTGCTAACTACCCCCCTGTCTTTCAGCAGAGACATTTTAAAATGCCGTCAGACTCCTGGCTTACATTTGAGCCAAATTTGAGCTCAGATTTGTGCCAGAAATCTACATCTTTCCAAGTATCAATGCTTTCACGACAAGGTTTCTAAAGCAAGTCATGAACCAACCTCAAGAGGAGATTACTAATCACATACAAGACAAGGCAGGACAGGAGATTCACTGTATCAAGGTTAGAGCATAGCAGCTTACTCCAGTTACTTGCATCAGTTTTGCTTTACAACAGTAGTGCAAATTCTTACAGGGAACAGCTACAATACTAGTAAGAATTTTGCCAAGATAGAAACGCTTTTATTCAGGAATCATCAAAATTGGAAATATTTAGGTCAGATGAAACCTTTGATGTCATTTAGTGCAACCCCCTTGCCCCTGCTAAGAGCAAGGACAATTTAGATCAGGTTGCTCAGCACCTTGGCTAGTTATATTTTTAATATTTCCAAGGATTCCACGATTAGTCAGTCCTACTGAGAAAGTGAGCCTCTTTTCTAAGAGGCACAGAAAAGAAATCCTAGGCTGAGAAATTTCATGGTGTTTAGTTTTGTTTTAGGCTCTTAAGTAGCCAAACAGCCCAGCTACTTTGCAGAGCTCAGCATGCTAGATTTAAAAAGCTCTGCTCGGTCTGCTGAGCACTTACAAAAAGCAGCTGGCAGTACCTGCGACTTTGTGCAAGACCCACACACACACCCAGTTTATCATTAATCCTACTAGACAGTGCAGAAAGTAGTTAATCATCCAATTACTAACCCTGGGAACGGGCTAGATGAGAAAGGCTGGCATTCAATAGGTTGCATGTGGGATCCACACTTCCCCCCTATTTAAAGGCCAACAATTGCCACAAAGTGATGCCTTTCTACAGAGCAATTTAACAAGTGCCTTCTTAGGACTATTCCCCTAAACAAATACACCCCACTCTGACAGACAGCTATGCTGGCAGTAACAATCTCTCATGTTCAGAACTATTCCCACATCACTTGACACATGCTAATTTTTCTGGATCAAGACTCTCATTTAAATCATACTCCTATTAGTAACTATTTCAATTTCTATAAATGCAAGCTTTCTGTTACCCCACTAAACACACCACAAATATTGCTTTCCTAAACCCTTAGTCAGCTTCTTAACAAGAGCCTGAAGCAAAATCCACAGTTCAAATATGAGTTGCACAGAGAACTCCAGAGTCTCTTCCTATGAGTCCAAGCTTCAGGGCTCAGCGATGAAGTACCACATTACTGCTCATGCTGCGATAAAGGAATAGTCACATCAACTACAAAATTCACTTGGAAGCTCTGCTTATTTGGTACCTAAGCCACAAATCTAATGTACAATTCAGAGTAAAGCCGACATTAAGTCCTTTCAAGCAATAATAATACGCATATTTGATTCTTTTCATCTGCATGCTCTGGGCTTACTGAAGAGGTTCTTCAGTAGATCAAGTGGAAGCGTCGCAAAAAAACACTTCTAGATTTTGTCCTACAAAAATAAGGCAGACTCCTCTTCATGAATATATACGTTAAAGGAAAATCCCTAGCTAACATGCAATATTCCGCAGAGCCCCACGCTTTGCACGGGAGAGCAGGCGGCCCGGGCGGGGCTCAGGAGGCTCAGGGAGGGAGGGCAGCACCGGCCCGAGACACGGGCACCCCGCGGACCACCATCGGGAACGGGGGGACCCGCACATTAAATACAACCTCCGGCACCGGGGGGCACTTCCAGAGCCGACGGTGCCGCAAACGCCGCCTCCTCCTCCAGCCCCACTCACCCCCTCGGCTCCTCACCAAGGCCAAACATGGCTCCCACACGGCACCCGCGAGCCCGAGCCCCCCGCGCACGGGCGGGCTCGGCTGGCCGGCGGATGTTAACCGCTACTTGGACGCGGTGTGAGGGGGAACTTACCTGTGGCATCGCCGCAGTCCCAGCTCCGCCCGCCCAGTGCCGCTCTCCCCACAGCGGCGCAGCCCTCACGGAGCACCTGCCGCCCGATCACCGCCCCTCAGCCGATACCAGCCGCAACACCGCTCTCCTCAGGGCGGCCCCGCCCCTCTCCGCCGCTTTGACCAATCCCCGTCGCGCTCCCCCCACTCCGCGCAACCGCATTGGTGGAGCCCGCTCAACCCATGGGCTGAGGAGAGGGAGCGGGCGTGGCGACGGCGGCGGGAGCCCGCTAGGTCCCAGGCGCGGTTCTCCGTGGTTTTAGTTGCGGTGGGAAGGCGGCGCGTGCGGCTACCCCTGTGAGACGGGCCATAAGGCGGGCACGCCCGAGGCGGCGGAGGCCTTGGGAAGGATCCCTAAAAAGAGCAAAGGTTTTGCGGGAAAGAGAACTGGCGTGCCAGGAGACGGCGTAGTGCTGGATAAGCCGAGGGTCTCACGGCAGCCAAACACGTGAGGGGCGCGGGAGAGGAGATGGGGCTCTGAAGAGCCCCGCTGCTCCGGGTTTTGCACCCCGAAGGCTGCTTTGGTGATGCTAAAACGTGAACAACGCGCAAAAGGGGATCCCGCTATCTTCAGTACTCGCATTCTGAACGCGTTTTGAGGCACACCTCTTAGAAGCTGAAAGGTTAAAGGAAAAACAAAAAAGACGGGGCTGAGATGCATTCCCGCTCCGGGCACACGCGGCTGCGGAGAGCCCCGCCGGGCGGAGGCGGGCCCGCAGCCCCGGGGGAGCGGCCCGGCGCCGCCCCGGAAGCGGCGGGGAGGGCGGCGGGGCCGCCATGGGCAGGTCGGTGAGGGTGGCCGCCTGCGCCCTCAACCAGTGGGCCCTGGACTTCGAAGGGAACCTGGAGAGGATTTCCAGAAGTGAGTGGGGCGGCGGCACCTCCTTCCCTCCCTCCGCGCCCTTCCTCCCGCAGCCAGGGCCGCCCCCGTTCCCCACAGCCCGGGCCCGGGCCTCCGGAAGGTCCTTAATCCATCCCCTCTTCCAGGTATTGACATCGCCAGAAGCCGAGGTGCTCGGTACCGGCTTGGTCCAGAGCTCGAAATCTGGTAAGAACGCTTTGTTGGTTCTGGCTTTGGTACGTTCCCGATTAATTCCTGAAAAGTCAGTCAGAAGATCAGCCGTGTAGTACCTGGTGCCCGAGGCGTCGCTTGAAGCGTGCGGCTGCAGCGCGAAGAGCACTGTCCTTGCAAGCACAAGGTCGGTTCTCTTGTCTTGCAGACGTGACCGGTACTGATAATTTTTGACCTATTTTAGCAAGTGTTCTGTCACAGAAACCGTAGCGCTTTGAACTCTGCCTAGGCCCAGGCTGCTGCGCTGGAAGGGAAAAACCCAGCAGTGCCGCGGAGTTTCCAGCGCTGCCGGTAACGGTGATGTTGAGAGCGCTGCTTCTGCACGTTCCTCCGAAGTCGCCTGTGTGGATGAGATGTTCCTAGTCCAAAGTAGTTCTGGTCCCTCGGCTCTGCTCCCGATTTGGCTGAATTTTTTGTTGCTTATGTTTTTATATGCAGTGGTTATGGCTGCTCGGATCACTATTATGAATCTGACACAATCTTGCATTCGTTTCAAGTTCTGGCGAAGCTTTTGGAGTCTCCAGTTACTCAAGATATTATCTGTGATGTGGGAATGTAAGTTTGTTTTGCGTACGCACGATAAAGGGGTAGGTCTTTAGGGAATGCTGCCTCTGCTGTGTGTCTGGATAGCGAGGGCTCCGCACCAAGCCTTTAAACAGACCTCCAGAACTGCGCTGCTTTCCCTTTTAATTCCGTGACTAGCAGCGCAACATGCAAAACACTTCCTGAAAGAGAATCCTTTCCAAGATTTCTGGTGGCTGAGCCCTTCAAAAGAGAAATAGGGTAATTACAGTTACTTATTGGGAAACTTAATGGCTGGGCCCTATTGCTGTGGCCAAGCTTTTGGGTAAGGCTTTGAATTATGTGTAATGCAAAGGGCTTTATAAATTGACTCTCTTTCAGGAATGTCAGGGCTGATGTCACTTGCTTTGAGTGGCAGACATCCTTACAAGCAACATATGTGTATGACTACTTGTTTTAGTACTGATACAGGCGTGTAAAGCTAGCTTTGTTTTGAACTAGCCTGGTGGTATCACAGGGAGCCAGGTCTGATTAAATGAGTTAACCCAGCCAGAGGGGTTCTTCTGCTCTGCTTGTGTTTCTGAGGCATGTCAGCAATCTGGCAGTAGTTGATGTATCTGAGACTGACAGAATGGTCAGGAATTCTGATTTTTGCAAACAACTATTTGAATTGAAAAATTAGAAGCTAAAACTTGATTATCTTGTTTTCTTTAATTCCTTTTAGTGGTACAGCATAGCAGCGTTGTCTTAAAAATGTTTTTTTTGTGTGTAGTGACATGGATTCTGTAGCTTTTTTTGTTTCATCTAATGAGCTTGGCCACTGGTAACTCTGCTTTGTATTTTCACAGGCCTGTTCTGCACAGAAACGTGCGCTACAATTGTCGAGTGATCTTTTTAAATAAGTAAGTACTTCTTTATGTATCTTGTGAGAAATACATTAGTGTGTCCTTTCAGAGACCTGTTTGGCCTTCAAGAAAGGTTCTTCAGCGCTGTGTAGAGCAATGGAGTTGTCTTCCTTTCTGCTAAACCTTAGGGAGACAACTAAGGTTTTCTGTTATCTCTTTTTCCTTCCTGAATTTGCAGACACTAAATTTCCACTGTTTTCTGAAAGACTCCAGAAAAAAACCCTAAAGTCTGCAAACAGAAGCTTTCAAAATTGTTGTATGTAGTTGTTGTTTAATGTACATCATAATAGGAAAAAAAAGAGTTGTCATTAAGCAATGTTCTTATTTAGCCTTGTCTGACTGTATATCAGGTCTTAACTCACCCTTTCTGTTTTGTTTTATATTTTAAGAAAAATTCTTCTGATCAGACCAAAAATATCATTGGCAAATGCAGGAAACTACAGGGAACTTCGATGGTTTACCCCGTGGAACAAACCAAGGTAGGCTGGCTACCATTAAAAGTTTGTTCAGAAACACAGCTTGCCATTTGCAGCTGCAGCAGAGGGATTAAAATCTGTATAGCCATTGGATCCATCAGCGCTGCTACGGGGTGAGCAGCCAGACAGAGTCAGCTAAGCTACGTAATTGAAGCTTGGTTAGAAAGCTTATTAAGTACAATCAAACTCGGAATTGCTGAGCTGGAAGGAAAAGCGTGGCTGAATGATCCTGCAAGCAGTGTAGTAGTGTCATTTTCCTTGTGTCTACTTTCTACCTCTACGCAGTTCAGGATTGGAAGAGCCTGTGTTTATCTGCTGGGTTGCTGCATCCCCTTCAATACTAATCTGGAAAACAATGTGAAGTGGATGAGCTCTGGCAGAATTTTAATGACGGCAGCGGATGAAAGCTCCGTACCTTACGATGCTGCAAAATACGCTTGATGCTCATGTCTGATGCTATGCACTCATGCTGTAGTCAGAGGGTGGTTGTAACTTGATGGTCTCAGTAAAGTATTTCTGAGAGAGCCCCTGAGCATCTGTCCTCTTAACCCCAGCCAATTCCAGAGGAGTGCTGAGTTAGTCCTGTAGTAACACTGCAAAAAGAGAAACTTTTATTCGGTATTTGCATTGCACGGTGTGTTCTTTGTTAGGTCTAGTTTATCTCTAGGATGGAGCACTGTTTACCATGCATTGCTGAAGCAAAGTGGGATGTTGTGAGTCCCTAATCGTAACATTTCTGATTAATTTCACAGAAAGTATGAAGGTCCTTTCTTTAACATGCGCAGCTCTGTACAACTGAAGTGCAATTTCTTTAATGCATGTTAGAAGGTGACAGAATGCGGAGATTAGAATCAGTTTTTGTGCTTTGATTTGCATAACGATGTATTTACAACCTATAAACCTGCTTTAGGCACGTAGAGGAATATTTCCTACCCAGGATAATTCAGGAAGTCACTGGACAGGTAAGTTTGTAAAGAATCTTTTTCTTTTCTTTTTACCTTTAGCATCTTCCAGACTCAGCAATTTAAATGAATAGAATTCATGACATAAAACCGTGGTACACCAAATTCTGCTGTCAGCTACATTGCAAATTCATAGGTTTCAGTGATAGTTCTCAGTTACATTAAATGAGAGTGTAATTTAGCCTTGGTTATGTTAGTATTTGGCAGCAAACCAAGTAAATTTTAAATTTGCCTCAGTTATTTATGTATACAGGACCTTGAAGATAGTCTTGTTTACGCTGTTCTGGTACTGAGTTTACCTGTGCTTGAGATTAGAAATGAGTATGTGTTTTGAGGTAAAAAAATAAAAAATTTAACCTCCTTGATTCAGAAGGGTCTAAAACTTAAGGTTATTTCCCGCTAAAGCATGAACATGATTCCAAGCAAAAGACAGTCTCTGGTTTGTAGATTGTTTGGTTGTCCTGTCCTGAGGCAAAGCACTGGATCTGAATACTACTGAAATTTCAATACGAAACCCAGACGTTTGCAGTTTAGAGCTTTTTTTTAACTTACACTTGGTATAAAATGAAGCAAGGTGTAATGTGATTGATACTGTGTCACTCGTTTCATGTAAGTGAGTATTCGTTTGGTCTGGCTTTTTTATTTTAGATTTCTAGTTACCTTGTTGAATTGAGTAGATGCTTCCATTACATGTGTGTAGGGATGTTCTTGGTTTTTCTCAGGAAACTGTTCCTTTTGGGGATGCAGTGCTAGCAACCAAAGATACCTGCCTAGGGGCGGAAATATGTGAAGAACTTTGGGCACCAAACAGGTAAAGGAGAAGAAGAAATTAAAAGTAAACTAAAACATACCCTGGACCTGCCTGAAATACATGTTTGAAAAAATCTGCTTATTATTCTTCTCTGTAGTATATTTTTCAGAAAGTGCCAGTAGGCTCAAATGTAATAAAAAGCAATAAACCTCATGGGAAAGATTTAACTAGGCTAGATGCAGGGTGGCAAAAGAAGTTTTAGGTGGTTAAGCTAAACTCATTTGAAAGGGAAGGTAGGAGAGATCTAGAGAAAAGAAGCACAATGAATGTTGCAACCTGAGGAAACAAATGCCAGATAACTAGAGGGCCCCCGTTCCAGATATTGTTCAGCTTTTAGTTTAACCTGAGGTTGAAATGCCCTCTTGGGATCCAGCTCTGTAACTCGATCTGGGGTCAAAGTGACAGTCATTTTCTATCAATTTGTGCATGGAGGAAAAGGCCCTGGGGGTGCTGGCTGACAGCCGACTGAGCATGAGCCAGCATGTGCCCAGGTAGCCAAGGAAGCCACCAGCACCTGGGCTTGTGTCAGCAATAGTGTGGCCAGCAGCAGCAGGGCAGGGATCGTATCCCTGTGCTCAGCACTGGTGAGGCCCCACCTTGAATCCTGTGTTCAGTTTTGGGCCCCTCAGGACAAGAAGGACCTTGAGGTGCTGGAGTGTGTCCAGAGAAGGGCAACGGAGCTGGGGAAGGGTCCGGAGAGCAAGTCTGATGAGGAGCGGCTGAGGGAGATGGGGGTGTTTAGCCTGGAGAAGAGGAGGCTGAGGGGAGACCTTATCGCTCTCTGCAACTGCCTGGAAGAAGGTTGTGGTGAGGTGGGGGTTGGCCTCTTTACCCTAGTAACAAGCGATAGGACGAGAGGAAACGGCCTCAAGCTGCACCAGGGGAAGTTTAGGCTGGACATTAGAAAAAGCTTCTTCACTGAAAGAGTTGTCAAACGTTGGACCAGGCTGCCCAGGGAGGTGGTGGAGTCTCCATCCCTGGAGGTATTTAAAAGAAGGGTAGATGTGGTGCTTGAGGATATGGTTTAGTGGTGGACTTGGCAGTGATAGGTTAATGATTGGACTTGATGATCTTAAGGGTCTTTTCCAACCTTAACAATTTTATTATTAAATCTATGATTAATTATAAGCCCATATTATCCCCACTTACTATGCGTAGTCTCAAAAATTTGATAGTACCAGTAGGTCTTTTATTTTATTTACTTTATTCTTTTTGTATTTGGCTTCGATGAACTTCTCCAGAGCATTCCAGTGAACAGACAAATTGATGTCTCTCATACTTGACGAGCCACAGCATAGGCTTATGAGCAACATCACTTTGAGATGTATCACTTTTTTCTGTTTAGCTCTTAGCTTAATCCTTCGCTTTATTTTTTAACCAGCATCACACAATGCATAAAGACAATGCAGAAGAAAAGAACAGAAGGTCACTAAGGGGAAGTAAAGCCTAGTGCCCTTAAGTGATATGTCCTGTTACTATTTTTGTTCCTGTTACAATTTAAAGTTCTTCCCAAAGAACAAAGGTCCGATGCGAGGTGGGGACAGAGATATGGTTGCGTGAAAGCTGTTGCAGTTAACAGAAAATAATCAAAATGTTCCTGATATTCCTGATGTTGTTTTTCCACATCTCCCAGACTTTCATTTCCTTATAACCGCAGAAGGTATGGTATGTTACAGGGTATGGTACGTTACAGAGTATGTTACAGGCAAAGATATGATTTTTTAAAGTATTTCTCCCTTTTGACATTGGAAAAAGAAAAAAAAACAGTGAGAGTTGTCTTGTGGTTCTGTTTATACTTTTGGCTTTACTAAGAAGAAGAGTCGGGCAAGGCAAGAAAACCAGATATTTTTGAGAGTCTGATCTTTGTTTGAGCTAAGACATGCAGAAAACTGGCAATGACACCAATGTTTTTATTTGTTGGTGGTTTTAAATGATACCTGCAGTATTCACAGCACAGTGCTGCCAGCTGATATTTTTTTTTCCTGCCTTTTGCTTTGACAGCCCTCATATTGAAATGGGGCTTGATGGTGTGGAAATTTTCACTAACTCTTCAGGGAGTCACCATGTGCTGCGCAAGGCTCACACCCGGGTGGATTTGGTGAACTCTGCCACAGCAAAGGTATACACTTAAAAGAATGAATTCTTTTTGCTTATGCACCTCATTTTTTCAGAACAGCCTCCTCTCCTGTGAGAGGATGTAGCGTTTTCTTCCTATATGAGTGTGGGGACCTTGACAGACCTTGTTAGTTTCTTGTTTTCTTACCTGTAATTACCTTCCCTGATTGAATCAGCTCTAGGGGAAGAGCTCTCCGGCCGGGGGATGTACTTTGGGGCGCCCTGCTATATATTGTGCTCTAATGTGACGCACTGTAACTTGCTTCCACCTCTGTGACCCCAAATGCCAGAGGCTGTTTGATTGGAGGTCAGCTCTGTCTAGTCTGTGCAGTGGTGGACTAGAAGAGAGGCCATTTGGTATTTGCATGGAAATAGGGGAGATATGAACCTACCCGTGTGTGTGCAGGGGGAACTCTGCAAAGAAACTTCGCGTGAGAGCACGTAGTTCTGCCCTGCATGCCAGCTACAGAACCTTACTTTCACGCACATCTGTAAAGAAGAGTCAGAATACCTTGAAACAGTTTGATAACTCCCAGCTCTGGAGAATTCTGCTCCAAAAATGTATTTGATGTCCTCAATCTTAATTCCATTAAACGCTGAAGAAAAAAAATACTGCACTTATGTAATGGATAGGAAATAGTTATTCAGAGTAACTGACTTTCAGTAATTTGGAAGTATGAAATGTTGAATCCACTGTGTACAGAGAATAACCAGCTTGAAAGGGTATTGTTGAATGCATGTTCTGCATAAAGGACAAACATCCGGTGGCTGTGGTTGCTCCCTGTAGTTATCTGTGCCTAAACAGTCTTCCCCCATATGCATTATGCATAGAATTGACAGCTCATCACCAGCATGTAATTCAGTCAACAGAGACGACTGTTTTCCTGGCACATAGAAAACCATCCAAAAGCCTCTTTCATTTCCTTAAAATGACAGTTTCTTTCCCAGTTTTCGTTCACATGGCAACATTGAGTAGGAGAAATATCGGTAGCGGTATCAGGAAGGGGAAATAGAAATCAGTGTTTAAACTCAGACTTTGTGTTTTTTTCACCTGTCATTTTCTTACTTAAAATATATTTTTCTGCTTTGAAAGCTCTGCTTACTTTAAAGAGAAGACATTTAGTTATTAGACTGTAATCCTGTCTGACAGTGATGGGGACAAATACAATGTAATGAACATATATTACGCTGTGAAAAATGTTTAATTTGTAGAACTGATTTGTCATTGTAATTTAACATGGTTTGATCATATTTAACAGTATCTGCTTTGTCCTCAGATATCCAAACACAGCTTCTGTCACCATCTTCCTGCTTTTCTCAATCGCTGTTTGAACTTAGAATTTCAGTTTAGAAGTGCAGTCCTCTCTATTTGGGCTAAGGGAATGCCTCTTGGTAATAACAGAGGACTCCCGTCTTCCAACAGTGTGAAAGAGAGAGAGCTCATTTACTTACGTTTACTTAAATAATCATTTGTTTCTGTCGTGTATATCATGTGCAAAGTACTTTTTCAAATGACAAGAGAGAGTCCCAGCCATAAATCATTCACAATGTAAAGACAGAGAAAGATTATAAGAAGAACGGGAAGTAACTTTTAATCTTCTGACATTCTGTCAGGTGCTATATTCTGAAAAGTGTTTTTTTGTCTGCATGTTTGTTTTCCTCCCAGAATGGTGGAATATATATTCTAGCTAACCAGAAAGGCTGTGATGGTGATCGCCTATATTATGATGGCTGTGCCATGATTTCGATGAATGGAGAAACAGTTGCACAAGGATCCCAGTTTTCACTCGATGATGTGGTAATATATTCAACCTACAGCTGCTACTGCTAGTTACAGCTGAAATTAGTATGGCTTCATTTATGCTCAAAACATTCCAGACATTGCAGATACTAGGCCCATGTCTCTAGACTCAAAAGATACTTATTTTGACTATGCTGTTCAACTAGATGCAAGGTTTTTCCTAGTTAAGTTACCCAGGCCTGATCTACAGTAGCTCTCTTGATTTTGCTAGCGAGGAGGAGCTCTCACAGTGAAGGAACCTCATGAAAATGTTTGCGTATGCAATCACTGTGTTTAGGAGAGACCCTGTTAATTTATATTTCCTTATAAGCACGAAAGGACAAAGGATTGTGGTGTTCTGATTATGACCCAGTTTGGTAGATAGTAGGTTTCATAGGTTGAGCTTTACTTCAAAAAGCCTTTTCTCAGTGGTTTTGTCATCAAAGCTGTAGGTTTCCTCACATTATGTACCAAATTCATCTCTTTTCCCCAGTATGCTTCTTGACTTTTCCTCTTGACCTTTGCTGCAACTGATGGTGAACCTGTTGTTCAGCCATCTGACAAACGCTAGAGATTTGTTGTGGTTTATGAGCGTCCTGGTGTCCTCAGTGAAGCGAGTCGGTTGTGCTCACTTTGTAATGGAAGTAATTCTGCTGCGTCAGAAACTACTTGAGAAGCGAGCATAAAAATCTGTATTGAAAAAAGTGGCATGCATTCTTCTTCCCCGATATTTTTTGTAGTCCACGCCTGTCAAATGCTTTTTATCTGTTTGTGTAGAATCAATCTAATGTTGAAAGCCTTTCCCCAGGAGGTGCTGGTTGCCACTCTGGACTTGGAGGATGTTCGAAGTTACAGAGCAGAGATTTCATCTCGTAACTTAGCGGTAAGAATTCTTTGTGGAGGTTATGTTTGTAAATTCTGCCAAGTTTGAGTAGTTACTGAATTTAAGAAGTATTTGTGTGTCTCGGCTGTCACAGTATTCTATAGATCTGATGTTTTATAGGTATATGTTACATTAAAATGGATGTCTTCCCAATTTTTCTGTATTATTGCTTAGGCAAGTAAAGTGAATCCGTATCCCAGGGTAAAAGTGAATTTCGCTCTGTCATGTTCTGATGATGTAGCTGTACCTACTTGTATGCCAATCCAGTGGAGACATCATAGTCCTGAGGAGGAGATCAGGTAAGCTACTTACTGAATCTGTTGCTTGAAAATGATTCTGAATAAAACAAACAAACAAAACCCCCAAAATCCCAACCCAAACCTCAAACTAACTAAAAAGAGATAAACTTATATTTAAGTAAAGTACGTACCTCATTGGAAGACCACAGTAAATATGTTGACTTGCTTAGGTCTTATACCATAACCCTCTTGGAATAAGCATATTCTGTAATTTCAGCCTCGGTCCTGCATGTTGGCTTTGGGACTATTTAAGGCGCAGCAAACAGGTAAGAACAACTGGTTTTGTTCTTTGCCTTGGCATGCATGTCTTCTGTGCCGTAGGGACAGTACACATTGCTGTCCTACGCTGCTGTTAATGCAAAGTGATGGTAGTCCACGGTGCAAGGTTTGAGTTTTTCACTGGTAGCACATTCAGACTTAAAATCCGTGTGCAGAGTGTGACTTCAGTATGCTCTTCAGACCTTTTCCTTAGGAATTGTGCTTTCTTTGAAAGCAACAGTCAAGCTTACCTAACAAAGGGAATTTAATTTCTTTTTCTTTGAAACACGGTTTTTTCCAGTAGGAAAGATATTTTAATGGCATGATGGAGATGTGTAAAATAAGTAGAGTGATGTGAACTAGTAATTCAGTTCAACAGTGAAATATACATGAAAAATATAACGCTCCTCTGTCTTACTAGAGGGTAAAGGCATGCGGGAAGTTTTCCTAGCCAAAGGGTTTACACTGGCTACTTGTTTGCTTATCCATTTGATAAGAGTTTAAGAGGGTTTGCTGGGTCTGGTTTCTTTCTTTGTTTGTTTTTCCCCAATAGGATACAAGCAGGCTTGAACAATGCATGTGCAATTCTTTTATGAGAGTATGTTTCTGAATGGTACAACATATATTTTTCCAATTTTGCTATTTGGGATGTCTTCCTTGCTCTATTTTCAAGGCAGGATTTCTCCTACCTCTTAGTGGTGGAATTGACAGCTCTGCTACAGCTTGCATAGTGTACTCTATGTGTCATCAGGTTTGCCTGGCAGTCAAGAATGGAAGTAAGTAGACGTGTGTGTCAGGCTAGATGTGCTTACTAATGGTTAAGGCCAGGTTAACATCAGCTCAGTGCAATAGATGCAAGAGGTCATTAATGGTAGACTCTTGCCCAGTTCTTCTACTAGAATCCTTTGTATCTCTTCAGAAATTCCAGCAAAAATGTGTGTCCAGATTTCAGGTTCCCTGAATTGGCTTAATAGGTTTCATTTTGAGTTTAAGAATTGGATGTAGAACTCAGACTAGTTTCTATCTACCGTATCGTTCAAAACATTGGCTGCTGTAGTTCTGGGATTTCAGCTTATCGTGGGAATATTCTCCTATTAAATTCAGCACTACAAAACATGGTTAGGCATGGTTCAGACTCTTAAACTGGCTTTAAGTAGACCATATGCATTTAGCTAAGCCTTTGTACATATTGGATTGTATTTTCAATGAAGTTTCGTTAAGGTGCAGAGCAAAAGGATTGAGTATTTCCATGTTCAAAATTAGGAGCAAAAGCAGTAATTCTTCTATTTGATATATGAATATATGTTTGGCAAGTTAGATGATGGAGTCACCTTATTTGCGAGGGGCCGTGTAAAGCTTTATTGGAATTCAAGAAACATTCCAGATACTCACATATACTGGATAGCAGGAGCACAACAATTTCCACTCTTTTTCTACTTCTTTTGCTTCATCCTCAGATGCAGATGTGCTGGCTGATGTGCGCAGGATTGTGAATGATGAAACCTATGTCCCTGAGGATCCTCGAGAATTTTGCAAGCGTGTCTTTACCACTTGCTATATGGCTAGTGAGAACTCCTCCCAGGACACGTGCAACAGGGCTAAACTTCTGGCTGAGCAAATAGGCAGGTACACATGGAGAAGTGCTGGGAAAAAAAAAAAAATCATGTTCTGGCAAAGACTTTAAAGTTTTCGAACTCTAAAACAGGAAAAAACGGGAGAGGAGTAGTAGATGTGTTAAGTAGGAGTAATCCAGACATTATTTAAGTGTATAAATGTGAGGCAAACTTAGCAGCATTTGGTGAAGGATGTGGGAATTTGGGAATGGACTCTGGAGAGTGTCATTCTTCATACCAGATCTGAGATGGTAGGAGCCTTAGAACATCATTGTATCATTGTACGGGTGTTTTTTTTTTCTTTTTTTTAATGCTATTTTATATAGTCAGAATATGCAAGTTGAGTCACTTCTGCTCTAATTCTTCTCAGCTATCACATCAATCTGAACATAGATGCGGCTGTGAAAGCTATCGTGGGAATTTTCAGCATGGTGACAGGTCGAACTCCCTGTTTTTCTGTCTACGGAGGCAGCAACAGAGAAAACCTGGCACTCCAGAACGTGCAGGTGTGTTTCACGTAGGCTGAATCAGGTCAGACCCTTGTTGTCTTTTTTGAAAAAGCACAAAATGGTGAAGTAGCAAGAGGGGCCCTTCCTTTGCGTTGCTGTGAAGACCTGAACTTGTGGTGCGTCCCTGAAGATTCCTGGCCTTCCAGTAAAGACTTGTCTGCAGCAATAATCCATAATCCCATGTAACTCAGGAGAAGACTGAGATAATTACTGCTTGTGACTTTTAAAACCTGGTCAGGAGGAAATAGTACCTGGCCGTGTATCATGAATAGCACTGGTGTTTAGAAAAGCATCTCCGCAAACAGTTGCCAGGTCAGGAAAATGAGCAGTACAGTATTCTAACAGACAGGCTTGAGTCCAGTTGGATTGTGGCAGGTCAAGACTCAAATATTGCCGATGGATACTAGACTTCCCTCTGGTGAATGTTAGCAGCCTTTAAAAGGTTCTGTGTGAGATGTCAAGCTTACCCATTCCAAATCCTAGATGTCTTCAGTTTTAGAAGGTAGAAGATAATTTTTTTTTTTGCATCAGAAGGTATTTAATCTTCAACAGGCTTAAAATGCAGCTCAAACACACATTTCCAGTTACGCATTTTCATTGCGTCAGAACAGCTTGGTGCTGTGCCTGGGTGCTGCTGCTATACACATGGTACAGAATCACAGAAAACATAGCTGCCTAGTGACTTCTAGTCCCTGGCTCCAGTTGTACCTTTCGTTGTCTTGATAGATTTCTTTCTGGCCTATTCTTAAAAGCTTCCGACATAACCAGCAATTCTGTTTTAATTCTGGGTAAATGATGATTGTCATGTCTGATAGCTTTTGTTAGCCGAGGACTTGATCTTTTCCCTTGCTGTTACTGGAGAACTCCAGCTGTCTCGTCTGGAAGCAAACAGTGAATCCTTTATCAGCTGTTTGGCAATGGGACAGGCTGTAGTCACAGAGGAGGGTGGCGATTTCCCTAACATCACACACGATTGCAGCTAGAGCTGGAGGCTGAATTTCAGGTCTGTTTGGTGTTACCACCATCATTAGAAAAAGCAGAGTTTCAGAATGGGGGCAGAAGCAAAGGGAACTTTTTTCAAATTTTATGTAAGTAAATCCCTTTGGCCTAGTACTCGATAAAAGGGTGTGTTAGACAGATGGTTTATCTGCATACTTCACCCCTCATGGATCCTTATTAGTGCTCGTAGGAGGAAGAAAATGGCAATGACTCCCCATTCTGCAATTCAGAGTAGAATAAACTTGCCCAGTCATAACAGTCTGTGGCAGTAGTGGATACCTAACCTGGGTTTCCTACGTGTGTTCAGCATTTTCTCCACAAGACCGTCCATCTTGCATTAACATTTACCCCTCTTGTGTTTTGTTCTTCATGGGTTTATTTAAGGAGTTGATTCAGAAAAATGATTTTGTTTTGCAGGCTAGAATAAGAATGGTCGTTGCCTACCTGTTTGCTCAGCTGACACTCTGGACTCGTGGGATGCCAGGGGGACTTCTGGTGCTAGGATCAGCCAATGTGGATGAAAGGTTGGTGAAAGTTAGAAATCTAAAACTGGGTGAACTGGGAACAGGTCACTGCGTTTCCTTGCAACTCTACCAAATCCCAGTGTGGATTATGACTCAGAAGAGGTAACAAGTTAAGAATGCACTGAAATTAATGAAAATAGTTAAACTGGCCTGAATGGAAAATTATGTATTTTTCAGAAGTTTAGCCAAAGTCTTGTCATAGTTTTTCAATAAAATGCTGTTTCTTCCTTAGCTGTTTTCAGCAGAGCTTGCCTGTGCAGTTACCGGATTAACTTCACAATCTGTTACTTGTTGTATTTTCAGTTACTGTATTGGGAATTAAGTTGTGAGCTTTGAGTTGAGCAATAGATTTTAAAAATCTGGAGTTATCGGAGCTGACTATTTGAAGATTAAAGCAGTCGCCATAAGACTGTGAGATTGATAACCTCGAAAGCTGGGAGAGTAGTGTTTGCTGATTCTCCGGGTGTTTTGGGGTTTATATTTTCAGTTGGTCAGGAGAATATTTTAGTTGTCTTACATCAAATGTATTGCCTTAGCATGGGCAGTTTTGCAGTGCTTTGTAAGTGTTTAAAATACCATCTTCCTCCTGGCAATTTCATGGCTTTAGGGTAACCCTTTTGCAGCCAAACGCTTGTTTGCCCCTTACATATAAATACGTTAACAATATGCAGCCTGTTTCTCCCTGTCTTTATATGACATACACATTTTGTACAGTATAGACTATTATCTGTTATACTAATATTACATTATTTGCTATTACTATATCAAATTTCTGCTCTTGCGCAGTCTCCGAGGTTACTTGACGAAGTACGATTGTTCAAGTGCTGATATCAATCCCATCGGTGGAATCAGCAAGGCTGACCTGAAGAGCTTCATACAATATTGCATTGAAAATTTTCAGCTCACGGCGCTCAGAAGGTGAGTGGTGAAACAGTGCTATTTGGTAACTGTGTTTGTATGCAGCGTATTGTGGACTTCAGAGTTTGGTTTTCTCTAATAACAGAGCTAAGCTACAGTAATATTGCAAACGCTAATAAAGAAAAGCCTTTTGCACATCCCTCTGTTTTTAAATGATTGTTTACGCTTACACAGTGTAACTGGCTGCGGCTGAAAATGGTGCCAGTCTTAGGGGTTACTGTATGCAAGCACTTGCGGTGTTAACTCCACTGAAGGAACTGTTTGAACCAGGTGCTTTATGTTTTTGGTATAAAGCATAGCCTTTTAAAGATGGAACAGCTTGTAGGTACCACTTCTTTAGAGTTACCCAGTCATTTAGCAGCTTATGCCCTGAAAAGGTTTTGAATGAAGCATTTGGTTTTTAACAAACCAGGCTGTTTGATAATTAGTACTCATGAGACTGGATAGAATTCATGTTTTGCTGTTTACCTTTTTCTTACAGTATCATGTCAGCTCCACCCACTGCAGAGTTAGAGCCCCTGGTGGATGGACAAGTGGCTCAAATTGATGAGGTAATGGGCAGTGACTTTAAATGCTCTGGTAAGCCTTAGCCCAAAATTTGTTTTTTGCCCAATTACTATCGTTTCCTTCTGTATGTATCAGTGCTATTGACAAGCATGTTGTAAACAATATTAAAGCTGCTGGCAAGGCATTAGTATCCCACACCAGCCTTAACTACATGGACAACAGTTTCCAAAACAACAAACTAACTTTTGTTTTGAATTATTTTATATTTTGGGTGCTTAGAGGGACAGGTGTTCTGAAATTCAGTTTGGTTTAAAGTTTCTTAATGTCAAAAGAGAGTCAGGCAGGGCTTTATTGCTATTAAAAGGACTGGTGGCAAAACCCTTCCTCTTCTCCCCCCCCTTCTCTTTGCTATCCCCTTGGCTAAGAGAGGACCAGTAAGCCTAACAGCTGCCTCTGAGGGCTGTTGGATATTTAACTTGTAGGATACTGTAAAACCCTTTGTGATAAAGCAAAGGGTTGCTGAATTAGAATTAGTGGTTTTCTTAATTTGGCCTTACCTTATTGATATATTCCCTCCTAGAAGGGAAAACGAACAGATATTTCTCAGGAAACAAATGTTTCCACTGGCCAAATCAAATATATTAATGGAAGAATTTCAAATCTCCCATTTCAGAGAGAATTTTTTCTTCTGCTCATATTATCACTTTGTCTTTTTGATCACTGGCAATTTCATTTTGGTGTTTCCTTGATTAAACTGGGTTATTGTAATTGCTCCATGAAATCATTAGTTACAATCTGCATAGTTAAGATTGTCAGTGACTTTCTGTGTGTGTGATTTCAGGCAGATATGGGGATGACATATGCAGAGCTCTCAATCTATGGCAAATTAAGAAAAATTGCAAAGGCTGGACCATACAGTATGTTCTGTAAGCTGCTTAATATGTGGAAGGAAATTTGTACTCCAAGAGAGGTAATGTAAAACCAAAAAAATCAGATCATGTAATGTCTTTGCCAAAATAGAGTATGTTTGGAGAGGGGTTGAGTAGAGTTCCCTTTAGCTGAAAGGGATAGCTTAAATTATTCTGTGTTTAGAGATTGCTGTAGCAGAATATGCTGGAAAAACTGGTATGAATCTCTTAAATTAATGGAGCTCATTGTCTGTGTTGCTAATTGTTAGAACAGTAATTGGGTAATTGGAAAACAATTACTTCAGAGCTATACCTTCAGGGGAGAATTACTGTCTGAAATATACATGGCTAACTACACCTGAAGCCTTTGGTTATGTATTCTGAGACAGAAAATGGCTCATGCTTTGAGAGACTGGCTACAGTGAAGAGGTGTCTGCTTTGCTCTTACATAGTTCTTCCTTTCTTGTGCATAAAGGAAAAAGTTCAGGTTGTCACCTAAACTGCAGAGCCTAGTGCTTACTGTTAGATTTCTTACAAGGCACTTCCGTGTTGGTAAATGATAAGCACAGAGACCAAGGTGGTGTCTGAAAATGCCCCTCTTCCAGGTAGGGTCACCCACAGTGATTCATACTAGTGGTGGTAGATAATTTATGTAAATGTTAATGGCAAAAAATGGGTGTGTAAAGCTAGGACATAGTCTCCAAAATACTGTTGTTCTCCTAAATTTTTCAAATACTAAGAATCCTCATCTGATTAAAAGCTATGTTCTTTGTACACCAGGTGGCATCAAAGGTTAAGCATTTCTTCAGGATGTATTCAGTTAACAGACATAAAATGACCACCCTCACTCCTTCCTACCACGCTGAAAACTACAGTCCGGATGACAACCGATTTGACCTGAGGCCTTTCCTTTACAACACCACATGGTCCTGGCAGTTTAGGTGTATAGATGAACAGGTAAACGCCCTCTCCTTCTTGTTTATATATTTAAAGCTCTTGCAATGGGACAAGCTCAGCTCCAGTGAATCTCTAGCAAAAGACAGCTAGCATTTAGGATACTAGTTCAATACAGAAATAACTCTGATTTGTTCTTTTCACATAACTGTGAGGCTAAGAATTCTCAGATTTCAGTGTGGGCTGGGGTGTTTGGTTTTTTTTTTTTTTTTGTGAAGTACAGCTTGTTATATTGCTAGGAAAGCAAGAAGAAGGAAAAAACAGAATATATCTGCTGAGCCCAGAAATGGATAGGTGTACCCACACTCATGAAGTCTTGAGGTAATGTGGAGAACAAGGTTATGTGTTTCGGTTTCAGTTCAGGACCTGTCTGAAGGGATCTTTTTAACTGAGGAATTAAGACTTGACCTACATCTGAGTGGGAAAAGCCAGTAAGAGGCAGCAGTTCATCGTGAATGCTTTTCCCACCTGCTTCTACAACAAAACCTTCTTTGAACCTCAAGTCAGTTGACTCACAACTACGTGTTTGCTCAAATACAGCAACAGTAATGGTACAGTGCTCAGTGTGAGTGCTGTGAGGTGCGGAGGGGCTCAGGCAACTATTGGAACTGTGCTTAACTTTGTAGCTTTTAGTCACACCTTCAGTGTTATTTTAATGCATTTTTTTTTTTATGGCAAAAGTGCTGGGCTGAAGAATTTTAGCACCTTGAAGTTTTTTTCTGCCAGAGATTTTACACCTCAGTTGCTTTTAAGAATATGTTTATATATGTAATAAAACGTTAATTCCCTCGTCTGTGAAATGCCAGACATGCTGTAATAGTGTTTTATTACCTTAAAACCTGGGATAAAAGCTACCACGTGCAGCACTTTTTTGTAGGTCTTTATGGCAGGTTTTTTTCCCCATAGTTTTGGACCTTTGCCTGCTGAAGTCCAGGACAAAAGTTATTTTGGCCTCAGTGGGAGTTGGTTAAAATATTTTTGTAGGGTCTGGACCAAAATGTAATAATTTTATGCTTACAGTAAATGTGATTAAGATCTTTTAACGCTCCAGGATATTGTTACACTCTTTAACTAGACTTGTATGTAATAGCAGTTGTGCTATGCAAGGGCACTAGCCATTGAAATTTATTCCTGAAAACTGGGAGACAAATTTGGGGAAGAATCTGTCATGTAGGCAACAGTAACCCCAGCTGTGAAGGTCAGCAGTAACCTGAACTGAAAACTCATTGCCATGGGTAGCTTTTTGCAAGACTGCAAAATAATGGCTTGCAGTAATGTGAGTCAAATCTGCCTTATACAAGAAAGGGAATATTGTAAGAGTTTCCACTTACTGTGCATATTCAGCACAATTGTAATTCTGAAGAGAATCACTGTCTAGGACAATGTGTCACTGTTAATTATGCTCCTGGGACTTAATCAGCAGTTAAGGTTTTTCTGGCATAGTAACAGGACTCTGAAAATACAGTATAAACTCTAAATTACATGGTTCTGCCAGAAAACACCTTTAGTTAGGTAATGCCAGGTTTTCCTGTAGAAAAGTCCTATTACAGCTTGAGCTCATTTGTGAAGGGAAATAGTTTTGAGTGCTAATGATAGAGAAATCTGTTGGATTTGTGGAAAGTACTTTTCCACTTTGGATGTGTAGTCAAGGCAATTTAATTATCCGCTCTTTTATGTGCAAAATTCCCCTCTGTATTTGCTGCAGAAGGAACAGGGATAAGCGGAGGTTGAGATCATGAAGTTTGCTGGGAATTGCCAGATTTGTCCTTGGAGTCTTAATGTCATTCAGCTCTACCTAGCTGAAAGGTTCCACCTGAGCGATGAAATTTCAGTGGTTTAGAGCAACCCCAGGAACTCCAGGAGCACTGTCTGTAGCTTCTGCCTTTGAGTTACATCTGAGCTAAAGGGTATGTGGTCAGAGCTTGCACCTTTAACAAATTCTGGGTGCCAGAATGTTAATTGGGGTTTTAATAGGTGACATAATTTGGAGGACCTGTGACATAGCTCAGAAGAAAGCTGGCACGCCTACCCCCCAAGGATTAGGTATCTGCAGATACCGTCTTCTGCTTTTTCCAGTGCTTGCCAGTCAGGCCGCAAGATTAGCGGTCAAACCAAAAGATTTATCAACCTGAGTGTCTTTGTGCATGTCTTTCACAACCAGTAGCAGATGTTGAAGGAAGAATGTAAGAACAGGGAATTTACAGTACAACCCTTCCTATATATCCCCATAGATTTGGGGAACGTAAAAACGAATTTCCAGAGTCAGAGATAACATGCAGAATGTTGTGTTTACTCTGTGCTCCTGGGCTATCCTCCATGAGTTTGTAGAATCCTTTCTGAAACTATGTAGATTGTTAGTCTTAACAACAGCTTAGCTTCATATAAGGTAATTCCTTTTCTTAAGTTGTGAGAACAGTGAAGGTCAGTTTCGTAAAACTGTGTGTGTACACGAAAAGCATCTCCTCTGCTTTAATTCTTCTAGGCTTTCTGTTAAGGGCAGGGTTCCAGGTTATGCCCTGATCTGATCTGACAGCTGTCACCAAAAGGGTCAGTCTTGCCTCCCTTCCTGTCTCCCCTGGCTTCTGAGATGGCTTTGGTGCTTGTCTCACTCCTCAGTCAGCCAAGTGAAGTCACCAAACTGACAAAAAAACCTAGGAACTGATGGGAGCATGCCCCGCAGGGAGGTTAAGGGGGCGGGTGCGAAGAAAGTGCGACCTTCTCTCTGACTGCAGCTGACTTCCTGTTCAGCTCAGCTGTCCCCTGGAGCGTGCCCTGCTGTCAGTTCCTGATAAATCTGGGCTCTACACTGTTTTGTGACGGAAGTCTGAAAAGACAGGAGACATTAAATGCAAACTTATTTTTACTGTTGAATCGGTTTCCTTTTAACTTGCAGGTATCCAAGCTAGAAAAAAAGGAAGGAATATCTCTAGCTGAAGACGTGGACTGATTTGCTGTCTTGTGTAACTGTGGTAATTGATTTGTGAAGGAGAACGCTCAAAACTGGAGTGTACTGTGGTGATGAGCAGAGGTGACCCAAACAGCTGTTGAGGTGACCATCATAAACGCTAGTTGTAATCAAGTCCCTTTTTTTTTTAATTGACTCCCAGTTTTGATCCCAATATACTTAAACCATAGTTTGGCTAAGGAATCATTTATTAAGGATTTTCTTCAACTACTGGAGTTAATTGCCTTTAATTGAAAATATTTGGATAAGCCATCAATCAAACAAATGCAGTCGTCTTCTGTGAAAGTGAATGCACGTACAGGTATTCAAGTTTGGTTCTAATAATTTGGATATGATTTTTGAGTAACATTCAGCTGAAAGGATAAAATTTTAACAGTTCTGGCATGTACTGTTGAGGGGAAAAACTCATTTTACTTTGCAATAAACTTGTAATTTTATAATGCTAATTGACTCTCTTATTTTACTCTATTTTGTAGCTTTTTATGTATCTAGCATTGGCTATGTAGACTGGTCCAGTGTTTTGAAAGGCCACATAAGGTCTAATTCAGCAAGGTATTAGAAGCATGTCTAACTTGAAGCAGATGAGGTATCTCCTTGCTAGTGGGATCCAAATTAGAGCTCAGCTTCTTGTTTTGCATCTACTTGTTGTGTAACTTGTGACAATTAATTTTAAAATCTCTGACTTAATTTTCTCAGAGAGGAGTAATACCTACTTCATCAGGATGTTCAGGGATTGTTTAATTGTTATTGATCTCCAAGATCCTCAGCTGTATTTTAAGGATTTTTAATAAAGCTGGCATGGTCTTTTCCCTCCTAGCGTTTTTGATATGTAAGGGTAACTTGGTGTACCTGAAATAAGGTGTTTCTTCTGGTGTGTGGTGTCCTGAATAGGGTGGACAAGTTTGGTATCCGTGTCCCTGTCTACTGCAGGGGGTTGGACTAGATGACCTCTAAAGGTCGCTTCCAACCCAAACCATTCTATGATTCTATGATCTGTGTTGCTGCTGTTATTCCTATATGCTCTGGTGCTGCTTGTCCAGGAGCTACGATCTGTTATCGCTGACCATGCAATCGGTGAGTGGTTGGACTTGCCCACATAATGCCTTTACTGTTGGAATCAAGCTCGCTGGGTGTAAAACATCTGGAAATGGAGTGAATATTGCAGAATGAAGTATAAAGCCAGCTTCCTTTGGGCGCAATTAATGTGTTACCCACCTTCCACCTACTGTTGGCAGAAAGTTATTTTAACTTCATGACTTCACTGATCTTTTAAATGTGTCCAGTGCTGCGGAACAATAAAAAAGGTACGGGGATAGGCTTGTTCCTTCACTCGCGTCCTTCTACTGCTAGTTCATTTAATGTTTGGCCATTTCCATTGCATTTTTTAAAAAATTTATTTGAAAGGTGCACTTTTAATAGGGGAAACTAGAAATGTATTTCTGAGGTGCTGGGCAAACAATGCTATAACTGCGACAGCAGGGGAGCTTAGACCAAGTGAGACTTCTGTTAAAATTGTTGTATGTTGTGCTAATTGAAAATGCCTGCTAAAGGGCATGTTCTCCACATTTGTTTTCCACTATCCAGAAAGACAGAGTTGATTCATATGGAGGTAAAGACACTGCATTGTTCTTGGCAGGTTTATTATACGGTATTTATTTAAATACAGAGCTAGCTTACCTTAGTAGATGTTGCTGCTTGTCTGATGGGAAACCCCAGCTGAGATTCGCCTTCCTTCACCATCAGCTGGGCACTTCCACTTCCTGTTACAGCCAGAGGGGGTGGATAAATTCTGAACAGAAGCTCAGGAATCCATTGTATTTTTGAAGACTGCTTCTTTTTGTTTCCTGAAGTTACTCTTTCCTGACAATCACAGAAGAGAAAAGAAGGAAACATTTGCTTTCATTCAAATAAAAAATAATAGCAAAAATTATACAGTGGTTATATGTGCTCCCTGTTACTGTGGTTACCCTGGATATTTCAGGCACTTAGGGAAAGGACACTTGTGTTTCTCAGCAATGGCACTTACTGCATGCGTGCAAATCACATTTTATTTTTCACCTGCTAGTGTTGAATACAGATTGTACCAGCCCACCCCTACTTTCCTTTTCCTGTCCTGAATTTTTCACTGTAGCTGTTCCGTCTGATGCCTCTATTCCAACTGTTATCAATAATAACTCCAATTTTACCAGTGCTTTGCTGTTTCTTGAGAAAGGGAAGTAACTGTAACATGTAGTTGCTGATGTTCACTTTTTACTAGTTATGACTATTACGGTAAAGATAATGTAATGGAGTTTTTATTTTAAGCTCACCAGGAAAGCTGGCTCTGACCCTGACTTCTTTAGAAGTCAGTGTGAAACAGTGATGTTGTGACCCATCAGTCATGCAGCTTGAAGGCAAAAACTACCCCACTACTGATTAAACAGAATAGGATGGACCTACTCTTACAGGCTGGAAAACCAAATAGATGGATTGATACACTTCTCTGTTTACTCCTATGCTGCCCTAGCTCTCAGTATGTGGCATAAAATAGCATATAGCTGTCAAATTATCCTGACGTCTACCCTTTTGAAACTGCAGATTTAGGAAATTGAACAGTAAAAGCGCGTATGAAGGGGACCATGAGGAAAGGGGGAGAGCAGCAAATGTGAGGCATCTTGTAACAGGCACAGTAGTATAAGCTGAGGTTGTAGTTGCTTCTGGGACGCCTAGGTGCCTAAATACAAGTTAAATATCTTCTGCTACGGCTGCAAACGATTATTTAAGAATGCGAGTACAAGCAGGAAGCCATAATTTATAACCTCGCTATTATTTGCTCAGTAAATGCTAGAGCCAACCGCCCCCCGGCCGCGGTGCTGTTGGGCAGTGACTGCCTCAGAGGTGCGCTCCGCCGAGGAGACCGCGTTTACAGCTTTCGTGAGGTAAAAAAGCTGCAACTCCTCCTGAGGGATATTTCTTTTTTCTTTTTTTCAAAAAGCGTAAACGATGTCTGGGATCTGCGTGCCAAGTTGCGGGGAGGAACTGAAGCTTTTTACCACAGACTCGCTGTCGCGTCTTTCATCCGCCCCCGACCGCTTACGATGCTGGTTCCTGAGGCGGGGGGCAGACCGCGCTCCGCGTGCTGCCAGCGGGAGGAGTCCGTCGGGGGCAGCGCCGCTCCCGGCGGCAAGCCCGGCCGGACCGACGGGAGGAGCCCCGCTCCCGCCCTCCCCCGGCGGCTGGTCACGTGCGGCGGGCGGGGCCACCCGGGGGGCGCCGCCCTCCCGCCCCGCCCTGCTCCCGTCCCATCCCATCCCGGCGGCGGCGCGGAGGGAGCGCGGTGGCCGTTGCCGATGGAGGCGGGAGTCAGCGCCGAGGCGGAGCCCTTGTTGCCCCCGCGGAGCTGGCGAACGGGACGGGGGCTCTGGCGGGCGGGTAGCGGTGACCGCCCCGCCGCCGGGGACGGTGAGTGCCGCGGGGCGGGCGGGGGCAGCGGCGGGGCGCCCCGGGCCCGGCGGGCGGCGCTGAGGGAGCCGGTGCCTGAGGCGCTGAGGAGGGCGGCGGCGCTCTCGCCTCTCGCCTCTCCCCTCCCTCAGGGCTTGTCCTCCCCGGGCAGCCTGGAGGAGGAAACCCCCCAGCCTGCCGAGGGGCCGGGGCTCGGCGGGGGTCTGCCGGCCTTTCGGCGGCGGCCGCTCCGCCCGGCGCGGCCCTGCGGGAGGGGCTGCGGCCGCCCCGGCTGGTGGAGCGCCCTGAGCGGCGGCCACTGATCTCAGGTGCAAGCCTTGCGCTCCTGCAGCTTCGGGCTTGTTTTGGTTTTTTGGTTGTTTTTTTATTGGTCGTTGTTCTTTATTTTTTTTAAGGTGCTGACAAGTTTTTTTCCTCTCACTCAGTACATGTTGGAGGACGGGATTCTCAGTTCCCTCAGGAGAGGCTCCTTTGGGCACCTCAGGTTCTCTGTTTTCAGGGTATCGCATCACTTCAGTGACCCGTCACTTTTTGTTGCCTGTTTGTTCAGTGTCAAAAGGGCATTGGGTCTGAGAGGGCTCCTGCACGCCCAAACTTGAGCAGTACTTTAATCATCACTTGTGACTAAGTGTCACTAACTGTGACTAAGTTGCAGAATAAATTGGGCATTCTCAGTAGAATGCATAGAAAATGTGTTTTCATTTTAAAAAAAAAACAAAACTGAAATTGCTGAAGTAAACATTTCTTGATAATTTCTCTTTTTTAATTTTATATTAAGAGTAGTTGCTTGGGTTCTGCCCTTTCAAAGTAGTTGAGATTAACGCTAGGCTCCTGCTGTGTGTTCCAAGAACCTAAAGCTTTTGCTGTCCCTTTAATGAATACTGTCCCTTTAAACAACTTTATTTTTATCTCACTGGCGTTCTACGTCCTAAAAAAAATAAGATCTGTATTGCATGAGCCTAGTTTGTGTCTTGTTTATGCTCAGTCCTTCTTGCATCATGGTTCATATCAGAACCGGTACAAAACTGTGTTGTTGCTTATGCTCAGATAAATGGTGACATTTAAAAACTGTTTTCAGTCTCCGCAGAAAATTGATGTGGCCGAATCATGTGGAACATAAAATTATCTGGGACACTCAGAACAATGAATGTTGTTTCTGGTGTTGCTTGGCGTCTGGAGAAGGTTGTGCAAGTACAGGGACTGACTCTTTCTCATTGTATCCCATGCTGTGATTGCTGTCTCCTCCTAGGAGTCAGTATCAATCACAGAATCACAGACCTCTTCCCCTCTGTGGGAGGGTTACACTAACACGTATTTTGTTGTACCTCTAGCCGCCTCTGCTTTCTCTCTCTCTAGCTCTTTTTTTTTTTTTCTTCCTCATTTTGGCCTTAATTGCCTCTGTCTCTCTAGTTGGCCGATTGCCAGGTTAGTTACTGAAAGGTCCTAATTCAAGTGAACGCAAGTGATTGCCCTTTATGTATGTATCTTCATAGGCACTTCATAGTAATGGGTTTTGAAGTGTTGTGTAGTAACAAATTTGATGATATTTTATGATATTTTATTTCACTTTGTGTACTTTCACCCCGTTCTGTGTCTTGAACTCTGACCTTTTTGATATAGTAATAAAAACTCTCAGGACAAATTAAAAAAAGGACTGGAGATTTCTGTTGGTTTTGGAGAGAACAAGATAGATCTAAACCTCAGTACCTTTATTAAGCAAAAGTAAAAACGCCTAGAATACAGCATCTGATTTTTTTTTCCAGCTTTGCTTGACTGTACATTGTCAAAGAACTTCATTGAAGTTCCATTATGATGTGTGTTACGTAGGACTTGCCTATGTATAGAAATATTCCAGTCTTGTGATAAGTATTTAACAGCTAGTGTAGTCTAGCTACTTAAGCTAAATTTAAGAGAGAACCTTTTCACAAAACACAGAAAGACACACAATGCGGTTGAGGTGATTATTGCTTACGTAATTGAATGTATGGTGCTGCTGACGTAGCAAATGTGACAGGAGCTCTCTCTTAACTTTTTGTGCATGTACAGTGCCCTTTGTCATGAGAACCATGGTCATGGAGTTTCTGTTAACTAATAAGCAAGCTGTATTCTTTACCCAAAGTACATCAAGTGATTCTTATTTCTTTTTAACTTCATAGCTACTGGAGCTGATAATGACCATCATATAAACCAAGCCGTGGTATTTATTGAAGATGCAATACAGGTAAATATAACTTGTTTGTTAGCTATTATGCTTCCCGTGCTGGATATTTGTCACACATTCTGCTAGGTTTTCTTATGTGTTCAGGCAACCTCCATATAACATCATCTTGATTTACAAAGCAAAATCAGAATTCAAAATTCCTGTGGTATGCAAGTTTCAGTGAACTTCTGCCCAGAAGAAACATGTTTTTCCATGCAGTGAGATAGATAGTGTCGTCTCTTCAAGGTTGTCAAAAGAGGTGCTGGTTTGTGGGGTGGCTTTCAGTTTTGTTTTGTGGGTGTTTTTTCTTTTGGTTTGGTGGTGTGCATGGTTTTTTGGTGGGTGGTGGTTTAGGGTTTGGGTTTTCTTTTTGGAAAGTGACCCGCCTTACTGCTAAAAGAAACTGTCTGACAAAACCCTGTAATTTGCCTCTAAATCTGACTACTTGCATAACTTGTGAGCTGGTAGAGCTTAAAACGAGGTTCAAGCGAGAAGCTGGAACTCTTTTGCTTCAGCTGAACTTAGATTTCCAAAGGCACTTCATTCTCTTTGTCTCTCCTTTACTGGCTGTTACTGGAGATTTCTAGATCCTGTTATCTCCCAGTTATTAGTTGCAGGCTGTGGGAATGCTGGAGGGCAGTTCCTGAGCTCTCTTGCTGCATTCAGATAGCTTTCGGTTGGGAGATTTCTGTGGATCAGATATATTTAAGGTGTACACATCTTTCTGGAAGTGGTTACTTCTCAGTGGAGGCAGAGTAACAGCAGCCCAGGAGCAGCTGCTGAGGAGGGGCTGAGCAGATTTCGGCAAAGGCAGGCCCCTTCTGAAGAATCACGGGTACTTCCTTGAACTTAGAGCATGTTTTGTTTAAAGACCTAGGTTCAGGTCTCCTATTCAGAAATGAATTATTTGCAACTTACGGCTTTTTGGAAGTGAAAGTCAAAGAAGATCCATGAATGGAATGAATGCTAGAAAGGTAAACTGAAAGGGTGGACCATTCTGGTGATTAGATAAAATAGTATTTTAAATAATTCAGTGCCTGTTATTTGTAGTGATGATAATGCTTGCTTCAGATGATTGGCACACAGTTTTATCATCTGAGGGACAGTGGGGTCTTTAGATTATGAAAGCTTCATTAAAATCTTCACCATTGCACGCATGTAGGCTAAGCTATGGTCATTGGTGACTGACACTTTCACAGAATCATAGAATCATTAAGGTTGGAAAAGACCTCTAAGACCATCAAGTCCAACCGTCAACCCAACACCCCCACACCTCCTAAACCGTGCTCTGAAGTGCCTTGTCTACACCTCTGGCGATGGTGACTCTACCACCACTCTGGGAAGCCTGTTTCAATGCCTGACCACCCGTTTGGTGAAGAAATTTTTCCTAATATCCAATCTAAACCTCCCCTGATGCAGATTGAGGGCGTTTCGTCTCATCCTATCATTAGTGACCTGGGAGAAGAGACCAACACCCACCTCACCACAACCTTCTTCCAGGCAGCTGCAGAGAGCGATAAGGTCTCTCTTCAGCTTCCTCTTCTCCAGGCTAAACACCCCCAGCTCCCTCAGCCACTCCTCATAAGACTTGCTCTCCAGACCCTTCCCCAGCTCCGTTGCCCTTCTCTGGACACACTCCAGCACCTCAAGGTCCTTCTTGTCCTGAGGGGCCCAAAACTGAACACAGGATTCAAGGTGGGGCCTCACCAGTGCTGTGCACAGGGGCCCCATCCCTGCCCTGCTGCTGCTGGCCACACTATTGCTGACACAAGCCCAGGTGCTGGTGGCCTCCTTGGCCACCTGGGCACATGCTGGCTCATGCTCAGCCAGCTGTCAGCCAGCATCCCCAGGGCCTTCTCCATCAGGCAGCTTTCTGGCCACTCTGCCCCAAGCCTGTAGCATTTCATGGGGTTGTTGTGACCCAAGTGCAGTAGCTGGCACTTGGCCTTGTTAAACCTCATACGGTTGGCCTCAGCCCATCGATCCAGCCTGTCCAGGTCCCTCTGCAGAGCCTTTCTGCCTTTGAGCAGGTCGATACTCCTACCCAATTTGATATAATCTGCAAACTTACTGAGGGTGCACTTGATCCTCTCGTCCAGATCATTGATAAAGGTATTAAACAGAAGTGGCCCCAAAACTGAGCCTTGGGGGACACTGCCTGTGACTGATCACCAACTAGATTTAGTTCCATTCATCACAACTCTCGGCTCAGCCATCCAGCCAGTTTTTTACCCAGCGCAGAGAACACCCATCTAAGCCATGAGCCACCAGCTTCTCTAGGAGGTTCCTGTGGGATACAGTGTCAAATGCTTTGCTGAAGTCCAGGTAGACAACATCCACAGCCTTTCCCTCATCCACCAGGCAGGTCACCTGGTCATAGATGATCAGGTTGGTTATTATTGGTAATAATTAATAACTTGTACATAATTTCTTTATCTTATTGTGAAACTGGAGTTGTCTCAAGACTTGAACTTTGTTGATTAGAACTTGATTTACTTTGTTAACTTGATCTTTGCCTTTGAGACAGACTGAATTATCCTTTTTGCTTTCTGCCTTCAGTATCGATCTATAAATCACCGTGTGGACTCTAAATCCCTGTGGCTTTATCGATGGTACTATTCAAGAACTTGCCAGTGGTAAGAACTTGGTGTTCTTCTTGCTTCTTTGTTTAGGAGTAAGTCTGTATAAAAAACTAATATCTTTTTTTTGTTGTTGTTAAATAATTAGATAATTGTGCTTTTATCCTTTTAAGAACTTACTGTAGGAAGCCAGTGGATTGAATACACGTGAACATGATAGAAGTGGAAAGCAACAAGATACATGAAAGTGTGATCATGTAGATGGTTCTTTGGAACAGCAGTAGGACTGTTGCCTGAGTGGACTATTGACATGGTTTATAGTGCTGTGTGTTAGTTTTCCAAGTGTCTGTGTCTAAACATATTAAATAGTAGCAAGATTGTTTGCTGATGTTTGTTTCAAAAGAACACCACCTAAGGTTATTCGGTGGTGAGCAGTTACATTATTCTAATGCAGGCAACAGCATGCTGATCAAGTGCTGTGTTGTGATCTAACCCATTTGTGTTAAATATGATACTATAAGGCTTGGTTTACTTCTAAGAAAATTGCTTTACTGTAAGTATTTTGTCATTCTTTTGACTCATTTTGTGGGTTTAGAATGTTTTGGAGTTGTTTTTGTTGTTTGGGTTTTTTGGGTTTTTTGTTTGTGTTTTGGTTTGGTGGTTTGTTTTTTAATTCCATCTCTCTCCAAACAGGATTTTGAGTTTAACCATTACTATAATCCTGGCTTTGGTTTTCATTGAAAAGCCTTCTTCACTTACTGTCACGTCAGATGTACGATACCGCTCTTCTGCGTGGAATCCTCCGTGCGGCCTAACAGAAAGCATTGAGCTGCTTTGCTTTCTTGTGTTCATGGTTGATGTATCTGTGAAGGTGAGCACCTCATTCATCTGGTATTAAATGAAATACTCGGCGTGTTGGGCAGCTCAGTAGGTATACTCAGTGTGGCTTTTCTCCATTTTATATTTTGAGAGGAATGTCTTGGAACTATTATTCAGATCTTAGATTTGCATGATGAGGTTGCTTTGCTATATTAAAGCCTTACCTTTGGGAGAAATGAGAAAGTAGATTTTTTGAATGTAAAAAAGTTGTGGGTTTTTTTTTAATACCTAAGAAGTATAAACTCATGTTTGTGTGGAATAAGTGAAATAAACTATGCTAAGAATACAACAATTTTAATTTAGCTGCTTTTGTATTAGGCTATAAAAACTGGCGTATCTAATAATCAAATATATGCCAGTTCATTTAAACAAAGTGAAGTAAAAATAATCAGAAATTGAACTTTTCTTTGTATATTTGTTTCTGGAAAAATCTCTTTTTATGGTTGTTAAATGGATGTTCTTGCATTCAAAGGATTCCTCTGTCATGGCCTGTATGTACCTCTCGCTTCTACTGACCTTTATTTAGTTCTTGTAGAAAAATTCTCTGATCAGTGTATTTTCGTTTGGATTTCAGGGAGCTGTTTATGAGCACTGACATAAAACTAAAAATACTTGGAAAACAATTGGTGCTCACTTGGAGGGTATTGAAATTTATTGTTTTAATAAGTTGATTGTTTTCTTTTTTCCGCCTCAGAGTTACCTAATTGGATGGGAAGAATTTTGGAAAAATAAATGGCTGGTGGCTTACATACTGATATTAATTGTTTCGTTCACCGATTGGATTGTATCACTGAGTCTTTTCTGCGCAGAGGTAAGGACTGCTTCCTTCAGAAACAATCAGTAGCTTAGTTGTGGGGAGTGGCGGAGGAGAAGAACCTGCAAAGGGGTAGTCAGCAGGGCCTGTGTGATACCTTGGAGATCTAAGTGGGGAGAGTGAGATGGTTCAGTTTTGGTTGGAGAGTTGGATAATACACTGAAACATAGATGTTTGGTGTAATATAGCTTCTTAAGGGATTCTGTTTGATTCTTAATTTTACTGATGAGCACACATACTAAATAAAGCTTTGTTATAGTCTGTCAGCATTCAGAGAGTAGAGAGAGAACTCTGGTTGCATAGCACTAACTTTGTCATACAGTTAGAGAATTATGCTCTTAACTTGATTCAATGGCGGAGTCTATGTAGTGATGTCTAAGGAAAAGGTAACTGCATAGTTGAAGTAAAAGGTGATTGTATAATTTAACAACTGCTTTCTAAGGTGAAGCTCTGTTGCGTTCGAAACAGTTGCATCTGGAGAAGAATGTCAGTTTTATGAAACGGTTCTAAAAGTGTCCTCTGTTATCTAATAATGCAATCTCCCAGTTGGTGTTCTCTGCCATGACATAAATCTGCATGAAACTAGTTGTTGTTCACTTACAGTTGTCATTAAGAAAATACTAATATGGTAAAAATGCTGGGAAGTGAATGAGGCAGAGATCTTGAATTTTGCTTCTTGTGTCAAAGCCGTTATCTGTTCCCTTCAGATAACTTTCAAACCTATTTCAAGTTATTGTCTGTGTTAGTCAGGATTAGGCTGGATGCAGTTGCTCCTACTAGTAACCCACTGTTTAGTTGTTTGTGCTTCAGTAGTCATAGTTGACCACTGGTCACCGGTGACCAGGATGTGATGCAGTATCAAAGAGGTGATCTTAAAATGTTGGAAGAACTTGTCATTTAAACTTATAAGCATCTAACTATAAGAAAGATGCATATGTCCTTTTCGTATTCAAGCCAAATAAATATAATGCAGCTGAAAAAAAAATTAATTATCTAGGAGGATGATTGTGCTTACGACTTGGGCAGTGTGTCTTGGGAAGAAGTGATGGTAAAATCCTTAGGTATGATGGTGGACAAGTAGTTTGAACAGGTGCCTCCCAATGGCACAAGGAGCAGTTTAACTGCTGGGATGTATAAGCAAGGGGGTGGTGAGGAAGAAAGTTGACTTTTTCGCTGTTACGTGCAGCCCTGAGATGACTGATCCTAAGAGGTAGGATGCTGAAATCTTGAAGTAGCTGATAAGTCACAGAAGTAACTTGAAGGCTGGCAAGTGCCTTGAATGCAAGAATTAAGCTAGCTTAATTGATTTACTGTATGTTAAGGAAAATAACGGCAATCACCTGTTTGAGTCTTGTCAGAGGCAGAAATTGCTGAGTAATAAGCAGTCCCTTTAATTATGAAAAGAAAAAAAAAGGCTGAAAATTGAAATCAAGCACTTACTTTCAAAATGTGTGTCTGTATATATTGAAAGTAGCTCACTATTAATTCCTTTCTTGAAATGGAACTTGGCAGAAAATACGACACTGCCATCTCTTGACCTGTTTGTTATGTCTATCCAGCAGTAAAGTTAGATTGTTTATAATTAGTGGCCTGATGAGGCTAATGAAATGTCAGTGTGCCTTTTTAAAGCAATCTCTCATTCTTTTAATGAGGCACTCATATGTACAAAGTCTTTCTCATGTTTTGTGACTTCAGTGGGTCAGATTGAGCTTCTGAGTGCAGCCTTCTTTATGTTACGCTGCTGACTTTGTTGATAGGTATATCAGTGTTTTTTGACAAACTTGTATTAAAAGTATTTGTGGTGTTGGTCTTACGGGAACTCAGTGTCTGATCCGTTGGTTTTTTGCAGGATGTGAGAATAAGAAGACTTCTTCGTCCTTTCTTTCTCCTTCAGAATTCTTCTATGATGAAGAAAACATTAAAAAGTATCAACAGCACATTGCCTGAAATGGCAAGGTAGGTAATAGCATAGAAAGCATCCTTTCAAAGCAAGTGTGTGGTTACCCTTAGTATTTGGAGTGTGGCATCTGAGTAGCTTCCTTCTTGAGAGTCTAGCTAAGTGGATGGTGAGATCAGCTAGGAATAGATGGAGTGTTGCGTTAACTTTTTCGTTCCTTTTAGTCTGTAAAATTTCTCTAGAGTGCATGTGATGGACTCTGTATGTGACAGATAAGGCTTTTGATGCTAGTTGAGTCAGGCTTTTTTTTTTAATTCTGTATGTGTTACATACAACCCTTTTGTAAGGGAAGAAGTGAGGCATCTTCTGGGCAAAGGTCTCTGCCGTGTTTCTCCAAGGCGCCTCTCAGAGGTGTGGGTAGACACATGTGTACTTGTCTTCCCATCATGAGTGCCACATGACAAGATACCTTTCTTTACATCTTCAGAGTGCTTTACTTCAGCTTTTTAATTTCTAAGTGGTGTTGCTAAATAGATGTTGCTGTCATTAGAAGTGTTGAACTAGAAATGCCACAAGTGAAATTGTAACCAGACACCATGATGCTTTTCGAAAGAGGTCTCCTCCTGTGACGTGGGTTGTGTATGTGTACAGCTTATAGAACTTGCTGCCCTTGCCTATTACTTTTTGACTAACTCGTCCCAGGAGAATGTAAGGTGTATGCAAGCCAAGATGTTGGTTTTTTATTGGAGGGTGTAAATATGGTCCTAACTTCAGAAAAGCAAGTGTTAGCCTTTCATTAAACTTACAACTGTCTAAGCTTGTGCTGAGGAGTCCTGAACAAGTGCGATTTTCTGAATCAAATTCAAATTCTGATTTTCTGAATCAAAACTTAGATCGTCTTCTGTTATCTCCATACAGCTTCTTAAAAATACCATGTTTTCTTTACATAACATCCTTTTGCATTTTTAGCAACAGATATTAAGATAAAGTTGGTATTAATGCATATGATACGTTTTCTTTCCAACAGTGTTCTACTACTACTAGCTCTACATCTGTCTCTCTTTACCATGTTTGCCATGCTGCTGTTTGCTCGAACAAAGGTAACTGATTATATTTATGCTTTGGTAGATCTCAGTGGATTTTTTACTTTACTCGCATAGCTGCTGCATGTCTGGTTTTATAATCAAACTGGGGAAACTTGTTTCCCCTGAAAAGATCATGTTACCTTGTCAGACTTCCTGGGAGAGATTTCATGTGTGCATGGTATCCATGCATAGTGCTGCTTATGTAGGTGTGCATTAGAAGGCTCCCCAGAATAGTGTTAGAATCTCTTCATCATTTAGTGAGGAATTTTTATCCAGACCACGCTTTGTTTCTTAAGTGATAATGCTCCATCCCAGTCCACAACTGAAATCTCTTACTCTTGCTGTAAGCTGTGGCATATTACTTTATTAGTCTAGCTCCGCTGCTCAGCGTGAAGTTAGATGGTTCCATTCTGAAATGTGGTTGACATCTTTATTTATGGTCCTGCGTATTACTGCTATTGGTACCATTGTCACAGGTGAGAAATATAAAGTCTGTTTACACAAGAGGCTTCCTTGTACAGTTCTCCAGTTTTATCCTTCAAGTTACTTCCTCTGCTTTTGTTGAAACCTTCTATGCTGTTCTGTGTCCAAAGCTCTTAATCTTATCGCTCTTTTGTTTATATTATCACTCATTTATTTTTTTCTTTTCCTTATCTAGCTTTTCGCTAAGTTTATTTTCTTCTATGTTTTCTTATCTTCCAATACTGGTATCCCTGGCCGTGCCTTGGTAGGTTTTTGCCTGGTTTTGCTTGTATTTCTCTGGTGTTTTGGTTTCTCATCTCTTTGTTTTTTCCTCTGTTTTTTCTCTTCCTGCTTCCTAAAAGCAAACTTGAAATTTTGTGGTTAAAATCACTTTTGTGTTCCAGTGCTCTTGGCATATCCCCTCTCCTAAACTTCCTGTATCTTAACGTATCATACTCGGATTTGTATTTTTGTCCTTGCTTTTTAAGGCCTTCCATAAATGCATTCCTATGAGCACAAAGATTTGTTGCGTACTTCTCCCAGTAATTTCAGTCCTCTCCTTAATCTCAGTTTTGCACCTTCATTCCTACTGCAATTTGCACTTGAGCCTGCTTCTAGTCTTCCTGATGATCAGCAAATTCCTTGGATTCCCATGTTATAGAATTACTGGAATTAGGAGCAGAGCTCTATTTTCCCCTTTGTTTAGTTGCATGTTGTATCTTTGTATTATCTCTGTATGTCGTATCTAATTTCAGTTATAAGCTTTTCCAGCAGAAGGGAATGTAACTTATATACCTGGACCAGTCAATTTTGTATACATTTAGGTGAGAAATAGCAAATTAGAGAGCAGTCTTTCTTTCCTTTTTTGATTTGCCAGTCTAACACCCATGCAAAGTAATTGCATCTAACAAGGCAAAATACTGAAAGCAAGTTCTAAAAATACATTTAGTAATTAAATTCATGCCTCTAGATTTTTGTGTTGTCTTGTGTATGTCCTCTAGAGGTACATTTTTTCAGCCTTCGCAGCAGATTCAAGGGCTGTTTGTTCTGTACTGCGTGATTCACGTTTGTATTGTTTGTACCCTGTGTCTTTTTTAGCTGTCTCTACTTGAACTTGAGGGGGGTAAAAGTAAATATGTGGATGATCCAAGATCAGCCTCCTCAGTGTGTTTTTGCTGAACATCCTGATACCATCAGAGCTTCAGCAGATCATCTGACGTTTCTGCTGAGTCACAGAATAATTTTGATGGCCTTAGTCACCAAAATATTAGCAAATATTTTTTTGGGTGCTGTAGCACTGATGTCTCTCTCTTCCTGCCACCCTGCCCTCCCCACAACCCCAAAATGTTTAAATTCTATATGATATTTTCACTGATATTATACATAGCCTTTGGAATCTTCGTCTTTTCAAAATTGAACAGTTACATGTTTTCCACCTGCCCAACAACTTCTGTAATGTGCGCTGATGCTGGTTATAGCATATTACTTCATATTGTGTGCCCTTATTTGTGTAAATATTTATTTCCCCTAAGATAAGGTGAGGGCTATCCTTGCACCCCTACTTTAAGTACATCTTCACGTACGTTATTGAAGAGACCTAAAACTTCTTCGACTGTGTTTAGCATAGATCCTACCGTAATTAAACAGAAATACCTGAGTATGTAAGGGGATAACTGGAAAAAGGGGAAAACTTCTCTTCCAAGTAGTGGTGATAACTTCTTGCACATAACTAATTCAGAGAATGTTAAGTTTTCTATTCAGAAGTCAAAGGGGAAGTGAGAGAGAGATTTCACGCTCAGTGAGTATGCTAGTAGCGCTGTAGCCATTTGAGAGGAGCTTATAATCTATAGGCAAGGATCTTTTGTAATATGGTAGTTACTGAGGCAGCTCTTCATCACTGAGGAGGCTGTGGGGTCACCCAGGTGTTGCCATCCTTGCTTTGTTTCTGTTCTTCAGCATAGACAAGATCTGTTTTAATATTGTCCTCAAATTGTACTATACTTTTGGGCAAGTCCTGGAACGTAGTCCTAGAGTACACAATTCAGTGTGATTAGGTTTCCATCTACGCTGAAGTAGAGCATGCTGTAGCATTATCAAAATCAGAGTAGAAGATATTTGCGTTGTTGCAAGTTGAGACTGAAGATGGTATTAGTCTGGTTTTTTTTGTTGTGTTTTTTTTTTTTTAATAAAATCATGTTTAGGGAGTCCTCCTAGCTCCAATACACTAGTATCTCTTGCAGGCAAAGAGGTGATGCTTTTTATATCCATCAGGGGTGGCTTCAGATTCCTGTAATGCTTGTTGTGATGTTATTGTTCTTCCTGGGACTGAGGTGTTAGCTAGGCATAAGTTCTATATTGAGCCTTCTGTATTTGTCTTAGCTTGCTGTTCTTCCTTATATTTTTTTTAATGGCTGTTAATAAGTGAAGTGATTGCGCTGTATTCCCTACACGCTGTCCTAGTTTTTATGCTTGTCTCGTGCTTTTTTTCACTGGTTAGATTTGATTGTGCGTGTAAGAAATTGATTATTGACTGATTTATTTATTTATTTAAAATCCCTCTTCCCCCTCCCCCACTTAAGACAGTCTCAGTGATCCTTCAGTGTTTCCCTAACAATGAACATCTCTTTGACTAGGATGGCCAGCAGGATAAGGAGTGGATGGGCTATTTCCGGAATTTGCCGGATTCACTGACATCACTGCTGGTCCTGCTAACTACAGCAAATAATCCTGACGGTGAGCAATCTTTCAGAAATAACTCCCGTCTCTCTTTTCAAAGAATAAGAGTCAGATTACCTTCCGACTACTGTAACCATTGTTTGAGCTGATAGTTCTTAGTACCACCAGAGGAAGTTTTTAAATATAATTTTTTTTTAATGCCTTTAGTAACTTGATTCTTGCCTCTCCTTTGGTGTAATTGTATATGCATCTCTGAAGTGCAGCTATATAAGAGCTTTTACCAATTGCCAAAAATTGATACAGGTCTCTGGTTTTCATATTAAGCATTAAATTTTTATTTCCTTTTTTGTTAAATATGACACAGTGATGATTCCTGCATATTCTAAGAATCGAGCATATTCAATCTTCTTCATACTCTTCACTGTGTTAGGTAAGTTACCTTTCATCTTCAGTAATTTAAATGCACTTTAACTTTGACGCTTGTGCGTCAGCTACAGATTGTTTTATTTTTCTAGGAAAGTTTATGATTAAACTTCCCCTTTTTTTGTGTGTGTGTTTCTTCCAGTTACTGTGTAATATCTTGCAAGATCATTTTCACGGAAGGCACTTATGAATGGTTTGGTTTTTTTCAGTAACATATTGCAGGGGAACAGATACACTACAGTGTATTCAAGCATTAAAAACATTTTGGAAATCGAACACAAGAAAACTAATCCTTTTAAAATTCCACATCTGACTTACTATATACATTTAAACTTCTTTGAGAAACAGAAATATATTTCAGTAATTCTCACTGCGTCTTTTTTTCCAATAGGCAACTTGTTTCTGATGAATTTGCTTACAGCAATAATATACAACCAGTTTCGAGGATACCTTCTGGTGAGTGCAGCGTTCCTAGTTTTGATGTTCTAACATAACAGTAAAACTGTGAAGCCCTGAGTGTTAAGAGTTTCAACTGTGTATCAGTGTTATGCCCTTCCTGGCTGTAGATATGGTTTTAAAATACTGAAGGTTCTTTGATGTTTAAGTAGTAACTTAAACTTGGTCTCTGAGAAGAAAACCTGCTATACTATTTAAATAGCTATTGTTGAAAATCCTAGCACTTCATTTCTCTGAGTAGCACACCATTGGAAGCCTTCAATAAAAACAAATCACTGACTAAAACATCTTCACGTTTGGTATTTTTTTTGCTTCATCCTTAGCGCGGGGGGCGGGTGTGACGTTAGAATGATTAGTCTGCTGCCTCTCAAAGATGGTCTTGAGCCTTATGATTGCCTTGTACCAGAAGCAGTTGCCAGTAGGTATATTTGTTATTCTTGGTAGTATTCAGTCTCAAAAGAAACCTGTGCTTACTCTCCATGCAATGCCAGTCATCTGTGTAATACTTCAGTGTGCTTCTGGAAGATGCCTGATCATGTATGATTATCTCCATTTTGTGGAATGCGAGTCTGATGTGTCGTGTAATGACCTCTTTTGACATGAGTGTCCATGTTAGAGGAGTAAAAGCTGACAAAATAAGTGCACTTTTGCATGTTGTTCAAGGCGTGTGCAATCTGTGGTGGTGATCAAACCTGTCTCTAAAACTTCTTTCTCCTTCATTAACAAGCTGCGCAATGTGCTTTGTTGCCTTACGTACATGGGTTGTTTAGTCTCCAGCTGGGAGTGTGTAAGGATTCCCTTAGCAGGGAAGAGGTCGAGTGCTTTTGTTTTCTTTGTGACATTGTTCAACTGCACTATCTGGGAGGAACTGTAATGAGCTGAGGCAAAAGTATTTTAGAAAGCTGAGAAAATGTAAATCAAATGAAAGATCATTTCTGTTACTACCAATAGGATTGTACCTCATCCGAGAAGTTAAATTTGTGATTTTCCCATTGCTATTCCAAAAAGAAGTAACTGACTGGATGGGTAGTGGAAGGAAGAGGCTGCCTGGGTGCAGCTGGAGATCTCCAGAACTGGGTTCATCTCCAGCGCTGAATACAGAACATCTAAGGTGCACCACAGTTCCTTAGCAGTTGACACACATAGTAGGTTAGCAGAATTAACACAGTGCAAGGCTAAGCGTTAATATGGTTATTGCACTGATGGCACACAAATGAATCTTTGGTCAGGCAGTCGTCAGTCAAAAGGGGGACTGTCAGTCTCTTGCTCCTTGGAACAGGCGAAGTCTTGATCTTGCTGAGGTGCTGTCTTCAAGCTGTTTGAGATTTTTTTTTTTGAGCTATGTAACTTTCATGGTGAAATCTTTCTCAAGTCTTGAGTTGGTTCTTCAACAGTGTCACTTTCTCCTGTGTTTTTTACTTTCCTCTTACACATTGTATAAAACTTCACAGCTCAACAGCAGTGTTTTTGATAAAGCTGAGTCAGGGTAGTGCTATGCAAAGGCACTGGAGCCTGACAGCTGAACATCTGGGCTGAGGTTTAGTTTCTTTCCCTTTGTTCGAGTATGGTGACGGCTTCTGTAGCTTGGCACAAACAGCTGTTCGTGACTGTGTGATCCAGCTGGTCTTGCCTCATGCCCATAGCTTCCTTCAGGTTTGGTGGCAGGGGAAAACTCAGTGACTTTGACTTTGGGAGTGATTTCCCTGTTACATATCGTCTTACAGTTCCTTCCCCTTACTTATATAAATGTTATTCAGCCCTTCAGAGGAGTGGAGGTGAGGGCTTGGGCAGAGAAGTGAAATAATAGCTGCTCTAGCAGAGCTCTGGAGGGAAGGTAAAGTTGTTTGGAGTAAGCTTTAGGCAATATTACACAGAAGGAATGGCCCCCGCCCTCTTGGGGGTGTTTAAATATAATATGTGCAAAGGCAAATTTCTGTAATCCGCCCCTCCTGCTGTTTTTTCTCTTCTTTCTCCATTTCCCTCTTTCCCATGTGAGAGCATGCCATAATCTGACTCCCCATAAAGTAGCTGAGTTTGAAGGTGATCGCTATGAAAAAAGCGAAGCACTAAAAACTGTCGCTCTGGCTTTCTTCTTTTTGGCAAGGAGCTGGAGTTGGACAACCTGTTTAACTCTTCTCTTTGCACAGTAATATGAATTTCTGTGACTACTCAAGCCTTGCTGTTGCCTTTGTCTCCAGAACAGGCGTGTGCCTGTGCAATCCAGAATTAAAATTAAACCATGACCTGGATGTTTACTTGAACTCTAGACTTGCTTGCTTCCTTCCTTCCTTCTCGTACACAGAGTTCTTGGAGGGAGTGAGGCCTAGGGAAGCCTCCTGGTCTGATCTCTAATCACAAATCTGGGGTGTGTGCCAGAAGATCAGTATTTTATCTGACCATAGGACATAGTACTGCATGAGGAGCTGGGTAGCCCTGATCTTCCCCAAGTCCTTCTAGTAGGAATGGGCTCCACTGATTTAAGCCTGTGACTGTGGTATTCTTTTAAACTGTGGAGTGTCTGTCTGGTTGGACTCAGTATCTGGACAAGTAGATTAGCAGCTAATGATGGGGACTTTCATGGTGGGTGAAAGAAAATGGTATCTTGCCTTCCTGAAAAATTATCTTGGTTGAAAAGATACAGCCCTTTCTGAGACTCACAGCAGGCTCTGTCTAAGGGCTGGGCAAATAATTTACAGGTCTTGTTTGTATTATCTAGTTGGATTTCCTTTAAACAAGTGCTAGTAAATTGTCTTCTCTGTGGTGTTTTTACTGTCCAGAAATCAGTTCAGTCCTCCCTCTTCAGGAGGCGACTAGGAATCCGGGCTGCGTTTGAAGTGCTTTCTTCCCTGAAAGAGGCTCCTGCTAATGCACAACAGTAAGTGAAGAGTGTTGGAACAGTAGATTATCTAGGAGAAAAGAGCAGATTTTTGGTCTTCTTGTTTTGTTTAGTATATTTACTGAGGGTGCCTTCTTGAAAAATGGCAGTTTGTTACTCATCTCCTTTATTCTATATTTTCTTTAACTGGATGTTTATAACACACTGTTTGGGACTCTCTTGGGGTCTGTTTCTCGTTTATTTCTACTTCTAATTTTGTCTGCTTTTCAAAAAAAGAAAGAGGCAAGAATGCATTTGGAACAGCTGTTTTCGCCATCATGTTACCTGTTTCAGGTCCCATCCTATTTTCTTTTAAATAGGTCCTATGTCAGTGTTGGGGCCTTACTACGAGTGCTGCAGAAAGTTGAAATGGATTCTCGCTGCAAGCAAGCCATCATGAGAGTAAGAAATATGTTTTCTTGGCCTTTATGTTGGTGACTATCAAACCCTCTGACGGGACGGAGGGCTGAAATTGCCTTAATCGCACCATTGATGTAGGAGTGGTATCTTTCAGCTCAGCTTTCTTTATGCCGCTTTCTTTAAGAGCGAACAGAGGCCCAGCTTCGCGTCTGTCGACATTTTGGTCTTCAGAACAATAACAGTCTCTAGGCAATGATTTCACCTTGAGGTTGCCGCTTCTTTGGTTGGCATGATGAGGAGTGCATTCCCCTGTAGAGTCGTGCAGAGTAATGAAAACTCTTGTTTTGGAGAGCTAATTTTTTTTCATTTGCTTTGCTTTCTCTTCACAATTAAAGTGTTTCTCGCTGTGGTCTAGAGCTGCCATCTATAGCAGCTTTTCTCTACCATTTAAAAATGTTTTGGTTTTTTTTTTTTCTTTCTCATTGGATTTTAGCTGTGCTGCTCCCTCTAGGTATTAATACTTGTATCAGGCTACAGGGAGAGTGGTTTTGCTTAACTAAAGATTTAATTAACGTTGGAGTTCATGCCGTGATTTTCAGAGCTTAGAGAAATCATTTAGCTCTAATGGGAGATTATTGGTGTGGTTTCAGAAAAAATATCTAAAAGCAGTGTTGCTTTTTAAGAACAACATTGCAGCAGGATTTGGAAGGTCATATTGTAAGATCTTCTGCCAAAAGGAAGTGGCAATTCGGCGCATCAGCATTTGGCTGACTTCAGTGTAAAGGCTGGAAATGGAATGAAGAGGTATACATGCATTGCATCCCATTGTTGTCTAGGATAGGGGTTGTGTAAGCAGAGTTGCCTGAAAATAAACACCCTGCTCTGTAATTATGCTGAGCTGCTCATTGTGCTGTTAGCTAGGTACGCAAACCCAAGTTGTAGTTTTTCTTCTTGTTGCTGGTGGTTTTTTTCCATTTCATTTTTTGCTATGTGTGCAACAGTTGTGATTAGTGTTTAGTATGCTATGGAAGTGTCTTCATCATGTTACAATCTGTAAAACAATTCCATCCTTCCAGGAAGTAACTTCTGCAGAACAGTAATACTGACATAGTATCTTCGTTCTTTGGATCATAACATAATAATGGCAATATTAGGTGAGGCTAAAAATTCAAGTATATAAAACATGCATGCTCCTTCTTAAGCAGCATGTGATCCCAGACAGGGGAAAACAGAAAAGGCAAGGAAAATCCCACCATCATGTGGCAGTTTTGTGTTAAAGCAAATCAGTATCGAAGCTCCCTCTAGTATCTTGGTGTAGGTTGTATTATATCTCTATTCCTAGACTTTTAAGATAGTCTGAGGGTGTTGGCACTGTTTGAAGATGCTCCTATTGCAGGTGTTGATCTGAATGTTTCTCTTTCATGTGAAGTCGCTCAAAACGTGCTCCTGTGACCAGTTGTCAGCTGCCCAGTTTCAGAAGCTCTTTGAAGAACTAGACAAAGATGCCATTAAGCAAGTATGTATCTGACAATCATTTGTAAAGTGTCTTAAATTGAGCGTGGCCTTATGCAAAAATAAGCAATAATATTCTGCTCTAAAGCTTCTAAACAAACTTCACAACTTGTTGAACACGGGGTGTTGATCAAGTGTCATTGATTTTTAAGTTGTTTGTGGATTGCTCTTAGAGTCACAAATGGCATTGCTTTGGGGGCTTTTATAGCATTAGTTTGGGATTGCCAGGTAGCGTTAAACATACAAAACGCATGGTGGTTTATTCCGTCCGCATTTTTAAGCAACTTGGCCAGATGCAATAGATGAGGGCTCTCTGTGTGTATTATATTTAATAGAAAGATTCATTACAAGGAAACCAGGAATAGTAGTCAGACTTTTAGCATGGACATTCTGAAAAGTGCTGTGGAGAAATGAGTGCCTCTGTAGTAAATGGTTTTTGATGAAATGCAAGGGATTTGTCTTGTTGTGACAGTCCTATATTACAGCAATGCATCTCTGTTATATGTTAGTCTTTGCAGGGTAATACCTGACTATACTTAGGCAAAGTCTTTTCTCCAGCCCCTGAATGAAGGATGCAGTGTGGATTCTTTAAGCATTCAGATGAAGATGGGCAGAAAGCAGTCTTCTCCACTTGGAGAAAGAAAGCACGAAAAAAAAAATCAAAACTTTGAGGGTTAATAAATGTTCTTTTCTATCTTTGCATGTAACTAAGACTTCTGAATCTTCTAAGGGAGATTAAAAGTTGGGAAATGGGGAAAGAATGTATACAATTAGTAGCTTGGTGTTTAGCTTAGCTGCTTGGGGCGATGGGGAGAGGTTGGATTTTCTCTCCTCTTTGCCATTATCTTGTGTTGTGCCGTAATCATCAACCCATTTGCTAATCAGAAATGATCTCTTGCTGCTAATAGCCAGAGCTTCAAAATACCTTCCTACTGAAATGTCAAAATTAGCATGTGGCCTTGAAGTTTTGCTTTGAAAATGTCTGTTTCTTAAATCTGAGATGGGATGTGTTTTTCCTGTATCATTAATAAAATGCTTACGCTTTGTGTCTCACCAAACCCTCTGTGTTCTTTTCAGCATCCTCCCAGTCCAGAGTACCAATCCCACTTTATGCAGAAAATACAGTTTGTCTTTGGCCATCGCTACTTTGGCTACTTGGGGAACGTTGTAGCCCTTGCAAACATTATTTCTATCTGCGTAAGTACAAGTAGTTTGTTTTTCCCTTGCTATCTTTTGTCTCTGTTCTGATAACCACTTTTTGTACCGGATATCCATGTCTGGCATGCTTTAGTCATGTGAAGTCTTAGGAGAGAATACCTGCAGTTAAAAAATATGTTCTGAGCTGCTTGAAAAGGTCTGTGCAAAGCATAAAAGACTGTGTTTTGTTCTTGTGCTTAAAAATCTGTTTTATGCTGCAGTAAAGCCCTGGATTCATAAATATTTTCTTGTTGTTTAAGGTGGTTTTGGTGATGGATGCAGATAAGGAACCATCTGAAATAGATGACGACTTCTTCCTGGGGGTAAGACGCGACAGTACTCCTACAGTTATTGCAGTTCCCTGAGGTGTCAACAATTCTAATAATTATTTTTCTTTTTGGGGGTGAAGGCTATCAACTGCTTCTTCATCCTATACTATCTGCTGGAAATGCTGCTCAAAATCTTAGCAATGGGCTTGAAAAGATACTTGTCATACCCAAGCAATAGATTTGATGGACTTCTGACTATAATCTTGCTGGTAAGCTTTTTGTTAACTTCTGTATTCCTGGATTTGTTGACTAGGATGATTAGGAACTGCAAGAGCTAGTGAAATTGCTTTTTATTCAACACTAATATGCTGAGTTAAACAGCATGAGCCCATATTGTGGTTTTCTGTGGCTTGAACGTTTTGGTGGCAGATGGTTCTCCTAGGGTCTCCTTTCTGGAGGGAGGCGCTTTTAAACTGGTGGAAGAGGTGAGCTTTCTTATAAGCAGCCTTCCTAATGTTGTTTGGAAACATTCAGCTCTTGGAGTAATTACTCAAGAAGTTGTGTTACCTGGCTAAAAGTCACTTTGCTTTTTCTATTAAAAAAAGTGGCGGAAGATTATTATCGTTATTTGGTAAAAGCCTGAAACCCGTATGGCAGATGAGGCCAAACTCAGAGTTAACGTAGTCCATTGTATATCAGTATATGTGTCACCACTGAATTATGTGTGTACATTGAATTGATTTGGGGAATACCTAGTCAAATATGACAATTTCAGAGCTTTAGAGTGAGTTACATTAGTGGCTGAAAGTTCTTGAAAATATTTCCTGTCAAGAAACTTACGTAATTTCTGAAACTCAGAATTACAAAGTAAGGTTTTGACTTTTTTTTCTTCCCCAACTAAAGATTTTGGAGATTGCAACTTTTGCTGCGTATGGATTTCCTCATCCTGGTTGGTGCGTAACCTCTGTGAACTGTTGGACTTTGCTCGGTGTCTGGGTGGGTCAGGGTCATATACGCACATGCTCGTACGTGCTTGTGTCATTATGCTATGGTTGTCAGCCCAGTCCGTAATTTCCAAACTTAGTAGAATTTTTTCACCCTTGTGGTCTCTAGAGGCCGTGCAATATGGATAAGTGAAAGAAAATTATTGATATTTTTTCATAAAATTTAGTTCTGTTTATTCTGAGAAGGATGCATTTTTATTACTTGTAATCTGATGTAAAATAATATCTTAGCAGACCTACGCTTACTGAAGGTGCAGGAAGGAATTTGGTACAACATACACATCCAGTTACTAACCTAATATGTTTCAGCATCAGATTGTCTGTAAGCCCAATTATATGAATTCCTAAACAACTGGCAAAACAAAGCCCCTTCAGCCCTGTGTGTAGACTGAAGTCTGGGTTGTTTTGTGCTGTTAAAAATTTAGTAGAAAAATTCCCATGGACTTAAACTATTTATCTATACTGGTATAGCAAGTAGTTATATTTTGATTTTTTTTTTTTCTTAAGAGTAGGCAGTTCTTGGATAACCACCTTGACCTTTTTTTTATTATCAAAAGCATAAAAATCATTGTTTTGTACCTTAAAATTTGAAAACTGCCACCACAACAAAAGAGGAAATCGAAGGACTTATTGAGGATTTTCTGAACCTTACTTTCAGGGGTGATTTATAACACGTTCTGATACTTTGTTTCTTTACACAAGTTCACTCTTAAGACATTGACTTTACCTAGTTTTTCAGGATATTCATTGTGTTGCAATCAAGAAGCTATCTTACCTTGCACTAGTACCCGTAAACAGACCTGGAAGATGTTACAGCTTGAAATGGGTTTATTTTTGAACACTTCTTTCACTCTGATCACTCAAAAATAATGGTTACCAGAAGGATATTGATTGCTAACAATCTAATGGCACTAACTATTGATCTAACTTAAAATTTGTTATATTTGGGTTTGATTTTTTGCCCTTGGATTCTTCAGTGTAGATAATTGTTTGCTCTACAGTAGTATCTTGAAGCACCAGTAGTACTTGTTGCATGTTTGTGTCAGTCAGTGCAAACAGATTGGAAGCCAGATGAGTCATTCTGAGTCCTGATGTTGCTTATGGTGACTGCTGTTGGCAATTGCTTCCTCTGTAGATATAACATCTTTGGGACAGGAGTAAGATCTGGAGGGGATGTCAGGAGGTCTCTAGTCTAGCCTGCTGCTCAAAGCAAGGCTGGACCAAGTTGCTCAAAGGCTTTTCCAGCTGGGACTTGAAAACGTCCAGTGACAGACACTTGCACAACCTTTCTGGGTAACTTGTGCCTCTGTCTTACTGTCCTCATGGTTGACAAGTTCTTCAGTTCTTCCTTAAATCTAGTGTGAAGCTCCATTGTTTTATCTTAGACCTAGTGTCCCTCGCCCTTCTACTATGCACCACCAAACAGCCTTGCTTCTGTCTTCTTGAGGACTACTTCGTAAGTATTAGAAGGCTGTTGCATCAGCCCCTGACCGTCTTGTTGGCTCTCTGCTGATCTTGCTGCAGTTTGGCCCTTTCTTGTATTGGGGATTCCAAAACTGGATGCAGTCTTCTAGTCAGCCATTAGTTGTAAAGAGTGATGTTGTGAGGAAATAAAACTCCTTCCCACTTCTGTTTTTTTTTTTTTTTTTTAATATGCCACGGATGTTAACCAAAAGGTATAGGGAATTTACAGTTACCTGCAGCCCGGTAATTTTAACTGTGTCTTTCTGTCATGGACTGTTTCTCTGACTTGTTATTTTCTTCCATCTTTCCTAGGAGACACGTGTTCATGGGCTTGTTATCCCTGTGGGATATGGTGCGATTGGTGAACATGTTAATTGTGTTCAGGTTCCTGCGGATTATTCCTAATATGAAGGTGCTTGTTTATCCCTCCATACTTCTGATTTCTTTGGTCAAATTATGTATTTTGTCAAAGCCTTTTGGAATAACATGTCAACTGCAATTCTTTTGCACCTAAGTGGGATTAGAACTCAGCTCGAACTGTCCAGTCTATTGCACAGCACCTCACAAACTCATTCTCTCTTTAGCTGGTTTTCCCTGTTGAGGTGCAGACAAGTTCTGCTGAGGTTACAGCAGTTGATGCTGGTATTTTAAAGTGGGCAAACACATACAGAAACACTTGTGCAACTTGTGTAGTGCTTCAGTCTTAGAGGAGTGGATGTGATATCCTTGAAGAACGTGGTACTCGGGAGGTGATAGAGTTGCTTTCACTAGATACTGCCAGACATTTTGGTCATACGAAAGATTATTTGTAATGAATCCCTCTTCCCGCTTTCTAAGTATGGCTATTTCCACCAGAATACGTGTGCTTGAGTCTGCAATCGCTTCGAGTTGTGTGATTGTTATAGACCTGCATTTAGACTTGCTTGAAAACTAAGCCCAAATTAATGTCAGGTGCAGGACTTGTATGTAAGTGCAATAAACTGTAAACATCTGCCTGATGTAACCAGAGGTCATAACGTCAGTGGAAAGTGTGAACTAGAAATTATGTGGATCAAATATGAAGCAGTTGCTCTGGAGCTGTGGGGTGCTTGTGATATTTCCCCCCCCGTTCTAGTCTTACTAGACATATAGCCCTTTAAGTCACAGTTCCAGTGTATATTTAAAACTTATCATAGTATTTGTGTATGAAAAGTACTACAGCATTTGTCACTCATTTTAAATTCCTCATGGAGATATCACTGTATAAAAGATGTCCTGCATTTAGGTATAGGTCATTTTCCTGGTTGGTATTTCTTTGTTCTTTTAGTAAAAATAATTTGGTACTGATTGGAAGTGTGATTAATGTCATGCATATAAAATTCTGCTTTGTTTCAGTTCATGGCTTTGGTTGTTACTACGTTGCTGGACCTGGTAAAAAACTTGAGAGCCTTTGCAGGAATCCTTGTGGTAAGTTGTGATGCAAGACTGTAATTTCCTTTCTTAGAGTTAACAGTATTATAAGGGTATGTCATCAACAAAGTAAACAAGGTTCTTTGACCATCACCATGAACAATAACATTTCACTTTCATCAGCTGGTTCTTCTCCCGGGCATATTTCACAAAGCTACAACAAACTACTCTTTTGTTACGGGCTGCGCAGAGTGACGGTGCCCCATTTGTCGGTTTGCTTTAGGAGTGCCTTTAAAAGAATGTTTGAAACTTCCTCAGAGTGCTTGCCTCGGGCTGGATATGCTGCTTTCCAATAAAAATTCATCCGATGGTAAATGTGGTCCAGTCTACCTTACCCTGGCTTGCTCATGTTAAATTAAACAGCAAAACAACTTGAAAATTGTTTTGAGTTGAGAAGGTCTTGAGATGGCATGTTTGGACTTGATATTTAAAAGCCTCTGCCATGCAGGTTTAGGTGTGTCTGTGCAGAGCATATAGTCTGTAAACATGCGATTAAAGGATGGGTCACAGTGTGTGGTGTCCATTACATAAATCCTCCATTTCTCAACTCTTGAGTTTCTGGCCTTAGAGTTACATCTTCCTGGTACAGCAAATGAGTGCCTGGGTGGCTCTTTTTTGTTGTTGTTTGTGGGGTGTTTTTTGTGTTGTTTTGCGTTTTAGGGTACCTTAATATGAGGTAATGGTTAGAGACCAAGGATTTGCTATGTATTAAGTATTGTTTCAAAAGTTGTTCTCGTCTATATGCTTAGCATGCAATTTACCCAGAATATGTGGTTTTGACATTACTAATCAGTGCTTTTATCTGTAAGGGAGGGGCCTTAAGTTGCAGTATGGACTGGTTCATGTTGCAGTTTGAAATAAAGATACTGGTTTAGGCAAAGCTAAGTTGGTGACAACTTTGTTGTGCTGTACAAGCCACGCTTGCGACTAGAAGCTACTCTTGAAACCGAGAAATACCTTGGGAGTGCATGAACTTGGGAATTCAGCCTTTGCAGGTGAAGATACATCTTAGGAGCCTAAATACCAATCTTGTGTGTGATAGGAACAGCTTTAGTATAACGAAAACCTTTTCATTACTCAGTTACTCAATGCAATAAGCTGTCTAAAAGCTGACTGCAGTTTTGCTAATTTTGCCAGTTTGTGGTTAAGTACGTACACTGTGTGAAAGGAGCGTGCGTTTGTGTGTCGCCCCTGTCAGAGGCAGGCAGGGTTGTGTTGTGCATAGGCGGGGGAGGCAGTGACTGACACTGCTCCTGGATCTGACGGAGCCCATGCGCCAGAGCCCCGGGAGACAAAAATTACGGGGTGAGCTGTTTTGTGCTTTACGCTAGGGCCCTAAAGCTGTGTTGCTGCTGGCATGGCTGCACCTGGGCTTGTAGCATTCTGCTGGAAGGTCTTTTCATTCCTGAAAGACATAGCTAAGATGGCAGGAGCCTGTATTAACGTGCTTGATTTATTATTTTTAGGAATTAGGTGTTAGTGTTTCAGAGTGGTGTCCTCACCCCTTACATATATGTAAGATGTAACACTCCTGAGGTAGTCTGTGTCTGCTGCTGGTGGTTCTTAGTGCTGGGAGTGTGAACTGTGGTTTTGTACCATGACGCGAGTCTGCCACAGTGTTTGCTACTTCTGTTAATTCACTTTTACTTGCGGCTACATAGAAGCTGTCACTGAGTTTCTACCGTAGTGAAGTCTGACCCCATTACCAGCTGATGCAAAACATCTTTCCTAATGTTAGGCTGGAACACATGCTGATAAAGTAATGTAACTGATTAGCTAATTTATCAGGCGGTGCATGTTTTGGGCATGTCTTTTTCAAAGAATAAAATTATTATTGCCAAGCCAGATACCCCATCTTCTGGCAGGCTGTGGAATGTCAACTTCAGTTTATTCCAGTAGTGTTGAAAGTGCTGTGGTTCGTAGGTCAGGGCAGTCAGCCTCTCTTCTACTCCTCCCAGACTTCCCTCTTGGGTCTGTTTTGAAGCAAAATACAGAAATATGACTAAAGACACTTTCAAGATTCTGCTTGTTTCAAGCTATCCTAGGACAAATGGCTCTTTAGGCAGAGAAGTGAAGTTGTAGGTTATTTCTAGAACAATCTTTTTAGGATAAAAATTGTAAAATCACCTAGGCAAGTGCTGAAGACTGTGAAAGGTATCTCTTTAAAAAGAGGCTTGCATTTCTAACAGGTAAAATACAGAAGTTCCAAAATCCTTCCTGTAATTGGAACCTTTATTTTTAGAGTAATGTAATACATTTAAAGAAGTTGCTGATATGGTACAAAATAGTGACTTGTTTTTGTCCTTCAGTTAGGTTTAGTGAAAGCTTATTTGCACTGAATCTAGCAGAAGACTCTCCAGATATTTAGATTATTCTTTGTAAATACAGGTATAATTTTTTTGTTTTGTTTCTTAAGTCACTATTCTGCAGTGTTAATAGTTAAATATCAGTATTCTGAGACACAGAGGAGTAAAACATCAGAAAGTAAAATGACTTAATGCATTTTAACAACTGAAAGTTAAACAGAATATTAAAAAGTAAAAGCAAACAGTTAAATAGTACAGACATTGAGAAGTATTTTCACTCTTGTAGCTTCAGGCATTGTTCTTGATCAAATTCGTTTGACTGTGGTACTAAAATTGTTCTATTTTAATTACATCGCTTTCTTGTTTAGTGACGGAAGTACTCAAACTGATTCTTGCTTATATTCCTTCCAGGTGGTGTTCTATGCATTTGCTATAACTGGCATAATGCTATTTGAAGGTGCTGTTGTTTCCTTGCAAAATATCAGGTAACTTTCTAAACGTTACTACTCAGATTCTGTTTTTCAGAAGCATCTGCAACTCAGTACCTCCAAGTTGTTTGTGGTCAGGTGGGGTTTTTTTCCTCTTAAATCACACAGACTATTTTGTCTGTTGCTCCTGTTTCTTCTGGCTTTACTGAAGTTGCTGGAATGCTTATCTGTAACTTGAAATTTTACCTCGTTGTAGCTTAAATAATTTTTTATCTAACTCCTTCCTTTTCTGCCCAAATGAGATACTTGACTTTTTACAAGGCACTCAGAAGGATCTTTTTTTTAAGGTATAGTAGGTAGAAAGCTATGCTCACAGCAGCCTCTAATTCTCTTACAGTGCTGTTAATACAACATATAACAACGGCACTCTGAACTGTGGGACCTACGAACAGTTGGAATATTGGCCAAACAACTTTGATGACTTTGCTGTAAGTCTGATCGTTCATGGAATCCGTCCCTCTTTCCCTCTCTGCTTGTATCTTCTCCTTATTTTCTGAGGCTTAAGTGAGTGGTGTAGCCACTCAGTGTCTGTTTTTACCCACGTTACTTAGGCAGCAGTGGTGACCCTCTGGGATGTGATGGTGGTGAACAACTGGCAAGTCTTTTTGGAAGCATTTTCAAGATATTCAAGTCCGTAAGTAGCAGCAATAATACTGAAAAAGTCCCATATAAATCTGTTTTATAAGATACCTGAGTAGGGATTATGCACATAGTACAGTTCCTAGCATCTGGGAAGAGGAATGCTGCTTACCTTTCTTTTGGGTCAATTCAGGTATATAGGAAATAAATCTAAGACTTCATGGCTGTTCTTTAACTTGTGTAACGTGATGGTTGGTCTAGTACTTGGTGGATGCCATGAAATCCATGGTCAGGTTTAGCAGGGATTGGAAACTGGCTTGGTAGTCATCTTGTTCCAAGAACGAATGACTTAAGTGGATTATAAACAGTCTTGCAACATGTATTGGGTGGGTGGCTTTCGCTGTAGAGCCAGTCTCACAAGTAGGATGTTAGTGAATTGCTGTAATTCATTTTGGGCTGCTTTGGTATTCTCCCCGTGGGTGAACAATTTTTTGTAGACTTAAAACCTTGGACATATCTTTCATTTGTATTTAATTACTTCGTGGGAATGTTTGAATGGACTGGATAGCCTCTGGGTTGAGCTGTTGCAGTGATCCTTGGCTGGTTTCCACAGCATGTAGTTAAGTTGTGGAATGGTCTGTAGGCTGTGGTGTGTGATAAGTGTTTAATATGGTCTGGTTAAGACTGGACAAGCCATGAAAGAGAAATCCATTGGGATCTGCAATGAATGGAAGCTAACTCTAGCTCAAGAAAACTCTGAACTGCAAATGGTTAGAGATTGGGAGAGCACTTACGGGCGTAGCATCATAGGTATTTTGCCATGGTTTTGCATCCTACCTGTGTTTCTGCTTTTGACCACTCTCAGAGGACAGTAGCCTAAATGGATCTTTTGCTGTGATCCAATACAACTACTAAGCTGCTTTTCAGTCCCTTCAGAGTTTAATTAGGTGTGTTAAATGCGGGGAGCGAGACTGGCTAATTTAATGAAAGGCTGAAATTTTTTCATTTTCATTTGTTTGTTCAAGGCCTCCTTTTACATTATGAAAGTAGTAGTACTATATGTCAAGGCAAAATGTTATTTCATGATGCTCTTTGGTCACTTTCAGGCTGAGGTTATTTACTGCCTACTTTACTTACTGTCTATTCATGTGATCTGCAGGTGGGCAAAGATCTACTTTGTAGCCTGGTGGTTGATCTCCTCTGTCATCTGGGTTAACCTCTTCGTAGCTTTACTTCTAGAGGTAAGGAAGTGTGTTTATTTGCTATCAGATCCTGAAGACAGGTTCTCATTTGTGTGGGAAATGAAAAGAACCCAAACAATGTTTGGGGAAAAGTATGTTGGTTTTGTGCATGTGCTTACTCAATCTTTCTCCTTGCCAACCTTCTCCCAGAATGTTGAGGAAACATTTTCTTTTTCCCAGACAATTGTATATTTTGTTTTCAATTTTGTCACAAATCTGCTTACGTTTCTTTGGCTGTGTACATTTGTCATTATAGCTCGCTCTCTATAAAAATGAAAAATATTTTAAGTATTATAAAACTGTTTGTCTCTTGTACATTAGCATTTCACTTCAGCATTAGTTATTCATGCTGCAGGCTTTTTGCACTTTGATTTGTCAGCAAATAAAGTTAGCGCTTTAAACTTTACGTTTTTATTTTATTGGGCTGTCCTGTGTTTCTTTCCAGCCCAATTTGAATTACTACCCTTACTGAGTTCCACACTAAAGAGTGGAACTGATGACTTATTTTTAAAAGATCATCTTCTAGAGTTTTGTAAAGAAGCTGTGGAAATGTAGGTACCTAAGCAAAGCCACAAAGAGTGTGTACTTCTGCTGGTTTCTTGTTCTGCGTATGTCTCTGCAAATCCAAATATCTTTTGAATTTTTGATGGTGAAGGGAACGTTAATCATAGCCATCTACTCCAGATTAATCATCCTAGATTTCTCTTATAAGTAATTGAAGAAATTGAGTACCTGTAGAGGGCACTTTGCACCATCTTAAAACCCATGGAAACTTATTTTGGAGGTGCTGCCGTTGTTGACTGGATTGAGAACTAAAATTTACTACTTTAGGGAGAACGGCTTACTTCTAGACAGAAATTTAGGTACGAGTCACATGCTGAGCCTCATTCTTGCCACGAGCATTTCAGAAAAGACTTTCTGTTCTAGCTGGAGGCTGATCCTATGAGGTCTTCTACCTGCTTAGTTCCACAGGGCTGCGGCCAAAGTTTGCTGTAAGAGCCAAGGCGTAGCATTCTGTAGCAGGAGAGCCGGATGTCACTATTTTTCTCCCCTTTTTTTGCTGGAGCTCTGTCTACTCCCTAGGTATTGATTTGTCAGAGTAATTTAAAAAGGATAAGGGAACGTGACAAAAACAGAAGCTGAGTTTAAGCTGTGGTGCCTGGACTACGAGGATGTTTATATATTGTTAGGTTTTTAAAGAGGAAAAAATGCAAAGCTGAACTCTCGTGGGCAGTTCACGGTTACCTCGGGGAGGCAGTCCTTGGTAGGAGTAGAAGGCAGCAGGGTTGTATTCTGCTCTACTGTTTTTCCACTGTGTGAGGAGAAAGTTATTTCATTCCTGAACAGCAGGCTAGAATAAAATAGTGACCTGCAGCCAATAAATAAGCTGATGCCTAAATAAATTGCTGCTCTGATGCCCTGTGTTAAAAACGAACCTCACCCCCCTCCCAGACCTTACTCACAAACATATTGACCTGATACAACCTCTTTTCTGATGTCGCCAGAAGTAGCATTTATATTTTATTCCTGTTCCTTTCACATTTCAGAACTTTATTCACAAGTGGGACCGTCGCTGTCATCGACAATCTCTTTCAGATATTGAGTACCAGAGGACAGTTGAACTAATGTTCAGGTGAGCACAACTAGGCTTTATAATCGATCTAGTCTTTTATGTTCTTCTGTTTTAAGGAAAGCATGCTGGCTGCAGGAGGGTTTAAAAGGCTTGTCTTCTATTTCCTTCCTCTGAAGCTAAACTGTTTCATCTGCTGGTTTGGAAAAATTCAGTAAATGCTTTAGTTAGGCCTGCTTTAAGCTGACTCGGTAGCCTAACCTTTATAAGCTTTCTGCCCATAGCATGATGGGAGGAGGGGTGTTGGGGGTGGGGTGGGGACGACTGTGCTGAGAGGGAGAAGAAAAGGAAAGATGAGGAAAGTGATGCATGTTCTTGGCTTATTATGAATTTGTGGGTGGTGAGTTGATACTTGATGATCATGGACAAGTGGAACTTCTGGTGCACATTGGATATTCAATAGTAGCACTGGGAACATGTTCTCATTTGGGAGTTTTTTCAGGAAAACAAATCTACTGACCTTCAGTTCTATTGTACTGTGTGCAGGAAATTGCTTCCCTGCTTCTTATGGGAAAACAGCTGCTGGTTTCCATGACACATCTGTAAAGGATGGATCACTTGCAAGTAGATGCATCTTTAGGGAGCATCAATTTATTGTAACTTTAATTCCTTGTTTCATTCTTGAAGCGAGCACACGTTACATCTCAGTATGTGCATTGCAAAAACAAATGCTGAGAAGTTGCCTTTGCTGCCCTTAACAACTCATGTTTTTTCTTTGTAGAGATGTTTTGGAAGAACCTACAGAGGAAGAGTTGATCGAAAAACTGCACCAGCATCCACACCTGCAGTTGTGTAGGTGACTGGTGGGAAGGACTGATTTATTTAGATCTCTGTTTTCTTGAGGTTGTCAGCTAGAAGAAACTGAATGGATTTTCTGTGAGATGCTGTTGGGAGAGAGGTGTGTAGGACAGCATGTGAGGTTTTGCTTGGCAATTCTCTGCAGAAAGAGGTTTTTTAATTTTGGGTTCATATCTTTAAAAAAAAAAAAAGATTTGAATCCTGCTAATTTGACTTGATTTTAAGTTTCAATTTTAGAGGAATACTGCCACTGTTGTTTTATAAACTGTTGATATTGGAATGTTTTACTTTATTTTTTTTTTTAAGAAGGGAAAGCATGTTTAAAATAACAGTGCACTTTAAAACATGAACTTTGTAACCACAAAGTCTGCTACTTTTTTCAGCACAAAAAAAAATGGAACTGCCTTGTCTGGTAGGCAGGTGTGGCAAGAGCTGTGCCCTGCAATTCATGAATGGATTAGGCAGGACCACAACAAAGTCCTTGATGTCTTTGTAGTGAGAGTTGAAACACTATTTTTATTGAAATGTGACACCAGCATCTCTTACCAAATTTTCAGGAGCTAATCCTGTCAGAACACAATCAATTTCAACTTAGTAACAGGGACCGCCTATTTTGCACATCCACTTTTTCTTTCATTTTTGAGCTAGGGTTTGCGCTGGTGCATTGTGCTGGTAACTTTGAGAGCAGTTATAACTTTGAACAGAGCAATTGCACTTGTGGTTTTCAATGTGGTAAAATTGAGCTCTCTTTTAGAGTAAATATTCTCATGTTGCTTTTTAGTGAACCTCTTCCCTTTACTTTCTTCCAAGTCCGTTTCTATACTGTATCATGTTCCATGAAAAAGCTGAGGGGAATGAGCTTTAGCTGGAATGTAGCACCAAGTCTCCCACTTAAAGGGGGGTAGAAAAAAAGGCTGCATGGGATAATCAAAGTGCTTAGCAGCTCAAATTTTCATATGAGTCTGTGCGAATTAAAAGTGCTCAACCAGTACTGCAAGATCACATTCTTTTATGGCTTAATGGCCACATGCTGTATTCCACTAGCTTTCACCTGGGTCATGCTTTTTGGGTAAATAACTTTGTCCACAAATCTGAAGTGGAGAATTAACAGTAAGCCATGTCCACATGCTTTTCATTGTCCCTTAGTATTCCTGTAAAAAAGGTGGGTGTTTTTTGAATCTTAGTCACATAACTAGTGAATAACTATGAAGAATAGAATCGATCCCAACTCCTATGTTTATAAGTAAAAATGAAACTACCCTTTGGGGTGCTGCCGTGTCATTGAGACACTTGTCACCTAAACAGATGATATTGTGATCATCTCTGCATTGACAAAGGCTTGGGAAGGTAACTGGCCGTAAAACGCTGCTATTACTTTTAAGTTATTTGATCCTTTTTTTAGATAACGAAGCATTTTTTCGAAAGTGCCAAGCAGTCATCCTGTGTACTTTTCCTCCTTTTTCTCATTTGTCTCTTCTTTCTTTCTTGCCTAAGGGAGAGGAAAATATCTGGGATGACGGTGCATTTAAGCTCAAAACCATATTTCTGGCTTGTTGTCTCACTCTTCAGAAGTTGTAGCGATTCTTGTCTCTTTATCTTCTGCTTGTATTTTCCTTGTGCTGTGGAACAAAATGTGTTGTAGCTTGCATATGTGTAGAACAAATCTGAACTGAGCTCTGAGCTACTCCTGCAATTTGTCTTTACTTTTGTAATCTTGCCTCTTATGCCATGCTCTTGTCTGTGTTCGTTCTCTTGTCTCTGTTCCAGAATAATCCACCCAGTAACTCACTTGCACTGGTTTCAGTGGCGTTACCATGCTTATTTTCAGTGATGCACTTAAAACATTCATCATGGCAAGTAGATAAAGGCATCATCAGCACACAGTTTTTCTAGAGCTGAGTTTGGTTTTTTTCGGTATGGCTTTATGCCAGGATGGTTTGTGCTCCTTCTAGCACGGTGCAATCACTGCCACCAATTTATTGGCACTTACTAACAGAGGTTAAATAGTCTATTTTGCCTTTTTACTGAAAAAAAAAATAATTGTTTTCCACTTTTCAGAATACTTGAAAAAGTAGCTTTGCCTTGCCAAAAAGGAAGTGGCCAGTTCTTATCTGCCTGCAAGTTTGATTTTTTTTTTTTGTCTCTTCACGTTGTTTGGTTTTTTGCTTGTTTTTATTTTTTTTCCATTACATTCCACTACAATCTACCAAAGGAACACAAATTGGTGTGGGATTATCGTAAAAGTCACAAATGTCTCCATTATGCAATCTTTGCATCCAGACAAATGTGAAGAAGGCTTTCTGAAGGGAATAGTCTCAGTCTTGTTCTTGTTTCACATTTGTGTAATTGACTGAAAGTGTACCTAGAGTTTAATACAAAATTGTGGTACCTAATGTCACTTGTACTGGAAGATGTAAACGACCACAAGTCGTATGCAATAATTGTATAAATCATGAAAATGAGTGTATGTAACTGGGTAAAATTTGAGGTTTCCATTATTAAAAAAAGTTTCTCCTTCTTAAAATATGGAAATAATTGGGGTGTTGAAATGATTCTTGAGGGGTTTTTTTGCCTTTCCCCCTGCGACTGATTTCTGTTGTGCTCGGCAGCTATGCTCCAATTATCTTTACTAGTTGAAGGCTGGGCTCGCGGAAGAGGTTACATGCAAGTGGGACAGACTGCCTGGTTTTGAAATGCAGGACCTGAAATATGCTGCTCTGTTACTCTGCGGTTCTAGAGGTGCACAACGTCATTGTAGGTACTTGATATGCTTAATTTTTAAGGTGAAACTTCCTTGGAACTGAACGTCGAGGGTGTTGAGCAGCTTGGTTTCCATTTGCGTTTGTCTTTGCAACCGCAATGTAGGTAATCCTTCATCTCTTTCTTCTCCTGAAAAGATCAGTGCAATAAGCATTTTCATAGCATTTCAGCTGGGACAGGTTTTGCACACAACTGAGCAGAGTCCATGGCATTCTTTTGAAACAGGTTCTGGTTTAGAGAGTTTTGTTTTTGTTCTTTTCTAAGAACAGAACAAAATCAATTCTGGGTCAAGCTAAAGGCTTAAGTTTGCTGATGTCTCTGACAGTGGCTGTTGCAGATGCTTATGTGAAGCATGTGAAAGCTAAAGCACATAGAAGATCATCTTGTGTTATTAAATCAGGCTCAGATTTTTCTAGCCTATGAAAGAGGGCCTGAATCGCCAGACTGTTGGCTAATTTGAGATTCCTCAGATATTCTCTTTTTTTTTTCCTTCCTGATTGACTATGAATTTGTATTACTTAAAGATTTAGGGGTGGAGGGAGAGGATGGACTCTGAAGCGCTCTTGAGTCTTTCAGTAGAAATACAGTGATAAACCTTGCAAGCACACTTAATTATGAAGAAACTTCTAAAGCTTCTGTTGGTCAGAGCTGCAAGCTAGAATAGGCAGCTAGAATAACCTGGTAACTGTGTGGGAATTACAAAGAAAGAAATACTGTCCTGGGTGCAAGGGTTTTTGCGAATGAAGCGCACGAGGCATGCTTTCTTGGCCTCTCTTTCTTGCGGTGATATCGTACGTCTCTTGACACATTTCAGGGAACATTGCTTTTTCATCCTTCCAGCACTTTTTAATGTGCACAAAAATATAGGGATGTACAGAGCTATAAGAAAAAATAGGAAACTGGTGCAGGGTATTAGATAGTTCTCCTGGAAATGTCAGGTAAAGGTATCTCTTGTCTTATGAGATGGCTTATCTTTTCCCCTGCCAGTACATTACGAACAGTACATAGTGCTACTATGGCTTCTGCTGTTTAACTTTGTGCTTTAGTCAGACAAACTCGTTTCAGTACTCCATCTGTCTTGGGTTTTTATTGAAAACAAAATAAAAATAGGTGTCTGCCTGCTTTTTTTAAGTAGGTGTTAATGTGTTTTTTTTCTTTCACTAGTTTTTTTTTGTCCAATTAAAAGTCCGTTCAATGGATGGAAGTTTTCCAGAAATCAAATGGGTTTGGCTTAATCTGCAATTTTTGTAAACATTCAGAGCCATTTGTTATGTGAACTTTGGGTAGAAATAATTTGGGGGTGGGAGGTGGAGGGGTAAGATTTGACTTCTGTTCCAATGCTAAGTACTTCACTATGCAGGGCACAGTTTCAAAATCACCTTGATAAACTAGAGGAAGTTGCCAAAATTATCAAAGTAAAATTTAAGAGGTAGGTAATGGACTGTTAGAGTTTAGAAGCACAAAATGTAGAATTACATAGCAGGGAGGAAGTGGTATTAGAAGACAAAAACCACAGGGCTTATAGTGTTCTACAAATGGAACGAGCTAACGGCATCTGAAAGAAATCAAAGGAAAATTGCGTTGCTGTAATTTGTAATAGAACTTCCCTTTAGACCCCACTATTGCTGTTTTGGACTCTGCATTTTAAAATAAACTGGTGGGGGGGGGCATTGGTTACAGGACAGTAATAGAGGAGTTAAGAAACTTGGAAGGTGTGAGTTGGAAAGAATTTTAAAGGAAATAATTGGTACAGGCAAATATTTTTTTAAACAATATTCAAGTTTGTAAATGGTTGAGAGGAGTGACTGTTGATGTTGTATAATCTTTGTGTGTCAATTGTAGGACAAGTTGTAGTTTGGATTTCAGCAAGAAGAGTTGCTAGATCTGAGGAGTGCTTCCTAGCTCTGAGCACTGTGCTCTGGGAGGTGACAGACTCCACTTGAGTGCCCTTTTAGGAGGGGTTTGACAGCCACCTGCTACAGCTTTGCCTGGATGTTTGTGAACCCGCTCCTACTTGGTGATGCCTTGGCAGGTCCCTGGGATCCTGCTCCGCCTACCTCTTTGTGGTTTCACTGGGAAGAATTCCCATGGCTGTAACAAACGTAGCTTTTGTTGTTACAGCATGTGCTGTTGGTTCTAGCTAATGCCTTACAAATGCTTACAGCATGCAAGTATTTTACAAGCAGGGGTAGAAAAAAAAAATGCTCCTTTAGCTTCCCATTTTAAACAGGAAGAGGAGATTTAGTTGTATGTACTGTTGCTAATACTCAACCAGCATCCCATGATCCCTGCACTGTCTCCCCACAAATCTCCACGCAGTTCTATCTGCTGGGTTCCCTTTACTCTCTTTTCTACGTCCTTTACCTTTTTGGACAAGAAGAGGGACACGCTACCCTTCTCCCCGTTTGTATTTGCTTACTGGCAAGCTGAGCAGATCAGGTAACAGCATGTTTCCCTTGGTGAAAACACTTAATCTGGGCATTGTGCTCTACTTGCTACCAGTTGTCACACAATGCATGACACTTATACCTTGGACGCTTTAGCTTTTCTAACGAGCTTGGTTTGGTGGATGAATTTAAAAGTTACTACCAGGGAGTCGATGCAAGTAATTCCTAGACGCAGCTAGAAAATCTTAGGAAAGGTAACGCTGTATTGTTGGGAATTATGTTAATTGAAATTGGTCTGATGTTTCAGTGAACCCAAGGCAGCTTAGGATCTGACGCCTTTCAATGAGAACTGAGCACTTAGACTCAAATGGGGAGAAAAGGAGATGGTCCAGAGGCTTAAGCATGCTCAACATCGTTATTCAGTTTGCAGAAGTATGGGCTAATGTGTTTCAGAACTGTGAACTGGGCTTTCCTGCATCCTCCAGGGATACCAGCACTTTTTTCCAAAAGTGAAATGGATCATGGAGTATCTAAATGAAGAAGGTCATGGGAAATCTGTTTCTAATTCAGGAATAAACACGTTCTCAAACTTCCTTAATCATAAACTTTATATTTCATTCTCTACTTCAAATCATTTCTATATTTTGAGAACTACTATTTTCCAAGAATAAGGTGGGAGAAAAAGTTCAGGAAAAATCCTCAAGGCCGAGATGGCATTCTTCAAATGCTAAGTACGTAGTGATGTGTACAGCAAAGTACTGGAGGAGCCACCTATCGTTATCTCCCATAAAGAATATGAGAACAATTTCAAGACTGTGTATAAAATGGAGTCACAAGGCATAATAAGTGTGTGTGTTCTTTGAAAATGTCTTACTTAACTGAAATTGTAGCAATTCTGGAGGAAAAACTGTGGTATACAGTTACCTCCATCACATACACCTTTTTTTTTGCCCAAAGTAGCAAAATGATGTTTTGTCATGAATTACCCGTGTTACCTACTAGAAGGGAAAACTTAAATGTCTTCTCTGACTTATAATTCCACCCATTAATGTAGCTTATTTGCATTGATTTTCATATCTAGTACTATACTTAGAATTTTTCCCCAGTAATTGTATAAGAAATGGTTTACTGCTGCTGATTTTTTTAACTTTGAACTGTAAGTTGAAAACAATTGTAGCTTGTCCTTTTCTTTAATGCTAGAAATTCCTTATAACAGTCTCAGTCATCTTTTTTCCATTAAGCTAGTTGAGCAGGTGTTGCCTTTGTTCTGTACAGATACTTTCATGGCCCCCATCATTGCAATATTTGAGGGCCTCCCAAGTACTTTCCTGAAAACATCCTGCTGGGATAGGAAAATATTACTATCCTTATTTTGTAGATGATCAGCTGAGATATTTGGTGATCTGCCCACAGCCGAGCTTGAAATCCGTGGGAGAGTGAAGAATGAAACCTGCAGTCCCTGCTCACTGCCTTTTGCTAAAGACAATACTGCCTTCTTTTTTTGCAGCAGCAGCTGTGAACTTCAGTTGTATGTTTATGAGACAATGTTGACATTTCCACATCAATTGGTTTATGATTTTGCTACTGCCTGTTCTTCTATTTAACTTTTTTGTTTCCTTTCTTTTTAAATTGCAGAAAAAAATCCTGGAACCTCTAAATTTCTAACGCTCCTTATTTCCCACTTTATGAAGAAAGGAGGGGGGACTATTACTGATTTGCCATTTGATTGATAAATATTTAGTAGGGATGATGCGAGGCTGATACATGTGCTGGAAGTTTAGTAAGTGTAAGTAAATTGCTAGATTCCAGTAACGAAGGTTTTACTGTAGCTCTACAAAAATGCAGGAGAAAATACAGGATGACCATCCTAAGCAGCAGTTTTTTGACAGCTCCAGTTTTCATTTCTCTCAGACCTGAAATACACTTCAAGAATGCTTGAGTTTTTCTTTAAACTCATGTTCTTTTGTGCTGCTTGTATTTTGTTCATTGAGATGAGTCTGACTTCTCAGAGCTGGTGAGTGCTTGCAACAGCATATTGAATTTGGAAAACTGTCCAAGAGGCCAATTGCCCTGTATGACCTCGCTGACAAAGGATCGTCAGCTTTGGAAAGAACAGAAATTCACATCAAAATAGAAAATGGAGTGAATTTTTAAGACCAAGTTCTATTGTATAGCAGGTGTGTGTGTAATGTGAAATACAATCTCTAATATGACTATAGGTTGCTGGGCTGGATGCAGAAATTACTGAGTCAAATTGTAAGGATTATGTTACTGGGTCCATTGCATCAGGTAAGCATAAGAGTCAAAATCCCTTCTGGTCTTAAAGTTAGGGTTATTGTGTAGAATTCTGGCTAAAATCAGACTGGGTTCTGTTAGCTTCCAGAAGCGAATTACCAGTGTGTGTGTGATGCAGAACTGTAACACTATAGCATTGAACTGGGTTAGTGGTTGCATAGCAATGACCTTGTACAATGAGCATCCTGCTGAGGTGAGCCGGAAAGCCAGTCTAACCTGTATTATTTTGTTACGTTAGGTGTCCTTCTCACCTTTAGGAATGAATCGGTTCCACACGTAACGTGCTGAGCCGTTGCTAGTGCTCTTTTTTTATTAAGTAATGATCTTAGAAAGTAAAACTTAAGTCTTTAATGTGTCTTTCCTTACCAGTTAAATATCAGTGAGAATAATCTTGTATTTCACCAAAACTACAAGTGTTTAGTTTCCAGCATCCTGGCTAATTGGTGGTTTCTCTGAAAAGGCTTGAACAATTACTTGGTATAGAAAAACGTCTCTGAAGTCCTCTGTAAAATCAAAGGTGAAGGTGTTAAACCTAGACAATAAAACTTAGATCAAAGTAGCCAGTAGAAGGGGCTGTAAGAGGAGCAGATTGTCCTTTAAGCTTCACTACGTTGTGTAAGGTGTTACCTCTCTCTTTCTCTAATCAGATTTCATGAAGAAAACAAAGCTGTTCTTTCCTGGTGTAATTCAATCAAAGCCCTCAGCTAGATCAGCAGGAAAAGCACCTGCCTTTCTTGCTTTAGATTTGGTTGATAGACCCCAGTTTTTGATAGGAGTTGTTTAATCCATAACCCAAGCATGTGGCCACAGCAACACCTGCCATGCAGGTGAGCTTTTAGTCTCATTAATACATAAACACAGTAAAGATTTTTGAATTAACCTCGCACCCATACACACCCAATAGTGATCGTCAGGAGAATTTAATAAAATGAGATCATAAATGTCTAATGTACTTTTTGTTGGGCAATAAAGTTGCCCACATGTTGTAATTGAGGTCTGAAGTTAACTGCTTGCTGGGGCCTCTCTAGAGTAGATGACGTAGACTAATAGAGCGCATGAAAAATGTTTTTCATGCTCTGCTTTTTCTCCTCTTTTGTCCACTAGCCTTTCCTCCGTAACTCTGTCTTGCGTTGGTGCTCACTGTAATATCTGCTGCCATCAGACTTGGCACTTAAAAATTAGGCACATGTTTGAAACATCTGCTTGGTTGAGACCCTCCACAGTGACTATTAAGCTATTGCCTCAGATGCTTTCCAAAGTCTTCGGTTCTCTTCTTGTCTCCTGAGTGACCCTGATGTGGTCCTCCAGAGGTCCGTAAAGCAGGCTCCTGTGCCTCCTAATCGTGCAGATATTGGAAAGTGAAGCGTGGGCTGAAGGCTTGGGTTCAGGCTTAAATTTTCTAAAACTCACCTACATTGTATAGGTGGCCACTGTGAAATTTAGATCTCAGTTCTGCCCCGAAATTGTATGCATGTGGTCTCTGATTTGCACAGAGGTGTTACCTGGCTTTTCGCTAGACACTTATGAATAGGTGTTTGGGGAGGACTGCCTCTAGCTTACTAAATGAAGAAGGGTTGAATTAAATCAATCCTTAAATCATATTAAATTAAATCATTTAATTAAATCATATAGATAGCGGTTTAGATAAGAAAGGTTGTAACCCATCAATGTATGTAAGAATCCCACTGAGAGGAAGGCAATTTCATTGTATAAGGAGGAATTTCACAAGATTTGTGCCAACTACATTATGTTACAGCTACATTTTCTGCGGCCACCAGCATGTTAGTGTGCTAACAGGCTTACCGGAAAACAGAACTAAAGTTTTACAGAACACTTTACTGTACCGTTTTACAGAACAAACTCTCAATGGAATATTTGTGAGGATCTAGCTCTATTTCATCGCTACATTTTTTTCTCTCCCAGCAAATTTACACTGTCTTGTGCCCTGATGCGAGACTATCAGGGGGTGTTGTAATGCCCCATGACCTCCCTTGACGTTGCTTTTCCACGGCCTTTGATGGTTTTGCTGTTACATTATATGATTGAAGTAAATACCTTCCTGTGTTTTGACTATTGTATCATGAGATCTGTTTGTCTGTACCTTGCGATGGTGTTCAGGCTCAAGTAAGACATGTGTCAAATGCTGCCATTTGATTTTGGAAGTACCTCACTGTGGAGGTGGGCTTACCGGTGGGGTTAATGGGACTGGAGCCCTCTGACGCAGTCTGCTTCAATCTGTTTTACAGGGTTATGGTCTCGGCAGTGCGCAGTCATTCAAACTGTAGTATATCATCTTAGCTGGTTAATTGTGACCTAGAAATAAATGCTCCTGTGGAAGATTGTGGTGGGTCACAGTGCTCTAAAAATACTTTTGGATCAAGTTTTAAAAAGCTGAGTTATGTGACCTATCATGGAAGGCACTGGCGACATGCAGACTCTGGTCTATACGCTCCTTGGCGCAGAAATCTTACCTCTTGCAGTCAAAATAGACGAAGGGAAGAAGATAAGGAAAGAACATTTTCCAGAGGAGGAACTGAGACAAAATTACTTTGGGCACAAGAATTTCTCTCAGGAGTTGGGCCTGAACTGAAATCCTACACTTGCTGCTTCGTTACCTCTAGTAGACTGTTCTCCTCAGTAAGTTTGACCTGAAGTTGTAATTCTGGTCCTTGGCAAAGATGTCCTAATTTGCTGCTCTGACGGTGGATTTCCTTCCAGCAGTTTTCCCACCTTTTCCTGTAAAGGTCATCTCACTGTACGGGTTGGCTGCCTTGTCACAGATACCACGCTTTTTGTGATCTGTTGATGCTGCTTAAGAAGGAAATAATCTGTGCAGGACTCATCTCCAGAGCTTCCCAGTCAGACTGATGCTTCATGGGAGCAGTAAGCAGGGAGATCTGGAGTCTTCCTTTCAGGTGCTGTGATCCCACGGTGAGACACCAACTTGCAGAGATTGGTAGGCTTTGCGTAGTGGGACACTGGCATGGGTGCGTCTGAATGCTGGGCAGCCTAGGAGCAACTGCAGCCATGTAGAGGAGCAGCCTGGCATCTTTCCCCTGCCCAGGAGAGAGGCAGGAGCCCAGGACAGTCCTTCCTTGGAAGCAGCAGCGCTGAAGGCATCCGTCACCTCCAGTGAGGTGGAGAGGAGAAGCCAGCTGTGGGCAGGAGAGTGTGGGGGTGGGAGAGTGCTTTTTGGGAGGGTGTGGAAGCAGGTGTGAGGCTTAAAGAAGTTGGAGAGCACAGACATACAGAGGACCTAAGGCTTACCTTTGAGTATGTACTTGGTGTGTATTTGTAAGTTGAATTGCAACCCTAAATATTACAGAAAATGGGGAAGCAGGGAGAAAAAAGATGTTAAAAACAGGACCATTAAAAAATCCCAAAAGAAGATATAAAGATTGTTATTAATTTTTAAAGTTTTTTAAAATACTTTTTTTTTTTTTCCTCTAGTTGTGATTTTAGCCAGCAGAGGGAGTTCAAGACCCCATTTTAGACTGACCATGCAGGTTGGGCTGTATGATCACCACTTCTGGATGCACTTAATGGAACATTCTCAGCATAGTTAAGTGCAGGGGCCTGAATCGAGGGCTTGGAATACAATCGGGTTTTGTTTTTTATGGCAAAACGTAAGAAGGTATGTTTTGAGGCAGTGAATTATCAGTAATACGCATCCGTTTGTATCAAAATATTTGTATCTGGACCACTTTTATTTTGTGCTTGGAGTATGAAAATGTAAGAGTAAAAAAGTGAAACAATTGCCAAATCCAGTTTCATTGTCCCACCTGAATGAAATATAGTTGAATGCCATTAACTCCTAATGAGTGTCAAAACAATCTCTGATCTTTGAGAGCCCCAGACAGCAGCAGTGGACAAAAGGTTTTGAAAATAACCTCTAAATTATAATAAAGTCAAATTTTCTTGTAGGCAGTCCTTGGGAATGAAGTTAATTCTTCCTTTCTTTAGGTCTTAGTGTATATTCTAGGATCTGTGTGTTCTGGTGGCAGGGACATCCTGGGTCATCTTGTCTGCCAAAGCAAGAATAATAATGAAATATTGGAAAATAAACCAAGCGCTGCTGGGCTTCCTTTAAACCTATAATTGTGGTTCCTCTGTGACAATAAGCTCTTGACTGTTGAGCAGTCAGGGTCTTTTATACCGTCTCAAGCTGAAAACTGAAAATGCTAACCACATTTAACAGTTATTCATTTTATAAACTCGTCTTGCAAATGTTAAATGATACTCATTTGAGCAGATGGACGTGTTGCTGCCCTAGGAACCTGGACAAATTATTCAGAACTGAGCAGCTTGTTCTCATGTGCAAATACATATTGACAAAACTTCTTTGCTAGTTTCTTGAATTTCTTTAAATTGTCATTCTACAAATGTCCATTTTTACTGCAAGGAAAGCTGAAACGTTTAAATGTTTGAAGAATTAAATATAGGTGGGGTGAATCTCAAATACCAGTAACAACATTTCCTTTTTTACTTGAACCTAATGGGCTACCACTTGTGTTTATATACCATTGCGAACTTAATTTAGATGTAGTAGTAAGGACTAAAACAAGTTGTGCTTTGTGAAGAGTCCAAAGAAAAGAACTGAACAATCCCCGAGTGAAAATAGTGAGGGGAATCAGCGTGTCTGGCATTGATATAATACTGCGAAATCAATGCTTTGATCAACTATAAAGCATAACAGCTGTGTGAAAGGTTTGCTGTGGTTAGCTGGCATTATCTCTTGTGTAAAGGAAAGTACATTGTAAACCAGTAAAAATTAACTGCCAGAGCACAATGATGTTTTTGTGACTGGGAATTCAGATAAAGTTTTGCTTCTGCTGGCAGAACGATAAAAAGAACTGGGGGTCATTTGCATACAGGTGAAGAGAGGCGGCGATGTCCCACGTTCCACAGAGGCCAAGGCACCACAGGTATGTGAAGTGCTTCAGCTCAAAGTGCTGCCTTTCATTTAACTTGACTTTTTTTTAACCTGGCCAGTTATGGAGTAGGAGGAAATGGGCAATACCAGGAAAAGTCATTGGGTGGCAGCAGAGCATTTACCACTTACCGTGGCATCTCAAAATAAAGGCAGAAAGAACTGTAGTTCTGCATAATATTGATACAGGTAACTGAGACCTCGGGATGGTATCTGTGATAAGGGAGCACACTCTGTTTGAGAGAGGAGATTTCTCTCCGACGTGGATGTATCTGTGTGTCTGTGTATATATAAAAATAAGTATTTGTGTAAAATCATATATGTACCTCTACACATAAAAACTGTGTGTGGTGTCTGCAGGTTTTAGCTCTGTGATAGAGTGGTGAGGACCTTTAATGTGATTACAATAACTACCAGCTCCCAATTAGATCCCATATCCCTGACAGTTCAAGCTTATTCCTGAGATACATAGCTTGGTGCCAGCGTGAATAAAGCCATGGAATAGTTCTAAATTACTTTTCTGCTGGAAGGAATCAAGTGGGTCTGTGACCGTGGCCAACAATATCCACTTTCACCAAAACTGATCATTTTTGTTAGTCGTGTCTGGGTCTTTGTAATAAAACTATGAAAAACAGGACAGTTAGTTTACTGTTATCCTTTTAGGAAGGAGGTAACCTCTCCGTATTTATTCTACCATGTAAATATCGAGTCTTTTTGGATAATGTGGGTGGTGCTTGAAGGACTTTGCAGGTACTGTCCTTTCTTTGGAACTAGAACCTAAGTGTATTTTGGGTGTGTTCATTTCAGTGAAGAGAATTGTTTTTATTTGTTATGTCTTTTGCTTTGACATCAGCCCTTGAGAGGGCTGATGCTGTACACCTCATGGTGTAGTTTGCACAAAGAAATGTGTTGTGGCCTTGAGGATACAAACATGCATGTTTGCTTTTCATCATACAAGTTATGAAGTTACAACTTCGCTGGCTTTTGCTAAGCTGTTTGTGAATTGCTGCTATTGTAAGTAAACATGTTACCTTCCGACCGCCCATTCTGCTCTCACCGCCGTGGAAGTGCTATCAATCTAATATTTTATGGGCAGTATAGCTGCAAATGTAGGAACTCAGTGATTGAAAGGAATTTCATTTGCTACTTTGCCTGAGAATAAGGAAGTTAAAAATAAGTAACTGTAGAGAAATATTCCACCACCAGGTTTTAATTTCTGCTGTGTTTGCAAGGTCCCACTAATAATTTGTTCTGGAAGCAATCCTCCAGGAAGCATAGGCTGAATTACAATGTGTGCAATGCTATGCTACAGAGCCTTTTTTTATTCTGAGGATAAGCGTACAAGCAGTTTGGGGGCAAATGCCCACACTTAGGGTACTCGAGGGAAGTGTAAGAGGCTGCTCCCATGGACTCCCAACAGGCATCACGGACAGGCTCGCCTGAGAATTGCATGCCCCTGCTATAAGGAGGGACTTCTGGATCACAGCTCCTGCTGAGCGCTGAGCTGAATGTGAGCTACCAAATCCCTACAGTCTGGACTCAAGATCTTGCCTTGGTAATGCTGAGTTTTTCTGAACTACATTGATCTCTGTCCCATTCAGGACTTGGCTGGATTTGGGAGTTCCTGCTTGAAGCCGCCAAGGCCTAAAACCCATAGAAACAAGGTGCTGCCTCTGAAGAAGAGCTGCCCTGCTTCCAAGCTCTCGCTGAGCTCAGAATTCAGTGCTTGCTTCTGCATCTCCAAAAGTTACTATCTTGTACCAGTAAGAGGCAGCATTTCCTGGACCCAATTCCCTAAGAGCCTTAAACCCTTGTTCACTGGTAGCATGTGGCCTTTTCAAGGAATAAGGGCTTTTGGCTCCTGCAGAGCTTAATAAAGCCTAGTTTTGCACCCTGTTTTGAGTACTGTTCAGAACTCTTCCAAGAAAGATGCCTCTAAAATTATAGTACTCTTTTGGATGTACATGTTATTGCTGGAGGTAGTTACTAGAAGTTAACACATCACTTGACACAGGCATCAGATGTCCCCTGCCCTGAAAAGCTTACAAGATTAGACAAGAAGCTATGTGTGAAAGGAAATCCGTTCAGTTATAGGAAGGTCTGGTTATTATTTTCATTAGTTTTACTCACCCATTCCAAGCAAGGAGACGTGGCATGGAGGTGAACTCTGGAAAACCTGAAGCAGGAAACAGATTGCACAATTTCGGTCTTCACAAAGTGCACCAGGACTTGATCCTTTGTGCTGAAACCCTACCTCTGTGTGTTTGTGCCTCTGCGTTCGGGAAGCCGAGCGGGCAGGGCGGCAGAGCAAGCGCAGATGTTTCAGGTGATCTCAACTGTCATGGTAACACAGAGAGAGGGGGCAGTCTTGGAGACATCAGCACTGATTTGGTAGGTCAAAAATTAGCACATCTCTCTCAGGAGTGACATAACATGCTTTCTGTGAGAAATGTAAGCTACCACATCAGTTAGGGAGCAGTTAGGAGGTAGATGTTACAGCCAAGGGAGCTGCCTAGTAGAAGGCACAAACCAGAGAATGGGGAAAGATGCCAACAATGGTTTGATGGCGGTGAGACTTCGTTCCTTGTATTTGGGCCAGATGTCATGTTATTACATCATTATTACATTAGATGAACTTGTTTGTTTTATCTGCAATGATTTAACTGTAGTGAATATCATTCCTGCCATTTTCTCTGATTAGCTTAAGTAATTCTCTTGTTAGTTGTTGCATCCACAGAGCTCTGTGCTTATTTGTATTTGCCTATAAAGGGGGAAAATGTTCTCTCGTCCAGTGTTTCACTATCTTTTTCTATGCTTTCTGTTAACTTTTGCAGAACATTAAGGTGTAGACTGGAAATGACAGGAATTGTAGTACTGAAGGTCAAGCGTGCATACTGTTACGATACCTCTCTTTGGCACTAACGTGCGTACTAGGAATGCAGTCATCGGTGAGAACGTGATGGTAGAAACAACACTGAGCTTTTTATCTGTAGAGAGTTTATTTGAAGCCACTTTGGGATTATGTCAGCCTGTGGTGATTAAGAAAATTGGTGGTAGAAAATGAAGGTGACTAATGGGGGCGCTGTCAAATTTTTTTTTGTAGTACATGTAGCAGAATTTTCTTATTTTGTTTTGGGCAAAGACACTGGTTGAGGAAAGAGGCTGATACTGGAAAGATTTATAAGGCTGTTTATTAGAAGTCCATTGTAACTGTTCTAGTACTGATGTTTCATGGCCTTTGCAAGACTGTGTGTGCTGCTTCTGTCTCTTCAAGGCGTCAGCTCTCTAAATCTTGACTTTGTAACCCTTAGTTAATTAATAGTTTTTTGGAACAAACTTTCTGACTTCCATTTTCTTCCCATTCGGGGATTTGTCAGCCTGACTGCAGAAAAAACACAATGCCTGTTCTCCTGAGCCTGTTTTACATGCTGACAATGGAAGAACTCTTTTTCCCACAAGTTTGCAATGACATTCTCGTCTTCTCTAGGGGTTACTTCAAGAGGATAACCACTATTTCCTTGCAGTTAAGCTTCCCTGTGTCAAAGATATTTGATCATTTCCAGTGGGTGGAAAAGGGCAGTTCACAGGCTTTTAATTGCATGGGTACCTCTGCAGGCTGTTGCGAAAGGATGCTATCTTAGGACAAATCTCTAGGAGACATAAAAACATCACGTTAACAAAATAGCATGAGGATGTGTAAGATAAGCACTGACTGGTGTGTAGAGTCCCTACAGCATCAGTGACTGCACCAAAGGTCAGATCTGCTAGTAACACTAGCAGGAATTCCTGGAGGTTCCCTTGGATCTGCCTTGGATTCAGCAAAAGTGCATCCAAACTTCATGTGTTTAAAAAGGTGATTTTTAGGCTCAGTGACTTGCCTGTTTTAATGAAAGTTCATTTCAGCTAGAAAGTCTCAGACTGTGCAATTAGGAAAGACTCTACACCAAATCCTGAGCAAACAAAGAGGAAAGAAGGTACTATTACTTTGAAGAAGGGCACCTAAGTCATCAAAGCATTCGTGCATTTTTGGGGCACTCTGAGGTGAGATGCAGTTACTCTGAAGTGACAACTCCATAGACAGAAAGCAATGTGCATGTGACAACATGAGCGCTAATGGCATCTGGCAGTTTGAGGTGCCTTGGCGTCCTAGTACGTGTGCTGTCCGCATGGTGGAAGCGGTTTCCCAGGAAAACTGAGATGTAAAAATTGTAATTTGCTTGAATCTATGCTGAGTATGAGCTATAACGCTGACAGGTCGTGGTACAGTTTATCTCTGCATGTGGTAAATAGCTGTCAGTAATCACCTGTGGTTGCGTTAATACCATGAATTATTCTGTCTTACGGTCTAGGACATTTCAGATAAATTCTGATTATAGATGGCCGAAGAAACAATTGCGCTGCTTCTTCAGCATCTTGAATGTTCTTGTTGAAGTCCTGACTCATTACCCTTGCTCAGTGGTAAGTTGGTGGCCCAACTACAAATCAGGGTTTTATGCCTCTTTTCCAGTCTACCACAGACCTTTGGAATTTCATGTGGTCTTTATAAAAAAGGAAACTAATGATTCTGTATTAGTCACAAAATAACGTTTCCATCATTTTGTCTGGTTCCTCTCCCTCAATTCACCAGTAGAGGGCTGAAGGGTTTATCACCTACTTAATTGAGCTTAAATTCTTGCATAAAGTACGCAGACTCCCCTCCTGAGAGAACTGTTCCTGCCAGGTTTTGACCATCGATCTAAAACAGTCTGTGCTTTCTGAAGGCACGATGTATGCCGCATACTGTACTAAGCTAGGAGGTACGTCCTCTCCATAACTGAGTAATGTTCACAGCAAAAACTTCAGACGTCCCTTCTCAAGCAGTATGGCATTTTGAAACATGATTGTTTTACTTCTGAGCTGCCAAGTGGATGCCTTCCTGGAATGTGCATTTTTTAAGCTTTTTAGATCTGCCTGATAGTTTCTGGTCTGCGTGCAGGAGATGTTTAGATAAGGTGGCTGTAATGGTCCATCTTGATCCGAAACTGACGTCTCTTCCTACAGCAGCCTTGCCTGAGTGCTGAGTGCACGCTTGGAGAAGTTCTTCCTCTCTCCTTGTTGCATGCCCTACTGAGTTGGGTTAAAAACAGGACTTTGTGTTCTTAGAACGTAGCCAAAGGTGGAAACCTGAGCTTCATGGGAAAGAAAACAGATCCTTTTGGCATCTCAGAACGGTTTAGTCCTTGCAATAACCCAATACGTTTTTCCCCACTAGAAGGCTGGGATTCTGAGTTCCTGTTTTCTTAAGAGTGGTAGAAATTCATCTACTACTATGCAGAATTTGTGGGTAAGTGGCTTTTGAGCTGTTCTGCAGAAGAAGGAATTATATCTTGATTCTAAGTCCACTGAAAAGTCTGAAAGATTTCCACTGGCTTCTGTGGCCATTGGTCAGACGTGCGATGCATGCATGTATAGTATGAAAATAGCAGAGAATGTCAACGTGGGGTTTTTTGTTTGACCCTAAAAGCAGACTGGCAACATTCCTATAGCCTAGCTTTTCGTATTTTCCAAATGCTTTACCACTAAGAAAATGAAGTAAATCATTACTATAAAATTATCAGCAAAAAAATATTTAGATGCTGAACCTGTTCAGAAACGTTTTTAAAATGGTTTTTAGGGTGTCCTCCTGAGTCTTTTGAAATTCTTCTATATCCAAATATGGTCTCTCACAGGACAATTTTTACAAATTGAATGTTTTCCTAATTGATCCGGGCAATCCAATAATCCAGTGTATCCAAGGAAGAGAAAGGAGTGATTGTGAACAGGTATGAATTACTCCTACGTACCCTGAAGAGATAAATGAGCAAGACTTGAATAAAAACAAATTTGCCGCCATGCCTTAATACTTCAGAGATGCTTAGAGTAAAAGTGTGATTACTTTTAACCGTATAAAAATTTTTTTAAATAGATGTTCTTCAAAAGAATTAGTGATTTAGGGTCTATAATATTTAGCATGTTTATGTGTTTTCCGGGGTTCCTTTTGCAAAGATGGATAAATATGATTGATATTACTGTGGAGAGCATTTACCAAGGGCAAAGGCAGTTTCCTTTTTATTCTCAGCTTCTTACGGTAGTGACTAGAGGCTGGTTAAGGTCAGGGCTGTGTTGTATTAGTATACAGAACAGTAAATAATCTCTGTCCTAAAGAAACTTTAATCTAAAAAGGCAGCATGAGGAAAGGGAAGTAATACATCCAGAGAAGTAGTGATATAAGAAATTAACAGTAATTTCAGTGGGTTTTTTTCCTTTTGAAACAGTTTCCTCCAGAAGATACCTTAAGTGAATTGGAGAAGGAAAGGAGCTGGCTGAACCTGCACAGGAGGTGAAGGCTGACAGAATGAAGCTGAGGTGAAGAAACTGAGGGGTGGGGGGAGAAAAGTGCCTTTCAGCTGGGTGGACGATGCTGAGTCAGAGCCTCTGAATGAGCTCTGGCTGGGGATCTCTCCTCATTCTGTTGAGAGGCTTAGCATGTTTTATTATATATATTTCCGTGTATGTGCGCACGCGTGTGCTCAATAGCAGACATCTGTCTGCACGTGCTTTACTAGTGGTTTCTCAGGAAGCATATCCGCATTAATATTTAGCAACATTCTTATCATTGTACTAGGTTTTTATTCTTGTCTTGGGAAAAGCATGAAAGACAATATTCAAGAAACATACTTTTTGAACCTGGCTCCCCGTAGCATACAGTGCCTCTGCAGTGCTTCCTGTGTGGCGGGCTCAAGGTGAGATACTGCCCCGGTGGTAGTATAATCCGTGGTGGAATATCTCATGGTTTGAGGAGAAGTCCTGATTTGATGTATGGCAATGGTTTTGACACGAGGATTATGAAGCCAGCTCAGTTTTTTTTTCCCTGTCTGTTGTGGAGTTCAGCAACAACGCTGGTTTCTGAAATCCCCAAATCCTTTTTAAAGCTGTATACATTTAGTGTCTCTCTTCAGAGACACGTTATTTTCTGGAGAAGGTTCACTATTCAGAAATAACTTCGGGGTGTAAAGGTTCTTGTTTTCAGTATCTTAAAATTGTTATAGACTAACCTCAGTTTTGTTTTAATCTCCTTCTCATTCACTGATGGGGGAAAAAGAACAGGTAAGCTGGGAACTTTCTTGAGTTTCAAAACCCAAAGCACACAAGGGCCTATTCTCTTTGCAGTAAGCATCTCTGCTAAGTGCTCAGAAAAAAGGTGAGGGCATGAAACACTAGCCTTTTCTTGCAGATTGGAGATGGGTTTGGAGTTTTTTCATTTAGCCAGGAAAGTTGATTATCATTAATAACGCTACCTCTAATGTTTCATTGTAATCTTATTTTAAGGAAACGTTTGAGCATTAAGCATTTTTCCCACAGCAGTGAAACAATGTACCTTTCCCTGCCAAAGAGCATATTCACATAGATCCTCCTCGTTCCTGTAGCTGGAAGGTGAAGTTTGGAATTTTTCCAGTAGCCCAGCTGCCAGTTTACCATCATTGATCATTATCAGGAGTCGCTTGGCTGAGGTGTCTCATGTATAGCAAACCATGTTCTTGGCTGTGTGCGATATATTAGCTGTTGCAGGTCTTGGGGTCCTGCTTGTACTGGTGTATGGAAGTCAGCACTTCATAACTGATTGTAGTTTGCTGGGAGATAGCTCATATGATATAATTAGTTGTAGTGCACTTAGTTGGGGGGCGTGCATGTGGTGGTGGGGGAAGAGTTTGCTGGCACCCACACGAAAAACAGAATACCTAATCCAATTCCTTGCCACGAAGGAGAAGTTCAGCTTTGAATTGAATGAGAGGAGGCACATGTCCAGTGCTCTCGTCTTAATGTCTAACTCTGTCCCCCCAAAATGTTACACTGTCTGTTGAGAAAGGTATTATGAGATTGTGTTACTTGTGAGTAGCTTGCATTTGGTATAATCCTCAGACAGTTAAATAGAAAGGAAAAAAAACAAAGAAAGAAAACTAAGTGTATCGGAAGCTCTTACTTCAGCTGAAGGGAAATCAGACCTCTGTCGTGTGAAGGTACCTCATAGGATTCAGTACCTTAGAGTACTTAGATTGCAACCATTTGTCACATCACGATAATGCACAAGATGCTGTAAATGCTCTGGATGCTGATTTGAGTTATTTTCTAAAACCAAAATTTCATCACTAGTGAGATTTTTAAAATTTTTTTCTCCTGTGACAACTAAGCACTTAGACTCGGCATCATACTTTGCATCAGTGCCTTGTTTTGGCAGTGTAGCTAGTAAGCTCAGATCTAAAACCAGAAGGAATTTTAAAAATTCAATTGATCTTAGTATTTTATGATCCCTCTATTTTGATTTAGTGGTGCTTGTTTCATTTTGAGTTTTTCAGTTCTGCGTTGTTAGGATTACATATGCCATATGAGAATTTGTTTAAAGATCACTTTTATTGGAAGTAAAATAAAAACTGGAAATCTTTCTGTTATTGTAAGGCTTTATAACAGCTTGTTTGTACAAAGTCTAAATTTGGAGCCAGATTTGACTTGTCCTTTAAAACAATAATAGCCTCAGAACGCTGCTAATAAATGCTGGAGGATTTGTCAGTGCTCAAACGCGTTTGAAAATATCTGATTTTTTTTTGCCAGACAGCCTTTACACCCATGGAGTTTGGGCTAGAATGTACGGGTTTGCACTGGATGTTACTGAATACCTGATCATTTAGTGTTAGGTGTGTAACAGCCATCCTTATTGTTCACAGCTGCCCATACATTTTTCAACATCTTCATAATCAATTAATCATTTGTTAACCCTTTATAAACCATTTATAAATGTACCCTGAATAAAAAGTGTGACCATTCATTTTTTTCGTCAAGTTTAATATTAAAGGCAAGTCCAAGGTCAAGATGGGCATGGGGAGGCTTTAGGGAGCTGGTGTAGTTTATATTTTGGCCAGTCAGCTGAGGAACCACGTGGAACTAAAATTAGTAAAGTGTGTGCAGTGAAGAAAGTTCACACGGTGTAATATGCTGTGGGCAGTATTAGCGTTGATTTACCCGAACTGTTAATGGTGTGGTCTGTCTAGACCTTTGGAACATTCCTTAGCTCCTTATTTAATGTAGGAGGAATCATTTCTGAAATTAGCATATAAATTGTCCAGAGTCAGCAGCCCTTTAAAACAGTGTTCTACCCTCATGTCATGGCACAATAACTGTTTTGTTTTTTTTAAAAAAAAAACATTTCTCAATCAGGCACGTTCTCATGAAGAAGCTCTCAACTTTAGATTGCATGCTGAAAAAGTGCATAAGCCTCAGAAAATTCACTAAGTTTAAAATGGGAAAATGGTCAGGATTTGATTTGGGTAAGTTGTGTTTATGTAGTCATGTTAATAAGGGGAAGTGTATTATGATAAGGAAACATCTGGCAAGGTCTATTCTTGTAGAAGGTTTACGTATATGTAATTGAAACTGGAGGCTTTTCTGACTTTGACATTAAATATTTTTCTTTCCTTGGTCTTCCACATAACTTGTATACGAGCCATGCTGTATGGTGCATTCTTTCCAGGCGCAGTCCAACTGAGACTGCTCCTGGTACCGAACACGATGTTGCTGCAGAAAGGAGGTGCGAGGAACCTGTTGGAGGCAAATCCTCCTCTCTGGCTGTTGTTCTTTTGCTGGCTCTTCTGAAGTCCTGTACTCACTTGCTCCCACTTTAGTTGCCAAGAGTAACATACAGTGCCCTGTTCTTAGGTTATCTTTTTCAAAGGAAGATAATATAACATGCATTCAGCTTGTGAATTTGTGCAGGAATTGGGAATTTGCCTTTTAGAAAGAGTATACGTGTACACAGAGACGGAAAATAAATGACGATACGGTGTGGTAGGTTTATTTGGCTTGAATCTGAGATGACCACACTGAGCAGTGAAGCCAATAAAATCTTTGTACTACAAAATCATGTGTTCTGAACATGCCATGTACTTTACAGAAAAACTATTCCAGGAATGTTGCTAGACAATTTTATATGTTTATTTGGTACTTATTTTTCGTCTCCCTTGCTCCAAAAGCCAGGTGCTTTAATCACAATGAAATCAACTGCCCAGGTCACAGAGAAAAAGAAATGGAAAATAATGTAAGTACAGGAACTCCTAAAAATGACCTAAAATAACATTTTTATATGTAACTGAATAACAGATTTAAGTTGGGATATCTCCTTACCTCCCAAGGGTTAAATACTGAATTTGTTACTGAAAATGCCTTATTGAAAAGCTTTTTTCATTTCAGAAAGGCTTGGCCTGTGGCCAGAAAAACCTCCAAGATGCTGGATCTTAAATTTGTCATGGTCCCGGTGTCCATCCTGTATGTCGCCCTGGTGTTCTGGAGAAAGCATGTGTTTTAGAGGAGGGAGGGGGGAGAGAACTTTCTTTTTAATAAAAAGAAGGGGGGGGGAACCAACAAAACCAAAGCCAGGTCCCACAAAACAAGTTGCTTACCTGATGCTAGAGTAGGGTGTGAGAAGAGGAATTTTGTAAATACTTTATCCTATCTTCTGTTCAAGCAACTTCAAAGTTGTTATTTTATATATGGGCAGACCAGTGACCTTCTGACTGCAATGTCATGTTTAAGCTTGTATTACTTTTAGTATGAGGATCTCAAATACTTAGTAGTCATTTGTTTGGGTTTTGTTTGCCCTTTTTTTTTTGTTTATATATAAAAAATAACTTGGATGGTTAAATGTAGGAATGCTGATAGGTGCAAAACTACGTGCAGTGAGCAGGGTTTGTGTCCCGTGCTAGTGCTCTGCCTGGTACAGGGAGACCTTGGCTGGTGTCTGTGGGCCATAAGCATGATGCAAAACAAAAATCGTGGTAACAACGTGACAGGCAAATGGTATGGCTTGAAGTAGAACACAGGAGTCCTGGCTTTTATTTGTACGTTCCAGTTGGGGTGAAATGGGTACACTTAAACCTTCCCGCTAGAGTGAGCGATAGCAGTTAGTTTGTGACCGTGAGCTTAGCAACCAAAGACTTGCATTTATTTCACAGGCTTTAGAGAGTGTCTGATCCAAAGATAACCGTGCTCCGAAGTGTCAGAATGTACCGGGTGAATCAGTGCAGGCCGTTGTTCATGCAAACGTGAGGTGGATTGTAGCGCTTTCAGACAGGCACAGATCTGGAGAGGCGCCATGCGAAGTCTCAGCGCGCTTCTCTGCACACCTACCGCACCTCTGCCGCCGCTCTCCTGGGCCCCACCGCCGAGGCTGGCATGGTGGCTGTGGTTTTTGACAAGTACCTCTGAGGGACCAGACTTGGGATTATTTCACTAAGTTTTGTGGCCCAAGTCAGACCCAATTCTGTGGCACGAAAACTTGCTGCATTCACTACAAGGATGCATGGTGTTTGTGGGGCACACAGGTATGTTCTTACACTCTGCGTGTTGTAAGAACCTCTTTTTTTTTTTTTAAGTCCCTAGTGGAAAAAAAGCTTTGAATTTTCTTATCTATGCTCCTTTCTGATATTTTGTGGCTTGTGGTAAATGAAGTATGCTTGTTTTTATGTTTTCCTTTTAAAATATTTTTCCATCAGTGACACTTTAAATGTTTGAAGCGTTTCCCCCCTCCCTTATTACTCAATTTAATTGGAATTATGGTGCCTATCAAAAAGTATTACTGCAAGGTGACCTGGAACTAATAATTTCCTTTCATCTACACCAAACATTTGTAGATCGTTAAAATGTCACAAATAAAAAAGTCTTATTCACAAAGAAATGGCTTTATATGAGCACAGTAAAATATGAGATTTCATTATATACAAAAAGGCTATGTTTTGTATTCCTGGTTCACAGAGCAAACCTCCAACACATGTGGAATGCGTGGCAGGATGTAGGACCCTCTAAGGGCTGTATACAGATATGCGGAGGGGAAGGGAAAAAAAAAACCCCACTTGTGGGTCTCAGGAAACGACCCCTTTCAGTAACAAATGGAGCATGTGCTCTGGGTCTCCGGGAGGATTTGTGCGGGGATCTTGCTCTCCATGTGCGCGCATTCCTCTGAATCAGACAGGTGTTAAAGTGAAATGGTGCCCAGAGGACGCAGCGCCCTCCTATGCTATCAGCAGCCTAACCGCATGACGGATCCAAAAGCAGCCAAGCACAACTGCTGAGGGGTTTGCCAAGGGGTTAGATGCCAAATGCTGAGAGAGAATATCCTTGCCAGCTTGGCACCTTTAGGCCATGTGGCTGCTGCTGGCATGGAGTTGTCATTGTAATGTGCTGGGGAGAATGGAACCAGAAACTGTCTTAGTAGTTCCTTGTGAATGAAGATCTCTTATTGTTGTCAATATAAAATATTAATTACCTTACAAATGTGTTTGGGAGGCTGTGTGTGGCTTTGGCACCTCTCCAGCCTTGCAGTGGCGAAATCAGAGGATTACCTCCTGGCACTTGAATTTATTTGTGCCCCGCCCTCCCCCCCTCCCCCCACCCAGCATCACACTGGAAAGAAGAGGGAACTATTTGAAAACAGTTGATGTCCGGGGAAAGACGTTCATTGGTTTCTGGGATTTGGATCAGTCCCTGAGCTGGTGCCTTAGGAGTGGATTTAACCAATGCTGTAATCTTTTGGCACCTGTTGCAGTTTTGGCAGTGGCACAGGACAGCTTTGATTGCACTGTGACTGGAGTAGCAAGCATATGTCTGATGCCCATCCCAGAAAAAATGGTGCCCTTAATGTCTTTCCTATTGGGTTTTTTTTTTTTTCCATTTTCTCTTCTCTTATTCATCAAGCTGTTGTTAGTAGTTATCATTACATACAGACAAGCGTCTATCAGCATCTTCAAAGCAAACACATCAAGGATGAAGCAAGAGGAGAACAGGACCTGGGAGAGGTCTGTATTATCAGATTCCAGCTGCTTTTTGTATTTGATTTTGAATTGTTTGTCTGGCCCTGACTTTTTAAGTGGTGTGGTAAACAAAGGACTCCAGGCAAAAGGACACATGTGCTGGTGTCCGAGACGTAATCAGAAGAGGAGTATGTGGGTTTATAAATATGTTAACTGGAATAATCAAGTATGTATCTTCAAGAAAATAATTCAGTGAGACCCATTAAAGGAAGTCTCTGCCTACATGTCTGTGTACTGATTGTACATCTGTAAATGGCTGCCGTCCAGCAAGGCTCTTAAGTGCATGCTTAACTCTCAGCACAGCTTGGCTACAGCAATGTTGCTAACTTTGGCATGTGAGCTTTTATGCATTCGGGGCATTCACATGCCTAGTGTTAAACACATGCTTATGTGCCCTTCTGGATAACTAACTCTTCCTTGTGTCCTACAGGCCTGTAGCCAGGAGTCCAGTTTCCATCTCAGTTTCCTGCTCCTGTAGAAGGTATTAAAGATGACAATAGGGCCGCACATCATCTACAGCTCTGAGGTTTTTACCCATCATTCGAACATCACTGAAATACAGAGGTACAAACCCTTGAATAATGTTATGAAGCCTACTGATGCTGCATGTACGTTACCTTTCCTGGTGCCTTAGAATCAGTCCAAAGATTCCCAAGTGTTTCTTGAGCATAGTCTAAAAATCTGTTAATCAAAATGTGTTCTTTGTTTTTCTGCAAGTGTCTGCCTGTAATCCACTGCGGTCACCAGAGCAGTTCATTAGGCTCTTACGGAGAGATGCATTCTTACAGATTAGATTAGTAGGTTTACTAGGTATAATGAGATTGTCCGTAAAGGCCCGCAGTGTTTTAAATCACTGTTTAAAAATATATTACCAGTACAGGCTGTGTAGAATTTAGTGTTGTTTGTTTGATGAAAATGATTCCACAAGTAACCCACACAAAACTGGCAGAGGCAGAGGGTGTAGTGGGGAAAATGGCATGCTCGGATATCACACTTAAAATCCACATTACTGCATCACAGTTGTGTTTGTAGCAATGGATAGTCTGAGAGTTATATGTATTAAAATTTACTGTTGTGTTTGCTGCCTTGTGAAAATTCAGTCTTGAGACCTGGGGTGATAAGGTTTGAAGAGGAAGTCCTCAGGTCCTTATGGTGGTTCTTGGAATTACGACTCAGCTTTGGTATCTAGAAAGTCAATAGATCACCTTAGGCTTCCTAACTACCTGCAGGTATCAAGCAAGATAAACATCAGTAAAGGCAGCTCAGCTGCTAAAGCTCTTAAATGATAAATAAGGAGAATTTAGTTAAAGACAATGTAATAGTCACAGCTCGGAGATCTGCAGTACCTCTGTCAACATAACATGCCTAGTTAAAAAAAAAAAAATTCCATCAGTAACAAACAACTGTACTCATAAGTAAAGTCCAAGCAAGCAAACTCGGCAAAATATTCTGGTGTGTGCAGTTCAGAGTCCACTCGGATATTTTCCGGACTACCATCTGCATCAGAAAGTTGCTGGGCAAATAACTCTGATTCTCTTCGGTAGCTTCTTGGTATGCCTGAGGTGGGGCTCCAAAAGAGGAGCAGCTGGCAGTTTGTTGTTTTGTTTTTACCTTCACCGAAGCCTGTTTGTATTACAGGGAGCACAGTGCATCTCTGGTCTTTCGGTGTCTGTACTTATTTATTCTAAGGAAGTTAATTTCTTGGAGATTATAAAAAATCCAGATTGGGGGGCGGGGAATATCCTGTTGTGAGAAAGTTCTTATCTGCTGCATTGAAATAATTGAAAATGGCTTTTTAAATAGTCCAAAGAAGGTCACTTTAGGGCTAAGACCCAAGCCTCCTTTAAAAAACAAAACAAACACCACCACCCCCCAAAAAAAAACCCAAAGCAAACAAACAAACAAAAACCACCAAAAAAAACCCCTCAAAAGATGGAAAATGCACGTCTGAGAAATACTTTAAAATATCCGTGCCCAGCTTTTTGCCCCTGGAGGAGGAATTGAGAAATTTAGAAAGCAGCACATGTGACAGATGCTGCTCAAGATGCTCAACACATTACTTAAAGATGCTCTGTAACCATCATGTTGTGAGTAATAAAAGAATGTGAATGGGATGGAAGAAGAGTCCAGATTTACTGTAACCACATCTGTAGCCTCACCACTCTCACATGATGTAAAGAGGTCAGCAGATTCCTGCCAGTTCCTGGAGTATCCCTAAATGTATCTTTGCAGTGCAAGGCAACGTCAGATTAGGGAGCCCTCAGGTTACCTCCAAGTGAGCTGGCATGTCTGTAGTAGATTACCACACAGGGATACTAGCTTCAGTGCCAGAAACAGTAAAGCTCTGTTACTGCCATACATAGTTAATTAGCTCGGGTGTCACACCGAGCAAACACAGCTATATTGCTTCTGGTTCTGCTGCTAAGTTAATTGAGGCTGGCTTGGGGATCTTTGCCCCAATGTGCGGTGCAGACATACCCAGGAATGCACTCCTATTGTTGACTGAATACTGTATTTTCTCATAAATGTGGCAGGAGTATAATTGCAGGGTGGAAAAAGAAGGCCAATATACATTCACTTCACTTTAGAAACTAAATTAAACCTTTGACTTAACTCACTTCTATACCAGCTCCCTGCAGGCATTTCTACAGGCTTCATTAGAGCCAACCTAGAGGCCATGGAAAAGGTCTTACAAAAGACTAGCCAGGAAGCCAGTCACAGACCCAGATCCTGCTGCTACAGAGTACAATCTGCCTCTTGGCACCTCGGGTTTGCAGCTGCCAGGCACTCTCCTTATGTGGTCACTGGTGTTGGCTCGGAGGCTGGAGCAGATAGATGAGGAGGGCTAAGGGGGAACACATTCATCACTGCCAGCAATGAGTGGAGGCAGTGCCAAGTCACTATGTAACTAGGCACATGTGCCAATTTGCTCAGTAATTGGATTGCTATTTGAAAAATTAAAGTGGTGTCTAGAAAATTCTAACCTTTGCATTTATGAAGTATGAAGTTTGCAGCTGAGAGGCCGAACAGGAAGAGTGGAGGTGATCAGACGGAGGTGTTTAAGGAGAGCAAATGTAGGAAGTAATTTGATCACTTTCGAAAGCATTACACCAGCCTCAGACGCAGGCTCTCTGTACCAGGGAGACAAAGAGCAAGACACAGTGCAGTGGAAAGCTGTAACATTATGGACAAGCTGTAACCCATTGCTTACTAAGGAAAATTAGTGTGGGCTTGTCAGCTGAAAGCCATTTGTGTAAAGAAAACACATAATTAGAGGGAAAGGATTGGTCTACTTGCTGTAATTTCTTTCTCCACCCCTAAAGAGGAAAAACTGTTAATGGGCATTATGTATTTCAGTCTGTATACATTGCTCTCACATAGAATTGGTGAACAAATCCTGTGTGCTAATATTAAGCGTAGATGATATTGAATTATCCAGGTATAGAGAGAAATTCTTATTCAGAAGCGTGCCTCTGCCACAAGCCGTTTCACCTCCCCCTGAAGTCAAATTCAGACCCTGCTTTGACTTCAGTAGAAGCCTAATTACATCCAAAAATATGGTTACCTAAACAGTCCTTCAGGCGTTTCATTATTCTTTGCAGTTGAGCTCACTGACCATCCTTATTCAGCCGAAAACTTTGAGCATATGGATACAATGGATTATAAAATGTTCCTAAGATAATATCTGTAGTTTAAAGCATAATCCAGTTGCTAGTAAATGTATAGAAGTAGTGCCTGTGTTCTTCATCACTGTTAAGCGGAAACTCAATCTGGAAGCTCTGTATTTAAAATAATAAAAAGTAAAAATCTATGGACTCACACTGAGGAAGAACTATTTGGAACTTCTGTGAAATGTCTGATTATTTCTCATGCGCTCAGTCCTGGTACAATGAAGTTAACACATGTCAAAGCAGAGGCTAAGGAAATTTGGGGTTACATTTCTGCCCCTAGATGGAGTATTCTGCACGCTGGTATTTTTTTTTTTTTTTAAATATATTTTGGGAGAATGGAGCTGTGTTAGAAGCCTTGAAATGCCTCTTGTTCTGAATTCCCTTTACAGTGTATCAAGTGCTGCCCATTGGGACTGGACTAACTGGGTCCCAGTGACCATATAGAAAAGAAAAATCAAAATAAGGTTTGTTTGTATAATTGATCAGATACTATAAAGGTCCCTGCACTTTCTCAGTGTCTCCTATTTGTTGGTTAGTAATAGATATATACGTAAAAACGCAAGAAGCCTATACTTTACAAAGTGTCACTAATGACTATGAAACATCTGATATTCGCAGCTTGCAGTGCCGAATGTTTCTGTGATTTTCATGGTATTCCCTTCTCTTAGTATACTGTGAATACCATGGTAACCTTAACCGCTTGTAAAACATTTTAATAGTGACCACTGTAATATAGTGGTTGTATGCAAACAGCACGCACCATTGCTTCAGAGGTGTTTGTAACACTTTGTTTTTGTCACAATCGGAGTAAAATGTTGCCAGATTTCAAGAACTGGATCCTATACTTGCCAAACAGGGACTCGAAAGTGAGTTCTCCTGTTCTCCAGCTTCTGTCTTTGATCACCTCTGGAGTTTCATTGATACATTCCTACCCAGCACTCACCAGCTTAGTGAACCATGGCTCCAGAAAGCACAGAGCTGCTTGGGAGAAGCATTTGGCTACAGACACCGTATTTGGAGCGGGGTGGGGGTGGGGGGTGGGTGTTAGATTAGAAGCCAGTTTTTGAAAAACCTAGATTGTTTTGTATGTGTGAGTGAGAATTCAGCTGTAGGCTCTTAGCTCAGGTATGTTCACATGTGGGCTTCTGGTTTAGGCCGCTGTAACAGGAGGGACCAGCTGCAAAGTTTGTCCCTGGACTGAGCGCTGAATTCCTGAAGAATCTGGGATTTTGGTTTGGACCTTTTTAGATATGATGTAAATGCCAGCAGCTTCCTAACAACTGTTCTTGAAGCTCAGAGTAGAATTTAGAGCAGAGCCTTGTGCGTTAGGGAATTGCACAAGATATCCCTCTCAGAACAGAAAGAAAAAGCCCACAAAACCTAAGCCATCTGACTAGAGTCCTGAGAAATGCTTTCCAGCTTTCAAAGAAAGAAAGGGTCTTAATTCAGATTTGCCGGAATCGTCTAATTAGTCCCTTTAATGCCATGCACCTTATAGTCTGTGCCACCGGATTCGTCCTATAAATGAGACGATGGGCTAATTCATCTTGGCAGCAGTAAACAGACCTTGTGATTGTCCTCCTTACAAACACCGGCCTGATTTTAGGAAAACGCTTTGACCAAGCCTGTGTCCCTGCTCCCTCCCCCGCGAGTCCCCCCCCCCTTTTTCTGAGTGCTGCCTGTGCTTCTTGCCCTCCTTCTTCCCCACCAACCCAACCCACCCTGTCTCACACACAGTGACATACCTCACACATTTGCCACTGCTAACAACAACCTGTCAACTCTTTCTTTGCACCGTGCTAGGCGCCCTTTGTTTCTGCAGCCCAGCAAGCCTTGCAGCTGTTGTCCGAGGCCTGCTCCGACAGCCTGTGATCAGTCAGCTGCAAAATCCTCCCTGAACAACTCGGTATTCACAGCTCTAATCGGGCCAGCGGACTGTTTCCTCCTCTCTCGCAGTAAATCTTTATCACTTGCGCTCTGCTCGTCAGTTAGTGGCGCCAGCTCTTTGGGCTGCTCTATCCCTTTCCCATACTCTGCTGGGCTGTGTGCTCTGAATGCTAACTCCAGCCTTGTTTAGACTCGGTGCTGCCTCAGTGCTGCGATCCACATGTTGGGAAGGTCTGAATTCCTGCTCCCTCCCCATGTTTTTAAGCTGCATGTACAGCAAGTTTGTATCTCTCCAAAGATACTCAAAGCCTCCCTCCCTCTGCCTGTTTCATACTTCATCCATATAAGTTAATTATGTGATTATCTTGGTTTCTTCCCAGCAGCCTGTTGTGCTTCTGTTTAAGAGCTGTCTTTGGTAGGAAGATGAGGGTGAGCTGCCCAGCCTGGGGAAGCTGGTGATGGCAAGGGAAACCCTGGGGAAACTGGCACAAACCTTAATTTGATCGCATGCCCAGGGCTATTAACCTTCCTCCTAATGGTCCCCCCACGGACGGAAACACATTTCCCTCCATCCTGTCCCTGACTTGATGCCATCTCAGTCTTTTAAAAGATTCACATCAAAGATGTTGAATTGTGAAGCAGGTTTTTAGAAAAAAGGATCAAAGTTTGCTTTCTTAGTATCCCAGCTGAGTTGAGGAGAGTCCACAGAGCTTTTAGGGTGAGGTTTCCGTCAGCGTGGAGTTGCTGAGGATTTATACTTGTGGAGCTGAAAGCACAACTTTAGCTGCGCCTGTTGCTGCTTCTGCTACAGCACGAAAACTCCTCCTGCCTCCTCTGGCAAGACGTTGTGGGTTGTATTTCCCTGTGTGCTGTGTTTGGGCCTGGGATTGTAGATGACAAAGTGTGATTAAAGCTCAGTTAACCAGCACATTTTGCAAAGAGACTCAGCTAGCTTTTAAGTAAAGCTTGCTGGAGATCACATTAAAAAAATTTAATTATTCAGGATAGTGAGGGCTATTTTGGTTTGTAAAAAGAGCCTGGGAAGCTTTTGTCTGAACGTTGATGTGAGGACCAAAACGTAGTGGTTTTTGATCCTGTCTCTGAAGCTGAGTCCATCTTTGGCAGTGGAAAACCCATTTCTCTTTCTGCATCAGCTTTCCCCACCTTTTAGTCCTTATGTTTCAGCTGTTCCAGGGGTGTGTGCATGTATGTGCGTGCAGGGGTAAAGATTAACCAAATATAGAAATATTCCTTTAAGAGTAAAACATGAACTGGCTTTAAAAATATGTTGTTGCTATTAATTTTGCGAGGCAGCTGTGAAATAGATGCTGCTTGGAAAAATTTGGGTTCAGTTCTATTCAGACATTCTATGCCTCAGTTCCTCATCAGTACAGTATTTGCTTGGTTAAAGATAAGCTCACGGATATAGGAGTCTTACGTTTTTGGCATTGGTGGTCAGTTTGAGCCTGTAAAGAGATGCACAGAGCGAACAAGTAATTCGTAATGACAGTCAGTCTGACGTGCAGAGGAACATTGCCATTAGACTATATTCCAGTAATCTGCAGGTAACGGGTGGCATCGCTTATTCACGGAGCTCACAAATTGAGTCTGACAGCCTTGGGAATGTATCTGTCCCCCACGTAGCGGCAGCCTGTGGTCATATTTACTTCCCGGCCATCCTGGTAGCGCACTGTTGGTGTGCCCTTCGCACACAGCTCCCACGCATGCTTCTAGGAGGGATGCGTTTTGTTGCTGTGTAACCAGACCTATAAACATGTTTCAGGCTTGATTTGGGAAAATAGCTCAGATTTTGCTTGTATCTGCCACAGAAATGTCCTTCTGTCTCAGCGTGTTCTTCAGCAAAATAGAATGTGAGTGAACAGGATTTGAATATTGGCCTTTTCCATAGGCTGTCTACAGGGGTTGCAGTAGAAAAATGATCTTGAATGGTACGGAGTGTCCCACAAATAGGCTGATTGTACGATTTGTTGGGGGAAGCTTCACTGTTGAAGTGCTGTTATGATGAGAGAGTTTGGAACGTAAGATAAAGAAGATACAAGATCACCTTGATAGGCCCTAGGCAAACATCTTGACGACGCTTTCTAGTTCTCTGGTTTACTTTCTCTTGAGTTACTACTCTTGCTTCCTTCCTTCATGTTCCAGGGTTTTATGTGTTGTTCTTCACTGACATTTCCCCTGTCCCTAGCTGTCTCCACAGTCTCAACGGCTACTGTGGCACCAGTGCAGTGGCTGAGTTTTGCAGTTTGGTGCTCTTGGCACAAGTGATGAAAGGAGACCTCCTGCCTGGTCACCCACCTATGCTTCCGCTGTGGTGTTAAGTCTCATCTATGCTGTGAGCCTTGATGGGAGTGACTATGCCCACGGTTTTGATGGCTATATCCTTTGGAGGAAATCCTTGTTGTGTTCCCTGACCTCTACAAGGTAGAAGTGTAATAGCAGCCTTTGGCCCACTTTTTTTCTCTCAGATATAAGCTACTGGACATGGTTATTTTGTGGTGTGGTTGCCTTTTAGCTTATAAATCAGTGGACCTTCACCGCGCTTTGGGGAGGCGGCATGGGTAATCTCTCCAGTGTCCTCTGCACAAAAAGCAGTTGATTTTGAAGCGTTCCTCAAGAACTCGATGTCCTTTAAAGAACCAGTATTTTGTACATCCTAATTTTTATGTATTTATTTAATTAAACTCATGATAGCTAGAATTTATGTGTAACCTGGTACAGTGGAAAGAAATATTTTGGCTTTGAGTTACAAAGGAAGATTCTAACAATCTGAATTGAAAGTGAATAGAACAAGAAAACTTTCTCAAAATTATGTTGTTTTTTTTTTTAAAAAAAAAGAGACCAACTCCAAACACAGCACAATATTTTGGGCTTCTTTACATGGAAGTAAGCAAGGCTGTGCACAGCCCAGCATATACTTTCCTTAGTGCATTGCCACTGTCCACATGTCCTGGTCACCTGTCAAGCTCACCTACTGATGTTTGTTCCTCAAAGTGAGGTTTGTTTTGAAGGATGCAGCTGGTGCTTACCTTGCTATGGTTGCGATTCTGTGGTGCTTGGGGATGTGGGCTTAGAATAATTCATTAGAAAAATGTCTTGAAGTTACGACAGGAAGTTTTTGTGTTTTATTTTCCTCAGAACTTTGCACTGCAGGGTAAAGCTCCTGGTAGGAGGCAAATATTCCTAATGGGAATGTCTTGTTGTTCAAAGCATCCTATCTCAGCTCTCTTGTCTTAGAGAGGTAAGTTCAGTTTTTTCTTCATTTTTACCCATACCTGCAATGAAAACTTTGGGGTTTGGTTTGGTTTTTTTTTTCTGATTAGTTACTTCTAGAAGACGACTTGTTCATGGCTGTAGGATGAAGAGGATGAGTAGAATCTGAGAACAGCTTATTGGTTCCTGCTCCAAACTGAGAGTGGACTTGACTTTCTTTTCCGAACGCATCTGGATGCATACACAGGAACCGGATATTTTATTGCTCTGCTTTGTTTATTTTTAAGGAGCGATGTTAATTTTTTTTCTAGCTCCTCCCATATCTGTCTTTGAGGAAAATCTCAGACCCCAGCAACTTTCTATTTGATTTTCTTTTTCCTGAGTTATTGATAATATGCTTACACAGTAATTCCATTTAAAAATAGTCTTTTAGTCTAGGAATTTCCTTGTCTGATTTGTCTCAGACTTTCCAGAAAAATTCTGCCTTGGCATCAAGTTTGCACCTGTGAAAGTTCAAGGGAATCAGTTTAACTTTTGCTAAGTGAGGAAGGGATTCTGCCAAATTGGGGTTTATAATGAAAGGCTAGTTTAAGTGTGGATAGACTGATTTCTTCATAATTATTAGGTAACATTAATGCGTTATCAGTCTCACAAAGAAAAAATATGACTAAATGGTTTTTATATTGCTTATAAAAATGAAATTTTGTTTCTTCTTTGGCTACTCAGGGAAGAATGCTCACTACTAACTCATCGTGAGTACTTTTGTGAGCCGCTTCTTGTGTGCAAATTTCCTGTACATCTTGAACAAAACCATATAAAAGATAAACAAAGAATGAGGGGAAAAATTATAAATGGATCCATGTGACTGCCTCTTCTCCAGATATTTTTTTAAATTTTATTTTCCTCACTGAAGAAGTTCAGAGGAAATGCAGGGCCATGCAGTGTTTGTTAAAGCTGATGGAATATATTTCTCCCTCAGGGTATTTCTTTAATCAATGTTTCTTTATGCCATTAGGCCATCTCCTCTTTTTTTTCTTTTTTTTTTTCCCCCTCCCTTGAAGAAGCCTTATTCTGTACGTTTTCATGCACCCTGACGTTTATTCTTAGAATTATGGCCTCATCACTTCCTCTCTTTTCCTCAAAATTCCTGTCGTTTTTATCTATTTTAAGTGCCAGAGCACAAAGATAACCCCATCATAGTTCTCTCATTTTCCCCAGCCGTGCCCCCCCCTTCCCTCTCCGCAATGAAAAAATGAAAGGTCTCATGGTTTACAGATTTTCTTTATGCTTATTTTGGCCTATTTGCAACGCAAATACATCATCATGTTATAAGACGGCTCTCTAAGGCTCTTGGATCAATTAAAGGTAGCCCTATTCATTGCCAGTACAAACCTTTGCCTATTAACTCTTTCAAAGGGCATTTGTCATAGCAAAAAGCTGTGAATGCCGTCTGGGTTCATTGATTAAAAAAAGGTATTGTTTTAAGGCTGCTGAATATCTTAATTAGTTGTAATCAGAGGGTAGCTTGTGTCTGTGAAGTGATACAGTTACCTTTCACCTACTTGCTTTATTTTCTGTGTTTTTAAAAGAAAAAGAATCTTAAAAGTAATGCAGGCAAACTGGTTTTAGGGTACAAGAGGAGAGCACTTGCTGATTAAACTATAATTTATGACATTATTTTGTAAAGCCAAATATTTAATACGGTTAACCCAGGATATGTCTCATTGGCCTGTGATCAGCCAAGAGCGAGCAAGCGGGGCGGCGCTGCTCATTGCCAGTGATCATCCTTTCTTCACTCAGCAATCCAGTGTCCATATTCTGGAAACTTAGAAGTCCACCCCAATTCTCAAGCGCTTGCGTGCCTGCTTAGCTTGAGGGTGTGAGTTGTCTGTTAATGTAGAGTGTGTACAGCATTGTTTGGCAGATCAAGGTATGACAGGATAATGTTTTTTAGACCAGTAGTTCATTCACCGCAATTGTTGTCTGAAATGGTTTGGAGCTATTTATGAATGTTTACCAAAGCTCTGGCAAATTGTTTTAGCTGGAAAAATGTCTTTCAGCTGTCCCCTGGATCAAAATGTTTCTTTCAGTAGTTAATAATACAAATCTGTTTCCTTTGTAAAGGGTCCTTTTCGAAAATTAAAATCAACACTTTTCCTTGGGTTTTATGAAAAGTTTTGCTTGTGCTTGTTGCTTTCTTGGCTTATTTTCCTGAGAAAACAACATAGTTTGTATTTCCCTGAAAATATTTTGCTCACATCGAATGGTTATTTATGTGCCTCTAATGGAGGCACCGGGGTGCAGACAGAACCCTTTCAGTGACACATCTCGGTGGTGTGGCAGTAGCTTGCATCAGCTGACCATCGCCTTCTGGAGATGCATTTCCAGAGAAGGTGATTTGGGGATAGGTGCTTTTCGTTCCATATTTGTGCAAATATCTTCTTACAGGAAGGAAAAAATGCTTGACAAAGAAATCTTGCACTAAGTCACTGTTGGTAGAAATGTGTGGTTTTGCGCTTGAATAAGATACTAGATGCAGTGATAATAGTAAATAGCATTTCATTTGTTTCATTGTGGGAAGGGGAGGGGGCACAAATGGTGTCTTATGGGGAGTTCCTCATATCTGGGAGAAAAAGTCTTTAGAAAATGCCTGATGCTCACCATGTATATCAAACTGCCGGTGCAGCTTGGTCATCTGGAAAGCAAGGCAATGCCATGTCTGGGAACCACCAGACAAATGAATCCCTGCCACACACACTCAGCTTTTGGTTTGCTTGATGAATTTTATTACAGGAAATCCATGCGTGCACATGCACAGATTCTCAAGGTAATATGACGGAGTCATGTAAATGTGAGCGCCACTGTATTCAGTCTCTTATTTTCCAGTGAACAAGTGTACTGAACAATGGCTTGAAGTTAGGATATGTTTGAGTTAGGATATGTTTGAGATTTATTGATTTTAAAACTTTTTTTCCAGAGGCCAAGGTGATTACATGCACTTGCCTTGCAGGACAACTTTGGTATAGATGCCTAGACTCTACCTGAAGTAATTCTCGTGAGCACTTTATCTCCTTTTTAAAAAACTTAGGTTTACAAAAGCGCTTCAACAAAAACCTAGTTCTGTCTTCAGCTGACCATATAGATAAGAGCCTATTACCATCTCTGTTTCATAGATGGGGAAAACAGTCTGATGAAGATTAAAATCCCAATTCAAGGAAATGCGAAAACTTAAGCACGGATTTTAACGTTCCTGTGAATTTGGCATAAACTATTCTGAAAAGTTTCTCTGGGACGCTGTCAGAAGCAAAAATAGAACACGCATTTGAATTGCAGACAGTACCTCAGCCACAATATTCCTCGCTGCAGTGTGTGGACGTAAGAATTTCTCTTTTTTATACTTGATAAGATCTGGGATGCGTGGCATGGTCATACAGGAGAGAGACTTATTTTTGTAGTTGGTTATTTAATTCAGTGGCATTGAAGCTAGCTCATTTTGGTGTGGACATCAATGCAGCTCTAACCTTTTTCTTCAGCTTTGTAGCTTTTCACAGAAGTGTGTAGTGTCTTTTCTTTGGTCAGGTGCCTTGGAAATAAATTTGGAGAAATAAACATGCACATTTGTACTGTACTGTGATGTGCGTATGTATTTATATATAATGGTATTGTGTCTTGCTCTATATAATGTTTTTAGGTGTCTGTACAAGTAGGAGATTTATGAAGTGTGACTCATTTTTCCTTCTCCACACTGTTCCAGTGGAAGAGCTCAGACTGCGATGAGAAAAAACTAGTACACGTTATTAAGAATTCTGATAAAGTAGGCTGAATAAATTTGTTTTCTTTGTGAGCCTTAATCCTGTGTTGTATCGGCTTCTTGGACATGGCTAATTTATTTGGAATTCCATTCTGTTCCCGACAGCATTCCTGATTAGCAGTTTGATCACCCGGAGCAAAGTTACATACCAGCTTTCAACTCTTGTAATCTAGCAGTGTAATTTTTTCAAATGGACTCTTTTCTTTCCTTCTCTGCCCCAGCTCCCCTTCTTTTTGTGTGCAAAGAGACCTTAAAAATAAGCAGGATAACCTGTTACTAGAATGAAAATCTTGCTCAGAACACAGTATAATTCGCTGAATGCCCGACTTGGGTCTGGCCACAAAGGCTCTGATGCAAAGTTCAGACTGGAATATGGAATCTTCCAAAATCATAGATAGTCAGATCAGCCTGTGTTCATTGTAAATCTAGTGTTCTGTGGCTATCAAAAAAGAGACTTCAGAAAGCAAACCGTTAAGGAGGCAAAGCCAAAGCATAAAGCCTAGACTGTGCAATCCCACACCATTTTAAAAACAAATTTAGTACAATAATGATAGGTCTGATAATTCATTATTACTCACATGGCTTTAAATAAACTTAAGAAGTTTTTTTCTAGTTACACATGTATTTAATGAGGAACTTTTTAAATGCAATAATTTTTTCAATCATCTGCCTTCAAACTTTCTAAAATCCTGTTAATTTCCAGGTGACATTTTACAAGAAATATTTCAAATATGCTTTTCAGGTAGTGTAATTTCATTTTTAAATATAATCATAAGGTTTGGAGCTGTGTCAATGCAGCATGTGAAATATTTACTTTCTGTCACTTATAAAGGATAACAGGGATCGTTTTTTTCAATAATTGCATTTAATGGGTGGTGTGATATCACCTTCGAATTCTTTCTGCGGTCGGTAGTTTGCCAAAGCACATTTTGCTTATGCTAAGTTTTAGAAACTTTACCTTTTACTTTAACTTCTTTGCAGTAGTTAATTTTGTCCATGTATGGAAATTGCAGTTGTGTCATTGTTCATTTCTATCAACACTGACTTACGCTGTCAACACAAATGACAACTAGGAAACACGAATTTAATGTAAACCAGAGGCAGGTTTTGATCTGAGCTCTGCTTGGTAGAGCACAGGAGGAGCACCACCCGAGTGAAACTACAGGACAAGTAGCATGTAGCAGCCGCCTTCCGTAAGCGCTTAATCTGCCAAAGACGTGTAGTTACAGATGAGAGGGAACTGGGTTTTCCGTCCTGTGGCATTTCTTAAGGCCCCAGTCTGGTTTTGTACATGGCGAGAAGGAAGCAGGGTTTTTAAGTCATGAGAGACTTGGGAACAGCCCAGAGATAGGTGGGCCACAGCACGCGTCAAAAGACTCAAACTGTGGTTTTATGCGTGAGTGCCTTGACTGTATGATATACTGAAGAGCTTTGATCTGTATTTCTGTTTTGTTCTGATCTTGAATTTTGTGGATCTGAAAAACAGCTCCTGACAAATATTTTGTCAATGTTGGAAGATATTTTTCCAGATTTCTGGCTTTGAAAAACTGGCATTTCAGTTGAAACATTGTTTTGTCAAAAATAATCATAATATTCTCTACTAGATGGATATGAATTCTGTGAATTCAATGGGAAAAAACAGTCCACTGATGACATGAGAGCACTGAGAAAGGATGGTTTTAGGGTAGATCCGTTATGTCTGATTGAATTCAGTGACAATCCCTTACTGTCCCCAGCAAAAGTCCAAATTTTTTTGGATTTGGATTTGGAACCAAATTTTTTGGTTCTTTCCAACCAAAAAATTGCACATCTAACAGAGTGTGAAGACGTAGCAACTTGTGCAGGGTCTCTGACCACTGAAGAGAGAAAGGGACATAATAATTGCTTGATAACAAGCTATCCTGACCCTTGTAAGATAAATTCTAAATATTTATGCTAGGCTTTTTTTCCTTTGAGTGATTAAATATTTTTGTATTTTTATGTTTGTTCACCATTAGGTGGATGTTTCAGATATTGCTAATCTTTTAATTCGTTGATGTCATTAAGTATCATGGCATAGACGTGGTCTATTCTGCTACTTCTAGATCATGTTCCGCTCACACACCTAGTAAGAAATCCCCAGAAAGGGACGGGAAGCAAGATGTCTCCCGCTGAGCATTGCAGCATCCAGCAGCATATGCAGGTGATAATGGAAGGTGAGCTTTGCAACTGTGAAGGTCTCATCAAGCCTTTTTTAAAATACAGATCTCTTCAGGTAGTCACTTTTAAGACTGATTTATAAGGTGGGTTTTTTTTGTTTCCTCCTAGTCCTTTTCCTACCATCTGTGCTCTTTTTTTGCTTTTAAATCTCGCTTTTGACTGTGAGGCCTTTGAGGATGAGCTAGAGTTTTGCAAACACTTCTGGTTTTATGGACACTGAAGTTATTCTTAAGAAATATGTAATAAATGAAGTATCTGTTCTGTCCTTGGTTTCCTTGATCATGAAAATGGGCATATCAAACTGACTGTAGTGGGAGGAGTATGTTTGCTGGGGATTTTCCAGTAGAAAACCAGTGGGGCAGGTGTTTGCTTTCCTTTGACTCAATGCAACATTGAATGATCTTGATACGTGCATATTATCACAAGTTATTTGAAGCAGGAAGTGACTTTGAATGTCAGATTTTGTCCTCTAAAACTGTGAACACCTTGATCTGGCTCTTTTTAAGTGGTATTTTGTTTTCAGTGTGATGTAGAATGCTTGTTCAGGAGATTTCATGTATGTTAACTGGAGCAAGGTGCCTTTTTGCCTCTGATAACTATAAAAGGCACATGAACCTGAGGGAAGATAAGGACTGGTCTTGAATTTTTCTTTTTTTCTTAACAATGAACTGGGAACTTCTTGTTAGCCATGGCGACACCTGCAACTCTGCTGTTTTCTTTTGTAGATATCCTGACTTGAATGTGCGGTAAACACAGTAAGTCAAAGATCCCATTTTTTTAATTCTAATTTATTTATGTTTTGGGATATATTTCAAACTGATGATAGCAGTTGATATTCTATGAATATTGTTGTATTGTCTGCTTTGTTGCTTCTAAATTCACTTGGTATTTTAAAATTTTAGGAATGTAGTATATTTTAGGGGGTAGATCGCTTTATAATTGAAAATGGAAAATTAGATGTGAAATCTGTTGCCTTACATTTTAAAGGTCAACAAGACATTTTTGCTAAGCTACCCTTCAGTGGGCACTGATTGCAAGGACAATTAATTATGTGATAATTTAAAAGCAAAATATGGAAGTTGTCTTGGAAATAGTTTAAAATCAGAGGATTTTAATAAATATTTATAGCAGAAGAGAGTAATAATTTTGGTTATGTGATGAAAACATATGTTTGGTAGTAATAAAATATCTATCAGGAATACTGTTCTATCATGTTGTTGTTCTCTAGAGAGATGATTAGTTGAAAATGATTTTACAAAATAAATTCTGAACAGAGAGGATACTTTTACGTGTGATACAGCGTATATTCTTCAAAAAGGCAAATCATTAAAACCGGTGCCAGGCATTTGGAAGGTCTGTTGTGTGGAAAAAGTATATTTGGGAAAATCCAGATAATAATCATCAATATATAGGCTTTACACAGTGCTTTTCCTCACTCAGTCTCAAAATACTTTACAAAAGAGGGAGGAAGAGTTATCCATATTAAACTGCATTTTCTAAAAGCTAACCTCACAATGTTTTCTTCTGGCATGTAGATTCGCCTCCCTTATGCTGTGCCATTAATTTTCTGTGGAACGAAGTCTGTCCTAAGAAGTGAAATCTAAGCAGGAAAGCACTATCTTTCCATCCCTGAGCAACTGAAATGCAGTATTCCTTTGTGTGAATCAGTGTAGTACCTATGAAGAGTGCCAAGTTGACAGCCGTGGCATGCGGAGCCATAGAACTGCTATTGACCAGGCAGCCGTCGTGGAAGCTTACCCGGCTTTATGTCAGCCTGTCCCACGCAGAGCCCAGCGCCAGGCGCGAGGGTTGTGCGGTTTCTGTTCCAGCTTTGACACCTCTCGGGGAATGCCGGAGACAGCATAGCTGACAACCACTTGTGAGCGCGGGGAGGAGGCACCTGTTCGCTTGGCACCAGAATGAACCACCGATTCGTTCCTCATGTGCCCTTAAATAGCGGCGAGAAGCCCAGTGGTTAACAGATTGAACTGGAGCTGATGGCCAAGGCGTAGGATGTGCTGTATTACATGACAGTCCCATTAGCTGATGTTGAAATTGGTAGAACCCCACTGGTGGTTTTCAGCAATCCTGCTAGAGTGCGGGCAAAAGGGTTGCACCAGGATAAAGGAAGACAGTTGTCATAAAAGGTACACTTTCAGGAACAGCAATTGCATCCATCCGAGGAAACAGATACACAGATAGGTGCCTTTCTGAAACAAGGCAGGTATCATTGCCTCAACTAATAAATTACTTTACAGCTACAAAATGAGCCAGTTGCAAAAGCGAGAACGTAGTGTCAAGCCCCCGGCTGTGGGCTTACAGTGGTTTTATTGTAGCAGATAGAGTCACTGAACAATTTGTCAAACTGTTTTTCCTGCTTAAAACCCTTTCAGATGAAACGATGATTTCCTTTCTTCTCATCTGTGGGATGTAGGTGTCTTAAAAAAACAGGTTAGAGAAACAGCTGTCAGGAATGGCATAGCTGATCTTGCTTTAAGGCGAGCTGATAGACCTTTTGGGTCCCTTTCATCCTTTTTCCTATAACTGGGGGTGGCCCTAGTACATATATATGTATATACACTCATTCTCTCCAGCCTGCTGCATTTTTTCAGCAAAATCTTTGCTAGTTGAAAGGAGTAGTCCCTTTAAACTCAGCATCTTTTGAAGTCTGTAGGTATAAAAAGACACTCATTGTTCAGTGCACCTCCACAAAGATTCCTTCTTAATCCTGACTGTGTGTACTCATCCCTTGGTTGAGCATTCCCGTGCAGAGGAATTTGAGTTGATTCACATTCCTTCATAAATGCACATAGGGTAATGCATCAGACTTTCTTTCCTTTTAAGCGATCTGATCGGTTCTGACACTTTCCAACTCCATTTAAAAATCCTGTAGAGGTTAAGAGCACCCATTAGTACGCACAAACTCCTGAAACCCCTTACAGTATTTGCTTTGCCATGCCATTTAACTGTTTACAAAGCCTGGAGCTTTGCTTCTGATACACAGTCAATAAAAGCGAACAGACTATTTCTTTTTTAATTGTAATGTAAATGTATTCGTGTTGTCCTTCTACAAGGCAATGTGTTGACTCCCATGAGTTTACTCTAATCAGGACAAATTTGACCAGAAAACGGTTCTGTGAGATAATACTGACACTCAATATGTCAAAAAGGTAGGCCATTTGGTTTAACACAGAGTTTTGAAAATCAGGGAAGCAGTCCTGACCCCGTGCTATTGCTTGGACCTTGTCCAAGTCATTTTCCTTACTGCTGATCCTTCACATTTTTGCTTTCACAACTCCACTTGTCCAGGTTCAGTTGCTGAAGTCCGGGCCTAGGCAAGGTATTACTTAAACATCTATAAAAGTTCCTTATTTTCGTCTTGAACGGGGTCCTAGAGTTTGTACTTGTTCTAATGGGGAACTGGCATCAACGGGGACCTCAAGGTATTACTGTACCTATTCCCTGATTTTAAAGGAAAAAGAATGTAAAATTCAGAGCTTTACATCTCTGAATCAGGCTTTAATTTCTTTTTAGATGGAAAGTGCAGTTTCTGGGGAAAGCAGCTTGCGAGTTGAGTAAATTCAGAAAGATCTTAGCAGTTCCAGTAATTACTCATTTCATCAATCCGTCTATATTTAAAGTGAGCTAAACCGAGTTCTTTCCTATAATGTCTACTTCAAATAATGCTGCTTTACATTTGGAGAGCCAAATAAGGAAATAGAACATAATCTTCCAGGAGTTTCTTTCCCTCTTAGTTTGTATAGCTCAGAGACTTGCTGTAACAAGAGCCCTTCTTTCTATGAAACCTGTTTAACATATTTGACTAAACAAACTATCTCCTAAAGAAAGTAGGAGCATTTTTTTGTGTGTGCCTTGCTCTAGCATTGGCTCTTGAGCACATTTCTGCATTTGTCGATGTACTAAATGAGCGATGCATTTTGGACAGCTTCTGTGTTCTGATTTGTTTTGTTGTGCTTTTTTTTTCTCTCCCCACTCCCCGCCCCCCTTTTCTTCCCCTTTTAATTTGTCTAGGAAAAAAAAAGCTCCTCCAGTGTTGTTTCCTGCAAAGACCATTCTTAAGAGCTCGTTGGACAGCGCAGGGCTCTTGAAGTGATAGCTAATTGGTGAAAGAAAGGCCCCGATTGTCTTGAGGGAGCTGGAAAGTGCTGCGTGTGCTGCTGAAAGGGACTAGGGAGAAGGTGCCTGGTTTCGCTGAGCAGCTGCTGCTGGAGATGTTTGGAGATTACATCAGCATTGGAAAGAAGGGGCAAAAAAAAAAAAAAGTCCAACTTCACAGAGACGGAGTTTATGGAGTTTTTTTTCCTCCTTCCAAAGGTCTTCTGACAATACTGTCATTGTCAATATAGGAGTTGTTAATTCTTTATGAATAGCACATGGGGCCTCTTGACTAAATAGTACGTTACATGTCCCAAATCTGTCAGCTGGACTCTTCTCTCACATGCTAGTGAGATCACTTTGATTGGAATGTTACAGGAATTGCTGGGCCGGCCACGCAGAACTGAATACTGCATTATATAATTAGATCTCCCAGAGTATTTTTTTCACATTACCTCATTATTCTAGCTTAAATATGGAATCAGTCCTTTTGATGATTTTACTGGTTGTAATTATATTAATACGATTCATTTTGTGGTCCTGTCTTAGTGCTTATATAGATTATAAACTGGCCCGAAGGTTTCCTGACACAAGAAAAGCGGACTAAGAGACTTCAGAAAGCTTGTTTGGATTTGAATTGACAATGGGGAGAGCTGGGTAAGGTAAATGGAGCTAGAGCAGATTTTACCTTGGGATCTGATGAGAGAGAAATGACCTGTTGAGACCGCAACTGAGTGAAGATTCTTCAGAAAGCCTCATGCTGACAGAAGAGAAAAAAATGGCAACTGATTGAGTCAAATGGTTTCCTGTCAAACCCAGGCGTGAATTTGTTGTTGGGAACAGACTTGCGGACTTTTGCCAGTTAAATGATCTGGACAAGCTAGAAGAAATCCTATTGCTGGGCAGTCCAAGACTGCCAGTGGTCCAGTCTTGGTATGTGAAGTGTGATGGCGTGCTGCCTGCTGGGCTGACTGCTGGGCTGTACGTTAAGACGTTCAGCTGCACAGCCCGCCTGGATGCACCAACCGACTGCGCCTGAATGAAGCTGAAGGCTACCGGCTCGGCTTAGTATCCACGTGCCATGCTGTGGACTTGCAGGAGTGGATTTTTACCTGGTTGGCTGACTTGCTACCAAATTCCTCGTGGTTCCTCCTGGTCAGTTGGATTTGAAACTGACTGATTTCCACTGGCTATAATCTGCTGAATGTTTGTGTTTCTTAGCAAGCGATATATCTGAGTACCAGAATGAGCCCGACACCACCGGAATAGTCTGTTCCATGAAAAGCAGATCTGTGCCGCAGAGATCATCTGACGGACTCTAGCTGTGCGTCAGCAGCACTGAGGGGTGTGGGGGACATGACAGCATGACATGCAGTGAGTTTTGGTTCCAAAGCCCTGCAAAATACCTTCATTTCTAGCCTTTAATAAGGAGCTTAATAGGACGCTGAAGGACACCAAGACCATAGTGACTTGGGATTGTTTGGTTATGAAATAAGTGGTTCCAAGTGAACTGTCTGCTTTCAAACAGATGTTATATTAAGTCAAACATCCGAAAACCTTACTGTATATACAACTCAATTTAACATCTGCTTTTAAGAACTCAGTTTTTCTACAGTACAAGTAGGAAAAGTTTATTGCCTTGCCTGAGAAATGCAGTGTCCTTGGCCCGGTCCCCTTCAAAAAGGAGAAAAAAAGTCCTTTTTGGGTTGATAATTTTCTGTGTCATGTAAAAGTGAAGGTTGCCACTTCAGAAACTGGCTTCTCTATCTCTTGATAGCTCACGTGATGATATCAGAGTTCAGCCTAGGTAAAAACCCACAGCATTCCCATAAAGAGTTTCTAGCCCATACATCACTCACTCCTACAGGCTTGTCTCATCAGTAACTGTTAATCAGCCCTTATCACTTTGTCTTTTGAAGCCTCCTGAAATTCAGACATGAGAGGTGGTATGTGTTTATCTGTGGAACAGGGTAAATGTCAGGTCAATTGATTTCAGCCTCAGATTTTATTTATGGTGGATGACCGATCTACAAAACAGCCTGCAGTGCCTGAAGATGCATGTCATGGACTTGAAGTCTAGCCAGATGACAATAAATCAAATGTAGATGTAACGAACCCCCTTGTCCTTTTCTGTGGTTCTTAATTTTAATGATGATTCTGTCCTTTTAATTTCTTTTTTTTTTTTTTTTTTTTTCTCCCCTCAGCACCCGCACACCACAAAGGGAAAGGGAAATGTTGTCTACTTGATGTGCAGACATACCTTTGATAATAAGTAACTGGAAGAACAGGCTCAGTGATCCATTTTTCTTCTTTCAGTTAGTCATAGTTATTCTTAGCAGTTGTATGCAAAACAAGTTTGTAGATAAATGATAGTGCCTTTATTATATTTGATATTTGACAGTGTCATAGTCATATTGTTTAAAAATGCAGATGTAATGAGAAATTATACATGTGAAGTTGTGGGTTAATGTCTTTAACGTTTGGTGATATGCGGAACTGACACGGGTGTGGAATTCACGTTGATGCCCTTATTTCCGCAGAGCAGCATCTGAAGTTTTCCATGTAAATCGGAGAGCGTGGCCTTGTTACGGACCATACTCTTACACAGGCCAAATTTCCATTGACATCTGTAGCACAGTCGGTAGGGAATCATCAGAACGTCGGCATGCCTGAGATGTCATAACCATTCCCCTTATTGACTGTGGGGAAAAAGAGTGCTGGTACCAGTGACCTCACTGACTGGTGGGCTTAGTGGATGGTGTCTATCCTGTAGACAACCCCTGTCCCAAAACCTGGCGCTGGCCAGATACGGGGAACAGTCTGTCGGTGGGCTGGTTCTGTTGGTATTAGTCTACTTCAATCATTTGATGTGGACCTTGTGTGAGGTATGTGAATGGTGTGGCCAGTGTTTTGGCATAATATTGCTCTGCATCCTATACAGGTAAAACTGGCTGGTACCCTGAGGAGTTTATTAGAACACTGAAGTTTTGAGACCCATTTAATTAATTTAATGAAAAAAATAATTTTTTTGCCTAAAGAATTAATTGGGATCTTCTTACCTATTAAGCTTCTTGTGCATTCAAAGTAATTTTAATAGCATCTTGGTTGATTTCTGTGGATTTGTGTTGTTTTTATCCAGTGCTGCAGGACCTTTTCAACATGGGAGGCTGTCCAGTTTATGCTGTCATTACAAAATCAGGGCTATCACACTTTCAAGTGTGCAAAATACTAAATAAGGGAGCATCTTCCTTTTTATTCCCATAGGCATTTGCCCTTTATCTTTTCATGGAGATAATAAAAGTCTAGGCCCTTTAAGGGTTGCTCATGGTATGACGTGAAAGCGTCTACTAATATTTCCTGGTGTGATCCTGTGGAGCACTGTGCCGAGATGTCTGAATTATGAGAGAGAGTGCTAGCTCTAGAGCTGAAAGAAATTTGCTCTGTTTGCTCTAGTCTGTTGTCAATGTGCCTTTGACTAATCTTGGGCCCAAAGCTGTGTCTGTGCTGGACTGTGTCATGATGACAACCAGCTGGGCTGGCCCTGCTTCGGTTGGCGTTGCCCTCTAGTCGTTACAGGTTGTACATGTGAGCCACTACGCTGAGCAACCCCATCCCTGGGGTACACCTGGGCTCCTCTCTCACGTGCCAAAGGCCAGAGGTGGTTTGGGGAACGTTCCTTGAGGCTCTGTAACAGCTGGAGGGGGCTTCTCTCTGCCCCTCAAAAAAGTGAGGCCAACCCATCTGGATTGTGGACAGCCTCTGGCACTGATAGGCAGCATCCCCTTATTCCCAGGCGTTGGTGTGGGGAGTCAGAATTCAAACCAGAATTGTTCTGTTGATTTGGAGGGAGCTCACCCGGAGCCAGCTTCTGACCTACCTTCTCCCTGAAGTGCCACAGTGAAGGCTGAAGGTATTGTTCACGGCAAATGGTGCGTTGAGCCCTGCTTTGTGCATTCTGAAGTATCCTTAGATCTTCTGGCATCTGAAAGCCCAAGCTTTATGCTCATTAGGAATTTTGTCACAGGTGGATTGGTTTTATCCTGTTATACTCTGATTTAACCATATTTTTTTCCTTCAAGAAAATATAAAATAATATTTTAAAATGTAATTTATTTGGTTTATTTCAAATGTAAAAGCTAGATTGTGCCTCTGCTTACAAGTTACTTTGTTTTTTGGATGGAGTGCAGCAGAAGAAAAAATTTGGGGTCTAAGTGCTTCGTGTCAAGTAGTTGTAGCTTATTTAAGACCCATCTTGAAGCCCATATTTCAGTGGGATGTGATCGGGCTTGACTGGAAATCACTTTGGAGTCTTTTAGCATTAATTCCTTTTCACGTAGGTATTTAGGATGATACTTATGCCCCACTGATTTTTTGTGTGTGTGTGTGTGTGTTTAAGGATGTATTTAAAAATAGGTATGTGTTTAATGGCAGTGTTGAGCTGTGGAGAGCGTGAATGAAGATTCCAGTGTGGAGCCCCCTTCCAAGACATGAAACAAAGGTATATGTAAAGAAATAGAAAAATAATAGCTAAGTACTCTTATGATATTAAAATCCTTACTAATGTATAATTAATTATATTTCATATATGTATATTAAAATCCATGACAAATAAATATATTCTGTATGCATGTATTAATTTAGATCATTAGTATGCTAAACAGTGACCAAAATTACCATGGGATCTACTGGGAAGAAAACCCGCTTTTTGTTTTAAGACATTCTCTGAAAGAACCTCTAAGATGGTGTTAGATTCTGTTCTGATTTATATTTGGAAAATCAAATTTTTGTGACTCTGCCAACAGACTTCACTACAGTTTTTGTCTCACCCTGTGTTTGATACTGCAGTACCATTGTAACCAACAACTAACACTGAAGCTTATTATTATTATTACAGAAGCTTATAAGCCACTTGTAATGCAGTTAAAAAATTAATATTCCACCGTTACTCACAAAAACTGTCCTCTGTGTGAAATAATTTCTTGATTTTATTTGGGGTTTTTTGCTTGTCTGATAGAGTGTGTGTGTATATATATATTCACACAAACATATAAAATACATTTATATTTATACATATAAAACAAAAATAGAACTGTGTGGTGTATGGATGCAGAGCTGTGACTGTCATATTGTAAACTGTATATTTTTTACATTTACAGGATTATGCTTTGTTTTGGTTTCAGGCAGTGATTTGAACAGAAGTATAGGAGGTGGTCCCTAAGTAGTATTTCTTATAGTGTGATGACCTTAGGAAGGTTATTGTAACTTCCCATGTCTGAATTTCCTCCTCCATAAGATCAGTGTTACACAGAATCCCAGAATGGCGGGGGTTGGAAGGGACCTCTGGAGCTCACCCCGTCCCACCCCCTGCGTGAGCAGGCACAGCCAGAGCAGGGGCACAGGGCCGCGTCCAGGCGGGGGGTGAATGTCTCCAGGGAAGGGACCCCACAGCCCCCCTGGGCAGCCTGTGCCCCTGCTCTGGCACCCGCACAGGGAAGGGGTTTGTCCTCATGTTCAGGTGGAACCTCCCGTGTTCCAGCTTGTGCCCATCACCCCTTGGCCTGGCGTTGGGCACCACTGAAAAGAGCCCGGCCCCATCCTCCTGACACCCACCCTTCAGGTATTTATAAGCATTGATGAGATCCCCCCACAGCCTTCTCCAGGCTGAACAAACCCAGGTCTCTCAGCCTTTCCTCATCAGAGAGATCTCCAGCCCCCTGATCATCTTGGTAGTTACAATTAAGGTCTGCCTTACAGGTTGGTTTATAAATGTTCTAGAGAGTTTATGAACTTTGGCGATACACGCTTGGCAGTAAGTGCATACAGATATGTGTGTATAGGCATGTGTGAGCACCTGTATTTTCATATAGGGACGTTAATATTTTAACATCTTATGATTACTGCCCTTCCTACTTTAGGCTGCTCAAACTTGTGTAGTTCTGAAAGAAAAATGATGGATTTAGCTGCTTAAGTAACTGAAGTTGCAAAATGCCATTTGCATTGGTGTGTGTTACGGCTGTGTTAATTTATGGTGACTGTTTTACCTATACCAATGCTACCAGTATAACCAACTCTGCTCCCAAACCAAATAGCCATTTTCAAGTTCCACAACTGATACTTATTTTTCTTTTTCCAGGGCTCAAAATTTTTCTGAGCTATAAAAGCTCAATTGGTTGTAAATATCCTGTCATCTGCATATATCACTTCTGTCCAACATCCTGTAACGTGCAAAAAGTTGGCATAATGGATGGCTTTATGGTATGGAGAACTACGTAAAGGTAAGCTCAGGGTCTGGGGGGCATGTAATTATAGTTATTGATTAAAATAATTCTACAATCTTATTTTGCAGTGCCATTACAATGGCATCCACTTAAACAATTACTGTCAAACCATGTAAACCAAACTGCAGTACGTCTCTCTTAAATGGATCTGGCGATGCAACAGGCGGTCTAATTACTTTAGGTAGGTCCATTACAGCAAACCTCAGAGTGGAGATGCTGAAGACACAAGTAGGGCTACGATTACGTTGACTCTCGCAGAAGGAATCTGAACAGCTGGGGGCCCAGCGGCTTGTCGGCCAACTGTGCAGTGAACTGCCGCATCATAAACTGAGGCTCAGGGGAAATCTTGTCACCAGCACTGCTGTCGGTGTTCATATTCTATGGCGCTGCCCTAGGGAATGGAAAAGTATTGTTAGGATCTCTTGATCAGGATTCCTGTAGGCATCAAAGTGTTGGACCATTAAATGGCAGAAGACTTGTCTCAGTTATGTTGGCAGGAACCCAGAGTTACTCCATAAAATGCAATTGGTTTATGCTTGATTGTCACCAAAGTGGGTGACCTTATAGGGTGGCCCTTTGACCCTCAGTATAGGCAGAGCTACTAACAGCATCTGTTATTAAGGCTTCCAGGCACTTCCAGTCCTAAAGCCCTATTTTCAGCTGTTCACAGCTTTGTCTAAGTAGCTTTTCAAACTAAATTTTTCCATGTTGCGTTGGGTGTCTGCCTCAGGCAGAATTCTCTTCAGAAATTTGCAGCCAGAACAGTTTAACATCTTCCAAGAATAAGACTAGAGAAAAATACATTGTTGTATACATGCTAAAAATTATTGGCAATATTTTTCTCTGAAAAGATGTAGTTGTCCCATTCTGGGAAATGATTCTCCCCCTTCCCATCAGGGATATGCAACTTCTGTTCACATGAAGGAAATTCACAGAACCACAGAATCACAGGTTGGAAGGGACCTCAGGGATCATCTAGTCCAACCTTTGTAACTACCTACTTCAAAATCAAGGGGGGCAAGATCAAATCTGATGTGGGGAAATGAGAATAAGGGAATTGGCAGGGGAGAAAAAGAAATTATAACGAGGTTTTAGGTAGAGAGGGAAAGTGAACCATGCATAGTTGATGAAAGGTGAGCTGGACTGCACCATGTGGGAGGACTGGCACTATGAGTGAGGAATAGAGATAAAAAGGGTGGAGAGGAGCTGCTGGGTTGGTGGTGAGTGCCAAGGACTGCTCGGCAAAGGGACTGGGGCAGAGAAATGAGAATAGCCAGTAAGGTCATGGCTGGATACAGGGGTTGAAAGCAAAACCTACATCGCAGTGAGTGCGTGGTTGACTGAACACCAGGCTGAGGCAGGAGACAGACAGGATGAAATTAGGATAGTTTGGGCTAGCAGACAGGACACAAGTGGAGTCTGAAATACGTGACAAGGCTGAAGTTGAGAGGCTAAGACCAATTGAGCAAAATGGTTCAACCTGGAACAAGGAGTCCAGGGAACTGTCAAAAGAACAAGAGCTGGATAAAATGTCTGCTGGACCTCTCTCCTTTTAAAATGTTGATATAAATCCTGGGACTCAAGCTTCATTGTTTTTTTGGCTATCAGCAAATCTCTGTGGAACTTGACTGTCAAATTCCTCTGTCCCATCTACCACTCATCCTCCAGTATGAAGTACTCCGGATCTGTATGCTCCAGTTTTGTTGGTGAAACATAGAAGTGTCGGTGTAGCACTGTATGCCGAGCATCTGCAGGGCCGTATTAACAGGATGTAATGAAGCTGAGCACTGAGACAGTGATAGACTTAAGGCTTTATGTGCAATTTTTGTTCTGCTCCCTGAGTGTCATGATATAGTCTTAAACTGCACTTTTCCACACGTTCTTTTGCTCATTTATTGCAGGATGAAGTGCTCTGGGATTGAAACTTGCAGGAACAATGCTTTTAATGTCCCAGAAATGGAAAGATGGAGTATGACAGACAGGTTTAGGAAGACTCAAGTTTTGAGTGCAGTGATGAGAAAATTAACTCTGTCTTTGCCTGTCATTGAGTTCTAAGTAAAAATGCTTAGAGATTTTTTTTGTTGTTGTTCGGCCGCTTGCCTGGAGATACTGGGTCTAATTTCCTGATGTTCCAAACACCAGCAGCTGCAGATTGTCAGTTTAACAAATAAACTGGTACCACTTTAACAAATAAACTGGCACACTGAAAATTCAAATTCAGGGAGTCTGAAGTGAGACATCTAAAATAAGTAGATACAAAAAGGGTAATTCTTCTGTACTTTGGTTTTTTATTGCAAAATGAGATAATGTGGATATAACAACAATGTTAATCAACATCTGCAAACCACATAAACTTTAAGGTCCTTTAGGAGGAAATTAATTATTCTTGCACAGGGGACCAATGCTGATAATGAAGACAACATGAGAACTCATTAAGCAAGCACTGCCCATCCTGTCTGCTGAATATGGCAGGAATACCGTGGAAAAAATAATCTATGTATAAATGTGTATAACAAAATGGAGGGAAAATAACTTTTCCTCCCCGCATGTCATAGAATAAGTCAGTAGTTGCTTCTCTATGCTATTAGTGGGCTCTTAACACATCTACTGGATTAGGCTACTCAGATGAGTGGCCAGCTATGTCTAGTACCACTTAGTTTTTAGATCCAGTTCACACTTAGGCGTGTGATAGATGTGGAGCTTCCAGCACTGAGATACAAGTGCTCTCGGTGTATGAGAAGATAAAAAAAGAAGGGAAACTTATGTAGAATAGAGACATCATAGCATTTAGGTATGCTTGGGAGATTTTTAGGCTTGCATGTTGGCCTTAGATCTCTAGACTGTATATCAGTGATACATGTCTAAATTCCCTTTTTTGGAAAGGCCCAGGTGTGTTTGGAGACCAGGTCCTGTATTTAAAGGAATGCTTGAATTTAGGACCAGCCTATGTGACTTAAGAGACTGTGTTCCTGACTGCCTCCCCTTTGAGCATTGGCATCCTTAAAATTCTTCATCAAAGTTTCTAACTGATACTCCCGAGGTGGATAATGTCTCCTTTGTTCTTTCAAGAATAACAGTTTTCTTTGCCACTAGGTTATAAAAAAGACCCAGATAATTACTGCTGTATTCTGGGAATTATTAACAAATAATAAAATCTAGAAATACAAAGACTAGGGAGGAGAAATTTCTATTTAGACAAATTCATGGAAGAAGGATTCACCAAGGGCTACTGAATACAGAAAATACTTGTGCTACAGAACGTCAAAAGCTGAAGATGATATTAAAGAAGCGTCACTACATGCTTTTCCTAGTCTTAGACTCTTCTTAGACATTCACTGTCGATCGTGATGGGACATGGTGCAGAGTTAGCTGGTTCTGCAGGGTTCTCCTCTACTGCTCCAGGACGTTCCCTATTTGCATCTGAAAAATACAAATCTGTCCATTACATTATTTAGCATTGGTCAAAGGCACAAATGCTTTCAGAGGGTTGGAAGAACTGGCTTCTACTGCCTGTGCAAAGCAGTGGTGTACTGAAAGGATGAAGAGAAAGAAGGCAGTGAGGATTATGAGCTACCTGAAGACATCTGACTTTAATTAAACACTTTCTATACCAATCCCAGAGCAGGTACTTCCAGTAGCATACCTTTCTGGCTCTGGTAGTTGATGAGATATCTGATTTTATGTCTGTACTCGCTGGCTCTTTCTTTAGACATGCTTTCTTTGGCGAGCATCTCAGACCGAATATAGTGACTTCCAGATTTTTAGTCCCTGCAAAATGTCTCCCACCACGCCTACACTTAAAAGGGTGCAGGATCCAGTTAGCTAATTTGTTCCTAGGCAGTTAAACTACTTTACGTGAGCTCCAGACCATGGAGTAGATTTAACATACTATTTTAAGAATATATGAACAGTGTTGTGTAGGGGGATGTATCTGTGTCTGTCTCAGAGCGATAATCTAATTGGAGGTCGTCCTTTGTGTAACCCTGTTAACATTTTAGACTATTCTGGGAAACCCTGTGGCCCAAGTACTATGGAATGTAGTTAGGAAAAACAGTGTTTTCTCAAATATTTCAGATGTGGAATATTTATTTTGTAGCCAGAGAAACTTGTTTTGTTGCCAAGCAACTGACCATGAGTAGGATCCACTGCCAACTGTACTTAAAAAAAAAGGGGAATAAAACCCACTTACCTCTTCTCCATCTGCATGTGAGCATTTCCAATGCAGTGAAGAGAAATTTTAAAATCTGTGTGACTGACCTTGTTATTAGTAGCCTCAGGTCAGTTTGGTCTTTTCCCTCCACCTTCCCCTGAGTCATATCTGATTGAGAGAAGAAGCCACTACTGTGTATATTGGTGCAGGAAATCCGGTCTCTTCCAAAAGCTTTCCATTTTGAAGTCTGCTTCATCAAAGCCCCAGATAATGGAGTTTGACTGTTTGCTCTTTGCTGGGCTTCTGATCCAAAGGCAGGCAAGGACCTGAGATACAACTCGGAGTTCTGCTCAGATTATTTTTTTGGCTTGGTACGTTCACTTAAGCAGGGATCCAGATCTTCAAATACTGTTTATTTTAGAATTCAGGTACCCAAGCTGGTTTTCAGAGGAGTTAAGATGCTCAGCTTGCATTCGATGGGTGGAGGCTAAAATGGGACATAAATTGCTTTGAAGGATGCTTATAGCAACGTGGTTGTAACCATTTCAGCACAAGCAAAACATGCCCTACTACACGAATCTACTGAATGAAAATCAGTTGTCTGTAAACAAACCTGCCTGTTTCACCAGACTTAGTAGAGGAAACAGTCATGATGGATGAACCTCGATGTTATTGAGATTCGTTCCTTGCAGTGGGTATGCCTGTAATGAATGCTTCCATCTTTGTGGCTGGGCTTCAGCCTTTATCAACCATAATAATGGGGAAGAGTGTTCATTAACTGCTCCTTTAAAATATAAATGGCCTGTTTGGCCACAGGTGGGCACAGCAGAAAATGCTACTCAGCTGGATAAACAGAAGAAGGGGAATGTTAATGTCGCTTGACAGAAGAATCAGGCTTGTAGCTACGTCTTATGGAGAAGTGAGTTGAGAAACTATAAGAAGATGCAGGACAGTTGTGAAATCGGGGGGGTTTGGGAGCAGTCTCAGCGATATTTCAGAACTCTTCATGCAATATGGAAGTACTGTTTCTCATGACACAAGTCTTTTGGGATTTCTCAAGTTGTCCAGGGAGCACCTGTTTATCTGTGTTTACAATGTGTATTAGTTTATCTGTTCTTTGTGGTGTCTTTAGTGCACTTCCATGCTTCACTGCCTACTTTGGAGATGTTGCTTGGGTTTCTCCCGGGGGAGGTCAGATGTCAAATTCTTTATGTTTTCAAGCACAAAAGGAGCTTGTCCATGATGCTGTTCTTCAGCCTCCTAAAGCTTGCTCTTCAACCTTGGCTCTTCTTTCCATTTTGTCCTCCTAATTTGGAATAATGCCTGTCGGTTGACCTCGTTTAGCAGTCAAGGCTCCACATGGTCGCATCACCTGTTCTGCAGCTTGATCTTCAACCGCTCATGGAGATTGTGTGTGCACATGTTAGTCTGGTTAGCTTCTGTGACCGCAGATGGTTTTAAAACGACCATGTTATGTGAGGCTTTTTCGTGGCTCTCGTGAATTATCTGGAAAGTTCAAGTAGTAGATTACTTCAACAAATGCTATTTCAAATTTATATCAGTCACGTAAGAATGACTGTCATTCTTGAGTAAGACAGGAAAAGATTTACTGAACATGAAGATGCTTACCACGTTTCTGGTGTGTTTGGGGGAATTAATCTCCCCTGAATTCTACTCATTATGCTTTTCTCTAGCTAAGAGTATGAGTAACTTCTGTGCTGATGAGTTTGAGATTTTTATTAACATAGTTTCATTTGGGAAAAGTTTTGAGGTTTCAGGCTGGATTCCAAAAATGTAGAGTTATTCAAAGTGTAGTTCTCCACCATAAAAACAGCTAAACTTACTTTTGGTGTAAAATAGTGCATGAATATAGGTGATGAATTCAGTTTCTGTCGTATAAGCATTACTGTAATATTATCAACCAGAAGATAAGTTCAGCAGTATATAACGATGCTGAAATGTATAACCTTTTGATATAATTATATGTACAAATACATATTTACCATTTACAGGCTGTGGCATAGGTTGGGCAGCCTGTGATAGTATTTCTTTCTATTACTTTACAGAATTTTCAAAGACCAATGTTGGGAGCTGTGAGATCTCTCCCAAATGCAATGATGATGATTAATGTGCCAGTAATGCCTGTGCTATTCAGACTGGTGATCCCTTAAGCTGAGCCACGCACAGGTATATGCCTGTGCAAAAAGAAAAAATGTGCATTTAGTACTACTTCTGTTGTAGCACCTCACCCTCTGAAAGCATGAGATCTTGTTGTATGAGCTGCTGTGATACTGAAGTCTATAGCCTCCGAGGAGTACTAAAATAGAGTCAGTATTTCTCTGCTCTTTGCTAATGAATCGTATGGATTTTATACTCTTTTGTCCAGTGGCCTATAACAGAACTCATCTGAGTAGTTACCAAGAGGGGAGAGGGAGAGAATAAAGAAATGCTTTGGTTTTCTTCAAGCCTTGTCATTCTGTAGCAGCACAGCTCAGGGTCAGCAGCTCTGCGTGCAGGAAACAAGCTGTGTCTACGCAAATCAAACTTGGAGGTAAGTGACTGCAAGAGCTGAGCTGTGAAAGTTATTGTGTCTCTGGATGCCAGAGGCTTTCAAAAAGGAAGATACTAACTTGTCAAAAACAAAAAGTGGGAAAAGTGTTGACAGAAACTTTGTTTGGGAAGATTTCTTTGATCCCAACCTGAAATTTAAGCTCAAAAAAAGAGGGCCAAATCCTTCATGCAGCTACGTAGTAGTACGTAGTCCAGTTCTCTGCTCCATCGTGCTAAAATGAGAGGCTGGTACTATCCCATGTGAGTCCTGTGAATTTTTAGCTATGCTAAACTCTATTGCTATTCTTAGATTAAAACCAGAAAGATGTTTTTATTTGGACAAAAAGGGTGATTTTTTTTTCTTTTAAATATTACCCTGTTTTCAGCACAACTGGGGCACTGGTTCCTGCCAAGTTCTCCCTCAGCCCACTACCTGGGAAGTGTATCTCCAGGAGATACCTCACCAGCTGGGATTAATGCTGCAGTTTAGTGTTGTATGTGGAGAGGGAGGAACCTCCCTTCAATATTTTTGTTTCCTTGTCTTCAGATTACACTGATGTCATTTAGAGGAGAGCTGGAAATCCCATCAGTTCTTATGCAAATAATAGCTCATCGCATTCCTTATGTGAGCAAAATCACTGAAAAAAGATGATCTTCTGAATTGTCAGTTGTTTCCTGAGATTTACTTCCATCAGTGGAAATCATAATAAACCACAGGCAGTATTTTAGGCAGTTACATGTACCAGAGATTAACAACCTCTCACAACAGTGTTGTGTTGCTGATGGTAGTGGAATTATTTCTGATCCAGAAGTGGAAGCATACCTAGGAGGGATCACTCTATTAAATATTTTTTTTTTCCCAGTACAGGGGACATAATTTCCTGAGTTAAATAAAATGTTGACATACCTATGGTTTGTAGTAAATATCAGAATTTTGGGTTAGCCATTTAGCATCTTGACTTTGGTAGTAGAGGTATGTGAAGAATTTGGAGCTGTACTTGGTATCTAATAACCAATGAACCTGTTTTCTCCATTTGCATGCAAGTAAAAATTAAATGAATGCTACAAAAAGCATGACCATTTTTTAATGACACTCACAGCATTTCAGTCTGTTTCCTACACACGTTTTTTTCACCACCAAAAGCAGTAGAAATCATGAAAATAATCTGCAGATTGTGGCTGCCTACAGGTCCAGCCTGGAAATACTGTTCAGCCGTCTTGAAATCTTTCCTGATTGTGTCACGTAGTTGTGTGATGAGGAAAGAGAGGCAATACTCTCTGATTTTGCTGTCCAGTCGTTAACAAGGTTAACAGCTGACGAAAGCATGATCCAGTTCAGTATTTTGCCCAAATCTATGGTCAGAAATATGGTTGCACGTATTTTTTTAACGGATAGTTTTGAATAACGGGCACGACAGGCTTTGTAAGATGGGGAGCTACGTACTCCCTCTTTGATCACAACAGCTATTGAAAATATTTCCAGCTGAAGTTTGGTCTCCCAGCTCTAATATACGCACAATATAGTGGCTGTGGTATATTATGTATTACTTTATTTGAAAATCCGTTGTACTTTGTGCTTTTACTACCTGCTGTGGCTGCTCAGAAGGTCTTTTCTGGTCATCCTGGCCCTGTTTCTTGGCTATACTGTAGCTGGTTTGCCCTGGTCTACTGGATCTACACCATGAAAGACAGTCTATGAGCGAGGTAGTCCTTTGCTGTCACTCTGTTGCCATAACAGTTCCTACGCCTCATAGGGTGCGAAGCTGTAAGCAAGGGAGTATGGTCAAAACATCCCAACAATGCCTGAAAACTGCACTAGCTCTAAGTCACTGACAGCTGATGTAAAGCAGAACAGCTCCAAAGATGCTCAGCTTTACACTAGGGTTTGACCAGGAGGATAGCCGATCTGGTGGTCTAGGGAGCCCTGGTAGCGTGTACCTGCCCTGGCTCTGCTCTGGGCTATTTTTGTGCAGTTTGGATGCTGCTGAGGGCCTGGCTCGGTGAGTGAATGCTGGCTGTCGCGAGCCTCGTTTTCTGCGTGCTTGTGTGTGTTGCATGCACATTGCTTATGGCTGGGGCTGCAGTGACTATGTGTGTAGGCTATAGCTGGCAGCCCCACAGGTGGTAAATAGAAGAAATGGAAGAGAGTCAAGTAATAGAATGTGCTTTCACGCTTCTCATGGTTTGCAGGTATTACAGTCCACATTTTACAATAAAATTTACCGGTGCACCCAATGCAAAAGCAAAATTAAATCATGTATCTGCTGAAACGCTGCTTCAGTTTTTTCCAGGTTTGGAAAGTACTGAAGTATGTTTATTTTCCATGAAAGATAGTGTTCAAGGCTAGTGATAGTTCATTAACAGACATTTTAGTTACTTTTTTTTTTTTTTGTCCCATTCTCACTTTTTCTGCCTCTTTTCTACTGAGTTGAAAAAAAAAAAAAAAGGGATATGCAGCCTTAACAGTCACCTGTGGAATAGTTAGAGCAAAGTGTAATACTCAGAGGCTCCACTTCCCCAAGACTTCCTGAAGGAGTCTCTGTTTATCATTCGGCCTGCGGTGCCTGTATTGGGTTACACTAAGAATGTGGAAAGCTACATGGGAAAATCTGTCAGGCTGTGAAAAGATCTCGGGCTTTGAAATTTTATGGACCACGCTTGCTAATGCACATTCCGTATTTCAGGGTGTCTGGCTACCCTCGCTCCGTGTAAGGTTGTGACGTACGTTGTGGAATATACCTGCATGTTTTGTTACAAGTGTTGCTGAACTGATAAACAAGGCCACAGAGTAGGGAAGTCACAGAGAGAGGAAATCCCATTAGGGGAGAAATTATAGTGACACCTACTAGTGTCGGTACAGTTAAGGGTCTGTCACCACTGACAAAACATGATCTCCAGTATGGTAAGGGGCACTGGTGTAACTCCTTTTCTGCAACAGTATTCCAGTAAAATCCCAGTTTAGGGGTGAGGCCCATGTGTTTCCTATATATAAATAATTATGAGATTCATCTACAGGTTAGATCTTCAGCTGCTATAAATCAAGCTCGTATTGATAAGAGGATTTGCTTTTGGATATTTCAGCAGGACCGCAATTTGCAAGTGGCCAAGTGCAGTTAATAGGACTTTGATCAGATATCTTGAGTTGTGCATCCATTAACTACAGTGTATGTTACGTGTGCTTTGTAAACGAAAAGGAAAAAATCCATTAGCTTATGAAATTAGCCTTTGCACATACCAGATACTGTATAAACAGTTCCAAGAGTCTAAAACTGTGGACTGTATTGAAGAGAATTTTTTCCTTGTTTTTAACTTCAATTTGTCTTGTAAGGTTACCTATGCACCCCAGTAAGATAATTAAAAACCAAAACAAACAAAAACTTGGGAAATGGAAGGAGCTTCCCAATTAAAAAGCTGCTGCAAAATGTTATCATTAAAACATTTTCCTCTTTTTTCCCCTCTCTGCTGAATGTACTCGCCAAGCTAGTCAACTTCCCTGACTAGCTATTAAAAAGGTGGGATATTAACAGCAAACCTGCTGATGGGGGGTAACAGATTGGATTATCTCTATGTATGTGCTTAGAGGATGTGAGGCACGAATTGCAAAACTTCAGGAGTTTGTCTACACGGTCACGTCCATTAGTGTTTCTATAAGGTAGGAGACTCCAGGCTTAAGAACGCAACAGAATCCAAGTCAGTCCTGCAAGCAGGCATATCCAAAGCCATTTTATACATCAAAGCCAGGATGGCAAACTTTGCTCAGTAGACATCCCTTTCAGATATAATCAGTGCTCTGTGCATTTAGGTGGAGATTCTACTTGATATACACAAGTATATCAAGCAGATATGTGTATATGTATATACACAAAGAAATCAGTTTTGTCTGGTGGATGAAATTCTGTGGCCTCATTTATGCAAATCAGTCCATATTATTGTAATTTGACTCTAAAATGACTCAATACGTATCTTGAGTAACTCTGTCTTCAGTGTTCATTAGCTCCATATTTCAAACAACAGTAGCCCTTCAGAAGTTACTGGGGTTTTGTTCACCACAAAAAAGAAATACTGGTCCCTGGCAGCCACCTGCGCCCTTGGGAAGACCACCGTTAAGATGATGTGGCCTAGAATAAACTTCAGGTCCTAATGAAGGATCATGGATTTCACCCCGATGCCTGTCTATAGCACCTGGACAGTTATGGGCCAGTCTGGATCCCGAGCAACACCGAAGCTGATGCATATAGGTTCATGGATGCATTTAAGGGTGATGGATTATGGACACCTTTCCCTAAGGTTTGTGGTGTTTTGTTGGGCTTATATCCAGACCTTAGTGTTATTCAAACCTCATACTTTAAAATATGAAGCAAATGCATTGTGAAACTGATATATTTCCAAATAATTTTGTCATCAGGCAATTAAAATATCATGTTCTATAAACATCTCTAAGACACTATGGGTGGGAAAGTTGCCAGTTTCACAAGTCACATTGCTTTCAAAAGCACAATGAACGTACAGTGCTCTGACCAGTCTGGAAAGAAAAGTAATTTTCCAGCTCTTAAAATCTTTTTTTAGCTTTTTTGCAGTGCTCTGAAGTCAAATTATGATGATTTTAAAGGCAGGACTGCAAGCGCCAATGATTTGTCAGTACTGGCACACTTAAATTCTTAACAACATAAATGGGCCCATGCTTAATATCTTAATTGTGCATATGAAATGCTTTTAAAGTAAAGCTAGCCAGAAAATGTGTGCTTCTTGTATTAAAAAAAAAACTTAATTAGCTTTATTATATTAGAAATACTTCAAATAACTTATACCTTTTTATTTTTACTCCAGTGTTGCTGTTTCTGGCTAAGAATGTGACTGGGTAGACTAGGAATTTAAAGAGAGGTCTGTAAGGTGTCACTCTTTTGACATGATTAGACACCAGATTATCTTCCTTGACTTGGAAAACTGCATCTCTCATGGGCTTCAGCAAATTGATTTCAATTTATAAAAAGTGAAAAAGCATCTCCTGAAGTAATTTCTTAGCTTTAACAGAAAGCGTTGTGCTCCTGATGCCTTCGAAATGTAGTTAGAGACCTGAATGTGATGTGATTAACTTCAGGCATTTTGATTTATTATTGGTCTGTGCCTCAGTTTACTGAATTGCAGGATGAAGATAGGAGCGTTGTGCCTACCAGAAGGTGTGCAGTTGGGTATTTCTTCTCTTGTGAGTGAAGAAAATGCATTCAGAACAGCAAGGTGGTGTGTGGGAGAGCCAGGTGCTGTTCCCTGTGCTGCCGGTGCCTTCTGGGGTGCTTTTAGAGGAATCGTTCGACAAGGTGCAAGTGGAAAAATCATAACCTAATAAAAGTTGCATCTTTCTGGAAATTGTGGTCACGAAGATCATCAGTGTAATGTGCTTAAAAAAAGAAATAACGTTCCGGAGCCTGTAATCGTTATCTGAAAAGAAGAAAAAACAATGTCACAATGCTGATGACCAGTCCCAAAGTAATAAAAGTTCCTTTAGTCTATTGTTGCTCTTTAGGAACAAGAATTCCAATGGGAAAACCCCAGAGGAGTGCTAACAACTGGAAAGTTTTACCTAAACAATTAAGAAGATTAGCGTGAGCAATATAATTATTTAAGAAGTACAGCAGGCCCTGCGCGCTGTGTGTTGACCTTCTAAATATATGCATTGGATAATGTGCTCGCGACCAGCTGACTTGAAGGAGTCTCTCTCATCACAGGAAATGTTAACGGTATCTTTCTTCCATCAGTACAAACAGAGGAGCAGAGGTGCAGGCTGAGTTTTGCAACCCTAACTTGGTTGATGGGGCTTCTTTTGGGCGTAGGCAAAGGAGGGAGTTGCCAGGGGAGAGGCAGCCGGAAGGGGGGCAGTGAAAAGACCCAGCGATGGGCATCGCGTTTCTCTGGGTCCTTGGTCTGCGCATGAGTGCGGTGTAACTGACTGAAAGAAAGGGTATTAAGAAGATTACAGCCTCCTACCAGGGCTGTGCCCTTTCTCAGCAGCGCCCAGCTTCAGCGCGTCCCCTGACCTCCACGGCGCGCAGCTCCGCAGAGGTGAAAAGCCCGGTTCAGGAAGCCTGGGAGTCTCACCAGGCCCTGCAGGGTACAGACCTCCTCAAGTCTGCCTGTCCTGTGCTCCCCTGCTGCTACTGGTGACAGCGTTTTGAGCTCCCTGCAGTGTTTCTCTTGCATATCCCATCACCTGGCTGGGCCGGAGATGGAAACCTGCAGCCAATGCGGCAATTCCGAGTGGGCAAGATCTGCAGCCAAGAAGCAAGAGCAGTCCCACGGCTGTAGGGCGTGCTCTCACTGCCATTTTCTCTGAGGAACTGAGCTTTGTTGGCAGAAAAGTGAGGGCAAAATGCTTGATTATGTGTGTAACTCTACCAATACATTGGCAGCAAAACGTAATTTTGCCTTTCTGTGGAGGAGCCATCAAGCAGTTCTATCCCCTGCTGTAAATCAGTGTGTCTGCAATAACACTGAAGCGGCTGCACCTGTTGGTGCCAGGTGCAAACCTATTGCGTGGTCATATCCCTGTAAATAAATAAGTAGAGTTTCCTAATTTAAGAGATGGCTAATATTCAGATGAAGATGTGACCGGCATGGCTGTCTTGGTGGAAGTGCTGGGTGCCCAAGAGCATTTTGCCATTTTTTGTTTTATGGGTTGTGTGTGTGTAGGGACACTGTTGTTGGGAGATGTGGTCTGTGATAAAGGGGTCACAGAATGGCATATTTTGAGAACGAGAATATAGTGGAAAGAGGATTTCAATGCAAATTTGGAATGTTTTCTTAGTAAAATGTAAGTATTTAAAGTAATAGTATTTTCAGACACAGAAAAACCAGCTTCAACATTTCTGAAGAAGAAAGGATCATCTGCAGAGGTACCTTTTTGAATACAAGACCTTTGTCTCTTTTATATTAACTAACCTCTCATCTTACACTGCTTTGGCAAAGAGAAAGAACCCTCCTAGCGACGGTACATTTAACGCTGCTGCCCCTGGTGCCACATCGCACTTCAGGAATGGTGTACAGAGAAATCAATATAAATGAGAAGCAAGTAGATATGGATGTATGCTGAAGGCGTTATTAATCATTGCATTCTGATCTGCAATATTTTTTTGAAAGTTCACACTTAAAGTTTTGTAGGAAATTGTATCTGGAAAAAAAATGCAATTAGTTCCTCTTTTCTGATGCGTAATAATGTGGCGTATAAATATGACTGAAGCAATAGGCATGAGATTTCACTGCAAGTGCTGAGGGAGTAATAGGTGGGAATTAGCAAAAGAATAGGAGGAATGAATGGGGATATGCACGAAGCATTTATTCTCTTTGAAAGATGATCTCTCTCCCTGAGACTTAGAGTTACTAAATAGCTAATGGCCTGATCAAATGGTTGCAGATAGGATAGATGGCCTCAAGATTGATGGCTGACTGTTGTTGGTCTAGGTTTTTAATCCAGGCTTCTGCTGGAATGCAAAGTTCCTAGCTCAAGATCAAATATACAAGGACATCATGAAGAAAAAGACAGTCACGGTATTTGTCCGATTCTCAAACTACCCAAGACGTGAAAGTGTTTTTGCTTGCATTGACATGCCTGTAAATGCCAGGCAATGCAATATGTTCTTATTACAACCCTTTGCTTGCAGTTAAAAGTAAAAAAACTTTTTCCGATACGTCCTCGCACTTTTCAATGAATTATGATTGTTTTGTCTACACAGATAAATCCTGGGGACTTGGGAGGCCACTGTGGCAAAGCAGAGGTGCCTGAGTCACTTGGGCTGGGCAGCATGCTAGTGGCTGTGCTCTTAATATAAATACATTTCATCACACTGCAGAAATACTAGGATACACCCAGAATACACCGGGGGACAAAAGAAGAATTATGGAACAAGTAGAGATGGGCCTGAACCAGTTGTTAGCTCTGAATCGGGGGATGCTTTCAGGTGAGTTCATATCCAGAACATGGGGCTTGTCCTCATTGGCGTTAATAAGGTGGAGGCCGGTGCCGGGAATGGAGCGCTGGGTAACGTAAGAAAGCTAAACTTTCAAGTGTGGCTCTAAGCCACAAGACATACTTGGATAATGAGCATGAAGCAGTTGTCTCAAGTGCAAAGGGTTCTTGGCAATAACACCTGTTAAACCTCCTTTGATTTTTCCATTAACTAAATACCAATGGAGAGGTGTATGAGTATGGAAGGCTGAGAAAAAGAGAGAGCTCTAACATTTTAAGGGTTGTTTCAAAAAATGGTAAGTCTAAAAGAATATGTGCTGCTATTATGATTTGCTTTTAGCTTCTGATCATTCCTTTAATATACAGACCATGAAAATGGGATAAATATTATCTGGGCAATTGCACGCATCAAATTTTGAAAATGCGACTTAAACTGCTCCTTTGCTCATTGGATACCATTCCACAAAGGAGGAGAAAAAATTTCAGCTCAGGTCAAGGGTGGCACAGCAGACAGCAGCCAATTGATGCTGATGACGTTATTTAAGATTATGTGATTGGCAATAGATACAAATAGGGTTGAGTTTCCATACAAAGTAAAAATATTAATTGAATAGCTTATAGCCAATGCTAAAAGTCAACAGATAATCGAATTAGAAAAGTGAGCTAGGTTAATTGAACACACAAATTCTGAAGTACTTGGGGCAGTTTTGGTGAAAATGCATGCAAATGCTGGTTATTAATTTCAAGTGAAAGCTTCCCTCCAAATGTCAAGCGCTATGACTCCCTACACTTCGAGTCAACTAGCTGTGGTCAAAATTCTGTACAAGTGGAGGGCTGAATTTCTAAAGATGAAAGTAGAAGAAATGTTTTAATTTTTTCACTTATTTCTGGCTACTGAAGGATTCTGTCATACAGCAGCTAGTGTTGGCACTTGTTCTGTTTTTCTACTCTCCATTATGCCCCGTTAAGTCACCAGAATAGCCTTCTATGGAACGTGTAGCAATTGCATCTGATGGTGATGTGCGTAGCTTCGGGGGCTATCCCCGCCCTCTTCTTGGAAATAAGACACAACCTACTTTCTCTTCTCTCTCTGCCCAGCAGAGGTTCTTTAACACATGAGTTTTAGCCATGCGACAGGACGTCCTGTGTGATTTCAGCAAGTCCATATGGTTCTTGAATGCTTTTCCCAAGGTGAGGATTAGAGAACTTCAAATGCTGCTTGACGGAGAGAGGAAATCTCGTGTAATGCTTTTGTTCTGCTAACATCTATGTAAAGAGCTGCTTGGGAGTTTTGGAATGGAATCTGTCATCGCTCTAATCCTGTTCTGGAAAATTGTGATGGAGACAGCACAGGGAGTGATGTCATTGGCTGTCTGACACAGTCATTGCCCACAGCAAACTCATCGCCTTCCCAAACTTTTCTTTGTCTCTGACATTTGAATGCCCAATTGGCAAGGTTATTGGTGCTGCCTTTTTTTTTTCCTTCTTTCACAGCTGTGTTAAAATTCGAAACACAGATATGGGAGAAAAAGGCCAATACAGAGGAGGGTCTGTTCAATGCTCTCTGCAGACTTCAGAGGAATTTTTGTATGCTCTGCCTTCAGCGTCATATGCAGGAAATTCTTCTTTGGTCCATACGATGCAATAAACAAACCTCCTGTGTATTAGATTTAGATTTTAGCCTTCTATCACAGCCTATGGCAAGTGGTAAAACTAAGAAAGAAGCAGTTTGCTTTATAAGGGTGCTGGCCTGCCCTCATTCGCACATACACCTATTTGTTAAGGCCCTGCTAGTTACCATGTAGGGCAATGGCAGTTGTATGACATAATGCAAAAATGCTATTTATATACCATGTGCTAGCAATTAAGTTTTTAGTTATTATCCTTCCCTGCCTTTGCAAATTGATCCACTAGTGATGAGAAAGGCTGTGATCTGCGCTACTGGATGTGAGAAGGCAACCTGGGTTGTAATCCTGTGTTAGGGGTGGATTGCCTTTTTTCCTGGGTAAGTTATATGTTGTGAATGGGCACTCTGGTTTGTAAGGTAGTGTTGCAGGTTGTGTTTTATGAATTAAATCATGTTTGTACTTAGACATCTTTAGGTACATGCTGAATTATTGTTTTACAGGTAATAACTTTACATATAACAGAGGGTCTTATTTTTAGAGGCGATAATCACCACGAATGGCATGGTTTTGTTTATGGCTATGAGTGCTCGGTGTCATTGAAACTAAGCCCACAGAGGTTATGTTTAAATGCATGAAGGATATACCTTAGCTGCATAACAATTGCTGCCTGTGTCATACGACTAAAGATCCTCCAAAGTGTTGGCAGATGCTAAAGCTATACTTAAAATGTGGCATCTGCATGTATTTCTCAGCTCTTAACATCAGCATGTGTTCCCCAGTTTCATTGCAGCTCCATGCCGGGATGAGACATGAACGTGGCCCCATCCCTGTTTTCCCTGCCGTCACCCCGCTTTCCTTGAGCATGAGAGCAGGCGGGAAGGGAGGAGTGATATGCTGAAGCTGCGTCCTCGACCTGGGGAATGGGAGACCTCCCGCGTGTGCCAGGTAATTTCCGTCCAAGATATTTGACTGACAAGTTGGATTTCTTTGCTTTTTTGACGTTTATTTGCAGGGTTTCTGAGTGTAAGCTTGTCACTGAAATGTGTTGCTTTCTTTAGTTTTTCAACCTGATTCTTCTATTGCTAATATTATGTGTTTTTGATTAGGCCACTGAATAACGTTAGAGATGTGAGGAAGAGAAGCAGGAGTGAAATATAAGCCATACATATAAAGGGTCTATTTTTTTCCACTGGAACAAATCCTAATAAATGGCTGAACTCCTCCATTCAGTGGCTGAAATAACGTGGCTCCTCTGCACAATGTGTACATTAACTGTGTTCAGAACCCACAGCTAAAGTGTGTCTACTTTGTTTTAGAGAAAAATGAGCTAGATGGATTGTTTGGATCCATCAGACAAGCTCCAACAGAGGAGGAGATGGACCAACATTATCCCTATCACTATCAGCACCACCACCTGCAGAGGTTATTGCTACCTGAGTGGGAAGAATCCTTTCCTGTGAGAATCCGAGACATAGGTGCGAGGAGTTGGTATAGACTGAAGCTGCTTATTCTTTGTTCAAGGTGGAACCATAACCGTTACTTCCCAATGAGCCTGATCAAGTGGAAGAAGTTTATCTATTCCTGAGAGATGTCTAGGCCTGTCACAGAGGCTTTTTGCTGGGCACTAAGGAAGCATGGCTTTAACCCTGGTTCGGGCAGTTTCCCACACTGTGAATTGGAAAGTCAGCTCAGCTTTGAAGTGGAGGTAAGTGCAGGAAACTTTTGAGACCTGTGGATGAAAAATGCTGCATCAGTGTTTCCTGTGAGACAAATCTTTGTTGTGTACTGAGATCAGAAATGCTGCATCATAGGCTGGCACTCAAAGTGCTGGAGCTTTTCCTGTGCACGGTGTTTCTGTTCACTGTAAATTGGAAGGAAGTCTCACCAAAGCAGCTTGGGGCTGAAAACACAAGTGAAACTCACAGCAAGAATTTATCAAAAGCATGTTTTAAATGCGCTGTGCAGAGAACCACAGATAGCCGTGCAGTCTGTTGGAAGCACTATGCTAGATTTCAAGTCTTTTTAACTTCTGCATAATTCCTAACATCTTTTACGGTATCATGAATTATTTGCTAAAAATGCATGTCAGTAACAGATAGTTTTTGTAAACAGCATTAATTCTGCTTCTACAAGGACAGTACGTTTTCCTGCTTTGGTTTTGATGCTCTTGGGTAATGCTTACATAGTGGGGGGAAGGGGAGCTGAGCTGCCAACTGGGAGTCTTCAACACAAAAACTATTAAGGAGTGATAAATCATTGGAGGCCCAGCATGTGACTAAAAGCTGTGGCCACCAGCAGTGACCCATGGGGATGGAGGTATCGGTGACAGAGAGCAGGGGGAGGTGTTTGGCATTCCTGTTCGGATGCCTAACCAGGGCACCGGGGTTTGTTTATGTTTCTGTTCCACCGACTCCTGTGAAATGCCCTCTGTCTGTACAGGGAACACACATTGAGTTAGGGAAAGTATCTCCGGTATTTCTTGAAATGTCAAGGCACAGATACTTGGAGGTAATGTGTGAGGAGAATTACCTGGGGTTGCAGAGCGAAACCAAACATTTAGTCAGTTCCGGGCTCTCTGATTCCACAGTCAGCATCTCATAATTACTGTAATTTTAGTTGAGCTCTACACAGATGCACAGAATATTGTAAATACGACTCCTTTCCTCTTAACTAAGTCATCTATAAAAGATAATTTTTATTGGACCAGGCACAAGGACATCCAATCACAGGTTCTGCTTTGTTCTTGGCTTAACAGAAAGCTTGATTAAATAAGAGTCCAAAAAAATCTGGCAAGAAGCATTATGATTTGGTCCATTTTGATATACGTTTGGAGCAATAACAGTATGGTTTTTTGCTGCACACAAGACAGCAGAGACATAATTTCTTATGTTATTTTGTATGTTGCTATTTGCCAGCATTGTGCTAGATGTTTATCAGCAAGGACAGAGGTACAGTTCCCACTGCAAAGTGCTGGCAGGATAGAGCAGCAACAAATGAAAAGATGGGTTTGGAAGGCAGTGACGAACCGGCGGGATGAGAGATCCAAGCTCCCTTATGTGGTGATAGTCTCTGAGTTACATTGGTAGAGAACTTTAGGGCCAGGAGGGGAGAAGCTTGGTTTGATAAGTGGAAAAGGTCACAAGAAAGAACTTTAACAGGAGAAAAGTTGCATTGACTTAGCAAATGAGGTGCCTTTGAAGACCAAAGCAATTTTGGTAGAAGAGCTGCAGAAGCTTTTTTTTTTTTGAATGCCACATTGTTTCAATAATTGTAACTATTTAAAGACATCCTTTTTCCCCCATGAATTTATTCTACCATGTGTGAAAGATGGTCTTGTCATGCTTAAAAGTATCATGGGGCTTCCTATATTGTCATGTCGTGTTATGCTTGACAGCAGCAACCCCAGAACACTCCAGAGAAACACGGGAGAAACCTCATTCAAGTAGATCTGAATATACATGAGGGCTTCTTCCTATCCCCTGTAGGCAGAGATTGGCTTAAGGCCTGAATCAAAAGATTTTTATGTTCCTTCCTATGCTCTTTTTATTAGATTGGACTGGATATTTTCAACAGCCATATAATTCTGAACAACTTCACCAGCACCAGGAATATCTTACAAGTTTCACTGTGCTCCAGATAAACAGGTGATTAGTATATAATTGATGCTGCTCAATGGGATAATCGTGAGTGATACGGGCACACCTTAGAAAGAAAGAACACGACAGAAGGAAGTTGGTAATAATTTGGTGTAAAAGGCTGACAAGGACTCTTAGCAAGTTTGGAAACATTATGGTTGCCAGATGTGCTCCTCCAGATGTCAGGATTTCCTATTATATGCTTCTTCCGGTCTGGAGAAGTGGTTCCCATGATAATGTGTTAGAGCCTTTGAGACACGACAGTTATCCGACCCTGAAAATTAATTCTGCAACTTTTGTTGCAAATTACGCTTTTTATTAGAAAAGACTGCAGTCCTTCACACCCTCTTGTGCATGAGGGGATAGCAAGATGCCTCAGTACTTAATGTGCTTGATACCCACTGTGCATGGAGTTGGGATTGTCCTGCTGGGGTGCTGCTCAGTCAGCGGCTTACAACAGTCCCTGTTCAATCTGAGTGACACTATAACATGGCATAACCCCAGCTGATTTCATACCCTGCTGCTAGTTCGATTCCTTCTTTTTGGACTTCTCTAAAACTGCAGCCAGATGTTTGCTAGCCAGTTAGCATCTGCTGCAGAAGGGAGTTCACTGGTGTCGTGCATCAGCTGAAACTAAACCAAGTCTTTGCCATTACCTCATAGCTTCTTCAGACTCTAGGAACAGAATTGCTTCCTAAAGTCCAGTTTCTGTTTGAGTTACCTCAAGCCATGTGCCTTTGAAAATCAACGCTTCTCTCCGTTGCTGCAACTAGCTACCATAACTCTGCCTTGCCTTGTCCTCTTTGACCTTCATCCCTTCTGAGTCCCTGGAGACATCCTTCTCTTAGCTGCTACAACTCGTTCTTGTGTGAAGGTCTCAGGTCCACACATGCTTCGTGGCTGGGGGAAGGTCTGTCAGGCCCTGCCCCTGTTCCAGATTTCAGGATTTCCCAGAGGGACTTTGCCTCAGTTTGACCTTTCTGGATCCTTCGAAGAATGCAGGTTTCCATCAAACTGAGTTCAGTCACTGTTCCAGCATCAGCTCTGTTACCTGGGATCAAAAGACTGCACAGGGAGTGCTCAGGTCTAAGACCTAAGAGCAGCCTGTATTTCAACCATCAGTGGGCAAATTCAGTGTTTTCTTGCAGATCATTTTTGCCAGCTACAGATATGCATATTTGTCCCACAGCCTTTTTCCTGTTGGGGAAAGCTATGTGGCTGGTTTTCACAGAGCAGTTTTTCTTTATTCCTTTTTTGCATCATGCTCTCTCGTTTTGCTGAGCATGAGTCTAAATCATGAAGAAAGTGAGATGAGAGAAGGAAGAAGCGAGGAGGGAATGCTGCTTAATGTTGCACCAAAGTGTTTAATACAGGCCTCTGCCAATAGCAGAAATGCTGTCCTAATTACAGGGAAAGGACAGGCCTTATTCTTTTGCTCAAGAGCTCTTTAAGAAAGTCACCCTCACCTAATAGACAACCCTAATAGGCAAATTAAATGACTGTAGGAAAGCCTTGGTAGAAACAAGAACTACATGCAGTTTTCCTGTATCTCAACTCAGTGCTCATCTGCATGACACACATGAAATACTTGTTCAATATCTGACTTCTATCCATAATTACAGAATCACAAATGATCATTATTTAATGCTTTACTTAATAACTGATGTATATTCCTTTATAGTGTATATTCTACTACTTTGTAATTTTCTCCAGTTATTTCCTACTTAAAAAGACATAGAAACAGGACTGGAATGGACATCAAATGGTCACATAAACAGCCCAGTACTTCCAGGGGCATCAGTCATACTAATCTGTTCCTAAAAGCTGCTTGTTCTAAGGATACGTGCTGGGCTAGAGGATCTTCTATGAGATGATGGGCTGAGTGCCCGGGGGAATGTCAGAGCAGTGACCAGAGCCTGGCTCGCATGTAAGGGAATCTTCCAAATCTAGTTACTCTCTCTTCTGGCTAATTGGAAGAATGGCACAGGTTTTAAAGGGCACCTGAAGTGTGTAACACACCTCCTGGCAGATGCCACTACCCAGGAAAAGCGATGGTGGTATTTCAATAGTTTCAGACAACCGGACTTCATTCAAATAAAAAAGTTTCTGATTGCATTGTCAAAGGCATGATGTTTTCAATGTTCAATGTTTTCAAGTGTGGATGCCTGCCTGAGTTTGCAAAGAGCCTGAAACAATAATTCTGAGTTGGTGAAGAAAAACTAAATGGCAGTACTTGACAGCTCATGGCAAGAGTTAAGAAATGGGAAATATAGTGTGTTCTGTCTGCATCTCAGAAAATACGTGGTATGAACCATTAACCATATGAGAGGCGTGAAGGATGAGCAAATTAAGAAGATTTCCTGGGCATGAATTCATGCTTGCAAAAGTTTTGGAAAATATGGGTCGGTCTTGAGGATCTCCCTGTAAGTATGGAGTGTTCTAAAGTTGATCTGTCTTTATGGGACATATATTTAATATTATATATTTGCTTCTTGACCAGATGGGGATAAGCCTTGTCTATGTTAGTTCAAGTCTTAGCTTATGGTTGTGGGAGACACTGAGATACGTGTGTGCAGACCATGTCCCTTGGCAGAGCCTCACGTTGCTATATGGAGTTCTGTATGAGCACAGGCTCTCTTTAATTTGCTTCGCATTGCAAAATAAGCCCCCCTGACACCTTAGGGTTTTTTTTAATAAGGTTTGAGCGATATGGAGAAGAGTTTATGGACTTGATGCAATACTATTATGAAGAATATTGCTTATATACTCTCAGCAGCGATCCAATCCAACGTGTCACATTTCGGCCCAGGCTACCGCTGGGAGCACACCACGCTATCTCTTTTTAGATAGTTATCTGTGGCCATTTCAGAATTATTGGGTTTGATTATTTATATATAGACTTCTTAATACTCATCTGTTTAAAAGACAGCCTGCAGTTATGGTAAAGGGTCCTCTGGCTTTCTGTGCTCCCTCTAGCAAAGTGACTCAGCCTGATTATGGATAAAAGGCAATGGTGCTGTGAAAACCAGCTTTCTGCAGACCCAGAGGGTCAAAGCAGTAGCCTGGAAATGCACTAGGGTCACCACGTAGACAGGAGAGACCTTTAACAATTACGTTTAATTTGACTTGCAATCAGGCAGAAGTAGATGGCAAAGCAGGAAATGGTATCTTTAGGCATGACATGAAATAGTATTGCTGTCAACTTGAATAAGAAAATCTGACTTTTTTTTTTTTTTTTTTAAGCGACTACATATTTAAATAGCCTGTAGGGTCAAACAGCCTTTCCTACAGCCCTTTGATAGCTGCCCTGATAATGGCATGTACACTATAAATATCCTAAATCAATAACCCTGTATCACTGCTGAAAGCAGGCGTGTTCACATATCACAGCAGATGGGAAGAAAGCAAATAATATTTGTCTTGCCTTTCAAATTGATTTCCTGTTTTTAGTAGGCCAGAGTGTGTCCATATGTTAATCAGATTGCTAAGAAAGATAGCAGGGCTCAGAGCAGCAGACTTTTACTTGACCTGCTGGGAGAAGGGGGACAAGGCAGGGAGGAGGAAGTCCTCCATGGCCCTAAAATATCTGTGGCAGAAGCAGTTTTTACAAATGTTATGCAAATGCCTATGCTTCCCTGACTTTCCCTGGGAAGCGCTGAGTGCTCTCCTCTCCTTCCTAGGCAGGTGATCTTCACAGTGCTCAGTAAACTGCAGGATTGGATCTGTTCACTGAGGATTTATTAATCTATGGTTTTTTTCCTCTCGGAGAATATTTGCCATGATGAAAGGTTCTAGCGTCCCGATGTTGGGTGGAAAGAACCAAGGTCCTTGGGAAGTGCAAGGCAGCAGCCCTTCTCCTCCGCCTTGCCTTCCCTTGCCCTTCTTCAGTGCCGTGTGTTTCTCTGCTCCTCTGCACTTGGGCTAATACATGGCTATTTCAGCTGCGATATGCCCTACCGTAGAGCAGAAGGACCGTCCGTAATGGCTTCCAAACGCACTTCCAGGTCACATTATTTTTCTCTTCAGACAAGAGATTTTAATTAACTTCAGTGACACATAGTTCGGAGATCTTTTGCGTGCACATAAACTCTAATGATGTTTATGGGCAATACACAATTGCCTGGGAGGAAGTGATGGTACACTGGATGTTCCGAGCATATTTTCCGTGGAAGGCATTTATGTACATTCTACAAGCTCTTCAGTTTTATTCTGTTTTAAAAACCCCAGGTTTATAGTGTGTTTGGCATGACAGTGTCAAGAAAACAATTTCACTGGACAGGTAGTCAATGCCCATGGTCTGCTAGGAGGCTCACATGGCAGCTGCAGTCTTGCGGCAGTTTTTTGTGTGTTCATGCCCCTGTGGCACACTTATGGTGTTACACATATGAAAATCAACGAGACATATATAACATATCCTATATATAATATAAAATACCTACCCAAATTAATCAGTAGTGCCCCAAATTTGTATACGTTTGGTGTTTTACACTTGGCTGATATGAATTACTATGAGATGATCCTGGCATCCACATCAAGTCCCAGTTGTCACCGTCAGCATTTTGAGATGAAGGTGGATCCAACAGGCAAAGCACTAGCCTTGGTTTAGGAAACTACTTTCCAAAACCTACCTTCATGTTTGATTTTTAGCAAGTTACTAGTCTATACCTTTGTTCCCCACCTCTTGATGGACAGCGGTACTCCTTGCCTTGTAGATGCGAAAAGGACACCAAGGGCCGCGGTGTGGTGAGATTCCAGAAGGACACCTAAGAGAGAAGAGAGTGTGTCGAGGATTAGTTTGATTCAAATCCTAATTTGTGTTGCTTGCTGTTTGGGAGCACGAAGGGGAAGGAATGAGACGAGAATGAAGCTGTTAACTTCTTTCCTGCTTTCAGTGTGCGTTGGCTGTGCTCAGGAAGCATCTAGGAAGTCCAAATGCAGGGAGGACCAGAGCTGATCATTCCTTATATTTCTGAAGTTAAAAGACAAAAACAGAAGACCACCCCTTCCTGTAGTGGCTTTTATTATTAGAAAAGAAAGGTAATTTTTTGGAGAGGAAGGATGATTTTATGGAGCTGGAAGCCAGATGATCTCACTTCTAATCCTGGTGTTGACACAGATTTTCCTGTGCGACCTTGGAAAAATCTCTTGCTGCATTCCAGTTTCCAATTAGTAAAATGCAACAATAATTCCTTGTTATCTCTGAGGAACACTCTGCGGTGAATAATGCGTGGCTGCTAGGCAGATTTTGACACGTGCATAGGTGCTTGAAGATGGTGTGTTTTGGTATCCGGAGGTTTTTTTGTTGTTTAAATGTTTTTAAAAGAACAACAAGTTAGGTCTTAACTCCCGAGGCAGTTTAGGACCGCTATTTCTGTATCCACTGGTATGTACCTTAATCCCTTTCAAAGTTCTGTCATGCACTAGTGTGCTGGCATCATAGAAAAGCTGTAGAAATAAATTGAGTAATTTAGTAATTCCATTAAGAGAAATAAGTAGACGTAATGAAGTGAAACCTGTTTAAATATTTTAAAGTAACTATTCTCAAACATATAATCAACTGACTTCTTGGTTAAGAGCCAAACTGCATCTCCAGCCATGCACTGCTCACTTCCACACTGCTGCTACTGCTACTCAGAAAAGGGACGCAAGGTTTCTTTCGCCATCACTTCTGCTGTTGGCCTTTTGTATATGCCATCATGTCATCAGAACCATGCTTTCTATCCCCTCCCCTCTATTACCTGCCATTTCTTTGCACCTGAAAAAGCAGTCCCCAGTAGTGCTTCTGGGTATCGCTGTGGCTTCTGACAACGGTTCGCAGGAACCAGGTGATCTGTGCTACTGTCAGCGTCTGTGCTCCCAGCATCCTGCAGTTTGTGCCAGTCCTCCTGATCCGTGGTAACCGGTGGAAATCCTGCAGCTACTTTGGCTCAGTGCTGCTTTAGGCTGGCCGTGGCATTCTCTGGAGTACGTGGGGTGTAACGTTTTCCAAAAGACAAATTTCTGACTTTTTAATGCCTGCCATTTGATTTGTCATGTAAGGGAGATGTTCGTAGTGGGACTGAAGACCAATGAAAGTCTCAGCTCTGAGCCCTCTTTTTGGTAACGCCTGTGTTGAATTAACAGGTAGAGCCTCGGCAAAGAACAGAACATTTTGCAGCAGCCGCTGCCAAGAGGGTGAGAGAGAAGCCAGAGACAGTGACGTGGCTGAGGTTACGGAGCAGTTCAGCACCTGAATCGGAGGCAGATAACAGACCTCCCAATACCAGCTTAGTGCTTTACCCACCAATTTATATCAGTTGCTAAATACCCAAAGCCTTCATCCAGATCCTTCCTGTGCATATAGCTGGGCTGTAGGGGACGTTTCCTTTTTTTTTCCAGATAATCACCATTCAAAAATCAGTACCAGCGTTTTTTTTCTTCCTTGCATTTACTTGGAATCTTCTTAGCTGCAGATCTGATTCTTGGTAGAGACACTGTAATTTGTATGCTGTTATCTGATCTATTTTCTAGTGTGTGTAGCTGGTTTTGAAAGCAAATAAAAAGTAATCCAGTTAGACTTTATTTGAATCCATTCAGTAGGAACAATTATCTCAAGTGCTCCAGCTTCTGACATTCATCACGCTAGAAAAGGACACAAAGTTGTATATAAAAATATGACCATTTAACTCGAGTGGTGCTTCCATGATATAAGAATAGAGTCATTCTGTTGCATTAAATAATATTATGTGGTTAAAATGTGACTAACAGGTCTTGATTATGGCCATTAATGTTGGTATTTAATAAAGAGGGTTTAATAAAGGCACTCGAAAAAGGTTACCAAATATTACAAAGACTTGCTTTGCTGTTTACATCAGCAAATATTTTAGGTAGAGGGAGAAAATCGTTAAGTGTTGGCTGTTAATCTTGGGTGAATGTAATAGATTCAATTATGTAATGTGACAATGAATTTGTTCTGCTTTGCCTTGGGTTAGAATTTGAGCTTTTCCTCTTCAGATTTATTCAGATTGTTAAGTGGCTGCTGAGAAGCTGGAACCTTGTCAAACAAACTTGGCTTTAAATTTTAAATTATTTTTAATCAATATGTGAAGAGGCCAAGCTCTGCCATATGTTACTCACCATCCATTAGTTGGTAGCTGGTCATTAAACTCTCACTAAGGTTTCCTAACTGTGACTATTGTGGTGATTATTTTTTTTTCCCCCTCTCTCTCTTTGTAGAGTATGGGCAAAGGGGAGCATTCGTGGCAGATTGCCTTGAGGACAATAAAAACTCTCATGTAGTATGGTTGTTTGTTCAGACACAAACAATAGAGACATTTTGCTATTACCATTTGCCAGCTATCAAGGGGTTTCGAGCCCCCTCCCCCTTGGTGCCTACAACTCAAAACAGATGCAAAATCTTTCTTTTCAGTCCCCTTGAAATGACCTGTGGTGGTGCAGTGTCATTTAGAGGAGAAATTATTGGAGTGAGAGTGGCTGGTAACAATAGGGGCCTTGTGCCAGGCACATGACAGAACAGTGAGGGGGCTGTTGGTGACTTTATTGGGGAGGAGAACGGCGATCTGGCAGGTGCTGCCATTGTTAAAGGTCTCTGCTCCTAGACAGTGGTCGCAGATGAGTTCATGTCATTTTGTTCAAGCTCTTTACGCCGGGTTCAGTGATGTGACACTGGTCAAGTAGCCGATCCAGCTTTTCTGATCTCCTCGACATGGTCCCTTCTGTAACATAACCCTTTATTGCTGAGATATGTCAACATGCTTCTAGGCCATATGGCTTCAAGCTAGAGTAACTTTTGTGCTCTCTGAAAGGGACATAATAACTTAATGTTTACTCTGCTAATACAGCCCTGGTGCTCACTACTGATCCTGGCATTATTCGGTGGAGATGTCATCCAGAAAACCAATTACGGTGTATTGATACAAAATAGATCCATTGGTTTGATGCTGAATTTGAGAAAAGCAGAGGTGGTTATGTACGAGCTGAAAGCTCCCGCTGACCATGTTTAGAAATGTGCGTTCACAGGGTTTTCCTTTTTCTACTCATAACAGTGCCGGGTGCTGGTGGTGGGATCACAGACCAGCAAACCGGGGTGAAGAAGTTTAAATTTTTTTACACTCGAAAGAATCACATGAGTGATGTTAAGTAGAAAAGGTTAAACACATTGAAGTAAATGTATTGATGCATTAATTTTACTCATGCTGTCCCTTTTCTCAAAGCACCAGGCCACACTATAATAGCTACATCTGCTTCTGTTGTACATATTGTTTAGTTCTAGGTTTTTGGCTCAGATTATAGAAACTGGTCTTTCTGTGGGGAAACAAAGAATTTGTTTTTGTAAATTGCCATTTTTTTTCTGAATAAATCATGAAAAACCTGGCAGATTGAACAGATCGGCCATATGGAAACTGGCAAATTTTAGTCTGCTAAGGATAATTAAACATGGATGTTATGTAGCTTAATGAGATACATGTTTGTGGTACAGGGGAGAAGCAGAGAGACACAAAATTGAGGAGATGGTGCTCAGAAAGAGAAATTACATCTTTAGGATTTGAGCTGCTGTCGTACAAGAGATCCGAGGTGTTTTCAGAGCCGCTTAACAGGCCTGGGGTAGGCAGATCTCATCCAAACAGTGGTTGTATGTCCAAAATTGGCTGACAACTTATAAAATTCCACCTAAGGGATATGGTTTTCTTTTCTTAACAAACACCGTAGAGCGGTGCTGATACAATAAGAGAACAAAGAATTGGTCATAATGTGTGGAGGAACTCTGACCTCATAAAACCATTCCCACTGCAGGTAAGTATTACTGTTCTTACTAGACAAGTTTTCCTTTTGATTGTCAATATATAACACAAAAGGCAAACCAATTTACAAACAATGAAAATTTGACACTGAAATGGACCTATAAATATGTTTTATTAAAAAAGAAAAGTAATATATTGCATCAGATATAGAACCAGACCTTAAAAATAATCAAGGAAGATAACACTGCAGGAAAAAAAGAACTATGTAACTCTTTCTAGGGGCAAAGCTACACCAAGTATTGCAGCCCTTGTGAGATATGAGCCCTCATAAAAAACCACTGTGAGGAGCCTTTTGAATTTCATCTCTTTTGTTGAAACCTGGAGAATTTACTATATTTTGTCCTATATTTTAAATGCTTATCTTCTGGGTCTTCTTGGGAGCTGATGAAGTCTTCAGTTAGGATAAACAGGTAGCACAGACAGGAAGTAGTTTCTAGAGTAAAACCTAGGGTCAATGAGCTAGGAATATAATAGGAAAAGGCATTAGGGTTATAGGAATGTTTAACATCAGTGTAATGGGAAATGACTCGAGTATGCAACAAAGCTAGCCAAGCGCTCCACAAACAAACAAGCACTTCCCACCTCATTCCCCAGAAATAACAAGCAGGGAAGGAAACTGAAAACAAATCTAAGGGGGAGTAGAGAAGGGTGTGGGGGAATGTGATCTGCTAAAAGAATATCACTAAACCTTCCAAACTGCACTATCTATAATTCTTAGATGAGGAAAGGGAATCCCATCTCTGGGTGTGCTCCTCACTCACATTGTGACCTTTAAATGGAGTAAACCTCTGTTTCCTTATCTGTATTACAAGCAGTAAAAGGAAGAGATCGCTGCCCAGATGTGGGGAGGTTTTCATTAGGTTCAGTAGTGCACTCTGACCCTTTGGATGACAGAGCCAAAAATACAAAGGGAAATGAGGGCATGCACACATACGGCTTGTGAAATTGAGCCAAGTACTCCACACTACCCCAGCTGTGTGACCAGAGCTTGTGTGGTCAAAGACTCCTCTCCCTCCAAACGGATGCCTCTTACAGCTTGACAGAGCTGTGCAGTAAGCATTTATGCTGCTGTACACACAAACCAATGTTAACTATAAAATGCCAGACCCGAGCTTTCAGGCTTTAAGAAATGCCGGGCTTGAGCTCGGTTGTCTGTTGAACACAAAGTGGCTCCGCTTGTGTGGATGTAGTACGATGCAGTCTTTAGTCGCACGATCACGCACAGTTTTTCCGCAGGGCCTCTGCGGATCATTTAGTTGACAAGACAGACCTGCTCAGGAATGAGCTTGAACTGAGCACTGAGGACTCGGGACTGCAGCCTGATCAGCTGCAAGGTGAGGGCTAGAGGCTCACCAGTGCGATAGGTGATATTTTCATACAGATCCCTTCATACGGGGAGTTCAGTTAAGGTTGCGCGGCCAGCCTTAATTCTCACATTTCAGGCTTTTGAATTCTGAGAACTTGCTCTTGCCACCTTTTTAACACCTCTGTATTTAGAGGTTTTGATAGGTTAGTTTGTAGCTTCCTGCATTTAAAAAAGCAAACTATACATATATGATTAAAACTCTCACCTACTGCACTCTGGGACACCACAGGTTCACCAACATGGCTTGAAGTTTTAAATGCACTGCACAGACCAGTCGAGCTGCAGAGATTCTGGTCACAACAACAAATGGTAGCACGTGCGTGCACACACACGCACCCCCCTGCACGGCCCAGGTTTGCAGGTGCTTTTCAAGAGCAGGGAGCCTCCAGGCTTGGCTCTGGTGGGAACTGCATTACTGTTGTCTTGGGCCAATTTGCCAGTTGTCCGTCTTGCAGCTTCTCTTTTGGCCCGTGTTCTCTAATCTGTTCCAGTTCTGTCGGTTCTCAACTCCTGCTTGTCACCCTGGATATGTTTCGGTAGAGTCTTCTTAGCCTGAGTCCTATGCCCATACGATAGCTCAGTCTCAGATCGTCTGCTTATACCCTCAGTTTGTATCTCTGTCTGGCATGTTGGTACCCTAAAAAACCCCATGCGCATGGTTAGTTACAGGTACCGTGTGTGAGTTGAGGGCCAAATCCGGCTCAGTCTGTTCTCCAGCTCCAGTTGCCAGTCAGAGTCCCCTTCTCCAACCAATTGTCTTTCATCTCGGGATCCTCTAAATGTTCTCAGTACTATCTGTAAGCTTCAAAATAAGTATAATAAATAATATACATAATAATAATTGATAAACTAAGCTTCATAATACTGTTACCAGACCCACCTGAAAGCACATGTTTGGAAACAGTTTGTTTTGTGTTTTCTTTTCCAGACAGGGTGATGTACCTCAGAGATAATGGTGGCAGACTAAGGTGCGTCTCACCAGTCTGAGTGCTCTGAAATCACCCCTAGGGCTTGTGAGCCTCAGTGTGTTTAGACAGTACTCAATAATTACCCCTTCTTATTCTGAAGTAGAAAGCAATAATGAGGCCGAAGGATGACCATGGTCCACACAGTTTACTTTAAGGGATTCCATTTACAAAATGATTTTTTTATTAATTACATTCCCAGAATTTTCATAAAAATACAGATTATGTTCATTAGATGGGCTCACCTGTGATTTCTTCTTTGTCATTCAGTAGACTTGGTAACTGTGGGGAATTAGCATAGTGTATAAGGAGTATATCACCTGTGCACCGATGAAATTACTTCTCTCCATTTTTGTAGTATAAAATCTTGCTATGGCAATGATTGGTTTATAGTCATACGGGGTTTTTTGCTTGTTTGGCTGTAGAGTTTATTGAAAAGGTAGCACCACTTAAACGACACGATCCTTGGTGTGTTATTCTGGTGTGATGCTAGATTTTAACTGTTATGTTTGACATAGCAAAAGCTGGAGTTAACAAATCTCACTAACTCTTTAACAATAATTATTAACTTTAAATTCTGGTTGTCATATAATATTAATTCTTTAGTATCTTTCCAGGGTTCTTCCTCGGTGTTTGGAAGAAACAAACACATTCTTCCAATGTCTGTGCGTAGAGTAGCTCAGTTTAGGGCAGAACTGAGCCTTTGCCCTCAGATATCCCAGCAGGAGAGTTCAGCACGGGTGCAGAACTGAGGCTTCTCACAAGTGTGCAAAGTTAACTCAAGAGGAAGCACTCATGTAAAAATAATTTATTTAAAATCTGTTCTTAGGTACATTGGCCTGATCCCCCGCGCCCTGGGACTGAAGCCAGAAGTTGTATATGTGATAGTATGTATTTTGTTCAAGTTTGTGTTTGCAAATACTATAGGTATGTGTTTTGGTAGAGTACAGTTCATTCAGAATGCTCAAGTTTGCTAATCTCAAGTTCTCATGCACAGAATAAACAGAATGAGAAATTAAATGAAAATCTTTAATCTTTCTCTTAAAAATACCTAGCCTGAAAATAACTGTCCTAAGAATCTTTTAGAAACATAGCACAAGAAGACTGAATATCATCACAGCATAACCTTATCTTAGGATAAGAAAACGTGATCAGAGCCAACCTAGGTTAGCAGTATGCACAGTGTGGCGTAAGATACTGGGGACATATTCAAAGAGGGCTTTGTATAGCCAGAAACATCAGGCTTCTCATCCAATCTGCAGGAGTTAATACTGAAGTGGATAAAATTATGCCTTCTGTTTTGCAATCAAACTTTCTTTTGCATAGACCCTCCGAAACAGAAAATATAATTTGATATTTTTGAGCTGGAAATGGTAAGCACCAGCAGACTTTCTTGTGTTTAAAAAGCAGAATTATGGCATCCCCAGTGAGAAAGGCTCATTCATGTCTGATAAAAACGCTGATCTGTGGCTAGATAGGTAGGATAGATAACTATCAGGAGGCAGAGGTGAAAGCAGCCCCCCGAGATCTGCTTTCACAGAAGAGCCACCTCTGATATCTTGCTGAAGAAAGAATCAGGCAACTGACTGGGAACATATTGCTTGCAACATGTTTTTTCAAAGGGAGTGTTAGAAATGCAGGATAGTCATGAAAGCAATACATTCAAAATGGGAAATAAACACTGAAGAATAATCTCGCAGGAATGTAAGGATGTGATGCTGTGGCAGGGAAAGGGGAGAAGTATGTGGATAAGCTTGAGTCAGGCAAGGTGTCACCTCCGAGGCATTAAAACGTACCCTTACCACTGCATACCGAACACCTTCAGGCACTGCAGAGTGTCTCTCTTCTTCTTAGTAACAGCAATGAAAATCATTAGTGAGGTCGTCCAGGCTTGTTGATATGAGAGCTGAACGTGTCCTACGAATTCCGTGGTATTTTTACAATGCCAGTGTAGGTTCTCTGCCTTCTGTTGACAATGACGGGGGTTGAACTGGTTCCCTGTCTGTGAAATCGAATGCTCACGGTGGATTTTTCCCTGCAGTTGCATCTTATTTTGCTGAGGAATGAAAGTGAGTAGATAAAATTGAGGGGACAGAAAGAAAGCAGGCCACAGCCAAAGCTCAAGGAAAAGTACACAATGAGTAAATTAAAACCAGTGTTGGGATGTAGGGCAGATATTTAAAATTGTTTGATTTATTAAAAAACCCCCAAACCTTAAGGAATTACTATTAATACAACCAATCAACTATTCTTAAAGATTGTTTTTGTAGCTGAAGGGGAAGAACAGTGGTTCTTTTATTATGGCAGGCTGGCAGTCCTGGGAATACTCTATTCCTCTGCTGCTTGGTACAGAGTACGTTTGAAGAGATGATAACAGCAAGGAGCGTATCATAGCTTTATGATCACTCATCAGCTTTGGGGAGCCTGTGAAATGAAAGGCCCCCAGGCCGGCCAAGGTTGAAAGGTTGAGGCTATAACCAGACTTTTTGTTCCCGAGATGGCCAGAGCCATTACTGAACAACAGACAACTGTGAATTGATGATGGGCATCTTTGCTTTGTTGCTGCTCCCTGGTTTAAGGATACTCTTGTCCTCCTTCTGCGCCTTCTATATTTGACAAGTTTGCTTTCAGCAGATATGACAGGCACTGGTGGGGGTCACTGGCCCAATTCCACATTTCCACACTTGGCTTGCTCCAAGTTCACTGGCCTGAACTAATGTCTCCAACGGAGGTCGTACTACTGAACATTATGAGTTTTTATATATTAAACATGCATTAGTGGTTTTACCCTGCTTATCTGACAGCTGTAGAAAAATAAAGAAAATTCAGTTTGAACTCGAAAAAGCAGGGCTTAATTTATGTCCACTACTTTTGTTCTTCACTTTCTTTTGCATTTGCCAATTGCAAAGCTCAAGGGAGATAATAAAATGGAGGAGCTGCTACTTTATACTTCCACGTGCTTCCTAGTGCCTGTGCCTTACTGGGTGAGCTAAATCTAAAACTAGGAAAAGAGTTTTCAGATGGAAATTTGATTAAACAATGCAATCATCTGTCTCACAATCTGTTTTTTTATAAGGAAAGTATTTTTTTTTTCCAGGGGGAATTTTCTTTCAGAGGGTTTTGTATGAAAAGGCAGACGTCATGAATACTGATGGGAAGGGCTCAGTGTTTTGTTATTTCTGTATAACAAAGACAAAATGCTTTAATAAAATCAGAAAACACAGATGTTACTTTGAGTATATTTTGCATCTTCTACTTTTTTTTTTTCTTTAAGTTGGGAACAATCCCTCCCTCGGACTGACAATAGCAGTTCACGACAGACAAAATTAGCAGCTGGAAACTTAGCCAAAAGTTTAGGCTTTTTAGTTTGTTGTTATTGTTTGGGATTTTCTTAGATGGTGAAAGGCACGCTTGAGGGAAGAGGCACGGATGAATTGAAAGCCCTTGTTTCTCACTCTCAGTACAGTTTGACTGGATTTTAGTTTTAATAAACAGTTTAAAATGGGAAAACGCACAACCCTTTGTTCAGAAATTAGCCTATTGTGTTTTTCTCTTTTTTTGTGAGTGAGGACTTTAGAAGGAAGTTCATGTGGTTTGATAATATATACTTTTCCTATTCATTTAAAGAGATCACATTTTTATTAAAAAAAAAAAAAATCTGTTTCTGTATGTCAGTGAAAAAGCAACAGCTTTTCCGAAGTAATCTCTGTTTCTAGGGAGGAAGCAGGAGATACCTGGCGATACTTTGTCACCCAGACTCGTCACTGAATCACGAGCAAAGTGAATTAATTTCACCGCTGTTTGCTCAGTACTTTTGAGGTGTCATGGTTGTTTTATATTCTGTGAATTTTACAGTGGCAAAGATGGCTACTCGAACCTTTTCAGGGTCCAGAAAAAAAATCTTCTGGCATGACAGTGTCTCTCCATACCTCTAAGGCCATCTGGTCGTGGAAGCCCCACTTTCCCCAGGACCGGGAAACCACATCTTCTGAGTATACGCTTTGTGCGATGTTTAAATGCTTCTGAACCAGTGGAGGAGCAAATCTGCAGAACGTACCTTTCTCTGAGATATAGCATCGATATATTCAGTGCTAGTCTTGGGGAGGAACGTTACGTGGTTGGTTTTCACGTGCTTTTGACACATCTTGGATCTCTGTGTCCATGGGGCAATGGCTACTGCGGAGCAATGGCTACTCCAGAGTGGTCTCTAAAGGCTTCACCACTGACGTATGCTTTACTCTAAGAAACAAAGAAATGAGGTGTTTTCTGTTCCAGAAACAATGGATTTAGAGGCAGGATTGTACACTTTTCCTGGTTTTGCCACAGGAGTGTTCTCTCTCCCTTGCTCAAGCTACCTGGGAATTTTCCAATGAAACATGCTTTCTCAGGGTTGCTGGTGGTCAGTCATCGCCTGCCCAGCGTATTTGTAAAGGGATCTTTTGCTTATGCCGTCTTTTGTTCTTTCAGGGCATAAGCTCTTGAGAGAACATACCTCTGGATTCATAATGCATTTAGGAAATGGAGGGGAATACAGGGAAAATCCACCTGCCAACACCAAAAGATAATATTCTGATCAAAACAAAGTACTAGGGTTTGGGAGATTTGGCTCCTATTTTTTGTATCAACTGTCTGTCGTGTGGGTTAAAATGTTCTTAAGTATTTGGCAATGGGAGGGAACACCTAACGATGATAGCTTTATTGCAGGACAGTAATAAAACCTGCTGAATGCATACAAACAAAAAAGTGAATGAGAAATTATGTTGTAATGAGATGGGATCACTGAGCAGAAGAGAAAACACCACTGCCCTCATTCCATTGGAAAGGTAAAACAATGCCGTATTTTTATGTCAAACTGCCTAGCATTTAAACGTTCCTTCTCAAAGGAGTTGTGCTAACTGAGACGGATATAAAACAGCAAAAATAGCTAGATCTGATTTCAAAGAATGTTCACTGAAATACTGCATGATGTCTAGTGTGCAACTGCTGGAATAACAGGGAGTTGCTTGCAGTGGTAGAAAATATTATCTCTGCTGGGTCTACCTGTACATAGTATGTTTAGTAAAGAATCACTTTAATAAGGAAAAATGATTTCTAATTCTGATACTAGTGACGTTTCCTTATTTCAGTATCACTTTCTTTTTGGACTTTATGGAAACTTGTTCCCAAACTGATCAAGTAGTGTTGCTTCATACATAAATATTACTATTGCCTACCTGTATTAGTGCTGCTAATGCAGGAGAATCTAGCTGAGAAAATCTTTCTTTTTCCGGGTATTAATCTTGAGATTAATTAACTCTTGAGACACAGTAGAGTAGTGTGAGAGACCCCAGACTTCACTGTGAAAATGAGAAGACTGGGGGGATGCTGTGTGGCCTATATCTATGGCTGGAAAACTGAATTTTCAAGCAATGGCCTTTTTTCCTGGGCCTCTGAGAGGATTTGGGGTGCGCTTGTCCACAGAATAGCAGAATTCAGGGTTGGTAGAGGGAGAGATGGGGGCTTTGGTGGAAACGCAAGTTAAGGAAAATATTATTTTGAGTAGGAAAATATCTTGTAAGCAGAAAGTATAGTACTAGGTACTGTGAGAAACTCAGTACTGAAGTTTTTGGCTTTTCACACAGCTTGTTTATAATAAAGGCCATTCCCTATCACTTCCATGTGGAAGCATTACTTCACACTTGCAACTGCGCAAGAGCAAATGGAGCAGAAGAGCCTAATTAAAGTTACAGGGACTTCTTTATAACAGGGCAAACGTTAGTTTAATGATACAGTTACAAGTCACAAAGAAATCGGAGCAGACGCCCCAAGTTTTATACATTTTTGGCAAAGTAAGTGGGAAACTATGTGCTAAAGTGAGGTCAACAGATGGAGGAAGAGAGGTACAGGAGGGGAAGAAAGCTACACACCCATGTACAAAACCAAAAAGAGCCCCCAGAACCCCAATCAAACAAACAAAAAGAACTAAAGGACGAACCTTGGAAGAAACAGATTTTTAAACAAAGTTTGCCAAATAAGCAAAGTTTTTTTCTTCCTGAGAGCAGATGCAAAGTGCCTTTTCAGTTCATTTTGGATAGAAATAAGCGAACACATGCTGTGCTTTAATAAATCTTGGCGCAACCACAATAGGGAAACTCAGACCTTGATGAACAATTGTGTTGGAGTTTGGTGATACTCACCAAGCCTCTTCGTATTCTTCCCTCTCCTTTTCTGCTTTGGGGGGAAAAAAAAATTTAGCAGTGATATGCAGAAGTCTGTTTCCTTCATCCTGCATGAGGACACAGCCAGGGCAGGTAGATGATCTTCAGAACATCAGGAGAGCACCTAATATTTAGAAATCTGCTATTTTGAATGTGGGGCTGGGAGTCAGAACTCTACAGTTTGAAATCCGAACCCTCTCGCGATAAATGGCCCTGCTAATTGACCTTGGGCAAAAGTTAGTCTAGTTTATATTTCCAAAGCTCTTACCTAACCCGTCTTAAATTCCTTCTCAGGAATTCAGCTTCTAAATTTCCTTCTTAAATTCCTTCTTCAGCTGCAAAGTAATCTGGTTTTCATAAAACCAAGACTGATGCAAACCTCTGTGAATTGTTGTGTTCCCTTTTATGCAATGGGATGATACAGACACTGGCACTTCTTTCCACTCCTTCTATTTTGGGTCATTATTTTATTTGCTTTGAAAAAGCATGGTGATGTTTCATAATAAGTTTGCATAACCATGTAGTTCTGTCTCTGGATTTGCTATCATCTCTTCTCAACCTCCCAGCACTGTGCTGTCTACTGTTTATTTTTATTTTTAGCTTTTTAAGACAGGGATCAGAAATGAAATCTCAGCTCTGCCAAAACCAGTGGAAACAATTCGTGTCTTTAAGAGAATCAGGATTCTATCGCAAATCTTTTTATCTGCCTAGCACCCTTGGAAAATTCATAATCATAATAGTAGTTAACATGTATCACGCTCTGATCCCTGCCAAGCATTCCGGATAAAGACTTAATAAGCACACCCCGGATCTACCAAATCTGTTATCAGGCTATTATAACTATCTAACAAGGACAGAGTGCACAGAGGAATATTATCCTCACTGCAGATGTGTTGACGTCGGTGAGCCTTACAACATATCACACATTTATACAAAGCCCTAAAATTTAGTAAAATATACAGCTGGCAAAATCCTGCCAGTCCATTTTTCTGGGCTGCCATAACCTTTTTGGAGAACAGTTTTAAAACACGTAGAATAGGTTTAACGTATAAATTTCATTTTGCTTCCAACAGCTGGATTTTGTACAAACCCTGTGATACATGAATCAAAGCTAACAAGATCACAGACGGTGCAAACAGGGAATGTCTGATACATGAATCTTCCAGGTGCACCACTGCACTTTCCAGAAAAGGCTTGCAAAATTCTGGCTATCGTCTGTACTTTGCGACTTACTGAAGCTGACCTTGCAGGTAATACTGAAAGAGGGGTTGCCTTGGTTGAAGGAAGGATTTTTTTCTGAGTTAAATGTTCTGCTTTGCTGTGTGCTTGGGGCTTAACTTTTTCTTAACGCTATTTTTGTATGAGATCATAGTTTACTGTGTTCAAATACCTATGCAAAGTGTTCAGACACCTCTTCCTGGACACTTGGAACACCTCTGTGTTCTTCCAGACACTTGGAACACCTCTGTTGATGTCAATGGTCGCACTTGTTGGAGATGAATGCTTTGATCTAGATGTATGAAAAGCATCAGCTCCTGCAGGCACGGTGGCGCAGACAGAATATACTCAAAATGGAACATAATTTTCTACCCCCGGAATCCTTGGAAAGCTCCATGAAATTAATGTTTCTGGAAATTATTTGGTTAAAGTGCACTGTAAAATTACCAGTGTGATCTTGTGTCATGGAAAGGCTGATCTTCTCACTTGGTCAGTGCAGGTAACTGAACCTCCTTAATTTTGTTACCGTAGATTAAATTGGTCATGAACCTTTGTCTACGCGTGGCGCACACAGCACCTACCCATATATGTGATGTCAGGCCTAAAGTAAAGTGTTTCCTTGAGTCAGGATAATACCAGGGCCTTGATGAGACCTGAGAGGAAAAATTGCCTCCCGGTTTCTCCCTATTTTGAAGCTGACACAGTGCGTGTATGACTTGTGAGTCTTTGAGTGTGAAATGATTATTAGGTTGTGACAGAGAAAGGGGGAATATGTGAAATAATCTGAAGGCTGTTTAGGATTAGAAACAGTCGGATATAATTTTAAAGGCCTGAATTCTTTCCATTCCTTTTTAGTTAGAAAAGGTTAATAATTGTAAATAGCAAGCAGAAAAATACCTCTAGTACAATCTCGGGTACTAACATTAGACCTTGTGTTTCCGAAGTGGCCCTTGCCCCTCATAAATTTCCTGCTGAGATTAGTCACAAACAAGATAATTACTCATTCCTAGACCAAAAACAGACGAATTGACTAGGACTTAAAATATTTATGTTTACTTTAATTAATAGATTAAGTCAACAGTAATTAAATACTTCCTTCTCTGACTGTGATCTGTTTGTGTTGGGTGAAAAAGCAAGTGTACCTAACCTATCAGGGCTACTTGTAACCTGTAATCAGTTTTCTATATTTGGGCATTGTCGGTTTAATGCAGGTAACTGCTGGTTTGGCTTTCATTGAAAAGGTTCATTTAAGGCTAGCTTTCATGCCGTGGTTTAGACATACTGGCATAGAGGTCAGATGTTCATTCCCATGAAGTATTGGCAACTGGTGGAGCTAAATACAAATTTGGTTTGCCAATGACAGAAAAGTAGGAACGGGTGCAGTCTGTTTGTCATAGTGTTTGTTCAATATGCCAAAATATTTCTTAGCAAAACTCATGTATTTCACCAAATTTGCTGAACAAGGATTAAATGTGATTTTGAACTCTTCCCCACACCTTTCACATTCTACAGAACCTTCTTGCTTTCACTTCAAGATGGTCCAAACATGTTTTTCCTCTGGAGTGTGGTGGAAGTACCCTACAGATAGTGCTTACATGGGTAGCTCTGTGTCGGAAGGACACGGTGCATGAGCAAATTTGCTAGTGGATGCTACTTACAGACTATTGACTCCCTCAGAGCTCCTCCAGACCTCTGCACTGTGCTCTTCTGTGAGCTAGGCATCATCTACGTTCTTCCTCCTGCTCTGCTGTGTGCACTTCCAATAAATGGCCTGAATAGCTCTTGTTTTCCCCATGTTACTCTGTTCTTCCCTGTCTGTTTCCTTGCTGTTCCTTGCTCAGGCTCTGGTTCTTTCTCCAAATCTTTCCTGAAAATACATTCTTGAAGGGAGGTCATACAATTTTTTCTATACACCTCTCCCTTTGTATTTGTGTGTGTGTGCACATGCACGTGCAATGGCCCAGGTAGCTTTTATGTTACAGGGCGTATTTTAGGAACAACTATTTGAGAAGTCTTTTAGGTCTCTCTATATTTTCCGGTCACTCTACCTGTCAAACTAGCTGGTCCTTTGTTAACAGCTTCATTCAACAGACTATGATGACCAAACACAGCAGAAGTTTAGGATTCAACTTCTAAAGCAGACGTTTTTAGAGTCAGCTGAAGCATTTTGAGTCAGTGACATCTACTAGCTGGATGAAGTCAGGTGCTTGTGCTACATATATCTGCGGCTAATCAACCAGAAGTTTGTTTTTCTAATTTGAAGACAGCATGCCATATCAGAACCATAAAACCATCATTGCTCCTGAAATGCATAGCACTGTTTTGTACCTGTGTACCACTCTTTGCTGGAAAAGTAGTGGACATAAGTGTGTAGAGGAGGGAAGGACTTTAATCTTTCTACTTTGGAAACAGTGGTTCTTCAAGACATGTGGTCCTAGCAAGTGAAGTGTTCAAATAAGTGCAGAATTGAATATGTTAATTCTCTTAATATAGAAAAGATGGTAAAACACCATAATGAAGTCAGATTGACAAAGGTCGTGCAATCTGATGGGTTGTAGTTGTAGAAAGCATGTGTATTGTCTGAATGTAACTGTGGGTGTCTTGTGTCTCGATACAAATGCTTAGGTAAACATTTTGACTCTTGCTTGTGAAGGCAGTTAAATAGACAGTCGCTACTGATTGAGTCAAATATCCTCTTTCAGTGGAAGAGTTTCCATTTAAATACTCATAATGAAACTAATGTATAAAATCTGAGAATGTGGGGGAAGTCAAAGCAGAGTAATTTGCCTTGAAAGGAAATCGTAGGGAGTGGAGTTATTACGGATAGATATGGAACATGCAAAGTGATGAGAAGAAAGCATATACTGTAGACCTTGAGCTGTCGTTATATTAAAAGAATATTTTTCTTTCTTAGGCTCCAAAAGAAAAGTTACTGAATAAAATGAGTTGGCCTGTGGCCTCTTGAACCTGTCAGAAACAAGTTTGCTGTTAAGAACATCTTATCTCCAGAGATCTTAGTTGGATAATATTGTCACATTCTCTCTCTCTCGGTGGCTGTTTTTTGTTTGGTTGCCTCCCCCTCCCCGCTCTGTTGGGAAGCTGTTCTGGTTTTGCTGATTTGTGTTCATAATGAAGAGATGGATGCAGAAGGATGTTGATGGGGATCTAGATCACAGGTCTGATAGTTATGGGGAGTAACTCACAGTATTCTAGATAGTCAACCAAAGCTCTGGCAGCAAACTGGGTTCGGGAAGGAAAAATTCTGGTGCATTTTTGCACTAATGCTTTCAATGTGTGATGATGTAAGTCATATCTAACGGGTCGGTCCTGGGTATATATCACCATTTGACATTTTGTGTGCTTGTTCAGTCTCTGGAAAAGTCTGGGCCTCATGAATAGTGAGGAAAATGTTCTTAATTTTGCCTTTGGGATGTTACTTCTTTAGAGAAGATAGTGAGTTTTAACATTTACTGTGTTCCCATGACTCAGAACCTCCTCCTTCACCCCCTGGTTGTGATGCTTACTGTGACCTGCAAATGGAGGGACTCGCAATTCCGTATTCTGCCAGAGAAGAATATTGTTCTTTGCTGCTTATTTGCCCGCAGCTGAGCCGGGCACAAATGAACGTGGCTTCGGAAAAGGATTTTAAAAGCACTCTGTCTGTGGCGGTGCTATATGTAAGTTATGTTTTTATTTACGTGCTCATGATAGTTATGTCTGGGAACACTTGTATGTCTTGCCAGATACTCTGGTACCCAGTAGCTATTCTGTCTTTCCACCAAGAGTTTGCAGACTTCTGCCAAGTTGTTTCTCTTTTGTTATGAAAGAGATAAAAATAAAATGGGCTGGACCTAGATCAAGAAATGAGTTTAGATCAGCTTGGCAACAGAAGTAGACCCTCAGCAACATTTTCCATTGTACAGTCACTCTTTTTTTCTTAACTGGGCAGTATGATAAATTGCTAATTTCAGGTCAGGCAGCTTAAAGAGCAGAACAAAAACAATTACACCATGGAAAATAAAAAGGGTGTCCAGCATATTGAGTTTAAATTTAAATCTGCCTCGCTCAGGAAGCAGACTTCAGCAACAAAGATGGAGACACACCTCAGAGGAATATGGCTGAAGTCTAATGACTTTTAACGTGATGAATTTAAAATGAATTTCAAATTCACGAGGAAAAGTGGGTTAAATCCTTTCTTCTGAAAAATAGACAAACTAAACCTGATTTTTCTTCAGCTCGCCCCCTTCATATGGGAATAATTCTACTGTGTCTAGGCAACTAGTTCTTTTTTCTTTCAAGTTCACCAAGTCTCTGTTTTCTATTTTTAAGAGGTTAACTTGGCAACAGTAAAAATTACTTGCGCCTTCCTATGTATCTTTGTCTCACAGAATAAAAGATATTAGAAATGGTCTCAAAATGGTAGGTCTCCTGGCCTATTCCCCGTCTATACAAGTCTGTACCAATATTATGACATATTTCAGAAACGCCTTTTGGGCATCTACCAGCATTTTCTGAAGTGTCTAAACAATTAGGTGCTTAGATCCCATTTAATATACTAGGGCTTAGGACTCCCTTGATAACTTCAGATATCCAAATACCTGTAAACATTGAACTGGTAGTTTTTAACACACTAAAATCAATGAAAGCCAAGTACCCAATATTGCAAAACCTTTGTAAACATGATTCTGGGCTCTTTGGTCTCTATTGAATCTGAGTTTGGGCTGTTTAATCGTGAACATGGTTTTGAAAAGTTTGTCTTAAAAGCCGCTGTGTCCTGTTCCTGAGGGAGATCCTGTTTCAAGGATCTCATTGTCGTGTCAGTATTTGACCATGAATGCTATTTGTCTGTGCCCAGTATATTAAGGTGTTTGTCTTTGGTGATTTTACTCTCTGAATATTAGGAGATGTGGTTACAGCACTGATTGTTTTAAAAGATATGGAAATAATATAAATATGTGAATAATTTGGAATTTACTACATCAAAGTACATAAATTTAGGTATTGAGACGTCTCCTATCAAACCAGCTTATTTATTATTTTTATTGCACTTCTCTAAACAATTTCCAGTATGACAAGATTTTGTTGGTGGTGAAATGTATAAAAGGTGAATACAAAATTCAGATGTTACTGCATGACAGCCCTGTGGCAGGAGACTATTAAGCCTCTGCTCCGTGGTGTGTTAAAATGCCTTCTTCCTGCCTGGGTAAGTGTCAAAAAGTCTTTGTCCTTTTTTCTACGCTTTATCATGTGGCAAACTCATGTCTGATTTACTGTTCATTACCGCACTGAGATTTTTCTAGGTTTTTGGTTCTAATTGAATAACAGTTTTAGACAATTTCCCGGAGTTATGAGTTAGAGCGACCATCTGTGGGGCTAAGAGAGTCATTAACTTTCCCTGGTCATTTCCCCCCATTGTCTTCCTTTGAGACTACCCATAAGGACTCCAGTTAGCAACCAAATGTAACGATGGGTTGGGTTTTTGTGTGTCAGGGGAACACCTGTCCGTTAGGAAGAAAAGAGAGGCTTTCAACTTTTTTTTTCAAGTAGATCAGTGTAGGACTGTCAGTTGGGAGCAACATTTGGTCACCAGCAAGCTGGTACAGGCTGCTTCAAATCACGGAATCGTTAAGGTTGGAAAAGAGCCTTAAGATCATCGAGTCCAAATCCATGACCCCAGACTGGAAGGTGGTGTTGCCTGATCAACCTGCTTCTTCAGGGAAGACGGTTTAGGCTACAACATAATTTTTTTTCATTGGGCCGTGAAATAGCACTTCTATAACTTCATGCTTGGCTGTACTTTTAATGGTCTCTTTCTACAGAATTCTCACCTACGCATAGCTGAGCTTTTTTTATCGAGTGCATACATCTGGTGTGGGATTATTAGGGTGTCATCAAGCATAATATGGACGAAAATTAATATTCTCTACAGAGAGATTCTACCTCCTGGTTTATTAATCTACTTCATAATTAACTGGCAAATTCAAAGTGGAAGAAAACTTTATTTTTGATATGTTTTACATTTGAGGTTCCTATTAAAAAGTAATTTGTTTTTCTACTTAAAGGTCAGGCAAATACTTGCATTCAGCACCTGTATTGCTGATCTCTCTTTCCTCAGGAGTTGGTGCGTCGCTTGTGAATTTTGGCTTTATTTATGAATTCTTCTTACCAGTTAATCCTCCTGTATATTTTACTTGATGGTTCTGATCTTTACTTTTGTACTAAAATGTTGTTCATTGTCCTGTGCTTACAGGAGCTGTATTGTACTCCTGTGACATCTGCATTTCAGGAACGGGATTTCCTGTTCTTTCTGGTGTATGATTTCCAAACTGGGCTTGAAATAAGGGAAATGTAATTGTCATTTTCTTTCTCTACAGCACCTACATGATTACAAGTGCTCTATAGAAATGATACAAAGCCTTTTTCCCTGCCCGAAGGACTTTTTTTTGAGAGTAATTTAGCAAGAGGAATCAAAAAATAGTACGGAAAAACATGGAGATGAAGTACTCTGTAGCAATTATTTGCTTTGACTGATCGGTTCAGGTGCGCACACAGCTGCAACAGAAAGATTTTCTTGCAGAAATAATTATTACTCAAGAACTCTTGTGAATGCTGTGGAATGGTTAGCGATGGAATTAAGAAAAAAGTAGTGGGGTTTTTTGAGCAATAGAAAAGAAAAAGTAGAAAGAAAACATAGCCCTAATTTATTAAATTGGTTTTTTCTGTGCCCGTCTTTTAGGCGTGGGGCTAATTTAATGAACTTTTTACAGTCTGGGACTTTCAGAAAGTTAGACTTGTGTTAAAGACCCCTGTACTAAGGCTGATAGAGAGAGGAATAAGGTACTAGAGTTCATCATTGTTACATCCTGTACACAGACAGGAGAAAGAAAAATGACAATTGAAGACTGACTGGTTTCTTTCAGTTTGCGATTGGTCGGGATTTCTTGAGGTCCCTGATGACAGACTCTCTCTCTCTCGTGTGAACGTAACATGAAAGCGATGCTTTTTTGAATGATCAACTTCTCTAAGTGGCTGCTGTAGTTTTGTAACAAGGGCTCTGAAATCTTTTCTGGCTGAGATTGGAAGAAATCAGACTTAGAAATTCAGAAGAAATGAAACCGAGTTTTGATTCAACTTTTTTGGTTTTGGAACCAAAAGCCACTGCTCATGTTTTAATACTTTTCTCCCTCATTCCAGCTGCAAATTGTGGTAATTGCTCTCCGAACTGGCTCATTTACTACGGTGCACAACATTTGACCCTTAATGCCAGTATAAGATGGACAGTGGAAGGCTTGTGAATTTTCCAGCGTCTTCAGCCTTCTGCTCTTACAGGACATTCAGTTCCTTTCCTTTTTTTCTTTTTTTGTTTTTTTTGATTCATGCTTGCTTTCTTTTGGCAAACAGCTTTGCATTTCCTTCTCTTTTGTAGAATTTGTGGCCGCATAAGTTATCAGCTATAAAAAGGCAAGAGCAGGAAAGCTTGTCCTTGACATACCCAGTGGAATAAAAGAAACCCAAACCATTTCCTATCACTTTGTTCTGTTGGGAATTGCCGTAAGAGGTTGCCAGAAGGAACAGTGTCTGTCTTCAGGTCAGGATGGTAAACTGTGGTGTCCTGCCATACTAAAGAAAATACAGCTTTTGTTTCCTGCAGGGTGAGGCAGAGCGGATGCGACTGCTGACAGCTAACCTTGTGAGCAGGGTTAACTGCAGAAGGGTACGTGAGGTCTGTGTCGAAAGCGGAGGAGTACGGCAACCAACAGAGAGCAGCAGGATGAGGAGTAGCCCACTGCGTTCGGAAGAGGCTCTGTGGCTTGTCGTGCTATTTCACAACTTAGAGATCGGCAAGTTAAAGCTTTTGGTCTGGACTAGTTGCCTCATATTGTGTCGCTGTGAATGGCGAGGAAGTGACGGAAGCGCTGTCAGAGGATCAGTAATAAATACAACAATTTATGATTACCATAGACATCTATTGTTGGGTAACGCGAATTGTTCTTTAGAAGCACTTCTTCCCTTCATTGTCTGTAGCGAATTCCTACCTGGTAGGTCTGAGCTTTTTGGCTAATATATACAGTAGTTAAAACTTGGTCGGACACATTTCATTCTGCCCCTTTTTCCTACTCTGTGAGACATGGAGAACTGACAGTTGGCTGTGAATAAGATGTTTTGTTAATTGCACACAGCAACACCTTGCTCTGTTGTTACAGTTTTTGGTGTAGCATGGCAGGACTTCAGACCGTAGCCATGAATGAGATTGCTTTGTGTTAGCTGCCCTGAAAACATGGAGCAAAAAGATAATCCCTGCTCTAAAGAGCTTCCAGCAAAGCATGAGAGATGATGGGTCGATGCAGCCTGGCCGGTGGGTGACTACAAACTGTTGTAGAACCGGAGAATAATTTCTTGTAAGATGAATTTATGAAATTTCCACCTATTTTCTCTCTTCTGGGGAATCTCACAGCTAGCTGCCTGGTGGTGTTGGATTTGGACATTTGAAGGCTTTATGAATCCAGGGGTTATTTCACTGTTTGTATAATTTTGTTGCAGGGCTGATGACACACCTTCAGAATGTCTGTCAGAGTGTTGGCTTTAATCTGAAAGCCCTGTGCTACGAGGCATTGGCTTGTTTATCCTTGAGTGCAAGGTAGCTTTTTAATCCATTTTAGTACAAGCGATGCTTTCAGGGGCTAAGAAGAAAATTTTCTTCCCATCTATCATTAAATTAATTTTATCTTTATGGAGAATTCTTTTAGTAAGAGTGTTAAAATAGCATTATGTGAGGGGTCTCGTAGCCACTGCTTTCCTTGAATTATGCTTGAACCTTGGGGATTAGCTGGGAACTCTAATTTCACCAAATTTTTCACAAAAAATCCCATGCTCAGTGAATTTTTCTGAACTGCAGATTTGTAATACACATCAAACCAAAATAGATAATCTGTATGACTGTTACTACTGGGAGTTAAGAATGACTAATATAGGTATCAAATATTGCACATTATATATCAGTACTTCACTATTTCTCAACCAATTTTATAAAAGTATTGTCTTGCATATGCTTTTGGCTTAAAGAAAAAGCTTATCATCTGTGAACTGAATCAGTTTGTTTTACTTTGGACCGAAGCACATCAGCTGATGTTTGATTATTGCAAACACATGCAGTTCAAAACTTGAGTTAGACCTTCAAAAGGGATGAGACTGACTTAGAAAGAGCAAGGTTGTTTTATGAATCAAAGTTTTCTGTGTTTGAACTTTTTTCAAGCTTTGAAACTTGTGAGGGGTGGTTATGGTATGAGAAAAGACTACTGTCAGGAGCTATCAGAAGATACCAATAACCTCCAACAAAGCTGTGAAAACTGATAGCAGTTATAGTTCTGAATGAGTTCTGCAGAAGCAGGATTCCTGCAAGGGGGACACTTGGATGTCTGGGCTCACAAGAGTGACTGCACGGGAAAGGGTCACAAATCTGTACCATAATCGCCAGCTCTGCAAACTGTCCGGCCTGAGGGACAGGAAAAGCGAATGCATATGACTGATTCCGCTTTCAGCTTAGCTGGAACGTTGACAGACCTCAGGGACAGCAGGATCACACCACATACACCAGGAAGGCAAAAAGCAAAATAAGTTTACCTTGGATAATAATATTAGTAAACTATGGTGGGTTAAAGCAAGAGGGACTGGGGAGAGGAGATAGCAATCTTCCCTCCTGCCTGGTTTATACAAGAAGCACTTCCTTCTGTGCTTCCCCATTTTCCTGGCTAGTGAACTCAAGGCACTTTGTTTCAGTCTTCTTTAATCACTGCTAATGAGGAAATTGCTCTCTAGTCTTCCACCGCTCACATTGCATTTACCCTCGGGATCAGAGTGTTCAGCCGATATTCCATGGTTGATTAGCCCTGCGGTGTTAAGGAAAAATTTGAACTTGCTGGGTTACATTTCTTCTTTCTATAGGCAGAAGATCTGACCTGGGGAGTGACTGACTGCATAGAATAGTGTAGTCTTACAGCTGCTCTTTTTGGTCCTAGAAACTGAGCAGTAGCAAACTCCAGACTCCTAGACCCTTTCCTGTGTGCCTGACAAGGCAGACCGTGATGCCTCGGTCAATGGTGTGACGTTGTGCTGTCTGGTTTGGAAGGATAATGTTGTTTTTATAGGCCAACCATTACTAGAAAACAAGCTATGCTTGCTGGCTTTACGTATACGGTTGTCTCATGGCTTCCCAACAGCACAAATAAAACTGAAGAGTCAGCCGTACCTCACTTGCCGTTAGCAGGGTGAGGGAAGAGGGACCATGGCTGACGCTGGTGGGATGAAGCAGCCTTCTGCCAGCTGCTGCTGCCCACACACACTCTTGTCCTGCTGTGGCAGCAGCAGCCGGTTTGGCTTGCTGGGGCTGTGCTATCGTAGAGACACGGACCTTGTGGTATTTCCTACCCTGTTTTGCATCTAATAATAGCAACAACAGTACTAGCAGAGTTAATATTAATCTGTCCATAATAATAATAATAATAATAATAATAATAATAATAATAATAATAACTACTAAATAATTAAAATAATATAACTTCAGAAAACTGAGTTCTTTTAATAAAAATATTGTGCTGCTTCCTGTTAGTTGATCCAGTGTTTGGAATTTTCAAATGTTTTGGGGTTCCTACTGGGCGTTTTAAGAAAATCAGTACTTGACTAATAGGTTTTCTACTACCTTTAGAAATAACACAGCTGCTGCCTAGGCTGCCTTTCTCTTGACATGCAGCTGCCAATCAGTAAGTGTTCGGGAAGATGTCTTTTGCGTGCTGTTGTTACAACTCGATACGTGTGACAAAACCTGCGGAAAACAAGATTCTTCCTGCAGGTGTCTACATTGATAACACAGACCAAATGACCAAATTTTTAAAGGGAGGAGAGAAGCAAGCCAGCAGTTTGCATTTCGCTTTTTCCCCTCTATCATTGCAGATATGCACGAGGTTAAACACAACTGCCATAAACCATGCAGAACTTCAGCAATACGGACAATGGCAGTACGAATTATTGGAATGAATACAGTGAAGGTCTTTGTCTTCATGCAAGAATTAAAAGATATTTCTGAATTTATTGAACACATTCTTTGCCTACAGCAAAGTTTGCTAAACTGTTGCCCAGTTATGCTGGCGGTTTTCCTCCTGTGTTCTGAACACGTCTTTGGTTCACTTCAGGTAGGCCCTTCAACACTCATCGGGTGAGAATGATTTTCAGACATATCATTCAGAGGCCATTGAGTAGAACAAGTGTTAATTTAGGTCAGGGTCATGCTGATGAAGCAGTGGTTTGTAGCCTCTTATCAGCCTTCAGGACCTTATAGGAAATTCAGGTATTCTTTTTAAGATAATTCCCTGCACAGATTTTTGTGTGTGTGCACCAATTGCTTCGGGTTGTTTTTTTTTTAAGCCTCCCCTATGGTTAAAAGAGCTTAAGGTTTCTCTATTTCAGTTCAGAAATGAGCAGAAAGATCTAGAAATTTGGATGAGAATGTTGGCTCTGAGTTCAACTGTGAGCTTAACTTTAAGCGGGGCACCAGCCTCAATGAGATCCGGAGGGTTGCTCATGTGCCTGTGTTTGAGCAGGGCTCAGATGCTACAGTGGATCTGAATGTTGGGCCTGAGATCTTACATATTAGAAAAGAAACAGGAATTTCCTGGCCGAGGTACTGCAAATTCAAGCTAAAATCCTGCCATGTTCCGTTTTAATAACCCCCAAAATTACAGATTTTTAATCTGTCATATATTTATTTTATTTTGCTGGCCATGTCTTACTGACATGAAGTCCAAGGCTGAATTCCTAAAGAAATAATATTCTGCTTCCATCGCCTGTTGCTATTAATTTAGGCTTTGTTATCTGTGGGTGTTTTGGAACTACAAGTATTGCATCACTGCGGGTCTTTAGTGTCTCCCCTGTGCTGGATCAAGTCTCTTTTTTTTTTTTACTGTCTTTTACAATGGGTGAGATGTGTTTAATTTATTGTAGGAAACTCTTAAAGATGCAAGATCCTTTTTAGAGGCTTCTACAATAGCCGTGAAGCACTTATTTAATCCCATTGAATGGAGGCTAGATTTACTAGCTGGGCTAGACATGATTTTTGTTCAGGAGTCATCCTGGAGTACATCGAAGTTTAAAGATCTTTGCAGAAAACCCAAGGAGAAACAAAAGGAGTAAATTTTAAAAGGAACTTTGTCAAGGAGTTTTAGATGTTAAACAGATAGAAAAACCATGGTGGCTTGACTGAGACGAGTGTTGGGTTAGTAGAATCGTTACTGATCCGGTGAGACATGCTAATGAGGCACTTTAAATGCAAGTTTGATGGAAAAAGGGGCAATTTCATACCAAAGTGCAGCAAGGTTACCGAATCAAAGAAGGTACACTTCAGTTCGGCAAAAGGGGACAATGCTCCATTGTCAGATCCTTTTTCTTTTGACTTTAAACATGTTTTAACTACACTATTTACTAAATTGGACAATGTGGCTTGCCCACTGATTGAGAATTTATGACCAGAAACAAACCTGTTAAGGAAAAAAGAAAAACTGAGTGTGATCCATACTGTAGCTGCATAAAATAGTTTGAATGAACTTAACCTGAGCACGGTGGGGGGTGCACAATATGGTTTTCAAGCCCAGGGGCCTAGGATTGGAGTTCAAATAGAATTTTGTCTTTCAATAACATTAAAAAAAAAAAAAAGGGAGTGTTTGGAGACATCTGTGGCCTCTCAACCTGCGTTAATATAGATGTCTCAGTTTTGTCTTAAAAGGCCTGCTTCAGAATCATGCCTGTCAACTCGTCCAGCATGCGAAATTCCTCAGATTGCATCATGCCTGAAATTCACAAACATCTTGTTCTACTTTCAGTCATTACAGCTCTTTTAGTAAAAATAAAGACTAACGACATCAGCGCTTGCTCTTGCTGCCACGAAAAATCATCGCACAAATCTCTCACTTCCGTGAAAGAGAATTCAGGCTCAGTTATGAGATTTATTGAGCAGCTTTTGGGCGTGATTACTACACACAGGCACAATGAAATGGCCTAATTTTTGCCACGCTATTTGTTAAAAGAATGGACAAAATTTGGTTGCAGCGAAGAACAGACTTTTTCCACATCTAGTTTAGGAGAATTGCACTGGATGAATTATAAAACATGTTACTCTGTCTTGGCATAACAGAGCCCCAGCTCTAACAGTTATAAGAAATCTCAGTTATGGGCTTTTGTTTTTTTAAATTTGTTTTTCAAATCTGGAACCTGCCCGTGGCAATACATTTATAATTTCACATCTTGTGAAAGGGTGCTCAGCCGGGTTCTGGATTTAACCTCCAGCTTCCATGGGTTCCCACAGGTGCTCCTACTCAGAGTCAGAAACTGCAGAACCATCATAAAAGAGGAAAGATCACCAGGATGGAGAAGCTTTACAGTTCCTTTCTCAAACCTCAAAATGAAATTTATATGAGGTTTCAAAAATTGCTTTAATTCCTCTTCACATTTCTCTATGTTTTATTGCTAAGCTTTTAGTTCATATCTTGGTCTAAAAAAGACTACCCCAGTATAAAGGTTCTCTTCGTACATCCCGAAATGAAAAATACATGGTATCTCGCTAAGAAGTCTTACGTTGCGAGGCCTTTCTGCAAAGTTTTCATGAAGCACCTACATTAAGTGGGAGAGTTTTATTTGTCAATTGCAATGAGAAAAGTCCATAATAAAAGTTTTTAGATTCAGTGTCAGCTGGCAAAGATCAACCGTAGATCTACAAACTTCTGCGAAGCTGCAAACTTGGCTCTTGTTTTGACCCTCGGTAGGAAACTTGAGTGGGATCTTTCACCGTCTGGTTATATTTGGGATTGGTAATGATGTATCCTTAGTATGTATTTCAGGTGATTGCATCTAAGTTTGTCCAGTAAGAGTTTATCATGGCACAATTTTGTCCTGTTGAATTACACCACAGGACGTGTATCGTATATGACCAGAATGAAAATTTTCTGGTTTTATGCATGTACATTTTTACCATGGAAAATGCAAAACTCTAGGTGATAATAATAAAAATTGAAAACTAGGTGGCAGTAATACTCAGCCGTACAGCCCTCCGATGAGCAATGATGGGATGACTCATAGTTTTCTTGGGAATTCTGAGGGTGCTGCCGTTCCATACTGAATGGCTCAGCTATTAACAAACAGAAGCAGTACAGGACCAAGTGTTCATGTGGGTCCATTCACTTAAAAACACAGAGTTACTTACAGCCAATCAATCCCCTTCTAAAAAGGAATAACAAGAACAACTGAAGTGAATATCGTAGGAGAAATAATTAATGCAACTAAGCTTGTGTAAATATATATGTTAAAAGCAATTTCCTTCCTACTTGTGCTGAGTGACAGAAGAGGAGGAGCTGTGATTACTTCTGAAACTCTTGTTTCTTGTGGTTGTGGCCAGGGGCCAGCAAATATTCTAAAGTCCGTAAGCAGATTGCTATTCACGTCGATGGTTATATATAGCCTATGGGATGGGTATTCCGCTCGTGCCACAGTAAGCTAAAAGTAACGCAACTAAAGTCAGTGGAATCACTCTGTGGAAGGATTACTATTGGATCTGATCTCAGGAGTTCCTGGTGAACATCCTCATTTATTTAGAGGCGTGTGCTGAGGCTACACTCATATAAGAATTAGACACCTGTAAGATTTATTGGCTGAACTCAGTGTTTAAATGCGGCATGCTCTCCTTAGATTCATAAAATCTAATTGCATGTGCAAAGGAAAATGCGATGTCCTTTTCTGTTTTGCCGAGCTGCTTGTGTGGCAGGACTGTACAGAAGGGTTTAGGGAGTCCTGCCTCTTGGATGTGGTTCTCTGTCTGACAGTGCTGCAAACATGGAGTATTTGCTTTATTCCCATAAATCATTTTGTTTGAAACTGGGTCACCTAAATATTCTCAAAACTGTCTGAGCTGCCACAAACTCATGTTACTTCATCAGATAATGCAGAGGTTTGTTCTGTATTTGATTTGAATTTACGTAGCTCTGTCTATGAGGCAGATGTTTTGATATTCGCTCCTTTTCCAACAAGTCGTTCTGTACTTGTACAAGTGCGCGATCTTGCTGTGCGGTCCTAAACTCCAAATAAGTCAGTGGCATTTCCTGCCCGTAATATAATTAAAGTTGATGTGCTTCCTTTTGTTCTTTGTCGAGAAATATAGTATAACTTCTCCTACTGTGCCATTTCTTGGTTCTAATAAGGATAACAAGGAGCTCAATGTCAACTCTGGCCTTTTCTTGGAGGGGTGGGGGGGAGATATTTCACAAGCTGTTTCTATCATCACTTCTGCCCTTCTGAAACACGTGAGAGTAGAATATGATGGGGCCACAACTATCGGTTCTCGGAAAAAAAAGGGTCTCTCTCCTAAGTTATGCAGACTATTCCCAAAATACCTTTGCCCAAACCCAGCAATGATAGTCAGGTGTTTCATCTTAGCTGCAGGATTACGTGATAGGTGGTGGGTACCAGTCACTGGTCGCCTTGCTAACTACTAGATAACAGTTAATAGTGAAGTTTCCCCCGAAAACTAATGATTTGTTTTACTTTCTTAACAACTCTTGTGTTCCAAAGCCTCCATTTTCATTCTTCCTGACCCATTTTTATTTGCATGATAATGAAGCCTATCAACCCAGTTTTTCTAGTGCTTTATGAAAAGGGTGATAAGATTATTGTATTTGTATATTTTTTTGCATATGTTCAGGTGTTCGTTACATTAGAGAGGAAAAGAAAATGTCAAGTCTTTTTATACCTGAGCCAAACTGAGCTTAACCTTTCCCAAACTAGGGCTCCTCAGGGTTGGGAGGAGTGTTGATCTTCTCCTCAGGACACGGGGAATAGGATATGCTTTGGGGTAACTCCCTAATTCTGGGGGCCATGTAAGTAAGCACAGCTGGGGCCCAGCATGAATTTCTGCCCCTCTGGAACATAGGCTCTCTTAAGTGATGTCTCCGCTCTTCTAGGTATGTAGCCAACTACGTGCACCTCACCTCTGCAGCTGGGAGCTTGCTTATAAGCACCAAAACCATATCTGTGAATTTTTTTCTGTATTTATTTTGTAGGCTTAGTGGGCTCTTGATGATAGACTCTAGGCCTGTTCTTGCTCTCCTGGAGGCTTAGGGGAAAAGCTTTTCCATGCCGCTGGTAGGACGGGGTCAAACCTAATGCATGCATTTGTGGACTTTTGCCCCAGCGGGATTACTGTCTTCTTTTTATGAACAGAGCGAAGGGCCCACTGGATATGTTCCAATGTTTTAAACTTTAAAAAAATATATTTCTATAGAATTATATTGCTGAGAGTTCCTGTTGCTTATAAGAATGCAACTTAAAACAAACAAACCGAGCTGTGATAGATATAGTTATCAGCAATGCAGAAGAGATCCTAGCAATTGCTTTTATAACATCAGAGATCTGCTGAGGGTAATTAACATGTATTGCCTTAAGATTGTAGCACACTTTACACTTTACAATCACATCATAAATAGTAGGATATCTGTGATCTCTTTCATGTCCGTGACACTGCTTGTGCTTTGACTTAAGAGTGTTAACCAGATGACACTTCTGCCCCTTAATTTATTCTAGCAGCCTCTTGAATGCCAAAGCTCCTGTTGATGGAAACCTTGTCTAAGGAAGTTAAAAACGAGCAAATATAATCTCTGGGTGAGTTTACCAGATTGTGTTCTCTTCCACACTCCATGCAATTATACCTTGCAGAAGTCAAAGTTACATTTTCCTGCAGGGGGGGATTGCAGAATGTTGCATAACAGAAGGCAACCAAAGAGAATTCTTTTATCCTTTCTGGGAAAAGCAGCAATGTCTTTCATATTTACAGGAAACCAAAAGTAAATCATTAACTCTGAAAACTTGGAAGTGAAAATACTATTTGGATCTACATATGCTGAGGGACAAAAATCAATAGAAGTGTGTAGGAAGGAAGATATTTTTCTGTGTGCTATTTTCCCAATTATTCTGCATAAATTAGTAAAGAAAGGTGTCTCTGTTTCAGGTAGTTGTACATGGCTTTGAAGAAAATGAATATACTTGCCTTAAAATACAACATATATCTTCACTTTTTGAATCTTCTGATGAGTTCAAAAGAATAACTTACATGTCTGGAAGTCAAAGACTGTTTTGCCTTGTATTACAGTAGGATTGTGATTGAACTCCAGCATTACATTTCCTTAGCAGTCACTTTTGCGTGACATCTAAAGAGAAATGGAAATTTTCCAGCAAAAGAAATATTTGTTTCTAAACTAGTCTGGTTTTGGTTTTTTTGGGGGGCCTTGGTTCTGTGCAAGTGTGTGGCCATTTTTCATGTGCACACGAATCTTTAGGGTCCAGGACAATAGCCCTTAAAATCTCATTTACGGTGTAATACTAAGGTAATAACCGGTCAGTGCTGTGAATGGTACCCACTGACTGCGATGGATGCCTTAAATATTCCGAGCAGGAAGGTGGGAATTCCTATTCGTATTTACAGAAACATTAACCTGTAATTTTTTAAACCCTTCTACACATGCAGAAAAATAGGCACATATTTACCACAGCCAATCTACATTTAGGCATGGGTTTAAGAGAGTAGCATTTACAGGTTTGGAAGCCTTAATCTAAATGTACACTAATTTTGCTGTTTATGGGAGTTTTATCTACAAAACTTTCCTCTGGGCTGTTCTTCCAAAGCAGTATGATATTGATAATGATTCACACATGCGCTTTTATACAACTGTGTAAGTCTTTCATCGTGAATGATCCAAAAGACTTGTACACATAAGAGCGCCTTTACCTGAAACAGAAGCTCAGTTTTTCCTGGGGCGGCCACCGCACGACACAATAAGATGTCAGGAGATGCGGGGAACCCCTCTGAAGGCTGCATTACAGAGCTAGTTCCCAACAGAGAATCTGGCCAGGACCCCTAGGTTAACTTCCCTATCTCGTATGGTGCAACCTGTGGAAGCATCAGGTGTTAGCGATGATGTGCGGACAGGACACAGGGTTGTTGTTCAGTCTGAAAGGGCCCCCGTCCTCCTAAGTCATAAAAGAGCAGTGGCAGCGAAGGCTGAGCACAAAGCCTGTGGCATACGTTCTTTTTGTGTTCGCTGAACAACTGCTGTCATCAAGCTTTTTTCTTTTTGAAGTGCTAAACACAGATATGGCATTAACGCAGATCTAAAGTTACACAGTTCCAAATAAGCACTTTTGGCCAGATTTATCTATACATGCCTAAAGTATCTGTATACCACTGTAACTGTGATATAAATGCACTGTACTGAAATGCACTGAGATGTGTTTTGCCTATCTCTTTAACCTTTACTAGCATTCTTTTGTATATAAACACTACAATCTGATCCTGAAAACCTTTCTCACTCCCTCCGGAATCTGGATTTTCAGGCTAGAGGTTTGCCTTAAAAAAAAAAAAAAAGAAAAGAAAGATATGGATAATACCGGGGAATTCCTTAGGCAATCCATGTAGGAAATGTCTTTTTATGTTATCTTTTACATTCAGAAGATTTATATTTTTTTTTCTTACACTTGGATAACAGAATTAACAGTCTCATTTAGCTTGTATATGCCAGCTAAAAGGCTGACCCTTGCAAGAGGTTGAATCAATTCAAAAGGCTCTAAAGCCTCTCTCATTATGATATTTCAATCATATATTTTTTAAAGTTTTCCAACAGAAACATTTTGTAGAAACTATATATGGTCTTTCCTGGCTTCTTGAATGGTGTGGACAATAAAGTGTGTCACAGCTTTATTCTGTATTCCCCAGTGAGCTTGGTCACAGTTGTAACCTCTCAGTTTTGGCCATAGAAGAGTACCCAGGGATCTGCCTTTCATTGATTTAGTTTTAAGCTGCTGTAGTTACGCCAATGTCTGTTGAGTTCACTCATGTCGAATTTGTCATCTTCTATTGTACCTCTTCTACTGATCCTTCTCTTATGATACCTGAACACTATGTTTGGGGACTGAGCAGTGAATCATGAGACTGCCTCCTGTACAGAGCAGAGGCAACATGGAGAACGGCACCATAAACTTCATTATTCAGCCTCACCAAAGCCCTTTGCTTCTGGTCTAGATTAATCACCTTTAAAAATAAGAAGGCATAAGCTAAACTAGTTACTCCTGGCTGACTCATGTAGGCCCATGCACATCAACCTCCCACCAAATCCAGCAAGAGGATGGTCTGCAGCCTCTCTCAGGACTGCGTCTGATGGGGCAAGAACAGAACAAAAGGAGCCATAGTTCGTGATGGAAATGGCAGTAGAAAAGTAAGGGGAAAACTGTAGTTTAGAGTACTGTAGAGTAGTAAGAAAAGCAGCTAATTTTGCATATGTTTCCTCACTTGTTTTTACCCTATGTCCAAATCAAACTTAATTTAGCATTTTCAAATGTTTTGTGAAGGGTTTTTTGTTCTCTGACCTGATCAGAGATGGCAGGTAACAATAATCTCTTCCAAAAACATATTGGCTGGAGATTTCCATTTAATTTTCTTTTTTTTTTTTTTAACGTGTTTGACAGTTTGGGTGCCGGTGCAAACTGGTGAAACATCTGCTCGCAGTCTGCTTTGCTGTTGTCCTGCACTTTGCATCTGGCTTTCAAGGAAAATGCAAGCTCTCATTCTTTACTGATAACACTCTACGCCCACCCTAACTGCTCGCTTCGCGTTTTCCTGATATACAACATACGCATGTATGCAAATGACTGATCTTAGTTTTTGCTGCTCCATTGCCTTATTTCTAAGGCTATCCAAAAACTTTACAGATTAGAATAAAGTATACCCCTGAGTCTCACTATTGCATGTGAGAGGCATTGACCTAATTTTACAGACAATGATCTCCTGGAGAAAATTCTGATAGAATTTGATCAGATTAGTAATGATTTCCCAGGTTTCTGTAGGGGGGGGCGGGGGGGGGGAAAGGGATATTTCTTGTAAGATGTTCCAAAATTGGTTAAAGACCCCCAATGCAATGAAATAAAAAACATTCTTCGTTAGACTAGGGATTGGCTTAATCATTACTTCAAGTTAATATATTTTTGCTGAAAGGAAACAGACAAAAAATCTTTCTAAAAGACAGAGTTGTTAGGAGTTTTTTACGAAACCAGTAAGGACAGAATCAAAATCTCGCTTCTCTTCTTGTTTCTTGCATCGGGAAGAAATTCCTCTCTCCCCCATAATCCAAACTCAGTCAGATTACGAGTCACACGCACTCCTACCATTTTGCTGCTGTATGTTTTTATTTAGCGTGATATGGCTCATTGGAACTGATGCTCTGTCACTTGTGTGTCAAGCAGATTTACCTCTGAGTATCTTTTTAGAGGAGGATGACTTTGGTAAAGGGCTCTGCCTTTGGAATACGATGCCCTTCGTACGTGAGCGTGTTTGTTGGCAGTGCCTCTTCCATACCTGCACCCACGCAACCCTGGCCCTTCCCGTCAGGAGAGTACAGCCTCCACAACACAACAAACTGCCTGTAACTTTTATTCCTGGGCACCCTTGCTGCGTTGGGGCAGCGGCGGAGGGCAGAGCAGGGGGCCTGGAACAGCAGGGCTCCACCGGAGCTGACGTGGAAGCGAGTGCCTCTCCCGTCCGCACGCTCCTTGCTGCTGTTCCCTCAGGCAGAAAGGCAGCCTGTATGGATTTACCTACACCTCGCTGCCTTGGAGGGCGAGATGGGTGGGGGTGCAAGTAGCCACTGAGCAAAGTTATTGCAATGGCTGTTTTCTGCAGCATGTTTTCCCTTCGGTGTCAATTTTCAAATGGGAAATATTTCATGTGCTACCACAAGATAGAGATAGTGCAGAGTTACAGTCTTGAAAGCTGTTGTGAAATAAATATATATATGAGGTTATAAAAATGGGTTTTGTATAAACTGCCCTCTTTTAGCAAACATTTCACTTCCTATAATTGTGTGCGCTTTTGTTTGAACTTATCAAATATGCGATTGTTCTCCTTCTCCTTCAGGGAGATAAGAAATCCACCCTCCGGATATGCAGAATGATGTTGTTGTAATGACTCTTCAAAGGGAGATCCACAGTAAAAGATCCACAGTAAACAAATGTTGTTAGCCTGTCGCCTCTGCAGCTTCTTTCGGTGAGCTGCAGAACTTCCAGAGGAAGGCTGGGACTAAGAGGAGAGGAGAAAGTCAGCTTAAGAACAACTAGATAATTTTCCTTTCTTCAGTCCCAAGAAAGACCAAAACATTTAGGTCTGTGTAAGAACATCTCAAAAATACTTATAAATATTTTTTTTTTTTTTTAAGCAGAAAGTGTTTTGCATCACTCTGCAGTTTACCAGCCTTGCTATAAACCAGCAAGACTGAAAAACAAAATTATCCCTTAAGGAAAAGTGGTAGGACCAGATAACAGTATATAACAGCAACAAACAGGGTTTCAGTGCACCAGGGACATAAGAATTTTATTGTTGCTGTTACACCTGCCAAAATCACATCACAGCTATGTTGGCCACTTATAGCTGTCTTTTTTTGTTGTTATTTTTTTTCCTGCAAATATAAAAGATCCTACAAGTGGTCAGATGAGCCCTACTGAGCCAGTCTCTCCATCCCAGTTCGGCAGCACTAGACTGCAAGGTTTCCCAGCCTGCCCAGTGTTTCCCCTTTGACTTGAGGAGACCACCCCTGAATGACACAGCTGACTCTCTCCTCTCTTCCACCCTAGGCCTCTGCATTGAAACTCCTAACCAAGGCACACAGTGTTACCGTAGGTGTGGTCACTTCTTGGACGCGCAAGTGAAGCAGGGCAGGGCTAGGGCTGCTGCCTTACTCTGCTGAAGGTTTGAGTCCTCTGGAGGGCTGATGCAGAGTGTTTGGAAGCATAAGGCTGAACACGATGAACAGGCTCATAGGGCACCCGTGTTCTCCCACATGAGCAATGCAGCAGATGCAAATTTCCACCCAGAGTGTTTGTTTCTGTGTTCTGCGCGCCGCCAGGTTTGTGTTGGTATGCAACAGGTCTCTGCTCACAGCTACTTATCACTCAAGGAATTGAAAGAGAAAGCCCAAAAGCCATGTGTGCTCCAAACCCTGGTTTGTTAACAATCCAGTCTCCCACTAGAATAGACGGAAATCTGCTCTTTGATTTTGTACCCACCACCTTGGTTGGATTCATATGAGCTCTCTTTATGGGATATCTCTTTAGGCCTTGTGAACTGTTAACAGAGTGAAATTCCAGGTTTATAAATTAGAGGTTTGACATCATTAATTGTCACATAGTTTGAATTCCTACTCAAATCTGATCCCATCTGAATTCTGAAACTTCTGAGATTTGCTGATGCCTAACATAATGGATTGTTGACAGATTGATGAGATCTTCAAGATCACACTGAAGTCGGTGAAGTTAAGTGTTGCTTAGGTTATGGACAGTTAAAACCAGGAGGTGATTCAGATGTTACAGGACTTTCTGCATAACTACTGTTGGAATAATAATAATCTTTCTTTTTCCCCCAATTTTTTTGAGCTCTTTCTGACAACAGTAGCCGAAAAAGGATTGTATAATAAATCAGTGAGAGTTAAACATTCAGTGCTATCGTCAGCACTTAACAGACTTTGATCTCAGTCAGGAAAGTGTTTGTCTAATCATATTGCTATTCATGAAATGTATTCATGCATTGCTATTCTGCATGCGCTTAATCTTGACATGCTTAAAGCCACCATTAGTTTAAATGTCTTCCTGAGCATGGGCCTCAGATTTTGCACCATCTGGTTGCCTGGAACGTTTTAACCAGAGTCGAAACAAGCAATCACTTCTTACGGTGTTTGTGCTCTGTTTGAAGCAAAGAGGTGGGAGTGACACTAGAGGATTCACCGTTGCAAAAGGGAAGGACAGCATGGAAGTGGAGTCATAAAACTTTGACTAGCTGGAGCTAGAACACAGGCAGCACCTGGGAACCACTGCAGTAGAGTGAGAGCCTTCTAGACTGTCATGACAGCTTTACTGAGAAGATGAATTATGAAATCCTGTCTTTGAGAGAGACTTTGTTTGTTTTTTGAGAGAGACTTGTTCCCTGTTTTCTAGTCTTTCTCTTGAGAAGTGTTAGGAACATTGAACTTCTTTAAATTTGAAATAAGATCTAACCTAGCAAAATGTTTAAGCAAAACTACGCATCTCCTTTGAGTTAAGCATATACATACAGATTAATTGCAGATTAATTATTTTGCACTTTAATTTTATTATTTATGCTGTACACTTGGTTACAAATCTTACCTATGACTAAAACCTGTCGGCTGATATTAAAGGTCTCGTATTCTACGCGGCTGTCATTGCCCCAGCACACAGATCAAGCAAACCCGTTCAAAAATGTAAATCCAAGTTGATTTTTCTTGCTTTGAAAACAAAGGCTCAGTTGTCAGAATTGTCTATTATCTAGGCATTTTTGCAGAGCGCCCATGGATTCTTGTCCCTCAGCATAGTGCATCCTTTGTTTGATTAGCTTTCAACGTTTTTGATGTAGGTGATTTTTTTCTTTTCTGTGCTAAGAAAGGTAGTTTCATTTTTCATCACTTCTTTTCCAAAGAATAAAATGTTTGCCTTTGCAAAGTTTTCATTGAATGATAATCTGCAGCATATTAACTATTAATTCGTTGGAAGGATATTTGGTGACTGGAGTAGTGAAATACAAGCCTAGTCTCCATGGAATCTGCATTTCCTCTCTTTACATTGGTTCAGTTACCCAAAGATCAACAGGTAGGAATTTTGTAACCACTTTCAAAATTAGATCAACATCTGAACATTCTCATCAAATTCAGTTTCAAAATGTCTAGCCCATCCAAATCCTGCCCGGGTTAGTGGGAGATGTAGGGTCTCAGCAATTCAAAAAGCAGGCCATTGCTTTTTAAGTGCTTAAAGATGGATTAAGGAAGCTAAATCTAAACACCGAGATTGAAAACAGTGGATTTTAATTCTTTTAAGCCAAACTGTAATTTCACTGTCCCTGATAACATGAGGCTGTGGGAATTACGGCTGCTATTGTGCACAAGTGTATGGATATTAGAATCTAACTCTTCTATGAGCACGGTTTATAGATAGCTTGCTGAAGCTCTCCTGGACTCCAAAAGTCCATACAAAGTCCATTATTAACGTTTCTCTGACAGTACATCTAGACACATGATGCCTTCAAGTAGCTGCATTTTGCACTTGAGCCTACTGACATGAAGAAGCATAGAGGTACAAATACCCATTCTCAAAGAAATTCCATTGCACATATATAACCTTGGCTGTTGCATTTAAAATTTTACTGAGAATCCCTTTGTTTTCTTGTTCTCACTTTCTTCAAATAGTTCATGTCTACTTTTGCAAGATTAGCTTGCATAGACATTTTATTCAATATGGTGGCTTTGTCTTCCTTGAATTATAATTCTCACAGAAAGAAAACTGAACAGGCAATTTTCTTCATTATACTAAGAGGTTTTTTTCAAAGCTTGAATTTCATGTAACCTTTATGATTGGGTTTGTGGTGTCTTGTTTGGCTGACTATTGGCTGATAGTGCAAGAAAAAAAGCAGGGGTACAGGTTAGTCTGTTTAGCTACCATTTTGAATAAAATCTGAAGCATCTGGGAATAATTAGCTGGAGTGAAAATCAAACTGGCCGGTCATTCTTAAGAAACAATCAGTAAAAAGAATACAATTAAACTTTGCAATGGTTTGAACTCACAGTGACACAGGTTCCATTCCAGGAATCCAACATGCAACTATTTATAATGCTGTTTCACACTCATGCCCATATTCTTTTGCTGTTCTCTAAGCGGGAGATCTCTCAGGAACAATCCATGCTCAGAGGAGTTTCTGCATGCTTCCACCATGTAAGAGTGGAGAAAGCGACAGGTGTACGTATTGTACATAAGCACGGCCAGAAATAATTGTGTGTGGCGGCTTGAAATCCACAATCTAGTTGCAGTGAGATCTAGTTGGTGAGATCCGCTGTAGCCATGTTACCATGTGTATTGGTTACGCTCCAAAATGTTCTGTGAATTCTCCCATCTTCACAGCCATTTGACTAAGTGAAAGTATTTATGTATACCTTTGAGAAACGGGATTTAGTTTATGTAAGACTTAACCAAGAGCTGCAATAGCAAGGCAGACAGCATATTGTTAAGCGCAGAAACCACAGTTGCCAGAAAGACTTTCTGTTTTATTTACTGACCCAAACCACAGGAATTCCTTCATTACTTTGCTCCTATTCATGCAGGTACCATATCAGGATGGGTGAGCTGTCTCCAGCTAAGCATATTAACCTGCGGAGAAACAAAATGAAATGCAAGTTAACAGGTTTCTGATTTTTGCCTATGAAAATGAGCTTCAGACCCGAGGTTGTGTTCTATGTAAATTAAATAGAACCCCTCGGTAGCAGAAGATATCTCCCCTTGGGCCACTTAAGGACAAAAGCAAGGATAAAAAGTGTGCTAAGGGTCCATGCTGCAACACCAGATTAAGTTACCTATTATGTGAGAAATAAAGAAATAAAAATAATTTTACAAGCTTCTCTCTCCTCCATCTCTTACTTGAAATTAGAAGAAACAAAGATTCTGGTGCAATGATTTCTCTTTCCTTTCACAGCGCTAGCTTGGAGCTGCCTTTTGCCACTCAAGTTTATTGCTTTCTTGGACATTAGATTGGTTTCTTCTGAGTGAACCAAAGATTGTACTGACCTAAATGTCACTTGAATTAATGTACTCTTGTTTCAGTCTTTATTTTTCTCTTGGAGCCACTTCTAGCTTAAATTACCTTGTATTTCAGGGTTTGAAGACAAGGTCACAGTCATGCAAAGAATTAGAAGTACGGGACATTTCAAGTTTGCTTTCAGTATTTCAAGAGAAACGAGTTTGAATACAGTTATTGCTGAGCTTATGAAATAAAATAACTGTATCAGTACTAATAGCCATCGTTATTACATAAAACCTCTTGCTCAGTGATGTATTCTTCAGCAAAAGTGAGGGGGAGTGACTAGCCCAGCCATATAAAGAACAGTACGTAAATCATAGCTGGAGCTGGAGAACTCCTCGGCCGCGAGTAATTCTGCTGCCAATTTTCATCCTATTTTTCTGACAAACGTTCCTTTCCCTTTGCAGAGACCACAGCCGTCCCGAGCCCAATTGCGCGGTCGCATAGCCTCCGCACATACTACTTGGTCTGTCAGCTACTCGTGAGTGATATATTGCAAGAGCTCAGTGTGCAGTTTTGCCATTTAGAATCGTGGCTCTCCTGGCGTGGCTCTGGACTGTCAGTAGAAAAGCAAAATGTTAGTGTCTAGTATCCAGAAATATTCTTCAGGGAGAATAAGCACCATTATTAAAACTTACTTTCTATGAGAATAACCATGCTATTGCATTCTGCTGGTGACATGGTCATGGCAATTTTCCTGGAAAACAAAGGCTAGAGGCACCATTCTAGCATAAGAAGAGTTTTTCTAAGAAGTGGACTCTGATATTTTGTAGCCTTCTTTAAATCCTGGTAGTATTCTGTGTGCTCTCTGCTTTTTCAAAGTACGTTTCTGCTTCTTGCGTTATTCTTGTGAGCAGAGCAGCGTCAAGGTTTTCTGACATTATAAGGAGATATTTGTCTGAGAAAAGAACAGTAGGAAGTAAGGCCAGACTTTTCAAGAGTGGCCAACTCTTGAAAAGAGACCACAAAAAAACCCCATCTTGAAGTCTTAGGATTTTGGTAGTGATGAATGAAGTCCTCTTCCGTGATTTTCATCAGCAGAAGCAGCAAGGTATGAACTTCAGAAAAACGAAGCCAAGAGGGGAAAAAAAAGTCCAAGGGGGTTTCTGTATTTCATTTCTGGATACTTTATGTTTCACAGTTGCCAAATGTAATGTGCAAAAGAGAAAATGAACCCTACAACTCACGTTTTAAATAAGATTTCCTTCCTTAAAAATAGCTTATATGAATATTTGGCATAAATTGTTTATATAATGTCACGCTTCCTGATCATTAAACTTCCAAACAGCAGTGTGTACACCTTTGGGGATGTGAAAATGTACTATCGTACTAAGGCAGGCACCATTATTCCATAATTCTCTCATAGCTTTTCCTTCTATTGTCCTTCCATAGACCAGACAAGTTCATCTATCATACAACCTTTCTGTGAAATAAATAGATAAAATGAGTAGAAACAGCTAAGGAAGAAAAAGAGAGGCATATGGACAATAGGAAAAGCTTTTGCTTTTTTATGTTTATGTTCTCTGTTAATATTCAGTTTGTATTTGTCCACTTACTGTTTAGGCCTCTCTCTCATCTCTCAGAAGGTAATTAACTTTTTTCACCTTGGTTTTCTGATTCTCCTCATGGAGACAGTTCCATGTGCTGGATACTTTTTACATTAACTAAGATACCTGAATTAATTTTCTGCTTTCAACTTCCACCACTTAAAAATGACAAACTTAGCTGTTTCCTGTGTTTTCCTGAAGTAATAGCAGCTGGGACAAAGAATCCCTAACCCATCTCCAGTTCGACTCATAACCTATTGCCCCTGTGTGCCGCTCTTTGTACTCTCACCTGACCTAGGTCCAATCACTCGCTTAAAATTTTAACTTCTAAATAATTTTGCCTCTTAGGATATATTATCTTTTTGTTAAGAGGCTTTTAACAGCTTCTAATAATGTCTTATGGATGCTTTTAAAGTAGAACATCAAATGGAAAATTCAAGAGTTGGCTGGACATGGTGCTGGGCCACCTTGTCTAGACTGCGCTCTTCCTAGAAAGGTTGGACTAGATGGTTCCTGAGGTCCCTTCCAGCCTGGGATTCTGTGATTATCTTAATATTTTGCTTATAAGGTGTGCAGGAAAATCAGGAAAATGTTTGAAAAAGTATCAAATAGCAAAAAGTGATTAAATCGTTTGCATATGGCAATAGAAAATGATTTGCATAAGCTGTTTTGAATAGAAAATACTGTAAAGCTGATAATTGTGGGTACATTAGGAGAATTGGCTATATCTGCGCTTGTTTTAAATTTGATGTGCACCTCAGATTAGGGTCAGAAGGAAGTTGGAGGAATTTGCTCCCTTTAAGGGTCCTGTTCCTTAAGGAGGTGGGTGGATCCAACATCTAACGGTGTAATCTATAAAGTAAAACTATGTTATGTAATTTGCAGCAAATCCTGAGCTTCATCTAAATGCTGTGGCTTGTCAAACTCCTAAGTGCAGTATTCAAGGAAATGTGATGTTGCAGTGAGCGTTATATCAGTACTGCAGGTACAGTACACTTGGTGCTGCTGCTGCTTGAAATGGCTGACTTGGAATTTTTCTTCTGGCTCAACTGAGTCAGCAAGTTCACTGTATTTGGAGTTGTTTTATTTTCACAGCAATTCTGCTTTCAAGTGGTTGAAATGGAAATACATCACATTTCCTGCATTCCTTAGCAAAAGTCATTGTTTTTAATTTTACTTTTTACTTTGCATACATCTGCAACCCCTGGAAAGGGAGGAACCCTCTTCACTCATGTTGGACAAGCACTAGAGCCTAAACGTTAACAAACACCAGGGCAGTACTTGACTGGAATAAATATGATAAACAAAAGTAGTTGCAGGGACCTTCCTATCCATTCTTCTTGGATGTGGGATTTTGCATGGGATCGACATCCTGCAGTTGAGCAACACCTGGTCTTGCTTCATCTCCTTTCAGACTTGAACCGTGTTATCGAGTGTTGTTACTTAAAGCCAGAGAGGAGGGCCTGTGTTTCACCCTACCCAGTCATTTGTAATATAAAGGATGAGAAATAATGAGGTGAGGGCATGGAAGAAGACCAAAAGGGTTATGTACTAAGTTGCTATCTTTATCAAGGCACTCACAGATTCAAGCAGGTTGCATGCCCTGGCCATGTCATCAGGTTTTTGGGGCCAAATGCCACCTTTTCCTTCAGAGAACAGGAGTTTCACTGCAGCACACACTTGCTTGTGGTCTAGGCATAGCCTGGAGTGGCATGGGTTGAGGAGGTCTGGCTAGGGAGTATATATTTGGGGTATAGAACTGAAACTTGGAGGCAAAGGAAAGTTAGGAAAGTCTATGTCTGCAGGAGAGTGGTTGAAGAAAAAGATATCTTGCAAGACCTAGGAAAACATAAAGGAATGATGTGTAACATTAAAAGGGTTACAGCAGAGAGAACAGGGCAGGCTTATGAAAGTCACTGCTGCTAAAGACACAGACAAAGCGCAGCAGCTATGTGAGAGGACATGGCGTGGAGACAGAAGAGTGCAGGGAAACAACTAATTGCAGAGAAATGCAGTAGAGCAGAATAGTCTGCCAATCTGCAGAGCTAACAGACCACTGATTACTGAAGCATTTTTCAGCAATTTTCTTGGTCTTTCTGTAAAGCCTGTGTGCAAAGTAAATATACAAATAATACTTGGGGCTTTTTAAAATAAAGCAAGCATTAAAGTTTGGTGTATGTCACAGAAATAGTTGAGAATATTCAAGAGTAATTACAGCCTCAGAAGTCATGAAGTTAATAAGAACAACTGTAGATACCAACGTGAGGGAAAAAGGCTGTATAGTCACTTGGCAAAAGATGGGAACATATTTGTAAAGATGGTTTAAAAGCTTCTGGCATACAGCAGAGCATAGACTCAGAGCAAATATATTCCATACATCACTGGAGCCTAACTTGCAGGTTGGCAAATGTCCTGCAGGCTTGAGTTGGAGTTCTAAATTTGATCTTTTGCTTGCATATTACCTGTGATTATACAGTTGTCGTCTCACTGCTTTCAAGCATTTCCTGGCTTGTGCAATTTCAGCCTGCCTTCTCTCTGCTTTGGGGCCACAAGTAGATCCCCATGTCTTACAACTTTTAGTGGAAGCCATGGAGGTCTTTTGATTTAGCAAATAGGCTCAAAGGCTGAGAGCCTGATGAGTGAAGGATGTTCAGACAGAAGAAATAGGCAGCCTTCAGATTTTGTTTCCGTATAGGAAATTGGTCTGAATTCTCATATATCTGAAATCTGTCAATTATTTGTAATATTTCAGATGGAAAATGCTTGGCTTAACCATGGTGGATATCACTAGAAAAAAACATTAGATTACATGTGCTCCATGTGTTACATGTAATTAGTGGAAAACAAAGCCCTGTTGCAATGATTTTTGTCTTTGCTTTCATAGCATCAACTTTCTTGCATGTTCCTCTGAAACAGCTGGTGCTGGCGATTGCCCTTTGCCAGACAGTGGCCCAGAGCTGCAACGCAGGCAGAGGACAGAGGGTGAGAGGTACTTGGGGAATAAAGGCAGGGTGGGGGAGTTTATCTACCTAAAATGGTTTTTTGCCCACAAATGGATCAAGCCACTTGCCATTCCTGGAGTAAGAAAAGAAGATCCACCAAGAGGTACAGGAGGGACTGCGAGGTGGTTTGCCACGCTCCCATTCTCTTGGCCCCCAGAGGTCAAGAAGTGAGAACAATATTATTAATTTTTCCTCGTTGTTATCATCTTCTGTGTTTCTGTGTGAAATGCTAGATAAGGTTTGAGTCATAACAATGCGGCAAAAGAGCTATTGAAAATATTCCTTTTGTGGGAGCTAGATGGCGCCGTGGGTTAATGCTCCAGCCTTTTATCTGGGGATGTTCTGGGGCAAACCCAGTTTGGTCAGGTAACAACTTGGCAATCAGCTTGGCCGTGGGAATTTGGGTCAAGATCAATGGAAGTATTCAGATTCGATTCTTAAATCCTCCTCTCCTGGACATCAGCAAGGACTCGTAGCTGGAATCACACCGCTACAAATGAGGCCATGGTCCTCGGCGGACACCAGTGCCTGCTGCAACAGGAGCCACTTGCTCACCCTGACAGTGGCCTCTGAAGAGAGAGGTGACTCAGAGAGCAGAAATCCTGCACTTGCAGTAATATACCCAGGTGGAGAAAAGTACAGCTGCTGGTGCTGCACCTGAGTTTAATCTCTGCTTATCAGCTATAAAATTCTTCTATATTTTTTTGAGATCACATTTTAAAAAAGCAAAAGTAAGAAACCAACAACCCATAATTCCTCTGGCAACACTGAGATTTATTTCCGGTTTTTCAGGCTATTTCTGTGGTGGTGTTGTTAAAGGATACTCGCCTGGAATCATCCAAACTTTCCACTGAACTATTTAAAAAAAAAAAAAGTAAAGCACAATAGAATAAACTGGAAAGCACATCTCTGCACAAATGTCAGCATACTGTTGGGCATGGGATCTGTATTCAGACAAAGTCTTGCTCTTCTTTTTTGTGGGAAAAAGAGTCTTACTTAAAAACAAATGGCTTCTAAAACAATGCAAAGAGACCAGGGAAGACCATTTTATTGTGAAAAACTGAAAAATCAAAGAGCACCATGTGAAAACTTAAACAGCAGTCAGTGATGGGAGCAGCCACAGGAAAATTTGGAGGATGATCAGTGGGAATTGAAACTGTTTAATGGGGGTTAAATATCCAGCTCAAGCAGATACACTGAAGTGTTCTGTGGCTGGTATGAAGCAAATTCAGCGATAACCAGCTTCAGACTCTCCACCCTCCAGCCTTCATCATTGTCATTGGCCCCAGCTGTTAGCAGAAAGACAGCTGAATAACTGGCCTAGGAAATGAGTTATCCTTTGGCCCCTAGAAAGCTTGAAACACCATGATGCTACCACCAGTCTCAGCTGTGTGGATATGCGAAAGGCCTCGATGTTCAGTTGAAACGGCAGCAGGGTTCAGAGCTGTGCAGGGGTGTCCAGACCAGTTTTTTCAGCCTTTGTCTCTGGGGTGTCTGGTACCATTTACAAGTGGAAGTGCCACTGGCGGCTCAGGGAAGGTGAGGTGGGAGATCTGAGCCCCACTGCCGCTGGGGACAGGCTGCTCTGCCCCTCCGCCATCCTGGGTCCCTTCCAGCCCTTTCTCTTTTGCCCATTTCAAATGCAGGCTCAGCAGTCAGTAAACAAGGGCTCTCTTCCACTGTGTGCGGCCCTGACACAAATAACTGCTTTCAAGCTTCTAAAAAAAAAACCCAGACAGAAAAACAATATAGCTTAGACAAAGTACCTTGGGAAGAAGCTCCCAAGATTTGTTCCAGCAAAGAAGGTACATATCTCTATTTACTGACCATGTGAAGGGCAGTACTGAGGGGACAGACGTTCATTATGGGGCACATTCTTAAAGCTTTACTTCTTCTTCCTACTTTTTTCCTGACATTTGCTGTTTTATGCTCTCTGGCAACCGGCAGAACTCCACCGATGCTGACTTGCAGAGCCCATAGAGATACTAAGGAAATATTTTTCCTAGCAACAAGCGGCACACAAAAACATGAAGAAACGCTTTCCCTGATCATATTTCCCTTCATTTTTTCTGTCATCTGGTGCTGAGATAAGAGCTGCGTGGTGAAACCTGCTGCAAGGCAATCTGGAATAGAGGAACAGGTCAAAACTCGCTGCCCGCCGTTAACGTAGCGCAGAGGCCTGTCTGAAATCATGGTGTCGTGGTGCCAAGCGGACCCACTGCCCGCCATGCCGCCTGGCCTGGATGCTGCTGGGTCACCCCCATGCTGCTCAACACTGGCTGGTGCTGAGGTGCCCTCAGTGGCTCTTCAGCCAGCAAAGACAAAGCAGCGTATGGCATCGCCTTATGATGGCGGCTGTGTCCAGGCCTGGTGTTAGAGTGGATAAACAAAATGATGCCCTCTGGGACAGGTCTCACGTGAGCGCTGCCTGAGGCACCTGTTCCCACAGACCCCAGCTCAGGTGAGGCTCTTTGATGTTACTCTAACAAAAAAGCAGTAATTAATGAGGGCTAAAGGCGAGCACTCCCACGTGTCAAGGACGGGCAGTCCCCTTCAGGGATGCCACAGGTGGGAGCCCTCGCTGCCATTAGGCTGCGTAGGCGGGAACTCCGCCAGTGCCTTTCTGAGGTGGATGGGGGTGGTGGCGGCCTGCACCTGGCTGAGGGGCAGGTGTCTGACGGGCACCGTGGCCACAGCAGGTGTCCGTGCCACGGCATGCTGCTCCATGGCGAGAGGCGCAGCCGTGCGGCCGTGCTCCTGATGTGTTTCTCCTGGCCGGGCCTGGGGAGGCAGAGGGATGGCCGCTGCTGAGAGGCGAGGGGAAGGGGTTGGCAGTGGACAAGGAGGGCCTGGTCGTGGCCCTCCCAACTGAATGTGATTGCTGGAAGCAGGTTTGAGTCCCAGAGCAAACACATGAAGTGTAGACACCAATTTCTTTCCTTTTATGTCTTTGAATACCTGAGAGGGAAACTGGGGATGGTGCTTTATCCTGACATGGCAGTATTTTGTGTTTTCTGCCTGCTAGTGGGACAGAGCTTGAGTGTTAACGTTATTTTAACTGAAGTGTAGTTTTCTGGGATTGAATTATTAGCCATGTGGAGGCAAAGACAGGTACTTGTATCTGCTTGTGAGTAACTCCCCCTTCTTTTCTGTCTTTGCTCAGCCATGCTGAAACAACATTCACAGATGCAAGGGCAGTGGCCACAGCAGAAAGGCTTTGTCAACACCAGCAAATCACTGTTTATGCCTCTGCAAGGTCAGCTTCTGAAGGCAACGTGTCTGAGACCATGGCTCCACAACCGGTGAGGAACATGAATTGTCAGGAAGCATTTAGAAATTACACAGTACTAGTGGGTAGACTGAAAGCATTCTCGTGGTAGAGCCAACCTCTGAATTTAAAGCCAGCCTTGCACCCATAGGGTGAATATTTTGTGAGTAACTTCAGTGGGGTTAGGATAAAGCCCAGGAGGTTCTTACTCATCACTTGATGAGTTACTGACATGAAGAACATCTGCAGAACATGTTCCTGTGTCATCAGTGTATTTCCTGAATTTGTCCTTTAGTATTTTAGACAAATTTAGTGTTTGGGAAAGCTTGATATAGCAAACTGAAATGCTTTGCAGTGCAGCGTGTACTTCTGTAGTTGTTTAGAAATAGTTCGTGTAAAGATAGGAGCAAATTTGTAAAACTGGTTTGAAAGCTGCATGTGGGCAAAGGAATACACACTCGAGGCAGACATACATGTGCCAAGATAAGAAACTATCCTGCAGGTTTAAATTGGAGATCAAAATCTCATATTTTACCTGAACGTATATCTACGTTACAACATGGTTCCTACAAACTCTGCTTAGTACTTCCATGGCTCCTGTGTGTCGAGCTGGAGCTGTTTTTTTTGCAGTGAAGCTGTAAATAGTCCTCAGTTATGATGATTTAGCAGATCTTAAATGAAAACTGAATTGTGAAGGATAAAGTTTTAAAAATAATCCCTCGGGTTTTTTTTAGCTGAACTTGAACTCCTAACGGGTTTCAAATTTGCCAGTGACTAGTTATAATTTATCCGGGAATTGTGTTGCAGTGAACATCCTAACATGTAGGGACGAGATAGAAGACCTAAAGTCTCTATTGTGTAAGGAAGGCCATATTTTCTGTTTTATCCTTCACTTCGGAGAGGAAAACAATGTCAGGAAATGGTGTGTTGATCAGTGTGTTGTACACATCATGCTCTATAGAATGAGAGATACAGGGCAATTACCTTCTATCGATTCAAATTATGTACTCTGGGTACATTGGTGAGGTGTGTACGCTGCTCCATACAGTGCTTAATGGCTTTTTATTATTTATTTTATGAGCTGCTGCTGAAAGATTCTAAATATAAGTCAGACTAAATTCAAAAGCATGTATTTATTTCAAGATAGAAATGGAAACATCCCCTCCTTGCAGCTAGTAATAAGATCGACATTGTTAAACAATTAAATTGAAAAATATTAATAATAGGTGCTTCATGCATGTTAAACAAACCTTCAATAAGTGTTCGGTTTTATTGTTTAACTGTATGTATGAGTCATAAGGAAAGTGTTAATGTTCAGGATCGGATATGAATCATGTATTTGTGAACAATCTTCCAAGGCCAGCACTGAAACCCAAACACATTTTCCCTTTGTAGTTAAGTCAGCTCTGCGCTTGGAAACTGAAAGTGTAATCAAAGTGAGAGTTTGTTTGTTAACTAGCGGATGCTGTGCATCTTATTTACATGGACTGATAATGGGGGGTGAAAAATAAGGAAGAAAGCTGGTAATGCATGGAGCTCTGTGTCCCCAGGGTACAAATCACAAAAGGAACCTGAGCAGCAGTAGCACTAGCCATTAAATGCTGAATGCATTCTGTGACTTTAAAAGGAAATCCCATATTCATGAAGGGAATCCATATGGCACCCTATTTGTGAGGTGAGGTGCCCCATTCTCTTAAAGGCTGACTTGCAGCATTTATTGTTTTGACTGCTTTAGCATTAGGGTGAGAGAATTCACTTCAAGTGGAACAAACAAAACAAGCAAAATGCGTAGGAGTAACCTGAGTGTTATTATGTATTCCACTGATTTGCATTACAGATAGAAAATTGGAATTACTGAACGACAAGCTCTTTGTGCTGGCTGTATTTGGGCATGCTAAGGAAATCAGGCTCTTTGTAGAAAGTAATCTCACCTGATAATTATTTCCAATCATTGGTAATAAGTATGTTCCTAATGGTCTCCTCTCTGGAAAGGTACAGAGTGAAGGGAAGGTTGAGTTGTCTGTTTTGGAGGAGGGACAGAAGCAACTGCTAGGACTTATGCCTAGTATTATAGGCTAAGAAAAGTTTCTGAGCACTAGCTGTGGTTTAGGGGAGATCTCTGGAAATCTAGTTCAGCCTCTGATACTGCCTGACCTTGAAAAAACTGTTTTTCTTGTCTGGTTTCCCAACTGTGAAATGGATGCTGAAAAGCATTTGGTCAAGCTGCCTATAGTTCAATGCATAAACCCTCCTTTACTCAGTGAATTGCTGCTGAATTTTAGTTATGCTGGCAATGTGTGATTTATGTCATTATGGCATACAGTGTGGAACTGCTTTGGGATAGGACTGAATCAGCGTGGCTTTTGTAAAGGTATGTCCTTGTTTATCTTGTTCTGTGTTGGCATTCTCACATTTGAAAATATACTTAACTTTTAGCAATAACAAAATTTTTCATATTTCTATGTACTTGAGGCTAATGTAACATTACCAGTCTAATCTTGTAAGATCATAAAAATCTTAGGATTAATAATAATATTAAAAAGAAGCAAAAAGTAGTTTAAGTAGCTTGGGAAGACTTTGAGCCTGCGTTTGAAAGAATTCCTGGCCCTATATTGCTACCGCTAAACCTTGCTTACAGGTAAGAAACTGCATAATTTTGCAAAATGTGTTCATACACAAACTATTCTGCTTGAGAGGCTGGATAACTGGTTTTGCCACACGCTGAAATATGACTTGTGCTCTCAGGTGACAGGATATTGGGGTCACAGCTGGCACGCTCCCAGCCGTTTTTGGAGGCTACTGCACGACCTACATGTTGCCCCATGGCTTGGGACACGCATTCGAAATTTTGTGGAAAGAAGTGTGGGGTTTTGTGACTGTTAACTTTAAAGGAGGTGATAGTGTGCTAGTCAAAGGAGATTTAATTGACATGAGATTTGGTGGTGGCTGATGGAGCAGAAACACATCTGAAGTACAAATCAACAGTGATTTTACATATAAACTTCATTTTCCAGCAACTTCCTAGTCTGTCCAGTTCCTCAAATACAAAATTCTCTTTCTCATGTGTCAACATTCACATGTTTAAAGGCAAGCAGTTGCACAAGGTTTACAATAACAGATCCAAATATAAAAAGAATTAAAAGCACTTTGTTTAGCTATTTTGGTTTGTATTAATGTTCTGATTAAGCAGCTGTGCCTTTTTTGAGTAAGGCCAGGCCTAACTATCACTGCTACTTTCTGCTGCTGCAGAAATATCAATTGACATTTGATTAGGAATTCTTCTTCCCTTAGCCTGTGTTGATGTCTTTGTTTTTCTAAGCGGTATGCCCCAGCTGCTCTGTTTCAGCAGAAGTAGGGAACCCCTACTGTTAAAATAAAAACTAATCAAACCCTTTGCATGTTATAAAATTTAGTGAATTTTGTGAAACTGTATAGATCTCATCTTCTTTGTGCAATTTCAGTTAGAGTACAAATGCAACTGTACAAACCAATGGCCTGTTGTTGCTTTACAGCAAAGTACTTTCTGAAGCCTGAAATAAAAATTGTTCATTCAAATATATTAGAACTTAAACATCCTATTGCAGACACTTGGATCAGTCTGTATTGCTCTTTTGGCAACTTTTACGTTATTGTTTGGTATCAAACAGTGTCTCTGACGATATCTGTGGATGTATCTGTATCTCCAGCTAAAAACTTGCAGTTATGTGCTGTAGCAGAGATCAGGAAGGCGTGTTCAAAGAGCACTTCCGTTGCAACCTACAGCGAGCTGATAACTCTTTCTCACTCACTTTTATGTTTGGTACTGTCTGGCGTGAGAACTGCCCAGACTAAAGGGACCTCCCTGCAGTGCAGAGCTGTTGGAATTACTCTGCTCTTAACGCTTACCGTTGTTATTGGTGGTGAAGCATGCCCAGGAAAAGGGATGGAGCTGATGCACTATTGCTCTGTTGGTGTAGTTTAACTTCATTAGTGTGGAGGAGCTTAAAGATGTCTTACAACCTTTCCTGTTATCTCTCTTCTGAGTAATGCTGTGCAGTCTGTATCCATAACTTGGGATGCAGTCTAGTGGTTTTCCTTATTTGTGGCTGTAGCAGTAGGTCAGATTTATTGAATTTTTTTCTCATTAGAAGATTAAGCTTGTCTGCTGTTTCTTGTCTACAAAGAATCTTTCTGATTTCTGACTGTCTTCAGCAGGGTCAGCTAGCAAAGCTTGCCGCTTTCTCAAGGTTGAAAATTTAAACTTTGCTGCCATACATTGTCTGCGGGTTAAATAATGACTGTGCTGAGCTGATTAACAGAGAACATTCAGTTTCCTTATTGCTGATGAAAGGGCTGGAATACGTGTCCAAATCCCATTAGCAGAAATCTAGTCACTGCTGAACTATGCAAGATTTTCAGAACTCATGTAGTAAAAATGTACGAATACAAGGTATGAAAGAGGAAAAAGAACTAATTTTATGAGCAGTTTCTGCACTATTGCAGTGTATTTTTATTTTTAAGAAAGGACATAGTCTTTGCTGGTGCAAGGTTAAATAATTGTTACTTAATATTTTGTAGTTTGAAGGCACATGCAGTATCTATATAACATACTAGTTACATGTCTTACTGTAGCAGTCTGCAGGCTCTTACAAGCAATATACCTGCAGAAAACCGGACCAGCCCAAACTCTCAACGATGGGACTATGAATGGAGGCAAACGAAAAATGGTTCCTTCTGAGATGCACTTTTTAGATGCTTGGATTTAGTGATGCCCAGGTCCTTATAGGAGTTATTGGGCTTTTGACTTAAACACGCCCTGTGCTGTTGAGAGAACAGAACAAGCTGTGATTTTTTTTATTTTTATTTTTTTCCCTCCTGGACCTACTGAAAGATCCCATGTGAGTAATCCATTCAGTCCTAAAGGACTGTGGAACCCTTGTGCTTCACGGTGGTTATCCAGGAAAAGGAGGAAGGATTGCCCTGTTGTGAATGTTCTTAAGGCTGCTCCAACCAGCCTATAACATCTTTGTTGCTCTATCAAGACCTCAGGGTTGGGGCCCTAGATTAGAAATGTGTGTTGTCTTTTTTTCCCCCTGAAACAAACATTACAGTTAAATGCAATTATTAGGGGATATTTAATAGTCAATGACAAAGAAACTAGTTTAACTCCCTTAGTCTGAGGAAAAAACTAGAGGACAGAATTAGGTATAAATTAGCAACAATAGAAAAGTTTAAGATTTTGCATGCTGTTCTAGGTATACAGTAAGGAAAAAATGCACGTCAGAGGCATTTACTGTTAAGTTAGGTGTCCACAATGTGCTGATTGCAAAGTCCACTTTATTGAATAGTATTGGCAAAGGCTTGTAGGTATGAAAATAAGTATATTAATAACTCAATATTCTACTTTTTCAAATGACCTTTATTGTGATAGTAACATTTTACAGATCACATTCATTTGCTAAATAAACTTCTCCCTAGAAATAAAACTATGGTAACTTTAGTCTTACACGACTAAATTGCTACTGTGCGCTAATACGGCAGCTTCAAGAGCTGTGTATTGTAAACCAACGGCTCTTTCAGAAAGCATTTCATTCTGCAGGAAGAGATGGACAATAGAAGGAAACAATGCATCCACAAAAAGTTACTGCACTCCCTCTCAAATAGGGAGTATGGGGCCAAAGACAGACCAGAAGGGAGACTTTGTATAGCTTGTTTGTTCCATGAGGAGTCTTCCTCAACAATGGGAGTGTTTCAGTCAGCCTCTAAACAGTGACAACATTGAGAAATATGGTTAGGATGGAAAGTTGGTTGTATTTTTTATTCCCCCCCCCCCCCCCCCCCCCCCCCATGCCCATTTTGCTAGCAACAAAAAAAACCAGCTGGCATTCAGCCCAAGTATTTTAAATATTGGAATTAGCACATGGGTTCACATTCCCATAGTTCCCTGCAGTTGATACCTTTCACTGGGCTATTGATAGTCACTGGTTTTTGTTTGCTTCTTCCACTTTAGCAGCTTTGTGGTTTTAGTGGATGTTTGTATAGTATTATTAACACATATGCTACTAGCCTGTCACTGCGGACAATTATTTCATATTCATGTACATTTATTATCACTGCTTTACAGCCTTCTTGTCAGTTTTTAGGTGAGTAAATGTACTATGCTGAATTGCAGAGAAAGCGACTGATACTAGGAAACAGCTCGCAGAGACTTAATAGCTTAGAATAGTTTATAGTGGCAGGTGTAAGAGATAAAAGAAGTGTGTCATATTTACTGGTATATGAGATTCTAGCGAAGGCCATAAAATCTCACCTAGAGCATCAGAACAGAAAGTTAGTTTATCTTTTTTTAAGCTTGGTACACCTAACACTGCAGTATTTTTGAATACGCTTGTCTGCCTTCTGCTTTTATTGTCTTCAGATTCACCAAGTCATTAACATTCTTTCCATTAAAACTAGAACCACAGATAAATTGCTGATTATGTTGAGTAGGAAGAAGAAAAAAAAAACCCATACAAATATTGTGAGAACAGTTTAGAATACATTTGGATCCAACCTGTTCATTCTTAAATACTGAAATGTCTCTGGGTAGAGTTTATGATGAATTAAGGGAATCAAAACTATTTCAGGGTAGGGGGTTGAGTTCCAAACTGGAGAACTGGAAGGTCTGACAGTTGTTCTTACTGGAGCTGGAGAAATCTGATGTGCTCAGAGAAGCCTCCAGTAGCCCAATTCAGGACAAGTGTATTGCCTTTGACTAAGATTAGGGCCTGCATTAGGTCCTTCTAATGATAGATTCAGCTCCTGAGTGGGAATTCACAGAACGGTAGGTGTTCCTACCATTCCATTCCATTTGTGCTTTCCCACAGTTGAAAGGGGTTTTTAACAAATACTTTAGTTTTGGCTCCTTTCTGTTGGAAAGGGCATTAGAAAACATTTACAACCCATACTTGCTCACATTGGAACCTGAAAATGCAAAGGCAAGAATTTTACTCTGCAAATAGTATGTGTCCGGTCCCTTATTCACCAGCTTGGCTAGATGTTATTTGTCATGACTCCCTAGAAATTTTTAGGTAGCCAGGCACCTGTACGTTTGAAAGGAGCGGAGCAGGTGCCTCTACTTTTTGTGGCTGTTCCATTCAGGTTATTTCCTCATTACACCAAGTCTGTGCCGGCTTAAACCTACCATTGTGTTAAACAGCACATGTAATAATCCATTTAAAATATAACACATTTATCGCTTGGCTTAGATCAAAGGTGTGTGGCTTCAAAGGCTCTCATTAAATTGTGATGGTGTAGAACGCTGGCTTTATCTATACAGGTTCAGACGGATGGTTGGGTAGTTTGTTTTTTTTTTAAACCTACTGAGTTCAATACTGTAAAACTCTTGTAAGATGTTTCCCATCATTGCTGTTGATCGAAGTGTTAAAATAAATCCAGATTTTCCCATTAGAATCTTTCCTTTTTCCTAGCTGCAAACCCTTAGCTAAACAGAACAATTCATATACTATGTCATGCTATTACTGTTCTTCCTTGCTGCCTCAGTCTTCCGTCTCCCTCATTTGCTGTCCAAGTTCCTATAGCTTCCTTTCTCTGACTTTTAGTGCTGCAGTTTTTAAACACTTTATGAAGATGCCACAGATGGGAAGTATGTTTGCTTCTGGTTCAATTTTGGATGTGGAATTCAAGCCATACTTAAAAGTTTATAAACCGTTTAGGTCAAAATGTGATTGTGTGCTGGAGTCTGTAGGATAACTTGAGTGTTACCTCGAACCATGGCTTCTTCAAGGATTTGGACTGAAATTAAACCTGGTTTAATGGTTTGCAAGGCTTCAGTCAGTGATTTTTAGAGATGGCTAGGAACTGCGTGAGCTGGGCCAACATCCCCTAACACTTAAAGAGTAACAAAGCTCTGAGTAGAACCTATTGATTTCACACCAGCTCAGTTTAAATACAACTAAACCCACATTGTTCGGGAAAGCAAAGCAGAGTTAATTATTATGTATCATCATAAGCTGTCACTATAGATTGTCTATGAATTACATTCCTAAGTACTGTTATTTTACAGACATGAATGATAAGGTTATTTCACTTGGGAAAAGGGAGGTAGGATTGAATTTCTGGATTAAAAGTAAGAAAAATAAGTGTAAGAAAGGTGTGAAAAAGTTTTGGGTTGAAGTTAAAACTAGTTAGGTGCTAAACCAGTAAAAAAGTGAAAATGTAGGTAACAGAAGTTGGGTTGCGAAGTAAAAGGGGAAAGGCTGTGTGTTGCCACACTCGGCCAGCGTAGCTTCTCTGAAGCCAGTGGAGTAGCACCCAATTAAGGCAGGTATAATTTTTATTTCATGACAGAAATATTACCAAAACAGAGGAATTTGTTGCAGCCAAATCCAAGGCAAACTCCTTTGCTATAAATGCCCCTCCTTCAGTGAAAGTAAAATGCTGAAGAATGAAGTAAGTTGTGGCATTTTGACACAGTCAAGCATGTGCTGCCAGAGAGAACGGTCCTGGGACAGAAAAGGTGCTTCCAGAAAGTAAGGTACCCGAGACTTCAGTTCTACAGTCTAAAAATAGTTGATAATAAGCTCAGTAGTGGGTGTTTTTTATGGTCAGCAGTTTAGAAACAACAGTGAGGATAAAATGAGGATGGAAATACTAATTTCTGTAAATAAAAGGTCATTTTTCTACTTGGTCACCTACTCTGCTATTTTCTCAGCATCAGTGAAACTCTCCTGGATATAAAGGGACAAGCACTCTTTCTCCTACTATTTTTTCCTTACGAGAAACCAGGACCATATGTTCCACTTGTCTATAATCAATGAATCACCATTTGCTTCAGATTCCCTTGTAAAATGACATATTCATTTAATTCTTGTGTGTAAAGTCCAGTCTTGCAAGCTTGCATGAGCAACTAGTCAAGTGAATGGTCTGGTTTAATTCAGTAAAAATGCTCACATGCATTTTCTATGAGATCAGGCACACCGGATGATAAGATGTGTTTCATTACAGTATACCCTATACCTTGGCCAGTATAAACCAGTGATGTTTTGAGATTTTTATATTTATTTATATTTTTTTCCAAAAAAAACCACCTTCACTGATATTCAGAAATCTGGAAAGCAGATACTGCTTAAATAATTCACTACTTCAGTATAAAGGGGGGGGAGCAGATTTATTATCATTTTCCTCACAACACACTTAAATTTGATATGTAGGGTCTTAAAAAGACCATAAGTGAGAGCCAACTGCCTACAGAGAACTCTCCTTTTTTTCCACAGTCTCTTCTTTCAGTGCAGCCAAGTCATCTTTTGTAGTAAACTGCTGAGTCAATACATTTAAAACCTCACCAACTGTTTCTTATTTCTATATAGTTAACTGATAAGGACCTGTTTAAGGGTTACACCCTTCCGTATTTACAGTGTTAAGGCAAACATGGTTATAGGAAGCAATTACGTTTGAAATTTACAGTGCGTATTCTATGGTATCACCATACTCTTTCGGCATATTTTATTTAATTTGTGCGTGCAAATGTAGTGCTAGAAGCTGGAAAGCTGCATTCATGATGATGGATATGGCAGGCTGCTGCCAAGCAGCTTCCTCACAGAACCTTCTCTCAGGCTTTCAATTGACCTAATCCTCGATGCTCTTAGAAATAGGCAAGTCCTTCAGTCCCCTTTACTATTTCAAATTCTGGCTGATGCTGTTTATTGAAATGAAGAGATAAATCATACCAGAAATGCCACTCCCAGCCATGGGAAATAGTTCCTTTTCCCCCTTTATGTAGTAGTGCTCCCTTTATATCTCTGTGGGAATTTAGGAGATTCTTAGAAGACTGCAGAGGAACACGGAGGGGTGCTGCATGTTCCAGGTACAGCATGAGTTCCGTGCATCCATGGGGGAGTTCTGCTGCAGTAACAAGAAAGAACATCTGTAAAGTTTATAAAAACTACTCTATAAATGTATGCTATGGAATGGAAATGGTGTTTCTTCCAACAGTTTTTAAAACATTCAAACATTCTGCAGGATTTAATAGATTTTTGGATAGAACTGCCAGCACAAATACATTTAGAGTAAGGTGATTTTTCTTTTTAGATCAAAACTATATACCATAATTCAATGGCATATAAAAAGGTCTTTGAAAGCTCTATTTTGGATTCCTAAAATTTGCATGTCAAATATAAAATAACAAATATCTTGTGGTTTGGGTGTTTAATTGTAAACAATAAAGAACCTTCACCCCATCGTGTCTCCTCATTTCCTACTCTCATGGACGATGTTTGGCCAAAGCCAAAAGACAGCTCTAAATAGCGCTGTTTCCACGCTCCCTCTGTCTCCTCCTTTCACCTTTTGGATAACTTAAGAAAAAGCAGCTGTTGTAAAGGGAGACAAAACTGAAGAACTATCTGGGACAGAGCAGGATTAAACAATGTGGAAATATGTAATTACTGTTTAGGATGAACTGCTAAAGGGAGAACTGGCACCAGGATTATAGTTAGGAAGAAATTTTTGGGTTTTTTTCCAACAGATAAAATCACAGAATCACAGAATGGTGGGGGTTGGAAGGGACCTCTGGAGAACATCTTGTCCAACCCCCCTGCTTGAGCAGGCACACCCAGAGCAGGGGGCACAAGATCGCGTCCAGGCGGGGTTTGAATGTTTCCAGGGAAGGGACTCCACACCCTCCCTGGGCAGCCTGTGCCCCTGCTCGGGCACCCGCACAGGGAAGGGGTTTGTCCTCATATTGAGGTGGAATTTCCTGTGTTCCAGCTTGTGCCCATCAGCCCTTGGCCTGTCGTTGGGCACCACTGAAAAGAGTCCAGTCCCATCGTCCTGACACCCGCCCTTCAGATATTTAGAAGTATTGACAAGATCCCCCCTCAGTCTTCTCCAGGCTGAACAAACCCAGGTCTCTCAGCCTTTCCTCACAAGGGAGATGCTCCAGTCCCCTGACCATCTTAGTAGCTCTCTGCTGGACTTGCTCGAGCAGCTCCACATCCTTCTTAAACTGGGGGCCCCAAAACACAGCACTCCAAATGTGGTCTCACTAGGGCAGAGTAGAGGGGGAGAATAACCTCTCTCGATCTGCTGCCCACACTCCTTTTAATGCACCCCAGGATACCATTGGCCTTCTTAGCCCCAAGGGCACATGGCTGGCTCATGATCAACCTGCTGTCCACCAGCACTCCCAGGTCCCTCCCAGTAGAGCTGCTTTCTAGTAGTTCAGCCCCCAGCCTGTGCTGGTGCGTGGGGTTGTTCCTCCCCAGGTGCAGGACCTTGCACTTGCTCTTGTTGAATTTCATGAGGTTCCACTCAGCCCAGCTCTCCAGCTTGTCCAGGTGTCGTTGCACGGCAGCACAGCCTTCCGGCATTGGAATTCAGGTCGTCTTCTGTCTTCTATCCTCTCATTTTTTCTCTCTGGTCTCTTCTATCTTCCTACCTTTAAGATCAATATTACAGCAAATAAACTCATTTATAAAATATATCCAGGTCATTGGTACTGAAGTTTATCCTCCTCTTGTTTTAAAACTAAATGGTGATCAATGCAAATGAATTTTCAGAGACATGATCTTGCAGTGTATCTTAGGAACAATCTGAGGAAACTCTCCAAATGGAAGCTGTTCAGTGCAGATGAGCAAAAAGACATGATGCCTGGACTCTGGGCCATGACACATGGGCTGAATTCTTCAGCCCTGTCAAGACTGAGGTCTTCGGTGCGTGTTGGTGCCAAACAGGATTTTGGATGATGGCATAGTTTGTATCCAAAGCTGAGGCATAAGTAACATTCAGGCACCAGCAGTAAGGTGACAGCTCAGGTAAGGGTTTCCAAGATTCCTAGTCTGCTGTCATAAATTCGCTCAAAGCCTGCTTGCAGTACTCACCTCTTTCCTGTGCATACCTCTCTTCTTTCCACTGGATTTCATAGGGAGCTGGTTACTCTGATAAACATTATGCCTTTGAAAATCTCCCCAACAATATTTGTGATGTACGATCCATTCCAAGGTCATTATGATGTTTAACTTGACTGTCTTTATGGCTTTTGAAAACCCTGGATTATAGAAAAGCTAGTAATTATCAACTGTTTCACTGTCAGCTTGTTTGTGATTTTTTTGCCTGGGCAAAGAGCAGTATGTTTTTGTGTTGCCTGTGGTTTCTGTTTGGAGTAACAACCTTAGGCTGATGTTTTAGGGATGTTACAGTAAAAGTCCAGATGTTTCTCAAAATGAGAACGAAATTACATTTAGTTGCCCATGTCAAAAATACCCTGATCATTGTATTTTTGTTCATTAAGTGTACTAATGCTTGAAGCTTGCATTGAATTTAGTATCTAAAATTTGGCGGGATTGCAGATTTTCTGTGAAAGATTCCACCCTCTCCCCCACCTCCCCCCCCACTATTCCTGTGAATGGAACATGTTTTTTTAAGTCTTGGGCAAAAATCCCCAAGTCATAATTTGGATGAGCTTATTAGAGGTTAGTGATACTGCCATTAGTTCATTCCCTGAAGTATGCAAAATGTATTTGGACTCTTAAAGTCCAGAGCTGACTCGGATCTTCCTAGATCTAATCGCAGTCCTAGATTACTGTGTCCCACACTAAACATGGACAACTGTACAGGGAGATTTTCTTTTCTTTGCTCTTAAAGAGTTGTTCCTGCACAATATAAAGAAACAGACTGACTAGAATGCAGATGGGACACAGAGACTGGGAATACAGATGAAAACCAGAATCTGGATGTTAGTTTAACAGATTAGAGTTGCAACTAAGGAGAAGGAGCAATGCTGAGCGGTAGGGTGTTGAAGGCTAAACCAATTTGGGCAAGGACAATATGATGAGAAATGAATGGGATAGTTGATAAGAAAGGTCTGAGGAAGGATGTGGTCTTGAAAAGAGAAGTAGGATTGCACTAAGTAGCCTGGTATCTGGGGACACTTGGGTAAAGAGGCTGAAGAGGAGCGAGAAGATGACATATGGGGAAACAAGAAAGGGCGTGGTGGCTGCAAAAGGAATTGGAGTTTTGCCAGGGTGAGGCTTCTGCGTTCACGGGGACATAGATAAGGAGGAGAGGCAGAATGGGGACTGGGGTACGATACCAGCAGATAAGCTGATAAATTTGGCATTGAGCAATGCTCAGCAGTTATTCGCTTGATCAAAGAGAATCAAGATTTTGCTTGCATGTCTTCAGTTTGCACTGGTTGTAGTTCTGCAGAAGGATCAAGCCGAGCCTTCCCAAAGCAGCAGCAGCAGGTGTAGATAGGGACAACCTTATTGCTGCTGGAACTGTGCTCATCTCTTTGTAACCAAAAGTTTCCCATTCAGCTGCAAATTGCATCTCACTTGCAGAAACTTGCTTTGGTGAGAGAAGGTGATGATTTGCGTAATGGCTTGAGCTTGAGATGGATGAAGGGGGATCTTTCCATTTGGTTAACAATTGCAGGGGATACTCCCAGCCTCTCTGGCTGCTGCTTGCAAATGCAGAATGAAGCTCCAGTGAGCCTGGCTGTGTGCCACTTCTGAGCTGAATCATCAGCATTAAAAACCACATTCAATGCTCTACTCAGAACGCGCGTGGTATTTCTATAAGGGAAGTTACAGTCACACTGGGTGGAGGAACCTCCCTGTCTAGCTATGGGGATAGTGAATACAAGGAAATGCTTGCGGTTCTGGACATGATGGCATCTTTTGGTATTTCTCTGCTATTTTTTGCACTGATGCATTTCATTTGGCAGTTGAGAATTTCATAGCAAACGCTCTGTAAGATGCAAACACTCTGTTCCAATATTTTATATTTTGGAACGTTAATGGAATTTTTTTTTTTCCCCTCCCTGCTGAAAGTTTCTTTTTCTTGCGGAGGTAAAGCTGTATGTGAACTGCATACTGAGGGGGTTGCTGCCCAACTGAGGCAGGCACACAGCTGCTTTTAGTGTTCCTGAGCATCATGCGTGGGCTTTGGGAGCCACTCGCAACCCCTCCTGTCCAAGACTGGAGCGTGCTTTCCTTTTCCTCTTTCTAAATGTTGTGCGATGCGCATGTGATCCCCAAAGTGTTTCTTAAGATTCAGATGAGGAAAATTATAACTTATTCTGGTCAGCAGCCACGTAGCACTGAAGGACGGACAGTGCTCTGCTTTACGTTCTGCTACAGTTGCCATCTCCCTTTTTCCCCATCCCAGCAGTTTCGGCCAAGGGTCAGAAATACTTGATGCCCATATTCTCTGTTTAATGAGACTTTAGGGATCTGTAAGGAATATTTTGTGGGACTCAGTAAGTGTAAGTTCCCATGTATTGTGATGAGAAGTGCATATTACTCAAATTTTTGTGGGCTTCATTGTATTGGCCTAAACTTTGACCCTGTACCACTGTGACCTAGCTTCCTGGCAACTTCTGAATCGAGGCCCTTTCATCCCAGCTGTGTGATAGATCCCAAGCAGGAACGTGGAGTAAATGTGGTTTCTTATTCATGAATTAAGCCTTAAATGAATTGAGCAACACTGGTGTATTGTAAAAGGCAAGGAAAGATTGAAAAGGTCTTTTTAGAGGACCAGTGCTGAAGGTGTTTGGATTGAGACAGAAAAACTTGGAGGAGTTACAGCTGGGCGGATCAGTTTATTATTTCTTCAGATTTTTAAGGCCTCCTTTCACTTATTAATAAATTCTAGTCCGCTATCTTTACCTATCTAATTTTGAAGAAAAATAAAAATGATCTGTGGCATAATTCTCCTTTCTTTAGTCTTTGTTGGTGAAAGGAGTGCTTACATGCAACTTATATAATGAAGGCTTCCAGTGTGCACTATTTATATTCCCTCTTGTCTATACTTATGCTTTCATGAAAATGAAACTTGACTGAATATACTTTTCATTTCCTCTTCAGTATTCCATTAATACACAACCACGGTTTATTGAATTTTGTGCAGGACAAAATGCAGCCCTATAATGAAATTAGTCTCTTTTGAATGTGGAATATTCAGATATAATCCCTTTTGCTTTGTGTGTCACTGAGTCTGAGAACAGACAGTAAATTTGACTTCTAAAATATTTCTGTGAAGCCTGAGAAGTCCTCAACTTATCTTTCAGAAATAATGAACAGCCGCCGTTGTTCTCGCTGACTTCAGTTGAAATTTTTGAGTGGCTGTTGCTTAGGAAAACCAGGTCTCTTACATGAGAAAGACATTTATCTAGAATAGAGTGGTGTTCTGTAGCCCATGTGCAAGCTGGAGAAACCTTGGATATCTAAGAGACAAATGGAAATACAAGAGCAAACAAACATTCGTAGTCATTCATGTGCGTGTTGATGGTTGTAAGTGCCACACATCACTGCGTGGCTGCAACGCCTTCAAACATGGCTTGACTCCAGCATTTTGGGTTGGTCTTGGTTACGGCTCTGCTGCTAAGAGCTATTAAAATGCGAGCCAGTTTTTGAGTTAAACCCAACCTGTCTGTTCCAGGTATCTAATGTTCTTGTCGCAGACTTAATGTCACATTTTCAATTGATTTAAAGCTGCATCTGATGTGTGCACTTGAATAAACAGGTCCTCCTTCCCATCTCCCAATGAACTTCTGTGCACTGGAATGGGTCATTTTTAATTCATCTGTGATTTTAAATGTAATGGTTTAAATTAATGTAGATAAGATGCGTACTAACGTCTTCAAGAAGGCTGTGGATGTATTTCAGTTACTGTTTCAGCACTGGCAAATGGATACCTTTCAAAAATACATAAACCCTGCACTTGAAGCTAATATTTTTGAGTGGTTGATCAGCGGGGCCCACATGCGTGGGTCTGTGGTGCTTCCACAGGGAATAGAACAAAGTGAACACAAGGGTAAGACTAGGTGATCTCAAGAGGTCCCTTCCAAACTAAATGATCTTGCGACAGCAGGAGTTGCTGAAGTGTATGCATAGCACTACTGGGACATGAGCTATTTCCGAAGCGGTGCAGGAAAATCTGCCTCTTGCCTTTTTCAAAGCTAAGATGGGACAAGCTGGAGAGCAAACAGCCCCTCAACAGCCAAGCACCAATGCCCGTGCATGGCCTGCAGAGAGCGTGGAGCTGTCACGGCTGTGCCTGGCCCTGCGTGGGCTGGGGCGCTCCCCCACGCCTGGGGGGCCTCCTGGGGTGCTCACGGGAGGCCGGCTGCTGGGTCGGCAGGACAGGGCAGTCGTTTCTCTCCAGCAGGCCTGTCTGTGCAGGCAGAGCAGGGCCGCTGCGCTTGCGCTGCTCTACCTGACTTCTCTCCTCTCTGAATGCATCAAAACCCACATAGGTAAATGTGAGGTCAGTGGGCTCGTGCAGGGAGCTTTTGGCTTTAGGGTTTAAGTGCTGAGGAGCTTCAATCAAAACGTCTTCTCTTTTTTCAACTCTTTGCTGTTTTATAACAAATAGTTAAATAACGTGAGAATTCTTCTCTTGGTTCAGTGTCTCAGCTGAGATACTGATGCAATACCCTGGGGAACCCTGAGTTTAAAATACACTGTTGCTGTCATTGTAGCCCTATATTCCATGTATTTTCACACTGTTCTCGATCCGTGCCTTTCCAGCCATTAATGCCACACAAAGCTTTCCCTTGGGAAAGTGACCAGAAGCAGCCTGTAGTTGACATCAGGGACCTCTGGGGAGAAAAACAGAGAAATGGAAACTGACTGTAGCATGAACAATTTCTTGATGAAACAGATATCTTGTGGAAAGTGGATTTTTTTTTCCCAAGCAAACTTTCCCCTCTGTTGCTGTAGCAAATCTATTTGTTAGCAGTAGAAAGGAAGAAAATGAGTTTAATTCACACAGACCTGGCTCTCAGAGCTTCACAGGCCTTACTGTGGTTTTTTCTTTTGCCAGGACATAAACGTCTAAAGGTTTGACTCTGTGAAAACACATGATGGTAATAAACAGTCAAATTAATTATATTGACAGCAATAACTCTTCTAAGTGGACTTTGAAGGGACTATTGCTTTACCAGGCATTAATCCCACCTTTATTTTTATGAAGGAAAGTATCTTTGCCTTTGCCTACTTGTACACTGGTCGCTTTACTTGGTGGTAACCATACATATATACAGGGAAGGAATGTTTCCTGTGCAGTTTATTTCAATAAACTATTGTGTATCAGAATAGATGCCTGCATTCCATTGCAATTTAGTTTTCAACAGTTTGTCCTAAGAAAAATAGAAGATGAAATAACGGAAATATCTTACTTCCATGTATCAGGAAATCATATGTAAAAGTGTTGTTATTGCTGGCATAGCCCAATCTGCTCTTAGCCCTGAATCCTTGTTAGTGACCTGATGAGACCGGATTTCATCCCGTCTACCTGCTGGGTGGAAATGCATGTCACAGCAGCAAAAGCATCTGCTTCCTCTAGTTCAAAGCTTTGGCAGTGGTGTGTTTGATTCTTAAATTGGTCTTAGAAGTTGTTTGGCAACTGTGTGCTTAGTCATCTGTATTTTTATTTTTGGTTCATGTCACTCAGCAGTAGCTCTTGGTTACATTCAACCATTAAAAATGCACAGGTTTGCTTTCTTTTATAGCTTCGAATATCTCTGAGTTTGAATGGTAACATCCTGAACATCTGGGTTGCTATAAGTGAAGAAGCTTTGAATCCATAGAGCTGGAATGATTGATATATGAACCAATAACTCCCCTGCCTTCTGAAAGAAAAGAAAGTTTATGAATGGATGAGTCATAATGGTGCAGATGGTGATATCAAAAATAATACCTAATTGAGAACAAATATTTGAAGTGACTTTCACCTGTGTACAAATACACCAGGTGCCTTTCAGCAAACCAAACGCTGCGACAGCCAGAAAGACATACCACTTGCAGGTTATTCAACTGAGTGATATCTGGTGCATAAAGTACTTCCTCAGCCTCTCCAAGTTTCAGAGGTGTGTGCAAACAAAACACCTCACCATCCTTCTGCCTGTGTTGACAATATGGTCTCTACCTCTTCAATATTTGGGTTGTACATTCTAGCTAATAGGTAAGCCTCCCTCTAGTAGCGTGTCTGTGACTCTAGAAGCAGCTCTTTCCGTTATGTCTAATTAAATTAAATTAGACTCTCTTGGGTACAAGTCTTGCAAGAATGTTATTGGTAGAAGGCTAAGTTCTACATCACAAGAGAATGTAATAAGGTTTTGAACTAGCACAGGTGAGCCGAGTAATGTGGTTCCTACTCAAGGAAGAAAAGTGCTGCTAAGGTTTTACCTGAACTTCAATCATTTTACATAAACTTGACTTCAGTCAAAATTTAGTAGGGAGGGAAGGATTGCCATTGCCCCGCCAAAATGTACCAGTCATTTTATAGAGTTTAGGAGTGGGGATTAGACCTAATCTATTCTAGACTTTTACAGTGCAGGCTGGTAAGTAGAATATTCATTGGTATCTGTTATGGCTTGTATACATACCTGTGACCAGCAGTGAATGCAGGGAGACTGCCAGCTATTTGGACTGGCCACTGGGGAATAAATTTTGTCTTTCTATTCAAGTGAAAGCTCAGAACTTGGGCAATGTTGAGTGGAGGAGCCAAATATCTGGTAAACAAAAAATGCAGTAAGAGGCTATGGTGTTGGTTGCAGGTAGAAAACTCTTCAGGGTAAAGAGCTTTTGTTTGTGCAGAGCAAAACAGAACAGGAAACTTACGCTGCTATAGCAGCACTGGTAAATACTCCAGTAAACTCTTTATTTTGCTTCTTTTGTATCTTTGTAATAAACATTCTTAGTATGCACATTTAAACAGTTATGCATGCTGTCAGGTAGGAACTAAAATACTTTAAATTACCCTGCAAATTAATTTATTTTGCTCTTCATGTAACTGGGGAAATAGAAAGATTAAGTTAGAAAATCTGTCACTGCAAGCAAGCAGTGCCTAGAATGAGTCTTTCTTCTGTTTTCCAGGCTTGTGGCAGTTATTTTTGCCCCCAACACCTAGTGCACTAATAAGGATTTATAGGTAACTTTGTTTTATGAAATAACACATGATCCTTTTTCAAGAAAGGCATGAAAACTCACTAAGTCAGTAATGGAAAAGACTTGACTGGTCACCTAGCCCAAACCAAGCACGCGTTGGTCACCTAAGGGTGTTCTTCTGTGGGCATAGGTAAAATTAAGAATTCAATGGAAGAGTTGCTTTGGCAGTTTGCTATTTTGTAGCTGGGAAGCACAGGACACTGATGTGACTAGCTTGACACATACACCACAAAAATATTTCCAGTAGTTTAGAAGGTCTAATACTTTTTGTGGCAAGATTATCTGTTCTCTCTTTTACCTCCATCATCAGCCCATTCCTTTGACCCACACTCAAAAAGAAAAAAAAGTAATTAAAGTGATGGGGTGAACCTACTGGATGTAGAAAACTGACCTCTTTTTTTTTTTATTCTGCTATCATATCATGCACATGGTTAATCATGAGAAGCTTCATCTTGCTTTGAGATATAATAAGGGCCATTGAACTCTAAAAATGTAATGTCACAAAAAAAGAATGCGTTTGTACTAATTCCTATTAGCTGTGATGCCAGCACTATAAAAGCTTCTGTACATGTCGCACTGTTTTATGTTTTAGTGGTGAACATGAGACACTGCTCATTAGAGAAATGGAAATATCAAAACAGCTTTTTGAAATAATTTTGGTGAAAACATTCATGGAATGTATTATCCATACATAAATAACACTAGTGGCATTATTCATTTTGGCCTTATTTCTTAGCAAGAAATTATCTCTTGAACTCTAACTAGACAGGACTGAAAGGCAAAAGGGTAGAAATGGCTGAACTGCTAAAGGAAGGAGAATTCTTTAAAAATAAACTTGTAGCAGCGGGCACTGTGAGAAATGGTAACGCAGTTTACAGTGACCCCGAGCACGATACTTAAGAATCGGTAATTTGCATGTAAATCTTCTAAAGCATTTTATAATGGCAGCTACAGCTGCTTGTGCTTGGGTCCTCTTTGCTCTTGTATCACCCTGGCTCCATTCTAACACACGAGATGCTGAGGGACCTATGATGCTGTGAGCAGCCATGCCAGTTCTTCAGTAAAATAGTACAAACCAAGGTTTCCTTACAGATTTTGGCTGTTGTGTTATTGGAATCCCTGGTTCTGAATAGGATATAGAATAGAGATCCTGAGCAGTTTTTGGTCATACTGCAAGGCTGGGAAAGAAATCCTGCTGCCCTTCTATGGGACAGCGAGTAAATTACTCTCTATGATTTTGATAGTTTGGAGCTGTCTGGGACAATCCCACAGGTCAGGCCTTTGGTATGCACCTCGTAGAAGTAGATACCTGATATCTGGACCTAGTCACTAAACCCATATTCTAAGAACTCTTCAGTATGTAGAAAAAAAAAATTAGCAGGGTTCCCTGGAGGGGGGTGATGAAGAAAATGTAATCAATAGGCTTAGTATGAAGGGTTAATTTGTGTCCTGAAATCTGAATTAGTGTAACAGTATGTGACTGCCCAGCCATAGAGGCTGATTATGTGTATGGATGCTTTCTTCTGCTTTTTTGTACCATTATGTCAATATAATACGATCTATAAAATTAAGTCAATATATTAACCTCATTAACTTATCCACACAATGCTTTTTTGTTTGTGCATTAGGGTTCTGATTCTTATACTGTTTCCCATTACTAGAGCACCTTCCTTATGTGAACCCTAGGATTTCCTTAATGTTCTGCCTCTAATGACTCCAGTAACATGCTTTCTTTCTGACTTGTGTCTAGCCCTGCCTCTGTCAACTTTCAGTCTGTCTAGCTGCTAATGGCAATTGTCAGGGAGCAGCTGACAGCTTAAGCTGAGATCAGGTTGGAAGAAATGAATTGCCTTTTTCGTACTATTTGGGTAAGATTCTCCATTTACAAGAGTTGAAAAAAAGAGGGAAATAAGCCATATTATAGCTCTTGTAATTCTCTCAGCCTTAGCTGAGCTCATTTTTAAGGAGTTACAGGTGCTGAAATAGCCGGTCAGCAGAAAACAAAGTGCCTAAAAGGGTGTTATTTAAGTTGTGCCACTGCTACATAGTGTACAAGTTAATCAATGTTTCTGAGTTCAAAAGAGAGGAAGGTCAACATGGATTCCGATAAAGTTTATCTCACATCAGAAAGTTCAGAGCCTGGAGAGGGAAAATGAATTGGACACTTTTAACTGTATAGTAATTCCCAAAAAAAGTCAGTTAAAGGGATGCAGATAACATGGACCTGTGGCGAAGAACGTCTGGGTTGTTACTTTGAGAAAATACGAGGTCTATAGGGCTGTAGTACAGACAGTTTATTTTTGTAGTTCCTTGTTTTCATTTTCAGTATGTCTACCTTCTTCGTTCTTGTGGATAGGTTCCAAAAGGCAAAACATGCGTGGGCGCACACACAATACTGTTACAACTGTGAAAGCAAATACTTTGGGTTAAATATTCAAAACTCTTGATTACTTCTGAAGTTAAGTGGCTTGTTTAACTCAGATGAACTGAACACCATGCTAGAAGCAAAAACTGGTGAAATTCAAGGCCCATTAAAGCCAGAGGAATTTTCCCAGGCTTTTGCTAAAGGCTTTCACTAAAGGCTTTCTCCACTTGCAAGAAGTCCACCTCACTTGATTTTTAGTGTTGAGATTCTGTTTCTGGTTCACTCTTGATTCAGTGTGGTACTTGGCAGGGTAAAAAGGTCATATCCTAGCAGAGAAGCAAAGTCCGTTTCAGCATCAGAAGAGAACTTGACTGAGAACAGTTTTTTAGATGCAGTAGGAAATGGATAGCTACCTGCAGTGTGGCATTTTGCAGAGATGCGCATCTGGAGATGCTGCAAGCAGCCCCTTCCATCTTCAGAAAAGAGAACTTCGGAAAAAATCTCATCTTTTGCAGTTTGGGCATTCAGTACTCACATTTGTTGTCAAGACAACTTTATTTCCCAAATTATTTCTTTTCTAGTGGGAAATACAGTTAATACAAAAGTCAGAATGATGTCAGAAAGTGTGGAATGTCTGCTAGCCCAGAGTTCAGAGATTTACTTAGAAAGACAGGCAGATAATAGAGAAGTACTTGGGCTGGGGGTGGGGAGAGTCTAGGAGACTGGTTTTTGGGACATAACTGGTTCTAATACTTTATTTTTGGCCACATGTGGAAGCATATGGGGAAAATGCAGTTCATTAAGAATATTGATATTGGCACGTAGTGTTGGAGGTACTGGCAAGTCTCTCTTCATAATTATACTGTACATCTCCAGGTTTCTCCTAATATTTTTTCAGAGCCGTATATTTTCCATCTAAATATGACGTGATCAGCTAGTTGCTGGAATAAACTGAAGCAGATTTGGTAAGGCAAATGCATTAGTTAGGATTTGAAATGCACTTACTTGTTAGTAGATACCTGTTCCATATAGAAACGTAGACTTTATTAATAACTACAGATGGATTTCTTTTATTTCAGGCTGGAGTCTCTGGTGTTCAGCTTGCTGTTCTGAAGAGGTATTGATCAAAAATAGGATATTTTTTTAATGCTTTGGAAAATTTGTTGACTCTTCCTTATAATGAAAAAAAAATTACTAACTCTAGTTGAACTCATTCACTGCAGTTCCTTGGAAATTTTTCTAAATATGAAAAACAATTCTCTCAACTGTTAATTTCAACTTGCTGTCAGCGTTATATATAACCTTGGCTTTGAGGCTTGTTTTAGTTGTTGTAATGTGAAATTACTGGACTGCTTTTGTACAACTACCTTCAGGAGGTTCTGCCTCCAAAGCTGCACGTCTTGCCCATTTGCAGGGGAGGTTGATCTGCTCAGGAGTGGGTGGATTTAATTAATGCTGATCTCCTTCCGTAGCACATTGTGGAATGGACAGATCTTTGGACCAATTTATTGGGCATACTTGCCTGCAGAATTCCTTAAATAACCATACTGCCTGCCCAGAAGCAATCAGTGTGTGTTAAGTCAGGAGTTGTTAAGCTCCTCTGGGTTTCTCGCTGGCCTGCCCTTGCAGAGAGCTCTTGCTCATGTAGAGTATCACCACTTCAGCCTGGGAGGAGGTGATGAAGCAGCGTGAGGCAAGCGCCAGGGCCTCTCTGCCTGTTCTCCTCAGGCAGTGCCTGGGCTAAGCCAAGCCAGGGGCTGTCGTTGATCTTCGGTGGTCTCCTGCTCCCAGTGATGATTAGGCAGTGGCCGTGATTTTAACACTGCATGTGCCAGCTTCTCTTCTGCAGCAGGATGAAGTGCCTTGAGCTGCATCTTAGCTGAATTTGTCTGTGTTGGCGGTTGATAAATAAACCTCAGATGGATCTCTCTGATCAGGTAGATCTAAAAGGGTTTAGAAAAAGGATCCCAGGTTCAAAATAGTTTCCTGGCTTCTCTCCTGTATAGCTTCAGCCTGCCATAGCCTCCAGAGAAGGCTTTTCTACCTGCAAAACGTTTTCTGCCTGGCTTTCAAAGTCCTTATACCACCTTCTCGACATTCCTAAAGCCATAATGTGTGTTTTCCCCTCTATTTCCTTCTGCAAGCAGAAATCAAGAGGCCAGCCCCGCCAGTAGGGGTCAGGGAAAGCCTGAGCTAATCCTACCTTCAGCGCACCAAGGAATGGTGGTAAAACAAAACTGAGACACCTAAACCTGCAACCTCTACCAGGTTTTGCACAGAAATGGACAGTTTTGTTAAACTGTCATATAAACAGACACTTATACCTGACTAAGCATAAAATATTTACATTCCTTTCTGCCTGTAATACAGGTGTCTAGAAAAGACACAACTCTAGGATTTACAAGGACTAAGCCTGCTCTTAGTTTTCTCTAAGAATGAATATGAAAGTCTATATCTAGGTTAATTCCATATGTTACATGGCTATGGAAGACATACGAGATGTGAGTACATGTCATGTCCCTGACCTGGAAAGCCTTTCTCTAAATGTCGAGTTTTTTCATGTTTCTCCATTAAAGAAACAGGTTTTCCTCCACCCCTCTAATTTTCAAGAGAGAACTTAAATTCTGTGAGCATGTCCATCTTTCAAAATCAGCCTTGAAAGTCAAGCTATTTCACTGTTTGCAGTTGAGAAGTATGCCGAGGACATGCAGTAACCGCATTCCATGGCTGCCACGTCATCAGCTGGTGTTGGAATAGGAACTGTGTCCCATACAGATCCATCTCTTTAACCTGCGCTAGGATCTCAGGTGGAATACAGATCCCCTGTGGGTTACACAGTCTTGTGCAGAAGAACAGTAAATCTTTAAACATCATTAAAATTGAATGTATGTGCACACACATACAAGTTTATACAGCGTAACTGTTATCAATCACCATCTCTCTTTGCTGGGCTGCTTTTTTCTTTTTTCTTCCCTTTTTTCTTTTTTTTTTAAGTCTTCCCTTAGGAATTGCTTTTGAAGGTATTTTGATTTGTTATGTAATTAGCCACTTGTACAGTTAAAAGCAAACTTTCAGGTCACATACTGTATGTTTACTCTTTGGCTTTAGGAGAGCTTCATTCAGAAGAAATTGCTATTGTTTCTTTGCCTTCCCATGGGAAAGCTTTAGTTTTGGAAACCGTTCAACAAATGTAAGGTATGCAAAGAATACTGTAAAGACCATTCTTGAGTTTGCCAACCCTTTTTTTTTTAATAGTCAGTAGTTACCAATTACTTTATTCTGAATAAAGGCAGAGGTTTTTCTTGTGCATGCTGCTGTGGCCTGAGCTTTGATTTCTTGGTGACCCATGAAATTGATAAACTGTAAGTGTCTTCTCCTCCCTCTCCTCCCTACCCGCCCTGCCCCAGACTGCAGCAACTTTTCAAAAGGATAAAATGGCTTACCTTAGCTGATTCGGAGTGATTACCTCAACCATTCTTGATAAAAAGCTAACATCCAGAAATACAGTGATATAATTGTCTGAGCTGTTACTTTTTTTTTTTATGCTCAAGCCTGTCATACCTCTTTTACTTCCAGTGAATGGATGTGTATTTCAACCATAGAGAACTATTTAAGATTGAGAATTCACTGGAGAGCTGAAGATGCTCATGAAGAGCTTAAAACACTTTTTCATCAGGAAATGGCTCTTTCAATGACTGGCCCACAGCAATCAGTATGTTCAGTACTTAGGAATCATTTTTCTGAATCTCTGTCATGTCATCATGATCCCATCCTTTTTTGGTTATAGATTTAATACACAGCTGCACTGAGTCCAAAAATACATTGAATATACCCCCATCCTAAGATAGACTTGAGGTCTGGTTCTGAAATCGGTGGCTTCTGCAAGAAGTTTTGGAAGGGCTGAAGATCTGGCGGCAGATCACTTTCACAGTGCCAGTTCTTACAGACCTGCCCTTGCAGAATGGGCAAGGTGATGTGCGACACAAAGCCAGTAATGATAAATTTGGGTAACCTGAGGATTATCCTGTATATGGGCAACCTCTGGCCAGCTGCTTGGAGCAGCTCTCCTGTTATTTTAGGTACATCTGAAATGGGGATATCAATTTTGGCAAATAGTTTCACGTGTTCAGTCTTTCTCAAGTGATGCCTTTAGTGGTATGGATGGCGTATTCTGTACAAAGACTCTACAATGTGTAGTACAGTTTGCAGCTATGGTAGCAACGTTTGCATGTGCTAGGCATGACTGAGAGCCACCGTGCTCTGGGTGGGCAGTAGACATCAGGTACGAATTCATGATTTTACTGGAGCAGTGGTTGTGTAAATAGCACTGAGGAAAGAGCTGTTGCACTAAACCTGCTAGTCAGTATAAGGCCTCTCTGGTTATTCATTTGTATAGCAACAAAGTCTTTAACGGTGACTGAAGGATTAATCTAGTTTGTGAAATATATTATTTCAGTTCCAGTGGATATGTAAACTCTCTGGTTTTCTTTGGTTCTAGGGTGACTTTCTCAATTATTTAATCTCATGTTATTATAGTGATAAGGTACTTCCTAATGAAAATTCTGGACATAGTTCCTGAACGGTAATTTTTGAAAACTTAAACCATGGAGATCTGCATTTCTCCTCTGAACATGGTAGGTATTTTATTAGGCATCTGTTATGTCGGGTTAATGGGAGAGGAACTTGATTTTTTAACTGGCAAAAGAATTCCCTGTAAAATATAATGAATTATTATATAGTTATATGATATGAATGAATTAGTGCTATCACCTTATCTGTTTGGTAAGTTTCAATCTTGTAAAATCCAGCTATGCTGTCTTCTAAATGGTACAGTGGAAAATCAACAGAAACTTCCAATTGCTGTGTTGGTTGGCAGAATGAAAATTTCTCAGAATTATACTATTGCTATAGTATAAACCATAGCACAAAAATAAATTTGGTGATTACGTCTCCTGTTATAAAACAGAAAAATTCCATCAAAGGCTACACCTTATACTTTGCCTGTTGATATAATTGCGATGCGAATAAAAGAACCCCTTAAAGCTAGCAGGCAACATTTCCTAACGGCTCCATGATGGTTTGGCTGTGAGAGACTGTCATGAGGAAGCACTTGGGCGGCGGGGTTACATAAACTCCTTTCTATTTAAAGTCTTGAAGCTCTGCATAACTGTCATACATGTGATGACCTTTCCTTCTGTTGCTGTATCGCAGCAACTGAACTTTGACAGACTGCATGGGACACCTCTGCTTGCTTGTTAATTCACCTTTTCTTCTGTGCACTAAACCAACCCTCTCTGAGCAGAACTGCCCAAATTCTCAGAAAGAAAATTTGTTCCTGGGTGACCATAAGTCATGTCTTCTGTATTTGAGTTGCTGTAGGTGACTGAAATAGAGCATCTAGCTTGTGCTGCGATTCATGTTCTCTTTGGCTTACTGTCACTGAACACATGCTTTTCATGGACTATCTTGCCACAGCTCATTCTATTGTGTTCAAAACTAATCACACTCTAAAGTTTGCAGGGAAAATTTTCAGCAGTATTGAAAGGACTGTTCTTGACTTCAGCTTATCTGACCTGATTTAACAGAGAAGGAAATCTAATAGCTGCTGATCTTCTCCTGGCAGTGCACGACCATCATGTCTGTCATTGTCTTGAAAGCTTTTGACTATGTTGAGTGAAAGACTTAATAGCACTTTGGCTAACAGGCTTGGAAAGAGCAGGATAGGGTTAGTTGGGGGCAGCTAATCCCCTGAGTCAGGTAAGGACTTCCCCAGCCAGGCTATTGTGTCTCTATTTAACAAGGTACATATGGCCCAAGAGAAGGTTCGTGGGTAGAGGTGAGTTACAGTGCTACCAGGGGACTGGGTGACTTACCCAACACCTCTGCTAATGACTGGATTTTGCCTTGCTCTTAGTCTGAATTGTGTAGTCATACTGAAGCACCTTATGCCTCGTCCTTATCACTAGGACAGAATAAACTGCAAGCCTAGGAGGAAAATAAAGCAGAAGTCTAATGAATGTGTGGGTGTTTGTATGTATAAAGTGGGGACTCTATATCAAGTGACCCTGAGGGAAAGCTAACCATTCCCAGGCAGAGGTGTGGTGGGAACTCAGATAAAGGTTTGTACATAGCCTGCAGGAAGAAAAGCTTAGAGTAAAATCTAGTCTATTAAAATTCATCGCAGTCTTGCAGCCTGTAGTGCTGTGGCAGGCTCCCGGTTCCATAAGCCAGGACTGACACCTGCTTCCAGGCAGAGCCCAGTAGAACTATCAGGGAAGGGGTCCTCCATGCAACAGAGCAAGAATATGCCAATTATGCTAATTTCTTTAACTATTTGTGTATGCTGGTCTTTCCCCAGCTTGCGCGTGTGTTTCAATGAGACCAGAGGAATCACACCTCCTTACCTTTAAAGCCCATGCTTAGGGAATTTGCCTGCAAATCTTCCCTATCGAAGCCTCTGCCCAAAAAGAGGGGAATAGAAAATGGAGCCTTGCAATGAATGTCCATTTTATGCATTGATTAAGGATATTCGATTATTCTGAGGATACCCTTACACTGAGGAAAAGAGAGCAGGCTGCCTCCTCTCACCTACTGTTATAGTTTTATAGAATGCTTTGTTTTAATCACGACTTAAATAAATAAACAATATATCTGTGAAATACACCAGATACTGAGAACCGCATTGTAATGCAGTAGTTTAAGAGGTGGAGCAATAACAATTGTTTCTCCTGCTTCCTATTAAACTAATTGATACCAGTCCTCACAGGATCATCTTATCCGTAGGTGGGGCAGGGACAGAAGTGTCTGAAAGGACTTCTTTGGGTGTTGCATTTCCATTTTTGTCAATTATTGAGATGGCTCATGCAAACCGGACCAGAGTCTTTTAATCAGTATCTTACCATCAGGCCCCAAGTTATTGACCAGTATGAAATACAGCAGGGTTTTATGAATGGAGTCACATAATGAGTTTGGTTGTTTGAGACTGAGAAATTATGTGAAGCTGCTGAACTGGAATTGCAATAACCCAGAATGTGCATAGAGTTTCCTGGTCTCATTAACACTGGGGTTCATTGTATTAGGATGCACGAAGCTTGGGTCAACAGTTTTTATCTCTAACATAGTACAAGAGATTCAGCGATCCATTTGCCTAACAAAAAAATCATTTATAAATGAAATTAAGTACCAATGGTTAGTGGTTAGGAAATGTTTTTGGCAAATGGGAGGTCACGGTTCAGTTCACTGGAATCAAGGGAAGGGGAAACGGGTTTGATCTTCAGTGCAGGTGACCACCAAATAAGGGGTATTTGGGGTTAAGGCACACATGATCCTTCCTTTTAAGTCTGTTTCATTGTAAATAATAAATTATCAAGGAAACAGTGCAGAATTTTAAGAAGGAATACATATCTCTTTACAATGATGCTTCTAAAGGAGTTGCAAATTCTAACTTTTATCTCATAACCTACATATTATAAGTAGATCAGTATCAATGTGACAAAGTGGAATTGCTTTCCTTCTCACTGTCCATCATCCTTGCTTCCAGAGTGCTATGGAGCAGCAGTTCCTAAACTGTTGTCCCAAGCAGAGCTGTTGTTGTTCTGAAGGTTAAAAAGCACAACCGGTGAAAATTCAGTTGGGTTTGGGGTTTGGTGCAGGACAGACGCAGAACACCTACCGCAGTTGCTGCTGGTAGAGTTGCAATGGGAAAACATAGGAAGTGAAGGCGCTTGGCTGGGACGCAGGTCTCCGAAGTTCAGGATCTGGTTGGTTAGAGGAGAGACTTGACAGTGGGTTTACTCAGACCTGAGTGAGCGTTCTCATCACAGAATAGATGAATGCGCCGAGCAGCTCCGTTGTTAAGTAGCTTTGCCAGTCAAACCCTTAATTTTCTTTGCTTTTATTTACAATGGACTGAAAATAATATCTTTTGTGGAATGTGACATTTGAAGCACAAATATTTTGGTCTCTGTTTTACCAGAAGAAAGTAACAAATGTAAAATTTTATTTGAATTGAATTGATTTTATTTATTTATTGGATCATCAGTGGTACCAGAATACCAACATTTCATGAATCCCCATTCATTAGATCAGTGTGCTGTAAAAATTCAACTTTTTTTTTTTAATTAAAGGCATGTTCCTGTAATTCCTCCTAGAAGGGCCTTGGTGCATTAGTTGAAACTTACAGGAGTTAAAGAAGCTCCAGGCTTTGGTTTTAATCTATTCAAATGCTCCAGCATGTATTTAAAGTGTTGAAATTCAAATGTCTAAATTTCAGATTCTACGACATGCAAGTGGATGTTGCAGGGTTGGAGCAGAAGTGCACCTAGTGAAGTACGCTGAATCTGATTGCGGATGCTTAGGGAAGAGAAAAAGACTGTGGTAAGTGTAATAATACTCTTTCAGAACACTCTCCTGAGCCAGAGAAACAAGAATTATTTCAGGTTTTCTTTCGAAATGTTTCCACTCATTTTTTTGAACACATGCAAACCCTTAGCTTCAGTTCTGTCCTATGGTAAGGAGTTCCCCAGCTTAACCACACTGTATCAAGAAAAATCTCCTTTTGTTCACCTTAAATTTGTCACCTGCAAGTGTCATTTGTTGTTCCTAGTTCTTGTATTAGTAGCTAGAGAGCATTTTTTTTTTTTTTGCCGTTCACCTTTTCCATGCTAGTCACGACTTTAAAGATCCTAACCACATGTCCCTTGTAATTACCTGTTTTCCAGGCTGAGGACTCCTAGACTATTATGTTATTCATTGTGTAGAAGCTATTCCATACCCTTGATCATGACTGTTACTTTTCTTTTTCCATTCTACATTTTATAAGATGGGGAAACCAAAATTGCAGTATTTGACCTGTGGGCACATCAGGGACTGTTTAGTGGGGAATGTTGTTTGTTTCCTGGTATCTGCTGTCTATTTGTTTTCCAACTATACTGGTAGACTTCTAGTGCCTGTGTTATGGCTGATGTGCTGGACTGAATTCACTATCATTTGGTGAGTTATTCAACAAGTTCTTCCTACTGTTTACCCTAAATAACCTTGTTCATCTCTGTTTCCTACTCCGGTTTCCTCTGCTAATAACCCACACACGCACTTGGCCAGGCTGCTTAGAAAAAGCGCTAGTGCATCGTGAACTTCAGTGTTTCATGTACTGAGGTGTTTTCCTACACCTAAAACAAATGCCTAAACCCATGGGACTAATCTGTTGTTAGTCCCTCCTTTCTTAGCTTTCTTAGCTTTCCTTCCCTATATTCCTCTCCTAGCTATACTATAGGTGCAAGTTCCCTACACAGGGGTCTGGCCCCCTTCTTTAGCCCTGCAGCAACAAAATAAACAACTAAAATGTGAAGTAAAAGGATAAATAATATAGGTTAATGTAATTTTGATACAAGGTACTAAATAAATAAATGTTCTGTAACTGAAAATGATGAAACGAATGCTGTGTATGTCCCATGCCCTTTGCTTGTCGGCATTGGTTTTTGTGCTTGCCAGTGTTGCTCAGCATGCTGTGAGGAGGAGAACGATCAATCACTCTCACCTTGGCCTTTTTGCCCAGGTTGATACCAAAAGCTGCTTTCACTGTTATTGTGGATGATTGCCAATGGGAACTGGCTTAAACCCTCAAACTTGGTTTACATAACTCATCGACTGTCTATGCCAACTACCAAGATCTCACCATCAGCTTAGAGATTAAAGAATCTATTGTCCATGCAAATCTCATGATGAAGAATTATTTCTTAATGATATAATATCTGGCAGTTGCTCTTGCAAGCTGTACCAGGTGTGCTTGTTTGTTGCTCTTTAAGAAATGTGTCTTGTGAGCAGCTTCCCTGCTCTTATATATGAATTTACAAATGTGCCTTGCAGAAACCATTCTGCTATGTAATTGCATTCTATTAGTAACTCTATTAGATTTACATCTCTTTGAGGGCAGACTTAGCCTAAAATGAAGAACTGCATGAGATTCAAATCTATGCACTCAGACAGCAAGAACATTTTGAGACCACAAGGCGGGGAGAGAGTGTTACCTTAGCACACAATTGCTCACTTGCTCTCTCCTGATCTCCATCTCTCTCTCTCTCTCAACCCCTTTGCCCCCGTATAAAACCTGGTTGTTCTCTGAAATGTAGTTATGTGATTTTGCTGCAGGCAGCTGGTTGGGTTACAAGTAAATTGCTGCTTTCTTCCATATCTGTCTTTCAGATGAGTTCACATATTAGAGTAGATTAAGATGAACAATGGAGGCTATTAATGAAAAACAGGAAGGATGGTGAGGGGAAATCACACACAAAAACTTTGCTGCTTTTTTCTGCCCCCCTACCTCTGTTATATTTTGCAGTGGCATAAAGATATGCAAAGAGCATAGCATTAGGTAAGTGGTGAGAATTTTTACCTGATACCAGGTGGACAGTAGTTAGTTTGTTCTTAAAAGTACTCGCCGCAATGAAGAATAATCTTTCCACATAAAAGGGTATTCATTTGACCATGTTACTAGTAGAGATCTCCATGAACCTGTATGCTTTTTGACTTACTTTCAATCTTTTGGGAAGAGACTTGTTTGGAATAATTTTTAGGGGGAAAAAAAAAAAGAAAGTTAAAATTAGCCAGCCTACTTCAGACACTAGCCTGAGTGTTCTTTAATGGTCTGTACCTTTCCTCTGGATATCCGTCATGTGTGTATTGGTGAATTTAACTTTCTTATAATAGTAACTTAACCCCCAAGTCATTCCTTTGTCTCATTCCTCTGCGTGTAGCTGAGTTAGTCTGTGTTAAGAATTTAATGTAGGTAACAATTTGAATTGATGTAGGTGGCATCATTAAAATAGAATCTGAGACCTTGCAGTGCTTTCTTCCAATGTGAGGAAACAATGCATCTCAGGTACTGTCATACTTTAAAAAAAAAAAAATTGACTTAAAAATGCCAGCTGTTTTCTAGCAGCCTCCTACTTAGGACAAAGATTTTTTTTCAAACATTAGTGAATTCTCATAAGGGTTCTGTAGGAGGGAATTTGTGTAAATTATTGAAGATGACACAGGAAATCTCTGGCACAAATGGGGAACACTCCCTGACTCCCAGCTCTGTGTAGTGGCTCTAAGATCTTCTTTAACCCAGCATTTCCTTTTCTAACATGGAGAATTTGAGATGATGAAAAAATTATCTAAATAAGTAGGCAAGCTAATAATAATAATAATAATAATAATAATAATAATAATAATGTGCTGCAAATTAAGGCTGATGGCAATTTTTCTGAATTCAGAGTGAACAATGGCAATATGCTTTATTAAGAAAACACAACTGAAAACCTGTATCGATGTTGCAGAGCATTTTACTGACACTGTCTTGAGCAAAGCTGCTTGCAGGATTGAATTGCAATGGATCAGCTGGTAGCTTTGCTTGATAAGCAGGAATATTTGTAGTGGTATCCCAGCTTCAGAGCACTACCTTTGAAAATGTCTTTGTCAGTGTGAAAACTGCATGGCATCAAGCTGCTCAGACTAATTATGATCACGTGGAGCTGGAGAGAGTTGACAGAGTTCTCAATGACAAATAAGATATGTGCTCTTAACTTGAGGGGATTATTACTTTTCACTTATCGCATTCTTTGAATTTTGAAACATTCTGTGAAGGAGGAAAGTAGATGGATCAAATACCATTGTCTAAACCCAACAGCCAAAATATCCTACTGATCTAAAACTACTAATTGTCAAAAGAATTGCTGTTTGATTTTTAATAAGTATTGTGCTGATGAAATCTCCAGAAACAAGACTCGATTGCAGTTATAAACTGAGGCATCAGCTTTTGTCCTTATTTCCGTGTCACTGGTACACCGCCATGACTAAAACTGATGTGATTTATAATTACCCTGCTACCTGCCTGGCTAGCACTCGTATTGCAGGGGTGCAGCAGTAGGGCCTATGAGTACAGACTTGCACATGGACTCTCCTACGCTGAAGCTCACAGTCCTGTTTAGTTTAGTTTATTTTTTTCGAAGCGGCATGAAAACCTTGACAATGTGTCCGCTTGCAAACGCCTGTGGGAGAGAGGAGAGGTGTTCCGCAAAATCAACTGCACCTTCATAAGCCTGCTACAAGCCAATGGCAAACTGGCAAGTGTCCCTTCTCCCCAGTATCCAGGAGGAAGTACTCTGTCATACGTGGCAGGCTGCACTAAATGGTCAGTCCAGTTAGCCTTTGTCCAATGAAGTGCATACATATGGAAACAGCCTCTTGCTTGCCTTTAGGGACCTATTTAAATGAAACCTAGAGGTAATAGTTTCCAGTCATAAAGAAGCCTTACATTCAAATTCATTTATCTACTCTATGTTACAGTAGCTGAAGTTTATTCATGCTGTTCTTCAGGCACCCAGAGGAATGAGATACTCATAGCCAACATTTTATTGCAGCGATGTGTCTGTTATTCATGCTTTTTGTTTTGATTAACTTTTCCATGAATATATTGAAAAAATCCCGAAGCAATTTTTTTTTCTACTATGCAGTCGTCTTTTCCTGGCTTAATTAAAAAAACAAACAAACAAAAACTTTCAAAACTTTGATGCTAGCTTTCAAAAAATATGGCTGATTTTGATACCCATTTTCAGATAAATGCTCCAAATACAAAAGATTGAAGAAGCTTCATTTTCACCTGTTTAAAAAAAAGGGGCGGGAGGAGGGGGCATGATGCACAAATGAAAAATAAACCAAATATTTTTATATCCGACAGGGGCAACAGTGATAATTGGCTAGTTGTGAATAAATTTTATGTGTATGTATGGTAATAAATACAGAGAATAGCTAATATGTGTTATGGAAGTAGCACTCTACAAGTTATCCCTAAATTCACAACTCTTTTTTGAATAATCATTTGCTCTTTGAGTTTCTCAATTTTCAGTCTTGAAATGAAGATTCCAGATACTGTATTGTTGTTTGTGGGTAGGTTCTGAGTACTCTGGACGACGTGCCTCTTACTTCAAGAGCTCACAGTCTAGAAGACCAAAAGTCAGTGGCAGCTGCGAAGGTCATAGTGGAAAGGATTAGCTCCAGTTTTTAACAGTGTAAATTTGTCTTGCGAGGTAATAAGGCATGAGTAGCACCCCAGTTACATTCCTTGCTGATAAATTACACACAACTTATGTGACTGGAAGTTTATTTAAAGGAAATGTAGATGCTTGTTTGGTTCTTCAGTGTAAATTTGGAGATATTGATACTGTTAATAAGAATTCACTATATTGAAAGATTTTTTTTCCTAAGATGAACCTTTTATATACAACCCTTTATTCCCTCAGATTAAGAAGTTTCTTATAAAGTTGTGTGGTATGATGTGTTAGGCATTGACTCCACTGTTGGCAGTTCTAGTAACTCAAGCAGCCAATGTTGGTAATTTTACTTGACATTCTCATTCCAAAACTCATTGCATCCAGGGCTAAGTGTCACGTAGGCTCTTGTAGCAGTTGTCTGGGTTATGAGTGGACATAACAGCAGGTCTCAGCCTGTACTTTGTTGACTAAGAAGTACGGCTGGAGCCAACCTTTAGTTACACCATAGGTTTTGAGAGGATGCACCAATGATGACTTGTGTCAGGGTTTAAGAGATTTTAGCTCCTGTTTAGCCCCTGAAATGTGGTATCCTGGACTCTATATGTATTTGGCACCCAGTAGTTCTTTCTGAAAAAAAGCAGAAGCTTAAAACTAATATCTGGCCCTAATATATGGTGATGAAAATGAAAATGATGATGAAATTCAAGATGATGGCTATTAGAGACATAGAAATTTTATTAACTGAGTGCTAGCTAACTGAGGTTAGGCCTGTAAATCTATACAAAGATGTGTTCTGGAGCATGAATTGAAGCATAGAAGTTGTTGGCTGGCTTTTCAGGCTGAACATCAACCACTTCTCAGCATTCTAGGCCTGGGAGGCCTGGGGAAGAGAGCCGTGTAGATGTGCTGTTAAGCATCTCTTGTGGCTGGTGTCTGCAGTTGCATTTAACTGGAAGTGCTGCATGGCTCTAGTGGAGCTTTAGTAATAGTAGCAAAGTGTCCTCATTACCTAAGGAAAACAAATTAGAAAAAACCTGTCACTGTTAACATTCCCATTCACTGTTTATTTTATATACACAACGAATCCCATTTAGCTTTCTGGTTATTAGGGATGTGGTAAAAATTTTGAATCTGTGGTATATTTGTATTCCTTGGATAAAGTTCACGCCTTCAGTAGATCTTAAAGAAGGCATAAAGCCTGTTCTGGGTTCTCAATCAGGATTTAAGTGGAACTTAAATGGAGCGTAGACCACAGATGGGCATAGATATAGTAGTGAATTGCACACACAGCAGTACCTTGTATGCAAGTACTGATAATACTTTACACTCCAAGTACAATTTGAGATGCTAATGGCAGTGGCCATTATCGTATGTTTACCTGAAAGTCGGGTGGGCATTTGATACAAATAGCTCCCTAAAGAGTGGAAGGACGTGCATCCCACGGGGCTTTCTATGAAATCCTTAACACCAAAAATATTCTTAAGTGATTTTATTTCACTATGAAAATAAGTAAAGCCCACAGATTCTGTTTAGCTGACCATGTTTTTAGACAACTGTACAACAGTATGTGAAGAACAAGGATACAAGCCAATAACTAAAGGAAAAGGTTACACCCTTTTAAGGAGTGGGCTTTTGTTGTGGTTTGTTTTTGGTTTTTGGTTTTTTTTTTTAACTATGAACTCTTTCCATAGTAGATGTAAGCATTGTAAAGAATTATAATGGTTGTCCCCTTCCCTTTAAACTCCTTCCAACAGAGAGGAAAGCACAAGCGTCTTACAAAGTCATCTTCCTTCCCTGTCTCTCTGGGCTACTTGAGAAAGATGAAATTTGTTCTTGTTTAAGAGGATTTAGAAACATGGCAAGTCTTGTGCTATTAGTGTGCGTCAAGACGAAATCACCTCAGACACCTTACCTCTTCAGCACATGGTATATAGTTAGGGACGTTGTTGGCCCACATAAGACCAAAGCTATATAGAAGCAGGAGGCCACGCTGGCAAAGATCTCTGATACTACTTTTGAGTTCCACTCTTCCTAATGGATTAAGTGAGTAGTTACCATGAGGTTATTGCACAACCCTGTGAAATATATTTGGTAGCTGAGCCTCTGGAACCAGTACAGAATTCAGCTTGTTTTTTCAAAATGCCAGCTCATGTTACAGTGGAACCGAGTACAAGATAACTATCTGTCATTGTTTTTATTTTACAAACCCTAAACTATTTACCTTGACCATGCATTGTGGTCCAAATCATTGTGTGTTTGGGATCATCTAAATTTATATTTTGGCTTGTTTAAAGACACACTATTTGTATGATTTAGGATGCTTAGTGGCATGCATACTAATTGTAAAAAAACAAAAGTAAAAATCCATCGAATATTACCCAGTAGACTAGACAGGCTGCTTCAGGGCTGTTATGGTCCATCAGGTAAATACATACTTTGGAATGCATACTAATGTCAAAAAACATGAGTTATTTACCCAAGAGATGCTGTTCCAGTATATGAGGCAAATGTGTATCTAGGGTCTTTTTGGTTTTTTTAACAACAGATTTTTCATTTTTTCGGACTGAGAAGACTATAGCAATTTTGAGAAAGCTGCCATGACCATTTATTGGAAAAATATACACATTTTCAAAGCTAGCACGTGTGCCAAACTGCAAAACTGTATGCTGTTATTAATATGCATTTATATAGCACCGTAATGTTGCATATAACAACCTCTGGAACCAGGTTCCTAATAAGCCTATATATTACTGTAGTCTTATGTAATGCTGGCTTTGTTTTGCTGGTAATTGAACAGATGGATTGTTGTTGCTCGCTCCCAAGCACTTTGGGTAGTGCCAGGTCCCCATGTTAATTCCTCAGTGTTGCTGAAGTCCTTATGGGACATCAGAAACAATATAAATACATAGCAAACATAATATAAACAGTGTGTTTTCTGCACATTAACCACTTCATCTCTGCATCCGAGGCAACTGTATACTCTTAGCTTTGTTTACAGCTGAATAATATGTGGTATTGAGAGATTTAATGACTTGTCCAAGTTTAACCACCCGGTTGTGATGTGGGGATGCAAAATGTTGTTTTCTCAGAGGAAAACTTTCTCAGCTTTCAGTACATTTTGTCTCTCTCCCCTCCTATCATTAAAATAAACATGCCTGTAATCAAGCAACAGACAACTTTCTGTTCATGTTACTGAGTGGGGTCTCAAAAAAACCATTTTCTGAAAGGATCTGAAACATGACAAAGTGTATAGACCAATGCATTTGAATCTGCCCTCTGAATTTGGATGTCTTTTATTTGATTATTTTCAGTCTATCTTTTAAGACCAGTTCTGTGGCGATGCACTCACTGAGATGTGTTCAAATGTGGGCACCGTAATATTTTTCCTCTTTGATTTCACTCCCATCTAAACAGCCATCCCCTACTCCGATTCCTCAACAAAATGCATCCTAACTTGGCACCTTCTTTGCAAAGTTCTGGCAGGCAGCTACGTTGTAATGGACAAGCTGCAATGCCAGCTATGGCAGCGTAGGGAGGGGAAGAGGGTCCACAGTAAGTGTTGCTGATGCAGCTTTTTCCATAGGAGTGCCAACAGCACGGCTATATTAAATTATATAGCACTAAAGCCAGAAGGTCATTAAAATGATTTGAAAATTCCTCTGTTATACAGTTATCTTTATAACTTACTCCTATCTATAGATGGCGGAACTATGACTTTCATTCATGTGCCAACCATATACTACAATAATTATAATACTACACTCATAAAACCCAATTGCTGTGTGCATGTACAGCTCAACTAAAGTTCAGCAGATGGGACTGTGATTATAGCCCCAGCCGCAAGAGGAAAAACTGTGATATTTGGAGTAAAAACTGAGGCTGATGGAGTTGTTATGCTACATGTTCAAAGTGTCATTACAAGCTGGTAATTTATGTTTTGCGTGCTAACTGAGCGGCCTTTCTTGTGTGTGTTAGTTTGAACGACAATGCATTTTTTCATATGGGAGGAAGCAACAAAATAATAGAGTGAAATTAACCAATCAAAATCATGGTAAATAAAAGTCTCTCTCTCTTTCTTTCTTTTTAAGACTCAAGAGGCAGCTGGCACTCTCAGGCTTTGTTATATTGAGGAAAGAGAACAGCAAACTGCATGCAGTATAGAGTCAGTCTCATTGAAACTAATGGCATGAATGATCTCACACTATTGTAGTAAGACGGAGATTTACTGTGCTTAGTAGAGAACCCATATTATGGAGAAAAGCATCGATCTACTTCCACATTTTATTCACATGAACGACAAACAAGTTATTCACTACTATGCAGTCACATTCAATCCCTTAGTGTCTAAGTCACAATGCCTTCCAAGTCCCTCACACTTTACAGCTGTGCAGAGCACCTAGCCAATAACTACTTGTCTCCACTTTACAACTAACAGAAAAGGTTTATTAGCCCCTCTTACTTGACCAGTTTACAGTTTAGACCTCTGTTTGCTGGACAATTTTAGCCACAACTTTTGATTCCTACAATAACATATCCATTAATACAATGTCCCCTCTCTCCCCTTGTTTTTCATGGTAGGCATTAGGCAGGTGGAGAGAGAAGCTGTGACTACGTTGACAATTTCACTTTTTTTGTCACATTATGAAATTTCTGTGGCCTGGACATTCTCCTTCCCAGAGCCTGTTGTCTCTGCAAACAGACTGCATGTGAAATCAGCAAGGATAGGCTAAAATAAATGAAGAAAGGAAAGGCAAGGAGAGATACTCAGTGCAGCATGGATGCTTTGTTCTTGGCCTTCCTGTATTTATTGACTAATGCCACCTGATACGGTTAAAAAGAAAGGAAAAACCTATAATTTTGATATCGTAATGGAGGTATCATAGTGGTAGTGGTTTCAAAAGAAGGAAAATGCTGGCAAATTGTTTTACTTCTGTTTATATTTCCTTATCGTTGGAGAGAGACTTGATAATGGCAAAGGATAGTTGAAAGGTGTGTAGATAAACCACATGCAGAATACTTCTGTGCTTCAATCCCTGATTATCTACTTTATACCATAGTATCTGTGCAAGTCCTCCTTAACCATAAGAGGATGCTTTTGGTACATGAACTTCGGATGATTGAGAGTCCCTGCCACCGTCCTGCTCATCGCTTTCAGTAGCCCTCAGGGCAGCAGATTAAGGATCTGACTGGAAAATCTGTGTACTCTACTACCATTCCTGACTATTTTAGTGGTCTTTTGGGAAATGTGCAGTTGATCTATAGAGCATCTGTAAATACGACATCTCAAAATCACCTTTGAGCCCTTGTTCTCAGTCATGCGTACCTGTATTTCAGTTGGTATCATTGTAGCTCCAGTTGTATAAGTTGCGTTGCCTTCATAAACTCTGTTGCACATTCTTTAATTGCATACATTTTCTATAATCTCTAAATATGACACATAAAACACTGCAGAAAAATATTGTTTTCTAAAATGATATCACACCAAATATATCGTTACTTGTTATAATATAATTTATGTTTATTCTTCACTCTCCACTTTCAGGTCAGCCATACTTTTTAGGGAGTATGAGCACACAGTTTTCAAAATGTTGATGTTTAATAACATTAAAGGATTTGTCCCAAAGGTGGCCAAGTCAGGAATGGAATCTGTCTTCTAAACCCCTGCTCTCATTCTTAAAGAGCTTTCCCTTGATGTTCTGTGTCCCCTTGATACAAACTCTGAATATAGTATGGAATGGATGGAAAAAATACCTTAGTATCCCCAGTGCTCTAAGGTAACACTGTGTATGCTGCATTTCTGAGTTTGCCTTTTCAATGTATACTTTTGCTTGGTTCTTACATTCCTCTTCTCAAAATGGCATAAAATAACTGCAAGGTCTTGATTATAAAAATAAGAAACTTGCAGTTTTAAAACAGGCTCTCTGCTGGGAGCTGAGTGCAGTAATCTCAGTGTAAGCAAGACAGGCTGTTGAATTTCTTACTTTTAAACATGAGCTTGGCTGATTTGAATTACAAGCAGCACAATTTTGTGATTTGGAAGCCCTGGAGATACATCGGTACTGGAAACGGAGATAGAGGAAAAGAGTTTCCAGTCCCAGGAAAAAAAGGTTGATTGCACAATGGTGTCTCAAATAATTTAATAAAGGAAAATAACCAAAAAGAATTCCTGGGGAATTAGCTCTGGACACATGAAGTGCCTCATGCTTGCCCTTCCTGAGGGAAAGGTGGCTTTGTCATTTTTGCTCTGCAGGAAAGCAATTGTGTTGGAGCTGAGTGTGTTTAGGAATCTAATTTTCAAAAGGATGCCTTCATACCTTTTCCTCTGTGATTGAGAAAATACATGGGAGCATAAGTTGCTGCAAAAGGAGTTGACTGGGGCATGGTATGGCCTCAGTTTTCAGGCACGGCTTTTATGCTTGGGCCTGTACTCATATATAATGTATCATTTGTGCCTGGGATTATGCCCACTTTGAAGGTTTAGCTATAAAATGCATGACTTGTTTTTCCTTTTCCTGAGGCTGGACATGCTCAAGAAAATCCAAGCTGATCTTGAAAACAAAGCTAAGCTGTGCACAGGTTTCTAGGAGGTGGCGTACAGGGCATGTATGGCAAACAAACATTCGCCTTCAATTTCACAACAGGTTTCTGAAGCCTGGTTTCCCTTGGGATTTTTTATCTTTCTCTTGTCTCGGTTACTCTGTACTACTATATATTGCTAATTGTAATCCAAATGTAACACAGAAGTCACAATCTGTTAATAGTTTGGTTTCAATCACACAATTACTTTTCCTCCTGTTGTCCAGAAATTTTCTGCGAGTCTTTGTTTTCTCATCTCCACACCTTGGAATTGAAGAAAAATAGGACTGGAAGAAACGTCAAAAGAACTTCTAATCCATCCCTCTGCCCCAAGGCAGGATCAATTATACCTCCATCATTCCTGGCAGATGTTGTCCCTTTTGTTTTTAAAATCTTCCAGTGATGGTTATTCCACCATTTTTCAAAGCATTACATTAACTCTTTAAGTTAAAATGAAAAGTCCTGGGGTGTCTGATTTAATTTTAAAGCAGCACTGCAAAGGACTGGATGTAAATGTGCTGTGGAATATGACTTATATAAGGCATAGATTCTCTGTAACCTTTAGGCATGTAACTGAAATTAATCTTTGCAGGGGCTCTATGTAGGACTTAAATTCATTTTTAATGAACTCTGCTATCACAAATCTTTCACAGCTTTTGCTATCCTTTGAAACATGATAGTTCTTGCCATTTGATTACAGAAATTAGTTTAATTTTAAATTGATGCCAAACGTATGATGAAACACAAATATACATTCAGAAAATTTAAATACAAGTTCTTACCCACTCAACATAAACAGATTCCTATTAGATAAATGCTTGTTTATAGGAATGGCCAATTTTATAATTCTAGTCTTAACTGAGAAAATTAGCATACCTGTATGCAAGGGTGGTATGTTCTTAGCTTCTGTGTACTTTGTATGTTTTCCATTTATATGGAATCTGTTATTAGAAATGTGCTGTTGCTACAGCACTTACAAGGAAACAACAGTTTCAGTATTTTAAGACCTGTGGGACGGACTGTCAATCTTCTGCAGCTGGCAGATGATACTCCTGGTGATGAGGGTCTTGGGTGTAAATAGTACATTCTGTTAGTTTCTGAAGATGCTGACATTTTATTAATAGAAATATATTAAAATTGTAGCAGATCAGAAATCAGTCACCCTTTGAAGGGGGGAAGTTCCTGGGTTGTGGTTGTTTTGGTTTTTGTGGTTGTTGGTTTGGTTTTTTTTTTTTAAATGCTGAAGAATTAAAGAAAACCCACTTTCTGTGAAACCTTCAGACATGGTAGGGAAGATAACCAGGGTTCAGGGCTTTATTTACGGCTTAATGTTATCCAAAATACCTCTAAGGTGGTGCTCAAATGCCTAAGACTTGTATGTATTGCTAAAATTTTACAAAAACATTTTCTGGCTCTCCGTACTGGCAAAAAGTGGAAGAGTAATAACCTCTGTATCCTGTGAACTTGCATACTTGATTATTGGCTCTCTTTTGAAGGTTGCTACAGTTAACTAGAGGTGATCCCAAATTTTCCATACCCATTCCTCTTGCTTTCTTTTACAGGGTGTTTTCTGTTTTCCTAAAATTACACTCATGTTCATTCTTTTTTTTTTAGAAACTCTTTATTCTCGTTCTGTGCTCTGAAATGAGTGTACTGGCTTGCCCCAGGACAGCCTTCCATTCACAATCTTGCTAATGCTGGAGTTACCCAAGCCAGGTGAAGAACAGAAAGTCTTCTCTGGAGAAATGGGTGGGACATGCATAGACTGGGACAGCCAGGGGCTCTGAAGCTCCTCTTAGCTAACAAGGTAGGTTTACTCCAGTGTCTGCTAATCATCAGCTGGGAGAGTCCAGGAGGTCACCTGAAATCCATATGCCCCTTTGCTGTTGTTCTCCCTCTAAGAGCTCTGAGTGTGTTAATGGTGCCTCAGCCGTAGACGAAAGGAGGAGGAGAGATAAGAAGAGCGCAGGGGTATTATTCAATATGGCAGTACACGTGTGACTTGTTTTCTCAGGCTATCACTTAGCACTCATGCTATGATACTGTGCAGGAGGGTTCCTTGGATGGACAGTAACCAAGCAGCACTAGCTTGGAAAGCAACAGATACCTCGATTCCTCTTGCTTTTTTTTTTTTTGGTTCATGAACCAGAACAGGCTCCTTTTGGCTACATAGTGAGAATGGACCCTCAAAGCATGACTCTCCAGTTATTCTTCTCTCTCATGATACAGTCCTGTGTTTAATATCACTTCCAGCTAACCTTCATAAAAATTTATCTATGTTTGCAGAGGAGTAGGAAGAAGAGATTTTGCTAAGATATAAAATGCATTTGATGTGCTAAAAGAGTGAAAAACTCTACAAGCAAAGAGTGTTGACATATCTTATCTCAGTTGTCAGAAGTGGCTTGTGAAATACAGTGAGATGAAATCCATGCTCTACATATGGACAGTACAAGCATTTCTTGAGCTTATTCTAACTTCATTAGGCAGCCTTCAGACTCACAAAAGGCGCTTGCCATGACAAATGTAAGTAGGTTCTTCCTTGTCTTTCAACTTTTTTGCTTTGTTATTTCTTTCCTCTCAACATCCCTATTCTCCTGTTCTACCTGACTTTCAGACAGCCCGATGTTGTTGCCTTTCCGTACCTGTAATGGCTGTAACCTAACAGGGAAACGAAGTGGTATCTTTTAACACCCATGGTTTGTTGTTATTTCTGTCTTTTTCCCTTAAAGAGTTAGGGAGCATCTGAACACAGACACAGTACCCTTTCCACATGCTATCTAAGGATGGAAAAGCGGTTGAAAGGACAGTGAATTGAGGGGAAGTAAAGTGATACAGAAACTAACAAACTGTTAGGTAGGCACGCAAGCGTAAAGCTGAAGTTATGCCAGTGCCAGTTAATGAGTTTCTAATAAGGTATGCAGATGGTATCCAGGAGGGCTGTGCCTGCAGGGAGCGTAGGTCCTAGTATGCATCAGCAGCTTCATGAAAGAAGATGCAAAAACATTTGTGTGACAAATAGATTGTTAAACTTGGTGCTGCTGTTGGAGAAAGAGCTCCTTTACTTCCATCATTTAATTAAAAATGTTCCACTTGGGTAGTTTGTTCTACATAGGAAGCTCGTTTTACATACGTAGTTTTTGCTGTGGGCTTTAAGATGTAAGATATTGGCCTCACTGCATGTGATAACATTGCATCAACAACGAGCCTGTTCTCCAGTGTGCCCAGGCAGATCTTTCATTCAGGACAAAGGAAGTGTGGTTTGTGTTAAAGATATAGTTCAACTTTCATAATAAAGCAAGTTGTGAATGATGAATGAAAGCACTTATTGAGCTGAAAGTGCACACACCAGATTGAGCAATGTTGATCTTTGTGCAACAATCAGCTGAGTAAGAGAAAGCAGGGACTGTCTCGGCTTGACCTTCATTTTATACTTTTTTTAGCTGCAAATTAATGTTTCCAATTCTTTGGCAAATGACAGCTGAAATTTTGCCTGTTCCTTACCTGACAGTGCAAAAAAGGTAGATATGCAAATTGCACACACATAAGGGAAGGCCAGTCTTCTGACAATATAAGCAATAAAGTCCCGTTGTATAAATTGTTATGCAATCAACATATGCAATTATTCACATTGGTAGTTTAGAGGGAAAGATTCCATACTCCCTGGCTGACTCTGAGCCATTTCTCCTCCCTCTTCTCCCCCCTCCCCAATTATTTTTTTTTCCTACAAAATCAAACACTGTCTTTTTAGTAGCTTATTTACCATGAAGAAATACCTTGACTGGAATTAAAGCTGAATCAGATTTTAATTTACAAGGAGTGTTTGAAGCAGATTTTCAAATGGCATAGCAACACAAAGGTAATTCACAGAGGCGTGTGTTTAAAATAAGGGGCTAGTTTATAGGAAAATCCGGAATGTGGGCCGGAACGTGTTCCAGAATTCCACCCTCTTGTCCTGGCTACACAAACAATGTGACCGAGGCCTGCCAAGAGTTGTCATGTTTAAACAGAGAGAAGGAAAGTGGCAAGAATTCCCTCGGCACCATAATCCCTGCAGCCTTGTTACTTAGCACTTTTAACAGAAAGGCGGATACAGGAAGCAAGAATAAGACATAGCACACTCCATCCCTTCTCTCCAATAAACACTGCTTAGAATCCTATCTAATCTGGGAGAACAAACATTTTCAAGGCTTTCCTCTGAACATTTGATCACAGTGACTAGAGCAGTTCATTTTAATTATTATATTTTTTTAGCCCTCTCCACTTTTCCACTAAATGCTGCAGCTTTGCGCTTCTTGCACTCCAAGACGTAACTCGAAAACTAAATCTTGGGGTCTCTAGTCAGGTGAAATTCTATGAACTTTAGAGGATATTGGCTTCAGGAAAAACTACTAGGCTTGGCATTGTAACTGCTGCTGAGTTAACAATTACGGAAAGAGTTAAAGAGCCTATCGCTAGGGTGATGGCTGTTGCATAAGGGAGTCTTAACCTATGTTGAGCGAAATTCCTCACAAGGCAATTTGAATTGATGGGCTTTTATAACCACCCAGTCAGAGATGAATGCATAATGCACTGGCACAAAAAGGTCCATCCCACCCAGAGGTTGGCAGGTATCCCTGTATTTTGAGGTAACCAATTTTTATGAACTGTCTGCCTCATGTGTAATTGACATGAAAGGAATGGTTTTATGGTCCCCTTTAAAAGTTTTTGTAGGTAGATTGGCTGCCCTTTAGCATTATGAAAACCGCGTTTGGGGGATGTAGCAGGAATTCTTTTTATGGGCTGTGGCAGTGAGTGGCTGAAGGTTGAGAAGGTTTGACGTTTTCCTTTTAATGCTCTCCAAAAGGATGCATGCCACATCAAACTGCCCCGTTTTCCCACCTATATGGCAGCTTTGCCACCCACCACGTCCTTCACAAAATTTTCATCTGTGTTTTCCATTAATAATGTCAAGTTCCTCTTCAGACAGGGATGTGCTGAAGGGTCATAATACTTATGTAGGCAGAAGTTATTAATACAGAGTCTCTCTTGAGAATGAGCACAGAGCTTCAAATTCACGTACAGAACAGCAGATCTTTCTCTCTCATTTGTATTTGCCTCAATTATGTGTGTCTTCACTCTTGCCTGAGGCCTTGAGGTTGTTGCTATCTTCTAAACATTCGCCTTTCTACCGCTACTTTTTAGTGGGAATACAGGAGGCTGGGGAAATCTGGGTCTGTGATAGCTTTTACTCTAGGCTTATTGTTAGAACAGGTACTTTTGTCTTTGGTTTTTTTCACCTATAAACTGAGAAAAGTAGTGGCCAGCTTCCCAAAAGCTATTGTTAGACTTAAGCAACTAATGCTGTAAATTATGAAAGACACGGAGTATGCTAAGTGTTGCACAGCTGTTCATGTCCAGGCCAGGTTTTTCAAGGAGCTGAGTGCTCAGCGGTTGTTGTCGACTTCCAGTTCAACTCCTAAAGGAAATGCCAAAATAATCAAAACTTCTGCTGGAGGCCTAGTGCTTCAGGAAATCTAGTCATCTGATTTGGAGATGCACGTGGGCAATTGAGTTCTTCTGAATATCTGGCCCCTAACGGCTATGTTTAAGGTTGGCACATCCTTCTTGCACAACTGGCATATTAAATACTTTGAAAGGCTCTGCTTTCATTTTATCCTGAAAAACAGTGTTTAAAACACAAGCCTTGAAATATGTTTCCTGCTCATTTTGCTCTCTGGGAGACCAAAGCCTCCTCTTTATGAACTGAACAGGCAATTACAGCCTGCAATTCCCCACCGGGTTCTACCAATACGCCTGCATCCTCACCTGGAGGGTAGGAAGTAGTTTGTTCTTTATGCCCAATCAGTCCTTGGCCTCTCTCCTCAGCTATCAAGCAGCAGTTTTTCTCATGCAATATTGCCAACTAGTAACCAAATTGAAGCAATTAAAAGGCTTTGCACATGTATCGTATGGTAATTACTTCAGATTGTCAAGTGAAAGTCTCCAGAACCCATTAACAACATTTTGAACTAGTTCATACTCCTCAAAAAAACTTCAAAGTCTTTTGGTGGGTAATTGATGTGCCTTAGTCTTCCCCTTTTAAAACCAAAGCACAGAACAGTGTTGTATGGCTACTGTCATAAGCATTTGAAAACTAGTCGCCATGAAGAACTCACTCTCTCTCTGGTCTATTTACAAGCAAACACTGTTCCAAAGGATCAGATTTTTTTTTTTCTTCTCAGTTTTGCCATTGTAAATGGAAGAAGTCAGAGGAATATATAACATGGAACTGTAACCACTAGTAGACTCTTGCTTGTATTAGCTCTGAAGTTGTTTGTGGTGGTTTTGTTTTGGAGAAATGTACGTTCCAAGTGATCAAACCCTCCAATACTTGCTAGGAAGGGCCTTTTGTTACGCCTGTCCTTAGCTGTGAAAGCACTTAATGCTTTCACAGAAATCATCTATAAGAATAAGCTATGAAAGCTATGACTGATGCTGAGAGAGGAGAACAAGTTAAACTTGTTCTTCAGAACTCCCCCACTCTTCTGGGAACTGAGGACCATTGCATAACATATAGTAAGATATCTAGTAGTATATAAACTGCTGGATTACCTAGATACAAAGGAATGAAAGGATCTCCTATCCCTTTTTGTTTTTTAATTTCTTGTATTCTAACACACATTTTTTGAGAGATATTTATATGGATTAGATTGACTTGCCAGTCCTTTGGCAAGAGTGTTTTGTCCTATATTTAATCTTCCTTAAAACTACTCAAATTGTTGTACTAGGCATGCCTGTTACATTCATTTTGAGTGCAGAGAAAAGGGCAGCTGCTTCAACAGTTGTCTTTTCTGTTACAGTCTTATCAGAGGAGCTATAAAACCATGGATGTCTTTTTCTGTATGCACGATTTTATAATCATGAATAATCTCTGCGTTGCACTGATTCCTGGGAATATGAAAATTGCCACTATAGGGCTCGGTGTTGTCAAAAGGGCATGTGTGTACATGCATGCCCAGGCACGTGGTTAGACTGGAGAGAGTCGCTGCAAATACACCTAATAAGTTTTCCTATATACATAATATGTCCTTTAGGTGGTGCCATTGTGTTTTTTTAAGATAAGACTGCACACTCGAGAAAGTGTAAGGCACTGTAACAGAAAGGATGCAGTGCACAATACATCCTTATACCCTAAGTGACTCGGAAACATCTGAGTGTACACAGCCATCCCCATGTACAGGATGTAATGTCGCTAGAGTAAATATAGAGCGGCTGGTGTCAACAATGAAGAAAGCAAAAGCTAAAAGAAGAATGGCAACTTGAAATAGCCAGGAATCTTTTCTGAAAAAGCTTTCTCAGACACAGTTCAGCTTTTAAACACTAATGTCAGTGAGAAATGACAAGTGAAAAAACAGTAAGAAATGTAGTTATTAGCCATGGCTGTGATCCACAGAGGCTGGATTTGAACAGCCAGGCAATGCTAAACCTATCCAAAAAGTAGTGTTTGGATATGTCAGTTGGGTTCACGTGGCTCTTGGTTGATGATGAATCATGAGGAATCCTAGAAACACGCACAGAGAAATGTCTTGGGTGGGTCTCAAAGCAAAAGTGAAATCTATTTTGTCCATATTTTGTTGCTAAGCAGGCAGTGTTGCCTCATAGCAGGGGCAGGGGAAGGAGTAGGGGAAAGTAGGAGACCAAGTGCCTGGTCTCATGGCTCTGGATGGCCGGTTGCTCACTGTGCTTTTTTTAATACATCTTCTAAATTCTCTGTGCTTCAGTTTGAAGCAGCGTAGTTGGGCTTAACGATCTAGTGCGTTTTAGGTGCCTTGAGAGAATGTTGGATTAATGGGATCACATCCATACAAAGCATTGCTGCTGTTGTTTACATATTGTTTATCTTATGTTTTCTTAAAAATCAAGGCACCCTCTGTCCCATGTTTTCTCACTACATACAGGTCAGAAAAGCACAAAAGTACTGTATGTCTGAAACATTTCCAGCAGCTTCCCTGGACCTGCTTCTAAAGCTCATTGAAATCTTGTTAACAGAACACTCTACCTCCCTCTGATACCTCACACTGCAAAACAGCTTTGAAGGCCTAGACTGAATAATGAAGGAAACAAGGGCATCTGGGGTCCATTATTTACCCCATTTCATAAGGCGCTTCTACAAAGTCTGCTGCCTGCCTTTTCAGATCCATGACAGAAATAAATACAAAGCCTGGAAAGAGCGAGCAAGTCAGAGTTGTCTGCTGCCCTCTCCACTGCCCCCCTCCCCTTTTCTTCCTGTTTCACAGGACACATTTGTTTCATCTCAGCTAAATGTAGTTCTCTTTCTGCCCAAGACACTTGTTCTTTCTCCTTCACAGATTGTTTATTCCAAGGAACTCCTTTTTGCTTGGGAAGACATCTCAAACACCTTTGGGTGTTTCTAAAGGAGACCAACCGGTGTGAAGCTACTCAGAGATAATTTTTTTAAAATTTATTTTTTTCCTTGTCAAACTGACGAGGACTCGAAGACTTGAAATGGGATTATGGCTGTGTTAGGAAAACACATGTGAAGTGTCAGTAAAGTGATTCCCATCTCAGTGTCCTAATTCACAGGAGGGTATTTTAATGTAATGGGAGTAATATGAAATGTTAATGCATCCAAAAGGCTGGAGCTGTCGCAGAGGGAACAAGTTGTGGAAATTTTTGTAAATTCTAGAGCGCCTGAGCATTTGTAAAAGGGCTGGCCCAAGATGCCTCTACACGTCTTGTGAAAATAAACCCTCTGCAAAGCTGGCTTTCCAGTGAAAGTCTTTCAGAATGCTCAGTCAACACTAGAGCACTTTCTCTAGGCACTTAGCATGTCTAGTATAGGTAAGGTATCTGGGAGGTTACACGGTCACAAAGGAACTGTAAGTTACAAACAAAATATTTGTGAAATTAGTTTTCTTTAATCCCATCCCCCCTTCCCCCCCCCCCAGATGGTAATTCATACTAATTTGTTAGCTGCCACAGTTTGATGTAGTTGTCTGTATAAATATTTGCACCTGTGGTTTCTATCCACAAACTTTCAAGGGATTATTGAGAGGGGCAACTATTTGCGAGCTAAACCCTGCCCTTATTAAAGTCCTTTGCAAGAGCTCTCGCTGAAGTTCCATAGATTTATTTTTTTTTTCATTTACCTAGATAGGACATCTCCTTTACACGCTTCCACTTTGAATTAGTTGAACTTGACTGTTCCAAATTAAGTAAATGAATGTCTGCGATCCATCTGAAATGGACTTTTCCTTTTGCATTCAGAAATTGCAATAATGTTATTAATGTGTCAAAAAAAGATGGAAAAAAATAGAAGAGCTTTGGATAAGTGGTTGTTTAGTAAGCTCCTAAAACCAGTTTCAATAATAATTTATTTGTCCTGAATGAGGGTTCAGGTCTAAAGAAGAAGCCTAGATTGTGCACATCCTGAATTTTAGGGCTGCTACAGCCTCTGCTGTTTAGTCGCAGCCATTCAAGCCATTTTCGAAATGGGATAAGGTTTGTGTTTCAATCTCCCTGCCTATTGTTCAAGGAGTAAATCATCTTGTGTTCTTTAGGCTGGGATCGACTTTACAGGACCTTACGTGCCTGAAACATCATCCAGAATTAATCTCTGAGGTGCAGAGGCTACCGCTGATTTCTTTTAAGTGCACAAAGCTGCTTCCTGGTTATATTTATAAAACTAACGGGTGAGGTTTTTTTCCTCTTGGAGAAAATGATAAATCTCAGAGTTCACCAGCATGTGTTTCACGGGCAGTTACCAACCTGTGATCATGTGCATATCATCTAAATAAGAGACAGAAAAATCTCCCAGAAACAGCATGAGTACCATTTATCTTTCTACCATAATAATTTTAGGTTTAGCCAACAAAGTATCTCACAGGATATTTAGCTGACAGCCCACACCACCAGCCTCTGCTGAATCATCGTCATATTACATGTGCCATTCCTTTTTCTTTTTTTTTTTTTCAGTATTAGAGAGCACGTTGCTTTGCCACTAAAGTAACTGCCAGGCAAAATAATGAGTCATTCCTTTTAAAAAGCAAACTGAAAATTTATGTTTAATTCAACCATAGTATCTCATAGTTGGCTCTCAAGCCTCTGAGGTGCTACATAAAGATTTACCTGTTTTCAGCAATGTGCTTCCCACCAGTCACTGTTTCTTTATAACAACAAGCCCCAAAGAGAACCCAAAAAAGGTAACGCTTTCTGCCAAACAGTACTCCACATTCTGCTGCCTCGGTTTCTTGCACAGAAAAGAGAGAAGTGAAAGATTACCAAATACCTGTTCTTAATCAAAAGCTTTTTGTTGTACCTTTGCTACTATTTTGGAGGTATGTGGGAAGCCTATTCATGTGAGCAATGCGAGGTGGTTTGAAGACACTGTTATTCCATTTCTTGCCACAGATGTTAGAAGAATGGCCCAGGCTGCACAGGTTAAAATGGGTTAAAAATGAGCACTCACAGGTTAGCACAGTTGACTTGGACGGGGTACAGAGGACTATAATATTCCATGTTCTGATTGCAACCTCCTTTCGTATTTGCAGGGAGATTTGCCTCATTTTCACCATATTTCTTATGGAGTAAGAAGGGTATATGAAAACCAGTTAGTGGTTATATGCAAAGCTCTGTGGAAATGCCAGGCATCGTCCCCTTGATCAAAACCTGGTGGATAGCACAGGCAGTTAAATCAAGAAGGTGGTGGCAGTCTAGCTCTAATTACGTACTTCTCGCTGGTCTGACTTCTACATACCTCCTGGGGTACAGCACTTGTCTGTTAGGCTGAAACTATGTGGTGGTGAGTACCGCATGCTATTATCTGCTTTGCAGGCACTACTGTGTTATTGCCTGGTAACTGCAGTTGCTAGACTTTGAAACCAGTAGGTTAACTAACTCTCGAGGGAGCTAAGGGTATATGGTATCCTGCTGTCTCACAGCTTTGGAGCTATTAAGCGTACATATGCTATGTTCTATATTAGCCTGGATTTCCCTGCAGCTCACAGCCTTGGCTTGCTTTTCATTGCGTGGTTCCTCTCACATTAGTTCCCTGGGCTTTTTGTCCATTTACTCTCAGTTTCTGAAATAACTTGGTATTTCTCGCCGGATTTCAGTAGGATCCTTGCTTCTTTCCTCACACTTGCTACTGTCCTTCTTGTCCACTGTCTGTTTGTTTTTTTCTTTCTGCTCTATTCATTTTAAATGAACTTCATAGTTTTTGCAGTTTGAGCCTGCTTTGCAGAAAAGAGTGTAACAGGCTACTGACAAAGGTCCTGAGAGTTGGACAGTTTTCAGTCGTGTCAGTAACTTGTTCCGATTAACTATAGGATGTAAAATGAGTGGAGAATAGGTACAGCCCTAAAATGTTATGACAATTACCTATCTTGCTTTGAGGTCCTCAGGTAGGAACAGCAACACTATTGATTACTATGGTCAGAGAACGCTGCTAAGAACTCATCTAAATCTCAGCTTTCAGAATTAATCCTCCCTGTGGTGTAGTTAAATTGTTCAATCTATTAGTCTCATTTTTCTTCCATGTTAAATGGAGGTAATACTAATTGCTTAGTTATCTCATGGAGTGTTGTGGGGGCTAATTAGTGCTTGGAAATGAAAAGATATTGTTTAAACACCACAGGGACCAAGAGACGAAACAGTGAAATTGGCTGGATTCATCCCAAAAGTGATGGCTCCATCACATTTACCTACATGTTTTTCTGTGTCCTTTCATCTTGACTTGTCAGCTTGCTTACAAATCTTGATACGCACCAATACAGGTGGGTGGAAGGTGGGGGGAGAACTGGGGAAAATTTAGTGGAGTGGGTAAAAGAAGAAAGGAAGAGCTTAGTCACCTGTCAAATTAGTAATACCCAGTGCGGTTTGAACTGTTGTACATCCTCCTCCTTTCACAGCACACCTTATTTGACCCTGCCATGGTGATATGTGGGTTTGTTTTTTTAAAAAAAAAAAAAAAGAAAAGAAAAATTAGAAGCTGCAACAATGACACAAGCTGTTACTGGAGCCATTTATAAATTTCTCTTGTCCTTCTGCATAATCTGCCTGCCCCTTCCCTTTTACCTTAACCTTCTGCACCTTTCCTAGCCACATGTACGTTACCCTGTCCTTACAGTTTCCCTACCCTCTTGTCCATGTCCTATTCTTCGTCCTCCTTATAGCATTTTCCACTTCCAAGCTACAGGTTTATCTTGTCTCTCCTATCATCCTACATGTCCTTATGCCTCCGTTTCCCATTTTCTTGGCAGAGTTATTTAGTGTCATGTATTCATCGTGCACCCCCTGATCTGCTCTTTGCCCAGTGGTTCAGGCTTGCCAAGATAGCGTCTGATTATTGCAGACTTTGAGATATTGGATGCAGGATTAGCTAGATGGCTGAATGATTAATGAACCAGGCTCACAACCACATCTTGTTAAGACTGGGTTTATCAAATCCATAAGGGAGCTGCTCAAATCCACTGTTGTGGATCATTTTTCCTTCCTCAAAACAAAACAAAACCCCAACAAAAACAAAAAAACCAACAAAAAAAAAACAAACCACAAAACAAAACACATACGAAAAAGTCCCCACCAACACAAACCGAAAAAGCCAAACCTCTCCCCTTGTTGCTAAAATATTTATTACCTTGTGACATCCTACCTGGACTCTTGTGTCTTCTTGGTGTGCTTTAATGGCCAGTTTCATCACCATGGCTGTGTCCCCCTCTCGAATTATTGTGATTTTTTTGCTCATCTTTACCACAGAAACACCTACAATATCTTGGTCTAGTTATGGCCATTTCTGGTGACCTTTCAGACCTACTCAGGCCTGTTTCATCACTTTCCCTTTTGCTGTGGTCGCCCTCTCCGCTTTCAACCCTCCTCCTAGTGCCTGTCATGGCTCACAGCTGCCTTGTCCCTTCTCTGTAAAATTTCTCTTTTTCTTAATGCTGCCTTGGAACCAATACCTTTTTCAATTTTTTCCCTCCCATTTCATTACTCACCAGTAATCTCCATAGGCTTCTTTCTCCAAATTCCTGTGGCGTGACCTGTCTTTTATTCTGTAATAAACTCTTGCTCATGTAAGTGGTTCTAGTAAATGTCATCTCCACAAACTGCAAAGTCCTGATGCAAAGAACTGATTTTGCAACATGTATGCACATATAAAGTGCCTGTGTACATCACTTGCAGGTCCTGGCCTGTATAATGTTGTTAAATACATGGGCCTAAGCATTGCCTTACGCCTGCCCATCAGCTATGATTCCTGTGAGCATTTAGTAATGGTCTGAATTCATCACATGTGGAAGTGCTCTTTAGTTCTAAGGTCTTTGTCCTGGTTGTCTATGCTTAAGGTAACATATTCTTAACTGTGTGAAAGGAACCATAAATTCAATCGTGTTACCATCATCAACCTTTTAGCTTCCTCAATATACTTGTACAAAGATGGTGTGCGCAATAAAGAGAGGCTATAGGATAATTATGGACCAGTAATAATGAGAGCACCAACTCACACAGGTCAGAGTCCCTGTAAATCCCCGGGGGGAATCATGTAGATGCTCAGCAGCGTGGGGAAGATTGCGCACAGCAACCGAATATCATAACGTGAAACAATACCTGTATGTGCAAGCTGTGAAGTGTTACAAATAGTTGTATTATAGCTAACAGCAGTTACCTGCAGCGAGGTGGAATCTTGTGTCCGTAATGAGTTTAAGCAGGTATGTGTAGTAGGCAGGTGTTTTCCTATAGGCACATCTCACATGCAAGCATGTGTTACTAGATGTACCACAGATCTGACATTCTTCTTAGTGAACTTGGGAGAAGAATGAGGTGGAAAAGGGAGGGGGAGCAGAAACCAATCAAAGAAAGCAATACTTTTTATCAATCATATTTGATGCTATTCTTTCTCTCTCTTTCATCACTTTGATCTCTCAAATAAAACTGATACTTTGGCCACTTTCCAAACTCTTAGCTTTGCAGTCTGAGAGGGCTCTGGGTTAGCTGCTGAGGGTATGTGTTTGCAATTATGCATTTGAAAGTATTTTCCCCTCCGCTGAGATAACATTCTTTTTGTGTTACCACACACTTCTGCTGTCTCGTTTTTCTTCTCCCATGGCACTGCAGGCTGAAAGGCCTCACTGCATTCCCCCTCCTCCCCCGATCTTTGCAACTGATATCTGAATAAAATACTTTACTCTGCTGGTATTTAACCTGCTGAGCCTTTCACTTTCTAGCTGTGAAACAGACAAAAAGGGTATCGTGCAGAAACATCCTGGCAGTTTCATTTCTTAATATGCCTCCAAGGTAAGGCGAGATTGAGCAGGGGTGGGAAAATTTATACTGATGTTAAGGATCTTCAGCGTTTTATTTATAGATTAACATTCACTGGGAACAGCTTTACATTTGATTTTCCAACAAATATTTTTCCGTACAAGAGAACAAATTTGGAATGTTGTTTATCTCTGGCTGTAGTTCAGTGGATAAAGTTTGTAGTAATAATGATCTGTCTTATATAGGATAGATAGTTTGGTTTGTGTTTTTTGAGTTGATAAATTTTGGCTCCACATTACTGAATATACGGAATTATGTCAATTAGTAGCATAAGGAAGATAGACTTTTCTGTATTCCCTGACAAACAGCCAAGTTTCTTGAGTGGAATAGCAGAATTCTGTGTGACCCTGTGAGCCCTTTGCACTGCAACCTGTTCTACCACCCTTGATTTGTCTGACCTTGGACTTGCTCATCGCAGCCCAAGAAGGAGATACTATTTCTTCAAAAAACATATTGCATTCAGTATCAACAAGAAACCTTCTACACATGTAATTTAAACCTTTTATATGGAGTACAGCATTCGATAGGCTTAAAGTGATTGGGGTCAATAAGAATGTGAACACTACTATCTTAGGTCCAATGTAGCATATTTCATTATAAGTCCCTGTGAAAATCAAACATGTGGGGTCCAATCCTATGATAATCCTTCCCTCCCACTGACTTCGAAAGTTGGTTATACGCACTCTCTCCCTTTCGTACATGTGTGTGAGCTTGCAGCCACATGCACCCACACGTGGGATTTTAAAAGAGTAGCTGCCTCAGTTAGAGACATGTCCTGTTTGTTTCTGTCTAGCAGAAAGGAATCCTGTAGGATGGTGCTTGGAGAGGAGAATTGTTCCAGGTGCTTAGCACTGAAACGCCCGAGCGTTTCCTGGTTCGGCTAAAGCTGGAAACTTTTAGAAATCTTTCTACTTCTTAACAGGAAGCAAGGAAGATTTTTGCAGGCCTTGCAGATACCTGGGACAGGATATAGACTTCTCCATTCTTTCATTTTGTGAAGAACTGGCGGGGGATCTTGAAGTACTGGGTGAAATAAAACTGCCAGTCCAGATGAAGTTCCCAGCTAAATACCCCTGATGTTAATGGCAATGTATATACTAAGTGAAGGCAGAATTCTATAAAACTAAGGCCTAATGTCAAAATCTTATGCTAATCATTCCCAAGTTTGTTTTTTGATCATGATCAACTCAACACTCTTCAGCGATGCACATATACCCTCACATCAAACTTTACACTGAAACCTTATAAAGGACGTAAATCTTCTTGGTTCAAGGCAGGTCTGCAGACCAGCTTGGCATAAAGATTATTCACGTAATAGTCTTCATGACTTGGACCCAAACCCAGTAATTTAGGGGGGAAAAGTCAGAAAATAAAATGGCAAAATTAACTCTGAAGTATTTGTAGGACATGGAAATGGCAGTTAATTAAAGCGTAAACATTTTCCTGATCATCTTTCTTCTACTGTTACATCTGAGTTGTGACATGCTTCATCTTATGCTAACTTCTTATAGTTCTTATCTAGCTGAGTAAGATGAATCTCTATCTAGTCAAAAAGGCACTTCAGAGAAGTAAGGACGATCTGACTGGGGCCTTGGTGCCTGATCTTTGTGAGGTGCAGAATGTGTTCAGCAGCCACTGATACTCACGGGAACATATCGTGTTTCTACTGAAGTCCAAAGTTGGTCCTAATTGCCTTAAGGGGAGCTCAAGGCTGAAAGGGAATCAACAGTGTTGAGTGCTTGGCAGCATCTGATCCTAAAAGGTAAGCTTTTTGTGGGCAAATATCTCCTGTTTTCTATGTCACTCAGTCTTGGCTGAAAATGCAATACTGGATGATGAACTAGCTCCACAAGTACCAGCCATTTTGAATTCATATTTCGCAGGGCTGGTTAGTCACATCTGCTAAAAGGCTTAGACTAGCTTTGCTGTAAATTGGTGTAGTCAAAGGAGTTGCACCGGCTTACACGAGCGAAGGATCTGTTCTCTTGCATGAGCCTGCAGCCTATTTCCGCTTGATCTCAGCACCGCTGCAGTTGTATTTACGGTATGCCACATGATAAAGGACACGATGTTGGGTATCACTGAGCCTCCCCTCCCCCTGTTTCTGACTAATGTCTTTTCAGTGTGGGAGCAGAATCCTGATACGCGTGACACAAGCAGAGTACGTGGGAATTAGTTCCATTAAAGCCATGCCATATGGCTCGCAGGGTGCTCTGTGATACCACTGTGCTCCTTGACAGTCTTTCCCTATGGATGGGATCAGCGCATATTCCCTGATTTGCACTCTTTTTTTTAGCGTATCAAACAGGGACAGACTTTTAATTAAAAATGACATCATCATGCTGCTGCTAGCTCGTTGCAGGCAGTCCACATATTAATGCTGCTTGTTTCAGTTTTCAATGATCCTATTATGAATTGTAACCTCATTACACAAACCTTGCTATACAGTGGAATTTCAAATGGGGTTTTGTGGTTTTTAGAACTTAAACAGCTAGAATAAGCACAAAGGCAGTTGCGGTCAGGCAGCTTCCTCTCTTACCACAGCAGTTGTGGAGATGCCATTCCAGTGACCACTGTTTCTACAATGAGTCAGTTTCATTTTTAACAATCTGACTCAGTTCTCTTCAAAGGGGGCAGCATGTTATTTCTGCATGATTTTTGTGTGCATGACTCTTGTACAAAGGGGTCAGTGCCAACTTAACCCTTTGGGACCCAGCCTCCAGGAGCAGCCTGGATTCTCCCGCTTGCGAGGAGGTGCGCTCCTTACACGCCGCAGAATTTGGACAGCTGGGCGTACATCTGTTTTGCCAAACATGCCCTATGTTTTCAGCCATCAGAAAAGCATAGCTACTTCCACTCTAGGTGAGCACCACTGCACCGTGCAGCCTTTGCCGGAAGCTCTTGCAAGGAGACAGAGGTTAAACTGTTTCCTTTTTGAAATGAAAGCATGAAATAAAAGTGCATAGCTCCCCCAAAAAGTGTAAAGAAAAATAAAATTAATTAAGCTAGCCAGTAGCAAGAAGGGGTCCAGTTGTTTCTGTGCATGGTGTGTTATGAATCTGCAAACCCCTGCCAATAACTGCCAGTCACCTTCTAGAATCAGTGATTAAGTAAACAGGAGTTTGTGGAAGTTCAAGCTTTACCCAAAACTCAGCTGCAAGCTCTTATAGCTCATTCATGTAAATTTTACAAACAAGGAATGCAGCAGTTTTCAACATTAATGAAATATAAGAACGTCTTTTTCGTTCCCTATGACTCACAGTTTCGTTTTGAAGTTTTTGAGCTTCTCTTAAGGTTATGGAGTGGTCAAGCGAAGCGGAACAGGGTTTTTGAAATCAGGAAGCCTGGGCGCTGTTTCATTCAGAAAAAAAAAAGGACAGAGAGAGGGAGGGAGGAAAAAAAGCCCTATTCCTGTGTTTGATTGAAAAATAAAACTGCTGCTCTCAGTGAACCTTTGAAGTCCCCCAGCCCAGTAATTGTTTCACGACATTTGCAGCTTGAGGCAGCAAGAATGTTTGTGGTTGTTTTAAAGGCATCTGAGTGTGGATTCCATATGGTTTATTTTTATTTTGGTTTTTTCTAATTTTTTTCTTCCCCACTTGGAGCCTCAAGTTCTTGCTTATTGCCCGATACCCAGTCCCAGCCTACTCTATTTCTGCATGAACTGTTTGTGAAAGAACTGAGTGGATGCATTGTAGCCCCAAGATTCAAGCGTGCTTAATTCAGACAAAAATCTGTGAGTGCCTGTTGAGGCAATAGTTGATTTTAGTCGTGCTTTATCGATACTATATTTGGAGTGTGGCTTACTAAACAGTGTACAGTTTGCTTTCCTGAACAAAAGACCTCTTCATACGGCCTATACTTAGAGCATGATACTCCAAATGCTTGCTATAGAGCATAGTGCTTGCTGTCATGCTTTCAATAGGTAGTTTGCAGTAGGCCTGATAGTAAGCCATTGGAGTCAAATAAAGGGCCTGATTCACCACTGTGTTCCTCCAGTCTTAAAGCAGTGAAACTGTTTTGTTCGGCAGAACAAGCTGAATCTCATCCAAAAATTCTGAAAATATGTACTATAGAAACCAAAGAAATCTAAATTCACTTTAAGGCATACAAACTTGGAAGTGTCAAGCATGCTTGCAACTCCCCCTCGCCTCCCCCCTCGCACAAGACTGCCCATTATATACAATATAATAGGTAACACTATATACGTATTGACAGGGTCCTGTCCAGAGCTTATTAACAAATGACGGTTTCCAAGTTGTCTTTTTTACTTTGCAAGACAAAATGTAGGAGTAAGTTATAATCAGCCAAATGCAGAGTTGTAGCTTGGGTGGTAGTTATCTTTGCTAACAGTGGAACTCCTTCAATTACAATTGGAAGTTATATTGAAGACCAGCATTAACCTTCTAGTCCAGCATGGAACCAGTTGTAGTGACAGGAAATGAACCTAGCGTGTTCTGAAGAGGGAGTCAAACTAGAAGGCACTACATGCTTCATCCAGAGCAGTCCCTCACTTCCTTGAAGTGACTAAATGACTTCCAGCTCTTAGAGTCTGATCAGCTTATGTGTGTAGTTACAGTGTTCTCGCTGGGGTGATACCAGTCCGTGGGGTCTGAGAGCAGTTAGTATGCAGGCTTTAATCCGAGACCTGTAAATGAAGGCTATGTCTATGTTAGTGTGTAGTGCAACATGATCGGAGCAGATCTATAGAGCAGAACAGCTGGTGCTGAGAACCAAGCTGCCCACGTCGCAGGCGTTTGACTTTGGACTGGCTATGGGTGGGACCAGTATTGTGGGCTAAATATCCACTCTTTTGTTTGGAGAGTATTAATGCCCTTCCAGTTTTGTTTTGGCTGAAAGGAAGTGAGTCCCTGCTCTTAGTCTGACATGTAATGGGAATTGAAATGTGGTAACTGGGGACATCTGAAGGAGGAGGTTCCTTCAGAAGAACGCCTCTGACTTGAACTTGAACTCTAATGCACTAATACTCTTGAAAAGGCTGACGCAAGTAATTTTTACTAATGACGTTTTTCCTGTGAATTTTCTTTAAAGGAACAAATGGGTGAATAAAGAATATGCATTTTCTAAGGGGGCAGGGTGCCACAGAGATTATGTCTACTAGGAAATAGCACAGCACCGGTCAATATTCCTGTTCTGTGGTGTTATGTTGTTGGAAAGGCCCCTAGCATGATTTGGGCCAACTTGTGCTCTAGGCAATTCCTGAGCAAGGCAGACAGATATGAAGAGCCATGGGCTATTCCTAGTAGGCAACTGGAAGTGGCCAGCCTATTTTGGGAGAGTAAAAAGGTTGAACATGATGGGAGTGGCCAAACTGTGACAGCTGATGTAAAGGCCAGGGAAGGAGTCCTGCTTAGTGTGCGACTGCAGAGGTAGCCTGAGTGATGAGAAATATAAAAGGAATGATTGCTTACCGTAATGAATATCAGATGGATGAAGTAGTCAGATATGTGTTAACCAAAGACATGAACATGAAAGTTCCTCAAACAAAAATGTTGTAAAAGCAAATTAATGTTTAATATGATTAATGTCCTTTATTTGTGGATATCTGTTAGAGGGAACTCTGCTGCTGTTTTATGCTTTCACAGTACATATGCTGTGTATTACCTTCATTCTAGTCACGTTGTCCTATTTAGTGAGGCCGGGAAAATTTAATTACAAAATAGTGGAAGAGCCTCCTAGAGGGAATCAGATGATCCTCAGAATCAATAACAATGGCCAGTCTCAAATGACAAACCTCCACTGCAGTTAATGGTGCTTGGATGACTTTGGTGAATGAGCTAATTTCTAAGTGCAACCATGTCAACTGCAGGCCTAAACTGAAAAGAAAGGAAGCTTTTAAGGGACAACTTCTCCCCAATCCCCCCATTTTAGTTCTGCATTTGCCAAAACTTAAAATCTGCAATAGTTAAAGTATGACAGTGTTTCCAATACCAAGCACGATCCTTTCCATCAACAGAACTCAGAATACTCAATAAATATCAGTTAATTAAGCTTCACCCCACCTCTGAATGGACGAGTTGGCTGCAGAGTGTTAACTGACCTGTACGACTGGGCAAAGATGTCAAGACATTTACCTGAGATTACATAGGAAAAATCTGACAGAGTCTAGAAATACGGCTGGCTTGAAAGACAGTCATTAGAACCCATAAAGCTGAGCACAAGCAATGTGGCTATGTTATGAGAAGAAATGCACAGCTGACTAAAAGCACAATCCCGGAACCAATGCATGTTTTGTCACTGCACTTCACTGGGACAAATTTGCTGAGTAAGTGCTAAAAAGCTCCAAGACCTTGTATGCCATTTTGAGAGAGGCTTTTTTTATCCAGTGTCCTACACATATGAAGCACATCATCCCTTCACAGAGAACTTACTGTTGGATCAGTTAATCAGGGAGTTAACAATAGAATAAAAAACTAAAAATCCATTGCCACTTGGGCAGGAGATTCCATGTTTTCATAATCATCAGTAATGTACAAACGCTTAACAAGCATGAGGGCAGCTGTGCGGTTTCCACTGAGTACTGGAAAGGGGAATATAATGCCCTAATGTGGTATGGATTAAGATAGAGACAGGTAGACACAACTTCTGTATAACTCAGGTGGTCCATGCACCTGCAGTCATACTGATGGCGCACTAGTACCTTTCATAACTAAAGGTGGCACTCTGAAGCCCAGTGGTGCTTTTGTATTTTGTCTTAGGAAAATAAATTGTACCTGTTTTGCTCAGATAACAAATTTGTAAGATTGAAAGCTCTCTGGTCTGATGTAAATACATATCTAACAAAAAATGAATGGTAGAGATACTAATCCTGATCTAATTTATATCTTTCTTACCCTTAACTCAAAGAATTAGAGAGCAATTAATTTCCTTAATCCTAGAACAGAATCCGTAGCTCTGATGCATCTCTAGAGGTATGTGGTAGAGATGCGCTGGTGCTCCAAATGGGAACTAAAGAAGAACCATTAACGTAAAATTTCAGGGCTTTTGGGGCAGTCTGTTGTAAACAATGACAACATTAGATATTTTTGGAATGGTGGAGAAATATCATGAATATCAGTTCAGTAAAAGACTAGACTATTATACTAGGAAGTGACAACTATGTAAGCACTTGTATACTAATAATTGCATTGAAATTCCAATGTAATACAGAATTTGGGGGTGTTTATATCACGGGTTATGTTTGCGGTTTTGAAAAAAAATCAAACAGCATGTTATTAAGATTTAAGAATCTTTAGGTTTAAAAGAAAGGGGGGAAAAAAAAAGAGAGAAAAGGAACAAAATATGTTTTGTACATAATATTAAAAAGTGCCCAGGACGACCATCAACATCAAAAAAGGGCTTGGTCTTTGAGTAGCGGGAGTCAAAAATACTTGTCTGCCCATTTTTATGTGGTAAACCCACGAATCACTGAAGCTCTCCGACCCTGCCTTCTGAAAATAAGACCAAATCTAGGCTAAACTGTGGAATTTCTATCAGCTCAGGGCAAATGCTACCCTGATGAGGGTAAGCAGATAAAGGAGGCAGGTCCAAGCTGCAGTCACTTGAGTATGTGGAATCTGACAGCAGCTGAAAATCCTTCCTGAGAAGTAGGAATATATGGCGGGGTTAGCTTGAGCTAAGCTCCCTGCCACACTGCTGAAGAGCGATTGAGGTAGCTCATTCAGACCTTGTCCTTTCAGCAGTTGACATTGCAAGGCTGCAGTTATCGGCAGGCACGCAGCAAATTAGGATCCAAGGCGTAATTAATGGGACTAAATCATTATCAGAAGGCAAGCGCTGGAGTTGTAACTCAAATCACAAAAATGTTTGTTCCAATGGAAATAGAATATTTGTAGTATTATTACTTGCTGAATGTGGAACGTGCTAGGAAAGAATGGGTCCTGTTTCAAGGGTTTGCATTCTACTAATGCCAATCCTACACTTGCTACAAATTATAAATTGCACTAGCATTTGCAGAGATAGGGATCCACAAGGGCTGAAGGGAAAAGTCTGGGGCAGCCAGTGGGAAATCAGATGGCCAGTGTCGAGTCATTGTGGCACTGCTGAAGACGTACCAGTTCAGTGGCCTGATGTAGCCTTAAAGAGTAGGCTAGTTTGCTGGAGACTGCTGCTAATTATAGGGCAATGGTCTCATAATTGTGTGTCTGACCTTATGTCCAAAGAAAAACACACATTTGTCCTTTTCAGAAGGGTTTTGGCAGCAGAATGATCCTTAAGATACAATCTCATCCTGAAGTCCTCTCCCTCCTCTTTTTTTGAGATGTAATGTTACTTTTATGTTCTGCATGGCTTGGAGTGAGCCAGTTGATAGAGAGCAACGCTTTAGAAAAGAGCCCTTTAAGTCGCATCCATTTTAATTGGTGTGGTTTAATTATTCTGCTGTATTCTAGGATAATCTAACTACCCTGGAGAGTAGATCTGAAAAAGCTGTGGGGGCTCCATTGTGGTTGGGCAAGCTAGGAAATGTCTTATAAAAGGCACACTGTATCTGACAAGACTAGACTACATTTGTTTGGTATTTTAAATTCCACTAATTTTTGCATGTCTTTGAATTAATTATTCTTCTTTCAACATCAAAGGGAAAGAGAGGACATTTTTACTTTTAACGGTTTTGTGCTATAATAATTATCTTATTGCTCCAGTGACAAGATTGCATGCTTCTTAGGGCTTTGTGATTACAAAAGGAAATGCAGCTAATTATAGTTTGATAGAAATTACAGATTTTGTTCTTTATTTTCTCAGTGGCGTTTGCTCAAGATGGGTCAAATCCTGCAAGGGGTTAAGTTTCTAATGCCCATTGATTGCATCTGAAATCTGAAGACCTTGCAGATTCTGTCTTTGGTGATGCTTATTGACTTTGTTTTGTCATGTGAGTGTAAACATGTACTTACAGAAACAGGCTTTGGTGAAGGCTTGGATTAGAGAACCCCTGACTGATGAATTTTCGTTCTACATCCAAACTTGTAGCTGACTTCTCTAAAACTGGCCATGCAGGATGTAAGCATTTTGCTTTAGTGTGGGAAAGTTCATTTCAGTGCCCGTTCACCTTTTCACAGTTCAAACCCAGTTCTACCGAACGGCAATTTTTCACCCTTCAGAAACCGTGATGATTCATTTATGTGAGACATTTTGATGAGCACCTAGCTTTAGATGATTCTCTTGAATTTCACGCAGCTCTCTGCAGTCAGCATAGCCATGTTATCCTTTTTCTCCAAATCCCTTCATAAAATTTCCTTCCTGCAGCTAGCATTTCGGCATCAGTTTCTCCTGATATTATTATTAGAGGGCTCCAAATATTAGCCTTTAGAAACTTGAGGAAAAACATCAATAACCATGAAATGTTTTTTGTTGTTTTTTTTTGTTTGTTTGTTTGTTTGTTTTTTGTCTCCTGCACATAACTTGTTGACAGAATGAGTGAGAACACACATAGCTGCATCTTTAAGTTTTCTGTGGCACTTGTTGTATTCACTGCCTAGTCCTATATTCTAAGTTAAAGCAAAAATGATTAAGGGAAAAAAAATCCAGTTTCTAATGTAAATATATATCTGTAAATCTTTGGAAATTAGGAGTGCTGAACAGGTTGTATATTTAATGTAGATAAGTTACTTCTTATCTAATCTCATTTTTAATTAATTATTTGCAATAATAATGCAACTGCAATATTCAGGCATATCAATTTTAACCCTTGAAGCCTTCTTATATAAGAAACCTCATCACCATAATAACTCACCGCAGTTTTCATGTGCTAGGGGTGGTCACCTGAGTTTCCCCTGCCCATTACTCAGCCTTTTGCCGTCTCTGGGAGGGCCCTAACCTGGTGTCCTTGCCAGACATGGGTTTTACTTTACTATACCCACTGCTTCATCAGTTTCTGCATTTGAAAGCTCCACCGGGCTATCTGGGGACTAATTTGTCTTGATGTGAAAGGTTCAAGAGGGTGGGAGGCAGGGTAGGAGGCAGCAGGTACTGGCTACCCTTTTCCTGACCTTGATCAATCTGTGTGTGAGCAGGAGAGTCTGGGGCTTCCTGCCCCTGACAGCTGCACCCTGGACAGTAGCAAAAAGAATGATAGAGCTAGAGAAGTCCAGGGAAGGAAGTTTATGCAGCATGGAGGAGTCATATCCTGAGGAAATTGAGTGGAATATGTGTGTATAACTATATAGATAAATATAAACTTTTATTTTTAAGGAATTAAGAGTGTTAAGTAGAAAGAAGAATAGGTCTGAAGAGAGGAGATGCAAGCAGCAATGGCAGTAAGCCCAGGGTCACTTTTTCTGAAGACAAGGAGATGAATGTTAAAGGAACAGGGAATTGTGAATAAATGTGTTTTCTACAAAGTATTCTTTTTCTTTGGATCTTAGACCAATTTGCAGCCATAAATTTAAGGATACTGGTGGTCTGTATAAACGATGGTTTTAATCAGTTTTGTTTCTTCCATACTCTCTTTTGATGTGTCTGTAATTTCTAATTAACCCCCAAACCTGCAGCTCGGCTCTGTGCAGGGTGCTCTGAACTTCAGCTGGGGCTGAGGTGCCTTCACATGGGAACACAGCAGAAGCAAGAAGGCAGTTCTCTTGTTGTACAGGTCACGACTCCCCGTGTGTTTGTACAGCAGTTGGCGTATGAGCACTGAGGCCCTGAATGGCACATTTGGACACTCTGTGATAATCTTAATAACAATAGTAAGGATAAACAAGGGCATGCTATGAACTGATCCTAAAAGAAAGTTTTTTGCTCTGTGAAAGCTGACAGGGTCTGTGACCAAGGGACAAAGCTCAGCCTCTTACGGAAGCAGTGCGGGGGAGCTGTCGCCGGAGCGTTTGCCAGCCGAGAGCTCTCCCCAAGCATTTTTGTGTGTGCTAGCTGCTGTTAGAGGAATGCGGTTGCTGCAGCTTTATCAAATCATATGAATGTCAGCAGTAACCTATGATCTTCCTTCCTTTCATGGAGCATAGCTTGTCCTTCCCTCTATCTGCAATAGCTGCCTCAACTCTTTTACATCCTCCTTCCAAAGTACGTATGAAGTCATCTTCTGTGCTTCTTCCTAAACACACAATACACACCTGTGTCTTGCATTCTGCAGCCGAGAAGCGTAGTTAATGGCATAAACGTTTGCTGGCATGGTGTGTTATAGCGTGCGTGTTGAGTTGATGTCGGAGGTCACTAGGCCAAATGTGGATCTAAGGCAATCACAGGAGACATCAGACAGAAAATTACTGCCTGTTTTGTGGCATATAAAGTTAAGACATATGCATATAGGAAAAAGAGTGGGATGGAGACTGTCAAGTGGAAAACATGGGTCTAGACTGTGGAACGAGGGAAGGCATTGCCAGAAAATCTGTTTTGACTATAATTATTGCAACTGTAACTTGCTGGTTTTTCTGTCGCCTGAGAATATTTGAGGGCCTTGCTTAGGTCCAGGCGCTCCTGGAGGCTTCTGCGTGAAGAGTCCCCAAGAAACTCAAGCTTGTGTTAGTCAGGAGTCAGCATTAGGTGGGTTTGTACATTTGCGCTCTGGTTTTTACTTTTAGTAGTTCTGACACATGAAGAACAAAGATAAAAACTGTAATTGGGCGTCGTATCCAGCTAGCAGTAGGAGTTTTATTCCTAACTTGAAGAAAACATTTATTATTACTCTTATTAGTTTAGAAAGATTTTTCATAATGCTTGACCTGGGGTGATATCGTGCGTGCTGTTCTTTCAGGATTGTATCACCATCACTGATTAGATTTTTATTATTCTCTCTAAATAACTGGGAGTAACAGGTTGTTTTTGGAATTTTGTGGTGGTGCAGCCAGAGAAAATTCCCCAGTGAAAATAGAGGGGGAATAATCTTTTGATGATAAGTTTAAGCCTGGTCTCAGCTGAACCGATGTAAATCATGAGTAAATGTATTGAAGCCATTAGAGTTTATTCAGTGTAAAGCCATAAGGTAGGGTCATCGTCTCCGAGTGGCTGTGTACGTGCCAAAAGACAATCTGATCCGAGTGCCTCTTGCATTTTTTCAAAAATATTTCAAACTGTAAAAGTTCTCAGAGAAAACTGCTGAATGAAAATAATTTGAGGAAGGAAATCTGCAGTTATAAATTACAGAGCAATTTACTCCTCATGGTTCCTTTTCAATTATAAACACTTCTGACTATCTGGGGTATTCATTTCCAAGGATGCATTTTTCTCTGTCTGATAGATGGTTCTGAAATCTTAAAAGTGGAGTATCACAAGTGGTTAGGCGTGGGAAGACAGTGAAATGGTTTTTAAGTGTGGAGGAACTGAAAAGGTTTTCAATAATTTTATATCATTTCAGCAACATTCTGTCTCTCTCTCAGGATGTCTAGGAATTAAAGAAAGGAAATATTTACATTATAATTATATTTCTGTTTATTTGATTAAGTTATTAAGCAGATCTGGCATCCAGAAGCAGGTCCCTTTAGTCCTAATTGTTTCTCCTAATGTTGCAATTACAGCATTATTGAAAGAATTCAGTGAAGAAAGGCCTGCAATCTCTGTCAGGATGCAGCAGGAGGGCTGGGGGGGATTTGTTCCATGGGAAAGAGAGGCAGTGAAACGGATTGCTCAGCTGCCCCCTCTGAAACAACACAGCAAATCAGTTTTACAAAACGAGACAGAAGTCTGCAAAGGGTTGGGGGCGGGGGGGAAGAAAGCTTCTACCCGAAAACTCTCTCCCTAGTTATTAAACAGTTTACATAGGTCTGCATACGAGGAGCTTTTTTCCAATCCTTCCACAAAGCCTTCTAGAATAGTAATTTTTCTGTCAGGGATGTTTATATTAAGAAGCCCACAAAGCCACAGTCTACTTTCCATACACGTAACTTGCAAGGATCCATATATAAAATTTCCGCTAAAAAAAAAGCACTGAGTTGTGTATTTACTGTATGGGCTTTAATTTCTATTTATTTATTTGTTTGTTTGTTTTTTCTGTTAGCTTTTTTTCCTGAAGATCCTTTTCCCGTTCAGGCAATCATAGTAAAGAGTGTGAGGATAAAGAGGAAAAGCAGTATACAATTACGGGTGCCAAAGTATCTTTGTGACCGTGTTTGCAGTATCTGGTTTTTTTTTTTTAAACACATTTGCTTCACTTAAATGGAGAGCTATTTTTTTATATGTATATTTATGAATTCTGGGCTTTAGAGCAAGCTGTATGGGCTTAAGATCTCTGAAACCTAATGATACCTACCTACCTATCTGTCTGTCAATCTATCGTATTAGATCAAATCACTTAGTTATTTTCATGCTGACATCAGAGCTTCCCATGGATAAGTTATTAAGGGCTACTGATTTAATGTTCTTCCCAACTTATCTGAAGAATTTCTGTTCATTTTTGTGAAAGTATTCAACCGATTCCATTTACCAAGTACAGAAGATGCTTTTGAAAAGGTCCTTTTTTAGGAGGAAGGTTAGAAAGATTAAAAATCACAAAAAAGTCTGTATGCAAAGGATAAGACTTACAAACCCTTTAAAAAATTCTCAGTGGTTGACATGGGGACGAGGGAGGAGAGAGATTGGCACTAAGATATCTTCAGAAAAGTAGATGAAGGATTCAGAAACAGGAAAACTGCCAAAGTGAATGGATGGGCATATAAACATTTTTCCAAGAGGCAGTTATGTTCCTTTAGAGAAGAAATAAAAAGTTGTTTCTAACTTTCAAGGGTTCAGTGAAGATGTACAGTCTTGTATAACATTTGTCAGTATTTCTTGTGTCTTTTAAATCAAATGTGATTCAATAATCTCAATAAATAAGTACCTCCAATGTAAGGAGGGAGTTGCACAGAAATTAGCTTCTGGAGTTTTGTTCCATGGCTCTATGGTGAGCTCATTTAAAGAGCTGGAGACCCTCTTTCACTATTTGCCAAAGGGGAGCAGTGGGAAGAAGCAGAGTGGTGCTGACCATCTGGGGAAATAGGACATCTGTGCTTCGCCTCACTGTGGTGCCTCAAACCAGCCGAGTCCTGCTTCCTTCCCGCAGTGAGGAGCAGTGAGCCACGTTGTGCCATTGGTTTTAAAACAGGAGTCCAGTAGGAAGCCACTGATGAAATCTGTTGAGTATCATCAATGACATGGGTTTTTTCATACCTACCAAGGGCAGGTGAGGTAGGGATCCACAAAGGCTTGTTGAATTATTTTGCAGAAGCTCAGCCAGGTGGCCAACAGGCACAGACTGCGGAAAGATGTGGTGGCACATAGCAGAGCCACATCATGGAGTAATCATGGAGGACAGAGGGTCAGGCCCACCTCTGCTGAAGGTGAATGCCTGTTTCCCTTCTCTGCGATCTGCTTTCCAGGTACAGCACGCAGTGCTATTAGTCTCACGTGCAAATGCATACCCAATTATATTCTGACATGTTATACAGCCTCCAGGTGGGGGTGATACCTCATAGCCCTGGCTCAGGAAGGCAGAGTGAACCTCTGGCTTGGCTTTCCTTCACTGTTTCATGGCATGGGGAGGCTGTCAGCTGCTGGCCCCAAAGAGTGGGAGATGATCCACATTCCCCCTTTGATTCAGCCAGGTTGAGGGTGGTGGAGCCAACCACTGTGCCCCTTCCCTCTCCTCTCAGTTTAATGCTTAGCATCTCTTTATTCGAACATCTTGGGATCTGTAATCATATGCAGATTAAAACTTATGCAGGATTTCAAACCAGCAGTGAAAATTATCAAAAAACCATGTGTTAACTTTGGGAAGTGCCAAACACTGCTCAGGCTTGAAGAGGCCTTTAGCTTCTCTTTCAGTGAAGCTGAGACCATGGCCCTTCTCAGATCAAAAGAGGGGCCAGCATAGCTTTTTGGCCCAAGTACCGCGCCTTCCTCGGGCTCTAGCTCCTATGGTCCGTAAGGGACGCAATGGTACGGAGAGGGAATTGGAAACTTGGAGACAAGTGCAATTGCATTCTTCTGGGACTGGGCTTTGCTCGCTTTTCCTGTTGTGGGACTTTTCGGTCACTTTAGGGTGAGCATAAGGGACTGGATCTAAGGGTTTCCCATTTATGCAGCTTTGCCGCCACCCAAGCTGACAGCTGCCCGCTTGGCTAAGAGTGTGGCATCTAGTAGTAGGAGAAACTTCTTGTTCCAGCTGGCACTTTCTTATCTAACAGTCAGAGCTTTGTAAGTGTGGACAGCTGCAGTTGCAGAAATTGGCTCTATCTGTATCAATTGGATTTGTGAAGTCAGTGAAAGGGCATGAGGCAGATTCATGGGATTTCCTGTTAGTATTAGTAAATGGAATCTACTGCAGAATTTTAAAAGAATAGGAGACTCAGTCGACGATGCTTAAATGGGGCCTGTGGTTAGGGAAGTCTACCACAAAAAAAATTCACTGGTCAGTGAATATGCTGGGCACGATGGGCATGATTTCCAGAAATCTTAAACCATCTTGAAACAAAGGCAAGAAATAGCCACAGTGTCTGCACGCCCTGGACGGCGAAGCCGTCATGAGGAAGCAGGTGGTGTATTGAGTGGGATGGTCAGCCTGTGATGCAGCAACATTTCAGGTTTTAAAAAGTATGTGCAAAGAATGGCAGGAATGTGGAGCCTTGTAGGGGTTCAGCAGCAGCTCTGTCGGGACCTGTAAGTTCTCCTCCCACCTCTGCCATTGGTTTGCTGCGTAGCCGTGAGCAAGTCACATACCTTTTCCCTGTCTCGGTTTCCCAGCCTACAAATGGGTTTGATCATGCTGAAAGCGGGAGGAACGCTGCAAAGGCACGATGCAATTATGTAACAGCACAGGAATAAAAGTCTCTGCCGAACTTCCACTCCCTTTCCTGCTCCTGTGGGATGGGGGGAGGGAAAAAAAGCAGCCAGAGGTTTCTGCTTATTCCCTAAGTGTGTCTGTGGGTACTGCATAGGATTTCCCCAGGCCGTACCAGATGGACTATGAGGGAAATCATTGACAATGCATTTAACTTAGCCGGGGGTTTCCTAAGTTTCAAACTTGGTATAATATGAGCAGTTTGCAACGGTTTCTATTCATATTTGCTTAGCTGGGCCTAAACTACTGTAAACCCAATATTGCAACACCAGGTGTTTTTCATACCAGTGCAGATATTTTCCTGGTAATGAAGGAGGAGAGGGGATATGACCAACTTTTGCATTTGTTATTTGAATGTCTGGCTGTAAGAAAGTCTTTTCACCTCCGGTGATATATGTGAAAATTTGCACACAAAAGAGAGATTGCCTGTACCAAGGAAGTCCTATGTTAATTCTACCGGGATGTTGCAGGTGTCAATTTTTCCTGCCTTCCATTATGCCTAAACCATGGCAGAGGTTCATCCTCCCTGTCCAGGACAACCGACCAGATGTTCATCTCCACCTGCCCCCTTTAGCAACAGTTTGGGCAGAGGTGCAAAGCTGTGAAGGGCAGTGGCTGAGGTACCAGTGGAGGTTCAGTCCTGCCTCTGCCCATAGGGTGGGAACATGGTACAGGTGGAGAGCCAAGAGCAGAGGGGAGTAGTGTCTTCAGACTCTGGACTTAGGCTTATTTTTATAGCTGACATCTGTCAGAGCCCTTACTTCATAAATTAGAGGTGAGGACAATCATTTGAGGAAGGGGATATACTGGGTCTGGTCCCACAGCTGCTTCTAAGTATTATCCCCTGGTTCTGATGTAATGATAGGATCCTTTTTTTGTCAGATTTGAAGCCCCTGATTGTTAGTAAGGGCAAAAGTCTCTTGTATCTGCAAGCCTGATGCCAACATTAATCACAGGGGTATTTGAAATTTGACTGATGAAGTTCTACATCTATCTGTTGTTTGATTAATATTACAATACTGGTACTTCTTCCGAAACCACATTTTATAGCATGTGATTTTGCACAGCTTGTGACTTCCTAACAAAACGACACAATTGTTTCTGTAGGAAGTCACAACCCATGGCGGTTGCCTGGCAGAACCCCGGCCTGCAGCCGGTTGCTCCCTGTAGACTGTACCACCTGAACAATGTTGTTGATTTTTTTTCTAAACGCAATGGTGTGATTTCTTATGCACTGATATTATAAAAGCCATCATCTCCCGTCAGTGCCGCAGAGCTGTAAGACAAGCTTGCCTTTTGGTCTTCACACAGCAACAGGCATGGTACTTTTTAATCACATGATTAAACAGTGCTGAGAATTTTAAAGAATATTAATCAGCAAAGAGGAAGTTACTATCAGCATATGTTTTGTTTTTAAGAACTGGATAGTTTCATAGGACCATATGTTCCTCTTGCACCAGGCTGGTGTGTGCAAGTTTAGGATCTGCAAAATGCAAGCTTAGAGAATTGCTCTACAACATTCCCAGGGGCAGTGAGAGATCACATAGGAAGAGGAGCTGTAAAATCTGTGGGGTGTAGAACCCTGAGCTGTCTGCTGTCTGCATGTTTAAGACGATTTTTATGGAGGATATGAGCCTTTCCTTACACAAAATATGACAAAGGTGTCAGTGCATACCTTTAAGCCAGACTGAAACCTTTCAAACAACAACTGAAGCACAAAATCTTATCAATATCAGCTGGACTTTCTCCGTATGGGAGGCCTCTGACACATTTATATTTAGCACTGGTGACATACATGTGATTACCATTTGCATTGCATTTCTTGTGATAATCTAATCGCATATAGTATTTTTCTGACCAGCACCATCTGTACCATTGTCTGTACAGTACCATTTTTCTCTTCGAGCTTTATTTTTGGCATGATACCAAGTAGGAGGTTCTCCACTGTTTGGGCTTTCTAGGTTGCATTCGGAAGAAGTGAATATACTTTTCTTACAGCACAGTAGTATCGAGGCTGCAGTACAGTGGGAAGGCTCACTAAAAAGAGCAGCCACTTGCTGTCAGACAGAGAGATCTTTATTTTAGAATCATTAAGGCCAGAAGGCAGAAAGAGCAAAAGTCTGTGTGTGTCGGGGGGAAGAGGTAATGCACAGTCTTTGTGTCTCTACCTCTGTGCCTTGAAAAAAACCTGACAGCTGCTTGTGGGGATATTAGACGGAAATTTAAACATGCAGCATACGGAAAAGAAAATAAGTGTTTTATAGCTACGTCCGTGATGGGCAGGTGGATGGGAAGGGTTGCTTTATATGCCACATGTGCTACATTTGACCGAGCACTGCAAAACCTATATTCTGAACATATTTAAGTTATGGACATGTTCTTTACATGTTTATCTTTCTTTCTTTGGAGATGTGTTAATGTATATTTGAAAGTAACCTAACCGTATAGCTTCCAATCAGCACGGGCCTCAGCACTCTTGGTTCCAGTCAGACTCAAGAGTTATAGACATGATTAAATTTTAGATCAGTTGAGTTGCTCATAAACTTGAAGTTCAGAGCATGTGTAATTGTTCTGTCTGCTTCAGGGCAGGATGCCGAGCACCCATTACAATCAAGTTCCTAAAAACATTAAGACACCATTGCTTTCCGTGGGAAAGCACTAGCTGTCTAGATGTTACAAGACTAGCCCAAACCGTTCCTTCTGTCCCAGGAGACAGCTCCAAGGATTGTGTGGGATCCATCCTTGCATACAACTGGATACTGAGCTTTGCTACTGTGATCTCAGGTCATATAATTCTTGTGCTTAGAGTTTTCCCTTTAATGGATAGGGCTTTTTTCGATCCTGTTTGAAATTTTAAAAAAAGAAAGGAAATTGGCCTGTATTCATTCGGAGGTAAATACATAAACCAGTCTCAGGCGATCAAGTTTACGGGTCTGTCTTTTGAGAAAATTGTGGCTGAAATTTTGCTGGTAACGAAATTCAGAGCATAGTGCTATTCGTATTTTGGGGAGATCCAGAGTGAATATCTTGAGCAGATCTAACATGAAATCTAGCCGCTGCTTAGGCAGAGTTTGTGCTATCTATTCCTACACGTTGTACAATTTTGACACTGATGCTGAGAGCCTGTGCTGACCTGGCAGCCAGCCAAGTGACAGTTAAGCATCTGATGTTCTTTTATCCAGTAAACCTTTTTTTTTTTAAAAAAAAAAAAAAAAATTATTAGGGAAGCTCCTTTTTGCTACTTATTTCCTCTGACTTAGTGCAGCCCTTGGCTGTCTCCTGAACTAAAAGCTGCAGCTAAACAGACTTTTTTCAGGCTGAATAGCATGTCTCAACGTTTTCCTCTCAACCATCATGTAGGTCTAGTTGCATTGTTGATTCCCATTACATGTCTGCTGGGATGTAAATTATTTCAATTCCCCCACACCCCACCCTTCTGTTCTTGTACTTTCAAGGGGTTTAATCCGTGAAGGGGACTACTTCAAAGCTCTCACAAGAAACTCATTTCTTGATGGATAGAAGGGCCAATAAAATGAAATTAGAGTTTTATCTCATTGTCTCTATAGGAATGAAGTATAATAATTATTTCAGGCAAATACATGTTGGAGACAATAATTAAGATCACTATCATGTCTTTAAGGACAAGCAGATTCTAAAATAAGCATTAGTAATGGTATTAAACATTATTGCAGTGCCCCGGATCTCAGCATTGCCAAAGTGCCTAGCATGTCTGAGTGCAAGAAGCTCGCTCTCTGGAGGAGAAAGGAACTAAAAAATTTTCTACATTCTACAGAACCTTTTTGGCTTGTGGCCCGTCAAATAGCTGAGGCCCCGATCTGCAAAAGAGTCTCGGGTGCCTGAAGGAAGTGGAAACAAAGTGGAATTTAGTATCTGTGTCATCAGCGCAGTCCAGAAAGTCTGCTGCCTAATGGGTTAGGTGTCAGCGTTTTACCAGCGCCGTTCCCAGGGAATACCGCTTCTGAGCAAAATTGTCAGCGGCTTAGCAGGGCAGGGTGGTTTGCTATTTAAGCTCGTTTGGGATCCACAAATTAGGTGTCCCTGTCTCTAAATCTCTGAAGGTCTGCCATAACGGGACACTCAGTTACATGCAAGCATCACGTAAAGTATGCTACCTGTAAAATATTTATTCCAGCCATCTGGACTAAGTTTGCAACAAGCTGACCCTCAGTGCAGCAGCTTCCCAAGTAAACTCTGGAGACAGACAGTTTCTCTTCTTCGAAGATTTGGTCTTTTCTTCTTTCTTTCTCTTAATCTGCCGGTGTCAGTTGTCTGGACAGGCTTTTATCCGTACCTTTCCCTCACACAATTTCCTCCTACCTGTTTTCACTGCCATCGCTGCTCTAAGTCAGAGAGGGATTATGGCCTGTTTCTGCATACATTCATTTCTGTGTGGAAAAGTGTTCAGTTTGGGCCTCATTAATTTTAGCCTAATTAGCTGCTCAAATCTGAGACCCCTCCTGTGGAAAGACAACAGATTGTTGTGCTCTGTTACTGCCTAGCACTTAGTACACAAATGTGAACCATCTGGCTAGTGGTACTAGCTTTGATTTATGGCAGTATATCTTCACCATGCCCAACACCTAGGGGGTTGACATGAAATGACGGAGGATTCCACAGTCTTGTTTTTCAGCTCTTACAGTCATTTTCGTTCTTTCTAATAGAAGTCAGTCACAGCTATGACAGCAGGTATCATCTGTCATCTTAAAATCTGGCTTTTTACTTTAGGTTAGTGTTGGTTTAGTTTTATTTTTGTTTTAAATAATAAATTTCCATGATTATCAGCAGTCAACAACCTTCCTGGCATGCTGTAAAATATAAAACCGCAGAGGCTGAACTTGTTTCTAGATAATTTGGGTTAAAATAAGTGGAAGCAGCAAATGCAACTTTGTTGTCCAAATCATCCCTACTGTGAGTTTCTTATTCAGCCAGACCCTCCTGCGGGACAGAAGTAAATAAATGCTGCTAACCGGCCTGACCTGTTATCCACAGGTATTTAGTGAATTTTTTTCCAAATAGTGTAAAGCAAATAGAAGTGGTATCAGTAAGCAAAGCTCTAATTTCAGCACTCGCATCAGTCAACAGAGCCCGCTACCATGTCTAATCCCTGGCCTGTTTAGAAGACAGGTAGGGCCTAGGGGAAGGGGAAGAGCGCAGACTGGAATGACTTGTTACAAAACATAACATTCATTCAGTGGCTGTCCTGCGTAGCTCTTTGGAATTAAATATCAAGAAGGAGGGAAATTAATTTGGCAGGTAGGAGAAGTCAGTGCACGGTAGCAGCTGTAACGGCCCTGCCATGCCACAGAGCCGGACCTCCCCAGCTTCAGTTAGCTGAATCTCCCACTCCATTCTTAGACTCTGTTCTCTCTCCAAGGTGGTATTTGCTTTGATTTCTCCTTTTAATGCTCCTTTTGTAGCAGCCTGAGGACAACCAGGGGTTAGAGTTTCAATAGCCAATTTAGTTGCCAAACCGGGCTCCTTGCGAATTTGGCCCAAAGGTAATAATAACAGAAATACTTAGAGGTTGCAGTATGTAGCTCTCTGCTTCTTGAAAGCATGGTGTAGAAGGTGAGTGTGCCAAACGTTGAGTGGTTTCATCGGGATAACTTCTTTCTGGAGAGGATTCTTCCATTTCTGTACCTAGGGGATACAGACAAAGTGGAATGAAAAGGAGTAAAGTTCTAGGGATATGGGATCAGTCATGTACAGTGTGGGAAGTGTCAAAGACAGAATATTGTTTTGATTCTAGGTGAGAGAATGGTATTTTAGCTTATACTCCATTCACAGTGAAGTCAGAGTTACTGATGCTCTGACGGTAGTCCTTAGTGCAAGATCAACCCTCCTTATCTTGTTGGATCTGTTCACCTGTCCTGCTGGTATCAGTTTTCCTCCAGTATGTATGGAAATCGCAGCTAATACCCACAGGCTAGGCTCAGTGACTGATGGTACGAGACAGCAGGTCTTAGTGGAACCATGCCATCAAGCTGCAAAGGGTGCAGTAGCTGACTTGGTTTATCAAGCTAACCTGGCGCATGTAGAACAAAGATTGTCAGGGCCACAAAGCAGGTTTCGTATGATATGTGTTGCGCTTGCTAACAACCAAGGATCTTTCTCTTCCAATCTCTCTACTTAGCTTGGAGACAAAACTTGAATGAAGCTATATGAGAGTTACAGGTCAAAGTTTTTCTGAGGCAATTTGTGATAATGTCAAATTACATCACTCTAAGATAAGTAGCCAACACAAGAGCTGTATAAAGAAGTCCTCTTTTACATCCCATAAGAAGGCCAGGCAGCTTAAAACTCTTTTTTGGATAATCTGAAAAGCTATTTTTCAAGACAAGTCCAGAAATACCTTTTTGGTTTTTTTAAACGGTGATTATTCATAGAAGTATGATAACTTCTCCTTTGGCATCTGGTTTTAAACTAGCCTGAAGGATGTATCAACGAGGACTGGTGTATTCAACTCTTTGAGTGGATAAACCGCAAGCAGAGACCAAGCTGTGTCACTTGAGAGTCACAGTTCGGAAGCTGGCCTGCTTCAGAGGCAGCACTGTGCAGGATTTTATCTGCTCTGATTTACAGATTGCTAATCCTGACTCTTGTTCACTTTGAATGAATGAATGGGGGAGGACTGGCAGAGCTCATGGGGCTTTATGTGCTTATGAATAGTGGCAGGAAAAGATCCCTTCCCATAGGAACAGGAAAAACATTCTGTTTCTCTTTGCCATCAGCGCCAGATAAGAGTTTGATACTCTTATCCCTTTGATAGAGGTATACCTACCTGTGGCTGAGTTGTTAGTGCTGAAAAACTGTGTCCCTCTGCTGTGTGCCAGCCTATGTGAAATGAGAGAGATGGTTTCGGTCGAATTCCTGACACATTTACGCTGGCCAAAACCCACAACCGCCGATTTGTGCTTGTTACCTGTCATGTTAAGAGGGTCAGTGGCTGAATCAGAAGAGGAGAATGAATCCTCTCTTCCCTTGAATAGTAAGTGCTGCTTCTTGGCTTGGTGAAAACCTGTTCCATTTTAGAGATGACTGCACACGCCATTCCCTCTGATGTTCAGTGTTTGTTCACATTTACAAGCATCTGAAAAGGGGGAGAAGTTCCTGCCAGAAAATACAATCAAGCAAGCAGGAGCTGGAAGTTTCTGAAAGGGGTACGACAAAAAAACGCAATCAACTCATCTTACTGTACAGTGTGTGGTGATTTCCAAAATCTAAAAATGCATAAAATAATTATAGGATAGACAATTAAACCAGATCATCTAGTTTGAGCTCATATAACAAGTACCTTAAAATTTCAGTCGGTCCTTGAGGATAACTGAATCGCATCATCTGGGCATGTACCTTATCTTCAGCTGAAGATGTCAACATACAGACGCTTCTCTGTTTCCTTTGGAAGCTTGTTTCGTTAGTTGCTTGCCATTGTTAAAAAGGGAAAAAACGTATCACTTTATCTGCTTTTGCTTTATCTGGATTTAATTTTCTGTCATTCTGCAGAGCCTCTTTAGTATTCAAATTATTTTCTCTGTAAATGTAATTATACTCCATAATCAAAGCATCTCTGATATTTATTTCTGTGACAGTACTATGCAGATTGAACTCCTTAACACCCCTCTCACCAATGGACTTTTTCTAAAGCTTACTGGAGCTTGGGGGACTTCCCACTGGTATTAGTGGTTTTTGAACAAGGCCTAGAAAATGGCACAAATGGGGCTATATGTGAATAAAGTCTGTAGAGTCAGGTCCCTGATAAAAGCAGCTGGCATCCTAATCTTTTCGTTGGGTATCAGATCTAAGGGAGCTGTTTCATCAATATATGCTGAAGAGAACTGAAAAGATTTGGTCATGCCTTTGAACATACTAAGGATTTTGAGGAGGCGAAGTGGGGGAAAAATAGGGACAGCTGGGATTTGTTTTGTTGCTTTTTAATACAATTTAAGGTTTTTGTTTATTTTTTTAATAGTGTGAATGTAACGCTCATGAAAACGCTCACTATACACTGAAATCTTCTATGAATCAACAAAACATGTACCAGCAGTACAAACTTCACCTTGCCTAAACAATGTATGTCTCAATTCCGACTTGAAAAGACCACCTGTAGGGGAAAAATGTTAGTTCGGTATCCAGGGGCCATTCATTCCTTTGCCACTTTGCTGAGACTGCCAATTAGTGCCAACTTGTGGTGGCAGATTTTGTGATGTAGACACATGTTCTCTGGAAAGTGGGCTGAGATATTCGACTCATTTCACATGGGGCACAAAGAATTATTTGCTCTGTGCTATACAAATGAGAATTGTCCAAAGCTTTCCTCTGTGTTAGCCTCTGTACGCTTACTGAGTGTAAATACAGGGGAAATTGGTGTTATTGCAAGGACAAATTAGCACCAGAACTGAGCTGTATTTTTTCAAATGTGCTGCTAATTGTGCCCAATTTGTGCTGGAGTACTCACTCAAATGCAAAAGCACAAAACCAACAGAACACATTTCAGGGTGCCAAAGAGAGCTTGCACTTTTCTCTTAGCAAATTATCCTTCTAGTTTCACACTGCAGCAAGTGCCAATTGGGCCCACTAAGACCTTTATCTAGAGTAATCAAATTAGCACTGCATGTTAGCAAATTAGGTTTCATTTACAATGGTTTATATTTGCTGCAGGTTTGAGCATTAAAAGAAAGCAGTTTCTGAGTTTTACTTTAAAATTTCTTATATGAGTGACACTGATTCTGTCTGTGACATTTAAAAAGAGTGAGCTGATGAAATGGAAGAAATGAGGCAAAATTGTTGTTTGTATTTCAGTTCCAGAGAAATGTGGATTAGGAATTGCAGAAGTTTCTAAACTTTAAGGTAGAACTGAGCAAGCTGGAAGAGGTTTATTCTTGTTTTCCTAGTAGGTTCATTCTTCCCTTTGGTTCACAATGGGCCAAATACGTGCCACTGGATATACCCAGGAAACCACTGAGGCTACACGGCTCTAACGGAGGGCAGGACTGGGCTCAATACAGCCAGCAGGCATGTCGTGAAATTTGCTTCTGCCAAAATGTGTGCCATGGACAGAGTGGGAAACACAAAGCGCTCCAAGCGTAAGAGTAAGCAGGACTGCCAAAAGGAGAGAGGTAAAAAAAATGAAGGCTAAATTTCTCCCTGGCAAATATCCACGAAATTCATCAGAGTTTTATCAGGGCTGAATTTCACCCACTGAGATTAATTCATTCATATTGGTACCGCCTGAAGATTAATAATGTGAATGTGAAGCATTATTGGGACTTCTGCTCCCAAGATTGTCTTTTTTTTATATTTGCAAAACTAGCCCAAAGCTGGATTATTCTTTATTTTATGAGCCTGGTTGTGAGAAGGCAGAGAACTGTAAACCACAGGAGTGGGTCTGACGGTAGGCACTGTCCCCTTCCTGCTTTTAGTTGGAGGTCTTACAGAAGCACAAGAGCTGATCATAGGGGATGCTTTAGCAAACCTTGCTGTAAAAGAAGGCAGAGGCATTCCCCAACCAGTTACACATGAGGCTATGTCAAGCAGCACTGGCTGTGCTGGGGCTACGAGAGGTAGGCGGTTGCCTTATTCAGTGACTTCAGGGCACAGTAGCCCGAGTCATTATATTTCATTGTTATCAGATGCAAGAATTTATTTGGGCACAAAGTTCTGCAGGATCTGTAAAGTGCACATGTAGACACTGAAGAGCCGGGTTTCACCCCTAATTTTGAGGTCTTGGCCCAGATCACTCGTTTGCCGATTCACTGCCTCGAGAAGCATGCACATACGTAATTTCTAGCCAGTGCTATAAAAGAATAAATCACTTGTAAGGGGTTTCTGCAAATAACTTTGTAAAAATCGTGCTGTTGATCTGCTCTTCAAAGATGGTTATATCTGAAGTATGCTCTTTTAATTGCATCAGATGCCAATACATGATTCAAGAAGCAAGCTAGAGAGATGGTAAGGAGGGCAGGACCAAAGAGGCCACACAGAACACCATGTAAGCAAGCAGCAATCATAGCCTTGCTTATCAGCCGTACAATGGCATAAAGACAGCTATTGAGGACAGTAATCCAGAGTATCATCTGATTCAGGAAGTCCCAGCATCATTAATTTCCAGAAATTGAGAGGAAAACAGGGCGGGGGGGGAATCCCTTCCTACTTGCCCTGGTTTTTATAATATTAGGCAAGCATCCTCCAGTGGCAGCTGCTGGGGACAGGATACGGGGCTACTTATAGCTTTGGTCTGACCCAGAGTGGTCATTATGTTCTTAGAAGATGCTATTGCTGTCCTCCTCTGATTACATCCACAGGAACCGAATCAAATATATATAAAAACATATTGTACAATTAAATAAGACCACAAGCTTTAAGGAATAGAATAAACACTTTAAGTTTGCTGAGCTGGATTTGGAATGAAAAAACATTTTTTCAGAACAGTCTCTGAAGTTAAGCCCCCTCCCTGAAGTTTATTGCCTGAGCCAAGAGAGAGAGCCCATTCTTTCTAACAATGCCTTTTCAGCTACTTTGATGCTAAAAATAAAAAATGTTTGATAGCTATCCAAGCAAAGAAGGTGAAAACAGTAATTTCCAGCTTTTCTAAAGCTCTTTGGCTATATACATTTGACAAAACCCTAGTCACCAGCAGATGAAGTCAGATTGTTTTTTCCTGCTTTGTATGCCTATAAACTCCCTTTCACTTCTCCTAAGTCTGGACAGGCAGAAATAGTAAGTCTACTGAAAAATTAACTGAAAATGCCTGTGCATTAATAAACTTGCAGAGCAATGCTATGTTTTCAATAGAGATAATGCCTATTGCTTATAGTTACTGCAGTTGACGGTATGGCTAAATTTATTTTGTAGCTGCCAGAGAGTGCCTAGCCTGAGGACAATTACAAGAATTCTTTTCTTAGCGTTGCCAGTCACACGTTGCCCTTTTAAGATAAGGCTGGGGGAGAAATCTCATGAAAATATTTAGTCACTGACTTATAAAAGTATTTCTCCTTGTGATCTGATTTTGCAGCACCAGTGACAGGGCTGAAATGGAGCTGACAAGGAGAGTTGCCGGGGCTTGTCAGTTCTGTGCGATGATGTGGGAAGTGGAAGCAATTAAACCAAATCGATTTTTTATCGTTGGAACTGTTTCTTTTGTCAGGCTTTGGAAAAAGGGAATTCTTTCAAACAGAAATACATTTATAATTTTGTTGAAAAACGGAATTCTAAAAATGGAAGTATTGGATGCCCTGCATTCAACCACTGTAGTGCTGTAAATAGTTAAAAGTTCTCCTGTGTCTCACCTCCTTACTCCCTTAGGGGTGAGACTCCCCAGGCAGTGTCATTTCTAAAGACACACAATGATCCCTGTACCTTCTCCCCTGGTCAGGCATGGAGATGGTAATGTGTGAAGGAGGATGAAGTCCTGTCCCAGAGCCCTGTCCGAAGGAAGCTGTGGCATAACGTACAACGGGAATATCTCCACAGTGTCCGAAACATCAGCTTTTCTTTCTGAGGAAAAATGTGTTATCGTTTTCTGTGGTGGAAAAAGATAAAATCTTCCTATTTTCCAGGCAGCTCTATTTGAATAATTTCAACTATTAACAATTTCTTCTATCTACTTACCTTTGTTAATATCATCAATGATATTGATGCTCTGAAAAAAAAACCATGCTAGTACAACACACAGGCAGTGTACGTGCTTCTCTTGCTGACAGGCAAGTCTCCAGTTACTCCTGAATACGGCTTTTCCTGCCAGATGAGTGCTGGCTGGTGCACTAAATTTTTGATGGGTCAGTGATGATAAATAACTTGTGCTGAGTACGATGGAGGCTATCACATTTATTTTTTCTTGTTTTTGAGTAAGAATTTAAACCCAAGTCTCTGGGAGTAAACTGCTGTGTATTTACTCTGCTACTAAAATCCCTTTCTCCAAATCTGGTGTCAGTAGCAGGAAGCGTACCCAACATACTGATTTGTAAACATGTTTCTCATGTCAAAAAGATTATATAGGGTCTCATCCTCTCTATAGAAAATATATTATACCTTGCAATGAACACTAATATGGAGAAATATGACTGCATTCCTGAAAGATCTAATTGCTGCTGAAAAATGGTATTTGCCCCTTGTATGCATTATTATGACAGATTCCTCCTTAAAGCTCAGGAAAGTCAAACTCCTTATACAGGCCAAAACCAAGGCCTCGAATGTTTTGCTTCACACATTTGTTACTGGATGTTAAAGTCTTAAAGAGGATGCTCAAACATTAAAGGGGCTAAGCAAAGTGTAAATAGAAAGGGGTATTTTGCTCATGCACGAGGATGGTTGTGATGACTTAGTGAGCATTTTTAAGAGGTTTAGGTTTTAAAATAAAAAATAAGTAGTTTTCAAAAATATGGACAAGAAGTGGTCATTCAGCCAGCTCACCAAGATGCTCTGAGTTGACCTTGGGAAAAGGCTGCCTCACTCCATTGACTCTAAAGGAAATATAGGAAGACCAGCATCGACATGGGGTAGCATCAGGTACGTTGTGTGCTCCTCCCTGCTGGCAACACCAGTTGCTTTTTCCAACTGAAAAGTTCCTTTTTCAGACTGTTCACTTCAGTCACAGTCTAACTGGCTTTTGAAAATGAAATTTAGATGTCCATGTTGCTTGGAGTGTAAGTTATTACTTGTTCTCTTTACTTTGACCTAGCCTGATTTGCTCTGAGGACTCTTTGAAAGATGGGAGGACTAGTGGGATTAAAACAAGTCATTGCGTTAGGGAAATGAAATCTCATTACGAAGGTGGTTGTGATTCTCTAATCCCTCCCTGTGAGTCCTGCCTCTGAGCCAGCGCTTGGGCTGACTGAAGCGATGAAGACACCAAATGGGTGCTACTCCCTGGCGCCACAGTGATACGGAAGGACATCCACAACTGGGACTGTGGGTCCTGATGCACCATAACTTGCTGCTGAGAAGCCAACACATAAATAAATTCACACCCTTAGGATAATTTACTCATATGCCCATATTCTGAATCATAATTTGATTCCTGCTCGGATCCTCTGGTGACACGTTGGATTGGCTTGCCTGGTGGCAGTTACTGGGGCACTCAACTCCAGCATGCATTCGTTACTGGAGCGCTCAGCAGGAAACACACAGAAGGAGGAGTTAATTCAGATGCCTGCCTGTTTGATTGCTTCTGGTTAAGAAAGTTACCTCTTTTTCCCGGATGGACAGATGGCAGGAGTGCATGGCTAGTGAGAGGATGGTGTCATTTCCCAAATTCAGATCAGAAGTTTGAATGTCTCAGTGGTATTGTGTTTACTCTGTCCTAAATATGAGGAAGTAGCTCACGTAACTCAGGGCGTTCAGGTCGGAGGTGTGGGTTCAAACCCTCACACAGAGAAAGGAGTTGAATCGCTGTCTCCTACCCGCTGAATGAATAACAGTTCATCTGAGATCTTCTTGATAATCTCTCTTCTCAAAAGCTCAGCACATCTTTTATCATACACAGGCACTTGAGGGAAGAGTCAAAAAAGTGTTATTTTTGTTTATAAACAGTTTTAAGTTTGTATGCGGGTAGGGTGGGATGATCCTTTTTCATTTCAATAGGAGGAATAGGAAGAAAATGTGACTTGGATCAAGCTGATTTTGGACTGACTTTTTTACCCCCCCTTCATATTTCACTGTCAAAACAAAACAAATCTTATATGGAAAAGTTTTTCTCAGTCTTACATGGGAAAGCCAGTAGGGTTGCCTTCATTGCAGTAGGCATCAGAAGAGCCTCCTGCCATAGCATTATCTCTGAGGTTAGTTTTAACAAACCTATACCAAATCAAAAGCTGTTCTGAACCTGGATTAAAGGAACATATTAAACTGTCCCTCACAACAGGGAAATTATATGGATGAAGAAGTGCTCCAGAGCTTCTCTGCTAACTCATATTTGCCTGGGAGACTTGTTCCTCATCAGCAGTCTGAGTGAGTGCTCTCCCTTGTGGTAACAAACAAGCCTCACAAAGGAAAGCCTAAAAAAATTGCACCACTATCTGATGAAAAATGCAAAACCTTGTAGTTTTAGGGGTGGGCAGAGACAGTGAGCCTTTTGGGAATGTTCAGGAAAAGAATATTGTACCATAATCCAGTTTACATCAAGTGTCAAAACAAAAAGCAAGAATTTGACTGTTTCCATGATCAGCTCCAAGCACTGTCACAGATCATGACACGACTGATCCGTTGATCTATATGTCTGTCAGAACAGCATTCCCAGTTCATATTAAATAACAAATTTCATCAATCTGTGTCTATTTTTTTCAATTACTTTCTGAAATCCTGATAGCAAACCTGTTTTAAGTCTTCCCTCCTGCCCCCCTGACCTAGTTTACTCCACTTCTTCAGGAAATGATCTCTAAAGCTTGAATGCTATTTACATTATCAAGATTTACTTATCTTTTCTTTTTTCCATTGAAACGCTAAGCAGCTCTTACATCAATGTAGGTGTGTTTGAGAATTATGAGAGCCTTCAATTCTCATACCAAACTACACCCACACAAGTCAATTCCAGTTCCAATGACTAAAGGTCATGTGAATGGCAAAAAGTAACAGGTAAGAACCTAATTTTGCTATTAAGAGTAACTGAATTTGCAGTTATGGTTTATTAGTGAAAGAATTAATGCCACGAGCAGTAAATCCTTTCCCTACCTTAGATTTGTTGGTGTTTGTTCCCACTATTCCTGTTAGTATTTTTAAAGAAAATCCTAGTGGGAAAATAGAAGCATGATGTGTGAGAACAAAGATTTGGTGGAAAACTATACCCATTTGCCTTTAAACAGCCCATTGATAATCAGAGACAGTGGTGGGCCAGCTCCTCTCCAAGGAAGAGGTAGCATTTGCTATCCAGCTACTTCCTATAGGCTTTGCTGATAGCAAATGTTCAAGTGGTGAGAACTGTCAGGTTCCCTGAGGCTGACGGCCTCCTGTTACGTCATTATATCTTTCCCAGAATGACATATTCATATTTCTTAGGTTTAATTGAATTCTCACATTAATTTAGTGGTTCCAGTTCTTGGCACTGCTCTTCGTCTTCTTTCAACCAGAGAGACCCTAGGATAGTGGTCTCTTTTACTAATTCTTCTCCCATACCATACCTGTTGTTAACAGTGTTTAATTTGTGCTGCCCACCTGAGCGATTTATTAATCTATAGACTTTGAAGACCAAAGTCATGAAGACTCCACAGAGACTACGAGCTCATACAGTAAGGGTGGTCTCACAAAGCTGTTGCTGCCCTTAGGGATTTTCACAGAAGATACAACCTCTGAAGTGGCTTATGATTTCCTTGGTTTCAGTCAGGTGTGAGCCATTACCCCTCAATATTCCCCTTAACATTAACTTTTGCCAGTGTATAAAAGGTTGCCCTAGGTGGGAAGTCTAGTTATAGTTGCTGGGGGCGACATGAAAACATCTTTCAGGAATTCAAGAGCAAAGCCAGTGGTTATGGGAGATCACTTTATTTTTAATTTAGAAAAATACTGTGTGCTAAGGGACTTGGCTAGTCTTGCAAATTACGTTTAGTAAAGTGAGTTTAAAGAACAGGAAGAAAATTCCATGTGTGGACATCCTTCTCTTATCATAAACCCTCTCTTCTCCTTGGAATCACCTCTTCATCAATCTTGGTCATCTTGGATTCAGATAGTGAAAAACTTAGAAACACTTGAGAAATTATCTTCAGGATATTAACAGTGATGCTTCCTTTGGTCTCTCTCTTTCTTCTGCTTTTAGCTGGATCCTAAAGGATCCAGGTGCTGTTCAGGATGGTGTGACTGATCCTGTTTCCATGTTTCCAGCAAAGTGATGTCTGACACTCCTAGTGAGTGGTGTTGGGTTTCCTTTTAAAATACAGCTAGCAGACTTCAATTTTCCTTTCTAGAATACGGTAGGACTTGCTGTGAAGAGGACCGTATGTAATTATCTGGACAAAATGAAGTTATTCTGTAGCTCATCCTTATTATTAGTGACTGCTACAAAGCTTGAAGGGCAGGCTTCTTTTTTTTTTCTGTCACAAGATTTGCAGTAGATTAAGCTGTGTATTTAGGGTAATTGTGAGCAGGCTAGTGGCATTCTACCAGACAGACTGAGCTTGTTTGACAAGGCATGTGGTTTTCTCAGTTGCCTGCCTGTGCTCTCTGTCCATCCGTTTCAATTTGTGCTGGTTTTTATGCTGGTGGATATTTAATGCCCTTACAAATACTACAAATTATTACAAATATTGGTGGGATTTTTGTTAAGTCCATATTTTAGTCAATTAAATACAAGAGGTAGCATAACACCCTGTCCGTAACAGGGAGGCTAACCATTCAGACTGGCAATGCTAGGAGAGACACAAGGACATCAGGGTAAATGGAGGGATGGCAGAGAGAAACTTGGAAAGAAGAACAGGAAATGGGAAAGAGCTCTCCTCTTAGCTAAAATTTGGCTTGAGCACATTTTGTAGTGCGTGTTGCAGACAATGCTGGTTTTAACAGAAGTGCAAACTGAAAGCAAGCCACTGAAAGAGCAAAGTTACATAAAGCCATATACCTCACCGTGAGAGCTGAAGTTAGCATTATGTCTAAATTTGTACTGTGGTTTATTTGTACGATCTACGGGATATCTCTTTGCATTTAATGAACTTTGGTATCTTCCAGTAGAAGAAAGAGTTCAGATCCTGTCTGCAACCATTGCAGTGTGTATTTTCTGTGTATTACTGGGTCTTGTTATACCTAAACAACGTCTTATTTGGAACATTTAGATGCAAAGCTCAGTCCTGCTTTCCAGCACAGTTCTCAGCCTCCTGCCATGTTTATCTACACTTCCTTGGTGGTCCTGTCTGTGCTGGTGGCATGGAAACCGATAGCTCCCCAACGACTGCCAAATCCCACTGCCCTGGTCTCAATTGGTGTGGTGCTACCAGTAATTAATTGGCGGTCCTAAGGCCCCAGTACTCCAATGACATGAGGGTTAATTTGTTGTTTTGAAAGAAAATAAAATTGACTGAATTTTTGGTGGGTACAGACATACAAAGCTGCTTTCAATTAGATAATCAGTAGCATTAATAAATAATAATATGATTGTTGTTATTATTAACACAGGGCCCGGTAATATTTTCCCAGGTATCAGGGAAAAACAGTTCTTTCCACTGCAAAAATGAGCCAGTTAAGCTGGGTAGCTTTGCTTATACAGGACAACAGGATGAAGGATCACAGTGGTCCCTTCTGACCTGTGAGTGTCTTTCAGTACTTCTCCCCTCGCAGGCCTAACTGGTTAGGCAGCTCATGCTTTCAGAACACAGGTGAGTCAGGATTTGTCCAGTAAAAGGAGCAGCAGTAATGCCATAGCTGACAATTCTTTTCCAATGCCCTGGCAAAAAATTCAGTGCCAGACAATCTGATGCCAGTTGCAGCTGAGGATCTACTTGATCCCTGTGCGAGGAATTTTCCTTCAGTGTGTGTTAAGTTTCAGTTTCAAGAAGGTAACTCCTCTGGCAAAATAACCTGATGCTTTCCACCTTTACTCCAGAAATTCCACAAATGAGAATATAGCCTTTCTTGAGACTCTTCAGACTTCTCAATGAACGCAGTAAAACAGAAACTCTGTTTGCTTAATAAATGATAAGTCTTACTTTTTCTGATAGTCTTTATGCAGTAGGAAGAACCATGGCAAAGTAATTAAGACAGAAGGCGTGGTTTCCTTTTCACACGAAAGCAGCGTTCACTTTGAAATACTTGGTGGTGATTTTGTTTCATGTCTTAGGTGGACCTTTGTCTGCCAGAAGGTGCTACCTTTGCACAGCTAGAGAGAAATTGCTGTGCAGAGCTGGAATTCACTATGGGGGTGGGAAGAGAGGGGAGTTCAAACATGGACCAAAGGAAAGTGATAAATCTAAAATAAAGTCACTGGTGCAGGCAGACTTCCATGTTGTGTAAGACAGAAGATTTAAATCCTCTTTGCTGGCATCGTTTTTCAGAGCCATTTCTGCTTGAAGCTGCAGTTAAATGCAAAACAAGTCACAGATACTGTTAGAATTTTACTATGTGGGTCGGGCTGTTGTTTTCAATGAGCAGTGGTAAAATCCCCACTGTGGTTTAAGTATGGTTTAAAGGCCTGGTTTTGCTGTTCGCAGTGATTAAAAATATAGCATGTTTGATATGCTTTTGAATTATGTGAATGCTTCTGTTTTAAATAATGAGGGAGAAAATGGTTAACAATAGGTTAATTTTTGTTTGTTGCTCAGATGAGATATTTTAGTCCCTAAAATGGAACGTTAGTGTAAATCACTGTCTCCACAGCATTGATAAGTTTGCTTTCAGATGGATTTATGTTAAGGTTTGGGTTTGGTTTTGGTTTGTTTGGGTTTTTTTTCTTTAATCTTATATTGGTTTATAATGGAGCTCACACCAGAGTCTTCTAGTGAACCAGGCCAGTATAGCTGTCTTCTAGCTCATGCCTCAGCAGCTGCAATGTACTGGCTCACAGCAGAGTAGCTTTGTGTCTTAGGTTTTTGGATTTAATTCTATTGGTCCCACTTTGCATATTTATTCCTAGTAAATCACCATTAGTTCAACACCAATAAATGGAATGGTGTGGAGAAAACTGTATAAAGAAATGCGGTCCACTTGGCTCTCCTTAGACCTAACTTGGTGAATACTTGCCTGTTTCTTTGGTTTGGGAACTCTGTGAAGCCTCTGAATTATGCTTTGCTCATCCTCTCACTTAATGTAATGAATTGAGAAACATTCCAGTGAGGTCAGTAGAGTGACTCTTGAATTATACTAATGTAATTTAATATCTACCCCACAAACTAGGTAGGAATCTTTGAAGAAAATAAGTAGAAGAAACTAATGTTTATAAAGCAAATTGAATGTCTTCATCAATGCCACAACCTTTAAGCTGGCAGATTCATACCTGCTGTATTTTTATTTGCAAATAAGAACTGAATATACAGTGTGCAGTTCTGATCCCCTCTACACAAAAAGGATGTGGACAGGCTGGAAGGGGTCCAGAGAAGGGCCACCAAGATGATCAAAAGACTGGGAAGCTGCCATACGAAGATAGGCTGGGAGAGCTGGGTTTGTTCAGCCTTGAGAAAAGGAAGCTCAGAGGGGATCTCATCCCCACGTACCAGTACTTAAGGGGCAGCTACAAAGAAGACGGAGACTCCCTTTTTACAAGGAGTCCCATGGAGAGGACAAGGGGGATGGGCACAAGTTGCTCTTGGGGAGATTCTGATTGGACACGAGAGGGAAATTTTCACAGTGAGGACAGTCACCATTGGAATAATCTCCCCAGGGAAGGGGTTGACTCGGCCACGTTGGGCACCTTCAAGAGTCGGCTGGACAGGGCGCTGGGCCATCTTGTTTAGAACTGTGCTCTTCCTAGAAAGGTTGGACTAGATGATGCCTGAAGTCCCTTCCAACATAAGATTCTGTGATTCTGTGATATCACAGTGTAAATCACAGAATCATAGAATAGTTTGGGTTGGAAGCGACCTTCTTCAACCAGAGCAGGTTGCTCAGAGCCCCGTCCAACCTGACCTTGAATGTTTCCCAGGGATGGGGCATCGACCACCTCTCTGGGCAACCTGGGCCAGTGCTTTGCTGCCCTCATCGTAAAAAATTTCTTCCTTATATCTAGTCTGAATCTACTCTCTTGTAGTTTAAAGCCATCACCCCTTGTCCTGTTACTACAGGCCCTGTTAAAAAGTCTATCCCCATCTTTCTTATCTGTTTCTGGGTTTTTTTGCAAAAAATCTTTACTCAAAAACATTGGTGTTCATCAGAACACTCATCTTGAGAAGTTTGATCCCAATTATCTGGGTGCAGGTGACCAATACTGAGAAGTTCGTTACAGCTGGCCTTAATGTGCCCCCACAGTGCTCTGCAGCGATGCTGTTTTGTGCTGCTAGGAGCCTTTTGTCGTCTTTATAGATGAATCACTGCAAGAGCTGAGCCTTTGAAGTTCCTTATTGAAACAATCTTATCTGTCCACCTTTCTACCTGGCCTTTTGAGCTCGTTGGATAGGGTGCACACTGCGACACAAATATTACAGAGAAAGGAAAATATTATCTTTTAGGGTTTTTGTTTGTTAGTGTTTCTGGCACCCTGCAAGTACTGAACTACCAGAAGCTGATGAAATCTTTGGGTTAAGGGAGTCACAATTGAAATGTCCCAGCAAGGGCCAACACCAGAATAATATAAGCTAATTACCCCTAGTCCTGGCGGGAGATTAAGAAATGGATTCCTTTTTACCAATATTTGCATCTAGTTGTCCAACAAATAGTTAGACCTTGCTTCCTTGACACTCTTCCTGAATGAGCAATATGAACAATAGCAAAAGAAGCTATCGCAGGAGCCAACTTTATTCCAGGGGGCTTCAGTAAGGGGTACAAAGTGTCTCGGAATGTAGCTCAGATTGCTTTGCCTGCTGAAGCTCAAAAGCCTGGTGGTTTTATCATATGCTGTGATGGCAGAGCCCCAGCTGTGGAACAACATTAAAACCATTGCAGGTCAGCAGATGAAAGAAATGTTGTGAGAGTCACTGACCGATTAAGCAGTCTGTCATCAATAATTGATTTTGATGAAGTGGGACAGTAAATAAATGTGGGAGAAGGAAAAATTAAGTCAAAACTGAACCTATACCTCAGACTGAGGTACAGTTATAAATAGAGAAATACTGTGCTGTACTTCTGGTGTTTTAATTTATGTGAATAGATAGGAAGAAGTTGCTCTATTTCCATTTGGAAAATGGACATTGGACTCTGAATACATTTTCTGAGTTGAAGTTAAATAAGTGGAGCGGGCCAAGCCAGTAACTCTATAAGCAAATAGACCTCTATTACATCAAACAAGTTGTGGCTATTTATTTTAGAGCTGATTTTGGCTAGTGTATTGTGCTCAATATATTGCATTATGGAACAGTTTGATGGTGCTTCAGATTACTCCTCTGGAGTATGTGGTGAAACTATTCATGCAAAATACAAACCCAAGTGTGGATCGGCTGTGTCACAGGAAGGTTCCACACTGCAGTACTCCACAGAATGCTAAATGGGTTTGCGTGCAGCACAGCCAAAGCTTGCTGTCACATACTAAGCTCTGACAATGAAAGTGTGGTTTATGCTATTGAAAAACACTCTAAAATGGTATGGCTTACATCAGGTCCATCGGTGAAATCAGCAACTTCAGCAGAAATAGTTCTGTGTGAGTATAACTGTATTTAGGGCTTTTGTCCGCATGGAAAAACTGAATTTAAAAATGACACCACTAAATGATTCGTCCTATAACAGCAATGGTTTCTGCAGTTAACCTGGTCTCAACCAATTCTGCATTGAGTTTATAGCCATAGGGGAATGAACCTGTGGGTACCTTCCAGCAATTTGTTGGGTTGAGAGATGAGTGAACCAGAGGTTTTCCCAACCAGCCTCATTTAAAGCATATGGGATATCAGTATCCATATGGGATGCTTCATGATTAATCATTGTGGAGATTTGTCTCTGTGGAAGATGTTTCATTTAGCCCAGGACTGAAAAACAAAGGATATGTTGCTGCCACACTAATCAAAAACACAGACAATCTGCTGTTCATATGTGCCAATTGTTGCTGCAGTGTGATGTAAATTCACTTAAAGATGAGAAAAAATAATTATAAGCAACCATTCTGCAGAAAGCTTATAGGAATATGGGCTCTTTAGGGGGACACTTTTAAGTGCATAAAAAGCCTTTCAGAAACTTAACTCTGGTTACTGAGTTCTTCTTTGTACTTGTTGTTGGTAAGTTCATCAGACCATAACACCTGAATTGAAAAACTGCCAAGTGAAAGGCAAAATTGTAGTCAAGGGGTGAGGAAGGTCAGTGCCAATTTCAGACATTAAGTATTTTTGTCTGTTATGGTGGTATGACTAGGCACAAACACAAAAACTGACTTGAATCCCAGAAAATCATATTTATTTATAAGGGGAAACATGATAGGTACAGCTGTGCACGTATTACCACTCCAGTTAGTCTGTGGAAGTTTATAAGTAACAGAAAAGTGTGAGCACCACCACTGCAAAATATCTGTAGAGAAGTGGCTGCTTCTGTAGGTTGAATAAAGTGTCAGCTGTGGGTAGACTATACCTTTGAATAGTTCAGCAGTGGCAAGGATCTGACTGCTTTTGTTCACCAAAGTTTCAAAATAGATTTTGTAATATTACCTGTTAAATATTCAGGCTGTTGCTCAACTGTGGATGAAATCATTGCAGTATGGATAGATACTTCTACAGCCATTATTACAGGGAGAATTGTACCCTTCCCTTTCTCCTGCAGTTTCAATAGGTTCTTCTCACTTCTTGTCCTGAACAGGGTGGGCTGTTGCCCTGGAGTGTTGAAGAGTTGCCACTATGTCATTGTGCAAACCCATGCTTCACCCAGAGCTGCAATACCATATGCAGTGCTGGTGCCTCTACTGCAAAAGTGAAAAACAAAACCAAAAACCACAAAAGGCCCAGAATAGGGTGGCAAGAAGGTCCAAAGGTCTGAGCAAGGAGTGACTGAACTGCTTGGGATTCTTCAGTTCAGAAAGATCTGATAGAAGTCTACAAATCACGAGTGGCGTGGGTGGGTGGATGCTGGTTGCCAGCAGTACAAGAACTAGGGCCTGTCAAATGAAGTTAGCAGGAGTCATGTTCAAAACAAAGAAAAGTAGACTTCCTGCCAACAGATGCTTTGGATGCAAAAAAACCGTCTGCATGACTTCAAGAGGAGACAGGGCAAATACCTGGAAGGGACAGCTCTATTGAAGGTTGCTAAATGGCCAAACCAAGCTCAGGAAGTGTTTGAGCTTAAAATAATTACAGACTGGGAAAGTACTCAAAGAAAGTATCATATATGTTTGCCTCTGTTCTCAACTTACACATGAGGTCTGCTTATGGCCATTGTTGAAGACAGGATACTGAACCAGGTGGCCATTCTGCAGCTCTTACATACCTATCTGCTATAGTTAAGGTTTTGCCAAGATGTTTTAACCCTTGGTATATGAGACCTTGATGGTTTTTTCTTACTTGGTCTTCCAGGTCCCAAATTTAGTGCTGATATTTCCAGACTTCTTCCAGATCATCTTGATAGTGGCATCTGGAGAATTAATGCAGTGGTTTTTGGTGTGATTAGAACAGGACTTTTGAAATGAAAATGCAGAGGGCATAGGTCTTTTCCTCCCTTCTCAAAGTATTATTATGAAAATGACTGCATTTTCTTTTGTTTCCATCTGTTATTTTTGTGGTGGTAAGTTCCCAAACATGCTGAAAAGAACTGTGGACTTTCTGTATTGGCCATTATTCATACATTGCTTTGCTACTCATCCCTAAACAACTCTCTTAAACTATCTTCCTTTGGATGTATAAGGCTCAGTTTCCAAGCTAAATTTCATTTAGTTATTTTTATCACAAATACTAACTGCTAGTTTTGGTTGTTAGTTCTGGGGCTTTTTAGCCTTTCACAAAGGCCAGAGAACATCACCATTTGGGAATCTTACTACCATACATGTGATACAAGAACAGTGCAAGTGTCACAACTCCGCCTTTGGCAGAATGCAAGGCAAGTACATCAAATACTTCCTTATTATGATGCTTAGTAGTGAGTGTTGCCATTAAGTCATCAGCTAATTTCTGATTCTGTGAAAGAACCATGTTTTGGGCAGAAATTTTCCAGGCCTAGGTTTGTTACAAAGTAAATTGTTTGCTGAATAAAAAGCTTTTAAGCAGATAGACAGCTGAAAGGCCTGTAATTCAACAGTTGCGGTTTGCATGGAAATTGTCTTTATTGTGGAGTTGTCTATAGGTTTTTTGTTTTGACCTTCGGTTTCAGTTGTCTCCATTGCACTGCTGCAGCCATCTTGTTTAGTCTTTGCCGTTAGAAAACAATCAGAAAACCAGTGTTGCCAAGTACAAATGCATCTCATTTTTAAAGTTCAGCTGTTTTTTTCCTTATAAGATGAATTTTACAGAGAGGCTGCTGCATGATACCTTTCAAATATGGCCAGCTCTGCCAAACCTAATGAAAGGAACATTTTGGCCAGACGTTATTGTTGCTGCCATTACAAGTTCCACCATTGCCAGACCTTCTGGGCTAAACCAGCACAATTTTATGCCTTCATATTTAAGGGGCTAACTGGCACAAAGGAGAAACCTTGCATTTGTCTAGGTGCACAGCAGAAAGAAGCAGGTGCATATACAACAATGCAGAGACTCAGTAGGAGAGAGCAAGTAGCCCTAGGATTTCCAGTATTGTCTAAAAGGCTCTTTAAGTACAGCTGAGAAATAGCTGCAAACTAGGTCATGTCAAAGGACAAAAGACATTTAGTAGATTATATGAGTCCAAGAAGCAGAAGCCAACTCCAGGTGAAAACCTAAGCACAGCTGAGAAGCTAAGGGAAGGTGGAGGTGAGTATAGCGGTGTAGAGACATGATCGAAATGGTATCAATGTAAGGTTGAAGGCTGAACATTTGGGAGGTGGAAATTAGTAAAATTTTTAGGTATTCTAATTCACTTTCAAGCCATGATACTGGGGCTTAGTTGAAATAACACCTGTCCTAAGCCATCCTATAAAACAGGCCTCTGGAAGTGCTTCTGAAGTTGATTAATTTTGCTCCCTCACCTAGTTTGCTTTTCATGCTTGTTCTGGTTTCACTCAGGGCAGGAAACAAGAGTTGTCAGGAAAGCTAGTTTTGTGGTGCACAAGGAAATGCAAGGGTTTGCCAATGGAAACCTTTGTCTGGCTAGATTTATTAAAAATATATTCATATACATTCAAGATATGAGCCAAATGAGTCAAATTCCTCATTCACTTTGCGATGCACCAGTGAAACTTGACGTGACATGGCAGCCTGGGGATGACACAGAGTAAGGTTGCAATCGAACACCATTGTCAGAAGCTGGCTGGAGACAAGCAACACTTCCAGCATTTGTGTCCCTGGTCTCAGACAGCAAACTGTAGCTTTTGGTTGGCAAGGTAGACCAAAAGATGGCAGAGTACGTTTTTAACTGTGAGTGTGTTTTTTGGGGGGAGCTTCATTCTCCTTTCCTACCTCCTCTCTGCAGCTGGTTTCAGGGATATTGATACTGATATTTTTTTAAGCTGGGAAGACATGGTTTTTCTTTATTGCCAAACTCGTGAAATTGTTTCCAAGTGAAAAGAGATGGGGGTTATTTTGGTTTTCAAAGCTTCCGCTACTATCTTTTTTTTTCCTTTTTACATATCCTTTGCACTTGACAAGCAAAATGATTGGATTCAAAAGAAAATGTGCTCAGAAGTCAGTCTTTTTTGCAGCATTTATAAGTGAAAGTGCAATCCAGCTGTTGGCAAATCATAACCTCATTGTTTTGGCAACGCTGTTTCATTTACTTTTTTTTCCTTTTATACTAACTTGTTTGCTCAGGTATTGGAATTCAGAGTTTTTCCTTCTTTTTAGAAATTCACACCCTTTCTGGCAAGGTTTGAACTGTTTTTATTGCTTACAATTATAGCTACAGGTAAAATAAATACTTTCCCACGGATGCGTTGGAATCCGGTATGGTTATAAGCTGATGTAGCTGTAAAAGCCGAGTTGTACAACTAGTATTTCTGCTGTTCTGTCTTTTCCTTCTGACAGTTCTTAAAGACGCAGGGCTTGAATCTGCTCTTGCTCTTGAGTAATCAAACCAATTATTTTTAAAGGTTGCAGGGTCTCATCCATGCAAAGCTGGTGTGGATAAGAAAAGAACTGAATGACTTGTAGAAGCCCTCTCAGGGAAACCAAATGTGGAGGTGACTTTACAACACAAATATAGCTGTGGCCTTTAGCGTGTAACTGTCTGAGCAGAGCTCTATACTGTGCACACAGAAATGACATTGAAAGAACATTTGGACATTGCAAAGAAAGGCATGGAAAAGTTAGGAAATGCCCTAATTAAGGCTGCCTGTGTAATTCATTATGATTCATTTTTTAATTATCTGATCACACACTATTTTTTCCGCAGAGGTCTCTACCTCTGTGCACAGGATGTTCAGAGCACTCTTAATAAGCAGCTATTCAGTAGTTCGTTTTATCTTCATTGTTCCATGTGTGGCCCAAGGCCTTATTTACTGCATGCTATTAAATGCTGTTTTGAGGGCTAAATCCATAAAAAGACTTTGGCCTGGTGACCTTGTGTGCTAAAGTACCTAACATTTCGGTCCCCTGCTGTCTAGTGTTGAGAGGTAGAGTTTATGACCCAGGTGTGCTGTTGCAGCTGTACTGCCATCAGAACAGGTCTAGCTCTCCGGTCTGGTACTGCGGCGTGCTGTGCAGATGTGCCAGTCCCAGCCACCCCTCGCTCAGGTAACTCCAGTAAGTACGTGCCATTCTGTGGCATCAACCTACTGTTATACAAAATTCAAATAAGCATCTCGTTTCATTACACAGTTAAACAGGAATCTAGGATTTGTGACTCATGCATCCTGTTTTCAGCAATGCCACTTACATGCTGAAAAGCCTTGGAAAAGTTGGAAAAATATTTCACCAGTTGTGGCCCAATTTTCCTCTCTGTAAAATGGGAATAATGACATGGGCCAAGCCATGTCACAGAGGTGTTCTCTGGGTCCAGTGTTTAAAAATCCTTTGGAGTCTTGGATATAAAAATGTTAGGGAAAGACAAGGTATTGCTTCTGCATCCAAAACTGAAGGTCAAAGTTCTGGAAATATTCCCTTGTGTCACTGGCTGAACTAGATTTACATTAGAAACCTTGGTGATTTTTTTTTTCCATAAGAAAATGGGCTACTTCTACTGCTCTGTAAACGGGGATCTTCCAGAGTCATCCCTGAAGTCCCACCAACACATCTGAGAGAAGACACAGGAGAATCATGGAGAGATAGAGAAGCATGCAGTTTTCTTTTAATTCAAACTGTCAATATCATGTTTGTAGCCTAATACAATGAGCCATGGATGATTTTTTAGCCTGGAGATCAAAGAACATGCCATTACTCGTGTATGGCTAAAAACTCACCCTTCTCCACTCCCCAAAAGCCAAGATACCTTGGCCATGGTGCCTGGTGGAAACAACTGGTGACCTTTGCTATCTGTCAGATTGTGCTTAAACAAGTCTGGGGGGAAAGTAGTTGGCAAGAGCCAAAACCATGTTTCTGATTAGGCTAACAGCAGTGTGGAGAACCATAGGCCAGGCTTGCACCTGTGCTCTGGTCCTATTTAGTTTGTCAATATAGACATAGCCGGGGAGGTGGGTAGGGAGCTCAGCTTTCTACAAATGTATTTGTCACAGTGAATGTAGAGAAGGCTTTATGGTCTGAGATGTTTTACTGTTTTACCTCTGGGTAGTTTAGAATGGTCTAGATTATCTACATTGAAATTCCTTGTGATGAGAGCTGACCAGAAATCCTGTGATGTAATGACACTAAAGCCAGTACTCTTCGGTAGAGTTGGGGGAATGTACCAATTCTGACGTCTTGTTCAGGAGAAATTTTGCAACCTAAGAATGTAATCTCTCATAGCTGGATAAAGAAAGGTTTTCTTCTTTCCAGAATACCTCTGGGGTTTATATTTCAGAGAGGGAGGGAGATTCAGAAGGAAAATGGTAGAGTACCTGAACCTGAACTTCAGAACTTGAACCTGAACCTCTTGCAGTTTAGGAAGACATCTAACCGTGGGGTCATTTGCTGTACGATTTTTCTGGGTTTGTAGTGGTGTTGGAGGTCAAGGTGGAAGGGATGGCCATTTTCTGTTTCTGGGGGAAAAAATATTGTTGAGAGACTACTGGAGTTTTTCCTTAGTGGGGTTTTGATGATGTTATCAAGGGCAGAGAAACAATTTGCTGCTTATTTCTACCCTGAGGCCCTGCCAGTTTGACCTCTTGTTCTTATTCAGCCAAAAGCTGCATTGATTTGCTGCATTGATTTTCTTTCCTTGATATTTAATCTGAATTCAGAAGTGTGTAAATGATACTGGAATTGTTCCTTCCATGTTAACATATCAGAAATTTTCATCACATTGACTGAGAATATGCTTCCAAGCATGCGCATTCAAATAGCAAGTCAAATAGACCACAGTTAATATGTCGGATAAGAATAGATCCATGAGAAGCAGGTTTGATTGTCCAAAATGAGCATACCTTTATGGAAGCCAAACTTTCTTCCACCACTAAGGGCCTGATTGCACTTTGATTTGATCCTTGGCTGGGCAACACATGGGAAACAGGCTACAGAGTGGGGAACAATCTCTATAACTCTCCAAGTTCAAACCTTGGATTAATGCAGATAAGCAATCTTGTATATTGTATAATTGATTTCTATAGCAGGATAGATTTTATTTTTAAGTCTAGCAAAAAAAGAAAAACTATCCAAAATTCTATCTTAAATACGTTTTCCACTAAACAGGACTCAGACCTGAGACGTCGTATTTGGCTTCTGTCATTTCTCTCTGAAGTCCCTAGTCCTTTGCCTCTGACTCCTTCCGTCAGACCGATCAGGAACTGGATTTCCGTGTCGCTAGTTCTGATCACCTCCCCGCTTTGCACACTGCTTGGTGAACCTGGTTGGGGAACCTATGATCAGTGCTCAGATACTTTCCGGATCTTTATTGAAACTGTTCTGAAACTCTTTGGTTTCTATAAAAGCAATGATTCAGCCTGACTTGATCCATGTTGAAGGCTGTGACACAACTTGGGTTAACTTCAGAATCAGCCCTTCTGGCAGAACAGACTTTCTTGCAAGATTTATAGTACTTCCTGCTTCTAGCTGGTCTGCAAATAGAACAAGAACAGCCTTTCTCATAGTATCTTGGCACTGCTCCTTCTAGAGGGAACCCAGAACAAACAGGATACAATGAAAAATACCAAACTTTCATGAACTTCTTTTTAAATTAAAAAAAAAAAAAAAAAAGCCTTTGCTTGTGGTTGGATTTGGTGGACTTTTCTCGGGTTGTTACATACTTTATTCATGCCAGTTCACCCACCATTAACTTTTATGAATGTTTATATAGCTAGTACATGAAGTTATAACTCTATGGACTAGATATAATTCAAGTTGCCTTGAAAAGGTGATGTTTTGGCACATCAAACTCTTAATATTAGCAACTCTTTTGCTTTTCTTAGTGTTTCATTCGCGCTGTCACTTTTTGCACTTGAATCTGACATTGAGTACCTTTTTACCAGTGATCTAAAACCTTTAAGACAGGCAGTCCCTGTCCATCTGCCTGAGGCAGATTAATGGCAATGAACATCAAAGTGACCTGCTGAAGACTGCAAAAGGAGGAGGTGAAGGAGCAGAAAATCAAGGACTCCCAAAATCTTCTCTCAAGTTTAAAAAACAGGATGCAAAATCCATTAAGAGGAAAAGATTTTTTTCACATAAAACTCCAAATACCATGCATGACTTTTCTCCTGTGAAACATGACTTCATACTTTTGAAATATGGGCAAAAATAAAAAGAATTTAAAACTTGAGCTGAAAACTGGGATGATGTGCATCATAAATAGCTGCAAAATAATAAGACATTAAAAATTTGATTACCTTAGCTAGTCTGAATTTGTTTAAAAATTGTGTGCACCAGCCTCGTATGCATATTAGCAAAAACCAGTAGCTGAACAGGTTAATCAAAATCACCTAAGTCCCAAAGTACTCAAGTTTAAAACCGCTAGCACTAAAAATACACTCTTCAGCTCTCCACCTGATACAGAAGCCCATGTAAACAAGCAGACGTTGTCTAATAATAAATGCAGATGTTCAGAAATAGTGTTTATATTTACAGTCATGAGCCCTGCATTTCTATTCACAAGCCACGTGGTTTCTTTCCTGATGCTTTGCTAAATATATAGATTTTTTAAAAAAAAAAATTTTTAAAGCTTCTGTGACTCAGGCTGATCTCCAGGCTGTGTTAGTATAACCTAAGTGATGTCCCTTCTCATGCTGCTAAGATCCTTATAGCTGTGGGTCCATAATTAATGAACTGTAAGGTCCCTTCCTTTGCTTCTTTTGGACAGTTGTACGTCTATAAGTTTTTCCTTACCACCAAGAAGAATGGTAGTAGATAACCAGTTCTTTTTTGTTTGATTGACAAGAGTTCTTTTCTCCTCCTTTTCTTCTCACCTTTGCACGTGATTCTTTAACACCAGTGAATAAGAAAGTCAGAGGATGATCAGATAGGTGAAGCTGGAAAGTCAGAAAGAGGGATGAGGAGTTGAATTCCTCATTCCCGGAGCTGTTTAGCAGGGATGGTGCATATGAGCAAGGTCTGGAAGATCAGCTCCACTGAATGAAAATAACCATCCATCTCCTATACAGCAAAGTACATCTTGGTTACTTTTTTGTAAGAAACCTATCCTGCGCATTCTTCAAATGTAAGTTTGTTAGTCACCTTTATTTTATTTTAGAACATTGCATACCTTGGAAGGGCCCAATGCTCTCCCTTAATCCATCCGTTTTTACCCTCCTCTAAAATAAGTAGAACTACTTACATGTGAAATAAACCCCATTAAAATAATTTAATAGGGGCAAATAAATCCCAAATCCCAAATGAGAGGAAATATCCAATAAAAATTGAATGCAAGAATAAGGACTTGTTTTTATTGTATTTTTCTTTCAAAATACCCACTTGCAAACAAATGTTTGTCAAAAGGACCGCTCCAGGCCCCGCACTGTGAGCTCCACAATGACGGCTGTTGGGCAGCTGAGCCTCGAGCTGGCGTCTCACACCGCACTCGCACGATCGGCGCGGCGCAGCTTGCACACGCGCAGTCACGACCACAACGCGTACCCTGTTGGGCCTCGTGGCTCACTTGGCACGGTTTCCTGTATGAATCAACTCTTTCCTGTAGCTCTTCTTTCACTTTAAATCCTGGTCCTCAAGTACCCGTCCTAGTTACTCAAAAGGTAGTATCGAAAGGAATTAATTTGCTATAAATTATAGGCTCAACATTTACTTTACACAATATTCATAAGTGGGCAACAAATGGGCACACTACGGAGGAACTTTGTACCAATGGACTGTTTTGTGATTGTTATTAAGAATTAAATGTATTTGTTTTATTAGTTTTAAATTTTATGGAATATAATTGTGGTAAGAAGGCAACAATTAAGGGACACCCTAGTAACCCGCTCATAAAAACCCATGTTTTTGTCTTAAAGTAATAGGAGTAGAATTAGACTGTTCTAGCTATTTGGATATAACGAGAACGTTCAGCTCTCCTTTGTAACTGTTAATGGATTTCTTCTCCAGTATGCCTCAGAGGAAATTATTTTCCTTGCTTTAGTGAGAGGAGACTCAGAAAGGCTGGGAATCTGTTTGTCTTTTCTCTTACTGAGATATAAATCAGCTAGATCAGCCTTCAAGCCAATGGAGTTTGAGGCAGGTTTAAATTGTTATTCATGAGATAGGTTTTGCAGACAGTTATACAGCTGCTGTGAAGGGTCTTCATCATCTCTTGCTACAAAGCACGGTGAAGAGCTGTTACAGCAGCTGTACGGCAGCCGGAGAAACCCTTAGTAAGACTCTTGGTATAAAGCAGGGGTTCCCAAACTGTGATATGCATACCATTGGTGGTACGCAAACCATTTCCAGATGGTAGATGAAGGCAGCTTCTCTATTCCTATGTGAAGTTACTTATAAAGCTATGGGGTAAGTATTTCCACACTGTTACTGGAAGTCATTCTGTGCCTTTGTGCAGACACCCTGTGGCACAGATCAGTTCCTGCCTGTAGCGGTTAACTCCAGTAACTGGTGGCGTGGTGGCACTGACCTGAGCTGTGAGTAGGTGTCTCTGCACAAACTGAACCACCCGGCAGCCGGTGAGGATGGGCCAGCAAGGTGAGTGAACACTGTGGATGGGGCGGGCTGGAGATGAAGGTTCCTTATGTGTGAGCACGACGTGGTCGTGGAACTGGGAGCTGTGATGTCGTTACGTCTGCTGATACCCATGCCTACTGATACCAGTGGCATTCATTCAAACTGTGTTAGTAAATCCTCAGCACACTAAGTTAGTAAGCCCTGAGCACACGGGATTAATCTAACAAGAAAATAATCCACTAGAGCACTCGTGCATTAGATCCGTTGGACGCTGAGTAGAGGATCTGACCTGAGTATGTTCTCAAGTGAGGCAAAGTGCATGTCTAAAATGGCTATAAAACACTTTGGCCTCTCACAATGTTTTTGCTTAATGCATCAGAATAAAGTAACTGAGACAGACAGTAAAAGAGACCTGAGGCTTTAATCAAGGTGTCTGGCTGTGCGCTTCTGTGTCAGCAAGGACACCTTACTGCCTGCCATGGAGCGGTGTCAGCGGTGCCTGAGCCAGGGTGGTGGAGCTAGACAGACAAAGCATGACCATGTCAGTACAGGGCAAAGACCGAGATGATTAACCTGGCTGAGAGGCCTTCGCCAGTGAGGCCTTTGCTTTGTGGTCTGCAGGGTCAGGATGGGATTTTGTCATTTGTCATTGGTGCAACCAGTAGCTGGTTGTCTCTACGCACCAGCTCACCTGAGCCAGGGCTCTTCCTGGGATTTCCTGCTGATGCCTACGCTTCCTCTCTGTTAATCCATGTGGTTCTCCTTTTCTTCACATGAGGAAAGTTTTCTTTGAGTTGTCAGCTCATTTTTAAATACTTTGCAATGGCAGCATGATGTACGCCATTTGAGAAGAGACCATGTGCGATAGCTTTCTAGATATACCTTTTTGGATTTTTAAGAGGCGTCGCACAGACTATTTACTTTTGCCCCTTGGTTTTCGCTGTCCATGATACTGCATCAGTTTTCTGATCTTGTACTAATTTAATGATATTTGATTATTGTGGTGAATCAGTGAAGTGAAGTAGGCAAGACAGTTTTAATCTTTGGGAAATGCAGACGTTCAGATATTTCACAGATAATATTTTTCAGCACTCATCTGACAAGGAAATGTGGTGAACTATCAGTTAAAGGCATTTGTAGTAATTTAGTGGCATTAGTTGGCATGTGATGCTTAAGGTATGCACAGCAAATTGCAGAATGTAATTAGGTGAATTATATTTTGCTCTAAACAAGTCTTTCTTCACCAAAAAAATCTCTGGACCTTTAGTGATCAGCAGGATCCTTGTTTGGCATCTCATTGGTACATTGCACCTGAATGACAAAGATCTCCCGCACCACTAGCTTTTGACCAAGTCTGTGGAAACCTTACTGCTACTAACTGTAATAAATAATCTTTCTTTATTAGAAAACCTCCAACAGTGTTTTCAGACTGAGCCAGTTTGCATGTTTTCACAGTGGTTGATTCTTCAGCTGCAAAATAATCAGCATCTCATTTTTTACAAAAGCTCACCACTTTGGGGTTTTTTGGTCTACTCTCCCTTTAGTCTCCCATCAAAGCTTTGGGCCTAAATTGAGAACCTTTTCTATTGTACTGCTTCCTAGTGCAAATTACATCTCATACCCTCATTTCTGCTGTAGTGTCAGAGTGCTTCCCGGTAGTGAGTTAAGCAATATGACTAACATCTGTCACGTGTGGTTTGTTCTCTCTCTCATTCTCCCTCCAGGGAATCTTTCCATTGACTTCAATGGGCTTCAGATCAGGCTCTAATTTAGTCTGAGGACTTTGGGATGAGTGTGTTTTTGGTTTTTGTTGTGGGTTTTGTTTTCTTCATTTTTGTAAATGTCTACTCACTTTGCCAACAACCAGCAAGTGGTAAAGACAACTAGAAAGAAAAAAAAAGCAGGAAATTGTTGCTGGGATTGGGACTATTAGATGGGGAGATTTTTTTTATCACTTCTTGCAGCTGCAGCAGTTATTGCTGATGCTCTCGTACTGCCCTTTTGCTGCTTTTCTGTCTGTCTCAAATGGCAGGGAAAGCAGACTTGTACTTCTGTCTGCTGGAACCTCTTCCCCACAGGAATAACAATCATATATTTTTCATAATGGAAGAGGGTTTGTGGTTATTAATTCCTGTGTGTTCATCTGTGTCTTTCCATTAGCACACTGGTTGGGCTCATCTCCATAAATTACTTCTTTACATACCTAATTTTTTGCTTTTACTTCCATCTAAACCTCCTTTATGGATATAACCTCTGCACGTGTTTTTTCAACAACATTCAGTGGAGCAGAAGGAATGGTGTATAGGTGATCCTTTGAAATGCTTATTCGAGTGAATGCAGGAACAATGCTGACGTTTGTCTCTCACTTGCACGTATTGCAGCAGAGCAACTTGACCTTTTTTAAACTGAAGAGCCACCTAAACTTTTCTGGGGGAAAAAAAATTGATCCCCTAATGCAGTTTTCTTTTGCAACCCAATTAAAAAAAAAAAAGCTTTGGATATCCCTTTAGAACTTCTTATATTAGCTATTTAGGGGGATTGTGTGTATGTGTGTGTAGGTAGCTGTCTCTATTTAGCTATATATGTATACAGATATTAGTAATTTTGTAGGCTGGCTTTCAATGTCTTCTGGAGCACCCGTGCTCCTAGATCACAGCTGGAGGAAAGCTTATTAGAAGGACTGTAGTTATCTAGAACTCTTCTAGAGTCATTCCATTGCAGCCTGAGTTATCTTGAGAAGTGACCCAAAACCCCGCAGAAATCAGTGGTGTCCCTTCCAGTGATTCAAATACCTTTTGGAGAGAGTTCTTACCTTCATACTGAAGTGTTCTTCCCAACCTCTGTGTGGTTGGTAATGGAGTTAGAGCCACTTTGCTGCCTTCCACAGGCCTTGGTATTGCTGAAAAACTAACCTCTTCTGAGTATTGACTTTACACTCTGTGCAGGGCGTTGTGAGCTCTAAGCTTCTTCCCGCTGAGAACTGTGGCAAGGTTTGGAGTACCAGTTACTGAACGATTTGAGCTGGCTGTCAGTTGAAAAACGATTGACATTTTTGTTGAAGAATGAAAGCAATTCATGCCACAGTTTCTGACTTGTTCACAGCTTTTGCAAAGTAGCCCTAGTGACAGCTGTAAACTCCCAGGCTCCAGCTGTAAACTCCATGTCCGTAAAACATGGAAAAATATACCTATTTTTTCCAACCTCTAGTGAACATTGTGAGAATCATGGAATTGGGTCTTCATTGTTCATCTTTGCAACACAGCCCATTAAATTGTACAGTTTATAATTTCACATAAGGGCAAGCTTCATCCCAGAAAGCTTCTACCCACAGATAACAACCTGCATACACTGAGGCTACAGAAATTCCAGGTTCTGTCCCAACCTACACATTGATAGATGTCTGAAGCATAGCTAATAAAACTAGCAATTGTACAATATGTGGCTTTTGGCCCTGTTGAAAGAGTGATGAATTTTCCCAGTCAGTAGTGGTTATGGATGTAAATGTACAAGGATGAACTATTTGCACTCCATAGAACAGTAAATTTGTCCAAAAGAGATCCTCATTTCATCATTGTAAAGAGCAGTAAGTCAGCAGGTACGCATGAGAAGGAAAATATGCAGCTGAAAGTCTGGCTAGCTGTATGGGTAAGGTTGAAGAATTTCAGACTCAGACAGGAACAAACATAGAAGAAGTTGTATATAACCTCTCTCTCCCTCCATAGAAGCACGCTCAGTACTCTGACCCATTCTCCAGGCAATCACCTCTTAGTTGTGAGTTAGGAATGATGCCTGCAAAGAAAAAAGCCTGATCCTGCACTCAGCTGGGTGAATGGGAATCAGGAGCCGCTCCGCCAAAGCCAAGAGGACTGTTCTGGCTGAAGGGAGACGGAGGCCCCTAGAGAGGTCACTCGACAGCTGGATTAGTAACAGCTGAATGCCCTCCAAGCTGCGGTCAGTCTGGCTAGTTTGAACGCCTCCATCTGATTCATCTCGTTTATCTGTGTTTACTGCGGTTGCTAGTGTGGTGTTGATTACCTGCATCATTTGCTGATCTGCGTGAAACTGTAGCAAGTTTCTGTTTTGAAATGCTTCTTGTATTACTGACACCATGTTTGCAAGGAGGAATGTCAGCTCCAGTGCAACATCTAGACAGCTTTTCATACCTGAGCTGACTGTATGGAAAATTTCACTGTTGCATGCTGTACATTATTAACAGAGTGCCTGTTGGGGCACTTCTGCCTATGGAAGCACTCTTCCTACCCTATATCTCCCAAAGTTTTTCTTTCATTTCTTTATTTGGAATAATTCTCTCTGGCTTTACCTTAACACATGCACTGAGTAAAAAATATTGATAAACAAAATATGCATCAACATAACTTGTAAGCAAGGCCTAATTTTTGGAAGTAGTCTGGGTCAAAGACTTGAATTTTTGAGAAGTGCCTCTCTAAACAGTTGATATGGAAATTTGTTCTGGTTTTAACTCTCAGGGAGGCTTACCTGGAGTCGTCTGGAAGGGTTTTATTTTGAATAGTTACTTGGTTTTGCATTAATTTCTTTTTAGAGAGGTAGACTAGTCCAGCAGTCAGGGCCCAGAGTGCAGAGCCAGGAGTCCCAGGCTTCTCCCTAGGGCTGCTGAGCTCCTCTGCAACCTCAGAGTGTTACTTCATGTCTCTGCCTCTCGGTGTTGCTATTTTTGAAGTGGGGAGTGGTAGTCCTTACATTTTAGACTGACCATGCTGGGTTGGTGGTAGTATTCAGCAGTTAATGTTTGCTGAGTGTTTGGCAGATGTGAAATCCCATGTTCTCAGATGCAGAGATTATAAAGCCAAGAGGGACCGTTGTTCATCAGGGCTGACCTATTTATTGGAGGTGGGCCCAAATCTAGACATCGGATCAAACATACCCAAACTCTGGGGAAGCTCAGTTCTGAATTCAGATCTGGATGTGAGCCTCGTGGCTCAGTCCCATCTCTGTAAACACCAGACAGGAATACAAACAAACAATTTTGAATATAGAGAAAGCTTGGATCCAGAACTGAGCCTTGTTCCAAACTGTCCCAACCACTGTAAACAGGTTTCCAATATCGCTGGTTATAAAACTCCAGAAGTTAGATTATATTAGTGAAGCTTATGCATCTGCACAGAATGATGTCCTTAGGAAGGTTACAGTAGCAAGTTGATGAGAATTTGATCTGCAGGATGCTGGTAAAAAACTGGAAAAGCTCCATTACCTTTTGCACTAGAGACTAGGATCTGGTTCACTGTATCTCTCTCCTGCTGCCTTTTTGTATCTCCTGATTTTAGTAAACAAGAAGGGAAGGAGAGGAAAGGAAGGAACTCATCATAGACTTTGTATGATGCAAACAGTTTAATTAGGAAATAATGCTAGATACTCTTTCCCTTCCTTTGCTGTTTTTCAAGCAGGATGCATCCTTAGGAAACAATAATAGAACTGAGGATTACAAAGCCTTTGTGCGCATTGCAGCCAAGTGGCCACACAGGAAAGTGATATACGGGCAGGCGCTTGTGTAACGTGAGCGGAAGTTATTCAACATTCCTTGAGGAAGCATAGGACTAACTCTTAGCATCAAGACAAATATTCCTGTCAAGCTGAAAGGGAAGATAATGCTGGGCACCATTTTACATTGTCTGTCTTTGTGAAGTTTGCTGATTTTGTTCGCTTGTGCTTGGCTTCAAAATAATAGCATGAACTAAAAATAACTACACATTTGGGCCTTAAAACGTCTCTGTGACACAAGGTCAAACAATAATGGGCATTTCCTACTCTTTAACCTTTGTAGCAGGCAGAAGGAAAAGTGTTCAAAAGGGACACTGCTATAGAGGTCAACCTGAAACATTTGACCCTGAACTGTTTTGGTTCTTAAATTCTATATCCAGGAGAAGGTATGTGGAAGCCTGTGAGGCACCAGTTTTCAACCTCTGTATCTTGAATTTCTCTCTGTGCTATTTATAACTGTCATGATGTTTCACTGCATAATAGCAGTGTTTGTAAATGCTTATGCAATTAAACCCTCACTAGCTGGGCTCTGTGAGCCAGATCCTACAAACCAGAGCCCATGGTGCAGAAAGCCCTCATCAATCTGAATAGGTTTGGTCTGTAAATTGCTGATAACTCCCAGTGATCACAGCTGGGAGTCAGAATGCCTGTGGCCTAGTCTGTCTCCCTGCTGGTGTGCTGTGTGAAGGTTAGAAAGGTGCACCGCACTTCTGAACCTCAGTTTACCGTATTTACTACTAAGCTACTGAAATTATGGAAATTTCTTTTTAAATGCATGTTTAAAAGTCCTCACAGTTTTACACTGGGTTTCTACAGAAATGAAGAGCCTTGAGGAATCATTCTGTGGTTCTCCTTTGGGGATACATACCATAAACTGGTGTCTCATCAGAAATTAATTGCAGAAGAATGCTCTGATTACGCTCCCATCAGTACACTCAATGTTCAATACCTCTTGCATCTTCAAGTGTGATTCCTGTTCTTCCTCAATAAAATACTTCTGTTTTCCTGCATTGTGGAAAAAGTGAATTTAAGGATGGTATTAAACAGTATGCCTAGAATACTGCTTTTTTTCCTCTCTATACAGAGCTCTTTTGAAAGGAAAACTATTACCTGCTCATGTCCTGACTACTGCACCCTCTCTTTTTGGTCTTTGAGTAGTGAATTTCTTAGTTTCCTCAATAGTATGCATAATTCTTACCCCAATATCATTCACTTAACTCACCAGTCTGCCCACAGCTACCGTCTGAGCCCTTCAGAGGCTCTACCTTCAACCTAGTCTTTTACTTTTGAGACCCTGCATGACTTAGAGGTACTCTTCCTTCTTGGCTTATCATAAAAGTGATTCTTCCCACTCATTATCTTTTGTATTTTCATACTGTTTCATCTGGAATGCAAATATCCATGAGAAGCCCAATTCTTCCTTTGAATTTCCTAGTATCACACAAAGGGTGGTCAGAATTGATTTTGAGTGGAGAATAAGGTTTTTTACTAACTGACACTTTGCCTAGAAAATGCTGTGAAATCTACACGGCTTCATCTTTTACTTGAAAACTTAGAAACCAAAGAATGAATTTTTCTAGGACAAAATGAAAAACCAACCAACCAACCAACAAACAAATCCTTAAGGCTTGTGGGGGTTGTTTCTTGCCCAAACTGACATTTCTTCTCTTTGCTTTCACGGATATGTTTTTTCTGTCCTTATTTCTACTTAGACTGTTACCTCTTTGGAACATCTTTTGCTAGCACTTCAACATGTAGGCAGTTCATGTCAAAAGCAAGTCCTTGACCACTGCTGCATTTCTGCTGGTCATTCTGCTTACCTTCGCAGCCACCGCACGTGCCAGGATGTGAATCATGGCATGCTAAAGCACTTTGGGGTTCCTTAAGTATAAAAGGATCCACAGAAAAACCACACTCTTCTGTTCCCTGTGATCAGCATTGAAAAAATACTTTTGCAACAGTCTGGTGGGATTTAAGTGATTTATTAAATGCAAACCCTGATACCAAGTAGTGTATATGGAACAGATTCTCTCAGTCGTGGGAACGTGAAGGGAGCATGCAGCTCTGAAGCTGTCAGGAGTCCAAGGCAAGAGTGACCGAGCTTTTCCTCAGCTCACCTCCCAAAGAGAGAATTGCCACCTCAGGGCCTGGGCTGTGGGGAGGAAACATTGAAACAAGCAGCCCCATCAAACAACAGTGTGAAGAAGGGGCTCTTGCAGGTGCAAGCTCTTCTGTCTCTGACACTGTATGGGGCACTATGGTCTTGTTTTGCTTGAGACTCCAAAGACACAAAAGCTAGCTCTGTACAGGGCTCCAAGAGAGTAAATAAATTCAAAAGGACATGCCCTGCATCCTTTGGGGTGATACCATTATGCATACCATCTTGTGCAGAACATTTGTTTATCATGAGATCTTTTATTGATGGCATCATTAGTATCTAAAGAGAGGGGGAAGATTAATTTGCTTTGACAGAACATCAGAGAGTTTTGTCAGGGTGTAAACACAAACTGTTATCCATGCAGAGAACTGTAGAAAAATTAAAAATTAAATTTTTGAAAAAAATATTTAAAAAACCCAAAACAAAACAGAAAAAAATTGCTCAAAACCAGATCTACTCAAGTTTGAAGTAAGTTTGTAGTCTGAAGCACAAATAATGAATGAAATCACTACCTTGGTTTCTTACTCATCAGGAAAAAAAATAGTTCTGATACAATTCTAAAAATGAATTCTGAGTTTATTTCAAACTGTTGCCATCTCACTATGACAAAGGCTCATTGGGGCAGCTACTCATAGGACTTCAGGTGCTTCCAAATTTATCTTTGTCTGGATGGCAGGATGAGTTTTGTAACATTTACATTGTGATGGCAGCTTTTCACCCTGCTCTCTGTAGTTCCCATCCAAAGCTGTACGTCAGAGAGTCCTTTTTCTTACTTCAGAATCTTTTTCTATCATTTCCAAGCAGTATGGGAGTTAGACGAGGCTGAGGGAGGAGGATGTACATCTTTAATGCTGAGATGATAGTATCAGGCAAAAATGATGTACATTTCCTCTCCAAAGCCAGAGTTTGTCAGCAATTATATTTGTTATAAAAACTGTAGGAAAAGTGAGTTCACAATTTTGCTAAACATTAATTTGAAACCTGAATTTCTACATTTGAAACTGAGTTTCATCCAAAGATATAAAGCTTCAACCAGGCCTGCTAATTTTATTTCATAGGTTTGCATTAGGCAATATGACTCGAAAAGTTGGATAAAACTCAGGAGATCTTGGGCCTAATGTGGTCTCTGCCCTGACTTTTTCTGCCTTGCAGAACCAGGCTGGAGTCTCAAAGCTCAGTTGCTCCGCACAAATCTATAAATGTACTGCAAATTTCATGAGGCAAATTTACCTTGCTGGAGCAGAGCAACAGCTCTACAGTTTCCTGTCATTAGTTCTCTTCCTATGTTTTACAGGAATTAGCTGGGCTATTTCTGGTATTTCTGTGTCATCCTGTAGTGTGCAGGATAGTTTTCCTTTCAGTCAAAGTGTACAAGAGAAGTGCCCGAGACTTTCAGATATGCAAGCCCCACTTATTTTCTGTTAGGATTTGCTGTACTAAGTGGCTTGAAGGAGTATTCTTTAACATCAGCCCATTTCCCCCATCTGTGAAATGAGAAGAGCTCACACTCTTTTGTAGTTCTGGATTTTGGGGATTTATATGTGATATATTCCATGTGAATAATTAACTTAGTGTGAATGAATGATTTAACCTACTGTGGAATATAATATTTTTCTTTTTTAAAAAAGTAAAAGTACTTCTTATTTAGACTTGTTGAGGCAGTTGTTTGGGTTGTGAAAGCAAGTGCTCTCTTCAAGGCTGGTTTAACAGCCCTTGGGGCCACACAGAGAAGATGGTAGAGAGGCTACAGGGGCTATATGCCAAGATTGAGAAAAATATATGTTAAAACTGGGCTGAAAATGCCTGAAATTGTGTTTTTGTTTATTCTGCCAAGATTCTTTCCTGATGTAATGAGCATATCTGACTCGTACTGACTTGAATTGTCCATAAACAGAAGCCACCACATTATTTTCACCACATCTAAGTCACATATCTTTCGTACAGAGGGAGTAAGAGTTGCTTGTTGTTTTGGGGTGGTTCTCTTTGGAGGGTGAGCACATTTAGCATGTTTTGCTCATATTGAAGCTTTCTGGTGGCTCCCTTTCCTCTGGGAATGAGGGCAGGTCTTCTATTCACAGGGAGATATTTCAACCAAGTCCATCTGTTGACCTCACCCTCATATCACCTGTTCTCTCTGTAAGTGAAATCCTATGAATTACTGATTTGCTCTGCAATAGCCTTGACACCTCTTGGGCCAATGAGAGGTGAGGGTATGTAGCACCAGTCAACAGACCCTCAGCACACTGCAGTATCAGTGCCTCTGGGCATATTGGATCATAGATTCAATTTCATTGTCAGCTGCCAGTTAAACCTTGTCATGGCAATTTTTCCTCAAATTTTGTATTAAACAGCACGTATCTTATCTTCTTATCTCCCTGTGAAATAGTAACATGGAAGAGAGTTCAGGATCAATCTTGTACATAATGAAAATGATCTGGTAACATTCATTTACCAGATCATTCTCATATATTTCAAAACAAAACCAAACAAAAACTCCCACCCCTGAAACACTTAGACTGAATTTATCCCTGAGGAGATGATGAGAAAGAAACAACACGTGACAGTTGTTAATCACACTGTGTAATATATTACTGGAAGGCTCAGGCACTGCAGCGAAGGGCATAGTATTCAGAAGAGAATAGAGTGACTTTGAACTGATGTTCATTTTGGGTTATGCTGTGGAAAAAAAAATCAACAAACCCCAAACAAACCTTGTTCTGTTACAAAGATAAAAATGACTAAAACCTCCGCAGTGAACTTTATGAACAGGTGTCTCAGTAGATGCTAGGAACATGCAAAACCTGACTTGCAGGGGCTATAAGCACATCACTAGTATGATTGTACGCAAGAGTTAAAAGCAAACTAAGAATTTGAAAATTCCACAGTGTTTTATTACACACTCGTTATTATTTATTGTACATAATAAACTAGATTTATTATTAGTTCATTAACTTTTCTTCACCATTTGCGACTAAACAAAATCTCACATGCAGTCAGTCTACCAGTGCCCAATGTTAGCCTTCAGTAACAGAATTTGAGAGGGACAGTGGATGTCCGTGGAAAGGCACCTCTGGTCGTCTAATCCCACCTCCTGCTCAGAGCAGGTCCAGTTAGAGCCAGATGCTCAGAGGCTTGTTGAGTTTTTAATCTCTCGAAAGATGGAGAGTTGCCAGCCTCTCTGGGCTCCTGCTCCAGCGTCTGACCTCTCTGCTGGTAAAAAGTTGATTTCTTTTATCTTGTCTGAATTTCCCATATTGCAGCTTGTGCCCACTGCCTCTTATCCGAACCACGGGCACCTCTGAGGAGAGCCTGGCTCTCTCTTCCCTACACCCTCCCATCAGGTTCCATACAGATCACTGATTTTACTGAATTTCTTCTGGAGCCAAATCACCTGTTGATTGGTCCCTTTGTTTAAAAAGACACTGACTTTTCCAGTTTCTGCCCACATAACACAACCTTTTGCATTCTCTTATTTATACCTCTACTACAAAGCACTTTTGGTGAGGGAATTATTAAGCCTATAGAAGAAATAGGACTGAGAAACGAATGATACACACCACCTTCCAAAGCTGTCTGCATGATACTTTAGAGCACATTGATTAGGATTCTACTTCTAAATCACTTTTATTTTAATTGTTCTAATGTAACTGCAATTGTCATGTGAGCGATACACTCCAATAAGTGATGGATGCTTCACAAAACAATGTTATTCTAACGAACTACTGATTGGGCTGGCATATTCCAAAAACCAGTAAAACCAGTATTCTTTTAGATGTTGCATATCCTTAAGAACCAGGCACATTCTTTGGGAATTTTGTATCAATTGGCTGTGAATATTACTTCCTCCCCTCCCCCGTGACTGTGCCTACCGAAGCACTCTTGAGATTCGTTTGTCATCAGAATTTTGGAAGATTAAGTCCAGCAATGACTTTTGAAAATGTGCTGTACGCTGAAGGGGGTAGGGCACGATCCTGCCCTTGGCGGGGGGTATTCACAAGATTATGTAAGAACCAGGACTTTTTTTTTTCATGTCTCTAATTCTGGGCTGCTCAAAGGTGGAAACATACGCAGAGATCCGAGCCTGTGGCAGATGATCATCGGTTATAAGCCAGGAACCCCTTGCCTCGTTCTTTGCCGGTGCTGCAGTGGGTGATAGACGGCAGTGCAAAGCGAAATGGAGAAACACAACTTCTCTCTGCTTTCATTTGATCTGCTTCCTTTCTCACATCTCTGTGTGTGGGTCGAGGGGGAGGGGAAGGAGGGTGAGGAGGGGAGGACGAGGGTGGGAGTTTCCTTCATGCTTCAGCAGTGGTGTTGAATGTGAAGGAAACAATAGTTGGTCTGATTCCAGGCATTCACTTGGGCAAGGGCTGTTTGACGAGTGAACGCAGACCTGCAATTCTCACAGGTACCATTGCCAGTGACTGGGTTACCTGTGGGATTCATGGGAACAGATAGAAAAGTAGAATGCAGTTCAGGATCTGCCCTAAATTTCATTCTCTGCATTTTTTATGAAATAGATTTTTTACCTCTGGACCAAAAATGCATTTTCAAAATAAGGCTTAACAAACACTCAGCTGTCAAGATGACATTTTCTCTTCTTAAATGATAGTTGTCATGTGATCTGGGGGTACTCAAAATGCTTGTTGCTTTCATGTGCTCAAGAGCAATATGGAAAAAAAAGACTGAGTATGTCATGGGAAGAGATACATACCGCTGAAAAGGAAATAAATATAATCAGCTGGCTGGTAGTTGCACCACAAACCGACTGAGCACCGCATTGCTTTCTCTCTTGCTGGATATGATTAAGAGGTCTGAACTAAAGATAACTGCTTCGGAAAAATGTTAGGGCAAGCATCCACTGAGCACTGTAGCCAAAGCAACTGATGGTTCTTCACCAGAAATAATTACTGCCTACCTCTGCCTGATGGAAGGCACGTTTTTTGATCAGCTGTTCTCTTCTATTTTCCCATGCTTTTATTTCTCAGAAAGAAGAGCTTGATTCCTAGGCAAAGGTTGTGATTCACATGGGGCAAAATCATGCAAAACCATGTTGTGTTTTATAACATCTCAAAATAGTTTGAAGTTATTGCAATTTACATTATATCTCATCTACTAAGGGAAAACCTTTATAGAGAAAGGGATTTTCAAAGTGCTATGACTAGACTACATGATTTACTACGGCTTAGACATGGACGCAACAGTCTAGATACTGTCAGATCTTATTCGGACTATCCAGGCAGTCTCTCACTTGCAGGACGGGCTCAGGTAGCTAATTAAGAGCATATTGTTAAGATTCCAAGAGTATCTTCCTTCTGATAAGAACAATATAAAATTAGTCTTCTCCTCATGTATTTTGCTACCTTTGGCTCCAGCTGGCATTGTGATTTACTGAAAACGAGTGCAAAATTCTACCTGACCTTTATTTGAACTCTTACAGGTTTCATTTGGGTTAAGTTCAAAGGCAAGTCAGACAAATGTTATTTAAGGCTTGATTGTTTGTTCTAGACACAGACCAGAAATAAGGGATGAAGAAGAGCTGCACCGTGTTAGCAGGTGGCCAGTGAGGAGAGATGCTGCTGCTGAGAGGTCCTGCCATTGTAGAGGCTGCTTTTCACTGCTTACATACCCTCAGGGTCTCCTCATGTCTCAGTTCAGCTCTCCTGACCAGCCTGGCCCTTCTGACGAAGCAGCATTCGGGAGGTTTGGTGGAACAGTTGCTCTGCCGTCTGAGCTGTAAAGGCTACAATTTTGTGCTAGTCTAATGCAGGAAGCCCAAAGGTGTCAGGGTAGAAAAGAAAGCGATTTCTGTTCTTCCCTCCCAGCTTCTTCTACCTATAGTGTGACTCTGAATGCGGATGAGTAATCCTGCCCTTCATTTTTAGTGTTTTTTTTTAAAAAGAGGGCTTTTCTTTTTCTTTCCCCCTCTTCTCCCTACTTTTTATTATTAATAGAGTATGTGTGTTTGAGAAGGAAAAGGAGGCGGGAGAAGGGATGTAGGCAGGAGTGTGTGTGATACAAAAAGCTAGCTCTAAGATAGCTAACCCTTTGGGAGGGGCTTGTGAAGGAAAAAAAAACCACATGCAAAATCATACCTTTAGTTTTCTTAGGGATTTTTTTATTATTTGAAATGAATGTTTTGGCTCCACTCTGGCACAATAGTTTGTGTCCGTGTACATACACAGCGAGAGATCAGGAGAGCACATTACGTAGCAGCACAGGGACCATGCCCAGCCACGCTGCCCGCTTGCACGAGGCAGCGGATTCTTCGGCTCCTACATCACTCCCAGCTTAGTCAGACATACCCTGCAGACAGCAGACTACATAATGTGCTGCTGTTGTTTTGATTTCGAGGCTCTGGGGCCTAGCTGTCAGCTGGCTTGTACTCCAACAGGACAAACAGCAAACGCTGCTAACTCAAAGAGGATGCAGGAAATACAGGAAATATATGTATTTTTAAGGATATGCACGATGGGGGAGGAATTGCTGATACGACTGTGAACCCTTGTGATATATTTAGAAACTTGGAGTAAAACTCCGGTTCCACTGAAGTCAATAAAAATATTGCCATTGAATTCACTGGAAACATTTTTTCTGTCCTCTGTCAGAGGAAAGTAATAGTTGAAAATATACATCGACAACGCTTTCACATCTGTGTCTCCAGGGAAGAAATGACACTGTACTTCCATAATGCCTACGCACAGACATACATCTTTCTAAAGATGCTGTCATGAGCCCTGCAAACCCTGTCTTTTTTCTTCGTTTCTCAGCTTCCAGGTCAAGTCTTGGGTCAGGTCATAGGTGTAGCCGCTGGGGAGGAGGAAGGAAACGTGTCCTACTCACTCCAATCCAAGAAAGTTTTTCCGCTTTTTTCTGTAGGGGTGGTGTGGTTTTGGGTCAGGTTTTGTTTTGATATGAATTATGTTCTCCCTTCTATTTTAAAAACAAAACAAAGTGCATATAAGTCACATACACAGCCACCTTCAGGTTTACTTGTGCGAGATTCTGCAGACTTCTCTGCAGCAAAGCAAAGGCAATAGTATTACAAGTGAGCAGAAAGCATTTTTGGTTTTCCTAAAGCACCTGAGTTCTTTGGTTCTGTCTGAATCAGGCACTAGAGACTAGTGTGTTTCATACCAACATCAAATTGGTTTTAGTATCGGTCACTTGGACGTGGTGCTCCACTCCAGCTTTGTCTCCTGTGGTGTCTTCTTGGGAAATATTAACTGAACTGACTTTGTCATTTTTCCATGGCTGCTCTCTCTGCAGGATGTGCCCTGTGCCAGATGGTTGACTTGAATGAATTCTCTTTACATAGTTAAGAATCACTTTCTTTTATTATTCATGACTTGTTTCTTCCATCTCTCATGTTTTTCAATTTTCTCTCTGCTTCATAGATGGATAGTCATGCCAGATTGAGATGAGGCTGTTATTTCATCTTATTTTAGGAAGCCATGTTGGGGCAAAAAGCGTGTCAGAAGGACAGGGGGCATTTTCATAGATCCCAGCTATTTTAACTTTCAGTGTCTGTGCTGCAAGATGATGTAGAGAGCTGCTGTTTATAAAGTAACCATGCTGTCATTTTTAGGCTGTCTCTAAGTTTTTTGTCTGCAATAAGTGAATAAATAAAGAGGAAATTTAAAATAAACTACATGGGAAGTTGAAGTATGTGTAATTTTTCAGTTAAACAATTGAGTTCTGTGGAAGTACTCATTATATATGAAAACCATAATGACTCACTGTCCTTCAAGATGCAGCATCTACATGTCTTAGAAAGATCAATAACTGCGTGTAAAGCTGCCCTGATGAAAAGATTATGCACTCAGTTGCACATGCAGTGCAACTAGGTATTAAAAATCAGGCTCTGAAGCATTTGTTAAAACCAGATCTAACTCCATTGATGTCAAATGTGCAGATTTTCTTTGGATAGGGATCTATTGCTTTAAGTTTATATTCAATATAAACATCATATGCAATAATAAATCTTAGAAGCACATGCTCAGATTGTTTATTGATTTATTATTTCATTTAGTGTAATGCTATTCCATTTCATTCTGTTCTTGTATTTCTATTTCCTCAGTAACAACCTTGTAAAAGTGACAGGGAGGCTCAGATCTTTGCCCAGCAAACAATATATATTATTTGCTACATGAAAGTGGTGCACAGCTCTCTTAAATGTTCCCTAGCAGACTCCTATTGCATTCCACAATGTGCCTGCACTTGAACCACCTCCATTCATATCAGAGTCTTTTTATCCCAGCACACATTGAGCAAGCTGCTCTGAAGCTTAATTCTCCTGACCCTTCAGTGCAGTCGGATATTGTCACCTAATCCCCTTTTTTTCCTTCTGTCCCATGTGTGGTTTTGACTTCTTTCTCTTCTCAATTCCTTTTTCCTCTTCCCTTTTTCTTTCTTTCCTATTCTATAAGCCTCTCTCCAGGCTCCACATTCCAGAATTCATCCTTGCATTAGGGCTGCAATACAATGCTCTCCCAGTGTTAAAGGATTAGACATTAAGGAGACTGTGGCAACTCCAGCCTTACTATATGCACAGGGGGAACATAAGGGGATGGAGGAGTGCTTGCTAAAGAGTAGGGAGACTGGGAAACAAGGGGGGGAAATGGCATCTTAGTAAAACCAGAGTGGACGACAAAGAGATTTGTGTGAGGAATAGTAGTTGTTTCTGCTCAGTTTAATACTTTGAGTTCTCATTGGAAGACAGTAAACCAGTTGGAAAGCAAAGCAGCGTTACACATTAGAGTGATCGGTACATTAAATGCAATTTTTATTTTAACACCCATCCCTGAGAAATGGCCAGTTTGAGGCACTCATGTGGTGACACCCCATTCCAATATATGTGATGAGAGTGGGATCTGAAGTGCCAATGCTAATCAATATTGCAGAGCATTTTTTTCATGGATAATTGTACCTCTGCCTCCCAGATTTCCAAAGTTCGTACTACTCCCAGGGAAGAAGTCTGGTGCCTTAGCTTTCAAATATTTCCTGCAGGTTGGCTTTCACTTGTCTTCCTGTTCCTGAAGGGAGTGGTCTTTGTTAAATGTCTCCTCTGCTTTCATTATTGGATTGAAAACAAGTATATTACTTTTCAGGATACATAGCTTCATAACAGTGTAGAAAAAACATATTTTGAAGAAAATAAGGTTAATTCCTTTCTTCGCCACTGCTTTGCCCCTGCAAAAGTAATCCTGTAAAAATAAATTCAAGGATATAATCATGCTCCGTTTAAATTAATAAAAAGAAATCTCCAGAAGCTATTTAAGAATGAAATCCTTGAAACAGGGTTTTTTTGAAGCATGCTAAATAGATCTTGTAGTGGAGCAGTAATTGTCTGTTAGAATCTGTAGCATGACTCACAAAACCCTACAGAAGGGTTCTTGTTTTCCATCAAGGTTGTTTTGCTTATTTGTTGATAGGGTGGGAAACCTAAATTGAAGAAGTAAGTTTTGCATTTTGCATTGGAGGCGGTGAAGTTCGTGGTCATCCTAATCTATTACGGAAGTGAGTTCTACAGTCGTGGGCCAGCTGCCGAAAAAGTTTTGTCACCCAGACTCATGAGTCTCACCCTTGTGGCTGACAGTTTCATTGTTCCTGAGGAACGTAAGTGTCATGGAAGGTCATGGTTGCATTATTATTATTCAGCTACATTTGAATAAATGTACTTGGCTCTATAAAGAATGCTACAGGCCTACTTACCCTGCTGTACCCCACAGGCATGTGGTGAGGCTTAAAGATTGTAAAGTGCTTTGAGTTCCTTGGAAAAAAGGCACTCTATGAATGCAACAGATTCCCATTTGTTCATATAGCATCTGGTCCCACATCACTGATGTTATGATATACAGGATCAGACCCAGAGTGCTCTACGTGTGTTTGATTATTCACAAACATAAACGGAGATATGGCCCCAGCCCCAAGGTCATTACAGTGTAAAGAACTGGCCTGGCAGCCTACCAAACACACCTTCTGTAAGGCACTGAGTGGTTTTTCTGCTCATCAGCTTGCAAGTTTTGAGTTAGAAATACACCAAGCAATTAAGGATGAGGACTGAGACTTGGACCAGACAGGAAAAAGAGCACAGACCGAGTATCGGGAAGATGAGCAAAAGCAGTGCTGTAGGAAGAATGATTCAAATCTTGAAATTAAGGTTGTGTTGAGTGCAGAAGTTATGTTTTACGCTTGGGTGCATCTGCGTACTTGTATGCTTTGTATTTTCTCATGGAAATACATAATGAGATTTTGATGAGAATAGAATGAACAAAAACCAGAGCAGTAGCAGTAAGACAGAGAGCATCGTTTTAATAACGAACAAGTACTAGATGAAGTGAATAATTCTGTCAACTAGATTCTCACCCTGTATCAACGGCCCATATCAAGGACGATTAGTGGCTTCTGGTATTATATTCTAGCTGTAGATGTTTAAATTTTTTTTTTTTTTTACATAAAGAAAGCAAAACTCAGACACAGGACAGACGTTCATGTATTTACATGTGGAGATTCTTGTGTCAGCAGGGTGCAGTTTGCTGCCTACGTGTGTTGAGAGCAGGCCATGACCTTCTCCAGCACATAGGCTCTGCAGTGCCTTTCGGGCTTTCATTTCCAAAGTTCTCCAGGACCAACATAAATGGAAAGTGGTTAAAATGTGGAATTAATACTAAAATAGCACACTCCTCTATGCAATGAAATTCAAGGCTTCTGTTTTGCACAGAAACCTTCTTTTCTTCATGGCTAATAAAAGAAAGTAAAGTGTTAGTTCTGTTGATAGTGTTCACAAAAACTGTAAGAGCCTAGCGACTATGTAATAATTAGCCCAAAAGAAAACGCTCAGAATGGTACTATAATTTTCCCCACCTGTTCCCCAAACTGTCAAAAGGAAACAAGTCTCTTATTTCACTCTGAATAAGATGTAGTATGTTTGTGGTTTGGGAGATGATGGCTTGATTGTCTGTCAGTTGAAACAGCTGGCTGCTGTGATGTGAACTACAGCCAGGACTGAGAGATCCATGTACCTGCCTTGTTTTGAAGTGTTTGGTCTTACTGAGAGAACTCTTTGCTCGCTGCAGTTGAATATTCACCAGTTGAATAGGCCAGGATGTTTGTTTGAATGTATTTTAATGTAACTATGAAATGGCAAGTGTGAAAGAAAGCATGCAGCCAATGAAAACTACAGAGAGATAAGGAACAGGGGAATGAACAGGTTGAAGATTTTTAAGAAAGGCTTATGTGGTTATTCAGTCGTTCCTCACATGTGTGGTTCCAAACTATTACTCAAGAATGTAATAAACTTGCTATGTGTGGATTTTTTTCTTGATGCAAAAACCCATTGCCCAGTCTCATCTCCCATTTCTCCCGCACTGCTGGGAATGCCGTAACCTTGTATCATACATGTAAAACTCTTCTACACCCTCCTATCTGCCTTCCCTACCTAACTCCCTCGACTCTTCATTCTCCTCTACCTACTTCCTGTCCAAAATCCACTCCTGTAAAAACATTCCCCAACTTTGCAGCCTGGCAACGTTGGGTTAAACTGTTGGTGTGGTTTGTCTCAAGAAGGAGTAACCTGCTGATGGTGGCAGGATGCATGCCCAGGCCAACACAGCACCTGGGAGAGGCTGTCAGCAGTGGAGAAACTGGAATCTCCTTCGGCCTCCCCTTGTCTGAGGCAGCAATGAAGCCCTGCTTGGGATCAGTTGTGCCACAAAAAGAGCTATCTCTTAGCATTTTGACACAGTCCCTTCCTGTACTTTCTGGAAAACCAAAATTGAATGGTCTTGTGAAAACAAAAGTGGAAAGTAAATGACTGGGCAAATACAGGCTAGATTCTGATTCAGTTTAAGTCGTCTACATACTGTTTTCATATTTTTTCAGTTTTTCCAGGCTGTTAAAATTTTAGGAAAAAATAAAATTAAGCTAGAAAAAGAAGGAAGTGTCTGTATTCTCTGCTTTGTGCCAATCCTAACCATTCTTGAAAGATCTATTCCTACATTGAAAAAATCCAACAAGTCTTTAGTCCCTATTCCAGTTCATGACTTACTCTTTTTACTCTATCTCTGGGGAGATAACAGAAGAAAAATGAAAAAATAAGAAAAAAAAAAAAAAAGAACTAGACTGAGAACTACTCCCAGATGATAATAAACTGACTCGAAAAAGTTGAGAACAAGCTGGATCAGCCCTCTAACAGATGGGAGTCTTTACTGCTTTACTCTTAAGAAATGCTGGTAAATCATTTGGCATTATTAAAGATACCAACCACAAAAAGGATCTGTAAAAATATATATCTCCAACTTTTCATCATCTGGGATTCTGTAGTTGTTAGTGGTCCATGAGTCACTGCTAATATTTAAATGTAATATATTCATTTGGATAGGTGCATAACAGAGTAATCTTCATGAACGTAATAATTGCCACTCATAAGAAAAAAAAATGGTGGTTTCATATGCTGACATACATAATCGAAACATCTCTTATACTTGTTGTACTTGAAACAGACCTTTTAAGCTGTAATCATAGATACAAAGTATGGTAGATGCATCAGGTCTGTCTCACCACTATATTCGTCTGGCTTCATTCAAGTGCAACTCAGTTGGAGAAGCTGGAGTTACACTAGCATAAAATCGAGCATTTTGCCCACCAACACAGCTCTGTGTTGCCCCGTGTCCCTCTTAGTCATTCGCACCACACAAGGAAAAGGCACAGAACTATGTATCTGATTTTGATTGTGGGATTTCAGTAGACGTTTGTGGTACATTGAAAGACGACACAGTGCGGTAGGTGACAGGGAAGCCGTCCCACCATCTTTGTCAAATGCTTTAGCTGATAGAGTGTAATTTCTTGTCTAAGAATGGTAAGTATTTACTAAAGGCGATGGACTAGGATTTCTTCGTGCAGTCAAGGTACTTTCCAATATGTGACCCTTCTTGGTCAGCATCTGGAATTCAGGACTGGGACAGGTTTTAGGGCAGCTGTGGAAATAAACTTTACCAAGACATTAGAAAACACAATATTATCTTATGGTGCTTTGTGATTTTTGGAAGTAGAAGTTAACAGGCAGGAGACATCATTTTATATAGTAATTCCGGTCCAAGTTCTGATGAGTAACATTTTACATGCTTTCGGCAAGCAGAGGAGTAGGTTCCCACAAAACTTTGCATCTCCTGGTTTCTTTACATATGCATGCCATCTGTACCTTCCATCAACAGTGCTCCCAAGTAAAGGGGCAGAATGGCATTTCAGTGGCTTTCTTCCTGCAAATGTTCAAAGTTACTAAGTAAATTATTGAACCTCAAAAGAAATGCAGCTGAAAAACAAATGAGATGTCTAGAAAGTCAGAAGTTGATTCAACATTTCCTAGTTATGCACACAAAAATGACAGCTTAATACACTTTTTCCCAAAAGAGGCAAGAGTTTAGTGTTCAGTATCCCCCTAACCACTCGGCACTCTCCAGGCATAAACTCAGTAAAGCTTATATAAACTAACTGCAGAACCTCACAGCTGCTGCAAAATTTTGTGGGCCAAACTCCTTTGGTTTAAGTGGAACAAAAAACACCAAGGTCAAAATAGGGTCTCAGTTTGACCCTTCCTTTTTTCCAGATAATACATGAGGCCTTTCTATTTGCCTGATGCACTTTAAGTCGACATAATGAAAGTGCGGTCCACATCCCTACGAAGTTAAGTGGTATATAAACAGAGAAAAATGCCATTTTATCTCTGATGTGAAAATGTATGGGTGAGTAACTGTTTTCAGTTACTTCTAAGCTGCGAGGTTCCTGGCTGTTTCTTTTAGTCCGAGCTGGAGTTGTCAGCAGGTTGTCTTATTGTCCCTTTTACTATTTAACTTGAGAGACTTCATCTAAAATTCAGTACTGGTGTGTGTGCATAAGCAAGGCAAATAAATATCAATCATCTCCCAGATGGTGATAATATGCCCCATGGGAACGGAGCGGAGACTTGCTTCAACACTCCTGCCTGAGTGTACGTATGTCTATGCATTGCATTTCTGAGCTCTCCAGCAATCCAGCATCCGTTGTTCAAGTTGTGCACCCAGTTACGCTTGTGCTGGTGTTACTTGTGTATTTCTTGAATATAGTCCATTGTTTGGTCCTTTTATGTCTGGATGTCTTCCTCCTCAGAGCCAGGTCTTTCAGATTTTGGCTGTTGCTGGTTTATTTTATTCTACTTACTGCAGCTTTTTGCATCTGGTTTCGAGTGTGCAATCCAGAACCCTGAATTAGGCACCTCTGCTCCTCATAAAGTGAGTGAGGAAAGTGAACTGCTGCAGGCTGGGCCTCGTGGTAGTGAGTGCCCTGAGCAGAGCCACTCCTTTGCTGGTCAGTAGGAAATTACTTCAGTTCTACAGCTCCTTCTCCTGGGCTTAAGTGCCTAACTGTGAGCTGCAGCGAGGTATTTCCCTGAAACCTTTCCTGGAATAAGGTACTTATGTCATTTTCTTGGAAACCATCATGGAGATCATTCCTTTCTTTTAAAGTATAGCCAAGAAAGTACTGCCAAACCCTTTTATGCAGTATTCACAACCCGAGAATATGAATAGCCCATTCCCTGCTCTCTTGGCTGTGTTTCAGGCCCATATGGCCCAAGTGCCCTGAGGATCCCCTAACCGCTAAACCATACTTGGAGCAGGGAGCACTTTTTATCCCTCCTGTTGAAGCCATTCTACTTTGTACAAAAGCCTTATGAGTTTTCTGGACTAGAGAGGCTAAGAGAAGGTGTACTAATGACAAATTGGAGTCCTTGGATGGCAACTGTGGGGAGGACCTGGGTTCTAGTTCCTACATACCTGCAGTGGGGACTGTTCCCACAGTTTTTAATGAATCGTTGTTGGATGAGAAGTCACTGAACATAAGCTGATGATAGGCCTCTTTTCTCTTAGACAGTGTCCTAATCCTGGACAGGAGAGCCTGTCTCTATTTTTTGGCCTCGTGAAATGGCCCCAATACAAAAGTCAAGAGTTTGTCCCTTTCTTCCTGACACACAAAGCTTGGTAGGTAGCCCCCGTAGTAAGAAAGGACATGAAAGAGCTCATTTTTACCTGCTTTTGTGAATTTCTGTCCTTGTACTTGGTAAGTTTGAGCCCTGAGATCTGTTTCTGTAAAAAGAGGTGACCTTGGATGGGGGGCAGAGAACATGTTTTCCTCTTGCTTTCTGTATCACCACTCACTGGGTTGCAAGGGCAAAGCACTTCTGACAGCGTGCAGCCACCCTTCATTTCCACGCCCAGTGGACGTTGGAGCACAGAGATTGCTTAGAGGCTTTGCTTAATGGACTTTTCTAGGAACGGTGCCTATGATCATCTTATGGTGCTTTAGCTGTCACTGGCAAGTCAAGTTTCGGAAGTGTTTGTATCACTGCACCACCTAACTCCGCCAGTTATTCTCCTCTAACTTTCTGATGAAACTCCAAGCATTTCCATAAAGGGATTATTTATAATTATAGTTCCTAAACATGAACCAAAGATCAAACACAAAATGTTGTGAGACAAATGAATATAGATAAGCCATGAGATTTTTTCTTTCACTTTATTTTCTGAGAATATAAGACTGAGAGCAATATCTGCCTCAGTAGTCAGGGCAGGGTATCTGTTGATTATTGTCTGTATGTGATACTTGCATACATAGACAGGAACATACCTTGAAAATTCACTGATGCATCAGTGCACGGATGTATCTATTACTTAAAGATTAATGCCTAAGATACCCTTTTGCCCTAAGGCAGAAAGTAGTAATTCTTTTTCCCTGCTTTCAATAAAATTCAGGCTTTCAGGTTATACAAAAAGAAATGTATTTTCCCCGGTTGTTATGAGCAATTATGAAATGTATTTCCCATTATCTAGATCATTCAATTATCCTGCATTTATGCGGGGAAATGAAAGGGGAAGATTAGTCAGTGACTATAAAGATACTCGGTTAACAAAACTTGAGTTTTATGTCTAAGTTAGTAGGTCTGCTACTAGCTACCAGATTTCTTTTTCTATTGTATTTTCTCAATTAGAGGAAACAAAATAGTGTGTTAGCTAATGATTATTCTATGAGAAAACCAAAGCTGGTTGATTATTAGTACTAAAACAAGCAGCACTGCCTTTTAATTTCCATTGATGGGTTCATCCTTCAATGCATATAATTGGCATAGCTCAACAGCGGAGCTGTCCTAATCTCCATCAGCTAAGGACGTGGTTTTTCATACATTATCAGCTAATGTATGACTTGCATTATAATTACAACGTTAAATCAATATAGGCAACAGTAATTTTTTTCAGTTTGCCATGCAACTTGAGTGCTAAATATGAACCGAGCTCTGCTGTGGAGCACAGGGTGCTTGCAAAGAAAATAAAAGGGGTGGCAGGGAACTGCACTCAGAAGGAGACTGCAAGTACTAAAGCTGGTGTGGTAAAGTAAAGCATAAGTAGAAAATAAATTTGCTTTGAAGTTTCTACTCAAACATCTTCTCCCAGAATAAGGAAAATGATATCTAGCTGTCATAGAAAAGAATAGAAAAGCATTAAAAAGTCATTGGGGACTTTTTTATTATTATTATTTTAGGGAGCATTGACAGCTTTTGGTTACTTTGGCTTTGCATTTCTTTTGCTCTAGTAGGTGAAAGGTAGAATAGATCCCTTAGGAGAGATTGCATTTACTCTGCTATTTTAGGGCAACTAAGTTATTCTGAATCTAGTGGAAACTGGCAAAGTGAACATGGGAGGAAACTTCTGAAAGCATAATAACCTGGTAGATGAAGCTGGTAATTGAGTTTCATGTAAAACGATTGATGTTTTTACTGGCACAATGTACTTGTATCCATCATGCAAGGGCTACTGAGCAAGGCAGCGTGCAAGGCCTCTCTAGATGTTATACAAATGGCTCTGATTCATAAGGCGGGCTGGCTCGGAGAGGGACACGCGTAGGGGTTCAGGTCCCTAGCAACTTATTCTTTTTCCCTTCCCAGGGTTCTCAGCCTGCTTTGGGAGGCAGAAGTTGAACAACAGCAGGTAGCAGCCCATTGTACGCTGTGGATGCTCATGCCAGGTCCAACTAGTAAGAGTTCAGGGACCCTCTGCGGACAGCTGAGTTGATCCCTCTGCAAGCTAATGGTGGTGTCTTGGCAGTGTTTCCCATCACCTACCAAGGAGTACAGCCATTCTGCTTTTCCTCCTTACGCTTCTCATGTTTGTCTCTCCAAGAGTACATTAATCCTTTCTGCCTCAGCATTTCAGTCTTGCTTGTGGAGTGACCTGCATCTTGAAGTTCTAACTCCTCCTCAGCAGCACTGCTTTCCACATTATAGGTCACCAGTTTTTACCTCTGTCTGTTATTTTTTTCATATTAATGTAACATTTAATTTGGTCAAATAGGCCACGCTTACCCCTGCTCCAGATTTTTCAGTCCAAATGTCCTGTTCTTACCTTCACTTATTCTGCTAGGCTTTGTTGGAGATACAAGGTGGCTGGGGTGTTTTGTTTGGTTGGGTTTGTTTTAACGAGTGTTAAACGCTATTTCAAAACATTGCTAAAAACACTGAAAAGGTTTGGCCGTGGGGGAATCCCCTAAAATGCCATCAAGTCAATTGTGATTCCCTATTGATGGATTAAAAACAAGAAGTACTCGGTCCATTCTTAATGCCTTTAACATGTGCTTTATTGTCACCACGTGACACCATTTTTAAGCACAGTGTTGTACTGTATATTCCCTTTACAGAACTACTAGTAATCTCCACTGAGAATGAAATCAGGTTTGTCTGACGTGACCTATTTCCTGTTAAATGCATTGAATGACATGAACTCTTTCCTTTCTTTATTTCCTTCTGAGTTGACTCCTGCTTCAGCTGATTCATTATTTTACCCAAGACTGAGGTCAGCCTTACTGACCTGGTGCTGCCTGTGTCATCCTGCCTGCCCTTTTTGAATATAGCACTCTTGTATTTCATGGGAATCTTCCTGGTCTTCCAAGGTACAATAAAAATGTGCTACAGATTTTCTTCAGACAAGTTTTTAGGATTGTTTGGGGCCAAATGTATGGGCTGCCAGGTTTAAAGTACTTATCAGTAACTGATGGCCTTTACCATCCTCTACAGCTCCTAATAGCCTGGGAAGTACTTTATCATCCTCAAGTGAAAAAAGTACTTTATCTTTTTTTATTTCAGTATGGGATAGGAATATTTACTGAACGTTTATCTCATCTGCAAAAACCTTTAACCATTGGAAGCTTTCTCAGATTCTTAAATACTCCCGAAATTATCATCATATTAGTTACATATCTCTCAGGTATAGAAATGTCTCTAAAGTTTTTAGCTTCCCTTTTTCTCTGCTGTTCCTTGCTCATTATATATATGTTGATTGTTACCTAGTCTCCAATGTCTCTATTTCATTCCCAGCAAAGCAACATTATACATGTGCAAAAAGAGACTGAATGTGTATAGTTAAGTAAGGTTTCCTTGGTCCATTTTAAGGTTGCCATGAAATACCCAAATCTTTACATTTTGCTGAAGGAATGCAAAAATATGAAAGCTTTTGATCCACAGCAGTTACTGTGGATCACTGAATAGTGAAGAATAAGTCTACCACACTGAATGTGAGTGGAAGGCATGAAGGATATGCGAAGGGAAGGTAGCGCTGAGGCTTGCCTGTAAGGGAACCACAGTTGCTCCCGCTTGGTGATTTTGGAGTAAGTTGCTTAGATGTTGCTTGGAGAGTGAGACAGCTACTGTTTCATTTATCTGCTTCATTAAGTTTAGACTATATTTGTCTCTGTTTGCTTTTCTACTTGTGCTTGGAGTGTGTCTATCTGTGCTCTGTTTCACAGAGCCTAGAGTTTATTTGCCAGAGTTTGCTTTCCACTGCCTTTGGACTATGTTTGCACTGAGCTCTGTTTCATTCAGTCTGGACTTTATGGGCCCAAGTTTATTCCACAGCATTTGGACTATGTTTGTTTTGCTTTCCAGAGCCTGAGAATGTGGCTGTATATGGCTTGCCACTGCCTAGCAGAGTGTCTCTGTCTATATTGTGGTTAGCCTGAGCGTACTCCTGGGCTAGCTTGGCCTTCGCTCACCTGTCTGTTAATATCTGCCTTGCCCCGCGCCTTGCTTCTGGATTTAGCTAGTTTACAGTAAGGGGGAATCTGAGAGAAACTGAGAGTGGTTTAAACTCTGGGTGGATTGTCGGGATCAGGGTAACCTGTTTGCTGTATCCCAAATACCAGCATGGAAATCCTACCAAATGCATTGTAGCCTTGCAGACACGTAGAAATGCATTTCAGCACATTCTTATTTTTTCTAGCAGAAATCAATGATTAAAGGCTATGATGAAGAATGGTCTCTGTAAGCCCACTAGTATAAATGAAGTTGCTTGACATGAAATATTACATCAGTGCAAAATTTGTCCCAGTTCTGGTACAGACAAATCAAACTTATGGGAAGTCGGAGGGGGAGTGCCTACCAAATTCCTAGCCAAACACAGACATTCTCATCCTGCCCTATCTTTAATTAAAACAGAAAAGGGAAAAAATTAACCATGTCCTGTAATTCTTACTTCTTAAGAATGATGGCAACTGGAAATGCGGATGCTTTCTTACTTCTCCAAGATTATTAGCCTCCTTTTTAGTTATCTTATTTCCACTTCGCCGTTTTTCTTTTAACCTAAATCTGGTTTTCTGCATCTTAACTGGTATGTTTCCCCAGTGCTCACTTCTCCATGTCCTCCAGAGATAAGTGTTTCGATACAAACGCAAATGTCCTTTGAGGGCGTTGACTAGAACAAGTTGCTTCAGGTAACTAGAAACAATTTCTTACCTACTCAAACAGCTGTTGTTAGCTTTTCACCCAACACAAGCCGATCCATTGCAGCACACAGTGCTCTGCTACGTTCATCTTAAGCATTTTGTTGTTTTGTAAGTTACAACCTTATACAGTTTTGCTAATGTAGGCAATCATATAAGGCAATTATTTCTAGTGTGTTATCTGCTTTCTACAAAAATTAAACACAATGCCATTTTAAAAAGTAACAGCTGGGTACTAATTTGGCTGCATATACCTGTAGGACAAGTAGCAGCATCACCTGCCAAGGTTTTCCATAAGAGAACAATGAAAATCACAAATACAGCCAATTCCATTTTGAAATATACGGCATATTGAAAAGGAATCACCTCCTGTGTTGTGGAGAACATCAGTCTCCGCCTGTATATTCAATCTCTTGCAGTGGGCATGACTGTTGACCTTGCGCTAAACACTCCAGCTATTCCTCCTACCCCATAACAGATGGAGTATGTACACAGATTTGAAGCAATTGCATCAAAGTATACACGCAAACTCCATCTTCCTTCTCACCTGCAGCTATTCATCCAGCAACAACAGAACTAGAATAAGCCCAAAGAATAACTTAAAGCAAGGGGAGGGTTGGGTTGGATAAGGGGAATTACAGATGTGGTCAGAGGGACTGAGCCAGCAGTAGCACAGAAGGAAAACAGCCAGGCTTCAGCGTTAACCAGCCTTGTGGCAATGTTTCTGGAATCCCTGAGAGTAAAGACAAGCCTCCAGATCCAGAGAATGTGCCATCTCTGGGGATGTTTAGAAACAACAGGTCCTATCTAGTGACCAGGGGACAGACTAGTCAACGCCCATCTCAACGCAACTCTGTTTTGGACTATAATGACAGAAAGGGATGTGTGATCAGTTTTATTTTAAGTAGATAAATGCATTGGGAAGGCATTGTGACCTTAACATGTAGAGTTTGCTGATTTTGAGTAGCTGATGTTCTTACTCTTCAGGGATAAAAGAAAAAATGACCATAAATGAATGAAAGGTATTGTGAGTAATATATGGGTTATATATAATTTGAAACCTTGTAATATATTAAAATGCTAAAAGTACAAGTAGTAGTTGATAGATCTGAAACATTCACTGGACTGATCTCTAGCAAAGTTTGGTGATCACCTTTAGATGGCTTGAGTCTGGAAAAGGATGGAAAATGATGAGGACTGTATTGCATCCAGAGTAAAAAAAAAATCTGATTTTAGATTTTGAATGTGTATGTTGGGGTAACAGTTTTTCCTGTTGTGGGAAACTGATCATTTCAGGGTAGGTCTTAAGTAGATTTATTATAAGACACATTAAAAGTTCTATATAAGTAGGTGAATGAGAGTTTCCTCTTTAGAGAAAGGGGATGTGAATTCCTCCTGACTTCAAATTTCAGCTCAGCTAATACAAACTTTCTGTTACATCAAGCTACTTTCTGCAGGTAGAAAAGCAGTAGTTTTATCAGCCCTTACAATTACGCAAGGGGAAGTGGAAAAAAATGAACAGCAGTAAATGGGACAACAGTAAGAAGATTGTTTTTAAAAGCTTTCTTCTGTATGGAACCCCCTGTGTGCTTTTCCACTACCATCATGAGCAGTTATCTGAAATCAAACTAGGAAGATGTTGGAGCTGGCTGGATCTGGCACACAGGTGTTCGTGTCTCTTCTTGCCAGTGTAGTGCCTGGCTCTTATCCAGGGGAAGCATGGGCAGGGAATCCCCTGTTGTATGCTGAGAAGAAAAGAGGAAATCCTAACGTCTTCTTCGGGCTTAGGACCTACTTCTTCTCCTGTCCAAGACTCAGGATGTTATTTAAGAATATTTACTTCAAGCTTGTGAACACTCCATTTGGCTTTGTTGTTTCACTTATGTGCCTAAATTTAGGCATGTGCTTAAGTTATCTTCAGACTTCAGTAGAAACAAGCAGCCCTGGACAAGAGAATGTTTAAGAATGTCTAGTTTGGGAAGCACTGATACTGGTGCTTAGCAATAATTAGCAGTGCTGTACCTCAAGTCTGGCTTTAACCACTATCAAGGTGTGCTGCCTCTGTATTTGGAACCTTTCTATGTGGCCATTTATCAAATCTGTTTTCAAAATACTTCCCAAAATCTAGTTTTGTGTACACTTCTATCCCTATTTCTTACCCAGACAATAACATTTCTCCCACTAATTTGGATTCTCAATCCTCTTAGCACTGATTTTATTCAGCCAAGAATAAGACTTTAAGCACTTATTGACTAGGTAAGCCCAGTCCTACCTTCATTGCTGAGGTAACACATCCACTGACTTCAGTTCAGCACATTTGATTTAGTAAAGGATCACTGGAATAAATTCAGTGGGCAGACAACTCTTAGCTTATTTCTTGTAATATTTTGCCTTGGCATGAAGCTTAGCTTGATTTTTTTTCCAGGCCTGTAGCCAGCTGTTTGAAAAAAAAAAATGATAGCAATGAGACTCTCCAAGAAATGACCAAACAACGTAGGAAATGTGGTGAGTACTATGGTTACACTCAGAGAAACACGCAATGGTGTTTGAATCCAAAGGGGAGTAGAAAATAGCTAGAGGTTGGCATTTCATGTATCCATCTTCTAAATAAAGCTACTGTGCAGCTGTGGTTATAAAATAAAGATGCAGGGGATTTAGATGTGTTCTTAATGATGTTAGGTGAAATCCAGTCCATTGCCAGCATCACTGGAGCCAACGCTATTGCTAGGTATTCCTACAGCACCTTTTCTGTGGTTGAAGTGGTGGCATTCACAGGTCTGTATCTGTTGCACAACCTGTGTGGTCCTACTGCAGAAGGCTGCTTCTTCAGTGGACACCGCGAGCACGAACAATTTCTGAACCAGTTGCTCACACAAACCACCAGAGAGGTTAGCCCTGAGCTGGTAGTTGGCAAAATACCAACAAACTATTGAAAATAAGCAACGGAGAGTGGGGTCGAAAGGGAGGAAAAGGAATGTTTGTGAGAATATGCAATACTTATGATTTGCATTTTAGTAGTTTTTGAAAGTGTTTTTGCGCAAAGTGCTTTACAAACACATATTAAGGCATACTCCTTCTCTGAGTGCTTAAAAGGCAAACAAAGAGAGACGGGAATATTATTATGTTCATTCTGCACAGAGAAACCGGGGGGATTAGCAGAGAGATTAAGTGAACTACCCAAGAGCATGAAGAGGGTCTGAAAAACATAGGCAGAGTCTCCAGTCCAATGCCTCAGCCATGATATTTCTGCCTTAGTAGCTACACTTTCTGATCAGACTTGGGAGTCTTTCCCTAGCCTCAAAACCCCAGGAAAGATTTCACTGTGGATGTTTGCTGTGTGACTGAAAAATCATCTTATTTCTGGTTTTCAAATAGAGAGCAAGTGCTGTCTAATGGTTTATGTATTAGGAGGATATTCTAATTTTCCACATGCTGTCTGGCTCTGGTTGCTGTTATAAGATGTTTGGAGAATGCTCTTTGGAATAAAAAAAAGAAAAAAAAATCAGAGGGGGCCAAACCTGATGATAAGTTAGACCCAGCGCGATGTATTGCTTTTCCTCAATGTTTTCAATGGCAAGGAAACAGCAAGTTACATGAGACTCTGCCTTACAGACCCTTGGCCAAAAGTCTGAGAGCTACAATTTGTTCTGCGGGAAGTTGAAGCTGGGAGACGCGTACAAGAGCAGCCCCTGTAGACCAGCCAGGGGATCCATGTGCGACTTCTGCTCTCTCCCAGCAGCCTTGGTATTTGCAGTTAAATGATTATTAGTTAGGAGTTGCGGCTTCAGTATGCAAAATCCCTTGGCCTAAGCAGAAAACAGTGGCTAAACATCAAACAAATGAGCAGCTGGGTTAAGAGTGTACACACAGCACATACTTTAAATGTCAGTAACATACCATATTCCTGTAGCTGAGTACCCATTCGGTACCCATGGTAGTTTAATCTTACTTTTTCTTGGCAAGATCAAGTAGGTATCTTGGCTGAATAGATAGAATGGAATTGCCTGCTCGCTTTCTGGATTTCACGGGAGGAGAAAAACCTTGAACTGCTTATTTCTATTCCTTTTGTTTAATAATTTATTTTTATTACCACCTTTCTTTGTACTCTTAGACTATAGTAGCTATTGGTTGGGTTAGGTGAACTAATGGTCTAATAGGTCAGGGGATCAGAGACCTTCTGAAGGCCTAAGACCACCCACCCCTCTCCTTTGAGATCTCACAAATTTTAAAAAGATATATTTCTTCAGGTTTTGGAAGGCTGTTTCAGCAACTCCCCAAACCAGGAAGATCCTCATTTGACTAACACAGATTACATTAAAAAACCATTGAAAAATCCTGAAAAACCTGAAACATTCAAATATTTTTCCGGTCGCTAAATCTGATGTGTGCTGAATATGTTACATTGAGTGCGTTAATATAAATAGAAAAAAGAAAAGGTGAAAACGCCCCTTGCAAGACACACACTAGTAAGGATTTCCCATGCTATGCAAGCTAAACTCAAATCCTAGAGAGTAAAATTCCTGCTGTTTAGAGTGGAACGGATTCAATCTAGCATTGTAGTCTAGATTCATCTCAAATAATATTAGGTACCTACCTGTGGTACCTAATATGAGCTTAGACTGGAGAGAGAAAGACATACCTAGAGAGATAATCTGTCCTGTCATCTGGTGGTGCATATGCAGCTCTATATTGACTTCACAGAAAATCTCTTTAAGTGTCCATCACAAGATACGAACAATGGGATTTTTCAAAATTCCAGCCTTAGAGGTTTAGACAATTTACTGTTCATCCATGGAGGCAGGGTTGAATCATAAGTTTTGACTCTTCTACTTCACAAGACTTCACATTCATAAGGAAGCTTAAATCTCTCAAATTCTGTGCTTTACAAACGTTCTAGCTGCTGCAAGGATGCATCATTTTGATGGAGGGGAAATGATTTGCTCGGCTGTGAAGGAGAGGAAGAGAAGCAGTGGCTTTGAGATAGGATGTGGGAAACCTATGACAGAGTTTTCAAATTCTTGATTTAGAGGGTCAGACATGCCCACACATCATAAAAATCTCTACTTGATTCCCTCCCTCTGAGTGAATTAAATTTCAGTCACGAATATTCAATATTGAGAGGCTACAGGAATCACAGCCACAGAAGACACCCAGTTTCCTCAGCAGAGCAGTAATCTAGCTGCATTTAGCCTTATCTGCGTCCACTACTTTAATTTAGAAACCCAAAAATATTTCAGTGTTCTTGAGACGTTGCCTAATTGCTTTAATCTTTGCAATTGCTTCTCATCAATAAACTAGGAGATACAGAACAAGTACAGATTTTCTGCTAGAACTAGTCATTTAGGGGAGCAATTTCAGACAGAAGAGAAACACAGGCAAGTGTTAAGATCACACATGGGGGTAAGTTTTCCTCCATCATATATTTAGAATTTTGTAATGGAAATGGACAGACAAACGTAGCACTGAATTGTTACTTTATAGTCTTCCCTGAGGTATCAGTAGATGATAGCAGCTTTGTTTCTGCAGCATTCACAGTTCCTTTCCTGACTCCCACTGGAGGACAGCAGATTCCTTCATTGTCTTCAGTGGAGCATCAGATTTGCCACTTGCTCACCCGGTTACGTACCGTAACCAGCAAGCAAATGACAGGGAAACCTGAGGGTGCCCCCCACAGCCCTCCATCCTTTGGTCACTTTTGGCACGGAGCTGCTACTCTCTTCCTACACCTTGTGTGGAGCTGAGCACGGCAGTAAGGAGGATCTTACTCTCCTTTCAGCGGAGCTACTGCGTTAGCTCTGAGTGCGGAAAGGAAAAAGGTTGTTACCAAACTCAGAAATTATTGGAAATTCAGATTTGGGGAATAATAGATAACTGAAAATGCAAGAAGTGGAGGTTTCTTGAACTTCCACACTGAATAACAAACAACACCGCTTGAAAGAAATCACTTGATTATAGTATCATATTGTATTTTATACCTTTTTTAGTCAGACATTATTACTCATAAACTAAATAATATGATCATTTTTTAAGAGCTGAGATCATGCCTAGAAATAAGTCCAAACATGACTAGACATTGTAATTCAATTTTTTTTTAAGGTTTTTGCTAGCCATGAGCCAACATCTGTACTGGAGTGGAAAGGATTTTAGTGAAGATGGGTTGTTTGTAAAGAAACCGGGGTGTCATTTTCAGAATGCGGCTGAAATTAAGTATGAGGGTAACAACAGTCTCCTCTCTTTCAAAAGGGCCCATCAGTCCAAGCTAGGGCTTTCCTGTGTGAAATATGAGTAGGAGAATATGATTTCTTATAGCTGTATTTTATAAAAGAAAAAAACAGACCTATCTGGTGACTTTAAAGTGAGGTAAATACCTCACAGTTAACTTTTGGGACCCGGAGGCCTTTTGCAGCACAGGATCCGCGCTGCAGACAGAACCCCTCAGGCTTACTAACCCTAAGCACAGTTGAGGTTTGGGTCATTTGTATGCCATTGAAATGCCTTTGTGGTGCACTATAGTGGTTTCTTTTAAAAAACACGTAGACCTCCTGTTTCCCTCCGACCAGTACTGCTGGTTTTGGGACCCAACTGGACTTGTGCGTGCATATCCAGGGGACCGGAGCTGATCCAGCGCCAGGTCTAGAGCAATTCTAACTCAGGCTTGGCTTTTCCAATATGTTTTTATAATCACACTTAATTATGTGCATGAGAAATGACTAATTATCAAAGTGCATAGCTTTCCTCTCCCAAGAAAATGCACCATAATTATTTTGCTTATTAGATTTTGTAACCGATGCAACTATTGTTAACAGAAAAGGTACTAAACATAGAAAATATTATTTCCTTCTGAGTGTTTAGTATAACAATATAAGCATTGACCGTTGTGTACTTTGGTATTATTTTCCTTTCCTGCTTATAGTCCCTTCTCATGTTTCTCCATCATTTTAGGCCCCTAATAGGGATAGGATGAACCCATTGATGTCGGCACATGGAGGCCTGCTAGTAGCATGCCTTTGGTTTTAGTCTCCTAGCAGCAGCCATTCATGTTATGTGGGCTTTCTTTTTTGGGCATTGCCCACCCCTGAAACTGACTTCAGGCATTTTTCACTGCCTGTTCTGCATGAATAGCCACAGGCCTCTTGCCAATTGTCCCCCCTTCTTGAAAGCCAGCCTCAGCCAAAGGCCTTTTCAAGTGTGATCCCAGAGTGCCACACAGGCTTTCAGGGTATTGTTGTCGAGATGAGGGCCCTGCACTGGAAAGTGGGGTCAGAAGAGAAAGCACAATAAGGGGTGATGGAGGCTTCATGCAGTCCTCAGATGCTGGCCTGTTTATTAATTTACAAAACTAATGTCACTGTCTTTAGAGAAGAGATTGAGTGAAAAAGATGCCCTTTGAAGAGAAGAACTGCTTTTGATGCATTACCAAAACATTGCTCCCCTTATTAAATTGATTTTATGGAAGCAAGTACAGCTAATAAAAGTTCAGAAACACCAATAAAATATTGAAGGTCTGGATTCAGTGTTTTCGTTTTTTCCTCATCAGCTCAGACACAAATCATGTTAATGGGTTTTACAAGTTGTCCTTGGGCAAAAAAAATCCTTAAATATAATGGGTGCAAATATCTGTTCTTCCTTATGCATGTCACACAAACTATTAGTCAAGACAGTACAATAGTGCAAGCCCCTTTAACAGAGCTCTTCCTCATACATAACGTAATGACATATTCAAGCAGATTTCTTTTTTCTATCTTTCGGTGTTTGTGAGGGGAGCTAAAAGGGTAAGGGTCCAAGAATCTTGAATATAATGTACACAAGCAGCTTGACTTGGGATTCAGAGCTGGGCTTGAATGTTGCTCCTGCAGCCACTGTTGGTGCAGATTAGTGGATCTAGGCAAGCAGTTCTCTGATTTGCTAGTTCCTGTGACATTAGGTGGAGTCCTGCTGTCCAGTAGCGTATAAGGTTTGTGTTGCAGGTTTTAATCTAAGAGCAACCTTGGGAATAAATGTGGTTCCTTGACTTCCTTATTCTTCTTCTTTACCATAGCTGGCCAAAAGAGAAGCTGGCTGTAACCCTTTACAGCCACATGCATGGTGGTTTGATTTTGCAGACCACTTGCCACTTCAAACTGTGAAATCTTTTCCATTGCTCTCCTGCCTTCTAACAAAAAGCCAGAGAGGCTGCTCTCTCCATCTCAGATCAGCTCCCGAAACAGTGTGTCATACAGAGTTGAATCATGTCCTCCTACTGCCCTAAGAAAGCAGACCAGGACCAGTGTCTTTATCCGCAGATGGCTTATCATTTCCACAAGTGGCTGTTGTCATGAACTGCCGGAGATACGTGATGACTATCATTGTGGATACTACTTAGGACTGAATTTAGGGACTTCTGATGCCACAAGTATGAAACTACAGCTGGAACTAAAGACGACTGTCATTAGACTCGTATCCTTTGTAAGCTGGATGCAGGAGGAAGGCATTCCAGTCTGACCAGTGGGTTACAGATGCAAGATTAGGAGTCAGTTTTAAACATGTGGCCATAAATGTGTGATTGAATTTTAAGTGCTTTCAATTAATGCAGATCAAAAGAGACTTTTGTAGTTGGACAGACTTTCAAAAGTACCAGACTTCGAGCATAAATCTATCCAGTCTTCCTTTGTTTTTCATAACTTGTCTTGCCATGTTTGTTAATTATGGAAGGCATTTAGGACTTGCTCTGTCTCATCCAGTTTCTTCTCTTCTTTAGTGCTCCAGCAGTGAAGTCAGCAGTTTTACAATCCACTGCCTTGAACCTTGAAAGTCATTTATGGCCGGCAAGTGGGTGTAAATTGCTAGTGGTAACATTTTAAGTCTACTCTGTACGCAAAGCAATGGAGATTGATCCATGGAACAAAAATAGTTATAACCTACTCACCTCCCTAGTAGCAAAAAATAATTCAAAGGGTTGTTACCCCTTATTTAAATGTTAACGCAGGAGAAATATGTTTGTTATGAGGAAAGATCTTACCTGAAAGCAAATACCAGAACATCACCCGTATGATAAACACTGGTAACTTTCAATGATATGTTTGTTTCAGTTTTCAACTATGCTGCAGACAGTACAGTTCACAGATTCATACAGCTTCAGTGTTAGTCTCCATGATTCTATCAAATACCAAATATATTCGTTATATATTTGGTTAATTTTATATATATTTGGTTATTTTTATTTATATATTTGGTTATTTTTATATTTGAATCATAATATATTTATTTTTATATACATATATATTTGAATCATAAAAGTGGTTTTTTTCCTGAGCAAAACACTACATTACCAATTTTAGTATATACATTGATAGCTGATTCTCTACAAATTATTTTTGTTTGAAAAAGACTTAGTGTGTTTTTAAACACAGAGTTCAGTGAAGAATAAGGAAACTGGCTAGGGAATGATTCCTTTTTTTTTTTTTTAATAAACTCACATAATTTTGTACTTGCAAAAATCTGGTGTGAAGATATTGCACAGCTTACCAAAAAGGGGTGGAGGGCTTCTGCATACATCGTCCTCTAACTAAAACTGGCTAATTTGAAAATGGCTGCTTGAATTATGTTTAAGAAGTCAGATTATCCAGCCTCTTACAATGCTTTCATGATTAGTAGTCTCAAAGTCAAGGTAGATAAACAGGCCAAATATCTCCTTATAACATTAAGTCATATCTCTCTCCCATTAATAAAAAACGCAAAAGTAAAATGTTGCTAAGCTGACACTGCTTCAGTCAAGGCTGAAAGCTACTAACTGTGTATGAAGATTTTATATGAAACATAGCATCTTTGCAAAAAAGCATATCTCAAGTGCAGTAACAGGCGTGGAAGAGCTCTGCAGCCTGTGGCAAGAAATCCATCACTCTCAACCGGTTTGGGACTTGCCTGTACAAGAGCTGTTTATTTTGGCTTCGGGTGGAGGAGAGGATTTGTCCTCCATATATAAACAACCACAGATAATAGGATGTCAATAGACATATTTCAATATTTGCCTTTTAGAAATTAATCAAATTAACCACAGTAAAAATACTGAGATGGAAATATGGCAAGTACTAGTAAGCTTCTCGTGAATTGTTTTCCTTTGCCTTCCTTCGGAACAGCAGTAAGCGGTTAGAGCACCCAGGAAAGTTACTCTGGCAAACTTGGCACTCTCATGGCAGGAATAAGCATAGCCATGACCTGGTCAAGAAAATCCCCAGTGTGGGGAGAGGTTTTATGACAGCCTAGAGGCAGTAATGGATAAAAAAAGGTGTCTGGAAAAGATAGGGGTATGAGTAATTCTCAAAAGTAGTTCAGCATTTTGGTTCAGATAACAAGCTAACCAGCTTATCTGAAGTTCTCTGAATCTCACTGAGGTAAAACTCAAGGAGCAATCTCAGGAGAACAAGGCTGCACATGACATTTCAAACTTCTGCTTCTGGTCCATTTAAAAATTAAAGCAGAAGTGCAAGAACGATATATTTCCTTTTAAAAGGAAGTTAATGCAATATGCTTTATAGTTAACTGAGCTTTAAATTGGTTAACTTTGGGTTTAGGTGTGATTTTGGACCATCTTATGCTTATTTCAAACCATTATCTGTTCTCTAAATAGTTGGGGTTATTTGAGCTACCTGGGCAATATCTATATCAGATTCCGAAGCAATACAGCGTGGGGTTAGCATTAAAAGAGGTTAGCAATGCAAATTTCCACATCCTTTTATTTTTCCTCTGTTTGGAGCTCTCTTACTTCCTTCACAGATATTTATGATCTTAAGAAAAAAGAACAGGAGAGAATGGGCAAGTAAAAATAAATTTTTAGAAAAAAAAATAAACAAATCTGTCTTTTTTAATCAAACACTGTTTTCTTTTCGCTCTACAAAATAGATAAACTGCCTGAGAAAATCAGGTTAAATGAAGAGTAGTGACATTGTGTAAGTGTGGACAGAGGCTTCGAACAAAGTGGCCACACTATGAGGGAAAGACACGGTGATATTTTGCAAAGGAAAGAATATAATGTTGCTGAGTTAGCTTTTGGAGACCACAGGAAATCCTTCTGCAACATTCTCCAAGGATGCTGCATCTGCTAATTTAAAGCTATGCTATTTTATCCTTGATGTAATGAATGTGAAATCTCCTGTGAATGGGGAACATCCCGATCATGTCACAATACAGAGCCTTGCTGCAGACATGAAATACTTGCTTCTCCACGTGTACATAATCTGGCCCAGGACTGCAATGTCAAACTGCTTGTAGCATCTGTCTGCCTTTCTCGCTTTTTTCAGCATTTTTAGAAATGCTTATTGTTTTAGCACATGACTTTTGGAAAGGCTCAACTAAGCTGAAGAGGTGGATGGATTTTCAGAGGAAAATCTTGCAGTGGGAGGTCACGGATATAGATTTGTCTGTAAAATCTGGCTCTTGTTTAGTTTCTCAAATGAAAGCTGAGCTGTTTAAAATCTTTACCTCAACTGTAATGGCTGGGAGCCTGAAAAAAAGTCTTAATTCTGCTTTTGTGTCCCTTTAACATGCATCCCTACTTTTACTTACGGGAGTCGTCTACCAAGTCCTCCCTGCTTCCTTCTGTCTGTCTGATTCACACTGAAAGAGCTCCTGAGCATGGATCTGCAGATAGACTCAGGCAGAGTTTTGTTACCTCAGAACCCCTCATGCATTAATTGATTTCTCTTGTCATTGCTTGAAATTATCACAGCAAGCTTCTTAATCTCAAAGAGACTTTGTTTTCTGGTTTTGCAGAGTAGTCTGAAATGACAAGAAGATCCCTTGGGATGGAAGTGTTCTGAAGGAGGAAGGTATGGTTTCAATTAATATTCAGCTTTAGCGGAGTCAAAACGTTTCACAAAGTTACATTAATTTTGACAGGATTTGGACTTTAAGGTTCAGGTTTGGTTCTGACCAGGGAGAAATGGACTCACCTGAGATGAGAACCTGTGGGATTTTTTAAGAGAATACAAACTAATTTTGATAATGTTTGAAAAAGTTTGGTTTTCTTTTATTGCAAAACAAAAAACAATTTCAGAGATTCAGAACTAGTGTAGAAGCAAATTTGTCATTCACTGGCTATTTCTTTGAAAATAATAAACACGGAAACCAAAGAATCCATCTGATAACCTCAGTATTATCGCTCTCTTCCTAGTTCTTCCACTCTGGAAGCGTGACTGATCTGTAAAGCTTTAAAAGGTAATAAAGTGTTAGGAATAGGATTTCTGTGTGGTCCCTGTGCCAGCATCAGAGAAAAGATCCAATACAGCTAATCTGTTCGAATTTAATGAATGTCCTGCTGACTTTTAAGGGAGCTGGCTGCCTAACTACCCTCTGAGACTTTAAAAATCTCCTCCTATTTTGTAGAATTTTGTCAGGAAACCAGATTGAGTGAGGCCATATAGAAAATGCCATTGCCGTTCCTACAGGTTTCCACAAGACATTTGACCCCTCCCCTCCCTTTCTTTCTTCTTTTTATACCTCTCTGGAATGCAGATATTTTGGTTAATTTTCTCCAGCTGTCACAGAGTCTCACAGGAAAATGACCTCGCAGAGTGACCACTTCCCCTACTCCTTGACTTAAGTAGATTTTTTTCTTTCAGAGCTTTCACCACATCATCCACACCACTGTCTGGTGTCTTTCATGAGTCAGGAAAAAAAGCTGAAAAATAATTTCCATCCTTTAGAAGAAAAAAACCAAAGAACCAAATCAGATCAGTCAGGATTGGTTTTATCAATTTACATTGCTATTTCAGATCAGTCAATGTAGCAGAAAGTTAACATTACCCACTCCCACTAAAGAGTAAGAAGATATTAGCATTTGGGTACCTTCCTTATAAAAATGTTTTTTAGCATGCAGTTAGTTGATGCATTTAGTAATGACAGCAGTCTCAGCAAATTTGAGAATCAGACTTCTTTATTATTTTGCTTTTTAAAATCTGCTATCGGGGGGGAAATTTTATTGCAGAAACTATGTTTCAAGTTTCGTTTTCTGAAACAGCTCTATGAAATCAACAAAACACCATTCAATAAATATCTATGGCTTATGAAATATGGAAATGAGATGCATGTACCTCAAAAGCTAATGGTTTATTAAGTAGCATGATAAAAATAAGGACATACTTAAGAAGAAAATTGCAATGCATTTTTTGTTGGCTTCACTGACTGCTGAGATAAATTATGTTTTATCCTCTGTTTTATTCCTGCAAGGAATTTGAAATCAATGGGCTATTCAAGGCTATAATGTTAAGCATGTGCATCAGCCTTTGCAGAATCAGGGCCTCCCAATTCTTCATGCAGGTAGTTAGGGCGCCCCTGTATTTTCATTCTCAAAGTCAAGTTCTGCGGTTCTCAAAAACAGGACCAAAGTTTTAGTTTGCAATTCATCTCTTATCTTGGCCTTTTTGTTGTGCCTTTTGTTAAGCATGGCTTTCCTCTTCCTCTGAGTGCCTCCTTAGTTATCACAAACAGCTGATTAGTAAGGCTTGTAGAATCCCAAGGATTTCCAACCATCATTTTTCCCCACTGGCGTTGTTGACTATCTTACACTTTGATACCTTTTTATACTTCGAGTTTACCTTGTCTTCTGCCCTGAGTTTTAAGTAACTGAATAAGAAGAAGAGAAAGATGGGCATTGCCAGGAAACTGCAATCTTTACTACACCAGCAAAGGAAATTTCTGTGATGTCTCTAAAGGCCGTATTCACGTCTGTTGCGTCTGAAAGAAACGACCGCATTGTTCTGCGGCTTGACAGGGATGTAGAGCAATTCCATGCTGCAATAACTCTTCATATTCTCTATCTTATGTTTTGAATGAGTATCCCAAAATCTTGGCATTTTCTGTAGCAGTTTGGGAAGTTTCCTTCAGGGAATTTTAATGACTGTTCTTTTTGAGCGTTTTTGTGTTACATGAGTGCTATATGGAGTCTGTTCAGGCAGGGTGAGCAGGTTGTAGCTGTGGTTCATTTCTCTAATCCTCCAAAGCTAGCGTCACCAAAGGTTTTTGTAACACAGACTTTTGAATTGTTTCACCTTAGAATTTAGGGGTTGATTATGTGGTATAATCCCCAGCAATTTAGGCATTTTAGAAAGAAATTCAAGAAAGATTTTCATGGTCAGTGGTGTCAAGTGGGCTATCTGGTATATATTTATGCCTAATAAAGCCAAGTTCTAAAAGCAGATTACTCTCGTGCAGTGACAAGGTTTTGGGCTTTTCTGTCCAAAGAGATCTTTATGCATGCAGTGTATACGCCTGGCAGAGTAATGAGGTCACACATTGGAAAGAGCAGACCTGAGGTGCGAAGGGCTAAGTGTGGGTTGTGGATGCCATTACGGCATGAGCCTGGTACGTAACCTCATGGAATGGGGGGAATGGGGTGAATGGGGCTGGGGCTAGAAAATAATGAGATATGATTGTGTCTCAAAGGCTATCACAAAAGGACTGAATTAGAGTTCACACGTGAGCAAACTCATGGTGTAACTGCTGAATACTTGGGTTTATAACCCCACTGATGGTTCTAGGGTTTGCATACAAACTATGAATCATTATGCTCTCTACATATCTGTGAGCAGACATAGCAGGGGTGCCTCAGCCTTAAATGGAATCATCCTAGTTTGTGATGGGACTGTATATTCCACCTCCTCATAGACACTGACCACAGCAATGAGTGGGAAAAGCAGCTTTGTCTGATAATGCACTCAGCTGGATCACAGACAGCTAGTTATACAAGCTTGCCAGCTGATGTGCGACTTCAGCGGTGCTGCTCAGGTTCAGCGTGTGGTCAGATGTGCTGCCTCAGCTGCTGCTGATTCAGGTTACTGTTCCTGTCTATCCCAACCACTTCTCTTCATTCATTCCCTTAACCCCACAGCTGGAACCAGATTCTGCCAGAAGATGTGGCAAATCTGAGGAACCGGAAGGGAAGAGGGAGGGTGACACAGTTGCTGCAAGAATGTGAAGGGTCACAAACTCTTCACTGGAATTGGCCGTGGCCTGAACGGTGTGTCCAGCTGTGCTCTTAGGTAGGGGTGCTCAGTCGTATGTTGATCTCACTTTCTAGAGACCCCATCTTAGCTGGAGTTGTAAAGGCATGTGCTTTTGGAGCAGCACTGCAAGGTGTGATTCTGCCACTGCTTGAAGATTCAAGTGGCCGCATTGACTATATTGTAACTTGGGAATAAGGGAGTAGGAAAATGCTTCAAAATTGCATGCAACATTCTTCCACTTGCATGTATACTGAACAGACTTGACTTCATGAACAGTCCCGTTTATTTCCATGGAAATTCTTTCAGAATAAGCTTTGGCTGAGATGAATAAAAATGATGGCATCTTTTCCTAAGTGATTCCTTTTTGCATGGGCTGAATTTTACAGCTAAACCCTTTGGAATTCAAGAAATCTGATAAACAGGTTTCCTGAGTCTTTCTAGCCTTAATCACAGAAGTAAAGGAGAACGGTTCTAATGGTATAATGGTCTTATACCCATGCCCTGTTCCAAATGCTTGCTTTACACAGGATGGAAAACACTGCTAATAATGTTAATATGGATGATAGATGTAATACTCTTTCCTTGGAATTAGTATCTTTGAGACATGGCTCAATTACTTTGCTTCACCTCTCAAAGGGAGGCACTTAATTTCCAACTTGCAGATTTTTTAAAGATCATTCAACTTGAAAACAAGTGGTCTTAGGAAATTGTTTAACCCAGAAGGTGAATACTGTCCCTCTTGTGTTTATGAAATGAAAGTGGGTTCTTTGTAGCTGCTATATACATATAATTACATAAACATCTCCCTGTTAACTTAGATGGATTCTTTGCATTTTGAACTCTAGAAATTCTAGGAGGAAAAGAAGGGATGAAGCAGGGAATGAATACCATATTCCAACTGATAAGTGTTTCCTCACATGTATCTGTTTCAGGAAAAGACTTCAGCATATGTTTAACTTTAAGCATGTGCTCAGGTCTCACTGGATTTAAACATGCACTGATCGAGGATGCTTTCTTAAATAGAAGCAATATGTTGTCCCAGTGAAGTCAACTTGATTTGCCAACTACTCCCCTCTTGTACATATAGTTGATTTCAACAGGCATCTCTAAAGAAAGGGGAAGCTGAGGTCTTTAGAGCAGCTCCTGCCTCCAAAATGGGTTTTGTTCTTTGCGGTACAAAGTGCGGTCTTTCCAGTGCCAAAGCTTTTTCCTATCAAAATAAACACAATGTAGCATAATGGGCCTGCAGTTGTCTTTTGTAGTCTATGGGAAAATAATAAATCTCTTACTATGGTATTTTTTGTACTATCCCCTTTTTTCCTGTCTTTACCGTCTGACCACCGTCTCTAAAGACCAAGTAGTTCTGGCTGCACAAATACAAGAGAAGTTGCTTTATTGTGAAGGGGGAGAATAAAAGGTGTTGAGAGTGACTAGGTCATATTCTTGTCAGTCTCCTGTATTTAGACTCCTTTCAGCTTAGTTTTTGGTGACAAACTGCACAGCTGTAATGCCTTACATTTACCAGCCTGCATATATGAAAGATGTGTAATGTTAACTAAGCCCTTTCCCGTCCCTCATGGAAGACCACCCTGCCTGCAAAATCTCCAGAGGAAAACACGGTATGTCCTGATCAGAAACTGCCTTTGTTGGCAGAAATACAGTATGTTGCATTAACCAAAACAGCATTTTTTAAAAAACAATTTTTGATGGTGGCTGCTTTTTATTTAAATATTCATTTTGCTTGTGTAAACGGATCTCATTTGGTCTTTACGTCCCGACATCACAGGACTATCTGAAAGACTTGTTTACATTTAGCAGTGGAAATTGTTTCAAGCCTTGCACAAAACCTTCAAAACCTGATACGCTCAGGGCAGAAAAAGGGCTGGCTTCTCCTCAGCAGTCCCCTAGACAGCAATTTTCTCTGGGACGACATTTCTGGTGATGAAAGTTACCTAATCTTTCCTCCCCACTGACGGTGCAGTTTTTCTACTGGGTAGGAGGTGTTATTGAGCAAAAATCACTTTCAAAACTTGTTCTGCTTCTCTAGTATTGGCTTCTCTGTGCCTTCGCTTGTTGCTGTGTATTCTCCAGCTCCTCGACTGTGAGTTTATCAATACACGTCAGTTGTTTTCTGAACAGTAAGTAATGCAGCCCCCAACATAGGAATAATAATAATCATACTGTGCTGAACACAGCTATTTCCTTACTAGTTGTGAACACAACTGAGGCAAAAACAGTTTGGCTCTAATTGTACAGGTAAAGGGAAAGCCTGGGATAGTTGACTCCAGGGGGGCCACTTTAAATTCACAAGGGCACAACTGCATTTAGAACCTGGCCCCGGGAAACTCATACTGGCACCACCAATACGGTCTGAGGACATAGCAAACATACCTAAACACTATCCTTCTTGTTCCTCCTCGAATCATGGGTACGAAGCTTCTTGCTTCAACTGTTACTCTATATACATGTCAGCACAGCATAAAATATGCCGTCTAGACTGTCTACTTGAGCTTGCAAGGTGCAAGATTTGTAGAACTAAACACTTCTCTCTTTAACACCATTTCAGCAGTGTAATTTCACTCAGACAAATAAGACAATTCCTGATTTACCTCAGAATAACCTCAGGGACACTTGGCTAATCTCAGGGTGTCGGGTTGAACCCTACTCTAGGAAACCATAGCTTGAGTCAGTGTTTTCTGATGAGTGATTTACCAATCAGAAAGGTGTGAACTGTAAGGCTGGTGGTGACAATGAGCTGCTTCTTTGCTGTGTCCCAGTTTTACCAAGTGTGAGATGGTTGTAATTATGTTAATTTACCTGTCTCAGATACTGTGACGAGTAAATTGCAGGAGGGCTTATAAAGGGGCATCAAATGTGTGGTTCTAGATGTGAAATCTCAAGGTTTAGACAGGTACTTTTTGTAGTTCCCCAGAGAAGTGTCAGTCTTTTCCTGTCCACCAGTGAGTCCTTCATTCCAGAGTGCATGAAGTAGTGACCATCCTACATCAAAATCTTGACCTTATTTTTATGCATCTGTCTAGTATTTTTCCTACTCAGACCATGGTGAGAGGCAGCACTCTCATCTCTCTAATCCCAAAACTTTTCTGCAAGAAAGGTAAATATTACTCTCTGCTTTTTGCGGATGGAAAGACTGAGCAAAGAGGTTAAATGGCATAGTCTAATAATAGACAGAGATAACAAGCATAGGAACAATACGTATGGGCAGAAATTTTAGGCCTCCGGAATTGCTCAGGATGACCGTGCACATTTGGCTAAAGGCTAAACTCTGCATTCATGTGCATCTAGAAGTGTCTGCTTTCCTGTGTATCTCCTTATAATGTGATCTATGTACTCACAGAGCCAGGTGCAGATGTCATTACGGTAATAATGTCATGGAGCTTTATTAGAGCATATTTTCCACTCTGGTGCTAATCCACTCAAATATCCATGGAATAATACCCCAACTTTGCTTTCTTATTGCATGTCATCTCCCACTCTTCCTGTGAGATTTAGGACCAGTTTCTGGACATGTAGAGGAGGCAGCTGGCATCCTCACCTTACTCTTCCATAAACTTATGTCTTCAATGGGAATGGAAGGACGAAATTCTGCCAAGTTTCTTAATAATTTTCTGGACTGTGGTGGTGTTGTGGTTTAACCCGAGCTGGCAACTGAGCCCCACGCAGCCGCTTGCTCACTCCCTTCCGGTGGGATGGGGGAGGGAATTGGAAGGGCAAAAGTGAGAAAACCTGTGGGCTGAGATAAAGACAGTTTAACAGGTAAAGCAAAAGCCGCACACGCAAGCAAAGCAAAACAAGGAATTCATTCACTCCTTCCCATGGGCAGGCAGGTGCTCAGCCATCCCCAGGAAAGCAGGGCTCTGTCACACGTAACGGTGACTTGGCAAGGCGAACACCATCACTCTGAACGTCCCCCCTTCCTTCTTCTTCCCCCAGCTCTATGTGCTGAGGATGATGCCATATGGTGTGGGACATCCCTGGGGTCAGTTGGGGTCAGCTGTCCCGGCCGTGTCCCTTCCAAACTCCCAGTGTTCCCCCAGCCCCTCACCGGTGGGGTGGGGTGAGGGGCAGAAAAGGCCTTGACTGCGTGTAAGCCCAGCTCAATAACAACTAAAACATCTCTGTGTTATCAACACTGCTTTCAGCACAGATCCAAAACACAGCCCCATAGTATCTACTATGAAGAAAATTAACTCTATCCCAGCCAAAACCAGCACAGATGTTTTGGGGCTGTTTTTTTTTAGCAGTGGTGGTGATTTTCAGAGAGGTTTATGGGTAATTTTCATGCCTTTCTGTGTGCAAAGTACAAGGGATTTTTTCCATTTTGAAAACAATCATATGTATTTATTTAATTCACTTCCTGTGGTAACGTTGTGTATCGATGAAGCTGAAGAGAGAGAGTCAGTGCTGGGGTGACTTTCATTCATTTACTGTATTTGGAAAATAAGAGGAATAAAACTTCATTAGCATAACACAGTCTGTTAGGTCCCATACTTTCACCCCCCAAAGGTCTTCCTGTTTCCTTGTGTTTTGATAAAATGGCTGATACACTGCTAAATTGCTGGGAAAGTTAGAAATAACATTAATTTAATGAGAGAGTTAGATTAAAAGTATGTTGTAGAGCTGGACTGCTGCTTTAGCTTCTTTTTTAACTGCTTGGCATTCCTGATGCTGGGTCTTGGTTTCTGTAGCCATGCAGCATATGAATCAGAGAGAACCCACCCTGTGCTTTGGCATAACTCTTAAGGCACTGACAGTTCCTCTTTCTTCAGCAGTAATTAAACAAGTAAAAACTGGTTACTTTGGTTAGCAGATATAAATGTGGAAAATATTCACAAATACATATCACTGGGCGTGTGTGTCTAAGGAATCTGGATGGGCTGTGGTTGGACTCTCCTTTCCCACATACTTACAACAAAGGTGCTTTATCCAACAAAGCAATCTGGCCAAGGTCTTTTATTTCAGCTAATTCATGTTCTCTTTTTCTTTGTAAGACTTGAAGGTTTGCTGATAGTGCAGTTCAGCGCAACCCTTAACAACAGGAGGCACTGTTGGGGATGGGAGTCAGCAAGAGGAAAAATCAGTTAAAACCAGGATGAGACAGTCTCATAGAACTAAGGCCCAGCCTGTCCTTAATTTTTTGCACTGATTTGACTCCTCCAGTTAGCTCTGCAGTTCAGAGTGGGCTAGCACAGCTCTTAGTTTGGAAGCAGTTTGTAACATTGAAAAGGTACCTCTTATTAAAGTAAGCTCTCCAGTAAATAACCAGTATACCGGTGTGAATTTGTTCGTCATGGCGCTGGAGGGGTTGTATGCTCTGTCTGCAAAGGCAGGTATATTTAAAAGCAGAGCTAAAATGAACGCAGACAAACCCTAACTGACTGTTTAAATAACCACATCTTTGGGGAGGAAGTATGAGCTAATGATACAGCATCAGTGGTGTTTCAAGAGCAGTGTGCTTAATTGTGACTTCTTGGAGGCTCCGTTTATGGCCATAGGTGGGACAAAAGCACTCCTTTAGTCTCAGTGACCCCTCTGTAAAATGGGAATGATCAAACCAGAGTTTATAAATCCAGAAATCCTTCATGTGATGATACTTCACGATCACCTTCGTTACCCACTCTATAGCACAGGCTACAGAACTTCCTTGGATTAACTCCTGTCTGAAATAATGCAGATATTTAGGAAAAATATGCTATACTGATTTTAACATTTCTGTTACAACACTCAGTAAGTTGACCCATATCTAAAATACTAATGTGAGCATAACCCCGATCTAGAGGAGGCAGGCTGAGACCCCTTATGATAAAATAACACAGCAGTCAGTACTGAGGTGAGGAGGAGACAGGGCCTACTCCTTATTACGCTTCTTACCCAGCGATTCAAAAGTTCGTTGAAAGTGGTAGGAGTTTCTTTGTTGCATTCAGCAGGCCTTAGACCTGATAGTCCTAGACCAAGTAAGGACAGTTTTGGTCTTATTTATTTTTAACAAAATAGCTCCAGTTTGTTCCTGTAGGCTATTCTATTTTCCTCAAGTTACCCGATTCATATTCACCTCCTGCAGGGTTCTCTTTTCTCACTGCTGTTTATTTCACACAGAAGAGTTGCCTCTCCTCTAATTTACCCCCGTGGTACAACTCCACTGACTAGAGAGGAGAAATTCCTGCTTTATACCAAAATAAGCAGAAGGAGAACTGGTGCCAGATTTGAACTTTGGTGAGCAGCTTGCTTCTCTTTGCCTGGAATCATCCAGCGATACCACAACTGGGAGCTATAGTCAGACATCCAAATATAACAAATATTTCTGGGTTTGCATATTACGCTTTCCTGCTCCTCAGATTCAGGCCGGGAGGAAGAGGAAGATTATGAAAGAAAATGTATGCATGAATATTTTAGTAATCTGCTGTGTTAGGAAGGAAAAAATGTAAAGAGCAGATGACTGATTCATGGTGTTTTGGTTGAAAATATTGTAGCTTTTAAACATTGCCTCAGTGTGGTCAGGGTGCTTACAGTAAATATATTTCACACCAGATGTGGTCTCAAATGTACATGACTTAGAATTTTCCTGCACACAGTAAATGTCAGTTCTGGGAGCCCGAGGATCCCCAGGTTTCAAAAAGACCATTCCTGTTGTAGCTGTCCTGCCCAAGGGGTGCCGGCAAAATGAACACAGGGGTTGGAGAGGTTGCTGACCTCTAAAAATCTCAAGCTTCAAATAGTCTATAAAACATAGATGCCAGTGTTCTGCTTCCAGGCACTGAATAATGCCTTTTGTTCTCAAACCACGTGTCTTTGCATTAGGAGGAGCGGGCACCATTAGAAGAGGTGATCTTCCATCGACCCCGTAACATGCAAGCTCAGCAGATGCAGAAGGGGGGCCCATAGGACATTTTCTTTCTCGAATGGATAATACATACATTGGCTGTGTTGTTATAGGGTGCAGAAATAGAATGGGGCTTCTGATTCCAGCTGAAAAGCTAGCAACCACCTACCATGGTCGCCTCTGTTAAGTCCCTGCAAGTGATTTGGGCCAGATAGATACATGTGTTATCATTTCTGTCATTCACCTGGTCTCATACATACGCATGATTTCTAGAAAGAATTAAAAGAAGTTAAAAAAAAAAACAGTTACCGTTGATGGGTTGGAAGTGGATATTCAGTTATAGAAAGATGCTGAGTATACAGAAAGGTTTTGAGTACATTAGTATCAGCAGAGTGTTTAGCCAAGAGTGTATTACTTTTGGAACTGAAGCTGGAATTGTACTGGGGAAAATACGAAGCCGAGCTCGTGCACATGAATGGGCAGCTCCAATGAGGCCTGTTCAGGAGCGTGTGTGGAACTACTGCTGCAAATATAGGGCTCATTCTGTGTGTCTGTGAAGATCTTGTTTAAATGTTTGTGATGCGAGAGTTTAAGGAATAAAGGAGCATTATTTCAAACTACTTAGAATATAAATATCACTTTTTCTCCTAGAAGGACTGAGACAGTTCACGGAGAGTGCCTCAATTAGCACCTTCTTTCCCAGGCTGTACCTAAGCCGCAGTCAGATGTGTCACTGCAATATGCACTGCTTTAGCTAACACGGCTTTTGGTAGCAGGAAAGCTGCAACACCTTGGGCTTTGGGTAAGCTACGAATGATATTACCTACCTGAAACCATGAGCAAATATTTGCCTATTTGACAGCTGAAGCCTGTGGTACTCTGACCTCATCGCTTTCAGCACTCAAACCTAGTTTACAGCTAGTCTGAGATACCTACACGTGTAACAGTCGTGCCTTGCTGTCGCCATGTGAGTAGATGGTCCGGAGACTTTGCATCACTCTGAGACAAGAATCAAGCTCAAATCTAGATGTGAGCCTTTGCTGCCTAGGTCTCAAAGAGGCACAGTTGTGTTGCTGGGTCTCTACGAAGTTATACAAATGGCAGGATTTAGTCATGTCTGAATGTAATTTTGGGTAACTAAGTAATTGACGTAATACTGGTCACAATATGTTGGCTGGTGAAGACCACAATAAACTGTGCGTGTCAGCTAATCATGATTAAACACTGATGAGGCCAGGCTAAAACTGCACTTAGCTGACATGTGCTGAATGCTATTTGTTCTTGTCTACACCGATTCACATTGCATTCAATGCGGCACAATATAGATAAGCCCTTTGGGGAGAGCGTAGCTCTGGTCAGGCCTCAGTGTTCCCTGACTGGCCAACAGCTGCTCAGAGCAGTTTTATAAAGGGACCACTTACCCATCCTTTGATGGAGAGATAAGCCACTGTAATGTAATTACAACCAAGGAGATGGGAGAGGGGAAAGAAAAAAATATGCCAATCATGAAGGGGGTACAGGGAGAGCCTCAGATTCCTTCTAACCTAAACATTGTGGCAAGGAAAGAAGTCTTAATTAGGAAACGTGTAGGCATAGAACGGGAGCCCATCCTAAATGAATTGGGGTGTGATGAGCATAAAGAAAATGCTTTTTAAAAAGATCTTTGACTCCCACTGAGTGCTTGTTTCTTAGACTTCCTTGCCTAATAATGTCAGCATTTAAATGGCCCCAACTCCCAAATAACAAGGCTTTGAAGTTAACACCTCATTGAGGTATAGAGTTCATACGTTTGCTATTCCTATTATTTGGCTAGAAACCGTTTTCTGCATGGCTAGCTTAATAGGGCAACAGAATATTAAGTTGTATAGGGATTGAGAAAGCTATTCATACAAAGGAAAGAGCTACAGACTTCATGTATTTGAACAGAACCTGACAATTAAGAGAAAAGAGCAAAAGTCTGGGAAGTGCCCCGAATCACGTAATTGCATGAAATTTTTTCATACCTGTGATATTTCCAGTGGCCAGGCACAAACACAATGGACTTCAGACTTGGACTGTGTTGGGAGTTGTAGCTGTAATTAAGAGATGAGAGGAGGTGTTTTTCCATCCTGCCAAAGTTTTAAAGCTTCAAAAAGTATTTTGTTCTTTAGCAGGACAAAATCAAGATGGTTTGGAATTTTTCATTGAAAAAGACGACGAAATGCTGACCAATGATCTGGGTCTGGTTGGGCTTAGGGGATGGGTGAACAGGACTCAAGACATCCTCTGTTGTTTTCCAGCATTACAGAGGAATGCCTCAGCCACGAGGCTATCTGCTCTTTTAGAGTCTCTTTCTTTTGGTTTTGGCCCCAGCACACAGCAGATCTCTCAGAAACACATCTTCAAACAACATCTTTTTGCATATATATGCACCAATAAAATGGCTTTTCATTCATTTGCATTTTTTGACACAGTAATTACCAGTTGTCTCTATTTCTCATAATATGCTGCAGCAGAATAATTAGCACTGTCCCAAAACAATCATTCTAAGTCATAGTTGTCTGTATCATAGAAAAGCCTAGAGCCTGCAGTTAAAGAGAGCGCTCTTTGGTGCTTACTGCCATGTGGCAGATGTTTTCTTACCCTGAAAAATACATGAATAATCTAAACGGTGCAACAGGGAGAGTAAATGATGTTATTAGGCTCGTTTTCACAGGTAGGGGACTGAGTGATAACATGGCTTGACCAAGGCCATACAGGAAACTTTGCAGAGCCAGGATTAAACAAACTTGGCAGGGTGTCCGAGACTTTGACCCCAAGTAAAGCCACCTGTCTCCTCTAAGTACGCCTTACAGAGCATAAATAAGGATGATGACAGAAGTTGAAATGGTTTAGAAAAGATCCGCTTGTTCCAGTGCCCATCTGAACGCTAGCTTCTACATTTTTTTTTCCCTATGGTATTTACAGTTTAGAAATTACTGGCTGCAAAATTGTCTGGTGTTTGGGATTCAAGGGATTTTTTGTCATTTATGTCACTCTCTCACTAACTTAAGCTAAGCTCATGCTTCAGTTTATTTCTCTGAATATAGGTATAAAAATACCTACCTCCTCCAGGCTTCAGTTAATGAAGGATGCCATCTTCATTCTTACCCAGTGTAATTACTTCACATCTATACCACTGTAAATATCGTCGTGACTCAGTCCAATGTTTATAGCCCCTTATCCCATAGCAAAAGCCTCATTAGGTATTCAGTTACAAGCAACTGGCATCCATGCATAAATTAGACAATTATTATGGGTATGCAAGCTGGAGAATCTTCTACAAAAATATCTTTTTTACTCTGTGAGCCCTCTTGGGGCTTGGAAAGCAGATTGAAGGCAATTTCATGTGTTTATATTAACTTGCTGCTAAGAATGAATCACAGTTTCCGCACAAATCCACTGAAGTGTTAATAGCATCTGTTCATTTTGTAGTAAGTGATGGATTTAAAAATGGATGAATGGAGAAGAAAAACAGCCCCATCACCCTGGTGGTCCTGTGTCCAAATGACACGTTGTGCTGAACAGCGATAAATTTTTATGCAGCATCTTTAAAGAAAAAACACCCTTTTGCATGCGTAGAACCTCATTCCTTAAGCACTATGTCCTTCTACAGGGTAAAACGACAATGACAATAATTACTTTGAGAAACAAAAGGAGTCAGATTTCTCTTACTACAAAGTGGTAGCTTGACAGGGCGGGCAGCCCAGGTGTCTAAATGCTCTGCTCCCTCCAAAAGTTGAAAATGTAGTTTCTCAAAATCCCTGTTCAGCTGCAGCCTGACTTAGTGTCCCTAGAGGCCTACTTTTCTATGTATAAACCCCTCCCTCCAGCCCATAGCCCGGTGAGCTGACTTTTAACCGGGGAAGCCGGAGATGTATTTCAAATAACAGTGGTACGTAGCCTTGTGGTGATAGCATTCCCCACAGAAGACTGGAGCTGTGGTCCCTACACCAAGGACTGGAAAAGAAATAAATAGATAAAATGCAGAAGTTCTCTCTCCACTCAGAACAGACTGAGAGAGATTCAAGGTGTGATTTTGACCATCAGCTTGGCCATATCTGTGATGGGACTGATGAGCTCTTCAGTCTCTCCATCAGGTCCTACAAGAAATATGTACCATCACATCATGTCATGAGACGGGAATGGGCTCCGAGCTCACAGCGTCTGTGATCGCTGCCCCTGCCACTGGTGCCCATTTTTTACTACCTGCTGCAGTTGTAATTGCTAATGTTCCCATGTGCAAAGTGGCAACTTCTCCCTTAGTTGGGGCGGGGAAGTTAGAGAGTGACGGTGATGTGTTGAGCAAAACGCAGTAAAAACAGAAGCTTAGGACCCTTGCTCTGACCTATCCATGCCTGGGTTTGAGCAAACTTGAGTTAAAGGCAGGAATAAAATCTGTGTTGCACATCCTTGGATCAGAGGCGCAGGTTACCTCCTCTGACAGCCAAGTGGTCCCTCCTTCTCCAGCCCTGATCCTAGCCCCCATCTTGTGCAGGTTCTGCTTTCACCTGACCACACACTGAGCCAATTTAACTCACTAATCTTGCGGAAAACTATATTTTGATGGATCAACTTTTCACTAGGTTAGTGAAGTGAGTCTCTCACTGTCCAGTCAGATGAGCTGTAGAGCTGAGGCTAGCAGCAGAGGGGAGGGACTGGAGCAAGAAGGAAGTAAGGAAGAAGAATTGTCCCCTTTTGGCAGCAGGGGTGCTTTAGAATAGCTCAGCCATATCATCTAACTGGACTATGAGAGTAAACTCTGCTCTGTTTTCTGTTATTGCTTGCTTTATGCTTTGTTTGTTTTGGTTTCTGATAGGAAGAAATGTAGCTGTATATATTTGGGAGAGGGTTTTGGGCAAACATCCTGATCTGACATCTGTTCAATGCAGTTTGGATTGGGATTTCTAGACCCCTCCCTACCAAAAAGTTGGGTTTAAAATGTTTCCCTGTCCAGCACATCACATTAGCCAGTGGCCTCCCGGCTATTTCAAGAACACTGAGATGCTTAATTCAGCCCAGGCACCGTGCAGGTCGCCCTGCTTGTGGCTTCTTCCCACGGTGCCAGCTACTGCTCCCAGTCCCTTTGAGGACCAGGTCCAGGTCACACAGAAATCTTGGGCAAAGCAGGGAATTACATTCTCCTTTTGCATGTTGCAATCTGGTATCTTAATTATTATTTCAGTTCTTCCTGTTCAGTGCGAGGGTCCCTCCCCCCACTCCCAGATTTGTGTGTATCTTCTAAGCGTCTGCAACAGAGGATAATCATCTGCAGAAATGCAGCTCTGGGGGGAAAAAAAAAAAAGTCTTGTAAGCATTCATTCATATTTAAGAATGAATTTTCTTCAGCTGTTCGGTGACCTCACCTATATTGTCAGGAGAACTGCTAGATTAATTTAAAATTACACTACAGTGCCCTTCTTCAGTTCCCTTGTAAAGTTTTGGGATGTTGTTTGGAACATTATTTGGCAAAGAAAAAGAATATTCCAGATATTACTGTCTGTGTGGATATAGTGTTTCCCTCATTTTAGCTCATTTCCCTAATGCCTGCTTTGTTTTGGGGAACCTAAGCTGAATTACAAATAGGCAGATTCTGATTTGTATTATTTGTGCCAGAGGATCAGGCCCTGAAATACTTTGCTTCTGGACTGTTAAGATATACATGTGGGAAGTTGCCACCTAAATGGGTAACCCAGGTATATGCTTTTAGCAGAGGAATCCTGGCAGCCTTACTGTCATGGAAGCTTGTTCTTTTGTCTTGATTTGAAACATTTAGACGTAAAAATCTCACCTGTTCTTATTTCTTAAAAGCTTCTCTAATAACAGCATGTGGCTTGCTCTCCACCTTAAACTCATCAAAAGCAGCAAACCAATCATCATATTTAACGTGCTTCACGGATTTCTTGATCAGTGCTTCATCTGCTATAAAAGAACAGCAACAACCACCACCAACAACAACAAATAATGAGAACCAAATAAGCCAAAGCACTGCAGGGACCTTACATGTGGTGGGTTTTGTGAAGAGAATTAACATGAAAGAGGGTTCAGTCTGGGGGTAGAGGTCAGGGCAGATAAACTCCTGCGTTCTGATACATTTCCTTAAAGCGGGAAATGCTTTAGAGAGCGAGGCTGTGGGAAGAAGCTGTCAGCAATGGGGTGGTCAGTGGTGTCAAGGGTGGTGGCCTATGTTTTTCTTCTGTTGCAGCCTTTCATCCTCCATCTGTCAAGCTCCATAATTTTCAAGGCAGACAGTAGATTTTTAATACAAACCTTTAACTTCCCAGTTCTGAAGCGCCCCTTTTATCTCGGAATAATGCAAAAATGGCAATAACTGTTCAGGAGATTGTTTAAAGCCAGTGTCCCCACTCAGGTCTCCCTGGGACAGCACCGGGTTGCCATCTGGGCAGAGGTGTGTGCCGTAGGCTCCTGCTGCTGTTGAAAGGGTGGGCTGCATTTCCTCCACAGCCATTTGAGCGCGGAGGCTGACAGGCTGTGGCTTGTGGATCCCACGTGTAGCTGTGATGCAGCACCGAAAGGAAAGGTCAGGTAAGGGCCTGGAGACGGGCATCCTGCTGGAGCAGGGCTGGGCACAGGCTCCTTACTCAAGCACCTGCAGACACCCTGGCAGTAGGATCAGCATGGTCTTACGTGTCCTACTGACCCTGCCCCATGCGCCATCACAGCCCCATTGCTTGTTTGCCCAGCGCTGACCACAGGATACTGCCACGGGGACTGATGTCCCCAAAGCTTGAGCTTGGGCTAAGGACAGGTCCAGGCTTCCTTCATGCTACACTGCACTCTAGAGCTTAGCTGGAGCTGACATCTTAGCATGGCTTGTGTCATATAATTTCAGCGTGAACAAGACTTGGCCCACACTCAAAATACACAGTGTTTAAGTGTTTAAATTAAGGCTTAACTGACTCAGACACTGAATCTAGTTTCAGCCACTGTGCTGCTGTGTTACTAAATGCTACAAACTGGAGTTCCTCCATTCATCTGCAAGGATTATCACAGCAGAACTGGCAATAACTGACGCATCCAGATGGGTGAACAAGGTGAAATCCTGGTCCCGGTGAAATCCGTGGGAATTTTTCAAGGGGCTGTTTTGAGACCTAGCTTTCATCCCACCATCTCAGCTGAAGATCTCCCAAGGAGAAAGCTGTTGTACATATTCCTTAATTCAACCCCCAACAGAGATACACCCCTTAAACATCCAAGGCATCATACACTTGCAAAAAATGGACTTAAGTAAGCATGGTTTCTTAGCCTGGAAATCTCATTTGGAAAAAAGTCTCCTTACATATAAGTAACTTTGAGTGTAATGGGGGGCATCTTATTTCTTTGTATCTCTTGACGTAGCTGCTCGCTGGACTTGTGAGTTCTGCTTTTCTGTGGTTTAGCAGAAAAATGACCTGTTCTATTCTACACCTGCTTGTGAATGAACTCGTGAATAACAACTGAAAATCCAGGTTGCTTTTGTGCGCGTGTTTGCATAATTCAGTGCAAGAAATGCCAAAGACTGAAATCAGGATTGGGCAGGGTTAGCAAGTTTGGGTCCAGATGTGAATGCAAATGTTTGCAAATGTGGAACAGAGAGGGGGTTCTGATCCAGACATTTAGCTTGGCTTGTTATTGAAATTCAAATTCAGCTCAGTTGCAACATTTGGAGATGGATCAGAATTCTCTTGGCAACAGGAATTGTTTGGATGTGCAGGTATTATTTCAGGCCATCAGTCTAGAAAGACATCGGTGAGCACACATGCATCAGCTTGCCCACACACAGACGTGCACACACCTTGCTCCACAGGAGCGGGAAGTGGAAGGACCCGCAAAGAAGGGACATTGCACTACTAATGACTTTGTACACATTATCACAGGCAACCTACTGCTGTCTTCTGGATTGATGCTGGGGAGCAGAATCTTAGAAACATGGCAAAAATCCTCACAGTGTACTTCAGGGCTGTATGCAAACTTTTAGGTACTAAGCTTCCTAATCACTACCGTATGGCTCATAAAAGAAGCAACCCGATACCAAGTACCGAGAGAGGTTGTTATTCCTCCCCTCTATCCTATACTGCTCCAAATGTTAGAACAATAAATACATTTACCTCTTGTTTAAGATCACTTAAAATAAGTTGTTTTAATTAAACCTCCTAGCACTCTATCTGCACTAAGTGATTAAGTACCTCTTCTTTCAGTGAAACGAGAGGGATTATCACAAGGCAAGACTGATGGAATTATGGGCAGAACTAGGACTGGGTAAAACTGCTTAACATTTTCCATCTAAATTTATGTGAAAATACTGAAGTTTGAGTTTGCGTGATGTTATTCCTCTCAAATATTCCACCTCCTTTCAGTCCTTCCTTCCCTCCCCATTGCCCCAGAGTCAATGAAATAGTTATTTCCCTCAGGTTAAAGATCAGCTTTGAATATCAACTTTAAAAGCTGCCCAAGAAGACAGAGAGCTTTCTTTACTCACTTTCATTTTCAGCAAATAAACTTAAAAACTAGAAATGCAGCAATTGTGTCAATGAACTATAGCTATTTAAAATTGTATCAAATTTGTAAAAAATTTGAGTTGCTTAGCAATCAGTTCTTTGCAGCTGTATCATAAAAAGCATTTGTGGGAGTTGTTATGCTATTGTACATTATAACCTGGAATACCTTGTGTGAATTAAAATTCAGTAATTGTTCTTTTAAACCCAGCTCCCTAAATTCCTCTCAGCTTAGGAATCACACTGGTGGGTTTGTTGTTTTATTGCTAGCCGTATCACTTTCAGAATGGAAAATAGTCACAATAAAAGGCTCTTTTATGTCTTGTAGTGTGTCCTGTGATGGTTAAGGCAGCATCTATCTTTTAGCTTTCCTACACTCCGTTTCCATTTCAAGTTCCCATCTTTCCCCTCCCTTTATCCCTACCGCGGTACCTGATGTGATGGATTGGATGGAAAACTAAACCAAAGTCTAGACCCTGGCACAGCGCAGGCAGGCAAGCACTCTGGACATACTGCTCCGCTAATTTATTTGGATTCTTTACCTGCAGCCTCCCTGCTGTTTTAGTACTGGGGCCTCTCTTGGGCAGAGACAGGCAGGCATGCTGTGTGGTGGTTTTATTGTGATGTGGACAAATGATCATGAGGGACTAGCTGGAAACCATTGAATATACTAGCTTGCAGTGGTGGTATTTAAAGGTAAATGCATTAACAGTGCGCTGCCACCTCCTTTTATCTCACCCAGCAGCATGCTGCGGGCAAGTCAGGCAGGATGCCACCTTGGGAACCGATTGCTGCCCTTTGCATTTTATAACCAAACTCCAAATAGGAATGAGAGGGAAAATGCAGACAAAATGTGGGAGTTCAGCTAAAGGCGCAGTGTTGTCTCTCATTTCTCATTTTTAATTTACCCTATTAGTTGAGGGGGGCCTGTGTTGCGGTTAGGCTTAGGGTCTGACTGGCTTAGGCTCCAACTTTCACTGAAGGGCAAATGAAAACAACGTGCTAAAATGTTGTTCCTACTGTCCTTCCACTGGGGGTGAATTGGGTAGTTTTGGCTCCCCTTTTTAAAGATTTTTCAAGCGAGCAAGACACACTACCAATCCCAAAAATTATTTTTCTTTTTCTTTGCTTATCCTAATACATGGTGTTGCCAATTGCCAGTGCTAATGTGACTCTTTCCACGTCTTTCCAAGACTACAAATGAAATGAAAGAATAATAAATGAACCTGGGGGACTTCTTACTGTGTGACACCTCAGAATATACGTGAGTATGAGAGAAGGAGCAAGACGCTGCTGCTCTGCTTTGGCATGTTTCAGCAGGGACTTCAGCAACCAAGAGAATCCACTCTCTGGCCTCCCGATCAGCTAAAATGGATCTCGGTTTCAGCAGAGGATCGTGACCATTCTGCCTTTTAAACACACAGTAAGAAGTTTGTTTCCTGGGTAATTACAGCAAAAATTCGGTCTTTTCAGGTTAGGTACAGAGCTATACGTTACTAGAATGTACTGCGGCATAAGAAAACCACTCATGAGAGCCTGTCTTGCAAATAACATTTACATTTTTGCTAATTGGAAAGAATCAAGCTTTTGTTTAGCTGTACAGATATGGTTTTATATTTTTAAAGGAAAGGAATTCTAGAAGGGCTGTTTCATCAGCGGGGTGAATTAACAAAGAAAAGAAGGGGAAAAAAAAAGAAAATTGAATGTTCCCTCACACATATTTTCCAGTTCAGAAGTCTAAAAACCATGTGATCTTCCAGCTAGATTTTCCTCTTGCAAATCCTAGTGGTTTTTATTAGGACAAGTTTCATTTTATTGCCTTGTTTTCCTGTAAAGTCAACAAGTTAAAACAACAGGATTTAATTTTGGATTGGCAGGCCAGCTAAGAGATAATACATCGTGTGCCCCCCTTTTATCTTTTTCTTTTCCTTCCTCCCGCTTCCCGCTCTCCTTGAGGTGCTCCACTCTGCCACTGCGCTGCTCAACTTATTGGCCTAAAAATCTTTGCAGGTGATTTATAGAACCCTATGGTTATTGTATGGCTAATGATTCATGGAACTTCATTAAATACCAAGTATGTGCCTGCTTACTGTCTGTGCACACTGCATATTAGAACCTTTGCACTCCCCCTTGCAAATTGCCCCCATTAAAGTCGCAGACAAAAGGTCCTCTCAGTAGCTTACATATTTTCCCACATGTGAGAGAGCAATTGGAAACTTCCTCTTGATAACTAAAAACTTTTGAATTAGAATTTATGAGAAGGGTCTTTTGGTCTCATTGCCTAAGGGCTGAAACAGATCCCAGTGTGTACAAGCGTTCCTTTGATGCATGGAGCTGCACAGGGTAACATTTTTTAACAGGATCAAAAAGCGTAATGCAGGGACAATGTGCGGAGGCCCTTAGCCTGACACAAGGAGTCGGAGTCTGTGTTTTTCCAAGGCTAAAAATGTAAAAGTATGTGTCCAGGGTAGCAACAACATTTTATATTCTTTTTAATTGCAGTAAAGTCCAAGATAAAATAATGGCAGTCAGTGTTACAACTTCCTTTTCTTTAATGTTCCCCTAAAAATGCTTTGAAGCCACTTTTACCTTTGGGAAAGTATTGTATATGTGTTAGGGGAAAATATATCAAAAAGAAAATAAAGGGCCAGATCTTTAATTGGTAGAAATCAGCATGGTTCTATTACAAGGATTGGAATTTCTCAAGCTGTGGATATGGCTAAAAACCTTCTGTCACTTCTTGCCGTGTGCTAATATATTCCTGCCTACTTACTTACTCGGTAGCACTATCCTGTTCTGAGTTTACTATTGCAAAACATTTTTCAGCAGAACTTCTTTACAAAGGCAGCAAAAGTCTTAAACGTATATCTTACTTTCAGATCATAAATATTTCCTTTGGTTTCAGCTGCACTATTCAAAAGCTTAAAAGGAGGCACAGGCATATGTACAGGCTGAGCTGAAGTTTCTACAAAAAGGTCCTGATAAGTAGAATTTTTCTCACCTAACAGTAAAAGGAAATGAGTCAGTACTCATTCAGGTGCCCTATATACGGTCTTTCATTATATCTCACGTCACACTATGTACGTCTATACACAAACAAGAGTGAAAAAAATAGAACACCTTCTAGTTGTGGGGCCAAAACGTCACAGGCGTTATTATAAAGTAGCCACGTTACCTCAAAGTTTTTGGTTGCATTATTGCAATAGAGATGCTTTTGAGACAGGTATATTCTGTATTCACACTGGTAATCTCTGTAAAATTTGTCATGCCTATCAAGTCATACACATTAGCTAAAAGGGATGTTTTCACCAAGCAAAAGAATCAGGTTTGAAATACCTAATCTCTCCCTTTACCCCATTTGTAGTCTCCTGAATGAGAGAGAAGATTTAACCTTTGATTACTCTTGTGGTCAGTTAAGAACCAAGTGAACTTTTCAAAATGAGTGTAAGTTTGGCTTGGTCTCACTGTTGCATGTTTTATTCTTCTCCAATAACATACTGCCGAAGTGTTCGAAGCTCAGTGGTGATCTTTAGAGAGCGCAGTGTATGGAATAGAAAGAGCCCAGAGGAAGTGCTATCTAAAAGACCAGAATAACCTTGCACATAAGTCAGAAAATGTAATGGAATTGCTGGGGGACAGTGAGAAACTTCCTGGGATGGAGGGTCTCCTAATCTTTGTTTGTATGGTGCCAGCACGATAGGGTCTTTGTCTAATGTAGGTCTGACTTTTTTCTAATGTGGATCATTATTATCTCTGACTAGATATTAATAGTTATATATCATATCATGTACAGGCATAGATTATATGCAATATCTATGCAATGCCATCAGATATCATCAGCTTACTCAGAGGGCCATATTTCATTAATTTGGCCCTAACTTTGTCTCATTGTGGGTGTATTAAATTGTGACTCCGGTAGATTTGCACTGCTAAACTGAGGAAAAAAGATCCCTAAATTCCTTTCTTTTTCCATGGTAGAATGGAAACAACTAACTAGAATGAGGTGGCTAACAGTACGGAAGTGGGTGAGATGGCAGATTACCTTGCTCCAAGTTTCATTCCGTAATCTCAACGGGAATTTGGAATATGTCCCTCAGCAAAGTCTTGAGCACACGTTTGAAATTTATTTGTTGCAAAGCATTCTTTTCTTTTCAGCTGAGCACTGTATAAAGCATTGGCTTGATTGGAGTCCTCGCTATCTAATACTGGAGTGCCCCAGACTAAAAATTCCAGGGCAGTAAATGGGGAGGGAGATTTTTCTTTGTGAAACAGTTTGAAAGTTTCAAATTCAGAAATTAAATTTTGTGAGTTTCATCCATCCCCAATAACAGTTCTTTGTAAGTATGTCATCAGGATAGATGTAGAGATGTCTGGCCATTAGATCAATAAAAAATATGAAAAGTTTAGAGCAAAATTAGGCAAAAGAAAAAGAGCACTCTTACGTGTAGGTAAATGTAAAGAATTTGTTAATATACTGAAGAGTAGTTAAACATTGTTACTGCGGGGATAATAGCGATAAATTGTTGTTGGAGTAAGCCAGGGGTTTCTCAGATCCATGGAAGCATTAGCAGGTGGGAGTTGGCCACACGCTGAGATTTCTTTTGCTGCCGCTCTAGTTTCAGCTGCAAGATTTCGTAATTCTCACAGGGAAATCTGGGAAAGCAACATTGGGAAATTCTGGTGATTTTGAAAGTTCAGTCAATTTGGGTGACATTTGGCATCATCATTTTTTCCTTCTGGTGAGACTCCATTAACTTTGCTTACTTTGTTGGCAATAACTAAGAACACTATATCGTTTTTAATTGCAGTATGGGAACCTCTACCAGGACAACTTAAGGGCAAAACAGCTGCACACAGTCTGCTCTTCCTTCTCTTCCTGAGTTTAAATAAAATCTGGTCTTATCTGAATATGCACCCAGAAGACCGGATAGTTATTTAAGCCCTGGTTAGGGAACATATTTAAGAATATGCCTAATTTTAAGCATGTGCTTAAATCAATGCGACTTAAGCAAATGCTTGAAGTCAGGCATGTGGTTGAGGTGTTATGCTGAATGTGGGTCCTAATCCTTAAACAATAGCAAAGCCCAGAGGAAAGGGCAAGCTATCTGGGTTCCATTCTTGGCTCTTTTGTTGGTCGTGTTATAGTCTATAAAATAAGGATCATTATTCTTATCCCTCTTTGTGAGGCACATTGAAAATTATCGGGGAAAAGCACTCTGAATACTGTTATTATTGGCTATACTTCTTGAGACTGAAAAAATTTAGAGACAGACATTCTCAGTGGATTTCTGGTTCTTCCTCCTTTCACTCAGGCAGGAAATACCATGAGAATGGAAAGAAGGATGCGTACCCATGATTGCAAATAATCTTAATCTCCTCTTTGCGCTGCCGCTGTAAATAATTAGATATTGCTACACTATTGCTTCTGGAGGTTCCCGCAGCATACGAGGCATGCTGTGTGCAGACATACCTGCTTCAGATGTCACAAGCGAGCTGAAAACTGTGTTGGAAGATAATAGCACAACAGAGAGAGTGTGTGTGTGTGAGTGCCTGGGGGAGGAGGAGAGGCTGCGTGTTCCCGAGCCCACGTTATTAGAACTGCACTGAAGATAGTAGAGAGGCACAAGTTTGTGTAAGTTTAAAACTTTGCTTGAAATGAGCACTCTGATCATAGTTGCTAAAGGAGCAGTGCATTAAGGCAAACAATCATTAGTCCCACATAGCCTTATTAAATGCTGTCCCTATCAGTGGGGTGTTGCAGGACCAGGTTCCATGGTGCTGGGCTCCCATGTGCGGTGCTGTGTTACTGTTTGGCTGAAAAAGCTTGAGGCAGCAAAGAATCTATTATTGATGATATTTCAGAGTTCCTCACATTCTCACTACCTTAAGTCAGAGCTCATTCTCCAGCTTCCATGTGAAGGGCCTGGAGCCAAGGCCATGAGCCTGTGTATATGTGTTCAGGACAGTTAATATTTATGATGCATCTTACTGGGAAAATTAGTATAAAGCTGTGTTCCAACAGTACATTTATCCCATGACCTAGTTTTATGAATAACGTGCTGAAACACGGCCTGCTTGATTTAAACCTTTGTCACCCATTCTGATGGATACAGTGCCTAGCTTAGGCTTAGGCAATACAAGCTCGGATTTGTGCAAAAATGTGATGTGTATTAGTGCAAGGTAAACAGATGGTAATGCTTTTGTTAATACCAAGCACATACAAAGATATTTATCAAAGGACCACATGTAAGGTCCATAGTTCTTGGCAGAGATCCCTACGCTGTTACATCAGCTAATAAGAATAACCATTTTATTGCATTACACACAGTTTTTGCAGGGTTGCTTTAGACTGCGCAGGCGGCTGCAAAACTTGCCACAATTCATAGGCTAAGTATCTGATTCTGAAGAGTGTTGAACATCTATAATACCCTGTTGGGTTTTGTTGTTATTTTTACTTTATTGCTATGGCTTTCGGCATTTCTCCAGGTCAACCCCCTCCCAGGCAATTCCACTGCTGCTTACCAGCTCTGAAATACATATAAGAACACCAGGCAGTGAATACGCTGAAAAGGTGGAGTGCAGGTACAAGAAATGGTTAGTGAGAGATTTCAAAGGGAAAGAGAATGAACTGTAAATACTGGAAGGGAACTTTGACACTCCACCAGCCACAAAGAAAGGCAGGCAACTCTGGAGAAGGCAGCAGTTGTTTTTAAAGAAGTGTGGCTAAACACAATTTATGCCAAAGAACGTTGCATCTGAAAACTACAAAGCTGGTTTAGGTTGGCAGAGTTTCCTCATCTGATTTATACTCTCTTCTTCCATCATCATCAACAGCAGAGATTACTGGTATTGTGTACTGGGGAATCTGGGTCCTTGGAACATAGGCAATGCCCTGGGGGTATAGCTAGTAACTGCAGAAGGAGAAAAGAAAGTTTTCATTACTACAACCAGCCAACAATAAGAATTTTTATTTCCCTCTCATCAAAAAGATGTTACTTCTCTGGAGATAGCTGGTACCGTTCCGAAAGCCATTTCACAAGGCTTGCTCTTGACTGTGGAGCCATCCAAAGAAGCCCCTAGCGCTGTCTCCAAAGCCCCCTCACTTCCCCTCAGCTGTGCTAGCGCAACTGTTTGTGGGGACCCGTTGTGGGCTGGATCACAGAGGCTGCAGTTCAGCAAACACAAGAACAAGCCAGGGCAGCTGCTGCTGAAGGAGCTATCCCTTCCGGTCCCCTGGGCCAGGTCCACTGTTCCCACTCTGTAGCACTTTGTCCCTCATGCTGGCAGAGCGTGACTGGTTCAGTGGCTACACAGTGAACCCAGTCTGAGAATGAATCTGGCAGAAAAAGGACAAATTTTGACACTTTTTCCTGCCACGTTTGTTTTCAGCTGGATCGTTTTCCTAATCTGTTTCACCATGAGGCTTGCGCCAGGATAAAGAAATGCTGAAGAAGGAGTAGGAATGAGCAGGTGGGGGAGAACAGAAGGGCTTCTTTCAGGTGGCAATGCTGAGCCACATCGACCTAAAGTGTTTCTTGATAATACAATAGGACTTGATTAACAGTAAAAAGAACCTGGAAGAAAAGAGGAAAGGAACGTGCTTAACCCAGACCATTCCAGTGATGCCTTTTATAGCAGGGCCTTCAGTAAGGACAAAACTTCAGTGAGGTACTGACATATCTGAGGCCACTGAAGCGTCATGGGTGCAGGGACCTACCTCGCTGTGGCAGCACGTTCATGTGGGATCACACCCTAAGCATCGTGTTTCTGATAGCAGGGAGACCTGTAATTTCCAAAGCAGTGTTCTTTTGAAACCACGTAGGACAGTGAAGGCAGCGTGGATAGCATGGAGCTACTCCTGCATCTCTCCATGACCTAAAATTCTGCACTGAGAAACAGAAATGTACCCAAGGTCCTGATGGAGGAGAGCCCTAGCTCAGGTGCCAACTCCCACTGACCTCAATTTTTAAGCACTGTCTTTCCTGGATATGCTTCCCTGAACCACAGCACGCAATTAGTTGAAAAATGAGAGGAGGGTGCGTGAGTGGGGACATTTCTGTCAGAAAAGCCACTTTTTCACAGAATTCTCATCACAGGACAAGATTCGGATCCCCTTATATTCATTCAGTAGTACTTTATTCCACAGCATTGAAGTTATTAGGGTCCTCACAGGTTAAAGCATTACCAAAAGATAAGCAAGGGTATGACAGTGTGGCCTATAAAACACAACTTCTGTCATCAGGATAGATTCAGACCATACTGCCAGCTCCTTTTTCCTTGGAAGGTGGCTATGAGCAGCTGTAGTTGCATTGACTTTATAGATATGATCACGAATATTCATTAGAAATGTAAGATCCTCATGATCTGGACCTTATTTGTTTATTATTATTTATATACTGCCTTCATGCTGCTGTAAAGATAATTTTGTTTACTCTAATTTGACTAACTTGTAGCGTTACTTTAACTCTGTGTATAATTAGATAAGAAGTGGGGCTGAAGAAAGCACTTTTACTGCAAAAGTCTTACTTAAACCACTGTGACTTAAGCTGGCCGACTCCAAGACTCCACCCATGCACATGCTTTATTTTAAGACCTAAATTTCTTTGATTTTGGAGCAGTGGTGTGACTCAGAAGCAAACAGTGTTAAATTAGCTCTCTTACTCTGTTACTACTTCATCACAACCACCTTCCTGTGAATTTTATGGCAAGATTTTCTAAAGTTAATATCCTAAAGTCCAGCCCATGATTCCTGGGACAGCTCCCAGGAATTGTAAGCAGGAGAAACACAGCAGTGGAGCATATATACTCTTCAAGTCATTTGCCTGTATATCTAAAGCAAAGCTATTAAACCAGATGTCGTCTTGGTCTGAAGTTTCTTTTAAAAGTTTCCTCTACTGTAAACATTCCATTCCGTTTTCTTCTGTATTGTGGCAAATGTCAGAATTCAAAGGACTGTCATCAGCTGACATAATGACCACTGCCCCTTCCCAGAAACAAACCATGCCACGGTATCTTGCCTAAGACTGTTGCTATACTGCATTCATGTTGGCAAGCCTCCACCCCTAGAGTGTCAAAATCTCGGTATTCTTCCTTTTGCTGGATTTTATCCCCCAAGATTTTTTTCAGTTTAAACCCAGCTTGAAGAGGCTCGTCTTGGACTTCTAATAGATGGGACAGAAGTGGACATGCAGCGTATAAGCAGAAAGCTTCAGGCTTAGTTGTGGCCGTTCCTCTGGGGTAATGATCAGTTTGGGGTCAAATGGGAGCTAGGAGGTTGGATCCCAAACTGGTCACAACTCATACCACTGGAGCTGTTACCGTTTCTATTAGCTGAGGTTCTGCTCCGGGCGGTTTTGATTTCTAACATTTCTATTATTATTTTACGAGTATTTCAACTACTTGCCAGTAGGTGTGTCAGTTGCCTTGTCTAATCTTCCTTTTTGCTGATTCTTGTTTCCCTAGGCACCTCAATAAATTACCAGAACTAGGAAAGGGTCCAAACCGGTAATAGTCTGTAATCACGATGTTTGGGAAAGTTTTGATTTAAAATTAGAAATGAAAGTTTCTGCTAAAATTGCACTCAAATCAGAACTTCAGATCCTTTTTTTTCCCTCTGAAGACCATGAAGAGATTCTCTGAAGCCTGAGTTACACCGTACATCAATGAGACATAGATTTATATCCATCCTAACCAATTCCTTCTTGAGTACCTCATCCTTCCTATGCAGTTAGGTAGGGCAGATCTTCACAGATCAGGAAGAAATCTGAGGGTTTATGTGCTAGATGAGATTTACCAAGACTTCAGACCAGGATGCTTTGGAAACTGTTACATCTCTGTGCTCAAGTCCACTATCTTTTACAAGAGTGAATCCAGATTTTCAAAATTGAAAGCAAAACTCTTCTTTGCCATCTTCAGACTGTTTAAATGGCCTTGATTATTTTGTGTAGCTGCTCAGCTGAACGTTATGTCAATATAGTTATAGGTATATCAGTGTGGCTACACTGAAGTGAGCAGCAGCTTATGCCAGTGGAAAGCCAGTCTCTCCATCTCTGCCATGTTTTGCCTCCTATCATGTCTTCTATTAACAAAAGGAAATTTTAAAAATGCCTATATAATTTGGAAACAAAAATTTAACTGCAAATCAGTGAGTTTCAGGTTTCTAAATCACGTAGGCATCTTAAAAAGCGCATCTGTATTTGATATAATAACTAATACTCAGAATTGAGAACTGCCTGGTCCATAATGACTTCTAATGGACTTTGTGATCTGTGTGATCATTGCGTAAGGAAAACATTACGGAACTTACTTCCATATCTAAGGGCAGAGTTATTACACTGCCCTATAGCTTAGCAGTCTACAACAATAAATTAAAATAAATCTATCTGAAATAACTGTATAACTGACATTGCTGGGAGCAGGAGTGGTCATGAAATAACAGCACTTTTATTTCAGGACTAGAGATACTATCTGATTGATTGTAGACCTGATACTTCATCCAGATGCCCAAGATTTTGGTGTGGTTTTTCCAGTTTGTACGACAAGTTGAAATATGTATTATGATACCACATGGAAAATGAAGGCCTTGATCATGTGACCCATCTTCAGATGAACGATCCCATTTGGCCAGAATGGATCATTTCTCTTTGAGGAGTTGTAGGACCGGCCTTTCATTTTTACATTAATTCATTTTTACATTAATTCATTTTTACATTAATAGATAAAACTCTGCTTGTGGAGATAAATTGATATTTTTAAAGCAATTGGTAATTATTGCAACTTCATAGCATGGCACAAGATTTTATTTGGATACATTTCCTTCAGGGTGCCACGTGCTAGCGGTACTAGGAGCAGGAAGGAGTAGGATGCTCTTTCTTTGACCCATTCATTTTAGAAACATTTCTTTTGTTAAAAATTAGTCCAGTGGCCTTGAGAGAAGGCAAGGGCAGGGAGGGGATTTTATTTTGCCAGGGGCAGAATGTCAAGACTTACGGGCTCTTCTGCTTGAATGAAGTTAAGAAAATGGATTGTATCAGTGGGGCTGCTCCCTTCACAGTCAGCTTCGCAGGGCGCAGAGACCCTCCACCATGAAAACAAACCTCTGTTTTACAAATCGGTGCCCATCTGCTTTCTGTGGCAGACAGTGCAAAGAGCTGCACTTGAGGTGCAAGGTGTTTACCTCTCCCAAGTGGACACTTAGTTAGTGTCACATTCCACATGGCCCTCATGTAAAAAAAAAAAAACCTGTAGTCAGAAGGCCAAAATTAGCTTCTGCTTAAAAGCCCAAAAAGGCAAAGAAGAGATTGAAAACTGTGTGGGCCACAGTAACCTCTCAAAATGAAGTGACTGATACAGAATGCTGAGAGTGAACTGTCTTTTCCCATTTCCAGACAATAAAAGAGAAAAGGTCCCTCTAGGCTCTGGTTTTAAATGGACTATTTGCAGTGGCTCCAATTCCAGGTCCAAGGCCATCTATTTTGAACTTGTCTTGATTATGTTATGTCAAAAGGAAAACCTTTATTAGATTTCAGCACAAAATTAAATGAATGATGAAAACCAACTGAGCCAGGTAAAAGCTGGGGGCGGGGGGGAATAGTGTGATGACGACAGGAGAGAGAGTAATAAGCAAAAGAAATTCAGAGTATCTGCAGAAAGCCTATAGGAGCCTTTAGGCATAGAGAGACATAGTCCCTTGCACCATCAAACAGTCCAATCCATAAGCTGATGTGGGGATAGGGTTGTCAGAGAGTGATAAACCATGTACCCAAGTGGATAAAACTGTTTAAGAACTTAGGAAGAGAGTACATTGACATTTATTACCCAGGGACCTGGTATGATTTCTGCCCCTTTGCTGGTGGTTAAATATCTGTTTAGAATAACCTAATAACTAAAAAGTTACTTTTAATAGAATTTTTGTGCCAGGATAATGCTAGTAAAATCTAAATATATATGCTTTATGAGTACAGCTGTGCAAATACATTTTCTGTAAGAACCAAAAGTGAGGAAAGAGGGAGAGGAAGGAATGGGGGGGGCGGGGGAGTGAAACCAGCTTACAAGCAAGAAACAGGAGGGGAAATGCACTTTAGACTGAATGAGACATCTCATTTGGGGGATTCCATTTGCCTTTTTTATATTTAAATATAACTGAAGATCCAAGTGAAACTTTCATACAGAATGAAAATCTGAAGTGTTTTGTCTTGAAAAACTGTGAGGTAAATCATTTAAATGTTCAAAATAAAACCAATGTTTGAAAGAATATTCACCTAAAAACTTAATCCTTTTGGCTATGAAGATTCATATATGATTAAAAAAGTATTTGACCGAAAATTTCATTTATTTCTTTTCCCACAGATACTTTTCTCATGCCAGCATTTAATTGATTAAGCAGCATTCTGGAATATAGATGTCAGAATTTAAAGGCTGGGGTTTAGGTCAATATGTATAGACCTTATTATATTTCCTCCTCAATCTGGTCTTCATGTAGTTTATACCTTGGCATACCAATATAGCTAATGATACAAATTAGGCAGGTAGAGAGTCCTAAATAGCGAAGTCATGTAAAACTTTGTGTAGTCGACTGGGCGTATGAGTTATTTATTACCTTCTCAGCCAGTAGCTCTGCAAAGAATGTAAGTGATTACAAGCAGCCCCTTGATATTTTTATTGAATTGTCCGCACTCTGCTTCTTCTCCAACAGCCATAGGCACCTAAAAATAGTCACACCCTGCACAAATCTCAAGAATGAACACAGTAATCCTATGCTGGAATCCAGTAATACCTCAAAAAATAACCAGGGTGAAAACTGTTTCCGAAATTCTCCCTGACAGACTCAGGGGAGCGTGGTGGGCAAACATAACGTTTTGGTGAAAACCAAAGGTATTTTTTCATTTGAAAAAAAAAAAAAAAAAATTGGCTTCTGTGATTTTTATGTTCGTTTTTCCTCCTTCTCTCTTTTTAAAATTAGAGGGTTAATTTTCAATGGAAAAAATGTGTCAATTCACCCTAATAAAGAGCCTTTTGAGCTCTGCCTAATGCTTGGGCAGCAGGCCTCTGAGGAATGTCAGGAGATGGAGCAGCAGCATTCTGCTGGCTGCCGGTCAGTGCGAGATCAGCAGCGCAGGACGAGGGCTGACTTACTACGCTCCTGGCATTGCTGCCAGCCAGATTAGATGAGAAACTCAGGGCTGAATCACAGAACACGCGTCACCTTTTTCCCTAGACTTTGATAGTTCGATCTTTGGAGTTGTGTGTTCTCCTACCCAAACTCCTCTTACAATTTCTGTTTGAAATGTTAGTGTTTACTCAGCCCCAGGTTCTGTCCATGCTCTTCTGTCCTGATTGCCAGCTTCTGCCCTTTTTACCCAAGGTAATTTAATCAAACTGGAAGATAAAATTATTTGGTCTGAAGGATTCTGCACAGACTGAAAAAATGCTATTATCAAATAAAGGGTGTCTGAAGCCACCTTTTATAATTAAACCGGTTTACTCATGTGGAACACGCAGGCTGCATTACAGAAAATGAATCATTTTAAATTTAAAACATGCTCTCCCTCATTACAGAAATGTATTCTGCCTTTTCTTCTTCTTCTTCTTCTTGTTTTTTTTTTTGTTTCCTCCCCCCGGTTCGTTTAAACAGAGATGCCATTCCTTTCTCCATCTGAGTTAAATACCACAGTATCCTTTTCGGCAGGCTTCTAAGCTAAATCTAATCAAGCTGTGTCACAGCTCTGTCAGGCAGGTTGCTCTTTCTTTGGCCTTGAATAATTGGAAGAATGTTGGCACTTGTGCCTGGGCCATGAGAACGTGACCCGAGTTGATATTTAATCTACTTCAGTGCTAGGCTGCACTAGGACTGGGGCCTAAGCCAGGCCTCGGGAGCAGTGTGTTAGCCATCAGCAGCACTCATTTTACCTTGAAATGGATTCCATTTGATGTATCATTACACTGCTCCAGGAGAATGCTTTAATGAGACAGATACATGCGCTGGAAAAGATTAAATTGTTGTCCTTTAAACTCTTTTTTGCTTTGCTAGGCTAATAGCTACAAGGTGCTGGGAAGTACCTGGGAAAGGCAAAAAGGTTACAGAGCTGGCCAAAAATAGCTAAAACTGAAGGTCTGTCATCTTTGTATCTGCAAGCACATTGCAAGAATTGCAAATATCTGGTCCGCTCTTCTCTTACGCAAACTAGAAGCAAGCACTGAAATTGTAGTTCCATTTTCACCTCTTTTCAGGGAAAGCAGGTACTACGAGGGAATTTCAGCATTGTTTAATGTATTTGTTACTCTGAAGCAGCCCTCTTTGTGCACAAATAAAACATTCATCATCACTTGGGATGTGGGAGAGGGAAGTTTTCATTCCTCTTCTCACAGGCGTATATAAGCTCCAGGAGCCCTCAGGAAAGAGGAAATTCCTTTCAGATCTATGGGTTGTTCCTGCTGAGCAATCTGAAGTCACAATGTATTTCAATAGTTTCGTTAACACTTTCATGCAGATTTCGGAGAGAGCTTGTGAGGTAGGGGGTGGCAGAGAAAAAACTGCGTGTGGGGGGAAATAGCAATTACAACCTTTTCCAGAGAGAAGCGTTAATTGCCATTCTCTTGACTCACAAGTCTTCTGACTTGAATGACTTGCTGAGGCTGAGGTGTCTGAAAATGCCCTAGACTCGGGTCACACACAGGAGGAGCTATTTGAACTCTGTCAAACAGGGGAAACATACTCACAATTTGCAAAGGAGCCTGGGGCAATGTCTAATTTGCCTAAAAAGAAGGTGATTTCAATGACCCTTAATCTCTGATAATGAGATGTATCCATGTGGACACAACAAGCTGCCGCACCCCAATCAGCCAGTTCCGTATTAAATCTCAGTCCCAGCACTTCATTTTTTACCGTCCACATTTTTCCACCGGTTGTCCCCTGAGCTTGGGTCCAACAGGCAGCACCTCTCCATCTGACCGCATAGGCTAGGGGATGTGAATAGTGGGAGAAAGCAGCTTTGTTTTGGAGTGAAGTTGTGAGACACTAATCAGGTGTGTTACTGATTAACTCGGCCTCCTCTGGAATGTCAATGACTTCTTTTCTTCCAGGCTACAGTATTAAGGGATGGAGTGTTTGTCCCTTTCACGTGTACTCCCCTAGACTAATTTCCACTTACGTTGTTAGCAGAGGCCAGCACCTGCTTTTAAGTCATTCTAGCCCCTGAGATGCCGGGTGCCTTTTACGTTTTACAGTATGTGAGTCTTGATAAAAGTGAAGTACTGGTTTAAAATATGATGTTAACTAAAATCTTTTCACTCTTACTGTGATAAATCATTCTGTGGTCTTGAGAACAATCTCCTGAAACCTTTCACATCAGGCTAAGGATAATGCTAACCTTTGAAGAGAGCTAATAAAACTGCCTCCTAAATTTGTGTTTGTATTCCATGAAGGGTCCTGGATGCATTAGCAAAGGTAATGCCAAGACTCTTTTTATACATCTTTATGTGTGCTAAACAGTTGGATAAAAATGAAAAACCTTTTGTAGATCAGACAAGAGTACTCAGGGTTGTCCGTTATCCACAGTTTCTCCTCTCTTTATTTTGTCTATGAACTGTCGTATGACTAGAAAGCCCATTCCTTGCTGGGAGTGTTTTCTCACAAGTAGGACAACAATGTCAGACTGACCTAAAGGAGGTTGTTCTCTCTTACAGTTCCTTTGAGGTTTTTGGTTTTTTCTTCCCTTGAATGTGACTTGTTTCAAATGAAGTGAGGCCATCAGAGATGATCTTTTGTCACTGTCGAGCGACAGCTACCACATTGTTGTGTTAGTGGACATTCTGATTTTGTTTAAATTCAGCTTCACACAGTTCCTTTACTTCATCTGCTGACCACTGGGAAAGTGTTTACTGAGCTTATTTGCAGCATGGATTGTTTCCTGGAGTTTGATATCCCAGATTTTTGAATAGGTGACCAACCCGACCCTGCCACGCTGTTGCTGTTATTGCCTCCTTGCCTGACATAACTGTGATTCATTTTTCCTAAATCTTGGATTACAAAACCCCTGCAAACCTGGTATTTCTCATTGAAATCCAATGTTTTGGGCCAAATTTCCAGGGACATAAATAAGCCAGAAACCTGAATATTTGCGAGAGAGGACATGCCTGAGGCCAGTTATGGTTACAAAAGCAAACAAACATGCTCCCCCCCAAATGCTAGACAAATGATCACCTTTCTGACCTTTGTCAGATTGCCGGGTCTTTCCAATGGACTTCGGTGAGAACATCAGAAAGACAAGGAGTGCAGGACCAGAGGCTGCTGCTGCCTCAGTTTTTTCTTACACCTTGTGCATAATCTTAGGCAAGACACCTCTTCATTGCAAAAATACTTCCAGATAAACAGATAGGGGAAAGTCTATTCTCTACTTGTGTGGCATCCATGACCAAATCAAACCCACATATGTTTATTATTTAAACTTATTGCACGCACTGGTTACAAACAGCAGGCTAGGATTTGTCCGGTTAGCTGCCAATATGAGGCGTTATTTAATAATTTTCTAACTGCTGCGTTATGTAGAAATGTTGTGGTATCTTATTAGAATATGACAACATAGTTTATCTGGTGGCTACTTAAGCTGGCAAACATGGTGGCTGAACAATTTCCACTTAAGAAATGTTTGCAGGATTCCCCTTATTGGCCCGTTGTAGAAAACTGAGTCAGGGAAAAGTGAGATATCACACAATACTGCCTTCTGCTCGGCAGCAGCTGAGCAGTCTTCGGGTAGATCTAAAAGCATTGCTGAATCATCTGTACAACTAGAGGGGTATAAAGAGAGCAATAATGAGGAAAAGAAAGCTAAGGGAAGCCAGGAGAAATGGAAAGCTGTGAATGCAGAGGAAGGAAAGGCTGGGATCTGGGTGATTATTCTCCTACAAAGCAGTCAGCAAACTCAAAAGAAACAAGGAATATTATGGAAGCGTATGACTAAGCGTTGTTCATCCTTCCTGACCATACTCAGGACAGTAAAAACCTCCAAGGCACTATTGAGGCTTTCACTTGCTGAGCTGCAAGTATATATTCGGAGCTAAAGAAATCCTGAACTTAGGAATATGTCCATCTTTATATCAGATATGGCTGGAAAACCACTTCATCTAACAAAGAAGGCTGAAAGAATGTGTGCTTTATCAAAATTTTGTTTTCTCCCAAATCACAAAATGCTAATATTTTCAGCAGAACTGGAATACAAGCAGTTGCCTGCTACTGAGCTTGGGGTATTTTGATTTCATTATGCTGTGAAATAGAACTACAGCATAAATATTCATAGTCTTATGCTTAACTTTTAGCAGCTGCTTAAGCTGCTTGAGCTCATAGACCTGGTCTTCATATGTCAAAGAAATGACCAGACGCAGAAAGCATCTCTCAGGAAAAAAAACCCACCTTTCTACGGCATTTTCAAAAAGTCAAAAGCGTGTCGCCACAGCTTTTGAAATTAGATGCTAAATACAACAGATTTAGGGGAAACAGAAGGGTCTCCTTTGGTTTACACAGTACTGTCTCTTGAACTGCATTGGATTTTGCAGTTACAATTGCACGGTGAATAGCAATGAACTGAAGAACTCCTGAAGCTGTAAGAAAAAAATTCTGCATGGGAACTTACTCTGTAACACTCTCTAGATGTGGAAACACAGGTCAATGGGCTGGATATAGTAGACTATGGAATGAATCTGCATTTCCTGCAGCGCTGGGAGCTGCTGTCCCATCCCAGCTGCTTAGCATACAACTTGCTGACACTCGGATTAATGATTTTTTATTTTATGTCAATACAGGAGAAAAATTAAGTGCTTTCACTGTACAGTTCAGAGCTGCTCATTACTACCAACTTGTTTTTTTCCCTGCTAGAAATGGAAACACCTGACTGGTGTTTAGCACTTGGGTCCAAGGTTCTCAACAGTTCTAGTAAATAGACCCTGTTGGAAAGCCACTGAGCTAATAGCCACTAGATTTAAAAGGCAATTAAAATAATTTCAAGCATTTTCTCTCATTCTGATGACTACGCACGAATTTCAGTACCAAGTTTGCAAAACAGTTCATTAAGGCCTGGTAATGTTAATAGACATGATGATTCTATCCTTGTCTTTTCATACAAGCACGCTTACACGCAGTGGAAAATTTTGTCTTTGAAACCTTACTTACGCTTCTCTTTCCCTCTCTTTATTGTTACTATCTTCTTTGGTCTTTCTCACTGTGGTGCAGTTTTAAATATTTACTGTGGTTGGATAACCAAGCTGTTTCTTAATGTGGAAATACTCTTTTTAGTTGCAAATGCTCCTTTTATCATGCACAACATTGTTGTCTTTTTTTATTGTTACAGAGTCGTTGCAATTAAAGAAGCAAAAGGCTTCTGAGGTCATCTAGGCATATTCATGCCAGTGCAGGATTGTTCTCTGCAGAATGCTTGATCACTATCTAGTTGTGAAAGGTCCATGTGATGGAATGTCTTTGGGTGGTTATTCTTCCCAAATTCTTCCCAATTATATATCTAGATTCTTAGAAAATTCTTTCCAACTGCATGTGGCTTAAAAAGTCCTTTCTGGTTTTTCTTTCCTCTTATCGCTTCCTTTGTCATGGCAATACCTTCTTTGTAGCAGCTGCAAACTCTGCCTCCTGAACAAACCCATCTGGGCCCAAAAGACACCTTTGCTGAAATCACCTATCAGAGTCTGGAAGAGTCATGCCCAGAATATGGAGCCCTTCCTGTGAAAGGCAGAGCTCACATCCCCTGAAGCCTTTCAGGCTATACAGAGTTCTGCTGGGCACTTCTAGGTCAGTCCGGGTGCCCTCTGTACAACTGAACTCCACTTTTAAGCTTAATAGAGGGGTAAGTGGTGTGAATGAAAGCAGATCTAAGCCCAAGATGTGCACAGCATCCACAGCTCCCATTCGTTTTGGTGTGGTTGTTCAGCTTTGTATTTTCCTTGGCAACATGTCCTGATGGACAGAAGGCCAAAAGCAAGTAGTGGTGCTATGAATAGCTACGCTTGTCATTCTGCAAGGTGCTGAGTGCCCTCTCTCAGATTTCTGTGATGATGGATCTGAGCAAGGCACAAAAGGGCTACACCCATAAATAAAATGGGGAAGAACCCATTTTCTCAGTTCTGGTGGTAGGGTTTGACCACATACCCATTTGGCTCACTATTCTCCTTCTCTCCAAAGAGGGTGGTTTCATCCCTACTACCTAATGGAAGCCATGACAGTCTCATCCTGTTCCTCAAACTGCTCTGGAGAGCGTTAGCTGGCCTAGGCCAAAACCATACCCGGGAGGGTGCTGACAGTTTAACAGGAGGGATAGCTGTGTTCCACTGCTTTCATTGGTGACCTGGCCCTGCTTCCTTTCCATATTTATAAATAGCTAGAGAACCCTTAAATATCCCTGCCCTCATTCTTCTTCTTCATATGCATCCACTGAACATGAAACAGTTCTATCATATGAGTTACTTTATTAACTGCTCACATTTAGAAAACTCAGGGAGACAAAAGAACTCTGTGGTTTGCAGACCTATACACTGTATACATTAATACTATCCTGAGTTAATCTCTGCCCCAAATATCCTGCAATATAAATATATTAGGCAAGCAAGAAATGAAGGAAAGGAGGCATTATTTTCAGTAATTGGAGATGTAGGAGGTTGTGGGTGAGAATCAGAAAAGGATTTGGAAGCCCCAAAGTGAAATTTGGGCACCTACGTGTAAAATGTGATCATAAGGATCCCAGCTTAGCCCACCCTAACCTCAAAAGAGCCTATATTCTACAGACAGTACTGTTTTTTATTTTAAAATCCCCACTGTCCTAATATTCTGCCTTTTTCAGTACAACTACATCACTCCTGGCAGTCCCAAGCAGCTCAAAGCCTGTTTCTAGCTCAGGTGTCACAAAGCCTCAGAAAAAAGGAGTTTGCCCACCTTTTCTCCCTAACAGCAGTGATCTGACATGCATTATAACACCTAACACATCAAAGTCCCTAAAGAAGGAGAGTTGGCCACTGCTACCTTTAAACATTCAGCCACAGAGGAGCCTCCCTGCTACATCACAGGCAGCGGTTAAGAGGAATTCAGGAAGGAGTTGCAGTGGAAGCCCCGAACTCCACTTATAAGCAACAGAGAGACTAAGCTATGGGCTGGGGAACCATTTGAAGTTACTGGCACCCAGTTATTGGCACCCAGGCACTCGATACATTAAACGGTGAACATTATCAGGGTAGGATGCCAGCTTCTGGTGGTTTTCCATTTCTGCCTCCCACTGCTCACATGACAAATGCTCAGTGAAGGTGATCCTCTCCTGAGGAATTTCTCTCTTTAACATGAAAATGACATTTCCAATGGCAAAGATGACCAAGAGGGGAAGGAGGTGATTGGGTCTCTGGAAAGACAAAAAGGTCTGCATTTAAAGCATGGCAATTTTAAGGGGAATGTCTGTTTCTCTCCCTCCATTTCCTGCCAGTAGGAGTGCACAAGCAGGGCGCCAAGGAGGCTCATTACTGTATTTTATTCTCTGGCACGCAGAAACTCAGAAGGGACACCAGGAATGTCAGCTCCCAGTGGCCAGAAGGGAGCTGGGAGTGTGAGACTGAGTGCGAAGGCAATGGGACTGTTTGGGAGGACTGGGTTATGAGGAGGCTGGACTACCAAAGCCACAACAGCCCTGGGAAATCCATGACATGGGACATGCAGGGGGCCCATCACCATTGATCTCTGTATAGAGAGGGTCAGGGTTCAGTTTCTTCCTCTGCCTCAGGGGACTCCAGGCTCATGTCCTACCTCCCAGGAGAGCGTGCTGGCCAATGAGCAATACGCTGCTTTGGGTGAGGATGCTCTCTGTCCATCCTGTCCGAGCTGTGCCACTAAGCAGAAAGGAATTCATGAAACCAGAGGAAGAATACAAGTGTGTTGGGGTATCCTGCGGGATTATGTGAGAAACATGCTGGAGTTAGAGTAGGGTGACGGGAACGCATGTCAGCAATGCTGCTTTATTTCTTTGAAATAAAATCCTCCATGCCCTCTGCAGAGCCATTCTTCTCCCCAGTTGTCTGAAGCTCTATCAGTTCGGCCCGGACAAGATGTGACTATTAATCACTGTCCCATCTCCAGAGATGTTACCACCAGGAGCTTTCATTCTCTAACAAATTGGAAATCTTCAAAGCCACATTTAAGGAAAACATTTAAGCGTACCAAAAGAAAGGGGGGAGTTAACTGCATGAATGTGATGCTTCTGTAGGCAGTTTATTAGCAGTTAGTACATATTCGTGTATCTCTGCTTTTCTGTAACAACTTCAGAATGGAAAAGGTTAACTTTCACTGTCAATAAATCAATCTAAAGAACTCTAAGTTATGCCTACAAGGAGAGATTATCTGCTGAATTGGGAATTGTCTTATGATGAGCTTCTTCATATAGACATGACATAGTTCAACATAATTTCAAAAACTGCTCTTTCCCAAAAATAAAGAATTTAGATCACAGGACTTAAATTTCACTCCTTAATTTGGTAAAACTCTCACTGTCTTCACTGGAATTGCCTGGTTGGGTATTGATATCAGTGGGCTATCCATAAAATAGTGTTAGTAAATAATATTTCATGGAATCTAAATGTTGGTAGTCTAAGACATTACTGTAACTTTAAAATAATTGCAACATTTCAGCCGCAGTTGATTGAGTGTGTATTTAGTTGTGAATTCAGGTAGACATTGTAGGATGCAATCTTACCCACCCATACCCTTGCTGACCTACCCAACACTAAATTTGATATATCCGTAAGAGCCAAAGCTCCTGTTGAGAAGTGTAGGCAAGCCCTTGCTGTAACTGGGAAATTGCAGCAAAGTATTACATGCGTATTGGAGTTCATCCTGAAATGTGCAAAGAATGATCCCAGCTCTAACAGATTTTCAAACATAAATATAAATTTCATCTTTATGTGTATGTGTGTGCATATGTATACATCTACGTGAGTGTATGAAAATGAGTGTAAGCCTGCACTGACATCTTAGCTAAACTATGCAGGCTGTAATATAAGTGCCTGTGAACATGTAGCAAACACAAAAACACCACAGAAGAACTTGCCTGTTGCAGCCTAATGCACAAACTTCACAAAATCTCAGAATCAAGGAAACGTTGTAGCCTCAGTTCAGCCCATGGCATCTATTGTATCGCTTAGGCACAGTATTTCTCCCAAGGTCTGTGTGTGTCCAGGCCTTTATAATGTAAACCATCACGCCTTGCAGCACTGGTTTCATAGAGTGGTCTGGTCTTTCCGCAGGTGGAAATTACTACTCTGAGGATGGCACTTTTACTTGAGGTGCTGTTTCACCAGGAGACTTAATTACTTCCAAAATCGCCTGCTAACTGTGTGTGCCTCACTTGAGAGGTTCTACTCTTCCAAACTGCTTGGCTTTGTAATACAGCTTTATATGTCAAACCATCCAGTATCGCTCTGCTCATTGAGGACCGAGCTCCAAGGGGCTTTGCTGAGGAGAGCTCAGCTGCCCGCCTGGCAGGCCTCCCCCCGGGGGGCTGCCAGAGCAAATGCAGACCTCCTCATTCCTCTGCTCCCATTCCCCATGCCCAACACCACAGCAGCCCCCAGCTGCCATGAGCAACAACTGCACAGAAGCTCCTGAGCAACCTCTGGGTCAGGCCAAAGGCTTTTTGGTCCCTACGGCCGTGTCAGGTTGGAGGCTTTTGAGCCCCTACGACCTGTGTCAGGACAGTGCACATGACATGCTCAGTCGCACTGAATATCTGAAGCCTTTGCCCATGTATTTCTCGTTGCATTGTCAGAGCGCAGGGCAGACTCTAACCTCTCAACACTTTGTACGTTAGCCAGTTCTGGGCAAACTCTCAACAGTAAGGCAAAAGGCAGCCCTTGATCTGTTATAATTTAAATCCCTTCTCTCAAGTAGGGGTTTCTTGAAAGTGCTTCTCTGCAAAACATCTGAATGGGGTTTTTTTCCTCTTATCTTGTTTTGGAAAATGGGAAAGTTTCAACAAAAAAACACACAAAACAGCCTGAGGTGAATACATGGAAAATATTGGGCCAAACAATTACAGTTTAATGAAGTAAAAAGTCCAAAAGTCTTGGAGAGACAATTTTAAGTAAACATGATTGCAATTACTAGTTTCACCTTTGATGTATTTCCTGACAGATTTTTTTCTCTCACACATTAAAATAAAGGAATTAAGTGAAAGATTTAAATGAATTAAAACCAGGGCTTTTATTCCAAACTCAATTCCAGATTTAGTTGTGTGAAATATTTGTCACCAAACATTAGGATTTCACAGTATCTTCTTGCTTTAGGGCATTATTGAGAAGGCTTTTAGGTTTTATCTTTCTTATTGACAGTAAAGTTTACTATACTGCGGGGTGGCAAATAGATTAAGAAAAGCCTGGGCTCTTCCACCAAAGCTGGATGAGGAAGCAGGGCCTGTGCACTCTGTTCTCAAGACTTCAAACACACCAGATTCTCCCCCCATCATTTTTGCATAATCCAGTGGAATCTGACAAACAAAAGACTCTCAGAAGTCAGATGGCATTTAATTTGAGTAGTAGGTAATCAGTGAAAGAGAGTATCCTGGAGAGAAGGTAATTTGTCTTGAGCTGACAATTTGAGATGGATGTGCTGGGGTTATCTTCAGTGTCAGTTCAGTCAGAGATGAACTGAACTCCATTTCTCTTACCACAAGTCTAAATCAACAGAGACCTCAGAGATAATGAGGTATTTAACGTGTTCTCTCTTCTCCTTGCTAGGAGATCTCACATCTTTTCTTACAGAAAGAGAGCTTGAAAGGAAAGGGAAGGGAAAAAAGGAAATGACAAAAGGGAAAAGAAAGCAGACGTAAAGGGAAATTTGCTTAGTAAATTAACTATAAGACCCACATTAATCTAATCTAACTAATGGTACATTTCCCCCCTCAATTGCACGAGACCGAGGGAATCAGATAAACTGTACCACTCTCCTGTCTCTCAGCTCTGTTTTCCACGTGGTGATTCATGGACCACTGGAAGACTACAGAGCGCTTGCTGGAGCCCTTGGAGAGAGGCCGGGCCTTTTCTTCATCAAGTATTACGTTTTGGGCATTGCCTGAAATAACGTACGGTAGAATTGGCCAAATCCGAGTTTCTCTTTTGGGGTAGAAGCCTTGTTATTTTAACACCGAGTACAGTCCAGATGAATTCTGGTCACTTTACATGGGATCCAATGCCATCCAATTTGAGTATAAATATATTCTTATATGTTAATGGGGAGAAATGAAATAAAAACTTCATTTTAAGAAACTTAATGCTCAGAGAAGCAGAAATGATGTGAGAACAAATTACTAATTATGTTACTTCAGCAAATATGTGACATTCATTCAGAAAAATTGACTTTTTTTATCATTGACTTGTACTGAGGAATGGCATCTACCAGAGGAGAAAACTCTTGAATAAAGCAAACTTATTATTGGTTTTATAGAGAACAGGTCTAAATCAAGATTGGAGCTATCATAACATAAAGTCTCAAAAAGCTTCTAGCTAAAGGTCATGGCTCAAGGAGAAAAAATATTTAAATCCTCCTCAGGAAACCACTAAAATATGCTCTTAACTTCAGAACTTTAAACTTTAAAGCCGATGGCACTGAAACATTTGCTTAGTATTATGCACACGCTTAAATATCTGTCCTGAATACAAACACTGAATAACAAAAGAACTAAAAGAACATAGGGTGGCAGAAAGAAAGAATATTATTAAACAATGTTCTTTAAACAGCATGGCTTTAATTTCTTCTGTAAAATATGCAAGTCTTTCCAAGAATCTGGCATTCATTTTTGCCTGCCTCTTTGCCCCAGCAACTAGATGAGTATGAATATTCCTATCGATAATTTGAGACCGTGTCCTGCAGCAGTCTGTTTTACTTCAGAAAAGCAGTATTCAGGTTTCAAAGTGGATAAAATATCTGCTACTAACAACACAAACATTTGTTTAGCTCCTTGTTCATACACAGATCTTTGCATTTATACTCTAAAATAAAAAGAAGTAACTCATATTTTCCTCATGAGTCACAAATCATTTCATTTCCCTGTGAGTCTCAGGAAGTTTTTGTACATTGCAGGCAAACAATTCAAAACAAGACCTCTCATTTTCAGTCGTGTTTTAAATACGGCTGGCCAACACTTTTAGAATTGGAAGTTCTCTTAAGAAATGATTTATTGTTATCAGTGGAATATTTTGCCATAACAACGTGTTTGAACATCAATTTTTGCTATAAATCTTTTAAAGAAAATATTTTTTGAGCTCTTCTTGTCAACACGTGTTGTGGGGGAAGACGACTTTCTAATCAGAGCTATAGTTGACCTCCTACATTTTCCCCCATCAGAATTCTCGGGATTTCTCACCATGCTGGGTGGAAAGAGGCGCGCGTTCCCCAGCAGATAGCTTTTGTGTGCCAACGGTTAGGGAGATTTCTGTTGCTTGGAAAATTGGTCCCAGTGCATTAAGACTGAATGGCCAGCCTAGGGCAGAGTTTCCCTAACTGTGGGCTATAATCCCCCCAGGGCCACGAAAGAGTTCAAAGGGGACTCTGAAGTGTTAGAAAAAACAGTGCTGGTCAGCAGCTGCTGACTTTTTCCTGGCTGGAAGAGTGAGGCTGTGGTTTCACGAGATTAAGTCTTCAGCACCAATTCTGGCTTCTGGTATTCCCTTTCCAGCCTTTCCCTACTGCTTGTTTCATCTTCCCTCCTGCAGTGCACGGGCCCCTCCGTTCTCCTGGCGTATTGGTTTGTGGCTCTGCTGTGAAACGGATCAGGAATTTGATCCAATTTGGAGGAAGAAACACAAAAAACTAAGTGTTTCTCTGCCAGGCTATTTTTAAGCTGGACTTATTCCCTGCTCCAGTTCATTGCACAGATGCATCCATAGCTGTACTGGTGTAGCGGAGGGAGCGGTGTGGGAGCAAGGGACGGATGAGGAGCAGGAACATGCCATTCTGGCAATGCGACTGGAGGGCTGTGCCGGCAAAACCGCAGCCACAAGAGGAGCTTTAATTGCTGGTGGCAAGGGGTTATGCTCTCTAGGGAACGACGAATTGCTTTTCAGTGCCTTAATTGCTGGCAGCAGCTCAGTTCCTCCAGAGAAGGAGTGAGCATTTGTCCCTAAAGCCAAAATTACAGCTGAGTCTCGCTCTCCTTCTCCCCTGTGGGGCACGAACAGCTGCTGAGTCAGGGGGCTGCATGAAAACAGATGTTTTAAAAAGGGGCCACCTTCCCCAAATGTTTGGAAACACTGGCCTTGGAATCTCAATGGGATTTTTATCTCTGGGTGCTTCTGACAAATCCAGCCCAGTCTAGAGGTGAACAGTATCTGAAGCAGAAGTTTCCTGACCTCAGGAGCAGACTGTCTGTCCTGTGGAGGACGGTCATGCTCTTGTGTTGCTCACCGCTGACTAATAACTTTACATTGGTGTACATAAAGTGAAACTTTGATTCGGGGAAGCCACTTCGCATTCAGGACCAGCCGATGCTGGTCTTAACAGTTTCAGCAAAAAAGGGTTGGTCTGAATTGCCAAGATGTGGTATAAATTACTTCAAAACATTGTTACAATGCACTGGCTGAGCTTTGTGGGGGGACTCAATGAAAACAGCATAGAGCTGGAGAACCTACAGCATGGTCTTCTCTTGCAGCACTTCAGGTGTCACTGCCAGAGAAGAAGCGACACATAAAAGCAAATGTTACATGGTCACTGCTCAACTTGCAGCGTACCTGCCCCACAGGAAACTTTAGCAGACAAATCCATTCTTTAGGTGAACTCAGCTTCTTTTGTACTGACGGAAAGAAATACAGAAATGTCATTTCAGTGGGGGCAAAAAGCAAGTTAGACGTCAGCTGTGACTGTCCCTGTTCTATTTTTGCTGATTGAATTCTAGCACATGTTTTAGATCATGGCAGATAGTCAAGATTCATTTCATTGTAATAGTGAGGGAAATGAGAAAAAAGTTCAGCCCATAAGACAAAGGGCTGTATTTTCAAAATATCAAAGCTACCTAGGAACTTTTCCTGAAGTCATTTGGATTTATTGCCTAAGTGTGCTAAGTTCATACATTCCTAGTATATGTATAAGTCCCTTTGGAAAATAGAATTTAGGTTCCTACATCATTTATACGCCTTTGAAAATTTACCAGGAACCTGTTTATAGGCCAGAGTTGAGTAGCCCATGACTCTGAGCATCACACTGGTTTTAAATTGAGAAGATGTTATATTAAATCTAAACACCAACTTTATCATTGACATGCAGCCAGAATAAATACAGACAGCCATCTCCAAGGAGTGGTAACTTTGCTCTGCCGTCTTGTGCAGAGACACTGCAAGATCACAATTTCCATTTCACATGGAACCTTTTGTCTGTTGAACGCTATTTCTGCCACGTACATAGGTCAGAAACCCCTCACACTGGTTTTATGCCACGTGCTACAAAGTCAAGTTTTCCTCTGTGATCTCCACAAGTGTGGGTGTTCAAGGCTCAGATTTTAATGTTGTCCATTTAAAAAAAAATAGGAAATTTGCAAAGTCTGAATCCTGATCTGGATTCCAGTTTCCAAAAAACAACTGATGAATTTATTATGCTTAAACCCAAGGCTCGAGTTTAAAATCTAGGTTCACAAAACACACTATTACATACGAGGCTTCCGACCCTGCCAACGTGGACACACACACACCCAATTCAGTGGACAGCCTTTAGCCTCCACCATTAATCACTCCAACTTTATAAAAACTATTGCTATTAACAAAACATGTCAACAATATGAGCCACATCTTTTAAGTGATGCTGATGTTGTTTTCCTCCTCTTTTAACCAAATAATAAACACTTATTAGCTACAGAAATTAGAAACAAAGTATGAATGGTGTGAACTTTTTGAGACCTGAGAGGGGATGTGCTCTATACTTATTTGAATTGATACAGTACAGCCAACCCCAAACATTCAAAACTCATGAATCAGACTGTCTAGGATAAGGGGGTTGGTTTACAAAATTAATATTTAAAAAAAATGAATGGATGTTGGGTTTCCTCTCATTTTAGAGCCTTTCAGTGAACATGGACCAGCATGACATGGGTTTTTTTATGGCAACACTGAGGGTCAATAGCTCCCTTTAAAGTGTGAATGAAAGCTGAGATTCTTAGAAAATCTTGTATTTTAAAAATATTTGCTGGGTTTTTTATATTGACATGTTTCCATCTACACATGGAACATGAATTATCTGTGCTAGCAGCTGTACATGTAGACAGTCCCTCTCCCAAAGAGGTTACAAGCTAAGCTCAAGCTGAGAAGTGTTTATATATAAATAAAAAAAAAGCTGTTTCAAGCAATCAGTGTGAGGTAAAGTTACAGTTTCTTCTTTACAAGGTTATTTGTGAGCATTATTTCTGAGGAAGGGTGGAAGAAAGATAACTGAGTGGCTTTACAGGTACTTACAGTGAAAACATAAAGCCAAAAATGCTTGTTTGCAAGTTTGCCTTATTGGTGAGGGCTGCTGGCATCCCTGAATGGTTAGTGGAAGAAGGTGACGTCTTGACAGAGCTCATGGGGATGGAGGGTGAAGGGATAAGGAATCATAAGATTTGAGAAGTGGTTGAAGATGCTGCTGAATTTGCAGACCTGTGTGATGGATGGCACACTGGTGAGAAAAAGGAATGGGCTTGCAAGAGGAAGCGCACAACACTGCTAAAGTCTATTAGGCTTACATTTATAGCTAGATTATGAGTTTACATTTATAGCTGGACTATTCACAAGGTAAGCTACAGAATTGTGCTATCATTTCTGTCTGGGAGACGCATTTTCTCAGAATCTCTGTATTCAGATATGAGTCCTTAAGATAAGCAATTTTAAGGAGAGAAAAGAGTACAGAAACCAGAAGGGACATGGAGGTGTGAATTCCAGTGCTAGAAGAGAAAATGTCACCATGTTAAAAAATCAGATAGCAGTGAGGTGAGCCAAAAGGACAAACAGGAGGCTAGGCCCAGAGTGATAAAAGATGAAAGTAGGAGAGTCCTTCTGCAGGCCAGCAACACAGCTCATAGATGGGGCATGTGAATCATGCTCTCAGGGAGAGCGCAAAGGGTGCAAAGATGTAATCTGCTACAAGCAGCCCAGGCAGCGGAGTTGTTCAGAAACAGGATTTGAATTGGTGCTTCTTCTATAGTGATGCAGAGAGCTCTGCTCTTGCCCACCCAGTCCAGCTGCCTCTTAAAAAAAAAAAAAAAACAACAAACAAACCACACAGTACAAGAAAAAGAAGCCCAAACTATGTGAGAGCCAGTGCCTTGCTGACAGATATTAGGGCAATGTGGGATGCATTGTTTTCCAAAATTCTTTGCCTCACCTCAGAGAATTATATTTATTTTACGGGTTGCAAACGAGGAATTTCTTTTGACTGTCAACCTTGGGCATATTCTTCATTGCCTCCTTCGCACAGCCTGACCAGGAGAGCTGTTAATGATCTGAGCTACTCCAATTTACGCATACCAGTGACTTAAAATTCCTGTGTGTACATCTCTTACTGTACTGTATTTCAGTACACTGCAGGCAAACAATGCCATTGTCTCCCATATGTTTTGAACAACAAACATAAAACAGGTGATTAAACTCTATAAACAAACAGGGTTTTCCCAGCAACAAATCAACACCTCTCCACGTCTGGTATTTGTGGAATTTGATAAGCCACCCACTTTGCTCCCTCCCCATTCTTGTTATGTCTGTCCTCAGCCTTCTTCATCTTTTATCCCCACCCTGCTTCACCCAGTCTCCAAAGGCAGGCATTCATTGTTAATTAACTGCTGAAACAGTGCAAGCAGCTTGGTTCATGGGATTGAGATGGGAATGGAGCTTTAGTTCTGAATTTAAACTGTTTTGAAAGGCCTAAAAGGCATATTTTCTCACTCAGAAGGAGTGAGGGAGACAGGAAGGAGTAATATATAAGTGAGTGAGTTAGGGAATGTAACTGGAAAACCTCAAAGCAGTAAATTAAGACACATGTCTTAATCAGTTTGAATGATAGGGCTTTTTTTTAAAAAAAAATCAAAGGTTCTGGTGTTTCTGGTACTTATGTGCTCCCAGATGTAAATACTTGCCTTGTATAATGTTTCTGAGCCAGATACCGGTCTCGGTCAGAGTGGTGTAAATCTGGAATTATTCAGGATTAGTAAACACTCCCTTCATACAGGAGTTATGCTGGCATAACAAATTAGCTGCCTCTTAGTGTGCTGGCTTATCAAGAGCACTTAAAATCACAAGAATGGCCAAAATAATCAGAGGAATCATTCAAAATTACTCCCCATTCACTTTCAGTCAATATTTGCTAAATATCTTGCACCGGTACCTTTACCAGTAGATTAATAAATTACTATATTCCTTCCACATACAGAAGTTTCCATCTTACTGTGCTGTCTTATCTTACAGACCGTGTGTTCTGTTATTGACAAAATGAAGCCATTAACCGTGTTCAGATTCCAGCTCTACTGGTACTGAGCTGAGTTTTGGATAATTGAAACACTGCTGCTATCTGATTATTCTTGCTTAAAATGCCCAGCCACTGGGATGGCTCAGAGTCTGACTTGAGGTTGTCCTTCATAATTTTAAATGCAGATTCTGGTAAGAAGCACTTTTTAGACTTGAGGAGTTGATATTTCTATTCTGGTTGTTGAGGTTAAAACTGCATCCACAGTAACAACAGTCGCTCACTATTCCCATTGTATTCTGCCTAATTAGAACATGATCTGTAGTTGTCCCCAGAAATCCATATTGCATTCATCTTATTTAGATCTAATGTAATACTAATAATTCTTCCATGGAGTATCCTGCAGTGTTGCAAATACATTTAGCCTGTGTTGATCAGAAGTGAAAGCGTTTCATTCCATAAAGAAATTAGGAGCTCTGCTGCTGTCAAATTCAGCGGTTAAATGAAGCAGAAACTTAGTTCAAAGGCCAACTCCTGGAAGCATTTTCCTTTGCAACATTTCAAGAAGCAATACTTCCCTTTTGGGATTGTCCAGGAGAACATGCTTATAAACTAAATGCCATGCCTTTTTAACAATGACAAATATTTCATGTCTAGTTAAAAAAACAGTGTGTGTGAATTGAGCAAACCAAAAGGGAGACATTTATTCAAAGGATTTTTGCTGCACTGTCTGTCCTGGGGGAGGGCCGGGACTTGGGAAGTCCAATTCTCGCCTATAAGCAACATCCACATGATGAAATGCAGGGATTCCCTTGTATCCCATCACGCAGTTTGCCCTGAGGCCAGGTACATTAATCCTACAAACTCGGATACACCGAAGAAGTAAGACACGGAGCGAGAGCAGCTTGCAGAGAGGCCTCACGTCTCTCTGCAGATCACTGTTGTGGGGCATGACCTATTCCCAGAGCAGCATGGCTTCCCCCAGACTGTACTCCCCTGCTGCCTGCTTTTCCTTTTCCTCTTCAGCTTCCTTATTCTCTGATGTAGGTATAGAGTGCAATATCTGCAAGGACCCGGGCACTATCGTAATTGTAAATAATAATCAGCACAGTAATGAAAGGGCAAAGGATCGGGATTTCTGGCTTCTGTTTCCTCAGAGTCTTGGGTGTTCTGCAAGTCTTCTTTAGATGTGCTAATAAGGAGTGAGATGCTGAACTTGAAGAACCCAGATTTAAATATTTTGACCCACCAGGGCAGATACAGCAGATAGTTCAAGGGATTTATCTGGGAGTCTTTTCTCAGGTGAGGAGCAGGCGCTCCGGCGCTGTACCCCGAAGGTGTCGTGCGGTTAACCTGCCCCCGGCAGCCTCTCAGATCCCGGGCTGCTCTAACGGAGGCTCTTTTCCTGTCTGCAAGGGAGCGGGGCTTATCAGCAACATCTGAAATGTCGTATTTTTTACCCAGATCTTTTCACCAATCACGGGGGTGTTTTTAATCACTCTGAACAGGAAATAGCATGCTGCATTTAAATACTGTATATAATTATCATGGGAAATATAATTAGCAGGCATAATTAAATGGGCTTGACTGCATATCAGACTGTTTCTCGATTTTTCACTCAATCCAGCTGTTTCTCACAAGCTCTTTACTTTGAATACTGGTGGTCTGTGACGGAACCTCTGCACAGAATGAAGAAAGAATTACTTCTTTAAAAGCTATTCATGTAATCTAACTAGGCCAATTTATTTAAATGCAATCATGACATTTTCCAATACAACCTCCTTTACTTTTTACTTTAGATGCTTCATTTTGGAATGTCTAGATTCATCAAAAATATTCCAGTTTGAAGGTTCTATAAAACCCCAAGTATAGAAAGTCACTGATGAGGGACTGGCTGTTTATTATGTGTTTGTTTTAATGTGTTGCACAATGGAGGCCTGATTCTTGATTGGATTCTCTTAAGTGCTACCAGTATATACAAATAAATAATGATGATAATACAAGTGTGCTTAATTACTAAGGACAGTGCTGGTTTATGATGATACTTTTTCTTCCTGCTCAAAAGGAAACATTCTGAATTACTGGAGAAAATAGTCTGTCTTCCCTCTAACAAAGACCATAGGCTCTGTAATAATGCAATAGCGTTACAGAAGTTGGGAAGGATATGTTGAGAAAATTAGCATACATTTTTATTTGAAAAATTGCCCGGTTTTTGTCCCAGTGCCTGATCCTTGGACGGAATCATGTAAAACAGCTGCAACGATTGAACAGTTTGCTGCCAGTGAAAGAGGCAAATCCATACTGTCCCCTTCCTGTGAGCAGGACGCTGCCCTCACGCTGGGGCTGGTGCTCATATGACCCCTTAGCAAGCTGATTCAACTCCCTACGCCAGCAAAAATGTAAAGTTCTTTTTTTTCCTGGGTTGCCTGAGTGAGCTGAATTAGCTCACAGAGGAACCAGATGAGCACTAATGTCAGCAACGGGGGACATGCAGACCCGTCCATGCCGCTGCCGGGGTCGGGGGGGACACAACCCATTCCCTTTCAGCAGGAGCAGGCGCCTAGGTCGGCCCAGCAGTCTCATCTGACTCTACTTATCACTGGAGTCATGTGGTGAAGGGAAAGGGTATCTGAAGATCGTGGTACGGCATCTCCGCAGCCAGGAATGTTTGAGACATTCCCATAGATACGCCAGCATGCTTCACTGAACGACCCTAGTTCTTAAAGCGAAAGAAAGCCCATGACTATTTCAGTCATATTTTTCACGAGCCATGCTCGTAGCCCTTTTTTGTCATACATGTGTGTGATTTCATTACATGGGCATAAGTGGTGGCAGAAAATGCACTTCAAAGTTCTCCATTCCAACAGCCACACTGCAAGTGCTTGCAGCACACAAAAAGTACCCTGCAACTTACCGCCGATTCGCATCTCTTCCGACGAGTAGAGAATTCTACCTGGTCCATAGATAAAAAGTAATGGTTAAATATTTTGTTCTATATTTTTGTCCAATGAATAAATTCAAGGAAGACCTTATGTTCTCAAGAACATTCAGTGACCAGGGAAAGAAAATAGGTGATAGATTATTACTTCAGGATGTGTAAATACAGATAAAGTGTTGTGTAATAAAATTACAGATTAAAAAAATTGTAAGACATGATCACATTATCATAAATAGTGGATGCATGAGCTATCAAATCACCCAGCTGTATAAATTTTATTTGTATCAGGCCTGAGCACATTTCTCTTCACTAGACTCCACGATAAGTGGTTTATCCAACATTACGCCAGTTGTGAAAGGTCAGGCAATACTTGATCGAGGACTAAGTTAAATGGTGCAGACAGACTGTACTTGATCCATTGAGAATCCCGCCAGTGAAAAACTAACCTCTCAACAGACTGTTGAACAACTGACACCATGGGAATGATCTGCATTTTGTGCCACACAGCTGTGACATTTTTGTTCTGGCAGTAGCACCCCTAACCTCAGATCTGCTATAATGCCAAGCCACAGCCTGGGTACACTGTGCGCATCTCAAACCTCCGTGTAGCAGGAGCCAACCGTGTCCTTTTTACAGGGAAAGAGTGGTTACAGTAGGAAACAACTTCCTTGTGCTCACTGGAGGATGCAGGGCTCCTTACTTGTAAACCATCATGATCAAACAATAGGCTATGCTGTATTCTTTGAACTTTAACAAACATTAAATACTTTATGTCTTACTGAATATAGTATAAAGAAGTTGGAGAATGTGTGGCTGACTTAATTACTTAATGCCCAAGTGCTTAAAGAAGCTAATTTCCAAGGTGGTGGAGAAGCAGAAGTTTAGTTTATAGGCACAGTGAAAGGATTTAGCTGTCTTGTTTCTTCATGGCAAAAGCTATGAATCTTTTCTCATGCCAAGCACGGCAATATTTGATTTAAGCAGAAGCAGTAAAATCAATACAAAGTTTCTTCTAAACCAGAGATGCCAGGCAGCTTTTCTAACGTGTGACTTAAGCCAGTATTCCCTGCAGTCAAGGGAGAGAAGCTGGCCGCAGCGCTTTACAGACAATCAGCTGAAAAGGACATGACAGATGCGGAGAATCGTTCGCCACTTCCAACCAAAGACGCCTGCCTGACCTGCTAACCGCAGAGGAGCAAACGGCAGTGATATAATTAGGACCCCTCTAATTTGCCTGGTGTCAAAAATGCAAACCCCAAATTCCACGGTTTCTTCTCTAAGCATACAGTAGAACTAGTCAAAACATCTATAAATACATTTCCCCTGTATCTGCACATTCCACAAATAGTACAAATATAATTTTATAGCAATAACTGAGTCTTGACTAGTGGGATTATCTGCTCGGATTCAGCTGTATAATTTAATTTAGAGTCTGAACTTGGAACAGATTATGGAATATAAATCAATTCTTGCTTTTACAACAAAACCATGTGCAACAGGGTGTTTGCTTATTCATGAACAGGCTGACATACGCTAGGAGCAAACAAAACTTTTCAAGAGCAGAGATCATCCTGCTTCCACTGAAATCAGTGAGAATGTCACTGCCTTTGAGGAGAGGGTGACAGCACCCTCTTTTACATACTTTTAAAGGGACTTCCTTTTTTTCTGATTTTCTTGTAGTTTTCTTTATTTCTAGTGAAATTCTTTCATTATATTGGTTGTGTTTACTCCTTTGTAAGGAGCTGTCCCAGGGTAGGTCTTTTCAGGTACTGAGAAACCAGAGAAATTAGTTTTACATCAGGTGGTGTCCTCTGTGATTGTATAAGCATATGCTGATCAGAAGGGGACAGTAAATACTGGGTGCCCAAAGAGTGAGCGGATGCCACAGAGCTGCCAGACCTTCCTGAAGGGATAAAGGGGGGACAGTCACGGCAGAGGGAGCAGCAGGTTTCTCATTCCTTTCGGGGAATCCTGGAAAACCCAGTGATTTCCGAGGCTGCGGAGCACTGGCACATTTCAGTGACCAAAAGGAATCAGAGCAGTGGTCTGGCTGTTCATCGACCAGGCATTGACTTTAGGATGGCAGTTTGTAGAGGAGGATGACAGTAGCTGGATGGGGAATAGCTTGTCCATTGTGGGCATACTTATTTCGTGTTAGGATGAGGTATGCATAGCTTACCTGGCCAGCTTCCATACTTGCGACTTGTCGGTTAGCCTCTGAAGTCATCAATCACTTTTCTGTTCACTTTGGTAAGAGTTGGATAGCATTTTTTCTGGCAGTTTATAACATCCTTTTTATCCATTTTCTGTCGATGCTTAGTTAGTGCTAAATTGAAGTGAAGCAGATGAGGACAAAATTTGCTGTGTAAGAGAAACTCTGGTTTTTCAGTGACTTGGTGATAAGACCACCAGTCCAGATGCTGGGAGATTGGGTTGGTTTCGTGCACAAGGGCTGGAATTGACATCATCCATTTCTAAGCTCATTCAAGATTCCTCAGTATCAAAGGCAAATTAAATTTTAGTGGAGAGACTGGGCCACAGGTAAAGCTAGCTGAACCAGAGACTGGTATGAGAAACCAGGAGAGTCGGATTTTGGTTCTGCAGAGCAGGTGGTGGGGAAAGAGCTGGTGGCACTACCCCAAGCAGCTTATTCTTCCCCAGGCACTCGTTGCAAATTTGGTTTTTACTGGATATCTGTCTATAAAATATAAGAACTGTAGATGTGCATGTTATACAACTTCAGTCCTCTTGGTGGAAAAGATCTTCGTACCTTACCCGAGATGCATTCATGTACCAACAGGTGAAATATTTTCATTCCCTATTTTCAGTCTTTCAGCTGGATTAACTTTGTCTTTGACCACTTACCACCAGCAAGAAGCCAGCGGTGCTTTACTGACCTTAGTGGTTTTTCTCTGGGCTGCCCCTTGGTCAACCGTATTTGGTTATCAGGGAGGTATTGGCAAGGTGCAGTGAGTTCTACATAACGAACAGGGATCAGTAAAGCCAGTGATGCTTGGCATATAGCTTACTATGCTCAGCGCAGAGAAAGTTTCTGCGTTGCTTATAGTGGACTGTCAGATGTCAGAGAGCCCACAAAGACATCATAGGGAGAAATAATGCTAGCATAGATTCTAAAAACAATTATCTTTTTTTTTTCATGCAAAAAAAGCGCAAAAATACAGAAAATACTTTGTGGCATAGCAAAAGTGTGCCCTAATATTATCCATCAGAGAGAGTACTTGTGATGTAGAAGCCTTTCCTGAGATACTGCCAGAGCTAAAACGATTGTTCATAAAACAAAGTTTTTATGAATTGCCAGCAGTTTATTCACTCCTCTTGCCATTGAGAAAACACTCAAGTACTCAGCTGAAATGGCAAATTGCTCTCTTGTTAATTATACCTTAAATTCTGGAACTACTAAACTATGTCTAAGAGTTTTTTATCTGCAACTGAAAACTGTTCTGCGTACCACTGTTTGGTTATTTTTACTTAGTATAACCGCACCAGGAGATATAAGTGGGGATCACCCACTTGTTCCAGGGTAGAAAAAAGGTCTGTATTTCAAGGTCTGTAATCAGCACTGAAAAGCTGAACCTAATAAAAAGTTGGGTATGGATTATTTGTATGAGAAATACAGGCAGGAGGTGCCTGTGCATGGGAGTATACACTTCAGCAGCCTCGTATGAGGAAATGTTCCAATGTTTTATATGCAAGTTCAACTCCTTTCTGTGTGTTAAACTTGTGGGGAGTGCTACGTCCATTGAAGTAACAACTAAAGCAGAGAAATAACAATTTTCTTCTACCATCGGACTTGGATAGGTTGCAGAAACCTGCTAAATATTGATTCTGTTCAGGCTGAGTTTCCAAATCTGAGAATTTCAGTAGAACCTGGGGAAAGCTTTACAAATTGATTTAGAAAACAAAAATGTATTTCAATTATTTCAAATTACAGTAATTATCACTTTAAATAGTTCCGTTCATTTTTATTTAATTGTGTGTTTGAGGGAAGTAACAACGTATATTTGTGAGAAAAACACATAATAAGGGAACAGGTGTTTCCCTGGAATCCCTTCAAGTGCTGTTCCCTGGTGCTCACATGGTTGTCCCTTATTTCTATTCATAAAAGTGGTCATCTTAGGAGAAAGATCAAAAATTATTTTGTAGTCCAAGTCCTGCAGTGATGGAGCCAATGGGGTCTTGGCTTAACCCATGCATGGTTCTTCTTGCCACCAGAGTGTCTCTACGGTTTATAAGGTAACACTTTCCAGGCAGGCAGGACAAACCCCTCCCCGCCTGCGGAAGGAGGGTGTGTTCCTGAGGAAGCCCCTCTCTCCCCGGCGTACCAGGCGGCCACTCTGACTTCGTGGTGTTAAAACTGGAGAAACACTAATAAGTGGTGGGGAAGTGCTAGGGAGCTAATGCAGTCCAAGCGGAGAAAAAAAAATACGAGTGACTTGAATGTCTGTTTTCTTCTTGTTCTAATGTGGCTGTTGTGTGGGGTTATAAACCTGTATTAAATATACTACCACTAAAAATGTGTATTTCTTGGTGACTTCTATTCTGCTGCTTTTTTGGATGACCAAGTGGCAATAATAAACAAAATTAATTTGTGTTTTTAAATAATTTTGAAATTAAGGATTTGGATAAAATGGGAAAACAACAACCAGAGTTAATAAAAGGTTATTCCTTATATAGGATGATTTTTTTTTAAAATACAGCTCCACGATAAAAAGAGTGAGTTATAAGAATTACTTTCCCCGCAGTTGCAATGCAGCGCTCTCAGAAGCAGATGAGCTTGCTAAATACCAGCATGCTGCAAATCACACGACAATGCAAAGCAAATGAAAAAAGCAGAAGGATACCCAGCTGCAGATTCAGGGGAGTTTAGGCAAGAAAATGAGATTAGTCAAGTTAGAATTTGTCTGGAATAATAGAAACGGCATCCCACCTACAAACAAAATATCTGTAAGGTCGCTGAAGACCGCGGGCAGGCGTTTGGTTTATTTCTCACCCAAAGGACAGACACAAATAAGTAAATAAATAACAATAATAATTAATTAATAAGCTGTGAAGGTTTGACCCGGTGTTTTCAATCACGCCACGTGTGTTTTGCGTTTGCATCGCGGCCGGAGCCTCCCCGCGAGCGAGGTGGAGTGAGGGATGGAGGCAGGGAGAGCTGCAGCCTCCCGGGCAGCGCCGAGCTGCCGGCGGGGCTCCCAGGGGCGCTGCCGGCGGCTTCGGGGTGCGCCGGGCAAGCGGTTAGCGGCAGCCATGGGACCGCACTGTCCCGCGGCACGTGCCGCCGCCCCCTCCCCGCCACTAGCCAGGGCAGCCCCCTTCCCCCCCTCCCGCACCACGAGGAGCCGCGAGGGACAAGCCGCAGGGAAGGACGGACAGACGGACAGACAGACAGACAGACACACAGCGGCCGGACCTCCCCGCGCCGCGCAGGGAACACGGCCCCGCCCCGGGAGCGCCCGCGCCGCTGATTGGCTAGTCTCGCGGGCGGCGCAGCCAATGGGGCGGCGCGGCGGCCCGGCCATTCATAAGAGCCAGCATGGCAGCGCGCGGGGCGCGCCCGCGGCCGGGGCCCCTGCGCCCATCGCGGCGGCGCCTGGCCTCGGTTAGGCCGGGCTCGGCTGGGCGCGGCTCGGCTGGGCACGATACGGCGGTTGGCGGCCGGCCGGCAGCAGGGAGCCCCGCTCCGCTCAAGGCTGTGGAACCCGCGCTGCAGAGCTTCGCAATCCTGCCGGGCCGCTTGCCCGAGTGCTGGATATCAAACTCTGCCCTTTCCAGTGCGCGCCTGCCATGAAGTCATTTTTTGGTGCTGATTGAAATCATCTGTTTTCGGTTCTCTGACAAATTAATTGAACTTCCCTCTGACTCAGGGGCCTTCTGACTTTTGAAGCAGATTTTGTCTACATGCCGTCTCCCAGACGAACACAATTTAATTTTCTAGGCTTTGAATGAACTTTACATTTCCAGAAAGCCAATGAAAGAAGCATTTGTTCTGGTGATAGCATTTCAGCTCTTACAAATATGGCACAAGAATAGAAGCTTATAAAATGTTGATTTTATTGCAACCGATAACTAACTCTAAAAAGTGTTAGATCCTGAGATGCACGGTACCGATAATGTTGCAGGCTATGAGTTGCTTTCTTTCAAGTATATTGAAAGAATGTGCCTTAAATAACTGCGAGAGCTCTTGCAGGACGGAGCTAGGACAGTGTCGAGCCTGTGCCCATTTGATGTGCTGATAAAATAACTACTGATTAAGGACATGTTCCAGTTCAATTTCATTTCATATAGCTAAGCAGGAGTTGCAAAGTTCAGCTAGATTCCAAATCCCCAGCCCCCAAATCCTGCGTCCAGGGTTATGATTCCGTCTCCCCGATGATACAGCTTGTTCCACCATTCTCTTGATCTACCATTGAAAGCTTTTAAAGCTCACCTTTTAAACCTAATGAGATAAATTCTGCTTTCAGGTACCTGAATGTTGCTGCCTGCGGTCGTCCTCTGAGTATATCCAGTATCTGAAAAGTGGCGTAATGCAGTAAAGACAAGGCTATGCCAGGCTTGGAGACTGACCAAGGAGTGCTGAAGGTGCAGGCTGTTTGCCATGCTCAGCTAAGTCTGTAGGTATACTCTGCATTTTTTCAGTTATACCTGTTAATTTTCTGTATTTAGAAAAGCAACAAAGCATGTAATTAGCTCTGTGGGCTTCTGCTTTTGGTTACTGGGGTAGATTTAAGTACATTCTCAAAGTTAAGCGCATGCATGTGTAGTTTTCTGAACACGGAATGAAGAGAATCTACTGTATCTCTTGGCCCATCTGAGCGTTTCTTCCATTTTCTCCCCCCCATCCACTGTAAAATCCAAATGATTTGTAAACATTAATTAATTAATCTTTGAAACTCTCCTGGGAAATAAGGGTGTTATTTTTGGTCCTTCGTTTATATAAAATTCAAGTGATCCTGAAATAATTTTATGAGGCTATTGAGAATCAAACCCAAATTCTGTCCAGTGCTTTAGCTGTGGTGACCACAGCCCAGAGGGCTGGGACCTCAGCCTGCTCTAACTGACTGCAGAGCTTTTATCATGGACTGACCCTCACACCATTTCTAGTTCTTTATCCTCTAATTTACAGTTGCTACTTGAAAAGTCAAGTAGAGAGCAATGAGTTAATTGAAAGCCTGTGTTCCACTGAAGTGTAAGAAAAGAATTAAAACAAAGATACTAAAATCATAATAGTAGGTAGCTGAAATTTCAGCATGAAACCTCAGACCCAAACATTCCCAAATGCCAGGGAAATACAGAAGTGGATCCAGACTCTCACGTTTTGATTTACTTCTTTCCATGAATTGGCCAAACCAGCCCTTCCGATCCTGGTTGCATCTGAACCTTTCAGTCAATGTCTTCAATTTCACTAAAGTTTTCGGTCTGTTGACGAATTGGAGCTCTGCAGCTTGCACCTATTTTTAATTCAATTATGTTACCATTTCTAGAACTGTCACTTGGAAGAAATCATCCTTTGATTTCTAAATGGAGCAAAGTCAGCAAAAGACTCTGAGCAAAGCTTAAGTACCAGTAGCGGGTGAATTTAGAGCTGTTCTGTGTCACTTTTGCGCAACCGAGATCCGAGACAACCACAGCTTTCAGGCCTGTTCGTACCCTCAGGATTGCTGGTGCTCTCTAGAAAAAAGAAAAAAAAATGGCAGGAAAATGGCATAGTCAAATGACACTTTTTAGGATGCTGAGTGGTTTGCAATCTGCTCGCATAATGATGTTGGTAATGATATTCAGTGTCTTTGCTTAAGCTTTTCTGTATTTATTATGCAAGCCTAAGAGGTCTGTCAAAAACGTAGCTAGAGATTGGACATGGAATCTGCAGCTGTTCAAACTTTTTACTATCCGGCCACAATAGTTACTAGGGCACATTGAAAACTTTCTGCTGTGAGTGTACTATTAACACTTCAGGGTTGTGAAGCAACGTGAAAAACCGTGGCTGTTTCAGGCTTTTCAGGAATATCATGGAAAGGGATGGCTATATCCATCTGGACCCCCCCCACATTCCTAGCCACTATTTTCATTTTATGAGTGTTGTGAAATCAAAGCGCACTGGATGCATGTAATCCAGCGATGCATTTTCAGACTTTCGCTGTCTTGTGGCAAATGCCAGGTAAAGGGGATTTGCTGTCTTTTCCAGTCACTTTAACATTCTCTTTGCAGACCCTTACGCTTTTACTTGTATAAGAAAGAAGCTCAAAGTGTAAAGGCAAGGCCGTCAAGGTGCTCTGCAGTTCTGGGGTAATGAGGAGGCGTCATTCTTGTACTCTAGATCAAGGTTGCCGCTGCACGATCTTGAAGGTTTAAATGTGCATCTTTATGTTTTATGTCAGTATCAATTTGTAATGTGTGTGAAAGTACGTTGAAAAAGAGAAGACTTGACTGTGTCGGTCTATAATAATCCTTTAGTCTTTCATCAGATTTCATTTGCTGGTGTTTAAGAATGCTTTTCTGCTTACTTCTAAAAGATCCCTGATTTTTATTATATGTTCATAGAAATTATGTATATGTCATGCAACTCTACAACAGAGCATACCGTGCAATTCTCTTTTACCAGTTTAGTGTCCCACCTCTTAATGCAGTGAGAAGTGCAGGTATGCAGTAAATGCACAGGTAGCCACTAGATGTGACCGAGATATCACCCAAGACTGTAAGCTCAGACAGATTTCACCTCTCCTGTTTATGCGAGTGAATGATGAAAGATGCTTTTTTTCTTGTTCTTTTCTTTTTTTCTTTTGTTGTTGTTGTTTTTTTTTTTTAAGAAGACAGAGAATGTAAAGTTTTTGTCAGAAATTTTACTCCTACCTGGCCTCTAACAGTTCCTTTTGCTCCTCTTTCTGCGACACTAAGATTGGCCTGAATTTGCCTCTCATTTCCCCCCTTTCCCTGTAGTGGGAGTTGTTAGGTTTGACGTGTCTCCCTGGCTGAGGTCGACAGCAAAACTGTGGGATGCTGTGCCAAGACCAACCTGCAGGTAGGGCGAAGCAAGAGAGGAGTAGGCTGGCGACCTGACTGCCTGTGCAGTACCACATGGCCTAGGGGGGTAGGAAGGAGAAGCAGTGAAGCTGGCCTCAAACTGTCTTCTTCCTTGCCCCAAAGTGGGGAGAGAAGTCTGTGCCGGGCAACTCTGGTGAAAGCACAAGAGCAGACATCTGGGAGTGGAGCAGCACCATCCAAAGAGTGTAACATCCTTGACGATAACCAAGGTATTTTACAACAATAACAACTTTGAACTGTGACCCATGCTTCAGAATATCTGTGCAGTTGTGAGGGAGTGAGGAACGAAACAGGTTTTGTAACTACAGAAGAAATTTTTTCTGTCATGCTTGTAGAGGTTGTTGATGCAGAATTTGGTCCCATTTTATTACAGAGCATACAGGACTGAGCATTACAGTTTTTTTCCTTCCATCGGTATGTGCCTTTAGCTCTGCAAAACAGCAGCAGAAAAACACCAGCCTCCTTGGACCAAATCTGTCTTATCTTTATCATTATGGAATAGTCCCCTCAACCCCAGTGCAATTATCACTAGTGAGGTATCCTACGTCCCTTGCAAAAAAGGAATTGAACATACCTGTGATTATACCTTATGACATTGGCATATCTGTAGCAAAATTTCGTATTTCTAATCTAAACTGAGCAAGGTGCTGTTAGGATGACAGTCAGATAATACAGGAAACTAACTTGGGGAATCTTGTCCTGGCTTTGGAATCTGTGCTCATTGCCCTTTTAATTCCATTTGTTTGCCAATGGAGCTTGTTCAGGAAGGCAAAGTGTTGATTACCAGCCAACACTCATTTAATAATGGAACAAAATCAGTTTTGCAGTGAAGGAGAATTCACTTCAGGAAGAAACAGGAGTAACTTGTAATGATTACATCAACCAAACAGGAAATGGAACAGTCCGATGTGGTTTAGGTAGTTTTGATTGCAATGCAAAGGGTGTAAATTGCCGAACAGCTTTTGCTGGCTTGAGCTGTTGTTGGCTTTCCCCTTCCTCCTAACTGCTCCTAGGTGTCCACTCCTGCCTGAGCCATTCCCCTTCCATCTGGACCAAGTCCCTGAGCTGCTCTACTGTGCCTCCAGGGCAAACATGGCTGGGGGAGAATTGCTAGCAGCTGCTTATGCTGCTTAGTCACTGCTGCCACCAAGAACTGCTGTCTGAGATAGCTGAAGAAGTATTATTTTCAGTGTCTATTTACAAACATTTGCTAGGCAGAATTTGTCTGCGCAAAGCGTTTGTCAGACAATTCTGAGCAGGAAAAAAAATCCAGAGAAATAGTTGCTTTTTGTGGTGTGGAGGGGTTTTGACCAAGGAAAGTGTATGTGCAGATTTGTGTATTGTCTAATATGGCTCGTCATGCTGCTGTAATATTAAAGGCAGTGCAACTATGAGATGTAGCAGGGTGGGGTGTTTTTTTTGCTTGGGCCTATTCTGATGATGAATGATGTCAGTTACATGTTTTAGGAAACAGAAGTCACTTCTCTATAGGAACTTACCAGCAGTACTCACAGCTAAACCATAGATGCTCGATGTTTGAATGCGTACTGATGCCAGCCTTGAGTGAATGACTTCTAAAAGCAGCATCGCATAAATGAGTCTGAGTAAAATGAGAGCAGATCAGAAGCAGTTCCTGAGATTTAAGTGAATGACCTTTCTCGCTGTTGTCATTTCCAAATGTTTGGCAGACTCTCCTCTGACCGCTATATTTCATTTCCATGCACCCCTGTACTTCCCAGTTCCGGGCAGGAGCAGAAGCAGAAGTAATAAAATACCACAAGAAAAGCTATTCTTGTGATATTTCCGGTGCTACTGGATGCAGCACCAACAGGAAATCTCATGAGAAAGACTGTTCCTTCACAGTTTCCAGGCCCACTGTGGAAACCCAAGTGACTTGGTTGAAATAAACAGCAAATAAACATTGGCCAGCTTTGGTGAATAAAACCTCTTCTCCCGGCGTTTCTGGTCCAGCCCTCCCTACTCCCAAGGTGCACAAGCCTCGTGGCAGATGGTGGTCACAGAGAAGATAGTCCTTCACGGTCAGCTTAAAATAGTCTGAACCTGCATTTCCATCCAGTTATCTGACATGAAATTAAGAGATCTGCCAGCATATAGGCCTCTCTCTTCTACACCGCACCAGTCTTACCTGCGAGCCCACCGTGCTTCAGGACTGCAGCCTCGCTACCCCCGGTAAAGGTCTGCTGCTGATGATTTGCAGCAAGGAGGCTGTCCCCCTCTCACTTCAGCCTGCATGCCTGTGCTCCAGGAGGAGTCCCAGTCTCCCAAGGGCCTAAGATGGTGGAGAAGAGAAAAAAAGCTCAGAAAAAGAGGGGGAAAAACTGGCAGTCGCACCACCAGCTGATGCAGGAGCAGCCCACAGAAACCATTGCAACATGAACAATAAAAAACCACTAGTCTTAGGAGCATTCATATGATTCTCATCTTTCCTTTCCTGCTATTCCCCCCACCCCTTGCTGCTTTTGTGTATTATGTTCTGCAAGCAGGATGGGGAAGGAGCTGTGCCTGTTCATTCAGTTTGCCTAAAATGTTAGGTTTCGGGTGATAATTCAGTCTGTTCGGCCACGTGCTTGGAATTTTTAATACATTTTCTAAGTCCAAGAGTTACCATCTAGAGATCAGTCCTCCGCCCACAGAAAGGGGACATTTCCTTTGACTTCATAGGGTAGCAAATCAGGTCCACAGTGATCTGCAGATCTTAGGACCTCCCAGAAATGTTTTGCAGAAGCTCTGCTGCTCAGCTTTTGCTGATGGACACACATGCTGTCAAAGATGATGACTCAGATGTAAACCCTTCCTGAAGTGTCGCTCTCAAGAACAAATGCCTTCCCTCTCGGTAACTGATAAAATATTTCTGGCTCTCCAGCTGCAACACCAGATTGTATTTGCAGTGTCACTTTGGCAGTTATAAAACCTTGTCATAGTCATCTGCTTCAACATCAAGCGTCTAGTCCAACTGACTGTGAGCCTTTTTGTTTTCCTCACGTGCAGCCAGGATGCAGGTTTCTAGTGATGCTTGATACTCGGGACATTTGGAGATGGAATGTAACCACTTAAAACTGTTTGGTTTGTCACTTTTGGATTTGCTACATAAGGCTCTGTTAATACAAACGGGCCTGTTTATAATATTCATCAGACAGTGGAAGAAATTCCTCTGATGTCTGTATAATGCAGCGAGCAGACTCCTTGATTATTAACATACTGATTGTGTACTCTTATTTCAGATGTTAGCTCAGCACTGGGGAAAGAGAGCTGGGGGAATAAAAAATGTAAGACGCATGACATGCTTGGGATTTGGTCTGTGAAGCTGGAAAAAATATTTACACGGTTAGATCGTGTTTTTATGTCATTCTTTCCTTTTATGTAATATTTGGAGAAGCCGCTGAATTTTCAGTTCTTACCCAAATCAAGCCACACCTCTGCGCGCTGGAGCAATCATTGTAAGAGAGGGAATGGGAGCAACATGTCCCCATCCTTTCTTAATCCTCTCATTGATGTACTCATTAGTCTTGGCACAGCGATCGTCTGATGCATCTCATCCCTCCCGCAGCACTTCCTTAAGCTCAGCATTTACATACACGCTTAACTTCCAGCGCAGCGGCGAGGGACAGGCTCAAACATTATGCCTGTGTGCTTCCCTGGACCCTGCTCCTGTTTGTGGCTGCTAGATGCGGTGACCTCTCCCACCGCGCGTAGCTGACCAGGTCTGCCCCGCCAGCCCTCAGTAAAAGCTGCAGAGTGCAGAATCCTGCATTGCTTGATTGTGCGTGAAAATAGTCCCTCGAATATAAGTCACAGCAATCAACGTGCTTAATGTTCTCTGGCCAGAATAACTCTGGTGGGTATCAGTTGCTTCATCCTGTCACCAGTTACTTACCCGTTTACAAGACTTTCATTTATTAATAAGGCCTTTTTGATGCCTTAGTCATAGAAAATAACAGCAGATACTTTTTGCATTACTCATTGTTTTCATCCCTTGGGTATTATATCGTCTTTTAATTTACTGTTTGTTATTTTTGCGAAGGAACTTTCACTTTTGGTTAGTTTCAGAGCCCACCCTGGATATCCCCTGGATGGGCTGAAGTACATTAGAGATGACATTAACTAGCATTAATGTGGAAATTTAGAATCCAAATAGAACTTGTCCTGCTGCCCAACAATGAGTCATTGTCCTTTTTCTCTTTTTAGCCAACAGCAGATTCAGAAGCTGTGAGACAGTTTCCTGCAGATAAGAGATAAATCGAAGGGAAACCTGGCAAAAAGATGATGGTCAAGCTGCAAGATATCATTTCCTCCAAAGCCCCTACATACTAATTAACCATTCCAAGCATATTTTCAACAGCATTTAGGGATTTCCTCATCAAAATAAACTTCCTCCCATGTTATCTTCATTTTTGACATCCGGTGGTATAGTCTGATATAAGTATCAGGGTTAAAAATTCCTAATATTGGGGTGGGTGGGTATATATGCAGGCGCGCGCGCACACACACTCGCATGATTGAAGCTTTGCCAGTATTACTTAGGAATTTTAATGCCTGATCCAAAGTCCTCTGTAGTCAGCAAGAGATTTTCTGTTAACTTCAATAGTAGCAGGATCGAGCCTCTACCCTTCCTGATCCAGATTTTTTCATTTATGCCTTATGACTTGTTTATAACAAACTACAGATGGGCTTGAGTCATAAAGTTCGGAGTATTCGGTTTAGAGGTTTTGCTTTGGGCCCATCCCTTTAATGTACTGCTTATTCCAGACCTGCCTTTTAAAAGGAAAATATTGTCAGAATGAAAGTGTATGTGCAATAAACAAACTTCTCATTTCCTTCCTCTTAAGTTTTTTCCTCTTTTGAAGCTGATTTCTTAACCGGACAATTAGTTTTAGGACTGCCATCGAATGCAAACTTGTCATACCTGATTTGCAATCTTTTCTGTTTCAAGTGCTATCAATTATTTTCTAACTAGATGCTCCTGTGGGATCAGCTGTCACTAAGAGCAAATTTGAACACAATGGGTTGCTTCCTATTTCCAAAAGAATCTGAGGATTGTCAAAGCTTGACAGGCAGCTCCAGTTTTAAGATGAAACAGATAAGTTAGGTTTCCCTGTTAGGCGCTTTTGAACACAAGTAGATAAAGGAAGTATTGTTTCTAAAGAGGGGATGCCATTTATAGTGCAAATTCACTCTTGTTAAGAGCAAACTGCAGTTGATTTAAACACACAGTCAAATACATTTGCACTGCAGAGGTAATAAAATACTTCTGAGTCTTTGCAAATATTTCTGCAGACCCTGCACTTACAAATTAGGCTTTCATATTCTTTTTTTAAATGAGAGACTGAGTAAACTGTTAAAAGAACCAGTATAATGTAACTGTTGCGTAGATCAAATGCATGAGGTGTTGATTTTATAACCGAGTTCCCCAACAGTCAGCTGGAAGTTAAATTTATGTAGCTTTGCTTTTGAAGATGCTTCCTATATTGTATGCCTTGGTAATAACTTACTCTGTTGCATATGAAGATCAAGTGCATGTTATTTTAGGGACAGCGTAAGTGAGAAGCGTTGCAACTTTTAGGTCTAAGGTAGCAATAACTTATTTTGTGCCATGCCACTTTTGTTTTGGGGTGGAAAGGTGCCTCTGAACCATTCCTTTGTGCAAAGAAATGTGAGGGGATCATTGAGAGTGTACTTTGAAGGAAAAAAATATATTATTTTGAGAGATGACACGAGATTAATGGTCCCAAGGTCCGAAGCATTCCAGTTGTTCACAGAAGAGGCTTACTGTGTGTACTGGAAACACTCATTACTTCAGGAAAGGGAGTAGTTCTTCCAGTCCTTTTCTGTTTGCAGAGTCAGTCTTGGCCATTTGGTTGGCTATTGGGTGTGTCAACAAAGACGCCGTCTAGTGTCAGGTTTTGGCTGGGTCTGTTGTGTGTCCTCACCTGCTATGAAAAGGGTAAAGAATTTCTCCTTTGCAATGAAAGGCAAACCCCTTAATTATCCAGGTGACTGATCAAACGCCCAATGACTTCAAGAATTAGTCACATGCTAATATGTCTGCTTTTGTTGTAAGTGTCTTGCTCAATGAAAGTCTTGATACTGTACCTAGGAGGTCCTCGGCTTTCAGGTGCGTGCGTAAAAACTGGCTGAAAGAGTATTCTTCCTCCCTCTGAAATCTGAAATGATGATAACAGGAAATCCGAAAGGAGAATGCGCCCACTTGGGTTTGCCCTGTGTAGTCAGTGTGATATTTTAAGCTTTAATATTTTGAACATTTTCAATTAAGACCAACATCAAGGAAGAGAAAATGTCATTCAGAATCATTACTGTGGGAAAACCACCAGGGATTGGTAAATATCCTTAGACAGAGCAGTATTGTACAGGCTCAGTATAGCTGCCACCATGTTGATGGATTGTCCCCAGAGCGGATCAAAAGAAGGAATTTTGGCCACGAGGGCAATTCAAGCGATCTACCAATGGAGAGAAGCAATGTTATTTCCACTTGCAAAATCATAGGGCTCCATTGCCACACTTTCTCAATCACCAAATTAGAATCAGGTGTTAATTAGCACTTGTGTTTGGCAAGCTCAGTTTATTGAGAACATTTGCCTTGGTCAGACTTTTGATTATTTTGGCTCTGAAACCTGGTTTACATTGATTTAATCATTAGAATGCCCTCTTCTAAGGCTTTCAAATGATGCAATTAAGTGCAAATACCACATCTCCTGCACAGCAACAGGGATCTGAACAGTTATGACAAATCCAGTAGACAGCAATAAATGCAATTTTTTACCATTTAACAAGGTCTAATTCTGTAGGACAGCATGCGTCAAATATTAAAATAATGTATATTTTGCTTGCCCATTACCACACTTGTACATTGTTATCGTTGAGTATTTTTGTATCACGTTAGGTGTCTTTACTGTGTTTCTAAATGAAAAATACAGTGTTTATTGTGTGGGGACATGACAGTCCATATCCAGTTATAACTCCAGCCATTTACAAAAAAAATCTCAGTCTTGTGATTGCACCCAGAGGGCAAATAGAGGTTGTGGCACAAATGTAATACAAACATGTCAGCATCTACAGAAATTACTCACCCATTCTTAAGACATCTATTCATAAATAAGGTATTTAGGTTATTTCCTTTTCGAAGCTGTTCATCTACTTAACCATGTGCATTCTTCTACTTTGCACCAGCTTTGGGGCAGCTTAAGTATTTCAGAGAACTTGTTTACACATTTTTGTCACGTGCATTATTGTGCCATTTGGAACAATCTGCTAATAATCCAGAACTACGAATTTTAATTAATTTTTCCATTTCTAATGAGCAGTATGATGGTACAAAAGTACATCAGCAATGATGCTTTATCTGCAGGTAAAAAATCTTCCTCCTGCTGGATGTGGTAGTGGGTAATAATTTAGCGTAGTCAAGTTTTTGCTATGAATTGGATCAAAGAGTGAACACCATAGTAAAATCAGTAACATTTTTACTTCTAAAACTAGGCTGGATCATATATTGTTCATTTTTACACTTCACTGATGCTTTTGGCTTGGACAGGAAGGGCTTTTGTAACCTTCCTTGCCTTGAGCAGTACCTTACTCTACAAGCATCACCAGAGCCTCTAACAGACCTGCCAGCAGTATTGTCCTGCTGGAGTTGAGGTATTGGGATCCAGCCCTCTGTATTTGTTTATAATCTCATTCCCATATGACTGAAGAAAAACACCCTGACAAAAGGAAGTAATCTCTCTAAGGAAGGCTAACTCTTTTTTTTCCCCAGCTCCTTGAATAGCTTTACAATGGTGATTTTTATCAGATGAGTCATCTGCCAGGTTTTATGAATCGGTGCTCATGTTGTGGATCCATTAGGGGTTTGTACTTCTCTCCATGACAATGAAGTCGGAGGGAGGGATGAGGAGGCAGCTGCTTAGATCAAGTGGCAGTGTCTGTCCACTCCTAAGCCCGTAGCCAAAATCAACAGTGTGTCTTTACAGTTGAACTAGGGAATGATGTTACAAAAATGGGATGTTTGCACTAATGACTTAGTCAAATACATCTGGAGCCTTTTTCCTTGAAGAAATGAAACTGATGTAATAACACAACGTGGTCTCCTTATTATGTAAATCATGAGGCAGAAAGCTGAGGATGTTACTTAAGGAAAACCGAGGAAAGCTGAAGATTTGCTCAAGTAATTTCCCATTTTTACCCCATATGAGATCTTGCAGATGGCAGGAAGGAACAGAAAAATCAGCAAGGCTCCTAGCTTCCAAATGTGAGACAATTCTCTTCTCACAGTAAGATTTTAAGCCACTAAAAACCTGGAGTTTTCTGCAACAGAAGCATGTGGACACATTGTGAGTAGGAAAATCAAGCCAGACTTTATCTACACATCCGCTACGTTGAAAATAAAGGAATAATGTAGGTTGCCACTTGTGACTGGATTTTGGAAGCATGAATATGATAAAGTGCTTAAAGGCACACTCTGGTTTTGAACCCAGAAAATCTCTTTAGCTTGTGAATAGAGATTTCCTTCTTTTTACACTAACCAAAACCTGGATGCAGTGGAAAAGAGGGAAAGAACAAACTAGAATGTTTTCTGTAATTTTTGGCCTATCATGCAGGATTCATCTTGACTTCATCTAAAGTTTGTGGTCAAAGTTTTGCCTTATTTTAATCAAGTTATTTGCCATCATGATGTATTTTTTGAAATTTTTTCTCCCACAATTTGATTTTTCTGTGCCATTCAAAATGTACCATCTACATTTGAATGTAAAGCTTTATGGGTTGCTGCCTGCGGATGAAGAAAAATGAACCTTCAGCACTCAGCCAATGCCCTGTCCCAAAAAAGATTCAGTAGCTTTACTCTTCTGGCACAGCAGGGTTTTCCTAAAGAGATAAAGCAGATCTGTGCAAGAGACAATGTTTCTGAGGGCTTGACTCAGACATGAAGTTCTCTGGGGAGTGCCAACCATCACAGAGCTCACCATCTTCCTGACTGTCAGGGCCCACCCTTTTACATTTCATGTTCTGCAGAGAAGGAGATGTGGCAGGTCTTAGTGCATCGCTGCTGGGTGCGCTACTGAAAGAGCTAAAATACTTCAGAGAGGAGTGCATATAAGGATTTGCATAAATGAAAACAGAGAAGAGTCGCTGTAAGACTTCAAGGTTTCCTGTGTGCTCAGATGGTGCAGACAACCCTTTATACTGCTCTACAACACTTGTTGTCCCACTGAATTTGCAGGGGATGTTCTGTGGCTCATTGTTTGTGTCTTAGATATTGGTCAAGAAATTGACAACTTTCACCAACTTCAGTCCAGTGTGACTTTTCTCATGGGAGAACATAATTTTGCCCCTTAAAAGTCTGCCTTTTCCCATATTGCTTGTTTATTTTCATTCATGCCTTCTCCTAATTAGCACTGTGAACCACTTCTCTGGGGACTAGGAACTTCCAGTGCATGTAAGGAAACTGCTAATATGAAAGAAAGCTATGGGGAGAAATCAAGAACCATGGCTACAACGAATTAAATGTCCCTGTGTAGTAGAGAAGCAGAAATTTTCATTCTGCTCTTTAAAATCCAAATGCTTCACTTGCCTTATCAAAGACAGCAGATCATCACATATTCTCACTTTCACTGCCCTTGCCCTAGTGATACAATTAGGGCTCCAGCTGACAACCTCTGCTGAATCTCACTGGGGCAGCAGAAGGGGTTACCCATGCCTCTAGAAAACACAAGGATCAAGTCCGTCTCAGATCCTCTGGTACTGTTATTTATAGCACAATGTTTTCAGACAAAATCGATGAAAGCTAGAGAGACAGGATGAGGAGATCGTGGTGACACCCTCTAGCACAGAGGTGGAGCAGATAGCTCGCCGCGATAATGCCTTAAATCCTAGCTGTCAGCTCCAGCAGGATCCATCTGCCAGAGCCTTCAGTTTCTATAATTTTGCACCTTTTTCAGTATTTGCCTGCTCTTATTTCTGGTTACGTGGCACCTGCGTTCCTAATAGCTATAGGCTGCAGCGTGCGTAATATTCCACTGGTTTAAACACAGTTCAACGTAAAATGCACGACAGCATTTTCACAGGTTTACAGACACCCATATAAACACACAGTACAGGAGCTCAAGCGTTACAGTAGTTGAAGGCTATGAGACGTATGGATGTTTTCCACCTTCTAATCCTACAACCTTCATTTAATAGCAAGACATAATTCTAAGACCCCATGAAAATTTTCTTCCTGGCTATGTGAAGATTCACTTGCATAAACAGTGTGTTTAATGGAATGTACCATCGCCTGCAGATACTTGGTACTTCCTTCATAAACCTTATTGCTAGGCTTTGCATTTAGGGTATTTTAATCTTTTTACCTCTGATGAGCTTCATCAAGGTTGGTGTTTCTACTTCTGTGGATCTTCTTGAATGTTTGTGTGGATTGCAATTAAAGTGTAAGGCAAGGAAGGCATTGGGGCTTTCTGGTATAGAGCAGGGGCTTTTCAGACATTACTTGATTAGCTGTAACATAGGCCAGGTTAGCATCCTTAATGAAATAATGTTCTGCTGAAGAGAGCAAAGTCCTCCTTCCTACGGATGCAGAATCTTTTCCTTGCATTGATGGGAGCTGGGTTCAAGCAAGAACTTGTTATTTCTGAAATATGGAATGCATTTGCTCTTGGAACACATGTCCTTTTTATGCCCCTTGGTTCATGAGCTAGTTGCAAAGCTACAAATTTGCTATAAAATTCCTTTCAAGGTGCAGTGCTGCTAGAAATTTGTAGAATAATAGAGATCCTTTCATCCTTTGTCTTTAAACATGCAATTTGCTTTAACAGGATCTGATCAACCATTAAAACCCACTCTGTGTTTTATGTGTTTAACAAAAACCATACTTGCAGAAGTAAAATAGACTGCATGCAAGGCTACAATATACCTATTTATGTTTAACATATAACAAGGTCTTGCAGAGCTCCTTTCGTCCTAAGGGGTTTAACAGCTCTGTCCCAACACCACTAGTGGAAGGTCAAGCCCTTTGGAAGGAAAGCTACAGCACAGCACGCTGCTAGGGTTTGTTTGTTAGGGCATTGGGTTGGCAGTCCCAAAGCAGGGGTTCAGCTCCTGCAGGAGGGATGCTCCATCACAGTACTTAGGTCAAAATACATCTGTGATCCACTCCAGCCATCATCTATCCAAGAATGGCAGCATTTTGCAACAGGAACTGTTTTGTCAGATAACGGCTAGTCAAGTGGTCACTTCAAGGGTCCCACTGTTAGCTGAGATGCTTAGGTGCTCCTGGAGTATGAATCTTAACCATGAGGGGAGTTATAAACTCCAGAGAGTTTTCAAGTCCAGGAGAGGACGCTAGCTTTTCAGAAGCAGTTGCATGGAGTCTGTAATGCGGAATATCTCTAATGTTGCTAATATGACACTGAGAAGAAATCAGTTCTCAGTGGTCAAGGTTTATCTAAAAGACATGCAATAAAATTGAAGATTGGCTAACTCTTCGCTTTCAAAAGTGATTGATCAGCCATAGAGTTACAGGTTTTGCAATTTTTTGCAACGAAGAGGAAAATGCAATTTTTCATATAGTCCTGTTCCTTTACTTAGATATGCAAAATTTTGTTTTCTTGAAGGCATCAAGTAGGCATCAAGCAACACGGGAGGATATTTTGGCTCATAGTTCAAAGGCCTTTTCACAGGTAGCGCTTCACTAAAGCTCATTCGCCTAGCTTTTCTCAAGAGCATTTTTTCCCGCGTTTCTTCTGGCTTTGTGTTTAGCTTTTTTTTTGTTCTTAATTCTCAATTGTTTTCTCTTGTCTTTTTTCTTTTATTATTATTTTCCAAAACCACAAAAACCCAATAACAACTAAATCTACTCAACTAACCAGCCTATACATATGGATTGGAGGCCCCATGGTTTCAACTGTCAGATCCTGTCAAGTTATTGACAGCGTACCAGGAGGTACATAAGCATTAGTGAAAAGCCAAGAAATGAATTGCAAGAGATACTCCAAAGACATTTTCAGACTTTGGAACTAAGAAATGGTAACTTATTTGATATCTTGTCCTCCGTATTTCTCTAGGAATTTTGTTTTCCTTGCTGTCATTAACATTTCTAGAATGAAAGCTTAAAAATTGATTTTTTTTTTTTGGAAATACAAAGAACCAAAAGACGTTTTTTATTTTGAAGATTATTCTATGTGATGCATTCGTTACACCAGAGATGAAGGTGAAAATTAAAAAGACATCAAAACTAAGAGCTACATTTTGATAACATTTCCATCCTTTTAAGTAATTGATGTCATGTACTAAAGGTTTCATGTATTCTTTCAAGGAAAAGCAGAGTTTACTTAATTTTTGTCTTTAAAATGAACAGCCCAACCTTTCCTATCTGTTCAATAGATGTAGCCAGGACCAGAACTCACTGAATCACTGCAGTTTTTAAGATTATAGTAAAAAAACCACAAACCCTTGGTTTTTACATGTATATCTAGTTAATGCTAAGGATTACATGTGTGTAACTAGTTTTAAGAGAATATTTTACCATGGTTGTCATGAAAAATAGCACATACCATATTTGTCTTCTTGTTCTTTTTCAAAGCCCAAGTCTTTTGGCTGACCAAATGATCCCAAGACCTCTAAAATATTTTGTGATCTTTCTAATTGGATACACTGATGTCTGCTGGGAAACAGATGTGATCAACTGCAGTCATCTGTGAAGCTGAAAGAAAACGCGGCATGTTTTTTTTCAGGAAAACTTTATCAGTAACTCTACCTCCTTCCAAGGCATAGATGTAATCCATAAATAAAAGACTTGCCATTTGATGAGAAGGAGGAAATTCTATCTTAGTCAATGACAGGGAAAGTGAAATGTGGTCACCCAGAGTTCCTGCAATTCAAAGCCAACTCATGCCCACTTTAATTATTATGATGTATGTTCCTGCTCAACTTTAATAGGACTGCTTGTACAAGTAAAGGATCTCAATTGCAAGGGTCACGTTTGCTTCACTTTTTTCATCTCTATTTTAGAGTTAGGAAACCTGCAGAAAGGACAAGGATCCTTTGACAGAGCCGTCTGTTCATCTGACTCTGCCTCCCCCAGGAAAGATTAGCACAGACCTGGGGTGGTCAGTTTGGGTAGACCCCTGGATAGTGACTGAGTGGAAGGGGGAGCAGGCTGGTCTCATATCATCTTAAGAAGCTGTGGGACTCAAAGCCAAAGCACAAGGTGTTTTTGGAGAGGACTGGATTAGCGTGAGACTGGATGGCAGAAACCACCACATACCCACAGGAAACCAGCGACACCAGATAGATTGGTTGAGGAAGTGACTGCAACAATTCTTACATTTTTATGCATTTTATTACTCATAATTTTAGCTTTAATTTACCACAGGTTTTTCAATCTCAGTGGAATATTAGAGAGGAAAAATTTCACACAGCAAGGGAAGGTGGAGTCGGGAACACAGAACTACGAAGTCCTGGGAAGTAGATTCATGGTTGAGTAACTTGTTGGTGAGGATGGAGATTGCAGACGCTAAGTATTTTGATTAGTGGAGGATTTGGTAATTTCAAGAAGTTTGAAGGGTTTTGGTTTTGTTCCAAGGTCTTTGGACTCTAGATGGGTTGAGATAATCTGAGAGTTTGGTAATGGTAGTGGAGTTGCACTTGGGCCTCACCTCTGCTTTATATGAAAATGGCAAAGTTATCCACATGCAAGCTATCTCCTGTGTTACAATGACTACTCTTTGGAAAACATTGCTTTTCAATCAACCGCTCTCTCTCATTGGGCAGGGTGAGGTCTGTCGCGGAGAGCTCAGCCCCACAGCAGCAAGAGGGAGGCCATGCTGATGACTCCTGCGGGGACTCCTCCTGGGGATGCTGACATTGGGAACCACTGCGCCGCCTCTGTTCCCAGGCAGGATTTCAGCCCATTAAGAGGACTGGTCCAGGTCCCGCCTCTATTGTTTTAATCTGCTTGAAAACTCAGACATCGATAAAACCATTAGGGCAGGTGACACCTTCAGGCATTATTTGCCTGTGAGGGTTAAGGTATGTCTTGCTTTTACGTGAAAATCAGACTCCTGATGCCAGCATGTGGCTTTGGGAGCTGTGATTATAGCGAGGGACCTATAATACACGTGCTTTTATCTTGTTATTTTTTTGTACAAAGCTCTTGCAGATATCTAGCATGCATAGATACAGTGTTTCAGTACTAATTTATAATTCATTTTATACACAGTAGTAATGTCAACAACCAAACTGAAATCAAAGACCAGTAAGAATTTGACTTTAGACTGCCAGCCATCTCAAAGCTCATTCAGAATAAATTGAAGGTTATAACAATGATTAATCAAATAATATTATATCTTTTCCGAGGACACAGGCTCCCAGTTTCTATGAAAACTGCTCTGCAGCCAGCTGCTCCTGCAGCTGACATTTGCTTATTGAGCCAAATCCATATCTCAGGGCAGACCAGAGGGAATGTGTCTATTCTGGTTCCTGAGAAACAAAGCAGACGAGGGCTATTTCTAGTGGCCTTTCAGGTCCAGTGTGGGTGGCTGAGAACTTTGAATCAAAGTCCTCCCTTTCAAAATTAAACCCAGTGATATGAATTTTGAACAGGGCTCACAGACTTAAACCCAGTACAGGAGGAGAATGAGACAGTTTGTGATGAAACAAACAACTTCTCCGCTTCTTGGAATGAGAGTATTATCTTCAAGAAATGGGAAAAAGCGATAAATAAGAAGCAAACTCAGAAGAATGAATTTAGATATTAGAGGGCACTAAAATCTAGGGAAAATGTCCTGGCTTGTTTTCTTCAAAATATTTTGTTGAACTTGAACATTCTGATAAACTAGGAAACACAAGAAAAGCTGTCAGTTTGGGCCAACAAACAAAAAAATGCTGGCAGATGTGTGGAACGCTCACTGGTTTTTTTTTTTCTTTACAAAGTTATACAATAAAATCCAGCCAGTGTCTGTGACTATGGTATGGGGGAGGAGGGAAGGAGGGAAGGCAGGGAAGAAGGTTAAAGACTTTCAAACCTGGATGCTTAATTCCAGTTATCTAATTTTATATTTCTTATACAAATGATTCTGAGAAGTGCTTATACATCTCAGAACTTCCCCCCGATAACTTAAGATTGAATTTGTCTCCTTAAAATGAGCTTATCCAGTGTTCTGTATTCAGGAAAGGGAAGCATCTCTAAACAATTTCTTTTTTGAATGGCTTTATCTCTGAATCCTCCCTATTCTAAATAAGATCTGAAATGGTTTCTCCTGAACATTAGAGAGAAGGAGTAGAGCGTATATTGTGTTTCTAAAAGGCAGTCTAATGATAAACGTCGATACGTGTTTTCAATGCTAAAAGTGATATCATGTTCCAGTTTGAAAGCATTTTTAAAATATATACAGTCTACAAAGGAAGAGAGGGAAACTTGTAAGTATTTCATTTTTTATCAAAGACTAGCCATTCATAAATTGCTGAACAATGGCAACTGCATGCAGAGGTAGCCCCTGGACTTAGAGTGAACCATAGCATTTCATAAACTTGTAGAGCTAGGCATAAAGTGCTACCGTTGGGAGTCTGCATCACTGAGTATTTGCTCACTTAAACCCCAGGGTAGAGGAGAAATTTTCATGGAGCTTATAGTGATTTATAATGGGAAGCATAGGCTTTTTCATAGACATTGTTCTCAGTGACAGTGTAAAGAAAGAGAGCACTAAATCTCTTCTCATCATAACTAATGATTAAGTCAGCAGCTTTTTTGGCGAATACAGAATGCCCTTCTACAAAAACAAAGTATTCTATTGTGATGTATTACATTTAAAAAACCCATAAGTATCCCATAAGGCTACTGCAATATTTTTAACTAGATCTTCCCTCTTTGTCACCATATTGAAATAAATGGAATGTGTCAGACTGAGTAATGCTCTTTCAATAAGTTTTTAGGAGCTCACTTAGAAGTTTGGCAAAATATAAAGAAACAAGGAAAACTTTCTCAGGATCCTCTATGGCCTGAATGAAAGATCGGTCCATTAAGGAGAAAGGCTTATGCTGATGCTGACACTAATAAATGGGACAGGGAAGGATACTTCTGCCTAGCTTGGGCTACCTTGCTCCAAGTTTGCTGCCTCAAGTTGCCCTGTGAAATAAATCAGCCAGCTGAAGATGATTCATTGCACTACAAAGTTCCCATCAATATAATGGGGAGATCAGTTTTGTGCGAGTGTTCAAATATGAACCCACCCTCAACTATTAGGAGTCAAAGGGCCAGCAGTTGGTGAAAAATTGACTCCCCTGCATCCGCTTTTCAGACCTGGGCTTGAACCGTGGCATTAGGAATGCCTTTTGCTTCAGAGGGTATTTCTGTTATTCAGTCTGGATACTGAACCTGCTTTAGCAACATATGGTTTTTGGAAGAAAAATATCATTATTTTGTTAGGCTGTTCCTTCTCCAGTGCTTTCACTTCAGATGCGATCTCGGCCCTGTTGAAGGCAGCGATAACACTCCTACAGCCATCGCCAGGGCCAGGCTTTTACTCTCTCTTTTGATTCTTGAGGCAAATTTTTAGAAGGGGATCTTCAGAGTTAGATCTAGCTTGGATTTTAAGTCCCTCTTGTAGGGAATATAAATACATCCTCTTTTATAAATAAGTTCCCTAAAATATTTTATACATCAAAACACTTACAAAAATACCTTCTCAGTGCTCCTCAGATGGGAAAAACTGCAGTGGACCTCATGGACAGCGTGAAAGACTTGTGTTTAACCATGACGCTGTCCCTTGGCAATGGTCAGACTTTAGGACTCCATTCACATCCATGTTGCAAGTGCTGTATTTTAATACCATCCGTCTTTCATTCTTTAGAAAAAAAAAGAGATTAATGAGAATCCTTTTTCAAGAGATTCTTCTGGCGTCACACTGGTCCTACAGTGTGTTCTTATATTAGATATTTTAAACATTTCTGAAATGTTAGGGAATCTTGCCTAGTAAGTCCTTTTTTACATCTCTGTAATACAGACTTTCCTGAGCATCGTGTCTGGAATCCTAGCCACAGTTCACAAAAGTTACGGCTGGGTAAAGTGGGCCCTCCTCAGACTTAAGAATCCTTCAGGTTTCCTTCCCCCCGCCTTTGCCTCACAAAGGTCCTACTCAAAAGTAGGATAGAAGGAAATCCCATTAGAGCCTAATAATGCTGCTTCTTTCCAGAGGGAGTCACTAGAAAGTAATTTATTTCTTCAGTGCGCAACTGGAGGTACTCATTTGTCAAAGGCTCGTGCATGCTGCTGCTATGGCCTTCGTTATCCCAGGAACAAGGGACTGGGGTTGCGACCCAAAAAGCCTGTCCTGGCCAGACCAGCCCTGTTTGTTCCTTACTTGCTCAAACATCACGTACAAGCCTTCTGGACATATAAGGCTGTGCTCATAGCTGGAATTTGTACAGTATGTATAAGGTATGAAAAGCTACAATTCTGCCGCCTTCCCATATTAGCACCAATAAGACGCTACAGGCGAGAGTACTGCTATCAGCTGCATTCCTTCATCTCCTGCGCCATGGGCAGCTCTAATTTTCAGACATGCTTTCCTTCCCAGCCCCCCCCCCCCGCCCCGCTCAGCTTTTCTCTATTGTTATGTCTTTCCCATCAAGGGAATTCGCCCTCAAGTTCAGATCACACACACTTAGGAGATGAGATGGAGAATCGGCCCTTTGTGAGCGTGTGAAGGATGCTTTCCTTGACCTGTCTGAGAACATATTTTACTTGATGAGAAAGAATGCTTTGCCAAATTCCTCCCTACTGTAAGCAGGCTGCTAGAAATGGACTTATATTAGGGCTGAGCATGGCCTACTTTGGTTGGCAGAAGGTCTCCTAAGCAGATGACACTTACTCTTTACAATGTATTGGATGCTTTTACTGCTCTTTTAAGTGATGGTGGGTGTTTATACTGAGCAATGCAAATAGGAAGTCATTTGTTTGTGAGGGACTAATCCTGAAGCCCTTATTTGGTGTTTACTGAAGGTAAATTCTGCCTTTACTCCAGTTGAATTCACAAGGAGTTTGCCACAGGGAGGGCAAGAGGACTGTGGGAGTGTGCGGCTTGCTTTTGGCCAAAGCACAAAGATACTTTACATTAAAAACACATACTGAAGAAAATAGAGGCACACACAATTACTGCCTATATGCATGCGGCACTGTACGTGTACACACGAACACAACTGCACACTAATCTAATCAATACATTCAGTTCTTATTAGAACATAATTACACATCCCAGGAGGCTGGAACAGAAAAGTCCCATTAACCCCTCATGCCCTTTTCAGCTTTCCTCTGCCTTTCCATCTAACAGACCTCTGTGTCACTCCACTCATTAGCAGTTACTGTCTATGACATTGTTACATAAATAAGGATGCCGACCTGTCAGAATGGGTCACCCAATTCAAGGTTGATGATAAATATCTGTCCCTCTGAATTAGGCCAAAGACACCAGAGTACAGGACAGCTACTGTTGATTATTGGATAGTTAATGTATAGAGGACAAAAGGTGCTGAGGCCTGGTCACTTTTTGGATCATTAATATGGATTTAGGCCTATTGTTAAAAAAAAAAGCACACGCACACAAAAAACTAGGTTAGCAAGAACATGCGTAACTTTCAATTCGGGATAGGATGTATAGATGGCGGGTAGATTCACGGGGTTGAAGGTGTGGCTTTTACATGAAATTGATGGTGCTTTTAGATACGCAAACAAAATATTTTGGGGTTAGGCTGAAAACAGTTCATGCTCCCCCATGCTTACAAATGCGATGTAAGTAAAAGGCACAGTGGATGCCTTTAAATAAGCAGAAATGACTCCAGGAAGGGGAACATGCAGTAAAGCAGTATTTGGTTCAGAGGCAGCTAGAGAGCTGCTGCTGAGGCATTTCACATGGTTTGCCCTGAAAACCATCAATTATTGCCAAGACTCTCTTCTGAAACTCTGCTTTATTTTCAAAACACCTTTTTCTACTTAAATAATGAAAGGACTGGAGAGTATCTGTAACCCCAATTCCTTCATTTATGTGATTACTATCTTCTTGCTTTAGTGACAGATTATTCCTTGCAGGTAGCACTTAAGTGTGATGCAACACACTGCTTTGATTTTAATAGCAGATAATGTAAAAAATACCAAGGCAGTTTTGTAGACAGAGGCTCTTGCCATTCCAAATACGAATGAATTAAGACCCTTTTCCAAAAGACTCAATGCTGTAACTCACTGAAAATGTTAAGTGCTGGGCAGGAACATCCTTTAGGTTTTGTTTATTTAAAAGTCTAATCACAGCACCCACAACTTTCCCTGAATCCAGTGTCCCACGGGACCTGGCTGTCGTATCACTCTCTAGAATTTATTACAGCAGTTTGCTCTGCGTGGAAGATCCAGTCTGGCAGGGAGCTAAGTGTCCTGTCAAGAAGTCAGGGTTAAGTTCAGCATGTCTTTGCAGAGTCAGGCCCCACAGTTAGTTTTACTGCACTCATCCCTACCTCTGTGCATTGTTACACCCTTTGCAGTCTTGCCACTGAGCTATGAGAGATGGGCAACAGCGTTCTTCTAGAGGAGGGCTCTGCCAGACGATGATACCAACACGTGTGCCAATTCAGTCGTGCAAGGTAGCTGCAATTCTCTCCGTGTTTCCCTCTTCCTCATTTCCTCCACCCTCAGGGAAGCAACTGTTGCAAGGAGTATCCCTGTTTTCCTGGCACGCTGGCATATGGAAAAGTTCTGCTGGTTATTGTAGTCAGAAATCTCAGTCTCGCTGGTGATGCCAGGCAGCAATCTTATGAGTGACGGAGGATCAACAAGTCAACTCTAGTTTGCTGAGACACTGCACCATACTGAAGTGCTGATTTGAGTAGGGACTGTGAGTGCTGGCTTAGTGGAGTACATTCACGTCTTTATCCACATCCAGCTATGCAGATCTGGAAAAAGAAAATGCAGGCTGATCAGAAATAGGGATACCTACGGCTCATGAATTTCCCTTGCTGGGGTGAGACTCAGGAGACTTACGGGACAAACTCTGGAGCTGGTCTACAGTGGCAGATTTATATCCTCAGTGGATGAGAACCAGAAGAGAATGTTTGATGTATCCTGCACACAAATTGTGTATCAGCAAAAGATACAGAAAAGATTTAGAAGCATACTGTTCCCAAGTCTATTTGTTCCCATTCAAACTGCAGTCACACATACCATTTTATTTAACTGCACTAGATTCTACTGCTTTATAATTATTATTGGTAAGGTTCATACTCCTCCATGAAATCAAGTTTTAGAATTGATTTTTCAGAAGAGATTTGTCTGTGCATGAATCTGCAGATGTGTTTCTGCTGGTATATAAAACATTTTCTCTGAGACTGAAGCCTTTGGGGTCTGAAAGTTGTACAAAAAAAAAAAAAAAAGAGTCAACCTTTTCGTATCACTGTAACAACTAAAGTTTGAAGATGTTTCGATCTGAGATTTCCTCAATGTATTTTCTAATATACATTGAAGATGATGTTATAGGAAAGGCAAGGTTATGGCATGGCTTGGAAGTGCACAGTGTACTAAGATTGCTCGCTAATGCCTCTATTTCTTAAAGGTGTAGACCCGTCAGCGTTCTGACTGATATCATCAGGCATCCTCAGGTGTCTACACTATTCCATTGTAATGGCAGATTTGATAGTCTGTGGGAAATAGGTAAAAACCATAATTCAGAAAAATACACTAAATGACATTCTTTCTTTGTATTTGGTTATTTCCTAAATATTTCCTAAATATTTCACAGGACTAGCATGGCTATATTAGCTTGATGCCTATCAGAAACCGGGGGGAACCACGTCAAAATGCAAGTTAAAAAAATGAAAATATATTTCTTTCCTGTTTAAGGCTGATTGTAAAAAACCTTGTGCATACACACATCCTACAGTTATAAAAATAATTCCTAACACCCTCTAAAAAAGTCTAATCATAATATCTCAAATATGTGGCCAATATATATGGGATTATTTTGCAGCAGTGGGCTAAGCATATTGCTGGCAAAGAACTCCAGGACACGATGATATAAATTCACAGAAATGGTGCTTGCTAATGCAGTAAATGACGACAGCTGCTGTAACTGCTGAACTGAAAGGGAGCTCTATCCAAGAATAATGAATATTTCCCATTGCATTTCAGACGTGCATGCTCTGCACATGTGAGTTTGGGTCATAACTCAGTCAGCCCTATGTATCCCTCCATTTACTGCATGGTAGCATTTCAATGAATTAATTAAAGTTAATTGGGCACATACTCAGAGTGAGAATTCCAGCAAGGCAGCCCCTGGTAGCCACGTCCTCAGCACAGTCATGGGCCAGCAACCGCCCGGCCCGCTCAGAGTCCCTTGCAATGCCTGACCCCAGCCTGCTGAAGGCAACGGCACTCCTGCCGTAAACCGCCAGGGCGAGGGAGCCATTTGGCTTCCTCTTGCAGCCCGGTAACAATCTGCCCGTTTGTGCTGGTGGTTTTTGTGCTGTGACTACCTTTCCAACAGGAACTGGACTGAGATCACTGGAGTATTCCAGTCTAGCCACTGAAAGGCTGCCTGTTTATTAAAACCATACTCTCTGTGAAATGCATCTTTGTCTATGAAATGGCATGGCCATTACATAATAAGTTTGTGACTTATGGTTGTCAGATAGCGTGTTTGCAGCAAGCAAAGCAGGAGGCCTTGAGGCAGCAGGATATGCTAGCCCAAGGCTGTCCCTCTCCAGGTGCTTTCATGCTTGCTTGCTTCATTGAAACGTAATAATCGATGGGACTTAGCTTCTTGAAGAATGAACAGCACTACTTCTACCATTGGATGAGGCAAACCCAAACCAGCAGCTGTAGTGTAAAATGTATCAGGAGCATCTGAAGCACCTGGACACCTGCCAGGGTGACCTGGAAAGCTACCTGGGTTTTCTCTAGAGCTCAGGTATTGGTAGCAGTCTAGCTCTGGTATGTTGGAGCACCATGAATATTAATTTACCCAGCTGAGAAGTGCTTGAAGCTGTGGATCCACAAACATTTTTCTCTGTGGCAATTTTGGCTCCAGCAGGTCATGCTGCCACCACCCAGGGCTGTTTGTGGCAGTCCCTACACTGCCCTCTTTGTTCTGCACAGAGGGGTGGCAGGAGCATGGCAGCAGGCAGCAGCAAGCCAGAATGGACATCGCCTGCTGACGCTGACTCTGTGTCCTGGAGAAATGTGTGTGTAACCACAACCCGAAGGGCAGGATGAATAAGCTTATGTGGAAGCCTGTGACTAAATCATTCTGGAAAATAGGCTTTAGGCTCTTTTGAAAGGCATCTTGAAAATGTTACCCATTGCTAGTAGGGACTAGATGTCTTAAAGTAAAGGCAAAAGGCCATTGAGTCTATTCTTTAAGCACATAGCGTCATGTATAAAAGAAATCACCAGCACAGCTAGCATTAGCTGGGAGATGTGAATTTTCTCTGCAAGTAATTGATGGCCATAAAGATTACGCTGCCCTCTCTAAAGTGGTTCCTGGTGTTAATCTAATCAGTGCCAAGTACAGTAGTTCTTGATCTGTGCCAAGAACCTCTCTCTTCTATTACCTGGTTTAAGCCTGTTCCCGGGATGCAAAAGTAACATTTCATAAGTATTGAAGCCAAAGCAAGATAGGAAAAAGCGGGTATCTTTTACAGGGAGATAGGAGAGAGGTCTGTTGTGTCTGTTGTATCAGTTTATCTGAAAATTCTGGCGGTGAAATGTTCCTTGCTCATTTGATTGTATGTTATCAAAGGGTGTGTACAATGTCTAAGAGCCGCAAACAAAGCTAAATTCCTGTGAGTAAATTATCCACCATGAATTACTCAACAGCTCCATACCAGTCAAGTTACAAATATTAGTATACATTGGCATGCACGTTACCAGTGTGATATCAGCTGATGTTGTTACGGTGCGATGCAAGAAATTGCCTAAATGATTCCATGTACCATTATATGGTAAGTGTGCAAGACCCGCTCTGCCTCCTACAGGTGCCCACCCAGCTCCATGCGTTAGGCCTTGAAAACATGCATTTGCAAGTTTGCCCCTAAGTGGTGCGGCACAAAAACTTCCACTCTGGCACTAAATCCTGGAAATTAGGTATGGAAGAAAGCAAAGACCTCCTGCCTCCTACAGTCGGTTTGGCAAAAGCAGGTGACAAGAGGCTGATACTTTTTACATCACTAAATCGGCCCTTCATCACGGTCCCTATGACAAGAATGTTATTTGCCTGCATGACTCTGCCAGCAAGTGTGTCTTGGGCAGGTACGGCCATGCACTGCGGTGGTGAACAGGGTCAGCAACATCAGTCAGGAGTTACTTGCAAGCTGTCTTTTACCAAAAAAAGCAAGCTGAACTGTTGACAGAGAGATGCCGAAGCCTTTGTAATGCCTACAGCCAAGCATGCCCCATGCTGTGATCTCATCAGATGTCATGTGCTAACTCGGTACTTCATGGAAGGCTTTTATAGGGTGTATGGGAGGCACTGTTGGGGAATAAGTGGCATGCTTTCTTCTGAATCTGGCTTAAACTCAGTATTAGTGGACACTGTCAGTGCTTACTCCAGTGTCAGTCTTGCTGTTAACCTCTTCTGTTGCTGTGGCCATTTTTCCATCATTTTTGCAAAAGTGCATGTGATAATGTAATTAATGCTTCTCAAGGTAGTGGAAGCAGACAAGTGCTTCAGGGTGGATCCCACATCTAACCATACAGGACAGGTGTGCGGTCAGGAAACAGAGGAAACATCAGGCGGTCCTCATTTTTGGCTGGGGGTATGGGGAGTGTGACATGAAAGGGGCAAAGGTGATGAGAGAAGAAAGTAGGAGCAACAGGCGTGTCCTGAAGCTGCAGTGAAGACTGGGTGAACACAGAATGACTGATGCTCACTGTACAAAATCCGTGTGATAGGAGTAAAGGGGATTGGCGATTAGAAAATAAGCAAAAACAGAATCTGAGAAATCACCCTTTTCCAGGCTATAGAGCCAAGTTCAGATTCTTTCAGGAACGGATTCCATTTATATCACTGAGAGGATAAAATACCTGCTCACACTGAAATGTGAGATTTCCATTGCTGAATTACAGTTTTATGCACTCAAACATGTGGCCCATGTCCCCCTGACCCCACCAGGAACACAGTTGCACAGCCTCTGTCATAGCTGGCTTGACGTGTTGGGTTGGCGGGATTTCCAGGTTTGGGATAGAAAGTTTCTGCTCTGTGACCCCACCTTTTTGCAGCCCTTCTGGCGCGTACAGAAGGGCATCCTTTCCCAGCACCCGTGGCACACCGATGGAACGCTCACTAATGTAGCAGTGAGCAGATTGGCTCCGTAGACTTCGGTTTGTCTGCGTTAGTTTTCATGGTCACAGCATACACCTTTTGCCAACAGGTGGGATGCACAGACTTGCAGAGTGTGCGCATTCATTGCTTGCATGGGCTTGCATCCTATTGCATGAACTTGGCTAAACAGCAGCATTTTAGATTTAGCTTAACTGTCAGTAGCACCTTTAACTCTGTCATAATAGAAAGTGTACAGCTCCATCCGTTAGCATCCTTCTGGATCACCGTAGAAATATTTGAAACAAAAGATGTTATTTTAATTAAGTGAAGTATCATACCCAGTTATTAAAAAATAGCATCTTTAATTCAAACTTTATTAATATTTTACTCTAATATGTACACATAGACGTGCACACACACAGTCACAGATTGCTATATGTGTGCATATGTAAAAATATATATATGTATGGGTGTGTTCTATATATATCCACACATGTATGTTTGACTGGAATATATATGAATTCTCAGTGTGTTTATAGAATGTTCTCTAAGACGTTTTGGAGTTCACCAGTGATATGTCATTATTGATGATTTATTCATATTACCGAAGTGCCTACAGAACCGAGCCAAAACAGGGATCAGACTGTGTTAAGCAGACTCTGAATGGTTCCTGCTTTGATGCAAATGTTTTAGAGAGGAGGTGAAGAGGAAGAAAGATGTAAGAACTACAAAGCAGACTAGTGGTTTAGCTGGAAATAAATTCTGGTGTCCTGACTAACACCTTTCGATTCTCACTGGCTTCACGTATTGCAGTGTAATGAACCATGTATCAGCAGCAGAATTTGTCTGAATGAATATTATCACGGATTTCTCTGATGCTGAGCTCTGCAGGGCTCCAAGCACTTGACGGCAGCCTTCAGAAGCTCCTCCTGCTCTACTGGATTTCAGAGTCCTGACACTGAATTTACTCTGCTCGTGCTGTGATCAGATCGGGCTAAGGCCGTGCTTTGCCCTCAGCACTCAGTCCAAGGTCCCTCTGAAGTTCCAAAGATGTGAGTTGCATTTTATCCCCATTATTCCTCATTTTCACATGCTTGTTCACATCCAGGTTCCGGAAGAAACTTCAAGAGGAAGTGCCAGAATCCTATTAGGGAAAGATTGTTGTGTTTTTACTCCCTGAGGAGGCCTGGCAAGATTATAAAGACAGCAGCGTGCTCCTGCAGAAGGCTGAGAGGTGAAGGAAGCAGCCAAGATGGAAAAGTTAATAGGAAGAGGGAAAAGTGTGAGAGTGGTACAGTGCCTGGGAACACGAAGAGAAGGGAAATGACTGATGAGGGAGAATGTGAGTCTTCTCTGGTTCACAGTGTTACAATATCACTGTCTGCATTTGTCACATCATTTAACAGTCACCTGCAAATGATTATTTTTATTGCATTTATGCTTTTCATCGCTTCTTGATGATTTACAATGAAAGCTTGAAAGAGTTCACAGCTTGATTTTTTTTAATATACTCGTTGTTGTTCTTCTGTATCTCAAGCTTTTTGTATACACAAAATTCTTGCCAGCACAAGTAAATTAGTTTGGATTGATTTTGATACATCAATGTACAATCCTTCTCCTACAGACACCCGAACGCTCATCAGCATCTGGGGCACACACTTCGGTTGGTGCAGTCATTTTCAGTAGCTCTAGTTTCTGTCCATAAGGAATGCTCAAACTGGCACAGCTTTTGCTGGCAGACAGGCTTTCAAAATGTCAGGAAGACAGAGATGAGGGAAGGAGGAGAGAGTGGAATTTTACAGGCGGTACTTGCATGTGCTAAATAAAAAATGGGGAGAGGCTTTATTTCCCTGCCTCAATTCCCTTTGCAGTTCACCTTTAAAGGAAAATATTTTTTTAATGCACATGCATTAAATGTGCTCATGTTCAGTTATGATTGTTGTTTAATGAATAGGATATTCGTTACACTGAAGCATATTGAACTTACAGAAACAGCTGGAAAAATATTGTACGCATTCATTACACACAAGTGAAGAAACAAGCATGTATGTGTATGTGTTTATGTGTATGTGCACACGTATATTAAACACCACAGAGCACGTTATCTGAGAGAGGGCCCTTACAAGGACATGGATGACATAAAATAACAGAGCAAGAGGTGAAAATAAATCCAAAGATCAAACAAAAACAGAATAGAAGAGAAAAACAGAGAACGAACTGAGAGGCAGCTATGCTAAAACCTGGCTGTGTCCCACATTAGTTAATTCAGATTTCCAGATTAAGACAAACCAATTTTTTTATTGCTTTCTTTCTGCTCTTTCATTGAAAACAGATACACCCCAACTCAAGGAGATATTTAAACATGTGCTTAACTTTAAGCATACAAGTAATCCCAGTGAAGTTGTTTTACTCAGTATTCAGAAAAGCCGGGATTAATAAAGACATTCACTGTAGCTAAAAACGTCAACAAGTTCCAGGTTAGTGAAGAGGGGGAAAACCTATTACTTTTATATATATTTAATTGTATATGTGAAGAAGAGGAAGCTTGTAGCAATACATACGAGTGAGAAGCCTAAAACTGCGGAAGAATAAGATGAGAAACATGAGGAGAGCAGGCAGATCTGTATCCACCAGGCTCATTTTTTTGATATATTAAGAAGAAAACCTGAACAATGCTAATCTTTTTCACTAGCTTAAGATAGTAGAACAATAAGGTAAAAGGGATAGAACTGGCTTTATTGTGGAAAAAAATCCATACCGTGTAACGAGTATAGGGATCATTAAATGTTTTCCTTTCCAACAGTAACTTTAATAATTTACAACAGGAGCTTATTAAACACAAACTACTGAAATCAGAGTTAAGATCAAAATGTCCATATATCTGTACCCAGGCATTTTAAAGGAGCTCCGTGGGTTTCTGGAGTGCCAGTGCGTGCGATCCATACCGGCTGGGTACAGGCTTCCAGAATCACTAAGCAGAAAATACCATCTATGAAAGGAAGCTGTCAAATAGGGATGTAAAAGGCATATTGCGTCTGCATTTCTCTAGAATAACATAGCGAAGATTAAGGTGGGTTCTATATTGCTGCAAATTTTGAAATCAGAGTATAGATGTTCTGAAATATGTGCTCTAGTATGAGTAAGAGTCCATTTAGGAAACCCCACAGTATACATTATATTGGGAGTAGAATTATGGGACAAATGCACACGCACTTACATCTAACTTTCTATTCACCAAGCCTGACTATGTGAAGTGGCTTCATACTCAATACGCTGGACTTCGTATTTTTAAACACATATATTAGACGTATCTTTCTTTATGCCTTGCATTGCAAAGCCGAGGTCCTAACCCAGGGCTTTCGCTGCACCTCCAGCAGCACACCTCAGAGTGACCGGCTGTAACTTGAGCTGAAGTCTCCTTTGCAAATTTTGTCTTGGATGAGCCAAATGCAGGCTCCTGTATGAATCTATAAAAATAAACATATCGCCTCTGATCTAAACCAATACAAGCTCAGGAAAGAGCAACAGCGTGACAAGCTGTGTCACGGTGGAATAGATGCTGGATGCTCATTTCTTTTGTTCCCTGTTTCGATGCAACACCAATGCATCTATTATTTTATTAAAAAATCATGTGCCACAAAAGCTGGTTGTCTATGAAGCACTTGCTGGTGTCCCCTGGAGAACCGATTAGCAAACAATATTTTTTACATGTATACACCGTATTGCTTTATTACCTCAATACCTTCTAATTTTTAAGTAACTGCCCTTATTCTGGCAACAGCACGGTGAGAGGAGGTTTTGTTACAGTACTCTTAGATCCTGATAGCAGGATTCTTACTGGAGATAATTACCAAAACCTCCTTCAGCCCCAGAGGTCACCATTTGTAATGAATAATCAAAAGGATGTTGCATCCAGAGGACACCATGCTTGAGCTTATGTGGAGTATCAAAGCTGAGACTGATACCGGACTGGTCCTTACCTACCAGTGCAGGCAGCTACCAAGAGACATGCATTTAATTGCTCTTTGTTTTCTCTCAGCTGCACCATGACTTGTTCAAGCTAACAATCATGATATGTAGAACAACACTGATACTCCTTCACTTGCAAGCTTCAGTGAGGCTGAAGGCATTAACACTTGGTCAGACCTTCAGGAGCTACAATATTTTTCTCCTTCATGCTAAAAAGGAGATGAATGAGCCAAAAGCTAATGGTATCTTTATTCGTTGGTCCTTCCCGAAGTCTGATAATCTGAACATGTTTCTCAACTCCTTGCTCCTGTCCTTGAATGAAACAGTATTGGTTTATAAGCTGCTGAAATATAAATGTATTATATGGAGACATCAGAAAAATGGGGATCAGACTGGGTAGGTAGAGAGCTATGTAACATGGATGTTATTGGTTTAATTGCATGAATGAAGGTTTCTAAGGAGGCTTCTGTTATCTTCTGGAGAAAGGGGAAAGAAAAGCAAAAGTACTGCTACACGGACATAAATTTAAAAGAGCAACAGCAAAGAAAATAAATATTGTCATTTTTAGTGGCCTCTTCATTGATTATATGAATTTGGGTTCAACAGAGAATGTTTATAAAATTAGAGCTTTTCCTTTTTATCTGCACAGTCAGAGATTGGCTCTAGGTTGCCAGGTAAATTAAATGGCTGTTGAAAAAGCTTTCTGTGGATGTAGACAGCTCACATCAGGTCCATCCTTAATTTTTTTCAGAACCTACTGTCTGTCAAAAACTGAGGAATTACAAAAACCCACAACAAACCCAAAGGTTCAGTGTAAGAATTACAGTTGGCTGTTTGGGCCTCTAATTGCCTGGTGTCCTTGGCAAGAACAGAGTGCCGTATCATTTGATGTCTTGAACCATAGCCTGCAATAATCCATACTCTTTAATCCTTCATATAGCTGTTGCTATGTCATCACAATTTATTTTAAAATGGTATTCTTTAGTACTAATCTCATTCCTAATCATTCATATTAATGTTAGCATTAGAGTGAATTAGGGCATTATTTGCCTAATATGTGCCATATGTGACACTTAAGTACTTGTAAGTAATTGCATATCAGAGAAGACAGCATTAAAGTGAATAGCACAGACAGTATGAAAAATGAAAAAGACTAATATTAAACTTTTAATAGAAATAACTTCAGCAAAACTTTCCCACAGGCAACAGTACTCTGATATTTTTAGCTGGTTGGGGCCAATGTATGTTAAGAATAGCATTCACTGCAGTGGGAAAATACACAATTTCTATTACGGGGCAGTCAGAATAACAACATACTGATGAAACACTGGTATAAAATATGTAATTATCTAGCATGCAAAAGAATAAATCACATAAACTGTTTACAGTAGGAATTGTGGAAGGACAATGACACATTGTTGTCTTCTTTGTGTAGCAAGGATAAAGTTTGGCTTCTAAAATTGCAAGATCTAATTCATGGTGTTTATGTGATGCTTCCTGCAAGAAGAGTCTGATAAGATTTTTTTTAATTTCTAATAAATTAGGTTAGATATTAGCTTGGTTAAAATGGAAGATAGAACTGGATAAAATTAGAAAGATGTTAGCTCGGATGACATCTTGCGTTTCTTCACATTGTACCATTAGACTAAAATTACACAGAATGGTCCTCCTTTCCCATGCCGCTGCAGCTAACTGCAATTTTGCTTCTAGAACCATTACAGTGTTGTAATTCATAGGGTGCAAAATTCATAATCATACCACAAGTGAAGTCGCACTCTTTGAGCACTCTGCGTGGAATGATTATTCTTATTACAGAACGACTAGTCCATCATATTAATAGTTATTAGTAATGCAGAGAACAAAGCCATTGTGTGTCCTCACCTATCATCATATACAAAAATAACCCCGTCTGTTCTGTGTGCCATTGTTGTATCACTGTAAGTTGTAAAAATAGGGTGAAATCAATATTTTTTGTCTGTCCTCCTTGGTAGCAAAGAAAGACCTAAGCTTCAGGATTAGTGGGCAGATATGAGGAGGATTTCTTTCTTTGTGATACAAATCTGTATTAATTGATTTTTCTTGATGTGGATTAATTGCAGCTCTTTATTAGGAATAATATCACAAATAAACTATAGACAAGTATAGATTGCTAAGCCTAGATTTCAACCGAATGAGGCTAATCAATATCTAAGTCTGTAACTTAAAGCAATTTATTAAGGCCTCAGGAAAAGCTAAATAATATACGTGAGAAATGTCTCATCTGGAGCCTTCAAGGAGTTTCTCCCTAAACAGAATAAATACATTTGTAATATATAATTATTGCAGATTAAGCTTGCTCAAATGCTTTTCATTTGCCAGCTATTAGGCTGAGGGTGCGGAGGAACACCTCAGCAGCTCAGCTGTGGTAGCAACACCCTGATGGGCCAGACCCCCCTCTCTGCGTTTATCATCAGGATTTCAGTTCAGGAGAGGAGGACAGCTGTCACGCTTTGCAATACCTCAAGTTTCTTTTTACCTTTTTGGTAATGAAAGTGTTCGTATTCTCATTTTAAGGAAGTGTAATGTGTTGTATACTCGCTGTTGTTTCTGATGGCCTACACTAGACAAGAGACATATACTTCAGTTGTGGCCAAGGCATTTAAGCACAAATGAGAGCCACCAAGCACAGCCCACAAACTGCTGCTGTGCCAACACGTAGGGAGGAGCGTTTCCCATGGGGATACCAGTCTCTGGTCCCACCCTGAAGGATGGCTCAGCCAGGGCCAGCTGGCCATGCCTTCTGCTGGGGGCTTGCTCACTGTCTTCGGGTACCGGTTCTTTGCCATCACCCCGTACCTGTGTGCTGTGCGTTGGAGGTGCCCAGAACGCAGCTGGGACTCTCAGAATCACTGGTACCTAAAAAGTACACCCACACAGGGTTAATTTTCATCAGTATTGTACGGTAGATACATTTTGTGTCTTATAGGTCATCAAGAACTTTCCTTGGCTATTTTATATGTTGCGTGATTTCAGATAGATGGTAATTAGACAATAGATTCTGTACGATTTGAGGTTGAAGTTAGCCAACAGTTACAAAAAAACCCAGGAGAGCTTAGTGCTTCTGTTAATTTACATTCTTCATGTACAGCCACAGAACACATATAGCAACGCTTGTATTACCATTGTTTTAGACAACATTTTGGGTGTCTGTAGCAACTTTGGCGCCATTCAGTCTCTGATTGGATTGGTGCGTCATTCTTGCTCTTGGTTCAGTCAAATGTACTGTTCAGGTTCTGATCTCAAGCATCCATTTAAAGTTAAATACACGAGCAAACATAATTAAAATTGCTACTAATATGTAGCCTTCAGGAAATTATTTTAGCGACTTGCAGTGAGTGTATAATGCAAAGTGAATTTCAGGGTTCTGTGACTTAACAGCTTTCAGAATATAAACTTATCATAAAAGAAGGGGAGTGGCTGTAGCCATGATTAATGATATAGCCATGATTAACACGATTGCTATAATACTTGAGGCAGATCCTAGGTTTAGAAGCACTAAATGTAAAACCTAGCATAAAACGCCTAAGTCAGCGCAACAGCAATGAACAAAAAAGATGTATTTCAAAATAATGTTGTAATAAGTATATTTTGAAAATGCTTCGACATATTGGCATATGATCTTCCTGGACATGTGGGTGGATAAGACAGAAACAGACTTAAAGCATAAACTAGTCGTTTGACCAGTTCAAATTTTAGCACTTACCAAATTCGCAAACTTCTCTGAGGTTGCAAAGGAGATGCATTTGCCTTAGTAGTTCCACAAGTGCTGCACTTAACTAAAAGTTTCATTTGTGTTGCTTAAGAAACATGGGCTTAGAGCTGGAAATCTCAGATTTGTAGTGCAAGTCCCAGGTGTCAGAGGGGCTACAGCAGGCATAAGTGCAAACAATTTCTGTCTGGAAGACCATGAACAGTGGGATAAGCCAGGCAAAACATTCTGTCAACTCTCCGATGGGCACATACTGGTAACCAATGCTGTTACTGCTCTAAGCTTTGACCTCTTTTTTCTTGACCTAGGCTAGTACTGGCCCTCTGGTTACCACCTTAACTTCCAGTGCTGGAGCCTGTATTTTCCTCCAGTGGAGCTGATAGAACTTGACTCTCCCTATGAAGTTACCATACAGTATTAATTCACGCAGAGTGAAGATAAGCTAACCAGGTATTTAACTTGGTTAAATGACTTGACTTTGACTTCTGGCTCCCATATACACTAGTTTGTCCTTGTCCTTTTATTAAGTATTGTTTTGGCAGCTGAATTATCTAATTCAAAGTAGCTAGTACCTGACCTAGCTAGCCACTTCTTGCAGGAAAGGCTTAGCATGATGTGGGGCTCATTTTTCTGCATGCTATGGTTCCTTTACACTACCATATGGGAAATATTTATACTAAGTATATTTAAGTGCTATAGAAATAATGCCCTACATAATTACATCATGAAAGATGGCAGAGGACAGAAATTTCTTGCTTTTTCTCATTCGTTTATATTTCTTAGACCCTTTCTCAATTCCCTATTGCTTCTAGGGCAGCACCACAGACCAAAGCCTAAATCTGAAGATGTGTGGAAATGGTAGGGCATAAGTGCATCCAGGATAGACTGCTCCTGCGTTTGATAGCTAACAAAGCCAAGAGAATAAACATCATAGTAAGTCGGTGTGCCCTCTATCTGGCTTAGATTATCTGGAGGCCATCTGAATAAACTCTCAGCTGAAACAGGAAGCCCTGGGACTAGATCTTTCACCTTCCTTTGATTGTCATTTTCCAATTGTTTTCATTTTTCAGTGACGCCAGCACACTTGTTCATTGATGTTCCATTTTGGCCTTGGCTGTGCCAGATCCACCCAGAGAAGTCAGAAGCCAAGAACAAATTGGGCCTAAATTAAGGGTGGGCTTTTCTTGAGGCATCTTTACATGTAAGCTCCTGAAGTAAGATGCAGACAATGCTGAAGTTTTGTATAAGTGGTGTTAAGACAAGGTACTTCCAGATCATCAGGCTTCTTAAATAAGGGGAAATATCAAAATCATGGATACCAATGGCAGAAATATTACTGTGAAAATACAATAAAATGTGTCCATGGTTTTTTTCCAAACTAGAAAGCTATCACAACTAGATAGGGAGAGATTTTGCTCATTTTCTCGTCTCTGATGTTAGCCTGGTAATGCAAAGGAAACAGTACCACAAAAAGGTGGCACAGCAAGTTCAGGTATCCTCTCCTCCTCCTCTCCCTCTTCCTCTCCTCCTTCTCTCCTCCTTCTCCCCCCCTCCTCTCCTCCTCTCCTCTCCTCTTATGGTTTATAAGCACTTATGGTTTATGGGATATATTGCCCAGGTATGGAAGTCTACCACCGATTAAAGACAGACACAACATGCTAGCAAGTTCAGCACAGTGATTTCCCATCTCTTCTGTTTTGTTTTGGATCACTGCCAGCCCCAAGACGAAGCGCTACGCTGTCTTGGTGAGAGTGGTTTGCTCGTGTGTGACAACGGAGAGAGAGATCTGGGTCTTTTATGCACATCACTCGTATTTATGGAGTCCTTGTCATCTGACCAAAACTCATAATTCTTTGGGAACAAGAGAGGGAGTGGGGATGAGTGTTGAGAAGGCTGGGTTTTCTTAATCTTATGTGTGGCCTGTCCATTTTAAGCCTGGGACTGGTTGGCAAGGAAAGCAAACCAATGTCCACGCACGCATCTGTTTTTCTTGTGCAAAACATTTCAGTTGTACAGGGGTTGTCAGTTTGGCACTCATCGTTAACACTAAAGTTTAGAGGGGAAAGGCTGCTCTGGAATGGTCAAACAGAGAAAGTCATCCATGTATTTGCATTTTAGTGCTATTAGCGGTGCCTCATTCAGAGCAGCTCTCTGGTCTGAGGACGGATTTGCAGGGTAACTGCATTTTTGTAGGTTTCCTTTGAAACAGAAACAAAACAGAAAAAGAAGCACCAAAACACAATTTTAAAAATAGGATGCTTTAAGATGCCTCCTGAAAGTCACAGGCTGTCCTTATATCGTTCAATTTTTTGAATTCTTCAGGAGTGAGAACAGACTCGGTTGTCAACAGAGTGCTGTTCACAGAAACTAGGCAGGAAAATGAAAGAAGGCTCGCTATTGTTCAGCGATGTGGTGTAGGCTGCAAGAATGCGTTGGGAATGCAGCGCCTGCATGTCAGGCAGAGAGAGAGGTCTTTGTGTGAAAACACTGAAGCAGAATGTCAATCATATAAATAGCTACTATCTCATTTTTTTATCTTGATCATTGCTATCGTGCTTCTTCAATTGGAGGCCATAAGGATAGTTATCAATTTCCTGGAACATACTGGTGTCTAATCGAAGCAGTCCAGATACCGCATGCAGGGGAGCTGACCTACCATGAAGTGGGGAACAGTGTTGGAAGCGTCAAACCTCTCATGTGCCCTCTGCTTTATACCACTTTCTGACATAGTCTTGATCATAATTTACGGATAGGTAACATAAAACCACCCTGCCCTGGTGTCACTTAGAAGCAACATAGTTTTTCCTAAAATACAGATATCTTTATCATTCCCCAGAAGAATGAACGTGATTTGAAATATTCATAATTGAAAAGGAAAGTGTTGGCTTATAGAAAGGAAAGCTGCACACTTATGCAAATGTAAAAAAACCATGTTTTATCTCACAATGGTTGACATTGTGTCCGGGTGCAATGATGTAAGAGCACTGTACAAAATTCCTCAAAATTCTGAACAAAATAGAGACAGCGTGCCTGAAAAGGGTGCATTTGTGATTAAAATAATTCTACTCTTCAAGCGAATTAATGCTTGAAACAGAAGCTTGCAGAGCTGGGAATAACATACCTGTTATGACCTGAATTAAACTGACCTCCTCTGAAGTCCCGCTTCTCCTGGGTTGGTGTTACTTTGTGATGCTTAAGGCAGATCCGCCTCCGAGGTAACATCACTGTTTTGCTTGCCAGTAATGGGAAGAGATCACATACTGAAAAGATCCACCCCACTGGGAGAAGCTGAGTCAGTATTTTATTAGCCTGTAGAACCATGTGCTCTGTAGCAATCATAAGGGATCTGCTTCGGCAGAGTCATTTAGGGCCAGGAGGAGAAAATCCTGCAAGCTGCATTGACCACGTGTGCAGATTTGATGTGGCACTCAGAGGTAAGAGCTGCCGGGTGTATAAGTGGGAGGTAAGCGGTCCTGAGCGGTGCAGGGGACCTACTTCTGCACCATCAAAACCAGGGAGAACGTTGCCAAGAAGTTACCTTTAATCACTGTGTCGCTGGGCACTGGCCACATTATTATTCCCGTGTACCAAGGCCCACATGGGATGGCCTTATCTCAGAAACACTTTTTCCTGACGTGGTAAGTGACTAATCTAGGGAGCAAGGAGTAGAGCAGGAAAGCTAATAATAAATACCTCTTAAGTCATGCTTCCTTAGGCTCCTAGCATACTCCTTTCCATTTTATCCTGAGTATTGACAAGCAAGAGAACATGGGATTTCGTCTTCCTCAGGTATAACTCTTGGAAACCCTTGAAGTACTGGTGTTCCCGCCACGGGAACCTGTCCTAGGTGCCACCACACCACCCCTAACCATTTGCCAGCAGAGGTGAGAACTGAATCAGGAAGCTGACCCATGTTAAAACCACCTGTTCTCCCACCAAGTTAGTTTTAACCCTACACAGGTTTTTTGGGGCTGAGTGACCATCTAGCTGCACAAACAGATATATTAACAAGAGAGGAGGCAGCATGGACAGGAGGAGGCAATGAGCAGCCAGGAGCTAGGGGAGGGCAGGACAGCTTGTGCTTCAGCTCCCTCCCAAGCTAGCAATCGGTACCTGCTCCAGCACACGGTGGCTTACATTTCTAGTGATTCATATCTGTCTCCTCTGATGCACCCTTTAGCCACCATACCTTCTACGCCGTACCTCATGCTCGAGAAGGCCTTCTTGAAGAGAGCCTTAAGAGCGTGGATCTCGGGGCAAACCATGTTACTCCACCACCCAGTACTATTATTCAGTATAGTGAATATTATTATTCAGTATAGTGAATAAACTATAGGCTATATCAAAATCTCAGTTCATTTCAATCAATGTAGCCCTCTTCAGTAGGGCTGTGCTGATTTGTGCCAGCTGAAGATTCATTTCACTGCCGCCTTCTTCGTTTTTACAGCAACTGTAGCTGTACAGCACTTAATAACAGCACACTATTATGTTAGAGTTTTCCATGATTCATTTCAGGAATTCAAAGTACACATAACCATTTGTACTTGCTGCTTAAATGCTTTGCAGAAAATAATCTTGATTGTAGAAGCAAATCTTATTTGTGTGCAAAAATACTATTTGGCCAAAAACTGGCAATTGCCAAAGTGACCAGAACACAGAAATGTACAGGAGGGATGTACCGTTGTGAATGGCCAATAACTGAAGAAAGCCATGTATTGTTTCACTAAAATTTTAAAATGTTTTTCAGACTAACCCATGAAAAATATTCAGTTTCATTCTAGAGGGTAAAAACCTCCTGAGAAAGATTTTACATCTGTTCTATTTTGGTTGCAAAAATCTAATTTATTTTTTTCCCCATTAAAACACAATTCGGAATATATTTTAATATCAAATCCTGCAAAGTGTTACTGAAAAAATGTTACAGTTCCTTAGGGAAGAGGGAAGGGTTATTTCTTTTGCATTTGTCTTGTGTTGTGAGGGCGTAAAAAGGAAAATTTCTTCTAATAGCGATAGTTTAGTCAAAAGCTGTTTAGAAAGAAATATGATTTGACCGAGATAGTGGCCAATTCTTGATTTAGATCTTTTTTTTTAGCTTTTATTAGCACTGTACAAAGCAAACACTCCAGTTGGGGTTCCAAACTACAACTACCAAAAATCTCTGATGACTAATGCTTCCTGGCTGTACTTCATGCTGGCTTGAAAAGAACAAGACTACTTTTTGTCTAAGCCTGTACTAATGTTATATAAAAGGATGTGAAAAAGGTTGTGTAGGTCCATCCACAAACATCCGTCTTTTGCATATGCTTGTGGTGTTTTTGCTAGTGCTTTTGGGGAGAGTTAATCTAATGTTTAATTAAATCATTTAGCTTTATTCAAAGCATACTTTTTTCCCTAGCTGACAGTATTTTTCGTGCAGGGATTTGCTGCAGTCCCCAAAGAAGAATGAATAATGTTTCCTATTTTGACCACAGAGTGATCTGATCATGCATGCTGTCAGTGGACATTGCTACTGACTGGCTTCCAGGGAGAAATAACATCCGTCGTCCACTCTGTCCCAGCCACAAGGTCATGTGGCGGCGGGGTGCCCTGCTGGTGGGGAGAGCATGTGATGGCGAGTTGGGATTCTGGATTCTTTCCTTGCCCTGATACTGAGTCAGGCTGTGACTCTGGACGAGTCAGGCAGGCGGTAATTAAAAAGAAGGAGATAATACCCACATCTCCCAACCATTATGAAGGTCATTTCTGTGTATTTAGGAGGCCCTTTGACCCTCGAATGAAACTGTTGGATGACCATAAATCAAAAATAACAGCTCAAAGTAGGTGCAGGACTGAGCACACGTCTGATTTTCGGTAGGAATCTGGGACCACCAACCCATAGATTCAGAAGCATCGTATAAACTCCTCAAGAAATAAAGACTGAGGAAGATCTGCATGAGAATCCTCTTTTTGCTCAGAAGATACACTGCCTTCCCACTCCTGATCCCTCCCTTCCATCAAGTAAGGACCTTTCATCTAGCTGCTTAATCCCTGCTAGCACCCACCCTCATGCCTTGTTCCTCCCTCGCTCTTCATTAAGCCCGACAAAACATATTTCCAGTTGAGACGGACTGGAAATTTAATAATCCCAAGTGCGCTGCCAGCAATACTCCCAGTCCTTTCCTCTGCTGGCCTCAGCTGCTGTTGCAGTCCAGCTCCCCCAGTTACCCTTCCACGCTGGGGAAAGGCTAGAACTGGTGGGAGGCTCCAGCAAGACCAGGAACACCCAGGGCTCAGGAGAAGGCTGGAAGCGGAGGCTGGAGGGGGTGGGCTGGGTCAGAGTTTCTCCCACCTCTAAAGTGGTCTCAACGTCCTGTGACTAAACTCTCCCCCTCCCCCTGCCACAGCACCCTCCTGTGGATGCTCTCAGATACAAAATTATTACCTGCTGTCCTACGGGGAATTGCAGTTTGTAGGAAACGCACTGGCCAGAAGAGCTGAACTTCTGCTTGGGCACCTTATAATCGCCAGATTTTTAGTCATGTTCAGCACTTTACATTCGTTTGCCAGATACACTCTTGAGAAGTTCACTTATAGTAGCCAGAAAGACAAAGCTTTATGAAAGGAATAAATAACTGGAGAAAGAACTTGTTCAAAAAATCAACATCGTATCCAAAGGTCCAATTCCTATGCGCACTTCAAGATCCTGTGAAAAAGTCACTGATGCTTAGTGAAACACTTTTTTTAACATTCATATCATTTTTGTGTAGTTATATTTCTGTATTGTAGTCTGTCCTTTGGTTGCTGTTTGTACATTAAAACATGGGATCTGCATTTGAAGAGGATCTTTGATCCTTGCACTGTTTTCAGCTAGCAGTTTTGTGGTTATCTTCATTCTTATGCTTCAGATAACTGACAGTTTCTGCAGGCTCCCTTCTTGTTTCTCCCTCAATTTTCATTCTCTCTCAGGTCGGACTTTTGTTTAGACAGGTTATTCTCAAAGCAGAAACTTAACGGAGTCGTATTAGCCTAACGCACGTTAAATTTTCACTTCCCCAGCCCGTACGGCTTGGGCAGGGCTGTACCAAGGCTCACCAGGAGGAACACTCCTACGGAGAGCTGTGGCTGCTGGGAACCGAGACAGCGATTCAGCCTCACAGGACCTGACAGCACTGCCTCTAAACCACAGATCCCCTAGGTCAGGGAAACCTTTGGACGTACATCCTGGGACTAGCTTAACCCTTTGGCACCCCAGAACACGCTCAGGATGCTCAAGCGGGGGGTTATGCTACATCTTAGTTACAGCTGTGTAGTGCGTACACATTTCTTGACACAAAGAGGTTGCTATAAAATGACTGCTCTGTTCTAAACTGTTGCTAGCAAATTGTTGCGAACATGGGAAAGAAATGAGTGTTGAGAGCTGGGCATCATTGAAATATTTCAATATTATGTACGGTGACGCCTGTAATTCAACATTTGCTGTGGTAAACACAGCAGAAATGACTGTAGCATAATGTTATTCCATATTCTAAGCCAGATTCTTGAGGTTTGTTTTATTTATATCACATGTGGCTGGGAGAAATAATTCTAGGAAGGCTCATACCATATATTTTCTTTTCAAGTTGCCAAAATATCTCAGAGAAATCAATGGCTGGGGTCTCTGCTGTGTGGCTAAAGATTTATTTTCAACCTCTCGGTGCGCCAAAATCAGGAACAATTATTCATCTGTCCTGAAACTGCCGATACAACCTGCTAGCAACAGATGGTGTGAATGAAAAGCCAGAAGTGACCATTTTTAATATTCAATAGATTAAAAAAACTTAGTTCTTTAATCTTATCTCGCCTCTTGTGACCGAGGGTCTAAGGTATTGACTTAAAGACAATATCAATAGCCTTGATTTGAACCTGAATCAACCAGGGAACTGGATCTTCTGAGATACTTTGTACCTCTACATGATGCTGCGTGTTCCTAGTCTCTGTTGACCTTGGTGTGAGATGAGCACTATGGGCTGCTCTTCGGCAGCTTAAAAGCTCAGGCCCCGTCGGAGCAGCGAGTGCTGCAGGTACGGTGTGGCTGCTCTCCGGGGGTTCTCGTTTAGGTCTGAACTTGTACAGTAGTTAAGAACCAACTCCTGTCAATGCCTAGGGATGGAAAAATATTACATTACTAGATATTATCTCAGTCTTGCTGTATTTATACATCTCAATTACAAAATCGGGAAGTGTTGCCAGCCATCGTTTGGATACAGCTGGCATAAACACACGCGCACACACACAGAGAACAAAACAAAAAGATCCCAAACTGCAAGCCTGCTTTATTTTTCAATTAGTTAAGGAGTATGGAAATCCGAGTTTTGCAGCCTTGCGGGGTGCCTGGTGCCTAGTTCAGGTACCGTGCAATGGCTGGGTGCAAGTTTAACTGGCTAGCCTTTCCAAAAAAAACTAATCCCAGGTACCGAGCGGGGTGGTGCTATGCTTCCAGTGAGACTGGGTTTTGCCAGTGTGCCACTGCTGGGGGGGGCAGACCATCAGCAGCACGGACACAGAATTCCACAGCTTCCCATGAGAGGTGGATCCCAACCATAGATTCACACTCACCTCACCTATGGGAAAGGCTGTATCTGAATTTCAGGGTTGGGATTGCTCGTTATTTTCCCTAATACCTCTGCAGCCCAGATTTATTTGTGAGAAACGGGCAGGGGGGACACGAAACCACAACAGCAGCTCGTATATAAAGGCAGTGCTATTAACACGGTGCAGGTGAGAAATAGCCTAAAGTTTTTACACTAATACTTTGCCAGGCCCTGTATCCTGTCACTATGTACTTGCCAAGTAACTGCAGCAGATGTGGACAGATGACAAACTTTGCACGCGTGACTCTGGGACAGACACAACCTCTTTCTGCAAACCAAGGGCTGCAATTTGAGAAGCCGTTACTTTCTCTATTTTTAATGCCTTTATTGATACTTGTCTGCATAGACCCCGCAGCCTGGCAGGCCAGCAGCTCCTCACCCGCAAATCCCAGTTCTGGTCCAGGCCTCCCTCCTGCAGTTGTTCTGCTCTACTTGAGTGTGGACCCTCTGCCCCTTTCCGCCTACGTGTCCGCACACAGAAACCACTGACCACGGTCAGGCGGTCCCCTGACAATACAGCATGTGGGAAAGCTCTTCCAGGGTGAACAGCAGCCTTTCAAGAGCTCAGGCCAGAGAGTAAAGGCCGATGCACCATGGGAGAGTACTGGAAGGACGTGAAGTTTTCTGACGAAGGGAAAAGGAGCTCTCCCCTGTGGGTTTTTCTCTGGAGGCTACAAGAGGGAGATTTCTGAGTTGGAGGAGTGCAAGAAAAAGGAAGAAAAACATTAAAAAATAGCCAGCTAGAAAGATGTAACTTTAATTTAGCACATTATCATAGTGATGCTAGGTGCTGCTATGAAACAGAAGACGCTGGGAGGGAAAGATGCACTTAAATATGAAATTATCTTGGACAGCAAAATTTAGTGTGCCCAACAGTGAGACAAAGACCTAATGAACGAGGGCACGGCTAATCTCACATAAAATCACCTCAGTGTTATGTCAGCCTAAGCTGTTGCTGACAGCGGCGGCCCCAGCACACCCCAGCACACCCCAGGGAGTCCATTCCTGCCGCTCGATCGGGCAGTCCCGCGGGGTGACGGGGCGCTGACCCAGCGATGGGCACGAATCGCTCCGCTGTCGGTGTCATGGCAGGGAGAGCAGGCGACGTGGTAACTAACTCACGAACAAGCAACTAGACGTGTAGCGGGCGTTTGTGGGGAAGCAGGGGGCAGTGACAGGCCTATGCGTTGTGTTGGCATTGTGGATTTCTGCTGGAGCGAAACGTCTGTGTAACTGTGGCCTGGGAGGTCTCACCTAATGGTCTGAGTAGAAATCAGCACAGCATTCTTCATGTCTACTTATAGATGAGAGATGGATTCTCTTCTCAACTTTGGATAGGTCTTGCACCTAGAATGTATTCACTCACCTGAAAATGGGGTTGTAAAGTGATTATTTGGGTTTGTAACATTTTTTTTGTCTTTCTGGTAACTCCATTTATGACAGAAAAATATTAAAATGTCTGCCTGTGAAAACTACTTTCTGCCAGGCTCTGAGATGCGGTCCTAAATGTTCTGCGCTGCAGTAATTCCAGATGCCCAGTGATATCTTGCCACGCAGGACATAGGGAGTTGAAGGATGTTGAACACTGAGAATTCTTCCACTGCACGATGATAACAGAAGCGTTTGTTCTCAGTAACCCTCGGCTGATCACCTGTAAAAATGAAATGATTAATAGTCCCCAATATTTCCCATTTTTAGCAGGCATGAATCTGAACAGTCTGAACTTCAGACGAGCCTTCCTTACAAACCGCTTTCCTTACATAGGCCTGAAATGCTCGTACAGCCCCTGCCTTTGTATCAGCGCGTTACAAACGCTCACGGTGTTTTGCAGCGTTCGACTCTGCGCGGTCAGACTCCTTATCCGAACTTGGAGTGTTTCATCTTTCATGTTCTGGATTTTATGATTTGAGTTTATCTCCGATTTCTAACCTGTAGTGAGAAGACCAGACTGCTGCCTGAAAGTGGTGCTGAATGCAAAGAGCATCATTGCACTGTCAAAGTCTCTTTCATGAAGCTGTTTCATTTTGAAGTTGCATAACAAAGTCAGGAGAAACCACTCCTCATGAGCACGTGCAATGACATCTTCAGCATTTCTTACTATCAAGACATACTTTTTGTCATGATTGTGTTGCAAGTCTCTCTGTCTCCCTGGCTTCCAGCAGAACTTCTGCACTATCACCAATGAATGAAGTCTGGCTATCAGAGTATGTATCTCTGCATGTGCCCACAAAACATAGGGTTCCTTAATACAAAAATGGTCTGTGTCCATGCAGAAAATAGCTTCAGCGCTTCTGCGAATGATACAGTCTCCAAAGCACAACCAGCTCTTGTAATCACAACAAGGCGATGCAGAAAAATAAGTGAGGGGTCAAAGACTTGATACGAGAGCACTCAGATCTTTGCAGAAGTGGAACTAGGATTACTTTGTTTGTTTTGTTCTCAGAGAAGAGAGCTTTCCAGCCGATATTAGCATTCTAAAAGAGAAAAGTCTCCAACCAAATACGCCCTTAGAGCTCAAGGGGGACATCTCCAGTACTATCTGCAGAAGAAACAGGAATCTCACGGGGTTCCAGGTGCTGCCCCACCTTTCCCATGCCTAGTTCTGCTGCAAACACGAGAAGCCAGTGCCAGTAAATATCTCTCGCTGCAACGCAGTATGGGACCCAACACTGGGAATGAGCTTGCGCCAGCCGTGGCACAAGTAACTCTGATATGAGTTTAGCAGAGATGAAAGGCCCTTGAACCAATGGGTGACGACTTATGAGCACCAAGGGAGGAAATCAGCCCGCCACGAGCAAATTTTTCTGCTGTCTAAATGTACTAAAGAAACACTGCAAAAACAAAGAAAAAGCCAGAGAATTGGAAATTATTTCTTGGGGCTTTTTTTTTTAAGATCATGTTTCAGTCCACTCTTTTTTGGTTTTATTATTTAAAGAAAAAACCCAAAACAGTTTCCTTTTTCTTTTAGTCTATATATTGAACAATGCCAGGTATGCATTATACAGAATAGCCCAGCCCCAGTTTGGAGTAAAAGGAGAGAAAGGTCAGCACTTTACAAGACTGAATCCCAAGTACTGCCAGAGTGCCTGACATCACGTAAACTGAAGAAAAGTCTGCAATAACTTAACTTCTTTTTTTGAACGAGTGCCTGGTGCTGGAAGGTATCTAGAGCCATTGACAAGAAAGGCATCTGAGGACACTTAGCATTATCCAGGCAATATTCAACGTCTTCCAAGATTCAGTGCCTCAGCAGGCAGGAGCAGAGATGCGGATTTTTTAGCATCCAAAAAAAGAAAGGTGAAGGGTTCATCCTAGTTCTAGGTGGTATTTTAAAGCTAGCATGGTTAAGGCATGCCCAGTGCTGTTGCCAGCAGCTTGCAAACCATTTACTTTTGACTTTTCATGTGTGAAGGACCAGATCAGAGTTGGAGTTGGCATCTAGCACGAGTGCAGAGCAAGCGTTGAGTCTACGCCTCATTTGTTTCCTCATGAGACCATTCGTATTTTCTATGTATCTTGAAAACAAAGTCTTCCATACCTCAGTTCATGCAGATGGCTCTGTAGTGCTCTCGATACAGGTGACGACTGACATCAGCTGACGATCTGTTCTTCCATTTGTAATTCGAGATTTAACCTTTTTGCAACAAAATCACAGAGAATTAAGCCATTTGTGGCAATGACTGTAGTCAAAGACTAGGAAATAAAACTAGGAGCATATATAAAATAAAAGTATCCATGATATGATCACGTATACATGTATATAATTATAAAAATTTCAGCAGCCCACTTGCCAGAATTCTAAAACTGGTGATGAGGTGACAGACAGGTGAGCTATATGAAACTTTCCAGTCAGAGATATTTTTCTGGTTATCGTTCATGTGATTTTATTTGAAAAGCGATTTCTATGGAAATGGGGAAAGTTGAGTCACTCTTGATTCATGCCCCCCAAAAAAGAGGCATATGTATATATGCATAAATATAAATAGGAGTGGGGGACGTGTGCATATATATATAAAAAATATAGATATTAATATCTATAAATAGGAGTGGGGTGTGTGTGTATATATATATAAAAATATATATATAAGACAGCAAGACAGACCATTATGGAAGAAAAACTATATGTATGACTGATGATCCTAATGACCATTAGCACTAAATCCCTTAATGCCTCAGAGAATTCAGACAGAGCTAGTCCTAAATAACAATAAATCTGCTTTTTGTTGGAACTTCAACTTTGTTATTTTCTCTACTATGTTGCTTTGAAAATCACAGTGTTTTCACTGCTCTGCCTTAAACAAAGTTTAGTTGCAATTTAAGTGATGTGATTTACACTCCATTAGTTTGAACTTTCCTGGTAGAATAACAGAAAAATAGAGTGTGATATCCTGGCATTATTTGATTCTGTCTGTACTGAAGCAACGGAGTCATTTCAATTCCAAGCACTGAGCTGGTAGAAATCATTTTAGTAGGAGATGAAACTAAAGATAGCGTGAAACCTGCATTTATAAAACAGAAGTTTTCGGCACACACAAACCCACATTTGCATGCGTAATATAAGTTGATTCTTGCTCAGGTAACATTTTGCCAGTGTAAGCATGCAAGAGTACTGGGTTGGGTGTTAAAATGGTGCCTACGCGTAACTTGCAAATTCTATTTGATCTGTTGTGTGCACGTGTGTGAATCTGAACAGCGGCAAACGGCTGCAGGTCACGAGAGGGAGGTAGAGAAGCAAACCACGATAATAAAATATCTCCATCATTCTTAAATTCTGAAAGGTCTGAGGCAGTTTTGGACCTCTTGCACACCTTTCTATAGTAACCATGCATTTTAACGGGACTTCTTGTATGTGGAATGACATTCCCATTTCCCCTTATTTGGAAGATGTTTGCCCATTCTTTTTTATACGTTGTTAATACACTAAAATTGTAGAGACTTACAGAATAGTTATTGAGAATCTAGACTAAGCATGCCCTAACAGCAGAATACAAACCGGCTTATTTCTATTTTGCAGTTTATGAGAAAACATTCATGCGCAATGCCTGCCCCATTGGCAGGCGCAATACTGCGATGAATGCTACTGATGCCATGGTCAGTAAATGTACTCTGTTGCCAAGAAAACAGACGATTGTTTCTCGGTGCTGTATAATACTCAGGAAATGCACTCGGCAACCAAGAGAATTCAGTTGGTTCTGCCATAGTAAAAGACTGGTGTAGACTCGTCCTTTCCATTAGACAGAAAAGCATCGTACTGAAGTTGAAACGCTTCATTTGTAATGACTAGTGAAAGAGTACAGTGGCTGCGCAGTAAGCCTTATCACACAGGCACTCGTCTGGAAGAATCCACTGTAATCCTACTAGGAGACCCTCCGCCATTGAGCTGCTGGGGGTACCTGAGTTTTCCCTGTATGTAGAGTGAGAATAGTGATATTTACTGTCCTTTGCGGGGTGCTTGTTTATGTATTACAGCAATAGGTATTACTGGATGTATTAATAAGCCTATTTCCAACTGACTAAAAAATTACTTCTTTATTTTTTATCAGTGAATACGGTCAGTCATCCAACAATTTGCTTCTTTGGCACACCCTCTGCTCGCTCTAATGAGGAATAGCCAAGAGTATATCTCAAGAAATATATGGTTAGAAACAATGCTTTTATGTTTTCCATATTTTGTTATTTTTGCCTCAAATCACAGTTCAGTTCAGTGTGATCTGACATGGCTGAAATACTGAAACCCCCACTCCTCCAAAGCAGTGTTTATTATAGAAACCCACAAACTTAACCTAACCTAGAGCAGCTTTTCCAGCAGTGATATAATTACAGTAGTTATTGTTGCAATAAACCAGATGTTCCTGGGCTGGAATGAAAGCTCTTGCCCCCGCATTACATTTGTTACGTTGCCTCTTTTCAAGTTTCACATCAGCTGTTCGGAAAGCTCTGTCTTGGTTGAGTGTCACTTACAGATTCTTGCTGCATGAGTCTTTTAGCATAAAAGAATGAAATACTGGCAGGCTTCGAATTTTCATTGCTTTCCTTAAAACCTCAAACATGACAGTTCTCAATGTCACTAATTCTTGCCCTGGTTTAAAGCCATTTTTGTCCTTTAAGACACTTTTACTTGGCTAAAAAAGCCACTTTGAAAAAACCTACTTATCTTTCAGATTGAATGAGTACATTGTTCTGTAGGAAAAGAAATGTTCTGCTCCTAGAAAATCGATGAAGTTTGCCACAGACTTTGGCGAAGCCGTCGTCCTACCCCGCCATTTTGAGCAACTTAGTTGTTGGGCAATATCCGTAGCTTTGGACAACAGCATCTTTTTTTAACCGCTGCGTCAGCTGTGGTTGCAACTGTGACCCATGAAAAACCATTCAACCTGCGCCATGAATATCTATCATTATTTAAACATAACACATCTTATATTTTTAACAGCGTGTTAGTCAGCATATTTCTAATATTTCCCAGCGCAATCGAGTTCTAACTGTAAGAATATGTTGCCAATAAAGAAATGGAGTCTGTTTGAACTACTAGGACCTTAGACATGAAAGCTGTCGTATATATTTTACATGTGCAAGAAAACCCGTCTAGGAGCAATGAATATGAAAAGCCAAGGAGAATTCAACAGATTGCTTTATTGCACTTACTGTGCCATATAATAATACAATAAAGAAGCATAAACTAGACTTTGGGTTTTGTTTACTGGTAGGTAAGTTCTCATGAAAATACGGGAACAGTAAGAATTAATTATCTTATCAACTAGCTGAACACGTCATGGCAATCCTGGAAGAAACCTTTGTAATGTTCAGTTACACGTGCTGCTCGATTTTCTGTTCGCTAATGGTAAACTATTAGTCAACCCATCCCCGTGGTAACTGCAGCGTAATGAGGGAGGCGAACCAGGGACGCATTTACCCCGTGAAGTGGTCTGCTAAATTTACACTTTGTAAAGTGTAAATATTTCTTATAGAAGGCATTTACATGGCTCTGAAACGGGGTCCAATTTTTCACTGATGTGGTAGGGGATGCAGACATTGTTGGCCTGATTTTACAGAAATCTTTGAAAATGGGCCATAAAATAGCTGAGGAAACCCAAGAGGCACCCACACGTTTGGAAGCAGATTACAAGACAGCTCTGTTGCTCAGCCACAATCAGCTCCCTGCTTTCAAAAGGAATGGTATCGATTTCACTTTTTTTCCCTGCTTTCCTAATGAGAATGTGTCGGAGCTGAAATAAATAAACAAATAAGACCCATGTCCAGGGAGCCTTGACGTCTTTCCCATCACGGAGGCTGGGAGGCCCCTGCGCTTCCTCCCCTGGCCGTGACATGCCCGGTGAATATTTCCACCACCCACACTTCATTCATTCTTAACTCTCCTCACCCACTCATCATTACAGCTGTGCAAAGCATCCATTACAAACCCTGAAGCCATCTGAAACCTACCTTTATAACTTTGTTAGGTGCTTCACACACAGCTGGGATTGGTTGAACTTCTGGTAAATTAGCTTTTGAGACCATCGACCCCCAGCTCCGTGCAAATTTGGGCTCAGGTTAAGGTGAATGATTTATGGGTTGCATATTTTGAAAATCTCTGAGAGAGTTTCATATCACTGCATCATGCCTCACTGCGTAGATCTCTGTCATGTTCATGGAAATCAAAAAAGGTATATATAGAGTACACTGCAAAAGAGAATAACAATAGCAGGCAGATCCCAAATGTGCGCCGTGCATTGCAAACAGTTCCTGGCCTGAAGGACCTGGGGGGAAAAAAAAGAGTTCTTTTTAACTCTTTAACACTTTATTGCTTCAAAGTGTAACTAACTCATAAATTTTTATTACATTCCTTCATTTAGCACATATGCATGCCACTAGCGTTTCAATTAGATAGGAACTCGTGCAAGTAGTTGCTGTAACGATGCTCTCAGACAGGAAGCAGAGGGAAAGCCAGACTACAAAATTCTGATTCAAAGCTAGATTTTCCATAGTCACAATGAGAGATTTAGTTCATTGGTGATAAAAGTTTCAATTTGCAAAATTTGGATTTGGATCCTCACTGAGCTGAGGTTTGGGTCAGCCCGGTTAGCGAAATTAAGTGGCGTCTTGCTAAACAGAGACCCGATAACGCCAGCCCCGCTGAGCGCCGTCTTGCTCAGCCAGTTTTCAGAACCGTGAGGCAATTTGCTCTAAAAACACTGACTGAAATTGCAGATAAATAAGGTTTTTTAAAAAAAGCAATTCAAAGGACAGGATTCAATATAAGAGGCTCTGTGGCTTCTTAGTCAGACAGTATTGAAGAAAATACTTTCACATTTTAATTTTTAAAGGAAGCCCAGACTACTTAAGGCAGGACGACCAACTATGTCACTGAACCTCTTAACTCGTAACAAAACAACTTGGTTCCAGCTCGTAGCGTGACGACATTTTATCTCCAAAACAGTCTCTTTTGTCATGAACGAGTCCATGCAGAAGATTGTAAACGCCTCACCAGATCCCGACTGTGGACAACCGCTTCCTCCTGACACCGAAATATTACTGTAAGTGAAAGCCAGAGGGACAGTTTAGTGTGTGCCGAACATTGCTTTGTCAGGTGACTTCAGTTATTTTTTTGAAATCCTGTAATGTGCCCATTTATCAAAGCACCTTCAAGACAAGCGGGGAAAAGGCTTGAAAAGTTTGTATAAATCCCAAAAACGCCTTGAAGTGCAGTTATCTTGGACTGAAGGTCATATTAAGAAGAGTATCAAGGCACGGGCTTCAGCTGAGCAAAGGTAGATACGCGCAGGGTGAACAACAGTATCCGAACTAGTCGCTGTGGCGTGAGGCACCGTTGGGTCTCAATTCACATTCCACTAAATGTCCGAGATGGGTAAGATGAACCACAGCCTACAGGTGTCTGTTTCGTCCCATCAGCTACGAGGAGAACGTGAGTGAGCAGCTGATGCGTAGCTAAATGTCTGTCTCCGTCCACGTCAGGTGAGATGAGCGCCGTTGCTGGTGTCTGCTGAGTGCCCGCCGCAAGGCAAAATTTGGTGGGGGAGGAGGGGAGGCGGGGCAACCACTCACCGCTGCACCGGTCAGTGCTTAATCCTCTGCCACTAAAAGCAGAATTCTTCCCTTGGCCAAGGATTGTTAAATGAAAATAATACATAAAGGATCGGCATGGAAACATTAACAATAAACGACGGGACTATCAGAGGTACTTTGTGAAGAAATGAGTCACAAAAATAACAGAGAAGCAGCCTAGGATTGCAACATCAGAACCCCAAAGCGTATTTGTAACAGTTTAATCACCACCTTCACCTTGTGCAGTTGTAACTCGTGCCTGTTGGAACATTACATTCGCCTTTTGCTGAGGGCCTGGTTTCGTGAACTGCCGAGCATCCTCATCCCACAGCTGCCACACGTTGCAGACTTACACCCAGGGAGGGATAAAAGATGGCACGTAAAGTTTCGTATCGCGTGTGTGTGGATGGCTGTGAATCAAGGAAACAGTTGCTTTTAAATGAATGACATGAAACTAGAAAAGTGGTAACGAAACGCATGATTTGAGAGCAAAAACCCAGCCCCTTGTAACTCATTTCAATAACAGGGACAAGTGGTGCCACTCACAGTGCTGTTCTGAGCAGTCAGCTGGCATTTCCACTGTATAATCTTGATGCGGGGGGTTGGTATCTCTGTCATGTCAGGCCATGCTGAGCTGTAACTTAGTGTGGAAAAAAAAATTAAATTGCTGAAATGATGGGATTTCTCTCTCCCCCTCTCTCTGCATCACAAAAAATTAAAACAGAATTTACATTTTATGAACTATTTGCCAAACCTCACATCATAAACACTTTCCTTTTAAATGCATAGATAATAAAAAGGAAGACAGAGGCAATAAACAAGTTCAGTATTTAAAAGATTTGCTCAACAGAGACAGTCCTTCCTTGCCACGAGTTTTTTTGTTAAAAAGTGAGAAATACGAGTCTCATTTAACAATAACATGAACAAAAAAAAAATGCAAGCAATTAGTAATGACTGCTCAAGTAAATGTATCTGTTCCAAAAAGAGGTGTCATAAAAAATGTTAGAACTGATATTTACTACCACTGAAGTCAGCAATCGCATTTCCATTGCCTCCAGCTGGAGGAGGGCTTGGTTCCCAGGAAGTTCACTTCAAAGATGATTATCTTTATATCAGCCAGTCTAGGAGCGAGGGCTCCATGGCCTTCTACATGAATGCTAAAGGGCAGAAAGTGCTATAAATCCCTGTTTCTGCAACGATAAGGCCTCTGGCCCCAGTTGAAATATATAAAGTACAGTTATATGGGTTTAAAAATCTTACCAAAACCTCTGAGTAACCACACCTGCAGTCCTACCACAGGTAAATCTTCCAAGGCTCTTGTTACAACTGCGGCTTAAATAAGCAGTCCAGGGCCTGTTTCAGTGTTTGTTGTGATTGTTCAAATATTTCAGTTACGTTTAGTAACTAAAGAAGGTCTCGGACTCTGTTTCGGCTGTATACAGAATTTACCAAACTCACTGTTCATAATCAACAAGTAGAGACTGAATTATCCGGGAATTTTCAAATAATTTTGTTCAGACTGTGACTGTCAGTTAATATAAAACTAGACCTGTAAGGCCTCCCGTAGGTTGACTCCGTTTTGGTATAATAAATAACCAGTCTTTCAAAATTCTCTAATGGTTAAAGGTAGTGGCGAGGTATTTTGACTGTACATTTCAAGAACATAGGTAAGACAATTTCTTCATTCTTCTTCCTCTCTTGTGTGTTTATTCACAATTTTTTGTTACTTGGGATGACTACAGTTGTGTGCAGCTCTGAATGGGACTGAATATATGGTCGCCCGCTTTTGAACCTCTACTAAATCATATATCCTGACTCATATAATGGGAGAAGGATTCCTTGTTCATGTTCCCAAGCTCTTTCCAGCAAACCTCAGGCCTGAAATCCCTCTCTCCAGGCTCCTCCCAAACCTGTGCCCCATAGCTCCTGCAGACAGCCCCCCTCTCCTCTCAGTCTGTTTCTGCGCTCCATCTCTGCTGCTCAACCTGCTCTCTTTTCCACACACATCCCTGCCCAAAACAAACTCAACACGGCTCCCCACCCAGATCTTTTAAATTCCTGGGCAACCTTACATTTGCCTTTGTTTTGGGCAGAAACGTGTGCAGAACTGTCTCCTATGGCTCAGAAGAGAAGGGCGGTGGTTAAACCTACCATTTTCAACAAGGCTTAACCCAACCTATAACAAAACCCTCGGTAAAGATGTAACCACTTCACAACCCTGTGTGTTGTGCAGTATGCGGAAAGGAATTTGCAGATGAAATGGCCATCTTTCCCCAAATTTCCAGCTGGGCAGGAGCCACAATCAGGACCAGGACTCAGGCAGTTCAGTTCATCTGAGAGCTGCCTGTAGGGAAAAATGTTTAATTCCGAGCATTTTGCTCCTGCTGGGACCAGAGATGCTGGCGCCCTTATGGTTTCTGCTTCAGACATGAGAGGACGAGACAGATGTACAGGCAGCCCCACCTTTTTTATTCTGAGCTGACTTGATCTGAGCACCAGTTTGGGAGCCAGGGGGGGCCACACTCAGCATGAAGTTTGGGCACTCACAGGCCTTCTGGGCTGGGACCAGCCTCCGCCAGACCAGCTCGGAGGACGCAGAAGAGCATCACATGGTCTGCCCTTGTCCAAGCTCACAAGCCAACCTGTGTTAGTGAGCCCCTGCCTTCCTGAGACCACGGGATTCAGAACAGCTGAACCACCCGCGGGGAGTGGGTCTCTACCGCTGCTTTGCCACAGAAACTCAGTAGTGCTTATTGAACTTGTGTGTTCCCTGAATTTCCAGCTGTCAAGCCCAAATAACACTGATGATGACGGTCTTAATACGACAGCGCTTTATAGCCCGAGAAGGCTCGTCCGTAGGATGTTCAGGCGTCACTTGGCGGCAGGAGGAGTTCTCTGAAGCAGCGCAGTGGCCATTGGCAATGAAAGGGAACAGGAAGGAGGCGTTCCGTAACTTGGCATCTTCTTACAGAGTTTATGTTAAGGTGGGTTATCACACATAACCAACCCTAATCCCTTTTAAATTAAGGTTCTGTTTATAGCATATCAAGGTCAGGATTACAAATCACCAGGTATAATTAAAAGAAATAACGCCAATTATGTTTTCCAGTCATTTTCAGTACTTGAAACGTGGTCTCTGTACTCCTTGGACTTCTCACAGGTAAGTACAGATGGTACCTTTGCGAGCTCATAGTAACCTGTTTGTTATAGTTCCTTTGTTTTTACCGCTAGCTTGAAATACATACCAGTATTAAACATTGTATATGGCACAACAAACCAGGTAATGCTTTCAGTTTCTCAGCGGTATGTTCAGCAGGGCTTTAGAAGTATTTCCAAAGAAACTTCCAACCTTTATGTACCCTTTGTAGATAAATTCACTTTGCTTTTTTTGTGGTCAATTTCTAGCAGTCATCCCCAGTTCACCAATGAGGATTTCACAGGAATAGAGGGTTTTCTCTACATGTCACAGAATATTTCAAAAACCAGAACGTCTTTAATCTTTTATCACATAACTTTGCAACACAAAGCCAATTCCGAGAGATGAAGTACTTCCATCAAGTAAAGACAACAAAACAAAACATGATACAAAAGTAGCACATGAACTAATCTACCTCTTAAAAAGGTAACGTCTTCATATTAAGTTGAATACTTGAATTAAATGGTTTTTTTTTTAAAAAAATATCTGAGTTAAATAAAAAATCCAAAAGTTTAATGACAAGAAAAAGAGAAAAAAAAGTTGGGGTTTTAGTATTGTTACCTAGAATGTATGCATTCTATTCGTACAGGTAATTATTGTAGTTAGTGCAGCCAGCGGTAGGTAACCAGCAAAAATTCTGCACAGCTAAAGCCTTGGCTTTGTGACAGAACACGCATAAAGCACAGTAGATAGTAGTACTATGTACAGAAATCTTTCATTCTTTCAATTACAGAGGTTTATCAAGCCCAGTATATAACCTTGGGTCGGGAAAATTATAAAGATGCTCTGCAGGTAGAGAGCAGCTTCTGGCCAGGATCCCAAGTCATACTAATATAACGGGGGTACTTTTTTTCCCCTATTTTCCACTGAAGGTGTAGGGGAAAAAATAACAGAGTTGGTTTTTTCCTCATTGTTTGGTGGTCCTTCCTTGAAACTTTCCAAACCAAAGCCATTTCTCACATCTGGTTGGAACACAGATCTTTAAGACATTCAAGTAATTCAAATCAGATGTAAGCTACGCTATATGAAATTCAATCACAGTATAGTTACAGGGCTAGAAAAGTCTGCAATATGGCACCTCTTTTAATCAATAACAGCCTCAGTTTCAGTTTGTCTGTAAATACAAGACTATAATTAAGCATGATCTACTGCATTAATTATTCCAATAGCCAGTATAGCAAGTTGCCAGATTAGTGACACTTTACATCTATAATATTATTAACAACTTCTTGTCCCTGTACGCTCAATGAAGGCCACAGCAATATGGTCTCTATTAGATTATGGTTCCAATGGAAAATATTGAAGATCACTAATATCAATACGTACTTCCTTATCTCAACCATTTGTAACTGCTTGTATTGACTTTCGTTACATTCCAGCAGTTCTGCTTATACCCAAATGGTAGTCGTTAATTTCCATTAACTAAATCACAACTATACATAACTTAAATTATTTCCAATACATGTTCAGTTAATGCCTGTTATCCGCATTTAATTCCCATTGATTCCAAAAAGCTACCGTTGAGCTTAATTGCCGCCGTAATAGAAACAGTTTACCACGGGCATCAGTGGGTCTCCATTAACACCAATGGACAGCTACAGGGAGGGATTTTTCTCTTACCATCAAGCAGTAGGGAGCAGTGCTACACAGAGACTGCGACGCAAATCAATGGCTCAAAATGCAAACAGCTGCAGCTGGACTTGACCAGAGAACGGTATTTATCTCATCAACAAATGCGTGCTCGTTTAGGATACCATTTCAGTTGGCCAGAAAATATTTTAGAGGTTTCCTTAGACTTAGCATGTGAAAATAAAAGTGAACTACAACAGACTGTTGACAGTAACACAGTGTTATGGCTTGTTCTGTTTGCATTAAGAAACGACATCTGATAAAGAGAAGTTCTAGACCAAGACAAAAATCAGTGTAACTTGTCTGATTCTTTTGTTTTCCTTATAATAATTTTGTCCATACATATACTCTGGCTGCCCAAGGAAAAAATCCCAAACCCTTATCGGTGGGCTATTTCATATCTATTTGGATATAGGTTGTTAGCAATGCTTTAAACTCACCGAGATTTGAGCACCATTTTAACGTATTGTTAGGTACTTTACATAGAAGTCAGTTACATTTAGATGCTCAGAAACTGCCAATTCATGAAAACAAAACACCTGCATCAGAGTGATGATCTTGACTAATGTTGAAGAGAAAAGCAAGAGAATCAGCTCGCAGAAAATTAAATGTTACTGTATTTTCAAAATAACTTTTTCAATTTTGCATTGCAATTTTTTTTCCTATTTTCCATACTATTTTGAGTTGAGATCTAAATGAAATATTTTGCATTTAATCAAACAAATCACTTGATTGACCAACAATTGGTCGACTGGTGACAAAGTCTTGGGAAATAGTTACAAGCTTTGCATTTGAAAGAAAAGTGACACCTCTAAGAACCAAACCCAGATGTTGAGGGTTATGGGCTACAGGGTAAGAGGCAGCTGAGCCTCTCAGGCAACCCGGATGTGCAAACCTGCATAACAAGGAGCTGATGCACACGCCCTGTAGAGGACTGATGCTCTCCAAGAGCTCATGTAAATAACTGAACAAAGGAACCCATTTGCAGTGCACAAAAAAGAAGGAATTTTATTGGTCTTAGAGAACTTACCTCCTGGAACCTTATCTATTAACTATTTACACAGCCACAGACATCAGTGGTGATAGATATTATCTGCACTTCCTTTTGGTTGCTTCCCTTTCATGCCAACACTGTCTCCGCCTGGCCAGGTCTGAGCCTCTCCAGCCAGCCCTCACTCAAGAGCCGGTCTCAGCGAGGCTCCTGTAAAGCACCCTCCAGCAATTTAGCACAGAAGACTGGGGCAGGGTGGTTCCTGGGACATCAGCGTTTACACCTACTCTCTAATCATCCAGGTATTCCTGAGCACATTTAGTAGGGGGTCTCACAGCTGACAGTACTTAGAGATGTTCACCATTTCACCCTAGGATCTCTCACAAAGGAACAGAGGCACCTCTTAGCAATGGCATTTATCCCAAGTACAGGTTGAAAATGTGCCACCCATATTTCACGGAAATCTGATTTAATAATCAGAGAAGATATAAAGCAAGTAAGGCTTAATTTATTTCTAGTTTTTCTAGGGCCTTTGTTTTGTGTTGTGGTTTTTGGTGGGTTTTTTTTTGGTGGAACAGAGGTTTATCTCACCCTGCAGCCATTTTTCAACCCAAGCTTCTCAATGGAAACCTCTCTTCATATTCTTGAATCCCAACCATCTTCTTTTAGGAATAAGATTCACAGAGTCCCTCATCCTCCACATGTAACAAAGATGAGATTTCTGTCTCTTTTTAACCTGACAGTACAGCTGAGTCTAACCTTATCCACAAAAGCATGGGGAAGAGCATATTACCGACAAGCACCACAAATTTAAAGCAAAATATGACAGATATTAAAGGAAAGTCAGCTTGATGTCACACTTACCACTTGCTCCAGTTGGTGAAACCCATCCTGTGCTCTGACACAGCGCAAAAGCACTTCTTGTAAGAGCCACTTCTTTATTCAAGGACCCACGGTCAGAAAAATGCACACCATTCAGTACGCCGCTTACCACCTGTGGTAGCCACATGGAGAGCTGTCGCTGTGAAGAGACAGAATTGTAGTCACGTTCAGGTATTTTTTTGCCTACTTCAAACAAAAGCAAAGTTCTACCAGGCTGGAGGTAGGTCATATAAGGAATGAACTGGTAGTCTCCAAAGAGAGCTGCACAGCAGCTCATCCATCCTCAGAATAATGCTGGTAAATAGCAACGTGTAGACACACACAGTGAGTGTGACTAGCTGTTCCTGACTCCCAGTTTATGACAATATAACATACATAGCATCTCCTACTAGTACTTGCACGTCTCAAGCCCATTTTCCCAAATAATTGAACTCTGAAATCACAGACTATGACCAATGTTTTGTTACACAGCACTAGATAAGGACATAAATGTTTTTTCTCTTAATTCCCTTTTCCGAGTTTCTCAGCTCCTCTGGATAGTCAGATTGCCCCTATAAAAGAAAAATAATTTTGCTCTGTGACCTCCAGAGGTTTTAACCTCAACAACCTGGCCCTCAGCTATAAAGTCTGCAGGTTTTCCAGGCTCTGCAACCTGGAAGCAAAGCATGAGGATTAGTTAAGTACTGTGACTGACTCATGAATAGTTGCTGGTTCTTGCAATGCCACAGCTTATGCTGTTTCCCTTTCACACTCAAATCACCCTGGAAGCCCTGCCCAGTGGGGCAGGTGCTCTCAGGAGATAAGCAGCAGCGTAAAAAGTTTGGGAACTTAGCCCATTGTACAATAAACCTGACATATAATCTGCTACTTAGGTTTGTGACACACCCAGTAGAGTTAAACTAATCAGCCACTGTGGTCCCTGCATCCCTCCCAACACCTTCCCGTGGTATTGTAGACAGCCCCAATTTGCTGTAACTAAGGATGCTTCATCTACACGCTTTTCAGTTTCGCACATGCAGACATTCCCTCAGCCCTGGACAATAAACTCAGATGACAGCAGTGTGGAGAATTCCTTTCGCAGCTGGATTCCCCAGCACGGGAACTCCTGGCGTACAGCTCTTGCAGGGTTTTGGTCATACATGTCCTGTCTCGCCACTGAGCTTTATCAAGCCTCAGGTGCCTTTGAGCATATGCAGGACTCCAAAATTTGGACACTTTAAAGCTGGGAAAAAAGGTCATATGATGTTTAAGTACCTTTGGAGCTAGACATTAGTTAAGCAAGGGTTTTCCAGATTTAGTTTTAGTTTGAAGAAATAGTACTTGAATTTGACTTCTGTACCAATTTAGATTCATAAATCTAGTTTCTAACCTAGCCCTTACTGACTAAGGCATCTGAATGAGTAGAAGAGATTAAAATAACCACCTTTGACAATTCTCTAAATTCTTAAATTAAAAGCGCTCCTCTGAGATAAATAAAGGGTTTGCCTGTTTCACATAGACCAGAAAATCAGGACCAAAGTCCAAGAAAAAATGACATATCAAAACATCAGCTGAAACAGAAGGTTCCAGCTGTTTCAAATGCCACTAAACCACAATGATTATTGCTAACATAAATAAAGCAAAATCTTAATCCAGCTTTATCAAGGAGTTACTAACCATATTTCTCTGTTCTTTCAGTAGTTTTATGAGAGACCGCATTTTCATAAGCAAAGAGAAGGATGGGATATTAGCGACCACTTTCTCTTGCACTGTAAAAACCCCAAACGCCTAACAAAAGCATCTAATGAACAACTGAACTTGGTCAATTCATACGGAGTAGAAAAAAGCTGCAACCCAATGTCTAAATTATGCCCTTGCTAAGCGGCTTGACTTGTGGGGGGTTTTTTAATTGGACAGTGTCACTTCCTTGTGACCACTACAAATGATAACAGTTGCAAGAGCTTTATGGTTGCTAAACCAAAGGAATGGCTGGAATTTCTTGAAAATCTTTACAGCTTCAATACTGAGTTCAGGCTGACATGTTGTACTTTAAAAGCTATCTTTAAGCAACTAAATAGGTGACAAAGCACTCCAGACTCTGGCAAGACAAAAGAAAAAAAAAAATCAAAGCCTGGAAAAGCCAACCCGTTGCACTTTTGGTACACTCCATGATTGTGGTGAAGGGTTTGGGTTGTTTCATTTGCAGACTCGTGGCTCCCTTCATTCCAGTAACAAAAATGCCAATAGCATTTCTAAATTAAACCCAGCATCTTGTCCCTTCTATTTAGGGCAGCTTTTTCTCTGCCCCACCACATCTCCAAGCACAATGCCAGTTCTCTCATACCATCTGTGTAAACTTCCCTCCACTATTTCCAAAAGTGCCTTTTTCCACTGCTGGGATCCGCCACTCAAGAACAACGTTTTCAAGATGTGTTCAGTGAGCAATTTTTTTTGCTAGTCAAGTTAAACTGATCACACAAAGTTCCCCTTCCCTTTTTCCTTGTTTCCCCACCATTATGTTAATGTCCAAAATGTTCTCTGAGAACCCTAATTCCAGCTCTTTAGAATACGGGCTGGGGGAGGGGGGCAGGGAGAGGACTGAAGTTTGATGCTGATTGAAGTGTTGACTGCAATTCCTTAGCATTCCAAAAGCCTCATTACTAATAAAGGAAAATATTTTTAAGAACACCAAAGCAATGCCTGCAGCAGGACATGGCACATGGCTCAGGGAAACCTGAGCTTTCTGGAAACGAGTTCACTCTCATCGGAGCAGCGGAGCCACAGACCAGGACTGCTCAGGTCCAGTAGCGTGCTGCCTGGGTAAAGGTGTTCTGCCTTTGGGGTCCAGCGTAGCGTCCCTCCATGGCAGTTAATGAACGGTGTTTTGAATCACAATCATTTTCACCAGGACTTGTGCTTCTGCACCTTTTAGGAGATGCTGATCTCTTGCCTCTAGTTGTTTATCCCGTCATTCCTCTGTAGAGTCTGTGTTGCTCCAGTAGCTACCGGGGACTCCTTGGAACTTGCATGGGGATAAGTTAACAGGGTGCAAAGATTTGACAAAACAAAAATTATTTTTTTTTCCAGACCTACAGAGGGATTTAGGATTACATGTTTCTACTTGAGAAGTGAGGATGACAAAGCACCAGCACAGCTCACCCAGAGATGCTGTGGAGTCTCCATCCTTGGATGAGAGCCTGGGCAAGCTGCTCTGCGTGACCCTGCCTGAGCAGGGAGGTTGGACAAAATGACCTCCAGAGGTCCCTTCTAGCCTCATCCCTTCTGTGAGTCTGTAAGAAATACCAAAGTTGGACTGTTTATTTAAAAAGGCCAGATAGATTTGTGGGATAGGATAAGAGACGTTGACTAGGTTCTCTGGAATGAGAGGACATGCCACTGATCTAAAAATCAAGTCCCATTGTGCTCAGGTAGTGACAGACGAGGTACTCGGGTACCAGAGTGAAGAGCATGACCGGACTGAATGGAAGTGAAGCAAAAAGGAGATGTTCCAGTAGCGCCGTCACCACTTGTCCAATATAGACTCGCTCCTTTGGGCTCCCATGCTAATTCACCTTTCCCCTAGTATAAGCTACCTGGAGGGTTCACTGTTAAAGTGCATGGAAGGTGGGGCAAACAGTTGGAACACACTATCTCTATTTCCACTCAGTAAAATACAATCTCTTGCCCTTAACTAATAAGTGTATTTCACTGTTTTCCTACTGCAACCAGCCTACATGTTTAAGTTTGAATGGTAAGGTAGCTTACAGAGAAAAATATCTCCTCTAATTCTTCTGCAAATGATAATGCTCTTTAATACGAGCACAACAATGAAGTTGTGTTCATAAACTTACTGTTACCAATATAAATAATTACAAAACCATAAAAAAAATAAATGCATGCAATAACCAAAAGTATAAACCCACCACTACGAAATAGCACTTCATAACTGTGGCTCTGAATTATTACCAACGGAGCCACAATATCCGACTTCATAAAATTCTCCACTCTACAAATTAAATGAATTGGATAATTAAGAAAGCCGATGTTAGTCCACAAAGTGAAACCACCATCGCTGCAGCATGTGAATGAACCCACATTTTTAAAAATGGTGAGAATTGCCATTCCCTGGCATGCATGATCCATACCTACTCGCTCCCTGTCCATTTGAAGCTGGGTGCGTTGAGAATGAAGCCGGGCAGCTGGTTTGCTCTCCGTAATGGCCTCAGATGCTCTGCCAACAACTTCAGGTCTCAATTAGAAAATCTTCAGGGCTGGGACTTTGGCTTCCTACCTATCTGCAAGACACTTCGTTGTTAACAATAAATAGAAAATTACAGATTAACTGTAGAAGTCTTGGTGAAAAAAATCCCCAAAACATGGCCCATAGGCGTGCAGGTCTTGCACTAGGACCTGTCTGCCAGGGCTTGTTACGGAGGGGGACTAAGATGGCAGCAGCTGTTCGCACCAGTGCTGTACTACAGCATCTCCTGCCGCCGCAGGGAGAGGAGCCGGCCTCGATGGAGTGGCAGCTATGCTTGTCCCTGCAGGCCTGGCAGAGGGGGAGATAACCAGAATTGCAGGTGTGACCCCACAGAGAACGCCCGTACCCCACATCCCTCTCGGTTAGCCTAGAGAAGGGCGGCAAAGAGCAGGAATACAATTAAAATACTGGGGGGGTGTGATATATTTCATGGCGCATGCTGTGCCTGCTCCCCGTTTGTGCAGGGCGTTGCACGTGAGCGTTCGTACGTCTGCGCGCTTTAAGCTGTGCTCACGCATCCCTGCAGCTGGGCAGACACAGCCCGCGTGTGCGCCGGAAATACTCTCCTGAAAGAAAGCGGGGACGAGGCACGGGGAGAGCGGACATGCCTTGTCCTTTTCACGCTTCCAGGCCTTCCCTCACCTTTCTGTTGTCAGCCTCCCTCCTTTTCTGCCCAGAGTGTCACAGGTTTTAGCTCATGATCACACCCTGCCAGCCAGCAGTGGGCTGCGTGGCTGAGGACTGCCATTAACTGCCCTTTCCTCTGAGCGGCATCATCGCTCCCACTGCTGCAGCTGAAGATAGAGCCTTGCCTCTGTGTTTCCTTACCTTGTGCCAAGAGATATCTATTATAACTCCTAAAATATGTTGGCTGTACAGCATTGCCTGATTACCTTCACATTGCGCTAGCTCTACAAATAGGACAAAAATACACCTACATAGATGATGTAAGAGAATTACACATGGATATTTTATTCTGAACAGCATCCCCAGAACAGCTGCTGATACTTTGCCAGTTGCATTTTACTTGTAACATTTCAGCAGTTGCCAACAAGATTTTTTTGCACGGTATGCAGATGGCCAGGTGTTATTATCACTCCACCCACATGCCTGAATCTAGTAACAGTCCTGCTCCTGGCAAAATTCAATCTTTTCTCATCTCTCGACCCATGTTCATCTTTGTATTGTTTTTTAATTAATCTACGGTTAGCTGAAGCTCCTGCCATAAATCAATGATTCCCTTTCAATTCTTGTTAAAGATTTTTCATTTTCCTAAATTTGCAGCGCGTTGCTCAGAAGCTGCCAACAGCACACTTTTCTCTCATTATCAAATCAGCGAGGAATGGACTCAATGAAGCAAAAACCATAAAGCCAGCACCGAGGACCTTCAGGCTTACGGGTCTTTCTATCTGCTCCAGACACGCTGCAAATGAAAACCTAGCCTTTCGCCACCCTGAAGGCTACAGGCCAGGTCCTCTCTTGGTGTAAAGCGCCATAGCTGCTTCGGGACACAAGCAAAATGTCCTCACTTACACCAGATAAATATTGGACACTGTCTGCTGCCTACTCTCTAGCTGAGGGAACAGCTGGCTGTCTGTGAAACTGCCCCTCAAAGAGGAATTGCTGGAGTTTTCTGTGACTATGTATTTCTAAATGCAAGTTTTCCATCTCTTTTCATTTTCCCAAGCGGTATATTGAGGTCTGTACTGAGGTTTTGGGGGGACGCTCACACTGAGGATGTCTCTTTGTGCCTCCCTTTGCAAACGTGCCCAGTGTGTCTTAGCACTGTTACTTAATAAAGTTTTGTCATGGGGTTCAATTTCCAAGAAAACAGTCTCAAAAATCCCAAGACTTTCTAATCATGTTTGTTTTAAAAAAAGAAGATGAACAAAATACGTGAAAGAGAGTGATGAACATACCTACTTATTCTCTTAAGTGGCGTGAGAGGAAGATCACTCTTTAGTCAATGACGGCAAATGCAAGCTATAACACAGCTTAAGGTAGTTTATCAGGGTGACGGCGTGCGCAGCAAGATCTGTGCACTGCAAACACCAGAACTAGGCCCAGTTACAGCATCCTTTGTGGCTTAAGCCTATGCTCACTATGCACATGCATTACATTAAACTTCCTCCTTCTCCTTCTCTCCAGTTACCCTTCTGCGCGTTTTGGTCTAAATTTTCAGAAAACGGCACGCACAGTTCCTACGATTATGCATGTAATCAATTAGTTATTTGTGTAGACAACTACTGTGACCAGGTATGCAAATCTCCAAGCAGCTTTTGCCATTTTTCAGTAATTTAGCCCTTTGTCATTTATATGTCCACTTTTGTTTGAAACAGCAAGTTCATGGAAATTTAACTCATTTGAACCATATGCGTAGATCCATATGAACTGCCCAAAAGCATCACAAAGAGAAAGGATAACCTTGTTGTTACGGCAGGAGAGCGTGAAATCTGGTTTCCATTCTGAGTTCTGCCACACATTTCCTGCGTAACCTTGGGCAAGTCATGAACTGTAACCTATTGCCGTGCAGCTGACCTACATGTAAAGCGGAGAGAGCCATCCTTACTTCAGGAGGTTATTGAAACATTTCATTTGTTAGTGCACATAAAAAACATCAGAATGAGTAAATGGGAGGTGCTAGAGAATATAAGCTTTCAGTAAGGGCATTGTATACAATCACAGTAACAAACATGGTAGATGATCCGTTACTCAATCGTGAAACAGTAGGTAAAGGGGCAAACATGGCCATTGAGAACTGAGCAAAGAAAATGGCATATAAATTTTATCAGGGAGCTGAATGAGAACCAAACAGTAATGGTGAGCACGAGCAGGCATGTGACTAATTAACCTTTACACTGCAATTTTTACTGTCCTACTTGGTCTTGTCCTCTTATAAAGGGCCAGTGTGAGAAGACATTTGAGAACTGCGCTGATTAATACGGCACCGACCACCTCGCGGTCTGTCCGATCAGCATGCATCATTCTTCATTAATCGGGATAATTCTGACAGTGATAGTCAAGCCAAGTATTGGCCAAAAGCTGGTGGACAACATTGTGATATTGAACCAATTAATATAGCTGTGTTCAGTTATAGGAAAACATGCCCTCTTTGTTCCCTTATACACCAGAACAGAACTGGAGAGTCAGTTCTGTTGCTGTGGTTGCTTTCTTCTTCTCGGGTAAAATGCAGTTAGACTTGCGTGGCGCTTCACTGAATGTTTGCGGTATGGCCTTGTGGGAGCGCCGTAAATCATGACATATTCTGAGAGAATACACCTCCTTTTAAAAATTACTTAATTTTGTAGCTGACCTGAATATGGCACTCACACTGACATCATTAAGAGTCTAGAGTACACTGATTGTGGTATCTGGCCCAAATTTATGACTTAATACAGCAAAATGTTCAGTAACCTCAGATCCAACTGGGATAAAATGTTATATCTTGGGCCCCATGTAGGAAATTTCTATTTTGATTAAGAAAATCTTTCCTTGTGAGAAATGAAGCAAAGCTTTTGAAAATATATTAAAGATTGTACCTCTTTACCTTCACAAAATAATTTGATGAGTCTTTATTTCACGCGTGATATTTCTTGGGAGGATTTGGAAATCAGAATTAAAAACTAAATAGAACAAAGAAAAACCTGGTACATTTACATTTAAGGTTTTCTGAGCTACAGGCACATGTTTGAAAATATGCCTTGATACATAGCTCTAGAGGTGGCTGTCTTCCTGCAAGTCTCTATTCAAACTGCAGCTGAGGAAGCAAGCCTACCCACAGTACATTTGATTTTGCTACAGAGAGCTTTGTACTTCCAAAGCAAAATGTTCAGGTGTCCACAGACTGAAAAGCCGTGAGCTGCTGCAGCACGTCGGCCTCCAGAGTTCCCTGGAATTCATCCCCGTTTGAACTGGAGCATATCTTTTGGAAAAAGATATCATCTTGATTTAAAATGTTCCAGTGAGGGAAAATACACTGTAAACTTTGGGAAATTATTTCAATGGCTCATTAAACTCAATTAAAAATCTATGATGATCAGAAGGGAGCTTCACAGGGGTCCTTATCAGCTACAGAGAAGGAGCCCAGATTTACTATCTTTATATGTGACTTGCACCTATGTGGTCTTTTTTTTTTTTTTTTAATCACCAACTGCAAAACAAAAATACACTAACTGTAAAAATCTGGCCAGCAAATGATTAGAAGAGTAACTACATTCCCTTCCAGGTCTTGTGAAGTGTTTATTAAACCTATTAGACATAACCTGAAAAAATGTAGATAATAGGCATGTGCCGTGGGAGTCATTCCACCACACTTTAACTGGTCGTCATTACAGCTGGGCTACAGTCAATGGAAAAACACAGGCACTTCTACAACATGATTCATTTGATCGTAGGCATACACCTATCTCAGGTTTGATGGATGAATCACATTTGTAGTATGTGTGCAGTTAAGAAAATTTGGGCCATGGCCCTAATTCTGCGCAACCGAGAAAAGGCCTGATGAAACAGTTCTACCTGATGGAAAATGATCTGCAAGGCAACAGGGTGGAGGGAGTCAGTCTTCAGCTCAGCTCCACGGTGCTCCCCTGCAATCGCTGGTCTGGTCGCTGCAGTGCTGTGGAGAAATGCCCTAAAGCCGTGCCGCCACTAGTAAGTGCTGACTCCTGAAAGGAGCAGATTTGTCCAGCAAAACTGTTGGAGCCGAGGTTCCAAGGTCCGTGCTTCCAGTGCTTTAGGGATTTTACTCTGGGCCAGATGTATTCGAGTCCCACTGGCTGCATGTAAGTTAGGTTCACTCCTGGAGCTGGAACAAACCTCACTGTTTGCATGAATCTAAAAGGAATGGAGTCCATGTGCTCCACGATGTGAACCAGAGCACAGGAAGGGGAACCACAGGGAGACTCACTTCAGAAACAAACTCCAAGTCTGTGCTAGTGTTAGTGTAGAGACATCCCAAGTGTTTGCTCTTTGTGACAATAAAGTATGTGGCTCTGTGCTCAACACTTGAGGCTAGGTCTCTGTTAGTGGTCATGATCTTCTCCATCCTAGTCCATAGGCTGCTAGAGGCATTCAGTTATGTGTTCCCAGCGCCAAAGCCAGTGGTCTGCTGCTTCTTCTGTCCTGGGATGCGTGGTTGCTGACTCCTGTCAAATACAGCTAGTAAGTTCAGAGCTACAAAGCCCACTGACTTTGGCTAAAAGTGCCGAGGGAGCTAGTCTAACACCCGGTGCCTGCTAGTGAGGCATCTGCCTGGGTTTCAAACTATGTTTTAGATGCTGCATTCTGAGCAAGTGTTTAGTTGGCTATGATTCACTCCAACCTGAATCCCTGATGAAGCTTACAGATCAGATTGGCTTGGTCAAAACCAGATGTTCAGCAAATCTAGGCACTGCAGTCTTTTCTTCATACAAATCCTCCACTTCAGCACAGCAGAAATACCTACTTCCCTCTCTGCTTGGGCTTTTGTAATGCTACGGGCTTAGAAAGCATTTGTCACTTTACAGTTTGATCTCAAGTAGAATTTCTTCCAGCACTAATGGAGATAACTCTGGGAATAAAGTTCCTTAAACTGCAAGTTCCATCAAGGAGAGGTTCACCTTTCATTTTTTTCTCTGTGTTGTGCTCATCTACAGGCTCTAGAGAGTTAATATAGAGAGAGAGTTAATAATAACAATGCAGAGTTACACAGGTGGAAACTTAAAACAAGAGGTCAGATGAGAAACACCGCATTCATCAATGTCTGGGGTCATCACTGGAATGCAGAGAGATCATTTCATTTGTAGAAGACTTGGTAATTGTAGGAGGAATATTGTCTACCCCCTTCTCCATTCTCCAAAGAAATTACCTAATAGTTTCCAATTGAGGCGGCTTTCAAAAGAATTTGGGTTTAATTCTGTCATCATCTCAGAAGAAGGAAAAGTATTTTACTCTTAAATTGTAATTTTCATAGCTGTGTAATGCCAGCCGAAATTCACACTGTTCCTCAACTAACATATGCTTCTTAAATTTTCTCTCCCTTTGATATACATCTAGTGAAGTAAATAGGTGAAAATAATAATCTGCCATACTTCTAACTCAAGATCCAAAAAGGTCCTTGAGAAGCTGGGTTTAGTTTCCAGACAGGGAAGCTGAGGCAGAGGGAGCTCTAGGGCTTTGCCTGGGATCACGCGGCAAGCCAGCAATTGACCTGGTAACAAAATCCAGGTGTGCTGTTTAATTTCTACATGCAGTCCTCTAATCACTGCTACCATCCCAATTCCTTCTCTCTGCAGCTATTTCTGATTTCTAACAGGGTTGGGAAAGTGTTATTTTCGTGCAAGGTTCCAAAGCAAGTTGTCTTACCTGAACATACTGAATTTTAAAATGCTGTATTATTTTGCTTTTACGGATGAGATGTTTATTCCACCTGTCAGTTCCTATCACAGAACTGATACGCTGACAAATCTCAGTGCTCACGAGGCCTGCTGTCAGAAGATCGGGTCACTGAAAAGAAGAAAAATGTCATTTAAAATGGCAAAAACCTTCAGCTATTTATATGACAAATACAATAGGGGAAATTTTCTTCCTGAGTCCTCTGACGAGGCTTTTTAAATGTTAGTTGTTAACTAAAGAGTGGCCTGTTGATGTACACATGCAAAAGTCGTATTCAGAGTACTTGTCTGACCTAAGAAGGAAGGGGCTCTTCCGTTTAACGAGGGCAAGGCCCAGCTACAAAGAAGTGATAATGGAGATGCCATTGACGACAGGGATGCATGCAGTAGCCACAGAGATTCCTCCTTTTGTCTCCAGCCAGATCACAAGGACCAGGATTCTTTCACATACAGAAAGAAACAACTGCTGGGCCCTTGAAGGAAATTCAGTTGAGTCCCAGATAGTTTAAACTAAGAATCTGTTCATTCATACAGAAGAAAAATATGCCCGTTGCAAAACTTCACATACATCAAGTTGTTGGGTATTTTTAAACCGAATTAGGGAAAAGTTTTCTCTGCTCCCTCACACAAAATGCCTTGGGAACTTGCTGCAGATCCCAACTGTCAAGTTGTTGCCTTTTTCATTCGGTCTAAAATACATCTATATTTTTCTCCTCCCCAATTAGATAATCTTTATTTTTCATTCACCTCAGGTCTAGCTGCATCACTTTGACCTCTCTGTGAGGCCTGGGTAAATCCTGAAGATGCTGGGCCACAATTCTTAAGAAGGAAACTTCAAGTTCTTTCCGCTTCACTTCCCCTTCACATGTCTGAGGCAGTTAACGTTTCTGCCCCATAGTCTGCGTGGCAGGAGCTGTGTGCTAGCTGTGGCACCTATTGTCTGCATTTTTCCTCTCGTTAGTCTCCTTGACCTTTTATTGTCTTACTCCTGCAGTGTCAGGTCAGACTTAGTGTAGGTCTCCCTTCACTAAGGACCCCTTTCCTTTCGTGGATCACTAAGCAGGACAATTGCTCTATCCATCTTTTCAGGGTCTATTGTCGAGCCCCCCCTGAGCTGAGAAAGGTTTGATTCACTGGGAAACCATTTTGGTCAAAGGGAAGCCTGACTATGTGTCCTTTTAGGAACTCTGTCTTAATCACTGACTTTTTTATCTGGGATATGAAGAGGATTCAGGAGATCAAAAGGTTTGGGAGTACATGGGTTTGACCACATTTTTCCTGGAAATAATGGGAAACCTCCACTGAAAAATGAGCTCCGTTACAATGGGCAACAAGAAGGAAAGCCACATAGTGTTCCCAGCGCATTCTGAATCATCAGACCTTCAATAGCTTCCATAGAGAAGGGAAAAAGTAAACAGAAAATGTAAATGGAATGTAATAATTAATGGACCTAAAGAAACAGACTCATCTGATTTGCGCATAATTGGTGCCTTTAAAAAAAAGATAAGTCAAAAGAAATGGACAGAGCAGATGGAGAAGGCTGAAGACTGGAAGTTCAGTCTGGCTGAGTACGCGATGGACATGTGAGTGGTTACTCAGAATTAGTAGCTCACCTCACCTTCACAAGTCATTCGACATCCAATGGCCCCCTGTATTTCCCAGGACCATGAAGTGTTACAGACATCTTGCTGGAGCACCACAGTGGAGCTCTGTTGGTTTTGAAGACCCTGTGTCACTAGGTATTCAGCCACATTCTTGCTAATGCCTTGAAGATTTCTTCCTGCATGGAAGCATTAGAAGGCCTTATGTAAGATGACAGTCATGAAACTTCAGTTGACTGTATTTCCAATGAAGTTAACCAGCAGCAACGATTCCCATTCAGGCAATTTCCTGTAATAGAGACGTAGGTACCTCTTTAGGTGCACAAATTTGAAAGCACTTGGTTCAGAGACTTAACAAAAACCAGTAAGAATAAAAACGCCTTTTTCCTGCAATCTAGCTAGAACCCTTTCACCTACTGGTCTGCCAAAATGCTTTTAAAATGAACATTTCACTCTTTCTTCAACTAGCCATTACCTCTGCACAGAGTCAGCTCAAGCCTTTTCAAGACACAAAGCTGAATATTGCTGTGTAAGGATAAAAGAGAGGAAAGGGACTGGTCTCAGGAAGGGAGGCAAGCAAAGGGAGGAACCTGGACAGAAAATCTTGGAGAGCTGGACTCATATTCCTGCTATCAATAAGATGAAAGAAAAAAATGAAAGAAGCCTGCACCTCAACTTTTCCCTTTGACCTAGGCAAAGTCAGGAGGGAGCCAGGCTGTTTTATCTTTCTCCAGCAAAGTACCCTTCCTCGGTATTATCTGTGCATTTCCTTACTTCTTTTCATACTTTTAGCATGAATAATTAAGGATTCTGCTTTGGAAAGCACCCCAATTTAGGCAAAAGTTTGTATTTAAACTTCAGCACATGCCGAGATCTTTACCTGAGTCAAAGAAAAAGAGTCAACTGGATGTAGTGAGTACCTAAGCACTGGTTTTTGGACGAGGAGCTACAGCTGGCTTCAAACAAGGCCAAACTTTCAGATTAAACATTTCTTCTCCAATAAGAAAGTGAGAAAACAAAGGCTTAAAAAAAGAACTAGAAAACTCAGATTAAAAGAAAAAGTCATTCCAGCCATGAAGAGTAAAAAGTGACACCATCCACGTCTCTGATGTTTCAGGGAGGGCTTAGTGTGGAACTGAATGAAATGTTAATCATTCCTGTTTACTACAGTGAAATTGCTGAACCTGACATTTCTTGGTTGGTAAATAGACATAATCCCTGTGATGTTTACATTAAGTATGTCCAGGATGATTCTTTTTTTTGTTCACCTGTCTATATATGTTATATATAACAGACATGTTATAGTTGCATATACTGTCTCTAAAGGCACAAAAATATCTACAGTAACTTTTGTGCCACCTTAATTTGCTCCTGCCATTTGAGTTCCCAGTGCCAACCAATCACTTAATGTCAGCATTGTCACCTTCTGTCAACATTACCAAGTAGAAGTGTCCAGGATATTAAATATGCTTGCATTTACATATAAGAGGAAAGGAAAAAGTGATCCAAGCATTTCCTGTACTGTAGAAACAACTGAATATTGTTTCAGTTGAATTGTGACTGACTCATCAACGAAAGTTCTGCTCCAGAAGAGCCTTTAGCCCTGATCCTTAATGACACTAAATATTGATTTGTCTATTAATGAGTCCCAAACATATGAGGGAAAAAAAAAAGTGATCAGTGAATGAGAACACAAGTATATCTTGCAGACCTGGTGGAATCAGTATAGCTGCACTTTCACGTTCCCAAAGGCAGAGAGCAAGTACTGTGGGATATATTTCAGCCACATCAGGGAAGCCCTTTGCATAACAGAGGTGCAGTCTCACACGGTTAAGCTTCATGTGGAAAGCGGTTGAGTTTTATGTACTCTTTAAGCTTGATAGAGGGAGCTTTGCTGACTATGTCTAAGGACCTAACCACCCCAGATTCTGAGTATGTGGCAATGCCACCAGCTTTCACCTGGCATTCTGCTATGTAAATTGTTTTCTCTCTACCCCTTTTCGATGGTTGTAAGGGAGGAATCGGATCCAGAGCTTGCAACTGTGGTGTGTCTTGTGTGCTTAAAAACGTTAGGTCAAAACACATGCCAGTGGAAATACCTTTGAGGATGAGGAATTATTTTCCATTTCTCTGGTGACTAACAGTAAGGCTATTGATAGAGGTTTCCTTCTGGATCCCTCTAGGTTGTTTGACACCCATTGAGTATAGCTCGAGTGACCTGCCACTCTCTTACCTGCGAAAGCAGCAAGTTATCCTAGGTATCCTCTCACTTCAGTCTTTCTTCATGAGCTAACTTTGGTAAAATTTATTATAGGCCTCAGGAGAAATGAATTTCCCTGATAGAGGAGTAGATTGAGAATTTAAATTAGTATAGCTAATTTGTCCCACGTAATTTGGAAGTACTCATACTGCCTTCTCTGTCAGCAGATTGGCAGAGGCGGGACCTCCAACAAAGTGATGGTAAAAGGAGGAGGGTCACCTCTCCCATTAGCACATCTGGATCAGGAACAGGATGATTTACTGTCCCCACCCCAAACTCCTATTGAAATGAACAATCCCGTTCCTCACAAAGGGCTAGTGGCTCTGCTGCATATTTAACTGGAATGGTAATATGGTCAGTTGCATAGCTGAAGATGTAAGAATTATAATATGATTGAGCTAATTACTTCCAGAGGGAAAGAAACAGAAAGAAGCTATAAAAAGGTATGCAATATTTGAAAATCAGATATTTTTCCCCAAATAACACTGTTTGCACCACTTTAAATGCCAGGTGGAACATAAATTATTAACTATTCTTTCTTGTAATCATGTACATTTTCTGCCTTTTGTTAAATCTTTTCTCCAACTATTGGTTCATGCTAATAGCTTCCATAGTAAAGTGCAGGACATACAGGTGGGCAAAATTCTGCGTAATTAGTTGCAGTTAGTAACTAACCTTTGATGTGTTCAACCTTGTAATTTTCTAATCTTGAGACACTGAGTAAGCGCAAAGCTGTATTAACTCTTCTTTTGTAATAGCAGGACCAGTAGCTGGTTAAAGTCAAAGGAAAGATTCCCATTAACTTTAGTGGTCTGTGAATCAAGCTCTTGATATATATAGAAGGCCCCTGAAAACAAAGTTTTATTTTTTAATGTATTGTCTCATTTGTTGAATAGCATGGCTTACTGCCCAGTGTTATGGCAGTTCACAATGACTATTCTTCCCACCCATTCTCCTTCTCCTCCTTCCATTAATCAGTGATGGGTCGAATTCAAATGTTTTGGAAGTTCTGTCTGGTTTTGATGTGACGTTACATAAAAATATCTACAAAGTAGTTATTAGGGTACTTGGTGTGGCTGCATTTGTCCTGGGGAAACCTCCCCCTCCACTCTGAGAGCAGCAGCACATTTTGTGGGAAGGTTGGCAGCTCTACAAGGTCTTCTTTGAGGCGGGCTCCACTCCCTCTGCCCCAGTGGTACATCCATCATTTTTGGTTTTCCTTTCCAAAATGCTTTTCACAAAAGTCACTTCCTTGTTTCACATTACTCCATGCTTTGTGAATTCAGACTGAAACATGCTGCGAACCAGATCCATATCTGGTGTAAATCAGCATCATCCTGCTGCTCTCAGTGGAGCTACAAAATTTTGTGTCCATGGAGGATCTTGCCCATGAACTTTCCACACAAAGAGGCAGTTTTGGTGGAGTGAAAAAGGGTTCATGTGTTTTGGGCAGAGATATTAGCAGGAACAGCACATGGAAAATCCCACCTAAACAATGAGGTGCTTAACTTCACAGATACTAACATCTCAGTTTTGCCTAATGAGATAATTCTGGATGATTATTTTTGCTCTGACAACTCTCATATGGTCCATTTCTGGGTATGAGAAATGGGTGCAGAGCAAAAAAGGACTGGGCTGCTGACTGTATAAGAGAGCTCAGCTAGTATCATAAACTAAGCCTATATAAATATATCCTTTGCACTCCCATTTCCGTATATAACTGACCACCCTGAGCACCTTTTTAAAAAGTGGCTCAAAGTTTATTCAAGGATGCATTTGGTTAGATTTACAGTATTTGTCACTTGTTGGCCAAAAGCGACATGAGGGATTTCAATGTGCTACTTTTAACGTGGTGACACTGCCTTTAATTTAGGATAAGTGATTATATATGTTTGACTGTCAAATCACTGTATGTAGCTTTTGTGGTTGGGGGCTTGTTTTATCAAAGAATTCTGCTGAATGTCTTCCAAACCAGAACTCCCATGTGCATAATTATATTGTATTTTCATTATATAAACTTTATTTTTAAGACTGAAAACATATGAAATTATTATGGGAATGTGTATTCTATATAACACCACCACGTACTTGTGGGAAGAGAAGTTTATAACATAAACCAAATGTTGTCATTAATATACAGGTACAAGACGCATCCATGTGACCCATAAAACTCATGATGGAACAGAGGGATCTGAAAATACATGCAATTGCACTTCAGATTGAAAGAAATTTATAGCAACCTTTATTCTGCACTGAATAGCACCTACTTGATACTCTGTGGAAGTAGATGTCAAAGATTCATAGCCTGTGACTGAAAGGCACTGGTATAGCCAAGTTAGGTGCTTCCACAGTATCTTTCAAAGCGTTACTTCAAAAAGATTTTATTACTCCATTAATATGTTTGATTGGTGCAAATATAGTTCTGTTAGAGATCTATTTCAGAGACCTATTTTGTCCTGGGACAACTGTTTTGGTGTTTTGCCCTAAAATTTTACACCGGGATTATGTGCTGAGTTTAATTTCATTGTCTTCTGCCACAACCCAGTGAAAACCTAATTCCAGTTTGAATAGGTGCCACAGAGACCAGCATTTTAAGATATCTGCAACAAAATGTTGTTTAAGGCAGGACTAAAAATTATGTCCAACGGCAAGGTCTGGCCAGGAGGGGTAAACTCTGTAAGTTCCGAGTAAGCTGTCATCACCATCGTGTCCACAATCCGTACTCATTCATAGACCTTTTTTTTATTAACAAGGCTGTCAAGCGTTCTCCCTATGTTATAAACAGGCAACTGAATCACCATGTAGATTAAGCAATTTACGAAGAACATACTAAGCATGTCCACATAATTCAGCACTTGAATTCAATTCTCCTTCTGCACCCGTACTCCATCGCCCTAAATAATAAGCTGTCCTTTATTTCAAATATCTTTGGTAGCTCCTTATGTAATCCAAGTTTTTTTCTCTCTGCTTCAGTAACTTGCTTCCTAATAGTGATTCTTTAAAAAGCAATACTCAGAAGAAATAAAGACTCTATAGGGTACGTCATGAAAGCAAACCATTTTTTATATATATATCTCTCTCTATATATATGCACATACAAACGTACACACATAGAGAGCGAGAGAGATCCATGCATTCACACACAGAGCAAACATCCATCATCAGAACACTCTATGAGTCATCCCAGATAAATGCTAACTCTTTCAAGGCAATCCTATACAATAGATCAATAAACAATATCTTCAGTTTGTGGCTGGGAATTCGGACCCAGTCATTAACAAGCTAAAAAACAGGTCAAGGAATAAGGGTGATAGCTTGCCTTATCATCAAGCAGTGTGACCGACCGTTGTCATCTGTAAACTACTGACAAGCGTGCTCACGTGGGCACTGATTCTTCTGTCAGGGTGACAGCAAAGAAGTCATTGACGCCACAGTGTTGTAAACCTGAGAGGAAAATCAGGGCCAGGGTCTAAATAAAACTCTTATTCATAAACTTGTAAGTTAAGATGTAACAAACTTTTAAAGGGACAACAAATGGAGAAAAATACCTGAGTCAAGTGAACACAGGGCTTCCTAATCACCAGGGAAGTCAGCTGAAGGCAGTTTTGCAGGCTCGATGTAGCAAATTCCTGCACAGCATTCTCAAAGTCCCCAGCCTGAGTCACTTTGAGCTCAACTGCTCTTGAGCAGAGGGAGCTTGGAAGCTGATGAATCACTGTTGAGCAGTATGTATGTTTTCATAATCTTCACTTTAAGGAATGTCCATTCAACATCTAAGCTAATGACCATTGGATAAGGGTGCAGATGGAATGCGGTTTCCACATTTGGAAACACACTGTGATGAATCTGTTCTTTAAGTGTGTTTATGTTTGAGGGACTTTGCGTGCAGGCTATCTCCTCGATGGCATGTTAAACCCTGCTCTCCAAAGAGAAGAGTACAAGAGGCGAGGTAGCGGAGGGGGAGGAGAAGAATCGAAAAGGATGGAAAAGCTGCAAAATACATTTCTTTAGAAGCACTGGAATTGAATTTGCAAGGTTTGAAGAATCTTTCTCATTTAAAGGAAGAATAATAAACTCTGATAATTCTTCCAGACTCACAACAAATTATTAAATGTTGAGGGGTCTGGAGCTGCAAAACAAGACACCGTGTTTTCCAGTATCTCTACAACAGATCTAATTTGCCAGTACATCATATGTTCAAACACTGAAACCTCTCAAAGTGTTTGCAGATGATTTTTGCACATTTTCAAAGCTCTACTAATTTTACACCATCTCCTTCCCTCTTTCCATATCTCCCTGTGCATGCTGATGTATGCTGTCGCTGTTGTTCGTTAAAATTTGACTTTCACAGTCTCAGCAATGAATTTTGTTATAAGGGACGAGTTTGCGAGCGTACTGTATTTCAGCATGGCATTTAGGCCTAGCTAGAATTAGAGATAGAATTATTCTCAGCTTTTCCCCCAAACTCATGTAAACAACTTCCCCACTCCCAAAATAACTCACGGACTACCTTTCCCCCTCCTCATACTTATGTATCCCTCTGCATTTCCTGATCTTGGCAGGGATATTTCAGAAATAGCTATTACAATGGTGTTTCCACTCTGAAAGAGGAAACACTGGGTGGGAGGAGTTATGAAAGGAACAGAGGAAGCAAAGCTGTTTTCATACCATCTCAAGCTGCACTTTTACAGCAAAAAGGTGGAAATGCATCTGGATGAAGTATGCTGTCGAGCCATCAGAGCCCCATTGCTGCAGAGCACAAGGCCAAAAGTGAATATGCATAAACCAGAGCGTGTGTGGCTCCTTGCATCATTCAGCACAGCTGACGCTGACAGGCAGCTCTAAACTGTTGAACAAACTGAATGAATCAAGGTCAGGCCAGAGTCAGCAGCAAGCTTCCCTCCCTCCACGACTCACTGATACATGAAAGGTACTGACTGGATGGCTCTTTAGTGTGGCTTTGTGCAGAGCAGTCGTACAGTAGAGGCTGCTCTGTCACATGTTTGTCAGCAATCCAAGATTTTAATTCTGAACTTTTCCATGAAACCAATAGCTATATTTTCTGGCTCTGGCCCGCTCGAGTGCTTGGCCAGGGCTATGGGAATGAAATGTCAAAGCAGCCTGTCTATGAATTGAGATTGCTTTCATGCGTCTCCACCTGCTGGCTGGCATTTCACTAATTGCAATAGCCTGTAGAGATGACGGCGTACTTTTTGAAGTAAAGAGCTTATGTGGAAAATGTAACTCAGTTTCACAAGAAGATGAGCAAATAAGCACGACAGGAGAGATTATTTTCTAACTTGATAACGAGCAACATCCGACATCACAGGTGACAGGGAGAAGGCCACTGAGATTTTTCAAGTCAAGCTTTTGAACTTCTGAAGCTTCAGTTGAGAAGATAAGCAATAAGATTTTTGGAAGGAACTCATGAAGTGTGGAAACGTTAGCATTTTATTTCACTACCAAAACCAGATGCTAAGAATGTTAACGTGCTCTCATTGACACAGTGAAAGAGGGAAATTGTTTATTAATATCTGGAAGCATGAGCATTCTGGGGCCCACAGCTTAGTTTCTGTGTGGTTAGGAAAGCAGTTACTTAGCAAATGCAGGCAGGCAGCTGTTTCAAATGGAAAGGAATAGAAATGATTAATGGCTTCTATGCTTTAAAGAAATGAACCCACAGGATTTCTTTCTTCTACTGTGCTGTCCCACTTGGCCATTTCTGTCATGTGCCCTGGGACTTTCTTTGGAAGTTTTCAATGGTCTGTCGTGAACTACTCTTTAGAAACTTACTGGACCAGATCTGGAGCCAGACAGATGCCAGCTGTGGATCTGATCCATTTGTACATACATTTACAGACTCCAAGCACAGATTATCAACACTTGATATTCCATGAACTTTGCACTGCAACAGCAATAGTGTGTCTCGCTCTCAGGCACTGCAGTGACGAGCACAGTAGGAAATCCTCTTTAGAGTAGGATCAGTGTTACCTTTTTCCTTTTGTAGCCACATTTTATTCAGGTTATATTATACAATGTAGAAGGCAAGGGACGCTCTCAGGAACTGAAACAATACAAGGAATGAACCCTTCCTCTGTTAGTCATGTCAGATATCAGTGCAGATTATTGGTATTTTACCATCTTCTGCACTTCCAGCAACAGTTTGCTTTTATCCTGCCCAAACTGCTAACTCTATCATCTCATTCTTATGTATGCTTTCATTTATGTTCTTAGGTCTTCTGTGCATAGCACTGGAAGGTGGAGAAGGTTAAAAAGAGGATGAGGAAGAGAAAGAGGAATATGGAGAAAAGAAAAAGGAAGGTTATATGAAACAGATAACATTTTCACTGAATTGTTCACAGCGAATCATCCAGCCCATTTTGTTAAAGCATATTTACCAGGGAGAGTAAGTTCTCCTCTGATTTGACTTCGTGGAATTATTTTGAATTCAATTCTATTCCAAAGGGCACATAATTTGATCCACTAAAAATTCTTTTGCCATAGTTTTGACTACGTGTTCAGAACTGCCAAAGCATGAAGCATGACTGTTGCTATTCCAAAGGATTCTCCCATTTTGAAAGCAGGTTCCATATTACTAAGCCCTGGGAACAGGAAACTAACTACAGAAAGCGGTAAAGGTGTCAGTTGCATATCTGTATAATTAAACACAGCTAAGCACACTTATTACATAGTTATACAAGTAACATTCCTGGCAGTTCAGCATATTCAGCTATTATTAGCACTAGAAATCTGACTAAAAAACCATCAAGTAGTTTGGAAGGTGTATGAGTTGAATACATCCTGAATGCGTCTAATACCTTGGCTAAGCGCAGCCATTCAGCTGAAGAGAGTGCCCATAGATTACTTTAAGACACAGCAGGACTGGAAGATGATATTTCCTTGCCTACAAGTATATCACTCTCAAGTCAGCATTTCAACACAGGAAGTTATCTGCTACCTGGAGCAACAACATGCTCTTGAACACAATCAGCCTGCTGTCTGATGATATTTAAGAATTAGCCACATAAGGCTTTCTTACAAAGTTGTCAAAAAGGCTCAACTGATTATTTTAACTAAACCTATTTAAACCACCTGAATAAACTGATGCAAAATAAAAGCAACTTCTGCACGTTTGAACTGCATGCTTCTTTTACATCACTTATTTCCAGAGTAGGAATAAAGACCAGCTCAAATGGATTTTGTTTATCTTTCTATATCCCTCTGCAGATCTCTGTCAGGTACTCAGGTGAATTAGTACTGATGCCATTCAAAGCTCACAGTATAAGGACGAGCTTTATACATGTTGGTACACAAAATCATACATGGAGGTATAAATTCAGCTCTATGTTCAGTCCACTTTACTGAAAGCAGAAGTTGGTCCAATTGCCTGAATCTTCTTTCACAGGCTATTTTTGAAACTGATATAACTCAGGCAGGAAGCGTGAGTGTGCATGTGTGTGTGTGCATATCTGTGCTGCTGAACACCATATGAGGGCCAGATCTATCTTCTGAAGTTGATTCTTACTCCTGGTTTTGGTTGTGGTTTTTTTTTTTTATTGCAAGACACTTCTTGAAAACTTCTCCCTGGTAATCCTAGAGGGTATAGTAACAAGTACTGAGGTTTCATTCCTACCTGGATCATCTAGCTGATATGCATATGAATGAATTCCTCTCTTGTTTTCCTGACCCCTTTTATCTTTCAGGCCAGTGCATCACATAATTATTTAGTATGTGTTCTCATTTGACCCTGTCTCAGTTAACATAATATTTTACTGTCGTATTATAAATTCTTTTAAAATAGTGCTCAGTTGAAGGTCCCTCAGTATTGTAGTACAGTATTTCTGCTCTGCCGTCCGTCCATGAAAAGCATATTAAAAAAAAGGCTGTGAATTTCATATTCTTGTCTCCAAAGTGCGTTGATGCTCAGCAGAACGTCAGGCAGGTGAACAGTCATGTGCATCATTTGCAAAGAGATCATACGTCAGTTGGTGTTCTCAGGCCTTAGAGCTGCACTACCGGTGAAGAAATACTGATTTTGAACATTTCGCTGTGAATACCCTTATTACTGTTTCTGTTTTGGCAAGAGAATTATTGCCTGCAAATCCTTTGCTAGTCTCTGAGTATAATAACAAACTATTACTACGGAAAATAAAAGTCAGTGAGAAATTGATTGTCTGAGAAGCAATTCAGAAGTGTCTGGTGAGCTCTACATTAGCCTGATAGTGACTACACCTTATCGAATGAAGGACTAGAAAAATTAAGCAAGAAAATCAGCATGATGTAACAGTCTGAGTAGAAAAACAAGCACAAAGCTCTCCGATAGTTTGTGCATTGCTCTTGGTATTAACGTAAAAGATGCCTGACAAGACAGGCAGTCATGTATATCTCTGCAAAATGACTGGCAAGCCAGTATAAATGGGTGGCTATGAGGTGACTGTTTACAGTGAAACGCCACACGGGCTACAGTGGTTCCCGTCTCACTTGGGCAACCGAGGTGTCAAAGGCAGCAAAACGCCCTTTCCCAGGTTAGTGACACCTTGCTCCTGGCACAGACCCTTATTCGTCTTCTTTCTGTTCTGCAAGCTGAGGCTTGTAAGCACAAGGGGAGAAGTAAGCTTTAGTCTAGCAGCACAAATACCAAAGTAACTTACTTCCCTGGCTGGAACAAGGAGGAACCGTGGAAGGAATTGCAGCTCTCTGAGTCATACTTCCTCCTTGGAGTTTCTCTTGGAGTAGTGCAGCTGTGCACCATGCCTTAGGCTGACATTAGAGTTAAGCTCGTCCATCCTCTTATCCACAAAGTGATAGAGAGAAAGAGAGAAAGAAGGGAAGACAGTAAAGCAGTGGATTATCATACCCTCAAATCTCCTGATTGCAGCTCTAAATATAGCCAAACAAGTAAAAATCTGTTTCTGGAAACAGTACAACTATTTAGCTCCCAACGCTTCAAACAACATACATGGAAAAAAAAAACCAAAAAACAAAAAACCCCAATCAGTTCTCTCCCAACCAAGATCCTGTATGTAGAGCCATGTTAAGCACATTCTGATCTCCAGCCAGAAAGTGAAAAATTCCCAACTGCCACACCTATCCAGGGTGTGACTAGAGACTATCAACTAGTTTATATTTGCACTTTGATACACAGCACATGCTTAACATCATACGGTGTATCCTTGGAAAAAAATAGCAACAAGTTTCAACATTGAAATTGTGTTAGATTAGGAGGCCAGAATAAATAAGAGCCAATGAGTTGTAGAATGACTTGAGGTAGCGTATAAGATCTCATCTCAAAAAATAACAAGAAGGTAGTACATTGCAGATGAAACACATAATGAAAAAACATTCCAAACTTCTCATTTGAGAAAAGATTACAAATAAAATAGGCTCGGGCATGCCAAGTGTAAAATCTTTGATATGGAAATGCAGTAATGGTTAAATGAAATGGGCTGAAAATCTATTTATCAACATTCTGTAAAGCCTAGTTGGATCGTCCCATGAGAAAAGCAAATAAGGAGTAGTAGGAGAATATACACTGTTAAAAAGTTTACATACCTCCTGCTTTCATACCTCAAGATATAGTCCTTCACCTTAACTAGAGATTTTGAGATTTGTGGTATGAAAACACACCTCAAATGATTCAGGAAACATGCCCTGAGACCCAGGTTTTCAGGAGTCATCTAGTATGTTCAGCCTGAGCTACATTAAAGGGACCTGGTTTCTAGACAGTGGAAAGGAGCCCTCTGGCATCAGGCCCCCATGAGCATCTTGGATCCATATCCCAAACAGCGGCACCGCTGCTCACTTTTGAAAACCTCAGCCCAGGCTACCAGCAACTGAGAGGGTGCTCCATAAGGTATGTATTCATAAAAATGCTCCTGTGAGAAAGACCGCCAGATCGTGCTCTATGTGACACTGCCCAACTTCAATGAGCTCCGCACATCCAACCGACTACAGAATTTGGCCCATTACTGTTACCTCCGATTCATTTTTCTTTTTATTCACACTAGCCTTCTATTACATTATTGCCAATGGGCATGTAAGTCATTACTGCGCCCTACATGTGAATCACAAATGCAAGTGCCATGGAAATTAAACTCCTTGACCTGCTCACATTTTTCTCTTTGATGTCAGTCTGAATAGGCATTTTTGACTGGAACATAGTTTTAATTTTGAGAGCTGGCAAGACAACCACAACCTTTTCTGCAAGGAAGTTTGCTGAAGAATTCTTTGTTGTTCTTCCCGAATTACTTTCCTAAAGACAGAGTGTCAGCAAATAGCGTTACAGAAGGCCCAGATCATATTTTCACCATGTTCAAATGCAGAAAACAGAAAAAAGCTACCATGTTCCTGTTCACACCAGCAAAGACGCAGCCCTAACTATATCAGTCTGAGCAAGTTGCAAAATTTCCATTCAACTAACACGGAGCTGAAAATGGAAAATATTTTTCATTCACTGCTGAGGACTTCTCTCCACAGTGACAATCTGGATTCAGGGGCATCGCGGCCACGTGCAACCCATGAAGGCAGCTGCACGCTCTAGGTCCGAGCCCCAAATGTCCAGAGAGGAGCTGGGACAGGTGGAGGTGTTGGGACCCAAGAGTCCTCTTCCTGCGGGAGCTGGGTAAAAGGCAGGAGAGGAGCCGCAAAGCAAATGCCTGTAACTCCAATCCTTAACTCAGGACGCAGGCCTGTGAGACAAGATCCCCTGGGAACCAGAGCTCTGGTCTCCTGCGTGCTGCGTGCTTACCGCTGTAAGCTGGGAGGTGCTCCTGTTTTGGAGACTTGGGGTGCCCACTGGCAAAATGCTAGGTAATTTGCAAGGGATCCAGGACCGATATTAAATTTCCATTTGAAATCATGCAGTGTTCTGCTGAAACGCTGTAGAGACATCTGTTTTGAAATCTACAGTTTCCCATCTCACTGTTGCTGACCTGTTTAAAATAATAAAAACAGAAAGTTTTCCAAGATGGATGACACTGGGGCCAGGGATCAAAACCTCACTTGTGTTTCTAAAGGCTCTTTCCATGCTTGGAAACCTGGTTCTTGCATTCATCAAACACAGAGACTCTTTTTTTTCACTTTCTCAGCCAGGAGACTTCAAAAGGGAGAAGTCTAGGCCATCGATTATTTTGCTGCTACTCTTTTTCTTCAGTCCACAATATGTTTCTTAAAGCTGCAGGGTTTCAGGTAAATAAATATTCCAGACCTAGAAAATAAGCACGTATTCAAATTATACATCCATGCTATTTAAAGGAAGATTTTGTTTCAGACATGTGGCTATCTGCAAAATTTGTTTGATACACTGTTCTGTAATTTGTCAGTTAGGCCTTTCCTAGAACCTTCAGTCTGGCAAAGAGGCAGAAAATAATTTTACAGCCAGGAAGATGGCACAGACGTTGACTTGTTGGAGTTCCAGACGGACTCAAGGTCTCACATAAAGTCATATTTTGTAGCTAAACCGCTGCAAAAGGAAATTTTCATTACTGAATCATTACAAGTAACTCCCTAGTTAAGATTATAAGAAGAACAGACTATTTATTTTGAGCAAATTTGTCAAACCTCCTCAAATCCACCAGTACAGTTGATTGACTACAAAATGAATCTATCAAAGCCTGGAACACAAATTTGAGGTTGTTTGGTAAAGAGGTAAGAATAGTACTTTTGAAACCTCATGATATTCAGCTTTCTTCTGAGATATGTTTTCTGCAGAGGAGGGGGAAAGAAGCTTTGAGAACTATCCACTAGTTACATAACTGCACTTCTTGTCTGGAGATAGAAGAATAAATTCTAGATTAAGTTAATGCCAGCAACATTTTGTCATTGATTTTGAAAGAACCAGGGTTGACAGAAAGTAGACAAAGAGACAGGCCAAAGCAAGGATCTTGGGTTTAGGTCTGTAACACCTGAAGATGCCACTGCAGGCTGTCTCTTTAGAAACAGAGTAGAGTAACCACGCACTGGACACTCTGTATTTCTATTTCTGTATTTTTGTCAGCAAGCAGCACAATTTCTGCTTTGATGAGTTTATATTCTATAGGTGCAAGTACATAATGCAGAAGAAACTAATCAGGAAAGGCTAATGGTTACAAAAGTAACTTAGTTATTGCAGCCAAAGTATTTGCTATGGAAGTTTTTGAGACGTATTTCCAAGACATGAGGCTATAACTGTTGGTTGATCTGACCTAAAAGAATGGGCTATTTCTGGATTTAGAAGACACGTTTGCTCCCCTTGCAATGAGATTTTAAAGGTTTTATCTACATAGCTGATTTCCAAATGTACACAAAGGAGGCACAGCTTGGCTCTGGATTTGAGGAAGAATGTATATGAGCTATTAAACCAAGTGAAAGGAGTCAATGGAAATGTGGATGCTCATGGATTTGTGTGTTTGAGGCCCTGAGTTTCTGCTCGTGAAACACTATTCGTTCCTATAGAGTAGCGGTGTGTTACACACTGGTGAGATTGATGGGACACAAGCTCAACGGCCACAGGAAACCAAAACCTCTAGCTGTTATGTACTGTGCTGCATTTGAAAAAGAAGGAATGTAATGTAAAGAAACAAGAGTACAGAGCTGTCCTGTGCATGAGAAGTCTTCTGGTAAAAAAGGAGTTTGTGCTAGAGAAAGGGCGGGCAGACTCGCAAAGAGGAAACTGATGGTCTCTATTTGCTTCTCAGTCCTGCCAAATAATTCTTACAGAGTGTTGGGCAAGACAATTCAATTTCTCTGTTTCTGTGACACGGAGATAATCGATTTCTGTCTCCAGTCCTTTGTTTCTTTTGTCCATATGAACAGCAAGCTGTTCAAGACTGGGGTTGTGTCTTAACTGGATGTATTTGCAGTGCTTAGTATGGATGGCTCTCAGTCGCAGATGTGGCCTCTAGGCACAATGGTATTACAAAAATAATTAACTGAGAATGTGTATTTATTTAGTTAATTGTAGGAACTTTAATCAGGATATTGGACCTAATTTTAGCTTAGTGTAAGTCAGTTCATATTCATTGATTGGTCCGTTCTTTCTGAGCCTATTGCTTGTGACAATATTGGTTCACAAGCAGGATGTCAACATGCACATGGTTATTTCTATTGTTTGGGTTTTTTTTTTCCCTGTGAAACGAGCAGGTGAGGATGCCTTACTGCCTGGAAGTTAACTGACTTAGAACATATTTTAAACATAACCAATGCCTCCCAATTTGTGAAGATGTAGAAGGACATAACACAACAACTTCAGGAAGAATGCATTAATTACTAAGAGGTATGTGGAGCACATGCTGGATCACCTTCACAGAGGCATCCGCCTATGCCTTATCTCACTGTCACAATGTCTTTATCTTACTGGCACATAAACATATTTTATTTTCCTGGAGAAAATCATGTCAAAGTGCAAAGCAACAATTCAGCACCCTATGAAGCCAAGCAGAATTATTTCTCTGATGACAATAAGCATGAGGATTTTGAAGACCCTTCCTGTGCCTGCTGAGCACTTTCTCTCAAGTCCTGCACATCCTCAGACTCAGTTGTGTTTTCACAAGATGTACTTAGAACCTCACAGTTTTCACTCCTGACATATATAGATCTGTTCTGTTTAGTTGAGAAGGGTGACCGAAATGTTTAATTAGAGAGTGCTAAACGTTATCACTGTTTTCCAGAATGCTGTCTGGTATGCTGAAAGAATACAGAAGCTCATCTTTGAGAGTAAATTTCCATAATGTTTAGCAGAAGATTTATCACATGGTTCCTAGTAGCATCCCAGTTTGGTGTTGCATCAAACTTACTTTTTCTTTTATTAAAAGAATTCAATGAATTTTCCTCTCCAACAGTGTTCGGCAACCTACAAGTTACCCAGAGACATCAGAAGTCTTTAATGCAGGTTTTCAGAGTAAATGAAACCTTTTTTCGGTGTGGTTGCCTTTGTAATAACAGTCTTCTTATTTGTTGGATACTTATGTAACGTAAGATGAAAAGACATTTTATAGCCTTCTGGCAAGAGGACTTAAAATTAACAGCATACCTGTGGCTGCCCTAAGCCAGGGAGGGAGTCATTTTCAGGCCATGGGAAAACTGCAGTTTTGCATCCTTTGCTTCTTCTGACTTACTAGTATTCAGTATTTCCATAGACTTGTTTTTCATGAAAGCATCATCATCACGCACAAAAAGAAAAATTAAGTAATTGATTCTGATGAAAGAACAAGAGACCAAGGTGGGAAGTGATAACTGGCACCATTAGCATTTCCCCAAAGAACGTGGTGGTTTAACTTATTCTTTCATTTTGTATTTTCATGCCTGTCTAGGCTCTGACATCGCACACAGTCAATTGGCTCTCTATGCAAAAGCTATTAACTGTCTGATTACCTCTGGCAGCAAAACCAAACAGATGCAGTGCACATCGAGAGGTACAGAATCTTCAGCCTCCCGGTAACTTTATAGGCCATACCCTGCCAAGAGTCGGGGCAGGCAGACTCCTTAAGGCTGACCCTTTAAGGGTATTTTACAAAACAATCAATGGCCCTTCACACTGACTCCCTCTCAATCTGCAAAAAGGAAAACCACAAAAAGATAACGATCTGGGTTTTGATCTCACCCATACTGGGCTGACAGTAGGGTAATCCCTTTGACTTAAACTGATGTATTCTGTCACTCAAATTACTTTCACAGGCTTTGGGCTGGGCCTTTAAACAAATGTAAACTTGATCAGAATCAAGCCCAATCACATTCATGCCCATTCTTGCTTTGAATATTTGTCTTCCACAGCACATTTCCACCTGGAACACGATTGACCTCAGCACAAAGTTTTATTATTTACAATTAAGTTGACAACCACTACTCTCCATTATAAATGCAGAATGCTTTTAATTCTTGAAGAAGCGTGCTTGGAGATAGTTTCCTACTCATCCACATTGATTACCAACAAATTGATAGGCCAGTGCTACAGTCCCCAAAGTAATGCAGCTCATGAAGACATGCCTGAGCTCGTCAGCTCGGATATTGCAGTGTGGAGCATACCATGGCCAGCAGAACCACCCAGGCCCCTGGGTAAATACTTGGGCTACTACTAGCCTGTCCTGAGCATTGGGCTGCTCTACTTACACTGCTATCGATACTTGTGCTAGCTAGTTGGGAGGCAGGTCTGGGGAGCTGGCTACGTGAGCTGCTGTCACCGCAGGGTAGATAAAGACAGGGTTCATAAAGGTGTCTGAGTCGAAACTTTGGCTACATCTCAGGGTTTTCCGCTCCTGTAGAATAGCCCAACAGGATCAGCAGAGCAAGGTTTTCGCTCTTCTTGCCCCAGCCACTGGAGGTGAGGGGATGCAGCAGCCAGCAGAGCGTGGGCAGCACAGCTTACATGAAGGTATATCAGACTCTCAGCTACAGTCCTGCCTGGAAAAATAACTCTGCTTTCACAAGAGCCCCATGAGATTCGTAATGACCCCAGGTGGCCGAGACCCCAGTTTCACAGCTCAAGGAAGTATGCAACTAATTGGTATATTGCACCTATTGGGGATCAGACGGACTAATGCTAATACTCCAGCATTAGACATGCTAATACTCCTTTGCCTCCTTCAGCCTTTGGGTTGTTTGAACTTTTTCTCTCAGCAGTAACAATTACCCACAATACTAGAGATGGCAGCGATATTAGATCAAAAAATGACTCATTATTGAACTAGCCCTGTCAAGCAAGATAAATACAATTTAGTTGTTAGCTAATCTATTTTTGTTTGTGTTCTCAATTCATCCAAGACACTGATTACATTGCAGTCTATCATGCTAGCATTAAGTATATTTTGTTACAATGCTCTTTGCTTTGTAAAGCGAACATTTATGAATACAATAGCTGTATTTGTCTGTCAATATTACATCACTGTGATGTACCATGCATCAGCTCTCTGTGTCATAACTTGTAGAACAATATTTTGGGGTTTCAGGACAATATTTAATTCAACAGCATTTAAGTAACTAGAAGTCTCATCTAAGATCACACTTTTGCTATCTGTCATCTTCATCTGCCAGCTGTTCCTTCCTCTATCTCTATAACTAAGGTTTTGTGGCTTGATACTGCCTTGAATCAGCTTTGGACTTTGGCCTAAGAAGGAAGGCTGACAGGGGCTCTTTTAAGAGGCCTTGTAGGATGCTTTTGCACCTCCTTGCTGAACTTTATCAATGCAAGCAGCTCTCAGGGGTGCTCAGAACCTCCCAAGTTCTCCTCCTGAAAGAATTCAGGCTTTGCATTTGAGCAATTTATTTTCATTGTACTTCCTCTCACTTTGTTTTTTAGTTTTGTTTAGCACTTACTTAGCCTTTGGGAAGGCTATTTATGGAAATTTAAAAAAATTTTCATGATAAAGAAAGTGTTTTGCAATTAGAAAGAGAGGAAACTATTGATCTTGATAACAGAGAGAGGCACTTTCTAAACTTGCATGGTTGGCAAATCCATTACCAATGCTGAACTTTGCAAAACAGTTAATAGGCAAAGGTGTATGGTAAAAAGGAGGTGAGAGGCATCATAAAACATGCTCTTTTTCTCTATTTGAATTTAATACCAAGTAAGTTGGCATACCAGATAAGGCATTTATCAACTGTCATATTTTATGAAAGTATTTACAGACTCAAGTAAAAGATCTCACTATAATCACTTCATGATCAAGTCTTTTTCTGAGAATCAGAGATAACGGATTATTTTGTGCAGGCTGGGAAAAAAATTGTGGCTTTGCAAAGTTCCATCATACGTATAACAGGACTTCAGTAATCAAGATTGCTGCTGCTTTTCCTAAAACTGTCTACAATATCATGATGAAAGGGTTGAAACAAAAATATTAGCAATGAATTTATAATATTTTGGAAGCTAACCAGCTGTGGACATTTTTCAGGAGAGGCATGAACACACTTACTGTCCATCACTATGTTTGCCTTCTACTGTGGTCCTTCAGGTCTCTTGTATTTCTACTGATTGTGAGAAATTCTTGCAGAGCCTGCTGGTTAATCATGATGCGTTAAACAAGCTGCTAAGTGATGTGGGAAACCACTGCAAAGATACTTAACTGAGACTGATACACTACGCTATGTATATAACCTCTTTCCATCTGATAGTACTATCGTTTGGTATGGGCTGTGTGGGAGCCTGTAGTTCCTATCAGCCTGAGCCGATGGTTCATACCACATTTCTCATGCAGATGATTCTGTCTCCCAGATTTAACCCGTAGGCTAGACAAGACTCTGAGGATGGGATGAAAATGAGTGAAGTAACTCCTATTCTCCCCTCTTGAGTACATAACACTGCATTATACTGCTTGTCAGATACATTTTGAGACAATAGTTTTTCTCATCTATAGCATATTATCATCATTATCATTACCATTACTATTATTACGTGATATCATTTAAACTAGTCCAAAATTGCATACCTGTGTGCAATTCCATCTCTCTCTTGATAAGCTGAGCCAGACAGATGAGATAACTATGCCCCAAGTGAAGCCAGGGCCCCGAGCTGGTTGGGCTCCATCAGCTTGGAAGTGAAGGCGGCAGAGAGGGCTTCTAAAGAAGAGGCAGGTTTGTGAACAAGAGCATGTTAACTATGTTAACTTCCCTCATCAGAAGAGCAGGAAGAAGATCCAGCCTGAGTTGAGGAACTGGCTTTCCTAGTATGAAGCAGCACAGAAGCACAAGAAACCTGTGTCTGACCAGTGTTTCCAGCCAGCTCCACTGGACTGCGGACTGGAAATGTGACCACACTGCCTGAAACAGCCCAGCAGCCAGTGACAAAATGCCGAACTCGACAGCTCGAAGTGGTGTAACAGACCTGCGGCCTGATCCTTACCCTCTTCCAACTCCTGCATGCACTTTCTAGTAGGTAAATCTTAAGAGTGACTTTTCCTGAGGGTGACTTGTGAAAGGATGGATGCCTTATGGGCTGCCTGCTAGGCATGCAAGGCAACCAACATCTGGCTTGGCAAGTCTCCTCCTTATCTTCAGACTGATACCATCAAAGGTCTCACTCTATTCTGGTTTGGGGCTGACTCTTGCAAGACAACGATTGACTTGTGAACGTGGCTAAAGCTTGGATTTTTAGGTGGGCTTAGACACTGACACACTCACTAATGTAGCATCTAAGTTCCTAAGAACTGGATTCAGCGTTAGACTCAGATATTTAAAGAATAGGTGCCGTAACATCTAGTCCTACAGCGTGTGGTCCCTGGAGCGGGATGACAATTTGGAGTAAATTGGCGTTGCTGCGTGGGGAGAGTCCAGCACTGATGATGGCACCCAGAGCAGCCAGCCACTCTCCTGAGGGGGTCTGATCCCTGTTCATCACCCAGTTGGGTGGCTGTTCCCAAATGACCCCAGCTGCTGAATCCTCCCCTCAGGACAAAAGGAGCTGAGGTTTCTTGCAGATCTGTGAGACAGCCCTCCCAAAGCAATGCACTCTGGCCTTTTGCTTGGTTGTTGATATTTCAAGTCATACTTTGTTGCTGTTACATTTCTGCTGTAAGGATAACAACCACTAGTCAAAAAAATATTTTTATAGCACAGAGGGTGGGCTAGAAACAAGGGAAGCTGCACTTGCAAATTCCACACATTGCACTTGAATTTTCACTTCTCGGTGCAGGAACTGTGCACACAGAGTCCCACTGGGATTTTTGTCAAGGCTGTTTCTCCTTGTGCTGATGGTACTATGGGAGTGGGGGAGTTCTTCAGGGACTACAGCACTGCACCCCTTTTATCAGAAGGGCTGCTTAGTACCAAAGCATCAGGTATGATCTAGTGAAAAGCAGCAGAAATGCTAGAAAAATGCAAAGGGCTTAAAATGGCTCAATGTCAGAAGGAGATCCAAGACCTCAGTGAGCCCGTCAACAAAAGTCCTTGAGCCTGCCAGGCACCATCAGCACCCTTTATTTCTCTGGGGAAGCCATGCTGAGATTTGTAACATTTTCTTCTCCCAGCTACTATGTTCATTAGGAACTAAAATTCTCCTTTTTCGTTCTGGCCCTTGATCACCCCAGGACTCTTCTCACCAGAGATGGAATTGGCTACTCTGGCTTTGGCTGAAACTATCCTGATGCACTTACTCTGCACTGAATAGCTGCCACGCTCTGCTCTGGCACCCGTTGCACATCAGTGGTGCTGTGTTTGATTAGTTTGTAAAGTGCAGTGGGATCCTGTATGAGGAAGGTTACTATAAACTGCTGGTAACAGCTGCCTGTGCTGGAGATCCGTGGTTAGCATCAGCAGTTTTCTGTGGAAGAAAATCCCATGGATGCTTGTGTGGGTTCCCGAGAGCTCCAGGGAAAGCTGGGAAATGAACCCAACGTAAAGGATGGTAACTCTACAATATAAGTGAAACCAGCACATATTTTCACCTACTTTTTTGCTTTCCACTGAAATGGTTCCAACTGTGGAAGCATCAGCAAGGAAGAATATGACCTTAATTCCCCTTCAGGGGTATGAACAGTTGTAGTAAGGAGAAATCGATGCAAGGCGTTTTATAAAAATCACACCAGCAGAGCCATAGTCAGGAGATAACAAAGAAAAAACACACCGAAGTCCCTGTTCTTTGGCACTTACAAACTTAATTAAAGGGCAATGTAATCAAGCCGGTGATTAATCATAAACTTTTTATCAATGGAGAATGATAGATTTTTCCGCCAATGACTCCAGCTCACATTTTGCTATCACTCTAACTTCATCAAGTACATGCACTCAGTCTTTCCCCACTAGCCCAACGTGAGTCTGAACTAGCTTCATGGGAGCACGTGGAGTTATACCAGGCTAAAATCAGCCCGAGGAGATAACAGCAAGGTAATAGGATCCTTCCTTAAACTCTGATACCTACACAGAATCAAATAAATGGATCTGAATCCATATTCATACTGGGTGATAGGAAATCTTTATGGCACAAGTAGTGCATTGCTTTGTAGATAAACTACATGTTCCTTAAAGGCATTAAATTATAATCCCTGAGGTGAGGGCGTGAATTATCCTTGTTCCCAACAGTACACAGAGTAGCATGAAACACACCAGCGAGGGAAAGTCATACCTCATCCTGCTGGATAATGCTGTTACTATAATAGGAGGGAAACGGGGTGATAGTTTGCCACAGCCAGCAAGGACAAAATGCCCAAGAGTTTCCATATTCAGATTCCCATGAAAGGAAAAGAACAGCCTCCTCGACCCCTTCCTATAGGATTCCCTGAGTTATTGCAAGAACCCCACTGCAAAGCTAAGTTAGTCTGTATATGAACACAAAGTTAGAACATCACACTTTGCAGTAAATAAAGCCTAGTGGGGGGGAATACCTCTAATTTAAAGTATATGCCGATGTAAGAGTGTACAAGATTTCAGGGTCCCTTTGTAATAAACTCCCACACTGTAGCCTTAAACCTTAATGGTCTGTGAAAGTTATTATGCGATGTTTTTAGCATTCAATTGCATTCTGACAGGACTTTATGATGTGTATTACAGAAGAATACTGTTAAGCTAATCATATTAATACCAAATCTTTGTAATATAATCGCTTCAAACATTTTGAGCAAGGCAGAACTTGACTTTTCATAAATACAAAAAGACAACACTTCTAATGATATTGTCCTACTGCTTCCCCAAGTCCATCTGTTAGAGTTGCAAAAGATCAAGGGCCATCATTTCTTTTTTCTACAGACTGAGCGGTGGAAAAGATACTTGGCTTCCCAGGGCCTAATTCTGCACTTTTTTATTCCCAGGGACAGTCTCTTCAGGCATTATCAATTTGTCTTCCTCTTATTCTTTTTAAGACATGCCTGGTATAAGTCATGCCTGAAATGTAATTCCTTATTTCTGCTGCTGCTGACAGCTTAAATTATTAAAAGGAATTTTAAAGTTCATTTTAGGTTTCTCATTTTCACATTATTATTATTTTCCTTTCTGCATTTCATTCAGTTTTGGTAGCAGAAGGAACCGTATTGCAGTCACTTTTTCCTTCTATCCAAACTAATTCTACTCTGTTTGCCTTTGATGTGCAGTTAAGTGCAAAGAAAAGAAAAAAAATACAGGTAGCAAATACTCTGAAACACTCACCTATGCAGAACTGCATATACCTCAGAAAAAATTATTTTTCATCCTAAAATTATCAAGAAGGGCCCTTTAAGCTTGAAACAGGAGCAGATTCTTTTAAAACTTTCCCAGAGAATAGCAGTGACCTTGCAGATCAGATAACCCACAGTCTACAAGAGTTCAAATATGTCATCAAGACTTTATTTTACTGCTTGATGTTCCTTGGCCTAGTTGCTCCAATCAGGCTAACTGCAACAGCCCCCCACCCCTCCAAAAAAATAGCCCACAACAGGACTGTACAACCAGAACCAACGTCAGCAAAGCAAAGCTGGGTGCATGGTAGGAACAAGGATAAATGAGGCTGTGTGTCGAAGGCTGGATTTTTGTTGAGTGACTGTAATCTGATGGGTACAATATATTAAAACTAATGGAAACATTTGATTAAAAATATGCTAGATCTTTGCAGTCTTATCACAAAGCCGTCAGAGGCAGGCAGCCAAGTGCTTAGCTGCAGCACAAATGACCATGATAGAAATCCACAGGCCCCAGTCTTCCTCCCTGCACGGAAAGCTTGCCAGCAGGATACCTGGGGTCCTCAGACCTCCGCTGCTTTTAAATGTTTGCACTGAGAGACTATCTGCTTTCACCACCCTTAAAAATGCAGACAACTCTGCAAGCATCATCTCCCCGAGCCCATGACTTCCTGATGTATGGCCAGGAAGCCTTAACCTTCCCAAGGGGTCACCTGCCTTTGTGCCAGATCCTCTGAACGGCCTTCAGTCTCTATGGTTTTATTCCAGAAAAATATCAGTCAGTTTGCCAGGAGACAGTGTGATCCTCCTGCTTGTAGCAAAACCTGCACAGAGGGCCAAACAGAAGCGGTGAAGCCCTAATCCCTCTGTGGCTGGTTTCAGCAAGGCTGAGAGGCCACCAGTGATGCTGGCGTGCCTACAATATCTTCTACATCCCACAGAGAAGGAAGAGCATCTCAAAACACCCTGTTTCTTCTCGCCTGCTTTGCAGACAGCTTGATTTCAGTGACATATTTGCACTGCTGTTCCCTTACCCTCAGTTATCACTAGGAGGATGTAGGAGCCCATAAAGAAAAGAAATAAATGCATCCTCATCCATGTGAGAACTGCTCCCCTTAATTCTTTCTCTAACAGACTGTAGCTTGTGAAATCAAATAGGGATTACATGTTAGTACAAAAATTGGCGTCAGCGTATCTCCATTGATTTTTAGTACTAAGACTTTTACTTGCATTTTTATGAGAGATTAATACTTTTCAAACTTCTTGAGGAAGTAGCAGTTATCATCTCAAACTGCATTTGTTTTACTCCAGCATGGGCCATTTCAGTGAAGCAAACCAGGAGAAGACTAATCACTTTCAGCAACAGCTACTCTCTAGATTAGCTTAGCTTTAACTTCAAACTGTACCCTTAGGCTCCAGTTCAGCAATGTATTTAAACATATATCTAATTTTTAAGCTTATGAGTAATTCCCGTGTACATACTTATTTAAATTTAGGCACATGTTTAAGTCTTTTACTGAATTAGCTTTCAAATCATTCACAATCTGGCCTCATTGCCATCAATGCAAATCGTTGTGCTACATCATTTGATTACTCCAGAAGTAGGAAAAAATATTCTCAGTGTTTCTTGAGAAAGTTATCCTGCTCTTATACTAACATTTTGCCGAGATTCAGCTTCTTTAACCAGTTCCACCCCTAGCTTGAATCCAAAGGCAAAGCTGGGATTTGATGGAGTACTTTGGTTGTAGACAAAATATTCTCAAACTATACACAGATTTTAAAGAGGAGAGATAAGGTGGGGCATAGCTTTATCATGTGTTTCAAGCAAAAATGTAGCCATTCCCCTTTTACAGATCCTCCCTTTCCCAGCACAATACTCTGGGAAATTACCTGCACGTTTCAGGATACACCACAATTAGCATTCACGCCATGATACCCGTGCATGTGACACAAGCTTGTGCCTGGCAGAGACTTCTGTGTGTATTTGGGGTTGGAAATAAATATTAAAGTTTATCTTGTTTTTTCTTGAGGTGTTTGAAGCATTGGATCTGCGTGCCGTATCATTTTCCAGTTGAGAATCTTTGTCAGATGATCTCATCTAACATAACTGCGTTCATCCAGACGTCTTCTCAGCCTGATGCAATCATGACTAGGCAATCCCATGAGAGCATCCTCTGCATTTTTTAGCTGCATTAAAAAGACCTCCTTCCAATGAGCAAGCGAATGGAGGTTTTTACACATGCTGACAGAGCCTTAGCATCTTCTGAATGACTGGGGATCCTATCAACAGGCAACAGCAGACTAAGCACGTGGATAAAGCCACTCAAGTCCCAAGCTGGGAATCAAGAAAACGTAAAGGATAATGGGAATTTAGAATGGAATGACATCAAATTTTAAATTTTGATTGTTCTTTACTTTAAAAGTGGGCACCAATGCTGCTACAAACTCTAGGCTCTTTCTGGGCCAAGAAAATGTCATAGTTTGAAACAAAGCATTTCTGATGTAGCTGCTAATCAAAACTGACATTCATGCTTTGACTTTTTTGCTTTAATCCCTCCGAAATATAATACACATTCACAAAGATGATTCCTCTTTTTTTTTTTTTCCTCGAGAAGCATCCACAGTTTAAGGTTGCAAATCTGTGCAATTTAGAAAACAATGTGAACACAAATGAAAATTAGCCAACAAAAGAAATCCAACTGAGTTAAATAGGAGACTGTTGTCATACCTTACACTCTTCTGTCACTAGCTGCAGCTCTGTGGAGAGCGAGCCAGGTATGAACTAACTAGAGGGGACAAAACAGCTACTGCTGACAGCTGTGCACTATTCCAAACCCAGCAACAACAATCGATCAATGTAAAATAAATAGTACACAAAGATGTAACTGTAGGATTATGCGATTCCATAGCGATATGCTATTCCATACTTTCTAACCAAATTGAGCTTCACCACAAGTAAGTAAAAGTTAGCAGTTACCACAAGCAGATCAAACTAAGTGTAAATGCTTCTGAAGACTTCATTAAGACTATAATCTCATCTTTCAAGGTCTTCAGTTCTTCACTTCCTTTACTGATTTATGGAAACAAATGGACTAGATTCCCCAAAACTTGTCACCCTGCATCATTATTTATATTTTTACCCATCTAGTATAACTGCCCCAGATTCAAAATGGTAGCACTCTGGATCCACTCATTTGGCACACACATAAAAGTGCACACACGCACACAAGGCAAAAGGTGGTAGAAAACCCAAGCAATGTAAGTTTATTTGATTGTAGTCATTAGTGCTATACATTACAGGTTCAATCCTGCTCCCTTTGATGTTGATGGTAATACTCCCATTGAATTCATGTGCTCTGAAAAATGCCTGAGTTTTGCAAATTTATCATTTTGTCATCTATGCTTCAGGTCAAAATTATAATCCAGTGTTTAGACTTGGTTTTGAGCCAAATTATTTTCACTAAAGGTTCAAAGAATGCATACTTGTCCTTCAGAGAGGTGCCAATCCACTTTACAACCAAGGAGTAAAACGGTTGAGGTTTTCAAAATGGTCTGCAGGATGCAAACATCTTGTAGGTGACTACAGCAATCTCAGCTTCCAGGGTCTCGCTGCAGTGAACAGCAGGGCCCTCCTCTTGCTGGGGGCATAACAGTGCCCACCTGCTTAGAAAGGCTTGGGGAAGTCATTTGCAGAACACCAGAAGCCGAGGAGACTTTCCAGGATTGTTTGTGCTATTGACTGCAGCTCTTTCAGTGAAATATCCTAAGTACTAATCATTTACATTATCCAGTCCACCGCTTTCAAGTGAAGCAGGTTTCTTCCTCTCCTCATCCTCACCTTCTCTCAGACCCTGGTAGAAAACACCGCATGGTGTTGGGTAGTAAGAGGTAAATTCTTCTGGTCATTGCAGTCGTTCAACCAAATGTATTCAAGAGCAATATTCAAGAAGTTCTGAAACAAGGCAGATGACCTTTCCCCAAAATGGGACTTTAAATCAAAAGAAAGGGTGAGAGAATACAGAACTAATTAGGCAGGTGTCAGATGTTGACAGGGCTTCGATTTTGAAAGCCTCTTCCTATACACCATGTTGAAGTGCCAAGAACTGGGACCTTACCAAAGGACTTGTGAACTGCCACCGGCAGTAATTAAAGAAGATTACAGGGGAGCCAAGCACCTGATGCACAGAAGAACTGATCCCATGAACTGCCGCTGGCTTAAATTGGTGATAAGAAGTGCTGAGCACCCTAAAAAGTCTGGCCCCAGAGGTTATTTGTACCGCTTTTACTCAGAGAGTGTGTTGCAAGGATGTGGCAAGCAGATTTACCACTATCAGGCAAGTGGAGAGAGAGCAGACAGGGCAGGTGAGTGAAACAAGAAGTGCAGTGTGTAGCTGGATAGACTCGGTTCTGGACTCTGGAAGAGCTGGGGAACGGGTGGTGGAGACAGTGACAAAAACCGTGCCGGATCTCATTTGTATTTAGACCAGATTCCCAAGATAAGCTTCTATCATCACACCTTTTTACTGCAAAGACGAGTGCACAGGGACAAGTGTTGATCTCTGCAGCTACCTCTCTCTGGAGCCAATGCTTTTAGCCGGGAAGCAAATCTGCCTCCATGGTGCTACCCCACCAGCCCAGCCTATCTGATAGTCTAGATCATGACTACAAATGCATCTTTTCTGGCACAGGGAGACAAACAAAATGTAAGACAACAACACCTAAGACATTCCTGAAATAGCTTTTCTACAGCGTATGCGATACATACTGATTTACTGGCAGTTACCGGGAATTATGCAAGGTACTCTGCAAAATTTCATTACAGCTTTGCCACTAATGAATAACACAGTATAGGAATCATTCCAGTAAACTCTCTGTCCCTCCGCCCCAAGCAAGTCATCACATCAGCAATCTGCCCCGTTATGGCAACCCAACAGCTGCTGACTTCAGTGGGAGCAGAACTGAACCTATAATCACCACGAAACATGTCCCTGTGTCTTTTGTTTTGCAATACTGGTGAAAAGAGACACAAAAAATAGTAACACTATGTTTCAAAAACCACTACCAATACCCAGTTCAACAATAAGATTCTAACGGTGTTTATGACATGTCTTTAAATTGCCTTGCAAAACTACGTGGAAGCGTCAGTTTGGGGAATGGAGAAAATGTTCCTTTTCTACTTTGTAAATGGAGTTTAAATGCTCTACGTGGCTAAGACATGCTTTTTCATAGTTCACTAATCCATATCAAACACCGGCATCTACGTTGGTCATTTTCATGCTAACGTATTACCAAAACGTACTGTCAGCTGAGGACTCTGGCTTAACAGTGCACAGTAAAAGAGAAACAGTAGCTGGTTTTAAACTCAAAATATTTTCCACTGAAACATTTTCACTTTGAGGATGTTGGTGCATAAAGACATTGTCTATTCACCTTGATGCTGTTTGCCAGGCTTCCTTCGGTGCCTCTCCTTCCACCGGCTCGTTTCTGGCATGGCTGAACATGAGGTTTCCCTTGATGAAGAAACAAACAAAACCAGCCCTTGTTTCCTTCCTTTTTCATCCCTGTCCTTAGCCCTTTTGCCTCCTTCCTCCACTTTCTTACCTCCACTATCCAGGCTAAACTTGGGCTAATTTCCATCAGCTCTGGAAGGCAGCCATGGACGGTCCCCACCTGCCCGGTCCCACCAGTGTCGCCTCCTCGCCTTGGGACACCTCAGCCGGCCGCCCTGGCTCTGCACCGGGCTCACCCACCCAGGCTCGTGCCTCTCTCCAGCTTGGTCACAGGTCCCCCACAGAAATCCTCCGTGAGCCTTCCTCCTTCAAACCCCTCCTCAGGCCCCCTATGGCGGCCCTGCATTTTGGCCGCTGGCGTGGTCAGCACTAGGCAGAAATGAGGGCAAGCTGCCCCACGGCCAGAGCTCAGGATCCACTTCTTCAGCGACACCTCAGGGGAGATCTCATCCATAATCACTGTGTCTGCCCAAGGGAGATGATTTGGGGACCTCTTGGATCCATCTGGAAGGCGTGTGGCGTTGCACCAGGCCCTGTGGGTGTGCGCCCTGAGGGGAAAACATGGCAGGGCCCGGGCTGCCCTCCTCACCGGAGCCCCCACACGCAGGGACCCCATCGCCTACTCCCTCACTGGGCACCAGGGCACCTCCTGCTTCGTTAGCAGGGTGTAATTAGAGGCAGCTGGAGAAAGAAAGCAGGTGAGGGGCAGGAGAGCCAAGGGGGAGGCACCCGGGGTTTGAAGCCTCAGCCACGCGGATGCCGCTCCCCCGGGGCAGCCGCGGGCGCTGCCCCCTGTCCGTTTGTGCCGGTTTAAGCCGCTCTGGCCCGTCTCGCCCCCAACCAGAGGAGGGGGGGGTGGGGTGGGTGAAAGGGGGTTGTCGCTTCCCAGTGCCCGCCCCGCGGCAGCCCCTCTGCGCGCCTCTTCGTAAGATTACGGCGGCGCGGCGGCAGCGGCGGCACGCGAGGAATGCGCGCTCCCGCGGCGGGGCCGCGCGCCGGCGGGGGCGGCGGGGCGGGACGGACCGACCGACCGCCCTTTGTCAGCGGGGCCGGCGCGGCGGCGCGGGGCGGGATGACATCATGAGAAAGTGCCGGCCGGGAGCGGCGTCCCCGGCGGCAGCGGGCGCCGCGGGGAGGGGAGAGGAGGAGGAGGGCGGGGAGGAAGGAAGCGCCGTCGGAAGCCCCCGGGGCGATGAGCGGTGGCGGCTGCAGCGCGCGGCCCGACCCCGGGAGCTCCGCCGCGGGCCGGGCGCGTTATGCGGCGGGGCACGCCCGTTAAGCACCGCGCCGCACCCCGGGGCGGGCGCGGAACGCGGGCATGCCCGGCCAGCGGGACCGGGGAGGGGGCGGTGTGCCGAGCCCCGTCCCGCTGCCAGGCGGGCAGGGAGCGGCGGGAGCGGCCCCCGACGGCGGGCAGCACCACCCCCCCTTCCCGGGCAGGTGCAGGGCTTTCACCGGGGCGAGCGGGGGAGGGTCCCGCGCCCAGGGATCTCCCGTAACTCCTAACCAGCGCCCCTTTCTTGTCTCGGCGGGACCGGGCGAGCCCCGCGCCGAGATCTGCCCGACCCGCCTGGTAACAGCCCGCCGCCCCCATTGGCTCCCGCTAATGGCCGCTTCCTGCGGCCGCGCCGCCCCGCCCCGCCCGCCGGGGGCTCCCCGGGCCCGCCCCGCCGCCGGCCCCGCCCGCCGCGCAGCCCCGCGCCCCGCCGCCGGGCGTTTATGAATGAAACACCGGCCTCGTGCCGAAAAGGGGGGGGGGACACGGACACGGACCCCCTTCGCGGCCCCAGCCGGGAGGCACCGGGAGGGCGAGGGTGGCGGAGGCACAGACGCTGCGCGTGGGCGACGCGGCCAGGCACAACTATTGGTGCCAACGCTTCGCCCCCCCAAAACCGGGGAGGAGAAGAGAGAGGGGAGCGGCTCCCCCAAACCCTTCCCCTGCACCCCCAAAGCAGCTGCTCCCTAGAAAGGTGCTGGGGGTGCGGGGTAGTCAATTGAACAGGATCCCCCCGAGTTGTGCATCACGGGCAGGCCCGACTCCGGTCCGGGAGTGCGGGGTCGTGGCGCGTTCATTAAAAATTAAAGCCTCCCCGGCCAACTGAAGCTGTGAACACCGAAGTGCGTGTCCTGTGTATGAAGCACGATAGGCGGGCGGGGGGACGGCTTCCCCGCTGAGAAACCCTCCGGATTCGCCCCGCGGGCTGCGGCACGCAAGGGGAACTGAGATCCCCGGGGCCTCCGACATCCTCCCAACAGGCGAAGACAAAATGGAGACAAAACGGTCAAGCAAACGGGTAAACTAGGAAAGATGGGCAGAAATTTCATGCAAAGAGATTACGTAAACGCGCAACTGTGCAACAACGTGCCCTGTGATCTTTGGCACTGCTTTCCCCGCGGCTCATGCAGGAGGGATGCTCTGTGACCACGGCACGTCCTCCGCGGCCATGAGAGGCCACGAGACCCTTCGGCTGCCCCGACGCCTGCTGGCGATGGTGCCGCGAGTGCCGTACCGCCGGTAGGTTCCTGCTGTCGGTGCTGCACCCAGGTGATGCTAAAGCACTGAGGCTGAGGTTAATCTGAGGTTTTGAGGGACGTGAACCCCAGCGTGCGGCCTTCCCGCTTCGCCCCGCTCCGCTTTGGTGCGGGACAAGTCGTTCCTCCCATGCGGCGGTGCGTTGGCTTCACCTCCCGTATTCTCCAGCGGGCCCCAAGCTCCCCTCTCAGCCTCTTGGAAAAATGAGTTTAAAAGAGACTCTTTTTTTTTTTTTTTTATTAGAAACAATGCAAAAGCAAAGTGTTTTCAGGTACAGGCAGTCCAGCCGGGGAACGGGAGTTATTTACGGTGGGGCCCCGCCGTTGCACGTCACGCGTGGACAGGCTGTCCTTGCGGCACAGCGCGTCGGATGAGGCCCTGGCAGGCTCCGGCGGCTGCCGGCACCTCCCTCCCCGCCTCCCCCCCCGGATTCATCTCCCTTTAGGTGCTAGAGGAAGCTCTGGCCACCATTTTGCTGCTCTGCTGGGATATTTTTTTCTGGGTGGCTGTGAGCGGTGGGGGTGGGGTGCCGAGCGCGGCCTGCCCGGCGTGTGCTGCCGCCCACTGCGGCTCGGCTTAGCCGTCGCCCTGTCCCCTGCCACCTCTGTGCCCCTCTTGGGGGGTAAAACCTTTAAAGTGAAAGGAAAGACATAAAAAATAAAAAGGAAATTCAAAAAAAAAAGAAGGAAAAGCACCATCTTGGCAGAGTGGAGGAGACCCCAATGCCTTCAAAATCGCGGTGTGCAGCAAAACCATCTAGGCTGGGGAAAAAAAATAGGACTGAGGAGACGGGAGAAAGCTTTTCCCTTGGGATCAGCTACAAAGACTGGGAGTTCACGTTGGGAGCGCGCCTTTTTAAACAACAGATATTGCAGGTACGCGTCGGTGATGGCAATAATAATAATATAATAATAATAATAATTGATAAAGAAGAGCGACGTGCCGGTGCTGCCCTGCTCCCCCTCCCCGGCGCCCCCAGTAAAATAATACCAACCAAGTCTCCTTGTATTTATATCCCTGCGTGTCTGTGTGTGGCCTAGCCCCATTCATCATTTGGCTCCCACTGCAGAACTCGCTCCATTTTTAAAATTATGCATGATACACTGAAGAGACAATTTGGGTTTCCCCCACCTCTCCCTTGCCCTTGAAGAAAGCAAGCCCTTGTCTCATTTGCATTTGCATTAAAACCCTGCTCTCTATAAGCTAAGCAAAGGGGAAGGACTTGAAGCCTATGGGATGGCTTTAGGGCTCTGCCCCTTGCTTTTGGCTCTCTCTCTCTCTCTTTCTCATTCTCTCTCGTGCTTTGATCTCTGCTTAACAACAGTAACGTCACAGGGACTATACAGGAGAGTTTTGTTGGAAGTTAGAAAGTTTTGCAGCCTCCAGAGGGCTGTAGCGGCAGTAGCAGAAGCAGCATCCAAGGGACTCCTGGAAGGGGAAGAGAGAGCGAGCGAGCGACTGACTCAGTCCCGCTGCAGAAAACTGACTCGAGACGACGGAGGCAGACATGGAACATCAGCTGCTGTGCTGCGAGGTGGAGACCATCCGACGAGCCTACCTAGATGCCAACCTCCTCAATGACAGGGTGCTGCAGACAATGCTGAAGGCGGAGGAGACCTGCTCGCCCTCCGTCTCCTACTTCAAGTGCGTGCAGAAAGAAATCTTGCCATATATGAGGAAAATAGTTGCCACTTGGATGTTAGAGGTTTGTATCTTGTCGGGGATTTTTTCTTTGCAAGCTTCGGCACCGAAATGAATTGAGCCGGAGAGCAGCTCCCGGCCCCCCCCCCCCCCCCCCCCCCGAAATAAGCTCCCCGGCGCGGCACACGTTGCTCTGGCTTCGGAGACGCCCGCGTGTAACGACGGGACGCGGCCCGGGGTTGCGATCGCCGCCGCCGTTATTGCCGCTTCTTTATCCCCGCTGCAGCAGCACTCAGCTCCCGCCGCCGAGGGGCGGCGGGCGACCCCCGCACCCCCCCTCCACCCCCCCCAATTCCGCCACCCCTTCCCCTCCCTCCCCGCCCCGGCACACCGCGGCGGGGGTCGGGGGGTGCCCCGGCACCTTTTCCGGCCGTCGGGGCGAGGCGGTAGCGGCGGAGGGGAGCGCGGAGAGCGGCCCCGCACCGCCGTACCCCCCGTCCGGGGAGCGGCCGCCGAGCCCCCGGCCGCCCGGTGCGGGGCCGCCGGGAAACCCTGCCAGTTAATTTTTCCTGAGGATTTTATTTTAAATTAATATCCTTGTACACGTATGCAAGTGGCTGCCCGTGCCAGTATTATGCGCCATCTTTGTTCTTTTATTTGCAAAGCAAAAGTGTTTATTAATCGGGAGAAAAAATTAAGAAAGTCCCGGGGAGCAAGCCAAGGGTGTGTGTTGCGGGGGGGAGCGGGGGAAGGGGGCCGGGGGAAGAAGGTCGGGGGCCGGGGGACCCCGCTGGGGCTGCGGGCAGGGGGACCGGCCGGAGGGGCTCCGGCGTTTCTTGGGGGAGTTGCAGGGTGAAAGTTTCTTTGTTCAGCGCGAAGAGAGGCTCGAGCTGTGGTCACCCCTCAAAGGCATGCTTGTGCTGCGGCGGCGATCTGCAAGGTCGCCTGGGAAAAGCGAGTTGGAAAGGGCCTCGTCCCCTGGCGGGACACGTCTGGGGGGGCTCCCAGCGGGAGCCCCAGGAGCTGGGCTACATTTTCATGCCTTTTCGGAAGCCCTGGGCGCCCGCGATCTATTTTTAATTAATTTTTGAAAGCGCAGCGCCCTGCCTTGCTCTGGGAAATGTCGCGCCCGGCTGTGCTGCAGGGCGAGAGAGGGAGGCGGTGAATTTCACTTCGGGGGGCCTCCCCGGAGCCCCCCAGCAGGACCATCGGCACAGGGCTCGGTAAAGGACCCCCGCCGCTTCATTTTCAACCTTTTTTGAAAGCTGGAAGAAATTTTTAAATATTTTTAAATATTTTTTGAAAAGATGACGTCTGGGGAAATGAGGCTGGACGCCACCTTTGTGTCTCGACCAGAGAGGGGAATCGGCAGCACAACGGCAAATTAGATGAAAAAAATAAAAGCGAAATAAATAAAGCCGGGGGCAAGGCCGGCTCTGCACCCCATTCCCAGGCACGGGGGCTCGCTTTTTCCTCCGCTTTCCTTTTTCTTCCCTTTTCTAAAATTTGTTGTAGAGGCTAGAAAGATGGGGACAGACCTCCTCTTCGTTTCTCCCCCCCCCTTCTTTTTTTTTTTTACCATGAATCGCCTGCGGATTTCTAACGCCACATTTCTCCCCACTTTGTCACTCGTGACTTTCATTTTCTTTGATGCCTCTGTTTTTTCCCATATTTATCCGTTTTCCCCAACTGCATTTTCCCTCTCGTCTCCTTCAACCTTGCCCTGCAAAGCCTGGGGGGGCCGGGGGGAGGGAAGGCGAGGGCAGCGGGACAAGCCTAGCTTGCGCCTATATTAAATTATTCTTCAACGATCTCTCTCCTTCTTGCAGGTTTGCGAGGAGCAGAAGTGCGAAGAGGAGGTTTTCCCCTTGGCTATGAATTATTTGGACAGATTTTTGTCGTTTGAACCCCTCAAGAAAAGCCGATTGCAACTGCTCGGAGCTACCTGCATGTTTGTGGCTTCAAAAATGAAGGAAACTATTCCTCTGACCGCAGAAAAACTGTGTATTTATACAGATAACTCCATTAGACCCGACGAATTACTGGTAATTTCACGTTTAATCACCTGGGGGGGGTGGGGGGAGAAAAGAAAAGCAAAACCAAACGTAAAACCGAGAGCAGAAACGCCGATTAGCGAGCGCCCCCCCCGCCGACCGCCGGCCAGGCGGGGAGGGGGCTGCCTCCCGCTCGCGGGGGTGCCGGCGGCGGGTGGGGGCCCCCCCCGCGGCCGCGGGAGCCTCAGCCTCGGGAGGGGAGGGGAGCGGGGCCGTGTCGGGGTCCCCGTCGCCGGTGGCCGGCGCCCCCCCCCCCCGGCCCCCGCCCGCGGGGGCTGCCCCGGCCGGAGCCGCCGCCGGCGCTGCTGGGCGCGGCGCGGGCGCCCCCTGGCGGCCCCGCGGGGGCGCTGCGGCGGGCGCTTCCCGGCGGGGGGCGGCCCGGCGCCCTCCGGCCCCCGCCTGGGCCGGGGCTCCGCCGCGGGAGGACCCCCTCCCCCTCCGCCCCCCGCCACCGCCGGGGGAGCGGGCTGGGCCGAGAGCTGACTCGCCCCAGCTGCGGCTACTGCTCGCCCGACCGTGTGCGAGCGGAGCTAACCACATTTTCCCTCTTCCCCTTCCTCTTCTCTTCTTCCCCCTTCCCTCCCTCTTGTCTTTGCAGCAAATGGAGCTGCTTCTGGTGAATAAGCTGAAATGGAATCTGGCTGCAATGACCCCCCACGATTTCATTGAACATTTCCTTACTAAAATGCCTCTGGCAGAGGACACCAAGCAGATCATCCGTAAACATGCTCAGACTTTTGTGGCTCTGTGCGCTACAGGTATGAGCCCTGCACGTTAAGCAAAGCGTGTTGCTCCCCTACACGCACCTACCCCCTGGCTTGTAAAGCTTCCCGTAGCCGTGGTCTAAAGCGAGCTCACAGAGCTGCGGGGAGGTAGTTTAAGCCCCGATTATTGCCTCTTGTTGTTTGCAGAAGGTGGATTACTTTGCAGAGGTAAGTGTGTTTTCAGAAGATATTTTGCTTCTGAGGCGAGTGTGTGGTGGTGGCAGGGACGGAGAAGTACACCCCCCTCTCTTTGTAGCTTAGCTGTGGAGTCGCAGCGCAGCGCGGCACTGTTTCTTCACCTCGGTACACTGCGTTTTGTGCGGGGGCTGCAAAAGGCTTGCTGCCCGTACGGGGAATCCCTCCCCGTGTGGATTCATTCTTAAAGACAGTTTTTTTAAAGGCGGAGGGAGATTTTGCTTGTGAATAGCTCTGCGTGGGGGTTTTAAAACTTCCCTCTTCAAGTTGCCTCTTCCCCCCTCCTCGGTGGCTGGTGGATTGGAGGAGGGCCACGCGGCACAGAGGCTTTCCTGGCACAGGACCGAGCCGCTGCCATCTGCCCTCTTCTACCACGTGCTGTGCTGAAGCCATGTGCAGGGCCGGCCTCCAAAGACACCGACTGCTCGCTAGGCTGGGTTTGCAGAGGCCTGATCTTTGGTTTCAAGGGCACCGTGCGTGCGCGCGCTGGTTCTTTGAAGTTCCATGTTTGCGTGTGGACTGCGTGTGTATGCATTTGTCCGCGTACCGGCTTTACCCACTGAACCCTAGCAAGTGGGGAGGAAAGAAAGTTTTAGAAGAGCCTTTCTGTTCGCCAGATCTCGCTGTTCCCGCAGGACAGCGTGGAGGAGCAGGGACAAAAGAAGTTCTAGAGGGAAGATACTCCTTTTAAACAAAATGTGTTCGGCGCATTTGCTGTTAGTATGGCGAGACCGATCCAGGAACGGCAAAAGGAGGAAAAAGCAGCCAAAGCAAATGTTCTTTCGCAGTAGCACGTAAAGAGGAATGCCAGACACTCTGTTGACACTGATAAAAACTTAAGTGTAAAGGAGATACAGTGCTTTAGTAAATGTTAATATTCAGTAGCAGTTGTGCTAAAAAAAGAGATCAAGCCTGCATTTGACTTGAGAAGAGGTATCCAACGCTTGAAATCTTTGGTGGGATGCGTGCGGTCAATGGCACAAATTAATATTGTGTAGTTTATTTTCCAGAGATGGATTTGGTATAAAACGATTGAAGAAAGATTGCAGGCACTCAGAAGAAAAAATTTATTTCACAGAACCGGCCCTACTGCAAGGCCTAAAGATAGAACGACCAAGCCGTAAAAGAGAAATTTATAAACACCAGCGTTGCTCTTCATCTTGGGCCTAACATCAGCATAACGGGCAGCTCGTAAGTTAGATTGCCTGGAGTAATGCCCGGTGTTGGGAGCGCTACAACCTTCAGACAGCCTTCAGACTACCTGCAGCAGCATTTTGGGAAAATCACACGTAACTCTCCATGCCCGATTCTACCAGATAAGGCTGCTGCGACTCCGAAAGTGTGATTTGCTAAGTGTGAAGCTTCCTCGGCTGTTAGCTAAAAAGAACAGCTACTCGGCCTCCCCTTTGGATATGGGGATGTTTAACCTAGGTTGTTGTGTTGGCAATGACAGGGATGAAAACAAGAGTAGTTCAAAGGTTGGAGACTTGCTAAGAGTCCAGTACTTTGATCTACTGTCGGTGTTGTTATGTTTCTTTTAGGAAGCACATCCAGAGCCTTTATTTAACACTACTACACACCACAGCTGGAGAATGGATCAGTAAATGAGAACCATGTTCTGGGAGTTCTACTTAGCTTTCTAAAAGAACAGTGCTGAGCTCACCAGAATTGGGGCCCTCTTCAGCTCCCTACTGAAGTTGGGAATATTGCCTGGGGAAAGAGTGCTCAGGAAGGCTGCCACTAAGGCTCTCTTATTTTTATTGTTATTTTTGGATGTCAGGATTTTCTCTACCTCTTGCTTTCCTCACGACTTTTGTTGGCTAGTGAAGATCACATGTGGCTTAAGTAGCATCTGGACTTTGCTTTGCTGTTGCTGGGTTGTGTTGTATTTCCCCTTGCCAAAACGAACCTAGATGGACTGCAAATGCGTTGTGCTGCCTGGATGCTGTGGGGCCCAATCCAAAGTCCACTGGAAACACTGACACTCGCTTAAGTGGCCTCAGGGGCAAGTGCAGTATATCCCTTGCTTGAAGTACAGCCTGTGTCCTCTACTGTAAAGAAGGGTCTTCTAAGAAGAGGCAGCAAAATAATGCTTCCTTAGAAAATAAAATCTCCGCCAGTTGGCTGAACAAGGTGAAGGCTGTGGAAGCGCGTGTAGATGAGTGTGTATGTGCTTGCTCCAGAAAGAGGTTACGCTGCAAGGTGAAGTTGAGGGGAATTCCTTCAAAGCTCCCTCTTCAGTTGTCTGGCTAGTAGAAGTAGATTTGTTTGATTTGGTTTAGTTTTGAAAAATCCATTTTCACCAAAGGATGTCTTTGTGCTGTGGTAGGTTCGGGAGAAAAAAAAAAAAAATTACCAGGGGTTGTTTGAAGTTAACACATAATTGAGCTTAATGAATGGGGCTTTGGCATGGCCGAGCAAGGCAGGGAGAGCTCAAAAGGAAGCAGGCCTCTTTTGGCCCAAGTTAAGACCAGTGTTGAGGGAGAACTGCAGCTCTATACAAGCATAACAATGAATAGCAACAAATATTGGAGCTTCAGCATTTCATTATGTTCCTCTGGTTATCAAAACATACCAGGCTCCTTTTATATTATTATTATTGCTATTATTGTTGTTGCTTTCCTCCTCTCGGATGGAGAAAGAAAGATCCCCCTTTGAAAGAAGCGTGTTACAATTCTCCTATTCTCTGGCCTTTATAAAATTGGGAGTCTCAAGGTATGTGACCAGTTGGAACCTGTTGCATCTTGCAGCAAGTGATTTATGTTCGCAGTTTTGATTTGCCTCAATGAAAAGATTTTCATTCATAGCCCCCAGCTCTCCAGACGGATGGAATTGCTGCTCCATTTAAAAAGGAAAAGGGGTGACTCGCCTTGTTAGGAATTTTTTTTAAAGCGCTGCAGCGCCTATATGCCTGCTTTGTCCTCCCTTCAGGGTGGCTGGCATTCTTCTCTCTCCTCCCCCTCCTCTCTCTCTCTCTCTCCCCCTCTCCCTCTCTCTCTCTTTTTAACAACGCTGAAGTTGTTTATTCTTTTTGGATGAAGTCTCAGATAGGCTACTGGGGATGTGTGCTTCAATTGATGGGGCCCCCTACCCCATTGTGGCTGTGTCAGGTCTAATTCATCTCACCGAAGCCCCCTTGTTCCTGAGCGCTCAATAGCGCAAGATGAGGCGATGGAGGCTGACAATGATGCCACACTCTTCACTTGGGGGCATCCAATTACAGGCGAGAGGGGCCCCCTGATTAATATGCTGAAATTAGTGGCCTCTGCCACAAATAATTCCTTGTTGAGTTGCAACAAAAAGGCAGTCCATGCTGCTTGTCTGGAGTGGTTATAGGGACAGACACAAACTGGTCATTTAAACTTCATTATCACTTTTCCACCTTGGAAAGAATGAGGGTGTGACGATGAATTCATGTTCTTGTTTACTGCTCCATTTAAAAGAAGAACGCAAATATTAATCCCAAACGTGATCCTGTCAGGACAGACTCATTAAACAGACACATTTTGGTCATGTTCTGTTTGGGGAACTCAGTAAGTAGTGTTGCGAACGCACTGCCACCATACCCCTCTGAGCAACCCGGTCTTGGTGGAAATCATGCTTGCCTACTGAAATCCCTCATTTCTGAAGCCCACCTGCAACTGCGTATCAGTCTTTTAGTCAGGGGACTGGCTTTGGAATGGGTATCGTGTCAATAAGCAGCCTGGACTACTTTGATTTTTGGGAATGACAGAAGCTTCCTAGAAGGTGGATGTTTTTATATCGCCCGGAAATAGGCAGGCTAGGAAAAGGGGATAAACTGACTTTATTTTAAGCACGGTAACGTAAATGAGATGACTTTAGATCAAGCTTGCCTTTTCGCTGGCAGCGCATCACAAAAGTTTGGCTGCAATTCATCGTATCAGTTCAATTTTGAAGGTTCGTAGAACGCTGGGTGAAATGCGCCTTTGAAGGTGGGTATTGGTCAGGGCTACAATGGAGCGTCAGAGGTATATGAATAGATTCAGGGTGAGGACTTTCATGGAGTCCCGAAGTCTTTAGTTTCACTGGTAAAACATTTACACAAAAGTTATTTTATCATAATAAAGGAGATGCATGATTTAATACTTAACTGTTCCACTGAGCCCTCTAAGCTGTCCATTCCTTTGATTTCATTCAAGGGTTTGACAGATGGTTTATATTTTTTCAACCCAGAGGAAGTTGTATTCTGATAAAAGCTGAAGGAATGTATCTCAGGTTCTTGTGTATTATGTGGCATTTCCCTTTCTTCCTCACAAAATTAGACGCTTACTTGTGCCATTTCCTTTGTTTCTGATTCTCCTCCAAGGTGTACACTGCCGCGGATCAAACGCATTCCTGTTCAGCAGAAAGAGTCTTAGCATTAAAACGTGGATTATTCTGATTTAAAAAAATAACAAAACACACCAAAAAACAAACCAAAAACATGCGAAATGGCAGAGATAGCCCCTTAAGGAATCATGGGAGTGGCTTTGTGGAGAGACCTACAGCAATGCAGTCTGGAAGGGGGCCCAGCCTCTTGTCAGCATGGTGTCACATCAGAATGTAACTGATTGTCCGCCAATTCTTGGGACCCCCGTCACTTAGTTATGCCACATTTACATTAAATCCCTGTTGCCAGGATGGATGGCAGCCACTGACAAGAGACTAGGTTGAGACAAAGCATTTTTAAGATGAAACCGTAATTTAAATATGGATTATCTGCCTCCTGACAGCGTTAAGCAGTCTGTCTTTTTCTTTCTTTTTGTTGATGTTGTTGTTCATTAAAGCTATATTCCTTTGAATGTCAGTGCAAAGGTTTAAAGGCCCCGAGGACTCCTTGTTAGAGTGCACCTAGGATCTGATCGTGCGAAACACGAACGCGAACAGGTTTTCTCAGATGTATAGTGCCATTGACCCCGGTGGCATTATTCACGTGCGCAATGTATTTTAACATTTGAAGAATGGGGGGCCCTGCTTATGATAAAAATACCTCGGAGTGATGAACGGCCTCCCAGGCTTAGTGCTAGGAAGGGCAACTCACTGAAGTACAGTTGCTCGTGAGGATAAGTGTTCGCAGGTTTGGACCTGTAACAGTTTAGAGCAGGAGGCACCTTTCTGCTCACAATTTTCCCTACCTTTTTGGATGCAATAGTTGGCAGCTGAAGCCACACTGGTAGAAGAGTGTATGTGTATGGGCAGGCTTCTCCTAAAGCAATCGTTTCAGTCTTTTTTGTTTCTCTCTCTTCTTTCTTCATACAGATATTAAATTTATTTCAAACCCACCTTCCATGATCGCAGCTGGCAGTGTGGTAGCAGCTGTGCAAGGCCTGCATCTGGGGAACACTAACACTTTCCTCTCCTATCAATGCCTCACACATTTCCTATCACAAGTTATCAAATGTGATCCGGTAAGTGACTCTTTCTCTCAGTTGACCTCCTGCCTTAGAGTTTAAGAATGAATGCCTGCTTACTGCATAGTAGCTAATCTGCCAGTAAATCTTGATAAAAGTCAAGCCTCAGAGTGGGGTTTTTGAACGTGTTCTCTTGTGTCCATCCTTGTTATTTCGCTGTCATTATATCCATCAGTCTGATTACGCTGCTGCAGTTCGCTGATAGGAATGCCACATCCAGCTCTAATGTTTGTAACAGAGAGGCGTATCTGACAAAGCAAAGGAAACCCTGCATCGATTTAGGACGTTGCAGAGGCTGTGTTTGGTTGTAGGTAATTAAGGCGGGAGTCTATGTAAAACAAAACTTTGAAAATAAGAGGAGGAAATGGTTACTGAGACCCCGTGGTATCTCTGACCTTATCTTTGACCATTCTTGAGGCCTTTTATTGTGCCAAGTGGTGTGAAAAAGCCCTTCTTAAAAGAGTTCTAATGATCTAATTTGGTTTATTACGTGCTAGACCTGCACAGTAGCTGGTATTGAATTCCTTTTCGGAACAAATGCTTGTCCCACGACTTTCTGACAAGGTAGATGGTCCTCACAGGACTCTCATTTTGCCCCGCAGCTTCCAGGAGATGCACATCAGTAACTAGCGAGCAATAAACCTTTCATGAGTGAATGGGCCAGGAAGGGAGCCTACAAGGAAGACCTAAAGTCAATGATCCATGTCATAATGGTGTGTGAAGTTGGGGCAGAGTTGAGCATTGTTTTGTAACAATAAGGAAGACCAATAAATAGATGCTTTAAAAAGGTTCTTGTGAGGTCTCCAAGTGCTGGACAATGAGTCAAATAAAGACAACTCTGTGGTTAGAGGCAGAATCTTTGAGATGCTGTTAGATTATTTTACATGTTAATAATTTAAATATGTAGAGAACTGTACTAGTCCAGACACTGCAAAACTAGGTTTGTATAATTGGACTTTGCTGACAGGATCGAGTCATTTCTGGAAAGCTGAATGCATTATAATTAATTATTCACAAAAGAATACTTTACTTTTGATAGACCATGTGAAACACTTGCTGACAAATACGATATTTCAGGTTATTATTTTGATCACCTTAACAATGCCTCAGTATTCTGCATGTTACTTTTGCCACTTTTATTACTGCAGCTAGAGTAATATGGATCCAGCACTGAAATGTTAAATGCTATAAGAACTTCAAATGCTGAAATAAAATGCTGCTCAATTCAGTATGTAGGAGTAATGCTTTTAGTCAGTTTGTGAACAATGTAGATATTTCAGCGTATGGTTGGCCACTATCCAGTGAAAGATATTTGAAGCAGGTACTGAGGAAAAATACTAGGCTCGCTATCTGTTCTGACAGTATCTGATTCAAACAATAACATTATTTAATCATTCCTGATACAAAGCATTGAAGTAGATTCTCTCACATCTTGGAGAACAGCGGCATGTCCTTATGTGACTTGACTTAGTTGATGGTAGAGCTCTTTTAAAAGAAAAGAAAGTAGTTTTAGCAAGAAGGAGAATCTATGCTTATTTCTTCTTTTATTGTCAAGAGTCATTGCAAGGCTACAAACTGTATGACTCAAAAGTTAAGAGCTTTAAAAGGAAGTAACTCTCCTCCAGCTTTCATTGCTAAATATATTCATGTGTTAGAGCAGCTAAAGTTAAAGGAAAGGGGTTTGTATAGGTTGCTACAGGAAATAAGCATCATAAAATTGTACCTGTGTATATGTTTGTGTTTGTAATGGAATAAGGGAACAGCGTTTTTCACTACTATTGCTTTGAGTAGAGAAAACTGCTTGGTTTCATACCATGATCCCCCTGCACAGAGAATTTCCTGTAAGAAATGCCTACGTAATCCATGGTATCAAATGCTATTCCTATTATCTTATTCCACTAGCATGTATACGAAGTTTGTTACTCCACAGCGACCGCACAAATGAATACGCTTTGTAATGGATTGTCTTGAAATCTATTAAGAGCATGCATTATAACATGGCTAACGCTCTCCCCGATTATCTATTAGCTAGAGCAGCCGGTCTGTTGGATTTCAGGTTATATAATTACACTTTTTTACCTTTAGTCTCAAAGAAAGCTGAATCTAGAGTAAAATGAATATCACCTGATTGGAATTCCTTTATGGTTCATGTTTACGTTGGTAGGAGTCCAATTTCCCATTTTGCCTTTGATCGGGGGTAATTAGAAGTCAGATAATCACAATTAGAAGTCTTGGGCTGTCTTCCATCATTCTATTCTTGACCCCATCATCCAAACAGATTGAATTTTACCTGACATTCATTTCCAGGCCAGAAATTTGCTGAACTAGATTAGATTGGGTTTCCGTGCTGTCTGTTAGTACATTGGAATTCGTCTCCTGCCTGCCCCTACTCAGAGGCACCTTCAGACATGTGCTTGTTATCCAGAACGGGTCAGGCAGTAACAAAGGATTTCCAAGCAGCTTCTTCTTTGTTGTTGTTTGTTTCCTTTAGTATCTGACCCTGGAGTCTGATCATGTCTACTGTGTCTGTTTGTGTGTGTGTGTGTGTGTTAAAGGTATTTGACCACATCAGTTAAGCTAGCAAGTCTTCCCCCCCCCCCCCCTTTTTTTTTCACTGAGGAGCTTAATTAATCCAGGAAGGGTTTATGACCTTGAACAAACTATGGGCATTGAAAATTTGGGTAGTGAAGCAGAAAAGTTGTTGGGAGAAGTTATCAGAGTAATGCATAAGTTTTGTATTTGTTGTTCAGTGTTGAGAAGTACTGAGAACGAAAAAAGCTTTGGTGAGGTTGTTCACAGTGAATGTTATATTTTGCAGTTATTTTTGCTAGCTCTAATACATTCCTGCAGACAATCTATTCATGTAATAGTTGTCTGGATAAGAAATTATTTGAACAAAAATGCCTAAAACATGAAAAAATATTGTTCATTCAACTGTAGCTTAAGACACAGTCTGTTCATAATAAATTTTAAAGATTATGTTTTAAAAGAATACAGTTCCAAGCTGTACTCTGAGAATCTCAGAGGAAAAAATTATGTGGTCAAAAATCACCTTTAAATTACATAGTCCTATGTAATTATTCATGACTAGACACCAGAGGGAGAAGAATAGGTATTTATAGAAATTCTTTTGAATGGTCTTAGTTTTCGGAGCTGAAACATGCTATATGCAAATGGTAGAACTAAAAAAAAAACCCAACAAAACCAAAAAACCACCAAACAATCCCCTCCCACCCCCTCAAAAAAAAAAAAAAAAAAAGGTAAGCAGGGTTTGTTTTGCTCTGAAAATAAACTGGCTTTCAGTTTGGAACACTGAACGTGCTACCTTATTAAAACCAAGTCAACCTCAAAAGTGCCTGGATTTGTAAAACCGAAAATACCTGAACATCTAACTCCAAGTGTGACTGAGGTACACGGTACAGGACACGCAAGTAGAAGCCTTACAGTCAGGATTGATCCGTCATATCTTGGGAAGGGGTGAAAGGACTTCATAGAGATCTTATTGTGAAGGCCAGAGGTATGTAGGAGCCAAAGGCGTGATGACTTCAGGATATGAGGCGTTTCTTTTTGTCATTTAAAACGCTGTGTGTCTCTGTCAAGAGGAAATATTACACTAGGGTTTAAACCAGAAAAGGTCATAGGTTATGTGTTTTCAGTGAGCTGTAACTGATGGTCTGATCTGCTTAGAGGTAGGATTAACCTCCCTCTCTCTCAGAAAGGACTTGCAGAGAATTGTTTGCTTGGGTTTCTAATCTTATTTTACCCCAAATGCCATGTGCCCTTATTGGTGGCAGAGGAGATTCTTGTGGTAGTGGAATCAGTGAAAAGCTGGTAGATCACACAAGAAGCCTCTGAATGAAGGCAGAATTGAAACTGGGAAATAAAGAAAACAGCAGGCAGGTCACCCTCTCAGGAAAACAACATTCATTCTCAGTCATGCACATCCTAACACTTTTGACGGCAATTTATCATGGAAGACTGGGTTCACTGCAAGGGCTAACACATGTCATAGGTTAAATCAGAAAAGGCAATACTGAAAGGAAACTTCAAAGTCCTTAATACACAGAGTTAAATATGTTGGGAAAAAGCTTACGATGTTTGTTATAAAGATGAGAGTAAACAGCACGCTGGAGGAATTTTGGCAAAATGTAGTGTGATTGATTTGTTTTGCCTATTTATGGCACCATTTCTGTGTCCTTGCAATGGACGTACGTGGCTCTGAAGAACACAACTTGCAGAAAGTTGGACAGGTTGAGCTAACGGGCCTTCCCCAATTCTAATTGCTGTGGATCAATAAATAGAATTGGATAGATCTACTCATGGTATGGTTAATGCCTGGGGGAAGTTACCTCTTCCCACCATAGACGTGATCCTGCTTGGTGCTTTGTGCTTTTAATTCACACCCAAGTCTGTGTGAGCGGTGAGGCCCTTGCACCCTCCTGAACACTCAGCAGGACTGTGTACGCATTCAGCTCTGAGAAAATGCTTTTGAAGCAAGGGAAAGAGATCTCACCCTGACTGAGATTTTAAGGTGAATGTGGTAGCAAACTGAAAGCTTGGCAGCACTTGGTGATGCATGGTTACAAAGGTGTTTAGCAGTCCTCCTGAAAGATCTCTCCATTTTGGGGTCATACAGTCTGGTCCATTTTTCTGTTCAGATGCTTTCTGAGTTAGAAATCAGTTAGCTGACTTGAGCTGCCCACTGCTGGATGTAGCAGCAGTTGGCAGGCAACTTCGGGCATGAATATCTAAAGATATATGTGGCACTTCTATCTAAGAACTGTATATTATTGTAACTCAGCCTGGGAAAATAATTCTTCATGACCATCACTTCTAGCAGACTGTACTGCTGACGTGTTTCTATGGTAAAAGTAGAAGTCATTACAGCATCAGCAATACTTGGACCAGCTCTGACTCCAGCCCAGTTTCATGTCTTTGCAGCTCCACTCATTTAATTTTGATTGATTCACGCTGCTGTCCAGTCAGACTGTTCCTATTTTTCAAAGGGCATAAAGGACAGTGAGGTAAAAGATATGATGAGCGGATTTTTACAGAACTGCTGAAGCGTTAACAGCACAGGCGGAAAAGTAGCAGTGTGAGCTACAACATCTTAACTGTGCAACAGTGCTACCCGGGTTAATTACCGCCTGTGTCATTGCAGCAGAGTGTTCATCATATTCAGTCGTAGACCTGTGGGCCAGACTAACAACAAAACGGCAGTCATGGTTTGTCCAGAGGACTGTGTATGGAGATGCTCACCTAGGCCGTTAAGTAGAAGTTGCCGAAGTCTGGATCCAGGCAGGCTAGCATCCTGCAGAAAACGGGGCGGCTCGTCCAATCCATTCATAGTTCAGGGTTTCTTGTGCTCTTCCCACACTCCTTTCAGTCTGCTGCCCTCCCAAGTAACTTGATTATATTTCTCTTGCTTTTTCAAGCAATGGTATTTGGTCTGTGATCTTGCTGTTTTTCTAAAGAACCCTGGGTCTTTTTCTCCTTCCATTTAATCTTCTCTAGGATTGTTTACGAGCCTGCCAAGAACAGATTGAATCCCTCCTTGAATCCAGTCTACGTCAGGCACAGCAGCACAACGTATCTTCAGAAACAAAGACTGTAGAGGATGAAGCAGACCTTTCCTGCACACCTACTGATGTGCGAGATGTGAACATTTAAGAGGACTTCTTCTAATGGGTTTGCTTGGCGAGAAAAGCAGACAAAGAAAGGGCATCTGAGAAGGAATCAGCATCAGGATCTCCCCCCCAGAAACCCTTTTCTCCAGGACATTTTTATACCAGAAGGGAAAACCAGTCTTGTTATATTTTTTTCTTGCTCTGTCTCCCTTCCATCTGTGACTTCAAACAAACAAATAAACAAAAAATACCCCAAAAACTGTCTTAAAAAAAGAAAAAAATAGTATTTGCATTACCCCCAGGGGTTTGTGCTACAAAAATAGAGGATTTTATACAATAATAATCAACTAGTTTTTATATTAAAGTGTTCTTGTCTGTATGTTGTAAAAATAGGCATTAACACACAAAATGTCTCCAGGGGAGGTATTAGATTTGATTTCTTACATATAAAACCAACCACCCAACCATTTTTAAAGTAGAAGAGGTTTTTTTTTTTAGATAGTAAATGAAATATTCTTTTTTTTCTTTAAAAAGCATAGCTTTAACGCAGTTCTAGGCTTTTCTGTATCTTGCTTGCTTATGCATTTAGTCACTTTATAATTCATCTGTAAATGTTTATTTTATTTCCTTAGGTTTTTTTTTATCCTCTTCACCTTATAAATGGTTAACGTAACCCATAAGTTAGTGTATGTTAGTATGCAGCATTATTATATGTTAATCTTTTTTTTGTGCCTGTGGATTGCCTGTGCATAAGGCATTTGTAGGGTTCCAGCTTAGCATTGTTGGGAAAGGCCAATGTACTACTCGTACGATACTCTATTATAAAGAGAAACCGAAATAGTGACATAATATATTATATTTTTGTAATCTTCATATTTTTGTAGTTACCTGTGTAAAATGCTGGTCTGACCCCACAGATATTCAGCCTAATTATGGTCAGGTTCAATCCACAGTTTAGTCTTTTTTTTTTTTGTTTGTTTGTAATATTCTAAAACCATTCCATTCAAAGCACTTTCAGTCCATTAGATATAGGAAATACATTCTTTATTGTGTGGGAATTTTTTTTTAATGGAATGGTTTGGAAATATATACGTGCTTGTTCGCAAACTTGGAATTGCAAAGCAAGTGCATTTAACTATGGTGTTAGAGGAGAGGTGATTTTTTTTTTTCCGAAGGTTGTGTTCCAGTGAGAGAAATTGCATTCACAAATTGCCAGGCTATCTTCCTATCCTTTTCTATAGAAAAGTTGAAGTTTAGAAATCCTTTGGTGCCAACTCATCTTTATAAATTAGGGGCCTTAAAGGTTCACATATAGGACACATAGTTTAAGGATTGTCGCTAGATGTTTTACAACTGAAGGTTTTTAAACACTAAAATATATAATTTATAGTTAAGGCTAAAAAGAATATTTATTGCAGAGGATGTTCGTGAGGCCAGTATGATTTGTAAAATAATGCAATCGCCCCCCTTTTTTTTAAAGAAAAATCTTTCTACCCTTGATGTTGCAGTTTTAAACCAGCTTATTAAAGAAAAGAGGACACGCTTCAAAGAACAAACCCCAAACAAAGCAGTCTATTTGGCCCCTTCCTATACATTTTTCAAAAGCAGTCTAACCATGAAAACGCCATAGTTAATAGATACGAAAATTGGAGTACTTGAAAGAAGTTCTTATTCCAGTATATGGCCCATTTTTTTTTTTTTTAATTTAGCTACAAATAGAAAATTTGCACATCTTGGCTATGTATCTTTTTATTATTATTTTAGAAAGTAGCTGAAGGGACGTGGACATAGCTGTTGAAGTTGATGCTCGAGGAGAATGTGATGGTGAAATGTATGTGAGAAAACTGCCGCTAAGGTGTTGATTGTAAAAACACGAAACAACAACAACAAAAAAAAAAAAAGGAAAAAAAGAAAAAGTTTTAAAATTTAAAAAAAAAAAAAGAAAAAGAAAAAAGAAAAGGAGCGGATGCTCCATCTTTATTGAGCTGCTATGGATAAATTCCCAGCATGGTTTGAAAAAAAAAATTAACATTGCTTTTCTGTATCTTTGTCATTGTGTTTTGCTGCTATTTTGTGGATCAGTTTTTTTTTTGTTATACAATGTCATATACTGCCATGTTATAGGTTTTAATTTTCTCATAGAAAATTATATTATTGACATCATTTTTTTTTGTAGATTTTTTATGTGATCAATTTTTACTTAATGTGATTACTGCTCTATTCCAAAAAGGTTCCTGTTTCACAATACCTCATACTTCAGTTAACCGTGTCTAGACCAGGTTTTAATGTTCGTACACAGTGCCTCATAGTTCTACTGCAAACTGAAATGCATCGAACGTTTATTCTGAATGGGTCTCGCGATTTGCAACTAGGTTGCGTTAATTTAAAAACAGCAGACATTTCAGAAGATCAAGTAATGTCAGTTTTTTTGTTATGCATTTTATAAAGCTGGATTCTTTGTCTGATCTGGGGTTTATTATCATAGTAGTTTAAGCTGTGTTATTAGCCACATTGATATATGAAAGGTGCATTATAATATAACTCTTGTATGCCACCTGATGTGGTTTTCCACCAGCTGGGACACATCATTTGGTATGATAGGTTATCTTCTGGAACTCTAAGTATTTTGTGTGTTTAATCTGTTATGATATACTAGTTTTTTTGTTGGTTTTTTTTTTAATTATAGCATAATGCTAATTTAAAAAGCCTGTAAATCTCATAAATAAGCCAGCTAACAGAGTTGTATGCTGAAGAATAATCTAGCTGTTGCCTGTATGCTGCTAAACCAAAACAGAATTAGAACTCATTTTGAGGCAAATGCAGTTAAGATCCTACATAGTGCATAAATAAAGCATTGCAATGCTACTAGCAGTCGCAGGACCCAGGAGGACTGGATACATTCTGTCCAAATTTCAGGAACATTTCTTACTGCTTACCTCATAAAACACTTCTGTTTGTGGCATCTCTGTGTCTCTGAACCAAACATGATTATTGAGTTAGTGCTTGTTGGTTATATTATGTGTTACACTGAGTGGCAGTGTGTACTGCAAATTTCTTTAAAATATTGTATGTACTAAAAGGCCAAATCCAGATTAAGTGGGTTCATGTGCCAACAGAGATGCTTTATTTGTCACATTATTATAACAATCTGTAGTAAGCAAGCAATTCAGATTTGTACATTTTTATATTGTACTTATTGGCATCACTGGTCTGAAATGCACATTTTCACCAACAGACCTGTAACAGACAAGTTTCCAGCAAAAAAAACTAAAGTCTAGAAATAAAATTGGTAAAACCCAATGTCTGCTTGTCGTCGTCGTCTTATTTTTTTTATTGCCTTCATGAATGCTGAATGGTATTAACTACCTGATGCAATGAGTAAAACCGCATGACATTTTCTGGTTTTGACTCTCTGCCTTAATAGTTGCAATGCTAAAAACCTTTTGTCGTTATCTTGGGAAACCGTAGGCGGTTTTTAGCAATGGGTAGGTGACTGCCTGTCACAGTAATGTGTATTTTTAAAAAAGCAAAAATTTTTTTTTTGCTGAAGACTTTCTTTTAAACATCTAAGCTAATTTCTCAGAGTAAACCACCATTTGGTGGTTCTTTTCAATAAAAGGTAAAATAAAGTAGGTGTTCGATGGTACAGAATGCTTGTTTGTATTTATTTATCAGGGTAAGATTTTGTGTCCTAGAATACCTTTACAGAAGATGGTTTGTTTTGAAAGCAGTAAGGTTAACCTGCCTTCTTTCCCTTCCCCTCGTACATTACTATTGTATCACTAAGATAATAAGGAATAAACCAGAAAAATGTAAAAGCCTACTAACAATACATAAAAGAGAACCAGACCTAGAAGGACAAAAATGATATATGACTATAAAGTAAAATGAGAAAAAGTTATAACCGATTCACATTCCAAAGTACCTCTGAAAACTGAGGATGCACATTATCCATTACTATCAGGGCTGAACACAGCAGTAGCCTACTCTTAGTGGAGGTGGTCAGGCTTCTAACCTCTGTATTTGACTATTTACCCTATGAAAATATTTCTGCCGTAAAAAAAATCTACATAAAAGTCAAGTGCTTGTCTCTCCTGTCGCAAATTAGAAATCTAGTATCTGCCTCCTGAGTTTCTCATTGACTAAACTTCACATTACAACTGATTCTATGCAGTAAGTACAGCAAAGGAAATGAAAAATGAAACTCCCAAGTTAACACCTAACACGTTAATTATAGTCTAGTGCAAAAAAAGTTTTCTTAGTGCAGTTACCAATAGATGGGAAACCATCTGCATCAGAAGAATCCCCACTGAGCCTGTATTAACTTGTCAGTTTCCCAGTCATTTCAGACAGAAACCTGACTTACGTGGCCTACCCTAAAATCATAGATCAGGTAGGTGAAGTAAGATCAGTACATAGCGTGATCTGTAATTTTTCCATTCAAAATGGGGAGCTGCTCAATATGGTCAAGTTACACTGGTAAGCCACTGAGGAAGATTCATATAGCAGTGAAAGAAGATCTAAACTACCTTAACAGCAACTTTAAATTCAGATTAAGCCTTAAACTGGACTCAGTCAAAGAGAGACTGATTTTTTTCCACACAGATCTTTTACCAGTTTTCTGCAAAGTTTCAGCATGTTTTAAAGAAAAAACAGGAAAAAAGACGACTCACTTCTGTGTCACTGATGGCTAAGTCCTCTGATTTTAAATGTTTGAAAGTTGAGTAAAGATTTACTTGTGAAATCTTGATTTGGGACGAAAACCTTTTTGCTGATAAAAAAAGTCAAAATGATTCAGTGAGACATTCTGCATTTTGTTGAGCATGTTAAGTGGGTTTTGCCTTTCCTATCTGTTTTATAAACTCTATTAAACTTGACTGAAGTGTTCTGTGACTTAAGTAGGTTTAAGCCCACATAGTCAGCTCTGTTATTTACATTTTCCTTCTCTAAATGCAGACTACTAAATTCGAACGTTGGGTGAACTATGCCAGTATTACTCACATTGCGAAGGGCAGAAAGACAAGAATGTAGCAAGAAAAACAATTTACTATAGGCAGTAAAAAATATGCATGTTCAGCTAGGCTATGCTGTAGCTTATTAAAGGGAAAAATACTGTATTTTCTTACATCAGATTGGGACGCATAAACAGAAAAACCTCCAAGAGGCCTCCAAAAGCCATTGCTGAATTCAGACTGATTGACAAGCTTGGACCATTTATGAACACTTAAATTCACATACTCTTTATAAATAAGATCTGTTAACTGTAAAAACTCAGAATCCGCTTACATTCAAGCGTATCTGGCATTTTAAGTGATAGAAAATTCCAGAAGACAGAGGAGAAAGTGAAGCTTGGAGCTATTATTTCAAAGGAGTCATAGGAATGACCCAGGCATGTGGGCTAGATACTCTGATAAAGATTCCTGGCAACATCATTGAAAAGCTACAATGGGACAAAGGCAGTAAAGCTATAAATGATGGCATTTTAATGAATTCCTGCCAGCATCATGTTATGGGAAATGTATCTCTTCAGACAAGCATGGTATTTTTACCATCCCACAAATATAATTGATAATAGTAATTGCATTGGCATGGCAAACATAGATTCCCATCCGGCTTTTGACTGAGTTCCACACAATATTCCGATTAAATTATGAGAAAGGACTGCAAATCAGTCAGCTGGATTGCACTGAATGTGAGACTTGCCAGACTCGTGATTTTGTTCTTTAGGATTAAGGAGTGCAAATTTAGGAGTAAGGCAGAAGTTATCCTTTTGTTTCTTTAATGTGATAGACATTAAAGATGGAAAACAGAAATAGTTTCTTGGTGATCCTATTAGCGTTTGCAGAGCGCTACTTAGATCTCCTTTCTGCCTGTGTCAAGACTATGTATTAAAATGTCTCATATTTCAGGGAAGTCACTAAGTCTTCACAGCCATCATTTTCCTCAGCGCGCTTACCTGAAGAGGGAACTACTGCCAGAAAGACACTGTGCTCACAGCACATCAGCCGCGTGGCACACAGGCAGCATTTTCGCTCTGCGCGGGCCATGCTGATGCAGGGGCACCACCCACAGTGTGTGGGCAATAGATTTGCTCCTGGGGTGTACACCACCACTTCTACTGAACTCCTGAAGCTGTTTTTAATGTGGTCTTTGGAACGCCAATTCCTTCACAGAACAGTCCCAAGATTTTAGGGAGCAGTCACTACCATATACAGACCAACGCAACAGCAGTTTTACCTTTCTCAAGTTGCCTCTCTGGACACAGGAGGCTGTGTTCAGTGGCTGCTAGAGGCATTCCCTCTTATACACTAGGAAAAAAAAAAAATCCATCTGTGTGGATTTCATCTCTCTTCTCATTTTAATTATGGCTTATGTGATTTTTCTCATTTATGATAATATCCTTGAGGAAACACAAAAATTAGTGCTTATTTCAGGTTAAAAAACTACACAGCGATTCATCTCAAAACCAGAATACCAGTCTTGTCCACTCACTTGAAGACTGCAGTAGAAAATTATATTCCCATCATATTTTATATATGCTAATGGAGAGTCACAGTACAATCTTCCCTCCCTGATGACATGTCTGTTGAGGAGCGAAGCCTACCTGAAAGCCAAAGACTGCCCAGTCAAATGAGACCTTGACTACATCTGCTCAGCTCTGACTAATGTGGCATGAACTGGAAAACAAAGAAGCAAACTAAGAACTTCATTAGGCAACTGTTGCTAAAGTCACACTTGGCAACGCATTTGGGGTGGGTGACAGGAACCTCCTCCGCACCAGCAACTCACCTTAGATATGGAAAAAGTCAAAGAGAATGGCCTGCAACTGCTTGTGCTGGCAAACACATAAAGCAGTAAGTGGTTAAGAGAGTTAACTCCTCAGGGCTGGAGAGAGCTCCAGGTACCGATATCCAATACCATCAAGAAAGCTGAACCAAAGGAGGAATCGCTACATGCACAGGCCAAGCTCCAAGCCAGGAGCCCTCTCCTCCTGGGTGTTGAAGGTCTAGGGCTTTGACTTCTGCATGTAGCGTGTGCATTACAGAATGGAAATTGCTCTCCACTCACCGATCCCAACCTGCTAAGTAAATAATTTTTAGATTATATGTTGCTGAGTGGTATGGTTTTCATCCCACCTGATTGCCCTGTGACACTTGTCTTAACCCACTCACAAGCTATACTCCATTAAATGGTCTCCTACGACAGCTAACATGTTACCCACTGTAAGGATGTTATTTGTAACATCAGCACCAGTCTTCAAGAAGCCGGGCTGAGATGGGCAGATCATTTAACAAAGACCACTAAACCACCACTAGAGCATTACGACAACTCACCTGAGCCAGCACCAAACGAGTGACCTAGCGTCCTAAGTCACCACTCTGATGGCAAACTGTCTGAAACGGACAATTGAGCTTTTTGATGTTTTATTTCTCCTTTTATTAGATTTTATCACTACAGATTGTTTGAATACAGGGTATTATTTTTTGAACAGCTTTTTAGCTCCTTGAACACCCGCAGGCCATAGTTGTTTACATTTGGTTGTTGGCTACTTTAAAGACCAGATCTTTAGCAAATGTATACTGTTAAATATAGCTATGTTCTTTTTACATGCACAGATATAATATCTTCCCAAGATTTCCAGAAGGCATCAGCAATTATTTACTCAAAAGTAAACGTTATTTCTTATGAACAATACATTTATTTCATGTTTTTGACTCAATATTTCTGTAGCTGTTTCAGCCATTTACTATGACCACTTTGTTCCTTTTAGACAATGTATCAGCCACATATTAATTCAGGTTTCTCTTTTCACAGAGACCCTTGGACTACAAAGGATCAGAAAGGTTCCTCCGTTACGCACAATGTCTTTCTAATCTAAGTGAAAGAGTTCATCTGCCTCCACTCCTGCATGACAGCGCTCAACAGTGCTGCAGGGTCAAACAAGTATATGCAAAGCCTCACATGTCTGTGGAAACTAAGTGTTGTCTCATCCTCAGATAACTTTCCAATCACCTAAATATAGTCCTCCATGGTTTTTAATCCCTCTGTAAACCTGCTTAAGGTGTCTTCAGGGATCTCTTTGTACTTCTCTCATGCTCCTGCTGAAGGATAATTTCAGGCAAATCACAAGTCAAAGCTCCTTGAAAAACTCTCTTATTTTTCTCTAACATGATTTCTTTCTCACTAGTTTGAGAAATAATAATGCTAGTGGATTTTTGTGAAGTCTGTCCTCATCTTATTGCATAAGAGAACTTAAAAGAAGAACAAACCATACAACTGTAATGAGCCAGATTCTCAACATGCAGTTCTAACAATGTACCTATGGTGAAGCAAGGTTATGAATTCCCCAATTGTGCTCAAATCATTCTCCATCTTACTCAGGTGCTCTGCATATGACACATAACATGATGCCATAAGTCCATGTGGTTTTAGGTTTACAGCGCACTTGACTAACTGCACCATGACCCAAGGTCTCCTCAGGAAGGAAACACACTGCAGACCTAACCTCTAACTCCACTTAAAAGTGACATACTGTTACACTGATTTTTAGTTTCAAATAGTAATTTGTTTTTCACTCATATTTCAGAAGCTGTCTAGTGCTTATTAACAATAACTTCTATATGTGTGTTTTTTAAACGAGGTAAATGGGGTCTCAAAAATTCAATGTCTGCACATACATTGCAAAAAAAAAAGCCAGTTTAGAGAACAATGTAGGCATGTGTTTTTAAACTACTGTTCGTGCAGTCTGGTCAGGACTGTGTGACACAGTATACAGTGTTTTGTCATCCAAGGAATGTCTTTGATCAAGAGTTTATGCAAGAAGGAAAAAAAAAGCCATGAAACCCTAATCCGTTCCCACAGTCCAGTAAACGTGAGCTGGACAAACAGTGGACAATAGCAGTAAAGCTCGCTGCTGGAACAATAGCTGCAACTAAAAAAATTAAAGGGTTGCTGACTCACAGTTCCTACAATGGATAAAGATTCCATGCAGTGTTGATTATTCCCCAGAATCCTGAAGATGCTGAAGGTTAAAAATTGTAATTACTATTGCATTGAGATAAAGCGGCAAATACGTTGCTGAACAATCAAAAATGAGAGACAGTGACAAAAACTGATGTTGATTCTGTCTAGAATCAGAGTCAGGATACAGAGGGTGAATATCGATCTGCTCTCTAAACAGTCTGCTAAAAGTAAACTCTGTAATTTTATTATAAACAACTATCAGTTTAATTCTTTCAGTCAGTACACCACTATTTCAGACGCCATCCATCCAGATGCCGCACAACTACAATCAAGCTTTCTCATCTTTCAAGACAAAAGCTATATGCTATTTCTTATACCTGTTCAGAAATCTTCTGTAGGCAATTTTGCTGTGCCAAAACCAGATACCCAGAATGCCATATTATGGGTCAATTACATATGTATATGAAATATGACAGAACAATTAAAAACATTGTATAGCAAGCCACTTCAGAATCAACTGGCTCTTACTATGCCTGGTTTTTTTTTTTACCTTTCATATATTTCATATGAGAGTGAACGGGTACTACTTTACGCTAACAAAGATTTCCAAAGGCTCCTATGTTGTCTACGTTTCAGGTAAGTGTACTGACCATCTTTCCTTCTGCATAGTATTGCATCATTTGGTAGAGCTATACATATATTCAGGAGTTGCAAAGTACTTAAAGAATCTTAGGATGAGAAATGCCACAAGAATGTAATTACACTTCAAGAATAAACACTCCTGTGATTAAGGTAGGAATATTCACAGTGTGATGCCAAAGAGATACCTGAGTTAGCTACAAATGAACTAAATGTAAGAAGTGTTGAAATGGAGCTTATGCGGGTATTTAACAGCATTGTACATCAACTAGATCAGTGCTTTGTTCTAACATAGGGAGGCTCTTTCTGCTGCATTAAGCTGGCTTTAATTTTACCCCAGATATCACCCCATTGCACAGTGTAGTCTAGACAATCCCAAAGAATCCAAGACCTCCAAGTTCTCTTCTTGCCCCTGCTAACGAAACCAATATTTTCAAGTCTGAGTGCACAGAGTTTAATACTTGGAAGACTGCTTTCAAAATAGCATACAAGGCTTTTTTATTATTATTTTTAATGTCACTAGAGGCTGAGCTGGTTCTGCAATTCCAAATCCTGGGAGACACTGAAGCATTTCAGTACTAGATTGCTCTAGGTGACCTTTATACATCAATCCTAGACACCAAAACTTGCTGCAGAACTCATTTCACACCCACCAATCTCCATGTTCTCTGGTGATATACAGATTTCTGTGGTAATGTGTATTGTCATCACTTTATCTATTAAAAAAAAAAAACAACTCTGGCAGACTGTAAAATGAGAATCTTCATGGTTACTTGCCAAACTATGAAAGTTTTGGGCTGTAATTAGACCGGAACCCATTTCCATAAGAAGTTGCAAAGGGCAGTATTCAAAAGGCACTAACATTCATATTGAGTAGCACCAAGAATATGAAGAATTATAACATTAGTAGAAATATTAAACCTTTTGTTTCAAACCAAGGCCCTGCTCTTTCAGAAGATCAGGATGAGATACATTATCACACACACGTTGCTCCATCTGCCTGACCCAGCTTTGTTACAACCTTCTTTGGAGTGCCCTGAACAAACTCCCATCAAAAATAGACTCTAATCCAGAGGGACTTCAGAAAATTCTGGCAGATTTCAAACTATATCCTTAAGATCATTAGGCACACCCACACCAGCACTGTGTAAAAATACTTAGTGCTTCATGCTGCTATCATTGCAGAAATTGTTTAAGACAGTAATGACCCTGACAAGGAGTCTTACCCTCGCCCTGCTTGCCCACATCTTTATCTCCAGAAAATGGCATTAATATCATCAGCATTCCCTTTCAAGCATGCAACACTGCCGAGTAATTACAGGACGTTATAAAAACAAACAAACAAACCAACCAACCCACAAATGTTCAAACAAGCCACCCAGGGAAAGGCACCGCTTTCATTTAATAGCAACGAGAAAATAATCTAAGATTATTAAATCAGATCTTGAAACAGAAGGCTGTATTTAGTAAAATATACAACTTTGGCAGCTTGTGAGTAAATGAATAAATATTAGATCCAGGGCTGTAGTTTCATGATTTTTATAAATAAAAGATTCCATTTTTAATGCCTTTTTCTTGTAATACTTTAATGCGGAGATGGGTATTAAAAGTTTATATTCAAAAAGGACTCAAGGATTCAAAGGGATGTAGACGCATACCAAACAAAAAAATATGTACACAGAACAGGATTTCCATTGGGTAAGTCATATATCTTAAAGGGTATCAGTTCTTACTCTAAAGCACTGTGGAGTATTAGGGTGCAGGCAGACTTTTGACAGATGATCTCCCTTTGTTCCAATAAAGGAAGTTGTATTTACAGCCGAAGTTAATTAAGCATTCATAAATACATCATAGAGTTCAAACTCTCTCTTGCATCTCTTCAGAAAACAAAGTCTACAGATTTATAAACTTCGGAACTCATGTACTGGAAAATTAAAACTCATAATTTTATCTCAATGTAATCTATCTATTTAAAAATAATCAACAAAAATGTCCTACTTTTCCAGAAATCCTAAAGACACAGACCAACATGGCTACTTTACTCATCAAAAATAATACAACAAAGGCAGCGTTTAAACCAGTCTTTACTTTTCTTCCTCTAAACAGTGTATATCCAGAAAGCTAGCAACATGCATTTGCACAGGTTTTATGTGCACACTAGAACACACTGTTGCTTATAGATTTCATACCTCACTAGCAACCAGATCACAAAGTCACGTAACCAAACAAGGCATGCCAAGCTGGGACGCCAGACTTCCCCTACGCATCCACATGTAAATGATCGTAACCTTGTTTCAGAGAAACATGATAGGATTGAATGAGCCACGCTACTCCTACAGGGTTGATTTTTAAGCAAACAGTTGCATACCCAGATTTTTTTCTGATTTATTATTTCACCCATTTCTGTTGACTACAGATGTTCTTTCAAAGCTGAAGTTGGTGCCCTTCACATTACAGTTTACAGCAAATGGAAAGACAGTATTCTGCTTAATAAAGATGGAACAGGTGTTTTATTCATGGATTTTTACTAGGAGGCTTTAACAAACCTCAGCCTATTTTTTTACTGTACTGATGTAGTACCATGACACAGATAACCTACAAAGTCAGATTTACATGTTCTAGTGATGGCTGACTTGGTATTAGCAGTTAATAATCCCATGGCTGTAAGACAGCATTGCATCAGCATGCAATTCTGCAGGGATTTAGTTTGCTGTAGTCAGAGTTTACCTGCTTCTGGTGATGCCTCAAAACTCAAAATTTCTTGTACTCATCACATACTGTCGAAAGAAAAATTACAAGTCTTCTGGACGGCAGTGACCTCAGTACATTAGCAGCAATTAGCTTTGTATTCACCTTTTAATAAGAATTCTGCATTCTACAGCTTCAGCTAAGAGACAATCACGAAGAAACAAAACAAGCTACAACACAGTCCAGGCAAGTCATAAATTTCTAAGTTAAACGTTTCAAACACTCCTCCCTAACTACTGAGCAATAACTAGAGGTGGTGAATACCATGATACATTTTTAAGTCTTAACAACTTCAATAATTTTAGCAGAAATTTTCTGTCTTAACTGTTTTTAACAGTTCAAGTACTTCTGCAAAATTTTAAACCTGTTGACAATACAGCACAGAGCCATCTCTATGTCCCACTTTATTAACAGCCAATATTATAACCCACAAGATCACGTTTTTTTTCCTGAATCTTTTCCACCCAGTCTTTAAAGCAATATTTAAGTTGCGCAGTCAAGCATTCAAACTGGGAAATGTCCTAATGACCGTGGTCCACAGAAGCTTTATTCAGCCTCTCTGTGCCCAGATCTTCCAAAGAATCTCTACCTACAGTGTAACACTTGCTCTACCACCAGAGCCCTGACCATTCAAGGCACAGGATGAGTAAGCAGGGTGTGAAATTAATGAGGCCATTTATCAGAATTTGTTTTCATTTGTTACAGATTTTAGCAAGATGTTAACCTAATGGGAAAGGTGTTGAAAGAAACCGTATGCTTATATCTCACAAAATTGAATTCTGGTTTTCAAAATTTTGATGGATTTTTCTCCCCCAGTGGCATTCTAGTTGGCTTAAGCACACACCTTTCACAGGTGTTTGCTAACTGTAATGGCCCTCATTTTCTAGGTGACTGATCTGAGAAACACAGGCAAAAATACAAACCTAGAAAAAAGCTAGATACTCAGCCACTCTTGATGTTGGCAAGAAGCATATTCTGAAGTATTTAAGTCCTCAAAATGTAAAATCATTTGGAACGAGTCACATTAGACATCTCACATTGGTTAAGGAAGATCAATATTCTTGATGCAACTTGGGCTTTAACTCCTTAGCTTTAAATAAGGTACTGAAATACCCCTCCAGTATGCTGTGAAGACTCCACTGTTACAGCCCTGAACACCCCAGAAAACCCCACAACTCTGTAGCAGAAACAGTTTTAAAAAAATTTTGCCCCGAAGAAAGTATGCAACTACATAGCCAACAGAATTTTTAACCATACCTCATTTAATAAACACCATCAGGCCAGTACAAGACACGAAACAGAAGATATTCAGCAAAATACAGACTCATGGAATAAGAGACTCAATCAGTAGTTACACATCTACGGAGCTAAATTAAAGACCTAATAGGCAACGCTAAACCTGGCATATCCCAGTTTGAAATCCTGGTTGCTACAATTTTTATAGTTAAATGTGTAAATACATATATTTATATAATATTTTATTCTAATATTAACTTGTTATAAATAAAGTTAAAGCAATACAAGAAAATCAGCCACCAAACCAATTTCCAAAACAACTGTCATTAACCGCTTTATCTGCAAAGACCCTTTCACTCCAGAGTCAAACAAAAATAATTTTGCTTTGATACAATCTCTAGAGTAGCACTTTGCATACAACTCACACATCGTACACTCCTATTAATCAAATTCTTCACAGATACCTTGAGCTTTCACATCCCTTCCCTTGCTTTTACATACCTTTTTGTAAACCATGTACAAAGATTTCCAAAAAGGCTACATTTAAAAACATGCATACTTAGACCTCCAGTGTTTACTTCTCTTTGTACTATCATTCAGAAGAACAACAAAACAGCCTTTTTTTAGATCAGGATCCAGGGGGACTTTATTTAAAGCATAATTCATGGATTTCAACAAAAAATATTTTGAGTCAAAGTTGATCACAGATTAATATCTAGTACTTTCCATTAATTTGAAGGAAACAGTAAAATACTTTGATTTGCAAAAATAAACTGGTTTGTGGATGCAGAGACAACTTTTACAAATTTGGATTTCTCTGAAGTGATTGATTATAAGGTCAAATTAGCTTTGTTTTCTCTAATATGCCAGCTTTTTGTTTTGTGCCTACCTATTTACTGAGATTGCAGGCTATGCTATTTTATTTTGCTTCTATTTTCAGGCACTTACAGTTTGGTGCTTGTTCTGGTTCCCAGTGGTTTAGCTGCGTAACAATTAAAAGCCAACTGTACTCAAACTGTCATAAACAAAGAGGCCATCAATGCAGCTATGCCCCTTCCAAGGTCTCAAATGAGGATCAAGTCTCAAATGAATCCTACCTCAATATTACTTTATTTCAAAGAAGTTCACCACGTAATTAGAAGAGCTGTATCATGCATACATATGTTCTGTACTCTCTATGTTAATAACTTTATCTACATAAATATTTGTGAACTCTTATAATCTGTTTCTTATACAACAACCTCCTCCACTAGATGGCCCTGACACTCATTATATGCATCAGAGCTGTTTGAACACTTAACACATGTAAGACAATTAAACAAACAAAAAAAGCACACCAGCAACCAGTTATTGAGAAAATCCTCTGACATTGGCATATTTGCATACTCAGAAAACAGACAAAAAGTAAAAGATTATTTTAAAATAAATTGATACATATGCAAATCAGCCCCTCCATGCAGTCAGCAAAACTTTATCTTCAGAGTCCAAAATCCAAAAATTTTAGCAGAACGCACATCCTTCATATCCCAGATATGAACATACAGTGAACAACTTAAAAATTCAAGTTGCTTATTGTCTTGTATAATAAAAAAGCTGTACAAGTAAAACAGAATTGGGGTCTAGGTGGCACAAAGTAGTGCTGTTCAAGGATATGGCCGCATTAAAATGTTTCCTTCACCTGAGATAGTTTACCCTGCGCACAGCTTCCCATACTCACGGTGGTCAAATCTGTCTGTATCAAGCTACACTATGCCACGTAGACTCAGGCAGACATGCATACGTTACAACTGACTGAAGTATATATTCATTATATAACTGTATTGCAAACGGTATGCAAAGACATCTAGAGCAGCCCAAACGAAAACATTTTTCAGGTAAAATAATTGACTGTATTTCTCTTAAACTAACGTAGCTGAATACATTTAGCCGACAGCATCTGTTGTTTTTGAGACTAAAGAGTATATTTTCAAGACCAGAAAATAAAAAGCTATTCCTGAATAAAGGGTACTAGTAAATACTAGTATCAGTATCACAACTCTTCTGGTAGTCATGTTTCTCTCATTGATCACAAACTGACTACTTTTTGGGGGGTTTGGTGGGGTTTCCTCACCCTCCCAACCTGCATCGGTCTGCAGAACTTAGGGAAAGTGCAAATTTCATATTCTGAGCTGCAGCTACTTTATGAGCAGGTATCTTAACCTTTCTCCTTTGCATTCTGACTTCATTTGTCATTCTACCCTTCACAAACAAAAATGTTTCCTACTGCAAAGTCTGCAGGCAGTTGGTTATATTTAGTTCACCTACAATATCTACACATCGTGTAAACTGATGATCTGCATACACAGATTTTTTAAGTGACATAAACCCTTTAAATAAGGAAACTTTGCAAATGCCTATGTTTTCCTTTTGGGGAACTGATCTGTCAGTGCAAGGCCAGCGAGGAATTAAAGCAAATATTTCTATTTAACAGGTATACACACCGGTGTTTCAGCAATTCTTAATAAAACCTAGAGATAACAAATGTTAAATGACAAATGAGAAGCCCTATTGCAAGTTCAATGGTTTTCCCTTTCCCCTTTAATATTTAGCACCTCTTCACTATTTTGATTTTGTTTAAAATCAGAGTAGATAAACACTATTCCAGTTATCTGTTCTCTTAACGTTTCTTCTTGGTCATCCATTTTTATCTTCATCTGTTATACTCAAAATGTTAGTGAAGTTCTTTCAGTACTGATTCTAAAATCAGACTGAATATTTAGCATTGAACAAACCTAAAAAAGAATACACGAAAGTGTTTCAAAGCATCTATTTCCCACAAAGAATGTTCAACAAAACTCCCAATTCCTCCATTTTTCTTCTTCTGGACCCACTTATAATTAATTGTCAAAAAAATTAAATTTTCATTTACAGAATATTTTTATTTTCTTTTGAATTTGCTATCAGTTGGGGAATTTTCAGCTACCAAGTATTTTCACTTAATTCACTTCAAGTATTTTTACTATGATTGCAAAAGAAGAACAATAATTGCTCTGCACAAATACTGTGGTTTTCAGCAGGTGTAGAGACTAAATATTTTCAGAAATTAATACCATTTCATGCTAAAGTAACAACTTAATCCTACAAACCTGTTTAAATTTTCCTCTGATTTTTTCCAGATCTTCTTGCAGCTTATCGTAAGTGGGGTCTTCATACGGGAATTTCTGAATCATCCCTATTAATGAATCCAGAGCCCTTATCTTTTTGCTACCAAAAAAAAAAAAATCAAATCAAAACAGAAAAAACAATGAGCCTACTACAGAAGTTTTCTCAATCAATATAAAAATTATATATAATAATTCAGAGCGTAGAACCCAGCCCTCCATCCTTCTTTAATTCAACTTCTCCCATTTAGCTCAGTGAAAATGTGCATTTGACACATATTTAAGACATAATCAGAAATTACACGGTAGCACAACTGACAAAGTTACAGTTTCCCTTTTAACTTACCTGCCAGAAGTTGAGAAATATTCAAGAATCTTCAGATATATTGACTAGATGACTGAGCAAAGTAAAGAAATGCAATAAAAAAAGCTCACCAGAACACTATCAAAATGGCTGACAGTATGGTGGCAATTCTGTCAGATAAATTAATCAAAACTGGAGAGAAAAAAAAATACGGAGGAAAGAAGGAAAGTCAGAAAAACATAGGTTGAAAGGGGCAGCTGGAGGTCACATAGCCCACCTTCTGCAGAAGCTGGACTAACTTCAAAGCTAGATAAGGTTGCTCGGGGCCATACCCAACCAGATTTTGAAAACCTATGAAGATGGAGCTGCTGGAGTCTCTCTGGACAACCTGTCCCAGTGCTTAGCTGCTTACACTGGAAAGGACCTTCTCCTCACGCTCCGTTAGAACTTAACTCGTTTCAAATTGTGAAAGTTGCCTATTGTCCTTTCACTGTCCACTTTTGCAAGGAATGTGCCTCTACCTTATCTAGAACTTGCCCTTATGTGGTACAAATAGTTATTTCCCTTGTTTTCTCTTCTGCAGGCTGAAGAAGCCAAGTTCCCTTATACTCCTTTCAGTATCACATGGTCCAGCTTATGATACCACCCTGGCGGCCCTGTGCTCACCTTTCCTCTGTTTTTTAGTATTTCTTTTATACTGGGGAAGAAGCAAAACTGGACACCGTAATTTGAAACAGTATTAAAAGAACAGTAATTTTTTTTTCAACCTTACCTGTTCTTCTCATCCGCACATTTCTGGAGCAGACAGTGCCACGTCAGTGCAAACCCAAGGTAGCAGCCAATCTGCAAATTCATCAGAATGTCATTGGGGCGGGGGAAAAAACATGTAGTGTATATAATCAAAGATAAAACACTACATTGTATCCCATTCTTCAGGAAACAAAACACGGGATATACAAACATGTTTCTATTCTGCACTGAAAAGTTCAGTAAATTAGGGTAGAATAAACGAGGGCTATGTGTGTCACACAGTACAAGAGTCAGAAAACTCGTAAGAATCTGTGTAGCATCAGAGGACAAAATATTTAAAATAGAGCATAAAAAGCAATTCTGCAAAACGCTAGCCATACTTTACATTCTTTGAACCCCCAAACTTATTAGTGTGGTAGAAGGAAAACAGAAAACCACCTATTTAAGATGTTTTGGTAAGTATTTATTTTTGCAGCACTTAAGTTTAAGCAGCCCACATACAGCTCTACAAAAAGGTATTCCAGCCAGTCTGAGGAAGCTACCAAATCAATCAAAGAGGACACCACACTTTTTTCTGAGCTGATACGCAAACAATTTTACCAGCCTAACTCAAGAGGCTGGAAAAATGCATCATGGCGTCAGAAGGAAGCACGAGGAGCTGAGTAAGCTAGTCTTGCTGCCAGAACTTTTCATTACAACTTTGGACACCAAATGAAATAGGAACATAGGTTAAGTTCTTCAGTGCACCAACCGGGTAAGTCAGCTGAAGTCGCTTTCAAAAGTGACTTAGGATTCACAGAAAAACAATGCAGACACCTGAAACAAAAGTTAGCTGACTTTGAGAAATTAAATCCAAAACTACAGCCTAATCCCTCTTTGGTCCACACACGTGCATGTGCATACACCTGCCATTTAAACTTAAAAAACATTGTTGGACTTGAAAGCTCCCGTGGCCTGCAAACCACTTCAGAGCAGAGTGGGAGTGTTTGGTAGTTCCAGTCTTCCATTCATTATTATTTGTTAAAGTACACTGTGGAGGTACTTTTTAAGGCCCAGACATGGGTTTGGGACTTGACATCCCGTTAAGTGCTCAAGATTAATTGAGGTGAGGCTTCCAGTTAATTTTTCATTGACAGCAATTTAATTTGCATGCCCCAAAACTGTATAGATACCCACGGTAAACTGAGACAACTGACAGAGCAGTTACTGCTGCTGGAAACGCAAGCTATTATGGTAAAACACACCTGGCCCCCAGACACTTAGCCACAGACTTCTCAGTTTAATAAGCACTGATCTACCACAGGGGCAAAGTGCCAATCTTCTGCTTGAGCCCAAGCAGATGCTGTGTCTAAGCCTGCCTGAGGGATGTGCCTGAAAACAAACACACTTTAATTATACCATCTTACTTTCATTCTCTATCAAGCAAGGCCGGTATCAGATCAGCATCATAATTTTGCCCAAGACAGGTCTAAGATTACCCAAGACACTCTTCCTCTTATTTAACATGACTAGCTGCCTACAACCTCCCTGTCCTCTGCAGCTTCCCCAATATAATTAGATGAGAGCACTTGCCTACTATGGTCTGTCTAGAACCATTTTGTATAAAACTGTCTGGCTTTGGAGGCCGCTGTTTGACATTCTCATCTTGGAATTACATAGCTGTAGTGTAAGTAGGAAAATATTTCATCACTGTACATCTCTGTATCACACCCAAACGCAAACCAAAATTTTACAATTACCACTCCTTCAGAATTTGACAGTTTACCTTTTTCACTTCAGAATGGATTAATACCATTGCTACTGTTCTTTGCATAGTAATTAACTCTCTGAAACCTGAAAACAACAAAAGGGCAAACTGCCAAGTTACCCAAAGGGTTTCAATAGTTAGAATAGATTTAGATTTGTGGTGCTGCACTTGAAATAAGGCCTGCCATGAATCCTGTAGTACAGCTTCCCATCAAAGCTGAAAAAATCCAGTTCAGGTCCAAAGCCACTATAACTACATTGTACAGCACTGAACACACTCCATGTTATGATAAACTTGAGCTGGACATATGAGACTAGTTAAGGTCCTTCACCATTACTCTCTAGTCATTTCTAGGATGGCATATCGATTCAGCTATGCTACTGTGTGAGCATGCCAACACACAGAACTGACTCCATGTACTAAAGAACAACAGTGCCTCAACCAACAAACTCTCCCAGTATTAAAAATAACAAAGAATGCAGCAGAGACACCCAGAATTGCCCCTTTGAGGCTCTCCATCCAAGATGCCTCAATGTCCCGTGTTTTTCCCTAATGCTGATCCACAGGAGCTGGTATAGGGGGGCTTTTAGCCACAATTTGGAGCTAAAAACATGAATGTACAGTCCATCATTGTTTTTCTGACCAAGCTTGTTTGATTTTGTCCCTTCTCATCTTCTCTTTCAAAAAAAAATTAATCAAAATCTCATAGAGCAAATAAGCTCAGAAAACACCAAACCATCTATTTAACTGTTCAAATCAAAATACCACCTTTAAACTAGTTTTATGGGTCCTCTTGGACACATATAAAGCAGTATAAGAGAGCAGGCCTCAAGCCACCAATGTATCACGCTTTGCCCAACAGCTTCTATATTACAATAATTTTCTAATGACAAAAAGCTTGCGATTCTGAAATATTTTCCCATTTACCTCAGACCCAATCTTGGCACCATGGAGCGATCCATACCTCCTTCCCTCAACAACTCCAGCATGACTGCCTTCCACGTACCCCTCCTGATACCCCTCACCATGAAACCTGTAAACGCAGAAGAAAAATTTTTTTACCACCTATTTTCATTCTATAGCAAACTCACGCTGCACGCTAGCAGCTCACAGAAACAAAGCCATGCGGGATCATCTCGGAAATACAACTGACCGTATTTAGAAATCTCATATAAGGTTAATTTAAGATGCAATTATGAACGCTATGAGTTCTTCAAGTTTATAGCAATTTGCCCAGAACAACACATTCTGCAACCCAGCTGAGTACTTTCAGCAGACTAACACAGCTAACTACAAGCTCACAGCCCCGGGACAAGCTTCCTCACGGTGGAAGCGCCGAGATCTATCAGGTCGGTCTCTCAGCAAGAGCAAAGAGAACGATTTTCCCGCCCTTCTCCTTTCTCGCCCCTTCCCCGGGATCATTATCCGCCCTTTGCCCCTCACTTTTTCCTTCTCAGCCCCTACTGCCGCCTGTGGAAACCCAGGCCTAGGCCCAAGCCCAGGCCTCCCCTCCCTCCCCCCAGGCCGCCCGTTACCCGCGGCAAGCAAGGAGACCCGCTCGCCTCCGCGGTCCCCGGGTCCCGGTCCAGGCCTCCCCCCCCAGCCCCACCTTTCCTCAGCCATCACGATCTCATCGAACATATCCGGGCTCGCAGGCGCGGCCGCCGCCGCCATCGCGCCGCCAAGGCCCGACGGCGGCCCCGCTGCGGCCACGCCCCCCCCCCGCCGGGTATGCCGGGAAAGGACGGCGAGCCGGAGGGGCCGCGCTCGCGGTGGTGCCAGTACGCAGGCGCGCCATCTCCCCCGCCCCTTCGGCAAGGCCTGGAGCAGGGCGGGACCAATGGTGACAGTGGCCACGCCTCCTCCCGCATTGCCCCGCCCCTCGCCGGGGCGGGAGCGGCGGCGCGCGGTGTGGACACGAGGGGGCGCTCGAGCGCCTCCGGGGGCGGGGAGGGAGGGTGCGTGTCATCGGGGGAGCACCGGGGGGGGGGCGGACCGGGGGGGCGGGGGGCCGGACCGGACCGGGCACCCACAGCCGGGGTGCGGCCAGCGGGGTGCGGGAGGCTCGTTTCCAGCCCCGCAAGCCCTGGGCTCCGACACAAGCCAGTTTCGCGTCGGCCTGAGGCGTTTCTCATCCCCAAGTAGCGTATTTTTGATGTATTTAGCCAAAATGTAAATATTTTTAATGTAAATACCCAGACCAAGCTTTAGTGTGCCATTCTAGACTGCTTTGTTACAGCATTTCTTGGTTGTTACAGATCAACACTGCTAAAATGAAGCATTTATACATTTTTATAACTATATACTTTAATGTTAGCTTATGCTGTTGTTTTCCAGATACTCAATGAAAATGCAGCTCTGGGCACACCAAAGCAGTCTGCCAATCCAAACGGGGGTACGGGGGGGTCTGTCATCCTCCGAATCACACACAGGAGGGCAGAGGGCTCAAAAAGACAGCTTTAAAATCCAGAGATGGGTCTAAAGAAAAAGTAAAACTAGATTAAAGTGAAAATAAAGAGACGCTACTGAAGGCTTAGCTAACCAGATGTGGCAATCACAGTTCATTAAAAATGCTCTGTGGCAGCGGGGTATAGTCATTTAAATAGAGCGACTGTAGTCAGTCGGCCAGCTCGTTTTTCCACATTAATTTAAAGCGTAGCTATCACCGGATCACCCATGAAATCGCTGAAGGTTTGCCAGGTGTGAAAACCTACCTTCTCTACAACCACACAGTCACAAGCAAACACATATTGTTCACCGATATCTGGCGAAATATATGGAGTCTTTGAAGGTTTCTTCTACGCTAATAGCTACAATTTAAACCTTGCTTTGGAATTTAATGAAAAACAAGTTCTTTGATCTCAGTAGGTACCGGGATTGATGAAAAATGCTGAAAACATAATACCGTCCTAGCAAGACGACTACCAAACACTAGTCTCATTTTGGGTCATTCTTACTTACCTTCAACTACCAGTCTCATCCAACGGGGTTCCTGATGAACTTGCTGTGTGCCTAGACTGTTGCAAATTCACCCCGAATTCAGAGTCCTGGTGATGTCTTTTTTGCACTCGCATTCGCTTCCAAGGGAAATGCATCTCTGCTTTCATCACGTCTGAAGCTGCCTGAAAGGAAGGTTGGCTTCCACACATTTCTGAGGGAAGAAAGTACATTTATGTGATTTATTGTGTTGCGCTCTGTTCATACACAAAGTACAATGGCAGAGTAGAGTGGTCCCGAATTTTCCACAAGCAAAGTTTCAGTGCTTTGAGCAGAGGTAAAGTTGATATTATGGCTCTTGAATAAAAGATTTATAGCTTTTTACACTTCCCCAAAGTGGAAATGGAGATGCCCAGTAACTCCTTTCCTACAGCCTTCCCACTACTCTAACAACAGGTATTTGCACATCATAGCTTCTAACTGAGACTTCACAAGGAAACATTTGACACCTGACCTTTAAGAACCTTTTAGGGCTGTAAAATGTACTATTGCAAATGAAAGCACTGCAATTGTCCTACTGTCTTTGAGAAACTATGATCAACCGGGAGGTATATCGGCAATGGTGGTGGTGGTGGTGGTGTTTACGTTCCCACAGGACCAAAGGCGATGGTCTTTCGAGGTTTTGCACACCAAGTTCCTGACCGAGTCAGGTGTCTGATGGTAGGGAAAGCATTTTCCAGTAATCCTTCCACCTCAAGCTGTGATCTTGTCAGATTTTACAAGCAAAACACCCAGGTCTGGTCAGAGCTTGGATGGGAAACCTCCAAGGAAAACTAAAGTGCTCCAGGAAGCGGTGTGGGTAATTTAGCTCCTGGCATTCTTCCCGCTGCCTGAATAAATATTGAACCAACCTCTAACCATACTGTTGCAGTAAGAAACATTGCGCTGCTGGTGGAAGATGCAAATCCAAAGGTGTCAGCAAATAGGGTCACAAGAGAGCTCAAGATGCAGTTCACAAACGTGAGCTTGCTCGTATTTCTGCTCTTGAGCAATATTCACGAACAACGATGTTACATCTACTTTAAAAAATCTCTCATTAGTTAAATTAAAGAGTATACCCTCTGAATTCTGTTATTTGCTGTGTTTCCTGTCAAAACTGTGCTCTTTTTTTAATAGAAAAGTGGATTTTTTTGACCAAACTTTAAAAGTTCATATTTATTTTATTTTGTTTTCTCTGTTTTTAGTTTTGAACAAAAAGGTCTTGAAAAGTATCTAATGTTCAAAGACAATATAGTGTCTAATGAAAACTGGAAATGAAAAGCAGACAACCAGAATGTCCCAAGCCTAAAAACTTTTTGAATAAAACAGCTTGAAAATCAGGACTACATCTCCCAGTACATGAGGGGCGAGAAACCTCCGGATGTGTGGCAGTGGCTCAGCACAAAGGAGAATGGGAAACACCATGGGAGATGTTTGCCAGCCAAGAAATCTGCAATTCCTGTGACTCACAGCATTTCCAAACGGAAACGTTCAGTCTCTTTTCCTGCCAGAAATCTACATCTTTTTCAAGCAAAAGGAACTAGTTGCCCCCCCCAGCTGCACTGTTGAGTATGGTTCCCATTTTTAAAAGGAATCAGGCTTCCACCCACAGGATATTTTGCATTTTTCAGGTGTATTTTGCGCAGCCAAAGAAGAATCAGAAAAAAACATGCCTGATCGGGAGTTCTTCCATCTCCCCAAGGAATCATCTCCTCTGAACAACTGGAGTTTAACACTCCTTTCAGTGTCCAGCACCTTGAAGGCTGTGTGCGAGCAGTGTGAACGACAGGGTTTAATGATGTAAATGGAATATGAAAGGGATGTTTTCTATAATATATACAAATCCACTACTGCTTTATTGCAGATGAAGTATAACTGATGATGTCTGCAGGCAGCACTCCCCAGCCTAGATGTACAACTGCCTAAAAGGGGGCTGTAGTGAGGTGGGTGTTGGCCTCTTCTCCCAGGCAGCAAGTGACAGGACGAGAGGAGATGGCCTCATGTGGCACCAGGGGTGGTTTAGATTGGATATTAGGGAAAATTTCTTCACCGAAAGGGTTGTCAAGCACTGGAAGAGGCTGCTCAGGGAAGTGGTTGAGTCACCATCCCTGGGGGTGTTTAAAAGATTTAGGGACATGGTGTAGTGGTGGCCATGGCAGTGCTGGGTTAATGGTTGGGCTCAATGATCTTAAAGGTCTTTTCCAACCTGAATGATTCTCTGATTCTTTCCTATGATTGAATGATGAGGAATGAGGGGAAAACATCAAGACACGCTCACACAGCTTAAAACTGAGCTTCACCCATTTATTGTATGAAGAAAATAACAATTTAGGACTAGGTGGAGTGACCCACACATAATCCAAGGTCATAATTTAATGAGCTGTTTCCAAAACCCTTCCATAACAGAGGTACTTTTCTTAGACTTGCTGTTTCACATGGAGCTCACCAGTAACTGGCAGCAGACAAACTCGAATTCCAGCCATGGTGTTCACTGCCTAGCTTTGGGAAAACCCCTTTGTCTCTCCGTGTCCTTGTCTGTTGTACCTCAACCACGCCGCCTTCACAAGGGACTCCACCTTCACACGGCTGCTGCAGAGCCAGATGCCACGGTTTGCTAAAGCTCCTTGAAACCTCTAGACTAAAGGAGTGACAAAAGAGTCAGCTAGAATTCTGTGTTGAAGATGATTTTTTTTTTATTGCAAATGTACACATTACACTATTGATAATGCACAGAAATTTAAAAAGCTATCTTTTGCTAAAATTTCATGATTACAAAACTTCACAAAATTTCTTACAACTAAAAAACCCACCTTCAAGAGTATATAAATAGAATTTTGAGCATAAATAACAGTAACAAAATAAACAGATGTATGTATTCAATAAATTAATTATAAATATTGCATTGGCAATGAAGTGCTAGGTCAGAAGAACACCAGTATTTCCAGTAGAGCTTTTTTTTTTGTATAGAAATCTCTATTATAAATGAACCTTTGGAAATGAGTAGAATCCCTGAACCCTTTTCTGACATTGCTAGGCTTTTTTCCCCCTTTTTTCTTTGGTTTCACCTTGCTTATTCCTTCATCAAATTGTTACAATGGGAGGACAGAACTGAAGACATGAGACATCCATGTTTTGGCCACGAGGTGCTCATAATCCCTTCCTGCAAGAAGAACAGCATGGCTGACCCAGTTCTGTGGCATTTAAGTCACTAAATTGTCTCTCCACTGATTCCCACGGATTCAGAATCAAGCCTGGAAAGGACTTGAAAGAATTGCCGGTGGTTAAAGGTTAAACACGAAAACCTGTTTTGCAATTGATTTGACCTATACATCATCCATTTTCAGTCTTTCTCGCTGTTTGCTAATGACATGCATGCTTATATACAACAGAACTTTAATTTAAACACTAATTTGAACTGCTCATTCCCTACCTGATGAACATAAACGCTAGTTCTGTGCACTCTTCCAACCACACACACTGAATTCTCACTAGTGTTAATGAGAACTCTCTGCTCGATGATGCTGATCCCACAGTGAATATAAATTAGCCTTTAAAAGAAATCAAAGATCCAGTTTTCCAAAGTACCCTTTAGCAATAAGGGAAGGAAGAAATTATTCCCTTTCTTCCCTTATTTCCTGAGGGAAGAAAAAGCACAATGTACAAGCGGAATTGTTTTTTCAGTGGTATGCTTTCAATAGAAAGTTTTCCCAGAACATTGTCAGCAGCTTTTCAAGAAACAGCATTAACGCTAGTTCACGTAACCATGTTTTCTAGGCTTTCCTTAACCATGTTGTGTTCCAAATGTTTGTCTTTAAGGCCTCTGAAGCTAAGAGTTCATTAACCTCCCTGTGACTGGAAAAAAAGGTGTTCTGTGTTTGCTCCTATGAGCAGAGATAACAGGTGAACATATGTGGTAATGAAGTTGATGTAGAAAAATTATAATTATTTTATCATCACCATGGTAATGGAGGAACTCTGATGAAGCTATTCAGCTTTTCTTATTTAATCCTGTTCCAAATAAAACTATGGATAAACTATTCTTTAGACTACAGAATAGCCTCTGGGCACTCATCTCTTACAGGTACAACACACGGCAAGGAAAAGGCTGGCTCCGTACTGAAATATACAAAAAAAAGGTCAAAATATCACTACATGAAAAGCTAAAACCCCTGCAGTATTCTGCTATATTTCTTTAAAAACATGTGTGTGTGATCAGAGTCATTTCTGAAAGCTGGGGCTCTTCACCGGTGACAGTTTGGAGGTGATGCCAAAGGGGTCCATGCTGTCCGTTTCGAGAGGCGAGGAGTACACCTCGGGTTCAAACGCCTGGCTGTAATCACCATATTCACCAAAGTCTGTTGACTCCACGGGCACAGTGTTGATCATCGGTAAGAAGTGAGACAGTGGAAGAAAATCTTTTCCTTTGAACTGTTGTCTTTGCTTGGCACTACTCAAAGACACCGATATTCCATATTTTTTTGATTTATATACATTGTAGCCGTCTGGACGAATCTCCTCTTCAAAGGAACAATCCTCAGTGGAATACCTGAGCTGAACAGCAAGGAGTAACGAGAATTACAAACAGACCCACCAGACTCATTGTATTCAACCACAACGCAAACCTTTGATGTGACCAGCCCTTCTCCCTCTGCTGTCAGTGGGGGCATCCCTCTGGCTTGTCATGGGTGCCCCAGTTTGGTGCACCTTGCAGACCCCACTGCCAGATCCTTGCTGGTGAGCTGCCCACTGCCTCTCTACCTGGCTGCTGCAGGGATGCAGGGGGGACCCACTGCTCTGGTGACTGCTCTTTCAGTGATGGACCACAGCCACGGAGGTGAAGTATCCTGAAGCGCCCTGAAGTGATCAGGCAGTCGGACTGGATGATTGTTGTGGGTCCCTTCCAAATGAAATATCCTATTCTATTCTATTCTATTCTATTCTATTCTATTCTATTCTATTCTATTCTATTCTATTCTATTCTATTCTATTCTACTAGAGCTCCCCACGTTGCATGTAGAATGCATTTTGGGTTATGAGGCTGTTAAAAGACCTAATCCAGAACTCCTGAAGTTAATGCATGCCCATCACATTAAATAAGCTTTGATTCCTGGATGTGTACTTCTCCACAGCTACCACACTCATCCTGTCCTGAGCACAGGGAAAAAGAATCTCAGATGACAGTGCTCATTTAGATAAACTGTCCTTAATTGCTAACAGTACTTAACCGCAGTCAGGAGCCCTAACCCAACAATCCTTGGGCATAAAACTCCAGCTCTGTTAGAGATTCGCTTGTGTAAGGGCTTCAGGGTCAGGTCTGCCGAAAGGCAGTGCTGTCAAAGACAGCACTTACACACACATGGCCAAACAGTAAAACGATACTAAAAAGTTAACTCCCGGGTTTTTTTACTCAGCATTTACTGGAATTACAGAAGGCCAGTAACACAGTGTTGTTTTCTCATTACACATTAGTTAGAACTGTCAAATTAATAACAGTGCAAGTTGAAATTTTGTATAGAAGAATGTATTTTCTTAGGTATGAATCTGTAGAATTACACTTGTGATATACTGCACAGATAGTGTATCAGGATTTTGTATCACCAGGTCAGACCTTTCCAGTCCTTATACAATCACTGTATTTCTTAGAACTCTGGTGCTATTTCAGGCTCAGCCACTACAGGTGATTGAACTCACGGTCAATAAAAGACAATTGCTGATTATGTCTCACTCTGCAGCAATATAAGTGTCCATACATGAATGCTCTGCCTGTCTGAGAACATACATGGTACTCTTCAGTCCTTCCTCAAACACCCTCAGAAATATGGAATACAGTTAAATGCATGCATGTGGTTGTCTTTTAAAAGCACTTTTTAAACTAATCAAGTAATTTTAAAAAAAGGCATTCTTCTCCAAACAAAATTCTGCAATATTTATCCTTCTACACATATTATATCTCAGGAAAACATGTGTCTATGATACAAGTTTATGCCTGAATTGTTAGCTGTCTTTATTTCTCTGACTCCTCAGCCTCACTAGCAAGGATGATGAAATAAAAAAGCTTCTTGAGTAAGTGCACATCACAAATAACTGTTATTGATTGCACCCCCACCCCCACCCCCCATGCCCCAACTGCATAATTCACTCTTCATTTCATTGGGATTGCCTCTAGTGTATTTCTTAAACAAGTACCAAACACACTTCAAGTATTTCCAGATCATTTTTTTCACAGGAGGGATTTGTAGTATGTCAGTATATTCAGCAGTTACATGATTTCCCCCTAAACCACAGACCATGGCACACTGCACGTTCGAAAATCAACCCTAGCCATCAATTTCATAGTGTTAAAAAAGGGGATGTTTCGGGAGTGCAAGCGGTTGCCGGGTTCAGTCCCCGGACACCATATTTGCCCTTTCATTCTTCCACTCCTGAGCGTAGTGCTGATAAGGCAAAGAATCGCCTGCGGAGCTGCCTGCCCAGGCTGTTAGCAGAGAGGTGACGGCAGGTGTCCACAACATAGAGATGCAACAGCATGGCTATATGCCATTGTATTTTCAGGAAAAAAACCCTGCAATTAATACTATACGCTAACAAACCCAGTCTCAGTCTAGGCATATGCATATGCCTTCAAAATGGTGTTATATGAAAGGTATTTTAAAATTCTGCGACTGCTAAAGTCCGGCCGGCAGCTCCAATGGGAGCAGGATCCGGGCTCTGCTTTGTTTTCATTGATCATTTTGCTTTGGATATACATTAAAACATTAAGCTAATAATTGACCTACCATATCGTCTGAACCTATGCACCTTATCGTGGCATCGATTGGTTCTAGCCCAGAAAAGCAAGGAAATTCAGAAAGAAAGGCTTAATCTGATGTTATATATGCATTCAGAAAACATCACCGCATCAGTATTGCTCTTATTAAAGATACTGGGAGTTTTGACGATGGGCCAAGTCCTTGCCTGATTGAAATCAGCAGAAATTTTGCCAGAGTAATCAAAGCAGAATCAAGCTTTATCTTTACTATGGCATAATAAAAAGCCATCGCTTGTGAAACTCAGGCTCCCGTAAAGCACTTACACACAGACTGAACCTCAGTCTTACCCTTCGAATTCTAGAGTTGGCAACTCATTCGTGTGCCTTAAAAAGTTTATACCGCTGATAACGACTAGCCGATACGCTGACATGACCTAACCAAGTGGTGTCAGCGGGTCACTCAACTCCTCAACCTCTCCAAGCCCCACAGGTGAGCTGTTATTCCCGGGCAGAAGCGAGGCAGCGGAGAAGAGTCCTTTTTCCCCTCGAAATCCTGTTTCAGTTTGGTCCTACCTACGAGATGGCAACCCCGTGTCTCTGGGACGGGCACGCCTGGCAGCCATCTGGCCACATCTCATTTCCAAAGGAGTAATCTCGGTTTTGGTTTTGTTTTTTTTTTTTCATCATACCTGACCTGAACAGTGAGAAATTATTCAGATTCTATGGCGTGACTTAATCTATTTCTGCAGCATAAACGCAGCCACCCACCGATGAGGCTTTTAAAACATAAATGCAATTTCACCCTGGACTGTATTTTCAGTATATTTTGGCAGGGGACGGGCAATACATATTTCGCTTTCTAGACGATGCTTCCTTGCTGCCTGCTAAGAATCCCCACGGCCTTTCAGGCAGTAACAGCGGCAAGAATCCCCGGCCCTATGGAGGAACGGGGGGGTGGTGGTGCGGTGGGGACCCGAAAGCTTTGTTAACCCGTTACCAACCGCAGCGATAAGACAAGATGTCAGCCCTTTGGTCTCGCCTGCCGTTTCAGCGCGGCGGCGGGGATGGAAATGATCCCTCGGGAAAGGCGAGCCCGGGGCAGAGCCGTCGGGAGCGGGGTTGGGGGGTGCCGGGGGGGTCGCGGCTCACCTGCCCGTGCAGCCGCCCCGCCTCGTCCATGCAGAGGTACCGGGAGCTCCGCACGCCCTTGATGGCCACGGTGCGCACCGCCACGGCGCGGATCTCCAGCAGACCTGCGGGGGCAGAGGGGAGAACGGCGTTAGCTCCGCCGCCCCGTCCCGTCCCGTCCCGCCCCGGTACCGCCGGTACTCACTTTGCGGGCTCTGGCTACCGGCAGCGTCCACCCGGCCGTCGCCGCCGATCCTCAGGAAGCAGCTGAAGAGCCCGTGCTTGCTGGCGGTGTAGAGGTGCCGCAGCCGGATCGGTTCACCCCAGCCGTAGTTAACGTGAGGACCGGCGTCGGGCAACGGCAGCGAGGCGGCGGCGGCGGCGAGAGCCAGCAGCGCCAGGGCGGCGGGGCGGGCGGCGGGGCGCGGCCCCATGCCGCGGGAGCGGCGCGGAGGGGCGCGGAGGGGCGCGGAGGGGCGCGGAGGGGCGCGGAGCGGCGGCCGGGCGCTGGCTGCGCTGGCTGCGGCTCGGGGATGTAGCGCGGACGAAGCCAGCCCCCCGGCCTTTTATAGCTCTCCGTTATCAGCCCGATCGATTCGGCTGCATCCAGCTCCAATATAGAGCCCATTTCATAGCGGGAATTGGTCGGATCAGTCCCTCCCCCCGAAAATATTGATCGGATGACATCATTTCGCAGGGGGCACCCTGAAGTCGCTCCCTCCCCAGCCGCATCTCCGAGTTTTCCCCCCTTCTCTTCGCGTCTCCGGCCGCGCCTCTCGCCGTCGGGCCGGGCGGGACCCCCGCGGCCGCGGCTGCCCCGAGGGGACGGGACGGGACGGGACGGGACGGGAGGGGACGGGAGGGGCGGCACTGGCGGCCCCGTAGCCCCTGCCCCGGTGTGAGGGCCGGGAAGGGCACCGGGGGGGGGTGGGGGGGTGGGGTGGGCGTGTGTAAATCCAACCCCATCCCGCGGCTCGGCGGAGGCGAGGGAGCCGAGCCGAGCCGGGAGGGGAGGCTGCCCTCTCCCGCCGCCGCCGCTCCGCTCCCGCCTCGGAGCTCGCCCATCCTTTATTGCCCTTTTCGGAAAGAAATTTCACCTTCGGGGAATGCTTTGTAAACCTCGCTAAGGGAAATCGGCTGCCGAAGCGGCTGCAGCTCCCCCGGCCGCGTCCTGGGAGCGCGGGGTGAGCGGTGCCGCCGGCCCCCCGTTACCCGACGGGGCGGCCCGGTACGGCGCGGTACGGCCCTACACGGCCCTTGCACGACCCGGTACGGCGCCTTTGGGCGGGACAGCGCTGCTCCCGGGCTTTATTGCCGCCCGGCCATCCCCGGCTGTGTCACTAGATGGAGCCTGGCACCTGGGATGCGGGCTGGCCTCGCCTTTGGGGAGCTGCTGCCCGGGGAGGGGGGTGCTCTCCAGCTCCCCTGCTTCCCCATTTGTACAGAGATCTGGAGGGGAAAAAAAAGTGTGTGTAGTAAAAGGGCATTGCCCGCAGCCAGCGGCCCCATCTAAGCATCAATCAGATTTTTGTCCTGGTTGGTGCATGGACTTTTTCCACACAGGGTCCTCCCTGGGAGCTCACTCAGTGCACCAAGAGAGATGGAAAGAAGCAGACACACATATTTAGGTTTGTTCCATGCTTTTTAGATCTCAGGGGCACTTTAGGGGATTGCTGCTGGCTTTTTTGCTATCCATCCAAACTGAGCATTAAAGGAAATCTCTCAAATCTCAAAAAAGAAAATGGGTACTGATGGGATTTCATAAAGGAAAAAATGCTTTCCCCCATAGGACACATTAAATAACAATTGAGTAAAACATAATCCCCTGCCCTCAGCAACTTCTCCAAAACAACAAAGTTTCAGTCAGCTTCCACATACTGTTTTTAAATTTTGCTGCCTGTTTACTTTCATCCTCCTGTCTGTGCACTTGCAGCTCCTTCCTGTAAACCCTCACACAAATAACTTTTCTTTATGAGCAATCTTAGCCCAGTGAGGCTGCACACATGGATAAGGTCATACAAAAATACAGACTCTTGTAGGATGGCGGCCTGCACTTGTATAAACGCTTACTCTTATTACCACGCGTAGCTTACGGTACTGAAGTTAATCACATCGGTCAATCTGTTTGAATGATCGGGGTCTTGTATCACAAGCTCCCTGGAGCAAGGGATTTTATGTCACCAACCGTTTCAAAAGCAACTGCTGATTTTGGCTGCCTTTGGATTTTTTTGGATGGTCAGCTTGAGACACTCAAAAAGGAGCCCAGTTTTCTCTGCATGGCTGATGAATAATTGATAAAAATCAGGACCACTTCCCTTTTGGGTGTCTTCTGCTTCATCCTCCAAATCATGGCCCGATTTGAGAAATTCTGGCCTTTCCAACTTCACACAAGTTCACAATATTATAAACCCAGTAAATAATACTGAGGCATCCAAGACCCTCATTTTTTTCCTCTATAGAGTTCTGCAATGTTACTACATGACTGCTACAAAGGCGGTTCGCTGCCCTGCAACCCTGGGCCCCACAGCAGTTGTGCATGTAACTCATCCAGCCTACATATGCGTTCTTCAAGGTATCGAGCACCCACCACACACACAGAGGTTATGGTCTCAAATGAATCTGAAAGGCCTTTTTAGTTCATTTTGTTGTGCATCTCAGTAAATAGAAGCTATTTTGCAATTAGTATTTCTGCTGTACTATAGTGTGAATAATATTAATGATCATAAATATTCATTTTCTTCAAGAAGTCAAACTTCTTTCAAGCGGTAAGGAGTTCATGCTTGCAGCTTGTTTGTTCACTTTCATGGTATTATTATTCCCTTGTGAAGATCCAAAATTGAGGCTGAAAGGGCATATCATTTGCACTACATGATGTTTCAAATCAGTGACAAAGCTGGCTATAAGTGAAAATTTCCTAACATTTGATGGAGACCTTTTAAAAATTATTTTCATTGTTACTGTTGCTGACGTTATGTGGACTGACATTTAAAGGTTCATATCAAATCCGATTAAAATGAAAACAAAGCTTTCAATCTAAATAATTTTTCCAAGTTCCTCTGTAGTCAGTGACAGAGGTAAGTGCCTCCAAGTACTTATCTGGACTTGATAGTACCAACCCTATCTCAAAACAGCTGTCTAAGAGATATGGTTTAAACGATCTCAGGAAGTGCCCATTTCTTTACTGGCTCTGGAAAAAAAGCCTAGGTGATTAACCCAGATTAAGAACCTTATTTTTAGCTAGAGCTAAATGAGGTAATGAATCTCACTCTTTTAAAAATACAAGTTGCAACATATGATTTTCATTTCAGTTCCTATCTGTGTCACTAAGCATTATCATTTATTGGCATCTGTTTACCAAAGTTCAATAGAAAGACACACATCTTTACATGTTTCTACAAATGCATTGCAGAAAAAAAATATTTGCAGAACAAAAGTATTATAGGGTAAATCACACCATCACTTCCAGTACTGGACCCGCTCCCTATATAAACAGAGCCTAGAACAACGAAACCTGGTAGCGTAGGGCTTTTTGCTTTTATGGGAACAGGGAAAAAAACCCATGAGGAAAGTCTTATAGAATAAAAATACCTCCTGACCCAATAGTACACAACTGCAAAAGCATTTTCACCTGTTGGAATGAATCATTTATTTCCACTGCACTTTTCAGTGTCCCTGTGTAATCTCTGCCGAACAAGAACTTCAGCTTTCTGTAACACTGAAGTTGAATTGAATGTGTTTTGGAAGAACATAACTACCTATGTTTAAAAATCAGACATCCAGAGATCCTGGAGCATGCCAAAAAGGTAGCAGAGGGCTTGTGCCTAACTACTGAATAACATCATTGGAACCAGCTGAAAGGAAACCGAGGAAGATTGCCACAAACAATGATCAGAAATGGGGCACGAAGCCACCCATGAGTAGAAGGTGGTCATAGGAGTCTACCTTATGGTGGAGATCAAAAACTGCACAGGTGAGTCACTGAAGGCTGATTGAGGGTCAAAACGTGATGAACTTTATGCGTCTAGGATGAAGAGACATCTGCTCAAAAGCAGAATAACTTCAGAGTATCTACAGAACATTGCAGAGAAAACTTTGGATACGTCAATTGTTGCAGAAAAAGGAAAATAGTACAGGAACTTTAAAGACTTTTTACTTCCTCTGGGGTATCTTTGGGATCTCCCACAGATTTAGGCATAGGCACTACATGAATGGGATTCAATATTACTTTTGAGAAGAGATCTTTAAGCCTTTCCCCCTTTTCTCTGAAGTCAGAAGTGGAAGAATTAGACAGGCTGTCAATACTCTGGTGGAAGTAAGGTCCCAAGCAGACCTAGAGATGTTAATGCTAACTCCTTTGGTTTCTGATTTCTGCCGTAGTTCCTGCGTGTCATCCCCGAAGTGACAGCAAAGAGAAAGCCTTTATTTCCCCTGTGGCAGAGGGCCAGCGGAACAGTCCACTCCTTTCTCTTGCTTCAGGGAGAGATGAGTATGTCAGGCAAATGAGGGAAGGCAGAAGTGAAGACATAGTACACTGCGATATGCGGTTATTTGAGCACAGGCTTGTTCTATAAAGAGCCTTATCAGCACAGCACACGTTAAAAAACCTGCCTAAGAAGGAGAGGTTACTCCACCATATGTCAAGGACTGCTCTGCTTCCCAGCTGCTTCTGCAATCCAAGAGGCAGAAAGGTGACAATATTTCTCCCTGGGCTGTGAATGAGCGCAGAATTGAGATTCCACAGCTCCCGCTGCGTGTGCCCACTGACAGGATGTCATACGACGGGATGAGCATTCACGGAGGCTCTCCCCAGATAATAATATAGTATAATAGTCCCCAGCGAACCAGGAGGATCCAAATGCAGATAGTTGAAGACTTTTCAGATGATCAGCTTCCGGAGGGGTTCCTCTTCTAAAACTGCTCTGCTAAAGGAGGTCAACAGGCTGGAGAGATCACTGCTACCGTAATTCATAGTTGCATGTGTTATTGCTGGTTCTTTTCAATGAACACAGCCAGACAACTAATTTCAAATATCTCTCACCATTCTGTTATCTAATGCTTTCTTAACTATTGCTATCAGTCGATGCATTCCTGAGAGCAATACTTAGCCTGGAATTGACTTAAAGCTCTCACGGTCAAATGATATCTTCTGATTAAGTCTACTCTCAAGTTTACAAAAGTCTCATTAGCTTCAGATGGCCTAAATGCTTTTTTTCCTCACTGTAAGTCATTATTTCATGCTTTGGAAATACTTGATCCACCCCATCTTTTCTATGTGATACGAAATCCTTTGTAATTCTGGTATAGAAGGAGCCTTATTGATTTTCTGGGAATATATTTGGTACGGTGGCTCTCCAGCACCTTATTTACACCAAATTAACAAGAGTTTGAAAATGTAGGCACATAATCTAAACATTTAATTTAATTAAAATATTTCAGTACCCCAGGCAATTGTAATCTGTCCTCTTTATGAAGATCTGGCCTCCTGAGATCCTCATTTTTTCTTAATTTTGTTGTGGACTTAACACAGAAATGCGCAGTGTTGCTGGATTATTATGGATGGTGACATCTTCTTTAAAATAATCTTCCACCATGATTATTTTTTGAGCAAACCTGCATCCCACAGCAGAAATTAATAATTGCAAATTTCTTTGCCAGTAGGTTATATTTTCATTTCTAGCTTGACCTAGGGAGTAATGCCCCTGGGCTTTGTTTATGCAATGTGTTGGTGAAAACCATGAAGAAAGCATCTAGCTTTTTCAGAAAAGAGTAATTCTAGATCACCAGCTTCTCAGTCAAAAGTGGTGTCCATAGAGCATTTACCTGTACTCCTTTCTTGTCAGTGGCTAAATAATGTTGCCTTTATCACAAGTTCCAACTCCACTGGAAATATTTTTCCCTTAATAGACACAGAATGAGCCAGTAGAAGATATGCTAGAAGAAGAAGGACACAGATTTGCTACCAAAGATATGCTTTAGTCTCACAAGAGTGCATACCTAGAGCTGTGGTCCTGTTCAAACAGATCCAAAGCCCTGGAGAAACAGAATTTACCAGATGATCCTATTTAGTCTGATACAGTGACAGTTCCCACAAAATCGGTCCTAAAGAGCACAGTAGGAAGCTGGGACGTGCAAGGACTTCAGTAATGAGACCGATACAGGCACATTAAACGAAAGCTGGCCCTGAAGCAATTTCACTCAGTTATATCTGGGACGAATTTGTTCCATAAAGGTCTAACTTCCTTTCACTGGAGGTGCAAAAGTGTTTTCTTTGTTAACAAGGACACTGAGCCAGGGGCTCCCAGGTGGTGATTTTTTGGAAGTCAGAAGGAAGAAGGGGCAGGGAGTGAAAGGGGTTTAGCTATGTCTGTCGGTTTGGTGAGGCACTGAATCCCCTCCTCCTCTTGAAGTCAGACCTCCTGTATATCAGGCAATGTGATTATAATTCCACTTAAAGACAGACATTTTCTCCATGCCTCAAAAGCACCTCTGATAATAATCTTGATTTGTTGTAGAATTGATACCACAAAGTCTTTTAGTCGTGAAGATGATAATAAATTATGTCACTAATAGGATTTGGTAGGTTTATGGCCATCTAAGTGGTGTTTTAGCTAGAATCTGTTAGGCTTGACTGAGAACCAACAGGAGAATTGTTACAGCTTATGTGATGCTGAGGGTCAGACTACCCTATAGCTGTCCCTGACAGCCCACAAAGGTAAGATGCCTTTGAGATGTTCATCTAAGGCTGTACAGCATGTCAAATTTACACACTGCAGCTGTCTCAGGAGGATGATCCCACGCAACCGTGTACAGAGTCCATGGAACAAACGTATATGCAAGCAGTTGTGCTAACAAAGAGCTAGGTTTCCTCATAGCTGCTGTCGGCCCAATCTACTTGCTAGGCTTGCCTTTGTGCTTTCTTAGGGAAGGTTTGAAGGGTCTGAACTGCTGCAGGGCAAGAGACCTACATTCTCTATTTGCTAGGCTGAGGGTAAATCACTGTTGCATTCTGCTAAAAGTTGTGGAAGGTTTCTAGTCCAGCCATGGTTTGATGAAGCTGGCGCTGCTTTTTTTCTATGAGAAGCCTGCACTTGCCAATATATACGTAAGATCTGCAGATACTTGGCACAATGAGTCTCTTGGAGAACAGAGGTGGAGAAGTGCCTGGCTTCAGATTGCCCCTATACGGGTTAGTTCCAGGTTGCTCAGTCCTGTAAAGAATCATATGTGTCTGGGGAACTTCTTATATTCCACTGTAGAGAGTTGTAAGGGTTTTAGATCTGGGCTTCAAACACTTGGCCAAGGTCAGACAAAAGGACTCTGAGGTCTGTGCTGAACAGTTTACCATGTTGTGGCATAAAAGAGGTAAAAAGGGAGTTAAGGAAGCCAGCTGAGACTTACAGTTTTCTTGCTGCCTATTATTTCATGCTACACTCTGCTGCTTACCATTACTAGGAATTGCAGGTCACCAACAGAACTGGATAAACTGTTAGAGAGATAGAAATGATTAGTTAATGCAGGTGAACATTGTGTCAAAGTGTCACTTCACTCCACAAATGCTTATTCACCTACTGTCATCACTTCTGATCATGATGATATTGCAGGAAGGACTCTTACTGAAACGATGAAGCCCTTTATGAAAGAGTTCTGGACAAATGTAAATTCAAAAATGTACAAAGTTTCCTAATGGCACCATTTAAGGCTATTAAGAATATTTTGCACACAGCCGTTTCCTCAGCTTCTGGAAAGCAAAGTGACTCAGCTGAATCAATAGAAGGCTCCCGTTCACCCCAGCCCATTTCCTGGGCCTAAAACCATGGACAAATACCTGAGAAGAAATAAAATAAAATTCCTGTGCAACTCCTCAAAAATCTGTTTAGTAGATGGAGCTACTTTACCTGGATTTTAAAAAGTGTGATGCTAACTTCCCCCCCTCTTCACAAGACACCCAGACTCAATCCTTGACATAGGTGACAGTCACGTAGAAAGTTTATACAGTGGCTTTGCTCAAGAGGCAAGAAATGAAGATTATTAGTAACCGTTCTTCCACTTGGAGGTCAGAGGAAATAATTTTCTGCTGAAAGGAAGCCTATACCATAGCCATGGAGTAGCTGCACGATTTACCATGGATCAGGAAACTGAGTAACTTTCTCTGATGTTCCTTATTGCAGCTTCTTAACTAGTCACATTTGCTACCATGAAACACGGCTGTGGGACATTTGGGGTCAAGAACCGAAGGGCAAAGGTTACTGAAGCATCCTGCCAATGCAGCTAAAATTGACCTTTACTTGACAAAGCAGAAGTAACGTGGGATCTAAAAGAATGGTGTTCAAATAGCCAGTCCATCCAAAACATTGCATTTGGATTGATCCTAATCAGCCATAATTTCCTAGTTTAATGGCCAATTAAAAGGCCATTTGAAAGTAAGAGAAGCAGAACAAATCATCATGGAAAAAGCCTGGATGGTCTTTAGAGAGTAATTCAAGTTTACTTAGGTTTTACACATCTGACTAGTGAGAAAATGAGTAGGCAATGGACGTCTTACTCCAAAAGTAATTCAGATCCATTAAATAACTTGTTTTAGTATGAGATAAGATCTGAAGCATCCCTGAAAAGTGAAGTAAAACACCTGCATTAAAACAAGGGATTTATCTATCTAAACATCACAGCAAATATTAAACAGAATGTAAAATCCCCCCCCCCCATCTGGCTATTGTGTATGTTAAGTACCTTGACTTGATGTAAGAAGCAGAATTAAATTCAGTATTTCTTTTATGTGTTTTTACAACTGTGATCAGACATATAATGGTCAGAAGGATACTAATTTACCACCTTTAAACCCCAAATACTTTTATTTTAAATGCATCTTCAATTTTTTTCATTTTCCTGGAAAAAAGGTTCCTTAAATACTATAGGCCAAAGATGAGAGCCGAATTACCTCTGGTTCTTTCATGGCTGGAGGTACAAGGAAGATCCTTGCATGACAAGAGGCAGGGACACCTCAGTTCTTGAAGTGAACAAAGCAGACGAAAGTATTGAAGATGAAAAAGTGGAGCCATGGTGTCTCATATGGATCTGTCTCAAGTTCGTATACTCTTGAATATGTATCTATTGATTTAGACACTCATTTTGCAAAGGGAATTGTAAAGATAGGCTCCCCGCAACTAATTCCCCATTTAACCTGGTTCAGAATATTTCCAGAGTGGGGCAGGAGTCCCTCTCATAGCCTTATGTGGGGCACCAAGGTTTCATTCAGTAGTGAAGGCTCCCTGAGACCTGTATATTACTCTTTATCAGAGGTCTCTAGCAGATAAAGCCTGCAACAAAACAGCTACCGCTCTCTGTCACTGTAGCCTCACTCTGCAGAAGAACAGCTATTGCTGGGCCACGGACGTCCGTTTTGCCATTCTCTTGCCTAATAGGTCACACATTGCATTCAGTGTGATTTGGGTTCAGTTAGGCAGATGTGCCATTGATCGTATAATATCGTAGAAGGAACTAACCAATACTAATGAAATAAAGAGCAACCGAACTATAAATGGACCCTACACAAACCCTTCCTATTTATGGCTCCAGTGGCAATACCAGTATCTCATTCTCTAAAGGCAGCAATCCCCAAATTTACTTTTTCCTCCAACACATGCACAAATAGCAATGACAACTCTTTGCATCCTCACAGCAAATAGCAGTGATTGATATAAAAAATAATTGATTAATCATTCACCCCTCACAGTAACTGCCTGACTTACATTTCATTTAAAGCCACATTTTAACTCTCGATTTCCTGAGAAAGGTAGTGACAGACATATCAACTACAGCTTTTGCTGGTAATTTATAACCCTTGCTACCTAAGTTCCTTCTGCACTGTCATTAGGTAAGATTTTCCAGTTATGATGTCTAGTCACCACTTTGCCATGAAACAAATCTTAAGATTTGGTTAATGTGGTGGTTTGTCATGGGTAGTTTGTATTTCAGTCTGACTTCACCATATGGAACTGAATAATAATAATAATAATAATAACAACAACAACAATAATAATGATCATCAGTTAACGTTCAGAACAATATTGTTAATACTCTGTTAAGAAAAGGAGGTAAGGCCCAATTCTGCCTTCCATGGAATAAATTCATTTACTTCAGTGGGAACAGTCAGATATTTTGCAAAAATTCTTGATAGTATTATTATTAGAGTATCAATTAATATTTATAGTTTAGGCCTGTCAAGGTCTCATAAGAATGAAGGCTCCATTTTGCCTCATACTTTATGTGCACGCACAAATAAGCAACGATGTAATGTTTTCCTTCTGCTCCCTAGCTCAATGATGCTCGTACAATGAGGGGATTTTATAGCCTCCCAGCCTGTACATTCATTCATGGCGAGTTTTGTTCACGTTACAGATGTGAACATGCATGGCTACAGCTTTTCCTGTTTTAGATCAATGAGCCACACAGCAAAGAGCATCAAGTTGGCAGGTCCTCCGCATTCATCTGAATGAAATGAAAGGGAGCTCAGTTTTTGGCTCCACGTTTCTGTCACTGCATTGTCATTCAACAAAACGGACCAAAGAGAAAAGCGATCAATCATAAACTCGTGAAGCCTCAGTCTCCAGCTGTCATCAGCTTTGAGCTCCCTCCACTGATCTTATCTGTTGCAGAGTAATTGAAAGTAATTTGTTTTGGTTGAAAGTAATTTGTTTTGGAGAGTAATTAGATTATCTCTTGGGGGGCTTCCTACCTGGTGACCCAGTGTTTCTCCTTGGCTTGCTGCTCATTAACATCAATTACCATAGAGACACTCTTCAAAGGAAGGCTTGCACTGCCCAGGGTGGGGAACCTATTAAGAAATATGCTTCTCATTCCTGCTAGGAGATAATAAACCTTCTGATGTCAAACAATTATTTGTGGGTCAGACGCATATGGTTCCACTGGGGTTTAAGCCTTTCATTTGCCATCCAGTGTGAAATACTTAGCAATTAGGAAACGAGCTAGATCTTTCTATAACGGTGTATACTTATGTGAATGTAACAGGCTCAAGCAAACTGCTGTGTAACATTTGTGAGCATTTTCTAACACTGCCAAAGCAGTAAGGTAGGCAGGCTACTCTGGAAAAATACAAGGACATATATTCCACACCTGCAGAGGTACTGGGGTGGCAAACAAAATACATCTCTGTAGGGGAAAGTGCAGAGAGGCTCAAAAGTTCATGCTTTGACTCTTGGCCCCAGAATCAACTCTTTTTAACTGAGACAATTCACATGGTTATGTATATGACACAGCACTGATACGCATCGTAATAACACCAGTATCTATTTTTTCCTGTAATCATGTGAGCTCTAGATGAGTCATTGCCTGACTGTGACATTTACTGGTAGTGATTACATCATTACTACTATGCCATCCTAGAGAACATCACAAAATAAACAAGAACCATAATGATCCACTTTTTGAGCCACGTCGCTTTTTCAGACACAGCAAATCTGAACACGGAATTGCCCCAGCTCTGCATTAATTTACAAACATTCCGTCTAAAATTTTCCCATGTTACATCTGATCTTCGCACCACTCGAGCAGTAGAAAAAGGTTATAGAGGGAGTAGAAAATGGCCTTCAAAGGTAAGGGCTGGTTGTTGGGGCTTCCCTGCCTGTGTAGAGGCCCTAGTGCCACCGAAAGCCTTCCCGGCCAGCCCTGGGCCTGCAGGATGAGCTGGGCTTGACCACAGGGAAGCTGGGGGAAAAACATAGTGAAAACGTCCTCGTTCTGCAGCTGTTTCTGGCTACCTGCAGCTGTCCTGGTCCCTAGGGAGAGGCGTATAAGTTGGGGCAGCCCAAGAGTCACACTGAAAGGGAATCGTCACCAGTGCTTGTAGCTGTCAAAATCCACCCTGTTAGGGGGTACTGGCTCTCATGTTTTAAATGCCTGCTACAAGTCCTTTAAAACTCTTCTCTGACGAGCTGCTGAATGCTAACATCTGAAGTAAATAACTGCCAATTTTTTTTTTCATTTGCCTTGTTTGAGTAATTAGGTCATTATATCTGAAAGTGATTGTTTTATGTGTGCCAAGAGCGAATAATGAAGACCTTTGATGAATCCAGCAAGCAGCATGTAAATGTGGGGAAGGAATGCAGAGGCAAATGAATGACCTTTCTAAAACCGAATTTCTCCCTGCGCCACCAGTTTTATCCACACTGAAGTTGGTTAATGCGTTTACTTTTCCCTGCTGTGTATTCTGGTTGATTCCTCAATGCTTCCTTTTCCTAATAAAATACACATTGTCCAAACTGTTTGCAACGCTCTTTAAATAGGCTACTGTGGGCCTGTTTATGAGCCAGCCAGCGGCTGCTTGCATAGAGCATTTCCTCTTCCCATAGTTTTCAAGGAGTGCTTAGAACTTAAATGTTTTTTTAGACTGTGCTTATATAATTTTGATACTGATGCTGAGCTATGGATGGTCTTTAGCCACCTCCCCAGCCGCTAAAAATTAAGTTAAATAGAAGTAGACTAGTTTTAATACCTATGATGGCATTAGTTAAAAAATATAAGACAAGGACTGAACAAGCAATGGAAAATAAATAACCTTTTTTTTCTCAGGACTGATCCGCACAGGAAAGGGTGGACCGACTGCTTCCACTTAGCTGCTCCTGTGAGCAAGTACAGGACCTTACCCTACAGCCCCGTGAAACCAGATCGACCCCATGGCACTCACATTATAAATCAAACTGAATAAGCAAAGAAACTGGAAATACAATGAAAAGACTGGTGATGATTTTGTTTTGCAGGCCTTTCCTTCAAGCCCAGGGTGGGAGGAGAGCTGCCTGAGCCTGTGAGCATCTTTGGTGTGCACCGATGCCAGTGCAAGGGTGCTCGGCGGAAGGAGGGTGCCCTCACCCTGGCGATGCAGCTGGTGGCCTCGTAGTCCTGTCTCACGTCTGCTGGCTGCCAGTGGGAAATAAAATTCAGTCCTTCAGCAGCACGGCTGGTTGTGAGAGAGAGGATGGCACAGGAAAATGAAGGTATCCTGAAGACAGGAGAAAATGCGGCTGCCTTGGTCTGGAAGGCTTTGTGGTAGGGAAGAGGAGCAGGTGGCTGAATGCATTTTATCTGATGTGTATTTTGTAGCTGTACCTTCTGCTTGTGGGCGTACATATCTGCATACACTGCCTTCCACTAACCGGCTATGGTGAGTTAGAAGAAAATGAGTTCAAATCACTAGATCTTTTTTTCAGTGTGCAGTGTGTCAGTGGAAAACGGGTCTGTTTATGGCAGTGTTTTAGTTTAAGTCAGGATGAATGGTTCAAAAGAAAACTGATTTCCTTCCTTGCTGAGCTTCAGTTTGCTTTTTGGAGTAAGAGCATGTGGACCGAGTTCACTTTGGATTAAACTAAACCTGAGTATGTGCTCAGTGAAGTCCCCTGGCGTGCTGTTAACTGCTAATGGCCATTCAGCCCACGGGATCAGATTAGACCTGGCCTGCAGCAACCCCCTTGAACTGTATCCAGTGTGGATGCTAGTTCCTCGGCATCCAGGGACAATTTTGTGACAAGTCATCATATTCGTAACATCTTTTGTTTTCTTAAATAGGTATTTTTTTCCTGTGTGTGACAGACAGCAGGTCTAGTGATTCCAAATCTTGACATGGCATCTGATAAACTCTGCTGTGGATTTAATTTATTTACTCAGTGGAAAACATGGTAATGTTTTATTATGCATTTTAGATGCTTTGACTCTGTCCTTCATATCCCAAGTCACTGCCCTGCCAGCTTAGGCTAATGAAGTGAAGAGTGTGAACCAAACTGTGGTGAATTCTTGCACCTGAGCTTTTATATCAGTCTGCCTGCTCGTGGTGTGGGCTGATGTCTGTTTACAAGGTGATTTCTAGCTCTTTGTTCTCGGGTTTCTGAAGTGTAGGTCTAAGGAATTATGGAGGGGATTATCATTGACTTCTTATTTACTTGTGGGAAAGCTACCAAGGTAGCTGTGCAAAGCAGACTGCTACATAAAAAACCTAAATGTGGATCAAAAGAGATGAAGTCTGTGGCAAACCCGCTGAATTTCCTCTTGGGAAAATGCCAGTTTTCCCTGATAGAAAATTGCAAATTGTACAAAGTCATAATAGGGAAATGAGGCAGGTCACGTATGTCAGAAATCTTGTGGGCAGGTGCTCCTGTTTACAGCTGGCTTACAGTTTTGAGATTTTTCCTGGACTATAGAAGACAGAATCAGAGTTTAAAGAATGAACCTCCTATTTGGAACGGAATACAGCAAGTAGGAGCTTCAATAAATTCAGTTCAATAAAATTAATTCCTCAACCATGGGATCACAGGACAAGATACTTCCTTAATGGCTTTGTTAAACAATGTGACTCATGTGGGTTTTAAATCTCCTATCTACAGAAAACCTGTCTCCTGTCTTCATTCTCTGCCCCAGTAGTGTAAGAGAGGAAGAGATGGGTAAAGTAACAAACAGGTATCCATTCGTATTTTTTAATCCACTGAATGTGTTACAAATGTAATTGTCAAATCATTTTCTGTGAATATTATAGAGGAAAAATATTGTTCATTTGGATGGTTGATCAGGAACACTTTAGAAGCAAACTCTGAGTCATTTTTCAATCCATAGGTTACTCACTCGAGGCACAGAAATGCCAGTGTATGAATTAGGGAGCCACTTGCCCAGAAGGGTGGGAAATACCATGCATGTGCACATCCTAAATACAGAAAGTTCAATGGTTTTTCTCTTTAAAACAGGTACCAGTCACAATCTTAGATTCCTATTAGAAAGTGTCCACTGGTGACTGTTTGTATGGGCAATCAGCTGAACAGCTGACCAGAGGTTAATTAATTAATAAAAGGGGTCATGTCCTTCTGGGCAATTTACAAAGTCTTATTTGTCACTGTCATGGAACGGTCAACCATCCTCAGCTAAGAGGTGACTTCTTAAGCTCCAGAAAGCAAAGTAACCAAATTACAAAATACCAAACGCAGTTGTGAGGGATTTAGCAGCTCGTGTTTCCCCTTGTCCTGAGATTTGAGCATTGGCCTTCCAACATTTCCAGCATATGACCAAAGATTTTGCCTGCCGTATCCCTTGACAGCTTTGCTGAGTTTGCCTTTTCCCACTTCATGCTGCTGCACAATCCCATTCGATCCACCCTATGAACAGCAGGGCTGCGAGGGATCCTAGGGACATCAACGACTCCTAGTAGAAGAAAATAAAATGCCAGCACCCTCTTTATTTGGCTGACACAACGATCCTGTACTAGCTGGTTCATTAAAGGGATGTTGCAAGATAGTGATTACAGGGAAAGTTCAGCTGGTTTCCCTTTGAAATACATAAAGGTGGTGTTCAGGTGATGGTTTTGAATGCTAGGCCTTTTGATGTCTGCAGGCTTTACACTTACACATCTGGAAGCCTGCACACCTAGCTATAAACAGACATTGCAGCTATGTTTCGCAGCTGGCTTTACAAAAGGTCAGCAGGACGCACATCACTTACAAATGCCACTCTTCTTCTTCTTTAGCTTGCTTGAAATTGTATGTTGTTAACTTGTTACTTGCTTTGGTGATTGTTTTATTCATTTTCTTTTTACTCACCTTCAAAGAATAAGCAAACCGGCCCCGCAGACTTTGCCGTGTTGCCATAGGAATAGCCGGGGCTGGGGACCAGCATTTGTTCTCGGAAGCCGATTCAAGACCCATGAGGAGCGCATGAAGGCTTTGCTATGGTGCCAAGTGCCCCCACCCTGCTGTGAAAGAGCTGAGGATATCCTGCCAATCAAAGGAGACATGGTTGGGTCAGTTAGGACACAAATCTTATTAATTTCAGTCTCTCTAGCCTCGTATTTAATTACCTTTTACTTCTATATTCAACTTCAGTCTGTATAAGGAGTGACAAAATGTCATTATAATTTAAAAACTGCTTTATGGAAGCAATGTCTATGGAAAACTTCCTAATGTCACAGCTCAAAAGCTGCATGCATTTTCTGACCCAGAAACGGGAGTAACCGTCATTACTTTTTGAAAGACTTGCCAAAAAAAAAAGCCATTGCATTTGAGATACTGTTTGATTTAGAGAGTTGGCTGTGTCTTCCCAGGTAAGAGCTGTATTGGTCACGCTGCCTGGTGCCAGCTCATGAATAAGCAGGTTTGGTGCTTTAAGGTTGCTGTGTTAAGCACAAGAGTTTGTTACTTAGGACATAAGACCAAGGATTTTCCAAATTCACAGCTTCCCTGCTTTCCAATTGGGTCTCATGTTAAGCTATTGGAGTTAGGGATTGGATAAATCCAGAACCATGGTGTTAACGTCCTTCAAATATTTTATTATAACTGGAAGAATATGTCCTGTCAGGCTTGCAAGGACATAAACATGGCTGGAATGAGTCAGATCGAAGATGAGTTTAGTCCAGGATCCTGCCAATTTGGCAGTGGCTGGCTACAGGTATCTACAGAACAACAAGATAAAAAGAACCATGTAGAGTCATTCTCCCACCTCTGGCAGTATTAGTTAGAGGGACTTTATGAAATGAAGGTTACAACCTGGATCTGTGTACTCAACACCTTATAATTAAGTAATTAATATAAATAATATTTTATTTGATGACCACAGATTACAGCTCTGGAGTTTTCAGGGGATAGGAGTTCCAAGACGTCCCTCTTACCCCACGGCAGCCTCGGCACGGGGACTTGTCCAAAACTACAGAGTTGAAGTGCAACTTTCTTCTCTATAATCTTTGTGGTATCCTGCCCACTCTCTTGTCTCTATCCTTGTGGCTGCTAATAAATTTTCGTTATGGTTTCAAACAAGGTGCCCAGTGCTAATTATTTACTGATTTCTGGTTTTATTGGTCTTCCCTTGAGCCCTTTTGAAGCAGGCGTCGCATTTGCAATCTTTCCTTCCTCTGATACTAAGGCTGGTGCAAGCGGGAAGTTTCGTATCCTGGTTAGCAGTTCAATGAGGCCATATCTGAGCTCATTCAAACTCTGATACCCTTTGGGGCATAACACAGGTAAGTATCCTGTGGTTAATTACCCTGTCGTATTTATCCCAGGATAGAAACAGAAAATACAGTGAATGGACACTTACACAATTAAAACATTCATATAGAGCTTTTAGACCAAACTGTGTAGCAGCAATTCATTAGCTCATCTGTCTGTGATACTCAGTTTGGTTTAAAACCTCCATGTAAATAACACTTTCACTACATCAGTGCCCACCCATTGCATCTTTTTTTAGATATACACAGAAATGAAGGAATCTCCCATTTTATTCTCTAATTTCTAAGAAGTGGAGAACAAGAAAGTGCTGTATCTTAGACAAGACAGGTTTTCAAACAGCCAGCTCCCATCCAAGCCCATCAGTCCCCCCTCCCCTTCTCCTCCTCAGGAACACATTCCTGCAAAACTTTAATTGAAATCGCTTTGTTATTTTCAGCGTGCTCTGCCAGTTTGCAGCCCATGCCATGACACAGCATTCCTCCCGCTTTGTTTGGGCTGCTACGATTTTGAGCTGACATTTAGCAAAATGGCATTAATGCCTCCCTAAGACAAGAGTCCTTGTTGAATGCAGTTGGCTGAAGTTGCAAGTTTTAGGCGCAGACGTGAGTGGGGCGTGCAGCCATGAATCCCAAAAAGGAGTTCCCCCTTTTCTTGGGGGTGTATGGCTTGTTTTGCCACGGAGCTTGCCTTGGGCATGGGCTGCACCGCTGAGGCGGCCGGACAGAGCAAACCCTTTCCTCCTCGGAGATCAGGCACTGCCCTTTACCTTGGCATTTCAGGGGGCAGGCAGTGTGGGGAAGACTTTTCCAAACCCTGTAAAGACACTCATCATGCACCCACGAGAGGTTGAGGGCAGAGTATTTGGACTGAAACGGATATACGTATGCGGGGGGACATGCTGAGTATATTTCCTTTCCAGCATCTGATTTAGGGTTTGACTTCACTGAAGTCAATAGAAGCTTCCCTACTCACTTCAGTAGACCTGAATCAGGGCTGCAATATAAAGTACATTGCAACTAGAAAGTATATAACTCTATGTTTGTTGTTTAGTCAGTGCTGGTACATCTTTAAATTAGCAGCAAATGTTCTTTTAAAGTCATCAGAGTAAGAGTTTTTCACAGCAAACCGTCCACTCTGCCAAAGGAGGCAGCTTTTGCTCATAGAGGCTTGTAGGTGTTAGCTGGATAGGTGAGCTAAATAGGAAATGTTTGCGTTCTACTTAGTGAATGTCTGTCATAGCCCTGCTAAGTAGCCAGAAACAAATTATGTGTGAAACTCAGCATCCCTCTCCCTCTCTCTCTTTCTCTCCTGTGATTGGTATTTGCTTATGCAGCCCGAGTCCTTAATTTAATTAACAGGAATATGCTTATTTTACAAATGATAACCTTGTAATCTCCTTAGCAGGAAAAAAAGGAACATTTTAACCACAAGCTATTCTTCATTGTGCACCATTTTATTACCAACATTGATGTGGCCCTCCATTTATGAAAAGCTAAATTAGTCTTTCTGATTATTTCCGTTAACCTACAAGTGGATTTTATATACATAGAATAGATGGGAAAGCCACAAAAATATCCTGAAGCTCTGTGTCATTACACAGACTTCTAGAGTAGCTCATTTTTTTAAGTGCTTGTGTCAAATATAAACTGAATTAACATTCGCTCTTTTAAATATTTTCTTTAACAGAATAATTGAGTGGATTCTCCCCTGGCGTCACCGTTTTGAACTGTACCCGTCAGTGAAATTTCATAGATCCCCACGAAAGGTAAAAAATGAATAGATGTTGATAGCTAGCAGAGGTGGTTTTAAGTATGTGTATCTATGTTTACAGACACATTCATGGAGCTGTGTCTGTTGTATTTTGTTGTGATCCTTCAGCACGGCGTATAAAGAACCTGTGCTGGTTTCTGCCTTAAATGTGGATTTATGATTGTCATTTCATGTTTGCTTCCCTTTTATCAGGCACATATCCTTTAGTGCACTCCCACCACCAACATAAAATATTGATGGTCACATGTAAAGGCAATCCTGTTAACGCAGCAGCTTGTACAGGTGAGTGCCCGACTGTGTCCCTACGAAATCAGTGGGCTTCTGTAAAGCTAGCGGCGCTTTCTGCAGAATCAAAAGGACAAGGTGTTTTGTGCTTCTATGAAGAGAATCAGAATAAATTGGCAGCTAAATGCGTATTTGCTTCCATATTTTTCTTTATTATCTTTTGGAGAGTGCAAACAATGAACAAATGCAAATTTATACTGTATCATCTTCCAAAAATCTAATGGAAAGAAGCCTCAGATTTATGTCACCATGAGAAGTTAATATGATCATGTTCAACCTGCAACTATGGTATCCAAGTGAACACATACAACTTTTTATTAAATGCCTATATATTCCTTGTTTCTCCACGTGTTCACCTTTCTGTAAGAGTCAAAACAAGGTGACTACAGCAGAATATTTTGTGACTATTAATCTATCATTCAGTGTGGGTCATTCGATGACTGCACTGGTAGCCGTATTTATTTTCTGTGATTTGTATTTAAACACTGCATTTTAATAATGTAGAATATGCTTCCAAGCACATGCGTTCCCTCATTCTGTGAGCTCACTAACTCACACTCACCTGACTTGCAAGCAGAAAGTATCAGGAGAGCCTTTTTCCACCAGTTAAAACCTGAAAAGGTATTTGTTGATTTTTCAGCCTTTATTCACAAAATATTTTAACTAATCTATTTTTCTGTTCTTCCTTTTGCTGGGTACCTGTGACTACCAGTAAGCTGAAGCTTAAAGGGTCCAAATAAGTCCTAATAATATGCCCTAATTCTAATTCTACTAAGGCCACCCAGCTATGTGTAGGAGGACTTTATTTAGAAACATGGTAATTATAGTCAGATTTCTAGTGTGAACATTGCCATTGTGATATTTATTTGATAACAAAAAGTGTAAAAGGCCCAGACTGAAATGAAAGATCTCAGTTTTTAACCTCAGGAAGTATTTTGGTAGACTTGCAACACATTAACCATTGTGGATGTGTTTACTCTTTTATTCCATATTTTGGACTAAGATGTATGCCAAAATTGTAACATTGAACAAGTTCTAGTCTAGTACAGCCTAAGGAGCAATCCTACGAAGTACCTCATTCCATGAAGTCATATTCTTTGCTATTTGCTAATCATTAATCCATAATATCCTCTCTAGGAGTTATTTGCCAATGCAAATTAAATGGTATTTTATGACTAGAATACCCATTCTATAATTTAAATTTTGTATGTACGTATATATTTTTTTTTGAATGAGCAAAATAAATAACAAGAATTAATTTAAAACAAGTGACTACCTTGGATGTGACATATTACTAGAATAAAGATTTGTGGAAGACACTAAACTTCTGAACTTCAAGGTCAAAGACTTTCAGTTTATCTTACTGTGTAATTTCTTAGGTTTCCATTTATAGATCAGGCTTCAGCAGTGTTTCTGCATTCAAATTCTTTAAAATACAATCAGTATTTAACACAAAGCTATGTGTAGAGATGCCCATCTACATAGAGATCTTTCTGCCTAAAATACACTTTGCTTTGATTATTCCATCAAGGCATCCCTTCTTTGCATGGCACAAGACTATCATAGCTGTATTTATAACCTACATACTTCTATAAATACATAAGTGTTTTTCCTTAACCATGCTAAGCATGCTGAAAAACCCTGTGCTGAATTGCCCACTCTATGATTGCCAGGACAGATATGATCCAGTGAATCACATCTGATAACGTATCAGGGAACACAAAGGACCTGTTTTTTATGCTTTTCTGGCTGGTAAACAGGCACTTGATGGTCTAATTCTGCTTCCATTACGGTTTGTGGCTCGTACACCTTGTTCTTCAGACACGCGTGTGTTGAACTCTTCACTGCCGTAGCTAGGCCATCGCTCTCTGAAAGCTGGTTTGATTGCCTCAGACACTCTCAGACACTGGGGAGAGAAACTGAAAAGGATGAGGGGAAGGAGATATGTGGATAAAAATAAAATATAGGCAAGTGAGATGTTCTGTGCTATCCTGAAAAGGAGCTTGAACTTAGTGCAGAAGAAGAAACCAAAGGCAGATACCAACCAGAGCAGTAAGAATGAGTTTTAAACTAAATAAGGGTAGATTCAGGCTAGACATAAGGAAGAAATTTTTTATGATGAGGGTGGTGAAACACTGGCCCAGGTTGCCCAGAGAGGCGGTCGATGCCCCGGTTCCTGGGAACATCCAAGGCCAGGCTGGACGGGGCTCTGAGTGACCCGATCTAGCTGGGGATGTCCCTGCTCACTGCGGGGGGTTGGACTGTAAGGGCTCTAAAGGTCCCTTCCAACCCAAACCGTTCTGTGATTATATGAAAATAAATCCACCCTGACAAGAGTGTAGCAGACAGTCGCTGCATATTAACATCTGCAGGAACGAACCTGAGTCACGGGGTCAGATACAGACACGAGTCGCTCCCATGTTGGCAGAGTTTGCATCTTTGCTGCCAACCGCAGCAGGCAGGTCCAGGTACATGTTTGGTTAAAGCTCTTTGGCCTTAATGTGATTAATAAGGTCTCAGGAATAAAATCGAACAAAAGATCTCAGGGAAAGAGTAGAAAAGGCAGGAGAGAAAGGGAGGCTGGTTGGAGGTAACACAATTAAGAAACGTAAGAAAAGGTGAGTAGAAAATGAAAGCAGGAGCATGAGGGAACAAGAGAAATGGCAAAACAAGAGGAAATTGTGTCAAAATGGGATGGTGTGGAAGAAGGAAGGGTGCTGGGTGGAATCGGTGATGATTCTGGGCAGAAGCAACCCACTGCATGTGAGGAGGAAGCCTGGCAGGGGCAGGGCTGCTGGGGAAAGGTAGTGCCAGTCACCCAGCGCCCGTGGAGGAAGGTCAAAAACAAGGGAAAAAGCAACCAAGGTAATTTTCCTTAGGGGCTGTGGAAAAGCTGTAATAAAGTGCAGCCAAAGTTACAGCTGTTGGCAGGCTGGACCTGCCTAGCTGTGCGGGCACGGCCGCTCCCAGAGCAAGCACCGCAGGAGACCTGAGGTCGTCGTACGGCAGTAACCTCCCGGCTGCAACGCTTGTGCCCAGGGAAATCAGCCCGCTTATCTTAGACCTCATTTGAAGGAAAGGCACCGACGAAAAGACACTCTGGCTCCAGAGCGAGACCACACGGGTGAGATAGCATCCTAACTCCCTGGGTTAATGTGTAACTCCTCATGGACAAGTTCCTGCTCACAGCAGCATCAGGGTTTCTCGGAGCAGGATTCGGCATGGGAGGCGAGCGCCAGGGAATTGCAACGCGCCCTTTCCCCACCAGGTAATACAGAGCCACCCTGCTGGTTAGCGTTAGCTGGGAGGGAGAGGAGGGGGGCGCCAAGGCCTGGCAAAGCGGTGGTCCTCACCCCGGACAAAGCCCGGTGGAGGAGGCGAGGCTCTCCCTGGTCTTTCCTGGCTGGAGGGCTGCCCCACCCCAAGGCTGGGAAGGGGCTTGTAGGTGGGAAGCGGCTGTGATGGTGCTGGGTCTCAGTGTGGGTGGCGGGCACGGGGAGGCACTGGAGCAGCCAGTGAGCAGCTTGATGATGAAGGGGCCCTGTGGACAACATCCATCCTGCTCCACTGTTCAGCCATGAGCCGCTGTGAGCCAGCCTGGGGCAATCCCCACCCCAGACATGGATCAGAGTAGGGACCCAGTTACCATCTGGCCAAGTGAAAGAGTTTATAAAAGAGGTTTGTCCAACAAAAGCTTAAAAATCTTCCTCATGGATGAGCCCTCAAGCTTGCTGGGTGGCCATCAGTCAGAGGCTGGACATTTCTTCTAAACTTCTTTAACAAGATCCCCACAAGGTTGGGGTCTCTCCTGTCTCTAATGGATGCTCGTCCCGCAGGTGGTACTCCCTTTCTTCTCACAAGCAGCCTTAACCTCTGTGACATTAAACAGCTGTATTGGCCCCAGCTAGCATTACAAACACTTTTCTTGAAGCCCCTGGAAGCAAACAGATGTAGCTGTGGAGATAATGAAAAAGTATGTAAATAGTAGCTCCCCAGAAACCACGGAGTTTTACCAAGTGGCTTTGACACTTGCCAAATACCTTTAAGCTGATAAAGATCTGATTTGTACTTCAGAGGTAACCTGATTAGCAACCAATTTGAACCTGGAATATGTTAATTGGTACAAACATCACTAAATCACTTTCTTTATCCTATATGAAGTAGTGCAAATGAACGATAGCGAAGGTCAACACAGCCTGGGGAGTCATAGAGAATGAGCACTCCTCTATCTACCCACAATAAAATAGTATGATTTGTAATAAAATGTAATTGCATGTACACACACAGAATGACACTAGAAGGTACCCAAGGTCAATCCAGCACTCAGAATTTAAGAAAAACTTCATTAAACCTGACCATGCAACTAAAATCTGGTCATGCACCACCTTTTTTGTCAGGAGTGCTGCCCCATTCAGTGCCCAGCACAGATGGTGTTCACTGAAGGAGCACCCATTCTTAGTTTTACTTTGCTCAGCCGCAAGCAGTACAGCTTACTGATGCTGTGCTCTCACAAACTCAGTATCTGCGTGTCTCACAAATTGTAATATATTAATGGATACTTTTTGAACACTGTGTAATGACAGCTTGTAATTGGGGAGCTAAAGCACAGAGACGTTCATGTCAAAAAAGAGCAGTAATGTAAACTGCCCAGGTCGAAACCTTCTCAGCGTGGTATTTCATAGTGTTTGTCATTAGCCATCATTTATAGCCACGACAGAGCTGCAGCTGAATTAAACGTCAGGTGCTCAGTGTCTTCGCCACACTTCATGGTGTCACATCGGCCGTTCAGAAAGGAAGGGCTGGACCACCTGTTGCACCATGTTGGTGGCATCCCAGGTTACCTGGTGGCACAGAGGACAGACATCTGATTCTCCACCGTGGCACTGAACTATTTTGTCCTCAAAACTCTTCCATTCACTATATAATTTCTGCCCCTGTAACAAAGCATATAGGGAACATATTTGCAACTGTTGCCTTCATTTCACTTACTTGCTTCACTCCCAGCACAGGACTGTTCAGGTCGCAGGTCCATTAGCAGCAGGAGACTTTGCTAAGAGATGGTTCTCGAAATTTGGCTTGCCTTTAGCATGGACAAAGTATCTTCTAATATCATGCTCAAAATGGATTGCACCATTTCTTGACATGCTTGCAAAAAGGAAAAAAACCATCATCCTCAGTTTTCAGGAACATTTGTTTGACTTTTATAAATTTTAAAGTATCTATAAATAGCCTTAGAAATGAAAAAAACAGTCAGTCTGTTCTATAGTCAGCACCGACCACCTTATTTTTAATGTATAATAATATAAGAAATTATTATTGTTTTATATTAAGGAATCATCTGCCTTAAGTGACTGGCCACAGACATTTCTCAGTATGATAATAAGCTTTTTTTTTAAGTCATCAATTTGTAAACCAAACAGTTCAGGATAATATTTCTTGCTCAAAGTCCATAAATCACAGCTGGTGAGCAGGAAACTGAAAGCGTGCTGTGCCTCCCTTTTGCACGTTGTATTGCCCAACAGCAGCTAGGTGATACAGTTTTGCTCCATCCCATCCATGTGCAGATTACTTGGTAGAAGAAGAACTGGGCTGGGTTTGGTTTTTTGGTTTTGTTTTAGCTTCAGACTGGGTTTTGTACATTAACACTCTGTTCTCATCTGCGCTTGGCAAGCAACAATACTTTGTGTCATATAAAGGGAGCTGCAGCGTTTCAGAGAATTCCTTTTAACTTTCTCGCTGAAGCGCTTGCTACCCTTTATCAAAAGACTCCTCACCCCTTAACAGACTCTCTTTAATTGGCCACTCGCATGGTCAGTTAATATACTGCGGTGGAAACCAAGTGGTAAAGTGTGAACAACTGAATCTGGGCGCTATAAACTCAGCGACCGCTCTGAAACCTGTGGCTATTTATATACAAGGCAGCGTTTTGTCATGCTGATTTTTATTAGCACAGATTAGATACAGACAACTTGGTAGATGTCACAGATGAGTCAGAAAATGTTAAGCACGGACCGTTTAAAACATGCAAGTCTGCAAATTGGTGGGGTTTGGAGCCTCGTCTCTGCCCTTCCCCAGGCAAGCAGGGGCACGGCGTGGGGCCAGGCTGGCGCTGCTTCTCCTCTGTCTGTCCTACAGGGCAGGCTGGACCACGGCTGGGAGCGGGTAAATGTGCCTGGCTTAAGGAAGGGGTCAATCCAGCCTCCAGAACGGTTTTCGGTTGTTCTGTGCAGAGAAATGTGTGACAGAGGATGGCAGGAACAGCAGGCGTGCCTGGAGCATGGCACTGCTCCCAGAGGTCTCAGAAATGTTGCGGCACAGGATGATCAGGGCCTTTTTTGGGGGGTTAAAATCAATTTTCACCTTTTATGCGTTTCTTTTTCTATCTCCAAAGGCAATGTGAGGAAAACTGGTTTAGCAATGAAGCAAAAATGGGTGATGCCAGAGGAGGAGAAAGGTTTCTCTAGAGTTCGTTGTGACATCTCAAGCTGCTCCGTCTGCGGTGGCAACAGGCCGTTATATTTTTGTGTGGGTAGGATCACATGTGCAGCGCCAATACTGTAGGTGCTGTGAACCTGCAATGCTACTACCCTGAAATCTCACCTTCCTAAGAGCCAAGGCTTAGGATTTATCTCCAATCTCAAAATTATAATTGGATGTCATCCCAAGGCTGAAACCAATTTTTGTCCCTGGACAGAATTTTTTGTTATAATTTTGGAAGACAGTAATAAATTTACATTTGTTCTTATTTACAAGCAAGTTAATTATGAAAAATTATTATATATGTCTGCTTGCCTATTTATTCTGGCTCTATTCACAGGAGCATTAAACACGCTGCAGCTATACTTGTCCAGTTAAAAAAACCCCACCTTATAGAGCCTGTATAACTTGAGAGAGAAATTGCTCTTGCTCAGAGTGACGGCAATGACATTCCCAGCTCCTCTATTGCCTTTGCCTTTCCTGGAGCAGGAAAAAAGAGCATCACTCAGTGGAAAATGAAGTGGAGAAGCCTGTATCTTGGGGTCTGGTTTTCTGTTTTGTATGGCCCTGAGCTGGGCAAACATCTGTTGCCATCAAGGTGTGTAAGATCAAACCTGAATATTGTAATTTCCATTACATATCTTTGCTAATCCTTGGAAGGGGGTGAGCCATGAATAAAACTGAAAGTACATAGATTTGACATAGAGTGTGTGTGTATACAAGTGCGTCTGTGTGAGTATTTATAAATGAAAGCTGTACAAAAGAATCTTGCCATAAGGTGTGCTACAAAGCGCTTCATATACGCTTGTATAAGCATAATCACTAATTGTAAAAAAAAGGGCAGTATCTCAAGTCAAACCTGTAATCCTACAATCCCTTGCATTGATGTAGTCCTACTTCACAGGAGAGAGCGAGCAGCACTCATTAAAGCCAAGAAAAAGGCGATCGGGTTTCATTTGTAACGTTAACATCCAATAACATAAATGCCAGAAGTGGGTTTTGTCTCTCATCATTAATGTTAGATGCTGCATGAAAAGCTGCCCTTGCTAATACCCACACAAATAATACAAGTAAGAACACTAGCGCGTGGCAGATGCAAGCGTGCATATCTGTTACCGAGCTCATGAAGCTGGGCTTTCCTGGACAATTTCCAACTTGGGCAGGGTGAACTTTAGCTGAGTAAGAAATCCAGGCTGCCATTCGTGAAGTATCTGGCATAGGTGCAAAGACTCCCCGGTCTTTGGGAAAGTGAAATAGCATTCTTTTTGTCCTTCATTGCAGGATGCATTCCCTTCTAAAGAGTTAAAATTAATACCAGGTTGCCGTACGTTGTAAACGTTTATCGTTTATTATGCATTAAAATGTGCACAGCACATACACCACAGTCTTGAACAGCACCTGTATAAAACTACAGACAGATTCTGGTAAATGGTGAAAGCTCATACCATGTAACATTGTTATCAAGGTTTTATCACAATATTTCGAAGTTACAACAACTACCTCTGAGCATATCTTGTGTGAGGCCGTCGGTGGTGGATTTAATGGAGTGAAAAGCAACAAAGAAGAACCATTCCCAGAGAAAATCTTTGTGATTTGATTTTGCTATTTGAAATCCGAAACAAAATCATCGGTTGTCAGAGGTAGTGGTGATAATTACACAATGATTACTCACATATAGAAAACATAGAAAGTACAGAAATCCCCCGAATTACAGGAACAGAAAAATCCTTAGGCGTGACATTTCCTAGGTGCCCTCTCCTGATTTGCCTTCCTTTTCATTAATTGTTATTTTCCGTTTGACAGCAGCTGGCTTAAGATCTGGTCCTGGTCTGCTCTGGTCTTACTGAACTTCAGTGAGTAGATTTTGTCTTCAAGGTCACGTGTAAGCAGAGGATACAGGCAAGTGTACACCATTACAAAGAAACAAAGGCTTTTGTGTAGGAATGTAAAGAAAAAAAAACCCAGCTGAATTCAGATTTGCATGTAGTCAGAAATAACTAGTTTAGATTGGAAGATGATCTGTAAACATCCTCTAAAGTAATCAAACATTGTGGTTAGTCCTGGTTCCCACTTAACATATTGATGCCCTAAAGATGATGGAAAGAAAAGAAAAGAAAAGAAAAGAAAAGAAAAGAAAAGAAAAGAAAAGAAAAGAAAAGAAAAGAAAAGAAAAGAAAAGAAAAGAAAAGAAAAGAAAAGAAAAGAAAAGAAAAGAAAAGAAAAGAAAAGAAAAGAAAAGAAAAGAAAAGAAAAGAAAAAGAAAAGAAAAGAAAAGAAAAGAAAAGAAAAGAAAAGAAAAGAAAAGAAAAGAAAAGAAAAGAAAAGAAAAGAAAGAGAAGAGAGAAGAAAGAAAGAAAGAAAGAAAGAAAGAAAGAAAGAAAGAAAGAAAGAAAGAAAGAAAGAAAGAAAGAAAGAAAGAAAGAAAGAAAGAAAGAAAGAAAGAAAGAAAGAAAGAAAGAAAGAAAGAAAGAAAGAAAGAAAGAAAGAAAGAAAGAAAGAAAGAAAGAAAGAAAAGAAAAGAAAAGAAAAGAAAAGAAAAGAAAAGAAAAGAAAAGAAAAGAAAAGAAAAGAAAAGAGAGAAAGAGAGAAAGAGAGAAAGAGAGAAAGAAAGAAAGAAAGAAAGAAAGAAAGAAAGAAAGAAAGAAAGAAAGAAAGAAAGAAAGAAAGAAAGAAAGAAAGAAAGAAAGAAAGAAAGAAAGAAAGAAAGAAAGAAAGAAAGAAAGAAAGAAAGAAAGAAAGAAAGAAAGAAAGAAAGAAAGAAAGAAAGAAAGAAAGAAAGAAAGAAAGAAAGAAAAAGACAAATGGATCTTTTTAGTGATTCCCCCATAATCAAACCTGTCTTTTCCTCCATCATATTAGAGCCATGAGTTCCACTTGCAAAATATATAAAGAAAAATATAGGGTTACTCGATGACGATATAGTACTGCAGCCTGACAGCTGTCTGCAAATATTTTCACCATGATTATCCTTACTAAAAGTAAACCACTGGGTAAAGATAGCTCAAACGTGACAAGGCTCAAATAGGATGCAACCAACTCTATCCTGAATACTTTTGGCTACATATGGAAAAAGAAAGATTTGGGATTACGATTGTTCCCCCAGGCCCTCCTCCAGAACCGTAAGACCAAGCAGAAAAGCGTGTACCTTCCTTCCATGCAGATTTTTGTTAGGAGACTGGCTTTGAGAGTTAGTGAGGTAGAAATTAATCAACTTTGTCAGGGAATGAGACAGAAAAAAGCAGCATATTTCTCCTTCCAAATACTGCACCAAAAATAATAAATAGTACAAAACAACCTCAATTCCTTGTAATCACTCTAAATTCTCTCTGTGGAGCTTGTGTTCTCTACAAACCAGCAAACGTTTTTGCCTTTTGAAAACTTAGGAGTATTCTGGAGTTTCACAACCTTTGGAAAATTAACGTAGTCTCCAAACGTGAAAGGGATTTTGATTTGAATAAAGTATAATTCATTCACGGCAGCGTTTCACAGTGCGCTCGTTGGGGGAGGGACAGACACATTTTTTTTAGCCTAATGCCAAACAATCATATCCAATATAAGCTTCCCTTAAGGGCCACAAAACATCCTACGCTCCTGTTTATCTAAATAGAAAAAAAACCCAACTTTGCCGAGTTTATATAGGTGTTTAAGCCTCGCTGCTGCCTGGCAGCTCTAAGACTGACTGCAGGAAAGTTCAAAGTTCAGCACTGGCAGATCTAAAAACAGATTTGTGGGGTAGCTCTTCAGCACCGTGCTTTCTGTACCGAGGTAAACCGATACTGTTCCAATTAAATAGCAACGCCGCACAAAGGAGGTCAGGCATTGTGTGTGGCTCCGCGCTGGCATCCCACCCCGGCACCTCCGCCACCGCTTCTTCTCGGAGGCCAAGAGCTTCTCTGGGAGTCACGGGGGTTTGGAAAACACGCAGAGGAGAACAAAGCCATCATAACAAACAAACAAACACGTGTAAAACGATAGACGCCGTCCAACACACAAACAGTGCAAAACATTGTAATAGAGGAATTGAATTTCACCTGGTTTAGGACACGGAGTAGCAGCACACCTGTGATAACTTACAAACAATTTAAATAAACCACAAAGCAGAAGTCTTCTACTGTTGCACCATGAAATGAAACACCTTGGGTTGGAGGTTTGTTTTGTTTTCAGAAATTAAAAAAAAAAAAATATCGGAACTATAAATAAATTTTGTGGCAATATATACAGATTTAAATAATTAACTTAAATACCTTACACCTACTCTTGCATAAAACTCTCCAGTAAAAGTGCACCATGTTTCTTTTCCAAACTTGTCCTGCGTCTTCCCCTGTGCTGAGGTAGGTCTGAAGGGAGATGTCTCAGATTCTAGGAAGAAAATGTGTCACTGTCATTGTGGGAGATACTTTATTGCCTTTCTTTGTTCTTCCATTTTTGCTCAGGGCTATGTACATCCCGGGATAAATCCTGGATTCGTAAGCATTGTAGTTGTTTGGCAGGAGAATCTCTTTGAATTTGCACTCGTCATTGAAATGGGTCTGAAATGAAAAGGAAAGAATGAGAGGGAAGGAATTTTAAACATCAGGTGTGGAAATATTCTTGCTACCAGGTGTAGAAGGTGTGCTGCGGGGAAATGTGCAGCTGACTCCCTCCCCCTTCGTAATCTTTTGAAGTGGTCGCCCAAACGAAGCTTCAAACAGGACTCGGGAGCCAGAGGATCATTAAGGATGTGGTGTCCAGGCCAGGCAGGTGCACCTAAGGGTGGGAAGGACACCCATAGCTATGCCTGCACTCTTGAGGGAGAGGGGCACCTCTTAATAGAGCTGCAGTGGGGCAAGGCCCAAGCCCAGTTCTGCTGCCCTGCTCAGCTACTTGCTCAGTGGTTGTTCTGCCAGCAATAAATTGCCTGAGAGGCTTCAGAAAAATCTGAATGCCAGTATTTTCTCATGTTGCTTGAGGAGAAAGAAGCATTTTAAAGACACTCAAAGTGGACAATATTTTCTGCTTCTTTAGTTTTAAAATTGAAGGAAGGGTTTGGGTTCACCATGGTAATGGATCAGGAAAACAGACCTGACAAAAGGCACCTTTCCAGTGAAGAGGTTTCATTTGCAAGTAAGTACAAAGAGGGACAGGTGTTGTAAGTGTGTTGCTATCTGGAGAGTAACAAATGAACTCATCTCTTATTGGGCAGAAGTCTAGGGTTTTTTAAGGTAGGTCTCAGTCCACCAAGCTGAACACTGCACTGTGGATTACTTTATCCAGGACACCAAAGCACCAATCTTCATAAGAAAGGATGCAAAGGAAGCTCTTGCACTTTGGTGGCTGATTCTGCCCAGCTTTTATATAAGTTAAAGTCCTCTGTAACAGGACTGATGCACCAGAAAAATAATTCTGAATGCTTCATGTCTTCATTCATTTGAAAATGCCCTAGTTAACTCCGACATAGTTTGCCTCTTCCTCAGACCAAGTTTCTTCAAAGTATACCTGAGAAACATGAAATAGAAAAGCTATGGGTAAGGAAGGAGACCCAGGAACGTGGGCTTGAAATGATGCTGCTCACAGTAACTTACACAGAGGTGAACTCAAAAGCAGGAGGGCAGCTCAACATGGGCAAAGACATGCGCTGTTATTGTCCACCCCAAGTACATTTTATAAGATGCCCCTATCTTTTCCAAAGATCTAATGTAAAAAAAGGTCTGTATTACCTCCTAAGAGATATGCCTTCTTATAAATATAAGACCAAACCTTGAGCATGCTGATCTGTCATGGGAACAGACTTTCTCATCCAGACCATTAACAAAGAATGATCTACAGGTATGTGACAGGCACTGATTCATCTCATCATAAAGGATCATTTGTGGGGGCCTGGCTGATCACAAGTTCAAATGCACTCTGAGAGATGGAGTGAGTGATTGTCATACTTGCTTAAGGCTCTTTGTACTTAAATACAAGAAAGAGGTGGACTGAGGCTGGCTTGAGGTCTTGCCACACAAATGACTGCTCTGCTGGTCTATGTGGTAGGCAAGATGGATAGCTGTGGTTGGGTGACTGTAGTTTTTATGGGGGAACCAAGGAAGTGTAATGCAAAGGAGTGGGTTTTACTTCAAATGCCCGATAAGCAGCATACGTGGGCAGCACACCTGTTGGCAAGGCAGCAAGGGCTGCTCCGTGTTGCCTGAACCAGGAGGGGCAAGGATGGGGCTTGGGCAGCTTCTAGCACCATGCACGCCTCCCACCCCAGCTGACCATGGTCCCCTCCCCAGGCACACAGTTGGTGGCTACTTACAGATCCATAGAGTTTGCCTTTGCTATTCATGGCCACAAAGAGTCCGCTTCTAACTCCAAATATGCTCACCACTCCTCTTTCCACGGGGGAGATTTCCAGCAGACCTACAGAGGAGACACAGGAATCAGGGGGACAAAGGGCTGTGCCCTGAAGGAGTGTGTGGTGTCAATGCTGCACTCACCCAGAGGCTCCCATCGCTAGTGTGGTGCAGGTCCCCATGCCCCAGCACTGCTGTGGGTGGCCGCAGAACCCCAGCCTCACACTCCACGTGCTGCCCCATGCCCCATGCCGGGACCTCTCTTCTTTTAGCTAAGTATCTATTTTTACTTTGCCCCCAGGCATCCTCCTATGTAGCGGAGGTTATAATAAACCAGAGTGTGCTTGGGCAAATGAAACATTTGTCATCACGCAGCTTATATCTCGCCCCCCCCCCCCCCCACCTGCCCGGATCTTATTGTTTCAGTTGGATATGAGAGTCATGGGGCCACGGGGTTAAGTCCCCAGCAGATGCTTTTCAAGTTCGGGGGTGAGCTGGGCTCTTCCCGGCCACCGCTCAGAATGGGCAGCCCACGGACTGCGGACCCTCCAGATGTTGAGGCAACCCCGACACCCGATGCCTGCCGGCGGCAAGGGGCCAGCACGGCGCTGAACGGAGCGCCCATGAACTCCTCCGGAGCGCCCGATGAGCTCCGGCGCCGCCCCGCTACCCCCGGCGCCCGCCGCCCTCGGGGGAGCCGTGGCGGGCGGCACCCCGGTGCCGGGGGCGGATGGACTTTTTTGGGGTCTAACATGCACCCACCCTCCCTTTGGAGCATACCGCTCTCCGGGGCAGGTGAGGCGCTCCGCGACCGCGGAACCGCCCTCGGGGGCGGTTCCGCGGTCGCGGAGCGCCTCACCTGCCCCACCGTGGGGGTGGTCGCCGGCTTACTGTATTGATTCTCGCTGTGGATCCCGTCGATGCGACCGTCGGGCAGCACCTGGATGTGGAAACCGATGCCCACGTTGCAGTAGAGGCGCCTCAACCGTTTGATACCCAGGAGGTAGTCGCCGTCGCGGGCGGCGTCGCGGCGTTCGGCCGGGAGTCGAGCGACGGAACGGGCGAAAAGAGCCGCGTCCCAACGGCGCTGGCGGGGCCCGGCGGGGAGGCGACCCGGGGGGGGCCGGCCGCGTACCGCCCCCGGCCACAGCAGCCCCAGGAGCAGAGCCGGCAGCAGCGCCGCGGGGAGAGGCATCCCGGCTTAAGGGAGCGTAGCTACGGGCCGGCGGCCGCTCGCTCCGAAAATACGCTCGCCCCCCAGCTCCCACTTTATACTGAGGTCAAAGGGGGGGAGAAAAAAAAAAAAAAAAGGAAACCAACAAAAAACCAAAACAAAATAAAACAAAACCAAAAAGCGAGGCGAGGGGGAGGGAGGGAGCCCCGCGCTCAGTCCCCCGAGGATCTGCGGTTTCCCTGGGCTGGCTGCATGGAGAGGAAATCCCGGGAGCAAGAGCTTCTGAACTTGATCTCAACTCCAGGAGTCTTGTCTGAAGTGCTGATCTTCTTCTATAGCAGCTCAGCCATAGCGCTTTAGCCCTGGCCACGATATTTATATATCCATGTGCGTTGGTACCTATTACATCACCACCTACTGCTGCCTGCTGCAGCCCTCCGGTTTAGCTGAAAGCCAAATTATCACCCCTAGATGCTTAACAGCTCCGAAGCGTCTTGAAGGGAAAGGGTGAGCAGCGCTGCTGCTAAGCAAGAGGGACAGCACAAACTTTTAAAAAGAAAAGGTCATATTTTGCGTTCATCACAGCAGCTTCCTTCTCTCTTCTTTCTTTCTTTCTTTCTTTCTTTCTTTCTTTCTTTCTTTCTTTCTTTCTTTCTTTCTTTCTTTCTTTCTTTCTTTCTTTCTTTCTTTCTTTCTTTCTTTCTTTCTTTCTTCTTTCTTTCTTTCTTTCTTTCTTTCTTTCTTTCTTTCTTTCTTTCTTTCTTTCTTTCTTTCTTTCTTTCTTTCTTTCTTTCTTTCTTTCTTTCTTTCTTTCTTTCTTTCTTTCTTTCTTTCTTTCTTTCTTTCTTTCTTTCTCTCTTTCTTTCTTTCTCTCTCTCTCTTTCTCTCTTTCTCTCTTTCTCTCTCTTCTCTCTTTCTCTCTCTCTTTCTCTCTCTCTTTCTCTCTTTCTTTCTCTCTTTCTCTTTCTCTCTTTCTCTCTCTCTCTTTCTCTTTCTCTCTTTCCCTCTTTCTCTCTTTCCCTCTTTCTCACTTTCTCTCTTTCTTTCTCTCTCTCTCTCTTTTGTAAGTGCTTACAAAGGCTAATGCAGGACACAAAAATCAAAGAATGCCCAGCACACTTTCCCCCCAAACACAATGTATGACTTTGTGGAAATCTGTGGAATTTCAGCTTTTGCTGTATCCAAGCGACATGGTTTACAGTTTGCTGGATGCAGAAAAATTCCCTTCATTAAAAGCCAAAATAGTTGTTGCATGGGAGGCTTAAGAAATTAAAAATGAAAGAATTTGAAAAAAAAAAAAATTAACAAAGGAAAAGGCCAGGACTTAAATAAAGAGAAAACATTTAAAGAGGCAGCATGTGCTTAAAAGTGGTAATAAAGTTTTTGATTCTAAATATCCCTTTAAGAAATCAGAAAGCACAGCATTGCTCTGGAGATACGCGGAGCTCTCTCTTGGTCACTGTACTGATAGGGACTGTAGTGACATGAGTTTATTCCTGAGCTTTGAGTTTAGTCCTGAGCTTTAGAGGCTGCCTGTTCATGCAAATATTGCTGCACTTTTTAATGGTATGATTATTCTCTAGCCTTTACTACGCATGCACTTACTTAGAGGTTGCTGTTGTGTCTTAATGATGTAGATTTTCTTAGGTAATTACTTCATTTGGTTTAAGTTCATGAAAATGAAGCTCAGTATTTAAAAGTAGGCGAGGTTTTGATGCCATCAGTCTAGAATTACTTTGTTTTGAGCAAATCCCATATGTTTTGTCACCTCCCTTAGCTTAAGCCTCAGCCCTCAACAGGTTTTCAGAACCAACAGGTGAGGAGACTTTAGGACAATTTTGGAAGGTCCTGAATTAATATGAAAGGGGGGGGGGGGGGGGGGAGTGGTTTGTGACTCAAGTCCTTTACAACCTGAGGGCAGTTTAGTCTTTCACGCCAGTAAAGCTCTCCTGCTGTTCCAGCAAAGGATGCGAGAGAAAAGAGAATTGCCCCAAGGCAGATGACAGCTCACCTAGGTGCGGAAAATCTCTGACCTTCGCTAAACCTAAGCAAACTTGGATGATGTGCTTTTATTTCTTCTTGTGAGGTGCGTATACACAGAATGTGTGTGTGTGTCTTTCTCCTACCACACCTCTCAGGATGGAAGAGACGGCTGCTGCTTTGTGGGTGACTGCAATCTGGTGCTAGAGAGGTAAAAACCTCCTAGGTGTAGTTTTGTCTCAATGTCAACCAAGTTAATTTCTCTGTGTGTGTTTAAAGGCAGCAGAATTTAGATTTTTCTCTGTGGAACTTTACAGGCTGGTAAATCCATTGAGGTTAAATGCACTGACATTTACTGCATTTCTGTTTGCATCAGGTCCACGCAGACCCCTCTCACGCCTGGCAAGCCTGGTGGATCTGCTTGGGATGAAAGGGCTGTGCATCAGGCACAGGCCAGCTGCTCCATGGTTTGGAAACTGCCCTGCTCTGCAGGGGCTGCGCTGGACACCTTGTCCTTAGAACAGCATGATCCCATCTCCCTTCAAAATCGGAATTATTTGCTGTTAGCAAACAGCAGTGGATGAATTCGGGATTAAGACTATTTACCCTCTAAAGAATAAGGCCAAGGAGTGGTGCTTCTGCCAACACGCCCACCCGGCAGCTTCCCTCCTGCAGAAGTACAGTGCAGCACCCACAGCTGATGGGTCAGGGCCTTGCGACCACTGACAGTGATTGTCCGTCATCCAAAGAGGTATGAACTCTGAGGCCTGAGCCCTGTCAGTGTGAAAGCATGTTAAAATTTGAAGTTAGGGATGGGCACTGGAGGCCCCGCAGGCTGTGGTACCTTCATCCCTTTGGGACATATGGAAAGTGGTCCTGAAACGCCTTCTTCGGCTCTGAGTTCGTATCTGTGCAAGATCAGGTCCTAAACAATTACACAGAGCACCCAGAACATCAGAATGCATTATCACAATATAGCTGATTAATAAGGGATGCGTCTACAAGTTCATTCTTAAACTTGTTACAAAATTAAATGACGCTCTTTCCATAAATGCATCAAATGAACCTTTCTGAGAGGAAAAGCAACAAGTTTTCAGCTCAGAATGAAACTATAAAGTTTGGTTCAGCTTCCAAATTTTATATATTCACATGTGTGTAAGCCTGTGTCCAGTCTGCCTATGAAACACTAGTCCTGACACTTCAAAGCCCTCCGATCGCCGAGTTGTTCATACCAGTGAAAAAACCATAGGGATTAAAGCAAAGTAGAACTGCAGCATTTTCAACGTGCACCAGGTGTAAATGACAGGTGAGACCTGCTGACTGCAACACAGACATTGCCAGTTGGAAATTATTGTCACAGGTAACCATTAAGCAGCATATTCCCTACGGAAACCAACGAAACCGTCAGCCAGGCTCTCCAGGGCAGAGCCAGGAACCAACCCTCCAACACGCCATCAGCTTTCACACAGTGAAGGAGAGCTGGGTGTCTCCAGATCATCCCATAATTAATTCTACTGAATCTTCCATATCATGCCATGCTCTGCTGCTGTGTGACCCTTACGCCTTGTGTCACACAGTCGTTCACAGCAATAATTTAAATATTAGGACAGGTAAAATGTCTTAATCTTTGTACTGGCTCAGTTTCCTCAGAAGCACATGGGGATGTCACAGTTCAGACAGCTCTGCTTTCCAAATTCCTCTAGGCTTAGAGTATAAAAAAGAAGAAAGGATTCACAGAATTCAGGTCCACACCCAGGTTCAAGCCCCATGTCACGTATTCTGAAAGAAAAAAGGAAAAGAAGAAGGAATCTGGAATATCTTTACAAACTTAATGGATAGTATTCTGCAATCGCACTGGCACAGCAATTATCCGAAGTTGACTCTGTGTCTGTATCTCTAAAGGGTCTTATGTCCACAATTTGAAAATCAATTTACATATTTATTAACCCCAGTAAATAGATGTAAATGATCCTGAAGGATCATTTCATGAGCTCTTTTGTTGAAGGCAAATATTGTACCGAGATCCTTTGATCTGGAGGGATGGGGAGTGGACCTCAAGGGGCATGGAGAAGTATATTGTTAGGAAAAAAATCCCTTTTACCATGTTTGCATGCTATGAAGGCATGGTAAAAAAGCAAGCCTGTACCCCAGCTTCCCCTTTGCACACTCCCCTTTTAATTATGATTATTCTGGAAGACAACTACCCAGCGATCTGCAGCAAGGACTCGCCTGAGAAAGCTTTCTCACGTTCACGTCTGGCTGCCTCTCTGTGTGAGCAGGGGCAGTGGTCCCGGGAGAGGAGGCAGGCAGGAATGCAGTGCGGTGCTGGGGGCCCAAGCCCCGAATGGCCGGGGTCGCTGGGAGACCTTCGCCATCCAGGCCTCTGCTGCCTGCATAACACGCATACCCACACACAAGCTAGCGAGTCATATGCACTCTTCTTCTGTTTTTTTTCCCTCTCTGTTTGCAGCTGGTCTATTTGATCTCTGTGTGCCTGGGCTGTTTGCTGTTGTGAGCGTCTTGCCCTGATCAAAATCTTATTATCTCGAGTGATGTTGTCATGTTATATATTTGAAAAGGGCAGTGGAGTATAGCAGCAGGCAGCTACAATGCTGGGCAGTTAACAAAGGCAGCAATAACCTCTCTCCAGTGTATTTGGATTGATTCAGTGAGAGGACTGAACATCTCTTTGCTTGTGATGGGCATGGACTTTTTCAACAGCTACTCCCTCTGCTGCTGTTGAGCTTGAGTAGTTGTACATCTCTGTGTATCTTTGTATAAAGCAGAGATCGGAGAGGACACACCTGCACCCATCTGTGTGGCTACTATAGGTCTTCAGTAGCTTAGATGATGCAATTCACACTTCCAGCTTGTGACCGTGCTCACATACACCTGCTCCTGCAGGGATGGGCACCAAGGAGCTCCAACTGCAAGATCAAGCCACAGATGTTTGACTTTCTGTGAATAACATCCAGTGTCTTAGCAGCGTTTTTTGGGGTTTTTTTTTGTGGTTTCTTTGCTTGATTCGTTTGCTTTCATTGCTTTTGAGCAATCAGGTTTCTGTTTCTGCAACGTCAGCTCAAAGGTGTGAGGGGGTGGTGTGGTGATAGCGACCCTCTGGGACACCCAAGGCTGTTCTTAGCCAAGCAACCTGATGTGGTCATGACAAGGCGTTTCCTCATCCTGCTTGTCCTCATCACTGACTGACGTATGAAGTGCTCTCAGGTGAAGAAACAAGTCTGAACAATCTATTATACCGTCTGCTTCTCATCCTGTTTCTGCAGGCTGCAGCTTTGCTCCATGCTTTTCTTTCACGATGCATTCCCCCCAGCAAAAATTCCCAACCCTACTGTCACTACTGCTCCATATTTCCAGCAGTTTTCTTTGCTCCATTGGTTTTTGCTCTGTTCTCAACTGGTTTTGCTGCACGTACTTCCTGTTGTCCACTATTCTTCCCCTGTTTTGGTAGCTGTTCTACTCTCTTTACCCTCAGGACAAGACGACAGGCTCACAGAACCAAATGCCTTTCATGGAGTTACATCCACAGTAAAGGATGGCTAAACAACACCCAGACCTTAACTGCAGGGCTGAAGGATGTGTCCTGCCTGGTGGATCTCCTGCAGTCACCTTTATGATGCCGCTGCTTTCTTGAACATGTGAACTATGGCTGGCTTGAAAATGAGCTTTGGGCAGCAATGTCATGAGAACCAGCTAAGGGAGGAACTCTTGGCAGCATTATGTGGGATTTCTCTTTGATGTTGTGATTAGTGTCAGTTCCTGAACCCTGAGATGCTTTTCTGCGGGGTGGTGAGATGAGTGGAGAACATGGAGGGCCTGAGGACTCCTCAGGAGTATCATTGGAGTTTGTGTTACTGAAGAGCAGGACTTGGTGGGCTGGGACAATGGACATGTGCTAGGAAGTCATCAGTCAAACCAGATCACTTCTGAGGGCAGTCGTGTCCCAGGGTCTTGTCATAGCCTCACAGCCCTCATCCTCATGAAGTTTGAACCAAAGTTTGGAGGGGAAGTCTGCAAAGAACCTAGACAGAGAAATATGTTCAGAGGGCTCCAGTTACTAGTGTTAAGTCTTTTTTAGAAAGCTTAGTTCCCAGCCAGGCTCATTCTTATGCTAAAACTCACATGCTTATACTTTCATATTCATTGCTGACATTTCTGCATACGCTATTTTGTTCTTCCTTGTCCTGATTCTCTTTACCTATTGAAATTATAAACACTTTAAAACTAAAAATATACATTTTTTTCCTTTTGTCAGATTATGGCACACATACTTTTGCTGATACATTACTTGACATTCCGCCAAAGAAAACTGGTAAAAGGAAACATAATAGAAAATGAGTTTTGAGAATCAGGGTAAGTGTTTGTTAAGCTTATTTTTATTATTATTATTGTGGGAAAGAGTAGCTTAAGTTAACTTTTTGTGTGAGAATGTTTTAGCTGACTTTGAATGTAGCATAATTGGTTTACACGAGTCTGTTCAACATGTGGCCTCTCTTGTATGAATCATTTTTTACCGGTGGCTAATGTGAAGAAAACTGGCTGTTGTAAGCAAATGACGTGTATTGCTGAATTTTAAAACTTCCCAGCAAAGCACCACTTTAAATCTGTCAGAACATATATGGACATAGCTGTACAATTCATAACCTCTCCGAGCATGTAGGAGACTAGCTTTTCCAGTTGACCTTTAGCGTCACAACCGTGAAACAAATGGATGTCTCTTTTCCTTATTTACTCTTGGACCTTTCACGGTGCTCAACACTGCAAGGTCTGAGTCCTCTGAGGAGGTAGGTGCCGTATCCTCAGAATACCTCCGTGAGCTGGGTGTGCTATCCTCCTTCCCAGCCCATTGCTCGCTGTGGCGGTGAGGGGCAGCTATGCTGCCATCAGATGAGATGCCTTCGCCTACATCTGGGGCAGCAGAGAGGGAATCAAGACCAGAGGGACTGTGGAAGATCTGTGTGATCTGTTGGGGTTGATGAACTGTGGTGGTGGAGGTTCTCAAATCCGGGTCTAGGCAAGTTGTTTTCCCAACATGGCGCAGCGTGCAAAGAACCTACGATGTTGACTTTTACCCCCAAGGACAGGACAGCTGCAGGGGTCCAGCAGGACCACGGCACTCGCCTGCACCAGGAGACACAGCTGGGCTCCTTTGATTTTGCACAAGCTCTGCACCTTAGGGGCCGCATGGGATGGGGGCCGGAATAGGCATCCTGAAACCTCTCCAACTACTCTTCTTTCCTAATAACCACCAGTGGTATTGGCAATGGCAAAAACTTTCTTCCTCTTGCACTTTGGCACACAAAAGGCCCTGAAAACAGACATAAAACCATGATTTAGCAGACAGCTTGCTCAGACAAGTACCCAGTTCAGCACTGCATTACTCCTGACAAAGTCAGCCAGAAACAACTTTATGATTTGCTGGGTGAGTTTTTGAAAAGTAAACTGCAAGCCACGAAGTACACACAGATAACAGCTCTAGAGCTTGAAGACCAACCAGCATGGAGGTTACTCATCGAATTTTATGTTGCTTGAAGGTAACGACAGCAGTAATATATTAGGTAAATTGTAATTTCTTCCCCTTCGGGATGTTTGGAAAGAAAAGCTGTGAAGCCAGATACGTAGCTAAGAAACATACTGCAGAAGTGTGTTAAACAGGTTATCTGTCTAACAGACGCATCCATCATCTGTCATCAGACATGTCTAGAAGATTTGACTTAGGTTTTGGCACATTTGTTATTCACTCTCCTTATGCTGTTTAATAACAGGCCTTATAGATTACAATGGGAGCCGGTTCTTACTCCAAGTTTGGATCATGCAAGATATAAGTAAATAAGTTTTGGATGAATGATCCTTGCCAAGAAAACTCCCCTTGACACCAAGAAACCTGCAGAGAGGGCTTACTGTATTGCTTGATTTTTGACTTAATCATTTAATTACTCTTGCCATTTACAGCCCAGAGCAACTTAGTTCTAGTCAATCGTTTTAATATTACCTGTTCCCCCTCCATCATTCTCAGCTCACTAATAAAGCTACAAGGGCTACGGTAACACAAGCATTACAGGAACTAATACATGCAGGTTAAAAAATGAACAGAAAAAGAGAGAGACTGTTTATCTCCTTTTGGGTGGTTCCTGGTACTGCTCGAAGAGTACGTTTCTCTCAGGGTCTGCTTTTGTTCCTGTAGATGAAAGAAGGAACAGGACTGGACTTTAAGTCCGTTTGTTCAATGGAGCCACACAACCTGCTTAGCTCTCAGCAATGAACGTTCCTTTTATGATTTTTCTTCCATTTCAAAATATGTTTATATTTGGACTGAGAGAACGTACAGTTTCCATACTGCTAATGAGCTCTGTGGGAAGAGATGCCCAGGAAATTAGCTTAGATACTTGCCTTGCTTAGTACTGCTCTTTGGTTTTAAGATGTGGAACGACTTAAATGCAAACTTGAAATCACCATTTTAAAGACTGTCTTGAGAAGAAAACAGCCCTAAACCAGGCAGCCAAGAACAGAATGAAGACTTTGGTATTCTTAATGGTTTCCCAGGACTAACCCATGATTCCCTCCATCGGTGGACTGGAAGCCACATGGAACTAAGCCAAGTCTCCTTCCTGAATATGTACGTCCTGCAAACATTGAGTGTGATAGCGTGGTCATCTAAAACCGGTTAGCTGTCACATGCAAGCAGAGCATGTCCCACAGCTCCAACATTTTCACTTTGCTGCTACCCAGCTGGAATAATGGGTAAATTATTTTGTGAAAGACACTGAGATATACTATATTCTCACTCATTTCCATGTAACTTCCTGAGACAATGCGATAAATAAGAAGAAGCTGAGCCTACAGAAAGTCCGATCCCTACCAGAGATATTGTTTTTATGTTCAGAGCACAGCCTTTCAGAATGATTACTTTGATACGAATCTCCATGTACATCATTATTTATATTAATGGGAAAGGAGGATGTACACGCGAGCTGTTGGAATCAGGACAGTGGGATGGGAATGATACATAACGAAGGGAAAACTCCCTGCCCAGGGAATTCAGACAGTGCTGTGCAGTCACTGCTATGCTATTTGCCACGTGCTATATACAGTCACAAAATATTCCACTCAGTCAGAGACATGGCCAGAAAAAGCCCTGTGAACCCCAAAGTCTTACAGTCTTATAATAACCACTGAAGCACGCCCTTCACCACAAAAGGAGCACAGCAGAGCTCCTCTTGACCTACATGGGACAAGCTGCATGCAGTTTATTCCAGCATGTGAAGAACCGGGCAAAATAAGAGGGGCTGGTTTCAGTTCACCCATGGCCATTTAACATTGCTCTGGAACTGCAAAGCAAATATTTTTGGCTGCCTTAATTAGACGCCATAACGCCAGAATGAGGTATTATTAAATTATCTGGAGTTTTCAGAATACCATTTATTTCAGGGGATAAAAAATTAAATTTGGGTACCAGTATTTGGGTGAGAAAGGATTCTGTCATTAAAAAAAATTTCAAAATTAATCTGTGTTCTTCTCCCCCCTCCTTCCACTTTTAAATTTGTAGATTTGTATTCCTGAAAGTTGTTGGCCCAGCATACTAGGAGGCTACTTGTCACTTGAAGTTTAAATGCGGGAACTCAGAAAAATAAAAGGCATTCGGATCTCTATGAGTGCTTCTTGGATGGGAAGACAAAGGAACATAATGGTGATACAATAGACCTTACTGTAAAATGCCATTCCTATTGTCTACCATACTGTACATCCCATTATTATTTTTCTGAGAAACAAAAAATCAGTCTAAGGCTTCAGATAAAATCAAACCACAAACAGGACAAAACAGCAAACACAATGAGCTGCTGACTGACTTGTATTCCAAAATTCCCAGGCAGCTGCTGGTTTTCAGTGGCATTTCTGCATGCTGTCATTACAAATTACTGCAGTCAGGTTGTTCTCGTTTGGCCTTTATTGGTCACCACCAGTGCAGCCACCTGGATGAACGGCACCTATCTATTTCTGTGTTGGCTTTAAGAAGAGGATGGGGCAGGTCACGTCTTGTCCCACACAAGAAGAGCCGCTGCAGAAGGAGGGGAGCTGAAGCTGATCAAGACATTATGCCAGGACTAGATCAAACCAGAGCAACCCTTGGAGAGATTGGACCAGTCCTAAAGATCCTGTCAACTAAGGAAGCCCAGAGAAGGTGGGTGTTTGTTGGTGCTGACTCTACCTTACACTAAGCGGGTGGATGGAAAGCCTGGCTTGGCAGCCTTTTTCGTGGCGTGCTGGACTGTGACCTGAGTAAAAATCCCACTGGCTGGGGACTGGAAAGTATCTGAGAGAGCCAGAGCCAGGGAGACCTCAAAGCTACCCTGTTTGTTTGCCTGGAAGTCTCCACTGAACTGCTGCCAAAATTATTTAATAAGAATGTTATTTCTGGTGGTAGCGAGAGTTTTCACTAGCAGTATATGAAGTGGCAAGCAGCATCATCCGTAACAAACGTACTGCAGTTTGGGGATGTGTTACACCTTCAGTCAGATGTCTTTTCCTTTCCCTCCTGAACTCCCCTCCTCTTTCTCACACTGCCCGAGGAAGGGGTTTACCTGGGGCCACTGCTGGGGAGCTGGGAGGATGAAGGAGAGGAGGGAGAAGAATTGTGCTGGCAAGGGGTTTTCCACCTTAGATTTTTGCAGAGCTTAGAAAGTTTCTTCCTCCTCCTCCCCACCATCACCACAGTAGTTTATCTAAATTGCAGTGTAAATAAAAAGCTACCCCAAAGCTCCCTCCTGTAGCAGCTTTGGTGCAAGTGCAGTCATAATTCAGAATCATGGGAACAAACCTTGTACGCTGTTGTAGTTTATTATTTAACAGCAGCAAATTGCTTTTATTTTTTTAGCGAGCCTGAGGGGTGATTTGCGACCCATTTTCATGCTTCATGGTGCTTTCAACTCAACATGAACACAGGCTGCAGAGTTAGCTGCCAAACACATCGGGTCATGATTTGATGATGTTGGCGAAGTGGCTTCAGGAGCTCTTCCCTTTGGGGGCTGCAACGGTTTGTACCCAAAGCCGTGCTGTGGTACTACTGCTGCTCCTTCAGGGGCCTCAGCACTTCCATTGCCAACACCATACTCATTTATGACAAAGCTGCAAATTACTATATAGTATTTAAGCTTCTGTGACGACTGGGGATAAGGGATATATTCCCTTAGCTGCAGAGGGGAACATACAGAACACTTTAGCTCAGGGACTAACCTTATATTGATGGAGGAGCTGCAATACCTCAGCAGAAAGCTTATAAGAAATCAGCCAGACGTGTTTAAACAGCAATTTGGAATCACCAAATACTAGCCAAATATATCTCACTGTTGTTATAGTATAAATATAATTATTGCTATTATTAGTAGTAGCACTAGTTACTATTACTGGTTATTATTAGTCATAATTTTTACTCTGGTACCACTTAGGAATTCCCTTAGTAGACCAGAGTGCCATTGCAATATGCGCTGTAACGTTGTTACCATGACAATTTTTCTCTGTTTGCCAGTGTGTTTTGGCTAGAGAGCCAGCTGTTGACTAGCTGTGCTCTAAGTTGCCGAGCAATAAATCCCAAACCAAATTCATGACCAGATTTCTGCTCCAAGTCTCAATCTTGTGACTTGCCGCATAGGCTGCTTTGCAACTCCACCTGACTTCATCAAGTCACTCTGCAAAAACCGCCCTGTCACTGGAACGAGCGGCTCCTAAGTCACATTTTTGAAAATATACGCTGCATAGTCATGGGTACAGGTAAGCACAGGAGAAGCTGCTGGTGAGATGGACAATGCAGAAAGTGTTTGTGAAAGGTTCTGGAGAAACAAGTGAAAATGAGAATGATTTCTTTGCAATACAAGAGAAAAAGCTTTTAGAAGCACATTATATTAAGAAAAAGATGTTTAGCTAAGCAGGACGAGACAAACTTTGTGAAACGTCAATTTTTTCTTATAGATGAGGAGATTTCCCTGACAGACTGTCAGTCTCAAATGATCCACAAAGTATTGGCCTGGCTTTCAGCTTGAGGTTGAACATACTGATGTTGTCAGTTCTTCCAAGATAACACAGACTTTTTTTCCTTCTTGTAGCAACATGTGAAATCGGTCACTGTGCAGAGAATGAGTTTCACTGCGGGGTTCACTCACAAATGATGCTCCCCTTAAAATATTCATAGCCTTCTGCACAGAAGGTACCTGTCATGCACTGAGCAAAAAGTGCACCGGAGGCGTGTGGGGAGTCCTCAGGTTCTCACAAAGACCCCGTGGTTTGGCTGCCTCAGGACCGCTGGGGTCATGCAACCCTGTTGTCACCAGGACTGCAAGCCATTAGCATGAGGGCTGTTGGGTAAAGCTATGGTATGTGAACTAATGGTCCCAAGCCATTACCTACTGAGTTGAAATCCTTATCACAAAAGCACTATGGTTGTGATTTGCATCTCTCCAATGTGTGGGTTCAGTAACTTCTCCATCTGTCATTACCAGTAATCTCTCTCTGTAATCTGCCTCGTACCTCTGTGTCACCAATACCCCCACTATAGGTGTTGTGTTTTCTAATGGCCCACTTAGCACATTCAGAAGTTTTCCATGCTCACACTATTGTTTGATTATGTCTTTTAGGGTTAAGATCTGATCAGTGTATGTACACCCTCTTCTGAAGCTAAACTGACTTTCCTTAAGCCTGCTATTCAGCTGTGCCTGCTTTCTTGTTCACAGGCACTCAAGCAAATGTATTCTCAAACACAGCAAACAGGCTAATGCCTCTTGAGTTTTATATTCCTTCCTGCCACCTCCTTCTTCTTTTTCTTCAGCTTGCTGTAATCACATCTGAATGCCAGGGACAAGTCCTTCCGCAGCTTTGAAAAGCACTGGGAATACCTGACGCTGTCCCACGGGTGACACCTTTGTTGTCGGCACAGCCAGGGGGACGTGATGCTTTGGGACGGCCATCCGTGTGTCACACTGAGGGCTGCGTCCAAGGAGCGAGGACATCTGTGGGGCTACTGCACGCTCTTCGATGGCTTTTGGTTTTGATCCTTGCGGCTATGCTTGGCACCCCGTTGATCGATCTTTTAAATTTCCGGGCATAGATCACCAATGCTCTTTTCAACAGGTTTCCACTCTTACTTCTACCTTCTCACCTGAAGTCCTGAGTTTTCCTCAATATGATAAACTTTTGAGAGACGACCCATTATGGTAAGTTTCTGACTCTGCTCGTATGGAGGAGTGGGGCCATGTGAGTGAGTTTGTGACCTACTGCATCTGTCACACCTTCCAAAGCCCAGCTTCAGAGATAATGTCTCTGAAAGGACCTATTTAGAAACACTGATGAATTAAAAGTACACTTGGAACCTGGTATTAGGTCCTAATTTAACGCATACTCAGCCTTTATTCAGGCTAATCACAAAACTGATCTGCCTCTTCACACCAAACTCTTTTCATGTCAAGGGGACTTTGTCCTTGATCAGAGTTTCTCTGATTAAATACTGATAAAGGTGGACCCTGATACAGGCAGGCAAAATATTGCATTTAAGAGAAGATGAGCATTCACACTTAGCTGTTGGGATCAAATGGAAATAGCAAGCCTTAGTTTCCTCCTTTGGGCAGCTTGGTGGTAGCTCTCTGAGAATGCTCTCTGTTGCTGGCAAAAGGCCCTCAAAACTTAGAGGTGTAGTGGCCAGTCCCCAGAGAGAGGCTGAAATGATGTTAGGTCTTCTTGAAACAAATGTCCAGTCACTTCTTGCTAAATACGCCAGCACTGCTGGCACTACAGGAAAAAATAATGAGAAAAACAAATATTGTTTTATTAATTCTCTTACATTTCTATATTTATTGTTCAAATACTGCAAACGTCAGTGTGAGGCATCACACGTGCAGTGTAAGACACTGACCTGAAGAGCTCATTATTTTTGTTAGTGCTGATGTAAACCAGCCGTATTGCACACTTATGAAGTAGTACCACTCGTGATGAAAGTAAAACCTATTGTAAATTAAAACAATCCAAAAGTTGTTTATGTCAATCAAAAAACAGTCACAATAGTATTTGGGCCGTGGCACTTTAGTGATCAAACCTGTATTTTGTAAAAAGAAAAATTATTTCACTAGTAAGTGATTGATATCGCATTTAGTAAAAATACCTCAGGATCTTGAGAAAATCCGCGATGTTTTATTTCTGCTAAAAATCAGTGTAACAATTGGGGCTTCCAGCTCAGGTTCCAGGGAGACATCTTTCTTCCATTGCATTTTTCTCTGTTCCTTCTGTGCCAACTCTTATAAAACAAGATACCACAGGATTTAATTCTAAAAATCTAATATTACTGCCTTGTGGTGAACTGAATACTGCAGATTCCTTCTTGATAATACTGTCTCATGGGATTCCTGTGTGGTAACAGAATCTCCTGGGATTCCTGCCTGGTAACCATATCTCGCTGGACTTTGGTAGTATTTCTCCCATTGGATAACCCCAGCCCCACCAAATAAGCAATCATAAACCTTACGCTCTCATTCTTTTACATGACATTATTTTAATAGTGTCGGATCCTGCACTGTTTAAGTCAGTGGAATGGGGTTTTTTCCACTGAGTTTCACTAAGTTAGACTCAGGGCTCCAAGCGGAAAGAATATTATGGAATATTCTATTTGTTTGACAAGAATAACATTAAGAAATACTTTTAAAGTAACAGTAATAGAGATTTTTCATGGCTGGTTTATCTACATACTGTTACTCCTACAGCACTTGCGCTTAGTCTTTAACCATACATGGACTAGAAAGCTTTTCGTGGTTCTGAAAGTGAGATACAGTAACAGTTCTTCCTCTTCACGCCAGCGAGAGAAATCACAGCTAAATATTTTCAAAAGGAATATACTGAACAGTTCTTGAGAGGGAGTTTCAGTGAATGCCTTGGCTGTGACTGTAGATCAGCAATAAACCAACAGCCATAAATCACCTATTATTCTGCTTGTTTTCATTACACCCCAAAGGCTCACTAAGATATCGGGACCTCATTGCAGCAGATGCTGCACCCCTAAATAAGGAAGGAGGCAAGCCAGCCTTTCTGTTCTTAGCCAGTCTCTCCACCCAGTTGTTCATAGCAAACTGACAGGGGATAGAATTCTTCCAAAAAGGCCATGAACGTTCAGAATTTTGTTCTTATGGTCCTGCCTGGTATCTCCAGACACTGTTCCAGCTTTTCCCAGCATGGGGGTCACCCTGGGAAGCAGCAACTCATCCACTTGCAGGGTAACTCTGGCACGAGAGGCTGGCCCCCATGGTTGCACATTTCACAGGGTTCAGACCCTGTGGAAAGGTCTGCTCTGGTTTGCCCTTGGAGGCTTAGAGGCTCAAAAGTTTTTGTCTTGAAATTCCCTTTGAATTATTTAGTGTTTCTAATGGCCTACTTCTGAGAAGGTAATGGGATCTTTGTGGTTGGGGGATCACCTTGATGATGGGATCACTGCTGAGCTGAGGTCCAGCCTTGCAATTTTGTAGTGTTGCCATACTGCCACGATACACCTCTGGGAGGATTCAGCCCTAACCATATTCAGATAAAACAGTGATGGGCCCTGTGAAGAATTATTCAGTAAGCTTTGGGTCGCTAAGCTCTAGATGGACCAAGAGACATCAGGGCAGCTCTTGACTACCGTCTTGCAGCACAGGGTGGCTTTAGCAGATCTCTGACCAGCTGGAACTCTGGCTCAGTAAGAGAAGGGCGATTGGAAACCCAGGCACTACTAGGGCTTGAACCACAGTGAAGGCACCTGAAGAATGTAAATGCTAGAGATGAAAGAAGGTAAGCAGGCAACACCTTCTATTAAAGCACTCTATCTCCTGCTGTGTGTTCGGACAAAAAAATGGACATATGCCATTTTTCCTTTTCACAGCTGTCTTTCAATCCAAATATAACATAACTCCAGATCTTACAGCTGTTCTGAGCTCTTTTTTGACTTCAGACTGTGCTTCAACACCAGCTTTTCCTTTGTCCTTGATCAAGTTATTAAACTTCATGACTCTTGGAGATACAAGTACCTGCAATAACAATCCCTGACTGCTTCACATTATTTTTGAGAGGATCAATAAAGTTTCTGAAGCACATTCTGAGGGTAAAAAAAATAACAACAAACCCAAACCAACCAAACAAAAAAACCACACCCAAAACTGACACATTTGATACTAGATCTGCCAAGATGCCTTTATCCCTAAACCCTTGAATTTCCAGCTGCCTGAAGTACCATTGAAATTAGCAGGCAGATAAGCAAGTAAAAGGCATTCGGGAGCATCAGTGGCTTTGGTTCTGGCTGGCACTTTGGTACCCTCTACGATGACTAGAGGGGCGGTATGTTCTGGCTATTAGTATAGGGGTGATAAACAGGAATGGTGTTAGATTAGGGTCTGCATCTCTTCTCTGTTGCCTTTTAGGGTACCAATTTCTGCATGGACCATGAATTGAGAAAAACCGTGTCGGAGACTTGTGGAAATATCTGCAGGCAGCCTGGACAACGAAAACGGGAAAAAAACCCACTTCTTACCAGGGGGCTTTTGACAGCCTCTTGAGGGGGCATTCATGACTTTCTTGTGAGTCACCACCCCAAAAATACTGTAAGTGCTACTCATTCAGCGGGGCTAGCAGTGCAAGCTGGAAACAATCTAGGGAACTCTCATCTTCAGGTCAGTGGGGGCTGGCAGCATGGTTGCCCTCTCCCTGGGAACGAGGGGCGAGACGAGAAAGAGCACGGCTTCGAAATTGCTCTCGTGCATGCTGTGGCTGGGGACTGGCACTGCAGAAAGGGAAGGGTTTATTTGCTGCCCAGAAGCAAAGCTGTAGATCCCCTTTGCAGCTCTCTTGAGAACTGTAATGTTTTGTGTGTGTGTGTGTTTCAGGGATGGTTATGGCTAGGAAGGGTTTATGTAAAACTGGAACAGAAAGAAAAGGTGCAGAGCTTGGGGGAGACGCATGAAAATTCCTGCCATCCCGCACTGCTTAGTCTTCTGCCTGGAAGGGTCAGAGAGCAACTTTGGTGTGTATCCCATTTATAGCCTACAGGACCTTCTTGGGGCCTGAAGCCCTCCTGCTATAAAAATAGGGGAGAATCCATAAAAGCAGCAGCATCTCATATATAGCACAAATCTTTTCTTACAAGAGAGGCAAGAAGCTAAATGCCTTAATTAGAAGTTCACTGAGTTATTTTTCGTATGTTGCAGCTAACGACACAGAACGTGGACTCCTGATTGAATACCAAGGCAGTAAATCAATGGAGGGTCTTTGCTACCGTTCATGAAATGCTCCAGCTGTGCTCCTAAGGATTATAATGTCAACAGAACTCTTGATTTGAATCACAGCCTTGCCTTCACTCAGGGGCCATATATTAGTCTTGAAAAGCAGACAGAGTTTCATCGCTCATAGGGGTGGGAGGGGTGGGGGGGAAAGAGAGAGAATCACTGAGCTGAAAATAAAATGGTGATGTAGGGGAAAAACACTGCAACACAGCCAAAGGAGACGCATGGCAAAATTCAGCACAAACCTCTAGAAATTTGAAAGTTAAGATATTTTTCCATGTTTGTTTAGTATAAATTTCACAGGTCAAATTTAGTTTTTGCTAATACGTTTAGACAGCGCTTAGTCACCTGATTAAGTTCTCAGCTGGTGAGACTCCTCACAGCTTCACCAATGCCAGCACAGCAACGCCAAGCGGCTTCAGCCAAGGATCTGGTCCTTGCTCAGAGTATGATATATATCATGAATCCTAGGAAGCAAGACATGGATCATTTTAGACACAGGTAAATTTGTCTGGAGGACAAATATTTTTCTGAATATCACTTGTGGTTATGCTTCTGCTTTCGAGCATGAACAAAACAATGAAGACTAGACTGTATTCCATCGAGCTCGATGCCTGAAAGCTGTGTAAAAGGTGTAGTTTTGCCTTAGCAAAACACTTGAAGTTTCCCAGGAATCTTCTGACATTTAGCAGGTGTTCTCTTGCAATGATTGTAATAAATCTTAACAACCCACATGCAACCAGGCAAAAAAAAAAAAAAAGAAGCTGAAGACTCTCCTAATGATGACCTTGAAGTCATTGACGAGGTCACAGTGGTAGTGTCATACTGCAGTTTGCACATGTTCTTACTTTTTTGTTCCTATAGGGATCAGCTGCTGGCAAAGTACACATGATACAAACTAGAATCTTGATTATCCAAAGCTCAGTCATAGTCTCTGTTTCCTATAATACAGTTCTATCCCTGGTATTTATTGCTTACCTTGAAAAGTATCTCAGTTATTCAAAACCTTGGTTACTCAAATTCAGTAATTTGACCCATTAAATCAATTTGCAATTAATTCAGCTGGCCCAAAAACCATTGTCCGCTCTCATAACTGTACTGAAGTTATGCAAAGTTTGCACAAAACTATTAAAAAAAAAAAAAAAGGAAAGACCTAGCGTTACTTTGAATACTTTTGTCGAAAGCAAAAAGCAGGAAGAGATCTCACAGAGTCCTAATATTCCTGGAACTTTGGGCGGGTTTATATGTGTGCAGGAACAATAAAAATGGTCATCCTTCCTCTCTTAAATGTAGAATTAATTGAAAATTCTGCTTTTCATAGCACCAAGGTTGAACAGTAGCTCAAATACAATGGGGTTGGAGAGTTGAGCCATGTTTCTGAAACATAATACTAGTTTCTGCTGCACTGGCTCTTGCAAAATCACAATATCCACTGAGGATGATAGTAGTCTGTTTCCTGGCTTGGCACTTGGTTTATTTTTCTTCCCCACCATCACACGTGAAGCCTGTGCAGAGCTGCACCAGCTCATGCTTCCTCTACCATCTGCAGGACTGCGCCCGGGGCTCATGCCCACAGCTGCCGTGATGGGCAAATGGTCACTGTCAGACTCTCCAACAGCCTTCATGCACATCTTGTTGTTTCCTTGCATAACATGAACTGCTCTTCTCATGGGGTCTCCAAGCACAGCTAAACATGTGCCACCAAAGTTGAATACATGGTTTTGCAACTTCTAAATGTATTATTAGTTTGCCATCACAAACAGCCAAATAAGAAGTAGGAGTTTTCTTCAGAAATAAGTGAAATTGAAGTACCACATCTGCAAGTAAATTATGTCATTGGTCTGAAAATATGCATTTTGTTTGCCTCAGTTAAAGTGCTTTATTCGTGGAAGTGTGTGCAGGATAAAAAACCCCACAAGCAGGGTTCTCCAGGGTAGTTTTCTGAACTGGTTCTGTTTCTTCTTCCCACCTGCCCTTGCTGCTTTTCTTTTTCCTCTATCACTCTTGTGGAGGGAGCAGCACCACCATAGCAGCTCAAGGAATAAAAGCATTTTTCTTATCTCTCTTTGCATTTTAATCCACCCATGTCTCCTTTCTGACACTGCTCTATCAAGGTTGCATGGAAGAGAAGCACAAAGAGTCCTTCAGTCTTTCCACAGGTTTTTGACCAAATGCTTCATTATTTTCTGAAATAATTATCTTCCTTCATTAACCATAGATACTCTTTATGTGGGCCATAAGCTAGATTTGCTCCAAAACTTACCAAGAAAGCAAACTCTTGCCTACCCTTCTAATTCACCTCTGAAATTGGAATCTTGTTCCAATATTCAAACACCAGAATATCCCACACATAGACTTTATAAAATTGTATTATTTTAAAGCTTTTTTTAAAAGAACCTTATTATTCCATAAATTTAGAGTTTTTCATCTCGCTGTAAATACCATGGGAAGTCTATACAAGAAATGTATCAGTACAGATAAGAATTTTGTTTTAGATGTAAGTTTTATGTGGAAAAGAAGCTGGCTAGAGCATTTGGTTTGTGTCATGAGACAGGGCCACTGCAAAAATCATAAGGTTTATTTTATATTGATTTTTTAAAATTAAAAAATAGCTTTCTTACATTTTATTCTTGGCAGAGAAGTCAACATTTGTTAGAACTTAAACCAAGAAGCAGTATTAAGTTTATATTAAGGTAATCTTACCTTATATTGAGCTATGGGACAGGAATCCATCCTCATCTTTTAGTAAAAGATATTTAAAAAACCCCTAGATTGGGTACCCTCCTCTTAGGAGGTACCCAACCTGCAGTTAAACCTGATCAAATTCCAGTTCGTTATTGTCCTGCCTCAAAGTATCTCTGCATAATTACAAACCCAAATAGTTATCAAATGTAACCTAGGCCCTGAGATCAAGCCCTGTTACACCTCTTTCCAGCAGCTGAAGCCTTATATTTGCCTGCAGATCAAGTTTCAGAAGTGAGTTGTGGGGTTTGTTGCAACCCCTTGAGAAGACACTACAAGCAGAGGTAGCCACGTCTTTTATGGGGATTAACAAGGAAGGAGCTGATTCTGGACAGAGGATGATCAACAGCTGCCTTCCTTGGGCACACATGTAGGGAACTTTTGAACCTGTGCCCTCCACATGCTCTAAGAGAGGTGTGCTGGAGGAGCTGGGGTTTTCTTCTGGCTCAGGGGGCTCTTTCTGAAGGGTGGTGGGGTTCACTGGGCTGCTTGTGAGCTGTCAGGCTTTCTGGGAGGAGGCTGTTCTTACTTTACCTATATAGGTATTCTATCTATGTAGAGCAGGGGAGAGAAAAAGTAAAGAAGGGATTTTCTTCTCTGAAATCATATACAGAAGTATAGGAACCACAAGTGAAAACATGGGCCTATAGGGAGGGAAGTTGCGGGGGAGAAGGCTTTGGTACAAGTTCTTACTAGAGCTGTGAAAATGCTTGGAGAAGTAGACCACAGAAAGGGATGATATACGAGAGAGTGACTTTAGTCTGTGTGATACAGATATGAGGAAACTTAACATTGCATTGAGCTCTCTAAGAAAAAGCAAACGATATGTAGGATCACCTTGCTCCATTTAGATTAGGAAATCTAGGGTGTTAAAAAAAAAAAAAAAGGAAAAACTTAATTCTGAAGAGCTTTGTTTACCATTCTGGTTCCCCTCTGGGAAGATCTTAGAGCATCTCAATTTCCTATAGGTATTTTCAAATGCATTTGCAGTAAAGCACTGGAAATACAACGTGCTCTTCATTCAGAACTGGAGAAAGAAAGGGTTAATCTGATCCAGAGGGTTTTCTTTCCATACACACTACTGAATATGGCTAACAGATCCTCGGAGCAGACAGACTATGGGACACAAATAAACTCAGTTTCTGCTGCTGTAGTTTTAGACCCATGTTGCCATGAAAAAATGTCTAAGGATTTAAGAATAATTTTCAGTTGGTTTCATGGTCTGAGCAACACATGCCTGTGAGACTCCAATGTCTGCACTGTAAACCAAGCATGTACAATCATACTGTAACTATGCTGTGCTGAGTAATGTATGTCACCTATCCTCTAGTGCCGCTGGCTCAGAGACTGCCAGCAGACTTCCTTCACACTAGTGCATTTCTGGTGGTATAAAGTAACATTTCAGTGCCTTGCTCTGCTGTCAATTTTTTGGGGGAGCCATAGTTGATGAAGTATCTAAAGACACAGAATTCTGGTTGTGCTTTATGAATGAGCCCATTTCTTCCTCCCAAATCCATGCAAGGAATAATTTCAAAAGGTAAAAATTGATTTAAGCCAAAATATCTTTTGTGGCTGGTCATCACATGTGATGTTTTATCAGACAGTGTAATCAAATTTCCATGAAGTACTTCCAGAAAAGGTTATTTCCAAATGAAAAAGGCATTCCACTCAAAAACATCTTAGTGTGAGATCTTGTGACATTTTGACACTCTCAGACCTAGTTTTCTTTGCTTCAGGACAAATTTTTGCAAAATCAAGCAGCCGGTGCCGGAGATATTTCCAAGTGAGTAGAACTGCGCACCCCAGCGGGGCTGGATCCTTCAGGAGCTCTGCAGCCAGCCCTGCTGCCCCCTGCTTCTTACTTACTTGTGCACTAGCACAAGGATGTCTCTAAATTCTCCTCACAAACAAATCACTGTTCTTCAAACCCAGACATTTCAGACTGCAATAGAGACACTAGTGTTTAGGATTGTTACCGTGGAGAAGCATAGCATTTTCTTGAATATCTAAAGTGAAGATGGTGAGCTTGTTTTTGTGGTCAGAAAGGGGATGCTCCCTGGATTTCAGAAAGGCTTCTCTTCTGCTATGCAGTGGTGGCATCTAAACTATTGCAGAACTAAAACGGGACAGAGTTCTCTTTAACCGTCTAAATTTGGAGGTGGCCCGAGAATGCTAACAAAGGAGGACAGTTACCATCAACTGTTCTTTAATTATAGATCTGCTTGTTCACCTTCCCAAACTGTTCAAACCTTCCGAAAGGAAACAGGAGACTTTTGAACTTGAGCACCACTGCAAACTTCAAAGGCACTATTTAAGATAGCTTAAAAAAAATAAAATCAATCAGTTCAATACATTTTCTCCCTATGCAAAGCATTTTACCACTTAAAATCCAAGAAGGAAGAACAAAAATCTTCTTTAACAGAAGAGGAGGGAGATACGTGAACTAAAGAAACTTCTGCCTTATTCAAGCTATTCAGTTCTGTTATATTCTTTAGTTCTCACAGCGGTACAAGTTTACCAAACTTCCCTAAGGATTTATACATATTCTCCCTCTGCTTTGCTAATTCATGCCGCTGAAATAAACCTTCCCAACACCATGGTTATGGGCAGTGCTTCCATCTGAGGAACAGTACATCCAAAAAGCAAGGCACCTTTCGCTTACACATAAATAACTATTTTATTCGAACGTGCCCCCTCCTGTTACTGCACATATTTACAAAAGGCTCAGAATACTCCAAAACCTTGTTTAAGCTCTCACAATGTTGTACCATCAGGTGGAAAATGATTCAAGTCCACTGAGAGTAATAGAATAAGTCCCACCACCTATGGTGGGAACCAGACTGTGCTGGGTCAATCCAAGCAATTATAGCTGAAAAGCTGAACTTTATGGTACAAATTGGTTCAAATCACTCCAGCAGAGTGAATTCTTTGGCATATATTCTGCCTAATAGCTTCCCTGAAGATAGTAACAAGAATGAAATTTGGCCTCAAATTGGAGAAAAATATGTCAAATTCAAGTGAAAATTTTTACACTGGTTACTCATGTGTCTGCTTTTATTCAGGTAATATTTTCAAGTCTCGTTTTTATATTTTAGAAGCTGGTCACTTCTTTTTGCTGTCACTTTAATGGTCACAAAGTGTGTAAAGCAACATTTACAGCTGCAAATCGGTTTGTGTCGCAACACCGTTCCCCATTACAGGTGCCTTCTGAGCCCATACACCCACAAGTGAAGAATGTGAAAGACAACCAGAAAGAAGGGAACATCCTTAACGTTGCTAATCTCCATGCTTGCAGCTAAGCTTTTCTGTGGACAAACCAAGGAATTCACTATTTGGAAAAATGGCTATAGCAACAGCTAGAAATCCATGATCAGTTTTTAAAATGTCATTATCAGAACAAAGAAAAAAAAAGATATTCTTATATTCTTCAGTCCCCGAAGACCTTATACAGCTGTGGTGACATGCAGAGGAGACCAGAAGCAAACAAGGGGTGATCAAAGACATCTCACATCCACTTCTTAAGCCCTAGAAGATGCAGTACTACCTGTCAGGATCTGGTTCATCACCAGACACTCTTCTCAGTCTCCTGGTTTTGACACGTTAGCATCCCTCCCTGTGCCCTGCCTCCCCGCAGAGAGAATGGGGACTGGCAAGACTGTCAGTAACCGCAGCCATATTCCGTGTTGTGACACAGGTGGTCATGAGCGCTGGCATCCTGGAGTCAGAAAAACAAAGTGACATATGGAGATGGACCCCATTTTGCCTCAGACCACCACATCAGCATGCAGAGCTGGGGCAAAGCCCAGGCGCTCGTCCATGTCCTGTGCTTGGGCCACTGCGGCAAAGCCTGAAGCCCAAACTCCAACATCAATCTCTTGCCTGTGAAGTCTGAAGGGCTTGTTGCTATCTCGTTTGTGAATTGTATCAGACATAGCTTATGTAAATGCTAAATGACTCATATCACAAAGAATATTCTAACAAGATGGATTTGAATTAGTGGGAGTTAATGCACTTCATCCCACCATATGTTGTTTCACTTGTTTGTTTCTTTGTTGGTGTATTTTCCTGATAGAAGATACTTCTCTTGTGATACTTCTAAATGCTATATTTATTGCCAATAAAAAGATTTGGCATTCCAAAGGGAGCAAAATAAGAGCTTTCAGTAAGGTCCTCCTGTGCACAGATTATCGTTTTGATAAGACAGACCACAGCGGTTCCTATCAAGGTCTTTTTGGCAGAGTGGCATGCTAATCTCCTTGCAAATGTTTGGTTCTTAGAAAACAATTGTGCACATAAACAATGTATAAATAGCTGTCCTGACTGAATGCCTCTTTTTACAAGGCCTTCAGCACACTACTGGTAATTAAAATTGAAACGTTTCAATTCCTGGAGTATAAAAATATGTAGAATCTTGTTTGCTTTGGGCTCCAAGATGTAATCGTAGTTGCTGTAGGTATATGACATTCAGTAATTTCATGATGACTAAATTTAGAAAGGTTTGGCTTAATTTGTTTTAACACATTTTTGGAGAGGTACATTGTAAACCACTCTCTTTTAGTACTCTCGCTGAGTTTTTGAGGCCAGAAAAAGGATTCTTCCTTTTTAATGTAATTGATTATACATTTTTCTGAGGAAAATTCCATACAACTATGCATTACATGTCCATATAAATATGAAGAATCTTATGCTTTATATCAAATACAAATAAGCACTAAGATTCAAAGTTTTTGTTGTCATCATGGACAGCTTTATTTTCTGAGGATATTGTATAGGTCTGTAAGTGAGATTCTGGACGCTAATGGACAGTGGTGGCAGGGTGCTCAGGAGAGAGGTTTTCACGGTAACACAAAGAGACTTTTCAGTGGCATTGTTTTGTGATGTCTCATATTGCCCTGCCTCGCTACAGCTTTAAAGTATTTACTTGTCTGCTCTTCTGAGCTCCTATTGACTGATAGGGCTGCGAATCAAACAATTGATGATGAATATCAGTGTATTGTAACAGCTTTGCTGCCTAGAATTTTTGCAGCCTAAACTGTTCTGGGTGGGACTAAACCTTCTGAAAGCTGGGGGAGTAACCACATCCTCATCCTCGATTCAGACAATTACAAGAAACAGTTAAGCCTTGTCAACTGAATAGTTGAACTAATACCAGCCCCATTCCAAAACCAGGTCCATGCAACCACCCAAAGCAAAGGCACGCGTGGTCAAAAGGTTTTCTTTGCCTATTGTTTTGCAGAGGGTTGTACATCTGTGAAGAAAAGCAGAGAAGAAAGAGGAAACATCAGGAAGTAAAGCAGGAAATCCAAAAGCTCACAAAAGGACTCGGGAAGAGAGAGGGTTTGGGGCTAGGTACTGCCATTAAAAAGTACGAACAAAAAAATCCCCTCTAGCATTACTTCATGCTTGTGGTGACTGAGGAAAATAGATTTTATACATTCTTTGTAATTAGATAAGGTTACCTTGAGAAATATCACCAATCTCTTTTAAATGCTGAGGGTAGGACTGTGAAGGCGTTTCCAAATACAGATGGGGTGCACTGCTATTCCTGCTGAAGCAAATGGGTAATGGTAGCAGAGCTTGCAGAAATGCATATCAGACCTACAGCGAGCAGTGAAAGAGAGGTTCAGAAATATCACAAAATTGCTGAAATATAATATCAGGGTGGTGGAGTAATGACCTTCAAATGGAGGGAAAATCCGTGTTGAGAAAGTGAAGGAAAACGTGTGAGTAAATTGGGAAGCAACTCATGCTTTGTAACTTAGTTATCCAACATGGGGTAGCTATTTATGTTTCATGCACAATTCTTGCTTTTTATGAACAGATAATCACAAAAGTACCAACATAATCACTAAAGAACAGAATATTTTACGTGACGTTTTGAACAGCTTGGAATAGAAGAGCTATGATGGGCTAAAGCAAAGACTAAAGGAACTAAAAAAATCTGCTTCAGATATAAATCAAGAAGTCATGGATCAGCCTGCATGTCTTCTGCCTGGAAGTAAGTGAATTAAAACTGCTTGCCAAACCCCCTTGCTGCACCGTTCTCTGCTTCATGTCCATGAAAGAAAATGACAGTTCAAATAATGTATGAGTGACGGGGAAAACAACACAATATTTGTATATTCTGTAGAATTTCTATATTTCTGTAGAAATTGTATATTGCAATTTCTACAGAATAATATTTACTTTTTAAAAAAGTGCAGAACTGGAAGGAAAGAGTTCTATAAAGTGCTAGAAATGGCACCAACAGAAAGACTGTTATGATGTGGAGGAGGTGAAGGAGATGAAGAGAATATACCTTGTGGAGCTCAGGAAAGAGCTGGTGCAGGACAGCAAGCTGAATAGGTAGCTTTTGGAAGTACACACACCAGCTGCTCCATTTTTTTGTTCGTATGTGGCAATTGAACAACTTTACTGAATGTGCAATAAGGGATTTTAAGGGAAAGAACAGATAGATAGTACGCCAGAGAATAACTGATCCAAAACTGAACAGCATGGTTGCTTTCAGATGAAGTTTGTGGAGAGAAACCTGAGGGGTTGGGATAGGGAGCTGGATTCTGAAATACACAGCTTGACTCTGAATACCCAAAGGTGAGGGCAAACTAATAATCCGTTTGGATTCAGTACAACTAGTAATTGAGTCACTGAATCACAGAAAGTTTGGAGTTGGAAGGGACCTCTGGAGGGCACCTAGTCCAGCCCCTCTCCTCAAGCAGGGCCACCCAGAGCAGGTTGTCTGGGAATAGGCAGTTAATGTGGTGACCATGGTCTCCAGGCTCCAGGATGAGAACAAGGACAGTTTTGTGCTCTGGTAATCAACTTGCCACCCAGGATGGAGGGGGTTGAAGCCATGGTCTCAAGATCTGGTTTCTGCCCCACAAGGAAAGAGTTACAGGGTGTGAATGAGCGGATCTCACACAGGGTGCATCTACACTGGCATTGGGTTCAAATCAGAAGCATGCTTCTGAGCAAGCTCTCCTGCTAGTTGGAGTTATGTCAATCCACGTGTGAAGTGGTTTCCTTCTGGGCGACACTCAATGCAAAAAACTTCTCAGAGCACTCCACCTGCCAAAGGGCTTTCAGTCCATGGGGCCAGTTATCCAAAGGAGCCGTCCCACCCACTTCCAAAATATGGTTAGTGTGGACACCGGGTTCTTGACACCAAAGGTTTTGCTCTGCAGATCAGTTGCAGTGGGTCTGCACTATGTGCTAATGCAGGTGTAACCACAGAATGCTGATGGTGGCCCTGAAATGGACTCTGAACCACAAAACAATTGAAAATTGACCTGGAATATGACCAAAAGGTTGCAGCAGATGAGCTCTTTACCAGGTCTGGCTTCCCCGAATGACCCTTTTTATGATCTCTGTTTTGTGATGAATTTAAAGATGCCAGTGAACTTCTGGAGCATGTGAAGCTGCAGAAACTCTACAATCAAAAAAAAAATGGGTAATGCTTACATCTTCCTCAAAAAAAAAAAAAGGGAAAAAAAAGGGAAAAAAAAAGAAAAAAGCCTGATAATAGCCTGTACAATGGAAAGGTGTAAAGTCCCTCCGGAAACTTTTAAATGAGGAGACACATCTTGACTTTACAGTCCTAAGGAGAAAGTAAAAGTAACTCAAATCTACTGCCTCTTGTAAGGCGTCTCGTAAGGTTCTGGTTCAAATAAATAAAGTGGGATATAGGCTACAACTGGGATAATTACCGTGGATAGGATTTTAGTCAGTATCTGGGAACTGTAGAATTCAAGGTTGTTAAAAGAATATTAAGTAAAGAATGTCTGTAATGAAAAGTACTTCAACAAGATCATTAATATTTCTTAAAAGAAAAAAAAAGACAAATCCCAAAGCCACCTCCTTTGAATTGCTGCAGTGAGGCTGAGCAAAGAAAAATTCTAAGAACATGAGTAAAATTGTTCTAGGTTGATGTGAAAATCATCACTTACCGACAGTAGTTAAAATGCCATTGCATCCAATCAGTTAATTATTGTTTTCTTTTGTCTCCTCACTCCTTTTTTTTTTCAGTGTCAGTATTTTAGACTCTGTTGGGATGAAAACTGAAGCTGAAATAAGGATATAGTTCATGTGTTAAGCCAAACTTCATAGCAATTTCCTCTGGGAAGGTGGTTGAAACAATAATTCTATGACAAGCATCGAATACAGCTCAGAACAAAGACAAGGGTAAATCATGATATTCCTGTATCACCTACAGCAGTTACCTTCTGTTGCATTATGGCAGGCAGTCTGACCACCTTTAAAAGAGAAGTAGAAGGAGAAAAGAATGAGAGGAAAAATCAGTAAAAACAGAGACAGCAAATAAGGGATACAGTCAGCACAAGCACTTGCCCTTAAGGAAAGCTGAGAGGGGGGACTAACTGTTTGATAGGGAACAGACTTGGAGCTGGCATGAAGGTGCCACCTTTGTGTCATGGGAAACAGAGGAGTTTGTCCACTTTCTTTAGATATTCAGGATTGTATCAAAAATACCTGATGCAGTCATTAGTCATTAGGTTTACAACAACATTTTTTTAGGGGAGAGAAAGCTGAGAATGGGTCTTGGTTTTCTTACAAGTTAGGGTGAAGTAGATCTGAAAGCAGCCAAAATAAATATAGCCCAGAAATCAGATGGGGAAAAACAGCTCTCTCAGTCTTCAGCTGTAGGTGATCTTCCCCTGCCAGTGGGGTTTACTGACACTTTCCTCCCCTGGTGCTTTGTTCTCCTCCCTCCCTCCCTTTTCTGCCCAGTCAAATTGTTCAGCCCCCACCAGTAGCCTGAAGGGAAACACAGACCTGAGATAGGGTAGCTGGCGTAGTCAACACTGTGTCCCCAAAACACCCCTGATGCCCAGGATGCAAAACTTAATTTTCTTCACTGATACAATCAACTTTCAAAAGTCACTTTGAATTCTGCAGTAGTTTGGACCTCGTGTGGTTCACAGGAAAGTAAACAGAAAATTGGGATTCTTCTGCTTCTTTTTCAGTCTTTATGTTTCTTCTTCACGCAGGTTTTTCAATGGCTCCTGACACGATACTGCCTGCTTACTTCTGTGAAGATCCACTCACTATTTTCATTTATTTTGTAAAAGCAAGAAGATTTGGGAACATAGTTCATGGTTTTCTGTAGCCTGTTTTAAACCTGGTCTATTCTGTGTGCACCGCATTACATTATTTAATGTATGTCATTTAAGTGTCTTTTGACATTATTTCAGTGTAAAGAAAAGCAGAGATCAAAGAATTTTGATTTCCTTATTCAAACATAGTTTTCTTCTTTGTGAGAATATTACAGAAAAGATGCAGAGGTGGGAAGAACGGAGCGTACTTTTTGGTATAGACACCTTTCTAGTTTTCCCTTCATAGGGATGTAAGCAGCGCTAAACCTATAACCACTAGGCTAGTAAACTCCTTCTATGGGCTCATTTTACTTTCTCACAGAATTCACCCCTTAGTGAGAGAAGATTTACACTACCTAGTTTTAAATACTGTTATTCAGTAGGAAGCCCAAAAGAAGAACTTTGTGTCCATATGACCAGGAATGGGATTTGCACCTGTCTGTTTCTATATAGTGTCACATTTAACTTACAGATCTTTGGTTAAATTCAGATGGAATGTTTGTTTCAGTACAGGCTCTTTTCTGCAGCTGTGCTGTATCAGGGCCTAATTCTAGGAAGTGAAAAGCACAAGGCCAAATCTCATTGAAATGACCATTATTTGTGCTTGTCAAGCACATCTAAATCTTTCGGCTACTCCTGGCTGTGTAGAGACAGTTTTAAAGCTTAACCCCCTTGCTCAGTATTAAACTTGTGATGTGGACTCCCCTCAGCTTTGTAAAAGCTAACTTCCAGAATCAGAGTAGAAAAATTTATAGAAACATCTTTTGATGTGGGTTGAACCAAAACTGAAGATCGTTAGCCCTCGTCTGGATTTGGAGCTTTCAGTTTATGATTACTTTGTGAAAATAACAACCATTTGAAAAGAAAGGTAAATTAGAACATAGCAGCCACCGTAAGTCAGCAGGTCACAACAGTTTTTGTATGCCCAATGTGATAGCTATCTTCCACCAAAACCAGTTAAAACATACTTAACCTAGAACTGGGTCAAGTACCTGATAAAGATTCTCACCCCAGTGCTGAATTTTCCTATATTGCAAGTTCAGTCCGCACCACACACTCAGCGTTCACATCATATTTGGGTCCTATTTTAGGAAAGGATTCATCAATTGGTAAACAGGTACATATTGCTAAAGCTTGGCCAGTGCAAATGCCACTTTACCAACATTCATTTATTTGAATGACAAGGTCAGGTCTCGGGTTTTTAATTAAACAAATTCAAAAATACTCTAGGAATATGTAGGTCTGTTGAAATGTTTGAAGTAGCTTACAAATCCACTTTTCTTGGACAGTCACGGAACAAGTATAATTGATACTGACTGATCATAAAATAAAAATAAATATATGTAAGTTAAAAAATAAACCAGTTTCCTAACTCCTGTGTTGGAGGAACAGCCAAAAGAGCCATGAAAGTGCTATGGTTTCTCTGTGGACGCAAAATTGGTAAGTGTGAAATATTCATGCAATCTGGGAGGACAGGGTCACTGAGATAATACCCTACGGCAAGTTAGAATGAAAATACTAATAATGAAAATGATTAATTTTTTTTAGAAAAGAAAATGTGAAAGTAATTGACAATATTATTACATCCAACTAATTTACATTTGAATGCACCTTAGTTTATCTCGCATCTCTTAGCACAAATAATAATTCTACAATAGCTAAAAGGAAGTGATGTGACTTTCAGTTATATCATACAGTGTCTAAAAAATGTCCATGTTAATGCCTGTTGTACAATCACAGCTGTTAGTTTTTCAAGTAGTATTTTGAAGACTCTCAGTCACTTCCAGCCCCCAAACAAGCTCCCCCACCCCCGTCAGTGTCCTCTCCTTCTCCGCTGGTTCTTGCTCGGGGGCTTCAGGAGACTCTCTCGGTATTTCACGTTTGTGTGGAACAGTCGGACCATTTCATGGTCTTTGTTATCCAATACTCTGGGCAGAAAGAGAGATGATTTCTGTGTCCTGCGAGTTTTAAAACCCCTTCTGGGTCGTCCTTTCCCATTGATTGAGACATACCAGAGTCTCTCTGCACTGGCTTTGCGCTTGGTGCCGGCTCTGTTAGGTACAGTCCTGTAGAGACGGGACGCGTAGGTATTATAACCTAATTCATGGATCCTCTCCACAAACTCACACTCTGCATTATAATTTTCCTGTAAAGCAAACATGACAAAGTTTAAGAAAGACTATATGGGCAGTAGCTCTCTTCTATCTCAATATGGTTAGACTAGTCTTAGGCAAGACTCTACTCAGTTTTAAGATAAGGACAGCTACACATGTGGTAAGAAAAACTCAGACTGGGGCTACAAAAGGTGGGCAGAAGGGAAGGTCTGAGCCTGAACTGCTGTGCAACCCAGTGCTGTCAGCTGTGTGAGTGTACTCTGTGGGTCAGAGACAGAAAGAAGCCAAAAAACCAATTTGAAAACAAAAAATGGTAGGTGAATAGGAATGAATAGCTCTGCTGATTGTTCGGCTGTAAATGTAATCTTTTTGTGCTTAAGGATCTAAATGAGCCTGTGAACTGGACAGATTATTTAATTGCTGCCTATCAACCTTTGACATCTATTAAAAAGGTAAAATACTACAGTTGAATGTAAAATGTGGCTCTTTAGATGGTATATTAGTAGTTAAATACACCTGCAAGTCTATTACATCCAATTTGTTACAGTTATTTGAGCAGAAAACAACACCTTTATGAAGCTTCTTTGTTTGCTTCAGCATAACAAAATGAAAGCACACCCTGCCCACCAGTGTGTTCCTCCAAAATACTAGGCTGCTCCTTTATCAGACTGGAAGCAAGAATACACACCCATCCTGGGTGCTCACACTGTCAAAATTTGCTCTTCTTCATCTGATCCTCAACTGAGAGGTAAGAGTGTGCAAAAGCCTGGCAAAAGAAACTCCTCCCTCCTCCCTGGGAGCAGGAGAAATGGTGCAAATAAAAGGACTTCCCACACTGTACATCTCTTCTTAACTACAAAATCATCTTTGCTGTACCTGTGTGATTAAGACTTCAGTATCTAACACGTAAAGCACAGAGGCAGAGGGGAACTGCTACCATGGTCTTTATAGAGGGTTTTTGTTAGTATTGCCTCTGTGGAGGACATAGAAAGGGCGCAAGCAGCCAGGCTGGGGCCAGAAAAGCCACAGGCTCCATTAACAATATGGCTTTAATGCTGTTCATTCACCAGAAATGCAGATAGATGTTTAACTAGATTTTAAAAGACTCAACATGTGTCCTGGTTTTGGCCAGGATAGAGTTAATTTTCTTCCTAGTAGCTGGTATAGTGCTTGCTTTGGATTTAGTAGAATAATGTTGATAACACACTGATATTTTAGATGTTGCTAAGTAGAGCTCACACTAGTCAAGGACTTTTGCAGCCTACCATGCTCTGCCGGGTGCGCAAGAAGCCGGGAGGGGAGAGGGAACAGCCAGGACAGCTGATCCAGAGTGACCAAAGGGATATTCCATATCATATGACATCATGCCCAGTATATTAACCGGGGGGGAGCTGGCTGGGGGCACAGTGATCACAGCTCAGGGACCGGTGGTGTCACTTGGCCAGTGGTAAGCTGTTGCAGCACTTATTTTTTTTCCCTGGGTTTCACCTCTCTCTCTTTCTCCTGATGTTTTCCATTATTATTATTACTATTATTATAATGATTATTAAACTGTTCTTATCTCAACCCACAAGTTTTCTTGCTTTGGCACTTCTGATTCTCTCCCCCATCCCCCTGGGGACGGGGGCAGTGAGCGAGAGGCTGTGTGGGGCTCAGTTGCTGACTGGGGCTAAACCACAACGCTCAGCTTCACAGCTGTAAAGCGGAAATGCCCTTCCTTGCAAGGACAAGAGTTTCATGTGCTGTAGTGCTGGAGCCCATGCAACTACCACATCTGGTAGCTTTGTCCTGCTGTCTGCCTCAGTTCTGGCTGTAGAGGATTTATTGCAGAGGATAAACCTAGAGGATTATCATAATCTGCTAAGGACACAAAAGAATTCTGCAGGCTCAACAAACTCATCTTATTGACATGGGAAAATTGGTGATCCAAGGGATCGCCAACGGAGTTATTCCAATACCATTTCATAAAATGCTGTCTGTATAATTATGCCCACAGACACCAGCCTTCTTTGAAATAGGGGCCTTGCACAGGTTCCTCACACCGTAACGTCAGTGAAGTTGTTGGTCAGTTTTTTCTAGGCAAGCAAAGCCAGGAAGCTTCTCCTGAGCTAAGCCCTCACCCTTTGCTTCTTCTGTGAAAAAAGCTGGAGTGGAATAGCTTTTCCTGGACTGTCCTTCCAGCTCTGAAACACAAGTCTGAAAGAGTCTCTCTCAAACTTGAGCTGGAACAGCAAAAATTATCTTATCTAGCTGTACAGAAATGTTTCATGGCTGATATTCCTTGGCATGTGACAGCTGAACAAACTTCAGGATGGCCTGATGCCCCTCACACAAGAAAGGGAAGTCCAGAAGGAAAGTAATCTCAGGGCTACCCTACTCTAGGCTTTTCTCCACTCTAGGAGAGGAGCTTTTTGGCTCAGAATTTGTTTAGTCTTATTTTAATTAAGTTTAATCTAGAGGAAAAACATACCTATTTTGAACAAGAAAGAGAGAAAGATGAGAAAGAACTTGAAAATCCATCCTTCCCATCAATTTCTTTGGGGCAGACACTGCCTCTGAGCTGGTGGAGCAGCTCAGTTGAGAAAGATGCCCATTTTAATCAGACTATTAACTGGGAGCGTATAAGTGGCCAGCCTTAGCTCTGGCACAGCAGAGCTAGTATGTCCTCATTCCACTTCAGCTGCATTTTCCTTTGCCTAAATTGTTTGTGGTCTACTTCTCTGCACCAGCAAAGAACATCACCTTTACACCCAGGCCCTTTAATCAGTGTGCATCACATGAGACACATTACAGTGGCTGGATCGGAAACACTATCAGAACATTCTTGAAAAGGTGGAGTAAAACACATTAAACCAGGGAGGCAACTGAGTTGATTGTGTTACCTAGGTTGCATTCACATGGAAAAAGCTCACGTTGCTGGAGGATATATCATGCTGTTCAGTTCAACAGAATTATGTGTAATACTAATTGGAGGAAGCAAATTTCACATAGTCGTGTTTTACCCTCTTCAAATCTGTTTCCATACCACAGGATTCCTGGGGAAACTGCGCGGTATGGCTGTTACACAGTAAGAGATCACAAGATTGCTAGGGATGTAATCAAAGACAATGGAAGAAATTCAAGTAGGTAGATAATGTGTATAGTATACACACCAACAAATACACCTTAGTATGTCTCTGAATGTGAAGTCGTCTAGGCTAAAGTATTTTAGTCACTGAGAGGAAATATTGGCTGGGCTGAAAAGGCAAGACTCCCACTAAAATCAGGTTTTACCTCAAAGATCGGGACAAAAAATGAGGTCAAAGGAGTAGAATAAGGTGTTTATTTTCACCTTTATCCTCTTGCACCTTCTCATACTTCCTTTCCTTGCTATAGCCCTGCCTTTTAGTACCTGCAAATTCTTTCACCGCCCAAACAAATGCTCTGTGCAAAGAAGCTCCCATCAGTAGGCTGCTTTCCTGTAACAGAGGTGCTCTGTTGCTTCTGGACATTATTTATCTGACATGTATATCCTCTGCCAGTGTCCAAGACCCTCATCAAATATAAATATGGATAATTCCGAATAGAGATGGACATTACGCACTGCAAAGGCTGGCTCCTGAGGTCTTTGTCCGTGCACCCAGTTGCCCAGGGCTTTGGCCATATGAAATACCTTTGCCAGATATATTCTCCTGCCTTTGGCCGTACAGGCAATAAGAAAGTAAGAACACAGCTTCTTTCACCTTTAAAAATATACTGATTGGTTGCCTGTAACAATTCCAGACAGAAATCTGTTATAACATTACTCTTTTCTCTAGAAATGTTTATTTATAAGAAATCAGTGCTCTCCACTGGCCCTGTTCTCCCCATCAGAAATGACAGGCATACGCCAGTCTTAAGTAAAACTTACTGATGCATAAAGTCTGCCCCTTTTGTTCATGGCCAGGTATCTGCCAGAGAACAAGCCCTTGATGGCAACGATTCCAACATCAACAGCAGTTATTTCAAGGATACCTAGAAACAGAAACAGTTATGAGATATGTTGTTGCTCCCCATCACGTGTAATTTTTGGAGATGCATTTGAACGACTGCTTACCTGCAGGGTATGATTTCACAGCTATTGCTAGCTCACACCAAAATCATAGTGCAATCAGCGAATGAAACAAGACTATTAGCTGAAATAGTGTAAACCAATGACCATGTGGGGAATTGTTTGAGGCAAGCTTGACAACAAACCCCTAGATGTCCGATTGAGATTGAACTCTTTCAAAAATGAAAAAGATCTGACACTGAACTAGAGGTTCACTTAATCCTATATGTATATAAAAAAGTTTAAATCCTCTTTAATGCTTAGGAACACAAGACCTCTTGACTTATTGAAACCAGTCACAAAGCTGTCCATTCCAGGACAAAGCCTTTGCTGAGGTCTCCGGAGGGTAGAACAGAGTGAATCGGCTGCACTTTAGAGCCATGTATATAATCATGAAAGGACCTTGTCATTTAGGAGGTCAATGTAGCCCTCCAGACAAGGACAATATGGCTGTTTGAACCAAATTAAAAGGGAGATTTTCAGGCCATCGAAGATGGGGGTCTCAAACACAGGAAGCGTCACAGGTGAGGCCAAAACGTTTATGTCCAGCCAAAGGTGCCACGAGGCTGATGGAGGCACAAATGGCCATTGAGTTACACGTGCAGGGCTCCCTAGCTGGCTCGCTCAAACTCTGCTCTCAGTTCTCCAGCTATGGCCCAATGGCTCGGTACTTTCCATAAGCGTTTGAAGGTGAGAGGTGACCCTTGCACCCAAACCCATTGCTGCCTTTTGGCAACGATAAAGCAAAGCCAGGGGCCTGTCCCCTTTGCAGAGCTGGATTGCTGGCCTGAGAGAGTTGGAGTGGTTTTGGTACAGCTGTTTTGAATCAGGCACTAGTTTGCTGCTGAAGGATGCCTCCTCCAGGCTTTGATAGTGAGGGGGTTTTTCCTCTAGGAAATAGTGGTTTTCCTTTATGGACTTCAGACAGATCCCTGAGGTCCCCCTATCTCTGTGTGCCATCACCAGCTGGGATTTACGCTTCCTGGGGCGGTGGGGCCGGGGTGGAGGCCGGGCTGCGCCCGCGGCCGGGGCTGGGCTGGATGCGGGGGCGCCCGGGGCTCCCCCCGGGGCTGCGGCATCTCTGAGCCCCGCTCTCCTCCCTTCTGCCGCCCTCGCACAAACCCCCTCACTCCCGACATATCCCGTTTCATCTTAATTACCGCCGATCCCCGGCACATGTCAAAGGGGACAGATGTGATTTAGCCCGTGGAAGCTCAAGGCCCCCAGCGGGAGAGAAGCCGGGGCGGGACGAGGGAGGCGAGGGCAGGTTGCAGCCCGTCGAGGAGGGCCCCGGGGAGGTGTGAGGGCACCGGCTGCCCGGCGGTCCGAGCCAGGGTAGGGCTAGCATGGGAAGCCCCCGGAGGAGCGAGGGCAAGTGACAGGTCGGGCGGGGCGGGCAGGGCAGGTTCCCGGTTCCCGTCGGGGGGCGACCTTGGGAAGGAGCTGGGGTTTGGGGGTCCCGCTCTGTCCCGCGGGGACCCAGCTCTGCCGCAGCCGGCTGTGTCCCCGGCCCGGGGGCAGAGGGGGCTGCCCCGGGGAGCCCGCCAACCCCCGTGGACAGAGCGGGAGCCGGACCCGGAGGGTGCGAGGGCGCGGAAAGGGCGTTGCGGGGTCCAGCGGAGCCGCCACGCCGAGGCGAGGTCTCGCCGAGCCCGGCGAGGGAAAGGGGCGAAAGCCCCGGCGGCTGGGGGTGCTGCTGCTCCCCGCCAAGGAGCCCCAGCCGCCGGCCCCGCGGCAGCGCCGGGCAGGAGGAGAGGCGGGAGCCGCTTCGCCGCCCCCCCGTCCGGCACCGTCCCAGCAGCCGCTCGATGCTGGAGCGGGACGCGGATGGTCCGAGCGAGAGACCCCCGGCCCGGGGGAAGGTGGGGTGGGGAAAGGTGAACCCGGTACTCACTAAAGACGCTGTTTTTCTCCAGGGTGCCGTTGATCTTGCCGTTGAGGTGGATCTGGAGGTGGTACTTGGTGGCACAGTAGAGCTTCCTGCGCCTGGGCGCTCCCCCGAGGTGCTCGTAGACGCCGCCGCGGCCCCCTGCATCCCGGCGCGGCCGGGGGTCGCTTGGGGGGGCTCCGGCGGCCTCGGGGACCCCCGCGGCCCGCCCCGGGGACCACGGCTCCTGCAACAAACTCAGGAACAAGATCCAAATTATAACCATTGTGGCATGATGGCCGCAGCGCTTAGTCTGCTGGGGAGATGGAGGCTTGGAGCGAGTGACACCAGGGGTCCCATTAAAGACGTCTTGCTAGCAGCACTCCAAAGTTGCCGAGCGCGCACTGGTTCGAGCCGCGAAGCATTGGCAAGTTTTTATCAGCCTCGATCTGGCCCTTTTATCTGTCTCAGATTTACTTAAATCAATAGACATCAGCAAAGGTCCCAGCTGTTTGTATTAGATGGAGCTGCCGTGATCAGCCTTCTCCTTGGGTTTCCAGATAGGCAGACGGCATGCATGAGAGACGGAGAGGCAGAAGGGGGGGGGGGGGGGGGGGGGGGAAGAGAGAGAGACACCCACTGAATTTCGGCCGGAGACTGTGGGGAAAATAGTTGATCGACGGAGCATAGAAATAAAAGCAGCTTCCTGCAACAATAGCCTGATCTGCGACCAATTGATACAAAGCAGAGGAGGCAAAAGGTATCAGTCTCGTGTGAACTCCCAGAGTGCAGCGTGGATAAAATTACACAGCATCTCTCCCCGACACCCCGCAGACCCGCACCCCCCCCGTCGGCCCCGCGGAGAGGCGCGGTGCAGCCGCGGACCCTCCGCCAGGCACCGCCGCCCCCTGCCCGCCTGCGGCACCCGGGGACGGGGGATGAATGGGGAGGAGGGGGGGTGAATGGGGAGGAGGGGGGGGCTGATGCTCTAAGCGAATATCTTCGCTTTTGCAAGCGCGCGTGTTACAGGCAAAGTGTAAGAAAGGGGGTGCGGGTCGTGGCTTCTCGGGAGGCTAGAAGGAGAAGCGCACGTTTTGATGGCTTTCACCCAGGCGTCAGGACTTGTGTGTGTGTCCCCCTTTGTCCCCGCTGTCGAAAGCAAACAGTTATTACTAAATCAATCAGTTCACAGTTACAAATAATGCGCATTATTTAGATAGGTCTTGCAAGATGTAGTCATTTCTAAAATAACTTAGACAAAGCAGGGCCCAGCGAATGTTGTTAGACACGTCCCTGGACGCGTTTGCAAGAAGCCGGAGCTAATCCTGTTCCCTACTCCGGTGCCTGGGAAGTCTCATTAGCTACAGCAGATCTGCACTCGCTACCATGTAGCTTCACACAACTGCCTACGCTTTCAAAATATGATGGAGCTACCTATAAATAAATATAAAAGAAGGCAAAAGGTTCAACAGCTTGGTGAATTACGCTGTCCCCGGGTGCTACTCAAAGGCAGCTCGTTAATTAGATTTGCATCTGAAACAGGCAGTGGGAGTTTTGGGGAAGTGTTTGAGAGATAATTAGTATTAATGTGCTCGAAGGGCACACAAATACACCTTTGAAGTGAGTCACGTCAGAATTCAAACGTTTGACCTTGATCAATATAAATTTTTTCCAGAATCGATGAACAAGAAAAGGTCTATAAATTTTTTTAAAGGCATTCCTATGTAGAGCAAGAGGATTTTCTTACACCTTAAAGAGGTCTTAAAAAAAAAAAAAAAAAAAAAAAAAAGGAAGCTTTTACTACCGGGAAAATAAGGGAAGAGATACGACCTTTCCCTAACAGGAATAGCAGGAGGACAAAACTATCCCGAAAACTACTCCCTATTTTAAGCTGTGCTTAATATTTAGTAGTTCTCCAAGGCTAAAAGGCTTTTCATTATATAGTCGTTTGAAATAAAAGGAAACACATAAAAAACCCACAAGCACCCCTCTCCGCCATTACCACCCCTTCCTCCCCCTTTTCTTCTCCACAAGTTAAGCCCTAGCCTCACAAGGAGAGTTTGATCTGGGGATGATAAATGTTTGTACAATTAATTCTTTATTGCTGTGCCTCTGCAATGCCACTTCCAGGCAGTCTTGTAGTTCCTGTATATTTAGTAAGAGCAAACGACGGGGAATTAAAATAATTAAAGCGGTGTATCCACGTAAAAATATGAAAACATAAACACGCAGGACCCCAGCCGTGGACTGTGTGCAGAGGGTGCTGGGGGGCGTGTTTCTTGCTGGCCAAATCCTCACACACACCCCCCTCAAAAGAAGAACCCCTCCGAAAAACCTCCCTCCTGGGGGTGCACTGCAAATCGTGCCCTACGGACTCGTAACCTCTGCCGAGCTGCAAGGCAGCAGTGGTGGCAGAAAAATAACTCTTAACATGCCACGAGTCTCCCGAAAGATGCTTCCACCGGCACGGCGCGAAGGGGAGATAAAAGGTAATTACTTTCAGTAATTACAGCGATCTCCTTCCGAGTAAATCTCAGGTCTTGTCCCGAGCCTAGTGCATCGCCCCGCAGATCTGCAGCTGACATTTTACAGTTTGGGATTCGCAGGGCATTTTTCATTAGTGCTCGGGGGGGGAAAAAAAAAATCAAACCCCAGTCCCGCAAAATCCTCCTCCCGCCCCCCACCGCACTAATAAACCCAAAAGGCTGGTGGGTGGAAGAGTAACACGTTAATGACTTTTGCTCAAATTGCTTCCATCTTGATCACATTTTCATAATTAGCACCATCATCTACAAATCTTTCCGCCCTGGGCATCTGACACAGACAGGCTTCCCAAGCGATGTGTATTCTACTTATTAGGGAGGGGAGCGCTTCTAGGTCTATCATTAATGGTTGCTTTTCAAATGAAATGAATACGACCTCCATGGAAATATCAAAGGGCTGGAGCTACCTTGTCTCGCTTGGTACGACACTGAATAGCGAACAGCCTTAAGTCGTTTTGCTCTAGTCAGACATCTATACAATAAAACATAAGCCCACTCTTGTATATTTTAAGTTGTCTGGTGACCATTTCTGAAAACAAAAAGGGTCCCTTTGATGTGGTCTAATTCTAACAGGGGGTGGGACGTCAGATGTGGTCTACCGATTCTTTCTGGAAATATTTTTAATTATGCCCCAAAGCTCCTCGTAGCCCCAAAGTAATAATCAGCAGTTTGAGTCTGTTACTTAATGTGGAGGGGAGGGGAGGCTCGAGACTTAAATTAGAACTACAACCGATAACGACCTATTCATTCGCTCGAAACGTGGGATTTTTAAATTGAACATGTTAGGTATCGATTATTCTTGAAGCTTGACCTTGCTAAGGGAATATAAGGGGTATTTTTTGTTTGGTGTTTTTTTTACAGGTTTTTGGTTTTGGTTTTTTTTTTTACAGTTAAGCCATAAAACCAGGATTTCTCTTGACATGGCATGGGGTAAAAGTGAGTATTTGGGACAGATGCTTTCATCCTTGCAGCGGGCGCGCTGCGAGCGCACAAAGCACTTGTACTCTGGACTAAGTGCCCTCGGAGAAGGACCGAACATTCGGGTACGTGCGTCTAAGATCTTCATGACGAAGCAATGGCTATTTCTGTTTGAGTATTGCATAAATGTAGATATGGGGGAGGAAAAAAAACTGCAAAATTTTGAACACCCCCACCCGCCTTAAAAATACTAACTAACTAACTAATACTAGCTAACTTCAACCTGTAATAAACTTTGCACACACACACGTTTTGCACCGGTTCGGCTGTAAGGCTGCTGTGAACCAGGAGCTGCTGTTACCAGGCGGTCCAACGCCTCTGCTGCTGCAGCCGCGCCTGCCCCTCGCTCCCCCGGCCCCGGAGCTGATTTACGACCGGCCCGTTACTCTAACGAGAGGGAAGTTACAATTTGTAGAGCAATAAATACCGAGGCGGTGGGTGGAGCCCCCAGCAGGGAAAGAAAAAAAAAAAATCGCCCTCCTTCACCAATTAAAAATCCATCCGAGCTGAAATGTGGACCGTGGGAAGGTCTCAAAGAAAACAGCCTCGGCGATTATTAGGTGTTTGTTTGCAATGTGCTAATGCCATCCTCCGAACATAACTTTCCTGCCCGATGCAGTTCGCTCACACCTGCTGGTACCGGGAAGAGGTTCTAAAATTCAATTGATTTTTATTCAGCTATATTTTGTCTTCTTTGTGGTTTCCTAGCGGGGCTGTTCTGCACCCTGCGAACAATATAATCTTGTTTAAATGACTTTCCAGACCACACAGCATCGCATTACCCTGTTCTATATGTGTAGGCAATACCGTTTATTGTGTTGTACACTATTAACTCCCGGAGAGCAGGATGAAGGGAGAGCGGAGGAGGAAAGCTCCGGGGAGTAAATTCATAGCTTCCAAGGTTCAGGTTGCTTTCTCAGGTGGAGAAAATAAGATTTAGATCATTTCAAATGAAAAGAGATAGAATTCTCTAAAGGAAATGTTAAACACGTAACAGGCAAATCCTCTTTCTTTTTGCTTTATCCGCACATAAGAAATGTTTTTCATGTTTACAGTTACTTTTTATGGTTTATGGACAAACAAACTGAGGTCTTCAGATTTAGGATGGTACGGTTGGCTCTATACATATTATGTGAGCTACCGCTATATTACATATCAGATAATAAATTAATTTAGAACTTTTAAACTTCTGTGTTTAGGTTAAAAGCATGTGTGGTTTACTGATATCATTGAGATCTGCTAACTTATCCTATATGTATTATCATTTTATTAACATGAAGAAGCAAATGCCTAAGTTCCTTACTCCAGGAAATTCCTACTAAAGTTGGCAAGAGTTTCTTTGGCTGAGGACCGAGGGATTAATCCTTCATTCAAATTCCATGGAATTCACTAAGAGCCTTTTCTTTAACACCAGTGAATTTGGATCAGGCCCAATCTTATTACTAGAAAAATTATTTTCTCTTGTTTGCAGATAATCTCTTAATGGTTTACTGAATGAAGAATATTCAAAACAATGAACGCAGCAACATGAAACAAAAATTTTCAAGCTCTTTCTTCCCTCTGTTGCTTCCTCCTTTTCAATACAAGAAACAAAGGAAACAGTAGAAGAAATGTAACACTACTGAAATATGTGCGACGGTGCAGTTTAGATGACTGTCACGTGGCTTGTAAGGATTTGTGGCAGGCTCAGACCGTGCTACAATAGGGATATTCAGACCAATACAGAACTATAAACTGCAGCCATGAAGATAGCTAAACGCACGAGATATGGGGATGTCTGGAAGAGGAGAAAGGGAGTGTAAAAACAATGGAAATGTAATTTGTTGATAACTTGGGGACCAGATTTGTATACCTGCTTCACACCTTTGATATCTCAATCATCACTTAATAGCCTGAGCTCTTGGAAATCTACTCCTTTTTTTTTGTAACTCAGCATGTGTTTTTGAAATTGGCTTCAAAGCATTTCTTTAGGTTTAGAGAGAATTGAGGTGTACCTGAGAGAAGTATCTAGCCCATATCCATGAAGTAATTGCGCTTCATGCCTGCAGGACCTGCTATTCAGATAAATCTCTTACTACTTTTAGAATTTATCCCCTGGTTACTTTCACAATCAGAGGTTTGTTACGATCTCACTCAGCCCTGCAAATCTTTGGGAATTGGGTTACCTGAAGATAAAAGATCTCTCTTTCTCCAAGCTGTGGTTGGATCAACACTTTGCAAAATCAGATGACAGGCATAGGGGTCAGGCCCAGGTCTGTGCACGGGGCTGCCCAAGTGCCAGGGATAAAAACTGGAAGTAGCTGCCTTAGGCAAATGCCACGTACAAGAACATATGTCCCTGGAGGAAAAAAAAACTAGAGCCAGGAATTATCCACTCTGAACTGAAGATTAGTAACTGTTGCATTTAAACTTTTCTGGTTTTAGGAAAGATGACTTCAGATCAAGGTTTGCACCATACAACTGGGGTTTTCCCAGAATATCCCATTCGTGGTTATAGGTTGTCCTAAGGTGGTCACGATGTAGTGCCCTGAAGTTTCACCTAGATCAAGTGATAAGAAAGAAGGCCAAGTCGTCAGGGGAAGTACAGGCAAGGAAAAGTTCTGCAAATTTCACGTCTAAAAAGATAATGTAGAGAACAAACAGAAACACAAATTAAAATCAGTACCTTAGATGAATCTCAGTGGAATTCCTTCTTTTGCCTCAAGGGAAGAGATAAAAGTACCTGGCACTTGTCCCTGGCACATAAAGGAATGATCCCATTTGTATTCCTCACACACATGTGCACAAACACACACTGACATGCTACACGGCAAAGGTGAGAGGAAAATGTGCAGTGCAGAGCAGGAACAAATTAAAAGGATCTTTCCTTCTGGTCCTCCCTGCATCTACCTCTCAGGGCCTGGATGGAAAACAAAATGGAGCAATAAGTAACTCCTGACTGTCCTAGGTATAGCTGCAAATATAGGAGTTTATCGCTAGACCCAATGTCACTGCAGCCTGTTTGGTTACAGAGTTTCAGACACTGGCCATGACATCTCTATCCCATCTGTGTCAGGCAGGTAGGACACCAGGGCACTCAGGACACTGGGGTGGTCCTGAGTAGTCCCGAGAGGTTTAGCCTGAAATCAGTGTTATTTTGCTCCCCTCCAGGTCTCTGTCATGGCCATCCGGGAGGTCTGCAGTCAAGGAGAACATGGGACCATGCTCTGGGGTTTACCCAAGCTAACAGAAAAGTGGCCTTAACTTGACAATGTGTGGGTATAGATCCTTCCCACAGAGTCCTCTAGGGAGGGACTGAAGGTCTCTCTTGCTAGATTTGGAACTCCCTAGAGGAAATTAGCTGCTGAGAAAAAACACGTATGACCTTTCCTCACACTTTTTTCCCGTTTTGTGGAAGCAGAAGTGCTACTACTTAAATCCTTCTGACCAGTGGTATGAACAAGGAGGAATTAATCTCTTTTCACTACTACATCCACCTGTCTTCTTTTGGGAAATTTATACTTTTTATATGGCGCTTTAACGTAGGCATTTCAAGGTAGAGCTTGCAGTATTTCTCCTGTGCAATAGCAGGGCCCAGCAGTACAGCTGTCATCTGAGATGCCACCACACTGACTTCCCTTTTGCATAACGTTTCAGCATCCCTCCCTGGGGCACTTGTTGTCTGGGTATCAAACCCTCTTTGCCGGCTTCTCATGCAGCCCCAGCAGCCCCTGCTGCCTCGCTCCTGGCTGCCCTCTCCCCTTCAGCACCTGCTCTTCTGTAAGGCAGAAGGCTCCAGTACCAGGGTCCTGTCCTGTCACTGGCTGCCCCATGTAGCAGATGGGGCCTCAGTTTCTCTGGCACTCTTCTGCAGCTTTTAACAATTTGTTTTTTCATAGTAATTTCATTAATTAGGTTATTAATCAAGTGATTAATACCATGTTCTAGACATCCTATATCTAAGACAGAGCATCTAAGAAAGTAATGGGTAGACCAGGACAATTTGGCTCTCCCGTTTCAACCCAATTTGACAAGTGGGTAAGGCTGTCAGAGCTGCTAGACCTGAAGGTATATTTTTCACCTGTAACATAAAGAGGGAGGTTTAATAATTTAATAGTATGTTATCTTAGTGCACTTTCGAATCTGAGACAGACTTCTACTTATGTCCTTGGAGAAATTTCATAGAAGTGATGACCCAAATTAGCAACGTGTTAACCAAAAGAAACAGAAGATATTCCTGAAGAATCTTAGAAGGAAGGTGCAGACATAATTTGTGATTGACAACAACACAGAAATGACTGCATGTGACAGCTGGTGCCGCAGAGCCATGGAACCTCACTACTTGCAGCCTCTGGTTTAAATTAGTACTTAATAGCCCCAACAGAATATTCACCCACCAAAGAGGGCTTTTTGTTGGCAAAGGGATATATTGTGATCAATAAAAGAGGTCAGGGCCACTTTCCTTCCTGGTCTGTACACTGCACAACTGCAGCACTGCTGACTGCTGTAACTCAGTCTGAGACACCAGTGCTTAGATACCAGATTTCAGGTGATGCCTGAGCTAAGGGCTTGCACAGATGTGGTTGTGTAAGCATCAGGTATAGGGAATTTTGGTATCACCAACATCCACAGCCAAGCTCCACATGTGCTGGAAGCCACAGGTGAATTTGTAATGGATATTTTTCTCATTGCTGCTTTGGCATCTGTCTCCCTTTCCTTAGAAGTTAAGTAACATAAGCTCATAAACTCAGAACTGCAGAACTAGGAGTTAATGGCCACTGTTATTTTATCCATCTCTAACCCTTATTGCCACATTTCACCCCACTTCACTATTTCTTTCAGAGATTTTTCTCACTGGGAAATGAAATATGACCTTCTCTCTCCTGTAGTTGGGATGTCTGACTTGTTACACAGATGATTCTTTTTTTCATCACACCTGAATACCCCCAGCATAGGTGAGTTGCATCCTATAGATGTAGCATCTTCGACATCTTTACTGAGACCTTTTTTTAGGTGGATATGTACAGACCAGAATTTTTCCTTTGGCTTGGTTTAAAAGTATTGATGTATCTTGCAGAATTGGTTCTTTAGTGAATTACAGAAAGCTGGATAAGTACTTGTTTATATCTTGATGCCTGAGAACCACTTTCTCCAAAGGCCTGTCGCTAGTGGTGTTCCCCAAGGGTCTGTGCTGGGTCCAGTCCTGTTCAACATGTTCATCAATGACCTGGATGATGAGATAGAGTATAACCTCAGCAAATTTGCAGATGATGATACCAAGCTGCGAGGAGTGGCTGATACACCAGAAGGCTGTGCTGCCATCCAGCGAGACCTGGGCAGACTGGAGAGCTGGGCCGAGGGGAACCTGATGAAGTTCAACAAGAGAAAGTGCAAGGTCCTGCACCTGGGGAGGAGCAACTCCATGCACCGGTACAGGCTGGGGGCTGAACTACTGGAAAGCGGCTCAGTTGAGAAGGACCTGGGAGTGCTGGTGGACAACAAGTTGACTGTGAGCCAACAATGTGCCCTTGTGGCCAAGAAGGTCAATGGTATCCTGGGGTGTGTGAAAAGCAGTGTGGCCAGCAGGGCAAGAGAGGTTATCCTCCCCCTCTACTCAGCCCTAGTGAGACCACATCTGGAGTACTGTGTCCAGTTTTGGGCCCCCCAGTTTAAGAAGCATGTGGAACTGCTCGAGCTATGAAGATGATCAGGGGACTGGAGCATCTCCCTTACGAGGAAAGGCTGAGACACTTGGGTTTTTTCAGCCTGGAGAAGAGAAGGCTGAGGGGGGATTTCATCAATGCCTATAAATATCTGAAGGGTGGGTGCCAGGATGATGGGACTAGGCTCTTTTCATTAGTGCCCAAGGGCAGGACAAGGGGCAATGGGCAGAAGTTTGAACATAGGAAGTTCCACCTCAATATGAGAAATATGAGAAAAAAACCCTTCCCTGTGTGTTGATGGCTCTTACTATAAGATTACAATGAGGATCTAACTAGGATCATTTCACAGTCCAAAACTGCAGAACAATCTAAATAAGACTACTGGAACCCCAGGGGGTCTCTGGAAACTGTCATTTTATTTTCTTCTCTGAAATACACTTTCCTCTGATTTTAAAACTTAACCACAGTAAGCCAAAACACATCAGGAATTTCTGCAACAGAAGGGAACCAATCTTTTTCAGGAAAGCAAAGAATCTTACTGAAATATTTGGAAGTCACCCACCATAAGAAGATATTCCAAGAAGCAACAGCCTTTGCAGAATTTCTCAAGTGGACATGTTCACAAGAGCGCAATGCTAGTCACAACCTCTCCTTTTCCCGTCATCGGATCTTTAGCAGACATATTCTTCCAGACTGCCACTAGCTTTTTTCAATAGATTCTTTTCAGTTCTCAGAGCTGCAGGACTCCAAATAAAGTCAGACACAGGTTGCAAAAAATGATCCCCAAAAGAGTTTGGAAGACCAGTTAGCTGCAACACTCCTGTCTCAAGGTTGTGAACAAGGGTGAATTGTAATATGAAGAAGTCTGATCCCTTACGTGAGGTCCAGGGCACTGTCACCTCTTTGTCTCAGAAGCATCTTGTTTACTCATATGTGAAGAATGTTGCCTGGAGTTGTGCTCCAGATAGATACATCAAAGTGCAACATGGTTCCTTAAAAACTGTTCTCTGTATCAGACCTCAATAAGGGAATCCTGGAATATTTTTCAAAGACACTGCTTCAGATAGTTTGGATATTGCTAAAAGAAGCACAGTTCTACTTCCCCACCTCTCCACCATGGCTTTTATGCACAGCTGATCCAGGGATAACAAATCCTACCCTGTGCTTGCAAAATCTTGCACCTGGTGACAGAAGTCCCCTCTTTTTTTGACTCTGTTTGGCTTTTCCCCCACTCTGCACTGGAAGAAATCTCGGTATGGAGCAGGAAAAGTTGAGAGACTTATTCATCAGTTGTACCATTTCCCCTCATGAAAGTGAACATGTACATAGCATTTTCAGTCCACTATCCAAACCAATCCAGCCTGGCCATTAAATATCCAAAATACACTCATTCCTGGGTAAGAAAAAACAAAGGAAGCACACAAAAGCAATAGTCTCCTCTGCTCCTTGTATGCCCTTGTCTTCTGCCGCTCAGGAGGGTGCAAGTGATGCCCAGCAAGGCTTGCACCAACTCTCATTCTGTACTATCACCTCAGACACAATTATTTGACTGTTGAGGACAGGAGTTGGTCTGCCCATGCCTTTTGCCCCTCACTTCTCTGCTGCCTGTTGGTAGGGTGTATGCCACAGCAAGCGACCTCCCCTCCTGCCAGCCTTGTGGGGACCTCCTCCTCAGCTAGAGGAGATTGTCATTTCCCAAATGAGCTGGTGCAAACTATGCCACCAACATCCTCCACCAGTTAAGGAATAGGACCATCTGCTTATAACCTATAATAAGACATTCTTTGCTCAGTAATATTTGGAAGATAATAATTGCTGGGAGTGATCTACGGTGGATGGCAATTCACAGAGCTCCTCTGAGATAAATCAGTGAAATAATTGTCAGACAAACATCTGGATTAAACACAAGCGGTAGGTTTCATAATCGCTTGAATTTCATGGAGTGCAAACAGTTATAGAGACTTGTTTATTTCCTTTTGTGTTGAGTTTTGAGTTTCCAAGTATATAATATTTTTCAGGTCACTCATTAAAATCTAATCTTTGCTTAGAGAGAAGGACACCTACCTCTGAGCAGACACAGAGGCACAGACACACACAGACACACCTGCATCCCCTAACCAAATGTAATGCCTGAACTTGCAAACTCTTTGTCATGAAAGTAATCTTTATTCACGTGAGCAACCCCACAGGACTATTCATGCAATGGAGAATTACTCGCACAAGTAAAACTTTGCAGGATCAGGTCCTGGATCTAACAACAGCATTTTAATTACAGACAATCCCCAAGCAATGTGTACAAAAGAGTTTTTTTCCTGGACAATAACAAAGGTTATTAGCCTGTTCTTTTTTCCCCTTCTTGCTCTTTGGTTTAAAAGGAGGCACCAATAATCCAAACCAAATAAAACTGACCTTTGAACCTTTTCTGCTGTACTTTTTCTCATGCCATGATTTCTTTAGCGTGTTAGTGATCTGAAGGCTCGTTCTGGGCTACAGCCACTTTCCCAGACAGGACTGCCTTTCGTCCCCTGACAAATCACTGCTGAGCCCCTTTTGTCCTGCACCACTTTGATCTCACCTGCCTGTCAGGCAAAAAAGAACTCCCGTACAGTCAGAATGCATTGCAAACAAATTGGCAACCATTTCATTCCCATACACCATTTCAGCAAAGATCAAGATAGAGATACAGAATTTTTAACCCTTTCATTGACCTGGAGAATCGAGACGGAATGCTCGATTATGGTGGAGTGATAAGATAATTTCTTAAGGAACTGGAGGATTGAAAAACACCCCAAACCAATAACCCTCTGTAGTCATAATTGTGTGGCATATTAGCTTGCAAATACAAAGGAGTTATTGCACAGTGGGCAGTGCTATGTTCAGATACAAGCTTTGTAGAAGATCAATTCCTTTTAATTGGATAGCTGCTTAACCATATACTAAAGAAACATAATAGGTATTCTCCAATGTGAATGAAATTAATCCTATTGTAAATAACCATTGAAGTATTTAATGGGCTATCTGAATCCTTTCCAATATACAAACTTAGCCACAGGTGAGTTTCTTTCCCAGATTAATCTCTGTAAATTTTTTTCATTTTTTATTTTTACATTTTATTGTTCCTCATCCCATAGGGTTTAGAAAAGGCATTATGTAGCAATTTTTAAACGATTTCATGCTTGGCAATGACTTACCAATGCCTGGGTATTTCACTCTGTGATATTAGAGGTGTTCAGTCCTCTGCTAGGTCAGTTAAAATGCAGCTACTAGGCTGGTCCTGCTCCCACTTTTTGCCTAGTATTATTTTAAAGGCAAAAGTCCCTATCATCTGTGATGAACTCAGATTAGCAGGAACATAGGTGCACTTCAGCTGTTTACCATTTATCTGCTCCCAACTGTTACCACGTGCCAGCCTCCTGCCCTCTTTCCACAGTAGCAGCCCAATTTACCCAATAGTCTGCTGTCTATCAAAATACTTCCCCACCTTCATTTTAGTCTAAAATGCACTGGCAAAACATTTAGTACTCACAGGAAGGAAACTTAACACATCCCTCTCTTCTATTTAACGTAACTGAAATAATAAGTATAGACTTTTGGAGAAAACAAAGTTGCATCAGTGATGAAAAGAAGAGCGAGCATTCAAACCTGCTGTCATACCTACATATTCATGAAACAGTGGCATACTGCACAAAAGAAATATTTAAATTTCATTTTATAGCTAAAAGTTTAAAGCTTTGATTTTCCTGCCACGTTTACCCGATAACAACAATAGCGATGGTTTTATTAATTTCAGGTTACCCCTGAATATTTGTTAGATTTAGAAAGTATAAGTTTTTCTTTCAAGTGTTACTCTGCTAATTCCTTCATGAGGAAAGAGTCCTTTATTTAACAGTATTTATCCTCTGAAATTAAAAGGAAAGAAGCTGGTTAAGATCTTGTTATACATGCTAGAAGGAAACTCTCACCAAAACTCAGCTTTGGTTCATTATGTTGATGTCTGAATAATGTTCAAATATACTAATAATTGAGGTAAAAATACTATTAAAATCTTTTAATTCATGACAATGAAGCATTTCATTGTTTTTGAAAACTGAGCTAAGTACAACTCCATCTTCAGAAATCCCAGTCCCCAAAGCATGAGGGCAGAATCTGAGTGTCAGCTAGTCTTGCTGAGTTGGAAGAAGTTGGTCTGTGTTCTTCATGTATGACACATTCCTGTCAGAATTTCCTTCAACTCAGTGTGTGAAAGGGACCTAGTCACGGTGGAGGAGTTGAACAACCTCCTGTGATCGTACTGCATGGCTTCTTTGATTTGGAAAATGGTTTCTTGGACTTGAAACTGGACAGGGTTTTTGTACTTTCACCTCTCTCTGTTTTTCAACTTCAAATATCAAGTATGTTTTGGAAAGTACTGGGCTATGGCACACCTTCTGGCACTGAAGTCTTTGGGAGGAGCTGTCAGAAAGTGTACTCTACCTGTGGTTGCAGCACTAAAGCCACTGTCGAAAACTGGGGGCTAGATAAATGATGGGAGGCTCCATCATTCCCAAACAGGGTCAGGTGCTCTTCTTCAAAAGGGTCTCTTTCCATCTGGTCTTGCAGGTCTACTTCATACTGCATTTCATGACCACATTTTTTTTTTTTAACAGGAAAATGTTTGTAGCGAAAATCAGTAAGTTTGGAGTAGGGGAATTTCTGAGGGACTTTCGTGGGGTTCCTTGTCCTGATGTATGGCTGGGCCAGACCATCTAAACTGGTTCTGAGAAGGATTAGCCCTAACAAAAACACTGATGATGGTATATGTGGTAATGCTGTGGCTGCTGACTCAAACGCAACTGCACCGGTGCAGGTATATGAGTACAATTCTGTACAGAGTTATATACAACGGCTGTGAATACAACTGCACCCACCTCTGCAAGGAGATGTTGCCAAAAGGTACGAGGGAGACATTCCTTTACCATACTGGTTCCAGATATCTTTATGGCTACCTCACACTTTTTTTTTTCCAGCCAGTATACATTAGAGTCTTTCTTAGGGTGTTTTCTTTTCTCATGAAAGGAAACTACAGCTTGTGTTTGAGCCAGTGTGTGCAAAAGTCAGCTCCAAGTTACCTTTCGTATCAATTGTTTTGACTGTCATTTTTCTCCATATAACTCTACATCCTACTTTCAAGCTAGCTTCAAAAATTTCTGTGCCCTCCCTCCACTGCTTTTTTTTTACCTGTTCCCATCAGCTATTTAGGGTGCACTCCCTTCTTTTTTTTTTGAACCTGATTATTTATAATTAGCATTTTCTGCCTACATGCAATTGTGCTCTAAACTCTTTCACACTGGGTTAATTCACTGACTTTAAAATCTATTAATTGACATCCAGAGGGAAAAAAGTAAACATGTCTTTAAAGATGGCATGAATGGTTGAATCAAGATTAGGTCCCCACTCTTTTAGTCCCTGATTTTAAGGGGAGGCTGCAGTCTTCAAAAATCAATTGTCTTCAAAGCTCCAAAAAGAAATGGAATGAGCAGGGGTCAGACTCAAGAGCATCCCTTGTGTGCTGGAGTTAACATTACCTAAGTACTCTAAATGATCACTAATTAGTGCTTTCAATGGGCACTCTGAAGACCACAGGACTGAAATATCTTATTTGGGAATAAACAATTGTGTAAGGCAGACTAGATCAACTCTCTAACAGGGGCAGCAAAATAAATCTTCTGTTGCAACCTGTAACCAGAGAGAGGTCCTCAATGACCCGCTAAACCATTCACAATTGCCCTCTTCCATTATTCCCAGGTTAAGATGTCCACAGGACTCTTGCCTATACGTGCAAGGGTGCTTCCCTGTTAAATCCAGTTTTTAGTTCAGCCCTGTTTGTCTTGAATCAGGAACATGAGTGAGTGTGCCCCTTGGTATTTAGGAGACTAAGCAGTAGAAAAAGTGTCCTTGGTGACCATTTAAGATGCAGCTTGGAAAAATTCTTAAAATATTCTTAAAAGTCACAGTATAAAAAATATTTATAAATATGTATTTCATAGTTAGGTTGAACTCAGTAGAGTTAGTCTGTTATCCACAATGGCATTTGAACAAGACAGGAGTATCTAACAGAGCAGTAAATTATAATTAAATATTGCCAGATCCTTGAGTTTCAAATCAACAGCCATAAATATTTTCTAGGTATAACAGTTATAAGAAAGAAAAAATCCTAATAAGGACAGCAAAGCATACCGTCAGCATCCAGTCAATTTTTAAGAGTGCAATTACAAATACTGAGTATTCTTGATTGAGGTTTTATAAATAACTTGCAAATCAAATGCAGTTTTCATGAAATATGGGAATAATGAGTACACGTAAGGACAGGGATTTGCCATAGAAAAACTGAAAATTGACATAGGAGCTCCATTTGTAAAAGTAATACTTCATAATCACTTGTTTGCTTTATTTAATAATATTTACTCATTGCTTTAATGTAGGATGAGGTTACGTAACAGGCAGTCAACAGAGATTCCAAAAGAGAAGGGCAAAGCTCTGACTTGGACCTTTATTCAGAGCCTGCCATATTGCACACACTACATTTTCCTTTCTGGAAGCTATCCCTTACATAAAGTGACCCACTCATAATGCTTCACCTCCTCAAGAGCAATACAAAACATATGTGATCATTAAAAAAAGAAATCCGAAAAATGAAAGTGGGACTGAGAGTGTTATGAAGAATGGTAAAATCCTCTTAATCCACCAGAAGACAGATTTTCTGTTTTGAAAAAGAAAAATTGCATGGAGGACAAAACGTTGGTGAATTCACAATGGCTTAATGCTCTCTTTGGAAAAAAAAATTATTTCTTAATTTTATAAATTTTTTGGATTTTAAAAAAATGTGTAAAGACAAAATTGTTTCATTTTTTTCACTGAATACTGAAACTGGTTTCTGTTTATCACCAAAAATAGTCCTAGAAAAATTCTGACCAGCAATACTGAAATGCATAATGCCATCAAAATCTTGTGAAGTTCTACTGTGGTTTCTAAGTCTCTGCTAGACTCTGTGCCAGAAATTCTCTTCTTGTGCCTTACAGCATATTTGAGTGGAGGAGCTTTGTTGTTAAGCATTGAAGATAAATAAGAAACATCCTAACTGATCTCTTCTGTCAGGAGTTTGTTTGAGATTCCTGTACTTAAACTGCAGCCATAAGGACACTAACTTCTGATGTTTCCAGCACTGTGTTTTTTTTAGTTGAGGAAAATGGTTTTGAAGATGTTACCAGTCCATCCTATAAGTAGTAAATAAGACACAGCAGAATCATAATATACAACAGAAAATGAATCCTACAGAAATATCAACTCTAAGGTTAATGTAAATTTTAATACTAAACTCTGAATTTCTCAGATTTGATGATCTCACTCTGCCTTGGTATTTTCAAAAGAAAGAATCATTTAGGAAAATATCAGAAAAATATAAAAATTATTCTAGTCACTGTCACTGCCAGAAAACCTCTTTTCAAACAGAAAAAAACCTCTGTTCCTCCTTGTGGCACTACTTGAGAGACCAGTCATTAGCTTCTATCTCAAGCATTAGCCGATAGGCGCACGGAAATGAAGTTGCCTCACTTTGGGGGCTTTGTTGCTGTTAGTTTTTCAGGGCATTGTGTTTCAGCATGTGACTTTCACGGATGAATAATGGCAGGACCGTTTGTCAGCCAGGTGCTTCAGGGACGTGGCTTGCACAGCACCAAGCTGGGGCTCGGGCATTTGCAGGGCTCAGCTCTCCAGTTACCACTGGAAACCTTCTATTATGCCCCATTCTGTAGCCTGGCCCCAAGAAACAAGCAAGTTCTGAAAAGTTAAAGCAGGGGTCATCTCTAATTGAAACAACTCAATGTGCAGGTCAGATTTGAAGGATCTTTAATGTGAGAGATCATGAAATACAAAGATTTAAGCAATTGTTGAAACATGTAATTTCAAAAGCCAATCACACAAAGGGAGATACCAGTTGGCCACAGTGGGGAAAAGCCAAGCTGCAGTTCAGGGGTGATCGATAGCTAATCCATGTTGCCCTTATTCTTTGTCAAAATGAATCTTGTATTTTTCTGGGTTTGGTTACTACATTTTAAAGCTCAGTTCTGTAAAACTGTCCTGTTCAGTGGTAGTCAAATGAATCAAATTATTTAGATGTAAAACTGCATTCTGGACCAAGCTCTTTCCTTCTGTATTCTTCTATGGATGTTCAAAACTAAATTTGTCCAGACAGAATATAATAGAATTCCATCATGAAACTAAGTTTGTTGTTTTGTATATGTTGGAAGGGGCAATGCCAGCTGTCTGTCACTTCTAGGAACGAAGATACTAGATTCTGCAAGTTTAATCTATGCAGAAATGTTTAATTTACATTCTTCAATCAATAACCACTGATTTTGGAAATGTAGTGAATGAACTGCTCTGCAGTACAATCCAACCAGCACCATTGTATTGCTGAACAGGGGACCAGAAATTGAAAATAATTAATTAGAAATTCAGAATAATTGAACTATTTTCATTGCCTATTCAAGAAAGTAGGAATGGAGTCTCATAAAGTCTTTATTATTTTAGATGTGCAAATATCAGAACAGCTTGGATTGTAAGGTTTGGTTGTAAGGCTTGATCCTGTAAGAAAGTGGCCCTTTCCTAAAATTTCCATTCCCACAGAAATTCTGATCCCAGGGGGATCAAAGTGTTTGAAGGTGCTCAGTGTCTCTGTGTATTGTGGTTACTGCTGACAGAGGCCAAGAGGCCAAAGATGGCACCATGGAAAAATATTCCACAGGGTTTCACATTTTCAGTGCATACCCTAGATAATGAACTGATTGTGGGTCAACCTGAAATAATTTCTGTTTCTTATCCCTGAAGAAATCCAACATTGAAAAGAATCATATAAGTGCTACTTCCAGCAATGCTCTCTGCAGAAATTTCAGTGGCTGCTCCATGCTGGTAGTGCTAATTTCCTTCCTTATACATGGCACAGGAGCCACTCAGCTGATTCTGATTTTTGGACTTCGCTGGCATCATCCCCTTGTCATAGGAAAGGCAAGAGTACCATGAACTTTAAACTACCCCAGTAAGTCACGGGTTTTTTGTAGGCTATCTACAGTCCATGTAAACATTTAGATCAGTAAAATACCTTTTAACTGAAAAGGTTTCAAAAGCAGACAAAGAGAAATAGGAGGCAAGATATTTTTTTGCAAAATGAAAGGGGGGTCATGCACGAATATAATGTAGACAGTCTTTTGAATCATAAATCTATCAGAAGAAACCCTTATATGTGGAATATGACTGCATAAGCTCAGCATCATAAGCTTAGAATCATAGAATCATTAAGGTTGGAAAAGACCTCTAGGATCATCAAGTCCAACTGCCAACCCAACACCCCCAGGCCTCCTAAACCATGCCCTGAAGTGCCACATCTACACGTCTTTTAAATACCTCCAGGGATCGTGACTCCGCCACCTCTCTGGGCAGCCTGTTCCAGTGCCTGACCACTCTTGCAGTGAAGACATTTTTCCTAATCTCCAATCTAAACCTCCCCTGATGCAGCTTGAAGCCATTTCATCTCATTCTATCGCTAGTGACTTGGGAGAAGAGACTAACCCCCACCTCACTACACCCTCCTTTCAGGCAGTTGTAGAGAATGATAAGGTCTCCCCTCAGCCTCCCCTCCTCCAGGCTAAACAACCCCAGTTCCCTCAACCTCTCCTCGTAAGACTTGCTCTCTAAAGCTTTGGAGTGTTTGTCTAAAAAGTTGATAGTGATTTTAGAAGGCTCATTGAAGAAAAGCTTTGACTCCATTGCCTGGCAGACCAAATGGTTAGCAAAGTCTTAAGAGGAGTTTCAAGAATTTTTTCTTGCCTTTTACAAGGCATCTATGTGCTATGGCCATAGGAAGCCACTTATGGGAGGATTAAATCAGCAGCTGATGCTTCCCTGGGTACATTGTGAGATGTCATCCTTTCTGTGGCTTGCTTTGGGTGTTAGTGGGTGTAATGAGAAAATTGTGTCAATCACATCCATTGTTTTGTATTAGTGCCCTGGTACCAAAGGGATTAGTTTTTAAGGGAGCCTGTGTGGCCAGTTCATGTAGCTAAGTGCCACAGCCCCAAAGTATTTGGGGTGCAAATGAAAGCTGCTGTACAAAATAAAGTCCTATTAAAACTGCATATTTTTTCAGCATAAATCAACAGCTCACTTGGCCACCACTTCCCACTGACACTCTGTGACAAGGCTCCTTGCAGAGCATCAGTACTCGCTGTGAGCTTTCCCTGAGGCTCACTCCAGCCATCCTTGTTGGAAGAAGCAGATGAAAACACAGGAACACCTGTCCCGTTTCCCACATGTGAGCTGAATGACCAACTAACCTTTTGGAGCATTCTGCCTGCAATCCTTTGTGTCTACCAGCACACAGAATCCCTCTGTCCTGCTGTTCTCAGGGACTCCCCAGACTCCCTTGTACTGGTAGGATATACCACCTTTTCATTTATAGTACCGTGCCTCCACAGTGAGGCAGATGTAGGAGCAACCCTGAGCTTATCACAGAGCTGGAAAAAGTCCCGTGTCCCCATCTTGCTATAAAAGACTGATTTTGGAAGGCTATTGTTAACTAATGGTGATAGTTGACTAGAGAGGCCGACAAGGAAAACAGAGTTAAGATTATAAATTATTATCAAAGGTTACATTACATTAAAGTTCAAATTAAAAGCAAGGATGGAAACACCCACTAAAGCAGTGGTGACTTTCCTGGTTTGGATGGCAGCAGCTAAACTCACTATGCAAATAACTGAGGTACTTGCCCAATTTGCTGGTAGGGAAGGAGGAACCTTATCACTTTTGGGTGAAAGAGTGAATAAGACATGGCAGAGGTGCAAGCCTCCTAGTACAACACAGCACCTGGAGAGGACAGTAATAATGAGCCTTGGCTTCCCCTCCCAAAGCCAACAAGATATGGTCTCTGGCATAAAGCTTGCTGCTGACCCAGAACGGCCAAACTCCGCCTGGCTCAGCCAGGAAGGAGTCTCATGCAGGATGACTCTGTGAGACAAGAAGCCCTCCTGGTGCAGATCAGGGGCAAAGGTGCAGGGCTTGCATCCTTCCTACTGCCAGCCTCACCTCTAGTCAAAGCACGGGCAGGGGAAGGTTTATTGCATCTGTAACCCTCAGGACCTCCTGGCTGCTTTCAAGGAAATCCAGGATGGTATTAACCCGGTTATAGATGGGGAACTAAGATATTAACTGACTTGTCTATATTATACAAAGAAACATATGGCAGAAGATAGATCCGACTTGGGGTCTCCCACGACCCCAAATGACAATGTAAAAGCCAGCTCACTCCTTCTGCTTGTTAGACTCCCATATGTTGTGCAGTTAAATTCTTCTAAATAGATGTTTAATCTGCTTCGTACTGTCACACTTAATAATTTGAAGTGTTAGAGCAGGGTCATTACTTACAACTTGTAAGAGGAATTATTTAGTAAAACATTCTTATCACTTTTTCGATCTTACTCTGCCCCTGTGGGAAAAACTCGGGTTTCTATTCCAGTTTTCTACATTTCCTGAGTATGTCAGCAGCAGAGCAAAAGAAGAAACAGATTCTCCAGAGTCTCTCTACTATAGACTTTTTAACAAAAGGATTTTTAAAATAAAAGTGAATGTCACTGTGCACACAGCATAGGCTAAGATAGCAGTTGTATTGCTGAAATGTGCTCTTTAGAGTTTTAATTCACCAGGAAAACCCTCTCAGAGAAATTAAATAGTACTCATGGGAAAGGATCCTTCTTTCAGCAAGTTTTCCTGGGACTTTCAGGGCCATTAACAAGCCTAATACACTGCATTACCTTTCCAGTCACTTCTTTTTCCTTTGTTGTGATACCTACTTAAAATATCAAAGCTGTGAGAAGTTCAATGAGATATTGAAAACTGAGTAACACAGGTTTTATATGACAATTCCAAATCCCTCCCTCTGTCTTTTTTTTTTTTAAAAAAGTTCTTTGCCAGCATCACTAGATGAAAAAGAAATAAAAAGTCCATGGGTGGGACATGAAGGACTGACAAGGTAAAGCCAGATCAAAAAGAAGCCTCCGTTAATAAATCAAAGAGGCTAAACAAAGGGCAACACAGAAAAAAGTATTCTGAATCCTGTAACCTAGATGTAAACTGTCCTAATTCAGCATTATTTAGCACTCACAAAATTAATTCTTAGTCATTCTAACCTGAAGAAGAGGCAGGGGGAGAAACAATATTCCCCTGGAAAAACAGCAAGATCAGGAATCAGTGGACAAGATCAACACCTTTTTCCTGGAGACAAGGAATGGGGAAAAGTGCTACTTCTTGATGTTTCTGACTAAATTTTTTTTTTATATGCACAGCTATTGGTCTAAAAAAGATAAAGAAGGAAGTTGGAAAAAAGGAAATGCAGATATAGCTCTGAAAGTACACCTAGATAATTTGTTAACTCTCACTGGCCAGAAATAAATTCCTAGACTATGAGCTGGAGGTGGCAGGCCTGTCGCATGTCGTTTAACCTCAAGTCAGTTCTACATTTTTAGAATTAGCTTTCCATCAGATCTTTTCCTTTATAACTCTTTTGATCATCAGTGCGACTAGGTATGAGATGCAATCGATAAAGCTGTCAGAACCTCATAGTGCAGAGGCAACTGTTAAAACCGGGAAGAATGTTTGGAAGAACTTTTTATAATGCTGTGATGCCAGCCAGTGCATATTCCATGCTATGAACAGGTTTGTGATCCAGCAAGTCAATTAGCTTTTGCAGTCCTGGTGCAAAAAATTCTTAGTCAAGGTTTACAACACATTCTGAATTCAGACCAAATTCTGACTTCCTGTTGTGGATATCATATGTTGAATCAGACTTCATCCTGAGGTTTTCAGTATTCAGCCCAAGTCTGATGGGCAGGGGACACAAAATCCAGAAATCCAACCCAAATTGCAGTATAATATGCATAAAGCTCCCAAGAGTCAAAATAGATTCACATAAGCGTAAACATACAGAAATCTTGCGTGACTTATGATGTATAAATATGAATTACTGACTTTTCAAGAGCATATCAAATACAAAATGAATATATTTCCACCTTGAATACACATTTGGTAGAACTGTGGAAATGTAGTTCCTTATGATTATATTTTTTAGAAAAAAATTAGCAAGTGTCCCCTTTCCATTGATACATTGTGACCAATAATTTTCTTTAGTGAACATATGGGATTGCTGCAATGCATTGCTGTTTGTATTCAGCCACTTAACCCTGGTAATTCTTCTCAAAACCGATCTGAGATTCAACCTATACAATGCCATTGAATGAAAACACAGAAGGGAAGATCTGGTAATCCATATCCAAGCATCCCAGGTTTAACTTTTAGAAACTGCCATTAAAGTGCCTCACTGCTGTAAGCAGAGGTCTGCACCTGCTGGGTTTATTTCCAAAGATACAGACAGGTATAAGACCTTGCAAATGCCTCTCACTTTACTTATACATTCTGTAATTTGACTGGTCCTAATATGAAATTGAAGGCGAATCTTTTCTTTTTCATCAATAATCTGCTACATCTTTTAAAATAAATGTTCTTTTGTACATGCTTATGAATTCAGACATCCACTACGGTTCTTTAACAACTAAACCATTTTTTCAACCTGGCGCTTTAAGGTGGACTTGATAACCCCTAATCCTCATCTGCTCCATAATCTTTTCTTGTTTTGTAAATTGCCTTTAAGAAAGCAACCTAGACGTGTCTTTGATGTGGGTTTGTCCTTTATTTACTACAGCTTCTGAAAACCTTTGATAAATCAATCTCACCAATAGAATAGCAATGTGTAATTCATACTTTGATGCCTGCTATTGAAGGAACTGCTATTCACCTCTGCTACTCAGTGGGTTAGAGGTTCAGGAGAAAATACACAGAAGGCATCCTCATTTGAATGGTTTCATATATCCAGATGAGGAAGACTTTTTGTGTGCTTGAGGAGCAAACCATTTCTTCCATAATAACTTCTATATACTTCTGCAGTACTGTTTCCCGCAGTTCTGCACCTGTGCATGTGTGATCCACTATGAGTCAGCTTTCAGAAACAGTAGGTTCTGGGAGATTTTGTTTTATATAAATAGGTATAGTTACAAATAAAAGTAGGCATTTAAACAAATAAATATAAATGTGTGTATGTGTCTGTGTGCATACTCCACTAGTGTTCAGTGGGACTGTTGGTGCACGTCTTCCTGCAGTATTTCAAGATGACCCGTTGTACAGCTATTTACACTCTGTGAACTGACATATTTCAGATTAATCTGGCATTTAGCTCTGCAAAAAGGAAATCTAATTCACATGACATATGGCACACAGGCAAATTTTAACGCATGGAACCAGATGTACTTGCCCGAGTCAGAAGTCATCAAATCTCCAGTACCCTACAGGCTGTATTTGTTTGAATTATATCAGCACTGCCATGGTAAATTGTCACTGTGAAAAGATAGTATGTATATGCACACAGCAAGTGCACCCTGCCAAATCATCTCTGCTTTTATTAGCCCTGCCTCCTAGATTAGCGCAGCTCAAACATGGCATTGACGACTGCAGGCCATACCTTTGCTTGCAGCGCACTTTCTGAAAAGGACATAAGAACCAGGGCTTTTAGCATCCTGTATAATTAAACCCTTAGGCATACTAGAAACTGAAAGCGAGTATCAGTTGCAAACAGAAACTTGCTGATGCACTGTTGTTGTTGCCAGTTTATATAAACTAATATGCCCCAAAGCCTCTTAGCAATTACCCAACATTTGAGTTTGTTCTTTTAATGTAATGGCTTAAAATTATTTTTTAAGTGCTCAGCGTTTTCTTTTCATAATGAGCAATGTTCCAAACATATTTGACACTGAAAATGGACATAAACAACATTATAATTAGGCAAAGTCTATTTTGGGAATGTCAGAAAGAATGTCAAGAGTCTGTTGGGCCAGTGCCCAATGTCATCATTTAGTATAATGAGTCTATTCATCCCATTTAAATCCAAGATCACAACATTTTTCTTAACTGTAGGACAAAAGACAGGAGAGTTTTTCTCATTTTCCTCTCCCCACACTTCGTAATGATCTTCCCTTTTAAGATACAACTCTACCTTTGCCTTTACTTGTGTTCTGCTCTTATCTCTTATCTCTTTATTCATACACAGAGAAAAGTTGCAAACTTCTCCAAAAATTGCAGACACATATATGAGTGTGAAAGGCTAGGCCTAAAGACACAGTGATGCCTGCTTATTCTCAGAGAAGAAAAGAGCAGAGAAGAGAAGAAAAAAGAGAAGATAAAAGAAAAAGGAAAGATGTTGCTTTCTTGGTTAATTAGTAAAACTGCTGGTCATATCAAACAGTGAATTTAAGGTGATTTATGTTTGCATTTGCGTTGTAATAAAGGCAGCTAAAGGAATTTGAAATTTATTTCAGTCTTCCCTCCTGTGACGGATGACTTGGGAGATTGTCTTATTGTATTTGTATTTAACACCTCAGATCATCAGACCATTTAATCCAGAGTTTCCTGTCTCTAAGAAGAAATGTTTTTTATTGTGAGGGTGGTCAAATATTGGTTCAGGTTGCCTAGAGACGTTTTGAAATCTCTGGCCTTGGACATGTTCAAAACTTTACTGGATGAGAGCAACCTGTTCTACCTGGACTTCCTTCAAGCAGGGGATTGGACTGGATGACCTCTGAAGGGGCCTTCCAACCCAAATTAGTCTATGATCCTGTGCTGCTGATGTATAAGAAGATGAATAAAAAGGCAGAGTGCTTCTCTCCCACCTGTCTGTGAAACATGGGAAAAACATGATGTCTTTATAAATCTTTGGAAGTCCCAGCAAAGATACCAGTGCTAAACATGTCTTTTGTGAAGCTGAAGGTATTGGTTGTTTAAATTTTGAAATTAGGTTGCAGATCTCTCAGTTTGCTTTGTGGATAGACAGGTGCCTATAGTCTCAGATCTTAGAAAACGATGCTGCCAAGTGTTTCTTCTTCCTCTTTACCTTATTCCCTTTCCATGTTTTTACTGACTAATTATTAATTCCGGTTCAGCAGTTATCTTTTTTTAAATCATTTATATGAATTTATTTGCATAACCAGCTGAATAGTTTAGTCACTGGTATGGATTATTTTTTTAACTTTTTCATGTAAAATAAGGAAACAATAAAAGTTTATAATAAGGAGAACTTCTTAAGAACAGGCCTAGCTGATATGCAAATGTGTCAGACAACTCCCAACCACTGTGATGACATTTCTGTGTCTTCTAATTAACACGTCGAAGTCCAAGAGTCCAAGAAGATGATAGCACAAGTCGATGTATAGATTAGATTATACAGAGATATTAGGTCTCCCAACTTTACATGTTGCAGTGAAGGCTTCTACTTCAGAGTTATCATTTTTATTCTCCTTAGGGGTATTGGAGAAAAATAAGCAGAGTTTGTGATTAAATCTAATTCTGAAGTTAGTCATTTAAGTTGTAAATAAGAGGAATATAAACCGAGAAGTACTTGTTTTTCTGAAGTCCTTGTAAAAAAATGATTCAGAGGTACAAGTGTATACTGTAGACATCTAAAGCAAGGTGGATTGAACCTCATCTTCTGCCCAGGAATCAACACTTTTCCACAGAGCAATTCTGGAAACAGAGGAAGGTCCTTCATGCCTTTGGGTCACTTTGGCCATGTCTGTATTTCCGGACCTGAGTCCCTCTGCCTGGCTGCAAGCCATGGCTGCATCTTTGCTCCTGGGCAGGGCGAGACCTGGATGTGAACCAGCCTGTTCTTCCCCAGCCTACCCTACCTTCATGGAAAGGAAGCCTAAAGAAGAAGGGCACATGAAATATGTGGTATGCTCTGAAAAATGAGAAGGCAAAGACACTGTGGCAAGCACCATTAGATGCAACTTCAGTCTAGAGAGAATGTTTGTATGAGGCAACTCTTGGGCTGCAAACTTACTCCAGTCCTCTGGGCACCAGAATCTCCATCTAGATGACCCCTTCTTTATGCTCCTCAGAAGCCAGAAAAATCCACTAGCTTCAGATGATACTTTCTGGTATATCAGCACAATCAGTATCTCCACTGACACAGATGTTGCACCAAACTAAGCTGAGGGGAATTTGGCCCTGGGCTGTTCCGCTCTAGGGCTTCAGAGGGATTGCTATTTGAAGTAACTGCACAAGTTGTGAATTTCCTCATCTGCAGACAAAGACAAATGAGATGGGACAACATTCTCTGAGCAAGGAGCCACGAAAGGGAACTGGAGAAGTGGAAAGTCTGCGCTCAATTACATTAATGAGATAAATCATTTATGTGCCTCGAATCGAATTTGCTGCATGATTTAAGGGCATCATCACTATATGCAGTGTTGTCATTCCTTGTTAGTTGTTATTTCCTTGTTATTAATTCTAATTCGTATTGCCTCTCAACTGTCCACCCTCAGAAAGAGAAGTGCTTGGCTTTTCTGTATTCTGTTGCTATGTAATGTGATATAAAACAAGTTTGGAGTGTCTCCCTGAATGCATGCAACCAAAACTAGGTCAGAAATCCCTTCCGCTGCAGCTGCTAATCATTAAATCATGGAGCTGTTCAAGAAGCCCTATATCCCTATGTCAAACTGCATGAGAACCTATAGGAAGGTATTCATATGACAACTAAGAAATCCCATGGAATATACTAGATGTGCATCGTCTTCATAGCTTTGGATACAAAAGTCTTTTGGTTTTAATAGAATGACTACAAAATTTACATGCATGTGTATTTGAATGTACACAAAGAGAGACAGAGGGAAAGAGCTGCTATTATTTTAGCACAGCTGGTCAGAAAAGAGTTAGTAGACATGAGAATTCTAAAAAAACTGAGCAAAGGAGAAAATGGAAAACTTCACAGATTTTTTGCTATTTTCCAACTAAGGTTTCTGTACATGAAGCAGGCTGTTTTTATCAAAAATTGATTTTCTGTTGTATTTTTAGGACATACGGGGAAAAGATAATTGTGGACATCGTGTTTTCAATTTCAGACAGTGTAATTTTAGGCATACTATTTATATGATTGTAGTTTGTACTTCAGTCACCATGGTTTTTCTGAGATATTAAAACCCCTTTGAATTAAAAGGAAAAAAAAAGGCCAATCTGCAATGACATCAGCCTCTGTGTTAACAACCATTAGTAAGATTCAAAAATATTTGCTAAGATTCAGAGATATTTTCACCAGGCCTCATTTCCTGAGTACAGGATTCCAGTTTTCAAGACTTGAGTACTTATTCAAGCACACTTCACTTTTACTGAAGTAATTTTAAAAGCAAGAACGGTTTACGGTTTTTCTTAACATGTAAAACTCATAAATATTCAGTGTCCTTTTTAAGGAACGTTTTAACAATGTGCATAGCCTATTATAACATTCACTGTGTTAAAATACTCCTAAACTTTAAATAAATGAACAAAAGAGAAATCCTGCAGTATTTTATGGAAATATTCTCAAAATAAAAAAGACATCCTGCCTTGCAACAAGTATTATGATCACCAGTAGTACTTGAAATGTTGAAAGTACGAAACCCTTAAGGGAGGCGAATAAGTACTGTATCAGTAAAAACACAAACTGCACCCGATAAACTGATGGATAAACGTATATGTATTTAACACATCATCTTTTTACTCAAAGGTGTGTTGGATTCTTTATGTCCCAGTGCTGGAGCCTGGGCAGGTGGGCTGGGTGGGCTGTAATGCTGGGCACTGGGGCTGCAGCTCCCACCGAGTGTGGGGCTGTCGCAGGGAAGAAGCAGTTAATGCTGGTGGCTGCTGCAAGACAAGGCCAGCAGCAGGATGGTATCTCTCCCTCAGTGCAGGGTTCTGCCATGCAGGAAGGAGGCCCACCTGGGAAGAGCAGGTTTGGTGCCTCTGTAGAGCTCTCTGTTATGATAAAGACTCTCATTTTCTTTTCCAGCTTGGCAGAGCCATGATTTTTGGCAGGTGCATACTCTTAATATTAGTCTCACAAGGGTGTTTGCTAGACTTAGTGAATTAATATATGTCATATTTTGAGATAGTTAGGAAGTGCTCTATAACTGAATTCCAGTCTCCGTCATCATCTGGAGGATTTTTGCCACTATCTTCAAGAGGGAGAGGATTTTTTTGTATAGCAAAAACCAAAGAACAGGTTTTTATGTGACTCAAAGAGCATAGTAAAAGTAGGACAACTCTGAGTGCTTTCTAACGTGTAACAATATCGATCTGCTATCACCGACCTCCTACTGCTGTAAGCAGAATGACTAAGCAAAGGCTGTTTATTTTCCTATAGATCAAAGGGAGGCAACAAAAGAGATCTCCCCAAAAGGTGGTTCGCTGCAGAAGTCAGTGCTCTTGTTTCCCTATCTGATCAGCAGATTCCTTCAGCTTGCATTGATAAACCCGGCTGCTGCTCAGTCAGCCTCAGCCCTGTCATCAGTCTTGTTGGACAAGATGCCTGACTCTTCCCAGGCTGCATGGGAGAATAACAGTGTTGCTCTGGCATAGCTAAAATACAATAGATGGGAGCTGGAATATAAAGTGGGGAATTCCTCACATGCCTTCCCATTTTCATGGACTATTGGCAGTGAAGAAGGGTGGGGGGGGAAAAAACCCGCACTTTGGCATTCAGCCAGATATTTCATTCGTTTTCCTTTTAATTGCCTGAAGTCATTCCACATTGTGCTGGAGTCCCCCCTCCCCGACCTCTCTTTTCTCTGCATCCTTTCCCTCCCTCCCCCTTGCAGCCACCCTCAGCCCCAGTGGCACTGCGGGAAGGCTGGGTCCTGCCCCCCGCGCAGCCTCCAAGGAGAGGAGCACCTGGGCGCCTGCATTACTGGGGCGCTGCTCTCTGCTCTGACGCAGAGCAAGCAAAAATCCCTCTATGGGGTAGCAAGTGCTTGCCCTACCAACACTGTCAGACTTAGTAAGCGGCATAGGACCACATCGTTAACTTGGGCAAAAGTTCTGTGGAAATCAATGAGATTGCAACAGCAGGCATCAGCTGAGGGCCTTTCCCTGGGCCTTTACTTATATTTATTATCCAAAGGGTCTTTCTTAAGGCTTTAACTAAATTCCAAATCCCCACTGCAATCTGTGTACTGAAATTCCCACTACAATGCCAACTACCTAAAAGAGTTCCCTCTCCCAGAACTGCACTGCTGGGTAGTGCTACTGCAATGTGTTACACTTCAGAGCAGTTTTCTTTTTAGCAAATACAGCGGGTCTTGCAACGTCCCTGTCCTCAGTGAACCTTATTTAATATCTGAAAAAAGAAGAGGCAGATGGTGTGAGAAGTAGCGCTTTTTTCTCTAGTCAAATAACATTAACCAGCAAATTTGTTATTTTTAAAATTATGCTGAAGAGCAAAGCTCTCAAAGACTTCACCTGATATCTTTTAAAATACTGCTTTTCTATAATAATTTCATGAAAATACATTTTAAAGAGCTTTAAGACAATCTTTACCTCCAAATCTTTCTATAAACAGTTGGATATATTTGTATAACAGCCATTTCAGGACAGTGTATTAGAATATATCCACTGTTCATTAGGGATCAGGCCCTTGAATAGCTTACAGATTGGGATCTTTTTCCCAGAGTTGTCAATAAAAAATTGTATACCAGTCAAATAGGCAAAAGCCTATTGATGAAAAATAGGCTGGAAGCAGATATGGTTTTGTTTTGTTATATAACAATCTCAGTTTTCTGGGATATTCTGTAGAATTTAGGAATAAATTAATATACCACATTTTGGATTTTAAGGTGATATTCTGGGTCCTGGAGTAACTGTGGTTTCAAATCTGACATCTGCATTCAATCTTTATTTATCCTAGCTGTTAGTTGCCAATTTTATATTGGTGAATGATATGGTGATACTCTGTATTGGAAAGGTTGCAGTAGAATGAAAGAGAAGAAGAGAAAAGAAGGGAAATCTGCCAATGAATGGAGGGAAGAGGAAGACTGTTGTTTTGCCAGGAAGTAAAAATGTAGAAAAATGAAAAAAAAAGAACAACTGCTAATGGAATTTATACTCTACAAAACTTCAAGAAAAATGCTTGCAAATTCAGCTCGGCCAAAATATTTTTTTTCTTAGGCTCTCGCTGTATCTGAAGTCTAAGTCCAGTCTTAAATGAGGCTGAGGAGCTTGCATGAACACCAGCGCATGAGAGCGCCCTTGATTCTAGCCAGGAGCTAAATCATTGGCTATACATAACTGCATTACCTGGCAGAGCCTGGATGGAGAACAGAGCACAGCCCAGTCTCTATCCCATGCTCTTTGCCTTTACACCAGCAGCAAGGGGGTACAGGGAAATGCTATTCAAGCGCCTCCAAATTGCAGTCTGCCACCCTGCGTGCAACTGGAGCCCGGTGACAGTTGTCTGCCCAGCAGTGAGCCCACAACATCGAAAGACTGTGGCTGCAATCTGTGTTTGGCTTTCACTATGAACCCCAGCTCGTTCCTGAAGTGCAAAGATGGCCTGTTGATTCATATCTTAATGTTATAATTAGAAACACTTTCTTAAGTAAAGCTTAGATAGAGATCTGCCACGGCTGCACAGCAGATGGGGACAGCACTGCATTGGGCAGTAATATGTGTCCAGCCACACTTCCACCGAGCTGCTGCCAGTCACGGCAACTGGGGAGACGCAGCAATAGAGGATTTTACCTTGTGTGTTTCCGTTAAGCCAACAGGCTTGGTGCCATGATGCCTCTCTGGAGAGCGTGTTCCAGGGCTCCACCACCCTCTGGGGGAAGAACCTTGTCCTAATGCCCAACCTAACCCTCCCCTGGCACATCTCCCTGCCATTCCCTCGGGTCCTAGGTTACTTGGCTTCCCACTACGGTGCGTCCTCACCTCCCTGTAACAGGACAGACACCAGTTACAAAGTGGGCTAAGTAGAGGAAGGATAAAAGAAACAATAAAAAATGTGGGATGCTCAGCTACTATCCAAACAAGAGCTATAAAAGTGTGACAGAAAGAGGATGGAAGTGCAACAAGTAGCTAGAGAGGGAGAAATCCTGCAAACTTTCAAAAGCACTGCAGCGATGTAGTGTTTAGTGGGCTCTTAGTAAGAGTTAGTATTTGTGCACTGATGATATCTCTGATTTACAAAGCACTTTTCATTCTGACATCTACAAATGTCTCGCACACACTAGTGCCAAAGTCACCGCATTTGCCAGTAGAGTGAGCCAGCTCTGGAATGCCATTAAAAGCAAATGCTGTCTAATGTCCTACTTTTTAAACACAAATATCAAAGAGAGGGAAAAAAGAGAGAGTTGGAGGGAATGGGAGGAGGGAGGGAAGAGTCAATTGCTTTTGCAGAAACTGCAGTTTCTTTCAAAAAACCTGTCATTGACATCTTTCCCCAGAAAACATTTTGTCATGCACATCAGTGTATGTCTTTAAGGAGATCAATCTAGAGAAGGAGTCAAACCAACAATCATCATGTGACAGATTTTCAGATGGTGTTCTCATCAATCACACTGATAATGAGGTGGCAAATTGCTGTCTTATAGCAAAACTAGAAAGACAACTACCCCAGTAGGTGTCAATGAATATGTCAAAGGACTGTCCCTAGGGGAGTCTGAGAAGGTTCTCAGAAACCTTTTTGTGAAGCCTGAATGCAGAATACTTTATTGATCACTAAAGAACTTGCACTGACATGCTATTTCCCCATGACATTTGAACCACCAATTTCCTAACTCATGGTGAGTACCTATTCCGTAAACACTTTGGGAGTCTTCTTTCACCTTTAGATATACTAAAAAATCATGGTTTAATATTAGCTTAGTCTTTAATCTCCTAAAGAACACCAAAAGCAAAATTTTACAAGTTAGAAGCAAGCAAAATGCCTGAAAATGTTTAATGACCAATAATCACTGTGACCCAGTAATAATAATTCAGAATTAACTTGTTTAGATTATATTCTGAGCTATTCTCTTAAATTGACTAGTATTTTATATTCCGTCTTCTTAGTGAAGCAAGTAGTCCTGTTTATAGAGTAGCCTGCTATTAATCCGCAGAGCTGGGTTATCAGTAACTTTTCAAGATAAAATGGTCCTTTTGTTCTCCGTTTCCTAAATCTGTTGACATCAGGATCGGAGCCCAGTATGCTCTGGCAGCCCGAGATCATGCAGTGGTGAATTGCCACCACTCCAGGTTGCGTTCTAGAGAGTTTTGGTGGCAGACAGGCTGCTGTTCACCAGGCCTGAATTTCTGCATGCCTTGTTTTTCCAATTTTCGAGCAATCCTGGTAACTTTAATTTCCTCCCATTTTTGTCAGAGTACAAACAATATGGACTGTCCTTTTCAGTTCTGAGGCAAATAATAATACTGAAAAAAATGTAATAGTGAAAATTTTACACACTGCTTTGATTGCCCTTGGCTCAATTGTGAGCCAAATTTCACAAGGTTTCCCTTAATATTTACATGAAAAAGTGTGGCCAAACTACTTCTGGGATAATTTGAATAGTCTTGAAGTTTAACACTGCTCAGTTTTAGTAAGAAAATGTAATGTGAACAGACTGAATTTGTTTAAATTTTTCTTGAAAAACACCTTGATAAAAATCTTCATTTAAAATCAGTTACAAAAAGAAAATATCCATCCGGTTAATAGCACTGCACAAAAAGATTTTATGCTGAGAAAAGGCCATGTTTCAATAATAAATATTTTAATGCAAACATTTCAATTTTATTTGGTGTTTATATGGTGCCTAGTACAACTGCTTCTAGTCTTGAGATTAGTAATGCAGAATCATACCTGGAATGTTTTCTAATATCTATTTGTGCTTGTGTGGCTGAGGTCAAACGTACGGGGGACACGGCCTCACTGCTTAGGTGTATGGTTGATAACTCATAGTACACAGGGTAATTAAATGCTATTATCTGGTATACCTTTACATTGCAATTATAAGCAAACCCTTAGTATAAAAGCACACAGATTTTGCACATGCAGCTGCCTGGGGTTACACATGCCTGGGGTTGTCCCACCTTTGAGAATATTTAGGCATTCAAAACTACTGAAACATATTTTGGTTTTCATTTAGCTTTTGTCATATCAAATTGAATGTGTGCAGAGCACATGTAATAATAAAAAATGTAATTGCAAGCAATAATAGCACAAAGTCAAAGAAGATCCAAGCCCAACATATTCTCTGTGTACCACTTACGCTTGTTTGCTGGCAAGTTTTGCCTAAAATACAATGAAGCATCACCCTAGTTTTACATGCATCTTCTGTCAGAAGATGGTTGTGAAAGTCCGAGAAAAGCAGTCCAAAAGATTTTTTTGCAGAATGTCAAAAGTTAGAAACTGGAACAATGTCTGGGATTGTTCCCGCTTCCGACCTTTGACATTCCATGAAACAATATACTGAAGCACAGCTCTACTTCAACATTATGAGTAATGTATTTCAAAGGGTTTATGAGCCTTATCTAATTCCAGTTAGAGTTAATGGAAAAATTCCCACTGAACAATAGTAATAGTAAGTGTAGTCTTGTTGGATTGCTAAGGGGCCAGCTGTGAAAGGACTACTATTGTGCTAGACGCTCAGCGGAGCAGTAGCAAGCTCAAGTCCCAAAGACTTTATGATCTAAACAGACAAGACAACCCCATGGGGAGGGAACAAAATAGCCTAAGAGCTGAATAGCATCCTATTATACCATGCGTAATTGAGTCATATCAGTATTTAGTATCTTGGATCTTAATCTCCCAATTAATACAATTGGCATTAGAGACTTGAACTAGAGCAATCCCAATTGCATCTTAATTGGATCTTTTTGTTGTTGTTGTTTGAACCTCCATTGTATTTGGGGCTTTGTTCACGTTCCTTTAGCTTCTTACCTGGACATTTAAGACATGAACAACATGGGACCCCAGATGAGGTAGCAGGTGTATTTTTTGAGGGCAAGGCACCATCAGAGCCTGAGTAAGCATTAGAAGAAAGTCAGAGGCATGTGCCTTGGCACATGGAGTAGCTCTCCATATATTTACTAAAACTCAAAGAAATTTGTTGTGATAAGTGCTGCTGAGACAGGCCTGCCATGGGATTTAGGATTTTTTCCCTTTTGCACATGCCCAAACAAAGCATCAAGGCAGGCAGTGTGTAGATCAGTGACACTGCTGCCATCCCTAACCAAGTTGGCTGTCCTTCTCTTGTGCTCCCCTGTATGTGGCTAGCTTGGATGGTGGTGAGCCTGACCATGTGATATTGTGGACCATTTAGACTCAGGAGGGTTGACTGTTTCTCTCCTTTTTTGCAAATTTCATAAATACTTTCAGTATTAGGCCTTTACTTGGCTAAATGTGTATAACACATGTGCTATGGCTTCTGTACTGATCAACGTCAGCACCCAGGAAAAGACCGGGTTCCTTAGCAACAAAATCTAGATCCTTTTGGTTTGAGTGATGAGAGATATTATCAAGTACCCTTTGAAAGATATGCTTGCAGTATGGTCAAAGGAGACAGTCTGGTTTCATCATTATAAAAACTGTGATCTACAAGGCAATTAGGTGAAGCATGAGACTTCTTCAACCATTCCTTTCCCTAAAGGCTTGGGTTGGAGAGGAGGAGGGCAAGGAGGCATTAAGGAGTTTGCTATCCTGAGCCTGCATTAAAGCCCCTTCAGATTCTCAGTCACATTGTCCCCGTCTAAAAATTTGTGAGAATTTTGATGCACTATAACCAGTGAAAACCCACAGCTGCTATTCACATCCTGAAATTAGTCTCTGCCCAGAAGACTGTCTTGGAAGATTATGTGATCCTTTCTTGCCACCCACTCACTCTGTCATTTCCTAAACTCTGATGTTTTTAACAACATCTCTGGCAGTTAAAAGGACATATGTACGCGTACATCTCTGGAGCAGACTGCAAACACGTTTTAGAAGTACACAACAAGACATCTATTTCATAGGTCAACGAAAAGTAACTGGTTTTTATTGTTAAGGGGCTCAAGGGAACACATGTACCACTGTCGGTTTCTCTCCACACCCACTCTATGAGTACAGAATCAATTTAATCAAGAATGAAGACACTGCATAATTCAAGCAACAAGGTCAAAAGAATTGTGTCTACAGGAAAAGAGCACTGGTTTAACTTCAGACAGTTTTAAAATCAACATTATTAAAGCTTGGTTAAATAATTAGGTAAGTAGATTAATACCACTTCTAATTTAATTTAAAGTTAAGCTAATTTAAGGCAAAATAATAGCTGCTCTTTTACCCTAAAATGAATTTATTCCCACAAGAGTTTACACGGATTTACTTAAATCAATTAAATTCATATCCTAGGTCAAAGCAGTGCAACTTTCCCACATAACTAAGACCTTAAAAAAAGGTGTTTGAAGATAGATATCTCAGTTAAATACTTAAGCTGCATTCTGAATCCTATTGAAGTCAACAAGACAGGAGAGCATTCTGCTAGCAAGGCACACACTGAAGTGTGTTTCTGAATGAGTGGCTTCATTCTGCTCTCAGGAACAAACCTCCACATCAGTGGGAGTCATCTTAGGATCATGGCAAGTCAATACTTTTACTTCTTCCGTGTTGGCAGATGGGGACTAATCATAGCTACTTTCATATTAACTGGTCTGACTCATTTGTACCATTGTAGCAACAGCCTAACTGAACGCAGGACTCGGGACAGACTATGAAACCAGAGATATCTGCATAAATATTCAGATGACTGCCATGTGCTGAATGGTCATGGCTGCCCTGCTATCCCCTCTTACGCTAACTAGTGCAATCATCCAAACTGATGTATTTTCCAGCAGGATTGATGGATGGTGCATGGTAGGTATGGGTCCAGCTGATGTAGTGAGTTGCTCCCAAGACCGAGTTGTGTTCCAATGTCTTCTGTATGTTGTTCCTATCTCTTTTTTTTTCTCCTTAAACTCTGGAGAAGCATGCACCATTTAATAGCTCAGCTTCTTCTTTCTTGTGGTCCTTTCTCCCTCTGTATGACTCTGGAGCTCATTTGGGTAATAGCTGTTCTCTTCTACCTTCAGTCCTATGCTTACACCGTGTCTTTATCTTTCTACATGTTCATATGAATTGTATTTAAAATCAGTGCAGTACTGCAGCTGCTTCCAGCAACCCCATTTGGGATTTGCACCTCTTCCCCGTGACAGCAGGTTGGCTATTGCTAGGTGTATGGGAATTCCCATGCCAAAGGAGAGGGGCTCAGGTCTCCCACTAAGCACTGACAAAGTGTTTTCACCTACTGCAGGCCTCTTACTCAGGCACCCAGTACCATTTGTATTCAAAGTTACAGGAAATGATAGAAGCTTTGAATATGGTGCATCTTTCATACAAACCACATAGCTTGTGTGTTGTAGTTAGACCTTGGCAGTACAGAGGTGAAAAAGCTGTGATGATCAGAGTAACTGGGATTTTTCTCCTACTTTTTTTTAGGGAATGGCACACCAGACAGCACGAGGGATTGTCAAAATGCAGATGAGTTTGTGGTGCCTTCACACCTGATGCTCTTTGCACTCACTTGTGGAGTGAGGCCACTGCAAGAAGAGGAGAAATATATTCTCTCACTTATTGGAAGCTCAACCCTTTGATACTGGCAAACTGCTGACAGATTGCTCCACCTGACTCCCAGGCTGGGGTGTTGTGTCTGTGCGTATGGAAAGGTCTAATATAAGGGTGCTGCTAAGCCATGTTTAGATAATTAGCTCTTGGCTTGTGTAGTAGCTGCTCTTAGGGTGGGCAATTTACTGGTGAGGGAGAGCCTGCAAAGATTTGCCCCGCTATCCTTCAGCCTCTTGTCCACTTTTGCAAACCATGCTCAGTCCTGACTATGCCTCTGTAGGCTGCGTCCAACTCTGATTTCTGCTAGCACCCCTCACAGCCTCTCTGGTGGTCTACCTGGTATGAGCGCTACCCCAATGCTTTCTCCCTACCATAGCCCAGTAAAAACAGTTGCATAAACAGTCACCCGAGGGCTGAAATGCAAAAGAAAGGAAGTAAAGTATCCTGTGACGGGAGCTAAGAGGACATGTCTACAATATATGGACACAAGTCAGCACAGGTCTGGGATGCTACCACCTAGCAAGAGAAGATACGTGGGTTGGGATGAAGGAGAGAGGGGCACTGAGCAAGACTGTGAATGGAGAAGTGGGCTTAAACCAGCCTTCTTGGTGCATGACTGAGAGACAGGAAGTCATATGCAGAATGTGCCTCCCTCCCCTGCTCATTATTTATCAGAAATCTCCAAACTCTCACCCCTTTACCCACCTTTTTCCAAGATTTCCTTTCAAGTCCAGGGATATAGCCCACTATTTTTGTTCTGCTATTGTTAAATCTTTTCTCTCTTCTGCTTTTTCTGTACAAAAGCATTTGAAGTTCTTCCCTGTTTCCCCAGGATAATACTTGATGGGTAGTGCATATCACCTAATGTCCATCATTCATGTAAGAAAAAAGCAAACTGTTCCTGCACGTTTAGTCACTGTGTGGTCTTCACATGTCATGCTGGGTCTGCTGCTGCTTACCATGACTCAGGTATGTGGCAACTGGATCAATGTTTACTGCACAAAAGCTAAGCACATCATGCAGCACATTTCCAGAAATATTGATTTGAATGTTTGTACAAATCTAAATCAGCTGTGTTCCAGTTCCTTTGGATCACTGAGGGTTCATTGGCAGAAATAGATATGGATTTTAAGCAAACACTGAAAATAACCTCAGGCTATGATATCTGAATTGATAAATGTGAGTTCTTGCACCACAAAGATGCTTCTAAGCCTGTGGCCATCTAGCTGGGGTACAGAAAAGTCCTAGCAATTCAGCTTGAATTATGGATCTCAACTATCAGCAATATATAGCTTATAAACAATTTACTGGCTGTCCATCAAATCATACAGGCAATAAAATCAATACACAAAAGCAAGACAGAACTTGGTGAAAAAATAATGACATGCAAATTATTCATCCAGCTCCAGATAACACAGATAACCCATGGCCTTTCTTTGAGTTTGGTATGTTTAGTGCTCATATAAAAGGTTCATGGAAAAGCTCATAATTAATGAAATAAAACATTTCATGATTCAGTCAGAGGAGTGGAGCTGTGAAACACAACCTGTAGCACATATGTTTAGGTAACTTTTTGGGAGTGGACAAATAAATTAATTTTTTATAATGAAAACGCCAACTGGAAAAGGAACTACCAGTGAAATTGGCAAGATTATTTGGTCCGTCTTTCTGAAAAAAAAAGCATCTTGAATCTGATTCTGGTGTCCCTTGCACTCAGTTTACACAAGGGAGAACATAATTAGGCCCACTCATTCCACCATTATAAATTATCTTTTTCACTAGGGCTAAATGCTGATAACAGCATGCTAGATGAGGTAGGGATTTTTTTTATAGTGTGGGTGAAAGTTAAAAATGTATAGCAGCCATATGTGTCTGGATAACTATACCTAACCTCTGTCTTTAGAGTGCCGATTAATTACAAAGAAGAAGACGACAAGACATCTTTGCAAGGAATGTTGCTGTGTAAAAGCATCATGTAATTCCATCAGTTAATCTGGCTGAATGATAAATAAATCCAAAAGGAAGTAGAATACCTCTGATTATATCGCAGGCAAGTCAACATGATTCTACACTCATTTCCTGCAACAGAAAACTGCGTTGCCAATAAAGGAATCTCCAGTTCCATGTGCAGATTCCTCAATAAACTAAAGAATACAATAAAAGGTTACCTGTTTAAATTTCTAAACACAGATTTAGATATCTGGTTTTATTAATGTTTTGTCAAATATCTTTGCTTGTATCTGTTATTCTCTCAGTTTTTCTCATCTACAAAGAAAGGTAGGATATGAATAAAAAAAATTACTTTAACAGTGTTAAAAGTCTGACTGGTCTCACTTAAATAATCAAAATAGTGCAGTAAATTAGGTTCTGTAGGTTCAGTAAAAGGAGGTTCAGACATCAATTTACTCTGTAATTCTTAGAGACCTACTTCCAAGCCTCAGTTCCCTCACCTGTTTAACTTCAAACTGCCTACTTGTAACAGAGGGAGGTTCCAGGAGTTTTTACTGATAATAACTGATCTTGCACTGGAAATTAAGTGGCTATATTATCCTTTCTTCACGCTACTTTGAAGAAGATGTATGTTAACTGTTACTGCCACTTCATGTGATAAATACATTTACTTTGGAAGAATTATGAGAAGTCATGATGCCTCCTACCAATGTGAATTAAGCCAGTTAGTGTATTCCATATGTAGCTTTTCCAGCACAGATTATAGTGATCACAGAGGAATCAAACTATTCCTACTTAGAGGTCCCATGCATGAAATTATTGATGGAGAGGAAGTGAGCTTTTAAGCATACTAAGGAAGTACGGTACTTTATCTTTCAGTGTGTTTGGCTCTGGTGGCAAAAAACAAGGACTTGCAGATGGTGTTGAGACTTTTCCCCTTCAGGTTGCTAATGTTTCATACAGAGTTTTAAAAGAAAAGAAGAATTAAAGAAAACGCTATAGGATCAAAGCAAACAGACTGGGTTATGAGCCTAGATAAAAATGTGGGGAGTCTAGAGACAATATGGGGAAACTCTGGCTTATAATTTCAGGATTTTTCTCATGGGAAAAGTAACACTTTGCTTTAATAAAAGAAAATAAATAGTTACAAGTGCAACCTGTTTACTGTTTGATGTAACAATGTTATCTGCTCTCTGGGCTTTTTTTGTTTCTGTTCAAGGCATAAAATAATTATTGAAGAGGGCTGTTTCAACTCCGTAGAGTACAAAAGTCCTCTTGCTAATTGCCACATCAAATGACTAGAGGACCCCAATGGAAACCTTCAAATGACTGTGAAAAAATTCAGGCCATCACTAAATGCTGGGCACTTTTTTTTGTGTGTGTGATTTCCCATTGCAGATTAGGTTACTTGGGTGTGGGCTTATCACACAGGAAAGGCCTGGCTGCAGATTAGTTCTGCACCATTGCAGGTCTGTTATGCCAGCTTCATCCTTGACCAAATCGATGGCCAGCACCTTTATTGTATTTCTGTGATAGGAAAGAACACTGGACTGTCCAGGCAACAAAAGAAGCAGCAGAAGGCCTACTGTGTTTCTAAAGTGTTACTTCTCTACTTTTTGTCATGCACCAGTGACATGAGTGCCGGGTCCCAGACTTTAACCTCACACAGAGTCAGAAAAAAGCTGTCAGTCTCGGCTTGTTCAAAGACAATTCCTTTGTGAAGATCAGACTAAAGTGGCATGGTCCATATACTCACTAAAGCATGCCAAGGAGTCAGAAAGTCATAATCCACCTTTGTACTTATGGCCATTCACATTTTCCTCCATAGCTGGTGCCCAATTACCAGTGCTGTAATTTTTTCTATTGTTAAAAAGCCAGAAGGGTTTAGCTACCACTTATCCAATCAGGGTCATGACCTGATGTATTTAGGCTTTGCAAATATAAGTAACAGTTCCCTTATCAGTGTCACCAGGACTCTTTAACACTTAGCAAGCAGAAAGATAAATATACTTGGCAGATACAATTTGATCCATTGCTAAGCCTTCCATTTTACCAATGACCCATGGCGCTCTGCCATTCAAGAGTATGTTAACTATTATAACCTTATACCCTTCAGCACTGGCTCAGAAATTGGCCAACTTATGCTTACAGGAAAGACTTACATATGACAGCCGGTTAACCTGATCTATAACACAAGGATTTTCACTGGGAAACCAGGGATGATTCTGACCTTACTTGCACTAGTTCTGCTTTGGCCCAGTTTTAGCAGAATTCCTCCTAACTTACACCAGGAAAAGAACTGGGTTCTGTCTCAGGCCAGTTCGCTTCCAAGAGGAAGGCAAAGCCATCTCATTTCTGTGTTACTCTTATTAGAAGCATCGCTTTTCACTTCTCGACTTTCTTTGATTAACTGGCTAACTTAAATATTACTTTATGCTATTTTACAACTCAGATTTATCCTGAAAAGTTCTGATTACTTTCATCTCCTTTTTCAGATCCTTTCTAAGACCTTCGCTGGCCACAAAGTCTTCAAGAGATAGGACAAGGGCCTGGCTTCAGAAGCTGGAGAGTACAGATGCTCTCATTCATCTACCCCTCTGGTAGGTACTGAAATAAGTACTCTTAGCAGGGTTATGTTTAACAGGTATATATTTAAGAAGGGCTGAAGATGCAATATCAGATCTAGAGAAGCATCTCTTTTAAGCAGAATAGACAAGAATTCAAGTGTGAACCACTAGTGTGAAAATCCTATAATAAAATGATCAAGATAGGCTGGAGCTTTCTGCTATCTTGAAAATGCACCTTGATTGACTAGAGGTCTCAATGTTCGAGGCATTTTGTTATTGCCTTTTCAACAGTAACTTGAGAAACCTATCCCTCATTTTTCACAGAATGAAACTTTCAAACAATATTTTGCAATCTAAACAAAGGAACTGAAATGGAGTTCTTACCAGAAATAGTAGGTGTTGACTAGCCAGGCTCCCCTAGATTGTTTTGCAAATCCATATCCAAACCTTCCTTATTCTCACTGTAGAATTTCTTTGATCCTCACATTTAAGATTTTTTAATGTCACCATAAACTACATGGATGGAAGCATGGGAGGAACTAATGATAAAGGTATTGTTCTATCAGCCTCTTAGGAGACACTGGGCAACGAGGCAGTGCTTCTGCCCATAAGTAATACACTGTGAAGACAACTCTGTCACCGCTTGAGAGCTGACTAGTTCAGAGTCCACCTGTAAGAATCAATTCCCACTTAGAGCAATACACACCAGAAGACACAACATGGAACATTTCAGAGCAGCATGAGATGAAAAGAGCTTTGTGAGCAAGAGGGAGAAGAACATGATTTTCATATGCTCTCTAGCAAATTTTTCTGCATTGCTGTGGAGCATTGAGTCCTATTTATTTTGATTGTGTGGGCAGTTTTTACGACCACTACAAATATCTTCTGTCAGAGTATCCTCCTTCGTTAGGCTATAATATGCTTTAAATTTCTGAAGTGCTTAAATGCTAGTTAGCTAATGAAAGAAAGATGATACCTTCTCTTAGGAAAATTAGAAACAACCTAGTACTTTACAGTGGAATCTTAACCAGTCTAAAAAGATGGCTAAGGCTCCTTATTCTTATTAAAACGGCTTACCTGCCGAGTAGCAGCACCAGCTCAATCATGACCCAGTTGGGTCATGATTGGGTCAACATTTCAGTCATGATTAAAGCAGAGAATCTAACTTCCCACTTAAATATATATCTGTGCACATAAAGGATTGTTTGGCCTTCAGGCCCATGTCTGGAATGCAGAGGTGAACTTACACTCTCTATCAAGGCAAGCTCCCCTGTCCCCTCTCCCACATATGGGTTAAAGGCTTTATCTGAATAAAAAATGCCAGGTCATTTTTATACTCTGAATAACAAGGGAATGTTCTATGATCAGTGTTGTTAGGATTATGAGTCTAACATTTTACTAGTAATAATACAGTGTCAGCACTATTAGTTCTAAGGCAGAGGCCATGAGACAGCTTGTGTCTTTTTTGAGTGTTGAGAATTTCCTGGACAAAATGAAGAAGGCAGAGGAAAAAAATTTACTTTGCATTTGCACACCAACATCAGTTCAGGCTTATGATGTTTTTCTCATCATTAAGCATTGGTTTATGTCCCCATTTTGCAGGGACTTGCTAACCATCCTGCATATTCTTGGACAAAGACACTCAACTAACAAGGTCCTCCAAATGTCCATAGAGTGGTGCAGTTAGCACCCCTGGTTAAAATCAGCAGAAAAGCATGTCCATTTATTACATGGCTTCTCTAAGTTCATATTGCTTCTCCCTCTGTCTGCTACTTTCCTCTCTTTTCTTTTAACATAATCCATTCTTCAAAAATATCTAAGTGCTACATAAGCATAGTTTTTAATAATTTTTAACCCAAGAGACAACGATGTACTGCTGGACTCAGCCCTTGCAGTATGCAGCAGGAGTTTTGAAGGGTGAGCTGAATCCAGTCCTCACACAAAGGGTATGAAAGTCTGTGCTTTGATCATCCAATACAGACTTGCAGGCATGACTTTACTCTTGGCCTGCTGAACTTCTAGGTTCAGACTCTGTTACTCTAGCCCAAATTCCAGTAATATTATTATTGTTCAACTAAATATCTAGTTTAATTTACTTAGAGGTCATATCCTTTGGAAGCTCTTCATGAAAGTTTTCTTTTTAAGTGGCATCTATATGGGACTTAAAGCAGATGATGTATTTTAGGCTATCACTCTTATCTGGAGTTGAGATGCTCAGGAGAATAAGGAAAATTTTTTTGTTGTTTTTTAATGATGTGTTAGGGCATGGAGTTTCCTGAACATTTAGCAAAGGGATGTCAGGGCCAAACAGCTGCACATATTAAACCAGCAGTGAAATCCAACTCCTTTTCATCTTCTCAGTTATACAGCTCTTTGTGAAATTATTCCACAGGGCAATGTGTGAATAACTGCTAACTAATGTATGATCAATTCCATTTTAAGGTGGTACAAATGGGACTGCCTGCATAGTGCTGACATAGGTGATGGGGCCAGCACTGAGAAAACACAGTGTCATAAATTGATTCAGGTTAAATGGCCTGATTCTTAGCTAATTATTTTATAGTTCATTGACTTTCAGCAAATGTGAGAACTGCAAACCTTGTAGCCACAAGGTGCCATGAGATAGCTGTAAACAGAAGGTCTTTGATGCGACAAATGGTATGTAGGGGCAGTTCCATATAGGCATCCTAACACAAAAGCTCACTTACAGAGCTACTGCCAAAATAAAAAATAAATCAAGCCATAACTGCTATTTTGATCCTGCCTGGAAAACTTATGTGAAAGAATCTGATGCAGTGACCTTACCTTTCCCTCATCAGTTCCTTGTCTTTACTCCAGTTATGGTTTAGATGTTTACAGAAAGTATAAAGAGAAATCAACCCACAATTTATAGCAGTATAAAAGTAAAGTGCTTCTGGAAATAGACATTGTTATCAAATATCACTTTGTAATTTAAAAGAAACATTAGAAATCTTCAAAAATCTTGTAGAAACAAGAATAGAGATAAAACAATACATGTTTACAAATATCCTTCACTCTCCTTTAGAAGGAGGCAGGGTGTCCTAATTGTTAGTACACTTAAACAGGGTGGAGAGGGGGACTGATAAAAATAGTTGATTTTAATCAGGTTTTAAATTAACAGGCAAGATGTGTTGATTTACATGACTGTCTCTGATCTTGTTTGGTGTTTGTGCTTCATCATGTTCCCGTTAAAAAAATGTTCTTTCTTCATTAAGTGACAAAGTCTCATTCTCCATTTTGTTTACTAGAAAGTTTCCCTGTGTCTCTTCATATTTTTTTCAGAGTTTGCATTGCCTAGTGTGTATTACTCATGCATTACTCAGATCTATCAAGCTGCATTTAGATGAGAATTTGAAACTAAACATACAAAAGAATGTTTTATCAAAATAATGTTACCCTAAATACACAGAAGAACAAGACACGGTTTTACCAAGATAGGGTGTTGACAGTGTTCTTAGATAAAGAAATATATTATCCATGTGTATTAAACTTAATCGATTGGCTTTTGATCACTACAGATCAGAATTTGAGATTTACTATGTACTATCTCTCATAGTCTGGCTTTATTCATGGATTGGGAGGGGAATACAAACTTCCTTACACTTCCCAGACCCAAAGGAGTTTCTGAAGTTAGAATCAACTAGTTTTTGTACCAGACTGATCAAATAAATGTAAATGAAAAAGTTTAATACAGTAACAAACTCTGTTTAAAGAAGCTTACCCAGCAACCGGTTCAATGGTTTGGCTTTTGTTAAAAGGTCAGCAGAATTAATTCACTGTTGCCAGAGAAGCTGGCAAAATATCATGCTGCTGGTCACTGATTAGAGGGCCTGACTATGGAGATTCAAAAAGATTGGGACCCATTTATCTTATTTTTAACCAAGTCCACAACAATCCCAAGAATTCTATATCTTTCCCTTTCGTCCCTCTTCCCAGGCTGGAACAGTTCAAGATTGTTTTGTGATGTGGCTTAGGACATCCCTAGGATCAACCATCTGGTATAGGAAATTCATCAATTGTAAGCACTTAAAAAACTTTTGAGCATTAAGTTATTGATTCACTGTTAGTGATTTCAAAATGGCATTCAGACTGTTTTTTTTAGGACCAGTGAGGCTACAGGTACAGATGATCACCCAGAGAGAGTAGGTCTGAACTGTCCCATCTGTATTCACGTTCACATCAATACTCACACTCACGCCTAGAACTCAGAGCAGAAGGGGCGGTAGAAATATAATGTGAAATTACCAATGATAATCAGCATTCATTCAAGTATATTATTGGAAAAAAACTTACATATTTTGACACAGTGATTAGGGCAGGACGGGATATCCACATGAAGTAGGATTTGTTGAGGAACACATATGGATTTCTTATACAATTTCACATGCCAAAACCTACTAGGACTTGCCAATTCAAAATTTTCCCAAATTAGAAGTAGAGGAAAAATGTTATTTCTCCTATACAATTTGCCTACAAATCTTAAAATAAAATACAGTTTGAAACAAGGTTCCAAGTTAAATACAGTTTTTCACTTAGTTTTATTTTCAAAATTATATATTATGATTGATAATATTTTTTATGAACTTTAAAATTATTTTTTAAACCCTATTTCTCTTCTTATATGTCCTTTTCTTTCCCTCTATTTTTCCTTGCTGGAAAATGGTGAAGTATGAGAAAGAAGGGGAAACTGCCTACTTTGAAGAGCAAAAGTTCGTGAAAAACTGAACACATCTTTACAGAGTTCTCAGCATTGCTTTCTAAACAAAACCCCAAAATGGTGAAAGAAAGGTGGAAAGCATGGAAGTAAACTTACTTTCCTCTGCTCCTGATTTCAGTTTCCTCATTTATTTTGTGGGAAATCTACTTGGACTGAATGGTGGTTCAAAGTGAAGGATATCAGTTTTGGAATTTTATTTCTTCAACTCATGTAGTCAGAAATATTTTTAAGTTGGTAGATTACACTTCCCAACTAATAAAATAAAAAAAGCTGTGCTAGAAATGTGTGGGGTGATTCTACTCTGAGCTTTGCCCATGGATAAATATTTCAAAGGTTCCCATGTTCAGGTGCGTCATTTAAATTAAGTTTCTGAGAACCTAGATTAGTAATGGTATCAACACAGAGGGTCAATTAATTCAAATAATCCTTAATTTCCAGGTTCAAAAAGTTCATTGGCATAGAAGGTACACCATACAATTGTTCAGTTCAGTATTGCCAAGCATGTGACAGCATAATTTCTGTCTACATGGAATGTCACGCTATTTAAGCTATTCACCTTTCCTATGCTGGTATGGAATTTTGCTTTCTATTTTGTGACTGCCCAAGTAACCCTACTTTACTTATAAGGCCTGTTCATCAGAGATACATGCATTGCTCATTACTTCTGTGCAGTGTCTTTTTGTTGTTCATCATGATATTTTGTGGGGAAAAAAAACCACAAAAAGCTCCCTGGAAAAAGAATTTCTTCTTTCTTACTAAGAAATCACCCTTTCACTATTTTCTTGCTTCCTTTTAAAGACATAGTCCCCTTGATTAGCAATAAACATGTCTGATAGTTACAGACAACTGTTACTTGCTATTCCTACACTGGTTGGCCAAAAAACCTAAGAATAATGTTTGAAGCAGAAAAGCAAGCTGTAAAAATGAGTAAATTAACATTTAATACAGACTTAGTAACCTCCCTGCAAAATGAATATTAATTCCCAAAGGTCATGAAGCAGTAGAAAACAGATTTCTAACTATTATTTTGGAGTGGGATTTAAGTGGGCTTTAAGAGCAGACAATGAAGACTGGGAATTCAGTCCCGCTCTTGATCTCTTCAGTGGTGTGCAGGTCTCACTGAATTTGTTTTGTCAGTCTATTGGCAAGAATTTGGCATAGGAGTCCAGCCATCAATCATTAGAGTTTCTTCAGTTTAGATATAAATAGCATAGGTGAAGGTTTAGGGTTGTTTATAAAGAATCCACAAAATCTTTTTTTAATCTGTTACTGACAGATGGAAATACCAACAGCATGTTTTCAAGTCAAACTCAATGCATGTTGCTCAAGACTCTTGGAGTATAAAGTACCAGCTAGCTGGTCAAAATACAGGAAAACAGCATTTTTCATTAAATTCTTCAGCCCTGATACAGGAAGAAAGGTGGTCAGGACCCTGAAGTGCCTAAGTGCCATCCTCAAACACCAGAGCACTGACCTGGGTCTCCCTTGGCAGCTGCCTTGTGTAACCCAACAAAAAATGCAATGTTTCTGTGCCTCAGCTTCTAAATTATTTCTAAAGTTAAACACCTTTCCTTTTTGTTTGCATCATTATCTTTGTATTCAGGGAAGTTCTTCAGAGCACGAGGTTCTATTTTGTGTACACGTGTGGTGGGTTCACCCTGGCTGGCAGCCAGCCGCCCACTCAGCCGCTCTCCCACTCCCCCTCCTCAGGGACACAAGGCAAGGGGAGAAAATGGCATGAAAAAGTTCCTAGGTTAAGACGAAGAGAGGGAAATTGCTTACCCTTCCCCAGGCTCAGCTCCACTCCTGCACTCCTGACACCTCTGCCAGGGCACAGAGACTACGGTCAGTCTGTAACAGCTCCTTTCCCCTCACATTTTTCCCTGGCTCCTCCGCGGGCTGCAGGGGAACCCCTGCTCTGGTGCATGGAGCACCTTTTCCTCCTCTTCCTCTGTCTTCTCTGACCTGGGAGCTCGCAGTGCTGTTTCTTGCTTTTTCCCACTCCTCCTTGGCATTTTCTGCCCTTTCTTAAAAACTCTCTCTGTGAGGTGCCACCAGCCTGGCTGAGGGGCTCGGCTGTGCCTTGACAGAGGGGCCGCTGGCACCGGCTGGAACCGGCTGGAACCAGCTGGAACCAGCCATGCCCTGCACAGGGCAGCCCCAGCCTCTCCTCACAGAGGTGCCCTGCAGGCCCCGCTGCTAGCACGTTGCCAGAGACACTCAGTACGTGTTTTTCCATTATATGGCGAAGGTAACTCTGGCTGCGGCCTTTATCACCGAGGGGCAGGCGGCAAACAGGGAGACATGCTCTCAAAGTGAGGCCCTCAGGTTGTCACCCATCAAACAGGAGCTGCGCGCCTCAGTGAAGAGCTAAGGATGGCGTTGTTAGCCTAGTAATTTTACCATGAGAGAGTTGATTTTTATTAGTCTATCACTGCACCCAGTTGCTCCCAAGACAGCTTTAAGGGATACCTGCTGGCGACAGTCAGGTCTGGAGCTGTTCCAGTGCAGCGACAGCTCAGTCGCGCCCGGCGTTCATGCTGGAGATAACAGCAAGGCAAAAAGCCATGCGAGCTCCTGGGGCCTGGGCATGTCTGTGGGGGCGGCCATCGGTCCCAGGGCTGGGACGTGCCGTGGGCCTGCGCAGAGTTAGGCCTACAGTGTGATGGGGGGGAACCTCCCTGTGAGGGGTGGGCATGGCACTGAAAGTCAGTTTCAGAAAACCCATTTCTATCTTTCCATAGTGTGTTTCAGCAAAATGCTGGACTATGCTGAAAGACTGGTCCTGCAGAGTGTTAACGTCCATTGAGTTTATTGGCAAAAGCAGGGTATTTTGTATTCCTACTAAGACAGATGAGTATTATGTCATTGCTGTTGGTAAGCTGCTTGTTCTCATGAAAGGCAGCAGGCTGATAGATAATACCAGTATTTCCAGCCTCAGATATTCAGCTGCTACAAATTTGTCCCCAAATACTGCTTTTCAATGGCAAATGTAGATATCTTTATGCTTGCATTTTGACCTCTGAGCCTTCCTGAATCTTTTCCCAAGCTCTTCTCTCCAAACACATGGTCAAGAAACTCACTTTTACAAGTCAGAGGAGCTGAGTTTCTTATGAAAGTCTGACCCAGAGTAGAAACATCAATTTATGAAAAATAGTATTACAACTGCCATGCTGGCTGATGTCCTCTACTTTTACAACAGAACAATAGAAAATCAATTACACTGACACCCCCCTGCCTTGCAGGGTGAGACTGTGCAAGCTTTCTCAACAGACATAGCAGATGTTTCTTAAAGACCGATTTCTGAAGCCTTGTTCTTTAGGCAGGGAAATTAGGCCTCCTTTCACAAATATTATGTCTTCATTTTCTCAGTTACAAATCACAAATAATTCTGTATTTCCACGAGCGGTAGGCTTTATCACTGAGACACCTGCTAAATGCTGGACTAAAATCACTAATTCTTGGCATAGGGGCCACCAAGCAGTCCACAGACGGTGGCACTTGCCAACAACTTCAGCAAATCAACACTGCATAGAGTTAAAGATGTTGTCCCATTCTCTTCCCCACCACACCATCCTCCTCTGTCCTTAGTTTTTACATCTAGAAGAAAATAATATTTGCTATCATGACTCACTTTTGTAAAGGATTTTAGCAGCCCCCATCTTTAGAGATGTAGCCTCCCAGGTCAGGGAAGGACTTATTTTCTGAATGCCTAATACATATTTAAAGGCTGATAATAGTATACGATACCTCCAAGAATGTTATATAACTTACAGAGTGTCTATTAAAAAAGGAGAGACTTTGCCATTTAAAAAAATAGAAGCCTGTGAGATTCCCACCATCTGGATGGAGTCTTTTTTCTTCCCAGATGAATTAGTTGTCAGGGGAGGAATTATTTTAGGCATCAAGTAACCCCTGATTGTGAGTGACAGACTAACACAAGAGCAGATGCAAGGTTACTGCTGCCTATCCATTATGTGGAAAGGAGACCCATGCATGTCCTACTTACTGTGCATACTGACTTGGGTTATTAAAAGAGTAACTAGAGGTGGGTCAGACCCAGAAGATAGCTCATACCACTCACAACAGATGTTCTTTCACAAGAGAGAAAGCAAACACTGGATACTTTCTGGGGTACTATAGAAGGAGGGGTCTTCACTGCTTACAGCAACTCACTAGTTCTGATTTTTAAGAGAAGCACAAACCAACCTTTCGGTCAAACAACTACTTTGATAAACTTTCTTAGGGTCTGAATTCTGCAGAAGCCATGCCCTGGTATAACACCCTTATTTGTGAGTATCCTGTGTATAACAGCATCTTGGCGAATCCAGATGCATAGAGCAACTGGTAACATTTTGAATACATCTTAAGATAAAAATCAGTTTTCACCATCTCCTATTTCAGCTAATGGAGATGTCTTTATTTACATAAATAGGGATATCTGTAAATCCCCCTGTCCTTGCAGGAAGTACAAGTCTATTACGGGAACCTTTAGTAGCATCTACTCAACAATGGCATATTTATAGATTTATGTAATAAAAAATATGGCCTGATATACAATGATAAAGGCATTACTATAGTAAAAGTGCATGAAATACTGTCTAGAAATTTTTGTGCCACTTGACTGCTCTATAAATTCAAAACTCAAACCCTGTCCACCCAAATCTTTACCAAGGCTCCTGAATTTAGGGGAATGTCTGGATTAGTCTCACATCCGAACCATTTTTCCTATTTCGTGGACGCAAAGTAAGCCTGAGCCAGTCTGAGTCCGAAAATTCAAAAGTGGTGGGCTGTGAAACATTTTGCAATCTGAAAGGAAAACAACAACAAACACCACAAGCCACAATCCAACATTGTTCAAATCTAGTATAAAGAGAGCAGATGGTCAAAATAAACAGGTATACAAAATAAATGTGTGCTAAATGTTGTTGAGATCTGATCATTTTCTCTTTAGAGAACACGACTAAACAGAGGACGACTGTGGACAGTGCCAGCTGAAAATAAAAAACAGTGCCATCTTGTGGTAAGTAAAATGCTCTGATAAGAGAAAATCGATTTTTCATACATACTCAGAAATCTCGGTGTTAGAATAAAGTTATTTAGTACTTGAGGTGGTGACTTTTCCCCTCCTCTGGGTTGGTTTCTTTGACTAGCTTCTAAGTGCTACTGTTAGAAAAACAGAAAGCTATAAATGCCATCTGTTTCCACCAACAAGAAATGAACAGTAGCTACATTAAGTTTAAGTTAATATATTCACGTCTGACTCCTCATTCTGTTGCCTTATTTAACATAAATCACTAGTCTCCATATTTGAATTACTGATGCGGAATATGCCCAATATCTCACTGCTAAAATGCTGTAAAGCTGAAACTGCTGCTCAGGACAGCTGTGCAGCAGTAAGACAGTGTCACATCTGTGGAAGACCATGTTAAAGAAACAAGGTGTTTTTCCTGAGAACAGGCTCTCTGAAGTTATGCTGTCCGCCCAGGTAAGCATGTAGTGTTGGGAATGGAGTTGAGAGTATCAGAACAAGAACTTACCAGTGCCTTGCTCTAATTACTGATATGAGAGTACAGCTGAAAATAAACCCGAAGCTTTATCAGGCAGACAGACTTCAGCAAAATAGTCCTCAGGCCTGACTAAGACTACTGAAATCAGCAGCATCTTTTGTCTTTGACCTAAATGGAACAAGACTTCAACCTAGGGTACACATATTTCTAACATTATCCAACATTTTCTGTCATACTCCATGAGTTTTTTCTTTAATCATGTGATCTGTTTACTAGTGCAGGTAGTAGTAATAAGGTAATAAAAGCTTGATTATGACCTATGGACTGTCTGGTACAGTATCTGCTAGTGAGTAATAAATACTCTGAAGTTACTCCATTAATTTGTTCCTCTTGATTGCTTTTGAGATAAGAAAAGAATTCTACAGGGTTTTTATTAAAAGTGGCTTTCAAATAACGTATAAAGAAAACCTTTCAGGTTTCTTGAGATTTACCAACTATGTTGACAATAAAAGAATGATTAGGAGAAGGATGTATTTTATAGAATTTTCCAAAGTTCTATTTAAGATTTCTTGGAGATTGTCAAAATTAGCCTTAAGGTTAACACAATTAATTCCCAGTCCTCATCCAAGGGTAATAGAATTAAAAGAATTGCATGTCTTTATCTGAAGTATGTTATTCATCCTAAGCAATAAACATAACTCTTTGCCATAAATGTTAGCCCTACAATATTCTGAGTGTTGCCAAGAGGAAAGAGGAAAATCTTTTACATCATGAAAAAACACAGGTAACTTCTGGTCAAACCATGAGTAACCTTACTCCCATTCAGTTTCAAGTTTTGAATATACAAACATTGGTTTTATAATAAGATCAAAACAAATATATTTTCTTTTTTTATAACGACACATGTTTAAAAATAGCAGTCTCTCTTTTTTTTTTTACTAATTCTTTACTACCAAAGCCTGGCAGCATATACATTCAACATCTGTCAAAGCCATGCCCATGGTTTCCTAAGTTCAGGCACTTGAAAATTGATGTTTCCAAAATTATTATTTCTTTCTGAAAATGACTGTCAAAATGTTTGTTGTCTTTCGTTGTTATTCTATATACAAAAACAAAGGTACATTTCTTACTTTTTTTTTATTGTAGGTGACTGGGGAAAAAAGCAGTTCAGTGTAACTTAGGAAATATGATGCTCATGTATTTTCCTGCAGCAGGATTTTGCAAAGCATAATTATTTGATACTTAACGCTGCAAGTGAAAAGCAAAACAGGGTGCAATTACAGACCTATGTAGGTCGTTGAACACTAACATTTTGATACCTAGTCTGTGAAAGAACTGTTGAGCCTCACAAGCACTAATACTTTGTATATTAAGGCTTACTGTATTTGGCAGAGTGTGTTGAAGTCTACTAGCACCTGAACTGGCACTTCGTCTTTCTTTCTAAGAGTGCTCAGATTCTCACAATAACAACTGTTCAAGTGAGGGAAAGAAGACTGCAAGTCTCCCTAATGTCCCTTTCCACATACTATCTTATATGATCGATCAAAATCTGGCTATTTGCTGGAGGAAGTGCAGGGGCTATACTCCTAATCAGCTCCATACCAATCCCCGTGAGTCAGCATATGATCTCAGGTTGTATAAAACACGTAATGCAGAAGAAGTGAAGAATATGTTGGGCTATGATAGCACTCACTAGCTACCGATCTTCATTCAGCAGGGGTTTACCAGGTACATGGAACTGTTTCAGAAGGGTAAAGAGCAAATTTGCTGGTTCAATTGGGATTTCTGGGAAAAGTGTTATTGTGCCATCTGAAGGATGTAATAACTGATGCAATAATCTACTGCATAAAAATGTACTTGTGTATTTTTAGAAGTAGGCCCAACTTCCTATGTGGTGCAATGTTGGTTTACAGTATTTCTGTCAGAAACATTTCACACCTTACACTGTTCCTCCTCTTGGCTCTCTGATATATGTTGAATGTGTCTTATCCCAGTCAGCTATATAAAAATACTGTAATGGGCTGCGATAGTAACTAAATTCAACTATCCCGTTGCAACACAGTTGCCTTTGGTTTTTTTTTAGAAACATGATGGCATTTTCCAAATGGCTAAAATAAGCTATATTTTTCTCCTAAGTACTTCCCCAATGACTGAAGTAAGTAGATGCCATGCTCTTTGCTGATAGGAATAAAATCACACGCTAAGGCACGAAGCTTAGCTGAAAGAGCATCAGGCTGCTGCTCTTCCAAAATATCAGAAATGCATCATTATTTTATTATTTCCAATCTTTGTGCTGAAAATATTCCCCAGGCTAAAGCACAACAGAGGAATTTATTCTAGACCTTGATGTGTATTTATTTACTGACACTAAGAAATGCTTGATCATAACATCACTGGAGGAACTGCTGTTAGATTGTGACCACAGCAGGTACATGTATGAGTATATCACCAGCATTCACAGGCCAATGCACAGATTAAGAGCATTTCAGCAACATTTAGGTCATAATTGTCCAGAAGGTGGTGTTATGAGTCACGGGAACTGGAAGTTTCTTAGGAAAACTTAAGTGACCTGAATGTTACAAGAAGTTCTGGGATTTGGTGAACAAGGAGGACTACTTAGTTGAACTTTAAGATGTAGAACTGTTTGATTAACAATTATAATTAATTTATACGACACAATGTGCCTGGTTGATAATGCAGGTGGAGTGAGCCACATATTGACACAAACTCATGGTCTGCTATACTTTGTTTGTTTTTAAGACTGAGATTCTACCACAAATACATATACAAGGCATGAAAAAGACCTTTGTCACATCTGAAGTACTTAGTTTGAAAAACAAACCTGAGTGAAATCCTGAAAATTAGAATTGTTCAAATCTAGGCATGTGTTCTGGCAAAGTCTCTTGTAAGAAATGCCATAATCCGCAAATATAATACAAAATCACTAAGAACAGTTGCGGGTTTGCCTTCTTAATATGTCAGGATCTAGGAAGAGGTGAGAGATGCATGGGAAAAAAGAGGACAAATGGGCTCCCATTGCAAGTGAGAACAGACTTGTGGCTTCTCTAAACTGTTTTGGGAAGCTAACGCTCCACAGGGCACTTGTACTGATGGCTACAGGTGCCAGATCACATCACACTTTGGCCCCAATCCCATTTTGTAGGGGTAACAAGCATTGGTCAGGTGGTCAGGTGGTCAGCGGCCTCACAGGAGATTTGCATTTCACTGCTGTATTAAGCATGTGCAAAGGGGCTGAGGATCAGTGACAAAGGCTGTAAAAAGACTATTCTCATTGTAGCAGTGGGGACATTTTCATACAGACATGAAGTGTTAGAGCAATGGCTAAGTGAATGGAAGACCTGGACTAGAGTTTTTCCTGTTTGAGGGATGCCCTAACCCCTGCAGTTTGTCCTGTATGCTCTCTTTTCCACTAACATTCTATTCTTCAGAAAAGGCCTCAAGAATTGCTAAGCCAGGGAAACTGCATTTGTATGATCGCTTTCTCTAGTAAGGAGGCAGAAAAGGGAGCCCCCAAACCTGTCTCTTCCTTTGCTTACTTTGCATTAACCAGACACCATGTAAATACACTAGCCATTGGTGGAGTGTACACCAGAACCCAAATTCCTCCCACTCTAGATGAGTTCCTGAATCATTATTTGACAGCAGGAGATACCAGTTCTCATCCTGTGAACTTTGAGTTCTTCCCTGAATGGTGGCACAGTTTCACCCTCTGGTCTGGGTAGCTAGGGTGCCTTACATGAAAGTCAGAGATGTGGAGCTGGTCCCTCCTAGGAGCATACAAAAGCTAAAGCTAGGCTTCTTGTATCCAGGATGTCTCTCCCAACCCCATGTGTATGATGATGTGTATCTCTTTCTTCTTTTCAAAAGGCTGACAAATGCTCTGTTTCTTTCCAGAGAACCCTTGCAGTCAATTATCCAGAATTTCTTGATTTTCATTCTGTTCTAGAACCCTGAAAAGTCAGATTCTCCCCAGCTGAGTTTGTAGCTGCTGCTGACCAGCTGAATTCAGCAATACAGCCTCTTCAGATATATATACTGACTTCTAAAAGCAAGTCATAACATAAGAGGAGCATGGGCCTCATGCGTAAGCCTAATGCATGGACCTACAAGTCCACCAATTCGGTAAACTAGAAATATTATACCAACCACATTTAAGCAACTACTACTTTCTGAGCATAAGACTGTAGCCTGAAAAGCACAAACCACTTAAAGATGTGCAGCAGAAGTTTGTGAGCTTTTAAGCGCTGTCACTGCACATGTGTTATTATAGACATGCAGCAGGTTATATAATAGACACGTTTCTTGTTCCTGAATGTTGCAAGACTGGAAACAAGGTAGAACCTACTCTAAGAAAAGTAAAGAAAAAGATGACCTTTTATGTAGGTAAGGAGTTCAGAGTTACATAGTTATTCCTTAATTGCTTTAGCTGGAACATGAGTTACCCAGTCCCTGTGCTTTCTTAGGCATGCCTTTTTTAACCGTCTTAAAAAGTAGCAAAGTTAGCATATTGCTATCTTCCTGCTCATTAAAAGAGGAATTCCAACAGATAAGTCAGTAATAGAAAGAAAATAAATTTATTAAAAACAAAATCATTGATGAAATAACCATTCATCAGTTATACACTTCTAATTGTAGGGTTTATCTCCCCTTTGCCTTTCACCACCAGTTACAGATTTGATGGCTTATCATAATTATCTTGTTTATTACTGATATCCCAGGTGAGTAATACATGACAGGGCGTATTCCAGGAGTACAATACAGAGAAGTTGTGTGAGCAACCATTTATTGGGATTAATGAGTGCAAGAACAGTAATAGTTATATGGGAGTGTAGCAGCAGTGTTAGAAATAGTAATGAAGAGAAGGACAACTGAGACAATGGTTTGATTAAAAATAAAAAATTGATCACTTGCAAATGTACATCCCCTTATTTAGCTAAACTTGACATGCCTCTTGACCCGTCTCTCCCCTGTGTCTTACATTTTGTAAAATCGGTATCAGACCCAGTGCAATAGAATTTCCATTTATCAAAATTTGCTTGAAATACAGCAGTTGTGGCAATTGGTTTGCAGCAGCACTGGTGTGGCCAGCAGGAGCAGGGCAGGGATGGTGCCCCTGTGCTCGGCACTGGTGAGGCCCCACCTCAAATGCTGGGCTCAGTTTTGGGCCCCTCGGGACAAGAAGGACCTTGAGGTGCTGGGACATGTCCAGAGAAGGGCAATGGAGCTGGGGCAGGGTCTGGAGCACAAGTGTGCTGGGGAGTGGCTGAGGGAGCTGGGGGTGTTTAGCCTGGAGAAGAGGAGGCTGAGGGGAGCCCTTCTCGCTCTCTGCAGCTGCCTGAAAGGAGATTGTGGTGAGGTGGGGGTTGGTCTCTTCTCCCAAGTAACAACCAATAGGACGAGAGGTTTCAGCCTCAAGTTGCATCAGGGGAGGTTTAGACTGGATATTAGGAAACATTTCTTCACTGAAATGGTTGTCAAAGCCTGAAACAGGCTGCCCAGGGAAGTGGTTGAGTCACCATCCCTGGAGGTATTTAAAAGATGTGTAGATGTGGCATGTAGGGACATGGTTTAGTGGTGGCCTTGGCAGTGCGAGGTTAACAGTTAGACTTGATGATCTTAAAGGTCTTTTTCAACCTAAACAATTCTATGATTTTATGATTCAGTGAATTAATAGCTAGCAAAAAAATTCCAAACTCCATATAGTAACAGTTTAACCAATCCAGGTGGTGAAGCTTCCAAAGAACATCTGTCTGGTTTTGCAGATGTTTCTTAGGTTAAAAAATGCACTTTGAGGAATACCAGCTAACACAAATGAAGCAGAAATCCGCTTTGTCCCTCACACCCCCACATCAGTGAAAGAGGAATATTTACATTTCAACTTGGAAAAAGCCCTCTCGAGAAAAGCAACATTTACCTGACAAACTCTGCCATGCTGGGGTGAAATGCAGATCCAGCAGTACTCTCAGCTTCCTTTTACACATATACATTCAGCGGCTCAAGAAGATGCCATGTCTTCAGCAGATTATGGATTTGGTCCTTTGCACCTGTGAACGCCTACGCTGGTTAGGTGATATGACTGTGGATTTTTGCTGTGGTCAGGGATGGCAGAAAACCATCCAAGAATTTCCTTTTCATCCTTGTGTACAAGTTGACTAGCCTGAAGCTTTAGAAGCAAAACAGGAATCCTATACTAAATGTCAAAATATCTCAAGTGTTAAATTAGCCGATTACAGTTACACCAAAGCAACAGTGATTTCAGTTATCCAGACCATCACTTGAGGAAAGTAAGTTCTCCTAAGCATGTGTGACCTAATATGTGATAATTTTTTTTATAATCAAAGGTTTTTCCTTTTTTTCCTCTGTAAATTCTTAAATAATTCTGTAGAATTAGTCATAGACAGCTACCTGATTACACATGTACAGTGCTTATGTGATAATACTTTAAACCACAAGTGACATTTGATGGGAACTGGGTACTTCCTACCGTGAAGGCTTCTTTGGAAAACCTAGTTTTTGTCTGTAAAACCGTGATTTCCAGTACTTTGCAAAGATGCATACATAACATATACAGGTTTTCTTTAAAAAAATAAACTACTAAGATACATTTAAAAAGCCTGTAATTTAAAATACTTGCCACAGGGTGTTTCAGAAGAGTTTATGAAGAGACAAGAAGCTGGTGTCTGAGACATGATATTGATTCACAGTCCAGATTGCTGTTGACTTTGGGTGTATGGATGATGGCATGAATACCTGTTTCCATCCTCTAATAGCTGGACTTTCAGGCTGAGAAGTTCTCAGGCACTTTTGAATAGACTCAGGGTGGAAGTACCTGAAAGTGTATTTAGAGTGCGTGAGGAACTGATGTCTTGGTGTAACACCAAAGCGGAGCACCAGTATAGCACAATTTGTGGAATGGCCTCAAAAATATTAGTATTTTCTTACTGCAATTGTTTCATTCACTTTTGCTCTAGGCACCTTTCTTTGCATTCTAAACAAAACCGCCAGGGATTAGGTTGAATCAGCTAGCTGCTAATATTTTAATCCTTTTGCAGCTCATTGACCATAGCTGAACTAAGCGCTGGTCAAGTGCCATGTCACTAGTTCAATGGAATTCAGACTTTGGCACTCTGAAAAAGGCAACAGATGTGCTTTAATGATTATCTAATAACTTCTTTTTTTTTTTTTTTTAGTTTGCTTTGCTAATGAAATCTAATCTCATTGACCCAACAGACAAAACTGTAACTGTAAGAACATTAATGGCAAGACAAAGGACTTGAACAATACCACACTTTGGCAAAAGTCCAGAAATCAAAGTGCTGCAAAGTACTGGGAGCAACAGACAGGTTGACTTCCATTCCACTAGCAGTTAAAAAAAATGAACTATCCAATTTGTGGATTAACTGCAGGAATATTAATTCAACATGCCTTCAAATAAACATCCTGAAATATCACTGCTTTTCCTGGGGCAGGGGAAGACCAGCGTAAAACTTCTATTAGGAATCAGTAAATATTCCAGATGTCCAGACCCAAAATGTCAAGTTTAACCCTTGACTATTTCATTAAGGTCAGTGGAGGTGTAGAAAAGATTAATTCAGTTTATGATGCCTGATTTTATACATAAATATAAAACACTGCAGGCAGCAGTGCAGTTTAAGAGTCTTGACTTCCATTTTTCACTTCATCTTGAATCATCATGTACTGAGCAGTCTAGAAAACAGATTAATAAAATGGGACTGGGACTACTGTTTAAGGCATAAAATTAGGGATTTCCAAATAAAGGGGATTTCAGATTTGTCATCCCCTCTCCAATGTATCTGGATGTTGTGGTTCATTACTGATCCCACTGCAAGGACTGCTGCTCAGCTGCACTGATTGGGAACAAGCACTGAACGCCTGTTGATGTCCTGCAGGATTTTAATGGGAGTGAAATATGCAAATTCTTTTGAGGACCTGATGCAAACTTTTTAAATACCAGAATTTGTCTGGAAATCTTTGCAGTAGCGTACACAGCTGTAAACAAACACTGTTTCAGAATTGTCCCTTAGCTTGTGCTGTCACTGCTGTACTAGTCCTTGTGCTATACAGTAAGTGATGCTTATGAGAAGCTTAAAGAGAGCTTTAAAAGAGATAAGACAAGCAGCTGTCTAAAAGACAGCTTTCATTTTTGGGCCATATGGCAGATATTTACAATATATTATTTTCATTTTTTAATTATTAATTTTTATTTGTAATATATTCTTTTTTGATCTCAAAATGTTGTCCTAAAGAGCTGTGGAGCTGGTCTGTTCCCTCAGTGATGCCTGGCTTAGTTTAGCAATGATAATCCAGTTCTATAATTACATTGCTAAACAAGATGATGAAATATTTTCTTCAGCCTTATGTGGCTGAAGTGACTTAACCATGATGCAATAATGATGATCATTAGGCAATATCAACAACTTGAGAGTCAAATCTAAGCACATATATGTGGGCTTAAGGATTGGAGGCTCTATCTGAATCAAAAGAAGTCTTTGAGTCTATTGATCTTGAGGGCTTGTGCGTATACTTCCATGGAAGGCCGTTTTCCTAGCGATCCCTCCTTCCAGGCTGTGTTTCTTTTGCCTTATCCAGGTTGAATTTGATTTAGCTATCTCTGTCTGGAAACTACTGTTATGTAGGCATTGCGATATCCTATTTATATCACTGGTGACATTAATGGCAAACGGGACACAGTTGTAAGCGTCACAAGTGAGTTGTCAGATGCTGAGGCCATGGCTTCTCTCTATCTCTCCAGATGACAGTAAGTAAATATTTTGAGGTAGAGGACTTAGATAGAAGTCTTTGATCTTCTTGTGTGCCCTGCAGAAGCTTCTGGACTCTAGCAGAGGTGAGCAGACATCAGTCATGCTTATATACAGCTGTCAGAGGAAGCCATGTCACCTATAATTGGCAGCACCCTTCTTTGAAAGCTGAAACGTGGCTAGGAAGCTGAAAATTATCATTCTGTCTTCTGCAGGCTTCAAACTTGTGAAAGGGATAGGGGAATTAAACTTACTGTCATCTCTGAGCATTTTTATTGACTGTGTGGCTGTCAAAGGGGACTGACCGAAAGATCAGAGATGACCTGGTTGACCAGATGTATGTTGTTGGTTTAGTTTTAGCTTCTGTGAATCCTATGTGTTTTTGGAGTCACCAGAGATAAGAGGAGGAAAATGCACAGGAGGGAAATGACCTGCCTTGTTGGACATAACAATCACTCTGACAGGAAGTTTTGTTGATGTGAAGTTAGAAAACTTTAACCCCATTCAGAAAGGCTTTGGCCTGTGGAACTTAATGGAAATTCTGTGTCACTAACCAAAGAGGTAGGAAACCTCAGTGATAATTGCTGCAAATGAATCTATGTGTTCCTCTTTCTGTATTTCCAAGTGACAAATCCAGCTTCCCAGGTACCCTGTAATCAATCAGTGAGAGATTGTTCAGGGAAAGTCCCTGACCCAGAGGCTTGTGAGCACAGCCACACTATTAGAACTCCACAACAGTTTTGATGGCCAAGGATGAACTGAGCTATGGGATTCAGCTCCAGGTTAGGACTGGGGATGCCTAGTTCAGGCCTTGGTATTATTAGTGACCTGCAATGCATGTAAACTTTGGCAAATAATTTCACCTCTGAAAGTAACCATTCCTCAAACTGTGAAATTAAAGTGTTTCCCTGCTTTGTAGAGTTCCTTGTTGGATATTATTTAGGTAAGCATCTAAGTAGTCCAGAATTTATATCAAAATAGATGTGAACAGGGATATCAGTCTTTTTTAACTAGCTCCATAATGTCTGTGTAGTTTCAACTTCTTTCATCAGCTAGCAATGGGCGGGCAGCTCCAGACTTTAGAGCAGACACAAGGCTTTTTAAATTCCATTGCATTTTGCAGAGAAAATTTATTTACTATACCTAAACTATCATGGTCTTACAGCAGTAAAACATCCGTTGCTCTAAATTTGATCCTTGAAGGTATCGCTGGCTCTTGGAGCATTGGGTTTGTTTTAACAGATTCTCACTATGTTTTTCTGTCAACTTCTATTTTTTCTGTCAACCTCCAGTTTCCCATCTCTCCTTTTCTGTGGCTTTGAAGCTTATCCCTGATAAAAGACAGCACTTATGTCAAAATACACTAATGTCATTTTGACACACAAGTGCACAGCCTGGAAGCCATTTCGCTTGGCAGAATTATCTCCTTTGGCAGTCTCACCACAGCTGAGTTGAGCTGCTGGGCACTCATGTGTATTTGTCCCACTCTTTTTGTCAGGGGTAAACCCTTAGGACTTTCATCAGCTCACACGAAATAAACACCAAGGCAAATAACTCTGAAAAAACATGCTAGTCTGAGACTGTTTTCTGGGAAACAGTTTCTTGTTAGTTTTGGGGGTTTAATTCAGGGCACTGGGGTAATCCAGGGAAATGAGTAACAACATCAGACACAGCATTTGCTCCTTTCCTTCCTTTTCTTCTGTTAAAGCAACATGTTTTTAGTGAATTAAGGTAATAAAGAGTTTGGAATTACTACAGATCATCTCCTTGGTGTTTCTGAATAAGTCTGTTGTGCTCCTGGCTGCAGCTCATCTCTTTACTAATTACTCTGGATAGGAGATGTGTATTAATACCAGCTTTTTTCCTTTGAGAGACGAATGACCTTGTAACTTTGGTACTGGACTTTGTGTCTAGAATCCCCCTTCCAGATCTAACAGAAGGAGCCAAAAGTTCTCATCCTGTCAGCTACATAAACTGTAGGTCACAGGCCTTGCAGCTCAATTTCAGTTTGTTGGGTTTTTTTGGTTTTGGTTGTTTTTTTTTTTCAAAACAACTCAAATAGCATTTTTGCCAAGAGCCCATGCATGTTCCTTCTTACATAGTTTTTAGGGAATATAGCTGCCAAGAAATAGCTCAGCATTTCTATGCACCTACAAAGTGACAGCATCTCCACTCCAGCTGTTTTTCAACGGAAGCTTGTGCTTACACCCTATACTCAGGCTGTTTTGATCTTTGTCTTTTGCACCTATATTTCAGATAGGTTTCCTGAGTGCTAAGTGGACAGTGACAGATTGTATGCATGTTTTTAAAAAATCCCATATTTACCTATGATATCATTTTAAACCCTGACAAAATTGAAATAATGCTTTCCTTCTACCACTCTCTGTGTTGTCTGTTTAGGCAGTAGCTCCTTGGGACATGGTGCCCCTCCATGAAACAGGATGTTCCTTACCTGGCACTGCCCTGGTCTTCCAAGGGCAGGCTGGTGAGTTATTTTGATCTGATCTTTCTCACATAGTGCTAAAACTTGGATTTCTCATTATCTGGTGCCTGACTTGAGAAACTGAGTTCTGTGGACAAACAAAGCACTCACAGACATAACTAAAGATAATGAGCATTTTGCTTTAAAATGTATGTGCTATGTGATACTATAAAAAATCAGATCCTAAGGGGCTCAAACTGAGTACCTACAGTCAGTGAATATTATTGATATTGACCTCTCTGTCTCAGCTGTAAGCTGTAAAATGACAGTATTACACCACTTTGTCACCTCATAAAGATGTTGTGAATATACACATATTCATGTTTGTGTTGCACTTAGCTATTGTAGTGATAAGTGCCATAAAAATGTGTGAGGAATTTGCATCAGACTTTGAATAGTGGTGCAGCTTAAGGCCTCAGTGAACACTGCTGGGAAAACATTATGCTACTACAGAAATAGTTTTAAAGTGGATAATTTTTTTGCATATTGAATGAATTAAATGTAGGGGATATTGGCTTGTGTAACAAAATAAAAAAGGAGGAAGAATACCTCTGTTTAAATCTTTCAGACCTCAAATAAGAGTCAGAAACTTGTGGAATTCCCAGATACTCCAAAAGCAAATATTTACTGCAAATGCTAGAGGCAGAGTGTTTTAACCTGCTTAATAGCACAATAATGAATTGTCCATAAAAAGTTATTGCTTACCATTAGGATTAGAACTAGGATTAAAGTTTAATTCCTTTTTTTGAATTGAATAGGAATTGCAGACTCAATATGAAGCAGCTTGTCGAATCTGCATCAAGATATGAGGAATGCATAAAAGGACAAAGCAACTAGAAGCAAAGCCTAACTCAGTTAGAGTTCCCTAGAGTTGGAATTCATTCCCCAGTGTTACAAATTACCAAGTATTACAAATACAGAATACGCATTACGTGCCAAGGTTGCATGTTTTAATATGCACGCTAAACAAGGCAACGAAGACATCAGGTCTTCTTTACAAGAAGGCAGTGTGGCTTAGGAAACCATGTAAATGAAATCAAGGCTTAAAATTATCACTGAATAGCTTTCCATTGAAAGATAAAAGTAGTTTCATAATTAGGACGATATTAGTAATAAAAAGTAATGTGACAGAGTGTCACATTACTCAGACTGTATTAACTCAGGGCCATTAAGAGAACAAGTCTCTCACTGCTGCACACAATTGTGACAAAGTTTTTAATAAAAAGACTTTTCTCTTTGGATTTAGATCAGTGATTCTTGATATTTCATGCACCATTATAAATATCTCTAGAAGGAAGAAGGAAGATCCTTGTCTCTCAGAGCTGCAAGCAAGTGACTGCAATAAGAAAACAGTTGTGATACCTCAATACAGCATTGTTATTGTGGCAATTTCTTTTAAAACATGACTTTGAGAACCACAAAGGCTTCATCATGTTCCCAAACTCTTCCCCATGCCTGGCTCTCTGCCTTGCCTTCATCTGCATCAAATAATGTGTGATGTTTTACTAGAAAATTTTTAGAGCAATGAATCAACCCTTCTACAAAACAGAAATAAAAATCTTTCCCCCATACTCTGAGAAGTTTTTGCATGCTGGCAATCAGTTAGGAGGTCTTTGTCTAGTTTTAACACCTAACAGAAATTTGGAAAATAGGACTGTGTGCCGAGTGGTGGACATGTATTTATACCTCCCACTGGCAAATTAAACAGAAACAGAGGTCATAACTTTATTGGCATGTCAGCAAATAGCGAAGTGTACAAGGTTTTCCTCCTCTTGAATACTTTATAATGCAACCCAACCAATTATGTGTGCCAATATCATTCAGAAATTTACTGTGAAGATGATTGTTCAGAATACAGGAGCACTGGGGCTACTGCGATGCTTCCCCAGATTAGTGAGTTTTGACTCATGAAGTTAGGTATCTTCCAGTAATGCAGAAAATAGTGAGAGTGCAGGGAAGAACTGCAAAACTGGAAGTGCTGTGAGTTTAACTTAGTCTTGCGCCTAGATAGGATTTACAGCCAATGACACTAGATGAACACATGAAGAGAATATTGGAGATTTGGCTGACATAACCATATATTTTTCATACTTAAAAGACACCAACATTAAACTTCTAATTAAAAAACACTGTTTCTTGGGTGAGTAGTCATCTCACAGGTTTGAATACTCAACATTGGAACGTTTTAAAACAAGGGAGAGAGAATGAGGCATTTTACATCTTCTTCAGGTCATCTCTAGTAAAACTGGTTGCACAGAAGAGAAACAGGGAAAACAGTTTTAACCAGAATTCTGGGGTTGGGCACATTTCTTACAAATATTTCCCCCAAAAGGGCCAAAGAGAAAAAGTACTTTCAGTTATTCCCAACAAAGACAAAATCCACTGCTCACTTACAAAAATGAACTCAGGATGCACATTGATATTGAACCTTTGTTATATACAAAGTAGGCTGTGAAAACAAAACTCCCCTGTTGGCATTTCCCTCCACCCTTTTCTTAAAATAAAGAGCATAAACTTGAGCAGTCAGTCTGGAGAGGATCAGGGGGGTGAAGGGAGCTACCTGCTTTCTCTTTCCCTGCAAATATTCGGTTTAGTTCAGACTCAGCAGACTGAAAGGTAGGAAACAACTAAGGGAAAGGCTTTTCTGCCAATATGAAGGCCATCATAAGAAGTGAGAGGATACAGCCATATGCTTCAGCAGTAGCACAAAGCCTTGTGACTGAGCGGCATCTTGGAGGGGAACTTGCATAAAATGCACAAAGCTCGTTAAACCAGAGCGTGGGGAGGTCTGCTTCTTATGTAGCACTGGTTGTTACAACAGCTGGCTAAATTCAACTGCAATTGTAGTGGACAGCAGCAGTTGGGGGCCTTGCTTGCTGTCTGGCCACAAGGGACCACTACTATAACCTGTCATCACTCATCTAATGAGCTTGAAACAAGAGCAAAGACTCCTAAGACTCCTTGGCCGTACTTTGCTATCTTTAGAAGGGGTGGCATGAACCCACAACTGCTGTGTGTGGCAGGCCCAGTTGGAGCTGAGCTCTGGGTACCGATGACAGAACGTCGGGATCAATTCGCACGCTTAATCCTAGGCTCAAGTGGGCAGGCTCCGTCAATTCCCAGTGTACAGGCACACATGTGCTTCTTCTAGTTTAAGCTTTAAAAGTACTTGTAAGTCTCTGAAGCCCTGGTTTTAAACCAAAGTAAAACATCCAGCATTCTGATTTTGGAAACGTGTCCTTTGTGTGGCCAGTTTTCTTCTTTTATTTATTAATTTCTCACTTTTACAGTGGGATAAAACCCAAGACTAAACAATGCGTGTTTATAAATGCCATGGGTTGACCTCAGTTATTCATGGATCAACTGAGGATAAACACGTTACAGTATCAACAGCTGCATAATGATTTAAGAATATAAAGTCCTGAGTAATAAAAAACACTAAACAACATCCATATCTTTATCTCCAGTTCTGGCTCCTAGTATATCAGCTAGGTTTTTGTTGCTGGTTTTTTTTGCCACACAATGATTGCAGTTTGGCAGTTTTGGTCAATGTCTGACTTACTGTTTGTTTCTCTGCCAGGGTGCCTGGGCGATAAGCCAGGTTTCAGGGTTACCTGCAGATTTCATATCAGACTCCAGCATACGACTAGGGTGTTAGCTTGCTACTGCAACAGCGAACCAAAGGATTTTAAGGGTTTTTTTTGAGGAGGAAGGGGACAATAATTTTAAATCAGAGGAATTATGACATCCTTAAAGTTTCTGCATTCCGGGTTTTTCTTAATTGATAAGCAATTCATGTGGTGAAAAATATGGACTCTGAGCATTCCTGGGTTTTGGATCTGATAAAAGAAGGAAAAAAGTCTTGAAAATCTTTTTACCTCCCTATGATTTCAGCAGCAAGAGTTCAGCCTGCTCTTTAGGTGGCTCATGAGCAGAGCTGGTTTCCATGCCGACTAATGAGCCCTCTTCATTAATTGTGGACAGCTGGCTGCAAACTCCAATTAGGACCCTATCCTTGCAACTGGGTGTGCATGTGTATGACTTTAAACACATGAATGTCCTCTTAACATGCTTACAGTTAGCTGTGAGTGCACATGCTCGGAGGATTAGTCTCCTTTCTGGACGTAGCAACACCTTCACGTGTTGTGCAGGCTCTGGTGAGGACTGTCTCTGCCATGAAGGCCATCCCGGCTAGGGCTCAGTGTGATTTAACCTCAGGCTTGCGGAGGTGGGCAGAGTGGAGGCAGGGAAAGCGCTTTCCTTGGCAGAAGACAATGTTGTTGGTTTCGCAGGTTCTGTGTTCACTTACCCATTTCAAACAAGCCAAGGGATATGGCAGTAAAAACAGCAGGGGGAAAATAACTGTGTAATATTCATATCTAAGCATATTCAGCTTCAGGCTCTCACTGAATCTCAGCATGAGTTATTACCCGCTGAATCAAGCCTTAGGCTAGTTTAATTATAGGAACATCTTATTAAAAGGGAAGGAAATGAGAAAGAAAATTAAGACAATATTCCTGGAGTACCATCTGTGTGAGTATCTGGAGCTCATTACAGGTTTCAGGTCTTACAGTTAGCTATCTCAAATGCATCACCCCTAAGTATTTAGGAATAATCTTTAGCTCAGAAGATGTTCATTCAAATATATTCTCCAGAACTAGGATGCAAGGTCTGCAAGGGTTGGTTTGGTATCTTTAAAGTAAAACTGAGTTGCCTTTGAAATTGATTTGTGCATAGATATCAGGACTAGAAAAAATGTGCTTGGCTACACAGAGGTCTTCAGGGTGAGAAGTTTTAAAACAGAGATGCTGTGGACACATCCTGGATCTTAATCAAGTGAAGGTGATTTAACAAAGGTGACTGCTTAGCGAGAGCTTTACTTGTATTTCTCACCTCATAATCTTGTGTAATGTGGCATTTGCTGTGAACTTCTTTCTAATAATCCAAAGGCACAGGGGGCTTGGGGTGGGGGAAATCTCCTCCTGTAAATATCTGATAAAAGTAAACAAAAGATGGCTCAAGCACCAAAATCAGACCATGGTTTGTGCTCCCAGAAAACCCCAATTTTAAGTATATTCCTGACAAAGGGATAGATTTGGCCTAGTGTTATGAAGTTAGCTCCAAAATTTGGATTTAGATTCTTGCTTATTCTAGAAAGTTCATAGGTATTTGAGGCCCTAATCTTATTTCAGACCTACTCCATTCTCTTTTCAGAAGTAACATGACCATGGTGGCAGGGTAGCAGAGAATGGGAATGCTGCTGCTATACCAAATGTTTCCTTTGCTTTGTTTAAAAAGTAGGGATAAGATCTCCAAAAGTTTAACCCATGGGCTAAACTACTGAATTTTTAGGCAAATGATTTTTCCATTTTTTCAGTGACTACATGAAAGCTAATAGATACCCAGCTTTTTTGAAAAACAAGCCATTAGGAAAATGTTTAACATTATTTTATTTTGAAAATATATTGGCATTTTCATATAAAACTGGGGAAAAGTTGGGCAGGAGAAGACAGATAAGAATGCAGTCTCACAATCCTTGTACAGCTGAATATTATTTACTTATGATGCTGGAGTCACCTTGCAGTGTACGTATATTAAACTCCATGACTGCATGGCGCTGAGTGGCCATCCTTGGAGCAGCTTGCAGCCGGTGGGCCCCAGTGCCCCCACACAGTGCCTCACAGGCGGCCGTGGGAGGGCTGTTGCCCCCGCCACGCTCCCTCTGCTCCCGAGGCCGGCTGCTCACATTCCCAAAATGAAAAGTAGGGCTGTTCCAGCCCCAGGGCAACCTCAGCTCTGCCCACCGTGCTCAGTAATCATCTTTGTCCGTGCCGCTTAGGCAACAATCCTGACTCTTGTACAATTTTTTCTTTTATTTCCAACCATTCCCTTTTCTCCGCAGCAGCATTTTTTAAAAAATATTTTTTTCCTTATCATTTATTTACTCAGTTGGTTAAAACAACACCTGCAGAGTGAAATCCTGCTTTTTCTGAGCACATCATGCCTTTCCTTTCACTGAGCTGTCACTCCTTAGCTCTGAATCACCAACAAGCTCTCTGATTTCCCAATGCCATTTTGTAGCTTAGGTACATCTTAACGGGAAGCCCAATGTGCTGTGGATTTTTTCCCCCATCAAATGCCAGGTAACACAGGTCAATACGATCAGGTAAAAGGTGTTTGGGGTATTGCTTTTGGGCTTAACTTGTGTATGCCAATTTGCTTCGTCAAGCTTTCTCTAGCCCAAAGTTCCATTGCCTTGGGAAGCTGCTGTTTCCTACATGGGTTAGATGGAGGAAGTTTCATCTGGGTGGCATCTGAAAACAAGGTCAGGTACAAGGCTCCTGACTCCATAAGTGTCTTGTACCTCATCTCCCATAGGTGCTGGCAGGATGCTGTCAGCCTCCTCTGCTGAAGCTGCAGCGATGCTTTGATAGCATTTAAACCATGTAGAAAAAATAGTAAGAAGGATTGGTAACTTAGGAACATGTTCACATGTGTGAGGAGGATCAGGAGAGAGAAGCCTTTCTTTCCTCACTAAATTCATCCTGCCAGGCGAGGCACAGGGAATGGGAGGAAGGAGCAGCTCGTCACGCAGCACAGTAGTGCTTCGGCAACATGGTTCCTTTGCACACACAGCTGCAACCACAGCACACAAACTTCTCCACATACAAGCACAGGAAAGAGTCCCAAGTAAGTTCTCCAGGATCCATCTAATGAATTCTCCATTCTTGGCCTTCACTTGGACCAAAGAGATACACTGAATCATCCCAGCTTCTTTGTGCCTTAGCCATCAGTGCTTTTAGTGATGAAGAAGTAGAGATGTTGGTTTAAAGCACTGCAGACAGGAGGAGGAGTTGGCTTCAGGCTGGCCATATGCAGGTTGGATTCAGCTAGAAATTACTGCAGACCACTGAGATGGAGACAGTCAGAAAGAGTGTGGGTAGCAAAGAAATCACCACAAAAGGAAAATGTTCACGAAGGCCAACGATCAATTCACATCAGAAACCTACATTTCACTGAAATATGTCGAGGCTGCCATCTGGTGACAGCAGAAAGAATCCAAGTACCAAGAATAATGCTATTGCTAACGTCTGAATTCATAGTGTCAAGGTTTTCTGCAGACGGTAATTTCTGTGTAGGCAGTAATGATTGTACTATATCCATCTTCTGGGCACAGAAAAAAAAACAAGTTATGTGAGAAGCATTTTGACAGAGTCTTTCTGAAGATTAAACAGAATAGCTATTGCAGCACCTGGAAATTTCAGCCTTGAGAAAAGGAGGCTCAGAGGGGATCTCATCCCCATGTACCAGTACTTAAGGGGCAGCTACAAAGAAGACGGAGACTCCCTTTTTACAAGGAGTCCCATGGAGAGGACAAGGGGTAACAGACACAAGTTGCTCTTTGGGGAGATTCTGATGGGACACGAGAGGGAAATTTTTCACAGTGAGGACAGTCACCATTGGAATAATCTCCCCAGGGAAGGGGTTGACTCAGCCACATTGGGCTCTTTCATGAGTCAGCTGGACAGGGTGCTGGGCCACCTTGTCTAGGCTGTGCCCTGCCTAGAAAGGTTGGACTAGATGGTCCCTGAGGTCCCTTCCAGCCTGGGATTCTGGGATTCTGTGAAAGATTGTCACTACTATACCTGATTTTTAACAAGTTTTCAAATCATTAGAAAATTAGTCTATTCCTTTGTCATCTCCTTTTCCAATATTTTTATTAATAACTCTTAGTAAAAGACAATTTTTGTCTCATAAAAATGCCTGGATTTCAATCTTTAGCTAGAACTGAAGCCAGAAAGTTTCTCATCTGAAATGCAGAAACAATTTATTTGAACATTTTCATCTGTTGTTTCAAACCAACTCCAAACACATATTTTCATTTCCTAAATTGACAAAATAAAGTAAAAAATGACACAAAAATGGTCTTTCACTTTGAAATATTAATTTGGAATAACAATATTTGTTTCTTATTAGAAAATAAGTGTTTGCCAACTAGTCATATTTTATTTGGGGAAAAAAGGCAATGATTTAATTATTTTTAAAAAAATCTTCTGAACATATTAATTACAGCTAGTGGAGCTTTTTGCAGTCAGAGGAAACTGATTTCCCTGCTGGATGATCACATCTTCCTTTTTCTTTTCTGTTTTTTTTTTTTTTTCTGTAATACAGATGCAACTCAAAACTTCTTTTCACCCACCAATAATTAATAAGAACTTGGGGCATGAGAGGTGCAAAAAATGCACTGAGATTTTTAGGGGACTAAAGCAGGAAGGGGTCAGAGAATTTAAAACTGAACTGCAATATGAATGATTTTATGTTTTTGCTGTCTTTGGCCTAGATTTTACATCCTGCATGCACTTGCATACAAACACACTAATATACAATTAATGTTACGGACTAGCAAGCTAATTTTCCATGAGTACACAAAGGACATTTTGCAGGTGCATGTGACATGATTTTGCATCCACATTAGAAAAAATGAAATGTTTCTGCAGCACATTATTTTGTCTACTACAACATATACATGTGTCAATTCACATTCTAATTGTAGGGGGGTGTAAAAAGGCACTTCTGTGCAGAGAACAGAAAATCAATGGGGTACAATCACAGATGCCAATATGTGTCTTACTGGTAATCATGACTATTACAGTGCACAGTAGGGTCCCAGGAAACAGCTGGCTGAGGTTTGACCAACTACAAAACTGGAAACTACGAAATACTTGTGTTTGGGGCTTAGAATCAGTTCAGAATAATGTGCCTCATGAAACCGTGTTCTGATACTTGTAACTGAACGTGCATGAAAACAACCCTGTTTCTCATTCTTTGAAAGATTTTGCAGTTTCGTGGTAAGGTTTGGGTTTGCCCTAGAATGAAACCAGATCCCAAAGAATTATTTTTAAGGGAGAAACAAAGAAAGAAACCCAGAACAACATAAGCCCAGCATCCAGTGGGGAACTGAAATTGAATGCTACGAATACAAAGCTACCACCAGTATTCTGATCAGATAGGCTCCTGTCTTTTCAATCAGAAATTTCATCCATGGCCTCAGAAATTTCTCCCTGAGAACATTTCTGTTGAAATTAAAGTGTCTGCTTCACACAAAGGTATTTTCCAGAAAGTTAACTTGCAAGTTTGGTGTTTTGTTTTTTTTTTTTTGTTGTTCTTTTTTTTGCTGCATTACTTTCTTCAAATTGATTATCTCAGAATCCCAGAATCCCAGGCTGGAAGGGACCTCAGGGACCATCTAGTCCAACCTTTCTAGGCAGGGCACAGCCTAGACAAGGTGGCCCAGCACCCTGTCCAGCTGACTCATGAAAGTGCCCAACGTGGCTGAGTCAACCCCTTCCCTGGGGAGATTATTCCAATGGTGACTGTCCTCACTGTGAAAAATTTCCCTCTCGTGTCCAATCGGAATCTCCCTGAGAGCAACTTGTGTCCATTAATTTCTTTGTACAGCATCATTCATAACCTGTCTGCCCTTTAGGTAAAAGTATTTTATAAACATGATTGTGACTATGGTCATGATACTATAGAGAAACCTGACAGCTCTGAGGGCAAGGGCAATAAAAGCACAGACTAAAAACGTGGCCCACTACTCATAGCATTCAGCCTGTGCCTGTTCATGGCAGGTGGGAGGAAGACAGTCCAAGAAGGGGGGAACAATGAAATAATGCTGCTTAGTGTAGGAAAAAGTGGGGTCAAAGACTGAGTGGCCCAAGGAGAATCCATTTTTTGTAAGCCTCCCTCATTTCATGGGAGAGCTTAGAAGGAGGAGAATGAAGTCACTTTGTTAAGTATTTAAAGGACAGCATGGGAAGAAGCACAACAAACTAAATTTTGAAAATGTAACAAGTTCACAGTGGGAGGCTAATATTGTGGGTTGATTAAAAGTCAGAGGTGATTAGAGCTGACGCTTTGGAACAGTTTCAACCAAATGCATTTCCATCAAAGTATGTTTTCTTAACTGGAGTCAAACATTTCATATCAGAAGAAAAAAAAAGATCTAGTGAAATTTCCCAGGGAAAGTTTGGTCAAAAAGTGTGAAAAAGATTAAGAGAATGCATAGACATATTCTACTTCATTCCGGTTCAGAAGAAAACTTTTTTTTTAGTCTCTGAATATCCATGATGTTGCCTTTCCCTACTTATATTTCAAAAGTGAACGGGGATCAGCAAGGTGGGATTCTGAAAAGGTTTCAAGGTAAAAGACAACAAGTGTTTTTTGTTTGATATAGCAGAGACGTGGAATTGTTCAAAGAGATGAGGGCCGTCATCAAAACAATAGGATGGAGGTTTAAAATATACGTCACCAACTAGTACAGCAAAATGTATGGTAAAATATACATGAAACCCTCTCAGTAGTAAACCCTGATATATATTACTGTATTAAGTACAGCTGTTAAAATCCTGTTTTTCAAGGGAAAGAAGAAGAACAGAAATAAAAAGAAAACAGATTAAGAAGACTAAAGTATTTTGACTATTCTTGCATTTTTCTCTCATCGCACTGTATTTCTTTTGATAAGCTGTCAGGGTTCAAAAATATATTCTTGAAGCCCGTATTCAGGCCAGATGTCCACTTGTGTGGATGGGAGCTGTGAAGACAAAGTACTGCGATTCTGTACTATTCTGCTGTGCTTTGAGTGGCAGGAGAGGAGTGAGTTTTCTCCAGCTATGTGTGATCTTCCACTTCAGAAATAATGAGAAGTTGCCCCCAGTCTTCTGGAGGCAGAGGTTCTGCTTCCTTATCAGATGACTTTAGGTCTAGATTCTCCAAATATTTCTGCCTCTATCTCATCCAGATTGCTCTGAAGAGAAATGCCTGCTCATGACAAGTTGGCAAGGCAAAATACAGAGCATAAAGTTGTTTGCATACTAGAGCACTGTTGCTCCCCATATTTGACTTATGAGCTCTCTTCTGAAATTATCAGTGCCTTAGGCTGCTCCAGGAAATACTAAAGGAGAATTTTCCTCTTAGTAAAGACAAATTATGTGATTGGAAACACCAACATTTCCCAGTGAGCACTCTGAGAAAAATGACTGGAATATTATTTCAATATTATGAAACTACCAAAATATGCTCCTTTTATTTAGATTATTTCACATTCTCTCTATTTAAGGATCTCAGTATTAAACTGAGGAGTCCCAGTTGGTTAGTCCCATTTTCTTGAATGAGATTACCTTCATATCCACAGCTGAATAAATGCTCATGTATCTTCCAGGCTGCTTAAGGCAGTCAGAGGCTGCAACAGGTAAATCCTTTATACATCAGATATTTCCATGACATTATTAAAGATGGGTAAGGTAATACTCAACAGTGGAGCAGGAAGAAAAGTAAAGGGCTGGAGTGTAAAACTGCTTTATAAACCTATAACATATTGAATCTTTTTTTCATCAAGAGTTAGCAGTTTTGTAAGACTTCAAGCTATAACACAATAAATGACTCTTCTGCATTTGCATCTAAAGTCAACTTTTAAAAGTGCTTATACCTGCAGTCTACTCTCTAAATATCACCTGAAATTTCACATTTTCTGTTTGTTAAGCTGTTCTTGCCATTTTTTCAGAAGCGGATTTCACCTTCATGCATCTAATCTAGAAACCTGAAGTGTGAATGATAGACCTGGGGCAGAAAAACCGTGTAGCTTGAGACAGACATTTTATTTTAAGTCTTTGTATTTCCCACTTGGCTTGCCCGAAAGGTTTCCCTCTTTCGTGGCCTCTAACAACAACAGCTTACTCTGTTAGTTAAATGTAGATACCCAGAATTTGGTTTCTGTAGAAATCCATGTCACTTATTTACTCCATTCCTTCATTGTCCTCTTTCAAGAGCTAGAGCCAGGAGATGAGGCAACTCAGTTAAAAATTAGGTTTTATTCTCAGTTAGTTATCAATCTGCTCACCAAAAAAAGGTCTTATTCCAGGATGGAGTGCCTTCTTGCAGTAGTCTCTGAGGATGGACTTCAGGGCTGCTTTCTATAGACAGAGTTAATATTTAGGATGGACTTCTTCCTAGCAACAAGACTACCAACACCAAATTTTAGTGAACATTTGTTTCTACCAAATTATTTTCATCCTGCCTCAAACATCATTAGTGTAGGTATAGTATTATCTGTGTGCATTATGTAAATGAAAAAAAAAAAGACATCTTATACTCCAGCTTTCTGCTGCACTATAAGATTAAAAAAAAAAAAGAGAAAATGCCAATGAATGACTGGGGAATGTATGTGTCAAATAACAATGACAAAGTTATGTAAAAAGCCTAATCACCGTTCAAGTTTTGTCTTAAATGTTTTATGGCCTAGGATGGTCCTGGAGGAGGGGATATCTGTGGAAATTTCCTCCAAAGAGTAAGGAACAGTTGTGTAAAAATGGAAATAAAAAAAAAAAAAAGACAATTTTATTTATGACAGGCAAGTTGGTATGCTCAGTAAGAAGCTCTGGTGTCACTTCAAAGACAAAGATTTTGAGCTAAACTGAATGAGGAGGAAGAGTAAAGATATTAAAGGAGTGACATGAACAAGTCCAGGCTTAAGGCTTTGCCAAGGATTTTGGAACAGATAAATGTTGACAGGATAGCATCTGTCAAGAGCAGAGTTGGCCAAAATAGGTTTAATTATTACAGATTTTTTGTTAGAATGAGTATCTAAAACAAAAGATAAACAGAAATATAGCAAAAAAAATCAGATTATGTTTTTACAGTATTTTCAGTTGGTACTCTTATTAATCTCCCAATTGACAGTGTTATAAAACTACTAATGAGGTTTGCCTTTATGGGTAACCTGTCATTCAGCGCCGAAAAGGGCTGACAACTATTTTGACCATTCTTTTCATAGTTAGTATTTTATTACTTAAAAAAAAAAAGAGTAAAGTCCACTTCAAATCTGAAAATTACAGAAAAGTATCAATGTTTGAAATGACTGTAAGATTTCAAAATACACATGGATGATTCACCCCAGTTCAGAAAGGTGTCAAAGTGAAGAGCCTGCCCTGGGAAGTTCAGCTACTAAGGACCTAGGTCACCCTCTGGGCATAACTTTTTGGACTGGTTAGACTGGGAATTTAAGGTCAATAGGTTCCCAATGTAACTGTCTCAGTTAAAAGCTTTTGGTTTCTGAGCTGCATCAGTACAGGGCTTTTAGACACCATTAAAAGGTCTAAGTCAAAAATAATGCTCAGAGCGTTGTTCTCAGCAACAGAAAGTACATTGCTGTTGTTCCTAAGATTGAGAAAAGAAAATAGGGAAGATATTGTGGATGACCCCATGCTTTGGAATTGGATTCCCCAGAGAATGAAGCTGGTTGAAAAACAGCGGATACATTAGTTATGTAGTCACCAGCATTCTTCAGGCGTGATGACTTGGACACTTTTCTAATAACTACACATATTAGATACATAAATATAGAGTGGGGAAAGATGGGTGAAGAGCCAATCCTGGTGAGATTCACCTTGATTCTTGCATGAGGAGACTGAGGAAACAATTATCAAGGAGGAAGACTAACCAGGAGAGGGCAGAATCATAAAAGCTAAGGGAGGAGATTGGAGGGTGAAGATGATGGTCAACAGTGCAAACCACAGGAAAATGGGGAAGGGATTTGGATTTCCAGTTTCATGCAAGACGAGCTCTGCAAAATGCTCTAACAGAAAGGGAACAAGGCAGCATCAAGGACACACGAGCAGGGAGAAAGCCTCAGTCACAACTGGAGCTTGCACATCCACTCAGCTAAAACGTGATGCAGATTAATGGGACTTTGTCGACCTACTTTCTTAATCTTGGTGAATGTAAGACTTCAGCATAGCAGATTTTTTTGAAACAGGATGCAATTTAAGGCAAGAATGTTCCCTCAAAAGTAAATAAACACAAAACGGATAGGATGTTATGTTCTATTAACACTAATCACGGCCTTTTCTGATTGTTGAATTTTCTGAACACCAGATTCCTGGCAGGGCTGTTCCCGCTCTCTCCCTCTTTTTCTTTTTTGGCTCAATGAGATTGAAAAGCTATGATATTTACTGTACATTATTCAGGGAGAAATAAGCTTCTTCAAGCCTTGTATATATTCAGTGTCTTTGAAGGTAATTTGAATTTGCATGATGCTTATTACACAAGCCTTGCTGTTCTTTTTTTTCAGTTGACTGATTCTATTTTATCATAAATTCACACAATCAAAATGGTGCCATTTAGTCAGACTGACTTTAGCTTGATGTACTGTTTTCTTTAATTTATCAAAAAAATCCCACCTGACATAAAAACTGCAGGTACAAGTAGCCATTGCCTTTCTTCAAAATGATCATTGAATTTATTCCCATCCCTGAGATTTTATATTTGAAAACAGGCAGAGTGTATCTGAAAAGGCATATAGAATTTATGCATTTGAGACAATAAACGCCGGTGGAAAACAAATTCCCTTTGCCTACTTGGTCAAAGGACGAGACTCTCTCTATTTATGCAGGCAACATTGCCTCAGCTGCTGCTGTTGTGCCCTGCTCCCTCACATTATGGCAGTTGAAGGGACATCTCCCCTCCCTGTTGAATAATTTAGGTAAGTATTTGCAGATATAAGTACATTTTGGTCCTCCCTTGATACCACTGAAGGGTGTTTTCAGTGACTGAAGTATGAACTAGGCAGGCCAAAGTCTTGTGGAAATCTGTTTTTGGGATGTGAGAACTGTAATTAAAAGCACTAGAATCTTTTCTGGTTTAGCAGTATGGAAATCATTATTTATGCATAGCCTAACATCTCATGCAGTAGTTATGAAAGTCTTTTCTCCTATGTTTACTTAACTCAGCAAATGACATAATAGTTTGAAAATACAGACAATATTTGAATAAAATGGATTAACATGGATTAACATATAACATAATTAAACTGGACTGAAATTCGATGAATACAATGAATCTACTTGTATGTTTTATGTAGATAGACCCAAAACTCAGCATGCTGGGTTACAAGTTCATTGTAATAGCCAGTAGATGGAGCTTGCCACTTGGCAAGATTCACTCGCTTTAGTATAGCATGGGAATTCTTATTTGAAACAGAAAAGTAATTTTTACTTCTTTTCCTTTTGGCTTAATTTGTTGTTGGGGATAAGATTTTTAATGAAAAAATAATGTCAAAATGTTACTTACCTATTGAAAGGCAGATTCAGATAGTATGACTATGTAGAAAGGCAGTGGGGAAGCTTATTAACACTACTATAAAAGTACCTTGCCTCCGAATTGCTCTGGACTGTATATTTTGGCGTAACTTTTCACAGAAAGTCAACAAAAGCTTTATGCCTGTGTGAAACTGAGAGCAATAGGACTTAATGTGGGGCTAAAGAAGACATGAAAGGCTTTGGTGCTTAAGGACAGAGTTAAGTAAGGTTTTACATGCTTTACTGAATCTCGACCTTGGTTCACTTAATTTCTTACTAACAAACAGTAAATGACATATGAAGTTTCTATCTTGTGAAACAGAAAATTTAGTTTTTAGTACCTAGATTTTAAATAAGTCCTAATCAGAAGGGTTGTCCATCTGGGGGTTGTCTGTCTGATTTTCCTGTCCTCAGGGTGACTTTATAAAATTTGTATTTGCAAGCTACTAACACAGTCACTCCCGTCCCAGAATTAGTAAGATATTATGTAGGCTCTCTCACCTTGGTATTACAGGTATGGCAGACTGTTTATTTTCAGTATTACAGATATTTTTTTCCCTGTTGGATGGATACCTCTTGCTATTCTCTAGGTACATAGTCCTCTTCTTCACAACAGCGTAACTTAGAAGTACTTGGCCCTCTGGGCAGCAAGAGACCAATTCCAACTGATGTGGCCAGTCAGTTACAGCATTTGGGATGCCTCTTGCTCCTAAGGTTCTGCTACAGCCTTCCCATCCAGGTGGGTTTCCCCCCAGGAGTCTCCAAGCAGCCTCAGGGGAAGCATCAGTTCTCCCCAAACAGGCCATGGCTAACTAACTTGTAAGTTCTTTGAAATGGAGATAAGCAGCTTGTGCCAGATAAATCTTCAGCAAATGGGTCTGTAAGGTATGCTGCAGGAAAAAAGTGGCTAGTGAAAAATGATCAAACACCTGAGAAAACTCACAAGACCGAACATTTAGAAATTGAAAATTATTAAGTAGCCTCCTTTCAGGACCTGATTTGGAACATCAGATGAAAATAACAATACAATAAAAAGGTCACCCCTTTTTCAATTATCAAGCCACAGATACTCATCTTGAGTAACATGGAGAGGGGACTAATGCCAGACCTAAAAATCCTCAATAAAACATGCATAAGAAATTATGAGAACTGAAGGTTACTGTGGGAAGCTGTATTTCATCTTTAACTACAGCAAATGCCATTGCAATTACAGTAATAGAAACAGAAACAGAGCTGAACCAGAAAGATGACAGATGATCGGCAGTCGGAGGGGGTGTCCGCATTCAGGATGAGTCACAGTGAGTTTGCAGATAAAATGCAGTAAAATAGTTTGGCCAGGACAGTGTGAACAGACACTAGGAGAGATAAAGTCAAGTGATTCTTTGAAGGTGGTCTGATCTTTAAATATGCTGCAGATTAGAGAGGTTGTGAGAGGACTGAGGCCTTGCTGAGTAGGGGCTGGATCGTTATTTCCAACCTTTTCTGAGCATGAGGAAATGAAGGAGTCGTGTTCCTACAGATAATGCAGCAGTGCTGCCCTGGCCCTTCTGCCAAGGCTATGCAGTCTTGCCCGGTGTCAATCATCTACAGAGATAGCACAGGAACAATTCTGACCTCAAACAATCTGACTGCAGAAGGACATAGTTTGTTGAACTGAAAATATTTTAAAAAATTCTTTCAAGTAAACTTCTGTGAATAAAGAGAAAACAATGTTAAGAAATCCCAGCTACTACTAAAGCTCATTCTAGTGATCTGGCATAGCATACTCGGCAAGTGACACCGGTGGGTGTCCTTGATACAGTTCTCTGCTTCATTTGTAAGCAACCCCACTGTTCCTGATGCCTTGTCCTTCTCATTTGGAAAACTCATTTTGGACTAAGCTTTCTCCTTTACTGCTTTCCAAATTCTTCAGAGAGTTATTTCCTGCCTTGGTAAGCACACAAGAAACAATGTCAGTGGTACAGGCAAGTATCCAGAAGTACAGTTTTTTAAAATAAACTAATAAGAAATGAATGTGACTAATAGTTCATTCCGATACCTTCAGTGACACTGGGTCAAGACCTTGCTCAGAAAACACATTATCCCGTTGTTGTTTTTGTTATCTTTGCGTGTTTAACCATTCTCCCTATTTTCTGTTGCTCACCTACTCTGTGCTATCACATACCCTTTCATCTGGTAATGGCATATTATATGTTCTCTGGCAATTGGTTTGTTACTTCTTTTCTGAAGCAGCTAGGATGTCTTCAGGCTCTGGAGCAGAAGTAAATGCTGACTACTTCTTTTGATACAAAGGAATGTTACAGCATAGTCCATTACCAGTTGATTAGAGGAGCAGAAATAAACCTCGTGCATGAAGCTGTAGTTCACTGCTCAAATGACACTAAAGCTATTTATAGATACAGAGTAGGCAGAAAGTAGATGAGGAACCAAAACATTAAGGAAATTATTTTCTCAGTCACTACCAAGTAATGACAGAATTATCTTGCTAGTATTTAGCTTTTGATATTAGAGAGCAGAAAGTGTGTGAAGGGCTCTGGGACACCTGCATCAGACTCCCTGTGCTCCTGAGTAGGAGTGACACATTGCCCGGTGGCAAGGGGAAGCGACTGTGGAAAGGCTGGACAGTCTAAGGTGAACAAACATCTGAACAGAATGTGCAGTGTCTGTGTTTCCAGGGAAGTGACTGAAATTAATGATATCCCTCGTGGTATTTTTAGACACTCTCTAACCCCTTACTCTTGAGGACCAAATGATGAGTATAGTAGAAATAATTGTTATGGGACAGCACCAACAATCAAAGCTGGCACATGCTAAAATCAGAAGCATTGAAATGGTGATGGATTGTGCAATGTTTTAGAAGATCTGAAATTTTTGAATTAGTGTACTGGAAGTCTAACACACTGAAGTGATAGCAAATGGTTTTATTTACTGGCTTCATTCAAATTACACAATTGCATAAAATATTACCCTTGCAGCAGACAAGAGGCCCACTTCTACTATAGTCACAGACTTGCAGAATGGAAATGATACAAAAATGGATGGATTTATACCAGAGATTAATTTGAACAGAGAGTATTTTGCCCCAAAATAATTACATTTACACCTCAGACAGACTGGGATTTGTAGTAAATTGCCATCAACTTCTTTACCGGGAGAGGTCGTGAGACATATAAAAGGTTATGGTACCACACAACTCTAAGCCAGTTTTCTGGGAATATTAAAGGAGGATTAAACAGCAGGAAAATCTGACATTTGAAGGCAGACATGTTTGCTGTCACATGACATAAACTTCTATTTTCCATGAAATAAAGTGTGTCTGCATTATTACATGTCACCACAGCCTTGGTAGAGGCTGCCAGGATATCCCACAGGGTGTAAGTGCTGCATATAACTACGAGGTCTTTAATAATGAAGATGAAACTGGCTGGCAGTGCTTTAGCTCTGCAGGCTACATGCTGCTTCACACCCTGAGTGCTCATGATTGGAAAGGGGAGGAAGAATTCAACCATTCCCCATTGTCTTACTCTCTGACCAGAGATGAGTTGTCCAGCTTAAACAAAGGCCTTTCTCTGGAGGCTCTCACTCCAGGACTTCATCACTGTGCAGTCCTGCGTTGATTTAGTAAACTCTTCACTTCAGCCAGGCTAAGGTCAGTGAAGAAGCAAAAAATGAGGCAATCACCTGCAGCTGAGCAGTCATTTCCAAGCTGACGGCTGGGGACGGTGACTGCCTTCCTTGCTGCAGGTAAACATACAGCTGCTTTCTACAATGCTGTGTTTCTGGGCCTTTACTAAGGAGAGAGTTTTGCATGTTAGCTAAGTCAATTTATCAGGCTGAGGGGGTTTTCCTAGATGATGGAAGTGTTACAATAGGAGCTTCAACGAGACTACTCAAGAAGTTGGCTTCTTTTCCTTTGAAATTATATAAAACTCACTGTTTGAAAGGTATAATGTGAGCTAGGCAATTTGAAATCTATTTCCTTTGATATCAGTGGCATTACTCAGGGTTTATGTAGATTTACGTGACAACAATATGCAGCCTGGCCAAGGCATCAATTTCACACAGCTAAATAGGAATCAGCCTTTCTCAGCAATCCTCGCTTGCTACAAGTCATCAAAAAACTCTGAAACATAAGCCAGGGTCTACTGGGGGAAAAGTGAAGTGAGAAGGGGGAAGGGATCAGACTATTTATTTGAATAAGACGAATAAATTCATTGAAAGAAAGAGGTTTAGTTCTAGAAATACTGAAAACCTGTTAAAGACAGTCATAAAACTGAACAGGAAACTGAAGTGAGAATAGCACAAGCAGAATGAAGATGGAAAATTAAGGTCAGACTGAGAATTCAAATTCTGAGATTTCACCCAGGTAGTAAACGCAGACATAATTTGCCAAGTAAGGTCATTAAAGAAAAAAGAGTTTGATGACTTGTGGGGAAGGCAGAGGTTTTTTAATTGAGAGAGTGGATTTAAGGATTTAGTGGCACAGCAGGAACATGGAGAAGAGATAAACATAAAAGGCTGTTGGACTCAGCACGCCTTTCCTGTTCAGCAACGCGTGCGCCTGTTTAACTCCCGTCTCTGATTTGTTGTTCTAAACAAAGACAAGTAAAGGCCAAAGGAGGACAGTTCAGTCAGATAGGAGAGCAGCAGCCAGATGAGCTCTCAGTGTAAACCCACTGAAATTTAGAGAAAAGAACAAGTTACATCAGGAGGAATTTGAACAGATTTGTCACTTTGCTGGATTTAGATAGCACTCTTTCCAGATGAAGGGAGAGGCATATAAAAAATGTCAATTGTTAAAACCTGTCACCGTTCCTTTCCAAGACCTGGGAACAGGGAAGGAGGTCTTTTTTCCCCTTCCTTTGGCAGTTCCTAAAAATGTTTACACAGCTTTTATTGAGTGATTTAAATGGATTACGGACAGAGAGAGAGATACTCAGGCAGATAATTACATTCTTCATAAACTTATTATTTGAAAGTTAGGGGGAGGTGGAAAGCAGATAACAGCAATAGCCACGTCCCATAATGGATAGGAGAGGAAAAAGGCAGTGCATAAGTCATAGAATTTGCCAGGATAAACCCTGTAAGCCCATTGTATGGGAACATGCTGAGTAGCTATTTAGCACCAAGAATAAAGCATCAAAGCCTGTCCCAGCACCTGTCTGTGCTGCAAGGGAAGGCAGAGTCCTGGAGGTGTAAATCCTGTGGGACAGGCAAGAGTGTCACGAAAAGTGTAGGGGGAGCTGCCAGACCAGTCAGCCAGGATTTTAAAATTATCACAAGCTTTGAACTCTGCAGGTTCCTTAAGGTGGCAAACTCAAAGGGATCACGTGATGATGGTCGGCATGAACCATGACACAGTGTGGAAACAGAGGCTTAAGTAAAGGGGGAAAAGAGAGACAGATAACTGAGGACATTTCTTTATTATTATTATTATTATTATCATCATCATCATCATTTATGGAAAACACTTATATGTAGTGATTCCCTAGTGAAAAGGAATCTTGGAGGGTCTAGACTTCACCTGTGCTACCTGAAAAGGCAATCAATATTGTCCCAAAACTACAAATTCAACCTGTTTCAGTTATTACCAGTCACTTCATGGGAATATTTTGTGTCTGCTGCACTAGAGAACAATGATCTCTAAGCAAACCTTGAAGAGTCAGCTGTTTCCATACGGCCCTGTGGCCAGAAGCTGATGTTTGACAACAGCTTTTGCTCAAATTTTTACCTGTTTCACAGATTTTCTCTTCCCCCCCAAAAAAAAACCCAAACCCAATCATATCTTCTGGTCTCCCTACAGGTCTTATTTCTTCTGCTTTCTTGCCTGGACCAAGGCCAAGTTTTCAGTTTCTATTTTTTCTGTTTCATTCTTTTTGGGAAGTAACTACAACTTTCACTACTGATCACCTTGAGCCATGCCAAGAGTTTTTCCCTATGACCTCTTTTGCACTTGTCCTGTTATCCATTCTACAGCCACCTAGTTGTTTTGTGCAGATGGAGCTGTAAAAAAGTGCAAATATTCTGTGAGATATCAAATTCCACGCTTGTCTCTTAGTTTTACCCTCATGGATTGGAAACTCAGGACAGCAGGCCAGGGGTTGCGTTAGGCTGCTCCTTCTCCATGTTAAAGTTGTCACTATCAAGACTTAGCAAGTAAGACTTGAAGCTCTGTCCTTTCCCCTCCAGCTTAGTGGTAAAATCTGCCACGTGGAGCTGTCTTCTCCCAGATCTCCTTCTACCTACTTTCTCATCCATCCCTAATACTATGTGAAGAGTCATCATAATTTCTTGCTGTTCTCAGTGTTTTATCCAGATTCCTGCTTGGATTTCTCATCCCTCACAAATCAATTTTAAATCTCTGTCTCTGCCTCAAAGGACCAATAAATCTACTATTTTGTGCATTCTGGCTCTCATTTCTCCTCATGAGCTTTCTTGCTATTTTCGCTCCGTATTATGCTTCCCATCAAACCTGTTCCCATTCGGTTCTCCTTTTTGTCAACATGCCTTTATTCCAGGTTTCCCTCTGTATTCTCTGCTCATTTAAATACAAATAAATTCCTCCTTATAGCACACTTTTTTTCAGTACAGCTTTCAATGATAATTCTACCTGAACGCCTTAATCAAAGTTCATTGAAGACTGTGGGAAGACTTTAACAGACTTTGCCTCAGGCACTAAACATGGTAGTCCCTGCCTTGCATTGTAGTCTGCAGGGTAGGTTTCAAGAAGATTTAGTGAATCCAACTTAGTTTGCTTCCTGGAAACTCGAATTTTTGGTATGTTTAAAGTACACCAGCTATTTTATTCGATGTAACTGGATGTATTTGTAAATTTAATCTGAAAAGGAATAAATCTTGGATAATCTTCAAACCCAGAGATTGTCTAAATAAGGAAAGGATTGAAAAGAAAGGAAAACACTAGGAAAGTAATGGATTGAGAGCTTCCTGGAGACAAGAAGCAGGTATAGCCAAATGCTGGAGTCAAGGATTATTTAAAACTCCTTTGACCAGTGTACTTCTTTGTGAAATGGATCAAATACTGTTTCTATTAGATGACAGGGGTTCATTTCCTTTCCTTAGATAAACACTTTAAGGTGCCAGACTCCTCTGTGAGATGATAAATGACTTCCTAGACGTCATCATAAAGGAAGTTGTTCCTTATAACTGTTCTAAATCTGTTACATATCAAATTTCCTGTGCATGGCTGCCACTCTGCAATGCTTTCCAAACTGTATTTCTCAAATTCTCAGTGTGTCTTGTAACATCAAGACACTCACTTTCTAGCTCCATCTTTGGCCCTGTTCTCAAAACACAGGAGGTCATGGATTGGATTTGTAAGTTAGTATAACACATCCTGCCTACCTTGAGTTACAAAAAACACACAATTTGGATGAGTGATTTATGAATTTATAATTACAGATGGGACTGTTCTATTTCAGTTCAGCCTGGTGAAGCTGAGAACAGCTGAAATCTGCTTATTTCAGTGATAGGAAATTCAAGACGAGGGTTATTGCCCTCTTTGTTTTGGAAAATTTGGTTTATATGTCATACTGGAAAGAACAATAGAATCTGAGATTCTGCTTGTACTCATATACTTACAGATCGCCTGCTGGGCCAGTAAATATCATGCCAGGCCTTTTGGGTCTTCACCCATTTCCTTTGCAAATAAATTGTTAAAATAAGGCGCTCTCTCTTTTTATGGCACTTCACGTCTGAGAAATGTTCATTGTCAGAGCATTTCTTGCAGTCTAATTAGTCCTCACGTAATCAAATAAATTTCTTCGTTGTCATAAAAAAAGCTGCAAAGTCATAGAAAAGCAGAGAAATTTTTGCAAGATCACAGACTTCTTCCTTGTGTGACAATTGCATAGGCAGAAGGCAAAGAGTCTCTCTGAGGCTTCTCATCACCAGATACTCTTTATGTTGAGATTTGAGGCATGTGTCTCTGAGAACAGCTATTTTTAATTAACTATTTTTTGTTAATTCCTAGTCTTGAGATGCATGACAGACCCTTGCTTCCTTTGAGACTCAGCCTGGTTTTTCCGGTCACAGAAGCTATGTGCCTGACAATGTTCTTTGGTGGTCCTTGGGCCACATTTCAGGTGGGCTTCAGAAGCCTTAAATTTCCTTCACCAGAAAGTCCTTTAAGAAGAACACACTTGTCTGGCATTTCCATGTGACCTTTTCTTTGATCTAGCAAATTATTCCAGTTTTCATACAGTTCTGCTCTTGGTCTGATTCTGTAACACTGTCATTAAGCAACACGTATTGTTAGAACAGCTTTCTGGATTGATGTGTTCACATGCCATTAATTCAAACCACTAAGAGATAAGCATGTAGGAACCTGAGGCACAGGAGCAATCCCATCAAAGGCAGAAACTGTATTTACCCGATTTGCATAAATGTTGGGAGAATGTTACAGAGGAGCATGGCTGGAACAGAAAGAAATGTCTGTGGGGTGGATAAAGGAATGGTAAAAAAACCCACAAGTCCTTGACATACGTATTTGTAGTATTGCTTTTGGTTTAGCCTTAAAGCTGTTTGGGACATGGTCACTCTACTGCTTTCCTTTCAGTGACAAATCTGAATGTCTTAGAAAATAATAGTTTAAGTTATTCCAGGCTGGTGCTTATTAACATTTCAAACACTAAATAAATTAAAGCCCAATCTGGTTTGGCCAGGAAAAACTGAGCAAAGTAAAATGTGAGTTAGCATCAGAAAAAATCTAGCAGTAATGTGATCTACACCAGGCCATTACAAAGTCATTAAACAAGAGGGCTGAAAACCACCACTTTGAATTAAAATAGTACAATCCAAGCACTTGTTTTTGCACTGTAGAGATTATATTATTTAAATGTAAGATATCTAGTTTGGATATATGCAGGTACTCTACAAATCTATGTCTAGATCTATATATCTGCATAGATATATGCAGATATTTGCCAGTTGAGCATGAGCCAGCAGTGTGCCCAGATGGCCAAGGAGGCCAACAGCACCCGGGCTTGTATCAGGAATAGTGTGGCCAGCAGGAGCGGGGCAGGGATGGTGCCCCTGTGCTTGGCACTGGTGAGGCCCCACCTCGAATGCTGGGCTCAGGTTTGGGCCCCTCGGGACAAGCAGGACCTTGAGGTGCTGGAGCGTGTCCAGAGAAGGGCAGCGGAGCTGGGGCAGGGTCTGGAGAACAAGTGTGCTGGGGGGCGGCTGAGGGGGCTGGGGGGGTTTAGCCTGGAGAAGAGGAGGCTGAGGGGAGGCCTTATCGCTCTCTGCAACCGCCTGAAAGGAGGTTGTGGTGAGGTGGGGGTTGGTCTCTTCTCCCAAGTCACCAGTGATAGGATGAGATGAAATGGCCTCATGTTGCACCAGAGGAGGTTTAGATTGGGTATTAGGGAAAATGTCTTCACTGCAAGAGTGGTCAGGCACTGGCACAGGCTGCCCAGAGAGGTGGGGGAGTGACCATCCCTGGGGGTGTTCAAAAGCCATGTAGACATGGCAGTTTGGGACATGTTTTAGGAGGCCTGGTGTGTTGGGTTAGCAACTGGACTTGATGATCCTAGAGGTCTTTTCCAACCTTAATGATTCTATGATTCTATGTAGCTATGTTTAGATCATGCAGCATTTTAAAGTGCAGTCAGAAGCTGCTCCTCAAACTCTAGAGCAATTTACCTCATTTCCAAAGGCAATGAATAAAGAAATAATAAGGAAAGCTGTATTTAAGCCTCTGGTACTGCTGTACATGGCAGCACTGGGAGTCATATCTTTCTTTCATTTTAATTCCTTTCACTCAAGACTGTACTCCAAAATTTCAAAAGCTAAAGAGCATATGACCTTATTAAAAAAAAAGGAATGCAGCTTTTTTGCCAGTAATACTGTTCTGATGTTGGGCACAGTGCTGGGCATTTGCATTACTGAATGTTTGATCTGAGCAGGGGTTGTGTGGCCACAGCTATTGCTTGTAAGGTACATGGGGAAGTGCCCTTCCCAGCAATGTCAGTGCAGAGGCAACAGCCCCTGCTTTATCTCTAGCCCAATACAGATGAAACCAGCTCCAGCACTTAATGTATCTTCCATCTCGAGAAGATGCATTTATTTTCTGCATATATTATTTCACCAAAGGCAACACCAAAGAGGAAAAGACAAATGTATGATTCATATTCCAAAGAGTGTTATCAACCTTTTCATCTACTAGTGAATTTGTTTTGAGAAGTAAATTGCAAGGAGACTCTATATAAATGCTAACCTATCTATTAGCAGAGTAGGTTTTTTGACTGTTTTGGTGACTTCAGTTTCCTTAGCAGAAGAAAGAAAATGATTGCCACAGTTATGCCTAGTTCACATGGAAAATGAGCAGCTTCAAGGAAGATTTCTTTAGTGGGAATTCAATTCCTGTGAAAAATTCATAGTCTCAGTTTGTGTGGACTCTTTATGACACTAACTTAACAAAGCTGTCCCTTCAAATCCATAATTTTATTAGAGAGAATAAAATACCCATGGCTCAACATCAGATGATATAACTTAGGGGACAGTATTTTCTAGTGAGTTTGCAATTCCTTTGTCCCACATTGCCTCTAAGTCTCCAGCACAGTGCCAGGAGATTCCCAGTGCTCCCGCTCCTTGGCTGGCTGCAGGACATCCAGGCTTGAGGTTCAAGTTCTGAAAACAGACAATTGTGGCGCTGCATTTTTTAATTTTTAAACAGATATTTGACCTGAGCATAATGGTATCTGTCAGAGTATTGGGAAAACCTTAATGCTTCAGTCATCTGAATAGACTGGGTGCTATAAGACCCACTTTCTTGGGGAATCATCACATGGATTATCAAAGATCAGAAGATGGTTGCAGTGATGTGCAATGGTTGTAATGATTTTACCGTAGCTAATAATTATTTCCAGCATTTATTTCTTTTCCTTAATCTGTCAGCCTTCACCGATGTGATAATTATTGTTCTTGAAATCTTGTCCTCCTTTAGCTTTTACCAGTGGAAAATTCTTTTTTATTCTATTCCTCCTACTGTACCTCCAACCAATCTTCCAGCATGTGCCTGAGAAGCTCCTACTTCCCACCTTCCAGCTTAGTGCGACTGCCACTGCCTTTGTTCTTGATACCGTAGTCATGCTCAACATCAATTTGTTGTACTTATTTTTCACATCACTTACAAAGCCTAAAAATGTCAAGGTGTCTGAGAGCTGGCATCAGGACCCGATGACTGATAGCGCCCCTCTATTTCTCCATTTTCACACTGAACAGTCAATATTTTAGCATTGTCCTTTATTTTCTATTTAGATTACAAGCACCCTGTGATCAAGCTTTTATATTTAGATCACAAGCACCCTGTAATCAGGCTATTATATTTAGATTACAAGGACTCTGTAAAAGCTTTCTGGACTGTGTGGCACAACAGTCTGGGGTAGAAGAGTGACTTGTTACCACTGCAGCTCCCGATATGGGAAAGTATTAGATAACTACATGGTCTTATACCATAACATGCCTAGGGTTCCAAACTATTTACTTTTATTTGCATGTTTACAACATCTAGTAGCTCCCATCAAAGATTCTTCTAATGACAAATTGTAGCCCAGGGCTCAGTACAGAAAATGCATAAAACGTCTTTCCCTAAGAAGCTGTCAAAGAAAACTATCCCTGATGTGACCTCGCTTGTGAGACTGGATGTATTCCAGCGCAGGGGAGACCTTTGAATCTAAAATGTATATAAACAGAAGTACACAAATCCAGTAGCAATACAGATCTTAAAAAACATCAGGACATTGTCTTTACAAGAACAGTCCAAGAGCAGGACAGTTTATCATGGCTGCCCTGCCTAATATGGGAAGCAGTGAGCAACAGCAGCACTTGGTAGGAGGCAACACGACTTGCTGGAGCCTTGGTTTGTGTGACAGAGCACCACATATGCCGACGCCCATGGGGCGAACTAAGGGACTGCCTCTTAATGCATCTGATCTGATAGAACTTGTTTGCAAATATATTTAATTTTCAGGGTGGGAGATAGGGTCTCTTATTTATGATACTGAAAACTTCTCTGGCATTAAGAGGAAGCACCACCGCTTCTGCCCTGAAAGGCACTGAGCTATCTCTCAATGCCTTGAGAGGCATTAAATATGCTGATGAGTCTGCTGCCATGAGAAATCCAACCGGCCTTGTACCATCAGTTCTTATGTGCCCAAAAAGAAAATGCACCGCAGCCTTAAGCAATACATTTACACAGTACCAGGTAGGATGTTAAAAGATAACACTTAGAACTAAGGATAATTTTTGCATTTTTAGCCAACTTTATTAATCGACAGATCTCCTGTACTGTAAAATGTATCAAAGACTTCCCATTTGAAAAATGGTGTGGATAATGGTTGAATACTAGCGCTAATTGTACCTTGTTATGTTTGGGAAAACTAAAAAACGACTGAAAGAACGGCCAAGAAAAGCTGAGAAATCACTACCACTGCTGATTAAATGGTGTGATAAGGCATATATAAAACTCTCTGCTTGAAACTGGAAGACACCTTTCATGGTTTTGATTTGTTGCCAAAAGGAGTAAAAGATACAACAACTAAGGAAATACAAAAGCAATGAAGAATGTAATTTATCTTCCTCATGATCATTTTCCTGAAGTAAAACATCTTGTGAAATGCAGAAGTACCAGGTTCAAAGCAAAAAGAAACCCTTACATTGATTTGAATATTGCATGGAGAAAAAGGAATGGGAAATGATTTTTCCATACATGTTATGGTTATAAATTACATAATTTAAATTTGTTTGATTAAAATCATATAACAAAAATTTAAAATGGTTACAAAATTTTAGCACCAGGGATTAAAACCCAAGAACATTAACAGAAATTGATTTATTTATTTCCCCATGGCAGAGATGAATGACCCCTGGAATTCCAGCTGTACTTTTTGCCTGTTCAGCTTCACTGTTTTCAAGGTTCACAATTAGTTTTACAAAAAAATACTCCAAACCCCAAACTTTTTGTTTATCCAGATGGGATTGTTCTATCCTAGTTTTGTGGAGAGTACCTTTTTGATAGAACATTCTTTGTATTCTTTATGCCCTTCAACTTATTTCCTGCAAACAGAGGAGAAATCATAGCACTCTTGGAAATAATTTTGTGGTATTAATTTTCTGCCACACGAACAATCACTTCTAATACATTTTTATGCTTCTTTTCACACCAGGCACTGGAATCTCACAGTAGGCCCTGTCACTATGCCAGAAAAAGCAGTTACAACATTTTTAGCTCATTTTCTAGTTTATTGCCACTGTGATATTTTCCTTTCTTTTTACTCTCTTTTATGCATTGTTGGAACATGATTTTGTGTGTAACTGTTATTACCCGTATGTACACCCACTGCTGCCATCCTTTTCACAAACCCATGCAGAAGTCTGGACTTCCATTTGTTGGTCACCAGCTGAGGCTCGACTGCTGCAGCTGCCTGATGTCTACATTGTTACTGGAATATAGGGTAATATCAGGCCACCAGGGAGGTAGACCAGCTGTCATCAGGCTTGCTTGACAATACCCCTGAAGATATTTCCAGGTCTTCTTTCCACAAGAACAGAATTTAGAAGCATAGGTATTGGTAAATCAAGTTATCCTTTGCTGCAAAGTGGGTTCAAAATGTTTTTTGAAGCTTCTGAGCTAGGCCCAGAGTAAGGGCTGCAGGAAGACCACAAGGGCGTATCAGGTGTATTTCTCAGGTCTAATAAGGAACAGACGTGTGCCCAGGGCTAGGTTTAGCGCTGATCAAAAGCAGCCAGACTATCGGGTCATAGTGCGCTGTAGGCGTGACAGACACTTGCCAGGGATCTGAGCCTAGACTGTGACATCTCCAGGCCAAGAAGATTTTGAAAGCCCAGGGTCCACGTGCTGCAATCCATACACAGAAGCTCAGCGCATGCGATAGGAGGGAGTTTTAAAAGGCTATTTGTGTGTCATATATGGAAAAAACATTAGTGTACTTCTGCCTACACTTCTGGGTACTTTAAAAGAAAGTTGAAGGTGTGTTTTTCAGCAGCATTCTTTATTTGATCATTCAAATCCTTATCTAAAATTTCCATGCTAAATGCATTTCTAGCAATTGCATTAAATATTGCTATGCCTGAAAGGATATTAAATATTAATATTGGGAAAAGGAAGACTGTTCTCTCTTCTTCCTCTTCTAAAGTCCTCCTTTGATTTACTGCTCTCTGTAGTCCCAAATGTAAATAGTGTCACAGCAAATAGGTGTTTAGTGTCTGTGAAGTTTACTCTATTGGTCTATTTAGGTTCTTAAGTCTGAGTTATAATGCATATAAATTAGTGGCCAGTGAGTGTTGTTTAATTATCTAGAAGCCTTGTCATTGACAAAGTGACCTGTGCTGACTTTCTTGCCAGGAAGAATTGAAGTTGTTATGCTAAACTCTGGACAATTTGATGTAAATATTTACCCACCCAATAAAGAGGTGCTAAAACTAGTTCAGCCTCAGGATGTTAACTCCTGGAGATCACACAAGTTCCCATAGGAAGCCAACTTCATGTTACACAGGGAAACTTCAGATCTCGCTATGGTAAATTAGCAGTTGCTCTAACAAGGTGATGATAAGGAGAAGTTTGGACTTGATCACAAGCATGCCTGGGAAAAATTATATACACACAAAGAGGGATCCACCTCTCTGTCCGTGCTCCCATACGGTGCCCATCACTGTGTGCTGTCTGACAGGGTGGATTTTTTTTAGTCCTGAGTGAAGGTCAATGCAAAGACCTAGATCTTGATGCCTACAGTCTTCTGGTGCCATCTTAGATGCTCTAAAGTATCCTGTCTGGCCTCTGCCTGGAACTCCAGGAGTGTTCTGTAAGTCTTCTAGCATGTGAATACCTTAGCTAGGCTGGGGAGTGTCAAATGGGATGAGACATTGGTGTGTGAGCAACTGAATGAAGCCCTTGCCCTCAGTAAGTCAGAATAATAAATGTCTGCCCAAGGGCTGGAGTTTTGGTAGCATATAGTTGGTGATTTTCGTTTTAGTAGTTTGTTTCCATATTCCTCCTTGTGAGGGACAAACTGACACAATATTTGATGAGTGATTTGTAGTATCCTCTTTTTCCTTCCAAGACATGAATAGGGTTGGCTGCTCGGGACAGTATCAGGTTTGTTGGCTTCACATTGCTGCCAGAGAGCTCAAACCACTCTGCTCTGGATATCCATCAGTCAGGAGTAATGAGTATACAGAATGAGATAGCCAGTGCTCGAGCAGCAAACTTTTGGATAGGAAAGGACTTCAAGGCCTGTGGACAGTAGGACATCTATTTCTGGGCTTCCTGCCCGTTGCCTCCTGACCCAGGAGTGATCAGGCTCTGCCTTTCAAAGCTGCCTAAGGCCACTTCCCGGGCCCTGCAGCACAGCACACATCTGACAAGCACTTGCAGGCCCATGAGGCTGCTGCTGGATAAGGTTCTTTGAACTTACACACCATGCACTTGACTCCCAGGGCCACCATCTGCATCATCCCGGGCAGCTCTGCTCCCTTGAAGGCAGAAGCCCTGCAAAGTCAGGGCCATCTATGTCCCTCAGGGGAAGGGACAGCTGCTGCATTTGGTTTCCATCTGCTGCTTGGCCCCTCTGGTCAGTGAACTCTGCAGAGATGAGGCTGGTAAGCATGGCCTTTCCAAAAATGTTTTCCTGCAAACATAATGTAAAGGGTTCCTGCCTGCTCCATGTTGTTGCACTACTGCCACCTCCAAGTGCAGGTTGCACGCTGCTGGCTCACGCTCCTGAATGTCATGTGAATAGGAGGACCACAGGGCTTGCCAGGGCTGGGGTTTCTGAAGAGACATGGTAGGAAAAGTGGTACATTTCATGTGACATTGCCTTCTAGAGTGCTTTGGAAAGCCTTAGGGCACTACAGGGTGTGGGTCGCCCAGACTGAGTGTGAAGGTGCCCTCAGAAAGGCTGCAGAGCCCCCACACAGTCAGGACTGACCCTGACTCACTCCCCTGGGGACTCTCAGGATGTCCTGCAGGCAGGACAGAGCAGAGTCAAAGGCTCTCATCTCCATACCTGCCACTGAGAGAAGCATAAGAGGACAGTGGAGAGATAATCCTTAACGTCATTAGTCAGTGAGTAGGGACTGCTGGTGGTGTCAACCATTTTGTAGAAGGCAAAAGGGAGCAATGACTGTATCAGCAGCTCTGGGCAGGCAGGTGTGCCGTTTTCTGTGCTGCCATCGGTGCTCCCACATGGGATCATGAAGCCACAGGATAATTGAGGCTGGAAGGGACCCCAGGAGATCTCCCATCCAAGCTCCAGCTCAAAACAGGGTCAAACTATGAGGTCGGACCTAGTTGCTCAGGGCTTTATCCTCTTGGGTCTTGAAAACCTCTCTGGACAACTTCTTCATCTTCACTTCTACCCATTATCATCCATGTTAGACAGATTAAAGCCGCTGTGGATACATCTGTCTATGTTGAACTCACACCTTCCTTTAGAAGCACAGGCTTTCCCTGAAAGGTCTCATTTTTTCCAGTAAAGAAACGGAGGAACAGAGAAATTAATTTTGCCTGCAATAAATTGCAAAATTTATCTGTATATTTGCTGTCTGCTGCAAAGCAAGCACCAACATCGTCAAGATACAGGAAAGCATATCTTCCCTTTGCTTTTGGGAAAAAACGTAGACAGAATTAAGGCAGATCTGCTGAGCTTAAGTCGTTTCCAACTCCTTCCAAGTGAGGAATATCCTAGTTTCCAATTTCACCTTCCTAAAACAGTGATATTTGCAGAGAATTACAGCAGGCCCTTTTCTGGGATTTTTGTTAGAAGCCAGTAGTAACTTCAGGAAGAAATGACCTGACAATGAATATGTATACACATATTTGGAATGCCAGAAACTGCTTTGCATATATTTAAAAACACTCACACAAAAAGGTTACTGACTCTGTATACCCCAGAAATGTCACTCGCTGATCATACAAAGCAGGAGCGTCTGTTCAAATTTCAGATAAATACAACAAAAAATAACAATAAAGGAGCAGGGACAGATTTTTAGCCTATGTTAAGAAAATATACCAATGCTATTCTTGATTTGTTTTCTGCTTGTCCCGAAGTGGAAGTGGAAGATGAAGAACGTACTCCATAGAAATTTGCTTTTAGGGGTTAATTTTGCACCTTCATTCTTCACGACATAAAATGCACTTTTACAAGACATCAAAATCATTAATTGACATAACCAGAGACAAGTTAATTTGTATCTCCAGAGAATCTGGCTCCACATGTCTCAGATTAGAGCTTCCATTCTGTGACTCTCTCTCCTTTCCCTTCGCTGTTATCTTCCTTGCTGTCTCTTGTCGGCTGCAGAAGAGAAACCAATGGCTCCGACCACCCACAGTGCATGCTTAGCAGCTGTAAAACATAGGTGCCAAGAACCAAAATGCTTTTTCTCTAGCAGTGGTATGTCTTGTGGCGGGTCCTTTGGTTGGCATTAGGAACCAGGTCTGATGGCAGCCAGGAAATTTCTTTTAAAATGCATGAGGATAACATCCTTGCAATGTTTCCCTCAGAGTGAGTGTTTCCTCTGGGGAATTTGCTACTCTGTTGTATGTACAAAAAGAGGATCTTATCGGGGGTGGGAGGTATGTGGGGGGGTATGTTCTGTGTTTAAGGCCCTAATGACTTGGATTGAGCGTTCTCAGCACTTTATGGGAAAACAGCCGTGGCCCACCTTGGCTTTTATGGGAGAAGAGGAATGCGAATCAAAAATTAAATTCACATAACTTTGTGGGTGGCCTTCTCTGCTATGCAGAATATCTTTGTGTATGCTCATGTCTGCCATGACTTTGAGAAAAGAGCCCTTTACTTGTATAGCAACAAACTCATAAGTCAGAGTGTTTACGTTCCTAAGTACTATATCATATTTCCTGACTAAGTTAATGAAACAAATTAAGCAAAGCTCCACACAGATTCCTGTATTCACAGAAAAATGCAAAATTCTTACACATCCTGGTTATAGTGGTAGCTAAGCATGCTGTGTTTATACTCCATTTGCTAAAAATCGTAATCTGACTTGCCTAATCTTGGCTTTTGTATCTCAAGGAATGGAAGATTAAGTTATAACACTCTTCACAACTACATCCCACTTCTCTTAATTGTTCAAAAGTTACGGTTTTCAAAGTGGCCTAATGGATTTGTCAGCTTCATGGGGATCTAGCATATGTTTAAAGTTAAGAAAATGATTGATGACAGGGTACCCTGAACACATGTTTTCCTGACTTGGGTCATTAAGCAAATAAATAATTAAATTCATTCAATGATAATGCCATAAAAGCATAAATATATAAATGGTTGCCATGCTGGATTCTTAATGTGGTGCTCTCCAAAGGGGTATCATCCGGTCTTAGAAATACCCTGTCTGTAGTCAGTGAAATGCCTACACAAGAGCTCATTCACAGTAAATAGGGGTGTACGTCTTCATTTATGTTTTATTTGAACACAAGAAAAACAATGAAGCACCCATATCTGCACCTAAAGAAAAGTGTTTTCGTGAAATACAAGTGGATCTTGAATTTCAGACTGGTTTTGCATACCCATTTAATGCAGCTTTAAACTGGTTACATATCCACTTTCTGCGGCAAGGTGTCATGGAAAAGATTTCAGCATGCGTATGAACAAATGTTATTCAGGAGATACTTACGCATTTACCTAATCATCCTTCTACAGCAAATACTTTCTTCAGGAAGGGGCCTCAGGAAGTTCCTCGCCCATGAAGTTCCACTGACTGTCATGGAATGGGTCATATGAGTAATCGACCCCATAGTGTAAAGGCAGTTCAGAAACTGGCCTTTTACTGTCATACTTCTTTGGTAGTTCATTTAAGAGTTTCACATTCATGTAGATTTTCTACAGAATAGCAAATTTCAAAATTAAACCTGTGTATAAATCAAGACTATGCAATACATTATATATATGCACTATGAATAATATGCCATTATTCATAAACAAATCCTTAAATAAATCTGGTTTTGGATAAATCGAAAATTGAATATTTGAATATTAAAATAAGGATTTTCCCCCCTTGTCAGAACAATGATGTCTTATGCCAGCTTTCTGTTGATATTTTCATAAATTTATATTCATGACATAATTTACTTAGTAAATGTGGAACTTTGCCACATTGCTAGTCTTTCTCTACCCTCTCTAATCTTTTTCTAACAAAAAATTACAACACTGCTGAAAATGTATTGCAAACATTGACCAATATATAATGACAGGAAATACCACGTCTCTTATAAATTTTCCTCCAAACTCACCCTGCATCTAATATAAAAAGAAACAATTGGATTCGAAATTACACATAGTTTTAAGGGCTTACTCTTAGCATCCATTTTTAGAAATACAGAACAATTCCTCCAGCTTTTTAAATAGCTGAGACTTAATGTGCCATAAAAACATACTGTAAATATTTCTGTTGCTGTAATGGTGTCTCAGTTACCACAAAGAGTTGCTAGGATATTATCTGTGGCAGGAAGTTTGTTGTGCATTCATAAAGGAAAACCAACAGTCATTTTGATACATTATGCAAATAATATCCTGTTTTCTCAACAGATTCCTTTGGAGAAATCAAATAAACCTCCCAGCCTCTGAGCAGTGTTCATCTAGATCGTTGTACCCTGCTGTTAGTATCCCTGCAAGTAACACTTTCATTTTTATGCACTGATTGCAATAGTAAATAAACCTATGCTTAATTGAATTTAGTGCTAGAGAACATATTGCAAACATACCTGTAGAAAGCATTTTCCAATTCAGAAACAGGAAAAACATCTAAAATGTTATAAATAAATCATATTCGTCATCAACATAATATTTAGAAAAGACACTTAAACTGGTACCTCTGCTTAACCAATGGTTATCAAGTATGACATACTTGATAGAGATAATCGTACACAGTATAGTGCTGAAGTTAATACTTGCAAAATAAACAAACGGTTGCAAAACTTTCACTGACCCCTATGTATATGACATCTTAAAAGAACCTGTGATAGAATTTGACATTATTAGAGTACTTATAATAAAAAGAGGAAGTTGTTTTCCCTTTAGGACACATAATTTCCCCTTGAGTTGTCTTTGAAGTTCCCAAGGCTTTTTTATTAGATCTGCAGCAGCACATGACTTCAGTCTAGCTTAACTCTAGGCAAGCCACAACTTTGCTGTGCTGCATCCAAGCATTGGAGTCTCAATCAGAAAGTGAATTCTCCATAAAGAGAAAATTAAGTTCCCTGAGCTTATTGCCTTAGAATCCAAGTAGGTTATATTAGAAAGTTAAAAACACCCCAGCATTAGCAGTGAAATGTTCGCCTGGAAGTGCTAGCAATATTGAAAGGATTATAACGTCTGTTGGCATGTTGACATATATATAAGGTAAAAAGTAATTGTGGACTTTACTACTTATTTAGGTGTTATTCTAAACAATCCTTTTAATTCAATTCCTCAATCATTTCATTAATTTGTTCTTTGTTTACAACTCTTAATAAGGACTGAATGAAAGTTAAGTAAAGGCTTTCAAATTATGTCTGTTTCTTGTAGTAACAAGACAACTATGTTAGTCTTTGATTAAATGGATATGACAAACTGTGGCCCAAGATTTAACCGAATGTACTTAATTTTTGTGGATTTCAGCAAGTCTTTAAGCTTGTTTGTGTTTATTGTTTGCATGCCTGTGCATTGCTTGGTGTTAGTGAAGGCTCTAAGTAGCACAAGAACATTTAGCACAGTGTTTCTGACCCAGCTGGGCAAGGAAATGTCAATATGATGGAAAAGTCTCATGAGATCTGCAGTGTGAATTCCAGGGAAAAGTTACTCAAACAAGTATGAAGTGAATGGTGCTAAATCTATTTAAGTTTGACTCATTACTAATGTGTTTTTTTGATGACAATTTTTGTGTATAATCAGAAAAATGGAAAGGATGAAAGGAAGTATTCTTCTGAGATAATCAAAATGGAACCTGTGGTAAATCTGATTTTATCCAGCACTGGATTTAAGTTTGAGGAAAAGCACAACGGACTAATTATATTTGTTCTTTATACAAAGCAAATTATGAAGAAGAATTAGGCATCTTCATAGGGTTTTAGTAGGAGACTTTTTATCTAAGTCTGCAGCAGTAAGCTAGGAAAAATGTCACAACCCTATATCCCAAATATATGTCCTAAATACTTTTCAATTTAATTTCAGGTGTAGAAAATTATTCCCATGTGTTGGTATTATATGACTGATATTGATTGGTGAATCAGAATTACCTGGGTTTTAAAGTCACTGCACAGGGCATGCTTCAGAAATGAAAGGAGAACGTTGCAAAGGAGTTGGGATGTTCTGCCTGTTCTTGAAAAAACAACTTCTTCTTGGCTTTAATAAAATCAACAACAGGCCCTGAAGAAAACAGCACCAGGCCTGATGGGGTTTTGAAACTTGATCATATAGGGATGAAGTTTGTGCCAAGCTGGGCTGCAGACAGTGTGTCAGGTAGGTACAAGAGCACCTTTGCCCTGTAACACATGCTCCTTATCTTTTGAAACTTTCATCTGGTCATCTGCTGTCTGCTTCCTTCATTGCAACATCAGTTCCCAGCTGCTGAAGGCATTGATGCCATCAGCTTGCGTGTGCCCCTGTGGGGCTGAGGCCAAGGCTGGGTGCACCCCAGGATAGCCAGATTAGGGGATGCCGCTCCATAGTGCAGCCACAGCCCTTCTGTGCCATAAGAGAGCTTCCAGTAGCTCCACTTGTCAAGAGTGACCTAGAAGGTGTTGTTAAAATGAAGGTAAGGATGAAATAGAGGTTAATTACTGTTTCATCAAAGGCAAACCACTTTACAAGAATATTTAGGCTGGGAACTTGTGAACACCTGGAAGTGCCAGGATTTGGTCTGACAATGGCAGGAGCACCCAGACATGCATATGTGTGGGTAGCTGTGTGCAGCACATGTTCAGTAAGATGATCTAATTCAATATACTAGTTCAGCCTATAGAAAGCTTCAAAACGGCACAGTTTACCAGCTTCTCACTCTTTTAAAGATAAGCATTTCCCTTCAATTTGTATTATTCTATTACAGTCCATGCTGAGGAGCCATTCTGAAAGATATTTCAGAATAGTTACAAATAATCATGATTAAATACTATTTGAAATGTGATAGTGCTTATGGGCAGCCCCAGTTAAAAAAAAAAAAGTTTTACAGGAATGCTGGCAACTTAGAGCAAATATTTTATGCTTAAAAGAACACTACTTATAACAGAAAGATAAGCTGGAAGTATTCTTTATCTGAAGTGAATGTTTTACTTATTTCAAGAATGAATAGCACATTACATGCATGTGTTGAATGTGTATATCAGTAGATCTATTTATTTAAAAAATTAGATATTAAGTATTTATTTTCAAGCCTGCATAAGAATAAAGATGGACCTGGGATGTACCCAAAGGTATATAAGCAGTTTCTTTTCCTATTTACATCGTCTAAAATAGTAGTGGGGTGGTTGCAGGGTTGGATAAAATATATATCCTGCCATCTTTAAACAAAAGGATCGTATCACAGACAGGGAAATCAAGTATAAGAAGAGACTTTGTGTTATAATTCAGATTCACATTTGTAAAGGAGTTTGAATAATACACATGACAACAGTGTACACTCTTACTGCAGCATAGTTCACACAGCATATAAAAACCTATGATTTTCTAAGCCTAAAGGCTGTTAATAAATCCATTTAATTTGAGAAGTTGGAGAATAGAATATATTTTGAAGGATTAACATGAAGCAATAATAACAACACACTGAATATTATTTTGAGGGAGTTTAAATACTTTCTCGCTGTTAATTCCCACATAATATCTCCCATTTCTTTTAAATAGATGGTCTATTTTTCATTATGTAAGACACAGACAGTAGAGAAATAATCCCTGGGGTTTTTCGGCTCTCCTGATCTGTAATTCAGATAGAGTTTTTTTTTCTTTGCCCTTCTCTCTCCATAGAAATACGTATAATGAAAAATAATTCCTACTCAATTTTGTGTAATGCAATTTACTTGCCCAGCAGACAGTGGGGTGATATTGATGCATATTATTACCAATCTACAGAGAGAGATGAGGTATGGCATATACATTGCTTTACAAGTAACCAAGTCATGAAGTGAATCCAGATCCTTCTGGCTGCATTTTCTGCTGCTGTGTACTTTTCAGCCGCTACCTGATTATTAGTGCCATGCCAGCTTTAACACTCAGTTTTCAGAAAGTCTTTCCAAGGGCTATGGGCTTAAAATGCTCCCCAGCAAAACTCCCCATGCAACTCAGCAAAGGGAAACCTTTGGAGTATTTAATAAGCTAGCTGAATCTTTTCCAATAAACTTAGCCATAGGCAAGTTTCTTCCCCGGTTTAATCTCTTAAATATACTCCTCTTTACTTTTTCTTCAGCTCCTCATCAAATTGTCACATGCAGTTTAGAGGAAAGTAGTATGAAGTGATATTTAAGGAGTTTCATACTTGGCAATGATTGAACCAAGGTCTGTGTATTTCACCTTGTGATATGAAAGATACCCACTCATTTTCTAGATCAGCTAAAATGCAGCTACTAAGCTGGTCCTACTCCCAGCTGGTCATGCCCTGTCTTTTATTTTAAGGAAAAACTCCCCATCGTCTTCAACGAACTAAGATTAATATAAATATAGGTGCATTTCAGCTGTTCACCATTTATCTGCTCTCAGCAGTTACTATATACCAGCCTCTAGCTCCTTTTGCTCAATAGTATCCTTCTATGAAGATGGCTCAGCACCTTTACTTTGGTTTAAAATGTATGAAATCTTGATCCTACTGAAGCAGAGAGTAAAATCCCCCATTCTTCAATGGGCTAAAACAGATGCCCCAATTTCTGGTGATACCACATCCCATCCAAATAAAAAATGAAGCTCAGACATCTGCTGAGGGGTAGAAGGATCTGACTGAACCTTTTGTAGTGGAAGAGGTGTTGATCCTCTCTGAAAATGATCTGGTCAGCCGAAAGAGGGCATATTCACTGTGCCACACTAAAAGAGTTTTATGTGTTCTCCTAGAATTTTTTTTCCATTTTAATAGTAGGTCTATTAAAAAAAAAAACCCAACCCAAACAAAACCCCAAGATTTCTTTAGTTTCCTGTTGAATGTGGAGCTGGCTGCAGTTCACAGAAGCAAAACAGTGAGTAGTGAGCAGAAAGGATGCTAGGCTGGGTTTAAGAATAGTTGCCTGAAAATACAGGTTTCTTTTTTTACTGTCTGCATTTTGGAGCAGTTATTTCCCATAAAGAGTGAAAATTATACTGCAGAGTCATTTGTATGTGAAATAAGTAAAACAAATGTCCCCTTCTGACAGCAGATATGGTCCAAGTGTCATGTCTTGTAGACTCTTAGAGGAGAAGTTACTTGGCACCTCTAGTTAGTAACTGAAATGCCCACAGGAAGGGAGGGAGTTGAATTTGCCCCAGTACGTTTATCCCTGGTGTGACTCAGCTGAAATCCTTCAACTCTCACCAAAGATGTCCGTAGCCTATGTTTATGCCTTCTGCTTTAGTGCATTAGTCCTCCGAGGAGTGCAAATCCACTTGGAGAGCAAAGAGTGTTACCAAATGCTTTGTTTGTTTTGGTATGGTGTCTGCAGCATAGTGAGAAGGACTGCAGCTCATCATCAGATTAAAAAATTTCCAAAACACAGTTATATTCAGACTTTTTAAATTAAGTAGATACACATATTCATTTCCTTAGGGAAACGCATTTAAAAGGAGGTCTCTCTGCAGTGGGAAGAGAAGGGCAATTTCTAAGGCACAGTAAATACGGAGAAGAGGAAACAATAACTGCCACCTAAGCTTCAAACTTAATTTTTTTGTATAGCAGTTTGCTATTAGCTTTGTTGAATCCCAAGTTCTGTTTATGAGCAATAGGATCGACTGGGGGTAAATACTTCTGTATTTATGGGATGATTTAAAAAAAGACACAATGCCAATATCTCCTTGTGTCTATGTTGGTGCATCTATAATAATGATGGTGCCAACTTTAAGACCAAACAATAAGGATTAAATACAAGAGTCCATACTTGGGCAACAGTTCTGACCATGTTAATACATTTTAACTTTAGTAACAAATTCAGATTTGTAATTCTATCTGTAATTGATGTAAAGTGAAGATCTGAGCTATATAAAGTTCTTAGAGCAAAATGTAAAACTAGATAAGCTTAATCTATTTTTGTATTTTCTCACTATCTAAAGAGCCAGGCTTACAAAAAAGTTTAGAAGAGTTGATGAACCTCACAAATAATCTGAACTTGATTCTGAATTCTAAAGCTGATTTGTCTTCCAGGCTTGGAAAAAAGTGTGAATCATTGTGGCATATATAGCAGCTCTTCAACGCCAGGCAAAACTTGATCTGAATCAGTAGATGTAATACTGTCTTATGCCAGAGACATTGCCTGAGGTTCCATTGTGCTGGGTGCTGTATGTAGATACGTGTGTTTTGGAAGATGTCCATGTACTACAGAATTATGATACAAGTAGGCAAGACAGAAAGGAAGCAAAACTATTTTACAGACAGTGAATGGAAGCACAGGGAAAGGCATGTTTAAATTCACATAGGAGCTCTGTGCTGGGCCTCAGAAGTGAACTCAGTTTTATTGAGTCCTGGTCCAAAGCTCCCGTTGGTCCCCCAACTCTTTATTTTTTTAAAATTAATAATAGTTTTATTGAAATATAGTAATGATAATGTTTGAATATGATTAGTCTTTTTGAGAAAGTACAATCTAAGCAGACCAAGAATAGAAAAAGATATAGGCACAGAGAGATACCAAAGGTCATACATTACGCGAGTAACAGAAATTGGGTCCTCAGAGTACCACCCTGCTCTTCTTTTTCCTGCAACTTTTGCTGTACTTTTAGGATTCCTTTGAGAATCAAGACATGGAAACTCCCATAGACTAGCACTTTGAGACGAGCATAATAGTCTGTGTACAAAAAAGGCCGTGTTTCTTACAGTTTCACTCTGAATAGTGATCATATTTTAGAACTACTTCATATAAATTCAATTACTTTAATTCAGACCTCATTACAGTGTAATGCAAGTCCTTCGTATGCACCGTTTCCTGCAACCCATGTGTTTTCTTTAGAAATGCTTCTGGACTCTCAAAAGCAACTCCTACATATCAATTGTTGTGAATAACATGCGAAAACATCTTTGGGTGAAGTGATGCAGGAGGTGCTCCCCTGGTGTGGTGGAGCTCTCTACAATGAAGGTAAAATTCACCTACGTAGAGAGAAAATCTTCTTTGCATGTCACCCCAGCTCCTGGTGATTTCCAAAGGAGCTCATGACCATCCTAAATGTCACAATCTTCCAAACAAAGTGCAGGGAACATGTCTTGGATGTTGAACTTTCTCTCATTTGCATACATAGCTCTGTGTGCCTTTATATGCATGTCGGTGAGCATGTGTGTATGTTATAAAACATACTCCACTGCACACTTTTCTCCCCCTGGGAAGATGTATTTCTATATGCTAGATCAAAGCCTATGACGTGATGAATCCCACTACTACCACTGACTCACACTCCCAGGCAGAAGCTCTCCAGAAGTAAAATGAGAAAGAAGAGACCTCAGAAGGAAATGTCAGGGTAGTCATTTTCTCATAGGACTCTTTTTGGCAGCTGGAGATAGTGACTCTGTAATAGCATGTTGAAGTTTTGAAGGGGGATTCCTCCAGAACGGAAATGTCCTTAGAAGGACCATTTCCTTAACCATATTCGAGCCTGTGGGAAACTGTTACCCTATGACGAGTCCTTCTAAACTAGATAGGATTTATATTTATTCTTAAATTATGTTTTATTTTCGGCAACTCCCCTGCTGTGACTTGACATCCCAGGAACAAGACCCTTCATATTCTCAGAAGCCAGAAACACTGCTGACAAAACTTACTCAGAATTGTCTTCGTTAGCTTTACTCACTTGTAATATTTTATTTCCATTCAGCTATTCCCTTCTCTATTAATTCTGGAGCAGCTGTTGTGTATATGAAAAATTTAAGACCATCTTGCTGGAAATGCATAGTCCAAACCAAGAGAAGCAAAGAAAAATGCTATCTGCTTATCCTGATTATATTTCTATTTTATGAGGTTTGGATTTTGCATAATGAGGGTTAGAGACAGGTGCTGAGTAAATACTATCTTGGAAAACAGCCCCACTTTGTGGATTTAATTCTGAGTATATGTTGTGAGTTTTGGGGTACCTTAGTTTTGCGTCTAGAAGGTTTTATTCACTCCACTAAATTTCAGTTGTAATTTTCCTCAGCTAAGGGACTGTAACAGCTCATATTGCATCGGGCTGAATGTTATTAAGTTTTTTCCTTCCTCTGCAGACCTGGCAATCTCAGTCTGAGACCTAAGAATGAGACTGGATTAATTCTTAATAGAGAATCTTCATTCTCTAATTGCACATCCTCACAAGAAACAACAGATTTCACCAGTCTGCCCAATGCCTTCAGTGATATTTCTTAATCTCATTAACACCTGGAACTCTATTAATGTGAAGTGTATTCATATATGTAATAGGCCATTCTGCTGATTACGTGCAAGGTACGGACAGATTCCAGCTCAATATTTTAGTTTTACTGGTTGTTCAGATTTGGCAGTAACAGCAAATGGTAAAATCTGCTGCTAATTGATGAAGAGTGATTCCACACACACACAGCGAGAAGCTGAGGCTTTTCCAGACATTCAAAGCAGAAGCACAATCTAATATTTTGTTTGGTATTTGCCCTTTAAGTCTTCCAGTTTTCACACAAGGGTGAGAATTTGGTGACTCCTGGTGTTACATTTCCCACAGGACTCTTTCGCTGCATACAAGAACAGCTATTGGAAAAGCTGACAAACAGGCAGCAATTCAGGAGTCTTTTAACTGAAATTAACTAAGTGAAATTCTCTCCCAAGCGAGGGACATGCTGGGTTAGGTACTGCTTTATGCCTTCTTTGAGGACTAAGGAGGAACAAGAGAGAGCGGCTTTGCCAGCCCATTGCTGAGCGAAGGGAAACACACCAGTGAGGCGCTCCATTAATTATATTCTCTGATGCCTGCCCCAGCGAGCAAGCCAGAGATCTCAAGGGATTTGGATAGGCAATTTGGATTGAGTCTTATAATGTAATGGGCACAAATCCTAGAGGAAAATGCTCCCACGCTTCAGATTTTGCGCCTGGATTAAATATTCCTACTGTCCTTTGTGTTAAAATTTAGCAAGGACGGGATTAGCTCCTGTACTACACATCACCCACATAAAATAATTACATTTTGCTGACCCTTATTTTTAGAAACAAAACTGTAAAATCTTTCTGAAATGAAACGAAACCACTCTTAAGTTCTTGCATTTAGCTCAGAGTTTAGACTTCAAATTTACACTAATAGTTAATCTGGAGGTTCATGTTATAGACATGTTTTCTCATGCCTGTAAGTAGGCAAGAACAATTAAAGCAAAGCAAGTTAAAATCATTGAACTCCCTTTGTTACTGTAATTGAATATGGAAAAACAATGCTCAATTTAAAATTTTCAAAAATTTCTATTTCACTTTCAAGGTTTTTGCTGTTTTTCTTAACAGTCTTCAATTACTTGCCTGGTAGTAACACAGGCACTTACAGAGCCAGGTAACGTCAAGTATTAACAACCTCTTGGCAGACTTGATCCCATACCCAAACCAGCAAAACACCTACGACTTTCAAGGGAAGACACAGGCTTTCTCTTGGTCAGCGCATGCCAGAATGGCTCTTCTCTGTATGGTATTTGGTGTGATCCCAGATCACCTGTGAGGGGAAAAAAGGGAGTAAAGCTCAGATGCCAGTGCCTTAGTGCAGGGGTCTGAAGACTGGGAATTTTCTCCTTTCATAGCGCATTTGTACAGGCAGACCCCTCATTTTGTGCTGCAAAACTCATGTGAATGTCATGCTCATGGATTTTCACACCACCTCAAACACTGTGCTCTATATGAATCTTGGATGAGCAAAGCCTTGTTGAGCAAATTCTCTCTCCTCAATCTTCCACAATTGTTTCTTTTATTCCACTTTTACATTTAAAACATTTACAATATCTTCATATAAAGACAGACATACTTTTTGTAATTAAACACCTCTGGAAACCAGACTTGCCACCCAACACATGGGCAAGCATCGACCTGTGTCTTGTGAGCTCAACTTCTTCCTCTTGAATAAATGCCATTAATGTGTTGGGAAGTTATGTGGTAATTCATGTCTGAACACTGTAGACCAGGGCAGAGCTTTTAAATGCTACATCTATGTTTAGGCATAGGTTGCAACAGATAACTAACCTGGAAAATGGGATGCAGAGCAATGTGAAAACTCTTACACAGCCTAGACTTCCAGTCACTGAATGTTGCATAATCTAAGATAAATAGAAATCTTGGTTATGAAGCTTAAAAAACCTGAGAACAGAATGCTTGTTGAACATAATACTGTCTAATTTCTACTTTGTCAGCTGCAAAATTCATCTCCTCATTAAAAAAAGTCAAATAAACCAAAGTTTATGAAACTTATGTTTGCATTTAAAACTGTTTTGCTGTTCATTTTCAGATGACTTTGGAGACATGGCCTGTGTTATAATACCACTTCCATTAAACATTGGAAGCTCAACTTTTTGCAGAAAAATTCACACAAACATTCTGCTCTTAATCCAAACAGAAGGGTTATGAACTGAACCTTCAAACAGAAACTTTCAATATTTGGCCTCTCAGCTCAGTAGCACCAATATGGTATGCCAGCTATCATGCACTGTAATTAATAATTGTTGTGAAAAAAGGTCTTTAAGGCAGAATACCCACTGCATATAGCTTGTCTGCTTTTTTAACCAAATAAGGTAATAGGGCATCTCACTGTTTATAATAGCAACATGAAATACGATGTTTCAAACTGTTAAAGAAAACACATTTAAACTTTTCCTGCCCATTTCCAAGTTTCTTCAACCTCTTAAAAAAAAAAAAACTGGCTACGATTCTCTGGCAGTTTTATAGAAACCTCCACTTCTTACTTTTCGAAACACTTTTTAACGAAGCTTGAGAGATGAACAACGTGTCACCCAAATTGTGGCATTTATGCAAGGATTGTACACACAGTTCAGAAAGAGTAAACATGCAAAAATCAATTCCAGAGAATGACAGAAAGCGGAACTGGTTAAAGACGCCCAAGTGAAAGAGATCATTTTCTAAGACAAACATGTCAATATTTACCACAGGAATAAAGCTGGTGCTGTAGTGAATCTGGTGGTATTTATAAATATACATCTGGTACAATAACATCTTGGTAATCATAAAATGAATGCTAATAATATATGTACAGATACTTAAGCCCTCCACTAGACGACTCTCAAAGTACTGCTTTAGCCTCTTATCAAAACTTAAACATTATGTTGTCTGACATCATCCTGAAGTTCTTTAATGACCAAACATTTGTCACTATTCCCACTTGCCATTGTAACTTTATTGACTTAACCAGAGTTGCTTTTAATTACACCAGAGAAAGGAAACAGATTCAGACCATGTTGTTCTCATGAAACATTTTTCTTCCCTCCGCTTTTCTTACCCTGCAAGTCCAGTAGCTATTTAACAGAGCTACCTCGGCCTCTCCTGGTTGTGATGCCAGCCCTATCCAGCGCCGGCTACCCCCTCGCCTTGCTGGAGGTTTTCTTGGCATCACACCTGGGCCAAAACAGATGAAACACATCCTTGGGATTTTACTCCCTGCTACTAGTTTGCTTTATGTTCTGAACAGAAAATTTGAGTCACTGGGTTTTCACTCCCCAGAAACAAGGACAATGAAGTGCATTTAGGATGAAAGGGTGTCTTCCTCAATCCTGACAAAAATCAGAAGAGGTATTGTAATTTTTAAAACTTTGCAATGCTGAAGGTGATGCTGGTATAGTTCTGCCAGGTCAAGTTTTTCTCATCAGCTGAGTGTCTGATGTTGAGTATCAGCAAACCTACACGCCCTCAGAATGCTGAAACAACCACCAGCACCTCCTTTTTTTCACAGCCTCGTTCTTTTAGGGCAAGGAGTACATGGTTGTTACTACCTCATTTCGTTTGTAGCGTGGCGTGCCACTGAAACAGAGCCACTTGGAGAGGAGGCAACTATTGCCTCTGTCACTGGAAATGGAATTCAGTGCACTGGTGCCAAATCCAGAGGGTAGAAAGTGGGGACGAGGGATGAATGAATGTACGGATGGACATGTATGAGCTCCGTGAGCTCTGTGCATTTCTGTACTCAGGTTAGTTATCTTTTTCTGATTCCCTGGCATATTTTGTTACCTAGTATATCAGAGATCTCTAACCGCTTTTGAGGTTTGCGCATATCAAATGTATTCAGGAAACATTGACTCCTTTTAGCCTGCAGCTCTAGAGCTCATGAATATAATTCAGCTTTTCAGGTCAAAGTTCCTTTTATCGTCAATACAAATTCAGTATGCAAACCAAAGAGGAAGTCTGCAGCAAACATGCACAGCACAGATTTGAAAGAGTACTGTGGCTGGAAAGCTTTAATTCCGAGTTTGAGTTTTGGGGTTTGGAAAGGTTAAGGTGCTGTTCTTTGGCAGCATTATCTCTACCACGTCAAGGGCGTCTTTCTATTTTTTCAATTGTCTTGAGTGGAAATTTAAATATAACAGCAACAAACCCAGGTTGCATTCATCATTTGACTTGATTTCTACTTGGTTGGTTAATAAAAGAATTTCCTGTCTGCAGGAAAGTTCCATGCTTTGGAAAGAACACTTTGTTTCAGGTTGATTGAAACATCACATGTCATAGTTGACATAGTGAGTAAAATAAAGTTTGGGAAGTTTGCATTGCTGCCTGAACAGAAATGTCATCAGACCTGACATCCATGATGGCAGAAGTTTCAGTATTCACAATGGGGCATTTTCTAACTTTTCTATGATGGATTCCGTTTCAGACTCTCAGCACCACATTCAGCAGCATGGTTATTTAGGATGTTGTAAGTAGCCCTTAGTTCTTTCTGCTTTTCAGAGCTGCCTCCTGCTCTGGACCATCACCAGCATGTGCGCTGTCTTGTTGTGAAATGGTCTGCGGAACTGATTCAACTGAAAACAACCCCCCTTCCCGCCCCTTCAGTTTTGTTACCTGAGTAGTTTTTTGTACGCTTGCAGAGCCAGAATGCAGGGGGAGGAGTGAGTGCAGCAATAAAAGGCCCAGCATGTACAGGCAGAGGGACGGATTAAGCCAGTGTTGCCACTGAAATTTATTCATATGAAGCCTTAATCTCCATATAATTTCATTATCATGTACGGACTACCTTGCTTCCCTAAAACAATGTATCCAAATCCCCAAAGAGTTGATTCATAAGTCTGAACAAGATATATTAAGTACCATGCATGGATGAGAAACAGATGTTTTATGTGAATGTTAAAAATTCCAGGACAGTTTTTGCAATGATAGAGATTGCTCTGGTGTCCTTGGCTAGCTTCCCTGGTGTTGTCACTTGTATTGTATATTGTTTGGATACACTGCAGAGATGGATGCTGTGGTCATGTTTAATGTAAGGCATCTATCAAAGGCATCCCAGAAGTCCAGGGTACACATGTAAAATATCTGTAGATAAAAGAGGGAAAGGACTTAAATGAAAGGAAGGCAAAATGAATCAAATATATTTGTCTAAGGGAAAAAGAGGAGGTAAATGTGAAAGCAACTGTAGGAATAATGCCTCATGAAAAGTAAGCAAAACACGAGGATGTCAGTGAATATTGATTACTGAAGCCCTGAAAAAAAGCATCAGGTGATGCTGTTCCATTGGCAACTGTAGAGAACGAGTTGACTGTCACACGTCCCAGCAGCGTAAGACGAGAACAGTTCTGCTTGAAGCGATGTTGTGCAATTCAGCAAAAGCAAAACCTGAGCTTTTGCAAGTGCAGGAATTAACACTGCTACTAGCACACACCCACCAAAAATGCCTGTATCGTAAACATAGTTGGAGACATATGGCATAATGCAAGCAAACCCGCTAGTGTTTCTGGAATGAAGTGGAAAGAAAGGGAGAAAAAATTGGCTTAGGCAACAGCTGGACACTCCTAAACTGACCTGCTCCTCTCCTCTACTCCATCCCACCATTTAAGACTAAGTGACTGAAGAAAAAGCCCCTCTCACACACCTACAAACTTTATTAAGCCAGAGACTTCCCTGATTTCAAGGGCTGGTAAGTGCGGTTAGAAGCCACCGTTGCTAAGGTTGGAAAAGCTGGGCTTCAGTCTGAGGTTTGCAGGAGTGATGGTCTTTTTTCTCCCTAGTACCTGGGCCTGCTGTCTGTAGTGTACGAGATAAACAGTCACACGTGAGAGCTAAAGCACAGACAAGTTAGCTGACTCATCTTCACAAGCAAGGTAGTTAATGGTGCGAAAAGATTTCATATCTCTTGAGTCCCTCTTGTGTGTTTTATCCACAAAACCATTTTTAAGTCACAGGATACTTCTGACTTTATGATGAATTGAAAGAATACATTACATCCTCAACACATATATGTATTTACAAAGCCAAAAAGAATTTTCTCAATCTGGAAAACATTAATTAGCAATTCTACCTACTTTAAATAGGTAAGAAATAAGAAACTACATTTTCATGGCTACAAGAAATTGTGTTTTCATGTCTACACATTGGAGGGTATCTGAGGAAAGAAACTTAACAGCTGTAGTTACATGGCAGTCAAGGTTATCCCCGCATGCAATTAATGCAGAGGGACTTTGAATCCAGCAGTGCCCTGCTCCTCGTCTCCCCAGCCTCCCCAGAGACCTTCTGCCTTTGGTTCTGCACAACCACCTCTATCTTTGTTCTGGGACAGATAAATCAATAATAGAGGTCATCACATCTGCAGGTTTCATTAATTTAAATCCACTAATAAATCCTTCCTAAATGTGGCAGACAGACGAACACAACAGTGAACAGGCAGTTCGTAACCTATATGAACACAGAATGGGAAAAGCAGTTCTGTGCAGGTCCAAACATGGTAAATTATCAGGAAAATCTTAACAATGAGATCTGTGTCATTGTAGAACCATTTTCCCAAGCAGAATAACAGAAGCTTGAAACCTTCATACTTGGATCATCATCATATGAATGGCATAATCGTCCCGTGTGTGGTATGACTACATTGCTAAGCCATTTTAACTCTATACCAGGTTGTGCAGGGCTCAGCTGTGATTTTAAATGAGTGAAAATAGTTTAGCACTTGAAAAAAACATATTTCCTCCTTGTGATTGTTACCTGCTGTCTTAAGGGTCCCACCTAAATGAGCTCTCAGTTAGGGGAGTCCCCTTTGAGACCTCACGTTCACCTGGAAAGAGTTAATTCCTTTGAAAACTACTGCTACCAATGTTTATTTAGGCTGGGAAAGGGAAGGGCTAGACGGATAATTACCTTGAGAATTAGAAGAGCATAAAAAATCCAGGAAGAATGAGAGTGCACCTAAGAAAGCAGGAAACACCTAGGGAGGAAACCTGCAGTGTCTGAAGTCAATGAAGAGAAAAAATGGAAAAGTTAGAAAGAAAAGTACACTCTCAAAACCATTCACTGAAGTCCCAAAAGCAACTTGCTTTCATTCATTGCATGAAAACACCATGTTCCCTTGAATTCAGCTATCTTTTATAGGCAACAGTGGGAAAATGACTAGCAACTGATCTTTCACATATGTAACCTTACAACCTGACACAGGATCTTGCACCGGGACTAGAAATCACAGCAGAAATGCAGCAGTTAAAAAGGTGAGCAAGCAGAGCTTAGGTTGCCCCTCCATCACATCACAGCTCTGCTCTCGGGATTTACGCGGTGTTGGGTCTCGTGCTCCCCCTCAGCACTGGGGCAAATTCCTCTTGTCTGTATGTGCAGATACCCATATTTCAATAGACGTGATCATGCGACATTAAGAACTTTCATATCTTAATTTATATTTCAAGTCTTCATTTTCAGTCTGCTTTATTATGGAAATACAAAGAAATTGAAAAGAGAGGGGAATTTTGAGTAACACAAACATCACTGATATTTCTATGTTTTTTTTTTTAAAAAAGCTAATGGTCTTTTGGCTTACCTTTGCATTTTGGGGGATATTTGGTAATTTTTTACCTAGAAGCTGGATTCCCTCTTTATAAAACCAAGGAAACAGGATTCCACCTTCCAAGAGAACCTTCTGCGGCCAGAAATAATCCAAATTCTAGCTAGTCAATGAAATGAGGCAGCATAACATGTACATGCCAGGGATTAATTTCCCAGCCATTTCAGATGAAGGAATGATAAAGCACTGCATTGCTTTCTTTTATTTTCAAAATCCGTCTCACTTGAGAAGAGTATCAAGAGTTGTAGCAGTTTTTTCTGCGTGTGGTTTCTGTCCTGCTCCACTAGCTTGTTGGTGCCCCCTTGTGTTTAAAAGAACATGATAAAGACCAATTGTGTCTGAGTCTTTTAAGGCACAAGATTAATGGAGAACTTAAATAACTATACGTGATAAAGGCATAAAATTATGACAGAGGAAAAAAAGCTTTTCAAAAGAGGACTGAAAACAGATTTTTAGCTGGTAGTTTTTCAGAATTGTTTTTATGTATTTCCAGTTGTTACCAAAACCACTGATAAATTAAAGGTATTTATAAGTTTATAGTAAGTGTATTTTTTAAAGTATTTAAACAAATATTCATTGAGATTTCTTCTCTTTATTCTGTTCAGGTTTATTGTTCCCATGCATATAATCAATAATTTAAAAATACCTTTTATGATCTGGTGGTGAAAAGTATCTGAGGACTTGTTTTCAGGTACATTATTTTAAGGTTGTTGGGTGTGCAGATTATACATGTCAAAAAGGAGTTAGAGCAGACTTTGCCACTGGAAGGTCTCTAACTGCGTCCCTGATCCCCTATCAGACCCTGTGCTGAGTACATCACCTCATAGCTGCTGATATCCTCATCTTCGGTACATGTGTTGGTATCTTCCCATAGGAATTCAACCTGCTGTTAAGATAAAAGAACTGAGTATAAGCCTCTTGGTTTCAATTTATCATTGGAATAGCTGATTAGCCAAAGAAAAAAAAAAAAGTTACAGATGTGGTAACTAATGACCAGATCTCCCCCTTATTCTTGTGCAGACACACAGAATGGGAGAAAAAACACTGTGGTTTTCGGTCCCAGAACCAACATGGGTCAGTGGGCACGTTGCCAAGCACATATTTTACTGTGGTCCTGGTTAATGGCAGAAAATTGCATCTGTTGTAACTTAGGAGCATAGGACGAAGCATGTCAGCAACCCAGCAGCTGAAAAAGAACTACCGGACTACAGCATCAAGTTATTGGAAGAACAGTGACCAGGCACGGGTTGGGTGGGTGGCAACCATCCCAGCACAACACAAGAATCCAGCAAATTTTAAGAGCTCTTGAAGGTCCTGTGTTTTGAAAGGGAATATTCAAGAGCTGATTTTGAGAAGAATATGAATCACCAGAAATTTGTGTGAATGTATCTATTTCCCCCTTTGATCTACATAAACAATACACACAGAACTTCCTAAAACCCCTTAAAATCTGTTTTCCTCTGTGGTCAGTATGAAGCTGCTGAGATTTGAGTTCCCCTGAAAGGCAGCTCATCTCTGAAAGAAAACTCCTTAATCTGGTACCCCTTGGAATCCAGACCTAACAAAGGTAGTAGTGAAACACGCTTTCTTCTCTTCTGGCAGATAGATGTCTGTCTGACAGTCTCGAGGGTGAGCTACAAAAAATTCTCAAATGACAGATTAACTCCCAAGTGGTGCAATTAAAGAGATTTATTAAGATTAGGTGGAGAAGGTGACATGAAAGCTGAAGAAATGGCCTGGATGTCACACTTACCCTGACATGTGGCAACAGCTAATCGGAGAAGTTCTGCCTTGGCTTAGTCACGCTGAATAAGACACCACGAGTTTACCAACTCTTTTTTAACAAACATTTTTATCCCTTCTTTTCCAGCCCTCTCCTCTTGCCACTCAGCCTAGCCCAGTTATAGCTTTGGCTTCACCTTGGTTTTGTCATCCCTTCCTGCTTTGCCTGACTTCCCACCCTGACCTACACGGGTGATGCTTTGAAGAAAGCAGAGACCTGGGCTGCGGGAACACACCGGAACCACTGTCAGTCACTTGCTTCTAAAATGTAGGGGTGTGCTGTAAGCAACACATTTTGCTGGTGCATTTGTGTACGATAACAACCGACATGGCTTTGTTACTCTTAATTACCCAGCTGGATACAGGCAAGCTAACTATATTTACAGAGACATTGCTGAAAAGTACATAATGTTCAGCCTGACCAGGAAGCGATCACTGCTGCATTATTTTAGTTATATAGAATCAAAGCACAATGTAAAAATGCCTATATTTGTTCTTGGATCCATTTGATATCCCACAATATATACATGAGCATACAACTATATCCGATTACCACGTTCAGCACTCATCCACTGCAGGCGATGCTCTGTCTCGCTAAGACCCACGTACCCTGCCCCAGGTGGATGGTTGCATATCAAAACATTCTTCAAAATTTTTTTTCTTTCAATACCTGTCCTGCAGAACAACAGATATTTGAGGCTGGAAACGTGAACAGAACTATTTCTTTAACCAGCTTGTCACCCTCAAAGTTTCTCATGCAGGTCCTTGGATATCCATGTTTTGGAAAATATTGGTGAATCTCTCTGAACTTGTTAGTGACTCACAGCCCTGGGCTGGATGCTGGGTTCATTGTTCCCTTGTTTCCAGGGAGTCTTCACAGAGGTCCCGACTAAATTCATGATTCACATGTTTAAATCACAAACACCTTGGAGATAAATAGTGGATATTAAAATAGATAATGTAACCAGACTTTTTTTAAAAAAGCAAACACACCAAAAAACTAGCAAACACCTGTTACCAGAAGTCGCAGCTGAGTATATGAAAGCATAGAATTTAAACCTACAATTCAGTGAGAGTCACAGGTGTAAGTTCACCACTAATATCTGATGTCCATAATCTTTGTATATTACCTGGGAGGTAATTGCTGTATGTAGACCACTGAGGTCTGCACTATAGTAATTAAATTCTGAAAAAGCAGACATCTCATCATGAGCAATATTACCCAAATATTAGTGCCACAGGTTCTCTGCTGTTATACTACAATCTGGTACTGTTATAACGTCAGATCTTCACTCATTTACACAAGTCCTAACATTTGTAAAATTATGGCCTTACCTTGTCAGCTACCACTGCATAAAACGCACTGACAGGATCCCAGACACCAGAAATGACAGCAGCCTGGACAGAGTTAACAGAGGCCTCAGCATCTTCCCACCTGTGCCCATGATGCCAACTGGAAACACCTGAGTGGAGGTTCCCTGCGGGGAGATGGGAGCTGTGGGAAGGGAGGGATCCCTGAGCAGGCACCAGGGCATAAAAAGGCTTTTGGCTTCTTCATTTGTGGTATCTGGACTGGATGCAGGGAAGAGAGGTCAGTCTGGGCTCCTGGCTGCCTAGGCGGTAGGGTGGCTGTGGAGTGCAATACCATGGTTTGGGGCTGTAGGTGTGATAGCTGTTCTGCTGGGGGCAGGTAGCCATATGGAGGGGCTAGAAGAACTAGTAGATCCATCTGGAAGCGTGGTTGAATCTCTGAGCTTTTCAGAGCCTCTTCTCCAGTAGATATCAAATCTTGAGCTGTTGCAGTGGCATATCTGCTGATAACTAATGAGGATATGAAAGTACTTAGGTCCTGGCATGTGAAAACCATTGCTGCTTATGGCAAAACTCCCATTACTGTTAAGGAAGTATTTAAAAACTTGTCTCTTAGTGGGCTGCCATTCTGTGCAGGATGCTATTCCTGCTGTCTCTGCCCTGTAGATGTCTTGTAGTGCTTGGGTTACAGTCTTCTGGTATCCAAGCCACTTAAAGGGTATTAGTTTGAGTCACCCTGTTAGTGTCTCTTTTTACCTTATAAGAAAAGGCTTTGCTGCTGCTTTTATAAATTGTGCAACCACTGCAGGTTCAAAAAATAAGTTACAGTAAACACCTAGACTAAAAGTGTGTCAAGGGGGATGCTGGTTCCTATCAATGCAAAGAATGTCAAGTTGAGTCACAAGTAAATAAATACTTCACCCTTGTTTCCTCTGTATGATTCAAGGGGCAGTAAAGCTGTAAGAGTTATTCCTGGTAAGCAATTTCCTTTTTTTCAACTTCATTGCTTAAGACCAAAGGTACAGAGGCAGGTCACAGCACGCAGCTGCAGTTTGCACATGGAAACACTGGGCTGGTTTTTGCTTTGGGCTGTAGACCAATAAAAAAGAACACAGGTATAGGAAAACTCTTCTAACTATCCTGGTTATCTGAAGCTTCAGTTCAAGCAGGTAATCAATAGCTGCTGCTAACCGTTAGCCACACAGATCAAAGAGAAGGGAGCATACACGTTCATGTCTAATGGAAATCGCCATGGACTGATAGACTCGCCCTATAGAAAGAAGGGATTGAGATTAGGAAAAACTTTTCTAAATGCAAAGGTAATTCTAAGCACAGCACCAGATTCCTGCAGAAGCTTGAAACTGATGATGGCAATCTCATAAAAATGAGTCAGGGAAACTCAGATCAGCAGTAGCTTGAGTCCAGTTGAATCTCCTTTGGGATAGAGAGGGGGACTGGATCCAAAGACAGAGGGTTAAAAAAGCCCAACCCTGGAGTGGGCTCAGTTTCACTCCCCCACCCCTCTGGCCAGTGCAGCTGGGCTAGCCGTGGCTGTCATAATTTCCTTCCATCAGTAGCAAAGGGAGAATCGGAGACCAACTGTGACTCACATGGTCTGAGTCAAATCTTCTCTCTTGCTGTTCCTGTGAACAGTTTACAGCATCTTCTAATTTAATTTCAAAGGCCTGGCTGGGCTCTCGGGCGGTGTTACTTCCAACTGTAAATTGCAGAGGGAAGAAGTGGGAGGTTCCTCTAACTTTTGTAACCTGAAACTTGGAAAGTTCAGCGGCATTAATGGGAAAACCCTGCGCATATCCATAGAGGCTAACAGCAACTAGTGAAAGCCTTTCACGAGGACATGAGAAAGGGAGTGGGCTTCACACAAGCAGAAGCAGGGGGGGTTGCCTTCTAACTTTTTTCTGCTTTTATGTGGGACTTTGTTTTTCGTTTCTCTTACAGTGGCTAAATTTGTGAAACATCAGTCATCCTAAATACCTATTCTTAATTTTGGGACTGTGTGGTGACACCCAACCTGCTGCTGCCATTGGCACAGGCAGAGACCTGCAAAGTAGTGGGTGTTTTTCACTGTAGACGCTGTTTGATTCAGTCCTTAAACTGCCTTCAACTTTGAGCGTATATTAGACATTACTATTTACAGTGTCATTTTTCTCACTCAACTTAGGCAAAATATTAGATCTCAAAAAAAAAAAGCAGAGACTGCTCACAGAAGTAATATTTAATATAAGTGTGCACAGAAGCTCTTGCAAGATTGTAGCACTGATGAAATAATGTTTTTAGCAGCATCTGCTTAATAATTCCAACCCAGAACTACACTCGACCTAAATGAGTTCATAACAAATAAAATATTCTGTGCCTTGGGTACATGAGCTCTATATAAATGCTAAGTGTTATGCAGCCAAAGGACTTGCCATGCTCTGAGGTCCATCTAGTCCAGGACCCTGTGTCTGTCAGTGGTAAGCAGCAAGGAAAGGAGATAAGAAACAGAACATCCTTCCCCACAAATGCCTTTCCAACAACCAGAGGCTTAAGAGCTTACTGAGCTGAAAATTATAGCCAGACTACTTTGTACAGTAGACACCTCTGGACCTATTTTTCATAAATGTTTCTCATCCCTTGTTAAAAAAACAAAAAACCAAACCTGTGCTTCTGACTTTGCTTCTATCGTGTGAAAATGTAACCATGCTCTGTACCCGTAGGTCTGCTGATTTCTCTGGGTATGCCTTAGTTTTTATTTCGTGACTTATCATTCCCTGCTTATCTTTCCCACATTGCCTGTGATTTTGTTTTTAGGGCTCTCTGGAGCCTGATTCCCCACCTCATATGCAACATACCCATTAACTTATTTTGCATGTGCATCAATGGCAGCCAGGGAGTATGTTGTGTGTAGTGCCGAAGGCGAGGAGGCAGGGGGACGCTGCTGTCATAGCCATGGCCAGGGTTTGTTTCACCATCATGTGATTGTGTTCATGCCGTTTCGGGTGGCTGCCAGGGATATGGGCTCTTATCTCCGGAAGCCCCAGCCGAAAGGAGAGCTGGAGCGTATCCCTGCCTTCACTGCGTGCCCCTCAAAAGTGTAAAAGACTTCATAAAAATAGTTCAGAGGCAACTGCAAGGCGCAGAGGTGCTTGTTGGGCCAGTTGGTTTGTTCTGCCTTTTGGGATGGTGGGGCCGGCGCGTCACGCAGGCATTGCCCCAGAGCAGGAGCACCCTGAACACCCAGAGCCTTTGCTCAGCTCCAGATCTGAGCTGAGAGCTCCGGAGCTGAGAACTGCATTTTTATTGTTATAAAGGTACACAATATTTTGCAGGAGCAGACTATAAATATTTCCAGCAAGTGCACTTACTATAGGTGTGGATGCCAAGCAGCACTGTCTCCTTCCTAGCTGTTGCAAAAGCATTTTTGTTTTATTGCACAGACAGTAGATTCTCTGTCCCTTTACCGTTCTTCTCACAAGTATCCGTTGAGATGGCACACTGGGTTTATTGCATGCTAAGGAAGAAAACTGTAGCTGGAGTCTCTGCTTTCTATCAGCTCAACGGCCTATTTTAGCTCATGGGGCTCTTGAAAAGACAAATCGTATTTCCTCCACCCTTGTGTGCGGTGAGAGTCTGAGAAGTCCCACCGCTCAGTTCTGCCACTTCAGGTGCAAGAGTGGTCCAGCCTTTTGGTCTAATTCCAAAGTCCATACGCATGCACAGGGAGGAGCCCAGGGAATATTGAAGGGTAAATGAAACAGCGTGTGGCAGCAGCACAGAGTGATGGAGGTCAGGCAGCTTCTGTCCAGACGCATGATGTTCCTGTTATCTTTATAGCTATTTCCAACAATAGGCTTCTCTAAAACAGCTGAGGGATCTGCTGGAGCTCACTAGGGGAGTGGGAAGGAAGCTCGTGGCCCTGCCTCTCAGTACTACGGGGTGGAGCACAGCTCTCACCTCTCACAGTACACTGAGATTTTTTTCCATTTCCACTCAAATCTGGGCCATGTCAGCCCAGGACCTTCTAAAATAATACTGGGTGATTAATGTATTTTAATTTTCAGGACACTTTAAAAATAAATAATTACCCATTAACACTTAAACACCTGAAATGAGGTTGTAATGTTAGCTTTTTTCCATGTGTGGAGCTGGAATACAAGTTTAACTTTTGAAATCCTGCTTGTTAGGCTAAAACATCCTACAGCTTGTGACAAAATGATGTCACCAATCAGTTGGCCTGCCTCTGGCTGGGCTTTCAGGAGGGAACTACCTGCAGAAAACCTGCCCATTGATGAGGGCATGTGCTGTCCCTGCCCTGTGCCCATGTCGGGCTCGGTTCCTGCCCCAGCTGCAGTCGGCAGCAGCTCACAGAGCTTGTGACCATTACAAGATGGGATACTGGAATCCAGCAGGACTTCCAGATTTCCTTGTGTTTCACATTCATAAAACAAATATATATGTTGGTCTTGTGCCCACATTTGGTTCTGTCGCAGACCTCCATCCAAAATAAATTCATTTTAGGCGAAGGAAAAAGAGCATGCTCCCAAGTGCCTTTGATCCCTGGTTAAGCAAGCTGGTAAGCGAAGCTTCAGTTCAACGCGATCTACTTGCCTGCTCTTCTGCTAATAATAAACTAAATGTGCATTTTAAAAATAGTCAAAATCCATACTGTTACAAAAAAAGCACTTAAGTTAAAAAGGAGTAAGAAGATATGAAATGTAGCTTGAACGCACCCTGACTCGGTTTCAAAGCCTCTAGGGCTTATATTCATGAAAGAAAAGTCTATATACCTAAATTCCCTTGTTTATATATTTATCTCCATGTGTTTTCTATCCCATGTGTCAAATCTCCAACCAAACCAGGAAAGATGTTATTACAATTTAAAAAATACAGTCCCACAGAGATATCTGAGCCATAACCTGATATCCTTTTGGTAACAAAGAAGAGCTGAGGGTGGAATTAGGACCATGACCTAAGCGGGAGCAGTGCAGTGGGGAGCCATCTACCCCTCGATTGTGCTGGGTACCATTTTCTGGGCAGGGGGAGAGGAGGTGGCTCAGCCCCACCTGCTGTAGCTCAGCACAGCTTCATTGTAGCCAGGGGTGAGTACCACCAGCAAGCTGCCACTTGGTGATGTCCCTTCTGTGGGTGCTAGGGGACTGGGAAGGGCCTGGGTGCAGTGGGAGCTGGGTGGTGTGAGGAGCTTGCCCTCGTACAGCGGTGGCGGGGGACCTGGGGGCTGCCTGCCAGAGGTCGGGAAGCCTGCTGAGCCTGTTTCCTCTGGCAGAACCCTCGCACGCTTCTGCCTTTGCATTTTTGAGGGTTAAGTGCTTGTCTTAGATTTTTAAAGAGAAGGCAGCCAGAGAATGGCGCAGATAAATCTGAGTCAGTTTTGCCAAAGTGGGTTTCTGCTGCGCAGCAGGGGATCAGGCAGCAGGTTTGTAGAAGACCGGGGAATCCCCGCAGGGCACTGAGGAGGGGTTTAAGTCCATGGAGATGAATAAGCCTGGAATCCTGTTCAAAATCCTGTGCAAATACCGCAGCCATCCAGCTGGAGGTGTAAAAAGCGAGTGGCAGAGCTTTTTACACTTCACATTTTTAAAAAAAAGTAATGAAAAGGTAACCTGGGATATTCTGTGAGGGCCCAAATTTGTTGGTGTGTACAGCGATGCTCAGAGCATCCCACATGGACCAGACCTGGGGGGGGGCGAAGGCAGCCGGGTGGGCACAGCCTCCCTGGGAAACGGGGCTCTGGCTGTTTTTCTGTGGCTGGAGGTGAATGTCAAGGTGGGGTGGTGGGAAAGCTGGGGGGCAGCTGGGCTGGGGGGGTCCAGCCTGTCCCTTGGGTGACGGGTGGTGTTATCACCTGCAGCCACGAACAGCGGCTTCGCTTTGGTGGTGGCCCAAGACGCGCTTTTCCTATTTTTTTTTTTCCTTCTTTTACTTCTGTTAAACCGAGAAAGTGCGGGGGAGCTTTTAGCATCCATTTAAAAAATAGGAAATGGGGGGGGGGGGGGGGGGGGGGGAACGGTTAAATCGCCTTCACTTCAGGGACCGCGGGCGGGGGGGGGGGGCTCAGCAGGCTGTGTCCCCCGCCATCTCCGTGGGCGCTCCACGGTGTGTCCCCCACCTCCACGGGTGCTCCGTGGTGTGTCCCCCCTCCCTGTCTCCTCCACGGGTGCTCCGTGGTGTCCCCGTTCCCTCCGCGGTGTCTGTGTGTGTCCCGTCCCCCCCTCCCCGTCCCCTCCGCGGTGTGTCGCGTGTCCCCCCGCCCCCCCAGCGGGCGCGCAGGGCGCGCTGACCTTTCCTGGGGGCGCTGCCCCCCCCCGGCAGCTGCCGCCGTCGCTCGGGCGCCCAAGGTCAGGGCAGCCCCGCGGGGCCGGGGCCGCAGGTAGGCGCGGAGCCCCGCGCAGCGTGCGCGGGGGCGGCGGCCGCGGGGGGGGAAGGGGGGGTGGTCACGGGGAGGGCCGGCTCCCCGAGGAGGAGGAGGAGGAGGGCGGGCCGGCGCCCCGCCGAGGGCCGCGCTCCGGCCGGGCCGCGCCGCCGCCCTTATTTAAAGCCCTGCCGGGGGGCGGCGGGGCGCTGCGCGGGGCCGCTCGCCGGGTGAGCGCGCCCTCCCCGGCAACAGACCGGGGGAGGGGGGAGGGAGAGGAGGGAGGAGAGGGAGGAGGAGGAGGAGGAGGAGGGATCCTGGCAAGTTGAGTTTGGTACCAAGTGGCAGGCGGGCTGCGGGGCTCGGCTGGGAGATGGATAAGGATGAGATCCACCTGCGCAGGCTGCCGCCCGCGGCGCCCTGGGGACCGCGTAAGTCCTGCCGCGGCGGGGGAGGTGCGGGGCCGGTGCGGGGGGCTCCCGGGGTGCGCTTCTCCCCGCCGGGGGAGCGGGGGGTGCGGGCGGCTGCGCCCCCCACCCGAGCGCCCCAGTGGGGCACTCACTGTTGGCGTTTCCTCCGCTATTTTTTAAAAAATACAGGAATAATCTCCGCAAAGTACTATGAAATAGAATAGCTGTCTCCCATCTTCCCACCCCCCCACCCCCCCCGAAAACGTAAAATAGTGTAGAGTCCTCTTTACCTACATTACTATAGTAATTAAAAGCTTGTCTAACCCTGGGAAGCCAATCTAATTATGAAAAATTACCGGAGTACAAAGTATACGGGATAAATTCTTGAGTTGATGATTGCTGTTAATTCGCCCCATGCCGCGGAAAATGAGGAGCAAAAAAAAAAAAGGTGTTACGGAATGAAACGGGTCTGTCTCAGAATGTCAGTAATGTTTTTACGGAACTGGCTAAATCATGTATCTCTGTATCATTAACTAATGTGTGCAGCAAAATAAATTACATATATTGGAAGGGGGAAAATACATTCCTTGGCTGAGAAGTTACAGAATGTTTAGAGCCAAAGAGCAGATCGTTTAAATGGTAGGGGGTGGGAATTTCCTTGGCTTCCCTCTAGAAATAAATCACAGCTCGGTGTCTGCGTGCATGCGTGTGCACCCACATAGGCATTTATATAAAGCCTTCACGCGCACGCATCGGAACACAAGCTTTTTACAAGCGCTATTTACTGAAGGCATTTTTCTACCAGTGTGGAGACAATAAAGCTAGAACTGAGATGCTAACCAGGAACGTGCTGGAACACGCTCGATTATCCCGCTGAATTGTATACAAATGAAGTAAATTTAGCATGGCACCATTTATAAATTCCATGCTTTACAATCAAAATTCCAAATCTAACTGTTTGCAGCTAAGAATAGGACGGGGAGCCCTTTTCTTTACTCCTTCTTTTTGGATTCCCACGAAAACCGTTATCCTAGAGTCTACTCATTAAATGGCCAAATATTTCACTGGAGTTCAGCCCATTTCTAAAAGAAATACGCTCATCAAGCCGTAGGCTAGCCAGAGCACTCAGAATGAAAACTGTTTCTTTAATGCCTGACACAAAACAGCTGGGCTTTATCTCTAAATACTGGGGGACAGGGTTTCTGTATGCCACTGATTGTCCCACGTTAACTTATTTATTATAATAAGAAGGAGCTCGAACTTTCCAAAACTGAAAAGAAAAGCGAGTAAAGCACGGGAAGCTGAAGGGCTATCGCAGTACGTTAACAGAGGTATCAGTAGGAGGACTGAATGATAAAATGGCACTAGAGAGCTCTAGCATTACTCGCGGGGCAGGTGGCAGTTTATCATGAGGTAATCACGGCGATAGGGTGAGTCCTGAGAAATCATTGGAGTGGCTCTTTATCTGTGAGAAACTTCACACAGTATTTTAGGGCGACGTTCTCTGTTTAATTTACCGAATTGCGGCACAGACGCTGCGTACGGGCTTCATTAGTGAGTTCAAGGAGCAGTTTTGTTCTCGGAAGTGCATGTTTGTGTTTCTATTGATAACCTATCAAAAAGAGCATGTTTGTAAAAGCTGTTTGTAAGATGAAACTGCTAATTACATAGTGGATCATGTATTGCGGTACAAATCCTACCCAGTTCTGTGGTAACTTTTGCATTATTGCTGGAGAGACGTGGGGACACCCATCCTTGATGTTTTTACATGGCCTTTATACTCAAAAAACCCTCCTGCAGACAGCTAAGGAAATGGCTTGTTGCAAGGAGTTAGGGTTAGTGAGAGGATGATAGAAGAGAGGAGAACGAAGGGGAGCCTGTGCTCCCCTGAGCTCTGGGTGAATCCTACCACTTACCTACATCCAAAGTACTCTTTTACTTTTCGCTAGCAAGGAAAAAAGTGACCTCAGTACATTATTTTTGGCTCTTTCGGTGGCATGAGAGGACAGGTGTCCTCAGCTACATCTGTGCCCTGAGGACCCAGACATCGCAGCTGATGGCTGCCAGCTTGTTTTATGCAGATTCCTTTCTTGTGCTCTGGGGTAACAAGTGCATCTAATGAAGGCGGGGCGAGGGTCAGAATTGGGGTGGGCTCTGGGGAAAGGTACTGGCATGTTGGCTCCTGAAAGGACGGCGATGATATCCTGTCACTTCAGAGAAAGGCTTAGAGGCATTGGGACGAGTGCTCAGGACTAAGCACAGGATTAGGAGTCAAGACTTTGCCCCTTAGATTTCAGCAATCAAAAACTCCCTGAGCAGACACCTGGCCCCTTTGAAAACCATGAGAGTTTTTTGTCACCTACATAAATGTTGTCTGACTATCACCCCAGGGAATAAAATATTTTCCCTGTTTTCTCTGGAAGGCATTGTTCAATCCAGAGGTGGGACTTCCAGCACGGCTCCGTAGGTTTCTCATATGTCTTCCCCTGCTTCCCGTGGTAGCGCTGCAGCTCTCTCCATTAACAGTGAAAATGATGAAGCATATTAAGCTAATAATTAATCAGAGATGACAAGGGACTAATAACTATATTGATTTAATTAGGACTTCTTTTCCAGCTCTGTAACTTGCAGTCACGCACATCATTAACTTAATATTTTAATTTGTAGTAATAACTTATTAATTTCTGTGGATGAGCACGTACGCAGCCGAAGCCGCAGCTCTGGCTTTGTGCTGGACTGCTTGCACCTCGGTCAGCCGAATAGCTGCAGGAAGCGTGCCCGGTCCTGTGCAAGGCTGACAGCAAGCAGGGCAGTTTGTCAGTCACTGAGAGCTCGTACGGAGCATTGAGGTGGTGGGAAATGGGGCATCGCCGAGTCAGATGGGGTGGATGCGCTGGGAAGGTACGTGTAGCTCTGTGGCTACGCGCTGCGGTTGTATGGGTATGACATGAAATATGGGGTAAAAGCAGCATGCCAAAACAGAAGGCAGGAGAGTAACCCTGGGAATTAGCAGTATTTATTGGCATCAGGAAGGGAAAAATGTCCCTTTTGACTTTAATTACACCCTTTGGATTCTGGCGATTTTGAGAAAAGGAAATGCTTGGGGATGTGTTGTGGTTGGAAAATAAGGCTTGCTTTAAATTAGGATCACTTTGGGGAAACGGAAGAAAGGAAGGGACTGCAACAGGCATGACAAACCTCAGGACTTTACTGTGTGAAAGGCTGACAAATGCTAAGTTTGCTCCTCTCTGCCCCGTTTTAGTGGGGATACACTGGGTCATGCTTGGCATCTTACGCAGCTGGGTCCTCCGCAAGACGCCCTCTGATACGCTCCTGACCAGAGACTGCTGCAGGAGGCAAAGGGGGGAGAAGCTGTTCTCACTGAGAGCATAGTGCTAAATATATGGCTGTACCACACTGTACAGCAAGGTTTGTGACTTCTCGGGAAAGCGGTGCCGTTAGAGCTCAGTACCCTGCTCTGTATTATGAAGGTGCTTGTGAGTCTTTGCACTGTACCATCGAAAGGCTAAATCCTCTGCTATATCTTCATTGGCTGCAGAGGGCAGTCAGCACAGGGAGACCTGTGCGAGCCAAAAGCACTGAGCAGGCTTCAGAGGAGGGCCAGTCCGAAGTCCTTGGCATTGTCCTTCGGCAAGATGATGGGGAGAAGTACCGAAGTTACCAAACGTTCATCCTGTATGGAGTTGTTGGTCACCATATAGGTAAACCATTGGACTGATGAGCTCCATGAACAGAAGCCACTGTTTCTTTTATTTCTTGCAAGCGTTTTCAGGCAATCTGGAAAAGTACTTCCGCGCACATCCCCGTATGTTATTGTACAGGCCAAGTTAGCAATAGTGGCATGAAATAGTTCTGCTTACTTTCAGAGACTACAAAAGCAGTTTATCTTGGGACAAAGCGTGCTGGTATGGGAATCCTCACCTTCCCGACCTCACCCATGTTTGCTCCCAAACTTGAGGCTGTGGCAGGACTCGCAGTTCTGTCATAGGTACAAACCCCAAGCTGGGTTTTACAAATGACAGGTTTTCAGGAGTTGGCAGCCTCCGTGCCTCGCTGGGACCCTATCACGGCGTTACTTTCAGTGGTGCTAAGTCATCTTGTGCCAGCTGTTAGATCTAAGTAATGGAGTAATGTGAGTAACTGCACAGCTCTTTTCCGGTACTTTGAAGAGTAAAAAGTTAGTGGTGTGTCCATTGTCGCTGCGAGGTAATTTATGGTAAATAACGGCCTTTTAGAAGATACTGCGATGGCTGCCTCGCTTGGGAGGCTCTGAATGCGCAGGAAGCAAAGCTCCTTGTGCTGGGCTGCATTAGTCACCGCCGCTGCTTCAGAGGCTAGCCCACATGCCCTCGAGGGAAATGGATTTTTATTTATTTGGTTTAGCCTTTGATTTGTATCCCTCATCCCTCTATTTCTGAAAGTAGTACTACATCCTGGTGGGAGGGCCAGCCCTTCTCCCTGTCCTCTAACCTCCCTGTATCCTATAGCCTTTATTTGCAGACAGCTGACCCGTGTCCCCGCGTACATCCTTGCTTCTCGTTTGTTCTGTTTCTTTGTGCCGCACTGCGTGCTCTGCCGCCGCCGCTTGCTTTGTTGCTTCCAGTGTCCTGTCCCCGGAGCGTCGGTGCCGCTCCTCTGTGGCTGGCCCACATGCCAGTGTTTTCTCTGTTCTTCAGACTCCCACAGCTCACATCTTTGAACCTTCTACTGTCGGTCTGTCCTTCCAGCCATTACGGAAACTATTTCCAGATTTGAACTGATAAAAAGATAGTAACGCTAGATCCAGTGCCGTCCCTCTTCAGTATCTTTGCCTGCCTACCTTATCTGCGTATCTGATTTATTCTTGGCAGCTCTGTATCTGTGCTAGGACCTGGATGTACATCCTTAGTCCTATGAGTGATGTATTAATAATATATAAAGCCACCAAAATTTCCTTTCAGACTGCAGCTCTGAAAAATAGAACCTTTTTTATTTTGTTTTTTAAAACTGACACAAACACCCATGATATTTTGCACATGACTGCAAGTGCTCCGAGGGAGTTTTAAAGTCTGAAATCTGTTATGAAAAGGCTAAGTGGTTTGCAGGCATTAACCACTCTTTTTATATCTTATCAATTATTTAACTTACATCATGACATCAGTGATTACAAGTTATGTATTCCTGGCTCCCAGTCCTGCTGTCTTACCTCTCCCTCTATTTGTGTCCTGTGTGGGGAGCAACTTGATGAGTATGTACTAAAATGAGAAAAAAACCCTTTGTTTTCTAAACACGCTGCAAATATTTGTCGCCTCTTGTACATCTTCATTGATGTCAGCTGATGTCCTGCTTGCAGAACAAACTTGGAATATGCAGTAGGGATCTGTGTGTTGGTAAGTGAGGTTCACGAAGAAAAAAATTTGTCCAGGGAGAGAGAAACACATTTCACAGCACTCGGTTAGTAAAAAAAGGGAAAGGTTGGCAGCTAAATTACATTTCCAGTGTGGATTCAAGATGCATTTTTAAAAAGTGAATAGGAAAAGTGAGCAGATACTGAGTTCAGTGACATCATAGAGGTAGAAGTAACGAACGCAGAGTCCTCTGAATACATTTTAAAACTCTCCCACAATATCATGTTAAAAAGAATTTTTATGGTTGTCCTGAAGAAGAGGAGCAAGAGCCAAGGTGGAAGTTTCAAGGCTAAGCATCACTCAAAGTTTTAGTTTTTTACTGCTTTGAAGTAAGGAAAGTGGCAGAAATGTGTCCAGCACAGCATTAACAGTCAAAGAAAAACCTATTCTGTATTTATGTCTGATCATTTGTACTATAGCATCTTGGCTGACGATGTACCGCAAGATATGTCAATGAACGTGCTTTGCAATTCTTCCTGGATTTTGGCAGGCAAAGATTCAAAATATGGTGTGACTTTATGCCTGTGGTATGATTGCCCAGAAGAAATCTACTGCAGACTGCAAAAGATGGAAGCTTTTATGCAAATATCATTACATTCATCACAGTGTGTTGCGGTGCTATTGTCCCGGAAAGGTTTTCTACTGATGGATGCATGCTATTTTGGCAGCCCAGCAAGAGGAGGAAAAAGAAGGGACGTGTGGGCGTACTGCACTTGCTGCTATGTTCTTGGGGGTTGAACATCCAGCTCTGTATTAAATCACCTATTTGGTTTTGGCTAGCGTTGGCATGGTCTGTTTGTATGGAGAAGCTGATCTAGAGCTCGAGGCCTTTTCCCTTGTGTTTAACCTGGTATGGACACTGTTGATGGAAGGCGTGTTTATAGCAGTTTGGGTTGTACCACAGAATCCCAGGTTGGAAGGGACCTCAGGGATCATCTAGTCCAACCTTTCTAGGAAGAGCCAGCTGGTGCCACGATGTATCTGAAGGGAGAGATCATCTATAGGACTACTGAAAGGATAAGACGAAGCAGACCACGTCAAAGCAGCTGTAGGATATGTGGTGAAAGCACCCTTTCCCAAGGCTCACTAGTGGAAACTACTACATTATTGTCTATCCCGTGTTCCTGGCACAGAGTCTGAGACTGGTCTAAAGAAGGCAAATGGTTCTCTGTGTGTAGCCTGAATGTTGGTATGTGGTCAGCAAACCTCGTCCAGATGCTTGTATCTTGCTACATACTTTTGAATGTTCTTTTTCTGATGAATGGCAAGAACAGTATTCTAAAAATAAATTAATGGTTTTCCATTTTTACTTCCTGTGACTTAATATACTTTATTTATCTATATAGCTACTAGTCATCGTCATTCTTCAGCTCACAAGAGTATAAACAGAAATGAGCCTGAGTCACAAACTAAGGATGTGGAGCCAGGCTTTTTCCAGGTTTTCAGCCAGGTGTAGGAGTTGCAGCCTGGGGCTCGTGGAGGGAAAGGTCTGGCTCTGGGGTTGGGCCGCAGGGGTCTCACGCGTGAAACAGGCAGCATGGAGGTGAAAGGCTGCCTGCTGCCGCTTTCGGTGTCTTCTTCCAAGCTGGTAAGACCTTGCAGCTCTGCAGAGTTAAAAAATAAATAAAGAGTGGATTTTTAAGGTTAGTTTATCACTAAGATAATAAAACCCGAGTGAGACTCCAGTTAATTATTCCTCTTGCAGTACCCCTAAGGTTGATGAGACCAACATCCAAAGCAACAGTTACCTTCATTTAATCAGGTCAAGCAACATACTTCAACAAATTTAGTCTCCTAGGGCACATAGTCAATTCATCATGCTGGTGATCAAGTGCCCCAAACCAATCATAAACTGGAATCAAATAGATCTGAAAATAAATTAATGTTATTGGGATTTCTAGGAAATGGTCTCCTTTCCGTGGTGATTGCCTACTAAAATTTAAGGCCCCTCTGTACAACGGTACCAGAACCTGCTATAATTTTATTTACTCATCAGAAATTTGATCTGACCTAAAACATGCTGAGCATCATTTTAATTCCCAGAACATATCTTGGGAGTACCTCTCTGTTGCTAAGCAGCACATCTGTATGTTATAATGTATGTTAAATAGGAAAGACACCTGATCAGACATACTGCTCAGTACGAATTCGTGCTGTCTGGGGCTCTGTGCGTACACGTACCTGTGTATTCAGGTATGGCTAATAGGACTGACTTTGTGTCCTGCGGGAGAAGCGGGCTTGCTAACAGAATCACGCAGAGTGAGTGTGTCAACATATTCCGTTTTTTTCATCAGCATCACTGATTGTACAGAGGGCGTGAATTGAATAATCCTTAACTTTCATTTCAAATAATTAAATGCATTCAGTTCAGCTCTACTAAAAATCTGTGTACTGTATTGGTATATATCGTATGACCTTGTACATAGTGGAAGAAAACATAAGATTTTTCCACGCACAATCCATGTATCTTTTCTGATCTTGCCAATACATACATTTTTCATATTTTCCTGTGCACCATGTCTGGTTTGCTTCTTATGGGTAGCTTTGCTTCCTTCCCTTCTTCCTCTTCTCATTAGTAACCATGCTTGTTTACCTTCATCCTCAGCTATTCTTACTGTTGGATTACCTGCTGAAAGCGACTGCTTCTCTGAGAACTGCTGTGTAGGGTATTGCAGAAGTTTTCTGTGCCTCGCTTCTAAATGTCGAGCTCATTAAAAGGAATTAAAGCTTCAAGAACAATAACTTTCCCCCCTGGATCCATGTTTGCCGTTCCTTTGAGTTAAATCAGAGTCTTCTGTAAGTAGGCAGGGACAGTATTTAGTCCAGAATACGTTGTCACAGGTTTCTGGGGATACGGGTATCAGCACTGTACTAGTAGGGTCGTGTCTGCAGGCTCCACCAATTTGTCCCTGAACAGTCTTCCAGGGTTTAGTGTTGACATAGACAGGGATGTAGATTTGAAATGTTATTTCATCTTCCCAATTGCTGACAATAATCCATTTGGCAGATAGCTGAGACCGGCTAAAAGGCATGAGAGAACAACCTAAGGGACATTGCGAGGATGTACTTCAGCTAACGGAGACAACTATTTCTATGCTACAGATTTGTATTTCAAATTCAGTCACCTTGTAGAAATATTTTACTCCACGTGCCCTGGGACGTAAGATGATGGGCTCTCAGAATAGGAACAGATCCTGTTTCTGCACAACTGTATGCAGGAGACCCTCCTTTAGCTCACGTGGTGGGAAGCCGTGTTGAGAGGCAAAGGCTGAACACAGAAATCGTGTCCTAGCCCTTCTGCACATGCTTTAGAAGTGCAAAGTATTTCTTTACCCACTGATATTAAAGGACTTCATAAACTTCAGTGAGCCATCGGGAGAGCCCATCAACTCCTTTTGCATTGCGTTCATGTGCTGTCGCAGAACTTTTGTTATACGGCAAGAACGATATGTTGAATTTATGGGTTTGACAGGTAACAGAAAACAAGAATTGTCTTTTCAGTTCACTTGAAATGGATTTAGCTGAGAGAAGATAATACTTGTCCAGGATACGACCACATGCATTGTGTAGGTGCGAGTGGAAAAAGCAGACCGGCGTGTATCTGCCCCAAATTAAACAGGGTAAAATTGTTGTAGGTGCTCCGTAGTTAAGAAGTGGAGTTTAGACTGTCAGGCTGTGCTTATCCACTCTGCTGTGTACCTTTGCAGGGGACCGCTGCGTGTCATCACACTGGAAAATCTGGCCTAAATGGAACAGCTTATTTTTTAAAAATTGCAGCTGATCATTTTTATTTGAGAATGAACCTGGTTATAAGTGGGCTATAAGTAGCCTACTTACAGGCAACAGGCTATAAGTAATGTCAGGCCATCGGCTGCAAGCGAAGTTGAGCTCGCCAGTACCATTTGTACACTGCTGTAATGACTTGCCTTGGGTGCGTTGCAATAAAGTGTTTTTAACCATTTAAGTCCATCTGACAAAATAAGTGAGTAGTGGGATGATAAAAAAATACGGCTACCAGTGGAAGAGCAGAAACAGGTTTTGGTTTAGATTTTGGAGATTCTGTTACATACCAGAGGCATATAAAACAAATCTCAGCCTTTTAAAGCTAACAGTTTCTAAATGGCAGATGAATTAATTTTTAAACTTTCTCCTTGTAGTATTTTGCTAACAAGCTTTCAGTTAAGAGCCAGATTCTTGTTTCCAAAACAAGATCTTTGTTGTCTTGATAATATAAATTAATGAAAGCTTTCCCTTTTCTCTTTCTCTTCAATATATTTTCTCAAAATAGCTCATCGGGGCTGTATCCTGCAATTCGCTGTGCCCTCTGGCCCTCGTCCAGTAAAGCACTTAAGCATACAAATAGCCCTAGTTTTGGTGGGAAGTGGGCGACTGGGCACGAGACCCTCCTGTACATCCCGACAGCTTCCGCGCCTCTGTCTTTTCAAGGGAAACCTGCAGCACGCTTCCCACCCTCCATGGTGTTTCCCCCACCAACCGTGAACAGTATTTCACAATCGAGTCCTGGTCCTTTATTTGTGCGTCTATTTAAGAGGTTTTAATACCTGTTTAGATGAAGTGGAGGATCTTTGAGCTTCAGGTAGCTTCTCATGAGCTCCGCTCTGGAATTCAGCGGAGATTTTGCCATCCATCTTCATTCTGGAAGCGAAGCACATGGTAGTTGAGGAGTTCAGCATCTCACCAGTCACGGCACTAAATCTTTAAAGTAAAATCCAGTCAAAGCAGTTCTGGGAGCCTGCGATTGATTTCAGTCCAGCAATTACTCTGTATTGACTGACTGGAGCACGTTGTCTGTCAGTAGCAGGAGCTGCCTGCGGAGACTCGATTGCGGGAAGCTTTCATGTTTTGCAGGTGGCAAATACAACTGGGGACCCTAGCAAACATATTTCAACCTCCACGTGAACAACCTAACATGTTTTGGTTTTTGTTTTTTTTTTTTTTAAAAAAAGGCATTTAAATCTCATGCGCTGCGTGAAGGGTGTATATGGGCTGTCGTTTAATAATGTAAGTAGGAAAATAATGATTTCTCAAAACCAGGTTATTGCAGGGGATTGTCCCCCCTCTGCAGTTTGGTATTGCTGTCAGACCACAACAGGGAACTAATTCCAGCTTTTACCCTTTCCCAAGTTTGGTACCATTGCTCTTCCTGTTTCTTTGCACCATGTCTGTTTTGCAGCCGCTTTCTTTTTCACTCTTTTTTTTTTTTTTTAATTTATTTTTAAGACTCAAAAGAAGGAGAAAAGAGGATATTACAGAAGCAGGGACCAAACTGGGTAGGGAAAGTGTTTCAGCTATCCACAGGCAGGAAATCTGAGCTCCTCTGGAACCTGAATGAGTCCTGGAGCCGTCTTGTTATTTTTATATATTTATTTCCCCGTTTGGCTGTTCTGCCTGCTTTTCCCACGTTATCATCAAAGTGGCCCCAGAAGGGACAGTTGTGAAACAGAAACTATCTGTGAGTAGAGGAACAAAAAACAGAGCTTTTGTTAAGCTACAGATGCCTTGATTTTAGCAAAAACAAACAACTTTAATTGCCAGAAGTATTTGCAAATGTTGCCGCTCTTTTCTAAATGTGTTTTGATATTGGGGGGAAATGGGGAAAGGCAAGAAGAGATGTCAGCTGAAATCTCACTGAAACACGAGTTGAGCCAGTACACTGACGGTGGTTTCTCCTTTTTCCTACTCTCTGCCCTGGCCTGAATGCAGATAGGTTTGCAGCAGTGAAGCTAAACAAAAAAATAGTTTCTTCCCCTGGTTCACATGAACTGCTTTGAACTGGAACAGATGTGGATGTACAGAACTATCTGCTTACAGCAACCGTTCCATTTATAACCATGGGGTTTCTATTCAGGTCTTTTTATCATTTTAACTTATTTTCTGTTTCCACATCCTTTCCACAATAAAATATTCTTAACTAAGTGGGTTTTCAGCTTGCATCCAAAACCTTTGCAAGTACTATTCATTGCATGAACTTACAATGCCAGCATTGTTGTTTGGTGAATTTTTGCTAATAATGATGGAGGCAAGGTCGAGTTTGGGTTTGCGGTATTTGTAAGATGGGGTTCAGAATTTCATTTTATTACCAAATTAGGGCAGAATCCGGAGTCTGATGTAATGGTGATAAAATCTCACAAAAGGTGTTTGTAATATCTAACTTCTGAATGGCATTTCTATTAATATTCTGCTTTGTTGAGCTCTATTTAACTTTGGTGTACATAATAAGTTTGTGTGTAACCCAGACCAGAATTGTTCCAGTGAGTACAGATAAGAGGTCAAAATTCAACCACAGAAATCCGGGCAATGGTGGTGTTTTTGCTTTGTGATTTTCATGAACTCCTACTTGGGAGTAAGTTCATTCACTGTTTGATTTAATCAAGTGCTCAATAATTAATTCTGCAAATGCTTTGCTAAGTGAGAAGGTGAACCCTGCAGTTCCCATTGACCGAGACACGGGTGTGTCTTGAGGTGAAGGGAAAATGCGTGTAGTCACGGATGAAATCAATAGTAGTGTTTGGTTAAAACTAATCAGTTACGCCTCTCCAGTTCTGCGCTCACTTGGGTGGACCATGTGGCCTTTATTACAAAAGTAGGAATTCATTTTTTTAGAGTTACTTCAGTTTGTTCTCTAATTTCCTATGGATACAGTCAGTTGTTTGTATATTGGAGACCATATGTGTCAAGTTCTTTGTTTTAGTTCATTGCTTTCGGCCTTGACGCAGAAAACAAAAATTCCATCGAAGTTGTGGAGACAGATAGGATTTTAATCTAAACCATATTAGAAGTTGAGACCCTCCGTGACCTTGGGGGTCTCTTAGGGTTCAGCCATGAACTACCTCCTGCGCTACCTTAGGGAAGGCCAGAGATTTTAATTTGTAATCTGAAGGCACTTTTCTCTTCCGGTTGACTCAATACCAGCTCTAAAACTGGATGATACAGTCCTGTGAAGCAACGGTGTGTTGGTGTTGGGATACTCTGAGGAACAGGCTGGGAAGGCAGGGTGTCCTCTGGCTATGGATTCATCACAGCATTGCGTAAGCAACGCTTTGCTGTTGTCCCGTTACCTTCACATCACTCCAGCTGCATTGAGTTAAACGAAGATACCAGTAGATATTTGCAGTATGGAAAAGAGAGTTTAAAAAATCCCCTGGCAACAAATAGATGAAGAAACAAAAGGAAATGTTGTGCTTAATTTGCTGTTACCAAGGTTAAACACATAAGATCTTTCTCTCCATCTGTCAAGCTGGTGTGATGCAGACAGGTTTCTGACACACAACTTGCACTTGCTTCCACTCACTTAAACTTCTGTGTAACTGCACCCCCGGGGCGCACCTTTCAGTGTGACGCGTTTCTCTTGCTCTTTTCTCCTTCCTGTTATCTGTACGCTTTCTATTTCAACACTGCTATTGAATTGCAAATAAAGCAGTTCAATAATTGCTTTATTTGCTAGGTTTAATTTTCATTTAAAGTTTCTTCTAAGAAAAAAATACAGTTATTCAACTGCAAATATTTTATAATATCTCTGAATGATTTTGGTTATACAGTGTGTTGCCACCACATAGAAAACCCTTTCTGCATTAGCCCCATGACAGAACTTTTCTCCTGAGCTCTCCTAGTGTCCCTGCACTACCCTTCTACAGCTTTATTAAGAATTAAAACTTCATGGGAATGTGCCCAGTCCACAGCCACATCAAAGCTGTGGTTGAAGTCCAGTTTTCAAACAACCCCCAAAGCTGGCCAAGCCTGGTGGTTCAGTTTTGATTTGATATGTTATGTAGAGGCCCTACTTGCAACATTCAGCGAAGGCTGGAGGGCAGACACCGAGTTCCCAAAAGCTAATTGCTGTCTGGACTGAGGCAACATCTCGATTATCCATTCCTGTAACTTGTCCACATGAGTTGTTTTATCCTCTCTTTCACCAAAGCACCACGTAATTTGTCTGGTTTTAATATTGACCAGTAGTAATTTCTTAATGTGAAGAATGTGCAGTGAAGGAAAATCCGTTTACAGTCCTTTGATAGATCAGTTCCATTTCTCTTCATATTTGCCAGGTTTATTGATTTTATTTTTAAGGAAAAATAATTATGTGGAGTCTGGTTTTAGTCGAGTTTGTCTGTTCCTCACATAGAACAGGAAAAGACCTGTCGCATCGGCAGAGTAAAATTAGGTGGGGAAAAAGTGTTCTTTCCCTTCAACAAATAAGTCGAGTGCTTCCACTGTACAAGAATATACAGCAATGTGACACGTGTGGGCACTAAGGATGAGCAGACACATCCACAGAGGGAAATCTCTGACAAGTTTTAGGGATGTCACTCGGACATGGGATGTATCTTAGTAGACAGTCTGTCACTTTTATTCCCTAATAATTTTTGACATGAGACAGATAATACTGTGGAGTTTATTTTAAGGTAGATTGTTTAATTTTGTGTCTGTTCTTTTTCTGTTTGTTTGGTTTGTGGTTTTTTTTCTGGACACTTTCCCTTTTTCATACCAAAAAAACAGTGCCTTGGCTATTTGTTAAGTTCAGGGATTTGGGGTAAGTAGCTGGTTATATTTGGGAAGGATGCAATGGATGCAGAGAGCAGCTGGCTGCTGTCGGAGTGACAGTTCATTGGCTGTGGAAGACGTGTCCCCACTCCCATCCCTCCACCACACGATGCATCCCCCGGAGCAGGGTGGGAGCTCGGGGGTTACTGGGTACCCATATGCAGGAAAGAGATGATACTCCCAAGCTGTCCCCAAGGTTCATGTGGAAGAATACAGTCTTTTTCCTTTTTTTCTTTTCTTTTTCTTTCTGGATGCATGTTGTTCTTTGGTCAGGTGAGCACCTGAGAGTGCACGCAGAGAGTGGTGCTGGTGGAGTCAGTCGCAGCCCTCGGGTCCCTGTAAGCCCTAAGCCTTCCCTGGCATGACTGAGCAGACTCCCAAGCCATTTGGGTGTTCAACTGTGGATCGGATATCTAAAAACATAGATTATCTGAACAGTACTTGTGACCAAAAGGAGATTTAAACATTGGGGTCTCCAAAAAAGAAACAGTTGGTTAGTTAACCAATGCCTGAGCATGCTTGGTGCAGGCAGCTGGTGCTTTGCTGTCTCTCTGCATCCGGCTACGCTCCCACAGCACCGAATACATCCCAAGGCTGAGCACCCTGAGAGGTGCTGAGTGCCCTCATCTCCCATTGCTTCCCACGGTCAGAGGGCGTTGGGGAGGAGCGGTGAGTCAGAGGCAGAGCCAGGCAGCTGTGCGGCAGCAGCGGCTCACCGCCTTCTGGGCCTGGCTTGTTTGGGATGGAGGACTCAGAACCAGAAGAAACACAAGAGTCCTCTTGGGACCAATGTGGGAGCATAAGGGCCATCCAGAGAGGCTGCACCTGGGAATTTATTTTTTTAAAAGCCTCTGAAAGTGGATAAATTTAGGTGATGCTCTGTCTTTTCTAGCTTCCCATCGTACACAGACTGATTTGTTGTAAATCTGTGGCATGATCGATAGATGAGACGTTGGAATATTTACTCACCAAGTTTGGATAGAACAGAAATTTGCCATGGGAAACCGTCACGTTCCCATAGGCTGAAGCTCCTCCAAGTCACAGTGTGCCTCCAGGTGTGTCCCACAACCTCCTCCAAGAAGGGGGCAAGAAGTCTTAGCCCAAACAGAGAGAGGATAATTTGCCCCGAAGAATTTTCTTTCAGGTTCAAAACATCTGAGTTCCAGGTTGGGTGGTTAAGTGTTGTTTGAAAGGCTGTTTTTGTAAAACGCCCTTCTTGAATCCAGTAAGCTCTTTGCATCAGGTGGTATATAAGACACCACCAGCAAAAGTTTGCCAAAGTTTGCGTGAACAAGTGTTTTACTTTGTGTTTTCTGTATTTTAGTGATGGTTTCCAGCAGCGGGAATGTGCAGTGTAAGATCAAGGAACTCTCTGTTAAAAAAAGAGGAGAAGATCCATCTTGCCTCACTGAATTTGTACAGTAAAATTGTTAACTTGGACCATGAGGATTATACCTGCAGCATTTGTGAGCCCTCACACCAATAAAGCGTTTTGCTTTCCATTGTCTGTGGTTTTAGAAGCAGGGATCTTGCAGCAACACCATCTTTAGCTCATCAGGAGATTTTGCTCCATTCTCACCGTTCTCTTGCTTAAACTCTCAATCAATCATTGATGAGCCTTCTAGAAGCAGCCTTCACTTTCCTTGGACTTGGTAGCATTATTTCATTCCACCCTAATTTATGCAATAATCTTACAGCTTAAAATGATGATCCTGTCATTCCTTACTCGGTGCATGTAAAACTTAAATCCAATCAAAAAGTCCAGATAAAAGTAAACAGATGGGTGTGCATGGGGCTGTCTAAATCCTGCTGCTATACTAAACCTTTCTGAGAGCACTGACGAGAAGCTTATCCTTTAAACTTTCTTCATAATACTTTATGAAGGAATAACGTGTAGACTGTTGGCTCTTATTTTTTTGGCTGGGGGGCAACCATCAAGTAAAAATCTGTCTGGAGTAAGTGAAATTGATAGTCACCAAAGTATGTATTACAGTGTGGAAACATCTGTGAGAGGCTGTCACTGAGAACAGGCCAAAAAGGGAGCCTGAAATCAAAATTAGAAGGGGGGTGGAATGTTATTAAAGCTACAGTTATAAACATAGGAGGCACTGTGATATTATTTCTTTTCTTTAAAACTGTTGTGTGAGCAGGAATTGGTGCCTGGGAGTTTGGAGCATGGGATGCAGTAACCCTGTGTTAGGGAAGAGGGGAAGATGCATGCTGTCTTGCCAGATTTATGCATTTAAATAATGAATTTGGACAGTAAGATTTATGAACTGTAGGATTTCTAAGCCCTAATATTAGTGTTTTCCCACTCGCTGTAACTCCAGTAGGATGGTAATTGTTTGAAGGGGAATATGGGCTGCCCCTTCACTGGATAATGTTTGACTCCTAACTGGTTCTGAAATGTGAAACCCCTGGTCTGCTCCCAGTGTCGTGCAGCGTGCAGACGTGGTCCATCATCCAGCATGTAGATGCAAATGTTTTGGAAAGGGCTTTGGAAAAGTATTTCCACCCCTGTTTTCCTTGGTACCAGCAGCTATTGCACCCTGAAAATAAAATGAGAGTCAACTCATTTGCCCCTTAAGGAAAGGGTGTGTTAAACTAATGTTGGTAGTGGTTTGTGTTCAAATTTCATATGCTGCTTGTCTGGGTGGCTTCAGAAACATGGCGTTGGAAGACAGGCACCAAAGCTTCGCTGAGGTCAAGGGATGGGCTCCAGCAGTAAGTCGCGGAGGCGCAAGGAGGGACCCACCTTGCAGGTGACCACCACGGTCTGCGTCCTGTCACCTGGGGAGAGAGGGTGCCCATGTTGGTGGCCGTGCTGACAGCTCAGCGTGCAGGCAGGAGCGGCGGCGGGCTTGCAACCCTTACTCCGTGTAATTAAACACTTCGGCAGTGCCAGCAGGCAGCAGCTGTTTTGAAAATAACATGATGGAAACGCGTAGGGACACTTTGGTGGCAGTAAGCCCATGCATGCTTGCAACTGAGGCCGCCCTGTCTCCCCTTTGATGCCCCACTCCATGCCCTCGTGTCAGATGTCCTTAAGGTTGGCTGCGTTAATGACAGCCACTCGTTGATTTGCTTGACTTTGAAAAGCTGTGGTTCATGGAGCCAGAGATGTAACTTAGGGCACATGAGCCATCCCATTCGAAAGGCTGGGTCTGCTCATGTGTTACGCTTGTCCCTGGAGCTGTTGCACGCTCGCTTGGTCCCCCTTCAGCAATTTAATTAAAACCACTCCTGGCGACGGGTGAGCAAGACAGGCTCTTCTCCATGCTCTGAAGTGCTTCGATTTAATGGCAAATTTCATAAACAGTCCAATAGATGCTGGCACATATTGTTCATGAAGGGTAATCCTGACAGCACATGCTGTTTTGTAGTTTATACATAGGGTGTTTTAAAAATGTATCTTTACTTTTTTTTTTGTGGAGCTCATGGGTGTGTTCCAGTTGTGCTCCCTGTGCCCCCAGCTCGGGTTTTCATAGGAATTCTGAATTTAAGAATATAGGAAATGTAGATGGGTAATGTGGGGGGAAATTATTTTGTGTTGTTAATACCGTTTTCAGAATTTTCATGGTATATTGAAAATTATCATATGGGGTTTTTTGGTGACACCTGAGGCCATCAAAGTTGCATCATAACAGCGAGAAATTCCACTTTCCGTGGCTTGGCTGCTGGGAGTGAGAATGAAGTGTATCACATGGACGTTATTTGTTGTGTAAATGGAGGGATTGATGGCTGTTGCTGCTGGATATTTTTTTTTTCTCCCTGCGATGGCTTTTCTGTTCACTTATTTCATTCAGTTGCAGTCTTAGAAAAACTTAAAATGTCTTTTTAGTTTTGTCTCAGGTGACTTTCTGGCGAAGGGTGTTATAGAAAAATATTTTACTGGATATGGGAGTATAAGAAGAAATAGTGTGATTAGAGAAGCTTGAATTACTCCAAAACTCTGTTCATTTGCTTTGTGTTGTTATTCCTCACCCTTGTTACTACTGGAACGCTGATGCTTTTGGAAATACCTTTTCAACTCGGTCCTGCAAGTTAGTCAGTAATGGACTGGACCTATCCAGCCTGGGAGATCTTAGCTTAGCACCAGCAAGACAAATGACCTGTATAAATATGCACAGGTTTGTGTTTTCCTCAGTCAGGATTGATGTGCTTTGCCCTTAGTGTGGTACTTGTTTTCAGTTTCTTTATAAAGAAGGCCCTGTAGTCAAGTGGTCAGAGCAGAAGCTAGCAGTCTGACCCGGGTTGTACCCATGACTCAAATTGCACTGAGTCAACACACATCTTGGCCAATCCAGGCTGCAAACTGAATTATAAAGAATTACTTCAGTAAAATTTTGCATTTGGATTTAGCTTATGTGAAGGAGAAGTGGTTTTAAAGCTGTTTGAACCAGAGTTTTAACTGAAGAGGGTTGTTTTGGTTTTTTTCTAATCCATGTCCGTGTTCTGCTCCACCATGTATTTATTTTAAAATCTAGTTGTGCATCAACACATTCTCAATCTGAAACGTAGATCTCTGACTGAGATGTTTTAAATGTTTGAACTGAATCCAGTTCTAAAGTACCACAGTTATCTAAGTACATCAAAGTTTCCTTCAGTGTTCATTTCTCATTATTATCTGTTCTGGTGCGCTGATTGTTTTTCAGTATTATTAGTCTATGTGTTACCATAAGTTCTCTTTCTGATTTTGCATCAGATGTACTCTTGTGTTTACAGGGAAAATCTCATCCAGTATCTATAAACTGAAGTTTTATTATGTCAAAAACAAATTTTTGCCCTGCTTCCACAATTTTAGATATTGTATCTGTGTTCTGCCAGGTCACTCAAAAGTACTGGTTTGATTTCCTTTGAGTATGGGCACGTATGCTTTGCATTTCTATCAAATTCCTCAAAGCACCAAATGAGTTAACGGTAGCTCTATTCCTCTGTGCCACCTTTAGGTTGGCTGGGGCAGGACAGTTGGTCATAGATCTAAAATAAAGCCTGCAGATGCCAAATTGCCCCACCAAAAATGTCTTGAAACTTGAACCAATAAAGTGAGTGTATTCACCCTTCAGCATTTTGTGTTATGGGACTGTGGAGTTTTGGCTCTGGTACTAACAGCCTTAAATCTGACATTGTTAAACTAGTCTTCTGCTTATCTTCCTGGAGAAGGATGTGCTCCCATGGCTTGGGATGAGAACCAGACAAGTGCAAAATACTTGGCCTGGGTAAGAATAATGAACTGGTTAAATAGCAGTTCCTCAGAAAAGGGTCTAGGAGTCATAAACTAAACATAAATCCACAATATCTTATGTTGTAGGGAACATGTTGGCATATGCAATAAATCATGTAGTAATTCTGCTCAGGGCTAGAAAAGCCTGACCTGGAGTACTTTATCCAGTTTTGAGCATCTTTTTGCAATATAAGTGTGTATTGTACAGCCTAAAGCCGAGAGGAGAGCAACAAAAATGAAAAGAAATCCAGGAAAATATGTCTTAGAAGAAAATAGTGGAAGAGAGGCATTTGGCCAACAGGGTTTGCCAACTTCCATTTGGGTTTCTAGGTACACTTGTTGTTTGTGGGGGAATATCCATTATCCTTGTCCTATTCTGAGGTGCCCTATGTTAATGCTGAGATTTGTTTGTAACTCGGCGGGAAAAGTCCGTCTTAGAGAAGGGGAAAGGAAATAGTGGGAAACCCCCTGTGCATGCATGGCCTCCGTGCCAGCTGCTTTCAGGAACTCCTGGGTCATCATGTCCAAATCTTTGCTATTTCGGGCAACCACATCACAGAATCCCATTCATAAATTTCTCAAGTACCATTATAAAAATAGTTTGATTTTATTTATTTATTTAAATTTTTGCCTCCATTGCTCTGATACAAACCTCATGCCTCTGATCTGAAGCCTCATCTCTAATGATAGTCTTTGAGTGTTTTAAACGTTAATGTAGTCACAACGTGCACTTTGTTCTTCATTGTCCTTTGGCTTCTTGACCACCCAACTGGGGGGAAAACAGGGTAACAAAGGGGTAATTTTCTAGTTCTTTTATTGTCTTCTAGAAAGACAAGCTTCTCCCTCCATCACTGCTACTGCCCCTTCAGTCATTCTGCATCTGTTTAAATTTTGTGTTTCTGATATAGGGGGTGATGAGTACTGGAGGCAATATCCCGGAGTAACGCTGCTGTTGCTCTTTCACCTTTACTGGAAGTACCCTATATTGTCATTTGCCTTTTTCTGAGCTATGAATCACAAAGGGATAGTTGTACTGTGATCAACTGACATATAAAGAAGGAATCCTGAAGTATTCTGCAGTGCTAGACGGAGCAACCATGTGATACGTCTGGAGAAGATTGGGAACAGCCTGCATTAGAGCAGAAACCACTGAGAGCCCTGATGGGCTTGTAAAGGAATTACAGTCATAGGAAAGATATTTTTGTGGGTGTTCCTTGAAATTGAGAAGTCCCATTGCCTTTGGGCACAGGGTGAACGGGCAGTGGGTGTGCAGTTTGCTCATAAGGTGTCAGCTGCACGTTGGGTTGACGCTTTTCTGCTATTCTGCTCTTGAGAGCACCTCTGCTACCGGTAGTGACTAGAAGTTCTCAACAGAAGGGGTCTCCCAAGAACAAGATGCAGGTGGCTGTGGGGGCAGAGGAGTGTTGCATTAACAGTTTCTCACACCATCATGAGGGGGCTTGAGCAATCCAGCAACTTGAACTTGTTACCTATGGTAAAACCAATTTCTGCTGGGTTTACAAGGAAGAAGAGGTTTACAAGGTTGTCCCTTAACTGACATGTGAGAGAGGAGCTGATGAGGTTTTCTAGAGGTTGAGCAAGAAAAACCTCAGCTGGTTTTTTGGAGGTGAGGATCATGAGGCAGTAGTATAAAAACTCAGAAGATTCCCAGCTAGTCACCCTCACCTCTCTCAGCAGAGGGAATCACACGTCCTCATTGTGGATAGCAAGTTCAGTTTCCGAGAGGGGTTTTGTGTAGGAGTTTAGGCAAGAGATTGGATTTAGAAATCTGAAGAAATGTTTGGTCAGCTGCGGCTTACCGCATTGTATGTGGCTATATTTCACATCAAGTCATAGCATTATAGAAGAAAAGTTTGAGAAATTTATTGTCACTGGGGCTTGAGCAGAAACAGCCTTGTCTTTGGTACCTACAAAGTAAGGAGAAGGCAGAACTGTCAGTAAATGGTAAAACCAATAATTTCCTTCCCCAAACCAGAAGAAAGAGAATCCAGCTCAAGGACAGGACAGACCTCGTGCCGGTGGTGGGGATATCGATGTGTTTTAGGATTGCAGAAGCCTGGCATCCCAGCTTAAAAAGCCAGCCGATGCACTCTTGAGGACTGCGACCCACGAGGATGCAACCAGTGTATCCGATTTGGTTCCTGATGATGGAGTAACAAGGCTCCATTCAGAAGGGCAGAGTTCCGAAAGGCCATTGCTGGGGGGAAGTTTTTATCTGCTGAACTGAGTCTTGCAATTTGTAAATCTTACAGCTGTGTGATGTGCCCCAGTGATGCTGGTGGATTAATGAAAGATAAATGGCTGTCTGCACAAGATCATCCCTTTTCTACCACGTCTTTTTTTTCCTAAGGCATAGCAGCAGCACAACCAGTCACTTTGGTTGCGCTGCTACTAAGCGTTTCCATATTTAAATAGTACTCCAGATTGTTTATTGAAGTGGGTAAGCGATACGCCATCTGAACCTCTGGGAATCACGCTGTAAATTTCCCAAATAAATAGGCGTAAGGAGAGAAGCCAAACAGGATACAAATGCTAAAAAGCCTCGATATCAGCAAACATGTCCCTTTCTGTCAAACCGGCAACTAATTGTTTTACTATAAAAAACAGCATTTCAGATACAGATTTTTTTCTACAATTGGCTGACTTTGGTGCTTGGCTTCTTAAATCTTGTTTAAAAGGTCACAGGCTGAGTCCCTTCTAAGAGCCTGATTAGCAAGTGGAAAGATTAGCAGAGAAAGCACTTGATATTTTCTTGTCCAGGGAGATCCCGGTAGGGCACTGCATGAATTGGTACGCAGGCTGGAGTAGGTGCGATGAGGCAGGTTTTTTTTTCTGCTGGAACATCACGTTCAGGGGTGACAGCGTTGGCCTGTAGATATTTTCTCCTTGTGAGAACTGGCATGCCAAAAGCTTTGGGCTGAGTCAAGTCATACCTACGTTTATATACTTGCTCCAAGTTTCAGTACCATTAGGGCATCCAGCCTTCCACAAAACACAGTTTTGTGATGTACACTTGCGGGATGTTATTCAAGATGACTTTCTGTGTTCTCGGAAGTTTCCTCGAAGCACCCTGTTGGACTGCTTCGTCAGAGCTGTGCTGTGGTGGCATTCACCACCTTCCTGCCTTCAGTCACGAGGGCTTCACAGGCAAGGACCAGACTGCAGGTAGGGATAGAATAAGGAATATAAACTGTTGATCTGAGTATTAAGTACTTTTTGAAGGAGTATAGTTAGAGACAAAAATTATCAGGAAAGAAGTCTTGGTTTCATATAAACAAAAATCATGCTGGTGTTTTAAATAGGTAAAGAAAATAAATAGATTCAGAAACATTAAATGTGTGGCAATTATGAAATATTTCTTCATGTTAAATATGTGTAGCTATTTGTAGAGGTGCACTCGCTATCCACTCTTTGGGGGCACTAATATCCCTTGTGAATGTATTAGTGGTGGACAAACGGCCTATACTCTACCCTGCTCTCTTCGCCGCTGCTGGAGGAGGTGCTTGGATGGAAGCTGTTCCTCAGGGAGGAGGTCTGACACAGCTTTCCCTAACCAAGCCCCCCACCAAATTTGCACACACCACGCTCCCGCCTGTATATGGTCTCTTACAGGCTACGGAGCCAGGGAAAAGGATGGCACGCACATTCTATCCCAAGCATCGCTACTGTTCCTCTATGGCTGCCGTATTGGCAAGAAACAAATTCACATCACTTGGAAGGTTCTCTTGTTTTTATCATGCGAAGGAGGTGAACAGGGCCACGTGTGTGCATTCGCTTGGGGGCTGGCTGCGGGCGATGCCCTGGTGCCGTTGAGGTGCCTGCCCCTCTCTATGTCTTTACCAAGCAGCTGGTGGAAGGGTGCTTTGATCTTGAGTTGGGCCGGAGAGTGACAGTGTGAAAATAAAAACTTATACCCCATGGAATTTTTTTTCAACCACTGCAACAGGTTCAAATATTTTAAATATCTTATGTCTCTCAAATTAATGCATTGTGCAATAGCTGGTCCAGCACTATGACACCTGTTCCACCGTAACCACTGTTGCTCGATCGCATCACATCACAGAATATCTCCAATACATAGCCAGTTATAATAAAAAAAAGCAACAGCTATGGGTTCCAGACATCCAAAAGGTTAGTAAAGCAAATGGTTCAAGGGCGTTACTGGCAAGCTATCTCCAATTAATTTGAAAACAGTCAGAGTTACACCACCTTCATTTATATTTACCTAGTTGCCCTCTATTCCTTTAAATACCAGTATTGACATCATTACTGTGATCAGGGAGAAGAACTTTTCCTTCTCTTAATCTGTAATAAATTTATTGCAGGTTTAAAAGCAATCACTTCAAGGTAATTTCTGAAGAGCTCAAATATCTGAAAAAAGAAAAAAATACATAGAGACTATTCATGAGACTAGAAACCTAGCTGGCAAAAATGCATCATGTGTTTTGTAAACTGGTTGAACTAACCAACCAACATAGAGTATGCGTTATTAAAAAGCGATAAAGTTTGGAAATAGCTGTTTACAATATATTTTGAAAAAGTTTATGGAATAACAGATATACTAAGGGACAGTATCCAAAGAAATTACTTTTCTAAATATTTTGGTAAAAAAAAAGAATTTTTTTTCCTGCAGAGTATTGTTTTTCTAAGTGTTTCCATGCTTGAAGATAAGCAATATATTAAAGTTTAATTCCATTTTATTCCATTGTTTAGGTTTTTTTTACTGAACTGATAAACATTTACCAGATAAATGAACAGAACATTTTTCTTTTCAAAAAAAAAGAAGACAGCAAGTGAAATATTATTCTGCGAAGCAAAACAGAAAAACATAATAAAACCTTATCTTAAGCTTATAAACTTAATCACATTTTAGAGGAAAATAAATTCCTCTTCTAAATTCTAGGATGAAACCTTGGCCCTCTATAAATAACAAGGTTACAACATCTTCAATGTCTTTCTCAGGAAATATGAAAACAAATAGCGTTTTCTCTCTTTCTCTCTATCTGCATTGATGTCAAATGCTTGCTCCTGGCAGGAGTTGCTGTTTCCTTTCTTACCCAGATTATCTTCAGGCAGACCATCACCGAACACGTGGGGGTGATGCATTTTGGTCTGCTTCATAGTTGTATTTTTCTAAAGTCTCAGAGCTGTAGAAACAATTTTTTAAAAAAACTGCTAAAAACATCTTTTGGTGGAGCCTTACATTGTACGGTCCAGGAGCGACCAATACCATTCGACACAAATACCATACAATTTGGGAATTAACAGAATATTTGGCTACTAAAGAGACATACTGTTTGAAACTATAATTTCTGGTTTTTGTTTTGGTGGGTCATATGTTTATGGTGCTCAGAATTGTTTTCTCAAGGGACCAGGATTTATGCCTAGTACTAGAAAGAGAGTATTGAGAGTGTGTCATAGGAGGAGTAATGCCCACCTGGTGATGCTTGTAGTTGTCAGTCTCCTTCTGGGGATGATTTCTCAAAGAATAATGAATAAGACAGAAAGGGCTCTCCCTTTCGCTATCGGTCTCACACCTTTTGACATAAAATACTGGACTATAGTTGCCCTTTATTTCTGGTGTCATTAGTGCCTTAGAGTCATACACAATCATCTTAATGATTAGAAAAAAAATCCTTTTTTTTGGAGGACATCTCTTTGATTTTGCCAAGATGTCCTTGTTCATAGACAGGTTGAACACAATGATCTTTCAAAATATGTGTGTCTCAGGTTGTCGTGAGATGACCTCATTGGGTTGGGGTTTTTCTGGGTGTGTGTGGCAGTGTTAAGTGCCTACATGCTGGCTGTGGAACGACTGCCTTGATGCAGAAATCTGCTTCTTTAAAGGCCATACTTTTGGCATGGATTCTGAGCTCCTTTTGGAAAGGTACTGCTGCAGAAGAAACAAGAGCAAGGTAGGAATGAAACCTGGAAATCTGGACAGAGATTTCGGCCCAGTTGCCTTTGACCACCTGCAGCAACCACAGAGCCCTCCCCACTCTGCTTCTTTCCATTTTACAGTTGACAGCAATTTCGTGGCAATTTCCTCTTCTTTCGTCTTCGGTACTAAATGTGGATTGACCAGCGTGCCTTTGGATAATCCAGGCTTTTTAGTTAAGTCTGTCCCCTGTTACCATCTTGTTAGTAAAGACTGTCAGAAGCTCTTTAAGGAACAGACTTGGTGAGCCTGGGCTTGGTGCTGCTGTCGTTATCAGTTTCGCTGCCGAAGGCCAAACTACAAAGAATGTCTATCTCTACTCAAACATTTCAAGTGTGCCTTTCATCTGGGGGGTCTCAAAATGCTTTACCAAGGCACTGGCCCAGTCCTTCCTCTTGCTGGCACTGAAGGGAAGCTGGCTTTGCTGACAGCCTAGTTTTCTGCTCCAAGAATTTTGCCACCCAAGATGGAACCACCAGGAATCCTAAGCAGGAGTATCTTATTTTCCTATAGCATGTGTTTCTGCACCCTCTGGCACAAGGCAAGCTAGCTGGCTGGGTTGGGTTGGGCTGGCACGTAGCACCTTCCCAGAGCACCAGCCTCTTTGCAGCAGTCAGATCTCAGCTCGCTCTTACAAACAAGGGGAGGCTGCGGGTTGCATAGCCACTTCTTAGGTCTTCTGCATCTGGTATGCGTCAACTTAGTTCATTATGACTGGGGAATGCAGGGAATGGCGTCCCATGGCTAGACAAGAGTTAATAGAGGTTTTACACTTTGATTTGCATCCATCTGCTCAGGGAGAGAGAGATACTGTTTCAATTGCCAGTGGAACTTAGCAGTTTATTGTCACACAGCAATGCTGTTCCGCATCCAAGTTAAAACTGCAAAGGTATGAAGAAAACTTGCTAGAACTAAGCTTTTGCTGGTGCAGGATTTTGATTTTATTTCCTCAAATAGCACAGAGCTAGAGGCTGCCCAGGGACCTTGGGTGAATACCACCTACCACCACCTCGCTATCAAATCACCTCCACCTGCTGTGGCACACCCAAAGAACATACAGAAGTTGGAGCTCTGCAAAACCCGACCCCACCCAGAGTGACTGGCTCTTTCAGTGCCAACGTAGAAGAGCTGCAGTTACTGAACGTGGTGACTGTAGTCAAAAACATCTTTATAAGGTTAGCAAAACCTTCCAAGACATCTGCCTAAGTCTATGCAGTCTGAATGCCCTTGTGTCTTTGATGCATGCAAGTTTAAATGAGTTTCAAGATTAGGACTTTAAAAGGGAAACCTCTTGGATGAAGAGCAGCTTTGCCCGTAAGTATATGCTACAACCTCAGCCCCAGATTGCAGCCAGCAGCTGATATTTTAACAGTAAAACTGATAATCTTTGGGTCTTCATTTTTGTGTGATTGGTATAAGGAGCTATTTGTAATAGCCTGGTAAAGGAAAATATATTTAATATTTTAAATGTATTTAGATATCTTCAAAAGCTGCTGTGAAAGTTTAGGTATCCATTGCCCCAGTGCATACCAATATTCTCCCCATAATCTCTTTCTGAGTATTTCTTTCCTTGCATCTTACTGCTCGCATTGGTAACAACTGCCTTCCCTTGGAACATACAAGCAAAAATCATTAGCATTATAACCCTTCAGAGCATAACTAACAGGATTCCTAGAGCACAGACTCAGTGGATCTTCCATATCTAGTCCATCCTCTTGTTCCCACAATACATGGTAACTCAGGATATGGCATTGCAGAGTGCATTCAGAGAGTCATCAGTACGCGTTTGGAAGTCAGCAGTAACTTGCATAAGAAAAAGGATTACAGCCTTTAGATGAATCCTAGTGAATCATGCCAGTGCTTCTGCTCTCATTAAAGCTGATATAAAATGCAAAAAAAAATTGCAAGAATTATTCTGTGTGTGTAGCAAAGTAACTAGGAGCAGAATTTTGCTTATTTTGTCTATTTTGCTATGACGTACTATCAAATTACAGGAACATAGAAATAATCGGTAAAACCAGTTACAGTTGGCAAAGAACAATCTGCAATGGACTTAAGCCTGGCTTTAATGCTGCTTTTTGTGGAATAGAAACAGAAGCAGATCTGAAATCCAGTGTCTGATAGAAGAAGGGTGCTTGATTTAAGTATTTTAGAGATGTGTCTGAAAACAGACATACTTAATAGACCATTAAATAGTTATTGGGTGGGGGTGTGTGTGCAATTTGTCTTAGGGGTGGGGGGAATCTTTGTGTGTTTTTATAAAATGCAGGGTTTTCCAGGGTCTAAATAAACAGGCAGTATGAGTCTTGTTATGGTAGAATTTGTGTTTGCTGGACCTTTATGTGCTGTTACAAATGCCATTTCAACCCAAATGTTAATTTCACTGTCATTAGGGTTTTTATGTAATTTGCTTTTGGGTTTTAGATTTCATTTTCTCACAGGTTGTGTCAGATTAGATGTGTTCAAACCTAGGGCTACATACTGCAAACAGGGTAAATGAATCTTTAAAAACAAAAATAGAAGGGCAGAAATAGGAATGATGTCATAGTTGGGTGTCCTTCTAACCTTCTTTTAACATGTTGCTGATAATAATAGATCAATAACTTTAAAGCTGTAGACAGCCTTCCAGGAAATCTGCAGCCCCACTCTAGAGACCCACCGTTAATAAGCCAGTACTGAGAAATAAAGCTATACAAGCTGATGTTTCAAATAATCCTGCCAGGAGCTGAATTTTCTCCACCCATGTGACAGGATTTGGTTTTCAGACTCCCAAGTACTGGACAGAAAGTCTCTGAATGGGCTCTGCCATTCAGCGTAATACGAAGGGCTAACAAAGTTGATGGCGTCAGCTATATGAAGATTGTCCTGCTTTAAAAGTATTTCAATTCTGTAAAGGAAACTGGCCTTGGAATCCAAGTTTTATTTCACCGTTCGATCTTTTTCTTTTTTTTTAATGGATTGGATCGTAACCTCCTATTTGCTTCATTAAGGTAATGCTCTGTACAGACCTAGGCTACGGCCAAGTTTTAAAATAAATGCAAAATTAAAGGAGATGGGTGAGTTCCAGGGTGTCCTCCTTTGCATGGTGCTACAGGAGATCAAGGGGGCAAAGAGTCACCTCCCTGCAGGGGGGTGGACAGAAGGTGCCAACATCCCTGAAAGCATTGATCTCGCCTGGGGGTAGGTCGGTTGCCTTTTACAGCAGCCCTTTCCCTGCCAGGCCAGTCAATGGTATCAGTGCAAGCTCCTACATCTACACAAGTAGTGCTCCTAGAGGCAACATCTGGCTGTTCGCAGCTGGAGAGGCGAGGGAAAATTTAAATCGAATGATCACAGATGTGGATCTAATCAGTGCTTAACTTCTGGACTTTGAACAGAACAAAAGTTCAGGACATGTACGAGTGCTCCTTGGAGAGCACTGCAGTTCCTGACCGGGCTCTTGGTTTCAGGCCAGTCCCTCGTAAACAGGTGTCAGCGTCCCAAAAAAGAACTCCCCTCTTTGCCAGCGGCGGGTATCCTCGCTGGCATTCCCGTGGCAGAGCTTCGCGGGCCAGGAGGAATGACCCATAGGTCAGGAATGAGACGCGCTGGTGGGGTGGCATACTGAGGCTTCCTTGACATTTGCCTTGCCTTATTTTTCCCGAGGATGAAGCAGGGATTTCGGGCTCCAAATCTAACAACCCTTTAATATATTGGGACAGGGGTGGGGGACCCAAAACAAAAAAGAAGAGGAAGTGATAGGTGAGTTGCTTGTGAGAATGATTTTAAAAATTTATTTATTTTTTTTCTTAGCCCAAGGATTAACCTGTAGCTTTGAATTTGGAAGATACAGGAAGTAAAGAAATGGGTAAGAATGTGCTGAAGGAAGATTCTGCTGCTAGGGGGCAATATATAGTAAGCAAAACCACACTAAGGCGTTTTCTCTCAGTATCTATCAAAGTTTTTTTTAAAAAAAGCCCCAAATCCAAAAACTATCCGACATATTGCAGACACTAGGATTTCTTCTGCAGAAAGAGCATTGTATAAACAAAACATACAACCTATATTTATATATGTGTGCGTGTTGGGTTTTTTTAACATATATGTGCGTGTGTGCTCATGACTTCTTTAATATGCTTCCTTCCTGTTGCAGCAGGGTCACTGCCTGTTCTGGGACCTGTGTGCAACACACTTACTTGTTAATTTGTATGAGACAAGTATCTTCAGTTTAAGGAATCTAAGCCCCATATGCTAGTATTTCAGAAGCTTTTGTGAAGAACTGGCTTTATGGCTTCTCTAAAATGATTCACTCAGGGAACTTATTCTGCGTGATTCTTAGTGTTTCATGCTGAATTCTATCACAACTTTTATAAGGCAAAAAGATAAGAATGTGTTGTAACTCTCCTGCCTCTTCGTTGTTCAGAACAACTGGGACAGCTAACACAGATGTCTTTATGACTCTTCTGTTCTAGCCACCTTCTTAAACATACTCCCTAAAAAAGAAAACAAGGGGAGATAAGAGAAGCCAGCTTCAGTGAAGTTATTAGATTCAGGTTGAGCAGTGAAACAGTTGTTCGTTTGTTTATATGATACTCATGCTGACTTGATGATGCTCATTTTAGAACTAGTACAGAATGCTTCTGTAAAAACTGCACTGTGTGAATGCAATTTTCCATTTCTTTTAATGAAAAAATTAATTTTTGCCTGAAAGTTCAGTGTTATATGTGTTTATGACTATAATATTAATAAGTTAGTTGATAGAGTCTGAGGCTAGTAATGGAGAAAATACACCCATTTTGAGAGCAGATTTTCAGTTCTGGTTCACCTGGTCACCGAAGTCCAATGAAGAAGCATTTTCTAAACGAGTAGAGGTTACAGGACAGTGTGCCAAATTTCTGTGGTGAAAAATTTATCGTTAATTAATCAGTGTTAATTTTTGCAAGAAGAGTTTGAGGACTTTTATAGCTGCAACTACAGTTTGAACAAAGGCACAGATGTCTGCAAGCTTAAGGGGGGTTTTTATGAACTTACTCTCATTTCCCATATTGTTCAGAGTGAGAGACTCACTGGAGATTCAGGGTGAGAAGTAACTGGTGCAGAGACACAAGACGTGCACAGTCCCTCCTTACACTGCACTTGTCTCTTCTGATCTTTTAATTCACCAGGTCCTGTCCTCATGCTCTCACCTATCTGATTTCTGTAAGTTTATCTACTTAAGATGAATATAGTGCTTGCTTATTTTGTACTGGAAATGGCACAGAGCTCATTGTACGTGATGCCTCTCACAGAGAAATCATTTCAGAATGGCAAAGGTATCTCTAACTTCATTGCAGTTTGCAAGGTCATTGTAGCATCTCCGTGCTCTGAATTGCAGCTGGTGACTCAGTGCAATCCGCAGCATCCCACGATCTCTGGGAAAACTCCCACAGAGCACAAAGGTGGCTTGAGAGCTGCTGCAAACATCTGTTTCTATGTCGTCTTTTTCTCGCTCTCCCGTGTTACCTCACTCCTAACAAAAAAGGGGCAGTTGTTAAGATACCTGTATGGTCACATACTGTTCAGGAGCTGTTCCTAAACACAAGTGCTGCCTAAAAGCCTGTTCTTTTATACCAGCTACGAAGAATACAGGGTTATTAACAGCAAATACAGGACCTACCTGGCAGCACCTGTGCTAAGAAAGGTAGAAGTTCTACACACGTCTGACATTCACCAAATACTTTCTCAAACCTGGCTCACAGATGGGATTGAAATTGGTATCAAATGCTTTTGAGAGTTCTGCACTCTTACAGAACGTGGATGTTTTGAGACAGGCAAGGAATACTTTAAAGTGTACAACTAGATATTGTACACTTGGTGGGGTGTTCTGCGATTCATAGCAAACACTGGGAAATGACAAAGCAATACATAATAAAGTGTAAAAGAAGGATCAGGACGGTTTGAGTCTATGTTCCAGGAGCATTAAGAACTTCTGCTGTCTCAAAATCTGTGGGTTCCTGAACAACGTCAGCTGTTGATATGGAGGAGAAAGGGCTGATTGCTTATATGGCTATGTTGAAATATGTGGAGCGCTTCTTCAAGGCTTTATTGCAGTGTTTTCTGGTTAGTAAATAGAAGAGAGTGGGTTAGTCAAAGTTAGAAGGCAGCAAAGCTAGCAGTTTTCACAATACTCTCCTTCAGCTCCCAACAAAGAGATTAAGATGTGACTCTAGCTGAATTAGGGCATTAATGTGCTTTGTGCTCTTCAAATGACATCCACTATCTTGCCATAAATAATTCTGCACATGAATTTATTTTGAGATTAAATTATTGTCCTTGTTTAATATGATTAACACAACATAGAGATTCACATCTTTAAGTCTTTAAAATACTATATTCCATATAAAAAGATATTTTGTGTTCTGCAACAGAATGCTTTGGCTTCTGCCAAATCAGCGTAAGTGAACTAGTCATAATCCCTGTGCGTTTGCAATTACCAAAGTGGTTTGGATGGCTTTACTTAGTATTAAATCCTGACATCATCTTTAAGTACAGAAATCAAACTTCTTGTAATTAAGATTGTATCAATAAAGTTCTCACATTTCACATCTTTTCCAGCAGTCATACTAAACCAAAATTGTATGATTCATTGCCTACCTTAAGCATTTGTTCTTTCCGATAATGCCAGGCTACTGATGTGTAAACAGAAATGTAAATACATGCTTGGGGGCGGGTGATTGTTTGGGCTTGCACAATAGTACTGAATCATTCGAGCAGGTCTCCTTGCTCTGTACTGTGGGCTTCACAAACGCTGCTCAGAAGTGCAGCTCCAGAGCACAGGGAGCTCGTTTGGACTCAGTGAAGCTTGCAATTTTCTGCTCTAAACATATTCCATCCTAACTGTAACTTCCGAACTAGGACTTTTCAGTTCACAGGTTCATTATGAGATACACAAAATACAGAGATTCATAGTCAGTAAAAGGTGCTTCTCTTCTAATATGCTCTGTAATCTGCTGAAGTAGCTAGGGTTTTTTAATACATGCATGAAAGGAGGAAAAAGGAGTGAGGACTTTTGCAGCACATAAGCTATTGTTTCTAGAAAGTTGTTTCAGGCATTCTTCCAAATAAAAATGCAAGTTGTTATGCTTATGAAGTTCCAAAAGTTGTTGTATTATTCTTTGAGGATTTTTACAGCTATAGGCTAAAAGCTTGAGCGCATAGGATTCTGCAGCTGATGGCATTTGTATCAGTTCCTGTGTGTTCAGGGAGTGTGTGTGCATATGCATGCGTGTGCTGGGAAAAAGAGACCAACCATGTGTAGGGAATTGTTAAAACATGCTAGTCGCTCCCATGAGACAGCTGACTTCTTGGCTGCCTCTTTATACCACCCCATAAAAACTTCCTTGACTATTACAAATTGTTATTCAAGTGATTTACTGAGTTTGAGGAGGCTGCCCCACGCCACAAGTGTGGCATCTTTTCTGAGATAACTATTTGAGAATTTTAAAGAAAAGCCAAGAGCAGCAGCACAGATCTGGAGAGATGTGGGCGTTACGTGCTGTGCGCATGAGATACGTGAGGATAATTGCTGCCCAGATTTTGTGCAGAGGTGATGGTGTTAATGAGCATGGCAGTTCCTAGGAAAGTGGGCAGCTTGTCGAGGGCCATTTGGGGCAGCGATTTTCCCCAATATAGGAACTGAAATGAAGATCCACAAACTCATTGTGTTTGTGAGTTCCAGCGAAGCATGACTACTAATTCCAGAGAAGCATTACTTTCATACTAATGATGTTGATTTTACTCTGATAAGCTCGAGAAATGTGCCAGGGCCTTGGCCACACCTTCCTGCTCTGCTGTTGCAGGTTTTTGTCCATGCTAACTCCTCCATGTCGCCAGAAAGAACCTGGATCGCATGTACATGCAGTGCCCTCCCAGCACTGAAGCTGGGTCAGGTTGCTTGGGGCCATGTGCAGTCGAGCTCTGACCATCTCCAGGGATGAATGGAGATTTGTAGCTTCACAGGGCCCTTTCCCCATCATATGATGACCCTTGTTGTTAAAGAATTGAGATTTATTTTTTTTTTTTAACATCTGGCCATAATTTCCTTTGTTGCAACTTGTGTCTGTAGCCTCCCATCCTTTTGCTGTGCATCTATGAGAAGAGTCTGGCTCTGCTGTGTCTGTACCTTGTCAGTAGGTTGCTGAAGGCAGGAATGGGACCCCATCATTTGCCTCCTCTCCTTTGGGCTGCATAAGCACAGGTCTCTCAGCCTCTCCTTGTGCGCTCAAGCCCCTTGACCATCTTGATGGTCCTCCACTAGACTTGCTCAAGTTTGTCAATGTCCTCCTTGTGCTGGGGAGCCAAAACTGGACACAGCACTCTAGCAGTGGCCTGGCAAGTGTCAAATAAAGGAGAAAATCTCTTCCCTAGACCTGCTGTCTTTGCTTTCTTACTAAGGGAGTCCAGTATGCAGCTATCCTTCGCCACTCAAGATGATCACTCCCTTTGAACCTGTCCCCTGGGACCCTCAGGTCTGTTTCTGCAGAGCTACTTCCTGTCCAGTCCATGCCCAGTTTGTGCTTGTCCTTGAGACTAGCCTGTCCAAGTGCAGGACTTAATTTTGCCTTTGAGTTTCATGAGGCTGTTCTAAGGCCATTTTTCCAGCCTGTTGAGATCCCTTGAAGTGACAGCCTTACCCTGCAGCTCCTCAGTTTCATGTCATCTGCAAACTTGTTGGGGAATGAGATTTTCCCTGTCTCTTCCTTCCACATCCTCCCTGAAGTTCAACCAAATGCAGACGGGTAGTTTGGTGAAGAGGAGTAACATGCTCTGAGGTTAAAACATAGCTAATTAAAATGTGATATCTGTCCTCACCTCATCATAGGCTTAGTGGCAGCTCTAGGCAGGAGGGAAGTATTTTTCCCAATGGACTAATTCTGTACAATTTCTGCTGCTATCTGACCAAGAGACAGTGTGTTGAACTAGTTGCAGCAACAGACTGTTGTAATATAGTTGCTATTAGAGCGTGCTCCTCTGCGTGTTTTTGTTGTTGTTTTGGGGTTTTTTGGGAGAGTTAGTATCCATTCAAGGCTAAATTCTAAAATTCTTGCTTTATCGTGACTCTTTAGAAAAGCAAATCCTGCTCCTGTGTGGTTTAAAAAAAAAGGCCATAATGCTGCAGTATTTTACTTCAATGTCAAAATTAATCAGACTTTGGAAAACTTTGCCTTCTATTGCTTGCATAAATGCACATATGCAAACACTAGTTTGCATTTTATCAATTATCTGGTTGCTCAGTTCGTAGTGAAATTTTTACATTAAATCCTTTAGCCCATCTATATATATACTTAATAACTGGAAGCAGATCTGGCAGGTTGAGAAGGCGAGAGCCTCAGATTTTCCAGACTACTTAAATAAGAATGGTTCAGTAATTCAGGTGCAGTACATAGGTACTTGAGGGGAAGCCCACTATTTAGTTTTGCAGTGTGAGCAAGTGCTTGCTGAAGGAGAAAATGCCTGCTGAAAAAGGGGGAAAACACCATGCCATCTACAGTCACTAGCTAATTCTCAGACTATTTTTTTTTCCCTTTTCCTCTCTTGCCAAGAAATATGATCGTTCTTTGAGACCATACAGTAAATACATCCTGAGAGAGCAGTGCAGAAAAGAAGTTAACTGAGCACTCCTCTGGAGGAGGAGGAGACCTAGGTAGGACTGAAGAGGGCTGTGGGAAAGCTGAGAAGGGAGGCACAGAGGAGGGTGGGAGCCCTGCACAAGGGCTCATTGGCAGAAGGCGGCAGGAACAGGATGTGTTTCAGCTTGGGTGGCTCTGGGAGGAGCAAGTGTTGGGATTAAAGTGTCTTGAAATTGTTCCTTTTCTTTTCAGACGCAGACAGTGAATTTCATGGGGTGGATTTTCTGCCAGAAGATCTCAACGAGGCTCCAAAAGAGACAGGAATGAGGGTGAACAAGAAATACTCCTGTCTACCTGCTGAGGAGAAGGGGATCCATATTATCAACATCCGAGCTATTGAGGATATAGGATATGACCAGCATGAGAGTACAGTGAGTAAAGGACTTGCCAGATGTGTCATAACTGGCGTACTGTGCTTTACCCATTAGCTTATTTCTCATTCTTTCCATTCCCAGGATGCTCTGAAATCCTCTCCCTCCCTTTCTCAGGGGTGCTGAGACAAGCCACAGTAAATGCTGATTTAGTGATGTCTGTTCTTTGATGTGAAGAAGGGAAGCAAGGGATCCTTCTTTGATCTGTAGCATAAAAAGGGGTTGGTTATTCTCAGAGTAATCAATCTGGCAATAAGGCTGTGGCAGCCCTCAAATCTCATCGCCCATATGGAGCAGAACAGGAAAAAATGTATAAAATTTCATGCAAAAGCTGTTGTTAACACAGGTAACGTTAAACTAATATTCTGTAGCACACAATAGAGGTTAGATTTCCAGTGTCATTAATTGTGCCTTGGTTAAATTCTTTAACACCGATTTTAACGGAAGTTAGTAATATGAATACCCAACAGGATTAGGAGTTGGTTATGTCATAAACACATGAAAAGGAGTTTATTCAGGTGAAGGAGTCGAGGTGGAGCAGGCTACGTAACAGATCTCGCTGGGGAAAGATGGACCAGGAAAAGCAATCCTTGATTCATTGTGCTTGTGCTTAATTAGGATGGAGCATGGACGAATAATTCTGGCACAGGGTAAACATCCCTCCTGCTGTGGTAAAACTGAAATGTCTTTTCTGTGTCTCATTTGCAACTGAAGGGACACAAGCCTTACATGGTCTAAGTCAACACAGCTTGCTCTCTATTTCAGCATAGCAGCGCTGCGAGAAAGGATGTGGCCTATGAGCTCCTTTCAGCATTAATACCACATCCTTAAAAGAATCTATTTCTTTCTTTAAAATAGGACCAACAGCCTTCTTGGAGCCTTTTGGCTGCATCCCTTTCGCAGTGGGATATAGCTATTCCCATATATTAATAAACTTATTGAGGCTTTAGTATCCACAGTGCAGCACCTTCTCCTAAATTATCAGTGAGTCAGCTTTTCAACAGGAAAGGTCAAAGAAATGGGAAGAAGCTCTCATTCAATTTCTGCAGTGTGACCCATCCCTTCCCGGTGGCAGTGCCTCAAAGAAACAGAGAAACTAGGGATTTTCAGTGCTGCTTTTCTCCTCCCAAGGCATGCTCCAGGAGAAGAGGAGCTGTGGCCAGGACGTACTGATCTCCCTGAGCTCCCCAAGCACTCACTGTGGTCACCTTTGAGAGCCATCTTCAGTCCTGCCTGTTTCCTTTATTTATTAGTCTCCAGGTCAGACCAACCAATTGCTGTCCCTCATAAAGTCAGTCCAACGAGGGTAGGAAGCGGCTGGGCTCTGAGCCTTCTGCCTCTTTTATCTCCTTTTATCTCCCTGCACTTACCTGAACATCCGTCGGTTCAGCCTAGTTTTTCAGAAATTGATGTTTAATTAATTAATAGGATCATCACATCTTTAAAAATTAAATACAATTAGTTAGCTTAAAAGAAATCGCAGTGTACCTCTAGCTTGTTTACAACAACTATTTACTTGGAAGAGGCATTTTATCCTGAAAATCCAGTTAGTTATTCTTAATATTTTGTTTCTATAGAAATTTGCGTAACTGAGTTGCCTGCCACAGGCAGACTCAGCTTGCTCTAAAGAACTGTTCTGAGTTCACAGGTGCATGTCGTTAATCACGAAGCAATCGGAAAGTAATAGTTATTAATGGTCTTCTATATTATAGTTATGCTTAAGAACTAAATAGGGATCTCTAGATAGGGCACAAACATGAGCAGCCTGTGCCCTAAACAATGTGTTATTGCTGTGGCTAAATCAGATGCAGAACAGGGGAAGGAGGAAATGGGACAAAGAGTGAGTTCCACGGTAGCAGCAAATGCTGTTTTATTTTATGATATATTTATATATTTGGAGCAAAGGGTTTAGGTTAAATGGAAAAGAAAGGTGGGACCCTGAAAGAAAAGGAGAGAGAAACAGATAGCAAAGGCAGGTATGGAGCAAAGCTGCAAGGGACTGGGGAGATGGGGACCTGCAGCCAAGCTGGCCCTGGGCAGATGTGGTCAAGTCAGGCTTGGGAAAGCAGTGAATGTTCAGGCATCCCCACCTCGGCAGACGGCTGCTCCATGTACTCCCTGGCATCTCGGGCTTCGTGCTGGCTGCCAGTCCTCCTTGCTGTGTGTTACTGCTATGCGCTCATCTGATCGCGCTTGGCTAATTACTTCTTCAGTGCACCTCCTCCTCCCTGCGAGCCCAGGAAGATGGGGTTTGCTGCTTGAATTTGTTGTCTGAGTAAAAATCTCCCCGAGGCAAAAAAGGAAGGACAGACTGTCCCTTAAAGGCATTGGTTTATAGTTACAATAGCTGGGTCCTGCCCTCCCCAAAACGATGTTCAGAGACATACGCAAATCTGTGTAATATTGACTGAAGTTTTGGGTGTATTGGCTCTAACATACTGTACTGTAAGGTCAGAGGTTGCTCTTTTCATCTGGGGTTTAAAAATTGGACTGTCTTAGGAACAGCTGTTTGCAAATAACTTACATTCACGGTTTTATGTATGAAGCAAGCAGAAGGTGTACACGTCCCAAATGGGGTTTGACCGATATGATTTGCAACTGATAGCCAGTTGCTATCATTTGGAGCTCAAGTCCTTTTCCCTACAGGGAGGCTTAATGTTCTTCTGTAAAATTAAAAGCCAGAAAATGTACCCGGTCCCTGAAAAGCCTTTCCTGTGATGAGTATTTTCTGTAAAAACAAATGCAAGTTACTCGTGAATTTTCATTTTTTTTTAAATGGTCTGTGCATTTCCAAGGGCAGACTTGTGATTTATGCAGGAGAAGTACTACTGAAAGTAGAAATGAATAATTGTTAGTGCTTTTGTATGCTTCCACAGTTGCCCCATGCAGTTTTCAAATAAATGCTTGGAAATGGAATTGTGTTTTAAGACTTGCATCTTGCAACCCTTAACACAGTGTTAATTCAAAATGAGAATAAAGCCTTTGCCACCATCAGATTGCAAAGCAACACAGGTTTTATAAGTGGGGGGGAAAAAAAGTGACGAACTCAGTAAGCAGTGAACCCGCTTCCCTGGCGACAGTCTCTCTGCATTTTTGGCCACGCTTCCTGACCAGCTGGCTCCCTTCAGTCTGTATCTAAGATGATCTCTTTCTCAGATGATACGAACTTGCAATGATAGATAAGAGAAGTGAGAAGTGTTTGCACATGATATTAATCTGTTTGTCAGAATTGAAACGCAGATGTCTTGGGTGGAAAAGGACAGATGATCTTAGTGGCGATTAACCCCCAAAGGAGAAAACCAAATCCACCAAGTAGCTGACTTACGAACTAGTCTGCTGGTAATTAGATTAAATCCCAGTCATTTCATCTATTTATTTCTGGCCAATAAAATCCCAGCTGTCTATCAGTAAAATTGCAGGTGTTAACTTGCAAAATTGTTTTGAGTAAGTAGCATGCGGGGACTCCTCCGGTATGTCTGCTCTTTGGAGATGGGTCATTGTGTGCTCCAGGCAAGAAGGAGCCCTTGGTACAAGGATATGGTCTGTCTGGTGTCTGTGTTAGTGTGTGTACTCATGGTCTTTCTCCTCTCTCCTCTCCATACCCCCATTCCCTGCTTCCAGTTATTAAATTCCCTATCCAAAAATCCAGATGCTGACTGCAAATATGGACTCTACTTCAGAGATGGCAAGAGAAAAGTAGACTACATCCTAGTTTATCATTACAAGAAGTCCTCAGCAGGGAAGACACTCGCCAGGAGAGTTCATCACAATGATTCAAGTGCCCGAAGCACCAAGCAAGACCAGCCACTTCCCGGGAAGGGAGTGCAGCTGGAAATGGGGGAAAGTGAACCTCACGTGGATTACCATGAAGACGACAAAAGATTTCGCAGGGAGGAATACGAAGGGAACCTTGTGGAGGCTGGTCTGGAACTGGAACGCGATGAGGATGTAAGGAGCCATTTCAAATGCTTAAAGATAAAGAGGATAACTGGTGGTCAAATCCTGGGAGATGCTGAGCCCTTCCTGTGAACCTGGCTCTGATCAAGGTTACACAAGCTCAGCTCTTCCAGAATTTGATTTCAGTTCTGGCAGTGCCGTCCTTGCCCACCAATTTAATTTGCTTCACAGGAACGGGCTGCAGTGTTGTTCGTACCCCCAATGAGGTGAAGCTTCTTACTTTTCTTGGCCAAGACTTGTGGCGCATCCACTATTGCAACACAGCTTGTTAATGTGTTGCCTTATCTAGAAGTGAGGCTTAAATTGCTCTGAACGCTAGTCCCAGTTTGGTGGGTTTATAGTATGCTGTGGCTTGGATCCACTGGTAATTCCAGTTCTGATGAAAAATACCTGATACAGACAGTGACATTTTTATACCTCAGCATAGACTTCAAGAGAATTAAATTCGTTCAGGAGGTTCTGGTACATGCTCTAGCTCGAGCACGTGGGTCTGTATTACAGTTTGCTCTTTCCATTCTTAGATATGAACAGTACAGCTTGTAACGCCTTTCACCTGTACCCTGAAAACAGTATATTCTATTAAAAGACCATCAGACTATTTAAAAAATGATGTGTGTGAAGTACTGCCAGTGTGTGATTAGTAGAAACAGGCACAGCCGTATTAATTTCAAAGAAAGCTATTACAATTAACTGATCCAACCAATATGCCTGAAACTCCTGTGACAGAGGGTAAACATTTATGCTGGTTTTATTTACAGGATCTAAAAGTTGAGAGTAAACACTTAGACCTGTGATCAGCGTATTAAAAAAAAAAAACCTGCCACCTACTAGTCACAAATTACAGGCGTTACAAAAAAATAAAATACATATTTTGCATGGTATAATGCAAAAAAAGACCCTTTCACTTCTCTGTCCCCCAGGTGAAAATAAGATTTGCTTTCCATCAAACCTGCAAGTTGTTGTGGTGAACTGGAAGCTTGCCTGTGCCAAGTCACAGATACTTGGATTTAAGTATCTGTGTATTTGCAAGTATTTGCAAGATGGGAGGACCCCCTGTGACATGTAATATGATTTCAAATGATGCAGAAGGGCGCAGGGTTCAAGCCAGGACACCATAAAAGAGAGAGAACCCTGTCCTTTCAGTACAAGATACCAAACCAGATCAGGAATGTACAGAGATGAAAGCAAGCCGCAGGGATTTACATCAGCTCCCATATCCAGCACATCAGCGTAGGGGGAAAAACCTACACTTGGGCTTGAAAAGCATGCCACGAAGTTGCGTTGGAGGCTTTACCAATTGCAAGAAGAGCAAAGGTTTCTTAAACAGTTGATGTTTAATAAGTCACTTAAACTCTCTTCAGTAAAGTAAATCCAAAGGGTGTTTGGAAGCCATGCCTTATGGGAAGGCTGGCAGTTATTTATGTCTTCTGAGTAACCGATTTCTAGAAAGCCAGCGCGGAATATAGCTGCGTGAAAGCTAGTTGTTATAATAACTGCCTGAACTGACACAGCAGCAAGATTAGAAAGGTTCATTGAAGTTTCTTTCTCTTCTGTTTGCTGAGTCCCTGCTAGCTTGGTATCGTTTGTCCAAAGGCTTTGAAATGATTGCTGCCGTGGGAGTAAATACAGGTGTATGTGGGAGTGCCAGCAGCAAACCCCCACGGCCAGCCATCTAGAACAGAGCTCAGAGAACTAGGGGGATGCAAGCACACTGCTAATATTATTAACATTTATCTCTCTTATTTTTGTTTCTTTTCTTCTGTTGAATTCTTCCTAGCAGTTTTCCTAATTCCATTAAAACACTACACATTGTAGATATTCACATCTGTACCTGAGGCTGCTTCTTTCTTACCGCAGTTCTGGTCCTTTGAGATGCTGAGCAGCTCTTAGGAGGCAGCAGGGACTTTCTCAGCTCCATTAATTGCAATGCACTCACGAAATCATACCATTTGGCTGGATGCCTGTGCTTCAAATTTAACTGGCTTAGTCTGTATTTGTGTCCATAGCCATTAGTTTTTATTTCCCAAACAATTTTTATCTGTTTAACCTTGTGGTAATTGTTCTGGAAGACAATAGCATTTTTGAGTCACATTTTATAGCAGCTCAGCACAGAGAGGTGTTCAGTGATTGTCCTGTTGTTAGAAACCAGCTGTCTCAAACGAGATTTAGCATGTCGGTGGTAATAGGCTGTTCCTTAACTATGTATGAAACACAAGTGGAAAAAGACTTCATTTCCTCTCATCAGTAACCTTTTCTCTTGCTTTTATTTAAGACTAAAATCCATGGGGTTGGATTTGTAAAAATACACGCACCGTGGAATGTATTGTGTCGAGAGGCAGAATTTCTTAAGCTCAAGATGCCCACGAAAAAGGTGAGTCCCCGTTTTCTTTTTTTCCTCTGGAAGGCATAGTTTAAAGATATGCTCACCTCTGAGCACCTTACAAATGTAGACTTTCCTTCCCACAAGCATTTTTAAAATAGTTAACTAATCTGCACGGAAAACGAGAGTCACAAAGTTGCTTGCTTGGGACAGCAGAAAGAAGAACTGGAAGGAGGAATGGAAATCAAGAATTCCTACCGCTATGTGGTCGCAATGCGAGTGACTTCGTACCATGCCTCATCCCCTCAGCGTGTTTCAACAGAAACGGTTGCAATTGGTGGTGAAATTTTTGTGTGCGTTTTGGAGGTTTTTTCTCACCCGAAACGCTAGGCTGCTAAAACCGAACATAAGAGCAACAATTTGTGTGCAGAAGTCTCGCTGGGTTTAGTGACTCTTTAAATACATCGTTAGTCATATTAGCAGGAGTTGGGAGTACACTACCACAAAATAAATTACCTTTCAGAATATTTGAAATATCATTAAAGACACGACAGTATATTTTCATCAATTCTAAATCATCTGTGATAGATAGCTACCTGTTCAGTGAGCATAGCTTAGAGATGGATTAATATTTAAACACATACTAAGTGCATGTCCCAGACTGCAGAGGGAAGTCTATAATGGAGCAAGAGACAGACTCAAAGCCCAGCATCATTTATTACAACACTAAAACCACAGTTTTGGTTTGGATTTCATATTAATCCTCATTATTGCCTCACTTACCACCGATTTTAATCAGAAGCACAATTAGATAAAAAAGTCTGTTGTGATCCTGCACTTTAAACTGCTTTGCCACAAAAGGAAAGTTAGGTTGAGCATTTTGGGGGGGGTGGTGGGGTGTGTGTTAAAGAGGCCACTGAAGCCTGCAGGCATTGCCTGGGAGAAGCAATGTGCCTGAGAACACCCTCAGACCCCTAAAGCCTCATTTCCAGCTGAGCATCTTTTAGGAGTGGGAGCCCTGCCCTGCATCTGCACATAAGTTTTGTGGCTCAGAGGGGGAAGCCTGTAATCCTCCGTTTAGCGCTACAGAACTGCAATAGACAATTGAAGGTATTTTGGTTCCTTTATATGGAAGAGGGGACGCTCCTGAAACCTGCACAATATTCCTAGGAACGCCCCCTGGGAGAGGAGACTACTCCTGTTGTTTTACACAGGGGGTCTGTAGCTCCTTCATTTCTTTGCACCAGGAAAATAGTAAATGCCAGAGGAGCAGGTGTCTCAGGAGCCAATGCCAAGTATCTCTCTGCTGCACACCCCAGCCTGATTTATTTGGAATCAAACACGGGCCGTGCCTTGGCTCAGAGGAAAAGCAATAGGCTTCCTCTGCTTGTCTTGGTCTGACTTTCCTATCCCTTTATGTGTTTCCAAAAGTCTTCAGGAAGGTAAGCTATACTGCTCGGTAGTTTATTCTGATAGATTTACTCAACTGATGGTGTATTCCTTACAGTTCACTCTCTCCTATGGTTAACCAAAAAGCAATAAACTTTTACTGTTTTTTCTCTTTGCCCACTCAGATGTATCAGATCAATCAGACCCATGGTCTTCTGAAAAAGATTAATTCTGTCATTCAAAAAATCACAGAGCCCATCCAGCCAAAAGTAGCGGAACACAAACCTCAGACGGTGAAGCGCCTCTCCTACCCCTTCTCCAGAGAGAAACAGCATCTGTAAGTGAAAGCTTTCTGTAAATGTCCAGGTCAACGTGTTCCAGCCTTCCTAAGGCACCAAAAGGTGAAAGGGAAAATAAACGGAAAATGAATGCCAACACTTTGTTAGTGATTACTGTAGAGAATATTTCCAGTTTGCAGTAAATTTACGTTGGGGTTTTTTTGTTTGGTTGGTTTTTTTGTTTGGTTTTGGGTTTTTTTTGGCTCACTGTTGAGGAATGAGGCTTTACAGAGCCCCTCTGTCAAATCCCCATGCTGATGATGTGGTATATAATGCGTATCTATATGACTACACACATCAACCGCCTATGACTATACACATTAGGCTGCCAAACAAGATTTATAATGTGGTTTACAATAGTCTCTTTTCCATGTAAAATAAAATGCTCCATAAAATTGGTAGCCAGAGATGATTCTATGTGGGTTGATAAATTTCAGAATAATTTCATTCATCTGGTATGGGCAGCTCACACGTAGTGCCAACCAGTCCGTGACTTTGGAGACGCTATGAGGTCTGTGGTAGCTCTGCCATCGATTCCAGATCAGTGAGAATAGCTGTAAACGTGGGTGTAGGAAAAAATCATAAGGTGGGGCCCAGCCAAAGTTTCGACTGCTGTGGATTGCTTTGCTGCTGCTCTTCCTTGGCCAGCATCCCAGAGGAGAAGCTTTGAAGGCTGTGTTTATGTATGTGCCAGCTGGAACGAATAACAGTCCTGGGGCAGGATTTCTTCACTGTACATACAGGGCTTTTAGTTTTTAATCACGGGATGCAGAACACCGTTGGAGTTGCGTGTGTTAGTTGGGCTGGTCAATGTATGTGACATTTGACATGTTCTTGGCCTCGCAGGAAATGTATTTATATATTTATTTGCATGTAGGATGCACCAGGCAAAGGAGCCTGGTGGCTCAGAGAAAGCCCAAAAGATGCTCTGTAGCTCAGGCACGGATGTGCCTTACGCTGTTTGCAGTGGTGGCTTTTTAGAGTGAGACCACCTGTGTCTTTTGCTGAATAAGGGAGGCAAGAGTTTAAGGTACAGGCAAAATGAAAAGATTATTAGGAGAAAGTCAAGGCCAGCGGTTGGGAATTTAACTTAAGTGAGCATCAACAGTCTCTTTTGTGCAGGAAAAACCTATAAATATATAAAACCAGTGAAACGTGTAAGTGGCCTCTTTCAAATATGAGGGTTGGGATGCACTTTCTTTTTAATGAGGTTTCTACAAGCTTTTCTTTAATGTCAGGTATGAGAGATCCCCAGGAGAATGAAAATATTGAAGGGGTCAACAAGAGCAGGAAATTACTGGCTTTTTTTTTTTTTTAGCCTAATGGGCTTCCTTCTAATCTTTTAACAGATTTGATTTGTCTGACAGAGATTCCTTCTTTGACAGCAAAACGAGAAGCACTATAGTAAGTACTGCATATAAATAATTTATGGTGGATGGTGCCTTAGTTATGGTGTTAATAGCCCCTTTGCCAGCTTGAGTACGTCTGTTGCGAGTTTGCCTTTCTTAACCAAATGCCAGGGATCGCCTGCGGTATCAGTTATTGAAATTATAAATAAAGCATTTCCAGCTTTAGCTTATATAATGAATAGTCTTTGATGCTAACAGGCTGCTGCATTTTGGAAAATAATTTGGATCTTTTTTGTAGTTCACTGTTAATCCGGGACGCATTTTCTTAGTAGATGTATCACCAGAAAGGATTAGATTTAGATTCTACCGCTGGTTCTGCCACCAGCTACCTGCACCCCCGTGACTCATTTACCTTCTTGTAACCCTACATTGCTCTTTTTATAAAATGCTGGGAAATCTCCCAAGACAAATTCCAATTAAATATTCCAATTTATAGGTCTTTGGGGGCAATTCTCTAGACTGATGTTGAAAGCGTTGAGGTTTATTATTTTTATTTAACATTATTTATTATTTTTATTTAACATTAAAGTTTACACGAAGCAAATGCAACAAGGACAGAAAATTGCATCTTGTTCTGACTGTTTATGCGTCTGTTCGTCTCTCTGACACTAACAACTGTGATGTTCACGTATGCAGCACTGGGATTGGGCTGAGCCATTCCTGCCTTCATGTTGTAGGGTCTCTCTACCCCTTCAGTGCTAGCGTGGGACTTTTCCTCTCCTACTTAAACTTCCGCAGTTCCCTTACAGAAATGAAGCCTAATACAGGAATACAATATCACAAACTACATTTGAGTGCTTCCTTGTGACTTACAGAACACAAAATAGAGTGGGGAAGAAGGCGTAGCCGCCTCCGTAGCCACTGAAGGGGGAATTGAAAGGACAGCTCATGTGACATCCAGGGCAGCTGGAAGGGAGCATGCCAAGCAGCACTTGCTGCAACACATTTCAAAGTATAGCATGGACTCTTTGCCCCGTTCCACTGCTGCTAATCGGTGTGTTGGAATGTGACTGTGAGCGTGCTTTTATCTTATATTTAACATTAGGCTTTTGGATGCTAAGTGGTTTCAAAAAGAGCTTATATCGCAATTATAGCTGTCTTTTATTGCTACGGTGATAAGGGGTGTAAGATATCTAACTTCCCTTCCCTGCTTTGAAATTCCAGGGCGTGGACCCCATGATGTAGTTCCCCTGTAGCTTGAAGTGCACTGATTTGATGTGAGCGCAGGTTATCAGGGCTAGGTGAGTTTGACCAGGAAAGGCAGATGCAGCAGCACAGAAATGGAAAAGAAAATGACAAGCACTGAATTGGTTTATTTGCAATAAAATGTTTAATTTGAGATTGAAAAAAACCCCATAGCTTTTGTTTGTAGACTTTTAAAAATAGATATATAGTGAAAAAACTTGTAAGTACAAGACACTTCAGGGAGCAAATGAAGAGTTAAAATTCATGACAACAAGCTGAGAAAGGTAGCGAGGCAGAATGGCACCACAGGACAAGAGGGTGAGCAAGACTAACTGAAAAATGGAGTGAAACAAAAGGAGCTCATAGCAGAGGCTGGGAGGAAGAGGAGGGATGAGGGGGTTTAAACCACTGAAGGAACACTGGGCATATAACAATAATGCTGGTAGTATGTTGCTTTGTTTGAAATCCCTGTAAATCACCCAGGGTTACAAGACATATTGAATGTTTCCCAGCATCATTTAACTCCGTGTGCTTTTCTCTTTGTATTCTTGTTTCTTAAAGTTCTCTCCTGCCTCTCTTATATGTATTTTTAAACCATAGTGCAAATATTGACCCTTCTGCCTACTACAAAATGAACAGGAATCTAGTCACTCCCTGTGGTTCTTTGATGAATAGAAACTAAGCCAAAGACTTTTACTTATTAAAAGAAAAAACAAAACCAAAACCAACAAACACATTGTATAACTGGAAATCTCTCTGTGACAGCCCTTTATCTCTCTGGAGTTAGAAGACAACAACAGGTAGATGAGCTGTGGGTCTTGCCTTCTATGCCCTTGCTCGCTTCCCTCTGCGAACTGGGCAAGCGGCAGCCAAGTTAGCACACGGATCTGCAAACATCCCCAGGGAACCGGTCCGTGACTCCCCAGACAGGCCAGGCAATGGGCAGCACGTGCTTTTGCCCATGGTTTTGCTCTGCTGCCCGCTCCCCTGCCAGCCTTGCGCTGGCCTAGCGCTTGCCTTGCCTAAGAGCAGGGCTACGTGGGAGCAGCGTGGGGCTTGACCGCTCGGGCGGCATGGTGAGATGTGCAAAGGTTATTTGACAATAAATGCAATAAATTGTAAAATAAATAAGTCTGTTCTGCCACTGAGGTCATGCAAGCTTAGAAATTTTAAGGTCAGCCTGGGTTAGTTAGTCCAGTTTCTGATAAATGGCTGCGTGCTGTGTGCATGTTTTGATTTTGAGCCTGAAGCTCTGCTGAAGTCCGTGGGGTGAAGGCAGCTCGCACCATCGGAGGCGAGGGAGGAGCTGGCCCAGCACAGCACCTAGTCTGCGTAGAAGAGGGCTTCTGTCTTTCATCGATGTCTAACATGAGCAAAAATAGCATTGCTGTTATGCAAGTAGTTAAATGTAACCCTCTTTCCCCTGATCAATTATCTTGGTAGCTGGCTATTTAGTTAAGCCTCTCTCTACTATGGATAACTCGGCATGGAAATCTTTAAGCCGCGCTCTCCTGAATACCATGACTTTTATTGAAGAACGATGACTTCATCGGCATCTTGGGTTTGCCAATATTTGAGCTGTACACAAAAAAGATTGTGCTTTTCACTGGCAGTATCTGAAGTAACCCTTTCCTTTCATTTATTTTGCTTCTGTAGGTTTATGAAATATTGAAAAGAACGACATGTACCAAAGCAAAATATAGCATGGGTAAGGAACTTCATTTAGCTTTAAGATCGATATCATTTTCAGGTATTGAAAATAACTGCAAGTTGTAACTGGCTGTGAAGTTTAGGTTTTTCCCCTGCTCTGTAATTTGATTTGTGTGGATATAATTGTTTTATTTGGAAATTTAATTTAATTATTGTAGCTGTTTGGAATGTTTTCAAACGTGAATTTATAGATTCGACTCTAAATTAAGTGGTAAGTGAGCATGTAGCCCCTGCAGATGTTCGTTAGGCCCTTTGCAGCAGGACTGGATGTGATATAAACCAGTGGCTAATAACATGCTCTGCGTTGGTTCAGTGCTAACGCTCACTGAAATGGACGAGGGTATTACCATGAATTTCAATAACTGCGGTGCAAGGCTATGGATCGGCCCATTCTTTGAAAGCCGTAACCTCACGTTTTTATCGTGGAGTGGCTTTTCAATGGCTTGACTGAAATGGTCTTAACTGATGGCTGCCCGAAACACCGTCCTAAGTGGAACTGAGATTATCCTGGTGAAATGGCCAAGGACTAAGGCATGCACTGAAAGCCAGCCCATCTCTTAGCCCTCAAAACAGTTGTTGCAAGGCAGTGGGAGTGAAGTTCATACTGCCAGGGCTGGTAGTTTTAGGATTTCAGCCTAGGGCTTGTGTTCTAAGAACTGAATTCACAATACAGGTAAACGAAAATTGCGAATCAGGTCACCTTAAGGATTTGTTGGCAGCTTTTCCTGTTCAGCAGTTATATATTTTATTTCATATGTGACATGATATACTTGACTGTGGGACCATAGTTAACAAGTAGTTAATGGTAAACTGAACTATGTAAGCTAGAAAGCTGAATTTTCTCATATCCGAGCTTCTTCACAGACAACCGACAGAAACAAATTTGTGTGAGGAAAAACTGCATGAACATGGGAGAAAATGTTTGATAACTGTTGGAATCGCATTTATTTGCCTACAAGCAGTTAAAAAAAACAACAATGGGAACTTGAATTACAGGTAGTTCTGTTCAATATTGACCCATCAGCTGCTTAGAAATACATCAAATAATAGGAGAATAATTATGCCAGAAATTATTTCCATGCTTTGACTTTTCTGTTGAAGTAACAACCTACAATGTACAATTGTTCAGTCCTTATATACACTAAATTTTGGTGTTCATCCAGTATTAACAGAAGTACTGTTTCTCTGTAGCATGGGAAATCCAAATTAATCTGTGCCTTTCAGGACCTTTTCGAGTCTGATGCTGGATCATTTTCACTGGAAATTACGTATTTGCACTCTTGAAAGGGGAAGGTCATACAGCTCAGTTTGAATTTTTGCCTTGGAGTTGGTTACTCACTTGATTTATTTTTTGCTCTTTTTTTTTTTCTTCTTTTAGTCCAGAAATGGGAACACACGTTAGAGGTTAGTCAAATAGGGCAGAGTCTAAAGGAAGGTAAAATGTTAGGGTTCTTGGATCGTTCTTGTTCCAGAGACTGGCAAGATCACACAGTATACCTAATAAAAATATCATTAGGCCAGCCTGTCCGTGGGTATACTCAGCATAACTCAATCAGGTCCTTTGTGTTCCAGCACAGGAATGCTGGGTTACAACCCAGCACAGGTTGCAAACAGATTTGAGCAAACACTGATAATGCTGCAACATTTCTGCCCGGCAGGAAAAAGCTGCCCAGCGAACACTGCAGTCTCTGTCGTTTATTTTGCCCATTTTTGAAAATGTGAATCTCTCTTCAGTGTTAAATCCCGGTGTGTCGAAGGGTGCTATGTAGCTCTTGGGTTGGTCACGCAGCCCTAGGAAAAGAATTTATCTGCTCACTGGTTGTTTCTGCCAGAAGCATGGAGACATCTGCAGACAGTTCATAGTGCTGTGTAATCTTAAAAAGGACTTTGAAAATTAACGATACTGCAGGATACTGAGCACTCCTGGAGCAGTTCTTCCAGCAGGTGATTAGTATCTCAACAATGTTAATGAATGAAAAATCCTCATTTCAAGAACAATCAAAAATGTCTCGGTGATCCTACAGTGAGCTGTTTCCTGGTTCACAGTCGCTGTTCCTTCCAATCCAGTCCCACGCTCTCTTCTTAGCAAAGAACCGATGGGCATCACGGAGCACACTGTAGCACATAATTTTTCTTATTCTAAGTCCTTTTAAATTCTCCATGATGCCACTGGCCAGATTTTTTTTTTTTTCATTGGCATTAATCATCTTAGCCTTGCACAAAGACAAGTACTTGACTTAGCTCTGATTCAGCACCCAAGCCTGGTTCATTGAATCCCCAAATGTATCTTCACAGATAGCACGACACCATCAGACACGGGTAATACTCCATAACTGGAAGCAGCTATATTAATGCCAGCAGCTGCAGGAAAACCATTAGAAAAGTAATGTGCTACAGCCCTCAAAGGCCCAGGTCCAGCCAAGGGACCTTAGGGAACGGTGCAGCGAGCTGCGGTGTCGAAGAGCCCCTCACCATTGTGCTCCTCCAAACTTACATGTCAGCTCCTCCCCACCCCCCCTCGCCTCCATACTCTGGCCCCAAGCTAAGGAGCGATACCGCGCCTGGGAAGGCAGGACTCCCCAAAGTCCCTTATGCCACATACATTATATAGATGAAGCATTAATTGCTTTCAGCCTCATGCATGTCACTAATAAACGGATGTGTAAACAGGGAAAGGAGAGGGAAGAAAGAAGGAAACTACCCTTTTAAATAAAAGACGAAAATGTGGTAAATATGGTAAGTATTACGCCAAGGTCTTCGCAAAGGCTTTCCCTACAATTTCTCTAATCAATCTGAAATCTAAATTCAAAACTTTGTGTGGATGATGCGTGCGTATGCGTGTTCCCGAATGCCATCAATTCCAGCCATATTCTTCTTGTGATCGAGCCTTCTGCTACACACTTTCAAATCTGCAGGCTTGCCCTTAAATCAAACTGACTTTTCAGAAAATGTAATTTATTTTAATGACTAATTTCAAGTCATTGGCTTCTAATTCTTGATTCTCAAATATATATGACTTCCTCTTGCTCTCTGCAGTTTTCCATTTCATAAAATGAGTCATGTTTAATAACCTATATGATAAAAAATGAAAGTACATGGAAAGGAATGAGATGGCAGAAAAATCATTATCTGACCAAACGACTGTTATTTTGAGGGAAATCTCCAGGAAGGAAGATAAAGTGAGACTGTCTAACTTCGAAATTGTAAATAACTATTTTGTCTTTATTTTTCAAGGGATCACCAGTCTGCTTGCCAATGGAGTTTACAGTGCTGCATATCCTTTGCACGATGTAAGTGATCTTGGAATATATTTTACAAGTCTACTATCTGACACCAAAAATCCGTAATGTGTTACGTATTAACGGCATCGTCCCAAGCACAAGTGTTCGGATCCTGACTTCCTGCTGACTTGTATCATGACTGCAGTGACTTTTGCAGGTTGTTTCCATCACTCCGCTCACTTTTAATGAACTCCCCACCTCTGTTCTAGCTTTGATGATCATAAGTGACATTTGAACGTAACATTCGAAGAGTTGTTTCAGTGGCTTAGCAAACAAAATGCTTCTGTTACTTTCTGACCTTCTGCTCCTGAGGTCCCTGGCATCAGTGCTGGGAGGCATATTTACTCCTGGGGCACCAAGTGGCTGTCTCACATCACCCACATCTCCCTGGCATCCCCCCTTGCAAGTAGGGAGGTGTCGGTGGCTGTGTGTCCCTGCAATTGGCTGCCACTGGAGGAAAAACCATAAGCAAGAGTTGGAAATGATGTATTTTGTGGGACGGGATGTGACTGCAGACCTTCTTACTGATGAAATCTGCTTTTGAGCAGTTCAGTAAGATGTCAAGAGTGTGTTCAATTATGGTGTTCATCGAGAGCATTAGAGAGAGATAGGGAATTGTGGTGGCATTCCTAGCTGAGCGGGGGATCCCCATCCTGCCAGAGGTGCGCAGCAGTTGGATGCTGACGGCGTTTTTACTTCGAGGTTCAAGGTATGACTAGAACTGACAAACACACGCTCTTAGCTAGACCCTTACAGAAAGGTTTGACAGGTGTCGAGGGGACGTGTCCGTCGTGGTGCTCACGATGTACCGGCTGCGTCAGCATACAAGGGCTGTCGAGCCTGGTGCCGGGAGATGTGCAGATGGAAGCGTGTCTTCCCAGTTTTCTGCTCCCCTCACTTGCACTGCTTTTACATGGGACCATGAGTGTTTTATCTCAGTGTAACTGAGACCAGAACAACCTCTTTATCTGCCTGATGTTTATCATAAATGTCAGGCACTCTTAAACTGCAGCGATATCGCTTAGACATCCAGAAAGGTTAAATAAACTTCTCCGCATGTGCTTGTCTCGCATCTTTAGACAGCTACTGATAGTCTTGTATATAAGTTATTGTCTTAATTTACTCCTTTATCGTATTTAAAAATAGCCCCAAATTAAAACTTCAAATCTAATCAGCCCTGAGTGTTTGGAGAGTCTGGATAGAGATCAGCTCTCTCAGCTGGTCTCTTCTCTTTCAAGTGGACTGAGCTGAACCCCAAATACCGTGGCAATACCGCATCCTTTCCCTTGACATTTTTAGGCCACCTTTATCACTTATTCATTCCTTTTTCCCCAGTGACAGACATTATTACTCTTTCTTAATGTGCCTGATGACAGAAGACAAAGTGTGCTATGACAAATGATCTCCTAAAATACAGCATTATTTTACAGATTGCTTTTTCTGTTTTTGATGCATTAAGTGCGTGGGATACATGGGTATGCAAGATGCATAGCAGCTCTGGGCGCGACTCACTGAATGACGCAGATTTTCTTTTTTTAAAGGGTGACTATGAAGGTGAAAACGTTGAACCTAATGACAGAAAAGTAAGTTGATATAAAGGGGGTTTAACATATTCACGAGAGTCCCAGGCTGAAGAGTCACCTGTTGGAATCGGGACGTGTGCCAAGATTTCACAGAAAATACCACAAAAAGGCACTAAATGCCAAACAGCTGAAGTACAGAAGTACTTTCCAGTGCTTAAATTTGCCCAAATGTGGAATGGACTATGGATACGTAGAAATTACTAAGCTTGATAAAGATACATTTCCTGCCGTGTTGGTAAGAGTATTGACAGCATTCACATATAACTCCTAAAGTTCAGATGACGTGATTTCAGGCCAGCTCTGATGAGAATATGCTCAGTTGTATTCTGCTGTCCTATTCTGACATAATTCCTGCTTCACTCGGTGGCGAGCTCTGGTCTCAGCACTGCAACCTCTGCTGAATTAATGTGCTGCTGATCTGGAGTGTGAGGATCAGAATTGGGGCGGGGGGAGGCAGTTGAAAACCTAAGTATAAAAGTCATTTGGAAAGATAAAGATTGGATATTTTCTCAGAAATGAGACATTCTCAGCAAAGCTTTAAGGTGCGCTGTTCAGCCAGAAGCTGCCCTGTGGATGTATACGGATGCATTGCATCACTTTTCGCATAAGTCTGTGGCTTAAATTGTGTTTTAATTGTCTGTATACTGAAAGACATTTGTTTGTTGTAGTAAAACAAGTAGGAATTATTCTAAAGAAATACTTTTCATAAGAAAAAAGCAAATTTTTCACCTTTTGCATAAATGTTGGTTTCTTAAATTCAGAGTGCAGTTACTACATAGACCTGATCACACTTCTCTAAAGATAGTCCTATTTTTCTGTGTATCAGACAAAAACTGAAGTAGAGAGGTTACGACCAGTCCTTTCAGGGGGAGCTACTGAATCTGGGTGCCGTGCACGTTGGGCTTTCAGACTTGAAACTTCACCTTTCCGGTTTGTTTTCATGGTCACATCTCCAAAGAAATGCTGTGGACATTCAGGTCATAGGAAAAGCAGATCTAAAGCCCTTCAGGTTGGTCAAATAAAAATAGGTACTCAAAATTCAAGGTCTGGGCCTTAAGCTGCAAATGGCTCATCAAAAGACACTGACTGTTGTTTCCCCCCCCCCATTGATTTGTGTTAAAAATACCACATACCTGTCATTTCATTATTAAGCAACACATTGCTCGACCAAAAATAGGATGAAAGTCCATGTTTTCTCTAAGTGTCTGGATTATCATCTTTATTACTAACTTTCCAAACCTCACAAATTCACTCATTTCACAAGTTCACTGTGTATTTGGAAATGTTTACCTTGGCTTTTGGCTTCCAGTTCCCTCAAATAATCTTTTGGCATGTTTTGGCATGTCTCTTCTGGTTTCTTGAAGTTTTCTTTAATCTAATCCAGCGCTAGGCCAGGCTTGTGCCTTTTTTAACAACAAAATTAAAGATTTGAGGCATAGAAATGAAGTAAATATTTAGGGCTAGTGCGCTGATCTCCTGTAATTGTGTCTTTGAAGCTGTGCTTTGAATATCAGGCTGATAAATGTCAGGATAAATGAGATAATTCATTTGTACTTTAGACACAAATTTGGTTTGAAGTATTGTACGAAACTGAAACATGGCACTGATGCAAAATCTCCTTAGCTTAGTATTTTCCCGATATGCCTGACTGGCTTAGATCACAGAAAAGGAATCTGATTTCCAGCACAAACTTAGCTTGTAAAAATGAAGTAAAAAAAAATAAAATAATAAAAGGCAGGGTCTTAGCTAGTGCACATGGATGTTGAGGTGTCCCAAATCATTAATTGTTTCCCAGACATAGGCAGCTGGCTTTAAATGTTTGGAAAATGTGGCTGAAAGAAACCTAAAGCAGAACAAAATAAAATAAAATTTGCAAGAATGTTGCTGTACAATAGAGGCCTGCCTTTAGGTTTCTGTTTCTGCTCTTACTGTTGTAAGGAAACCAATAAAGATGAATGATTTTGGGTTGTGGAGGGGGAAATCCACAGTCCATTTGTATTTTTTGAGGTCATATTTCTGTAAAAGTAAAGAAGCTGTGTTTTTTGAATGACTTGAACCACTGGCATGAGAAGTACAGCAGTTCAGCTTGGAAAGTTTGTGTTAATGATTTGGCAGGAGAATTGCAAAGCTGCTCTAGAGACGCTGCTCGCTGTGCGACTTGTGTGTGATAGATGCGAGAAGTAGGAGTGGGCAGGGGCAGCAGCAGGGCCGCCAGCCTGCCTGTCCTTGCTTTGCCGCATTTCACTGGAGAGATGTAGGAGGCTGGCATGTCAAGTTTCTCATGACAAAATAGCCTACAGATTTAAGCAATAACATCCTGTTTGGTCTGTTCTTCTATAAAGAAGATTAATAGCGGTGCCCTCCCTGAAATGATACCTGGTTTAGGTCTTGGTTCCCCGTTGCAGTTTCCTTCTGCAGCTGAGCCCACTGACAGAGGTTTGTGTAACTGAGCTCCGAAATCTTCTGCCTTTTTTTTTTGTTTTTTACCCAATGTTCAATGAAGAGAAATACCTCAGCAGTAATCAGTTCATGCTCTTCCGTTTGAGAGCAGTAGAAGAGGAAAAAGGAAAATGAGTATGTTGTTGCTAGACAAATTAAAGAAATCAGAAGCCGGCCCAGGAACATTCTGCTACCGAGTTCATGTCACTGGGCTGAAGCAGGGAGAGAAGCAGTAAAGGGAGACCTGACTTCACAAGCAGATGTAAAGCTTCTCTTCCCCTTGTCCCACAGAGGAGGTGATGGCGGGGTGGACAGTGAACACACTTCGTCTTCTCTAGTATTTTTTGTACACAGGCTGACTTCTTGCTCGCTCTGTTAGCTGAACTGAATTTAAAAAAAAAAAAAAATCAGATCAGAGAAGCGCTATTTATATATTTTACAAAGGAAAGGATAAGTTGAAGGTCTCGGAGGAACCTATTTTTGTGAGGGATTCAGTTCTATAAATCACTAATGGGGATCATTGTTTTCCTTGGCCCGTATCCTAACCAAAAGGATGAGTGGAAATCATCATGTTCTTTTAGTTTAAAGCTGAGAAACTCTAAAACGCAGCTTTTGAGGCATGTCTGCACAGCACCTCTTGTTGGATGCTCAATATTATAGCTTCTTATAGTGAAAACAAACCAGTTTATTCTATTTTTTTTTCTTTCTCGTAACTCAAAGCATGTTCATCTTTCACATCCATTCTGCTAGATACCTCCTAAGGATCATAAAATCAGGACTACTCTCCCTGTCCCTGCTATAGTTATCCATCGGTCCAGTTGCTGAAGAGCCTTTTAATGTACTAGAATTTGTCATTGCATTATAGCATGTCAAATCATCAAATTTGTTTTTAATACTTAATGCAGGCAGCGTGTATTGGCAGATTAGGTGTTGAAACCACTAAGTGCTGGGGCCAGATCCACAGCGTGAGCTCTGCAGTTTGCTGGGACCAAAGGAGAAAATGCTCACGTGTGCGGTGCTTTAGCTTTCGCCTTGCCTTTGTGTTTTACAGCTCCTGTGTGAGGAGTGGGCGAGCTATGGAGTCTTCTATAAATACCAGCCAATCGACCTGGTGAGGTGAGAGCTCAGCCCTTAACGTCGTGTTTCCACGGGGCAGCGCTGGAGCTGCGCACGGCGATGCTCGTGCGGGCGTCCCTGTGGGGATACTGTCCTCGGTGCCACCCCGGGGGACTCCGGAGAATGGAGAGTTCACTGGGGGAAAAGGAGTTTTCTGTGGGTTTAGAAACACGCTGGTGCATCCCACCTAGTGTGAAACCTTGCAGGGGACATATTTTTAATGAATTTTGCTTGCTTGTGGTGAGAGCTGAGAAAATTAGGTGCTTTTCTAAGAGGATTTGCTCACAGAAGATCCAAAGATACCAATTTACACAGCAGAAACGGGGGGGGGGAAAACTACTAGTTGGACTGACTTGTTTTAATGGTGCCTGTATCTCTGGATTAACTCCAAGCATCATGAGAAAGAGAGTCCACTGAGAAGAAAAAAATTCCCACAGGTCATCAGATCTTACTTTCTCCATGCTTAATCCAGCTGCGATTGGTAATTTTAGCCATGTTATATTTTAAGAAATAGGAAACATTTCTCTCTCTCATTTCTTTTTTTAAAATGTATTTCAGAAAATACTTCGGAGAGAAGATTGGGCTATATTTTGCCTGGCTGGGAGTTTATACACAAATGCTTATCCCAGCTTCAGTTGTGGGGATTATCGTTTTCCTATATGGCTGCGCAACTGTGGATGAGAACATACCAAGGTAAAATAAATAAATAGATTCTATTATTGGAGGCAACTAGAAACTCAGAGCAAAATGTTACCTTTCTCTGTAAGCGTTTTGTCACTAATACCTAGGGCGAGCACAGCTGAAACTGTGGCTCCCAGTTTCTAGGGCTCGCCCTGCGCCACAGCAGCCCGACACCCCGCTCCGTCTGTGCTGGCCGTGGCTCCCACCGCTCTCCCTCCCCACACCCCACACGCTTCGTCTTTTGGAAGCTGTGCTTAAAATGAAGCCACCTCCACACGGATGGGAGAGCGTGCAGTCCATCGATTTCTGCTTCCAGTAAGCGATGGAGTGCTACCAAGGGCTGAGAGTGGGCAGCAGAACCTCAGCACGTTTCGAAATCATTAGCATTTATTGTTGATATTACTTGTGGAGTTTGCATTGATGTACTAAAAATAATTCTTGGCCAGTTGCCTAGGTGGGTTGGTTTTTTTTTCCTAACTCAGATCATTATGTTAAAACAAACCAACAAAGTACTGCTAATGATAGGGTTTAGTGCTTCCCATCATAAAATGCTGAGGAGGGCATTGTGTAACATAAAGATGAATCAAGAATATACATGCCTAAAATAAGTAGTTGTGGTCGGATTAACAAAATCTTGATGTCCTACTATTTTTAATTTTTTAATAAGTTTTGTAGTATAATCTTTTTAAAGCCCTATGATTTGGCATTATTTATGCTGCATGTGTCATCAGCTGCAGATGAAAATTATATAGTTTGTACAACAAGCGTGAGCACTGAGGAACAAAGCAGATAATGGATATCAGAAAATAGATTTTTTTTGTTGTTTCTGTTCATTAAGGTTGCTTTGTACTGCTTCCAACAGTAGAAGAAAGTCAAAGGGAGGGTCACTGTTGCTATTTCACAGATGGAGTGCAGAGAAGTTGAATTGGTTGAACTCCAGTCTCTTGATACTCAGCACTTCCCTTGTACCTTATCTATTGCTGTAGTTAGTATTTCAAAACAAGAATGATTTTTTAATTGAATTTTGTTTTTAAACTGTAAGATCCTATAGTAAAAAGCATAGAGCCTCATGCCTTTCATAATGCTGTCTTTTATTCCCTGCAATGGAAGCAGGGCTGGGGATGGAGGGAGACAGGACAGCAGCCTCACGTGAGGATTTTGGCCCCTGCGATGGTGTAGGTTAAGGACAGAGCTGCTTGCTGGGGCAAGAGCTGGGAAGCACTGTGAGCACTGATGGTCCTACAGACCAGAGACAGATGCTCTGCAGAGGAGAAAAGATCATTGCAGCATGGAAGATGGAGCCGTACTGACCGTGCTTTTTCCATGTCTTGTTGCTTCGTTGCAGCATGGAAATGTGTGACCAGAGAAACAATATCACCATGTGTCCCTTATGCGACAGAACATGCAGCTACTGGAAGATGAGCTCCGCTTGCGCAACTGCTCGCGCAAGTCATCTGTTTGATAACCCTGCGACTGTCTTCTTCTCAGTCTTCATGGCTCTCTGGGGTAAGATGATGTATGCCTTCATGTTAAGTTTTTAATTATTTAAAATACAACAGGAAGAAACAGAAGAGATAAAGCAGTATATTTATACTCAGGCAGTTAATTATATGAAGAACTTCTCTTTCTTTCTTTTTTTTCTTTCCCATGAAACTGTCACTCCCAAATTTATATTCTGGACTGAAGGCTAAAATTCAAAAAGTTGCTCAAGATGAATATCAAATGAAATTGTTAAACATCTGTCATAAAACTGCTGCGTGGTATGTCAAAATTTCATTAACGGGATTGCACAGCTTGCCAAAAAAAAAAAAAAAAAAGACCTATTTACAGAGCCAGCTTCCACTTTAGAACATTGCAGAAGAAATGTATTAATGCACTCTGGGGTCGCAGGGAGGGCTCTGCAGGGAAGTCTAATGGCCTTTCGCATCTCAGGACAAACCAAGATTGATTCTTGAGTGTGCTCCGAGACGCAATTAAGTTTATCAGCAGGCAGACATCATGCATGTAGACCATGAAGCAGGAGCAGCGGCATTATAGGTATTTTTTCTGATGCTGACTGCCCTTGTGCTTTGAACACATCACTTAACCTTTCTTGGCACATCTGTAGAACTTGGTTAAAAATATTAACCCGCTCATGAAATCTGTGTGAGAGTGTCTTCGGGAATGGTTATCGAGGGCTTTTCTCCTCCCTCCTGGAGGAGGGATGGGGACCTCCTTGTTCGGGCACCCCAGCACCAGCCACGGGTGCTGGAGAGGAGGAGACTCCCTTCGTTCCTGCTACAGGCCAGGAGGGCCTGTTAAGATAAATGGGACTTGATGGGCTCCAAAACCCCTGTTTGGACCTGGGATCCCTACACAGAAAGGCTACAGAGAATAGGGAAATGTGCGTTATTCCCCCCAGCTGTGAAGTTTGATAGCCACATACTCCCAGTGTCAGTGAGAGCAGCACAAGATGATGCTCGCCCCTCCTGTATGCCTTGTTGCGAGTTAGCAAATAACCTGGTTTGGATTATATTTAATCCTAAAAAACAAAGCCCATGTTTTTATTTGTGCTAGTATGTAAGGAACCATTCTTACATTAACGTTCATCTGAACTGATTTTAATACAATTCAACGTAAATCAGTGTAGAGCAGTGTCTTTTTGACCAAGGTCTCCATTTGAGATAGCGATGTTTTAGATGCAATGCTAAGAGCTCATTATCAAGTACTGTAAGGAATAGGGCAAGGACAGTCCTGAAGAAGGATTTTGGGATCAGCGGGGAGTCAGGAGCACTGCAGGTTTGGAGGGAAAGCTGGGAAGCGGGGGAGGTTGAACTCCACCAGCTTCACAGCAGACAGGAGTGATCGCTGTCTTACAGATCATCTTGCCGTGTAGCACATAGGGAGAAATGTGATATACCCCGCAGTGCCAGAGACTTTAAATAGTCTGATTCTCTCACGTGGAGAGTCAAGTATCGGTTTTGGTCTCCTCATTTACCATCATTGTGAACCTCATGTGGATCTTGGTACATAATGCTCTGTTGTCCAAAAAGTAATGCTCTTTGCTTGCTCTTTACCTGAGATAACAGATGCCTTAATATCTGAGATAGTTTTGGAGTAGGATGTGAAATTCCTCCAGTTCTTCAGAGTCAACATAAAATTTTATTGTGGGACAGTAGCATATAAAATAATTGTTGTTTCAAAAAGGTCTTTTTGAATTGGGAAAGTTGGAACTTTTTCCACATAGTTTTGAATTTGCATTACTGCAAATTTCATTTCTAAAGGATTTCACAAAATGATTTTTTAAAAAATGAAACCAGTACTTTATTTGTTAAGGTAATAGTATCAATAAAAATTTACCATCTCTAAATGTAGGCACACGTTTAGTCTCCAGTGCCATTTGTGAGCACCTCTGCATGTAATGAGAAGTTTTATTATGTTCGTGTGCAGTTGCAGAGTTGAGGCAGACCCAAGTGACCTGCTCAGGTGACCCAGGGCATCCTTAGCATAGCAAGAAAATTAGCCCAAGTTCATGGGTATTATTGTGAGCAAGCATTTGGCCAGGTGGCCAAATTTGTATACACCATTTGTATGGTGGTGGTATCGTAACATCCTGGAGAACTCCACTCACATGAGCACTGGAGCAGCTACAGCACTGAACTGAGCCCCAGTCAGAAGTTCAGCGTTAAACCTGGACCATGGCCCAGTGCTGTTTGGTATTAAATGGCATTAAAAATGTCAGAGAATCCAGATAAGATCATCTGGACAGTAACCTCTGGGAGTTTTTAAGTTCCATTTATGCTTATGGGCCCAGATGAAATATGAAAATGCAGGTCCGCTTGCCAAAGCGGCGGTACATCGCTACCTGGCACGTTCGCCGAGGGCTTTTGAATGAGCCATCTATGCTTCAGATGCAGCCTTTCATTTTGCGTTGTTGTAAGCCAGCGCCATGGAAGGACTTCCAGTAGCACTAAGAAACCACGTCTTGTTCATTTTCCATATTTCTCGCTGTACGTGGAAGCTGCAGACCCCGGCACAAGAACTGCCGGTGGGGGGGAGAGGGGGGCAACTCCAGCACCATGACACAAACCCTCTTAAGATACAGCCGTGGCCATCCCCATTTACGGGAAGCCTATGGCTTGTAAAGGGGCTCAGTTGTAAGTTATGGACGTGAGAGTTTTGCTTGGAAGGCGAATGAATGTCACGATCGTAGCCTGGTTCCAGTCATGAGGGTGTCCTTTCCTCTCTGTTCAACTTTCTTACCCTCTTCCCGCCTCTCGTTTTTCTGGATACAAATGTTTTGAGCACTCACTGCGGGGAAACTCCCCTGGGAACACCATTTCTCGGTAGACTTGCCTCTTTCATAATCACTTACTTATTATACAGCGCTGGTGTATTCCCAGCACCTAAATATGTCCCCTGAGAACTCACTCGGTCTCAGATGCAGATAGACCGGGATCGTTCGTTGGGACTCGAGAACTGCTTTAACGAGGCTTCTTTTCTGTAAGTCTTCGCCATCAAAAAAGAAAATGGCAGTTTCTACTGATAAAAGCCCTTCAAGGCTTCCTCTTTAACAGCCTGCCCACCTGCAGCTTTCACACTGGCATGAGTATTGAGGTTTGGGTGTGCTGATCGGAGCTAACCATACTATTACGGCCACTAGACAGATGTAATTATAACAATATAAAAATGCTTTATCTTGATATCTTTGGGGAGATAACTCCAGTATCAGTACAAGGCTAGTTAAATCATTCATATTTTGTATAGGGGTAAAACACAGGTTTGTATGGACTTACGGATGGGATTATATGCAACGAAGACCAACAGTATCATCAGTCGCACATACAAATATTTAAATAAGTTTGGGTGTCTGACTTTCTTAAAACCCGTAAAAAACTGTAAGCATCTTTCTACACGAAGCTGTGGAGGTAATAAATGCCCTTTCTTTTAGCTTGTCTGGATACAAAGGTTGGCTCCGAGCACTGTTCATCAGGATTTCCCAGATAGACATTACTGTTGAATAAAGGGTAACAAAAATGAAGTTAAACTGGCCTGGTATATGACACAATATTGTACCTATTGAGACCTTTGGAGGTGAGAGCCTGCAGGCGTTCAGAAGGCAAAGCGGAGCGTGGCCAAGACAATCCCAGAGGTTGATGAGATAATTGAAAAAGTTATCTTTGGTTTTTTTTGGTAAAATGTCAAAATAATTGTTAAACTCTCGTTTCAGCTGCCACCTTTATGGAACACTGGAAGAGAAAACAGATGCGCCTCAACTACAGGTGGGACCTGACTGGGTTTGAAGAGGAGGAGGTTTGTCGCTTCAGTTCTTACTCTTTGACTTCCACGGTGGCGTTACTGATAGCTCCTTGCCCCGAGCCCGTAGACGTTGCCTCATGGGGAACTGCTCTTCGGGCGGTTCCGTCATTTAGAAGAAAGGAAAATCCTGTGCATGAACTACTTGTGGTTTTTATAGCAAGGGTATGACTAGTATGTCTTGTTGCCGTAGAAACATAATTGTATAGCCACAAAATCTAGGTTTTTTTGAAGTGTGTAGTCGGGTCACACCTAGCAGCGTAGGCATGGAATATACAGCTCAGACCTTACTCCTGGGCTGATGTCAGGGTGCTAACAACTAAGGACTTCATTCATCTCACGCTGCTGTAAATCAGAAATGAATGTACTGAAGTTGATAAAGTTACAGTGCTGTAAAAAAAGCACTGAAAAATTCCTGTTAACTTTAACGATGCAGGATCAAGCCCTGACTTGGAAAATACCTAAGAAAATATTGCCAGACATGTGGGCTTGGGGTATTGGGAGGGACACAGTGTGGAGGTCTTTTTTTTTTTCTTTTTTTTTCATTCATTTTCGATGGAAAAAAAAATAAATAATCCCTAGTCTGGTTTACACTAAATGTGCTAAATAGCATGAAGGAGAAAAGGGCTGAATCTATATAAAAAATGGTCTTAAAAATCAATGAAGTTTCAGAAGGAAAGGAGAGAAAATCCTCAGTCAGCTGAGGAGTGTATCCCACCTTTTTGTGTTTAATTTTATCGCTTTACAAAAAAGGAGACACCTTCCCAGACCCCCAGACAGTCCCAGCCCGGCAGCCTTGCCCTGGACTGTACTGCGGTGCGGAGGCAGCGGAGGCGTGCGGGTCCCTTCCATTTTCCCATCGTATGTGACAAGCCCTGCTGCAAAAACCCCGCTGCAGGATCTGATCTAGGACCCACGGGTTGTACAGGCGATCGCCGCCTTGTTTGCCGGCCAGCTGGCTTTTTGTTACTGTCGCTATAGAAGTATGGCCACCCCTGTCGTATCTATGGATGGTGTAAGTAGATACGCAACAAATAGCGCTCACGTGAAACAAAAACCTCACCGGCCCTGGGTTTAACACTGTGCAGCTCGGTGAGCCTGGCACGGTTATTGTTCCTCTCACCCCCAAAATCGTTCTGCTTGAATTATCTCCTCTTAATATGTTCATCTCCTCCATAATATATGTAGGCACACTTACGCCAGCAGCCTCTATGCTGTGTGCTCTGCTAGATCATACCTGTTTTCCTGGGAGAGAATATAAGGTTTTATTTCCTGGATACTATACTGCTCTTTTATTTTTGGTAACTTCTTGTTAGTGCACATGAAAGTAGAAAGGATTAACTGTATCTTTCCGATGTCTGTCCCCTTCGTGTCTGAATTCAGAGCTCCACACAGCTAAAATGGCAGCTGTTAATAAAGTATTTTTTATTCTTTGTTTTGTATAGTCAACTAGACAGATGGGTTTAGTGAAGAATTTAAGCCTCTCCTGTTTCTGATTTGGGTAAAACTTAAGCTGGTATCATGTTAAAGATTAAGGGTTTCGAGTGATATAGCAAAACCCAAGTGTCTCATCTTCCAGTGTTCTTAGGGACACCTAGTTCATACAAGACTTAGACTAATGTTAATAAATGTTTTAGAGCACGAGCAGACTGATTTTCTCTGGTAGTGTCTAGCCATCCACTGTAGCTATGTTTGTGTCATGTAATTTTTAAAATATCGATCCAATATGATTTGCAACAGTTCAGTAATCAAATTTTTGTGTCTTTTTTTTTCTTTTTCTTTTTTTCTTGTGTTTTTTTCTGGTTTCCTGAAGGAGGCAGTCAAGGTTTGGAAAACATTTTTTTTTTTTAATTGCTCCTACCTTTTTTATTACATGTCTACTGATGAGTGTCATCTTTTGATCTCCACCTCTTCTTTTTTGAGCATCAGATTTTCTTTAGATTTCCTACTGATTGCTTTGCCTTTACACCCTCCCCCTCTCCACTTGTTCAGACTTTTTTCAACTCTGTTCTGTTTCCCATCCGATGCATAACTGTAAATTCTGAATCTTTTGTGAATGCATAATTATCGTGAATTCTGAATCTGTCTATCTTTCTGAATCTTTTGACTGTCTTACTTCTGAGTGTTTCCTACGCCCTCTCCTTCAAGGCACATGGGTAATTGGTGGATGCTGTCAAGACAGGATTAGAGGCAAACCCAAGTGACAATTTTCTGGGATCCCAAAGCCAAGTATTTCGCATACTGACAGCAGATAACTGTTCCCATCATGAGCTGAGGGTCACTAAAATTGCAGTTAATGTCATGTGAAATCTAATTTAATCCAATACAGGTTGTGCTGTATACTCTTATGTATTAAATTTAATCTACATAGTGTTGCATGTGGGTGTCTGATAGTGAGTGCGGATCATTCTGCAGCTGCTGCTGTAGAACTCAGAATGATACGGGACTTAACATTTTTTAATTATAGTCGACTATCATTTGACGTAAATGACATACTGAGTGAATTAGAAATCAGTTAGAAAACTTGGAAATGATCAGGAAATCGACCTGCAAACAGTTCATATGTAGCTGATGTAGAAAAGAAATAATTTTGCTTTTTATTAAATATGACTTATTTCACAGGATCATCCAAGAGCAGAATATGAAGCCAAAGTTTTAGAAAAATCACTGAGAAAAGAACACAAACATAAAGAGGTAAGGTAAAAATATTCATTTGTTTCACTTATAAAAACTTTGAGTAAGAAGGTCATTATAGCAGGCGCTGACCCAAGACTAAGAAACAGGTGAAAAATAGAGTCACTGCACATTGTGTTTAAATTCCAGATGTCTTCAGCCCTAGCATACGTGGGGTACTCCGCGTATGCCTGTGCACAAGGCCGGATTAAGTCTGGAAATATCTGCAGTGATCAGATGCAGGACTGTGGTTCAGGGAAGCTTACTGAGCCCGACTGAAGGGGTGCTCCTGTTAGGCTAACGAATCAAGTTTGAGAAAACTGTAACAAAACATCTTCTTCTGTGCTAGTATAAGTAACTAAAGCCTCTCAGGAGAGGTTCTCTGTCTTGCTAGACTTTTTTTTGTAAATAAAAATATTACTAGAGCATTAATGAAGAGTACTAACACCAATTTCCTTGCCAAATTCCAGCTTTGAGAATAACTTTCTGCCTTTTAAAAACATAACTTCCGTTTTATTCCGCTGAATAAGGTAGCGCTCGCTTCTGCTTTTAACTTGCTCTTTACATCGCCGCGAAAGCGGTGCTGCCAGTCGTCCCCGGGGTGCGTGCGTCTCGCCAATGGACGGTGCGGTCCCTGTGAGCAGCTCCCCTGCCCTTCCGCTGACGGCTGTCGTTCCTTCCCTATTACTGTCTGTCAGCAGCAGACCTGAAAAACCTCCTTTTCTCCCCCGCGTGCTGGTTTCCACCCTACCAGAGGTTATTCCCCCTTAACCGCAAGAATTCAGCCGTCTGTATGACGGTGTTTTTAAGCAGAGAAGTAAATGCTTCAGCATAAACAAAATCCGTCGACAGAAATTCCTCTTCCGTATCTGTTGCCAGTGGCAGAGTAGCGTGGAACCATGCCCTAAATTGGAATTTTATGAAAACCTTATGAAAATACAACTGCAACAACCGCATTAACGTTAAATACGCTTTAAGAGACAGCATACGTAGGTTGGACAGGCGTCAAACTGACTGTGTCTGCTTCTGTCATGTGCTTATACTTGAGTACCGTTGGGGCCCGTGGTGCTACAAAGCCGACGGTGGTACGTTCCCGTTGATCTATAGGATGCGGTGGTACGTTCCCGTTGATCTATAGGATGTGGTGTGTAAGTGGTTCAGTGCGTGTGCGATACCTTACTCGCAGCACTGCTTTAAAATCCCTTGCAGAACAAGAGGAATTTGGGTTGCTGCCCTCTTATGGGCTGGATAAACAATGTTGGAATAAAGACGTCGTTTTATCCTGCTAAAAACCGGCGCCTTGCTGTACTTTTGGGTAGATTAGAAATTCAGATCTTAAATGTGTCAGACTGTAGGGTAATAGGACAATTAATGAACGGTGGCCTCCAAATATCCGAGTATGAAAGCTGAGCAGTTAAGGGAGCTTTGGGCTGTGTTCAATTTGGATGTTACTAATTTGGGAAACGTGAGAAAAGGAGTTTTTTTCTGAAATACTCAGTAATTATCTTTCATTGAGATCTAGAGTGTTAAAGATCAAATTCAACTGTTGTAAGACAACTTGGAAATCTTGAAGGAAAACATGTCTAAAGCTAAACCAGAAATTGCTCATATTTTTTTCAAAAGAAGTCCAATTAATTAAAGAAAAAACTCTTTGGACATGTTACACATCATAAAGGCAAAAGAAGGGCACAATCCTGAATTAAAAAGGGAGTATCCTTTGCAGGATTGCTTGATCTACCACAGGATTTGGGGCAAGGGTTTGTCTTTTGTTGTTGTTATGTTTTATTAACCTAAAGCTGAAACACAAAGCCTTGAGCAAACTAACGGAGCATTCGCTTGTGGCTAAAGTGCTATGTACACAGAGTCAGTAGAGAGTATGTAGATCAATTTAGCAGTGCTTTGTAATGCTATGTTGCCCGATCCTTTTTTTGTTTCCTTTGACTGCCGTCAGAAGCATCAGTATTTTCCAGAAGAGACAGCGAACAAATGGAGACAAAGAGTTAAGACAGTCATGGCTGGGGTGAAATTGGTTCTTTTTATTCAAACTTATGAAGAAACTCAAATTATGAGTAATTATGGAAGACACAAATCAATTTGTTTTTGGCTGTTGAACCTCTGTTTAATATTCACATTCAGTTCTGGGTTTCTTCCCCCTCCTCCCCTTGTTTCTTCAGCACTCTTTGGGACATGGTTTCTATGCGTTGGGAATGGCACTGCATGGCTAATCTTAGATTTACCATCCTGGACTGGTGTTACGTTTTGCAGTGGAGCATGGGGCACGTGTTGAAAGAGTTGCTTGCACTTCCCTGAGACAACATGCATGTCATAAAAATAGAATTTCAGTAATATTTTTATGCCCATTATAACATATGCGTCATCTTCCATAATGACCTTTTGTTGTTTATTTTCTGGTGTTTAGAAACAATTCCCGGCATCAAAGTTTATGAAAGACTCTAGATGAGCAATACTGTGCTAAATGAAATTTTCACAGCCAAATTCAGGCTGGTTGACTGGATTTAGGGTAATCCTATAAAGAGTTATTATACGTGTGCATCTTAACTCCTATTGGCGTGGCCTGTTGAAGACCATGTGGGTAGTCCGGTAGTTAAAGATCACTCATAGTGAAGGAATTTCAAGTCTTATCACACACCAAAACGAGACCTTCCCTGTCAACCGTGCGTTCACCTTGGAGTTACTCGGTAGCATACTTAATCCGTATTTCAGTGGAAGCAGTTGTGCAACTGCAAAGCTGTAAATATTAACTGGGGAGGGAGAGGGGAAGATGGAGAATATTTCTAAGGAAAGCAAAAGAAAATATTTAACAGTAGGAGAGATCTTACTTCATGGTTTATGACAGCCTATTTGCATGTTTCCTTCAAAAAGTATACAGAAAAATCTGGTTTATTTATACTCGCAGTGCAGGCGCTTGACTGAGTTGAACCTAGATACGGAGTAAACAATTTGCCTGTGTGGAATTGTAACTGTAAACACTGTCTCTTTGCATCTTCTAACTGGTTGTGTATTTGCTAGCCTTTTTTTTTTTTCCCCTCCCTCTCTGTTTTTGTCTCATGCAAAATCACACGCTCCGTCTTCATTAAATGTCCCGTTTTCCCCCTCCCAAATTTCAGACAGATAAAGAAAAGCTGACATGGAAGGATCGGTTTCCAGCCTATTTCACCAATTTTGTTGGCATTATCTTCATGGTAAGCATCACCCGGCAGAACCTGAAATTTATGTTACCGAGTCATTGCACAGAACAGAAGTGAGGGAAATGTTAGTGAAACCGTGACAGACTTTATCAGATTAATGTGGTTTGCAGTAGCTTTTCCCCAGTGAAAAATATTCAAGCATTTTATTGTTTTATAACCTAAAATCTTTTCAAGAGCTTGAATTTCTAGTTTGCCGTCTCTTTCCAGTAAAGAAATAAGAATACCTAAATAGGGTAGGGGAAAAACGAGGGCAGGCAAACAGAAGTTACCACCACCATTGATGGGTGGTAAAAGTAGAGGGATTCCTCTCAGAAAGTAGTCAGGAAGTAGGGAACAGCTTCATTTGTCATATCCCAAATCTTCTTGAAAGAAACGATGTGGCCAATTGCAATCCTGATTGCAAAGATTTTTAATAAATCAGGCAAATTTGGGGTTATACCATGTAACAGGATAATTGCAAACAGAGCACTTAATTCAAGACAAAGGTAAAATAATGATGAGAACAGCCTTCTCCCATTTGCTGATAAAGCTTCAGCATTTAAAACAAATTTTGAAGGGAATAATAATAATTCAAGGCATGGAACAGATTGGCAGATGGATAAAAAAAGCTTAAGACCTTTCCAAAGGTAGAATACGCCAGACTAACTTGGTTCATTTGGTTTTTGGGGATAGGGATTCTGTTTTGGGGTTGGGTTTTTTTAATATTTGTGTTTTCAGAGAACGGAAATGCAGTAAATCCAATCTTCTCAGCTGAAGAATAAGTACCTTAGAAGAACCACATTTTGAAAGTATTCCTCTATTTAAGCAATGAAAGATTGAGTAAGATTTTGTGCACCTCGATGATAGCAGGAAATGCGTTGATTTAATCAGACTTAATTTCAGTTTAGGATTATGACAGCATAACAAGCCTTAGTAGAGTACTTGAAAACTTGTGTGTAGACTTAGGCTGAACTACTCCTCTCTGCTTCAACCCTGCCCTTCTTTGATAATAAAGCAAATACTGTGTGTACACGGTGTTGCTGTTAGGGCTGAAAGGAAGCCCACTAATATTTTTAATACAAGCAAGTAGTTTACATTTAGGTGCCTTTAAAAAAATACTTTTGCATGTGATGGTGGCATCATTATATCATTTTTTTCATGTGATGATCAAATGAGGATCTTTTCCCACAGTCCATCAAAGTGATTGGGAGCCTTCATGCAGAATTGGGTGGACTTGGGACGTGGCCCAGGGATGACATTTTTAAGGTCATTGCTAAATCCCACGCAAAGTATTTATAGTTAAATCTTTCATAAGAGGCTGCGCTATTCTTACTCGCAGGTTGGGCTGACGTTCGCTATAGTGTTTGGAGTCATCATATACAGGATCTCAACTGCAGCGGCGCTGGCCATCAGCTCAACACCCTCAGGCCGGTCAAGCGTTAGGGTCACCGTCACTGCCACCGCAGTCATTATCAATTTGGTTGTCATCATCATCCTGGATGAAGTCTATGGCTGCATCGCAAGGTGGCTAACTCAGATCGGTAGGTTTTAATCCTCAACTGATACTTGCTAGAGCGATTTTCAATGAGAGGACCCAAATGACTGGCTTGCATGGTTAACCTCAAACTGGTGAGCAAACCCAGGAAATTCAAATGTGCGGCTAAAGGTCTAATGAGCTACTTAAACATATCAAAGCACACATGGATTTGGCTTTAAAGTTTTTCTTTCAGCGGTGGTAGTACTAATCACTAGTCTGGGTAAGGGCAACAGAAAGACGGGATACAGCAGAAATTCCTTTACCTAATCTTGAACTTCACTCTTTTATATCACGCAATTACTACTTTCATTTTCTGCCATTTTTTATTTGGCGTAAGGCTTGTCAAGAAATATAAAATTGTGAGTGCAAAAGAAACCACTGTAAAAAAAAAAATAAATTTTTAATAATTTCCAAAAAGCATCAATGACAAAAGGTCCAGAAATCTTTTCAGAGGAGTTCTTGTCCATCTGCAAGTGATTGTTACGGAGGTCAGCCAGATAGGGAATGAAATTGGAATTACTGTGGTAACACATCTGAACGGCGGGACCCTGAGCAGATTGAGCACTGGCCTCAGTGAGGCCATATTGCTTTAATATATATATATTGCTATAAATATATACCTCTTTGCTTAAAAGATGGCTGATGTTGTCCAAAGTCCACATTTATAAGATCTAGAAACGTTGCAGGTAGGATCATTCCTTAATGTTTCTTATCCATGTCACATTGGTTCCAGAGGTGCCAAAAACTGACAAGAATTTCGAAGAACGGCTGATTTTTAAGGCTTTCCTGCTGAAATTTGTCAATGCCTACACCCCCATTTTCTACGTCGCTTTCTTCAAAGGCCGGTAGGTAATGCAAAAGGCTGTTCCGGGTTTCAGCTTGCTGCTTACGAGACAGCTGTAGCTGAGCTAAGACCATAGTTGAATGATAAAGTAGATCTGGTTTAAAAGCTCCTCAGTATTGACCCTAAAACTCTTCAGCCTCATGGGGTAAAGCGGGGACCTGGTACTCTGCCGTTTCAAATTTGTTAAAGTCATTATGTTCTGATAACTTTGTGCATTCAGACACAGCCCCCCATCAAGATATTTACCGTTGTCTATTTACCGCTCTTTACATCATAGCAAGTATTATCTTTCTTCTTGCAACCAGCATGAAAGCACAAGGCTAAAATAAATACTCCATGTGGCACGTTCTGGCTAATGCAACAGAAATGAGGATTACGTGAGAGGATTTCTGCCAAGATGTGCCTATAATATTGTAGGGCAGAAGACTTGCCATTTTACTGAGTGGTTTACTCGGTAAACAGGACTTACTGTCTAAAACAAAACCAAAGATAATTATTCTCATTCACTTTTTCAGGACTAAACATTAGGTGGTTCCACTCAAAGGCATGGAGTTTGACATAAATTACTTCAGGAATCAAATATAAAAAGTATTAAATACATATGAAATTTATAATTCTAACCATTGTGCCCTAGATTTGTTGGACGCCCGGGAGACTACGTCTACATTTTCCATTCTTTCCGAATGGAAGAGGTAATTGCGTTTTCACCCTGTCTGTGATCACGTTGGGTTGGGAGCACCATCTTCCCCTGCCACAGGGACGCAGCAGATGTTCTGACTGACATTTCCTCTGTCCACCCTAGTGTGCTCCAGGCGGTTGCCTAATGGAGTTGTGTATCCAGCTCAGTATTATCATGTTGGGCAAGCAGCTGATTCAGAACAATTTATTTGAGATTGGCATCCCGTAAGTAGCCTCTTTTGTTTGTTTGTTTATTTTGAAACGTGGGTTTTTTACGATGCATGCAATACACTGTGTATCCACTGCCCCTTGACGAGAACATGGTTCGTAGGCCACCCGCAAGGTTTTTGCAGTGAGCCTGTGTCTGCTGTACTGGAAATACCTGCATCCTCGCTGCAGCTGTATCTAGCAACGCAGACGTCTTTGGAAAGTCTATTGCTTCCTACAGGTTAGCAAGGGGTGTAATACTGAACGGGTGATTCAATCATAACTGTGTTTCAGCACCTGTATATGCTGATCCCTGATACTTTTAGCGTATTGTAGCTCTTGCACAGTTTTAATGAAAATAGGTATGGAGCTTATCGTGTCTGTTAATGTAAATTAACTGAAAAATGGACACCTCGACCGGAATGGCATGCTAACTGAACCGTTTCACTTCCCCCAGAAAAATGAAGAAATTTATACGGTACATGAAATTAAAGCGTCGGCGTTCTTTAGACCATGAAGAGCATGTGAAAAAAAAGCAGCGTTATGAAGTGGACTATAACCTGGAGCCTTTTGCTGGACTTACCCCTGAATATATGGAAATGAGTGAGTGCGGTGGAAAGAAGGCATTTTAAACCATACTTATTCTGATTAATTGGGATAGAGAGCTGAGGTTTTTTTGAAACGTGGATTCGGTGGAGAGTGGATATGAGACATAACTTAATTATTAAAGTGTATAGTCTCAGAGTGTAGCATGTTTCAGCCAGCTGCTGGCTGCTTTAGGGATGGATTTTGCTCTCTGCTGTTCATGAGCCCTTACTTTAGCGTGATATTTTAGATATTTTCTTCCAAGCCATGTGACTTGTCACTGTCAAGTTTCAAATGCAAATTATTAAATGGCATAAATTTGAGATTGCGAGGCATGTTTTATATTATCAGTCGCGGCCTCCATTGGAAATAAGTTACTTAATTCAGATTTTACAGTTTCCACTGCGTATTCTCACACCAGATAGTTCCCGTTTTCTGAAATCGGGACTAAATCTTCTGAGAGACATACGTGCCTGTAGACCAGGTTGTACCTGACAGATCACGTATAATGTTTGGGGTTTTTTTAAGTAACGTATTATGTTAAGTGAGTGATATGGGAATTAAGCACTGGATATCCGCTCTATATTGCTGTGGCTGTACAACTATATCTCTCTTCCTACCTTCACTCTTGGAAAGGCTGAGAACTGTTTGACATAATGCTGTTTGCTACAGTATCAGATATTCCTGAAGGATCTGTTGTAAAAGAGCAGCTTTATTGAGCGTTTTAAGGAATGACTAGCCAAAAATAGTGGTAAGGGATACTGAAGTGTATTAATACTGAAAATTGGCATGCCCAGAAAATGCAAAGGCAAATTAGAATATCCGATGTTCAGATTAGTTGAAACAGATGGAATTTTAATGGTACACACTACGAGGTCATGCTGTCAGTTCCTAAAAATAAGATGCAGCTAGTGAGATCAGAAGAGGAAGAGAAAGACGTAGCTCTAAGTGGTACAGTTAGACATCGATGTGATGTCCTCATCAAACAAAAGCAAGTAGGATGCCAGGTTGTAGGAAGCAAGTTATTCCCAATAAAGGCAGAGAAACAGTTGTGTCCTTTTTGAAGCCCATAAGTTTCTATTCTTCAGAAGAGAAAGCTTTCAGGGAGTTTAGCGAGGGATAAAAAGGTGGAGCATGGCAAGGTTATATAGAGCTAACACTGTCGCTCCCCTTCAAACATGTCCTTAAAACATAATCCCACTTCTTCAGACCACTCCTGTGCCAGCATTGCTCATGGCAAAATTGTTTTAGGAGCTTCCCCGTCCTTCTGGTTACTTTGCCTTGCCTCAACAGCCCTGGCTTTTGCAAGAGGGGCAACTGGCCCTCCAGTGCCCAAATGGAGCAGTGGTCAGGCAAGCCATGCCTGATGCGGAAAATGTGGTTTCGTCTCCCAGCAAGTGTCATTTTGTTAGAATTTGGGGTATGGCACTGACGAGATGATGCGTGCATTCGATAAATGCTGACCACAGCCATTGAAATGGTTGCTTTTTCTTTTCAGTTATTCAGTTTGGATTCGTGACTTTGTTTGTTGCATCCTTCCCGCTGGCGCCTTTGTTTGCTTTGTTGAACAACATCATTGAAATCCGTCTAGATGCAAAAAAATTTGTTACTGAGCTGAGGAGACCGGTAGCAGTCAGAGCAAAGGATATAGGTGAGTGCGCGTTGCTATTGTTATCCCTGTGTGTTTATTCCTGGATTGATGGCAGGATATTATTATGCTGAGTTAGTTTCATTAACAGGAAGATATTTATAGGAAAATTCAAAACATTAGACTGTGGCTTAACTGTGAACTGTCATAACTTAGTCTATACTTCTAAAATAGAAAGACCACAGCTTTAAATTCAGATTAATATTTTATTAAGTAAACAATATCACTTTTCAAGTCAAAATGATCAATACAATAGCAAAATATCTTGCATGGTTCTGCACATCAACAGTCCTTCCTGGCAATGCAGTTTTCTTGCAGAAGCAAAAATTTCTGCATTTCATAACTCTGGACTGGGCTGGAGAAATAAACCTGGGAATGAGAGGAGACTCAAAAGTCTGTAGGTAAATGTATCCCTTTGTCCCTACTCAGCATGAACTTCAGAAGGGTGAAGCTTGAAAGTTGCAGTGAATCTAGCTGGAACTGGGCTCTGCGGTTGTACGGTGACAACAGACCATCCTCCCCTTACTGCGGGGGTCTAACAGCTATGGGTGTGTGTAACGAGGAAGCGGTTTCTCCCAAATGTTCATTACTTAGGAGTAAAAAGGTCATTCAAATAATTGTTCATATTACTGAGCCAGTCAGCAAAAGCAGAGAAAGTTTATGATCTGTTCATTCTGGTGTTGTGTGAGCGGAGTTTTTCCTTGGGCTCATCCTCGTGGCCTAAGATCATCCTGGATTTGAAGAACGCATCATATTTTGTCGTGCTATTGCCTTTACCACAGCATTGTATTTGGGTTGTTTTGTGGCTGGCTCCTTTGATGCTGTGGGCTAAGGTTGCTGGAGGAGATGTTAGGGAGGGTATTGTTGGTTTTTTTGGTTGTGGTGGGTTTTTTGAAGGGTTTTGTTTGTTTTGGAAAGTGTGTTAATTGCAATTTGTTGCAATTCAATCCTACTCTTGTGGGTGAAAGTACCCTACTTCTTTCAGAGACATCCCAAAGTCAGAGACTGTGAGATGGCCACAGGCAAACCAGACAAGTTTTTAGGGCAGGCGTCAGCAGAATCAGGAGAGGGAGAAGGTCCCACCTGCTAAAGGCAGCAAACAAAAGCCTATCTCTGCTTCCACTGATACTGTAATATCTTTTCCTGAAGTTCAGTGCCGTACTCTGACCAGGCTGGCTTGTGTGTGCTGTGCCAGAAGACCAAAGCTATATGAAGTATGAGTTAATTATCAAGCAAAGGATTTGGCCAGGCTGGAGGCTTCTTCCAGGGATGTCACCCTGCATAAATCCTCCTACATCTTCCTTCCTCAGACCCAGAATAGGAGAGTGGCCTGTCAGGGCTGTAGCCGCGAGGATCTGGTAGCAGTCCTGGATTTTTCCATCAAGACTGAATCTTGCAGTTTGAGTACTTCAACTAAGGAGAAATTTTCATGCTGTCACTAATGACCAGGGACTGTTAGAGAGGCCAGGCACGAGGGTGCACGACCACGTACGCTAAACCCGCTTTTTATGTGGAGTTCAGAGAAGCCCTTCCATGAGGAACGGGATCTGGAGATGAGGAAGGGGCAGAGCTGTGGGACTTCACGCCTCATCCTCAGACTAAATCCAGAGGGCTGAACCTGAGTCAGTGTGGGGTTGGTTGGTGTTACGTTTTGTACGCACAGAGCCCATGCTGAGGAAACCCGTATCTACGTGGTTTCCAGATGCAAATGGAGAAATCCTATCGAGTGGCTCCACCGGAGCTTTGCTTTCTTGAAACTGAGGTAGGATCAATAGTGATGAGAAGGTGTAGAAACAGTTTCAGATCCTTAAAGCTGGTAGACCAGTGTGTTCTGCACCTCGTGTGTGGAGGTTCCAGCTCCTTATCTGTAGCCTTCTTGTTCTCCTCAAGCATTTGAGGAGTTTGAATGAAATTTCGTTATATTTTTTCTTTTCTGCCTATGCCGGCACTCCTCTGTCTCACACTTGCCTTCCTCTTCCTCAAAGAACCTTTTAGCTTAAAACTTAAAAAAAATAGGTGCCTGAACATAGCTTTGGGAGACAGAGTTGGGCTCCCTTTTCTTACAGGTCATTAAATTAGTCTCTGATAATTTGTTCTTTTTTATTTCAAATACAATTCTAGTTCGGCAGAGTCATAAGTGCTCCTAACACTGTAAACTAAAAGTGTAATTTATCTAGTTTTAATGACTGCAACAGCATTTACATGTTTGTCTCCTTCCTTAGGAATCTGGTATAATATCCTCAGAGGTATTGGAAAGCTTGCTGTCATCATAAATGTAAGTAATTCGGCATGAATAAAATTTTAATTCCATAGGCTGGCTTTCCCATTCTGCTCCATTAGTTTTATTTCAGCATAAAACCCTTAAAATGAAGTGAAAGCATATGATATAGAAATTTCCTAAAATATTAGAGAATTGGATGCACTGTTTATTTTAAAGTTGTGGTCGTAGTAGCAAGAATATAAAATAGCAAGTAGTCGTTGCTGCTTTTTTCCAGAATGTTTTCACGAAACAGTTTTGCCCTTCAAACAACTAAGGTCACACCTGCTTACTTTTGCTCTTTTGAAATAATATCACTAAGATGATGTATTTTTTTAATTTCAATGCTAAAACCTATTTAGAGTCTGGTAGTCAACTGGGTTGACTAATTAGTTCAGCTCATCAGAGTTCAGTGTCCCTCCAGTGAAAATCTGGCCTGGAACTGCACTGCTCTCGCTCAGATACCTCTGAAAAATCCATGAAAATATTTTTGTTTCCTTCAACGGTGAACAGCCCAGCCCTTAGAAAAGTTTAGCATGCCGTAATATATTCATGTATGTACTTATCTAATATTGTATATGAATAGACATCCACAGTGATCATCTTCGTTGCACCCCACCTGGGGAAAGATGAAAAAAAGCTGAATGACAAGCTGAAAACATGTTTGCAGTGCAGCAAAACAGGGGCTGCGTAGCGCTTATGGCCACGCATCCGTGGGCCCTCTCAGGTTTTTCACCATTAACCAGACTGAAAGTCCCGTCGTTTTGCCCACAGGTGTCTGTTGTGCTATGGCCAAACCATTCTTTTGGTTATTTGGTATGCTGCCTTAATTTGTCTTTACCATTTCTCCTCTTTTCCTTTGGAAATAATTTATCTTTTTTTTTTTTTTTCCCCTCTTTTCTTCCGTGTAGTCTCTCTTCATCATTATCCAGTGTTATTTTTCCCTCTTTGATCTATGTATTACCCCTCTTTATCATAAAATAAGTAAAACATTTTGTACTGTGTTTGTTCCGCATGTACGTGAGACTTACGCCAGTGAGAATGTTTCATGATAATGATAAATGAGAAAGGCTAAATTTATGAAGAACTCAGCCGAATTGGCTGTCTTGCATTTTCTGCATGACATTTTTAGAAAATCTTCTGAAATAATGAAACAAAACACTATTTTTGAGACCATAAAAATAAAACTGGGCTCAGTCTGCTCGTCCTTTTATCTTGATGGAGTGAAAAAACACAGACAAATAACGGCCATTTGCAATGCAATGAGAATTCAAAGAGTCAATTCACTGTCAGTTGTTTGCAGAACAGAAAAGTACTTGGAAATCCATCAATTGGACCTCATACAATGCATCAGGGACAAGCTGTGACTGGGGGATGGGGAAACAGCGCCGTGTTTTGCCTTCCTCTGGTGCTGGGGGGTACGGCCACTTCATTCTCTGGGGAGTTCAAGTGGTTAACCACGTAGAAATCTCAGCTGGCGTGGAACTACTCCGTCTAATACTCTGCAACTTCGAAGAGTAAGCAGTAAATACTACCTTGTTGCAGCAGTGAATGCTCCATCTTTAGGGCCCCGTGGGCTGCAGCCTCCCCCCTAGTTTCCTGAAGCAGTCCCGAGTTGCGCGAGTTGTTTGGGCAAGACATACTCAAATATATTATTAACTTAAGCACTGCCTGAATATTGCGCTCACTCTTTACTCTTATGGCTTAGGCATTTGTGATCTCATTCACATCCGACTTCATTCCACGCCTCGTGTACCTGTATATGTACAGTGAGAATGGCACCATGCATGGCTTCGTGAACCATACACTATCCTCTTTTAATGTCAGCGATTTTCAAGCAGGAACAGCTCCAAACGACCCCATGGATCTTGGCTACGAGGTTCAGATATGCAGGTACTCTCTTGAATGATAACTAATTATAAATATTTTCACAGCCGACTAAGAGTGGGACCAATTTTTACATTCCTGGGACAGGTCCGTTGTATTTTCAATACCTCTTTAGCACCTTGGTGGCCTTTTATATCAGATGGATCCATCACCTTGAACATCTTGGCTTACATATTAAGCAACCACAAAACCTGTATATGAAGTACCACTTATTTTGGGAAATAGGGATTAGCGTTGTTAAATTCAGCATCTGCCCGTGCAAAGATTTTTATTATTATATATTCCCTTTTTCAGGAAAAGAGATAAATAATGGTAAACAGCACTATGACGCTTTAAGGGAACAAAATGATGTTGCTCTGATGTCATATTGTTGTACCACATGCTCTTGATATAATAACCATGACTTCACAGTTCAGCTCTCTTTTTTGTGTAGTTTCTGTAGCAATTCCTGATGAGAGTGATAGCATCCTTATCTGCTCTGGAAGTTAAGGCCTACTTAAAGTGTCATTGTACAGGAAATCTGCGTGCCTGTAACAATTTTGACGTATTCTTTTCATTTTTGAAGATTATTGTTGCATATTTCTGCTTATGAAGCAATCTAGGTCAGGGCTGAAATGCTTGCTTTGCCTAGGCTTCCTTTAGATATGCATCACCTTCAAAACAAATATTCTAACTCTTAGAATTGGGGACCAAAGCCAAACATAACAGTGAAGCACTTAGACCAGCACAGCTGAAAGGGGGACAATGGGGTTAAGGAGAGGAAGAAGAGAACAAGGAGTCCATGGGAGAAAAAAAAATGATGACTTTGGTATACATATACTGAAGAATTACACGAACTGACCAGTAAAAACCCCACCTTTGTAATTGTATTATTTTTCAATTTATATTCTTTATAAATGTGAATAGTGCAAGTTAATCTGCTGCAATGACTGCTAAACAGAAAAATCACTTTGAGATGAAAGAAAAAAACAACAACAACAAAATTGCATATGTATTATCTTTGCTTGCTTTTACTTTCCCCTGCTTTCCTTCTGGTGATCTTTGGGCACAGGATAAATGAGGTTGACAAACACATTTTTAGCAGAGAATTTACAGAACAGAAGTGTTGATGGTCCAATACAAGAATGCCAGGTTTATTTGCTTTCAAGTCGCAGCCTCTTTCTTCTTCCCATCCCATAATTTCTTCCATATTCCAGGGATTTGTAAATCATCTGAAAATATGGAACCCTGATTCTTTCAAAATAATGACAGGATGCTGTGGGTTTAAATTCAATGTATTTTTCTTGGTCCCATTTCTAACAAGTTATTGTTGATCAGCTCATAGATTTTCCATAGGCCATAGCGAAGGCAAAATTCTCCCCTTCTCTCCGTATGGCAAGATTTAGCTGTGACCTTTTCCTAATTACGAACAAGGAGATCACCACGTAGCATAACACACTCTGTGGGGCTGAGATTAGTATTTTCATCTTTAAAATTAGACTGAAAAATATATGGGTTTTTTTTTACCAATGGTAACAGAAAAGAAGTTATCTGAGCTGCGTAGTTTACTCCGTCTTTATGCAGAATTGATATTATTTGTATTCATCAGAGGGTATTAAGATTGAAGACCTTTAATTATGAGTAAAACCTGAAGGCTGTGGGAGGCTTTCAGCTGTGTCTTGCGTCTGAGAGGTTAATACAGCGTCATGCTGTAACAGCGACCTTGCTTTCAGATGGTACTGTTCCCCTGTTGGGTGTTAATTCCTCATGGTGATGAATTTTCTGAATGAGCTCACTGATTCTCTGAGTCTTGTTTTGCAGATACAAAGATTATCGAGAACCCCCCTGGTCTGAAAACAAGTATGACATTTCAAAGGATTTCTGGGCTGTCCTAGCAGCAAGATTAGCATTTGTGATAGTTTTCCAGGTAGGTTATTCTGCAGGCACTTTTTATATAAGAAAAGAGTTACTGTATTTCTTCAGCTACGTAAGGCAAACCACCTTTGGAAATAAGTTATCAGGGCAAAGAAAATACCTTCTTCCTCAGCTGGTTCATGCAAAAGCAAAGAAATTTGCCCGTCCTCATTCACCTTCTTCCACCCACCCACCCACCGAGGCCCAGGTATATCCCAGTGGAAAAATTCATCCCCTGGGTTTCCCTGAACTGGTTTGATGCAGAAGCAACTTAATGACCTTAGTGAGCAGCAAAGCACAAGGCTGATGCTAATTGGGTCCCACGGATGCCTCCAGTTGGACGTCAACGAATTCACTGAAGCAGCATAAATTTAATCTAAACTCATTTCTAGACGTAGCCAAGAAATTAAATTTCCAAAATATCCCAGTTAGAGTTTATATCGCATCTGAACAAGAAGGCAAAATCTTGTAATTTTATTCTAAATGACATAATGGCATTATTTGATCACAACAGTGATGCTGGTTATTGTGACACAAGTGGCTTAAGTCTGCCTTATCTAAACAACTTATTTCAAAACTTTTATTCCTTTTTTTTTTTTGACAAAATATGTATCTTTTTTGTGAAAGACCTCCCTTTTGTTGAATCAAGTTTTTAAATCAAACTTTTCATTGGAATCGATTTTACCAACTCTCATCATTTTACCTCTTGCTATTTGCTTCTGCCTTTCTGATGAAAAACTCATAAGTAAGCCATTTCCCAGTGGCAGTATTTCCTTTGGATTTCTGAGTGGCTGTGACAGTATTTTTACATAAATCAGAGATCTGTGCCTGCCGTTTTTCTCTCTTTCTAGCATGAACAAGAAGTTGAGGTGAATGTGGCTCAGTATCAGGCTTGCGACGTGCAGTTGAGCCCAACTCAAATGTTGTCCTTTCTTCATTCTCCCTTCCTAAGTACACCAAAATGGCCCCTTCCCCTACAGTCATCCTTTCATTTGACCTTGCTGACATTTTCTCACAATTTTATTTTCAGAACTTGGTCATGTTTATGAGTGACTTTGTTGACTGGATTATCCCAGACATTCCCAAGGACATTAGTCAGCAGATTCATAAAGAGAAAGTTCTCATGGTGGAGGTCTTCATGAGAGAAGAGCAAGGGAAGCTGCAAATGCTAGAAACCTGGAAAGACAAGGACAAGAAAAAAGGTGAAAACTGTAACAATCACAGCCCCCGACTCTCCAGGAGCCACAGTGGGAGCTTGTCTTCCTGCCACTCGTATCCTCTTGACGTATAGAAGAGGAGGGCGTTGAGTATGTCGGGGCATTCCACTGATACACAAGCCATCGCGTAAAGGGCAGGACTCGATCAATGGACAACCTGGTGCATGTTGAAGGATGTGCTGCCATTTTGCTCCCATCTTTGTGAGAAATGCTCTTCTTACAAACATGGAGGACCACATTCTATTTCTGATAATGTTGTTTTTTTCTTTTGCACAAGCAGTAATGCAGGGAATTTTTATATTTCATTGATAGATAACACTATTGACGTTGGTGTGCATTAATAAATGCAGATACTTAGTACGTCTTGATAGAGATATTCTCTGAGAATTTGACCGTAGCCTATTAATTAACTAACTAAATAAAGGTAAATTTTAAGTAATAATAATCCTACTAAATGTAAAATATTTTTGGAACCCCAGGCTTGAAGGTCTGTGGGGTAACTAGATAACGTATATGCAAAATCAGCTTTAGAGTGTGCCCTGGTATTCCTTTTGGCAGGAGACAAACCACGTAAAGCCTCCCAGACTGACTGGCTTTCCAAGTAGGGTTTAGCTCTGCTGGCAGACGTCTGTGTTTGAACCTGCTGCTCTGAAACAAGCAGAGCTCCCGCTGAGCTTGAGAGTCAAACAGGTGCGTGGGGCACTTGTGGCAATCTGCTGCGTGCCCGAGACCTTCACCGGGGCGCTGCTCTCTTCAGAAACATCAGAAAAGTGAATCTGGAAAAGTTCTTTTTTTACGAGTGAACGACTGATGTGGATGAAGCTAACTTGGTGCCCCAGGCTGCATCAGCTGAGTTTGAGCAGTCGCCCAGCGGCTCCTCGCTCGCGACCAGGCAGCAGCAGCACAATTCCGGAGATCCTCCCAGCAGGTAGAAGATCACAGAGCATTTTGTTAAATGGTCTGAATTAACGAGCACATGTAGAGCTACAGTGACTCACACTGCCCTGCCTAGTACTCGGACACTGTTGTGGCTGAGGAAATTCCCTTTTTCCCATGGTTTTAGCACATCCCTTCCGTAGCCAGGCTTTTCTCTGTAGCCCTCTATCCTCTGCAGGAGAAAGGAGTCTGCACCCGTTTTTCACAGCCAGTTGCTCCCGCAGACTTTCTGCTGTTGAATGGCATTTCCCAGAGGCTGTGCTGGAGGAGTAAATCCAAACCATGTCCCACTTACTGTCTTCAGTGGAAGTTTTGCCTGCACTGGGGCTACAGGACCAGACCTTCAGTTAGTTACAGGACTTTTATTTTGTCTTAAAACACTCTTATCTTTTGTACAAGGAGCTTCCTTAAAGTATAAGTCTAAATTCCATACTTACGAAGCCTAGCTCAATCCCATCACTACGACTCTTTTTAAGAATAGTACATTTTAGTTTTGCTCTGTCAAATGATAAACTGCACTTCCAAATAATATTGGTGCAATTAGCCTCATTTCTTTTATCGCTTTGTCTTGTCCATGGCACTTGCATTACAAATATAAAACTGAAAAATAAAACAAAAATGAAAGATTTCTTTAAAGTCTAACTACTGTATGGTTTGTTACAAAACCAAACGTCAAAAGACTGTTTTCAAGAGAAGTTAGTTATTTCTTTTTTCCTTTTTTCTTTGCCAAACTAATTTAAAGATGGATGCTAGAACTTAAAAAAAAATTTGCCATATTTAGCTTTTGATGTATTTATTTGTTTTAAAGTATGTGATAAACTTGATATTTTTCTGTAGTCTGTCCAAAGAAGGTACCAGAAAAGAAATTATGTGGAAGAATGAAAATGGTATTAACCAAATATTCTTGAAGCTTATTTAAAATATTGATCCAACCAAAGATTTTTATTAATAAAGGGCTTATATTTTGTTAACTCTTGTTTCTGTTGTATTTTGACTTGCAGGAATGTCACTATTTTTAAAATGTGTAACTTATGATAGCTTACTGCTGCAGGGCCAAATCCTGCCTGATTTATTCACACAATGAGCATTATGTGCGGTAGTAGGTGTTTTACCAGCTCAGGCCCACTGATTGCAATAGGACCGAGAGTGGGAATAAATCAAGCAGAATTCTGTCCGTCCATCTTGTTGAAAAAGTGTTCTTCCTCTCATTCCTCGGTAGCCCAAAAGATCCACGAGAAAGCCAAACAGGAACTACCTGTTCTGAAGAGAAATCTTAGGGAACGTCCTCGAAGGGAATCTCATCTGTAAATACTTAGCCGAAAGTATTCCCAACTTAATACTGACATTCCTGTAAATGGTAGAACTATATCCTGAACTCACACTTATCAGAATTTTTCATTATTTGCTGAAATCATGGAATAGTAACAGTTGCTTATACTTTCTTTTGTACAGTAAATTGTTTGAAATGGAATTTTGTATATAAAAACTGTATTACTACTTAGATAACTATAAAACTCTTTCATGGAATAATTTTTTTAAGAAAAGCAAATATATACTAAATCTGTTTTAGTTCTTTTTTTTTTTTTTCTTTGAACACTTATTTGAAATAAACTTAAATATACAAGAGTTTCTCCTGTGGGACAGGTTCTGTTCCCAATCCTCCTTGTGCTCTGAGTGTGCAACTATAAGTACTATTAGATTTGAGAAATACAGTAATTTTTGTTACAGTTTGCCTAAAACTGGATCTGCGATGCCCTTCCCAGTGCTTCTTGTGCGCTCAGACAGCAGAGGCCAGAACTGAGGTTTGTCTGCATTCATTTATGCATCTTCCTAACAACATAGCAGGTAAATCTTGTGTTCTAGCTGCTTTAGACACCCACTTCGAGGTTAAATGAACCCCACCTAAGATGCGTCTGTCTCTGTGAGTACAAAGGGAGGTTTGGCTTCTAGCACAGATGTAGATGGCTGCACCATGGACACTGAATATTCAGTGATGGATCTTAGCCTGGGAGCTTTAATTTTCTACTGATTTTAGTCTTAGGCATTTAACAAAACGTAATGTGTAAGAGCTGTCACTAAGACGTCTGAAATAGGCTCATAACGAGGAAAAATGCTATTTATTTTGTTCATTTAAACTGAAAAATGTATTCATTATTAAGAAAAAAAAATGAAATGGTAAAACCAAAGGAATGAAACTCAGGGATTCCTTCTTCAGCTGTGTCTTGTGGAGTTCAGCTCTGAAGGGAATTAGCTGAGGAGGCAGAATGGATACACTGTGGACGTCACGTTTTTATTGCCTTGTGGGACCTGTACAAGCAAAGCTGGGCTCAGAACCTGACTTGCCAATTCCAATTCTTTCTCCTTCTTCCATTTAACTGTTCTGTGAGAAGGCAAAGCATGAGGCTTCATACCAATTCTCCCTTTCTAGCTAGAGAATATGAATGCTCTAACTAATGGAAACATAGTTAGAAGGTGGGAATTCCATTCCAAGATAACGGATATGAAAACCAGAAGCAGGTCAATCACTGCCTAGCTGGTAACTGGTTTGGTTTTGTCAGTTCTTAAAGACAAAATAGTAGATACGAGCTCATTAAATATAAGACAATGCCTTCCAGAAAGAGATTTGCACTGCGCTTGTGGTACTTTTCATGAAAGTTTTTGTTAATATACATGATGCAAGTAGAAACAGGTTTTTGTTTTGCCAATAGCAAATTAGAGGCAGGATTATGCTAATAGGGATTCCTTGAAAAAAGGGGGAAAAAAAGAAAAGTTAATACAGAGAAGCAGGGATCTGGAAGTGACCAAGAAATAACTGCACATACCTTGATGTGACTCACAGCTACCATATGGGCCAGGTTTGGCAAAAGATAGCAATATTTGTATTTGTAGAAATACAGCTGAATTCTGTATTGATTTGACAGTATCTCCATGACGTGCATTCAACCTCTTCTTGGGCATGCTTCTGCCACAGAATTGTAAGTGTGAAACCCCATTTCCCAGCCCCACTTTGACCAAAGGAATAGAAAAAAAACCAAACACAACAACAAAAGAAAACCCAATGTATCAATGTCTTAAACAGGAAAATCATTATACTGGTTTACTCGGTCCCAGAGCGAATGCAGACAATAGTAGGAAAGATTACAGCTGGCAGTGGCTGTGTAGACCGTTTCTGAGCCATTGCTAAAACACGCCGATTGTTTTTCGCTGCCCAAAGTGTGTGGCAAAGACACAACTTCAGTTGGTGCATCTGAGGAGGAAATCATACCCACCGTATTGTGTTGACAGTACCAGTCTGAATCTTCTGGCTTTCCATGTCATTGTGTTTCTAAGATACTGTCTTACAAATATTTTGCAGTCTTAAATAGCTTAAGGGTGAATAAGCCTCAAGTCAAGGCACAGGCACATTTCTATTTTTAAAACCTCAGTGCTCTCTGGTCCTGAGCTGTTAATGATCTTTTTGGCTGTTGTGATTTCCAATAAGCAATAACAAAACAATTTACTTTTCATCTTGTTACCTCAGGAGCCTGAACTCTCATGAAGTTTCGTAGATCACTTGAGTCCATTTATATTTTCCCACGAAGTTTTCAGAGTAAACAACTCCTTTCCTCTTGCCCCTGAAGAAACTGCGTCGTAAAATTTATATGGATTCCATTCAAACTCTGGTTCAATTCTTTTCACATTTGAGTACTATTTATTCCATGACCAAACGCAATATGCCATTTTTAGTACAGCAGAGAAAAACCAAGGTTTTCTTAACCTCCTCTTTTTTTTAGCCCAACAGGCCTTTCTGAAGAAGAAACTCAATGTGGCTTCTTTTTAATTTTAAGCTATTTCTTTAATTTTTCAAATCATGCATGCTGCCTGATGCGAGGCCAGCTGAAGCCAAAGAAAATATTTCCTTTGACTCCCTTTGACCACAGCGTACTTTGCATGAGACTAAGCGTTGCTTATTGAATTAAGGTTCCACTTACAATAAAAATTCTTGACACTTACTCTATGGTACTTTTAGAACCCAGAGTGTCAGCTAAAGCCAAAATATACGGATACAGATGAGTTGTGCAAGTAGCAGAGTTGTGCAAGTAGCAGAGGTCTGCACACCATTGTGTTAGTTTCCACGAGGTAAAGGGCTCAGAGAATCAACGGCCATGTGAGCTTAGTTATAAAAGTTTGAAGGTTTTGAGGTCATAGCTTTCGTCTTGCTTAGTACCACCTGCGTGACAAAACTCATGCCAAAATGGGGAATGCATCCATCACAATGCTCATGGGAAAAAGAATCAAAACACAAAATATTTAGCAGAGTGCTTGTGCTGAACAAACTTAAAAGCATAACAAAGTCCATTTTTCAGAGCAAGAGTTAAATGCAGGTAGTTAAGCAATCTTTCTTAGAGCAGAAGAAAAGGTTGCTCCCTGTTTTTACTTCTAAATGAAAACAGAGTGGCCATCTTCTCCAGCTGAAATATGAGACACAGTCTAGGGAAACGGTGCAAACAGGGAAAGGAGGAAGAAAAGGCTTTCAACTGATGTTCTCAGCTCCAAGTTAGCTGGCAGACCAGCCACAGAGTTGTTTTTCTGGAAAGAAAATCACTTCCTAAGGTGAGGCCATCTTGTAGGTAGGTTATCAGGTAGCCTTTGCCAATGTTCCTGTAGCAGTACGCAATCTCATCCTGCCCAGCAGTGCAATGCTGTTGATCTTGGTTCAGCTGAAAGCTGGAAGGCTTTGGTCCTTTGGAAAGAAGTGGATGAAAGTGGAGTAAGAACGGGAAGGCCTCTCCAGCATCAGTGAGGCCTCAGTGACTATGCTTTCTCCACTGATGTACTGAGTTGCAAATAATACCGTGATCCTCAGCAACCAAAAATAAACAGTTCCTCTAGGAACACTTATTTTTAATGTTGATCAGAATGATTTATAAACTCCCACACAGCTTCCAACTTTGAAGTCAGGCCTCAGGTGGTACAAGCGCTTCGGTTCTGCAGTCAGTAAGCCTCTCAAGCCGCAAAGCTGATGTGCAGGTAAGTGCCTGATCTGCCTGCGCTGCCTGCCTTGAACCGAGACGGCAGCGTTGCGTCATCCCGGCATGGTGCTCACGAGCATGGAATTCCCATCTGTCCTGGCAGGAGCACGCGATTAGCTGAGCAGCTCACATTTCTTAATGTATTAATCTTCAGAATATATCTGTAGGTAAAGAAGGTAGGTAATTACAAGTAAATAATCATTAAGTGGGAAAGTAATAAATCTTAGCAGGCTAGACTACTCCAGGTTTACTGCACAACCTCTCAGGTCTCTAAGACCTGGTGGATTCTGGGCCACACACAGAGTTATTTAGGTATTTTACTCTACTCAGGTGCTGTTGGCAGTGGGAGGGAGTTGGGAGGAGGGAAGGAACAGTGAAAGTACTTAGAGTAAATCAATGTGAATTTCTGCTGCCTCTTGTTCCTGGCTTCAAAGAGCAAAAGAAGTAAAACCAAGAGTCAGCTGTGAAATCCTACTGAACATCTTCACTTTTGTCTGTTTGAATTTTACTTCTGAAACCAAATTTCTCCGCATCTTTATGATGCTTGTCTTTTAGCTCTCACCAAAGAGCTGTAGAGCTAAGCTGGTAATCATCTCTGGGTCTTGTGGGTAAGAAATGACAGTAAACCACTTCCAGGTTCAGGTACTTGGCAAAGATGTAACACAGGCTACTTCTGCTTTAAAAAGCCTTGCTCCAAAATCAGTGAATAACAGCAAAGCCCTGTGTTTATGTGTATGTTTGAGAGACAAGAGAGGGTGAGCTTGGGTCTGATCTTACATTGCAAGTCACTTAATTTTGGTTGTATCTCTGAAGAAGAGCTTCTCAAGAAAAAAGAAAATGCAGTACGTGAATTTTTTTTTTAGGGTAGGCAGACAAAGCTGTGGTGTGTATGACTTCCTTCCTTCTTCTAAAGTAAACAGACTGTAAGGAAAATATATAAATTCTCTCTATATAGTGTTATATTAATCCATTCTTCTCTCAGTAAGTCATGCTCTTTCATAGACTTTTCATCTCTGGGAACAAATGCAACAACTTTCCACCGTCTTTGTATATGTAAATGAACTCCAAATTGTGGCTTAAGACTAACTTGTAACTGGTTCTGACTACAACGCTGAGGACTAGCTCAAATTAAAGTGTTTCTTTAGAGAGCAGAGAATACTGCTTCCCTCACCCGGCCAGGAATCAAGGGAGGGACATGATGAAACCAGATTTGCTTTGTTATTTACTATATCTAAACCCCTATGAGTAACTAACCTAGTCATATCCTGTGTCACTTAATGGTTGCATAAAACTATTCATGTTTTAAAAGGAAATTAGCACTCCGGATAATAACCGTACTGTGTTCGAGCAGACAAAGCACTCCCTCTCTAATCGGATTTGAAAAAAAACTTACACCTTCCAACTTCAGTGACGGCGACATAATGACTCAGCTGGAAAAACACTGTATTGGCACATTCTCAAAGGGAAGAACAAAAATCCAGTTATCTTTCCTCTAATAGGTAATGCCACTGCCATCGTAAGGTGTGTGTCTGTGTGTGTGTGTGTCTGTGTCCACCTCTTGCCTTCTCACTGTCTCCAGTAGCGAGCTCACAACACCTGAGTTTAACTCAGAAATCGAGCAAGTGTGGCCAGGCTCATTCATATATATTTATCAAAGTGAAATTTTAGTAGCTCTGGGAGACATTTACCCAAGATATTTTCTGGTCTGTGACGAGACCGTTCTGCAGGCTGGGTGCAGAGACGTGGCTGGGAAAAAGGTTACATTTTTCACACCACTTCTGTGACGATCACCAGGTCCAAAGCAGAGTCTGTTCATGCAGAAGAGATTAGAGCTGGAATATTCACAGACAAAAAAAAACCAATCCCTGCCGCTACTTTTTCAACTGCAATGCTGTGTAGCAGGCTACCGAGTGCTGCCGTCCTCAGTGAGGAAAGGGGAAGAAAACCCTTTCCTTAGGTGAGAGGATGAAGTCCTGTGGTATAGACCTATTCGCCTGCTTGTAAGAAACATTTCCAAGTGGTGCAAACTTGTGCCAAATTTGATCCATTTTCTGCAAAACAATTAATTCTAAGTTACCCTAGACTTTTTTATAGCTGCTCAGAATATTGTTATTTTCCAATGCAAAGAAGGGGACTGAAGAAAAACAGCTCCATTTATTTTCCATCCATGAAAATAAATCTTAATATGGTAAGTATTTACCTTTTCATGTTTTTATTGGGCTTGGGAACTGGCAATAAGCAGCTTAGAAAAATAAAGAACAAAACTACATACTCTTCAGAAATTAATCAGTATTGGCTTTCAAGCCTGGCAACCAGAACCACTGGATTATTTTCCTGGATGCACAGCAATGTCCAGCTCATGTCTTAACTTCATTTGCTTCGTTCTCAACCAGTCGCAGAGCCCACCCCTGCACAGTGAGGTACAGGCCCCAGGATGGATCTGGGAGTCAGTGTGTTGGAGCAAGTGTTGGACTCACAAATTACTTAAGTACAGTGGCTCTTGACCACCCTAAGGGAGATATTTTGCCTTCAGACCACGCCGGTATCTCTGTGTGGCACCACCAAAGACAGGAATGTGGATGGACGTGCCTCGGCATAAGTTAACATGAGATTTGGCATCTACCATATTCTGCCATAGGTTTATCTTCAGGAGGCAATTGCTCAGAACAGCTGCCTCATGTGGCAAGTCTAAGGTAACCCTCAGAGAGCAGACACTTCCGATGCTCTACAGGTCACCTTAGCCTAGTTCCAGCAAGGACAGAATAGAATAGAAATGGAAAGGGCCCAAAAAGAGATCTAATGATCATTCACTGCTATTTGAGGAGTTTTTTTGTTTCCTCCCTGGCTTATTTCACAATGACATTCCTCTGCAGACAACCCTCGTTTTCTGTTTTCTCTGTTCTTCTGTTTTTCCAAGTGCAAAATTGATGTTGCAGAGCTCAAGTAATAAATATGGTTGAGAGGAATGAAATGTGCTGGTCTAATATATACACAAAGCTTTATTGACATGTGAAATGTTTGTCTGAATGATTTCAGACTTACATGGTATGATGAAAATTCACTACAAAAATAGGTAAAAAGTCAAGTCAGAGGTTTTTATCTGGAGAAAATAAACAAAAGTCTACAATTTACCCTTCCCCTAAAGTTAAACTAACTTCTTCTGCCAACAATAACAAAACAGAACTACATCAACACAACTATATCAACACTTCTTCTGTTTCAATATTAAGTTCAAGCATCTGTTAACAACTTATTGCTTGTTGTTGTTGTTACTTGGCCAGATCTTTTATCTGTATACAACCTATTTGTGCCAGAGTTCACTTTCTTTTCAATACTTATTTGCTTTTCCCACACTCCACTTCTAATTGTCTCTCTTTCAGCCCACAATAATTTAACATTTCTTGGAGGCCCTTTTGTCACAGACGGTTTTCTCCTAGGGGCCTACGTCTCTTCACAAATAGTTTCTTTACTAGAGCACTTCTTTCTACGCCAGGTGTTATAGCAACAGAGGTAATATCTGACAAAAGAAACAAGGACGGATCAATTCATTCACAAAATAAAATGGAAAAACTGTCATTTCTTTGCTGAAAATGTGCATTTTAGGATTTTGCAAATGATGAATGAGAGGCACTGAATGAGTGTATTAAGAAATTGTATGGAAATCAGTTTATTCACCATGCGTGTAAAAAAACACAAGGAAGTAAGGAAGCAAACAAAAAACCTGTTACGGCCCAGTTCAGCTAGTAGGGAAGGGGTTGTAGTTTTTTAATACTGCTTTTCTCTTGAAGACAACAAAGAAAAAACTGAGATGTTCCTAATCCCTTGAGACAGAATGGCAGTTATAATAACAGAAGTGTACAATTGAGTGGACCTCAGCAAATAAATAACTCCTCAGCACTGAGACAGGATTAAATATATCTAGTCAATGCAAAGAAGTTTGTCCAACCTGTGTCTCAGAACTGTCAGGGATGAGAATCTTCAGTTCGCCCTGGGTTACTTGCTATTGAATTGTCTGATAAGATAGAAAAGTTATCAAAGCTGCTTCATTTAAAAATACTGTAGCTCTTAAATACTCCAGTTTCTGTGAACTCAGGCAACTAGAAACCGCATCCCACTGTGTTTCTCATTCCTCTACCAAAAGAGGCAAGAGCACCCCCCTCTCTAGCTGCAGGGCTTTTGAAAGCACCACGTGGTCCACCTGGAGGGTGTGCCTCAGCATACAGATTTCTCTTACTACAACGGAAGGCTTTCAATTTTGATGCCATCTCCACTGTATGGATATTCCCCTTTTTGCTTCCACTTGCTGAAAAAAAAGGAAAAAATACCCCTTTGAAAATTCTACTTCCCCTTGACCATCAGCCCAACCAATCTATTAAGTACCATTAAGCAGCTTGTAAAGAAACAGCAGTAGACCAGCACGCTCTCCTTGACATGACTCGTTTCTGCCTCTGAAGACACCTATTGACTATCTCTTCATCCTGCATATTATTTAAAGCAGCTACACCATCAAGTCTATCAAGATACAGTCCTGATCATCTGAGTCCTTCACCTCTCTCTGCTCTGTAAAACCAGACAGGAGTTCCTACAGAAGCCCATCCTTTGCACCTTAAAAGCGTGGGAGCCAAGCTTTAACCTCATACAGCAGGACTGAACTAACAGCGCTGATTTAAGCTGTAAACTTATCGAAGGTAAGCAAAGCATGTGCAAAGCAGGAGGAATGTAGCCCAGAACAAAAGCAAAGAAGAAAAATACATGTATTAACACTAGAAACTCTACCTGTGTGTAGCCCTTGCTGTGGGCCTCAGAAAGGAGAGAGATGTCTTTCAATATCTGCATTACTATCTCTGTTTTGAGCATGCCATGTACTGTGCTGAAGTAGCTATGTTGCAACCAGCATTGGAAATAGCTAGATTAAAATTAGTTCTGGTGTGCCAACAGCATGCTGCAAGCACATCCCTTGTTAGAGAAGAGGGGCTGGCTGAGAAAGCAAGCAATTAATGCTTACAGAAAGCTATTTGTCATACCAAGAATAAGTTGCATGACAGTAATAGAGAAAACAGTAATCACAGGTGCACTCAGTGACTCGTATACTTGTTAATGAGCACTAATAGCACAGCCGATTACACCAGAGGAATTGCAGCTCCTGCAGAAACTGTCAGACATTTCCACAGCCCCATAGCAGATCAGAGTACGTTGCAAGAGCAAAGAGGAGACAGCCAGAAATGTAGGTTGCCTTGGCCTGAAAACACAAAGCATCTTCCAGAGTTTCCATGCCAGCTCATCTCAGGCACCCGTGGTTCAGTACAGCCGCATACATTTTACCAAAACATTTACTATTCAGGACACATGGATTCCTATCCTGCTTTTTAAAGCAGCTGTTTAATAAGTCAGGACCCCTCCCAAGCAACCTTTCAGCCACCCCACGTTTATTCACGCAACGTGACAGTGCACAGACCCTGCAAAGGGCACCCACGCGCTTCGCAGTCTCTAAATGGGTGTTTGTTGCCTCAATGTCCTGGCGACCGACACCTCACTGAAGGCTCGGCAGAAATGAATCTTTTTTGGCTCGCTTTGCCCTGCTCCTCCAGCGAAGACCGTGAAGTCAAAAGGCTCAGTTTGAAGTACTCCCAGGCTTCGAGCTCCCTCTGCAGTATTTTGCAAGGAATCGTCTTGCCTCAAGAAACCTCTAAACTATTTGTTTAGGAACTGGATCATTCATAGCACTTAAATTTCTGGGAAACTTCCACTGAAATCTGAGCTGGCCTAATAAATCATTTCTATTAAGTTTTATTCTGATGTGGAGCGGTTATGATCTGTTGACCTTGGCAAATATTTTCTGTGCTAAAGCCCCGTGAATTGCTTTCAAAGGAAATAACTGGAGGAAAACAAGTTGCTTGGGTATTTTCATCTGTGAATGTGTAAAAGTAGAGTTAACGGGTCAGATTCAGACATAACAAAAGGGACTACTAAATCACTAAGCTAGACATCAGGAGTGAGTTTAAAAGCATTTAAGTGATGATTTATATCTTAATTAAATTATGATTTGTTTCTTTTAGTTCCATGTCTGTTACTAGCTTAGACTCCCTTAGAATTACACTGATATATGGAATCACGTTCACGCCTTCTTGTATATCATTGCTGAATCTGACCGCTAAGTTCCTATAAACCTATTAAAATCTCAGCTGATATTGCTTTTAATTCCATGTCAAGGGATAGAGACTAGAGGTATAAATTACACTATTTAGACTTTCTTCACGTAGACTTGTCTCTGAATTCGGCCGCCTGCCATCACCAGGCACAAACTGTACCATGTGATTTGGTTCCTCTTGTTTTGTAGAGTCATCTTCCTCAGCAAAATTAAAATGAGATTTTTTTTATTTAACTGGATTTTTTACTTATATTGTTACTAGGGTTTATATCTGCTTTCTAAATTAATGCACACACTGCAAATATATTTCTCCTTGGCATCACACTAGCATTCTTATTAAAGTTCTCTCCTTCAGTTTCAAGTATATTCAGGGCTGCAGAAAGAAAATGGACCTCTTAATTCAGGCACATCTCATCCCACCTCAAATTCTTAGTGCCAGTTCCTCTCACTATTTACTGGAATATGTGCGTTAGCTGCTTTTTAAGGCTGGGGTGATCAGATGACCTGTCATCTTTCCTGGATGAGGAACATAAGGGAGGAAAAAAAATAAAAAGGCAGCTGATGGAAGTCTCAAACTTATTGTGAATTACCAGCTATTGTGAATAACCAGATGGTTAAAAATCACAGAAAATACTGCTAATACTATAGCAAAGGAAACAATTCGAAGGGAATGCTTACTTGGAGGAGACAAGGTCGCCCAGTGTTTGTATAACTTGGGAGGATTATATGCGAAACAAATCTTGTATTCAGTATGAAATAGGTATCTTCTTGTATCATTGTGCCCACCACTGTGGATGCACAGATGGGCTCCATGCACGTAGCCAGTTCCATATATTGGCTTTCTTGATCATGTGTAAGACTAGTTCTGTGTAACACACTAAAACAGAATGCTGAAAATCTAGGGGTTTTATCTAAGAAGGGCTTGTGCCTGTAGGAGTTTTAGAAATGTTTTGGGATTAGGAGTTGCTCCTCACATCAGAATGTGAGACTGGAGAAGGAAATGCAGAAAATGGTAACACGTTCTGGCTCACGTTTCTGAGATGGCAACCTTTCTATGACAAGGACCATAGGTCTATTCGTGTGTTGCAACAATAATAAATCAAAGACTGTACGAGAAACAATTTAGTAACACGGTAGCTTGGGGAATCAACATGCCAGTGTTCACAGAAGGAAGAAGGAAATCTCTGAACTACCTACACATGCTGTGAAGAAAAACCATTATGTTTCTTCTGAACTTTGGGCCTACAAGCAATGCAGTGAACTTGAACTTTCCCATTTAATAAAAGGTCACAAACTCTCACCTTGTACAAAAACTGCCTTTAAAATACAGGGATTTAACATTTGCCCTATTTTTTTCCCTTTTAAAGGTCAGGAGTTATGTCACGATTAGTGTTTGTGAGGAATAAAGCCCAGGCTGCAAGCCCCATGTTTCCAGCGAAAGGTGGGGTGGCCGCCAAGGCCACAAAGGGAGGGCAAAGGCTATTTTCCTGGGCATCTGCCCAGGACGGACACCATGGAGATAGTGTCTTTGGAGAAGGGGGGCCCTGATGCGGAGGCCCCATCCCTGGAAACACTCAAGGTCAGGTTGAACAGGGCTCTGATCGACTTGATCTAGTTGAAGATGTCGCTGCTCACTGCAGGGGGGTTGGACTGGATGGCCTCTAAAAGTCCCTTCCAACCAAAAGCTTTCTAGGATGTGGCCTTTCTTGCTCTTTGTTGAGCCAGTTCTGTTCAGCCTGTACTGCTCTCCTTTTCCCCTTCCACAAAAAAAAAAACACAACCAAACAAAAAACCCCAAAAAGTAACCCTTGTAGGTACACAAGCTCTCAAGAAGCCCAGTAATTCTGTATTAAATGGGGAACCTACAGTTCCCCCAACTTAGGGCTTGGCCAAGGCTGAGCACTGGGACCCAGCCCCCCTCCTCCTCCAGAAGACCGGCCGTGCCGAGCTCGGCTCCCACACACATTTTCTACTCAGCATCACAAGCCCATTCGCCTCCGCAGGGTTTTTTGAGCACTGCGCGGTTCCTAAAACCAGGCTAACTGGGGGCGAAGGTCGGGCTCTGCCCTGACGGGCCTCCGGGCGCGGCCGCCATTTTAGGGCGGGAAGCCGGGCCCGCCGCCCCCGTCACGTGACTTCCGGGCAGGGCAGGGCCGCGGGCGGGGTCGCGGCCAGGGCCAGCGGTCCGCCATCGTGGCGGCGCCGGGAGCGGCAGGTCGGGTCGGTCTGCCCCCGCCTCCCCGCCCTCTCGGCCTCCCGGAAAGTCGCTCTGTGAAAGCAGGAACGCAGCCCAGCCCCGGAGGGCGGGGACGGGGCTCCGGCAGCCTTTCCGCGCGGCCTGCGCCTCGCCGCGGGCCCGGCGGGGGTTGCGGTGTAGGCCTCGGCACCATGGACCCGTTCTTGAGTCTGCTGCACTCGTTCTCCCAGAGGTTGTCGGGCAATGAGCTTGCTTCCCTGAAGTTTCTCTGCCGGGACAAAATTGGGAAAAGGAAGCTTGAGGCTGTCCAAAGCGGCGGGGAGCTCTTCAGCATCCTTCTCGAGCAGCAGCTGATTGCGAGCGACAACGTGTCGTTTCTTGAAGGCTTGCTTGAGGGCATCAAAAGAGAAGATTTGATCTCGCTGCTAAAGCAGTTCGCAGAGGGAAGGGAAGTTAGTTCTGCTGATGATCAACCAGATCCGCATGAAAAACGTAAGTGGATTATTTTTTTAATCCCATTCCCCCACCCCCGGTAAGTCTGTACACATTCTCTAGCTGTGGGTACGCTTAGAGCAAACAGCACGGCTGCCCTCAGTTGCCTGCTGTAGCAGAGCCTGCTGCTAAGGGTGTTTCCGCTACTAACTGCTGCACAGGACTGTGTTGTACCCTGGAAGAGTACCATGAGGGCAGCATATGCTGCAAACAGCTTTCCTGAGCAGAAATTTCTACCCTTTTTTAATCAAACGGTCACTTGGAAATCTTGCTATGTACCTTGGATTCTAAGTATATCCAGCAGCTCTTCAGACATGGTATGACCTTCGGTATGTGCAATGCAGCAAGAGGAGTAGTGTTTTACTAAAAAAAAAAACCAAACTAACAAAAATTTTTAAATCGTCTCATCTTTCGTAGTAAATCCATCATTAACCTGATGTATTTCTGCTATTTCAGGTCTGCAGGACGCAGCTATTGAAGTTATATGTGAAAATGTCGGGAGAGACTGGAAAATGCTCATGCGAAAACTTGGTATCTCTGAAGTGCAAATGGAGAGAATAATGGCAGCCAACCCATATAATTTGCATGAACAGTTGTTTCAGTCACTTCGAGTGTGGCGGAAAGGGAAGGGAAAGGATGCAAAGGTGCTTGACTTAATAAAAGCTCTTCGGGCCTGTAATATGAATTTGGTGGCAGACAGAGTTGAACAGAAGCTTTTGCTACTGAACACTGGAACCAGATGAAATTAATATAGAAACACTTCCACATCTCACAGATATGGATGAAAAAAGTAAAAGTGACTTCTGTTTTCCTGATCCAAGATCAGTATCATTGGTTCTGTTACTTATTCTGCAATTAATTTTTGTGCCTTACTAGATTGATCTGTGATCAGATGAAGATTAACATACAACCAAATTCCTTTCAGGTAATGCTTTGTAGTTTGATGCTGCCTTTAGGAGATTTTAACTTTTTGAAGACCTAAACTCCATTTTGTAGAAATCCTTTTACCACTCACCTGAAAACAAGATTTGCTTCATTGCAGGCACTTTTCAGATGTATCTTCTCTGAAAATACATCCATGGAACACTTCTGAGGCAACTGTAATTTAAAGTTTAGGGGAGGTTGGATTTTTTTTTTATGTGGTCTATTCTAACTGTAGTGTGAAGGGGGAAGGCTTGGACCTCTTAGCTGTGTACTGGGTCTTCTGAATAGCATGAGATAATATCTTCCATAATTTGTTGAATACATTTGCTCTCTGTAAAAAGATACTGAGATGACTGTAACCTCTAGGCCCTAAGACTGCAGTGCAAGAAGGCTAGCAACTACTGTGGTGGCTTTGTCTTGGCAGAAGGTGTGCCTTGGTTGAAAATGAACTAGTTGAAATCGAATCTCTCCTATCAAGTGCCTTCATCATACTGAAGGAAGTATTCTCCTGAAACTCAAAGCAATCATGTGTGTCTGACAGATGTTTACAGCAGCCTCTTTTTTACTGCCATGAATGTTGTAAGATTCTTTACTAGGAACCCTTTCATAACCTGTATCACAGAGCCTGGTCATGTCTGCTGGAAGTTGCAGCTCACCTCATAAGTAAGCTGCAGTTACCTGTTCTCTTGGTAACAGAAGTGTGTACTGTAATAAAACCTCAAAAACAATTTGGTTTCTTTTTAGTGGAGGGCTGTGAAACCCAACTGAGAGCAAATACATAGCACTGACTTTCTTCCTCTGATAGAGGATGGCTAGCATCAGCTATCTTATGGCACAGTTTGTTCTCTTCAAACGTTGCTCCAGATCCAATAGCTCTTCCAAATCCTCTGCAATTTTTCAGTTCATTCCTGTTCTGTTACGTTTTTTGAAAGTGGTTGTAAGCAACTCACAGAGGAAAGAGGATTTGTGAATGAGACCAGATTCTGTTTTCAGCTTTAATTTGGAACAAACTTCAAAAAATGGTCTTCACACCTAATCTAAGACTGGAAGAATTGCACAAGCTTCAAGACATGCAGGGCTGTAGAGGCCTCTGGGAACTATCCCTCATGCAAGGGGGGAAAGTTTTCTGAAATCATTATTGCTTGATGAGTAGGATTGTTTGCTACTGCAAACATCCTTCTAACTACATAAATAGATACTTGAAGAGGAGGGGCTTCTTTTTTGCTACTGTACTTGTGTGACTTCTTGCTCCTTTCAAGTTCATTTCACATGGTGCCATTACTGTGGAGGCTGGGTGTCTGCATATAATATACCACTACTCTACGTAAATATTGTGACATGGAAAGTTTTCAAGTTCTTGTTGCAGTTGGTGCCTCTAGTTCAGACAGTGACACTTGAACACTTGATCATAGTTAATCAGAAACTGCTGTAATGTGAACATACCTTTTCATTCAGGTTATTCCTTAAATGATTCTCACAAGTATTTTTCTACTTGGAGTATTTTACATATCAGTACTTGTGTACAAGCAAAGGAGCAATGAGTAATACAGACGTTCCCACTTGTCTGCGATTTGGGCAGGTACAGTTCTCTAAGTACTTGCTCCAATACTTGTCAGTATGGATTGTCCATTTCAGACTTCCAGTAGTAGATCCAGTGCTGTACTTCAGCTAAATGACTAGATCAAAAGTTTTTTTGTTTCATAGATACGTTCTTCATTCTACAGTGTTTAAAGAAAGCGATCGCTTCAGACTTTCGTCCTTCATGCCTCTAAGCAGTCTTTGTGAGCAGAGTGGAGTAGAAGTGAGCAAGATGAGCTATGCTTGTGGTGGAACAGCTTTGCAACAGTTCTGACTTCAGTCTGTCCAGTAACAGATTTTTCCATGTCCACTTCAAGTAAGTCTTCTGGTTCACAGAAGATACTTCTTTTCATATTCCAAATAAATGTATATTGCCTACTGCATAGAACCAGGATATTTTAAGAATCAATAGGAATAACTTGTTAGTTGTGACCAAGTGTTCATGAGCTACAAGAAATATTCTGCCTCAGAAGATAAAAACCTCTTGTTTCTCTAAGGATTTGTACATAGTGGATGTTTTACTGCGTATGAAAGCAATGACCCAGACCGCATCAATCAGAACAGTACCTCAGGGCCAATGAAAAACTGCTTTTATTACAGATCTAATAGTTTATCATGTGAGAACAAAATCAAATGGAACAAAGGGAACCAAAACTTTTTATTGGGAGGAGGGTAAGGGACAAGGGAATAATTTGGAAGGAAAAGTGTTGTGATCCAGTGGGCAAACTTTTATTTTCAAATGAAGTATTTTCAATCAAATACACATATTTTTATAACTTGAATTAAAGTTTTACATTGTCTATTTTTGTGCACATTTCATTAAAAGCTACTTCCTTAAAAACAAAAGAAATTGGACTGTTTTTCTCTCTTATGGGATTGCTGTCTGTGATGAGATCTCCAGTTGGGAGAAGTGTTAAGGACACTTTTAAAGCCAGGAGTGGTGCTAAACAGGTGTTATGCTACAAATGTCATTCTTGGAACATTAAAAAAAAAGGCAAAAAGCTTTGTCACTGAACTTTTCAGAAGTGCTGAAAAGGCTGTAGTTTTCCTAGCAGGACTAGCATGTGAGTGCTGAAACTCAGGGAAGTGTAAGAAACTAAATTCTCTGCCAGCCCTCGGGACCCTAAAATTGAGTCACAGTGCAGCATGTGCATGGGAGATAGGCCACCTGCGAGTAAGTCCCTTACAATTCCTTTCTTTATTTTTCCTCTGCTAGGTATGCTGTGGTGAGGGTGTTGAATTTGTTTTTATTTAATTATAAAACAGAAGTCTGAACAGGTTCAGAATAAGCTGGAGGATGTGTTCAAAAGTTAAATTGATCTAGGCTTTGGTGCTCCATATATATCGTAACTGAAGTGTTAGTGCACACTTAAAGCTTTGAATCTGTAAGACAAGTAACTTATCAATTTTATAAAATTCTTTATGATACTCTGCAAGAGTATCTGCCTGTGAGGAGTTACTAAAACCTTTTCGGTCTCTTGAAAGTCTTGTTTCCTTACAGCCTTGAGAAAACAACACATCAAAACATGTTGAGAGTAACAAGTGTCGTCTCAGGAGACTTCTCATTTTGGAGGATGGTTTTTCCATGTCCCATCACAGGCTCTTTCAGTACTTACTGGCCATTTCCTATGATTTTTTTTTAAGATATCAATTATATATCTCATTAATTTTAATTGCATTCTTTTTATTACTGAGTTAAAAGAAGTTTTCTAGACTTTTAATTAAAATTCCTCTTATACAGATTGGTTATCATGAATATTTCAAATGCAATACTTTGGTTTGCCTTTTCTCCATTCCCCAAACACAGGCAGCTGTATTTCCTCCAGCCCTTGTTTCAGACTTAAAATAATTGGCTACACTCTGAAATCTAATTGCTTCATTTAATTGCCTAATGCAAAAAGCTTAGTAACATAAGGCGTATCTCCGAGCTCTCTTTGGCAGTCAGCATGTTCTTAATTCAGGCTTTTTGGCTGAGTATTTTTCAATTTAAACTTATTTTAGTTACTGTCTTTGTTTCTTTCACAATTATCAAAAGGTGCTTTGTGCTATTCTTCGCATTCCCTGTGTGAAGGATCACCTGTGTCTTTAAAATGTGATCCAGCATGGAAGATATTTTTCTAAGTTGTTTTCCCTCTTCTTGATTTATTACTTCTTTTCTCTGCCAGTGTTTTTATTGCAAAGATGCACTGACAGAATTATAGAACCTACTTTTCTGTTTCAACTGTACACCATAAAAATAGGAGTTGCGAGGGGGTGAGATGAAGGGTAGGGGGAGGAGTTTTGAGTACAGGTTCAAGAACTTTTGAAGAATTTATCTTTGTCATCGTAAAAAATTTCATAGCTGAGGATTACTTAAGAGGGTGTGATTCAGTGGGTTCTGGGAACTGTAGGTTTAGAGAAAAGGAAGCACAGCTTTACTCAGCTGCTGGGAAAGCGCAGATTGATGCTGGCTTCTGCGTGGGAATCTGAGTGGAATAAACTTACAGGCACTCTTAATGCTTAAATAGGCATAAGTCTCATCCACAGAGCTATTTCTGCTACTGTTTCATTCTTGAGAGCATTACACATTGACTTCTTAAAACAGACTAAAAATAAAACAGCTCAGGTTTGTTCCTGTAAAATTTTAAGTAATACACGTTAAGTTGGTAATACTGATCGACTTTAAATTCAGCAATTCCTGTGATTTGATCAGTGATGGGAAGTTGAAAACCTTTCCATCATCTTCTACGTACGTTATTTGTACAGTTCTTCTCGTGTTGATGGTAACGTAGCTTTCCTTTCTTCTGGCTTGGGGTTTAGTTTGTCAAAGAAAGGGGTAATGCTGTGTTCCTGGCAGGACACAGTACTTGAGACAGCTCTCAAAGTAACCAGCTGTTGTAGCAAAGTTAAGGGTTTTGAATGTATTCTTCAAGACTCTGAAGAGATTGGTGTATAAAAATTAACATCTATAAAAGAGGTTTTGAGGATTACATCTCCAATACAATGTAGTAACTCCCTTGGCTAAGGAAAGCAGCTTAATGCCTGCTTTGTACGTCTAATGTTTCAAAAAGTTATCAAAATAACATTTTTATTTACTTCATAGTGTTCAAGCTGTCAGACCAGGCTCTTGTGCTGTGTGAAGTTACACAGAGATGAAATTGGATCTTTGTCATCAGAGATGTAAAAACCATCGAACTGGGTTTTTCTGTGGTAGGCATTTTCTTCACAGGTGAGCCTGATTTTATAGAACTTTTACATAAAGCAATATTCTTGCAGTTAAAAATGTTCACAATTTTTATAATGTTGTTTTCTTTTCCACTTCTTAATTCTGTTATTCCTATTGATCCCAGCAGGACTGTTAACTTCAGAAAATAATCTGCAGAATTTAATAAGCGAGCACTTCTTACTGTGGTCTAACTTGTAAAAGGGCTTTGACAGCTATTCTGCAAGTGTACACGCTACCTGTGGCAAAGATTTGTCCAAAGGGATATATGAAGGCTGCATTTCTGTACAAAAGTTAAGTCATTTTTGTATGCAAATCTGGTACTAGGTTTTATGAACAGTGAGCATATAAACTGTGAGAAAGGTTTGGTATAAAAATTAAGCTACAAAACTTTTCTTGTCATCAATGTCTTGAGGATTTGAGCATTTACAGGCTTTTAACTTTAGAGTTCTACTCAAATTTAGCTCATCTTCTTCCCATTCTGTTTCAGATTTGTTTTACAAAAAAAAATTTTTTTTTAAGGAATAGGTTCCCACATCTGTTCACTAAAAAAAGACTAAATATGTGAACAGTCAAGCTAAATGCTTATCTTTTTTCCCCAACCAGTGGTGTCTCCCTGAGAGGTGCTTCCTGTCGCTTCTAGGCATATTGCCAAATTTTGAAAAAAATAAAGTTGCAGAGAAAATGGGAATGAAAAGGGTGCAGCACCTGGCAGGTCTGGGCCCATGGTTTCTGGGATCCACATCCTACTTTTATTTTTCTTTGTTATGTTCAATGTGAGCAGAACTCAGTCACAGCTTCCCGGCTGTAAAGTCCTTAACGTGGGAAACCCTGGATAGCCTGAATTACTCCCAAAGCCTTTACTCCCATGGCAACCGCCGTGCGCAGCAGTACATGGGGCATGTGGCAGCAGCACGCTACCTTCTGCCTATCCCAGCCAGCTGAATAATGTTTGGAAGCTGTTACTAATTGTGAGATTAGCTGCAGTCTCTGATCGGTGACCATGTCAAAAACCCAAGTCTGAGTGCAGGAATGCAAAATGAAATTTCCTACTGAATTATCTCCTTTCAGTTCCACCGCCCCATTGGGACAGGGCGCATGAGGGAGCGCAGGCCGAGAAATTAAGACATTTACTTTCAACATTTTTCTAACCTCCAGTTTAGCACATGGCATTTCCATTTCTGTATCCAGCTTGAATGGTAAAATTCAAACTTGTGTGTCTAACTGCATGTTTGTACATGAAATAGCTAATATATATGCACATGAATTAAAACTAATTAGAGCTAAAAACAACAAAGTATACATTTCTAGCTAACGGCTACTTGCAGCTCTGTTATATACCACCTAAGTTAGTTATTCACTGTGGACCTACTCATACAATTTTCTGTAAAACGTATTCTACTTTTTTTTTTTTTAAAAAAAGGCACTTTGATGCTAAAGAACTTCATACTTCCATACAGTAGGTGTGAGCCTTTAAATCGAAATGTCAAATTCCACATCTGGTCTGTGAATTTTAAGGGCTATTAAATGTTACGGTATATCTTGGATGACTGTATTTATAAGGCCCTTCAGTAATGCAGTATTTTTTCCTTTCATTTCCTGGAACTTCATAGTTACCAGCACTCCAGCCCTGACTCACTTCAAACCTTTATTCATGAGACTGAATGAGACCGAATGAGCGAGGAATAATTTAAACCCCTTACTTTCATGTTAGACTGACATAATAAAACAGTAACATGAGCGAGTACCTTAATGTGAGCAAGAGGCACGCACAAACCATGGACGCTGATTGCAAGAGTAACTCTGTGGAGGGGACCCTCATTTTCCATCCTGCATTCAGTACATGAATAAAGTCCTGGGGAAGGGAAGTGTTGAAGCCACTTTGGTGCTTGGCCAAGATCCCAAACAGTCCTTGAGCTCCTCAGCATACGTAACTGGTGCCTGTGCTCCCTACAGCCTCTGTGGGTAACTAAAAGCAGCTGGAGCATGGCACCAGGTACTCCAGTCATTATTTTCTCCATAGGAATATCTTCTCCTTTCTACTCATGCTGCTTAGAGTGGGAATGGGCGTGGGAAATCTCATCAGAGTGAGAAATCCTCAGCCCTAGAAATCCCTGATTCTCCAGTAATCATTTCTACCGGATGAGTAGCGTGAAAGGACCAGATCATTTTGCACCCTGAAAGCCAAAGACAGATTTCACCTGTCTTTACATTTGTGAATTAAGGTTTGCAGAAGCATGTAGCTCAACAGCCTTGAAGTACATACCATCGCAAAAACAGCTTGAGTCGTCCACCAATTTTAATATCAATCAACATCTTTGAAAATCCTGAGTTTGCTTTCACACATAATGTAATACTGTTTTTTGTGCCTTTCCTAGGTTAGTATTCTTACTCTTTTGTAGAGTGTTATTATTAGCGGTATTTGCATTTAGGTTGAACTGAAATTTTTTAAGGGTGACTGTTTTAATAATCGGTGACCCCAATAGGGTTGTGCCATGTCTGCAGCCAGAAGAGGCCCCACCAGCAAAGTCTGATGTCGGTTGCTCAGGTCTCAGTGTGGGGAGCTCGATTTGTTTGGCAAGGTCTGAGAAGTTCCCACAGGCTAATTCAGAGGAATCAGAGAAAGAATTATGGAGAAATTAGATCAGAGTTTCTCTTATTTAAACAGTACCTGAAGTGCCCCATAGGCTTGTCCCATTTTCTCCTTCAAAAGGTTACTTTCATCCCTTATCTCCTGCAAACTCATACCCCCCCCCATCATTAAATGTTGAATAATTATAACACACAAGCCCAAGGGAGGACAAACACCGGTTTTCTCGGCGGTTAGAAGAGGACTTTGACATTTCTTGAATTATCCCTAGTTACTCAGACAGCCTGTTCCAGTGGGTTTTAATGTATTCAAATAAGATACCTCAACTAGGGAAGAATGGGCATTGATGGAATTGCCACGGTACCTGTAAGCAGGTCAGGGAATATCCTGTTTCTGAAACATTGTCATGTCAAATGTTACAGCAGCAGTGGCAGCTTCCTCTTTTTTCCATGCAAAGAGGAGTAATGGGGAGCTGCTGGCCGAAGAGCACTGCCAGCTTCTTTTGATCATATATTTTGGTACTACAAAGGTGGCATTATTAAAGGCAGAGAAAAAAAAGCTTCTACTCATGCAACCAAACTGAGGCCTCAGAGCTGAAAAACCCTTCCTTTGTACACTCATAAACCTTGCTAAGAAGTAACTGGTGTCCATATATGTAGGATTTTCGGCAGCATTTTTGGCTGCAAACTGAGAGAGGTAAGTGATGCTATCTCTATGAGCACCTAAAATGGGGAGTCAAGAGCTTCCCCGTTGTGGCTACTGGACATCCTGACCTTTCTGTGGAATGTACGATAAAACAACCCAGTCCAGCAAAACGTCACTGGATGTGGTACCTAAAAGTTTAAATCGTCACTGCAGATTTTGGCTGGCATAAAATCTGATGGCTCTGTTTACAGCAAAAATCTGATACAGCGGAACTTATTTTCATTGTATCACTTATACTGGATATTCCCCTTATTGGGTTAATATCCATGTACTTGAGCAGGTAAATGCTGAATACTTATGCAAGGAGCATTGCTGTTTGTACACCGCTTAAAGGTATATTGGAATCAAACTTGTGTCATGTCACTTTGGGGAAAGGAAACTGTGCGGCTTATTATGAGAGAGAAAGGAAGCGTAGGACATGAAAACGATGTGCCTCCCAAATCCTGATGCACTCATGTATGTGTATATACACATATCTCCGTATACATATGCATACGTACACACACCCTTAAATAAAGTTATTTGATATAATCTGGAAAACAAGCCTTTCCTGATGGGGCTATTTCTCAATACTGCTCTCAAACTTAGGCCTATCATTTGTAAACTGTATACTACCTTTGCAAAGAAATATATCCCTATGACAATCTCCAGGAGCAGCCCTGGTTTTGCTAGAAACAACCATATTGTATTTCTTGGCCAACACTAAGTATTAAGTACAAATTCAGCTGCTGCATCTTCAAGATCAGGCAGAGCAGAAGTGATTTTAAGCTATTGTTTTTGTCTCTCAGATTTAAATGCAAGAGTTGGCTTAATTCCTAGTATAAATCAGAGCAGTCATCAGTTACTAAAATTTTCAGCATTTTCTTTCAATCTCATATTTTGGGTCAATAAAAAATCTGTGATGCTGACATTAACCCTCTGTTCTCTTCCCTGTTACTCCTGCTCTTGCAGGCAGCAGCTGTAGACACCAAAGACGTGATTTAACAGGCACAGTGCAATTTAGAAATTATATACCTGACCAAAGCAAGTGGAAGAATACTTCTCTTTCTGCATACGCTTTCACGGTGCCCCTAAATGATTGCAGCAGAAGGTAGGTGAATCCCTGCCACTTTGGTCTTTGGCTTCACAGGGAAAAACTACAAAGAACAAGTTGGTGCCAAGTTCCTTGATGGCTTTTTTTGGCAAGGGCAACATGTTGTTCACTAGACCAAAGCTGGCAAATTAATCTCACCTTGGCTTTTGTATATGAAAAAACGTTAATGATTCCTGGAAGTTTTAGGCGTCAACATTTAAAATTGTTTAAGGGACAAAGGGAAGTTATAAGTTTGTTTGGACTTGCGAGAGGATCTGTCCTGTATTTGGAGTACTGATTGATTGATTGTTTGCAACACGAAAGGAAAAAGTGATCGATATTCCTCTAGCTCTTTGCGCAAAAGCTTAAGTGTATTGTGGCAGCTTAATTTACAGGCCTAAGCTAGAACCTGTACGTGAGTCAATATTTATGCTGACTCTTAAATGTGAATTACAATGCAAACAGATGGTATGGTCAAAGGGTCTTTAATATAAACTGTGTTCAGGAGAACAAGGAATTCAGCTTTGAAATAAATCGTTTGCCCTGCTTGTTATGGCACAGATGAACAATGTCAGGTCTGCTGGTTTTTCTGTTATGAGTTATTCCCCTTTATATCTTACGCATGGCTTTCAGCCATTTCCTAAATGCGGTGGGGACTTTTTTGTTATTCTCACTTTGTTTAAGGATTAACTAATTGATGTGGCTTAGGGACAACACAGTGACAAGGCTTTTTCAGTTTTCGTCCACCTTCATAGAAATAATGATTTCTTAACCGAGACCAGGGAGAGGACTACCTTTTATACCTTTTTCTCCTGTTTTCTCTTGCAAGCTACGTGCCTTGTAATCTTACTTTCAGCAGCTAGATTGTAAATGGATTTTTATTTAATAACTGCCAGCATTAATTAATTGTAATTTGATAAAAGGTATGTAAATACTTCTGTACAAAGGAACAAGGCATTCAGGCGAACAGAAAAAGGTAAAAAGAAAATTCGAGTGACTAAGAGTATTGTCTGGCACAAGATAGGGACAAATCTTTTGTTGGTAGCTGAGTCAAAAGACTACACATGGAGGCCTTGATGGCAGCTGAGGACACGCTGGGTCAAACCTCGGGTGAAGATAAACACACTCCTGTAAGATGCTTGAACTCAGAGGAGTGACCCACAGGGATCAGTTAAGAAGCACAACCTGCTTTATGTAAAGTTAGACTCCAGTTAGAGAAGCAATATGAACCGTGGGGTTCGTGCTCACAAACGTCCGTATGAGGGTGTGCGTGGCGAGAGTCCACTGTTACCCCTGCTATCGCCGCTGCCATCTCTGTAGGGTGCCGCTCTGCCAGGAGTTTCTGTACACACCACTGTGGCAGCAGCACTGTGAGTGCTGCTGTATGCGCAAAGCCAAGCCTCATGTGCGAGTTGGCACCTGTGTCTTTGGGATAGACAGAAAGCCATGTTATGCCAACATCAAAGAGGAGGTTAATATAATTAATTATGGCAGCATTAGCTTCAGTTTCCATTGTAAGTACTGCTCAGTAGTAGCTATCTGAAGCTACATGTCTTGCTCTGATCTTAACAACAGGTATTTTTTTTTCTAGAAGAGAATGCAGAAATTGGCCACCAGCTAAGCTTCACATGTGTATTTGAGAAATTGCTATCAAAGTCAGGAGAATTAGGTATTCTCCCTGGAAGATGTAAGTATTGTACATGACAATTACTAACGTTGATGGAGGAGGTTTTACTAAAGTAGACAGCCTTTGTTGAGAGGAGAGTTACTGGTGTTTAGACTCTGACTGTGCATACTGATTGCACTGAATCCCCATAACTACTAATTCCAAGGGCTGCAGTGATTGCTGCGTACAATTTCATGCAGGCAATGTGTGTGTAATGAAAGGTATGTTATCACCTGAAATCTAGTCAGTTAAGGATTAAAAATAGGCTTAAGTGCTATATGAGATCTCTTTATTTTTTAAATGCTTTTATCTACTTTACTACAGTATGAAGGGCTAATAATAGAGGATCCTGAGTACATAGAAATCATGGTCCAGTTTGCTTAGTGCCTACTCCAAAGCCACTTGAAACAGTAGGAGCCTTTGCAGAGCAGACAAAGTGAAAAAAACCTATTTTTTTTCCTTCAGACTCTGATTTACAGGAACAGAAGTGTTACTTCACCCACAAATCCTTTTTACTCTAGTCAGACTATTTATAAAGCTCATTGCATATATTATTAAAATAATACAATCTTTTGGGTTTTTTTTCTCTTAACAGGTCTCAAAACATTCTAAAAGCTGAAGCCTCGATTTTGAAATGATCTGCATAGAAACCAACTCCCTTTCTCTCTTGGGGTCTTGCGAAATAAACAGGTGAAAGGCTAAATGTCTATGGAGCTCACTCTGGGATCAGCGCATGCATATACAAGGTGTTTTGGAATAAAAATAACACAGGGTTTTTTTCTTGGTACTTGATTTTTTACATATCCTGCGAGATTGCCATGGCCCTGAAGCTCTAGGCTCCAGTCTTGCAAATGTAAATTAATTCCAGACCACTTAAAATTAAGAAGACCGACAAACCTTGGGCTGCTAAATCCAGAGCCAATAACAGAACTACTTATTTCTATGGACATTCACATTGATTTTACTAACTTTCCTACAAACAAGCTGTGCTATTTTCTGCACGTATCCAGCATCCCAGCCCAGATTCATCTCACGCTAGTTTAGACACCTAACTGTGGGTCCCATAGCAGGAGTCCGGCTGCCCTAGGCTCCCTCTGTAGTCAATGAGAAGAGACAAGCATCTTGAGCAGGTGATTCATGGACCACACCAAAGATCTGAATCACTCCCATGGAGTAGCTCTCTCCGCTCCACTGATTACAGAGGCAACTGAGGGTAAATGGGTTCGTGATGTAGGTGGTCAGCTGGGTGGAATGTATCCAAACCTGTTCTAGTTAGTCAGGAGCTGCATTATCACAGCTGGTTCTGAATTCTTGACTCCAGACACTTTCTTCTTCCAATGTTATTCAGAACTATTTCACATGAATCTGGCTTTTCCTAAAAGTATTCATTTAAAAAATTGTGTAGCTAAATAATGTGCAACCCTATTGCCCTGAATTTATAACAATGCACTTCTAGGTAGATATCTTTCATTATAGTTCCAAAAAAACTATTTGAAGGTGGGCTGAAATCAGTACATTTATTTTGTGTAGACTGTTTGCATTAGATATTGGGGGTATGTTTCACTCCAGATTGAAATAAACGATACTTTTCTTTAGAAATTCTTTCTAGCTCAAGGGGATTTCTGCTGCTGTAAATCCATACAAAAAAGACAACAGCTGCAATAACTCGGAACTGCAAATTGCACAGCTGAAGCTGAAAGGAGGCTGAAAACCTTTTTGAGTTCAGTGAGTTTGTACTTGAGTGCATATATATGGTTTTGGTGGCAGGAATAGCAGCTAAATTTGGAAAATATTTATGGTCTTGACATAGGTATGATTCCCATTAAAAAAATAGTGTAAGTTCATCTGGTCTCTTAAAGAGTTTTCTGCATGTCTTTGCTTTCCTGGGTGTTTTGCGGAGGCTTTTCTTCCTATCAGATGCAGTAAGTCCAACTCAAAACCCTCTGAAATTTCAACCCTCTGGAATTTCAAAGGGTTTCAGCCAATTCTGATTTGATTTACATCTGCCTAAATCTGACATAGATTCATGTAGACCCATATTATATAAATAAAATGTTGATCTAAAGAAGAACTGTGTCAAGGCATGGTTTCTATAAGTCATGGCTTCTGTTGCCGAAGGGCTGACACATTTACTAGTGCATTTATCTTTATACATGGGCATAACCATTAATTACCTCTGTCCTCTTCTCCATAGGCCACCTTCCAGCCTCTTCTCTTCTTGTTCCTTCTCCCTCAGGCAAAGAGTCTCTTCTGTCTGGCAACCTCTAGAGACATTTGTTACGGTAACAGAATAGTTCAGGACACGTCTATCTACTGACAAAAGAATAATCGGTGCTGTTGGCAAAAATGCTGTTCTTTCATCTATTCATTTCAGTATGAAATGCCTGAAATGTGTTCAAAATGCATTTTGCTGATAAGTCATTAAGTCATCTATAAAGGACAAGGAGTAAATAGGTACCGCCGGCTCAACTCGGAAGGAAAAAAAGATGCGTAGGCGATCTTGGACTATTTTCAGCTGAGGTTTTGTGCTAGCGTGGGGTGGCTTTGAGGCTCACAAAGGAAATTTCAGTACAAATGAACCATTAAGCACTCTCTGGGCAGAGAAAGCAGCGGATGCAACCCCACGCTGCTGTGATGCGAACAGAGGAGCGCTTTGCTCCTTCGCCTTCTGGTGAGGAGCAATTCCTCGCAGTGAGCGGGTGGCAGCAGGTGTTTGTCCTCAGAGCCGCGCTGCCGGCAAGGAAGGCAGCTCAGCACTGCCGGACCCTGACACCTCGCCGTGCAAAACTTGCTGGCAGGAAGAGGTTGCTGTTTTGCTGAGCTTGGATAAACATTAGGATCTAATTTATCATGTGACAGGAAAGGAATGCTTTGGTTTTTTCTCCTCCCTGTTTTTAACAGCTTTTGTTTGAATTTCATCATGTGGCTTTGAGGTGCAAAGAGATATTTAACCTGGGTCCCTGAACTGATTACTTTGCCGTCAGCTGATTTAGAGTATGGCTCTTTCTGGACAGTCTGCAAGTGTTACATCTCACTAAGTGATATGGACAGGGAGCCAGACCTCTTGCTGAACTTATAAAGGAGATGTCATACTCACTTAGTTAAAAAGATCTGAGCTGCTAGTGCTCTTGATGTTGTACGGTGTATCTTGGGTTACATGCCCAGGAGGAAAAGAAAAGGAAACCATTTTCCTTGTACTCCAAAGTAAATAGGAATGCTGAGAAATATTTTGATATTTTGCAGTAAATACCTGGGAGTTCTCCTGACTTTATTATTTCATATGTATTGACGTGAAACACAGAGCATTATAAAAAGATCTGATTATTCAGTTGTGTTTGTGGCATTTGAAGCCCTGACGGTACGCTGATCCGCTTTGGGCTATGGTAGACTGCACACAGGGATAGCAATATGGCTTCAAAATCAGGCCTTTCAGATATTTTTGACGTCCCTCAGAAATTCTGCTGTATCCATGGTCTGGTCCTTGAGTGTAGCATTCACAAAGCGAGGTGTTTAACGAAGGTATTCGCAGTATGTCACGTGGAGGCATATTCCTTAACTAGGATATTCTGGATTCAAGTTCCCTACTGGACTAAGCCATCCTTTTGGGCATGAATAAATACCTGGCTCTTTATACATGAGGAGACAGTGCCTCTCTTTTATATAGCAGACATTTATATGCCATGGGAACTCTGTTCCCACCTGAGGCTGAAACCCATTTCTCAAGAAAGTGCCTAACCACTGACTTTTCCACCTCTCCTCTGAGACTTGTGTATGGAGTGATACATGATTTGAAGGTGACAAAGACAAAGGTGGCAACTCCTTGAGGCTGAGGAGGGTCTACAGCTAAAGCCTCTTAGACAGGAAGCCCAACCATAGATGAGAGGAGCTGGGAAAGCTGAATGCGAGAGTGTCTGTGACTTGTTAACAAGCTGGTTGAAGTGAAGACTAATATGTAGAGTTCATTCATATTTATTCTTCTTTTCAGAATTGTGTGGTAGGTTCGTTGCTTTCATAATGAAGCGTGATTATGGTTGGTAGATGGTACAACTACTATTTTTGGTTTTAACCATTTATGGACAAAACAAAACTTAGTTTCAGAAGAAGAAACAACCATATTCCAAGTCATCCCAAACCAAGGGGAAAATGTAATGACATCTTTTAGGATCTGGGTGAATACTGAGGTTCACTTATTAATTTATTCTACATAACTTGGGTCTGAGATCAGTTAATCTGACTGGATGTATCGCAATGTCCAGTTTGGTAGAGATTATAAATTCTATGCCTATTACAGTGTTTAACGTTTTGCCCTTATAATTACAAAGTCTCTATTTGACTCATATGTTAAATCAAAATCAAACCAGGCCACATTCTTTCTGTTGACATTATTACCTTTCATTTTTTATGTGCAATGAGTTGAAGTGAAATTGTGTTTGTTCATGCAGCTGTAAATTCCACTGTATTTTTCAGCCTTGTTTTGAAGATGCTGCCTTGACAGCTCCTTAGACTGAAGTCCTCTTTATCCACAGAAGTAGTGCAGCAAAAGTAATCAAGAGGAAAGGTGAGGATTTTGCTTTTCCTGGCACGCACAGTCCACCTGAATTCCGACCTGGAATTCTGACTTCCTTGACTTGCAACATAGGTTAGACAGAGCCAGGCCAAACAGTTTCAGCCCATTTGAACTCTGACTCCCAAAGGATGAGAACATAATAATAAGCACTGTCCTATCAGTAAAGGTATCTCATGACTCCATCACCCTCGCCACCACAGCTGACGCACCTGAGAAACATACTCGCAGGGAACAAAAACTCACCCTCAGCTTGGGAAGGGGAGAGGCAAAACCTCTAAGGTCTGCAGTGAACACTTAGTGCTCGGCAGTGACCCTGCCACAGGGAAAACCTCCACGTTGGGAACCAATTGCCAACGCTGGCTCTCGAATTCAAATCCCTGCTGCTGGGCTGGAACTGCTCATTGCTTGTCAACTAGTGGCAACAAGATAATTCCCTTAAATTCTTGAAAATATTTTGAGATGTGTAGTTTCTGTAATTTTTCAATTTCTCTTCCAAAAGTAGTTATGGTCCCAATCCAACAAATGGTTCCCCTCTGAATTCTGAATAAAATTCTGAATTCTGAAATAAATTCCTGAATTCATTGAAGCAACTGCAGTGTGGAAACTTTGGCTGGGATGAAATTCCATGCTCCTTGTTGTCAGTGGAAGAATGTAGCTTTTCTGGTAATAAAGAAGCCTAAGAAATATATGATTGTAGTCAGTCGATGGTAGCTTATTTTAGCATACTTTAATCGTTATGCCCACATATTTTATTTACAATTTCATCATGCGATAGTTCAGGCACCATAGGTCAGCTGCAGGGCTCCATTTGGAGATCGATAGAAAAATGAGCATTTCCCAATATAGCTTTACCAGTTTGTCTATAAAATATGTTTTCCCTCCTCTCAGGATTAACACATGATGCTCTGCTTCAAAAATATTTTTTTTGTGCAAGTGTAAGCATGAAATTTAGAAACTGTATGAACTGGACCTGGAGCAGATCAGTGGATGTAATGTCTGAAATGGCTTTTCTGCCACCACAGGCGGAAAGACTATTTTGCCTGCAGGGCATTATTTGAAGAGCTGATGCCAAGACTATTATTCATAAATGATTTCACAATGAAATCAGTAATTTTCAATATTGAGGGCTTTCTGCTAAAAATTAAGCAGGCTGTCACTTTGATACTATACTTGCAGTGTAAGTGACAACAAAATGAAGACGGCGGGGAAAAAACTTTATAATCTTCAAAACAGTTACTATATGTTTAAAAAAATAATAAACAAGAGGAATTATTTTTTAAAAAATGCTTGTCAGTTTTTAAAGTCTCACTTTACTGGACTGATATCAATTTCACTTATTTATATTTTTATATTACCCTCCTGAATATTGCATTATAGAAGAAGGAAAAAATTATCTGAAATCCTAGTCTGAGAGGTAAAGAAATACCATCTCTCCTCTTCTGCCAATACATTTTCATCCTATGGATTTGTGACCATGCTTAGAAAACTGGGTTTGTTTTTCACTTGCATATGAAGAGTTTAAGTATTTATACTACTCGTTTGCTTAACTTTTCAACAGGCAGGTCAAGCTGGCAGGGTATTTTTGTTTTCTTTAAAGAATCAGACAAAATCAGGACCTGTGCTGTATGAGGAAGAGAGTCATTGATGAATTGCAGGCGAGTAACGGGAGACAATTTTCTTGATCTGTAGAAATGTGCTTAGAAATAAAGAGCTGATTACGTCAGAGGTAATCTTCGGGACCTAGTTTTAGGCGTTAACTAACTACCTTCGTTTGACCCCCAGGAATATGTTGCTATGCTTTATAAGTATGGCCCAGATTTTGCTATAGTTCTACATTAATGTGAATTATGCGAAAGAACCCCTCAGTGTGGGTTAAACCCTCAGCAGCAGGTTGAAGGAGGTGGCCAAGTGCCTTACGGGGCTCGGAGCGACCTCATCTAGTTGAAGATGTCCCTGCTCGCTGCAGGGGGGTTGGACTAGATGGCCTCTAAAGGTCCCTTCCAACCTAAACCATTCTGTGATTCCATGATTCCTTCCTACTCTCCCATGATAATTTTAAGTAGTTTATCGAAGCTTCTAAGTTTCTAAATATATCAATATAAATATATCAAAGCTTATAAATAATAGCAATGAGCTATACCGAGACTATTTGACAGCACAGGTTGATTCATAACATTGGGAGGTTTCCTCAGGAAGAGTACGATTGATTTTGGAATTATTTTGCTACTCTTTCTACATTGAAAAGTCAGATATCAGTATACAATTACACTTCAATGGTGTATTACTCAGCATTAAACCTGTGCTAACCAGTATCTGGCAGAACTTGTGATTTGAATGTGCCTCGTAATATTTAGTGTTTTCTTTAAAGTTCCAGCTCCCAGAGTCATGTGATTATATCAGAAACTCTGAGACACAAACAGAAAAGTCTACACCTCATGGCTGTAGAGGAAAAACTTAAAAATGTGACCTGAATTCACCTTAAAGGCTCAAATACCAAAGGGAAAGAGCACAATGTGGTAAAATTGTAAAGGTTTTCATATTTGGGGGAAGGAAGAGTGACTCATTAATGACCTTTTCTATCCAGCGCTAGGTGTCCACATGTTATGTTTACAAATTAACTACCATGTAATCCAGGCACAAAACTGCACAACCTTCAGCGCAGGGATTGCTGCTTTTGGCATGATGTGCTCCTGTCTGCATAACTGGCCCGTGATGCTTTTCAGCGCTTTCCACTATAAAAGCAAGAATAGGGTCCAAAATGCAAATGCTTTATTCGTAGTAGTGACACAAATGGAAGAGAGAAAAGAGATTTTTCTAAGCTTTGCCTACGAACTCCAAGCTTACTCAGGCGCATGGAAAAAGTTTTAGAAACATGGTCATCCAGGAACAGAGTAAAAGCTAGATAAATGCAAGCGGAAAATGTTTATATGCTGTTTTGGAACCAGCTCACACAGGAAAAAAAAGTTATTTTGTCAGTGTAGCCACAGCCTGTTTCCTGTGGGGAATAAGCTATGCCGGCAAAGTCACCCCTCACTGGAGCTGTGCTGAGGACGGGGTGCCACTGCTTCCTCACAGGGTGAGGCAGGAGAAGCCTTCATCCCCCCCCCACACCTCCTGTGAGTTATGGTGGAAGGCAGCTCATTGCACTGCTCTCTGTGGCCCGCAGACCCACGCAGGCGTTAGCTGCTCCAGCTGCTCTACTCACCACAGAGCAGCTAGTTACACCGTTTAATTGGTTAAAACCATCACCTCACAGCTCTGCGAGCTGTAAGGCTTGAACACACGGCTTACCGCCACCCCCCTCCCCCAAATGTTTTTGAATGTATGTTGCAAGGGTGCAGATGCAGGGCACAGGCGGTGGGCTGAGACCAGGGGAGCAGGTCAGGGATGAAAGGGCAGGTGGAGGGGACAGGAGCAGGCCTGAGGCGATGGGAGCGGGCCGAGGGGATGGGAGCGGGCCGAGGGGATGGGAGCGGGTTGAGGCGACAGGAGCGAGCTGAGGTATCAGGGCAGGCCCCAGCGGGCGATGCCCGCAGAAGGGAGCGCGCTGTTGGCAAGAGCAGGCAGACCCGCCTGGCAGGACCATGCCGTGACACGCAGGCCCCGGGAAAGACTGCGATTGCGGGGCGACTCTGGCACTCGCACAGCGGTGATGACTCCGGTCCTGCCCTGTTGCTCAGCCCTCAGCGAACACACCTCTTAGCCCGGGGCTCTGCTCCCGAGACGTGGCAGCCCTCCTTTCGGGCGGACACCCGTGGGCGGCGGGAGTATCGCTTGTAGGGGAAGGGATAGGGCGCTCACGGCGGCTGCAGCCCGGCGGCGGAGGAGCGGGTCTCGAACCCGCGGCTCAGGGCGCCGGGGAAGCAGGGCAGGAGGGCCCGAGCCTCCCCGCGCGGTGCATTGTGGGCCCCGCACTGATTTAGGCAGGAGCCGCAGAGGGCGCCGGGAGAAGCGGGAGGCGGCGGCGCTCGGTGCTGGCGCGGCGGTCGGTGGCGATCGGGGCTCTCCGAGCGCGCGGGGCCTTTGCCGCCCCCGGAGACCGCGGCGGCACCGCCGGGTCCGGGCCGCCGCGGGACGCAGCGACACCTCCCCGGCCTCAGCCGGCCCCTCGCCGGCCACCACGGACGTGGAGGCGGCGGCGGCGGCGGGCGGAGCCGGGCCCGGCCCGGAGGGACGCGAGTCCTCCCGCCGCGGGGGAGTCTGCCCCGCCGCTCGGTAGGGGCCGGAGGGAGGGCTTGCTCGGCCCTCTCGGCGCCGGGGCCTCGGCGGCCGGGCTCGCCCCTCAGGGGCTGCGCTGAGCCCCGGCCGGCGGTGTGTGGGCTGCCGCGGCTGCGGGGCCGCGCTCCCGGCGCCGCTGGGGCCTCCCGGCGGGGAGGGAGGCCCGGCCCGGCGCTCCCCGTGAGGGGCCGGGGACGGGAACGGAGGAGCCCCATCTCCTCGGCCAGCACCTTTGTTTCTCGGGCCCTGCCGCGGGAGAGGAGCGGCGGGACGCGGGCGGCGAGCTCCCGGTGCCCCCGGTCTATTTGGGGCCTTCCTCCCCCGCCTGTGCTTCCCGGGCGCTGCCTCCCTCCTCGGTGGGTTTCTCTCACCCCTCTCGGCTGGATATCGCGGCTCCGGAGCATCGTCGGTGGGACCGGCCGGGCCGAGAGCGGGCGGAGGAAACAGCAGGTCTCCCTTCTCCTCGCCTTCCAAAGCCATACCAGCGTCTTGCTCTTGGGATTATAAATGTTTGAACTCAGACCCAGGAAACTGGAAGGGGAGCCTCCCGTTGGAATTAAGAGAAGAGACGAGAACGGAGGCTTTTCTAAATCCTTTACGGGAAAGCTCTTGCCGTTTTCCCATGCTGTCCATACTCTTTTTAATAATGCGATTGTGACCTGAGTGGAATTTAGGAGCGATGAACTATTGAAGCTTGTTGCACCACTGCATCAGACTTCTGTTTTCCCGCCCCCCCCTCAGCACATGATTCCCCCATTCCAGCTGTTGCAGGACCTATGGGCCAGTAATAGAGGGATGGGAAGCTGAGACAGTTTATTTTAACATTCTTCTGTTCTGGGGACTTGGCTAGTTAGCTGAAGCTGCTGCTGCTGCTTTTTGCTGGATCTGCTCTTTACTCGGCAGGTTTATTTGATTTCATGTGCACGGGGTGTTTAAATTAAATAGACATTGGACTGGAGCTGAATGGATGCCTTGCGATCTGAAAGGTTTTTGGGGGTAACAAAAATCTACTAAAAACAGAGAAGAACTGGTACTGCAGGAAACCTGGGGCCTGTTTTCCGAGCCTTTTTATTTTATTGAGCAAGGTAAATAATGTAGTGGTGTTGAAAACACAGAGCTTACTGTAATCATGCATGAAAATGTTATAAAGCACTTCAGGCTGTTCCAAGCCTTTCAAGGGACTGCAAGGTCCCACTATAAGGCTCAGAATGAGTTTAATTGTTCTTTAAAATGTTCAGATATGAGTGTGAGATTTTAAGGCTGAGAACAAACTTTGTGGTACCTGAGACATTGAGAGAACTATCTTTTTTTCTGATTTGCCTCAGGTTCTTGTAGGTTTGTGATGTCGAGAGAGGCTGTCTGAAGAACTTAGTGGCTCACTGAGAGTGTGCAGTAATTATATTAGTGGTTTTTTTCCATGCTTTTTAAAAAACTTGATACCGTAGCCTCTTGTAAGGATCTGTTAGGGTCTCTTAAAAGTCCTTCCAATTTAACAGTAGTACGGTATTTACATTTGCATTGTTAATTATATCATACTCTGCCTTGAATTATTTTTGCTTACCTTTACTTTTGTTATCCACAGTGACAGCTGCTACACCTTCATAATGAATTTTTTGCTTTTTATCTCCCTTTACATGCGTATCTCCTGAATTGGACTATTTTACCACTAATTTACATGCATCACTTTTACTGTAGACTCTACAGCCAGCATAAGCTCAAAGTGCTGTTTGAGATACTATCTTTGTATGTTTCAAGCGTTGGAAGAAACAGATAACGATTCTCAAAATATGCAGTGTAAACAGTTACTGGTTTAAGTGTATAATTTTTGGTGGTATGCTGCACGCTTATCTTTGTTTTTTTTAAAGATCTCAGCAGTGGTTTACTTTTAACAAAACTATAAATCCTTTAAAATGAGATCACAGTTTGAAACGTAGCTGTAAAAATCTGGTTTTGCAAGAAGTCACAAGATTCTCATTATGAAGCGATGCCTTGATTAAATTGATTGCATACCTTTTCTCCTGCAGTCTTAATGAAATAGTGGCAAACACTAAGGTGTTGGCAACCTTTGCTGATGCTATCATTGGGAGAGCTAAGTTGGTATTATGGGTCATATCCAAAGTTCCTTTGCTTATCCTGTTTAGATTTGTTTGACTTAAATTTATGGTCTTTGTTTTGTCTTATTTTGTTTCAAGATGATGTGTGAGGTGATGCCAACCATCAGTGAGGCAGAGATTCCCTCTGGGGGAAATGGAGGCCATGGTTCAGGTTCCCCGTTACAGTCAGATGCTGATTCCCATTTTGAGCAATTAATGGTATCCATGTTGGAAGAAAGGGATCGCCTTCTGGAAACACTAAGAGAAACTCAGGAGACGCTAGCATTGACCCAGGGCAAGCTACATGAAGTTGGTCATGAGAGAGATTCCTTGCAGAGACAGCTCAATACTGCACTTCCACAGGTATGGACATTTTGAAAGGAAGGTATCTATCCATAATTTTTGTATTGTTTGTGGGTTTTTTGTTGGCTTTTTGTATATTTGATTTACTGAAGCGTCAGGTTATGTTAGGGGAAGATCTATCTAGCCTGGTACTTTCCTGAAGTATCTGTTGGTGCTTGCTTGCTGTCAGAAAGATATAAAAGCAGGGCAAGTGGGGAACATCGGCCCTTCTTTCCCTCTAGGATGCTTTCCCAGTTTCTGGCATTTCTTTGGCTTAGCTTGAGCGTGAAGTCTTATCTACATCCTTTTGTTTAATGGAACTTGATGGACTTTCTTCTGTCACTAGTGGGTTTTTTTTAATGTTGTTTCTGCCTGCCTGATTCATTCACGTGCTTAAGAATTATGCACAGGCCATTCTGGGAAAGAAGGCAGCCATTCTGGTACCATTATGGACTTTGATTTAAAAACGTGAAGAGTTTAGAGGTGCTACCTTGTGAATACACGCTGAGTTGTCATGGCAGGGTAGAAGTCATTGTTGTTTAACTCATGTAGTTCCTTTTGGAGAGTTTGGATTTCTGGTTTTGGTTTTTTTTTTGTTCTTGCTAGAAATTACTGATGCTCGACTTTCAGAGGACGCAGCGTGCCAACATACAGCCTGTAGTGCTATATGTGTTACATAGGGCAGTAGTGTCTAGTTAGGAACGATGGCGGGTGTCTATGGACTTGTTTTTTATCCATTCTATTTAAAAAGAATACAGCTGGACTTTGAACTCTGAGAAGCAGTTGATTGTAGGCAAAGCAGAGGCCGCTTTCAGGTGTCAGTTAACTGTCGATAGCCTTTCTAGTGTGGTTGGTTGTTGTCCCAAGTATATCATGATGGTGTTATATTTGCATGCTTTATTCCAAGAATACTTATTTTTACAAATGTTTACATATGCTTAAATATTGTAGTTATTGTTTATGCACTTTAAAGCAGTGGTTTTAAACCCTTCTGTTTCCACTCCTCTCATTAGAATGTAATTGCTGTATGACTCTTGGTATGGTAATTGGTACTGGCAATCACTCAGGGATAGAAACTGAAAAGTAATGCATGTTAATCTAGTTTGTTACAATGGTATGATGGAAATCAGAAAGGAGAAGTTTCCAAACTTTGCTGTTCCCTGTGCTAAATCATGTGCTGCAGGCAAAAAAATCATTGTTTTCTTTTGTTGTAATAATTGTGGCTTCTATTTAGCCGCTATTTCAGTTCTGCTACATTAATGAATGCCATTAACCAATTGTATGATCTGTAAACTGTTACACTTGAATTTCTGGCTGAGTAGAATCACCTGAGCTCTAAACTGTACTGTTTCTCTTCTTCCCTTTTGCGTTCTTACCTTTCCTTCCTAAATCTGGTAAGCTACTTAGACATAAACATTTCTTCCTAAACATTTCTAAAAGACTAATGCAGTTAAAAAAAATTCCCGTTTTCAAGAATGTCATAATTGTATGGTTTCATGTGAAATCTGTAGGAAAGCATGTCTCATAGTTCAGCTGAGAGAGAAATTTTAATGCAATTTTTTATAAATATACAGCAGTCTTATGGATTTTTGTAGATTGCTGTTGAAAAATACTGTTATTGTGTTGTGAAAACTGCCACTTTTGTCCTCCTTAAGTGGTACTTAAGCTCAAATGATTGAGGAAGGTGATGATTGCTGATGCAATCATCTTTCAAAAGTCAAAAGTATTTTATTGTTCTTGCTACAATCAGAAATAACTTCTGTATTTGACACGTTTTTGTTGTTATGGTGAAGTGTCTGTTACTTTTTAGGTGTAAATTTCTGTTGAGGTGAAAAGATTTTTTTTTTTAAATTCTAATAAATGTTCACTAGTAAAACTTTGTGGCGACTGTAACATTTGAAACTATTCAAACTTTTTTGTTAATTATTTCAAGCTGAGCATTCTTTTGAACTACTGCCTCAAATGACCCGTTGTTTAGCTGTGGACTTCAAGGAGGGGTGGAAGCAGGGTAACTTTAAATTTACTGACAACTGTATTTTTTTTTTTTTCAGGAGAGAAGGGATTTAGTAGTGTACATTTTTGAAGTTTTTTTATCATAGTAATTATTTTCAATTTAGTAGAGATATGAAGATCAATTTAACTAGTTGTACAAATACTAGTGTAATTGTGTGAATTACTAAATCACTATGTAACCAATGTATTATTTCTCCCTCAGACTTGGCATGTAGCTTGTAATGTGTCTTTGCAGTTGATTTTGGAGTATGTTAGCTTAAGGAGTATGGAACTGAATTGTTTGTATGTATACTCTTCCTGTTTTATGTATTTAGTTGAATCAGCCAGTTTTAGACCGTTCTGATGACTGATGGGAACTCCTTGTATAAAAAAAAAGGAATGCCAGACTGATCGTTTCTATACCAAAACTACTTCTCTGTTTTTAGTATGAAGACACTAAATTTCTAATAGCATCTGTGCACTTAATTCCTTACGTTCACTGAGTTCCTGTGTGTAGGGAGGAGGCTCATATGGGCATGTATGGAGTTACAAAATGGCAAATCGATACGTGTGTGTTTGCACATCTTGTAAATTATAAAAGTAAATGCAATTTACTCTGCAGCAGAGGTGCCCATTCTCTGAAGTGTCAGACAGAATCCTCTAGTATCTTGGTAGTGAGGTGGTCAGCTAGTAATTTAAAGGCATCAGTTCTAGCTGAAATAAACCTGAAACAGCTATTTAGAATAAGATTACTTTTGTTGTGGATGTCTAATTCACAGAGAGAAGAGTATTCTAATCTTATAGATGGGCTTTATCTGTTACATTTACACAGAGTAAAACTGACAAGTTTTTCTTGTATGGGCAGCTGGAAATGAAATACATCAACGCAGTCTTGATAAAATAACTGGATTCTTGGCAATGCTTTTTGTTTTCTGGGAGTTACCTTCTATTACAAATTACCCTAGTCAAACTTGTATTCTGACCTTGGAAGATGAAATCAAATTGCTGTGCAAGACCTTAAATTCTAGGAAGAATAACATCAATTTTTTTCCACTAAAAAAATGAACATTAACTTTTCATTTTGAGAACTTAGAACTTTGATTTTTAGTAAACACATTCTGTTACGATTTAATTACGGTCTTAGTGGGTTTAATTATGCCCTTTAAATGCCTTCTTGAGTGTATTCTACAAAATTCAAGGTTTGTGTACTTAAAATTTTAAAGGTAATCTGTGAAATTTGCAGGATGCTCCTGCATTTAGAAGTTAAATTCTGCGCTTAAGGTAGTTGAGGTCCAAGTTGACTACCAGTCCTTGCTATTAAGGTGTTGCAGGCTAGGGTTCAATTTGCTGGTAGAATTTCAGGTAGAAGAGTCTGCAAATGACAACAACGTGCTTGTTTCGGGTGGAGGAGACTAGAGTTTTAATTTACAGAGACTCTGGCACCAACACAAATAAAAGCAAAGTTGATGAATTCGCAGTAACACATCAGGATGACAATTCTAATATGTACTAAGAAGTTTATAAGCTGATCTACAAATTTTATACTTCTGCAATACAGTAGCACTCTTATTACGATCCATCTTAATCTTGCACTTCTAATCTTTTGGTCTTAACTTTATCATACTTTATTTTCATTTCTGTCCAAGATAAGTAAAATAAGTTAGAGGTTTTTTCAGTATTTATGGTGGTCCTGTTCAGAATTTTTGTGTTCAGTGGATGTACAGGGGCAGATGAGAACTTTCTGTCAGAGGCTGTGTGTGTTTGTGTGTAGATAAGAGGACTTTACTGTATGTGGAGTTATATGGGGAAGAAAAAAAAGCTGCCTATAATTTTGGTTAGGCTTTGGCTTTACTAGGTTGCCCATCGTGTCTTAATTGAGTCCCCAGCAGGCCATCTTGAGCTGCATTCTATCTGTAGTGAATATTTTATCAGTGCTGCACACTTCAAATAAAAATAGTGTGTCTGTTTGTATTCAGCTAAATCCAGGTACGTCTCTACAGAATGATCTTCCTTAGACAATCTCAGAAATACTGTTCGATGTCTTGCGTGTAAGAAAGATCTGAACACTTGGTCTGAGGACTGCCCTGGTATTGTTTTATAATGATGAAGTTAAGGATTTAGTTGCCATTTTAATAATGGTGTTGTTTGGATTTCCTCCAGACAAGTTTTAAATAATACAGGATGTCGTAGATGCAGAAATGAGGTTTTGAATTGTACATTATATGAAGAACACAGTTGCAGAAAGTACATTAAGTAAAGGGCTTGCCAAACTTTGCAACAGCTGAAATTTCCGTAGCGTTTTAAGTGCAGCTCCATTGACAGCTTTCAGAACTGTTCAGCCTTGAGCTGTCATAGCTTATACTTCTTACTTTAGCAGGATATGGTACTGACTTCTAAATAAAAGCCATTAGTCTCAGCATTGAGCCCGTGTGTCCAGAAATGATAGAGATCCAAAAGGGTTTCAGGTGTGCAAATGTATGTCAGAGCAGACGTATCCTCCACTTCTCTCATCCTGTTCCGACAGCAAAGATGAACGTGGCGCTTCCCATTGCTTTTTCAGACAACTATAATTTTAGTCTTGTCTATGTTGAGTTTCAGTTGCTAAATCTTACTTGGCTCTTACTGTTAGGAAATTACTGGATAGATTTGCTTTATCTAGGCTAGTTTAAATCAGATGGAGATAGGAGTTAATGTTTAGAATTCTTCACTGACTCATCAATAAACCTCAACTTCCCTAACATGTCTTTCTTTGCAAGGCATAGAAACAGACGACTTTTGTCCAATCCTTCAGAATATGAAGTTACCTGAAAGTATGCTCTACGATCAGGCAAAAATAGGGAGTAGCTACACTTCAACTGTATAGTGGAGTATATTGAGGACCAAGTCTCTAGCATTTGTTCTGACTTCTTTGTTTCTCATTTAAATACGTTTGGGTGCGTTTGTTTATTGAAACATCCCACCCCTACCCAGCAGACATCTGCTTGCCTATTGTTAGCTCCTTGCTGTTTATACTGTGCTTTTAATTTTGGTTATCTTGATTATAAATAGACCTTTTAGCTAGATTAGATTTAGAATTAAAGTTTTCTTGTGTTTCAGGGTGACCTTTAGTGCTGTTATGATGTCCCATCAATCTCTTTAATAAAAAGATCTTATGAAGTCTAAAACTATTGTTTTGATTTTCCTTAGTTTATTTGTAGGAAGAATGTTTTGGTGACTGCTCAGAAATGCTTTTTGTTTGTTTTTAATAGTGACTTGTGGATGTAGCCCTGAAAGATGAACTAGTGATTATTTTTTCCTACTCTTCTGTTACTCTGTACAAATGTCTGATAATGGGTTTATTAATGTTTGGTGTGCTGTAGTCTAACTTGCAGCCTAACCAACAGGCTGTAAATAAGCTTGGGTGAAAAGAGCTATAATCAAAACAAGCTGTTTTAAAAATATGTGGTACATTTGGAACCAGGTGAACTTCACATCTATACTGATCTATGCTAACGTGCCTGCAGCCTCTTGTACAACAGGTAGCGTTTGTTTTGGTATTCTGAGACTTTTTCATCTGCAATCCCTTCTATTTTATCTTTGCTCTTTCTAAGAGTATAACAAAACTACTTCAAGATGTTTGTTAGCAAAACTTAAAGATTCAGTGTGGCTACATAGTTGCAATTTCCATCTAGATGTTTAAAAAAAAGAAAAAACCCCTCTTAGATTTTAAGGTAGGTATGAATTAAAAATACACTGCCCTTACACATTCTGAGTGTTTGAACATCTGCTAGCCTGTGACTTTGGTTTCTCCTTTCTGGTATTTATTTAGGAGAGATGGATGTTGGTTTTACTTGCTATAGAATTTGATCTTAGAGGTAAGAGTACACGTTTGTTTTTTTAATATCTGTAGATCTGTGGTAGATCTGACAACAGTGTTGTCAGAGAACTTGAATCTTTGGAGACCACATTTTAGCTGTCTATCAGTAGTTTTGGATTTTGCACTTCCTACCTTGGCACTGCATCCCAGTACTCAATATACTTCACAATGTAATTTTGCCTTTTTTTTAAACTTTCATGCTTTAGAGAAGTATGATAGAGGTCTTCATGTAAGCTGCTTTTAGCAATTCAGGCAGCTTAAGTCCCTTTCAGTCTGTAAGGCTGACTGCTGTCTCTCTTGCATATATGGATCTCAAGCTACAAATACTGAGAAGGGATAAATACGCATTGTGTGTGTCAGGTAATCTGGGTGTTCGTAACTTTCCAAGTGTATTTTTTTGGAAGCCTGCCTGTGGATTCTCCAAGTGTAAATGGGGAAATGTGTGGTAATTCTTGCCAGGAAAAATGTGTTCACATTCTCCAGGCTGAAAGAATTATTATTATTTTGCTGTTGAGTGGAGTAAGTTTTTTATTCAACTTGACTTTTTCACATGCATGGAAATACTGTTTCTGCATTTTGTAAACTCCACATAATTGTGTAGTGAGCTGAATACATATTTGCAGGTTGCCTGGGGAGAATACTCTCCTAGTTTGTGTATTCAGAATTAGAGGAGTACTGTGATTACAATACTTTTTAAAGATAATTCTTCTCCCAAGTTACTAGCGATAGAATGAGATGAAATGGTTTCAAGCTGCGCCAGGGGAGGTTTAGACTGGATATTAGGAAAAATTTCTTAATTGAAAGAGTGGTCAGGCACTGGAACAGGCTGCCCAGAGAGGTGATAGAGTCGCCATCCCTGGAGGTATTTAAAAGACGTGTAGATGTGGCACTTCAGGGCATGGTTTAGGAGAGATGGAGGTGTTGGGTTGATGGTTGGACTTGATGATCCCTAGAGGTCTTTTCCAACCTTAATGATTCTATTCTATTATGCTCAGTTTGATTCTGATGTGTTGTTTTCCTTTAGGTTGTCTCTAAATTGATGTGAATAGTTGGTTGACCTGTTTTTTGCCTATGACCCGTATCTATTTCAGACTTTACCGTGGGTTTCCTATAAGCTCTACTGAAAATCAGCTCCTTTTCTTCTGATTGGCATGACAAGGCTCTGTGGCCTGTTCCTACAGTGGCTGGAGCTGTAATGTTTTTAAGAGAAGCTTTGATTAATCTACTCTTCTGCCTCTCTGCAGTGGCTAGCCTTGAACTTTGCTCAGGCATTTATGTTCATGTCTACTCAGGATATGGTTTTTGAGGATGGTAGTAAAAATCTTAATGGGAATATAATTTTGGTTGCATTTGAAATATACTATAACTTTTAATGGGTACATATGAATAAGAACAGTCAACATATCTTTTCTGGTAGTTCATCTGTATTACAGTTATGTTTCCAGAAATACGAATGTTTAGAAATAGTATTTTGGTTTAGAACTTCTATGAAGTGCTCTGAGACTTCTTAATGAAAAGGTCCTTATACTACCAATATTAGGTATAATCGGATACCTTCAGGACAGATCTTAAACATGGGCCATCACTTGTTCAAAGGGCCATGTGGAAAAAAAACTTTAAAAATTTGATATGCATGTCCTTCTAGTTTTGTCGAGTAGAAAAAAACTTCCACCTGGAAAATAAGCAAGTGTTCTCCATTTGTTGCAATAGGAAAACGGGCAGCCTTTTATTTGTTTTCCTTCCCCCTGTAGATCACTAGTCTCTGTTTCCGTATGCTCTGAGCCATGCTGTGTTGTGCTTTACTTCTATTACTAGTACATGATAGAGTTCGGTATCTAATTCCATTTCACATCTAATTGTCTAGAAATTATCTGAAGCACAGTGCTTGCTTTTTTTAATCCTACCTCCCATATAAATATTTATTGAATTTGGTTCTGTAGGGAAACATTGTTTTTAAATGCATATTTACCATTTATAAAGAAATGCAGGGTAGAATATCTGGTAAAAATAAGTAAAGAATGTAGACCATGGGCTAATGAACTCTTTACTGTCAAAAGAGGAGGGATATTTTTTTTCCCACCTCAAGTTTACAGAACAGCACACAGTATAAGGGTATAATTATATAAGCTTAGGTAGCCGAATAATTTACATAGTTTAAAAAAAACAAACCAAAACAAAGTCACCTTAAGGTGTGCAGTTTAAACTAGGAATTTTTATGTTGACCTATACAGAGTTTAGACTGGCTCAATATATAGTTGAAAGATCTAACCATGAATTTTCATGTAAAGAAACTACCTTGCAGTTTCTTGAAGTTTATTAATCTTTGTCTTCTCAACATTGACAGTTTCCTGTAATGAGAAATGGTGTTTATTTTGAATTAGTTGAAAAGGAATTTTGGCTGCCCAAATCCTTGGTGTAAAAGATAAAACTCTCTTTAATGTGGAAGGGGCTTGCTCAGTAAAGAGGCTCATAAATTCCTATTGTTTTAATGGTACTGGATCCATGGTTATCTCAGCAAATAGTAACCAATTTTATTATGCTTGTTTAGTACTGTTTCCGAGTTTTCAAGCACGATCACGAAACAAGCCACTGAAAAGGGAGAGAGGCATCTGAAAGTGGAATTGCTTGTTTGTTTTATTTTGTGCTCATGCAGAATGCTTGATATACAAGTCTTCTCACTGTGTAAAGCAAAATTGTGTTTAAAAAAACTGAGGGAGAAGGGAATTCTGCTGCACACATCTGAAAGGACCTCTGTCTTGATCAACCACAGGGTTTAAATTGTGGATTTTTGGGGTTTTGTTGTGGGTTCTCAAATGTCTTATGTGAGCCTGTCCCAAAGATAATTCAGCAATATATACTTCTGCCAGTAGAATGCCATAGTCAAAACTCTCCTTTCCTTTGTACTCCCATCCATAAATGGGAAATCTGCTAGCTGAAATGGTGTTCTGTGACATGGCAGGGTCGTGTGTCTCCATTATCCTTGCTGGATGAATAAGACTGCACCTTGATTCTGTTACTGGCTGTGCTTTTCACTGTAGTTTGTGCTTGGGTAAGACTTGTGGATTTAGTGTTCCCAGTGGGAACCTGAACTCTGGGTATTTTTATATTCTTTAAGGTTCTGTTTTGTATCATATTTAAAGTCCTGACTGACGTCTCCCATTTGAATCTCTTGCCTCTACTAGGATTTAAGACATTGGCTACCTTTTGTGTTTTAATTTGGAAACTCAGAAATAAAAAAAATTTTTGACCCAGCATTTAAATGAGATTCTGTTGTTCAAAGAGTTACCCGTAGTACTAGAAGTTATTCAGATAATCTAATTATGGATGGAAAGGATGACTCTACACCTGAGAGACCAAGGTTGGAACAGCAGTGCATGTATGGAGAGTGGTCTTGGATGTATGGGTGAGTGTGGTTTGGGGTTTTTACATGTTTATGCAAGTCTTAGGTAAACTTCTAACTTCAGAATATCTCTTCAAAGCTATCTTTCGGCCGTTTCACATTTGGGTGAATGACTAAAAGTTTGGCTCAGGTAATTTCAGGGATGCCTCGGGATACCACTGTGAATCTTTTTTTTTATTATTATTAGTTCTGAGTAATATATTTTTCATGCAGTATTATCACCTTTTTGTAATTCATGGGGAAAGGCTTGGAAGGTCATAGCATTCTTTTAGCTTTCTGTTGAAGAACCCAAGGCAGGTGCATCTAGTAATTTATTTCTTTAGAACATGCAGCTTGAGTTTTCAGAATGTCTTTTGAGGGTGTGGTTCAACATTATCTTCCAAAAGCTGAGCCTTTGTTTTAAGAAATCTGGAATTACTTTACTTCACGTAAAGTGGAAATGGAGAAGCGTTTTAAGATTTTAGCTTTCACCCCTTGTCCATGTAGGAAAGAAGTTGTCCTTTCCCCTCCTGTAACCTTGGTTATGCTGACACTTACCCTGGTGTAACTCTGATCCCCTCTTGGAACTGTAGTCTTTAGGGACTATGTAACACTCTTCTGTATTTTGTGCGATGGTTATAAAAGATGAAGTCCTGGGAGATAGTAGAGGAGAAACGGGCCACGCATGCCTTTTCCCTCAACCAAGTAGGAGGCTGCAGGGTTTCCCAGTTGCATCACCATTCCTTTCTGTAACCCAGTGTGCAATAGGAGCTTCTTCCTCTCCTCAGACCAGGTTCCTCACCAATCCATCTTTTGCTTCAGCATTTGTTACTGGATACAGAATATTAACAGACTGTCCTTGTCTCTTCTGTTATTTTTTTTTCCTTCCCTGCCTTTTGGTGTTACTCATATCGCTGGTTTTGTTCTGTGGTGTAACATGCTGTTTGGGTTCAGGTAGTGATGAAATTTGGAACTGTTGATTATGGATATCTTTTGCAGCAGACAAAAAAATTACTTTGAACATTTAAAAAAAACTTTAAAAAAAGCCCCATAAAACAACTTTTTGACACTTAATCTATGTTGCTGAGTTAAGTTTTCCTATGTTTAAATACCCGACTTGTCTGTTGTACGACCTGAGACTGTTCTCTTTTTGCATGGGCTGTAGAGCTGCTTTATTTGTAAAAATCAAGCAAATTTTCCATGGAATGGTCCAGTTGCATTTAGTCCAAATATAGCAGATTTGGATATATTTAGCTTCATTTAACCCAGTAAATTCATGTAGTGTGTAAACTGGGGGGTTAGAGTACAAAGAAAGAGAAAAACAAAATGTAAAGAGCCTGTAAGTTGAATTTCCTGCTGAAGGCATGTATCTGTCCTCGTTGAGTATTACTTGCTTAAACAAGTTTGAAATTATAAGACTGAACTGTTCATCACTTGGGGAAAAAAAATATATAATGTAGAAGAGCACTGAGGGGGAAGTACATGTTGCTGCTTGTTTAATGAGAATGGCTTGGCCAGCCTTGTTCAGATATTCCCAAGCACTCCCTTTTAGCATAGTGTGAAAAACGTACTTTACAACTACTGGCCACAGAACTAAGCCTGACAACTAGAGGCCAAGATGAAGATTAGAATAGGGCAGGGCAGTGCCTGGGCTGCTGCTTACAGTTTTTGCAAGCAGAAGTGTCTTGTCACTGAAATAATCATGCATGAAGGATCTTGTCCTGGGTCTATTTCTAAAAAGTAATGAAGTATTAGTCATGTGAGGATTAATTTTTAAGCACATGAGATTGCAATATTTAGGATTAAATTTTTATTCATAAAAGTCATAGGAGTTTAATGCGAAATGTCAGCTGAGCCAGATTGTGCTATTTTTTGGGAGTGCAGTATGTTTGGAGTTGATATACAGAAATTTATTTTTTTTTTCTTGCCCAAGGAAACTTGGCAGTTCAGTGTTGTTTACAACTTAAAAGATCTTTCTATAGCTTTTGTAGTAGTGCTTACCCTCCGTAGTTGGCAGGTCCCAGGAAAAATACTGAACTTGATAAATTTTCTCAGCGAATCTTGCAGCTGTTTTATGGTCTGGCATTTTTGAGGAGCATTGTATGCTGTGAAATCCTGTATGGGATCCCAGGAAATCTTGACCAACTTTATGTAGAGAGGAAAAACTTCAATAAAATCTCTATAGTGTCATATTAAAGATGGAGACTGGTTTTGTCCCATATCTTGTCAAACTGGTAATGCGAGATTCTTCCTCTTTAATTAAGTACAACTGTATTCTCCTTTTGCCATAGTGGGTATGGGTGTGGGTAGGTTTCTTCACTGACATGGACTCCAAAAATGGAGATGCCTAAAGCTACAACTAAGAAGTTGTGCTACTACTTACTGTATTAGTTACTAATCAAAATAGACTAGGCTAGGGGTGCAGGAATGTGGTAATTCATATTGTGAAACCCTTAGAATTCACTGATTCAGAGTGTAACTGAGGCATTTGTTTTTTTTAACAACCCCCAAGTATTGTAAATGTACTTCTGTGTTAAGGTAAACCATTCTTCTGGAATATTGGTACTTGGACTGGTATGGTACTGGAAAGGATTACTCTGTTATTGACCAGCCTCAACAGTTGCAGTTCTGCCTGAAGTAGCCAGGCACATCCCAAGTTGCAAAGCCTGTTTTTCAATTATGACTGAAGTTTTCCTGATACACGTTTTAGCTCATCTTGTACATTTTTCCAAGTTGAACAAGCTTGGTATGGTTTTGGATACTTTTGTGCCGTATCTGCCCTTTGAGGGAATGTATCCATGTACATCGAAGAGCAGCTAAGGTGGAACTATTTGCATAACCACCACAATGAAAAGATTCTAGCCATGGGATGGAAGGAGGTTTTTTTCCACTGTTGCATATGAATAGATGCTAAATTACATGCAGTTCTGAAGAGCACTTCTATATTTCATATGCTTTCTGCCAGGCAGCTTTTACCTTACAGCTGTTGTAATGGTTCTACTTTTGGTCTTCTCTACTCAGAAGATTCACAATGTTGAGTAGGGACAACATTTAAAAAGTATTTTACAAAGACAAGAGAAGAATATAGTGTTTCTAGTTAGTGCTCAGTTTCTTGTTAATCCTCTGTACATGCTGTTAAGTTGCAGGGTTCACAGAATGGTTTAGGTTGGAAGGCAACTTTAGAGGTCATCTAGTCCAACCCCCCTGCAGTAAGCAAGGGCATCTTCAACTAAATCAGGTTGCTCAGAGCCCCATCCAGCCTGACCTTGAATCCAACCAGGTCCCTCTGGACGGCATCTCATCCCTCAGGTATGTCAACTGCACCACTCAGCTTGGCATTGTCTGTGAACTTACAGAGGGTGCACTCGATCCCACTGTGTCATTGATGAAAAGATTAAACAGTACTGGTCCCAGTATGGACTTCTGAGGGACACCACTCATCACTGATCCCCATCTGGACATTGAACCATTGACCACTACTCTCTGGATGTGACCATCGAACCAATTCCTCATCCACCGAACAGTCCACCCATCAAATCCATATCTCTCCAGTTCAGAGAGGAGGATGCTGCGGGGGACCACATCAAAGGCTTTACAGAAGTCCATATAGATGACATCCATAGCTCTTCCCTTGACCACCGATGTAGTCACTCCATCATAGAAGGCCATTAGGTTGGTCAGGCAGGACCTGTCCTCAGTGAAGCCATGCTGGCTGTTTTGAATCACCTCCCTGTCCTCTGTGTGCCTTAGCATAGCTTCTGGGAGGATCTGTTCCGTGATCTTCCCAGGCACAGAGGTGAGGCTGACAGGTTAGTAGTTCCCAGGGTCCTCCTTTCTACCCTTTCTAAAAATGGGTGCAACGTTTCCCTTTTTCCAGTCACCAGGGACTTTACCTGGCTGCCATGACTTTTCAGATATGGGGAGTGGCTTGGCAACTACATCAGCCAATTCCCTCGGGTCTCTGGGATGCATCTCATCAGGTCCCATAGACTTGTGTATGTTCAGGTTCCTCAGGTGGTCACAAACCTGAGCTTCTCTTACAGTGGGAGGGACTTTGCTCCCTCAATCCCTGCCTTGTGGTCCATCCACTCAAGAGGTGTAGGAAGAGAGGTTGCCAGTGAAGACTGAGGCAAAGTAGTTGTTGGGTGCCTCGCCTCCTTGTCTGTTTTTATCAGTTTGCCAGTCTTGCTCATTGGCGGGGTATGCTTTCTTTGACCTTCCTTTTCTGGCTGACATACCTGTAGAAGCCCTTCTTATTATTTGCATCCCTTGCCTAGTTCAGCTCCAGCTGTGCCTTGTCCTTCCTGACCCCATCCCTACGTAACTGTGCAGCACCCCTATATTCTTCCTGGGATACCTGTCCCTGCTTCCACTGCCTGTGCATTTCCTTCTTGCCCTTCTCTTGACTCTTCTATGCTGGTCTCTTCCTTTCCTGATTTCTTACACCAGGGTTCACCACTCAGTTGAGTATTTGGAGAACGCCTTTGGGGGAAAAATAAGTACTTTGGTTGTTCACTGGTTCAATATGTAATCTTTGATACACATCTGTAGCTTCAAAAGTCTATGTTAAAAAGGCTGTGGTGAAAATGGGTAGTGTCCACTCTTGGTTAACTGAAAATATGCCGTGTGTGGTCTGCCATACTTAGAATGAGCCTCAGATGCTGGCAATGATTTGTTAAGGTTGATGAAAAGATTAACAAACTACCTGGAGAAATTATGGATTCTTAGTTTTTTAATGATCATAAAGCTAGTTGCTCTACAGGAATATGCTTGGCAAGCTGCAAGTTGTTAGACCGAAAAAGGAGTAACTGGATGAAATTTTCTGACTTCTTTAAACAACTTCATGTTTTCTTTCCTTAATTTCACAGACCTACAAAGAAGTTGTAGGATGCAACCATGGCTTAGTTTTGACTTCCAGCACATTACCAGCTAACAGTCTTGTAGATACCATTTGTTATATATGTAACTATTGCATTCATTGTGGTGTATGTAGGTCTAGTTTATGGTGGAGCTTGGAAGATGCTTGGAGATCGGCATGTGTACCTTGCAGTGCAAAGTATGGTATATAATCAGTGCTTGTTGTCTCTCCAGTGATGCACAAAGACACATTTTTGCATGAGGCTTTGGCCTAGTCTAGTATGCATAATGGCACTGTTTTGCTAGGTTTAGAGAAAATTAAATGCAGGAGTCTAGGTGGTAATGATTTTGCTAGTCTGGGTGGTTTGTACAGGCTTTAGTTAATGATTTGAGTGTAGGTGGCTCCTGTTCACCTGTCCTCGACCTGTGCTTTGCTCTGTGTACTAGGGTTTACAGGCTCACTTTCCAAACTGTTCCATAGTGGGTGTAAAGTTTGAGCATTGATTAGTGTGGTGAAAGGAAGACCTGTGATCCTTCAAGGAGTGAGAGGCTGAATGCAGCCATGTCTGTGTTCCTGCACTTTTACCCCCTCTACCCCAAACAGGAAATGTCTATCAGAAATGTGTTAGATGAGGGAACATGGAACTGATATGTTTCTACCTCCTCTTTCCTGTTACTTCTGCATTCCTCTTGCAAAGCCGCCAAATACCACCTTTATTCATTTATGTTTTCTTGCACATCAACATGCAGCGCTTCCCAAAAGCTCCTAGCAATGAAGCCTGGATTTAGTGCTTTGTAGTTCAGGCTCAGTGAACACTGCACATAAATTTAAGCAACTCGCTCAGGATGGCAACTGGAAACCTATTTATTACCATGGAGACTTGGTCTTACTATAAGCTTTTCCATTTCGCTCTTGGGCATACATTTGGTACCTTCTGGCTGTAAGTTAAGAGTTCTTTTGCTCATTGCTTGTCAAATGCTAAGCAGTTGATTCTACTTTCAGCTCCAAAGTGGACTGGAAACAGCTAGTTTCATTCCAGAGCAATAACATTATGCAACTGTAAACGCTTTAAAACTTAATTGCCTGTTTGGGATTGGGCAGTGTTAAAGACAAAGCCTAGATAGGTCAATCCAAGAGTAAGCGTGAAGAACACTGTACTAAAAAAGAGGGCTGGAATGATAAAAAGTTACTCAGGTTTAGTATTAGTCACTGACTGTCAGTTGGCAGGAATATTCGCTTGAGGGGTTTTCATGTGGTGTTACAGTTTTTGCTAGAGAAAAAAAAAGGTATGTTTTCTGAGTCAATAAAAATACAAACTTCTGAGAGTTGACCAAAGGTGGTATTAAATGTTTTAAAGTATCTTGGTGCTGCTAGTTGGAATGTGAGATTATTTTTTTAATCTGCACCTGTGTTTTGGTAGTGGTCTTTTGAGTTACAAAACATCTTACGCATAAGGAGAAATAGGAAACAAGGTTGATATATTAATTATATTATAAGCTGCAGTATATTCTTACTGTGGCGGCTAGTCCGCTCTAGTTGGAAAAACAGCTACTTCGAGCATGAAAAACCCTTCAGTGCTCTGAAATGCAAGAGTTTGACATAACCATATTTTAATATTACTTTAAGTATTTTCTTAATTCCCTTTTAAGTTGTTGGGGTTTTTGAGAACAAAAGGTAAACTTATTTCATTCAACTGGTTCTCTTAATGCTTGAATTAAGTTTTATGTTTCCAGGTCACAAAATCCAGACTGCTTGATACTTACTGGAAATTAATTTCACTAGGTGAAAAGCAAAATATTTTTCTTTACACACTCTAGGCTGATTTTTCTCTCTCCCATTAGCACATGGCAGAGATATGGAAAGGTTGAAAGCAATCTGATTTATTACACAGAGCAGGCAAAGCACAATTTGTGTTGCTTTTTTTTTCTTCTGGATTTGTTTTTGTTAACGTGTGTGTAACTGTTTTCTTGGAAGGCTGGATTTAATGATCAAAATGTGTCAATTCTTTTCAGTTTAAATACCCTTGAACTGTTTCATAATTCTGTTAGCTTAAAAAAAAAACCCAAAACAAAATACCCCAAACAAACTGGTGTGACTTAATAAGTATGAAAAATTGCTTGCTAGAAACTTCACAGGATCCCAGACTGGCAGGGGTTGGAAGGGCCCTCTGGAGCTCACCCCGTCCCACCCCCTGTGTGAGCAGGCACACCCAGAGCAGGGGCACAGGGCCGCGGCCAGGCGGGGGGTGAATGTCTCCAGGGAAGGGACCCCACAGCCTCTCTGGGCAGCCTGTGCCCCTGCTCTGGCGCCCGCACAGGGAAGGGGTTTGTCCTCATGTTCAGGTGGAGCTTCCCGTGTTCCAGCTTGTGCCCGTTGGCCCTTGGCCTGTCGTTGGGCACCACTGAAAAGAGTCCGGCCCCATCTTCCTGACACCCACCCTTCAGATATTTATAGGCATCGATGAGATCCCCCTCAGTCTTCTCTTCTCCAGGCTGAACAAACCCAAGTCTCTCAGCCGTTCCTCATAAGGGAGATGCTCCAGTCCCGTATCATCTTGGTAGCTCTCTGCTGGACTTGCTCAAGCAGTTCCCTGTCCTTCTTAAATGGGGGGCCCCAAACTGGACACAGCACTCCAAATGTGGTCTCACTAGGGCAGAGTAGAGGGGGAGGATAACCTCTTTCGCCCTGCTGGCCACACTCCTTTTAATGCACCCCAGGATACTGTTGGCCTTCTTGGCCACAAAGGCACGGTGCTGCCTCAGGGTGAACCTGTTGTCCACCAGCACTCCCAGGTCCCTCCCAGGAGAACCGCTTTCCAGTAGTTCAGGCATTTGAAATGAAATACTTCCAAATATATTGGCATTATTGGTCACTGTGTGCTACCTAAAACTTAGATTTAAAATTAAGTGGCTATGAAATACCCTGTTAAGCTTATAGGTTTTCTTTGATTGTTTCATTTAAGACTGTATATTTGTCATCTTCATGCATGTATAATTTGGAATAATTGTGGCTTATATCTACTGTAAATCACATGATGGAAACTTCTCTCACATTCCATTGGTTTCTCATCCCCGATGGCATGCACTTTCACAAGTTGTTCTTCTCATGCTCTCTTCAGCTTCTCAGTTTTTGGAGTGGGTTGTTTGATATGCAGGCTACAGAACAGAATGTTAACAGTAAAACAAAATAGTACTTGGAGATTAAACAGATAAATTCCACTCAAATGTTTCTGGTAGAAATTTTCATACAGATGCAACATTTGCATCTTCATCCCTGTATTGCCGGAAGATACTACTTCAATAGTATTTAATAATATTTTCTTTGAATTTAAAATATATTTCCTTTTTTATATCCTTTCAGCCTTTAAATAAGCTTTCTGGTCATGTTGTTGCCTGTGATTCTTTATGCACTCAAGTAGGTGTTACATTTTATTGTGGAATAATTTTTTTTTTTCTTGAGTAAATTCCAGGCAAACTTACAGCTCTTTGTAGAGCATCCCTAATATACAGCTTATGTTAACAGACTCTCAAGGATTATTTCTTTCAGAATTTTTCCCTAAGTTAAATACTGTCTTTCCTGTCATGTAGCGTTATTGGTTTGTGATGTAGTATCTGTGGAACCTATAAATTATGCTTGTAATAAACGTGAAGAGAACCTGTTCCCCGAAAGCTGTGATGTTCCTGGACCAAGATCTCACAAGTAACCAAGTGGCTGTCAGCTCAGACATCAGAAAACCACAGGCTAAACAATAGCTGATCGAACTTTTGGAAGGATGTTTATGTTGTGGCCTCTAAAATACTAAAGGTTGAAGGTCAGTTCTGAAGGCTGATGTAGAAGAAACACTATTGCTTTAAAGAAAAATCGTGGAGTCTGTGGACAAACACTCCCCCCCCCCCCCCCCCCCCCCCAAAAAAAAAAAATCTGTTACTGAACAACCACAAATTTAGTTGCTCAGTCTAGCTTTTTGTTGAGAGTATTTCTGGTAGCAAGCGTGTCATATTTGGAATGGTTCAGTTTGTTCAGAAAGTTACTTTCTTCAGTAAACATTTCAGTTTAGTGTGGAGCATGGGTGTCAGTACTTTCTCATCAATGGGATATTTACCTAGTATGTCTGACACCCTCTGATTGATTCTTATAAGTGCTCTAAAGTGCTGATTCCAAGTCCCATTCTTGTCAGTCCTTAGAGTAGGGTATTTATGATTTTCATGGCAACGAGAAGCAAGAGTTCTTCATTAGTACTAATCACCTGAAGAATATACAGCTGTTTTTCAGAAGGTGAAGATCATACATGTCTTAGATAATAAAATGTATATTAATACTCTACAGTGATTTTTAAGTTGAGAAAGGATGATGAACCAGTGTCTGGTACTTTTTACTGCTTCATTTATCCTGGTCTCAAGACTTGATGTAGAGACCGGAAAGATATAGAATGTTCCATGTTAGTCCGATGTCCTTTGGGGAATTGTGTAATGATGCTTGTAAATTTTGATGTTGACATTTTGAGGTTTTTAAAAATTGCTTTGAAAAGGGCAAAAACACCACAAAGAAAATAAGTTCATAACAAGCTTTTTTGTGAATATGTTGAGTCTACTAGTACTTCTAGTAGTCTCAGTAGTAATTAATTATCAAATTCATAGAGTTAAGTAGGGAAGGCCTGTGAAGAACTGCAGCTTTGGAACCGCGTTCTGGTTTACCTGGGCTTGTATCGGAGCAGGAGGGATGTGTGCTGTCAGTTGCCTGGGAGTCTTGGACACTCCCACAGGTGGGATATTGAAAGTACAGGAAAAGTTTGGACGTGAAGGAGTGTTCTGCATGCAGGGAATGCTCGTAATAGAGTCAGTTTTCTTTTCTTGGTTTCCCTTGCTCTCAGGAATGTTTTGTAGGCTTTTTGTGTGTTTAAAAGTTCTAGCACCTGTATTTACAGAATAGGTTGTTCCAATAAGTGTATTTCCAGGGATTTTTCTAGGGTACAAACGAAATACTACAGTGAAGTATTTATGTGAGCATAATTAAGTCTGTTAAAGAAATAAAATTAAATTTTTTTTAACAATTGAAAAAGTAATTTGCTGATTGACTGGGGGGACTATACTGAATCTTTTTTCCAGTGAGCAGTTTTTTATTTAGGAAGAGCGATTATAGAGATGGATTCCGCATCTGTGATGGTGGTATTACTATCTTTCTCATAGCAACCTTTAAAAGCCTAACACATTAGTAATTCCAAAGGAGTTCACTTGTAGGCACATGTTGTGCAACAGCATTTTTGTCTTTTTTAGTCACATGTATGTTTTAGAATGAAGTTTGCTAAATTCATCTTGGAATTTGCAGACAGTGTTTTTGACTACATTTCCTTATTTTAGCTGCATGTTAGAATTTGCAGATGTGCTAGTATAATTAGTTGGTGTGTCCTTTTGTTTCTAAGCATGTGTTTTCTGTCACTTTGAATTTTAGTGCAAACCAGCTCCATCTCAAGCTTTTACTTCACATGCAGCTACTGTCTGTTAAGCAGTGTGTCTTGCAGAGTTGGGAAAATCTAGAGAAGCAGCATTCGTGCACACAGTGTGTTTCCACAGGATGTTGTTTAGTTGGCCGTTTGTCATCTTCATCTTGTCTTGATCATTGCCAGTTCAGTTGTACCAATCTGTTTATTAGACACAACTCTTACTTATTAGAGAGTTTTCCTTATTTTAGCCAATAGACTAATTTATTTACTAGTGTTTCAACGTTTTCTTACGCAGGTGCTTCTGAAGTGTTCACTGACCATTGGAGTGACAGATGCGTATTAATTTTTGCATCCTAAGTTGCATTGATGACGAGGGTTTTTCTTATCCCCATTTCCTACAAAGCCCTCTTCTAAAGCATGGACTTGTTCACATTCACGCTTCCTGTTAATAATTTCTAATGTGGTTCAGATTACAATTTAAATTTTGCCAGAGTAAGTAGGTAGATAGGGTTAGGCTCAGTATTTGCTTATAAATGTAGTGTATAGTTGTATCTTTTATTCTGTTCAGAGTATGCCCACTGAGCTTATAGAAAGTTTGAATGCCTTTATGTTGAGTATTTCTAGTGAGGCTGTTGATAGAGTGGAAATAGTTTAGGATGTAGTGGCTCTTTCAGATACCCAGTACAATCGTGTCTTCCTGACAGAAACCCAAACACTTAGAAACATTTTATTCTTTAAATTTGATGAATCTCAATGCTAAAAATGGTCAAATAAGCATGCAGTAACTGCTCTGAGTTAGCTTAATTTCTGCTTCCTGATGACTTTTCACTCTGTACTATTTCACTTTGGTTCGGTTTTGTTTGGTGCAAGCTTTATTGAATTTGGAAGAGAAAGTCTTTGAGGCCTTTGCTTCTAGAAAATTATGATTCTGATCCTCCAAGATTTCTAGCAGGACTGTAGGGAAAGGGCTGTTTCAGTTCCGTTCTGTGAGATTTTTAAGTAGGTATAAATGAAATCCCTGTCTGTAGCTTAAGTAGATAAATACCCATAAAGGTCTGAGTCCTGCAGTGGTGAAGCTTCAAGGATGCTCTGTTACTATCAATAAGTAACCTGTGTATTCTGGTAGATGGCAGGGCTATGTGTTGTCTCTCACAATTAAATACTGACTTGAAACTTGACATGTTTTGCTGGGTTCTGTTTTTGCTTAGTGCTTGGATTTTTTCAAACGACTGCTGAGGACAACATGACAAAACAACTTTTTGAAACAATAACAAGGTGCATTACAAATAGGTTTTTCTCTTTGCTTACCAAGGACACCCCAATGTAGATAATTGCCTTGAGAGACAAACAAGTTCTCAAAAGTACTGGTCAAACATCTTTTGTCTTTACACTTGACAGTGTAACAGTTATAAGTATTTGAACTTCAGCCTGCTTAGCATGACTAATACAACTGTATTGGCTTTAGACATCTGAAATGTATACTTCAAGAAGTCATGTCAAGTGTTCATATGAATCTGTTCTCTCTATATCCCAATATTTGATGTGCTTATATTTCTGTCTGGTTTGTTTCAGGAATTTGCAGCGCTTACAAAAGAGCTAAATGTATGCAGGGAGCAGCTGCTTGAAAGGGAAGAAGAAATTGCTGAGCTGAAAGCAGAAAGAAATAATACAAGGGTTAGTTCCTTGTCTTCAAGATTACTGCTGTTAAAACATCCACCTACATGGAAAAAAATATTGAATGTTGAATTTGAAAAGTTAAAAGTATTTTTCCCCTGATATTTGCACATGAATGCCCCTGAAAGTGCGAATGTGTGTTGATCAAGAAGGTTTGGAAGCTTATGCACAGCTCTAAATACTGCTGTGCAGAATCAGGAAAAGCTTGTAAGACTGCACTGCTGTCTGTCGTTCAGCTTGTTGTTTTTAAAGTTTTGTAATAATACAACACCCGAGATCAGAGGAATAGAGCGGGCAAGCTGTAGTGATCTGTTCCAGCAGCTTAAGCTGCTGCCAGCAGAACAGTGGCTCTCCGATTTAGAGCATTTCTTATGTGTAACCTTCTGACAAGCATGCAGTTCCTCAGAGTGGTGGTGGAACTGAAAAGATCTGGTTAAGTAGAAACCTCATTTACAAACTAGACAAAGAGAGAAGTAGGACATGCGTGAGCTCTGTTACAACTTCTGACACGGGTGAAATGTTAAAAACAGGTCCTTATGCTTGATGCAGTAGTCTTTGGATCTCAGATTTGAAGTTTAGAACTCAAAACTTGATGTTTTAGGACATTCTGTAGCTATGCATAACAGGAATAAACGCTGTTCTGTGCTTTTTTTTTTGTTTTAGCTCTTACTGGAACATTTGGAGTGCCTTGTCTCCAGGCATGAGCGATCTCTCAGAATGACTGTTGTAAAGAGACAAGCTCAGTCTCCGGCAGGAGTTTCTAGTGAAGTAGAAGTTCTCAAAGCACTAAAATCTTTATTTGAACACCATAAAGCCCTTGATGAAAAGGTAACGAAACATGGTAGCTAACGCCATCTCATCCTGTCCCCTCTTTCTTCTGTGCGGACTGTGCAGTTGTTTGTGCTAAAATAGAAGTCAGGTTCTCTGAACTTCTCTCTGTATCAAGGTAGTGGCTTTGCCATAACTGCGTCACTAACTGCCCTCCTAAATGAATATGCTGCACCAAAGCAAGGTGCTGTAGTGTATTCTAGTACTTCATTAACTGTGCTGATGTAAACTAAGCATTGTTCAGAGGCAATATATTTGTTGTAGGAATGCATACGTTTTCTTACACGTATAATATCAGGATTTAACCTTCTGATTATGTAATATAAGGAATGGACTAGAGAGAGCAGGAAGAGAGGAATCTGCTTACACTGTAGTATCAAATAAAGCTGAATTAAAAGAACCCCGCCCTTTAGTTCTGTCTGATGTTGGCAGCAGGATATGCAAGTGGTAAACTTTACTGTGAATTTTGCTGCCAACTCATAGTTTGCCTAACTTTTGTGACTCTTGTATATAAAGTCTGGCAAATTATTTTAAGTAGAATTCTGTCTCTTCTTCCATGTTGTAAATAAGCAAAAGCATTCACACTCTGTGCCTCACAGAAGGATAAGCAAATTCTGGATGTTTAATTCTTGCCTAAATGTACAAGTCGCTTTGAGATATGATTTGTTTATGACAAAAAAGGAAAAACTCTATTTTAAGATAATGTTGTTGTTTCTCTAGAAGGTTTTTTGTAACATACGTTGTAATTAGTACTGACTCGAGATTAACTAGGTCTCTAAGTGTAATGGAAATAGTGTCCTTTATCTGAAAGGGCGTGGCAATAATTGAAATTGATTTCTTTTAAATTTGAATATTTCAAATTATTTGAAATTACCCTTCCAGGTAAGGGAGAGGTTACGAGTAGCACTTGAAAGATGTAGCTTATTGGAAGAAGAACTAGGTACTACGCATAAAGAGGTAGGTTTATTTTTTTAACAGAAGTCTTCATGTGGGCATTGTGGGTATTTAGTCAATATTTGTACACAGTAATTTATTCAGTTTTTAAGGTTTGCTTTCACTTCTTGTTTTTTGAGGAGTGTTGTGTTTTCTTTTTGTTTGTTTTTTTATAACCACATGGTCATAATATAGTCACTTTGAAAGAGCAGGAAAGGAGAAACAAAAAAAACCCCTAACCCTCATACACCCTCCGCCCCAACAAAGAGTTCCTGTGGCTTTAAAATAAGAATTTTTGTGTTGCAATGGCATGTTTGAGTGTCTGTGCCATATTTTATTAATACATAGCTTGCAGTCCAATGGGTAATTGTTGTTTTGCTCCTTTGCGTTTTCAGCTGTTCCTTATATTGTTAGTGAGAAAGGAATTGACTTGAAACATATGTATATAACTTTTATTTTCTTACAGTTAATGATTCTGAAAGAGCAAAATAATCAGAAGAAAACACTTCCAGATGGGATGCTGGATATAAATCACGAACAGGAAAATACACCAACTACAAATGGGAAGGTACAGCTATTTACTCTTTTTAGCTGATGCCTGATTTTTTTAATAATCAACTATGACGTTTTCATTTGAAACTAAAGATTTTTTTGAGTGGTCATTTAATTAATAAGTCTCAGTTACCACAGTTACAATTTTTGCAATCTATCCAATTATAAAATTATCTTCAGGGAGGGGTGTTTACAGGTAAGTAACAGTTTGTTTTTCAATTTTCTGTGTAACATGCAAACACATTTTTTTCTTTCCTCCCGTTTAATAGCGATCCTCTGATGGTTCTTTATGCCACGATGAAAACCTTGCTAAAGTGATTGAACTCCAAGACATCATAGATAAGCAAAACAAAGAGCAGACACAAATGAAAGAACGCCTTACTGCTTTGTCTAGCAGAGTAACAGAGCTGGAAGAGGATCTTGACACAGCTAGAAAAGACTTAATAAAATCTGAGGAAATGAATACGAAGTTACAGAGAGATGTACGAGAGGTGAGGAATAAGCTGTCAAAATTTGGGTAGTCCCAAATGCAACTGCTTTATAAAATCTCAGTCATTGGTGACCAGTTACACCTTTATGCTTTTGATTGGCTTTGGTTTGATTGGTGGGAAGAAAATTGTTTAGAGCATGACGGTGCTATTTTTTGTTTAAAAGATCAGTTTCTTAAGAAAACTTGTCTTCAGAATTGATCTAACTAGGTACTTCGCAAATATATTAAATTAGAGACTTATCACTGCGAACTTCATGTTCTCGGAAAGATACTTGATCTTGTCATAAATGCTAAGCTTATTCATGAAGTTCAAATTTTTTATTTTTAAAGATTTACATGGTTGAGGAATCACTTCAATTTCAGTGGTGTGATTGACAGTTCCTGTTACTGATCAATCCCTAATCTCCCAGCTCCTATGTATTGCAGTGTTCTGTATCCTTATTAAATAGAAAGGGAGCTTAGTTAGATCCAAGAACGCTTTCTGACTGTCCCCAGGAAGTAAAGATTTGCTGGTTTTGTGCCATTGAAAGGGTAAGTAGCAAATCTGTGGTGTAACATAATAAAGACCAGTCTTTTCAAGCATTCAGTTTTAGAAAAAGTCATTGAATGTGTAAGCCTAAGTGAGACTATTATTTCTCTCAGTAAAAATATGAACTAGAAAGAACAGAGTATATCTGATTTGTATTTCTTTATTATTTGTGGGTTTTCCCCCCAGCTTTATCACTGAATATTATCCCTTATATTCTAAATTCTGTCTTGTCTTGCATAGACTATGGCCCAAAAGGAAGACATGGAAGAGAGAATTACAACTCTTGAGAAACGCTACCTCGCTGCACAACGTGAAGCTACATCTGTGCATGACCTCAATGATAAACTTGAAAATGAAATTGCCACTAAAGACTCCATGCATCGACAGGTTGTGATTTTGAAATAAGATAAAGTACATTTTGCTCAGCATAAACCTAATGGAAATAATTAATGTTCATACTGTTCTAAAGCACTTTGCTTTTAGGAAGATAAATATCATCTGTAATGTGCTATTCTTAGGACTTGTTTTTCAGTAACTGGAGGAGTGCGCTGTACATACAGAGCATTACCCTGGAAATGAAGATGGGGCAGTTGACTGGAGAGAAGAAATGGTTTTGAGCATTTTAGTGTACTTGATCATGGTGCAGCAGAGTTGTTGACCCTATTAATGGTGCATTTTTAAGTTGTTGTACGTGTATCCAACCATCTTTAGTTTCATATGTAAGAATTACTCATTCTAAGCTAAAACAGTTTTAAAATTTGTTTAGTGATTTTTTTTTTTTAATAGCCTATAATAGAATTAAACATTGCTTTACTGTGGGAAGAAGTTTGACATATGCTTGACGTGAAGTAGTCCAACTTAAACCCAGAAATGGTTATTTAGCCAATCACTTCATAACTAGAGGAAGCCAGGCAACTCTTAGTCAACAGGAGAAGTCCTGTTTAGTATAGTTTTTAAAAAACCTTGTACATACTTAAAAATAATTTTTGCGGTTATATGCATAGCGTGATTTAAAGTTTACGGGAATTTTTCCCTCAGTGCAACTCAGTCTAGCACAGCCTTGACGTTGGAAATTCACGGTTTGTTCTATGCTGCTTTCCATACCATAACTATGTTAATTTGGTGATACAGTTGCTTTCAGATTACACCAAACTGTCTGCAGAAAAAAATTTGTAGTGAAAAAGGTTCTGTCATGTCATGAAAGGGAGGATGCCACATCTTTGGTTATGAAAGCAGTTTTGGACAGTTTATTCTCCATCGGTCTAGTAAAGGCAGTAAGCTGTATCCTTACCTTCCTTTGTGACGAAAATTAATTACCATTTTAACACTAAGTATTTGCTGATCATAATCCTGTGTAGAGTGAAGATAAGAACAGGCAATTGCAAGAACGACTGGAACTAGCTGAGCAAAAGCTGCAGCAGACTTTGAGAAAAGCTGAAACTTTGCCAGAGGTGGAAGCTGAGCTGGCACAGAGAGTTGCAGCACTTTCAAAGGTGAGTCAGTTGGACAGTGTCTTCACGACCTCCTCTGTTGGTGTCCTGCTACAAGAAATCTGTCCTTAGTGTTGGGTTTGTTTCTGTTTTTCCTCCAACTAATTCAGAAAATGTTTCTCCTTGTTTTCTGCATTTTCTGTTCATCTCTATGAACACGCTCTAGTTTACTTTTTTTTTAAAATTTCTGCTCTTTGGAACTTGAGCAGGTTTCCTGTTAACTCTGTTACTTTATGAAAATGTCTCACTGGATGATTACTTTATTGATTTTTTTTGTTAAAATTCATTCAATAATAGACATAAAGTCTTCTAAAATAAGAACTATTTCTGAAGGGCAAACCCAGATTTCTTCCACTGTTAACTAAGTGGGGAATGCAGGGAGAGAGAAGTAGTGGTACTCGTTAATATCAAGGTTTTTAGTAGGCTGCAAATGGAATAATGAAGTCTGAAGAATTATATTTAGTAACTACAAATGAGCCTTTTCGAGAGTGTGTGTGTGTGTGTTCTTCTTGAGTCTGTTTCATTTCTTTCCCTGTTATCTTTCCTGTCCCTAACTGGCTCTGTAGTCTGACCTTTTGTCTCCTGGGAACTCTGCTGCTAAAGATGCTAAAGTATTGGAACTTACCACCAAGCTTAGGAAGGTAGAATTTGTATATTAGTCCTTGTATCTGCTTGCTGCTTTCTGCTTTGTCATGATTACTAACAAAGGGTCATATTGTCTAAGCTAGTGAGGGAAAGCTGAAAATGCATTTCGTTTTTTTAATTCTTTTTTTTTTTTTAATTCTTGGGGATTTGAATGAACTGCTGTTGCAAGCTCATTTGTAAATGGTAGTTGATTCATGGTACTTAGAGAGGCTTCATCATTTTGTTACTTACCATATGAACTCTTACTAGGTCCTTTTAGTGACAGAAAGGCATCTGTTCTGCATTGTGCGTTACCATAAATGGCAGTTGCTCAAAGCATGTTAGATATATTATTGTGCTTCAGTGTTTATACACTCCTGAAACCTTTATTAAAAAAAACAAACTCTAACTTTGTTTTCAAATTGACAGGCTGAGGAGAGACATGGCAATATAGAGGAACGACTGAGACAGATGGAAGCACAGCTAGAAGAAAAGAATCAAGAACTGCAAAGGGTACCGTACATATTTTTGGCAAAGATACAAAGCTGAAAGGATCTAATCCCCTTCATGGCTGCCTACCATTCAGCAAAGCTGTTTTTATTTCTTATCTCTAAAATAGAGCCAGAGTTTAGGCTGGCTGATAGTTGGGAGATTTGAGCCACTGTACTATCGCTAACCTTAAATCTCAAGAAAAAGCTGGAATTCTCCAATCAGTGTCAAGTGTGTTTGGAAATACCTAATTGCTGGCTGTACTTGCTGATGAGGAGACAGATCAAAACCTTGCTGAATTAAATCACTATGGAAAAATTGGTTCCTGGGTTGTAAATAATGGAACTGGTTCTGAAACCTGGTTTTTCTTGAAGTGTACGCTCAGATTTCAAGCTTCTGATCTTGGAACAGTTATTGTAGTCTTCAGTGTCCCTTACGCTCCCTTACAGAGTCATGGGGTTACATGCAGTATTCCTTATTCCTTCTGAAAAATATTTCTATTAAAGAAAATGCATTTGGATTAAAGAAAGCTTTACTGTTTTTACAATGTGGAAATTGTTATAGACATTGTAAATTTTAAGTTATTTCAGTAGCTTTTATGTATCTTAGGCAAGACAGAGAGAGAAGATGAATGAAGAGCATAATAAGCGTTTGTCAGAAACCGTTGATAAGCTTCTGTCTGAATCTAATGAAAGGCTTCAGCTTCATCTCAAGGAAAGGATGGCTGCCTTGGAAGATAAGGTAACAAGTCACATTCCACCATATACATGAATTAGACGTTCAACATTCTGTAGTGATTTGTGTATTTTGCAATGTGTCTGCAACTTCAGTAAATAAACGCTAAATCCTTATTAATATGTAGTTTCTGTTAAGGCTGTTTTCTAGTGTGGATTTTGAAAATAAGTTCTTAAAATTAAATATTTTTGAGATTGGCTCTGGGCATTGAACTGCAGTGTTGAGAAGACCTCTTTTAAGGAGCTTTATCCTTAGTTGATGGGTGTGGACTGCATAAATAGGCTCATCCAGTGTAAAACAGGAAGTCTAAAGAATTAGGACTAGAACTTTGACTTTTGCAGTTCAGTTTATTTCCCACTGCTTTTTTGTCTGTACCAGTTACTCTGAGTCATTGTGGGATTCTTGCAGGTTGAAACAATCTTGCATTTTCTTCCCAGATAGATAATTTTGAGATGGGTTATATGAATATAAATGGGCTGTTCCCTGGATTGTCAGTGCACATCACAGAGCTTATCCCTGCATTCAGTTCATCTTCTAACTTGTGACCTACTTTACTCTGGTTCTTTCCCTTCTGCTTTTGGGTCTAGCTCCTTAGGGATTTTTCTTCCATGCTTGTCCTTAAGGATTCCCTTATTCTGCATCAAACAAAGCAGTGTCTTTTGATTTAGCACTTTGCTTGATGCTGGCTTAGAATTGCTTTGTCTTGGATTCAAAAAATACTTACTTTCTTTTGCTGGAGAGTGAAATGACCCTCTGGGGAAACGTTTCAACAAAAGCTGAGTGGCTTTTGTTTTAAAGACATAGCAATAAAATGCTTCCATTATACACACACACACATACATATATATGTATTCAGACTTTAATAAATGTTTACTTTCTCTTGCATTCATGTCAACACAGTTCTCATCCCTAAATCTTCAGTCAGGTATCTGACATGTCTTTCCAGAGTTCCAGGACTCTGCTCCCCTCATATTATGAAGGTTTAGTTCGTTCTTTCCCTGCTTTTGCGTGCTTGGAGCTGAGGGGAATTGGGTAGTGCAAAACAAATGTAGGTCCTACTGATTCTCATGCTTTGAGTTAATAATAAAGGTGCTTATCATCTGGCAGCTAAGGCTGCAAACTGTCGTGTGCTTTTTAGTTAACATCCCTATTTTCAAGATCACTAACCGCTCCTAATACTTCAGAAATTCTTGTTATTGGCATCGTTGTGATAGCAACAAGGTTGCTCTAACAGTTTTTATAAATTCAATTTCTGAAAAACAGCTGACTGCCTTTTTTTTTTTAATGCTTGAATACTGGGGGGTGTCTTAGGCTTAACCCTAACTCCCCTTTACTCTCCAAACCGTAACTATGCTCATGAATAATGAGGAAAATGTAGTTGTCCTTTACTGTAAGTAACAGCTTCTAGAACAGTATTCTTGCTGTGGCTTCCAGCTCATTCTTTTTTGGTAAGTTGGGAAGATACATGCAGGTAAAATTTTAAGGCTTTCTTCTGATCGCTTGGGCTTTTCTCCTGGAATGATTTGTTTGTTCATGTATAAAACTTTATTACACATTTCAGATGCAAATAATGGTATTGCTTACCTCAAGGAAATGTGCGTAGCAGAACTTCTTGGCAATGGTGGAAAAGGAAAAGAAAGTGACTCCGTTAAGTTTCCTGTTAGAAGGGAGAATCTCTGATTTTTCTCTTGGTATCATGCTACAGTAAAATACAGTAGTTGAAATTCTTTGATTGTTGTAGCTCTCAAATGCTTCTTAATTCTCAGTCTGAATTTAGAAACGCATTTGAGCAAAGAGATTGTAGCAGTCACAAGTATATTTATTTACTGGAGTTGTTTGGAAGTCGTGGTGTAATTCTGAAGATGACAGCTCTGATGTTAATGAAGGCCCGTAAGTCAGTGAGTGTTGCAGTTCTGGAGGTGCAGTACGTTGAAGAAATTACTGTATAGTAATTTTGTAGGTCAGGCAAGTGAAAATAAAATGAAAACCTAATGATAACAGCCAGTAATGCCTTAGTAGGCACTCAGTGAATTACTTCGAATTATTTTAGCTGCCTAATTATTCCTTTTTTTTTTACCAGTTTTGTCAAATGGAGCTTTAAAAGGCTGGTACTGGTATTAAATTTTTATGGAACTTGTACTGTTACTAAATCCACTATTTAGAGGGCTGTACACCTGAAGGGATAAACCTTCAATTGTAATCAAAGTGAAATGATGTAAGCAATAAAGTAGCTGTAATTTAAGATGCATCTGTATAGTGTTGACTGAAATTTTTTGATACTCGGTTATGGTGTAAGAGTTCAAAGCTTTTATAAGTAACAATTTGTGATACATTTCATTTTAGAATTCACTTCTTCGAGAAATTGAAAATGCAAAAAAACAAATAGAGGAACTTCAGCATGAAAAGGTATAATACACATTTCTGAAATATTATATTGGAAAATAATTGCTGCATTGCTGCATTGCTACAGAGCAGGACCAGGTTTGAATTGCCCCATAAAACTTAACATTACCTGCTCTGTTTAAAAGCAGGGAGCTGTTATTGCTTATTTTATGGTATTGTGTGCCTCAGTTTTATGATGACTTTATAGGTAATATGTAGCTTCTTACTCAAAGACTTAACACACTTCTGACTATGTAAAGCGGCTGAGTATACTGGCAATTTGCCAAAGTTTGAAGATTGCATATGACCTTGAACAGTAAAAAGGAAAAAGAAATACTTGTAATATTGGCTGTTTTCCCATACATTTTTCCTTAAAGCATTTGGGTATCATGAAATGCTTGTTTGACTGATTAAAAAAAAAATTTGAAGTTTTAAGAACTGGGGGGCAGGGAGAGAAATATTTATTAGCCTTGGCTGTTCCTTTGCAATAGCAGCTGTCTGGTGTTTTGTTTGTCCTGGAACTGACAAATTCCCTTCTTGAATAATAGTGGTGGGGCCTTTTATTTCCTTGCATCCTAAAGCAGTGGCAGTTGATTTTGTGGTCGTGCTATCTGTTCCGAAATAATACTTGTTATTGCTTATTAAATCACAGGTGTATTGCATCTCCCCAGATCATCCTATAAGTAGCTGGGGCAAACTGTAGAGGCTGTGCTTCTGTAATAAAATGAACACATTCAGAATATTTTGCAGAATGTGCTTTGAATTTTTGTATGTGTAGGCCAGCAGTTTTCACACAAGGCACAGATGTTCATCATCAGCCACTTTTATTAGTTTTTTCATTGTTTTCTCGTCCATTGGATTTCTCTGATGTTAAATTCTGCATTTCCAGAGCATGTAAAAATGTCCAAGTTAAAAGTGAATGCATTTAGAACCTTTTGTGCACAGAGTTTGAAAAAATCTTCTTGTTCAGTATTAAATATTATCACTTAATTGTAGCAAAGTTAGGAATAGGTGAATTTTAATTAGTAGCTGTTTTCAAATGTACATTGTCGTTACCTAGGGTCACAGTGTAGAGAAGCAACAGAATTATTCTTGGATGCCCTTTCGTGATGGTGCTGTATTTTGTGTAGGAAAAATAATTTTTGTTTTACATCATTGAAGGGTATTTTTAAAAATCTGTTATTTCTGACTTTTGTAGAAATGAGCTCAAATAACCGCATGTTAGTTTATAAATCAGTATTTGACACTGATTTTTTTTAAAGCATATTGTTATCTATTTTATCTATTTATTTTTACAGGATCAACTTTTAATAAATGTTGAAGCATTAAGGGCTGAAAATGACCAAGTGAGACTCAGAGCCACATCACTTCATCATAGGTACCAGCACTTAGTTGTAGTTCAGTTTTTTCTAATTTATTTAAAGTCACTTTGCTAAACATATTTTTGTCTGTTATAGCTGATAATACTTTAGTCATAGCTATAAAATATATTCTTTATAGATTATATAATCTAAATATATAATATATATAATTATATACTGCTTTAAAAAAAGGCACTGGTGGGACAATTTGGGTGAGATTTTTGGTTGGTTTCCCCCTTCCCCTTACCTTCATAAGGATAAAATGTTTCTTCATGTTCTAGCCGACCAGACTTCAGGTACCCTGTGACATCTTCGTCTGTGGCTGACAGTCATACAGACTCCTATGGCACCTCGTCAGTGTTAAGGCGTCCCCAGAAAGGACGTTTGGCAGCTCTCAGAGATGAACCTTCAAAGGTAATGAACTCTGACATCAAAATAAAAATAAAACTTTGGCAACAAAGTAAATCGAATGAGGATAATCTATTGCAAGGAGTTTTTAGAATAGGAGTACGCAGCAGTAAGACTGCTGGATTTTATATATCCTGTTTTACTAACTAATGCACAGCTACTAGTCTTTTTAATTGTTAACAAATAATTGCAAAATTGGGGTTTTGAAGTCCAATTTAAGTATAAGCCTGTAAAATATAACTTGAAACAGTCCTACTTTTGTGCCTATACACTGATCTATCATGTTGTTGTTCTGCAAGCAATTTCAATTCCCTTTCAGGACACAACTTCTCACTACATAAAGCTGATTCCAAAATTCTCATTGGATTTGATAGCAAAATTCTGCGGTAATTTACAGTGTATATAGCCAAGATATGCGATGTTTTAATTTATTCAGTGGGGCTGTCCATTTTTAAATTTCACTTAAGTGTAAGATGCAAAGTTTTCGATATTATAGCTTCTTTTTTTACATGTCTCTAAACATTGCTGTCTTGATGGATGCATTCAGCATGTAAGTGGGCTTTTTAAAAATTATTTAACATCTTAAAAACAGTAGAAATGTCACATTTTTCCAATTTGAGTTAGGATTTCTTTTTATTAATTCTCTTAGGTTCAGACTCTGAACGAGCAGGACTGGGAGCGAGCCCAGCAAGCAAGTGTATTGGCAAATGTGGCACAAGCATTTGAAAGCGATGTTGATGTTTCTGACATTGAGGATGATAGGGAGACTATATTCAGTTCAGTTGATCTGCTGTCACCAAGTGGTCAGGCTGATGCTCAGACTTTGGCCATGATGCTTCAAGAACAGTTGGATGCAATCAACAAAGAGATTAGGTATGGTCTATCTGCTGTTAGGGTTTTGATAAAAATGAATTTCAGTGACACTAGAAATCCTTTTCATGTGGTTGCTCGGAAAATGATGGTTGACCATTCAGTTTCCTGGGGGGAATGTTGGCAGAAGCAATTAGTTTGCTTAGGCCTAAGTACTCTTTCCAGGTTCTTTGTTTTCAGTCCCATTTATGGAAGGGACTGTATATAACTAGTTTGACAGAAATCCCTTGCACGATGGCGATCGTAGTAGTGTTTACCAATTTTTTCAGATTGGATTAGATTTTTTCCAGTGTAGCTGTTTTGTCTGCCAAGTGCTGCTTTCTAATGCCTGAGCCAGCCTTTCTGTTTATATGGTACTCATTTGAACGTCATGTTCCTTTGAAACTTTTCTTTCTTTTAGACTTATACAAGAAGAAAAGGAAAACACAGAGCAGCGTGCAGAGGAGATTGAAAGCAGAGTGGGTAGTGGAAGTTTGGATGCCCATGGCCGGTTCCGGTCCATGAGCTCCATTCCTCCTCCCTATGCAAGTGGTTCACTTGCTGGTTCTTCCCCGCCTGGCAGTGGCCGCTCCACCCCAAGGAGAATTCCACATAGTCCAGCTCGGGAAGTGGACAGACTAGGTATCATGACACTGGTAAGTATCCATTAACTTTAATTTTTCAGAAGTGTGTTCCTTTTCTCTAGGAAATGGGTTGTTTGATTTTTTTTTTTCCCCCCTTCCTCTCCTCCTTACTCAGCTGTATTTTTCCTTTCTCTAGGTTTTTCTACTGCTTCCTTTCAACTTCTATAAAAAGTGTAAGATACAGTCATAACGATTAGGAAAAATGTTCAGAACTCAAGTCTATTATTTGGTCAACATCTCATGCCTAAGTATTCCTTCTGTTGTTATGGTCTTTCTTCTGAGTCCTCTTCCTAGAAAAAATAATGTTTTCTTTTCAACCCTTGGTACAGCAACCAGCTTTTCCCTCTGCTTTAAACTTTAATTTTTAGCAGGCCACTATTCCACTAAATACTCAGCCAAAAGAGATTTGCAAATATTCCATTAATCTGGAAGATTGTGAAGGTATCACAGCTGTTTTAAGGAGTGCTAGTGTCTTGTTTGAGCGTATTAAGACTGGTAGGTAAAAGAAGCATCTGTTAGACCTAGTAGCTGATGAAGTAGTAGCTTGGGCTTAGCAGTTCAGCAAATAGAGAAAGATGGATCCATTCTGACAGTCAGATGACTGCTTAGAAAAATTAACCTTTCTAGGACCTGCTTTATGCATGTAAACCTATCTGTAAAAACAAGATACAAGTTTTCCACTTTATTGTTTTTACATAAACATTAAGCAAACCTAACAGCTTCTCCTATTTGGAATACCTTTCACTTGGATACAGGTATTTATTTGCATGCACTCTTCAGGAAAGGCTTCTCTAACTTAGCTCCATATACATTACTTTGTCTCCAGATCTGCATGCGCATTTGGAAACTGTACTTACTAGTTGTACGTGCAACACCATACTTAGTTTACCTTGTTGTCTTGGATTTGCGCTTGTATCATGCCTATACCGTACCAATCAGTAGACAAGGAATGCTATCCATCACTGTAAGAGCAGGTGGACTGTAAATGACAGACTTAGCTCATTTAGGTCTCTTATAGGAGTGTTTAAAAACAAGTATTTCAGCTAGCTGCTGTTACTAGGTTTTTAAAATGAATGGGTATGTATACTAAAAAATATATTTTTTAAAATTAAAAAGGAATGATTTTGCCTTTCTTGTATTAAAAAAAAATAATTTTCTTGCTCTGGCTGTATATCCAGGGTCAAGCACACTTCTTATACAGAAATTAAAAAATTTCGAAATGTGGAGTGCTTGATATTCTAACTGTTCACAGTAATAAGTAGTAAATTACATCTCTTACAGAAAATCATATACAAATTTAAGTAGCTATTTTCATGAAAAGTAGATCAGAAGAATGTCTCATATGTTAAAATTTAATTGAACAAAAGTAAATTGAGTTCACTGTCGATTGTACGAATTGTAACTCAGAGGCACTTGATCCATTGTTTGCAGTTACATTTGTCTCACGTTTTAGTACCTGGCAACCGATTTGTGAAAGCATGAAAACAAGCTATGCTTCTAGAATTACAGAACAAGAGCTTTCTAGAAACTTTTGGAACAGCTATTATGCATTATCAGACCAAATGAGTTCTGGTGGGATTTTTTGCGATGTTTTAATAGAAAGTTTCATTAGTTTATGAGCACAACGGCAACATTAGCGTAATGCTAACTGCAGTAGTGGTGTTGGGCAGTTCACTTAGCTGAGAAGCCCTCAGGATTAAAATTAATTAAAAAGCATCAACATGATAAATTGTGAAGCCTACAGCTCTCTTGAACAGTGGACCGTTTCCATTCCATATGGTAAACGTTCTCATGTTCATGGGTTATCAGATTTAATAGAAGAAAGGTCCAGCAAGGGTAAAATGAGTCTGCTGTGCTTTGTCTGAGAACATGAGGAGGGTCTAGGTGATCTTTAAAGGTCCCTTCCAACCCAAACCTTCCTATGATTCTATGAACTTATGGTGTATTAACATAGTACTCTATGGTCAGACTGAACAAAACTTTACATATTACTGCTGCATAGTTTGTGTGCGTTGTAAATAAAAAATTATTAGAAGTTGTCATTTGTGGGAGGGAAACAACACCCAACTCCCCTGCCAAACGTCAAAGGGGACTGACTTTATTTTTGGTGACAGTCTTTTGGAATAATCTGTCGCCAAATACAATGGTAATTATTAACAAAATTATCTCAGTTAAACTCTTGTCAGCATTGGTCTGAATAACTTGCTAACTTTTTTAATGTAGCTTAGGGTTGCTGCCTTGCTCTGTGCACTGGCAGAGGTGGGAAGTACCTAGGAAGTGAGATACAGGAGCCTCTGAAGCGGATGGAGAATAAAATAAAGTAAAAATGGTGGTAGACTCTTCCTCAAACACCCCAGCACTTTATATGTACTAAAAAGAATAGAATACTCTTACTGGATAGAAATCAGCTATTGTTGGCACTCAGTATTAAAGTATGGCTGCTTTTTATCCTATGTAGGGAACAACTACAGAAATTGCTAAGGTGTGAGAAGGGCCTAGTGCAGGCATCGTATGAAGCCTGCTATGGCTACCATGTGGGTTATGTTGTTGAAGGCAAGTCCTTGACAGATGACTGGAAATACTCTCACTTTTTAAAAGCAACACCTTATGCCCCCATGTACTTTACTGTTTTTCTTCCTGAAGATAACACACGTTTTGTGTGCTAATTTGCCTGTGGTACCAATACATGCAAATCTATGGTACTTGTGTAGATAACTGACTCTAAGTCTTGATTATATTTTTTCCTTCCTTTCCCCCTCTTCAGGGATGCATTTAAGTAATCTGTGGTTTGAAGGGTGCTCCATACTCTATCTTTCTCTGTGCCATTGCTGTAATTGTTATTGATACTGTCCCTAATACGTTTTGTCTGTACTAGTTGTTTCAGTCTGTTCTACAGTTTACAGTAAATATGGCTTTTCTGAATTTCTTTTCTTTGCATGCATCTGTCAGCCTAGTGATTTAAGGAAACACCGTAGAAAGGTAAAATTCTTTAGTTTATTTACTGGTGTGCCCCTTCATCTCTTTCCCTGTCCAAAGTCATTAATAGATAACAGGAATATAAAAGAAGGCATTTGCAGGGTAACCCTATAATAGAGCAAGATTCTATGCTCTTTGATATTAAACGTAAAATGGCTTATCTTAACATAACTGTGGGTTTGTTTTATTTTGTGGGTTTTTTTATTTGGCTTTTTTTGCTGGTGTGGGGGGCTGTTGTATTACTTTCTGTTTGTAACCACTATTTTGCAGTCTTCGTGAAGCAACGTTTAATTTTAAAGATCTGTTAGTGCGCATGCAAATAAGTCTTAATTTCTGTTGCTCAAACTTTGAGATAAGCTGTAGCCACAGGTATGTAGAAACTGACTTCATAGAGTTGGTAATCTTGCTAATGATTGTCTAAACACATAACTGGCAATCAAGATGCCCTATTTTCACAGGACACTCTCCTTTTTTGTTTTTGCACTTGCCTAAACTGAAGTCGGGTGTGTTAGTTTTATGGTGCTGAAGACATTAGTTCTTAGCTCTCTGAATGAATAAAAGATGAGTGCTACTAGCTAAGACTGAAATTCAGTAGTTTGTCACTGAAGTTAACAGAAAATACAGAAAGAAGTCAGACAAAAAATAAACTGTAGAATGGTAAGAGCAAGAGTAGTCCTTTAACACTGAAATAATTGAGTTTTCCTTTCAGTATTTTGTGTAGTGTTGATAATGCATTCATGTTTTGGCATTTCCAACTGACCCCTCAAGTTTTCATTAATTTTCCCTTAGTCTACAGCTTCTAGAGAAGAGGTACGAGATGATAAAACCACAATAAAATGTGAGACATCACCACCTTCTTCACCTCGATCTTTGCGTTTGGACAGAGTCCAAAAGGGAGCTTTGCATACAGTGAGCCATGAAGATATCAGGGACATAAGAAAGTAAGTAGCTGTGAATAAGTCAGAGCTACCAGTAACTTAGTATTTTAGACCATAAGAATAAAATCTTAAAACCACAAAGCTGTTCAGCCGGTAGGATTTTAGTTTAGATATTGAAGTGTTTCTCAAAAGTAAAGAGTGTGAACACATAAATGGGTGACTATGTTACACAAGCAATAAGAAAACAGATTTTGTTAATGATCAGAAATGACTTTGTGAGGAATTCTTCTGGTACTCAAGGTCTGCACTAAGTTTGCTTCAAGTTTAGGAAATGAAAGATGTACAATTCCAGTCCTCTTTCATAGGCTGGAATATAGCTATAAATTTAGAAATAAGTTGCAAAATATACCATCATTTTGATTGACAGATGTTCTGTTCAGAGTGCCTAAGTATCTGAGATGGATTTCACTCCAAGTATTTCAAACTTCCATTGTCTGCCTCAATTTGTCAGGAACTTCTGCTGTCAACCTTGGCCTCTCCAGATTGCACTTTAAACTCTTTTATTTCTTAAAAAAAGTAAGAATTGACTTGTAGTTCCATGCTATGGTATATAAATATTACATCCCTTCTTGCATGATTTAGTTGTTTCCACTGTTTTTGCTGTTTAATGACTTGTATTTTAATAGATATGTTTCTATTCATGACTCCTTAAAAGGTGAAATTGCATGTCATTAGTGAGTTACTGAGCTTTCGTTAACTCGCACAGAAACTGGAACTTGTGCCTCACTATGTTATGCCAGTGAGTTTGTTGTGCATGTGCTCCTTTATGACTCCTTTTTTTTTTTTGTAAAGTTCAACAGGCTCGCAAGACGGGCAAACAAGTAATCCTAGTAGCAGCAACAGTAGCCAAGATTCCCTTCATAAAGCTCCCAAAAAGAAGGGGATCAAATCCTCTATTGGCCGCTTGTTTGGCAAGAAAGAAAAGGGACGACCTGGACATGCAAGCAAGGATACATTAGGACAAGGTTGGTTTGCCCTTTGGGTTTTTTTTCTTCACAATAAGAGAGTGAAAGAGTGAAATTTATGATGTATGTACCAGTATGTGCTATTTATGACTGATTATTTTGATGCTGATCTACAGCATTTTTTGGAACTAGTGACACTGAATCTTCTGGCAGGTCTTTTTGTGAGCGTAGGACGCAAGTTCAGCTAGTCAGGTATTGCTGTCATTTAGTCTCATGTAGCCAGGTTATTGAAACTTATTGAACTGTTATGGCTTGTTTTGCGAAAGAAAAATTTCAACTGTATCTTGGAAGTGAAAGAGGCTTTTGTTAGCATTGACACCGACAGTCATGTCTTCACTTTGCACCCAAAGGAACTCCGTTGAAACAAACCCATCTGGCTTAGTGAAGACTACGGTTACCTTTCTCTTTTATAATTCTCTGCATAAAGCAGGTCCCTTGGTGTTGACGCCAGCCATAAGTGATAGGGAACACTGAGAATTCATCTTAGAGGTGGTTGAAACGTGAGGTTCTTGGTGTGATTCCAGCTGGTTTAGACCGCACCTATTTGAGTGTGTACCAATGTGAATTTCCTCTTTTTATATGCCATTTTGATAGGTATTAATTCAGCTAGAAAATAGTCATTGATGGGCTTTGGAGGCTTGGCTTTTTACATTTCTGATCAGTAATATTACAAAGGGTTCATTACATTTGTTCAGTAAAGCAGTAGTGATTTTTCAGTTAAAAGCGGCCAAAACTGAGATAATAACAAAACTGTTTTGTGCTTTGGTTTCTTGTTGTAGTTGGCATGGCAGAAGCAGATAGTTCCTCTCAGGATGCATTAGGTCTCAGCAAGCTTGGAGGACAGGCAGAAAAAAACAGGAAAATGCAGAAAAAGTAAGTTATTGAGTATTTGTTATCCTCTGTTGTTAAGACATGGTTTTATTTAAAAATGTTTTGTTTTTTTTGTTTTGTTTGTTTTCAGTATTTTTGCCTAGTATGGTGCTAGGGCTAATAAGCCTGTGTATAATTTTTTTGCTAGTTTTTTTTATTTCCCCCAAACATTAATAGTGGCATAGGTTGTGGTAAGTTTGAAATTAATTTCAGGGCTGAAAGCTTATTGTTGAAATGCTGTAATACACAAACTTGGAGATAAAAGTGGACTCTTATCAACCTTCCCCCAAATTTGTTATATTTAATACCTGCTTTGGGTTTAATTCATGTGGAAGATTTCCCAAAGTCGTCTTTGGCTGTTACTTGCTCCGGAGTGTGAAAGAGTTGACAGAGTGAAAGCATGAGATGTTCTGTACAGACATCCTTCTGTACGCATTTGCTGCTTCCTTTCTAGCAGGTGACTCTGAAAGTCTTTCCTTTTGAGTTGCTAACTGCTGCTGTGTTTACATTTTCGTTTTTTTACTTCTGTTTGAGGTTGTCTTGACACTTTCTCTCATATATTTTAACAGCCAAAATCTTTATTCTTTGCACCATATACCCCTGATTTCCTGTTTTTTAATAATTTGTGACTGTTTCCTTTTTTATGGCCCCTTTTATATACGCAGTTACCTTTTCCTAATCATGAGATTATTTTCAGTGTGTGTCCAAGAAAATCTTTAATTCAGTGTTCACCTTTTGAGTATCTGTTAAATGCTTTGTTTTTCCTAGGCTTAGAAGAGATGAAGCACAGACTATAATCATAGGTGAAAAATAGATATTGCTACTAGTAGGAATCTTGCCTTGATGCTTATATGGTAATACAGGAAACACTCAGATTTATGTAGTTGGATCAGGCATTCTTTGCATTTTTCCACCCAAAGCTGAGCTGTATACCTTGAACTTCTGTTGCTTCAATTCTGTTCAGATGTCTTTACTCTATGTCAGAAAAATTGACCAAGATTAGACCTGTCTTGCTTTTTTACTTCTGAAAACAGGATAGTGAATGTTGAAAAGAGTGTGCTAATTTTCTCTTTGCGAGAGAGATTTCTCGCGGTACCTAAGTTCTATTAACAAATGAGAATAATGTCTGGTGACTGCTAATGAAAACCAGCAGTGCGTTGATTTGAAAAGTCAGTGTGGAATGTGGTTTTGTTTGTATAACAGAATGCTCAGCTGTTTTTCTTCAGACTGTTACACTGAAGGCAATCATATGTTATTATGATCTGGTATTTTCCCCTTTTCTGCAGAACTTTAAAGTCATACTACATCTTGGTTGAATAAATAGCTTTAGTCTGGTCATATCTAAATAGTGGTAGGGCTGTCCTTTGAAGGATGTAGATCTTTCTCAATACCAGCAACAAATTTCATTCCAGAGTAAAACACTCTATGCTGTCTTGCTTTAATACATGCAAAAAATGTAGTTGCAGATAAATTATGACCTTTCTTTGTAAACGTTCTGCCTTTCAAAAGTTTACTTGAAGTATACCTCATGGCTGCACATCTTTGGTTGCTTCAAAGGCAAGTGTTTAGATTAGACAAATGAAAACTTTCAGTTTGAAATTGCCTTGCCCAGCTATTAAATACGGGTACATGCTTATTCACAGGAAGGTACCTATAGTTCAGTTATTTAAGTGAAAGTGGGTATGATACAAGACTCTGTTGATGAAGATACGTATCGTGTTGTTTAGTTTTATTACTCTTACTGCTGAGAGCAGCAGCAGGGCCCCTTGAACTTCCATGAGAAGGAAAACTACCATTTGAAAAATCCCAGCAATATACTTTAATCTGGCTATTTCAGAATCCTGACAGGTGTCCTGAACATAGGGAGCAGTATTATTGCAAAGTGTCAAAGATCCCTTGCCGCCTTCTTGAGATGGTCCTTATCAAAAAGGAAAAAGTGGTAAAGCTGCTCTGAATTGCTTTTCACTTTGATATTGGAGGAGGGTGGGGTTAAAACAAATTCTCAAGGCTGACTGTTCACTTATAAAACACTGTATTCAGTGAAAAGAATTCCAGTTACCTGAATGCTTGGAGCAATGACAGCTGGTTCTATTTATAGTTGTCTCTAATCCCTATTTGTCCATTGCTTATCTTTCTGATTTCTGCATGCATGCGCACAAACAGGCTGAGGGCAGTATTCCATGTCTTTACTAACCAAAACCTATTTATAGTTACAGAATTAAATTTCAGTATGTGTTATTTGTCTGTTTTTGTATGCTTTGAGTTCAGTTTAATCCTAGTTTTATATATTTCCTTCACTGTTTTATTTTCCTTTTGTTTACCATTTGATGTGGTAGTGCAAAATCAGGGTAAGTGTATATTTATTTTATTAGGATTGTTGTGAAATTATGATAAAGTCCATTTGGATTTTTTAGCAATATATTAAAAGCTCTAACTTTTCTCAAAAAAGTCTAGTTATGAGAGACTAGATTCAAAAGTATTTATTGCGAAAATGTGTTGCTGAAATAAATCCAGTGTCGTTCAGTTCAGTGTGAGCGCTAGTTCAATGTCTTGTGTTGCATGGTGTGAATTCCCATAATAGAAGTATTAAACCTTACTTAGATGGAGTTAGTTTTGTAATTTGGGGTTTGAAAGTTGTTTAGCAATAGTAGATATTTGTGGCCATTTGTTTCCAAGATAGATGTATTTCTGTAAACCGTTGCTCTTTGTTTACTAAATTTAAGTTGGTTTTAGTGTTTTGTTCATGCTGTTTTCCTTTGTGAGCTGTACTATTGACAGTGTTACCACAACTGTATTTGTGCTTTTCTGTGTACAACACAAGGAACTTAATACTGTATTAATCAAAAAGGAAGGCAACCCTAAATTTAAGATAACTCTCCTTAAGAAAAGTTACGCGCAATAAGTTTATTACCTGCCTGAAATCAATATATAATAAGGATATTAACTTTCCACTGGTGCTCTGCCTGAAGTTAGTTTATTTTCATGTCATGTTTTGCTACCATTGCCTTTCAGTTTTTACATCTTGCAGCTCTGTCATTTCCATTGGCATTACTTTCTTCACCACGTTCCCTACAGTGTTGTCTCTAAACTTCTTCCAAATCAGTTACCTTCAGTTCCATCCAAGAAATCTGGAATACAGCATTTCCCTTTGGCTACAAGTGCTGGATTTATTTATTCCCATGCTGTCTCAGTGCCATGACAAAGTGGTGTTGCATTGGGCTGCTTTATTTTCCTTGTAGGGTTGGAGTATGCTTGCCTGCCAAGAGCCATTCTAAATACAAATACTTCACATGGTCTTAAAGGGCCTTGTGTGCTCACTACTACATCAAACACCTGGAGTTCTGACATCATTTCTCATCCCATATGACCACAGTTTCTTTGTTCTCCACAGCTGGTGTTAGATGCCTTTTGAATGTGTCTAACAACAAGCGTTCCCCTCTTGCAGCAGCACATTTGGTCTCTGTTCTCAGTGATGTTCAGCCAACTTTTTAAGTCTGTAGACATCTATCCCTTGGTGTTGTCACCTAAGAATTATTCCAGTAGCCAGCTACTCGTTTGACATTTTTCTGTCCTTCATGGTGCCAGCTTCATACCATCTGTTAACACTGCCAGCACTACTGGAGTATTATTTTTATATTATTTTCGTCAAAGAGATAGGAAGCTGGATTTTGCACCCACTTCTTAACTGCTATAACTGGGTGGCCTGTGAAGCTAAACTGGCATGTCAGTTGTGATCTTTAAAGAATCTGATCATGTATTGCTGGAATGCATCGAATTTCTTGGGGAAGTTGGAGGGGAGTTGTTGGAAAAGTGAAGTTCTCTGCTATAGGGAAAAAAACACTGATGCTTCATTTGCAGATAAAACAGCAGCTGCCTTCGAATTCTTCCCATAAGATGTTTTCTGCCTGTACTGTCTTGAGCTTTCATTGAATGATTTCCCATGCAAGCAAGTTTCTGTCTCTTTTTGCACGTGAACAAATTGCACAATTAAATTTCTACTTCATGGATGCATGCCTCTTTGGATCCATTGAGTGATTTCTGCATAAAGTTCTCATGAACGTTTTTGTTCTATTTGTTTCTGTTTTTCTCTGTTTGCCTCCATCACATAACACTTCCTTCCAGCCGCACAATTGTTTTCTGCATAAAATGCCACCATGAGTTTAAAGTTTGCATCATAACCTCTGCTTAGGCTTTTGATGCATTCCCTGTTCTGCTCATCTCCAAATGATGTGCTGTTTCATGGCTAACCTGAAGAACGCAGGGAGGCTTATAAAACTAGCAGAAAATACACTGCAGTTCTCTGAATTCCACACAATGCCCCAAGTGGTTTATAAGTTGGAGGGAAGGCAGTGATCACATGCTCTCGTGGGGTCATCCTAGTCAAATGTGAGGCTGCTTTGGGCATGTCTGTGCGCTCTCATCACTAGTGGGCTTCCCTCGCTGCACGGTCCTGTTGCCACAGCCACCAGAAAGGAAGACAAAGGCACCAATTTTGAAATTAAACTACTTGGAAAAAACATCGTATTCCTTTCCGGCAAATACAGTATTAAGCATTTTATTCTGTTCTTACCAAGCAGTATTTTATAATACCTTATTAATTTATTTTTCTCATTCTTTAATCTTTAAAAAACAAAGCAAAGCAAAATTGAATGCATTCAGGGTTAGCGATCTGTGGGTTTAATGTCATGTGTTCCGCGGTAGAAGGAAAATAGCCTACCCTTTGTTCCTAATTTAGAAATATACATATTTTCTTGAAGTGTACAAATATGTATTCACTTTTACGGTCTTCTCTTCTTTGTTAGTGTTCAGCAGTTAGCAGCTCAATAGCTAGGTTTCGCTATTTCCACCTTAATTGCTGGGTCTTAAAATGGGTACCTCAGAACAGTTATTTGTACCCAGTTATATGGCAGTTCCCTCCTTCCTCCCCTTTTTTCATTCCTAGGCAGCACATTTAATTAGGATAGAGTATTGGGAGGTTCTTGTAGAGTAATAGGTATGTATTGACATGTGGGTGGAGAAGTACTATCTACTGATAAAACAGTTACTAGCCTACTTATTACTTCCATGATTATGTTTTCTATTTAGTTACCTACCAATATAACATGAGGATCCTGGGTGTGCTGGCATGTCTAAAAGAGCTGAACAGCCTGTCTGTTTTGCACTGCTAGCAAAGAAAGCTGCTAGTCTTTCAGTAACCCCTTTCTGAGATGTCTTGTGTCGTAGTATTTTAATATCCGTAGCTTTTAAATATTTTATCATAGATGTATTTAACGATATGGTTCTGAAGGCGAGGAGATTTTGTTTGTTTTAAATTGTAAGAAAATTATAAATACATAACGTAGGATCCTGAATCTGTAGTAGTGCTGCTTATCTTAATTCTAGACTTGCAGGCATGAATAAAAAGCATAAAACAGTAAATACTGTCCAATACAGTGAAGTTGGTTTTTTTCTAAACCTCTGAGGAGAGAGAGTGGAGACTTAACCATATACAATTAGCTTTCAAAGGCAGCTTAAATATGCTTTTTTTCAGTCTTCACCCATTTTTTTTCAGACAGATATTCATGCAACGTTGCATGCTGATACTCACAGCACTAGTTTTTGTCTCTTGGTTTATCAAACATTTTTGGTAGCTATTTGTAGGGATCTTGTCAGCTTCCATTGTCTCTGTAAGCTGAAATGTCAATATTAGACTTTAGCCTCTTCTGTTTCAGAATAACAAAGGAAATGGCGTCATCATAGCAGATGAAAGCTGAGTTTCAGTACACAGCTTTTCAGAATATAATTGCCAAAGCGTGGCACTCTGAATGTAATGGTTGTCTGAAGCTGTGCCTGAAATTCTGGCAGGCTCGCTGCTGCAGACTGAAGTTCACCAGTTAAATGGTTACTGTCCCAGTTTCCAGCCTCGACAGCCCGATGGACAGTACCGTTTCGGTGGCACAGGCATCTGATGTACTCTCACATTTCTACAGGTTTCAGATCTGCAAGTTGAGGAAGAATGACGTATTTTGGTTCAGTCTAATTTGCTGAACAAAAAATTGCAGCAACTGAGAATCTGACAGATAAGTTTGACGTCTCCACTTTGTCTTGGCAATGTTGGTTAGAGCGTCGGCAGCAGTTTCAGACACAAATTGCGAAAGGCAAGATCCAGCATCTCTGCCACCCTGAAATTTTCTCTCCAGTTCAGCTTATGTCACTGTGAAGTCCCTGTATGTGTGCTGTGGCGGCCGTAGGGGTGTATCATGTAAGGCTGAGAAAGGGAGAGGGCTCAGTATTGGAAAGAAGACAGCAAATTGAATGCAGTGTTTAAATTGTGACATCTAGTTATAACTGGTTTCTCTTTGTTATTAATAACTATTTCTGTAATCGCAGGCATGAGTTGCTTGAGGAAGCCAGAAGACAAGGTTTACCTTTTGCACAGTGGGATGGGCCCACTGTGGTTGTGTGGTTGGAGGTAAGTGGTCCCTCCAAAAATAAATAAATAAAAAATAAACCCCTCAATGTACAGAATTCTAAAGAATTTAAGGTTTTGGAGCCAGGAATGTTTTCCAGATCTTCCTTACTTCCCTTTTTTGTGTTTCAGCTCTGGGTTGGGATGCCAGCCTGGTACGTGGCTGCTTGCCGAGCAAATGTGAAAAGCGGTGCTATCATGTCAGCCTTGTCTGATACAGAAATACAGCGTGAAATTGGAATTAGTAATCCTCTGCACAGACTGAAGCTGAGGCTGGCCATTCAGGAAATCATGTCACTAACAAGTCCATCTGCCCCTCCCACCTCAAGGACGGTAAGGAAAGTGATCCAGCATTAAATATCTTCTAGAACCATTAGAATTTCCAAAAATTCTACTGTAAACGTGTAACTGAAAGGATTTGAGCTTCAAATAAGAAATTCTTGAAACATTGAATTGTAGAGGAAACACTTAATTTAAATATAGGATGTTTCTTCCTTTCATGGAAATTAATGGAAGGAATAACTACATTTTTTTTCTTAAGAGAAATAGAAGTTTGTATCACTGTAAGTATATAATCCAAAATATTTAGTGTGTTATTTGCCTGACCTTTTGGCCTCACCAGAATTTATAATACAGATGAAGTATACGTGTGCGTACAGAAATTTGTAAAATAGTTGGAGGCTCTTTTAATACACGTGTAAGGTCATTAACTCCAAATAATCACAGAATCATAGAATGTCCTGAGCTGGAAGGGACCCGCAAGGATCATCAAGTCCAACTGCTGTCCCTGCACAGGACAGCCCCAAATTCATACCATGGCTCTGAGGGTGTTGTCCAAATGCTCTTTAGTAATGATTCAGCCTGCATAAACTAGGAGTCCACCTGTCTCTCCATACTGTAGTAAATTTAGACATGTAGCATGAATTCCCTCTCATGAGGCTGGCTGCCCTGCAGTCTGGAGTTGTTTCTGAGGTTCCTGGGATTACGTACTAGACTACAAATGCATTTTTCGGATTAGAGCAGAGTCAAGTGTTTGTCCATTAATTACATCAGTGTAAGCTATTTATCACATTTGATTTTGCTAATATCCTTGAAGAAAAGTGATCCATGTTAACAGGCTTTTATTCCATGCCATTACTTTCAATACATGTACCTATACTTAAGAGTTTAGAAACCATTGCTTTTGCCCATGCCTGCTCCTTACATGTACCGATTGCTTATATGTTCTGCAACCTCTCCTCTTTGTTACTGCTTTCCTTTCACTGGATGGGATTGGTTCCCTGTGGGGTCATATTAGACCACGGGAAATGTCTGGGTAACACATGAAGAAATGGAAAATCTTACAGCCACACAACAAACGGTTAGTTTACAGTGTTGCCACTTCTGTTCCTTAGTGAATCAAGTGCCTTTGGTCTTTTTTTATTCCTTCCCCAAATTAATGCATTAGAATTCTGGATCATTGCTTCTTCTAACTATTAACCTTGTAACCTGCATCTTGATAGGTTTTTTTCCAGAAGGGGGGAGAAAGTCAACATTGATAAGACTGTAAACAAAACTCTTTCTAATCTGTAAAATGGAGCTCTGATTTGATTAACTAATAGACAAATGGAATTACTTGCACAGAAACTTATTCTCTCCAGAAAACTTAATCAGTAGTTGGGTTTTGCAACCTCTCATGCAAAAGAGTGCCTTGTATACCTTTTCACAATGCATGATGCTTGCTTTATCTAGATTTTTTCGATATGCAGTAGACTTAGTCTTGCAGTGCATCTTTAACTTTGATCTCCTTACTAAACTTAAATACTAATACATATGTGTTCTTTGCTTTTCTAACCACGTAACAGGAAGATGAGGAGGGCAGCTGGGCTCAGGTTGGAAACTTTATGTAATATTATAGACTATATGTAAACTGTCACAATAATTAGAGCATGAAAGAATCTGGTTTTCCTTTCTAGCAGTTTCTTTTAATGACTCTTGGTGTGTCTTGGGGATTGGGAGAAGGGGGAAACTACGGGCTTATCTCTCTGTATAATATATAGTTGGAAGACATGCTTTTATATTTAGGTAATTTAAATATTTAATGATTCCTACAACTTCCATGATTTGGTGGTTCATAATTGAAAATTTGTAAAATACTTTGTACATCACAAAAAAAAGCTATGCATAAGGATTTTTAATAACAAGGCTGCCACGAGAAGAATACTCAGAAGTTTTTGTTATCATTAGCTTTCTGAAATATTTTCTAGCTTATGAATCACCAAAATGAAGTTATTCTTTTTTAATAAGCATTGTTGTTTTCTATGTATTGAACATACTAGATCTAATTTTAAACTGATTTCATGACAAAGTGTGGAGTGTGTTGGTGGGGGATGGCTCTCTGGGAAGCCACAAGTCCAACAAGAATATCTGCTGTGCGCAGAAGGTCCCTGTTTAACCTGGCCACTAGCACAGGTGTGCTGCAAGGCATACTGAGCCTAGATAGTTAAGTAGATTTCTGTGCACTAATTCTGTAATCCTCCTTGATGAATTGTTTTCCCTTAAAGTGGTGACAAATCCTAATTGTATTTTCAGGCATTGAGAGAGTCTAGTATTTTATGCAGGGATATAAACAAAACTCAAGATTTGCCTGTGATCCGTATCTTTGGACGGTATAGGCTCTTCTTGCTTGGCTGCTCTCCAGCTTAAACCTGGTTAAGTCCCATTAACTACGTCTCAGATACTCATTTGCAGATTGCCAATGATAACAATCATAGCTTGCTTCCCTGTTACAAAAGTAACATGCACTTTCAGTCTGCTACCTAGCGATGGCTTGAAGAAATGCATTTCTGTTTGACCTTGCTCCTTTCTAGAAGATGCTTCCTCTAGAGGAGAAATAAAGCTTTTGACTTTTAATAGTACAGTAAAACTGAATTATTACCCTTTACTTTTTTTGGGGGAAAAAAAAAAGCTGCTGCTTTTTGTTGCTCAAGGAATGATTAGATGCGTAGTTACAAACTCTCCTTTTTAAAGGCTTTCTCCAGAAAAATGCCTGATGATCTGCAGGTCAAAACTACAATGAAGGAAGGGTTTTTAGGTTTGGTTTTGTTTTTAGGATAAGGACCAGCACTTAGAATTGCTTGTTCTTCAGTAGTGGGTTTTTATCATTTTTTGCTTACTTGATTAGGATCAGTTTCTGAAAACAGTTAAGTGTATTAAAAAAGACCCTGCAGTTGTTGTTTTTTGGGGTGTTGGTTGGTTGTTTTTTTAATATCTTGTATTTCAGTCATAATGGGAAGGGGGGGGCGTAATTCCTGTTTTTCACAAGAGATACAGTATTTTCAGCATTTTAACAAAATTAAATTCCATGGTTCTTCAGTCTTCTTTTTTATTAGGTTTTGCATATTTTCTCATACTTTTCCCTATGGAATAAATTAAGGTAGTTGTACTTGCTGATCTGAGTATCTAAATTTGCTTTTTTTTCATGAGGTTGACTTCTTCAGAAAACATATCTGTAGTATTCAATATTTTTATTTGCTTATCTTTACAGGCTAAGAATAAAGTAAGCATTGTTTTACTTTTTTCTTTAAAATACATTGTCTAAAAAAGCGTTTCTCTTTTATTTCTCATTTTAATAAGCTTATTCCTTAATCTTTTAAACACAGACATTAGCCTATGGTGATATGAACCACGAGTGGATTGGCAATGAATGGCTCCCTAGTCTGGGGCTCCCTCAGTATCGCAGCTATTTCATGGAGTGTCTTGTTGATGCTCGAATGCTGGATCATTTAACTAAAAAAGATCTGCGTGGGCAACTTAAAATGGTGGACAGCTTTCACAGGTAAATAGATCTAAGTTGAAAACCTAACTCTAAGTAGTTCCTGTTATCTCTAAATGTTTGGAGTTTTTTTTCTAAATTTGTTTTTATTTTCTAAACAGAAACAGTTTTCAGTGTGGAATTATGTGCCTACGAAGACTGAATTATGATAGAAAAGAACTTGAAAGAAAACGAGAAGAAAGCCAGAATGAAATTAAGGGTTAGTGCATTGTCTTGACCTCATCTGATTCTAATATGTTTTCACTGATCTGCCTCAAAAATGTATTTTTCTTTAAAAAACCAAAAAGTCATTAAGGGGAGGAATTATTTATAAAATATGAAGTCTTAAATACAGGAGATGTGTCTAGATGCAGACCCCGAACAGTGAATCATGAAACACATCATTAAATTATTCACTTGTGCAGAGATGTGCTACAGATGCAGACATTTTTGAAACTCTTACTGCTCTGACCTTTGAAACAAAACTAAATGTTTAGGAGGAGGAGGGTTTTGAAAAAGTTTTTTTTTTGTTGAGTGTTTTGTGTGGGGGCTTTTTTTTTTTCCTGTTCTGACATAACTTTGCATCTACGTGCTTTTATTGTTGCTCGTGGCTGGTAATTTTTGTTACCCAGCGCTTCAGGAAAAAGTATGCAGGTGACTTAGGGGTTTATATCTTTGAGATTCATGGTGACTGTTGGACAAGACAGGAGAAAAAGAAAAAAAAGCAGGGTTGGGAATTCACAGTAGTTTCCAAGACTTCCCATAGAAATTTTGTCCTCTGCCTAGTATCAGAAGCTTCTTCTGACATCTTAAACTAAAATTTTAGGGTTATCTTGTAGACAATTTGCTTAGGAGGCCCTGTGCCTGCTCTTTCCCCTTTCCTTTTAAAGTGTTGATACCTTTTGGTGGTTATTCTACTAGTTGTACCTAAGAACCTTCCCAGGAATTGCAATTAACTGGCATGAAACAAGCCTCTGTTGTGGCTGGTAAGCCTTTTTTACTCTCCTAAATGGTATGGCTGTATCTGTTGCCTATAGGGAATTGCTCCTTGGAACATACAGCTCTTGAATGCCTTCTGGGCATTATTGTTGTAACTCTGATTGGTATAGACATTCCTGAGTAGCATTAAAAAACCCTACTTGTAGTAACATCACTTTTGTGTTGATGTTTGGGCTGAACGTGTAAATGCTGCTTCATAGTATTTTTCCTTGAAAAAGTTCTAAGATGAGAGTATATTCGTTGTTCAACTGTTGGAGTATGAAATGCCTTCCACCAAACTTCAAATATGTTTACTTTCCACTTTAAATTTAATGACTATGGAAAAGTGTAGTAGTATCATACACAAGCTTGAAGGTAAGTCTGCATTACTAAATTGAACACCTTCAGAACTTAAAGGTAGATAAGATTATAAAACTAATAAATAATAAAGCTTTAAACAATAATAAATAAAGCTTTCTGTTCATATTCAGTAGGAAGTACATGAGAAACTGCTCCAAGATTTTTCTTTTGAGTAGTAAAATTCTTGTTTCCAAAATACTTAATCTATCTTGGGTGAGGTCCGAGCCCCTAAGTGGCTGTGTAAAACAAGATTCTGTGTTCCCCATCTGCGTGAACGCTATGCCCAGCTGAACTTGTCTCATAGCTGTGACTGTAGCCTTCCTCTGTAGGCAGAGAGAGGAGGCTAAGCAAGGGCTATTCCTTTGGGGTGCAAGGAAAACTATTGTATGGAAAGGATACAACACTGACTGTTGGAGTCTAAGCATGAAGTTTTGCTGCCCATTCAGAGCGTTTCATGCACACCAAAAAGGCAGGGGCAGATTGGATTGCAACCTAAACATTAAATAACATAGTTCCTTGAGGGCAACTACTTAACAGCGTTTATGATGGTGTATACGTGAAAATCAATCCTGACACAAGCATACAGATCAGGAAAAGACTGTGGGGCTTTTGCAGAAAAGTTGTATTGTTATAAATTGGGCAACTTTTTTTTTCTCCGTAGATGTTCTTGTCTGGAGCAATGAAAGAATGATCCACTGGGTAGTGTCCATTGGTCTTAAAGAATACGCAAATAACCTTATAGAGAGCGGAGTTCATGGTGCACTTGTGGCCTTAGATGAATCGTTTGATTACAATGCATTAGCCCTCTTATTACAAATACCCACTCAAAACACACAGGTAAGCAAGAAGTACTTTATGGCCGATAGGACTTTTCTCCTCTCTAGGAAGGTTAAAAGAAGAACTGACTGCTTTTTTTATTAGTTAAGTGCATATCTTTCTATTCCCACCTCTAGAAACCCTAGAGATGGAAAGTTGTCCATTATCCTGTAAGAGAAAAACATGGAACTATGCTTTTCTTACTGTTTTCTGATTGTTAATAACAATTCTGGTTGATAAATTTGCTGGAACAAAAAATATTGTTTGACTACTTTCTTCATAGCCCATCTTCATAACATTAGTATATAACTCATCTTTGTTGTTTGCTATTTCTTATTCTGAAATAATTAAGTATGAGCCAGGAATCATGAACTTTGATATCACAATGAAGGGAAGGGGGAACTGTTAAATCCTCCTTAATTTTTTAACAAGTTACTACTTAGTACTTGAACAGTTACAATTTGCGTTTATTAATCTGATAAGAAGGTATTAAATGATTTGGATTATATTAACTTTTAAAAATTACCATAGGGTACTAATTACTAATCTTTTGGAACTGATTTCCATTTCTTTTGTACTATAAACTTCAGGCTCGTGCTGTTCTGGAGAAGGAATTTAATAACCTTCTTGCTGTGGGCACTGACAGGAGACTTGATGAAGTAAGTTACTTGAGCTGTTGACCCATTTTATGGTCCTGGGAACTTTATTGGAACTGTTAAGTGAAAGAATTTAGTTTGAACCTCTTTAAGCTATCAACAGAATAGTGACAGAAACCTTAACTTGAAATTCTTCATCTTCAGGAGTTTCTGAATACGGCAGGTTTTGTGTACTTCGGTAAGATAACTTTGAATATGAAAGTATTGACATGATTTGCAAGTTTGTTTGGTTTTTTGTAGCTTGCATGGTTAATGTCTAATAGCAGCGCTTTGGGCCAAATCTTCCATCTAAAATGTGGGATAATTAGCGACCAGTGTTGCAGATGAACAAGCTATAAGAGAACGGCACTGTATAGCACATTTTAAATCTTTATCCTAACAAGCAGTATTTCAAATAATTTTGAGTGTTTTTCAAGAAAGCTTTGCTGTTAATATCTGTTTATACTGGTATAGATGACTGCCACATCAGATGTGCTTGCACATCAGAGTAATTTCTGTTGGGCAGTCTGTGATCTTACAGTGTATAAACTTCATTCAAATGCAATGAGTGTAAAACTCTAACAAACTAGGTGTGAGACTTTTTTGTAGACCCTGCGAACCCATAGCAGAAAGGAGAGGGTGTTACATCTTTAACTTTTCAAGTTGCTCTATGCTGTAACTTGGTGAACAGTTTCAAGCTGATGTTGAGAGTCCCAACTCCATGCCACCTCTTCTGGTGCTAGTGGGAGTTTATGTGGTAGCACACATAGGCGAAAGTCATTCAGGTTAAGACTAAGGTGACAAAACCCAAGTGTGGTTACCAGGTCAGGGAACCAGTCCATGATAGCTCGGAAACATTTGTGTTAATATGAGGAAGAGGACAGGGGAAGGGTGAGTGTGCTGGCCTGAACTGCTTTTGGGGCAGTGAGGTGACGCATACACCAGTATGTTGCGGAAGGAGGCAGCTGTGACAGACCTTGATTGGTTTTGTGTTCGTCTGTTGCCTAATGGACTTGTTGCAGCCCTTCTGTGACACATCCCGACAGCTCTGTTCTTAGTATGCGCCTCTGCTGAGGTTTTAGTAACATCATCAGAAAGCAGCTTGATAGTTTTCTAAGGTATTTTTCCTTAGTGATTTCAAACTGCAAGAGAAGGAGCTTTGAGGGAATGGATGTTTGCTGCGTTCTGGCAGCACAAGGCAGTTTGTTGATCGTGAAGATCTCTTCAAATAATGCAGGCGTTTGTCTCCTAATTCTAAAAAAGGATGAATTTTAGGTAAAATGGCATTCAAGTGATTGAACTGTTTCTAAAGTGAAGTTGGCAAATGGAGATGCACAGTATATTTGCTTTGACATACAATACCTTCACTGCAAAAGACATTTTTGGAAGTGGGACTTCATTGTATTTAGTAAGTGCAATATTATATTTGTGAAGTGGAATGTTACTGTGAAGATGCAGGTATATTAATGGGGGGAAAAATGGGGGGTAGTTAAAAGTTCACTTGACCCAAGAGCTTAAGTAAAACACTGCACAGCAATATACTATTTACTACACTTTTTTCCCCTCACTATCATTTCCTGTAATCTGTAGCATGAGAAAGCATGACAGCTGTATCATTGTTCCTGTAAGACAGAATTGAAGGTTAAAAGCAATTCTTCAAATTAAGTCTCTATATGTCAGTATTCCCAAAGCAGCTTGTATGATGTGCTCCACTCCTCATATCCCCTTAGAATGAGTGATGTGACACCTGCGGATGACTGTAAATCATGAAGTACAGACATTCAAAGTACAAAATGTTTTTCCTAAATGTGCCGAGCGCATGAATCTCCATAGTTCCTGAACTGAAGAGCCTCCAATCTAGCAAATGAACAGAGATTGTTGCAAATGAAGACCTCTGCTGTTGTTGCACCCGAACCGCTCTGAAAATAAACTCATTCAGTGGCAATACATTTACTTAAGATTGTCAGTAATCATTAATGTCAGAAACAATCCTACATTTTTTTGAATCACTAATGATGTTTTTCAACGTAACAGGATGATGATAAGAGCTTTAGGAGAGCACCTTCATGGAGAAAGAAGTTTAGACCAAAGGACATAAGAGGTTTAGCTGCTGGATCAGCAGAGACTCTCCCTGCAAATTTCAGAGTTACAACCTCAATGTCTTCACCCTCTATGCAGCCAAAGAAGATGCAGATTGATGGTATTGATTTTGTATTATTTTAAGCATGATGCATATTTTTTTTGCTTGAGATTACAGGGGAATTAAGTTCAAATTACAGTTTTGCTGCATAAAAGCATCTGCCTTGTGCATGGTTGTATATATAACACTGTGTTTAACCATAGGGTGCTTTATAATTTCAGGAAGCTGTAATAGATGTGGAGTTGTTTTTTACTTCGTTGGAATAACAAAAATGAGAATTATAGTTAGAAAGAAATTTTAAACTGGGAAAATAAATTTACATTTTAGAAGTCTTTTAGTCACATGATGCGTAATTTCTAGTTAGCAGCAATTAGACCAATGTAAGTTCCACTTCTGAAATGCAGTAAAATGCATTCAGAAATAATGTGAGTAAACTCCCCTGGATAACTTTGAGATTATTGAAACTGGACTAAAAGGTGCATTACCTGCCCTGCAGTGGTCGCTTAAGTATTGATCATACTTGAAATCACTACTTCATTCATGGCTGTGTACGAAATGATCTGTATGAGTATGTGTGCATGTGCAGAGGCGCACAGATACGTATTTAAAAGAAAAAATGGAAAATGTATTTAATTGGAACAGAGAGGATGAGAACTTCACCATAATCTGTCAGAGTTGTCTCAGGTTCTGAAAACCTGTATTTATGAGTAAAGCTCAAAGAAGCAACCTTTGCATCTGATGTTACTCTCTAAAATGTGAGCTGTTTTAAATTTCAAATATTGTCACTAGCAGAAAATATTTTCCAGAATTCACGTGGAAAATTCTGTAAATTAAAATAAGTGAAGTCTTTACCATGTAAAACCCCTTTCTTTTTACAATATTAAAAAAAACACAAACCACCAGAAAATACAGAAACTATGTAAAATAGAGAATAAACTACTTACGAAAGTACCTTTGCCAATTTCCATGTGCTCGTTGGTACCAGGCTTTTTTAGAACTCTTTGTTAGCCACTGAAGCTATAGAAGCAGTTAATATATAAACTGTAAAATAAATTCTGCTTTTCTAACTTGTAACCTTAGATTTGGGTGAGTACAGTAGCTCTCATCAAATTGCTGTGAGATTTTTTTTTTAAAACTAACATGCATGCTGTGTTCTGCATGTCTTCCCATGCTTCTTGAAATAGGCAGTGTATCAGGAACACAAAGATTGGATTCTGCTACAGTAAGGACCTACTCCTGTTAAAGCCTTCTCCTGGTGAGTAAAGTCGATAGGTATAATAGTAAAGCAGCTATTTATGAAATGAAACATCAGGTATTTTAATACAGTGAGTTTACACACTTAAAAAACTGTTTCAGGTTTTCAGAGTAGATATTGAAAATCCAGAGCTTATTTCCTACAGTAAAGACTATGAGTATTTAAATATTTACTTCTGTAAATATTGTATTCTTTCAAGTTTTTTTTTTTTTAAACAGCCTCAAAAAGGACCTGTGCTAAATAGCTGTGTAGAAGGTGTTGAAATCAAAGGCTGGATGAAACAGCTAGTGAACGTGGGGAGAGGGAAGGGAACTAAATTAGGCATATAAAGGAAAGGAAATAATTTTGCGGCTGATACAGCAGTTCAGATTATTGATCCTTCGGAGTCTTTGCTTGGTGAAAGTTATGCCACTACAATATACCTCAATATTGAATTGCTATAGGGGTAGTTGCATGGTTTTCCAGTTCTTGGATACTTTGTGCCACTGTGATTGCTTAGGCTGTCTGGTTTGGTTCGATTTAGCTACCTGCAGCCTAAACTTGGGTAGCTGTGAGCGGTGCTGATAATACAAGGGCGTTTAACACAAAACACACGTATTCTGGTTTGTGAACGATGTGTGGTCCTGTCTTACTCTGGATTTGGAATGATTTTTCTTCAGCAGCCTCTGCTGTATTTTCTCATAGAACAGTATCTCTCTGATTTTGCAAACAAGTCTGGAAACTAAATTTTTGTACTCGGTTGGGTTTTTAAAAAAAGAAAAATGCAGTGAACCTTTCTCTCACTAGCTGGTATCCTACACAGGCTATAAACTGCCTGTCTCTTCTGCTTACAGCTTCTTTCCTTTCTTCTCACCGGTAACTTCCCTTCCAACTCATGTATTGCCTGCCTTTTCTTCAAGTTCTGAACCTTTTTGCATATACAGGTTTAGCTCTGAAGAGTTCTTATGTATGAAAAGTTGAGAAACTCTTGCACGTAGCAACTCAGATCACATGGATCTGTCAGTTTGTAATCTCATCGGCTATCTTCAGTGTCTTGAAACTAAAATATAAGTTTTACGTCTTCCGTAAATTCTCCCCACAGTTTCATGATTTTCTGTAGTCAGATGATCTAGGATAAAAATCTAGGAAGCAGAAATATTTGACCTCATGTGCTTTACTTTGCGTTGCAACTGAAGGTTACAGAAGGCAATGAAATTGTACACATTGTGGCATGGCAGTAATTTGATGCATGACTCCTGCACTACTGTGAGCTGTTCGGGGGAAACCTGGAATGAAATGGTTTTTAAAACTGCTAATGGAATTTTTTGTGTTTTTTCTGTGTTTTTTTTTTTGTTGTTGTTGTTTTTACAGTTTACCCACACTATTTCTACCGGTGATATGCAGCATTTTGAACATTTGGAACCCTTAACCTGTTAATACTTGTTAAATGGACACTTTGAGATATTTTATTACAGAGTTTTTAATTAGCAAAGAAATTCATGAGTACTATAGAGAAAATATTTTAGAATCTAAATGTTTCTTATATTTATGTGACTTCTCATTTATATAGTTACTTACTTTTTCTGTTTTTATTCAGTCTACAAATCAAATCATTGCTGATTTTTTTATTCTAATTTTAGTCTTTCCAACTGAATGTACTGTAATGCTTGTATGTATATGTCCCTATAAGTAATATAGGGTTTTTGTAAATTATGCAGTTACTGTAATTATCATTGTTTTTTAATAATGAAACTGAAGGTGAAAAGGATTTTAATACCTTTGTAAAAGTATCATGACACCAAGCAGTATATATTTTGTCTTTTGGAAACGTTAGCTTAGATCTGAAAACAAGTCCAGCTTTTTTCAGGTAAGCCTATGTTGTTGCAGAAGGTATGGTACATGATCATTGTTCTTTGCAGAACTGTACCTTTCCACAAAGAGGATTTGTCAAGTAGTGGAAATTTTGTCTTTATTTAAAATATAACTCGTTTTAAAAGCTGAGAGGAACTGTAACACTATGGAATGCTCTTAGAAGTGATTGACTCGGTCATAACACTCTCCGCTGTGTTTGTATAGTGTATGTTCACAGTGACTGAAAACAAGCCATAAACCAAGAACTGGTTTTATTTTTTTTTCCTTACCTGAGGAAGATAGACTTCATAATAATTCCTGGTCGTAATCCACGGGCCACAGTTTTTTTTGTCCTAGATCTTTTTGATTGAAAACACTTGTGGAAAGATGCTGGTGAAAGTAGTTTTAACGGACCAACTATGAAGCACTGCAGGCTCATGTCAAATGAGTAGTGAAAGATGAAGGTGCAAGGGGCTGAACACTAAAGCAGTGCAACTTCTAATAAAGGCCTTACTTTTCTTATGTAAGTCATCTTTTGTGTTTTGTAAACTTGTTCTAAAGAGTGTCTGGACTTTAATTTTGATGGTTGTAGCCATTTTGGACTGTATGAGTAGAAAATGTATCCAACACTTGTAAATGGCATATTAAAAAGCCAGCAAGAATCTGTTCAGATGGTGCATTATTTATTATGCAACAATATATATAGCATGTCTTTTTTTCTTACTGTTTTCCACTTCTAACTGCTTGTAAAACTGAAATTCATTGTTCTGTTTTTCTATTAATCTTTTGTGTATTTTCAGATTATGTAACAATATGTACAGTCTACTTTTGAACTATTTTTATCACAGTATTATTTATTGCTTTCTTTCAATAAAGTACTGATGCATTTTCCACTGCCAATAAAACACTATTGGAAAGCTAAGATCTAATTGTATGCAGGCAGATACTTTTGCAGTGCGTGGATATTGTCAATAAAACATCTTCATGATTGTAGATCTTGTTTCAGATGATGACTTTTCTCCAGTAGAAAAATGTTCTGCTAAATGTGACATTTTCTTTGGAATTGTTCAAGTTCACATGCGTTAATCGGTTTTGGAAAACCAGTTTTCAGAAGAAAACTGCTTTACTGCCTACTTCTACTAGTAGTTAGAGCTATGATTTACTTTTTTTTTAAAAAAGTAACGAAAACTATGTCACAACTTCAGTGTGTTCTGGTCCACATGATGAAGATTGAAGTGCTGTTCGATACCGAAGCAACAGTTGCTTTGTTAAGAAATGAGATTATGACCATGGTGATATTTGGGGGAGGAACATAGGAATCGAGGGAACCAATACAAAATTGGGTCACAACAGGGCTGTTTATGTCAATTTTAATACATTTGTAAACCATTTCTTGTGTAGAAGAGAAGACAGAAGGATAAACTTAAGAAATAATTGAAGCAGTAGCGAAACACATTTCATCATGTCCTCTAGATCAACAGCAGGATGTGGAATGCATGGAATGGAGAAATATTGTGATTGATGCTTTAAACATTGTTCAGTAATGCGTCTCTGTTTGTCTAGCTTGTCTGTATGAGTTGCTGTCTGATCATTTGCAGTCTCTTTTATATTTTCAGAGAATCTATCTTTCTAGAAAAAGCTAAAATGAAACTGCAGAAGGAGATCCTGACTCACTGTTCAACTAAACGTCACTGTTTAGAAGAAAATTGCATAGACATTTCTGGTCACTGATGTGATAGTAGGTGTTCAAAGTCATGTATTGTTGCTTCTCAAAAGTGAAAACAACGCGGAATAGACTTGTAAAATGTGAAAAGAAAATACGTTTATTATTTTAAGGCTGTAAAACCTTAACTGTTATGGAACAATGGAATTGACATGAGAGCTAGAATAAATGAGTGAAATAGAAAAAGCTTTCACGAACTGGCAAACCTGTGTGGTGACTTCCTTCTGAATTACGCGGCAAAGCTATCTCGGGGACACTGAGAAAAAACACTTCTCGCTCAATCTTAACACCCCCCCCGCCCCTGAAAGAAAAACATGCATGTGCATGTGTGAAAGGCAGATGGATATGTTACAGTAATCGTTCAATAAGGCTTGGTTAAATATAACTTTTTGTAAATTGCTAAATGTCTTTAAAGGCTTTAATCAGAGTGCTATAAAAACTGTGTTTTAAAACACATGAGAACCCTTTTAAACTGTGATAGGGAGATGGTAGAATTATCTGAGAGAACTTTAAACTTCTAATTTTTGCATGTTTAGAGGACAGGGAGATTCAAAACAGATGTTACATCTTCATCTTCTTTCAAACTGATGTAGAATTCAAAGACAAGAAGTTGCTTTTGTGGTGTCTTATGGACAGTGGTGATTTATCACGCCAAACCTTGGAGCAGAGCACGTGTGGAGGAGCTGAAAGCAGAATTTATGCTTGGAATTAGGTAGTCTAAAGATTGGGGTTGGGGGTCAGCAAAATTAATTCTCGGGTAAATGAAAATTGACACAATGTTATGTTTGAAGAGTTATTTGAGGGGTGATTTTTCTGTTGAAACTGAAGAGTTACTTTGCCTTTAAAAGGAAAGTGTGTTTTCACTTCTTGATGATTCCGTTTTCAGGGTCATAGTTTTGGTGTACTGCCTAAACTCAAGTCGCTAATTTTTATTAATTTCACTTTTTTATAGTAATTTTTGAAAAAAAAAAAGTGATTGCATTCTAATATAGGCAGCAGCACCTTGTGGTTTTACATGGCATGTAGGAATGGATGGATGAAAATGAATATATAAATGGGGTTGGTATTCCTACCTGTAAGCGGAGGGACAGGCGAAGACTCTCCAGAAGGGCACAGCAATAGCGCCAGAAGCGATGCCAAAAGGATCGAGGTTCTCTGAGCCTTTCCCCTCTAGCAGACATCTTTTTAAGAGTAAGTTTACCCCAATTTTTAAAATATGCTTTATCCAGATTATAGGTTAAATACTGTATGTTTAATACAGAAAAAATTAATTGAGCCTGTTTATACTGTGAACTGAATATGTTTGGCTTTAGGTGCCTTGGAGGTAGCAGTCCCACTAAGACGGGGACTTACTAAGTGGTGTGAAACTGCTCACCAGGACTTTTTTCCTCTCGCCCTTTACTACAGTTTGAATGTATATATTTATTTGTAATGTGTTTTCACTAAAAATGCCACTCCTGAGAGCCTGTTTCCTCCTCCAAAAGATATAAAAAAACAGTGGGCAAACAACACTTTTAAAGCGCTCAGGTTGTGTTTTCAAACCCGCTTGCTTCCCTTTTGGCATCTGTTTAGATACCCTCTGCACAGTCAAATGTGAACCTTTTGCCCATCGATAAAGAGGCGGAACCCCTTTGAGAAGACGTAGTTGCCATTTCCAAAACATGATGGTGCAAAAGTACTAAGTGGTGTTTAAAAAAAAAAAAAAACAAAACCCAAAACCACCGATGGCAAATCCTCTGTAGCCCCTTTTTTAAAATGCTGACGGTGCGTTTTTGAAGCCCTGGGGCTTGGTCATCTACTTCTACCCAGCGATTTTAAGAGAGAGAGAAGGGAGCAGCTACAGGAGAGATTTAAGCACCTTTGTTCCCGCCCCCGGCAGCGGGCGGTGCCGCTCGGCGGGCCGGGGCGGGCCCCTCTCCCACCTGGAGCCGCCCCGCCGGGCGGGAAGAGGAAGTGGGAGCTCGGGAAAAGCGGAAATTGCAGCAGGAGCAGGAGCAGCCGCCGCCAGCCCGGGAAGCGCCGGCCGGGAGCCAGGGCAGCGGCGGCCGGAGGAGGCGGCAGCGTAAGGGCGTGCGGGGACGGGGCGCGGGGGCTCCCCCGGCCCGCCGTGCCCGCCGGTGGAGCGGGGCGGCCCCGGCCGCGCCCCCGCGCTGTCCGGCTTTGTTGGGCCGGGGGCGGGGTGGGGGCTGCGGCGGCCCGGCCGCGGTGAGGAGGGGGGGCGGCCTCCAGCAGCAGGCCCGGCGGGGCGGTGAGGGGCTTCTCCGCGGAGCGCCCTGAGGGGGCCGGGGGGCGCTGCCCCCGGGGCAGCCGGTCGCTCTGCTGGAGAGGCTGAGCCGGGCTTACGTGACTCGGTCTCTTTCTTTTTTTAATTTAACAAGAACTCTGTAGAGCTGCCCGTAGCTCAGAGGCCCCAGGGCTGGTGACTTGAAGGAAGAACAAGCGTCTGCTGCAGGAGCCTCGGGGGGCTTGGCGAAGGCAGCGGCGATGAGGGGAGAACGGGGCGAGCCGCGCCATGGCCTGCCAAGGTCGGGCCGGAGGTTGTCATCCTGCCCTCCGAAGAGAGGAGTTTCCCTGCCACGTCCTTCTCCTCCGGAGCCCTGACGGCGCTGCCGGGGGGAACGGCAACTGCCGGGGCGGGCAGCGGGTGCCCAGCAGGCCAGGAGGAGTCCGCCGTGCCCCCGTGGAGCCTTGGCGTAGGCCCAGAGCTGCCGCTTGGTTCCCTTCGCCCGCAGTGCCGTGCCTGGGCTTAAGGCGTTGGCATCCACCTTTGTTCCTTCCAGGAGTTTGTCCGCAGGCCCTGGGGAAGAGGGGAGTTCCCGAGGGTGCCGCTAAAGGTGCTGGGTAGGATGCTGACTACTGATTAGTCATGGCAGCAGTGAAGAGTAGAGCTGGCCAGATAAATTGAAAGCATATATTTAGTCTCAGTTTGTGTTTGAACTGTAGTGTTTTCTTTTCCCTTCAGAAATTTGACCATGTGAGTCAGTGACTCATAAATAGATCATATTTCTCCATACTCAGCTTTGGAAGAGATGCTAGAACAGCAAGCTGCTCTGGAAACCGGGCTGACTCCGGTTAGGTCCCCACCGGCAATCGGAGGTCTTGCCTGAGATCCCTTGTTACCAGGCTACTTTGCTCCATTTTGTAACTCACAGCATGCAGGGTTGAGGTGTGGAAAAATGTTGGCGTTTATGTGCTTAATTTAGGAAGAAACGTGGTGGGTTCTGGATTTTGTAAGGGTATGGGTGTGAAATCCTTCTTCCCTTCATTATTGTTTGTGAGAGTTGGAGGAGGAAGCAAAAAAATCTAGGCTTAAGGACGTAGCTTTTGTTCTTTTAAATGCCCAAGCACAGCTGAGTGCACAAAACAAATAAATCAAATGCTTGAACTACGTCCTTGGGGGACAAAGTTGTGTTTTGCCCAACTTAATGCATAGAGTGACCACATGTACTGTACCTGTACTTCAGCTCGTGTTGTTTAGAAATGGAATTATGGTGACTTGCACAGTGTGGGGAGCACGGAGGGAGGGATACAAGCCATCCCTCTTAGGAGGGACCATAGGTTTGTGTTTGATTGCAAAGTTAGAACCTGGACCCCCCGTGTTGAGTTTCATTATTGAGCTGGTTCAGTTCTGCTTGCCAACACTTATTTTTTTGGCAAGATACTTGATTTGAAGGCCACGTGGCAAACTAAAGGGTAGGAGAACCTGAGACATGATTGCATGAGAGAAGGCTTTAGTCAGGATGTCCTAAGGAGAATGACAAAATACTAGTGTTCTGAAGGTTTTTATTATAAACATGTAGTCTCATAAGTTTTCTGGATATTAAGTAATTTAACAAATGCTAGTTCCTTAATTGCCACAGGAATTTGGTGATGGGAGACTGAAGAAGCAGAAGGGGAAATGTACTACTTTGTCAGGATGTCATCAGCTCTGCTCTGACACCCTCCTTCCAGGCCACTCTGACATTTGCTGCCTTGGTGTTTGACTATCAGTTTTTCAGTTGCTCTTGTTCCTGTAACCAGTCCTGCAATTTCTGAAATGCTCCATAAAACTGACTCATCGGTTTATTCTGTCAGGCTGTAGAACAAGAGGTGGTTTTTTCCTGTGTGCACTTTACCTATGGATTATTAGTTATGCATGTAAAAGTGAGTTTTCATTCCCCTTTCTGAATTATGCTTATGCAAATCAAATATTCCATGATAATCATCCTTATAATCTATTCTTTATTAGGAAGGTAGAGGTAAGTGAACAGAGTGATGGTATGTTAAAGAACTGAGCTCTAGTGGAATAGCGATGAAGAAAAATCCCTCCTCTGACTCATGTACCCGAAAAAGCTGGGAGAACAAAGCTTTTGTTGTTGTTTTCATTTTCCTTTTTAGAGTTTTATCTGTTTTGATTTACTTAGAATAAAGTGTATAAAATACAGCCAATAGCACCAGGCAGGCCAGGTATTCCGCGCTAGTCCCATTCCAAAGTGTTAATTAAAGTGTCCAACTTGATACTCCACAGGAGATAAGGTTTCCAGAAAGTGAGATGCCCAAAATCATCAGCCACTTAAGTGTTGAATGTTTTTTCTAGATTTTATTGCTTGCTTTTTTATGAGTTTTGCTTCCTGCTGTCGGTACTCCAGCACTCACCCTCTCTTCCTCCTGAAAGTCAGACAAGACACTTGAGTTTGTGTACGTGTTTTACAAAGGATTATCTGAGAAATGCAGTAATTCTACTCTGTTTTTGCAGGGAGGTGGACTAATGTCTAGATTGCATGCAAATTCTTACACTTGTTTGGGTTTCTTTCATAATGTTGAAACTCGTTACACAACAGAGGAAACACATAGGTTATACTGCCTAATAAACAATATCATGCTTGTCCTAAGTTATGGCTGGGGGAAAAACCTATTCCTATGCTTTAAATACATGCATCGGATCTAGAATTAGTGACAGTCTTCGGATGTGGATGTTGGTTTGGAGCCCTGTTTGAGGAGAAGTCTTTCAGTGCAGTGAATGAAGAAAAAATGCATTAATTTGGACACGGAAAGACTTCCTAATTCTTTTTGAAATCATGTCAGCAGTTGCTCCTAACCTTTTTGTAGTGCCAATAGGAAAACTAAAAGGGATTTTCAAACCAACTTGAGAAGGCAGCCTGAGAGCTCGTGGTCAAATCTACTTTTCACTGCAAATACCGCTTCTGTGTATGTGGTTAAATAACATACTTTATTGGGAATTTTGGGTTGCATCTCTATCAGCTTACACGTAATGTACAGCAAGTTGACGTGTGACTGGGGTGTGACAGTGCTTCTTCTGGTGGTGTTGCAGATGTGGAAGGCTACTGCAGGCCACACCATTTCTGTCAGTCAGGATGATGGAGCCGATGACTGGGAGACGGATCCTGATTTTGTGGTATGACTTTGGAATTTTATCGCCTCAGCAGCAGTGAGTTACGTCACACGTTAAAGAGTAACTCTTCAGGGTGGGGACTACATCTGGGCAAAAGAAACTGATAGGGGCGTGTTCCTGGAAGGAGGGAGGAGTAGGGGTTTGTGCCTGTGAGTGATTAATAAAACTACCTTGTTTTGGCTGGCTACTGCAGGGAGGTCTGTACGGAATAGATTTGCGCCAAGAAGCAGCAGCTTCTTGGGGCTGAATGTGTGCTCTGTGCACTTCAGCAGCGGACAAAGCACAGGGCTTACAGCAGAAGGGAAGCGAAGGGGGCCTTAACTGCTTCTCTAACTCTTCTGATCTTGCTGAGGGCTGAAGGCTTCTGCTGTCAACTCTAAAGTGCAGATAACCAGGAACGCCTTTGGATTTTTAACTCTATGTGTCCTTCGCAGAATGATGTGAGTGAGAAAGAACAGCGCTGGGGAGCTAAAACTGTGAAAGGATCCGGCCATCAAGAGCACATCAAGTAAAGCAGCTCTCTTTTTGAAATTTATTAATAGTCACAATCCCAGGCGACTTTTAATCAACTCATGTTCTCAGTTACTTGTACCTTCATAATTAAAACAAGATCCTCCACAGAAGATTGATTATTTGCCAGATTGCTGGTCTTTCAAATATTGTCAGTATCTTCAGATCTGAAATTAAGATCAGAAATATGGTGTAGGGACCCTTAAATCTTTCTTTGTAACTGGAAATGTTATTTTTCCTGCCTCTTTGTGTCTGAAAAGTTGCTTTGTTTGGTGTTGGTGCAAGAGCCAATACTGCCGGGGAGAAGTTTGTGTTGGGTGATCTGAACAGCTCCAGCTTGGTACTTTAAGGATACATTTGGTCCCTTAATTCTTAGGCATTGTTTAGAAAACTGCTACCAAACTCATAAAAATTCTGGCGAAGTAACAAATTGAGCCCTCTGGTAGAAAAGCAAATGAGTGCATCATGGAGGGATATGTGAGGCAGAAAAGATCCATCTGAATCTCGTACTACTTATGAAAAGTGTCTAAGACTTCAAAGCAGTTTTAGGAATCTGTGGTTGTGATGCTCATTTTTGTTTTGCTTATGTATTTCTGGGGCATCAGTCCTCGTGGTATAAATCTAAGAGTAAATGTCATCAGTGTTGCAAATGGAGAGGAGCTGAACTATGTGGCTTATTTCAGGGATCAATTTTATTCTGCCCTGTTTGGAGTGCAGTGGGGACGCCTACTGGCTGAATTATGCCTGAGGAAGCTTTAAACTCAGGTGGGAAGTGTTCTAAGGTACAGATTACGGTCTTGGTTTGCCCTTCTTGTATGTAGCCTGCACTACTGTAAGTTCAGTTCCTGCGTATTGCAAGGGAACACCTGGGGAAGAGGAGGTGCATGTCTCCTTGCATCCTTACTCTAGTGCATTATAGTTGTGTCCAGAATGCTCAGTTAGAATTAGAGTCCTGTTACCATAGGGACTGTATGATAAGAGATGATCCCTATTCTGAAAAGTTGCCGTCTAAATAAAAAGTGTTGGAAAGAGCTTAAATTAGGACATAAGAACAAAATATGTTTCAGGCACATAAAAGTTCTAGGTAATTGATGGTTCAAACAGCAAAATACCCTTCCGTGTCAGTCGTAAAACCAATGCTTGCTTTCTTTTTTTGGGACAACATTTTGCAGTAGAATAAATTCTGTTCCTCAGAATATGCTGAAGTGCTTTGTGCACTGAAAAAACGGGAAGGGCATGAAAAATACAAGTTGTCCAACTTTTAATTAAGATGGTATTTTCATCTTTTTGTTTTGCATCTTTTTGAAGTTATTTTCTGAAACTTTCTTAATAAAACTTGCTGCTTAATTATCTGTCTTTAAAGTATTCATCAGCTGAGAGAGAACGTATTCCAAGAACACCAGAACCTCAAAGAGAAGGAGCTTGAAACAGGACCAAAAGCTTCCCATGGCTATGGAGGGAAATTTGGCGTCGAACAAGATCGCATGGATAAAGTAAGTATGAATGCTTCCCTGGGGTGGTACTTAAGCCTTGCCTTGCCGGTGGCCAGCACAACTATATATGTGAGTTAAGCTTGTTGAACGTGCAAAGTTGGAACAACTAGCTTGGAGATGTAGAAGCTCAGATCATGGCATAAGCTATATACAGCAGTGGCTCATTTTGAGGGGAGAAGCATCACTCTTCCAGTGCTCTAACAAGAACGCTTGTTAGTGTTCTATTACCCAAATCTGTTAGGCCATCATGCTCTGTTCCCTAATTAAATCAAGATGCTCCTACAGCAAGAATTGAGCTGAAGCACTTGAAGCATCAGGAACAAGTATTTCAGGTGGCAAATTAGGAATGTGTGAACAACGAGGAGAAGTTCTGGGATGTGCATAGGCCCCACATGTTTTTGTTTGATGCTTGCTTTGTCTTTACAGCAGGTCTACTTGCTTATGTCCTGGGTGGATTCCCCTGGAGTCAAGATTCAAGTTTCTAGAAGTATATTTCTAAATTAAGGAAGTACTTCATGCATGAATAAATCCAGTTTTTTTTTTTTATTTCGATTCTATGCATATAGATGTTGCCAAAGAATGAAGAAATGGGTGTGCTGCTGCTTTTAAATTAGAGGGCAGCTCTCTTAAACAGTGCTAAACTGTGAACAGTGATAAGTAGTCCAAGTATTTAAAAAAATCAGTGTACTTCTGTCAGATGGCGATGTTTTACGTAAGGACTCGATGGCTGTTTAAGTTACACTCTATTAACAAAAGCAATGATAATTCTTAAGGTAATTCCATTAGCCCTGTGATAATTAGACAGGCATATCAGCTTCTGGCTAGTTTCTTTCATGTACTCTGTTAAAATAAGAGCAGAACTGTTTCCTGAAGAAGAATGATTTTATTTTCTTACTTTATTTACTTTCTGGGTTTCTCGTAATTTGACAGCCTTAAATTTTTGCTGAATTCCTGTATTCCAGAGCGAATTGCTGTATAATTCTCAATGGGCCTTTTTGAAATAGGCTAACCTAACCTCTGAATCTGGGAAAGGAATTGCTGAGCAGGTTCAACCATTAGTCCTGTTCTGCAGCTGTGTAGCTCTCTAGTGTCGGCAGTTTATCCCTCACCTGTGTCCATGGGGAAAAAAGAAAGACACAGAAGTGCGTGCTCTTTCCTGTAGGCCAGGAAAAACATGATTATCCTGCCCATGTGAGTGATACTGGTGGCAGGAGACGTTCATGATTTATTTTTTTTAATAAAGCTTTCTTCCGTATAGCTGTAGTTCTAAAACATTACAACTGAGATCTCTCCTTCACAGATATCTGTGGCTCTGTGCGGGTGTGCTAGTACTGAGCCTTGACGCACCTGAAGTAAATGAGCGTTACTGCAGTGTTGTCGATGGCACAGGATTTTGTTGCATCTATGACAAAACCTTGATGCTGACTTAAAAGGAACGGTTACATTGTTCTATATGCCGGACCTCTGTAACTGATCTAAAATGTAGCAGAGTATTGTGCTGAGGAATTACGACTGTGATTTACTCTGAAATACAGATTCCCAAGAAAAATCTTCTTCTAAGTCTTTTCTAAAAAGGGGTATGTTGTAATGCTTGGTATTTGAAGAAACACATGTGGTAGCACATAAAGAAGACAACATGCTTAAACCGTACCTACCTCAGTTGGCGTAACCAAAGAGGGATCACATAAAAGCTAGGATTTTCAGAGCTTCCTGTCTTCCATAAATGTAATGGGTAACAGGAAGAAGAAAGGGAGGTTGGAGCCTTTTCTGTCACATTTAACAGTTACTCTGCTACAGAACACCTGCAAAATGAACAAGAGTATGACTGTTTCAGTCAGGAAAAGAAAGAGGCTTTTATATTGCTTGTAAGTTAAGGTAATGTCCTATTATTGATGTCCTTGTTCTGTTACCTGGCAAATACTTCAGCCATTATGTGCGGTAATGTTTTGCTTTCCTGTGTGCTGGAATGTTCCCCCCCAGCACCTGTAAAAGCCAAGTTACTTATGGTTTCTGGTCACCATATGTCCTCAGAGTAATTCACCTTGGTCCGGCTGTCTGCTGCTAGTATGAGATAGAGCAGTTTCTCCTTCCTCAAAGGTCGGAGCCTGGGGCAGCTGCTTGGAGGGTGCTCCGCTGCAGCCGCAGATGCCGACTGCCCCACACCTGGGGACAGGTGCTGGAACCTGTGGTGCTGCAGGTGGTGAGTCAGGAGAGGGGCTTGTCACAGGGTGCAGCCTCTCAATCTGGACACGGCTGTGTGCGTCAGGTTATAGGGTCTTCTCTTTCTGCCTCTGACAGGAATTGTGTGCGTTTGAGCAACAGACTCAAATGTTAAAGTGGCAAATTGCAAGTTGCTCTGGCCAGCGCTGGGTTTTGGCAGTGGACAAGAAAAAAAAAAATTTTTTTGGCTGTGTTATGTAGCACCCCTCAAGGTGCTAGGACTTAGCATTGAATCCAGGATCTAGAAGGGTATCCTAGCACTAGATTAGTATAACTCTAGCAAACTCTTTCTGCATGCACTTTCAGGTATGTAATTACAGATCCTTGTGTCTTAGCTGAAGCCAGTGACAGTGTGATGTAACTGTGCCTCAGCTTGCTGTGCTCAGCTCGAGTTCCAGGGATGGGCTCAAATTGGAGACTCCGAGGCTGGCATGCCTTTGGCATGCGGAGCTGTGAGTTGGTGTGGATGCAGTTTCATGTTGCAATGCTATTCTGCAAGTGAGGAGAAAATAGGGAGAGAAGATGCTGAATTTTGAGCTATGCAGAAGATCAGGGTGCCTCCCTAAAAGAACGTCAGGTGAAATCCTAGCTGTAGTTGCATTTGGCTGCAATCTAATATCAGCTAAAACAGATCTGTAGCTATGTGCCTAAATAAAAGGCTGAGTATTTTATCTGGAATTATTCCTTATTTTATATCCTGCATGAACAACCATCAAGATCCCATCTGTATCTTGCTTGTTTTCATTCCTGTAGTTTTGAAGTAAAAATACAGAGCGTTAAGCAGTCTTCATAAAATACAGTCATTGATGTCAGACTCCTTCTTGGCACTTCCCTTGCCTTGGCTGTATTGTTAGCACGGCGACCGTCTTCTAAAGACTTCTCAAGTGAGTAGCAGCTTCCAGGGAGGTTAGTTTCAACAGGAAGAGTGGCAGTGGTGTGTGTTTGTAATGAAGCTTATCCTCAAGTTACTTGGTTGCAGTGTTTTCTCTTACGTACAGAACTGTATAGAACTGCTGCCTGTTTCTGAACTTTCCAATTTCTTTTAGTCAGCTGTTGGACATGAATATCAATCCAAGCTTTCAAAGCATTGCTCCCAAGTGGATTCGGTGAAAGGGTTTGGTGGCAAGTTTGGAGTACAAACCGACAGAGTTGACCAGGTAAGCAATTCCATCTCGTACTGCAGCTGCTCAGTGTAGCTGAGTTTATAATTTTGTACATACAGCTGAAACGTTCCAATATCTTAAAATGCTGCTGTGGTCAGCTCTTCCTGCTGTATTTGAAGTTTAGCGGTAAACTAACATTGACAGTTATGGAGATAAATTTCCGTTTAAAGCAAAACGGAAAAAAGCCCTTATGAGAAATTGAGATCAGTTGAAAAGAAAACTGAAAAGAGATGTTAAAATATGCCTTTTAGCCAGGCTGTCTTCTTTGGTGAGGATAAAGTCAGTGTGAATGCTACAGAAGGAGGGATTTGGGGGATAGTTTGTCCTGTATGCCATGTCCTGCCATGAGCTACTGGGCAGCATAATTGGTGTCCTGTTCCAAGACGGTGTAACAACCCCTGCATGGAAATGCTGAATTCCTGTTGTAGTGAATTGCTGAACCTGGCAAGACAAGAGGGTGTTGCTTTGGCAGGGGATGACAAAAACCCTTGCCATGAATACACATACTAAATTATCATGTAAATGAATATGGGCTATAAGTTAAGTAGGTATTTATGCTCCTGATCAAGAAGGTCAGAGCAGTATGGAAAGACACAGGAGCTTTCTGTGCTGTTTGTCCACTGAAGTGCATGCACTTTTTCTGCTAATACCTAACTCTTTGTCACTTGTGCAATTTTATTTCTCTTCCAGTCAGCTGTTGGGTTTGAATATCAGGGGAAAACTGAGAAGCATGCCTCCCAAAAAGGTAAAGTGGTGAGGTGGTCGCCTCTGTAGACACAGGTTTTTTTATAAATCATAGAATAGATCTCTGTTCTTCTACTGTTTGTAAAAGACCTCATTTAGTGTGGCCTCTACATGCTGTTCTCAGTGACTCAAATGTTGAGGGGTCTGGGTGGAAGAGAAGATGAAAAAGTGAATTTCAAAGCAATTTCATGAGTTGATGAGTTTTTAAGGAAAGGAAATAGCCTGTCATTGTGAGTCTTTCTTTTCTTTTAGAAGTGAGGTTCAAGGACATTTTAAAAATACTGAGGGTTGTTCTTTGCTCTATTGCAGCCTATTGGAATTAGGCAGCAGATTTAAGATGAACCATCAAAAACTATATCACTGTTGCGCATCCTGTTTTCTGTGTTTAAAATTAAACTTAATTTTGTGTGCTAAAGTGTGATATTTTAGTTCTGAAATAACATTTTTTTCCTCCTCAATTTCTAGGATATGATGTTTCTATTAAAAGCTTCTTCATTTCATTTTTTGTGTGCTTTACTCTTAATGCAGACTACTCAAGTGGTTTTGGTGGAAAATACGGGGTCCAGGCTGACAGAGTGGACAAGAGCGCAGTGGGATTTGATTACCAGGGTAAAACTGAGAAACATGAGTCACAGAAGGGTGAGTAGACACACATGTTGGTGGGTTCATACTCTGATGTAGTAGGCATTCATGACAGGCAGTGTTGTAAAATACTGATTTTTACATCTATCGCACTCCTAACCTGAAAGTTAGCACTGAATACAAGTTACGTTGCTGAAAACTTTGACTTCTGGAAAGGAAACCGAAACCATAGGTTCTGACTGGTTTTAAGTGATGATCCAACTGCCATTACTTTGAAAGCAGTGTACATAGGTTTGTCTGGAGGTTTTTTGCAACTTCTTTTGAAAAGATGTAGATTCAAGTACTGAGACTGTAAGCAGTTTAACCAAAACAGAGAAGCATTTCTAAAAGAATCAGCTGTTTGCAGATTAAAACATTTATCAGAGTTAGTAGTGGTTAGAGTTAATATTGTGTTGCTAGTCAGGTTTCCAGGCATATCTGATCAAAAATCGACCATTTTATTGAAAAACTTTGGCATTTTTGCCGTCTGTTTTCTGTTTATCTCAAAGAAAAGTTTGCACTCTAGCAATGCTAAAGGGAGGAAGGGGGTGTTTGTTTAAAAGCATCCGGGCTGTTGCTGATGTGGTTTTTGAAGTTCACTTTGCTATAAGTGTCTTAAGAATTTTATCAAGGAGTCAAGCAGCAGAATTGCTGATATTGCCCAGCAGTTGAACTGCATATGATGCTATTTCATTTTCCATACTGAGAGAATGTATTCTGAAGAATTTATGGCTTCAGTGTCTGGAATCAAGGTGAACCGGGGATGTCAGTGCTTCTTTTAATAAGTAATGTAATGTTAGCAGGTCTATCACAGTTTTTCAAGGTAATATTTTGTTGTTGAACACTTACAGACAAAATTCTTCACTCTTATCCCTAGATTATTCCAAGGGCTTTGGTGGTAAATATGGTGTTGACAAGGACAAAGTGGACAAAAGTGCTGTTGGCTTTGAATATCAAGGCAAAACGGAAAAACATGAATCACAGAAAGGTTTTTATTATCTTATTTAAAAATACTAGTTCAAATCAATCAGCTTTTTAAACCTGGGGAAAAAATATTTTGTTTGGGGTGGGTTTTTTTGGGGTAAATGTGTGTTTGCCCTTTAGTGCATGTAGGTTTCTGTTTCCCATAAATGAAAAGGAAGGCATTGTAAACTGTGCCTGAGTGTCACAATCTGATTTCCAAGGGACCTTATGTCTGCAGGGAAATGACTGAAATTGCACATTTATTTCACAAATCTCTGGTATTCAGAAGCAGTATCAAGTCCTTCATTATTTATATGTCTGCGTTGTGCATATATGTGTGTTTTATATGGCTTTAGGTGCAAAGTGCATCAAATTCTTCAAGTCTCAGAATATTATTGAGTCTGTATGGTGTAATCTTCACTGGATTTGTGGTGCTTCCTTGCATTGTGATCCTAGAGTTACTGAATGGGTATGCTTCTCCTCTGCTGAGGTAGTGTAGCAGGGGGAAAAAAAGTGAAAAATGTCATTATTAATTATAGGGCATCTTATCCTGTAACATGTCACTGCTTGGTGGTTGTTTTTGTTTTTATTAAATACTATTTATGGTCATAAACTGCAATAATGTTTTCTGAAACTTCACATATACAGATTATGTAAAGGGGTTCGGAGGCAAGTTTGGAGTGCAGACAGACAGACAAGACAAATGTGCACTTGGCTGGGATCACCAGGAGAAAGTGCAGCTGCATGAATCCCAGAAAGGTATATCAGTTCACAATTCTTTGCTATTCTTTCTGACTTCTCTCATTTTGACTTTTCTCTTCCCTGTGTGAACCCTCCTCCCCCGGTATTGTTGCCCAAGGCCTTAGAGCAGCTGACATGAATCTCCTTTTTCTGTGTTTGAACGGTTGCTGTGTATGGGTTGTACTGATGTTTGCAAAGCAGGTTTAACACATCTGATACTGAATCCCTGGAAGTTCAGACTTAGTGATAAGTTCTCAGCGGAGAAGCTTTATGAGTCTGCAGGCAGCCTGCATTATTCTTTTTTTCCTTTTTCATTTGAGCTGTGCAAACACAAATTAGCAATTTCTTTGTACTTTCCACAAATAATCTTCTTTTTCTGATTTCCGTTATTTATACCCCAGTTTTCATGCAGGAGGAGTCTAATATCTAATGCTGGCCTTCCTCATTGCCTGTGAGGTGCCTATTGCCATTAAATACCGGTGCTCGGAAGAAAAGTTGCAAAATCACGATTGCTCCCGAGCCCTCTGTCTGTCACTACTCTTAACTTAAAGAAACTAGAAGTGATCCTCAGAATATTGTTTTGTTTTATGCTCCAGCAGATTTGTGCTGAGAGGATTACCTGAAGCCCCTTTTTTTGTGCCCTCATTTTATACCTTATATTAAAATAGCTGTTCTAAGGCGGCAGTAGGGAACGCTCATAGCTCTTAGCTGAGAGCTTTTTTCCCTCAAGCTGTGTGGCAGCAGGAATATTCCTTCTTCCTTTAAACAATGCTGTGTTGGAATATCTTAAAAACTCTTTAAAAGTCAGATCTGTACTGTAAAATGTTAGCCACGCTGATGAAGCAAGCTCGTTTTATTCTCTTGTATCCTTTCGTGTGTTTTGTTTTGATGAATATACTATGTGCGTGTTTGTGTCCATAACGTTGATCAAATGCAAGTGCATTATGCAGTATGTGTGAAAAATGTTGAGAAGTGCTTTTTTCTGTGACTTCAGAATGGTGTTCTTATGTCTGATAAATCATGTTGACCTCTTCTTAATCTCAAGTGGAAACTTCTTTTGAATTTACTCTTGCAAAAATGTATTGAGATTTTTTTTTTCCACCATCCGAAAATTGTTGGTAATTGAGAAATACTGCAAAAATTATTTTCAGTGTCTCTGACTAAACTTCTTTATTTTCCTCCCTTCATTTTAATTTATTACATGTGGCTTTTTCAGACTATAAGAGTGGTTTCGGTGGGAAATTTGGTGTACAGACAGAAAGGCAGGACCCATCTGCTGTGGGGTTTGATTACAAGGAGAAACTAGCCAAGCATGAATCTCAACAAGGCACCGTTTTCACTTGTTACTTTCTTAACAGTGCAGCCACTTCTCACACAGTCTTAAATAGTTGTCTGAGTAGACTGATGCTAGTAATGTGCAGACACTTTCTTGCGCTTCTATTCCTACATGATCTAGCAATGTTCTTCCATTTTATTCTTAAAATGTTACATAAAGCAAGCCTGTATTCAGGAAACAGATATCCAATGTTTAGTTAACAGCTCTACATTATGCATTTAGTTAATACCTATACAATACAGTGTGATAACAACATTAGTATGTCTAGTACTATTAGTATAATGTTAATGACATCGTGCTTACCAGTTTTAGAGTCTAAATGTGAAGCTTTGCCTGGACAAATTGGTGGAAAAATATTCAGATAAGGACCATGCATGTAACCATTAACAAGCAATGGGTTATGGCAAGATAATTTTAAAATTATTGTAGTCTTTAAAACAAGAAGTAGGGAATGTTTGTGGTTCTTGGGTGAGCAAATACTGTTATAATGCTCTCTTTATTCATTGTGAAATAGTTGGGGTACAAACCATGAATTCCTGGTTTTCCGTTATCTTAAAGTGAGAAGTCTGGATCAGGAAAATGTAAGTGTAGTATATTTATTCTGGCTGAAAATACATACAAAGCTGAAGAAAATGAGGTTGTTCATTCTGATAGTCAATATTTTTCTGTGCTACAGTGACACAAATTCAAACTTCTAGAGCGTCAGTTGTGCCTTAGCAGAGCCCAAGTACAAACACTAAAATAGCTGGCTAGGGGACCCAGGTGGTTTTGGGGCTGAGAGGAGAAGGAGTAATTGTAATTGTATTCCAGGGACCTATAGGAAAGCCTGTCCATCTACAGAGTCTAAGAGCACGTTCCTACAGCTCACTGCCACCAGAAAGAGGTGTTTTTCCAGGCACACATTCTTGCTCCTTCTGTTGTGCTGGCTCTGGTGCTCGTCAGACATTTCTCTGAGTATAACTCACTAGAAAGAGCAGAAAGCTACTCTTGTTAGGGTTTGTTTGTTGTTTTTCTTGTTAATGCCACTAGTGAGTAAAACTGATTTTGGAGTATTAACGAGTGCTGGAGTCAGCATCAGGTGAGAGTAAGAGTGTGCAGCTCAGGGGTGGTACGGAATAGCATGGCCACCCCATTTCTGGGGTGGTAACTTGTTGCAGACTCGTGCTATCTCGTGGAATTGCCCCTTTCCATATGTAGAGCAGCAGTTATTACCAATGACTTTAATGTTCATCTGTTGAGTATCACGACCAAATCCACTGGAATGAAAAATTTGTTATATTTTCCTGCCATTCATAGAATTTACCAAGTTAAAGAGGAAAAAAACACCTCTGTGGTCACCGAAGACTGGATATCGCTCCTTTGAGCAAAGCAAAATGGCTTAGGTTATATGATTACTACAGAGGGCTAAGAATTGGTGCTGTGAAAGGCTGTGTTACAGAAGTGATGCATTAGAAGGGCTCCTCCCTTATTCCTTGCTTGATACCTTATCAGTCCTCAGCTTAATGTTTACTCAAAGAATGCATGTGGCCCACAATCTGTCATCTGCTGGTGTACCTGAAGGCTCTTGCAGTTATGTATCCTTTCTGCATCAAAAAACAAGTTGCATTTTCTTTGGCGGCTGTCACTGTATCTCTGCATGCAGCTGAAATGGCTATTTGCATTTGAAATGGCTATTTGCATTTGGCAGAAAGATGGCAGGGACAACAAACTCCCTACTCTAACCTTTTTATCCTGCCTTTAGATTATTCGAAAGGATTTGGTGGGAAGTATGGTGTACAGAAAGATCGGATGGATAAGGTAAGGGGCTTCAAAGAGCCATGACTCAAGTAGTCTGTAGGGATACAAAGTAGTTTGGCTACATATCTGCAATGTTCAGCACTTTATTTCTGGGAGCTTCTCCAGTCTAACAGTAGAGTTCTGTGCTTTTCTAAATCTTTAAAAAACAAGTTTATACACACAGAGCTGATGCTGGTTTATGAACACATGTATGTCTGTACATATGTGTAGTGTGTATATTTAAGTAGGGAAAACTGAAGCATGGAAATGAGAGAATAGCAAAATTTATACGAAAGACTGAAATTGTGGAATTAATGGATTTTCTCATTCATGTCTTGTAATAACTAGCTAACGCTTTCTATCTTGAGGACATCCTTTTAGTGGACTACGTAAAATAGATGTCTGATACCTACCAACTTTGCCCACTTTGATTATCAGGGACCTTCTCCTTAGGAGAATTGGTTTTAGTATTCTGTAATAGTGAAAGACAATGCAGCTGGTAGCCCCTTTCTACCTCTGCTAGCTTTTTAAATTTAAAAACAGAGATGAAAAAATCCTCACTGAGATTTATCTACTGAATAAATTTACTCTCAGATTTATGTAGGACATTTAAAAGTGAGAAAGTAGAGGAGTTTGAAAGTCTGCAGGATTTTTCGATTTTTTTTACTTGTGGCTTCAGGACTCAAGACCATTCATTCTAAAAAAACCTTTGGATTTTCAATACTGTTCTCAAAATAATCCCTCTGTTTTACCAATATCTGCTTCTTTAAGGGAACTGGATGCTTTTACTGTGGTAGAAGTCCTGCACAATATGGATTAGAACACCAACAGCTACACAACAAATGTTTAGGACATTGGCTCATTTTAGTTCTGATAAGTCATCTGCTCATAAAATACGTTTTTTTAATTAATAGGATTTTTCTGTGTTTAAACCTGTCCCTGAAGATTAATTCTTACATAGTTTGACTTAGTGTCAAGTTTTGATTCTTCCTGATTTTTGTTTTGCTGTTCTGAAAAAAGCCATAGGGGCAATATCGCAATAAAACGTCACAGATTGAAGCTGTCTGAATGTCTTCATGAATGTGTGGGTTTTTTTCAATGAACTCTTTTTCTCCTCACTGGTAGAATGCAGCAACTTTTGAAGATATTGAGAAACCAGCATCAACTTATCAGAAGACCAAGCCAATAGAAGCTGGTAAGGCATTGGCCCCGGATCCTTTCTTTGGACATGATAATGTTCAAAAGCCCAGGATATTACTGTCGATGTAGTAGTGCTGAGTAAGAATCAAATCTAGAGGGAGCTGCTTTATTTGCAGGTCTCTAGCAACCTCAACTACTCTCCCTTCTCCTTTCAGATGTTGTTTTGATTTGTTGGCTTTTGGAGTTTGGGGTTTTTTTTTTGTCATTGAGGGTCGTCAGAGTTGAGGAAGGGAGAATGAAAAGCATTGGAGCAGAGAATACACTGAGTAGGGAAACAGAGTGGTGGAGACTGTACCATGAAGGAGGGGAGGGAGAAGTGTTGCAGAGGCTTTTATATGAGAGAAATATGGTGCATAAGAGGTTTGGACTTGAAAGGGGAGAGGGAGAAAGAGGGATAGAAGGGCTTTCCTGAATCAGCTGTGAGCTCAGAGAGCAGAAAAGCAGAAACATGTTCAATCCTAGCAGAGAGTTGTACCAAAAACTCATTCCAGGCTACCTTTATGCAGACCTTAAACAACAACATTTTACTTTAATTTTCTTAAAATGTTACAGTTGCTAATAAAACCAGCAGCATCCGGGCTAACTTTGAAAACCTAGCCAAGGAAAAAGAGCAGGAAGACCGAAGGAAGGCAGAAGCTGAGAGAGCACAAAGAATGGCTAGGGAGAAACAAGAACAGGAGGAAGCTCGAAGGAAACTGGAGGTCAGTAAGATTCAAATCCATTTGAGCAGCACGTCTCCTGTGTTCGAATGCAATACTGGGAGAAAATAAATTCTTCTAAGAAAAGATACTTTCCTTCTTTCCAGCTAGGCTTTAAAGTACTTGGCGCTTGCCTGTGTTTGTACCTGTGCTTTACCTGTTTGTGATTCCAGCCATCTGTCAACATGCACCATGTGTATATCAGACATCAGATAGGGTGATAGGGTAACACTCTATAGGTTTTTTATTTAGCCTGTCCCAAAATACCTGTGCTACTCTTGAGCACTAACCTCTGCAGTCTGACATTTTCGTACTGTACTTCTGCCTTTTGGTAATAACAGATTCCCTTGGGTGCAGAGGACCTCATAGGGGAGAGATGTGGTCCCCAAAAGGCCCTGTATGAATGCTTGTCTAAGAAGTTTAATACCGTGGTGATAGTTGGTGATGCTGGCTTTTTGGAATCAGTATTGTGGAAGATGGAGGTGGTATCACCCGATAGGTATAGCACATGCCCATGAGATGAGGGGAAATAATCTTCCCAATGTTAACTGAATCTTAGTTTGGGAATTAAGAACAATAGTTCAGCGTTGGCATGGTGAAAAGCTTCGTGATTTCTGTGTTATTCATAAGCAAAATAATTCCAGGAAATGTTTAGTCAGAAACTTAATCTTACCTGCTTTATAGAATTTGCGTATTTGGTGAAACTCTGCTGCTGAGCAGGACTAGTGTGTTAACAGTAACTTGTCCTTCGTGTCTTGTTCATTTGCTTCATTACACAATGCGTGAGATGCCTTTTCATCAGTAATCCTGAGGGCCTGCTGTCTGCAGCAGTGTGACGTTTCAAACAAGCCTCTGTAGCAGTGTTTGTCCAGAGCCTCTGTGGCAGTTTCCCTTGTGGTCCCATGTTGTTGTTCTGATCTTGTGGCCTCACGCTTGTAAACTCCGATATTACAGCAGGGAGTGGCAATGCTGGTGTAAGAATAGTCCCGCTTTTCCCCTTGTCCTTCACTTCTTGTTTCACAGGTATTAGTTTATACTAGAGAAGACTAAACGTAGGACACAAAAAGATAGCAGTCTTTTGAATTCTGAATAAATGCTACTTAGCCACACGTGTGTACTGAGACTTAGCAGCCACCCAGTATGCAACACTGCTGCCAAAATAGCGTGCTCTGACTAGTGCTAATGGTGTCCCAAGCAGGAATAACCAGTAGGGAGGTTGAGCAGGTCCTGATGAAAAGTATGTAGTACTCAAGGAGATGCACAGGAAAAATGGTCATCCTCATCATAGAATCATTTCCACTTGCCACACTGAAGAGACCCTCCCAGAGGAGAATGCTTGTTTGGGATCCTCGTCACTGCTCTTCCTGGCTGGCTATGGGGAGTTTTCCTATTTCCTTCTTTCTTCTCTCTCTCTTTCTCCTCTCTTGTTTTTATTTTCTGCCAAAAGTATCTTTCATTGTTAGAGCCAATGTATGCTACCAGCTGCAGACTCCACTAATAAATCTTCTTGCATATGAACTTATCTCAACATCCTCTGAGAGGCATCTGGAATTCAGGTCTGTCAGGTGATTGCTCAGATCTGGTCTGTCCTTTGCCTAACAACAAATGGGGCAGACCCCATGACTGGTTTCTCAGGTGGGGTATGTACTTCCCCTTAGAGGGATGCTGCTACAGGATGTCAGGGTGTGGTGTCCATCCCATTCCATCAGTATGGTCTCATTCATGACAAATTTAGACTTGGTGTAAATAATTTGTTTTAGAAGTATGAGAAACTAAATGCACAGCGGGCTTACAGTTAACCTGGCTCTGATCTTCCTAAACTGAGGAAAAATACGCTGCATGAAACTGCACGTTACTTCACATTAACTAAACTAGCCTAAACCAGCAGGGCCGCTAACAGCAGCACTCTTAAGCCACCTTGTTCCTTACGCCAGCAAAACATCTGTATAGTCACTCAAAAGTGGAAGATTAACCCTAACAAATAAAACATATAGTTAACCCAAATCGGTTCCCCTGCCCGGTTTGTTGTTTGGCTTCTCAACTCTGCTGTTCACAAACGTGCAGGCCAGCGCTGCTTCTGAAATAGCTCTGTGGTTTTGTTGTGCTGAAACCGCATGGCTCGTGGGTCTTGTGTGTAGTGGGATTTCTGAAGACCGCTAACTTCCTTTTGAGTTCTCTTTGGAATGTGGGAAGTTCTAGCTTTATAGGATAAATCGAATCTTTCCATCTGAAGTGATTGCTGCCTTTTTTTTTTTTTCTTTTTTCTTTCAGCTTATTACCTTTTTTGCCTTATGGCTTCAAGATGTATAGTGTGAGTGTATGTTCACTGCATACATGTATCACAAGAGGAATGGGAGTTCATCTTTGTGTATCAGTGATTTCTTCTAATGCTGCCTTTCATCCCTGTGTACTTTGTGGACTTCTAGTACCTTCCCCCAACCACTATTTGGGTTTCTTTACTGCCTTGGAAAAAAAAAAAGTTACACCTTTTACACAGCATCTGGCACTCTCTTAAAGCTGGGAGAGGAAGAGATGAAGAGCTGAAGTTGAGAATTCAGTCTTTTCCATTTGGTAAGGTCAGCAGGCCTGCTCCAGGGTGCCACTCTGTTAGTCAGCTTGGACTGCTCGGCGTCATTCTCGGCACAGGCACTGCCCTCCAGCACTGAGCCACACAGAGAAAAGTTGAATATTTGCCTTGAGGAGAGTCATTTGTTTTCCCTCTCCTCAGAGCAGTAAAACTGAAATGCATCCAGTCCGTACAGTTGCTCTGGGAGCTCTTCAGATGAGAAAAGCAGAATGCTTCTGCACATGCTCACTCAGAAAATGCTATCGGCATGTGTCACCAGCTGCTTCTGGTGTAGCTGTTCAGCTGGTAGCCCCATAGCTCCTCTAGCTATTGCCAGGCTGGCCTCTGCTCCTGCACTACTGTCCACTGCTCCCACCATGTTTCAGTATGTTTAAGCTTTTGCATTGCCAGCATCTAGGTCGAACACCTGGTTGTTTCCCTAACAAAGTGATTTTTCACTCCTCATCCTGTCTTTGTCCTTGCCACCAACGCAGCAATTGTAGTCAAAGTCCCTCAGCTCTGAGGTCTATTCCATGGGGTGACAAAGAATGGGCACAAATACTCTTTTTGGACATAACCTGGGGACAGTCTTGAGATACACATTGCTCTTGAAAGCGCAGTTTCCCTCCTCCTTCAAGAGATCTCCTTTTTCTTGGCACTTGCTTTCCTCTGTCAGCACATTGGATCTGGATCATGTTAGGACTTGTGACTTATAGCAAGCAGCATTGCTGTCTTTGCAGGATTTAATTTAGTAGAAACTTTTATAGTTCTCCAAATAAGGAAGAACCATGATATACATTGATGGGTATCACAAGTGTTGCATTGTTAATAAGGCCATTCTGCATCCATGAGATCATTTTGGACAGCCCTTGCTTCCAGTTACTGCTGAGAATTGCTAAAAAGTATCAGTCCTAAAGGAAATTGGACTTTCTCAGCATTAATCCTGCTCTCTCATTTCTTTCTCTGAGGTGCGTATTTTCACCCGGTAGTAACTCCATTCCATCATGACTACTTCTTCATTCCCAGACAAGGTGTCTGGTGGTTTAAGATTTTCTCAGCCTGTCTGAAGCTTCTTAGGTCGTCCTCAAGATGCTGATGGTACTTGCTAGACAGCGCGTCTCGGCTGAGGATTTTTACTTCCTTACTTTTGGAATTGGTTGTTTCTAGGGAATTCCACAGAAGTCCAGTCCCTGTAAATATTGCAGTCCATCCTTGAACGCCTGGGTCTTAAAGTGAATGTCCTTGACTCATTATCACAAAGAAATTACCAACTCTGACAGTAAGGGTTCTCTTGTTGCAGGATCCCAAAATACTTTGTCCTTAACTCAGTGCTTCACCTCTTAGGCAACTACCTCATAAAAGTGTCTCTCACCTAGGGCATGTGGCAACTCTGATACCTCTGATCTTTTCTCTACTTCATGTACGTTACTTGCTCTGCACCTTTTGCTACAAGCAGGTTGCAAGGAGATACTTTATGTGGTGGCAGCCGTGTCTCCAAGGGCTTACCCTTTATACTCCCTCTGTCTTGACAAGTAGGGCTATCCGTATATTCTACAATAGCATGTGGTTTCATTGCACCACAGTTGCATTTTCACAAGGAGCAGCAGCTGTGTGCCAGTGCTCTGGCGATCTGGTCCATTTGGAGGCCAGAGCTTTCCTGCTTTGCTTATGAGTGATGGCAGTCTAATATGGTTAGGAGAGATCCTCTGTTCCCTCGAGGCAGCAGTTGCCCTAAGTAATAGTTGTGGCGAGAACAGGACTCTCTGAAGTCCGCACGTGTCAGTCCTTCAGCTCTGATAGATGAGCTGTGTTGCAGTCCTCAGCAAGAAGTGGGAAATCTGCTCTGGCGGCCGTGTGAATGTTATGAAAGGTTGCACAGCTGCCACAGAAAGTATTGATGCTTCTTTCTGCGAGAAGGTTTGTGTCCAGGCTTGGTCTTGGGTACAACCCTGAGACTGGCCAGGTGGCCTGGTGCGTTCATTTCTCCAGGTACCAGTGCTGCCAAGCGCTGTGGTTAGGGTGAGGCAGGACAACATCCCGTTGGCTCTCATTGTCCCTGCACATTTCGGTATTGGGCCTTCTTAGCCTTTCAGTGACTTCAGTTCTCTCTGTCTGACCTGTGTAAGTGTTTGTCTGTCTCACTCATCTCCATCTTGAAACAATCCACTTCATGCTATGGATGCCGAATGGCTCTCCATTAGACTAATCCTATTCCAACTGAGTTGGAGCCATTTGTTTTTTACCCAAGAAGGAGGAGATGACTGGTCATATGTATCTTGCCAAAGCAGTCAGGATTTCTGTTTAGTATTCCCTTCCATTGCATGGGTTTGTAGTCTGGGCTGAGTGGGGGAAGAAGTTCAGCTTCTCCGTTAGCTCGCTTGCCATTAATTTTGGGTGATCATATGCTCATAAGTAACATCTGTGGATGGAGGGTGGTGAATTTAGGCTTTTGTTACCCGTTTCAGCTTTTCACTGAGGTTTCCTCCTGCTGAGGAACCAGTTCTCCAAAGAGTTTAAATGTAGTAACTCAGGTTCTCATGCATCATTGAACTGTTATGCCTTTTTTTTTTCCCCTTTCTCTTTCAAAAATGACTGACTTTCTTTACTGTTATTTTTGTTGTAAGTGTGGGTTAAATTCAAGCCGTTATGCTTGATTTTTCTTGTGCTTCATCAAAGATTCTGTCGCCTGGACACATTTGAAGTTTTTTTTCCAAAGCTGGTATTTAAATTTCACCATAACCAGATGATTAATGTTCTTCCAGACTGAATATAGTTAATTGTGTGATTCTGCAGACATCGAGAGAGAGAGGACGAGGTTAAGGGGAAGCTCAAACAGCATCGACTGCACGCCCCCTTGCTCACAAGCTGACCATGGAAAGGGGAGGGACGCAAGCCACACCATCCACAGATACTATAAAGGATGGGGACGGGCGGGCTTTGACTTAAGCGAACTTTGTATCTTTAAGTGAACTTCCTTGCACAGACAGAAAGTTCTCTTGCTTTAAGAAAGAACGTGGGCCTACGTACTCCCACAATGGGAATGTGCATATGGGCTGCATTCCTTCAAGAACCCTGTTTACTGGTAATCCTTCTTCTCTTTTGCTTTTCCGTATACTGCATAGTCAAGCGGTGTTCAGGTAGCTCCGCTTTAACTGCTGGTTTGAATTGACAGGTGCCTCATGGTTTAGCTAGCCTCTGCTGCCTTAGAGAACAAGGCAGGCTGGGTTTCTTCCACGTGGAGCGTTTCAGTGTGGAAGAAACCCAGCCTGGGGGGGGACCGTGCAATTTAAATGTTTTATGCTGCGGCTATCCTACCCTGTAATCTGGATTGCAGAGAGCCATTTCCTAGGACAAAGTATTCAAACTGTTGCCATGTTTGACATTGTTAATGGTTTGATACTACTTAATTTGTCCCCAAACTTGGATTTGACTTCTAATAAACACTTTGCTGGTGCTTTTTTTCTCTCTAGCTCAGGAGTTAAAAGTGGGGGAGGACTGTTCGCATCAGGACAGATTTTTTCCAGCACTAAGCTTTGAATCGTCTTCAAAGCTGTCTCTGTCCTCAAGACACACTTTGCTTTCTTTGTTGGATGAATATTTTTTTTTTAAGCTGTGACAAACAAAGGAAAGGAAGAATTTTTTTGTAGCAGAGTCCTATCACTTCATCTCGGACTATAATTTCTCCTGAGGACCCTTGGGAGAGTTAACAGCTTGAATGACCTAAACAACTGGAGGGCACAGTCTCTCATACCATGTATTCTCTCTTCTTTTTTACAATAAAGAAGAAAGTTTGGCCCTAGATCCACAGTTTGCTTTTTCCCTATGGTAAAGAGAGGCAAAGCAAAATAGCTAGCTTACAGTCCTTGGTTTTACTTTTTCAAGTCGCGCAAGCAACGTAGCATTTCTTGTGCTACCATATCCTGGCTTTCTAATGATGATGTGGAGTTGCCCTCGGATTCACAGGTGGGATGGTACAGCGTGAAGTGCTTGAGCCCAGAACACTTGATTCAGATTCACGTTCTTTGTGCCGCGGAACACAATAGCAACACTGCTTTTATATCTACCACATGTAACTATTCGATATGTTTGAATCCCCTCACTGTCAGTATAAAGGACTTAATTTTGTCAGTCTTTTGCCTTGGCAGGTGTTTTGCAGACCTGCAAGAGGTTGCAGGATCATTTCTTATCAAAGATAATGTATCAGTTGTAGAGTTAGAACGTGCAGGCTTCAGATTCTCTAAACTTATGCTAAAATGGGACATGAAGCCCAGCCAGCTAATGAACAGAATGGATATATTGAACACACAAACCCTGCAGCTCCTGTGGAAATGTGCCAAAGAACATTGGGTACTCTGTTTTTAAACACATGTATGCATACATACTGTGTGGTTTTTGCTTCTTCACTTTCTTCTCTTCTGCTTTGCTGTATTTCAGAGGCTTTACTGTACAGCCAATCTGAACCTTCATGCAGGTTCTAATGATCCAGCCTGTCCAGTCCTCTTCTGCTCTCTGCTCACATCAGTTTATTGTAGAATATGCTGCTTGTCTTTCTTACTGGAGGGTTGTTTCTTGGTCAGTGTCATGACATTAGTGATTAAACTGCACTGAAGTTTTTCTTTCCCTTCCATTTAGGAACAAGCTAAAGCCAAAAAACAAACTCCACCGCCATCTCCTACCACGCAGCCAGCTGAACAGAAGGCACCCTCAAGCCCAGTCTATGAGGTTTGTCACAATCACTTTCAGTACCTGGTTTTTGATCCTAAGCGTAGGAACCTTTTTATAAAACCCTGACGAACCTCCCTGTATTTCTGCAGGATGCTGTTTCCTATGAAGCAGAGTCTGCCTACAAGAATTCCAGCGCAACGTATTCAGCTGCGCATGAGCCAGAGTCCGGCTACAAAGCTGCAGAGTCGGACTACCAAGAAGCAGTGAGTCAGCGAGAGGCAGGATATGAACCAGAGACTGTTTATGAAGTGGCAGGGGCAGGAGACCTTTACCAAGCAGGTAGAGTGTTTGTTTCTGATATGAAACCCTTTAAGATAAAGATTATTCCTTGGGCAACAACTTACTGAATAGTTGTGCCGATAGTACACTCTCCTAGTGTTGTAAAGTCTTAGTCTGATGAGACTTTTTAGATTCTCCACCAACAAACCTTAATTAGGAGGCTAAGATAGAGCAAGGTTGAAATGACTTAACTTTTGTGAGATGATGTTGGAATAATTACAGCACTCTCTAGAGTTTCAGTTCAAAAAGAAGTGTAGGGGTAACCATTTCCGCCCTGCGTAATGCAGCTCAACATGAGAAGAAAGCACAGATATGGCGATGAAACGTGTGCTGAGCCAGTGCTGGCCTACCAAGCAAAAAATTCTGTCAACAGTTCTTGGACTTCGAAACAGATGTGATGTGTTCTGTGCCTATGAGGGAGTGGAGTAAGGATGTCTGAACCTAATGAAACTGAAAGAATACAGTTCTTTTGAATTCCCGTTCTTCTCATCTATTCTGGTTACTAAATGAGGGGTGAAGAATGAACCTGCTCGCTCTGGTACAAAAACCTGGGAATTTTAAACAGGCCCCATCCTCCCCCCAGCCCTTAACAAGGTATTAAATAGTCTCTTCACACTGATCCTTGGGCTCAGTTGTTCCGTCACATTTCACAGAAGTGTTATAAGGCTGATAGTTTTTATTTCCTCCTGTATTGAATACCTACTTGTGAACCCTTCCTTTCAGGCTTTAATCGTGTGTGATTTAGGGAAAAATTCCCTTTCAGAAGGTGTGTCGGCACTGCTGAAAACTTGCATAGTTTGTTCCCTGCTTCCTGTGTGGGCTAGCAGTAGAATTAGAGGAGCACGACAGAAAAGAACTCAGGGTGATAAGTAGTGTGCTTCATGTTTCTTCTCTCTCTCTTTTTAGAAGAAAATGCCTATGACGAATATGAAAACGAACTTGGAATTACAGCCATAGCCCTTTATGATTATCAAGCTGGTAAGCAAAGCTCTTGTTTTTAACCCAGTCTTTGAAAATTCTGTTCTGCACAGATAAGTCTGGATTTTTCCTTTGCCTTTCATCTTGTAGTCTTTTGTAGTAATATATGAAATTAAGATACAAAGAATTAGGAATTTAGTCATTTAGCATTGAGACACCTTAGAAAACTACTAGCCGCGGTTTCCAGAAGTGGTGGGAGTTTTCAAAATCTTTTTTAACAAACGTTAACACTCTTGTTAAAACCTTGGCATATGTATTTGTTTAAAATCTTGACCAGTTAATTCTGAGGAGAGCTCAAGAAAGTAAAGCGGGTCTCAGCGTGTCAGGTAGCAATTGTTGCTCTAAGTTAGTCAGATAGGCTCGCAAATTGCAGTAGGTAAGAACCAGCTACCTCATCACCCCGGAGGATGAGATAGCTCCTGTCTTTATGGATCGTCATTGCCCGGTGCCCTGTTTCAAGCGCCCTGATGGGGGAGAGGACGGTGATGGGTGTCTGCGTTACTCGTAGCGATGGTGGGTTGATAGGTGAGATTGCAGTGTGGCCTGCTCCTGGGCAAATACTGAGCCTCTTCAACTCTCTCCCCAGCGGGTGATGACGAGATTTCCTTTGACCCAGATGACATCATCACAAACATAGAAATGATTGATGACGGCTGGTGGAGGGGTGTCTGCAAAGGCCGATACGGGTTGTTCCCTGCGAATTACGTGGAGCTGAGACAATAAAGACTATTGTCTACTGGTTATGCCTTAATTCCCCAGTCAATAAATCTGACTTAATACACTACAAATCATGATGCTTTTCTGAGGATGGAGGGGTATATACATATTGCTTTTATATTTAATACTTTGCTGATGCTTTTTAAAATGTTTATGCCACAGAAATAGCTAATATATTGTAACTACTATGTTCTTCACTAAGGCTGTTAAAATGATTTTCATGCATTTGGAAACATTTCTTCTCTGCCAAATTAGCAATTGTCATAAAAAGCCTTTTCGAGGACAATTAGCTGTCTGTCGTAATATTGCATGTTTTACTCATAAGTGAGCAGATTTACTTAGTGTTTAAGTCTAGTTAGTCTTCCACTAAATGTTTTCAGCAGAGAAAAATCATGGCTATGCAGGTTATTTGCCTTTCCACTAAGCAGGAGTGGGGAGCACTGGGGAGGTGTATAATTTTTTCTTTTCTTTTCCAGCTAGTGAGTGAAAAAGCAAAGAGCATACTTCAAAGTTGCAGCTAATGGCAGTTAATCAAATACTGTCCAATATTTATGGAATACTAATGTTACAAAGGAAACAGTCTGGTTACTTTTTCCTTCTCTTTGAAAGTGAAGTTCCTAGGTTCTTGCATTGATTTATTCCAACCCCACCCCTGCTGATCCTGCTCCTCCCACCCATGTTATCCCAGAGGAGGCCTGCAAACGCTCTAGCGCTGATTGTCCCAAATTTCTTTACTTATCGGTTTTGTTTCACCCTCCTCTTTCCTAGGAAAACTTGAAAAAGTTACTACACAAGTGTTGGGTCAGTCAGCGAGCTTCCTACTTGTGCAAAGGGAAACTGGCATCCAAGTTTGTGCGACTACCTGCAGGAGTAGTCTCATTGCTTTAAATGGGAGAAGAAAGGCAGGATGGAATTGCAGTTGTGTTCTGTGTGCAATACATCCTTTGTTCACGCAAGGAATGGCCTGCTGTGCAGTAATGACATTTTGTGTAACCATAGTTGAGTCAAGGAATGTCAATGTAAGTGACTAGATTTAAAACCTGTAGGGTTTAAAAACAGAGATCATTAATACAAGAGACAACTATACTTTTTGTATGTTCAACAGAAACTGCCAGTAACGTTCTGCTAAGTAACAAAATTAAACCTGTTCTTTGCCAAAACTAAAATTCTTGGTGTTCTAGGAAGCTGACTTCAAATTTAGGGTCCCTACCAAAGATAGCAAGTTGTATCTAATAGCGCACGTGTTCAATGTATGTACTGTCTGTTTCCACCTTCTGATCAAAATGGGAATGGCAGAACTGGCGTAGTAGCTAAGAAAGAATGCAAAGCATTTTTCTGAACTGTAAATTTGGACCAATGGAGTATAGGAGACCTGTATAATATGGTAAAATGTATAATGTCTCTATGAAGAAGGCATCATGTTGAACCAATTCTTGGATGGTTGGGACAATCCTTAATGAATGTCATATGTGTGTCATGACATTTTTTTTTTCCTTTCCATGGTCTCATTTCTGTATTGTATTTGCATTACTAGGGTTGGGTTTTATATGCAGTTTATTTTATCCAATTTTGCATAGGACACCTCATAGGGATATAATTTTTGTAAATTAAATATTCAATAAACTTTTTGAACCATTTGCATGGAATATTTTTGTATTTTTAAATCGCTTTGTCAGTCTGTTACAGATAGTTCATCTCATCTCAAGCGTCTCTGGGACCAGCTTGCATTCAATAAATCATACTTCCTACGGAGAGCTGCTGCATGATGCTTGGTGCTGGCGTGAAGGGCACCTACGTTCTTCTAGGTTGCTGCTGCCTTCCATGTACTTCCCTTCCTCAGAAACCCACTTGCTTTGTCTTTTACTCCTACTCCCTTGTAGATCAAAACTAGACTTTGGGTGAACTTGAGAGAGATGCTCTTTTAGAATGTTTTTTTAAATCTTAGCGTCAGGATCTGTTTTGTCTTTTGTTTTATGTGCCTGTTACTTCTGCTAAAAGTACCGGTGAGCTGTGGTTTTGGTGAGAAGGGGTTTTCCTGGCTTTTGGGAATACTGATTGCTGCAGGGCACCGAGTGCTCTTGAAAAACGTGGCCAGCAGTTATGGTCAAATAAACTTTTACATCACTTTAAGGCTGTTCTGCTCTTGTTCGTGACAGGGATCCTTAGCTCAGATGCTTCCCGAAGCTTTGCTCCTGTAAGCCTCAGCTGCAGAAAGGGGGCCTGCCTTGCTGGCTAAACAAGCCCGTATTTACAGTTTCTAACCCTGAACTTTTCTGAGAATCTGGTACTTGACGATGCGCTGCTGGAAATGCTAAGAAAGAAAATCCTAACACCCTCTTTCTAATTATTCTTTAATGCTACTATATTAACAGGAAAGCCAAAGCATCAGAGCTCACTGCCGCGAGGCCTAAAATCCAGTGAGTGAGAGCCGTTGCTTTAGCAGATAACTAACTTAAAAACACATGACTTGAGAAGAAAATGTGCACATACAGGTAGGCTTTCTGCACTAGAGGGGTGGGGTTATTAAAGCTTTACGCTGCTAAAGGCAGACTTGAGGGGGTTGGTGTGGGCAATGAGCTGCCCTGGGCTTGGCCTGGCAGTAGGACGGTGGTGGCAGGGCTGGAGGGGGAGCGTGAGCAGGCGTGATGGGGCTGTGCAGAGGGAGGCTGCTGCACTACGGCCTTTTGAAGTTTTTTGGGGTGAAGGTGTATGGGCTGCAAGGTCTGGGGTCAGGGACTGCTGCTGCCAAAAGGAAAACAGGCCCTGAGGAGGTTGCTACAACTCCCTCCCTGGCAAGAAATGAGTTTCTAGGAGGGGAAGGCTCAAAGGGAAAGAAGTGGCACCGTGCATGAACTTGCTGCGGGGGATCTTTATGAACAGCCTCGTGCAGAAAATAGTGCAGGCCGGTGTCCATCTCCTGTGTCACAGAGTGCGATGTGGAGGAATTGAGCTACTAGAAGAACAAATTAGGTGAGACTATCAGCAATATTATGGGTGTTAAGTCTTGGGAGCTTATTCATGAGTTGCCTCACCTAATAGAGAAAGTTTCATCTCTAAACTACTAAGCTCACCGTCACAGTGTGGCAAGATTTTCTATACCAGATTGATTTAAATATCTCATCACGTATATGTAGGTAGCAGTAGTCTGATACAGTATTATGACTGCACCATTGCTACTATGAGCTTAGAGGTAGTCAAGTCTTGAAGTTTTAAGATCACTCTTGTTCGTCAGCAGTAATTGCTCGAGTTATCCAAAACACTGCTGGAAGAAAAACCACCCCAAACTATCTGCATTTACCATCAGAAGGGCTGGCTCAGCCCTCCTCATGGTAACTAATGCGAGCCGCAAGCAAGCCCGTCAATCTCTGTTACTGGCTGTCTTACTGATGCACTGGCTGACTTTGGGTGAGCCATTTACCTTCCTGACACCTTGAATTCACCATGTTGCTTCGTAATGCAATGCCGTTGTTGTGCCGAAGCGTGCTGGCGCTTCAGCTGACAGACGGCAGCAGCAGCACTCATTTTATTCACTAATAGGTTGATGATTTTACACTTTTGAGTTCCATTTTTCTAAATTAATTATAACTAAGCATGTAGTCAGAACGCTCAATAATGTATTTATATATAAATATAGGGTTTTTTCATATTTCATTTGTCTGTATCGGTAATAATTGCTAGCAACAATAGTGCAAGGACAGTTTGAAAAGCAGTTACATGGGAGGTGGAGAAATTCTCACAGACACAAGATACTGTTGACTGTCCCATGTTGCCACCTTGGCATGGCAGAACCTACAGCTGCATTAAACCCCCCTGGCTTAAATCCCCTGCTGCAGGGCACAAGTGGCTGGTGGTGGAGTGGATGGAAAGGTTCATGTATGGCATACAAACTGACAGTACTTCCCTACACACGTACATTAGTCCCGCTTTGTGCCTGAGGACCTTCTCACGGTAATTGTAGGTACCTAATTGCCTTCTTTTTACTCACTGAATAAATTGTCTGAATTAGATCTGCCTTTCCTGCCAGTTTGGCAGCAACTTTGCTCTCATGGAGAAAGAGCTCTTGGCTAATGCGACATCGCCATCCAGCATCTCTCTTATGATGATGGAGTTGCCCTACCCACCGAGCAGGTCGTGTAGAGGCTGGCTGAATAGTAAGAGTGATGAAGACCCCCTCCGCAGCATGCAGCGTTAGCGTCTCAAAGTTGTTTTAAGAGCCTGGCAGAGCTTTACCAATGCATTTCTCAGATGCATTTTATCGAACCTCTCCTTAAGCTGCTGCTTTATTTTTAGTTTGCACAGATGGCAAGCTTAAGAGGATGGTGAAGAATGTGCCTGCATCAATTTATTTTATATTAAGCCTTGAAGCTGTGGAGTATTTTGCTAGGTTTTTATGTGCAATGGGCCATTACCAACTTGTTACTTTTGCCTAGATTTTCAATAGCAAGAATCAACCTAACTGGTTTTTGACTTCTAACCAAGGAAGGGGAGTGGGAGGCAGGGGAAATTACAAAAAGAAGCACAGGGAAGTTCCTCTGAAGGAGTGGTTTGGCTTAGATAAAACGCATAGCAGTAAAATTTTATATTGCGTGTGGTCTGTCTCCTCTGCAGTTCTTGCTGAACCTGGAAGGTTGACCGTCACAGTCATCTCCGCATATTCTAGCTTTCAAATCCCTTTTCAATCACACAGCGCAAATGCTAGTTACCAAGGGTATTTATCTGAAGCACCTACTTTTAGATGAGTGGTTTTGCAAATGCAGACTTAAAGCCACCTATGATTTTGAGAGCCTTCAGGCTATAATAGGAGCTTTCCAAGTGCAACTCGCAGATGGTTAATACCCACCCAGCAAGTCAATTCCTTGCGGTATGAAGTTCAAGAACTTGCTGCCGTCTCGTGTAGTTAATATTCACCTTGCTGCAGGCTTTCTACATGATACAAGGATGTGAAGCCTTCACGATTCAGGCTGCAATAATGTAGGCATATTATTGCATGCTTGTCCATATCGAATTATTGACAGGATGCTAAAGACATGGTGCTTAATTTTTACTAAATTTGAAGAAGCTGCCGCACATTCTCCTCACGTTGAGCGCACCGCTTCTGCCGTGATTTACAGACGCTGCTGTAAAGTTTGTTGGCGAAAGGGAAATTGATATATTAGTCCATGGAAAGAACAAAAATTGATCTCAGCCGTGCAGTGCTAAGTGTACAGAGTACTGCCTTGGATGGCTTCCAGAAAAGGAATTTGAACTGATCAGAATAGCTTTACTTGACATATTTGTCCCAGAATCTGGGAAGCGCAGACGTAAGAGGGACGATGCATCTTCGACTGCCTGGAAAGTGCCTTGCACGCAGCAAGGGAGCTGTAAGAAGAGGCACATGGTGGTCTAGTACAGCTTGCCACAAAATCAGAGTTTAGTAGCCATTTTCTAAAGGCTGCATGGAGTCAGGCAAAATTAATTGAACAATTACTGTTAGTTAAGTAGCCAAAAAAACCCCTAGCTGTTTCAGCACTTTCCATTACCTAAGCCTGCTTAAAACAAGAAGCAGGGCACAGGCGCTGACGGTTACCTCTTGCATCCCAGCTGGTTGTTCACACAGCAGCCATCTATCTATTCGCTCACTTAAAAAGGAAGAGACACTGGCACTTCAGTGTTAAGAACACCGGCTTGTTGCCATCAGATGAGGCACGGTGCCAATCTGCTCCAGTCAAGGCTCCAAAAACCAGAAAAATCACACAGCTGTGCAGTTAGATACCTTCACCTCCTCTCTTCCTGCAGGCAAAGGAGGATGGCCAAATTGCAGTTGAAGAGCCAAAGGGTGGCTTTCAGTGTCCCTGTCCTCCTCCAAGCTCTGCCAGCTGCTGCTCAACCCAAAGCTCGGGGGATGGCTACACCCATTTTGGCTGACCATAAACTTCTAGCAGAATTCCTACCGTAAAAATGAGGATGATCCTCAGAGTTAGGCTCACACAACTTCCCAGGTGAGCATTTTTGGTGTTGAATTCCAGATTTTGGGTTCTGGATGGTTACGGCAGTGCAGTGTACTGCAAAAATGCAAGATGTCCGAGGTACTGAAAATTAAAAGCTAACAGTTAAAGATTTATCTGGACAGCAAGCTCTGCTGCAAGTGGAGGACTCCTAAGTGAAGAACAAATGTCAAGCTAACGCCAAGTCAGGGGCTGGGGCATCGCTAAGAATCTGATTTAATTGATTTACTTCTAAGAGGTTTGTAAGGCCTCCGCCTACAAAAGCTTTAGAGAAAAGATGCCATTTGCTTTCTTGCCCATTTTGGCAATGAGGCTGAAGAGGCTAAATAATACTACCTTTGCTCAGACTAGTTGTGAAAACATCAGGTAGAAAGCTTTATAGTTAACAGCAATTTCCCTGTGTTTTGAGCCTAGTAAAGCTGTCGTTGAAGAATTATTAGAACTTTTTAATTGTATAAAGAAGTAGTTTCCTTCAGTAGCATCTATGATTAGAAAACAGGCCAGGAGTTTGCTCTGGAGGCACTGAGGCAGGAGCAAGCATCCACTCGACGCAGCATCCACTCGACGCCTGCATCCTTCCTCTGTGCAGAAAAATTTTAAAAGCGACATTCTTTGGTGGATTAATGCTCCAAATCTTAAGCTCACAGGATGACACTCGCCTGAAAGGACTTCATGGTAATTTTATAGCCCCACAGAGTAATTGATTAGTGTTCAAGTTCAGCATGAATAAATTACCCACAGCTGCTGGCTTATTCAGTAGCATCGGTGCTGCTGTGCTATGACGAGAGCACTTACGAGAGCACTGTTTGCTACAGTCGCAGAATGGTTTCTCATGTTAGCAGCCTTCAGCTGGTCCAACCTGGAAAACAATATAGCTCTTGGACTGTGCACAAAACTTCGCTGGGGTGCAACAGCATAAGATAGGGCCTAAATTGCATCAAAAGCAATTTTGTTTGCCTTAGAGCAAGCTTGTCACACTGAGCCTTATCTTTTCATTACAGGCACCGCCTGGTCCTGTGTGCCTGAAGTCCTTTGAAGTGAGGTTTTTGCCAGTGAGGTTGTCCGTGACACCACCCGGCTACTTGGTGCCGCCCTTTCCCCAGCGTGAGGTCACCTCTGGCTGCTGCGGGTGCTACGCGTGCCTCTGTGAGCGCATGCCGTTCCCGCAAGCCACGTCTGGAGGTTAGCTCTGGCTCTCCTTTGCTATCAGGGAGCTGCCGTCTCAGCTCCTGGCATTCCTGGTGTGGCTAGGCATGTAACCCAAAGGACAGCGTTTACTAACTTGTTTAACCTCTTTCCTTCTTCAAATGATTGGGCTCCTCCCACTGCTCAGCTATATCTGCTCACATGGGGCATTTTTGCATGGAAAAGGCTCCTGGCAAATGCAGATGTGTTACAGCTGTTTGGGTGACTGCTTTAAACTGCATTTCTTTTGCCAGTTGTCCTCCCAGTTTTCACACTGCGATCTGAAGAAAGCTCCCGTTGATTAACAGAGTCCTCTGCGCATCCCTCCGCTTGCCAGCGTCCTCTTGCAGTAGAGATACTTTCTGATTTCACGTCTACTTTTGGCACAATAAAGGAGAACGATGGCAAGAGTGGTGTAACACTTGAGCTTTGTTTGCCCTGCATGTGCTGCGCTGCAGCTTTGCCGTCCTTTCTGTGAACTCCCGGCTGTGGCTGTGCTGTAGTGTCCTTCCTTGGCAAGCTCAGATCACGATGCGAGTATGATTTAGATGCTGGCAGCCAGCAGGGGCTAATACAAAATCCCTGGGTAGCACTGTAACAGCTACAGATGTCCCTGTTTTAGGATGGGTAGATAATTGCTGGATAATATCACTGTGAAAGAAAAGTCAGGTAAGCCAATGCTACCTGTGACTGTTCAAATAGTTTTGCTTTTTCATAAGCACTTTTGGCCATCCTTGTAGTTGATACCTCTGTTAGAGAATATTTTGGACCATATTTAGATCTACAGCGATCTATGAGAAGTAGCTGCTGTAAGTGAAAGTAGTGTCATGTTGAGTTTTGTAAGGAAGGTCTACAGTCTGGCATTTAATGTAAAAGCTCTTAAATTAAAGGTCTGGGTTTTCTGGAATAAAGCCTACGGTGCACATGCCTAGCACCAGTAATTAATGGGCTTTCTCTGAAAGCCAAACATACGGCAGACTAAATTTCAGGTAGGTCCGCAGAACTACAGAGACATTCTTAAAACAGTGTCAGGTGTTTTGTTGACTCTTGGACAGGAATCACCGTCTGCTGAAACTTGGGAAGAGAGGGAGCTGCTAAGTGCTGGGCCAGGGCCAAGGAGCAGCTCTTTGTTTCATGGGTAGGTTCATCCTCTCAACAACCATTACCAGCGCTCTCATATTTCATGGTAGGAACCAAGAACCACCAAGTTACCCTCTCTTACTAAACCAGAGGTAAGCACCTTTATATGCAAGATCAGCTAACGTTCCCTTGCAGGGGAGAGTGATTCTGCCCAGGTGACATTTGTCAGGGCTGTTGGCCATCTTCTCCTTAAGCGTGCTGTTCCCTGCCGTCGCTCGCCTGCTTGCCAATATCCTTCTGCAAGGTATGTTCATTTAACCCACATGGTACTAGATAATTACATGCTCATTTACATTTGTACTGCTTCTAACATTATTATTAATGTTGCTATTAGGCAACCATATGCCTTCATCTGTGTCAGACAGCCCCGGATGCTGGCCTACACACATCCCAGCCTAATAAGCATTAGTAGCTTCATGCTCGAGTTCAGGATCAATTTTTCTTCCCGGCACCCAGAGCGCTATTACCACGTCTGGTTATAGCCTCCTGCATGTATCATCTTACCCTGAATTCATCTATTTATGCCAGCTAGAGGAAGTCCTAATTAACTAAGCCTCTTGGGGCTCTGGCTCCCTTGTGTTTGCACAACAGTGCAAGAAACCTTCATGTGGTCAACAAAGCACTGATAAAAATAAAGGCAATCAAAATCTTTCTTAATGTGGCAATGTAAGAACTCAAATGCAGTCTGGTGGTTTTCCAACTTTATAACAACATTCCTGTACTAAATATTGGGTGTTATTTCCATTGCAATGTGGAAACAAATTCTCCAGTGAGCTATTTCTACCCGAGTCTACTGCTTTTAAAATTGCATTGCTGCTAATTTGCACTCAAATATCCTTCTCTTTCTGTAACCCTTAGATGTTAGCTTTGGCCTTTGCCTTTTCTAGCTGAAAACTACAAACAGATCCAAATTCAAATGTTCTTACATTGAAGTTGTATCCATTGTAAAGAAAATGCTGTTTATATTGAAGGACTCTAAACATATTAGAAACGGTCGATTAAATCCTGCCCTTCGTTAGCCCTATTGCATAGGCATTATTGTTCTAACGTTTGTCTCTGAATTTAATCGTTAGGTGTATATGACAGTACAAATACCCACCCCTCGCCAAATTAAGATCACCAAAATATAGGTTGGAGCAGTACCTGCTAGCCTAAGTAGTAATTAAAACAGACAAATCATAATTGAAGCCGAGAGTTCAGCAACGCGGATGCACTCATGAAAAAAAGCAGCAGCCGGAGTTTACACCTAGCAGAGCTTGGCTGCAGCTCCGACGCGCCTGCCTCGACGACTCCTGCAGCCGTCGCTCTGCGCCGCGCTCGCCGTGTCTGGCGCCCATCGCGCCACGCTTGCCGTATTTTCCTCCTGCTCCTCAGAGCAGTTCTCTGGTTCCGCTGTAAGCGTTGAGCAGAGGAGCAGGAAGGGGGACTGTGCGCTCAGGCTCTAGCTCTGTAGCGGCGGCATGGCTCGCCCAGCGGGTCTGCAGCCCGGTTAGCTCGGCTCAGGAGAGTTCTCTAGTCACTTATATGCATTATTGAAATTAGCTAAATACATGGCGCTGAATGGATTTCATTTGTTTGGGGCTTTGTTTTATTTTAAAGATAGGATCATCTGCGAGTAATACCATTCCACCTAGAACGCATGTACATTTCCTGAGTATAAAATGGGTTTGTTCTGTGCCCAGAAGAATTCACCTAGGCAGATCCTTTTTTTTCCCCAATTTTTATTGGGAAGCAATCGTGGAAAAATAGTTAATGTGAACTAGAAGGCCCTAGAAGAAAACTAAGGAGTATCATATATCCAGGAAGAGCAAGAGATTAGTCAGAAACTGTCCTGAGTAAAAGGTAAAAAAGACAGTGCTGGCTGTCCGGCTAGTGACAGGGTGGCTTTCTTTGAGTGTTTCCACTTTTCTCTTCATTAATGCAAGCAACTGCCAGCCACCTGCCTACATCTCTGCTTGCCTGAATCCCCCTGTAAATGCTGTCCTAGATGACAAACGCATTCAAGTGCTTCTGAAAACGTTACTCAGCTCTCCGGCTCGTCTTGATCCACCATCTCTCCTAACACAGCATAGAAAAATGTCACCGAACAAGCCAGCACTTGCCTCATCTCGGTCATGTAACGTCCTGCCAGTCTTCCCAACCCCAATTAACCAGCAGAGCTCCTCTGAGAAGCACTGAGGCTGCTAACGGGGCTGGCTTTCCTCTTTGCTCCGCGTAAGGCAGTGTTACAACCCCAAATGCTCAGCAGTTCTTAAACCAAACAAACCAGAATGAATTGGTTTTCTTTTGTGGGAGGTTTTCTTTGAGCCTCCATTTACAGGTCAGGGATAAGACTTACTCCCACCATAAGCCCAAGAGTCTCAGGCAGTGCTGAAAGCACAAGTTTTATTTAAGTGAGCAAATGCAACGAACTAGCACCACTATCCACCTGGACGGCAACACTGATATCCCGGTTAATAGGTTACTCGGTTGCCCTTTAAGGGACAGGGAACCATCCACGATTATGCCTTGGTTTTTGTTTGTCTCCGAATATTTGTTTTGCCTTTCAAGTCTCTGAAAATTAGTCTTCATGGCATTTGTTATTGTGGCAAAACTAGACAGGATTTGTCCCATATGATGTAGCATCCTCTAGTTAGAAAGTTTCATCTGTTATTTAACAGGGGAGTGGGGGAATCAATATGTTTTGCTAAAAATTAAGCTTTCAGGCTTTATGGAAATGGCTCTCCTTCCATACAAGCTGAACTAACAATCCAACCCCAGTATTTGCCCTGATAACTTCTGTTCTAGGGTGAAGGGGGATGAGATGACCTAGCACCAGACAGCTTGGAGGGAGAGAAGAAAGCAAACAAACAAATTCAAGCAAAACACGCTGAAATTAAACATCCTTACCCTTAAACTGTGAGGAAAGGGTGAGACTTCCAGCTCCAGAGCTCTGACCCAGCTCTGCCTGAGGGAAAGGTGGGAACCATCCCACCTCCTGGTCCTTCTCTTTTATAAGCCCCAGGGCTAAACCAGAAGAGCAGGCAATGAACAGTCAATCAAGAGGGGGGAGGGTGAAAATCCTCCCAATGTGCCCAGGTGCCTTTGTTTGGCACAATTTATGTTCTCATTAGCAGGGTGCTGGTGAAGGAATTTATGGTGGCTCAGGCCTCACCAGCTGCGAGGCCATCACTTTGATTTTCAGTAGCTTCCACCTAATGTGAAATACATCTTGCAGAGAGACTGGCTTGCGCAGGCGCGCGAACGTAATAAAGACGCCCGGTGCATCACGGTGCCGCCGCACCCCGCTGCTCGGGCGCAGCCTCCCGGGAGACCCCTTCCCGCCCCCGGGTGAGGGGGTTCGTGCACCCTCAGCCTGGCCTGACGGCGGGAGGGCACCCTGCTGCAGCGGGACATGTGAGGATGGCAGCGTGTCCGCAGCGGCACCTACACCATCTGTCAAGAATAACTTAAATTTGTTTCTAAGTCAGGTAATACAAAACCTGGTTTCCTGGCTTTTCTGTTTCACGGAGGTCTAGAATATGAGGTCAGCTGTGAGGTGGTACATGTAAAAACTCCCAGCTACAGTGGGCAGGGTGTGCGTGATGCCCAGCTTAAGCCAATGGCCTTTGGCTGTTTTATTTCTTTCTTTTAGAAAAAAGAACAAAACAACCTGTGAAAACAACCAACGCCTGAAGGTGAGGAACAGCTGGCGTGGCCCTTACTAACAGCCACATCAGGGCTGGGTGCTTCGTCCCAGAGTTGTGTAATCTTGAGTTTAATCCCTAATGAGGTGCAGCTTTTTGCTACCAAGGGGATGCGCTGCTGTGTAGAGGGTGCAGGATTTTTATCTTTCCTGCTCAAACCATTGCCAGTGCACGGCCCCGCTCCCGTGAAGGGCCTTAACACTGCAGCCTAGTGTTTGGTTTTGCATCACTTAGAGGTGTAGCCTAGGTTTTCTTGCTCTGCTCCTGTGCTTCAGCTAATACTTTGGTATTAATCTATTATTTTTTAAGGTAAAAATATAGAATCACCTCCTGTAGCAGGTGTAGCGGTCTTTGGCAGCTGGGCATCCCAGCTGCTGAGCCCTCGTGTCCCACCCTGGTTGCTGATGAATGCGACTCGTCCTCTGAGCCTTTGCAGCCTCTCCTGTGCCAAGCTGGGCCAAGCGATTTGAAATCCCTCAAGACAAGGGCGTCACGTGGAAGGTGCCGCCCCCCCTCACGCAGCGCAACCACCTCAGTCCAGTGGGGACGCGCCGCTTTAGAGCCCCCATCCAGCCTCCCAAGTAAGGGGGCTTGCCCCGGGTTAGGCTGGGCTCCCACCACCCTCTTTTTCCCAGCTCAGCCCGTGGCTTTGGTGCAAATGGTTGCACAGAAATTGCCCCGAGGCAAACTGCCGGCCGTGAGCCATAAACACGGGCCTTCTCCTGAATGTATGACCTTCCAGCGCCTGGGGTCCTGCCCTCCCACGCTGTTCCTTGTAGGAGGCTTCTCACAGTTAGGGCTTTCTTCCAATCTGAATTTATTCATCGCCAATTGGTAACGTGTTCTTCTAGCGCCGACGTCCCCGTTAGTTAAACTCCCTCTCCTGGCTGTTCACCCACTCATGTGAGTGGGAGAAGCAGACATCTCGTTTCAGCTGCCTATTTGCTTGGTTAAATAGACCGAGTAATTTTAAAACCTGCCGTAAGCCCCCGGTCATGGTACGTCTCTAGCAGCTGGTTCCCCCACCTAGCCCGACTGTACCCGTTGCGCCTGTGCAAGCCCTTCAGCCCCGCTCATAGGAACAGGTCCTTATCTCGTTGAAAACGCCTTTTTCTTGGCTATGTATTCTGTGTGTCTTTATCAAGAAAGCGTTCCTCTTCCTTTCTGAAGGAATCTGGTTCCCCCGACAGATCAGTCCTACAGGCTCTCAGCGAGACTTTCCGCTTGGTGCACTTGGTACAAGCAAGTTTACCCTGTCTCCATTGCACTGGTCTTTCAAGCGTATAATATGGTATATTGATCTTCCCTGGAAATAAAGCCGCCTCATCATCAGCACAACTAGTTGATACACACAGCGTCAGGCCTTTATTAGCCTCTCTAAAGGGTTGAAGCTTGCAGTGCCAGGGCGGTATGAGACCACCCGGCTGAGTGAGGGCACGTGCGGAAGGGACAGGCTGAAGGACAAGGCGGGGAAATGAGCCGCTCTGAATGCACAGAGCGTGCGAAGAATTTTGCTCTGAAAGAAAACTGCTTTTCTAAAAATCGCAAAGTATCGTCTGGAAGTCCCCTACCCTTGTTTCAGGTCTTCTCTGTAATGCAGAAAGTTAGCATTATTGGAGCGTTCAGCTCACCTCAGGTGCAGTGTCCAGCATGTAAGCTGTTACTGGGTCGCTGCAAAGTCTTACGGGTGAATTAAATAGACCTAGAGAATGTTGCACCTGTTAAAACTTAACAGCCACCGCTTTGTAAAGAAGGAAAATTGCTGAGACGGGAAATGGAGAATAGGGGATATGGCATGGCTTGAACAAAAAATTCTAATCGCGATATTATTTTGTGCACAGCTGGACTCAGCGCTCAAATTTGACGATGTTCAGATATAAAAATTTATTTTCATTAATTTTTTCAACCCTGTGTGTGGGCTAACAAGTAACCGACACGTCACACTGCGATTCAGCCACCCTTCTATCTATCTGTTCTCTAATGAGCGATTCAGAGCGCTCGCCCTGACGTCACCGCTGCGCAGCGTAAGAGGTCTGAGAGCGGCTTGAAACGAGACCTCAAGCTGCACCAACAAGGTCAAAACAAAATGGGAAGTGGCTGACACGGTGGCAGCAGTGCCGCAGTAAATGTTTTCTGGGGCCGGGCTGGGCGGGGGGTACCGTGCCTGGCAGGTCGCAAAATCCATTATCGACACCGGAGCGCCCGGTCAGGGAGCTGTGAAGGCTTTACTTCGTGGTTATGAGGCACCGCTTCCCTCGGGATTTGTTTGGAAGAGGAGCAGCCGCCAGGAAAAGGCCTCCAAGGTTTCAGAAGGCCGCGTGGCAGAGAGGTTTGCGCCTCTCCCCCGAACCTCCGTTTCAGCCGTTCCAAGGCCTTTTTTCCAAAGTTAGAAGAAATTGGCTTTAAATGACTTCTAAGGATGTAAGGAAGCCAGGCGACTAGGGACAGTTAGATACTGCAGCAAGATCGGTGGAAAATAACCCATTAAAACATGAATTACATTTTGAGATTTCTGTATATTGTATTCTCTTCAGATTCTCAAAGCAAAAAGGTACACTGCAATGTTTATTCCAATACAATTTTAAGCACATGCAACACTGGTGTCCTATTTGTACATTAATTGCTAATGCTGTCCGAGAACCTTTACATTAAAAGCATACAAGAACTCACACACACGTGCACGTATTCCTTCTAGCATTAGTCCTGAGGAAAAAAACCTTAAATTTTACTTGAGAAACCAAACTTCAGTTCTGCAAGTACACCTGGGCAATGACCCACCGGCTCTGCTGGCCTAGCTCCTAACCCAAATTCCTTGCGCTCTTTTGCAGTTTGGATCTGAAATCTCTGCTGTTCATCGGACCGCGGTGTTTGAAATTGTTCAAAGCAGTCCGAGATTTGCAGCACTGGAGACAAGAACTATATTCTCATTAAAAAACATGCTTGATGCAGATGAAGGATCGTATGGAGATGCTAACATTTAAAACGTAAAATTGATAAAACATAACCACATATAAACTAGAAAACACTTTACAGTTCTTTAAAGAGTTCTCATCCGGTGTATAATTTGTGTAATTATACAGTCAGCCTTTTTTTTTTCTGACTTAAATATTCAGGCCAACTCACAATAATAAAAAAATTCGCTAAAATGATTTTTCGTAGAAAGAATGACAATCGTTTAAAATAAATACATATTTTAAAAGATCTTATATTGCTCTGAGACTATCTCCATCGAATTCCACTAGATGTCAGCGTTATAGAACCAGTTTGTTTCAGACTTAAAAGCGTAAGTCCACTTAATTTATTTATTATTGTTACCTTGTCTGTGAAATACAGTACATGTCAACTACACGAATAACCAAGCATTTACGGTCGTACACCCAAAATAACAGTCGCGGTTCATTTTCTTCCCCCCTCGTTTACTTGAATTGAATAGAGGACGTCAAATCGGTCTCATCATGCCAAAAATGTTTTGAAATAGGCTATAAATAATTTCATTTTTTTCTAACCCTTTTTCCTAACGCGGCGACGTGGACCTCCCACTTCAGCAAACAGCACTACAAGCTCTGCCAGGTACTGCGATACCTTGCGGATAAAGCTCTTTGCGTTACATACAGTGTAGTTGATCCAGGTTGAAAATTATAAGGCACGTACATTCGTTTTGTTTTTAAAACCACGTGTTCTGAAGCATCATTACACTCGTGCTAGTCTGGACGGCCCCTCATAGCTACGGGGTTGGTTGGTTTTGTTTTTTTTTTTTTTTTCTCATGGTTTTGGACAAAAGGAATGAAAGACCACGAAATGCAGAAAAATACAGCGAACCAAGAACGAGACAGAACACAACACGGCGATACAACGTGCGCTACAACAGCGATGACCGAACCTTCTCATTTCTTTGACCAACAAAGCATTGACAATTGCAAAGCATTCTTTGTTTTGCACTGTAAATACCTGACTTTATTGAGACACAGAGGTGTTTGTCACTGCATTGCCACAGTACCCAAAATTTTAAAAAGAGGCTGGTTTTTTTTTTTCTTCTACCTTTTTTTTTTTTAACAAAACAAAGCTGCCAAGTAATCGTTGTTGGAAAAATATGAGAGAAATAATAGGTAACTACAAAAATGATGAACTAGACCAACAGCTGAGAAGAGAATAATAGTTAAGGACCATATGAAACCCAATGGCAACAGTTCTAGGCATTTATTCCAATATCTTAGAAAATAAAAGTAAAAAAGATTCTTCATTGCATCCCCATTTGAAGATAGAAAAACAAACTTTTAGATGAAGCCAAAAGAAGATGTGAATTGTTTCCTTTTTTTTTTTCCCCCTTCCCCATTTTAAGCCTTGGTTGTTCACAGTACAAACACACCCAGCTGGTACATTTTTTTTTTTTTAATTAAGTCACAAGGTGCACAAAGCCTGATAAGGAGCTGTGTTTCCTTTGCTCCCCTGGAACGCCGCTCTGCCCTACAAAATCGCCGGCCCCCCCCGCCCCAGCCCCTCCGCAAATTGCAGGACAGCCTCACGATCGCGCGCCTGAGCCGAGCGGCAGCCCGAAGGTCAGGGCGCGGGGCCCCACGCACGCGCTCAGCCAGGGGCAAAACAACCTGCTCCGTCATTATTTGCATCCACCTTAAGGCAAACAGATACGCATTTTTTTCTACCGCTTGCTGAAAAGTTTTGCTGTTCCAAATTTCAAACATGAATCTGAAATTCAGGCCACGAACTAATGCTCGGCATAAAGAATGCTTTAACCAAAAAGAAGAAATAAAAAGGAGATGTTTTGTTCCCGGCAAGAAATCAATTATTTTGCCTCAATTCGAGCTACATTTTGTTAAAGCATTTTATGCACTTTCAGCAACATCGGATTGCAAGTTTTGTGGCAACTTTTTTCCTTCTTTTAATAAGAGTTCAGACAGTGTTCTCTGTTTGCAATCAGAACCACAACCTTAGTGCAATATTATATTTATTTCTTACAGTAATTTTGGTTGCCATACAAGAGTATTAAGGATTGGGGAAAAGTGCAAGTTACAGGAGCTTGATTTTTTTTTTTTTAATCAGTCAAAATAAGAGGAATTAAAGCACAAAAATTACAGCAACATAGATAACGTGAACACAAGTCGTTACACAAACTATAGCGAGAAACATATTAATATCTAGAAAAGAAAAGAAAAAATGTAATGGAAAAAATCATCAATATTTGTGGCTCATACACATAATCATCGCCAGATCAACTGGGTAATGCTTTTAAGAACGGAGGAAAAAAAAAATCACTATTTTTATTAACTTAAGTACCACAAATAATTAACTTTTGTGATATGTAAATTCTGTAAATCAACAGTCACATCTAGTCATTTTATAATATATGAATTAAACTTAAAATGTTCTCAGACACCTCGGGAAAAGCGTCTGTGCAGTTATACACAATTTACATCTTGTAAGATTTTGGTATTGTATACACAAATATTACAGAAACTAGGCATGTAAATGCAATTTATTTAAATTACAGTATATAAACAAAAGTTGATCCTAAAACCCAGAATATCATAACGTATTTCATAGATCTCTAACAACTTGTTTTCCACTATCATAGTAGCATGAAATAAATGGGTCTTCTCTCCTCCCCCCAACATTTCCAGAGTGACGAAAATACTCGGAGGCAACGTCGTATCTGTTACTATTGCTTTCTGTAGCAAAAACGTCACAGAGCTAGAGACCAATTCATCTTGGCAGAGGTGCATTTTATTGGTGAAAGCAGGTCCTCTCAGGTCTCCTTACCTTTACTTTGTAAGACACAATGTAAAAATAAACTATTTCGTTAGCTCTTTAATGTGTTAAACCTCTTTTCTACTAATTCTATTGTACCTAGTCTTTCAGTACCTGAAAAGATGCACGAGCAAGAAACACACCTGTGTAAGAAAGGGATTACCGTCAACTGTAATTTACCGTGTATGTCAGCACTTGTTCAACGTAAATTCGACAAGAAGGTTGTGATTAAAAAGCAGCTTAAAAGTCAACTTCTACATTTTCTTTTACTACCGTATTGTCTAATGTATTTTCTGGCACATATGATAGAGGTAATATCACCTGTCCCCAACGAAATAAAAAAAAGAGCATGGCATTAGTGGTTTATTTACTGAATTCTGTCGTATCACCAAATGGAAGACAACGATGGCTAAATTACCATTTTTACACTTCGTAAAGTATTTGATGGCCTCAAGTTGCCTGTATCGACTATCTGAATGAAACTGCCGTTCTCTACACCACCTATGGAAAAATTCAGTACTCTTGGAAGTAAAATGCCTTAGTACGTGATTTTTATTACAAGGTTACTTGGAACTTTCAAATACAAATATAGCGTAGTAACAGATGTTAAGTCAAAAGACTTGTTGTTCCGTAAAGGGGGCAGGAGGCTAAATAAGTTGCTTTTTACGAGTATCCAATGCGTTGGTAACTATAACCACTTTTGAAGAAATATTCATCCTCCTTTGTAGAAGTTCTAGCAAAGATAGAAAATATAACACAGCTCTGCTGGTTCAGATGCATCCAAATGAGGTTGATTTTAAAAAGGTCAAGACTTTATAATTATTCCACAGAAATAGTAGTAAACCACAAAAGTTTTTTTTTTTTTTTGTTTTTAACTTTCTAGCACTGAAGTGGCACAAAGGCTGCCCAGTAGACCAGCCACTTATTTTCTTAAAATATTGTGCTTATAAACTATCTGTACAACTATTTAAACTTGCAGTAAAGAAAGATATTTAAAATGCTAAACTTTATGTACTCATACTAGGGCTGTTGCAGACCTAATTAGACACTTGTTCGTGAGCAAAAATAATCACAATAAAAAAATTAGAGATAGGCTGGACCATGTCAAGGACCATATCAAGGAAAGAAAGTTCAGGTACCTCGCAAAATGGAAGGGAACCTGAACGTACGGTAGGCAGGCAGTCTAGCCATCCACACACAATTTACCCACCTTGAACATCTTGAATATTATGTTAATAAAGACCTACAAAACTCACAGATATTAAGAGGTGTTAATTACAAGGGGAGTTCAAACATGCAGAGAGAGATTTGTTAACTTTCAAAAAAAACCAAACCAAAAACCAAAAAGGGAAGAAAAAAAAAGGTCAGATTAACGGAACCTGCGTGTTTCCCCCCGCTGACTGAAGTCTCCTGGAAAGCTCTCAAGCTCTACTACCCCGGCCCAGCCCGTGCTCAGCCCCAGCCTGTTTCCAGCAGGGCGCGCGCACCGACCCTGCGACCTCGCTAACGGCCGTGCAAAGAAATCAGCGGAGGCCGACGGGCAGCGTCCAGCTCCCCCCGCAGCGCTCGGTCTGCTCTCCTGGTCGAGGAGCCGCTGCCTGTTCATAGCGAGACAAATGAGAAACTGGATCGCTACCCACTTCTCCTGGCCCTTGGAACACATGCATCCCGAGACACCATACACCTCCTTCCATCTCGGCGTTACCTTTTTAACCTTTTTAGTTGTTTGTTTTGTTTGGTTTGGCTGAAACAGTGCCATTTCTGCTAACAGGCTGAAATCCCTCTCTCACTTGAAATACTGGCAACCTTCCCACTGACTTCAATGGGAACATTCATCTATCTTATTCTTCCTTCTTGGCCTGATGTTCGAAATAGCTAAGCACTTACCACTCACTGAATTAAACAGCATCTCTCAGGGTTCGGCATATTTGAGTATGTGACTGCGAAGTCCAAAAGATGCGTCTGTACATAACCCCGAATGTTTACTGGCTCGTTGAGTTCATATTGCGACTTAGCAGTAGTTTAGCTGGTTGAAAACTGGGGGTCTCAGGTTCAAACTAGCTTCATTTTGTTGTACCTCTAAGTGTGCATTCCTCCTCGGTTTTTATGCAACGTCTGCATCGTCTTACAGGTCAAGCCAATGGAGCATGTATTGAACTTGTTCTGTCACCTTGGAAGAGTGCTAAGTATAACTGCAGAAATAAAGAAATACCAGGTAAAACAGAGCAAGGTTACCTTTGAACTAATTCCAGCAGAACAACCAGCTTCACTGCCAACAAATCAGAGCGCTAAACTAATAAAAAACAGTAATATGAACTCCTCTACCTGCCTTAATACTGTACCTCTGCTACTAATAAAAAGGGGTTTGAACGGTAACGAAGCAATCTGTCCTCTTAAAATGAACCAAGGGTTGGGGAAGAAAGCCTGCTCGGAGACTGAATGTCAAGGAGAGAATACGGTGCTTTTCAATAAAAAAATATGAAATGCTTGCAATTTTAAATTGAAAGAAAAGTGGTACGTAATGGTTCCAGCAGAAGGGCATTATCAAGCGGTAATATTTTTGAAGTTAACAAGTTTCTCTCTCTCTCTCTCTCGCATCTCCCCAGAACTTTGAAATAAAATGGCCCCACTCGTGTATCATACTGAGATTTATGTTTGGGCATGTCGCGTACAGTCTGCATTACCTGAGTACCAGGAATTAAACTGTTTTCCCCCTCCCCCCCAATTTTGCTGGCACTCGCAGACAGACAAGGCATTTGGGGTATTTCAGTACCAGCCCATCTCTAGTTATCAACAGAAGGTTGTGAGGCAAAATAGCTATTCTTATCTGTCCAGCAGCTGTTTCAAAGCTCTTTCTATGTTCATTCTGTGCCCAACTCTAGTCACTCCAAGGTCTATCAGATCTTCCTTTTGTAGATTTGGTAAATGAGTGCCATCTATTTCATTGTCCATAAATGTTTCTTTATGTTCACCTAAGTTTAGACTTTCCAACCAATCTGCCACATCTGGTTTAGTCCACAGGTGGACAGGCTTAGTTGTAAAAGGCTTATTTGAGATTGGCTGTTGTAATATTGAGGGAGAAGGAGACCTGCTGCGCCCTGTGGTCAAGCCAAATAAGTCCCCAGAAGGGGGCTGGCTGGGTAGGCTAAATACATCGGACAAAGTCGGAGAAGGAGATGAAACTGAAGCAGAAGCAGTCAGAGGAGCAGGCATGATGTCTTTATTAATCTCTGTTGGTGAAACCACAGGGCTTGGAGCATGTCTTGCTCCTGAGGTCCTACTGTCATAGTCTGGGGACCTGCTCTGCAGTGTGATCGGCTGGCTGGTTCCAGGTCGGACAGTAAAAGTGATTGTTGTACTTCGTGTACCTGAGACAGTACTCATGACTTCCGTGCTCCTGAAATTGCAAACAGACATGGAAAGTTAGCTACATCAGCCACCGGCTGCAAGGTTGTCCATATCGACATGTGGTAAATACGGTTTCCGAATGCTTGAATGTTTTCATTGGTTAATGAGCAATACCAGGTTAAAAGTACTAAGACGGTATCGTTAAACCTTTCCCGTAAAACGATCACCAATGGTAAGCCATAATTAAAACAAAACCTTTGCCTATGAGCAGTTCAGAAAAGCACGTTCTTCCTTTTTAAGGTTACACCAAATTAACTCACGGTTAAATGAGAAACACCGAGTGGACCAAGTACGCGGGGGCTTTGTGCTCCCCATGAAGTGCAATCAGGAGCTGATCTTCCCTTTGTTGTACGGAGGGGTGGGAGCCTTCATTTTAGTGTTAACCTACCAGTTTTACACTCTGTTAGATAACATAGCTAGCAATAGTAGTTATGGGAAGTATTGGAAGCATATTATTAACTCGGATTTTGGATCTTTGTGCATCTGCTTAGTGAATTTTAGGGTATGGTTGTATTCCCATTCATGCACAGAACAGGCTCCTCCAATTTGCTTTTCTCTTCAGCTGGTCTCTGTGTGCTTTAAAAATGAAGCCATCCTTCTATGGCATATAAAGAGGCTTCTGCGTCCGTTTCCTTCTACACAGAAATTACTTTGGCAGTTTCACTACAAAACTTAAGGAGACAAAATTCTTGTTGCTGTGTGTGCCCAGAGGTGATGTAGTTGCGATCAAGTCACCGGCACCTATCTCTTGCCTAAAGGAAATTTCAGATGACAAATTAAGCAGGCATGAAACTTGCCGAGAGGCTGGCTCTGATGCTGAGGCTGGCAGGGTGGGTGAAAGAGCAGATGCGTCTGCTTTTGTCTGTTGGCTATAGAACAAATTTAGAAGCAGAAGATCCAGGTTCAGGTCTGCTCATATCATAAAATGCTTCACTCCACAGCCCTTGCTTCTCATGAGAAAACTGCTGGTCAGCGTGTGCACTACAGGACCTTCCACTGAACCCTTGGGTGCCTGAAGCTCCAGAGTTTTCCACTTCTGAAATACCTTGCCAACTAGGAAAACCTTCAGACAACTCATTTCAGGCAATTCCAGGCCGAAGGAAGGTTTTGTTTATCCTTGAAGCGATGCTATGGCCTCCAGAGGACGTTCTGCAGGGTGCTGTAGTTCGATTTCTAACCCAGACCCTGATGGAAGCCGTCTGCATCCGAGTGCCAGATTGCCCCCAGGCCTGACCCGTCACGCCTGGGCAGAACTGAAGATGACCTGGGTGCATGACGTCAGATACAAATGCCTTCGCGAACACTGCAGATCCAACACTGGGCAGAAAAGGCCTCACAGAGCCAAAGAAAATGCGTGGGTCTGGAGCCCCCACATTTGAAGTGCCGTTATGGAAGAAACTGTGGTCCCTTCCTAGGTCACTGCTTAAAGATTTTGTGTTAATTGCCATCAAATGAAGTACCAAAAATGATCCACGCAGCAGGGGTCAAACCCCACATCCCTTCTCTTTGAGGTATGCCCCTCATCACTAGATCTGCTTTATAAACGAGAGGCCCTCTCCTGCTCCTCTGCCCTAGGTAATCGTGACGGCTTTGCTCCTTCCTGCAGAGCGCGGCCACTGCACCTGCTCCCCGGCGCAACGCGGCGGTGAACGCCCACGGAGGGGGGTGACTTGACACCCTGAGTACAAGAGTGGTTGAAGTTTTAAATAAGATGATGGTGGTACCAGCATTTCCTCATCACCTACCCTAACCCGCTCCCCCTGAGAGGTACTCAAACATTACCAAAATGAACGCAGGCAGCTGACCCGAGGCAACGATATCGGGCTGTTAATCCCCTTCTCTTCTATGAGCCTTACTGCAGTCTTGGTGGTACGGAACTGGAGACCTCCGTGTTTCCTTGGTTTGCTGCTGGCTGTTTGAGCCCTGTTAGACACGTACTCCCCGCATCCCATCTGCGGCTTTGGCACGTAATGAGCAAACCTGGACATCAGGTAACCTACAGCACTGCTGCACCAAGACTCAGAGCGTGCCTCTATCACAGTGAGTCTTATTAAATAAAGCTCCAATACCCTGGTATTAAGAAAAGCTCTAAGAATAACTTTTTGGAGAACGTACATGTTATTCACATGAGCAACCCCAGATTTCCCACAAATTGTTCCATATGTTTCAATGGGAACAGGGGGATCTTTCTGCGAGCTGAAAGATCGGTACTTCATTTAAAACACAGTAGGAACAATACTTTTCGCACTCACGTCTTTGCAATTTAACAAAGGAAGGAAACACTTAGCGAGGTTTTGAGGGTTTCCTGTGATTTGTTTGGAGCTTAATGGCTCTCATTGTCTTCCAGGGCTGGAGCTAAGCGTTCTTACCAATAAAAAACCTATGGCAAGAAACTATTAAATTCTACTAATGAAGGGGAGCGAGTTATTTCTACCTACTTTAACTTAGCATTAGGAGTCTCACACGCTTTAGTAAGGCATGATGTAATTTTAAATCAACAAAAAAAAAAACCTGCTTGGAAAAAGGCTGGGACAACGCTGGTTGCGAGAAGAGAAGGATGAGTTTTATATCAATGTGGAAATGTCTCGCTATCTCTTTACCTTCAATTACCCTTTAACTTAACTTTCCTGCCTTGCAAATACTAGAAATGATGGTTTTGTACTCACAGCTGTTGTGGCGATACCAAATGGAGGGTGACAATCTCTCCTCTGCTACGCTAGCTGCTGAAAGATCACCTCTGGGCCTTGACTGACACCTCCAGGCTCAGAGTACAGCCCCTGCTCTGTAACTCACTTTTGCTGCATCTTCCCTGCATTGTTCCTTTCACAGACTCCCTGCCCATCCTTGTTTGGGAAAACATTGTCATGGTCCCTTTAAAGGAGGTATATTAAGCCACTAAAACAAAATCCCCGCAAGTAAACTGTGTGCTCTTATTTTAGGTAGTCCTCAGCCTAGCGCTGCGTCACCTCCTCAGACCCACGGGCAGAAATACCGGGGGAGCAAAGCAGTACGGGCAACGCTGTACTTCGCTTCCCGTCAGCCTGGAGCACAGCAATGGCTTCGCATGGCTACCAGCAATACTAAAAGATCTGTGGGCATCTTGCTTTTTTCAAGCCATAGGTTCAGGACTACTGGCTATTAAAGTACATCTCTGGAACAACGATAAGAACATGTTTTATTTTAGCTGATTAATGGGGGTTCGATACCAGCTCAGTTTAAAGCCACGTCAGTACTTGAGCTTTTATAAATACTAACGCTTTCATGAGAAAGCTCAGAGCAGTTATTAACAGACTTAAGCCTACAGCAACTCACCTTCCTCAAGAAAGTTATGAGTTCTACTGCACGCTCGGGACCACAGGCAAGTCTGTGAGTCGGCACCTGGCCCCACCGCTGCAACAGCGGTCCAGTTTAGGACGAGTTTTAGCCGCAGCAGCTTGAGGTCACTGCTGCCTGCGAAATTATTCGGCAACCTGCAAGACTGAGTTTGCGCTCGGTTCCCAGCTGCTGTGCTTCAGCCCGCTCTGCTACCAGCCTTGTGAAGGTCACGCAAGTCTGCTGAAGCCCACAGCTGCATTTCCAGGCTTTCAGTTCCAAGTCTTTAATTCCAGGATTCCTTTTTCCCTTCTTTCACCTGCCATATCAACTCCGGCACGTCATAGCGACTGCTGTACTCTAACTGTAATCCAAGGGAAAAGCCACACATATTTGTGTAACTCCTGCGCATCCTAAATTACAATTTATGACATCTCCAGTTCAATCTGTGATGCAGATACAGCCTCGAAGCCATCAGCTGTCTCGCATTTCACGGTTAATTGCTATCCTGGTCAATAAGGAGCAAGCGCATTCCAGCTGGAGAGCAGGCATGTTTTTGTTGTGTTGTGGGTTTTCCAGATTTTTAATAAGAGCAATTTCTTACGCCTTGTTTGATCATCTGTTACACTAAACATATTAAATCCATATTAAACCTGCCTAAACCCAAATTTCATTTCAAAAAGGTGAAAAGTCTGATAATTATTTTAAATAAAATTTGCTCTATCAGAATCAGCATATGGTAGCAATTCACAAGCATTGGCTGCTGTAAGACCGCACTGCTTGCAACGCCCATTAAGTTGCCTCACATTAAAATCACAATATGCAATTCCTATGTCGCAATGATGCGGCCCCCACGTATAAAACCATCAACACAGCTTGCAGGCAAGGAATTCTTTTAGATTTTAAATTAGGTTTGAGGATTCAAATTTACTGTTAACTTAATATCGGAAGCAAATCAGTGAAAGATGGCACGCTGCAGCAGCTCCTAGGAGCCTCCCATGTGAAAAAAACCCAAACCATTATGCTCTCATGGGAACTGTTTTATACTGCCACTTGACTAAAGCATTGTTGGTTTTGAAAAAGCTCTTCCGTTGTGTCAGAGAAAAAAAATCCTAACCAAGAGGACCAATGAGTGAAATGAGGCCCTGTACAGAGGTACCACGAGAAATTAACTTCTTATAGATTTTTGAGAGCACACAAACCCAAAACTTTGCCTTCATCACTTATAATATTTTTACTTTATATTTGGATCATCAAGGGAAAATTGTATGGTAGGAAAGTAAGAAAATAATCGGCTATTTTGGGGGAAGATTAAGAACAAGGGCTGATGTGATGACTGGCAGGATACAGAGCTTTTTATAATAGCGTTATTTTAGCGAGAAGAATTGAGAAATGATTAGTGTCTGTTGCAAGTAACACCGTTCAGTTGGAGCGAGGAATCATCACTACGGTCTGTGGGAGTCTGCTCAAGAGCAACAGTTTCCATGCGAATGGCACAAATGTCTGGAACCAGGCGGTGAGGGAACGGCGCTGGCGAGGTGCAGAGGACCAGGAGGCGGCCTCAGCCCGCTCTCCTTGGAGAGCGAAAAAGGGAAAGAGGTCAAGGGAAGCTGGATGGAGAAAGCGGGAAATCCAACAGCTTCCAAGGACGAAAGACTCAGCGGTGATGACTGCAGCGGGTCTTGGTTATTGATTATTTCAAGGGCTAGTTTGTCTGTACTTTGAACCTCACATAGCTGTGTAAAAACGCGCTAATCATCCCTCCCCAGCCCTCCGCCTACCCCAAAACACCCCCCAAAAATCCAGCAGAATTTGGGCATATTTGAAAAATCATGCCCTTTATCAGGTGCTCGACATAAGTCCAAGTATCTGGTCCTACGTGCTCATGTTATAAACCCATTTGGTGAATATTTCTCTGATGTAAGTGGCTTTTATTTCCACTGGAGGTGACATCCTAGTGCTGGTTTTAGAATGGCTACCATTTCTGGATTAGGACGATCTAATCCACATTGCACTTTGTAACAAAGTCAACACCAAAATCATTAAAATGCAATAACAATGAGTGAGGATTAAGAAGAAGCAGAATGTACAACATAGAATACTCTACACTTTATGGTTGTCACTTACTTTATGGCACTTCAGCATGACCCTCTTCTGACAACAGCAGTCATGAGAGCAAATAAAAATGACAAAATGGAATGACTGAAACACTGCAGAAATTACTGACAAAGCAAGCAATCCTGTGAAATAGGCTGACAAACGGTTAACGAAATGAAATGAATCTAATGGGGCAGCAGTAAACTGAAAAATCAAGGCTTGAGAATTATCCCACAAGATACATATTTCATAATCTGCGAAATCCAAACATCCTTTACAATAAACCCACTGCAGGATCACTCCCTACGCAGGACTCGCTACCAAGTTCAGTTCTGCCTTACCTGTTTGTGAAAAAATGGGAACTTTTCCAGATAGTCATGAAAGAAAAATTCAGAGATGGACAAAACCCCTGGCCACAGGCAGTTTCACTTTTAAAACTTGCTATGCCAACGCAATACAGGTTATTTTTCCTAGAGGACTTGATCCTGCACGGTTAAGCATCCTCTGTAACTCCCACGTTTATAACGAGCATTTCCCACTAGCAGGAGTGACGCCCAACCTGCCACAGAAGCCATGGAGACATTGTGCAAACACAGCCGGAGAAACATAAGCACCGTTTGAAACAGAAATTGTTTCTCCCTGTGGCAAAGCTATCGATCATTTTGGAATGGTGATGGTAGAGAGCGGGAGCAGTTGTTGATCATTATTCCTTATTATACACCGGAGTTGTGGTGGAAGGCTGCTGTTTTCACTGGGGGCTGTGTTCTTTCTCCTTAGCAGCCACTGGGTCTATTCTGCGTTAATCACGCTGACATTATTCAGTCGATCTCACAGGCTTGCGCTTGATCATTACGTTGCTAAGCGACTGCCGGGTTCACAGACAGAGCGAGCACTCCTCTCTTAACCTGACAGAAACCCCTGCATTAGTCTTCTCCCCATTTCTTTTATCAGCTCTGTATAAAAGTCAGTAGCCTCTCAAGTGAATTTATAGCACCGCTATATTTATAGCATCACGGCCGATAGTGCCGTGACGCCTCCCGTCCTCCCTGCTCCGCTTGCTGACAGCCGAGCGTCACCTGCCGAGCTGCGGGGCTCCCCCGGGATGGGTTTTCCCACCTCTGTTCCTGTGCGTATCAATACTCGGAAATGGGAATCGCGACCAAAGCTCATCATTAGGGCTTTAGCCCTGGGTATTTGGGTCAAATGGAGCCCTGTATCCAAACACCCTCAGCCTTTTCCGTAAGGAAGGATGGGCAGAAATGGAGGAAGCGACAGTTGGATGTTGTGGCCTGACTACATGGATAGACCAGATAAAAACCTCACTCACCAGGATTGGTCTCCAAAATCTCATAAAGTAAACGATGGCCAAAATTGGGAGTGGAATTAGCTCTGGCCTAGAACCTTCTTACATTAGGAAAAACTTCTTCACCAAAAGAGTTGTCAAACATTGGAACAGGCCGCCCAGGGAGGTGGTGGAGTCTCCATCCCTGGAGGTATTTAAAAGAAGGGTAGACGTGATGCTTGAGGATATGGTTTAGTGGTGGACTTGGCAGTGCTGGGTTAGTGGTTGGGCTCGATGGTCTCAAGGGTCTTTTCCAACCTTAACGATTCTGTGATTCTATGATTCTGATCAAAATTTTTAATTATGCTTTTATTAGTACGAAGTAGGCAAGCACATCCTTCCACTTCCTCTTTTTCCTTCCCCTACCAGCCTCCTTTTTCCTATCCCATGGCTGGTCACTGCCGCTGAGAAGCAGATGGTTTCCAGTCAAACATTTCCATGCTCTATTTAAAAATCTTGAAACTCGTTGTCTCCGTAAGAGCCACGGAAAACTATAAATACACCGTGTAAAATTATTGCTAAACCAATGCACAGAGAAAAAAAGCAAGTCTCAGGTCGTTTTTTTAATGTAATAATTGAGAGAGAAATGTTGCTCAGTACTGTAGAACAACCTCTTCCTAATCCTCATTTATCAAAAACATGAAAGAAGATATTTTTACGGGTTTCTGTAGCAAGCAATTACCCAACTATCTACAATTTAATTCACCTCTATGCTACCCTAACAACAAGGCAATTGCCATGAGTGAACTACAGCTGTAGGTCTACCGGCTGTGCAAACATAACTCCTAGTGACATTTAGAATTGCTACCTGCGCTATAACTTCATATATGTCCCAATGAGCAAACATATATTTTTAATTTCATCAGGCTGCTAGTGTTGCGAACATAACCCAAGCGAGCCTGCGAACAATGTTCCTATTTATAACACTTCCCGATACCTCTTTTTGGCTGAAGGATAGGAACAGGCGCACTCATTTTTTATCACTTTTCCTTTAGCAGAGCTAACGAGTTTTTCTTTAAATTAGCAGAATCCACACTTTCCGTGAGCTAAAATTCCTTGCTCCCTTTCTAATGCTACCTGACAGAAAAGGGCTACAAGCTGTAGAGTTGGTTGCCCTAGGCTTTACAGTATTAGAAAAAAATCAAGACACACTAAGAATTTTAGATTTAGAATTTAAATATTAGCTTTAATACTCAGAATTTTGGCAAGACGGTATTCCTTGGTCATAATATTTGACAGCTTTGTAAGAAATTGTGTCAGTTGTGCAATTGGGCTAGAAAGGCTGTAATTTATTTAACTTTTTAAAAGCCAAGGCAGGAGTTTTACAGTAAAAAAAAAAGCCTTTGTCTGGGAAGCATTTACCATGCATCCATCGCTTTTATGCAGGCACCTTTGAGAAGAGAATTGAAATTTAATGCAGACAGTTCAGGGCATAAACATCCACAGCACAACAAAAAGAAATAGGAGCGTTTTCTCCACTGTGATGAATTTTGCTATTAAGCCTTTTCCTCCCTCTTTCACACCCTTTATCAAGCTCAGAAATCAATCCTCTCTCGTCCTCCCCGGAACAGGGAGCTCCTTAAGCTGAGAGAGAGGGGAAGGTGCCAGCCTTGTTCCAGGGCAGTCGGAACCGGGCACAGGCGCAGCCAGGCGGGCACCACCTAACAAACCACCCCTCCTTTACAAGTGGGACTTCTCAATCTACGAGTGAACTTCTCAATTTACGTCTCTCTACCCCACGCTTGGCAAGATGAAAAGGAGTTGCCTGCAGCACCTTTTAAAATGTACTTTTAGTATCTGTAGACAGCTGGATCTCTTCTGCTGTCTCCGATCTATTACTTAGGTTAAAAAATAATCCTGAGTACCCCTTTCTGATCATTTTTAGTACCTTCAGTTCACCTAATTTCCTGACCCTCAGTTGAAAAAAGTAACGTAATCCCATCAGTTTTGAAAAAAGAGGGGAACAAAATACAGCCCTCTTACCTTCCGTTCCCACTGGGAATGCTGTGGAGGTGTCATTTTCTTCCACAGTCAAATGGCAGCCAAGAGTTCTGCTGCTCAGTGTCGCTGTCAACTTTTTTTACTTAGTACCTCATAGGTCTTTCGGTATTGTTATATCCCCAAATCCTCGCTCTAGTTCGCCAAGACGCCCATTTGGGTTTGGGTTTACTTCTCAGGAAAGAAGTAGGATTTCAGCCACATTGAAATAATGCTTTGTGTGGTTTTGTTTCCAGATTAAGTCTCTGTATTCCCTAATGAAGACCATGTAATTTGCCAAAGCCGAGTTGTAAGAATTAAAAAAGCTGAAGGACAGAACAGCAACATAACTTTCTAACCCTGTCCAAGTCTGATCTTCCTCTAAAATGTAACATATATGGGACTACTCTCGCTTACGTGACAGTTTGCTTTCCTCCAATGAAGTGACATACTAGTTTTTCAAAATTTTTTCCAGCCTTATACCTGTTTAAAAGTCTTTTCACAAAAAAGATGCATCTCTGTGTCCTTCTAGTCTTCATTTTCCTCTCAGTAATGATAATATTTTGACATATTTACGGTATTTTGTAGTTGCTAGCCTCAGTTATTTTCTATTAAAATAGGGATGCTAAAGATCTCTACTGTAACCTGGAAATAAGTATCAGTTTAAATATAAAAGATGATAAATAATATTATACATATGAAGCTAGAGGCGACATGTTCAGATGGCATAACAAGAAAGATGATCAAGGTCTAGCAAAAATAGCGTTCTTGAAGACGTAAGAAAAATAACAAGAAATGAAACTGTCAGAGTCACCTGCAAGACAAGACTTATGTAAATTCAAGCTTCGTGCACAAGTATTGATTTTATACTTGCCTGAGGTACTCTCAAATGCATAGTGTCCAGTTGCTGTGCTAACTTTGTTTAAAGACTGTCTTCATCAGGCAGCCAGAATATTGTTTTTCTTGTACAGTTTTCATTGTATTTGTTTTCAGGTATTAAGGCTTCTCCTGTACAGACAACTCCATTTCTACTCTGTTTAGTCAAGTGTCACTGACACGAATTCCAGAATTTCAGTGTTTTTCTTCCATCTCTTCATTCTAAAAATTGCATAACCTCTGTGTCTCCCTGTCACATTTGATGACTTCCGTCTTGCAGGAAATAATATAACTGCCTGATGCTGAGGCTTTTGATCCCGCTGTTTTCTGAATGAGCAATCATTTGCAATTAACAGAGCCACCCTTCCCCTAAAACCAAATTATCTTCATGCATGCAAAGAACGGTAGCTTTTCAAAGGCTGAGTTATTAATTATCCAGCAGAATAATTCGAATAAAATTTACTTAGAAGGTATCTTTTTTTAAAAAAAGAACAAAGTCAGCACTGCATTTCTGCAAAAATTTATGCATTTCTATGGAGCAGTCCAGGCCAAACAATGTTCAGTACTTCAGTACAAGGTACATTTAGCTGCTGTACGTAAGGCGAAACCATTCCACACCACAAAAAAAAAACCCTCAGGCTGTCAACAGAACTAACAAAATTACCTTTTTTTTTTTTTATAAGCATGGATTTCATCATATTGTATCCATATTCCACACAAATGTGACATTTGTGTGACAAAAATGACAATTACTTGTACATTTACTCAATGGTGTCTGACTACTGTAAGTCGCTTATCACTTAAGTACTTTTCAGAGACTACTTATATGCAATGGCATTGCACCCCACCACCGAGGACGCTGCTGCTGGGAGAACTAAGCCACCTCCTTGAACCTGTAAAATCAGAGACTGTTCACTAACAATCGTGTGCAATAGAAAGTAAGAACTTAAACCCCATAATACTAAGTGGTAGAGGTGTTAAATTAACTTTCTAGGAACAACACGAATAGTGCAAAGTGATTTCAATGAGTGATTTTTCTAAGATAGCTTTATACGCCATGATAAAGTGGATTATCAGAGGTACCGGCATGAATCAAACGACATCACACAGTGAATGTGAAGCAAGCTTAGGCAAAACCACTCTTTTACCTGTTTGAAGCCAAAATAAGTTATGGCACTGAGCAAAAAATAAATTGTCACCACATTTTAAAAGAAAAAAAATTAAAGGGAAAGTACTACTTAATAAATCTAAGTAACTCACACCAAAACAATTGAACAGTTTGTGGAAACTGTCTTTGAAGGTGGAGAAGACTGAGAAAGCTCCTGTCCCATGGCGTAGACTACAGAAACGTTGACAATGTAGGAAATTCTTCCCCTCTGTAAAACTTTGTCATAGACTACTCATTAAGCCAACATATGCAATAGAGAGTACATTCTTCTTTAATCTATGCGATTTACAGGGGAAGTTAGTGAAGGGATGGAAAAAAAATATATCAAGCCTTTATTAGAAAATTATTCGGTTAATCACATTTACCTTGTACTGAGACTTGCAGCTTTTGTTCCAGTAGGTGACTCCAATCCTTCCCCTGGCTTTGAGGATTTCTCTCTGTTCATTTGCTGGAGTATTGAGTTCAATTCACTAATAACATTAGCCTTTGGGCCTGAGAGAATTGGGCTTTTCACCTCCGTCACGTCACCCCATAGCTTAGATGTCCTTTGGGGAACAACTTTAGCCATATTGGGCTGTGCGCTGATCGGAGGTGGGGGCGGAGCGGGAGGAGGAATAACAAAGCTGTCTACAGTTTCTTCAATTAGCGCGTCCTTGTAAAGTGCATTGCTTTTGTTGATTATGGGCTTCATTTTTGGCTTAGGAGGTACTGGGGGTTTGTCCACCAGAAATGTTTGCCCATCTGCATAGACGGTACAAGTATCCACGTTCTCCCCCCCTTCCGAGGATAAGGTAGAGATGCTGGACACCGTTGAGATAGTGCTGGTTGTCTCTAAGTGATGGTCACTACTACTTCGACTGTCTACCTCCTCAATCCCAGAGTCAGTGACGTTATCAAAGCTGTCAGGGGGTGGCAGAAAGGAGGCAGGCAAACAGTTTGAAAGACCCACTTGCTTTTTACTGTCTAAGGAATTTGTTGACTGGCTGGGGGCAAATGGTGCGGGTGAAGGCGTGCCATTTTTCCTTTGCTTAATCAAGTCTGTTAGAGCCGTCCCCGGAGCCGCGCGGTCATCGGGGATGTCAAAGCTGTTGGCGAACTCTAAGGGGGGTGGTAGTGGCTCAGTAAAAATAAACTCTTCATCAATATCAACTGATGCTAAGGGTGGCGGAGGGATGCGGAACGGCAAGATGACAGGGTCATCGACAGAGCTCGCTGCTACGATGGTTTTGCAGGGAGATGCCGGTGGCTCGGGCGCAGCAGGCACATTCAGCTCACTTTCCGCTTCCTCGGTCCCCTCTGGCCTCTCTGGCGGCGAGTTTTCCGGGTTCGGTTCCATTTCAGCTCTCTTTTCTTCTTCATCTTCGGGCGTATCATCTGACTTTGCTGTGTCCACAGTATGAACCATTAACAAGCCAGCTGACTTTTGCTGCGAAGTGTCCACAATGTTTATCAACATGTTTTTCTTCTCCTCAGCTTTCTTTTCTTTCCCTGCATCTGCTTCATACTTGTTCTCAGTCTCCTGCCGTCTCAATGGGCCGCGAGTATTTTGCCTAGTGACGGTAGCAGTAACAGGAAAAGTCGTTTCAATATTGGGTCTCAGCTTTGTATCGATGTAAAGTGGTTTATTAAGGTCAGCTTTAACGGCGTCTCCTTTGCCCGGAATCTGCTGTGTTTGTTCTTTCATGGCTCTGTCCCTGGCAGAGAGAGCGAGGGCTAGCGGTGAGTTTGGATCTAGTAGCTTTCCTGTGACCGGGTGAACGTAATTATCTGAGCTGGATGCATTCGTGGACTTAGCTGCCACTGTACTGTTTTCCGTACCTTTCGTTTTGGACGAAGCGTTTAATGTCCTTGAATCACTTTGATTGCTGGGTTCACTGCTATTAAAAAGATTTTCAGGCTCTCTAGGCGCGGGAATCGGAGATGGAGACATAAGCTGTCTAAAACCATCTTCACTACTAAACATTGCTTCATCGGTAAATTTAGATTGCCTCATACGTGGTGTTGGTGGTGTTAGTCCAACATCCTCATCTCCTAGGTCTGTGGAGAGGAAGGCTGGGGAATTACGCCTTGCTTCCAGCCTCTTTTCCCTGTCCCTCACTGCTCCAGCAATGGCTGCTGCGAACGGGCTGCTGACACCTAAGCTATCGTCGGGTCGGAGTTGACCAGGTTGCTCTGAGGACTGAGGATCGATTTCCATGCTGCTCCCTTGGCTGCTTTTCCCACTGCTGCTGGTGGATGGCTCTTTCACAATAATTGTTGGGATTGGAATAGAGCAGGTCTTCTCCGGACTGTCTTCAACATTGGATTGTTTCACCAGCATCCCCTTCCGCCTCGCCGGTTTGGCCGGCACATAAACTGCTTTGCTTGCAATCTTCCCAACCTCAGAATATGGGTTTTCTGGCATCTGACCCCTCTTGTTCCTGAAATTTGCCTGAGATGCGGCACTCCGACTGTACAGGTCTTCCGAGTCCAGAGAGTATCGGTCCAGTTCTCGTCTGTAATAGATCCCTTTGTCCCTTATCATTGTTCCCACATTCTCAGGCCTAACCAAAGAAATTTTTGAACCTGAATTCTGATTAAACGGAGGCTTAATAGTTCCATAGCTCCTCGATGTCGGGGATTTGGGAGAGTTGTACAGAGAGGGAGAAGGTGGTGGTGGTGAAGGAGGTAAGGACTGTGGTGGTGGTGGGATGTCTTCAGAGGTGTCGGGCATTGAAAGACTTCTGGTAAACTTCAGCATAGGAGGAGCCAAAAACTGCCGTTCTTCCTCTGTTATTCCTAAAAACCAGAAAGTATATTTAAAACAGTCTTCCACTGGGATCCCTCGTATTTTATTACTTCTATATCCAACCTCAAATGCCAGGGTGCATTCCACATGACATGAGGCATATGCAAATTATGAAAGAGGTCTTTTGGTTGATTCCTACCATAAGCATTCTTTCTTGTTGACCTTCCAGAGACCCAGATGCCAGAATTAAAAAGGCTGCTACAGAATTTTAATTAAAGTGATCATTGATGTGTAGACAAAATGTTTTGGTTTTATGTGTCATCAAGGTAGCTGTAGAGAAGCACGTTTTCTTTGAAAATTATTGAACAGGGAAGACATTCTGTGCAAAAGAGTAGCTTATGCCTCGCTCTAGCACTCTACAAATGCATATAATAATGCAACTTAGAAATCTAATGAATTTTTAAGATGCATTTGAAACGTAGCAAAGGGACTGCGAGGATTCTGTTGGGGAAAAAATGATGTTTCATCTCAAAAGATGACATTACATTATTACAAATACGGCTTTTAACAGAAATAAACTGGATAATATTGGGATAATTTAGATGCTAATTTTACACCAGCATAATGCATTTCTAAATTGATAAATATGACTACTAAGATTCCTACCAAGAACAAAGCAAGCCCAAATCTGGTCTGCTCTTTTTTTCTCTTTTGTAAAATCATCTACTGTTATCATTTGGAATGAAGAAGAGGTGAATTTTATTCCATTTGATTGATAGGGATTCCTTTGTAAACTCCATGGCATTACACCACTTTTGCCTCAATAACAAAGAAAAAAGGAATAACATTTTGCCCTAGGTGATGCATTGCAAAGGGCTTGTACTGATCTTTCGTTTTCCTTCTCACTGCCTTCCCCGGTTAGAGGGAACATTCTGAAGAAAGGAATTAAACTATAATTCCATAATACTTGCCTACTGCCATCAAAGCAGAATGTGGAAATCATCTTACACACAGACTTCTTTTCTCATGAACTTTGTATACAAATTAAACAGTCATTCACTGAGGTAAAGATGTTGGAAAAATATGCTTTAAGAAAGAAGCAAAGTTACTAAAAGTATGCGATTAATGCACAAGCAAACTATACATGAGAAGCATTTTACCTATAGATTTTTGTCTTCTCATTGTACCCCGAGGTATACCCAGAAAAGGACCTTGAGGACTCCCTGGTACAGTGGGCGTCATCACAGCAATACCCTGTCTCTCATACATGGACTACAAAAAAGCAAACAAAAAACCCCACAAGCATTAAAGCATGCAAGTCTTTCTCTCACATGTAAATAACTCTTCTGTCACATCTGCTAATCCACTCTCCCTTTCACTTAAAATTCTTATGGAAAAGAACAAATTTGGCATTATTTTGGGGAGGAGGTGAAGAGAAAGGGAAGGCTGGGCTTTATTTGCACGTTATTAAAACGACAACAGCTCTAAGTGGCTTTAGTTGAAATTATTTACAAAGCAACATGTTAAGCTTCCAGCACATTTTGTGTGCTGCAAGAAAAACGAAGCATGAGCAATTGTGTTTTGTTTCATTCTTCCCAAGAACCCAGGCACACACTGCATAGACGTTAAGGGTCGCTCTGCACCAAGCTGTACGCTCTCTTCTGAAGCGCAGACCTGCTCTTGCACAGAGTCAGGGTGTCTTGCGCAAGGTTACACTGGCAGTCAGCATCTCAGCTGGGGGCTGGGAACGCCGCCTGAACCCCAGTGCACTCAGCTGTCCCTCCTTGTGGGTCCTCACAAAACTATTTGTTTTCTGCCTCTTAGAGTAGCCTTAATTTCCCTCCATCCCGAGCTGCTGCGTACAGCCAAGTGCTTGTTGTATCAGGACTGATGGTCTTTTGGAAGGGCGGGTAATGGAAAAATACATCTAAACTGCAATAAAACCAACTATTTTTTCACATGTGAATTCTGTAAGAGCAAATTCTGCAAATGAGTAATCCAGTTTCAGAGTTCTGGAGTTTAAATTTTTAATATGTGCTATAGTATTAATGTCAATTCTTTCCTTACACATCATCATGTATTATTTAATCAAGATATTACGTATGCCATTAGGAAAAATAAAAAACTGCAGTACGAGAAACCTTCACATTAGTGGAAATTGTGTGGCTGCACTAACTCTGGTGATGAAACTGAAATAGCATTCCTTGACTTCCAGCAAAGTTTTTTAGCTTGGGTTTAGTGTCGTACCGACACCTTCAAGTTCAGAACTTACTGGCGTCTCACCAGCTCAGATTACAGGCAGAGCAAGTGCACATCTGTTTGAGTAACAATGAGGTAGCAATGTTGTTGATGTGACGGTCTCAGAATAAATGTAAGGGTATAACGAGAAAAGTTTTATAGGAGTAAGTAGACTCTTCTGTTAAAAAACTATTAGAAATACAGAGTAGACCATGCCTTAGAGTTACCAGGTAATGAAAGTAAAATGAGCATCTCAAGCAACGTTTGTAAACTCCCTTTGGTTTTACGCCCCGCACGCTGCCAAAAGACCCCCTCCAAACAGTTCCAGAAGTGAAAGCAGTACTTCATAGCTACCACTCACATTCATATCTGTAGCTGAGGGAAAACATCTACTAGAAGGCCGCTGTTTAATAGTTGCCACTCTTGAGTCCACAGTTGCATTGTCTGCAATTCTTGATGGCTTGGAAACTGGTACTATTTCATCCACCTTATCTGTAATATAAAAGTATTCAGTAAAATAAATATCATTTGTCCAAAAACTGAAAATTTAAGTATTGCAAGGTCAAAGGAAGAGATTTACTTTTCAAAAAAATGCAAAGAAAAAGTTTTTTTGGCATTTTAACAAGGCAACGCTTGAGCATCATAAGTCGTGCAAGCCGAGCACTTTTTATTGCTGCTACATAACATGCATGCTTTAGTTTTAAGCCTGCATGCATTTAATGTTTACTTAGTGTGACTCGAAAAACAATCCTCTTCTTCAAACCTTCAAAATGTGAAGGGAGAATATCTATATAGAAATGGAAAGAAGACCTTTAGAAATAATGAATCTGTACAGCACTGTTTCAAATAGAGATAAGCAGACTGTACTTAGTCATCAGAATTTCAGTGATATTTTGGACAATAACAAGTACTCCAGAAGTGCTCTTTTATGCCTATTCTCCTCAAGTAATCACATCCTAATTTATTCACACTCTCGGATTACTGGATTAGCATTAATAACTTCAGCATTTGTTTAAATAAATCTTCTATATGTGTTTTGAATTTTAATAACTGGGAATGTATTTAGTTGTGGTCAGACCCAGACCAAACAGGCAAAGTCCAAATCTGAAGGGGAACGTCAACATTTGGATTTGGGATTCTGATCTACCACATGATGTCATCATAAATATAGGGAAAACTTTAATCAAGATCTTCCCAAGTTTAGAGCGTTAGTTTTAGCCCCGTCTCCAACTCTGGTCACAAACAAGGTTCATGAGTATTTAATATATAAAGTTACTCCCTCAGACTGAGGACCTCACAGTACCATAGAATCAACTAATTAGAGCCTGACAGCTCCTTTATTGCAGCTTCTACTACTACGAGACTAAGGCATGGGGAAGTTAAATGACTAGCCTAAGCCAGCAGAATCGGTCAATTTTTGTACCTGTACTAGACTGCAAACCTAAATCATACAAACAGGTTTCCTTACTACGCCTTCCATTGCATTCGCTTTCCTAAGAAAGCGCAGACTGCGCTGTATCATGTTAATTTAGTGTCTTTTCCTTTGAAGTTTCCCCAAAGTAAGGATTAGATATATAGCCTGTGGTATTCATGTGAGCGAAAAACCTCAGCCTGGCTCCTAGGCTTCCACAACGTGAGTCAGAGCAATGTTACTTGTCAGCAATTAGATCCACCTCCCAACTGATTATTTGCTTCAGCAAACAAGGATAGCTACTTCGTTAGGATACTACAGACTTAAAAACCCCAGGTTTTTGGTGGTCTAGAGATGGTGTTGCTATGCCAAGTATCAGATTTAGGGATATAAGTTTTACCTCTCACTGGAGAGCAGCGCACTCGGGGCCCTGGATATGAATATGGATGGGAATAAGGCAGGAGGAAAAGAGCTTTTGATCCCTCTAAACAGTAGAGCTGGCTGATGCAAGGATGATATTTTAAATGGGAGAAGAAGAGAGGGAAGAACTTTTAGCCTTCTGGTTAGGAAGAAGGTTGTCCTAGAAGTGGATATTTCAGTGTCACAGAGGGTCAGGGAGCAGGCAGGAAAGGAAAGGTTGAGCAGAATCAGTAAGCTGAACACTGTTGAAAACTGTCTCACAAGAGTAGTGTTGCTCTTTCTTTTCAATTGAAGTTAGCATTCAATTCTTTTCATTGGTCTGCTTTATTTTTGTGTGTTTAAAATCATCCAGCGGAAGGAGAAAAGGAAAAAAATTCTTAAAATCATCACATGTATTCAAAAATAAAACAAACTTCAAGTCACATTTCATACGACTTTGTAATACAAACTGTGAACTTCTGAAAGAAAAATATCTGCACTTCTGCGCAGCAAAAGGCATCCGAAAGCAATGGTGTAACCATAAACATTTGACCTATACAGCAAAAATACGGCTAGACTGTAGAATCGTACTCAGGGGATCTATCACCCAGAGCTTCAACTGGGCAGAGATTTCCTGTTAAGTCTCTCCCACCCTTTTTATCATCCCAGAAGCCAAACAACTTGTCTTTGGGATACAGAAAGAAGGAAGTTTTGGAAACTGAAGCACTAGGTACTCAGAATCTGTAAGTAAGAAATATATATATACCATGTAAGAACTGGTCCCCTTTATTTTTAACAGACACATGTAACCATATACCCATTCAGACAACAAAAAGCTACAGGGAAAGAGCGATGAGGCTATGACAGACACTTGAAAAGCATGAAAATATTTGTTTGGGGATGAAACATACATACCCTCCAACTGCACTGATTTTGCTAGACAACACTAGAAGTCAGATCCTGATTTTGAATCTGACCAAAATATCAGTTGGTACCGATTCTTAATAGCATCTACTAATTCCAGGTGGAAAAACCCCTTTGTTTTGTGTAAGTTTATTGCAGGTTTCTTGTCTGTAGACAGGTTCTCAGTCCTTCTCACCCTACAGCTGCTCCCATTCAAGTGGTGCTTTGTGCCTCGCCAAGTCTAGCTAAAGCACTTAGAAATGGGAGAGGAGAGCAGGTTAAAGCTTAAGCTGTTTTGCGAGGAACTCTTTAGGGGTTCCTCACGTAGTATTTCCAACGGCAGCACTGCTACATCTGCGCAGCTTCTTCTTTTGCTCTACTGCCTTTGATCAGAAAGCAAAGGTAGAGTGGAGGTTGTCATTTTAAAGCTACAACAAAAAAATTTGAAGCTACAGAAGCAGCCAGCCTGTGGCACGAGATTTATTCTAAAATGGCAGCAGCTACATGGCGGGTCCTGCAGAATACGTCAAAATCTTAGCATCTGGCCACAACTGCACCACGCTTTTGAAGTGAAAGCACTCTAAAATCAAAACATTCTCACTTTATTATCAAACATGCTAATTAGGCCAAGAAAATGAACTGGCTGAGTTGTATTTAGCTTCATTCAAACTCATCCCAAAGAAATAAGACGTAAGCATATTGGGACAAACTTTCACTTGCCTTTGCCTTTAACTAGGCCGTTCATATCCACAGTACCAGTGTGCCAACCGTGTATGCACCAGAAACACATGTTCAAAAGGCCGCACATACTGGAACAATTTGTCAGGCTTACTAATCGGCTTCTCTCCCAACCTCCTCGGGCTCTCAGATACCCTGCAGCATGCGCTTCTTGTACCGATGAGAGGGGAGTCTTACAAGCTTGTGCTGGAAATTCTCTGAGGATACCTTTACAAACAGTTTTAACAAAAGGGTTATAAAAAAGCCACAGAATGGGTGCAAAAATTCACACCCGGTGTGAGGTGTGCCGACAGCGTGGCCAAAGAAGCGCGCCTCCAAGGGTATTCTTAAAAGGAACGCAGCTGGTTGTAGGTGGAAGGGAAGAAATATTCTGTAGCGGAAAAAGCCTACACTGGAGGTTGGCCATGCCAGCTGCATTTCGTCGTTGAACCGGTCATTTAGCGAAGTACAGCCACAAGCACGCACGCACACACACGGATAAGGGAGCAAGTTGTGGCTGACTGGTAGAATAACAAAATACTGTCTGCTTTCTTTTGAATAACTTCAGTCTCGCAGAAAGACAGGGGAGAAGAGTCTATGGCTCACTGGACAGAGACCGCAGCTCAGTTGTAATCATAGAAGAGGATTTTTAGGCCTACAGTTATTCTCCAGTTATTTGCCAGAGGAGGAATTCATCACTGCTTTGCCATATAAACTCTTCTAAACCTTTACGAGAAGCTACAACGGTATGTTGAGAGTCAAACACAGGAGCCATGCTACACCTGTGATAACTAGTTACCACCGCTCAAGGGGCTCCTGGTAACAGCATCCTTTCAGAGAACTGTCAGGGATATCACATGTATAAGCCAGTCTGATGCCTCGGCATGCATATAGCAATTTGAGTGCCACTATATTAAATTCCCCCGAGAGAGGCAGCACCAACAGATATAAAATAATTTATTGCAAAGTGCATTTCCATCTGCCCTGTGGGTTATCAGTTGCACCCGTGCTCTGCTCAGGGTGCCAGCCCTCAGGAAATTAGACGGCCTAAAGGCACAGAAAGGAGTTGCATTTTATCAACATGTAGGTCGTCTCTGATGAAAAGCTCTTAATCACAGACATAGTAGCACAGTACCCAACAGCATGTCATGACTTTTACATTCTCAAGAGGTCTGGCTGCTAGGCAAGTTGCTTTTTTTTTTTTTTTTCTTTTTCTTAAATAATTAATATCTGTGATAATTACAGGGGACAGTCTCCTCCTAATAGATTTGTTGCAGGAGATGGCTCTTATCCCCGTAGAACACATTGCTTAGTGACTCCTGTTTCAAATCCCCAGACTCTCTCAGAGGAAAAATTATAATGCTGCCCATCAAACCACCAGATCCATCATAAAAGGAACTTTGAAAATGAGAGCCAGGTGCCTAGATAGATCTGGTGGCACATCACTATACAGGCCCCAAAAGATAAATATGAGGTATGATCCTGGCAACATTACTTATTGTACGACATAGCCAAGACATGTGGATTAGCTCCACCGAGGGTCTCAGAAAGTGACCTTGTCAGACCCACAGAGGATAAGAATGATCATGATCCGGTACAGGCTAACCCCAACACCTCAGGCTGGCATGCCAGAAACACCAGGCAAAGACTGATCGAACACAGTTTTGGAGGCGAGTATTGCCAAGACCTCTATACTTACCACCAAGTCCAGAATGCTTGCTCAGAGGGGATGGGATAATGGAGAAAGAAAACTCAAAAAACAGCTGCCTCAAGAAATGACTTGTATTTGTAAGAAAAGCAATGAATGCCTGGCACAGAGTAAAAAAATGCTCGTATGAAGTTAAAGTGAAAGAACAGAGGCAAATGTTCTTCAAATACCAGCAGCACACATCGTTAACAGTGCAAATATAAACTACAAAATGTTAAGACTAATCTAGTCAGCCAGAATACAATGTTAGCCAATGTAGGAAATGGTTGAATTCTGCCACTGATGGCCTTATGGCTAAGAATTAAAAGGACAGGCACATTAAAAAAAACCCTAAAAATCCTATGGTGTGGTTATTTTTTCTTCCCTCCCCCTTTTGCCTGGCGTGTAGGCATGGGCAACGAGGCCCTCTCGGTTATGGCTCTCTGCAGCCGGCCACTGCGACAAGGCAGCGTGGCCTGCGGTGGTTCTCGAGAGTCGCTCATCCCTTCGGCCCCTGGTAAGCACACAGTGGAGGATGCCACTGCGTCCTCACCAGTCCATGTCGAGGCACAGGTTAACTCGACATGAGGGGTGGCTCTTTGGGAGATGCGTGTTTCAAGGACCTGCGTCCTTGGCTGCTTGAGGAAAGCTAAAATCTCTGACAGGTAGTTATGGATGGCTCTTGTGGAGGTAGCCACAATGCCCAGCTGCAGCTCCATACGGCCCATGGACTGTGACATGAGACCCATGGACTGTGCATGCTCCCTCTTGATATTTTCCAGCAGCTGCACAATCCTACTGTTGGTTTCCATCAACAGCTTCTCTCCCTCTGTTAGCTGGGGCTGCCCTCTCCAACCCCGATCCCTAGGGACAGGCTCAACACCGCGGTGCTCTTCATTCATTTCATCATTTCCCTCCTCCTCATCAGGAGAGTCACTTTCAAACTGAGGAGTCCTACTGAGTGACTGATCCCCAGGAGACTGTATGTCCATGGTACACTCCGGAGTCCGCGCTGGCGTTTGAAATCCCTCAAAATCCTCCCCAACGTTGCTGTGCGTTTCAGACGAGGACAACGGCCACTGCCAGCTCTCTGTGGTCCTGGCCGGTGAGTCTTCGTCAGAGGCAGGCACCGAAGATTCCTGTTCTTCAGCCGGCGTGGACGGCGAGCTCCCTCGGTGACGGCCGGCTTGCCCCGAGGATCCAGGAACCTCCCCATCTTGTTCCCCAGTGACATCTGGCAATCAAATAGAGGAGCAACAACCACTGTATCTGAGGCCAGGCAGATGGAGGTATCTACATGCATTGGACAACACATAGAAAGAAGCCAGTTGGGAAGCCAGAGTGTATGTGTTTGGGCAAACGGAAGGGCGGACTAAAGTTTAGTGACTGCATTGGGCACGTGGCAGTTGACGTTATTAACCGCTTTTGGTATCAATGCACACTGTCCTGTACCCATAACACACACAGCCATGCTGCATCCCAAGGCAGGAACTACCAATTCACCTCATCGTGACTGTGACAGGAAATGTCAGTGAACCTATCGAAAAGCTCACCTATGCACTGCAGTGGTGTCAGTCAGAAATCCCTGGGACGAGCTCAGGGCCAAGTGTCCAATTGAGCTTCCTGGGGTGCCAGATGTGCTCCACCACTGGCTGAGGGCAGCCCTTTGTTGTTCTGAAGCACTGCTGGCTATCTTCGCTTTTGTCCGACGTCTCACGTCACCCCCACCCCCAGTGCGCTTTCTCCCAAATCACTGCTGCAGCACGAGGGTGGCCGTCCACAGCACTTATCCCGCGAGCAATGCCCTCCCCAACATTTGCCGGATTTTCTTGTTCTTTTCTCCAAACAGTAGGTAATGCTATCTGAGGGCATTGCTCGCCAGGATCTCATCGTCTTCTGAAAATAAACTTAGTTTTGCCCTCCCCTGGCTACCTCTTCCCTTGCCTGAGGGCACGTGGTGGAAATCTGGGTGCAAGTGCTTCCCTGTGGCAGCTTAGTGTGCAAAGAGGCATTGTTACGGACGTTAACAAGGAGGATATTATGGATGTGCTTACTCTTAATCCTCCCCTGCATAAAATGCACTCCCAAAGGCTAGAAATGGCTCAGCTTTTTGCACCCACAGCGATCAGTGGCTCATAGTAGAGCGCGATCTGCCCAGCACCGTTCTTGATTACGTGAGTCAGTGGCCGTAACTCTCACCCTTTCCATGCTTCAGATAAAAAAAACCGAGTTCGCTTTGGTTTTTTGGGGAGGACAATTTGGTCATCAGAAATTAATCTGGGGCGGTCTGGCTAAAATGTTGCAGTAGGGTAGCCCAAAGAGCCTGCATTCCTCCTCACGCTCAGGCAAGGGATATGTGAGAGAAGCGCTGCCGTCGGTAAGACTGTGACCCGAACAGCAGTGGCTGACTGTTGCTAGCTGGCCGGCTGTGCTGCTCACGCTACAGTGGTCTGAATGCCAGCTCACTGTCATGCCTACTCTCTGGCATCCCAGTCTTGAAAAATATTATTATAAAAGGATTAATTTCTGCTCTTTGAAGTACTTGAGGTGCTGCTCTTCAGACCTCAGCTGGCAGCTGTAAGCTTACATCTGGAAGGTGTTGCTGAGGAGGTTGTGTTAAATGATACTTCTGGTTCTGCTTATGAATCAGGGTTTTTTGGTTTGATGGGTTGGGTTTTTTTAAGTTTGTTGTTTTTTTTTTAAATTTAATATGGTTTTAAATTATAGCTCCTTCTGACAGACCCAAGGATCCCTTCTCCTACATATCAGTCCCTGTCTACCCTAACCCTAATGTGGCACTCATTATTTCTACACCCAAGTGCCTCCAACATTATACTGCTCCAAAAGGGATTTCTGTGGCTTAATAGAATTATGATTTGTTAAATGCTAAGATAATGGATATTATTTGTGCATTTAGCATATTAACTACTTCAAAGTATTCACATTCAAAGTATTCACATTCTCTCTGCGTCTGGCTGGACTGTCCAGTTGCATGTTTTATGGAAAGTGAGGATGAGATCGTATTTGTAAAAAGGCATGAGCTCCTTATGAAAATGAATTTTAGGGACAAACTGTCATGCAATCATTGGCTCTTCCACTCCACGGAGACTTGAAAGGGACTGTATATCAACCTAACGGTAATAACTGCTTCTTCCTTTGCGATTCTTCTCCCCCTTTGCCTAACACAGCCGTAGCTGCAATCCTTCATTAACAAATCTCTTCACAACTACAGTGTAGGACCATGAAATTATTTCTCAGCATTTTCCTATCTGAGTACACATGAAAAAAAGAACAAAAAAACAGGGGACCTATTTTTACCACACATAGCAAACACACATTTCAGTTAAATTCTATGGAATCGGAGAAGGATAAGGGATCATATATCTTCATTCTGGTAGAGCCACTGGTCATACAAAATGTCTTTGTATTTCTTTTGACGTGTCATCAGAAAATTCCCCGTATTTGAAAACTCCATTTTCCTGACAAGTGTTCTAAACAGAGCCCACCTAGCAACTGGTAAGTAATAGAACCAAACTAAATTAAAAGTCAAAAACTGAAGCAAAACAAAATAAAATAAACTCCAAACCCCACATTAATTTATGAATATTCTGTAAATAGTATCACTGAGTTTAAATTGTTCAGATTCAGGGGGATCGTAACACTTTTGTTATTTGTGCGTGTTTACACTCTTGCCAGAGGCTTGTGAAGCAAAGTTTCTCCGAAAAAGCATAAGAAATTTTTGCAAAGTTCCTAATTCTCCATGAAAATTTACTGCTTGCTCTCTGTCTAATCGGTATTTTCAGCCTTTCAGGGCTGAAAGAACAGCATCTGGCATAGGTGACCAAGAGCACAAATGACAAAGAGTACAAGCAAACAGTCTATGAAAACCCACGGGCAGAAAGTTAATTGTGGAAACTACTGGCGAATACTTATGAATAATGAATACATTCACAGGGTTTAGGATAGGTTTGTTAACTTGGCTAGCAGTGAAAAGGAGGAATATTCATAACTGCTTTTATTTGTAACAAAGTGTTGAATGACTCTAGTAACTCCGGTTTCTGGAAGCTTTGTGAAGCATTGACGTAGGGCATGGGGAAACCGAGGGTGCGGTACAGGCATGGCCTTACACAAGCTTTCGTTCACTACAGAGTGATCATGGGAGAACTGCCTGAAGGTCAATGGCTGACACCACCTTGATGAACGTGTCAGTCTTTGCCCAGTAAATCCATTCCTTGATGACCAAAGGTCGCCCTAAATTCAGACCAGATCTTGGTAAGATGGTTGCACCAGCGGCTTGGTTGGTGCTGTGGAAAAGGTGTGCCAGTTACAGTAGGGGCACTGGAAAGCTTGGTTTGGCCAGAGAAGAGGCTGACTGCTTTGACCAGCTGCCGACAGTAGGGTTAAACCTGGCTGAAAGAGTTACCTCAACTAACTGCCTTTACCTCATTTCCTTGGCAAAGGGGTGACTTCTCAAAAAGAAAACAAAACCAAAAGAGAGGGCGCTAAGACTGTTGAGTCAAAATTCGCTATGGACCAAGCTATATATCCATGTGGCTGATCTTGGTTATTAATTGGCTTTAAAAAAAATCCCTCTCTCTTAAAACCAAGCTTTAAATACCGTGGGTACAAAGAAGCGCAGCTAGCTTCCTTAGGTCTGAAGCAAAGGGAAGGGCTTGGGTTCTCTGATCTTTCTAGTTGTTTCCAGCTTACACACCATTCCTACAAGCAGCACTTTGCTCACAGTGACATGTACGACTTACAGGCAAAATACGTCACTTATGACTTTTATAGATATCTTTATATTTATACCTAGCGATACCAGCCAACTGGCAGTCTCCAAAGTTGTGACTTGCTTCCTGTTCATGTCCCTTGCTCTGACAGGGCACGACTCCCATTTTGATCCTGAAATGACCAAGTAAGGGAATCGGAAAGGAGCACGCATATGGGCTACAGGAAATATAAGCGTCTGGAAGTCAGTGACCCACTGCACTTTAACTTCAGTACTGTGAGTACTACGCAGCTATTTCCAAAAGCCACATGGGACTCACAGTTTTCTGAAGACTGTTTTTTGTTTTACCTCGCTGATTCTGTTATGTTTAAAGAAAAAATGAGATCTGTTACTAAAGCGGTGCATGTAATAGTATCTAGTAAACCTTCATCAAAGTCCTGGCTATATTCCCTTCTTGCCTGTTAGACAGGTCCTCTGTTTCTGCAGCGAAGCCCGTAGCTGGCTGCCTGTGCGGGTGTTTGCACTGGGCTGATACAGAGCTTGGTCTGATCAGCAGTTGCTCCTGGTGGCCACAGGAGAACCGCTCCACCTTTTGTGCCTGCAGGGGTGATCTGTGGTTTGCCTGATCCTGTTCTGAACATGGCAATTAGAAGCCGGGATTATTCCAGCCTTTAGGTTCATGAATAAGTCCATCATTTTGGAGCACTGCTATACCATGCTGTCTCTTTGCACCACAACATTCATCACCAGTGAGAGTCCTTTAAGTTTGTTATTAGACATATTTAGGACTGTAGCAATTATTGGGTTGAGATACACAGAGAACTGACAGTCGATTCAGCTTTAGGGGTAGAGGACTGAGACAGAGGCCAAGAACAGAGCAGGGCTTTGGATATAGACAAACTTTAGAGACATCAGAGGTATTTCTTTAACTTTTGTTCACTGAAGAACATTTGAGATTTATGCCTGTGTTGTGCCTTACCTGCCACTTGGACTGGCAGTTGATCCCTCCCCTGAGATGTGCTGCTCTTTAAGAATCCCTCCTTTTGAAATCCCACCATTTCTGTTTCACCTCTGCTACTGGATCGTTGCCTTTTCCATTATCTTTCCTTTTCAGATTCCCCACCAGTGGAGCTGGACGTGAGGGGTGGGGTACCGTCTTCCTGCTGACAGGTAGGTGGAGATGTTCCTTGGCCACAACAAGTGGGCCAGGAGCTCAACAACAGCAGTAACACAGTTGGGGAGCTTCCTGGGACCTGCCTCTGCTGCTCTGGACCTGGGCCTCTGCCTGTATCTGCATCATGCCTCCTGGGGTGGGTGCATTTTTCAAACTGCTTAGGTACCAAGGTGACAGATGCCTTGTAAATACCTAAGATAGATACAGACAGAAACTGTACCAGGCGCAATCAGTTATGCAAAACTTCATACAATGCCAATTGCACCTATATGCTGTAGGATCACCCACCTTTTCTAGCATCTGCAGTCAACCACAGTCAAATATTTGGCACATGTGTTTTTCCTTTTGAAAAGTGATGGGAACACAGGACAGTCATTCTTCCTTGGTGCCCACAGGTCTAGGCACATAGCCCTTAATGTCAGGTACTGCATATGCACATATTTTGTTCCATCGCCTTCCCTAAATATGAGTTTGCAAGTTTAGTTTAATTTCTTTCATTAGCTGATAAAATTTGTTTCCTTGTCAATAATCTGCAGAAATGAGTTACATAAGGAGTACTGAAACTAAAGGGGTAGTCTTTACGTGTGCTTCGTAAAAATGCAGAGAGATTCGTTTAAACTACATAAACATATGGTTGTGGTGTTGCTTTTACCTTATGGATTAATTTTTTTTTTAAGTATCTTTTATGTTTAACTATAAGTAGCTTGTTTTTAGCATAAAGATCAGGAGTGATTATGCATAGAATTATAAGTTTACAGGTTTGAAAAAAAAAAAGCATCTAAAGCAAGTAGGTGCACTTATTTACATTGATTCCTTTTAGATTTTTGTCACTTCCCATATATATGCAAAAGACCTTTCCCTGCTTAATTTGTAAAAGAATAGCTGGGAAGTAAATTGATACATATTTGGGGGTGAATGTCTGTGGGTGGGGGGCACTATGTAAAGAACAATTTGGGCAAGCAGCACATACAGGAATCGAGACAACGCTTTCAAAGAAGCAGATGAACAAAATTCTAGAACAGCTTTCCGGTACTAACGGGGTGGTAGCAGAAAGATGAGAACCTACTGATTTCAAAAGAAAGCTTGATCAGACTACAGAAGTTCGTACGATAATGTTGCTTGTTACAGAAGCAATTGTCCTTGATGGATAGCTCTCTAGTGCCTCTGGGGAAAACAGGTGACTCCTATTTGCAGACTGTTAAGAAGTGGATCTCCATTAGGTTAGCTACGCCCACTGAAAATCAGCGCCTGTCTTTTTAGCTATTCAGGTATGAATAGATGTATAAAAGTTCATCAAAGTCCAAAAGTAGGTAAAGTATAACTAGGCTTTCAAAATAATGCTAAGAATTTAAAGATTAAGCTCAGCTAAAGCATTGTTTCAGAGTTAGAATATTAAAGGTTAAGATTTAAATCCAAATTTGTTACGATCGTATTTAGAGGAAAGAAACAACAAGTTCAGCCTACAGTTATGTCATGTAAATGTATAGTTAGAAACTATATAGAAATGGAATGATCAGAGTTTTCATTTGGACAATTAGGCTAATCCTCATATATCTGCCACCATGAGCATATTTTCATCTGGCATTAACTTCTTCCAGCCCCACCCCAAAAGAACAATTTGCAGGACTGGGCTTAAACCACAATGCCAAAGTCAAATATTTACCATACTGCAAACAACAGGCAAAGAATATTATTTTAGCAGTTAGCATAATGAGGAAATAACAAAAGTGCTTTGCAATACAGTCAAAACCATAAGCCATTTGAAACACTTTCCTGCTAAGAAAATTGAGTAAAAACGCTTGTATGTTCTCTGGGATACTGTAAACTCTACAACGTACACTAAAATCCCAAAAAGGGAAAATTATGTAAAAGGAATGAGTCAAACATAAAAAACTGCTTAGTGCCTAGAATTAACCATTTAACATTGAGTATCGATAAATACCATTACATGATTTATGAAAATGATTTGTATGTATTCACAGTAAAGAACTATCAAAACTTTCTTGAAAGAAAGTCTTATTTGTGTTTCTAGGGCTGAAAATACCTTCACATTAGTACATACAAGTCACATTTACATATTATAATCACACCATCAGAAGTAATTTTAAGGAAGGCAGAAAAGTGATATGTTCAAATGCTTTCTAAAGATACAATTTTCAAGTACCAGCTCTTTAACAGTAGGTTCAATTAATGAAATAATTATACAGGCATTTAAAATGCACCTGCAATCCTGCAGCCTTACAATTCGGCCTACCTTGAAAGAGGAATGGTCATTGTCTAACAGTGGTTTCTGTTTAAGAACAAAAACAAAGCAGAGAATATAGTCAATACCCACTCCTACCCTGCAAGCCAGGTGGAATTTAAGTGGCACTTTGATGTTCTGTTTAAGAGACAGCATTTGAAAATTTGGCCTAGTCACGAAAGAAAGACAATCAACCAAAAGAAACCAAAGGAAAGGTGGAGGAGCTAAGACACTTGCAGCCTTCTCTGTTCTTACACTTACTCTCACGCTTCCACACCGAGGGGAAAAACCAAACAAACTATGGTGAATTAGCTAAAAACATTTATTTTTAATTATATTAGAAATTAATTAACATGGGTATATGAACATTTGAAGGAAAAAAAAAGCGAAATAGCAGCAAAGGGAGTTTTGAGATGAGGGAGATAAGTCCTTCATCTCCCTGGCTCCTGAAAAAGAGAGAGAACACATTAAAAGTGGTGAAAAAGTTTCCCACTGCCCTAACTGTACCATGTTGGGAAACACATGCAATTTTAACTGTTCCTCAAGCACTCATGATTTCGAATATGTGGTCAGATATTCAGTTAATAATATCTGAGCATAGCAAGCGACACTCACATATGGCAACGTATTTAATTCGTCTGCTTCCGAATGCTACAAACCCCACGTTTTCTGTAACACTTACAATTCCTTTTCCAACTTCTTTTATACCATTGTCTCGTTTGGCTGATGCAGAAAGGTTTTGAAAACCTTTCCAATTACTGTCCTGTAGTAAAGAAAAACAAGTATCACGCAAGGGCGCTACATACTCAAGAATAAGCTGATAAATTCAAAATAATACTGGTGTAAAAGAGGAGAACACCCACACAGAGGCTCAGCTGACCTCTGCTCAGGATTCCCAGTGTTTTCAAAACGTTAGTTAAAGCTGCCCACCTCAAGCAACAGAAACCCTGGTTTGAAGAAGTGATCAGGCCAGAGTCACCTGTTAATTTAAGCTTCTGTGCCAGAAGTTGCTAACCAGCACATTGCCAGCTAGGTGCCAGATTTGTTCAGCGGAAAACACAGGGTTAGCATTGTTCTCCTTGAAACATGGCAACTTGCAATGCTTTTCTCTTACAGAGTGTTTTAAAAGCACATATGTCGTAGCACGGTCCTAATCCTATACCTTCTAACGCTGCTGTGGACTCCCCACAAGTTAGGCTACAAGTCATAAAAGTCATAAAACCTGTAACCTTGCTACTTCAACAAAAACTGGGGCCCGTATTTTTTCACACATAGACTTCACGAATTCCACCCAGAGTCACTGCTTTATGCTTGCAAAAAATGGCAACCTGATGACAACCTTTATCTTATCATTACATTGCTATCTCATTAGAATTTCAAATACATAATGCGAATCAATTACTTACAAGGTTACCCTTCAAGAATTCTTCATTAAGCCTGGTGCCTTTTGCTCTCGTCTTCTAAAGTACAGTGTCTGGTGAAGATCAGAAAACCTTCTTCCTACACAGAAGCACTGCAGATGCTGGAAACTATCAAAGGAGTCGACGTCGTGAGTGCTGTAAAGGTTGCTTTGACAGGATTTCCATTGTTTCCTGCAGACAAATCTCCATCATCAACTCCAGCACAGTGAAATAAAAAAATGAATTTTGAACCCAGACGTCTCTGTGAGTGGTTTCTTCAAACACAACATAACACTGTAAGGCAATCCGCTGTTTGGCATTCATGTATATATATTTGCTCTGCAATTTCATTGTTTCAGATGCCATTAGAATGTGCCACCTTTGAAACAATGGACAACAGGAATGGGATGAAGTGTGAATGCTTATTGCAGACAGAGCTAATAATATTTATTTTGAATGCCATCAACTGATATTTTTCTGTTTAAATGCTGCTAAGACTTGATGCCAGGTAACAATAGTCTGTGTCGAGGATACCACAGTTATTCTGTATCTGAGAGGTGGTACTAGCATCTAGACTGCCCAAAGGAGGAAAATCCTACGTTTGTATTTGGTACTGTTGCCCACATCAAAACCCAAAGATCAGTATCAACACATACCAAGGGATTATTTTATATTGATTACCGCATCACATCTGAGAACAAACAAACCGCTCCCCTAACTCACAACTGACACTTGTGTGACACTGTCCAAGTAATATTTGTTAATGCAGAAGAATTATTAATCTTGTCATTCCCGTGTCACTATGAAAATTTAGCCTGCTTTATTCTTAATTTTGTACTTTCTCTTAGAGGGTTTTAATATTACATTTTTAAAAGAAACACTGTCCACTTTAGCTTTCACTGAAAATCTCAAATTGCTCACTAAATCAAACCCATTCCCTGGCAGTCAAAAAAGCTTAGGAGCACAAAACTTTTAAATCATGTACCTAGACACATACAGATCTTAGTTTATGGATGTGTTCCTTAAGTATTGTGTCATTTTAAAATTCACCACCTACAAGAACTTATCGATAAACAAGTCGAAACAAAAACTGAAGGAAAACCCCTTTAAAAACAAGCTTTTACACGAGCTACATAAACATTTTATGAACAGAGTTAAATTTATTATTTTAAAATATTAATTTTGAAGCTCTAATGACATCTGCTTTCTGTGGTGATGATGCAAATTATGACCCCGAAAATGCACTGGGAGTTTCATACATATTCTTTTAATGTTTCATTTTTAGATTATCTTCAAATCTTCATTTTAATTTGCTGCATGAATAGTTTGGTTATGCTTCAGTATTAACGGGCTAATTACACGTTACTTGGAATCCTATTTTAAGTACTGCCTCCCCAAAATTGCTGCTACTAGTTTACACATTGCCATAACTTACTCATTCAGCAATTCCTGAAACCCTGCAAGTCACAAAAGAAAAAGAAGGCGTCTTCCCCCTCCCCAATATCCCACAAAATGCAGAAGGGAGTTTTCCTATTGAAAACACATCCCCTCCAAACACACATTTTGGAGCTGGACGCTGTCTCCCTGAGGCAGGCAACTACTGTAAGCAGAAAGTCAGTGGCACCGAAGAGGTACAGTTTGCCGTTCAGTAATTTTTGCGACATAACCGCAGTAAAATGATAACGCTGCCCATGCCATACTGCTGTGAACCCAAAGATTTTATTACCCCTCTCTTTAGACACAAATGTCGTATCTTCTACCCTGAACACAAAAAGTACAGCCTACGGCCTTCCCTTCTCCTATCCTCCACTGAACCAGCTCAAAAGACAACCAACGAAACTGGTCAAACAGAACCACAAAAGCCATTATTTTCATCTTAATGCCTCCCTCACCTATGACCAAGAAAACGGAGTTTTTGGTTGACAGAAGACTCTACGATAACAATGAAATGACTTTTATATGCTGCCAAAACAGGCTTTTCCAGAAAAATACCGGTAGCAATGGGGTTTATTCTGTCATAGTCTCTGAACTGAGAATAGAAAGTATCGCTAGCTGGAACCTGTCAGCGACCTGAAAGGAGGTCAGAAAAGAGCAGAAAAATACAGAGTGAAAAATAACCCGGTTTTGTCCTGTTTAACGTTAAAAAGAGAAGGCACTGCCTACAGCCTAGCTTTCCTTGCCGCGACACTGAGCTTTGTCAAAGAGCGGGACAGTCGCTGTTTTGCCAGCTCTCGCCCAGGGGCTGGGGGAGCTCTGAGGCTCATCCTTGGGCTAGACACCACGAACACGTGCAGATGACACAGCCCCTGCTCAGGAGAGCTTACAGTCTAAGAAAGCAAAACGACATACAGGGGTATGGAAAAATACAGCTAAACACAAACAAACTTTGTATACATATATATACAGTTACATTTATAAGAACTATTAAAATAGCACCTCTATTTCTACCTGCCCCTCTGCTTAGCCATCATTACTCAGATGAGCGCTTAATAGGGATCACAGGGGAAACGGGTCTTTGGGAGAGATTTCAAGGAGAAGGTAGCAGCCTTATGAATCAGTTCAGGGAGGGCACTCCATGCATACGGGACAGCGTGGAAGATGTTGTATTGAAAACTTAAAATTGTGCAGAGCAGCATTTCTCCAGGTCAAAAGTTCAAGCGGTGTGTGCAAGACCCCTATTTCCTGAGACAGAGACAGTGTGGTGGTTATGGGAGCAACGTTTGGCCTTTAAAGACAAGCGAAATCACTCACGTAGGACTACACTGAGGGTATGTTACTGGCCACGTACTCTCTGCGGCTGCCAGTTAGCACAGTAACTGGGAGGACATGGTATGGAAGGGTTCGGAAAAGAGTTGGATACAAAGAAGGAAAAAAAGGCAAGATGAAGGAAAGGAGACAAAAGGAAGAAATGTGGGGAGTATTTTCAAATGTAGTCTTCTGTTTGAGTTCTTAGTGTGTTTGCAATTTATTAACTAAATAACTAAAAAACATATAGAATAATTAATGTACATTTGACACCATAAAATAAACTGGACCATATGCCAACATTTACATTATGTTATTATCCTTCACTATGGAAAGGTGAGAAACAGGTTAAACAAGAGACAAAATGCTTCCCCTTACCCTTCTTCTTCCGTACTGAAGCTTGGAAATAGAAAGGGAATGAACTGTGAATCAATTCTGAAGGTAATTTTTATATGCTAAATCCTTGTCTGTCATTTTGAGCATAAACATTTCCCTTCCACCTAAGAAGTTAGCCTCTCCCTGCTCGCCTCTACTGTGCACTCCTCTACCAAACCACAGCAGATAAACAGCTTGGCAAAAGCACGGTGTATCGGGGTTTACACCTTATCTATAGGAAATGGCTCCCCTGCAGATATTAGGGATACACATAATTTTTTTTTTAATTCTTTTTTAAAAACGGTAATTGGGGTGACTTATTGAGACCAGGGCTTCCAAACTATGATAGTAGGGCATTTTCAAATCTTTGCAGGTTGAAGTGGATAGGAATCATTAGCACACGTTATCTGCCATATTTTGGGTTAACTCATTTGAAAGAGAACAACCGAGATGGTCCGCTCAGTATTACGGAGAACAGAGTAGCTAAAAACATGTCAATAAAACCATAAGGAGAGTTCAGAGCCAGGCAAAGGAAGGGACTGTGAAGACTGCAAAACGTATAATTTTTTTTTTCTTTTTTAAAAAAATGACGTTGCTTAGCTGGGCTAGGAGAGATTACAAAAATAGAAACTCTAAGGGAAAACAAATGGGGAATTTCTATTTATCTTTTTCTTCTATTACATAACAAGGGACATTCAATAAAACTAAAAGCATCACATTTAAAACCAATAAAAAGGAAATACGTTCGTACACAGCACATAATTAGCCTGTGGAATTCTTTGCCACGAGACATTATTGAGACCATGAGCTTCCTCAGTTCAGAAAAAAGATTACACATATATATTGATGAGAACAGCCACAGTGTTCATCTATACATACTTCCTATTTAGTTTGCATATATATGTTATGAAACAAATGCTTATTCGTTAGTTTAATGGATATAAAAATGTGGGTGTTCTCATAGTTCATACAGATGTCCAATATATACACATATACATATAAAGATATATAAATTATATATAAATACACACATACAATCTGGGTTTTATGTCAGAAGACAACTTTTAACTGATGATAGCGAGAACATTTTCTCTTTGGAAGCTTGCTCAGCTGTTGTGGAATTTAAGAATTCTTGTTCCTTGACAATAGCCCTTTTACAGGACAAATATTTAACTAGGTAGACCACAGATGTTATTTATAACAGTAGTCATGTTGCTTGCTAGGGTGGCAAATGTTCAGGGTATCACAGAACTGGTATTTACGGTCTTGTTTAGGAAGAAGACAAATGTCTGCCATGCTCTAGTATTACTACAGCTTCATTAGGGGACATACGCTTCTGGAACATGCTTCGGGACTGTTCTTCAGAAGAGTAAGGTCTTGCCACTGTAATATTTGCCCCATCTGGATAAAGGTATGGATGGGAAATGTGCTGAAAGATACAAGTATGTCCCATGGCTGCTAGTCACAAGAGCTGCAGTGGTTTCTGCCAGCCGATGAGAACAAATAGCAGATTGAGTACTGTAACCTGAATAGAGGGGTGAGAAAGCTAAAATACGATGGTCTTCTTGGCAAAGGTGACTTTACTATTAATAAGCTATTTTCCCCTAGAAAAGAGTGCTGCTTCTCTCTGCCTTAAGAACAGTATCTACTATGTAAGATTGGAAAGTAAGAGAAATAGAAGAATACCCTCAGTTTGAAAGCAATTTGCAGAAGGGGATAATGAGGGGGAAAACGATGCCTAAGTGTTTCTGTCCCCTTGGGAAGGTTTGTTGATAAGCCAGTTTTACAACCTCTTTGCACTCCATGCAAGGAAAACAAATAAAACCACCCCAAACCAAAAATGGGCTCCAGAAATAATATTTTACGTTTCAAACCCGGAAGAAAAATTATGGAGCACTCACAAACTATTGAAACTTTTTGTCAGGCTCCTAAACTTCCTGGCACAGAAAAGTCAAATTTTCTGAGCTGAATAATCAGACTGTTTCGTTTGGGTCTTCATTTGGTTTTTATACCATAGAGAAGACAGTAACCACTTCAGCACCCCTTTGTTGGTAAGAACTCCCACTGAAGCTACATGACTTGACTCGCTAAAGGATGGATGGGGTCCTTCTGCCCCAGAAAACATTAACTTCCAGGGAAAATATAGTGGCCGCAAGGCTTTGATCCCTTCCAGTTGGCCTTCATATGGATCCATGCCAGAAAAAAAAATATGATTATAGTATGTAACTATTTAAATCAATGTAGGATTACATGGGAAAATGGTTTTATTATATGATAGACTGTATTAGTCTGCAATGAGGGACATGGTTTGTTTTTATACCCAACTATCACTTGCTAAACACACTGTTACAGTGTAATAACTGTATATAAATATGTACTGGGCTTTTCTCTTTGTATATATGGTCCATCCATAACATATTTATTAGTCTAGAAATAGACTGCAGAAATTCCACTTTTTAATGACCTAACAGATTAAAACCAGGAAGAAAAGAACAATTACCTTCCTCACTTCTAGAAAATAAATCAAACTTCCCAAAGAATTGTACATATCTAGAATGTGGATGATCAAGCAAAGGAATCTACAATCACATTTCTGAAAATTAGCAAAGACTGAATGCTCAGTACTCTCTTATTACCGATAGTGAGAAGAATTAAGTTTATATCATGCACAGAAGTCAAAGTGATATCATAATATGCACTTTTTCAGATCAGAGTCTAATGAAAACAAGTTGAAGTTGAAGCTGCTTTAACACTGTCAGCTTTTTAACAACAGCTTCTGGCAGCTTACCTTTATCCACTAATGAGAGGCCACAGAAATTTAAAATAAAACAATATTAGATGACCTGAAAATTTAGAAAGCAAAGCTAACAAAATATGATATGGCATTACTTTAGAGTAGATGTGCCAAACTTTGATGATGCATAAGATGTATCAACATTCTCTTGCGTAGCAGTAAAGGCACAAGTTTAAACAAAAATTATTCATGCAGATCATGCATATTTCAACTCTCCAAAGATGCAGCATTCTTAAAACCTTTGGTGTTCTATATAATGTACACAGTTCAGCTCCTTGTAGTCAATTTAACATATATACATATATATATATACACATTTTTTAAACATTTCTATTATGCCAGCATGCTTGTCAAAAAACACTTTCTTACCAAGCTCTTCAAGCTCTGAGGTCATTGACTTTGACCGTAAGGTCAGTGCAGTGGTTGGAGCTCGCTTAGGAGGTGGTGGGGCTTTGCATTAAACAGAAGGATACGCAGTGTAAGTAAATACACATCTCTAAAACATATACTCACATACACAATTTCATATTTCTTTAAAAGATTATGCTACATTAAACAAGGTAATAATAAATACGTGCATACAGGGGAAAAAAACCCCTGAGATGCTTTTCATGTACTGAATTTCTGTACTGTTTCTACTTTTAGCGTAGGTTGTTTGACACATCAGCAAGCTTTTATGTAACAGGATACATAGAAACATTTAAAGCTAAATCACTGTGCACTTCTGTTTTTCAGTAGGAAAGAGACTTTCTAGAGAAAGTGCCTCACAGCAGTTGTGCCCCTCCTTCTAAGAAATGTACACAGCTAAAAACCTCCTGGAGACCAGCCAATCTCTCCCAGATTAATTTCATCTTTGGAGAAACTGTTAAATCTGAGAAATATAAGAAAGAAGATTCAAATTTATCTCAATAGTTACGGTGAGGCTAGGGAAAACAAGTGATCCTCAGAATATATAAGAGCTGAATATATCAAAGCAGTCATCTAGCAGAGAAACTACAATCCAGCAGGTGTTTTACTACCCTGACGCCAATGGTTCCGGTGGTCAGAAAGGAGCGTAACATCAGAAAAGATTATGCCAGTGTCGGTAGGAAAGTTGGAGATTTCAGTAAAAAGAAATGGCTCTGTGACACCGGGAAAAAATTAAGGATTCTTAAGCATTTTGGTCAATACTGTACATCAGGCTACATCATTTTGATGAAAGGCAGCAAAGCAGTTTGTGGGTGAGGAAGAGTGATGGAGGAAAGCAGACAATGCTCTTTCCCTGTCACCTATATCCACTGTGTCAGCATCACCCTTTCCCTGTTAAGCTCTGTCACCTCTCAGAGGCTCGGATGACAGTGTGTCACCAGAAAGCTCAGGCTCGGTGCCGGATGTGAGGCTGCGTAAGTACCGCACACACCGACCCCAGTCTGAGGTCTGCCCTCGCCCACCAAGAGGAGCGACAACAAATCCGCGAGGGAGGCTGCACAAAATGCTGGGTTGCTGAATGAGGCTGGGTGTCTGGCACTGGCCTCACCAGGAGGGAGACCCATGGCAAGAAGATCCTTCCACCCGATTCCTAAGGTACAGGGCAATTGCCAGGTAACGAGAAAGAGTACCAAGTTGCATCAAAAAGGGACAAGATTCAAAAGCAAATGTTTTTGGCGAATGACACATTATCAATAGAAGGCTCTGGGAAGATGACAAAGAGCTGGGTTGGTTTTTAGAGAAGCAGCTTCCCTTTGGGTTGTATACTGTCATGCGCTTCTACTTAAGGCCAATATGACACATCCCAAAAGGCAGAGGTGAAAGGTTTGTTTAAAATGTGAATAGTAAAAAATAACGCAGGACTATGTTTGGGCATTATTTACTTTAATAGAGCCTTTCCCCCACTCCAAGGCAAGAACACTCACAGCATAGACAGAAAGATTTACCCACGGACAGAGAGGGAGCCCGCGGGTGCCAGCTTCTAGCCCGCTCTTGTGTTGAGGAGCCGGGCGGCCGTGAGTGCCGATTCAAGATACTGGTGGGAGGAATCGGAACTTTCCAAAATGTGCTGCTGCTGTGTTGAACACTAGTTAGCAGCAGCAATCTTTTCTGCTTAATGGTAATTATGAGGGCCTAATGACTTCCCGGAGGAGATTTTACCTGAGCAAACTCAGGGGTATCTAAGGTGAAGGAAATAGTGCAAGATCCATTTTTTTTCTGTCTTTTTTTTTAAATTTTGGTGATGTTTTGGTGGTGTTTTTTTGGCTAGGGGGGTGGGTGGGAAACACACTGAAACACATTTTAAGGGACTAGCCCAATCTTATGATATAGGTTAGCCCATAATCTCCAATAAAGTTAATATAAAAAAAACCCCAAACCCTAGGCTTTTTAACTGGAAAAAAATATTTTCCGTTTGTACCCAGACAATTCTTTCCCAAAGCCTTTGTGGCACATGATGCTATACTAACCTCTCCTGGAGTGGCTGCTTTCTTGCTAGCAGCCAAGTGGCAGAAAAAGCAGCTGCGCGTGTTTTCTGCTTATGGGGAGCGGAGGGATTTTCCATGGCTGGAACAACCCCTCTACTTTGAATTCATCTAGAGGCATTTTCCCATTAAATTCTACTTTTTTTGCTAACAGAACTTCAGTCTAAACATATTGCTTACTTTTCTTATTCTTACAGAGGCCCTTTCTAAAATACGTGTTTTGCAAAGTCGTGAGTTCTCAGTGTTTTCAAGAGGAGTCAAACTAACCTCATCTCAGGTACGTTTGGAATTAATTAAGAAAAGATAATCTGTTCTTTTGTGCTTTTTCTCTCTTAATGCTGCAGGCAATTTTCCTACAAGATCTTCAAACACATAAATGTATAAGGATCGATAAAGATGAAATTTCATGGCAAGCATGAAAAGAGAATGTTATCCTTTTTGTCACATACTTATGCACAAGTCAACAGAATTAATTTACTCTAAATAAGAGAAGGGTATTTAAAACGGGAAATCTATAAATCAGAATTTATAAAACAGTAATTTCGTGTCCATACTCTGTTTTCTGTGGAGCAAGACCAAAAGGACGCCGTTAGGAAAAGAGAAAAATGTACCTTTCTTTCTTGCTGTGTCATCTGGATCAAGATTCCTGGTTACTGTGACAACCTTAAGAACTAGGTGATTGCCCCCTTGTCGGATCATGTTCACCACCTGCCTGTGGCCAACTTTCACTACATTCTCATTATTAACCTGCAAAGAAAGAAAATAGTCTTTTAGATCAAAATACAGAAAAATTCCATCATTTCAGTTTTAAAAACATAAGGAGGAAAGACAGGAAGATACAGAATTTCTAATTACTGCCTGTTAATAAAAATACATATTTAAGAAACAGCATATAGCTGACATGATAACAGGAAAACAAAGCTAGCTCATCATGAAATATGCAACTAATTTCCTTATAATTACCAATTTACAATTAAAAAAAGAAAAGTTAATGAGTTCAACCAAATCTTTCCCTTTACATATTTTGTTTCCAACAATTAGTGTGCTACAACTCTGCATTTCATACACTAAAAATATCTTCTTAAATCATTGTCATTTTTCATGACTGCTTTATTCACAAACGTTTATATGCATTTTATGCTCTCTAACATAACCAATGAGATACTCAGAAGCTTTTCTTTTCAGATCACCCAGGAACAAAGATTTTCACTCCTGAAGTAAATTCTCATGCTCAAGAGACATATTTATTAGATGCACTTTCCACGTTTCCCAGCATTTGATCTGATGTCCTGGAAGGAAAGGCAGCAGGGTTATAGCCGTCCAAAAGAGTCTTCATGGAAAAAGAGGAGTTAACTCCAGGAAGCCCTGACCAGCTGTTATGGTCATGCCAATTAAGCTTTAAACTGCACTGCAACATTAAACTTTAAAATGTAAACTGTCTGGGTAAGTCCTAGTGCTCCATCATCACTTTTGCTGTATACGTCTTTCCATAATATTAATTAATAGACATAGAAGAAAGCACAGGCATAAAAACTGTAAATATGCATGGCTAAAAGTGATTTATTTATTCATTCCATCTATAAGAAGTGACTGGAAGTTATCTGAAATATGAATGATAGCAGCATATAAGACCAAAGTGCTGCATGTGTTATTTGAACATAAAAGATATTGAGGAATGGAATCAGTGAAGAAGAGATGCTGCCAGAATACAAGCTGGGAATTTGATCTCTCTCCAAAATTCAACTGACTCAGTTATATTTCACTGAAATCACTCAGTGCCTTCCAAAATGAACAGTCATTTCCAAAGTAAGTGTTTTTAGCTTCCTCTATTTATTCTGACAGGCTGGGCATCTCACACTCTAAAGAATTTACAGTTTAGGGCAAAATCTCTCATTAAATATTATTGCCATTTAGCAGAACAACAAGCACAAGCAGACCCATTCCAACTTGAAATCGGTTTTCCATCCACTATATCAAAGGAAAACCTTGCCTTTTCTCAGGCTCTAGCTGAGACAAAATGCATTATGGTGAAATAACATCTTAAGCCATGTTTTTAATACAATGCTGCAGTCAGAAGTCTCAAAGTATGGTCCATGTGCAATGTCTATAAGCTTGAGATGCTTTTTGGGATGCTTTTTTTAGTTTCATCCACAGTGACGTAGGTGTAACACATGCTGAACATCCAGAACTGTTGAACAGGTAAATATGAAGTTGTCTCATTCTGTAGGTGGAGGATATAAAAGAATATCAATTTGAATAGGACTGTTGCTCTTTTGTTTTATTTTACACCTTCTTAGCATCTGGTATTTAATTCCAAGATACGGTATTTATTTAGCTGGACCAACGGCATCTAAATTTAAACTGTCTAAAACATTTTTGCAGAGTTATCCATTTACTTCCAAGTTCCTTCCAGTATTAAAACCTCAACCAGGTAATTCTCCACAGTGAAAAAGTTCCTGTAATTAAGAACTACAGAATGCATCTGCTCCATCTTTACTGTAATTAAATTTTAAGGTTGGAAGCCGGTATGGATTAGGTTATATCCCCTAACGCTGTCAAAAAATAGAGACCTCCAAATAAGTAAAAAGTTAATATTAATCAAACACATGTACACTTCACTAGTGTAAAGTGATAAATGTGCAAAATGCTAAACAGCTTATGGAGCGTACCATCTGTTCGCATCGCTACGTGCAATGATATTTAACATTTAGAGCAAGAGCAAATATACACGACACATTTTTTTAAAGCTGTCTCAGAAACAGAACCTGTAAATGACTGTTTATAGCAGCTTTGTTTAAAAGGCGCGGTTACAAAAGCTGGTACCAGAAAGATTTATATTGCAGGAATAAAAATATTGATAGGAGACCTGAAGATAATTTAACTCAAAGAGTTTACAGAAGTACTTGATAACAAAAGAATCATGAAATCAGCAGAGCAGGGCCTCATCTTCACTCTCTTTATCACCTCAGTGGGTAAAACTGCAGCACGACTACGAAGCAACAACATCGGAATTGTCAATAGCTGATAAGGAACTACGATTTCGGTGACACGTTCGCTATTTCTTTTAACCTTCTTCGGTATCTTATATGTAAGCCAAATGACTGAAGAAATGGTCGTTAAATAGTAAGACACCAGAGTTCTAGTGGGTTTGTTTGATAGTTTGATATTATTCAGCAAAACTTTTTCAGGTGTGAATAATTCGATGCGACTGCCTCTCTGCTTCCACTTCAAGCTTTGGCAGCGCGGAGGTGACTACTGCACCTCATCTAGGCTTCGTAAACAAGGCGAAGAAGGTAAATTATTAAAATCAGTAAGACAGGTATCTATTTCACCTGTGCCAATTCATTTAATAATTGCACGTGGATTTGGTATTAAATGTGATCACATTCTTTGAAATGTTAAAAAGACATTTCTGCTTTTAGTGGCAAAGTGTTTAGAAGGATGCTCTATAAACAAACTGGCAAAGTTGGTTTGCAGGCACAAATTTGTGCCTCTCCCTCTTCTTCAGCCCAATCTTTCAGAGTATTTTCTGTGATCTTTCACTGCAAAACCTTAAGTTCTTCTTTCCCGTTGGCTCTTCCCCAAAACTTTCCTGCACAGAACTTTTGAAAATAGATCATATAAATAGGTATGTGCTCTGGCTGGGTCCATGCTACATCAATGGCAGCTGGTCATCCAACAAGCTAAATGCAAGGAAAACTGTTCCTTGGGGCAGCCGACAATTTCAATAACTCTCCCATTCCTGACTCTCAGGAAAAGCCTCAGAACTTTACATTCTTGAAATTCATACTTCATCATCATTTGGTTAAAACTGGGCAGAGGGATGGAATTTACTTTGAGCACATTGGGAGAATTTCAGAAATAATTTATGAAATAATACAACCTCATAGACCCAGTGTCTTTAAAAATTAGCCTAAACTGGAAGCCTGACCTATCTCAAGCTGAATTTACCTTTTGAGTATGTACGAAATGTTCTTGAAGTTTTTAAAAGGAAGAACATTTTTGTAAACATCAACATTTTTCAACGATATGTCCCAGTGTTTTTGCTACCTTGTATAATCAACGTACACAGCTTTTTTAGAGCAGCACAATGTTACAGGACAGGAAAATTATGACTTAAGAGCAAGCTGAAGACAGAAGTGAGAAAAATTCATAGTAGACAATTTTTCCAGATAAAATAATTTGCTAGCAGTGCGCATTGCATTGTATTTCAATGTCTTGAAGTATTTTCAGCCACATGGCTTGTACCGCTGTTTTTCATGTACCTCATGTAACATAACCCCATGTGAACCACTCGTGAAAAGGATCGAATGGCGCTGAACAGAGTCGAGGACGGCAGGTGCCAGGCAGTGCTTCCTAGCCCTCGCCCCCAGCGATCGCACCATTACCCGTCAGCTTACAGCTAAAGGCAGCTAACACAAAAGAAACGCAAGCAAAGCAATGCTCACGCGTTGGTCAGTATTTAGAGGAGGGATGGATGGACCAGTTTGCAGCTATAATTGGAGGCACATGCAGCTGGTTAATTCAGGCACTTCTGGATATATTTAAGACACTAAATACTCATCCATGGCAGCAAACAATACTTGCCACAACCTCTGCATAGTTAAGAGGTTTCGCTCCTTTCTCCCAGCTGGTGGGATCAGTCGTTCCCATAGTTGTCATTTCACGGCTTCCTACAGCAATGCAACGTTCTTGAGCATGAAACATTCAGTTCTCCAAGACAAAAAGCAGTGTGCTGTGTCTCCTCTCCAGCCCGACCACTGCGACCACAGCAGACACGTCGCTGCTCCCTCCAACACCCTCTTGGAGAACTGAAAGCGCTTTGGGGCTTGCATTCAATGTGCTTCACTGCCGGGACTCACAGCTGCTTGAAGCTCCAAACCAGCCACCGCGATCAACAACGACGTTCTTCTTGCACAAAGAGCTTTGAATAGCAGCGATGAAGAGCTCTCTCTCCAACATGGCCATTCTCTCAAGAGGTGATTCAAATAAATGGAGTAAACCAGTGACAAAGACACCTGACAGTCATAAATCTCACTGTCTTCAACATCCAGGTCCAGCACTCTGCTTTTATCATACTGAGCACTTATACACGGCAACATCTAAGCCCCACAAAACCCAATAAAAATCATACAACTTTATTCAAGAATAAATAATGATGTGGTCTCCAAGAGCAACATATCAATGAGGTAATCGATTTCTATTTCCTGTGTGAAATATTCCCTATAAGAAAGAGCCCTCCACACAAAAGATGATATATGAACACCCATGACACCAATAAATTCCTCCTGAACTTTGCAAAGAAAAAGATGCTCCTGTTCAGGCAACCCTATAATCCTGATAACATCACAGACAAGCGCACAGAACTGAAAATGACAACAGCTTATGAAATGGAAGAAGTTTAGAAAAGGATCTGGTTTACGGTGAATACGAATGGAAGGCAGTAAAGTCATCTGATGGGTGATTCAAGAGATGTACTCTGGGTGGAAAGGGTACCGTAACAGAAGGCATGAAGCCAGGAGCAAAGGAGGAAGGCAGAAGCAGTATTTGACACGAGATGACTGCTAAGAGCGCGAAGGAGAGCAAGCAGGTATCTTCTCTCCTGGTCTATTTCTACAAAGACATTTTAGGTAATCCCAAAGGCAGCAAAAAGCTTAAATATGATGCAGTAGACAGGACTACAGCAAGATGCAACTCAGTGTAGCCACAGAGATACTGCTGAGAGGCACAGAAGTTGTAGACTGGTTGTTTCGTGTACGATTACATTTGCACACCACTAAACGATCGCTATACTGCCTAAGGGCAGCTGGTATTTACTTTAGAAGCAAGGTTAGAGATAGAATTACCTTGCATTTTTTTTCCTGAAGGTTACATTTACCTCTCCGCCCCCAAAATAAATGTGTACTTCCATATCTTAAAGAAAATGAAAGGGTGTTTTATTCTTTATAGCACACAATTGGGTGGGTCCCTGTTCTTTTGCTACATGCCACCACCAGGCAATACTTGACTGCAAAGAGACTTCACTGTGTAAATACATGCATTTAGTTTACTTAGATAGGCAGATTTAGGACAGGAAAGAAGGTATGTTATTATTTAAAAATGGGGACTTTTTGGAAAATAAGATGTAAATATGTGTCCTATTGGTGCTGGGATAGATTTTATGGATATTGGGATAGGCTGCATAAAAGCATTTATTTCTGAAATGTATAGCTATGCAATGGGTTGAATAATGAAATTAAATGAAATTATAAAAATAAAATAAAATAAAATAAAATAAAATAAAATAAAATAAAATAAAATAAAATAAAATAAAATAAAATAAAATAAAATAAAATAAAATAAAATAAAATAACCTGTTCATTGTAGGATAGCAGATGCACGAGCTGGAACATATTCACCAGAGCAGCCTTCCCGTAGGAAGGTGCAAAAGAAAAAACACTACCAGAGAAAGAGACCTTTGCAGAGTTTGTTCTATTAATAAACCCCCCCCCCTTTAATTTCTTCAGTGCATCACCCTAATCTTTCCATTATCTAAACATTCTCTCAGTGGAAAATACAGTCAATCATTTCCAACAGTAATTAAGGAGACAAAACTCAATCATTCTGCTCAGAGTGACCATTGGTGCAATGGTGAATAAATTTGCCTTGCAGTTGTGAACGCACATTCTGTCAAAATAAGCTTCTCGGAAGCTCTTCCTGTCCATTGAAGTACTCGAAAAATCAACAAAACCCCAAACCCGTTACACACACGTACAAACCCCCGCCTACACGCTTTTTAAAAATCCACCATTTTTTTTTTTAAATATTTAACACACGCTAACCCAATTACAATTTGTACCAGCAAAATAAATAGCACACAAGTGATCTTGTAGGCTCGAATTATCCTTTTGCATTCCAAGGAACCGCACAGTTGTGCACATAACACTGTCTAAGCATGTCACAAACCAGTCTGAATTTCCCATCTGTGAAGTATTCTCAAACTGTAGACGAAAATGTGAGACAAAGACACAGTGACCCAGAAAATCTTTGGGAAGTTATTCCCTGGCTTGTTATATCCGCAGTGCTAACCCAGGGGACAGCGGCAAGGCTCTTCCATTCACTGAAAAGCAGCAACTGGTCATGGTGTCTATGCTCGTGCTGGCCTTAAACCCTTTGCGATGGGCTGGCGCAGTATTAGGCACGAACGTACACTGTGTCCAAAATTTGCACTCTATATTTAGTGCCAAAAATCCTATTATTTGCTTTACATTAAAATCTCTAAATTCATTCTAAATGCTGAATGCTTTTACCAGTGCTTGCCTTCTCTTGTCAGTATTGCAATCCAGCATCATCAACGGGCACATGAAGAGCACGAAGGTAGACAATCTGCCTGGAAAGGCTGGTGAAGGCTCTAGAGAGCAGGTCTTATGAGGAGCGGCTGAGGGGGCTGGGGGGGTTTAGCCTGGAGAAGGGGGGGCTGAGGGGAGCCCTTCTCGCTCTCTGCAGCTGCCTGAGAGGGGCTGGAGTGAGGGGGGGGTTGGTCTCTGCTCCCAGGTCACTAGTGATAGAACAAGAGGAAACAGCCTCAAGCTGCGTCAGGGCAGGTTTAGGTTGGATGTTAGGAAAAACGTCTTCCCTGCCAGAGCGGTCAGGCCCTGGCACAGGCTGCCCAGGGAGGTGGGGGAGTCACTGTCCCTGGGGGTATTTAAAAGACAGGTAGACATGGCACTTCAGGGCATGGCTTAGGAGACATGGGGCTGTTGGGTTGACAGTTGGACTTGATGAACCTAGAGGTCTTTTCCAACCTTAGCGATTCTATGATTCTACGCAAGGCAAATTTTAACAAATTTCTGTTGGCAGCATACTTTTCCCTGAGCATTCCAGGAAAGGACTGAATGAATACGTTTTCTGATAGACTTTGGAGATCCAAAAGAGGAGGCAAGTCAAAAAGCTCCAAATCCAAAACATGTTTTAGATTTATATGGTATTTTATGTACTTCTCAAATGCATTTAACCACAAACAGTTTCAAGATTCCTTTTCTCAAAAAGCTGTCACATGAGTTCAATCTGTGTCTTAGATTAAAATAGTAATAATATAATGTATAAATGAGTCCCATGATGGAAATTAATTTATGAATTTGTATCTGTACACCCAATTATTCCCGTCATAATATAGAGGCTTAAAAAACCAAAAGCAGATTGTTTCTGTCCACTGGGCCTCAACTATTCATTAATTTGAACAAGTCTTCAACAGTCACTGGAAAATGCCTGAAAACTGACTAATACAAATAGGAAGTCAGTTTACATTCTGATCGCTAACACAAACATCTCTGAATGTCATCTAGTATTTGACTGCATCCCATTTAATCTAATTTAGTGTAAGAGATGCTTCAGAGACTTCATGCACTCTGTTGACCTAGGAGGCAATTTTGAAAATAAAAGAAAAAGGAAAGCTTCACAGAACCAGGGACACAAACATGCGGAAACTCCAGCTGAAACCTTGCATTAGTAAATTTTTAATAGTAATCCACTTGTGCACGGATTTGCCTCGACTGGTGGCCTTAATGCATGGCAGTCTGTAAAGAAGATGAAGCTGGTGAGCAGGGGATTGGACTAGGTGATCTCCAGAGGTGACTTCTCACCTCAACAGTTCTGTGATTCTATGGGGTTTCTTCAAAAGAAAAAGTATAAGTAAGTACCTCCAGCAGTCCAGAAAACGAGGTACGTATGAATTACAGGAAAAGCATCAGACCCGTTAGTAGCATCGCCACAGTACAGATTGCTTTGCAGAAGCTCAAATATTATGGCAAACAAACAAGATATCTTATATCTAAAGGAAAACACCCTGTGGAGATACTATGTCTTGAGGTTTTAGATTTCATCCTGTCACCACACCCGCCCCCCCACTTGCTATCGGGGAATATCGTGCCTCTTCCCTTGCAGCTCCCATGGCAAGGGAGGCTGTACCGCCTGGCGCCTGCTGAAGCGCCTGGGCAGGCCGAAGCGCAGACTCCCTGGTGAAACCCAGGATCTGCGGGGCTGCTCCAGCCAGGCGGCAGACTTGTCCTTCAATAGATTTAGCAGTGGCAAAACTATCGCCTTCTGAGGTGCACTATGAATCCGGTCTCTGCCTAGGGATAGCTGAGCCACGCTGTTGAGGAAGGCTTTAGCCTGCGTCTCTTCACCCCCTTGAGTAGCACCAGCGCTGCAAATCTTCAGCTGCACTTAGGAATATCTATTTCTGATAGAAGCATTGGAATGAAGAGGCATCTCGGCTCATAAACTGCAGACTCCTTTGTTGTCATGGCAACCGCATCACATAATTTGTTTCTTAACATTTAGCCAAGCTCCATCTTGGAACTTCTTAGGTGTCTTGTCCCTGTTATTCCTGTTAGGCCCAGAAGCTCTGAAAAGGACCTTTTTTTTTTTTTCTTTTTTTCTCATTTCCATCCTAGGGGTAACTAGTTTATATCGATCCTTTTTTCCTGTGCCAAACTGCCCATAGCCAAAATAGCTATTTCCCCCTACTCTCCACGCATTCTACTAACAGATAAGGTGGGAGTAGCGTCCTGTCTCAGCTAAACAAGCATTTTAATAATCTATGATGACAGAGTCTAAAACCCAAACGGAGCACAACAGCTGTCCAGCACTTCAGAGCCAGCTTTTAATTTCTTTTTAGATGTGTCTAGCTTCAGTCAAACTAGCTTATAAACACGGTCATATGTTCACCTGTATTTCACCTGACCTACACTGCACCCATGTCAATGTCTGACCTCTCTCAGGAGAAATGCACAACTCATCTTCTTCTAATAACCTGCTAGGTGCAAGGGGGGAGTGTCTGCCCTGCCCCCTTTCTCCCAGTCGTTGACCTGGAGCACAGACGTTTTTCAGTATCTGAGAGAGTTATGTACCCACGGCCAGTGAAAAATGTCTGGGACTTCAAGTTCAGCAACAAAATCTTTGATCCTAATGTTGGTTAAAAACTGTAAAACCCCAGACCTTTTCCCACAGGAGTCAAGCTGTGAATTTTGCTCAAGTGACCATGTACGTGTATATGCAAACAAACACAGCGAACAAGAAAACACAACTGAATATTTTAATGGAACTTCCCTTATCCCCAGCTTACTTCAATTAAGGGCATTCAATAGTACTCCAGCCTTACTGGAAAATATAAGCAATGGAATAACGTATCAAAATGGTTTCTCAATAACGTGTTATTTTGTCCCATTAAAACCATTGCCAAGTCACACAAACAACAGCTTTGTTTCTGTACAGAACTCCGTGGTTATGTCTGGGGTCAAAGCTGAAAGAACACACTACGAGAAAAGCAGCAGAGTTGAAGGCTGCTGTTTATCTCCTACCCATGCCATGGTTTAAAAGGTGGAGCCATGTTAAACTACCATTTTAATCTGAATTTTTGCGTTTTGCGTACCTACACCTAATCTGAAAGCTGTTGAAAGTAACTACTGTCCTCATGAGACAGAACATTTAAACATCACTCAATTACTTGGACCCATTCCAATTAAAAATAATTGTCTGCATTAATCAGTACCTGTTACTATTTTGAATCATTTGGTTTAAGTCACATTTCTTAGGAGAGGTTCAATTAACTTTATTGCGGTTGATTGAACCGCAGTGTAGCGCAATCAATTAAATTACACTTAGGATGGATTTGCCCAATGGCTTTCAGGTGCAAAAGGTGGCAGTTTTTCATGCTGTAACTTCTCTTCGGAAAAAAAGTCAAGTGAATTGTGCACATCTGTTTTGCTCTCTTATACACACACCTGAAAAGGTTTCAATTTCTGAGGAATCAGAATGTCCACAGCTACAGCGCCTGGCCACGGCTTGGTCCGTAGCTAGGAAGGGTCTGGGCACAGTTTAGGATTTAATCTCCTTTCTCTACCAAATCTTTCTCCTCTTCCCTCCCCCTCTCCTGGTAACTTAGGAGCATGCCAGGGCCAAATATGTCATCTGGCTGGTTCACAATGATGCTTCGGAGTGGGATGGCCTAATTGAATCACAGAGGTTGGATTTGGCATTCACCTCACCCTAGTTTCGTTGGCATTGTATTTATTTGCTACTCCTTCTGTCTTCTCAGCAGGTACTTATTTTGTATATCTGAGCTCTATTAGTACCTGAGAGTTTGTCCACTTTCTGGTATGTTTGCTTCTTTTTGCCTTAGAATAAACTCCGTGAAGTTAAGCTGATAATGAATTTTTTTTCTATTTGCAAATTCCAGTACTTAAAAAAAAATGTTCTCATTTAAAATTCAGTAAAATTAAAATGATGTTTGAAGTGCAACAGAGAGTATCTTAACATTCATTTCATGAACATGCCTCTTACATCTAATTTGTTCTCAGACAGACTATAAATTAAGATACACAGCCAGCACCAAAAACAGGGTACTAAAAATAGCAAACTAGAGGTCACCCATATACTAATGAAACATTTCTAGCATATCCGCCCTTCACAGATGAAAGCATGCATGAAAATCTAAACCTGCTTAACCACTGCAGCCAGAGCTGCTTTCACCTCGTTTCTCTGGCATATCCACAGTTATCCACCTCTGCTGGGGTTTGTTCTGAGCAAACTGTTTCTTTCACGTAAAGCAAATAAACGCAACGCAAGCCGCGCACTCAAGCAGCGGTTCTGCAGTGGAAAAGCAAGTTTAACAGACTCCTATGCCTCTCCTCTCCCCTCTGACTGCCCACCCCCGTACCAGTTTGCCTCTCTCGCAGCAGAGCCACTAATGCTCTGAGAGGCCCAAAGGAAAAAAACCCAAAGGAAGATACTTTTAATCTGGATCCTTCAAGGGTAACGGTTAACGCTGCATGGCTCCACAAGTTATCGTTGTGATCTGACTGCCGGGCCAGCGACGGGCGGCACAGTGCCTGGGACGGTGGTCCGTTCGGTTGGCAAGGTGCGGACGAGCATCCTTTTGGCAGTACGGTACTAGCACATAGTCCTGTTGCACCCCTCAGCTCCTCCGGGACAAGCCTTTGCAGGGCAGCGTGAGGAAGAGGATCCATTTTGGATAGACTGCATTTCTAAGCCAGGCCTATTCCTGGCGCTAGCTCCCTGAGCAGCTTCACCTGCGCAGCTGAGCGGGTGCGTGGGGACAGGGACGCAGAGCAGAGGAAGCCGAAGCCAGCGTTACCGCTACAAGTGCTTGTGCAATTACGCCCAGGGAACAGCACTCATCTGCCACCCTCTGACCTTTGAAGTGATTAAATGCTTCAGACCCCAATTAAACAATTCCCAACTTAACACTTTATAAAAACATGAAGCTATGTTCAGCCCTAAAAATATATCCTTTCTTAAAATCAGGAGTACAGCGGTATTATGCAAGCACTGAGAAGACAATAGATCTTTATTTGAATTCTGAATGAACCACTTGATAAGTATTTACAATAGGTAGAAGATAGCAGGCTGAGCCCTTCTATTTTTAAAACTGCATACCTGCATGAAAGGCCATTAGGCAGGGAATTCTAAAATATGTATCAAAATATAGATCTCTTTATAAGTATTAATAATGCAGCCCAGCATTCTTTTTCATTAGGTAAGCACACATTAGTCAGGCCACACAATTTAAAATTAAACATTATACATGTAATATGAACTGACCGGTTCTGTACGTGTCAATGATTTTCAGTTAAAACCTTTACAGAGATTAAACAGATCTATTGGCAGAACGTGCTGTCATCAAGTACAGATAATTTATATTTCCTCCTCCCACATATAGTCTCTTTTCAGAAAATGCATCTGCACTAGGAACAATAAAAAATGTATCGCTCAGGTACTTCTCTTTATGTAGGAAAGCCTCATCTTACAGCATATAGAGGTAATTCTTTAAGGCAGTGTAGTTAAAACTAACATGACTTTTAACTTGGAATCACTTCTAAAGGTGTTTTTGGAGGCCGTGTACCATATTTTTAAAACTCACAGAGTGGTTAGGTTAGGATATATGTGATGGCATTTGCTACACAAACCTAGAAGGAAATGTAGCAAAACATTTATGTCTTTAGATTGAGACTTGTAGGCAATTATTTTGTTCTTCAGAGATACATGTGCAAGGAAGTAAGAGCTACATAAGAGAACTTTAAATGGGTAAAGCAGATGTAAGGCAACATTCCTTACTCAGGCAGGCAATAGACTCACTCTCTTTATGGAAGAGCACAAACAGGACTGCTTCCAGAAACAGAAACCTGAACAGGAACAGCTCCAGCTTGATTTTTCAACCACATAGGCTGTGCCTCATTGTAAAGCACATCTTACTTCACATCTGTCTCCAGTGAATAATGTTGGGAAGGAGCGCGGTTTTGTGCCGTAATACCTATTAATACCTCGCTATCTATACGGACCGGTGTTTTAATTTGCCACCCACCAGACCCATCGAGCCTGTGGGCAGGCCCAAGCTTTGCACCATTTGCTCTTCTAAGGTCATTGGATCATTTGACTGTTGTTTGCCCAGTGGAGCCAAAAGGCTTTCAATAAAGCCCTGATTTGATTGTCGTCGTGCTCGTTAACTTCAGTAGCACTACTGACTAAAGAACCGCTAACCAGTTTATGCCTGCGGACCATTCTGCCACAGCCATGCCTGACAGCAAGAGTGAATGAAGACTGAAGTCTGGGCCTAAGAAATGCTTAAGCACGTACAGATTAATCAAGCTCACATTAAAAATGTTTTTTGTACTGGATCAGGGCTAAGAAATACGCATCAGTCAGTTGAGTCATGAACTTGGTGATGTTAGGAGTGTCCTGCCCTAATTTAGAAAATTACTAATTGCACTAACCATACTGCCATTTTCTATTAATTGTGAAAAGAATGAGCATGTTTCATGCAAGGCTTCCGAAACTGAAAATAAAAAGCAAAAGAGCTATCAATCATAGAGGCATAGCACACCATAGCTACAAATGTGGAAATGTTTAGCGTACAATAACCAACCAATCTAAACAACTCATATCTATAAGCAAAGAATTGGAAGGACTGAGGCCAAAAATAAAAAGAAAACCAAACCCACTCCAGCTGTAGCAGCTTGTTTGCAGAAGGAGATGGTCCTCCATCTCAGGTTAATGGCTCCTGGAACTCCGACCATGCTGTGTAAAGCTCAGCTACCCAAATGTGCTTGCTTAGAATGTATTACTTAACGATAGACACAGTTTGTTCTGCTTCCCAACTACTCATACTCAATCTAGTCTTGATAATTTTGGTTCTTTGTTTAAGACGACTAGATAGAATTCTGCTGTTTTGTTTCAGACTTATTCTTCCTTTATACTGCATCAGAACTGCACGACAATCCCAATTCTGCCTGAGACTCACCTTGTGACCTTCAAACCTGTGCTTTGGTTCAACAGCCTTGACAAGGGGAAAACAACTAACCCACTGTAACGTACCTAACCAACCATCAACCGCTAAGGCCCAGTCAATGGAGGTGAGAACAGATTTGATTAGAAAGAGCAACACATTACAAAAACCAATGATGGACAGTCCTCTAGGATCTGCTTTTGCTGAGGAGTGTCAGAATTCACCAGATGCAGTTACAAGGACAACAAAAAACCTACTCATCCCGTGTTGTAAAAGAGTATCAGAATGTATACCTGTAATTCCAATTAATATTATAAGATATGAAATAGTCACTAGCCACGAATACGTAGTGTTACACAACATCAGCTTGATGAAAACTCTAAAGCGATGAAAGACAACTTTTGCAGTTCTCTTTGAAGAAAACAAACTTGTTTGTGAGAGCAACTTCATTAATTCGTAATGAGTCTTTTTGTAACCACTTCAAAGAAGCAACGTTCTAATTGCCTTACTATCCACACAGAACGACTTGTTATCATCCCAAGCAAGAGTATAAGTGCAAAAAGCTTCTGTTAAGAAGGAATGATTTCTTTCGGTTAGTGAACAAGCATCATAGAGGCATAACAGCAGACTCCTCAGAGCATTTTGTCGTAGTGAATAAAAATCACCAACAAACCTTTCGCTAAGTTTGATTTTATTTGTAAATAGTTAGAAGTAAAAATCTATTTTTGTATAATCTGATGACTCACGGAGCACGAGGAAAATTTCTGGCCTTTAAAGCAGCTCCACCTAGCCTACACAGAACGCTAGTCCCGAGGCAATATCCTTGCAGCAAAAAGCAAAACCAGTTGAGCAATGTTTTGCCTTACGCATTGCTCCGAGCCTGTGGGTGCCCGCAGAGGCAATGAGATGATGCAGCCTGTCCTTCGGAAACATTTGCTCCACGGTCAAATTCTGTATCAAAACAAGCTGGAAACACTTCCTTGGAAACACTTCTTTCTTTCCAGCGGCCAAAAGGAACCCAAACCTGCCCTCCTCTTTCTTTTCAACACCTAAAGTTAGCAACAAAATTGCCTGCTTCGCAAACAGCAGTCAGCTGTGCGATGTATTGGATGAATCAGCGCTGTTACGCACTGACATTTTAGGAACACACTGAATAGCAGCTATACGACCATGTAAAAATGTAGCAACTCATCAGAAGCATATTATTGAAATAAACATGCCACAAAACTGAACACGGACACCGAGAAGGGGAAGACAAATGAAGCACAAATGAAGACAACATAACAGGTTTTTCAATCAGAAAATGGCAACCTCATTCGTAACCCCAGTAATTTTGCAGACTTGTTATCCTGCCTCCGCTTTTATTTTCTATGCATTAAATTAGATTTAAAAAAACCTCAAACCCAAAATATTGACAGACAGCAAAACCTCAGAAAGCTTGATTCTATGTTAAATCTTCTGGAATGTGAATTAAGTGTAAAGCAAGCAAGGAAAGATCAGAAAATGAACTTAGGGAGTACGTACAACAAAGGAAGAACAGAACGGGATGCTGCTGCCATACACCGAAGGGCTGAAATGCTAGGTGCTTCCAAAAGCAAGGAAGAGAAGCTTGGCTTTAAAGACCAAATACTATGCAAATCCCTTACAATTTAAAATAAATGGCTTTGTAACTAAATGTTGTAGAATGGAATTTGAATGTCAACCAAGTTCTTAGGCAAAGGTTTATAACTTAGAGGCACCGTGGAAAGAGCCAATATATCCCACGAAGTTGTAATTGTCAAAAGTTGTGCCTAGGTGACTTGTATACTACCCTTGAAAATGAGATGGATGCCTTCAGTGAGACTTAGGAGCTCAAATTCCAGAAGTACTAGCAACCTTCATCCCACTGCAAGGGAGATATAACCACCGAAGATGCGGGGATGTCTCCTGTGAACACTTGATGTGCCAAATCTTAATCCTAAATCATCACCATCAGTGAAGGACCAGGCAAACACTCGCTCCCGACAGCAATACAGATGGCACGTTCCGCACTGCCACCCGGCCGCCTTCCTGAGCGCTGAACTCCCTGCTGGGCTACTAAATCCTGTTTGGCCAGCACCTGCAAGGGCACTCCTGCCAGAGCCGCTGAAGGACTAGGGAACCAGCATGGGCCAAGGACCATTTCCAGGAGACACGACGGATGCAGCTGCCTTGCTTTGGAGGCTGATTCTAATTGTATCGTTCCTGCATTGTTCCATGCCAGCGGCCACTCATGCCAGAAAAGTTTTAATACTTTAATTTACTAGTGTGTGTGAATTTTACGTGCTAGAGATCTATCTGGGAAGTAATCCCGCTAGTAGTTACCAGTTTCATTTCAGAGCTAGCAATAACAATTTCTTTAATGGCACGTTGCTCACATGGCTTTGTAGCGTGATACACTCACATGGAGACAGAATGGTGAAAAAGTGGTACACTCACATGTCTAATGTATAAATTTCAGATTATTTTAAGGTTGTAATTGATTCTTTTTGAATGCCATCTTTTTTTACCCCAGCCTCTTAGCTCTTTGCTTAATTGCCCAAATTGCAATAGCATCACAACTGATTTCTGTCCAAATACCTTGACTTAAATCAGTGCTGTCCCAGTTACTGACATCGGCAAGCCAGTTTGGCAGTGGTAGAGGGACAATTTCAGTGAACCCTAACGCTCTTTCAATTGATTTCCAGGTGTTTTTTTCAGACTACAAGGAAGACAGCCATGAAAGACATGATTTAGACCCCGAAGTCTGACTATGGTAACATGAAAGCTTCAGTTCTAGGAAACTTGCTGTAAAAAGTAACCTTAACACGCACCACTCATTCTAATGTGCGCCTCAAATCCTGCACAGGCAGCACTGACAGAATTGCCCCGATACTAGGCAGAACATCTTCTGCCACTGGGTTTCATTGCTGCGTGTTTCTCAGTCTTCATAGCTTCCTCCCGCAGAATGCAAGGAATTCCTGATCCATAACCAAAGCTCCTGAGAGCTTCTGAAATTAAAAATATTTTTAGACATTCTAAATGTATGCTGTCTGAAACAGTTAAGTGATCAATTGTTAACAATCCATAGCTTCTTTCACACACATATATAATATATGCTTATCAGTTAGAATGTATTTCTTACTGAAGCAGCACAACTTTGTCCAGAGCAATGAAGAAAAATGTAGGTGTGCATTTGACAACATATAGATTTACTAGAAATAACTCCGTTAATGGGCATGGGAACACTAAAAACTGCAGTGTTTAGAGGCAGCAGTTTAAAAACAAATAAATAAATGACTCAGATAAAAATGTGCCATTAATTAATCCTTAATGTTTTCTAAGTGGGGAAAGGCAGCTATAATCTGATACAACCTTTGCTTACTCCATCAAACGGCTAATCTTGGCAAGAGCTACATAAAGATAACAGAAAAGGACAATGGACCAGGAAAATAATTCAGTCTCCTCAACCACATATTGACTCCAGTTTCAGCGTCGTCTCAACAGAAAGCTTTAAAGCAATTTTGCTCACGTTTATACGGTGGTTCTTGCTCAGAAGGAAAGAGTTGGAAATGTCAAGCTCCTGGAGAGACTGAATCTCATTAATTCAGAAATTGTCGTTACCCAAATCTGGAAAATCTAAGTTGTAGAATTCACTGGGTTTGTTCATCAAGGTCAGGGCAAATATTTAGGGTTTCCTGAATTTTTGTGCTATCCCTATGGGATTGAAGGCTGTCTCTTTGGGAACCCCTGCAATCCCTATTTAATGTGGTAACGCTCCTGTGCATCCTGCCCGTGTACCGTTCTGTGCACACTGAATGTTGATATTCCTCTCCTTTTGATATTAAGACACTGGAGGGCACTTCTTCCTTTACCTCATTACAATTTATTCCGAGGACAACTTTAGGACACAGAGAGAGGCTGATTCCCAAGGTGTGAGAGAGAATACTGCATGAGAAACACCTGAGCCAGCACTGAGCAATCTGGCATACCCCGGTGCTGCAGCGTGACACCACGCAGAGACAGGAGCCTGAATCCTGACAGAAATGCAGTCGTATCAGCATGGTGCTGCCCTCAGGCTAATTAGCACCGCATCATCACGTTTTTGTCACTTCTGGTTTTGGTGCTGTTACGTTCAGTGCCAGCTCAAGGCTCCTTCTACCACGGGCCACGCGCCGTGTTAACGTGTGCACCCACACGGGTAACATTAAATATACAGGGACAATGGTTGGGGACGACATACGGAGGTTGCTGTTGAAGGGGCTAAGTGTGGGTTTCAAAATTTAATCAAAATCAGTATGATTTTATACACTAATGACTACAGTATTCTCAGAACGTAAGGCATTATTTAGCTAAGGCATCCAGTAGTCATCCCTCAGCAGCTTAAAGACACAGATAAATGTGACTACGTGACTTGCTCAGAGTTCCGACTCTGCAGCAAGATGAAGGGTTAACCCTGCCATTTTGTGACCAGATTCTTCCTTGACTTTTGAGAAGAATATTTATACTACCAATATTTTAAAGAGTCTGGGCACGGACTCCTCACCACTCCTTGCACCTCAAACTGCTCAGAGAGAAAGCTACCAAAACCAGCTCTCGCTCTTTCCCAGCACACTCACATTTTCCGAAATGAAGTCAACGATATTAGACATGTAGTTCCTAGTCATTAACGGGATAAAATTACTTTTCCCCCCCATGCCATCTGCACTTTAAAGTTAAAAGAGACTTTAAATAAGACTGTAAATCTGGAAAGAGACAACCCAGACCAAGGTTTAATTTAGCCAGCAAATGCATACTTAGCTGTTTTCTGGTACATAAACAGTGAATATTTTTTTTCCTACAATAAACTGTAATACAGATGGACCATTATAATGTCATTTTACCTGCATTGTATCTACTTCATCTTAGCTTAGAATTTTTCTTTCTCAGTGTTCTTTAGACTGTTACAATATTTTAGACATACGTCCTTGCTAAGTGTCAAGTTTCTGCACGAAAACCTAAGATTTTCAATTTATTTGCTTCTTACATTGCTCATTATTTAGAGTGCGCATCTTTTTTTCTTTGTTAAGTGGTATGACTGTGTCAGGTCTACAGCACATACAGTCAGTTCCTCATACTGGCATTAGCATATAACTTTTAAGAAGTCACACTTGGATTATGGAGTAATCCTTTACTGCAACAATGACAAAAAAACCCACAAAACATTCTAAAGGCCAGGGATTTCCAATCATTCTTAAAGGTGACTTTCAGGCTGAGAGGGGACTGTAGGGAGGAAGAGACTGGTGAGATGTCTTAACGAGCTTAGATACTGCGTTCATAAAAGAAAGATCTAGAATAAATACTTTCCTAATTTCCTAGCTAGCTTTATTTTCAAAGAGAAAAGAAGAGAGCATATTGCAGGGTATTGAGAAGTCTCAGAAATTGAGGGTACCTGAGAAAATAGCAAAAACTCTTTGGAAAGTTGTCCTGTGTCTATGGAACAAACAGAACTTTCACATGCTGGAAGTTGTGCGGATGCAAGAGCTCGAAAAACAGACATCCAGTCACTTTGGTTGTAGATCAAAGACCTAGAAAACAGGATACACCCTCCTCAAAGCATCAGATTCTCAATTTACCTTCTAATATGTTTCTGACATTGCTCCAAAATAAATAATTATTATCACAGAATCACAGCATGGTTTGGGTTGGAAGGGACCTTTAATGATCACCTAGTCCACCCCCTGCCATGGGCACGGACATCTTTCACTAGGTCGGGTTCCTTCCCATAAACCCAGACCACTCCCTTAGGATAGAGGCAAATGTATGTCCTTGTTACATATCAAATAAAGCGAACATGTTGAAACTGTAGAAACCAAGCCAAGATTAGAACTGTATCATTACGTATTTGCACCAAGATTAAACTGATACTAGCTCTGAAATAGGCAGGGTCTTGGGGTTAGCTGCTATTGAAACTTCTCTCTTTCAAAACGTGAAGAATGCCTAAGAGTAGGGTAACTTTTTCTGGTTACTTTTAACTTAAGGTTTTGCATCATGACATTATAAGTGCAACGTTATTAGTTACAAATCAATCAACTAAAATGTTACCCTGTTTTCGTAATGTGACTCCTGCTATGCATGGGACACATATTCTTGTTTGATAACAAACTGAGCGAGTCTGCTTGAATTCTGAGCCTAAGAGTACTTCATTAAAGCCTGATTCTGGTGCCATTAAAGTCTGTTGCCGCCGAGGATGGCTCAGTTCTCTGCACTGCAGTAAGGGACTTCACAAATTCTAGATCCGTCTTACCAGGCAGGACTATTGCGAATACAAAACATTTTCCACCATCTTTATCCCACTTACTTCAGTAACATCAACTAAATAATCAGGGAAACAGGAATGAAGAGAGAATTAGGACCAAGCTTTGTCCTCTAAACACAAAGATTGTCATAACACTGAGGAATTAAGCCACCAGCTAACAAAGCATAACTGATAAGTAGGACAGAGTCTGTTGTCTTCAGCCAGAAAGATACATTCCCAAACAAGAGGGTGAAATGGAAAATTTTTAAAAGCCAAAAATAGAACGGAAGAATGGATTGTAGGTTGTGATAAAAAAATGAAGGTTAGTTTCCTCGATCTGGAAAAGATGAAGCAATCTTTCACTTTTCAAAGCAGTAGGGGGAAAACAATGTATTTTACTTTTTTGTTTCTTGCTTTGCCTTCTAAACAGGAAATGCAGATGTATAATTTTAATTTTTTTAGAAGTCTCATACATGGCGTTTATCACAGCTCCAACTGAAATGTCAGCAAAGTCCTATTAAACCCTTCTGTCAGGAAACCACAATTACCAGCTGAGCCCTTGCTTTTTGTTTCCACTGGAAGAATTATCAACGTTTTGGCTTGACGCAATTGTGCTACTTCTACTCTTTTCCTCTTCATGCTTTTTCACATGAGTACCACCTGTTTGCAAAGCTACATGGGCAACCTCTCACTCAGAGTACTGGGCTGCTCGTTTCTGAAGCACCTCCGAGCTGCCTCCCTATCCAGCATTCCCTCCGTCAGCCCTCAGGTTAATAAAGAACACCCTCAACCACATGTAACCAAATTTATTTCTTTTTTTGTCTCACTTATGGCTTATCCCATAATTTATCAAGAAGAGATGAAGAATTTCATTTGACATAACTTTAGCCCTTCTGAAAGGTTGTAGGAGATCTAATGTGGCCGAAAGCTATGATTTAATGCAGTAAGATGACAACTAGTAAAAAGCAGCAAACGACAAAAACCTCACTGAACATTATTTAGTTTTCACTTTAGATGCTCTATTAGTTAAAAGCTTCCTAGATAATACTTAGTCAGAGAAACAACAAATGGTGGTTACTTATTTCCTTTCCCATTACTGTGCAGCAAGACACAGATTTAAAAGACAAAGAAAAAGCACCCACTTTGAGGTTTTGCCAGTATTTTCATTAGTGGCCAAAGTCAGTGAACTGTACTTTGTCTTTTCTTTTATGTAAGAATAAGGATGAGTCATGCGAGACTAAAATAAACACCTTTTCAGAGGCAGTCTTGCTAATAATAGCTGCTACGTCTTTACAGTCTTCCCCACTTGGAACTATTCTATTACTAAAACAGTAGTATGGACCACAGTACACTCATAGCTGAATCTTACCTTGGCTGATTTTACCTTAGTGATTTGTTTCCATGTTGATATCAAAACTGATAATTCACACTAGACAGCGGGGCAGAACAATTTTAGAAATGTGCTATCACAGAAACATTTATACATCCATTAATCCTGCACGACAGTGATACCGAAAGGACGCTAGATTTCTGACTGCAACACTAACCTAGAAAACAGGAGTAGTACCTATTCCTGAAGCAGAAATCATGTCTGCGACCTGTTCTATTCAAAGAGAGGATATTTTCAACATATGCATCCCATAATAAACACATTAATTATATTTCAACACTCGGAGAAAACTATTAAACCATTAAATGTCTTTCACGTGTCACTGGGTAAGAATGAGTAAAACCATCTCTGATGTTTTTGATACAGCAAATTCAAATATTAGATATATGTAGCGTGCAGAATCCTGCACAGGTAACGTTACCTAAGGATAAAACCTTTCAGGGCACAGCAAAGCTCAATAACCAGAATGAAAAGGAAAACTTCCCTGAGTTACAACTGGACCATGAAAAACCATTCATGCTTATCCCAGCAGACAAGCTCTTCCTGCTTGAACTTGCATCCGACAACTGTACTGGATTTATGTTTCTCTGGATTTATACAGGTAGGTTTCAGATGCTGTCAAGCCTCTCCATCCTCTCCATAACAGCAAATACCTCCTGTTCCTTCATCTTAGCAGTTAAGACCACCATTGACTTGACAGATCTCAGCGCTCATCCTCAAGACAGCCTTTCCATTACCCGATCAAGAATCAATCACTTTTTTTGGGTTTGATCAGCGTTCTGTACAGTGAAGTCTTATCCTAATTAGAACCTACCTCTGCATTAGAACTGTTTTATTTAAAATTAGTCAGAGTGATAATATTTTTAAAACACATTTTATTGTTGCTCAGGGGGGAAACCCATTTTGTAGAAAAACAAGAAACTGCCCTGCAGGTTCAGCACAACTGATCTTTCGTTACAAGCCTCAAACAGGATTGCTGTCAGGTCACTGCATTTTGTCCTTCAAAACTGACAACCAAGACTGGCTGTTATTAGAAAAACATTGTCAATGGCTTCCTCTAAGATTTAAAAACCCCACTTAGTTTTTCATCTCCTCTGTGGAGATCTTTTAATTATGCAGCCAAACTTGGAAAAGCGAAGCAACAGATTCCTTCACGGCTCTCGTAGTCCCTATCGTATCGTAAGCATATGCCATTTGTGTGCTATCAGAGACACCAAAATAATTTGATCTTGTGTCTTGTGCATTTCTGAATTATTTCTGGCAAGGAGAAGCATTGAGACTAGAAAATGAATGGTCCTGGCAGCAAGAGCACTTTCTTCCTAGCCTTTAAAAAATATGTAAAAATACATACATACACATGAAGTTTTTTTAATATATCTATATGAAAACTTGGAATACTTTCCAACCACACTCATTGTGTTGCAGAAGCAACAACCACAGCCTAGGAAGTCTCAGGCGTATTGTTTTCATGCAGCGTGCCTTGTCCGTACAGATGCAGTAGACCTCAGATTTCTGATCATGCAGTGAAAGCAGGGAGGCTGCGCACACCTTTCAGTAGCGGAAGAATTGTGCATCCCACATACCTGCAAAGCTTGGTTTATATCTTTACATCTATCTTTCTGTTGTTTCACAGAAACTTAAACATGGTTGTCAAATTCAAATTCAGTTTAAGCATAGCTGACAAATTCTCCCTCGGTTTTAACATACTGTGTTGTACAAGTTTCTTCTAAAACAGTCATCCACTCAGTGAATTAGAAAAGATGACTTGGCATATTTTTCCTCACAAAGCAAAAGCAAAATATTTCAGTAGATTAGAAGAGTGAAAGGAGAATTTCCTTACTAAATAAAAGGACCCAGCAACAGTGTCTGCTATAAACTTCCAGAATCTCCTCCGCATCAGCATCCGAGAAGGAAGACAGCTGCTGGAGTATTCATATTAGATGCTGATTTGAAATATTCTCCTAAATTAATGAACTAAGTCAATGAAGTAAGTTAATAGGCTGTTAGAAACTTTCTCACAATTTAAACTTGAAGCAGAATGAACGATGAAGATCAGCATGGCTATATTCTAGTAGACCACCAACAGGTCTACTGTTAGGGAGGTCTACAGGTCTACTGGCAGAAGGGACCTGCATGGCAGAGAGGAGTAGAGATGGTCTTCCTGTCTCTGCCTTCCCAAAAGCCTCTCCCAACACGGCATGCGTTTTACACAGAATATCCCAGATGGATGCTTAAAGGGTTCATTAATTGCCCAAACCCAGATTTCTGAGTATCTGTGCAACTCAGACTTCTGTAAAATAGGACGGGAGAAGTAAGAGGCAGCAAAAGCTGGGGGAAAGGGAGTTAATTCAAGATGTGTGTGCAGGGATGCTAATAAACATCAGGAGTCAGCAACAGCTCCGAATGCCTTCCTTCAGATCAAACACTCAAGAATTGACTATTTCAATTGAAATAATTATCAGTACACAAATTGAGTTTTAAATACAGCTGCTCGTCTGTGACATCAGGCACAACTTTGTAGTTTTGGTTTTGCTAAGAACTGCAGATTGTATTAGTCATAACATTAGTTACGATGATCCTTAACCTTTAAAGGAGCGAATACGTGGCCCACTAACATTTTCAGAGGAAAACCTTCATAACGCTCTAACAGCCAGAACAATCCATCAGTGCCTCTCATCTTTACATTCTTTGCTTTATTCTTTTGTTCTGCCTGTCTGCTTTGACAACCTGCGCACTCTTCTACTGCCAAGACACGAGTAATCACAGAAGCATCAATCACAGGGTGGTAACGATACGTTTTAGAATGTTAACTCAGGTGGTTTTGGTTTAGATTAACAAAAAAAACAAACCACAAAGCTCCAGAAGAATGTGCAATAATAAAATATGGCCCTTCCTAACTGCAGTAGCAAGAGAAAAATAGCTAATATGAACAAAATTCTCAGCTGTTTAGTGCGTATATAATCCCCTCCCCTTTCTTTGCTAGACAGAGCACAGTTCAACTAACCAAACCTACAGGGTCACTTGGGAAGGTTCCTAAGAGTTTTGTGTCTGTCACTGAAAGCTGTTTGTAAAGCAACAAACTTTCTCTCTGCAGAAGGTAAGGTGAGTTAAAGGGTGTGACACCACCAGGCCGAACTCTACCTCTACCGGCAGCTTATACAGAAACTGCCAGAGCCTGTGCTAGTCCTTCTCCCACAAGCAGACTATAAACAGATGAAATATGAGAGAAGCATGCAGTCCGCTTTCTAAGTACTAGGAACACACATGCAGAAATCGTTTCGCTGGTAAAGGGCAGTGCAAGGTCTGGTGTTACCCCCAAACTGTTCCTCAGTAACATGCACAAACATCTACGGTTTTACTCTAGGACTGAGACGGACAGAAATGGAAGCATGATTTACTGTATTTATGCCAGATTAGCTGTGCTGAGTTTGGCTGGGAGAGAGTTCACTTTCTTCACAGTAGCCGGTACGGGGCCGCGTTTTGGATTTGTGCTGGAAGCCGTGTTGACAACACAGGGGTGTCTCCGTCCCTGCTGAGCAGGGCTTGCGCAGAGCCAAGGGCTGCTCTGCCCCTCACCCCACCCCACCCGCGAGGGGCTGGGGGGCACGAGGAGCTAGGGGGGACACAGCCGGGACAGTGACCCCAGCTGACCCCAGCGACGTCCCACACCACGTGGGGTCATGCTCAGCACATAGAGCTGGGGGGAGGAGGAGGAAGGGGGGGACGTTGGGAGCGATGGCGTTTGCCTTCCCAAGTCACCGTTAGGCATGATGGAGCCCTGCTCTCCTGGGGATGGCTGAGCCCCCGCCTGCCCGTGGGGGGGAGGGGATGGATTCCCTGGGTTGCTTTGCTTGTGCGCGGCTTCTGCTTTACCTGTTAAACTGTCTTTATCTTGGCCCATGAATTTTCTCACTCTTACCCTTCTGATACTCTCCCCCGTCCCTCCAGGGGCCTTGAGCGAGCGGCTGCGTGGGGCTGAGCTGCCAGCTAGGGTTAAACTATGACACTAGCAAATGGAAATGTACAGGTTCTATTTTTCAGGTTATTTTACTGATTAATATTCATTTGCTCACTCCCTATGTATTGGGTCAGATTAAGGCTGTATATACAATCTTATGAACTTCAGCTGATGCAGAGCACAGTTCACTCAATTCACAGCAAAGTGGGAAGAAGTAGTATGCAAATCTCAGGTGTCACAATATAGTGACAAAAAAAAATCAGATCTTTTTTTTTCGGGTTAAAAATTAGAACACTTTGAAATGAGAGATGAATGGGATCCTGGAAACACCTGCTTCAGGAAGTGTGATCAAACCCTACTCTATTTGAAGATGGAACTTGAGAAGATCACGATGCAAGTCATCCCACAGAGTAGCCTACCAAGATCTGGAAAATCTAGAAGAAATAAGCAGCATTTCTGCAGTAGAAAGTCGAGGGAAGACGTAGAGACAGTAGGATGGGGAGGATCCGGAAACGGCGAAAAGAAGAGACACGTGGAAACACCGGGACAGGAATGGAAGGAGGAAAGTAGAAGAGTTAGAGAAGAGAAAGGTGTGGAGGGCACTTCATGAAGGAGAGACAGACTCACGAGGAGAAAAGGAAAGCCTGTAATAGGCAGTGTGATCACTGAGGCCACACAGTACCCCAAAACAGTAAAGGCTTCATGATACCACCTCAGCGTCCTGCTGCAGAGCAAAACATTAACTAAAGACAACACTTGCACAGGCTTAAAGGAAAAATTTGCCAGAGATAGAAAAATGTTTTGCAATTGTATTAACCTCTCTTCTGGGAATCTCTGTCGTTCTTTAATATAGCATCACCCAGTAACAACAGGTAAAAAGACACCTCTGCGTGCCATAAAAGCAGTGCTCATAAAGCTAAGAGCTTCCACTGCTGCACGTCGTCACATGAAGCACAGAAGAACCTACGGTCTTTCTCATGCAAATTAATTGAGTGTTGCGCTTTAGATAAAACATGCTAAAACCCAAATTCTTTGGAACACACATAAAAATGTGATTGGTAGGTAGCAGAAAAAGAGAGTAAAATTTGTAATGCAGATTTATGCCTCCTTCTATTGCCATTTAAGATTTCACTGGTGCTATTTTAACCTCTTTTCCAGCTCTTTTCTGTAAGAACAGGGGGAAGTCAAGTGAATAACATGTAAAGGAATAGTAAAAGTCTTATGCCTCTCTGAGAACAAAAAACAAGCTGTAGAAATAGATACAGTTTCTGTTCTCAGCAATGATTTTTTTTTACTAGAAGTTTCCTCAGTTATACCCCTTTTTCTCCACAGTCTCTATAACTGATAAACTGAAGCAGGCAGCTTCCATCACTAAAACATTCCTAAATTCCTTTAAGGTTTTTTTTTCCATATCACTGACCCAATAATAAAAGGCTCTGACATTTTATAGTGGCCTTTGAGGAAGGCACAGATCACCTACAATCAATTTTTAACATCCATCTCCGCAGCATCAAGACAATTACTATCCATATTAGAAGCCTTTGCAGCTGAAGAACTATTAGAATACATGCCATCAATAAAAAATAATTAAAAAATCACCCGTTGAAGTATCTGTTTGGAATTTTGTTAGTCTGTGGCTCTGAAAGATGAAAAGAACACTCGTTCCAGAAGTGGCATCTCTCAGCTTTCAATGTATTGTCACATGTATATTATTATCTGGGTGCTAATACCAGAATACCGGTTTCAGAGAGGCCAGGATAGTGAGGGATGCACCTTGGACCAGGTGCAGTCCTGGTACGTACCTGGGCAACCACCTCATGTGTAAGCCTGAGCTGCCATACCCTCAGCTATCTATTCCATGGTCTTAATGGAACCTCACCGAGTGTCTGTGTGTGGACACATACGTACATACACCAATGAATATATATATACACACGCAAGTACACCAGCTGCCAGCAGCATGATCAGCGGCAGCAGATATAGCTCAGTTGCTAATTCAAGAGACATGACAAGGGGCTACAAAGACACCCCCTTGACTGACTTGATACGTGGCAAAATAGAGCACGATACTCTTTGCTGTACCAACGAGTCCTGATCGTCCGCACTTTGGAAAACCATGCACGCTTCAAACTCTATCGGAAAGGATGAAGAAACCACGGCGGTGAGTAGGTCACTACTATGTTTGTGTGGATTTGCTTTCTGCGGCTCTGAAGAGAATTCAAAGATAACTGCGGAATTGATTATACTGGTCCAGTGACAACAGGACAGGTTGCACGGTTCCAGTCAGAGGACGGCGGCAGCTCCTTGCGCAGCTGCAGCTGGCGAAGGGCACCGCGCCGCTGCTGATGTACGGCGCTGCTGAGGTAGCTGAGGATCCAGAGGATGCATTAGCATTCCGTATCTACAGACTTGGCTTGTACTTCTTATCCTGCGCCACGTGTAATCGTCTTATCGCAACCTTTAGCTGTTTCTGACCTAATTGCAATTTGTGATCTTCTCTGCCCTGATAAAGTAAATGATGGTACTCCTTTCATCTGAAGTGTTGAGATAACTTAATGAATAATTAGGCGATCATGTCATCCCTATGTTCCCTCTGCCTGTGTCATTTCACCTATGTTTACGGACCCTGTGATCTGACTTTTCCTCTAAATGTGGCCCCCGTTTTTGTTTGAAAAAAACTAGAAATTTTCTGCAAAATGTTGAAAATTCGTTAAAGTTATGTCTTAGAGGGTTTTCAGTTCCCCACACTTAGAGGTTGAAGCAGCTACAGGGGATATAAAAGGCATTATTGATTCTGAATTTCAATAATCTGCATATTTTTGAAAATCTGGCCCGGAAGATATGTATCATCTGGCCTTTCTGTACGTTGTGGGAATAAAACCCAAGTTACTTCTCAATACAGAAAAGGAAGCAGGAGAGCAGAGGTACAGCGACGTCTACCTAAAGGAGTAATGAAAAGCTTTTAGGGGCAAAGCCTGCCCAGCATATTCACATCATTATGCCCTAAACAAAACTAAAATCTGTTAATCCAATTAATGAATGAAAGTACAGCAGTTTCTGTGCATTAACGTGAGCAGTTGTATAGCAATACAGATTGTCTAAAAGTGTAAGAGACTCATCTGCTTTGGAATGCTATCCTGTTAAGAGGAAACATGAATAAGAAAATAAGTCACTGTTTAAGTGTGGCTGTGAGCAAACGCTATTGCTGTAAGGCAGAGCGTGGGTGGAGACGCTGGAATCTCTTTGGGATCAACTGCTGCACTATCACATCTAGAACTAACACTGTTGAAGCAAGTCCACAAATTATAAAATCACATTTATTTGTTTCTAACCCTGTTTCTTCAATAGTGTTCGTTTCCCACTAGATAGCATGTTTGTTTCTATTAAACCACTCTAATAAGAAATGAATAACAGCAGCTACAGCAAAGCACGTAGCATCCATTCGGCTCGCTAAACTTTCACCACAAGAAAGTGAAGGTGTCATTTACAATAGATTAATAGATAAAAGAAGACTGACTGAAGTCCCTGTGGTATTACTTAGTAACTGAAATAAATTTCACCTTTGTTTCATCTTCTTTCAGATTATTACTTTATCTGCTTCACAGATAATTCTCCATTTACCAAGCAACAGAATTTTGAGAGGGATACTGAAGATCAACATTATAAAACCTGTGCCTTGGCCCATAATAGCTTTGATTTTTCAAAAGGCATGAGCAACTCCAGACTTTCAGGGAAATCCAAGAAATGTTCACATGAGAACTTTTTTGTCAGGAGGCAAGTTAATCTGTCTAAATGACTAATGACAGGCGCCTGCATTTGCAAATGTGAGCTCAAAAATCTGCTAGCTTAGCAGTAAGTTCAACATTCAGAACAGGAAGTTGATTACTATTTTTATTATTTAAATAAAGGAAGCATCTGTTTCAAAGATAGATGTTGATACTGTTATGTGCTGGAAATGACAATATACACATGCATACATACCTGTGCGTGTAGAAACGCTTCTTCCCTAAAGAACTATCTCAAAATAGCAAAACTGAAGATTTGCTTTCTTCAAAACAGGTGAGGGGGAAAGAGAGGGAGGGAAGGAGAGGGGGAAAAGAGGGGGGGAAAGAGAGGGGGGGAAAGAGAGGGGGGGAAAGAGAGGGGGGGAAAGAGAGGGGGGGAAAGAGGGGGGGGAAAGAGGGGGGGAAAGAGGGGGGGAAAGAGGGGGGGAAAGAGGGGGGGAAAGAGGGGGGAAAGAGGGGGGGAAAGAGGGGGGGAAAGAGGGGGGGAAAGAGGGGGGTGAAGGGGGGAAGAGGGGGGGAAGGGGGGGGGAAGAGAGGGGGGGAAGAGAGGGGGGAAGAGGGGGGGGGAAAGAGAGGGGGGGGAAAGAGAGGGGGGGGAAAGAGAGGGGGGGGAAAGAGAGGGGGGGAAAGAGAGGGGGGAAAGAGAGGGGGGAAAGAGAGGGGGGAAAGAGAGGGGGGAAAGAGAGGGGGGAAAGAGAGGGGGAAAGAGAGGGGGAAAGAGAGGGGGAAAGAGAGGGGGGAAGAGAGGGGGAAAGAGAGGGGGGAAGAGAGGGGGGAAGAGAGGGGGGAAGAGAGGGGGGAAGAGAGGGGGGAAGAGAGGGGGGAAGAGAGGGGGGAAGAGAGGGGGGAAGAGAGGGGGGAAGAGAGGGGGGAAGAGAGGGGGGAAGAGAGGGGGGAAGAGAGGGGGGAAGAGAGGGGGGGAAGAGGGGGGGAAGAGGGGGGGAAGAGGGGGGGAAGAGGGGGGGAAGAGGGGGGGAAGAGGGGGGGAAGAGGGGGGGGGAAGAGGGGGGAAAGAGAGGGGGAAAGAGGGGGGAAAGAGAGGGGGGAAGAGAGGGGGGAAGAGAGGGGGGGAAGAGAGGGGGGGAAGAGAGGGGGGGAAGAGGGGGAGGAAGAGGGGGGAAAGAGAGGGGGAAAGAGAGGGGGAAAGGGGGGGAAGAGAGGGGGGGAAGCAGAGGGGGGGAAAGCGAGGGGGGGAAGAGGGGGGGGAAGGGGGGGAAGAGTGGGGGAGAAAGAGGGGGGGAAGTGGGGGGTGAAGAGGGGGGTGAGGAGGGGGGGAAGAGGGGGGGAAGAGGGGGGGAAGAGAGGGGGGGAAGGGGGGGAAAGAGGGGGGAAAGAGAGGGGGGGAAAGAGAGGGGGGGAAAGAGAGGGGGGGAAAGAGAGGGGGGGAAAGAGAGGGGGGGAAAGAGAGGGGGGGAAAGAGAGGGGGGGAAAGAGAGGGGGGGAAAGAGAGGGGGGGAAAGAGAGGGGGGGAAAGAGAGGGGGGGAAAGAGAGGGGGGGAAAGAGAGGGGGGGAAAGAGAGGGGGGGAAAGAGAGGGGGGGAAAGAGAGGGGGGGAAAGAGGGGGGGGAAAGAGGGGGGGAAAGAGGGGGGGAAAGAGGGGGGGAAAGAGGGGGGGAAAGAGGGGGGAAAGAGGGGGGGAAAGAGGGGGGGAAAGAGGGGGGGAAAGAGGGGGGTGAAGGGGGGAAGAGGGGGGGAAGGGGGGGGAAGAGAGGGGGGGAAGAGAGGGGGGGAAGAGGGGGGGGGAAAGAGAGGGGGGGGAAAGAGAGGGGGGGGAAAGAGAGGGGGGGGAAAGAGAGGGGGGGAAAGCCCCTTTGAACAGATCCAGAGGGATTATTTTATATCATGTATTTTAAGAGAGAAAATGAACAGTTCCTCTCTTTCCGGATGAGAGTTTCTGGGAAGTAATCTTTTCAGTAAATGTGAACTAAGACTGTTCTTTTGCATTACAGCTTTAAAAGCCACCAGTCTGTGTTTCAAGACAGCTAACAGGAAATATATCTCACTAATAGGAAATATGTCTTCTGCACAGAATGGCACGGTGAGCAGCAGCAGCAGCATCAGGCTGACAGACAAGAAACCGAACGGCACAAACCCAGACACTGCCTTCCTCCTTAAGGAGCGCTGCACGGCAAAACCTCATCTTCCTCACTCACTCATCTGTAAAGTGACAAAGCACTTATTCCCCTGTTCAAGTGTTTTGGCATCTACTGTTGGAAAGGCAGAAGACCAAGATCATCTGCAAAAATACGTTTGTACAACGTGAAATCTAAAACCAGATCATCGGTACTAGTTGATTTTACTTCTGAAAAATTTTTGCTTACTATTAAGCTGTAGAAGGCAGCGATTTCTGCCCTGAACCGACACTTGGGACAGTAGAATTTTGCATAGCTGGGAAGGTAAATCAGAGTGCAAACAACGAGAGAAAAAGCAAGATGTACAGATGGTAGGAATATGACGGAAGGATCAGGGTCAGAAACAAATCAGGAAAAAAGAATGAATTTATTGCACAGCTTCTTGCTGTATACTAAGTAAATAATTTATAATTAGTTTGAAATTATTACTAACTTAAGAATAAAACTGTGATGAAATGATAATCAAAAGATCTTTCGGCAGCTAATGAATTCTTAAAAATAAAAGCAACAAAATAAGCTAGTCTAGCTAGATTTACTTGACCTGGAGTAACTGAGTAATGCTGCATATCTTAAACTCTGCAGAAGGAATAAAAAATTGGAAGTTTCCTGTGATAATAAATAAAGTTAGAGATATTCTGTTGAATAAATTGACAGAAATACAAGTAACAGCAGGATTTGCACCAAAGGAGCCCTCTTGTACCAGTACAAAGAGTGAATTTTAAGCTCACTGACTACACAACAATTTCAACATACACACCTGAATTATGATTCCCTTTTAAATACAAAAACTCACACGGATATCGATTTTATTTCAAAGAATTGAAATCGTTTGCCAAGCTCTATTTAAAGGGCTGGACTAGTACTGGCCTTCGTGACCCTGATATTGGCTCTTTTGAAATGAAAACCACACAGTATAGTAGGAATTGAAAATGCAAAAATGTGGCAGAAGGAAAGTAATCTTAAAATAGTGGTGCTTATTCCGCTATTATTTCTAACGGTTAGCCGACTGCAGGCTTTAGGATCACAGTAAGACATTGCGTATCCTGGCCCTTAATTACCATGGCAAAAATGGCACGGCGTTTGGCTGCTATGTCAACAGCATGTTATGTTGTCATCAGGAGCTGATCAATCTCTTGTGAGCTCAAATTGGTTACAGCTCTTTCTTTAACCGATCTACAATTGATGAATGAAGGTGAGAAGTCATCAGTAATAGCTAAAAATAATCTAACAGTAAAAACAAAAGCCAACCACTGACTTTTTTATCTTTTCATTGTTGTAGGTATATGGAAAACCAATGAATAAAGCCAGAGTTTTTGTGTGTCAGTAACTAAAACAGTACGACCATAATTTGCCCACTACCGATACCACTGCGTTCACTCTCAGCATGCTATCTGCTAGATGATGGTACTTCAGCAGAGGAAACAACCCAGCTGGAATACTTTGATCATGCATTTTAATTCCACACCCTCTTTTCCTTAGGCAGAAAATGTACGCTTTGCTTGCTCAAAATTTCTTCCATATCTATATACCTATATATTCATTAAAAAACTCAGTTTACCAATTCTTATATGATGTAATTACATGGAATTCATATGTATATATAATACATGTTAGCATTCCACGATGATGGTAGCAATATTTATTAATTATTCTCTTGCCAATCCTGTTAGCAGTCAGGAAGAAGTGAAAACTAATGCTGAAAACTTCTGGAAACTGGATGAATTGAGCCTTAAGCAACTACTTTATCCTCTGAAGAATCTTTTTGATTTTAAGTTAGAGCGAACAGATCAAGTAGAAAAACAGACAGGAAAATAGAGGGACTCATCTTTGTTACGACATGCTAAGCTTCGCTTCGGTAATGGTCAGAATCTGGGTCAGAAGGGAGTAACATTGCAGCTCCTCACTGTTTATCATTTTCCAGGAAGAGCTTTAGCGCCGGACAGGCCGAAGCAGCCGTGCCCCGCAGCGGATTCCCCAAACCACCGTCCCAAGTGAAGCTGCGACCCGTGCCCACAAACACGATGACAATTAAGCTTCCTTTCAAATGCATAAGCAGCTAATGGCATAAACCTCCGCACAGCCACGCATAGCTTTTGAAATGACTCCTCACGAGTGCTAGCACGTTTGTCTGATAACACATACTCTCTAAATGGCCATGATCCAAGAAGTATTATAAAAAGACTTCTGAGATAATAAAACAAGTCCAAGGAGGAGTGCCATTTGACATTCTTGCAGTTATGCCGTCAAGACTCTTTTTTAAAAGAAATGCTGAAAGTAGCAGATTTGAGAGAGAAAACGGGGGTTGTTCAGAGCAAGGGAAAGGTCAGCCTAAGAGACAGCATGCGCAAATACGCGTGACCGCTAGAGAGAAACACAAACAGGACTGATAAAAACTGAAGGTTGCTTAGAGAACAGAGCAGAAAGCGCACGGATCTAGAAAACCTTTACCGTGACACAGCAGTTCAGCCGCAGGCAGACCCTGCGCAGCAGAGCACAGCTGTACTGCTGCAGAAGTGTCAAAAATTATTCTGGCCACAGAAATCTATTATGGCGATGGAAGGCAAAGAAATAGGTAACTCCTGAAAATAACGCAGAGCAAGAACTATTAATTCTGGATTTCAGCTAAGGGTTAGAGAATAAGAAAGTGAGATAAGTTTTTAAGCCTGTGAAAGTCAAGGTAAAGGAAAAAAGACCTCAGAACATTTGGAGGTGGAAAAGAAAGCTTTGGGTGGGATGTGAGACACGTGAAAGAACAGAATGATCAGGACAAAAATCTTGAGGACACAAAAAATTACTTAAAGAAACTGGGCAAAAGACACATCAGTTTGCAGCAGGAAGCTTATTTCATCTTTCCAAGTGACCATTCGGTCCAAATGACGAAGACTAAGTCCTGTTCTGTAATTGCAGAACGTTAATTATTTTAGAGATGGTATTAAAGGAAAGAATAAACACCAGCTGAGAACACTGGCATAGTAAAGATACACTGAAACGGCGGGGATTCAAGCAGTAAGAACCTCCTTCTTTATTTACATTGATTTTTTCCCAAATATTATTAAACTAATATCACAAGAAATTGATCATTAGTATCCAAGCAAAAAAAGGCAAAAAAGGCCACGTGAAAATACGAGAGGTACAGCATTCGTTTCTCAAACTCTGGTGTATGGACCACATTTCAAACTGCATTCATTTATTAAATGGAATAAGTTACATTTTTGCCAAGATATAGGTTGAGTTGAAATACCTCCAAAGTGCAAAGTAATGATTTTTGCAGGAACTCAGCACTCCTCCATAGCATCCGCTCGAGAGGGCACAAAGTCACTCATAGCAACAGCAGAATTTTAGTTTTATCCAATTCAGGCACATTTAAGGATGAGGATTTCCAGCCTATTGCTAACCTGCATCCTTATTCTATGTACTGCTATGGTTAGGAACATATTTGTAGACGCACTTAAGGTTATGACACTGAACAGAACAGAAGGGTGGTGCTACTATAAGAAATAAGCAACATGGAATTTTGTCCTCAGAATTAACCTGCTCTCTGTTGTAGACGCTGGAGCTAACAATTAACCATGCATCTATCTCTAAAGAAAAGCACCTGGGATATAAAACAGTATGCCGTAAATGTCTATTGGTAACACTACAGGTATATTTGGGAAACAGGGGTTGCGACATCAACCTGTGCTGCCAATCCCTGCATCACCTGCATACGTCCTTTCCCTTAGTACAGCTACCTCGGGTTGGTTTAAACAATAACCTTTTCTTTCCTCCTCTCCAAAAAGGCAAAACCAGATAGAACGATTAAAGCTATTTTAATTTTTGAGAGAGGTAAACCAATTTAAGATCTGTAACTTTGTCTCCTAAATTTAATGATTCTGCTATTGATAATCTTAGCAGTATAGTTTTAGGAGAATTTATATTTAAAATTTGCTTTTATGTAAATACACAGGAGCTGAAGGTGAGTTTCTCCTTTCAGATCAGCCCTCTCAATTGCATAAATTTAATATTCTGTGCCAAGTGCTACAGGCCACTGTATCTTTTATTTCCCACAGCTCCCACATATCACATTACTGTACCTGATCACGAGAGCCTGTTAGCTGAGATTCATTTACAGAGAGATTAACAAAAGGCCTGATACACAAACCAGTTTTCATCACTCAGGTTTCCATCTAGATATGTGGAGTTTTAATCGCCCCTATCGCTATCTATACCTATGAAGACTTAAATACATTCAAATTCTGCTTAATTTGCATTCGAAGAAAACACAAAACAATGTAAGTACACTTTTTATGGAGTCTTCTTGCCCACTCGAGCTGGAAAGCACCATGCCAAAGACAGTGCAATAATTTACTTGAGGTATTTCCAAATTACCTCTGTAGAAAAGGTAATTAATATTCCTATTTCTGGTACCATGACCAACGTTAAATAGGAATTAAAGTATTTTATTCCATGTTGACATTTCTATGCCCGACAACTGAAGAGTCTGTAACCTACCAGACCATGTCAAATGTGTAAAAAACCATCTGATGTTTGGAACAAATGAAAAACAATTGTCATCTCACCTTCTGCAAAGCCATGCACTTTCGAGATAGCAACAGATTCTCGCACCACACTGTGCTGCTCTCTAGCAACAGCATCGACAGGTTGGACATTTCACTCCTGTTCTCAGAGCTGCTCATCTCCATAGCTTGCTCATCTCCATAGCTTGCTCTCATTCAGAGCTGTTTGGTCCTTCGGAGCAAATCATGGTGACTTCTTTAAAATTAGCTTTAAAAATGCCACAGGCAGGATGTTGGAGCAGCAGTAAGCTTTTAAAATAATCTGCTGTAATCATGAACGAGTTCAAATAAATTTCATTATCTTTATTACTCTTGAAATCACTAAATAGTCTGAAGATCACTTTAAATATAGTTTAAGAAAGTAAGTGATAATAATCACTTTCTCATGGCAAAACATGGCAACCGCATGCGGTCTTTTTCAGAATGAATCTTCACCTCAAAAAAGGCAAATTCTTAAGCACAATGTACATTTCAGAATATTAATAGGTTTACTTGATCATTTGTAGTAAAATAATTTTTATATTGCTTAAAAAAAAATCATGAAAACCCCCTATAAAAATTAAGCTGCAAATTATTCTGCTATAGAAATGGAAAAAGCCCCACTATCTGTCCCAGCCAGAGAGATTTTCTTAACAACAGGGAACACTTAGCCTTATGATTCCTACCACTACCAGCAAACAAACTTTCTTTTCTAGAAGTAATCAATAAAAATAATCCTCTGCTTCCATTGTTTATTGATTAAAATTAATGTTGCAGTCTATTTATTTATACACTGAGATTTTTATATTCTTTTTATGAAAATGTATAATCCCCTTAAAATAAACCCCGAGGTCACTTGTTTACGTGTAGCTCTTGGGGTCTAAATTAGCCTTTGCTTAAGAACCTGACGAGAGCAGCAAGCCAGTCCGGGAGCAGCCGTTCTCCCCACGTGGTGCGTGTCTGACAGTGCGGAGACGTGCTCTAGAGCTCCTGAAACAACCCCCTCAACGTCGTGTCTAGGAGGACACTCATCACTGCGCGATCTGCTCCTATTGTACGATGCTCTCCATGGCTGTAATTTCTAAATCTTGATGCTGTTACACATATTTGATATCGGTTTATGATTTCCAAACAAGCTTGATTGCTAATATCCTAATTAGGAGGTCTAGATGCAGAAGTGACAGCGACACCTGCAACAGCACGGACCTCCAGGAAATTTACCCAGGGTGCCATGGCGAGCCTGCATCCAGCCTACAGCCTGCCTAATTTTTTTCCAGCACAAGTATTGCTACATCATACTTCACTTACTGCTCTGACTGCAGAATAGGCTTATCCAGGGATTACTCATCTGTTGCAGGACTTTTGTATGAGCAAAGTCAGAGGAGCCAATCAAGCCTCCGCCGCTATCAGTGGCTCAACTAGAAGTAAGTTTGGAGAGGCAGATAATGACTGTGATTGAACTCATTAGGCTGCACCTCCTGTGTACAGGCTCAAAATATATTTCAGGTGCATTAAATCGAACCCGCTACCACCCATACTAAGACACTGGCATTAGATTTTTATAAACATATCAAGATTCAAAAAAACCCAGTACCAAATAGGTTTCTGTGTTTGTGTGCTACTGTTAATGTTTTGATGCCTAAAATGTGCAGTTAAGGCATAGTACCTTAAACACCATGGAGGTGACTTCATTGAACGAGAGGAAACAGCCTCAAGCTGCGCCAGGGGAAGTTTAGGCTGGATATTAGGAAAAACTCCTTCAACAAAAGGGTTGTCAGGCATTGGAACAGGCCGCCCAGGGAGGTGGTGGAGTCTCCATCCCTGGAGGTATTCAAAAGAAGGGTAGACGTGGTGCTTGAAGGTATGGTTTAGTGGCGGACTTGGCAGTGATGGGTTAGCGGTTGGACTCGATGGTCCTAAGGGTCCTTTCCAACCTTAATGATTTTATGGTTCTATGATTCTATGAATGATGTTTTAATTTTTTAATAATGATATGAAGTCAGCGTTGAAACCAAGGCTGGAATTTCAAGTTAAAGTTACTCCTTTACATGCAACTGTATAAAGAGCATGGGGTACGCGAATAGAGAGGCTTCTGAAATGCCCTAAATCAATGTGGGCAAATCATTAGTCCCTTGAAAAAGCTATCAAATAATGCAGGTATTCAAAGGAAGAGCTAAATGCGCACTACAGAATACCGGTTTGAATATTGGTTTCTTTTTCTTCTCCCTATTGTACTTCTCAACCAGCCTTCTCTGAATATGAACTGCGAGTCCTCAAACCTAAGTATTCACCACTTGGAAAAAAAAAAAGACGTATGTGACAATTCCATGATTCCAACAGCTCTGTGCAGCACTGTAATTTCACTTAAGATCTTCTCACAATTTTGTTATCCAAAATCTGACGCCAAAGGAGGTTAAAATAATAAACCTGTTCGCTTACTGCATAGCGAAGATGAACAATTGAATGTTGATCAAGAGCAAGAAATTATTTTGTGTTCTGTTTCATCTCTTTTGCTGCTTTCTGTTTCTCCACCTCAGCCTTACATCTCTATGACAATCATTACACAAACTACATCATTCTGCAGCCCACACAGGCAGTTAACAATTTATCCCTGTTGTCTCAATCGTATCCACTTATGAAAACGGCAATCATCCTTGATCTAAGATTCCGATAAGTGAATATGAATAATTAATTTTATCCCTTGAGTCTCAACACTAGTTTCCACTGTCCCTTTAATTACTTGGACAAACAAGTTGGGATCTCATTTCTGCACCTATTAAGCCACAAATCTTTTAACATGATCAAAGAAACAGTCTTAATACCCTTGATCTCCCCATAAAACTCTAAGTTAACAGTGAATCATGTCACGGCCTTCCACAGAGAGCACTGCATTTCTGAAATTTCAGATGTGTGTCAGCTACTTCACTTGCATCTGTTGAATCTACAACCAAGCTGACTACACACCTGATGAGTAGCTGTACAGTTAGCCCTGTTAAAAAACTCTGCTTTTCGTGTTGTTCAGTCTGTATCGCTCTTAAGGCAGTGAAATCTCACTCTCCCCATTAGAAAAATCCCAAGCAGGAGACGGAAAGCTTCAATCACTAGAGAAATCAATCCAGCTGTTGCACAAATTCACCTTTTTTTTTCTTCCCTTTCAAGGACCAGATTTCAGTGGTTACTCAGATTCCTCCCAAATACCAACATGACATCTGCCACTCAATAGGTTGTCTGGCTTTTGCGCTGACGCTAGGATTTCTTTCAAGCTCAGGACTATGCTTTGTATCGAATTGCTCACCTTCACAAAAAGATAAAATACCCTCTGGCTAGCTTAGTCAAGATCTCCAACAGGAGCACAAATGAAAAGCAGAATTTGTATTATCACTGTTCATTTCAGAAATAATGTGAGCTTAAAACTAAATTTCAGCATAAACGATCCACCTTTGATCATCTCATTATCTGACCACGCCTAAATGGGAAACATATCATGCTATAAATGGCACAGTCTGATTAATTCAAACTCATCTCATGAAATTAATATTTAACCTGAATATTCACTGGAATCCACTGAAACTCAAAACAATTTCAAAAGGGTTACTTTTGTCTCAGAAAGAAAGAATCGATGCATGAGCTGTCTTTTTGGTATTTACAGTAAAAGCCAAAACATTCTATTAGACCGTTTATCAGCTTTAACTCATATAAACCACAATGCATTCTTAAAGAGCTCTATAAGATTTAAAAGAAAGAACTGCAGTTTTCTATTCCATTATGCCTTCCAAGCTTGCAGAAACTGCAAATATTATGCTTTCTCACATCTCGTTGCCAAAGCTGAACCCCAGGTTAAGTGGATAGAGCTTTCTTTAACAGTTACGTAAGATCAACACTGAAAATGGTCCCAAAGCATATATTTTATATGATCTATAAAGTTTGCTTGTATTATATAACAAATTGTTTTCCTCCAGACGCAATTTACCGTTTTAAAAAACCTTATTTTGCGCTCATTTTTGCACTAAAAACCGGACATACGTCTGACATGGCCGCTATTTGATATACATCAACAGCTAATTAAATCAGTCACAGTTATGTCATTGTTTAACACAGCTCGTAGTCCAAACAAATCTTTTCCAGCTCATATTCCAGAAAGAGCCTTGTAACAGAATAACCTCCAGAGGAGGAGGAGGTTGATTTAATGGTTTGGGCAAAGGCTGCGGGCGGAGCCGACGTGCGGCAGAGCCGGCAGCGGCAGGAGTCGCCCTCCTTGGGCACTTCCAGCAATTTAAGGGTGTGGCAGAATCTGCGCCGTGCCCACAGCAAGGCGCAGCAGTGAGCATCCCCACGGCTTTGCAGAGTTTGGTCCTTAATTTCTCCATACATGGTTCCCTTATTGATGGTGGTATTTCTTCCCCCTCAAAGTTGTATTTGTAACAGACTAAATCTGTTATAAGAGAGTCAGTCCAAAGCACCATTTTGAGGACACTGAGAAGATCCTTTCTTTCATGTATAGGATAATCAGATAAAAAAAATACAAGAGCTATTAACAAAAGAAAAAACATCCTCTGTTATTGTAAGTGTACTTCTTGATCAGAGAGTAGCAGCACACAATTAATCCATAAACTTCACGGAAATGACATTAATGTAGAGCCAGTGGAATATTCCTCTATCCCTAAGCGTGCTGCGGCCAGGTGCCCCAGCTGCCTAGATGGCTTGCCCCCAAATAACGTCCAGAAGAGAGAAATCAAAAGTTCATTTTCCTCCTTTCAGTAGAAATAACTGGAGCGTATTTAAACTTTTCCACATGTGAACTTTTCATCACAACTTGTTTTAGGAATTTGGAGGAGCACATCAGCATCAATTGCATAAAAGGAATAACAAATCAGGCTCCAAACGACATGGCCCGTCTACGCACAGAGCAACCTCAGTTCCTGCAACGTAATCTCATGTTTTGATTTCCTGCTAAGAACTCTATGGATTTGTGACAAACTAAGAGCATAAAGGGGTCAGTGTGTTATAAACGAGCCGTTAATTTACTTTGCTTGATTATCTAAATATGACGATAAAAATACCTGAGAACAAGCAGAAGACCTCATGTATTAAATGGAAAAAATAATGAAGATGTGAATTCCCTTCGTCTATCACATACTGACTTCAGGTAAGCCAGGGTCCTACCTATACATCTTCAGTGATGGTATTAACCAAGGATACATGGATTTAATTAGGTACAGAACCATTAAAAGTGATGAACTAAGCTCAGCTGGTAAGGAGAAAGACAGTTTGTCTTGTCACTTACTAACATTATACTCAGTGACAGAAATGCAAAATTCTAAATAAGTAACTGATTTTTAGAAAAATTTCCTCTACGCTTGCAATCAACTCTACGCAATTAGGATATATTCACTGAACGAATGAAGGAAGAAGCGAAAAGGAATTCGGATGACAACTTCTTCAAAGGCATCACTGATTGTATTATCTGTCCTTCTGGGACAAAACCAGTGGCTTTGCAGAAAGGTACACAACAAAAAAGGGCTGGTATTTACATACCAGGATGATTGCGAAGCAGTGAAAATCACCCCACAGACTTACCCACTGTGCTGTAACAAAATCAGAGGAGACACAAGGAAAGTCAAGAAAAAAATCATGTGGACAGAAAGCAGTCTACAAAGAAGCCACATCTGATTAATTTGGGAGTAGCCACTGGGCATTTTTTGGAAGTAAAGCACCACATACCCTAAAAGGAGTTATATAGACTTAGGGATTTGGCCTGAAAAAAAAGAATTGTTTTTTTCTGAACTTTCTTCTAAGAGTTTCTAAATAATCCATAAAAATGCTTCTAATGAAGCTAAATAAGGAAGTTAACATTTAATGATCCAAAATCCTTCTTGTGCATGTGCCAACACACAATAAAAACCCCCAAACCATCAGAAACACCTCCTCCCTCCTTTGCTAGGTTGGTACTTCAGCTAGTTAAATTTATACACGCACTGGGGTTTATCACAGACTATCATGGCATAGAAGTGCAAAAATAAACTGCATTACCTTACAGTATCTACAGTCGGATCCAGCAAAAGCTGTTGGAGATGGAAGGGGCCAAGTGAAAAGATAATCAGGCCAATCATGAGCCTGTTAGATCTGACTAGAAACACTTGGTTACACTGTGGTGGGAAACTCAAAATTTAACCCTATTTGTCAAGTTTTTATTTGAAAATACTATTGTATTTCGCTTTCTTTCTGTAACTACAATCACTTGATTATCATTTTTTGCTGGGAGAAGAAATAAAATCCAACCCAAAAACCAAAAGCAGACTCACTTGGAAAGAAAATTTTAGTCAAAGACTACTTGCTGCTGCTGAAATCTTATAAGGACTTCTTGGGTAGTTTGGCTTAATTTATTCTCCGAGGAACCTATTAGGAACAGTAATTATGAAACACGGAAGACGACTATCAAAAGGGAGTTGGAAAACCTGATAAGAGTATTCATACCAATAAGAAGATTAAGAAAAATAAGGATCTTGGCTGTCCAAAGAAACAACATTCAATAAATTACTTTTTTTTTTTAACAAACTGAATCTCAATGTTTTCATGCATCTGTCTGCTACAGCTCCTCTACCACTGTAGTAGTTTCTTTACAATGCATATGCATTTTAAGAAGATGGCTGTGCGAGAAGCAAAACATTCTGTGGCTGGAGGAGGAACAGCTCTCTCCTGTGCACTTTGCGCCCGCCCCAACAAGGCCGGACACAAGGATGCCGAGGGGTTGCTGCCAAGCTCAGGCTCTGCCTATCTTTCCCCCAAAGTCAAAGGACTACTTTGGATCTCTATCATTAAATCAACCACCAGTTTTTCATTAAATTTGTAGGAACGATGATCTAATGACTAATGACTTAAATATAATGACTAGATCTTATGACTAATGATTAGATCTAACGACTTCTGGCTCTGTCAAATTTGCATGAAATTAACCAATGTGTTGAAAGATGGGGAGGAGGTTGGGTAGTGAAAAATGACTGAACAGGCAGACATGGAGACTGCAAAATTTGTCCCTTAGGAAGCCAGTCTAATGATAATAATAATAAAAAAATAATCTAAGTGATCAATCAATCCATTTTAAATTTCTTTGACAACCGTTTCTCTTCAGAAGAGGCGTCAACTCCACAATCAAAATGTGCCAACAAACAAGGTTCAATTTGAGGCAGTTTCATATCAGCAGGAATTAAGTCAACCTAGTATTTATGAATCTTTCCACCCTTCCTCGTTGTAGGGAACATATTATACTGTGTATTCTAAATCTTTTCTCCAGTGAAGTAGGACATAGAAGTAAACAGAAAATGTGTGTCTTGCTGAAGAAAATGCTACAGTTCAACTGTGCTTTGGAGAACAAGTGAATATTATCTGAGGTTTGAAGGGAAGGGGTTCTTCAGTGGAAAAATGCATTTGGGATACAGGGCACAAGACTCATAAGGAAGGAAAAATTATGTAAATACACAGGTTTGTGCAGGACTAACACTCCCACCTTGCTGATGCTTGTTGCCAAAGCCTCTACAGTTAGCAGCTACCAAAGGAAATCAGGCCTGAGCACCCCAGCATAGAGGAGCTGCTGCAGGAAGGCAGCAACCCCCATTTTCTAAAACTCTTCCTAGTAATGGCAGCCACCATATTATAGTACTAGGTGGGGAAAATAAGATCTACAAGAAAGGTGGTTATTAAACAAGCCAGCAAGCCAGCCAATATCCCCCCACCAACATGAAACGATGCAAGGCAGTTAGCTAATGAAATCACTTCAGTGTTTACAAACAGCTAAAATAGCTTAGCTGTTCTTTAAAATTTACATGAAAACAAAAAAGAGAACATCAACTTCATGGTAAGATTATGATAAAATGCTTTCCACTTACCAGCAAACTCTGGCTATACATTTTCTTAAACAAGCGAAAGTAGAACAATTACATATTTTACCCCTTGCATTGCATTTTATTTCTTCGGTTTCTCTGAGTCTCTACAATATAAAGTTCAACTGAAATTTGATCTAAACTAAGTAATTCCAACCTAGATGCTTAAATAAAAGTAAAACACAGTAGTGAAAGCCCATAGATTTAAAAAATACTCAATAGGCGTCTTTAGTAAGGTACAATAAAAAGCAGATTCTCTTTCTGCATGAAGACTCTAAGGCATTAGAGAGCAGGCAAAATTTAGACGGGAGGCACAGCAAGACGCTTTCTACAAAGAGACCTGGAGGTTGGAATCTGGCTCTTTCTCCTAGGTAACAGCTGATTTGTTAAGCAAATCCACTCCTGAAAGGTTAGGTGGGTTTCCTAGACCTCTAAAAACGGACACGTGACAAATGCAACAAAACATTCACAAAGAAAACTCTTTTTAATGCACACATTTTAGTGTTTCTTCTTAGTCTGCAAAATGTGTTACACAGTCTTACCTGGCATTTATTAACATAAAGGAGAGGCTTTGGGGACAGACAAACTGGGGAAGCAGGTGAATGGAGGAAATCTGGAAAAAAGAATGCAGTTGTGGGGGAGGACTCACATGAAACATGTGGAGGAGCTAATGGCATCATTAACACCTAATTAAACGAGTTTTAATGAGCATTTCCCCCCTAGGAGATAAGGCATTAAAACATTACTTGCTGGAAGTAGTAACTAGATGAAGATTTGGTTAGACTTTTCTGAACCTCTGAGCTGCAATTTATCTAAATGGAATTTTTTTAACAAAATGTCATGATATAAACACACAATATTCTGTGATCTGCCAGATTTTGCCGTCACCCAGACACACACTTTTTATTTGAATCTCTCCCATGGGATAAGATGCGATGTGGCTGGTAAAACAAACCACTGGGATGTACCAGTACATATTTGAAATCAGTTTGAAAATTGGTTTTGGATTACGTGGCTGAAATGTTAATCACTTTTTTATGATTATTACTTTTAATACCCACTCTTTCCTTTTCAAAAAGTAAACATTTCTGAGCTGGGAATTCTGAACACCAAAGAATGCTTAGTCAGCTATTTGACCCACAATTTAAAAGGGGAGTCACCAAATTAAAGAAACATTTCCCCAAAACGAGGTGATAAAATCCACATTCATTCAGGTTGGTTGGGGGAAGGAAGGGAGAGGGAATTGCTACTGAATTCTTCTGTTCAAACTTAAGTAGACCATGGTCTGATGCATGGTGAATAACCAAGCGATGTTAACTTTCTCAACCAAAATACTAAAGAAATGCTCACCAAAACTGAATCTTCAATTTAAGTCAAGACCCAGAGTAATTTTAGATGGGGAGAAGACAAGTGACCCTGTGAAGGAGACTTTTTATTGCTGTTCTAATACATGGTTAGATGTGTGGTTAAAATGTGGATCATAGAATCATAGATCATAGAATGTCCTGAGCTGGGAGGGACCCACAAGGACCATCGAGCCCAGCTCCTGTCCCTGCACAGGACACCCCAAATTCACACTGTGGCTCTGAGGGCCTTGGCCAAGGGCTTCTGGAACATCGCCAGGCTGGTGCCGTGATGCCTCCCTGGGGAGCCTGTGCCAGGGCTCCACCACCCTCGGGGGGAAGGACCTTCTCCTAATGCCCAGCCTAACCCTCCCCTGGCACATCTCTCTGCCATTCCCTCGGGGCCTGGCGTTGGTCACCAGAGAGAATGTGCAATTATAAAACACAGCCAAAGTACGAAAAGTCTTCATCACAAGTAACTAAAGAAATCAAGTCACATCCAGGCAGTGAGTTTACGGACGGGGCTTTGCTCAAATACAGCTACACACGTAATACACCTCCAGGGGTACACTACCCTTCCCAGCCTGCAAACCCAGAGAGGCTGGGGCAGCGGGTCAGATGGAAGTACCAGGGGGAGATGGCGCAGGAGGAGGCCGTGACCTTCAGTAGCACCCAGCACCCGGAGGAGCCCCACTCCCACAGCTGCAGGGCTCAGCACAACCGTCTGCAAACTACACACTATTTTGGCCAGCTACAGCTGCGTGTGAAGTGTGCCCCTGGCCGAGAGGCACCCACGTCGGGGAAGGCAGGGCCATGCTGGAAAATGGAAAATACCTGGGAGTCAGGGAGAGGGAGAGAAAGTGTTCAGAGACACTTCGGGTCCTGGCCCTCTGAAGACTTCAGGATAAACCTCTTACAGATGGAAAGCGTGGCTCAGTGACTCTAAAGCAAAACATATATTGTGAGACTTACTGACTACCTATGGCTGAGAAAGACAATCATAAGATGGTCCATTCTTAGGAAGAAAAGGGATTTAAGTAGTGCTTTGAGCCAGAAATTCAAAAGGTACTTGCAGAACAGCGGCCAAAAATAGCACATTTGTGGATGGTTTTGAACACTTGGCCCTCTCTATGTACACCTTCCATTAACTCATTTCTTCAAAATTGAATTTACACTTTGAGGATTACATTTTCAGGTTGCCATTTCAGCACAGTTAAATTTTCTAATATTGATGGTCATAAATTAAATCTAGTTCAGTTCAAAATCTCGTTATGTTTTTAATTCCATTAACTTCCTGGCACAGAAAATTTACCCAGGCAATTATGCACTCCATACACTTGTAACTAATGGTATTATTTATGTTGTCTAGAAAAGTCATGTCCTCGTTTCAGGAAAATCAAGCAAGTTTCGTATTTTATCCTGGTGGCCTTTCCCATTTAACTCTTTGCTATTCGTTAGGAGCCACGAAGTATAAGGAGCAAAGACTGATGGAGCCAATCTCTGTGTAGTTCTACAATTTGTCTTTCAGCTTCTTTCACTTCTATTTTGTCTGTGCTGGTGAACTAAGTTAAATTTTCAGGGTCAAGATGGATGTTATACAACACAAAAGTGCTGAAATACGCAGCTGAGTAGAAGCCAAATCATGTTGTGTCTATATTCCATTGTAAATTATTAATTCTTATGACTTATTTATGCATATTCAATGCAGAATTCTTTAGATGCTTAATAAACGCTCTGCTTCGGAATAAGATTTTAACTACTACTTTTCTTTAAATGCAAAGCAAAACTAAACAGGTTATATGTAGTATAGTAGCCATGGTATAGTAATAATGGCCTCTTTTTCTATTTATCTAGTTCTCATATATCTAGTAAAAAAACCCCACATGACTATATTTCTTTTGTGTATTAAAGATATGTAATTAATCTACAAATCTATTAAAAGTACTATGATTTAAAATCAACAAGCGCCGGGCACCAGGTAAGTCAAATTGTCAGCAAACTCTGCCACATGGATTGTCAGGTAACAGCTACTGCTTTGAAAGCAGACACGCAGAATCCGAGCCTGGAACTTCCATTCTAGCTTGGCAGTATCATGACTTTCAAAGGAGAGCTGTTGTATTCCCAACGCTCTTTTCTTCAGAATAATTAGACTGCGCTGAGAAAATGTGTTGAAGTTTAAAAATTCACAAACAGAGAAAAATATCAGAGTGATTTCTATGAGCTCACTATAATCTACCTTTCAGAGTCAGGTTTTATCTCACATTCAATAAAAATGCATACACACATCTCTGGGTTTAACACTACAGTTACACAACTTGCCCAGTTTTTCAACCTGTGAAAAATTACTTCAAAGCATTTCTAAATCTTAACAACAGACAGTTAACATAGAATGGGACAAGAGAAATAGGTGGTATCAGTGCGGCAAAGAAATATTTCTTCAGATAGGCATGAAGAATATGCATATACTTCTCCAAATGCACATTATTTTTTGTTATTATAAGCGAGCAAATGAATCAACATGTAAAGCAGTACTAGGACAGGGCAGATGCAGTGAAACACAGCATAAAGAGACTGCAGCTGCTGCTGATTCAAGGAACAGCACGCAGGTGCGGTTTAGCTAAACTTCTAAAATTTTCTTTTAATTTGGAAATGATATTGGCTCAAAGCACTCAGGAACTGCATCTGTAGCCGCTCATGCTAACTTCATCCCGCTAACGCAACCGCTTGGCTGTGCTGTTGATACAACTGCCTGCAAAAGGGATCTTTAAAATACATCCCTGAAATGATCTGGTTTAAAAATGATCGGTTTTGAGGCAGAGCATCAAAAACTGCAGCAATGAGTTTTACTACAATTGCTAGGCTTAAACCCATAGCAACAACAAACGAAAGGTTCCTTTCTCAGCCTTCCCTCTGCAACCTCATCACAGATCCCGCAGTAATATACCTTGAAGTCTTATTTTTAATGGGATTTGGTGACTACACAGAACCGCTCTCGTAGCGGCCCCTTACTGCAGTCTGATTATCGCAGCTGATGGGGGCTTTGCCAATATATCACAGAGGCACAACAACGTACAACGAGAGGATACCTTTAAGGTATATTCTAAAGTGCTGAGGATAACAGCGTGCTTGCATCTCCTCCTTCTGTATCTTCTGCTCAGACTTCAGGAAAAATAAAAATTAGTGCAAACTTCCATAAACCTGAAACTGTGTTAAAAAAGGGACTCTGGATTCAATGTCTTGCCTGTAGCAAACAGCACATACTTTCGCTTCTAATCACATAATATGTGAGTCGTACACACACTTTAACAGGAAGAGAAAGGAAAGGTTAGTTATTAAGGAAAAATTGGGACACAGAAGAGATTATTTGTCATTTAACAGCACGCAATGAACAGCGCAATTGCTGTTTCAGCATCCTTTTAACTTTGAAATAAGGAGAATTCTTGGTATATTACACCCTTCCTTCCTCCCTCTTCCCTCGGAAATGCTACTTTGAAGTTCTGCTGTATTATTTCTTGTACGTTAACACATCAACATACTTAAGAGCCTGATCTTCGAGGCTTTCAGTTCAATTTCATGCCTACTGTTTCCTACATATCATTAGGTATAGTTTCATCTGTCCTTAGGGCAAGAGAGCACGACTGGATAGCTCCTTGACAGAAACACCTCCGCAAAAAAGTTTGAAATTATTCTGTAATTCTTCTTTACCTTTTGGGTTAGAAACTGTCATAATGGAATTACTAATATGTGCTCTACTCCTCAGCTAAGGTCATTAAATCAGTTACCAGCAGAAGCAGGTTTAATTCTGTATCTATTAACTACGGGTACGAGAGAGATGAGTTACAGTGTGCCCTGTCAGGGGTGTTGCATCCTTTAAGGCATTTTTCCTGCATTCAGAAGGAAATTTCTTAACGTGTATTGTGATTCTGTGCAGGAAAGGATTATTAACTCAGAATGTAACTCAGAAGCAATACTTTGGCCAAAAGATATACCTGTAGAAATAATGTAAAACTATTCTGAAAATAACCCAATCCATACGTATTTAAGCAGATAAATATATGACATGTTTGTGTCTTTACCAACTCGTTTAAGTGACCAAGCACTATAAGCAACTCCTGGCCTTTAAATACCAACAACATTTAAAACCACTTGTTTATATGTTTATTTAAGCAAACTTAATACTGGGCTGAGACCTACTCAGTGCACAGTCAAAACTTCAACAGCGATTTCCATGGTTTTTAGTTTCATGCGATGCAAAGTACCCTGTTGCACTTCTACAACTTCCAACTTAGAGAAGGCAACAACACTCCCTGTATAAACTCACTGCAACTTCACCGCACCAGCCAGAACATGTGCCTTGACATTCAAATGTGCATCCCCTCTCAAAACCAGGAAGCAATTACTTCTATTTCCTCTCTTTCAATAATACACTTGCATCTGCACAAAACAGTTCTATGATACTGAAATTTTTTGACATGTTGTTAGTAAGCATAGAGGCTACTTTGGGCTCGGTGTCTCCTCTTGACCCTACATACTTACCAGCTGCAGAGGAAGAAAAGGTTCTGTAATTAACCTGCTGGGAAATATCAGAAATCTTTAAAATTCCAACTCTACATGCAAATATCTGCCATCTTTCTGTGTTACTACAGGCTATTCAGACTGCTGTCAATCTTAACAGACTGTGCAGGCCCTGGAAGAGTCAACTGCCACAAAATTCAGCAAAGCACTTGAAGCGGTAAGGAGGCGAACAGTAAGAACAAAAAAACCCAACAAAAGTCATCTTTCATAGAGATATCCCGATGCAACGATTTAGTAAAATTTATCAACGTTCCTAACAACAACACACCTTGATAACCAGCTCTGTAATATCTCAAATAAGAAATCTTATGACATTTAAATATTTTTCAATCAGAAATGCAAGGAAGAATTTATTTGAGGCAACAGCAGCCACATAGAGCAACCCAACAAATACATCTGAAAGGAGCTACAATATTAAATCCACATAAATGGCAAAACAATAACATTCTAATCAGAAAGCTTACTGGCAACTAGTATTTAATTGGGGATATTTAGCTAGCTCTTTATAAGCCTGTATTTCATTTTGTCACAGGATTTTCAAAATGGAAAATGGTGAAAGGAACATTTAACGTACCACAATTGAAATAATTCTTCGGAATGCTGTTGTTGATTTAGCAGAGTATTGGACTACTGCCAGGACTAGGAGCTATATTCAATTAGTTTATGAACATATGTCTTAATGTGTTTAGAAGAACCGGGGTGCAATTAAATTCACTAAAATTATTTAGCAGATGGAATCAAATGTTCATGTGTCTCATGTTCATATAATTGTGTTTATTTTATTTTTGCTTACAACAACCGGAAACCAGCTATAAACCTAAAAACAGAACTTATTTCTTCTGTCAGGATGCAAAGATGAGTGTCACAAGTTGTCTTGAACTCAAGGAACAAATTTGTATGATCTGTATTTCCTCAATTACGACACGTACAGAGTAGAACACTTCTAGCTAGGAGAGCAGCAAGTTAACCGTACTGTGACAGTATTTAACATATCTTTTGAAATGTGCAAGAGCAACTAATAAGGATAGGCATCTATTAAAATCTAGGAGGAAGCCGATGTTGTTTCTAACTCAAAGTATTTGTGGCAACCCTAAGCATACAGTCCACTTCAGTTGGCCTGTGACAGGAAAACTGATTAAAATAATTACGGATAAACCTACAAACCCACCACATACTAGGAAAGGAAAGCTGCAAAGAAAAACCCCGGCATGTGTCTGCTCTAATTCTGGAGCATGCGAGGAGAATGAAACATAGATAGCTGAAAGTCCCTGACAGTTTACTCAGATTTCCAAAGCCCTTTTGACAAGCTCCATGCAAAAGACTATTAAACCACGAGGTAAAGCCATGAAGTAGAACCTGGTTAAGCACCAGACAAAGGAGAAGGAATGAGTCATGCCTTTTAGTGCCTTGAAGGAAAGTGTAACGTCCCACACTCCCACAATGGAAACGAAAAAGAGGCTGAGTAGCAAAAAGGCAAACCACCATAGTAGACAACGGTTCTTAGTCAGAGTTTGAGCTTACTGAGATTTCAAAATGAAGCAAGCAGGAGAAAATAAATGGGGAGTTTAATACCAGAGAAAATGTAATCTGTGGGAACAGAGGATATTCAGTACTGACAACAAGAGACCTGAGCTTTATCGCACACGTACTTCTGTTCACATTTTCCATTACATGACAACTGAACTTCCTCGTGTGTGAGAAGGAAACATACTCGAAAGGCCCTGCATTGATTGCTGATAGGTAAACAGATGACAACAAAAGCGAAATATGTCTATTACTGAGACCCAGACTGCAAGGAGGCCCCTGCTGTCACCAGGATGGACCTAAGAGCTCTTCTGAGAGTGAGCAGTGCTCTGAGAACTTGTGCTAGCAGTGTTGCTTAAATGGAGATTATGTGTTACTGAAAAAAAAAAAAAAAGTTCTTATATGGGACAGTCCAAGGCAACTCATATGCCTTTGCAGAGAATTCAGACTGAGAAAAAGAGGGCATTAAGTAGGGCAGGTGCTGAGCTGTTATTATATGAAATCGCTGCTTCCCAGTTTCGACTGTCTCTCACACAGCGCTGCTCAGACCTGCATTTACCTTTCCATGCTACACAATTTCTACAGCTGCAGCCACCCTTCACAGACCAGTATCTCTCGCTCTCGCGCCTCCTCATCACCCCCAGTTCACAGCTCCTAGCCCTGGTGCACAACTTTGACCGTTGCCCTACTACTTTTTCATACCCACCGATTCAACTGACAACTTCTTTGTACCTGCCCTGCATGAGGAGTTTTCCTCTGTCTGAGCAAGCCCTCTCAACTTCACATCAGCCAAAACTTAATGAGCAAACATCTAAGAATATCTTCCAATGACTGTACAAAATCATTAATAAACTCTCTCCATCCTTAAAACTTTATTCTGTTCACAGCTTCTTGTAGTCGACCGCTTAGCCACCTTCACACAGAATCCCAGGTTGGAAGGGACCTCAGGGACCATCTAGTCCAACCTCTCTAGGCAGGGCACAGCCTAGACAAGGTGGCCCAGCACCCTGTCCAGCCAAATCTTGAAGGTGCCCAACGTGGCCGAGTCAACCCCTTCCCTGGGGAGATTATTCCAATGGTGACTGTCCTCACTGCGAAAAATTTCCCTCTCGTGTCCCATCAGAATCTCCCCAAAGAGCAACTTGTGTCTGTTACCCCTTGTCCTCTCCATGGGACTCCTTGTAAAAAGGGAGTCTCCATATTCTTCGCAGCTGCCCCTTAAGTACTGGTACGTGGGGATGAGATCCCCTCTGAGCCTCCTTTTCTCAAGGCTGAACAAACCCAGCTCTCCCAGCCTAGCCTCGTATGGCAGCTTCCCAGGCCTTGGATCATCCTGGTGGCCCTTCTCTGGGCCCCTTCCAGCCTGGCCACATCCTTTTTGTACAGCGGGGACCAGAACTGCACACAGCGCTCCAGGTGTGGCCTGACAAGCGCTGAGCAGAGCGGGATGATGACTTCTTTCTCTCTGCTGGCGATGCCCTTTTTGATGCAACCCAGCATGCTGTTGGCCTTCTGGGCTGCAGCAGCCACTGTTGGCTCATGTTGAGCTTCCTGCCCACCAGGACCCCCAGGTCCCTTTCCACAGAGCTGCTCTCCAGCCAGGGGAATCCCAGTCTGTGCTGCACTCCTGGATTATGTTTTCCCAGGTGCAAGACCTTGCACTTGTCCTTGTTGCTGGCCCACTCTTCCAGGCTACCCAACTGTTTCCACCTTCAATAACAGTATCCTATGTAATGCTAAAGTAAATGTTTTGTAGTACAGTCAGTCTGTTTGGATTTAAACATTACTCTTGTTTAAGAAACCAGCTAATCTCTCTCTCATTAGTCTTCACAAACTAGCATGAAAAAAACACACTGCCATTTATACCACTTCCCATTTACTTCCAGTTATCTACCTATTCTTTTTAAAATTCTCGTTTAAACCTTCATACAGAATCGACCATCAGAAATTCTGTTGGCCTACAGTCATCTCACATTTTATCTTTTTGAATACAGCTGTTATGTTTGCTATTCCTGTTTCTTGCTGGACTATATTTGGACTCCTGAGAAACCCAAGCAACACAAATATTTTTTATCAGCTCTGCGGCTGCTTGTCAGGCTCACTTTCAGTAGGTACCTAGTCACCCACATGCACAACATGAACCTTACTGAAAGCTGACGCAAAGCACTCTTTTTTTCTTTCCAGACCTAAAGAAGAGGTAATACTACATGTAGAGGGAGGTGTGAACATGCTATATATGTCCCAAATATTAATAAGAATGAACACATTTTTTCCATTACTTGTTTAACGATGCCTTACAAAATGAAAATCAGAGCATTTTCTGACTGTTTTGCGTTCTTTTTATTTTTAATGTTCCTTACTTTTCAATCCCCTCTCGAATCTTTGTACATTCCCTACTTCCTCTTGTATCCTCCTTAAAGAATTTATTCATGCCAGTAAAGCTGTGGTCTTTTCTACAACACACGTGTCCCAATTCCTCCATTACCATACAGAATGTATAAGAAACACCACACTTTCTTCTGTCTAAATGTATATCTTCTTAATTTTTCAAAGCTTCTCTTTATAAAATCCCAGTGTTTAACCATATATAGAATTGTTCAGCATTTTTTTAAAAACTTGCTTGTATCTGCTTTGCAACCTGACATAAACTGGTGCAGCTCGCTAGCTCGCTCATAATCAAACCTTCTCTATTGGCCAGCCTTTCCCCAAGACTCTCATTCAGCACACAAAGTCCATAAATTTGGGATTTAGAAGTCTCCTATAATCGCTTATTTCCCATGGATTTTGATTTCCTCCCTAATCTCACAGAAATCCACATATATTTGATACCCATATCTATTTTGAAATATGCAGAGCTCAGTAACACTCACATCAACAATATTTCACTTCAGTGCTTTTGCCCTTCGTGAGAGCAGTTCAAAACACTGCAACAATCAACATCATCCCCATTTCTTTTTTGGCTAATTTAAACTGTAGCCTCACTCAGGGCTAATTTCCCTCTTTCTTAAAGAGATTCTACCTTTCCGTTCTCAGTTCTCCGCTTACAGCTGCTGTTCGGGCTGTCCCTGGCCAGGCACTGGCAGCAGGGGCTGCTGGGGGGTCTCTGCGGGAGGAGGTCGAGGCTGCCCCATGCCTGGACATGGCCAGTTCCAGCCAGTTCCAAAATGGACCCACCGCAGGACACAGCTGAGCTCATCTGTGAAAACGTATTTAGGAAAAGGCAAAATGCTGCACAGGTATGAGGAGCGAGGAAAAAATGTGAGAGAAACAGCCCTGTGAGCACCAAGGTCAGAGAAGGAGGAGGAGAAGAGGTGCTCCAGGCATAGCAGGCACCTGTGGAGAGGACCATGCTGGAGCAGACTCTGCAGTCTGCAGAGAACCCCACGCCAGAGCAGGTGGATATTTCCTGCAGGAAGCTGCAGCCCGCGGACAGCCCACGCTGGAGCAGGTTGATCCTGAAGGCAGTGTAGCCCATGGAGGCCCCATGCCGGAGGAGGTGTTAGAAGGAAGGAGCAGCAGAGGTGAACTGACATGGACTGAGCCGAACCCCACATTCCAATCCCCCTGTGCCACTTGGGAGGGGGAGAAGCTTGGAGGAGTGGGAATGAAGGAATGAAGTTGAGCCTTGGAAAAAAAAGGGGGGCGGGGGAGGGAAAAATGTTTTAATCTTTGTTTTGTACCATCAAAGTGTACTTTAACAGGCATTAAATTAAATTAATTTTCCCCATGTTGAGTCTGTTTTGCCTGTGATGATAACTGGAGAGTGATCTCCCTGTCTTTACCTTTACCCACAGACTTTTAAATCTTATTTTCTCCCCTTGTCTTGTTGACGAGGGGGAGTGAGAGAGCGGCTGGGTGGGCACCTAGCAGCCAGCCAAGGCTGCCCCGCCACACCTATTTTCCTGCCCATCGTGGCCATTCAGCTTTATTTTGACAATATTCGGTTTGGTGTCCCATATCAGGTGTGCCAATTCCTCCATTACCATACAGAATGTATAAGAAACATTGCACTTTCATCTATCTAAACGTATTGGCTACCTATCAAAATAGGTAATTACTGCTACATCCTTTTCATGACACTCACAAAAGTCTTGTTTTGCTGCATTGCCACACAGCTGATTTCAGGGTCTCTGTACAATTGTAAGCTTCTCCCGGCCTCCTTTGCTAACTTTATAACTGTGCTTTGCATGTTTAGTCTCGATGCTAGACTAATAGTCCTGCAGCTATCTAGGTGACAGTCAGTCCACCCCCCCGCAAAAAGCCAACATCTATATCTCAAGAAAATCAAACATCCCAAGTCTATCCTGGTAATATCATTCCCTTAAGACTATTTTCAAAAACATTTCATGATTCTGAATTATCTCTCTAGAGGAATCCCACTGAAGTTCACCTAAGCTGCAATGCCTTTGAACATTTTTCACACCCTGGTATATCTGTCTCAGCAAGAATCTGGCTGTACTGTTTGTTCCAGCAATAATAACAATAAATTGCCTCTTTTCTATTCCTCAAACACAAGTTTGTATTACTTCCTTTTGCTGTCAACATTGTAATCTAGATTTTCTCCTAACAGATCTATCTACTCTTTTCATGAGCCCCCACTGACAAAGAGCTCTTATAGGTGGTGTATTTGAGATGGCTATAACAGACTGTAAAGTCATCCTCACGGTTCATCTCTCAAAACATTTCTGACTTATTGTGACTCTGATACTGGACACATTTAATAATTTCTTTTTTTCTCTGTGGATCTCTGTGGATTGGTCTTTCTTTCCTTTCACACAGCAGGCGTTTCTGGCTTTTCCCTCTCATTTTCTGTAAGAGCAGCACTATTCCACAGCTCTACTTCTCTGCCTTATTTTCACTGGTTGTACAGGACAGGGGGAGAAAATAAGATTGAAAAGCTTGTGGGTCAAGAGAAGGACAGGGACATCACATATCAGTCATTGCCACAGGAAAAACAGACTTGACTTGGGGAAATTAACTTAATTTATTGCCAATCAAAAATAGAATAGGATGGTGAGAAACAAAGACAAAACCAAACCCAACTTCTCCCCACTCTTCCTTTCTTCCCAGGCTCAGCTTCACTCCTTCACTCCCAACTCCTCTGCCTCCCCTCCTGAGTGGCACATGGGGGATAGGAAATGGGGGCTGTGGTCATTTCATAACAGTTCACCTCTGCTGCTCCTTCCTCCTCACATTTTTCCGCTGCTCCAGCGTGGGTCCTTCAAGACCTGCTCCAGTGTGGTCCCCTCCATGGCCTACAGCCCTTCAGGAAAACCCACTACAGCCTGGATCCCCCACAGGCTGCAGTTACCGCCAGAAGACCTGCTCCTGCATGGGCTCCTCTCCACAGGCAGCAGCTCCTGCCAGGAGCCTGGTCCGGTGTGGGATCTCCCTGGGCTGCAGCTTCCTTTGGGGCACAGCCACCTGCGCCAGGACAGGGTCCTCTATGGGCTGCGGTGAGGATATCTGCTCCGGTGTGGTCCTCCGTGGGCTGCGGTGAGGCTTTCTGCTCCGGTGTGGTCCTCGATGGGCTGCAGGTGGATATCTGCTCCGGAGTGGTCCTCTGTGGGCTGTGGTGAGGCTTTCTGCTCCGGAGTGGTCCTCCATGGGCTGCAGGTGGATATCTGCTCTGGAGTGGTCCTCCAGGGGCTGCAGAGGGACAACCTGCTTCCCCATGGTTTTCTCCACAGGCTGCAGGGGAATCCCTGCTGTGGTGCCTGAACCTTCTCCCCGTCCTTCTTCTCTGACCTCAGTGTCTGCAGGACTGTTTCTCTCACATTTTTCTCACGCCTCACTCACACCACTGCTGTGCAGTATTTTTTATGCTTTTGAGAGGGACACAACCAGCATTGCTGACGGGGTTAGCTTTGGTCACCAGTGGGTCCATTTTGGAGCTGACTGGAACTGAAACACAAGGGCAGCCCCTGGCCCCTCCTCACAGAGGCCACCCCTGCAGCCCCCTCATCCCCCTGCTACCAATACCTAGTGCCATAAACCCATCATCAGTTACAATTCTGGTCCGCGGATCTTCTCATCCAATAGCTACATTAGTCGCCATGTCACACGTAAATAACTTGCACTGGAAATGACTCAAGGATGACAAACACTCCACAGCTTGCACCATGTTTCTCTATTGCTTGCATATTTTGGCACTTCCTGCATTACTTTTCACATTTTCCTTCTTAGGGAAATGGAGAACAAACCCCAAACCCTACCAGTTCCTTTATAAATTTCATGTAAACTCCCCTGTTTGCTACCCTGTTCACGGACTACTACTTACTTGCTCCTTGGTTTTTTAAAACCTACTGTATCAGTCATATCTCTCTTAATTAGGTGCAGGGCCAGAGCCTAACCTTCATAGCTATAAGAAGTCTGTGAGGCCTTACTCACAAGACAACACAAACTACCAGTTGCTATCAACCAGTGCCATCTCTTGGGAAAGAATATGCTCCGTGTAGCACTACCAAACACACGCAGCAGCAGCTCTTGAATTCCTACACAGTGGAATTTCTCTGTGCCATACAGTCTTCACACAAGTGTTTATCTGTGACCGGGAAGAAGGAGAAAATGGAGGAACACTTTCTTTGCACATCTCGTGGTCTGTCAAAACAGTTGCTCTGACTGCCAGCACTCACTGCCTCCATGACTGGCATATTCAGCTGGTGTCAGCAATACCCATAGCCATCAACTGCTTGAAAAAAATAATGTCAGTATGAATGAAAATGAGGTCCACAAAGACAAAAGAAAATCTTGTGTTTTGCCATTGCACTGAGCCCATGCAGGTAATCCATGGCGCTGGTCTCCCTTTCAAAGCCCCTGTGCAGACGCCTGCCACAGAGCTGAGCGAAGAGCCATACTGGGATGCCAGCTCTGGCTTGGTCCAGCACCCAGCAAAAACATGGCAATAGACTAAGAGAGTTCCCAAATACCAATGAAATACTTCTGCAGCATTTGTCTTTGCTGCCATGTCACAGTCTGAAGAGGCCCTCCACCTATCCTTATCCCAGGACAGCTTCTTATCCTAGCATCATATTCCTTGCCAGTTCTCCATTCCTCAAACTTCTTAGCACAGGCTTAGTCTCCATCTTCTGCCAGTCCCAGTCTTTCCAGTCTATCCCTAGTCCCACTTGCCTTATACAGTAATCCCCACTTCCTTTTCCTTTGTTGGTTAGGTTCCTCACCTCCTCCACCCGTCACAATCCATCTCATTTTCTCTTTATCCATTCTTTTTTCCTTTCTCTAGTTTGTCCTCTCTCCTTCCCCTAACTTCTTCCCTCCATACACATGTGGTTCCTAGGTTATCACTGCTTCTCTCTAGTTCCCATATCTCTTCTGTAGCTGTTTAGAAACTCATCATTCAGACAAGACTGCTCCCTCGCCCACAGGCTTCTAACCAGGTGTACCCACAGCTCAGCCTTATTAGCTCTGGGGAAAAAAGTCAGAGATTTCCACCAGATTTGGAAAGGTCAACTGAGGAAACAAGTGCAATTAAAGAACTGACAAATAGAACCAAGTACAGCATATAATTGGGGTATGTTTTCAGAAGAAGACTTCTTACTCACAAGCATAACAGCACTATCATTTTTCTAATCAAGGCCCACCAGAATTAAAAAAAAAAATAGAAAAATCAACAAAGAGCAGATGACCAACTCAAATAGAAAACATCAACTCAAACAATTACAGTTTCCACAAAGCCTTGATAACTTTAGTAAAGTTTCCAATAGTGTCAAATATCTGACAATACTTTATTGTAAGGTATAAGCAATCTCACCTCCTAATAAAACCTAAATAAATGCCAGTAGTGATTATACAACATCCCCAAGCTGTGTTAGTGCATGAGAATTTCACCATCAAATTTATTAGAAGATGAGCAGTAAGGAAAGCCCAGCTTGTTTCTTTTCTGCATCTGAAGGACAAAAACAGCTGAGCTGCCTAAGAGTGAGTCACATTCCTGATTAAAGTAGCTAACGTAACTACCTGAAGACTACAACAGCATTATTTTATACACTTTCAATGCACATTTGTAGAGCCATAAGTAAGCACCTTCTTCTTAAAACATAATCTAACTTGTCATTTTAAGGTCTTTCAGAAAAAAGGTGGGGTTTGTTTTTTTTTTTTTTGGCGTATCCTCGGATCTTAAATGGAAGGATATTTAATATTTAGTGTTTCCATCTTACCCCCAATTTACTTAGCATGTGTTACTCCATGATTTAATTTGGACAAGAAAACTGCATGGCTGCTCAAGCAGTAAATTTAAAGTGTAAATGGATTCTTGGCTGCTGATGGCCCAGTTTCTGCTTCTGTTTCCATAGAAACCCATGTAGGAGTGGCAAGAAGACATAACTTAAAATATGAACTTAAGGGTTTACTTCCCCCCTTTTACTCCCTCTCATTCTAACTCCATCTCCAAGCAAAAGGGGTGTAGTTTAAATTTTTAGCCCCTTCTTTCTCATCCCTTGGTTTCGCTCGTGGTAGTATATGAAGCAATAATCACACTGGTCAGCAATTTCCTCTGCTAAATTACAAATGCTGGGCTGGAAAAAGTGTCTACTTGAACAGGAGGAGGAATGCCACACTCTCACATACCTCATACACATGTGTTTGGTACCATGGCACAAACTGCTCCTGTCCAGTGAAATTCTTACTTCTTACTGACAAATGGACATAAATATAGATGGTAGAAAAATCATCTTTAAAATGAGATGTACAACACTCAGACCTGCATAGGAGGAAACTGTGAAGCCTCTGGTCAGATACTTCGTATAACCTGCTAGGCTAATAATAATTATCTCGTTTATTAACCATCACTCTCACAAAATCTTTAACCTTAAGATTCAATTTATTAATATCTATGATGAGACCCAAGCGTGGTGTATTTCCTATAATAATATGTCCTGTAATAAAAAATCACTTCATGAACGTAAAAATGTAGTGAGTTTGGTGATTAGAAATGTTTTATCCCTCAGATGTGACTAAGCAATTCTTTAAAGGACTGATAGGGACAAATGGGACCTTAATTAAGATTTCATGTTAAGTAGCAGGCCAGGATCATAAAGGATTCAGAGACAGGTACAGTGTCTCAGTCTCACTACCAGGTATATTTAGTGGCAAGCGAGATCCAGCGCACACACCCTTAGACTACTTCGGGCAGTTTTTTCATCACTAAATCTTTTCAGTAATGTACAACCCCCCCACCCCCCAGAATAAAGCAGGTTAGGCAGGGAAGCGGAGGAGGCACTGGTAAGTACGCAAAGGCTACCACCCGGTCGCCTTCCTCTGCAGGGTCCTTTCCTACTCATCAGACAGAAACACTCCTTTCCCCGCCCATAACATTCTAACACAGTAACCTACTAAAATACAAAATTCATGAGGTTTTGCAAAGCTTTCTTCCAGAACTGGCGGAACTAGTCACAGTACATGAACCCCTCTTCACTTTTTAAGTTACCTTAAGTAACTTTCAATCAACAAATAATTTTCTTTATAAAATAAAAAATGTAAACACTTTTCAAAAAGTTGGCACTTTTCAATATTTGCATTCCTCAACAGACATATTTAAAAAAGCTTCTATGTTCAAGCAGACTAGTCTGAGGGCCAGAATGTAGATAAAAAGTATTTCTCAGGTCTGTCTGACTTCCTCGCCAGCCATTCTCCAAGAAGGCAGTCCTGCAAGACTGGCTGCTCTACTCTGACTGGGAACATAGGTGTTTCAGCCTTGTAGCCAGAGCGGCACGTGGCTTTGATAGGGGGAACCTCTAAATAATGCCATCAGCACACCGAAACTTCCACCTTAAAAAAAAATAAATAACATTAGGTTAATTTTGTTCTTGGTCTCCTCTGGGCTTTTCTTTACATGATTCTAATTTTTCTTGAAGTCCGATGTCCCTACCATATGTGCGTCTCCAAAGGAGGAATCATCATGCTTATTGCTCTAAACAGAGCGCTTGCTCTACTCGCCTGCCCATTAGAAAAAAATATCTCAGTCGTATTTCTCAATATTGCAAAGGTTTTCATTGAGACAGCATCGTGTTTTTTGATTCACAGAATCATTATGTCACAAGACAGGCTGACTGTTGTGTTGAGACCAGGATTTCTAACAACATTTTGCCTGCGAATTCCAAGATTCCAAGACACCTAGTTCTTCTGCAGATGTCTAAGGATAGAAATGTATTTATAGATCGTCTTTGGATATTTATTTTTATTTGTATAGTGCCTCTGGTACTTCACAATTAAAGTAAGTGAGACATCAAAACCTACTGGGGTATGAGGGAGTAATTATGCGTCAGAATATAAGGAAACCAATTAAGCAGCAAGCATCCTTCAGAAAAAACCCTGATGTTTCCAGACAATCAAGCTTTTTCCATATTTGTACAACACAAATTAGACAAACAATTCTTTGGAAAAATCCTTGACATGCCATGGCATATAATGCAGCTCAAGCTAGCAAAAACTGACTATTCAAAATAGAGGTCCCTTTCTAAAATATTTGCTAACCTCTAGGATCTACTAATTTGTTTTGCTGGTGTTCAGTTGTAAGATAATGACCATGACAAATATTTTTTCGTACACTATTAGTCCTAAATAAAAAAGAATTGTTAAAATACCTTGCAGCTGAATACATGCGAGTCGTAGTTCTTCCCTGTACCTATCTACAAGCCCAGCAATTTTTCTGGCGGCACCTTTAAGACTCAGAAGACTGAAAAGGATGATTGCTGGGTTTGGAAATAACAAAACATTTTCCTTGACTCCTGTGTGTGATAGAGGGAGAAACATTCTCTGAATAAAAAGCCACTCCATGTCTGAGATCTACAGCCAAAGTATTTTAAACCTCGCCAATCAGCAATTTGCAGTTTGCAAACCCATCCAAAGTTCAAATGATAAGTAGAACACTAAATATATTTGAAGGAAATACAGCAGCGGGGTATAAAACGTCTGGCCTACCTGTTTATTAAAGTGAATTCCACCACTTTACAAAACAGCTATAACATGAATCTATGTCGAATACCTAACACTGATAACTGAGAGCTGTGAAATCTCTGATGAAAAGGTAATATGAAAATCTACGTAGTTGATCTCCAAATCCCACAGAATTGTTCATGTTTAACACATGCTGTTTTGTATGTAAGTGTGCAAACAGCTTCTGCCCACCCTGAACTCAGTTTTTGGTACTAAAAATACATCAGCGGATGTAATAAAAAGACATTTATAATTTTGGTGCTATTATACAAAGGTTAGAAGCCTACTGCTAGCTAAAATGGAAGTCATTAATATAGCCAAGATGCAACACTTTGCATTATATATTACGAATATTATTTGTGTAGAATGATGCATAAATATTTCAATACAAAGCAAATGCGCTTTGTAAAAAGTAGCGTGATCAGAAACACACTCCACTAAGTCAGATCACATCTGAAGTGTATTCAAAATACCCTTGATTATGTCACATCAGCAGAACAGAACCAGTGTACCCGCTGCGTTCAATTCCGTATAAATCATGTGTTTTGCCATCCACTGGGACTGGCAATTTCGCTTTTATAGTGCAATCTCTGTTTTCCTTTCATCTTAAATCTTGAAGTAAATAATCTCTCCTGCCACTTTTCCTTCTCAAAATATACCAAGAAGTACCACACGACCAATAAATCACCAGAGAACTTTACATGTCCTTAGAGATCAGTAATTCAGACATAAGCCATTTCCTTATTTTAAACAGGTCTACGAACATTGTCCAGACATGAGCAGAGTTTGAGGTAATTCTTTTATTAATTTATTTATAACCTCAATCGTGTGAGAATATGCTTCATATGACATCTTCAGATTTCCCATTTGATTCTTACTCTTTTAAGCTCTTCCTTCCCTCCTCCTTTCCACACAAGCATTGCAAGTTCAGAGAAGGCTGCATGCAGGGGTTCATGCTCTATTAGTTCTTTCGCAGAGGTAGAAACATGAGCCTCTGGTAAAACATACCAGAACAGAAGCACGAAGCAGACTTGAATCTACAACTTGTTTACTGTTGAGCTATACTTTCCCTAAAACTTCTTGCATTATTCTCTAATTCTCAGTTTAATTTTACATGCATTATATTACAGGGTTTATAGCACCAGCGCTGTGTCAGCAGAGTCCTCTTAGCAGATAGGTGGTAAGTGCTGACAAGAGGAGCTTTTCTGCTGGCACCAGAGCACCATCTCTTTGAGCAAACAGCATAAACTAGCTAAGCAAACAAAAGCTCTTTCGCCTCGGCAAAGCGGCAGCAACGCTGCCAATTTTACCACCGTATCAATGTCAACCAAGGGGCAGAATTTTTCACGTCGAGCTGTGACCACATCATGAGAACGCTGTAGTACAGACGAGAAAATTGCTGAATTTATTTGGTGACAAACACCTTTGACACCATAACTGGGATAGCTTCCCCACTACCATCAGGAGTTTCCCATCCAAGCATTAGTGCTAGCGTTTCCACGCTCACTAACAAACAAGGCTTTGGCCCCAAGCTAATGAAGCAGCGAAGGTTTTAAAAGTGTCTTGGATGCATGGAAGCAGAATCCGGGGATCTAACATGACCGCATGACCAGTCCAGACCTCAACCACTTGTGAATACTGTTTTTTCCAAAACCAAGTTCTTAACTTTTTTTTTTAGAAACTACCACAGTAGTCACTGTACTAAAGCAAAAAAAAAAAAGCAATCCAGTACAGCCTTTCCACTGCCATCCAGAAATGGCAAAATCCATTAATAGAACTGCATTCCATCCATCTTCCCTACCTCTCCATTTCCCATAAAATGGCAAATGTAGCACAATATAACTGCAAGGAATGTAAAAAAATATTAAATTCCTCATGAAAAGCTCAAGAAAAAAGGTTAAAATGTAGACTGATGTTAAATGTCACCTGCAGGATTTAAGTAAATGTCTGTATTTTCCTACAAAAAAATTATTCTGGAAATATCTGTTTAAATGTTTTTTCACTTTTATATCAGGGTACCAGTGTATTTGGGCTTACAGGTTCAGTTCCAGAGAAAAACCTTTCTGTTCCTATGAAATGCTTTAAGTCAGCCTGCTGGGTAAAGCAGAAACAGAACTCTTAACTTGAAAATCAAGGATATAATAGTACAGAGAACTCACAAGAAATTAGGCAGCTGAGCAGAACTACTGACACACGAACAGTCAGGTTCCAGGAAATGCATATTAGAGGTAAGCATTTTATTGTCGACTTTGGCTTTGGGAAATTTGAAGTACTTGACACATGAGGGAACGTTTGGTTCTTTTTCCTAGATTAGGAACCTGCTTTAGAAATGGTTTATACCTCTCTTGGCTCCACGTCTACCTGTTTTCTACCAATAAAGTCTGTACAAAACCCACGTTCAGCCCAACAGCTATCCTCCAAAGAGAGAGAAAGCCTCATTTCTTTCACATAGTGGTAAAAGAAACTTGCCAGAGACATCTCAATTTCTTCCATCCTTCCCTTTTTGCAGAATCAAATACCCCACTCCAGGATGGGGACACATGTTGTTTTCTCCACATACTTGGCAAAATGTGAGAGAAGAAGGGACCACTGGGCACTGACCACACCTGCCTCAGGGAACATTTAAACCGAACAAAAAAATTCAACAGTAAAATTCAAACCTGCCCCTGGTTTCTGAAAGTAAAGGCTGCCAAATTCAGATTCTAATAAAGAATTTTGTTTTCCCTTTCATTACAGAAAAATATAAGACTCAAAAGCTGCGATGAAACAAACCTCCACAACTTCAATATAGCGATTAAATGAACAATGCCCCAAACACCAACTAGAGACCAATTTCCTGACATTCCCTGCCGCTGCTCTGTAAGGTGATGCATGAAATCTAAGGATGCCAATTGGGAAGCACCTTTAAACCAAAAATTATAATAAGTTACATTTTGTATGCATTACATTATGTTAATAATAGCTAGACACTCAGAGCCATGCATACCATGAATATTTTGCAGTCGTGCGTGAGCAATACTGCTCTTGCTTAAATTTTCCTTTCCCTAAAAAGTAAAGGCTGGTCTTCCCACCTTTTAAAAAAGATGTTTCTAAGCCAAGATTAAAATAAAACTTCCCAAACCCAAAATCATTTTATGGCCTCTACAGTACATCTTAGACCTGCATAGCATATATTACAAGAACTATAAATCTGCTGAGGTACCTTGAAGTCAGACTAGAAGACAGGTATCCAGATGATCACCTAGCAGTGCAGGTGAGGGAAAAGTAGATGCTGCCCAAGTTATTTTTTCAACTTCAAGATAGAAGCTTTTGTATTGAGTACTCTAAATTAATGCCTTTCCACATTCCATTTGGAAAACAAGTTTTTTATTAGGAATGACAAAATAAACATTCTAATTCCTCCACATCCAAAAGACTCCGTGCATCGGCAGAGTGTAAAACCTTCTTTGCAAATAACACATCGCAACTAAAATTACAGTGCAATCTCTTGTTCAGAATTCTGTCATTCAATTACATATACCTGTGGAAAGGTTTAGCTTTTCAGAAGAGTGTTTTTGCTCAGTAGCTCTAAGTAGGAAGCACGATACTTATAAAATTTGTGTTAAAAATGTAGTGGGCCATTTCGACTTTCTGCCACCAATAAAGAAGTCCTATTCCTCTCCTGCTGGCCTGCACTAGCTGGGACTGGGAACGTGACCTCACCAAGAGGAGGACAGCTTCAGAGAATCTACCTGGAGGTTTAAGAAGTGGATGAGGAAGAATAAAGGTCAGCGACCAAACGGTTCGTCAAACCCAGGAGCGCAGGACTGTTAGGCAATGAGCCCCATCATCCATCCTACGTCATTCTAGCAAGCTTCAAGTCAGATGTAGCAGTAATAAAGCCTACCAGCTTAAAAGGCAACTTTCCCTTTCAGCAAGTTTGATGAAGACACGTAGCAAATAGAAGTTGTCCCCTATACATGTCCCTGTCCATTATCTCTACTGCCCAGCAGACTTAAAATGAAAACTGCTTTTGAAACAGGATTGCAAAGATTTCATTTCTCAGCTAGAGAAGCCATTTTTACAATGCACCCAGTTTGTAACATAGATAGGACATGACCGTAATATGCAAATATATTATCATATTTATGATTACATAATGATTTTTACTGACTTTATAGAAACCACTTGTGCTTGTTATTTTTATTTTCTGTTAATTTCACCTTTAGGTTAGGTATTTGTATACTAAGTTACTATTAATTTATTTATATTCAGTTATTTAATAAAGGTTCACTGCTGCTGCATGGACATTTATTTAGAGAGATTTGGAAAATACTAGAAATAGGAATAAAGGAAGAAAAATCTCTGTTGCTATAGCTAAAATATGTGCAGTCTATAACCACCTCCACTAGGTATCTTCCTCCTCCTCCAAACTGGTAATAGTCTAAGTGTCCTCCCACCTTGTTGAGCTGCACATTCAAATCTCCAGCAAAATCTAACAGGCAGGCTCATAGGGTCAGTTCTTTTCATCCCTAGCTGGTTACTATCAACGATTTTAGTTGATATCTGTATCTCCTTACATTTAATACATTTAAACCTCTGCTATAAATTCCTGTTAAAACTTGCTTAAGAATCAAGTCAACTAAACTTGCTAAACATATGCAACTCTTCAATGGACATATGGTTAGTTCAGACACGCAACCGAGGCCATACGTTTAAACACCATGATCTCTGTAAAGCACTGAAAAAACAAAGCATTCAGTGACATTTCTGTTCAGAATAGTCTCAGTCACAGGTAAAACCAGAGCAGAAAAACATGATAATGACCTTTTTAACTGTAAAACAGTAACATGAGCACAAATTGTCATCAATATCAGAGTGCTTAAAAGCCATTTACATCCTGTAAATGGTAATGGAAATAAACTGAGAAGACAGTTAAATAGACTCAGATTTTTAGTCCTCAAACATTATTAGATTCTACCAGCTGTCTCAAAAAACATGTACATTCTCTTTTGATAACTTGACATCCTGAAGATAGGGATGCTGTCATACCATAATCAAAAAGCAAAAACGCCTTCCTACAATGCTAGAAGAATATAAACCCCGCAACTTCAATTGTCTATAAAATTCGTTGCTTGGTCTGATATATACGCATGCATATATGCACACATGAGTGTATCCATATAGCTATATAAATATATGTATACACCCAAATCAATCAATCAGTCTATCTAGCTATCTATAAACCCATCCACATTTTAGAAAATTTCTCTGGGCAGGAAAGCACAGAAGAAATGCATTTAAAAGCTTGATATACTACAATGACGAGGAAAAGAAATTTACTGTTCTTCCCACCAGGTAGTGAATCAAATGCCAGAATTACAATACCATTCTAATGCTAAAAATAGAATTCAGAAGACTTTCCCTTCTCCTGCCAAACGAGCCAGTGAAAACAAATGAGCTATCCCCAAATCACAGCATGTGACATAAAAGATTTAACATTATATGATTATTTTTTGGTGCAGAGAAATCTAAAAAACATACAATTTTTTTTTTCTGGAAATAGAAACTCTTTTGTCACCAGGGCTTTAAATGTGACATATTTTGAAGGGCTGTTATTCCTTAAATAAAGACAATCTGAAATAATGTCAAAATCGGGGGCTAACAACTACAAAATTCACAAGTTAAAAGTGCTTCTATATTTGTAATTTTCTAAGGGTGACACCTTTTATTTCTACTTCTTTCAATTTCTCAGTAGGTTAGCGTAAGGTCAATGTCAATACCCAGTAAAAGAACTTAATTCACACTAAATGTGGAAAGTTATTCGTTATGTTATGTATTGGATGTGGATAGAGACAGTCACATTAAATCCCAAAGTTAAATAATGTGTTTTTAGGCCAGTAAAAGTCATTTGATAGAAGTCAAGATCCTTAAGAATAAATTTCTTAAGGCATAGACGGCAGCTCACAGTAATATCTATAGAAACAAGTCACAAATGAGATTTCCTTAACCACCTACTTAATTACTTTCTTAATATTTGTATGCAGTAAAGGATAACCTTTGTATTCTTTTAACAACTTTATTTTTGCATGCTTATGCTCTGTAGATGCATAATCATAAAGATGTTACAGTCAGGGTTGACAAATTAGGAGAACAAGAAAGCTGGGAAAGAATGCAGTGTTAGTTTTTGTACGTTTTTGTACGGAATAGCAATTGTGGCCACAGAGAATGCTGAAATCCTCCGTCTGGGTTTGAGTCAATGTCTTACGGATGGATTCGGTACTCTGGAAAGCCATTGTCATCCCTCTGAAATTTAACTGAAAAGCTTAGTTTAACAATAACAGATCTAAACAGCTCTCCTGTTACACCTGCAAAAATAACAAAGTATTCCGATTTGGAATTAGAAAAAGTGTTCGAAAACCTGAAGGCAAGTCAACCTCTCTCTGTAGGCTGCGGCCTACCTATTTGAGCTAAAAATAAGTTAGCAAGATGTATAGGAATCACCATAAGGAGACAAACCATCAGGCCATGTCACCTTGTCTTCCCTTTTGAATAGTATCCAGCAACTCGCTCACACAGTAAGAGAATCCAGGAATCAGCACACATACGCAAGTCTTCCCTTTTTTGCACCCTCCCAGCGCTCCGAGTCTGGAGCGGCTTAGCCTTCCAGAAATTGCATTTAAACCAGGTCTTAAGACCCACCAGTTGACCCATCCCCTTTCACTTCTTCCAAGTTTGTTTGTAATTCTGGCCTCTATCGTGATCTGAGGCCTTGTATGATGTGGATAAGTGGATTTAAAAACAACAACAACAAAACTGTAGCCTGCAGAGTATTAGCCTTGACAACCGTGCTGCTTCCAGACTCCACAGCCAGACACATCTTCTTAGTGCTGTCCTGCCAGACGTTCACTTAAACCTGTGCTATTTCTAACAAGGTCCCAACCTGTGCTACCTGTACAATGATGACCGCGGGCACTATCTTTGCATCCTTGGACAAAGAATGTCCAGAAAAAAGAAACACAGTCTCTTGATTCCAAATCTTTTACTTAAGCCATTTGAGAACACACGTGATTCAAGTTCAACATGGATCAAACCCTTTGCAATACTAAAACCAGAAAGAGAATTCAGGGCTAGTTTGAGAACCTGAACTGAACCTGCAGATTTTACTTCCCTTAGTTGCTATGAGTAAGGTCAACATTGGAGGGATGCATGAGACTTCCTGTAAGGGCAAATGTCAGCATGAGCTGACATTTCAGCTATTTATTCTTCAAGTGGTCTCAAGTTACATACAGTCAGAGACTGAAAATGCTTTTGCCAAGCAAAAGCATAAAGAGCAGCAAAAAGATAGGGAGCAATTGTATGCTGTTTCTCCCTTCTTTCCTCTTTTGGAGGACAATGATCCAGTGTTGGTGTCCTTCCAAAGGCGCATATGATTAAAAACTTTACACCTTGAGCAGTTTTGCTGCATGGTGCAACATAAGCACAAAATGTGCTTTGGAAAACCATTTTCCTCTTCTACAAAAGTATTATCTCCTGAGGATTGAAAAACAAAGAAAAATAGAGAAGGTCAACATTTTTTTCTGAGTTCCATAAAAACGGAAAGCTCTGAGAACTACTGTGGATTGTAATGCATTATTCAACTACCGTGACTGAAAAAATACTAATTAAAAAAAGACAAAATAATAAGTTCAGAGAGAATTCTTCCAATTAGTCAGCACGACTCCACATTTGTATTCTAGGGAAACAGAGGGTTAGTGGCTTTGGGATTTTTTAAGTATGAAAAAACATAGTTTTAAAATTTTTATAACATTCCTGGGCCAGGTGTGAACTTCAGGACTACAGAAAAACTTGTGCCTACCGAGGCCATCAGCACTGCCTTGAAGTCTCGTGGCATCTTCCATTAGTGCCACGGGCTGCCTAAGCACTGTCCTTCAGCTACAGTGGGTAGCCAGTATTTAGGACCTTCAAAGGGCATGTGTGTTAAGGTGTCAGTGATTCATCATCTATGTTATTTGGAACAATTATTTGCTATGATCTTGCTTATTTACAAAAATAATGAGTTAAGCTGTATTTCCTGGGAACACAGTAGAAACAAACAGCAGGTAGTTGCCTTACTCAGAAATCCCTCACTGAGCCACAATTCTGAAAAATGGTGTTTTAAGCTACATAACCAGAGAAAAACCTAAACAGGACCCAACAATCGTTGTCTCAAGATATTTTGGCCCCACTGACCTCCTGCCACTCCGTCTTGCCCCCTTTGTTTTCTGCTGCAGTGTGCCAGCCCTATGTTGTTTTGACTTCAGACCTGAGATATGAGCCTTCTGGGGGGAAAAAAAAAGTAACACTCATCTGTATTTATTACTCCACATTTATGTTTTCTTTTGGTGCTGGTAATTGCCCTGCTGAGCTGTGAGGTGGGAACACCTCAAATTTCTACCAGACAACAATAGAATCATAGAATGGTTTGGGTTGGAAGGGACCTTAAAGATCATCTAGTTCCACCCCCCCCACCACGAGCAGGGACACCATGAACACTGCCAGGGATGGGGCAGTCACAGCTGCTCTGGGCAACCTGTTCCTGTGCCTCACCGCCCTCATAGTGAAGTATTTCTTCCTTATATCTAACCTAAATCTACCCTCTTGCAGTTTGAAGCTATTATCCCTTGTCCTATCACTACATGCCCCTGTACAAAGTCCTGGAGAGGGCTTTCTTGAAGACTCTCTTCAGGTCCCCGGAGCCTTCTCTTCTCCAGGCTGAACAACCCCAACTCTCTCAGCCTGTTTCATAGAAAAGGTGCTCCAGCCCTCGGATCATCTTTGTGAATCTCCTCTGGACCCACTCCAAGATGTCCATGTCCTTATGTTGGGGGCCTCAGAGCTGGATGCAGGACTCCAGGTGGGGTCTCGTGAGGGACAAACCTCACCACATATGTATTTTAAGTGTATGCACCCAGGAGAAATGAGACACCTCCAAATGGCAGCCCTGCTCCAGCACACTGAACGAGGAGTTACCCTGGACAACAGGAAAGGCTCAGCAGGAGAACGTGTCTAACACCCCACACTTCACCAAGCAGAGGTACTTTGTTCCACTTATGGGGGGGTTTAGGCGTGAGCACTGAGGATGTGTGAGCATTAGCTCTTGGCATAGAAACAATGCAGAGAGTATTCTTCAAGAAAAGCAAGGTTTTCACTTTAATCCAGTTTAGAGTATGACTTGAGTCACATTCTGAAGAGGGCCCCTTTTGCTCCCTGCCTCCGTCTCGGTGAACCTTAACCCAAAATGCATTAAAACAGAGCAGGCCTGGGATCACAGGCATCCTTACAACCAAATGAAAAACCTACTGGTTAAGATGGTGGTTGGTTTTGGAAATATAACGGCATGGTTCTGCACTCTGGGTTCTCATAGAAAAGCAAATTCCTGGGGCAAGCCTGGCAGAATACTGGTTTGTTGACCCAGATGAAGGTTAGGACTCCCTGACTTCTCAGACTGCAACATTTGGTGATCATAGGCATTCCCAGAACTATATATTCCACTGCTTGGAGGTAGAACGTGATACCTTGGAAACTCCAGATATCCACAGATTAGGTGGCAGCTGAACGGGGTTTGAAGCAGGTAATGGCGAACACGAGCTGATGCGAGCATCAGGTATGATATACTCACCCAGGTTATTTATAGCCGCAGCCCTTGACAGCAACGGCTGTGGTTCGAAGGTCCCTACCACTGGTGTGTGCACTGGCCGTCACTCAGCAGGACCACGGCCATGATCACTGAGGACACTCACGCCCACTCACCCAGCACACACGGTCCGAGGTTCTGTCAGCTTCGCGCCTCTCTCGGAGCTTCGTGCGGGCTGATCCAGCACACGCGCTGCCAGCACCACTTAGGTCATCGAGAAGCGTTCTCAGAAATTTGAGCCACAGAACAGAGCTTGTGCTGGATCAGAGGTTTGTGTCACCTGGATGTAGCAGTTTCGATTTGGCACTGGGAACTCTGAAAGCAGGTTATTTGCCAACCTTACTGGCATTAAGAAAGCAAGCAAGCAGCTAATTCAAAACCTGAAATCCATGAGTAGAAAAGTTTTGATGTGCTTTTTAAAAGGGCACATCTCCTCTACAAAAAAAGCTCAACACAAGAGTTACAGGCTAAATCAAACAGAGGTAAGCGGTACAAAATATTCTTTTGCTATTTCGAAAAATCAGTTAGTATAACAAGGAGGCTGGAACTTGTGTCTTTGATCAGGCAAACCGAACCCAGCACAGCCAGAAACAAAAATTACAGGTGTGTCAATCTCAGCAATATATTTATTTGGGAAGAAACCCAAGTCACATAGAATTTGAAATAATTGCCGTCCATAGCAACTGTATGTATCAATCACAGATTAAAAGTAATATTTTACACTATTCCCAACAATTACCTTTTACATAAAAGGCAGGAGTTCATTGTTTGGGACTTCTAGCTGCTTCACCTCATCTTCCCCAAATCTCTCTCTCTCTAAAGTTTTTTTTTTTCTCATGCATGTTCAAATCTAACAAAAATTATTTGATACCTATGAGGAAAAAATTCAGTCTAATCAGACCTTTGTTTAACTCAGGTGCTTTTCTTCATCTCACTAATAACCATACATGATGTGATAATCACATTAGCCCTTTTGACTAAAATCGTCAGTAATGCAACTAAAATGATTATTAGCATTACCGACGAGGAGAATGAAATGAAACCTCTGAATATGTAAAACTATGCTTATTTTATCACATTAGCAGAACCAAAGAAAAGGCAAAGGTCATCCAAGTAATATTTATCTGAGTTTACTTCATACTACTATGCTGGATGTTGACCGAATAAGAGGCAAATAGAGGCAAAGGCGTGTGGACACGGCTTAGGAACAGAGCCTGTATCAATCAGCTCCTGGGTGGCATGCAGTTTGAGGGAAGAAAACCAAAAAAGAAACCAATAAAAAAAAAACCTTGTCAGCATGGAAAAAGCAAATCAAGCATAGCTAATAAAAACACAAGCTTTACAGAGCATTTTATACGCAAAGACCTAACAACTACTTTGCACTATGAGACATTCAAATTATGGAATAAGCATCTTACAAAATACAGCATCTTCAAGCTCATAAGAGTCTGTGTGGCCAAGAACTGTGTTTTTGAGAGGCATCTAGAAAAGGTATACGGGAAGGTCTGGGGCGCCCTCGCTAAGTCAGCTGGCGGTGTTTTGGGGTGGTGGCGGTGGGGAGGTGGAAGGGAGAAGACAAACAACATTGTTCCTGTCACATTTATATAACGCCAAGCTGAAACACAAAGTGAAAGGTGCAACATTCACAGAGATGTTCCAAGTGTGGGAGGTAAATTTTCTTAAAACCAAGATACTAGATACTAAGTAACACACTGCGGATATAAAACTATGAATAAATCCCAGTTGTTCATTAAGTACAAATTTATTTTAGAGCTTATAAGGGACTAAATGTAAGTCATCTATATAAGAGCTTATAAAGGACTTCAAACTGAGTTCTGTAGCTGTGTCTGGCTAACATTTTTCATGCACCTTAGAGTAGTTTGTCTCTCTTCAGGCTACAATTATGTTTTGGTCAAAGATGCCACACTCGGTACACCATAATCCTCTTCTAAATTCTTTGATGGCTATGGGCCTCCTGTGACCTTACTTTTAGCAGTTTCCATTTCAGTTGCTGTTCACTGTGAGATGACAAATATCTAGATGTATTTTGATTAAGTAAAACTTTCAAAATACATAAATATTATTCAACTTTTGTGAACCTTGCCTCCTCAGACGTGCGTATACAAAAATGTAGCTTCTATCAAGTAACTTCTATTTTATCTGACAAGAAGAGAAGTTGTACCCAAGGTAAAACACAGGGTAAATACAGAAAGTCACTACTACAATACATGCCATCAGTACTACCTACTGGTATGGTTCATCTAGAAAATGCTTATTCAACTACCAAGCCCTGCTGATGACCACGTGTGCAGATAGGGATATGTATCCTTTTACGCCAAACACTATTATTGTCACAGGTCAAAAGCAAACAACAAGCCTCTGAGCTCTGTGATAATAATATTGGCAACTTTACCAAGCTAAATATGTTGTGAATGGCATCATCTTTTTTTCCTTCCCCGATCTCTTTCACATGGAAAACCATCTAAAAAAAGCCTCATGATAAGTTCGAGATGCATCTAATTTTAATCTTTTTTTTTTTTTCCAAAAAGACATAAGCAGACTAAGTGTGCACATGCAAGTAAACTTCAAAATGAGTTACTTACCTCATTAAATTTTGTACAGTGAGGAGCTTAATTGAATTAATGGGACAACTTTGTTTTTTGAATTTCTAATGTTGAAACGGAACCTGTATCTTAAAGGCTTAGTGGAGAAAACTGGGCAAAAGATGGTAATCAGAGCAGGCAAACCAAATGCCACAATACAAACATTTCTGGATTATTTCTGGTCACTAACATCTACGAGAAACAAAAAGGAGACGGACGCTGCGCACACAGTACCACCAATGAATTGCACTAAAACTAGAAATCAAACGCTCTCGGGCAATAAACCCACTTGACAAACAGAACAAAAAAGAGGAAAATGCAAACCTGTCTTTTCAGGCTTGGAAACCTCTGTAGGCATTCACATGTCATGAGGACTGTTCCGTAGGCTGTCCCGACTTACTGACATACGTAACGCAGTGACAAACCCAGCTACTGCAGTTTTGCTGCGGTCCGCACCGATCCCATGCACAGAGCAGAGATTTTCCTGATCTATTCCTGTAATAACGACACTTTCATCCATTCAGAGTGGACTTGAAACTAGGGAAGGAATGCCACAGTGACTTAGGATTGCTGCCAATCTAACCCACCTTTCCCCAACAAACAAACAAGTAGGGATGCCTCCTGAAAACTATTTCCCTTGGCGGGGTCAGAGCACATTCAGCCTGGAACTAGGCTATAAAGTCAGGCTATTTTTCCTCAAAGCTTTTCTGTGCAATATATTCCTAAGGAGTGGCATGAAATTTAACATTGGAAGAGCTACCACTGGGTGGGCTTTTAGCAATGGAAGAAAATAAATATGTTATTGAGCTTTAAAAATCTGGATAAAATGTGATTTTAGCGGTTATTTAGACTTCTGATAAAGTATCTTTGTCAGCCACAGAATTCAAGAGGTGTCTTGCAGCTATCATTAATGAGTTAGGGTATTGCTTGTGTAGTAAGCTGACTCATTTTTATACACACCTTTTTTATCCAGACAAAGCAGTATTTCTCAACAACTACTTTCAATGCCTCCAATGAGAAGTAATATCTTCACAGTTAACATGACCTCAGTAACAACAGTTCTCTCTGCATTTCACATTTTTATCTAATCGCAAAACCGCTACACTTACAATAAAAGATGTCTCTCTATTGCAGTCTTTATAAAACATACCAGGAAAATTTAGATTATAGCAGGAAGCTGGACTTGGCATTAAAATAGATCTGTTTTGTGAAAAAATGCATGGAAATAATTATAGGTGTCTGATGCTATCAGATAAGCCTACTTTTTAAGACATTAGTTTTAGGTTGTTTTTTGTTTTTTTTAAGGGTAAAATTTAGTTTCTAAACGATAAAAGGAGGAGACATTCAAGAAATCTAAGAATAGGACGGGAAAAAACCAAACGAAAGCAAAATTTCTATCTGAAGAGAAGAGAAATTTATGTTAATAAATAGAAAATCAGTTAGTGGAACAGTAAAATAATTGGAATTTGACTACGTCAAATACCACTAAAATAAGACGCCTGTATGGAAAAATTGTGTTCTATGAAATTAGTAGTGAATGCTGAGAACCTACACTTGCATATTAATTGAGGGAATATAATAAATTCTTTCAATATAGAAGGTAATGAAAACTATGCAAAACACATACAGGAAGAATGAAGGACAAACCCAGGATCACTGGAAAGGTTTAAGAGTGGGACTGCAGCTGGGGTTTTTTGCTGTCCCCGATGGATCTCCCAGGAAGAGAGCACAGCCCCTTGCAGTCAGCTTCAGTGCCCCTTTCAGCCTCTGCACAGGTCTCGACTGACACAGAGGTGGCGTTTCCACTCGCTCCTGTTCAGCTTCAGAGCTCGAGTCCGAAACAGAATCACAGAATCACAGAACGGTTTGGGTTGGAGGGACCTTTAGAGGCCATCTAGTCCAACCCCCCTGCAGTGAGCAGGGACATCCCCAACTAGGTCAGGTTGCTCAGAGCCCCGTCCAGCCTGGCCTTGGATGTTTCCAGGGACGGGGCATCAACCACCTCTCTGGGCAACCTGGGCCAGCGCTTCACCACCCTCACTGTAAACATTTTTTTCCTTATATCCAGTCTAAATCTACCCTTTTTTAGTATAAAGCCATCACCCCTTGCCCTATCGCAGCAGACTCTTTGTCTGTCCTCATCTTTCTTATCAGCCCTCTTTAATTTCTGAAAGGCCACAATAAGGTGTCCCCGGAGCCTTCTCTTCCCCAGGCTGAACAACCCCAACTCTCTCAGCCTTTCACTTCTCGGACATTCATTTATTTGTTGACAGATATAAAAGTCCCAGCGTGGGGGTGGAGCGGGAGGCGGAGAAGAGGGAAAGGAGCGGGGCAGGGGGTTACAGATCGCCGGCATATTTTTCACTTCTCCCCGCAGGAAGCAGAAGGGCAGGAGAGGCGCACGCCTGAGCCCCTTGCCGATGCCTGCAGTGCCGGCCCCAAGGCTGGCGTGCCCAGCAAAGCTCTCCCGATCCCTTGGCAACCTCACGGAAAGGTTTGGGGCACCTTCAGACTTTCTCAGGAGCCGGCAGTTTTCTCTCTCCTGCTGCTACCTTGATCTAATGAGAATGAACTGCCTGTTATCCCCCCAAAACACAGAAAAATTAGTCGAGATGAGGAAAAGGAGAAAACCAGGAGCTTAATCTATATTCACAGGAAGATAATATATATATCTCTCATAGTCTCAGGATGGAGATCTAATCATGGAATGGGTGGGATGCAGCTCTCATCTCTTTGTCAAGCAGAAAGCAATATATAAATGTATATATGTGTGTATCTATATATATCAAGCTATCAATCCATCCTTCAAAGGTTAATATCGGGTAACAACACCCTGAAGTCCTATTGGCAGAAGCACGTTACCCATATTATCAAGTTCCTGTAAACGCTCCTGACCCAGGTAAGACCTTTGCAAGGACTGCAACCAAAGCGCAGCCTGCGGAAGACACCTGATGGGTAACTGGCTCTAGTCAGCTACTTCATGACTGTTGTAAAGGGGAAGAAAGAAACGTGATGGTACCGCCTTGAGAACATGGATAGTTAACAGCATTTAGCATTTAAAAGTTAACAGCATTTAGCAATGAAACCTATAGGTACTGCAAACCAGAAAGAGGTTGGGAGAAAGTCTAGTCCTAGCAGGTTCAGGTGACCCCACAGCACCCCACCCTGTGTGGGGTCATTCGCTATCCCTGCACCAACGTCTGTGTTCCAGCTGAAGCAGGACAGCCTGAACATAACGTGCGCCCTCGCAGCTGTCCTGCTGCAGCCTGTCCTGCAGCACCCACGCCCAATCCCAAACTCCTTACACTTCCGAGGACTGCAGTGCCAGGCCACTACCCTCAAGTCCTTTCCTAGTTAATTGTAAATCCATGTCTAAACTTCACATTCAGACACCACCTCATTTTTACTGAATAATAACAATTATGGTCTGAAAAGAGACTAATCACAGAAGCTAGGACTCATGAAGGACTGTCAGCACATTGATGTGTTTCTGCAGCATAATATGCCATATTCTCTTACCTAGAAGCTTTTACTTTCTTTTAAATAATTACAGCTGGAGAAGGCATTTAATTTGTGATACAAAAATGTTTCAGCGGGTTTCTTGGATTGAGCTATTAAGATCGGTAAAATAGTACCCCTGGACTGAACAGCATTAATGAATGTCAAAACAATACAGAAAGTACCTACAAAATGAGTGTATAGTTATCAGCCAGTAATGTACGGTCATTAACAGAACTCATTCACTGTGGACTTCTTAGAACTTTGGGAGAGAATAGGGGATAAATTGGGAAAAGCGAGGCAAACCTTACAGTATATTTCCCAGCATCACCCACAAGCCTGCCAGTTCAGGCGAGGGGAAAGGAAACAGGCAGCAAACCGACAAACAAAAAGCAGATCTAGCCTGACGGTTTTGTTAACCCATTGAACAAAAGAACTGAGAAGAAACCGAACAGTTGCCTCCTGTAGTTCAGTAACGGGTACGCTGGCAGGGAGCACAAGGCAGACAGGTTTCTGAGCCCGTTTCGTGGCCCAGGACTAGCCCACGCAAGCAGGAATACGCTGCTGCAGCTTGAACTGCAAGTGCCACCGCTGGAACAGTTGTGGCAAAACGCGTGGCATCAGTGCTGGTAAGGAAATTGTACTACTGAAACAATCCTGTGCTTGCTCCCAATCTGGGAATAGTTCTTTCATTTCCTTTTCCCTCCTTCCATCTCTCCATCCCCCTAAGTAAAAACTAAAGCTTTTAATCTTCCGAACTGCCACCAGTGTTTTGTCTCAAGACAGTTTTGCAGAATTATAAGCCCCCAAATCGACACTCACGCGAATGATTATACAAATTATGGCATAAAAAGGGAAAATCATCTGTAGTTACTAGCTTTTGTAACGAATTATTTCATAGATTACAATTCCCTTCCATAAAGGGGTCAAGATGTTATGCTGGAAATAAACTCTGGTAGAAGCGGACTGCTGGGCTCCTGGAGCTTATACAACGGCTGGAGTGGGCCCTAACTGAAGCACAATGCAACACATGACAAGATGATGGTTTGATCAGAAGGACAACAAATGTACATTTTTACCTTTTAAAAGAAGCTTCATACATATATTGCATACATATATTTGCGTTTAGATAAAGCCGCTGGGGAGAAATTATATTAAACATATAGATTTCCCTTCTATGATGTATATTGATTGTAGCTAATTTGATTAAATCTACACCAATAGTTATTTTGAGCTGGGCCTGCAAAGGCATTGTTTTCATTTTGAGAGCTTGTTTAGATTGAGTTAGCTGCAAAAATAACGTTTTGACAAGCGCCACTGGTACAGACGAGACAGCTGAATTGATTAATACGTTAGAGTTATTTCGGCAAGAGCTGACGTGGGCAACTGATGACCCGATCCGATTTTCCACCTGCAGGAATAGCTGCGTCTTGCTGAAAAGGGCCACCTCAAATGCAGTTGGAGCCTGTCTCTTTCCAGCACGAGGCATGACCTGAAGGCTCGGTGGCAAGGGGGGCACGCCGGCAGAGCCGCCTTGCTCTCCCCCTGCCTCTGCGCGGGGTTTGCACACCCCGGTCGTACCTCCTGCTCGGTGGCACAGTTGCTTGGAGACAGTTGCTGCGTTACAAGTCAACTAACGCTGGGAAATAGCACTACAGGCACAGATTTGTTATACTCTGTCAAGATGAGGTCTTGTACTTATTGACTGCTCGGGGCTTTCTTTCCTCGCTCTTGTAGATTAAGAGATCTAGGTATTTAAGAGGAAACAATTTAGGAAGTTTTCTATTACAGTTTTGATCCACATTTAATATGAAAGTAACATGTTTTCACACACCTTTTGAAACTGCGTTGATTACTTCTCAGTGTTGAATTTTGTCCACAGTATTTTTCCAGTAGTTATAAAAAAAAAAAGTGGAAGTTGTCATTATACAGGACAAGAGGAATATTTAATACCCTTGCTCAATAAATAAAAGACATATTTCACAAATTAGTAGTTGTATTTTGGTTTTGCTTAATATTAGGATACAAAAATTACTTTTCCCTCTCTAATGAACATGAATCTATAGCATGTGCCTGAGGTACTTAATGTAAAACATGAAGAATTTAATTTACTGCCACTCTTTCTGTCCCCTAATAGCTGGTACCCCCAGTCATATTTCTGATATTTTTTCCAGTTTGCATGCATGTATTTTTAAGTCAACCATGAAATATAGCGACAAATACATTTAAAGAACAGAAAACAGAAATAAAATTAAAAGTAACCAGCTTTCATTTTTGTACAAAAAGTCTGAAAACAGCTGGATCTTAGGTGGGTGGCCATTCAAACTGCATGCCCACAGTTCGCACTTCAGTTGCCTTAGAATCACAGAATGGCTAAGGCTGGAAGGGACCCCTGGAGGTGTCTGGTCCAACCCCCTGCTCAGGCAGGGCCATCTAAAGACAGCTTTTGAATATCCCCAAGGATGGAGACTCCCCTGAGCTGTGGGCAATACTTTGTCTAATGCAGCCCAGGATACCATCCGCTTTCTTGGCTGCGAGGTCACGTCGCTGGCTCATGTTCAACTTGGTGTCCACCAGGGTCCCCAAGACCTTTCCTGCAAAGCTGCCTCCCAGCTGGTCAGTCCCCAGCACGTCCTGGTGCCTGCAGTTGCTCCTTCCCAGGTACGCTTCTCTTTGACATACTCAACATGGGGATCTAACACTATTTTAGTTACCCATGGTTATCACATAGATCAAACCATGACTGGCAGATAAGACATAGGACCTCCAGGATACCGAAAGCTTTCTGGAGTAAAAGACAGAAGCTAACCAGGAGACCCCTGGGCATCTAAAACAGTGCTAGACACCTGCATTTAGTCAACAGAATAGTACCATCGGTAACTAAGGCAGCTGCCTGCCCACTTGGAAGCAGCCATACAACCCTGTTGCAGCCCATCTGTAAACTGGTCCTACTAAAATACTACTGGAATACCCTACTGGGTCTTCACACCCAGCATGAAGTGACACTGGAGCTTCCACCTACACACAAGGCCTGGACACTACGTTGCCTGTTTGGAAGATATAGAGCAGGAAAGCAGACTGTAGGTGTAACTATGCAGCTGAACACCAGCACAAGTGAGAAGGTATCGTTTCCTGACTGGAACTGATAAATTTCCATGCAATCTTCTGCCTGCCTACTGGTTGGTACCTGCCCTACTGATAAACGCTGTACGGTACCCACGCAACTTCCTAGGAGACTTTGCTGAAACACAGAGAGTTTTTCTGCAAAGGCATCTTTTGTCATTTTTTCTGCAAAGGCAAGATGCATTCAGTGAGATAATTAATATGAGCCGCTCCGTTTCCCTCATCTTACAAGAAGGCTTGAAAAATAATAGACACAATGAGACCAAACCACACAGAGTTTATAAATCTTTTCCAGTAGGAGTTGCCGTTAACAATGATCGTCCCAGCTAAGTTAGGGAGATTTACAATTGGGGCCAGGAAATTCTCTGCCCTCTAAGGCTGAAGCCACAGCTGCCCAGCACGCTGTTTTTGTTGAAGATCAGTAAAAACAGCAGGTTGAGATGAAATCACCGGTTCATCTAGATTTATTATGTGGTCTAAAAAAGAGGGAAAGGAGAGTATGACAGGCTTCTTGGAAACTGTTATTCTGGATAGAGTCTAAAGCACCCCGTCCTCTCTGCTTCTGGCACGCGGGATGTTGGCGTGGGATGGCACGGCACTGACGGAGTGCAAACCTCTAGGTCCCAAGGAGCAAAAGGTGGTGCCGGGCAGCAGTGGGTCAGGCAAAGCTCTTCTATGAAGAGCTGGACTAGGCACTGCATTTGGTAAGATGTGGCTATGATTTAATATTCTCTGAAGTATTTTAACAATGCTTGAAAATCCTGTTGGATCCTTCGGCAAGCTCCAAGTGCTTCACTTTCTTTGAATTATGCCTGAGATTAAATCTGATATTTTCTGTACAGATTTAACAGGACAGTTCACAGCACAGAGCCCTCTAAAATCTCACTCCTTTCCCCTCTATTCTAAAAACTGTTTAGTTATTTCTACGCTTTATTTCTGCTCCTTTATTATAGAAGTAATTTTCCCTTCCTACACAATAGCTTGTTTTTAAGCGTTTCTTTCTGGACAACCAAATCGAAGCGAAGGAGTCACTGTAGTTATCCCTATAACTACCAACTCCTTCAAAACACATAATTTCCCTTTATAAATGCCATTTTGGTTCTTGGAGGTTCATCTTTTCTTTAACCACATTTCCAGTGATTCGAATCTTTGTGACATTCCAGCTCTCCAGCAGTGGAAACAAACTTCCTAGTTCAGTTCTCAGGGTCATTTCTGCATCTCTAAGTCCAGCGATGCACTTGTTACGTCCCATTCCTCTGCTATCAAGACGGAGCAACAGATACGCGACAGATACTACTTCTGCTTGGAAATTTCATATCTGAGTTACCCTTGGAACATCACCTTGTCCTGATGATTTGTTACTGTTCATTTTGTCAGTCAGTTATGAAACTTTTCGGTGGTGCCTATGAAATCAGACATTGCTCCTCAGGGTAGGCTTATGCTTAAATTGATCTAACAGTAAACTGCTGTCCTGTGGTAGTGCCTGCAGTCAAGAGGCTTTCTACGTGGTTCTTGACAGTTAAGCTGATTGCTGACCCCATGTTTTTTTTATTCCTCTCACTTTTCAGCTAGACGCACAAATTAGCACTGGTGGATGGCGGCACCAACCCGAGGGGGAAGGCAGGACCCTGCACCTCGGGGCATAGGTACGCTGAAGGACCTACAGGCCAGACCGCAGCTGACCTGAGGAAGCAGCCCTATCCCATAGTTAAGAATATCACTAAGAATTCACTGATTTTTTCATCTACGGCATCCTCTTTCAGAAGTGCTCCCTTCTATAGATCCATCATCTTTCAGGTCTGCTGACCTCTGGCAGACCTTCCTATTTCTGGTAGATTTGAAAGAATAAAAATCTATCATGAGATGTTATGCCTTTAGCTAGTTCTTCCTCGAGAGCTATTTTGGCGAGCCGTACTATGGTTTTAACTCTGCAGGATTTAAATTCTCTCTTCCCTGTTAACAGTTCCAATTTTTAGATAAGGCTTCCTAATTCTAAACGGCATTGTTTAGAAGCCATTTAACTATGCTGCCTTTTTTGGTAGCAGCATTCCTGATACAAAAACAAGAAAGGAAGGAAAAAGAGGGCGCATATCTTTAGTTGTGAAAGGTGTCTGAGGCAGGCCAGCCTGTATGGAAGGATTGCCAGTTCCCAAGCAAATGGAAATACTTGCACAGCTGAAGAGAAGTCAGGTTTAGTTGAATTCAGAAGAATGTTTTATTGCTCGTAGTTTAAACTAATTATAATTTTGCAAAAAAGATATTAATCTTTTGCTTGGCAAAAACGGAATTGTTTACTTTTTCACCCTTAAGCTTGTTGCAGCAAGGGTTAGTCCACAATATGCTGTATTACTCTTTCTCCAGATGATCTAACTACATAAAGTGTATCCAGACAGCTCCTTGAGCAGCAACCCAGGACAATTTTGAGAGCTCCCAGGAGCTGGCCTACATCTCTCACTAAACTGATGAGGCAGTCAGTCCCCTGTGAAGCCAATTCTTTACACAAATATTTAATTATTTCCTAGTTTCTTCATTACTCTTCTGTAGACCAGAGACCACTGACTCAGCCCATTTAGAACTGATGGCATGAAACAGCCACATTTCTTTTCAGACTAAGTAAACCAGTACCCATTCAGAGAAATTTATCCAAAAGACCATTGATGAAATGAGAATATTTTAGTGACAGACTGTGAGTCACAAATGCATGATTCCCAACCGTTAATTTATTAGGTCATATAACAGTGAAAGAATTTGATCATAACATTATAACACAGCTGTTTTATTTCAGATGTGGAGTGAGTCCAAGTATTTGATAATTATGCTGCTTCAATTAGTGGCAACTCGAGAGCTAGTTAAGTGGTATTGTTTGCTCCTAGGCAGGAAGCCCAGGGAAGCTCACAAACAAGTCTGAGGATGTGCAGGTCTGCTGGGCTCATACGCAACCTGCTACATGAGGGTGCAGCGTGTCAGCAATACCTACCTCCCTTTCCCACACTGAATACAGGTAACAGCAGCAAAGCATAACATTTATACCTTCCAGTGAAAGGGTGAGGAAGGAAGGCTGTTGGATGTAACAAAGTGGCACTAACCTAAGCAGAGCAAACAGCAAAGGATTATCTGGCAAAGCTGTCTGGGCCTATGTAGACATCTCAAATAATCTTTGATGAGGACTTTCACAGAATCTTTATGGTTGGAAAAGACCTCTAGGATCATCAAGTCCAACTGTCAACCCAACACTACTATGTCTCTTAAACTGTGCCCTGAGGTGCCACATCTACACGTTTTTTGAACACCCCCAGGGATGGTGACTCCCCCACCTCTCTGGGCAGCCTGTGCCAGGGCCTGACCGCTCTGGCAGGGAAGAAATGTTTCCCAATATCCAATTAAACCTCCCCTGGTGCAGCTTGAGGCCATTTCCTCTCGTCCCGTCACTGGTGACCTGGGAGAAGAGACCAGCCCCCCCCTCACTCCAGCCCCTCTCAGGCAGCTGCAGAGAGCGAGAAGGGCTCCCCTCAGCCCCCCCTTCTCCAGGCTAAACCCCCCCAGCCCCCCCAGCCGCCCCCCAGCACACTTGTGCTCCAGACCCTGCCCCAGCCCCGCTGCCCTTCTCTGGAGACGCTCCAGCACCTTAATGTCCCTCTTGTCCTGAGGGGCCCCAAACTGAACATATATCAGCAGTGTTGGTAAAACAAATGGGTTTGTGGTCTTGTGTTTTGTTTTGGGTTTTTTTCCTGGAAATTCAAGCCGATAAGCATTTTTTTCTGCGTTCATTTCCCTGTATTAGAAAACAACAGTTTATCCATGCTTTCTCTGTCCTCTCTTTATCAAAACAGAGTTGTCTTATACTCAAGACACTGATGTGATGTCAATATTTTAATAACGTCACCATAACTCAACCATCGCTAGCCTTCGGCTCTCAATAAAGGATTCATGTCCTTTGATGATCTGGAAATGACTCCATGGAGAAGTTAGGAAGCATTAGCTTTTGGTTCACCCAAGAAAAAGCCTGCAGTGCTATATTATATTGCTACTGAAAATCTCCCACTTCCAGAAGAAAGAAAAAGGCTGTTGGCATTAACCACTCTGGTTGCCATTCATATTTGACCTTGGCAGTGAAGTAGGACAAGGGAAAACAATCACACATTATCTTTTTAAATTGCTGGAAAAAATGTAGAAGGTGAATCATATAATCCTTTTATTACACTATCACCTCCTTAGAAAGTATATCCACATCCAGGTGGATAGCCTAAATAGCGTAAACAGGCTACCTGACACGTACTGCTTCACTGGGGGTGGTCGGTCACTGGAACAGGCTCCCCAGGGAAGTGGGGAACCTGTCAGAGTTCAAGGAGCATCTGGAAGATGCTCTCAGTCATATGATTTATTTTTAGGTAGTCCTGCGAGGAGCAGGGAGTTGGACTCAATGATCCTTATGGGTCCCTTCCAACTTGAGATACAGATTCTATGTTTCTACGATCTGTCCATTTTGAGAGGCACAGAGGTGGAGAAAGGGTCAGCAGGGGAGGTTACAAAGCGCTCTCTGTTCCACAAAATGCTACTCACGGCTGGCTAAGATACAAAGGGGTTAATATTATTATTCCCCACCACTTGCATTACTCAGAAAAACCCCAGCAGACTGCCAAAACTGCCATGTAACATGAACAGCCTGAAGAGATGGATACATATGGTAGCTGAAGCAGCTACATCCAGCTCATGCCACCGCTGGTATTAGTAATGCTGAGGGAAAAGCGATCTATCTGGACTGCACGCCTCCGGGATCCCCGAACACCTGAGGAACGTGGCAGCGCTCCTCGCAGGCAGCCGGGCTCATAGCTGGACTCTCATTTTTCAGTACCAGCTCTCTGAATGCTATTGGGTCCCGAAGCCTGATTTTGATGATGAGCTAAGGTGCAGCAGTTTGGATACCTCTGCTCGAACTACAGGGTTATCTATAGTAACCGACAGAAGAATCAGATGGTAAAGTTGGCATTAGCAGTAAGATGGCAAGAATGGGAGGATGAAAGGAGAGTATGGATTCCACAAATACAATCAACTGTTTTACCTTTTTAAGAAATCCTTCAAAAATGAGGAATTTAGATGATAATTTTTTTAAAGATTGGTCAGAATTCCCAGTTATTAGGAAGTGCTGGATTAATACTGTTTTCCACATATGAACAACACGTTACAAGCCTTACTTGCATATTTTACTGCTGATAGATCCTTGAGTGATTCAGTGCTTTGATATACAGCCATAAATCTGACAATTTTCAAATGTTTAATTTTTCAAAACATGTACTGCCATTCGCTTCCTACTAGTATTTATGCAGAAACACAGGGACTGGATTGAGCCAGCCCAACTTATGTGCTTACCTTGAGTGTTTTCTGAGCTTTTTTTTTCTCTAACCTAAGACAACCAGGCCCTTGCTTTAAAGCCTAGCAGTGGTTTGGAGTCCTTAAGAAAGAAATCTTGTCTATGAAGCCATAGTTTTATCTTTTGATGAAGAATTTACTGTTTTATTTTGACTTGGGTAGCTCTTAGCAACACAGGCTGATTCAAAAAACTTCACCTACTGACAACTTCCTTAAAGTGAAGTCCCAGGCAGCCTTTCTTTGGTGTTTATTTTTTTCTTGAAATATGCTGGTATGCATTTTCCACATTACATAGGAGGTTTAGTAAATGCTACATTTTAAATTAGTTTCTGCAATTCTAGACCTTAGTATATCCTTCTTTCTCCGCCCACCCCTAACATCCTAAAAACCCAACAGAGCCGTTCAGTCAAGCTGATGATTTGCAAACACGAAGTTGATCCTGAGATTGATACCTTGAAGCTTTATTCTGCATCACAAAATATATCACAATCTAACTGTTAAAGCATCAGATCAAAATGTCCCAGTACGCTGATGGGAAAAGAAAATTGTAATCACTTTTTCCCAATTTTCTTGTTTTCTTGCCAGTTCTTTCAACTTTTGGGATTACATTTATAAGTGGGTTTTTTCCTATTTTTTTTTTTCTCTTTAGCAAAGAGACTGACAAAAGAAAAGAAGTATGCTGGGATTACATTTTACCTATTTTTGGTCTCCCTGCCTTTCTGACAGCAGTTCACGCACTACTTGGAGAATGTTACTCAGACAACAACACTCAAAGTTAACTTGTCGAAGAGGGCAGTAAGACATAGCTGGACCTTACAAAACCTCATAAATACAGATAATATAGATCGAAAGCATCAAATAAAATCAAACCCTTCTTGTGCTAGAAACAGACGGGGCTTGCAGAGACCAGGAGGATCCTTTGGCAACAGGTTTATTGAGCCTACCTTAAGTTTTAGCCACCCCTGCTGATGTATGCAAGCTCCTCATAAAGCAAACGCTCAACTCTGCAGATCATGCAGGGTAAATATCCCATTTTATATTTAGGATACGAAAGACCAGACAGGCAGGAACCTTCCCATAAGTACAGAGAAAGTTGGCATTTGAAGTCAGTTTCTCCAAGATCCAGTCTGCCGCATGCGCCGCAGGAGAGCCCAGTGCGGCGACGCTTTATAACAGCGTGTCTGAGACAAGATAAACCTTCGAAGTATCTTATTCTGCAAACAGTAGCATCGGGAGGACCTGATATGTAATTTTTTAATGTCTATAATTGTAACGGGGAAGTTTTCAGCGTAAACTTTGTTGCGAGACAGTTCTCTGTATGCACAGGAGAGAATAATAACCAAAGTGAATCAAAACTAATTAAAATAATAATTCAAGAGAGACACTTCTTCCAAAGATGTTATTACAAAACAATAAAAGAAGTTTCTGTGCAAACATGGCATACTTTATTGAAGGCAGTGTTCCTCTACTCAGAACCCTATGGACTGGAAATCAAAATCAGAAGGGGGGAAAAAAAAACGTTTCCTATCTATGGGAAATGATTAAATTTAAATATTAGAAGAAAAATAAAAATAAACCCAAAGCAAAAGCCCAACAAACCATTGGTATTTTTCCATGAAGACCTTTTGAGGACAGAAACGCGAGACAACTGTCAAACCAGCAATATGAGAAATTAGCCAATAATACTAACAGACTCAACAAGTATGTCTGAAAAAACTCAAGCATACTACGGAGCCATTGCTCAGTGTCAACTCAAAATATGAACACATTCGGCATTAGGTTAAGGACTGTATGTATTGCTCCCTGTTGCCAGAGCCCAACAAAAACAAGATGTAACAAAAGGCAACCATGAAATTTCAATAAAATGTTGACAACCAGGTATCTAGGTATTTTTTCCTTCCTTTGCAGATTTATAACAAAAATATTTGAAGATGAAAATCATAAGTTTTATTTTTATAAGGTAATGACAGAAAAAATCTGGGGATTTAAAAATAATGCAAAAATCATGAACACTGGAGGTAGAAAAATGCAAGAATTAGAAGCTTGAATGCTGGTGGCACTGAAAATGATGAGAAAATGATTCATGGCAACCAAACATGCCTGTTTAAAATCCCAGTACTTCCCTAAAGTGTGAAAAATAGTCCCATCTAGGGTATTGGAGAAGTCTGTGAGATCCAAACTCTATTCATCATTTTGGAAGGAATATTCTGGCTGTATTCTTTTCCCTTGAGCTAGAGGCCAGACATTTTAAACAAAGCTGCAACAGTATTCTAAGCACTACAGCAATGGATCAAACTGACTGTGAGATGCATCTGCTCTGTATTTTAGTGAAAAAAATAATATAAAGAAAAATACAACCCCCAAAACCTATGAGCAAATGTTTAAACAACCTAAATCTCAGTTACCCTAGGTGGTTCAACTGCAGTTGCACACTTTTCCTAAGACTATGCCAACTTAGGAGCTGACTGCTAAGGCTAGAGGTTTGCTACCTCTCTTTTCCAATCACAATTTTCCAGAGCAGAGCCACATGCAAATATGCATCACGCTGAATGATAGCACAAATTTCCTTCACCTGTTTCTACCTCAGCTGTTTAAACTCAGGCTGGCTTCTACAACAGTTTAAACTCAAATATACAATCTTTCACTGGGAGCAACTGGGCAAAACCCACCCTCCGATTCTGTTCTGCTGACTGGTAACGCTGCAAGTGGGTTCACCTTAATTGTAGTATCTGCCTTCATCTAGTTTTATATACTTCTCGTCTGTAAATAAACAGAATTTTCTAAAATGCGGACTTGCACAATCATGCCAATTTGGAAGTCAATACTTAGAATGGGATCACGCATCTACCAGAAACTGTCGTCATGTCACAGATCTGGTGTTTATCATGAGTAATTGTATTGAAAACTCTCTGGGTGGATAATTGCCTAGCAGCATCATTTTTGCATATAAGTTCATAATTTTAAAAAAAAAATTAAACAACTTTTATACCTCAAAAGGTCTTTAGAAAAAAATATTTTAAAATGTAAATTGGATTGCCATCCATTTGTACAATAAAATCAGGAAAACAGAGTATATGCAACTACTTAAAATATCAAATTTTTTTTAATAAACAGAGAGGCAAGCTGATGTTTAAATAGTAATCTAGCAATTAGATACAGGTTAGCTTGCAAATGAAGGCGAAATTTCACTTACTAAAAATTCCTCTGTAATGTTAGAAAGCCAACAATATTCCCGTTTGCAAAAGGCATTCTTCATGAGCTTTACAGCAGTGTAAGACATTGTACCAGTTCGCATTCTTTATGTTCCAAACCCCTCCTGTTTTCTACTGCTAAACACAAGAACTTATCAGCTACATAACCCCTTCAGAGATGGAAAAATCTACCTAAACAGCCTTTCTATTCCAGCGAACATTTGTACATCCTAATCTATATGAAATGAATCTGGCTTTCATTTCAATCTCCCTTGAAGAAGGGGGGGAAAAAAAGTGAGTGCCTAAGTTACATGATTTAATGTAGCTAGATTGGGTGCATTTGAATAGCTCGTAGAGGATCCAGCCACCACACGTAGCCATCAGAGTATGTACCCACCATGAGAAAGTTCTGAATCGCATGTTTTCACTCCCAGTGAACCAGCTGAAGCGTGAACACTTGAATAAGGCCATTACAGTTAACGCAGAAAGCTGGAACTCTGCCTCCCAGAGCTCTCAAATGCTGCAAGTTATCCCAACTACTTTGTAAGGACATCATGTGGCAGGTCTTAAAATGGCAGCAGTAGCCCGTTTTGCATTATTGGCTATCAGGCGAGACACGGGCAGTTTCCTCAACTTCACAGCTGCCAAAAAGAAGCATCTTGTCTCAGTACTGAGGTTGTAACACCTTTACGGGTGGAACAAGAATTATCTGGAGGAAAATACCTCAACCAATATGCTACGTAAGCACAAAACCACAGCACTACACCTTTGGGAGACCCAATGGGCCAATTTCAAGCACCCAGAGTTGGGCCCACACAGTAAGAAAGAAGCAAAAGGACTAAAGAACTGAACACCACTTCTGAAGAGGTTTGCATGGGGTAGGGAGAAGAAACGGAGAAAAAGTTGCAGAAAAATGAGACTTGGGGATGGATAACCCTAGTCTTTGATTCTTGGACAACAGGTGCCTACATAATTTCCACCTCTGAAGAAGAATCAATTTGTTAGATGTACACTTGGTTTCTACTAAATTATCTCGAACAGATTCTAAGAATGCACAAGGAATTATGGGAACCAAATACCTACTCACAGGCAAACCACATCAATTCCCAATCTGAACATATTTTGTAAAAGCAAGCTCCATAATAGGCAAAATCAATGAAGTATATTTAGATATAAAAAACTAAGAAGAAACTTTAAGAAAATGCTTACAATAAATGTTTTCCTGGTCATTTGAAAACAGTTCTCTCTTTAATTTAGCACTTGAAGTGAGTCATAATAACCCTCAGTGTAAATAAATACACCAAATGTGCTGTTAACAACTTCCAAGTCTGTCAACAATGACTCCTGCCTCACACAAATCTATCTAGTGCTGAAAAGCCAAGCCACAGGTTGATTCCATTAAAAGCAACAGCAGTTGTTTGAAGCCTGTTAGAAGAACAATTCCAAAAGAAAGAATTGCAATAAGAATACTAGAGAGATTTATATTGTGAATTAAAACAGAAAAAGGATTCTTTGATTTTGCAGCTTATGGTTCTTTAAAAGAAAATACAACACAGTTAACGCAGGGCTTTGGTGGCTGCCTCACAGACCTGCTTTTGGGATTAAAAGCATGAGCTTCGCACGCTGCCTCACCTATTTCAGCATGTAGGCTGCCATCAAAGAGATGCCAGGTTACATCATCTTGTTACACGACATCAGTGCAAGTCCAAGCCAAGCCTTTATAAAAAGGCTTTTCTGCCATCTTTAATGCCAATTCTTTAGCAACCATTAAACTAGTAAATCCTGGTGAAGCGTATCTCTGCAATGACCTAGTCTGCCCAGGATTGTCATGATTCTCTCTTAACTCCCTTCTTTAGTCCAATGAGTATTTGAACAACCATGATATTTATCCACAATCAACCCATTTTGTTCCAGGTTGTAAACAAACTCTTCCACAAGTTCTTTTTTATGTACATGCATGCTTTTAAATTTTCTTTTCATCAGCAAATCAAGATATATTTAGCTACCAACTTTTATCCTAGATACCTGTTCTTCAAAAACTCCGTTAAACCTTTGATGTATTTGCTAGGACAATTTTCAGCGCTCTGATCAAGAAAGCCTTCAGAGACCTTCAAGTCCAACCACATCCAGCACCCCATACCAGGAAAGTTGCCACTTGCCGTAAGGACTATCCATCCAGGAGTTCCTATTTTGAAAACTGACAGGCAAAACTCTCACCGCAGAGAAATAACGTTTTTGTAACAAGACTTTGTACCGCAAGATGAGGAGAACTAGAAATCCAGCTCCCCAGATTACTGCCAGAGTATATGAAGCAAAAATTAAGTAGGAAAGATAAAGGACCCTTATTCTCTACTGTATATACAAGAGTCTCAAAAAAGATTCATATCAGCATTACAATAGGATATAAAATGTTATTTCTAATCTGATTGATTTAAAGTATATTTCAATTCCTTATTAGATAAATTTGCTGAGCTCCCCAGGCGCAAGCCGCAGGAAATGCTTTGAACGTAGCAGAACACAAGGCGGCTTCTCCTTGGAAAGCCATCGTGTGTCAGAGCTCCTGCACAGCTGCACCATAACTGCAGAGGAGCACAGCCGCTCTCTGAGAGGGGTGACCACCCGTTTACTGTGATCAGGCTTAGCACACCTCCAACACTGAACATTCCCATCTACTAAAATCAGCAAGCTTTTCACTAGATCATTTGCCGAACTACGTTGCCTTGCGTGTCCTGGTTTTGACCACTCCTATTTTCTGTTACAGAAGCTAGACCCCTACACTCTTCATACATACCCTAAGGTTGCGAAAGGACCTGAATTAGACTGAGAGGTAGGTGGAAGTTTGTGATTTTTCCTTATATCTTCAGCCATTGCAGGATCAGAAAAGGGATAGGGAAGGAAGCCTCCCTCTGCTTTTTTAATTAAATAATGGGTTAAATCTGAACCCACGGCCACTCTTTCTATAGAGGACACACTAGATATCGAATGCAAAAGAAAATGATAAAGGAGTGCAGAGCTGCTGCTAGATCAGATTCAAAAGTTCAGTATTTCCCTAACTCGGGAGCGTTTCTGCAGTTCCTAGCACCCACACAAAAGCAGTGGGGAGCCTGTTCTGTACACCAACATGAAGTGATTTACCTAACCCCTCTGAAACATCTGAAATGGTTTCGGAACACCATTCCACAGTATCGGTTAAAAGATTATGATGCTCAGGAAAACCTACCAAGAAAACTAAATTAATAGAACATGTGCCAAGTTCTAGAGTTTTCATTTGCTTTTTCAGATTCGGAGAGAGTAGCAAAGATGTATTTGCATCATTTGAGACCGCAGATGAAGCCATTTCTTCAGAAAACTAGAGATTTTGGGTGGGGAGGAGGAACAGGTAGGAAAAGAGGGTAAGGTTACGGCTCATGGAGCATGTGATTATCAGATGTCAAGCAACTTCCTTTTAACCTTCGGACAGACTTGTGGTTCATAAAACACAACCAGCAGGTGAACTTAGCTTGTCAGCTAACTGATCACCAGTCTCAGAATAAGAAAAAGAAAACTGGCAATAAATAAGTAAAAAAACCGTGTACACACGTGTAACTCCACATTATAGTTTTTCTGCTGCTTGCAAGATGCTTACTCCTCCCCCCCAAAAAAAGGAAAAAGAAAAAAGATGAAGAAAAATTCCAGGTATTAGGTTAGTTCTGCTGCAGCACTCCACAATAGGAATTTGTCAGTTTACTCTTCACCTTTGAAAACAACTCATCTATTTTCCTTCACCCATAATTTTGCAGGTCTGTAGCAACACCTCACAATTGAAAGAAATCGTATTTTCTCCCCTAAAATACCAGGCACAAGTACTGTTTTTCATATAGCTCCATTCCGGCAACCAGGTTTCCATAGTATCGAGAGACTAAAAAAAGCTAACTGGCTTCAGAGAAATTAATTTTAATATAATGTCTTCTGGAAATCTCTAAACTATACCTTAAAAATGACATTTATTCATATGGTGTTATTAGTCTTAATACCCAACCACAACACCTAAGAGCTAGAAATGGAAGAGCTGCCTTATTCTTGTATTATTTGAACAGAGGACAGACAGACGACTGCAAGAGCGAAGACTATCCATAGCTGTGCTTTATGTGAAACGCTGGATGGCCAACATGGCTAGATGCCACTGGATGACTTCTAGGTGGCCAAGAACTGGCTATTTATAATAAGCAGCTTATCTCTAAACAAATTTGCTATTTTTAGAGGATTTTTGTAGTAGGAAGTCAGGGAAATATTGGTTTTCATATTCACAAGAAGTCAAAAAGCTCCCTGTGGATAGCTCCACACTCCGCACTCAGTCCCACGAGCTTCAGCAGAATCCCTCAGTGTAGAAATGCTAGCAAACTTCTCTTAAAAATACTGTGGCATCTAGGTCAAAACGCCTGAAAACTGATAATGGAGAACTGAATGGACACAGAGATAATCCTGACTGTTGCTGCCATTATCACCAAACCTCCTTCCAAATCCTCCTCTGAAAGAAGCATAAAAATCAGCTCCCAGTATCAAATTGGTACTTGTTACATTTCTGGGAAATCTGATAAATACCACCATTTTCTCCTGCACCTTGGGTTTACCAGCCCAGGATACACCTTGTGTAGAATCAGGGCTAAAGGAAAGTGCTTCCCAGTTTTGCTCAGAGCCTGGTTTTGTATGTCTGACAACAGCAGAGAGATTTGATTTTCATCTGCTTTTCAGTGCTATTTTAAAGCATATTCTTTGCTTAGGCATGAACCACCAAGCTCTTGTAAGAACCCAGTTCTTTTTTGTCTGCCTGTTTCCATCTATGCTGAAAAGGTAACAGTCTTATTAATGTATTTTTAGAATTAAACAAGATCGGTCCATCTTTTTTATGATCATACCATCACCTCCTACAGGTTAGAGGCTGCATTTAAACAGATAAAAAGAACAATCCAAAATACTTGTCTTTTTCTATGGTGCTTTTGATCAGATCCAAAGCACTTTGAAGGAACAGTAAATTCATTCAGCTGCCATCACCCACTAAAAACATAAATTAAGGGGAAAAACACCCCCCAAACCCTCACTCACTGAGTTTAAGTGGAAAGAAAGCAAAATAGTTCTCCATGAAGTAAGAAATTAATCTGCTTGGTCAGAGACTGCACGGATACACCAGCCTGTTCAACACTTGCACCAGAGCTGCTCTTTTTCCCACGACCCCATGGTCCCACTTCTCTAATACACCTGTAGGTACGCTCCAGCAGAAGAATTCCAAAATCAAGAGAGGAAGAAATTTTCCTTTGGACTCTGACAACTTTCATCTTAAGAAGAAGCTCGCGCTTAATAAACATATTCAGATGTCACATAATTGAGGGATTATGACTAACAGGTAAACAGAAATTACCTTTTTCCTCTAACGGTCAGTTGAATTGAACTATGTATCAATTAAATATATAGATTTAAAAATACTGGTGCCCAGTCTAGATGTGCAAGATCTGCTGTGTCTCAGAGTTGCAGGTTAGTGACAGCCCCGCTACCATTACCATAACCATGTACATACATGCACAAACGTTCAGTACACATGACACATATAGAGATATATATATGTGCTGAAACACTGCAGTGCTGTTGCAGTTTTGGTCAATCTCTCATCATTAAAAAGGTGCAAGAATATGGTTTGTACAGCTGAACCAAACCCTGAACTCGATGCTGTCTAGGAACCGAACAGCTCAGGGCACGCCGCAATGAGCCCGGCCGTTCTCCTGCTTAACACGCAGGAGGGGAGGTCGCTGCGTACACAGGAGGAGCAGCCAAATTGGCAACAAAACCCCCCTAACGCTAGACAGTCAGCTAGGGTGGACCCTGCTCCTTTGGTCCACCAGCAGGCCCTAAGAGAGAGGTAAAGACAGCACTCCAAAATGTAAGGATATTGCTTGGTTTTATTTCTTCCTCCTACAGACAATGTTAGGGAGGCTCTTACCAAGTACGGCACCTAGCTGGCGTCCACGCTTCTGGGAGGATAGGAACAAATATTCAGAAAACAACTGCAAAAAACTGCCACGTGATGATCCATGCTATTACAAAGACACTAACAAAGCCTCAGTTTATTTCCAAGAGAGAAAAAATATCATGGTCCCCATGTAGCTGCTTGAAAAAAAAAGAATTTGATTTATAGCTGGCGGCAGAAGCTAGCGAGGTTCACACTAGGAATAAGAGAAAACTCAGCCACAGGGCAATTAATGATTACCTAAGGATGGGAAGGTTTCTCTATTGCTGAAAGGATTTAAATCATTAACAGATGGCTTTATAAAACCACCAATTCATCCAGCCATTGAATACAAATGTAAAACATAACACTGCTATGCTTGCCAAAAATATTCATAATTACTATAGTCTTAAGTTACAACAACAAAGTTAAAAGCTTGCTTTCCAGATCAGTTCTGAAGTTTGCATAAAGCGTTTACTGGAATAAAACAAAAATCTAACCTGTTGCTAAATACGAATCTAAAGTTACTCGCGTGTGTACGTGTGTATTTTTTTAAAAAATGTTCCAGATATTTTAGGTGTCTCCCTAAATGTTTATTGCTACTTCCTATATACAGCCAGAGGACATATATCTTTATCTAATACAACGATAAAATAATGCTGTCTGTAATGAAATTATGTCTATTTTCCACCTACCTCTAATTAAAGAAAAGTTTGTATTAGTAAATTCTAACAGCTCTTGAGGGAAAGAAGTACAGGCGGTTGCACTACCGACTATTTTGCATGTTTAGTACATGTGCCAACTGAACTGTTCCGCAGCGAAATGGAGATTATTTTTTTTTATTACCATCTCTGGTTTTGATCTTCAAATCAAACCTTGAATTTTGCCTTTTTTTTTTCCCTTCTTTTCATTTTTTTTAAAATGGGTAATACACCAGTTTTATCTAGTTTACATTTTAACTGGAATGTAAATAAGCAGCCATTCTATTCCGAAGACAATAACATTTCAATTTATCTGGAAAAATAACTGATTTTATGGCACAATAATGCAAAGCGCAACGCCTCATTTAGAGAAGAAATGCATTATTCTGGTAAAGTATTGCAGAATTAGTTTAACTTCCTAAGTATTGACACTATACCGTTATTGTTTGATACGAGATATGCTCTGTGGCAGATGAAAAATCCCCACACATCCTATCATGCAACACCTGCAACACAGCTGCACGCTCATGGGTACAACAACAAATAGTTAATCCACTGGGGTTTAATTTACTAAGACAGCCTATACCCTACTGTACTAAAAAAAACCCCAAAAAGCTATTCTGAGTTAAAAAACCTCTTCCTCTTTAATGAATCTCTTTATTTATAGATGGTTAGACTTGTATACGTCATCAAAGGAAATCTCAAAAGAAAACAAAACCCAGCTTAAAGAATTCTTTAAGTCAAGGTGTAAGGCAGCACTGAGCAGTAGTGTTCAGTGGTTCCTCTATTTATGCGTAGTTTGACTACTACACTAAACAAAGGTAAGGAAGGGTTGGGCACGTAAAGGTTGTTCATGAATAGGAGATTTAGAGCCAGAGGTATACACTTCTTCTTGCAAATATTTCAAGCACAAATCAAATCAGCTTATGATTTGACTTTTTCTGATCAAGCATGTGCAAACTTGAACAGGTGTCGTATAGAAATCCAGGTGCTCTTATGAACTAACAATGACCCACAATGTCTTCAGAATTGGTGTACACATTAACCATCGTTGTAGTTTTTTAAGTCCCTTTCTAATGGAAAATGTAATTGTAGGTTGGATAGCACTTGCACTAATATGTTGCTTTAACTGGGCAGATACCAAGATTCAAGAAAACGTCAACTGAAAACGTGAAAAATAGCGAACAGGGGAAGCTATATAAGCTCTCTCAGTTGTAACAACCAACTCTAAATGTACCCCTTATCAAACCTAAGAAAAAATCACACGAATTGGAAACTGTGGAATTGCTTATGAAAATCCACAGATAAGACAGCTGTCCCTAGCTGACTGTTTCTGCTCTAAGGCTACTCATGTGCTTTTCCGATACATTTTATTTGTGCTCTATCCAGAAAAGCCACTACACACATGATAATTTTTATCACAAAAAATATGACTGGAAAAACTGTACATTGTCAGAAATTTCCATGAAAAGCCTGTGAACGCTATTTCCACAGGCAAGTTTAACACCAGTCTCCGAAGTGTCGTGTTAAAATTAATTGTACAGGTTGGACAAATGAGTACCTTGTGGGTTTTCAGAAAAACTGCACACTTGATGAAAACTCAGTCAGATGAAACTACGCCAGCCCTGTTCCAGCCAATACCTATTCTGTTCACCTGCTGAAGCATGACAACACCTCCTCTTCCTTTTCTGTATAGATCTTTTATTTGTTCTGCTCAACACGCATTACCTTCAATGCTGAACTACTTTAGTATGCTCAGTAGCTGATATTGATGGTTTATCCCCTCCAGAGACCATAATTACACATGAAGAAATGATGCCTTCTCTTCATCTACCCTCATGATCACCCCTGCTCCCAAGAAAGGGACTTATCCTCTCAAACCTGTCTTTCCATAGTGAGGAGTAAGGGAAAAAGGTTCCCCTTATCTCCATGATCCCAAGCCAACAAACCTCCTCGAGCAAGAGCAAAACATCTGCTCTCCCTTGCATTTCACCCTCTGCCAAACTGGACACTCACCTCCCTCAAGCCTGACGCTTGCCGCAAGCATTATAAATGGGACTAATTAGGACCCTAGTTGCCCATTAACTCTTTTATTATTCATGCGACATTTATGATAAATGCATTATATTACTTACAAATGGATGAGGTGGCACTTAGACACAGCAGCATAAACTTTAGAGTCATGGGAGGAAGCATTTAACAATAAGACAGACTAACTACACCAGTTAAAGAAACCACTCCCTGCAACGTGTAGCACATTTAATTCTTCTCAGTTCAACACAAGAAATAAAGTAGCCTGGCACTCCTAGAAGTGCAGGTGGACCAGTCATTTATATTTCAACAGCAGAACCTTTTGCATCAGTGTAAATATCTTCAAAGATGGCTTTCTATAGCTAGAGAGTACTGTGCACTGCACACGTAGTTCATAAAAGAGAAAAAAACCCAGCCTTTCTCCAACATAAAAGTCTTCAACAACAGCAAAGTTGTGGTTTCTCAGGATTACCATATCCTCTCACTTGAGTTGCAAAACTCAGAACAGAATAACCCCGATGAGCATAAATTACACAGAAACGGACTTGGTTTGTGTGTAACAACTGCTTCTTTGAGAATTAATTACAAATATGCTGGACTGTGTAGAGTATGGATTAATGTCCTGACTCAGCAATGCATGTGCATGTCTAACTGCTCCTCTAAGCTAAGGCTAGGAGTAAATTGCCTGGGCAATTAACTATAATTCTTCCTTCATTTGCCAGAAAACCCGTAAAGCTTTGTGCAGAATCAGCTACCCAGACTTATTGCATCCCTTCAGAGATCTTTAAAAAATCCATATGCATAGTTATCATTCTGTAATCCTCTCCATTAAATGACACATTATTCACCATCGAATCTCTCTGTGAAATCAGCCAGTACAGACTGTTCATGCTTCCTACAGATTAAAAGCCTAACAAGAAATCAACCTCTAAAAATAAAGCATTGTTTAAAAAAACACCTAACGTCAGTAATCACAGTTTTGAAAGCATCCTTGCCCAGAGTACGTACCAGTTCAATTTGTAAGCTCTTGTTTAATAGTTTGACAAATGCTTATTCTTAAGTAAACAAACAGTAAGAAAAATGTGCTTTGAAGACACAGGTGAAAACGCACATCTATTTCCTTCAGAAGTCTGCAAATCCTGTTCTTTCTTTGTTACAATGCGAGGAAGCGGTGCAACTATTTAAATTCAATCACCATGGGAGTTCAATGCACGCAACAAATAAAAGCTGCATATTATATCTTCCCCCGAATGTAAAGGCCAGCTCTGCAGAAATAAATGCTGTAGTACCAGTAAATACTTTAACAAAACACATATATGCCTGAAGAGGAAAAAAATAAAAATAAAATAAACAGATCTTGCAGTCAAGACTTGGTTGATCCATCCTGAAAGACCTATTTTTAAATACCTAGTTTCACAGGACCACAGCATTGCTTTGTTGGTCGTGAAAAGGTTGTGGGGGGAAGAGGAAGAAAATCCCAAATCACAATTTTGTTGCAAACTGCCCAGTAACACTAAAAAGGAGTAGCAACTAATCCAACAAAACCTAAAATACCAACCAAAAATCCTCCAAAATATAAAACGCGAAGACATTTTTTTGGTACGACTGAAGAGAGTATTTAAATATACCCTTTTTATACATTAAGTTATATTGCGATAACACCCATTGCTCTTTTTTTTTGTATGATTGTATTTACAGTGCACTGTTGGAAATATTTAATTTCAAGCCCAAGTAATTTGCTGTATTGTCCATGGTTTCTGAACAGCACTAGACCACTGGTATTTCTGATTGCAGAAATAGTTGCATAAAAGGTCATTAATGCTGGTGACTCTGTAAAAATATTTACAAGACCACAGAATTGATAGCCTACAATAAATATTGGAGTTAATCTAAACATCAATTCAATAACGCAAAGAATAAAAACTCCCAAATTTCTCTGACAGCGTATTCCCAAACAACAAAAAGAACAAACAGAAAATTGCCAGCCAACCTGAACATTGTTCTTTTTAACTGCTTTCCTAAATGATGTGAGAGATTTTTAAAATCAAGTGAAGTACACATTGGCAGTGTTCGTCCACTGAACTTGCTGTTCAGAAGCATCACACACTTTCCAAAGTAAATTCTACAAAGGGAACGTCAGTATTTCCCCCACTGAGAATCAAATTTCAGGATCTCCTACCTCGATCAAAAAGTCTCCAGTTCTCAGGCCAGCTTGCCATGCTACTCCCCCTTCATCCACAGATTCCAAGTACTGCAAAGCAGGAAAGGCTGGAGTTGGGGTGAATTCTTCAATTGGTGTGTCAGCTTTAAAAATAAATACCACATTAAAAAAAAGAAAGTTATGGAGTGCTTGCAAATACCACTTGACTAAAGGCCTATTATTGGCCATTCAAACTGATGGTTAAAAAATGGTGGGTGCTAAAAGTAAGAGGACTCTGCCTCAGAGGATATCAAGGTGCTGGGAACAGAGTGCAATCTCTCTGCAACAGCAATCCACAGGTCTTCAATTCAGAGAGGAAAATACATGCTGCTTTACTGACACAAACCAAATCAAGCTGTATGAGGCGATAGCTGGATTCTGAGTATTCCAGGGTATTCAGTATTAGTTCGAGTAACCCTTTTGTATGCCTAGCCAAACGCCTGTAACTCTGGAAACGTCCAACTAAAAATGGATTATGTACTGTAGCCCGAAGAGAGCATCCAGCCGAACTGGGGTGGGTGGGAGAGGATGAAAGATCAAACTGCATTTTTCTCCTGGATTTAGACGTATGTTACAAAGAAGATAATGGAAGAAATCACTTTTTAGGAAAGGAGGCACAGCAGGCCTCGTAACAGCCCCCTCTCTCTGTCACGTACACATACAGAAAAGTCCTTGGGTCTTTCACCTGAGGTGCCCTCACTGTTACAGAGAAAATCTGGGGACAATTGTTGGGCTTACGTAGAGGGAGTAACCTCTGCTCGATGCACAGACAACTCATGCCAATGGGTTAGCTAAAAGGCAGCGCTATTTGCTTTCCCAGTAGAACTGCAAAAATTTTTATTTAGCTAAAATTAGAAAAGCTTTTACGACCCTGAAAATTTACGGTGGCACCAGTTTGGGGGTGGGGGAGCAGGGAGAGCAAAAATGATGTCCCAAGAATGAAGATATGGAAAAATTTTCATGCTCAAGCAAGGCAAGGGAGAACCCATGTAAAATGAGGGGGAGCAAGAGATGGGACATACCATCATATATATTTTTTTTTAAATACAAAAGGAGCAAACTGGACTGAAAGTTAAAAAGCAAAGCATTAAATAGAATGCTTTTTTTAACTCTGAAGAATGCCATTATTACAGATTTTAGTCTACAGAAAAGTAACATGCAGTTTAACATATGAACAGCTTTTAAAATGAGCACACTACAGGCCATGCAACATACGTGCAGCTTCTGAAGATATAAAAAAAGATCATATTTTCATACTAAAACTGCACCAATGTCACCTTGCAGAAGATCCACACCTATTTTAAACAAAACATCACTCTCTTGTCTATTTCTATTTGCAGACCTATTTAAATAGACTGACATTTGAAATAAAGAAGCAGGTTTTTATAAGGAAAGCAGGTTTCCCATAGTTAGGTAAACTGCATAACAAAACAGATTAATGACAAAATATTACATATACTGACACAATAAAAATACAGACAAAACTTTCTCCCCCCCGAAACAATTATATAGTGCTTCTCCTATGTAAAAATGCAAACTGCTTCAGACAGAAGCCACTAAAATCCGTCGGAGTAGTATAGCATACAGAGAATCCTGTTGTCTAGCAACCAAGTGCACCAAGAATAATTCCTGCTTATATTCAGAGATGTATAAATTTCTTCATGCCAGTGCACATCACACACACACACACACACACAGAAGCACGTACCTTTTGCCCCTCTGAGCACAAATCCAAATCCTTCATTGTCTTTTTTCTGCAGGACCACTGCCTTTTCTTCTATTATGCAGTCACTGTAGAGAGAATTCCGAGGATAGCGACCATTATTACATCCCTTCATCACCACTGTAGTAGCTGCTCCTCCAGTGTGCAGGTTCATCATCATCACAGCCCGTTAATCAAATAATATTGCAGTAACCAAGCATGGGAAAATATAGAACAAATAGCAGCACGGGGAAGACAAAGACTAAGCTTAATGATAAAAGAGAACATGACAAAGCAACTTAAAGGGAATAAAAAAGGCAGAGAGGAAAAAGAAAGAAGAAGAAATCATGCATGGTGGTTTGTGTTCTATGAATGACTGGATGAACATGTGATCATGTAATCTGTGGGCTAGCTAGGACTCTAAAAGGAAAAAAAGTAAGTGAACTGAACGACAGTATCATTAATAAACTCCTCAATCGTGGATGTACCAGATGCATCTTCTAGTGAAGCCAAAATGAAACCAACCAGAAGAAAAATGAGGCAGCATTTTAAATTTAAAGATAAGAAATTATGATTTTATATTAGCTAACTAAAAGGCACAAATATATTCGGAAAGCTATGCCTTGCATCAAAAGCCCTTTTTCAATCCTATTGAATGTTGCATGCTGCAAGAATCCCACATGATCATCTGACAGCCTACAATGCTAACAACGTGCAGCTGCCTTGGCGTCATCAAGCACAAATTTCCACAGCATCAAGAATCTGCATAATTGAAATAGTAACAAGGCATGCACAATCAGGAAAACACATTTCTAAGGAATATTTCCCATCTTCTGATAAACAATTAATATTATAAAACAAGGAGACGGTGTAAAGGACTATTTATGTAAGCAGTGTGTCCTTAAAGAGAAAGTAGCCTTAGGAATCTTACTGGCATTGACTAAGAAAAAAGTAGATGGTAGATGAAGAAAATGCATAAAATCCACATTAAAATGGGACCTTTCGTACACAACGATCTGTAAAAGCCTGAAGTGTTTAGTGTCTTTTGTTAAACACCAGGTTACTAAAAATAAGCTCAAAGTAAAAAAAAGAAAAAAAAAATATTTTGAACGCTCCTTTCAGTACAAAGCCATTACACAGCACAAGTTGCACGACATTCTTCTGAATAAAGGCAGTGTCAAGGGTTAAGTATTCATGAATCATAAGCACTGCAAAACACCCTGCTACGTCGGCTTTGAAATACCTGCAAAACTATTTAAGACAGAAAGAAGTACGAGCAAGTTTTCTTTCCTTTTCTTAATTTTTTACTAGCCAACTATTATTGCCACTGGTCTTGTACAGAATCTAATCACTAAAGCACTCAATACAATAAGAGACCGGATCTCCTTCAGCGCCATTAATAATCCAGAAGGGGAGGAGGAAAGTAATTAAAGAGAAATTGGTGTGACCTTTTTATTTAAAGGTCTGAACAAAGACAAGGATGATGATATCAGGACGCTGACGGACAGCCTCCAAACTCCAGACCTTTCGTGTATCACAGACTATCCTTTTGGTGACTTTCCAACTCTGAGAGATACAACTTCATCTTACTGCTAAAGTGATGATGTCATGATGCCTTCTAAACTACAAAGTATTTAAACACCACTGAATGGAAGAGCACATGAATTAAAACTACCACAACGGTGACTTTCTGAACAACAGACGATCTCCATAAGAACCAACAGCTTTTGAACACTGTCGCACAACTTACTGTTATTTACTGCGTTCAGACATTACCTTCTCTTACCATTAACACCCCTGTTACGGAACAGATGTAATAAGAAAACGTCTATTTCTCAAGAAAGCCAAACACACTCCTGTTCAGGCATACTGGGGTGGGGTGGAGTACGCAACCCTCAGAGCCCGTACTGTGGCGCCGAAGCCCTCCACCAGCGTCCTGATGTGGCAGAAACGGACTGAACCTACAGGCGTACTGGCTTATTTTCTTCATTTCACCACTCACGTTCTCAAGGTGGGGCTCCATGCTTATCCACTGAAGAGTCGACTGTAAAGCTGTCTCCAGCATTTTTATTAACACACGGTCAAATTAATAAACCTGATTTCCTTAAAGTTTCCTTGTAAACAATCAACAGCTTAATAGAAGTTAGAAGGCTATTTTTGAGAACCTAATCACAGAAAGCCTTTGGTTCAATGACAACACCTCCTTTCCCCTACCCAAATCGCACTCTCACCTCAGTTCATTAATATAAAGATTTCAGAGGCCTATTAGCTTGGTTCCTCACCAAACCTTGCTCTGATTCTTTCATTTTTGTTGATAAACCCAAACAAATTCATAATATCATTCCTTAGAAAGCTGAAGGCTGAAATTCCAAAAGCAGTGCTCAGAAAACTCAGATCAATTCACCGGATCAACATTAAGCATCTACACCTAAAAAGAGCACCTCGGGTCCTTTCACAGTCAGCTAATAACAGGAACAGGCATGTTCAAGTTATGCTCACTTCATCCCAATGCCGAGGTCTATGACTGTTCAGATAAAAGTATGAAAACCACCTCCGATTTTTTTTTTCATGTACAGCACATTTATTGCATAAACTACAGTTTATACTTCAGTTCAGACACTGAAAATGGGAATTATAAATTGCCAAAATTTTATCAAATTTTGTGTTTTACATGCAAGGGGGAGAGGAAAGGGACAGGAAGCAGAAGCGCCACATGAATTTTTGGTAACAAAGTGCACAAATTGATCTCTATTACTTGACAAATACAGTTTACTGATTCTATTGTGTTTGTGTGGCAAGGTTTTGGTAGCAGGAGGGCTACAGGGGTGGCTGCTGTGAGAAGCTGCTAGAAGCTTCCCCCATGTCGGAGAGAGCCAGCGCCAGCCGGCTCCATGACGGACCCGCCACCGGCCACGGCCGGGCCCATCAGCGATGGCGGCAGCGCCTCTGGGGTAACGTATTTAAGAAGGGGAAAAAAACCTGCGCAACAGCAATTGCAGCTGGAGACGAGCGAGAATATGGGAGGGGAACAACCCTCGGGAACACCAAGGTCAGTGAAGGAGGAGGGGGAGGAGGTGCTCCAGGCACCAGAGCAGAGATTCCCCTGCAGCCCGTGGTGAAGCCCACAGTGAGGCAGGCTGTGCCCCTGCACCCATGGAGGTCAGCGGTGGAGCAGATATCCGCCTGCAGCCCATGGAGGGGCCCACGCCGGAGCAGGCGGATGCCCGAAGGAGGCTGTGACCCTGTGGGAAGCCCACACTGGAGCAGGCTCCTGGCAGGAGCTGTGGCTCCGTGGAGAGAGGAGCCCACGGTGGAGCAGGTTTGCTGGCAGGACTTGGGACCCTGTGGGGGACCCACACTGGAGCAGTTTGTGAAGAACTGCAGCCCGTGGGAAGGACTCATGTTGGAGAAGTTTGTGGAGGACTGTCTCCCGTGGGAGGGACCCCACGCTGGAGCAGGGGGAGAGTGTGAGGAGTCCTCCCCTGGAGGAGGAAGGAGCGGCAGAGACAGCGTGTGATGAACTCACCACAACCCTCATTCTCCATCCCCCTGTGCCGCTCCAGGGGAGGAGGTAGAGAAAATCAGGAGTGAAGTTAAGGCTGGGAAGAAGGGAGGGGTGAGGGGAAGCAGTTTTTAAGATTTGGTTTTATTTCTCATTATCTTACTCTGAATCGATTGGTAATAAATTGAAAAAGTCAGATGTGTAGCCATTCCTTATTTACATGCTAGGAGAAGGGGATCTGCAATAATCTTACGGCATGAGCAGTTTAAAAGTTGTTTAAAGCAATCACAGAAATCAAACTGATTCTCTACACACACCCCAGTGCTGCAGAGCTAAGAACTAGCAGCAGGAAAAACAAACATGGACACAGAAATGAACCGAACTTGCACCGTCCACACCCCTTCTCCCAGCAAACTCACTTTGCAGAAGGGGGAAAAAGAAGTTTCACCTCTGGCTGTTTGCAGTATTGCTTTTTGTTTGCTTTGCCCTGACAGGGTTCACTGATCTCAGCAGCAGACTGGACCTCTTCACTGAAGACAGGCCCAAGGTCTGTTCAGAGTCTACCTGGTCCTGGCAGGCAAAGCAGTGCCAAATGTAAAGTAGGCCAAAATTTCTCACAATAAGCTTTCTTGGCAGCATTTCTTTGATCCTGAAGGTGTTGTAATTACTTAGCACCAGAATGCGTATAGGGTATAGCTATGCGGGACAAATAAAGGCGACATTACGTTACAAGCCTGTTCAGAGGTCTGAGCTCAAGCAAGAGGACAAGGAGTTTCTTCACAGATGCTTTGAGTACAGTGTACGGCTCTACGTGAGGCTGAACAGTCCCTGCTATCGCTGACACACCAAATCTCAACAGGTGAAATCCTTAAAGTCCATTTCTGTCCCCTCTCAAACTGAAATTGAACAGAGTCCATTTCAGAGACAAGTTTTCAGAATATTCCTAGTTTCGTATTATGGTAATAAAATGAGTAATTTTAAAATCAATAGCTCATTCCTTAAATAGGGCACACATTACTTGGACTTTGGGCTCTGAAAGTCCAAGATTCACTGCATACAAAGTTAAACACAAAACACATCCTAACAAGTGGAGAATATTTCTGCATGAAGTACAATCTTTAACATAAAAACTTCAGGCCGAAAAATAAGTCAATCTGAAATCACTTTTGCTTTATCCAAACACTAAATATTATAAAACATACTTGTTCATCAGTTCATGTAGTTTCTCTAACACTTTATGGCTCAAGAATTGTGCAGAGCTCTTAGAATTTCCATAATTTTACAGACTTACCAATGGAGAAAGGAAATAAAGAGATTTACCCACGGTCAAACAGACACCTGAGATTTGAACGCAGCACTGTTATGTTCAACATAACAACCAGCTTTTGTGTAGACTTTTCAAGACAGCAAGAATTTCTGCTTTGCTAACAGCCCATTAAGATAGTACTTGAGGAAGGAAGGAGAATTGTAAAGTCTTAATAAAAGAGACATGAAGAACATAAAGGTTGAAGCACAGGTTCCTGATGGACACAAAACCGTGAAACCTATCTTCCATTTCACAACTAGAATAACTACATCCCTATCTTAAAGCATAACTTACTCCAGAAGTTCGAATACTGAATTACAGAGAAGGAAACTATCAGGACCATAGAATACTTCCAGGCAAGTTTGTATCGCATGTATCATGGCTGATTTCAATCTGAAAAACAGCACGTAAAGTACACACCACTGGAAATGATCAACTTTATCTGAAAACAAAAACGGCTATTTGGTATATTGTCGATCTCTCCCTAATGCAGGGTAAAACTGAATTTAAATAGGAATTATTTTCATCATTCCGTCCAACTGGGCATCCCCTAGAAATGTAATCTATGTCTAACATTTCAGCTTTAACAAACGGGACTATGGCCTCCCAAGGCAGAAAAGTTATCTAACAGATCACACATGAGATTCAGAGTTACAACCAAACTCAAGCCCACGAACCCGTCAGTCAGATGGCTTGCTCTAGCCTGGAGTGAGAAGTTATTCTCTCCAAGTTCGCTTCTTTCAGTTGGCCAAGTAAATCCACATCTCTTCATCAGACCTTCCCTCACGTGATGATGTCTTTCACTGCATCGCAATGCAATTTGTCTTAAGAATGTGCTGTTTTGGTAAACATATGATACAGCTTTGAACAACAATAGGTTATTATGCTAACAAATAATTCAAAACCCAGGGCTACTGCCTTTGATAGAATCTTTTCATAGTTTCTTATAACATCTTAAATAACCAATAACAAATTCCAGCTATTCTGGTGAAACATGTCTTACCATTTTTCAGAACGTGTGTTTATTTTCTACATTTTGCATTTTTCAACTCTTTATCCCCACCTTCTAGCAATGCTTTCTGTAAGCACAATATACTCTTACAGGAGATATTCAATAAAACTACAATTACATATTTTGTCCTGCTCTGCATCAGAAACACATGCACGGCACTTACTCTGTAAAAGTGATCAATCCTGCCAATACAATTTCAGTCATCTAAGATAAGTCTAAATGATTTTCCTTTAGACTGTATGTGTAACTGGAAGTTTACAGCAAGACGTGTTTGGGAGGAGGGCAGTAAGACGGTATTTTCAAACAGGTTGTTGGTAAGTACCTCAACATTATACTCAAGGAAGACACAACCTGTCATTAGAACAGAAATACTGGAGAACAGTTAACTTTAAGTTGATAAACCCCTTATTAGGTAGCTGAAGAGTCCAAGGACTATAATGATGGTACAATAATTAAAATATGACAGAGAAGGGATGAAACGAATCACCCAGAATAACAAAAAATGCAGTGTCATCCTTTCTGCTCTTCAATAGCTGAGGCCAAGAGTTTCTCACAATAGATTATCTAAGTAAAAACATTGTTTCCTTCCTCTGCAGTGTTTGATTTTCTACTTTCTTCTCCTTACCTCAAAAAACATCCAAATTGTTTGTTTGCAGGAACACACAGATGTAATTGTCTCCCATTTCTTCAGATCGGGTGTTGGGGCACAGGCCTACGTTTTTTTATCTTGGAGCTACTTTACATGAAGTGGAATTAGGCTGAGGTTGAGCTATTTCCCAAAACAATGATTTCATTGTCATGATCCAGAATTCTCACACCAGTACAACATTTACTGTTAAAACTGAATTAGATGAATTAGAGGTCATATTTGGAGGTAACAAAGCCACCCATCCATAAAAGATGATACAGTTCCCAAAACACCCTTTAGTGTCTTCAGAACGGTTACACTGGAGAATAAGCATTACTTCATCAGGCATTCACAACGACAGCAACTCCAAGCTATTTTGCTATTTCACCAAAAACCAGTTACAAAATCAAGGCTGCATATGGATATGCAGCATGGAATAAAATGCTTAGTACTAGCTATGGATTCCAGCTTCACTGGTGCTCTCAAGGAAACTGCAGCATCCAACGACAGTATCTTTACTAGCACTTCCAACAGTTGGTTGAGTGTCAACGCCTTACTGGCACAGCTGGCACTCAAGTTAAAAAAAGAAAGAAGGAGAAAAAGACCAGCACCGTCACCCTTGCACTATTGCTCTGTCTGGCTTTATCTGTGGCAAATAAGTTGAAATTGCAATAGAAATGCCATATTCTAATCCCTCCTTGGCCAAGCTGGTGTTTCCTCCATGGCTGAATGGCATAGTCAGGTCTTCCTCAGCTGGCTACGCTCCGGTCAAGTAAAGGAATGGGAAAAGAAGAGAGGATGCTTCAGCAATACTCCTACATACTTCTCATATCCCTATATGTTTCTTTCAGATCTCTTGTATCAGTGCTGTTTCTAGAGTTCAGTAAACATCACACAGAGATCTATGATCATGAGAAAAGCAAGGCTGCATACCTGCCATTGACATTCACTTGTCGATGAAAGAGGTATGTGTCAAACTGTAACATGCCATAAAAGACATCGAGATATTCCCTAATTCCTATATTGCACAGGTCTATATTGCATTGTGAGGAAATCACAGACTATAGCAAAATCTGACAGGTCATAGAACTTCTTCCACTTAAAAAGGTGTTTTATTCACACTTTTAAACAAGTAATCAAGCCGTCTCCATTGGATTTTGAATACTTGATCCCCTTGGTAAAAAATGAACAGTTCCTCACTAAGTTACCAAAAAAATAAAACATCAGTCACGAAGTGATTTGACAAGAATTAGGAAATCAGAAGGATTGTGCTACTCTTTCCAGCCTTGTGACTGACAGAGTCGCCCAAAGGATTAACCGTGATTATTAAGAAGCAACCCATCTTAGAGAAAGTAACAGTGCTCTACGCTTCAATGAATTTATGCTAAAAGACATTAAGAAAAAATACAGGTTTTAAAAGGGAAACATAAAATTTTATGACACAAGTGCAAAGAAGTTACACAATTACTTTATGTAGAACCAAGGAAACACTTCCTCTTGCTATGTATGTATATCAGTCCACATTCTTTTATCCAGCCTTTAATTACACTTAATATCACATTCTTTGGTGTGTAGAAGGGAGTAGGGAACCTAAAGTAACACCCCAGCCACCTGAGGTGGCTAGTACTACTTTTGGGTATTTCCCTCTTTTCACCTTAAACTGCTGAAACTGTAAGCACTGAAGTAACATGCTGATGCAGCAAAACAGGAAGCCAAACAACTTCCTGGAAATAAAAATCATCCAGTAAAAGCCTGATTTTATATTGTACGGAAATTTCAGAATGGGATAGGAAGGAAAAAAAAGGTCAGTGGTAAGGTCACGATCCTATATATATATACACACACACACTATATAAATATATATGGGATACATATGTACCCATATGTATGATATATGGTTGTCCATATATGAATACTTACACACACACTATATATACACACAATACAATGAGTATATATAGTCCTTTTTAAGAGAGATGTTATTATTCTCTTGCATCTGCACTGGTAGGGAGAAGACGAAAAGGCACGGTGGGGTGAGGAGGGCGGTAAAGTGAGATTAAAAAAATAAAAGCTTCATTCCTCTATCTTCATTAATTCCATTTGTATTTTAAAAATAAATAGTCAATTCAAGTACCACACATAACGAAGTAAAAACAAAACATGAAACGTTCAGGCAGGTGTCCTAGTATAGAGCATGAGGGCTTGATAAGGCAGAGTTCTTCAAACCATTCCATACAGATGTTCCATCAACCACATTAGTACTTTGGGCTACAGCACACTCCACTTATACCTAATGGTTAGTAGCAATTTCCAGTTGTAATTATCAAGCATTTGAGCAATCTAAGCATGCACTATGAGAATATTAATATTCATTGCTCATACTATGAGCCTTGAACAAGCAGACTGTACAAACACATACATATGTTTAGGAAACTAGAATATTTGCCCACCTTACTTCTTACGTTTGTATTGTCCTACCCCAACCCAGCTGCAGTTCCAGCCCCTGCTATTGCCACCAAACCACACTGAAATAGGAATTTGCTCCCTAAACACCTTAACATACAAAGTATTTACATAAAGGGAATAATAATAATAGCTATTAATAATGAGACTGTTCTTCTATATAGGTTTTTAAAATCAATAATTCTTCAAATGTTTTTGCTCAAGGTGGTCAGTGTTATCACAGACAAGCACAGTAACATGGAAAAAACATGTTCAAGGTTAGCAAATGGGAAAAATAACAAGGGTGGAATGAGGGATGTAAACCCAGATTTATGATAACGGTATGAATGTACAAATCTATAACTATATATGTATAATAATAAAGATATTCTTCAGCTGATGCAGCACCTGAACTGCATAAAGCTGTTCATAAAGCTTGCTAATCAATCCCTACACTCATCTCAGAGCTGGCATACATCAGAGAGCGCTTCCAATTTCTTTCCGTCCGTTTTTAGAGCGCGCCACTGGAACACGTGCACAACCATGCTGGTTGGACACATGTCAGTTCCTGGAGCCCAGCACCCTGCCTGTGCCAAATGCCAGAAGCAGGGAAGGGTGTAAGAGATGGACAAGCACAGCTGGTGCTTCCCCAGAGCACTCCAGCAGCCCCCAGCCAAGCTGCGCTACTTGCTCCTTGTCTTACTGACAAAGGCGGTACACTCTATTCCCGTCTCCTCGTACAGTTCTGTCATCACGCTTTGGCACGTGCGTGTTCCATGGTAATACAGGGGACTACATCTGCCTTCCTCAGGGTTTCTTGAGTTGTGTTTCTGTAAGACACGTTAGTCACAGTTTTTGTAAAAAAAAAATAATTAAAAAAAAGTGTTTTAACAACACTTTAAAAATGTGTTACGAGCCCTTTAAGGTAGCAGTTTGAGATTGCAGGTCTTTGTAACAATTATTTAACTCACTGTACGTTTCAGTAAGGTAACTTGATTTGCTCACTCAGCTTTTCAGAGAGTCTGAACGCACTAAAGGCTAAACATAAAGAAATTATGAAATAGGGGAAAGAGACTGGCGATTGCAGGACTGGTGATAACCATAGGTTTCAAATTACTTTTAAGGGATCCCTCGGGGTTTCCGTCGCACCCCGTTTGCTATGATGAGCAGGAGGAGTTATTGCCCTCCTGCCCTACATGCCTTGGAGGCCAAATACAGCTCTAACCGCAAGAAATCTGAATAACCCTGGACTGTTCATTTCAGCTTTGCAGACGTAAAATTCTACATGCTTTAATCATCAGTGTTAAAGTTTGTGTAAAATTTTATGACACTTCAGTAAAAGGCATGTTACAAGTAAGTTTCAAGTTCTGCCTCAAATCAAATGGGGTATTAACAAAGGCAGAGAGGAAAGTTTTTCTGAAAGCATTTCTCCACTTTTTTTCTTCTCCAAGAGCTCTAAAAACACAGGACAGAGTGAGAAACTTCTAGGATTTTACTGAAAACAAATTAAGAGGTGCTTTAATTAGAGCTTAATTTGCACATATCCCTTTAAAAATCCTGACTAACCACATACTGCTTTACAACCTCATTAACATCAAAAAGGAGGTGGCATCACTACCTTTTTTCCTGAAATATATTCTCTCCTCTCTCCATTTCTCTAATTACCCTAAGCCCTTGAGTTATTTTAAGCCTACTCCAAATTTTGTTTACTTATCTGCAAAACAGCTTGAGAAATGTCCGTCTTAACAGCTTTCCCGTCTAATGGTATCATAATGTTCAGCAATTCTGTCAAAGCATGGCCAGTTTAGCCCACAGCTTTGGTAGCAGTCAAAAATCCCTGACTTTACAGATACCAGCTGATGAAGAGAGAGAACTCTGCTTTATTTAAAATGGCAGTTACTTTTCTTAATTAAGTGGATGTCGAACCGGCCTCTCTCCTTATTGCACCCTTTCCTTTGACGATCGGCTGCCGCTCGCCAGTTGCACAGACGTGTCATTTCTGGAAATATGAAGCTTTTATTTTGTAAGTACCGGGGACGGAGTAAAAATATTTGGTTTACATTTCAACTCAATTGAGCGACTAACTTAAAATGCATAGAGCTTAATTTTAAGTGTATTTCAGAATTTATGATATTTGAAGTGTTTACAGTAGAGGTAGCATTAAATCTTATTTCTGAGACCTGTTATCTGTGCCCAGCATGCTTTTTTTCATTTAAAATTAGAGAAATTAGAAGACACACGGATAAGACTTTTTTCTAAATATGCGGTTACAGCTATTTCCTAGCACACGTGTTTAACTTAACATTCAGTATTCTTCTGCTCAGAATTTTGCCCTGAAATCAGTTTTAGTGAAATGCTTACCCATTAAAGCAAATCCTTTGTTGATATATTTTAGTCAAAATTAAGCCTTTGTTAGACATCATCTGTCCAGAATATGGGATGAAATTTTATGTCGGAGAGAACAGGCACCCCCAGCAATATCACCAGCTAGTCAATTGGCGTATCTGCCAATCATTCCAACCCAGCATCCCCACCTGCATGCCACAACCGCTGAGGACAGAGCTAGCATCTGTCTCTTGGCTCAGGGAAAGAATAATAGCTTTAAAAGACTTGGATAAAGAATCGCCCTGTCCTCCAGGATCTTGGCACTCATCAGCAATACAAGGCACGGTTTAAGTCAAAGGAGTCTAACACACGTGGGACTCAAGCCCAGAACTTCTTTATTGCAGGTGAACACCCTGACTCCAGCTATTCCCTGCTCTTTAGCAGGTCCCTCTTTGTAGGGTTTGACCCCACCCAAGTGATAAAGAAATACAGTGCCAGCACATCTATTTGTCCCAAGGCAAGACAAGACCTCCTCCTCCCACCAACCTTATATTTTGCACAACGGAAGCGACCAGCTTTACTTAGACCATGAAAGTCAACCCCTTTCTGACTTGATAGTTTCTTCTTTTAAGAGGAAAAAAAGACATACATTTCCTGCCAGTCACCCTTAGAAGGTGCCTTGTAGATCAAATTCTGCAAATGCAATAAATATTTGTGAAAATCTGGCTGGAAAGGGGGGGAAGTGGTTTAAATCATTGCTCCCACTGGAGGAAAGCCCACAGTGCGAGCCCAACAGTTATTTGTTCCTTTTGGCCTGCCAAAACTTAAAAATGCATCACTCTCAATCAGAGGCACCATATGTCAGCTTTTGCTCATCTAGTGATTAGGTGAGAGGAAGGCAGCCAAAGGTGTAGTGGGCAGGGAATTAAAAGGTCACACAGAGGAAGCTCAGTCATCGCGGTGGAGCCTAGGAGACAGGAATGTACCCGCTAATTGTTAGAAACTTAATTGTTCGCCTTTCCCCTGAAAAACAATCATTTTAATCTCCTGTTTTCCTCTACTCTATCCTTGCAGCTCATTATGTGACTCCTATTTCAAACTAACCTGATATCACACCCTCACAATCTTGTCTTGCTGTCCTCACCTTCTGTCATTTCCAGTCCTTTTTCATATTTTTCCCTTCTTTTCCTATTCTAACTTAGAAAACTTTATTCCTCCCCATGCACAGGACACAGGCTGCTGCCTTCAGTTCCGACATTTCAATCCACCCCATCCTCCAGCACGCAGTCAGAGGAGTTGCACAGAAGAGACTTTAGCGAGTAGCAGTTGCTGTACAGGAAACGGCCCGCCACCAAACCATGGCCCTTGCAGTCAGGACCTTGTGTACCCATTGTTAGACCGTTAGGTTTTCACCGGCACTAGAGGTGGAACCTTCAAGCTTTACAGAAAGAACACGTCAATTTTAAATTTGGGAAGGGTTATACGGTTTGGTTTTTTTTCAACTTTGGTCTTGGAAACTATCTGTCTGTCTTTGCTAACGCTTTACTGCTAAAAATTCAGGCAAATATCTAGCCCAGAAAATGTCTGACAAATTTTAATCATTAGTTACAAAGCCATTAGTCACTGGATCTTACTGAAGTGCTTTAAAGAAACTTCACTATTAAGGCAGCAAACAACGTGAAAAGGCACATTTTAAGTTCATGAAAACTCTTACAACTCACCATATAGTTTTGCATCTTCCTGTAATGGTATTAGACTTTAATACTGCATCTTTGTGCAATTATACTACAGCTTTCAACAGAGAGATACTACAGTTCAGACACATACACACACAGACACCCTTTTTACCTCCTACTTTAGCAATTACTTCTGTAGTCACCAACATGAACAGCTCAAGTCAGTCATGGCAGCTCACAACAGCAGGGGATGCAAAGTGCAAAGTTGTTTATTAGCAAGTAAGATAATTTTCCTTAGAAATGAAATAAATATAAATGAAAAACTTCAAATTTTACATCTCCACTTGTTCCACAAAATCTGCAATGCCTTAATTATTGCTTAAACACATATATAATTTTCCAAATTGCATTAAATTATATTCTTCAATTTAATGAGGTACAAGGTATTAAAAATGAGCTACCCTTGTCTTTCTGCCTCACACATTAAGAGCAGTTCAGCACTATCAGACTTTCATACTCAGAGAAAATTAATTAACCCAGAACAGGCATCAGGCAAGCCCAAGGAAATATCTACAAACAGAGTAACAATACACACGCACAAAATATTTTCCATACTTTGCATTCCATAATTTGGTTGGTGCTGATTGTTCTCTATGCCTAAAAGAACAGAGAGTATCACATATGCAGAGATCTTAAATCATTAAAATCTCAAACGAGTATTCAGATGTGACCCCACCACTATATCACGTGGTTATATCTATTTTGTATACATTGCGTCATATATACACATTACATCTATGACCATACTCAGATTTTTTTGCTACTATCTCCCAGACACAAATGAAGCTATGCATATATGTTAAAAAGTTAAAATACTATTGCTTTTACTTCTTTCCACCAGAGGAAAGGAAACCGAGAATTATGTTTAAAACCTATGCCTGCAGCTAAGAACTGTAAAATCACCTTCAACTTACTACCAATGTATCAAACCCAGAATAAAGTAACAGAAATAATGAATTTCTTTTTAAGAATGAACAGCATCCATTTTAATATCCTTCCTCCCGTTCCTGCAAGAGATCAACTGGACAGCGCAAACTTCACAGAAAACATTAGTACAGGGGAACTGGTGCCATCCAAGAGAAAACCAAAAAAAGTTGGAGGTGCCAATGCAGAAAGACCTACCCTGTGCGTAACGATACGTCTGTTGGTGCCTCCCGCACTGTTCTGCAGGCCCAGGGAGGACCCACATGAATACGTGGCAAGCAGCGTATAAAAAAATAACAACAGCTCTTATACATTCCTTCAGTTTTTGTAAAGAACCGTTTGCCAGGGTTTGACAGATTGCTGCCGATGGCTGCGCACAGGCACTCCGCACTCGGCAAGTACACACGCTCGATTCACCGCAGCACGGAAACACGACCACGGCTAAGCCAGGACCAGGGAAAGGCCCCTCAGCTCCATCTCACAGGCCGCACGACTTGCAACGAGGCAAACCCTTCAGAAGGCTTCCACCCTTATTAAATGTATGTTTTAAGTGATGAATAATTGTATTTTTCCAGAAGGAAGACAATATATTTATGTAAAACATCCACATGAAATCAGATATGAGACTGGATCAAAGTATTTCTGCATCAAACTGAGAGCTTCCGCTAAAAAAAAGTGAGATTACTGTGTAACACACCTAATGCTTAAACTATTAAGCCAGCACCATTTACATCACAACTTTGGGACAAAGGCTGAGGTATTCAACAGGTAGATTCTGCAGGTTCGAAAAATAAAGAAACGGAGAGCACTACACAGCACGCTTCAGCTGCGCCAGAGAGTGTCCCTGAGCTGTCGGGGATTAAAGCTTTACTGCTCTCTCCGACAGTGCAGATGACAACATCAACGGAGAACTGCTGGGGCGTGCAGCTGCGGAGAATCTCTCGATTTTTGTTACGTGTTTGTATGGAAATTGACTTTTGAGAAGTTGCTTCTCTCAGCCTCTATGCTCAGGAGATGTGGATGCTGCCACCTGACTCCAGGTAGGGACATTAGAGTTAATGAATTAAGCTTTCAGTTAAGCCTTCTTACACATACCTCCCAAACTACACAATCCAATCTCCCTCTTTTTCTTCATCCAGAAAAACAGAACTAAAACCAGAAGGCAAATCAATTTGGCCCTGTCGTTAACTTTGTGGCAGCACGCCTTTGAGGAAGGTTACTTATTATTACATCCTCTCCTGTGAGCTTCCTAATACCGCTGTAGCCGTAGGACATCAAGAAAAGGCCCCAAGAAAATTTCTCCCATGCAGTGATTAGCACCAGTTAAAGCGGTTGGGAAAAAAAAAAAGTGAAGGTTGATTCTCCCGTGAAGAAACGGAAGACACAGAGAAGGCAGGAAACCGTACATTTATACCGCACGCTTCATACTTGCCCTGAAGTTGGCACTCAGGAATGCTATTGCCTTTTCCTATTCCGCTATTCTGGTGGGGCTGGGAAGGAGATGATGCAATTAACGCAGCAGTAAACGTTTCCACTGTTGTGTTCTAAAGCTTCCAAATCCATGAAGGCAACTGGATCGTGTTTCCCACCAAATCAAGTTTATAATCTTTACATAGTCCCATATTATGCTCATATTATTTGCCTCCAGAGTATGAAAACTAAGCTACCACTTTATCATCACATCACATTTTAAAAAGCTGCTAACATTTTACATTTGAAATTAAACAACTAATTAATTTCACATATTTTAATTTGATAACTTAATTTTGTCTTCTTATTTTCCTGACTGAACAATTCACCGTCCTATCTTGAGGACACTTCAGGACACTTCAGTTAAAAAGGAGATAAAAATTTCTAAAGTTTTACCTTATTTTTAATTATTTAAATAGTAAAGAACTTTTTTAAAATTCCAACATCCACTTGATGCCTTAGCAATAATTTCTGTTACTGAACTGGAACGGGACCTTGATGAAAGAGGACTCCATGAAATAACTGATTTAAGACCTTTGCTTGAATTAAAGGTAGTCCTGAATTTTAACTGGACTTCTAAAGAATATTTATAATACTCTGGCAGCTTTTGCTTTGCTGGTCACAATATTACCCATCCAAGCTAGAGAAGACAGACCCACACAAACATTTTTCCTAACAAACTCAGTGGGATCCGCCCCCATCACAGCTCTCCAAAAGCAATGTCCCGTGGTTGTCTTGGCCACTGACACCCACAAATACGGGGAAGACACAAACTCCAGAATCATGTCAAAGCAGTCTTACATGACCTCCTTACAACTTTGATGGTATATCTGCTCTTTAGAACAAGGGGTGATGGCTTTAAACTACAAGAGGGTAGATTCAGACTAGACATAAGGAAGAAATGTTTTACGATGAGGGTGGTGAAACACTGTCCCAGGTTGCCCAGAGAGGTGGTCGATGCCCCATCCCTGGAAACACTCATGGTCAGGTTGGACGGGGCTCTGAGCAGCCTGGTCTAGCTGGGGATGTCCCTGCTCACTGCAGGGGGGTTGGACTAGAGACCTCTAAAGGTCCCTTCCCACCCAAATCATTCTGTGATTCTATTCCATGATTCTATGAGTTTTCCATGCCTGCTTTCCGCTCCTTTCTGAGGCTCTAAGGCATAGCAAGCAAGTACAGGCTGAGGCCATGGCACCTCCTGGGGTCGGGCACCATGGGTGCTGCCTGCTTGCTCCATCCGGGGAGGCGGAAAGGAACTACGCCTGCCCCACTTGTCAGCTCAGCCTCCAGAGCTGCAGCCCAAGACAAACGTCCAGGGACATGCATTTACTCCTGTTTGTCCAGTAAGAGCTCCTGCTAGCATAAGAAACCTCCCTCTCGTGTATGCCACTGCAACAAAGCCTATCCTTCCCTTTAGCATTTGCCCATCTGCACCAGGTTAAAGGAAAATGACTGAAAGTAATTAGTTCTTAAAACATTTTATTAAAATAGTAGAGGGATCCATGTAGAGGAATGTCAGCAGCAGCAGCACATGACAGCTGCAAGAGTCAACGTCATTTTTGTACAACAGAATTAATGCACCCCATCAGCATTTAAAGCAGATAATACCTTAGACCTGGTAGCTTCAAATATTATATTTGTATGATATTTAATAATTATTTATATTGGCAAGTCTCACTGCCTTTCTATGTATTAGTAAGCACGCTACCCATTTTCACAAAGTATTAATGTATGGATAACTGATCTCTTATGCAAAGCTGAAATAGGATTTAATGAACCTCCATTACTCAAGCTGCACGTTTTCCTAAAGATGAAAAATGCCATGTACCACGTATTTTTCTGAATGTGAATAAGCCCATTAATACAGATTTCTGAACAGAGTGTTTCTACTCAGCAGTTTCTGCCCTTTGGGAGGGGGAAGGAAAAAGAGAAGGGAGCCGACACTTCCCCTCACTCCCCCACATCATCTCCATAATGGAACTGGATCAGCTTTGTTAACACTTGGGTTTCAAAGCTTTTCCCGGAACACAGGCACAATTGCCTTCTGACAAATGTTTATTAAAACTTAGCTGCGAGCAGTTAAATCTGTTTTACTATATCCTTCCCTTTCTTTGATAGGAAATGATGACAGAGAAAGCAAGCAAAGCAGTACCAATTTGGAAATACCGAGAATTGTTGTTAGTTTGACATCTTGTTCGCCTCTTTTAACAGTCCCCCCTCCCTGAAGAAGCCCATGCTAGGAATTAAATCTGTACATACTAACAAGACACACTAATCTCCAGGCAGATTCTTAAATGAAAATTCTTTTTCTTTACCAGCAATATGTAAGCACCAGGAAAATTGCCATTTAGATGTACAAAAAGCTGATTTGCAGACTCAGCCAAGTATCTGAAATGCAACTGCGCTGTTACAGTTTTAGGACAGCAAGTCCTAGAACTCTATTTTGTTTAGGAAAAATAGTATCAGAACAGCGTTTCTATATGTCATGTTTGTAAAGGATGAAAAAGGAAGTTTAGCTTTCATCATGCTATATGTTCTCTGTAAATACATCATTACGGTAAGTTATTATATGTGCCTCAGAGAAACAAGTTTTTTCTTTTCCAGCAACTAACCAGGTTTGGAAACTTGGACACCAAAACCATTGTTTTTTTCAGTTTTCCTAGTATTATTTTGCAAAAATTCTAAAATATTGTACCTTACTCTGTGTAAAAGTGTGTTAAGCAAGTCTATCTTTCCACTGTATTTCTTGGAATTTCCCATTAATTCTACCCTCTCGTACCTTTCCTTCTCAACCTCCGCTTGTACTGGTGGACTGCCATTATTACTTTTCAAAATGGGTCCACTGGGTTTCAGATTCTCTGTGGAAATTACCCTTGAGTTTTCTTCAAAACTTCACTTTACTCAGAAGCTGCCAGGAGGAATTGGTTGCTTTCCCTCTTACTGCTCAGACAATTAATAGATATCGATGCCAGAATCAGGAAGAATTGCAGACATACTTCATACCTAATTTCTCTAATACAAGGCTGTACAAAAACTCTCATTTTATCTGATAAACTCTCAGCTGTAGACCTGAATCAGATAATGTAATTTTTTGAGAGCTTTGCTGTTGCACTGCACAAGCCCAATACCCCAAGAGGAAAAAAAAAACCCAATTGAAAAATAAGCCAACAACCTCTCCCCCTCCCCCCCAGACATCTCTCACACTTTCCATCACTTCCCAAAAGCACAGAGTATAATCCATTCATCCCCAGCAGCTCACTGGTTAGAAGACATACACGAGTACCACCACTGAGACGAGATTCGAGCCCTTGGTCTGAATATGGCTTTTGGCCTCTTGCTTTGAAAATAACCTCTCTAAACAACGGAGTAGTGCCTATTTCAGAAAGGCAGGTGGCATTGTTGTCTCCTGAGAAGGGACCTAAATTTTCTTGGGAAAAGGACAACAAAAAAATCCAAATGCTTCTGTTAAAATTAGGAACAGGTTTCCAAGTGGGACTATTTGGTATCTCTGAGGCAATGTGCTGTGGCCACAGCTTCTAGTTTTACAGAAACAACCCTATCCATTAACACTGAAATACAGAGACAAGGCTATGAATTCTGTAGAACAACGATCACTCAAAGAACGTTGGAAAATGCCAACTCCGCTCACTGGAAATGCAACCCGTAACCAGCGAGCTTGCCCTGCAGAACAGTCATGTGTTTCATAGTACAAGCTGGCAACTTCTCTTGACAGCTTTATCATTGTTAGACCACCCAGTCAATCACATTGTTGTCCAACAGTGCAAAGCCCTAGTAACTTGTCATGGCAGGGGAATATGCAAGGTGTTGAAACGGGGTTTCTCTATTTCTAAGTCACGGCAGCAAGAGGTGATGCCCTATAGGACAGCGTATACAGTAACAGGAAGGTCAGAGCCTCTTCCAGGACAGGATGATTGTAGCTGACCAACAAGCCTGTACTTCCTCCCACCGTGTCACCAAACCTTCCCTCTTCATCCAACACGGCGATACTTTTTCAAATCACAACTCAAGGGACTGCAGATTTACCTATTTTTCAAATATGTATAGGCTGTGTGCAGTAGACAATCAGCAGGCCCCTGCCTTTCAGAGCTCCACACACCGACCGTCAGGAACACAGAAGGACATCTTGGGTATCCAAACTACTTCAGCTGACTTGAACTCCATCCTCCCTCCCCAAATCATTAACTGGCATAGAAACTATGCACGACCCTCAGAACAAGGATTAAGATCACATAATAGAAACAACAGTTACCACATTTTCTTTCCTTTTTTTTTTTTTTTAATAGTGTGCTACATGAAACTCTGCCATCATTGCTTTACACATTTCAGAATTCTTCTCCTACAAAAAGAGGTGTTTTTCTCGAAAATTACGAAAAAACCCAAGCTGTAATTAGACAGTCAGGAGAACAGTGTAACAATTCCAGCATGCCACCATAATTTTCTCAAGACACCAACAGCTAACTGAGTTTCTGCACTTTAAAAATCATTCTTTCTACGAGAAGTTGGCTGTATGTCCAATGCATACGCATGTGGGAGAAGAACCTGCTTAAAAATCGTGAATACTCAGCAGGAACTGCAAATTAAACAATCTAATTTCTAAATTCCTCATTTGTAACAGCCTAATTTTCTACTTAGGATCTAAGACACCCTTCAGAACAACAAACCACAACATTTTGTTTTGTTCTTGGCAGCAGATATGATTCTGTGAACAGATATAGATGGCCTGATCTTGCGAAGTATCCAACAACTTCAGTGGTCCTTGACTGCAGAAGCAGTTAGAACATACTGCTTCTGTGAAATGCTGATCTCTTTCACCACTCATGGAAACAAAATAGCGATACTCATTACTTCGTTACTCACTATTTTTGTAGACCCATCCCATATGAAAAAAGTAAGCTGTGATAAAAAACAATTCAGATGTAGAATGATATCTTGAGAAGCTCTGGTTAGTAATCTGCCTTCCTCTTCGCCTCAAAAATCAAAACCAAACATAACAATTAAATAAATCCCAGAAAGGCTTTGTAAACAGATTGCAACCAAAAAGAAAAATTCTTACCTTGAAGCATCAAAGCTGTCATAGGATCCAACTGTGTAGTGTCGAAACAGTTTCTTTGTTCTATCTGTTCGTGTTTCTGCACAAAGAAAAGAGAAATTTTAATAATACCCCTATATTTCTTAATCAAGTGCTGTGTTAATTTACAATTTCAAAGGGGATTTTCTGCTTTACATCAATAAAAGAAAACTTCCATTACTTCAAAGAATCACAGAATGGTTGAGATTGGAAGGAACCTCTGGAGGTCATCTTGTCCAACCCCCCTGCTCAAGCAGGGCCACCTACAGCCAGTTGCCCAGGACTGTGTCCAGACAGTTTTTGAATGTCCCTAAGGAGGAAGACTCCACAACCTCCCTGGGCAACCTGTGTCAGTGCTCAGTTACAGTCAGAAAGTGTTTCCTCATGATCCCTTACAGTGAATTAACATGGTTTCAAGGCATTCTGAAAAAAAAAATTGACCTTGGAGTTGAGACATTCTTTTATTGTATCATACACATCAAGTGAATAAACAGAACTTCCTGTAGATCATGTATCATATCATTCACAAGTTTTTAAGTTCCACCCACATTCTCAGCGGCAAAACCTTTCAAGTCCAATCTTTGGTTCTTTTATGGCTTGGACTAAGAGGCAAAACACACGAAGGAAGAAAGAAAGAAGAAAAACCAGCAACACATTTCGGAAAGTTTGGAAAAATAACCAAAAGAATGCAAACCATTACTTTTTGTTTAACCACAGGCACACATATGCACACATGCACACAGAGCTAGAGCTATTTCCATAATTTTATTAGACATATGGAGAACGGGGTAGGGGGAAAAGTAGCTGCCCACATTCATCACCATCAATCAAATCTCACAGGAAATAGTGCTATGGAACTTGCACCACCATTATTTAGCAAAAGCAAACCATCCAAACGGCTGGGGGATATTGGGTGATGCACAAAACAAAGAAACCCCATACTTGGGAACCATGAAGAACAAAAGAAGATACAAGAATAGATGTACTAAAAAAGTCATCTCAAGTACATTAAAATTTTTTATTTATGACTTTTCTTAAGAAAAAAATATCCATCCCACTGAGGCAGCTCCCACATCTAGTGGTTACAGCATGAAATCAGCCTCAGGGCTACGAACGTTACGTTCACAAGTATTTCTACAACTCACCAACATTAACACAGGTTTAGTATGGGTATAACAGTTAAAGGATTTACTTTAGAACTGCGTCTACAGAACGACAACAACAGAGCTAAACGTCCCTCTTCCTCCAGGACTGGAAAGCTGCTCTCATTCATTGCTTTCAGCGGGCACCTGCAGGAGCACCAATAAGTCAAGCATGTGGGAAAGATGCAGAAGCTACTCCAGTGTATGGTTGCTTCAGTCTGCACAGCAAAGAGCATAATCGGAAAGGCTTTCACTGAAAGCCTATCACTATATGTGAGTGTGTGGGTGTATATATATATATATATATATATATAAACTACACTTCTAGGGAAGGACAAAAGGATTCTAGAGGAGGTAGGTAATTCATTGTCACATTCTTCTTCAGAATGACAGGAAAACACAGAAGCTTACTTCCAAAGCCGCATTCAAATAAAGTAAAACTTTAACAAAAAAGAGAGTACGTAACCTTCTTTGGCAGCTTTATGTATTACAATAATTGTTCAAATGTAGCAATTTTCCGAGTCTTACTCAGCCTTTACCACAATAATATTTCAGTGTATTCATTTTTCCTCAGATGAGTATCTTTAGTGTAGACCCTTTTTATATGGCTTCTTCATTCAAGGGGTGATACTTATGCAAAAACTGTAGGTTTTGAGATAGGAAAAAGTCTTGTCTAAATACAGCTTGGTCCTCAAATGCAATCACATTAAGTTAGGCTAACAGACATCAAAAATCAACTTGAAATTTTTCTGGTTTAGCTTGTGACCATGAAATTCTCATCTGCATGGCTGAGGAATTCTGCATTGAAAGACAGCCTGCCTCCATCCAAACAGATTTGATTAGTTCTCCAAGCTAGACATAGCCCTCGAGGTACACCATCTCTGTGTCACAACTTTTAAGGATGTTAAAAATTACTGAAGGATGTTAAAAATTACTGTGAGAGGTAGTTCTGTCAGATGACCAAGGCCCAGTCTGTAGAGAGAAAAAATACATCAGTGCAGGACGACTGCACTTTAACGTGGCCAAGGAGCACGCTGCAGAAGAAAGTACTGGGAGACAGACTTTGGGAAGAAAGTTGACAAAATGCATCTTTCCTTGCTTTAACCAGTACAGCCGACACATAACTGGATCGTGCCCCCAGCTGGAGACATAAATACAAATACATACATAATACAGAGGAATTATAGCTGAAAATATATGTGCAGGTTGCAGCTGGCTAGAAGAGTAGGCAAGTTATTTCTTCACAGTGGTGCAACAATTTGCAAGATAGAAGAAAAGCAGTACTAAGAAAAAACTGAAATATATACATTTTTATAAATTTCTGTGGGGACCAGCCACCCTCCTTCCTACAGGATGGCCAAAGAGGGAGAAAATCCCAACTGTAATATGAATCCTACCTGATAGTTTTGTATAGGATTATTTTCTCCCTTTGTCATTGTGCTGGTTTTGGCTGGGGTAATTTTCTTCACAGTAGCCGGTACGGGGCCGCGTTTTGGATTTGTGCTGGAAGCCGTGTTGACAACACAGGGGTGTCTCCGTCCCTGCTGAGCAGGGCTTGCGCAGAGCCAAGGGCTGCTCTGCCCCTCACCCCACCCCACCGGTGAGGGGCTGGGGGGCACGAGGAGCTAGGGGGGACACAGCCGGGACAGTGACCCCAGCTGACCCCAGCGATGTCCCACACCACGTGGGGTCATGCTCAGCACATAGAGCTGGGGGGAGGAGGAGGAAGGGGGGGACGCTGGGAGCGATGGCGTTTGCCTTCCCAAGTCACCGTTAGGCGTGATGGAGCCCTGCTCTCCTGGGGATGGCTGAGCCCCCGCCTGCCCGTGGGGGGGAGGGGATGGATTCCCTGGGTTGCTTTGCTTGTGCGCGGCTTCTGCTTTACCTGTTAAACTGTCTTTACCTCGACCCATGAGTTTTCTCCTCTTATCCTTTTGACTTTCTCCCCCATCCCAGCGGGGGTGCTGGAGCGAGCAGCTGCGTGGGGCTGAGCTGCCAGCTGGGGTTAAACCATGAGAGTCATTCACCCACAGCCTGTATTTTCTGCCAAAGAGGCCTTACATTTATCCCAGGTTCCAGCTCCTACTGCCCTTATCCCCCTGCCTTTCTGGAACACCCAAAAAGGACACAACTTCCTCCAGGACTCACCTAGTACCTGCCTAGACACAACCAAAGCTCAGCCAGCCAGTGCTTCAGCTGCAGGGCTGGAGGACAACATGCTGCCTTCCACAGAATAAGAGCTGTAAGTGTAGCAAGCAGCAAGGGTACCCAAGGCTACATGATAGCTGCTCAAAGAGATGTGGCTTTGAAGTAGCTCCCTGTATGACTGTACCTCTCAATGTGCTGTAAGTGGTTCAGTGAGTTTTACGGATCATGCCTCTCTTGCTAAGTTTACAAGTTTGGCTTCAAAATCCATTGCTCTGCTGTGATGTGGAATAAAGTGACCTGCACGAATTGGAGTCTACTCCCCATCAAGCAACATTCTTTTTCACATTATCCTGAAAATCAGATTAATATCAAGAGGCATAATCAGAAGAAACACAGAAAAACGTAAACCTGGACTCCACTTAGAATTTACCACTGTCCTGTTTTCAGAAGTCACTTATAAATAATTAAGAGCAATGTATGATGAAGAATATCTTGGAAATCTTAAAACCACTGCTTGAGCCTTAAGGAGCCAGATGTTTCTTCTGCAGAAACTGTTTTCTATAGCATGATATTTCAGTGCTATTAACGAATACAAAGTGGGTGGGAGGAACGGAAAGGCGCAGTAAGACAGATAGCTTTGTTCAGCTACTTAGTATTGCCAAGCCAGCATTCTTCAGCTGCAGCTTGTATCTGCTCCCTGTCTCTCCCACCCCTCTACTTTCCCCCACTTCTTTGTGTGCAATCGTATTCACAGGGATTGTTTGGGAAACCATTAGCCTTACAAATCCCTGAACTCAAGGCCAAGTGGTATGTCTCCCAGGTTGCTGTGTAAGTTCTTAAATTACCCTCTTTCCCTAATCTCTGACTCGGACTCCAGGCTGTCCTAGTACGCAGCACAAAAACAGACATCCACAAGGGGAGGAAGGATCAGGAACATGCCATCATAATGAATGGATACTGGGGAAAAAAGGAAAAAAGGGGAAAAAAAAAAAAGAAGCTTCCATTCTCCGATTAGACTAAAGAATACAAAGAACCTGCAGGCAATTGTTTAACAAACACTTTTCTGAATTCAAGCCATATATAGCATAATAGCACAATCATAGTTCCAGGTTTCACCAGATTTTTAACTATTCTGATGTCCCCACATTTTCTGAAGACAAGCACTTTTAATCAGAGGGCTCTGGAGCAAGTTAGGGCCACCTAAGACTAATAACCCCATCATCACTTATGGAGTCTTTACCTGCAGAATCTTCTGAGGACTTCTTTTTAACCTTGGTTGCAGACAGATTAGAAAGACTAGCGAGAAGCTACAGACAGGAAGGTCTAGAGAAACATTATTTAGCAGCGTATATATTACTGCATTATTACCGAGAACAACATCTGTCACCGCAGATGAAAAGTCATTGCATCAAATTGATCAGTTCAAAAGTTATTCCAGGAGGGAGAACAAAATACCAGCGTTTGCAAAACTGGTAGTGTTTCCTTTACATCGACAAAAAAAAAAAAAAGAAACATTGATACATCATTTGAAATGTCTAGATTTCTTGAGAAGCCCATATTTTACTAGAGTTACTCTACTGTATTTTTTCCTAATATCTACAGCTGGTTAGAAGACACTCTCTCTACAGGCCTTCATCCTTCTCTAGGTTACAGCAGTAGGACGTACCTGGGCACGAAGCATCAGGATAAAGGTCACAGCTAACAACTCAGATCTCACAGTGCCACACTGCTGTTCTCAGAGCAAAAACTATTCATGTGAAAAGGAAGGCTCCCTCTACAGCTACCGAAACTATTTTCCATAACAACGCAACATCACCATAAAGCTCCCCACTTTCTGCTAAAAAAGAAAACAGCAAAAATCCACCCCAAAACTACCTAAGAAGTTTTATTCAATTTTTTATTTAACATGTCATCTAGGAGCAATGTGAGTCCCAGCATGATGAGAGCCATAGAAGAGTCTGCAAGGAACAAAATAACGCGGCAAGCATTTTCCTGGTCCGTTCTTCACTGAAGCCAATGGAGTTGCAGTAAAAATAAGCTGTTTGCACTGTGCAATAGTGGTAATTCAAAGCCCTAGCTGTTTCTTTATTAGAATCATTTATTGTTGCAGACATTTCAGTAAGCAACAGACTCAAACCCTGCCATTCCAGAATGTAATTTATAGGGTTCGAAGAAAGGTGAACATTGAGAAGATGCAGGTGAAAAATAATGAGAAGATGCAGGTGGAAAAACATTTTCTCCTTTTCTTCTTCCACCTTAGGAGGAGTCATGGCTTTCCTCAACCGAGAAATCTGTATATGACTTCCCTGTAGCTTCGCTGTGTTTGCCTCATAACTGACCACAGGACTCCAGCAGCGCCTGCAGACATTATCAAAGGCTGAAAAATCACTGACATCAAAAGCAAGAAATAAAATTTGGACTCTAATCCACAAAGACAGATAACGCCATTCGCGCTCTATTTCTTCAGTCATTAGCACATAACTATTGTAGGCACGTTAGAACGGACAACCCGATTACCACACGGACGCTATTATTTGTAGTAGATTGCTTACATATTTGATATTGTTTGGAAGAGTAAAAACTAGGGGGAAAAATCCCAAAGCAACTGTCTTCATTCCTTTTATTCTTCCTCCTGCTCTTCGCAGGGTATTTCGGCGGCCGTGTTTCCTAGGAAACTGCGAGGGGTTGCTCTGCCAGCGGGTATGTTGTCAGAGTGCTTGCCAGCACTCTGGGAAGGGTTTAGAGTGATCGACACGTCCACAGGATGAGCACAGAAAATAGAAGTGTAACAGCCTAATTTATGTGTGATATTGGAGAGGCAACACAGAGCAGCAGATACCTCCAAATATCACTGATTGTTAAAGGTAGAGTTGGGTTATACTGCTACTCCAACCTAGCTATCGCACTTGTTATGCTAGCAGAATTTGAGAAAGGCTTTCAGTCTGTTCTAAGCCAATTTCCAGCATGAAGAAATAAGGCTGCACCCCAGGAAATGCTTTTTTGACCCAAACCTTAAAAAAAAAAAATTATTAGCCAAAAGTCAGAGCCAGAGTCCTTCCCTTTACTCTTCAGCTGGGGACAGTAAATCCAACAATTTAGCACCATCCCAAAAGATAAAGCTTTTCTTTCTTCCCTCTTCCCCGCCGCCGTCTCTGAGAGACGTCTCACTACTGCAATAGATAGTTACAGACGTTCTTTGCTAAAAGAGGTTCAGGTACAGCACTCTGCATGTGTCTGATGGAAAGCAATACCAAACAGCTGTCGAAGGTGAAGGCTTTCACCGTGCACCTTCTTCTCCTGCCTGTGGAAAAAATGCTCTCACAGCTATTTGTGTTGGGGGTCAGACTCAGCACATCACTGCACCACAGGGCGCTGCTGCTGTGGGATAACCAATACTAAGTTATGTGCTTGCCAAAAAAGTGCTATTTTATGCAACCAGATTAATAAAAGACAGACATACCTTAAGCACCTGCTTGCTTCGCACAAAGGCCAGAGACTACAAATTGCACCCACGGTGCTACTATCAAACCCCAGCATAACTAAAGCTTTGCGAACCTTTGATTTAGATGCCAATGTCATAGACAGTATATGTGAAACAAAGTATTAACAAAATAAATGTCACATTTAGCAAGCCTGAAGCATTTTGCCACTGAAGAGTCACCCTATTCCTTCCTTTCTGTGTGTTGTTAGCATAACTGTCATATTTTTTTTACTGATTTAACTCATTACTAGTTCAGCATGCATTTTACTGCCAAGTAAGATGTTATTTTCTTGATAACAGACACACTATGAACTTTGCTCCACAAAATAAGCAAGTTAGAAGACAAAAATCTTCTTCATACCACATATGGTGAAATCTCAATAAGTTTTTCAGTAAAACCTCTCTTTTCCATATTCCCTTTTCTCCTTAGAAAATGGGGATTTCTCATAACTGGGATTTTCCATGAAATACGGTACATGAAAATTTTGATAAGTGAGAAGGTTTTTCAGGCCTGTGAATCAACTGTTTAACAAAATATTTCATATTTCTCTCTCTGAGCAGTCATTTGAGCCATAGAAAAGGTTAAGTTCACGGATACTCCTCCAAATCAAGCAGAGTCGGATCTTGGATTCTAAACAGCTGTAGAAAAAGTGTAAAAATGCGATCAAGAAACATAAACAGAATTTGTCCCTAACCATTTGATCACAGGATCTTTCTTTTTTAAGAACAGAAGTTGTTGCACTGAGGGGATCAGAGCATTAGTTCCTCCTACGTGCTGTCTTTAAAATCTGGACCAGGATTTCCTTCCCTCTCCCCTGACCATTAGCCTGTATAATTTTGAAGCTGGAATGAAATGGGAATTCATAAGATTTGTAGGCAATACATGCAAGTACAGCCTGCTTCTGTTAAAGAGGTATTAAAACTCCCAAAACTAAAATCTGCAGGTGAGTACCACCCAAGAATTCAGAAGAAACTACAATTACCTTTTTCATATCTTTGCAAATCTGAAGTAATAACATTGTCACTTCATTAGCAGGGATAAACTATGAGGATCAGGAAAAAAGAAACACATGATGAAGGCATTATAAATTGTAAACTAATGAAAACCTTTAATTCATAATTAATTTTCTTTCTCTTTAAGCTTGCAGATGATTTTTTAATATCTTGGTGTTCGGTTGATGTGGTGCTCTCAGCCAATTATTTCTTTAATTTGAAGCTGAGAAATAGCAACTCTTATGTGGTTTTTGAGGTTTTTCAGGTTTGAGAATAGGCATAAAAATGTCTCAAGGAGGACTCCTTGACTGGAATAGCAAATCCTTGGATGTCCCCCTGCCTTCCTTTTATTTCCTTGCTAACTCTTATTCTTAAAAAAGCAAAAGGAAGAGTGATGTTGATTCCCTCCTGCATCCTTAGAGGAAGATTAGCTGGAATATAGTGAATTAGCTTACTCACAAAGGATGCTGAAATGGCTGATCAATGCAGTGAATCAGCAAGTTTGCCTGCAAGAGAAACCTTAATAACTGAAATATGCAAGTTAGATCTACTGGAGAGGCAGTTACGGAAGAACATTGGTTTCCCATGCCATTAGTTTTCCCTTTAATTTATCAAAAAGCTCACTTATACTTGAAAAAAACAGCAAGCAGTTGTCGAAACACTCGCTTATTCTCTAACACTGAACAAGGCTTACAGAGCTGAAGAGTGGGAAATCAGTATTCTTTGAACAATTTTACCAGCTACGTATACAATTCTGTTGCTAAAGTTTAAATCGAACTGGAAACATAACTTCATCTGCCTGTTTTTGCATCTTATGAAGAAGCAAAGTTATATGTGGATTCAAATCAAGGCAAATCTCTGAGGTAGATTATATTTCAGAACTAGGTCGTCCCTGTGCTAGGCAAACTGTTGCTAATCTGTTTGCAGAGCAGGCACAGCAGACAGAGTTTATTCTTGCATGGCTCTTCCCTCATTTGCAGAATATTTCCAAAACGCGGTAGCGATCACTTGATCTTTCCCTTGGAGCTTTGGGCTTCTGCCCCCGTCCCCTCTGCCCCTCAGTTACGACCCATCTGCAGCAGAGTTGTTAATCAGCCAACTGCAGATGCTGCAAGGCAGATTTGTGTCCATGGTCGCAGTTGAAACGGAGGATTAAATTACCCACTCGGTGTCTGGAACAGACACAGACATAGGTCTGGGTGATGTCATCAAAGGAAACCAGTTGGGAGCGGAAGTATTTTTTTCCTCTCTTTGCCCCAAGATTTATTAGGCTTTATAGACTTTGCTGCTTGTGAAGAGATGGGTGTTGACCTGGGCTGGTAACAGACCTCAGAGATTGCAGCAACCAAGCATGGAGTTGGTCCATTTGCCCATGTTTCGATTATTGCTGAAACACGCCGTTTTTACAAAACCAGGTCCAAAATAAAGCAACTTCAATGCACGTTGCTTAACCCTTTATTGTGGGTTGGCAATACGGGTGCATACTTTATAAAAAAGCAGGTCTCATTGTCGATTCCAAATCACTCCTGAACACATAAATAAAGGCATCTTGTCTTTGCAATTCAGGCAAAACAAAGAAATCTTGATCTGTTGCCTGCTGGCAATATCATTTGTTGCAAATGTTACTGATCCTGAAGGTCAGGATGGTTTCTTCACCTATAAAGCTCAGGTTCTTTGGAAGTGATTTGTGGCACAAATCTAATCATAACCCCTTGTTTCACGTTTTCCTTCTTTCCTGCAAACATTCCCGTGAATGACTGCAGTGTTCTCACCGAGAACAGCAGCGTAATCCAAAATGATGGCCTGTAACAAAGGGCAGGGGCCAGGTGAAGCTTGGCTTAACAGTTTGCTTAATAGCGGGATACTATTTTTCACACACAGTAGACACCAGTTTTGCAGCCCCCGACTTGCAATGCTTCTACATGTGCTTAACTTTATGCAAACACTAACTTGCAGCATTCCAGTGGATGTCATTCATTTTAAGTCAAGAACACACACCTGTGAGCAGCGAAGGTCACTGGAAGTCCCAAACCTCTACACTGCAGACAGAGGCAGCGTGACAACTTGCTTACAGGTGAGACTTGGAGACTTTGCAGGATTCATTGGTGCTATGTTAACACAATGGTCGGTTTATCTATATTTCTACTTATGGCCCTAAAAAAAAAGGGGGGGGCAAACAAAAATCACGCCCCACCGTCCACAAGGAAGAGCCTGCTTCAGCTCCACACCCAACCTAAAAACCCAAGGGAAAAAATATTTTTAAAAAACCCAACCAAAAACGATTTAAAAAAAGGAAATCCAAGTAATATTTTAAAACTTGACACCTCCCTCATTCATTAATTACTGCTTTTCTTATAGTTACCACTACTCTCTCAACCGCTAGCAGAATTTGTTTACTTCTGCTAATGAGAGGAAGTTGTGCAGCTGTAAGCCAGCACAAAGCCACAAGAAACCGGAGCAGCACAGTCAACCTTTGGGGCCGTGCCAGACACATCTCCACGGCAAGTTTCCTGCAAACACTCAAGAAGTGATGCTAAGTGCCACTTTCCTTATTGCAGGCATCCTCAGATGTCACAGGGCAACACGAACACCAACAAAACATCGGAATACCCTTCTAATTCTGGTCAGCTCTCGTTATTAGAGTACCAGCTCCGGTATTTATTTTCTGATGAGAAATGACACTACAGAAACCTTTTTAATCAATCACTTTCATGTGGTTATAAATCTGCCACAAGACCCTGAATAGCAATCTAGTAGAATTATTCATTTCAGTATTATTACAGAGTAGCAGATGACATTTTTCAGTATCCTTGCCTTAAATTTAGGGAAGCTCCATTAGAAGTTTGTGAAGGAGCTTGGCATTTGCTTGTGTGGCAGGAGCTGCGGTCTAGTCTGTGTAGCACAGATTATTCCTACCTGAGACATGTTTATAATCACTCAAAGATAACCAACTGCTTTGGAGAAGGTCATTCTGCACCCTAAGGTGGAAAGAACAGATGGAGAACTATTTTGGGCTGGGTTGGGAAAAACAGGCCCTGAAAAGCCATTCTTCTATTCAATTTCAAAAATCATTAATTTTCATGTACAGCAAGTTTCAACAAGAGCTATTATGGACTTTTATCATTAATGGTGATACAAATGTTTCCCCTCAATTTCCTCCCTTACGGAAGCCTCATTCAAGTCTAAATCTTTGCCAGCTGTATTCAGGATCAATGATCTGTCAAATTCTCTCACTTCAATAATAGATAAAATTTTGAATACAGAAGAAGCCGTGATCTGCTGCGCGCGGGAGACACACGAGAAGTTCAAGGAACCTCCCCGTCTTTTTCACCACAGTACTCCCTGACACGCACAGTGGTTTCAGATGCCTTTTTCCCAGGTTTGCAGTTAGCTATCAAATCAAACTCACACAGTTCTCCTCCTCCTGCCATCAGGCAGGCCTCCGAATGCCCTGAGAGGCCAACGGGGACACCAGGAGAGCATTTTTAATGCTTTCTGCTAGATTGGCCATATGGAGAACTCATTGGTCCTGCAGAACATACGGATTTCCCTTTCCTCTACCAAGGGGCACTGAAGTCAGTAAGCTGGAGCACTTGGTTCTCTTGGAATATTTCAGACATTAGTAAAAGTGCCTCAGAAAACTTTCTCACTCTGTCCTGCTTATATAGATTACACTTTCTCTTGACCCTCTTCCCAAATCTTGCCAAAATTAGTCACCCTAAAATCACGTCAGGATAGTGTGACAGGTGTTTAGAAGACTTTAAAATGAAGGTGATTTCTAAGAACAAGACAACACTAAATAGAAATCAAGCAAAAGCCAAAAGTTTAAGTCTTCGCTCTCTTTTTCTTCCTCTGCTTTGATTGCACATATGAGCTTTACAGTCTGAATTTCACTGTGATAAAACATACCGTTACCAAAACCCAACAGACACACAGAGTTCTGCGACTTCTACCGTAAGGATAACTTAGATTTTAATATTATTACTTCAGTCAGAGCAAATAGCTCCGATTAGCGCAGCAGAATGTTGCTAAGCAATGTTGTACCGGCATTTACACGGGACTGGGGAGGGGAAGATACAGGTGGAACAAGGAGATGCAGATGCACGTGCTTCCCTGTTCAACAGGAAGACCTCCTTCCTTGCCACACTACCGAGTGCGTCTAAAATACAGAGCTACGGCAACAGCTGAAGTACTTAGGAACGCCGCGTCACTTCTAAGGAAACTGGAGCACAAAACTTTGTCAACTGAACTTGTGATGCTTGATCAGAATATATAGACACAGCTATATGTAGATATTATAGGAATACAAATAATATACATTATATAATATATAAAATATAAAAATAATCTATAGATATGGTTAGAGATACTTCATACTGATGGCTGTTAAGTAACACAAGTTTCAGAGTCAGGCCACAGGTTAATTAATTTTCAAAAAGTAAGCAACTACCACACCTAAAATTGTAATTTGGCCATTGGTTTGAAAGCCTATGGCTGGAGAACCTACACCGGTATTCAAAATAGTTCTCATGACTGCAGTTTGAAAGCAGCAAAATCTGAAAATATTTCTACTTTTTAAAAGGTAGAGGAGGTACTTGTGCCTTCAGCGCTGTGAAGACAGATAAGAGCAATTACTTCAAAAGAACACATGAAATTCTATGATCTCTATGATCTGTTGCAACCTTAGACGCTCCAGGAAATGAGAATAAATTGCTGGGAATGCCGAGAATAAAGTTTTCCTAAGGAGGCACTAAGAATAAGATTATTAGAGAGATGTATGTTAGGCAGCGCATATTAATAACATACCAGATATTGAGAAAAGCAATATGGTACTGTGCAAAGTATTTAAAAGTACCCGTATTTTCCAAGCATTTTACTGGCTGAGGTCACTACTCTTCTTATATAAAACCATTCCATTTCCCCCCCCCACCACTTCAAAAACCAGTCATTCTTCATTAAAGCTATACACAATACCTCCAAAATGAACTCTCTTCTTGGATCTTGACTTTTCAGCCATAGTTTCTAACCAGCTTACTTGAGTTTTGTGTGCTTCTGCATCCTCACGAAGAAAAACATCCCAGGCATTTAATTTCAAAATGTACTATTTTAACTAGATTTTAAAAAGTTGAAGCTTCTCAAGAAATGGAGGATGTGACAAGTGTTCTAAATTTCTATACAAAATGCTGCTGGAAACAATTCTTTTCAGAGAACAGCAAAAAATCCCAAATCAAGACGACTACAAACAAGAAGTCTTATTTTACACAAGTTATAGGCTGAGACTCAAAGCCCACATCCTTTCAGTTCCACGCTGTACCAAGCTTTTTTTTTTTTCCCCTGCTGCAGGTTTCCATGGAAATGCATCAGTCACTAATCTAAATAAGTGCGGGTGAAGGACGCCTGAAAACCTAGAGCAATTACGCATGCCATTAGAGGAAAAGAATATGATTCAACGCAGCTATTAGAAAATGTGGCACAGCTATCACTTCTATATATTGTTGTAGTATTCTAAAAACAAAACTGCTTCTCTATTTTTTTTAAACCCACTCTTTCACTGCCTATAAGAGGGGAAAAAGAGAAAAAGCATTAAAAATACTTCCCGTGTAACAAGCGCACAATGAAGTCAGACCACATCAGTCACAACGGTGTTAATAGCACACATTTGTTTTGCCACGAAAAGCCATTGCACATGAAAACTTTCCTTCCCGTTACCGGTCAGAGATACTTCACTTTAGTCATTTTGATGAGCAATAGAAAAGTGAATACTTTGATCTGCATTAAAGGGCTCATGGTCTTTAAAAAAATCTGAAGTAAATATAATGTCTGATTAATGTGTCACTAAAACATCTCTTTGTAACCACAGCATACTTGTCAGGCGTAGCTGGGTCTGTACTTACAAAGGTAATTGCAGTTCAGCACCCATACTAACTTGGTGTACACACACATAGATATATGTGTGTGTGTGTGTATATATATATAGTAAATAGCAGTATAGGCACCCATTCTTCTCTGTTTGTGCGCGGGTGCTTACAGCTCTATTACATCACACTTAGAGATCTCCAGAGACCCCCTGCCGAAGTTTCACCCCTGTCACACAGCGTATGCTCCCCAGCTGGTTCCTGTAGCAGACACATGAGCACGTTGGGGTATACAGCACTCAGCTGTCTGGTCCTCCTGCCACTTTGCGCTCAACCTGTTCCTACCTCCTGCCGCACAGGAAAGTATTGAATGATCCCGAGCAGAGACTGTGCTGCTGGATATGAACAAATGTTTTGCCATAAAGGCAGAGAGTTATTTCAGACTATTTAAACTTGGTATTGCTACCCAGTCATTTTCCCCCTTCCCTCACTCTTGAAGAATGAACTACTGCAGTACAACTGATAAGAGGAAACACTGTGCAGCCTCGAAAAGATCCAGTTTTGGGATCCTAATGACTATTTTGTCAAGTTCTGATTGTCTATATCAGGTTTTACAAAAGGGCCTCCCAACTGGTTGTAATTTTTATATAAAAGTGCGGTTATTGAATAAACAGCGCTGTGTCAAAGTCTGGAGTACGGATTTGAGATCAAGCATCTGTGCTACACGTACGTATGCCAGGACTGTGCTAGCTGTAGCCCCCTTCAAAAGTCTACTTGAAATTACTGCGATTTCAGACAATAAACATTGCAATTAGACCACAAGCAGTAGGATCTGAGAAGGCTCTTTGTGGAGGAAAAGACCTCTTAAATTTTTAATTGCGCTTAACACTCTAGCCCGCGTGAGCACTATTTCCAGACCACAGCTAAGCACTCTCTGTCTGCTCTGAAGTACTGGGTACATCTAGTGAAGCAAGCACTCAGGAGGCAGAGAACTGGTTTTTCTTACATACTTAGGGTTCTCCTTGCTGGCATCAAGGCACCACTGGGACTGAACTCTACTTAGTTACATTCAAATTCATAGGATGTAAAAGCCAGAATGAGGGAAATGAAAGATAGCTTAGAGCAGGGCTAGCAGAGAAAGCAGTGTAAGACAAGACAGGAGCAGCAGCAGCAACTGCCCCGGAGAATGAGACTACAGAAAGGAGCAAAGGGTAACGAAGCAAACAAGACGTGTAAGAGCCTGTCTAGTGGAGTGGACCCTACCCAGGGGCAGAACCATAACCTGAGGCTGCTTGTTCCAAACCTGACAAGCGTTCTCTTGTACAGCTTATTCATACAGAGGATGACACCATGCTGCTCCTAACCCGCTGCTAATCAAACCACAAAAACAAGCCATCTTAGGTTTGAAACTCAGTCAGCAGTTCAGATGCTATCTCTGGCTCTCCTACAGGCTATACCATAAGATATTAGATATAGATAGAGATTTTAACTACCTCTTCTATTCCACACACCCACCCCACCCCCCTGCCAGCTTCACTCTCTCATTTCAACAAGTTATGGGAAGCCTGGAAATCCCAAAACATAAGTGTCATATATTTTTGCATCAATAGGAAGATTTACAACTACAGAATAGTCGAGTCCAACAATTCTAAGCAATAAGTTCAAGTCATTTTATGTGTCCTGCACGCCCATGCCATTTTGTTACCCACGTAAGACAAATACTATGCAAGAGCTATATATGCAAGCCTGGAAGTATAGACAGTAACAGTTCTAGCTGTGTATTCAAAAGATGTGCCACTTGAAAGAGTGATTACTAAACACGGATGTTAATAGTAATTAAGATCTGACTAATGAAGAGTAGGTTAGTAGTCTATCACAATGCTATAAAGGACAAGACACTTGCCTTACAATGAATATGATGGAAAATGTCATGCAAGAAGAAATAATTGTTTGCTTTTACATCATTATGACAAACACCCACAATTTATACCTTTTTTTTTTTTTTTTAACGTGACTGCCAGGATTAGGAAATTTCATCTTGCAATAAAAATTAACATGTAAAACCTAACAAGGTGGTATCTACCCAACCAGGGAGAAGCAGCTAGGGAAATGCCAGCAAAGTAGAGAAAGCTACATCTTATGAAATGTCCAAAAGTACCAGGCCCATGTTTTTCCTTCAATAATGGAAACAAAAAAAATTAATTTTTACTCTGAAAAGTAAATCTCATTAAAATTTCACTATTTACCCCACATACTTTATTATAATACCAAGTTTTCTGCAGAAAAGTTGACCTTTGTGTTCTGAACTGAAATACCGGCCTTCAAATTCCTTCATACGCAAACCCACTTACAATTACACGATGAAAACATCTGAATGTGGCGTTTCTAGTCCAAGGAGAACAGAAGATGATTCACCTCTGTGCTTGGTACATTAGCCTAAGACTATCAGAGAAAGAAATGAAGTTTTCGTTGTCCAATCTCAAATTTTGGAGGGGGGGGAAAAAAAAAAAAGAAAAAAAAGAAGGGCATTTGTATCCATTAAGAAAACTAAAAGATCATACTACAAATCAGCTTGAATATATGTTATTCTTTATTAGCTTTCAGTTTGTTAGTTCTAACACTTGCACTTAAATGCCTTTTCTTCATCTGCTGAAGTCTTCAAAAAAGGAGGAGAAAGTAGGTCTTCCTTCTCAAATCTGATGCTCATCTCCATACACCTCAAGTCAGACCCTTTCAAGTCTCATTTTCCTACATTTAGTCCAATCTATATTAAGAATTTATTTTTAAGGTGACAGTAAAATGCTTTTTAAAGTTAAGAGTTTAGACATCTGCTATGACAGAGAGTTAAAAAGCTTTATTTCTAATGTACTTCGAAAAGCTTAGGAAATACAATGCCACAAACAGATCGCTAGACAATTACATGGCTTTAAATTGTACGCTGATTAAATTGAATAGTGACTCGCCAGCCATTGATCAAAATCCAGTCTCACTTCAGTGAAGATTAAAGCCAAGAGTGTATGATGATAGACAAACCTGGATTATTTGAACACGCCAAGTATTACAAAATTTTAAAATCTTATACCTCAAAAAATGCCATTCAGATGAAATTGTTTGAATTTAAGTGAAAATCATCACTGAAATGATCACTGTGAACAGTAGAAGACAAGCTTATTACTGCAGATGAACACTCATAGTCACTACACTACCTAAATCTTCAGGGTATTTCTCCTCAGAATACCAATGCAATTTAGAGAATGAGGTAACTGAGGCACCGGCAGCGTAAGCAGCATGCCAAAAACTACCGTGGAAGACAAAGGGAAGACAATAAACCTGTTCTAAAGTAGTTCAGCTGAAAAAGCATTTGAGCTTTAAGTTTATAAGACAAAAATGTATATTTGCTGATCATTACAGAAACATCCAAATGGATTTTCTAAGATATCCAAAGGCTAAAAAAATCAGGAATAGCAAAAACATTGTTACCATTTCCAGATATTTTCCGTAAGTCTAAATGACTAATTCTTCGAGGCAAGTAGCGAAATGGAAATGAATTCCCTTAAGACCGATATATTCCTGAAACTCCATTATGTATTATGCTTAATGCCTATAAACTAATAAGAAAAAACTAATTATGTTGCATCTTTGTACTTATGAGATTTTTAGTTATGAGATTTGTAAAACGTTATAACTGAAGAAATCAAATACTCCGGCTATATTACTCATGTGAAAAACATCCAGGAGGCTGACTGGCAAGGAGGGGTAGAGACAGAAGAAAACAGGAATTCAGGTGCGTTACACACTCTTTTATCTATCAGTCATACCTAGGCAGAGAGCACCATTAACTTTGTCCAGGGACAGCATGTCCCTACGCACAACCCTTGTTTTATAAAATTGGTAACAATAATCCCTGTAAACTTAACCAGTAACTAGAAGAGGACTAACTATCTCGTGAAGTTTCAGCTTTTACACATATGTCCTTATCATTTCCGATAGCAACAAAGGAAAAAAGTAGGTTTCAGAATACTCCCTGCTCAGAAGTGTTATAGTTTGGTGGTCTGGTACTGAGTGAAACCCAGTGAAAGAGAAGTGCCAGTCAGCTTCACCCCAAAAAGGAAAAAGATGTAACTGGAATTAGCCCTTGATCATAGGGAAAGAATTGCTGACCCCTCAGCTCTCCTTTACTGGGGCCCAAAACCAAAGGGACAGATCAGTGTACTGGGCTGGCAGCTGGAGGTGCCGGAAGATTTACCAGTCTGTTCTGCAGAGCATTTAGACAAGAAGAGTTTCTCCCCAACAAAATGAGGAGAAAAATAATGGAGAGGTAATTCTGCAGCTTATTAACCTATCACAACTGATGGGTTTCTCTAGAATCGGAATGTGGTTTTCTTCCCCCATCTTGAAGAAAACTAATGTAAAACGTTTTAAAGGTTTGACTTAGTGAACATCCCAATTGACTCAGTGAACGTCCCAAAACCAGGGCTGCTCTGCCCCTCACCCCACCCCACCCGCGAGGGGCTGGGGGGGCACGAGGAGCTAGGGGGGACACGGCCGGGACAGTGACCCCAGCTGACCCCAGGGATGTCCCACACCACGTGGGGTCATGCTCAGCACATAGAGCTGGGGGGAGGAGGAGGAAGGGGTGGGACGTTGGGAGCGATGGCGTTTGCCTTCCCAAGTCACCGTTAGGCATGATGGAGCCCTGCTCTCCTGGGGATGGCTGAGCCCCCCCGCCCGTGGGGAGGAGGGGATGGATTCCCTGGGTTGCTTTGCTTGTGCGCGGCTTCTGCTTTACCTGTTAAACTGTCTTTACCTCGACCCATGAGTCTTCTCACTCTTACCCTTCTGATTCTCTCCCCCGTCCCTCCAGGGGCCTTGAGCGAGAGGCTGCGTGGGGCCGAGCTGCCAGCTGGGGTTAAACCACTACACACATGTAAATTGCATCTCGGCATACTCAAACTTAATCCTCAAAGAGACCATGCAAATCTCATCTTCCAAATGTATCACAAAAAAAACCCCCACACCATTTCATTGTATTTACCATAATCCTGCACACAGACAGTACAAGAAATAATCACCTAACAGTGACAATGATTTGTGCAGCTTGAAGAGTTCTTTTGACACTCAAAATGATCTAACTGGTTAAACTATGCTTTAATACATCACTGTCTAATTACTCTTTACAGGACTGCTAGGGCACTACATGTTATTGGCATACATATACCATCACCACCTTTCAGGAGAGAAAGGACATATAACTGCTTTTAAATAATCTTCCCCGTCACATAACCTGAAGTTGACAACTTGTCACCTCAATAACATTATGATGTCAAAATTTTAAGATAATATAGTTTGAAAGAAAAAGTCTCATCTAGAAATGGGTAACAAGAATAAGGTGGCTAAAGGTAGACTTGTTATTCACAGTATATTATTCAGAGTTAAATGAAGTTCTGTCAGCTTCAAGTGCATTCTGTTATCAGAAAAATGATCTGATTAAGAACTCAGATCATTCGTAAGATCCCACATATGTCTACAAACCTCAGACCTCAGTAGGATTCTTGAGGAAGCTACCACAGAGTCAGAGTGATTTTTTTAGTTTTAAAACCTGAATTCCTTATTCATCTTGACTTGCAATCACAAAAATCAACTGCAAGATGTTAAACGTTGGCAGCACCAGCCCGACTCCACCGAGGTGCTTTCAGGCCTGATCAGCAGGGTGTCCCTCCCAGAACTAAAGTAGTAATAACACTTACTTTCAAAGCTTTTATCAATGAAATGTCATAAACTGAAACATTAGTTATACATAACTATTTCTAATCCTGTCTGTAGATACAAAACACTCAAAATAGGTAGCACCTAAACAACGTGCCTTCAATCCAGGGATATTCGTCGTAAGGCCAGTAATCAATCGTTTCATGTTAGTAGTGTTTACTTTACTAAATCAGCTTCAAAGATCTGATTTTTTCTTCCCCAGATGTTGTGTTGAAGGCCATCTGTTTTATTCCTGAACTAATAGAAGTCATCGTACATTTTGCTCTGAGATAAAGTGAAGCAGAATGGGCATTACTTAGCCAAAAAAGGAATGAGGAGTTTCCTGAATATGTAATTAGAGATCTAATGAAACAGACTTTGTTACCCAAAAAAGTCAGAAACGTAGAAACCAGCAGGAGGGGAAAAAAGGTCTCATCAGCTTTGTGGAAGATACAGATTAGAGAGAGGAGAAAGATGCTCTAGATTATATAAATCAAGTACAACTTAAATGTGTGTTTACTATGGATATTTGGAATATCCTGGAATCTGGAGGTGACTTAGCAGGACAAAGCTTCTCCTGTTCTACTTACAGAACCAACAGTTTCAGGAACTGACTTCACTGATGCAGAATATTGTACTATAACCACAAAGCAGACCATATGCAGGTATTCAGTGCAGACTGTATTAACACAGACAACGTTTTTCTTACAAATAACACATTTGGAAGCTCTTACTGTGGCCATACCCAGCATTACAGAGGTGCAGCTACACAACTTCCCCTCTACTACTTTATTCCAGGAGCAGTATCCGATACCTACCTTTGACAACTGGCAGAAACCAAATAAAATAACTCCTGCACCCAGTGGCCACGCTCCTCGGGCTCAGCCTAACACTGCACGAAGCGCAAGGCGTGCCGTTGCTTTTCAGCTCTGATCCAAGTCTGCCAGCATGAAATGGACCGCCGCACTGGGGCCTCCGCAGTGCTCGGGCACAGGCAGGGATCTACGAGCACAGTATGTAACAAGGATAACAGCATTGCAACAGTCAACAAAGAAATGAAATGTAGAAATCTAAGGAAAGCATTTTGCTCAAGACTCTCTTGCTTTATAAAGAAATACTTCAAATATTCAGACAATGTTGATAAAGTGAAGTTTTTGGATGCCTCCATAGGACTAAACCCAAGGGTGACATGGACCAAAATATTAACACTATGTAGTAAAAAAGGATAGCAAAAACCCAAACCAAACCAAATTAAACCCTCTCAAACCCTGAAGAGCTCTTAAAATTGAAAAAAAAAAAAAATAAAATCAATAAACCACAGAGGTAGAACTATGCACGTGCCACTTCTGAGGCATTAGACACCCAGAGGCCATTTGATTTAAGCTTCACAAAACCATCTCCACAAACTGGTTAGCTCAGCATCACTCTAAAGAAAACAAGACAAAGGATGTAATTTCATCTCCACATAAAACATGCCCACATCCTGAGTGCTGTGGGCAGTTCTGGTATCACAGCAGAACTAGACTGTACTTCATTTACTGGTTGAATAGGAATTTATGTTGAAAAGGTAAATAATTTTAAGAAAAATGAGGGGGAAGATTTTCTTAGTCAATTTGCACATTAGCAGTTAAAATACATTGATATCAGGACAGATTCTAATTCTTTGCAAAAATTCACGAATGCATATTATCAAATCTGAATCTATGGTGGAAGAAGAAAGTCTTCCCCTTCCCAAAGCCATTGTTTATATGGTGTGAGAGAAGGATTTTCTTTACATCCGGGCTGCTTTTGCAACGGACAGTTAGGAAGGCCAGGATTCAGGACTTTCCCAGACCAACAGCCTCCTGTTCTTTTCAAGGCTTGTTGAGGCTACTAAGAACCATCATGCAGTATTTTCTCTCCCTCACAAAAAGGGTGGAAAGCAAAGAGCCGCCAGGTGAGAGAGTCTTTAGACGCACCATCCTGCAGAGTGCTCTGAGGCCATTACCCCTGCTCGGTATTCAGAGGCTTCTTGCAAGTGCTAGACCTGGGTGTACTAGTAAGACATAAACCACGTTCCGAAGCCTAACTCACTAGGCTGCAGATACATCTCGGTGCTGCAAGTATTGTACAGGAGGAACACGGCCGAGAGAAGATTTCTTCATTTTACTGTGTATAGCAGTTTTCAGGTTTGGGGGTTTATTTTGTTGTTTTGCTGTAGATATGTAGCAGTAAATCAATTCAGAAATGAGAATAATTTCTGACTAGGAATCCAGGAGGCAATTCAAATTCCTCCTTACATTGCTGATACCTAAACTTCAATGTCCTAGATGAAAAAAACCACGACTTTATTTCCCTCTGAGGATCTACCCTCGTATAATAGAACAGAAGTTTCCTATTTATACTCTTCACACCTTTGAGCTATGACTGTTATTAAGGTAATAGTCACAGTTTTCTTGCATGGTCTGAATACATGCTCCAATCTTCATTTACTCAGTCATACACATGCAACTATTTGGAAAAAGAATTTGTCTGAAGATCTGTTCAGCTATGCAATTTGTAGCCTCAGCTAGGGCCAAAGAACCCCAGAATGTAACTTATGAAAAGCAAGGCTGTGGACACTGGGAAGCCCAAAATTATGCCTTTGATCACCACAGATTTCAGAGACATTCATCAAGATAATAGTAGGCGACTTTGTGTTATTTCTACTCAGTTGAGCACAGTAGTGATAAGACTATATCACACTCCAATCTATTTTATAGGTTCACACAGTAAAAACTTATGTGTCTTACATGTTTTTTAAAAGTTTTCTGTACCAGTTATTCATTTGCAGAGTTATTTTCCCACTGCATAATACCTTCCACGATCACAAAGGAGCTAGTAGTATTGCATATTTTACTTTGGCATTTATGTTGCATATAAAAAGACTAAAGACCCATCAACCACTCTCTTTTAATTTAATTATTTCCAATTCACTAACTGTATTTCCAGTAAATTACGGGAAGCGATGAAATGCTATTCGTCATAAAAAGTATATTTACTACTAGTGGACAAGACTATCACAAATAACACGCAACCATTCATGTTAGACAGCTACAGAACAGACAGCATCTTTGCCACACACAAACAACCCCCGATCCTATCTGATGGATTAAAAGGTAGAGGAGACCTGCCCTGAAAAGGGCTTTTTGTGTGACATGACTGGCTTTTTTTTTTTAAGGGAACTTTCTCAGGTAAACAAATATACTCAGATATCTACCCCAAGTTTAAGGAACTCAACTAAATATTCCCCTAATATATAAATTTTCCCTCCCCTAACAATTTTCTATATAACTTAATCATTTTAAAGTTGTAATAGTGCAACAGTTGCAGTATTTTTCACATGAGACACCGTGCATTCCCTTCCTAGGTGCCTGCTTGTAGCTGAAGAAAATAGGAAACAGTAGATTCTACTCACAGAGTTAGCAAAATCAGAACTTAAATTAATGGAGAAAAAAAAAAAAGATTTTTCACTCCAAAAGATGATGCCTGCAGGAATTCAGACCCCGCTGATGCAGAACCAGCAAGAGAAGAGCTGTAGCCTGATAATCAGGCAACAATCACTCCAACATCTATCCAAATCTTGGCAAGGAAACATTTCTGGTTTATAGGTCAGTTTTTCCCCCTGCTTCCCTGCTCTGAACAGAAAGGCTCACAGTTATGCCATATTGTCCATATTTTTAAAAACCCACAAATAAACAATATATGGAGGGTTACGAAGGATCCTACTTAATAAATCATTCTTCTTTTATTCCTACAAAGTGCTTCACAAGACACAACAGTTTTCTCTGATTATCTCTTCCACGATTTACCACCCATGTACCAACTACACCTGGGTAAAACCAAACAACCACACCCCACACACGAGCCATTGAAAAGAGCCGCAGCCACGCGCAGCAGACAGTGGATCAAGAACCCAGAGGTTATGTGAATTTTCACTTTTACACCGTCCACAAGGTCTCCCTTTAACATTTATTCATCTCCCTCAGACATCATCCAGTGACCCTTTGGTCTCATTTTCAGTGACCTCCTGGCAATATTTGTATTTTTGCAACTTTCTTTTCGCCACACCCTATATCTGGACAAACACGTAGGAGAAGGACAAGACAGGTTCACTTCCAAACTTTCCCAAACGTTACCAAACTCTCCCTTTGACCTGCTCACACCTGATCTTCCCATGCCTCCACCAACACTGTATAAGCAGCTTAAGCAAGTTATCAGAGCTTTTTGCTTCTAACACCCACATCTTCTGGGTTACATGAAAATAAGCAACTCTTTTGGCTTTATTTTAAGAGATCTATTTTATGAGTGCACTCCTTTCATGCAGAGGAGGAGAGATTGTAGCCTACTTGAAAGGGACTGGGAGTGAAGCAAGCACACAGTGAGATGAAGGCAATATGAATTATATTTAACATGCTTAGAACACACGCTGTTTTGTACCAGCAAAGCTTTGGCTTATTTTTTTTTTAAATTAATGTATTTTTGTGTTATTAGTTTTCAAACAGTTTGCATACTGCTGAGGACATGAATCTACAACGTAGGTATGATTTAAAAAAAAACAATATCTGGTCTCTCAGCAACCAAGAGAGGACTGAATCAAAGAGAGGTCCCTCGCACTGCTGATGACAAGGACTAGCCCGAAGGGAACAATCTGTTCAATAGATACTACGGCATCATCAGTACAAACCCACGACAGACCACCTTTGCCACAGGCTGCAAGCGAAACAGTCAGAAGTATTAATTTCTGCCGTTGAGCTGGGATGACTTACAAAGGATTTAGGGTTGGGAAGTGTGCAAGAGGAGCTGTTTAGCAGCACAGGCCATTTACTACTTGGGTGAGAAGGACACTGATTCCTGTTCTAAGGAATATCCTATAAAAAATTCAGATGAAAAGGCTGGCTACTGTGTGAATGACACAGCCTCCTTCTTGTGTGTGAAGCAAGAAAAACAAAGAAAAAAATATTATAGCTACACAGACAAGTTTTCTTGAGAATAAGTCCATGAGAAGAGCATACAGATCTCAACAGACCAGACAGAAGAGGAGAGTAAGCAGGAGCAAGAGAGAGGCAGCAGGACGTGGGAAAGGCAGCGGTTACTGGAAACCAGTAAGGCCTGAGTGCCTTTGGGCCAGATGAAACAATAAAACCACAGATACGGGAAGAGCTACAGGAAATATACTGCTTAGTCAAGAATGCCAAGCACTGATGTATTACAACTCTTACAACTATTTCTAGGAAGAACTTGTCTTCAGAGAAGGGTATAAAATAGTACTCAGGAATTAAGCTCAAATACTGATAAATTAGGAAGAAAATACAGAAAGCCACCTTTTTTTTTTTTTCATTTTGTACAGCATAGCTCCGCAAATACATTTAGAGGGTTATTACCACAATTTTACAGAACAGATCACGACAGAAAAAAGAAACCATCAATAGCTAGGGGGATTCTAAATAAAAGATGCAAGCTATGCTGACTTTAGATGACACAGAAATATTCAATAAATAGTTTACTCCATTCACATTCCAGTCCCTTATGCTCACATTGTTTCTTCTTTGGCTTAAGAGGACTGCCACCTACTGAGTTGCCCTCACTTTTATATGTTACTAGGAAAGGGATTAACATTACCTTCAAATAATGAGAATTTTCATGACAACTTTTCCTTTTCCTTATTCATATGCAAAGACACAAAAAAGGTATCTAAATTTGTAAGGTTTAGAGTGTAGAACATCATTTTTCTTTGCTGCAGAAGCTGGTTTGGTATGAGACTAGAAAGCCTTGCTAGCAATCGCTTCAAAACCGTAATGTTCCTAGGTTGTGATGAGGGCATGTTAGAGATTAGCACAGAGAAAAACAGCAAATGAAAAATCTTATAACTGAAACAAGGTGGATACCCAAAATCTCACCAGCTATACTGAAAAATGCAGGTAGTGCAGCCAGCATGAAAACCAAAGCGTTCTACTTTAGCGACTGCTTTCCTCTGTGCCACTGAGGCAATAAAAACAACCAGCGAACAAGCCCAGAGAACGCTGCCTGCAATAAGCTGCTGTTACTCCACGGCACTCGCAGAACAGTGTTTATAGCCACTTGAGATACTCCATCTCTCATTTTGAATTAGAACAAAATAGATGAGTCAGATCTGAAACACAGCTAAGAAATCAATGATGACTGCTTTTATTCATCCTAAAATATGGCACTGACTGAGGTAAGGCGACTGCCATGGAGTCAGTACTTACAGCTTCTACTAGAACAATATACTTTTAATTACTCCGTACATTCTGCAGTATTGAGAGTTTTGCACAGGTTTTAGCAAGAAATGGTCCCCAGGTCTAAATGGAATTTCTGATCAGCTTCAGAGACAGGTTATCGTAGTTTTACACACACACCTTGTCCCAACCCTAAGAGAGACAATATGGGTAAGTACCTGCACTCATCCTCTGATTACCAGAGCTTTCCTGCAGTTCCACTCCACGAAAAGAGCTGGCGTTGCTGATTAGTTGCTTTCAGTTTTAAGTGCTTTGAAGATGTGATCTTATCTAGAACATTTCATAGTGATTGATTATTGTCTCTAAGGAGTGTGAGCAAAACCCATAAAAGATTCATAGATCTGCATTAACTTATAACCTAAAAACATATTTCCATTTATAACTAGAAAAGTATTCAGAAATGTTTACACAATATTATTGGAGCTCAAGATAAACTACACTGCTTAGAAAGTGCAGCCTCTGAAATAACACAACACAGTAAAATGCTTCCTTCTCCCCTCCCTCCTACTGCCCTAAGAAGTCCTCTCTTAAGTTTTTATATTCAGGCAGAAATAACAGTGGACTGAAATGCAGCTGAACACAAATTACAGATTATTTTCCCCTTAAATTCTGTACCCAAAGAATGCCATCTAGTGACCATCTACTGAACACAAGAATTGGTATCAATAATGCATCTCACTTCAACTCCTAAGATAACATATTACACATTAACTATGATCTGCATGTTCCTTTTGTTACTCTATTTTTGTGTGTGTGTGTGCGGATGAGAAACAGAAAGGATAAGTTCTTAACCAGAGATCTTCAGTCACGGACATCTGACATCCCTTGGCAAATTTGTCACTTCCTCCATGCTTCAACTACTCCATCCAGAAGGTGGCTTCTGTCTTAGAGAACATTTTTAGGATAATTGTCTCCATACACGACTACAAACAGTTAATCACTGAGGCACTGATGGTTTCTCAGCGTTTTCTAGACAGGAGAGATCACATTTTCTCTTGCTACCCAGCTTCTCTTTTCTTCCTTAAGAAGAAATATTACTTCCTTCTCCGTTTTAAAAAAAAAAATTAAAAAAATACAGCACTTTCTCTAAGCTATTTGTGTGTGACAATCTCTTACACAGCACGTTTTTTTATAAAAGGCAGATGATATGATGTCTTGCCTGCACCAAAACTTGCAACACAGCTGAACACAAACCGTATTTTACAAAGATCCTAAAGGCAAGATTTGTCAACATTCCCTCACACCATGTAATAAACAGTATAAAATGTTTTTCCCTCCCAGAACAAGACTTAGTCTGACATACTAAGCTGAAAGAAACACATTAGCATCCTCATCACTTATTGTCTGATAAGGGCATATTTTGTGACACGTTACTGAAGACACTGGTATTTCATTTTACACTTCCCTTGCTAATCTTTACTTCCCTCCTTTAGAAGACTGGGAGTATGTCCTGCTGCGTGGCTAATGTTCAGCACAATATCATAAAGTGTAATATATAAAATTACACAGCATGCTGATAAATAAAGTAAGTTCAGAAAAGCAGAACAGCTTCATCAGAATAATATTACTAGATGTTTCCTATTTAAAAAATATTTTTTGCCATCGTTTTTCTACTGATTTTGGAGAAGAGATCTGGCTTTTGATTAACAGGCTAATTCTTACAATACTCTTTTTCAGGTTAATTCTGCCTTGAAAAAAAATAATCTTTGGATGGCAGGTAAAGGGAGCGGAGATGAGCCACTGCCAGCATTTACCTTCAGTAGCCCTCAGAATACAGGCTGGGCTAGTATGAGGCTAATCACAGGCTTTGTAAGTAATAAATGCAGAATCAAGTCACATTCAGCTGATCACAGGAAAACCTAACCTCACTAGGGATGTCTCATTAAAAACCTTGAGTAAGGTCATATTCTATATATACTTTGATAGCAAAGACAAACTTCTAAAAGCCCTCATGCTCTTATGAAATTGCCTATTAGGAAATACAAGAAAAGGCTTTTGCACAGTATCAGGTGGAAAACTGCAAGCTATGCCAATTTATAATTAATAATTACCATTAAAAGCTCTGCACTACAGTTAGAGGCATCCATCAGAATATATATAGACAAAACTGTAATACCAGATAGATTTAAGGAATAGTGTTGTTACCATCCTTTTTCATTACCAGGTAGTGGATTAAGATAAACCCCTCACACAAAATGTGACCATCTACACAGGGATTTACCTTCCTCCGCATAGATCGTTATAAACCACCAGGAAAAAAATGGTCCAAACACTTCTGCATTCATTCATTCATTTTGCTAATATCTCTTCATTCACAGAAATTCACAGTAGTGTGGTTTTACTGCTTTGTCAGCTAATCAACAGAGCAAACCAAACCCAAACAACAGCTGCAGGACTCGGCATAACAGTTGTGAGGGTTGATTCGAGAGGTCTCAGAGGAAGAAGCACCTCCTTGTGCTTACCTGTTTGGAATAAAGCAGCACACTGGTGACCTTATCTGAAGCCCAAAGGGAATTTAAACAAGGGGCGCAGGCAAGATGCACACACACAGCACCCAGAAGTTAAATTGGAGAATGAAATTCAAGCTTTGATTGTATCTTTTTAAAATTCCACTACTGTAGGTAAGACTAATTGATTTTCTGTAAGGAAAAGATGCAATCAGTGAGTTAAGAATGTAGGGAGGCTTTTGAATATTGATATTCCAGATAAAGATACCAGAACAGTCCAATTTATTGAGATATAAGATCCGAAACAGATGCTTGAGATTTCAATATACTAATGAAGTTAGCTAATTTGTGTAATACAAGATTTGACCTTCAAGAAGCCTTAGCTTAAATGCTCATCAAATGCATATAATAACAATTCAAAACATACTCTTGTTTCCGAGACATTGAAAAACCCATGAAGGAAGTAGGTTAATGAGCATTAGATCATCTATTACATTCTTTGAAATGGTAGCTGAAAGTTAAACCATAAATCTGCCACTTAGTGCCAGGTTGCATCATCCAGAGCCTGCACCGGAAAAGGTTTTTCCAGGCTTAATCTGAAAGTTCTGGTTTAAAACACAAAACAACCGCTGTCCTCCCAAACACTTCCCAAAATGAGATTCCAGCAAAGATAAATGGTATTTTAAGCCTGCCCATTTCAGTATCCAGGTAATCTGTTTGAGCTATCTGAAACACGAGGATTAAGGGAAAATCCTTGTCAGGGCTGAATCTTATTAGAAAGCCCAGATCCTCTTCCCTGTGTACAAGAGACTACCTGCGATACTGCTAGCAACTATTTTCTTTCTATTCTACCATCATCTTGGCCAAAGAATGGACGGTAGTAGCCTATTGCACATAGGAGTCTGAGACACTAATAGTCTGCCTTATGTAAAGCAAATACGTTTCACTGAATTAACTCAAAGCAAATAGCGGTAGCACAAAAAGGTAAAAAAATACCTGTATGCAGCTTTCCATAAAACTTACTTGTCGGCCTAGTTTCTATGACTGTATGAAAACACAGTTTGCTGAGCTGGTGGTTAATCTTGCACCACTTTCAATGTATCTTGTGCACTGTGCAAGGCTGGAGTAAACGTGAGAACCAAAGGAGTACTGCTGGCAGAGTCCCTCGGAGCAGAACCCCAGAGCTGTGTAACACAGCAGGAACGACTCCGATTACTCTACCAGAAATCAGCTTTCTGAGTGTGGCTCTCCCATTCCCCTTGTTTATTCTTACCTCAAATATGCAGAACTGACTAGAATTTCAGCGAATGCAAGTGTCCCCCATTGCCCACTCCAAAGCCACACGACGGTGGCACAGGTAGGAGGAGACCTGGACACAAAGCCGCTGGCAGGAGAGAAGAGTACTCAGCCTAGCTTAGCCTCAAAAGGTGTTAGTCCCAGCCATTTACTGCATCCATTGGACAATGATGGCAGTGGATTCAATAGTAATGCAAATTGACCTGACCACTGAAGCAGGAAAACATCTTCCAGAGAGATACTTCCAGAGCAAAACCTCTTTATTTCCTCGCATCCTGTTGTCAAAGTAAGAAGGTGCCATCACAAGACGGCAACCTGTTCTCACCTGCATGTATGTCGGCCTGAGGAACATCTGTCAGGACTATCACTCAATAGTCACATTAGCTAATCATCCCCATGAGCTTTCAGCATGCACACACTTGAGTGACATCACTTGCTTCTTTGTGTGTTTTATCATTTAATTACTTCTTTAAAATATTTGTTTCTTTGGTTCAGGACAACATTCTGCATTTGCTCATCCACGTTACTGCCTCAGTAGATCACTTCTACAGTTGTTATCTTTGGATGCAGCATTGTGGATGCAACATCTTGGTGTGGAGCCGTGGATGCAGCATTTGGCCTGATGATAAATGTCTTTCTCCCCAGAATTAACAACAATGTGCCCAGTTACCGCAAGCACCAGCTGCGCTGCCACTGGAGTCCCTTCCTCCTCACCTCCCCATCCGAGCTACACTCACGCTTTTAGTCTGTACAAACAGGCTCAGCTGCTGCCAAAACCAGGACGAGGGCACATTTCTTCCCTTACTTCCTTGCTTCCTGCCCATGTAGTCTTTGAAAGCTTCCTTTTGTTCAGACGTGGGCTTTGCAGAGGTGCCTCACTGCCAGACGAGGCCCGCGACACCAACCCCTCACACGCCCCACCCACGCTGCACCACCACTCCGGCCTCCGCGTGACCGGCTGCACCTCCACTTCCCCCATCGCCCTCAGTCCCCTCTTGCTGAGCAGAAGCAATCCTCAGCCCACACATTCCTCAAGCCATTTTCATGCAACTACCCCTCCAGACACCCTGCCTGGGAAGAGGGAGGCCGGAGCAGGAGCCCCGTTTCCCGCCAGGCGGCCGCTGACAGGCCAACCTCCCCCTCATGCGCCCTCCCTCTGCCCAGGATGCCATGCCAAGGGACCCGTCAACCCTTTTACCGCCCTTCAGCTTTCCAGTTTATTCAAGTACTAGACTCCATTCCCAAAAATCAGTTTCAACCCCAAACAGATCATAATTAAAAAAAAAAAAAATCCACATCACACATGTAACTATTGAATATTGAATCTATGACTGTGAATAGTCACAGATGTGACTATTTCTTGTCTAAAAAATGAGTAAAACGTGGCAGCAGGTGAAGAGAAACTCTGCTTCTCCACATTCAGCTTTTGTGTGCTCATAAAGTTTGAACAAAACAGCTAGAAATGCCACAGCACAACCATTGCTTTTTAAAATGAAAAGTGTACCACAAATCAAAGAGTAAAAATATAAGGAAATATATCTACACGTACATTTACAATTACTTAATATTTGTAAGAACACAAATTCTGGATGCTTTTTCAAGTTTGTCTCTCATACATAACAATTTAAAATGTATCCATGCTTACAGTTGTACTTAAAAAGACTGGGAGAATCCCAAAAGTATTTGTGCTTATTCACACTCCAACAAGTACTTCAATATTGTTTTCGTATAGTACAACCTACGCAATCGGATACTGTTTTTAAAGGAAAATGCTTAGTATTTTTTAATTCTAAGTGGATCTGGCCTTTACACTCCGCCTTATTTGTTGTCCCAATCAATCTAGAAGGATAATCAACTATCTGTTGATTCTTTACTTTTAAAAGATTCATCAGCAAGAGGATTCTCACACTGGAGTCACTGGTTAAACAGTGACGTTTTAAAAATTTTTTTAGTTTTTAGATTATTTTTTATAAGTATTAAATTTCAAGCAATATCCAAAAAGTAACTCCTTAGACACCATAAAACAGATATGGCAGCCACAAACCTGTGTCCTGTTATGATTTAAGAACCCAGCTATGCAAGACATCACGACTATTGCCAATGTCCATTTCCCAGCCAACTGGGACCAGAAACTAAATTAAATTCATACTGCAAAACAGCAATTTGTGATAGGTTAGAAATAGGCATGAGGCATATCTTCACCAGGGCTCCATTTTACAGAAAACAGTCAAGTTCAGTATGGTTTTAAAATATCACATATATGGTAAGTTTCTTACCTAATTGATCAAATGAGCTTTGCAGAACTTTCTTAAACATTTGACTGGTGCTTTAAAGCCCATTAATTTAAGCGCTTCCAGTTAACTTTCACATGTGACGTACAAGTTGCAACACCCTATAAAGTAAGTTTAGGACTTCAAGAAATTCTGAAGACTTACTGTTGAAGAAGAATATTTACAATACATTTCAATCTTCTGACTCCATCTACATGGGGAAATCTCACTGAATCCCAAAATCCAGCAACTACAGCAGAGCTCGTATAAATGATTATAGTTCACCTTTAGGTTTAAGTATTTTATATTTTCAGAACTGAACCCTAAAACATCTATCAAAAGTAATCCTTAAAACCATCTTGTTAGAGGTGAAGCTTCTAATTAAATAATCAGTATTACCTGCACTTATTAGATAGCTAGTAAGATATATGCTAATAAATTCAACTCCTGTTTAATGAGGAAATTTAGTAACATTAGATAGTTCTCTTCCCATACAAATAGAAGCACAACTAAGCACAAACTCAGTTTCAAGATTACTTAAACTTTAGACGCATGAGTCATTATTTTAGGAACAATTTACATGGAGTTTTACACACCACCTCAGATAAAGCCAATATATATCTATTTCACAGGTTAGTGCCACTACTAAACGTACGGTTAAGTACACACACAAAACAGAAGGGAAGCTGGAGGTAGTGGTGCACCGAAATACATAGAACTAACAGCACTTGCAACCACGTCAGCTATTTTGCTTCCCAGGTGTACATTTTTCCCTAGTTATCAGTCTCATAAACACTTCCCACCCCAAGCTACTTAGAGTCATTAAGCCCTTGTGTCAAGGTCTGGGACTGTGTCTACATGTAATACTAAGCGTCTGTACTTCTTAACAGTATTGCAATATGTTTTGGGGGAGTGGGGACCTGAGGACATCCATTCCTAAGAATAGCATGTTCTATACTGCAGCATAGAAGGCATCCTCAGGAGATGAGATGTGATGCAGAGAGAAAATGAGCACCAGGCTGCTCAGCAGGAATAGCATTTTCCCATTCTGTTAGACTACCTGATAGGCACAAATTAGAAAAGACAAAAACTGGGGATTACCTACATTTAATTGCAGAGCAAGAAGGCATGATCCTTCTGACAATCCACCATCCTGTTTTTCTTTGGCCTCTGCCATTGTTCCCATCATACAAGATATTTGCAGGAAGACAAAAACCTTCCTCTTTCATCTGCCCACCTGCTACCCAGAAAACAGCTAATACCCCACCATGTCAGCAGCACACACCATGAAAACTGCATTCAGTTATGATGGAAGAACTAAACCAAACGCATAAGAATAATATAAAGATTTTAAATGTTCATAGGAAAACAAACTGCACCCTTGAAACTTGTTTTCTAAAAATGAAGCAAGAATGAGAGAACAACAAAACAAGTTCACCTGATTTACCTGTTTTCCTAACTAATTAGCAATTAGGAATTTCAATTTCCTTGAAATTGCCTTGCAGTGCACACCTCAAATAAAGCATGCCCTGTCAAAACTCCTCCCAGTAACTTGGCTTTGGGTACTGCTGCATTTCTAGATGTCTCACCTTATTTTCCTATTTGAGTAAGCAAATAAGAACAGGATAGAACCCAAGCAAGAATATGTGGTGTTGTGTCCTCTTACCTGTAATGATGATGGCTGGATGTTTGGTAACTAGTTAAAAATGGGTGAATAATTATAAAAACTTAGGTGTGTCATGTCAGAGGATAAGCGCCGCTCGTGAACTAGTTAAAGGATGGGAGCAAAGAAGGGGTCTCTGTTCTCTACTGTTTTCCTGAGAAAACAGAAAAGCTCAGAAGAAGAAACAGAAGAAAGCTGAGTGGTGTGGCAATCACAGGAACAGGAGGAAGAAGGCCCAGAACTGCCCCAGAGCTACAGAAGCCTTGATCATTAAAAAAAACCAAAATTAATCTTTATCTCACAGCCCTATATTGTTGAACAGAAATGTCTGAAGATACAGAATTTTAAGTCTTAATTTAAAAGTTAAGTCTTAATTTAAAATTAAGGCTAGATATTGAGATGTTATCACCAAAGAACTACAGCAAACACTGCAAGTCCCTTTTCCAGCCAAGAGTTCTTTATCTCAAGACTCGCTGTTTCACCTTTTTAGCCAGATTTTCCTTCTGTCTGTGAGCATTATTTTATCAGCAGCTAACAGCCAACATCTAGGATCACAACAGTACTTACCAGAAAACAGAAGAATTTGAAGGATTACATTTCTATTCCAGTTTTGCCTTGTACCCCTCCTCTGATTGTATTTAAGCTTTTCTTCCTGCAGCACTAATCAGTGGGCTTATCTAGAATTTGCCCTTCTGTTTTCTGGGGCAAGCACTTAGCAAAAATCACCGTTCTTTCTATTACGTTTTAAATATCCTCTAATTCCTAAAAATAAATAAATCCTGGCATTGTTTTTCCTTGCAGTCTTTTGAGGGCTGCATGTAACTGTATCCTGTCTTCGGATGATAAAATTTTAGCAATATAGATTTGTGCATTTTGTGAAAGTGCCTTGGACAACTCCTGTATGTATCTACACATTTCCTCTCAACCAGAGGCCTTCTGAAAGTCTTCAAAGTCTTATATGAGACCAAGCCTATGAGGTTTTATCCTGGCAAAAGAAAGGAAAACTATAATCCATCGGGATTAACCATCAGGAATATAACTGTCTCTTTTCTTTTTGAAGTGTTGACTAAAAAATGCTAATATAACATTAAAAAATACTTTTCTAACTTATCTGAGAGACAAAACATTTAGAATGGAAAGAGTAGTTGCAATTCAAAAAGGTTTTCTTTAGAAATCTTTTATCGTGGAGTTTAATTTTGATGGCAAACAAATAACATCACGAAGATTCCCTATTCCCTTTGAATAGCAAAGCATTGGCTTGCATCCCTAAATGTATGGGGTGAGCTACATGTCTGAAGCACACAGACTTACCAAAAGGGTAGAAAGGTATCTGACGGTGACAAGCGTACGTGGAAGTGTTAATACTACAGAAATTTATATCATTAGGTGATATGAATCTTTCTCCGCCGCAGCTTTGCTGTCCACGTTCAAGCAGGTAAACTGCACTCACACAACAGCATCATGGAAAGGATTAATAGCGTTTAAGTGCCTTATAATTTCCACCAGCTTATTACTGCACAGTAGAGGGTGCTTGCTAGCCCCCGCTCTTCGATAATTGCTGTGATATTGGACAGCTGACTCAGTCTGTAGTTCTATGCAGTGTCAACTGATGGGGCTCCTGTCCCTTCAATTAATCATTGATCATTTTTCCAAGTGAGTCTGATTACAGGACAGCCTTAAAAACTAACAAATAACTAACTTTTTTTTTTTTTTAAAGCACTATGTTTCTCCCTTTCAGCCCAAACTGCAGCCACACAAAGCTTTGTGCCAGAGCAACTGTGGAGCAGAAATAGGGAGTAGAAAAATATCTGTAACTGACAAAGCAAATACTGTTGCGCAAAATTTGCACCCAAAAAGGATGTGATGATGCAGACAACATTGTACGAGATGTAGATACTACTATAAACTTAGTTCACTTAGCAACTGATGAAGTGATAGGTCTCTGTCTTTTACATAGCCCTGTAAGAGCATCTGTAAGCATGCCTGCACTAATTTTAACTTAATTTAAAACTTTACAGAAATGTTGGGTTATTCTTGTACTTAGGAACTTCCCAACTGACAACTTCCAAAGCGCAGATGTGCTAAGAGCATGAAGCCCCTTCCTTTCCCTCCCCTCCTGCAGATATACTTTGGCAAAGACAGACTCATGGCATGGATAATTTTTCAACACATCTTCCTCCTTTCCACTGCCAAGATTTTTGCAGGCCCTGCCTGTTATCAATGTTGCTGGCATCTGACTGGATTGTTTTTTGCCAATCCAGTTTTGTTTTGACCGTGCATAGCTTTCATAGCGTGTACGAGCACTTCCAGCACAGTCTAAAACCCCAATACTCTCACTCTTTCATGATAACGTGGCTGCAGAGACTCATACTCGTCACCTAACTTCAGTTTGCCATCTCCTGCAGTGTAGTACTGCACACAAACGCGTCCAGCTGAGAATAAGTACTTTTCTTAACTGATATGATCCAACATTTTAACTATTCGGCCAAAAGTTAATGTTACAGCTTCCAGAGGTTTCTTGTAACCTATACGCCACAAATTGTAATTTTTTAAATGTAAGGAATTTTTAGATAAATGAGACAAGGATACATTGTATTTCATTTCCTTAAACTACTAATATGTTGTACAGGGAATTCAATATAATTCCTTTTATTAATTCCAGGAGAGCAGCCAAAATATGTAACTATTTTAAACGTCTCTCTGGATAAGATTAAACTAGTGCTCAATACGTGTACAACACATCTATAAGCATGAAATAAAGACTCTATAGCTTCCTGTGATTTCTGCATGACTATAGTTGAACTTTTGGCTACAAAAAAGCCCCCACGCAATACACTGAAGTCCTTCTTGCTTGTAAGTCATCCAGAAAATTATCTTGACTTTTGCAGCCTTTTTGGTATTTGTAAATTTTAGTGTGAGCTGAGGGTTAAGAAAGTCGCTGGGCACCCTCCACTTCAGATCAGAAAGCAGAACCAAATTTTCAAACTCGGTTCCAAATACAAACATGCTTTTATAAATAATGTAGCCAAGCTCCATCACCATTTAAAATTCAATACATTTTCTGAGTTCAGAATTAGAAACATTTACTTAGGTTTTTACCTGAAAACAAATAACCTATTTCTGACTTGAAAAATAAGTCTATCAGTACCGATGTGTTCTTTCACTTAGCTAAATAAACCCACTCTGGGATATTGGTTGTCTGAGTATGCGCAGCCCTGGCACAGCAAGTTTCAAAGCCCAACACTGGAGGCACAACCTCTAAAACCATTGCCACCGAAAATCTGCTGCAACAATGCTGAGCAGTCCCTCTGACTCTGACACAATGAACAGGGGCAGATATTGGAGAACAAGACATCTGGAGTCAGAAAGCAACAGAAATGGGGGGGTGGGGGGGTGTGGGAGGAGAGCATGTGAAGTCCCTAACAGAAAAACCTCTCTGCAAGCTGTGTGACCATACTGAAGGCTGCCTGAGATACTGGTCAGGTCTGGGGATTCCTACCTAGAGCTGATTGATCCCAAGATTAAATGTTGGAGAGAAAATTATCATCAGTTGAATCATAGAACGGTTTGGGTTGGAAGGGACCTTTACAGCCCATCCAGTCCAACTCCCCGCGGTGAGCAGGGACATCCCCAACTAGGTCAGGCTGCTCAGAGCCCCGTCCAGCCTGACCCGGAATGTTTCCAGGGACGGGGCATCGACCACCTCTCTGGGCAACCTGGGCCAGCGCTTCACCACCCTCATCATAAAACATTTCTTCCTTATACCTAGTCTGAATCTACCCTCTTTTAGTTTAAAATCATTACCCCTTGTCCTATCGCAGAAGGCCCTGCTAAAAAGTTTGTCCTCATCTTTCTTGCAAGCCCCCTTTAAGGACTGAAAGGCCGCAATAAGGTCTCCCCGCAGCCTTCTCTTCCCCAGGCTGAACAACCCCAACTCTCCCAGCCCGGCCTCATAGAAGAGGTGCTTCAGCCCTCTGGACCCGCTCCAAAAGGTCCATGTCCCTCCTGTGCTGAGGGCCCCAGAGCTGGCTGCAGCGCTGTGAGGGGGTCTCACCAGAGCGGAGCAGAGGGGCAGAATCCCCTCCCTCACCCTGCTGGGGATGCAGCCCAGGGGACGGTTGGCCTTCTGGGCTGTGAGCGCACATTGTCACCTCACGTCCAGCTTTTCATCCACCAGCATCCCCAAATCCTTCTCCGCAGGGCTGTTCTCAATCCCTTCATTCCCCAGCCTGTATTGATACCAGGGGGTTGCCCTGACCCCCTTGCAGGACCTTGCACTTGGCCTTGTTGAACCTCATGAGGTTCACACGGACCCACTTCTCAATCTTGTCCAGGTCCTTCTGGACGGCATCCCGTCCCTCGGTACGTCAACTGCACCACTCAGCTTGGCATTGTCTGTGAACTTACAGAGGGTGCACTCGCTCCCACTATGTCATTGATGAAGAGATTAAACAGTACTGGTCCCAGTATGGACCCCTGAAGGACACCACTCATCACCGATCTCCATCCGGACATTGAGCCATTGACCACTACTCTCTGGATGCAACCATCGAACCAATTCCTCATCCACCGAACAGTCCATCCATCAAATCCGTATCTCTCCAACTTAGGGAAAAGGATGTTGTGGGACACCTTACAGATGTCCAGACAGACAACACCCATAGCTTTTCCCTTGCCCGCTGATGTAGTCACTGCATTATGGTGTAATTTGAAGAAATTACGGTCTAAAACAGCTACCTCACCAGCCTGGGTTAACAGTTCACAAGGCAAGGTGAGACCCCAGCGTTTCCCTTTGATACCAGTCCAGTAACAACGTTAGCAGAGCTTTCTAGCAAGGCAGGTATTCCACTTAGATGGTTTGCACTACAGAATAAAATCGGCAAGTGGTATGTAATGTAGTAGCTGATTGGGCTTTTTAATGAATCAGAAAAACATGCTTGTTTTCATGCTGCTTCCACTGTGATCAGTTACCGTCATCAAGTAGCATATTGTAAAGCCATTTTCTCACCATCAGGCATTGGCGGATCTTTTAGCAAGCTGGAAAAGGCCCTTTCTGTTCTCTTTTGTTGCAGGCAGGTATGGAAGCAAGAAGCAGTGACGTAATTTAAGATCAGAATATGGATTATCTAACAGCTGATGCTATTTAGGTATCATCTTCCTGATCACCTCCAGCACTGCCATTACTATAAGTAGATACTCTATCATCTTCCTTAAATTAATACGAATTTGATCTCAAATAACTGGGGAGCGTTTCAAAGAGTTTTCAGCCTCTGTTGTCGAGTCTTTTATCTGAGCCATTAAAAATAAGAGGGGAAAAAACCCAAATGTGTCATTTAGTACAGGAGAATACAGAAGAAAATGATGACTGATTTCAGAATAGGCATAGATCTAAGACTTGCCCAGCTTTATGTCAGCCATTTTAAGTAAATGGTTTTAAAAAGCATTAGGCTGTGTTAAATGAAATGAGTTAAATGAAATATGGCACTTCATTTAACCCTGATATATAACCAGAATGATTTTAACAGATGTTGTATTCTGATATAAATAATATTTGCACAGGTACATCAGAAAATCCTGATTAAACAGAATTTCAGGGAAAAAAAATGATGTAAAATAAAAATAAAAGCTAAAACCCATTGGTACTATAAGATAAGATACTTATAGAAAGAGCAGAGATCAAGTGTATTTGATCATAGGAGCATAAGATATTAGGAACTACCTCTAACCCAGAAAAAAAGAACTATTAGTACAGGGAAGAGATGCAACTATCAAAATACATATTCTTTTTGGAATTTCAAATGCTTCAAAATTCCAGACAGGGAAAGCAAAGGATTTTTGCCTGCTAGCAATCACTGAGATATGTCAAACTGGTTAAAGCTCAAATAACTCAAATAACTTGATCCCAGACTTTAATGGGTGGCAAAAAAATGTGTTATATGTGTAGTTTCCACAAAAGCAACTAGGAATCAAAAAATTAAGTATTATTTCAAGTTTGTTAGCTCATTGCATAACAGGGCTGCTCAAATTCTGCCACAGGCTGAAGGATCCTCTTTTAAACCAATAATTGTCCTTAAATTCCTCAGAAGGCTGGATGGCTTTGTAAGTCATTCACTTCATACCTTTACCATTTTCACGCTTCCAAGGTAATTTGTAACATTCAACATTTTTGTATCCATATATGCTCTCAGGCTTTAAAAGTTGCTTCTTATTGTTAGATGGACTGTGATTTTGAACAGAAAATGTGATCGCGTCACTGGAAGTAAAAGGAAGACGCTATAATGGTAACTCCATTCTTTTTGAGACACTTCTCAGAGTCTGCACTTTCATCCTGTATGGTTTGATAAGCACCTTTTTGAGGATGAAATGCAGAAAGAATTAGAAAAGGAAAAAATCTACACTTACGTGTCCGATTTCACACATCAGCAGTTCCAGATGCATTTGAAATGTTGAGTTGCCTAACATGTAAGTTTGGTTTTATGTTGTTGTGCAATTTATTTTTAGCCTGTTTCAATGCTTTAGAGAATCGCGTTGCTCCTTTTCAGCTGATTAGAGTTATTCCTAAGTGGCTCTTAGCAACCATGAAAATCAGAGTGAAAGGGACAAAACCTATGTCAGCTGAGGAGCCAAGACAGTAAAATATTATGAATTCAAAATAACATATTCAGAGATAAAGATGCAGACGGGCTTACGTCCTTTACAAGTTTTAGACCTAGGCTTGTATTTTATTTCTTTTGAATTATTTTTTTCAGGTTTTTGCTTTATGTTGTTCTCAAAAACTGGATAAATTATGATTATGGAAAACTTTATTTTACTCTTTCTTGAAACCAAACTTATATCATCAGCAAAGGAAAACCACCGTAATTTGAGAGAGAGAAGCTGACCGGCAACCTTAGTTGGCAGACTCGGTCTTCCAAAGCATTTCTGACAAATACTACAATTACAGCAAGAAACATCTATTGCATCTTGCTTAGAAGACCAAGACTAAAAGAATGGCACCCTTGGTCAGAGAGAACACACATCACCAGGTTGTGTGGGAAGCAGATGACTCCATCCCATAGCTCGCTTGCAGACAAAAACAGCTCTCAAGTTACCTCTGCTTCCAAACCAGCATTATTACTGAGCGATGATTCATTTAGGAGTCTTTTCCCAAACTGCTGTTAATCATTACTGAGAACACAAACGCTTTGCCCAGCGAAGCTAAAGTGCAGAAACTTGCTGAGGTTCATTCTTTAAATTTCCATTACTTGAGAGAAAACATGGAGTTGCCTTACATCCTCAGCTACAGAGAGTTGTCAGAACTAGCTGAATATTACTGCACCAAGCTCCTCTGTGTGCTGGGTTTTGTGGCCTGGCTTGCCAGTACCTTAGATCTAATTCTTTGCATTGAGTTTTTTCTTCCAGTATAAAGTATTTTTCCCACTGTTTGATGGAAGAGAACGCAGTTTATGCAAAAATACGGTATATAACATATTCCTGGTCCTTCTAAGCCCATAAAACAGAACACGGTGTCTTTGTGGATGATCACTGTGCTGAGTTTTGTCATCTATTCACGTCTTTTTAAATTACAAATTTGTACATGGGAAACATAGTTTTGTGGCATAAAATCACTTATCAAAAGATGAAACTTTTCAGAATCATGTGAGCCATGTGGTTTGTTGTGCAAAATATAGAAGCGAGGCAGAAGAGTATTTCAGAGGTCAGAGCTTCAGACGGTGTCCTTTCAAGGCAGGGGAACTCACTGAATAGTGTTTGACCTGTCAGTCTGAGCTCTGGGACCAACTTCAACACACCCATCTGTCTGACTGCATGTCTCACATTTAAGACCCTGTCTGGGATTACAGAGATGTAATATTAATCTCTTGAGCTCTCTATCCATTTTCAAATGGCTGAATTTGTACCCACATCATACCACTTTCTGCAATGACAAGCCCACTTACATGTGAGGCAATCTGGCACTTTAATTTTTTCTTTTAATTTGGTTTATATTCTCTGTGTCATGCTAAGTCCAGCCACTGCCTGCACTGGAGCGTCGGAACACGTGTCCAAGATATCAGACTTCATTGCTCTTCACGCAACCGACATGAGAATGTTTGTGATTAAATTTCCTATCAAAAATGTCTTTCTCTTCATATATACACAAATTATTTCCAGACTGCCCCCATTTAGCCCTTCCAGCTTCAGTAATGTTTTGCCCTTAACTTCTGCTGTTCAAGCCAAACAGTTTAAGCTGCATGGTAATTTTGTCACAGATACACGGGTACCTTCTATTTGAGGTGAAATCATGTGGAAGGAGCATTTACCAGAACTTATTATCAAAAACCTCAAGGGGCTCACCTGGTCAGATAGCATCTCTTATTTGCAGGCTCTTCTGTCTTCTTGAAACCCTCTTCCTTCCAGCAGTTTTCAAAGTTATTTAGTTTATAGAATTTTTCAAACTTCTAATAATATGGAAAATGTTTCCATCTATTCTTTCAGTTCTCTTTCTAGCTAAATAACTACCCAGAACTGCTCCTAACAAAACAGGAAAGAGTTGTTTAAACAAGATGCTAATTTGGAACATTTATAAAAGGTGGGTAATGAAGGAAAGAGGCTGGATGAAAAGATTTTTTTGCCTTGTTTTTTTTTTTTTCCTTCCAGTGCTGACCTTTACATGCATAACAATATGCAATTAGGAAGAGCTTTTACAGCTGATTATGTTCTGGCTATCTATTATGTCCAAACAGCAAATTTGGGAAACCAAGTCTCCTGTCCTTCTTCTAGAAAGACCAGAGCTACAGCTTACAAATTCCAGTTTTTCATGAGCTCAGGAACTAATATCTGGATGCAAACTGAGCAAAGCCTCAGAAGAGACTTTAAACACATCTTAAACTGTCTAAATGTAGCCCCTGACCGCCAAAATCAGGTGACCCATAACTTACAGGAAGGAGAGGGGGGATGGCTTTATCCAAGTGCTCCAGGCCCAGCGTAGCCAGCTGAGGGACAGGCCTGTTCCACAGCAAGTGTGTCATTGGGGACCTTGGCCACACGTGCAAGCTGTGCTCTGCTGGATGTCACCCTGAGATGGGTGCATGTTTCTTCCTTTTCTATTCAGGAAAGGAATCCATGGATGTGAACACGTGCTCCATCACGTCCTCTGGGCTTGATAGTTTGGGGACGGTGCACTCACACACACAGACCAAATTTCTGTGGTACGCTTTAGTGTTCATCTGCCTCAGAGAATACACCCAGTAATGACACTCTTTGCCATATACCTACCACATCACTACCTTCAGATGGTTAAAAATGCAGAAAAAAAAGAATGTCAAAATTTCATTTGCTGGCACCCGTCCTTCTCATGAAAGGTTAAACAGGACATGTTTGAAATTAACTGTAAGCTATGTAAGAGCATAAGCTGGGGAAATTCAGGTTTTTAGAACTTCAGGCAGCCTACATATGTCCATACAGGACACAGTCAAGGGTGCAACTTGTGCTCTGGCGTGTAACCATCCATCCTGTTTCACTGTTAGCAGATCCCTGGAACAACTTCCCCTTCTGCCACCTATTATTCTTCCAAGCAGACTCCAGATATATTTCAGCGGACAAAACATGTTGCTGACTGTTCTGAAAGGCAGCATGGAGAAAGCAACCTTGATGTTGCAGGCAAGGGGAAGAAAACTTTCAGATCCAGTACGTGCCAAGCCACTTGTCCGCAGAGGACGGAACAGCTACCAGCTACTGTTCGGATGTAGCTCCTCAAATCACAGCAAGGCAACTTCCCTTTTTGCAAGAAGGCAAATCAATTTTCTAGCAGCCTGGCTGGCTAGATCGGCTGGGAAGCAGTTGTGCTGATTATAAAAAGGGATGGTGGAAATGAGGAACAAATCCGTTTTTATTGAATGCACAAGGTGTTAAAAACTAAGAATGTGGAACAAAGAAAATTCTGTACTTCAGGTGCAGCTGTGTGTGTAGCAAAGTATTCCTTTTATTAGCACAGCTTTGACTTGTTTGGTCTGAAATCTAGAGGGGATGTTGGATAAGAAATCCTGCTATTTCTGCTTATAACATCGATGTATGATTACATAGGTAAAAAGAAATGGGCAAGGAACTATACTATACCGGATAACCTGTCATCATATTTTCAAGTTGCTGGAAACTCCAGAAGGAGTAAGCTATACCGAACGTTTAAGTACAGACATTTTGAGAGAGAAATCCTGGCTTAGATGCTAGGTAGCGTCTGCTCAGAGCACCAGTGACACTAGAGGTCAGCATGGCCGCATCTACATTAGCATTTTAATCCGGGCCAGGAAAGTGCTTTGTAAGTGCTGCCTACTCTGCTGCGACCCACAGGTCTGAGCAGACCTCAGAGTTTGCAGATTGGATTCTTTCATGGAGAAATGAGCTCTTGAATAACTGATAACGGTCACTCAAGCCACATGCCCGGATTAGATCTAGTCTGAAATGAACTCCCAGGACTCGTATGACAACTACAATTACTATATAAGGTGTACCCCAAAGCCACAGGATAGAAAAATGCATTGAGGGTGCTGCTGAATGTAAAATCAGCCTAAAGAGGATATTAAAGATGAGCACGGAACCCAAGGAAAGGTGCACCGAGGAGGCCAAGGGTTGAAAGACAGAGAATTCCTAAAAGACGTGCTGAGTCTGCCTTCATTTCAGTATCATTTGTAAAATCTAAGAGTTCTTCAGGCACACCAGTAGGGAGAAAGGAGTAATAAACGGTAAAGACAAAATGTAATTAAAGATAACTTCTCGAAACAAAACGAATATTTCACCTCGGTTACGAGCAATCAGATAATCTGTATCTCCAAATTCTGAAGAACACTGAGTATAAAATCACAAGTCTAATAGAACACATTTTTGTAGCAAATCTCTCAAGTCTGAGTAATACCCTATGATGGAAGAAAAGCAAATGGAAATATATAAACTTAAGTAGGAGGAGGAAAACTCTGTCTTCGATTGGTGGGGCAGCTGATTTTATGGATGACATTCTTCTGTACTTCATTTACCATTGGAAGGTGTTAGGAAGGAATTCTTACTATTTTAAGAAGGATAATGAATTTTAAGGGGTGAATAAACCAGTAAAATGGAAAGCCTTGCTTTTTTTATAGGTAGAAAAATTAAACAAATCTATGTCACACGGTATATTCTCAGTGGATGCAAACCACTGCTGCCAGAGCGCCAAGACGACCTGTGATTCTCTGCTGCACTTAGCTAATAAATCCTGTTATGATGTCTGTTAACCCAGGGTAGTGCCTCACATTTGCACAGATTTCAGTTAACTTGTATTTTATACAAATCAAGCTGCTTCTGCACTGAACACTCTTCAATCTACCCAGAACAATTTAGCAAAAAAACCCCACAGTATATTTTCAAGATAAATTTAAGAATGGGATTGATTTGTTACTGAATAACATAGGAAAACTGTCAATGTAGAAGGAAGAAAAATGTAACATTTGTATTCTGTGTTTGTACAGGGAAAAAGCAAGAGGATGTATCAGTCTCATCCACAGGAATACTCTGACTCTAAGAATCATTCAGGAGAACGTTAAAAACTGGCTACTAAGGGGACACCTTTTAAAATGAGATGGTACCAAGGTTTTGTGTCTAAGGATTTTTTAAAAGCAGGCAAAAGAACTTAGCAGACCACCATTAATGATTTTCTTTGCCGTTATTCTTTTTTCATTAGATCTTGAAATGTCAAGGAAACTGCTTAAGACTGAAGGGCAGCGGGTCCTGTGCCAGTGCTATAAAGGGCAAATGAGACAACCTGGGTAATTAAAAGCCTGTGAGCCTGGCATCAATCCTAGCAAAATAAAGGAATAATTCCTACAAGTCTCAATTAATGAAGGATTTCAGAAGGGATATAGAATCAATGCCAGTCAACAGGATATTTTTTTGGAAAACAGAACTTGCCAAGCTAGCGTGATATCTTTGAAGAGATCACAGGAACCAGGTGCGGTTCTGTACTGCCTCCTTCCACCGAGCAGTCTGGATGGCAGTGAAGTTCCCCGAAAATCGAACTTGTCTTAGAAGTGAGATTGTACATCAGCATGACATGAAATACCTGCCCGCCAGTTTTACTGGGCACGTAGTGTTTAATTGTGGTTTGTTTTTTCCAGGAACCATTTCTCTTTCTTTCATTCATGCCATGCAAATGACAAGCTACCATTAAACACAATTATTCAAACTTAACGGCAAAGGGAAGCTGTTTGAAGAAACGTTCCTGAACCTCATTTATTGGAAAGAAGTGTTACTGTGGTGCTGGGCTGAAAAAGGCTGAGTTTGAGATTCATTTCCTACATGTTAAGATGATCTACTTTCTAAATCATTATCCTAAGAACTTCTGCTGCTTTGCAAAGTCCATGATGCAAATACTTGCAACCCGCACAAGTTTGTGATGTTTCTCAGGTGATGTTCTTTCAGCGATCCCCGTAGACCTAATTTAATTTCTAATCATTTCACCATGCTTAACACATTTTTCTAAATTACTTTTGCATTTGTACTCAGAGGGAGTACTGGCTGATTTTTACTTACAAAGCTCTCCCCTTGCTTTTCCATTGTTTCCCACGCAAAGGGAGTGAAGCTAACTGCACAGAGCAATTCAGTGACCAGCTGCTTTCAGGCCATACCATATTTCAATAATAACATGACACATACTGTGGATTTCATATATTTCGTACTCATACCTCCAACCTCTGTCACATCACACAGAGACGCACTGCACCCCATCTGTGCCTTCCGGGTGCAGGGCATTTTTCAAGACAGCCCAGCAAAATATGTGGGTGAACAAGTTTGAAGGTATAGAAAATGCACCCATTTTGCGCTTATTTAATTACATTTTCATCTTTTTTTTGGAGTAGAAGAATGGTATATTTAAAGTCTTTAGCTATGTTGACATTATTATTAACACTATACTATAAGGAAACAGGAAAACAATCAGAAAGACGATTGTATGCAATAGGTATAAATGAGAGCAAATGCTCTGGTTTTGGCAGACACATGGCATAAGTTTTCACAATTTCATGTCAGAAAATTTGTAAGATGTTCCTGTTGATATTTTTTTAACACTTCCAGCTTTGGTAACCCTTTTGCTGTTCTTCTGACAATTTCTTTCTTAATTTTCATTTTCCTTTGAATGATCAAAGAAACTTTTTCTCAGAAACGATTTTGTCATATATTAAAGCAATCCTGACAAATACTGAATTTACTTCCTCAGTATTTCCTGAAAAAAATCTTGAAGGATTTGTGACAAACAGCTTTGGTTACCTTCTCTCCCAAACCACTGAATACATCTAAAGAAGTTGCAACACTCTTTTCTTATTTTAGAACTTCACTTAACGCCCCTCCCAGAATCTTCGTAAGATTTGGAGACAAAGGCACAGCTCAGATTTAATGCAGAGTTGCCGTGATAGACTGAAGAAAGGTATTAGTGACAACTAACTAACTTACAGAGACTACACCTGTCTGAAGTCTTTAAATCAAGTGACCACAAGGCTTTATTGAAGGATCTTCAGAGCAGTTCACAGGTTGCTCTTCACCAGCTCATGTTCCACACTGACCCAATTTATTCATCTTCCATAAAGCTCCCAACAAATGAAATCGCACTAGAATTGCAACTTGTTATTCTTTTTTTACACCTAGTACTCAAGAACTGCACTGCTCCTACATTTGCCGATTCCAACCCCAATCCTCCTCTTGTTTAATATCCCTCCATCTTCAAATTTTGATCTGATCTTAAGCCCTTTGAAGAGCTACACAACTATTCTCTCTCTATTCTCAGAGCCTAAATCCATTCTCCCCAAATATTAGATCTGGTGTTGTCTCCATCTCTTCTTCTCACTCAAAAGGGAAGCATAACCTTTTCATACAGTGTTTAGTTATCTCGAGCAGCGTCCCTGATGCCTCATTCCCTCATTCTTTCAGAGTTTTCATATTACAAAATCTACCTTTTTGCTGCCTCTCCTGCTAATCCCTTAAACTCTATTTCATCTTACCACAGCTTCCACTATAACTGATGAAATTAAAATAATTATCAAATCTTTTAAATATTTCCAAGTCCTTCCTACTCTGGAACTATTATCTTGTCCAGTGCATTCTGTTCCAGTCTATCATGTTTATACAGTGGGTATATATATAAAAAAAATAAAAGTATACCTGTGCAGCTTATAACAACACACCTAAAAGAATAATGCTCATGAACGATACGATGCATAAATTCTAGAGGATTGTTTGTGCAATACCAAAAGTTCTTAATCAATACATCAGAGATCCGAAACAGATCAATAGTTAATTTAAAACTGCATACACTCCTGGAGAACATTAATTATATTCTCAGAGCTATTTTTAATGAGCTTTTAATTAGAGAGGTTGTCCTCATATCTTAATTCTTAAAAGCAGAGAAATTATGAGATGGTAGGTAATTCTTAAAATAACATGATTCAACGTGCATTTCTTCTTCTTTTATTACACCAGAACTGTAAAGACTCCTCGCATAAAGTCACTTGTGTCTTACTTATTTATGGCAGCACGAGTGTATGATAAAGGAGGATTCTACTTCCTTTGCCGTCAGTGAGGATGTATATGGGACATCTCACTAACAGGTGCCTCCTCTAAAATTCAGTAAAAGGTCAACAGAGGAAACTTTATGGCTATGAACAAGAGCTAAATACTCCGTATGACTACCTCAGTTCGGGAGAAGACTGACCAGTTTTTCTTCCATTATTTGCCTAATTAGCCATTCTCCCATACTGTAAGAAAATAAAACACAGCATAATGCTTTACAAAATGTCTCATACAGTTCTGTGTAAACGGTTTCGCAGTACTTCACAGCACAGCGCCTCCTGAGAAAGGCCGTTTGCTTGGGCAGCATCCAGTAAAATCTGATCAATAAACCCATCTTTATTTTTTAATTCTGCAGCTCAGCTTTATTTAATTCTCCAGTTTCTAGTATTGCACAAACACGCCGCTGTGTAACGCGTTACCATCTTGGCTGCCTCTCCGCTTGCGCGGACACATCGCATTTGTCACCGTTAGGATTCAACAGGAACTTGATCTGATTACCTGGTTTGCTTTCATTTGGTTTACACTGAACTTCTTCAACACATTCTGCAGGAAACCAGCCGATATGTCCCCGGGTGCTGCCTTCCCAGAATCCGCCTTCACCGACGCTTAAAACTAAATACAGAGAGACATAGGAAGCATTAGACTTTTTCCTCTTCTCACGCAAATACCAAGATTAGTTCCATAACACGCTCGGTAGTGACTGAATAGCAGGTCGGTAAAAGCAAATGTTGTACAACAACAAAAATGCTGGTACACCAAAAATGGGCACAGAGTAACCTTTAAACGCAACTCTCCCTGATCAAATCTGGGAAGTGATTCCAAAGACTATTTTTGTCACAAGCTTACCTGGCCCTCACATAATTCCCTCTATTTTCAGTCTTCTCCTTGCTGCTTTTATCAAGCATAAATGCATGGTCATACTAAGATGAAAAAGATTTGTCTTGCCTGTTGAAATTAAGCTGAAGTGCTGAACCCACTGTAAAACTGAACCCACACTGAAATTGGGTTTTAATAATACATATTTTGGTATCTTGTATGTTTGCTACTTCCTAAGGAAACATGCTCTTTCATTTAGTGGGTAGCTCCAGAGATTTGTAATGTAGGTCGAGTAACATGATTTAACGGTTTGAGTACACAGCAAACACTTGAATATCCCATAGGTGCAATACACGGCGTAGACGCCTTTTGAAACATCTCAGTGATTCTTCTTGGTAGAAGAAGATAGTGACAAGAGGGAGGAAAATGATTTACTGATAGGAGAAAAAGCCTTATTCTGTAGTTCTATTTATCTTGCTATTAATCTCGGGACTCCACAAGGACTGTGACAACAGACTGCAGAACAACTACGTATGTTTTTACTAGTAAGCAATTGGAGATTAATTACAGTAATGAAAGGATCCTCAATACTTGCTAAGTATTATGTTTAAATTAATTTTATAGACGTTCCTACAAATCACTGTATGTTTAATATATATTAAAAGAACGTAAATGTACTATTAAAAATGTACTCTACAACGGTATTGGAACAAAGGTGATATTAGAGATTAACAAGAACACAGTTAGCTCTTCTAAATAGCTTGATTGGGAAAGTAGCTCAGTTGTACAACACAGGTCCTCAGAGTACATCTGTACAAAACACAGTGTTCGAAGGAGAGGTCCCTGAGCTACCAAAAATAAGCCGGTGGAAGTTGAAGCAGCACAGCTCTGTCAGCTGTGTGCTAGCTAAGCCAGCCAAGCTAACCGGCCCTGCTGAAAATCAAGGCTAATTAGCCCAAGCACATCTCTTTGCTAACGTATGCATATGGTTTTCAAGGCCTGGAACAGTATCTCTGCAGGGTATTTCATATTTCAGTATGGTAGGGATATTAACTTGCTCGAGCTACTTTGATGATCTCCAACACAAGCACTCTTTGTGCTGTTAAAACATACCTTATCAGGCTTTAAAATCATAGTCCCTGAGCCTGAGTGCAATTGAATTCTGTATCAGTGGAACTGCTGCGACTCAATGGCATTGAATTTGAGCCTGATTTGCACTACGCTATGGAGTAAGATGAAAATCAAATCAATGACAGGCCAAAAAACTCCAAAACCACCCGCTCAGTAATGCTAAAGAGGTAGTCTGCTTGGACTCATCAGGATCTATAAAACTGCATTTGAAATTAAATGTTTGCCTCCTTTCTCATTAATGCAATCCTAAGTTATTTGTGGTATTACTTGCGGAGCACGGATAGCTATTAACACAGATGTTTGACAAAAATGTTTTTAAATGTGTCAATTTTAAGTTCTTTAATGTAGTAAATTCAGAGAGACAGATTCCACGAGGTGCACATTTACACATCGCTGTCAATAACAAGTCCGTCTTAACCCCAGGAAATAGATCCATTACAGCAAAATCCTACACCTGGATGGGTCCCAAACGCGCAATTAATCAAGCACCTTTCTGACATAGAGGAGGAGACCTGTACCCACCCAGGTAGTTATGGGCTAATGGGGGAGGGCGCTGACCTAAGAAGACACCAGCAATTCTACAGTGGCACAAGTTGAAGAAAACAGTTCCAGCATGCCTTTTCTTTAAGTTACTTAACACCTATTGATATTGTTAACTTCCATAGAAAATATTTCATCTCTACATTTAAATGCAAAAAAAAAAAGTGAAGATACCAGATCTGTGCTTTAATTGTATTAATAAAATAAATAATACCTATATCAAAATATTAATAAATATATATTTGGGGCATAATTAATGAAAAATGTTGACACATTTCAAATGCTCTTGAAAAATGTGTAAAGCTTGGGCACATTAACACAAAAAGTCAATTTAAGAATTCAGTGTTACGGAAAGCAGAAGCCTATTCATCCATCCAATATATGTTGGGATTCATCAGCTTCCAATGTATTTTTAACAATGTAACCTCCATTCATGTAAGAATAGAGCATATTTCTTATGTATAAGGAAGCAGGAAAACTTAATTAGTAACATATGCAGATGATATAATTATTGTTGGATCCTCCTGTACATCAAATCACAAAAGTGAGTGCAGGATTCCAGCGGAAAGAAATTTCCAAGTGTGAGACAGTGAAAGATTCCTATTGCAAGTAATTAGGGGTTTTTGAGGAGAGTTTTCAGCACTCAGCCTCTGCCCTCATTTCACTCCACAAACTGAAAAGATAGGGAGAACAAAAACTTCTTAGAAATTGAGAAAAACTTCCCTAATTCAGTATTTTATTAATCTGTCAAATCTGCTATTTTGCCGCTCTGAATTACATGGATATTTCCATCTCCAAAAAGCATTTGCACTGTAAGAAGGAAGTTGGGCATTTCACACCCATAGAGTAATTTCTTGTGTTTATGACAGTAGCAGCTGACAAGACATCCAAATCACGGTAGGAAATTTGCTTTGCAAGTCCACCTGTGAGTGCAAGGCAAAAAGTGATTACTACAGAGAAAGCCAGTCCCGCTTTAGAACATTATTAAATTACTATTGAATTATTAAGTGTTAGCGATTACTAATAGCAAGAGCAAAGCAAAAATACATGTAGACCTGTCTGAAGGTATAACGTTGACGGAAAAAAGGCAGGACGGGAAAAAGTGTTGCCAGAACCCAGCCAGCCTTCACAATTCTGGTTCAAGCCTGACTAGAGATTACAGCTACGAACAAAATGTCGGTACCTTTCAAAATGATGGTACCCTTGGACTTACTATCAAGGAAAACCATCACTATGGGTGCCAAGAAAGGAAGGGAAAGCCTGATGGAACCATAAGAGGCACAAAGGTGACCCAAGAGGCGAACGTGGAGCAGGCAGGGATAGAGCTGACAGGCAGACACACACGTTGGTGAGATGGAGGAGAAGCGCATATGGACTAATACTCAAAACGTAGAAGCCAAGATCTAAATGGTTCTGCACTGCCAAAAAACTTGACATAATCTTTTTCATATATCTCAGGTGGTACCGTTAATAAGAAATTCTGCAGAGGAGCCAAAGCCATAATAATCTAAGTATCTACAAAAACTGACAACACTTCACGTATTCCAACGTGGGCAACTGGTAACTGAAAGGATAAATCAAAATATATGATTTATCTTTTGTAGCCACGAATGCTTTTTTAGAACGAGGCCTTAATTTCTCTCTTTTCCCTCTCACAATAGTGCCTAAGAGACACATTGTAATAGCTAATTTGGTACCAGCAAGAGATTTTCTAATCAACATTTTCCCTCTGAAGGACATAACAATGGTAAATCAAAGGATAACTTTCCCAAAATTAATAATTAAGCTTTATCATTTCAAGTATTTTTTCCTTTTGCTGTAGGTAAAAACAAAAGATATGGTTGCTATGGCAAGAGCAGGTCAGAGTCTCTTTACACACAACATGAATTACAAAAAGATTCTGATGTTGTAAGAGTAAAATTAAGGTTCTAGTAACATCAGGAATCCTGATATGACTTTTCACAACAAAAGTATAATTTAAAACAAGAACTATGTTCAATTATATGAACAAAACTACAAATCAAAATTGGACAAATACCGAACAACTGAATAACAGGAAAACATGTAAAAGCCGGCGCCCGTCAGGATCCTACATTTTAATGTCTTTAAAGTATTATACTTAATATCAGCCAGATTCTGCTTTGTTAAAGTCCAGGAAAAAAACCACAAGAAAATTACATCTATAAATTATATATATAATGCCAATCAAGCATAGGATGTTTTGTCTTTTGCAACTTCTGCCAGTTTATTGACAACGTACATATTGTAACTAAAATTAATATAACAACTCAAACAGCTGAATTAATATACTACCCAAAAAATCACTTTAATCAAAACAACAAAGTTTTGTTCTTCCACATTACAGCTCCCACCATTATGCAACAGTCAAGAACTACAGTAGAAGAATATTTTTCCATCAAATGATGGCACATACTATTTCTAAATACGTTGTGACACTGAAATTTTAATGAGTGAATTAGTCTAGGTATCCTTATCTGCAAAAATGTCAACGAAATTTACAGCCAAATTCAGTCTGTTGTCTTTACAGCTGCTACAGGGTGTATCTGAAATGGCTTTGTAATATCTACAAGCAATTTTTGGTGCTTGTATAAACTGCACACTCCTTCCCTGGGAAAAGAACTCATTATATGGGTTGGGAATGACAGGTCATCTTCTGGACACGAAGAACATTTCTACAATGAGGAGCAAAAGGAAAATGAACAGAATGGCACTAGTGCATAAAGTAAAGTTGAAAATCCACTGAAAAATCCAGCAACTGAACCAGCCTATGCTGATGTAAGAACCACCAGAGCTAAAAGTAAGAGTTATTTCTGCTAATCAAGAGCAGCTGAAGATCTCAGTGCTTTTAGTGAGCTGTGGAACTACGCCAGCTGAAAGCCCTCTAGGCCACACGGTAGAAAGCAGAAAATGTCACCATTTCATTCTTAATCTGAAAGGGTTGGTGACAGCGTCCCTTCCATTCAAACTGCAGCACGGATATGTTCTTTACCTTGATTCCAGTGTTCTGTTACTGATAACAAATGCCATTTACCTAATGAAATACAGAGGGTTTTCATCTGACTTCTAAGTCAGCGAGGTTCAGTGCAAATCTAAACTCTGGGTTTTTTGTCCTGATATAACACTATTCTGGATTTGCTCTTTTAAATTAAAGTAGATTTTTAATTTCCAGTGGGTAGAGAGCTAACTTCTTTCCCTCAGAAATACTAAATATTATAATGTAGGCTTTTCTCTTGTAGAAATACCTGTTGCCTGATGTAAATGTTCACAATTATTTGCCTTTTGGAAGGAAGGCTTCCAAATGACAGATAATCAGTGCAAGATACCTATTTCAATGCTGAAAACCATTTTGCTCCAAACAGCCCCTAAAATGGTCACAACTTCAAAATGTATGTTCCCACCCTCAAGTGTACCGGCAGCTTATCTCCTAAGCATACATACCAATGTAAAAAAAATTTGGTGTTTGGTCTGTTTTTGCGTACAACCACGTAAATCGAAAACAATAAGAGACAACTGCGCAGAGCGACAGCTCTCTGCATCTGAGGGGCAACTTGACCAGACTTTACACACAATGTCAATGCAGGTCAGCACAAGATGCAACTTAATCTTGCTCTCTCTTAAAGAGAGATATTTTTGTGAAAATCTGGTTTTAGTTTAAATTTTACTCTATTTCTTTATCTACCCCTCCTTGTTCCTGACAGATATCCCTCCCTCCTTGTGATGAATGATGAACAGGATCTGCCTGTTCTGCCTTATGGGCAGACCATTTCTGGCTTTCAAATGCTTTAGCAAGAGAGACTGACATGACTTGAGATCAGTACAACATGACTGGAGAGGAAGTCATCATCTATTGCCCTGATGACAACCACAGTAAGGTCTCCGGCAGGCAAACAAGTGCCTGTGCCCCAGCTGCCATGAAGAAAATGTTCTTGTGCAGTTCTTGTACAATCTGGACTTGTGTATCTGCAATTAATGATTTTCTATAATTGACCTGAGCAGTCAGATTCAGCTGCGGCTCCACGGACATTTTGTTTAATGGAGAAGCAAATTCAGCAATTCTTTTCCATCTTGGGCTGTGGGACCTCACGGAGAAATCAAATTAGGGAAGTAACACGGACAGAAAATATTCCTCATTTTTTAAACTTACATTTAACTTCCAGTCTTGCCTCCGAAACAAAAGTGTGATGCAATTATGGCTGCAAGGAGTTTACCTTTCTGTAATCCAAAAGACACTGCTGGTTTATCTGAAAAGCAGCCTTACCCACCTCTAATTCAGTATTTAATTGCCTGACTTATCCTAACAGCCATACCCTGAGCTTACTGCACATCTCCTGGTTGCACCCCAATGGCCACCCACGCTGCAAGCAGATCACAGAATCATTAAGGTTGGAAAAGACCTCTAGGGATCATCAAGTCCAACCACCAACGCAACACCCCCATGTCTCCTAAACCATGCCCTGAAGTGCCACGGTAAGACTAAGAAGCCTTAGCTTCATGTTTTGGGTGCATGTCACAGCCCCAACCACTGCGGCCACAACCAATGTCAGGCTAGATCCTGACTTAAAGAGCTTTCTGTCTTTTGTCACCTCTACTTTCTCAAGAAAGAAACAGTGCAAACAAGCAATGTTTAGGAAAAAGACCTTGGGATGAGAAGATGACAGTGACTATTAACAGAGCAACCACTCACTACACCCAAAACTACAAATACAGTAATCTGCACATAATTTTCTAAATCTGAGGAAATAGGGCTCAACTGAAATAGAACTGAATGAGCTGTGCTGTTCAAGATTTGGCAAGATAGGGTTTTTTTCCTTCCTTTTTTATCTTTGCCAGCAACTTTCTATGAAGATCATCTCTTTCCTGTTATTTAGGTGTCTCTTAAACAGTTTCGGGAAAGTGAAGGAGGGAGAAAAATGGAATAAGAAACAAATCTTCTGCACTGATTTGAATTTTGGACAGAAATTCAAATTGAGCATTGGAAACACCCATCAGTTTGTAACGTTTGTCACCATCTCTGTTGAGGAAGACGTCAGAGTCAAGTTTGCTCTTCTCTGCAATGATGCCTAAACTACAGGTCAGGTGAATACTGAGTAGAAAGCATTAATCTGAGAAGAGGTCCCAAACCAGCTTAGAGCTGGAGCCCATACTACTGTGTCAGACTACGCTAATGTGCTCATATGTCATTCGTAGCTCCGCTCGGTCTTCTAGTACTCCCTGTCTACCGAATATTTCAGGCCAGTTACTGACTACTGAAGGAAGGCTGGCTTTAAGAGGTCAAGAGCTAAGGCGATGGGGATTTGTGGATGCTTTTATGTCCTAATCAATTTCTCACAGCCTGGACAGCAAAGCGAGCTCTCCTGCTGGAGCGGGAGCAAGGACGTGTCTTTGTTACAACACTTTGATATATCAGTTTGAAGCGCAACTCTGTCCTGCGCTTCAGATACCAGAAACTTGCAGAAATGAATTAGGTTATTATCTGTGATGAGTCATAATTATTTATCTTAGGAATTTAAATCAAACTGATCAAGTCAGGAGAGAGTAAAAAAGCAAAATAGACCAATGAATCCGGGCAAGATTAATATTCCATTTCACATTAATTTCATCCTTCATATAAAGGAGTAGCAAAACAATGCTTACACAAACCTCTTAGGTTAAATTTTGCTCCCATACTTATTCACCCACGGTACAAAATGCTCTTGAAGAAAGAAAACGGCATTTCTGAGGCTCTTCCCTTTCCAATATTTTATTTACTAATCTAACAAGTGCAAAATCTCAGGAGACCAACTTTCCTTCTGCCCACAAGAACTGTCTGTTGGCAATATCTTCAAGCACAGCAGGGGTTTAATAATCTTTCTTTTTGCAAAATGACTTACAAGTAGATTTCACAAGCTATGAAAATGTTAGCAATATATTTGGCTTGCCCTACTGGCTGAGATCACGCTGAAACAAAAGTAGTGCTGCAAGGGTCAGTATTTCTAATGCCGAGAGCTCCTGACTTTCTGCCTAGAACAGATGCTTGAATCACTACTCCTGAATTACTACCATTTCTCTGACCCCAGAGAATGCGGCTGAGAGCAGACCTTGGTTAGGGTGAACTCTTTTCAGATGGATGTGCCTGCACAGGAAGCGTCTGGGAAGGTTCAGGAAAAAAGTCTGTAGGAGCATACTTGAGATACTGAAATAACTCCCCACTTTCCTAGATACTAAGCACTAGAAAATCTCTTTAATCACAGTAAGAGCTAAAGAAACTGAGCCTTTTCCAGAACTACCCCTGTATTCTGTTTGCCTTCCAGGTGAAAGAGAGGAGATCGCAATATCAGGGCACGCAACAAAAATAATAGACAAAAATAAAAATTTACAGTTGGAAGACACCCACGGACAAACCATACTGTGATCTGGGATCTGAAAATTGGAAGAAATAGCTAGAAACCACATGCCAAATGGAAATGCAAATGTAATAAAAACACACAGGAAGAAGGAAAACAAAACTGTGAGCAGGGTGAGACTTCAGAAGTTCTCAAAGTATTTGAGTCAGGCAACCGAGTGGTTTTTTTCTGTCTAGGTCAGCGAGGGATAATTCATGTACATTTCACGTATGTTTTAACATAGATCCTGAAAAGAATTTTGATCATTTTGTTTCTAAGTGACCGGAGACTGTCTGCCCCATGGTGATTGGTACCCGGAACTCGTATCCGTTACCTGTCCAACAAGGTATGCTAGTACAGATTTGAATCCCGGGCAGCTTTCTCGAGGCTGCAGAGATACTTCTGTATTGCTTTATCTTCACAACACAGAAAACTGCTAATTCTTTGCTCACAAAGAACTTTGGAGCACCGCATCCTCTTCATACATCGAGTTTTGTTATGAAAGAGGCCACTTGATTTCTAGTGTAAGAATTAAATTTAGCAACACAAAAGCTGATTAAAATACATTTTACAGATACTTTATGTGTGTGTGTGTGTCTGTGTTTGGACTGTGGCAGATTTATTGCTATGGACTTTTAGAGATAAAATGAAGAAAGAAACAAAATATGTTAACAGTGGTTCGGTGAGGAATGAAGCAAGCTCTTCTTCATTTATGTGAAAACATAAGATTAGGGTTGTTCTTGTACAAATAAAGACATCAGATTTATTTTTGCAAGAGCCATGGCCCTTCTCTCATGAGTGACAGACACACAAATGATGTCAGTATGTATGACTAACAACTAAAAATAAAGCAGATATTTTTGTACAGGCTACGTAATATCCTATTAATACAAGACCATTTTGTTTAGTTTACAATTTCTTCAGACCTTGCCCATTCACTGCTTTCTCTGAGCAGTTTCCTTGTATCAGACACTGTCAACTATTGTCTCTCATGTACTTCTAGCGGTTTTAGAAAGAAAATAAAATCTGCCTCATCTTCATCTGATGAAAGCACTTTTCATCAAGAGTTTAGGAATTCATCCCTCTCCGTGACCCTTCTAATTCTACCAAGTTAAAAAAGAAAATCCATAAAAAACATTTCCCAGCTAATCCCTTTCTCTGATATGTTGTTCTGGGTTTTTTATCCCTGTAATAAATGCCTTGCTACATCCTCAGTGTGATTAGTCTCATGGGATGTACACGTGATGAGCATCTCCCCAGGGTCAGACCGAACACGGGCCAGAATCCCACAGCAAATGCAAACACACGTTTGAATCCCCCCACACCACCCCAGAAGCCAGTACTTGAGCATCTGTGTTTTATACAGAACAGTGCAGCTACCACGTCAAGTCAGCAGAGGAGAGGGGCTAAGACAAAGCTTTTTTAATTTCTTAAATGTGAGGTTCAGGTGTTCCCAAGCTGAGGGAAAATTGGATTCCATGGGGTTTAAAGTTGTTTCTTTTCCTCCAAGTACTGCACACAATGGGTTGCTAAACCCCAAACAGGCATGGGTACCCCCAGAAAATCAACCCCTCAGTCCTGAGGGGATCATAGTCTTGCTAAGCAAGTCTCTAAAAGACAGAAAATATGGCTGGTACCAAGTGCAATTTCTGCTCAGAAAGAGAAAAAAAGGCAGGGCCTCCTTAGAGCCAGTGGTTCTGGCACTCGCACAGCACGCAAGGAGCACTGGGGTCTAGAGGAGCATTACTGCCCGTGCTTTTGGGTGTTGGGGAGGCAGCCTATCAATCTCTCACACTGGAGTAATTTTTTTATTCTCTGTAAATAATTGCATTTTTACTGGAACAGGGACATGAATCCAGACTTAACTGAACTTGGATTTCTGTCCCATCTGCTGAGCTTGAATGGCTTCCTCAACACTGTTACACAACTGAGACCTTTTTAAAGCGTCACTGTCCTTTTACCTGGACTCTCTGTTCTCTACATGACCTTGCTGTGTTAATTCTGACATATTTTTTGGGACAACTGAGGAACCATTGACATGGTAACACAAAATAGGATTTGATCTTGTTCTCAGAGTTTTCCTTTGATTAGCAATGAGGGTCTGGCATACGGTGTTCCAGCCTTGCCACGCAAGTAGCCTTCACTCACGCTCCACGTGATTTCATCCTAAGTAGTAACACTGACAATCCCTGTGTTCCCTTTTTCCAAAAGCAGACTGACGTGTATAAATGCCTCACCAGACTTTATCACATCCAAGTTCTATAAAATGCTCTAAACCAAGTGTGCCTGCAAATGCTAGAGCTCTACCAGATTTTAGTTAATGTGCAAACCATTTATTTGGAGCTGAAAAAAATAATCCCTGCAGGGATGATTTGATGTTGGATGGGCACGTTCCCCTTTTTCTAACAGTAATAATTAATTTATAGTCAGTTCAGTAAACACAGATCTTCCCTATAAATAGAGATACAAAACTCACAGGCCAGACAGAATCTCATTTTCTATTTCAGCATTTTGACATTCATTGGTTAATGTCCCCCACAAAAATCGTTGGTCTCAAGTTTAGATCATACTATTGTAAGAAGATTTGAAAAGTGGACTAATTTCTCCTCGCATTGTTTTCTAGTTACTGTCATAACAATTTAGAACCAAGGGCTCCTGAGCTACTTTTTTTAAAATAGTAAACTCTTCAACAAAATTTAAATCCCTTCTTCTTGGGATATTTTTGCATATAATAGTCCCAGATTCTAATGTCAACAAGCAGCCAGATAACAAATGCCCCTACAACATTCAGCGTCCCAAGCAACCTGTTGCACTGTTTCCTCTTTTGCCAGGGAACACATTTTCTGTCTTGTCTTTCTCCATAACTGCCTGGAGTCTCCACTGTTTTATTCTGGTGACAGGAATCTCTACTGATCTTACATCCCCTACACAAACAAAATATTGCTACATCTTCAAATCCAACAAGTCAATTGAACACGACTGTGTGGGGATACAACGTCCCCCAAAGAACAGATGGTGGTGCTCAACCATACTCACTCCTTATCTGCTGGCACCTCCTAGATCTCTGTAAACACACTCAGCGGAAAAAGTTATTTGTACCACCCGTGACCCCCAGAACTTCATCCTTTGTAGGTACTGGCAATTATTCCCAGGGTTCGATTTTCTGAGATTACAAATAAGCACAAAGTTCTGGGGTGTGCTTGGCATTCCAAAGAAATTCTAAAACCTCAGAGCTTTGCTTGCCCTCTATTAATTTTACGCTAGCCTAGATGACTTCTATCAACGGGGAACTTTTATAATGTTTTATTATGAACTGTTCATATGGGCTCTTCCAAAAATTGTGCACTACTTTCTTTAGATCACAATCATTGCTTTCTACCTGATCAGGGCACAACCTCCCAGACTGCCAAATTATCTTTTCAGCCCTACAGACGTCACCAGCTCTCCTAAGTTTAACCTTCCTCCTTCATCCTTGCATTTAAAATGAAGCTTGTGTATGTTTCACCTTTAAGTGCAGCACTCTTCAGATTTCTGTCCCACACCCTCTGAAGGCTTAACGAAAATTATTAAACCCACAAATGCTTCAGAATCAGCTACATCCAAAAATAAAAATACAAAAATACCTTCAAATGGCTCCCCATTTTTTTCCAACTAGCGTTTGCAGGCCCAAGGGAGGAGATATTTGAAGTTTTCCTTTGTAAGATAAGTAGGTTCAGTTGCAAGGAAATTTTCAGCTGCTTAACACTTTTATTTAGGACACTGAATTTATTCCATTTTAGTTGATTTCCGTAACTAGTATTTGGTTTGTATGGATTGAGCAGAAAGTCTTTTTTATTCCCTGACCTGTTTTACCTGATGTGCAAAACCACAGCCGAAACCGTGAGACAATGCACCCTTAGGAAGGTCAATCCTGTAAACCACATCGCCCACTTTCTCAGCCGTACCTGGATGTACTTACTGGCTCCAAAATAATAGCACAAAGTTTGGCCTCAATTTTAACATTCTTAGTTGGGAAGTGCACCAGTGGAGCGAAATCATACATGCACAGCCACACCTCCTCCCCACAATATATACAGTAGGTCCTACCTACCTACTTATGCTAAGTCTCACGAGGGGAATTTTTCAAATTAACCAATAAATTGTTCCTTGAGGAAAGGGCTTGAAAGAGTCTTGACCTTACCCCTGTTTTCTTCCTGAGCTGCTTAGATAGCTGACGTGTTTACAACCTTTTAAAGCCCTGGAGCTGTCTTTCTATGATGACTACAGAAGCAAATTACATGCTCTGTGTAAAAGACAATGCTGCTATTACTGCACATATTCCTGAATTTTAGTGGGACTCTGAAGACACTTACAGCAAAAATGGCAGCTGAATACACATTGGTTACAAAATAGAACTAGGACCAAAATACCCTGTAAAGAAACAAATGCATAAAAGCACTTGTACTGAACAGATTATTTTTTTTCCCTAGAATAGCAGAGAATTTTAAAATAAAATTTCCGTCTAGCAGAAGGAAACGTTCATTCAAAATGAATGACGTACTCACCTTTAACTCTATCTCCTTTGTGCAGATGAATTTCCCCTTCTCCTTGAGGTTGATATGGCTTCACGACAATAAAAAGTCTTCCAGGTACAGCACTGTAAAGCTTGCGTTTTGGACCCTGATAATCCAAGGCAGACAGAGTATCCTTGTTGGCACTAGGATTGTAAACGGCACTGGAAATCGAAATTTAAAAATATTAACTCTTTATTTAAAATAGGTAAAGTTAATCATTTACCATCACATTAGTAGGATTAAATTAAGCAGTGAATAACATCATTATCTTCCAGTAAGGCGTCTAACCCTGCAGAAAAAAACACATGGTTTTCATCCTAAACACATGCTTTTAATGGTTGAAATCTTTCAATATGAAGCATGATCAATATTCTTCTGACCATGATGGCCTAGAAAAGAAACCAACACTGAAGTTTTCAGATTTTCTGCAGATTAAACTTGCACATTCACAGACCCTGATGAAGTTTGATATGCAAATCGTACATTACAAGCGTCAAAATTTGTCAGAAAGACTTTAAAACATCAGTATTCACAATTATTGTTGGGAATGGTTATCTTCGTAACACTGTAACCTTAACTGAACAATCAAGACAACTGAATTATTAACTGACTTAACTGAATAATCCAGTTACTTCTTCATTCCAAGGCCCGGAGCTAAGTTTTAGACCTGCACAAAGCACGGATCTTAGGGCTAACATATTCTCCAGAGGATCATTTCTTACTGATGGCAATCAATAGCCCCCGCAGTGAGTTCAGAGTGGCATGCCCAGGTAAGTCATAGGTCACCAGACAACACACAATCTACTTATTGTGTATAAAGAAGAAATTATTGAATGATACATAAGAACATTAGTAAACCTCCTGAAAAATGAATGAACTGTAAAAAATATAAGGTGAGAAAGAGGAATATATTGAAGAGGGCAGGAAAGCTATAGGAGATATCATAACAAACTTGCAATGCCCTTATTAATCAACTTTAAAAATAATAAAAAAAATAATAATAAAAAAAACTTGAGATCTTGCACAGAAAGTCTAGAAACTGAAAATATTCAGGGGAAAGAAGAATATTCATGAAGATTTATAGGAAAAAGACAGGGTACCAAAGGAAGAAGAATGATTTAAAGGTGGTCTAGCACTGCAACAGTTTGCTTGCTTTCTTGTAGGAGAAGGAAATATCTCAGACTGCTCTAAGCAAAAGGAAATATGAGTGCTGGAGTTTAATGTTTCTTTGCCCCCTTTTTTTTCACCAATCTCCTACAAAAATAGAAGTCAATAAGGCTCTCAATACAGGTAAAGAAGAAGTTGTCTGGTAAAAACCCAAATGTGGTGGATCTTTCATATCAGGAACACTTCCATTTCCCTGCAGTAACTTCTTCGCCATTCCCCTTTCACCTTGGTGTTCTGTTCTATTACAGTGCACAGGTGCTAATAAAGACAAGCCGTACTTCAGGGTTCAAAAGGGAGCTCTTGTTGCATGTCTGTGATGGAGTTTGCATCAGAAACCTCAGCCAATTCTCGCAGTTTTTTAAAGGAAGACAGAAAAAGATGACGTTTGGGTTTCAGTTCCTTTGCTCCATTTCTTTTTCCTCATAAATGAAGAGACAGTCAGCACCATAAAAAATCCAGATCTATAAAAGGTTGCTGCACATCCGATCCCCACTTGTATCAAGCTGTATTTTAAGCCTAGTCTGGTAGCAGCTATTCACAATGTTATGCCCCAGCATCTTCTTTAACTCCTATTCTCCTAACAGAAGATTCATTCAGTTTCTCTCTTACTGAAAGAGGAAGAGGAAATGGCACATTTAACCTTCGCACTGGACGCATAATTTCTGACGAGACAGGCTTACTAATGGAAATCAGGGCTGCAACACGGGATAGATGACTTCTTAGAAACAGATCTTTCCTCTCCAGCCTTGTCCCCAGCTTGGGCTCCCAGCCCAGCAAGCCCCATGCCGTGAAGGAGCAGGAGGAGGATGCAGAGATTTCAGAAGACATGTTTCCCTCTCACCCAGAAGAAGGTGTCCATCCTTGATGGCTCAGCGCTGACCGAGGCTCTGCTGGCACCTCCCTTCCCTAATCACTGTGGGACAAATTCCACAGGAAGGGTGCCAGTTCCCCTGCCTTCCCCAGCTTACCCCCCCAAAACCAGTTTGGTATGAGAAGCAGCAGCCTTACAAGATGATAAAACACCTGAGCCACACAGGCTGTAAAGATCACATGAACCCCTTCCAGCATCGCTTTCCAGCCCTCTCCTTTCCACAGTGCAAACCCCACAGACCTCACTGACCCTCTGTCGTGCTCTAACCTTCTCTGTTAATTAACCTACCCCTTCTGGCTGCTTCTGCTCCAGAACCCACTCTACTGCTACGTCAGAAGGGGCTTTTTCATCTAAGGGGAACAACAGCTTCATGGTGAACGCATTATTTGCAAATAATAAGCAGAGACAGCAACAATTCCCACATTTAGCTGACAGTAAGTAGGTGGCCATACAGCTAAACAAAATCTGTGAGGAAAGTGCCATTCATGACTGCATTGCTTGCAGGAAAAATTATATATAAAATCCTTTTACTTGTCTTTAAATGTAAAAAGCCTCCAGCTGTCCTCTCGGTACTTGCACGTACTCTGGACGTCTCTGAAACACGCCCTGGTGGTACATATGAAACTCTGCAGCTGGGCAGCAGTTTTAAGTAGGTGTGATACTGATGCACTAAGAGGAAGATCAAAATTGTATTTCCACAAAATTTCGGGCGTTAAATTGGTTTCCACTATCATTTGTGCCAGCCTTCAAAATCACGTGCTTTCAGAAAGGGAAGAGGAAAGTGGCTGAATAAAGTCAAAGGAAATAAATGCTTGCTTACTACAAAAAATTTTTAATTGTTCCCCCCACCTCAGAGGATTGTTTATACTTCAAGAATCTGGAAGTGCATTCCTCAAGAATTTGGAAGTGCATTTCCCCAGGAATATTGATGAAAAGGCTCTTTTTATTCCTTCCAGCTGAAAGAATCATTGCCTTTATGGTAAAACCTCCCACTCGGGTGGCATCACCAGTATCCAGTGGAATACGAGGGCACTCATTCTCTGAAAAGCGCCTCACGGCCACCTCCTCACCTAAACAAAGCCTCATTACGGACAACCTGTGTTTAAGCTGATCGGGTCTCTCTGGGAAAGTGTCACCCAAATGACAACCAAACACGTTTTTGCCACTATCATAACACACAACAAGGTAAGATGGGTTTGCTCTGCTGCACGAAAGCACTGGCATAATAAACTTGGATCCTGTTCCTTCCAGTGAGTCTTATATTTCAGACAACTTTTTTTTTTTTTTTTTTTTTTTTTTTACAATGCACCGTATTTCCATGCCCCAGCAGTATCGTTACTCTGACAAATCCTGCGCGTCAGTTTGGGTGCCTCCAGCCAGGGAGAGAAGAAGAATGTGCAAGACAACAGGTGACAGCTTCAACTACATGATGCTTTGTTTCACTGACTTGAAAACTCAAGTACAGATCCCTTACACCTCCAAGTGACAAAGAGAAAGCAACAGCTGCATTTCTTAACCATACTCATGTCTTTTTCTACTCTGAACAGTGGATGTTCTTCATATCAGGAAACAAGACAAAGCCTGGTATTTGAAATGACCATTGATTTAAATGCCTAATTCTCTCCCCATCAGTACCCAGCTCTGCCTCCCTTCATTTTTGCAGCCCTGCACTTTAAACCCCTCGTCCTGGTGCAGTGCCATCACTTGTACGCTTGACAGATGCAGTTCCTCCTCAACATGAAGCTGTAATTGCCTATTCACAGGGCAGCGGCTTCACAAACCTGAAGCCCCCATTTGTGACCCAAACCTAGACACAATCCTCTGGTTTATTATATTACTTACAATACCTGCATCACTCTAGTCAGGATTTGCTCTCCAGTCGGACATAGCTGCAGGATATTTGCAGAGAGTTCCTTGCTAAATCACATTTGTAATTCAGGAGGAAAGGAAGAGCAGCAAAGTCATAGGGAATGCAAAACCCTGCAGCAAGGATAATCATGAAAGAAGCCCATGACACCTACCACCACTATCTCAAGAGGCACCCTTTGCTCTCGGCCAGCCTCCTACACAGCCTCAGTTATTCCCCCCAGTTATTCCCTCTGTTCTACTCTTTAGTTCAGCACACATCTACAGAAGGGAGAAATGAAAGAGTCTCTGCTTCATCACCCATGAGCAGCTCTAACATAAGGTTTCAGGCATGACCAGTAGTTTCACAAAAGGACGAAGTACCTTGGAAACGTTTTACTTTCCTGTTAAATGCCGTCATTATTTCAGCTATTAAAAGATCTTGAGAACTAGCACCTTGATTTGGAGGTGCAAACTCAGTGATAAGTCGCTGCTGAGCTTTGCTGAACTTTAAAGCCTGCCTGGCTGCTGGAGCTCTGTGAGGAAACAGCTGGCTTTGGCTGGAGTTTCCAATTAAAATATTCACACTTGGATGTGTTCCACTGTGCTGAGGTTTTATTACCCATATATTATATAGAGTGCAAAACGGGCATATAAATAACAGAAAAGAACATGACAGTCCAGCCTGATGACATTAGGGATATCTCATGCTGTGCAAATAGTCAAAAAGTCACCTGATGTGCCTGTGCTGCTGCCGTTTGGCATCCTCTCCCAGCCTGTTTAGGGATGGCGACCGGCTCCGGGAGGATGGAGTGTAACTCCCCACAGTTTTTACAGTTCCATTAGGATTATTCTGCATCTGTTGAAGTAGATGAGGTGAAAGGCTGCGGTGTGAAGAAGCAGAGGAGGAGGCTGACCACTCAGGGAGGTTGTTGATGTTCAAATTGTTGTCACTGTTGGAACGAAGCAAGATCCGAGGCGCTGCTAAGGTGCTTGGGGGTCTCCGCCTTCTGTTTGAATAGGTGGGAGCCTCCCTAAAGGGCACTGTGTAAAGAAAGACATCCAGGGTAATCTGAGGTGACCTCACCATTCATATGCATTTACCACCCCATAAAAACGTTTAGCAACATAAGGCATTGTTTCTTCTGCTGAGACAGAAACTCTACCTTGCCTGCATAGCTAATTGAGTTCATAATCTTTAAAACATCATTAAAACCGGAAACAACTGGGCAGTGTTAATCTGTTTTCTGGCTTTAATAATTAAGCAACACCAGCGGCCTGAGCGCTGGACAGTCTGAGCTATGGTCTAGGAGATGGGAAACGCCTCATTATTGCCAAGTTTGAGTCTCATAAAGTTCATATTCATGCTATGTTGTCAGATTCAATCAGAAAGCCATGGAACAGGAGTGACTGGCAAAACTTTTGACTCGTGATCTTCTGACTTCCTTCTCCCGCTGGCACCCAGACAGGGAGAACTCTGTTCTCTCACAAGTTCAGGCCTAACCTGAAGTCTGTAGCGTTCACAGTCACCTTATCCCCATCTTCCAGGTTAAAAATTGAGGACATAGATTTTTCTCCTGGCAGAACTCTATTACCTTGCTGTAATCCCTAGGTATTCCTCTCTTTCTAATCTAGGCATTTCTACTGCATCTATTACTATTGCATATAGAACATATCACCCGAGGGTAATACACTCACTTCGTCACGTGCCATGCCCCAAAGAGAACATGACTGTATCCGAAGGCTGCCATATACTACTTAATGAAGTAGCCATAACAGAAAACAAAAGCCAGGGCCATAAAAACCTAACACAAAGCAGAGGGCCCACCCCTTCATCAGTGTCACGGGCACGGCGCTGCAGCCATAGGAGCATTTGTACAAGCAGACACTGCGCGTTCCAGATCTCCGGTTCTCACTGTAGTGGGTCAGTAAGTTCCAAGTGCAGCTTAGAAGGCAAATTTCCTAATAAAAGGCACCCAGCCATCACTAGATACGACCGCATTTCCTACCCATATCATAAGGTCATAAAGGATCTGACCCTGAACACCCATGGTTGTCTCAGTCCCCACTCATGTAACTGCTCTCATTCATTTATTTCAGTGGAACTCAGGGGGTCGCGGGATTTGGTCCAAAGTGCAGGTATTTACATCTGAAAAGTCACAGTACTATAACTAACAAAAGGCAGCCAGGCATTCTTCTGAGGACTTTATTGAGCTGTTGTAATTTTCAAAAAATCATATTTCAGTTGGGAGAGACGCCCCGCAAATATCATCCTACATGTCTAAAGTGCCAGTAAGTGCCATTTATAAAGTGCCAGAAATGTCTACGCATTCAATACCCTTCAAAAACACACACAAACCTGAATAAGGATGTCTGTCATAATGTGCAAGTAAATAAATTCACATAAATATGAATATACATAGGAATCAATCTGTCCTGCCTTGAAATACAGCCTTTAATTGAGAGAACACAGCAAAATTTAAGGTTTCAGAGCAAAACCAAAAGCATATTTATAACATAAAATAAAGATGGAACTGCAAGTAATAGAATGGTTTATATAATTTTCACCAGAATCAGTCTATCATTAACTCTGATTCTGAATATTTCAGAATAACATTCTTCATGTTTCTAACGAGCTGAAACTTTCTCTGGTAAATAGCTCAACGGCATCAGACCAACCAAACAAGAGAGCAGTGTGCACAGAGAGAAAGGGCTTTAAATCCATTTCCATAATATTTCATTCGGAGCAAGGCTGAAATACGGGAAGTAGTCTTTGAAAGGCTATAACGCACAGAAGTCCAGCATTTATGCTAGAAACTGGCAGAAACTCTGTCTGATTTTCAAAATTTTCCAGGTTTTCATATTTCATATTTTTTTCAAGGTTTCAAAGCAGCAGAGCATGTCACTGAAAGCACCTTGGAGCTTCAGATGTCACGGTGAAAGCCCCGGTTAGTACTAACTTAAAGGAAATTCACAGCACTTATTTTCAAAATTGCCGTATACAGAACCTCTAGATGGATGTATATGACACAGACGTGCCATTTGTGCGTTCTTGTATTTTTGATATTCAGAATACGGCTCTAGAAATTGTTTCACTGAAGACAGGCATCTTTCCCAGGTACAATAAAGCAGAATAGCCACAGAAATTATTTCAGTAAAGGAGAAGGCACAGAGAACCCAATGTAGGAATGTTTTGCACGTACAGGTTTGCTACCTGAAGGTCTAATGCTGTTCCCTAAAGTTTTTCTTGGACTTCAGTAAAAATTGGATCTGACCCTTAGATTTTAATTTTTCATGAATTTAAACAGGTAACACCCCCAGCAGGCTGCCGAGCCTTCCAGCCACAGACTGATGAAACTAAATATTGCCAACATTTTGGGGATGTTCACTGTAACTTTCGAGAGGTTGGTGGGATATCTTCTGGCAGGAGTGGGAGGGAGCACGAGGGGGGCACGGGGCTCAGGCACGGCGACAGGATGGACGGAGGGCTGCACGTCGGAGGACCGACGGATTTTAGAAAAGACAGACTGGCACATTCATTCCTACTGAAAAACAGGGAAAGTTTTGGATGTATACACACTCTCCAGGTACCAGATTAAATGAGGTCTTTTTCCCTTACATACCTTAGAAGGATTTTACGTGAGCATTTAGGAGCTAGCTTGTGCTTTGCTATCAATATTCTATTCTTAAGGAGAGAACTACCAGCAAAATCAGCCTTTACTACAGAAAATAAATGGGAAAGGGGACAACTAATTACACCAACTGACGTGTGTCTAACACAAATCTTTTATAGAAAGAGTTAAAAATAAGCATTTCCGTGCCTAAAGTGATTAATATTCCACCCAACTGTTTCTTTTCCCCAGCAATCTGCAAACTGTAAGTGGGTGGATATTTTTTTAGCTGCTTCTTAGAGGCATTATTTATATTATTTTCACAATAAAAAAACAACTACAACACCAAATGATGAAACGCGAATGTCCACGCTTTAACCCCTGTTGGACACTGGTTTTCCCTAATATTTCACCATGTTCAGAACTAGAAGAATAACTGTTGCAAAACTTGTTTGGGAAAAACACTTGATATAAAATGACATGAAAATGTCTGAACGAATTTCATGCCCCTAAAGTTTAAAATTATCATCCCTAAAAGCATACCTGAAAGTACCATTTAATCCTTCCTCCAGCTCTCAGAATTCTATTCCTGGCATTTCACACATCTGAAGGGGCAATTCAGAACCATTCACTGACAAAATTCACCTAGGAAATTCCTTAGGTGTCTGCAAATGCATTTCTTAGGGAACAAAAACATTTTCATAACTCCTTGACTCTTCAGAGAAAAACCTAAAATGAATAAAGTCACATCCAGCCTTAAAAATCAGTTGCCTAAATGGACTGTCTAACACAAAATAATTTTGAAAAAGAAACTACAGGAATTGATTAATTATAGAGTCACTAAGCCAATCATATTAAATGTACACAAGAAAACACCGGTCTGAAACATCAAAGTGTTCTGCTTTATTGCTTACCTTCTTTCTTTGTGAAGGCATTTAACAAAGACTTCATTTTCCCTTTTTACTTTAGCAGCAATCCCCTCATTATATAACCTTTGCTGGGATGAAAGAGGCAAAAAGGAAAAGATAAAAAAAAAAATAAAATAATAAAATAAAATAAAGCTACCCAATTTCTATGTGTTCAGGCTGCCTGCACCCTGACATAAGCAGCAGGTTTCTGGGCACTGTGTAATTGCGAGCATAGCTGGGCATGCAGTACCCAGCGTTCTGGTGACAAAGCCCACCCCACATTCTGTCTGTCAGCTGGGAGCCAACTGTGCATAGACTGGAGCTGCTCAAAAAAAAAAAAAAAAAAAAAAATCTTGCTATCTTTCACAGCATTAGTCATGTGAACACCGCCGCCACAGCCTTGCAGACGAGAGTTTGGCTGCCACGAGCGCTGCGTTTGTGCAGGAGCCAACGCCGGGCGGAGGGAGGTGCAGGCGGCCCGAGCTCCGAGGGGGCCAAAAATTCCTATTTGCAAAGGGCAGGGGGGGAGCGAGGCGTGAAAAGGTGCTTCGCAGCGGCGCTCCGCAGGCTGCGACTGGGGAGAGGGAACCCTGCCGGAGATGCGAGCTGCTGTAGGAGTGCACTTAGCTTTTAAACTTGCACAGCTGACTCGCAGTACACTGAGGCTTTTTGCTTTCCTTCCTTCTTGCTCTTTCCTTCCTTTTTGCTCTTTCTTTCCTTGCTTACTGCAACGCTCCAAAGAGCCAACGTGGGGAAAAGTACAAATCACACCAAGCTTCACACAATGACTATGTTAAGAACACAGACAAAACTGCCACTAAACAGAATATCTTAACGTGGCCTATATTCCAGTCTGAAAGAGGTGAGATACGAGCACAATTATTTTCCACCCCCCTTCCATTGCACTAGAATAAAACAGAATTCCTTTTTGCACAAGGTAAAAATATGAAAATTTGGCCAAGCCATTTTGCTAAATTCCGTGCAGATGCCAGAAAATGAATGATGTAGCCACTGCAGTTTTTAAAGTACTAATTCTGAAAAAAAATTCTATAGATAGCTATGCCAGCCTGTGCAAACATGTTCCCAGAGAAAGAGCAAATAACTGAAACAGGCAGATAGGAAGCGGGGGGCGGTCCTAACAATCACAAAAAATTTAAGCATAACTAACTAAATGTAAGATATAAAGACTCCAAAGAATACGAAATCCACTGTTTAAAAACCAGAGTAGCCTACATTAAAAAACTGCCTTCAAATAGGATAAACTGTATAACGGTTAATAAATATTTATTCCATTTCAGACATCTCTGCTGGTCGCTAACGCATCTATTTTGAAAATTAGGTCTTTTTCTCACTGAGAAAAATGCTTCAAGAAAGACAGAAAATAAATTACTTAAATGGATTTAACCTCTGTATGCATAATGATCTCATATTTAGCATAAGACTGAAAAGAATTAGTAAGCATAAATAAATGGGATAGTTTAAACTTAATTTAACATCCCACTGTTTACATAGTTATTAATTTATAAAGAAAGGAATATTTCTCTAAATTAATATTGGCAAATTTGATTCAATTTATTTTTAAAAGCAACTGTTCTTAGCAGGTGGAAATCTTACCAGAGCGAGTGTTGGACACAGAGTATGTACATCATTAAACAGCTTTATTTGACAGGAAGAATTTTCTTCTTAACTTTGAAAAGATGCAAAGCTTTCTAAAGAATAACTTTGAACTGTTATTTGCCAACTTATAAATATGTGCATTAATGAGCTCCCCAGAAGAATCAATATCACCTCCAGAACAAGAACCCCAACGCCAGAACAACCGTGCCACCAACTTCAATTATAAGCTTCTGTACGTTCCTTTTTCTAAATCTTCAAATCCCCTGATTATATTTGGAGCTACAAATGATAAAGCAACTATAATTATTAATAATATTTTATATTTCCACAGTGTTTTCTAACTAAACTTAGCCAACAGTACGCGAGGGCTTGTCATTCTGCATGAAAACCTCGGTACCCAGTAGTGCTCCTGTTTCGATAGCCAAACGGAGACTGACAGAGCGAGTTTTATGGTGGTAATTCCTGAAATGCTCAAGAAAGAGACTGAAATCTCTATTTTTGCTTCCTGATGGGGCTGAGATAGTCCTTGGAAGAAGTTAAGCAAGTGCTTGCTGGTGATCCTTACCTTTAGCAACCGCGTGATAACAGGCGGGCTGTGCGGCTGCAGTGCCTCCTTAGCTCCAGGCGTTGCTGTAACGCCCGCGGGCACAGGTTTCCTAGGGAGCACATCTTCACTTTACACAGTGTAGGGCAACATACTTTACTGGCCATACAAAGCGTAGATCGATCCCCATATACTTCAGGAGGAGAATTACCTGTCATGCCCACGGGAAAAGAAGAAAATCACTGCCTCCCTATGCTCGGTTCTGTGCTTTAGTAACCACACCAGTCACAGACAACTACATGCCGGCCACAAGCAATAACTGCCTACAAAGGGATGGGATCGCAGCGTTGCTCGTGTTTCCCTGCACAGAACATCCCAGGTGTTTTACTGAGAAGGTGACACTGGTGTAGAAACCTGGGAGTCGAACCCTCAAACTGCCCTTTCCTTAACGTGAGTGTCAGTAATGACGGCTAAGTACCTAATCGCAGCAGTTCGGCGAGGAAAGGGTTAGCTCAATTGTGCTCATTCATGTCTGTTCATATACAGTGAAATATAAACAGACAGGCAACTGTAGTCAATCAAAATCAATCCCAGGGGGTATTTTTATTAGATTCTTGACAGAGCTGTAGCATTTTTTCATCTAGAGGTTTCTAATCAGTGTTATAAAAACATAAAAAATATTAAAGTCACTTGAATATATTGAGCTTCATAGAAACTGTGGGAACTCTTTCCGATCTACACCATCCCATAGATCACCTGATGAGTGATCATTTTACTCCATTTAACTGTCTGTCTTTTCCCCAACGCAGGAAATATAATTTCTTCCTACATGGCAGAGCCTACTGCAATAAACGCTATTGTGCATTTGGAAAATATGACAATCAAGGAAGTCAGCGAACTATTTGCAGCTGCAGTTTTTGATCTTTTTTTTCTAATTTTCACTAAAAGCTTATTAGAATTTGTTTGTTTTAACTGAAGTCCTAAAATCTGTGGTATTGGGAAGTTAAAAAAGAAAGTACTCCAGCAGCTTCCACCTTTTCACCTGAAAGATTTTCTGCCTCATGATGGTAATCTTGGTATTATTAGCTCAGGACAAAAACCTAATAATTTTACTACAGTAGCACACAACAATAACATAACCCACAAGCCATTAGCATCCATAACCTAAAAATGACGAAAAACCTTACAAACAGAGGTGAGGTTAGCCCTAATTTCCCTGCTTCTTCTGTAAGGGCTCAGGAAAGCATGTGAGAGCTCTGCATGGGGATGGCTCTGGGAAGAAAAAGCCACCTTAAACAGAAATCACAACGTGGGCTCTTAAGTTAATTCTGATTAGCATTTTTTGGGTACATTTTTAACATCAGGCTCCCAAATTTTATAGGTATTTCAGTCCATAGCTCCCATTAGAAATCGATGGAAAACCAGTCACTTCCATACCCTTGAGGATCTATTCTCACACACTTAAATGCCTCTAGAAAAAGCAAAAAATTATCTGACCAAATCTATGTTCTTACTTAATTGTTCCACCAACACATCTCTAAGAGCAAGGGCTTCTCAGATAATGGCAGAACACAGTTATGATTGCCAGGCTTTATTATTTTTCGATTTTGTCCATTTTGGTGTTCTTGCCAGAAAAATCTCTTTGACTTGTATATGCATCTCGGTCTTTGTTAAAAATACAGTCCTTAGCATGTATAAATGCATTTCTCTCCACTATAAAACAGGCTTCCTGTATGCTAAGCCACCAAATGGAGAGTTAGACAAGAAAAGACAGATTCAAATATAGACTGTAAAGTACAAAGAGACTCCTGAAAAAAAGAAAAAAAACCAACCTAGGGGTTGTAGGTTTGGTACTGTTACTTCTAGATGTCTTCCCTATTCCAGAAAGCCACAAGGTGGTTGGGAACACAGGCAGCCATGACAGATTCGAAAGGAATCCACCACAGGGGAACAACTAAAGCTATTTTATAAAGCAAAGGGGTGGGTTTTTTAATTTTATTTTTCTGAAAAAAATCTGGGGATTTTGCTCAGGAAACTGGAGTTAAACCAGCACTGAGAGAGAAGCATCAGAGCCCACTCAAACGGTGCTCGAAGAGCCCAGCCTTAGCTGACCCAGTATCTCTCTTGCTACATCGCTGCTAGCATCTTCCTACCACCCAGCTACTACTGGTATCAATCAGCTCCTGGTAGTAGCCTTCAGGCAGTCAGTCCAAGTTTGAAGGCTAGAACGAGGGCGGGAGACTGTGTGTAGGAAAGGACAGCAGAGGGATGGCTCAGGAACAGATGGCAAGAGTTATCAATTAGAAAGAAAAACAAAAAATAGCAGTGCAAGTTCCATAGCCGTGTGCCAGACATCCCTTCCGTTGCCCGGCGGTTCTCTTACATGGTCGTCCCCAGTTGTGCTCTACATGACAAGGGCCAGTCTCACTCTGCTCTCAGGAGGAACCTAGCGCCTTCACAGAACTTGCTTGAAAAACACCACCAAGGAGCTGGAAGGCCTAGTGAGAGGCAATTCTCTGTGTGGTGGAAGTGGCCACTGCTGGCCTCTCCAATTCTGCAGAAAACACTTAACATAATTCCTGTTATTAGAAGTATTTTAATAACTAAGCATGTGAAGTGTATGTGTTTGTGGGTACATTTCAAAGGAATTTAAAAGTTGATGAATGTACAGTTCCCACACACAAATGAGCTTAAAATCATGGGAGATGAAAATCAGTCCCTCTTTCTTACCATACCCACATGATTATCAACAAGCCTTCACTAAGATTACAGTGTGACAGCAAGAATAACTTTCCAAGAGCAGCATGCTTCTGCAGAAGGGAGACAAATCACAGAATCCCAGGCTGGAAGGGACCTCAGGGATCATCTAGTCCAACCTTTCTAGGCAGGGCACAGCCTAGACAAGGTGGCCCAGCACCCTGTCCAGCTGACTCATGAAAGTGCTCAACATGGCCGAGTCAACCCCTTCCCTGGGGAGATTATTCCAATGGTGACTGTCCTCACTGCGAAAAATGTTCCTCTCGTGTCCAATCGGAATCTCCCCAAAGAGCAACTTGTGTCCATCCCCCCTTGTCCTCTCCATGGGACTCCTTGTAAAAAGGGAGTCTCCGTTTTCTTTGTAGCTGCCCCTTAAGTACTGGTACATGGGGATGAGATCCCCTCTGAGCCTCCTTTTCTCAAGGCTGAACAAACCCAGCTCTCCCAGCCTACCCTCGTATGGCAGCTTCCCAGTCCTTTGATCATCTTGGTGGCCCTTTTCTGGACCCCTTCCAGCCTGTCCACATCTTTTTTGTATAGCAGGGACCAGAACTGTACACAGGACTCCAGGTGTGGCCTGACAAGCACTGGGTAGAGCGGGATAATGACTTCTTTCTCTCTGCTGGCAATGCCCTTTTGCTCACCTTCGGGCTCTCCTTTCAGGTGCTTACACAACACCAAGAAGATACAGAGAATCTTCTATTTAGATCACATTTAAAAATTGCCAAGTATTGCTTAAAACTTGTTGTGTGTCAGAACAAACGTCTGAAATCTCTTTGATAGGTTCAAAGATAATAGGCTTAGAAATTATAATCCAAAAGAGCTTCACTATCCTTTCTTACCCTTTTTTTAAAAAAAAAAATTACCAGGCTCAATGGGACAATACCTGCAAATACCTGCAGCTCTGACAGCAGTGATACGGATACACGGATCAGAATTTACCTGAAAACTGAAATAAAACCTCCATCCCCAAGGATGAGAGGCTGCTTTGTAGCCTGCAATTGCAGGAGGAATCTGGGTCAGGGGTGCAGATAGAAGCAGAACAATGGAAGGTTAAAGGTGGGAACATGAAAACCTCCAATTTTGCGTGAAAGGTTGGAAGTGGGGAGGAAACAATGGCCAATAATGAGGGAGATGTCTTGCAAGCAGCAGCTTGAAGAGAGAGAAAAGCAAATGCAAGGAGGGAAAGCTACAATAGCTGAAGGAGAATTTTAAAACATGATTGAAATCTCTCAGCAATGTCAAAGAAAGCAGCCCATTTGAATAAAATATGTACGGCTCGCTTTCATGCTAACAGGTACACTGCTATAAAGAAAAAGCAACTTATTCAAATAAAAACCTGTATTTTGCTGTAGTTCTGTTTCTGCAGAGTGTTCTCCCTCCGCCAGAGCTGGGGAATAGGAAGGCCAGCTCGGGCAAGGGTCTCTCAGGGTTTTATACTCCCGGCGCACCCACAGCCTCTCATTGCCATTATGCAAGAATGGGTTGAAAGGAACATCAAACCTTTCTCTGAAAAATACAAATAACTACCATAAATATTTGTATCTATCCGATTTACATGTGTGGCCCCAGATAACAAACAGTTTTCTCTGCTGTTTGTGAAGACGTGGCAGAGGAAAAAGAAAATATTTTAAAAAGTAAATAGCTTTTGTGAATCCTTTCGAAACAGGCAACAGGTGATTTGTACTCAATAAAACATGGAACTACTTGTTTTAATTTATTTGATTAGTTTCTGATGGTGTTTCTTTAAATACGGACGGGGCTGATTTCAAGGTCTGTTTTCATCAGCAAGTAGAACTCATCCAGAATTGTTTGTCTTATAGAGCAGCAGACTATTAGTAACCAGCTACTTCGAAGTGTCGTTGAAGCAAGAGATTAACTTGTATCTAGACAGAAAGATCTATTTAGCTCAGACTATCAGCTTGAACTGAAATCATTCAAGTGTGAACCCCTGAAGCTGCATTCTTTTACCTCCAACAATAAGACAGAAAATACAAATCAAATATAATTATATCCCACAACAAATTCTTATGCTTTTTAAACAAGCTGGTGAAAGGCTGGTGCAATTTCCTCCACTAATAATACAGTGGGAAATCTAGTCCTGATGTAGCACCACTCAGAAGCACTGAATTACACAACAAATTAATTTCTTTCTTTGCATTATGAATACTTTGAGTTGGGAAAAATATCATTTAACATCAGGGGGCTGTGCAGATCCCAACCCACATAGTTTATGTTAAAAATAAGAAAAAAAAAAAAAGAAAGAAAGAAAAAAAGCAGTGTCATTCAGAGAGAGGAGAATTTCATGGCTGGTAGCTCCTGCAAGGAAGACGCCTGCTTCTTCTTTTCATGTCTGATGCTGATGGGCCTTGGATGCAGTATACAAATTTGTGGGTTGCAGTCTGATGTTGCAGAGGAGAACAAAGACAAATGAAACTACGCAAGATGCTTAGAAAAACAAATGCACCAAAATATTGGATTGCATGCTGTTTCTGGTTCTGGTGTTGTACAGAAAACAATCTAATTTTGCCTTTGTGTAACTTTCCTCCTACCAAAAGCTCTCAACGAATTCCTTAAATCATTATGTTGTTCCAGGCTTTATTCAGTGATTTGATTTCACTGCTTTAATCTAAGTGTGAACCTCTTTAGTAAATAGTGGGACAAAGCATCTGTGCTTCCAAAAGTGTTGGTGGATCATGTCAGTTTTATTTAGAATAACACCATTTTCATAACTGAAAAGCGTGTATTGCTCTCAATGGTGGTGGTGGGGGAAACCCAAAACTGGTCTCTCGTAGAAGTTACAAAATATGTAACTAGCCAAAGTGATCAAATGGTGTGCCACGGGCACGTGGGTTATGCTAGTACAATTTATACAGACACTGTAATTATTGGGAGGGTAGGGGGTGTTGGCTAAGTTTACATGTACTATTTTAGGTGTCAGCCAGTTGGATCCAATTCTCCAGGCTCCTTATTCCCCCAGCACATGAGATATGCAACACATCCGCTCTGCTCTGGCAGCGCTTCACAGTCCCTGCGCAGCCGTCGAAACGATAACACAAGGTATGTAAGGGTGGAGAAGCGCACCTACTATGAATGCCAGCTTTATCACCCATCCTCGGCTCAGGTGTTTCTCAAGCGTACAGTTACTCCTGATTTACTGCAGGGCAAATGACAGAAGAAACCAAACCATGGCCCTAAAGTTCATGCATGACTGAGTGAGCCCGAGGCAGGAATTATAACAAAACAGCAAAGAAACAAATCCACAATATCTTCTTTTAGGTCCAGCTCCTCCCTCTAATTCAACTCTAAAATCTTGGTGTCTATCACTGCCGTTTTTCAAGCTCGGTTTCCTTTCTCTTGGCTACAGTTGCCTCTCACTGCCTCCATCACCAGATCTCTAAGGACAATCTGCCTGCCACCCAGAGACGATGGGAAATAAATGGCATGTACGAGTGCATCAGGAGAGAGCATTTCTAGAAGATTACATAAAATTAGAAGTTACATAAAATTAGCAACGAAGACAAAGGGATAGGGATAGAAGGGGGGGACAAGGAAGGGGCGTATGAGGTAGCTCATCTAGAAGAGCAAGATCTATGGGAGGTTGCATCACATAAACGTCTAACAACAGTGGGAAAAAAATCACCCAATCCTCATACACCAAAGTTTAACTGTCAAGAGACGAGGGAACAACTGAGTGGTTAATGTGACATTGCTGTAACTTTTTAATACCTTGATGCAATTTGAGGATATTTTCATTGAGAAAAAAATACGTTATGTTACTGAGGAGGCATAGCTGGGCTTGAACTGACAGCAAAGGAACTACAGAACTGTGAGAGCTTCTCACTCTACTGGTTGGCTTCCCACAGGTGCATGCTATTTGATCATATATTTAAAGATGGCAACGCGCATTATCACTTTCCTCCTTATTTTACAGCAGAGCGGCAAAAGGAGCCCATTTTTATTCTGGCAGAGGTATTAGCAACAAAACCATTAACTAAGTTCCAAGAGAACTAATCTGTTGACCCTGCAGCCTCCCTGAAGCCCATGAATCTGCAAGTAGCGAGAGGAGAATTTAAGGAGAGAAAACTGTTGGGGGCCATGAGTGTAGAAGCCATTAAGACCTCCATATCCCATGGACTTGCATAACAAAGTAGAAACCGAAAAGCATTTACATAACTGTAGATGCAGCTTCTCGAATGTGGAGTTAATGAGAACCATTGTTATTGCACCCCACGACATCCTCTGCAGATCTTTTTTTACCTCCTGACTGGTTTAAGTGATCTTCAAGAATTCCCCATTTGCTCCTGTTCTCATCATCTCAATTCCAAAGCGGACCTTGCACTGCGGGCACCAAGTCAGTCATACCTGCACTTCTGAGACGACGCACATTTGGGTTACCTGAGTAGAGAGTTGCTCACTGCAAATTTCCAATCACCTTCTATGCTACAGATAGTAGACACGTAATGCAACCCTTCAACCCTCAAAATATCTTCTCTTCTAAACAGAGGAGGGCAAGCTCTATCTGAAGGCATGGTATCAAGCACAACCTTTAAAACATAAAACTCAATAATTTAAGCTGATAATTTTCTCACTATCCTTAATTCCATTTAGACATTTAGTTTTAAAAAGAAACTAAAACATTGCTGACTTATTCATTAAAATAACAGCATTTTAAATTATATTAGTAGCCTACATTTCTTCATCTCAAAAATAACTGTTAATGAATCATGCTGGTATAAATAAGAAAGGATAAAAAAAGAATGTATCCGCTGTAACAGGGGGTTATCTTTGTACAAATATGTAGGTGTTCGCAGCATTTGTAATGTTCTCAGTGGTTAATCCCATTGAGAAAGGAAGGCTCGCTCGCTGCAGAGTTTTTGGGAAGGATTAAAAATTAAAGTAATATCAGCAATACTATGCCTACCTCTGGTTCCAGACATTATCACTGGCATTTTACAATGTTTGAAAATATTGCGGGAAGACTTCTCCCTGCTCCAGTGGAGCTGGTTTCTTGATCTTGCCCGCAGATTAAGTTGTGAGATGATGCACTGACAGCTGAGTTTAGATTTTCTGTTACAAGGATATGAAAAAGGAATCTCTTGTTTATATAGGTTACTAAGTCACGGCAGATAAATAAGATCAGTTGAAAGGATAAAGAAGGCAGAAGCTTAAAACCCATTACCCAAAAGTAGTCTTACATACATACCATATCAGAAATATTACCATTTATTCTTACGTTTCTGGCAGCAGTGGTAGACATAACTACATGATATTCATTAATTCAGCAGAAAATGCATGGCTGACATCCAAGACATTAGTATGAAAATAGAAGTGTTCTGGATATTATTTGGCAGTCACGCCCCCGGACACCATGAGTACTACAATAAAATTTGACTTCCGTGTTCAAGTTTCAAAATAACTGTTTTCTTCTGGACAAGAAGTGATGCAAATAAAGCTAGTAGAAAACGGCAATGCATAGCCCTAAAAATAATGGGATCAGAGAAAGGAGAGTAATTCTATAAATAAGGAAATTGCATATGTTGTTCTCTACTAAGTCACGGCATTTCAGGTGCAGATTTTTGATGTTTCAGAATAATGGTGCACTGTGTGTTTAGGGGAGAAATCATTCTCTTACCTGTACACATGTGTAACTACTGTACATGTCCACATGCACTTTCATACAGGAAGGATCGTTTGGCGCTAACCAACTCAGATCTAGCCTGCCCTCATCTACAGAAGCACATCAAAACTAAGTTACGATGACTGTACTCATATATTCAAGGGCACAATTTCAGGTATGCGAATTTTAAGTAACAAACAGTATGTCTTTACAAGCAAAAAAAAAAAGTGCATGAAGAATATGCTATATATCAAAAGAAAAAAGCGCGTAACACAGGACAGATAAAACAGGGTAACATAAAATATGCATTTCAGATATCACATTAGGAAGCTTCAGCTGAGAAGCGAATTCAAATTACTTGGAATATTTTTTGTTTACTAACAAAAAAAATGACCTGAAGTGAAGGAAGGATCGAGTCCTCTGCTCTACCAGTGGACACCAGACTCAGTTTCACTAGGAATTTGTGGTGCAGCAATCCTGCGAGCAGCCCCCAGGCAGCTTTGGCTTCTGAGGGACCACCGCTTCTAGACCACATGCAGGTGACGACAGTCCCCAGGACACCTCCGTCGCACAGAAATGCAGTCAAAGATTCTTCTCACCCCCCACGCCGTGTTCCCAGCGGAGGTCAGGAAAGCCTGAGACCACTCCCTCAGCTGGCCGATGACTGGTGGAAGGGTGGTGAAACAGAATAAGGATAAACAGAAATTTATTAAGCTGGAAAAAACTTTTACAGAAGCACTGCAAGAGTAATTTTCCTTAAAGTCTTAATGTCTTTTTCCTGGTCTGGAATTTGGTAAGAAGTTTAGAAATGACTCACCCTAAGTCTCCCTGGCTAGGACCATGCTTTCCGTTATGTTGGGAAGCTGCAAGGAACATCAAAGGAAGTATCAGCAGAAAAGAAGGAAGAGAGATAAATGGATAAATGGGACTCACAGGACACATCTGAGGTCAAAAAAAAAAAAAAAAGTATAAATGGAAGTGGAAGGACTGGAAGATAGGAAGAAAACATGAAATTCCAGTGGTTCCCAGTGAATTTGGGAGATATAATCTGAAAGAGATTTTCAGTGGAGAAAATGAAAATGGATTCCTGCTTTAAGATGCTTAGGAATCACAGTATTCAATGACTCAGGGAAGTGTATGTCATGTAGTATATAAACAAGAAAGCCGGATATGGCTGGATGCTGCACGTTGTATGAAGGAGTAAGGTGATACTAAGCAATTCCTACAGCCTCTTCTCAAATCTCACTCAGTTTCTGAATACCAGACACCAGTTTAATGTAAAGGTTTATGAAACCATATAGCAACCAAAAGCAATACAGTAAATACTGTCAATAATTAAGATGCAGGAGTGACCAGTTAGTGATTTAAATTTATGTAGGAAAGACTACAAGAAGTAGATGCTCTGAGCAAGCTCCTACACCATGCAGAGTCACAGAGTTCTGACAGTGGCCTAACCTGGAAGAGATGCACGTCTTATTCTAGAGGTCGTTAAGCAATGAATTAATGGGAAAGACACAACTGTTTAAATCCTCGCCCCAGTAAAGGTGGTGGTATATCTGTTTCCAGTCAAGAAATAAAGGAACATTTGAATGACACAAGATCGAACACTACTACAGAGCAATAGAAATGGACCTATGTAGGATAATGAGAAGAACCGAAGAATATAAAAGCATCAAAAGTATTTCTCCCCTCCACCTACCATTCCTTTGAATGATCATAGTTCATGGATTCTTCTAAGGACATAACTGGGAAGAGCAAACAGGGTGTGGCCCTGGTTCACAACAGCCAGACAAGCCAGAAGGCAGCTCTCCACAGCCCATCCTGGTCACAAGTCACATTTCCATCTGAAAGCTCTATGGAACAGTGCAGTTTACCCCTACCTGTACTCTAGCGCAACCTACACTAAGCAAAATAAATGGAGAAAACCATTTTGCTTCTTGAATCCACCAAGAGAGTGGAATAATCTGTGGAGCAAAAGTGAGAAGTTGCACAGCCGTAGACAGAAACAGCTGAGAATCATACTCTCCGGAGTACAGCTACAACAGAAGAACAACCCAGTAAGCCTCCCGTTTCATTATTCAAACATCAACAATATTTCAATAGACGAGGTTCAAAATATTAGCTAGGAAACTGATTATTAACTAGTGGTCCACTGGTCCATTATCTAAAAGAATGGGCAGGGGTTTCTTTTACTTAGCACTTTTTTTTCAGGTTACATGACTAAGACGCTTAGCATTTAAAGCTTGTTAGGTTTTTTTTTTAGAAGAGACTAGATGAGAATTTCTGACCATTAACTGAGAGGACTGGATAACCTTTTCCGCAATTACGTACTGCTAGTGCCAAATAACATCATAAACAAAATACAGATTTATGTCTCCTTATCATCACCTTATTCGGTCTCAATATGGATTTTATTTTAGAATCGCACTAATTAAGCCTTACCGACTGATTTTAGCCACCTTCTGTGTTCCTCAAAGGGCTGAACTGTCAGGGCTATTGTTGCTATGCACCATTATGGCTGGGAAAATCTTTGTCTGTAAATTCAATTGATGTTTCTTATCTGGGCTGTCACCGTCCTTTACAGGAAGAAAAAAAAAAGGGGGGGGGGGGAGAGGAGAAGGAGCTATCTCCTAGCTGAAGTTCTGTGGCTGATGAAAATTTCCCAGGGTTTTACAAGATTACTACTTGACATCTATCAATATTCTGCATTTTCAATACCCATCTAACGCGGGCGGTGCCTAGAGTCAGTGGCAGAACAAACCCCCCAACACACAACCGTTAATGCCAGGTCAGAAACACATCCTCACTAACAGGGAGCACTGTAAAGAAAAGACATGGAAACACATAAAGAAAAAAGAGAAGAGGAAAAAAAGCCAAGGTCCAGAGACTGGATTAGCAGCGATGAACAGACCCCATAACCACATAAAAGCACATAAGGGTGGTGTAAGAATGGGCACTTCAGGAAACTGGCTGGCAGAAAACACCACCATAGCTCCAGAAATGCCTGCAATGAATGAACTGGAGTAAGGAGACTGTGAAAGATGGCTGAAGTTGTTAAACAGCAACCTAAGGATTATGATGAGACAAAATTTAGGGACCCGTTTTAAACAGTATGAAAATATATGAAAAAGAGGAGATAGGAAATCAAAACAAAGCAGAAATTTAATATTAATGGCCATAATCACAGACATATTTCTGAGTAAAGGGAGGTACAAGCACACACTAAGGACAGAAGCCACGACCTCTCTCAATGGCAAATGGTCCCTCTCAGTGATCTGTTGATTTTAGTAACTCCTCAAAATACAACACATTGAGAAAAAGTTTTTAAATACCACAAGACTTACCTAGCTTGATACTACGTGCTAGAAACACTCAGGGAATCGGGAAGGATACAAGAATGCTAAGCATACTGCAAGATCATATTTTCTTAGCTAATCATGCCACAAGCAGGATAATCTGAAGCAGCAACTTTTGCATGCATTCGTGCCAGCCCCACATGGCTAGTGGGAATTTCAAGCATGATCACAGCAGAAACTTCTCCGGAAAACCAAGACCTCTGAGGTCCTCAAGCTTATTGGGGGAATAAAGTTATAAATGGAATGAAAACAAATATTATAAAACAACTTTAGTTTTTGTTTCATACAAGAGCAAGACCAATTTTTTCGAGCATTAGGAAGGAGCTTACTCATTACTAACCTTCTCGCATTAAAAATTAGTGTTCATAATAAGCTCGGAAGGACATTAAAATAATTTTTTAAAAGGAGTACAAGCCCTAAGTAATTCATGTAAGTATCATAAGCACTTGAGTGCAGCAAGCGCAGAGCAAAACCCAGCAAGCACTGCTGGGCTTGAGCATTTCTGCAGCCTATTCCCAGGCCAAAGAGCAAAAGGAAACATGGTTCACACGTGACTTGAAGTCAGGAGGGTCTGGCAAGGCAAGCATTATGCTAGAGCTAACAAGCCATCCTTTACTCAAAGTACTCCATGCAGATCCACCTGACCTTTTCTAGGTCACTGAATTCTGAAAGATATACTTTAATGGGGCACACAAGCATACAACCAGTTCAAAAAAAACCAGTCCTCAGATGTGCCTTCCTACACCATTAGGCACCAACTACCTGCGAAGATCCAGCGGTTTTATGCCCCTAGTCACACGCTCTTTAACTGTAGCTCACGGAATGAGTTTTAGCCGTCTCCATGTAGGTACGCAGCAGTGGCACTGTAGCCCCTCCAGCTGGGGAAGATCTCTTAAAAACTGCTGCCTCATAGGAAATCTCACAGGAAAAGAGAAAGAGAAGACACAGAACCACAGCTTTTACGCGTGCAGGATGGGGTAAGATAGTTAATTAGAAGGTTGGCGGTGGATCACAAAGCCAAACAACCCCCAGACAGCCCAGCTGCGTTTGAGTCACTAATTCTGTTTGGTTAGCTAAAGGGTGATGCTGAGGACGCTTCTACAACTGGCGTGGTAACATTTCTAACATCGGTATTTAAATGTTTCCCTCATTTAAAAATACCATTTAAGAGAGTTATTAATAAATTTACGGACTAACTTTCACTTATTGCTTAGATTTTTAATTATGTTGCTACACAAATAATTATTTGTGCAAGGCGACACCTTAAGAAATCATCATTTCTCTCAAAATGACTGCACTTTTCTTCACAGGTATTTAAAAGCTAGCTTGACTAAACAAATATGTCTCATTTTTGCAGTATTCTAGGAGGACTGGAAAGAAATAACAATTAAATTGTACCCTAGAAAAATAGATTCTTCTTTACTTTTCCTGTAAGTATCTAGATCTACACTAAGAAAAATCTTTCAAAACTGTATCCTAGAAAAATCAACATTCCTGCCCACAGTGATCTGAATATTCTGACTGTGTCCAGTAGCACGTATCTGTGAAAAGCCATCGGAAATAGAATATTTTTACATCCTCAGGCAATACCTTTCTCTGCATGGTTTCCTAAATAAAGCTATTTGCAACCTAAAGGTAACATCACAATTTACGCTGGGCTTCACAGAGATTTGTAGCTATTTATATGGAAAATAAAATGCCAGCCATAGCCTTTTCTAACTGTATACACACGTGCATGTAGGCAGAAAGAGAGCAATTCATATTTGATATAAAAATTCTGGATTTATTAATAAAATCTTGCTTAAAAGTAACAGATTCAAGTTATTAGATCCATTTATATTATTAAACAACGATCTAAAGGAGAGCAATGGAAAGAAGAGAGATGAGAGGATCTTCCTGCCACTGTCACAGCTGACAATTTCAAGATAAGCCAAAAACTTCAGGGCGCCTGGCCAGAGCCGCCAGTTCGCAAACGGGAGCTCTCAGCACTTACTCTGCAGGTCTCTGCAGAGCTGGCTTGTTCTTAAAAGGGTTTGTTAATTATTAAATCACACTAAAGTGACTATACCTATTTTAAATAATTTACTGATGCTATTTTACTGTGGAAGTCAGGGCTGAAGTCCCCTACAGGCATTACGCAGAAGCAGATGTGGAGAGAAGTGCGCAGCGTAGTAGTACGCCACCAAAATAACGGCAAAAGAAAAAAAAGCCATAGAAGCAGACTTCATACCACACTGTCACTTACTGTAACCGCGTGAGAGCTTGGGTGCTGACCCGAGTGCTGTCTCCATTCAAGCATAAAAGGTCTATCATGAAAGAAGAAATCCAATTTTATTTTTTTTTTAATTTGGCAATCCTATCCAGCCATTTCGTGTCATCAAAATGTTACTGATTTAAGTTTTGACAACAAGGACCACCAGAATGTGAAAAACTCTCCCAGGGGCAACTGGAAACGCTTGAGATATGGAAGGCTAAACAGGATGCAAACACCCCCACAAAATGCTGCAGGAGGACGGTAAGCTAGAAAACTAAGATTCAACTAGCTGTTGTACTACGGCAGATCTATAGCAAATCCAATTTCTCCAGCTAAATTTTGAAAAATAAAACTTCAAGGAGGTTACAAGGGGTGAAGCTTTGAATTTTCATAACTGTTCATTAGGATTGCTGATTTCAGCTAAGATGAAATGTTTCCATCTCTATTTACCCTAGCTTTTGAAACCAAATACAGAAGGAAGACTAGCAGGAATCCATTAGTTCTCCTTGTACAATTTCCACTTTTTGTCATTAAGCTTTAATGTAAGGACAAGGCATGATCTGAACAGTGTTTATTTCAATGATGATGCAATGTGATGGGTGCACGGCATAATGTCATATGATATCAAAAGATGTGTCCTGGTCTAACCTTCCTCATACATAGTGAGAAGCCTCCGAAAATACAGAAGGCAGCTAACAGCTTTGAAGCCGTTACTGGGAAGTTGTCACTTGCTTTCAATAGCTGAATAGGATTCATGCCTATCCAGCCTCAGTGGTCCAAGTTGCTCAGATGCTTAGTTAAGGAACTGTGCCTTCATTAGCTTCTGAAAGGCTCATCTTTCTTTTTTAATTTATTAAGATTTTTGTCATATGAGCACTGAAAGGAACTGTACAAAATCGACAAGGCAAGTTTTGTGCTCCTTCATTTTGGGGCTGACTCAAAGCTGCACTAATTAAACCAGAGCTCCCCATCGGGGCTTCTCGTTCCATCGGTCAGGGGCGCCTGGATGATGGGGACAGCTCAGTCCGCTCACACTGTGCCTCCTGAAACAGGGAGGACCGATGTAAGGGCTTGCTGGGCTTAGGGGGCTGCTAAACAGTCAGTCAAGTCAACTCTGGATCGGCTCAAAGCTGCTAAAGACATATAAATTAGAGGAATCAGGCAGGATTCCTAGTTTTGCTTATTGGTTTTGTAACCCATTTGGGCATTTTAGTTTTCATCACTTTGTATAAATTCCAAAAATACTTTCTATAAATTCCTCTTCAATTGCAGCTTTGTAGTTTTAAGAATTAGATCAGCTCTCAGTGCCTTTTTTTACAGATATAAGATGATGCCCCACACTGTGTGTTTATGAACATTTTATCAGGTAAAGATGGAGCAGAATTAGGAACCCACGAGATTTTAATTCCTTGTTAAGCAATTCTCATGGCAGATTCTGACAAGAACAGAAAATGTCATTAAACTAAGCCGAACGAAGCAGTCCCAAAGATAATTTCCGACTCCTAATAAAAACAGAACATGGTACACCTATACATTTCATTACAAAGGCTGTAACCATGGTAGAGAACGCAGCACGATTTCATTCTGACAACCTGTAATCCTAGTTATACTATGGTTTGAATAATTTTTTTTTAAAATCTCCAAAGCCACTATATTATAAGTTTGAACCAAGAAAAAAAAAAAAAAAAAAAAAAACCTAATGAAACTGCATTGAAAACTTCCTATATTTTAGGTAGGGCTCAGGGGAAAGCCTTAAAACATATTACAGCACAGCGCACACCGCTTTGGCTGAACTAACATAAAATGCACTTGAAAAGATACCTGGCCGGGGAAGGGAGTACTAAGGGGAACTCAGAGCAAACGATGGCAGGAGATTGGAGATTCGCTGTCAAGTCCCCAGGCACAGATAACAGCTTCCTACATTGGGCAAAGAGCAGAGTAGCTGCTGCACAATACTTCAGAGGTTCACCAAACTGAAACGTTTTCATAAAAATTTGGACTTCACTGGCAGTGAACTCTCCTGCAAGACCAAAAGAGTTTCACTGGAAATTTCTAAACAGCTCTAAGTGGGTCAATGCTGCGTAGGCAAGCTTAAAAGCTGTCAGCCCTATCAATATTGCAGTTACCGGGCTCTGTCAGTCTTCATAAATGCCAATCTAACAGAAACTACATCCCAACAATTTCTTATAGTTATGTGTAACCACACAGTGAGTAGTTTTTTTTTTCCTTTGAGACCTAACAGTGACAACTGATAGTAATGAAATCTATATTAACAGAATGTCTCTCACCAGGAGTTTAACTGACCTCTCTTCAAACTTGCTGCACAACAGAGAGGCAAATTCTGCTATAATAAAAGGCTATCTCATATGATTTATTTCTCCAGAGCGTAGTTTGCAAGCATTTAAGGAAAAAAGCGATCTGAATTGTCTTACCCTCATGATGGAAAAAGTATTGGTTAATTCATCCCTACTGATTTTAAAAGAAGTTTATTTGGTTTTTAGCAACCTGTGAATGGGGCTTTTGTTGCTCCACCGTGTATTTAACGACATATTTAAGTTCCGAAAATCCATCCAGTATCAAACTATTAGTCACACTCATTTCTGAAACTCAGATCCACAAAGAGATAAGTACAGTTGAAGTGACAGAAGAGTAAAAGCAAATACACCTGCAATAAAAATAAAGTATGTTTAACACTTCCTTTATATTTCTGATAATGCACCGAAAAATCTAAGGTTTGTTGTTCTTTTGTCAAAGTATTTGAAGCATTTTAGAGTAATTAAGTTCTCAAAACTTGAAATAAAATTGCTTCTGTCACTCCCTGCACCATAAAAAATGGGTAAGCCTATACCCAGACGGAGGTACACGCGTCCACAGACAAGTGAGCTTGCTGTAGGCATACTACAAGAACTCCTTATGTAAGCTTTCCTTGCCTAAACTGTTCTTGATAAACATTTTACATTAATAACTATGGTAAATCTGAGCTCATATATTCTACAACCATTCTCCTACTTTGCAGAGTCCCTGGAATTCTGCATGGCTCGTGCAGACACCTTGCAAATCGCAGGGCAGCATCGAGGCCGTTGCCTCAATTCCAAAGTTAGGATGTTCCAAAGGACCTCCGTGCCCAAATTCTGTTGGCTTTGAATAAAAATTAAGCTGCTATTTTTTTAATACTTAAAAAAATTCCAGCCTACGTGGTTTGAAGGATTGGGAGTCTTCCTATTAAAAACCGGATTGTAAACCACATTAAAATACCAGTAAACTAACACAATGTAACATAACAGTATACATTAAGCAATAAACATTCTCTTAAAAGAACCTGTAAAAAAAAAACAACGAACTATCTTAGGCTTTCACAGGTATTCACAGAAATATTTCTACGTAATTAGTGTCCTATTTATTACACATGAAAAAAATTAAAATAAATTTTAATTAAAATCAATGTTTTAAGGTTTTCACAAAAAACACAGTGCACTAAAATTAAATGGGCGACACTTTACAGCAGATGGAAGACAGGTGCACTGAGAACTATTCACCGGGCACTACCCCGTCTATTGCAATAAGTATCTTAATCTGGAGTGGTATCTTTTTTAAAAAAAAACAAACCTTAATGCATATTAGTGTCTCCTTTGATCCATTATTCTGACAGCTTACATTTTTAAATTGCTAATTTGGTCCATACCATGAAACATTCATTTTTTATGCCGAAGTTCTCTAACTAAAGCAGTCTTTCCCCTGCTACACAGTTACTGGCTTTCCCAGGAAAAAGGGAGGCGGGACGGTGCAGAGTAGGCTACCCGCATACACGATCCTTGCTGAAAAGTCATCTACAAGAAGAATCTGAGACGAGGTGCAGAACTGCGTTATTTTATCTCGACAATCTAAATACCCAGCACTCCTTACAGTAACATCACTCTTAAATAAGTGTTACTCTCAAACATCTCAAGAAAATGCAGCCCGCTAGTGTTCTGTTTGACATACTGTAGGTATGATTTCATCTATATGGACATAGTATAAAACATATTAAGAGATTATTCTATTTTTCACATTGAACAGCATCTTACACTAAAACCACTTTATTCCACCCATTTTTAAAATGTTCTGAGGCCCACATGTGGAGTTCAGAGTCATTTGGAGTCCAAAATCTTTAATAGAGCCCCTGTTCATCTCCCGCCAACTTAAACAAGCTCAAGACACCGGAATATGGGTCTGTGAAGCCTTTCCTTATGGGAAAGCTACGCTCCTAAAATACCTGTGTGTTTCATTGATTTTCCTTCACCAGGAATAAAAGCACCAAATCAGACCTTCCTACTGATACCCCAAACAGAGAAATTACCATGGTTTAACCCTTACCTGCCAGCAACAGATTCCGGGGACTTCTACTTGGATATGGGAAGCAGGATCCTTTAAGAAGGGCAAGGAATGAAGGCAACATCAAAAAGAAGTTAGGTGTCAGAATTTGATTTTAAGGGGAAAACTTGAAAGCAGAAGTTTATGCAAGCAAAGCTCTTCTGATGGCATGATTTGAAAATGGAAAAGTGAGCAAAATAGACATTTAGAGGCGATGAGGAAGCAAACTCTACCTTCTCTTAGTTTCTCCTACTCTGCTGCCCCTGCCACTTTGCACATGAGACAAGGAAGTGAAAATGAGGTAATGGAAGGTAATGCAGAACATTAAACATGATTAAGGATAGCAGAGGAAGGTGACACAGGGTTTGGAAGACTGGAATATTTTAGCAATACACCTGGAACAATGAGAGGGATTGCTTTAACTGCAGGGTTTGGAATTACACGTGTGAAGGTCAGGGACTGCCTTCCTTAGTGGCGGACAAGACACCAACAACATCCCCCCCCGCCCCGGCAGCATTGGAATCACAGAATCACCATCACAAAAAGATCACTTATCTTTCTGGAAAATAGCTTTCATAGACCATTTTGTAATTATTTTGAACTGAAATCACATCTTCTCAAAATATTTTTTCTCTTTTTTCTCTCTATTTGGTCATATTTTGAGAATTGATATCGTACAACCCAATACTAGTAAAAAACTAAGCCTTCTAAGAATGGGCATTTCTGCTAAATATTTTCCCTGCAATTTTCAGCGTCTCTGCATCAAAAACTACCAGAAGTCCAACTACCATGAATACACAATATTCATGGGGCTGTTTTTGAATATTTATGGAATCCTGTTATCATAGCTATTAATCATATCTGCTTTTTAAATGTTTGGATCACTCTGTGCCTTGTTCACTACACCTCTACAATTTCACATGCTTTCGGCCTTTTATCTTATGAAATGTCAGACTAAGTTTAGTTTAAAAGCATTATTTTACAACACACTTGTCCACAGTTCATGTCCGGATACCTGTAAATTCAAGGGATATCGTTACATCTGGGGAGTTGGAAGAGCTGTATTTTATAAGACTGTTTTGTTCAGTAGCATGATTCCTTATTTAGGAAGTTCTTTCTAACCACACCCCCACAGGACTCTTGTATCAAACACTGTTTTCTGAAGTATTTAATATGTCAGATACATCCCTGGAAGTTTTCACATTTGACTATTCCAATCAAGTATTTTGTTTAGAATGGCCCATGACATAAGTTTCAGAGTTTTGATATTTTAAGGATCAAATTATGATCCTGAATAGGTGCCCCATAATTATAAAGCCTCACCACAAGCAAACAACAACAATGGTTGTGTTTTATTTATTTATTAGCGTTCTAGAATATAAAAGGATATTTTCTAATAAGCTGGAAAAGGACGAGAGATCTGCCTGCCCCAGGGACTGAAACAAATGTACGTTAAGATACTCAAATGCCCCTTAGTAAATTAATAAGGGAAAAATTTGAAGATGTTTTCCTACGAAGTGGATCACGGGTGGGTTTAAGTGTTGCTTCAATTATTACAGCATCCAATGTGTTTAGCTCAACCCAGATGAAACGTTGCACATATTATACACAAGAACTGCACGTATCTGTGCCTCAAGGTTGCTTGTGCAGGAAAGGATACTCCAATTATCCCTTGGGCACATGCTAAAGAGTAAGAAGGAGGTGCAAGAAGGAATCAGTGTTCTGAGTTGGTAAAACAAATTAACCTTAGTGGCAGAAAAACAACAAAAAAAACCCTATTGCTGAGAGTTTTCAGGAAGCTTAAGCAGCAGGTACAACAATGGAACACTGAAATCTTGAAGGGGAGTCCCAAGGAAAATAAGCTCGTAATGGAAAATTGGCAACTGATTTTTTCATTGTAATAACAGGTATTCAAAGGGAAAAGAAGAGAAAAAGCAAACATTGCCAATATTTTGGCATTTGTAGGAGTTATCCAAAAAAAGCATATCTAGGTTCTCTACAGCTTTAACCTGAGAAAAAACATGCACATTAATGCTGCAAAGGAGCTGACACTTTTCATCTGCAGCCCACTCAGCCAAGGAACATCCACTTATATATCCTCATGCATTATTCACCAGGAAAATTGAAATAATCTACCAGTGGTTAAGCAGCTCGGAGTCAAATGCAAATCAAGGGAAAGCAGTTAAGAATGAGGATCATTCACAACCTGCTCTGAACTCCCGACACTCCTCCACACTGCAAGCCTGAAGACTCCCGCAGGAGCCGCACAAATCGTTACAGCCCCAATCCCGGCGGCTGCAGGTGTTTGGTGCAACTTAACCTGAAAATCGGCCTCTTTCTGTAGCGATGGCAAAAGCACTGACTTGTGCCCAGGCTTGGACAAGGAACTTGCTTTATTTGTATTCAAGTAGGTTCTCTCTCCCCGTCAGTAAAGGTGGGTTCTTTGGCACACACCTGAGAAAGTCTGACTAGTCTTTTAATTATTAAAAGCCTGTATTTACCATTGCACTAACTACAATTATATTTGTTCTTCATCTGACCATGAAGCTTCAGATGTACAATAGTCAAGCATAAAAACAAACTTAAAGTTATGTAAGAAATTCTTCCAGTGAGGGAAGAACTTATTGCTGTCACCGTCTTCATTTTCAATAGTAAGATTCAATGGGCATTACCTTAGACCATGATTTATAACAATTCTTTTATTATCTTTAGGAGTACACAAGAGGAAAAATTAAGATCAGAAACAATAAGTTAATTTTTAAATCACAGTGAGAAACTAAAAGCCCAGTTAGCCATTGAGAAGTCCTAGCCCATTACTTACCAGCTAATGTGAACAGTAGAGGCATGCATAATTTTTGCAAGTTTATACAAATTGCCCTGGACAAAGTTTCCATGAAATCTACATACACCTTATTTGATGAAGTATTTCTATGTGTCTGAATTTATTATCATCGATGCAGACTCAGGAGGTTGTAAACTCCATGCAGTAATGCTCATTATCAGAATTTAATAGCTTTAACCCTACTGGTTTTAAGGACACTCATGATACTGTTTGTATTTAGGCAGTGCAGTTTTTTCCCCGCAGACTGTACACAGCAGAAGAGTTTTCAGTTCAATAGAAACTCACGTTTATTTTTCAGACAAGACATTTTCAAGGTTAAAAAAAAAAAAGCTAGATTTAATCAACTAGTTACTTATTTCAACAGTTGGTTGAACCCAAAATGCTGCTGGCAACCCTAGACCTCATCTCATGAAATTACAGAATGACAAATTACAACAGAAAACATTCTTGTCAAAAGCGTAAAATTAGAAAGCGTAAAATAATGAATAAAAATATCAGATATGCCTCACTCTAGGTGGCAAAAAACATCCATTAAGGCCATGTGTTTTTTGCAGTCCTTTCAGATATGTATTTCACTGTCAGAAAGCCTAAGACAAAAAAAAAGAAAAATCCTTAATGTCAGATATTCCAGGTACGATGAGAATAATATGCTGCTGACGAAGAAAAAAAATCAGACCAATTAACCACCTCCACCTAGAATCCAAGACAAAATGTCGTTTCAGTAAGAATTTGGCTAGTATCTTAGGATATTCACACACTTTTTAAATGGTCGGAAGCGCTACTGACATAAGCCACTATACTAGCAGCGCATTTTCCTCTAGTTAATTGTATTTCCTTTCAAGGATTTGCAGTTAAATCTGCTCTTTTAGATCTGCTGGAGTAACATCTGCCGTGTGACACCTACGCTGTATTGCAGGGCCTGTGTCGTGGCAACACACCGCTTAGTCGAGGGAAACAGGACCCCGAGCCAGAGAGAACGGGGTTAGGCTCCCAGTTTACAGAAATGCCCAAGACATTTTTAATGCTCATATAATGCAGACCAAAACTCGACTTTCATGGTGCCTTCTTGAAGATTTCCACAGAGAGATCTACACTTTCTCTAGGAAGAGCAAGCACAAACATATCCTCAAAGAATGTTAACCTCTGGTTCTCAGGATCCTGGACACTCCAAACATGACGCTTTCACTATAAAGCTATTTAAGTTTTCCCCAGACTGGAGGCATTTCTTCCCAAAAAATAACTCCTAAATTTAACACCAACTGAAATTTTAAAAAAATCCTTTACAATAAGTTATTTTATATCACAGGCACATTGTACCTACATACTCGAGATCCTTAATTAAACTGATTATTCATTTAGGTTGAATAACTGAGATCTCCTATGCGTCTACTGCTGATCCGAGATACAAAGCAGTAGCATTTTGGGAGAAGGGGATGAAATATGTACCCAAATATTTTGCCAGATACTTCAGAACTGACGTTTCTCTTCACATATAAACTATGTGTTAACAGAGAAAATCCTGAGTATCGTTAAATGTAGAGATCTGATTTTGATTTCAAGCTTCTTTCAGGTCAGTGCTGGGAAAATAAAGGTAGGCCCTAATGTCTTTATTTTATACGTGTGTAAATCTTGACTGTGCGTGTTCTCATCTTGCCACATCAGAAGTAAGCAACCCATAAAATGTTATTTAATACAGAAATTTAAACACTATTTGAAAGGGACACCCTGTAGCTTTTATGAGATTAATATAAATGTAATGGCTCTATCATGAAATAAAAATGGTCAGAGTATTTATGTGAATTGTCACGACTAAAACCCACTTCTTCTAACTCTACATCTACAGATCGTATAAGGAAGCTAAGGCATAGACTGCTATTTATTTGCTACTGATCTCTAATGAGTCTGTCTGTGTACTAGCCTGACATCCCATGAAACAAATTCTGGACTTGAACATTTTGCCTCTTTAAATAGCTCTGCTCCCTGTAACAACTTAGTAAAATACTGATCTCAGGTGACAAGGACTTACATATGAGTTAAAAATCATACCTTATTTTGCCACTGCTGTCCACTGACGGTCAAATGACTCCATACTACACTAGTGCCCCCAATATCATCATGCCCTGCTTACCCAACCCCTTACAGGCACCTCTCATGTTGCAGAGATGACTTAGGTATTCCCAAAGTCAAATGTTAGTAGTATTTACCAAGGGGGGGGAAGAAAAAAAAAAAAATAAAGAAAAAAAAGGAAGAGGAAAAAACTTGCCAAAATTCTAGGCCTTCTTTAACATGATATGATACTTGGCTGACTTTTCCTCATTGCCTGGAAGCAGTTCAACCAGAATAGAGAGTTTCAAGCCTCCACATGTATTTTAATGACTCATTGTTTTCCTATTTCTTTTCTAGTTTCCATAAAGCTTAATGGACTTGAGCATGATTATTAAAACACTGCAAACAAAAAAACCCTTTACTTTTCTCAGAAAAAGAGTAGATGACAGAAACAATTTAGATGTAACCAGTAAAGGACACTCTAAAATTAGAGCCTGTTGTGTTAGAGATGGTAGGAAAGTGTCTAAGCCATATGCTGGTGTAATCTATAAAAGCTAGATACAAAGCTTCTGTCGTTGTAACTTACTGTTTCAGAAACCACCATAACTGCTATTGTACATGAACCCAGTATTAATCAAATCATTTTAGATTTTAATTTGCATGTAGCGCAGGATCAGTACAAACATTTGGATATCACAAGTATGTTACAGCTTTATCTTCACATGTCAAGAACACGCCGTTACCAAATACTAAATATAACTAAATGGGGAATCTTTGGTTTTAAACAACTCCTTACTCCCAACTTACTCCATTTTTTCCCTTAGACAGAAGATGCAAATCAGAAGAGAAGCAGGTTTTTTTTAATCTGCATAGATATTTTTCAGATTGCATAGGACACACTCCACCAGCTGCCAGAAACAGACTTTACGGATCTTGTCTTTTTCTTCTCCAAGAGAAAACCTGAACACACCCTAAGACAAGGCACTAGCCTAAATCCGTAATAATTTATGTGGATTTTATCCAGATTTACACTTCTTTAATGCAGAACATGATCTGTCACTTGCATAACAGAGTTCAGACACCAGAAAAACTCCCTCCATCAGCTGAACTATTTCCCTCATCAGCTGGCACAGAATAAACTGCAACAGCTTATTTAGGCCCAGCCACGGGTTGAAAACAGAAACACTAAATGTTTTACACAAAGGAAAGTACTCGGGGCACAGTAAATCTGGGGTACCTCCAGCAGGCACGGTGGTCCTTTCCAGCCCCCAGGATGCTGCACCACAGTGTCCAAAACAAAGCGACCAGAGCATCACCCCGCGCAGGGACCTCGTTCTCTGAACCACTGGCAACAACCAGACTTAATAACAGGTGCTCCATTCTTTTAACGTCCAATCAGGCACAGCAAAGAAGAGGCAGAGCCGTTAAAAAGGGGGAAACCCTAAACTATCTTTTGGATAATTCCATAATTATTTTTTTTTTTTAGAAATAAGAAAATGAAAGTAAATCAATGAACAAATCCCAAATTCTGTTTGGGATGTCCTCTCATTAAGTCCACCATGCAATCAAAAAGTTCTTTGTAAGTACTACTCCCTCCAAACGTCTGGACATGCCAAAAATGATGCTTAATTTCATAAAATTTCTGCCAGTAAATAATTTTTGACATCTAAGATAATAACCTGTACTCTGCAGAAGGATGAGAAGCACTGTAACCCACAGGGATTTTGACTCAACTAGATCTTTTCTTACTTTTAAAAAAAAAAAAAACCTTCAGTGGAGGCATGTGGAGAGAAACCTCCACCAGAGAAACCTCCACCAGCTTTGGAGGTAGACTGTCTCCATGCTTTAGCTTTTGTCAGTAAAGACAACGAAAGGGAAACTCTTCTCCATCCAACCACCCACAGAAAACACATGTTCTCCCACTGTGCACAGCCAAGGTAGCAATAAAAAAGCCAAAGCAAAACAAAAAGATTACTGCATTATTTACAAGGAGGCAAGGGCAGTGTTAAAAAGCCACGGCATTTTATATATTAGGAATGTAATATAAGCTAATATAAGTATGCTGTCATTTAGTTAAAATAAACACTGGCATATTAGTTATTACAGTTTTTGCCTCTAGGTTAACTTCACATGTAAGAATGTGCATCTGCTGCTGCTGAAGCCATCTGAATAAACTTTGTTATGCTAATGGGTCAAGAGAAAAAAAAAACACTGTGTCCTAAGTACAGATTAGAGAGGAGGAATGGCAGCAGACTCTTGGGGTCGCTTGTAGCTATTTTTAATTCCCAAACTCCAAACCAAATGTCACAGAACTTGTAAAATATGGAAGTTTATGGATCCAATCTCAGACAACATATTTTACAAGTGCTTGTAATTTCTTATTTGTCCTCACGTAATCTTTTCTTGGAGGCAAGTTAAACTATTAATCCATTGCTAGCAGCCCAAGGCTATCACAAACCAGGGCCAGATCTGCCAGTAGTTGCGACACAGCGGTATGTAAGACACCGTGGTACTCACAATACTTGAAGCTCCAGTATCTCATATATCATCTTCAGAATTTACTGCCATTCAGTGCAACTGCTGCACATACGAGAGAGAGTTTTAGCTTTGTATTAGTCAGGCTCTGAAAAGTGCACAAGGTTATCCTGCATAGGGCTGAAAGTCAGCCTTGCTGTCTTTGGGGACAAGGGGCAAAGAAAGTATTTCCCTCATCCCAGTAATATCACAGTTTCTTACAAAATTGCTGAGGGAAAGGACAAGTCAACATGGAGAAGTCTTAGCAACTTCCTCAGACCCCGGAAACTTGTATCTTATAAAGGAATAGAAGTTGAATAACCAAGGCCAAGGAGTGGGAGAGCACAGAGGTACAATACAGAACAGAAAAGCTGTCACTGACAAAAGCCAGAGAGACATAAGGAAAGGTGACAACAAAGGAAAGAAACAGGAAAGCAATCATGATTAAATGGAAAAGCGATCTGAAAACAGGCAAGATGCAATCAGCTGAAAAAACTATAAAATCCTTATTTGGGGTGGAATTAGCAGTTAGACAAATCCAGTAGGGGATACGAGTGCTTGGTAGCGGTGCTGAAGAGAAGGCTTGTGGACTGCTGGGGCAGACAAATGAGCTCATTCTAACAGTTCCTCAAGCCAGACCGACGCTGTATCAATACGTTAGTACTGTACCAAGCTACACTGACAACCTGCTTGCTTGGAGGTTTTCTGATGTTAAGCACGGCTCAACACAAAGCTTAGCTCTGTGCCGTTCAGTTTAAGTGGTGTCCCAGGTGCTGGCTCTGAGCACGTGCAGAAAACTTCTGTAATTGCTCTCAGAAAAACATGGATATACCTGGAGTCACCGTACTGCAGAAAAAAGCAAACGCAGCCCTAAGATGCGTAAAGAGCACTGCCTTAGGCACTCAGTTCCTGGTACTTAACCACAGCATTGCATATGGATCAACCAGAGAGAGTTTAGGGGACAAGAAGAGTGTCTGAAAGTCCAAAGGATCTATGGGAAGGACTGAAATGGTTTGGTTATCTTAGTCTTAGGAATTTTCTCTTCCCTTCCTGCTACACTACAAGCCATCATAAGTGATTCTCTGCTATTTTTCTGGGTTTCACCCCATGAACATCAAACTGTACATCAACTATCACAGAGCAAGATCTCAGCCCTTGCCCTCTGCGGCCAGGACAGTGTCAGAGACCCTGTGTTGGCTGGCAGCTTCTGCACAAAGCAACAGACATCTCCTTTCCTGCCTCCAAGCTCCCTCCAGCCCAGCCAATTGTACATTTTTAAGATGGGACCACTGGGTTTAAACACACCCCCGGTAGACTGTATGCCTCCTCCGTATGGTCGGACTTCATGATCTTAGAGGTCTTTTCCAATCTTAATGATTCAGTGATTCCTCTGGGGAGAAAGAGCCACCAGGTTCCGCAGCATCTCCTCACTTTCTGCAGATAACTGCTTAATACTGAATGCTATGTAAGGACGCCCTGGAATACCTGGGGATAAGAAAATTTCTGAGCCACTGGTACTGGAGAATCCTTTATTCAAAAACCAAAAAGCATTTTTTATAGAGTTATCTAGAAATAGTCAATTGACTGATGAAATATAGCTAACAAAATGTACTATGCCACTTTTTATTTGAGCTTATATGCATCGTTTCCTGCCTTTAATTTTAATTCCATGCCCTCCCAGAAATGGAAACTCACAGATATATCCTCCCCTTTATTTTCCTGTAATAATATCATAGCAGTTTTCTCTGGCTATTCGCAATCTTTTTGTTCCCTTCACAGCTTTTCCTAGTTGTAGAAGGAAGAAATATGTAAAAATAGGCCACAAGAAACTAGACACACTTGATCTGTGCAGCAAAAATAGAGCTTTTTAGCACCTGGCATTCTCAAGAGTGTTAATGAAGCTGGCAAGATAAGCCATGCTTTGACCCAAAATAAAAAGCTTAGCCCTCAAAAGGAGGGTAAGGATAAATTTGAACTAACACCAAAATTTATGCGGACTCAGGGCCTCTTTTGATTTCTTGCAAGGTGTGACCCCAGACACCTGGACAAGTGCTATGTGGACAAGCAGGAGGGTTTCCTTTGAAGGCAAAGACAGTGAGCCAGGATGAGGCTCTACAGAGGGGATACAGTAGGGCTCCGTGGGGTGAGGGCTACAGGGACTCTCATCTCTGCAGGGCCACTCAGGTGGGACATGCAGGAAGAGGACAAGTGACGCACATGAAAACATTTGTTTTAGTCCGCTAAAATCCCTGGGGTCAAGATATACAGGTACCTTGGTGCCTGCAATCCCAGAAATGCTACAGGTACTAGTGGGTGGGTGGTAGTTCAAAAAAAGGCAAGACAGACTCAAAGGAGAAGCCAGCAAGGTGACACTTGGAAGGCTTTTTTCAGGAGCAACAAATAATTTCTTCAGGGTAAATAAGGGATTTGTGTTAAATTATAGGCTTGATAAGGCACATTTAAAACCAAAAACACATCACAATTTATGTGAAATTTTGCTATCTCAGATGTTCCAGGGAGATGTAAGAGGCAGTCTCCCGAGCAGGAAATGCTACAATACAAAAGATTATACAGAGGGAATCGAAATTTATCAAGTAATGGGTTTTTTGGTAAGCGAATGCTTTAGGAGGAGAAATAAAGTCTGGGCATTTTATTTTCATAGTTTCCTGATTTCTGAAAGCCAAACAGCTAGGACAATAGTTGTAAGATGGTATCTTTACATGGGTACTGAAGGCCTAGTCAACAGGAGTTAATAGAAATATATAATTAACAGAAAACCAGAGATACTCCTACACATATACAAATAATAGAATCTTAACATTGTAAATCTTCCTGCCTCTTCAATAAATCTTTTGTTGCTTGTATTCAGCATGGATTTCACCCAATTATAGCCCCTCTGCTAGATAATATTTACTCTGCAACCTCTTCTGAATCAAGATGGTATCATAATTCCGTATTTTATGAAAAATTCTGAACAATTATTTCAGCAACATTCCATAGAAAATGGAGCAGAAAATAGTTTTGACTTCAAAACCTGCATATGAAAATATCAAGGCACACAAAGAAAGGATAAGGGGGGAAAAAAATCCAAACAGAATAGAGATTCCTTGAGAAAACAAACCTGTTGCACAGCAGCAGGATTCCCTGGCTGTGCAGGGCACGTAAATGGCCTGCCCTGCCCTGGGCGGGCTGCAGGAGACTGGGGTGCTCGGCCCAGTCTGGTACTTGCAACTGTCCAGATGGAAGATGTCTGTCCACGTATCAGGGAATGAGCAGAGAGATGCCCCAGAGGAAGAGGTGCAGAACAATAAGATAATTCCATAACCAGTTTATTTATTAGTATTTATATCTATAGTTACACCCAAATACAAAAATAGGTTTAGATAGGCTAGTAAATAAAACTTTGTCTAACTGGGTAACTTGGAAATTGAGGAAATTAAAACTGTCACCCCTTAACAGCATGTGCCATCCATATATTACTTTATTTAGAAATAATTTACATTTTCAACTATTCCTGAAAACACACAAAGCCAGGTAACTCCAAAGTAATGATTTCTCTGACAGTCTTAAAAAAACAGTCACTGTAACAAACAACGTACACATCCTTTAGGCCGGCCAGTTGTGACTGGAGAGCGCCAAGGAAACCAGAACACAAGATAACCTCTGGTTCAGCAGCCCTTAGAACTGCATAATTCAAAAATATCATCTAAAACATTGTTTTTGTCAATGAAGCGGACACCTGGCAATGAAAAAAAGAGAGGCAACATAAAAAACCAACCCCCCACAAAATCTCCAACCACCAGCTCATTAAAATAAGAGAAGGAATGGCAGAAAAGGTTCAAGTTGTTTCAGTGGCCTTGGCCTTGCTGGGAACTCTGTCCAGGATCCTACGGAGATCTGATTTAAATACTTGGAACGTGTTTACTCTGGAGATATCTTCCACAGTGTGACAAAACCTTGACTGCAAAAACATACAGCTCATCCTGAACTCCAAGGGAAAGACTGTCAACTCAGACATAGCCCAGGAGATTGAGATATAAATGGAGTAACAGCAACAGCGTGAAATATTGTGAACAGTGTGAAATACAGTGTGAAATATTACACTCATTACAAAGCAGTATGCTCCAAAGCCTCTCCCTTTATCAAGCCTCATCTATAATTTGACAACAAATGGTATTCTAGGAGGATACTACTTCTTTTTAAAGAGACTGCATTATTACCAGATCAATTTTCATGAGAAGTCTGACATTAATACCTTGTTATGAAAATCAGGTTATTCATAAGGTATTAGACCACATTTCTGCAGTGAAGCCTCGGTTCTTAAGGTAAATTGCCAAACCATTATATAACATCAACTTAATTTTGATAAATAATCTAGCTTGGAAGAAAAACAGTATGTTTAGCTGTTAAAAATTATATAAATATATCTTTAGCATAATAGAAAGCAGAGTTCCAAGCAAGGGAGTCACTGAAGTGGAATAAATCTGTTCAAAATGGAGGATATTACCTATTACTGAAAAGCACCACTTAAAAAGGTTATTTGAACTGACCTAAAAGAAAAATATTATCGTTGCAATCACTAAGCTCATACAAATACTTAGTTTTATATTCATACAAAAATTTTTAATCACACAAATACTTGTTTTAAATTATAAGGAATGTAACCAAGTTGCTTCTGTAGTTGGAAGGCTATCCTCATCCAAACCAGTTAGTCCATGGAAGACGTTCCTTTCCCCAAGTGGGAGTTATATCGAACCTAATTATTTTCAATAACGTAATGACCAAGATATATGCTAGCACAGAAAAATCCACATGTTCAGAAGTTATAAATCCACCCTTGTTGCATTAGTCTTAACTTTGTAGTCTACTGGTAGCCTAATTATATAAAAGAAATTATTAGGTGCATAAAAAGGCTCAGCGTAAGGACCTACATTACCTTGTGAGGTTGTCGTTTGGGTTTTTTTTATTCCCCTCCCTTTTGGGGGGTGGGTGGGTGTGTGTTTGGCTTTTTAGGCCATCTCTGTATTTAATTCAGGAAACAGCAATTTTCTTCAGGAAGCACTCCTGACTATTCTTTTCAATCTCTATTTTGCCTCCCCTCCCCCCCTTTTATTTTAACCCTAGCATTTTTTTCATGTTCTTTCATTTCTTTTTCCTGTGTTCTCACCATTGTAAGTGGGAGAAAGAGATAGCCACAGGATTCTGCACACATCTATTTCTCCATTTGTCCTACCTCTATTTTTGACCTGGTTTCACTGTTTGAAATCCCACATAGCGTTTGACACAATCTTAGAGCGCTCTTGAGGCTCGCGTCGAAAAAAGATTTCAAGAAAATACATTAACTTTTCAGGAATACTAGAACTCCCTGTGAGGTGTTTCAAACAATTTTTCTTCTGTACTATGCCTTGTTGGGCTGCCTCATATCTTACACCTGCATTGAAGGCTCCACGCCTTATCATACTAGGTGCGGGCCCTCTGATATCCTAATATTGGGATTGCCATTCAAACCTTTCTGTTTTGTTACATAGAGACCTATATAGATCATGATTGAAATGCGCTGATCACATACTTTCTAAGGGCATACCCTCTTAAAAAAAGCACAATTACACAAAGTCTAGGGATACAGATTTTAGTGGGCCCTGAGCAAAGTTAGCAGAAAGGCACTTAAGGTAATACTGATCAAACGGCAACAGAAATAAAAACCACAAAGTCCAGGCTAGTTTCCTACATTCAGTTTTGACTTCCATTCATTTTTATATCTCCTCCTCAGAGTTTTTTCTCTCAGAGTTGGGATCAGCTACTTGTCGCTAAGAAAGGAGTGGCTTTACAAAAGAAATGTGGGCACAGACGCAGTAGGGTCGGGAAGACTGAGCTATACTCGGGGTCCAGTTGCTACAGCGAGACGAGCTCATACTAGAAACAAGATATGTCTGTTTAATGAACCATAGAATCCCAGACTGGCAGGGGCTGGAAGGGACCTCTGGAGCTCACCCCGTCCCACCCCTGCTGGAGCAGGCACCCCCAGAGCAGGGGCACAGGGCCGCGTCCAGGCGGGGGGTGAATGTCTCCAGGGAAGGGACCCCACAGCCTCCCTGGGCAGCCTGTGCCACTGCTCGGGCACCTGCACAGGGAAGGGGTTTGTCCTCATGTTCAGGTGGAGCTTCCCGTGTTCCAGCTTGTGCTCATCACCCCTTGGCCTGGCGTTGGGCACCACTGAAAAGAGTCCGGCCCATCCTCCCGACACCCACCATTCAGATATTTGTAAGCATTGACAAGAGACCCCCTCAGCCTTCTCTTCTCCAGGCTGAACAGACCCAGGTCTCTCAGACTTTCACTCTAGAGCAATTAACAAATGGATCCAAAAATATCAGATAGCAAGACTAGGATACAGGTTTCCAAGTTCCATTTACCTTATTGTAGGTTTTTAACAAGACGTGTTTTTTCTAGTTATAATCCAGTTCAAGCAGGAATTTGTTAATATAAATTCTGTAATCTGCGCTATGGAGCCGGTCAGACAGTGTGACCACGTAAACCTCTTCCAGTTTTACAATCAATGACCTATTAAATTGAATCAGCAATTACTGAACAAATCTGAGATCCCATATAAACTCAAAAGTACTACTTTCTTTTTATATCCCCTCAACCTAATTCAACTCCTTAACTTATTCTAGTACCTGCCCTTGTCCCCCAACAACACCCTTGTGCAGGATCAGGAGCCTTGTCTGGAAGACTGAATCGGAAAGTGGACTCCCGAGGGATGGCTCATCTGCTGACCATTTCCAGCGACAACGATGGGAGCTACAGGGGTTAGAAGGATCTGGCCACCAGGCTGAACAACACAGTGAATTTCACTCACAGGGAGTAACCAAAAATCATTATTGGAAGTTCTAGTTTGGCTGAAATACTCGTTCAAAATCTCAGCATGTGAGAGTTCTGGAGTACTTGCATTGCTGTCTGCTCACAATATGACCCTTGATCTGCCTATTTAGCTCAATGGCATTATCTTTTTATGTATTTCACCAGAATTTTTGCGGCTAGTACAATCCACTCAATTACTTTATTTTTTGTAAAGCAAAAAATTAATCTTATTCATCTGATAACTTGTTTGATATACAAAAATACATTCCATTTTTGTCCCCAGTCAAAGCTACTATCCCTGGCATACTCAAATCATTTTTCCTACCGGTTATGCTTTATGGCTTTATTTTTTTTTTAATTCAGCAACTTGCACTAGTTCTGTACATGGCCTCTGATTTTACTCCCCTGTACACCACCTCAGTGGTGTCAAGCCAGTGAAAGCTATTTAAAAAAAATCAAAAGCAAAAAAAAAAAAAAAGCCAGTACCGGTGAAAGGACTGTGCCTTATGGCACGCATATCCTTTAAGGACTTGGGAAAGGTAACTTGACCCTGCTCCTTGATGGAACGGCATACTGATGATAGGAACATTACCAAAAAAGCAGCACATCTCCCAACCGCTGGGTGTAATGGTCCAGCCTAGAAAGAGCAGAGGAGGTGAGAAGCTTTTCTCCTGCTGAGGAGCTAGCAGAGTAGGAGCTAGCTGGAAGTCAGATTTGGGGGAAACGGGAGCTGGGGGGCCCTGGAAACCCTTCCAAACAATTGGGCCTGAGCATGAAGACTGGGACAAGACCCAAACACGTACCAGTTCTCCCCTTTCCTTTCTCCCCTTCCTCTGCCACCCGCCCAACCATCTCAAACACCTCTAGGAAGAAGCCGTGGATAAGGCAGCAAGCCCTGCCTGACCTGCACCCACTGCTCAGACCACAGAGCTCTTGCCTGAGACCAAAACTATCTCAAGGGCACTGAAGATGGCCTGGGATTCCTCTGGTAGTTTATTTTCAGCTGAATTACAAGGTGGTTCTTGTTCTGCCTGCAAAATGAACTCTAACAGGAGTAGCTATGACAATCGTTGCCTACCTGGCAGGTGGCAAGGACACACTATAGACTGGTTTACAAAACCAGGCCAAATCATCCTGAAATGTACTGCACTTACATCAGCAGTTACATATGCCATCAGTGCTCTCCTTACTTTCCTGTTCAAAATTTACAGTAAGCCTAAGAAATCACAGGCAATGACCATGCACTCTGTAACTCGCGCTACTCTGCGTGCAGTTCCGCGTTATCCGCGCGGAATACACTGAACCTCAAAGGCCAACAAGAACAACCAACTTCCGAAAATAACGTTTAAACTTTGAAATAAAACGAGTTACTGCACAATTTTGTACTAATACTCACAAAGACAAAGATTACTTGCGATCAAAGGGAAAAAGAAAGCTACTCTAAGTTTTTCAAGCTCTGTCCTACATTTCGGTCTGTAATGATATTAACAGATCACAATTCCCAGTCTTCCAATTCGTTTGCTACCACACAGCTAGACCGAGCATATGACATTCTCTTCGTTGTAACCCTTCGGAGAAAACCAGATAAATAATAGAAACAAATTTCTTTCATACCAATCAATACTTGTTCGGCTGTAACCCAGCTTAAAAGTCAGTAATGTAAACGGGTTTTTTTTTATGGACACGAGAAATTATTACTAATTTAGCAGAGGTATTTGAAAGAACCTGCAAAAGGGAACACAGGATTATGACAATCTACCGAACAATATGCATTTAAAACGCGGGCAATGAAGATCTCGGCATCTTTGCCGTCCTGACTACACTAATATCATCCTTTTTCCACGTTAAAATGCCTGCTAGTCTGTGAAGCAGGTTAATGTTATTCACATTCAGATGACAAATACACGGGGCTATAATACATGCTTGTGTCCCTTTTGCTTCTATTAAGTAACACGCGACAAAAATAGAACAAGTCATCGCATGCTGCTGACAGTTTTGTAGATTTTTAAGTCTTTTGATTTACTGCCTTTTCTTGTTTCTGCTTTTATCTTTTGAAATATTTCCCCTAACTTGAGAAGTATTCTCCAGGTGTGCCATTTATGAAAATCAAAATTACTAAATGGTTCCCCAAACCAAAATAAATATGTAAACAAACAGAATATTCCTTGGGCCAGCTAGAATTTAACAGAGACACTTGCAGCTGAAAAACCAAGACTGCTGACCTCAATCACTCTGATCTAATTAAAGAAAATGGGTTAGAAAAGCAATTTTACCACAAACCCACTAATATCCTTGTGTTTTGAAAGACCTGTTCTGCTTATTCTACAATAAAATGCATGTTTCTTAATATGTTTACAATCACAATTCCAATAAAAATAAATACTTTTACTCATACTTGAAAAATATTTTATTTAAAAGCAATTGCCCGGTGTGGAATATGTATATTTTAAAGGTTAAGCCTATCATACTAGCAGGTTTTCAATATTTTAAAAAAAAAAAAATCCATGTGAAAGCACAGACAAACCATCACATACCCATATCTCTGCATAATTATAGAGGAATACAGGAACTCTGACTTGAAGCCTAGCAACAGTATCCAAGTATTAGTTAGTCTGCTAATCAACTACCAAAAACTCGCACACCAGCTCAACGTGTTTCATTTTTCTAAAGCAAAAAGGCAAACAAAAACAAAACAAAAGAATCCTACTGCTTCTAGCTTCAGAGCTACTGAAGGACAAGATGTACAATATAAAACAAACCTTGTTCACTTGAAGAAGAGCAACCCATGTCATTTAATCCATCTGAAAATTCATCTCATCACAAAGCACCAAGGCAAAAGAGATTTAAAAATAGGTTATCCAAGTCAAAGGATTATCAGCTTGCAACATACTTAATATCTGCATATCTGTATCTAAAGAAAGCTTCAATATTCTTACATATATGATTGGGGTTTGTACCTCCATCCTATAGAAGCCATAGTACATTCTGTATAGCAAATGCTTCCTAGATCTGCTGTGCTCATTTACTCACAGACAGCTGCAGGCTGGATGAAAACAATCAGGGATTAACTTTTCTGTTCATCACATCTTTTAATCCATTACTTTCTCTTAGTTTGCAATAAATAAATGCATGAAGTTAAATAAATTATAAGTGTGCTATAGCTAGTTAAAAAAAAGTAGTTTAAAAAGGGTATTTTTTTTTTTTTTTTATTTTTTTTAACGATGTGTAACTGCTGTGCTGTACATCGGGAGTACGTGCAATGCCTTCCTCCAAACAGAAAAGAAGATGGAACAATAGTCACTGAGCTGCAAGATACTTCTGGGTTCCAAAGACATTAGAAATAAGTGATAATTAAAATAAGCTGCTTTAATGTTGTTATTATTCCTCAAAAACACAATTTGGGGGCATGATGAATTGCGGTAATCTGAGAAGCTATAAGAAGTATTTCATACTGCTTGTAAAACAAGTTTCTAAGAACCTTACAGTAATAGGTTTTCTTGCTTTATGAAAAATATTATTTTAATTTGTTTCAAATACGATTAATTTTTAAATGATACAGCAATTTCCATTCACCTTTCAAACATCTGTCAAGAAAACAAAGGGGATTCCCCAATGTTCAGAACCTCATAAAAGAAATAAATACAATGAAATCTGGATCTTGCCTTCAATCCTTTACTGATATCCTTTCCCCCTCCCCGCTGAACCCTCTATCTTTATGCATGATTTATTCTTGCACAACTGCATCATCCCTGTGTGAAATAAGACTAACATGAACTTTCTCTGTTAATGACAGCAAGGTGTCTTTTATTGTACTAAGCCACAGGAATCATGTGCGAGGCTGTTTTTTCTCAGTTTGTTTCTGAAAATGGCAGCACAGAGTCGAAAAAATAGTAACCTGTGCTAAATACTTTTCATGCCACGGTTTCAACAAACTGGTCACCAGACACCTCACGTACCTCCCGAGATGGAGCGATTAATTGGAAACGGGTGGTGGAAAAGGAGCAAGGTAAGGAAGCAGCGGCTCGCTGATACAAGAAGGGAGAGCATGCGTGAGAGAACCCACACGATTCTGAACTTTCAGAGGAAAAGGTCACATTTTTTAATAGGATGGAACAACTAACAGATTTTTATGCTGCTATCGTGGCTAAGCGGAAGCAGGTTCTGTGAAACTCCAGTTTGCTGGGAGACACAAGGGCTCACAGCCAAAAAGGGATATAACTGCTTTAAGTGCAATCTCGCCTGAACGTTTACGCGCTGTAGATCAGAGCCATGAGGACAGTCAGCGGGTTTGCATCCCAGGTCTCCCCCTTCCACAGATCGCCCTCATTTCATCATGAGCTTCCTCTGTGAAATTACCCAAGAGGCAGAGAGCTGCACCAATCCAGAACGAGGATGTAGAGAGATGAGGCTTTCTCCAGCCTGAAGAAACAATGTGGAGCCAGGCAGGTAGGACCGTTGTGGTACGTGCTCTTCAACCAAAGTGCTGCCGCTCAGAGCTGTCACAGAGTACATCTAGCAGCTCCGACCCCTCCTGATGGTTTTGAAACCCTAAGTGACCTTACCTATCTTGAAACACGCTCAGCTTCGCCAACAGAATGGCCTCAATAGCTCAGTTGTACATAGCTGAGAAACCTTACTGGCAAAATCTCCTCTTTCTATTTTTCAGATGACCAGGTAGGGACTCCCTGGATTAATCACATTGCCAATGGCACCTACATCATCTGTCTTGGATACAAACTTTAATCCAGTTTGCTTCTATAAAAGGGAAGCAGGCAGACTTTGCCTCTCTGGCTGAACGTGTATGCTTGCATTGGCCCTAAGTAGAAGCCTTTATCTGGCAAGATCTGAGTGAGATGCCCAGACATCGCACACCTCAGACAAACATCCCTCTCTTACAGACAGATGTCACACTACTCCAGTAACATGGGTCACTGGTTTTGCCTTTTTTGACTCTAAAATTGATATTTTTACATTTTCCCTTTTTTACAGAACAGTGTGAAGTCTTCTGATTATTGCAAAGAAGCTTATTTTATATATGCCTAGTTTTTCAGCATTTCAACACACTTGTCTAATCTAAGTGCTTTATCATTAAAGAAAAACGAAGAGCAATCTCAGAGATTTGAACTGTAGAACCAAGATTTAGTAGTTCTGCTGTAAATCAGAATTTTCTACTGCTAGAGGACACCCTGGTCCTTTTCCACCTGAGCTGCTTCCCCACAATCTTCAACAATAGGGATAGTCTTACCATTACAGTCTGGCAGAGATTCAGGCCAAGTAAAAAAGAAAACAAGAAAAGAAAAAGAATCCCTTTAAGACATGCAATTCAGCCTCTCCTAAACTGAACAACCCCAGACTTTGCGTACGGCTTAAAATGGCACGCTACTCTAAATGCCAATGAAATGCAGTTGGCAGACAAAGGTGGAATCGATAATAAGTGACATACCCAGCACTTAAGCGTATATCTTTATTTGTGTGGAGCTCTTGCGGACCAGTGCACTGAGGTGTAGTGCTTTTGCTGACTCCTCCCTTGACTCCACCAGCAGTGACACCCTCCTTCTGCAGAAAGGTTAAGCTACGACCTCTGCTACTGAACAAAGCGGCTCATTCACCGCAATGCACCGCACAGGCTCATGAATCATAAGCATTATATTACTGCTCTTACATCCTTATAACGGCAGTTTTGGCAACGTTGCTTGAAACAGCTTTGTGACTACCGACTAACTGGAAGACACCCACATAATACCTTCTGCATTGCAAGTACAAGCAACTTCCTACTGCAGTAGTTTGGGACAACAAAATTAGCTAAGAATAATGTTAATTAGCACATGTCAAAGCAGATGGACACAGATAGCGTAGTTCCTCATTGTGTAAGATTAGAGATTTCAAGCAAATATTATTTTTCATATTTCAGATACTTCAGTCTGAAAAATGTAAAAACTTGTTTCTGTCACCAGGCAAAAAACTGCTCTTGAAACTACGAAGTTAGGTCCAGCCTCCAGTCACTACCACCAGTTAAAATTTTCCCATCCTGAGGACAACATACCCAGGATGCAGGTAGATTCCTTTCAAAACAAAAAATAGCGTTGCCGTTTATATTACTCAGGTGTATATTAGGCTCACATTTAAAAGTATGTATAGCTAAAGATACTGTGTATAAAGACCACTGAAAGTTAAAAGATTAGGTCAGAATTGTTCCAAGAGCAACATGGAGCTTCTCCCAATGAATCAAGAGCTATGTGGAGTCTATCCCAATGCATCACCAACCCCTCCTTCCAATGTTGGATAATTCGCAACTCTTGTGAATAATTATGACTATCATTGACAAGCTTACTCTTAAATGACTGAACAGCTCATCATCTACCAGCTTAAACCTCCACAGAAAAAGAGACCCATCCAAAGGTGCACATATCCCAAAGACCTCCCCACAGTAGTAACGTACTAATTATTAAATGAGTCTAAAACAATTAGAAAATATAAAGTAATTACAATTATTAAATGAGCCTAAAATAATATCAACAAGGTTAATGAACTGGCTCAGTATCAAAATTCAATAGCTAACCAAAAATACACTTTCTGAGGGACGAAAGATGAAACGTTTCTCAAGACACATCATAGTATGATCTGTCCTTCTTGTCTTCATGAGGATCCTTCTTAAGCTCTTTGCTATTGCTTCCCGCTCTGTTGCCTCTGGGCTCTAAGAAGGTACGTTACTCAAATGATACATGGCGGAATATATCCAAAACTACACGAATACAGCGGATAACCAGACAAGTAAGATAAAGAAAAGCCAGTTTGTTGAAGTTCAAATGCTGGCATTATTCTGCATGTTCATCATCATATTAGCTCTCAGGTTTTCTGCTCAGGATATTGTTCTTTATTTATTAAAACTGGGAGACATTCCAGAGGTAGACATTTCAATGACTTCACTTTTTTTTTCAAGTAATAAATCTTAAGGAACAAATGTCTGGCTAAATTAAATTAGCTGGGAGGAAACATCACAACGTAATGCTTATTCTTTAAGACAAATCTGCTAATTTAAATAGTTACGCGCAATCCACCAGCATCTTGCAAAAAATGCTCATCAATCATGGAACTACCAATATTTCTGGTTTTCAGTGGAAAAGTGAAGGCATTGGGAAGATTCAAAGAATCTTCCCATAGAATATATTTTCTAAGCGTTTTTCTATAAATCACAAAATCCTGCAGTAAGTTTTTAGTCAGCAATAGTAAGTTCTGCCTAAAGACTCAGCCACATGGCTATCACCAGTTTCCTGGACTGAGTCTCATCCATCTACTTCATAACGATATTTCAGTTTCTCCCACCTATTGACATAACTTGGAACCTGCACTCGTCGGGGCAAAAGAAAAGCAGTGCAGAACTGGTCAGTCCAAAACCTGATGGCGTTAACATCAGCACGGTTTCACACTAAACAATTTGGAGGCTACTGCTTGTAAGTGTATTGTAAGCGTTAATTGTACTCAGCAGTTACTCACCCTGTAAATGTATGCACAATTAATACTAGCAAGCCGTTCCTTTACCAGCCTTTTTTCTTTTATTGCACACAACTATTTCTAAGAGAACAAAGTCCATTTAGAGAAACATAAAATATAAACCTGTGTACTGTCTACATGCAGCACTTGTTCTGCACTGACCCTACACACAAGCCAAAATATCAAGTACTCACACGGCAGGAACAAAGGGAACGTTTGAATCTGAACAAGCATTTCCTTTCGTTTCAACAACTTCACTAAGTTATGAAACCATTAGCCACATGTAAATATAAATCACAATAAGATGCTCACCCTATTAGGAATAACTGGTCCATTTACAGTTAATTTTTTACATCAGATTTTTTATAAATACACAAGGTTGATGAATTCTTACATGGAAAGGAACTCTCCCACTTCCTCATGTAAAAACTTTCCAAAACTTTTATGCAGAAGTTAGGACTTTTATGCAACGGGTCCTCAGTTTTCTCAACGCATACTGCAAAGAGCTGAAAGTATCACAGTGCTAAAAGAATTCACATTACTGCAGACTTTTTAACTATATCCCTGCAGATCAGATGCAGCTGGGAAGGGAAATGGAAAGGAAGCCTTAATCCAGAGCAAGTCTTTCACACTCCTAAGCTTCATGTGAGCTGGCGTAGTCTTCCAGATAAATTAAATACTATCAAGTCATAGATTTGCACCACTGAGTTAAACGAGGGCAGGAGACTATACAGACCCTCCTGCTTTGAAAAGAATGCCTTTTTTCGTTCAACTTCAGGACGTTTCTGTGGAACTTCAATTAACTTGGATTAAAGCATTTTAATTCAATTTAATTAAAGTGTATTAGAAATTACTTTTATCAAACTCGGTTTTATTTTAACAGCAAAGAAGATCTTTAAAAAGCCTTAAGGTTTTTTGTCAAGGGCCCTTAATGCCTGTCGCCAGACTTCATCCAGTGCATCACATTGAACTCAGTGAGAGGAGATGGTTTTATGGATATGGAGAGACAGTTTCTGCCACATATTCGTTTAATTGCAGAGAAGCACCTTTCTTTTTCTTCTTCTGCCCAGTTACTCCTACCTGAGAACTGCTTTAGGCTGATGCCAAACCAGCCTGCAAGAGCTAATTGGGCCAGGTACGTGGATGCAAATTAATCTGTTACAAACTGGCTAATATGTACCAATAAAGCATCTACCACTCTTCCGCATTACTTATCAAATTTTCATTTTCAAAGCACAGCTTGAAAACATTTCAGCTTTTTTCCCCATCTTCATTTTTTAAAGAAAAGTTACTTTTAAAATCTCCCTGAAATGATACTGCCATCAGCCCCATAGTCATAGCTCACATAGCATCAATTTAGCACCTTTGCAAGATCTTGGTTTAAGCATGCATAACTTATTTTCAGCATCTGGAAATATTTTGCTTACCGATATCAGCTTCCCTGTGATTCTTGATATATTCAGCGAGCTCAAAATTTCCCGCTATTATAGCCACCTGAAGGATTGTAAAGTAGTTACAATTAATATATCGCCATCACTTATTAAGTAGGAAAACATGCATATTAGATTACTGACAAACATCGTACAAACACATTTTCACTTCACGAAATGGAGTAACTGTTTATAACTTCTATTCCGCAACTACTACACGCAATACGTTTCTGAAACAATGTTGAGAAATGATATCTCAATCTATTTGTAAGCAGCGCTGCCAGTCCCCCAGCTCCCCATTACCAAGAACGCTGCGATCGTGGATGCCTCAGGAGACTGCTGGAAGAGCTGTGCCTTTTCATGTTGTGGCACTCAAAACCAGCAGTGAACATTAAACACACCGTCCCCAAAGCTCTGGGAGCTGTAGTGACGTGTGGAGAATGCTACAGGAGCAGGCTTGGAGAAACATGGTTAAGATATTATTTCCCTTTAATTGCTCCTGCCTCGCTACTTACCCGAGAAAGGAAAACAGGGGCTACAATGCAACGTACGTGGAATAACCAGAGAATAAGTACCAAGAGCTACAAGTATCCAGGGACCACTACAACACCAAAAAAGACTAAAAAAAGAGGAATTGGAAAAGCTTATGCACATGTATAGAATTTAAAGTGTTTTAACAAAGATAGTTCTAAAATGATAATTTTCTTTTCATTTATTTCCCCGTTGTCAAACACAGATGTGTAACTATCTATTCCAAATTCTCATCTAAACGCACTTAAAAAGAGAAACAGCTCCACTGGATAGGAAGAAAGTGATTTGGTTATGCCATTGCTGTCTCCTCCCTTTTTCTTCTTCCCCTATTTTTGTGCTGAATATTCAGCAATTGCTTTTTTCCTGGCTCCATTTTGCAGCTTTATATTATGACCGATATCGTTCCCCTAATGGCAGGCGGCTTTCCTGATGCAGGCAAAAGCGAGAAGCTGGGCTCACCTTTCACATTGAAGTTTCTACATATACAGGGTGCAGGCAAAAAAACCACATTTAAGAAAATCTTATTTAAAGACTCCCCTGATATAGGGGCTAGTGTCAGTCATGAGAAATGATTGAAAACTCAGGGACCTTTCTGAGCTGATGACCAAGTAAGATTATCTTCTGGTTTGTACCACTCCACAAACCTCAGGGATGAAGAGCAATGCAAAGGAAGACTAAAGTGCTGAAATGGTTTTAGGGAGGTTAATGTCAGCAACATCCCTTCATGTAACAAGCGTAAGACCTTATTTCTGCACTTACCACAGGATACTGAACGACAATTTTATTCACTAGCAACCAAAACAAACTAATATGGAGATCCTGAGAAATGAACACTTTACACACAAGCAACAAACTACAGACAGAAAATCTTGACCATTATGTATTTAGGAGTTTCCAAATCTGCTCTAAATGGTAGAGTCAAAGCAGGCTTAAATCATGAGTCACGACCATTACATCCATTTCACCTGAAAATAAAATAATTACACATGATTTTCTGCACTTTTCATTCAGCATCGATCATTTCCTCCTTCTGCCATTAGCACATCTCACGAAGGGCTCTGAGTGGCCTCACCACCTATCCCACCGCATCGCTGGAAGACGTCTCACGGAAACGCAGTACTAGGAAGACTATTTGCTACAGGCACGGGTGCACTCGCTGCCTTAGAAAAAAGAGCTCACTGCAACACTCCTAATTAAAGCTAGAGGGGATTGTTGCAAGTCAGATTCTTACACTCTTCTCCCCTCTACAGTCCTGGTGACTTCATTTTACGGCCTTTCTTTAGACCCAAGACTCCCATTGTATTAGTCCTTATGCTTCACGCCATTACTCAGGAATCACTTTCTGTGCACAGCCCTGGAAATGCTTGTGGAAGGACTCGGCTTTAAACAAATGGTGTAAAATACAGAAAAATAATCTTGGATTTTAGCTTTTGGTCCTAAGCAAGCAATAGTTGGTCTAGAGAGAGACAGACTGATTTAGTTTAGGTTGTAAGGTCGAGTGGTTGGTAAAGTACAATTACTCTATTTTAAGTATAATACAGTATCAGAGTAAGTTTTTTAGATTATCAAACCACTTTTAAACCAAACAACAGAACATAGGATTTATCATATTTATGCCCTGAATCCAGGTTTTCCCCCAATTTATTTTTTTTTCTTTTTAATGCTTTTCAGGTTCTGTCTTTTTTTTCTTGGCAAATTGTTTCTTGTTTCATTAAAAACATTCTATCCAACATAAAGGCTAAACACAGCAATTACATTTTCTTTTCAAGTGTATCTATTTCATGGCAGAAATCGTATTCCACATTTGTATAGCACCTAGCAGTTATACTCAATACGTGTATGTTTGGGTTTTAAAATAATCCTCAGTCAGCAGCCATGAGCATGGCATATGCAGTATAATAATTTTCATCCTTTAAGTAATTAACCAGTGTATAATATCACCATACTTACTAGTGATAATCATATAATTATTTTCTCATTACATTATTAACAGTAAGAAAAGCTTTGCTTTGAGTGCTTCTCAGTTGTGTTATGTCAAATGTTGATGGATACTTGGGAGCAAAACGCATGACAATGAATCAGTAATAGTGGTTCAACTCAGTCCCACTTCTGCTTTTAGACTGCAGTTGAAAAAAATAGTGTTTCTTCTCAGATATGTAATAAAGCCATCCCTGGAGGTATTTAAAAGATGTACAGACATCGCACTTCAGGGCATGGTTTAGGAGACATGGGGCTGTTGGGCTGACAGTTGGACTTGATGATCCTAGAGGTCTTTTCCAAACTTAATGACTCTGTGATTCTAAGACGTCCGCATGCCGTAATATCTGCAAACATCAGGGAGGTCAGTGACAGAGGCAGGCTGGTGCCCTGCAACCTTGTCGCCAACAGAGCTAATTATCCATCTGAGAATTACTATTTTAACCATTAGTAAGATGACCTTTATTCCAGGAACTACTCCTGAAATAAACTGCTTCTCAGCATGGATAACATATCAGAATCTGGCCCCCAGCCTCCTCTGCACAGCTTCTAAAGCTTAACTCATGAGTCTCCCTGGCAAAGAGCACTACGAAAGCAACAGCGGAGCTGTACAAATACTCTCTCTTCAACATCACATTCTGCAGCCAGCTTGGTTCAGGTTCATTAAAGCAACATTTGTGTGTAGATCAGGGGTTTTCTCTACATTATAATACCTCTCTTCAGCATTACCCCTAATTAGCATGCAAAATTCAAACAGGGGATTCACCAGTGACAGGCAGCTCGCTAGACAGCAGCCATGTTACTCAAATCAAACGATTTTTCATACAGAGTAGATTTTAAATCTCAAGTATAAACATGCCGTTCAAGTGATAAACACATTTTATTACTTGAAAAAAGATATTGCCAGATAGCTAAGAGACAGCTTGACAGAGAATTGTTCCTGTGCTTGCTTCTTAATCAAGCACTAGATTCAGCAAGCTCAAGGTACCATTTCCCTCAATTTCATTTACTTCAATTCGCTAAAAACAGTATGTAAAATTCTAACAGCAAAAATGATGGAAAAATATGTTAAGATCTAAAGAAAGCAAGAAAAAGTAAAAAAGTACAAATATTTCTTGGCATAACATCAATGTACTTCACTTGAATTTGATGGGTAAAGAGTGTGGGAGAAAGTGAAGTCAGAGAAAAATCTGAAAGATACAAAATTATTCTCATTCAATTTTTATAGTTGCAAACTACAAAGCACAGCAACCACAGCCTCTTTTCCATCACAATTTATCTTCAGCCAAAGTTATAGTATGTTCAAATAAAACTATAAGTGTGAATGAATTAGGGCAAGGGAACGGTCTTCACAAGATCCAGGGCTCGAACCAAATTAAGGTGGTGTAAAGTCTCCCCTCAATTAAGATGAAAACTAAATCAGAACCTTACTGAAGTTCTATAATCGTACTAAACCTCCTTGTACTTTCAGAATAAAAATACCAATATATCTTCGCAGAAAATACGCTTCATAATGTACACGTGTTTACATCGCCATATTTTGCTTTTCAGGATGTTCTGTAGGCAAGTGCCAGATTTCTAACTGAGGGGTTATGGCAGGAAAGAAGGGTTCATTTGGGGATCGTTTGGATCACAAGACATCTCTTCTTGACAAAAGTAGCACAACCAGCAAAACTGCAGTGAAAGTTTTTTTTCCAATTCCAGTAGGAAATGGATTCCAGACATCAAAATGCATCACATGCATGTTTACAGACATGAAATATTACCATGCGAGGCTGGAGGTAGCACTTCATAACTAGAGGCTACCCATAGACTCTGTTACGCTGAAGCTTCAAAAATTGCAGCTTTTTAAAAACTGCACATACAGCAGTCTTACTACAACTCAGGTTCTTTCTTTCCTGCAGCAAATATCCTTTCATTTTGTCCTTTCACCACAGACAAGACACCTACCTTGCATCAAAAATCTGCATGTCCTTAGTCACATTATTCTGTAAACCCGATAAAACCTGTTTATGCATCATCAAAAAAAAAAAAAGGAACAGTCATCTACATTTTCCACTAAAACCTGCTTTTTATTTGCCCTGTTTTTAAAGGGCGTATTTACTTTGCAGCAGCTCCAGAATCAGAAAGGCTGCACCTGCGGCATCACAGCACGGTGTCAATCCAAGTCCAGCTGAAAAGCATGACTACGTAGTTCAAGTACAGTGCTTTCAGACCCAACCCGGGATCTTTATCGGCCACACTGATAGTCGGTTGGGGTCTCTGCCACACCCCCTCCTGCACAAGTAGTACGATTTTTGTACATATACAAAGAACCGAAACTCTCTTGGGTTCTTTTAATCATCATTAGAGGCAATGTTATATGAATGATAGTAACCAAAGTGAATCATTTACCAGCTCCCTCCCCCCCAAGTTTAACTGACCCCACTAAGGGCGTTAACACGGGCACCCAATTACATCCAAATTACATTTGATAACATACGTGACTGACCTGAGTAAGTACGTATGCTTACAACGGGGAAGTGAGCAGAAAGTAAAGCTGAATGGGAAAACATATCTTAGTAGGAGGTAATTCATACAAAATCAAAAGAAAACAAGGTAAACCCATGCAGCTAGATTGGCGGTATCACCGCCTATTTCCACAATACTCCGTCTTCATAATGTCATCCTAACAAGATGTTAATGGAGTCACTGAAACAGGCCACAGCTGAGATGCACTCAGAGGGCTGTCAAGCGCCAAGCCACGGGGTTAATGACTCTGGGCAGGGCAGCTGAGTGGAGACGAGAGCCGGTTGTCACTGTCAGGGTCCCTAACGCAGAGCGTGACCAGAAGCTGTGTGTTTGTATGGAGATTTGCTCTGCCTCGGCAGAAGCAAAGCTTGGGACAGTCACCCCATCGTCTCACTGTCTCCCAGACAGATGTTTCTTTCAAATGATGCAGCTGCTTACGGTGCATTACTATTTGCCACGCCAGGCAATGCCAGATGCTCTGCCACCAATTTAGCGCGGAAGGGAAGGAGTTTAATTGACACTTGGCTAGTTGCTATGGATGGTAACCAAGTGACAGCTCGGTGAAGTAGAAACTTCAATGAATGAAGTAGCTGTGACGCGGAGGCTGGCGGGGAGCAGGCAGGAGACGGGGCACCATGTGAGTGCTAGGCCAGCACAGGGCACTGGGCAAGGAATGACAGACTAACCGGTGAGGTGGCTTTAGGAGGGTATTACTTTCTCCTGGCATAGCATTATGCCCGTCCTCCGGTTTCCTGATATTTACAGTCGGAAATGTATACAGGCACTTTTTAAGTTGGCTTTCAGAAATCAGTTCAGAAATTAAACATTTGATGCATCTGGTTAGTTCTGCTTTCCTGAACCTTGTTCCCCAAAGAAATTTAGTTTAAATGATGGCAAATAAGACTCCTTTGCGTAAACAGTGGAACCTGACAGATGTCCAGTCTCAGGCTTCAGCGTGACAGAGTTTCATAACGTTTTCAGACTCTGGACCAGATATAAGCAGCAGCACTGACTCACCGACAACTTACTTGTCAGCCTCATAAATGCAGTTGTCAATATATCAGTTACTTCCATTCAAGTATTTATATTTTTTGATTGTGATTAATGCAGGTTTTTGTTCCTTTCAGGAAATTGGAAGTTATATATACACTTTACCTGTCACTAACCTTCCACAACTGATTTTTTCCACTCTTGAAATGTATCACAGGTAGAGTTTATATTAAATTAGAGCACGATCTTTGTAGCCTGTCAGCAAACAGGATTTTAGAGCTTTGTAGGTTAGACCCTGAAACGCAAGCACCAGAACTAATATTACGTTATCGCTCTCTGGAACAAACTGCTCCGCACAATAACAAACAACACAAAAAAGACAGAAATTGAAGTTTTCCCCTCTAAAACCCAGCCAATGAACTTTGACAAACTTTCTAGACGGGAGCGAGGAGAGCATATCTCAGTTCATTTACGTTTCACTCTCAATCAAGGCTGCTGCACTTCCTTCTGCACATACTTCAATTTTAGACCAGGCGAGACATAAAGCTTTAAAATGCTCTGCCTAAATGGAGAGCGGAGGAAGCTGTTTGGGCTGCCCAGCTGTAGCTGCAATTCACAATAAGCAGTTCATGATAAAACAGAACTCCCCACCGCCTTTTTCTTCCTCTTCCCTTCCAGACAATTTCACTTTCCTGATGAAAGTACATTTCATTATGCTTTCTGTCAGGACTGAGGTCTCACCCTTCCATTGCCTCTGCTGCCCAGCAGCACTCACTGAATGACGGTCTTTCAAGAAAGCTTGAAAGAGCACTGAGTTCGGGTATGGCGCTGTACATTACAGGAGATGGCTCTATCCCAGGACAAAATGCGACTTCGGTCTTCACTTCGCTCAGTCTCAGCCAAGCAGCGGAAACACAGACGGCCATACAGGATGCTCTGAGGTACATCTGCCCTACGTGTTCCCGTCTCCAAGGGGAACTGCAAGGAAGAGGTGATGCAACCCTGAGGATGAGACTGTAACCATAAGACTTTCCAGAAATTGCCTTCCACTTAAACAGCAGACTTACAAAAATCAGATTATTTATTGTACCACGAAGGACTGTATTATTTTAACAACGAATAAACACCATTTAAGCAGTCACAGCCCTTCTGCAACAGGATTCACAATCAGCAGAGACTCGCAAGAAATTAACACAAGTGGGCTTAGGAGGCACGGCTGGGCTCACTTCCGTAATGAAAAAGGCCACCTGAAAAGCCCTTCTATGTGTCATAATTAGGACATGTTTTCTTAAGATTAAAAATATAAGAAATGTTATCATTTTTAATTAGCACAAGTTTCCAGACAAAAATTATATCAACAATTTACCCAATAGCTGCAACATCAAGAGAGGTGATAATCCAACAGCAAGGCAATTTCTAAAGGTTATTATTACAACCTTTGGAGACAGAAACCTTTTTAATTTGGTATGAAAATCTAACGGCCCTTACTGGGGGGCAATGAAAAGGCAATGTAGTTCGATGTATTTCTATTGTGTCCTCTCGAACGAAAAGCTCTCCCTGATAAAACGAAGAAGGCTTTTTGGAGTCTAAAACCACTTTGAAGTTTGCCACCATGTAACGCAGCAGTCATCTACCAGGACATTGGAGAGAGGGGTTCAGGTTGTTAAGCGCAAAGACCCTGCTCTCACGTATGCCTGTGCATGCCGGTGCAGCACACAGCACCATGAGGTTCCATCCCTGACAGACAGCGACACAAAATCAGGCAGCATGCTCTGCAGACTCTGGGGAAAAAAATAAATCTTAAATCGCTATGCATTCATTGCTCTTATATGAGAGCAGCATGTAGATTTTAAAACTCTCTTCAGTGGTACAGATGGAGTTCGGTTTGGAAAAGCAAGAAGCAATCTGCGTTGCAAATTCCTTTTCCATAGGTGTGGGAGAAAAACGTACTGATCAGACAGTATTGGTTTCTTACGCAGTTTCAGAGAGCTTGTACATGAAGGTATGTTTGTTTATTCAGTAAATACAAGAGCATATCTAGAGCTCAATTGCTTTGGAAATAGTCTTCCGTGATACCTTAGCAAAATGTGACAATTTGATATGTATTGTTCTGAGCTCAAATCACAACATAGACTTGAGGTATTTTCAATTAGAGAAGACATTAAGAATTCAATAAATATAACAAAATGGGCTTTTTTCTGAGAGAGTTGGAAAATTCTATACACTTACAACAACAATATAATCTAAAGTAGAAATGCTGAATCATCATGAATTCTGTACTTTACTTTCCAAAACCAAAGGGCAGAAGTATCATCCCACATTCTGTAGCCGTATCGATCACAGCTGAGTTTTGACTTTGAGGCTACAACACTGTAAAATAAAACTAGCGGGAGCTTCTTAGTTCACCTCATTATAAAATAAAACCAAATGCTTGATTAATATACTATTAATATCACTAATTCCCTCTCTTTTTTCTAACAGCGCTCCTGAATACATATAATATGGATGACATGAAACATGACCCCTAGAAGATACATATGTTTACATTATGGAGACACATTTACACTCCAAAACTTTACTAAAAAGCAACCAGTTTTGGAGTTGAGATGTAATACATCTAATTAGAAATATGCCAGAAGCAAATTACTATTTGAGAAGTTTATAGCTGTGCAATATTTTGTCCATAGAATAAAATAATAATGGTTTTGTTGAAAAAGTATCAGAACTGAAAGGGTTTAGTTGATAAAATAAAATTAATTGATAAAATTAATTTTATCAGTTTGAAGCTTTATTTCAGGTATAACATTTTCAAGTTTCAGTAAAACTCACTGAAATATGACGAATAAGCTATACATAAAGAAAAGCAGTAAAATTTAATTTTTTCTTTAAATAATAGTCAGTAAAGATTAATATTAAGTGCAGAAATAATCCACATTCTCCACCAGGACAATAAAATGCTGGCAATTTTCCTACAGTACTCCATTGCAATGTTATGAAAGAATATAAGTTAAAAAATCGTACTCAGCATTTTCAGACACACTTCTTTCTTGGGCAGAAAGTAATTCTTAATCATTTCAATTATCTAATGTAACACAAGCTTAATATTATGCATTTTGAAAGGAACTAACTTTGTATATTACTCTATTTGATGTCCAGTAGATGGCAAAATATCAGCAATAATCACCTTTAATCTTCTTGAAACTTGCTTAATTTAAACCCCAAAGTAGATTTTTTTTCTTTTTCTTTCTAGTCTCCACTTCCTATTTCATCAGACAGCAGGATTAGCTTTACCTTTTGGATGTTTTCTGTATGTTTTCTGCTTGAAAGACAATTTCATCTTCATCAGTTCTTGATACAACAAAGCACAATAATGTTACTATCCTTTAAATAGTCCTTTGAAGACAGTTTCTTCGCCACTGAAATTTTTTTCTCCAAAAGCATGCTGCTGCTACTGTTCCCAAATTTGCCAGCACATGTTAGCATACTGTGTACAAAAATCTCTTAGCAACAATATCTTAGTGTCTAACATTTTCCTTCTTCCAACTATGATTCATGGAGCCATCTGTAGTCAGATATTGACATGCAGTATCTTAAAATAGATACCTTACATTTGCTCAACAACTAGTTTTAGCATCTGAAAATATAAATTATGGGAAAGGGCCAATATTTCTTTGAGGCTCTTCATCATACCCTTGATCATTTCAGCACGGTTTAAACAAAAGCTTGCCACAATCACTCCGCCTTAGTATTAAGGTCAAAGCGTTCATGCCTTCCAGAGCGCAGCAGTAGGCAGCTCGGCGCTGGGCACAGTCCCTTATGTAAGCCCTCCAAGCAATCTTGACGGCTTCCCAGGTGAAGACCACCTCGTGCTGGTACCCTGGCTATTTTATAATAGTCACCAAAGACTAGGTTTTTAGACTCCAACTATTGCTACATGCAGCATTAAGATCTAAGCATTTTTCACCCCCTTGGAGCGTAAGCCTCATGGAAAGCGCCCTGCAAGGTCAATGTCTCAGCTGGGCAATGACAAAGAGACTTCTGCAGCAGCGGCTACTGAAGGGAACGCAACGATGTCCTGCATTCTGCTCAGGGGATGGAAAAAAATTACAACCGTAGCCTCCCAAGCACTGCTTTTGCCTCCCAAAACTCTTACAAACTTTTCCCTCAGAAGAGAAAGCATCTTGTTTTCAGACACAGCAAATTCTCTATTAGTAGCTAAAGACTTTGCGTAACACAACTTATTTGTTGCAATGCATTGTGCAATTTTGTGTAACTTAAAAATACTGAAATCAGGAAATGTTAATTAAAAATAATCATATTCAGAAGAATAGATTTAGTAGCATGGCTTTGAAACAATCTTAGGTGTGAGGAACACACCTCCACCCCAGTGAAATCAAACAGAATTTTATCCACTTCGAAGGAACCAGGATTTTACCCTAAATATTTTTGAGCAATTAATATTTTAAAACTAAGCAAACAGACAACAGCGGGCATCCAGACGCACGATATGTGTTTAGCTGAGTATTATCAAAAAAGTACGCTGCAAGCATAACAGTGCTGGCACATTTTCATAGCTGAAATGCTGGTTTTGCTTACAAGAGGTTTTACAGCCCCTATGGGTCGCCTGAAATACACTCAGTAGCCCTGAAACGGTGCCAGAGCTGACTAGCCTAGTGAATTCAAGTCAAAACTAAGAGAAGGCTACCACACTGAATGACCTCTTTTCATTCTCTTTATGTCCTGCAGTGCTGTCTTAGCAGGACTCTATACTGGAATGACGCCTAAAATGCCTTTAGGCAGCCTTGTTCATTTTCCAGTAACCTTACTATGATGTAAAAAGTAGAATCTGTATTTCATTTTACACTGTCCTTTCATGAACATACACAACTGTGTTCTTAAAACATAACTACTATTACTCACGAATAAGCCATGACTGAATACCTTCACGTTAAACTAAGGCTGCATGGACAACAAAATAATAAATCTAAGTTCCTTCCTCCCAACACAAGAGCAAATCGCTTCTGTATCACCTCACTCTCTTGGCTTTGAAAGACAGACTTAACTCCGGTGACAAAAGGACCCCTTGTTATGCAAAAAACAGCTTGCCAGACAGCGTTGAACTGAATACACCGGCAAGTCGATTAAAGTTGCCACAAAAGATGGCTGGAAGCAAAAAAAGAACACGCGGGCAATTTCATCCTAGGCACAACTTCACCGTTTCACGGCATTCTTTTGTTTCCTCCTGTTTCTTTAGATGAGAGATAACGATGTTTTTAGGTTACCCTACCCTGTACACTGCATGGAACGGGAAATTTGATGTTTATATCTAGTTTAAAGGTAGAGAAAAAGAATTACCTCTTCTTTCTGCCTCTCTGCTAAAATGCCACCTAGTAAGTCACTCTCAAGTAAGATGCTTTTTTTCTACGCTTGTGTTTTAATAATTAATATGGAAAAGAAAAAGCAAACAGTGTGGTACAGATACTTTTACAATTACAGACTCGTTCCATGGGAAAATCTAGCTCAGGCTGGAAAGAGCCATCAAAAGCCAGTTACTGCATAATCCTTATTACTGCTACATGGGCGAGCCGCAATTTCAAAGGAGTATTTACCAAAAGCAGATAAAGCCAGGTTGCAGCATCAGATGAATCAGATAAGATACAGCCAGTAATAAAATTGACTTAATTTTCTTCCTACCCCCCTGCTAATATGCTAAATCAAAAAGCCATGAAATGTAATCTTCCTCAGCCGAACTCTTTTAGAAAGAGATTGCGAAAGCGTGCTCTTTGCTAGATTTTGCTTTCCTTGAAATTACAGTAAATGTCAGGTTATACAGAAAATTCAGCTGAAGTGCGTACAGGTCTGTGCTGCTGTGGGGTAAAAACTTTCACCTCTGAAGGCAGTCCTACCTCATGGAGAAACCAAAATGTGCTATATTAGCAGCTTCTTCCCCAAACACTTTCAGAAAAATGTCTTCCTACTCACAGCAGGCAGTAGATACTGCCCACTATTTCACAGTAAAAACAGTTTATGGGATTCAATTCTGCAAACACTTAATAATACAGTGTTGCTTAAACCGCTAACCTGAATGGCTGAAAACGCTTTTTGAAAGCCCTTAGGTTAAAATGCATTGAGATATCAAAATACTATGATTATTTTACCTAATATATCTGGTGGATTCATTCCAAACCCTGTGGGTTAACTATAATAAAACCTTTGGAACCAGCAGTCTAGTAAAGTCAACGCCAATACCGTACTCTGATGAAGACGGACACGGGACAACAGCATATGCCAACTGCTTGTCACAAATGTTCTCTCCAAATGGCAATGCAAGAAGATGCTATGTCTGTCCTAAAGGCACAGATCCTCCATTTTTATAATCAACAAGAACTCACCTGGATACTGCCAGAAATGAACACTGATTAGCCTGTACAGTCATGCAAAAGCAAGGGACCATGCCACCACATAGCCCGACCGTCATAACTACAACCATTGATCTGTACGTGCAGGCCTGAAGTGCCCACGGGTCCCACTCACAGGTTGTGCTCAGCACTGCATAGACACAAAAAAAAAACATCATTGCTGCCCAGAAATGAAAGTGTAAGTTCATAGAATCAGAATGGTTTGGGTTGGAAAGGACCTTTAGAGCCCATCCAGTCCAACCCCCCTGCAGTGAGCAGGGACATCTTCAACTACGTCAGGTTGCTCAGAGCCCCGTCCAGCCTGGCCTTGAGTGTTTCCAGGGATGGGGCATCGACCACCTCTCTGGGCAACCTGGGCCAGTGTTTCACCACCCTCATCGTAAACATATTTCTTCTTTATCTCTAGTCTGAGGGTGTGGCAATCCACTTGGAATCAAGCGGACAGAGGCATGCAGGAGAACAGCAGGGCACGGTTCGGCATCCTGGTCATCACGGCAGAAGCAGCCTCAGTGCAAAAGGCGGATTTCAGTTTCTCTGATATTTCTGGTTCATTAGTATTGACTAATTCAATCAGTGTCACTAAAGCTATTACACACACATGACAGCGGCATACAAAATGTAATAAGGTATTACATTTTACAGAGAAACTGAATAGTACTAATATCTCAAAATAACACGGTTTAACAATAACAAAAATTTAAATGTAGCAGATTACTGCAAGCATGCTTATCTATGGTTTATGAAACAAATTTCCCATAAGGTTTAACCTTCTTATTCTGCAGTTACAGGTACAGGAATCAAGAATTCACAAAAGAACATCATCTCTCATCTCTCCCGCTGTTAAATCTGGAGCAGAGTCTGATAACTTTTCTGCAAGAACACCGAGTAAGAAATATGCTGATATCTGTCACTCTCGAGATGTTTATACAGTGCCTATCATTTCCATTGCAGTGCATTTAAAACCCTGGCAACAATGCAATACAAATAAATGGATATTTTGCATTAATCTTGTTCATACAGCTCCTGTCTTAGGACTAAGGGGGGTTTTTTTGATGTCTTAGAGACACACCATCTATTCACCCGAAATTTGCTCTATACCAATAAAAATAGAAAAACTTCCTCTGATAGACACAACAATTAAATAAAGTATTTCCAATGGCAAGATTCATAGTGCTCTTTATGGCTACAGAAAAAATACATGCAGTTATCACAGCTGACCTTTTCACAAGGATAAGACATGCTACGTGTGACTGCTCAGTTATGATCAGGCTATTTAAGAACTTACCCTTGCTGCCTTCTCTTCTAGGATACAGTACAAATAAAATCACAGGAGCAATATTCAATCTTGCTATCAAAATCCTAGAACTAAATTAATACTACAAATCTCCATCGCCTCTTGCAACTTCACCCACGACAACTAATGGCATCTGAATCACACACGAGCCTTTCTTAGGTTGAGGCAAGAACGGTAGTGACCATCAGAATTTAGTTTGCTTAATTTGTTCCCTTTTATAACCTAATTTAAGTTGCTTCTGAGCCTTTGGAAGTTTATCCATTTGGTGGGAAAAGAGATTGGCTCCTAGCTACCTCAGAGACGTTCTTTGTCCCATGGAAATCCTGCTGCATGTGAGAACATCTGAGGCATTGCAGCTGGACACCCCTGTCCTAGTGGGGAGGGAAAGCACAAAGAGGGGGGAAAAAAGGATCTCGGAGTGTTTGCATAGCGTGCAATACAAAAGGCGGTCTCATGGACACTCCTCTGTAAGTTTACAGTCACATAACAACCGTGCAGCAACAGCTTTTTTAAAAAAAAAAAAAAAAAGACACCTTCTGCAGGAAGTATTTTTAGCATCTCCAAGTGTGACAACATTTTGCCCTTCTCAATAAAAGATAATCATATCATCTAATTTCTTTAAGTTTTAGGATATTACTTGCATTTGTCTGCTTTTCTGAAAAATGGCAGGGGTTAAGACAAAGGCTAGGAGTGATCAGCCAGCCCTGTGCAAACCATCACTGGGTCAAGGTGAATGAATTTTAACCCCATTCTGTACCCATACGTAATTCTCTGCTCCTGTATCTCTTACTACATCCAGCCCTTATCAAGCCAAGTGAGAATACCAGTGAAAGCCACTCAGGCTGAGGTCCACACTTTGAAAAGTAGGTGCAATATCTTCAGAAGTAGTTGAGGCAGAAGCATCTTTGCTGTCTCGTGTTTTCACTCTGCTTTGTTATCTTCCTGTCACCAGCTGTATAATGAACCAAATATTGACCTTGGGTAATTGTACTGGCTGTGCCAGTAGGGAGAAACATCTGCCTAAGTTTGTCAATACTTCAAAATTGACAATAGCAGGAAATCTGCTGACACTTCAGGTCACCTCTAACTTGCCATCAAGCACTTTCCTGTTGGAATTATTAACTGGAACAATATCTTGTATCTCTCCTAGTCTCAGGAATATTTTCATTTGGCAGCCTTTCCCCCAATGCCCTAACAGATAACATATCAGCACCACAAAGGCTTAAATATGCCCAAGGTGATGTGTACAATTCCCAGAAAGCCTTTTTCTCAAAGAAGAACATGTGTTCCTCTGTATAAATAGCACTTCAAGGTAAGTGATGAGAAAACATATCATAACTAATCACTGTTTGCATCTGGATATATCACCACAAGACCTTTTTTTTTTTTTTAATTAATTACATCTTTTTAAGAACCTACACTGAGTATCCCTACATACTAACACACTTTTTTATTTTTAAAGGAAAAATCCAGTTTGTTCTGGCATGATCACTTGTGAAGATTTAAAAATGCTAAATGCAACTCTCACTAATACCTCTGTGTTTCAGTCTAAAAAGCCATTCCGTATAATTTTTATTATACTCATTCTAGTACTTTTGGGTTTTTACATGATTAAAACCTTAAATCTTTTCCTATCAATATCTAAATATCACAAATAATGAGTAAGTGCGAATTAGACTCTATGCTCTTCCATGACAGATTGTCCTTTACCTATTGTTTCTGTACTGCAAAACACAACTGATCAACACAAGCAGCGAGATAACATTTAAAAAAAAAAAAAGGTAAAACAACCAAAGCAAGTATGAATAAATTCCATTATTTGACTCAAATAAGGACAAAAGCTGGAAAAAGCTGAAAGTCTGACTAAAGGCAGAATGCATCAGGAGAAAAGAGCTACATTTTTTGCCAATAATTCACAATATTTAATGATGCCTCAACAGGTGCTTCAGGAAAGGAATTAGGATTAAAATACTCAGCAAAACCAAAGTCCTTGTGTAATTCATATGCTCCTTTAACACAACAGGTACATACTTTCGCAACAAGAGAGAAAGAATTGCTTTATATTTGTAAAGATGCCTTTTTGAGGCACCAGACAGATTTTCAGTTTTAAAATTAGCTTTCTCAGGGTTTCAACCTTTCAAAAATAAATCAGAGACAAACAATACCTGAGAAAAACTTATGTTCTTTGCCTGTAAATCTCATCAAAAAGATTAAATTCAAAATTATAGTAAACTAAATCAAAATTTGGTTTTGGGAAGCCATTATAGTGACATGCTGGATAATTAATAAGTTTAATTTTTTACAGACCACTAGCAGGGCTGGGAGCATTGCGTGCACTTCCACCTTGTGACAGCTCCATCCTCCCTGGCCTCCCGGCTCCTCATTCCAATCTGAGCCTTCATCCCCAGCATCACCACCGAAGCAAGACTCCCTTTTTTATACAGTCAGTCCCAATTTCCCCCTAATCTGAATGTCATTCTCTTCTGCCCTTGATGATTAAAAATCTCCCCAAGACCCTTATCAAGCTCAGTCTCGCTCCATTCACCCTACTCTTTCGGGCTTGGGCTCCCAGTCTCAGCTGGTCTTGTACTTTCTCACCCACCTCCAGGCTCAACATTTACTTACTCATCCCCAGTTGCACCTGGCTATATTCCCCCCAGCCGGCTTAGCTTCCAAATATGCAGTCTGGTTTTACAGCCCCTGTACTTGAGTCAGACTGCAAACAGGTTTACACTGCCACGTTATTAACATGGAGATCACTGACAGCATGCAGGGCAATTAAAGAAAAGAAAACAAAACAGAACAACATAACACAACAGGGGAGATGGGACAAGGAGAGGTGGGTCAACAGAGTTTTTAAGTATGAGCAAAACAACACATGTTTTCCCTCACCCATACTCCAAAATAGCTGAATCATTTTGCTTTTCCGAACAATGCCGCTTGAGATAGCGGGCATGGAAAATTTCATTTCCAGTGATTCAAATCTGGCAAAAGTATGAGCAATTGAAAATAGATGTACAGCCAACACGCTGAAAGGAACAGTTCTACCTGCAGTGGACCTGGAAGATTGCCGCTCCTCCTGCCACCTGTGTAACGTAAGCACGTTAATAACCCATGCTGATTTGGGGTAGCGATGGTCAATAATAAGGTACATCCAAGAGAGAAATCATTCTCAGGTACAACTCTGCCTCAAAAGGTGTCACTAAATGGCACCTCAGAATAGTTCTTCTGTATTTTGAACACATATGCTTCAAAAACACTAATTATTAGCTGTATTAGCTCTAAGCTTAAAAGTGCTTTATAGCCCTTGTGAAAACATATGAATTATTGCTATAGAGCTTCTTATCACTAAAAGAAAAAGGACAAACATGATAGACTAGGTTTATGTTCATTTTAACCTACACAACAGAATTTCAACAGGCTTGCAAACACTGCAAAACTCTGATATTTCTGAATTACTTATTAGTATTTGCCAGAGAGGTAAGCAAATATTTTACATTGATCTAGGAGCACATAAAATGTGGGGAAACTAGCTATGGACCCTAGGATATCATGGCTTTTCTGAAAGCATATTTTGGGAGGGTTTACTAATAAAACAGAAACTGTAATGTCAAAAAAAAACCTAAAACCACTGGAAACTTCAAAGCTAGCCTATAGCTGGAACAGAAGTTACAGTTCAGCATTTCATAAGCCAGTATACGAGAGCTGTAAATCGCTGCACTGTATGTTGGTGGCAAACATCATGTTTCAGCAAGCTCTATGATAAGATATGGACGGCTACAGAGGCATCAGCAGTACTTAGAGCTGGCACGGTTGAGAGCATGCCCAAGTTCAGTGCTACAAATGACAGCACAGACCTGCTCCGATTTCAGTTACTTCAAAAGAAAAATGGCCAAGCACAATGTATATAACAGTGTATTATTTGCTAGCACTTCCAGCTCTGTAATGCCAATGGGTTCCTTCCATCTGTTAGCACAGAATAATTAGTGTATAAAGTACTTAGATCACCCAGCCAAGATGGGCTGGATAAACAAGTGATTAATAAACAGAATTGGCAATATAGTATAATGATGTGGCACTGGTTTCATCTTAACTCTAATTGCTAGTCAGCCTTTAACCAAAATGCACAGTACACAGAAACTTCTCACACTTAGGCTGAGGACAGTGATGCACAAGTTACCCCAATCTACTTGGAACATACACAGGGAAGACAGACGGAGGAGATTCACCCCACATCTACGCAAGTGTTAATACTTATTAGCGGGGGGGACCCCACAAAAAACATTCAGATAAATTTCTGCTGACCCATGTTCTGTTATTGCAGAGTACATCCTACCAGCAGCACAATCTATTAAGGTTGACAGTCACAGACAGACTTTCGGCTATGGGTGACATCAACTGTATTTAACTGATTACTAACTTAATGGACCCCAGTCATTGGTCAGGATGAAACACACAGAATCATAGAATTATCAAGGTTGGAAAAGACCTCTAAGATCATCAAGTACAACTGTCAACCCAACACCCCCAGGCCTCCTAAACCATGGCCCCAAGTGCCACGGCTACATGGTTTTTGAACACCCCCAGGGATGATGACTCCCCCACCTCTCTGGGCGGCCTGTGCCAGGGCCTGACCACTCTGGCAGGGAAGACATTTTCCCTAATATCCAACCTAAACCTCCTCTGATGCAGCTTGAGGCTGTTTCCTCTCGTCCTGTCACTGGTGACTTGGGAGCAGAGACCAGCCCCCCCCTCACTCCAGCCCCTCTCAGGCAGCTGCAGAGAGCGAGAAGGGCTCCCCTCAGCCCCCTCTTCTCCAGGCTAAACCCCCCCAGCCCCCTCAGCCGCCCCCCCGCACACTTGTGCTCCAGACCCTGCCCCAGCCCCGCTGCCCTTCTCTGGACACGCTCCAGCCCCTCAAGGCCCTCCTTGTCCTGAGGGGCCCAAACCTGAGCCCAGCATTCGAGGTGGGGCCTCACCAGGGCCGAGCACAGGGGCCCCATCCCTGCCCGGCTCCTGCTGGCCACAGCAGTGCTGACACAAGCCCGGGGGCTGGTGGCCTCCTTGGCCACCCGGGCACTGCTGGCTCATGCCCAGCCGGCTGTCAGCCAGCACCCCCAGGGCTTCTCCACCGGGCACTTCCCAGCCCCTCTGCCCCAGGCCTGGGGCATTGCCTGGGGTTGGTGTGACCCAAGGGCGGGACCTGGCACTTGGCCTTGTTAAACCTCATACAGTTGACCTTGACCCATCGATCCAGCCTGTCCAGGTCCCTCTGCAGAGCCTTCCTACCCTCCAGCAGGTCAACACTCCCGCCCAATTTGGTGTAGCTAATAAAAGCTTAGATGCCTAACTGGGCAATACAGGTAAGCTTTTTCATGGCCTGGACACCTGGCAATGCCATTCCAACACTAACTTGGCTGGACACTGAAAAGGCAAAAAGGACACCCAGATCCCAGGCAGAGCTGTGTACACAGTGTGGGACACCTGAATTAAGTGGCACAGACTTCAGCCTAGATTAGTTTTCCTTCCACATGATCCAGCAAACCCGTGCTTGTTTTAATAAGCATTCAGATTTGTTACGAAGTGAAAAAATGCACTTTTTTTTGGTGGTAAGATTACACTACATTCATTGGTCAGTAATGCTAGATACAAACTCTGCTGCTCCTTTTCATCAAAATAAATAAAGCTTTGGCAGGCAGGCCTTGGAAGAACCACACAAATTTCTCCATGTCTGGATACTTCTATTTTACAGAATAGCAGTTTTCATATCATCAATTTTCTAAGCAGCAATTCAAAAGAATCATCCTTTTAGATTTCTGAGAAAATAACATAATGGAGGTTACTCAAAGGAATAGATGCTGCAGCTACAGCCTTTCTCATTATGTACATATGAGATGCTTCAATGTTCCTTGCCACTGATTACATGAGTAAACATTTTTAGTATGCAAAATCCTATTAACTCAAGGGGATTCTGCATAATTTTATAACAGCTCCACTTGTGGTGTCTGATCGACTGGGTCAGCAACAGACAGATGGCAAAGAATTAATTCTAATGCCATTTTATTGCAGTGCTGGTGTCAGGGTTTTCTCTACTCACTGCATTCAGAAAAACTAGAACTTCTCCTACGTTCCCTACACCTAAAAGTAACACACCATAGGGTAAAAAGATGGCAAGTAATTTCCTTTTTCTTAAGTATGTGGATCTAGAAGGGATAAAACAAAGTCAACCTAATCGTCGGTCCTTCTGCCCGTACCAGGGGAGAGGCACCAGTCAAAAGCCCAAGCTTCAGAAGTCTAACAAAGTTTAAACAATGACACACAGGATTTTATTCCATAGGGACAGGAGGTAGTTCGCTGGTCACTATGTGCACAGCTACACCCTTCTCTTGAAGTTATTTATTTTGCCTCCTGAACTCACTTGATTTTACTTAGTTCTGGCTAGTCATCCTTCACTTTTTGAAGCCCTACAACTATCAGCACTAGCTTTCACACATATTTTCTTTTCTGCCTTTTTCCCTGTATTTTTCTCTTCTAAGAGGAAGAATGAGAATGTTGCAGCAGTCAGCACAAAGAGGAACACAAATGGAAACTATTCCAGCTGTCATTTACCCTCCCCACATAAAATCCTAAAACTAAAAGAAAAGTTAATCTCAACGACAAAGTAATAAAATAATCTAAACTCTCAAAGTAAAGAGATGACACAGGAACCCATCCCTCCAATAATTAGGGTTTTCTCTTATTCCACTTTGTAATCGCTCCGTAATTCTAAGGTGCGGTGATAAGTATTATCTAGTACTTAGTGAATTTGCGCTTAGCGTATATTTAGATGGCAAAATATTAGCAGTCCAAAAACAGTTAATAAATTATTAATGCACTGTTTCCCCAATTTTGGGAAAATGGTCCCAAAAGTAAGCAATGATCTGGCTGGGATTTGCAGGCAGGACTCTTAAGCTCTTGAGATACGCAACTTACATCCAGAAAACCTTCAAAATACAGAGATAATTAAACTGATACAGAAATACTTGGCTGAGGTTTTTTGAAAAGACCTGAAACACAGAGCTGTTATCTATGTGTAAACTTTGGGGAGCCAACCCAGAGACCCACACAGACATAGTTAATATTCCAACTACTTCAAAGGATGAGAGAAAAGGCAATCTTCCTTGAGTTCAATGCCAGCATTATCCAAAGTGGGTTGGGGATGTAATGGGAAAGACACAACAAGCAAAGGTAAACCAGGATTTCTTTTGTTGAAAGACTGCCTGGTTTGGGGAAATAGCCCCCCTCACATTTCACAACAGAACACTTCCTTTTATTGGTACTGTGCCATCATTCTTCCAGAAGCACTATTTTCTGTTACTTGAAAAATAAAATTCCTCTTCCTTTTTCTTAAAACATTACAGCTTTCATCCCTATTTCTCACATGTCATTTTGCATTATAAATGTTTCTCTGAAATCCAGGCTAATTAAGACTGCTTCAGAAATCAGGGCTTAAGGTTGTCAGGCATACCTGACAACCCTTTGGCCAAACAATTTCCTTCCATTTGGATTTTTAATTAAGCATTCTGGAAGTATTTTAATACAAGAAAATGGTGAAAAAACAGCCAGTCAGTTTTGACTAATCCAAGGAAAGACTTCATTTTCTCTTGGAGACACACATGACAACTTCAACACTGACCGTGTAATAAATCAACCCCATCCCTGAAACTTAGCCCAGCTTTTCAGCCTCGCATCCAAGCAAGGAAGAGCTTCTTTCCAGCTAAGTCAACAGGGGCCAAGCAAAGCTTAGCTGCCCAGTCACTCCTTGGATCTCTCTCACATGAGACTGGAGATAATCACAAAGCAAGGCACATCTGACCAGAGGACACCACTGATTTCATGCTTTGTCACTAACAGCTCATATAATTCTCAAACTCATTGACAGTGTCCACTGGAACAGCCGAGAGCAAGCCTGTTTTCCTCTCGTTCCTGATTATTCCAGGACACTTCACTTAGTGCACTACACAAAAGCCAGTTTCCAAAATGATAGTAATCTTACTCTCCAGCTGTTTTCAGCCTTGTGCAGTGTAACTTCTCCACAAAACCAAGTTTACGTGAGATTTTCCTGCAAATATTTTGGGGGGGTTGGGGGTGGGCAGGCATATTTATTTCTTACCTGAAATGGAGACTGGCTGTTGTAATTCTTGATCTCCTTGTTGGCTCCCCGGAACAGCAGCACCCTTGCACAGCTCTCCTGAAAATGGTAGAAGAATAAACTTATTAATAAGGGTCTTTAGTTACTAAAGAGATGTTGTGGCTATGAGATGTGTTGCTGTTTGGTATGTATTTCCTTAGATAAGGAGTAAATTAAATAAATAGAGAAATTAAGTTATTAAAACAGTATTTTAAATATGACATGGCTTTAGGTGATTTTGCAGTGTGTAGAAACAATATGCAAGTGTAAAAATTGTAGAGGGATGCAAGAGGTAAATATCTTACTAAATTTTTAAGAAACTGTACTGTGGAAATTCCATACTTGACAAACCAGATTTTACAGAAAATGTCTTAATTCAAAATGAAATTTGACTCTCATATGGTTTTTGCCTTTTTTGTAGGGAAAATAGAACTGCTCACAGTACAGCAAGCAGTACCTGGGATGAACGGTATCCTCCCCTACTGCTAAAAGTTAGACAAAGCAGTTTTACCACTTGCACACACTTACTTTGATTTTTTCAGCCTAACTTTAATTTAAAATATTTAATGTATGATTATATTTTTTAATACACCTGAAAATATTTGGTTTGCCTATACTCACTGCACTGACCAGTTTTACCTTCTCTTTTTTCCCCCTAAAAAATATTAACAGTTACAGCACAAACCAATAGACCCCTTCGAACGAGAGAAAAGTACAGCTTCAGGCACTCTGAACTGAGGAAATCTGCAAATAAGATCCCTTAAAAGCAATTTTTTTTGACACAACACAGTGTATTGCTTAAGTCACTGCTCTGCACTGCTGTAAAATACGACTGACCATAACCTGCTAGAAATCCTCCGCGGTTCTGGCACGGTTCTCAGGATACTAGACTTTTTGATGACCCATATATAGGCTGTATTTCCTACTTGTCGTCTTGAATGTTCACCTTAGGACCTTATGCAAACCAGTTCAACATTTCATAATGGTTTTATGTTTCCTCATCATAAATATTTCTATTAACTTTATTATGCTTTCCAGACTTCTTGTCATGTTGTGCTATGGGGTTCTACCTGCTGAGGTATTTCAGTGTGCTGCCTTTCACTTTTAACAGTAAATTTGCAGCCAGAGAAAACAATCATATAATTTAGCTATCTTAGTGACAGAAATAAAGCTCATTTACTCAACTCTGAGTCATAAGTGAATGCACAGAAATTATGACTGAAAATCATTTTTGTCTTGTGGTTTCTAATTTATCATGCCAGATTCTTGATCCCATTAAGCCTCCTCCATCACAGGGTTGTCCTAAATATATCTGGGGAGGCGGCTATCCTGCCCTTTCACCAAGACTCAGTACTCCAAGAGGATATCCTTTTGCTCCCACACTTCCTATTCTGTATAACAGGCTGAAACAACAGAACAGATCATACCTCAAGGCAGTGTATTAACAATCAGCTCATAGATGGTAATTTTTTAATGAGATATAATTAATTGAGATAGTTTCATTTGCTTGCACTGAAATCTGCACATCAGGTGCATTCTCTCTCCCTCTAAACATAGAAGGACCAAGAGCAATGTGTAAAATGTCAAAATGTTGTTCTCATTTTTCTGCATTCTGTATTAGCAATCATGCAAAGAAGTAAATGTTGCTGCAATCTAGATTAAGAACTCCAGGTTTTAAAAAAAAAAAAAAACAAGCAGAAGAAGAAGAAAGGAAGAAAAAGTTCTTTTCAGGGTTACTTTTCCAAGAATTCCTTTTTGACTGACTCCTAAATGGTTCTAGGTTTGCACACTACATTACATTCCCATTATAACAACTATTCCACCAGGTACTGTTCAGTAAACATACTGGAAATGTTAGTAGAACCCTTTAGCGTGAAAATGCCCAATTTTGATCATGAACTTGAGGATATAAATAACAATATTAAGAAACATACTGTATTTATTGGCTGATGATTCATTTCATTATCAGAATAAATAATGCAACACTACAAAAGCAAAAGAATTACACGTTTAAAAACTACATGACTTACAAATTTAAGCTCTGCCAAGTAACAAAACACACGCAAAGTGATTTATTAAATGATTTTGATACGAAAAGTTTTGAGAACAGAGGTCAGGGTTGTTCAACCTAAGGATTTTCAAGAAAACTTGCTTTGGATGAAGCACTGCAGTTGTTATTTATTCTTTTAAAACAAACAGAAGCATTCTTAGCTTCATCATCTCTTCTTTTTGTCTCCTCCCCATTCTTCCAGTACTAAGGGGAACAAACTAGGGAGAATAAGCAAAAAAGTCACCACCAGAAAGATTGCTTTTCCTTTGTTAATTCAATAGAAATTCCACATTTTAGAGCTCCTGATTGTTAAGGTGCTGCCTACGAATGCCATAACTCCTGTTTGCATGTATTTTAGCTCTGACAACCTAGTAACTTCTGATATCAAGAGCTCAGTATTGCTCATTCATTATATCATACATGAACTGAATATGCAGCAGCTTTTTAGACTTCATAAGATTAAAAAGAATTTCACAGAGAAGCGTGGGCTTGTCAGCAGATTAGATTCAGTTTCTTGTCTGAGAGCTAATTACCTGATTTAATACTGAACAGTTTTCATATAGAATCCAATCCACTGACTGCAAGAAGGCAGGCTTCATGCCAGCGTTGTTATTTGCAAAATACAGAGCCATAAGATCTGTTTAGATTTTATTCAGTTACTGGAGAACCATGAAATGACTTTAAAAACCAAGAATTTATTCAGACCAGCACTTAGGTGACACTCAGGAAAACAGAATTACCAACTTCAGGAATTATCCCAAGAAAATTCCCCAGGGAAGACTGGAAGGGAAAAATCAAATGGGTAATGACTCCATCTACAGGAATCAAGAGGTAAAAGGATACTGCTGTCCTTCCCATCCTCTCCATCCAGAGAAGACCAGCACCGTTCCTTCCACATTAGCTAATAACAACTCTCAATAAAAGGGACACTGAAAAAAAATCAGCACAGGTTACCGCTCACAGCACCCTGAGAAAAACTTTTTCTTTTCACATATACCTGATCAAGGAAAACAGAAGCATGACAGCGTAGTCACAAGATGTTAAACTTCCATTCACAAAGCCAAGTTTGATGACTATGAAAATATTTGCAAATTTGTAGATGCAATTTCAATTAGAGTCTTTAAATCTTCCACGGAACAATTTTTTCCACCAAGGTGAGGAAAAAAACCTCATCTCTACATGCAAAAATACTGTCATTCTACACAATTATTCGAATTTCAGCATTATACTGCATAACCTTTGCCAAAAGCATATGATCATGTCAAAAACTATAGTCATGAAAACACTGTGATAAAATGGTCACAAAAAACCAGATATCAGTTCACATTATTAATTTTTTATGTGCATTACGGTCCCGGCTTCAAAATTCTTACTAAGGAAAAGTGAAGTTAATGAGGTTAAAGTAAATGTTATTATTTTTTTCAACAGAAGCGCTTATAGTTACACACGTTAAGCTCTTGATATGAAACCAAAAAGCAAAACTTTTCTTGAGATAAGGGTGAATTTCACTCCTCTGCAAAATTTTCTAGGAATTTTAAAAGTGCCAACTTGCAAAAGCATTGCATGCCTGCAGTCACAGAAACCATCCAAGCTGAGCAAAGAAACTCTTGCTGACTGTAGAGTAGTTGCTGTTAGTGGCAGCCTGTTGAAGACACTTGGCAGACAGTGAGCAAGAAGCAGTCCATTGGGGTACTGCCCCCGCTGATACACTGCGTGCTTCAAATAATCAGCTTTAACGAGGAAGATTTGCACTCTTTATGATTTGGTATCAATTATGACACACACATCAAGTCAACAGTATTGAAAAATGTCAAGCTATTCCCAAAATTCTATTTTTTAAAAAAGTTGAGGGTATTTTAGACCTGATTGAGGGATCTGTCTTGACAAGACTTTTGAAAAAAACTAAGATGGTAATTAAGAAGCAGATGCTTTAGCAGATGTTTCACTAGTTACAGTCACATCTCATGACTTGTCTTTTCCTAATTCGGTGTTTTAACATAGTTGTAAAACTCATTCCCTCCCCATCCCATCCATGCAAAGAGAGTATAATATGCTATCAAATCAAATGGTTCTATTATTTGTAAATGACTGCACAAGTTGTAAACAGCAGAGAATCTGGCATCTTCTCTATAATCTACAGATACATTTCCACAGTATTTTTCAAGTATTTTTTATTTAATTCTAATTTAAATTCTAGCAAAACAGCGATAAATTTTGAATAGGAAACAAATATTTAGATATGATAGAAAAAAACATAAGCTGGTAGAACATGGAGTCAGTTTATTTTCTAATTAATATGCATATTCTCACTACCTACAATGAGCAGCCCTATTTGACATCAGTGAATAAAATACTAATAAAATAGATTTTAATTCTGTTCTTTCTAGTTTCTACGACCGCTGTTTACAACCTCCAACATTTCATTCCATATTAAATAAAACAAATTAAAAATAATGAGCTACATTCTTCTTCAGTGTAACATGCCTCTACAGATCAATAATAATGGGAAATTTATGCCAAAATGCATTTATTAAAAGCGAGGAAACTGCACTGCAGGAAAGCCTAACACCAAACCAGTAAGATCCTTCAACAGAAAACTCAACAAGCCTCTGTTTCTCTGGATGAACATGAAAGATTTAGCATTTGTACCCTAATTCAGTCTCTTTTTCCTGGCTACATGTCATTCTCTTACAGCACTGGTTTCCAGTCTCCACAGGACTGGATTCCCCAAACCCACTGCCTTGCAAAGCCAGACATCCCTCCCCACTTAGCCACACAGAGGGGACCCCAGGCACCCTTCAGCTCCTGCCAAGGACCTTTATGTCGCTGAAGGAGGACGGTATGACTCTGCGGCACGGGGTCTGTGGCAGAGGAGGCACGTGCCAGCTCACCTGGTTGTACAGGGCACAGATGTGCAGCGCTGTGTTTCCCGAGGCGTTCTGCGCACACATATCGGCACCGTAGAAGAGGAGGTGCTCTAGATGTTGGACGTGTCCATATCGGCAAGCCTATAGAGAGATGCATTCATATTTTGGTCATTGTACAATCTAGGCAAGCGTTCCAGGTAAAGATTTTTAGTGGAGAAGATGCCATTTTACTTAGGATCTAATTTTTAGAACCACCCCAGACTGAATGGGAGGGCTAATACCCAGACGTGCATACCTGCCCATAAACGCCAATGTGTGCACTTCAGGTACAGCAAGTCTGTGCATAAGTTTAAGCCAATGTTTTTTTGAGGAACAGCCGTTTAATATCTCAAGAAAATACAAAGTTTGACACTTTTTATCCACTAATATTTGTAACTGTCAAATGTGACAAGCAGACTTCACAAAACGGGTTTTTTTGTCATGCTAACCTTCGGAAATGGCCCACTAGATGGCACTAAGATGATCAGATTTCTAAAGCTTGTCTTTAAGGTGTGAAAACAGTTTGGGGAAAGCTGGCTAAAATTTGAGAAAATAATCTTATTCTTTGATGTCAAGCAGACACACGGTATACACAGGGGACCGATCCAAAAGAGGGGGAATTACTTTATCAGTCACACAAATCAAATTATAAACCCTGAATACTTGGAAGTAAAAACCTGTGAATGAGACGGCAGTGAAATTTGAAGCTTTCCTGTTTAGCAAGTAAGTTTGAGAAAAATCACAGTATCATCACATTCATTAGTCTCATTTACTTCACTACCTTCTTTATAACACACTGAGTGTTGTAACACACCTCCCAATTTGTAATGTTTTTAACTTCATCTCGTCTCAGATTGGTATTATTCCTGTATAGTAATATGGAATTTAAGCCGAGAGATACAGGTATACAAAGCCATTCACTCTGAATGACAGTGGGAGTTACAGAGCTACACATCTTGCAGTTTGGATCAGCAAAATTAAGTGTACTGCTCAATACACAAATTAAATCTGTGACACATCCCAAATCCTAGTCTATTACATCTTTTCTTCCTCCATTTTCCATTTGCAACACACAGAGAAAAAACAGTGTTTATTAAATAGTTAATTCCTTTAGAAACTATCTGCAAAAATAATGGAGACATTATACCAGCTCTTATTAGAACAGGAACATTTTAACACTGGGCAACCGAAAACAAGCATCCAACCACAAGCAAAGGGAGAAACAGGACCAAACCATAACGGTGTTTCTGACTGTGCAGAAGATTTGAGCGCATACACAGTTAGCTATAAATTACCAATTCCATCTACTCTCTAAAAGTCACTCAACATCTAGGTATGAATGCGCAGATGTGGCAATGTGCAGATGGGGGCAACCTCTTCAGCAAGGCTGGTTGTGACAGGACAAGGGGTGATGGTTTTAAACTAAAGGAAGGGAGATTTAGCCTCGATATAAGGAAAAAATATTTTGCAATGAGGGTGGTGAAACACTGGCCCAGGTTGCCCAGAGAGGTGGTCGATGCCCCATCCCTGGAAACACCTAAGGCCAGGCTGGACGGGGCTCTGAGCAACCTGACCTAGTTGGGGATGTCCCTGCTCACTGCAGGGGGGTTGGACTAGATGGGCTCTAAAGGTCCTTTCCAACCTAAACCTTTCTATGATTCTATTCTACGATTCTATTCTATGTAATTATTAAAATAACTCCTAAAATACAAGAACTAATTCCAACTTTCTATTCCTACTACAATAAGCTGGACTAAAACCAGGCCCTTTCTCCACTTTGCTTCCTTTACTAGAGCGGGATTTGCTGCCTCTTCTTTGCCGATCTGACAATAATGCTTACTCGGCTTACGGGGAGGCGCTGGAAGACAACCAATGCAGGGGAAACGCATTTCCCCTCCTTACAGGGCTCTGCGTGCCAGGTGAGCTGTCCAAACTAATCATCAGGGCTCCCCAGCACGGTCAACAGAGAGAGACAGGTATCTCCAGAGGATATCCTTTTTATTACTACCCTAGCACAGCATGAACCGCCACCTTAGCTTTTCCCCTTTACTATTAGGGTAACCCAGAGGTTTATCTTCTACTGTTAAAGTTTGTGTTAGCAAAATGAAAAATCTACTTGCTACCAATTTTTGCCCTTGCCATGAAAGGTAACTTTGCCTTCTTCACACAGATGCCAACATAGAGGATTGTATCATATTACCATCTTTCTTAATTCACTGAGGAATGCTTCTATTATCCATTACTGAAAACAGATTGCCTGTAATCCAGATGTAAACATTGATTTATTTAGGATTGCAACCAATACAATGGGTTTAGAAATCTCTGTTTCATTATGAGAAATAATAAACATATGTGTATAAGGCTGGGTTTTCAAAATAAGGAATTTTTCTCTATATTTTCAGGGAGTCCAGATGGGGCAACGCTTTGATCTATACAATCCATTTCCTCCACATCCTCAGAAACGATGGTACTAAATTAATCCTTGTTTTTTCATATTAGAGATGGATCCAAACCACCTCAATCTGAACACACACAGTGAAAAAGCTTGGATCCCTGCTGAAACCTGGGTACCAAAACTACCTCCTATTTCTTTCGAAGAAAAGAAGTTCTGTACCGAAAAGATGAGTGCACAGAAAAGAAAGTGGGCCTAGATAACCTAAGCAGGCCTGTACAGTTGATTACTCATATCTTTAATCTGATCACACTACATCAGTTCCATATTTTATGATCACTCAAACTCAGCCATACAGAGGAAAGGCATAAAACAGCCACAGTGACATTAGGACCGCTAGAATCTTTGAACTTGGTAAACTACTGAGTTTATCGCTATGCAAAGAGAAATTAATAAAGCATTCCTATGCAACTGTTGCATAGTATTCAGATGTTTCTGGAGAAGACAAGTTAAAAGAATTCAAAGAAAAAGTTTTTTCAGAAAATGTCTTACCAAACATTATAGTTCTTTTTGAAAGATACAGTTTAGGTCTTTGGTGAGGAAGGAGATCTACATTTCCAACAGCTGTGCTGAAGCTGACTAAGATGTGCCAGCACCTGATGAATTCTGGCACCACAGCTGGCTCAAGGTATCATGAGCACCACGAACCTCAAAAGATTACTTTTTAAAAATATTTTTTCTTCATAGAGCACGCTACCGCCTTTATCTACACACTGAATATGTATGAGAGGAAAGAAAAAACCCATGTACAAACAGCAAAAGAAAAATCATTAGAATGCCAGTTTCCACACACAGAGGGAATGAAAACTGACTCAAACTGTGAGTTTGTAGGAGTTTAACATCCTTCAGTGCAACAAACTGAAGGATCCCAGCAGCAGGATCCTGAATCCAAATCTTCCTGTAAAATTCACCAGAGAGAAAGGAGAAAGTACCTCTGACAAACACACGAGAAGCATTACCAAGGATACTAAAATTGGCATCTAACAAAAAGATTGAGTTACACTTTTTTGCTGAAGCGCCGCTCACAGGATGCTAAACTCCCAAGAGTCCATTACATAAATATGACTAGTGCAATTTCTGCAGCAAAATCCACAGTAACCATAGTTCAAAGTTACAGAACTCCATTGGAACAGTTTCCACTTCTAATTCACCACAGCAGGATGCAAAGTAACGAGCAAATAGAAAAAGGAAGAAATTCCGTACTTGTACGTGCAGGGACTAAATACATCCAAAAGGCCTTCAGAACAGCGTTTAACCATAGAACCTAAATGGCACATTTCCTCATGCAACTTCCACTCCAAACAAAAAGTAAGCTTTCCTACCTGGTGAATTTCTTGCCATCCATTTTCATCTTTGCAGCTCACCGTCGCGTGTTCATGAAGTAACAGCTCACAGCAGTAAGGATCCCCTCCCACAATAGCAGTGTGGTACAGCGGTGTCAGGCCACAGCTGTCTTTGTAGTTAGGAGATGCTCCAAGCTCTAAAAGGGTCTGAAAGCAATCACAAACTGTGAAAAAAATATATTTTGGAGTGAATTCTAACTACAAAGGGACTTTTCTACCTGAAGAAGTCATTACAAGGTTGATTTTTGCCATAACGTATTTTTTGCTCACTTCTTTATAAGCTGATATAATGGGCCGCGGCACAGGGTAAGTTAAACAAGGAGTGACCTCGGAAGAATTAGGATCTGAAGGAATGTATGGAGACAGCAAGGAAGGGATGAGTGGCTATGTCCAATTTCCATCCCCTCATGAAGCTCAGAAATCTCAGTTCTGAAAATGTCACATCGCCTTTGCAACACATTCACCTCTTCAGTTACAAGATGTTTTATCAAAAATGTCAAGCAAATTGAATATCTGTCAAAAGGAAATAAGCAAACGCCATAAACATAAGACTTAGCCTAGAATATCAAGGTGATTTAAGAATACCTGTTAAAAAAACAAAAGAAACCAGGAAAGACATAATGTGTAATCCATGCCACTGGCGTTTGCTTTCAAAGAGATAAGCAACAATAATGCTATTCATATTTCTTCAGACAGATCTTTCCCAATTTATCAGTGAATAAAGTTAAATTTACCAGTTTCTTAGGCCCTTTACTGAAAGCAAATCCTAAGATTTGAAAGCTACAAGAAAGCACTGGAACAAGTACATATTAAAGGATCCATCGAGACAATAATTAACTGAAAACATTCTTTATGCATTTTTTTTTTCTATAAATTAACGTATCATTTGCTACCAAAAGCATTTACCTTGAGGGTTACTTGGTTCTTGGCTCTGGCTGCTTTGTGCAGAGCTGTCATTCCATCTTTGGCTCTGAAGTCCAAATGTGCTCCACCATTTTTCAGAGCTTTTATCACTTCTACTGTATTGTCAAGCTGAACTGCCAAAGTCAGGGGTGTTTCTAAAGAAGAGAATAGCATGTACTTGAAAAATGATGAGCAAATTTATAAAATAAAGAATATTTGCTTTACAAATGGTAAGTTAAAATGGCGCTCAAAAAAAATCATATATTATCCATTTTCTCCTTTGGACAGCAAAACCATATAGACTCCATCAGCCTTGAGTTATGAAGGCAACAGAGAGAATGGATGAGATTCAGCCCCTTTATAAATTTAGGTTGAACAAACCCAAGGTACTACTTTATGCTGCTAGTTTTATTGTTCTGACCTCCACTTTCTAGGTCATGATAGTTTGGGTCCAGTCCTCTGTCCAACATCTTTGTGATTTTTTCCACTGAGAGATGGTGGACATGATCCATAAATTTTCTCAAATTAGCCTGAAACAAAGAGTGACAAATTAATCATCCTCTAATTTGAAACAGAAAATACTCTGTCGATTGATGTCAATATCCATTGACATCATTGAACAGCAGCTAATTCACATTCCTGGAGAACCTGGCTTTATACTGAGAGCACGAACCCTACACTTTATAACGTTCAAAAGCCAAACACAGTAAGAAGATTCTGGTTTTCATAGTTTTAAGGAAAAACTGACTGAAATATTCATTCAGTAAGAAATGAGGATGGCGTATGGTAATCATTATTATTATTTTGACCAGCAAACAAGTCTAAAGAATATAGATTGGCATTTTTGTGCGTGCTGCAAGCTCGTGGTATTCATGAAGTAAGGTTCATTTAAAATTACTTGTATACATATGGAAGAGCCCATCATGGGAATTCTTCTATGTGAGGAATTCCTGGATCACAATCCACACATCCCTGTTGGCGCTGGAAGCACCCACTGTTTGCTGTTCAGCGGTTGGCCCAGGTGGTAATGACGCCCTACTTATTTCCAGTTTCTCAGACACATTGCTTTGCAATTGCTAACTTCTCCAGTAAATTGGGCTTACCTTCGTATGAAGCTTGGCCAGCTGTTTTTCATCAAGATTGAATTGTTTGTACACTCTTTTCTTGTATCGAAACTGAGGGAGGAAAAAAAAAGAATAAATTTACAGTGTCCTATTTTGCATAAAAGCTCATAATATAATTTCCTGACCTTACCAGAAAGTATCATATACGGTGACGTAGATTTAGGCAAAATTAAAAAAAAAACTTAGCATTTCATTTTGAATATTCACCAATAACGACCACTCTGTTTAACAAAGCGGCATCATAGTCTTACAGTTCACATAAGCAAAATTCTCATCTTGTATAAATATACTGGAATCGGTGGAGGTGTATGGGAAATGAGATCAGTCTCTAGAATCTACATAAATAAGCAAGAATTACAGTGGAAAGAGCTTTTCCCTAAGGGTATCTGTGCACTTTCATTTATATTCTCAGGCAGAAAGAAGAACTGGGAAGGCATGTTAAATAAATACATATTTCAATATATCATCTTAGCATTTCTGAAATTACAAAAAAAAAAAAAAAAGATTCCTGAAAAATCCCTTAATCAACATAGGCAAAACGTACACATGGGAATAGTCCTTCCGATGCTTAACAGGACTGGTCCTGCGAACGAGGCTCAGAGGATTGCCTCTTTTGGCTGACAGTCACTCACATTTTACCCTGAACAGTTTGCTACCCTCTGGCCACAGTAGCAAGATCTGCAGCAAAAATCATGGGGTTTACATAGTTATAATTTACTATTATCTGATCATACTACGCAGAATTCAAAGAATGCAGCATGTCTGTTGGACAAGGAGACTGTACTGAACGAGGCTTTAATACCAGCTTTTCACAAGACCACTTTTAACCCCTGAATTGCACTCCTTCAGCTGCAGTGAGAAGGATTTTGCAAACAGCACTCACAAAACAACATGACAGAAACAAATGAAGTGGTTATTTACTTTGCTTATGGCTATAATAGGGACATCAGTGATTGAATCTCTGAAATAAGCTGCTAGAAAAGCTTGACGTGAAACCTTCTCTGGATCTTGGTTCTTTTTTCTTCGATTTGTGTTATAGCGGAGTAAGTCTATTAACTGCAGATTATTAGTGGTTGATGTACCACCATACAAGCAATAACTAATTAAATACTAGTTTCATGCCCCAGTTTCCTGCCGAACTGCGTTACAGTGTGATCTGGCTCTGCTCCATGTTTGCCCAGTGCCATAATAGCACTGCCCAGTTTATCCCCCAGCTGCACAGCCTCTGCGCGAGCAACAGAGGGGGGGAAACGCCAGTCTCTATGTGTGACTGCTTCACACGTACACACCCTCTCTTCTCTTAGTGTTTTCCCAGGAGACAGACAGAGGCAATCTGTGTGCTCTGCAGGAGGGCACAGGGGAAACTAGAGGAGACAACAAAAAAAAGCTTCCCTGGGACAGAAAGGCGCTCTCTGTGGGAGAAAGCAAAGGCTGGTTATTCAGCAACTCCTCCCCTACTATAGCAAACCTAATCAGAGACCCAAAAGCTTAATCTAGAACCTTACATTTCTTTATATTAAATCACAGAATAAGATACATCTCCCGTGTCCTCAGCAGAGGAAAACTCCAGAATCCAATCTCCCAAAGGGGCTGATTCTTTGCAGCCTTTTGGGGATAACACATGGAACAGCTCAACCAAACAAGCGAACGCCAGTACTTCTGTGAGCAAGGGTTCAAGTTCAGTCTCACTGATCACTATTGCCCAAATGCAATTCAGATGCATGTAGGAACCTCAGATACAGCTGACTGTATAATTTGTATCAGAATACAAACGTTTCAGATATTAGATCTAAAAATACCTCTAGTGAAGGTACTCCTTTATTCACTGGCTGTGGGTATTCCCTAAGAAGTCGTTCCTCATCCAAAAACTTCCCATCTCTACCATTGCTTGCAGGCTGGAACAGTCCATAATTCAGGACATCTTTCAAACTCTGATTCAAAGTACACAAGATTCGTTGCTTTGCAACCCACACTGAAGCTTCTGGGTTAAACCGAATGCATTTCTGCAAAGATAGATTATTTGTAAAATGTAAGTAATGAAAAGACATTTAAACAGGTCTCTTACATTCTAAAAGTTACATACAAACATATGCAATAAGCCTACAAATTCCATGCCAAAACATACACGAACAGAATTATATTTCAGACGTGGATTCCTCTATAACAACTAATACACAAGTGCTGTGAAAACACAGGACGTTCCAAGTCCTTCCCCAAGCATCAGAGACTATAACCTTCAGGGAAGGAACACCTCCATGGCAAATCTGCTTGAAAAGCCAAGTGAAAGGGCTGTTACAAGATGTTTAACTGTCCACTTGATTTGAGGCTGTTCTGACAGTCAGTCTGATCTGCAATAATTTCACAAAAAAACCAGTACTCAGGCAAGAATTCTGATTCATTTTAAGCTATGTTTATCTTGGGTAAGTTTATGGGAGAAACTAGACGACGTGAAGGAGCAGTGGACTTGCACACCTTGAAAATTCTTTCCAGTTCACTGCTTCTTACCAAGTTGGAATTTAAGAAATTTAGGGATGGTGCAATTGTAGCTTACGTTGCAGTCATCGGCTCTGAGCTACCAGCAGGTGGCAATACCTAAAAACCCATTTCTTGCCTCCGATGTGTGTTATGAACATACAGTGCTGCTGGGCATCGTACCCATATTGGGCCATGAGAAGGGCTGGTACCAAGCTGCCACGGCAGAGCTACGGCACAGGAGTCCCTCCTCTGCCCACTCAAAGGGCATCCCCGTCCCTTCATGATGCAAGGATTGCATGTGGGCCAAAGAAAAATTTTAACAGGTATATCTTTCTTTATCAGTACATTTCCATGAGCATAGCTGTAATTCTGGCTACAGCAACAATGGCAGTAACTGGTCTTCGGGGCTCTTCTGAAGACCTCTGCTACTCTTCATGTTATAATTGTACATAGAGGTCAGAGAACAGCAGAGCAAGTAAAAATAAGCTGTTGTTTTATGAAAAGAGTGAAGTGTTTACTGTAACGTTACCCACAGCTGCTTTTGCAGCGCTCACCTCTGCAGTATCTGTTGGCATCTTTTTCAAGTCCCGAGGCCATCCATAAGAAAACGGCTGCAGTTTGTCTTTTAGAACTAAACATCCTTATCCCGGCAAGCTCTGCATACAGCTGAAAGTAATCTCTGCTCCCATATACACAAATCAAGTAACAAACTCATTTGAGTATTTCAATTCTGAATTTTGAAGAGCAAATTCAAAGGCAGAAGTCACAATATTTTGTAAGTTCACAGTGTCTTCTTGACTCTTCCAATATTACACGGCAAATATTCTCAACAGTATCAAGTACAAACGGGACATGAAGGACTTTCAATTTACAACTGGTTTTAACTGAGCAAACACTACAGTCGACCGGTCCTCCATATATATTCACTTTATCAGAGCAGAGATGACTAGCTGATTTTGAATATCACGACATACTGAAGTTGAAGAGTTAGGCTCTGTTTCTATGAATTAATCTTCAGATAGGAGGACTATCGATAGACTCCGACACCGAGATGTCCTCTCTCCATCGCGGCTGACTAGTGGTGCCACTGAAGTTGCCATGATAGCATCTCACAGGGGTTTGCCCAAGGAAGCAAGGCAGGCTCGTGAGCATTGGGCTCTGCCCAGCTCCACTGCTCCTGGGCAAGAATTATTGAAAATTACCATTTGTCTTTCATCAGTTCCTGCACAAACTGCACTTTTTCAGATATGGCTCAAGTACTGGTGTTAAGACACTTCAGGGTGTGCAAGGGAAGAGCGAATAAGCTTCCATTGCAATGCGCTCAGGCAATGCTTTGGCCTAGGAAATAGCAGATACCTTTAATCCTTTACAGTCTTAAGTATAAAAATGTAATCCAATGAGATATTAGATTTTGTCACAAATAAAGTTGGCTAGGAATCAGTTTTCATTCCCCTTAAATATTTCACATTTTGAGGTATTTTGTGAACAGATGAGGGGTTTTAAATGGTGGAGGGAAGGAGAGAGGGAGACAAAAAGAACATTATAAACAGTATTTTCCTTCCCAAACAGCCCGGTAGTTAACGTACTGTCTTAGCAGCAAGGGCAATCTGTTTTAAATCCCTGTGTTCCTTCAGCTCTGAACCTCACTTGCCCCATGACTCTTACACGGATTCAAACTTCAATACAAAGTTCAGATTCAAACATAGGCAGTTTTCAGCAACTCTAAAAACTGTCAGTTACAATGTATGTTATGAGCTTCACTCCTACATGCTGTATCACTATGCAGTGACCGTCATTATCCACACAGCCTGAAAGATTATAACAAATGCTATTAAAATGGAAAGAAGCAAAGATAATTTTGAAAGTACATGGGGTTTTTTTCTCCCCCAGGAAACTCTTTCTTACATGAAATTCTTACGTGGAACAAATTATTTTTTCACTTCTACGACACTGCTTTGATTTTAACAATATAAAACACGCACTTCTGATCGCAATTTTACTAAGTCTGCTTTTTTTAATGCACCTTGAGAACTCAACGTGTTCAACTTTGTTCAGTCTGTTCTTATGTTCTACCTGTTCTTGATGGTATGCGATACTGCAGAAAATGGTGTGCACTTATAATTCTCAAATATTTGCTAAATTGGCAAAATTACAAATAATTTCAAATTTCTTCAGAATATATTTCAATGGAAAAATCAATCTTTCTACAGTCTTCATGCACATTGCATCAGTAACATACAATATTTATCTTCTGAAATAATTTGCTTTCCACAGGTCTGACATTGGCACGTTTATATAATGCATGGGGAGAGGATATACTAGTTTAACCACCTTCACTGGACTGAAACGGCTGTGAGGAATTCTTTTTGTGCAGTAGCCCGAAGGCTTGTTTCAAAATGAGTTATCTGATAACTATAGCACTATTGTATTTCTACTACATGAGCTACAATATTTTGTAGAGTCCTTGATGGCAGAATAAATATGGAAATGCTTTGAAACTAGTAATTTCACAAACTAGTTTATTCACAGCCCTAGCTTTCCTAGTGATTCAAGAAAAAAAAAGTGTTTATTTTAATCAGTGTTGATCCCATTGGGAATTTATAATTAAGATCAATAATGTAAAAAACAAACCAATAACCAAACAACTGTTTCCTACCAAAATTTCTCAGACTCGGAGAAGTGAAACTAGTGAGAAGAGTGACTATTTTAGCCTCCACAAAGCCAGGCAGGATAGCGAGGGATGCTGTTACCACTCTCTTGGAGGCAGCTGCTGAACAAGAGGATAAGAAGGACCACTCAAATGCTGCATAAGGTGTATTTTAGATCAGCCTGCCCCTGGAACACCTCCCCTGTGTCATTTTGCTGCCCATCGGGCAGCCCCCCGAGGACAGAGGCCACCACAGTCATCATCTCCATCGTGTAAATGAGTCGTTACCTACTGCCACGCTTTCTACCCTGAGAAAACATCAGCTGAATCACAGCAGAGTCTACACACAGATTGCTTTAGTTATGGGATAAATAAGAATTCATTGGATTCATCAGGTGACCACACGGAAACGTGACAGTAGCTGAGTCAAAAAAGCTGGACAACTTTTTCTGACCTTCAATGACTTATTATTAAAATATATATATTAAAAAGTAGGGATACTTTAGTGGCAAATAACTACAAAATCACATACGAAACAAATATTTTGCACTGACAGATGTGGGATCTATTCTTTCCACCCTCTTTGTTGTATCCCAAGACCAGACAAAATGTGATAGTTTGTCTTGAAGGCTAGCGACATGCACCATAAAAACTGCAAGTTCTTTCAAATAAAAATCAAAAAAGACGCCCTGAGTGGCTCAAAACCACTGTCAAAACCACACCAGGCCACTCAAAATCCAAGCCTAATGGCAAGACAGCCCGTCAACATTGGTTGCTGAAATGTGAGACCTGTGGCTTTGCTATTAAAGCTCTTTGAATCGTGAGAGACATGGTCACTTATAATCTTGCATTCCTGCACGCTAGTAAGTCACTAAGCGCAACAGAAGGGCTGGAAGCAAGGGAAAATATAGCTCACCTGCTCCAGCTACAGGGAACATATTAAATCTATGGGAACAATGTTCATGATAGAGTCTCTGAGGAATAACATTTATCTGTTCAAAATCTACCAACCAACACATCTTTTCCATCAGACTCACGAAGTTGTCAATCCCACAGAACCATGCTGCGACAGAGGAACCACGACAAATGGTTTGTACAGCTGCCTCCAAAGTGTGACTGTCAGAATATCAAAATACAAGTTATTCCTTTCAATAGAAGACGTCTATATTAAAGATGTGACAACTAAAAAGTGGAAAATGCAAATGAGAGTTGGGTATCATGGGAAAAAATGGAGTCAGTCGCTCATTTCAATTTGCGCTCGGTGTTCAACTTAATTCCCGGAGGCACTGCTTTCCTTCATCAAAATACATTCAGAAAACACAGAATTCATGAGATAAAGGGTCAAAAAAACCAGTCCGGCCACACCGTCATCAGCTGGCAAGGCAGATCACGTGTCCTGATCAAGGGCATAAGAACAGATGTCAGCAGCGCCGACAATGTTTCCATTGTCAAACTGAAGATAAAAAGAAGGAAGATCAACTATAAACAGAAAGCAGCAATGAACAGTCAGTCACAAAACGGGGTACAGAAGAATACTTGTGAAAAGTTGCAGTGGAAAACCTGGAATAGATCTGAGGCAGCGGATGGCAGTACAGACTGGAAACAAGTAAAAATGAAGGCGTCTTAAGCAAAAATGTGCTCAAGCTGCCGCTATGACAACAAGGTACCTACCTTCATAAGATAAAAATTGCACAAACTAAACAATTGTTTTATCTGAGAAAGAAAAACACAAAGTAAAAGACTCTTCATCCTAAAGGCCAATGAATACTGGAAAAAGTAAAGAAAGGATACAAAAGTATAAAATGCGTTGCAGAAGCGGAAAAACCAAAAAACAGCTACAACTTCAGCTGTTGCTTTACCAAACTGCCACTTGCCAAAGAACATTTTGCATGGGAAGTCCAGTATAAAAAAAACAGGGGAGGGAGGAGTCAGTAGATGCTCATTACTGAAGCGGAGCAGCAAAACAGATGGGCAGAGAACATTTCAAAGAAGTCTTCAGCAGACCCAATCCCATCTCAGCATCAGAATTCAATAACACATATGTATCTGAGCATTTTCATTTTAAACATAATGCAGAAGGAGTGCGTAAGTATAGGATAAAACAAAAGAGTGGAACAACCACCATGTGTTGATGATAAAATGATGAAAACACTCCTTAAAACAACTGGCTGACAGATCTGTTCTTGAAGCCTGGGAAAAACAGCAGTTCTAAGCACAAAACATTGGACATCACTGTCAGAATATCACACAAAGGAGATTTTCTTGGCAACAGCTACTGGAGAAGAACCAGACTCCGTTCAGTTATAGGCAGAATCATTTGTGCTGTGTTCCTACATTGGCTGGAAAAGGAAATGGATACAAGACGACTTACTCTGGATTCAGACCAAAAAGGTCCATGGGGAGGTCAGATATACCAGGCATCGCAGAGGAAAGCGCAGACGCATTAGTTCACCCAGTTTCCCATGTCCAAAAGACATTCAGTGCCATGCACAGATGCGGTTGCCTTTAGGCACAAGGTAGGCAGTCGCCTTGGGCGCAGACTGCTGGGGGCTGCGGACTGCCAGCTTTGCCTTCCAAGGAGGAAAGACACAGATCTGTCACCAGTCAGTGCCACGGACAGCACGACACTGAACTTCGCCGCCCTGGGGATGAAGCATCCTCACGTTAAGGGCAAACACAACTGAATGTTGCCTAAGCTGCCGAGAAACCCTGCACCACTACTGCAAAGAGAGGAGCGACTAGTCAGTTACTACCTTTTCCTTCTAAATAACAAGTATAGGGGTCATCGTCAAGCCAGAGCCCTCTGGGTTGGATGCACTGCAAATAAGCTTCTGGTCAAAAGAGATTACACCTGTGTCCTGCCTCCATAAAGGATCTATTAAAGCTGAGCCTCCTGGCTTATTAAATGAGGAAATTGAATGCCAGAAACTATACCTTTCTTACCCACTCTCCTAGGTACATACATTTGTCAATACGGAGGGCTTTCTCTGCTCTCCATTGCCTCAGTAATTTTACTGAGCTCAGGAAATCTTTCAGACTCTCATTTAAATATTCTCCACCTTCCGGTGCTAAGGAGGACACTTGGATAGAGATGATGCATAAAAACAATAAAAAATTACTCTTTCTACAAAGTATTGTTTCAATACATTGGATTATCATTTGAACTAAAAGGAGAGCTGATATGAGAATTGATATAAGAACTGAAAAGTAAGTCTTCATAAGAACTTTGTATGAACCTGTCAAGGTTTACATTATCTTTAAAGTTTCAAATGAGAATAAAAGGGCAACAAGATAGATTTCCTACAATGGGGGCTAACTTATAAAGCTTCCCTATAGCAGCACATCTGACTTACGATGCTTGGTGCTTAGCTCATACGTGCGATGAAATAAAGGCGATCTACACCATAGTCACTGCAGATGAGCAAACTTTTATTCCTAGTGAGCTTAGCTGGGGAAGGCTGCTCAGTGGGTTCAATTTTATATAAAACCCTAAACTTGCCTTCTTTTAAACAAATATATTCTTGATCAGATTTTCTAAAAAATAAAGAATAAAAGCATAAAACTAAATTTTGTCATTTCATGCTCCTTTGATTAAACAGACTAATTTTAAACACCTCTTATGTTAAATTAATTATAATTATACAACAAATGGGGTATGTTGGATTTAGCTTGTAGCTATAACACAGCTCGTGAACTACGTTCTTCTCCAAACTTCGCTACGCCACATTTAAGCTACCAGTCTTCCTGTTTGCAAACCTGAATCCAGATTTCACTTTTTTCTACAAGAGGTTCTGGGCTGATACATTAAATCAGAAATAGATCATCTGCTACAGAACTGCTTAAAACAATTGAGTTACTTTTCATTAAGACTTTATTGAAAAGGGGGGGAAAAAAAAGGCAAAAAGTAAAGCAATAAAAATGAACACATGAAACACAAAGCCAAAAATACTTTTCATTTCTCTTCCTGCACAAAATGAATTTTTAAAAAATAGTTGTTTCAATAGTGTCAATAAATGGCTTATTATTGGTCAAAAAAATAGAGTAATGAAACAAGAGGGCTTCAGGAGGCGAACATCTCTGTTTCTAGCAGCAGAGTAAACTTAGCAAGTAAAGGTAATCTGTCCATTTTACTGGATCTAGTCGTTGAGCACTGAACACAGTCACAGATACAGCAAGCTGGTAGGATCATTAATAAAATCCTAACCATGTCCAGTCAGAGCTTGTCTTGACAGAGGACTTCACTACAGGCAAAATCCTTTTAAATTTAAGATGTACAGCAGTGGATTTCAGTATTTCAATCAATGAAAGAGCCAAAGTGATGACTGCTTCAGGCAAGATTTAATACATATCCCATGTGTAGCTCACAGCAGCCTCAGTCCTGCTCTGCCCTCTGAAGCCTTCTGGTCCAGCTCGGGTCCCACACCGCTTCCCCTTCGTAGAGGTTAATCTCACACCGCATAAACTAATGCAGCGGTACTGCAATTTCAGCAGCAATCCCCATCTAAAAGAATTTTTTTAAGTACAAGAATTTAAGAGAGAACACTCCCAACTCCAACACAGATTTCTCTGAGTTTCTGCAGCACTGTATAGATTGGGCTTTTAAAAAAAGACCTCTACAACCACACCTGAGGCCAAACTGTCAAAACAGCTCTTCCCTGTCAGCTGTAGACAGTCCATCTCTATCGTTCTAAAAATGAACTTAATTAAAAAGAAAGGAATAATTTCATCTGAGATAGATCTTCAATGGCAGCACAGTATGATGTAGATCTAAAATGTCAGCACAGAGTGATGTATGTAGCACACATCCATAAAAAGAATGTGTTTTTATAATCATCTTCGAAATGAAAAAAGTCTGAAGCCGACCATCAATTGAAGAACCTGACAACGGCATTCAAGGAGGCCCAGGGTAATTTAGATAATTAATCACAAACTCGGGCAGGTTGTGGTTTTAGACAGAATCAGTAAGTAACTCCCAAGACCTTCCCCGGGATGAGATTGTTATTCCTCTCGTAGCACTTCTGGAGGACAATGATTCTTTGACTTACAAAGTTACAACAGCAGAATTTTCCAACTCTATGTTCTTAACATTCCAGACATTGAATTTTACACATTCGACCATAAAAAAAACCACAACTTAGTAGTTCTTTGTGAGAAAGAGTGAGGAATTTGGACTCCTAATATGTAAGGAATAGCCACGATTATTTTTTTATTAAAAAAACCACTTTTATTCTTATTTACTCAATTAATCAGACTTTTTTAAAAAAAATGAAAAGTCTGTTCAATTCTTTCTGTAAGATGTGAGAGATTAAGACTTTGGTTGAAAAGTCTTTATTTTCATCCAACAGACTTAGGGTTTTGAGATAAAGCCATAGGTCCACACATGAGCTTGCAAAAGACTCCTCTAGGAGAATCAGAAAAGGTTCGTTCTATCCTGCCTCATATGTTTCCAGTATAAGTGGTGAGGAGGGGGGAGAGAATAAAACAGTGATTTTATGTCATTGTAAAAACTGTGGAACAGTACGATGCCACGCTTTATTCCAAAGTGAGTGCGTTGATTTCTCGTGGTGGAAGTGTGAGAAACTACACTGTGTAGAAAAGACATAGCAGCAAAGGAGGAAGAAAAGATTTATTTGTGCTTCTGTTTCCCCATCTTTATGCTCTAAAGCCACCAGCTACCTAACAAGGATGTCTCTTTATGGGACGATGACAGAGAAAGGCAACTACTATAGTAGAGAGAGAATTTGGTGACCTCCTGCTAGACCCCAGTCTAGTGTCAATCGCAAAACTGGAGAAGACAATGGGTTTATATATGTATGAAGCTCTTGTAGAGACATATGATTTTGGGGTTCAGCCCTCATCTTCCGATAAGATTTTAGATGCCTAATCCTCTTTATTCTACTCAAATGCCTCTGAATGCAGATCAGGCGGGTGTTTTGCTTTATCATAGAATCATAGAATTATTAAGGTTGGAAAAGACCTCTGGGATCATCAAGTCCAACCACCAACCCAACACCCCCAGGCCTCCCAAACCATGTCGCCAAGTGCCACGGCTACACGTTGTTTGAACCCCCCCAGGGATGGTGACTCCCCCACCTCTCTGGGCAGCCTGTGCCAATAGAACAGCTTTCATCAAGTTAAGGTACTAACTACACTCTCTTGGATGGGACGGTGCCTTTAGTTTAGGCAATCAATCAGACACACCACTGAGGTAAAAAATCTAGACAGTAAAAAAACCCATGACACAGATTTTGCTTGTAATACATCAAAAAATTGTAAGAAAATAGAACAGATCTACTGCAGATTGAAGCCAGCAAAGCTAATCACTTAAACTTTTTTTTTTAATTGAAATGCAATATGCCTTACCGTTTGCTGCAAATCAGGTATTATAATTCGAATCACTAATGTGTTGCTCTGACTGTCTTCCATTCTGCTGCTTGGCTTTTCTGCAGTTGCTCTAATTGTGTCATAAATAGTTTCTTCTTTGGAGCTGTCTGATTCAGATTCAACAGAATAGTCAGAAAAGCTTTGTGCCATTTCATCTTCGCTTGATGTTGGGCTACGAGGCATGTTCAAGTTTTTTATCCTGCCATTACAAAGGAGAAAGAGAAAATGATAAGTCATAGTTAAAGTCTTAAAAATGAATCAGTTACAAGTTTTGTTTTCTTGGAAGTAACATGCATTTAACAATGAAGTTATATGTTTCATCCTCCTTTTATTTCCTCCTGTAATTTATGTGGGTAAGCAGAGTGTAATGGAAATAAATCTGGCTACCAATTTAGTACACAAGAGGAAGAGGACAGGAGGACGAAAGAGAGTAATAAAAGGGAAGATGACCTTTCTTCGTAGACACACCCAGCCTCCCAAGGCATCCAGAAAAACCCAGCATAATTACCAGGTTCTCTGCTAAATAGCACTGTTATAAACTGTACTTAGAACTAGATCTGGCTTTGGAGCCTAGTTCTGGCAGGGTAAAAAGACATTTCAGGAAATTGATAGAGGTGCTAAACTAACATCATCCTGTACATGGAGAAACTGTACAGGTAAGGCTTCAGTAAGAGACAGTCTTTTCAAATAGCAGAATCAACCGAAAACTGAAATACTACAGGGAGCCAGATGCAGATGCGGCTATGGTTTGTGGCTCATACAACACTACCAAAGTCTGTCTATTATACATACAATGAATACATACAATACAGATTTTGGAAACATTTTTAATCTGTGGTATAGATTCAGGTCAAATAAAAGTAATGCCCATTCCAAAGTAAGGATGTTTGTATTCTGAGGTCTCACAGTATATTTTCCTTCAGGGCTCTTCCAACTACAGCAGCAAAAGACTTTTTTGTCCCACCAGCTAAAAGTTTCTCCAGGAAATGAAAATCGTAATTCTATGGAAAAAAAGGGGAAAAAATTTGGAAAAAAAATTAAAATACCACCATAAACTTCGCAGTGCTTTGTCACTACATACTTTTTCAGTTTCAGAGGCCAGAAAACATAAACATTATTCTTCATATTTTCCATATGAAACTTCCCAAGACAACTTCTCTGCTTTTTAATAAAAATATCCCCAGTTAAAGGAAAAAAAAAAAACAACCAACCAATTCCACTTTCAGCCCACATTAAAAAAAGACATTAAAGGAAAAGTAAAGCACAGAAGGGTGAACTGACTTTCCCAAGGTCACTCATATAGCAGGGGACTGTGCTGAGATATCCAAATGTATGTTTTCTATAATGGTCTCGCAGTCAGATCCCCCAAAGTAAATACAGTCAAACAACAGCAGGGATGAAAGGAACACTTTTTTACCACTCTGTTTCACTATTTAGTTTGAGCCAACTAAATATCGTCACCAGAGTACTCATTCCTCTTTGTTGTCCGGTCATTTATACAGCAATGATTACAAAGCAGGCATAAAAGGCTCCCACTCTAACTTAGCATTGTAAGGTGACCATATGTTGGAGGCAGCGTCTACACCAGAGGACAGGCAGTGGCGAGGCAAGCCTAAAGCTTGAGGTCAAGGGCAAGCATTTCCAAAGCACATCACATGCCCACATCATCAAGTCTTATTGTTATTTCTGATGAAGGACAATTCCAGTGTTATTACCCTCAGCTATAATTACTAATGAAGACAAAAACAGCGCATTCGAAAATCTGAAAGCATGCCAGTTCACAGCAGCTTAATGCAAGGCTCCATTTACAAAAGAAAACTCTGGAGGGAGTATTTCATTTTCTTACTGCTTCACTGAACTGTAGATTAATGCTGCTCTCCAAAGCACCTTAAGTCAATAAAAAGCATAAACATTTCAATGGCTTCCTTATTTATGCTAAATCACATGAAGCCAAAATATAGTAGGTCGAGACTCAGTATTTAAGAGCATAAGACGTATAGGCCAGTGAGTGCGAAGAAGAAGACATCAAGACAATCACATAGTTTGTCTCCCCCTGAAGCCATTTCAGAGCACAATATATTCCAGGGCCACAGATTCAACTCCTCTGACAGGGAGCAGTAAACTGCAATTACACAGCATACAAATAAAGAGCTGAATTATGGAAAAAAAAACTTCCCAAGGTTTTGGCAAATAGATTTTCATGCAAAAACTACGCAGAAATATCACATTATGGAATAGCAAAGAGAAATCACTAGCTGAAAAACCAACCCCAGGTATCAAGCACTTAAGTTTAATAAACAGTGGGACAAAGAACTCCTTGGAGACGTATCAACAAGGCACAAGTCACCTAATTTTCTAGAATACAAATTTTTTAAAAAAAAATGCACAAGTAACCATGGAAAGGATAATGAAAGACTGTATCTACAGTGACAAAAAGAACAGAACCTATGCCCCACCAGCGCTGTGGAGAAGCAGATCATTTAAATGCCTGTTTTTAAACAAGGCAATCTAACCACCGGTGAAACAGAAGGTCCCAGTGTAGGGCAGACCCTGCCGGGGAGCAGGGGTCAAGCTGGTCTCCCTAAATCTATGGACAACTTAGGACAATTTGCTTGCATGGCTGTTAAGTTGCATGGAAATGGAAGATACCACCATTTGGTAACCAGAGATGCTCGCTATCGTAACTCCCACCGGGAAGCTCTTGTCTTTTAGGAACTGTTTCAGTTTTGTCCCAGTGATAGTCCAAAGACTTTTCCACAACGAAAACCATTACCTCAGGAAAAGTAAAGCAGGTTGCCTGGCTTACCTAGGCTTGTACAGCAGAAAATATAGCATCACAGGCTCCTAATCCCCAGTTTGTAATTCATTCATCAAAAGGATGTTATATAGCTAAAATACAGATTATGTCTTACTGATATGACTATCTGGGATGTCTTCTTTCATTTTCTTAAAAACACAACAGATCTTTGCTTCCTTTACTTAAGCTGACTGTATTTTATAGCAATATGATACATCAGTGGCTGCTTTTGGTATAGAGAAGTGCTGAATGAGGAAAAGTTTCTCTGTAAATGGATGAAAACAGATTTCCAAAGACCTTGGAAGTAAACTCACAATCCGAACTACCACCATGCCATGTCCTCTGCCTGCATTTTCAACTCCCATACCTTGAGCTCCCCACGTGTCCCAGCCCCAGGCGCTCTCCTTCCCTGGTCCCCGCATATCCCCTAACTGCTGGCTGAACAAAGCAAGCACGAGAATAAATAATATTTTTTTTTTTTAAAAAAAAGGCCATTGGCAAGTCGTGTGACCCTTTAACTGCCTTTCCCTTTTGGGGAAAAAAAAAAAAAAAAAAGAAGACTAAGAGCTGTAAAAGACTGGAACTATACAGATATTCTACAGAGAATATTGGACTATATAGGTAGTCTATAAAGAACTACAAAAGACTGGAATGAACACAGTGCACAGGCTATCAAAAGGCAAGAAATTCAAGTCCCAGAGCTCGCTCTCTATCTGAATGGTGCGCTCCAGTGAGCACAAACTGGCATGGCAAGGGAAAAAAGTAAGAGCAGTGGCAGACTTATCAATTTTTTGCAGCCTTATGGTTGTTAAGAATCATACAAAATTATTAAAGATATATGCTTAAATTTATTATAATTATCTTAAATATTAGAAATTTGATATTTACTAAAGGGATTAAAATATCGATACGGACACACATTGGACAGGGTGTCCTCATTAAAAATAGATGTATCATCAGATACAGAATGCACAAGCCCACTAGAAAAATTATTTTTTAAAAATCTTCAACTTAATTATGGCTATGTGCAATTTTGTTGATCCTGCAAAGTAACAAACCCTCCTGTCTGGTTTCATACTGGTAAATATGGAACACAGTGATACATACACACACAAAACCCTATTTTAAGAGATTTGTCCGATATAAAGTCCCCTCCCTATTGTATCCTATGCCAGCAAATAGGGCAAGTGCAGGCGTGTCTGTCCAGTGTGTCTGGAGCAAACCCAACAGCCAGTATATATCTGACAACCACCAAAAGCAAATAACTACATGCACAGCGGTCCCGCAGAACATCACAGCTGTGGCAAAGGCTGCCCTTGGGTTTCTGCAGTGGGAAAGACAAACATACGGTGAGACAGAAGGAGACACACCCCTAACACCATGAGTAACTTTTGGTAGAGAAATCCCATTGAAGGATGTAACTCTTCCTTCCCCAACCTGTGAGATTTTGGTTCTGGTTTTGCTACTATGTGAACATAGGCTAGGTCTCACACGAGTGGCCATCTCGGACTAATCGCAGTAGCTGTTAGCTCTCCTCTCTCTAAAATACAGCATCAAATGTCAAGGCCAACAAGGCTAGATCTCAGAGCAAGGTTTCAAAATTCAAGGGTCGCTGGCTCCTAGTCCTGATAAGAACAATCTATTTTTATATAAACATTCATTTGCACAATAACAGTCCTGTTGCCTGCAGGGAGAAGTCCTCTAGACTGCTATTGTCGGAGTTTAAAATGTACCTGTGGGAATTTCTGATACAGAGTCGGCATTGTTATGGGTTGAGTAATGCCATTAACCAGACTGTGAGAAAAGTTTGCTGATAGAGTAACAGCAACTGCTAGAAAGAGGTTTTTAATAATTAACTCTGAAGAAAAACTATTCAGGAAAGGGATTTCCATCTGTATAAAACCTGCCTAATGCTTGGATTCTGTGGCTTTATTCGGGATTATACACATCAGCTCAAGAACCAGCTCGCAAAGTTGCTAAATTAAAATGCCGGAGAAGATCAGGCATTGCCTTATCTAATTATATTAATATTAAAACAAAACCCCATTTCAGACAGAACTGATGCTGGGGGGTACGATTGCAACGCACCATGCATTTCACACCTCCCCGCAGTTCTGCAGAAAAGATCACGTAGAAGAAAAGCTGAATTGAAGACGACAAACTCCAATGAGAAATTTGCAATTTGATGGCTCCAATCTCCACTTCGCAGTCTACTTTAAAGGTGGCAATAACTGGCATTGCCTCCTGAAGGCACGATCCCAACCTCCCTCGCACCCTGAACCACTCCACCTGTGCCCCCACACTGCTTTAATCTCTGCACTAACACAAAGAGTGTAGCAGAACAAAGCATCAATCCAGGTTAAACACGCCAGGTTTTTTTGTTTTGTTTTGGGAAGTTAGTTTCAGCATTCATCACATCTCCGAACTGGATCGCTATGCACATGTTTGCATAAGCAGCAGGAGGAAGATGGCAGAGGGCCAGAAGCAAACAGCCAGGGCATGAAAAGGGCAGAACCGCTTTTTCCAAAGGCAGTATTAATGCTTGCCAGCATAAAGTGAGTCTGAGACACCACTGCCTAAATGACAGGAAAGACATCTACATAGATACAGCCATCTGATTAACTCCAATGAAAATCTCTTGATTATTAGTATCGAAATACCGTAACTCTGAACAGGACAGCTTACTGAAACCCACCGATACAAAATTCATCCAGGCAAACGCAAAACCTAAAAGCATACATCTACAAGAAGAAAAACAGGAGGTGCACAAGGACTGCTAACCCAGCCCACAGCAAAATCTCAGGGGAAATGAGGCACTTGGAACTCCTCCTGTTCTCCCAGGCCCACCAGACGAGGAGGCAGCTCTGGTGTTGATGTGACACCACGTGAAGCTGTGCTGGTCAGGCTCCAGCGCTGGGAGCCTTCTGCAAAAGGGCCAGCACAGTCTCCAATGCTATTTTTACCCTGCAAGGAAAAAGAGCGGCCGGGCAGCAAAACGAAGCACTGTTCCCTTGGCACGCCCCGAGGTGTGCTCCCTTGGCCAGTGCCCAGCAGTGCCCCTTGCTTACAGGACACACAGATGAGGTGCTACCGGGCTCGGCGCTCTCCGATCTCTGCAGGCTTTCATGCTACTGAAATGTCCCCCTGCTCCACAGCAATGCAGCCCACGTGCTACGCAGACACTGACTTAGAAAGGCAAAATCACAAAAAAAAACCACTTTCTGGGGCCTCAGGAGCTGAGAAGATATCCAAGGGTCAGCAAGGTCCACTTCATGCCACATGGCCTCAGGGCCAGGGAACACCTCCTGGTCTGATTTTATTTAGAAGTATAGATGTAGTTTTGGAAACTGAAAAATAAAGAACGAGGACATGCATGAAAGCTCTATGAAAGTTCATCTGTTATCCTGAAGTTCCCTGGACATGCCTTTGTAAAACGGGGCAACTGATTCTTGAGTCTTCCCTAAAGCACTTCCTCTCTGTGGAAGAAACTGCTAGAAAACCAAATCACTTGCACATTATTAGAAAAAAAAAAAAGCAACCCTCATGGTAATTGCCTAAACAAATTCAATCATACATTATATTTTGCTGTTCACAAGCCCCATAATGATGGTTTTATTCCCTATACACCAGTCCTTCACTTAAATTCACTTTGGTTCACTGTCTGTTAATGCATTTTTGATCTCTCTGTTAAATAACTGAAACACCCAAATAAATACTTTACAGGATGTGTGCTGAGGCACAAGTATTAACGTACCAGATTGTCAAGCAAAATTCCTCCTTTACTGTTCTCTGGAGCTGCTGTTCCTCAGCGTGGCATCTCTTAATTCAAAACTTAAATATTGATTTGAAATCAGTATTGAAAAATCAATGGTCATATCCATTTGTTCTCCCTGGTACCACCAGAAGATTCTTCTTCCTGCCCTGTTTAAGGGCAGATTTATTATTTAGTCCTTGATTTCTTTGCTAGGTGATCTGCACGGGGGACAAACTGTTTTGCAAAAGGGCTCAAGAGAGATATTCCCTGCCCCCACCCCCCCCCCATTTTTTTTTTTTTAGGAAAAAAAAAAAAGGAAAATTAAGTGACATAATTGTTGAACCTGCTCCTTATTTCTGAGGCAGCTTGTTATGCCTTCATGTATATTTGCACAGCACCGACTTGCCAGGAAGAGGCTAAGCCCCATTAACTTATGGTATTTAGAGTGTTAAATACCAACATCATATGATGAAATACCAACATCATATGTGGGTCTTAAGATCCAACTGTAGGAATGTAATTTTTTATTTTTTTTTTAAACAGATGTAGTTCACCATTAGCTCTACCGTGCACATACAAAATCAACACGTGCAACCTATTTCTGCAAATACAGGGTAGTTTTCTAAAAGTTTCTTCAGTTTCCAAGTAGCTTTGGATGCTAAAATTCTCCTTTGTCCTCTGTCTGTTCTACTTACAAACTTGTAAGTTATTCAGCCAGTCACAGTACCTTCACGGAAAGGCTGAAGTTCAATCAGGCAGGTGCAAAGAGAGATTTGGGGGAAGGATAGATACAAAGAATACAGGAGACAAGTAACTTGTTGTCCTGAATGAGCAAGACTGGAAGAGGTGCAGAGAAGCAGGTGCAGAAAAAGCTTAAAAACATTCGAAGCATAAGTTCAACATGAGAAAACAGGAAAACGTTTGAAGTAGGAGTTGGACCTGCTAGGATAAAGAACAACCAAAGGTTTAGCACAAAGAGGCACAGTCAGGTTGGTTAAAATGGTTAAAAATCCTTACCAAAAAAAATTTCAAACGTATTACTAGGGGAAACACAGCAAGTACTTATAAATGTTAACCGCAGCGAAGTCTACAGTAAAGGCCAACTCCCACTGGCAATACAATATTGTAAGTGCCTTCTTTTAAGCACCTGCAAGGTTTCCAGTGCAGTTCTGTCTGACCTTTATTTAAAGGCTGTTCTTCCAGACAAGGAATTACACCTGCCCTGCGAGCCCCAAGGCAGGTAGCTTCTAGGCTCTGTTCATTTCTGTAGTTGTTTTTAATATGGCCTCCAGTTTTGTGCGTGTATTAGAACTTCCATTTCCCAATAGATAGACTAACAAACAACAGTACTCATAAATCATTCTTTAAATATTGCTTGGAATGGATACTATAGTGCACCTAGGACAAACTCCTAGTGCACTTCGAAGCATTCAGTAAGAGACTGTACCCCACAGCAATTGCACGTAAACACAACTTTCAGTTTGAAAATTCATCTGCTCAGGAAGTATTAATCCAGAATTCTAAAGCACTTTAAACAGATGTTAAGCAAAAGCTAAGTAAGTAGCAACTAAATAAGAAATTCAAATATGATGACAACCAACAAAACTTATTAAGAAAACACACCAAGCATATTACCCCAGATATCAAAGTTCACCAGCGTCCCACATCCAAGATGTGTCTTCTTGGACTCATAAATTCAAATAAATACCCCTTTCTAAGCAAGCAGGGTTGGATCTGTCATACAATCTTTAACTTGCTGATCTTGCTAGGAGCAAAAATATACAGAGTAACCTTTTGAGCTCCTTTTTAAGCAACTTCCAATCTTGCACGGGGAATCAGTCATGTATGTAATCGCACTGCAGTCAACAGAATGACTTCAGGAGCAACTCCAACAAGACTTGACCCCTCCATGTTGTATCCGTGAGCAAAACAGCAGCCAGGGTAAGCTATGAAAAGCAAACATGAAACATTGAAAAGTTTATCCGGTTCTGGATCCAGTAAGGCATTTCTTCATAATATTACAGCTTTTCAGCTATCAAACCAGGAAAATATGCTACAGATTCAGCTGTTACACTGACTCTGTCCCCAGTCCAAAGTACAACTTATAAATATTTGCTGCCATGAAGCATACTTGCATATAGTAACTGGGGATTTCAAAATTGCTAACCTCAGCAAACCAAAAAGAAAAAAAAATTCCCCTCCAGTTATCTAAAACAGGAATGATACAGTGTGAGCAACTAGCTATGCATTGCTCTCTAAGTGGAAGTATAACACCACTTCCATCTTAAAAAGTCATTATCTATTTATAAAAGATGGGTATAATGGTCATTTTGGTTTCCCCAGATATTTTCCTTACAAAACAGAAGCATTTAGGGCAAGCAATTTTATCTTCTAGCCTTTCTGTTTCCAGCTTCTGCTTGCACTTGACTACGTAAATATCAAAAAGATTATAATAATATGTTGGAAGGGAAAGGACATAAGAGAATTTTAAAAGGTTTACAACAGGAATTTGAGAACATTTCAAAGCTTGTTGAACATATTTACCTCAGGTTCATCTCCGTGGCAGACAAAGCAGCTTAGCTGCTTGTTAATATGCACTTTATGCTTATCAACCTTTTTCCTCTTTATCCATAAAGAAAACATTTTTGCAATAATTCAAATACAAACATAATTAAATGTTAACAGAGAAGCACTGTTGCTGTCTTGTTGTGTAGATTAGATCAGGTCCCAAGAGTAGATAAAGCAGGCTCCCTCTTGCCCTTACATATGGGTCGGTGTTTAGGGTTTGCTGTAAAGTTTAACTTGAATTTTCTTCAGAAGCAATCTCGATGGGGGCTACTAGATAGATTTTAATTTATTTGCTGTGTTACCAAAACCAGTATCATTGTTTGCATTATTTTAATCAAAGAAATAGTACACCAGTTAAAAAAGCAAAGCTTCAAATAGATGCTCTACTTTTCTTATAAAACAATGAGTTATCTTTGTCCGACAGCTGGTTGAAAAAGATTCAATTACCTTTTCTTGCTGTGTGTGTTGGGTTTTTTTCTTGTTTAGTTTCAACAAATTCATTTTCATTTCAACTCAGCAGGAAACACGCCTTGAAGGCTGTAGAGGACACGGGGTACCCAGTGTCTTCAGCAGCCTGCTAGGTGGGATGTGGGGGCACAGATCTCTGACTCTCCAGGCCAGCAAACCTGGGGCAGCCCCCCACAAGAGTGCCCTGTAGCTGGAGATTTCCAGGTTACGCCACTCCAGTGCAGTGCTCTAGGGACGACACCAAAATACAGGAGTTCTGTTCCAAAGCCCAAAGAAACCAAGTTTTGAAATACAGAAATCTTCCACAAAATAAAAATTTTCCTCTGTACAGATCTGCTTAACGAGAGCAGTTTGCAAGCTGCCAAATGCAGAGACCAGTTTCACTAATCAGCTTAATTTGAATTACTAATACGAGGGTCCAGAAATCTCACATTAGGAGCAGTCGTACAAACATAAGTCAAGCTGTGACCATTATTTTTCACCAGCATCGATAAGTATATTGGCAATACACGGGGCAATATAGTAGGCAAATAAACGTCCGGTTCAGTTGCTGCCTTAATTTCTGAATAGCTGAGCAGACCAAGCCCTGGCCTCAGTTAGGACCATCAAACCAACTTGCGCAGAGAGGAGGGAAGAAAGGCAGAAGAAACTACCTGGCCTTTATATACTTAATTTATTTTCTTAATCAAGAGGGAAGCAACAAACAAATGGTGACCCAGAAAGGATGCACACGCTGTAGAACTAGGGCAGGTGACCAGCCCTTGGTTTAGCCAAACTCCAGTGCAAGCGAGGCTGTGTGCCGTGTCCTCGCTATCTTTGCGCCCATCTGTGTATGTCTGCAGCAAACATGCCTGCTTCTCGGTGACAGATGGTCTCCAGGCTTCTCTTATCCTAACTGCAGAAAAACTTACCTGATTTTTTCTGAGGAAATTTTGAAAAAGGAACTCTGCTGATTTTATCTGCATCTTACCTGCTGGTTTTCCTACCCAAGGTAAGCATATCTTGGGCTTTAATTCATACTCCAGCCTGTGCAAGCAAGTCTGAGCTCATGGCGCAATTAAGGACATTCTTTAGGATTGCGTACGTGAACAGTGGCGGTGACGGCAGGTCGGGGAAAAATATCTGCAGGCTGAGAAAGGCTACAGAATCTGCCAGGACGACCCAGGCAGGGCAGTGATTCTGTAGAAGAACTGAGAAACAAATTATTCTCTTGACCTTTGAGATTTTGATTCAACTCGTTGTAAAGATAAGAAACTCATTTTTACCAAATTATATCTAGCCAAAATTTAGGCAATCAAGACACAATAAAACTGATTAAAAGAACCGGCTTTCCCCACTGACTACCAACGCTAAATTGTTGCCTTCAGTAAACAGCTCGAGAAATAAAAGATCACTTCTTAGGCAAGAAGAAAACAGAATGAGATACATGTTTATGACTATTATGCAGAAGTAGGGAAACAAAAAATATGAGGAACACTAATGTTTAAAAATGCAGAAAGATTCATAATAAACTCTTCAAGCTTTCACTACTTAAATGCCAGGTGTAGTTTGGGATTTAATATTAAAAATAAATAGCATACTAAATCACCCTGGGATAACTGCTTACAGTACTTTTGATTTGGAGACAGCATTTAGAGTACCAGCAGTCCTGTTTTTCTGAAGTATCCCCCTCTCCATGCAGAATCAAGACAAATATCAGCCTCCACGAACACACTGACACGGGTTCTTTGTTGTGCCTTAGTCACAGAATCATCAAGTCATTTGGGTTGGAAGAGTCTCCAGAGGTCTTTAGTCCAACCTCCTGCTCAAGGCAGGTCCAGCGATGAGATCTGCTTGGGTTGAACGTGCCTTTACCCAGGTCTGTCTTGAAAACCTCCAAGGGCAGAGACTACACATGACTGGCCTCACGGGGAAACAGATTTTCCTTACACCCAGACTGAACTTCTTTCAACTTACGAATGTTGTGTCTCATCCTGCCACACACCGCTGCACAGTCTGGCTCTGTTGTCTCAGTAGCCTCCCTGTTTGGGCCAGCTGATGCTCCCTGATCCTCTTCTCCAGGCTGAACAAGCCCCTGTCCCTCAGCCTCTCCTTGCAGGACAAGTACTCCAGCCTCCACATTCTCGGTGGCCCTTCACAGAACCTGCTTCAGTTTGTCAATGTCTTTCTTGTATTTGGGGAGGGGGGGGTCCAAAACTGGACACAGTACTCAAGATGCTGTCTACCAAGTGCCAACAAGTGGTATAATCACTTTCCTCAGTCTGGTGCTGTGCAGCTTGCAGGACAGCCCAGGTTGCTGTTAGCTGCTGTTGCTGCCAGGCACTCTGCCAGCCCATGCCCAGCTCGCTGCCCACCTTGACACCCCAGTCCCCCGCCTCAGAGCTGCTCCCCTGCCAGCCAGTCCCCACCTGCACTGCTGCAGGGCCTCTGCCTCCGCAGGTGCAGGACTTGTTGAACTGCACATAGCTCCTGTCAGCCCACTCCTACAGCCTGCCTTCAGCCCTAGGGATGGCAGCCCTGTTCCCCCACACTCGGTGCCATCCACAAAATTGGCAAAAGCACGCTCCATCGCCTCCTCCAGGTCAGAGACAGAGATACGGTCATTTTGTCCTCGTACCGGTGCATGTGACAAGGCCATGACCATTTCCAAAAAACTCAACCCTATGAAGAAGGGAAAGGTGAGGATGGAGTTTAGAAACAACACTGGCAGCCACGCTGGATGTATGGACAGCTTGGTCTTACTGACGCCAACAGCAAAATGCAGCACTTGTACCTGTATTTTGCCTTTAGAGTCATAAGGGTTAAGATAAAACCAAAAGCTTAACCTACAACTACAGCTTAGTTCTACAACCCCAAAGCTTCTTGAAAGTTAGCGTATAAGCAAACATATCTTTTATAATCAATATGGTCTCACATATTCACACACTGCAAAATATATTCATCGGTATAAAGCTTTTTCAACCATACAAATGCAGGCTGGCATTTCTTTCTTGTGGTTTTCAAGGGGATGTCGCATTTAAAATTATTGTTGACGAAATCTATAGTTCTATCTATGAACAGGCCAATCTATAGTTTACAACAGAGGTTCAGGTAAATTTCAGCATCACCAGTTCTGGATGTTTATACCACTTACAGTGACTTCTTTACAAAGTGTAATTTCTACCTGTTTATGCAGGCCTTTAATCCAGTCACAGGTAACATAAGTCCTAAAATGAGGCTGTTGGAGAACCAGAAATACTTTAAACAGATTTATTTCTAATTGACTAGATTTCATGTTGATTGTACTCCTGTCAGACCTGATTAAGTGAATTCATTACCATTTATAATTTTATGACGGCATACTTTGGAGATTCCAGCCATGGAAATTATCACAGTCTAATCAAGATATGCAAACTGAATATAAAAGCACTTTAAAAAAAATAATCTTGATTGAATCTTGTTATAAAATATTCCTAATAAAAAAACCCCACATCTCTTGAATTCCAGGCATACTACTATCAGTTTCTGTTATTAAGAAAGCAGTTAGTGAATGTTCTCACGAAATGACCCATAGGTATCAAGCAGCTGACACAGGATTTCACAGTCAGAAACCTTTGTGGCGGCCACCCACATCTCCCTAGGAACGAAGAGCAGCGATGCCCAGGAATATACACTTGAAAGGACTCTTAGTTTTCTCTAAAACTGGGTGCTGGGCTGATGATATGCACCATTCACTTTGCTTAACTTCTTTCTGCTGCTCAAATACTTCCACGTGTATTGCGAACCTGAACAGTCTCTGTGCAAAGCTCATTTCCTAACGCTGCTGTTGATGCTGTCAGAGCTACCGACGCCTGCACGTCATTATAAGAGAAGAGCAACGTCTAGGCAGCTCTGCTTACTGTGTCAGGCAGCTGTGCAGGGAAGGAAATAATTAAGCCCATCATGTGAACCAAATCCTTCAGGACATACCCATTAATGAGATTTACTGAACCCACTCTCTGCTTTGCTGCTTGCAGGAACGAAGGAGACAGAGTGAGAAAAACCCTCCTTTTCAGCATTAATATAAAACTAGAACTACATTTTGTTCAATTCACACTTTTAAAGGAAAGAAGCATTAAAAAAACATTTGCCATTAGGGTTTATGGCTGCTTCACGTTCTCCCACAGATTTTATTTAGTCTGCCTCACAGGTTTTTTTACACTCAAAAGTTTTTCCCAGGCCTTAATACAAATACACTCCTCTTCTCCACACGGTTTTCCAGCCAACCATGGAGAGTGACCATTTCTGCCCTTTCTGCTGTACTGGAAGCATATCGGAGTTTAATTTTCTCATATGCTTTCTTCTCTACTTCATAATTTTGACACTTTGCCTTTCTCTCCCTTAGGTCACAGGGAACCACCAGCTCCTCCCCAGGCTTTTGTACAAGATCTCGGGCTGTCTCCTAACTTTCCACCTAACAAACAGGTCACCAGGGGCTGCCCTCTCCCACGGCAAACGTACAGCTATCAATATGCCTGATGTTTGCTACCACTACACCTTGCCTTTTCTTGCCATGCAGGGCTCCCCCCACAGCTACGCAAGGCACGCTGGGCACCAGACCTGTACCACCCCTGCCTTGCAGGACCAGGCAGGATGGCCCGCAGACCACCTCTTCTTGCAGCAGTGCCCAGGCTGCTGACTTGGCTGCCCAGATCCTCGCAGGCAGCCAGGGTCCAGGACTGGATCCCCTATCTTCTAGCCTGAAGAAGACTCATTAGATCATAGAAAGTCAGAAACATTACATACAAAATAATGTTTTGCTATATTTAAAAGAACCAAATATGTGCGTTTATAATTACAATATTTTGTAGATTGTAATAAGGCTGTTAAATACATATAGGTGTGTAAAAGACCAGAGACTGATGACTGATAGGCACAAAGACCTATAACCATATATTTAAGAAATACACAGAACTGGGATGGAAAGTTCCATTTCACTAACTACTCAAAGCACGTAAAGCACAGAGAAGTGATTACAGCCTATATCAAATGCTCACGGCACAAAGGGAATATTGGTGTGTGAGTCTGCAAGGCAGAGAGGAAGTTTATCACATAGCAAATTTCCAACATATTCATCATGCTGTAACAGAAATATTATGCATCACTTCACAGGGGCAGGGCCTGATTTTACTTCACTCACTTCAGAGTGCTCCCAGCAGCGTGAAGTCAGTACTAAGGCAAAAACAGGCTCTTTCAGTTATCAAGACAGACATAATTGCAGGCCAGATGTGACAGAAGGTGAACGATGCTACTCTGCAGTTTCCCACTGAGCATCCCAGGCACGTGCGTTTGCTGAACAACCCAAATTCGGGCAGCAAGGTGCTTTTTTTTTCTTCAAGTCCACCTGAGATCCAGAAATTAGGGTGTGCTGTTTCCAGCGCCCCAAAGAGATTCCCCAAATCAGCAGACGTGTGCTGAATATCCCAGCCCAGCTCTCGGCATGGTAAGGGACAGCCTATAGCTAGCTAAATTATAAGCTCTGAAATGTGTGTAGCTAGGTTCAAATTTTATTGCCTTCATTGATGAGTAGAAGCTCATGCTGCAGGAAGTCTTGCCTATCATGTATTTCTTCCTTTTACAGGTGTAAATGGAAGGGAAAATCCAGAGATTTCCATTGAGAAAGCAAGTTTGATGAACTTTTTAACTTACTGGTGTACTCTGGTCTACAGTACTCTATCAAAAAATAATACTAGATTATGTTACAGCTGTGACTTCTAACCACATTAAGAGGCCTAAACAGGCACTCTCTATTAGACACAAGAGAAGTGTAAACCAGTCATGCAGCTCCAGAAAAAAATACAGAACATGGCCATAAGTGAAACTGGAATTGCTCAAGGATAATTCTGTGAACATCCCTGGCACTGCACCATTTATGCCAACATAAATAAAAACTGACTTCACCTCAAACTCACCCCTCCTTATTCTATGCTTTATTAGACCCTTCCCGCTGGGCATGTTCAAGTACTAGTTAATGCTAATGTGTACGTATATACTCAAATATTTAAATATTTAAAATAAAGAAGGGGCTTAAATACACTGAAAATATAAAGATAGACTTTGACACCTTTTACTAAAAATAAACCTTTCCAAAAAGTTTTGAGTAGGAAGGAAATACAAATCTGTCTCCAGCACCTGCATAATTCTGCACAACGGTCTTACAGCAGCAACAAAAAAAGCTATCGAAGGACATTTCCCACACCGAACTCCGGTATTTCGTATCGCACAGAAGTAAGCTGCATTTGAGATTAACCCTAGTAAATTTTGCATTTTCAGAGCAGGAGACATAAATATAATCTCCACGAATGGATATCTCCATGAATGGATATCATCACATCATCACAGATTAAACTTCACAAAACTGCTCTCAAATGCTAACACAACGGCTCAATAGATTCCAAAAACAAGCTTTGTTGGTTTTAGGGAAGATTTATAACTTGGTCAGTTTTGGATAGATATTCCTACAATTTACTAAAGGTAGATCCACAGCAACAGCCCGAACCTTAAGCAAGTATTTTTGAACTCTGTTGGTAAACACCACAAATAACAAGAGCAACATAAATGTTAAGCATTCACCTACTAAATACTCCACAGAAATAAAGGCTACAGAAATTCATCGCAGGGAGTTTTTGCATTTCATTGTGGAAGACAGGAGAACGCCAGCAGTTTGTTCTGTTTAGAGGCCAAATTCTTCTATTTACAAAAATTACCCAGCGGCATGACTCCATTTTGTATTTTGGATGCTAACTTATCTTTCATAGTACTCTCCAGAGCTAACCCTAAGGATAAGAAAATCAACGTGAAAAACAGTGGTTTGCCAAGAGCTAGGAAAAACTCTTTAACTGAGAGTATTTGTATATTGCAAATTCATAGACAACAAATTAAATTGTGCCAATACTGGCTTCTTAATGAGTCTGAGTGAGGTTACACAGCGGAGAACGACATCATCATTGGAAAAGTGAGCAGCTGTCCTATCTTCTGTCTCTGCAAAAGGATCCTGTTAACACCCATATACAGACAAAATTAAATGAGCCCCCCCCAGATCCTGTTTTTTTTCCCCTCTTCAGGCACAGGATCAATAGTGCAGACACTCCTCTCCACCTCAGAGCCTCCGATACATCCCTAAATAAATCTCCGTGCCGTGAAATCCCAAGTTACTTGCACATCCCTAGTACTTCCTACCACAGCAGGTTTCTCTTCCAGATGTTGCTTTCATGTGTGGCAGGGCAAGAGGGCAGCCATGCACAGGCTCACCCCTCAGGTGACGTGGTTCCCTACATCTAACCACCTATTTTTAACGTGTTTCTAAGAACATAAAACCTTCAGAGATTTCTGTTCCTTTAAAAAATGTAGCTGAAGTTGAGCAATAAATTCAAAAGCTGTTGGAAAGTAGGAGGAGAATAAGGAGGGGAGAAGAGACTGACAGCACAGTCACATAAGCCATTTTCCTTAACAAATCAATCTAAAACACACCAAACCATAACTCCACACCAAAACAGAGGAATGGTACAGTTAGTTATTTCCACATGATTCAGTGGGGTGCAGTGATCTGACATCTTTGCAGTGTGCAATGTAGCAACAGTAACTTGGTTCAGGGAGCAGTAGAGCTGCGGCCATGCAGTATTTATAGCCCTCTCTCCTCAGCATCTTATTGCTGCTCCTTTCCCCCCGGCGAATTAGCCGGGACGCTGACTCCCAAACACAGTGCGCCGCAGCTGCTTCCGCTGCTGGGGGAAAGCCTTCGCTGCACCACTCTGCTGCAGAATAAACGTCCCCAAAAGGACACAGGGCAAACCTCCCCTCAGATTTGGGAAGTTTCAAAATTTTTGTATGAATTTTAAACAAGTGGAATGAAAATGTCAGAATTTTCATATTCTTTTTTTCATGGTAATATGTACGTTTAATGAATCTTCTATACAGGAAGATAACCTTGTTTGTGGGCATTTCTCTACCCTAGGTGCACACCTAGGAAAGTAAAAGTTACTAACTAAAAAGAGCAAAGGTCAAGTAAATTCAACTACTGAATAGATAAGGCATGTCTGTAAGCTCCGTGGCAGACAAACATGCATTTATTCGACCAGTTTTCTGACTCACACAAACACAAGTCAACACAAATGATACAACCACATTGGCAAACTCCAGTGAATATTTCTGCGTAACTTCTTAACGCTATTTCGATGTCAGAGCGGCCCCAGGTTTTGTTTCTGAACTGGCTCCCAGCTGACCAGCCAGCTTATCTGCACAGATGTCTGCACAGCCATAGAGAAATATTCATCTCTGTAAAATTTATGAGGATGGCACAGAAAATGGATATACTGAAACACTAAAAACCAAAGCATTCAGCTACAGGATTAGCATGTTTTAATTAATACTACTTAAGATGACACATTTCATTAATTTATCCCTAACTTTTCTGAACACAAACAGCCCTTACAATCTTAATGCTATCATAACATCCAAATTCATGTACACAGAAATACCATCAACCTCAAAGACCTTCTTATTTGCCCATAAGCTTACGTTACTAGCAACTTCTGAAATCAAAGATAATTGGAATGCGATGTCTACAGAATGTGAACACCAAAAGAGTTCACGAGACTACAGAATAGTTTACACAACCCAGTTTAGTAAAAAACTGCTAAAGCCGTCCAGTGATGCTACAGGAAAGTACTATCTGCTGCTTTAACAGTGCGCTCCTACAATTTATAGAGCGCTAACGGCACTTTGCGCTGTAAGGCTCCAGGCAGTCCGTTAGTTCAGTAACACTCAGAGACTCCCAGATGTCTTTAATACTAATAGACCCCAAACACGCACACTGAATTCTGCACTTTTTTCCCCATGTTAAACTAAAGCTCAAATACGGAGGTAAGGGCTAGGACCGAGGCTTGCGTCTCTGGCACATACTTACATGATGGATTCAAATCCTGCTTGAGAGAGACATAATCAGCAAACCTGATTTGATTCCAGCTCAGCAAAGAACAAAGCAACAAGCTGAAAAATCAATTTAGCAGGGGAAGAGCTATCTGAGATTTTGGGAGACTACTATCATCTAATTCTGTCATTATATAAAGCCAGAGCAAACAAAGAAAGTCTGTTCACAAGGTTGAAATGTGAACAGAATCAGGAAAACAGTTAGAGGAAGTGGAAAAATAGTTATTTTATTCCTCAGAAGAGACCATATCTGGGCATACAGTTAACATTCAGAACAGAAAGAACTCCACATGGACCTTTTTAGAACTAAATATGAAGTCTACAGCTGCTCGAACACTTACTGAAATGAAGTCACATGTTTGTGACTCTCTTGGTTTTTTGCTATGCTTGACCACTCTAATCTTTTTTTCCTCAGCAGTCTAAACGTAACAGCTTAAATGCTTGTATATTGTGTATTTTGAAGACCAGAGAATGGTTTTCAAAAATGCGAGATGATTTGCAGATTCAGATTATTCACTATTTATGGCAGCAAGTTCATGTGAACAGCAAAAAAAAAAAAACCCACCAAAATTTAATTCCTGTCCAAATAGACAATATAAATATGTACTGTTAATTTCATACACAATAAGGACACAGAGAACCTCCACAGCCCCACACATTGCCTCTTCAAAGACACTTAACAGACACAGAAAAAAGGCTGCACCAAGCATTTGGGCAACAGGATACGCTAAAATGAGACAAGTTAGCACAAAACCAGGGTTGTTCCACGTACTTGTAAAGCAGCTGTACAGGAGATATCTCAGCCAGCCCTTCCTCCTCAGGCACTAAATAGCTTCCCAATTCACAGACTTGGAGGAAGAGGGCACACAAGGCACAAAGCCGGGAGCAGGACATTATCCCGCCTGCCTGAGGCATGCTCAGGATCACCTCACTGGCCAGTTCAGCAGACCCAGATCGTTTCCATGACAGACTCTACCTGCCCCTTGGAACAGCAGAGGACTAAACAAGGGCTATTTTTACTTTTCCTAGAGTTCTGTGCAACGTTCATAACCCCATGTGGACCTGTGTTATTGCTGCCCTGACTTTACTGGCCCTTGTTAAACCTGTTTCCAAAATACTTAGCAAATTAAATAGTTGTAAGAGCTCACTTAGTAGTTTTGACCTGCATGCAAACCGCAGATCTCTTAACACCCTGGCCATGCATAATGCAGAAGGAAGAGTGCATGGGCAAGGTTAAGAGGATATGCAAATCCCTTGCTTCAATGCGGTGACACGCTATGTCTTTGCTCCATGGCCACACAAGCTGAGCACCGCTGGCCAGAAGATTATGACCGCTTGCCTTTGGAAGCCAAAAGGGGTGTGTGGGGCTATAGCATGAGCCTATGAAGCAAAACCTTCTTGTGACAGCATGAGCCAGGAATCTACATATTTGATGTATGAAGCTTGATCAGCCTGAATAAATGCAGAGTATAGTAACCCATTAGTAAACTCACAAGTAAATGAGTTGATATAAATACAAATCTGTCAGGATCAGAGAAGTTTCTAACGTCACTGTCTCAAAATAAGCTGAATGTAACTAGCTGAGCCGACTTAGGCACAATTCAGGTCTGTCATACAAACAGTTCCCACTTTTAACTAGAAAGCTCAAAAATAAAATGTACACTGCCAACAATCCTTTTCCATCCCCCCAGAATATCTGGATGTTTTACTAACAGTCGATGTGAAACCTATTTGATGCCTATGTTCAATATTTCTAAAATGAAACATTTTCACTGCAAAATGTAAGGTTATGGAGACTCATATTACTAGGAAAGCCACAATATATAAAGAATAATAAAACTCCAAAGAGCTTAAATTCTGAGTTTATTATAATAAAACAAAGACTAGAATCAGATCCTGCATTTTTGTTGCCTGTTCATAGCAGGTAAAAAAAAATGTTCAGTTATCTAAAGAAAAATACCTCCTTCCTATGCTTATCTAAACATAAAATGGCAATATAATTAAAGTAACAGGTATTACTGCAAATTATAAGCAATCAGTGATGAAAGAAAAATGTGTCATCCTCAGTTCATGGCTCATAATTATTTCATTTCCCGAATACTGCAAAATCGATGATAACTAATAAATAATAAAAGCTTTTCGAAAAGCCAGAAGGTGCTCACCTTGGCTGTAATTTTTCACGTAGCTCGTCAGATCTGCCCAACTCAGTGAAGCCGATCGTATATTTTGCACTGCAAAATTTCTACTTTTTTGTTCTATGAGAAGGTGGACAACTTTGAAACTCAGATTCACAGAAAGACTTGCACCCATTTTCTACCTACACCCATAACTGCATTTTGAGCCTAAACTCAAAGGAAAACCTATAAATTGCATTCTCCAAACAGAAGCGGCTTCCTTGTTTTTTAGACTTCAGCACATTCGAGGGGTGTGAACATTACCAGCTGTGGACCAAAAAGAAAAAATATTTTCAAGGAGTGAATGAAATCCACAGATTATGATTACCTAAAAGGAAGAAACAGCCTTAACCTACCCAAACTAGCAGAGTACTGTACTTGCCATGCTTTCAGCAGTCCAGATGGCTCTATTTTATGTACAAATACCATCCATACAACCTTTGCTGCATTGTGGAAACACTTGTTACAGTTTTGACAACAGGAGAGAGATTACTCCCCCCAGTAATAAATCACAAATCACTGAGGGCAGCTGCAGCCTCTGCTTCTTCATCATTCTCTTAAAGACAGGAATTTTAGTGAAAGACAGGAATTTATTAACTCTCCTGGCTGAGCTACGGTAAGTGAAGAGAGATGAAAGGTGGAGTAATGAAAGGAAGAGAAACTGGAGTTGTGGCTGACGTGTGCAAGGAGAGCTAACCTGCTCAGAAATAAATTATTCAACTGCCAGGTCTTGCCTACGACTCCAGTGGTATGAATGCACAGGTCAATCCATTCCCATGTGGTTCAGTTTATTTGCAGCATTTTTAGGTTGCTGTAAGAGAAAAGGCTTGTTCATATTTGGGGGAGTTGGGTTAAAAATTTCGTTAAGAAAAACATTTGCCATTATCAGAAGAAACAAACTAGCCTGTATCATGCTAGAAGTATTTAAAGAAAATAGAAACGCAAGATAAAAAGCAGCACTATATTTCAAATCATTTGATCAATCTGTCATGGAAGATTAAACTGTTCGTACTAAAAATACTATGACAGCCATGTCAATAATGAAGAAAACATTTGTGCTAATTTAAAATTTTGTTAATGTTTAGCAAGTAAATCACCGTGCATATACAAAGGTTAAGAGCTGCTGCCACGTGATCTCAAGAAATTCATCAGGCCTAATTAATCTGATGGTGCACAGTCTCTTGGTGGAGAAAATTAGAAGCAAAACAAACAAGAAAAAGTGAAAACCACAAACAACTGAAAAATCATGTATGTTGGTCATCAAAATGCATGTTGTTCAGCTTATCCCAGTTCACCAGGGATACATTTGTCTTGTTCAATTAACACGGTACAGGGAAAGATGCTCTTTAAATGAGCAGCATGTGAGCCTTTCCTTGTAGCAGATTTCAGGCAGACTCCTGGAGGAAGTTTGCCTCCCCAAACGCAATCGCTCAATTCAACCAGATCTGGGACATAGCTTCCTAATCCAGCCTTGGATTTACTTGTGAAATGTGGCAAGCTGGAAGAGCACCAGATGAGGAAATAAAAACACGTGAAAACATGAGCCTCATAACATGCTATGAACACAGTTCACAATAAATGAGACTTAAACAGAGTAAGTAGGTATAGCAAGTAACGAAATATTCCCATGAATTTTCTCTGAGCAGCCTAAATGGGATTATCTCCATATACATTGGACAGTATTCAATGAGATTAGACTCATTTATATTACAACACCTATTTATGTACTTTAACACAGCAGATATGTAGAGCAGAAGCAGACCTTAGGCATCTGCACCGACAATACATTTTTTAAATGGTTTTACCCTAGAATAGGATTCTCTTCTTTCCCTTATGAACACAGACAGCAAACAAACAAGGTTCAATGAAACTGGAAGCACAACACATGGAAGAATATAAAAGCTTTCCACAACTTACAAATTCATAAGTCTTTGCACATTTTGGATAGCCACATGGAGGCTATGCATTAAGATCACAATCTCAGTTCAAAACAACCAGGTATCAATTTTGAGTCTCATTAACACCCCACCGTCGCCAGGGAAGTCACCGTTCCCAGGCAAACACATCTGCTCTGAAAAAAGGATGGGAGAAAGGAGAATAAAATTGACAGATGTACACAAATCTCAGTGGAGATCTTAAGTTAGACGAATAAAACCCATGCCAATCAACCAAATTATGCAACGCTTATTTACTTTTACTGAAAATACACTGAAATTTTCATGACAAAACAATTACAGCAGGAAAATAAACCCCTAAGAAGGCAGCCTCTGACACTGTATGTAAAGGACACTTGACTCCAGCTGTCTCCAGTTGAGCACCCATGAGACACAGCTGCGCCAAGCTGACTCCCCCTCATAAAACACAACATCTCAGCACTAGTGTTACCTGTGTTTGCATACCGTCACATACACCAAGACATGAGCTGTGGGCTGGTGTGTCAGCAATGCACTGGATTTCCTCTCTGCAGTAAAGCTGTTGCACTGGGGCTGAGTTCCGGCAGGCAGCTTTGCACCGTACATCTCCCCACTGCAGTTGCGCCTCCTTCACATGGCCAGTACTATCCCTGTCCCAGTGAGCCTTGTTTGCCTTTTTGCTAGTTATGCACCTAGACAGACGTGGCTGAGTACGCCACAGTTGGCCCATTTATTATCATCATATTGAATTTAAGGTCTGCTGACTTGGGTTCTGTGGAGAATTAAATAATATCGTCCCTTCTCTGAATCACCACAGAGATATTAGCACATTAGTGGAACTTCATTTATTAATACCAACAAAGCATCGGAGCCTTGCAGGGGGGTTGGACAAGATGATCTCCAGAGGTCCCTTCCAACCCCTACCATTCTGTGATTCTGTGAGCTACGGATATAAAATCCTTGTTCATGTAACATATTGCAGTAAAGGGAGTTACGCCAGGCATCACTTTGTTTGTTTGGATTTTCCAGTAAGGATCTTCTGGCCAGAACGTCGCTATTTTTTCCACAGGGGATTTATTTGGCACTGCAACCCCACTCAGAGTATGAATGTAATTTAGAGTCTTCCATTTTTACAAGCTTGGGTCTGTCTAGAATATAGAAAGTGGGAATACAATTAAAAGAAAGCCCATACCTTTTTCCCTAACTTTCAAATACGGGTCATGCTGCCTTTTGTCACGTGTTTCTTCTGTTAACAGCTTGTTCCTTTCCCTGGTATTATCTGCCCATATACAGGTTAATTAGTCTTGTCCATGTGACCTAGTTTTGTTATCCACAAACTTGTCTCTTTAACCCCATAAATATTGTGAAATAATACAACACTAAGAAAAATTATTCCCAAAAAATAAGGTACTGAAAATGTCATCTATACATATATATACATATATAAAAGGACACTCAACTACTAGAGATCACTAAACCAGCTCTACAAATATGTAGATTGCTGTGTGGGGAACTGACCTTCCATGCAGAAAAAATAAATGTTAATATGCCCCAAAGCAGTATGTGGCCATGTAGCCCGTTAAGTGAATTCAAATATTGATACACACAGGGCAGTTGTAACCTCTGAGTGATCTTTCCCTGAGAAACAGAGTATTTTGATGCAAATGCAATCTCAGAAACAACCTTTCCTCTCCTCCCCCTCAAAATACAAGGTGTGTGTCTGTCAGGAATTAAGCAAAGCTAACGCTGCACAGTGTCACCCTGACCTAAGCTAAAATTGCAAGGTGCACCACAGACTTAAAAAGAGAGAAAAAAAAAAAGGCATCTGGAACTGTGAAGAACATTTATACCTGTGAAATACAGAAATACTCATTTGCTGAAAGATGTATGTGCCACCTTCCATTAAGCAATTCCTTAATCTCTAGGTGACCGAGTATGCTCTTCTGGCTACGTGGAAGTAGTAAATAAAAGCAGGGAGCACAAAATAACTGTAAAAGCCACTCTTGGCAATCATCCACAGAGTAAGATCTGAGCAGTCTGACCTCTCTAAGCTATCCTGGGGTATTCCCAAGAGAGCTCTTCCTCCAAAGAACAGCTCTGGGTCTTATTTCCTACAGGGAAGGAATCACCAGCTGTCCACAGAGCTACATCAAATAGCAAAACTTACATCACACTCAGAGTGCTTCCAGCTTAATGTTCAGGAAGGTCTAGGAGAAATCTGAAGGGAGGAAAAAAGCTGGCTGCAGGGAGCAACAGGAGAAAGTGATGACTGGGTAAGAAAATGGCAGATTGAATATGAAGTTGATAAATATGAAGTGACATGGGCAAAACCAGCTCTACTCATACAGCAGTGGAAATTGAGCTAATAACTGCCATTCAAGACAGACAGTATTTTTCAAATGCCACTTTCATGTGCCGCATTCACAAGAATAACTAGAATATTAGGGAAGAAATAAAGAACAAAATAAAAGGTATTAAGTCACATCATAAATACATGAAATGCAGGTCCTGGCCCTATTTTTACCCTGTCTTCCTCTGCTTCCTCCCAGTCTTGAAAGGGCTAGGGTACAAGTAGAAAAGATACAGAAAGTTGGCCAAGAAAATAAATACATAGAACAGCTAGAATGCACATAAGGAAAAAATGTAGTGCAACTTTTTAAGGCTGGGGAAATTTTACTGAGAGGTACGTACCATTGTGAGTGCCTGGAGAAAGTAAACAAAGTACTTACTACCTCCTTTAATAAAAGGAGTAAGAAACAGCAAGTGAATCTCAAATACTCAAGAGACACCATGAAGTTGAAGAACACACTGCCACAGGTTGCCACCAGTGACCGAAGCTCAGCATATGTTCAAAGCATTCCTGCAGAAAAACCCATCAAGGGCTCTAAAGATATCGCCCCACTGCCTCAGCTGGGAGAGATACTATGAGCATTACGGCAGAACCACGAATTTAACCTATCCAACATTATCTAGTAAAAAATCTACTTTGGTACCATGTTAATAAGCCTAAGCCCACCTGCCATGGCCCAGTCTGGCCATACCTTGCACCGCAAGTCTTCTCTGTGTCTCTCTGCCCACCTCCCACCTCCACTTCAGCTTCCTCGCCAGCAGTGCGACGTGACTGGATGCTGTCTACACGGTACCTCAGCTCCAACGAGTCATATCTTTATACTTTCTTATTGGTATTATGTACGTTATAACATTACTGATCACAGAAAATCAGAAGTTAATATAGCGCTGAAAAGGAGTACAGAGAACATTCTCTGAACATAAATTTCACAGGACGCTCCCATGGAAATTACGGGCATGGAAATTATAACTACTTGATTATTAGTAGGAAACAGAAAAGTGAATAAACAGTATCAAGGGGAAAACAATAAGGACTAGTTTTATAGCAGTATTTTTCAGATAAATCTTCAGAGGACAAATCACAAGAGTAGCTTGCATGCCTTATTAGTACCAATAAATGCAAACACAATAGTAAGCAACACGAATTAAATATCATCACTAAGTGCTCACAGAATCAGTTGTTAATGACCTATTAGCATCATAATTAGTAAATTGGTTATTTATGCTCATTATCTAATGTTCAATTTGCAAACAATATCTTGAATAGCTTAAAACATAACATTATCAGTGAAAGTCCCACCTGAAATGTAATGTTTTCAATTAAGAGGTTACTGAGTTTCCCCATAATGCTCTAAGGTGTACTTTTGGAGTTCCTAGATGCTTTGAAAATCTGCTATCCATCGAGACATTGTTTCATAGAAAGAGAAGGAAAAAAAATCAGATTCTCTTCTCCCCAAATAAAGCGCAATTCCTAAGCACCTTCCAACAGCCGTCCTGCTGGCAATGCTTTGTTGCCCGCATTGACCAGGTTTCCTCACCACACCAAGCAGAGAACTGCAAGGCTAAGGTCAATACGTTCCCCAGTTCAACAGCATTCGGGTGTCATGGTCTGCGTTTAACCCAGTCCCACTCAGAGAGCACGAATGGAAACCTTTTTTGCATTGTTCCAAGAAGTCTCTTACACTTATTAGAAGCTTCATCTTGGCAGTCACGTGCTGCAAAGCCCACACAGTACAATATCCACTGTGCAAAAATGTACCTTACTTTTTAAGCCAATATACCAATTTCAACTAGAAGTTTCAGGTTTTAGCTCTCATGTTGCAGAACGCCATGAACAACAGTTCCACATACACTTAATCCACCACTTTCATGATTTTGAAAACCTCAGTTCTTTCTCATTCGGCCTTCTCCTCTCCAAACTGAAGTCACAGATTCTCTATTCTCCCTTTGTATCTTGTCCAACTCCACTACATCCTTCACGAGACGCAGCAATATATAGTATTAAAGAATTATGCCACACTAAGCGTTTACATAGCAGAAAAATAATGCCCTCAGTCCTCTTCTCAGGACCTTCTTGTTCACACCTAACACAATGTAGATCTCTCAAAATTAGAAACAGCATTCTTTAGAAGTACAACTTGTATATCATAATAGAGCAGGTGTTGGTCTGCAACTGAGCCCTCCATGGCGTAGGTGACACATAGATATCTGAGACCCTGAGAAAACAAATCACGTACTGACTTGAGTTCACCTGGTAACTGTTCTGCACGCAGGCTACATTATTGAGATTTAAATAAAACCCTGAAACACAAATGCTCAGAGGCCAGAATGGGACATATTGCAGTATATTTGCCCTATTCTTAAAGTCTTTCCCTAAGCATCAGATAATCATCAAATACAGACTTTCTAATAAAAAAAAAATATATAAACCGCTTTAAACAAAGTTATTGGCATCCTGTTAGGCCTTTTGCTGTAGAAGGATGACACAGCAGTATGTGAATGATGTACAGTTCCAACATATTTGAATTGTTGCTTACTAAAGGACAGCCAGCATTCGTGACAATCCCTATAACCAGGTCTAATGCAAATGTCCAGTAGCTACACACCACCCTTTCTCCTTAAGTCAGTATAAGCCCAGAAAGGTCGAAGGATGATAAATAATGTTTGACTTTCAGCTTCAATGCTCTGTGGCTCCTCTCGCTCTAGGACTGTTCTGCAAGGAGACCAGGCCTGCTCTGTCCACCCACACCCACCCTGAGCAATAGCTGCCCTGTCTTTCTCTTTCCCATACTTGCCTGGCCCGACAGTTTTTACAGCCTCTGCTTTTAACTGCCTGTTAAATTTCTGTTGAGAAAGGGAAAAAACCTTTATGGAAGATTCTGGTAGGTTACACTTCCCTTATCGCATGGCCACCAATGACATTTACAGCTGCAATCTCCACAGCAACTCTGGAATGTAATCCAGTAAATAAGAAATGCAGAGCGGTTAAAGGCTTTGTTTTCCTGGAAAGGGATAAAGTAGATGTGAATGCTCTGGGTAAGACAACCTAAAATCCAACTTATGCATTTCTTTTACCATAATAAAATTTCTAAAATCCTATTGAACCAACCTAACTTCGCTTGCAGCTCCTTTTCAGGGGTATGCCAGAAGAACTAAAATAACATTTACCTTGGTAAAACTACAAGTCAGCAGAAGCTCTTCTTCTGCATGCTTCTCTGATCTCGGGTTTAAATGTACTACACAAAAACCTTGTACCTTACTAATGCCTGACTTTGGGATCATTGTCATTGCTGTGGCTTGGGATGCAGTAGTTAAAAAAAAAAAAAAGGGGGTCCCAATGCACATAACTGCATAAACACAATTTTACTTTCACTGGATTTGAAACACATTTCATTTCAACCTTTTGAAGAAACTGAAAACAACTGTTCCTAGGCCACCACACTCTTTACAGAAACCCAAGCGTTTTACAAAGGACAGACCACACTAATGATGTTACTTAGGAGACCTCACTGAACAGTCCTCGGGGCAACACATTCCATCGTGACCTGAAAAATCACGACAACCTTTGCAATGGAAGAGAAGTACATGGAAATGTAATTTCAAGCATCCCAGTGAGTTTTACATATTGCCAGAAGTGACAATACCAGTAGCATCTCCATCTACCTCTGAGCAGCTCCAGCCAGGGAACGCAGGCATCCTGTTGGCATTCATCCGACTAAACAACTGGTCCGTGCACCTAGAAGGTTTCTTAACTAGTTTAGTGAATCTTCTGAAAGCATTATAATTCAGCAAGGCTGTAGGGACTTTGCCACACTCTGTCCTTTTTAAGAAAGTCTGAATTAAAGGCGTGTCCTCGTTATCAGCCAGTGCATTAATTAAATGATCCGCATTCAGAAACTAGAGCGGGAATTGACATCCCCGCCCTGTTCCAGACCACCAGTTCTCCCTGGCTTTGTAGCCCGTCCGTACTGGGTACATCCTCACTCCAGAAAGGACACTGGGGCTACATGTTCTTTTAGCAAAATGCTTTACACTAATGAACAAGTGATTTTGGTCTTCCTCACATACACAGGTGAATTAATGAAGAAATGCTGAAGAAACAATTAACTGATTATCATCAGCAGAAAAAAAACTAGTGTGTAACACTCAGGGAATAAATTTCTTCAGAGAAAAATAAATCCCGTTACACGTCCTCAGCTTCATAAACTATTTGCCAGAAAGCTTTTAGCAGATCGAATACCAGGCAAATCAGGGCCAAACGGACATCAAGGAGGTGTTTAGTGCATTGATTCTCTGCCCCCAAGAAAGATACACTAGGCCTAGGTATATCCCAGCAGCTCTCTCTTACTTGTTCTTACAAGCGTTCAGTGACCAGAGACTTTACAAGCTCCCTAAGATGTCTGAAACTAAAATAAACATTAACCAAATAACCCTCACAGCAACAGGTAGAGTACAAGATGTGACAGGCACTGTACCAGCCTCTCAGACTTTCACATGGCAGAAATATCAAGTATACAAGGTAGCCATGAAGCAAAAATGTACAAATGTTTTTTTTTCCTGCAGCCTATATGTCGGGTTACCTAATAAACTTGCTTCAATGGTTACAGGACTGTTTTTCTAAATACGCGATAGTATTCAAGTATTTCATACAAATTTACGTTAGCATGGTTTGAACTGGCAAAATTACACCCATGGAGGGCTCTGGAAATTAAAACAGCATTCTTTAAAAGTACAACTTGTATATCATAATAGAGCAGCTGTTGGTATGCAACCGAGCCCCCCATGGCATAGGTGACACATATATATGTGAGACCCTGAGAAAACAAATCACACCCAAATTTTATTATAGCAGGATTGTACATAGTGATTATACAGTTCTAGTGCTGGTTTGGGGTTTTTTACATTATGTTCAAGCCAGACAGCTTTCAAGGCAAAACCAATGTTCTCTACAGTATGCAGCAGGATGAAATCCCACCTGGTTAACACCTCTAGGTACTACTGGAGCACCAGCATTTTTGTCTGTATTTGCAACTACTGATGCAACGTCTGCCCAGTTTGTGAGAAAATGCCAAAGTTCATCTGTGGGTGAAGCATAGGGAGCACACTGAAAAGTAAGATGTTTAGGAAATCGTGGACTTGCACATCAGCCAGAAGTGCCCACAGGGACCCAAGCTCTCCCACTGATGTGATGCCACAGACTCAGTGGAAAGCAAGTCTAAAGCAGGAATTAAATTCATTGTTGCTCATTTCAATACCGAGCTTTATTTTCTTGTGGTTTTGCATCTGTGAATCTGATTCTACAATCGCAGAATTTCTTTACTATTTGGGGAAAGATGTAATATTTACATGGAAATCTGAAGTCCTTATCCCTTAACCAATATAAAAATATAACTATAAATAAAGGTCTATAAATATAAATAAAGGTCTAGAAAACAAGTCATCTTGTTCACTCTTCTGGTCACCAGTTGAATAGATGCCTTTCAGAGATGGCATATTTCAAAGTTTGTATATGTGATGCTCCTTACTCTAGAAACTTTTGAAAATATTATAATTCATAGTTACTTACTGAGATATTACAATAGGATGAACTGTTTACAAAAAAAAGAAAAAAATCCCAAATTTCCAAACTAAAAAGCTAAAGCCACCATCTAGTTCAAGCAGTTAAAAAAAAAAACTACCTTAGACTATTTTTTTGTACTAAGGATCTTTTAGAGACCTTGATATATGTTCTTCCATGTGGCATTTAAAGGCTGCTTCACAGTGCCTGCTCTTTGCGTTAACAGTTGCAATTTTTAGTCACCTCTAAGGTGGCATACGTAACTGACTTCAGCAGAGATGCTGACACCAGCTGAGGATCTCAAAGGAGGCAAAATAAACACTTTTGCTCCTCAAATGTTTTTCACAGGTTTTGAAGTCTAAAAATTTCACATTGCTTTGTTCTGCACTTCTGTTTTACAGGTGACTGACAAGCCAAGCAGCACTCATAGTGATACAGAAATGCTACTTTTCAAACCTGACTGTAAAAGTGCAAAGGCCAAAGTAAAAAGCAGAATTTGCAAAAGCTCAGTTCTTCCATGAAAACATTTTCGAATATTTGTTTAGGGGTAGTCTTCGCTATCAGGTGAACACCATGCTGATGGCAAGGCGACACACGCTTTTCTGGTTCATGCAGCAGGAGCATTTTAAAAGCAAAAAAAACCCCAACATGTTCTTCTTCTGTAGTGCTTTTTCAGCAGCCAGAAAAATGGTAAAATTTACTTCAGTTTTGCAGGTGGTGCCTGTGGTATTTACAAAGCACAGATAACACCTCAGCTACAGGCTGGTAAGCTGGCAGATATCAGAGGACAAACTGTAAAGATGGTATGCAGCGACTATCAGCAGCAGTGGGAGTTGGAGGAAACCTTGAAACAAAGGTCAGACTGCAGGAGAAGAGGGACGGCTGCCTCTGTCATCAGCTCTCATCCCTCACACGGTTGTAACTACACAGAGGACAGGAGTTGAGAAATCCCAGGCTTAGAGCCAAGGGGAAAAAGAAAAAAGAAAAACACAGAGAAAAAACAGCATCCACAGGTGTGAGAGAACTTCTGTGGGGTGAAAGGCCAGGAGTGATATTTAGCACTGACCTTGAGATCGCTGTACCCTCACATGAGAAGCCTCTCCCCCCGTATGACCTTACCTCGTGTCCAACAGCGGCGGCGTTCGTACGGCGGCTGGTGCCCACAAAGGCGAGCCTGCACACTGCTCCTCCCTCCTGCCGGGCTTGTGCTTTCCAATGGGGAGCAGATGGATCAGAGCGGATGTAACAGGGCTGAAAGTGAGAAACGGGAAAAGCATTACATTTCTGCAGGCTGTTGACTTCCCAAGCTGGTCAGGCCCATTCTAGAGAGGAGATGACAGCGAGTGCAGCGGCCAGCCTTCCACCTGGAAGCTCCTCAGATCCCCCCCTCTCAAGCCAGAGTCACCGGAGCATAAATGCAGATGTTTATGGGACACAGCAGCCAGGTCTGCCATTCCTGCCAAGCGGTCACCACTGCAAGCTCAGGCAGGAGAGAGAAACTCGCCCTGGCAGAGGTGGCTGAGCCACATGGAAAGAAGGGCCATTCTTCATTCACCAGTGAAGGCACTTAAACCACTAAAGATAGGTGAAATAAAACCAACCCTTAGTTAAATGTATTTTAAAGCAGTAAGGGCCTGTAAGCCGTTCAGTGCAGGCCACTATTTTGCCTTGGTTCCTGGCCCTGCTTTATTAGGATAGCAGATAGTGAAAAAACCAAAAAGGTGTCACTTTGCTTGAGTCCTCGCCTGGATCCCTCAGGACCCTCTCAGGACCCCACAGCTGACACATATTGCTGATCCTAATACAAATTACATGCTTATACACTGCAATTGCATGCAGTAGACAGGTAGACAGCCTTGCCTACCAAAAAACATCACCACTTCATTTTAAAATTTTCAACTTTTTCAGATCCAATCTGAACAGCGTATCAGTACGTGATAGGAGGGGCAACGACTGAGCCAAATTAAGGTCTTTAGGAACACATCAACTCTTGTTGCTCCCACAGCAGTTCCAGCTTCTGGGAGTTAATACAACACATTCTTCCTGAAGAATACATAAATCAACCAAGGATAAAGTTAAAGAAAAAATAATTGGCCAGTAGTCACATTTCTTTTTACTATTCCTAGGAAGAGACAATGGATAACAAAGGATGTGTGACTACCAGTAGTAGGAAAGGGTATCATTTTCTTGCTTATGTTTTTCAGGCAATAATATGCTTCAGAAAATCCTATCTTAATATTTCCTGGAGAAGACAGAAATTGAACAGTCCACTGCACTGATGGTAGGATCATTCTGCAGTCTTATTAAAGTAATGTATAATAACAAAACTAATAACAGTATACTACACCAAAGTCATGTCCCATGAGAATACTGTCTAATTGGATAGATATCATTTAAGAGAGACATAATGTTTCATACAGCTACAATCATTTCTAGTGTACTTAAAAATCTATTTTCAGAAATAATGGCTACAGACACACGCTAGACTAAATTAACGGGCCAAATTACTGAGCTTGCTACAGTGATGGCATGCTGCAAGGGGAACCTAATTGGAAAGCAGCAGGTCTAAAAGAGCTGTGGAAATCTTTCCACAGGTCAGTTACCTGCCAGTTTCAAATTTACTCTTACTGCTAACATCGAAGCCGTTAAGGACATGTCCTGGGAGTAACCTGTAGGCTGGCAAGTGGCACAAGTTCTATTACACTCCATTTTTCATCAGATCAGCTCTTTTGAAAGTCCCTCTCTGGAGAGGAGGAGAACAGCAGGCGTCAGATCCCTCCTCCCCATCTGTGGTGTGGCAGTGGGGCGTGACATGGGTGGGGGTGCCTCTGGTTTCATAACTTCATGAGAGGTATTATATGGCAAAGGAACTCAGTGCACTCTTTTTGATTCATTGAGAAAAAGGTCCACATGTTACAGTGATCAGTAAAAAATTTGAAAATAGTGGGGCAATGGGAAAATGTTAATACACAACAGTTTTAACCAAAATGTGTCTGTTAACCAAAATGCAACATAGTTTCCAGTGACAGACACATCACTCTCTTTCACTGGAAAAGCTGCTTTCAAAATATTCATATGAGGAACGTCAGCATAATTTGCTAACAGCCTACTGCACACCACTGGTTCTGCTATCAGCCCTCCTTTTAAAATAGGTTGATGGGATCTGAGCACAGGCTTTTCTCATTACAAAAGCATCTTTTTGTACCCACAAAAGTCATATCTCAAATTCTTTAGTTATATGCCTAGTTTAATTGTAGCCTACATTTTGGTTCAAAATTAGATTGGAGCTGGCGTACAACGCACTGTCAGTGACACCTTAAGCTACCAAGACGACTGGTCTAGATTTCTTATTAAAATATATTCTAAGAGGAGACACTTAAAATGTATCCCATGACGGGGCAAGTATGAAACTTCTACACTTAAGTCAGCATCATAGACTTTCAGCTGCAGAACTGACTAACTGGGACTTCTACAGCTAGCAAAGGAACTGAACACCAGTTCAATCAGAAACGCAGAAAGCCAAAGGGTGTATAAGACATAAAGCTAAATTTGGGAAGGAATTTTACATTTCTTATGGGATGGGAAACAGAGACTTTAGTTTTCGCCAGCAACAGAGATTCTTTTATGAGAAGGATTACATCCATGGCATTTTAAGGACTTTTTCCAACACTTTTCTTGTTGCTTTTCCACTGGTGATATGTCCCACATTGAGGTCAGCAAACACCTTCTACCTGGTTATGATTAACATAATGCAAGGCCTTAACTGCGATAGGCTTCACTTCTGGTCATTCCTCTCCATCTTTACTTTTCTGCTTCTTTAATATCTGTTGTCTTTGTTCGTTCTTCTCGCCTACACCTTTTCCCCCTCAGTACTCTAGCTGGGCTTGATTCCAGCTGGTACAACCCATCAGTGATCATCAGCTTTGTAAATGACCACGAAAGAGATCTCCCTACCTGAGACTTAACAATGTGAGAGGATGATCTACAGCAGTCACGAACTATTCAAGATACACAGACTGTTCTCATATCCAATGGTAAAAGTCATGAAGGTAGAATGGTTGGATGATTTAAAATATTTATATTGCAGTGTTAACACAAATTAAAGGAGGATTATCTTGATAATCAGAATAAGGTCTGTTGAACATGTTCTCTGTTATACTCTGGTGATTAATCTTTACGTTTTAAAGCTTAAACTGCTGGTTTCATAGCTTCACAGTCTCAATGTTGAACATAAAAATACCATTTAACTAACCATTTTTCTGAGGTTCGCTTTTAAAATTTACTCAGAGTAAATATCCTCTGTTTGTAATTGAAAGGATGTTAGTCCCAGAACTGTATTTCCATAACGACTACATCCTCATTACAATTTTCAAATTTTGTCAAGTACTCACTTGTTCTGCTGATATTTTGTCAGTAAAGTTTAATTAAACAAAAAGGCCGTGTGCACTATCAATCTGAAATTGCAACAAAGAACCTGTGTGCATGGCTAAGTACAACAGTGTTACCAAAACCTAAAGCAGAGAGATTTAGAATCTAAACGTAGGAATGAAGTGGTTTAAACCAATCATATATGACAACCCCTTCTACATGAAAGTGCAATAACAATTTCATAAGAATGATGCCATAGGCCCTGAACATTATGGCTATAGCTTTACTAGTAAACTAAGTAGGCCAGGGATTGCTTAAGCTGCTTAATTGCCTGCGCTCTCACTGCCGTGTTTTTTGCCTGCTCACCCTGGGATCCCAGAGAGTGAGTGCATGGGCACAACTCGGGCACTCAGAGACCCCAGGCTCCGTCCCCAACAGACAGTCTGGTCACCGCCACTCCGTTTGGGAAAGGAAGCGAGCTGTGCCATGCCATTTGGCCTCGGGGACAGAGAACAGCCACTGGCCTATTTTATTTCATTTTAAAGGCATGGTCTCTGGTGCTCTAAGAAGGTGTTGGCCCAACACTTATTGCATTGTTCAGCATCCCCTCATTAAGCATCCCATTGCTCAACCACGCATAGCTGTCAAGATCCTCGCAGCACGCTCACGCTGATGAGCACAATGCACATTCCCCCATATGCTACAACAGACCCCTGCACACAAGAAGAATAAATGCTCAGGAGTGAACATGGGTGCACTGCTTTCCCGTGCTTCTTCCCATCAAAGAGACACTGTAGCCTAGCTGGCTTCTAAACACTTTGCTGGTGTCCAAAAAAAGGGTTTGTTTGGGCTTTTTAAAGTGGGAGATCATAGACTGTTTACTTCCAATACAGAAAGTCGTTAGAAACAATGTTGAGCATGAAATACAGCTGCTGTATCTCAGACACCAGACAGAACCATACGCTAAATGTGTCACAGCAAAGAAAATCAAAATGCTTTTTCAAATACAGTTTGAACTAAAATCTGATCCACAGTTTGCCTTATGTTTTATCTCACCATTTATAAGTAGGACTTCATTTGTATCAACAGAAATGTTGCACACTGTTTTCCCCTCCTTCCTGAAAGAAGACATGTTAAAGCTGCTATATTGAATCATCAATAACAACTATACCACTATATAACAACATCAATAACGAAGTGGCACTTTCTGTTTGCTCCTAAGGGATCCAGAAAGTGCATTTCAAACCAACAGTATAATGCACTCCAGCAGCACGCAGTATTTGCAGTACTGCTGATAACCCTGTTTTCAAAGACTGTGAGTGCTTTCAGATAGGGATAGCCCTTATACGCTGTGGCATCTGATCCAAAGTAACCCTGTGCTGGCTTACACACTCTCTGACTTGAAGGCAGCCTATTAAAACAAGACCCGAGTTCTGGGCAAACGATGCTCATCAAGGGCTCATTTCAGACCCTAGGTTTTTAACATGAATTAAATCTCATCTAGTCATTCGTAAAGATAGAATGACTGTGTCAAATACACACGTTCAGCATCTCTGGGGTGTCAGTGACAATCACCTCCACTACGAAGCAAGAACCCAAGAATTTTTATTCTCAGCATCTCTGACATCAAGCAAAAACACTTGTGTAAACTGCTGGCAAAGCGCCTGTGTCGTATCCTTGTCTACCGATTGCTCCACACAGAGACTCACAGCCTGATCTTCCAGTTCATACACAAAGCTCTGTGCTAGGGAAACTGAAATCCAGGGTTTCCACTGCCTGCCTAGCTCCAATGACATTATTTTCTCCTGGTTTCCCTGTATTCCTCAAAATCTGCAAGTTCCTGTCCACAGGTATAGGTACGTTCTCTGAAATTTCTGGAACGTGTGTTAGATGCTGCGTTCCTAAATGATCACAAGATCAGTGCCGGCAAGTTGAGTCTAAGTATACACCATGCTAAGTTAGTTCATTCTTAAATAAAAAAGCAATGAAGCTTTTTATTGAAGTATAAAGACTGAAGAGAAAAAGCAGTTAGAAAAATCACCATCACCATACTTTTAAATGATTGTTCTTCCCCAGCTGAACTGAAAAATGCAGAAAGTAAACAGCAGTGCTGAAAGTAGTTTACATTTTCTTTAATTCTTGGTTTGTGAATTCCAGGTGCTATTTCTCAGGCAAGCAGGAAAATTTGATTCCAAAAACCACGATATTAGCATGACAGTGTTTTTTTCTGAAGTTAATGACATGCAAATCATTATGCATGTATTTACATTTTTGATTAGGACACGATTGAGAAATTAGAAAATAGAGCAATGATCCTCCTGTAGGTTTCAGCAAAGATGTTTCATATATGCAAGAGACATGAATAACTAACACAGAAGAAATAAGCAAAGGTCAAAAAAAAGTATTGAAAGCCTGAAGATAAATAAGTTGTCCCTACTATCCTTATCAAAGAGTTCACGCTATCTAGGGTGCATACTTTTTTAATTAATGGAAAACTAGTTTGATGGGAAGACCTACGTCACGCTGAGGCTCTACGGGGCTTCTCTAGGAACTCACAGTCCTGTTACACAGCCAATGCTCATCAAACCCCCCAACATAATAGTCTGACCTCAGAAGCAGCGAAATTGAAGTCTGCCAATGAAACTTAAGAAAGAAATTTGATCAAGGTATTGGAGTCTCCTGCATAATTCACTTTCTCTTCTTTGGACCACTCTTGGCTGATCTGGAGAAGGAGCACCATGCCTCGCAGTCCTCCTCGCATCCCAGATACCCTGCAGACACCTTATCTAAGGCAAATCCTAAAGGGCTAAAGCCACAGGACCACCCACTCCCAGAAACACAGTGCAAGGAGGAGAAGTACTATTTCCAAGATGCAAACTACTCGGAAAGTGCTGTGGCCACCAGCTGCGAGCAGCCCACAGCAAGAAAGAGCCAGGGCTATTTCTGAGAGGGGGATCTAAGAAGTAACACAGGGGTTACAGCATCTGAGCATTTTGTAAGCTGCAGGAAAACAGAAAGCTTGAATAACCTCAGCTGAGAGACAGAGAAGCACAAGTGTGGGGAAAAAGAAAAAAGCTCGGACAGAGGCAGGGGAGAATCAACCTAAAGAAATTAACAATTATTTTTGGTGGACCTAACAGCAGGAGAAAGCATGAGCGCTGTGGGATAAAACAGGGGCTATCAAAAGAGCTGGTCAGAATCAACACAAAGAATTTCTCAGATAGCCCTGACTCTCAGCCACACCTTCAGCTGCTTTTAATTCTACTTCACAGCAAAACACCTGGAAAAGGTGTGCAGGAATAATGCTGCCTTTGGCCAGTCTTCAAGCCTGGCTACCTAAATTCAGCTACTACTTTCTTCAGCTTAATTCTTCTAAACCATGAGACCAACTGTGGCTAGCGAAGAAATGCCAAAGCTGCACTGTAGTTTGGAGGTGCTGCAGAAAATCATTGCAGAGGCCTGGGTGGTGCTGATACCTAATATATGTAATATCATAGAGGCCACCAAACTTGGGACTGGGAAAAGTGATGTCCCTGTTCAGCAAGGGCCCCCTTTTGAGTCCATTTTGCCTCCTCCTCCAAAACTGGGAGTGCTTCTCCTAACTCGGATCCGGCTAACCGGCTCACCCCCTCCTGCCACTGCAAGGCATTGAGCTCAGATGGAGCACCAACGACATCTCTGGTTCCCTACACTCTGCTTGCACTCTGATTTGATTTCTGGGGGATTAACATATTTGGCCTAACTAGAATTCTTTGATTTTTAAGACAGAGATATGGGAGAATTAATGTCCTATCATGTCCAGGAGGGCAGCTGGGACTTCATCGTCTTGCGGGTGTGAAAGGCATACAGGTGTGTTTAAAACTCACCGCATTTCAGACATGCTGAGGACCTGCTAGCTTCCACTCAAATCCATACGCAAGCCTGAAAACTCCTGCGGTGGTATCCAGCAATGGAACCAAAAATTTAACAGCAGGTACTCCAGTTCACTACTTGAAGCTGCAACTTTTAAACAGAATGGAAGCCTGCAAAGGGTGGATGCATACTTTAACCCATTTTCTTGCTGTCTCCTATTACTTCCAAGCTGGGGGATGTGGAAGTCTCTGTTTCCCCACTGAAGATAGGAGGTGGGGTGTTCATCAGTGCCTTATTAAACCTGAAGACCACGCTCCAGGCAGACCAGGCAACAGCCACTGCTGCTTCATCTCCCTACTCCCTCCACAGCACTATTCTCTATCCTTCATTTCACAATGACAAGCAAATTAAGGCCACACTGTGCTAGGTGATACAAATGTGTTACAAGAGGAACATGAGACTAGAAGGACAACGTGGTTTATTGATTCTCATTCTTTGCAATCATGGGCAATTAGGCAATCACAAGTCTAATTCAGGCAGGTCCAGAGGAAATCTAATCCACTCACCAACACACAACAGGTTTTGAAATAACATTCTGTACCAGTAAAATAACACAGCATACCATAACAAACACCTAAAGACATACCTGTGGACCTCAGGAAGAAAGTTGGAAAGATTAAAAGTATTATCAATTATAATCTCTACCCTGAAGTACTTCCTGCAAATAGAGAAAAAAGTAAAAGCTGAAAAAAGCCCTACAACTAATTATATATTTATTCACATGAGAGATGAGGTACTGTAAAACCTACATTAAAGTCTCACACTGCTGAACTGCATTTCAGCCTCGTTACCTCCCAAGACTTCAAGTATTTTAACTTGTTGTTGCATTTTTAATATAAGCAAAGAAGAGCCATGTTACTTCACAGTTAAGTCACAACCTTGATCCACAAATAACTTTAAACAAAGATAGCATTTATTTTGAGAACCCTTTTTTTTTCCCCTGACAGAGACTCCCTTCAGCAAAGCAGGTTGTTCCGAGAGGAGTTAAAAAGAGCCAAGACCACAAGAAAGGTGAAAAGGAAGGTCTAAAAAGGAAAGGATGTAAAAACTTTCAGGAGAAGAATAAATTCACTGATGTATTCAGTTACTCACAGGGAGGTTTGGTGACTTCTCCCGTGTTAAAAAGCCAGGCCTACTTACACAGGTGCTTTGGACTAAGCATGCCAACAACTCACCAGCCACTGACTGAATTTCCCAGTGATTTTACTACTCCCGGATCCCTCAGGAAGCACTTTCCCACTACTCATACCCTGATCCCCTTTCCCACCTCATCCCTCCTCTGCCCGCCGCTCATACATACAGCGCGAGGGAAGGGCGCTTTGCTCCCAGCAGCGAGGATTTAGCATTTCCTACTTCTTTGCTTACTTCTGCCTTCCAGACCCTTTTTCTTCTATGTAAAAAAAAAACCTCAGGATACACTTGTACTCCCACAGCCTACCGCCCCCTCCCCCCCCCGGTATTTCAGACCCGGGTCCCTGCCTGCAGCCGGCCTGACCAGCCGCCGCCCCCTCACAGCCACACGCCCCCCTCATCCCCCCACCTCAGCACCCCCAAACCCGCCGCTTCATCGCTCCCATCCCCAGCCGGCGGCGAGGGCGGGAAGGCGCCCTCCGGCCGAGCGGCATCCCCCGCCCGCCCCGCCGGGCTAACCGAACTCCGCCGGCAAAACCAAGGGGCTGACGGGGAGCCCGCCCGCAGGCGCCTCAGCTTCACAGCTTTCCAGGGGGTCCCCCCGCCGCGGCAGCCGAAGCCCCCCGCCACAGATCCCCCGTTTCACCTGCCTCCGGGCCAGCGGGGCCAGCCACCGACCCCCGAGAGAGACCGGCGGGCTGCGGCCCCCGCCTCAGCAGCCACCCCACCCCACCCCACCGCGGCCCGTGCCTACCTGTCGCGGGACGGGGCGGGAAGCCGTGAGGGGGCGGCGGGAAGCCGTGAGGGGGCGGCGGGAAGCCGTGAGGGGGCAGCGGGGACAGCGTTCCCCTCACGCCCGGCCGCCGCCACCTCCGCCCGGGCTCGGCGGGGCCGCGTCTCCCCGAGGCGGGGAGCCGCCCCCCGCGCTCATAGAGGCAGTGCCCGCCTCGCTGCCCCGGCCGCTCCGCTCTGCTCCCCGCCCTGCTCCGCCGCGACCGAGGGAGAGGAGGGAGAGGCAGCCCCGGCGCTGCCCCCCCCGCCCGCCTCCCCACCGCCGGGCGCGTAACCTGCGCGGCAGCTGCCGCTGCGGCCCCGCGGAAGCAACAGGGCGAGGGGCGTGCCGCCGGGATACTTGCATTTTCGGCGGGGCTGGGTCAGTCCCCGGGGCCCGGAGGGCTGTCCGGCAGCTCCGCCACCTCCGATCCCTGCATACTCACTTTTCTTGTTTTGTTTTGTTTTTAGTTTTTAATCTTGCTCCCCTCCCTTTCCTCCGCGCCTGACCCTGCGTGCGCTGAGGGGATGCAGTGATGGATCCAAACCCTGTCAGCGCGGTGGGTGCATCCAAGACACCGCGTCCTCCTCGGAGCAACGCGGCGCTGCCTGCCTTGCAGCCAGGGGCACAGGCACAGGGCAGCTGCCTGCTGAGGGGCTCCGGCTGGCAACCACCCAACAGCTAACTCCACAGCTAGCAGGGATGACTTGCACGGCCGACGCCAGAAGTCAGAAACTTCTATTGACACATTGATTTCCTAGAGGGACGGAAGGCGTCGGGCTCGACCCATGAGGAGATCCAAGGGTGGGGTGGGCGCAGGGACCACAGATCTCAAGCTGAGGGGAAATCCTGGGTGGACATGTGGACGCAGATGCAGCGGGGAGCGCCCAGGCAATGTGGGGGACTTGCTCATCTCACGCGTTGCAACCGGGCGCGTGCTGCTGCGGTTTCTCCCCGTCTTCCCGGACATCACGCATCTGCATCCAGGGAGCGGCTACGGCTCGACAGGTAACACCAAACACACCGCAGCTGGGCACGGCACGGGCTGAATCTCCGACAGCTCGCTTTGGTAGACGCTCACTTCTAGCTGGGATCACGGCCAAGCCACTGAAAGGATTTATACACGAGAACCGCAGTTGGGGTCCTTGATGGATCCAACAGAGTCAGGACCAGTACCCGGTAAAATGTTGTTCTAAAACAGCCGTATCTTTGACTGTTTTTATCCTCAAACCCAAGCACCACCAATTTCTGATCAATAAAGGCACTTAGTGCGAATTTCAAGTTTTCCATGCAAAAGAATGGGTTTTAGGCTACCTGAAGAAGTCAGCCCTTAGGCACAATTCCATGGTGAACTTCAACAATGACTCTCGCTATATTTTTTCTATATAAGCCATTTCAAAGTAAACAGAATAGAAAATACACATAAATCCCTTCAGCGACTCACTTTTGGACTTTATGAACTGCTCTGTATAGTTACAAAACTTTTCACTATGGTACCTCTCAAATGGCTCTTTTTAAACAAGAAGTGTCCTTGAAAAGGCGAATATTCTTTAAAATACACAGAGCAACTATGTTACCTCATAAATATTAATTAACATTAAACTCTGTGCAACGAAAATAATTTTCATGCAAAACATCTTACGCACATAGGTGCGTTCACTGGCAAAGTTCACACGTAATTCTCCCTACTGGTTGCAAGCCCTTGGTGATACATGGAGGTCTTTCCTTCTAGATATATATGAAGGATGGTTTTGGAATGCTAGCGCTCAGAATGTAACATATAGAAAAATAAAATCAAGCAAAACCAACTGAGAAGCAAGCAAACAAGCAAGCAAAGAGAAGGCTATTTGATTTGAACAGGAATTTCCTACCTCTTCTAAACTGATTTACCCATCCCTACATTTTGCTCTTTAAATTTTAAAGCATCTGAACATTTGTTCTGTCAGTCGAGAAAAAATGGACTTACTTAAACTCATGTTAGATCCCCGGGGGATATCACGGGGAAATTAGGACAGCAGCGCTAAGAAAAACTCCATCTGCAGCATCTTTTACAATTAAAACTTGCAAACAGTGAACAGCAACAACAGCAAAAAACCCAGTGAAAAGTATTTCACTCCTTTTTGTGCCGTGATTCAAAACTCAATATTGAATCCAATGACCAGCGTACAAAAAGTGCAAATGAAAATTACTTATGTCAGTGGCAATAGCTGACAGTTGCTCTGCATGAAGTGCATAATTCTGCAGCCATATTTTTACTGGTGCCTAATTAACACATAATATCTTCATCAAATTTCACATTAAATCTCTCAAAGTACGATCAAATTGAGTCATTCTTTGGCAGGCCTAAGATGTAAGAGAACTTTGGCATCCTTCAAGTATTTTATAAATACTGATGGAGACAACAGGAAAGCACAAGCAGATTTATGTCCCCCAATTTTTTAAGCATGATGTCTATAAACTTTACCTCGATGAGTTAAGTCCTGCCAAAGCTTTATCTATAATTTAATACATTTTCAATTTCTAGAACTTTAGGTTTCTTCCTTTAAAAAAAGATTACGATGACCTTCAGGAGCTTCAGCAGAGTAAGAGCAAAGGAAACTGGGACTCCCAACTACAACTGGTTGCCTGAAAAGCGTGGTAAGTTGGGATGTGATGTTAGGAAACTTTGCCTGTAGCATTTTATCCTTCCAAAAGCATATGAAAGGAAGTACAGCAAAAGCAAATCTCTACATTAAATTACGCAACTTTGCAGCTTTGGGGAACTTTCTTTCACAAATATGTTTGACTATTCGTTTCCTAAACCAGTTTATAACATTTTATAGTTGTCCATAGAACTTCTGGAAGCCCATAAAGCTGCAGCAGCCCTTTGGACTACTGGACTTCTGTTCCTTGAGCCAGCAAAAGCCAACTCCTGCCCATTACGGATGGGGTTTATCTGATCCCAGGCACTGTCTGAACCAGCCCACCTGCAGCTGCTCAGCTTTTTCCATTTATTATAGAAGTATAGGGAACTATATTAGGTTGGAGAGCTAACGCTTTGTAGGCTGAGAGGGTTAAGTGGGATGCAGCAAAGGAAGTTTCAAGGTCTTTTTAATCTCTCATCATTTTAGATTAATGACCTGGTTTTAGTGCATTCTGATAATTTCAAATGCAAGTTCAGCATTAGACTACTTATTAGACTTACTACAAGACTTAAAACTCCAATCAAAGAGAACCCGCATGTAGTTGAACTACAGAAATCAAGATAGGGCTGAAGCAATAATGTGGCAGACTCCAACCTCAGATTTCTTGTACAAGAGGTAAAAAGTAAAATATTTTGTTAAAACAGCCCTACATATTCCTTAATATTTTTATGTTTCCAAAAAGATCAAGTTGTATAAATTAACTAGGAATTTTATTTAGAATTTTTTTGCACATTTACTAAAACCCATAAAAAGCACTTTCATGGCCAAATTAAATCTTTTAAAGAATTTTGAAGAATGTTTTTGCTTACAGATAAGATCTCAAACCCCTCACTCTCTTAAACAGTCCTGCCCATAAGGTCTTCACCACTGAATTCTCAATCCTTTTCTAAGCTCTGTTCAATACTCTCAAAGCAGGTCTTCCTAAGCTCTTTTGGGTGTGATGTTTTGACATCTTTACCCCATTATTTTTTGTACTTTGATTCCATACTTCTTCAGTAACAGTTTTCCCCCTTCTATTCAGATATGGTTTATCAGCTGACCTTAATAAGCCAATTTATTAAGCTTAAACTAATATAAAGTTAAATTAATGCAGAAATTTTTTCCTGTGACTGTGAATAGATCTCTCCAGCAGTTCTTTACGTACCTCAAGAATAATAAAAGTCATTAAAAGCATCAGTTAGACATGGGTCTGGAAGAGGTGTAAAATACATTAATATCTCCTGATGTAAGATTGTTGTGCCCTTTAAAATAATAAGCCATTTAAAGATAAATACTTCATGTCGATTTTTATTAGGTTCCTTGCACTCCAAGATAAAATACTTTTTAAATTAATGACTGATAAGGAAGTAAATCTGTTCCTTTTCTGCTTCCTTACCTATAATGGGTAAATTACCACGAATTCATTTGTTGCAAGTTTCTTGCTATTAAAAAAAAGGAGAAAGAAGTCTTCCCTACCTTCCTCTCCTTACCTTGTTCATGTTGAAGAAAATAATTCTTCTATAATTTAGTATACAAGCAAACTTATTATTATATAGCAAACATTAACCAATAAATTATCTAATTTTCCTGTGTCAAAAGTTGAAGCATCTTTTTTCTTCTGATAAGTTTGTGATTAGTAATATGCATGTTCTGATTTCGGTGGTTAATTCATTTCCTCCTCAGGTTACACACATAATGACACAGTTACACAATAGTTTATTTTAAGAACTTGGCTGTACGTGGCCTGTCATGGGCATTATACATAATGATGGCCTTCCAGATCGCATCTTCCGTTGGTACCTCCACAGTTATCACGCTGGCTGGTTATATTGCTCCACTGACAGTCATTTACCACAAGCAGCAAGCAACAGAAATAGAATTGGCTTTGTGATGTTCTTAAACCGACACAAGAATTTTTACAGATTAGTATCAAAGACATCTTGCTTAATTTACTCTGAAGCCCTGACAGAAGGCTGTGCTTTAGTCCAGAGCTGACGTACGGGTGGTCGCCCTCCTCATCCTCACCAGCGCTGTGCTCGCTCCCGAGCGTGCATCAGAACAGCTGCACCACCACTCTGTCCCTCCACATCACCACAGCTTCTCCCAGCTACAAACATTGTAGTTTTAAATAAAGAGCCTCCTCATCTTTATTGTTGGGTGTGAGCAGGTATTGTACTCATGCATCTCTGCTTCGCATTGAGCAGTCATGAACTGCTCAGATAATCAATTGGATTTACTGTCTGAACTAATTGAAATAAATGAGAATAATAAAACAGAACACAACAAAGACAAGCTGGAATATAAATATCGTACCTCTTTCTTTCACTGAACTTTCCCCAGCCCTTGTAGTGACTTTGCTGTTTTATAGAATTTGTTATTTTGTACACACATCTATTTTTCAAACTAATTCCAGCCTCTTATCTTTTTTTCTTGTGCGAAGGATCTCCACGCTTTCTGTAATTGCCATCTATTTCTGGATTCTTGCTACTCTTTTTGTTTTGTTTTGTTTTGTTTTTAAATTGGAGCAATCAGATCTTAGTGTAGAATAAAGAAACTAAGACACACTATTGTGTTCAGTAGATAGTATATTTACAGTCCTTTTCTTACAGACTGGATGAATCACTGTCCTGTTCTGCATCTGTCTTGCCAGGCTTTTTGGACAACAGACCTATTATCCACTGTCAGATGTAGTTCAGATAAGGTAAGACTTACCATAGTTCTTTACTATCTTGGCAGAAATAAAACTGAAAATCAGAACTCATCCATACACTTTCAGAAATAATCAGAGAAGTAGATCATTTACCACACTTTTTTGTAAGGACAAAGGTAGGTAAGTGCAGACGACCTAAGATTCAGAGGCGTATGTCGGTCACAAATACTATCAAAATGCAAAAGTGCTGTTTATCTTGTCCATGTGCTGTTTACATAGATTTTATCTATATATAAAAATAGGTGTAATTTTAAAAAATTAAAGTATTCCTCCCAGAGGAATTTAGAATTTAACTCTCAAAAGAATTGTGCCAAAACAAAACATCTTACACAAAATATAAATTGCAGTATTAGAGTAAAAAAACCTGCCCTTATTCATCTGCAAAACGGAATAAGGCAGGGATAACAAACTTTCTTCTTACTCTCTAGCCAGTATGAAATTGCCTTTGATAGGCTTATTTGTAAAATATCAGCAACTGAATCTTCATGGCCTGTTAAGGCTGGGATCCTGGAGGCAGAGAGGGAAAGTGGCTTCAGGCTGAGAAAGCTCCTGCCCTCCACCGAGGTAGTTCTAGATAGATATTCTCCCCATGCAATTTCAGCAAAGCCAGGAAGGGTCCTCCAGTGTGGCTTGAGTCACCATCCCAGCTCATGTGCTGTGACGCTCGTCACGTCACCCCATAGTAACAGAAGGTCCTCTCCTTTCCCCATCCAAGAAATGTTCAGACAGGCAGTGTCAGGGGATGTGCCATTTGGGACGATAACATATGTCACCTTAAAACAATATGCTATATCAGTGGCCAAATGCTTAAACTACTGTATGAGTATTTACTAAGCATTCCTGTATATAGGTATTATGGATTGCCCAAACTTGATTTCTTTTCAGAGAGGAGAGAAATCTTTCATACAGACCTCACAGGAACAACTGAAGTCACAGACTCACAGAATGGTTTGTGTTGGAGGGACCTTTAGAGTTCTCTAGTCCAACCCCCCTGCAGTGAGCAGGGACATCTTCAGCCACACCAGGTTGTTCAGAGGCCTGGCCAGCCTGGCCTGGGATGTTTCCAGGGATGGGGCATCGACCACCTCTCTGGGCAACTTGAGCCAGTGTTTCACCACCCTCACTGTAAAACATTTCTTCCTTAAGTCAGTGGCCAATTTGTCATGGTAGCTGTCACAGGCAAAACCCCTCCTCTGGATTAGACACCAGAGAATTGAGAAAAACACTGAAACACCTACTGGAGGTTATGCCTGTTCCCACACATTAGCATATCTATCTTTAAGAATTAACATAACAGACACCCAAGGCTAGTTATGTTGGCATCCATAATTACCTCACCCTCACACCAAGCCTAACTGTAGGATATTTCAGATTCGAAGGTGTTTGAATCGCCAGATCCATTTTACATCAGAGATATCCATGAAGAAAATGAGTTTAGGAAAAAAGCAGGCAAGAACTGTTTGGAGCACGTGGTCCAAAGGTCAGACTGGCATCGCAGCTCTCAGGACCAGACCCACAACACAGGCTCTAAAGAATGCGAATTCTATAATGCTGGCTAATGTCATTGTTGCCTCAGCATATGTGGGAAACCCTAAATATCTGTTTAAACCTGATTTTGGAACACATGCTCGGTGTTTGCACATGCTTATGTGCATTTCTGGGTAGGAACAGACAAATGTTTACTTAAATACTTTAGTGAGGACAAGATCAAATCAGGACATTTTATGCACATGTATTTCAATTTGGAGATGTACTAACAGTTAAACACTCATTACAGCAGACTCTGAAGATACCAAGGAAGAAATTAAAAAGTCAAGTACCATGTTTTTAATGCTTTTAGAGTAATTTCAAGCAACTTCAAATAACAAACGTCTCTATCCGCTGCTCTCCTGTTCTCTTACAAAGCCATAACTAATCAGCTGTAGGCTGTCCTGCTGCTAACTCAGGCAACAAACCACTTGTGACTATAGCAGATGGTCTCCTTTTCATGCCAATAGGAATATTTACTAACCTTTTTTTTCACATTATGGTTTTCTGTCTCAAAACGTATTCCTCAGGATCAGGAATATGCCACGTTTAACCATCAGAACCATAAATATCCATTTACTGAGGCTGGTGCTTGCTTTAAAGTTACACAACAAGATTTTGACAGAGTTTCATTATTCAAACTAGGGACTGCACAGACCCCACATCTTCAAAAATAAGAGTGTGTTGAAGTGTGTTAAAAGGTGGAGTTCAGCAAAACTGGGAAGCCTTTCTGCTGTCAAGCTAAATGTGCGCTTTATTTTTATCCAGCTTGTCCCTGCCAAATGAGGTGGCTGCTCAACAAGGTGAAGAGGTGCTCACAGGTAGTCTTTTATTATGCGGGTATATAATCTCCAATTTGTAAACAAAGCAAAGCACTATTCTCTTCTATTCAGCATTCACTAACAAGCACCTCAGGGGAACTAAGCAAATTTTTAATAAAGAAAAGCAGATAAATTTTTTTCTTTAGTATAACATTCAAACATCTTTACCAATCATCAACTACTTGTTTTTATTTACGTAGAATTTTCAGAGTTCATAAATACCTTCAATGCATTCCCATGAAGTTCATTTTCCATGTGGATCTGTTAAGGTAAAAATAGAGATTAAGACACTCTCCCAAAGGCATGAGTTAGTCACAGTGATGGAGAATTCATGAATCCTATTTCTTCCTAACTCCAAATTATGTTCCCTCTTATATTAGTGTGAAGTTTCTGAACTGTAGTTTATGCTACCAGGCATTAGGTAAGCTTCGATTTTATTGCTTCTCAGACTATTGCAAACTGTAAATCAATCTTAAAAACTGAAATATAAGTGAATACTGTCTGATGGCTGCCACATTACGGACACCCAGGGCAAAAATCAAGAAAAGAAAACATAGGGGGATTTTCTCTCTTTTTTGGTTGCTTTTTGTTCCTTTACTGGCTTGGCATAATCACTCCTTCCTTTGACTCAACCACACAGACCACAGTAGATGGTAGCAAGTCATGGAGCAAGAGTGCTGTCTGCTGATTACAGGACTTAGTAGTTCAAATGAACCCGTTTTACTTCTCATTGCAGTGGTGGAGGAGTTTGGACCTGGTTACACATCTTAGCTGAGGGGGCAGGTAAACTCGAATTTAAATAGCCATGTATTAAAATAAGCTATTAAGATCTTTCTCGCTAATTCTTTTATTTGTTGTTAGGAAAGACTGGATGCATGTACGTAATCATTATTGGGCAGCAGTTTCCTAAAATTTGCTAACTTAGTCACTTTGATTATCTGACTGTATCTTGAGTGAATCATTGGTACAGTTAACATACGAGAAGCTGAGAAAATATGTGAAAGTTGTATTTTGAGTCAGGTCTGGCCCATTACAACACATGAGCAGAGGGTCCTAATGGACAAATAGTGTAGGCAAACCTTGAAGTCTTTTAAAAAAATTGTTTCCCTTAGAATCATAGAATCATTAAGGTTGGATAAGACCTCTAGGATCATCAAGTCCAACCGTCAACCCAATGCCCCCATGTCTCCTAAACCATGCCCTGAAGTGCCACATCTACACATCTTTTAAATACCTCCAGGGATGGCGACTCTACCACCTCTCTGGGCAGCCTGTTCCAATGCATATTCTGGTAAGACCATCCAATAACGTGACAATATCGACAAGAAATCATTTTCCTGGCAGGCAAAAAGTGCAATAAACACAAAATAAAAACATAACCATCCTGTGTAACAGATTTACAAATACCTTGTGACACAGAAAAATGCTAATTGCTTTGGCATCAGCATTTCAGTTTATCATTGACCAATAATTCTAGCAAGGGGAGTTCATACATGTGAATTGTAAAACCCAAATCAGCTGCTCATTTCCTACAATTTACTCTTCAGGTCTACATCCTGCTTCACTCTGAAGAATAAATGCAAACCACTGATGCATTCAATAGTTGGGTGTAAAAACACTCTGCCCATAGTCTAACATCTCTTGGAAGGGAAACAAGGCAATCACCCCCAAGCCTTGTAATTTTTAGAAACTCAGATGTAGCATTGGTACATCAGGCTGTTATCCCCTGCTGCAAGTTCATGTAAATTTTACTGAAATCAAGGGGATTCTTTGTTTAAAGATGTTGTTGGTTTTGTGACCTGATTTTCAAAGACAGTGAGCACCCAGACCTCCCTTTGGCTTCACAAACAGCTGTAGATGTTCATCATGTCAAATATCCGAGCCATTAGCCTTTCAGCATTCTAATATTTAAGATCATTTAGATATATTTACCCAGAGGAAATTACTGTAGCTATTAATTTATGTTCATTTCCTCACATGTAGAGGGAACATACAAAAGTCATTTTTGCTGCTGACAATAAAAGTCATACATTCAAAGATCAAGTATTCGGTGGTTTTGCTGGCCCGAGTCCTTCATGCCTTGTCAGAGCTCTGTCCTCACTGCAAGACCACCAGTTAATGGATTTAACCTTTACATCAGTGGAAAAATAAGAGAGCAGCATGTCAAAGATAAGTTACACTGAAGTCATGCATGTCCTCTTTCTCCTTCACTTATTTTTATAGTCATTACATCTAATTTCCTTCACCATAGCTTTACTTAGTTTCATAGAAACTACAGTTATTCAAGAAAGTAAAAGGCAGTTAAAAAGAGCAAAGTTGCAGCTGTTCACAAAGCTCACTATACTCTCTGAAGTTCAGCTCCTACGTGTGCCAACTTCAAAATGTCACTAACCATCTCCTGGAGACACCTTGACAACCCCTTCCAGCTCTTGACTCGAGCAACAGTTTAAGACAACTGAAAGTGTAATAACTTTTTTTCCCGAGGTAGTGTTAAAGACAGAGAAAAATCCCTTCGTGTCAGAATAACTCTCTGTGTGTGAAAAAACTGAAAACAAAGAGATTACTATTTCACTGGCATTTTATGCATTTCCTGCAAATACAGTTACTTGTACATAACATGAACAGTCACATAAATACTGGCAGATAACAGAGGTGTCAGAAGAGAACCAAAAGTCTACACTGAAAAACTCCAGGAGTGAGCAACAGCTACACAATTTTAGCTTGATTCACTTTTCCAGGAAAACACCTGAGACAACACAGTAGAAAATCAAAACCCGAATTGTAGACAGTGGGAAACTAAAATATTTAGGGATTCAAGAAGTCAAAACAAGAAACTGCTAACAACCTTCCTTTCTGTGACACTTAGGCTCCTAGGAGCATCCCAAATGCACTACGTTGAGAAATCTCCTGAAATATGCAAGGCCAAATTTGTCAATGGTTTCTGTAGATTCAACAGCAGAAATATCGAAGTAGAATGGATTATTTTATTTATTATTTACAAGCGAGTTTCACCTGGAACAAGCAAAGTTCAAGTGCAAGTTTTCAGGCCCTGTACAGCATGCTGCTTCTGGTAATATCAGCCAGGTTTCAGAGCCATGAAATGGAAACCCAGACATCACAAGCTCCAGCATCTGTCTGTGAATGGGACAAATAATTCTCCAAGTTTAACATAAGTTGAAGACATCGGTCATAGGAAGCAGAACTTTGATGCTGTGACCGGCCGTAGCATGGATGCATATCAAGTTCAGTGTCTCCTCCATGGACCCAACAGTTTTGTTTAATTCTCTGTGTAGAATATGTCTCTTTTTCACTTCAAAGTACAAATCCATGTACTGTAAAGCAATGACAAGGATGCTCACCAAACACATTTTAAAATCTGATCACAATATTTAGAGGCGTCCTCCCAAAGCTCTTTCTAGGATACCTTTGGCTGCAGTTTATTCTGCAGTGTCTTATATGTGAATGAATCCTTGGATGCAGCACAAAGTTGTAGTGTTTTTGAGTATAATGATTCACAGCAACAGTTTTGAATGCAACACGAGGTCCTAAATCCATCCACTGTGTATAGAAAGAGCTGGATTTTGGTAAAGAGAAGACAGAAGCTGGAAAGAATTCGTAATTTCTGTAGGACTTGTTAAAAGTAACAATTCAAAACAGGGAACGCATTATTTTCTGCTAGATTTCTCAGCTCTTATGGCTCTTCCCCTATCCATATTTCCAAGTCCAAGCTGTTATCTGAAACACGGCCCAGCACATGACCAATTCAGGCAGCCCGGTATTTCTATACACACATGCATTAGAGGGTATAGTGGTTCCTGTAAAGTCTGTGAAGTTTTGCCAGATTTCAGTAGAATGATATTATTGTTCATATCTTCAGAAATTAAAATCAAACTCTTAAAGTTATAAATCCATAAAACTATAAAGAAAAATGAAATTTTATACTAAGATAAATTATGGTATGCAAAATGCTGACACTAGGTACTTGTTTTCAGGGTAAAAAATTCATAGAGGAGGTTGGGAGGTCAGAGGATGCTGCAACTAAGGTTACGATGGGGACTGCTGTAGCTCTCATTCCGTAATATAGTGAGATAATAGAGCCGTATAAGAATAATTATAGAAGGACAAAATATAAACAAAGTGACCTCTTAATGTTTATTTTAGAGTTCTAAAGAGTGATTTATTACTATCATAACTTTATTTTAAAAAACAACAATAAACAGCTGTTTGGTCCTAACTTTCTCAGTGATAAGAGGCAGACATTTGGAGACATTAGGCTATTTGGGTATACTTACATTTTAATTGGGTATATAGTGTTCCAGCATAATTCAGGGTCTTTTAACAATGTTGCTGATAATCATAAATCTTATAAAAATAAATAACCAAAAAAAAAAAAACCCACAAAAATACTTCAAAATCATAGATCACAATCCATTTTAGCAGATGATGTGCCTCGGCCAGGGTCTTCCTTGGATCCTGTCTGACAGAAGATAATAAGGCAGGCTGTCAGTGACCTCATTTTCTTTACCCCAATTCATTATTGCTTGAGAAGAACGAATTAGGGGCAAAATTTAATAATTAGAGCTGCCAGAAAGTGCCCATAAAAGGTGAGAATGTTTTGAAGAATGAGAAGTTACTGAGGGAAAAAAGAAAAAACCAAACAGTTTTTCCCACAAACAGTATTTTCCAGCTATGAATTAGCCAGCGCAAGATGAACCTGAAATTACCAAAACATCAGTACACAAATTCCGTACCACACACATTCAAAGCATCATCCAACTCCTTGGAATCAGTCTAAGAAAAATGGGCATACTATTATTTTATGGATTTCTTTTTTTCCTCATTTTTGTCACAGAAGATGATGATCATGATCAACTGCTGCAAACTGCAAAGTCTGAGTTTTTCATAGAATCCGGCACTGACTTGCAGAAAAACATTGTGTTTTAGCAGTTTCCCTTTGCAACTCTTCAGTTTAATATTATGGAAATGTGACAGCTATAAATGTTTTTGGAACACGTTAGCAGAGTGTTTCCCTGCCTTCTCAGGATTACTTGTCGATTATAGAAAATGATTCATCCTACATCTCAGCTGAAGGTAAAGAAAAAAAGTTGAAAACCCCACACATGGCTCTGGAAAGCTAATTTGAAGAATTTGTCCTTTTTGACATACATTTTGAACAAGATCTCAATTAGAACAGCCCATTACACAGCGAGACTTTCTCATTTTCACCCTCAGTCAGTCCTAATGAGCCACACTGGTCTCTGTCATGGTCCTCTGTGCACACACTCCATCTAATCGTGCTCACCAGCCTATTTCAGCCATATAATAGTCAAGTAAGAATATGTGCAGTCAGTAACACTTAGGAATAATGGGGCAGGTTCATCACTGAAGTCCGTGGGAGGGCGTGTGGCCCATTAACTCCAAAATATAGGAAGTTTCGTTACGGAGTAGCCATTTTACGGAACCAGACTATCTCGGCTCGTGGTCCTTCCTCAGGGCCCATACACAGTGCTTATCAGTATCAGATGGAAATCTCCAATCAAAAAGAAAATATTCCCCTTACAAGAATGGAATAGACATTGTTACTGAAAAGCCCAGTTTAGCCGCAGCTGGCTGCAGCCTGACAATCCCATGCCACTTAACCTATAAGCCGTGAGCAAATTGCTGCCTCCTCCTGCATTATAACTTCCAGATAAAAAATATAGAGATTATAATTTTAGCTCCCGTGATTAAGAAGGATGCATGGCGTTCACTGTAGTGGGGATCTCAACTTCTCTAGAATTTAGCGCAGTTCACCCAAAGCATCTCTTTATCCGCTTGATTCTTAGTTCATTTAGAGCCTGCTGCAGCAATCTGTCCCTATTCAGCAAAGTATTTTTGCATATACCTAATAACAACTGCATTTAACCAAATTCTTGAAGATCAGCATGTCTTTAAATGCTTTACTCACCAGAGAAGAAATCTAAGCTCTGTCTAAAATAACCAACTGGACTGGGATCTTGCTTTTAAAGTATTTTCAGATGTTGAAAGTAAAATTATAATAAGCACATTAAGAATTTTTTTCAGTATGCATTTTTCTAACTAGCTGCTGGTGAAAACAGTATTTCTGAGTGGAAGAAGATTTTCCTTAGTCAAAAGTGGTGGGAGCTGTATTCTTCATTTGATGCAAAACAACCTTCCTTCATAAAAACGCTTTTCTATTATAATATTTTTAGATTGTTCATTTTAAATCTTTGGCGGAAAGTGCTAATATTAACTAGTACTTAAATGCAAATTAGTATTTAAACTGAATTGTATCTACTAGAATGTTAGAGATGAGATAAATTATTACAGTGTTTATTTGAGGGATGGGGAAAGGCCTCAAGTTTACTTTAGTTTTTAATTTTCTATAGCAGGTTACTGTAATGATAGGAAATACATTCCTTCAGTCAGAAGGCTGTCTGAGGACAACTGATCCTCACCTAATTTAGAGGACGTCGTCATCCTCAGCTAATTTAGAGCACCGTAACATTTATAGCCTCCTATGGGAATAGCTTTACATAACACAAATCCTTTGAGTCAATGGCACCACCAATTCTTTACCGTTATTTGTTTGTCTGCTTTACCAAAAATCCCATCTTTTTTTTTTTTTTTGAGTCATGGGGTATCTTGCTCTTAACTAGTACGTGTTTTACGTGATTGCACCTTCCTCCACTTCTGACTCTTCCCTAATTAAAAATGGTTATCTTTTAGTTTCAAAGGCAATAAAATGACCCTAACTTCAGAGCGGACAGGAAACAGAACAATGTTATTTGGAAGAAAATTTCTAGGCACCAAAAGGCTACCGGCCTTCCAGAAGTACTGGGAACTGGATAATCACCTACTCTCAAAATATGTCTACACTTAATAGCAACATACTGAATTTTCTAGTCAGAAAGGACCATTTCAGTCCAACATCTACTTACAGGAAAAATACACACAAAGGATAGCCAGGCCCCAATGTTTTGCAAATCATTTCACTATTCCTTTAAAAAGAAAAAAATATGTCAGTTCTCCCTAGCAATGTTTCTAACAAAAACCAAAACCAAACACACGGACGCAACCAACATGTTCACAGGGATTGAACTTTTTGCTCTTCTACCACTCGTACACCACAGCAGTGACACATAACTAGCACAATTTCACTTAAATCATTTTATACCATCTATGGGCTTGTTGCCGAGCATTTTCAGAACACAATTTTACCTTGCTGAAAATCCCACTGTACTGGAAATAAAATGGAGTGAATCAGTGGTGGAACACACCCAGTAGAGTTCGACCTGGGAAACTCCAGCCTTTAACTTTAGTGAATTACATAAAAAATATTGTACCCTGACTTTGGGGCTCGATTAGGCAATATGAACGGGAAGCGTACTGCATTAACATACATAACCTCCTGTTTTGGCAATATTATTTGATTTATAACATTTACAATCTGCTTAATGCCATTGCATAAATACATCCTAGCACTGCTCAAGTTTTTCACCGAGACATTTGCCGAAGCTAAAGAACCTCCTGCTTGACTTCACAGGGAATGTGGTCTGAAAGCAGAAAGGAAGCATGAAAGAGGAAGATAATGTAGTTTTACTCTAATGGTCGCTCCTGCTATGAAACATACATAAACCTTTTGCAATCTCATACAGTTTTTATTGCTCTCTCTCTCTCAAAAAAAAAATCATTCCGTTATACAGATTTGCTGTACTAGAACTGACAATGGATGGAGCAAGCTGGTTTCCTTCCCTTTAGTAATGTGCTTGGTCACCTAAGAAACCCTAGCTAAGGAAGGAAACTGTCTGACTTGGGCATGGGATCCTTTTACATCGTGCTGCTTGAGATCAATGGCTTTACCTGGCTTGTAGCAAATTGCATAAGCCGTGTCAGCGTTCGGTACTCTTCAGCTTCTAACAACGCTGCTAATATCGCTCAACACTTTGAATTTCACCACAGGTCATGTGCTACTTATAGTAATAATCTGGTTTTCTTCCCCTGCAACTCCAATAGCTCAGTTAAATGTTGAGGTGCCTCAGCCCTGTTAGACCAGTTGTAGCGAGACAGACAAGAGGAGTGCTGTGAAGCCGCGTCTCTTAAGTGCAGAACAGACCACAAGCCCCATCTCTGGATCTCCCTGGTGTGTGGAGGGGGAAATTTGATAAATTGCCCTCTACTGTAAACTCTTCCTCTACGTTGCTGGTCCTCTGAGGTCATTCTGTCCGCACAACATTTGGGTACCTTATTATTTGCTGATGGGATAGGGAAAATGGGACTTGGTTTTCCCAGCATTCACTGGTACGAATGCAGGAGGTGGTCAGACAGGCAGTCCCCTGCAAATTGTGCTGATGTACAAGTTCTTCTCTGCCAATGTCAGGAGATGCAGAGGTAAGACAGCTCCCAAAGAGTTTTTGGGGATAGCAGAAAAGGCCTCCCCTCCTGCTGAAGGCAGCCACCGTTAAGGGAAGGAAAACAAGCACCCATCTGAAGAGGGGATGGGAAATTCAGATGGCACTGCTGTGAATCAATCCAAGCATGACTAATGAAATGACAGGTGATTTCCAGTACCATTTCACCTTTTGAGTCCACACATTCCTCCTTATCAGCTCATCCAAGCTGAAGTTCAGCCTTGTCCCTAACTGGGGAGCAGCAAATAGGCTGTCACCCTCATCAGGTTTTCCCTTCCTCAGCATGAAGCCTGCCACAGCGGTAGTAAGACATGTGTTACAGGAGCAGCCTGATAGCTGGGGGGGGGAAAAACCCAAAGACCCAAAACAGCTACTGAAATAAAAAGTTGCCATGAATCCTCAATATTAAAGGAAAAAAAAAACAGTAGCCCCCACCTCTGCAAGCCAGCACTAGACATACAGAGCCCAAGCTTCATTTTCTATGGTTTTCCTACCTTGCCTTGGAAGTCCTCAAGTGGGCAGAAATTCTCTGCCTGATTCTCCATAAGGCACTGATCTTACTTCTGTTTCTCCCTTTCGCCTAGACATGCGTGAGCTGCCTTCTTGGCATGATGTTATGAATTTCTTCACTGAAAGTGGTGTCAAGCACTGGAGCAGGCTGCCCAGGGAAGTGGTTGAGTCACCGTCCCTGGAGGCATTTAAGAGACATGTAGACATGGCACTTAGGGACATGGTTAGTGCCAGCGCTGGGTTAATGGTTGGACTTGATGTTCTCAAGGGTTTTTCCATCCTAAATGATTCTATGAACTATGAGCTTAAAGGCAAACAAGATGCTGCAAACATCAACCATGTCTGCTCTCGAAGTTCAACACTCAGTTACCCTTCAAGGGAATTTTATTTCTAACTGGGTATCAAACTATGTCATGATCACAGCTGAAAGACTGTGCTTCAGTAAGAATTTCCTGAATATTTAATAACAGTCATGCCGTTACCAGTAACCACGGCAATGAGCTGCCTTGAGAAGCAGTAGGACCGAGGTACCAGCTCAACCATGTTGCTGAGCAGCTTTTACTGTCGACAGCAGCTTTTACAGTTCACAGCCATGTGTGCATAAAACAACACATTTCACAAAAGTTAGGCACAAAGTATAGAAAAACCTATCATGAATATTCTTACTTGTTTTCAAATTAAGACAGGCTGGCCACAGTCACATCATTATCGAGGGTGTTTTGCAGAAAGATCTGAGCAATCAACTTTTCATAAACCAACGTTCATGAAAAGAATAATTTAAAAGTCAAATGTATGAATATTATTTAAAAACAAATGGAAAATGTGTCAATGCAAATATTTGAACGGAGAAATCCTCTGGTTTTCTCCACTCAAGAAGCAGGAATTACACACAATTGTCTGGCCAAATGCATTCAAATAATAGCTCAATTTTTGAATATTCATGGATAATCGTAACATGAATGATCCCCATGCTGAAAAAAAAAGAAGAGAGAATCTACTTCAGAGCAGTTCTGTAAATTAAAAGAGCAAGAAAATTCACCAGGGAGAAATTATACTATTTGAAATTACGTTATTTTGCTCAATTACTTAACTAACCTAAAAAATAAGTACCTACTTTAACCTTCTGAGTTTCAGACTTGAAACATTCTTTTTTTGGTTTGATTGTGGAACACTTCGGTGTTGTTACCCATTGCAGGTAGTTGTGAACAGCTTGAAAATGTGCTTTTACTTATTCCAGGGATATAGAAGATAAAGGTAATTTAGCCATTAAAAAAAAAATAAAATCATGTTGCTTTTGAGATTAAGCCTAAGCATTTTAACTGGTTGAATTACCCTTGAAATCTCCAGTTGAAACCTGTAAGGGAGGTAGTGAAGAAAGGAAATCTGGAGCCAGCTTTACTCACAAGTCTTAGTCAAGAAAAGGCACCCATTCATCTGGATGGTGCACCACATCCACCCCTGTGGGCCCTCAAATTGCCAAGGAGCAGAAGAACAAAGAAGAGTTCCTTCTCACCACTTGCATCTTTGCATTTCTGCGGTACTTTAAGATTATTGCCTTCTCAAATTTTCTGCAAAGTGTGGTGCACACCTGCGGAGCAGAGAACAAGATAATGCTAAGCATGCACTTACTGTTACAGAGTCTGTCTCAATTTCACGCACTTTCATGCACTATGAAGATACTACGCTGAGCCCACTGTGACACACTCAGGGTATTTAATGTCACGCTGCACTCACTAGCTTCTCGCTATTCAACTTCCATACCATTTCCCTGCTTGAATTTGTGTCAAAGCAAATATCTCTGCATCAACAGAGAGCTAAATCAACCATGTATTGCTCCACTAAAGCCAGTGAAGTTTCTTGTTTGCACTTTTTAAAGGGTCTATCTAAAAATCCGATTTTAAAGACAACTTACAGTTGACATGAAAAATCATGCTATGGATAAACACCTGACAAGATACAGAAACACTCATTGTTGGATTTTCAGTTTATCTGCTGTGCTTGCCAAGTAAAATATGACAATGTTCAGACATGTAAAAATATTCCGTGGCTCATTTTAGCCGACTCAATCTAGCTTTCTTGAAAGATTTCCCTAGTTCTACATATTCCTTTATAAATTATCCTGGTAACATCTTGAAAACCTGTTTTATCCCAAGTGGCAGATATAGCTTTTAATTGAGAGAATTTATGGGGATGGTCAATACCAGTCAAATAATAAGGCAGCAGTAAAGTAGGTCGTTTTTATCTTAATTCCATCATGAAGGGCAGATGAGTTTTTCTGTGGAGGTCTTCACACAAAATCCCAGTGAAAAAAGAGTGCAGTTGTTCATGGTAAGAAAGGTAAACGCAGTATAACTGAATTTTTATTTGCTATGGCATGCGCTTTGTATGGTTGATGGGTCCTTTAAGGGACTGGAATAGTCTGGTTCACACCAGCTGTGGTTTTTAGAGTCCGCGTTACTAGCTTGATAAGAACGGGACACACACCCATCCTCGCCCAGCACTGAGGTTGCTTAACTGTCAGTTATAATAAAGCCTCATCTTCGTTATAATCTCTGGCTGTTTTCCTTCATCGTCAACACAGAATACTCCAGCTTTCGCAGTAGGCAGCATCCGTGCCACTCATTTACTGAGTGTAATGTAGTAAATTGAACAGCAAACTCATACTACAGCCCCGGAACAAACAGAGGAGGTTTGGCTTCCATGCGGGACTTCTCTTAATCAACTAGATAGCACGAAGCAACCACTTACTCTAACCTCTATGTCAGTAAGTTAAACACCAGTTGAACCTGCGCCCCAGCGTAAGCCTGAACTTAGGGATACTGTCTCATGAACTTTCTCAGGCAGAGGATGCTTGGCCCACTCCTCTGAATTAATTACAGTACAATTGTTATCTTAATGTGTTTTCAGTTCTTTGAACGCAGTTTTCTGGGTATTTTTAAGCAACGGTTTATTTTTTTAAATCTTACTTTAAAGACAACTTAGGTCTGCATGGAATATTTTGTTTGCATGCTGCTTACAAGGTTTTACATTTGGTAAAAGTTAATAACAGAAAAGTGGATTAAATCCAACAGCAGCAGAATAAAAACACTTCCCAAAGGGTATTGTTTGTTTCTATAATTCAACATTTGATGCGCAGGACATCAAGCCATTTATCAAGTCAAACTGAATTGTATTTTTTTATAAAGTTTTACAAATGTGTTATATCCAGCAACAGTGATTTCAAGTTCTAGAATTAAATTTGTGTTAGAAAGCTGGGATATGCATTACCATTAGAACAGACACTAAATTCCTGTTATCACTATATACAACTTAAAATCTTATCTAAATTTCATCAACATTGTCTTTGCAGTAAATTATACTGGTGAGGGAAATGCAATAATATGGTTTTATTGCTAGGAGGCTCAGAATATCTTTTTTCTATTTATTTTTTAAATAGCTACATTTACTGTCAAATATGTTGATAAAGTGCCTTTTATTCTTTAAAAAATATTGTGGTTGAAAAGGTTAGGAATTTTTCCCAACTGTAAAATTTTTCCTTGCTGTCATGAAGAAATTTTTAAGGCAGCCAACAAGACTGTTCTAATTCTTTTGTCCCTGTTTCTCAAAATATCAAAATTATGTTATGTGCCTTGTTGTCCCAGATTGTCTGTCGGTAGATTGCAGGGCATAATAGATCATTTTATGGTAACCCAGAAATAAGGAGCTATGCGCTAGCCTTGATTGTAGTGCCCATCCTACAGACACTAGCCGGGTCATAGTACTGTGGCAGAACCTAGAGTTTGGGTTGGATTAGCTCTATGAGAACATACGTAAAATATTTGGTTCACCTTTGATATTCGTAGTGCCCCAAGAGTGCTAAATATCAACCATCAGCACTAAAGATAAAGTTAATTTATGTGCACTGGCACAGAAGTGTCTAGAACGGCTGTAACAGATTGGATTTCCTCAGGGTCTGACAACAGCCAAAGCCCATGCACAAGTACATCGTTATATATTATCTGTGTTCATGACAGTGTTCACTGTAGTTACCACTTCTGTCTTAATGCTATAATTTTAAATTAGGCTATAGCCTTTTCACTATGTCAAGTGTCTGTTTTCTGTACATGGCAGCACAGTTTCCAACAACCTGCAGTTACTTAAATGCCATATATATTTTTATATATATATATTTCTATATATATTTTTTATATAGATAGATAGATGTATCATTCCATACATACAACCTTGACAAAGTGTATCCTCCCCTGTGACTATAACACCTTCCTTTACAGGCTGCCACGAGCTGAGCAGGCAGCCGTGGCAGCCTTCCCTTCAGAAAGCTGCTTGAGCATTAATATGAAACATACCATGCCACATTTCAGGTTCAGAACAATTACCAGATCTCATCGTGTTCCCAGAGAATAATAAAACCTCTGTGCTTAGAAAACAAATTTGCTGCCCATCCGATGGGTGACAGCTAATACAGCTACTCGAGTCTACCTGTGACAGCTGCTAAATACAAACAAGCTGGTCTTTGCCTGTGCCTCCCAGTAAGGCCACTGCAGAAGCAGACATCCTATTTGTAATGACGTTGCCATTGATACTGGTAGTGTATGGAACTAGTATGTTTGTCCATTAATAGAATTATCCAGAGACGTCAATAATTAGGAAAGTCCTTACACTCTCCTGTATATTCCATCTATTTGAAAACAAACAAGAAAAGGCTTTGTACCACCAGGTGAGATCCCTAAAACACTTTACAACGTTAAATAATTAAAATTCTCCACTTTCACCTCCACAGCGAGCACAGTTGTATATGGGTATCGGTTGCTTCATCGTACCGTGAAACTTGAATAGTGGAAACGGCGTGTACCTCTGAGGCAGGGTTGAGATGGCCACCCATCGCCAGGCAGGACCTAAGCAAAGTTAGGCAATCTGACCCAAAGAGAAAGCCTGACCAGCTAGGCACAACTCCCTTAGACCAGTCAAGACTTTGGAAGAATGTGAAGCCTGGTGACCCAGCGTTTTTGATAGCTAAAGATGACTGAGGCTGAAGGAGGAGGTTTTCCCCAGGTGTAAGAGCAATGACAGCAGGATGAAGGCACAGGCTTTGAGGGAAAGCATAATGCAGCTATTTCCTACAACACCTTGACTCAATCTGCCACAAATGCCTACCTCTGCTGTTTGTGACACCTGCAGAACATGACCACAAGATACACCCTTTAAAGCTTCTAGAGGGGAAAAAAGCTAAAGTAAAAAAGTCTTATACATCTTAAAAGTGCCAACAAGATCCCTACATTACCCACCCTTCCCAAAACACATAAACAAGGATAAACAGTCTCTTTCTTAGAGCAGATTAAGTCATTCCAAAGTATTTTTCAACCAAGCCACTAACCATGTTTTTAAAGATTTCAGGGGGCCCAATTAATTATTCCCTAACTGTGGCTGTACCTCCTATTGTCCCTTCTCTCCTTAAGTATTATTCTAAGTGAGATACTCATCCATTCGGCTACGGCGCTTTGGAATTGCTGGCATGTGACTCTGGAGATCCCTTTCCCCATCTGTTCACAGTATTTTTATGCTCCTGGGCTGAAAGTGTAGTTGTTATTCTCTGATTTCTTCAAATAGTTGTCTGCATGCTTAACTTGACTCCTGTGAGGAGGCTTGCTGATTTCAGTGTTGCTTATTACGCGGACGTGGAAGTGGTTGTGTGTCTGAATGCTTCTCTGCCCTGTTTATGTAAAGGGGGTATCACTTTTCCCACTGCACAACTATTGGAAAACAAATTCGCACATGACAGCGAGTTGCTCAAGTACCACGACGGTACGAGTGCTGTAGCTAGCTTGATTCTGTTATTATTAATGTGCCAGATGAACCGTTTATCAGAGATGATCTCATACAGTCAAAAGAATGGAAATTAGCTGCCGCTGGTGGCTTTAAACTGAAGCACAAACACGATGCACGGAATGCATCATTCGTAAGTGCCTCTCTATGGCGGTGATAGACAACAGGGAAGAGGGTGCAAATGGGTTTAAATGACTGCACGAAAGCCATTGCTGCCTTGGTCTGGTTGAAACAAGCCAGTATTTTAAATATCATTCACATAGTAAGTGGCAGGTGTGTGTTCCTGCTTCTTATTAGAAAAACCCCCAGCTGCTTTCTGTGAATTTAGCTTTGGGAGCCGGAGTGTTCCAGTTTCAGTCTGCATTCTGGGACAGGTAGCACAGACCAATTAATCATGAAAGCTCCCTCAGATGGTCTCACCTTCTTTTGTCTTTGAACAGCACAATAGAAAATAAAAATGGGTCATCAATGCATTAGCAAGAGGCTACGGTACCCTCGCCTTGAAGAGGTGTTAGACGCACAGCGCAGACAGGAGATACAGAGGAAAGCAATTGCCTGCTCAGTACAAAAGCATATCGGCTGAGGGTGAGCATTGCTTGCTTGTTTGTTTTTACAGGCAGCACTAAAATACTTTTTTATAGCAAGGGATATTGATAGCTTTCAATTCTGTAAAACCTGGGTGAGATGAAAGAGTTGGAACACATAACGCTGAGCAACAGATTAACCCACTGCTCACCAAGATGCCCACTGTCAGCAGAAGCCAGGAGAAATAAGGGGGTTTGGGCAATAAAGGTGGGGGCCAAGTGCCTGCGACACGGAACGTGTGTACAGACTAGGAGCAAGAGGCAGACAAGGGAAGCATTTTTATGGAGAAAAAAATAAGCTGGAAAAATTGGTGATAAATAAAAAGTAGAATTGCAGAAAGTTGTCATAACAGGTATAGAGCATCATTATCTTTCACTTGGTTTTCATGAGGAGGGTGAGGAGGGACTGCACACAAAACAAAGGGGGAAGAGAGGTGAATAAACAACAATTCAAATCTCTGACGAGGCAGAAATCAGCTAAAAGCTACTGTATAGCTTTAACAGCAATAACAGATTCCATGGGGTTGACAGAATAGGCAGAGTAGCAGGATGAAGTCCGTGTTACATTATTATGGATATCAAGAAAAAAACAAAGCAAAACAAAAAACTGAACTAGAAGGCTCTACAAGCATGATTTCAATAATAAGAATAGCAGAAAATAGTTGGCATGGAACATTTAGCAAATTATACCTAAATTGCAGACAGTCAGTATGCATTTACCCACAGAGAGTTTGCCTAACAAATGTTGTACTGCCTCATTGAAGCAGCAGCAATAACAGAAAAGATTTATCAGGGAGAGAATCTGTGGGTATAATTACATGGCCTGCAGGAAACACTTCTGACAGAATCACCAGCTGGAAGCTAGACATGAGCAGGGGAGCAGCTACAACAGTCCAGCTTCAGTCAATGCAATGTTATGATGGAAGAGAAATAGTAAAGAACAAGAATAGATTAAAAGAGATCTTACACCAAGGGAATAAAGCGTCTTGAATGACAAAGCACATTCTGCGCCATTCCCAGGAAAACACTTGGGGAATGTGTGTGGGTAAGAATGCCAAGAGAGGTGATGTTTTGTATTTAATCAGGAACAAGCCATACCCTCTTTCCCCAAACGCTAGGAAGAAAGAAAGATTAAAAAAAAAAAAAAAAGACGACATTTTGAACACATGAGGTTGAGAGTCTTAATTTTTAAGGCTGAAAGAGGCTGTGATGAATTATTCTGACTTCGTATCTAATGCAATGCCAAAGAATCTCACTCAGTCATTTCTGGCTGGAGAACCATATATCTAGGAAAAATACTTAGTCTCAATTGAAATACTTCAATAAATTCTCTATGTCCATAGGTTAATTGTTCTGATGGTTAATTACTCTTAGTGAATCTTAAATGTACCCTGATTTAGTGTGTCTCCACTTTTCAAACTCTGGTTTTGTTGCACCTCTGTTTGATTTCAGCATGCTCTGCAATCCTCTCCATGGAGGATTAACAAGTTTACTCTAAGCTACCGGATCTTGGAGTAGGTTGATTTTCTTCAGTTTCTTATTATTGATCATGATTTTGAGACTCCAAATTATTCACAGAATCTCTTTTCCATTCTTTCCGAGTTTCTGGTTTTCTCTCTGAAACGTGTCACCACGTGTCTGCATAAACTAGACACAATCTACTAGTAAATACATAATCAGCACACAGGGATAAATCTTATTTAAAAAAAAAATAAAGAATTGAAGCAATTGCAGACAGCACACCAGAAAGTCAGGTCTGAACTCCTGAGAACGACTCCACCATCTGGCTTCTGGTAGACTTAACCCTGATTCAGTTTTTCCTGATTTTTTACATTTAATCAGAAGAGAATCTGGGGCAACTACACAGTTCTGGTTAGAGGAAGGGGGGGGGCAGGGAATGGACAACACAGAAGGTTCAGGAGAGGATAACTGAGATAATAAGCCTCAATGACCCTAAATGATGAGTGAAAGAAGGTTAAACGTGCTTTGGAAAAAAGATTAACAGAAGACCTTGCTGATATATAAAACACCTTTAGGGAATAGAAAGGATAAATTTTAGTAGACAAGCAATTTAATAGAGGGATATGCAAGCATGATTAATTAATTAACACCTGTATCAGTTAATGGCGATGAAAAGCTCTATATTATTGCTGAGCTGTATTATGAGAAAAATCAAAGCAGCAGACAACTGTATACTTTTTAACGCAGAAGTTTAACAAAATTCCTAGGGAGGTATCACCAGGCTGTGCAAGCATCTGGGCTGGCATAGCAGAGGCACGGCAGTGGAGGAGAGAAAGGGGCCAGGGTAAATTTTTGATGTAACGCAAGAGCAATTTGTTTGCAGAGTTCATTTTTGCCATCTCTGCCTCCAAAACAAGTGCATCTTCCAGTTAACTCAGTTTTGAGACTCTTCTCACAGAAGGGAGTTACCTTCTCGCTGGTCCTAAGGAAATATTCCATAATCCAACTCTGTAACAGAAAAAAAACCTCTGAGGATGATGATGTCTTGGAACAGATTGTTCACAGCGGTTGTGAAATCTCTGTCCCTGGAGGTTTATAAGACCTGGTTAGACAAAGCCCTGAACTGGCCTCATGTGAATTTAGGCTTGACCCTGCTCAGTGCAGCAAGTTGGACTGGAGACCTCCCAAAGCCCCTTCCAACATGAACAAATCTATGATGCTGCGATATAAAGGAAGATTTTATAACTTAAATAATAGAGAAGCTATATTGGTAAGGAAAATATTAACATAATTTACCAAAATGAGATTCTTAAATATCAAAAAACACACAGCAAGTAATTTAGGATATTTTTTCCTCAAGCAATTTCACACATTGTGGTGTTTTAGTGGGTCTTGATAACTGTCATAAAGCTTATTGAAGCAGATTTATTTTTCAAGCAAGAGGCTGATTTATATCAAACAGAAGCTATAATCTCCTTAAAGTCTGCTCGTTTGATATGGAGAGGTGAAGACTGTTTTTAAATGAACCTCAGTTTAAAAGAAATATTTAGAACTTACTTTTCTTCCTCCTTTGATTGTGAAATAAACAGCTTGAAACAGGTGGGTTCCCTTCAGTCACTGAAAATCAGCATATTGCATATAAAAATATTTTTGCTAACCCATTTTCATGATTAATGGCTAGAATTCATTAGACACTTTATATTGTAAATTTATATATTGCTTTATATTGTAAATATATTGTTTTAAATATTATATTTACATTCCGTTAAATACTTTGTAACGTCACAGTATCTACAACTTGCTGCATGTTTCCCCTTGTGATACAAACTCAAACTGCTACCCCTTACATTTATATTATGTAAATATATTATATAAATTATATATATATCATTATATTACACGTATGCCTAACAAAAATGTAGGGCCCAGATAGCTCAGTTTCTACCCAACCCTCCCTCCCCAACTAACGTGTGGCTGTTTAACCACCTGTACCTGGTCTGAACAGACTTTGATCTAAATACAAAACTTCTGCCTCCAGAATCACCAACGTGAGTATATTCGAGTCCCCTAAAAAGTCTTGCAAAGGAAGCAAATGGAGAAGAAAAAGCCATTTATGTTACAATGCAGTTTCCAGCACTAGCAAATGTCACTTTCATCGTCACTGCCAGTGAGGCTCGGCGTGTTTCATTTAAATTTGCCTTGAACTCGGGTTGCTGATGGTCCTCTCTCCCTCCTACAGTCAAACTCAGCTTCCCAAATTCCTCCCTTTGTGGGGCTATACTCCTAGACAAGTCCCCACCTAATTATGAGGATAGAAACGGCTTTTTCAGCTCTGCTACCATTGTTGTAACAGCTGATAATACAGTTGTTCTGGCATCTTCAGACAAAGGATCGTGTCAGTAGGAGATCAGACACCCTCAGAAAGCAGCACAGATCGGCCACGCACCGCTGTACAAATCAGCATCCTTTCTCCTGCTAAACGTCAGAAACCTCAATGTTCTATTACTCCCAATTTTGAAGCTATATCTGCATTGCCAAAGCAGGAGGCTGCAGGAACACGATCCGTACGCCCTCCCATGAAAGGCTTTGCCACTGCGGTGCGTGCAGCATGTCGGGGTACATGGAGGTGGCGCTTCCCTGGAGACATCATTCTGGCCAGGAAGAAATATTTAATGGTGACACCAGACAGCACAGGACGCAAAGGTATTTCTTGATCTTGCCTAACTGAAAAGGTTCCCTTCAGGTCGCACCTGAGGCCACCCCTTTTCATCCCAGGGACAGTAGCGTTGGTATGTACAGGCGGCCGATAAACATTTTGGCATGGTTTCACACCATAGGAACACGGAGGACACGTGTGGACACGTAGCATCCCCCAGCTCAAGGGGATCTTGTCTTCTTGCTTCCTTCTGCCCTGCCATGCAAGGATCCTGGCCACAGGGAACAGACTGAGCAAAAGCTCACCCTCTAAGTTATGCACAGCAGACTAAGTTGCAAAGTATCTCAACTGTACGCATCTTCTACATAGAGCCCACCAATTTTGTATGTGGGATCTTTTTCTTACCAATATGACACCAATAACACAGCCACAATTTAGATGATTATACAGAGATATGGTCATTAGACAGAAATTGTGTCAGATCCGGTCTGCCTTTGGCAAGGTAAAGGATCAGAGAGCAGGAATCACATCTGCCTCTATGCTGTTCTCCTAAAAGGAGGAAATCAAAGCTGAAGGTTTGCACTATAAATATAAGGAATGTACAAAGGTAAAGGGTCCCTTTTCAAAGGTAAGGAATAGGGTAAGAGAAAAGCTGCACCCATGCTGACGGTATGTCCTGACACCCTCCGTGGTGTCTCCAAAGCAACCCGTGACACCGGGGGTTAGGTGTAAACAAGTTACGACTCTCCTTTCAAACTGGTTTTCTCTGTGGGTGATTCCCAGACAAAGGTACAAAGCAACAGGCAGTAGTTTCACCATCAAATAAGATTCACTTGTAAGACCTTTTTTTTTTTTTACATGCATTCAACCTTCTTAAAAAAATTTTTAAGTACTTTAAGCAATCTAAAATATTGCCAGCTAAAAAGTTTAGTCTAAACATAGTAATGAATATAACCGTGAGGCTGTTATGATTGACACATGGTCTATAACTGAGTAGCCTTTAACAGGATAACTCTGTAGGAAAGGAAGGTTGCTGCCAACCATCTACTTATTTTGGTTGTACTGACCAAGACAAACCCAAGGTCTTTAAATATTACAGCAATCTAATTTTAGCTTGTAAGAATCAGTTTCCAGGTGAATGCCTTGGACAGTGAAGTCAACAGAAAACATTCCACCACTAATTCTGTAGAGGTTTGGGGTTTGTTTGGGGTTTTTTTGGGGGGTGTGGGAGTTTTGTTTTTGATTTTTCATCCCTGAGATTTCAGCAATAACATATAAAAAGAAAAATGGCTCTGTGTTTCTGGTGCTGGCCCAGGAGTCCTGGACCCGGACAATGAACCCCTGCAGAGTTTTTGGTAAAGCCTCTTCAGTTTCCTGTGCCTCAGGGGAGAGGAATAACCTCTGTAGTACCTAGAACTGCCTTTAAAAGACACTTCTGCATACTTCAATTTCTGAGTTGAGTACCATTTGAATTAGCACTCACTTTTAAGTGTTTCACAATTTAAATACAAACTCACACGATGATCTTGACTCTGCTTTTTTCAGGACACAGAAGCCTAACAGCAACAGTACCTTATTGCCTCGCAAGAGCTGTGCCATGATGTTTTGCTAAGACAGAACACGTAAAGTCACGATAGAAAGAGTTAGAAAATAATGCCAGGACCACAACGCTCTGATAATGAAATAATGATGAAAAAGTTACTGTGGTTGACCGTATGTATTTAGCTCTATTTATAACAGAATTCCCTTGCATAGATACAGTTCGTGGATAAAACAAGAGAGAGAACTTTTCTCTCAGAGAAATTTGATGATTCTTCACAGGACAACTGCTTGCATCTGTTAGGCAGTCATCAGTCTAGTTTTATACAACAGAAAATAAATCCTCATCGGATATATAGTCTATGTTGAATTCTGTGGTCCTTCCTCACAGGCAGGAGACAGTCCTGCTGACATCAAAGCTTTCTTTGAGGATACTGTAAAGATTTAGTGCAAGAACATTTCTTTTAATGGAAGAAGTAAAATCTTGGCTCATTAATTACACCATTTTTTTTCTAAGTGTGGGATCCACTGGCAGGTAGTGGAGAGTAAAACCTATCAAACAAGCAGCTCAGTAAATTGCAGCATCCCAGAGGTCTTTATAACAAACTTTACCAACATATTTGCCCAATGTGAGCCTCATAGAGTGATATTTGCCTAGGAAATACTAGAGAGAGACAAAGCTATTAATTAAAAGCAGGCAATAGTCAGAGGTGTTTACTACCATTTCTCCAATAATTCTCCCTTTCTAACAAACAGAACTGAGAGCATAACTGGTTAGATAATGTTTTGCAGCAACAGTAGTGGCTTCACAATTGCCTACCAGATGCTGGTGTGGAAAGAGAGGGAGACGCACACAGAAACAGTTTTGTGGTTAAAACACAGAACTTCCATGAGTTGTTCCAGTATCTGTTCTCAGATTTGCTGGTTTTTTTTCCCCTGAGAGCTTGGGCAAGTGATCAAAATACCCTGCATTTGTAAGAGACAAAGTAATTGCAGATGAAGAATAAATTAGCTTGGAAGAGACCTTTGAAGTTCACCTGGTCCAACCACCTGCTTGAAGCAGACCTAACTTGTAAATGAAATCAGGTTCCTTATGGCATTGTCCAGCCAAGTTTGAAAAACCCCTAAGGATGAAGATCCCCCTACCACTCCAGGCAGCCTATGTCAGTGCTCAACTACACTCAGGATTAACAATTTTCTCCTTAAGTCCAACTAGAAGTTCCCTTTTTCAGCCTGTGACCGTTGCTTCTGGTCCTTTGGCTGTGCACTCCTGAGAAGGGCTTCCTTCTTTATTACCCACCCATCCCCACCTTTCTGGCAGCGGAAAAGTACAATGTGATTCCCTCCCTCCTCTTCACATTAAACAAACCCAGTTCCCTCAGCCTCTCCCCACCTGTAGTCCCTTCTGAATGTTGTGCTGCCTTCCAGCACACCAACTCATTCCCCTAGTTTGGCATCGTTTGGAAATTTGCTGAGAAGTGTGTTACAGCCCATCATCCAGGTGAGGGTGGTGAAACGCTGGCCCAGGTTGCCCAGAGAGGTGGTCGATGCCCCACCCCTGGAAACACTCAAGGCCAGGCTGGCCGGGGCTCTGAGCAACCTGAGCTAGGTGAAGATGTCGCTGCTCACTGCAGGGGGGTTGGACTAGATGGGCTCTAAAGGTCCCTTCCAACCCAAACTGTTCTGTGATTCTGTAATCCAGGTCATTACAGAAAATCTTAAACAAGATCAGCCTCAGCACTGATCCTTGAGAAACATCACCAGTAATCAGATGCCAGTCAGACTTTGAATCATGGGCCACTGCCAATCACTTTTCCCCTCACTTTGCAGCCCACCCATCCAGTTCACATCTCCTTGATTTGGCTACGAAGATAATACACGAGACTGTACCAAAAGCCTGTCTCAAGTCAAAGTGAACATCACTCACTCCTTTCCCTTCATCCACAAAACCTGTCCTTTCATCATAAAAGTCAATCAGGATGGTCAAGCATGGTTTGGTTCGGTAGATCCATGCTGCCAGTAAAGAGTTTTTGTGAGGAACTGCTCCACAATCTTCCTAAGGACCAAGGTGAGGCTGACTAGCCTGCATCACCTTCCTCCTTGCCTACCCTGAAAAGGGTGTAGCATTTCCATTTTCCTGTCATATTAATTAATTCACAAGAATTAATTGTAAAAGGTTATAAAAATCTCAGACGAATGATAGGATGCAAGGGTCCTGGGCCAAGACTATAGAAAGAGGTGTTACTGAATTTTGGAGGTAGACAAGAACTCGTTTCTCAGCAAACACTAAACTCTCTCCCCTGATGCTGCTGCTACATGAAACAGGAGGGCGATGCAATAGCATCCTGCCAATGAAAGGGGCAGCCAACTCCCCCCTCGTCTCCCACGGCATCGCTTCGCTTTGTGTCAGCCTTGACGGTTGCCAGGACTATCCAAAAAACAATTCAACTCACTAACCCATCTGAAAGGTAATGAGTCAAAACGACACAAAGGAGGCTTCTTTTTTTTTGTCAGGGCAGTGAATCAGGAAGTGAAAAAATCACTGCAGACTAGGCAAGAGGGAATGGAGGCTAAGAGGTGAGGGGAGAGGAAAGCCCTTTCTCATGGCAGCAAGCCAACAGATCAGCTTGGATGTCTGTGGAACTGCTACCTGAAAACCATATACCTTTAAGATCCTAAAACAGTTCTCTAGAGCAACTCTTAGCCCAAGTATCTACAAAGGAAAACAATCTCCTTTGTAATCATTTTAAAATGGTCAGACGAGGGCAACTCAAGTCATACCTTTCTGGCTACTGAAGCAGACAAATGATACATCCAAGCTTCAAACTTATTCTTCAGAAGCGACCCACAGGGCTAAGCACACGCTGGTTGCTCAAGCGGGGGCACAGGCTCTGCTCTCAGGCACGCCACTTCAACGTTCACCAGGAGCCTGCATCAGGCCTCCTCCCGCGAGCCTCCAGAACAGAGGAGAGATGGTCCTTCAGCTGACGTTTATTTATCCTGCATAGAATTTGAAGTAAAACTTCAGCTGAATGAGATCGCGCGCAAGCCGCCATCTGTGTTTATTCCACCAGGATGATCATTCGTGATTGTTCTATTTTGGGATAAAAGTCAGATAAGGATTGTGACTCTGAGGTTGCAGCATGGAGAGACTTAAGGAGGTGATGTACTTGCGTTTTAAACTGCATTTCTTTGCTGGTTTTTTGTGGGGCTTTTTATTTCTGAGACTATCGCAGCTGCTTGACAGAATCTACAAGCAGGTCTTTATGTTTGATGGGGTTTGCATTTTGTAAAAGAACTTTAATTTTGCTATTCAGATTTTTTTTTCCCTAAATTGATCCCTACTCCTCATAAACTCCCTTTGCAGCCTCTGTACTTTCTTCCAGTTACACAGTAACATCGGCTGTTGTCTAGGAAACGCATCTTGCGTTCTCCCGAGCATCCCAGCACCGTTAATGAAAGAAATCCCTTCGCATCTCTGGGTCACATCATGTTAATTCAGCAACTCTGTGTGAGAGCCAAGCGTCTGATTCAGCGTGCAACCTGCAATGCAAAATGCTCTCTACCAGACTACCAGAGTGAAAGAGCTACCGTAAGGAAACCTTCCTGACAAGCCCTAACAGCGGTTAGCTAGACAGGGAAGTGCACATGTTTGGAGAATCACACATATCCAGAAAATCACATCTTGTACTTATGAAGGACAACAGCAAAATATTCAGCAACTGGAATGGGAGTAGGAAAAGACCCAGAGTAGTGATATTTTTCAAGACAAACTCCATATATCCCCTTCGGACTGCTATGCACAGTAAGTCTATATAAGAGATCAGAAGAGGATTTTTGATATTTCATTATACAAGAAAAATCTTACAGAAAGAACATCCAAGCCCAGACCTCAGTACTTATTTAACCGCTTTTCACCTTGAAAGTATGGCAAAGCTCTACGCAATTCATCTGTCTTCTCCACCTTGGAGCAGAGAAGTAGATAGATGTATCCAGTAACGCAGGTAAGACTAAGCAACAGCAGAAAGTGGGCAGACGGGACTGTCTGGAACTTGAGTAGCAGCAAGTTTAGGCAGACTGGAGCCCACCTTCTCTTTTTTTTTTTTTTTAATTAAATAGAAGTGATGCTCGCAAGGTCAGACTGCCAGGGAAGGATGGTTCCTAAGGCACAAGGTCACTGCCAGCTCTAAGAGTAGTGTTGTCAGATCATGGGTCAAGCTGGTCAAGTTGATCTTTCAGCTTGGGTATTTTACAGACCAGAGGAGGCTACGGCTGGCTGAAATTCTTCTCGGGTTTAATTAGAGGCTTTGAAGTCCTGTAAGAACATCATTTTCTCCGGGCCAGATGGGAAATCAATAAAGAGAGTAAACCTGTGAAATTCACATCCGGATCATGAACAGTTCTATAGAAAACCGCTCAATATCAGCATCAGCTTCAGTGAAATGATACATTACTTCATGGCTAAGAAAGGTTACTTGCTAACATCCTAGATGGAAAAACACTGCTATTAAAAAAAATTATCTGCAAGGAAAGTGGACTGATGCCCACTTGAGTATTCCCTAAAACACAGGTGGACAGCCACAGCAGTACTCCCAGCTGTTACTGTACTTACGAAACTGTGAGAATTAAGAGACTGGTGGTATAAGGATGATATAAAGACTTCAAGAAGGGTAAGACAAGAAGGTTTGTAGGTCTTCCTGTTAATTTAATATATTGTCACAAGCAAAGAAAACCACAAATTGATTTTTTTTAAAATTAAATATCATATGGCTGCGTCAAGACTGCTCAGCTTGTTATGCAGTCTTGGTAGCCATGAGCTGGGAGCGCCATTGCCTCGTGATCCGGTAGTGGAGGATGGGATATGGGATATGGCATCAAGGAGAAACAGAGGCATGGGCTGGGCATTGGAGAAGATGCTCTGTGGGAACTGAAAGGGAACGATACCCACAAAGTGTATAAAGGCTAAAGACGGGGAGTGTCCGTTCCAGCCCACTGCCACAGAGATGGCAGATACCTGAAAAACCTGGCAACAGAGAGCAGGAATGGATTTCGTATAAATCCCTTTTGTACAAATACATCTGCTGTATGATTTTTTTAATGAAACACCACGTTTTTTGTCCTTGGCTCCAGGGAAAGCAGCCTGCATTAAAATGATAATTAAAAAAAAGGCTAGAATCCTGGTGATTTATTGTCTCAAACTGATCCACTCTCCTCAGAATATTAAAGCTATTTGCCATTCAAACCCAGATCTGAGTTTTGCAAAGGGCCTCTCACATAAATTGAAGGACAGATCAATATCACTATTTGTAGGGTGTTTGGAACACATGCCAGGAGACATTTCCATGTTAAAATTCAACAAGACATTACACCAACAAACTCTTTCTTGCCTGAGGTTAACCTCAAACAGGAAAGAGATATTTCAACTTGTTAATCTCATTCTCCTCCATATTAGCTTGTCATGTTGTTGAGCATGGCTTCAGCCTTTGCAAATTTAATTCATGTCAAAGCTCGCAGTACTCCCAGCTTGCTGTTGCTGCACTATGGTTCTTGTCTTCTTTCAGGACTGTCGTTTTCTGAAATCCCCAGTTAAAGAGCAATATGTAATTTGGGTGGTTTTTGCTGTACAACGCTTTGCAAACGCCCCTTAATCGTATTTTAAATAACTTTTCTCAGAACAGGCAGCTCCCTTCCCCCTAGCTATAGACTGGTCCTCGCCCGTGATGCGACGAAGACTCGGCCACGCTGCCACACTTACAACCGTCAGTGACTCAGAACCTCTCCCCAGATTTTCTAGCTGTAGATTTGCAACAGAAATCAAGATCTTTACCCAAAAATGATGCAAAAGCAAAGACGGGGTGGCAGCAATGGCTAATCAGTGAATTGGGACCCCAGTCTTGCCCTCACCTTGATGTTCACGGCAGTCAGACATGTGTCTCTTGGCTATCAGCGGTGAGCGAACAAGCTTGCCTGGGCTGGAAGACAGCCTGAATGATCTCGGTGGTCTTTTATATTTCTATTGACAAGAAAAGTGCACTGGGAATGGAATCAGAAATGTGAATGCTGTTCACTCTAACACTTTAAATGTGTCAAACATATTTTCCACTTCTCTTGTTGGACGTGAACGCACAATCCAGAGGCCAGGTAACAAGATCTCCAGGCTTTGCTTCTTACATAAAATGCTCATCAGTATTTTATGTTATTAACCTTTGCAGTAAAAGATCACCAGGTCCTTTTTCTTTTCCATTAAAAGCTTTCCAGACAGAAAAACAGGTCAGTTCATCCCAAGTATGGCGTGTCCAGCGATTTCAAGAAGCTTTCTACAAAGGTGATTTGCTTTCATCTTTATACATTTTTCTCTCTTCCCTCCCTATTCCGCATTCATGAGGTAAAGCAGATGTCATTTGCCTTTTGAAACCCACCATCCCCAATTAAAATGGCCAACAATCATTTTGACCAAAGGTTAACAATTAGTTTCAGGATTTTTCCATTGCCCTTGTATTACCACCTTGAGATTTGGAGCTACCCAAGTGCTCGCATATTCTGTGTCTCCAAAATGCTACTGCTTTTTAAAACAGATTTTCTTGTTTAAAAAAAAAAAAAAAAGCATCTGACTGACTCTGTAAGAATTTAGAGCCTCTTAGAGTGTCAGCGAAACCCTAATACCGAGGTCACTAGTTTCCTCTTTTACAGTTCCAAGAAAATACTATTTCACCAAAGATGCAACATCTAACTTCGAAACAACAATGGAGGGAAAAGCCCCCAAAAGAAACCTTCAAAATGCTGCTTGTGTTTTATGAGTGAACAGCAAAGTCTGTGACATGACCGATGGCAAGGGCTTCCCCTTGGACCCCATATCGCTTAACAGGAAAGCATCGCTGATGTGAAACGCAGAATCGAAAGGTGGTGTTACAGGAGATGGAAGTCTCAGAAATCACTTGCAAGATAGCATTCACATTTAAAAGCTAGATGCCAAATATCCAGTGGATTTAATAAATTACGTCCGCAGAAGCAAGAGCAGCTCTGCTAGTTTCTGTGTATGGAAGTCGGCAACCTTCACATCAATCAATGCTTTCCCCTACAGGTTATTCCTATGAAAAGGAGGTATTTTCCCTTGGAAAAATGTGTGAGGGGGACTCTCTGCTCACTCTTGCACTGGATAGATTTTCCTTCCTTTAGAAGAAATAACATTTAAATCACGGTAGCTGAGTTTTCTTTGTTGAAGGGAATATGGGAGAAGGGGCTGCTTTGAAATGACACATTATTTAACATGTTTGCAGGAAAACAATTCTCAGAACATTAATGAAAGCTTATTATTATACAGCTATTACTAAATAAAAAAGAAGCAACTGTGAGGTTCAGAAAAACTTGGAAAATTTTAAAGTACGTAGGAGACAGCTTCCTGGACAGTCTGAAAGCAGCAGGGTTTCGAGATGAACCTCATACGCTGTACCAGGACACCATGTATACCTAGTACAACGTCAGTCTGACCAAAAACGGGTTCCTGTTCATGAGAACTTTTTAATCTAAGGAAAGGGATAACACTGGGGTGGCAAAAGGCAGGGCAACATTTGATAGAAAACCATCTGAGCTTCTAATTCTGGTTAGGATTCAGAGGCATCAAGGTCTTATAAAGTTTTATAGGAGCATTTAGAAGGACTGAAGTTGTAAAGATGATGTTTAAAGGGAGCTGCTCCACGGTGGGGGGGTGATGCAACAGCATGCTTGATTCGAAAGAGAAGCTCATCAGAAACATAAATTGACTATTTGACAGGGAAAAAGAGGAAACAGATTAAAGCTATGAGTCTTGAACGTGAAGTCATACATTTCTGACATAAAGGAAGGAGGAAAAATAATCAAAGACCCAGGAGAGGGAAATGGTCTTCTAGGGAGCATATTTTGAAGAGATACAAGATTGCATTAGCACAGGTCAAACAAAAGGATGTGGCATTAACCAAAACATATGTTGAGAACTTAAAGAATTTTACCTTGCACATATACTGAAAAAAAAAATATCATACCTTCAAAAAACAAAGACACAGCGTCCGCGACTGAACATGGCTCACTGTAGGAGAAGACTCTCTGCCTAAGCCGTCCCAAGGTAGCTGAGGATTCTCCTTTGGGAACAGGCCTAGGTCCCTGCCCTTGACCTTACGCTCCCCGCCAGACAGATCTGGCCAGCAGGAAAAGGCACGCTCTTGATGCAGAGCAGTCTACATCTTTGTAACTAGAAAAAACTGGCGAAGAACAGTCGTTACCATTAGTATTCCTGTTGCGAGACGCTATTTCCCAGACAGCCACAAACTCTGGCCAATGCAACATGCTTCCTTTGCATGGTATCAGTTTGTGCGTCGTGGGGATCCGACACGCTCTCGGCCCGTACGGAGCAAGCTGTTGAATCTCCTTTCACTTTGACAGTTTATAACAGTAACTCTTACTTTCTGCTCCAAAGACACAAATATTTTAATGATTTAAGGTAACTTCTAGTTAGACGATCTTGATACACTTACCTTGAAGTAAAATAGTGACGCTAATTCAGTTGGTATTAGTCCACCTGCTCTTTAGAAAAATGTGATCAAATCACCATCATGGACTGAATACAGCAGATCTCCCACAGCCATACACAGAGTTATTTGTAGCCTTTGATTTGCTGCCTTACATTTCTGACAAGATGTGTGTCCTACCTTTGGAGCGTCTCATCCACAAGGTGATGTTATTTACAGAAACAACAGAATCTATCAAAACCACATACTGCTCTTACCTAAAAATCTCATTATAATGAAGACGATGATCTTTCTTCTTTATCAAGTAGTTCTGCTCTTAAGATAAAAAAATTTCTGGACTATCTCTGCCCATGAGGTCTACTTGATATGATAGGGTAAATCCATAATTTATCATGAACCTCAAGATACATTAGTTCGGTGAAGAGGTCTCTTCTGAGTCCTCAGTTCTGAAGTTGAAATTTGGTTGGTGTCTTTTTTAAAGAAGATATTTATAGCCTGTACGGCCACAGGGGAGAAAGCCTGCGGGAATATTAAGCCCACAAAACCTACTAAATTAGAAAACTGAAACGCAAAGCCACTCTCCAGAACCAGATGACCTCTGAACGTTTGGCACTGGCGGCACTATTGATGTTACACAGACATGATCTGTAGAAGCTCTTTCAGATTTAGGTTACTTCCCAGCAGCCACACTGGTTTTCCACATCAGATTAGAGCGTAAGGCGTGCACAGCTACGACTGAGTATAAACATTAACACCTCCAAGGGTTTAAAGATAATCTAAAAGTGAAACGGTAACCAAGTGAAATGGTAACCAAGCAGTGTTGGGAACACCAGGTGAGTGTTCGGAGAAAACTGGGAGCTATTTTCTTGGCTATGGGTATTCCCTGCTCTCGGTTCCAACTGCTACAGTGTTCTGTACAACCGCACAGAGAAAAGCAGGACTTGCACGACGGCTAAGGCAGTTTCCTCGCAGAGAAGCAGAGCTTTGCCAAATCGCACAAACAGCTTAATAGTCTTATTTTTGTCTGTATTTGCTCTTAGCACATAATTAATTCTATTTTCAAAATGCACGTTAATTTTGAATAAGATTCCACATGCAGATTGTTAGGGAGGTATTCAGAGCATAATCATGCTCTTCCACACTGAAAAAGGAGTCAGCTGCGGGATGAGGATTCATATTCTCACCATTGAGAGCTCGCGTCTCAGCCCCAGCTGTGCCAGGAGCTAGAGATGCCAACCAAGGACTGAAGAGAACTTTGTTGTGGAGAATGAGAGGAGGAGACCCGGGGAGGGGAGACGAGAAGCAAAGCCTGAAGAACTCTTTCAGGTATGCGCAAATGCTGTAAACGTGCTCCTCCCTTGCCACTTACAAAAAAATACACCCTTCTAACTATGTTTTAATTTTTTTCCTGATTAACAAGCTGTAAGTATATATTGAAAGGATATCTTTTTTAAAAAATTGAAAAACTGAAGGAGATCCTTCATTTTCAATATTGAAACAACAACAAGTAGATTATTAGCAAACTGAATGGAATTTTGCTTTGATGCTACAGGGGACTGCAAATGTCACTCGGTCCCAGAGATTGGAGTACCCAGGTTTATGCCGTTGAACATCACACCAACAAGAGCTCAACATCCAAACGTCAGTTATGTCGCTTGGGCAGGGGATAAGGCCAGTTAACGTTGCTATTCCCATAAGCAGGGTGATTTATTATCAACTTAAGCAGCAAGCAATCATATAAGCTGAGACCAAGATAATAAAGTAAATTCCATTCAGAGGCTGAGAAATTTGCAATCATTTACATTTGCCTGAGAGGAGGTGGATACCAGCAGCTGGACCTGCCTGCTCTTCAGAAGTGGAAATGAAGGTAAGATCAATCTCTTTTACTTATTAGGCAGTGCTAGCTACGGCAGGCCTTTGAAGAATCCCTCCCTTATAGGTGTCTCAGCCTTTACCATTAAGAGGTCATTTGGGTGAGGAAATTAGATCACCCCGAATTGGAACCTGCAGTAGTAAAAAGATTCTTTAAAACATCCTGAGAGGCAATTTCAGTCCCGAAATCCGACTCATATCTTCCCCCCCATCGTTGGGAAGAGGATACTATGTTTACTGGCAAGAACGTGACAGGTTTGATTTAAATCATGAATGCACATCAAGCCCACCATCCAGAATCATACAGAACACACTCGCCTGGTATCTGAAACAGTAAAAGCTTCATGGCTGACTAATCTTCACACAGAACACCATGAAAATTTGTCATCCAGCAAGGTTTGGTTTTTTTAAATAGAAACTGTGAAACAATTCTGTTTTCATTTAAAAATTGCTTAACTAGAAAACTCAGAGGGAATGAAACCTTTTTCATAATAAAATTAAAATATAAATTAGTAATTATTATTTTATCTTTGACAGATAAACTAGTTACTATGAAATTAATGTAAGCCACAGCAGCCTTACATGGATAATTACACTTTTATTGATCCATTAAAGCCAGAGTATTTCAATAACATATTCAAAAGGTTATTATTTACTCTGCACTCATTAGCTTCGCTTAGCATAGCACATATGTAGCAGAAGTAAATGAAACATCAGTTAACTGCTTAGGAAGAGAGATGAAGAAAGCAATAACACATCCAATAAATTCGCCTGTTATACCTAAGTTCAGATGTACTGTAGCTTGACAAAGCTCCTTACGGATGGGAGCGGCGGTCACAGGGAGGCAAAGGTCCCCTGCCGAACAGCGGCAGGATACCATGGAAAGACACCCACACGGGCTCTGCTGAAAGAGCTGGTGCCCGCGTGCGCATCGGTGCCCACACAGATCCGCTGTATCCTCAGTAAAATAAAACCCCTTAGAACCACTTGACTGCATAAAATAAGCCTTCTCTGGTACCTAAATCTTGCGCTATGAGTTTGAAAGAATCCCTTACGTGCGTACGTCAGGCTTATGGTCGATTAGCAGAGACCAACACGCAGCATTGTGTGTCACCTCCTGGATGGCAGGACAACACTTACTAACGTGGGGGGAGGGAGGTCTATAACATGTCTTGTATAACCACTGTTACTAAACTTGGAAAACACCCAGCACTGAAATATTAGTCTCATTTTAGTGTCAAAAATTAGAAGTATTTGCTAATTCATATGACAACCATACAGCGTGGTTTTTTTAACCTGTGGAAGAAAGCCAAACCACCCTCAGAGGCGAACGAGGGCAGGTGATGTGTAGAGAAACAGCACTACTTATCACTGACAGTACATGATGGAAGTATTCAAAAGCACTTGCGATGGACAATCGAGGGGCCAGCTTCCTCGTATTCATCTTTACTGATCCACATTTGCTGAAAAGTGGAGAGAGACGCCAATATTGAGCCCCCAATCCAGACAGAGTATTTACGTTCCGGTGGTGCAATCATCTGGAAGAGAAGTGCAATCTGTTGTAAATAAAGTGACAAGCAGATAACAGAGTAGACATCTCTCTGGATGAACTAACTAGGTGAAAGTCTTTCCATCATAGAAGCACAACTCAGGGAAGCAAAGCACCTAAGAGGTAGAAAGGCTGCCGTATTTTGTCTTCTACCTCAAGTCGATTGAGATGCTATGATGTTACTACGAGCAGACAAATACGGCAGCCCATAAGGTATCTGCAGGTGGCCCATAACACAGCTACCAAAAAATGATAAACATATACGAATGACAATTAAAGTTCTGAAATATTAACCTGATTACTTAATCTAAGTAGCTTGTAAATAAAGACCACTGGGACAACACTACACAGAATGGTCTGAGCATTTTTTCAAGAATAAAGGAGTTCTTTTGTGTTAAAAAAAACAACAAACCCCGTTGAGATACGCTGACGCTGTGCATCTAGCTAAGCGCTACACGTAGAGCTAGGAGATCTCCTGCTGATCCCCCCCTTAGCTCCTGAATTGTCAAAACACACTGGCTGTACCCCTGCTTCTGTGTCCTCCTGTCTCCATCCCTGCCGCTCCGTGTCATGCCCACTCAATGTGCCGTCTGCTGCCTGATAAAAAGGGCCTCTCTATTTCACTATACATTGCCTTAAGTCAAGCCAAAAGGGTCCTTGCAAATAGCTAGCAAGCTGCAGACTTTGCACACTGCTTGGATTTTGGGTTTATTGTTTCACCCTTTTCACTACTGACTTTCACTGATACCTACGCCTCGAAGCCTGTAATATTCCCAGCATCTTCTCGCGTTGTTCATGCCCCCTTTAGTATTTACAGCTCCGTCTTCTCTACATTCATCCCTACCTCTCTTGTTGTGTTGTGGTGTCTTTCAAGTAGCCCTTTTCTCCCCCATAGCCCTGTTTCACTGGGAATCCCGCGGGACTCTGTCCCTTAACTGCTGTTTCACATTTTGTCAAAATGACCTCACCAGCTCCCATGGCTTCAGCAACCATTTTTATTCCAGTACCTCCCATACCCCTCTTTTAATTCTGCTTTGGCTGGTACAAGGAAAAGAGGTACTCTCCTAACGTCAGGACTGGGGATGCGATCCTGGACATTCTCTCACAACATTTTGCTTCGTGTATAAGAGCTAACTTTCCAACAAAAGCTTCCTTTGTAAGTGCGGGTGTTCCAAGTTACCTTGATCTTCATAGTACTTGGGGCCAAAGCTGTGATCTCTTTCTGCATGCGATCGCCAATCCCAGGATACATCGTGGTTCCTCCAGAGAGGACATTATTAGCATAGAGATCCTTACGGATGTCGATATCGCATTTCATAATGCTGTTGTAAGTGGTTTCGTGGATACCTGCAGATTCCATCCCTGAGTGGAAAAGTTTCAACATGTTATTTCTCTTTGTCCCCTTCTTTTTCTTACTGTTAAAATGAAAGGAAGGATCACTAGTCCAAGCTCTGTCCCATAAGAAAAGTCCAGGGGAATAAAAAAAAAAGGTCTGTGATGCTTAGGAGAGGAAGGAGAAAGACAGGACATACTCCTCACCTTCTCTGTGATCTCAGCATAGCAGTTACACAAGCAAAATACACTTGGGAGGAAGAAAAATCCCCATTACGATTCTGTTCGCTAGAAACAGAAGCCGACTTGGCACTTCAGTGAGCTACCTTGCTTTTGAGGCGTTTAATTTGAATGCCAGTACAGTGAAGTTAGCCTCGGGTACTATTTTTTTTGCTAAAGAAAAGGAGCCGTCCTGGGAATACAGTTTGAACTTTAAGTACTAGACTTTTGAACTAACTTAACATGCACATTTTGACAAAGATCTGTGATCCAGGAAATCCTGCCTTCTGTCGCTACATTTCTGATCCTGACCATTGTCAGGACCAGCTCTGATCCCCGACGCGCTTCTGGCAGCCAAATCCATCTACTGAAGAGAATTTCTCCTGCTGATGTTCAAATACAGAACTTGGAGCTATATTAACGCTTGAATAGTTTTATTTCTACATACAAACGGAGTTAGCTTCGCCATTTAGTTTAATGGAAATCGTGCCAAACTGCCTGCAGCCGTTTCGCTCAGTCCTCTGGAGTGGAATTTAAGTGGAAAGTAGGAGATTTGTGAGGGCAGTACGAGTTACCACATAAAGCGTCAGTCATCCACTGGATAGAATGGGAATTTTAACACTACAGAGAAAACTATTGGAAAAAAAATGTACAATTTGATTTTGTATGGCTAAATTACAGATTAGCATCATAAAATGAGAAACAGAAGCAGCATCTAGGTAAAAAAAATCCACATAAGCAGCACTGTGCAGTTATTTATCAGCCAGTCAAGATAAAAAGCATGATCTTCTGACAGCGCTCTAAAACATCATCTTAGAAACTCTGCTGCATTTATAAAAAGGCTGAAACCATCTTAGAATTCAGGTATTTCTAAACTGACAGGCATCTTTTAGCCCAGCAGCTGAAGCAGCAGCGTTCACAGCTTCTAAAGAACAGATGAAGCTACGTGTTTCTAAGGACATTTGAGGATAAATACCTCAGTTCCTACAGCTGAAGGCTGTCTACACTTCCTAAGAAATTATTTTTTCCATTCTCTGTCAAGTCCCTAGAAAATAAAGTCCTGTCCCACCTATGAAGGATGGCTGGAAGAGTGTTTCTGGGCATCGGAACCGTTCATTCCCAATAGTGATGACCTGTCCGTCAGGAAGCTCGTAGCTCTTTTCAAGAGAGGAGGAGGAAGCAGCAGTTGCCATTTCATTTTCAAAATCCAAAGCCACGTAACAAAGCTTCTCCTTGACATCTCTCACAATCTCCCGTTCCGCTGCAGACAGACAACAAGGTTTTGAGCAACACACGGTATGACAGCCAGGCCACAGATCTTCTCGTGCGTGTTTCCCTGAGTTCATGATGGTCGTACAGTCCCTTGGGTCCTGACCACTCCGTTGTATCTACAACATTACTTTCCCTTTGCGTTGCCAAATTTCCCTCATCGGCAGGTAAAAGATACAATATACTATAGAACATTGTAAACATTCATGTTTACATGTTTATGTTCCCAAACCTTCATCAAATCTCCCGAGGTTCAGCCGTTACCAGCTACTAACTTCATTCCTTTGTCTGCGGAAGAGCTACGATCAAACACAACAACTAGTTATATTTGGCAGTGACTTAGGACTTCCTAATGAGGTGGCATCCTCATCCTTGACGCTCAACATACACGCCGAACGCCAAAGCCAGGAAAACCCCACTAGCTAACAGGAACTGTTTCCCAGGCCAGCCCAGCAATAGGGTGTTTGATGCCTCTCGCCGGGTACACGCTTCCTGCGGAACAGGACAACTAACAGAGCAAATGTGTGCAAAGGGCATCCAAAGCACAGCTCGTTACCAGTGGTGACAAAAGAGTAGCCTCTCTCCGTAAGAATTTTCATGAGATAGTCAGTCAGGTCTCTGCCTGCCAGGTCGAGTCTCATGATGGCATGAGGCAAGGCATAGCCCTCATAGATAGGCACGTTGTGTGTGACACCATCCCCGGAATCCAAAACTATTCCTGGAAAGTGAAAGAAAAGGAGAAGTCGGTTATTTCCAACTGATACAGGGTCTCCACATACTCCATATTCTAACCCAAAACATGCAACAACAAAGATGCTCACGTGGCAATTGCTTCTGTCATTTCTATAACTAAAGAGCTGCCCACCTGAGATGAAATCATTAGCATGAATAAGCAGCAACACCACCAACAACCACCCCAATGTAACCACCAAAATAAGCCCACTACCATAACCCACAACCCGCCAAACCCCCCCAGGTCTCAGGAAATGGGTCAGCGGCCAAAGTCACAGAATATACAAAAACCACCAATATGCCACCCAAATAAACCATACACAGCACCAAGGCCACAAAAGAAGCCCCCAAACCCAACAACCAGCCACACCCTACCACAGAAGCTAGCACTAACAAAGCACAACCCCAAGAAAAGCACAAAATAGGTCATAGCAATTCCTGCTTGGCCTTTCTCCAAGCTCTGCGGCCCCAAAAAAAGACATGTAACATTCAGCAATTTGGTTGTATTGCTCTCGCTGAACGGATGCTGGCCATAACGGTCTCACACAGAGGCAGAGGCTTCCATTTCAGATGGCCCCTAGCACTTTACGGACATGATATAATGGACAAACTGTAAATAAAAATCTATCTATAAAATCATAAATTTGAATCTGCCAGTAAAATAAACCAACCCATTAGGGAAAATATAACAGCAGTTCATCTGTGCGCAGCCATGTTTCCTATATTCTTGGATAGGAAATGAAGTACATGTTTTCCACTCAAGACAAATAAAGCATTTCTGATACCAAACAAGCATCCAAATAGCTGAGTTTCAAACATAAAACACATATTTATGACAACTACAATTGCTGTAAGCTGGTGATCTTTTTATACTCATTTTTATTGTGGCATCAGGCTACAAAGATGCTATTTTAGTTTTTTTTCCCCAGTATATGAAGACACAAGGGTTGCTAAGAAGTAATTTATCGTCTCAATCCTAGATCAGACTCTAAATGGCAATAGAGCGAAAGAAGAGACCTCCATGCTAATTCTACTGATCGCTTAACAGCAGACATCATTAGGTGACTGGAATTCAATAATTAAATGGAATATTTTCACGTAGCTGCTGAATATTTTGGGGATTTGGGTGGTTTTTTGGGTTTTTTTTCTACTTGGAATGGAGCTTAACAATAGAGGTAGGTCTGAAGTACGAAGGAACTGTGTGTTTGGAACAATCTAGTTAAGACAGAGCCTCTTCTCTATGCTCTGCAATGAAGGGCAGTAGCAAACTGCATCGTCTTTTGCCGGTTCTTATAGTTGACCCACAGTCACCTGAGCTTTTGAAGCAGAGCCATAGATGACACCCAAACCTGCCATGAGGCTGAAAACAGCAAAGGGGTACTTGCACAGCACAGTGGGAAGCATTCGGTTCCCATATGGCGATCAGTTCTTCCTAATACACCGCTGGTGCATCACAACGAACACGTATCTGTGTGCGCGTACGTGCGCATGCATCCACGAGAGATGGAAAATACCACTCCCGGAAAGACTCACCAGTCGTTCTTCCGGATGCATACAGAGACAGCACTGCCTGAATTGCGACATACATGGCTGGCACGTTGAACGTCTCAAACATAATCTGGAAGGAAGAGTTTGAAAACCTTTAGGATCTACATTTACGGGTATCTGAAAAGACAGTTTTGGGTTTTTTTAATGAATACTGCCAGTTACTGAACCTCCTGAACCATGGTGGTTCTCTGAACAGCAGGCTATGTTTTCTTCAGAATTTCCTTTAAAAAAAACTCAACCAAACTAAAACAAAACAAACAAAACAACCCACTGAAGTCAGGAGGTATCTTTCCGTTGACCTCAGACTAGGTCAGTTTCTTACTGATAATATTAATTGAAGATGACACCTTGGGATAACTTTTTCACCCTGACAGCAGGACTGCAAGAATGCAGCAACCTAAGGTGTATATAGACACACACACACACACATATATATATGTATTAAAAATATGTATAGAAGACCCAGCTGGAAGAAGCCACAAGGAATAATCTGTCTATTCCCATCTCAAGGAACAATCAGCCATCCCTGGCACAGCTTTGGTTCTGTCTCAGAAATTCCTCTGCTGGAGCATCCACAGATTCCTCCACCAAACAAATCCAGTGATACGCTGTACTTAACGATTATCAGGGTTTTCTTGGTGTCTTCCTAAAGCCTCACTTGGTCTAGTTTATACCCATTACATCCCATTCTGCGTCCCCAGCAAACACAAAAGTTTCTCTTCTCTTTATGGTGACCTTAGCCATATTCTCTTGCCTCATCCCCCACCTCCTCCACTCAAAGCGGCTCCAGCTCTTTCCATCTCCTGTGTCAGTTACCCTGCAATTTTATCCAGGCAGACGGAATAACATTTGTTGCCAGCTGGACTTCCACTGGAGCTCTGCTAAGAAAAACCATTTAGGGCACACAGTGAACTAGCACACTCTGGACAGCCCTACGCGCTGTATCCCTTCTTAAACCGGTGCCACCTGCCCCGGGCAGCGCTACCCCATCACTACTCCTGCTGCTGCGGCCACATTTCACAGGATCATAGAATCACTGAGGTTGGAAAAGGCCCTTAAGATCATCAAGTCCAACCATAAACCTAACTCTGCCAAGTCCACCACCAAACCACGTCCACCTAGGTGCTACGTCTACACATCTTTTAAATACCTCCAGGGATAGTGACTCAACTGTCACCGTTGTCCCCGTCAGACCCACCGACATCAGGGGGTTAAACTTAAACTTTGAATTTCATAACCTGATACCTTTGCCAACGGAGTCTACTTTTAATGAAAAGTATGCTTTTGATTAAAGAATACACAAATTACCGGTATTTCATAGTTAATTAGTGTAATGAATTTAATGCAACCAGTAATAAACAATAAGCCTTTAAACAATCTCGAAAACAGGATTTATCATTACAGTATAATGACAGAGAAACAGCCCTAGACATGCCTACTGTATGAACCACACCTCCTGGTTGTTATAAACTAGGCTTTTCTTATGGTCTGTTGTTGTTTATTATCTCCCAGTTGTATTATCTCCCAGTAATGTGTGCTGTCAAGCTCACTATCTAATTAGTTTATTTACACTGTTGCTAAATTGACGCATAATCTTCCTATTAAATATATGCCAAAAGTGGGCACAAAGGGCCACATCTAATTTTCTCAGGTGATTTTATATCTATATCTGTATTTCAGTCACACTTACTTCTGGTGACATCACTGGCTAAATTTATAATGTGGACTTTTGACCTCAAGGCTGCTCTAAAATATACTCACTTCAGAGGACACCGTTTGGTTCTGACCCGAGTTTGCTATATCAGACCAGGTGTGTCAGGCAGAAACATTTAGCAAAGCATCGTTTAAGTCTGAACGCTTCGGACAACTCATCTTCCCAAGCCAGCGCAAGCATTCCAGTTTTTGAACACTTTTTCCCAGATCCCTACAGAAGCGCTCCAGCTGGGAGCTCCACAAAGTCACCTGCATGACGGCCCTCAGGCATCTTTATCCAAATCTTCTAAAAAACCCCGCAATTCTGGTACGATAACTAGCATTTTGTCTGATGCAAAAAGGCCGATAAAAGGACAGTGTTCGGGTAGAAGGCAGAGCTGGTACAGCACGAGCTGAGGAGTTGGGCTACTACAAGTTGAGCGCTCTTGGTGGCCAGAGGTAGGGACGTGAAAGGCGTCACTGATCCAAAACTCACACAGGAGCGTGATTCAGCGGGTACACTGAATTTAAATACAGTTTAAATACAGATTTAAACACATCAACAAGACACAACTCCATCCAGAAAGTTACATGAGTCCTGGGTTAATGTTACCTACACGCCGAAACTCCGCACGATAAGCCACCTTAGCCTCCAGCTTCCCCACTTCCAGAACTGAGCACACACAGTCTTGTGAACAAAGAAAATCACTTCAAGCTTTTAAGAGGCTAGTTCCATATATCGCGCTGCCACACGCAAGCACAAAACATTTTAGGCCATCCAGAGAACTTGTGTGAGCAGCAGAAACTCTTGCTCTCCCCCCATGGCTTCGCCAGCATGCTAACCCATGCTAGCCCTTAAGTGTTACCTCCCAGATTAAGAAGGAAGTTGAATACCCAGGACTGTTTCTATTTTTAGCTGCCTCTGTGGAGGAACAATCCGCGGCACAGCATTCAGATGTTACCTGAGTCATTTTTTCACGGTTGGCCTTGGGATTCAAGGGGGCCTCGGTCAGCAGGACGGGGTGCTCCTCCGGCGCAACCCGGAGTTCGTTATAGAAAGAATGATGCCAGATCTAAAAATGAAAATCGCTTTAGGAAAGTGTTCTGAAAAAAGTCATTCCTTCTGTCCACAGAACTACACAGAAAGCTTTTCAAATACAGTCTGAGTCATAATTTTTTTACAGACACATTAAAAACAGGCCGAAAGCATGCAACAGCAAATCTGCCAAATTCAACCCTATTTTAGAATCAAAAAACCCATTGGTTTTTAACTGTACGTAACAACAGAATATAACCTACACAGCGGAGCCCCTCCAGTTCGGACTCCCTAAACAGAGCATAGATCGTCCTCTCTAAGCAGGGCACTGGTTAGTTCCCACCCCTGGTGCTCTGATACAGAAGCCGAGCTGAGCACTGAGTTGTCAGACCTGGGATGACTTCTCCACTTCAAGCTGCTTGGAGACCGATCCAGTTGCAAGTCTTTGGCAAGATGCTCTTTAGAAATCTAATTATTTCCACAGAAGCAAAAGGCCCTTTATGCCACAGCTATTCCATCCAGTAAATCCTGAATCAAACTCACTCTTACTATAGAGTAACTAATTTCTTAGTCACAAGTCCGTAAAGTACTGTCGTATTTTGTCATGTTGGAAGGTGCTACCTGTACCAAAGGATGCTGGCTTCGATTCTCTGAGGACCATGGCTGTGAGGAACTGAAGGGAGTTTTTTCTTGATGCCAGCTCAAAAACAGACTGTTCAGTAACACGATGAAATATTTCTCATCATCTTGTTCAATTCCTTCCTACCCTTATTTCTTTTTGTTTTCTATTTCTAAGCATATTCCAGCTTTGCCTGACGCACGAAGTTTGCTTCTGAGCACAAAACATCAGGACAATTTTATGAGTAAGTTTATTTGATTAATATCCTACAAACAAGTACTGTTATGCTCAAAAAATGAACTTAAGTGGAAAAAAGATCTTATCTAAATCCAAAGCACCTACAAAGTCAATAGCTGTCGGAGTTGGAAAAAAATGTCAATTCCATCTCAGCCCCTTAGGAAAAAAAATAACATATCAGATGTTTCCAGAACTGGGGCTTGGGACGCTGGGCCGTCTCCCATTGGAAGGTTTAGAATACAAACACAGGAAGAAGTTGAATAAAACAGAAAGTAATCATGTAGAAGTTAAAAATATAAATCAGATCTAAGAAGAAAAAGACTGCCATTTCAGACAGGAAAGAACTAAGGGAAGGAAAGGAAACCTCCGTGCTTACAGAGTAACAAAGCGCTGGCGATTCCAGCAGTGAGGAAAGCAAACCTGGACTCGAATAGCAGGACCCTGCCTAAACCTCAGGCAATTCGCAGGTTTCTCCTCAAAACCAGGCATGACTAGGCACTGTACAGCCCCTTGACCTAATGATAACCGTAATGTTAATGGATAATGATATTCTACAGGAAACAAAAATAGCTCAGTGTTGGATTTTATAGGTCATGAGAATTAAATGCAAGCAGCAAGCACAATAACAAAGAGAAATTACTGCAGAAGAATTATTCCAATGCTTATATTAAACATTTACACAGTCACCAGAGCCAGAAAACACCCCACCACAATGCCTTCCCTCCCATACGCTGTCAGCCCAGATGCTGTGAACAAATGAACAGGGATGTACAATGCCCTGTATTATTATCCAGCGGAAAACAGAGCAGCCCCAATTTGAATATTGTGAATTGAAGCACAGGAGAAGAAGAATGCTTCATTTCATCGCCTACACGCTCTCCTCCTCCATTCACACGAGCGTCTGTGCGTCCTGCAGCATCCTCGCTCTCGCACACATGCACACTCAGCCTAATCTTCTGGTGACCCCCCCCCTCCCTTTTTGTAATGTGGGGATGGTTGGGCAATGCATTATCATGCCTTTGTCCCATTTTTGGCACGTTACCCAGTAATTCTCTTGGTTTTTCCACATCATGATGTTTTTAGTAGCACAATTTCCAAGCATTGGAAAGAAATTGGTAGTTTGGATCAAAATTATGCAGATGGTTTAAAAATCTTGGTGCGGGGCGGGGTGAATATATATGCACATACAAGGGAGATTCCCTTAGCATCAAAACTTTAGGAACCGCATTTCAGAACTTCTCTCAGCCGTAAAGTGCGCTCACACGTGTGTACATGTGTTCGTGTCTGTGTGTGTGTTACAGAGCTTCAGGGGAAGCTGAGATATATGACTGAATCAGGGAAGTCTGTATATTAAAAAAAAAATAAATGCTTTTTTTCTTATTTGCAATAATCACAAAAGTTAGCAACGCTGTTTCTTGTCTCTTCCCTACCGCTGCCCTTCTCTCGTTGCTTCTTTTTTCCGTTGGCTGCTCATTCCCTTGAAAGCAGCCTCCGCTTTCGGTCCCGCTCGGCTCCTGGGCTCAGCAAGACGCCCAAGCACAGCTCGGCGTTGGGGCGTCTTTGTTAGCCACTGCGTGTTGCAAGCCGTGTGTCGGAAGGTAAGTTTGGGCAAGGGACCCACTTTCACGAGTAATTCCTTCATCCGTTTAAGTGACAAAGAGAAGTTCCAGCTACAAGAACCCATGGAGTACCTGACCATTAGTGGAATTGCAGCACTGCCTGAAGCCTCCACCACATAACACCCCTAAAACCAATCAATCTCCCACGCATTTACACTACTGTAAAGCACAGGCCACCTTTTTTATCTTCCCTAATTGCTTTTCCTAACTAGATTTTAGATAGTCTGGTCTAGCATCCAGCGCTACCCAGGAGAAGAACACATACCAGCATGTGTTACACAAGGGACAATATCCAGATGCAGAGACCAGTCGCTGAGGGAAGAACATAAAATAGTGACCTCCGATTTTATTCTAATTTTTTTCTCCTCCTCTAGGGAAATGTAATTTCTTGCTGAATGCAGAGGGCAGGAAAGTCATCAGGAAGAACAACATAACGGGACGTATAAGGTAGAATTTCTACTCTGCAGAAATGAGCATCCTGTCCTCCCAGCAAGCAGTGCAATAATGAAATGCAAATACTATGCTTCCATCTAGAGGAGTAGGTGGGAAATTTACTTCCAAATATGAATTGAGGAACTCCCATTGCTCCTGAATCGACTTTGGTCTGTTCATCTGGAACTTATCTGTGCTTATCAGTTTGGGTCCACGAATATGACACAATAACTGCCTTTAGCTATACGTATTCGAGCTGTATAGGCCTCGTCTCAGCAAGCGTGAGTACAGAGCACCACCGGCCCCGTGTCTTCCTTTCCGTGGTATTTTCCACAGGAAAACATTACTGGAAACATTTGCTTGTGGAGTTTCCTTCCCACACCATCCCACCCGGAGATGAGAAGGGACTGAACCGCAATCCTGTCTTTGAAGACGACATACGGTATTTCCACACACAGACTCAGATGCTTCCTGAAGACACCAGGACATACGGGATATCAGAGATATGTAGCAGGGTGAGATGGCCCTGCGGGCTCCTCCTGCCCCTCCAGCTTCTCCCATGAGCCCACCTCACCGCCTGCGCCCAGTCTGGGACATCCTTAAGTGGGCATTTCACAAAGAGGTCACCGCACCGACCGCATGCCACGAGGCAAAGTCAGGCTGGACGGAGAATAGACGCCTTTGCCCCATCCAGACATTAAAAGCTAACTGGAATTGGGAACAGAAAAACATGCTTCAGGGAAAAAAATCTCACTCTCAAAAAATCAGAATAGGGACAGGAAGCCCCAGCCTGCCTTTTCCTCTTGAACTGACAGCGAGAATGTCACATGTAATACAAGATGTGAGCATCACCCATCTTGTTCATGCAGGCAAGTACTGAGGAGGGAAAATCACCTCTCCACCTCACAGCTTTTGCTCCCAATATCAAGGTAATGCATCTTTAATATTCTCTGATTCACCTCTAATGAATCACAACCTGGTTGGTTTTCTTTTTTCACTTTAGCTACTTTCTATCATTGTCAAACGTTCTGCCTCAGTACGAACCTGAAGACCGAAAACAGTGTGTATAAAGCATCAAATACTTTTATAACATACTGCCAAATCTGAGGAGTAATAAGCAATTACTTTTTTGAAAGAACAGTAGTTCTAGAAGTGCTGAGACCTGACCAACACCTGTACTAGCATAGTGCACCATCCCTTTACCTATACTGCAATTACAAATTCTTCAAGGCTTTTCCCTTTCGTTTCCAAGGTTAACGGCAGATTGCATGCCTTGGATAAGACGTTACCTCAACAAAACTGCATTAAAAATAAACACCCACCTTTTCCATGTCATCCCAGTTAGTGATGATGCCGTGCTCGATGGGATACTTCAGCGTCAAGATCCCCCGTTTACTTTGTGCTTCATCCCCTACATAGCTGTCTTTTTGACCCATTCCAACCATAACGCCCTGCAAAGTATATTAATTCTAATATTAGGGCAGTAGATCATGCCTATCAGAGACAGGATATAATTTCTAAGTTAAAACTTCACATGAAATATTGTACCTGCTACTGCTCTTCCAGAACGTCCCCCCAGAACGTGCAAGGAGCTAAAATGTGAATGCATTGGTAACCACCTACTCTGTACTAACATCCCCCCTCCACCCACCAGCAAGAGCAAGGCAGCTTCAGAAACAAAGGGAGGCACCTCGGTGCAACCAAAGCCCGTGCAGGAGCCCGGCCGAGCACCACCAAACTCGTGCCCCTCCGCAGGGGATGGGTCCTTCGTCACTGCACAACGGAATAAAGGGAAGGAATTGTAGGTGGAAAAGATATAACCTCCCTAGATTTACGTCATGTCTTTGCTTGCCCTTTCTGTCTATTGCTTTTAAAAAGTGAGATTCCCCTTTGCTGGAAGTGAAATGGTATTAAAAAATACACATTTTCCAAAAAAAGCATTAATTCATATAAAAAACATTTTCTAAAAGAAAACTTATTAAGTAATAGTTTTACCAACTTGATCATGTTTGCATTAGGAAGCCTATCACGATTGCCCCAAATAATAGAACAAGATACGAGGTACAATATTATTCATCAACTAGGATAAAAATAATTAATTTTTCTCACGGATACATTTTCATTCCACAGATTCTATAATACAGCTGCCGAGCTGCTAAACTGCGCAAAATTACATGCCAGCTCTAACCACTACTAAAAGCCAATGAACAATTCGAGAGGTTAAAGAATGGACGCGTTTTCAACCACTGATATTCAACTTCAGCAATTCACAGAGGTGTTTAAAATGCATTCCTTAAAATACTTAATATTTTACACCTGTCATACCAGGCTTATTGAGCTCAGCAAAAGAACACACAGAACTTCAGGGAAGGGTTTTTACAGCCCAGAAAATTAAAATCTGACTCAGATATTAATAAAACAAACAAAAATCTGCGTCTTCTATTTATAAAGGAACTATTAGGAAATTAATTGAGCAGAAAGACCCTTTCCAAGGTCAAGAAAAGCCACATTTACCCTTTCCTGTCCTGTTTGAGTCAATACAGGGACATGCTAGAGACCCTTCTGGAATTTTATCGGGCCATACTGTTGCTTAATGGAACAATAAGAGGAACTTTCCCCTATTATTCGTTTGGTTTCTCATGCTAGGAATGTTCTGCCTTTTTTCTTTGTATTAATACAGCAAGTATTAACTAATCCAACAAGTTGGGTTGTTGGGATTTTCCGTAAGACACCTTCATATCGTTAAAACACTCATGTCCTTTTATAGTCAACATTTTATGGCTGAAGAACACCTTTTCCAAAGGACCAATAAATTTACCTCATAGTATTAAAGATGTGTAGCTCAATCCTCCAGTTCTTAACAAGCTAAACCACAAAGGCTGATGGGAGTCTTCCCTGAATAAATGTGCTGCTTTATCACCACCACATCTAAAGTCTCAAAAAAAAAAAACCACAAAAACCCAAAACCAACCCAAAACAACCACCCAAACCAGACAGCACTTCCATTTTGGTACCAACTGACCTGATGTCGAGGCCGTCCAACGATGGATGGAAATACAGCTCTTGGGGCATCATCTCCTGCAAACCCAGCTTTGCAAAGCCCAGAGCCATTGTCACACACGAGGGCGGTGGTTTCATCGTCGTCGCACATAGCGCCTCAATTTTGGCTGAAAAACAGTAATTTGGGGGCGGGGGGGAAGGAGACGGCAAGGAATAGGACAGAGGGACTCTCCATCATCTAGAGAGCAAACTGCTGTAAAAAGAATGATTTTGGAAAAGAATAAACCTGAACAGCAGAGTCTATGCTAAAGCCCCAATCCTGCAAAGCATCTTAGGTGTCCACATAAATTGCGGCTTGACTAGGTTTTACCGAAACACATTTAACAGGACATACAGCATTAGTTCCCAAAAGGGAATCTCCTCCCCGGTAGCCTCGAGGGGTCCTGAGATACTCTGTTAATTGGCCTCGTGACCATGGGACAAGTTCAGCTAGAGGATACACACTCAGCTCTGCTTGGACTTCAGCAAGCGTAACCCCGTCTCTTCCAACGCTGAATTACCTTCTAGAAATTTCATTTGTCAGAAATGAATTCACCATATGCACTTAGCAGTCAGAATGTTAGTAGTTAGATGACAAATAAAAATCCCCAAGCATTCATTATTTCAAACACTGCGGTTGTTCCCTAGTGGCGTGTTTAAATTTGCCTTTTTCTTAGAGGGTCATCATCAGTCTTAAACAAACAACTAAAAATAACCCCCACGAAGAGTTTCACGGAAGCGTTTGCTGCGTGTGTTTAAATGACAGCTCCTGTGTAATGTGAAGTGCTCACTACAGGACCCATTCCATATTTGTAAGTGGCAAATATGGAATTTATCTTCCGTATTTGGAAGATAACACTTATCGAAGTGGTTATTCTGGGAAATAGAACAAGAGGCAGCTGGCACAACCTTCCAGGAACAACTCAACCTCAGGAGTTGGCCAACACATCAGACGAAGTCCTGAACTCATTGAAATTCATGGCAAAACTCCCACCGAGGGAGGGCCTGGACTTCACCAAGACTTCTGTTTCGGATTCCTTGGTTATTTTTAGGACTGTACGATTGCCTCTTTAGGCAGTCAAGGAGAGGGAAGGATTTTGGGTTTCCTTCTCTGGCACTTCACTCGGTAAGGAAGGGTATTTCAGAAATGGGAAAGGAATGAAAAATAGCACTTGTCCCGCAAAGTTCTGGTCCTTAACAACACAAAAACGTATTGATCATAATTTTTTAAATGAATGCAAAAATGTACTTGACTTGTGATGGCTTTGCAGTTCCACGCGAGCGCTGTGTGTGCAGGCAGGCCAGGAGCGGTGGCAGAACAGCCACCAGCATTAGCATCTGCCCAGCAACCGATGCGGGCTGTCCTGTTCGTGGAGTTTAAAGTATCTCGGGCTCTTCAGAGGATCCCTGCAAGAATGCCAAAGTCCCTGGAGGTTTATCAACAGGGGCAGGTTGGGTTTTTGAAGTCTGAGCTGCACAAAGTTCCTGGTGTTCAATCCTTTCCCGTGTGCTTTACAAAGCAAGGCTGTGACACGACTGATCCCAACGCTTGCAGGCAAAATGGAAGCACAGTTTGAGAATATGGCATTATTTTAAATAAGAAAAATCATTTTAATTCTCGTTGATGCGCCTGTGACTGAAAGATACTTCTTCCCATAAGGAACCAGAATAATTGTCTCACATGAATTTGTTAACAGCCTTAACATAGCAATGTTTAACCATTAGTTCTAGCAGCTGCTATTCTGGAACATTCGTTCATGTTGCCATGAATTGTTATTTTCTTCTAAAACCCTCAGGAAAAGGCGCTTAGAATGCAATAAACCAACCATTTACCAGCAGCATCCAACATTACAGAACTGCACCCAGACTGACTTCATCAATGTAAAACAGAAGGAAGCTCAGTGCTTAAACACATCTGAAATGCCGTCAGATGAAACGCTAGAATTTAAGAGTAGAGAGTTTTAAAGCAGAGAAATGCTACAAAGCTCCGGGAGCTCAGCATCGCTCCTTGCCTCTGAAGAAAGCTGGACAGGACCAGCTTTAATCCTCCGTGGTAAGAAATAATACCCCCATGCATTCACCCCCACAGCATTTTGTATACAGCCTCACATGTAAAATCGAGGTCAGCGCAGCCTTACTGAGAGGAACACAACGCGGGGACAGCCCAGCTGATCCGCACAGGTCACGCTTCGGAGTGCCGGCAGCAATTGCTTTACACTTTCACTCACTATTGATTAGATTCCAGAGAAGCCGCTGACACTTAGTAGTAAAACCAATGGCTGAATTTGGTCCTTCTTTTTTCCCCCCGCCTGCCCCATTACCTTGCTTTATCCTTACTTAATTACAAGGTGAAAGAACGGACAAAGAGCACTACTTAAAATTGGCACTGATTTGAGTCATGTTATTCCTTTATATCTGCTGAATTTATAGGTTTAATAATCCTTTTCACAAAGCAGCTATTTGGAAATCTTTTCACCAGATGAAGTTCCTAAATAAATTTCCTAAATTTGCTTTATTTTTAGTTTCAATTTTTATTTTTCTAATTCCCTGTGCTAAATTAAATAGAATTAAGAGAGAGCTTCCTTGTGGGTTCTGCAATAGGCCTGATGTCCAGACAGCAAACCCTCCTGAAGTGTTCTTCCAGGTTTCAGATAGACTAAGGAGGTTTCATGGCACACCACTGCTCCTTCCAGCAACGAGGAACGGCTGCACATTTCCCTGCAACCACGCAGTCAAACCTGAATTACCTTACACCAAGAGACCCTTTGGAGCTCCTCCAAAGCCTGAGGCAAACCGCATCCAAGTCCAGCAAGTGTGCAAATCCCCGAAGTATCTCACACCAAGCGAGGCAAAGCATTAAAATCATGAACTGTAACACGAAAAGAACTCAGGGCAATACTTACCCAGGAAACGGTGTTGATTTGTAAAAGCCTCTCTGTAAATGACATGATCTCACCTTCCATTACATTTATATCAGCTTCTGGAACGGAGGTCACAGAATATCTACACGTGTCAAGCCATTTTTGGAAACTTTTTTTTCCAGTTTGTGCTTATCGCAGTGACAGCCCAAAGGCCTGGATAAATTAGGGCAGAATTTCTCCCACCTCTGGATCCTTTCCCACTTGCTAACTTGCGACATGACAGAGGGTTGTTTTCTCAAGACAAAAATCCCTCACACCAAATGAGCACGACTGGAAGGATTTGTAGGCCCGCTGTTGTAGCTGGAAAGCACTCTCCTTCATCAGAACACAATTAGCCAAGAATAGCTCGTTATCGTTCTGTTAACACCCATCTTCAAGCTGGAAAGGGAAAAGTCTTACCATGTACAGTACTCGTGTTTCAACTGTACTTGTTTGTTTGTGTGGCGCAAAGACTGAAAATAGCTGACTTACCTCAGTATTTGGGTGACACTATGGCTGAAAACAGGGACTGAATCAGCAACCAGCCGTTCAAGAGATGAGCCGCTACCATTTTACAAAAGAAAGATATCTATTACACAGGAATATATTGGATTTAGATAGAAATCCAGACCTTTACTAGACTAAGAAACATTAAAGAACCATCAAAAGGTGGCAGTTGACAGGATTTACCTACAGTGGTAGCTACGGCGGGCAATATTTCCCGTTCCACATGACAAACACAAGTGATGCCGAACATCAGAGATGATTTGGTGAACGTTAACTCTGCAGACGTAAATGCCAACCAATGCCTCTTTCTCATTTGCCACGCGACCGCGCAGCAGACCTCGCATGCAAGAACCCTTGGACCTTAAGCAGGTAATTCACTAACGTCCCTTCGAATTCAACCGTGTTATCTGCCCATCAGTAAAAATGACGGAATCCTTCCATTTCCATACTCATTAGGTCCTTTTCCCCCAAGATTTTAGGATTTTAGTCTAGCAGAGAGGAAATCAAATGGCTACTCCTTTTTTGTGACTTTATGTCTACTCCTTTAGACTCGGCTTGTTCTGACTGTATCTCATTTTATACAGACGTGAGTGGAAATGCAGACAGAACAGCAACAACCAACAATACAGAGCGTACAAACAACCTTCCAGCGGCCACAGCTTTCTCAAACAAGCTATTTTTTCAATCAGAGAAATAGTTGTGCAGCTTCAGAGAACATGGATGTATTAATACACAGTGCGTAACACTTTACCACGTCTACAGGGACTGAATACAAATCTTCTGCTTCTTACAGCCTCTTAGCTGAAAACGCACCCTTTGTTCGTTTGTATCTTGAAGCTCAAACACATAAAATACATAAGGCTGTGTCTTTCTAAGCTTGAATTTCACGTGTTAAACAGCTGAGTAACATTTTGTCCCAAAGATACGCAGAACTAAACCAAGACAAGAAGTGCAAGTGAATTAAAAAAAAACAACAAAACAAAACCACCAAACAAACAAAAAACCCCACGAGAAAAGCTACAGAAATTGCACCTTTAAACAACAGTAAAGGGATATAAGAAGCTGGAGGCATTTCTTCAGGTCATCTCAGTTGTGAGTCTTTAGTGACTCTTTAATCACCCGCTTACCTCATTACCACAGACACATCTGTGCGCCTTGTCAGAGCTATTACAAACTGTATGGCCAAAGAACCTTCTTGAATCTTTTATTTTCAGCCAAAAAAAAAAAAAATCCAGTAGTTCTTCCTTTATTGCACTCTATAAAACTTCTTGTTATAATCAAGAAGCCAATAAACAGTGATAGCTGAATATTCCTTTAAAATTTATAGTTTAACTTTTAAAATAAAATTTATATAGAAAAGATATCATGTACAATCCATTCAGTAGTAATCAATCATTATGTACTCACAAACAATATTAAATAACTTGTATGCAGCAGTTTCTTTATAGGGCAGAGGGGAATATTTTCTCCTTAGCAAATATAATATTCCACTGTTAAAGAGCAATTCAAGTCAACTTTGGAGCAACTGTGATATACACAAATTTCTTTTAAGAAGCTCAAGATTCATGTCGTGTAACAAGAATATATACAACCGTGTCCAGTGCATAGCGTAACAGCAGCATGTGAAAAGTCTATTATCTTGAATTGGCACACCATCACCTACGAGGAAATCATTTACCCAGAAAATGCAGTGTATTCAGAGAACACCAGTGAGGCACAGTAAAACAACGAGATGTAGTGTAACTAGGTACGTGAGGAATAAATAGCGGGATTTTGCTCTGGAGGTCAGCAGCTTAGAACAGTAAAGACTTCGCCCTCGAAGCCATCTTCGGAAGGAAAGGGCTCCTCCCTTCATCTGGTTAGGAAACAAAGAACATTGAAACAGTGACCATGAATGCAAATGAGAAGAAGCTCCACTGCATCTTAGATTTCTGAGGCACTATGAACCCGTTGCCTCTGATGCAGCAACGGATGCCACAGCGCGCAGCCTCTAAGTGTAAATGGCTTAAAGGCCAAAGAAAACAGCGCTAATAAAAGGGGAGAGGAATGGATACAAGGTGTTTGTGTATTAGGTAATTACATATACATACTAGAGATGAAAATGCATAACTATATGCATACGCATTTTATTTAATGGCTACATGCGCAATATAAATATGATTACTCGCATTTCAGTTTGGACACATGAAATGTGTTCTATGGCATGGTTTACACAGCTGCCTGCATTTGACTCACCACCCACAACCCAAACAGAAAGAAATTAAGGACTTTTGTTTTTAGTAAAATGTAGTTTCAGTAGCAGTTTGCTACTTTGAATGGATGTCTCTAGAGCCCGCTCATCCCCATGATAACTAGCACAAAAAGAGACTACTCCACCATCAGTTTTTCAGAGACAAGGCGGAACAGACAAGTAGCTGCTTCATGCCAGTGTTTACCGATAAAGAGGACAACCCAAAATCAGTGACTTGCAGTCACTCAGAAGGGAAATCTGTGCTCCAAGAATGAATGACAGTTGAAAGAGAGGCATAGCAGAGGGAAGGCACAAAAAAGAAAGGGGCAGCATGAGGGAGATAATGAGCTGTGCCGCCTTCAATCTAGGCTGCAACTAGCAGTATACAATAAGCACACCGCTTTTAGCGGCTTATAATTCAGGGCTTTAAAAGCTTTTTTACTTACCTTTCGCACGATAACATGTTCACTAGGATTGATGATTAAAGCTTCCCTTTCCTCCTCAGCTTCCATCTGAACTGTGTATTCGCTAGGTACAGACCTGTAAGCGCTTACTTCAAATCTAGAGAAAAATTCAAGGGAAACAACAGAGTACTGAATTATCTGCTCTTTTAAAGTATCAAATTCACATAAGAAACATTATTTTGTATGCTTACATTATTGGGGGAAGGTCCCCACAAAAAGCAGTAAGACTTAGTTTATGCTGCCAGGTCTTTTTCAGTCTCTGTTTGCAATCTACTCTCAAGGCGTTTTATTTATTCAGAACAACCCCCACCATCACTAGCTGACTGGAGAGTGATTTTCAGCTGATGGCAGTGATGGATGCTTTATGTAGCCAGATGGATAATGACATTTTAAATCTAACCAGTGGCTGTACTAAAGCTGTTCTATGTGAGGTTTTTTTCTAGCTCAGAAAAAACAGAAACAGGACTCACTACTGAGTCCAACATCTGAAGCAAGAAATTAAATTAAGGAAAAAATCCCAAAGCCCACAGTATTTCTTAATCCACAGAGTTAGACCTAGGTTCTTAACACAGTCACACATGCCTTTCCATTGCTTCAGGTATCGTGGACTCACAAATGAGTTCTAGTATTTGTCTGTTCTATTATTTGCTCAGAAATCTAATGCCCATAGGAAAACCTATCACTAATCTCACTAAAAGTACAAGGCAAACAAAAAACCCGACACTCTGTTTTCCAGCTCTGTGGGACGCTTTGCATTTACTCCAGGCACGGCGTAAGTGAAAGCCTTACTGTGCATTTGCTCAGGGGGAAGCAGAAGTGAAAGGTGGATTTGGCTCTCTGAACGTGCAAGTTATTTCATACCCACAGAAGGGTTTGATGCAGCAATCTAATGGTCACACACTTCAAAAGTGTAAGTAAAAAAAAAGAAATATGTTTTACAGACGCTTTTATTTCAAAATAACAAACCCCCATGTTTTAGACAGGAGTATTTTACCTGTTACTTCGTTCCTCAGAGAGTCCAAGAGCCTCTTCTGCAGCTTCTCTCCTCCTCTTCTCTTCTGACAGTGTTTCTGTCAGCTGTGAGAGCGCCTGCTGCACTGAATCGTATTGTTGCTCAGTCTCTGCAAGCCTACGACAAAATGAAATCTGAATCAGTATTTTATGTACTTGAAGAGTTAATTTCTTCTTTATTTATTAAGGAATGTTCTTTTTTTTGTGATGAAGACTTAATTATAATGAGATGCTTTAGATTAGATATCGAAATAAAGTCACTAATAAGTATATATCTTTACAAAAACAAACCACAAATATCACCAGATAATAATTCAAGAATATGATCCATTTAATCCGCTGTAAATCCACTTCTTTCTCCTTTCTCCCAAAATGCCTGAGAGGGATAGAAAAGCATTACTTTTGCACTTAAAGCACAGCTGTCAGGAAAACAATATTGCTAATACACGCTCTCAGTCCTGACCTTTTCTTGAGTTCATTTAGCTCCATATTGTCTATTTCAACAATAACGGCAGATCTTTCCTGTGGCGCTCCAGGGGGAACTTCTGCTCTAGTTTCATCCTAGAAAATATTAAAGGGGGGAAAAAAAACCAGCCAGTCACCATTTTTCTAGTTACTAAAAATCTTTACTTCAATTAAAGAAGCCATAAGCACCACAAAGCAGCGGACCAAACCACACTTCGTGCCATTTAATCTTTTAATTTCCGGAGCTGCAATTTATCCGAACTTTTTTTAACAGAAAGTTGCTGAAGAATACTGCCTCTGAGTGTTGCAGGACTTGAAGGATACAGGTACACTGCATAACACAGCGATCTCTGAACAAGAAACAGAAGAATTGCATCTACAGATAACAACCTAGCACTGACCACGGTTCCGTATGCAACGCAGCTATTGCACTAACAGAACCTGTGACAAAACACCTGTGTGGTGTCATACCATGCCGTACAGATACGCCAGTTCACACAGAGGTAGCAAAAATATTTTGCACAGGATTGCATTCTTTTTCTCACATTTGTGGACTCCGTTCCAGGCACATAACGTTATATTTCCAGTCCTCTCAACACCCTCTGACTATCTGGCCTAGCTAGCGCAGCTCTAGCTGCCTAGGTCACTGCTATGGCATCGCACGCTGGAGCAGAAATTCCTGGACACGGAGTAGGACCAGCACAAGTCACAAGCAAGTTGGGACCACCAGTCAGGGTGGCACTGATTAACTGTTTGGGTGTAATGGATGTATGTAAGTGAAAAAGAGGTGATGCTAGGAGTCTGAGGTTTCCCTTTTACCCCGACTCAGATAATTTATGCATAACAAAGCTTAGAGCATCCCCATTAGCGACATTTAAATTCAGAGCTCGTGAGCTCTAGGCAGCGCGGAAGCACTGGGAGCTGTGGTTAAGCAGCCTCACGCTTTGCTATCAATATGTGAAAGGTAGAATCCAAATGGTCTGTGAGATAAGAAGCAGGGCATTAATTTATTTTGTAGTTTACAGTTCTCCTTGTTTGCATTTATTTCCATTTATGGAAAAGTAAGGGTGTTTTTATGTGTATCCATATGATATTTTAGGGTCCTATATTAATTGGTCACTACTGAATAACCAAGGCAGTACAGGAAAACTTTTGATAAGTGAAGAGATCACAAAGGAATAAGCTTACAGATGTATGTGAGGGCTTGGCAAAGGGTACTGAAACGCTGGACTGGCAATATAGATCTCACTTCTGAAAACATCACTCAAACACATTGCAAAATGATTCATGACTGCTGTGAAATTATCACTAAACTTTGCTGATCCAACGATTAGTGATCATCCGATTATCTCTGCCAGCTGTAGACCAACTGAAGATGATACTTCAAAACAAAAAAAAGCATGCATAAACAGCTTCCTTAAATGAAAAGACAAATGAAAACAGCTTTACAACAATAAAGACAGTTGCCTTCAGCACATCATGGGCTAGCACAAATACTGAATCAGTACAACAAGCGGTATTTACTTCATTTTTAGTACACAAACCAGAAAAGTGTAAGCACAGAAGGAAAAAAACTAAAAACATTTCCTTATAGTTGTTTACCTGAACAGTGCCTTGGAAAGACGTCACTTGCATGGTCTGATATTCCCTCTCCAGTCTTAAATAACGGTTTTGCAAGTCAGTGTAACGAAGCTGGTTATCCCTTAGAGTCTGCGAAAGGGTCTTCAACTGGGCAGACAAGACGGCATTCTCTTCCACTGACTGCACAACCTGAAAGAAAATAACATTTAAATTAAATAAAAATTAGGAATTATTGCATCCAGGAAATTACCAGAGGTTTGAGACGTGCTGTTGAGAACAACTGAGTACTAGTTTCAAAATTGGATCAACTTTTTGGCAAGCTCACGGTTTGGTAAGATTTAACTAGTTGTTCTATGTGCAGTGGAAATAATGAAACCTGAGGATTGATCTCCCTTGTCATCAATATGCCCAAACCAGAACCTCAGGGTTTTAAACCCCAATGCTTTCCCCCCCGTGTTTGCTATGGTATCACCACCTGGCAAAAGACAGCATACATAGTTGCAACTTCAGGACAAGGCACACAGCCAAATAAGCCTGATAATACAAACATGTTCACCAGGGGGTCCAGGCATGCAGTTGAGTTCTCATCTTCTCTAAAAACAGACCTTAACTGGCGCCTCCACCCATTACCCAAACACTCATCTGCACTTGTAGGAGCTTGAGATTTCTACACCTGTTTCAATATTTGGTGAAAACTGTTGTTAGGTTTATAAAATGTTTGGGTGAAGGAGTAAAAACAGAGGCTGTGACAGGTGAAAAGTAACATAAACGTAATTTGATTCAAACACCACACCACAGAGAGGTAAGTGCTACGGGAATTTCCAGGACCTTTTACAAACCTTTGTGAACAAAACTGAACAGACACACCCCCGCATGCAGACACACTCATACTCTTAAGGTCTTAACAGCCACAAAAGGGTTCATCAAGAAATTATAAGGAAACATTTTTGAGGCATTGAAATTTAGTATGAGATAGCTAAAATCTTGTTCCAGCTCAGACATACATCTGTTTCTGTCTGTAATGAAAAACGTGTTACTCAGAGCAGAAGTTCAGCAGTGCCCCATCAATCTCTTCACAATGCAGATTCAAACCTCTCTCAGTCAAGTAACACGTCAGGAAAGCCTGACAGAAAGATAATAGTGACATTTAGTTTGCAATTTCTAGTCTGAGCCAACAGGGTTGTTTTCAAGAATCTATGTTTTAAAGCACTCCAGCTTTCAGTTACCCGAGACGCCGCCAATTTAGCGGTACTTCTATGTTGATACCAGCTCCGATTCCCACGAGCTAGTTAGTATCACAGCTGTTGTTCTAAGTTACCTTTGAATTAACCTGCTGAAAATGCAGATCCTTCTGGTGCATCTCCTGAAGACAGCGCTGCAGTTCATTCTGAAGCTGATTCTTCTCAGCTAGGACATGTTTGATTTCCTCCTGCCCGTCTACACTTCCAGCAAGGGAAGCAGTTTCTAAAACCTTAAAAAGTATTAGCATATTCAGGGTAAATGGTATCGAAATTCTCTGAATAATATACAACTCCAACACTAAATATATATACGGACTACGTAATAATTTCCTTTCCACAAGATCACTTCCTTCTCACAAGTTCATAACACATTTGCAAGAGGCCTTATATAAAAAAACTTTTACTTTGTGTTTTCAACCTAAACACATCAATTTAAAATAAATAAAATAAAAAATTACCATGAAAAGGCAACCCAGCTTAATTTTTAATTTGCAAATAGTGAGAAGCACACACACACACAAAAAAATATTAAAAGCCAGATCAGTTAAAAACACCTTTCAAAAATTATTTGTAAAGTCATAAGGTATGGTATTTATGACTTATAAAAGAACGGCTATCTTGTAAATATGAATTTAAAGCTGAAAGCCCATTTTGAAAATAAAAACTCAGCCCAACTTTATTACTAATTCACAGCTTTGACCTTTATCTCTGGCAGGTCATTTTGATGTTAAACTCCAATAAGGGAGTGAAGTGTGCCATCTCTAATGCTTTATGGGATCTATTTTCCTATTATGTCATGAAATAAAGACTTCTACCATATAAAATATTCCATAATCCAACAGAAACTACTGCTCAATAGCTTTTATTCGTTATTTTAATCACAGAAAATGAACAGCATATGAGAGACAAACTGACCCAACTAAAATGTCGTTTTTAGCAAAATTTAAAGGAATATGGTTTATTTCCTTTGACATAGAGAAGGCAAATAAGAATATTTTCCTAAAATAACACTTTTGTCTAACCTTCAATGATACTCTACAAAAGTAGACAGCAATTGCCAGACTGGGCCTCAGCTGCTGCCTTTCTAAATCTAGTATTTTGTTCCTGACAGAAGCCAACTCCAACCGCTTCAGGGGAAGGGTAAGAACACTTCCACTAGGCGCATCTCTCCCTTCTCCCCTCAGTTAGGTCCTATTCTAATCTGCAGTAATTACAGATTGATTTAGGCTCTTATGAATGAACTTTATTAGATCTTTAAAATGTCTTAACATCAAGTATACAAATTCTGAAAACTGTTGTCAATCTAAACTACCAAGTAGTTCTTTGATCCTCTTAAAAACTGTGTCTCTGAAAACAGGTTTCAGCTAAAATATATCTGAAAAAACATTCACATTGCCCGAAAAAGCACATCCTTTTACTAGTTCTGTATTTATGACCAAATAGCCCCTCTTCTGGGTTTACAAGAAGTGAGAATGCAGATTCTCACTTCACTTACATCCCACAGTACTGTTAGGTTGGGGTTTTTCCCTCTCATTTATTTCTTTCTTAATGTAAACAATCCCAACCTCTTCTGAATCACTTCAGAAGTTTTTCTGTATCACACTTTCCATCTCCCTCCTTTGAAGCTTCTTTTTGTATTGCAGTGTAATACTTCGTGAAGCTGAGGCAAAGTGTACTACAGATTATTTACACTCAGGAATTACACTTTCTGTGCCACTTCTCCTACCATTTTCTTCAACATTCAAAGAACTTATTTGATTTAGACTGGTTTTCTAAAAATAAGATATATGGAAGTCATCTTGTTTGTCTATCTGTTCCACCAGTGATATTTCATCAGCTAGCCAATTCTAAAACTGGATTTTAAAAGAGGGTTCATGTCTTAAAAATTTATGGTGCTTCTATACTTAGTGTAATAATCACTGAACTCGGAGAGACAGATCCAACCTACTGAGAGAGAAAGAAATAGGTAGAACACAGCTGTAGTACAGGCTGTCTGGCGGGTGACTGTCAATCAGCGTGCAAGGACTTGGTGACAATAAATACATTGTTGGCACCCTATGAGTAACAGTGCAGCCCCCTATTCTCTTCTGAACAAGGCTGCTATAGGAACAAGTAACAAGACTGGTCTTACAATAGTGTGAACAGTAAGACTCACAATAGATGTAGAACTGGCACAAGACGTTAGCACCGTATTCCCACTTATGGGCATAACATGTTTCATCTCAGCTACTACTAAGAAGAATTCCTCCTGGAGTTGCCCGAAAGTTCCCCATCCTCTTCCTGATTTGAAAGAATTAACTGAGAAACTTGTAAATTGCACTGGTTCTTTTTTTCCCTGTCCAGTACACGTCTTTGTTTATCAGCACCAGGTCTGCTGCTGAACTATGTTTGAATTATCTTTTTTTTTTTTTTTTTTTTAACTTCTTCATATTCTATTCTGGATTTAACTAACCCTAGCTAGCAACTTACAAGAATACTTAAGCAATCTACTAACATCAGCAACTCGGCAACAAGCAAATACCATTCCCTTACAGTGTAACCACAGCAAATGGTTACTCCTTTTTGACTAAGAATCAGTAACCATTATCAGGTCACGACCTTCACCTTCTGCTTCACAACTACTTCATTTCTTTATGAAGGTGCTTTCCACCTTTTTAACCATTAACATACACCACACCAGTGAGTTTTCTCTATTTTATCAACATATGAGGAACTCACTATTTTTCTTTGTTTAAAAGAAGTTGACCAATATATCAGACTCCATTAAAAAGTGGTTTTAATAATTGCAACTAATTTGCTTGGAATCATTGTAACTTGCTGGTTTGACCCTGGCAACACTGACACACAGTGACACACACTTATCAGCCTTCCATACCTCACTGTCGCATGCTGTATAGCTCTCATTTGGGAAGCAGGCTGCAAATTTAATACAATAAACTGATGGAAGTAGATTCGTGCCTCCTGCTACATTTCATTTGTTTACCTTGACTGGGTAATTGCTGCCAGCGGAGACTGGTTTCTTAACAATCACGTCTTGTTGCAGCTTCTGTAGTTCTGCAATCTGCCGGTCTTTCTCAGCAACTGTGATTTGACATTGATTTCGCAGTGCCTGGGACTCTGTGAGGAGGAGGTTGTTTTCCATTCTGAACACAAAATATTAGGCTAGATGTTAAATGAAAATACACTACATACTAGTGCTTGAAAAGGATAAAGGGGTACTCACTGTTATTTCTGAAATAATGTTATTTTTGTACAGTTATATGCATATATGGAGCACTATATGAACATTCTCAATACATACTTCAGTGTAAAGACGTCTGCTAAAAGAAAAAAATATATCAGAAAATAAAGCCTGGAAAGTGATAACATCATGTTTCTCCTTTGGCTTGGAGAGAAGTTCATTGGCTGTAAAGATACTAACATCTGCTAACGCAGTACGCACTTCAGCTACCTGAAAAATAAGGTTGCGCAGCAAAGCAACTCCAGGTCGCAGTTGGGCAGAGTGCTGCTTGAGAACCCAGTCCACCCTACTGCAGGCACAGAGTTTGAAAAGGAATACCCTAGACCCAGAAGACTCAAATAAACCAACAAGTCTCATCTCCAGAAATCACTGCCATACACAGGCAACATCACAAAGGGCGTAGAAGTAATTTAAATCCTTCTGAATTCCGTTCAATATATGTTTTTAAAGTTTGGGGGAAGAAAAATGGGAAAAATACTATTCATGCTGTTCACTGGTTAAGTCTACAATGAGGTTTGAATATTTCATGGTAACTTGTTCACATTCGCAAAGATAAATGTGGGGCTGGCCTTTTGATCTACACCCCCTCCCTCAAAAGCTTCTGGTTTAGATCTAGAAATTGCGCTATGGACAATAAAATGCAGTAAGGCACTAGGATACTGCCTACTGGCCTCAAATTCAAACAAAATTATCTTCACTGAACTGACCATAACATGCTTCTGCACTTCAGTCATCTGCACAAGTTTAAACGCTTGCAGAAGAGCAGTCTAAGATGACCAGCAGCCTAAGATGACTTGATCTGCCCCCACTGAGTGCCACTTAAAAATGCCTACTGCCTTCTTTGGAGGAGACCTCGTGAGGCGTTCACTGAATTAGGCCCAAGATGTCACGTTATTCATTTGTCACAGATGATGCAAGATGTGAATGGTGGTAAAGCAGACTCTTGAATCTACAAAAATACTACTCAAACGTCAAATGAGGTTAATTTCCAATATGTAGTTGGGCCAAATACGAAACACTCAGACATCTTAAAAAAAAAATAAAAGATATTTGGGGGGAAATGTTCAACCATATCAATCATTACTTTAAAGAAGAGAATATGAAACCAAGCATTGAAATAAGATTCTTAAACTGTAGTTCCGTATATCCAAGTCACCAACAGAAAATATTCAATTAAGACTGTCTGAAATTTTACATGAACAGAGACACTATTGCATAAAGATAAAAGGATAACTGTGAACAAACACAATGCTGTGGAAGTTGATTTCACACGGTACAGAAATTTTCTTACCCTTCTTCCTTCTAAACAGTACATAATTGTGGTTTGGTGTCAGTTTCATGTCAGGTTGTGAAGTCACTGAAGAACTCTAAACAAGAGCTACCTGTACTGTTTGTTAATTTTAACATTTATACCTTAATCCAGCAAGCTCATTCTGGTATGAGGCAATCTCTCTCTCGGTTTCTGCTTGGAAGGCTTTTGTCTGATGCAATGCCTTCTCCAAATCATCAACCTTAGTCTTCAGTTTTGATATTTCAGCTGCTGCAAGGCTGGCTCCTTCTTTAACCTATGTTTAATAAACATGATTAGTGAACTGGAATGAAAACCCCATGGTTGAGGTTTTGTTCAAGCTAGGATTCTAACTACAGAATAATGTTTTTCCTCATTTGCTCCTGTTTAACAGGAGGACTACCTAAACTCCCACAACTGTAAGCACGCCTTCTCTAGTCACACAATGTTTTCTTAGCACTCACGTAATTTAGACAGTTAAACTTCAGGATCCATAATGTCTCTAAGCAATCTCTGCATAAAGAAAAAAATTACAAAGTGATGTAGCTAATGACAACTTACCAATCTTTCCCTATGGCTCACAGGCGTATCCAAATTACTTTTAAAAGAATTTATCTCACTGCTGCTGTTGCAACCAATGGGAATTGAAGCTGTGCCCTGTTTTGTTTCAGAAGTTACCTTCTGACTGCTGAGCTCCTGCAGCAATTTGTCTCGGTCATCCTGAAGACTGGCCAAAGCCTTGGAAAACGCTTCCATCTGGTGAACATAATTCCCACACTCAGATGACAGCCTGCTAACCTCCATCTCTCGACTGACTAACGTCCTACAGAGATTTTTGATTTCATCAGCAATCTGATCAAGTGTAACCTTATCTGCAGCATCAAAAATAGCCCAATTCAGAAGAGAATTTTCTTTGAGCATACGGATAAAATGTAATTTAAAGCCATCCAATTCAGCTTCAAGTTCATCTCCTTTCTTCTTCTCAGTCTTGAGGTCAGATGTGTATTTGCTCTGAAGTACCTTTAAGTCCTCTATTATCCTATCTCTATCATTTTGCAGAGCAGTCATTGCTTTCCCAAAGGCCTCATTTTGGGACCTCAGCTCACTGTTTTCAGACTGAACTTCTAGTATCATCTTCTCTGCAAAAGCATCCAGTTCATCTCTCTGTTCAAGCGTCAAAAGAGTCTTACTATATTCCTCATCTGCATCCTTAGTATTTCTGCCTCTTGATTTCTGGAGTTCTTGAATCTTCTCCTGAAGTTTTTCTCCATACTGTCTATTTGATACACATTCTTTTTTCTGAACACTATCGCTAGTTAGCAACTTCCCTCCAGATTCAGAAACAAGTTTCTCCTTGTTTAATGATGCAACTAAAGATTCTAAATCATTTACTTTAGACACTAATTTTTTATTTTCATGTTCCAAAGAGAGAGCAGTATCCTTCTGCAGTTCATTGGAAAGTTGCATTTCTTTTATTTGTTTCTGAAGATCGTATTTTTCTTGTTCAAGGCTTTTAATACAATCCAATTTCTGCTTAAGTAAGCCTTTCAGCTGATGGTCTTTCAGCGATAAAACTTGGTTAAGATCTTCCCTATACTTTATCAGCTGTGCACTCAGCATTGCATTTTGAGAATGAAGATCATCTATCTGATTGAGAAGTACCCTTAACTCTTGCTTCAAAGCATTATTCTCACTTGCACTGCCAACTAGAAGACTGTCCCGCTCATTTAAGACATCTTGGTGAAGATGCTCCAGCTCTTTGTATTTAGTAAAAAGATCATCCCGATCATTCTGAAGAGATGACATTGATTTTTTAAAGGCATCTATTTCACTGGCAATTGCAGCCTTATCTTGACCTGCTTTGTCTGCTTTCATCTGGAGATTTCTCAATTCATTTTCCATCCTCTGACAGGACTCTTCAGATTGTTGTCTCTGTGTCTGCAAAGACCTTAACTGAAGCTCATAGTCTTTGATTTGTTTTCTGTGTTGAGTCTGTACCTGAATCAGATAGTCAGAAATTTCATCACCTTTTGAAGAAATGAGTAAGGAAATTTCTTTGTCTTTGTTATTCAGCATGATCTTCATTTGCTCAGAAATGGTAATCTGCTTTTGTAATTCAGCATTAATTTTTTCCTTCTCAGCTAGAAGCTGTTGTAATTCTTGTTCTTGTCTTGTGAAATTACTTTCCAGAGCTTTTATCTCTCTTCCTGTACTTTTACTATTCTCTATTAGATGATTAAGAGAATTATTTTCTTTAAGGAGTGCTTGCAAAGCTGCTTCTTTGGACTGAAGAACACTCTCCAATTCTTGCTGCCTGTTAAAAAAGAGCTTATTTTCTTCCTTTATTCTGCAGAGCTCTTCATAGCATTGCATATCAACAGATTTTTGCCTCAAATACAGTTCATCCTTTGTTTCCTCTACCACAGAATATTTGATATTCAGTTCTTGAATCTGAGTAATTTTGTCCTTCAATTCATCTTGTAAGGACAATATTTTTTTATTACTGTCTTCTATCTGTTTCTCTTTATTTTGGATGGCCTCTTTGAACTGCATTTCCCAGGTTTTCATTTCAGTGATTACCCTGTCCCGGTCATCCTGAAGAGAGGACATACACTTTGTAAAAGCAGCTAATTGTGCCAAAGCTGCATTCAAATCTGCTTGAAGTTTCTTGTTCTGAGAGTCCTTAATACCAACTTCCTCTTGCAAACCATGAATCTCACTCATTGCCCTATTTTTTTCTCTCTCAAGGGCACTGTGTCTTTCCTCTAGATTCAAAAAGTCTCTTTTGTGAGCCAGTTTTAATTGTTGAAGATTAAATTCCAATGCTCTCTCAAATTCTCTCTTTTGAACTTGTAGTTCATCTTCTTTCTTCTTAAGTTCTTTTCTCCAGTTTAGATTCTCATCTGTAAGCCTGTCCACTTCATTCTTTGACTGATCCAACAAGTTCATCTGTGAAGAAAGCTTTCCCTTGAGATCATGTATTTCTTCATTTGACTTCGCAAGCTTTTCTAACGTATTACTTAAGTCCTTTTCGAATTTTTCACTTTTTGACTGTGACAGTTTCACAGATCTTTCCAAATCCAGGATCAGCTCCTGGAACTTTATAGAATCCTTTTGCAAATGGTTGATCTCTTGCTGTTTCTCCTTTAAGAGTTCTTGCAATTCTTTCGTTTTGCTTTTGCTTCCATTATTATCCCTCTGAGCACTTTTCACCTTCTCCTCAAACATTTTTACAAGATGTAACTGCTCCTCTTCTTTTTCTTTAATCAAGTTACATTTTTCTGCCTTTAATTCTTCCAGCTGCTGTAACAGCAAGTTATTCTGTACCTGTGCTAATTTCATTCTATCAGTAAGATGATCAACTTTTTTAACATGATTAAGCAATTCTGTCTCAAGAAATTCTCTCTCATTCTTTACTTTGTAAGAACTTTCTTGCACATTTTCTAATTCTTCCTGTAACAGACATTTATCATCCTCTAAAATCTTAACTTTTTCATTTAGACTAACAATTTCCTGGGTAAGGCTTTTACATTCCATGTCCAGCTTTGTTAGACAATGATTTTTATGGTCCAAAGATTTTTCAGTTTCTTTCTCTTTTTCTGAAATTAGTTTTCTTTCTTGTTCTAGGGCAACCACATCTTGTTCTTTTTCAGAGAGTTTTTCCTTTAACACATCAATGTCTTTCAACAATGATTCATTCTCATATAATGCATCATTGATTTTAGATTGTGTATCATTTTGGTACACTTCCATTTGAACTTGGAGCTCTACCAAAGCTGCTTTAGTTACAGTGATGTTATTATGAAGGATATCATTTTCATCCTGAATTTTCTCTAAAGCCTGCTTTAAATTTTCTGAAGTTTGTTTCAGCTGCTCATTTTCCTCCATTAGCTGATGGTTCTGTTCAGTGAGTTCATGAAGGCGATCCTGGTGTTCTTGCACCCTCGCCTCTTGCTCACGTATTTGCCTTTCTGCTTTACTTTGTAATTCGTCAACTTCCATTTTCTTGGACTCGCCGAGTTGTTTCAGTTGATTCTTAATAACCTCATTTTCATCAATGAGTTTTTGTAAATGCTTCTCAAGAGCCTCCTTCTCAGACTCTCCTTCCCTGAGTCTTTGAATAGCCTCTTGCTTCTCTTTTCTACTGAGATCAATAACTTGCCTCATATCTGCTATTTTACTACTGATATTCTCATATGCCTGAAGAAGTGATTCATACTCCTGCTTTAATTCACTATGTTTAGCCTTCCATCCTGTTAATTCAACTGTCTGAGAATCTTTTAAGGTATTTAGCTGGAAAGAAAAGGCCTCTTTTTCCTGAACTATAGTCTCCATGGTGGATTTAAGACTTTCACATGCCGCGGTAAGGTTTTCGTTTTCAGTCATCAGTCTAGCGTTTTCAGAAACAAGGCTCTCCTCTTCAGACAATGGAAAAACGGTACTTGGCTTTTCTCTACCAAGCTCTAACAAGTGTTCAAGCATACCTGTCTTGTTCACCAGCTCTTCTCTTTCCAACATCAGCTTATCAATCTGGTCTTTCAGACATTTATTTTCTCTCAAGGCTTCTTTACGTGATATTAAAGCTGCCTGTAATTTTCTCTGAAGGCGTTCTCTGGACTTCTCTTCTGCTATAGTTCTTTGCTCTTGTGATTTAGAATCATTAACATTTGCAGTTTTTGCCAGCGGCTCTTCAATCATTCCCATTTGTGTCTGGATTTGACATTCTGTTTCTTCTCTCAGTTTAGTTTTCCCAGAGTAATCAGTCTCTGACAGTTGAAAACAGGTGCCTTTACCTTGTAACTTTCCTTGAAGAGAATTACTTTCTGAACGAAACTCTCCCAATTCTTTTTCGGTATCATTTTCTTCCTTAAGCTCTTTGCATGACACCACAGGTCTACTCGTCTCAGCCTTCTCCCGTAGCAGACATAGCTCTGTCAGAAGTTTTCTGTTTTCTTCAGTGAAATGTTTAACCTCCTTTTTCATGTTAATTAGTTCCAAATTGGATTTTTCTAAACAACTGACAAGTTTCTTTTTTTCACTCTTCATTTCTTCAAATGCTGTTTTGTAATGGTGGGTTTCTTCTTGGCCCTCCTTTATAGCTTCGTTTAACAATTCCTTTTCCAGATCAAGTCTATCTTTGAAATCCGTAAGTGAACAACGCAATGCTTCGATTTCCTCATTCTTTTCTGCAACCTCCTTCTTAGCTTCAATTCTCGATCTCTGCAGTTCCTCCTGGCTCATCTTGTAATCCTCTTCCCTTTTTTTAATAAGTGCTGCTTTCTCATTATTCACACGTTCAAGCGCTGCCTTAATGTCTATAGTTTCAGCCTCATACGCTTTCAGCTTTTTCTGTAGCTGCTTTATGTCCTCCAACAAGCTGCCCTTACATTGCTCCTGCTGTCTCAAAGAGTTTAAGTTGACTGTTTCTTCTCTTTCATCACCAAATTCAACTGCTATTTTTCTCAACTCTTTCTTTAACATTTCTGTTTCCTCCTGGAGTTTTGCATAATTACTTCGTAGTTCTTTTAACTCAGTGTCTTTACTTGTCACTGAAGTGATTGTGTTGACTGACTCTTTTAAGGATGCAGCCTGAACCTGGCTTCTTGGGTTGTCTGATTCCAAATTCCTGAGGTCAGCTGCTGCTTCTCCCAGCACTGCCTTAGGCGAAGCCAGCTCTCTTACCAGAGGGTACTCTAACTGATTCAAGTCAAGTTCTTTACATTTTGTTTGAAGAACTCCCCAGAGAGCTTTATGTTCTTGTTTGAGTTGCTCAAGGAAGGTTTTTTGGTCATCAAAATCTGCTGCAAGTTTAGTGTGTTCTTCTCTCTCTTTCTCAAATGTTTTCAAATCTTCTTTCCTGATCAAAAGCTCCCTCTGTAAGGCTTCTTTTTCTTTTTTTAATTGGTTCATGACATCAGTGCCATTGTTGGGGTCCAGACACTTCCTCCTGTCCCCAACACTTAAACCAGGCTCTTCAGAACTGGAATTTTTCAACAATTCTTCCTCCTTCTTAACTTCAGACTTCACCTTTTCAAGAGCTAAGAGCAGCTGAGAATGCTCCTCTTCATATGCACTTGCTTTTTCATCAAGCATGGACTGCATATGAGCAAGCATGCAGTCCTTTTCCTCTAAAGATTTTAGGTTCTGCTCACATATATTTTGTTTTTCAGCAATGACATCATTTAGTTCTGCAATATTGTCCTGAAGTTCCTCTAAATGTGAAGCTTTTGAAGACAAAATTTCAGTCAAATTACTTATTTTGGCATCTTTTTCTAAAAGTTGTTGCTTCAAAGTTCCAAGATGAGACTCAGAATCTTTATTTTGTACTTCAACTAGTTTCAGCTTGTCTGTTAACTCATTAACTTTCTTCAACAGCTCCTCTGCTTTTTTTTGCTCTTTTTCTATTTCTTCCTGTCCACTCTTTTCCAGTTTTCCAACTTTTTGCATTAGATCTCTTCTTATTATCAATGCTGCTTGAAGCTTCTTTTTCAGATTCTCTTTTTCCTTGCCCATTTTCTCAAGATTAAACTGCATCTCCTCTTTTTCATTCATTAAATCTTTAAACAAAGCTTCTCTACTGCTCAATGTAACTTGACTCTGTTCCAGTTCTTTCTTACACTCCTCAAGTTCCTGCAATACTCTGTTTAGCTCTCCTACAGAACTATTATGAACAGCTTCAAGGTCTTGCAGTTTGGTATTTAATGTTTTTCTCTCTTCAGAGAAATTCAGCATTTCATTAGACAATGATTCCATGATCTGGGTAATGGAACAGTCCTTTTCTTTCAGTTGCTGGCTTAGACCAGAAATTAAATCCTTCTGCTGATTCACCTGGGAAGTTAAGTTTTCAATGAGTTGATCTTTCTTCCCCATTTCTTCAAGAAGCCTTGCTACTTTTTTACCTTCACCATGCAGTTTTTCTTGATTGGTTCTTACTATTTCTTCTGATTTATTTATCTTGTCTTGAAGAAATTCAACCTGCTTATTTTTTTCTGCAAAAGACTCTTGCCTTTCTTGCAAGAGAGACTCTTGTTTACATAATGTTTCCTTGAGTGTGACCATTTCTTCTGACAGACATTCCATTTCAGATTTGTGTTTGGCCTTCATCTTTTCAATATCATCCTGCAGCAACTCCTTCTGCTTCTCAAGAGACTGCACGTTTTCTAATTCATCTTTCATGGCGTCTATTTCTTTCTGTTTTTCTGAAAGCAACAGTTGCAATTGTTCTCCTTCTGTCTCTTTGCTCAAAATAGTAGCAATCAGAGCAGAGAATTTTTCCAACTGAATTTTACTATCAGTTAGCTGCAGTTCAGAATCTGAAGTCTGTGCCTTCTTTTCTTTACATAAAAGCCTACTACTAAGTAAAGGAGACAAACTTTGAGTTAATTCCTCTTTTATAAGATCCAGCTCTTGCTGCAAAGACTGGATTTTGCTATCCTTTGATTTCATTTCACTTCCTAAACTGCTCAATTGCTCAGTAAGATTATTATTTTGTAAAGTTGCCCTATCGAGTTCTGTCACCCATTTGTTTTCTGACTCAAGTAGACTTTGTTCTAGAGTTTCAATTTTAAGTTCTAATTTAGAAAGTTCTTCACCCTTCAGACTAACCTGCATCTGTAACTTCTCTTTTTCAGTCTTCATCTGCAGTTTGACAGCATCTATCTGCATTCTTGAATAATTCTCACTCGTTTCTAGTTTTTCATTGATTCCTCGGAGCTCTTCCAATTTCTTTTGCAAATCACTTTGAGATGTAGTAAGCTGTGTGTTTTCAGCCATCAGTTTATCAGCATCTTCCTGCAATTGATTTTTTTCTTTCTCTAAAGACTCCACCTGGCATTGCAGACTACCTATTAAAAGCGCATTGTCATGGCAGTCTTGAGATGATTTGGAATTGACATTGTTCAACTCTAACTTCAAACCTTCTATGTTATCTGCCTGTTCAGTGCACTTCACACGCAGAGACTCCACAGCCAATTCTTTTTGCTGTAGTAGTTCTTCCCATGTATTTATTTGGTCTAGTGCTTTTTGGTGTTCATTTCTAAGAGAGTCAAGTTCATTTGTCAAAGAATCAATTTTCTTCTGATTAATATCAACCTTCTCGTTCTTTTCCTGAAATTCCTTAGTAAGGTTTTTCATGGCTGTACCACTTTTCTCTAATTTTTCTCTGAGAACCTCAATCTCACTAGAAAGAACATTAACGTTGCTATCTGCCAACTGTATACTGCTATCTTTCTCCTTTAAAGAATTAAGCAGTCCAGCAATAACTTCTTCTTTTTTCTCAAGAGCCGCATTCAACTCAGTTCTTAGTTCATACTGTGCTTCAATTTTCTCCTGCAGAGATAAAAAGGCATTTTCTCTCTCATGGACTAGTTCTTTAGATTTCTGTAGTTCTTGTGTGAGTTCATGTACCTGGCTTTTGAGCTGAGCAATTAAATTTGCCTTCTCTTCATCTTTCTTTGCTTTCTCCTTTAGAGTTTCGAGGAGACTTTTATTCTCCGTAAGAGATGACTCCTTTTCTGACAAGGACTGGTCCATCTCAAATATTACATTCTTCTGATGTTGTATTTCTTTTTCTAAATTCACCTTCGCTTCCTCCATCTCTACCACCTGTTTCTTTAAGACCTCACATTCATTCTCTTTCTCTTGTAGTTGCATCTTTAAGTTCTCACTAGATAATGAAATATTGTTGATAGTCAATTCTTTTTCTGAAACAAGTACTTTTAACTGTTCTGCTTCAGAGACTAAAAGCTCCAACTGTTTCTGCTGCAAAACAGAAGATTCCTGTACCTCAGAAAGCTGTGCTTTTAAACTGATGTATTCATCTAACTTTTGTTTTAAAGATTTATCCTTCTGTATAATCGAATCATTCAACTGGGATGATTTTTCTGTCACATTTCTAAGCTGATATTGAAGGTCAGAAATAACCTCCATATTCTCAGACAGTTGAACCCTAAGTACATCAGACTCTTCAGATTTATCTTTTAATAACTTTAATTCTTGGGCTTGCCTCTTAAATTCATTTTCTTTTTCCTGCATTGCATGTCTAAGCTGGCTGGTTTCAAAACCCAGGCCTTGTATTTGGTTTTGCAGATCTGAAATGATTTGCACGTATTGAGCTTCTCCTGCCATTTTACTATCTTTCATTTGCTGAATCAAAGTACCCTTTTCAGAAAGGAGAGTTTCTTTTTCTTCAATGGCAATTTTTAAGTTTTCTTTTTCAATCAAGAGGCCATCAATTTGGTCCTTCAGAGCTAAAATATTGTGACTTTGTTGGGACAAGTGTGAAGTTAAAGTAGTTACTTCGTCTGACTTCTTCATTACCATAACATTAACTGTTTCAATGTCTACTTTCAATTTTTCATTTTCTAGAGCTGCTGTATGTGCTTGTTGCCTTGCCAAACTAGTTTCAGACTGTTGCTGTACCAACTGTGACTGAAGAACGTCACATTCATGTGACTTCTCGCTCAATAAGCTTGAAAAGTCTGCCTTCTCATGCTTAAGCACATCCACTTCCTTGCTTAATAGCTGTAGCTGATTATTTAATGCTGAACTTTCTTCCATTTTTTCAGAAACTTGCCTATGAAACTTCTCAAGTTCTGAACCCTGACTTTTTACAGTCAGGTCTCTTTCCTCTATCAAGAGAGATAACTTTGTTTTTTCATCTTTAAGATTTTTAATTTCATCCTGCAACTCTACAATACAAAACTTACTCTCTTCCATTGCCTTATGTAATGAATCGTTTTGAAGGATTTTCTCTTCTAGAGACCTGTTCGCACCTTCAAAATCCAAAGTTATCCTTTGAATTTGTTCCTGCAGTAGTAAATTCTTTTCCTTACTACGGCTGAGCTCTTGGATTAGGCTACTGCACTCAGACAACTTATTATTTAACATCTCTTCTTTCTTTATTTCTTTGTCTCTAGTATCCTTCAGCTGAATGAGAAGTGATTGCATTTGTTCATGCAACTGTTGTGTCTGTTCCTTGCTCTCAAACAACTGATCAGCTAGCACATTACATTCCTTTGTTTTCTCCTGCAGCTGTTCTGCAACTGAATTTCCTTTTTGCTCGGCAAGTGTTGAAAGTTGTTCAATCTCTTTTGCCAGAGTGTTTTTATCACAATTGAGTACTGAAAGAGTTTTTTCATACTCAGCAGTGCTAACAGATAACTTATTCTCTATTTCTGCCACAGCCTGGATTTTCTTTGACAGTTCACATTCTTTTACATCCAGGAGTTTGGACAAATTCTCATTTTCACTGATTAGCTGCTCCTTCTCTTTTGTCATCATATCTATATTTTTTTTCAGATATTCATTTGCTTTTATTTGCTCTGCCAATTTTTCTTCCTTCCCTTCAAGATCTGCCTGCAATTGTGTATTAGCTGAAGCTTTCTCCCGTGTCTCTATTTCCATCTTGTTAATTTGTTTATGTATTTCATTTAATTGGTTATTAAGTTCTTCGCAACATATCTCTTTGGCTTTCAGATCTCCAGTTAATTTAAGTTTAGTCTCTTCATTTTGCTGCTCCAAAACCCCAAGCTTCTCCTCCAATGAAATAATGAGCTCTTGTTTCTCTTGTAATTCTTTTTTAATCGTTTCCTGATGTTCAGTATGTTCTATAAGCTTCCTAGATAACTCAGCCAACTCTTCATCTTTTTTAGCATTTTCCAAAACCAGTTTGTTGTAGGAATCTTTAATTGATTTTAACTCATTTTCAAGTGTCTGTGCTTTGCTCTCTTTCTCTTTAAGCAAATTGTTCCATTTTTCCTTTAGAGTATTGTTTTCTGCAAGCTGAGATTTCAAATGTTCAGTTTCTTTTCTTTGTTTATCCTCAGTTTCTTGCAGCTTTTCACATGATCTATTAATTTGTTCTTTCAGCAAAGTAATTTGTGACTCACACTCCGCAAGTTTGTTATGGTATGCAACACTGTTGGCTTTGATTTCAGAACGGAGATCCTTAATTGTAATGCTGTTCTCACTGCTTTGTCTTATTAATTCCTCATTTTCTTTGGTTTTAGCTTCATTCTCAACTCTAACTCTTTCTAGCTCTAGTCTCATTGTATTACTTTGCTCAGAAAGGACAGATATCTTCATGCTTGCATCTCTTACATCAGCTGTCTGTACTTCTTTCAGTAAATGAGTTTCCCTTTCAGCCTTTGATAAAGCCTCTTCCATCCTTTGTATTTCTTCCTCTTTGCATTGCACTTGATGCTTCAGGATGATAACCTGCTCAGAATACTCTGTCATATTCAAAGACAGGAGAGATATCTCCCTGTCTTTTTCTGCCAGTGCTTCTTTAAGATTATCAATTTCTCTTTCCCGCTTCTGGAGATCTTGAATAAGTTGAGATCTTTCCTCTAAATGGCTCGTATTCAATTTGTCAAGCTCTTCATTTGTCTGGTCCAGATCCAGCTGCATTGATTCTACCACGCCATCTTGTTTCAGAGTCTAAACATCAAGAAAATAATGTTACAAGAATACTTTGAACATATGTTAGAGGGAGAATGGAAGTTACACTCCACATGTAGAACGAGTCTCTAAGGTAATCAATCTGTACCCAACTGTATAGTCACAGGATAACCATGTTATTCTTTAGATTGTTTTAGCATACAGAAAGTTTAGAGTATGAAATTTATAGCAGCTAATGCTGTTATTTTGCTGATATTTAAATAGGCCATGTCGAAAGAACATAAAATTTCTTCTCTTGCTTTAATGAGTTACCTTTTCCTTCAGTGTAGCAACTTTTTCTGTTAGATCACTGATGACTGCTTTCTGCTCAGCGTTCTCCACTTCGTAGACACTGCACTTCTTTAAGGCTTCGTTCAGCTTAGTATTAAAAGTAGAAGTCAGTGTGATAGGAATATATAGAACTACATTAGAATTGTTACATTAGAGTTACAATATTGAGTTTACATAACAGTGGAGTTTATATTTTGAAATTAATATATGAGGATAACTTATCACCCCAATAAAATATAAATACTTCCATGTCAAGCTCTGAGTCAGGGCTAAAAAGAATCCTTACACCCAACTTAAAGCAAAGCAATTACATAAAGCGAACAAAACTGTAAAAAACAGAGCAAAAACCTTCAGATAGGGAAAACAGCAATATTGCTCCTGGGGCACAAACATAAAGTTATGGCTAATGGTTGCCAGTTCTAATAAATTAAGTACTACTTACCAATAACTTCAACTTACTTTTTGCTCAGTATGCCCAAACTTTTCACCAAGCTCTTTGTTCAGAAGATCCTTTTCTTGAAGCAGTTTCTTCAAACTTTCAATTTGTTCTAGTTTTTCTGCTATGCTCAACAGTTTTTGTTCTTTTTCTCCAAGTGAAGTTTCAAGGAAGCTATTTCTGTCACTTAATCTAAGAAGAAAATACATATTTAGATATTTTAAAAACAAAGATTGCATTAAGCTTTTTAGACTTATTAGTCCCAAACTGTGTTCCCAAAAAGAGAATTATTTTTGCTTCCCATTTAAAATTTCAAGTACAAAAATAACATTACCGCAAACAGAAGCAACAATAAAGTAACTCTTTTTGAAGTGTCTCAAACAATTATACTTCTCATTAGAACTTTAAGCTTAAAGCAAAGAAAGCTAATCCTGTAGGGAGTTGTAAAGAATCTTATTTTACCCTTTAAGCTGCTCATTCAAGCCAGAGATCAGAATTTGATGCTTTTCCACATCTCGTGTTTGTTGGTTGCGTAATTGGGTGAGTTGAGTTTGCAAACGTTCATTTTCATTCTGCAGCAAAATAACAACAAAGAGGATCATCACACACAAACACCCAGAACAGCATAAGATAACCAGAGCCATGAAAATCTGACTCTTCAGATTTACATCCTACACATTCTAGCGATTTAGCAGATAGCAGTGCAAAATACAACACTAATATCACAAGTTCTAACGTGATATTAAATCAAACAGAGACAACCCCCCTTTCAGAAATACCTCCTTCAGCAATGCTATCATAGCATGAACTCAAGGATGATTGCTGTATGCCCAAAACAACACACACACTCATACTGTGTTAAGGCAGCTTACTTATCTTAACAGAGGAAGCTACTGCTTTGAAAAAACACTGTCCTCATCGGTTTGAAGGCAGTACCAAACTTGGAATATTTTTTTGCCTATTTTTTAGGTTGAAGGAATGCAAAAACCTGCATATGGGGGGTTGTGGAGAAAAGAAAAAGGAAGCAACCTTCATTCACACAGCTTTTTTTTTTTTTTTTTTTTTAAAAACACAGTACAAATCTCCTACTCTAGCCAGATCCACTGCACCAATTCAAAAATAAAACCACAAAAAAAAGTCTGACAACAGCAACCAAAAACCAAAAGCAGAACACATATCCAGAACCAACAGCAAAGAGGACAAACATGGCAAACTTGTCACCTCTAATGAAAATAAGCTAGCATTCTGGAGGAGGCAGAACACACCTGCACCGCCCTCAATAGCTGCCCTTCTTCATCTACACCAAACGTTACCTGTATTGAAAGGCTTTGTTACAAGATTCTCAGGTAATAATTACTATAAGGTTGTTTTTCATCTTAAAATCATTAATTCTTTTTTATATATCTGCAACTTAACAGATAAACAACTATGAATAATTCACCACGCCTGAAGGAGTTTGATTAAGAGATCAGTGGTGTCATTTAGTGAAAATAAGGTTAACAAATTATCACAGTAACTTGTCAATCAGGAAATATTAAAAATAACTTTTCTGATAAATATTTACTTTACTGTTCCTTTTGGCGCCCTCATTGAATAATTTTACAATATAAATATACATCAAATCAATATCTGGGGGTTAGATTGTGTATACATTAAATTATTATTTTTATATATTTACACAGTTCTTTCCTATAAATGTATGTATAATAAAAATAATAATATGGACACACACGCATTTATATAAAAGAAACTTGAGGGATATAAGAGGGAGACTTATCTAATTCTAGGCCTTCTGACAAAGGCCCCCTACGCAGGACAAAGAAAATCACGTTGCTTTTTACTATGTTCCTAATACAAATAACAAAGCTTACTTCCAAAGAAGTTACTCTGTGTGATGACTTTTACTTTTGCTAAACAGAAGTGACAGGCTTCAACTTCAGAGCATAATATAATATGTGTACACCCTTTGCCAACATAATTATGAAGTATAAAGCAGGGTTTAGACTTTCTTCTAGCTGCAAATTGACATTCCTGCCTTATTGTAGGCTATGATTTTTAGACTATAAATGCAGACTAAAATGATTCTCTTATATCACCAGGTTTTACACAACTACAAAAGCTCACCTGAAGAGCCTCCATTCTACCTTGAAGCTGCAATCTATCTTCCAAATCCTGACAACGTTCTTCTAGAAAAACAATTTGTTCCTGCAGTTGATTTCTTTCCAGTTCCAACTCTTCAACCACACTCCGTAAACCTACTTGGGTCAAAGAAGAAAAATGATCTCAGGAAAGGTCTACTAAAATTCATTAAGTCTAGAAATAGTTTCCACTTGTTATTCATCACTCTCACCAGTGCTGGGTGCAATCAGATCTCAACCATTTCCAGTGGAAATGCCTGAGGCCCTACATTTCCAAAAATGAGATGGCAAAAGTGCCCTTAACTGTTGAAAAGCCAAAATAAAGCTGCATAGCTCAAGAACTGGGAGAACCTGGCAGAAATATTCTAAACAATATTGTGGCTCAATCAATAGTGTGGCTCATGTTACTTTCATCGTAAGTTAATGGCGTACTTGGAGGATCGGATCTTAAGCAATTATTAATAAACAAAGTAAACTGGTCTGGATCAAAATTTGCAAGTGAGTCTATTTCATTTTAACAATAAGCTCTATCTGCAGCCATAACCACTGATATAAAAACATTTGCATTAAAAAAATAAGAATTAGATTTTTAAATTAAAAGCATACAGCAATGGAATGCAATTCTGTTTTGCAACACAACTGTTACACAGATTGGAAACACATTCACAGGAACAAGACTCATAACTTAAAAAACATGTAGGATATTTCAAGGGCACTGAGGCTCAACCAATTCCAGTGTTGAGTCATATTTATATTCTACTTCTGCACCAAAACTAGGCAGTTCATCCAGCACGCACATGCTTCAAAATAAAAAGGAAGAAAACACAAGCCAAAAAAATTCAACAAAGATTAGAGTACACCACAAATGGGTTGTTAGTTGAATTTGAAAACAAAAATAGACACAAAATATAGATGTCGTGCATGCTTTAATAAACTGTCTAGTCGCTATCACACCTGCATTAGGTGAAGTGTACTCTGGCCACCAACCTCCCATATTTTCTCCTTCAGCTGCATCAGTGCTATCCAAGGTGACATTCAATTCTTGAAAGCATTGTTTCCTATCAAAGTTGTATTCTTCCTACGCACAAAACACGAGAATGAAGTTTAATTTAAAGAAGAAAGGAAGCAAGGGTAAAATACACATGTTGTTCTTAAAAGCGTAGTTTCAATTAAAAGCCCTAAAACTCAGCGAGTGATTCAGGTGCCTAAATATAAGTACAGGGGATTGCTGTGGACACTAGGGTAACCTGCCCAGCATCCAGCTATCTCCAGAAAAGCCAAGTCTCCCACAGGTTTTGTATGATTTCTGCCAGGCCTTTGAAGACACCCTCAGGCATCTGAGAGGCCAATGGATAACTATCTTTGGATACCTTAATTAGTCCCCTGATTTCTACAGTTAATTAAGGGTTCTCTGAATCTCAGGGTGAAGTATCGGAGTTAACTAAACATTAAATCAGTCTTCCAGTGGTATCTTAAGGTGACAATGACATCCTAATCCTTCTTACAAACGTTTATCATTTTTTCGTGCAAGTTACAGAACCAACCACCTAGAAACACGCTTGAATGAGCTGACACTACTTACTACTTATCCAGTAAAGCTCCACCACCAAAGAGATTTGCAGAGATTGTATCTAAGTCAAAAACGGCCTTATGCTGCTAAGCATGTGAATTGCTCCAGAGGGAAGCTCATTATTTTTCAGTGTAAAATTGACTCACTCAAGGAAGAGAGAGGTGTGATGCCATCGGAACTTCTCGTCTTCTGGCCACATCCACAATCATTAAATTTACCCAAGTTTTCAGTTATGTGACTAATCTAAGTTCTTAAGCCCTTAATGTTTTAAAGTGTAAATAACAGTAATAAATAACAGTACTTTCCATATTTTTATTAATACACAGGTAAAAAATAAACTCTTGTCTCTTTTAACCCACCTGAAGCTTCCTGCTGGTCTGATTGCTTTTTCTTCTTGCCTGCTGCAGCCTGCCCATTCCTTGAACTGTGGTCAGTTCCTCCTCCAGCTCCTGTTGCCCTGAGACTATGGCTGGATCAGAGCAGCCAGGAAAGAACCAGTCATCCTCAATCAGTTTTGTGCCACAGGAAAGCAATTACATTTATATCAGACACTATTACACGAAGAGAGACCAGGGACAGGCTGAAGTCCCTATGACTGACTGACAGGAACAAGATTAAAGAAGCAATCCACTGCATTCACCTTGTGATTTCCCTCCAACATCATTATGTAGAACATTAAGAAAAAAGTCTGCATATCTCACTAAGAAGCAGCAAACTGAAGTCTAACTTTACTTCTTCACCAGCTCTAAATGAAGACTTTATACAGGAGACTGGAAAGGGTGAGGTTATGCTGATACTAAAAAAAAGCCAACCCATTAAAACGCCAAATTACAGCTCATTTCAATTTACCAGGTTAAAATACACCTTGTTTGTATGATAAAGGCACCAGCTGAAACAGCTGCAGTTTTTATAATCTGAACAATCACATTTGTTTTTACGGAAATGACACGTGTCCTTTTCAACTTTAATTTTAGTATGAGCTACAAAGCCAGAAAACCTGAGGAAGTCACAAGCATGTGTTACACTGCAAACTGGCATCAAACCATCTTATCATAAATTAATAATGCCATTCTTTTTAAAACAAATACAGAATCACTTGTAAATAAACACACTGAATAAATTCAGAATATGAAAGCTCAGATATGCATTCTGTTCATTGTTAGAAGTGATTTTTCATTTAAAATACATTCCCATCTGTTTTGTGATATGACAAAACATGTTTGGGGTAACAGATTAGGAAATAGATGTTTCATGCAAAGCAGACAAAACAGAACAGCCAGTGAAAAGAAATGAAAGTCAAGGTGGCTCCATACTTTAACTGAAAATTAGATTAAATAGATAATTACAAATTTAGCTTTCAATTTAACCACATCACTCCACAGTCATCCTCACAGCATCAAAATTCAGAGAACTCATGTCAATGCATCTGTGAGGGAAACACCAAGAGCTATTAGGAGATTCAGCCCTACTGGGAACGCTCAGCTTTCATCCGAGTTGTCCAAGGATTACTTATACCACAAATTTCAGTAACACACAATTCTGTAGCACCTACTAGATTTAAATTCTTCCTGTAAGATTTCAAAACTACATACTTAACTTCTTGTCAGAACAGATTAATGACCTTTTTATAAAGAGTAGGACTACTAAGTTGGATTTTACTTCTGGTTTTAATTACATGTTGGCTTCTGGCACCGTCACTTTACCAGCATTTACTTTACACACCTTTGTTTATTTTCGAGTATAAATTCTACAAAATATTTTTTTTTAATATTTTTAATCATTATACATGCTTCTTCAAAGCTGTAAAAATAAATGCCAAATTTTAGTCACATGCCTTAAACCTCTATTTACAAAACTGACTGAAGTCGGTCAAGCAATTCAAGGAGCAAGCATTCTTGCAGGTAAGAATGTAAGCCTTTCTGTAGGGGGGGGAAATAAATAATTCAACTTCTTGGAAGTTGAAATTGAGGTAATCTGTTTTTAAATATAATCACATGAACAACACACTGCCCTTTAGGAACCCAACATATTTAGGCTCCTAATTATTTGATAATGAAAAAAGAATGAAATTACCATCGTCACATGAAAAATGGAAGTATAGAAATCAGAGCTTTAGAATGATCTAGAACACTTCCAGCTAAATTCAACATTGCTTTAACAACAATTAGTAAGTGAATCCATTTTCTAATGCTTTACAGCAGCTGAGGCAGCTTTTCATTTGCAGTTATATCTAACAAAAACTGAAAAACTTCCCAGAACATCTTTCTCCAGATACACACTGCATTTAAATTAACTAATAACGTGTCTATATTTCCTTGTGTCACTATTCACACTAAATATTACAATCTCGAGTGGTTTGCAGAGGAAACCCAGCCTATAAACGTATTCAAAACTGTCACCCTCAATGCTTTTTTAGCTCCTCACACATTCAACCCAAAAGAGACCTTACAAGGCAAGTTGTCACAGACTGTGATGGAAAAGTAGTGAGTTTATATATTGTTTAAAATACTGGCCACTGATATTAATGCACACAGAGTTCTGTGATTTGTGGGATGGAACATTTTTTAAAAAAAAAAAGAAAGACTGAATTTCAAGTACTAAGAACATTTAAATTATTTTGATTCTGACTTAGTCACAACCACCTGCAGAAAGCCAACTAATTTTCCTCTAGATAAGGTTACAGCATAATATGGAGTCAGCTGATAGTACGAAGAAAATGAAGAAAGATGACTCTTAATACAAATGAAGAAACAGGTATCGCAAGGCAGAAAACAAATCAAGTTAAAACCAGCATTTGTTACACGTATTGCTAAAAACCACATACCATCAACAGCAAATCTTATAAGGTACTGTTGGCGATTTCCTCAAAAGAAGCAACAACAGAAGAAATCAGCAACAGTACATTACAAGTTGCCGTTGCTGCAGGAACCTGCATGCACAAAACTGATGGGAAACTGTTCTCGCTGGCTGACCAAATCGCAGTGTAGGGTAGGAGTGGAGGGGGAAGGGACGCTGAGTGCTCATCAGGTGTAACGGCAGGAAAAAAGAAACAGAAAGGTCATGCTTATCCCAAGGGGAAAAAAAAAAGGCAAAATTAAGCACGGACTCACGCAGATGAAATTTTACAACTGTTATTAATATTGCATGTGGTATTTATGCATCTGTAGTTACCACAGATGAGATAACATGACGGGAATATTATTCCCCTTCAAATCCAAAGCATTACATGCGTAAATCGCTCAAAAAGAGCAGATGTGATCCTTAAAACATTTCTATGGTTACATACTGAACTTCCAAATTGATTGTGTAAATGAAAAATAATTCAATCGCAGATTAAAAACAGAAGGCTCAAATTAACTAACTGGACTAATTATGACAGTAGGTGGTGCACATTAAAATTTGCCATTAATCTCCATACAGTTAACTAACAGGACAAAAGTTATACTACAATACTAGATGGCATGGAAAAAAGCAGTAAAAACTCTCTGGAATTTAACCAGACTTCTAAGTTTTAATAGAAGCTGCTTTGCTTTCTCATAATCTGTTTTATTAATCATTTAGAAAACTATAAAACCTGAGATTACTTGAAATGTTATTTTCTGTAGGTAATTTTTTTAACTAGCTCCAAACCATTGCCAGTTAATGTTATTTGTTGACCTCTACAAGTGACACTTCCTACCAGATTACTAAATATTCTAAAAATGTTTCTCATTACTTACATTTAAAGAGAAACTCTGTCTCAGGTACATTTTACTGAAGCACCACCCTGACTCATCAAATCCCAACCAACGCTGTAGTTCCCTACACCTTCACTGCTTGTTCTAGGCAGGCAGATTTAATATTTCAATGGTGAGCTTTTTATCATTGATCATTCATACGCAGACAATAAGCCTTTGGAGTAAATTCAAGCAGTCTTAAGGAGCAGCAACTCAGATGGCAAACAGAACAAGCACATCTCCTCATAAAAACAATACAAAAAAGATGTATGGAAAACAGACTCGCGGAAACAGGAGAAAGTAGAAATCGCAAATTTAAGCAATTTCACTGGCTATACAAATCTTATGACTACAGAAATGAGTCATGGTGGTGTGCTACCAAACACAGATATGTATCGTGTATAAATACAATAATTTTATCGCAAATAGAACAATTCACCTTCTCTCTCCTCTTCGATCTGAGCCATTCTCAAGGCCATAGCAGATTTCTCTTCTCTGACTTGATCATGAGACTCCTCTGACTCTGCTACATTTTCTTGCCATTCCAAGAGCTGACTCTGCAATTCATCCACACTACCCGATTCGCTGGCCTAACAACAGAAATTGCACACAAAAATATATTTAACAAGTCCCACTGCGAACGTAAATAACGTTTTAGGTTGGCAAACCACAGAGAAAACAACCCATTATAATTCACCACTTTGCATAAATAACAACCTGTGACAGTGATGATAACTGCTATTATAGACGATGTAAAAAGCAAGCCTCACCACTTCACAAAATATCGAAAAAAGCTACTGCCAGTTGCACTTCTGATCTGAAATATTTTTAAACAAAAAATAGCTTTTTTAACCAAAATATTTTTATTGCACACCTTCATCTTAGCAATGTTTCAAAGTAAAACAATATTCAACTGTCTTTAAGTGGATAACAGATCTCCGTGAAAAGAATAAAAATGTTTCTGCCTTCCCATCAAAATAAACACTCTAAGATTTTACCAAAAACCCCATATTCTTCATAAAATTTGGGAAAAATAATTTTTTTAGCAAAATCTAATTAACTGTTTCAGACTGGTTCTGCTGCTAGGGCTCCACAAAGTTACCATGATTAATGTATACTGTTAATTCACCTGAAGCCCTTTGGCAGAATTCTGTTATCTGGACCTGTGTATTTGTCGAGGTTACAGCTATTATTGCCCTGTGAAAGCTATTCATATTGTATGTGAAGTAACAGACACACTTTGATGCCTCATGTTAAATGTAACTAAATAAATAGTAAACTGCTTGGAAAAAATATATTTTAATAACTTAAGGTATGTGGAAAAGTTAGTAGAGATTTTTTTTTTTAAAGTAATTCAAAACCTGTCAGCTTGTTATCCAACTGAACAGCTACTGACACTCACAACTCCATATATCACTAGATTAATTTTCAGCTCCAAAATTCAGGTAACGCGCTTTTTGAAGTCCAATTAGCACCATTTGAGTTAATCAGTAACTCATCCAAATAAATGTTAAAGCTAACCTGTGAAGCTGCCCTTTTTGTAACTTGGTCAAGATCAGCTTGCAATTTCCTTTGCTGCTCTTCATAGACTTCCAGCTTGGTCAGCAATTCTTCTACAAAAACATAACAAATTTGGCTCATTAGACACAAAATTAATAGGAAGATCAAAGAAAATTTAAAAGAAAGATTCAAAATGAAAATTCAGATGACAATTCATTTCAGTTAGAAGACGTCTGTTGGGCTGTGTTATCCATCTACCCGTGAAAGTGACTTCTTGATTATTAAATATTGATAAGCGCTTTAAATCTCACCTGCTAACAATTTAGACTGATGAACAGAAAACTCTACCGTTTCTCATTTATAGAAAGGATGTCAGAGAAAATAACGCAAGGTGAAAGAAAAATCTCACACAGAACTCTACGTTAAACTAGCGGAGGTTTTAAGCAAAAAATTGCTCTCAAATCGTTACAGAAGAAAAATATTTGAGATAATTCTTAATTTACTGGAAACTCAATACTCTCAAAAGGTTATCGTATATACTCTAATGAATTTTCCAAGTATGTTTGGTCTCATTTTTCCTCCTAAGAAGGTGCCTCTTCCACTTCTTGGAAGTTTAATGTGCAGGTAGATTTCGGGAAGGAAAAGCTGAGCTGTAACTCTGACTTAAGTACTCTTTGCTATTGTTCAAAGCTGCATGAAGTTATTTCAGAATCTATTTTTAAAAATACACTTTGAAAATTAAAATGAGAAAGTTCGTTTATCTTTGTCTCTTTACTTTGAATCACCTGCAAATGAAAAACAGATTTTCTTTTTTTACCATTTTGAGTTCTGATTTCATATAACGATTGCAGTTTTGACTGTAGTTCTTCATTTTCAATTTCTAGTTCTGAGACACGATCGTTTAAGGCAGATACATCAACATTCTTTGATGAAAACTAAAAGAAAAAAATAGTTACGAGTTTTTGAAATGCACCAAAACACCAGAAACACAGCAAAGTTAGTGCAACTCCTTTTCTGATTTTTAGTAAGATTTAGAATAGCTGGTTTTCTAATATTTGGCAGTGCCATACACTAGCTAATCTCTAACAGATTTACTCCCAAATGCTGGTAACACCAGTTTGTACTATTTTTTGTTAATATTTATACTGTATCAATGCTTTATGTCCATTCAATTTCTATACATTTATCCATATATAAAGATACTTTGAATAAATTATTTTAATATTCTATTCACCACATTATTTTTTTCCAGTCACATTGCCCAGCACAGAACCTTACATTAAAGGCATGTAATATTAACCATGATGTTACACATACATTTTTTAGTTCATCCTCCAGTTGTTTGATTCTTGATTTAGACCAAGCCTTCATTTTCAGAAACTTTGCTTCAGATTTGCTGGCCTCTTCCGTCTTCAATTTCACTTGTACTTAAGAAACAAGACAGAAAAACTTATTTAAAACTCTAGAAAGATTATTTATACAAGACCTGTGTTTAATTCCTTTAGCAATCAAAGTTATACACTTACCCAAGACAACCACATTTATAGAAAAACACAACAATAAGAGATGTAGTGAGAAATGTACAGTTCACGTGGTTATCTTGGTATTCCTATAACCCTCATTATGATAGTTTCTGAGCACAGATACTTTTTAGTAAGTGTGGCAATAACTTTTCCACCAAACATAATGTAGTTCTACTTGCAAGAGGTAGGAAATTGGCGTACAACACGTAACAGTATGGGGCAAAGGAACCCTTCACACCTAACAACTGTTCAAACAGGATACCTTCCAAATCTTCCATCTTCTCTTTTGCTATAGACTCCAGGTCTCCAATTTCTTTTGAGTTAGCCTGTCCACTACCAGTTAATTCTGCCACTTGTTTCTTAAGCTGAAACAGGGCCTGATCTTTCTCTTGCAGCTCAGTTTCATGTTTCTCTTGAATTTCATGCAGTTCAGCGTTATATTTCTCCTTAACTTTCATCATTTCAAGCTCATGTTTCTCCATCATGTCTCTTAACTGGGCTCTCATTACATGTTTCTCAGCATCCAGTTTAGACTGGAGGTTTTCTTTTTCGGACAGAAGACGTTTCAGGTTTTCATTAATCTCCTGTCAAAAAAAAAAGAAAACACAAAAAACCACCTTTATTTTTTAATGCAAAGTATTTTATTACCACTTTCAAATATTATATCTGTATTCCTGCATACATTATAATCATAAATCAGCGCTACTGTTGGTCACCTGGCTCTACTACAAAAGCTACTCAGCTCTGACTTTCCAGGACAGAAGTGGGGACCTTCAGCAAAACAGCATCATTATTTGAGTGCACACTATATGCAACCTCTCCCACAAGTGAAAATGGAGCAGAAAAGAATGTTTGGTTCTATGGAACATAAAAAAATAAAAACCAAAATGGAAGCAGATCCCTAACAGTGATCCCAAAGATTAAGAATGCTCACTGCAGGGGCACCCAGGCGTTGTCCCTTCAAATCCATTCAAATTAAAGTTGGCAAATGGATCTAGCTCTTCTTTACAACATTTTGTTGCTAACTAGTTTTCTGTTCATGCTTATTCTACTTTTACTGCCTTTACATTAGTTATTTTAATACAGAAAAAAAAGGTATAAAAGATTACAGATCACTGTAACAAAGCAGTCTGCTCACATTAGATCTGCTGTTCAAAGAAAAGCTACTTTCATGGTACATAAACCTAGGAATATAAGCTGCCCAAGTAGAGAAGCTGTCCAGAACAGCAGAGGGAACATTTCCACAACATCCTTATGTAAAAAAGCAAGACTTCCTGCTATTTCAATACTAAAATTGAGATTCCAGGTACACTTTAAAGTGCTTTAAGTTCATGCTGTCATAGTCAAATGTTCCCTCTCCCCTCAAGGTGTGCATTTCTGTCCTCTCAATGCACTAGCACTAGGTACCGTCAGTTCCTGCAGAGCCTCAGTGTAGGAAGATGCATCTAACCCAAAAGGAAAAAAACACCAACAAAACCCTCCATAGGCAGAAGGCATAACAACTGGGATGGACAAACAAAACAGGCTTGAACTACCATGGATCTTAACTACCTGAGCAGGATATCTACCTGGGTACACAGCTGAAACTATTTCTACTAAGATTTTGATTCTGCCAGCCCTCTTGGTAGGCAGAAAATTTATTGGAAATAGTACAGCTAAAACACTGGACCTGGCACCCCAGACAGGCTACGATGTGCCTGCAGCAGAGTCCCAAAAGCCTGAGGCTGCAGCGTCCTCCTTTTACATTGCTGAACTGAAGGAGCAGCACTCAAAGACTATAAACAGAGGTCATGCTATGTGCTTAAATGCAGAGAACCTTGATTCCTTGATTTTGCAGGCAGCAGAAATACAGCTGAAGAAAAGGCACATTACTAGAAAAACACTCTCGGGGCGGGGCTGGAAAGCAAGCCTCAGTTTTGAGGCTCACTCCAGTTTTTAACTAGAGAAGCTGAAATCTCTCGTCAGCAACAAGTCTTTCCTACATGGCAAGTTCCCAAAATGAATCAAGACAAACTATGGGCAAGAGCTGACACTTTTATATCCTATGGACTCTACCTCTCCTTTAAGTTCATTCCCTAACTTAGCTTTATATCTGTTTGCAACCACAGTTGTGCATTCTTAGCACATGTCAAAGCCTCCTAGAGACCTGCCTAAATATGTTATGCAAAATTATCTTTTGTGCACATCCAACAGCTTTTTGAACTTGTGATTGACGTGATGAGTTTAGCTGCGCACATACGCTGTTTCTTACATTCAATTGCTGGTCCTTGGCATCCAGTTCTTTCTGCAAGACATCTATCACCTGTGTCCTTCCCAGCATGACTTCTTCCTTTTCATGAAGCTTCTGCTTCAAGGCCTTTAGTAGCTAGCAAGAAAAAAAAATAATCAAGCAATCCATAAATGAGTTAAAACTTGCAGAAGAGAAAGAAAAAGACTTATCTTTGTTTTTCCAAGCAGACATCTGAACTGCACAGCAAAGGTTAGTAATTACATGATTCTGAATTCCCATGTCTAACTAAATCAAAGCAAGCTGTTGAGTTTCCAAAGCAACATACCTGTTCCAGGTCAGCACTTGCATCAGATTTAGCAGCTAATTTAAAGAGCTCCTGCTCATGCTTTTCTCTCTGTGCTTCCAGTTCCTTTTCCTTTTCCTGGATAATATTTTGAAACACACGTACCTAAAAACACACAGAAAATAAATACGAAACCAGTCCACAAAGGTGTAGTAGAAGTACGCTGAACTGTCTAACTAAAGGTACAGCAGGATAACGTATTCTACCTTAAGTCTGAATTTTGCTTCCACGTAATAGTAAATACACTTCCATCAGTGAGTACTGATGTCCGTGGTGCATGTGGACAGACCTCCAACTTCCAGAAAGTTTGTTTCAATTCCACAATAAACTTTAAATAAGAAGCATGGTACCATTCGTTTTTGTTTAATATCATATATCCTCACCTTTCTTTTTTGGATGCCATTGTTCCGAGACTTCTAATTTCTAAAAGATTGCACTGTTGCTAGAAATGAACACGAAGTTTCTATCAATTAAGCCCAAGTGGCAGCTTTGAAACCTAGCTGCCTCCTCCTCAAAAATCTGCAGTCTACCTCCAGCATGTCTTTGTTAGCTAGCTTACAATTTTTATAAGAACTGGGTATAATTTTTGGAATCTCACAAATGAAACTTTGAATAAACTCACATAAAGTCCTACCCAGATTTATATCCGAGTGATGACGTGCTCACCAAAATGGCTTTTACAGTCTCAGCTGTTTGTCCTTTTCTTTCTTTCCTGTATCAGAACTTATTCCCTGTGTGTTACCGAACAGGTGTGGTCATGTTCAGGATCAAAAATAGCATTTTTGTTACAGATAAAATAAACTCAGACATCAAATGATGTGGGAAATACTAAGATGAATAGTGTCATACATGGTAGAACTCAAACGCTGAGAGATCAGGCACATCACATTAAAATTTGAGATTTTGCGTCCAAGGGAGCTGGAAGAGCCTGGTAACATCAAGGAATGGGTAACACACTCTCTAGTGCCACCTTTTTTTTTTTTTTTTAAGTATTATTTAACAGCGTTGTTGTTTGTCTTGGCCTGTTCATCAGCTGCTAACTTCTAGAAAAGTTTCCCATAAGTACACCAAACTTCTTCACCTATTTTTCAGTCAGGAGGAAACCACAATTTTTTTCCCTGCTCTCACACTAAAGAGTGCCAGACAGCTCACAGCGCAAGTGAAAGCGATCTGCCAAACAGCCATTTGTGCCAAGAATGATTACAGTAATCCAAACACAATGCCAGCCACGGCATGTCTGCACTTTTGCACCTTCAAACGTAGCGCTACAAGAAAGAGAGGTTTGGAGGTTTTTCAGCTAGAATTCTGCACGATTCATTTCACTGTTACACTCTAGCTCCTCCAAGCCCAAACACCAGCCGTATCCTTAAACTCCTTCCTCGCATAAAACTTTCAACTTCAATTATGATCAGCACAAACCATCTACTGTGTCATTATTCTCATTTCATCTGATGACCATATTGATTTTTCCTCAAGAATCACAGAATCATTAAGGTTGGAAAAGTCCTCTAGGATCACTGAGTCCAACCGTCAACCCAATACCCCCAGGCCTCCTAAACCAATCATCCCAATGAATCATCCCAGATGAAAAATGGCATTTATTACCTATTGAGATAGAAACATTAGAGCCAAGAGACTGCTGCTGCCACCAAAGAATGTAAATATTTTTAAAGTGTGTTTACTTACATTTTCCATATATGTAGCTTCTTTTCCTTTGAAATGCTCTTTTTCTTTGCTCTGAATATTTTTAAGGCTCTCAATCTGTTCCTGGAACAAGCTACATTTTTCTTCACTTTCTCCAACCTTCTTGGTAAGGTTCTGAACTAGAATCTGCAGGCTCTGTAGTGATGACTCTTTAACAGCCAGCTGATTCTTTAGAATGCAAATCAAAAGACAACTAAAAGAATGGACCCAGAAAAAAGATAAAGCAATCATCATGAAGCCACCTCCTAGCCCTTCCCTCAGTTAAAGCAACATTAAACTCAAAATTCAGGCTTGGTTTTAACTTGAATGAAATTTGTCAGCAGATTCTGAAATCGATACTAATACGTACAAATAGTACTGACAAGTAAATAAATATAGATCTACTGACATAAATGAAAATAATTAGTAAAGAATTTTTATTCGCATCAAAAAATGCAGAGGATTTGTGCTTAAGAGAAGGATTCCCCATCTAACGCATCAGAATTCGTTGATTCCTTGAAACCTCTATGGAGATTTTATATTTGAGCTGCTAATATACCTTCAAGTCTTCATTGGGCAAGAGTATTTCATTGGCAACGCCACCTGACCCACACGCTTGCTGTAAATCGATGATATAAGCATCTCTTTCAGCTAACTTCTTTTCCTTCTCTGCCAGCATGGCATCCATTTCAGTCCCACGACAGCGCTGGGCCTCCAGTTCAACACTCTGAAAACAAAAAGACAGCATTGCTCATAATCTGTATTTCCACCATATACCGCACAGAATGGTTTGCATTATTTCCTTATTGCCTGCTTTAGGGTATTAGGGAAAAAAATTACAATCAAATTTATAACCTGGTTCAATTTTAAGTATAATCTTTAATTCCTGAGCCTTTCACACGCATTCACATTCCTGCCGCTTTCCACAGCCAACAGGCACGTCCACAAAATAGATCACTGCACGGAACAGCTACAATCCATAGCGTGAAATCATCCCTTGCCTATAGTTCTTCCCATTATGACTTACTTTTGCAACAAAAAAAATCATAATAATTAAGCAAAACAGCATTTTTCTTCTAAATACAAGAATTAAATATAACATTAAATGATAAAGTTCATATTGGTGCATCCCATTCAATTTGTTTTCGAACGACTACAAAAGCACGCTTGAGGATTCTCTGCTCACTGAAGGCACAATGACAGAACTCTCGCTGTGTTTGCTCAGGCAGGTTGTGGCATACAGCCTTCTCTGTCTACTCAACAGAAAACTCTCAGAATACCTGTTCAATAATATGATTAAATAGATAAATATATTTAAATGTATTTATTTAAACGTAATCCTATACCACAAATGTGAAAAGCTACACACTTGGCATCATATAAAACACCACCTTTTTTTGTAACTCTTCATTTTTTTGTGTGATCTGGGATTCTAGTTCTTCAATTCTCCTTCTCAGTACTAGTATCTTCCCACGATTTGCCGCAGCATTTTCCTGGTCACCATCTTTTGACACCTGCAAAATCAGGGAGGTTTGCATTCCGTAAATAGGCAACACCTGACTTCTGTACCTCTCAGGTAATTCAGGTAATACTGGTGAGAAAAAGTGCACTTTACTCATTGTGTTTCAGTTCTCGTATATATTATATATTGCATGCAGAAGCTAGACAGAACAGGCAGAATTTGTATCACGCCTGTAACAACCTTCTTATTTAAATTATTAATGACAATTATTGCTGCAAAGTGGACTGGAACATGCAATAACAGCATTCATTTCCTCTGGCAACTGCAACCCATATAATCCGACAAGTGTAGTCCACGTAACTCAGAGGGGAAAAAGGACTACTGGTGGGGGGAAGTGTAAATTAAACTGTTCCTAAGCACAATGTTTCCAATCAGAATTTCAGAAGTTATAGAACGTACTTGCCATTACAAAAGAAATCAAGTGCAATTGCTAAGAATACGTTTTATTAGCAAAACAGATCAGAAGCATAAATAATTAGCTGCTGCGTCTCTCTGAGGACACCTAGGGACCTCAACGAACCGATCTGTTTTTGTTCCCTTTCAGCATACCTATAAAAAACAAATGCCCTAGAAATATTAAAGCCTCACTGAAGTTTTTAGAAGCTGTATGAAGTAAAAATATGCTATTTTGAAGAAATGCAAATCTGCTCACACAACTGTGCTACTAGAAACAGACCTGAGAATCTTTGTTAACAGTAAAACACTGGTCAGTTAAATGAAACATTCTTATACTTAATTTATATTTTTGTATTTCCATTTTTATGTTGGACATTAAAGTAACAAGTTCGTTTCGTTTCTTCTCAAAAATTTATCTTCCTGATTCACACATGTTAAAAGTCTGAGCTGTAAGAATTTTTTTACAAAAACAATATGAAAGCAACATACAGTTTTCTAAATTTCAATGGAAAGACAAAAGAATGAAATAGAAACACACAGGTGGACTGACAGCACCCACAGAGTCTACTCTGATCCTAATCTGACTCAGCTCAAAATGTGAACTTTGGTTCCACATTGAAGTCCAGCACACAAAACTGCCTACAGCCTTACAGAAATTAGGTCCGCTTTAAACATAAGGACACTTACCTTTTTTTGTTCTGTTTTTGCCTCTAAGCCTCCTGATACCGATAACTGTTTCTTAAGTTCTTCTAACTGTGAGGTTAATGATGCAATCTTGGCTTTGTTTTGCAGCTTCAACTTGGAAAGTTTGGCATCAGCAGATTCCTTCTCCTCCTACAAACATCAAAGTAATGTAGGACTAAATTAGCTACATGAACAACTGCATCCTTCAGTTCTTCCACTGGGAGGGGGAGGGGGAGAAAGAGAGAAATCTAAAGAGTTCAAAAAAAAATCTTCCCCCTGAAGAGACATTATAATGGCACATGCAACAGGTCTGCATATATGAAACAACCATCATTTCATTATTTAAACTTTCTGCGCATGCTGGTTATTATTACTGTATAAAATTCAGGGCATTATATTGTTAGAAATCTGCCTATTTTTTTGATAGCAATACAAATTCAGGGCTTGATTTTTGAACAAGAAGTTAATTTGGGGTTTTTTAAATGCAAAAAGAAACACACCTTCATAATACTATAGAAACATGTTTCATTTTGTTTAAAGAAATTACTTAATTTACAGTAAGTTTAAGAAAATTCAAAATTTTAACACTTGGCTGCTCATGTCCACAGCAGACATCTTTTAAAAAGTGTAAAAATAGGAACAGACCAACCTTAAGACTGTTAAAAAACAACAGAGTAAAGAATAACAAACCCTCAAGTGTCTTCAGGATATCAGATATAAATTTTCTCTAGCTCCATCCTTCCTAAAGCCAGTCAAAAGCAGAGGATAATATATAGTAGCATTAATAGTAAGATCATTATATAACAAAAAGGCATACATAGTGGAAGAAGTTAAAAAATTACCTACAGAAGTTCAGTCTGAGGTAAGATGGCATCTCACTAAACGCCCAGTAATGATTTGGATGGTGGATTTCCCCATATTTAGCCTAACATGAGCATGCACCTCTAGCTCTCGGAACGTCAGTCTGTCCCTTGCAATTATTAAGTGTACCTGCTAATGCAAGGAACTCGTCGCCTGTGTAAGAGCCAATCCCAGATGCAATTTTGGAACAGAAGAGAGCTGGCAAAAACTGTAACGTCCAGCAACCGTAACAGCTAATTGTCACCAACGCTTCTTGTGTTCCTGGAGTTGCTGTAACTGACTATAATAAGCCTGTATCTACAAAAACAGCCCACGATAAACAGGATTGAAGGGGTTTTTTAAACAGTCTTTTTGACAAGAACACATGCATGGTACCTTTAACTGAAGATCTTTATTCTGAAGCTCAGCATCCTTCTCTCTGACAAGCTCCTTGAGCTGTGTTACCAGCTGTTTAGTACTTGACAGCTGTTCAGTCAAATCTGTCACCGACATGCTTCTCGCATCTTGAGAGCCTGCAGCCTGCAGACATTAAGTATACTTTGAACAAACAAAATGGTGCAGACAACATTGCTTCTGCAAAAAAAGTCATCGGTTGGTGTTTGGGGTTTTTTCTGAACACATTCAGCAAATCTTTAGAGTGCAATACCAGCATATACTGTATGTACCTCTACCAGGCTGGTTTTAGCAAGTTTGATAGGTACATGAAACGGTAAATCTTAGAAACTGGTTTAGGAATATTTCTTTGAACTACAGCAAAACCATCAAAGCATCTAGGTATCTAAAAATTAATTTCCGCATTTACTGGATTTGCATCATAACAACCAGTAGCAGGGTCACTGAACCTAGTGGCAACAACACATTGATATTGAATATACCATACACAAAAAACACACTTGGGATAAAGCTTATGTAACACCTACAGATGTCATCTTAAAGCAAGATAAGCATATTGAAGAGGAATAGAGCAGCTGTGTTATGCATGAGAGATTAAATACCAAACAGACAGGAAGCAAGAACCCAACCTGACTTTGAGAGTCCTAAAACTGAGTCACGGTAAAATTGCTTAAGCAACTTACGAAAGAGCAAGTACATACAATTAGTATATCATCAATTAAAGATTATCCAAGTCAGAAATTTTTAAGAATATATTATTCAATAGTAATTCAATACTTACTACCGTTTTGGAAGGAGAATCATCACCACTACCCCATTTCCACATAGTTTCGCGATGGCTATGAGAAAATAAATTAAATAATACCACAGTAACTATCAGTAACTCGGATAACTGTAATTAACTCATACTTCTCTACACATTTCATTGTAAAATGCTTGAAACCCACTTGTTCAATTCTGACAGCACCTCTGATTGCCACCGCATTACTAATTGTTGAGAAATAATGAAGTTATGTATAAAATATGCACGATATGCCTTCTCTATAAACTGCTAATCAGTAAAATGTCAATACTACCAAAAATAATCCAAAGAAGTCTTTAAAGAGTAAATGCCATGAAGTATTATTCAGCAAAGATGCTCCTTCCACATATAAAGAGAAGATACAAACCATATATACTTTAATATTTTACCTGGCCTTAAACACCACCTGCCGCCGCAATATAACAGGGATTGTATCAATGCATATTTCTATCAAATCATAAAGACTAAAACCATTAAAGAACACCAAACTACATTAATTGCTCTGTGACACTGTGTATCTGAAAAATGAGCATGGCAAACCTTGAGGTCACTGATCAGCACACAAAACGCCTGCATCCAAAACGCCAGGAACTGCAAACGTTCCTTGCTGCTCTTCCTCCCAATCAAGTACCACAGATTTCTAAATGGCACCAAAGCACCAGACATACACATAACTGCAGTTTCCAACAATGGAAAGCTGTAGCTTCCTAATAAACACAAGTATAGGCCATAAGAAGGTTTTAAAAAGCAAAATCCTAAAGACCAAGCAGGTAACAAGGCAGCTAAAAGGTTAAGACTTTTACTGAATAATAGAGACAAACTTGGTTGAGGGGAAAAAAAAAGTGGGCAAAGGCTATAAATTAGCCTACGCAGTAAATTCCAAATTGTGCCTTGGAGATATAATCTTAAGTGCAGACTAACATATCTTGCTCGGCCTCTAGATAATATTCCCAATAGCTGCACAAAGTGAAAAGAGAAGCTGTTCAGTAATTTTCACTCTCAGTTAGCAACATCCAGAGGAAAATAATCTGTCCTTTCTAATCTGTTTACAGACTTACGAAATGTGCATACACAGATCAGTCCTGAGTTGGGAAAACAGTTTAAGATAAGCTATGTGTTGAAGTTTATTGTAAAGTACTGAATTTGGAAAGCCATTTATAACAAACATTAGCACATACCTTATCTTAAAAAGTATTCAGAATTACAGCAGAGGCTACTTTTAAAGCTGTTTATTATGTCAAAGCTAAAACCAGGAATCACAGACTGCAATCTATGGCCTACATTATCTGCAAGGCCAAACTGGATCTTGCTAAGACTCTTTTCTAACATTAAAATCAACAAACAAGCCATGGGCTTGGGGATGGGAATTACAGAACTTGGAAGTAAAAACCTCCTCTCATAACTCCTCCAGAGCCGTAACATCAGATCCGTTCTCAGTGAAAACCTCGTTTCCAGATACATACAAGGGCTACCCAGGTATAAAGAGGACCAAATGACTCACTAGATGTAACGCGGTGGTGCATTTCTATCTAATTTATAAATACTTTAGCTCATTTCCAGCTCTGACTGATGCAGTAACTTTTGCTTACTTCACATGCCAGCATTCCTATCTGAATAACTTAACTGTTACTTTCTGATGTGTTTTTATTTACATCAGGGACACTAAATATTGACGAGTTTTCCAAATCAAGCTGGGAAACAAAACTGACCAGACTTCCCTTACCCAGCATGAAGTCAACAAATCATGCTTTTTGCTCTTCTTCTGGGGTTAGAGACAACAAGCTAAAGCACTGAAGCTGGTGAAGCTGCATTCAGAACGCTGGATCGCTGAACTCGAACCCTTCTCCTTGCAGTACATCTAAACATAATTCAATTAAGTTTTCTATCAACATTTTCCTTCCTTTGGTGGCCTATGGCCTGGACATACCAGGCATCAAGCATAAGAGGAGGGAGTCCAAATTATCTGCAGCTACCCTCTCTGAAGTTTTCTCAGGGACAGATAATTTGTCCTTCCCCTGTAAGTTCCAACCACGCACTCTCGCTTTCAAGGTTTCACATTGTCTCATCACTGCCAGTACTGCACCCTGCTCTTCAGCTTGCATGGTCGGTTGGACTCAATGATCTTAAAGGTCTTTCCCAAGCAAAATGGTTCGATTCTACTCTATTCTACTGCGTTGACAATTCTTTGCCATCTGCTATGCACTCGCTTCTATTAATGTCTTCTTCACCAAAGAACAGGCAGGATAGTCAAACCTTTCAAACTCCACTAGATGCAAGACGCCCACTTAATTTTGTGAAACAAGTTTCTTCTGATGTTCAAAGTGCAACTGAGGTTTCAGCTCCTTTCATAATGGGACGTTACCAATAGGACAAGTCCCATCAGCAGCTTTGCCTTCATACTCATCCATTCTGTCGTCCCAGCACTAGCTGCAGCCAAATCCAGCTAAGAAAAACCAACCACATATTATTAATCTTGGTAGTTTCCAGCTTGCTTAACTCCTGTGAGTCAGATGTCACAGGGCCCAGCTCAAGGGGCACTCAGGAACACAGAACAGCAGCCATGACAGCTCATACTGAGGTGGTCACAGAAGTCCCACAGCTTGAGGGTGACCAGTCTACGTGGTAAAATATTGAACTGCAATGTTACAAGGACCTACTCGAGCAACAACCCAGGCAGAGGAACAGCCCACTGACTCCCACAGAACTACTCATGTTTGTTTAACTGTCCCCACCTCTATTGAAAAATCATTCTGATATTAAAAATGGCTTCAAAGAGCACTCATTCAAGTTCTCACCATGAAGCTATTACGGTAGGACCTTTCCCTTCTCTGCCAGAAATACAGATGGTGGAAGAAAACAGCGAGGCAGAACTCCGCTCCTCTCACTACCAAGGAAGGTAACGGAGTCCCCTTTCTCCTCTCTTCCACAAGACTACAGCAGAAAAGCAGACAACAGCAGAAGCACGTAAAAACTCAGGTAAGTGTTTTATTATTTTAAATCCATTTCCTAGAACAATTCTGTGCTTTCAACATGCACACTGAAAGAAAAGCATTTTAATATAATTATTTTCTTCTTGTATCTGCACAGTTTTGTTTTTATCCTTGCTCAATGGCTTGCCAAGACGTTGATTCTTCTGCTGAATAAGCTAAACTTGTTTTGAAACAGTCCATGCCACCTCTGACTTAAAAGCTCTTGGATAACAACTGCACAGACATATGACATACAGCAAAGAAGCACAAACACTGAAGTCACGTTAATCAAACCGCAAGTACCCTGTGAAGTTAATGTAACAGTACACCTGTACAGCTATTGCTTGCATCTATTGTAAACACTTAATAGCACTGACCACGTTTTCCCTTTACAGATATTACAACAAGGGAAGTATTATCTTCTAGAGTGCACCAGCGCTGCAGAAATAAGGTATCAGCGCTCGAGAAAAGGAACAAGGTGCCGGCGCAGAGCCCCCAGGGCGGTGCAGGTGCAGGTGCGGTGCAGAGCATTAGCTATTGCCATCAGAGCAGCCGGGCGCAGCTCCTTCTGCCTGGTGCTTCTGCAGTGCGGTGCGATCAGCAGCCTCTGGCTGGAGGTGCACAACACACAGACACCCCTCCCGCCTTCCTCCTCCCACCGCCCCGTTTTCGGCGGGGCTCCCCGCCGTGAACGCCTTAAGCACAGGGGAGCACCTTTTAGTGCAGTTCAGAGGCAGGGACACGGCAGGGGACCGCCCTGCCGCCTCAGGGACCGGGCCGGCCGGCAGCCTCCCTCCCCGGGCAGGGCCCGCCATGCCGGCGGCCCCAGGGGCTCGGCCGCCCCTCCCCGCAAGCGGCGGCGGGCCCCGGCAGACGCGGCCCAGAAGAGCCCGGCGGCGGCGGGAAGGGAAGGGAAGGGAAAAAAAGCCCAGCGGAGGGAACCCCTGCGGCCCCACTCACCTGCGAGGGGGCGGGGGGGGCGGCCGGGCCCTGCGAAGCGCTACCGGTCGCCACTCCTCCTCCTCCTCCTCCTCAGCGCGGCCCCCGCAGCATCCGCCACGCCCCGGCGGCGGCAGACCTCAGCCGGCGGCGCCAGCGCCCCCTGGCGGCGCGGAGGACCGCGGCACGCCCGCCCCTCGGCTGACGGGGCTCGCGTGCCCCCGGTCCCTCGGAGGTGATGAAGGAGATCGAATCATGGAATCGCTAAGGTTGGAAAAGACCTCTGGGATCATCAAGTCCAACCGCCAACCCAACACCCCCAGGCCTCCCAAACCATGGCCCCAAGTGCCACGGCTACACGGTGTTTGAACACCCCCAGGGACGGTGACTCCCCCACCTTCCTGGGCAGCCTGTGCCAGGGCCTGACCGCTCTGGCAGGGAAGAAGTTTTTCCTAATATCCAACCTAAACCTCCCCTGACGCAGCCTGAGGCCGTTCCCTCTCGCCCTGTCACTGGTGACTTGGGAGCAGAGACCAGCCCCCCCCTCATTCCAGCCCCTCTCAGGCAGCCGCAGAGAGCGAGAAGGGCTCCCCTCAGCCCCCCCTTCTCCAGGCTAAACCCCCCCAGCCCCCTCAGCCGCCCCCCAGCACACTTGTGCTCCAGACCCTGCCCCAGCCCCGCTGCCCTTCTCTGGACGCGCTCCAGCCCCTCCAGGCCCTTCTTGTCCCGAGGGGCCCAAACCTGAGCCCAGGATTCATTAGATGAATAAATTTCATTAGGTGACTTGAGAGCATCTGACTTAAGTACTCTTCATAACACATATTAAAAAAAAAATAACTTACAACTTATTTCCTCCTAAACTAATCTTAAAGAGGAAAATGAGAAGTCAAGATTACACTGCCAGATGAAAACTATTTCTGAGGAAAAGACTATTACCATTATACCTTCACCAGGCTAAAGCTTGCTTACTTCTTCTATCAAGCTGGCACAATACGTTTCAGGTATTTTTAGTAATGGATTAAACTAGCCTGCCTGCTCTATAATCTACCACAACCAAAAACTAAGTTGTTCTATCTAATTCATTTCTTAACTGTAATTTCAGCAGGAAGATGAAGTTAAACATTAGGAAAAAAGTGAAGCCCTCTGATAAATTTCCTGTGGAGAGAAGGAATTCCATTCAGCGGAGGTCTTCAAGGTTCGTAAGGGTATAGGTGCACCTAGTGTCACGAACATTCACAACTTGTCCGTGCCGACCACGGCGAGAGGCTAGGATGCAACATCAAGAAATCCAAGGGTAAAGAGCTGGTGTGCGTGAGGTGTGCCAGCCCAATCGGGGCACCCGAATGCGGTTTTACATAGGGTCCTTATGCCCTTCAATCGGGTACACAGACAGCGCTAAGCTTCCAAGAAACAAAGTGCTTCTTACCAGGGCCAGTCTGTCCTTCAGTTTGTTATTCTTACACACAACAATGCCAAAGTCTCCATAAAATTCCACTAACTCATTACATTACAGTGTATAATGTGAACTAATATACATATTAACAAAGTTAAAACACTTTCGTATTATACAGACTGGTTGCTATATTGTTAGGGAAGGGAATTTTCATAACAATACTTATATTGATCTTGCTTTCAGGGAGAGGAATGGACCAAAAATCCTTTTTCTAAGCAGAAACAAGGAAACCACCTCCAGCTTTCTATGGGCTAGGACATACTCATAAGTGCAAAAGCAAGCTGTACATTGTGTCTGACAGCTGCAGCTGCAGGTATTTTGCCTTCTGTAATAGTTTACACAGTCATTTCTTCTGCCTGCAAACTGCAGCTTTCTAGCAGTATCCAGCACTGTCTGGTTTCTGGTGTGCCCCAGCTACAGGCCCAGCATTTCCCAGACAAGTACCAGTTCACCCTATAGGACATGGAACAGAGAATAAGCTTTAATTTTAACACTAAAATGACTGGGAACATGCAGGAAGAAACCCATCAGGCTTTAGAAGAGATTAGATTTAAAGATGCGGGTGTCATTGTAATCACTTTAATGTTTTCCTGGTGCAACACTGCAGGCTATATCTTCATTCGTTTCAGATGCGAGATAAACAATTACTGCGTTGTGCATGTTCTCATCCATGCCTTGAACATTTAGTGGCATGACAGCTGATGACGATGGGTGCCTGAAGTTCTCTGGAAGACATTAGCACCTCTGGAAATAGGAGTATGGGTATGAAATGAACCACAGCACTGAGGGCTTGAACGCAGCACAGGGCGCTCATGAGAATAAAGGCTTCTTCGGGCATCATACAAATGGGGGAAAAAAGCACTGTGTGGCTAGCTAGTGATTCAAAAATATTGTGCATTTTAATGAAACCCAAGGGAAACTTGGATCCTTAAAGAGCAATGGAAACTTTTAAGCCAGTATTCTCATTACCACACTCACCAATTAGTCCTCCTTATGCATCCAACAGAGCACGAGGTAGACAGTCATGTTGCGCTATTTCTTGCTTCAGTCAATTTAGGTTTGCAGCAGTCTCCAAAACAAATACCAGAGTGCATCTGGCCACAACCTCCATCTACTGAACCCATAACCTTCATGATTTTAGCCCCATCCTGCGGTATCTCCATAGCTTTGCTTGTCTTCAAAGCTGCTCTGAAGTAGCATCTCTAAATAGGTGTCAGAAACGAGGAAACAGGAAATAATGTGCCACCAAAGTGCTCCAAGTGGCTGTTTTGAGTTGTATCAATCACCAGAACAACCCTGTGCAGTGAGGAACAGTAAAGTTACTGTTCATAAAGAGTGGTAGCATGCCGTGAGTAACTCAGACTCAGAACGGTGCTGGGATCTGAATCCCGGGAGCATCTAAGTCAATGCAGGACTCCCAGCCACTTAAATAGAACCAACATTGGATCATATGTAGAGATTTTCATATGCAGGAGGGTGGGTTCAGATGCAATACTCCAAAACGTTAAGTCCATCTATATTCAGGTGATTTTTCCTCCTCCTCCATTTCTGAGCAGAGACTTTCCTGCATTGTAGCTGCACTATTGAAGATATGCTAACAGCCGTTGTTATAGCACGGCTGTCCTCATCCATAGCTAAACAAACATCTGCGGCTTTGAGGTAAAGCCAAGAGCAGCAGAAGGTATATGCAAAAAGATGTCAATATAGGTGGCCTGCATGTAAAGAAAGGTGGATCTCTGAGTAGAGCCTGCTCTGTAGTCTCTGAAGAAAACAAGGATTACAGAATTCTCAGCTCTCAAACATGGGGATGAGTGTATCGGTGTCGCCTGGGGGAACGTTCTGTATTTAGGTCTCTTAGGTCCCTGTTTCTTCATGTTTGCACCTGTATCGTCATCTTAATGAACACTTCAGAATTAATTTCTCATTTCAGACAACTTTATTTTCTGAAACTTTGCTCCAAACATATTTTTCACTTATTGCACTTAAGTGAGAAACGAAAGGCATTTTTAAGCTTTCACTTTTCTAGGCTCCAGAACAGTTGTTCCTGTTATAAGTTGTCATACTGTAACACTCAATGCAGCATATAAACACATAAAGATAATATCATCTGCAGGTCTTTATTTTATCCCAATGTATAAACCGTTCTTGGAAAGATGGGAGTGGAAACGACAACCTACTTCTTCTGGGAACCCCACGGTCAAATCAGCTGCTCTCTTCTCCCTCTCCAAAACGCAGAATGCTGTTATCACAGTCCTGTTAGTGCAATATTAACATTGCATTATTGAGTCAGAAAGCGTGGTAGACTAGTTTCTGCCCAAACACACGTGTGAATCTGACAGATAACACTGTCTTGAATGTTCAGGCCTAGCTTGCAACCAAGCTGTTATGATGCCAACCCTAGGACTGACTGTATTTACCAGGAAGATGGAAGCCCCTTGGAGACACGTAGAGATTCAGCCACGTTAAACTCTCTTCCAGCTGGAGGAACACCACTGTTATTAAATGCATTTCATATTTATATAATGGCAATAGCCAGCTGTTCCAGTTAGCACAACAGCAAGTTACTTAATGTGCAGTTGGGACTACTTTATTATCTTAGCAAGTCCTCCTCCTTTTTACAAAATAAAAACTCCTCGCTGGTCAGCCTCCTCATTCCTCTCACTCCAACAAGCAGTGGGAGGAAATTGCTTGCTCTGCCTACCTGTTTTTTCCCATGCATCTGCTTCTTTTCACAATTTCCTGCATCCTGAAATAGCACGGAGACATCCCACCTTCTCTTTGATGAGTGATGGTAAAACTAGAGGAGGACTTCAGACAGGGTAAAGCAAAATCCCTACCAACCAGGTATATCAGCCACACCGTGCCACCAGTACTATGGGGCTTCCATGCTCTCCATGCCCATGTTCAAGTGAAAGGACAGCTAGTCACCACCATGCAGAAGGCAGAAACTCGCAGGAGGGATTGTAGGAGGAATTAATGGCAAAGGCAGATCACAAGAACAAATTTCTGCACATACCGCTTGCTACTGCTGCAGCTTCCATTTGCTAGCTCCTTCTTCATACGCCTGTAGGGAAAAATAACTCCTTCGCGAACTTGTGCCCCAGAAAAAAGGGACTAATGGTTATGAGAGCAATCAATATTGAGAAGTAGATGCAGGGAAGAATACTCTTTGATGGCTGGATGGCCATTAGTATATAAATTATGTGTACTGGTGAAAAAAGCATGCTCAGAGGTAAACAGCTAAAGATGAGGATTTAGTCATGCCACTCATTCAGAACAGAGCAAACCATTTAGAGAATTACAAAACAAATCCAAAAAGAAACCCAGAGAGTAGTGGCGAGATAGCCAGCACTCACTGCAGAGAGCAACAGGCACGTTTGCACAGTAATAGAGCAGTTCATCCTGAATATAGTCTGCATTATCCTGTATCTTACAGGACACAGCCAAGCCACACAAACTGTCTAGTACCTCCACTTCCCGCTGAGCTTTAAACTTAGGGCTCCCTGTGGTTCAAGCCCCATTTTGTGACACCCACCCCAAAGACTGGGAACAGCCCCAGGCACCAGGACATGCTGGGGACTGACCAGCTGGAAAGCAGCTTAGCAGAAGAGGACTTGGGGGTCCTGGTGGACATCAAGCTAAGTGTGAGCCAGCGATGTGCCCTAGCTGCAAAGGTGGCAAATGGTAGCCTGGGCTGCATTAGGCAAAGTATTGCCAGCAGCTCAGAGGATGTGGTCCTTCCCCTCTGCTCAGCACTGGTGAGACCAGAGTGGCGTTACTGTGCCCAGTTCTGGGCTCCCCAGTACAAGAGAGACATGGACATACCGGAGAGAGTACGGCAAAGGGCTGCCAAGATGATGAAGGGACTGGAGCAGCTCTCCTATGGGGAAAGGCTGAGAGAGCTGGGACTGTTCATCCTAGAGAAGGTTCAGGGAAGACCTTATCAATAAGTACCTGAAGGGAGGGTGCAAAGCAGATGGAGCCAAGCTCTTTCCAGAGGTGTCCCATGCCAGGCCCAGAGGCAATGAGCACAAACTGAAACACAGGAGGTTCCCTCTGAACATCAGGAAACACTTTTGCTGTGAGGGTGACCGAGCACTAGCTCAGGTTGCCCAGAGAGGTGGTAGATTCTCCATCCTTGGGGATATTCAAAAGCTGTCTGGACCTGGTCCCGGACAATTGGCTTTAGATGGCCCTGCTTGAGCAGGGAGTTGGACCAGATACCTCCAGAGGTCCCTCCAGCCTCCGCCATTCTGTGATTCTCTGTCCACCAGCCCTTCAGTTCCTTGTAATTAGCTATTATAACCAGAAAAGAGCTAAATTCCAGTCCATCCAATAACAGTGCCATAACTAGATATAAATAATAGTCAAGAAATTATCATACACATTAATTCTACTGTTACAGAGAGTGAAAATGTCACAGACTTAAGAATAGGGACGTATGTAAAAGCGAAGAGTCACAAGACCGTACCAAGGCTGTACACACAAATGACCAATTATGGCTACGGAAAAATGTTGTAACAACCTAATGAGGGTTGTTTGCTCTGTAGCTCAGAGCAAAGATGGAGCTGTCCTTAACATGCATGCAAACCTAAAGCAAAACCGATTGTTTGCACTGATGCGATACCTGTACGCGGAATTGGTCGCTGGCACGCTGTACTATATCATGTTACTATCACTAAGCGGAATTGTGTTCGATCTCAGGTTGTGATGGCTCCAGTTACCCATCTTTGAGGGCTGGCCATCAAATCTGGGCATAATACAGCAGCAGTGGGAGAAGTGCCAATGTTCAGGCAGCAGTTCAACAACTTCTGCAGGAGACAGCTCACCCGTCAGACCACGCAGGCTTAGAAGATGCAAATATATGTCAAAACATGGAACGTTTGCATCATCGTTTAGCTTGTGAGTGGCATGAGCTGAGAATCAGCCTATGTAACTGTGGTGGTACAGCCCTGCAGGGCATTCTGAGATCTCAGGATAAGCATGTTTTGGGAAAAAATTCTCATTTTCCTGTTATCTTAGTCACAAGTGCAGTGACTTGCGTGTCAGGCCCACACCTGGGCCATCTGCTGCCTAAATTCGATACCAGAATGACTCAGCACCAGAATGTGGCCAGGATGAGAAACACTGACCAAACCCAATCATCTCGAGATCCTATAAATAGCGATCCAAAAGCGAGACCTTTGGAGCTCTCCGGGACCGCAGCGGACTGTGTGACCCGCTGTCTCCCCCTGGGCTGGGACGCCTCGCTGGGTAGGTTTTGCAAGGATTGAAGGATTGTCCATTGATGATTTTGCAAGGACTCAAAGGCCTGAGTTTATGAGGTTCACTGTCTGTCTGTTGATGAATGCTGGCATATAATGGTGAGTAATTCATCAAACTCCAAAAAAGGGAAATTTTAATCACAGGTTAACCTCTGTGTGCGTGTGCGCGCGCACACAATTTGATTTAAACTGTTTAGGTGCCTGTCTGCATGTACGTGTGCGATTGGATTTAGAGCTGTTTGTTGGTCTGTCTGTGTACGTGTGCAATTTGATTTAAACCCCATCTGTGCTTATAACCCTGCTGTAAGTTTCGGGTGACCCTTGCCATTCTCAAGTCTTTAAATAAGTTGCTATTTTGATCGTAACAAATTTCATTGAACCAATCTGTTAAACTGGCTGATGCTTAAGAATTATACAACCGAATTTTGTGATCTATCTCAAAATGACTAATAAATCCTAAATCGCTGCTAGACCAAAACAGTGTGAAAAAAACTTATTCCAAAATAGCAATGTACCGTTCCCTGGAGAAGGACAAAAGGGATGCTTTCCACTTGAAATCTAGTAATTTTTTTTAAAAGTTGTTTGCTTTCCCAGCAAATTCTCTTACTTTGCTACACGCCTTCTCACCACAAGAATTAAACAACGCCTCTGTTGATCTTTACAAAAGAAGTGGCCTTCTAGAGTGCAAAACACAAGGACTCGTTGCTCAAGCTGCTTCTAGAAGAGAAAGGAAGGAGAAATATGATAGATTAGACAAGAAAGTATTCAAGGCTACCAAAAAACAAATATTAAAAATGATTTTTCGAAGTATTATCAGACAGACAAAATACTGAGCTTCTTTTTGCACTTACTGGAAAAAAAATAAAAGAATATTTTACACAGGCAGACCATACGGCAATCAAACGGGTTTAAAAGTGCCAACCATCAAAATAGAGACATTGACAATATAGTAGAGCAAAAATGCTGCAGCCAAGATGGTTTAAGCATAAGGAATCTAGCAGCTTGTCTTAACACAAGACACCTTCTCTGCTACAAACCTTCCCCCAGCTGCCTATTGAGTCAGTGCTTTGATACCACTTCTTCGTCTAAAATGAGCCTGACATGTGGTGGTGCACCAGTGGAAAAAGTCACCGTGCAGGAATTAGTCGTTTAAGTGTCTGCTTTTGTTATTTGGATGGGAAATAAAAAGAAGGGCAAGAGAGTTGGAATTCAAGGACTGTTTTCTTCTTCCTAGCACATCAGCAAATCACCACTTACAGTACTTGCTGGATCGAGAATGGACACAAAAGGTTCAAAGTACAATTAGCCTGTGAGATGGGAGGAAAATACTGCTTCCCAGTTGTCCAGGTTCACAAATACCAACTCAAATGCTTTCTGTTCAACTTGGCCACACGCTTCAAGCCAACAGTTCCTCCTAAGAGCACTTAAAATTTAGGGAGTATCACATGTAACCATTTCCCCTCCTGAAACAGGTATCAGAAGTTAACTAGAGCTAAGAACTATGGCGGGGGGAGCAGCTGTTCCTGTGTTTCACCACCCTCATGGTAAAAAATTTCTTTCTTATATCTAGTCTGCATCTACCCTCTTTCAGTTTAAAACCATCACCCCTTGTCCTATCAAACAGCTCCCTAAAGCAAATAACCACTCGGCCAAAACTAACCGACGACACGTAGCACCCATCTCCAATGCCAAAGCAAGGGGAGTCTGCCAGCAACTTCTTGACTCTCCGGATGGGAACCACAGATGCATCTTGTACAAAAATGACTAGTTACATCCAGCTGTAAACAGTGCGCTGATAAATAACCACACTCTCCACGTTTTCGACATTTTTATTAATCAAAGAGAGAATGACTTCCGTATTTCAAGTGATCAGAGAGATCCCAGGATGCTTTCAGAGCTAAGCTTAGCTTAACCAAAAGCTACATTGCAGAATACAGCGTGGATTTGGAGCAACACCCTGGTTATGACTGGGTGAACCGGTGTCACTGGCACCCTGCATAGCACAAGCAAGGGTCCCCGGAAAGAGAATATGCCATTAGCAATGGACCACGGCTCTTGCAGGGACATGCCAAGAGCTCCAGGAGAGAAAAAGGAGAATTTGACATTGTATTGAACTGAGAGGGTCCCTAAGCACCAGAGAAGTATCAAAGGTCTGTCTCCACCACTGAGGCAGAGCAACAGTATTTCAGCCTCAGACCTCTTACACGTACAAACTGAGCGGTTTTTGTTCATGCTATATGAATACACGTATATTTTGTACTGGCATTTATAGAGTTGCATAAAAGCCAAATATAAAGTTCTGCGAGGTTTTGTTTAATACTCTTACGTGGAAGCTTGAAGGGTTAAGTTTACATGTCACTGTACCCACCAAAAACAACAGCTAACTATGTTGGAAAATTAACTAGATGTGCCATTCCAATTCCTTAGCATTTTATAAACAATTTCCAGTACACCAGTAAATACTCAGTGTGAAGCACATGCTCAGTTAAAATCCTAGACATGAAAAAAGTATAAGAAAAAAAGGAAGCTAGCGCATGTTGTCCGCATGCTCACAGACATATAAAAAGAGAGAAAAGTGTTTCTCACTTACAGCATTATTTTGGTTTTGGTTTAAGAAATGCAAATGTTTCCTCCTAAAATAATGGTACTTACAGGGTTGTATTATCCATTTGTATAAAGAAAAAAAAAAATGTTACAGTGACAGGAACAGAGCCTATATCACTTGAAATTATTTCCATACTCACAAAGACTGCAGCGAGTTTATAGTTAGGATCCAACAACTCTTGTGCTGAAGGCAAATGCACTGCTTGGTGTACGACAAGGTAGCACCCAAAAAAAACCTAACCAAACCCCAGAAATCCCAACTAACTTTTAGGGCGGTAAGAAATGATAGTTTTCCAGCATAAAACCTATAGCATTCCTTTCTTTTCACATCACCCACTGAAGTTTGCCCAGGTTCTCCAGAAGATAACGCTACGTCATAACAAGTTGTTTTCCCCATGAATATGGCAGGCCAAAATACCCGAATTCCCTCTAACTGGTAACAGTATAGATCTCCTTCCCACAAACAGAGACAGCGACTTAACAGATGGAACCTTAGGAAGCAGAATTTAAAATTAAGAGGTAAGGTTTCAGCCCACAGTTAGGAACTGAAAACGCAAGAAGTACAATTCAGAAAAGAGTTAATGAGTTTGTGAAGTTTCAGCTTGAAAGCACGGCATACAAATCAGGATTATTACAGAAGCATCCATAACATGGTCATTACAGAGGCAATACTGAAGGCCGCTTTGTTAACCCGAGTAATTGCGCTCTCATTGCACAAGTCGCGTTGGCAGCAAAAGAATTCAAAATTATCCAACTGGAAGAATTCAGCAATTTCATTCATAGTGCAGTGGGATGCCTTCCAGCAGGAGGAGGTTCTCAATTTACCTAAGAAAAAAGAAATTAAACAAATTAAGTGAATAATGAAAGGAATACCATTTTTGGTGCGGAGAGAGAATCACTGCCTAGACTGCCACATACTTGCTTTTTTAGCTTCAAGTGTTTAGAAGTTTCCAAATTTGCCTTCACTAGGAGTTTAGCAGTGCAAATAGTGATAGCAAGCCATGGTCTTGCCTCCGCAGCACACTCTTGTGGTTCTTAGCCAAAGGTTAAGGAAGATCTCTAACTCCAGCTAACCAATGCTTCCAGTTCAGTCCAAATGACCCACTGGGAGATACAGGGTGGAGCTCGATACCTGCTTTGAGACCCCTGACGGAGACAGTGCATCGCCGTCTCGCCCAGCTTGCAATGCCCTTGCGCTGTCCTACAGCATGGGCATTCTCCCTCCACAAAGCTCAGAGCGAGTCCAGTAACTCAAGCTAGTTTTTGCGCTGAAGACAAGTCCCATCGTATCTGACCAGCTTCGTTTCCAGAAGTACCACGCAGAAGACCCACCCCCTGCGTGAGCAGGCACCCCCAGAGCAGGGGCACAGGGCCGCGTCCAGGCGGGGGGTGAATGTCTCCAGGGAAGGGACCCCACAGCCTCTCTGGGCAGCCTGTGCCCCTGCTCTGGCACCCGCACAGCAAAGGGGTTTGTCCTCATGTTCAGGTGGAGCTTCCCATGTTCCAGCTTGTGCCCGTGGCCCCTTGGCCTGGCGTTGGGCACCACTGAGAAGAGCCCGGCCCCATCTTCCTGACACCCGCCCTTCAGGTATTTATAAGCATTGACGAGATCCCCCCTCAGCCTTCTCTTCTCCAGGCTGAACAAGCCCAGGTCTCTCAGCCTTTCCTCATAAGGGAGATGCTCCAGTCCCCTGACCACCTTTGTAGCTCTATTATTTCAGTTGACTCGGTACTTCTGGTTTTCCAATGAAACTCTTGTCACTCATAGTAGAAGAGTTACTTAAATATTATTTAACAACTAGAACACTGACTCTGTGCCCTGAATATCCTTGACCATCTTTCTGAGATGCAGGTGACTTCACCCTCAGGATAAGATAATTTATTTTAATAGTGTCAATTCATAAATGACTGAGTCTTCATTTACAGGTTTATTTTGCAGGTCACACATGCTTTATCTGTTTTTAAAGTGTAACAAGTTCAGGGTAAGGGTTTTGTGTCTCAAAGTCATTGCTGTCTCCTATTTTTTTCCAACTCCCTTAGGTAGTAGGTCTTTTGCTGTTTCTGTTTTCTGGTTTTTTTTTAAATCTGGACATACAGATATCTGTGTATATGCTTGTACAAGTACAAATCACCTATCTAAATGATCATTACCTGTATCAGCCCCTTGGAAGTCAAAATATATCCATTTACTATAAGCATGACCTTCAAAAGTATTCGCAACCTTCTTTTGAGCGAGGCTAAGAAATGCATGCTGAGGCCAGATCAGAAGTGTACAGGCAATGAAAACTGATATAACCGTGTTTATTTTAGGTCTGTAGGACAGTATACGTACCAAATTTCATCTGCAAGCACGTGTCTTCATTTGCCAAGCAAGTACTGTTGGTCTTGCACAAGGAAGGGCTGTTCTCACAGTGGTAACACCTTAAGGTATAACCTACGAAGACAGAGGTTTATCTTTACTGAATAATAAAGTACTGAGACAGGAGCAGCATTAATAGGGGGGAAAAAAAATAATCACTATCTGCATCTAACTGACCTGAAACGTATGTCTGGTTATTAGACTCAAGCTCAAATTTACAAGCTTTTTTTAGTGTACAAATTGAGACTGGCAATTTTGAAAGGAATATTTCAAAGCATGGATGTACGACATTTTAAAAAAAACGCTTATGCCCCTGTACAAACACCTGTAAAAACACCTTTATGTCCCTGCAGAATAATGGATTAAACGTTTGCTTCTTTGCCCTACTCTTAAAGATTGCCTCTTCCAAAGGACTGATGAGAAGAGACACTTCTAGCAGAATTCTATTCTATCCCATTTTTATTTAATCTCATTTCTCTCTTGCACTACGCACCTAGTTGCTAATTTACACAACTGAAATCCACTCTTCTAGCGGCAGAACAGAACAGTCTGTTGTATCACTAGGCAGCATCATGTTCTGCCCCCAATTCTCTCTTCCGACCAAAGACAGCAACAGAAACTAAGCCTTACTTCGGTGGTTACTGTCATTCCCCAAAGTGGTATTTAATAACGCAGGTGTTTTTGTTATTGTTCTTTCTCTGATATTTGTTCCATGATTTCCCCAGCCCCTGTCATAAAACTGCATCAGGGAAGTACCTCCCTTTTACTCACCACAACTACAAAAAGCAACCAGAACAAGGGAGGCGGTTAACAGGAAGCAGTTCATCTTGACCATGCTTCTTCCCTACTTTGAAGACAAACAGATGTTACAAGCTTATTCTATTTAAAAGCTACAGGGAACTAGCAAAATACATGGTGAGGAATTGAGGTTTCAAGACTTGGCCAGGAAAGGCAGTGAAAGAGAAAAGTAATTTTGCACTTTCTGAGAGAGGATCTTTATTCCCAGAACAGAGATTTGAGCTGTAGATGGGTTTCCTTTCTCCCCTCTGATTACACGATTCAACAGGTCTCCCAGTTCCTTGCAGCTACAAATGCACCTAACAAAGAGAGGGGCCACTTAGGTCTGGAATGTGCTTTCTTTGACAGCAATTCCTCAATAACCCGTGAGCCAGACTCTGCGCCTTTCTTCTCTCTCACCGGGTTGCAAGAGATCCATCTGCAATAAGGGGCCTTTGCCCATCCTCTCCCCAAATTTCTCCCTCTCACCAACACATGCCACAACCCACCAAGTGACTGCAGCGATGGCTCGAGCCCTCCACGATTACGGTAATCTGTGACATGGGAAGGGCAGGATCATTTTAAAGTAGGCAACTCCAAAGCAGGATTTATGAGATTCTGCACACGGAGTCTGAACCACAAACAATAATATCTACTAATAAAAAATCTCTGCTATTGCAGACAGCAGGCTACTCAGACTAGGTATCAAGCAGACACGAGGGGAGAGAGGGACCGTACTTGTGCGAGGAGAGTGCGATTTCATGTTTGTCTTCAAAGCCCGAGTGGGATTTGAAGTCCCAAAGAATTCAAGGCATCCAGACAACAAGTTTCACTTATGATAAGACTGCAATGCCAGCCATGTTACTGCTTTTTCACCCTGTTAATAATGCTTGAAGCTATTTCTATGTGCAGCTAAGAGTCTAGCATGGTAGACCATAATCACAATTGAATGGAGTTTTTTCCTCCCAGAAGACTGTGGATTTGAAAAACCGGGTTCAGATTTCAATATTGGTTTACTATTTCTCAACCTTAAGTCTAGTTATTTTTTCCACTGACAAAAAAACCCCACCCAACAAAAAAAACCCACTTTTTTTTCCTGTCTGCATGACCTATTGTTGAACAGGAAAAACTAAGAAAAAAAACAACCCATAATGTGGAAGATGAGATGATTTTCTGGGGTAAATAACTTGGTGAGAAGCCTTCCAAGGCCAGAGGCTCATCCCACAGCAATGTGAATCTGTTAGTCTGGTGGTTAAAGCCAGAGCCATTCTGGACAGCAAAAGGAACCTCCCTGGGAACCTCTCCATCTTCCAGGAGCCCTCAGTCACCCACCAGCGTCCGCAGAGTAGAACAGTTTTGCCTTTTAGCAAAACCAAGGCATGACCAGAATATGTAAGTCCTAAGCTTTATATAAGGCTTTATGTAAACCTTATATAAATATAAGGCAGATTCATAAAAACCGTCAGAGACAGCATAATAGCTTTGACAGTAGTCATTCAACCAATCTATTTTTGTGAAAATGAGCAGTTTTTTCCCTGTACTCCTAAACTACAAAGAGATGAGCCAACACGAAAATTTTAGATTTAAAAAAAAAAGATAAATTACAGACAGCAATTCACAATGTGGCTTAAAAGCAACAAAGCCAAAAAACATTTCCTAAACTGTATTTTCAAAACCGCTATTTTAGCTGAAGCATCCGACCCATCTGGGTACTGAGAAATAACAGGGAACAAACTGCGAATAGCAAGAAAGGCTTATTGCCTCGGTTGTGGAACAGGATTCCTCTGCAGTCCCACCTGGGAGAGCACACGTACAGGACTAGGCTGCTGCTGTCACCGTAACCTCAGAGCAGAAAAGCAGCAAGAAGAGGGTAACGAGGACTACGAGCCCCATCCCTGCGGGGACCAGGGCATTTCAGCAGCCGCTCGGGGTTGCGCCACTTGGCCCGCCGAGCTGTCTCATAGTCCGCAACTCACTGAAAGAAGCAGCCTGGCTCCCTCCCACCTATTTTTTAAGCTCACTGCAGCACTGCCCGGGCTCTTAGCTGCGTCCAGCCGTCGTTCCGGGGGGTTCTTCCCCCCGCAGGACCCGCTCCCGGCGTCCCGCAGCCCGCCCCGCTCAGCGCACTGCGGTGCCGCCGCCCCCCCCCCCCCCCCCCGGCATGACTCAGGGCCGGGCAACCTAAAAAACCCCACACAGGTCCGCGCCCCCCACCCCCCGTTAATACGCATAAATACAGATTTTCACCCAAAACCTTCCCAGCTCCCCGCAATTCCTAGGAAAAGCCCTTCCCTCCCCAGCCGCACCGCCGAGGACCCGCCTTTTTGCCCCCTCGCCCGCCATCCCGCCCGTGCCCCTCAGCAGGGTCCCGACGGGGCGAGGGGATGCCCCCCGCCGCTCCCCCCCTCGCCCGGCCGGCCCTCACCTGCCGCGGCCCGCCGCCACCGCCCAGCCGCGCACCGTAAGCTGCCGGCGGGGACGGGGGAAGCGGCGCCGCCTCATCACTGCGCCGCCCCGGGGGCGGAGCGCCAGCCCCGGCTCGGCCCGCGGCCCGGCTCGGCTCACGGCCCGGCCTAGGGCTGGGCTCGGCCGAGCGCCCCCCCCGGGAGGTGAGGCCGGGGCAGGAGCCCTCCTGCAGGGACGGTGACCGAGCCTTACCCGCGCAGCGCTTCAACGGGCCACAAAAACTTTTACGAAGGCACCCCTCCTACATACAGCCGCGCACACCACGTACCTACCTGTGTCATGCTGCGTAGTACCAGCTCTAAGCATTTGTCACAGGGCTTGATGGCTGACAAGGGAGGTTCTTCCCACCCTTCATTAAACATAGCTCGCCTAAGTTTAATTCCTACCCAAGCTGCATTTTGCACCCACTGCACTGCCTTCTGCACAGAGCGTAACCATTTTCCAAGACCAAAAGGACTTTATTATATTGCCGTTGGGTGTGTTAGGTTTTTAACCGTATAGATGTTCAACAAGGCTTATTTTACCTTGACAGGAGAAGTCCTAACCAAGCATCGATCTCAAACAGCATCTGAGGCAGGAGAAGCTGACAGAACGTCAGGCGGGTGCTGAGGGACAGTGGCCAAAGGGGAGGACATTATATATGTACGGTACATCTTGGAACCTGCGTGTGGGTAACGCCAACCGTTTGGCAGTTGGGAGCGCTCTAGGGGCAGTTACCTACCCAACACCTGCTTGACTGAATTCCCTCCCGCTGTCTCAGCGCAGATTTCTACACTCCAGCAGTGCTGGCAGACACAAACGAGCCTGGGTTTTCTCCAACAAACTTGGCCACTTCTCATCAAACCAATCTGGCAGAAGCTTCGGAGTTTTGGGTGGGGTGAGGAGAACCACAGGCATAAGACCTACTTCAAATGCATGTAATAAAGAGTTACAAACACTTGGAGTAACACTGCGTCTGGTAACCTCAGGCAATATGCCATGTGCTAAAATAGCCGCTGGAAGCAGTGGAATAACCTTTATCCTGTAACAAACACACATTTGGTACAACAACAGCGACATGTCATTCCCCCTACCCGGCTACCTTCTCCCTTCGCAGACGTGTAGCTCACAGGAGACCCCTGACCAGCATTCGTGCTGGGACCAGAGGCCTCCAACCCTCACATCACAGCGCTCAGAAGTTGACAGAATAGCATTGCTCTGCACCTTGGCTTCTTCTACAGTAAACAATAATTATAGTTCCTCCTTAACAACCCAGGGAGAACCATTCCCTGAGAACAGCAAAATTGCCAAGAGTTCAAGCGTTTCTGTAGAGCCTTATGACCTTCAGCTGCTACCACTTAACTAGAACACGCAGATCCTGGTAAAGCACCAAGCAAGCCTCCAGCCACTACAGTTATCTGCCCTTAAGAACGCACAACAGCCTTACAGCACTGGAATAAGTTCTAGTTCCACTAAATCCTTTTTTCACCAATCCGTTTAACAGATGATGAAATTTCTGTGAAGAAAAAGCATTATGCCACAAACACCGCATCTTCCCCTCCCAGGTAATGCTGAGGAATCCTCAAAAGGGAAGTGATTTTAAACCACTCCAGCGATTCATGCCGCTCTTCAGACTTCTGTGAGGGACAACAGACATTTTTTTTGCTTCTCTAGACGTTTCACCTGAGCGACCGCGGAAGGATCACACTCAGTATTTGTTTTTCTACCCTGTACTACTGTGGACGATCCAAATGCTGCGTGGCACTAGAGAAAGATGAGCACATGGAGAATCTAATACTATGACTTGTAAAAAACCCAGGCTTTCCGTATAAGCAGTACCTAGACAGCGATCGAAACATTCACTTGGAACCACAACATACTGGTAGCTCCTATGAGAAGAACCAATTCTGCACATCAAAAAGAGGAACTGACTACAGCGACACCAGTCACACAATTATTGCTCAAGTCTTGGCAAGTAGAGTCCCACGTAGCACTTCAGAGCAAAGGAGGCAGTTAAGTTGTTTATTAATGACAATGGAAACAAAATAAAAAAGTGATATAGCAAACAGATACGTCTTTAAATATAAAGTTTCTAGTCATCTGGTGTTCTGTCAGGCTCCCCTTTTTTCTTCTTTTTTTTTATTCAGGCATAGATACAAAAATCCATAGAGGATTTAGGGAAACATGATACTTTAACATAAATTTATCATCTATGACGAAGTCTGAACAGCAAACATCATATAAAGAAAAAAACTCAAAATATATTTACAATTCATACTCTGTAGTCAGTGAGAAATTTCTGGGTTACCAAATGGCAGGTGATCCATGTACACTGCATTCCAAAAGGCATTATCCAGAGTCACTTCGCGTAAAATTAAGCTGAAAGACAGATTGTCTAAAAATAAGGCCAGTTTCATTCCTAATTTATGCATTTGATGACCAGAATTTTCTGATACTGCTATGTTAATTAAAAAAAAAAAAGAGCTGAAGAGCACCTGATCTCACCCAAATGGGATACACAAACTGCAAGTTTCATTCTTAGCAGGAGTTATCAAGAGTAGAAACTCCCGAGAAAGGACAATAGTATACACCCTTTTTGCCATCTTGTCTATTGCTAATTTTAAATGCTTGTATAAAAACAAGTCCCCACACCAGATTTGCAATATGATCATAAATAGGCAATAGTTTAAAAATGTAAGAGAGGCTTACCTCGGACTATCAAGCTGTTCTGCACTTCAGAAAAAAGTGAACAAAGCCCAAACACCAATCTCTTCCTCTCCCTCCCGCCCCCTGCCCCCTCAAGCCCCCGCCCCACTTCCAAACCTGGGAAAAAAACCAAAAGTTATACTCTGATGAATATTAGAACTGGCACCAACATTCATGCTAGTTGCCCTGATGTGCAACAGAAAGTTCATTTACGATAGTCAGAAATATTCTTATGCACTAGCCCCAAAGTGTTCAGCTTCTGGAAACAGTCTTTGTTTTGAAAAAGCAAAAAATCCCATCAGGTATGACGTGGGCAGCGTCCAGAAGGTGCAGGAATGTCCAACACTCTACGTCGATCTTCATATTCATCGGTGTCTGTGGAATCTTCGTCTTCATCCACTGCATATTCATTATGATTTGTTTCCTAATACAAAACATAGCTACATTTAATTTAAATCTTGTATTCCAGCTAGTAATAAGAAATCACGAACAACTGCCTGGAAAAATCTGAAGCCTGCATTATCATGTCGATTAGCCGAACCAGACGTTGTGCTCTACATCCTAACACCAGCTCCTTACTCAAAGTTTCGTTTGCAGTAGAGACCATTTTGCCAAAGTGCTGGACCTTCAACTCAGTAAATATTCATTAGCCTTTGTTATTTCATGTGTACAACTATGTTAAGCCACAATTCGGTACTTTAGCTGTACCCATTTTCTTGGTGGCTTATGTTGTCTTTTAATACAAGTAGTTTAAAAACAAAGGGTCATGACTACCTTTAAAACAGAGGTAGAGCAAAAGAGAAAAGCAAATTATTTTTACAGTCAGCTGAATGACGGTACAACTCCCGTAAACGTGAGCACGAGTTAAGAGGCACCATTATCTGTTAGAAGCACGACACCTGCTGGCACTTACTGTTAGAGCTACTGGTAACGAGAGTGTCTCAAATCCCTTGAAAAATGTGAGAAAGCAGATGTCTGTCCCCCGAGGAAACACGCGATGCTCACACAAAAGCTGTCAAGTCCTACCAGAATTAGTCACTGTACTGGTCACAAGTAAGGGCTGTGCTAGTGATAAAATATATAAAGCATTCTTCTGGAAATGTGCCAAAGCAAATTATATAGTTCACCTGCAATCTCCAAACTAAAACTGCATTATGATGAACAGTAAGCTAAATATCTTACCAATTTGGGAAGTCATTAAGTGACTTTATGGGATGGATGTTCAGTGAGGACTAATGAACATCAGACAGACCGCTATAATTTTAAAATTGTCATTAACTACAACTTTTCTTGTTGAAGAAAGCAGATATGCTGTTATGGCTAAGACAGACGATGCTGGGGTCACACCAAGACGGAATATTTAAAAGAACTATAAAATTCAAACAGCTAATGCCATGCCACGTTTCTAGGTAAATTTGTACCTAGACATGAGATAGCTCCTTAAAACAAAACAAGCAAAACTCGACACTGCTGTAGTCTGCATAATCAGACATGTGTCTGAAACGTGTCCTCAGTAGGCACAGATATACACATACGTATTTCTGCACCTCCTGAGGGGCCCTTGTGTTCTGACACAGGACAGCAGAATGGTCACATTCTACCTCTGTCGAGGACCCACAGGGCCCCTGATCTCACCGACAGAATCAGCTTTGACCTTGATACCAGAGGCGAGGACATGAGGCGGAAGATCCACAGCCACGTACGGCGCCCTTTTCACGCCTTAGGAAAGCTGGGGCCGAGGGTCTTGGATTCAACTGGTAGCATCACACGTCAAAGCAGTGAGGGCACGTGGCTTTACCAAGGTACAAACTGCCTACAAAGATTACTACAGTTGCTAGACTTAGCCTTAACTGCACCACGCTTTGTATGGAGTTATCGATCTGAATACTGTTCAGTATTGTAATTTTGCATTGGAAGTGTTTTCTTATCAATAGATTCCAGAAGCTGAGAAGAGTTCATATAACGGGGAATTGCCAAAGTCTCAGACTGAGGGATACTTCTAGACTTTTTTTTTTCCCTGAGAAATTGTTCTGAAAGTGAGAGATTTTCAAGAAAAGAATCAACACTGAAAAGTGACATGAGATTGGAGTTTAAACACACAGTTACACTGTCCTATTGAAACTAGTCCAAGTGTTCCCTGAAAACAGGAGGTCAGAGGAAGACAAAAAACCTACGATAAGCACAACTGCGTCTCTGCTTACCATTCGTGCCGTAGACACCTTGAACGTTGGACAGACCATATGAAATCTGGGAATTGTGACGTTAAAGAATTTGTCCTTGTAGTAGAGGCAATGGAAGGTGTAATAGCCCTCCATATATCCAGATGTTGTGGAAAACGTCGTACAGCTGGTATATTCATAGACTCTTCCTGGACTGATAATTGGAAACTCCCCTGTTGGTGAAATATTAGATCGCAATAGTAAAGACTGAAGTAGAACTACAATTTAGCCGTTTGCTAAAGCGCTTGCACTCCACAACATTCAGGCAGATCATTTTACATTCCAGTGGATGCATAAATGACTCTCAGTAACTACTGACGTTAAACTGTCTGAGGAGCATTTAACTATCAAGACGTTCAGACATCCCTTGCAAAACAACTTTAAAGACAAAAACAGACGGATACACAGCTCACTTTTTCAAGCAACAAGATGATTTTGACAAAAACCATACAACTACTACCCTCAGTCACCATGATGAACGGGAAAAATTTAATTTTCATAATGTATACATTAAATACAAAACCACTCTCTATTGGGTTCATAAAAGCCATCTTTTACTTACCAACTACTCCAGGACCCTGAACTTCTTCTACATCACCTTTGGCATTTGTTATTCTCCAATATCGACTGTCCAGCTGACAAGCCTTCTCAGGAAGAGCATCTTTGGACATTTCAATCCTAGAAGCCAAACAGCGTCCTTAATGGTTGTGCAACTACCTTCCTACATTTTAAGAAATGCTTTACATCCCTGGGATTTCTCTTAAAGTAGACTGGGCAAAAAAAATAAACCCACTAAGGTAAAGTACACTGAATCAGTTGTTGGGATCCGTCTCCATGCATCTGTTTCACTACCTGTTGTTATTTGCCCCTTTCTAAACCACAAGAGCTACTCGTAGCTTCCTTCCCCACCCATCCCTGTACTTTACACCAGTTACCAACTTGACTGGTACTTTGCTGAACAGGTAACGATTTCGTATTTTTTTTTATTAAAAAGTACAGCGTGTTGTGCCCCTCCTATTCATTTTAGTACGTTCTTGAATGCTGTGCGTAAATTTGCAACAACCGATCCTTTGAACATTACACAGGTCTATCCTGTGTTGTAAGAGTTAATTCATTGTTATTCTTACCTGATTCTGTAAGTGAAGAAATAATGCGGTGGATGCACAGAACTGAGTTCAGGTAGAAAGGATGTGGACACAGAAACAGTAATATCTCCTGTGGTAGCAACACATTCTTTATCATGCACGTACCTACAGAAAGAAAAACATTAACTCTGCAAATAGCTCTGCACATTCAATATGGAAAGCTAAACACACACAGTACTTAACTGATCGCTTAAAAGAGTGCTGTGGCGCTAGGTTAGAAGTAGTTCTTAATTTCTCATTCAGCAGTTAAATAGAGGATGTATGGAGTGTCTTTATGATGTATACTTCCCCGTCACCTAAACTCATACAGCTGCGGATCATTTTGTACCCCCATTAATGCTTCTGTTAAGCTGGGTGCGTAATTTGTTCTGAAGTCAGTCAAGACACACTTGTTTAATAAGGATGTGCCATTATGCTATTTAAAACACAAAACCTAGCAACTCCTACAGCAAATTCATTAACAGATCAGGAACTTGGCCCTACAGCCGCCCAGTTTGACAGAATTAAGGTTCTTGCTGATTATTTACAAAAAATTAGAAGTGCGTTAAGTTTCAAACACCAGAACAAGTTCTGTTTATTTACATATTCAACAGTGTTATTGTAGAGACCAGCTTGCTGAAACAATTGCTTTTTTAATAACTCAGAACAGTCCTGTAGCAGCAGCACACTCACAGCAAGCAGAGCAAGTATTACGCTGTTAGCTAAGCTTCAGATCTGTTATAATGCAAAATTCTGGTCCCATTAAAGCAAAGTTATAAACTCTGAAGCTTCTGGTAAAAAAAAAAACACGTTTCTTTAAGCATTCGGTTTTACAGCTTTATCTTCAATAAGTTTCATGTGCTTACTCCTCTCTCCACCATCAGCTTTTGTATCTGATACCCATACCTACTTGGGAAGAGGTCAGCATTCTAAAAGAAGCATCTAAGCCTTGCCGTGAGGTTATAAAGTCCAGTCACGATACCTGAAAATCTGGTCTCTGATGATAGGATAGCCACCAGTTACGACTTTGTTTACATAGGATGTAAACCATTCCAAGTAAGATGTACCTAAATGCCAAAGAAGAAAAGTATTCATAAGGACAGGCAAGTTTACCACTAAGTGCATTACATTAAATACTTCAAGGAAACAGTTTAAAGCTTGTAATATTTTTATTATAAACTCTGACTGACTTAGAAGAGTTGGTCAAAATTCCAGCCTGTTCTAACAACAAAGATCATTCGGAGAAGCCAACCAAGAACTACGAGTTAAGGGTGCAGAAATGACACAGCAAATGAAGAATGTCTTAGCTAAGTATTTCACATTATAATCATGGTCTTCAAATGCGGCTGTCTCACAACTCCTCTGCTAGGACTGGGAACGATGACAAGTACAGTGGCCTGTATTACTTGCAGGTAGAATAATTGGAAATAGCTATACAAGAGGCATGCAAGCCCACTGGTGGACTTATGAACTTAGTTTCGATATACAGGTTTCCATACTAACAGAGTTTCTAAGAAACATGCTAGCAAGTCACAGAATTTCTCCTTCAAAACAGGGATAAGCTGTGAACATACTCCACACTTCTGCTACAAACCCAAAGACTAAGGCTGTATGTCACTCCAGAGAACCTGGGATTTTCATACACTTACAGCCATTGCCTGAGAACAGCTTTTCATACACCTACAGCTATTATTTAGGAACAGCTTGATTTCTAAGTAGGCAGTCAGGCTGTCACATTTAACTCTCAAAGAAGAGAGTTTCAGACAAGAGATACTGGCTCTCCGTAACAGAATTTCTCAGCCATAAATCTTCCAAGCCTTGCAATATAGAGTCCAATCACAGAGTTATTCAACTGTTTGTCAATATTACTGAGAGAAAACTGGATTTAAGCTGAAATACTAAGAAATCATTATCCTCACCTTCACTGACATGTTATCAAGTACTACTACTCCTGTTAGATTAAGCATACTTACCACTTCTTTCTTTGAACAAGGGCTATGTGTGCTGTCCTTTGACCTTCTGGAAGCCTAAGGAACTCCAAGTTTATTATCCTCCTTTCTATCACTAATCCACAAAATGCAAACCTCGTGTAAAGTAACTCCGAATGGAAAAAGTGGACCAATTTACCCTGCCACGTTCAAAATGACAAGATAAATGCTGTACATGAAACTTCCCCTCCACTCTGCAATAAACCAAGGTTAACCCTTTCAGCCAAGTGGAATACATCTAAGTATGATGTCAGATCACCTCACCACTGACTCAGTTCCATAAAAGCAGCAACACCAATTCACCATAGCGTCGCTTTAAAGTATTACATGGAGACAAGCAAGTAACCGAACTCTTGAGCTTTTGCTGTACCTTTCCCACGATAGTTCTTAAAGCGCACAATGGCCTTTGGAAAACAGGTAGCAGGTTGACTACTTCACACTGAAATCAGTTCATACAATCAGTACCTAGAAAGGTTTCCCAAAATTAGCGTGGCTGAGAGTTTGACTACCTTCAACCCAAACTAGCAATGGTATAGCATTGCCCAATGTGGTTTCTCACTGTAATATTAATACACATTTCCTAAGAAATGTGCAAGGCTAAATATAAATATTAATTTTGGTGCCTTTTATTACACATCTGCTTTCCCACTCAGTAAATTAATTTAGACATAGCCACAACTACCAGATTCTGGTGGATGAACAAAAAGAAATAATCAAAACACTATTCCAGTCAATGTACATGTCAGACAGACGATCACAGATTACTACATAACCAAACAACAATTACGCATTTTTCCCCTTCCTTCATCTTTTGAACAAAGCAATCAAGCAAATCAAAAATCCAGAACGGTTTTCTTCTGCAGCTGTGTTTATAATTAAGTAGATTTCATTAAGGGACACAAAATATTTTCAACTTCTAACATGGTTGCAAAAACTACTGGGGGGGGGGGGGAAATCTTTCTGTCCACTTGGGTGTTGTATTTAATAACTGCTTACATCACTGCCATAATGGCCAAGTTAAAGGTTTTGCTCATCTCGTTAAACAGGTCGGTACGCTGGATGATTTGTATACAAGACACACAGAAGGACAAGCCTTAATGGAGAAAACTTGCATCCCATTTCAAGTAACTGCTGATGTTTTAAAGTCGGTTAGAGTCTCACAAGTGACACAGAAAATTTAGAATGCTTGCTTTGGTCAAGTCATACTGACATGCATTTTCTAAACAGTGGAATTAAAACATTTTGCAGAGTATTTTATTTAAAGTGTTACCTGTAATGAACATATCAATAGCAGATGGATTGCGAGCCATTTGGTCCTAAAATGGAAAGAAGGTTATGGATGTATTAGAAGGACAACATTAGACTTTCAAGGTTATAATTCAGCACCTGAAATAGAATATAAGGAACACTTTCCCTATATTCGCTAAACCTAAAACCTGGCTGCTTAATACATCATGATACTCCCAGTCAGGTATTCAAATACATAACACAGGCCTGTCCCCATGAGCGCTCACATGATCGCTGAATATACAGCTTGAACATTCCACTAAGGCTCATGCGTATAAAAATCAGGTTGAACTCATCATTCCAGAAACAAGGCCCCAAAAATACTGCCTTAGAACAGAAGCACAGAACAGCTGAGGTTGGAAGAGACCTCTGGAGATCATCAGTCCAATCCCTCTGCCTGCGGCAGGGTTAGCTAGAGCAGGTTGGCCAGGATCAAGTTCAGCTGGGTTCTGACTCTCTCCAGGGACAGAGACTACACAACCTCTCTGGGTGACCTGTTCTGTGCCCAACCACACTCACAGTAAGAATGTTTTTGTTTATGTCCAGACCAAGTTTCCTGTGTTTCAACTTGTGCCTATTGCCTCTTCTCAGTGATGCCTGCCCAGTGACAGAAAAGGAGTCTAGCTCTGGCTTCTTTATGCCCTGCTACCAGATATTTAGAAACATTGATAAGAATCCCCTGAGCCTTCTCTTCTCCAGGGTAAACAATCCCAGCTGCTGTCCTACCGTCTTCTCCACCAAAACAAGCAGGGCTGTCCACAGATCAACCAAAATATGTGTGTAAGTAACCTTCCAAGTTCCCAAGCATTATCCAGAAGGTTTAAATACACAGCATAAGACAAAGGGGAATCTTAATGTCCTTCAGGTGATCCATTATCAAGGCCATTCCCTAGAAATCTCATTGCTAAGCACTTTGAAAACAAACAGCCAAGAACAGCAGGATGAAGATCCCCATCTCTTTTACAAGAAACACCCTTTACTTGCCCCCTTTCTTTTTGGGGTGGGGAGGTTGTCAGGGCATAGGAAAGGAGAGGGAGGACTAAAATCTTGTCAGGTACAATATCCTTAAGCTTCACCAGCAACAATATGCCTATCTTAAAATGCTACAGCTGTAAGAACTATGAAAAATACTTAATTATGTTCTACAACGCAGCTGCTCAAGAGCAATTTGTTCTTTCACTGGAAAGTTTTGCCTACAAACCAGAGGGTATAATTTATTGTGGTAAGTTTACATTTAACATATCTGGGGGAGGAGATTTACGCAGATGCTGATCTTCCATAATGGAGAAGCTTTTCTCCCTTACAGAAACAGGGACAAGGGCATATACCTGCCGGAGTTTGAACAAATTAAATTCATACTTCCCAATAAGGATGGATGTTGTCCACTATCATGAAGCTATAGAAATTGCTACAGCCATTAACAACTTCCTGTAAATTCCTTTCACTTACTAACCCTCCCACTTACGGGCTTTGATGAAAACCAGATGGCAACTCAGGGGCAAGTAACACACTAATATGATCTCTTAGTATTCACCTTATGCTATGTAAAATATTTCAGGTATCCGGTAACATGCAAAAGGGACACCATCAATCATTAGAAAAGTACATTCACAAGTATAAACATATCTTCCTTACTGGACATTGATAGAAGATCTCGTACTTATTTCGTCCCTCCACACTCTCCAGGGCCATGTATTGACTCAGGCCAGTGTGAATGCAAAAAGTAAGAGGAAGGCATTGTTTCAGACCTAGCCTCTGCTGAAAACCTCCAGCTGCAGTGTCGATATCCAACAGGTCTTCAGAACGGTAGTGGTTCGACAGTGCCATGCTTCCCATCAAACTTAACAGACAACAACAAAAAAGGGAAAGATAAACCAAAGATACCACTCACAAGACAAAGACAGCTTTAGATCTTTTCTAAGCATTGATTCTATCAATGTTTTAGATACATATTAGACCTGGGTGAAATACTCGAATACCCAGGTGCTGGACTAGGTTATTAGTCTGCAACATCAACCTTCACAAAGGGAGTCTTGATGGTTCTGAGGTGAACACTTCCTTGTATATTTTGTGCATCCCAAAGCACCGTTTTAAACTGCTGTTGGTGACTCCCATCATGTCTGCAACTACTTCAGCAAAGCCATTCACAGCTGACGCAGCTTCCTATAGCAACATAATGTAATAGTAACCAGTGCTCCATATCTCAAGTTTTTTGTGAGTTCATTTCAATGCTACCAAAGCATCCATGATTTTTCAATTGGAGTGCAAAGCTGCTATAGCATCAAAGAATCATAGAATCTATAGGGTGAGCAAGGTGCTCTGTGCTTTGGAGAAAAGGTTGAGAAGTAAACAAGGAAATTAACTATTGAGTCAGAGAGATTACAGTCTCAGTATAAAAACTAAGGCAGACACACACAAGCAAACAGACATACAAGGGAAGAATGAGACAATATTCATCAGCATGCCATGGCAAGACCATCAACTGTCTTTCTAATTTTTTCCTCTAGCTTTTTGTAAGCATCACAGCAAAGGAAGGGGGTGTTTATTTCTTTGGTTTTGACAATAACGAAGTGACACTGAAGACAGTACAAGGAGCCTCTCTATACATAAGAATATATATGGTCAGAAAAAAGTAGCATTAACCTGAAACATGTAACATTAGGAACGGAGGTAAGCATCGGAAGCTAAAGTTAACATTGATATGAATGTTGGGCTAGATGAAAGCTAGGGTGAAAATAAAAAAAACCCAGGCAACCTACATTCAATGTAAAGGGGCAGACAATGCAAGAACAATAAAGAGGGGTAACATGATCAAAGTAACAAACTACAAGAGCACACAGTACAGCAGTGCGTCTAGCAATAAGAGGAGTACACAAACCTGTAATGGACACCTCCCCACCCGTACTCCCTTTTAATTTGCCTTTCACTGACACTCTCAGATGTAAACTCTTGCAGATGGTAAGCTATTCCAGGTGTTATGAAAGCAGTGACTCAGGCACAAGCTGCCACATGTCAACACGATATAAGCTGCTCCCATCCTGGGCAACAGGTTCCATTCCTCTTTTTCCTTATGTAGTCTTGCATGGAATTAGCATGTTCTACAGTTTAAAAATCGATGCTAACATCCAAAGACAGAAACCTGAAGCACCTAGCAATGACAACTAGTCCTGAGTCTCCTCCATTTCTGACCTAGCATGCCAACAACCTGCTGCATAGACTTCCACTACCTACACGTATCTCCCACAAGAAGCAAGCCTGTCCTCAACAGTAAGACCAGGCCTTCCACTCGCAGGGTGGCAGCCTTTCTTGCTCCAGAGTCCCACACGTCAGACCTAACTAGTCCCCCCAGTCAGCGCTCCACCAGCAAGGTTTGTGAACCTGTGTGTAATGCTCAGGCCCTCACTTTGAGGGCAGAGCAAGGGACCACAGCCCACTGGCAGTTTCTCAAGCTGAAAGGCACGCCCAAAGGCACACGTCTGATCCTACAGCCCTTCCACAGGCACGTCATCACAGCAGGGGCTCTGTGGGAGTAAAAAAGTATTGGGAAGAGCAGGAAGCACACAAGCTGCAGAGCTCCGTTTGAAACTACAGAACCAGGGCACCCATCTCCTGTAAAAAAAGTCTCCTGAAAAAGAAACAGAACTAGAAGCCATCCTTACGGTTGCATAAAACTTTCTCGTATTTGTTCTGCACTAGAATTGGAGGAGGGTGCACCTTCTTAACTAGTGAAGGTTCTGGTAGAGCAACACGAATGCATTGCCCCCTACAGACACTGCAATGATTTGCCCTAGCTTTCCATCTTTTGCTAATGTTTGCAGCACTTCATCAAGCGCTGACCTGCTAACTTTTTCTACAGCTGGAAGATAAGAAACTACGTTTGGCCACCTGCCTTCTAACCTCAATGTAAAAGGAGATTTTAATTGCTGAAACTACATAAAATTCTAAAATCTTCTACTAAGGAAACTTAATTTGCAGAACTGACATTTTGATTCTACTCAAAAGGACTACCCGGCTTGAAAGTTAATCCCTAACCACTTTAACGAAAGAAGTTATTAAATAATGAAACCTTAGAGTCCAAGAGGCTAATTTACTTACATAATACAATGCAAAACTTCAGGGGAGCAACTTGCAGCAGTATGATTAGAAGTCTAACAGAATTTTTTGTTAATAGAAAAAAAAACAACAAAAAAAGGTTCTCACAAGGAGAAATGATGGAATTGTAAGAGTAATTTGGGCAATCAGAAATCTACACTGTGTTTTCAATTACTTCTGAGAGTAGAAGATAGCCAATTCTAGAAGCGTCACTTCAAGCAGCCACTCAGTTACAATACATTTAAATGCTGCATCTGTCCTGTTTGGCAGACATTTGATCTTTTAAATAAACTATCCAAGAAATATAAAAAGAATTAATAACTTGGTAGGTAGTTTTCGCTCCTTACCCAGGAACAACTAGCTTCTGTCCATTATGAATACGAAATGAACATCGATAGTCATCAGGGAGTTTGCAACCTATTTGTGCTTCCACAGCATCCAGATCTTCCTCCCGCACACTCTCTGTGTACAAAAAGAAACAAGAGTATTAAGTGACAGTTTTGGAGGGGGAAATCAAGAACCCCTGCTCCTGCCAAACTCAGATTTCATGCTGATTCACTACTCTGCCCTCAAGTGCCCAGTATGCTCTTCCTGACAAAGGGGAATATTAGAATTTGTGTTAAGACTTTTCCTTTAAATTTTATTTCACATCACTTCAGAGCTGTGTGGCTAGAAATAAGGCAAAAATGAGCTACGTTCTAGACATGACGGCATGTTTTCAGCCACCAAAGAGAATGTTAAGTAGCCCAGCAACCTTAGGATTATGGATTTTTTTTTTACGTTATCACAAAAGTAATATATATTTCCAAGTATTTTGCCACTTATAATTCCAAGGAAGTGAACTAAGACATACACAAGCAAGATAAATTCAGTCCAACTTTCGGATGCAGCTGCCTACTAGCATGGTCTCAAGAATCTTCTACTGATTAAATTCATGTTAATGTCCAGAATCACTAAAAATCGAGAATTTCAGATACAAAGCATGGAATCTGTAAGTGCCTTGATCAAATGAGCATGGACCCAAGTCAGTATTTGGTGACTTTATTGTATGCTAGGTGACGCAGAATGAATACTACATAAATTTGAAAGGAAGCTGATTACATTAACCAATTACTTAATGCAGCACTGATCTCCATCCAACAAAATCTCAACAGGCCTGACTTAAGCAGAAAGTATTCATAAAGTGAAATGAACCTTTTCCCCGCAATATTGTTATTAGCTGAGTCCCAGTTAAAACTTCTAGGCAATATTGATTTTAACCTTTCACCATTCTAGGGGTTGCTTCTTTCAGTTTCCAGTCCAATCAATAACAAAGAACCACCGTTCACCTGGAATTTGAAGCAATAAATGGGTTGTAACAAGGGGATTTTCCTATCATCATCAACAGAAGAAGGTGGGGAGTAACTACTCTGACACCTCCACACACACTTCAGGGGGCTTCCGCCTGTGATCTGTTCCAATCGAGGGGTTTTAGTGATTTATTTTTTAAAAAAAATATGAAGAGAGTTTAATCATCAGTTTCATTTATATGGCGTAAATTAACTCATTGAAACAAGATCTTGTACAAACAGTATTAAAAAGGTCTACGTTATGGAAAAGCTCCTGCTAAGACCTGCCATCACTATACGTGTTTGGAAATTAATAATTTTAAAATTTGTTTTGGTCTTTCTGTAGACAAAGAGAAGCTTTATTGCACCAAATTCCTTGGGAGGATTTTGAAAGTAAAACTGTGGCAAAATCTGCTCATTTCAACACCCACAACAGAGATACTTTGCATTTTATTAACAAAACGTGTAACAGTGGTTCTGTACACCTGAGTGAAGCCTGTTTTTTTGCTAGAGCAGCATGAAAGCCACAGAAATCAAGGCGTGGATACCTACATAAAGTACTACAGTCTGCGTACACAACAGTTCAGGCTACATAGGACCCTTTTGGCCTTTTCCTAAAAAGGCATTCCTTCACTAACACTTAGAACTAACAACACAAAAAATTTTTAAAGAAAACAGCAAGTATTAAGTTCTAATCATGTTCTGTTATTCACAAATACTTAGCAAAACTTGAGAATCCTGCACTACCAGCAAGAAAAAAAACATGCGAGATTTAAGTAGGAAGGAGATCATTGTCTGTAGATTTCATTTCACAGATCATGTTAAATCAAATATCTTGGTCTAACAGTCAGATTCATACAGAAGACTGAAATACAGTTGAAAATAAGAGCTATTTTGTCCCTATTCCAGAAAAGCCCAAACTTGCTGTATATCTTGCTGTGTAAGACACATGAACCAGAACACTGGAAGTCCTTCAAGTAAAACACAAACCTAATTTGAAAAGACAATATTGGGGGGGGAGGGTGGGGGTGTGTGTAAAAATTCTTGTTAAGCTACAGGAATGCCGTAAGACCTACAGAAGAGAAAAAATACTTCCTTTTTGTTTGGCTTTAGTTTAAAATGCCTGTTTTCATGTGAAAGTGTTTTAATTAGGTCTTAAGAAAAATCTCAGAAACAAAATCCCACCAACAGGCCCCAGGTCCTTGAAGTAAGGGAATTATTAAACTAAAAATAATAATAAACAAACAGAAAAAAAAACAGTCATAGCAACCAAAGACAAAAGCAGTAAAAGTATATTCATTTCCTGATTATCCACAGATAAAGATGATAGACTGGTCACTAGAAAAAAAGTAACCTTGATTTCCTCTCTGAAAAGAAATCTTCAGAGGATCTATGATCACTAGTAACTGGGCAAGGACTACACATGTGGTCTGATTTACTTATTTCCTGGAGGGGAAGGGAAAGCACATCTACTTGACTTTCAGGGCTCCAGTAATTGAGGCACACACCTAGGATGAAAGCAGTATGAAACTTAATAACAGACAGCGGTGTTAGCCAGCCTACTAGAGAAAGCAGGTATTACACTGTACCTTTCAAAGAACCAATCATCCGAGGACACCGCTGTCCTAAGTATTTCTCTAGGTCATCCCAGGCTTTTTTCAATGTAGCATAGTATCGGATGTATCTTCCTAGGTCAGAGTAGGTACTGATGAAGATGGCTTTCCAGCTCTGATTTCGTTGACTTTTTTCCTCCCTAAGTGGACATGAAGAAAATAAGTTCAAATACCAGCCTAAAAAGCTTGACTTCTAAAACAAAGAAGTTAATATTTGTTATTTGGCAGGACCATTGTGCAAATATTAAGCCAGGAACACCTTGAGCCACCTGAAGCTACACAAACTCACTTAATTCTGGCATGTATTCAACAGCAACTAGGAAACATCTGAGGTACTAGTATGAAGGGAGAATTTGGAAAAAATATTCCTTTAAACAGAGTCCTGTTCATTATTAAGTCTTAGAACTGGTGAAGAGCTAATTGAGATCCCATTTCACACATTTAGAGAGAAGGCCTTAAAAAAAAATCACATTTTTTGATCCACTGCATTAGCCACAAACTCCTTTATTTAGCCAATAAGGATGATTAAGGAGTAAACCAGAGAGTTAAATGATAACTCCGTGCACTGAACTGGTAACTCCGTTTCTTAAGGAATTACTGTATATTCAGTTCCCCTCGCAGGCACAAGAGGAGGCTACAGGAAGACAGGCTGCCAAAAAAGTGCTGACTAACATATGACAAAGGATGCTTGCCTCCAAATGGTAGCAGCCCTTGCATTTTTGTGTTAGGATATATTCCAGCTCCTCAAACTCCCATCAGCATGCTCAATCTAAAAGATTTAGTACAGCTTCCTACACCTAAATAAAAATGTAACAATTGAGAAGTCTTGACATCACCTTTAAGATCTCTTTAGCTCTAAAAAGGAGTGAAGAACCTTCCTTCTTGAAGAGTTGAGGGGAAAAAAAAGTAAATTAAGTTTAATCTGGGAAGTTAGATAAACTAATGTCAAACCAAAGAGGTAAAAGTAAAAACGCCAAAGTGAATTATGTTTCAGCAGGTGAGGGGTTTTAGCATATTTTTACCCTCCAAATCCTCTTTGTAGAAATTACCTACAGCCTGAGAAAAACTCAGTTTTTCTTGGCTATGGGGAAGCCAGCATCTCAGAAACCAACCCCAGAGTCATTTCTCCTTAGTAAAGCCCCGTAACACCTTCACCTTCCTCTTCCCCCATACACACACCAAGTTACCCTTCTAAAGCATCAGGTGCTCATTTTGAACTTCCCAATTCCTTACCTTCTTTACCTGACCCCCACCAGATTTTCCTTTCTAGTGTGGATTCTAATAAGAATATCGCTTAGGTTTTTTTATGCAGAGAATCTCAAGGTAAAATTTTACAAGTTGTGTTACCTGTTCATAAGCTGCATATAATTAGAATATGCAAAGTATGTTTATCTTTGTGGATTAAATTTTGTTTGCTGATAATTTTTAATATGGTCCATATGATATAACATAGATTACAAATTACAAGCTCAGAAAGGGTTTCCTACATTACCTCCTTGAGCCACTTACGCATAATAAATTAACTCCTTATCAAGTTCTGCCATCTTAGGCTATTTGTGTAATACAAGGACTCCCTGAATAATGGAAAAATATATGGAACTGATCAGTGAAGTCATAAGTAGTTGATACTCCTCAAAACTTACAATCTAAAAAGATAGATACTGTCTAGAAAACAGGACACAGAGGGGATAATCAGTAACAAAACTGGTTGCTAATTCACTTCCATCATCTCCAGCTCTTGAGAAAACCATGGTTTTTTAGCAAAGATATGGATTGATACATTTATAGTTAGCTTCCACTTCACAGACATCCCAAGTTCAATGCAAGCAAGCAGAAGAGAAAGCGAGTTTTTTTAAAAACAAAAACAAACAACACACCACCACCTCCCGAACCACATATGTAAAACTTTTTACACAGCCCAATGTGACTTCCCTGGGAAAAGGATGGAGAAAATCCTCCTGGAAAGCATTTCCAAACACATGAAAGACAAGAAGGTGATCAGGAGCAGTCAGCATAGATTTACGACATAATGCTTGACCAACCTGATAGCCTTCTACAAGGAGGTGACTCACTTGATGGACAAGGGGAGAGCAGCAGATGTTGTTCACCTCAAATTCAGTGAAGCCATTGACACTGTCTGTTAATAGCATCATAGAGAAGGTGACTGAATATGTGTTTGATAAGTAGATAGTGAGGTGGACCGAAAATTGGTTGAACCACCAGGCCCAAAGGGCTACCAGTTGAAGGCAAGTCACTTGTGGTACACCCCAGCGCTCAATACTGGGGCCAATACTCTTTAATAGCTTCATTAATGACCTGGATGATGGGACAGAGTACATGCTCAGCAAGTTTGCAGATGCTACAAAACTGCGAGGAGCGGCTGATACAGCAGATGGTTGTGCAGCCAGAGAGACCTCAACAGGCAGAGAAGAATCTCCTGTTGAACAAAGGGAAATGCACCTGGGGAAGAATAAGCCCTGGGATCTTGGTTGATGCCAGGCTGATGATAAGCCCTTGCAGCAAAAACAACCAACAGTATCCTAGGCTGCAACACGAAGAGTGGTGCCAGCAGGTGCAAGGGAGGTGATCCTTTCTCTCTAGTCAGCACTGGTGAGGACGCATCTGCAACACTGTGTCCAGTTCTGGGCTTCCCATTACAAGAAAGACATGGGCATACTGGAACAAGTCCAGCGCAGGGCCTCAAAGATCATTATGGGACCGGAGCATCTTTCACATGAGGAGAGGCTGAGAAGGCTCAGGGATATCTCACCAATGTGTACAATTACCTGATAGGAAGGAGTAAAGATGAAGCCAGAGTTGTCTCAGCAGTGCCCACTGATAGGAGACAGTCCTGGACAACCTTCTCTAAGTGACCCTACGTAAGCGGGGGAGTTGGGACTACAGGATCTCCCTTCCAACCTCAGCTACTCTATGATTCCAGTCACGGCTGCCCTTGACACACCCATCCAATTGTACCCCTCATAATTACAGCACACAGGATATTACTTTACTCTGTAGAATATTTGGTGTCTGATAAGGTCAAGCTGCAGCTTCTCCTTCAGCCTAGGCTTTAAGAAGGCACCTCTTCTCTACCCATCCAGGCATTAACAGGGCATCTCTTCTCTACGCATCCATAAAGCTTTAACACTTGTACATTCATGAAACTTTTTTTAGGAAATCAACATTTTTGATGCCTCTAATCATCAGTCTGCAGCTGGTGAATACCTATTCAGTTTTAGTTACTGGAAGCAATGTGGACATAACCTGACAGCACAGTAACATAAAAGCCTCATTTTCATAGAAAAAAAAAGGCTTAGAACACCACCACTTACTCTGAAATAAGCCAGTATTTCTTGCAGTGTCTTTTCCACAACGGATCATGGCTTGATAGTTGATTTAATCTTCGACTTAAATAGCAGCAGCTATAAATATAAAATCATTAAATTTGGTTGCAGAAGAATAGTACAATAAGCAGGGATAAATACTGACCAGTATATTACACATTGCAATCTCATGAAATAAATGCAGAGTTTGAAAGTTAGTTGGCTGTCCTTCTTAGAGTTGTGCTTACAATGGTTAAAAGTCTTCATTATAGCCATGTAGCTCATGAACTACTTTTCTACCCACTTTGAGACTGTCAGCAATTAAGTAATTTTGTAAAGCAGGCCAACCTGTAGACCTACGCCACTGTAAACATTGCCTGAAAGAGTCAGGCGTGACTCCTCTCCACCAGCTGTAAGCATTCCAGTAGCACAGGCTAGTTATTATAATTTAAATTACTTTCTTATCTTGTCAGTCTCTACCTTATCTTTCCCACAGTTGCCACACTACTGAAAGCTCAAACTGTAAGCTACAGAAACTATACAATTTTGAGTATTAAGACATTACTTTCCACTTTAAGTTGTTTAAATAGTGAACTTCATGACCAGCAACACAGACAGACGCAGGAAAAATACAAAGTATGATAGACCTGGAAATAAGTACTGCAAGCTGACTCTAACGAAGACCATATATAAGCTCTTGCCATTGCATTACAGGTAGCATTGCTACTTCAGGGAGTTAAAAGAATCATATCCTGCACTATGCAGCATTACTGCCAATGCAGTATTAAAAACCTATAGGATATAGGTCTAAAACTGTCCTCACAAATCATTTAAGTTGATCCTAAAGGAGATAGCAAAAGCTAACCTACATTCCCGATGCATGCTAAATTGCTCTTTAAAAGCACTGATGGAGATGCCATCACAGTCTGTTCCCATATTTACTTCTACAGTTATAGAGCCTTTCTGGAATGTACAAGTGATATTGACAGCAAAACATTTCAGTGTATTTACATAAATAAGAGAATGTGTGGCAAAGTTTCAGCAACATACAGAGCAGTAATATAGGGAACGATTGTTATTCAAAAATTCATAGAATTTTAAGGAAATTATTATCACATTAATCTATCCTGAACACCAGACAGTAAACATTTTTCCCTCTGTGGTTGAGCTGAATTATCAGTTATGTTTTGAAGAAATCCCCCAAAAGATACCACCAATTTAGATGTGGCAACATCACTTCCTCTGGTAGCTTGTTCTAACAGCTGATGTGTGTGTTTTAATGGCTGCAATGAACATCTAAATACCCCAAATGACATTACAAAATTTAAGCTTCCAGTTACTGCTTTTTGGGGTTTTTTTTCCAGTGTAGTTCGGAAATTCTTAAGTCAGGAAGACCAACAGTGTAAATGGATGTAGTTGCCCACTAAAATAAAGATGCCCCTCAATCTTGCCTTTAGTAAGTAAAATCAGTCAAAAGCCAGGGCTGGAGAAAACATCTTGCACTGAGACTACGGAATTACTCCTATTTATATTTTAAATTAAATCTTTTTTTTCCCTCCCCAATATCCATTATAAGCTGCTTAGACTAGAACTGTATATTGTATTAGTATTTCAAAACCATCCTCAAATTAGTAAAGTGATTCTCCTGTATGACCTGCCATTACCCTTGCCCCCCACAGTGAGGCAAAGACATAAACGCATTCATTTCAGGCTTGACACTTAGCCATGTAAGAACTTAATCCATGACAATGGTGATTTTTTAATTAGTTTTTTGAGGGGGGGTGTGTGGAACAGAAATATCCCAAAGTTAAAGTCCTTGCAGAAATCTATTACACTGGTGTGTATCAATCAAGCCTGTAATTTCTGGTAGGAAAGACATCACCGTGGCATCAAACATGATCAAAGACGCAATTAAAGCCATTCCCATTAATTACATAAATATTTGGTCACCTGTCAGCGTTTCCATTATTTAAGGGCTACCACCAGGCTAACCGAACTGTGGAATACTAAGGAAACTGTAATGTTTGTAATGGTCAGAGGACATACATGTCACTAAAACAAATGTAAGCAAGCTGTAGATTTCCTCAATAAACACCTTCAGTACTACAAACAGCCAGTTATGCAAAACTGTTATTACTGACCTTACAAATAAGAAACCTACACAGTACTTAATTGTCCTTGCACAGCAAAACCTATCTCATTTTGTCAAATACATAAAAAAATAGGTAGTACCTTCACTGAACCCTTAGCAACTACCACTAAGTCATCCATACTGGACTTGTAAAAATTGTTGTAATTTTTGCTTAAGCTCTTTTTTTGCTGTTATCCTAAGAGAACTCTCCCTGATATCTTTAGCTTTCTTTACTAATACGTAAGGGGGAGGGAAAAACCAAACAGTAACCATTTTGCTAATATTCTATTTTATTCACACCTGTTCCTCCCTCTCTGATTAAATACTGTGACTTCAATCACTGTCACTCCTTGTACTTCATCGGTAAGGTTTTGGCTAAAAAACATGCTCTCATCTTCATTCTGTGACTCCTAACTCTTCAGCCATCTAGTACACTATCCAAGAGGAGCTTACAACTTTCTTTCATGTTTTTCTGCCTGAAAAGTCGTCCTATTTAATTTCGTTTGGTACTCCTCAAACGACAGCTAGCTCAAATAATTCTGTATATTCACTGGCAACAAGACCACCCTTTTGTTTGCCCGCAGATATGCAACAGTTCCTGAGAATCACCGATTCCACAAATTCAGTTACTGGTTCACGTCTAAATTGTAATTTAGCTACAAACAAAACCAACATGTAACGGGGGAGAGAAAAAGAGAGAAAATTCCCTTTGGCTTAAAAGAAAAAATAGGCAAAAAACCCTAAGACCACCACTGTTCTGGAAAGGAACGGTGCTTCAGCACACGTCCTCCCCAGGGCAGCTCCTCCAGAACAAGCCAAAGCCTTCTCCTTCCCTCTCCAAAGCCTCGGCCACCCCTTCGGCAGCGCTCTGACAGCCCTCCCCGGCGCCTCCCCGACCCCGCTCGCTGCCACAGCCATCCACGCACCGAAAAGTTGTGGAACCCCGAGCCCCGCACCGGCGGGCCGCCCCCTCCCCAGCCCCGCACCGGCGGGCTTCACCCGCCGGCCCGCCCCGCCGCCCCCAGCAGCCGGCCCCGGCTCACCCCGCAAGCCCACCCCGGGCCTCCCGCCTGCCCCCGCCCCGCCCCGCGGCCCGGCGCTGCCTCCCCGCCCCGCCGCCAGGGCCGGGCTCGGCCCTTCCCCCCCCACCCCGAGCCGCGCTGCTGGGGCGGGAGGGATCCGGCGGAGCCCCGGGCCCGGCCCGTACCTCATCAGATCCCGGTAGTCGAGGAAGCTGAGGATGAGCAGCAGCGGGTCGGTCGGCAGCAGCTCCAAGCTGAGGGCTGAGGGCTCCATGTCCAGGGGCGCCGCCATCTTGCGAGACGTCCCACGGCTCCGCCGCCCGCTGCCGGCGACGCGCCCGCCCCTCGCGCCGGGCCGTTGTCAGGGGCGGGGGGGTGGGGGGGGGGGCGGAGAGCGGGGAGGCGGCGGCGGGCCCGCAGCGCCCCCTGCCGGCCGCCGGGCCGCCCGCCTCCTCCCGGGGGAGCGGCGGGGAGAGGGGCCGCCTCCCGCCGCCACGCCCCGCCTCAGCGCTCGGCCCCCGGGGCGGGCCGTGTCCCGCGTCCCGCGTCCCGCACGCTGCCCAGCCTGTGGAGATGTGTGTGTGTCCCTCGCAGCGGCGGGCTTCGGGGCTGACGAACCCCGTCTCCTACGCCCGGTGCCATCTCGGCGGTTAAACGTGCCCCATAGAGACGCTTGTCGCAGAAGGAGGCCATGAGGTGGAGGTCCCGCACCAGGAGAGGCGCCCCACGCCTCAGTTTCACGGGACTATAGCATTATTTTGTGAGGAAAGGCTGAAAGGCTTGAGGCTGTTCAGCCTGGAGAAGAGAAGACTGAGGGGGATCTCATCAATGCTTATAAATATCTAAAGGGTGGGTGTCAGGAAGATGGGGCCGGGCTCTTTTCAGTGGTGCCCAACGCCAGGCCAAGGGGTGATGGGCACAAGTTGGGACATGGGAAGTTGCACCTGAGTGTGAGATAAAACCCCTTCCCTGTGCGGGTGCCGGAGCAGGGGCACAGGCTGCCCAGAGAGGCTGTGGGGTCCCTTCCCTGGAGACATTCACCCCCCGCCTGGACGCGGCCCTGTGCCCCTGCTCTGGGGGTGCCGGCTCCAGCAGGGGTGGGACGGGGTGAGCTCCAGAGGGCCCTTCCAAACCCCCGCCAGTCTGGGATCCTGTGATTATAAATTATCATAGAATCATATTCACAGAATCACAGAATCCCAGGTGGGAAGGGACCTCAGGGACCATCTAGTCCAACCTTTCTAGGCAGAGCACAGCCTAGACAAGCTGGCCCAGCACCCTGTCCAGCCAAACCTTGAAGGTGCCCAACGTGGCCGAGTCAACCCCTTCCCTGGGGAGATTATTCCAATGGTGACTGTCCTCACTGTGAAAAATTTCCCTCTCGTGTCCAATCGGAATCTCCCCAAAGAGCAACTTGTGTCCGTTCCCCCTTGTCCTCTCCATGGGACTCCTTGTAAAAAGGGGGTCTCCGTCTTCTTTGTAGCTGCCCCTTAAGTACTGGTACGTGGGGATGAGATCCCCTCTGAGCCTCCTTTTCTCAAGGCTGAACAAACCCAGCTCTCCCAGCCTACCCTCATATGGCAGCTTCCCACTCCTTCGGTCATCTTGGTGGCCCTTCTCTGGGCCCCTTCCAGCCTGGCCACATCCTTTTTGTACAGCAGGGACCAGAACTGCACACAGCGCTCCAGGTGTGGCCTGAAAAGTGCTGAGCAGAGCAGGATGATGACTTCATCTCTGCTGGTGATGCCCTTTTTGATGCAACCCAGCATCCTGTTGGCCTTCTTGGCTGCAGCAGCCACTGTTGGCTCATGTTGAGCTTCCTGCCCACCAAGACCCCCAGGTCCCTTTCCACAGAGCTGCTCTCCAGCCAGGGGGATCCCAGTCTGTGCTGCACCCCCAGATTATGTTTTCCCAGGTGCATGACCTTGCACTTGTCCTTGTTGAACTTCATAAGGTTCTTGCTGGCCCACTCTTCCAGCCTATCCAGATCCTCCTGCAGAGCAGCTCTCCCTTCTGGAGTGTCTGCTTCCCCACTCGATTTGGTGTCATTTGCAAACTTCATCAGGCTACACTCGATCCTGTTATCCAGATCACTTATGAAGATGTTCTATTATCATAGAACGTTCTGAGTTGGAAGGGACCTACAAGGATCATCGAGTCCAGCTCCTGTCCCTGCATAGGACAACCCCAAAATTCACACCAAATTAATTACTTTTGTGACTATATCAGGCCACCAGCTCTCAGGCTCCCAGTATAGCCCAGACCAAGCCCTGGGCCTGTGTCCCCCTTACCCTACAGCATCCCAGACAGCATCTCACTCCTGTGCTCAGGCAACTGTCTGGTGCCCATCTTGTCAACGTTTCAGGCAGTCTGGGACTTGGACATGCACACAAAGCTATGTTTTCCTTATAAAGAATATTAAGAGATCAAGCTTCTTAATTTGCTTTCTGCAAACAGAAAAATCATTTGCGTTCAGCTGGAGTACTTGGACCAGTGAATCGTCATGCTGGTAGGATCAGACCGTGGACATCCCTGGAAGATGAGTGTACTGACTACTTCCAAGACCACTTGCAATTGCTCTGTAGTTTTCTGCTTATCAAAGGAACAAGAATTAATGTTAGAATAGCACTGACGAGACCAAAACAAACCTGCTTATATCATCAGCCTCTACAGGCTGATTTTAATGGATGATTAGAATCCACTAGGACTGAAATTAAAAAGGTAATGGTACATATAGATGGGAAAATAAATGTACTGAGATGAATTTCATTAAAACAGAAAAATGTGTTGCATCTTAACAGTATATGCAAATATCCAGGATTTTTTAATCCTTCTTCCACATTTTAATTCATTTCAGGAAAACATCTTTTGCAGAGCACAGTCCCTAGAACTGATTTCCTCTAAGACCTTCAAGGAGGATTCTAGGTCCTGGCTTTGCAATAGGAATGTGGAAATTTTTGCAAACCTCAGGTGTTGTGCTGCTCCCAGGTCTGCGTGAAGAAGCCCAGTGTCTTGGACACGGCTCCATTGCCAAGCATTGTAGCTGCTGGAACCTCTGGAACCCAAACCCCTGACCCCGTCCTCTCCCGAGCCACAGACCCACAGGCTTCCAGCCCTCAGCTAGTCTGCAAAAATCTTGAGTTGAGCCAAAGGGGGTTAAACCCCAGATGCTGAGGTGAAACATTTCAAGCTCAACAAGCAAAATCTGTTTGCTCAGCAAAAGTAACTAGTAGATAATATAGTCACAAAAGTAATTAATTGATAACGCTATAGTCCCGTAAAACTAAGAATCCCAAAGCATTCCGCAAACAGTGAATTAAGCTTCACAAGCATCCTCTGAGGTAGATAAATAGATCACATTTTATATGGAAAAACTCAGATGATATGTGACAGCTGCAGAAAAAAATAGAAACTATTCTTTTTATGTCCCTCACCTTTGCCGAGTTAAATATTCTTTTTTTGACAGAAGGAATTGCTTTTACTCATGTTTTTACACTAGTAATCCTTTTTTCTCTCTTCTTTTTCAGGTACCAGTAGTATGTTATTGAAACAGTTGATTGTCCTAGCAACATCACTCGAAATAAGAACTGAAAGGGAACAAGCTAGTGGTTAGATGACTGCGTTTTTGCTAGCTGTTGGGGAGATTTTTGTCCTTTATAATTTGTATAGCTGTCAAGTTCCCTGCAGAGGAGTAAATACAATAGTAAAAGTGTATTTAAAATGTTACTAAAATGCTATTACTCGTATTTGTGTTTGTTCTTGGGTTTGCGGTCCATGAAAATCTAACAGCGTGGAGCTAAGAGAAGCTACATAATTATTTCTGTTAGGTTTTGTGACAAGATGGGTCCGAAGCCTGGGTGGTATTGCTTCTAGTACTTGCATAGTTCTACGGCATGCATTGGTTGTCATCTACTGTTTAATTTTCTAATCTTGTCCTGAGGGGGCTTCTTTTCCTTTGTGACACTTCCAGTTTTCATTCTGAAAACCTACTTGAACCCTTCCATGTTGTTTCAATGGCTGAATCCATCTTCCTCCGCTCCTGTTGTGCTCTGTTTGACTTTATCCCACATAAACTGACATGAGGTGACTTCCATGTAGTGTGTGTGTGTTTTGCGGAGGATTTCGTCCCTCGAACGGCCAAGTTAGATATTTCATTAGATGGTACAAACTACCCTCTGTGTTTCTTTCTTTCTCCAATTCCTTCTTTGCTTTTCTTTCTCATCTGCTCTTTGCTCCTATTTTAGTGTTTAAATCCCTCTATTATTGGTATAATGCCGTGTCGCGGTCTGAATTTTCCTTTGCATCCCAAATGAAAGCCCACAGCATTAAATGACATGGGCCTGTCAGAGCAGTATGAAATGTCATACAGACTGAAAAAAAATTAGAAAACCAACAGCAGACAGACTAAAAAGTATTCATATGTCATATGCTTCCTGTGTATGGTATCCTTTATGCATAACATAATCGTGTGTTACCTTGAATGATAAAAACGCTTCTGGAATTTTGGAAATAGACATTAAAATAATTCAGTGGGTGAAAAAGAAACAATCAAGATCTGCTAGCAAAGTTGAAACTGTAACGGAAGGAAATACAAAAAGAAATGTGTCTTCATGATCTTGCTAAGGAAGCAGAAAACGCATAACAATTCATGAGGTTATCAAGTCTGACAGTCACATATTTCAATGATCATCTTCTATTTCAAAAAGGGGCGAGTTGTAACATCGCCTTTCAAAAGTTCATAATTTGTAACTATACCTGCACAAAATGGCCAGTGAGCATAAATGCCTCCAAATAGTCACAACACCAAGGAAATGAGGGGATTAAAGAATGGGGAATCTGCTGTTCGTCTGAACTGCAGCTATTACATACTCGTTCTTACCTATTGCCCTTCCAAAATAAGCGTATTAGCTTAAACTGTCTGGAAAGCGGGTTTGCATTTAAATTCCCACCACCGCTAACACCGCAGTGAGTGGATGAGGACAGCTCCGAATCCCCAGCTCCCAGCGCTTCTCGGTCCTTGTTTCCTTTCGGAGATGGGCTGCCAGTCAACGGGCAGCCTTTCCAGCAGCCAGAGGTGTGACTGCAGCATGGGTAAACGTAGCCAGGACCAATGTTATCGGGGGTTTAGGTAGCGGTGAAGGTGGAGCTGGAGTGGCCGATAGCTCTGTAGGAGTTAGTCGTAAAAATTAATTAGCCACACTGCTTAGGCCAGGGGCTCCTCAAGCGTGCATCGAGCTGTCGTCTCACTTTTCTAATGGATACCCTAACAATTGCAAAGAACACATGGTGAAAGAGAAATACCTGTTCCTGAAGCCGAACAAAAAATTTGCAAAAAACAAACAACCAACACCCCAGAAACCAAAGGCAAACATAAAACTACTAAACTTGTAGTATTTAAATGCTTTTCCCACAGCAGGCTTTGCATTCTCCATCAAATAACTGACAGCTGCACAAACTGGGGGCACGGTTTTTTTCGTGGCATTTTTCCAGCTCAGTCTAGACATAAAGGGTCTTTTCCATTTTAATAGCGAAGCCTAGTTTTTCTCCCATTACCACCAGTCTTAGAGCCCAAAGGGCTAAATATATCAGACGTATTCCTCAGGCTGAAAATTTCCAGATTGCTTCGCACATCCTATGTGTAATCTTTGAAAGATGATGAGGCTTTTAGTACCCTTCATTTATTTTTACTTATTGAAAATCTAATGAAACGACACACTATGGATCTTTACCAGCGGGTGCTGAGCATCTCTTGAAATTTTCCTAAAGCACAAAGAGTTTTGGTCAGGGGATGGTCTGCGTTTCACAACACCGGCTTCTCAGTGCTCTGAGCGGACAATAATAAATGGGCAAAACTGAGACTTTAAGGGGAGAAGACAGCTTGGGGAACTGGTAGTAAGAAAGAAGCTGAGGTCCAGAAATTTTGTGTTGTTGTTATATTATTATTATTGTGTGTGTTCTTTGCTGTAGCCGAGATGCAATAAGGTCAGGGCGTCATAGGTACAACTCGGCTATGACCTTTGCTTGGAAATCTGGTCACTTAAAATTAACCAGAACACAATGAGTGGCTGTAATAAAGAGCACGGAACGGGTAAGGTAAGAAAACTAAAAATGGGAGCTGTACCGTCATGCCGTGACTCCAATGAGTCACATAAAGATAGTTCAGGAGTCCTTTAAAAGGCGGGGGATCTATATATGAACTGATAACTGAATCACTTGTTCAGGCTTCACAGGAGTGAATCTCAGATGAGATTGGAAAGACAGAGGGAAGTAGCTAGAGGGATCGGAGCCAGAACGTCAGTGAAATGTGTACTAAAATGTGTAATAAAGTATTAAACAGGAGCATGTCGGACATTTTAGTAACAAATGGGATATCCGTCAGAGCACAGCTTCAGGCTGCCTTCTGACAGGATGGAACAGCGGTTTAAAAAAGATCCCTTCCTCATTACCGCCACACAGACACAGCCAACGACGACACCCCTCTTGAATGTCCCTCACATGATGGTGAATTAGCCTTGACAGCTCTGAGGTCAAAGGAATCACCAATAATTCAGCCAATGGACCTTAATTTGTGGTTACAGTGACAGACTCGAGGTAACCTTAGCTGGAGTCTACTCCCAGCTTGCTTCCTTCTGGACCCTACAAGGTAGGCCACGTGCGGTAATCCAGGCAGGTCCCTTAGTGCAGAAGGTTGCAAGCTGAATTTGAGCCTTGTTTCCTTGTGCCTCTGCCCCCTGTGGGTCCTGATGCAGAGATGAGCCAGGGAAGGAGTACTGTGGCAATATAGCCGTGTGTGGTCCATCTGGAATTGTCAGGCAGCCTTACATGGATGCTCTTGTCTACATCGGTTGCCTAAGGTTGTCAAAAAGCCACCTCTGGTCCCCCTCTGTCTTGTCCAGCACAGCTCTGAGTCAAGGTGCTCCGTGACTTCAGGCTTGTCTTTTTTGATTAGCGAATCTTTTTGTCTCAGATTCTTAGCTCTGAAATGGGTCTAAAATATTAATCTACATTTGCAGGGTTTGGAATCCCACGTAGAGGCTAATTTTAATAGACTGGGTTTTTTTCTTCAGATGAAAGATTCTGTGTTGACAGAAACTGTCATATCTAAGTTTTATTCTTTCCCAGGGTTGCTTAGCGCAGAGTTGGTTTTCCTTTCATATCACCCTCGTTCACATAAATCAAATATAAGATACTGCTACAAATGTAAACATTAACCTGTGAAAGTATCAACAATAAAGTTTACTTACTTTGCAGAGCATGAATAGCATAGAAAGGCATGATTCTTGCATCCAAGAGCTGACACGTTAAATTAAGCACGTAGTGTAGAAGAGCGATTCAGTGCAGTGAATAATCAGTAGGTGCGTCATCACAGGCCAGCAATGTTAATACCTGCTTTCAGGTTTTGTACATACACAGTTGTGCGTGCTAGATTAATATTGACAGAGAATAGCACCGACAAAGCTCAGAGGAGACTAAGATTGCTTCTTTCAAACTTAACTTGGTCAAAAGGGCGGTAATAAAGTCTCAGGAATACTTATAATTTCATGTCTCTGTGTGATTCCTGATGCAATGGCATGAGTCACAGCCTAAGGGATATGTGAAAGACCCTGCTGAAAGCAAGGATTGAAGGAATTGAAGGAATATTTCATGATCTCGTGGAAAGTGCTGGGACCCTGCTTGTTCTGTGTGGGAGCTCAGAGGGTCTTTCTTTACTTGAGGAACACAGAGAATAACAGGGCACCCCTAGAGAAAATTCTGCTGCTGTCGAGTCTTTCCTGACCTAAAAACCCCATCTGTACAAAGTAAATAGCAGCTGGCTTTTCAGCTCCACACACTTTCTTTAGGTTATTAGCTGAGATTGTTAACGAGGCGGCCAGTTACCCACGGCCACAGCGGTGGGGTTGTTTTGGCTACAGACACGTGTGCAGTAGGAACAAGGCTGAGCACAGTGTACATTCATCAGACGACGGCAACCATAAATGACTGAAGTGTTGAGCTGGATTTGAAGAGGTAGCACAAAGATAAAAGACTCCAGAAGCCTTTTGCAATTCCCTTAGTCATCCATTCCCACTGAAGGCTTCTCTTCTGAAGTTTCCAGGAAGCCCGGTGCAACCTTTGGTCGTCCTTTCGGTCAGAGCTCTTATCTGTCTAGTGCAGATCCGGCCTCTTTTTGCTTGTACTACTCAAAAACAGTTATTATGGGATAAGCAAACTGTATTTGCTGATGCACGTTCTCAGTTTCCTTATCAGCTGAACAACACGCTTCTCGTGCATGTTGGGTCAAACTCGCTGCTGGTCCAGCTCCAAGAATTCCACGGCGACGGCACCACAGCTCGTTCTGCGCTCACTTGCACCTATTGACTGCCAAAAAACCATGACCCCATTGTGTGTCTTACGAACCGACTGAGAATTTCCCGGTGTTGCAATGCATCCTTAGGTTAATGATTGCAGGTCTTAGATCTTTTTAATGAGATGTCAACATAATATCTAAGCACTGGTTTGGGTAGCTGTCAAGATGCTTCGGGATATTGTCAGACTGAAGACTGTGTGTCTTATTGTAGAAGAATTTCAGTTATATTGTGATTGTCTCTTTAAAATAAATGTAAGTAAATCGTCTGTATCTCAAAACCAGTTTGCAGGTGTTGTGAAATACACTGGCAAAGTTACCCGATATGAGATGCAAGACACATATCTGAGGAGAGAAGAAAACCAAACCCCTAATTCCAGCCCAGAATCAAGGGTCTAAAGAAGTCAGCAGGCTGGAGAATGAAGTCAAGGGCTCAGCTGTCATGGTTGAAAAGCAACCCCCTGTACTAACAAGCGTCCAAATCTGCTGCCACAGAAAGGCCAAATACATCTTGTTGCTGACATCGTATGTTGTGGAACCTACACACGGAGAGCAGGAGTCATTATACAATATTTCACTAATAGGAGGATCAGCAGTCGCTTATGAATAAACTCTTCTAAAGTCTCAGCTGTTATATCCAGGGGCTTTTGCCTCATTGCTTGTAGCTCAGATGCTGGTTTGCTGGTCTGCTGCACCACTGCTTCCAAATCTTTTTTTGCCATGAGTAGCCTGGCAAACATTTGTGGTAGCTTTAGTGCAAGAGAAATGCTTTGGCTTTTCAGTCTTTTAGACAGAGGGCTGCAATGGTTAAGCAAAACAATAAAACAAAAGCCTGCCTCACTTTTCAGGCTTCTTTCACAGCCTTCTTAGGGCAAACTTTTACCAACCAACCCAAAAAGATGCAGCCCAGAAGAAGAAACATCTCAGCAATTGTGTGAAAGGTAGCTGGCACAGAGCTACTGGACTACAAAAGGAGCTAGTTCTCTTGGGTCATGGCTTTGAAAGGTTATTCCTCTCTCAACACTGCAGAGCAACAGCTACTTTCCGCTACGCCAGTCACTACTGTCACAGCATCCCTCCTTGCTCTCCCATTCCAGCACCTCCACAGAAATCAGACTTCTTGCAGCTGGTTACAGGTTTCACTGCATTATGCTGATGTATGAATATAACTAGAATATGCCAGAGAGAAAGCAGAGATGGTCAGGAAGCATTCAGCAAAAAGTGTGTTCAATCTTCTCATTAAAAAAGGAAAACCTCTTCCCTGTAAACCTTAACTGGGTTTTTCATGCATGATCTGTTTTTCACCCCCAGAAATTAAATATTCAAAAACGGAATTTTTAACAGACAAACAGGAGCTTTTTGATCATTCCTTTGCTGTTGGCGACAAACCCAGATAAGGGGGCTTAAGGGTGCTTCAAGCATTGCTTGAGTATTGCTACAGAGAGTGAAACGGGGGCTTGCTCTCTGTATTTGAAGAATAAACCATACATGCCATCAAATGCATTTATTTCAGCTGAAGTTCATGGGTTTTTATCACCCATGCCCAAATGTCCCCGTCAGGCTGTTAACTCCTGATTCCACAAACACGCCTGAGCTTTATACACCTATTGTCTGTCGTGCAGGGAGGTACGTGCCTCGCTGGCAGGCATAATTCATAGAAAGTATCTATATAAAATGCCATTTGAGACTGCTTTCCGACGTTCAGAGTGTATTTGAGATCCCCACTGTCAGATAGGTCAGGCCATGCGGTACCCATACCTGCTTCGTCAGCCGTTGCCAAATGGCTCATGGCTGAATGGTCACACTCAAGATCTAACTTCTGCTCTCACAGAAGTTTGGCTGAGTTCCTGGGTGATTTTTAAGCAGGTCATGTTCATTTTGTGCCTCAGTTTCCCCACCTATGAAGCGGGGCTTGTAGCTTAAAAAAGGAAAGAGTAATGCATTAACACATTAACGCTTGCAAGGCACTTGAAAAGCATTAAACGGAACATGGTATACTGCTGCAAAATATGTTTATTAATTAACTGTCAGAGATCTGCTGGTTTATTAGGAACCTTTCAGAGATGTGCCTTCTCATTAGCCTGGTACAAAACAACCCACAGCAGGAGGGAACAAGTTGCTTCAAACAAGGTTCAACTTTCTGCCAGTTTGATCTTCATCTCATTGGCAGACTTCTGAATCTAAATTTAATTATAGTTCCTTAAATGTTTCCTGATAGCGTATCTCAATCTCTCTGTGCTATGTCTTTTTATGGTTTCTTTTTTGTCGTGGGACAGAGGGATAGATCATTTTTTCCAGTGTCCATTAAAATTCCCTTTGCCTGCAGTGCAGTATGCTCTATAAAAGAGATGAACCTGCTGCAAGTGAAATAAGCTGATGCTGCACTGTCTTTTTAGAGCAACAGCAATCTTTATAGATTATTTTTCCAAGTGTCATGAATCTCCTTCAAAGTCACAAGTGACTGTTATCAATTAATATACTTAATCGTCTCATTTTCAAGTCGCATTCAAGCCAAACAGAGTCCATGCTCACCCTGGCAGACGCTGGAAAGCTTTGCCTTTCAGAGATAAAACGTTACCTTGGATGTAATGGGGGTGGTTTGGGGGTGTGTGTGTGTGTGATTCAGGAGCAGAAAGATGTTAAAGTGCAGCACCTGAGGCCTTCTTGTTTTCTGAATTTACAGTCTCAGGCTGGCAGTCGTATAAATGAGTGATGCTCTCTGATGTTCTCTTCCAAGCAGGCTATGAAATTGGCAGGGAGTCTTCGGTTTTGTGCTGATGTGTCCAGAATTCAAATAATTTGATTCTTGGGTATAATGACAATTGAAGGCACGGTATTACCTTGAGAAAAAGAGATGGGAGAGACAGCTTCTGTATCCTGTATTGAATTAACAACCGATTCCCATTTACTCTCACCGCTGAAAACTCTATTATGCGGGGTTCTTATTGCCCTTATTCAAGGGCATGGAATTAAAAAAGTTATATCGATGGTAATGCTCTCATCTTCCTACCATGACATTGAATAATGGGGACAAAGAAGGGAAATGTTGAAGGATGATATGCCTTTTAAAATACTGCTGATATTGAAAACATATAAAGGACAATGCATTTGAATATCAGCTGATGAAGTCATATTCAGATTATTATGCTTTTTGTCCACGCCTTTAAATCATCTTTGCTTTTATTTTTGCCGTTGTTTTTGGAACATTTTATTTTCTTGTGTTTTCAGGAGAGAGTCCTTACATACCTGAGATGAGGACAGAGGTGGAGCGTTGGTTACACTAATCCCAAGAGGAATCTGTTCTCTCTCCTCCTGGATCCGGAGAGCAAGAGTTAGGAACCTGGCGGGGAAAAGTCCACCAACAGACTGGTGTAATTATACAGGTAGAGTAATACCACTGCTCAAGCGGAGGCTCTTCTTCTGTCATCTTCCAGGTCTGCTTAAGGCCTTTCTGAAGTTACACAGACTAGATAAAACTGGTGGTCTTATAACGAATTAAGAAGACCCTGCAGAATCCTTCCTTTACAAATACATTCATTTAGGTTTTTTAATGTGTTTTCCTGTGCAAATTATACCTTAGACAAAATCATGAGTGTATTTCTATTAGGAAGCTTCAAAGGCTATTTTACAGAACAAGGGATAACATCTCCATTTTACAGGACAGCAACTGAGAAGCAGAATATTTAACTACCTTGATAAAAGTCACACAGGAAATACTTTCTGAAGTGGGAACAAAGCACGGATCTTGCTCTCATTAGTGCAAAACCGCAAAGCCTCCCTGAACTATTGACACTCTTACCTAATCTCAACCCAGATGTTTATGGGGCCCCTTACACTAAATTTTCAGTCTAACCTCTCTGTGAGCTCGAATCATGGAAATCAGCTCTGCAACATGCCTGAATAAGGTTTAAAATTACACTGGAAAGGGTTTAGGGAACAAGTGTCAAAATTCTTACCTATAATGATACGTGTTGCTTCTGACCACATCGATGCTATCGTTATGTTGGTGTAACTCCGTGATTGCAGTATGAGATCAGGATGTGGTTCAAAACCTCTTCATGGCAATTCTGAAAAGTCAAAATCATGGCTCATAGTTTACTTTGTAAAAGGTAAAGCTCATTTTATCTCCTGCTGCCCCTCACATAGTCAGGACTACCTGTGGCTACCTGTGATCTGAAACGTGGTCTTCCTTCAGAGACCCTTCAGCTGGCAGCACCTCGGGATGGAGCAGAGTCCCAGTCTCCCCAGTGCACGACTCTCCCTTTGATACTTGTTCACCTCCATCATTTGCGTGTGACTACAGAAAAATCAGCTTTATCGCTGATTGCAATCATCTGCAAAATTTTCTTTCCATGGACTGGTAGATGCTCATGAAGCACAATAGTGCTATTGAGGTACATTTTTTTCAGGGAAAGGAGTGGGGGGCGAAAGAAGAGGGGCTCTGAGAGGGACATTGCGATGACATGGCAGGGCACGATGACCTGGAAAGCTTTACAGGCATCTGCCACAAAGCTGTTGGTGCTGCCTTGGCTGGTGATGCACAGCTCGCTGCGTGTATGTGCTCCCACGCACCGAGCTGAAGAACAGTTGTGCTCCTCCACCCTGTGTCAGCGCCCTGGTTACACCCACCAAGCTCTGTAAACTAACAGGGACATCGAGACTTCGTTTCTAGCTAGACAGAATATTTGCAAGGAGCCACTGAGGGTGTAGAGAGGTGATAGCTATAGTTTCCTTGGGTACGTAGCTTTCTTGCCTGTGCTGGCAGGGATACATTTTAGACGAAGAATTAAAATTATACCAGCTGCCTGTGGCCTCCAGAGGTCAGCATATCACTTGAGAAGAGCTAAATCACAGAGCCCTCAAACCCTACTCTTCAGGCATGGTCTTGTTATGTCCTCTGTATAGTTTCCAGCCTCACTGGTAATAAGATTTAAAGGGTTTGTCCCCAGTGCTAGTTGTGACAATAGAAGTAAGAAAAGAAAAAAATGGTCTCAGAATCTCCATTGTAAGATGCAAAATATTGTCATTGGTCAGCACTGCCACTTGGATGTGGGATCGTTTAGGTGACAAGTTCAGTGCAAATAATCAGATGAATAGCTACCCATACACTTAGGAGCTATTCCTTACATGTTAGTACTGCTGGGACGCATGGACATGCCAACTGTCTTCTGAGAGGACTGCCAGGCCTGTTCGGCTGTGCTATATGCTTTATCTTTTTAGTCCGTTTGAACGCGATGTGCTGTTCTAGTGACACTCTCAAAAAGGATAAGGTAGAACCAGAAAACATCCAGAGATGAGAAGCAGAGATTATCAGAGGTGTGAAACATCTTTCATGCAAGAAGGAACTTAGACTATTTATCTCGGGGAAAAAAAAGTTGGAGGGAATATGATATAGGTCTTTAAAGGCAAGAACAGTGAAAAAAAAGACGATAGGAAATGACTATTCCTTATCTCTCACAATATGGTTGTCAACCAATGACGTTATCAGGCAACGGGTTTTGAAATAAACATAGCACAGAATTAAACTGTGAAAATCGTTGCTTTGGGACTTTATGGAGACCAAAGAGTCAAAAAAAAAGGGACTAGGCAAACTCAGGGAGCGGGCTGGTGTTAGGCAGAGGGGCCTGAAGGCCAGCTCACACAATGCTCACTGGACCTTCCTGCAAGCTGGGAAGGCTTCAGTCGCTGTCACTCACTGCCTGCCTGCCTCAGCACCTGCTGCTTGTCTCTGTGGGGGTAAGATACCGCCCGCTTTTGCCTCAGCAGGTATGCTTCTCGTGCTCTTACTGTTACTACAACACTAAGAAACTTCCTTTTGCTTAAGAAGCAAGTGACAACAGTCTTTGCAGGGAAGGCTCCAAACTGAAGTCTTTCTAAATACTGGCAAGTGTTGATGAGCTCTAGTGATTTTTATACTGGATTCAATAATCCAAAACAAAATCAGGACAAGCGAGGTCTAGGGACCCTAATCTCACATGGTCTCCTCTGAGATCAGATAGGCTCTGTCGTTGAGAAGTAGCACCCAAATGTATTTCCCTCTGGGCCGCCAGCCTCAAAACATGCTCAGAAACACCAAAGAGCCGCAGTGTCACACAACACTATCCAATTTCTCCTACAACACTATCTAATTCGTCCTTACCATGAAGAACTCTAAAAGGCTTACTGAGACCTCAGTGTTCTCACTTTACTGCTTTGAAACACAGCCTTAAGTGGATCCAGCAGGCATCACCTGTAGACAAAGTGTAGGAACCCTGCTACAAAAAATAAATAATACAAGGAATCCAGCCCAGCTCAAAAAAAACCAAAAAAAGAAATAACAACACTCAAATCTTCTGTTATTTTTATTAAAGCTGCAGAGTCTTACTACACACAACAAATACTTTCTCAATATAATCTAAGTTAATAAAATAGTTGAACAACTCTTTAGATTTATATTTGTATAGAAATGATCTGTGGAACATCTCATCTTGAAACAGCAGTGCCCGAAAACGACTATTCAGCAGGATTTTTTTTAAAGAAGAGTTTGGGACTAGAGGACGCACTGTTCATTCTCAAAGAAAAAAAAAAAAATCCATGCAAAAATAACCCCCACCCTCTTCCTGCCTTCTCTCCTACCCAAAGTGTAAGGCTGTATGGAATGACCACCTAACTGGTGGCCCTTTCTTCCAGTGTTCTTCCTCATGTCTACGTTAGGAGCTGTCGTCTAAACTCAGTAACTAAAACATGACAAAAAGAAAATTCAATTGCACAATCCTAGTCTGCAGGTGACAAAGTCATAACATCTCTTTACAGGAGTCCCTACTCTTTTTCCAGTTACAAGAATTCGTTATCGCGTTGTGTTTGTTCCCCCACTCTCGCCTACGTGGCTGATGTCAGTTACTGTCCGTATGCCTTTGTTAACAGAAGTCAGTCTATCTACCATTGCTTCGGCCTCCCTTCTTCACCTATATGTAGTTTAGATTCTACGTAGCACTGCCTGCAAAGGGCCGACTCCGTGGTATTTTCCCCCCATTTTAGACAAAGCCCATAGCTCAAGTGATGATCTCCTCGCTGCAGCTATGCATCGGTGTCGCCCGTGAGATGTCTCTCATGGACTGTGAGGCGTGTCTTTGCTAGATCATTCCGTTTAACTTAGTCCACTCGTAGATGTCCTGTTCACATACTATATCTGAGTTGATGAGGAGGTATCTGTCCCCAACACAGAAATGTTTCTGGCAGGCAGCACATTTGAAGCATTCAAGGTGATACACTTTGTCCTTCACCCGCATGGTCATCTCGTAAGCCCGGATTCGCTTGTCGCAGGAGGCGCAGAGGCCGTCTTGGCCAAAGAGCCTAAAACAACAACAGCAGAGAAGTAAGCAGTGTTCCTTTGCTGGGGAGATGGGAAAAAACCAAATCGAAACAAGAACACAACATCAGTGCCTTGGTCCATTAGTCATAGCATTGCCACGTTAGACAGAGGTCACACGGAAAGCTGCCGGGGAGAAATCTAAACTTTGCAATACCAAAAATTGGGGCAGAAAGTCCAAGGTCCTCACCTTTTTTCAATATAATTGACTTCTCTGATCGATGACCTTATCCTGAATCGCTGAGCAGCTTCAGGAGGAGCAAAGGCTCCCCAGAGCATAGCATGAAGTTGTGCCATGCTAATACTCCCACTTCTGGGATTGGTAGAAATTACCTTTCTGTTGATAAATGTTACCTATCTTCAGCTGTTTCTATCGTAGTTTACAGAAAGGAGTCGACACAAGCCACGGTTTAAGACTCCCATCTTGTCGTTGCCTCCACACTGGAGATCCTTTCAAACCCAAACATTTCTAAATCCATTAAGTCATTCCTGCTGGGTTTCAAATGGATTCGTGCTAAGACCTTCTAGATACTTACGCTAGCCCAAACAATTTCATGATCTGGACCGCTCTTCAACCTGCCTTGAAAAACCCTGCTGAGATCATGATGGTACTGTCTATTAAAAGGAGCCCCTAAGGGATGCGCGAGGTATGTGTTCCCCTCACAGCACGCACCGCCGTCCACCTGGCGCAGTGCGACACGGTCAGCTACCTGTGCCGGCCAGCCTTTCATGCAGTCTGCTGGCTACAGAGTCCGTAAGTCGAATCTTTAATAAATAAGCAGATATATATACTTTTTTTTCCCCTTACTTTTCAAAGTATACACCTATTGCGTTTGACTTCTAAGTTTCCATGCTAATTCTGGAAAGAGTTTTTCCACCTCTCACACTTCTCCTGCACATGCTCGTGCCTGCTCCACGTCAGCTTCTGAACTGGAAAAAGAATGCCCACTAAATTAAGGGATCTTTAAGGGGAAAAGACACCATTTCTTTCGCCTACCAGGAGATGTCAGTGTTTACTTCCGCCCAACGAAAGTAATACTAAGGTTACACAAAGGTTGGCAAATTCTTCATTAATGAGGGAAGATATTATATGTTGCATTATTAAATAGAGAAAAAAATTGAATTTCACTGCACGAAAATACATGAATTGTATCGCCATACCTTCTGTTGCTTCCATTTTAAGATTAAAAGTATTTGGACAGCGTAACTAATGCTGGATCACTGCTGGACTGTGGTGTATGTGGAGTATTTACGAGTGGCCCCATTAGCAGAACTCAGTGCTTAGTCTCTGCTTAGCAAAATCCCCGTCGGTAAAGCTCAGGGACACCGTAATTAGGAACTCCACTGAGATTGGGGTTTAGTTTTTATTGGCAGGTAAATTAGCCTTCAGTAGGTAGCTGAAAAAATAGCAAAGACCAGTATTCTGTTCCACAGACGTCCTGTAACGTTAGGGATCCATTAGAGGAAATGGTCACAGCCAGCACAGCGAAGATCAATACACTTTAATTGTAATCTAGAATATAAAGATCCTTTATTATCAATTTTTGTGAAATATATTCATCTCAGTTTAATCCTCCTACTTTCAAATTTTGGCAAAACAGAGAGGCAGAGAAAATACCTGTACCAAGTACCTGATTCGGCAGAATGGGTAAATTCTTGCCTATTTAGGACCAGGCTTAAGAACACTAAAAATCCACTGGATACAAATATTAGTGCCATCAAACTTTCCTGTACTGGCTGTAGCTTTGCAATAAACGTACAGCACATGGCACCTTTCTGCTTGAGGTGTCCCAGAAAACTTTGCCAGTGATGCAGAAAAAAAGAGAGGGATTGATCGTTGTACGAAAGGCAGTGGCTTCAGACACGGAGCAGGTACAGCAGCCCTGCTGGCTGGGGGAATCAAGCATCTCTTACATAGCTGATATTACTGCATCAGGAGAATGAATTGGATTCAGTTACCTTGGATACCGTGTTCTTAAATGAGAGAACTAAATGATCTTTCATCAGTCACCGATCTTGGCACTTGGGTTTATATACCTTTCAGCTCCAAGGCGATGCTTGGAGAAGCACAGAACTCCGTAAAACCATTCAGGGGAACCGGTTCATTGTCAGCTCAGGGGGAGCTTGCTGAAATTCATCACCTTTTTCCCGATTTCTACTTGCCAGAATCCCGCGCTGGCACTGCACGGCTCGCCTGGAGCTAGCAGGTTATGTCTGTGCAGGCTGACGGATGCCAACAACCCCAAATGCCCAGGAGCGCTTACTGTATTCTGCACATTTTCAAATAATTCTCTTTAGTCCACAACATGTAGCAATGCTTTCATTTTCCTTTAAAAAATGCGTTTTTCCCAACAAGATTTTTAAGAGTTAACCGATAAACAACTGTAAGTGACCTAATCAACCCAGATAACCTCTGGATTTACCTGCAACTTACTGAAGAACCCCAGCAATACCAGAAAGCATCTGTGCATGAACCCCCAAAATAGATGAGCCCCTGTTGTAAACCTGTGCTCGCAAATGGTGCTGCGTTACAGCTGTGACTGCTGTCAGGCTTCTCGGAGTAATCAAAAATGAATTCTTTATGAATCTTTGCTCGCTAGCTGTACCGATTAAATGACAAAGCAAAGCTGAAACGATCGAAGGAAGGGGAGCAAGGGTGGAACGAGTGGGTTTGTACCTGAGATAGTCCCTTCTGCAGAGCTTCCTGCCCAGTTTGTAATACAGCCGCCTCCCCACTTCTCCGAGCCTGCACCCGCACAGGTCGCAGCTGAGGCAGTCTTCGTGCCAGTACTGATCGATGGCTTTCAGGAAATAGCGGTCCCCGATGTTCTGCTGGCAACCGCCGCATGTCAGCAGCGAAGGGGGAATCTGGAGGACTTCATCCACTGGCTCCCTGGGGGGGATGAAAGAATCATTGGAGAAGGAAAATGTACTCTGAAAGCGTCCACATGAGAAGAAGGAGAAGGAAAAACAAAACACAGGAGTGGTCAAGTTAAAACAGGGGTTACATCCTCATTTTTTCTGCCAGCTGAGTAAATGATTTATCTCCTTCTGACATGACGGGGAGCAGGACTTCACTCTTCTTTTGCTTTAAAAAAAAAGAACAGCTTGAATTGTAAGGAGTTAATAAAAGTATCCAAACATTTGCTTTTTTTTTTTTTATTTTTCTTCAAAGAATAATGCATAGACATGACAATCTCTGTATCACCCGTGTGTATTCATTACTGTAAAGGCATCTACTACCTTACTCGGACATCGGTGTCTCTGTAGATTTATCATTTTTCTTCTACTGGACAGAACATGAATTGCTCAGTCAGGTGTCGCAATCCATGCAGTTCTTATAAAAGAAATACCTCTCCCATAACATGATTCTTCCATAATTAAAGATTGCGCTTTTCCAAAAGTACAGTCAAAAAGCTGCCTGGATCCACCGCTTCGTAGAAATGCTGGTTATGCCTGGGCAGACTGACGGGTGCCAACAACCCCAAAGTCCAAAGGGTTCTTACTGAATTCTGCACATTTTCAAATAATTATGGTTTGTCTGCAACACGCTTCATTTGCATTTAAAAAATGCCTTTTTTCCCAACAAGATTTTTTAAGAATTACCTATAAACAACTCTAAGTGACCTCACCAACACAGATAACCTCTGGATTTACCTTTAACTTACCAAACAATCCCAGCAGTACCATAAAGCATCTGCGCATGAACCCAAAAATATATGAGCCCATGATGTAACCCGGAGCTTGCAAACTTTGACTGTTAGTGTCGCCAGAGGCAAAGGGAATTTCTGTCTCGCCAAGGGCTGAAGGACTAGAAAAGGCACCTGAGGGATTTTGCATGCAGTCAGCTTTCCGCTGGGAAACGTAAATTTGAAGACGAAGACTGGGGATGTAATTTCTCGGAACAGCATGAAATGAATACATACAAGAGAGGAGGATGTTGCCCAACTGGTTTACGTTTTGCTGCTGGTTTTAAGAGAGCCAGAATTTTACCTGATGTGACTGCAGGACTTCTGTTTTTCCCTTCAGCTAAGGACATGAATCCCCCGGGATGGGCCTATGCCAACATAGCTCAAACAATTATTTGAGATTTACACATCCCGCTGTGAAAACAGGCACAAATCTTTATTGTATAGCAGCGCTGACTACTCACGCACAATGTTTTTTCCCTTTTAAAAAAGCTCTCAAATCCAGGATGGTTCTGGGGATAAAGCAAGAATTTTCTTCAAAGCTACTTTTGTAAGGAATTATTTTCTTTGCCTTTTTGTGTAATTTTACAAGTTCTGCCAAAAAAAAAAAGGCAAAAAAAATGAAAAGAAAGCTCAGTGTTGCAAGGTTTGCAGCAGCCTGGTGCTGCCACTGAGGGCCTCATCCACACCCCAGGGGAGTTAATAAAAAACTATTGGATCAATCCTTTAAGCACTTGCTTAATTTTAAACCTGTGGCTAGCGGCAAGGAAGGTGTGTATCCGCATTTTTATGCTTCGCTGGATCATGACCGAGGTAGAGTGGAACCCCAAATTTTTTCATACGTTATTGGGTTTCTTTCTTTAGCTCCGAGTCCCTCAACGCTTTGTTTCTGTCGCTGGCCTGTCCTCCCTTAGGCTGGTGGGGCAGAGGAGACTCACACTGATGGAGAAGGATCAGGCTGCTCCCGGTTTCCAGCAGGCAAGAGCTAAAAATCATATTACTACTGCTTATTTACTGGGTCAGCAGATTTCTGGGCAAAAATTACTTTCTTCAGCAGGGAGAAGCGACCACTGGTCAACAACTTCTATGCTGAGAAACTGATCCTGCAGTTTTTTATTTAGCCAAGCTGAGCCCTAAGATATTATCTGATCATATTCTCTTCTGGTTTTTACTCTTCTAAGTTCAAACTGCTGCACCCTGCAAGTTGTGTCATAACATCGCTCTCCTACCAGCTCTCCGTCCTGTGAGTTTTTGTTAAAATCATGGGGAACTCTGTATGTGATTAGGCCCTAGTTTATTCTTTTGGGCCCCCTACTCCCTTTCCTAACTCACGGGCTCCACTCTGACAAGGTCTGAGAGCCTTCCAATAGAAGGAAATGCACATTATTATCCTTTATCACCCATTATTTGAAACTTCAGATGTACCCCGAAATATTTCATCTTACAGGTGTTCAGGAATCACAAGCCAGGTCTCTCTGAAAGCCTTAAACTCCGGAACAGCCCGGCGGATGTTTACTCAGAACAGAACTGCTGGTTTATGCATTAGCTTTCTGATGTCCATAGATTTCTAAGCTGGCACGTAAGTCGCTAAAACACAAGGTAGGTAAATAAATAAAGATTACTAAAACTTTGTAGTTGAAACCTGGACAACATATACCTCGGAGGTTGGAGTATCGTTTCTTAAAAACCAGTATAAAATGGGAGAAAACGTAACACATAAAACATCAGATGTGACACGGAAGAAATGGATTTTATCCCTAAAAGAAGCAGTTCCCATGCGTTCACTCCGGGCTTCAAGCAATGGCATTTTTAGTATCTCACAGGAAACAAGCCACGAATGACTCAAGTTTACTGAGAGCAATGTTTTAAGCGTTATCTGAAAAGGGAGGTTTTATAATTTTTTTCTTCTTCTTCTCTCTTATCGTGATTCCAGACAAGCGTAACTGCAGTTATTAGCATGTACGGGGCTGAGATGACTGTTTTTCCGCGGGGTTTCCGTGCCTGTGGCCAGCGGGATGCCGGTGTGCGCGGGAGGGATGGGACAGCTGCGGAGCGCAGCCCGAAAGCCTGGATTGGGACACCGGAGTGGGAAACCCAGGCAGGGAAATTCTCATCTTCTACATCCCCTCAATCAAGTCTTTCTACGTGCCCTTTGCAGAACACCCTGCCCCCACCCAAGCAGTTTATACAAGCTCTCGAAAGTTGCATTATGAAAATGTGGAAGTCGAGCACCCACAGATAACAGCTCTGACCTTTTCACTATAATCGGCTACAGCGAGCTGGGCAGATCAAAGATGGGGCACAGAGGGTCCCTCCAAAGGGAAAAAACACCTTCTGATCTGCAAAGCGTGATGCTCTGCGTCCCCCCGAGCCGGTCCCAGCAGCCTGGGCTGGGATGAGCGGGGTGGTCGGGGGGGGTGTGGTGTGGACGGGGGGGCTGCCGCCTCTCTGCCCCCGCAAGCTGCTCCGGCTGGTCTGTCCCAGAACCCGGGGGGGCTCTCATCGACCCCCACCACACCCCGCAACCTGCCCCCGCAGCAGGGGGAGGCGCGGGGGCCGGGGCAGCCCGCCCGCCGGTGCCCGCTGCCCCCGGTGGCTCCGCCGGCACGGCCAGGCGGGGCGGGGGGGGGTGTGTGGCATGGGGAGGGGGGGTGCCGGTGAGCCCCCTGCCCGCCGCCGGGAAGGGCTCTGCCGGCCACACAATGCCGGTGGCGGCGGGGCCGGCCAAGCCGCCCCGGTGGGGAGGACGGGTGGCCACCGGAGGGCTCCCGGGGCGGGGGGGGGGGGGGGGGGGGAGAAAAAGAGGCCACTTACTCGGAAGGATCGAGGCTTTTCCTCTCGATGGCCGATGACATTGGCAGGGATTGTTCCTTTGTAGCGTGCCTGTGGTGGGATCTGCCCCCGCTGCCCCCGCAGAGGCTGTCTGCTCTCGGAGCCTTTTCACCAGCTGAGTTCCCCCTCCGCCCCCCAATGACATTCACAGGATTTCCTCCTGCAACACCAAAGAGAAAGAGAGAGAGAAATATGGGCTGGGGCCGCCGGGCTGTGCCCCCGCACGGCCGCCCCGCACGGCCGCCCCGCACCGCGGCCGCCTCTAACCTCCCATCCCCGCCGCGCTCCTCCTGCGGGGCCGGGGCCGGGGCGGCGGGGGGGGCGCAGCGGCTGCCTCGGCTGCCACCCCTGCCTCAGCCCGCAGCTCCCCGGGCTCGGCTCAGGCTCTCTGCCCGGCCCCCTCCGACCATGCTCCGGAGCCGGCTGGCTGCGCTGCAAAGAGGCAGATCGGCATCGCTAGGATTATTATTATTACTCCGTGGCTCAGCCCCGGGTCTCTGGTTTCATTTCCTTTTTCCTGATCACGATTCAAATACAATAGAAGGAAATCACACTTAAAGAGACAGCTGCCCATTTCTTAACTGGACTCCTGGGGATTTAGCAATACGACCAGCAGCATCACGACTCGCTGGGTTTCTTAAAGAGACAGAGCCGGGGCTCCCCAGAGCCGGGGCTGGGAACCGACGTCGCAGCTTCACATTACAAGGGTATTTAATAACACTTTCTGGGCGGAGAAGGGGTGCTCGGGGAGGTGGGCGACCTGCAAACGATCCCAAGGGCTGGAAAAAAAATAAGCGCCTGGTTCCGTATCACTGGCGTCTCCTCTGCTCCAGACAGGACCAAAGCGAGTGTCACCCTCTCTCTCCTCCTCTCCCTCTCCTTCCCTTACGGATATATATGCCCGTGCCCACACGCACACATATTTTTTCCACCGTACTTTGAGACCCACAGGTAAAGAACCCTCGTATTATTTTTCTACCTACGATTCAAATTGGCCGACTAAATTGTGTCTCATTTATATCCCCTGGTGAACATTTACGGTGTCTGCTTCTAGACATGCTCTAGTTCTTGGCAAGCAATATAACAAATTTATACCTTGACACCGTTTGATGTTAATGAGCTATAAAAGCCAGAGAGTACAAAGTATCGATCTGTAATTAATCACAGAGAAGCTAAAGATGGGAAAGTCTTGCCTGAATATCTCTACTTCCCCTCCCACCCTTCCTCCTCTCCATCAGCACAGCACATCCCGGAAAGGACTGATTTACAGCACCAGAGAGAAAACTATTACAGCAATTCGAGCGTTTCCCAGTCTCCGTGGCAGTAGATACTGGCCGTTGCTGGAGGCAGAGTTCTGGAGGAGACGAACTGCTTGCCCTGTTAATTCCTTTAAAAACAGGAAGAAAATATCTGTAATCAAGCTCTAGTGAATACTAGTAGAAATACTTCGCTTCTATATTAAACCCCAGAAGAGAAATGCGTTTGATGTCTATTTTTATGACGACATTCCTATTTTTCCAGCTTTTTGGCAGCTGGGGATATAATATCTGCAATACATTAATGATCCCGATTCAAAGATTAGTGATGTCAGCAGAAGGACTGTTATTCATTTCAAGGGGCTTTGAACCACGCTCTCGCAACACTTCAGAGCCGTCACTAGTCATTAGAACACATCTTTCTTATTCTTTAAAAACATTATCTCCGATGTATTTTAAGCTACTACAGTACGACAGTCACTCTTATTTCTGTTAAAGGAAAAGGCTCTTTTGTTAGGTTTTCATAGACAGGACTGAATTATGTGATGACTATTTAATTTCTGACTTATTTACACTGTGATCAGAAAAGTAAAATGTAAACCTCTCCAGAAGGCTGAATAATTAAACTATTGCAAGACACACACACACCCCCCAATCTTCTCAGAACTTTATTATGTTGGTTTAAAATAATCAGAAATTGAATTTAAAGGTGGATCAAAAACATGCATAAGGACTTCAAACATGTTATTTAAAAAAGACATTTCTATAAGCTTGGTTTCTCCTGGCTCTGTGTCTCGCAGTTTGAAAAAGTATAAACTCTGAGTCAAACTTTCCCTGACGATTGGGGTATTCAGACTGTGAATAGCTCCTGACGCAATAATGTGAACAATTCCACAACGCCAGGCAAATGTTCTGGTTTCAGATGCCAAGTTGTGCATACACTACAGACATACTGGCATGCTGCCTCTCTTCTACTTATTGGCCCAAAATTCACAGGAAATGAAGAACTTTTTAAGACCTCTGTCCCTTCGTCTATCTAAAAGAGATCAGCTGGTTCAAAGGTTTTGGTGAGCAACAAAAACATCGACATCGGCATGTAAGGAGTTACTTCATTCCTTAGAAAAGCAACATAAAAATGAGGCCGCAGTGGCCAGTGATTATTGGAAAACCCAGTTTGTAAGCTTTTGCAACGCCTGTGTTCCTTGCTTTGCTCAGACTGCCGCAGGTCTAGCAGATACCCTCCCTGAAGCTAATGAGAGGTTTCTCATGTTCATAGTTGAGCACCTGCATTGCTGGGCGGACCACGAACACTCTCCGCTTTGCAAGAGAAATCCCGTAACCTGCAGAAAGCTTCTTCTGCATGAAACCAGTGAAACGGCGTGCAGTGAAGGCGCCGAAGAGGACGGTTCGTATGCGTTTAATTGTCATCTTTTTCAGTCAGATCCAGAACAAACTTCTTAGAAAAAGGCAGATCTTGAAGCACAGTACTTGTGATAGCGCTGGCATCGCTCCACGGTCCTGCAGACGCCACCTGTCTCCTTGTCTAAAAAGAATTGTAATCAAACCCGCGAGGTTATTTCTTGTTTTCTCTCTTTCCTGTGAAGGAGAGATGCTAGGCAAAGCTGTGAGCTAAGAGACGTGAAAAAAGCAGTCAGCTGGCTGGGACGTAACATAATAAACGTGTTGCTCCACCGTGTTTAATGGGACTCGATCTGCTTAGACAAAGAGTGATCAGAAAATGCGGGGTGAAGTTTGTCAGGGTATCTTGAATAAATCGCACAGCGAAGGCACCAGGCAACACGATGCATCAGGTTGGGTTTCAAACTAAACCAAACCATGGCTTTGCAGGAGCAAGGGTGGCAGGAGGTAAGCAGAAGCTGCCGAGAAGCAGCGTTGTGGCCTGATAGGTGTCTGCCAAAAAGCTGGGGGTGTTTTGTCCCAGTGGCATTTCTGGAAGCCCCTTTTCTTCACATTTCTGCTGGCGTTTAGTGCCAGTTTCCACTGGATTTGCAGCGAAACGCCCAGCAGGAAGGTCCTCAGTACGCCAGCCAAGAGTTGCATCTTCTAATACCTTTGAGGAACAAAGACATATACTTTTTTGGGGGACAATTCCATTTTCATATAATAAACTCTTGCTCTGGACAGTGAAATTCAGCATTTGCAGCTGAGGACTCTTGTGTCCCACCAGAACAGATGACCGGTAATCAAGAGCGACTTCTTTTTTTCACCTTGAGCAAGTCCCTTAATACCTCTTTGCCTCAATTTTCCCATCTGCAAATGTTTACTTCCCTCAGCAGAATTGGCTGTTGATTTACTTTTGCCTCCCGCTGAATAACGTTCCCAAAGACAAAGCGTTATTCAGTGCTAGAATTGGTGGTGCCGACATTTCCTGCGCAGGGACAAAAAGACTAGCACTATTTTTAGCGAGGGCTTTTCTTTCCATTGTCCCTTTCTCTGTGAAGCTGTATTTTCCAGCGCTTTTTAGTGCGGCTTTTTTTGTGTTCATTGATTGAAAATCCTGAGGGATGAGTTTTGGTTTCAATTAACTTTTATTAATAAAGATCGCGCTACAGACTAATTCTTGGAGCATGGCTGAGATCAAATCCGATCTTAGTAACTGCAATTAGGATTCAGTGCTTGGAATAACGTGCTATGAATAAGTCGGCTGCACTTTTCTAGATGTTTCTTAATAGAACATTTGATGTAAAACTGCATTGTTTTGATGAGTGGGGTCATCTAAAGAATTAGCTCAACGTGCCTGTTTCCAAATGAACAGGCTCTCTGGGACTCAGTGAGTATTTTCAGCTTGGTTTTGGAAGGCCACAGGATCATCATCATCATCATCATCACCACCATTCAATCTCAGGTTGATCCTACCTTTATTTCTTTAGTATTTCCTAGCTTTATTCCCCCTAGAGCTTATGGATACTATTGAACTGTTTCAGATCACCTTCATTTAGAGGAGTCTGTGTTCAGCATGATTAACTTTGCTGCCCTTAATAGCCAGAAATGCTGGTTGCCTAAAATGCATTTTATGAAGACTGAAGTCTCTGCATAGATACAAGAATTAAATCTCGGTGACCGTGGCCTAGATTTTCTCTTAACGCTTTCTGTGGGATACAAAAGTCAAGACCATGAGTAAAGTTGAATGATTAACGTGAAAGGTGGCAAAGAGGAATAAGGATTTCTGTAACCAGGGCTGTGTTCTGCCACTGACCCACCTTGATGTTAGAATAATCACAGCTCCGCTCCGTTCCTCAGTTTACCTATTTGCAAATGGAAGGATCCTCCTTCCCACCGCACGCTGGACTGAAGCTTTGACACGCCAGCCCTTTGGATGATGCTCTAAAGAAATGGAAAATTTGGGTTAGACTGGGTTTTTTAAACACTGCTTTGACACTGCAGAACAAGTTGGGGTTTTGGTCTCTGTTAAAGAACACAGAATACTTGAGGAGAACTATAGACCAGCTATTGCTAAGGACATTTGACTACGCCACTGGAGAATCAGTGCCGTGTCAATAGTTACTCATATCACCACTATGTAATATTAACAGCATGAAAGGCACCCACCACATAATTCAAAGAAAAAAATAGGTGTTGCCATTTCATATATCTGGAAATGTCTTTTTTTAGCCAGTAATTTCCATTCCAGTCTGTGCAGTCTCCACAAGTACTGGTTTTGGGTTTTTTTTTTCCATACTGAAGACTCCACATCATTCCCATAGCTAGCATATTTCCTAACTTCCCTGGGGATAGAAGTGATAATAGCAAGGCTAAGGAGTTATCCTTGAGTGATGACCACATGCAGTAACTTGAATGTACTTTGGAGGCTTTTGGTAAAGTGTGATTCAGAGGACTTAAAGACTCCCGACCAAGGGCACACTTCTCTTTTTGGGGGTTAACCTTTCCTTTGAACTGGAAGAAAACAAACCAGAACAATAAAAACCACACTCAGGGTGAGGTTTGCCCTGGGATTGTGAGGTCCAGACGTTAGATAAGAAGCCTGGCACATAAAGAAGTTTGAGCAGTTACGAAGTTTTGTTTTGTTTTGCCTTACTTTCTTCAACAAGCAACAGAGATGAAAAAAAGAAAAACCCCAAACCCTGCCAAGTCTGTGTTTATAGCTGAGAGATATCTTCGACTGCAGGTCACACCACAGATGATGAAAAGTAAGTTACAGGCAGTCAGATGAAGGGATATTTCACTGCAAAAATGTGAAAGGTTCCCCCTCCCCATTTCCCCTCTCTCTCCTTTTATTGATTCCTCTTGCTCCCATCAAGCCCTTGCTGCCTTGCACACAAGCCAGATCCAATTACCCTGACGTGGTGTTCATAAGGCTACTGCTCTACAGCATAGTCCTTTCAACCTTTTTCGGTGGTAAGTACTCTCTCCTGCGCTTCTGCATGGGAATCACCCCAGTAGGGATCTGGGGATAGATTTTACTTCGGTATTAAATATCTCATCCCAACCCATACACATCAGAGGAGAGACACATCTGAACCGAAATGGGCTTTCAGTCGGACCCGCAAATACTTTTAGTTCAGAAAATAACCGGTGACTGGGAAAGCAATTCCCTCAGGGAAACCTTCAGAGGGACCAACCAGAAACTGCAGCTCAGGCTCCCCTGTTTATACATACACATACGTGTATATATATTTATGTTTGTGTATTTATATGTACATACACATTTGTACGTGCGTGTCTATGTAATGTGTATATAATTAAACATTTGTGTGCGTGTGCATGTATATGTAACCACACAGAGACACATAGACTTACATGTCCTGTAGTTTCGTCGTTTGCTGCTTTCCAAGCTGTTTCCCAAACAAAAGTGGCTTTTCAAGATTACTGCGGGCTCTAGCCGACACACTACTTGATGTTATCGTCTCAGAGAGTCGCCGCGTAGATGTAGGAACCTTGGCATGAGCTGGCAATACAGCAGAAAGCCTAACATCATTCCAGGAATGTATCAGTCCTTTTGTTCCCCTATGTAATGTTATTATTTCTGCTTTTAATTCCATCTGGGGCTTTAACATGCGACAAAGCCATCTTCTCAAATTAAGTGTAATAGGAGGCAGTTCTAATGAGTAGGTCTGGCATCATCTAGTTCACCTGGTGCCACCACGGAGGCAGGATGGTCTAATGGGCAGCAGGTAGCAGGTAGGAGAAGTGAGTTTTGCTTCCCGCTCTGCCACCAAGTAGAGAACTCACTTGGGCAAGACTCTGTGCCTCAGTTTCTCTGTTCCTGGCTGCGTCCTCCTTTTCCAGCCTCTAAACTTCAACGAGGCAAATCACCGCATTTGTCTGGCATTGCTGGATGTACCGTTGACTGGCCGTGGAAACAGCCACCTCCTGCTGAGTGGCTGTCCCACCCCAATGCATGTGCATACCCCCAAAAATACATGGGCTGGGAGCTGCATGATGCGCTTATACGCTGTGTGCAAGTACCATGGACCTTGGGCAAAAAAATGGCTGGAAGAAATACAAACAGCTCAATTCAATATTGTTACACCAGCTCAAATAAAAACTGCAGCGTAGAGGAGCCAAGTTCACCTCTTCATTTCAGAAGCTGGAGATCATCTTCAAATCTCATCACTCACTTTCCCACGTTCCCTACAGAAATTCATCTAACGCGCTTCATCCTGCGAGTCTGTCTGAGCTTCATCCATAGGCCGGCGTGCCGGACCACTTCATCCTCGCTAATTCACCCCACTTCACCAGCCCACCTTCAGCACATCTTCTAACACTCCACAGAAATTTCATCACTTGGGAATGTCTGCTGCATCCTTTAAACGGCTTCTTTTTTCCCTACATGACAAGGCTCTGTCACAGGCATACCAGCCACCTAATTATTAACCTCGACCTTGGGAAAAAAAGAAGCATTTAATAACAACCCCAGCGAGCTGAGGCAGCTTTACAATTACATTGCATAATGTAGTCATGAGAAGAGGGTTACCAGGGAGATAATGGTAAACATCAGCCTTAATTCTGTCTGAAAAATAATTGGAGTGATCTCCCTTTGTGGCTGGGGTAGAAGAGAAAATTGGATGGGTAAATTTCCAGTTACCACAGATGTTAGTAAAACATGCTGCACTCCACCATGGACCAAATTATTAGCTACCTCTAAATGCTATGGGTATGAATTGTCTGGCTTTCCCTCCACGCGCACAGGTCTGTGGGTAAGCATCTTTTAAATGAGAAAACAGCGTTGGTTGCAGCACAACTGGTACCTTTCCACGCTGTTACTACATCTCCTGTTTACAGTGGCCCTATCAGACTCTCCTATTTATCGGAGTATTCATCAATCCTGACCCTTTTTTAAAATACATGGCCCTCACAGCCCTTTGTGATCTTGTCCATGAGGGTTGAAGTTATCCTGGTGGGACCCTTTTGCCTTCGCTGGGTTGCAGCGTGTGACCCATGGGGGAATCAGCTGCCGGCAGCTGCCCGTCGTCCTGCCTCCTCACCCTCTGCATCGACTACAGCTCTGAAGCTCCTGGCTCATCCCTGGAGCGATTAGCAGTGCCACCTCCTTGCTCTGGCAGGACGTGGAGAAGTCAGGTGCATGCCAAAGGAGGAGAGCTGGGATGCTGAGAGGCTTGCTGGCAGACTCTTCGGCCCTTTCCCACCCCGTCTGGCCACCACCATCCGCTGCGGATTTTTGCCTCTCTGCTGTTACCGACAGCAGCTCTGTATGGACTTGGTGCACCTGGAAGCACGGTCAGGGCCGCCCTCAGTTTGGAAATATGCCCAGAAGAAGAACAATAGATGCTCTGCTCTGGAGTGCACCCTTCCCTGGAGCGCTCTTTTCGAGTTTCTTAGCTCCTTTTGGGAACTTTAGACTCTGATGTCACCTCCTCAAATCATCACCATGAAGCTGCGGCTCCTCTTCTTGGTCAGCAGGAACAACAGCAAAGCCTGACAAAGTCTGGGCATGCTTGCCTGCGTTTTCTGCTCCAGCCAGAAGCTCCACCTGAGGCCAGGTGCCTCTCTCGTCCTGCCTGCGCTACAGCTCTCTACTCCAGATATTTTGGGCAGTGAGTTCTTCAGCCTTTATTTATATTTAGAGCAGTCATTTCATTCCACAACCACGGGGGCTGAGCATTTTCAGATTGAACTGTGGTTTCAATTCCTTATTGACTCAGTTCTAGAGTTAACTAAGCTCAGCAATGTGTAGGTGAAGCAACTAAGCGCATGCCACATACGTATCAGCTGGCCTTGACCGACTTGGTCAGCTTGACGACTTCCACCAAGGTGTCAGGGTGGAATTATTCAGCATCTCCTGTTACTATTTAAGTGAAAGCAGTATTAGAAAGTTGCCTGTGTTTTCCAGCGTGAAGTTTCTGTCAGCTTTGCTGCTGCTTTATAGTGTCTTTGGAGAGCAGGGGCCAACACAGGAGGTCCGGGTGGATGTAGGTGGTTGGATCCCAGCGATGCAGCAGGAAGCAGTGGGAGTGCTGGTGGCTATGTGGGATGGAGCAAGAGGACAAACCCGTGGAGGGCATATGCTTTCCAGTGCTTGCAGCTCTTGCATCTCCCATCTTCTAAGCAATTTGTGAGCTCAAGTCCCATTGCCAAGACACCGAGGCCTCTTTTTGGCCGAGCAGCCATGCCATCCACATCCAATTGCTTCTGGTTCCAGTCAAACAACTTCTTCTCTGCCATAGCTTTCCACCAGCTAGAGGTAACCTCAGCATGATCAAGCTCTTCTGGCTGTGAAACCCAAGCCCTGCGAAGCTCGGACAGCATCCAGCACTGCGGTACCGCTGTACTCCCCCTCTCCGTTCCTCAACAGATCTCTCTTGGTGTCGAGCCACACTTGTTGGCACAAACACCTCCTTTAGAGCTGCTTTCTACTACCCAATTAGAAGGCTGTCAGCGACAAGGCCATCACTCCTCCTGCAGCTTCTGACAAGCCTGGACACCTCTATACTACTGCAGAAGATTAAAGGAGTCTTGCCTTTGTATTACCAGCGGCTGTGTGCTAGCCAGAAACTAATTCCCCTTCCCAGTGAATGTGTATGTGCAACAACTAATAGGCTCTGTAAGCCTGTCTTCATTCCTTATTAAAAGGAAAGGAACACACTCTCTAACGAACAGAGCTGTCTAATACACATTTCTCCCCCGTTTCCCCTTTCACCAAGCCTCGAGAGAGTTGCAGTTCCTGAGAATTAGAGACTTCGGAGGGTGGAGGTCCTTTCTAGTAGTTACAACAAGGCTGAGCACCAGGAATCCTAGATTCTTTTTAATGACTCATTTGGAAGGGATCACGATTGCATTCGCTCTCCAGCGATTGTTTTCTGCAGTGCGTATCCTCTGAAACTGAGGAGCGGATGGGTGTGCGACGCTTTTACCTCTAGATCGCTGGCTCAGATCTGCTCCAGGCTGGCAGCAGCAGAACCTCACTGTGCTCTGAAGGCTCTTTGGCAGCCAGTGTGAAATGAGTTGAATGACAATCCCGTACATTAACTTTACCACCAAGCATAAAGATTACTGGGTAGTACAAAAGAAATGTTGCTTTAATCTCCTGTGGCAGTACAGAGGTGCTGGGATTTGTCAGGCACTGGCAGAAGGAGTGATGGTCTGGGGGGGACCAGATCTCGACAGCATCCCAGGGTGCCTCTGAGACTGCACTTGGCCCATTAACTTCCGAATTCTGGCTGCATTACCCAGTAAACCTGACTGATGGAATATGTAGAGCTGAAACGCCACTAAAATAATTGATTACCTATAAATTCCATCTAACTCCCCAAGAAGTGGCATAAGCATGTACAGACTACTTAAAGCTTGTAAATTCACTTAGCGTCAGACGAAGTGTACCTACTTCCACCGGTGTAAATCTGGAGTAATTCCACCGAAGTATAGGAAATGTAAGGTCAGTGGAGTTGACTAGCATTAAACTAGCATCGTTGAGAATCATTTTTTAGCTATAAAGAATAACAGATAAGTCTCCTTTGGATTCCTGACCGCACCATGAAAATGAAATACAAGATGTGGAAATGCTTTGAAACTGATAGAAATGTCTCCGTCTTATATCTCTCTCCGTTAATCAAAACAAGGCACTGTAATCAGCTCCGATTCTAGGTCTATCTGTAAGGAACAAAGTAAACTTAGAAAATTAAATCATTTAACACATTATTTCCTTCCTCATTTCAGTGCCGATTGAGCTTATTGCACAATTTCTCCCCCCCCTGCCCTGCAGCTGGGTTATTCTGCAGCCTGCAAGGGCTGTGGGTGCTGTTGCAGGGCAGGAAGGGACCCAATGTTCCTGTTTACTGGAGGGATCACTGCTTTGGGAGATTCCCCTTTAGGCTCAGAGATTTCTTCACTGCCTTCCTGACATCTCATTTCCTATTTCCTTTACTACCTGCTGAGTAGGAAACCTGGGACAGACCTAAATGGGGACTATTCGCCTACACTATTATACCATACCAGCAAAATACTGGTTTTGTAGCCATAGCTTAAACCTTAAGCGTCTTCTGGAGGAGCTTCCTCCAGCCGTACTTGGGTGAAACACGCTCTGTTGGCCGAAGTGCCATTTTGCTGCGATGAATTATTCTGTGCTAGGAGCTTTTGCCAACACTGCTGTGTTGATCAGGCATCATTTCTGCCTCCACCTCTGTCTGAGCCAGCCAAAACTTGTAATGTAGGCTGTAACTGATACACCTGATTTTATAGATTTAGGGTTTTTTGATTTGTTTTAGAGATTTGTATTCCCTGAGCCATCGCTATTCATAAAAATCTTCCTAGATTGAAACATCCAGGAAGATTTTTATGAATAGCGATGGCTCAGGGAATATCCAAAAGACATTTTGGTTATTTTACATAATAGGAAATATAACAATTATGTAGCCAGTGGCCTGGGCAGAGGGAAAATATTTCCAAGGCGGGATAACCACCATAATATTTCAATGACGGTTACGAACAATATGATAGTTTGTGGGATCAGCATAATTTTCTGTATTTTCTTCCCACCACCCTGTGGGTGTTGGAGAATTAATGGCCATTTCAGTCATTATTTAGCCATGGGAAAGACATAATTTTAATTTGGAAGGTGGGATCAGCTTTGCTTTCTTAGGAGAGCATCCACTAAGATCCTACAGGTGCATTCTGCTCTATTGCTTTTCCATGACTTGTTTAGTTTTTATCAGACTTTGCCCACTAATTTATTTTTTTTTCCTATTCTTTACAGCCCTTTTGCTAACCCTTCTGTGTTTTCAAGAATTCACCAAAACAATGAGCATGAATTTCTGGCCAGACAAAAATTACTGTTCTCAGGAAAAGTCGGACAGCTGGACTCTGTGATCTTAAAGGTCTTTTCCAACCTCAGTGATTCTACGATTCTAAAAGCACCCACTGTAGTTTTCTAATTATTTCTATTTCAGATAGATTTCCTGTTAACTACGCCTACAGGAAATAAATGCAAATCTGTTACGCATCAGTTTCTTAACTAAAGTACTTTGCATTTGCGGCTAATAATAAGTGATGATTTTCAATTGACAACTTACTTCCTCCCCGGTGTCGTTTAGGGAAAGTGTCAAGGAGAAAGCTGTCAGGGAGACAAATAATAATAAAAAATGGCTGCTGGTCTGGCTGGGTTTCCTGCAAAGGCTGCCTTTGCACAGATGGCTTCCTGCGATAGCTCTTCCCGGGCACCACAGCTTGCTGGGTGCTCACATATATCAGCAGTGAAGGTTTGATGGCTCTAAAACATCTGCGGGCTAGGGCTGCGGTTGGGTCATTCAGGCTTCTTGGACCCGTATCAGAAAATGGATGAAATATTTGCCCGTGCCTTTCCCTGATTTCTTGCAGCAAAGAAGGGTTAATGGTTTAAACCTCAGTCTTCTGTATTTACACAGGATGGATACATGGCAGTAAACTGAGGTATGGAGCACCTGAGTACTTTGTCCCAGGGGCTGTATGAGCAGAGGTGGGCTGTGAACTGTGTGACTCAGTGTGATGTGGTAGCCAACAGCTTATATTTTTAATTTCCACTGCTTTCCTGGCAAAACACAGCCCCTTACCTTTACCATTTCAGGTGTCACAAGTCTTCATATCTTTACTCCCTGAGTTTCTTCCCTCCTCACGTTCCTGTTGCTTTCCAAGCCCAAGGAAATGCAGAGCGGGACCTGTTTGCTGTTGTAACATAAGCATCACAATCAGACATAAGGCAATTCCTTCATCGCTTAACAGTACAAACTCTCTCTTTGCAACAACACGAGCTGTTCTGCACTACTCCTGGGACGGGCTGGAAGCAGGAAAAACGTCTCTCTATCACAAAATATGAAGACGACTAAAATTATAACGGGGGCACGTTTGGACCCCACAGCAACACAAAATGCAGCGGAGATTGTAAAACCACCCTTCCATGCCACGCAGTCCATGCTGTGCTGCTCAGATCTAGATACCTGGGTTTCCTTGTCAATGCTTCTGCTGTTTCTTCCACGGACCCTTCCCAGCCTCCAGCTTCACCAACCACTCTCCAGGGTGGGGAAATCAGGTTTCTAAATGCTGCAAGCAATACCTGGTCTTGATATCCTGCGGATTGAGGTAAGGTACAGGCTTCCTGCTGTGGCCAAAGGAGGGTGAACAGGGCACATAGGCAGGGCGTGGAAACTTGCTTAATACCTGACCGTAGATGTTTAGGGCTACAAGTCTTTTGCTCCCATTGAATTTTTACATGATTAGTCTTCCCACAAGGATTTTATTTGCTGAAATAAAATGTAAATGTAGAAGACACAGTTCTGTTTCTGCTCTGGGTGAGAGCTTGACCATTTGCTTCCCAGCATCAGTGACCTGACCAGGTTTAAGATTCCCAGGCTGCTTTTCACCTCAGCTGCAGTGAAGTGGGAGAGACTGACTGTAGATGCCCCAACCCTGGAAACACTCAAGTTCAGGCTGGACGGGGCTCTGAGCAACCTGGTCTAGCTGAAGGTGTCCCTGCTCACTGCAGGGGGGTTGGCCTAGATGGCCTCTAAAGGTCCCTCCAACCCAAACCATTCTGTGATTCTATGAATGCATACATCCCAGGAGAATGTGGCAGTACAGATGGATGTAGAAAATCACAAAGAGGAATGATTACAGTAGGATGACCACCCCCAGCTGAGAACTGAAATAGATAAGCCTTGAATGTAGAGCTACAGCTTGAGAGCATCTTCATTTATGGTGCACGTGTGAGGCAAGACCACGTCCACAGGTCCCTTCAGCGGCCTTCAGCACGGAGGAATGAGATCCCTGCCCAACCTGCAAGTTAGAGCTGCTAACGTGTCCTGTAACTGATGCCAAGTGGATGGGCTCAGCCACAAAGAAAAATTCTGGATTCTTAGAGGGCTCAGAAGTAGGTCCATATCTTGCAAGCCTTTCCTTTTTAAAGGACTCATTGGCTTACATATTTACAGCAATATTGGAGAAAAGGGAGAGCATCTGACAACTCCTTACCAAAACCAACAGCAGCAGCCAGTTTATCTTGAGGAGATTTTCCTAGTATACATGTCAAAGGACCGCTATTTATCAAGACTATTTCAGCTTTAATAAGCTTTGGGGGTTACCAAATTACTTTCTAGTCAGCACGGGCAAAATGTACTCTATCTTCGTACAGCCCTAGCTTGCACTTATAAGCTTAGTAGTAGCTGCTGTGCTCCTGCCTCTTGGGTAAGAAAACCTCTTTATCCAGGTACGCATACTGTACAACCCCAGCCCTACTGCCATGCTTCTGCTATGGCTTAGAGAGAAATCCTGATTTAGAAAGACTTCTGAAACCGTTCTGCCGGTGGTCCCCTGCTTAAGAGCTCTGCAGGATTCAATCCTTCTATGTGAAGACTGATTTCACAGTTTGAAGTGAGTTTAATTGTGCTCTCAGTTACACCTTTGGTAACTCAAATATAGAGTTCGTCCTGATATTCCTTCTGTAAGTGCGTATGTTTCATTAAAATTAGGACAAGTGTGGTCTTGTGCAATGAAAATATTTGAAAGTTTGAAAATTAGTTTAAGTCAATGAAATCAAACTAGATTTTCACAGGGGAAAAAAGCCTCAGTCCAGCTGGGTACAGCTCCAGCAAGGTACATCTCATTCTTTATGAAAGCCTGATTTTTCTTCCTTCTAAAGCTTTTATTTTGCTTGAGTTTGAATGACTGTATGATTGACAGATGGAAAGACAGACACACAGACAGAGGGGAAAAACTTCTGACTTGCCTTGGCCAACAGTTACCTGAAGCCTATCACCTCTTGCCTGTACTACCTTAGAGATGAGACAGCTCACATCCAACCCAACTTATCAAAAACTTGGGGAAGCTTGAATTTCTGGCAGAAATCACTAAGCTTGTACGCACACATTTATCATAAATCCTAACACTCTCTTTTTCACCTCCTTTCTCTGAAATTTTAGTTTTCTAACAAGCTGCCCATACTCCTTTAATTACACAGCAAAAGCCCCTATCTTCAATATCCACACTGGACTCTTTTATCACCACGATATTTATTGCTAACTGACTGGTGGAACCCATTCAGCATATAACCCTTTTTTTTTCTTTTTGACCACAATCCATTTCCCCTGTGTGCATGTGTTTCTCTCGCTCCCTGTATCTCATCCCATCCCATTAGCTCTCTGTGCTGAATAGCCTGTTCCAGGACATCAAACTTTAATTTAAACAGAAGATGATCAATAAGCTTAGCAAATTGCCTATGGCAACATCAGCAGTTTGAATCAAAGGGTTTTATAGGTAATTTAAAGGGCATCCTCATTCACCCCCACAATGTGGTATATACCTATTGCTTGCTTTGCCAATTACAGCTCAGTTGGCTGAACAAGAGGAATAAGAGCTTTTTCTCCAGACACGAGCTGGGAAATGGTACACAACATCTATTCTATGTGGTTTTGATAGTGTGTTTTGAAACCACAAAAGGCAGGGCATCTCAGGGGGGGAAAAATCTAACTCACAAGACTTGTTAAAAAAAACCACATCAGAGCTTAGAATCGATACCTGCTCTAAAGAAGCAGAGATGTAAAAGGAGAACACACGCACTCCTCCATCCAACCCTGTTCTTCTGGTGCTGTGGCTTGGGACCACCATATTTTCATATAATGGAGGAGAGACTATATTTTAATCTGTTTCTGGAATCTCCTGATTTTCAGACATCCTAGGTGAATCCACAATGTTTATGTCAGAGAGTTCACACAAGAAAAACTACAACTGTGACCACACTTTGGCAGGTGCTTTGTCTGTACGAAGTTACATCTCCACTGACCTGGATGATGATCATTTAAAGTTGCAAATACATTTATAGTGAACTTTCCTGAAGAACTCGGAGAGCTGGTTTGAATACAGTCGTGACGAAAACGAAGCAGTGAGTTGGACTGATGGGTCAATAAAGCTGGCAGCTGCCTGGCACATGGGTGACGGTCCCCAGCTTCCCTCCATCTTTTATCTTCTGTACCAGCAGCAAGCGAATACTGATGACCTACCGCATTGACTTGAGCTACCAGCTGTCTTTGTTGGAAGAAGAAACCTGTTTACTCCATATGAGAGGGAAGAAAAGAAATGCCATGAAAATGGGCATCAGTTGGAGAGCGATGCAGGAGGTGGCTGCCAGCCAGCTTGTGGGAGAAAGCAGAAACCTCTTAAGAGGGTCTTCTGTAGGATTCATGAAATCTCGTGTTGCAGAGGGGGGTTCTTGGGGCAAGTGGTAGCAGCGGCAAATATCTCTGGCCCATGTTTCAGGCTCATAACCATTGTGATCTGTTATTTAGGAGCACCGGGGGCCGATAAGGCCCTTGTAAGAGGGGATATACGGTTCTAAAGGCACTCAGCTCCTAGCTGGCTCTATGTCGGAAATTACACAATGGATGTTGAAATGTTGGCTTGTTGAAAAGTTGTCATTCGAGTAATGGATGCTTTATTTCCTGTTTTTGCTGAAAGCTAAAGCGAAACATAATTAGCAAGTGAGAAAGCAACCTTGGCAGCCAAACAAAAAAAGCACATTTTGGGCGCCTGAGCCAATTAAAATTGTTTATGTAGCCCATGAACAATATTTTTCTCCAAATCATTAAAACTGAGAGAATTCATCATAACACAGCCAGACTTGCTTCTCACAGACCTGATCCTGTGCTGTGCTGTGTGCTGCCAGCTCCCAAGGATGAATTGAGGGCACGCTGCAACCTTCAAGATATTTGTAGGGATGAAAGAGAAAAGGCTCAACTCCTATTTCTTTTGGTTCTGGGTAGATCCCGAGCATACAAGAACTTTAATTTGCCTTCATGATTGAAAGGTGTATTAATTTTAGATCACAAATCTCTTTTTTTTTCAGCCTGTCTTGCATTGCAGAAGCTGAGATCCTCTCCTTTTTATTCTGTAGACTCATCGTTTAAGAAACCCGCACTGTCTTCCTTTCGACACGTGAATCCATATCCTGCTTGATTCTCACGTGGGTGCTCAGAGATTGAGTTTCTGATGATGTAAGGTCTGGCTTCTTTTCTTGCTAGAGAGAAAATGATTCTTTAGGAGAAACCAATAGGTGGACAAATATTACTGCTCTTTAGTATGATGCTCATCTGCTCCTCTCGGAACAAATTATCGTGCTTTCCATTTGTCTCTGAATTCCCAGCTTTCGTTCCTGGCTGTGTAGTCATTTCATGTGCAATATTTTAATGTATTTTTATGAATTGGCCTGCTTGAGTGTTTTTCTTTTTTCTGAAGCGAAGTTAAATCTGGTTGTGAAAATTATCACCGCCCTTTGGTAAAAGTTATACATGTCCTGAAATAAACAAAAGTGAATGGATCGATAACAGAGGAGAAACACTTTTTCTACCACGTAGCCCATTGCCAAGCAATAAACATTAAGTGCATGCACATGCAAAATGAATGCCGTCTCTGTCTAGACTTGCCCAAAGTTGTATTTTTCTGTAAATGTGTTTTGCTTGCTGCCTATTTCTGGCTGTGTTCTGCATGCGTGTGTGTGTGTTTATGTTATCGAGCTTGTTTTGTTTCAAGACTTTCAGAAAGAAAAATGAATTGGGTGTGACTTACCCTGGGAATGTTCTCAAAACAAAACGTTGGCTGGGTGCTCAGTCTGTTTTGACTTGCCCTTGGTACAGGGTCTGGAGTACAAAGGGGCGAGTGGACTCACAGATCGGAGCTGCTGGAAGCAGAAATCCTGGGCTCAGGCTCCAATCCCCACTGAACTGAAGTGCTGAAAAGGTGCCTTGTTAGTTACGGTGCCAGTGAAATACTGGGAGAAGCTAGTGTAGGAGCAGTTCTTGCACTTAAATACAGGTCTTGTAATTTATTTAGCACTAGCAGCCTATGTATTAGTACTGGAGCTGTGCTCAGCTGGCAGAACTGGTGCTGCATCTGCTGCTGAGAAGCTGAAAGCACTGCGGGTGCATCCACAAAGGTCTGTACCTGTTCTTGGACAAGGGGAAGTGCCTCTCCTCATCGAGAATTAGTTATAATCAAAAAGAGAAGGACAGAAATGCAGACAAGAGATTCCCCGCTCCTTCATGTAGTAATTCTCAGGCTTCTTCCTTTAATAATGAATATAAATATATAAATACACAAACCTGGCTGAAGGGAGGAATTAATCATAGTCTTCCAGGATGGGCGAGCGTGAGCATTGATGGGCCAGAACCAGTAAAGGAAAGGTCGTCATTGTGGATGTAACTGTGGAGGACAACAGGCACAAATGGAGCTGTAGTGATACTTTTGCAGATACACCAGTGCGGACAATGAGGGTGAAACAGGCGTTGCTGGCAGTCGTGCAGTGACAGGGGTACTTGGCAACTGTGTGATGTGTTGGGACAATCACCAAGACACTCTAGGAAAACGCGGAGCTTAATGTCATTGTTGCAACTAGCCTGTGGTTCCTATGGTTGTTATGAGCTTTGCTGCTGGGTGAGGGTCTCAGCTCAGCCTGTGCTGAGAACTCCTGTTCCCACCTCAGTCAGCAAAGTGGGGACCAGCCATCTCTTCTGGAATAGCCAGACCTGAAGTGCTGGCAGACAAAAGCAGTGGCATGACCTATGCTTAACCTGGTGGGAATCTACTTCCCAAAGAAGTCTCCTTGGCATGTTCCTCCAGTTCTCTTACTTTACTCAGAAGGATGTTCCTAGGTCCTGAAAATAATATGTCTTTACTTGGTCGCTGCTCTGCATAGGAAAAAAAAAGCAATATGAAGTATTAGTACTTCTATTCGCCACAGTCTACATACTGAGAAAGGTTTTGATCCAGAAAATAAGCAGTATTATTTAGTATCAGAGTGGTGAGTATAAAATCAGTAACGAAACATGATGTGCATGTTCCTACCTGATCAAACAAGCTGGGTTTTTCTATGAAATGTATGAGCCCCGAGTGGGTCTAGCAGTTTTCTTAGATAAATGTATCTCACTGAAATAGGCTATGATGGGGTAGAGAAAGGAGCGTCCTGGTAAGACCACGACAGCCTACAAAACACTTTGAACGAAACAATTACTTGCCTAAAAGCCAACAATTTGGTCAAATCATTGCTGTTGTGAGGTTGTGGGTTTTGTATTAGAATCATAAAATCATGGAATCAGAATTGTTTAGGTTAGAAAAGATCCTTAAATCATGGAGTCCAACCATTAACCCAGCGCTCCCAAGGCCACCACTAAACCATGTCCTGAAGTGCCACATCTACACGTCTTCTAAATACCCCCAGGGACGGTGACTCGACTACTTCCCTGGGCAGCCTGGTCCAGGGCTTGACGACCCTTTCGGTGAAGAAATTTTTCCTAGTATCTGATCTAAACCTCCCCTGGCATTGTGGCATTAATACACTGAGAAATTCAGATATTTATCAGCACCCATAAAGGAATGGAAGGAAATTAGGACAAAAGCCTGTTGTTTATTCAAGGTTGTTTTTTTTTTATCCTCTGGCTTTTAAAAGCCTCTTGTTTTATGTGCCTTCTGGGCACACAGGCTTCAATTTAAAAACATCACCACTAAAACAAACAACCAAACTGACAAAAGTCATCTCAGGGGGAGCAACCAAGATGTAAAAGCCACTCGGCACTCGCAATCCCCCTTGAGGTAAAAGCCTTCCGCTGAGGTCTGAAGGACGATGACCCCTAGTTCAGAACAAATGGGGAAATCGTGACTCCCTGGCAAAGAGGATGTTCTTACTTCAGCTCTGCAGACTCTATATCTGTGAACTCTTAGAGCCCAAGCTCCTGAGATGGAGGTTAAGAGGTTGTGGGGGGGATGCAGGACATCCTATGTGATCACATCCCTTTGCATACTGCCACCAAGCTAGCATGGGGGCTCAATTAAGCAGTGAATGCTTCCACGTATAATAGATGGGAAAAAAAACAGACAGGAAAAGTAGAGATAGAAGGACAAATATTTCTATTTCTGTGGGCAGATGATAAGCATAGAACATTGTGAGCCTTCTCCCTGACGCTATCTGATTTTCCAGCCTCTTCTCTGACAGATCAAGGCTCGCATATTTTCCTTTTTGTTACCCATAGTTAAGCTCACGAAGCAGCAAAATATCGGAACTTTCCAACACGGTCCATTGAAAGAATTTTTTGTTTTCTGTTTTATTACTTCCTTTTCTGATCCTTCAGGGATTGTCAGGTCTGTGCTGGCGATAGCCTCAGGTGAGCAGAAGAGCTGCTAAAATTCTTCTCCAGGAGACTCTCCTACATTTGTTTTCACAAATTTCACAGCTTCTCTTTCACCACCACCCCCTGTCCCCAGACCCACCTGACCAGGCTGGCACCTGTAAGTCCCCACCTGTGTTCCAGCAAGATGGGAAACCCTTTCTGACCTGCCTTCCCTTGAGCCCATTCTATGCTCCCAGGCCATCTCTCCAGAACCAACTGGCGTCTGGGGACCAGCGCACCTGTGATGGACAGCAGTGGAGTCCTGCGGGCAGGGCCGAGCATCTGGGGACTCCTGTGAGCAGCATTTTGCACGTCCAAGAGGCTCAAGCAGTATTCCGGTCCTGGGAAACACTTTGAAGCTCACTCATTGATGCTAATTATGGTAGAGAAAAATTGTAAAAGCATCCAAGAATCTCTTCTTTGGAAATCTCAAATGTCACTTTCAGCAGGTGTTGAGGCCCTTGGCGAGTTTGAATTTTTACCTGCTGTCCTCTTCTTTCAAACAGATACTTTCAGAGCGCTAGCATTGCATTGTGTTGTGGGGGATTCTCTTCATTGCTTCGAGTACTTCAATTAAAATCCTGACATTTTCTCACACAACTGGCCCTGAAGATTGACTTTTTTTTAGCCTTCAGTAAAAGTCTATCTATTCCAGGCAGTCGTGAGGTTGAGGCTCCAGTGTAGTGTTACAACGACCTCCTTTTGTGACTGACCCCGGTGTCACTCAGAGATTGTAATGAGTGATGAGGAACTGTCCCTCTTCATCTGTGTCAGGACGGGAACACATCCCGCACCGGCCATCAAACTGACCATCGACAGATGCAGCGGTTTTCCTGGATTCCTGATATCTCTGATTCTCACTGCTGGACTAGTAAATATTGATTAAAAAAACCCCCAAACATCTGATCTGAAAACACAATGAGGAACTTGGACAGATCAACAGCAGACCTCATCTCTGCACATCCCTACCAATCCCAAAACACACAGCTAACAAAAACAGAGCAAAAGAGCATTTCAGTTGAATTTACCTTAAAAGACCAAGGGAGTTTTCCAGGCAGATTTTGTATTATTAACCAAATTATGTGTTTCTGTTTCCTTTTGTAGAACGTGCTGAGAGCAGGCTGGCTCTCGCTACGTAAATCCAAATGTAAGTACTCTGCACAGTTCTTGTTGTGTGTATTTAGGGGTGGGTGGGTGTGTTTATGTATGTGTAAGTCCTGGTGACAGTCAAATGACATTGATATACTTCAAGATGGAGAGTAGATGAAATTAAGCTATTTTTACCACTTGGACAGTGTTAAGAGGCCATTATATGAGCTAGTTTTATAAGACAACCAACTTTACCCCCCTCACTGCTCCCGGGCCGTCTTCACACACACTGGGGCATTCCTGTCTTTTAGAAAGAACTTCCAAGGGAGGTAACCTGAAAGGGAATAAAGCGTAGGAACTGCGTCACCCAAGTATCTTCATCATCTTGCTACGCTTGGGCAGTTCTTTCCCTTGACCAATGTTGCCCGACGACGGCAGCTTTCCCAGTGCAAACTGGTGGAGCACTGAGGGAAGGGATGGCACCGGTTTGCAAAGTAGCCCTTTGGGTGGGAGGACCTTGCTCTGAGCTCTTGCACATGCTGGGTTTTTTTTACATTCTGTTGAGGAAATACAGCAATGTTTGGAGAAGCCAAGCAGGGAGGCAAAGAGGAACTAGGGCTCTTTTAAAATACTTTGGCCACAAACAAAAGTCCTGAACGGCTTTTTTTCTACACTCCGTGCCCTTGGTGCGGAGGGACCAGCAGCCAATTGCATTATAGCACTGCTGATTACTTATGATTCCCTTCCTGTGAGGACAGGCTCTGATGTGTTGTTTTTTGATAATGCTGGCTCCTTTAGAGCAATAATGCTGGTACAGTTTCCTGCCTAATCGGAGAGCAATTACTGTACCTCAAAAGGGAAAACATTTAGAAGAACCCAGTTTTAGCTCAGAAGTGATAACAGGAACATTTTCCTGCTAAACCATGGTTAGACTTGAGTTCATTCAAGTATCTCCCATGGCAACACGTGACAAAAATCAAAGTGATAGGAAAGGCTGAGGGTTGTTTTTATCTACCACAGTCATATATGATCAGGTTCCCCTGCTGCTTGCATGGCCTGGGAGCTGGGATTTTGTTGGTGCCCATCAGTTGTAAGAGAACGTGGAATCTTTTCCCTCTAGCAAATCTGATTTTGCTCTGATTTAGGAGTGAATGGCCTTTTCTATTACTGATTTCTGATCTGCATTAACTGAGCTAGTGGCCTTGGTCAGCTCTTCACTGATGGCAGGTGATGACATCCAGAAGCAGAAGTGGTTTGCAGGGGGACTCTTAGAGCTGCCTTTGCTTAGCTGGTAAACCTATTGCTATTTTCAAATAGAATCATAGAATCATTTAGATTGGAAAAGACATTTAAGATCATTGAGTCCAACCAAATTGATTTGTCAAACCAGTATGGGAACAAAAATCAAAGATTAAAGCGTTGAAAGGTTATTCCAGCGGAGTGCTGTAGCCAAAGACAGTATTATCCTGTAGTTTTGGAAGAGGACTGGCAAACAGAGTATCTGTGGGGAAAAAATTGTCTCTGCTTGGACTCCTGGCGCATTTCTGGCAATTCAGTGCTTTCTTTAGGGCTCACGCACTCAGGCATTTCCACCTAAGGCTGAGGCGTGTGCTTTTGACCTCCTCGCTGGAGAAGCCTCTGGCTACAAAGGGTGTGCGCCTGTGATGAGAGAAGCGCTATCTTACTGAAGTTGAGCAGGGAAAGGAAATGACTCAATCATCAAAAGGCCCTCCTTCCTCAGGGAACTGTCCTTAATCAGTATTATCCCGTTACAATAATACTATTTCAGAAGGACTGTGAACCAGAGCACGGCGTAGCCATGTAAACTGCTTCCTGTATTTGCCAAACAAAACCGCATTCAGCAATTAATAGAATTTAGCTATTAGTCCTGCTATGATAAAACAAACGTGGCTGTTCATCCTGCAGCCCGACTTGGTGCAATCCTTCTCCCAGGAAGGGTCCTTTTCTTTTGGATCTGCATTACCTGCTGCTCCAGGAAAGAATAAACAAGAATAAACAAGATTGCTTGCATTTTGCTTGGCTTAAAGTGTCATAGCTATGAAAATTGTCCTCATTACCCTTGCAAGAGCTATTGCAGAGCTTCCTCCTGGGATACCGTGATTAGTCATTGCTTTAGTATTAAGCTGGGATACTTTGTGTTGCTTGCCAGGGATCCTGTACAATCTCTACCTTTTGGTGCTTGATAATAGGCAGCTCCAGAGGTTGGCAGTGGAAGCTACAGAATAAAGCAGTGGGTCTTTCAGAGCTCGGGGACCAGGAGTATTACAGAGACCCAGCTCGCTGTAATTAACTCTGATTAGACACAGCCACAGATGGGCAGCATCTCAGCAACAAATGGACCATTTGTTCTTCTTTGATTTGATAGGAGAGAAGCTCATAGCGCAGCAAGAAGATGCCCCTTGTAACTTGCTGTCCCCTCACCGTTGCCCTTTTAGCACTCTCCATCAGTGACCTCCGTGGCTGGGCATGGAGGGTTTGCAGGTCGACTTTTGTATGTGTCTGGCAGTAAAACCATACCGGGGATGAAATGAAAATTTCTGTTGCTGCCATCAAGACTCTTGCTGCTGCACTTGTAATTGCAGTAGCATCCCAGGTCTGACGTAGGAACCACCCCAGGTCTGATGCAGGAACCAAGACTCCATGGAGGCAGAATGGTTTAACCACCCAGTGAGCAGACAGAGTCTGATTAGGAGAGCTTTTATAACAGTACCAGAAAGGATGCAACAGATGAATACAGCAAACAAGGCTGGGTAAATGCTGAAAAATAATAGCGGACAGCTAGATCAGAGTAACAGGCATTTTCAAACACACCCTGGATGAAGAGCATTCTTCAATAAGTTAATTTTGATGTGGAAGTTTTCAAATATGCAAAGGAATCTCAACTGACATGTGAAAAACCCACCTGGCGAAACTTGAAAGCTTGCTTTTTTTTCTTTGCTGATGCCGAAAAAATTTGAATACATCAGTCAGAGAGTTATTTGTCAAAAAAATCATTCAGGATACCCAGTTACCCAGGATGACTTCACCAGCGTGGGTTTTACTCCTGAGAACAAATTAGCTGATAACCAAACAGACGTAGTATGGGCATTTCAATATGCCTTGTAAACATTTGCTTTAAGCCTTTCTGTGCAGGCTGCATAGGCTTACGGGAGACCGACTGCCAGGACAGAGCTTTGACTGGGGGGGTTCAGAACAAACACACAAAGCCAGACTTTGGGTTTGGGTTTGGTTCTAGGGGGATTTTTGCCAAATGTGGGAATTAGATGTTTCAAATGCACAAGGATTAGAATAGGAATAGACCAGGGGAAGAGAACAGGGGTCTCTGCTTTTCTTGGAAATACGGGCTACAAACTTTAGCTTCTGCCTCAGCGGTTTCTGGTTACTGCCTCGATGGGAATGATAAAAATGCAAAATCTGTGCAGTGGGTCTTCTCATCACAAGAGATGAAACTAATGGCCTAAATTTATGGCTGATTTAATTTCACTGAAGTCAGTAGATTTACACTACAGGGTCTAACCATATGTTTGGGCTTTTTTATACATGATAAAGGTGAATTATGTTGATGATACTGTGACAGCTCTGATGTCTTGTTTCAACTCCAAAATGCCTCAAAACTTTCTACTCTGTAATATTGCAGAGGGGATAGGTGTGGTAATAAAGAAGCTGAATATTTGATGCTCAAGTCCGTATACTGGATTTGCAAGAATAGCATTATGGAATTTGTCAGAAAAAGGCTTTCCTTTAAGCACTCTGTATACCAGTAAGATGTCAGCTGAGCAAAAAAAACCATGTCTGAATTCAAACTGCAAAGTTCAAAAGAGAGAACGATGGTACCGCTGTAACCCATGTGAGACATGGCTATAACAAGAAGCAACAAAAATAAATCATTTTCTTAGTAGACTGACTGCCAGCAAGGGTGTAGAGCTCCTGCTGATCTACCATGCTTTAACTGAACTTCTGGGTATAAGTTGACAAAAGTGGAGGTTAAAATTCTTCTTCACATTGGATAAGGGCTTATCTTCACGTTGCTTGGGAAAAAAACAGTGGATTTTGGGGGGGCATTTGGGACTCTGTTCAAACACTGCTGAAATCAAAGGGTTCTTTCCACCGGCTTTGGATTAGAAAATAAACTGACGGGGTGAGGAAGGATCACCTCTGAAGGACACAGGAGATGTTAATTCAGCTCTTGGCTCTGCCAGAGGTTCCCAGGGTGATCTCTGGAAGACTGCCTTCTCTGCCTGTGGAAGTTTTCCATTTGCATAGTCAAATGATACTGCCTCCTTTCTGCCACCTTTTGCCTGGCTTGTCCTTGGAAGCTATTTGTATAGGATCCACCTCAGACTTGTGTTTGTACAGCATCTATCACACTGGGATCCCAGCTGAGGTAAAATTACAAAGGAGGACATTGGAGTGAACAGAATAAGCGATTTGGTGGGAAGAATGTTAATTATGAAGTATTATTTAAAAAAAGAGAAGTTCAGCTAGCAAAGTGTTAGAATATTTTGTACTGCACTAGTACTCTTCACTTTAAATCCTTGAGTCAGATCTCTCTCACTTGCTGTGCTGGAGGTAAAAAACAAGAGACATATTGACAAGAAAATAATGAATTATTTCTTAATGTTTCACCATGTTATAAATGTCCACCAGAGGATTAGCAAATATGAACTTTTGACTTAGTTGTGATCACACAAAAACCTTTTTATTATCCTTTATAAACAATTATCCATGTCTTATGTCAGTCTTGGAGGTGAAAAAGAAGGCTGAGATTTCATATTTTGGTGTGAACCTGAAACATGCAGCACATCTTTCATTTTCTACAGAGAGAAGACTAGATTATTCTCCTGAATCTGCTGCTATAAATATGAATGACACTTCTAAAACTAAAAAAGGTTATGTCTGCAACTCAAAGGAAAAACGGGGTCAAGGGTTAGTCAGAGAGAAAATTCATTACATACTCAGTGAAACAACAAAGAAACAAGAGCATCAATGATCTATTCCAGTTTGATTTTAAATCAGTTGATTTATTAATTTTTCAATCATTCAATCAATTTTTTATTTTGAACCAAATCATTCAATCAGATTTTCATTTTGAAATGAAAAACTCATATGCAAGCAATGATTTTAAATCAAAGAATGAATGTCATTCCAACCAATCAGCAGGCCTTTCCAGAATTTATTTTGGTATTTATATAAAAGTGTGCAAACAAAACACCACAGAAAATCCTAGATAGGTTGCATTCTTTGACTGTACTCCAATCATGTAGCTGAAAGCCATTCAGATAAGTAGGTATATCTAAAATCATAAATCCACCAGCTCTGCCACGTCAGCTCTACCTGGCCTGGGTTGTAGGCAGCATCTCTTGGATTAGGCTCAGGCTTTTGGAAAGGTGAAAGGAGGGTGATTTCCAACCTAACTAGACTCAGATATCTCACACGCTGTCTCTGTCTCAGAGTTGGCACAACCATGGAAAAGCTCCATTACCGGCACTGGAGGGGTGGTAAGCAGCACAAGGCCCCACCACAAAACAAGCCCTCCTGGTTTAGAATAAAAAGGCAGCAGGTTGTGACTTCTCCTTTCCACCGAGGCATCCAGCGGATGACTGCCTGGCACCTCCCTCCACCCTGTGCATTTGATGGGAACAAGCTTGCTCTCCAGTTTGTCGGTAGCATTATTTTTGGCACCTCCCAGGCTTGATTCAATAGCAGAATCCAGAAAGGCTTCCCATTTGCTATTGCTGCAACCTATTATCCAAAGAATCAAAATCCTTAACCTCCTTCAAACAACTTTCTGTGAGATGAGTCAGTAATTAACAATAGCAGTACCAGCAAGCCTGGGAGGTTGTTTCTAAAAGCAGGCACATTTTGAATGAACAGTGAAATTTTTCAGGAGCTATTTGAAAGGATTCTCCTTCTTCATTAGAATATCAGAAATAACGTTGTTATTTCCTCATGTCTCACCATTCCCCTCTACTTAGTTTCAGCAGCCCAATTGGGGTAGGGGCTCTTTTTCCCCTCTAAATTTGCTAGCCATGCTATAGATACAGCGTCATCCGTAATAAATCATTAGCAATAGGGACCCAAATGTGCTTAATGTCTATAATCACCCAAGGCTGATTTGCAAATGAAACCTTTGTTTATTATGACAACTGATCAGGAAAATCTTCTTTCAAGATCATAACGTTAACTCAGAAAAATCAGAGGCACAATAAATCAAAATGTTTGGCAATACAAAGGGAAAAAAAAGTTGGCATCCTTGGGTAAAAGGTACAAGCCCAGGTGGGTAACTATTGCCCCAAACATGATACAAAGGCAGTGTTTCCTGGGAGTAAAATGATGTTTGGCAAGATAGCAACAGAGTAAAAAGCTAACATTTTTCTAGCTTTAATGGCAAAGAATACAAAGGGTCAGACCCATCATGCCTTTGTTAAACCAAGTCCATAGAGACTTTTCTTGACACAACCAGATCTATCAAAAGAGGAAGAAAACACAGTTAGCAGCCAGTAGTAAGAGATTCTTGTCAGGTTCCCCAAAATTACTTCGAAAATACCTTTTCTTCAATGCTAGACTTGTCCCTGGCTATTAAACATCTGTTCAATCGTAGAAATACTTGAAAGATTGCTTGGTGATAAAACTCAGAATAAAATAAAAGGTTTTCTAGTGCAGGCTGATAACGTGTATACACGTCTAGCAAAACAGATCCCCTTCTGATGGTCTGTAAGACAGCAGGAAAGAGACTCAGGTGAAATTAATCTATGCTTAGGTTACGCAGCCAATGTTAATTTAGGAAAGCTCTCTTTGAGACTACAATAACGTTTGTTATAAGCAAAGAGTGGGGAGCTTTCTCTACCTGAGGAAACATTGACATCATCTGGACCATGTTTCAACTCCTCCCTTGTTCCCTGAGTTTCTTTATATATCATCACAGCAGTCTGTAGAGGCTTCAGCTGCCAGGTGTGTGTCTGTTGTACCAGCCGTGCCATAAAAATACGTTTGCTGGCCTATAACATTTACAGATGAAAGCCTAGTCCTGTAAAGATTCTTACAACGTGCACATATTTGGGTAGAACTCAATAGGGCTCCATAAAATCTCTTGGTTAATTATGTGCCTAAGTGGTTCCCAGTCAGGAGCATACATGGTATCAATACCAATAAGCAGAACATCATATTTATCTAACCAAAACTAGTATTTAAAAGAACTACCAGGGTGGAATATCTAAGAAAGATGAAATACGTACAATTGAAATAAAATCAATACCCAATGGAAGTGCAGTGACAACTACATGGAGTGAGAAATATTCAGAAATATTCAGAAAGAAGGGTTACAAACCCGTGGCCTACTCTGCTAGCAGAAAATAAAACCTGCTATGGGGAGAGAAGGGGCTTATGGTGATGTTGTGGATTAACACAGAGGGACTAAGAGCCACGTCACTGGGAATATGGGATGGCCTGCCTGCCTATCAGCCATCCAAAGCGGCTCCCCTCAAAGGCTGTGGGTACCAGTGAGGGTGTGAGCTCCCAGCAGACGGTTGGTTGGTGTTCCTACCAGATCCTAGCCGTGGGAAGCTGAGAAGAAATCAGCTCTATCTATGGTGTTCCCTGGAGGTCCTTCCTCAGAGGGTAAAAGCTTTTGAAGAGGAATGGTGGGAGGATTAAAAGATATTTCTGGCACATCCTGACTGATGAAGGAAACTGCTAGAAGGCAACCTGGTCTCCTGAAAATGGAGGGACAGCAATCACTAGGAATATACAGTACTGCTCGCCCAAACCTACCATCCCCACCTGAGGCCATCCTTTCCCGAAATTCTGTATGCACAGGGCTGTGGGTCTGAGCTTCCCAAATACGCTGCAAAATTGTCCCCATAGCAGACACGCCGTGTGTTGCTGAAGAGCAGCTGAAGGAGCTGATAAAGTTACTTAACAACAGAGCTGGAAACAGAAGGTAAAAATACAGCTAGCGAAGCTCAGGCAGATGTTGCCGAGTCCTTTCTCTGCAGCATAATGATAATGAGGAGACAGCTATCCCTCCTCCCATACGTCCTGGCATCTCAGAAAGAGCGAGCGAGGAAGGAGGAAAGGGAAAGGCTGTGTGGTCAGCGGGCGGGGTGAGACCACCACCTCTCACGCATCCTTATCGGCCTCCACAGAGACACAAACACTCCTTTCACAAGGGTGTGTAAAATAGTCTTCAAAGCGATAGCAACGGAACCAACCGAGAAATGGCCTGTAAAAAGAATTAAAAACAAAAACTTGTTTTTTTTTCCTGCTCTCTTTTTTCTCTAAACCCATCCTGAAGAGAGAATCAGCAGCCCATGGCCCTGCGTAATGAAACATCCACGTTAAGCAAGTCACCTCTGAGAGTACCCTTCTCTTATTTTAGGGAAAGGACACCCCTCTCTACCCTTCCGTCAAATGTCACAGTACGTGTCACATATATATTTCACACTGACAGCGAAAAGGGGAAGTGCATGAAATGTACTAAGCTCTGAGAAACCCAAGTACATGCTCTGCAAGTTGCTGACCACCTTCACCTCCGCTGCAGTGGGAGCTGCAGGAGCTCAGCCGCTTCACTGAAGGCACACATGGATAAAATAAATTAGGGGTTCACAGGAGGGAAGGGGTTCTTGGAGCTCTGAAAGTGAAAATATTATGGGCAGGGGAAGAGAGGAGGGGAGAGGAGAGGAAATTAAAATTAAAAGGAGGTAAAGGTCGCTAGTAGAGAGAACAGAGAGAAAAGCTAAGGAATGAGGTGCTATACATGATTAAGGTCAAAAATGTTGCTAGAACACAATGAAAAGAAACCACGTGGTTTACTGTCACAGAAGTAATTGAGTGCATCTGGTTTTACAATCAGCCATGTTTAGAGGAACAATACACAGAAGGCCTTTAAAACTCAAATCATAAATACTTAGTGCTAATTTTTTTTCTCGTAACAGAGATGTGAATAGTAATGAACAATAGAGGAAGTCACAGTAAAGTCAAAGTCATGGTCCAGCGTGCCCTTCTATAGTATAAAAGTAAGGAGACATTTCATGACATTGAAAGAAAATACATGTTTTTAATGGCCAAAGATTTTATCTTTTACTCAATGAACAGTTAATCTATGAAACTTGCTGCCACGATGTTTAAAACCTGGTATATACAAAGATTTCAGTCTGGATCTGACAGTACTTGTACATAGAATGAATGCATGCCTATTCACACCAGGAAAAAAAAAAGTCCTATTTTTTTTTAACTTTTTGACTGCTAACAGACAGACGCTGAAAGGAAAGTGTCCTGGTGGTCGGTTTGCTCATTCCATAGCTGCCCCCTGAATTGTTAAGTACTTTTTCCACCAGACTGCCATTATTCATGGACTTCAGGGAACAGAGCCATGGGGGTGAGATGTGAAAGGCCAGCATAGTATGATCCTTCCATTTTTAAAAAAGTGACTGTAATAGACATCACTTCAAGAATTCAGCCATACTTTCTTGTACAGTGGTCTCGGTTTATCTCACGTGTTAAAGAAGACCAGTACTTGCTGAAGACCCCCAAGAAACACCTGTTAATGGCAAGGATTTGGGAACTGGGAGTTGGTAGAAATTGGTAGGACCTTAAACATGAGGGATCAAACGCATCATTGGCATGGTGAATATCTGTGTATATGAATGGTTTAATGCCACTTTGCAAGAACAGACTTGTTAACTTGTAAGGCAGTGCTGAATCAGTATTTAGCCGGGGTCATAAGAAAAATCAGAGCAGTGAATCAATTAAAAATGAGAAAGACTGTGGAGCATGTACAGAAATACAGTTGTGGGAGTGAGAGAGACTACCAGGTGACTAGCTGAAGGCAATAGTTGTCCCAGTCCTGGCAAAAGGAGATCCTGCTGGTCCAAATAATTATGGAGGTGAGAGCTTATTGTCAGTACTGAGAAAAATTCTGATTAAAGTAATAGTCAACCGATCAAAGCTGGTTTTAGGGGGAGTAGTGAGAGAAAAACAGTGTGGCTGCAGATCAGGATGAAGTTGCATTAATCAGATATGCAGATTTTTACAGTTGACGTAAAAAAAAAGGAAGAATGGGGTTTAGAAGTGCTTGTTATTTTCCTCGGTGCTATGAAGGCATTTTATTTGGAAGGAGCCATTACAGAATGCAGCAAAAACGATACAACATTCAGATAAGCACATTGGTAGTACAAATGGTGGGAACTCCTGCAGTGCTATAAGAATTGGCAGAAAATTAAGCAACTGGCTCAAACCAAGTCTGGTATGAAACAAAGGGCTATGAATTTGCCAGCTCTTTCATCATGTACTGCAAATGGACATTAGGATAGTAAATGAGTTGAAGCATGTGACAACGGAAGATCTAAATTTTACATTATGCAAATGACACTGCATAATTGTCAGATAAATGAGGTAAAGTTGATTCTCTCTGCTAATTGACAAAATTGCTGCAGTCATCTTGGGTGTTAAAATCCATGGATAAGAGAAAATGTTTCTGTCTTGGAAAGAATAGGTATTTTTTTATATATGCCTAGGGAGTTTAATTGGTGCTAAGGAAAAGGAGGAAAAAGTAAAAAGATGTGCTTAGCCAAAAGCTTGAAACATGAAAGCGTGTACTGAAAGACAGCACTAACAGTCTAAAGGCCAGAAGTGGCTGCATTAAATAAGAGAGATCTGAGTGCTGCTGAAGTAGGAGTTCCTCCAAAGGCAACGGGCATTACACAGCATAAGAATGAATTAGGAGAAAGATTAGAAGAAATTAGGAGCAGGGAAGGATGCCAAATTAAGGTTTGGGACTGGCTGCAATAGAAAAACATGACAATGAGGCGGGACCCTGGAGAAGGGACTCGGATGGGAGAACGCCACAGGCATTCCTGCATGCACAGGGCTAAGGGCTGATCTGATCCCCAGCCCCATGGCCGGACCTTTCTGATGGGAATGGGACTGAAACGGATTTGACAAAGGCATAAGCTCTAGACATGGGTGTTATACGACTCCTCAGTCTGAAAAAAAACATGAGCCGGGAAAGAAGACATATTAACGTCTCTGCCTTGGCCAAATTCCAACTCAATTAATTACAATCTGCCTTTTAAAATTCCCCCTGAAGTTTCAGCTAGATAATGTATTCTTCCATGCATGTCCTGTGAGGCTGAGAAGTGTTGCAGCCCACCGCTGAGCTACCGTTTGCTGATAGCAGGATTTCTGCATGCAATGCTTATGTTAGGTCAAGTTTGTGAAGGCCTTGGGACCCTTGAAAATGAGAAGTGCTTGGTAGAACGAAGATGATGAAACCATAGCAAAACAGCAGCAGCCACTTTGCTATAAATCTTCCTGCTGTACAGTTTTTTTGGTAAATGCATTCATAAAACCTCACTTCTGCCTTCTAGTGGATAAAATACAGGAGAGCATTGCAGCAGAAAGAGAGAATTACTGAAAGGAAGATTATCTTTGGATTCCTCAACATTGTTATTAAGAAGCCCTGAAGATCAGACTCAAGCAAAAAATCTTGTCATTTTTACTCATAACAATGACGGTTGCATTCAATTCTCACCCTGACTTCCATTGACTGTAAAGCCACAAAGCCCAGCTCCTCGCTTTTAGCATGAACACAGCTCTGCGTGGAAGGTCAAGGATACGGAAATGTTCAGTGCTGGGCTGATTTTGATTACAACAGGTCCTGCTGCATCCAGTGCTGGCTATACTGCAAATAACTCTGCCACTAATATGGAGGACAGAAAAAACCCCCTTCCTTTCCTGCCAGAAGACCTTGTAAGAAGGTTGTTTCCAGACTAGCAGAAGTGCCGAGGAAATGCAGATTGCCACACAATTTTTCTTTACATAAGCAATCGTTGCTCAGTTCGGTTTCCAACTAATCTACAACTAACACCAACGGTCTAGAAACCTGGAAATTAGGCTAATGATATATTAGCCTCAAAACTGATGAGTGCAAATGTAAAGACTTGATGGAAGTTTGATGAACGGGTCCCCACATCCATACATTTCTGTACACTAGGAGTTAAAAATGCACCCAATGTTTTCTGGATGAACACGGGGAAAGCTAGTTAAGACTTGCTGGAATGATTTTCAAACAGAAGGCTTTCATTATTTTTTTCTGATACACATACACATTTTCTCATGTAGGAGAATAAAAAAATCAACAAAACCACTTGTTCAATTAGATGATGCTTCTGTTTCTGGGAATGAAGAGCCCCTGGCTACCACACAGGCTAGGACCAACCAGCTGGGGCGCAGCTTTGCTGAAAAGGACCTGAGTCACTTGGTGGGCAACAAGCTGGACATGGGCTTACAGTGCTGCTGGCAGCAGAGACAACCAACAACATCCTGAGGTCTATGAATAGGAGCACAGGTTGCTCAAGAGGTTGTGCAGTGTCCAATGTTGGAGGTTTGGGAGACAGGACTAGAGACCTCCTGAGGTCCCTTCCAACCTGAACAATTCTGTGATTCTCTAATTTTAGATTTCCCTGAGCATAAAAACTATCTATAGTTACAGGGTTTTGGGATGTCCTGTGAAAACAAAGACATTTCTGATCCTTACTTATCAACTCCAAAGGCCTCAGGAGGAAACATCTCTTTTTTGCAGTCAGTGAAAGTTTTGACATTACTTTAAATGGTGCCAAAGTTTTTCCCTTCAGCTCAGATCCTCACTCTGCCACTTTGGCTTGTCTTTCGGGGGCTGTGAAGGTTAACAATCTCCTGCCTTTTTCCCTCTGCAGTAAATCACTTACAAATCTTTCTAGTGGACTGTAAAAACTGAAAGAGGTCAAGTACATAACAAGCATTAGAAAAGGGCAGGAGCTTAAAAAGAGAGTCTGCAGCAATGGTTACAGAGCATAGATTTGGCGTGAAACTGAAACCTCTGGGGCAGTAAGAAATGGAGCAGCAGAGCTGTTTTCCAAGGCAATCTGCTTGTCTCACCCTCTTCCCTCTGTCCTCTCCACAAGGAGACCACTTGCTCCAGAATTGGCTTCTGCCACATCCCCATTTGTTCCCCACTCACACAAAGAGAAAGGGTGGGCAGAAAAACTTGTGCTGAACTCTGGTAATTATCTAGAAGTGAAGTTGGGAACGTGAGTCATTTCAAAGATGAGGTAAGTAGAGTTTCATGGAGTTTATTTATAGAAATTTAGCTTCTGACACTGACTTTCAGATTTAGAAAGCACGTTCAGGAGATCCCTAAGGCTTTCCGTGAGACTTGCATCCAGCTGGCGTGACGAGGAATGCCAGGATGCTGGTCTTTAGCCCTGGTGCACCATTGCCGCAGAGCAAGGCGTCAAGTGTTTGAGTCAAATTTCAAATGAGTGTCCCTGAGGCCTCCTCCACCCACTCCCACTTGCAAAGAAGGAAAAATAAGACCAGTTCCCTGGGCACGTCCACTCTTACCATCTGGCACTCATTATTAAAGCTGGGTTTATTACTTCTACAGCTTCCCATTATATCAGGTGAGGCGATGCTCTCTCTTCTGTCCTGACTGGGAAACTCTTCCTTCTCCACTTAAACCTGGGGGTTCAAGTGTTATGAGTAGGATTGTGAACCTAAGAGAAATTGTTTTCATCTAATGCTTACGCTACCAGTTCAGATTATTTGTCATTGCTTAGGATTAAATATTGGCATGGGATGCCAAATGCAAACATGCATTGTGTTCCCATAAAGTTGCTGGTCTGGGTGGGCAGGGAGGACTGGAAAAACTTGGAACCTGCTGTTTGGGGCCAGGAAAGGTGAGGGGAAGAAGGGTGTTTTTCTAATAGAGAGCATAAACCAATGGAGGTCACATTTGTACAAGGGAGGAACAGATCCCTAGGGAATGTGCAGGCAGCGGTTCAGAGTTCTTGACTGCCTTTGCTAATGACACGTATGTTGCTTCTTTAATAAAACTGGCTTTGGAAATTGCACTTTAAAGAGCAAAGACAATGTGCAGCACCTGGTAGCAGTCACGCCACTGAAGGGCTTCATTGTTTTTTTTATTCTCTGTAGAGGTCCCAGTAGTGATCTCCAGTCACTTTCAGCCAAAACTCTAAGATGACAAATTTTACAAATGATAAAAAAGCTTTAAGTTATCAGTACCGAGTTAATGGCATTGCTTACTCACCCTCAGAATATGCAATCCAGATCTTTTCTCAACAGAACTAAAGCAAAAAATACACCTTTCAGGACAAACACTTCCAAGATTATTTTTCCCTAACAATCGTCTCCGGTGTGCTGTTTGCCGCTTGGGATGCGTACGCCCGATGGCACGGCACCTGCTGAGGGCAATTGTGATAGAGTGTCAAAAAGTTGAGGATTTGCTTCATACTCTTCTCCACTGGCATGTGTAGGCCAGCAGAATTCAGAGCTGAGCTCCTCTCTGAGATGTCTCCCTATGTCTCCTTCAAACCACAGTGACTACCCCACGCATCTCAGGGCATCCCTGCTTTGGAGTTCAACGGGTGTTAAAAATGGAATTTTAAAGCAGCTCTTGAACGCTCTCTAGTGGTTAAAATAGCAAATACCGTTAATGTCACCTATCACCTTTTCAACCCAATTTTAATTAATAAATCACTCACAATGACTCGTACCTCTGAGTTTAAAATATTTTAAAATTATGCTTATAATTATTGTTATAAATTTATATTCTTTTATTATAATGTATTATTAGGCAATAGAGTAGTGTTTTTCTCTACGCAAAGTACAAGGAGTGAGTCTAACGCCATTCCTGGGCATCAAGTAACATTTTTCTTTTCCTTTGGCCAACAACTTTCATCCTCGACTGTGTTTGCAAAGGTCACTGAAAATTCATATTATCCGCAAATACAAATTCATGCCTTCCTGCATATTTTCCCACATATATCAGGATTCCTTACTTTCCGGGGTAACCATTCAAGCTCCCCATAGAAGCCCTGAATTTATGTCACAGAAAATGCTAATTTTTCATTTCACAGCAGAAAGCAAAGTTGAGGAAGAACTAGGTGACCCAGTTATGGAAATCTGGCAGCGCCAAGACCAAAGGACAGATTAAAGCAAAGAACATGCCACAGACAGTAATGACAAAATGCCTGCGTTTTTGAATAATTAATAGATCACAAGCCTGTGTCCAAGGGAACATTTGCATGAAATGTTATTTACATACCTTTTCAAATTATAATTGCAACCTGTCTTGCAAAAACAAACGCACTGGTCCGCAGACGCACATTATTTGAATGTTTTCTTTTTTTTGTCTACTCTCTGTTTATTTAAAGACCGTGTCTTATTTCTTCTTGTTCGTCTGCCTTTCTCGTCACAGCTACTACCTTAATCATCATCATCATCAGTTTTAACATCAGACTGCTTTTCAAGTAGTCTGAAGCAACTCGGAAAGTTGCTCCAGTAACAATCCTACTCAAAAATCCTGGGTCATCTAAGGTCCGTGTGAAGTAATGTATCCCCAATACTTATTCCAAATCACACATTTGGCGGATTTAGATTTTGATGCGGTATTTCTTCATTGCAACCAACGCTACTCATCTCTCACGGTGTCAGCCATTATCTGCCAAATCATGGCACTTTTGCAGGCTCTCGAGTTCTGGTCCAAATGAGCTCCTGACACAGCACCAAGCACACTCAGCATTGCTCTATATTACATCAGCCTTTGCTGACTTCTCCAATCTCATATTCCACTTCCAGCTTCCTCTGGTTTGCTGTTGGACCGGGGCTTTCTCCCCCTCTAGCACTGGTCCTACTTACTGCTGCCAACTGCAGGACTCAGCTCTTGCCTTCAGCTCTTCGGGTCCAACAAGGCCTCCTGTCCCCCAGTGGAGCCTGTTACAGACGTGGTGACGCGAAACAAAACTCGGTGGTGGGCCTGTGCGGAGCTGATGTAAGCCTGCTTCCAAACTTCATGTTTGCAAAGAAAACTTTCTGTTAACCGGCAAATTGCACTCCCTGATAATTTTTCATGACATTTCCCAGCCTTCATCCTGATGACAATTTCTCGGTTATTAAGTAATTACAACATGATGTAATTAATTTTACTTTCTAATTAGATAATTGTTCTGTCATCGCAATGCTCAAGAGTGTAGCATGTTATTAATGCAATATGTCAGTTACTAATGTCAGTGGATCAAAACTAATTTTTTAAAACCTTACATCTTTTGTTGGTCCTCAGATAAACTGGGCACACTACAGCTGCCTTAGGAAAAGCTCTTCCCAAATTTCTTATTCCCTCAGCTACAGCAGGGTCTTACCCTGCGTGTTTATGACTCAGATAGCTGCCTGGTGAATAGCTCTAGTGCTCTTCAAAGACATTTATAACGCATTCATCGCCATGGTGCTCGGGAATAGAATTGCTCAGTGGACTTGAAGAGTTTGGACTTGAAGAGTCCTTGAACTTAATTTCATGGCTGCAAAAGACATCATGCCAAAAGTGACTGGCTATAGTCATGTCAAGGCTGTCAGGGACTGCTCCACAAAGGAAGGAGAGCCAGGAGCCAAGCAGAAGGACAGAAGAGGGACAGTGACCCCATTGACCAGAGCGCAATCCCAAGGCACCCACGTGGGGCCGGGTTGGTGACAGTGATGGCTTCCATCCAGAGGCCATCCGACATGGTGAGGGGTCAAGTCAGGGTCTGGCCAATAGGTCCAGCCATGATCAGCAGGGGACGGGGCTGAGCAGGGGCCTTCTACAACATAGTTGAGGCTCAGTGGCTTGAAAAAAGCCCCAAAACGCTATTGAAGCCCAGGCAAAAATCAGGAATAAACCTGAATTTATGTAGGTAATCCTTATGTGATAACATAAAGGTGATCTTTACCTGTTTTTACATGATTTTTATGGCTTTGGAGTGTTTTTTTGTTTGTTTTGGAATTTTGTTTGTTTGGGGACTTTTTTGAGCAGAAGCATTTGCAATTCTTTAGCGAAAGGATTGTTCAGCTTCCCTGGGATGTATACGGCCTTGAGGAACATATTTATGTGTGCTTCTGAGAGTGCTGAGCAGTCAGGAAGAAAAAGGGTTACAGTGCCAGTGGGCATTCCTAAAGACAGCGTGCCTTTGAAAGGCAGCTGTAACACCAACGTATTTGGAAATACTTGTTCAATGCAACCATTAATTTTTCTCCAGCTAGACCTTTAGCATAAGGTCTGTGATTAGTCTTCCTCAAAACAGTCCAGCTGAGCCTAAAATACTGACTGTAGCGGGAGAATTATCAACCCATCCTTGCTTTCATCTGGACTGGAGATATTTTATACCTACAAGGATAAAGGCTTTCTCCATTCTTTTCACGCAAGTATTCACTGTGAGATGCAATTCTATCCACTGTGAGGAAATGTCATCTATATTGTTACTTTATCTTCTAAACAGACAGGTAGGTGGACACCACAACAGTAGACAGATATATAGACAGACAGGCAGAAAAGTATTTAAATATGGTCAATATATTGTGAACCTTAAAATATACCTGACTTGCATGAGAACTGTAGTTCCTCAGAATCCTTGAAAGATAGGGCATCTGTCCTTAAATATGATATAAAAAGAATCCTAAAACATCCTGTGATTTTCTTTTACTTCATGGTTACATTAATAGGATTTAAAGATTGCACAGTGCGATTGTAATGTACAACCTGTACCTGTCCTTCGTTCAGTGCAGAGGTTTCAAATACTGTTGTTTACAGCAGCTTCCAGTTCTTTCAGTCATGCTTATTAAGCGCACTTTTATTTTCCATGTAAGAATATTTTGTATAAGAGGTTTTAAATATTTCCTGTTCCTTTCTGGTTATGCTGCACTGGCAAACAGACATTAGCTTATGAAGTGTAAATGATCTGATACAGCCTGAGATAAGCAGGTCAGTATAAACAAGTATACAAGAGCCAGACTGCAAAGAGGCGTCTTCTCATCTCAGTGCACAGGGATTTACACATGAGCACTATTTTCTGTTTTCACACTGGGAGAAACTTTGCCATTTGAAAGCTCATAATAAGAGTTTTTCAGCTGGGAAGCAAAATGAAAGCAGCAAGATGATCTAGCCACTTGCAAATTGAGCTGTATAGTAGGTCTGTCTAAATTAAGCCCGAGATGCTCTGCCTTTATTTGTGAAACATCCTAAGTGACTGGGAAATAAAGGAGATGGGTAAGCCAACATAAATATGTCAAAACCAAACTATGTCCAACTATTTAATTTCCTTCCATGAAGAATATCACATGGACGGAGGAGAAGCAGATGATATATTCTGACTTTAATAAGGCTTCTAATACTTTCTCACACAACTCATAAGCAAGCTAAGAAAACATGACCTAAATGAAACTACTGTAAAGTGGGTGCAAAGCTAGTCTACTCAAAGAGTAATTGCCAGCGATTCCCTGCCAAAATGCAAGGTGGTATGAAGCAAGGTATCGCTGGTATTTGTCCATGTGTCCCTGCTAGTTAATATTTTCATTATGGCTTAGATGGTCGAACAGAGGGTATGATCGCTGTGAAAAAAAAAAAAGTCAAATACTTTGGAGACAAAATGTGAAATGGTCAGAAAAAGAGATGAAACTTAATGTGGATGAGTCCACTTAGGCAGCAATAGCAACTGCATAAACTCATGCTGGGGGATAATATATTTCTGCAAAGAAAGATCTGGAGGTCATCATGAATAATAAGCTGAACCCCAGTGTACAGAGGGTTTTGTTGCAGAAAAAGCAAACTTCATACCTGGGTGCATGCAACCTGTGAGAGACATAATGTAACTCTATCACCATACCATCACTTATAAGGACTTGGCTGAAGTAAAGTTTCCAGGTTTAAGCACTACATGTGAAGGTACGTACAGACCAGCTGGAGGACCATTGAGGGAAAGAGCAAGCAAGAATAGAGGTCGAATAAGCTTCAGCTCTATGGGAAGGTTGAAAGAAGTGGGGTTGCCTGACCTAGCAAAGAACACTGTGAAGAAATACAGCTATGTTCCCATATTGTGTTAGAAGGACACCTTAGAAGAGAAAGAAAAAACTCTAGTATTTGTGTCCAGAATATTTAGGATGAGGAGTAGCAGCATCAGCACTGGAGTAACAGAGATTCAGATTACCTGCAAAGCCAATTTTTTATCAGTAAGAATCATGAAGCATTAAAAGAACCTGCCTGGGAGGCTGACATTAGCAGACCATCCTGGGACTAAACTGCAACCTGTGTCCAGCATGTCCTATATTAGCATTATGGATTCCTTAAAATACCCAGTCATCCTTCACCTTCAAGTTACTTTCAAATTTACTCCTCCTCTATTTTTCTTATGAATGTGATATGCAGGAAGATTTTGATGTGCCAGTTGGAGAGCATGAGGTTTGATTAGCAATCTTCAGGTTCACTTGGAAACTACGTGTCATGACCATGGATAGATTATTAATATCTTCAGAAAAAACATTGTTTTTCTAATGACTATGCACGACCAAATCAGCTGAAGAGTTGAAGAGCTTTGGCACATATATACTGGGGGCTAAGTGGGCAGGCGGTAGCTGGATCTGGCCATTTGACTGTGAAGAACCATTTGGACTCCTCCATCCATGCATTCATGGAAATAAAGAGAAAATGTTGGTATTGGACACATCACAAGCCCCGTGCTACCCACTCCATCTACAGTAAAATTTGGCCTCCCTCAGGGAGCAGCTGGCCCTTGCTGCTCCCTGACAGTATCTTTGCCCTCCAACTGTCGATTTTTATGATACTCTTCAGCACTGGATTTAATATCCTTTCAGTAGCACCATTTAATCTCCACTGTTATAGAGAATAGCTTTTTGAAACAAAAAGGATTTTTTTTTTGAGGTGATTACAAGTTTTGGATAACACCACTCTAGATGTTCTCCAGAAGTAGAGGCCTAAGATTCTTAGACTGTGATAAGCCTAAGTTTGACTTACAGCCTTGCGATACTCTCATTTAAACTGGTGTGACATAGTAACGTGGCTGACAGGTGCAAAAAAAAACCCCAAAACTGAATAGAAAAATGACTGTTTAGGAAGATGCTTTGGTTGGAGCTGCAGCATTTGTCTTAATGCTACCCCATATCTTCCATAACAGTAAGGAAGTAAATACAAAATTACTTGATATAATTTACAGATACAAAAAGATGACCGAAAGAGTAAATTAGAGGGAGGACAGGCATAGCACAGTCTGGATAGCGTGCTAAGCGGGGCCCATTCATTAGCTAATTCAGGCAAATATAAAGCCCCAAGCGGTTCTGAGCTGCTTTTCAGTGTTGAGACTTCTTTGCTCTGTATGACCAGCCTACTCCCTTCCTAAGTCGGGACTTGGTACATGAAAATGAATGCTTGATCTACTTTGCATACAGTTTATGTAGCAAAGTAGTGTCCCAACTTGCCTATTTACTTCTGTAAGCTAAAGACTTTTGGGAACAATTGCTTCATGAAAGGGCCAAGTGTGACATCAGTACAAACAGAAATGTGTTTTGTAATGATTCCCCATCAATGACTATGTAGGGAAATCTATCATTTAGTGGCATTTAATCCATTCTTTTCTGTATTGCATTGGAATTATGCTAGTTTTGACTAAACATACCATTAGGCATGATTTAATCTCCTTTGAACCGAAATACCATGTGAATTTTTTCTTGATCCTGCTGCTAACACATCGATGTTTAACATTTGTGATAAAAAAACTTGTAATTTAATTTTATTCAGACAAAAACATATACTGAGCTTTCAATCCTTATTCAGAGAGGTTTATTGTGTCTGGGTTTAATTTTATTGTGAAAGTTAGCCAGCCTGTGGATTTAGATAGAATGGGAATTTCTCTCCTCTAAGCAAATTCCTTTGGGAAAAGGGAACCTAACTAAAAGGAACATTCTAAAACTGACTGATAAGCAGGAGGAACCACAGCTTTTGGAATCTGCAGCATGGGGCCCTCTTAAGACAGTAAAACTGAGTGAAAGTTCAGATTCTCCCAGGCTCCTGTTCCGAGACAGGACTCCTGCTCTGGGTTGGTATTGCTGCAGGTACAGTTCTTCTCTCCAAAGTAAGTTCACAACCTCAAAGGCAAATAAAAGATATTGTTGGCTCCTCTTCATTACTCTAGTTTAAATGTTGCTATTTTATAAGTTAAAGTATTTTGGTTTGTTTCTTTTTCTAACCATAATCCTTGTATCCTGGGAACTGGAAATAGAGGTTGGTACTCCTCATTTTCTGTGCACCACCAGTGGAATGGGATCTGCTTTTCAACTGAAGCTATGGTTACCTCTGTCCCTCTTCTTACTGTCATGTTCTCGGTGGCATTTGAAGCCTCATAACATTCAATGAGATCAGTTGGGGAAGTGATTGATGAATAGATCTGTGACAATGTGCAAGAAGGGAAATTTCATTTTAGTCTTATGGATCCTACCAAAAAAAGAACCCAACCCAACACATAACAAATAGAAGTTATTCATTATATTATTTCATTATATTTTTTAGAATAATTCTGAGTATGAAAAGGGAGCAAATGAGGCAATTAAGGAGAGGACACTGCACACCGTGGTCCTGGTTTGGGGAAGCAGAGAACATATCCGCAGGGTGGGAAAGCTGGCGAGGCGTAAGACCAATTGCTGTTTTGGAGAAGTGGGTAACACAGGGCTGGGGTACCAGGCTTGGGGAGGCAGGAGCACGTCTCCACTTGTCTGCTTCAATTGCCTGCGTAGGAATGGTCAGAACAAGGCGGAGCTGCAGGGAGACACAGCTCGTCCTTGAAGCTCGCAAGGAACCAACACGAGGCCTCACTCTTGCGTAGAAGTAGCTGTCAGGGCACTGGTGAAAAGCAATCTTCTTTCTCTCTCTCTCTCTCTCTCTCTCTGTCTCTTTCTTTCTTTCTCTCTCTCTCTTTCTCTCTTTCTTTCTCACTTTCTCTCTCTTGTTCTCTTTCTCTTTTCCTTCCTTCCTTCTTCCCTCCCTCCCTCCCTCCCTCCCTCCCTTCCTTCCTTCCTTCCTCCCTCCCTCCCTCCCTCTTGCTTTCTTTCTTTTTTATGTGGAGACAGAACAACAGGGCAGGCGACCAGTGATACTTCCCTGTAGGATTTTCCCCAGAGGGCGTGGCAAGGCTTGGCTTGGTCAAAAGTCCAGGAGCAACTGGGCAAAAGGAGGAAATCTGAAATGAGAAGGGTTGGGAAGGTGTGTTGGGGTACAGAAGTGATATAAAGGAGGGTCAGAAAAACCCGGCCGGAGGCAGGACTTCAGTGAGGCTCTGTGTCCCCACAACAGTTGAGCCCTGATCACACCAATAAGCTTAAGACTTTCTTCCCCTAGAGATATTGTAGGAGTTGAGATTGTCTGTGCAGTAGTTTGTTTGTGTAAAAGTTATTTTTGAGTGAATGTTGGAAGTACAGAAGTTTTACTTCTGAAGTTGACACAGGCTAGGGAAGCACGCGTACTTCAGCTGTTCCCAGGCTGCTCCAAGAGACTGAAGGGTCTGGAGATGCGGTATGGAGCCCACGCAGAGCGACTGCAGTGCAGTACTGACGGGGAATTATGCTGTAATACACCAGTATTTTTGTAATACTTAAGATATTTTTGGTACAAAGTTGCTGTGTCACAGTAAGAATCTGTTAAATGAATTTAGTAAGGCTTATCCCATGCTAAATTAACAAGTCTTTTTTTTAAAGTGTAATATGAAAGTCCTCCTTTTTGCAGTCCCTGGGTACGGTAAGTACTTAATGCTTTGCTTAGAGTTCCTTATCCTTTAGCATGTAAGCCTAGCAGTAGTCTCAACTCCATCTTCGGCTAACCAAAAAGGCATCCAGTGTAATTATGAAGAGCTTTGATGCAGTAATTGTCACGTAATTATCGCTCATGTAATGTCATGTAATAACTGCTCTCAGGAGCAGTATTTTTAACTCCCACGAAGAACAAATATGTCATGTTGGGGGACAAGATGGGGCCTTTATTCCGGTCCAACATGTATTCTTAATTTACTGTCACCAATTCTCCCATCAGCTCTGTTTTTTCTTTTATTGCAGATTTTTTTTTTTTAGTTCCTCAACAATACAGGTTTTGAGTACAAACTACATTAGGATCCTTTGAATTGGCTGAAAAACTTGCCTGAGCTGTTGAGTGCCCAGAGCTTATGCAGAATTGCAATAGCAATGTAAGAAAAAGAAGAAATGAATAGGAATGGATAAAAATCCTATATTATTTTAAAGCATTACATTTTGTGGTCAAAAAGCCTCAATGTGCTTCACCTGTTCACAAAGAAACTGCATTTAAGTTGGGAAAAAGATGATTTCAACCCCTGTGTGAGGGGCTCGGAGAAGTAAGTGCATAAAAATTAAATATTGTAAATATAATGGTATTAAGAAAATCTTGGCAAATAGTGAAAAGAAATGGACTTTCAATATTTGGAGATATTTCTTTCATACTTCATTTATTCAACTGAAATAACTGGGTTGAGTGATTTATTACACTTGTCTTATAACCTGTTATGCAAAAAGAGGTGATTTGGAAAGCAAATAATCTGATCTGAAATGACAAGGTATTGAGCTGGTAGGGAAAATGCAGGCAGACACGAAAAGGAGAAGCATAAGAAGCAATATTTACAGGTGGACTGAAGAAAAAAAATCTGACCGTTCAAAATTAACTTCTATAGCATGAGATCAAAGCAAGCCGTTTCTTGCTGGATTATCAACTTGAATTAACCCACGAGAGGCAAGAATCAGAATGGAAACAAGGGCAAGGACTGTGTGATTGTGTGCAGGGATCTGGTGAGGAAGGGTAACGAGACACCTCTGTTTTGGTGGTGGAGACCATTAGGTTGGCCCAGTTGTTTAAGAAACAGCGCTTTTCTTGTGTTAACATAATTGGTTGTGTGGATCCGTGACTAAACAGATCAAAGGAAAAATCAGCTTTAAAAAACAATGGTACAAATATGAACTTAAACTGGCATTAAAATAAAAAACTCCATGTCAGATTTGCTGTTACTAGGAACTGCATTTTCAGGGCCTTATATTTCCAGTCTTCCACCCATTAATTCCAGGAAGACAACTGAATAAATACTAAAACGCTTTCCAGTGTTATTTAGCTCCCCAGCATGCTGAAGGCAGTGGTGTTTGATTTTCAAGCTGTACGTCACTAAGAAAGCATAGCATTCATTCAAAAATTGCCTTTATTTCACAGAAAACCCGATGCTATTTCTGTATAATGTCTTTGAATTAATATTGAATAATTATTGTCAGCATAGAAGTAAAGGTTCAGCAAGTGCTAGCGAGACATGGTGCAGCTTTGGGTCACAGAGACATGTAAAACTAGAATCAAGCGTATAATGTAGCGTTCAGGGATGGTGTTTGGAGAGAGATGCAGGTACGTCTAACGCAAATACCCATATGAGAGACAAATGAGGCAACTGTTTCCAGTGACTGAAATAAGGTTATTAAAACCCAATTACACCTGTGGCACGCCGCTCTCCGGAGCCCTCCCACAGCTTTAGGGACGTGCCTTAAAGGCATGAATATGCAGACAACGTGTTTTGGAATTAAAGGCCGGGAACAGCGTCCCTCCCGGGAAGGCGGGCGCCACTCGGGGCAGACACCCCGCCACCTCAGAGCCATCGCCTCAGCTGGGCCGGGCCCGGCAGCGCCCTCACGGCGGGCGGGGGGACGCAAGCTGCCCAACGCCGCCGGTTGTTCCACGGGCGGCACAGCCCGGGGCGGTGGGGGGGGCAGTCCCACCCTCTCACAGCGGGTCCCGGCTCGGGGAGGCGGGCACTGAGGAACAGTCACAGCCGCCGCCGCCGAACGAGTGCCCAGGGCAGGCCGCCCCGCCTGCCTATTGTGTCTGCCGCTTAGGCGCCCGCCGCGCGCCTGAAGGACCCGCCAAAAACGAATCGAGGCCGCCGCTGCTGGGAAGCGCCTCCTCTAGCCGGCTAAGGCCGAGCGGGTTCAGGCGTTCTCCGCGGGCACTCCGGAGCGGCGAGGACCCCGCGCCGCTCGCTCCCGCGCCGCCCTTGCCTTACGCGCTGGCGTGCGCGGCCCCGCTCTCTCCCCGCGTAGCGCGGTGCGGCGGTCGCAAGAGCGGCGGGGCCGGAGGCGGCTGAGGCGGCCATTCCTAGAGCGAGAGCGCAGCGCACTGAGTTTCCACCCCCCCACCCCCGTTATTCCCCCGGGTGACTCACGCGCAGGGTGAGGCGGGTGGCGAGACCCTCCGGACACCGGCGCGGGGGGAGGTGGGGAACGACCGTTGGCTCCGGTGGAGCGGCGCGAGGCAGTCCGGTCACGTGGACGGCCCGCCGCGCGCGCCCGCCTCGAGTCCATTCGTTGAGTTGGGCGCGCGCCGGCAGGTGCGGCTGGGCGGGCGCGCGCGCGCGGCCTGGGCGTGGGGAAGCGGCCGCGGGCGCGCGCGCCCGCCCGCCCTCCCGCGTGTCCGGCGGCCCGCTCCCCCGTAACGCGCCCTCGCTCTCTCCTGTCTGTCTCTCTCTCTCTCTCACACAGAGATGCCCTCGGCTACCAACAGCACTATGGCGAGCAGCAGCGGGAAGGCGGGCCCGGGCGGCGAGGCTGCCCCGGCAGCGGCGGCCGCCCCGCAAGCATCGGGCGGCAGCATCACCTCGGTGCAAACCGAGGCCATGAAGCAGATCCTGGGAGTGATCGACAAAAAACTGCGCAACCTGGAGAAGAAAAAGGTGCTCTTCTGTGTGTCCGTGTGTCCATCCCCTCCCCTCCTCCGGGTCGCGGGCTGAGCGCCCAACCCCGCTCCCCTGCCCCCAGGGTCGCCCGCGATCGCCCCCCGCCCCTCACCCCGGCAGGGCCCCGCTTTCTGGCGAGCCTGGCTCCGGCCGAAGGGAGGTTGAGCCGCCCCATCCTATTTCCCTTCCTCTTCCTTGTGCCGGCCAGGCGGCGGCCGGTCCCCCTGAGCCGTGCCCTGCTGCTCCCTGGCCGAGGGAGCCCGCGGCCTGCGCGGGTTGTTCCTGCCGTCGCCCCCAGGGGCCGCCCGCTGGAAGGTTCCAGAAGGGCGAGCGCCTCTTTCCCGGCCTTTCCCCTTACCCTTTCGGGGGTCCCCCGGCCCCCTCCTGCCGGCCGCCCCCTCCCGCCGCCCCGTATCACCCCCCGGAGCCAGCCGGCCTCGTGTGCCCCCCCCCGCGTGTGGCAGCGGAGGGGTCGCGGCCGCCCCCCCCTCCAGCCCCGCCGCGGACACCCCCCTCGCTGCCGGCCAGACCCCCGCGGCGGCGCGGCTCCCTTCCCCCTCCCTTCCGCCTTTTGTTTCCCTCGGCGGGGCCTTGCCCAGCCTTCCCGCTGGGAACGGCCGCCCGTTTCCCTCCTTTCCCCGCCACCACCTCGTCCCTTCTTTCCCCCGGCTGCCGCCGCGGGAGCGCTCCCCCCTTCCCCGCCCCGGAGAGGCGAGCTGCGGGCAGAGACTGCGGCGTGGCGGGCTCCCCTCAGAGCCCGGGCACATGGAAGCCGGAGCTAACATGGCGGCGGCGGAGGCAGCCCCAGCCTCTCCCACGGAACTGCATTGTGCTGCTCGGCTGCACAAAGCCGGGGGCCGCCGGCCACCCCACCCAGGGATTTTTCATCTCTCGTTTTTCATCGCTCACCCCTTTGGGAGTCTTAGGTCAGCTGGAAGCGGCCTTTAAGGAGTTATTTTTAGAAATAGCAGCTACTAAATCCATGGTCCTTGAATGGTCGGGTTGTGACAGAAGAGAAAAAAGGGTGTCGTGGTTACTTATGGTTTGTGGCACCCACTCGGTGCTCAGTGTTGCTAGATTAAATGAGCTTCAGAGGGCTTTGCAACCTGCAGACCGTGAGGCATCCATCAGAAAAATACTGACCTACGTGTGGCCTAAAGACTTGCTTCAAAACACTACATTACCAAGCTAAAATTAGGAAATACTAAAAAATAATTTTATGTCTGCATTGAAGCTATAAATCTGGTTTTGCTCTTAAAAGTAAATAAGCACAATTACTCTCCTATTAATTTCTAACCAGCACTTAAGTTCGTAGTATAGTAGTCTATATTTGTGGAAGGTGGAAGTACTAGCAGTAAATTAGTCTGTACAGGTGAGTTGCAAATGAAACAAGCTGTGCTTTGCCTGTAAATACGTGCAAAGTGTGGTTTCCCACTTAAAATGGGTGTTGAATTTTCCTGTTTTTCAAAAACAAAGCAACAAAAAGGAGCAAACCGGGAGCTTTAAGATAGGTTTTAGAATCAGAGGATCTTTTTTTTGATCCTTGTCCGAATGCTCTTTTGTACAGATAGGACAAGATATCTGTCTTAAATCTGTAATTAATACATATGAATGTGGGTGCACATAAGAACACTGGTCCTCAACTTGAGAAAGAACGCAGATCTTTCTGTACGCCTCCAGTTGTTTCAACAAAATAGAATGGTTTGAAACAATTGTTGTAACGTACAGAGAAATCCTCTAAAAATATTTTTCTGTGATGTTCCAAATGAGTATTTTAAAAACTAAAATTAGGTGAACATTCTGCTGATCTAGTCTGCAGTTTGAAGTAATAAAGAGGAGAAGCCCACTCTTAGTGTTGTGTGGGTCAGTTTTCCTTTTTAGTAGCATTTTCATTTACCGTTAAAAATAAATAATTTACACCTAATTTACACTTGGCTTAGCCATTCCATTCTATGTGAATGGACTTTTGGTCAACTTTCATAGTATCTTAAATGAGGCTGTATGGGAGGCTATTATTCCAGCTGAAGAGAGTGAAAATCGGTGACACTGGTCTCATGAGGACCTTAGTGTTTTGGTTTTGGGTTTTTTTTGTGTTCTCTGTGGCTGCTGTTGCAACTTTTTATAACTATGATGTCATAGCAAGTGAATACAGGGGACGAAGTCTCTTTTTTCTGGAAACGGCTTCTGTTGAAAGATCTTCCACTAAAATTACTTAGAGCAGCTCTTTTTGGGGTACTAGGTGCTAGGCAGTGTGGACTTAAAGAAAAGGCTTTTCTTGAAAAAAGGAAAGCTAGGTGTGCTCTCACACCGATTGAATTAAAGTTCAAAGATCTCTGTAAGTCTTAACAGGCTGAAGAAGTTCTGAAACTTACTGAAGTAGGACTCTCATATAAACAGTATATAACTTGAGATATTGTTCTTGGTGTGTTAGAGCACAGTTACTGATTTGTGGGCTTGAGCCTCTCCCTTGGTGGGGAATCAACAGCTCTGTAGTAAATCAGCATTTTTTAATGAAGAGAACATTGTGTGCTTAGGGTCCTGACAGCAAAGCTTATTGTACACACAGGCATCAGTATTTTTGTTACTTTTGAAGTTTACTTAAGTACACAAATTAATTGATTTTTCTTTATTTTGAGTCTTTCAATTAGATTTTTTTTAACCATCCAGAAAGTATGGAGACATGAGTGAGTGAAAAATAGGTAAATCTCACTGAAAACTTCTACTTAGTTGACCATTTAATCCTTTCTTTGTCAGCAGCTGATAACGAAGGCCAGTAGAGATGATTCTGAGAGCTTTGTATGTGAGAACGAATATGAAATATACTTGACTTAGACACATGCTTTTGAAGGATGAAAAATAACTGCTCTGTAAGAGGTACCGTCTTAGCTTTTAAATGGTATGTGCAGCTTTTGGTTGAGGAAAGGTCACTCTTCATGAAGAATAGGAATGTTGAAGTAAATTATTTACTGTCACATTTCCTTCTAAACTCTGAGGATAAAATGTGACCATGAAAATACAGTACACAATTTCAAATCATAGTATTTCTAACTTAGTTGTGTACTATTTTGACTGTTTCTGTATAAACGCGAAATACTAGATTATTCATTGTGCTTCAGTTTTGTCTTCCTAAAAGCGACCTCATTATTTGAAAGAATGAGTATTGCTTGTGTTAACAGGGACTGGGATAAACTGAACTGCTGTTCATAAATGTATGGGAAACCATGGCCTGAAAACATCTGTTCTCTCTTTATATTTGGAAATGATAGGAATGCTATCCTGTTTCCTTCCTCTGTTCTTAGATGACTGGATATTTGTGTGTGCATGGGAGGGGGTAATTGAAGGGGCATTTTCTCTACAAGACACGAAGCTTTAGTATATGCTGACAAGCTTAATGTACTTACTTAATGTAAAAGTTTCATGAACTGTACGTTTTTGTTAGAGGTTAGAATCCTACTAGCTCTCCCACTTCGCTAGGAGAAAATACTTCAGTAAGACCTGATTTTTATTATTCTCCCTGCCTTTCCTGCTTTTTGTTTTCTAGAGGGAAAAACCTTGCAAAATTAAGCTGAGATCAAGCTTGTGTCTTGATACAATGACAAGTGAAAGAAACAAAGTTACTTTTGCTTTCAGCTAGTGTAATATAGCATAAGCTGTGTAGAAGTGGTTTCCAAAACCAAATGATCTATAAGAGGGACAAAACCTCATTTGCGAACACATGGTTTAAGGTATCGGCAGGCGATCACAAAGATTATTATTCTTGGGCAACTGTAAATATGAAGTAACTATATTAGCTTAAACTACTTGACATGACTTGAGCTTGGTGTATACAGTTAAAAAAATGGCATGTTTTAACTGTAGCTGCTACCTTAAGATGCAGTTGCTTTATCAGCCTGTCTCTGGGTTTCCAAATAAGCATCATCCTGACTGGGTTGAAAAATGAGTCCTTTAAAGATGCCTCTGTCAATATTGCACAAGAATTTTCACTGGAACAGTAGATGGGTATTTCAAGTTGATCTGACTTGGTTCAATAAAATATTGGATTTGCCAGAGGAAACAGTTACGAACCTATAGTAAAAGCCGAGATTGGTCGTCTTTTCTTGTAGGTGCAGCTAACGATAGCAGGGAAGCGCTACGCTTCAAGTTGCCCATCAGTAGCAGCACTCTTAAGTGCTTTTGCACCATTATTTGGGCCACTTGGATGTTCAAGGCTTGTGAGTGTCTCTCCAGAAGCTCTCATTGCAAAGCTTGGTTTCAAATTTGGAGATTAAATGTGATTCTGAAACAAAAAAAAAAAATGTAAAATTTGTTCAAAACTGTATACTGGAAGCCTGAATCTTTCTTTGAAACCTCTTTTGATAGCGATTTTGGATAACCAAGCTTCTCTTAAAACCCAAGTAGGTTTGTCTGTGAAATTATTTGGTGGTTGGTACTTTCTGGTTTCAGCTTGCTCTGTTTTAACTGTATGCAGCCACCAGAACTTCTAGGAGTTTCACTTTGTGGCTTAACTTAGTTCAGGTTTTATTGCAGAAGCGGTTTCTTTTTCTCTGTAGTCAACTTCTTTGAGTTTAAAGGGTTTACATTTTGAAGATTGTATTTATCTATCAGTTCTGCATTTCTTTGGGAAGGAGTGCGTCCTGCCCCTAGCCTTTCTCGTGTCTGTCTGACGTATTTGGTTGGATAAGGCTCCTGACTCAGCTGTCAGTGTGGCCATGGGCTGTCCTTGGTGGTGTGTGTGGAAGGGTCAAGGACATGTGGTGAGCAGAATACTCCTTTTGTGGTCAGTGTCCTCTGGGGTAAGCTGGTCATCAGACTGCAGTCTCAGAATTGGTTTGTCACTTGCTTAAAAAACAATACCAATATTTTTTTCGAAATTGTCAAAATTGACAGACTTTTGGGGAAAAACTGACAAGAATGTTTACAACTGTTATTCCAAAAATTAATTCCGTTTAAACAGAAGACCTGTCGGTATTTTGTGTTCTGGAGTATTGATGTTAATGTTTCATTACATCTTGGTTATAACTCAGAACTGAAACAGCTTCCTGGGACTTCTGTTGGGGGGTGTGTGTGTGTGTATAATAAGAAGTGTACCCAGATAGTGAACATGAGGACTGTGGGGTTTTTTGAGAGGTTCTGAACTTCCGTGTTTCATTCCTGATACAGTTTGTGTCTTACCTTTTTGATCTTTTTCTGCCTATTTTCCTAAGGAAATAGGAAGACTGGATTTCTTTAGTCATTTCTGGGCAGTGTTTGCTGACCAGCAAAACTGATGAATGAGTGTGGAGGTGATGGTGGAGGGCAAATAAATGACAATGTACAAATGTAAAACAAGTTAATAAACTTCTGTTGCATAGCTTGGCTCTTCTTTTGCTTCAGTGGAAAATCTATAAAGCAGCTATTTTAAATTTTGGCTTATCTTAATTGCTTAATGCTGTTAAAAAATACATTCAGTTTTTGAGATATCTCAGAAAACAGACTTAGAGTAGTTCCCTCCATCCTTTCTTTGCTTATAGTGAAATGTGCGTTACAAAATGTTTACTTCAGCTGGTTGAAGAGGTTACCTTCTCCCCTTCCACCTTGCAGCTTGTCATATACACTTCTGCTGCTCTAAGTGGTATAAACCATACCATTGAAACTATCTGGTTAAATATAGCACCTCCCTCCTGCTCCTGGCCCCCTTTTTAAGGGTTATTTTTAATCAGACCATTCCAGTGATCCAGTTTATAGCATAGCACTGTAAATGACTGTAACAGCACAGCTGAGTGGTCATGCATTTTTAAAACCAGTATTATTTTTGAAGCTAATGTGATGTAACTGGTGTTTTTTGTATACTTTAGGATGATATTTTTGAGGCAATTCAGAGAAGGTAATGAGAACTTCAGTGTGGGAAAGGTGTCTGTTACCATAATGAAGTAACTCAATCTTGGCTTCCTGTTAAAATAAAATCCAGGGCATACTTCAGCAATGAACACCACCACCTTCCCCCTGTGCCCCCGGTAGCCTGTATGTAGTGCTTTTCCCCTAGGGAGCTCCAGAATACTTTGGGTATCTTAGTGGCAAGAAAGCTTGGTATCTGCAGAACTGGGGTCTGCTGACTCATGAGCTGTTTAAGAGACAATTTATGTGCTCGCTTTGCCGCTTGATTTTTTTTTTCTTCCTGCTGGTTTAGCTTTTAAACTTAAAGATGTATATCCATGGTGAGTGAGGCTCAAGTGGTGTAAGGCGGGGTAAAATTAACAAAATCTTTACTTCTTGCAGACACTGCAGTAGGTTGCTAAGCAGGAATTTTACTGCAGTTATTTTACAGCACTAATGCTGCTCTTAGGTTGCTGTTAGTTGACAGTACAGATTAAAAAGAAAGCATTTTGCTTCTGTAATATTTTTGTGTAATGCAGCATTTGGATTTCACAGTTCAGGATGATTTTTATGTTTTGGGATGAAAGAAAAAAGCTTACTTGGCATTTGAAATCTTGGTGATAACATGTAACTAAATACACATTTGCTTGTCCTCTGCATTGCAGCTGAAAGGGCTTTCCTTGTTTTGCTTTTACCTCTCTGATATGGGTGTTTTTAAGGCGGAAAAGTGAAGAGAAGTAACTTCTAATGGTTAGAAACAGACATATTACCCGTTGTTTTTTAGTTGAAACATTGCTGAATGGAAATGAACAAAGCATTCACATAAGACCTTAAGAATATTTGACCACTGAAGAAAAACTTATGGACTCTTTGAATATGTTCTTGCAATATGCTTAATCTGGAGATGCAAACCGTGCTGAAGTAAGGCTGCATGGAAAAATGAGGCAGAAACGATTGCAGGTAGTTAGGGTATTTTTGTCTCTTCCCTCCCATATGCCCTTAGCCACCAAAATGGATTATGTGAGTGGTTTGCAGCATAATTCTGCACTGTATGTTTTCTTCAACAAAGTTGATCTAAGTAGTGTTCTCCTAGAATTTGATGTTCTGTCCTGTTTGTTTTACTGTTGTTGTTTATGGGTTTGTGTTGGAAACTGCATCACAGAAATTAGGGGTTCTTTAATCCATTTTTGTAGACACTGTTTAAACTGGCTTTGGCTCATATTTAAACTGGCTCAGTCTTTTTACTGTGCAGCCTCACAAACAATTGCATCAGTGCGACCAAGGGCATTGTGAATCTGCAGCACGGGAGTAAGTGGCTCGAGCAAGCAGGAACTTTTAAAAATTTCTTTGCAAAGCCAGTTTGTTGTAGGATTTAAGCTACCTTAAGCAGCAGAGGTGTCGGTCAACCTGGCTGGCTTTTCACTGGGGCATTGCAATGTTTGAGCTCTTTACCCTCCATTTTGACTCCACAGCTCAGCTACAATCTCTTAAATCATAAAAACTACTTTTGTAATTGTCCAACCATGTCATTGTCTATTCTGAAAGTAGTATGTATACGAGTAAAATGACTTTGCTTCCTGTTATGGTAGATTTCTAATATGCCAAAAGCTTTTCAGGGGTATTTCTTCTGATAGATTACCAACTGTGGCTGCTGCATTTGACAGCTATTACTCTGCTAGCGTCTGTCCCCAGCATGAAATTCCCAGTGATATATTTTTGGAGCTCAGGAAGTTTTTCTTTGACTTTGCCTAGGACATTACTGGGTCTGATGCACTGGAAGATGTAGTATTTCAGTGTTAAATCTAACCTATAGGATTTCCAAAGAAATAAACTGTTGGCACTAGGTGACATCAAAAGGACCAAGTCTCATAAGGGTGGCTCTGTGTTTCAGTAAGTGATGCTAGGCATCCAGTACTGTGTAAGAAGAACTTTCTCATTAGAATGTTTCATGTTTGATGTTTCCAGAGGGCTGGAGGTTGAGCATAGAAGTTGAATTAGCTAGAAAAACATGAGTGAACTATTTTAACTGAAATGGCCTGCAGCAAAATTAGTGAAAAAACGAAGACCACTACCACCAAAAAACCTGTCACTCTGGCAAGTATAAATTCTGAAACAGTGGTTGCATCAGGGTTTTAATAATTTTACATTCAAAATGAAGTGTTTCTGTTGGCTTTCCTTCTCATGTTGTTGCTATTCTAGATTGGGAAGATAATTGTTAAGGATTCATTTTAATGGCTTTCTTTTAATAAGACCAAGACAAGTGCCATAAGTACAAGCATATATGATAACACAGAAATGGTGAAAACTTAGAGCTTAAGAATGATGTTATTCTTACAGACATTGCTTCCTTTCTAAGAAACTTTCTACTTAACCTTTAGGTTTTTGGTCATTTCCAGCATATTTAAGTTTTACCTGTTAATGTCAGTGTTTTCCATGGTTTTGTATTTAGGCAGATTAGAGAACTGATCCTGCTGAAAATTAACCTAATGATTCCTTTTTCAGTTTCTTCCCATGAAAAAGAAATCTTAATGCTCTTGAACAAAAATATTTTAGAGCTATTAATATGAATTGTGTTGGTGGGCATTCTCGCACAAAGGATTAGAAACTGTTTTACATTCTGTAAAACTACCTTAACTGATGCAAGTACAAAGAATTACCACTCTAAATCTTATTAGCATTGACAGTGGTTTTTTTTTGCAGTCATGTTTCTGGTACTGTAGTGATACAGTGGTAATAAGCTCTGATGCAGAACTGAGTTGAGCTCTTCTTTGGACTGAAGGAAATGCGCATTGAGAGTGCTCTCCCCATTAGGAGGAACGTGTGTTTCCTCAGAAATTAAGACTAGTCGTGAAGATGTATTGTGATAGCCAAAGAACATAAAAATATTTATCTCTCGGGAAGTATTTACATTTTTTTAACCCAGAAGATAAAGTTTTCTTTGGTACTATTTCTGCGTAACAGTGGCATGCTTGTGTAATGTGTTAATGATCTGTGTTTACTGCAGTGTTACAGCACCTAGTTTTGTTAGCACAAGCAGAAAAAAGCAGTAACCTGATTTTGGCTCCTCATAACAGCATTTTTCTTTCTTTTCAGAGCAAACTTGATGATTACCAGGAACGAATGAATAAGGGAGAACGCCTGAATCAAGACCAACTGGTAAAAAGAAAAAAAAAAATTACTAACCAGATCTCTGTTAAATTGTTTTGTGATCTTGGGGGGAAAGGAAGAGATGAATTTCACTTCCCCTTTCCCCTTATTAAAAGATAGATTCTTCTGAGTTCTGACTTGGCCTCAGTTTTTTATTGGCTAGAACATCTCCATTTTTCTGTTCATCAGAAACTGAAAGGATAGGTAGAGGAACGTGTTGTAATGCTTTGCACTTTTGAGGTTAGGTTGTAAAGAAGCTGTGGTGAAAATTACGTTATAACCTAGGACTGTTGAAAGAGCTAAATGATACCTTTGAGGTTCTCTGGACGTCATCCTTTTCTTTGCCTAAAATGTGCCCAGGGACAACTTAAGGAGCTTAGCCACTTGGTAGCTTGTAAATATTGTGCGGTCTAGTTAGAGTTGTAGCTTAAACCAAGTTCTGAAGGGCTCTGAAAATAAGCAATGTCCATGTGTATATCACAGCTATCAGTGCAGCAGCTGTGACTAGCTAAGTCTCTAAATAAGCTAAGCTCTGGATAAGCTAGCCTTACTGGATGTATGCTGCTTCTCCTTGTTTGGGCTGGTTCTTGAAGTAGGTTGATGTAGAGCTTGACTCAACAGCAGTTTTCCAGTTGTAATAAATAGCAAGTATCAAATTAAATTCAGTTGTAGATGCAAACAGGCATATTGATACTTAGAGATTACCAGGTGCTCAGTAATCAACAATATTTTGTTGATTATTTTTAACATGGAGAAGAGCGAAGGAAAAAAATAAAATTAACTCTGCAACTCTTGCAGCTGTTAACAATTAAAAGGCTTAGCTGCTTCCCTTGGTCCATGTGATCTTCTCATCTGTCTAGGCTTCACTTTGGTTCTGTGCCAGCTGAAAACTGAAATATCATTGATCTGCATATTTTTAGTTTTTTAATGGAGTATTGTGAAAATAAACCATGAGAAGTTTTCTGTTTGAGCAGGGAAGATAACTGAAATTTCAGATCAAGGAGGGAAGCTCATGAATTAAGTTTTATGAAGACCACAGCCTGGCTACCACACTTCATAAAGATAAAATCTATTTTGGCTGGATAAATACAGAAAGCATTTGTTACTTTTACTTATGTCTTCTGCTTCTACAAATTGGCTAAGAATGACGAATTTTGTAAATCACCTAATGTGTATGTGTAAGATGTAAAATATGTGTAAATGAGTAAGTTTCTTAGTTAGCTATATTACAAATGGAAATCATTAAGAAAAAAATTTAAAAATACTGTTCATGTTCCTTCCTTTTCAAAGAAAGTAGGACCATACCTTTTTGGCTCAGTTGTTCTTACTAAGAGCATACCTATTATTAATTTTGTCACAGCAGGAGTGTAAATGTCTCAGCCATTTTTTTTTCCCCGAGTTGACTCTCTGTAATTTCTCAGTACTGCCAAGTGGGTTAAGGAGTTCGGTTTGTTTTGGTGTAAAACAGAATATTAGATTTAAGAAAATAGCAAATAATACAGATTTCTGGAGAAGGGAACATCATGCTATGTATAACGTTTCTGTCAAACTGGCTAAAGCATATATGCATATAAGCATATATGCATATAAGCATATATGCATATAAGCATATATGCATATAAGCATATATGCACATACTTTAGCATATTTATTTAGGAACCAGAGGCCCTAAAGACATACACAAGTCTTTTCAATATTTTGGCCAGTGAAAATCAAAATATGGCTTAACATTGTTGCAGGCATTCAGGGATGTCAGGGCAGTCCCATTCAGAGAAGCCGTGTCTCACTGAGGAATTAAAAATGTGAGGATTTTTTTACTGGAAGTATGTCTTTTGTTCTATTTGTGATGGTTTACTTTTGTGTTTTCTTTTTTTTTTAGGATGCAGTGTCAAAATACCAGGAAGTGACAAATAATCTGGAATTTGCTAAAGAACTGCAGAGGAGTTTTATGGCTCTGAGCCAAGACGTAAGTAAAGAGCAAGTGGTGCAATGTTGGGCTGTCAGCTGCAATACTGAACACTTAGGCTTTCAACTCTCTTTCACTAATACTAGATGCAGAAGTCGCCTCTATTTGCAGAGATGAAATGCTCAGCATTTCTTGTATGTTTGGCTGGGTTTTTTTACTCTGTGTACTAGCTGATGTCAGGTTTTCTGAAGGCTATTCCTAAAAGATCTTTCTGATTGACCACATAAATGTATGAGAACAAAAATAATGTCATTTTCTGATGAAATGTAGCTGTTGAAAACATTGTGATTGCAAAAGGCGCCTGTCATGCAACATTATAGACAGTCACTTACTGCCAAGAGTAACATTTTCCTAAAAGAACACAGATTTTGCAGGCCTGCTTCTCTCTGGCAAGTGGCTGAGAGTTTTAATTTCCCTGTATTACCGTAGGATGTTAAATCTCAGCAACGGAAAACATTGCGGTTCCTTCTTCAAGATTCTTGCGGTCTTGTTAATTAAAAACAGCCTGAAACTGCAGTGTGGGACAAGATTAATACTATTTTCGTAAAGGATAAGTTAACTGCATAATAGTAAAACCAGGTAATCTTTTGGGCTGGTGTTTTATCAAGGGTGTTAAATAACAGTGTAATCAAGAATAAGTTCTAAAGCTAATAGACAACTCTAGTTGTATGAACGGCTTTGCTTTATTTCTCTTGTGCCAAGAGCTGCAAACAAAAAGACACACTTCAGACCTCTGGTATCGTTGCAAGGAAGAATTAATTCTGGGGCCAGCTGAAAGTGTAACCCATTCTACAGGACTGGAAGATTCTAAATGCAATAAGAGAGTTAGCATAAATGAGTTATGGAAAGAGCAGCAGCATTGGTAGAATTCATTGTGTAGTCGATGTTAAGTGCAGCAGACTGGTCTAACGAGTGTATTTAGTTTGTGAACAGACTATGTGATAATTTGAAGGGCATCAGCATCCTCGCACTGTAAACTGCTTTCTATGTTTGGTGTGGTTTTAAATTTATAGGCCTCTAAGCCAAGCCTTTTCTTTGCTTTTCTTGCATCAGGGTTCCATATATGTTTATGGAATGTTGGTAATGAAGAACTTCCTTCTTCTGACAAGTTTGTCCTGAAATATTTCCCTGGTCAGCTGACCGCTAAAAGAAGCGAGGGAATCCAGGAGTAGTAAATTGGTGCTCTGCTTTCACATTCAGTTGCAATTTTTCCTGATTGGAGTTAGTTCTCTTAGAGTTGATTTTAGGATAAGTCTTTGATTTTAAAGAAGAAACATAGATGCTTCAGAGGGAGAAATTCACTGCCATAAGTTAGATGTGTGGTTTTTTTGTAGAACATAAAAGCTTTTTATAGTTACAAAGTGAGCAAGCTGAATTTTGGGTGCTGGATGGTTGGATTAAGGATAGGAATGGAAGAAACATCCTCTGAGTTCAGACTAGTGATGGATTTAGACCATAATATGACAGCAGTTGTTGAAGGTATGATGTAGAGCACAGGGCTGATTATTGTCTGTCATTCATTCCCTTACGGCATCTGTGGTCTTTAGGCTGAGAATGTTGGAGAACAGATGCGTTCCTGTTGCTTTTAGTATCTGTCTGTGGACCTCATGTCCAAGAATTTGTTCAAATCCTTTTTGAACTTGCTGATACTTTCTATCTCCCCAGCCTTTGGTGGCACAACATTCCATGAGTTACCTCCCATGGTGTGTACAAAAGCGTATTTCTGTTTATCTGTTTTAAGCTGATCTCCTAGGAGTTTCAACGAATGCCTCCTACTATCATGGGGCATGGTGAATAACTGCTTTGTTCACGTTATCTGCTGGCCTGTGTGGCCTTTATGAAAAATCTGGATCACCCTTACTCCCCAAATTGAAGAACCTGAGTCTTAGGCTCTGCTCATAAGGCAACTGCTCTGTCCCCTTAATCATTTGAGTTTGCTTTCTCAGTACCTTTTTCTAATAGCTGTAAGTCCTCCTTGAGTTATGGAAGCCAGAAATTGTAAATAGCCATAATGTTTATCTAAAAGATAGTTCATTTTGTACATTTTTGCCACTTTCATCTAGATCAAAATAACTTAGTGTTTACAGGATGTTTCATAATGGATAATAGTAAGTTGGGCTTGTTTGAAATAACATTAATGTCTGAAGCTTTAGATGTAACTGCAGAAGTACAGACTTCAGGTAAGAATATGATAAAGATCTGATATGATTCAAGGTTTTTGGCATTGATTTTGAAGTTTGTCCTAATTTGCAGGGTTTTGACTCTGCTTAAAAAATATTCCTCAAATTTCTCAGGTTATTTTGCTGTAATATTTATTGTAATATTGTAAAATCAGTTCAGCACCAACATCCATCTCTACTTACCAATAAAAGACATTGCAAATCTAATTTTTCCCCTATGTTCACTACAGAATCTAGGTTTAAGCTATTTAAAATCTCTTTTTCTTTTGAAACAGATCCAGAAAACAATAAAAAAGACAGCTCGCAGGGAGCAACTGATGCGAGAAGAAGCTGAGCAGAAGCGTTTAAAGACTGTACTAGAGCTACAGTTTATTTTGGACAAGTTGGGTGATGATGAAGTGCGCAATGACTTGAAACAAGGATCAAATGGAGTACCGGTACTGACAGAGGAGGAACTGACAATGCTGGATGAGTTTTACAAGCTAGTTTACCCCGAACGAGACATGAATGTGAGGTAGGCTTACAGTGAAGTGCTTTTCTTTATGATTTTCAGTCAGTTAATGACACATTTGTACTGTAGTAATTTGAACACTTGGTAAGAAATGAACTCTTGTTTTTTTAAGGTTGAATGAGCAGTATGAGCAAGCATCTGTTCACCTGTGGGACCTACTGGAAGGGAAGGAAAAAACAGTTTGTGGAACAACCTGTAAGTGTAGTCTCTGCATTAAGAGAGAGCACACTGAATTGGTGCTTGAACTAAAATACAGTGTCTGATATAAGAGAACTTTGGCCGCTAATTATCTTACTGAGTTTTTAGAGTAGCTGGTTTTTTTTCAGACCTTAGCTGGACTGTAACAGAATCACTTACTGAAGTGTGAACTTAGTGTGTGGTGTATTTTTTTTTTTACTGATGCAGCATTACTCGGTATTTAAGCTTAGTTCATTCCTGCTATTTCAGCAGTATTCTGCTGCTGGTGGTGCTTAGTAGCAATTCTTTTTTTTTCTGGAAATGTGTCTGTGAGCTTTGTCAATAGCATGAGCTAATATAGAAACTGGCATGGCCTTATTTAGTGTGATGTTCTGCTCCCCCTTGTCTCCTGCAAAAAGCATTCTAGTTTTGCCCTGTTTTGACTGATTTACTCTGTAAATCAGGGTGTGATCCTTTGTATGGACTGCTTCATTGCAGAAATGTACATTTTCACAAATGTGTAGCTTCTAACATCAGACCTTAAGAAAATGGCTCTGCTAGGCAGGCAGTTGGCTGTTCCTTGTACCATGGAGAATTTTTGAAGTCTGTTTATTGAAAATCAGTAGGAAAGTTTTAGGGAAGAGTATCCTTCTTTTCAGGTAAAATGGCTAACAATTTTCCCCCTTCTAAAAAAAATTTTCAATTACCCTTATTTTATTAGAGTAATATTGAGCTGTTGAAAGTGTTTTGTGTTATGTTCATAGAAAGTGGAATGATAGTGTTGCAGTTATCTAACCTGCTTTATTGAGGAGTGATACACAGGAGATTGTAAGGTATTATGGCCTTAATGGTGGTAATATTTTCCTTGTTTGTGGCAGAATAGGAAATTTCAAATTGTTTATATTGTTGAAATGAAATTTTGTGAGGAGATACCAGCCTAGCATTTTGTTTAATTAATATTTGTTCTGCAGAAATCAAATCTGAAATGTTAGATTGTGGTTGTGACGTTAGGTCTTTGAGAGAGCCCAAAGATATGTAGCACTTTTTTAAGAGGTGGAGGAGGGGAAGGTGTGGGGATAGTTTTCAGGAGAGAGCTGATGTACACTCATTGGAGATGTAGTCATTCTCTTAACTGGATGAAGTCGTGCTGGGTATTGTATCTGGATCTCAGGATCAGCCTTTAGCAATGTCATTGGCAGCCATTGCTGGTTTGCTTTGTCTTATAATGGGGTGAGTGATCATGTATTTCGGTGGTCTTCTCTGTATGTATTGATTCATACAGTGATTGTCACTTGCCAGATGTGCATTGTGAATCTTCCATTTTGAGCCTGTTTTGGTTTTAGTTGGCCAAGACAGTCAGTAATGCTGCCTTGCCAATGTGGCTGATCTATTTTGGGTTAAGACACCACAGCATTCAGCTGAGGCACTGAGTGCAAGCTTGTGCTTGTTTCACTTACAAAGGCTGTTCTGAGCCACTTCCCCTCAGGGGAAGAACCTTCATGAAGGTGGTACCTGTGGAAATTTGTACTGACAGTTGTTTTGTAAGAAATTGACTTACAGTAAGGTGTTCTTAATTAGAAAATGACAAATAAATTGGTCATGGTTGAAACTTCAGTGACTTCTAAAACTGAAAACTAAGCAACCAAGATTTTTGAAACAGCAGGAATAAAAGTATGGTAATTAAACTCATAAACTTTACCTCGCTTTGGAGTGTTTCACCAATCTTCTGAAGGGCATTAAATACTCTTAAGATTCTTCTTGGCCCTCAGATTTTTTCTGAATGCAACTTGAAGTATTTAATATGATGATGTAAGACAGAAGTAATTCTGTAACAGTAGTGTCTGTGGGGTAGCTTGGGGCAGCAACATCTTCCCAGCAAGAGGGTAATAAAATTTATGTGGGATCTTTGGGAAAGAAGGAAAGCATGATTAGGACTGAGTTACTGTTAATCTTCAAATTCTTCCATTTCCCTAGACAAAGCGCTAAAGGAGATCGTTGAACGTATTCTTCAAACTAGTTACTTTGATAGCACCCATAACCATCAGAATGGATTATGTGAGGAAGAAGAGGCAACACCTGCACCTGCAGTAGAAGACACTGTAGCAGAAGCTGGTAAGAATATGAAGATCCCTTGTGACTAGCGTATTCATTTGTGCTGTCTTGTCTCTTTGGATTCATCAGAATGATTAGATTGAAAATGTAGTTTTAAGCACAGAAAGCATGTGTCTCAGAACTCTTCAGGTGTACGCTGTTTTGAATAGAAGTGTCATGTCTTGATGATCAGGTATACATCTAGCCAGGCAACATATACAGGGGCAGTCAGCCATTCATTTAGCCCTGCTCTGAGCCATAAGAAAAGAAGAACAGAGCTGTGTTCCAGAAGAGTTGTGCAAGGCTGATTCTTGCCAGTTTCTTCGGAGGGACCGTAATCCTTTCTCATGATCACATCGTAAATGTCTTGGGTCATGTGCAAGGAAAGGCTTACTGTTCTAACTGTGGAGTGTCACTTAGTAGTACTTGTTTTTGAACACATAGTTCAGCATTTGTCTGTCCAATATGTCACTTGCTGAAAAAAGAACCCAGGCTAAAAATGAAGTTATTTAGGAGCAGGTTTATCCAAACAAATTGTTGCTGACATCTCTTTCCTGTTTTATTCTCCTGTAGAACTTCTTACTATGATTTATAAACAAAATTTTGTTTGTCTGTAGTGTTAAGAGGGTCAGAGATCAAAGTTCTGGTTGCCTGAAGCTTTTTGATTTTTCAGTGGTTCCCACCAGTTAAATTTTGTGTTAGAAGGGAAGAGTTCTTGAAGTATGCTGCATACTTAGGAAACTTGAGAGTATGGTACCAAACTTGAAAAAAGTTCATGACCATTTTTCTCTTTTTGAATATGTTGTGGAGGAAATGGAAATTTGGGGTAACTGAACATAACTCTTCATAGCAAGAATTTAGTGTGATTTTTTTCTCTTTAATTCAAAACTCTGAGAATCTGTTATTGTTTAATTCTCTGTTGATGTCCTGTTGTGTCTCAGAATGAAGAAAATAAAAATGAGTTCCCTCTTTATCTTATTTTGCAACAGTGGGTTTGTTTCTGAACCCAGCAGGTACTGAACTGTGCAAGTCAGCAATGTTGAGGATCTAATTTCAGATCTAATCAAAATCCCATCCCCTTGAAGATGTCTGACAAGACGCCTTCCTTACTGCATAGCAAGCTTATAATATTAGGTATTAATGTCACTCAGGAATAAATGTGTGCCCCTTCATTCTTACTACACAGAAGTACAGCTAGGTGTAAGTCTGTAACACTTATTTGAAATAGTTTTGATAAATGACTGCAAAAATGCATCATACTTCTTCAAAATTCCACTTGGCACGGGGGTGGTGTGTGTCATCTAACTTTGTATCTCCTAGGTCTAACATGGGTTTTGGTTTAGGTATCTTTTTTCACATAAATGGTATGTTTTTCTTACAGAACCTGATCCAGCGGAAGAATTTACTGAACCAACCGAAGTTGAATCAACTGAGGTATTATTCACTGGAAAGATTGTCATTTTGTATAGCTTTAATGCCACTTACTTTTACTTTCATACCCTTTCTTATTTTTATTTTAGTATGTAAACAGACAATTCATGGCAGAGGCTCAGTTCAGCAGTAGTGAGAAGGAACAGGTAGATGAGTGGACAGTTGAAACGGTTGAGGTAAGATCTTGTGTACTGCAGGTAAAATTGCAATCCCTGTTTCTGCTGACTCACAATTCATGATAGGTTTTAGTATTGCTCCCCTTCTCCCCTGATATATATAAAAATATATATTTAAGTAGGCTTGGACTCACTCATTCTTCAACTACCTATTTAGCTCAGGAGTACCTCAAGTAAAAACTACATGGTTTGGCTAAGTTTGTGGAGAACTTGCTTTTGTTTGTTAGTGGCTTGTTTGGGAAAATGGGACTTAAAAGATTTAGGCTTAAAAAGGCTTAAAAGATTTTTTTGAAGACTTTTTTTTTTTTTAAGAGAGCTTTGCTGGAAATGTAGTACTTAAGTTCATGTACACAGCTGCTGACGGCATGGCATAGTTGTGCGCCTCATTGAGCAAGCAGTTCCATGGAAAGGGAGCTGAAAACTAATATCTCAACTAATATCTACTCTGGATAGTGTATGCACATAATTTGCTGTTAAAATATGCTTGTATGTACAGCTCTGCTTTCAGCAACTATAGTTCTTCAAGTGTTTAACTTGTTACTACTTTGCAGTTGAGTGGTTGTTCACTTGTGATGTTGTGGTACGTTGCTATTGGGATCCATTCTCTGTTGAGTAATTCAGGCTCGAGACTTAACTATGTGGTCAAGTCCATTTTATTATACTGGAATTTGTGTTCTTCACACCCTGGAAAGGACAAGTCACATGGAGTCGTTCACATGTTTGGTATGTTGGAACTTGGGTTGTATCCCTCTGTTAGGAACAGCAGCATCTTTCACATGCTGGAGACTTAATTTTTGATTCAACTTAGCCTTCAGCAGAAAATTACAGATGGTCAATTTTTTGGACTCTCTTCCTTGGTGTCTTCAGGCTTTTTAAAGTGTAGGAGTGGAGTAAATGTTCATCATTTCTTCAAGTAGTGAAAAAGAGAGCAGCCATTTTGATCTGATTATCTAATCTGCCTGGTTTTACATTCAGACTGGCTGAGATTTCATATCATATGGTGTTGAAGACCACCAAGAGACTTAATAATACTTAGGTTGGGTATGAGGCTTCTCGAACTAACTAGACAACTTTGCCATGTATGTGGATGATTTTGGTAGTATCCTGTGATAGTATTCCATTCCCTTACTTAAAAACCCCTAAAATATCACTGCTGTTGAATGTGATTAAAGAAATCTCTTTAAAAGGCAAAGAAACCCTCCAAAACCACACATGAAAAACATGTTTTATTGGGGTATTCTTACAAGACACAGTATTTTAAAGTTAATGCTTGATTGGCTTCAGTCTATCTTGAATTACACCCAAATTACATCTGTGTTTCTAGCAAGCGTCCAGAGTAGCTTAGAGGTTCATTTCTCTGTAGTTCTTCATGTAAGTAGTGTGAATGAAGACAGGAGAGTATAGGAAATGTCTTTGTGATTGAAGCCTGTTGTGCTTCCCTCTGCTCTTAAACCATAGGACTGTGTAGTGCACAGTTGAAAACTCAGCTGCTTCCTTGTGGGAATAACAATATGCAGTAATTTTACTAGTATGGTAAAATAATCCAGGTTGTGGTTTTGTATCAGACTGCCTTCAGAAACTCCTAGCTTTTCAGACATCTTCACTAGTCAGCTAAACCTGGATTTTGTCAGCTTTGTTTTCACAGAACAATACAAAGAATGTACAATTCAGTTCTGCTTTCTGTCCCAATTTCTTGGACTGTGTACAAATGACCAGTTTAGTAGCATTGAAGACTGCTTCTTCATAATTAAGAACTTTATTTTCTCAGATTTAACACAGCAAGGGGAAATTGAGAATAGCTGTCTTTGAAATTACTCTTGCTCTTCTTGCTGGCTCCAAAATCCCATTCCTCATGAGAATGCAACTGAATTGTCCTTAGCGAAGATGATACGCATTTTGTAGAACCTTTGTGCTCTTCACCTCAAGGTAGCTGTGACGTTAGTATCTTAAGAGCTGTGAATGATAGCTGTGAATGGAAGGTGATAGTGTACGCAGAAGACTTCCGTCATTGTTTATGAAGAGGAAGGCTATCACAGATTCGTCTGTTTCAACAACCCTCTACCATGTAGATGTGATAAATTCAATATTTCTGTGGTATATGTTTTAGTTTGAGAAGTGACGGTGTCTCACAGTGACATTTCTATATGGGCCTTCCCTAAGCTTCAAACTGAAGAATTTGCTTGTGAATTCTCAAAGTGTTTTTGCATTTGGTTATATGATGTTTTCATTTTGGTGAAGAGGTCCTGTATTGGTAATGGTGGGGGTTGGTGGTGGTGGAGTTTTTTGTTTGATTTTAACTTTTTTAATCGCTTCCTTTGTAATAAGTACCTGAATCTGCTTGTATACAAGGCTCTCTGTGCCTTAGATTATGGAACTTGAGTTGGATGGATGCTTGTACGTTTTGCGTAGATTGGAAACTCTGTTCTCTGACCGTCAGAATACAAGTTCTCTCTGGTTGGTTTGTGGTCTCAGACTTCTGTTTTCACCTCTCCTTTGCCCCCTGGCCTTCTCTACCCTATAATTCTCTGATTGTGTCTGGGCAGCTCTGCCTACTGAGAAGGTCAAGGTGCAAGGTGTCGGGAGGCAGGGTGTCAGAGGGTGAGCGTGCAATTTGAGTCAAATACTGCTCTGGAGAGAGGTTCGGCTCTCCTAAAAGAAAAGTTTCACCTTGCTGCTGTGCCCGCAGGATGAATGGAGATGTATGGTTGAGTAATAATCTGATTTTTTTTTGAGTAATAATCTGCTTTTTTGACTAATGAATCTTATGTTTTAGTAGACTCGGTACCTTTTTCATGCAGCAGACTGTCAGAAAGCTGTTACCTTCAGAACTACAGCCTGTCCGTTGGCAACTTAATATGCAAAACTTGATATTTTTTTAATTGGTTCATTGTACTATGATTCTAATAGGTCAAAGTGCCTGGTAGTGATAATAAGACTTAAGGCAATAGACCCTGAAGAGTTCCTTTTGACATTAAAAAAGAGGTTTGAAAAAGACAATGTGAAATCTTAAACACCATCTGAGGTTAGTACTGTACTACTTGTGGAAAGGGGAAACATTTGATAAAATTTTGTCCCTGTTCTGTGGTCTTGATTCCATCAACTTCTTTTCTCTTAAAGACACTGACCTTGTTATGAATGACTTGGACTTTATAAGTTGAGTGGTAGTACTGAAATAATTAAGAACATTTTTGAAAATAATTATGTAGGAGGTGAGTAGCTGCTGGTTTTACCTCTCAAGTTTCACCTAGTCATCTGGCTTGCTTTTTTCTTTACTTTCATTTTAAAGCTTTATAATGTGAGAGAGGTCTATGGTCTATATGTGTGCTCTAAATAACATTTAAAAAAATTTTTTTTCCACTTACAGGGCTTAATTCTTAATTTGGAAACAGTCGTAATTTGAAGTTTGGGGACTGCGTAATGCAGCAGAGCAGTTGTGCTTGTTTTCCAGTGTGGACAGTCTTAGGGTGTACTTCCATGGGAATTGTCATGTTGCTTCCCTTTGGATGGCTAATAGTGGCGATCTGGATTTGGAGGGAATCTTGAAGAGAAATGTGGGTTGTGGTTGTTTTTTAGTTTTACTTAGAGTTGTTTTTAATGTGGCTTGGTTTTTTTTTTTCTAACTTCCTATTACAGATGGACAGGGGTTTGGTCAAGGAAAGTGTCCTTGAAGTTTGTGAGGCAATTGCACCTGCAGAATGTCACATAGAAATAATGTTTGTGAATCTGAGCAAGGGGTAGGCGTGCAAGAAGATGCTGTAGGTTTCTTTGAGAAGCGTAAACAAAATTTACAGGCTTTGAGGGTGGATGGAGGGAGCTGAAGTTTAAAGTTCAGACCTGTGATTATAGAACCGGTCTGAAAAAATAGGACTGCTTTGTCACTTGTCATGACTGCTGTACAAACATCTGTCTTCTGCAGTTCTAACAAGAAACCAGCTATTCTACATAAATATTTTGAACTTTCAGGTGCACATGTGGTGCTTTATATCCTCTGCAGCTGTAAGTTGAAGGCTTACCTGTTTGTGTGGAAGGTTCTTAATAATGAAAAGCTAATGGGAGTAGAGAAGCAATAGACAAGTTATTGACAATTATCTTCTTAAAGGACAGTTGTTGACTTGAATGCAAATTGAAAATGGGACTTCTGAGTTATGAGAGTTGCCTGAAGAGCAAAACTGGTTAGGAATGCAAAAGTGCTACTTTGTGCAGCTCAGCTGTCCTTGTAACTATCTTGTTTTCAAGCTATTTGATGATGGTTTTTCTTAGACGGTCACGCTCAGCTTTTGTGGTTGCTCTGCTGTCTTTGATAAGGTGGTATTTGAAAGCATGTTGCTGTTTGTCATACCTTTGTATGTGCGCCATAGTGGAATACGTCTAGTAAATCTGAGCTTTCTTGCCCGCTGTAAGTTGTGCTTCTGCTTCTGGTGTCTCTTCACGGTGCTGTCTTGCAATCCTGCCATCACGCAATGCTGCCTGCTGGTCTCCGAGACCATAAATCAGCGAGCTAGGATAACACTTGAGAATTTGGGTCTAGACGTGGCTATGAACATTTAAAATTTCTCAAGTCTTAAAGGCCAAAAAATTCTGCCTCTACTTATATTTACCAAAGAGGTATGAGAATTGTTCCATGTGAGCATATTTTTGAAACTTACTTTTCCCTGACTTTCTTCAAATTTCCAAATGTTGATAAATTGCTGTCTCAAATCCTGCTCTAAAAACAATCCCTGTAATACTGAACACATTTTTTGTTAGCACTGTTCTTAATGGGCAACAGAGTAGGTGGAAAGCAAATAGAGCACAGTCTCCAAACTCGTATCCTGTGAAGTGCTCAGATCAGTAGCTGGCCGCCAGTATTGGCCTTGACTGTAGGAGGATGTGGTATTTTTCTTCAAGAACACTAGTAATTACGACCATAGAGAATTAGGCAATAGCCGTACATTTCAAGAGCTACGGAGTCGCTTCTGTGCAGTGTTATCTTAAGCTGAAATCTCACTTGGTTGCTTGTTTCTTGTTAGGTTGTAAATTCACTGCAGCAACAGACACAAGCTACATCTCCTCCAGTTCCTGAACCTCACACGCTCACTACTGTGGCTCAAGCAGATCCTCTTGTTAGAAGACAGCGAGTACAGGACCTCATGGCACAGATGCAGGGTCCATATAACTTCATGCAGGTATGATGAACCCACCATGGTACTGTGAGGGTAGAAAAAAGGAACAAAACAGCATTTTCTGGCTGTTAGTCATGATTTAGAGAGTCTGATGTAGTTAATTTGAAAAACACAGTGGTCTTGCAAACTGTATAGTGCTGTATGGCAAGATCTCATCCAAAGCCCGCAAACGTGTATTGCCGTCAAAGTACAATTGGAATGTTATTTAGCTTTTCAGTCCTTGTTTTTACTAAATCTACAGAGAACACAGAAGGCTGTGCATCATGGGGTGTCAGTGTATTCTGCGTAAGCAAGACTAGCTCTAAAATATCCCTTCTATAAGCTAGTTCTAAATTTCATGTTATGAAAAACTTCTACACACATGAAGAGAATACTCTTCCAGTTGCTTCTTGAAGGCTCTCCTTTAGCCTCTAAAGTTAGAACAACTAGAAGTGCATTGGGAGATAATGGAGTACGTCAGAAAAAACCTCTCCTCCTCCTCCACAAAGGATAGAGTAAGACACCTTGGTAACAGAAGAGGTGTGCACTTCTTATATTCCTTTTCTTTCTTCCTACAAAGCGCTAATTTAGGACAAAGAATAGATCAACGCCTATTCTGGCTGGCTATTAAAATCTCCCTCCAGTAATCTTTCTGTGAGATAAGCTCTAATTTGTATACGTAAAGTGAGTTTTTATTGTGGTAAATAGATTTTGGAATCTTTGGTATCTTAATTGATTTAAAATGGGTGGTAAAACCAGCCATAAAGTACAGTAAATTGGATTTGATTTTATTATTTTAAATTTTTTCCCCCCAGGACTCTATGCTGGAGTTTGAGAACCAAACACTTGATCCTGCCATTGTATCTGCACAGCCCATGAATCCAGCACAGAACTTGGACATGCCACAAATGGTTTGCCCTCCAGGTTTGTAATGGTAAATCCTAAACATAAATATTGGGAAAGCCTGCAAATCATCTACTAGAAATGCTTCGGTTACTGCTACATAGGGAAGGGGTCATCAAAAGTAATAATACAGTACTGTTAAAGTGTGTTTTTTCTCAGAAATGTGGTGGTACTTTTGAAGCATGCTATTTGCAGACTTCCAATTCTCACTAGCCTCTAGATTTTGCTTGGAAGTGTGAAACATTTTAAGCTTTTTTTAAAATGGATAAACTGTAGTTTTGCTTAGCCTTTTGGAAATTGTTGGATTATTTTGGGCAACTGGAAAAAAACGTATTTTGCATGGAGATGGTAATTGGTGTTTTGAGTAGAGCTTTGCCATGCCAAAGGTGTAATCATCTTTACGATGGTGAGCTCTCAGATAACTGAATTGGATAAGATGGTAATGCTATTCTGTGGAAAGTTTGATTGTACTGTGTAATAAATGACATTATTTTACTTCAGTTCATGCCGAGTCAAGACTTGCCCAGCCTAATCAAGTTCCTGTACAACCAGAAGCTACACAGGTAACATGTTTAGTAAATTACATTTTGGATTTTAAATTTATTTTAGTCTTGATTTATGTTATAATAGGATTTTAATTCCTAACTAAATGAGAAACTCAAAGAAAACCAGCTTCCCAAAATGAAAACGTAAGCTTTATCTCCATTATCTATTTCAGCATTGTCACTTACAAGCATTACTAGGTACAGTTTTTATGCTGTGCAGACATTGCATATTTCCTGTAATGGGGTCTTTATCAGGCTTTACCCTGTTTGGAAAACTGTAAGGTTCAAGGTTCAAGTACGAGTTTATTGAGGAAACTGTATTTAGAGTTGAGAGACCTCTTAACCTGAGGGGCATGAGCACGGGAGCAGTTGCAGTTTGCACTGCCCGTTCTAATGGCCCGATGTGGACTTTGCAGCAGGTGCCTGTTCTTTTAATCTGTGCAGCTCACCTTGGTCTTCAAATTTGGTGTGTGGGCGTGATTTTTCATTTCACAAACTGACTTCCACGTGCCTGTGTGTTAGGCTGCCGTTGCTTGAAATCTGTATCCCGTGTGATGGTGAATTTTAAGTGCTGTTTTCATTGTTGAGAGGAAGGAGTTTGTTTGGAATGCCGCTCTGTGTAGTCCTGCTCTGATAAAGCAGTTTAACTTGATGTTTCTCCGTGCATTCTGTTCAAGAGGGACTAGTGATTTGACATGTCAGTCTTCGCCTAGTGGTGTTCTCTTTCACGTTAAGCCATGTGTAGTAATATTTTTAATTTCAATAGAAGCTACTTGTCTTTTGTTTGCTTATTTGTGACAGAAATGCCAAAACCAAAATAACTTGGTTAAAGGGCAGTCTGTGTCTGTTCAAGTGGGTGTCAAACCACAAGTAGGTGAAATAGATTAACTATATAGTTTGTGGTGGTGTTTTTGACTTGTTGTGTTAAGGATGAGTCCCAGTTGCTTGTTTGAATAATATTTTAATACTGGCATTGTGGAGGAGTCAGAACAAGTCTGAATGCTGTAGGTGTTTGAAAACAAAAAGAAAAACCTGGATAGGAAGTACAAATTGCTTGTTTCATGTTGTCCAGGTTGGGTCCCCAGGTTTTGTCACTCATTTGTATAGAAAGAGGAATGTGGGGTTTTCTGTTTCCTGTGTACGTACCTGCTGTAGTGCTAGTGAGTACTCTCAGCAGTTCTGTTGTTTTGCAGGCATTCAATAACCTTTTTGTTAGAGAGCCCTCTCTGCAGTAGCTTTTATTTTACTGTTAAATGATGTTTGTGACTTACTCCAATGAATTTTTTTCTTATTTTCCTTACCTCAACCAGTGCTGCTAATGATTCCCTTGGGGATCTTGCAAGCAGTAGCTAAACTCACCTCTTCCGTTCTTAATGTTCAGCAAAGTGATGTGAACACACCCATCGGTCGTTATCAGTTGCCTCTTGAAGTCCCTAATGGCCTTAAATGCAAAGTCCTCTGCTTTGTTGGCCAGAGTTTTCACTGTGCATTGTGGAGGGGAGCAAAGGCTGTAAAATGAGCAAATTGAGTCCCCTGGAAATGAGTATTTCTGTATGAGCTTGGAGCTCTCTCATTTAAACTTCTCTATATTTCTCTCTGTCTTTCCCCACCTTCGTTGTAATGGTAGTTGGGGTTGTGTAAGGAAATGACGAGGAGGATGTTCAGTAAAAGCAAATACATGTCCAGCTGATTCAGAAATACCCACAGAATACAACCTGGCGGGGGCTGGGTGGTGTGGCATGTTAGCGTTTATGTCAAGATGAGGTGGTTAAACCTCTACTTGTTAAAAAGTGCTTAATTTTTAATGGTGGTAAAGATTTGCCAGAATACGTACTTGTACTAGAGAGTACTATTCATTCCAGAGTTCTCTGATACTTTTTATAAAACTGTGTGTGAGCATCAGCTGACTTTTGGGGGCTTTGGGGTTTATTTTGTCAGGTTCCCTTGGTTTCTTCTACAAGTGAGGGTTATACAGCCTCCCAACCCATGTATCAGCCTTCTCACACAACAGAGCAACGGCCACAGAAAGAATCAATTGACCAGATTCAGGCAAGTCAGATTTCACAGGGGTGGGAAGGACTCTGCTTGCAGGTGTGATCAATGTTAGTCTATGTTTCTTTGTAAAGTTCTGTAATTTTTAGTTACCTATTGATAGGGCTGCTTCAGTTCCATCGAATTTCAGAATTCTGAGCCTGTCTGTGACCAGTAAGTCCTTCATAGTAGGACTTTTAACTTAATAGATTGTCTGTTTGGTTAGAAGTAACATGCCAGCATCAGCATGTGAGTGTCAAGTGTTGTTGGTTTAGGAAATGTGATTTATTTTTTTACATTGGGTAGCAGCTAGCCCTGAAACCTGTTCATTTCCCCCTGTAGTTCCTTCTAGTTGTGGTTCAAGTTAATGAGGGAGAAGACTGCTAGGTTTTTCCTCTCCTGTTATGGTTTGTGAATGAGGCTGTTCAGCTGAAGTAGAAAATACTCATTTGTTGAGGCGAACCTGAGGTGTTGTCACTTTTTCTTTTTTTTTTTTTTGAAAGTGAAGTTTAAAAGTTAAATTTTTGTATTATTCAAAAGCTGCTAAAATGTTGTTTGTTTTTAATTATTAGGCTTCAATGTCACTGAATGCAGACCAGACGCCATCATCATCATCGCTTCCCACTGCATCCCAGCCGCAGGTGTTCCAGGCTGGATCTAGCAAACCTTTGCATAGCAGCGGAATCAATGTTAATGCAGCTCCATTCCAATCCATGCAAACAGTAAGTAATACATTAATGTTGAATCCCTTTGTTTTGGTAGTCATTCCTTGTTTCGTTACACAAGCCCTGGAATCGGTCATGTAATTATATAAAATAGTTTTGGTTATTCGCATTCCTGATTTGCATACTTTTTTACATGATGCAATGAGGAATTGTAAAAAAAGAATTGGACCAGAGAGCTGTTTTTCTAACATAGGTATTCAACATGAATGCACCTGTTCCTCCTGTTAATGAGCCAGAAACCCTTAAGCAACAAAATCAGTACCAGGCCAGTTACAACCAGAGCTTCTCCAATCAGCCTCACCAAGTAGAACAATCAGATCTTCAGCAAGAACAACTCCAGACAGGTAAACTTATTTTAGCAAAAACTAGTCTTGCGAAGCTTCTCCTGAACAATACCTGGTTTTTATTACTCTGTCTCAGTTTGAATATCCAGCAGGGTATGAAATTCAGTATGTATATTTCCAGCTGTTACAAGAATTTTGCCCCTTGATTCAGTTTTCTGTGGGTTTAAAAAACATGAACAGGATTAAGGACTATTCTGAAGATGAAAGCTGTATAGTGGAGTACTTGCTCTGCTGCTGTTAAGGTTGGTTGATCCTTAAATTCGCATTGAAAAACCCCAGGTGGTACTATTTGAGATAACATTTTGAAAAGGAAATAGTAAGGTAGAATTGAGAGCAAATATGGACTGCTTCTCTTATGTAAGGTTTATAAAGATCTGGAACCTTTTGGTTCTAGGTGGCTTGAATACAGCAGGCAAAATCCTTTCAAAGTTAGCAACTTCAAAAAATAAATGGTAAAATAAAGTCTATGTACAAAGCTATTCTTCTCCCAGCACTTCTCACTTTCCACTGAGATAAAATTTGCAGATGCAAAGAGGGCTTTTGAGTGAAGGACACAGGACACAGGTGACAAGGCTGAAGTGTTAACAGCTACTGGAGGTGGAGTAAGGAAAAAGAGCCTGATCCTTTTTCTCTATAACTGATTATGATCTTGAATTTGGTCTTCCTAGCAAGCTGGGATACTGGGGCGGGTGGGTGAGAAGAGGGAGAATGAAGTTTTCATTGTCTCTGTTATTTGAGCTGTATATAGCATGAGGCAGAAAGACAAGCTGGGGAGTGCTGGTGTTTAGGGTGCGTCGTGCAATATTAAACACTTAATATTTAATGGCAAAGCAAATCTAGCTGTTGATACACAGAAAATGCAGTGGCATTAGAACAAAACCTGCACACTGATTAAAAGCTCAAAATCATGACCGCTTTGTGCATTCCATGAGAACTGATGGGAAGTTGAGGAGGAGGGAAGATCTGTGCAAAAGTTCCGTAGTGCTCTGTGGCTGAGTGAAGTAGACACAAAGTTTGTGCTCCCTGGTGGGTGATGGAGAAATCTTCCTTTCCTGCTGTTGCGGTTCAGCCCCAGTTGGCAACTAAACACCACGCAGCTGCTCGCTCAGAAGTGCAAAAGCCAAAAAAAAAAAAAAGAAAAAAAAACCACAAAACAAAAAAAACACAACCCCCCCCCACAAAACCCCCAAAAAACAACCCACAACAAAACACACACACACACCCCCTGCAAACTTGTGGGTTCAGGGAAGAACGGTTTAATAATTAAAATAATAATTATGATAATAATAACAATGATATAATAAAAAGGAAACCAAAACCACAAACGATAAACTGTTCACCACCCACGGACAGACACTGTTGGTCCCTGAGCCACGATTGCTGCCTGCCTCCCGCAGCCATCTCCTCACTGGGCATGACATTACATGATATGGAATATCCCTTTGGCCAGTTGGATCCACTCTCTTGGCTGTGCCCCCTCCCCTCCTAGCTCCTTGTGCCCCCGGCAGAGCCTGGGAAACTGGAAAAGTCCTTGACTAGTACAAGCACCGCCCAGCAACAACTAAAACATTGGTGTGTTATCAGCATTGTTTTCACACTAAGTCCAAAGCACAGCACTCTGCCAGCTGCAGTGAAGAAAATGAACTCTATCCCAGCTAAAACCATGACCGTACCCCACCCCTTATTCCACACCATTTACATCATGCTCAAGTCCTGTACCATCTAATATGACTTAACCCCAACACGCCTTCTCATCCTTTAATAGAATATACAGATTCCATTTATCATTCCCCACTCTATGGACCTACCCCTGTAAAATGTCTGGGAAGTGTCCATTGAGTTCATTTAGTCCATGACTTTGGGTTCCATCTATTGTACGATTCTTTCAGGGCTGGAGAGATGGTGTGTGTGGTGTTTGATTGTTGCGTGCTGAAGTCAGTCCTTGTTCCATCACCGCTGCACTTTCCTTGGTTCGATGAAAGTTCATTTTTTTTATTAATTTGGGAGATTCCCACCATGATACCATTGATATGGCATATAGCAACCATAGTAGTGATGACATACAACAGTACATAGCAATTAACAGCATACCATTGAGTTCATTGGCTGTTTTCACCGAAAACCAAATCCCCTTGAGGCACACACTGGACTCCTCCATCCTCCTGCATCACCCACCAAGTGCACCCAGGTCCTTGAGCAAAAGCCATCCCATGAATGGGTTTGCCTTTTTGCCTGAGGCAGGAAGAACCCAGACTGTCTTCCCCAGCATATTTTTCACGTGCGCTACATGGACTTTATCCCCTTCCACAGTACGTAAGGGTTCTGATTGGGCAGGAGCAGCACTATGCCAGGTACAGTGGAAAAAGTTAACTCTATCCCAGCTAAAACCATGATACCTGCTTACAAGAGGGGCGTTACCACTTAAATATTTTCTGTGAGATCGTGCTTAAGCATTTGGTATCAGGCTAAATTTTACAGCTATTTTGCTCTTAGATACAGAACCTGTAGCCCTTGGATTGCTGTTGTAATCCACTTCATTTCTGACAATTCCTTTGAAGACGATGCAGCATACCTTACTTCAAAGATGCAGATAGTCTCAAGCTATCCATCCTGCTCTTGCCTTTTGATTTACGTATCCTGTATGTGTAAGAAAGGATCCCCCAGCCTGTAGAGCCAAACGGCAGGTCTGTTAAAATGTTCCCGTCAGTCCCACCTTAGTTAGCACAGCTAATGCAAGCAGAGAGAATTTAGTGAGAGCAAAGATTTCCTAGTGGCTTTCTGCCAGTTCAGAGAGGAGGAGGTTACAGAAGAGGTTAGCTTACTCATATAGTTTTTTCCAGAGTGCGTATTGCTGATTTTTAAAGGGTTTGAAATAGCACGGGAAAATTGTACCTGCATTAGGAATACTCGTTGCTGAGCTTAGACTAGATACTTCTTGACACTGACTTAAATCAACTCTACTGTTTCTGGGTTGCTCTAATATTGTGGGATATCTGATTAGTAAACTTAAATCTGCAGATTACTTTTCTTTGAATGTGTGAGTACTTACTGAGTTGTTCAATGGTATTTTAAATCGTTGAATGTTGAGTTTGAAGAGAGTATATGTGGGAACCTAAACACAGACTTTTATACTTTGTTTTTTTCTCCCCACTTCCAATATAGTGGTTGGTACTTACCATGGTTCCCCGGACCAGACTCACCAAGTGGCGGGTAACCACCAGCAACCTCCCCAGCAGAATACTGGATTTCCACGTAACAGTCAGCCTTATTACAACAGTCGAGGAGTGTCTCGTGGTGGATCGCGTGGGGCTCGTGGCTTAATGAACGGTTACAGGGGACCGGCAAATGGATTTAGAGGTAAACGGCTTTATTAAACTCTCTCATTTGACTTTTACTTACTTCTTTCTAGTAAACTGTCAAGATACCAAGTGTTAAACTTACCTACTGTTGTTTTTGTACTGTACTGGTATCTCTGCAAGATATTTGAACTTGCAGTAAAAATTCTGTCTGCTTTAGCTAACTTAACTGAAATTTTAGGTGTTTGGTTAGGCTTCCTACTAGAAAGTAAACAAAGAAGCATTTTTTTCCTTTTCTGTGCTGAAAGCTTAGTGTTAGTTGCATTAGGCATCTACTGCAGGTATAAGCAAACAGGGAAACACCCAACAGAATTTCACAACCATCAAGTGAGGAATTCAGATGCCAATTGGTATTTCAAAAATGCTTTTCTGTTTCCAGTTACAGTAGCAGCAGTGTATTTTAGAGTTCCATGTTTCATCATATTGAGAATAAGCTGGATAATATAAAATAATAAAGTCCAAAAGTCCTTACTCTGAGAGAATTAATGGGATTGAAGGAATGATACTGTAGTTCTGGATAAATAACAGAACGTTGATTCCTGGAGATTGTTTTACATGGCTGTCAATGCTATGAAGATGTGTATGTTAGAGTTGGGGAGAGAGATGGTTTCTGTGTCAGGTGTTATGGGATTAGCCTAGTGGGTACAGTGCTGTGTTCTTTTCTCTTCCCCTCATTTGGATTGGAGGGTAGAGGAGAAACTGTATAATAAAAATAAAACTGATGTAGTAGGGAATGCAGTGGTCACTTCTTGTCTGCTTAAAATTGATCTGGATCTCAAGTGTTAGACCCTTGGGACTGGAGCCATCCTTGGACACAGTTCCCAGCACTCAGGAGAGTCTTGGCTCAGGAGCAGCCTCTTGCTTGAGTTGGCTGTTGTGTCCTGTGGGTCACAGCTGTTACATTTAGATCCTACTATTATGTTCAGCTATGTTATGTAAATCAAACCTCAAATTACTGGAGAAATGCATTGATTTGCTATATCCTCCCAGTTCTTACTAGGTCTTCATTCTTGTAATATTAGCCCTGATGTTGCAGATGTTTGCTTCGTTTGCAGGTAAACAGTATTTACTAAAGGGGACTTTTTCCTCAGGTTTAGGTAAAATGCTGTTACTGCTTTTCTTCTTATGGTAGCATAAAGTAATAGGCTGTCATTTCCAAGTGAAAGATTTGTCCCCTGTTCCTTAGGAGGATATGATGGCTACCGTCCGTCCTTTTCCAACACTCCAAACAGTGGTTACACGCAGCCCCAATTTAATGCTCCTCGGGATTATTCAAACTACCAGCGGGTAAGCTACTGTTTTGTTGTGACAGTCTAGAAGTAGAAGGAAAAAGTACCTGTCAATGAAAGCACTCAAACAAATCTAATAGTGAAAAATTCTCTGAGGAGATTTTTAATTGCTAATGAAGACAAAAGTTTCAGGAACTAACCAGATATTTAGAAACAGCAGAATATTAAAGGGCTGGTTGTAATTGGGAAACGTGTTCTCTTTGGCCGATTGATCTCTAAAGGAATTAGTCTAGTAACTAGAGCAAGGTCGAGTGAATTATAAAGAACTCTTTCTTAAATATAGTTATTTTCAAAGCTTTTTCAGAAAGAAACTTAAAGAAGAACTTAAATCCATTGAAATTAAATTCAAAACTTGTTTGGGTTTGCCTGCCTTCTGCAATGCTGATCTGTTACTCCGAAATTTGCATAGAATTTAATTGTTCTGAAGGAAGTATCCTCAGTTCGCTCAAAGCATAGACTGACTGGAAATGTCTACCTCTGCATATCCCCAAATAAGTATTCATAAGCAAATGAGATGACAGATTTTGATCTGCTGCTAAAATGTTGCTTCATTTGTTGACGGGTCATTCAGCAAATTAGTCTGTTTGACCTCTGTGTAGTTTGAAAAATTAGAATGCTAAATACATCTCTCTACCTTTCTTATTTATATTGAACAACGTACACTGTAACCAGAGAGAGAATTTGTCATTGTATGTTTTATTTTACGTGCTAGGTACTAGTAAGAGTAAGAATTTATTTTCTAAGATTAATTTAAACTAATAAAATGCTATATGTTGAAGTCACAGGTGTTTGTCATTGTATATTGTTTTAAAAGCTCCTTATTTTATTGGCAATTAATAGCTTCCTGAAGCATAACAAAATGCCCAGGTTTTATGTTGTAACTTTTCTCATTTCTTTGCTTCAGGATGGATATCAACAGAATTTCAAACGTGGCTCTGGACAAAGTGGACCTCGGGGAGCTCCTAGAGGTAATTCCTGAGTAGGGAATAATTGATTTGGGCTGAATGGAAATTTCTGGTCCAACTTCTGGATTTAAAAAGCAACCTCACTCCTTGTTCAGCAGGGCACAACTGAAGAGTAAGCTTACTTTCCTCGGACCTCATAGTTGACCCTGCTTTTGAACAAGGGGGTGGACTTGGAGGACCTCTTGAGGACCCTTCTGACTTGAATGATATATACTGTGATCCTTTGAACTCGTGGTGGAAGTTTAGTTGGTTGTTGAATGAGGAATTCTCTGGAAAAAAGATAAAACAACAATTGCTATGGGCACTTTAAATGTAGCAGTACTATTTAGTTGGCTTTTATTAATGAAACCCTTAGGAGAGTGATCTTTTTGATGTTTTGGGGTTTTTTGTGAGATTTATCATGACTTTAAATGTGCTTACTAGCTGCATTAGTAGTTTGCAAGTAAGACTTGCTTAAAAAGCAGACACTGAGCTTGAGCTGGCTGTCAGCCTTAAAAATTTTGTGTGCTCTGTTGCACTAAAAGGTGTCCTACTGTATCTGTTGTGGAGGTCTCTCTTCATCTTAAGGATACAAAACTTTCCTCTGCGCTCATCTGTTCCTTGATCCTATAGAGTTGTTGCTTTTAGCTTATGGAGGTGTGGTGTCCTGCAGCTTCATATGAGCATAGGCCATGTGTTCATCTGAGAAAACAAACCAAAAAAACCCCACATATATAACAAGGCTGTAGTTGAATTTCTAAATTTTATTTTCAACATTATTTCCACAGTTCTTTTCTTAGTAGATTTTTGGTGATGAGACTGTCTTCTGTCTCAATACAGCCATTTCCATGAGCATCTTGAGTTATCACCAGGGCACCTTGCCAGTGAGGACAGCTCGAGGCTGTACGTTGCACTGTCTGAAACCACAGTTCCATGTGGTCGTTGGGTTTTGAAGAGTTCCGTCCTCAACTGTCTTGGTACTGAAAGCCCTGTAGTGTGGAGCTGTGGCCTGAAGTTCAACATAGTATTGGGCTGTGGTGAAACTAGGAGTTAGGGAGCACAACTAGATAATGAAGAACAGTATTGAGGTTTGTTGTCAGGGATATGCAAGTAAACACGAGAGGAATTCACTGTGAGCTACAATTCTGATATACTGATAGTGTGAGCTACAGGCAGTCTCTTTCTTAATGAGGGAAGAAAAGAATGGATGTTAAAATGTGATTAGTTAGCTCACAGTATTTACATTTAAAATAGATCAAACCAGTTATTCCTTACCTTACTGCAGAACTTCTAATTTTAGTCTTATGTTCATATCTTCATTGCTTGATTTTATTTTAATTTTTTTTACTTGAAGTGATCAGTTTTGTAGTTCCAGGGGAAAAAAAAAGTATTAGGATAAAGCTGGAAATTGAAAAAGACAGGTTACATGCTGCTGTGTTTTGATTTGAAGGAGCTTTTAGAACCATATATAAACACCTGGGAATTCTGACCCAGTTTAGATCAGGGCTTATAGGAATTTTTTCCAGTAACCTGACTTCATGTATAACTCAAGTGCCTTTTTATATGTTTTCTAGGTCGTGGAGGGCCCCCAAGACCAAACAGAGGGATGCCTCAAATGAATGCTCAGCAAGTGAATTAAACAAATTCACAGGATTACGTTAAACGCCAAAAACACACTGGCCAGTGTACTATACATGTTACCAGAAGAGTTATTATATATTTGTTCTCCCTTACAGGAAGTTTGTTGTAAAGGGACTATTTTCATTACCCATAATGACAGGACTACAGTTGCCAGCTTTATATTACCTGGATATGGAAAGGAACGAAACGACGTTTACTCTGCATGTTCTGTCCTAAGCATCATCTTGAGCCTTGCACATGAGATTCAGATTCCTCACCCTTGCTAAGAGTAAAGCAAAAAAGGCAATTTTCAGGGTGATCCAATCTCCATGGTTAACTGAAGAGGCAGGAAAAAGCAAAGACTCACTTCTGACATTTAAGTGATGTAACAAATTTGGATAAAATCTGCAAATTCGTAAAGATTTACTGTGGTGGCAGTTGACAACTTAATGTTCCCATGAAAGGATGGAAAAGGTGAAGTGTGGCTTGGTAGAGCAACTACATTTCAGCTTTTTCTTATTAAATTGAAGCACTGAACAGTTAAAGATGCGTAGTGATGCATATTTCCCTAAATAGACAAATAGGCTTATAGCCAGTTTTTGACAAAGAAGAAGCACCCTTAGCTACAGCACTCCTCGTCACCAGGGCCCTCTTTACTGTGGCTAAGGATTTAAGATCGCTTGCATAACTGCTAATGTAATGGTGTAATTTTTTTAAAAAAAAAAAAAAAAGAAAAGAAAAAAGCTTTGATTTGGCACTTCAGCAAAATTTTGCAACAGATGTGAGATATAATCTGGATGGCCACTGTATATTTGATGTGAAGTATTTAGATATCTCTTCGAAACACTTTTTAAGTTTCTTTGATAGCAATGACTTTTGTAAGGATTGGTACTCTCTATCATTCCTTATGACTTGCACATTGTCTGTCACTAATACTTGACCTTGCTGTATTATCACCTAAATAACTGATGCCGGTACTGATGGAAATCTCTAATGGATAATCATAACACTTTTGGTCACATGTCCGTTTGTCTTTCCTGCAGCCTTGAAGGTTTTAAGAAATCTCAAATGCCCGCTGCTGCTGCCCTTTTAATTGCTCTCTTTTGAAAAGCACCAGTATGTGTTTGAATTGATTTCCCCTTTTAAGGGAAATGACAGCCAGCAGTTACAGTTCTAATGGTATAAGTAAGACAAATAAAACATGTTTATAAAAATTGTATCCTGGAACACTGGTTTTCAACGACTGAAACAAATTTAATGTAATGGGGTGATATTTCATAAGGTTGGTTTGGTGTCTCCCCCGTGTCCCGCCTGGTAGATTCTCTTTTTGCCTGAATAGATGCAAATCCTCCTCCTGTTTTTCTAATTTTATTTTAATAGCTGTGACTTCTTCTGGGGAACTTTTTCTTTTTATGGACTTTTCATCAAGGCAGCAATGTATAAAAGAAATGACATAAGACTAGGAGCTGGAAAAAACCAAGTCTTACTCAAGTTTTACTGCATACTTGCGGTGTGATCTTCGGAAAAATCACTTGTGCCTACCTTTTGCGCACATGCACTCTCTCTGCAGTGGGGAGAATATATCGATAGCTGCCTCCATAGAGGTGTTGGTAGTTCTGTTGCATTCAATAGCACGTGCAAGAAGAAAAGTGCTATATATGTTAAGTATTGCTCATCAAAAAATTCCTACCCATCGAAGGGTGAAATTAAGGAACAGCTGCGTGTTGGTTAACTGATCTATAAAACCGAAGGTTATTTTCACTCAGAGGGTCATTTCTACTTTGTATCACAACTGAACTTTCAGAACTTGTCGGATATTTTGACTTCGTTGTGAAATAATCTGAAACTCCATACGAATAGGTGGTAATATCCCTTTTTCATGTTCCGTGTGAAGAGCACAAATGAGAATTGTTTTTACTGCGAGAAGCGATAAGCTTGTGAAGAAGATATTACGCACCAGACATCTTGAAATGATGCTGATGACTAGAAGCAGCAGTTTTAGTCAAGGCTTAGAAACATTCCGTACCAGTATAAGAATATAAACTGCAGTCTGGTGAGAAGTTGCTGTTCTGTGTCTTTTTTAGGAAGCTATTACTGAGATAATAGTCCCAACTGTTTTTTAACTGGAAATAAGAAAAAGACAAACCTTTTAATGTTGAACTGATGTAGGAAAACAGTAAATTCTCTCTCTTTTTAATTATTTTATTGTTTTGTGCATCGGCTTTTTCAATGGTTGGTAGAACACGAGCTGTTCAGCTTTTTCCATTGCACACCAAATGCTTCTTAAATAGCTAATTGTAGTTTGACAGTAAACTTGCAGCATACTGAATTAGACCGCTGAATGGATCAGAACATTCCACTTAGGGGTTTTTTCTCTTTGTTTTCGGGTTTTTTTTAACTTAAATTTATTAATAAAACATTGGGTAGTTGAGAGGCCTCTTAATTGAGATACGACTTTGTAAGCCTTTTAATGTATGAAAATGGTCTTTAGAGTAGCTGCTCTACTGTATGCTGATAGAGGGAGATGTGTTATCATAATAACAACCGTAAAACAAGTACATAAAATGTGTTTAATCTGGGATTTTGCACTGACTCCTCTAATCTCAATACATGTGTCTAATAAACAGTATACTGAAAAATTGGCTTGAGTCCCAGTATGGCACATAGATCCACTAACTGGGTTTTCTGGCCCATTCAGGGGAGCTTTTAAGTATCTTCACTGCGTAAGAGCTCTAGATCTGAGTTACGTCCAGGTCACAAGCACTCCTAGATGGGTCTTTTCAAAAAGATCATATTTTGACCAAAGACCCTTATAAGGAGTGATCACATTGAGGCGAAACGGTGGCAGGTTGGGGCTGGTTCTGTTGTGGAGCCCCTCCTGGATGCCAGAGGGTGAGCTGCGTTCATTCTAGCTGGGTGTTGCTTTAGGATAGCTCAGGCCTGACGCCTGTGGTGGGGAAGTGCGAGTGAGCATCACCAAGTGCTGCTTCTGAGCCTGGGTGTGGGCATGTTGGTTGTGCTCTTGGGTGGTTTTCCTTGATTCTTCTGTGAATCGGTCTTTTGGGGTCGTACCAGTAGCGATGACGGCCTAGTGAATGCAGCTACTATGAGTAGATAATGGTTTTTATTTTGGCGGGGGCTTCATAATCTCGTATTGCTAGGCTGCGATAATGTACAGCGGTACGTGTCCGAGAACAAACTCCTAGACTCAGCCTCTTACTTTCTCTTGGCTCTAATATGAAGATTCTTGAGTAAATTTTTAAATCACTTGAGTTTCTGGATGTTTCTACCTAATCTTGCTGTGTTTGGGAAGCTTGGATCCTTCCTAGACATTCAGCAAATTAAATGTCAGTTCAGTATGAGCTGTTGTCTCATACCTAAGGTTAATCTTGTCCTACATTTTACTGTTGTGTTCTCCCTGTGTACAGGCTTTTTAAGAACAGTTCACCAATACGACTTCCAGATTTTGCTGTGGAGGGAGTTCTAGACTTCACTTAACCCCTATTTTCTTTCCAAGATACTCTCATTTGTGTATAGCAATCTTGAAAGCATAAACGCAATCAGAGTAGTTGGGAGACTTGTTCATAGCCCGTTAATGTATTTTGCTGGAACTTTATAACTCTGAGTACTCCGTGACTTCAAAAATGCATCTTCTCGAAATGTTCTGCTGACCTTTTTTGTTAGACAGGCAGATTCCTTGATTGGCTTACGGGTTACCTTCATACGTGTCTTTAGAGAATGGATCAAGCTTCTTTCTTTTGTCCAAATGGCACTTGAGTAACTACTTTGGAGAGAGAAAAGTTACTGAAAAGGCCTTAACAAATAATGAACAGATATGATAAATGTTACTGAAACAGTGGTTAAACTTTGCTTAAAACCAAATAGGGTAAAAACCTTTGTGGTCCAGCAGAATAAGATACAAAACCAATTGGTCAGAAAAATCTGGATCTTCCTGTTCTTTTTCTGATATTGCGTAAGCTGAGTAATTGACTCTTCTTACCTCTTCTTTGCAAGTACCGTTTATTATAAACACACATCTGAGATGCAAGCGTTTGGGCTCAGTGGACAAAACTGCTGGATTCCTCACTTGTCTCCCCTCCCAAGTCCCCTGTGGATACAAGAGGGCATGAGAGCGCTGCTCATGAGCCAGCCCTGCTAATGAGGCTGCCAGTCACACCTTGAAAAGATCATCCCTCTCGCTTGTGCAAAACTGTTCTTGGTTCAAGTGTGTGCAAAGCATCCAGAGAGATACTTCAGGATACAGATTTCTAGCTGGAGTTGAGGTGTGCGACTATACAAAGTAGACTGTATATTTTAGTCTTTCAAATCTATGCACCTGTTTTTTACAGTATTCCGTCTGCATTGAATAGGGACGGGACTAGAAGGGTTTTTAATTGCTTGAGCTGGCACCAGCCAAGTTCTACAGGTGGGGTGGGTAGGTGTTCTTCGCTGCTGATTGACATCGGTGCCTCATCCAAAGAGCAAGCGGGAAATGATCCCAAACAATAAAACTTTCAGCTTAGGAAGAAAATGATTTCCTTATTTAAATCTGGGCTTAAAAATAGTTGCGATTATTGTGTGGAACTTCACTGGAAACTCAAACATTGCCAAATTGTGTAGTTTCCTTCTGACTCTGGTTTTCTCCAAATGACAAAATCTGTTAAAATGTCTTTGTTCCACCAGCATCTGAGCGTTCGATTGGTCTCCCACTGATCTCGGCTGTCTTAGAGTCGGGGGCAGAACTCAACAGAAGGAGCTTTGATGTGAACTTTGGAAAAACTCCCTTCTGTGGCATGAGATAAGCATACCTGAGAGTCATGGAGAAGGCTAATGCTTAAACTGTGATGTGTTTCTGTTTGGCCAGTTGGTTTTCCCAGAGGGAGGTAGGAAAGGTCCTTCAGACTTCCTGGTTTGCAAATACTGCTTGCTTTCACAGTCAAATGTTCTTCATCCCTGTCAGTATGTGCTATTTTCCAAGAGGAAAGGCTCCATGCGCTTCTGAGAACCGCTGCACCTGGCTGCTTGGGATTTGATGGTGCACTCAAATGATCTAACATTAAAAGGAAAGAAGCCACCTATGCTCTAGTAGACTGTTAAAGAAACTTAATGTCTCTTCCTCTATGTGACAGCAGGACCCTGATCTGCATATGCTTCCACGAAAACTTGAAGCGTCTTGGATTTCTGCCTCTCATCCTACAGAAACTGGGCGTTGTGAAATTTTTGGTGTATTATGGCAGAGTCTGATGAGAAACTGATTTTCTAAATGTATTATCTAAGGGAAGACGTGCTATTCGCTCAACCACTTTCTTAGGTTGTTTTTTTTTTTTAATATAATGCGACTAAAATTATTTGTGGCTCTGTAGATCTAGCCTTAATGGAGGGAAGGAACTCTTTTGTTTTCCAAAATCCACATCCTAAAGCCAGTTTGAGCGGTGCTTTAGAGAACTGTGTTAGGAAAACTTCAGCCTAACTTTACATTTTGTTCTGAATTCAACTTGTCGTTAGCGCTTGCTGCAGTTATTAACCCTTCAATTTCAAAAGCTAGGTTCTGTGTGTCCCCATGCTTTTTAATGTTCATAAAATAATCGGGTGTAATCAGCTCAGTTCCAGCGCTGGTGGCCGCTTTCTTCTTTCTATAAAATGTGCTCAAATACCCAAGAGTGGATCGAGAGTACACCTGAAATTTTGGTATCGAGATAAATTTTAGTAATTAGCCATTAGACTTCTATTTAAAAATGTATTTCTTTTTTTTTTTTTTAAGCTATTCTAGAACAAATTTTAGTAATGCATCTACCATATAAAATAAGTCTTCACAATTACATTTTAGTTAATTGACCGGTTTAAATTTTCTGATGGCCTTAAATGTACCTGTATATTTGTCTTTGCAGTTCTTTAACTCAACGTCTAAAACAAACTGGTCCATGGCTTATGTAAACACTTGAAAAAATAAATCTATTTAAATGTTTTATGTCCTTCCCTTTTAAGCAAGTATTTCATACCTACACCTTAAGGGATTGTCTTGCTACACTTCTGTTGCGTTGGTGGTTTTGTCTCAGTAACTGGGTTTACCTGGGTTCACCTCAAAAGATACTGTCTACGGCCTTTAGGATTATTAATTCAGTAGTTTTATCATATTTTTGCTATATTTTAGAACTTAAATCTATTTTATCCCAAAATACACACACTTTTCCTACAATGTTACCTGGTTTTAAATACTTCATTGTTCGAATGTTTTAAGTTCAAAACACTTGGCAGTATTAAAAGCTAAGAATAAATCTATCTATGCAAATAGCTTGGCTCAACTTTGGTATCGAAAGGTTAATGTTACAGATTTTAGGTTATTAGGAATAGTTTTGCCGTCAGCGTGGGAATAAATTTAGTGTTTCTGAAAGCTCTTACTAGAATTTAAGCCAGTCAGATTGATAAATGGTTTTCCTCTTGCAGCTCCACAGTTGTGCAGCTTGGGAAGTGGTATAGAAAACTCCTGAACAGCTGGGGTTTTATTAAACAGCACAGCTTAAATGTTATAAGCTACCTGGTTTTATTGCAAAGCAGGGTTACTAATGTTTCTTGGGATTTGATAATTCAGTATTGGATAATAACTTGTCCTAAAGATTTGTTATTTTTCTGTATATGTGCTTTTATTTGGTGTCTGCAGTCTTGTTTCCATGGGAATACTGTGTATCCAAAAGCCTGGGTTTTTTTCCCCTCAAGGATACCAAAGGACACCTAGTGACACAGAGTGTAATGCTGATGTAGAACTGCAGTACGTGGAAATGGCTTATCTTTATAAAATCAGTAGGGATATGGTGTTTACTCCAACAGGGCTGGGTTTTGTGAGCAAGATTTACTTAGAACTAAGGATTTAAAAAAATAAAATCAGTGTTGCCATTGCAAATTGCAGCTTGTTTTATCGCATTTTTATGGTCAGGTACCCAAAAAGTCACCCAACTAAACAAACATAGGATAGATATGAAAGTTCATAGCTCCTGTCCCTGAACAGCTCTGTGTCCCCGCGGGCTTTTGAGTGCCAGCTGGTCGCAGGAACCCTGGTTGTTTCCACATGCTCACTTGTTTTGGTGTATGTGATTAAGGATACATAAGTGATTTAGAAAGTAGCTTCCAAAATACCTCTATTTCTCCTGCCTGGAGCATCCTTGTTATTTAAGCAATTACTTTCTATTTGTTCTTCCAGTAATACGCTCTTTGCAAGCCGAGCCCTTGGCCCTGCTGGTGACGGTTTCGGGTGAGTCAGGCCCAAAACGTGGCTTCTCTCCCCCTTCTCCAAGGGACTGCGGGTGCCTGCGCAGCGATGGTATCGCTGCCCGCCAGCTCCCGCCCGCCACAGCCGCCTCCCTTTGGGGACACACCGCCATGGGCGGCTCCTCACGGAGCGGGGGCCCGGCAATGGCGGCCGCGCACCCCGAGGGCATAACGCAGCTAAAACGGTGAAGTAATAAAATGCACCGGCGCTGTGTGTTTCCTCAACTCCACTGCGGCTTTCCCATGTGGAAAACTAGCTTAAATGAGCCTGCTTTTTAAATAAATAGAGATATAGGTATTCTCAACGTGCAGGCGAACGGCGGGGGCAGCCTCGGGGTCCTGCCGGGATGTGCGGCGCGCGCGACCTGGGCCGCGCCGCTCCCACGTGGTGTGCCGCGAGCCGGCGGGACCGCCGCGGCCGCCTGAGGGGGCGGCCTTCCTCCTCCTCCTCCTCCTCCTCCTCCTCCTCCTCAGCGGCGGCGGGGAAGGTGCCGGCGCCCCGCAGCCATGCAGCGCCGGAAGGTGGACAACCGCATTCGGGTGCTCATCGAGAACGGGGTGGCGGAGCGGCAGCGGAGCCTCTTCGTGGTGGTTGGCGACCGCGGCAAGGACCAGGTAAACACACCCCCCCTTTGCGGGCGGGGGGCTCGCCCCGCTTCGAGGCGGGGGGTGGGTGTCCGTGCCGGTGTCGAACCGAGCCTTTGAAGGGCGGCTGACCTGTAATCCTCCGGTTCCCCCTTCTTCCTCTGTAAAGCAAGGGTTAAACCCGCCCCGAGTGAGGCAGAGGCATGGCGTGCTGCGTGTGGCCCGGGCCGGGCCGGGTAACTCACCGCGGGGCAGGGACGCAGGAAGGTGTTAGACATGGTTTAGGAGACTTTGTCCTTCAGCATCTCCTGTTTGAGAAGCTCGTGAACATCAGATAAAGCAAGTGCAGGCAAATCAGGATATATTTTTACACCGAGGCAAAATATATTTAATTTTCTGGCGAGTAGGAGCTTCTGTCCTATCTCGGTTCTGTTGTAAGATGTTGTGGTTTTGCCCTCGAGCTGTGTTTTACGTACCGAGCCATCTTGCAGATGTCACCGCACCAGAACTTGGACTGGACCTACCTCGTGACGTAGTATAGAAGAAATTAACCACCAAACTTATTTCTCTTCAGGGACTCTAGACTTGTGTTTCTTGAGTGGGAAGGGAAAGAACGGCACAGCAAAACTGTAACGTTTTAGGATAAGTCAATTCTGTTAGCTCTGCTTCCTGGGGAAGTAAAATAAACTAGCTGTAAAAAAGCCTTGGAAAATAATGAGTTGATCAGGTGGCAGTACAAGAAAGTTATCGTTTATTTACTGCCAAAGCAGACAGGTGAATTCTGGTGGGGCATATCCTGAGTCTGGTTGCGTTCAGTATTTTCACTGGTGAGCTGGATTGCAAAGCAGCAAGCGTGCTCACTGAATGTGCAGGCTACATAGCAGTGAGGTGGGTTGTCAAGCCTGCCAGAGGATTAAAGTTCAAGATTAAATCTTGTTAAAGTGTAGAAGAAGTCTGAAATACATTGTGCAAAATCTATACTAAGAGACAAATACTAGGAACTGTATTTCGCCTGGGATAATAACCTCCTGTTTGTGCAGTTGTTAGCAGTTCTGGCAAAGAATGCAAAGCAAACGGTAGGTATAATTCAGTGTCTTCAGTGCCATTCAGCCCTGGAGAAGGCACAGACACGCATGTTTGTGTAAAAAGCAACGTAAACTTCACAAAATGTCAAGGGATCCTTCTGTTTTGCACAGGGTTTGTTGGTAGAAAACACAGCTGTAAAATCAAGAATAGCAAAATAATTTGTTCTTCCGTGTTAGCTTGAGAGTACAGTTGTTCATGAACATTTCTGTGTCTTGGCAGGTGGTTATACTTCATCACATGTTGTCTAAAGCAACTGTAAAGGCCAGGCCCTCTGTCCTATGGTGTTACAAAAAGGAGCTGGGCTTCAGCAGGTAAGATATCTCTCGTGTCTCATGCTGCGGTCGCTGCTCTGTGTGAAGCAAAGCTCTGGAACTGGTCTGCAGAGAATGTAGGCTGTGTGATTTGGTTGTAAGGGGAAACAAGATTAGTTCTTGGAGGAGCTATAGGAAGTTTGGTCTTCCAGAACCAAAATTTGGCTTCCGTAATACAGTTGACATCAGCACTAGGTCCTTCTGGTTTCTTTCTGTAGCTCTAACACTTACTCTGTTTTCCTGGACCAATCTCTCCCTCACTTTTTTAATCTCAAAAGGCCAAAACTTTAATTCCTCAGCAATAGTTAGGAGTGAACGCAGATTAAGTATTAGAGTGCCTTCATTTTGAAAAAAAGCATTTAAAATTTTAATTCTGAGATTAGTGTGCGTACTTACAGCCCTCACACAAAGTCAGGAAGGAAGCGTTACCTGTAACTGCGTGATTCCAACTAAGCTGTTTCTTGCAAAAACAGCCGTTTCTGTGCGATATCCACTGCTTTGGACTGAAGGGACGTGGGAACATATTGTGAAAGCAGCAAGTGTGACCCAAGATTTTTTTCCTTGGAGGCTGTGCTCTGACTTCCAATTAGACTCACACATAGGCCTGAATGCACTTTTCCCAAACCATTTTCCAAGTAAACCTCTGTATAATTTTGTTCTCCAGCCACCGGAAGAAGAGGATGAGACAACTACAGAAGAAGATTAAAAGTGGAACTTTAAACATAAAGGATGATGATCCTTTTGAGTTATTTATAGCAGCCACAAACATTCGCTACTGCTATTACAATGAAACTCATAAGATCCTTGGTAACACTTTCGGCATGTGCGTACTTCAGGTAAGGAGTTAAACTTTTGACTTAAGGGCATTATTCTAGTATCAGTCGCTTGTGGGTTAATGCAAATGTTAAGTGTGAATTAAACTTTTAAGAAATAGTGTTTCCAGATTTTCTGTTCCTTTTAGTAGGTGCTAGTTGCCCTTGAGAGCTCTAGGCAACTTTGAAGTTTTATTCATTTCCTAGGATTTTGAAGCCTTGACTCCAAACCTGCTAGCTAGAACTGTCGAAACAGTAGAAGGGGGTGGAATCGTGGTGATTCTCCTGAGAACGATGAACTCACTGAAGCAGCTTTATACAATGACCATGGTATGTTCAACGTAACATGTCTGTTTTACGTAAGCAGGTACATCGTGGTGATGCTAAGTTCTGCTTTTGTTATGGGCTGTGGTCTTCCTTCCATCATCTTTCCTGCTCCTTCATTCATCTGTGATTGAATGTCTTATGCAGTTCTGCCAACCTCTGTGTCTTGAAACGCTCCTGGGTTACAAAGAAGAAACACTTGTCGTTCACAAACGTAACTGTGTTCTTTTGTTTCACCATAGTTTTGGAAAGTATTTATGCTGTCTGCCCGTGTAACAGAAAGTTAAGTGAAAAATAGGCCTTTTGAGTGGTTTGTGACCTGTTGCTAGGTGAGATCAGCTTCACAACTACTATATATTTCTAGATACAAACTATTTACACTGAGCATACTTAGACCTAGAGCAGGAACTGTTTCCATTAGTAATAATGCCAGTAGGTGAATTAAATGATAGATTGTTTTCTCTTAGCATCCCTGAGGTGTTTGATATGTTCTGTACCTGTCAGAGTTGACCTTTAAGTCAGGCAAGAATAAGTAAGGCCCTTGTGAAAAGTATTGGCGGGAAAATACATTTTTAACAGGTATTTGGAAAGTGTGAATGTTTCACAACAAACAAAATCAGAATCCTGTCTGGGATGCAGTGTTGATGGAAGGGGAGGCTGTAATCCACAAGAGTGGAAGAGCAGTTGGATTGTCCCATGAGTAACGATCTTGTAAGTAGCACTGTTACTGCTCTTCCTCTCCAGATGGACTTTTTCTCTTTCTTTCAGGATGTGCACTCTCGATACAGAACAGAGGCGCACCAGGACGTGGTGGGACGGTTTAACGAGAGGTAAGCTATTACGTGTGTAAAGGATCTAGGCTGTATGCCTAAGAGAAGCATCTGGAACAACGTCATGTATTCACGTTAGGAAAGCATCCTAATAACTTTGCATTACGATAGGGCTTCTTGGCTGCTTCAGTTTTGAACAATATACTGTTCTCAAAATGAATGGTTTGTTGCTGGAGGAATTGTATACAAAATTACAAGGGATATATGCAAATAGGCCCAAATTTGTAAACTGTTCTGAGTCCCTTTCTTGAAACGCTCTGTAGAAACACGTGCTCCAGATGCACCAAAGTTCAGACACTTATTGCTCTACTGTGGAACATAAAGCTGTTTAGTGTGGTTTTAGCAGTGTCTTGTAAAGGTGTTTTTTCTGCTTTTGTGGTATAGAATAAGCAGCTGTTATTGAGTAAGTGAGCCTTAGCTCGTAAGAAAATTGCAGAAATTGTTCTTTAACATGGAGGTGGTTATATATATATCCTATATATATATCCTAATTTTAGGATGAATAAGCCAGTGCTGACTGCAGTTTTTTGGGGTCAGCGCTTCTCACAATGGCTGTGGATTCACATCTTATGCTTTCGTGCAGCTATCTCCCGCTTAAACGCTCTCTTGGTAGATTGTCTTTAGTTAGTGTTCTTCTTTGGAGACATCCTGGTAAGTAAATACCTGTTTTGTGTAGACAGTCCTGGTTTTATGGTAAGAGGCATGCTGCCAGCTGCGTGAACTTGTCATAGCTCAGCTGTAAGTAGCTGTAGCTGTGAACACTGTGTCTGCGTTTAGAAAAGAGTTTAACTACCAAAACGCAACTGTGTTGCTAGTGTTTTTCCTAAGCTGCCTTTGCTTTGCTTGACTGCTCAGGTTCATTCTGTCTCTGGCCTCGTGCAAGAATTGCATCGTGATTGATGATCAGCTGAATATCTTGCCCATCTCCAGCCACGTTGCAAACATCACACCGGTTCCGCCACAGTCGCAGGTCAGTAAGCAATGTTAGCGCTTTTCCGTGGGAGAAATTGGTCTGAGTTGACTATGGTGTGTTAAAGATTTAAGAAAGGGAAACTTTCACCCTGATCTATATCAAGTAACAATCTTGCAGAGAGGAAGTGAAATGTTCTGCAAAAATCATACGTGGTATGGGTGAAGCACGGGAAGCTCTCTTTTCTTTCTTCCTTGGTTTTGTTTCTATCACAGCTTTTTTTTGTGCTTGCCTTTATTTATTTTGCTGTGTTGATGTTTAGCCTAGTGAGGTGGAGTTAATTGCTGTGGCTGCTGTTTCAGAAGTGCATAGAGAGATTTCAGGCTGATGGATAGTGGGGATGAGACAAATAAAAAGACCTTTCGATGGTTGGAGGGTGGGAAGACACTTTGGAAATAAGTATATTACAAGCTCAGGAGACAACTGATACCTTGAAGCTGTGGTAGTTGTTTCAGTTTCTGGGTTACCCATGCCACATCTCGGGAACCATTCGCTGAATATAAGCCAGGCCTATAGCTTGCTCTGTTAGAAATGTATCCTTTTATCGCTTTCAGTTATAGAATAAAGTCAGATTGAACCATTTAAAAATAGAAATTTCTTAAGTTTTTGAAGGGGTTTGTGTAGCCTAAGAAATACCAACGTAGGTTCTGTCAGAGGTGGTAAAAACGTTTTAACAGAGCACTGATTGTAAAAAGCAAAACAACCCCCATTTAGCATGAGAACAATATTGACAGCAGCACAAATGCTTATCTGTTGGATGGACAGGCTGATGCCTTTGGAATTTTAAGTGACAATAAGAAAAATCAGAATTCATTCCCATTTAAAATTGATTGCTTTTGCATCCAGGTTTATTGTTTGGCTTTGAAAACCTCGGTATTGGTTTGAAAACTGATCTATTGCTGCTGCAGTAGTTTCTCCCCCTACGTGGCAATATGTACACCTTGTACGACAGATATAACAAAGATCATAAAATTTTGGTACAGCCTGAAGACTGAAAAACGATTTAAATTCTTCAGAAAATTGGTCCATGGTCCCTTTTTCCTAGCGATGCCATCCTCTGGTTACCATGTTCTGAAAAATTCTTTTCTTTTTAACTCCAAGCTTGGGGAAGCTGGGATACCTGTCTCTTGTGTGACCATTGTCCTGGAAATGCATTAAAATTGAAGTATTTTAAATACCTGTCTGTCATTTAATTTTTTCTGTTTCTAGGGAGTATATTCAACTCATGGTAATGTTTCCTTTCAGATACCTTTCGTCAGGCAGAGAAAGAGATCAGAAGACACCACAAAGGTATAATTGTGCAGAAGTGTCTTTTACTAACCCTATTATGGTAAATCCTGTGCTTATAGGAGGATAATATTCGGCCGCAGGACTTGGAGCTGAAAGAACTGAAGGAGAGCTTGCAGGACACACAGCCTGTAGGAGTTTTGGTGGATGGCTGTAAAACCCTGGATCAGGTTGGTGTGGTGTTTAAGTATGAGATACTCTGTGCTTGACAGGTCACCTTAGGTACTGATGTCTCTGTGTCTCATCTCGCATGTAATCAAATCTGATTGTGAACAGTGGTGGGTGTGGATCTAGAGAATTCCCTTGAAAAGTTGATTGGACATGGTAGCACAACAACAGTATCAGTAATTTTCTTCATGAGGTTGAGAATAAGTGGAAGGACTAGAATGGAGACAGGCAGCTGATCTGGAGAAGTCACCATTTAAAAGATGATGAGCTCTCAGGGTTTGAAATAAGCAGGAAACTTAACCTGAAGTTTCTGTTCAGTTTAGTTCTGAATAGAAGTTGAAAAGTTGTATTTTAATATGCCCCTATTCCTGCCTCCCTTACACATTTTTTACTCTAATTTGAGACTGTCTGACTAGTGCAAATGAAGGCCCTATTGCAATTGTCTTTCTTTTGGTGTATCCACTGAGAAGTTGCAGTTCAGCCTGGTGGTGCCCAGAGCTGTGCACTGCTTCAGCCCTTTTATAGTAGGTCATCTCACTGCCCAGGTATGTTCGCCTTCCTCCTCTGGGAGCAGTGTGCCTCTTCCCGTCTTGCCGAATACACTCTGTGGTCAGTGGCATGGAGGCAGTAATTGGCAGTTGCTGTTACTGATTGTTGATCTGTGTTTTGACCTGAATAATTTCAAGAACTCATTGGGTCAAGATTACCACTTCTTGTACGTTATTGGTCTGGGTTTAACGGTCAGCTCTTGTCTTTCTTTTCCTTTTTCCTGTTGTAGGAAAGAAGACATGTACTAGTGGTAAGCGTAGGTAGTACTGAAAGTAATTTAAACACAACTGATTTTTGTTCTCTGTTTTTTTCTGATCATCAGGCAAAAGCAGTTCTAAAATTTATTGAAGCCATTTCTGAGAAGACTCTGCGGAGCACTGTGGCATTAACAGCAGCCAGGGGACGTGGTAAATCTGCTGCTTTGGGCCTGGCTATTGCTGGAGCAGTAGCTTTTGGGTGAGTGATCCCCCACAGTCTCCCAGACTTTATTTGCATCTATGAGGTTATTATTATTTTTTTTTAAAGAGATGACAGGATCTGAATATATTTGTAATTTCCAGTTCTACAGCCCTTCTTTTTATTTTTCTTCTATCTTTTGATTACTGCATACACTAATATTCAAGTGTTTCTATTTAATAGTAATAAGGAAACTTCAGTCTTTGAAAACCAAAATAATCCCACATAAATTGACATAAGTGTCTAAAGACATCTGGTGTGTTTTGGTTATTAGGTAAAATCAACCCCTTATGTAAACATTCTACTTAACATGTATGTGTAAAATTTGCTAGAAAAAGAGTTAAACTCTTGTTTTGTTTTTCTGTGCAGTTACTCCAATATCTTTGTAACATCTCCAAGCCCGGATAACCTTCACACTCTTTTTGAGTTCATATTTAAAGGCTTTGATGCACTGCAGTATCAGGTAAGGACAACAGACTATTTTGCAATACTTTCACAGCGTTCCTGCTTAAGAGTGGTTTTGCATCTCATCTGTGATTTTTGTTTACATATATTAGCTACCAGCCTTTTTAGTAATGTTCTGCAAAAACAAATCATAGTAGTTATAGAATCATAGAATCATTAAGGTTGGAAAAGATGTCTATGATCATCAAGTCCAACCGCCAACCCAACACCCCCAGGCCTCCTAAACCATGGCCCCAAGTGCCACGTCTACACGGTTTTTGAACACCCCCAGGGATGGCGACTCTCCCACCTCCCTGGGCAGCCTGTGCCAGGGCCTGACCGCTCTTGCAGTGAAGAAGTTTTTCCTAATATCCAACCTAAACCTCCCCTGATGCAGCTTGAGGCCGTTCCCTCTCATCCTGTCACTGGTGACTTGGGAGTAGAGACCGACCCCCCTCACTCCAGCCCCTCTCAGGCAGCTGCAGAGAGCGAGAAGGGCTCCCCTCAGCCCCCTCTTCTCCAGGCTAAACCCCCCCAGCCCCCTCAGCCGCCCCCCAGCACACTTGTGCTCCAGACCCTGCCCCAGCCCCGCTGCCCTTCTCTGGACACACTCCAGCCCCTCAAGGCCCTTCTTGTCCCGAGGGGCCCAAACCTGAGCCCAGCATTCGAGGTGGGGCCTCACCAGGGCCGAGCACAGGGGCCCCATCCCTGCCCGGCTCCTGCTGGCCACACCAGTGCTGACACAAGCCCGGGGGCTGGTGGCCTCCTTGGCCACCCGGGCACTGCTGGCTCATGTCCAGCCGGCTGTCAGCCAGCACCCCCAGGGCCTTCTCCGCCGGGCCCTTCCCAGCCCCTCGGCCCCAGGCCTGGGGCGTTGCCGGGGGTTGGTGTGACCCAAGGGCAGGACCCAGCACTTGGCCTCATTAAACCTCACACAATTGACCTCGGCCCACTGATTTTTATTTTTATCCTTCTTTATTTTTAGTTTGGGTAAATCAGTTTCTTTGTGAAATAGTTTTTAACATAAGTAAATAATTTCTCAGTTCTGAGGCCTCTGAAGCTTTTATAAGAGTTTTAAACTGGAATCTGAAATAACAGTGTACTCTTAGAGAGCTTATTTTGATGGTAATGATGAACAATATTTTTCTTAGATCTTGGCTTGTTCATGCTGTTTAACAATGTTTTCTTCCAGGAACATCTGGACTATGAGATTGTTCAGTCTTTAAATCCAGAGTTTAACAAGGCTGTTGTCAGAGTGAATGTGTTCAAGGAGCACAGACAGACCATTCAGGTAACTGGCCTCTTTTGCACTCTTGCCTTTCTACGTTTTGTTCCTAACTGTTGGCTTTACTGGTGCTGTAGTTGTTTTGATTTTAAGCATGTTCATTTTACGGGATGTCCTGACTGATTTTGCTTTAAGGCAGACCGTTTTTTTTTTCTGGTGAGCGACTTTCACAAAATATCTTATTTCTTTCTGTGAATAACTTGTAGATTACAAAACTTTCTTGGTAATTGCTTGTGGGTTTCTTCTTGAAACAAAAGCAAACGAAGGTGAACGAAACAGTGAAGGAAGAACATATGTTTCTAGTGATTAGATTTCCTTTATTTTAATTATGTCTGCAGATAAATTTTCATGGAAATGTGCAAAACAAGATGTGTGACCCAGTCCTTGTTAGGTTAACATGAACCCTCTCCTGACTGTTTGTTTTCATGTCTCAGTCTCTGGCTTGATGGTCATGGAGAACAGGAACAACAAACAGCTTTTCAGGGCTCCAGCTTTGCCAACTCTGACATTTCCCTGATTTCCAGACAAGCTATTGTTGACAATGATGGTGTCCTCTCATTCCTTGCAGTACATACACCCTGCTGATTCTGTGAAACTCGGTCAAGCTGAACTTGTTGTGATTGATGAAGCCGCCGCCATTCCTTTACCCCTGGTGAAAAACCTGCTCGGCCCTTATCTTGTTTTCATGGCTTCTACAATCAATGGGTAAGGCTTGGGCAGCAACTGTCTACCTGGGAAGGCAGTTGTGCAAGTGCTTGTGGGCTATTTTTTATCTACAGTACTTTTTTTATTACACACTTCTACACCAGGTTATGCTAACTCTTGATCTGTCGTGGAACTGCTCCTTAAAATAACCAAGAGTCAGTACTTAATTTGCTGCTTTCCTTTGGTTCTGCTGTGGATTCATTAGGTGTTTGACTTGCACCTCTTCTGTTCTGCTACGAGGAGCAAATACATAAGCAGGATTGTGCAGTCTGTTAGGAGAGAGGGAAGGATGACATCTTCCTTCCAGTATGGTGAGACTAAGAAGGTGGCAGGGTAGGCTGCCCTGTCCTACCTGCTCAAAAACATCAAAAGGCAGGGATTCTCACAGGTGGTTGGGGTGCTCACAGGCCTCTGAACAGCACATAGCTCTGGGTGGCAGCCTGGTTCTGTGCTGGAGCTTCCCTGTGGCTCTGGATTGTTGTTTGGTTATTTGCTTCAGACTTTTGTCCTCTGCTTTTCAGGTATGAGGGTACTGGTCGATCGCTATCTCTGAAGCTCATTCAGCAGCTCCGCCAACAGAGTGCACAAACCCAAGTCACCATGACAGCAGAGAACAAATCCACAGCTACAGCTAAACTCGCCTCAGGTACTCCATTGTGTTCTGGACTGCGGCGTATAACCATGCTCTCCAGTGCTGCTGACTGGTGACCCCTCTGGCTATCCCATGTGGCCCCTTAGGTTGCAGCTGTAGTGGTGTGGGAAAATGAAGGAGCTCTCCTCTGTTTTTCCCCTCATGCTTTTCAGATGTAAAGGCTTTTAAGGAATGAAGGCTATATGAGTAATGATTTTCTGACCTCCTGGGAGCCCTTCAAAGGACACTGATCCTGTTGGATTCTTTGCTAACTGTAACTTCCAACACTAAATGTTCTTCTCTGAAATCTGTTTGCAGCTCGTACATTGCATGAAGTCTCCCTCCATGAGTCAATCAGATATGCCCCTGGTGACCCAGTTGAAAAGTGGCTAAATGATCTGCTGTGTTTGGACTGCCTCAACATCACCAGAATTATCTCTGGCTGCCCGCTGCCTGAGACTTGTGACCTGTATCCTTACTCAAATGTGCTCTGATCAGCATATATTGATTCCAGGTGGAGGCTTTTTCAAGCTGATTAATAGTGGGTTCTCTGGCTAACGTGATAACCTCAGCACATGACCTTTTGGTGAAAGTCTCTTAAGACCACACTTCTGGAGTTGAGCTCTTACCACTGCCTCATAAGATTGGTGGTGTGTGTTACCAGGATATTACCAAACTCCAGTTTTACTGCAGAGACAATTCTAAGGAAGGGTTGAATGACAGAAAGTCCTTGTCGGAGTAATAAAAGGTTTGGCTTTAAAGGTGAAGGCTGTGAAAGCTGTGAACACTGCCCAGAGTCATTCATTCTTGTAGCCAGAGCTGTAGAGCCTAAGAGCACAAGCCAGCTAGTAGCCCAAGGCTGTACTGAAAATACTACTCCTAAATCAACAAGGAGGTTGTTTCTTTAACCACTGTGTTTAGATACTACGTAAATAGAGACACACTTTTTTGTTACCACAGAGCATCAGAAGTATTTCTGCAGAGACTGATGGCCCTCTATGTGGCTTCACACTACAAGGTAAAGCTTCTGCTACTTGTATCAACATCTCAGCTAGAAATTTTGTAGAGGGAGCAGTGCTTGTTAAGACAGTCTAATTGAATCGGCCTAAATGAAGTTTCCGAACAGCTTCGGTTGCTTCTTGTTATATACAGATCCATATTCTCCTTTCTCTGAGAAGATCTGTGCCTTCATCTTGGCCGAATATACTGGATTTAGAGATATGTGGAATATTTTTGTCTTGAGAAATTCTGGAGACTAATTTCTAGATGAGCCTACAAGCTTGTTAGAATAGTATTAGTGATGAACCTCTTTTGCAGTTCTCTTTACTGTATTCTAGTAGCCTCAAGTTAACCAAAAGAGCAGTACCGTTGTACTACTGAAAAGAGAAATAATTCATCTCAAGGTTTCAAGAGTGTGGGTGACTTGTAAATGTGAGTGGTGAAGTCTGTAAGTACTGAAGTATTGAGTACCAAAAATCTCTCACTTACAAAAAATGATTTAAGGTTTGGTAGATTAAGAGATAAGTATCTATATAAAAAGTAGAAAGTTCAGTTCCACGCATATTAGAGCAAGAGGTTTCACTTGAGAAAAACAGATGCTGTCTGGTAGTAGAACAGCCATGAACTGGCCTGTGAACTTCTTCATCCATCATTATTGTACTAGTTCCAAGTTTCTTAATAGCCCTAAACTCTGAAAATGGAGGAGCGTTCAGTAGTCAGCTACTAACATTACACAAGACTTTGAAGCTTTTCTCATGGAATAGTTCTTCAACTTGCTGATATGCCTTTACCCTCCAGAACTCGCCCAATGACCTCCAGATGCTATCTGATGCACCTGCCCACCATCTTTTTTGCCTTTTGCCACCTGTTCCACCTACCCAGAATTCGTTACCAGAAGTACTTGCAGTTGTTCAGGTAAGAGAGCAGCATGTATCTAGGAGGTGAACTGTTCAGTAACGAAGCAGCACCTGCTGTGAGACCATATACTAATAGTGTACTATGGCAGCAGCGTACTCTCTAGGAGTAGATGGTAGCTTAGGGCTGTGTTTTTGTGTCTTACAATGGTGTATTAAGGTGATTTTCCCCCCTCCCCTTCCTTTCGTTAACACTAATTGCTGCATAAGTATATTGTGATGCTGATCCTTTCACATATACCTCGCCGTCTCCACAATGTGTTTGTGCTGAGAAGCCTTCTGAGGAGCTGAACTACTGCTTCAAGAGATGACTTTGTCCTCCTATTTCAACTTCCTGCAAGGACAGCTGGTTCACTGGTTCACTCTGCTGATCCATGTTTCTAGCATTCCTTTTATTTGCAGTAGAACCGCAAAAATACAAGCTCCTCAGGTGTGTGTGCTTAGAGATGTAGAAATGTTTCAGCCCTTGACTGTTGGGTGTCTTACTAGATGCTTGCTTGCTTCCTTCCTTCTTTAAGAACACAGATTCTTAATTATCTGTGTTCGATGCAGCTAGTTAAATCTGATTTTTAAAAGAAAAGGCCCCATTTACATGAACAATTTACGGCATTTAAAGAGAAATATTGGTGGGACAAGCTTTTATGTTTGCTGTTGGACTACAGAAAATGCGTAGAGCACTTTCTGTGCTTTAGTCTCATAAGGCTTCTGTTGCGCCATAGCGTAACACTTACTGTGTCAGATATGCCTGGCTGGCCCACTGATGTGCCTTTTGAGACAGGGCTTTTAGGAGCAGAGCCTCTTTGTTGGCACATTACGTGTTTGCTCATCATGTTGCAGAGCAGGGATGACATGAAATGTCAATACTGCATACTGGACTCAGCAACTGAATTGTGATGGGTTGGCCCTGGCTGGATGCCAGGTGCCCACCAAAGCTGCTCCATCACTCCCCTCCTCCGCCGGACAGGACAGAGAAAATATAATTATAAGGCTCGTGAGTTGAGATAAGGACAGGGAGGGATCGCTCACCAATTACCATCATGGGCAAAACAGCCTTTACTTGGGGAAATTACCTTAATTTATTACCAATCAAATCAGAGTAAGATGAGAAATAAAACCAAATCTTAAAAGCACCTTCAACCCACCCCTCCCTTCTTCCCAGCCTTAACTTCACTCCTAATTTTCTCTACCTCCTCCCCTGGAGCGGCACAGGGGGATGGAGAATGAGGGTTGTGGTGAGTTCATCACACGCTGTCTCTGCCGCTCCTTCCTCCTCCAGGGGAGGACTCCTCACACTCTCCCCCTGCTCCAGCGTGGGGTCCCTCCCACGGGAGACAGTCCTCCACAAACTTCTCCAACATGAGTCCTTCCCATGGGCTGCAGTTCTTCACAAACTGCTCCAGTGTGGGTCCCCCACGGGGTCCCAAGTCCTGCCAGCAAACCTGCTCCACCGTGGGCTCCTCTCTCCACAGAGCCACAGCTCCTGCCAGGAGCCTGCTCCAGTGTGGGCTTCCCACAGGGTCACAGCCTCCTTCGGGCATCTGCCTGCTCCGGTGTGGGCCCCTCCATGGGCTGCAGGCGGATATCTGCTCCACCGCTGACCTCCATGGGTGCAGGGGCACAGCCTGCCTTGCCGTGGGCTGCCGGGGCACAGCCTGCCTCACTGTGGGCTTCACCACGGGCTGCAGGGGAATCTCTGCTCTGGTGCCTGGAGCACCTCCTCCCCCTCCTCCTTCACTGACCTTGGTGTTCCCGAGGGTTGTTCCCCTCCCATATTCTCGCTCGTCTCCAGCTGCAATTGCTGTTGCGCAGGTTTTTTTTCCCCTTCTTAAATACGTTACCCCAGAGGCGCTGCTGCCATCGCTGATGGGCCCGGCCGTGGCCGGTGGCGGGTCCGTCATGGAGCCGGCTGGCGCTGGCTCTCTCCGACATGGGGGAAGCTTCTAGCAGCTTCTCACAGCAGCCCCCGCTGCTACCAAAGCCTTGCCATGCACACCCAATACATGAGTATAAATTTTGATTCTGCTGCAGTGGACTGACTGTAGGAGGAAGTGCTTTTTTTCCATTAATGGTCTTTTACCTTTTCTGGCAGGTGTGCATGGAGGGAGAGATCTCTCGCCAATCTATCATGAACAGTCTGTCTAGGGGAAAGAAAGCTTCTGGTGATCTTATTCCCTGGACCGTTTCAGAGCAGGTGAATAATTTGGCTGGGTACTCACACCCAAGATATATTTCAGCACAATTTCTTATTTCCAGAGTACCCATCTGTGTTCTTTAAATTGACTTTTGTCTCTTACGCAGTTCCAAGATCCGGACTTCGGGGGCCTCTCTGGTGGGCGTGTTGTTCGCATCGCAGTTCATCCGGATTATCAGGGGGTAAAGTATTTTGGAACCCAGTTATTGTGAATAGTCAGTCAGAGGATGGCTGTATGAGCAAACTTCAAGAACAGGGCAAACATTTCAGTTGCTCCAGTTCTCAGAATTTTAAGCCTGGGTTAGGGCCAGCGGTAGTAGCAGAGCAGGGTCAGATGCACAGAAATGGTGCGGTGCCACAGCAGGCTGGGGGTGCTCCTCTGGGTGGGGAGCACACCAGTGCTCCTGTCATTACTAGGCAGCATCCCAAGCAGCGTTACACAGTCAAGATCCGGTGATACTTACTGTGAGATTACCAAATGTTCACGCTGGTGTTTGGCATTTTCTTAATGCCAGACTGAAGCACCAAGAATTATTACACAGTCCTGAACTACTGACTGGGCTCTCATTGTGGTTTCGGACATCCGGGATCTGTAGTGTCCTTCTCTGCTGTGTGGCAAAGGAAATGCATTTTTGCAGTGACTGAATGATCTCTGCACTGATGATTGTTAATGGGTTTGTAAGGGGAGAATGTCGTGGCCCTGTCTTAAAAACTAGATACATCTTTTTGCTTATAGTGTATTGTCCCTACTTCACAGATGGGCTATGGCAGCAGAGCTCTGACTTTACTGCAGATGTACTATGAAGGCAAATTTCCATGTTTGGAAGAAAAAACAATTCAAAAGCCAAAAGAAATTGCAACTGTAAGCAGCGAGGTATGGAGCTCAGTGCATTTCTTGTGTTTTCTGTTGTGCTAAGCTGTTTGTCACGGTAAGTCTTGATAATGATTTCTCTGTGTAACGAGGAAATGCTCTTATTTTTCTTACAGAATGAGAGACTGAATTTGCAGATTTCTGTGAGGTTTGCTACTAACCCATTTCCACTTTTTCTTTCAGACTGTTAGTTTATTAGAAGAGGTTGTGACACCTCGGAAAGACTTGCCGCCTCTACTTCTCAAACTGAGCGAGAGGCAAGCTGAAAGCCTAGACTATCTAGGGGTATCTTATGGCCTAACACCGAGATTACTCAAGTAAGATGTTATTTTATTTGCTAGTTACATCCAGTGCAAAAATATCACTATATAAATTGTATTAATTAAAATAATATATATAAATAATACAACGTATATAGATACAGATGCAGATATTTTAGCCCTTGGACATTCTCTTTATCTCTGTGTGCTTGACTTGGTTTCTAAAACTGGGACAGGCCCAAGCCCATTTCGGTAGGATCAGCCCTACTGTATGTCAAAAAAGGTCTTAAGGACATCTTTCAGGGTAGTTTTTCCTCAAACTCCTCCTGAGGGAAAGCTCATTCCCTTCTTGATCATCTCTGTGACCCTTCTGAACAGTTAATTAGCTTCAATTGCTCAGTTTTTCCAGGCTAGAGAAGTAAGAACAGCCTGTAATAGGTAGGGAGAAGTTAAATACTACTTCCTGTGACCTGTAGAAGCTTGAGCTGCAGCTGATCTTATTCCCTAGTTGTTAGTTTCCTGAGTAATGTAAATGCTTTTCACCAGCAACTGCAGCTGCTTCTTGCTTTTCTTACCAGGGAGGAACTGAGTTACTGCAGCTGTAAATAATTTATTAATTTTTCTTACATTTTACCTCCACTTTACAATATAGTTTTAGATAAAAGCATACGATTTTATAATAAATGCAAATTCTAAAGTGAATGGTTCAGGTGTCTAACTTTATTTGAATGATCCCTCTCGGGGCAGAGGGGGAGAATAAGGTGTTTCGCTGCTTCTTTTTTGATTAATTGTTAGCCATGGTGGGATGGATAAAAGAAGGATGAATGGTGGGGCAGGGAGAGGCTGGGGTGCACGTGTAGGGCTTCCTGCTGAAATTTTGCAACGTCCTGCTCAGCTGATGAGTAGTCCTCCCATGGCCTGCGGAGGTGGGTTGCCAGTGACAGTTGCGCTGGGGCCTGGCTGCTTTCTGTTGTCTGGGATGCCGTATGTTTGGTCTCAGGAGGCCTTTTTATACTAGTCCTCCTCTTACTGGGCGAAATGAATTGTAGGGTCAGTTCAAAACTAAGATGCAAGAGGGAACCGGAGGATGGAGAAGGGATGTCAGCAGGATTTTACTGATCAGTCTGTGATTCTCTCTGGTCCACAAATGGCTATCTGAAACCTGGAAGTTGCCAGGGAAAAAATCATCATTCATCGAAGAAGAGCAGAGTCTCTGAAGTAAACTGTAAATCCTCAGCCCTTCCCCAGGCTATCCCTTGGGAGTCTGTGATATTATTGGTCAAAACCTGTTTGTTTTTAAAGGAGGTCCTGGAAGCATGTCAAAATTGGTAACTCTTGTATCATGTCTCTCAGTCTTTGGAAGTTTCTTCAGTTTTTGATCTCAGAGCCATAATTCTTCACTCCTCTAAGTTAGAACCTCCGTCAGGTTGATTGCTGTTACTGCTTTCTGTCAGCGTTCGTTTTCATGAGTTGCTGGGGTGGCTTACAGACTTTTTGCCTAGTTTTCAACAGTTGTTCTCATACGGTGGATAGATGGCATTTAATCACAAGTATTGTTGTAGAATCAACAGCTCCATAATTCTCAGTGCTTTTTTTCCTTTCCCCAGGTTTTGGAAACGTGCTGGATTTGTGCCAGTTTATCTAAGGCAGACACCAGTAAGTAGCATACTGTTTCTGAATGAAATCCAGCCCTATTGAAATCACTGGGCATCTTTCCATTAGCTTCTGTGAGATGTCGTTTGGGCAGGAGGGTTTTCTGAGACTACATTTGGGGTTTGTTTTTTGTTCATTTTTGTTCTTTGGGCCTCTAGTTAGCTAAAGGAGTAAAGTTTTAGGGTTGTGAATGTGGTCCTCTAAGTAGTTTGCACTTAAAAATTAGAGCAAAGGTGCAGCTGTTGAGGGTTATTAATGTGGTCATTGGTAAAATATGCAAGTGGCCCTTGAACTGAGTGCTCTTGTTTTTCAAGGTAGTTACAAAAAGTAGCACTTGCAGTTACAGTACTTTGGAGAGAATACTTTGTTTGTCCCGGGTCACTGCATTTTTCTGGCTCTTGAGCTGTACCTGGAATTTGCAATACTGGTGACTACTTGTTACCTCAAGAAGCCCAAATCCCTCAGTGCTGGGATTTACCAAATTATAGAAGTTCATAGGTTTTACATTAGGTAGTAGTGGTCAGTAGCAGTTGATAAATGCATTGTTGTTGTTGATTTAGAAGACCTTTGCCTTCTTCAGTTGAGCATAGAGTGCAAAAGGTTCACAGGGATGATGGGAAATGTATCTTATTTATTAGAATGACCTGACTGGTGAGCATTCGTGCATCATGCTGAAGATGCTGAATGAAGAGGATGCTGAACAAGAGCCTTGGCTTACTGCCTTCTGGAAAGGTACCTTTGATTTTGCCGACACTAGAAGAATCTTCTGGGATATTTATTCTAGAGGTCCACAGGAGTTGTTTATTTTTTTCATCTCATCCTATAGATTTTAGGAGGCGGTTCCTTTCCCTGCTTTCCTACCAGTTCAGCACGTTCTCTCCCTCATTGGCATTGAATATTCTACAGAACAAAAACATCAAACAGCAGCCACAACCACGTGAGTACCCTGGCTCACAATGGCCAGTTAGATTGCAGTTTAAGGTCTATGTATATGTTTATCAGAGTTCTAAAATACATGCATTATGTGATGTCTTTTGTGAGGTGCTATGAATTGCCCTCGGTCAGTTATGGGGTTTTGTTCCTATTATGCAGAAAAATGCTCGTATTTCTAAAATACTGTATTACTAAATAGTAAAAGCCAAGAGGGCATTTTCTGCCACTGAAAATGGGTAGTGGTGGTTTTTTGGTGTGTTTTTTCTTCCTGCTTTTTTTTGATCAAAGATTTAAGTAACCCAAAATTAGAGGGCTCTTGACTGTAACAGCTAAATGTGTGACAAAACATGGATGGTTAGTGACACCTGCCAAATCCAGTATGGAATTAAAAGGGAAGTCTTGGACAGCAAGGGTCAATAGGCAGAGCAGCTCGCTTAGGATATTAGCGAGAATATTGTCGTCAGAAATTTGGAACTTGGAATGTGATGTCATTCTAAGAGAGGCTTTAGTTCAACTGCATGTCACTGGGCTCAGTGCAGCACATGTTGGGGGAAACACACAGGCAGTATTAAAAACGGGGCCAGACAAGACAGGTCTAACAGTCACTTCTGGTTTAAAAGCAAATTGCTGTTTTCTGTTTGCCTAACAGAGGGGAGTTCTCTTGAGAGAACTTGGTAAACTGTGTCTTGGGGGTGTTTAGTATCTGCCTTGGTGAAAGAGTTTTGGTTGCTGCTACAAGGGACAAAGATCTTTAACAGCAAAACCAGCGTAAGATAGTTAAAGACCAGGCAAACTGTGTTTCTCAGCCCTCACTGTTTTCAGTCTCTCTGGCATCTTTGAGTTGACATGCTGGTCTGTTTTGACAGTTGCATTGTTTTTCATAGGAACTTATGTCTGTCTGAAAAGACTTTGAATAACCAAGCCAGTCTGAACAGCAGCGTTGTACCTAGTGTGTTGAATTCTGAAGCATGTTGGGAAGTGAACCTATGGGATAGCAGTTGGCCTTTACTCAATGATGTGAAAAGGAACTTGTTAAATACTGAGATCCTGGATAATTATGAAGAACAGCCTTGACATTGTTGTCCTTTTATTGTACCCATCAGCCATCAGCCGTGCTGAATTAGAATCTGTTTTCATCCCATATGACCTGAAGAGATTAGAGATGTACTCTCGCAACATGGTGGACTATCACCTCATCATGGACATGGTACCTACCATTGCCAGGATGTTTTTTCTCAACCAGATGGGTGACATCTCCCTCTCTGCTGCGCAGTCGGTATGTATCACTGTGAAGCCATGCTTCACCTCTCTTTATATATGTTTTTTGAATAGTTTCCTGTTTCATGTCATCTTCACAAAAATAATTTGCTTCAGTTAATTGCTTCTTTTGTAGCCCTCTTCATGATTTCTGCTGCTTGTAGTGTTCTTCCACCTTTGGCATTTGCTTTCATAGAATCACAGAATGGTTTGGGTTGGAAGGGACCTTTAGAGGCCATCTAGTCCAACCCCCCTGCAGTGAGCAGGGACATCTTTAACTAGGTCAGGTTGCTCAGAGCCCCGTCCAGCCTGACATTGAGTGTTTCCAGAGATGGGGCCTCCACAACCCCTCTGGGCAACCCATTCCAGTGCTTCACCACCCTCACAGTAAAAATTTTTTTCCTTATATCGAGTCTAAATCTCCCTTCCTTTAGTTTAAAACCATTAACCCTTGTCCTGTCACAAACGGCCTTGCTGAAGAGGCTGCCCCTGTCCTTCCTACAGTCCCCCTTTAAGCACTGGAAGGCCGCAATAAGGTCCCCCGCAGCCTTCTCCTCCCCAGGCTGAACAACCCCAGCTCTCCCAGCCCGGCCTCGCAGCAGAGGGGCTCCAGCCCTCGGAGCATTCTCATGGCCTTCCTCTGGACCCACTCCAGCAGATCCATGTCCTTGTGCTGAGGGCCCCAGAGCTGGACGCAGCTTTAGATAACAACTGTAGGGATCGTATTCTGTTGTGTGTTCAGTGCAGCGCCCCATGCATTGTATGCTGTGAACTGTTGTTTAAAACCCCCTCCAAAACTTCTGGCTCTTGAACTGCACTTCAGGAGAAAGGTAGTCATCTGTGCTAAGTATGGAATGGCACCTGCCATCTGCAGAATAATTTAGGGGTTTTCCAGCAAAGCTTCATCTTGTGCCAGAGAAGCCTTGTACTACTTGAGCAGAGCAAGGACTTGGTAAAATGTAGGGAGTGTAGAGGGTATTATTATTTATTTGTATTTGCTCTAAAAGCCTCTGTAACTGAAATACATGTAATTTTCACAGGCCCTTTTTCTGGGGATTGGCCTACAGCATAAATCTCTGGACCAACTGGAAAAGGAGGTGGAACTGCCCAGCAGTCAGTTGATGGGCCTTTTCAACAGAATCATCCGCAAAGTAGTTCAGGTAATAGTGTCATGACAAGCTTTGCCTTGGTTATATCGGACCAAAGCGTGATTCCAGTACCGAGCCTGGCACTTAACAGAAAGCTGAACCAGAACTGTGTATCTTTAACATGTCCCAAATAATTGACTGTGAACTTCTTTGTAAGACGGGAAAATCCCAGTGGGAAAAGCAGGTATTTATGGCATTGACTTATATAGTGTTTTCCCAAATAACGGGGCTTGTCATGTGCTTTTAAGTGTTGAAATGTCCTGACCAAAATGCTGAGCGTAAACCCATGCTGCCCACTGAGCCTGAGCCATTTGTTTACGATTGTTCACTGCACTGGGGGCATCTCAACTTTTCTTGAAAACAAACTCTTGCAACGTCATTTAGAGGTAGGCTTGAAGTCCGGTGAAATAATTGGCAAGTTTTGGATCTGGTTTTCTTTCTGTCTGACGTCTGTGATGAAGTGAGTAGTGTGATGGGTTATCAAATGGTGAGGTGGACAGAACGCTTGCCGACTGCTTGCAGCTGCTTGCTGAGGCTGGGGCCTCTGATTCTCAAGGATCAGGATATGGTAGCAAAGCTCCTGCAGTCTGGCATAGGTTGTTCATTGGAGAGGTGATTTGCTCAGCTTTACACCATTTTAATTATCTTGAAGATAATAACATAAAAATGCAGCTTTTAGCTGCAAACGTTAATGGAAGGATGCTGTATTAATGAAGTATGTTGTGAACTACGAGTTCTCCGCATTTATGTGAGTGACATTGAGTGCTGGTTGATTTTAGTTTTGTGCTTTTTATAAAAGCTATATATAATTCTGCCTTCAGGAAGCAGCCTTGAGCTTTTTATTTCAGTATGATGGAATTCCTGCATCAGAAATAACTGCCTGCTAACGTTTGCAAGGTTAAAAGAGTTTCATGGGGACAGACAGCATTTTGTATTTATTTTAAAGCAATAACCTAGGAGAAACACCAGCAAGTCTTACATATGTTGGCTTACTGCATTTTCAGTTGTTCAACACGGTCCAGGAAAAAGCTGTGGAGGAGCAGATGGTGGCAACAAAGGATATTGTAATGGAGCCAACACTGAAATCTTTAAATGACGATTTGGTAATTATGAACTTTCTTCTTCATACATATGTAAACACTTTATGGTAGTCCCTTTGGGTGTAGAAGCCTTGTAATCTAAATTTTCTTGGATGGGAAGAAATCCACATCAGGTCTGTCACTTTATGGTAGTTCAAACCTGACAGCTTTGCATTACATGCTTGTGGTTAATCTGCAGTAAAGATTATTCACAGAACCTACTGAGCCGTTCTTGGAGTTATATGTTACAAGTATGTGTATACAAATAACATAAAAATGCAATTATGTAAAAGAGAGAAGCTTTTCAGGATTGTCTGGTATTTGCTTTAGGGGATATACTTCTCTTTCAGTGGGAAGGGCGCTTTCCTCGCTTCACATGGTCATTTGCACATAGAACTGAACGCATCTGTCGTGCTGTCCTGTTGTAGGAAGAAGCAGCGAAGGAGTTCCAAGAAAAACACAAGCAAGAAGTGGGGAAGCTGAAGGAATTGGACCTTACACAGTAAGAATTTATCTGTCTGAGTCTCAAATCCAGTTTTCCCCTGATAATCTGTTTGAATGCTGGGTCACTCGCACATCTTGCTGAGACTTGTGCACGAGGCTGTAGTTGGAGTATCAGAAACTGAAACCATCAATAAAGGAGAAACAGCAGTGGGTATTTTCAGCGGTGGCCAGGTAAGATCAGCAGATGCTGCTACACTAACGGAAACTTTGGGTATTGTGGGCCTGATGGTCAATACCTTAGCCTTTATCGGCTCTGTTAGCAGCTGCTTTGTTTCACACTCAAAACGTTCTTTCCAGTATGAATTAAATTCAGTAACAACTTCTGTTCAAGGCCATTCACCTCTTTATCTCAGTACGCTAATTCATTGCCTGAGAAGTGTGTCATGCTCCCAAGTGGGAACTCACCGACTTCCCTTTTTCTGCTGGTATTGTGAACAGAAAGCGAAAGGCTGCGAGTTAGCAGGTCGCAGCTGATCAGCAGAGAGATCTGTCTGTCTCTGGAACTGTGGAAATGAATTGTTAGCACTGGGGCTGGCTCATCCTTACAGGGCTGCAGACAGATGATGTGCTGCAATCAGAAACGCTGGATCGGTTCTCAGCTCTGTCCCAGTGCCTCTGGCATGAGCTTGAGCACGTTCTTCTTTTATGTCTGTTCTGTTTTGGTGCTTAAATGGTAAATTATTCACGGCAGTAGCTCTTACTGTGTATCTATGTGTCCATCTTGATCCTGGCTGTGAACGGTATTTATATTATAAGTTACGCAGTTCTATAATGTGGAGTAATAAAGCAAGCTGCCTGGCTGTGGATGGTTTCTAATTCTATAGTTTCCTGTGCTTCTAGAAATAGTCATTAGTTTCCTCAAACCAGGATACCCGGGTCCTGTTTGCTGTCCAGCTTAGCTCTGTGTGCAACTCAAGCAAAAACAGTACCCAGCTAATTCTCTTCTTGAACAAAAAATTAAAAAAAAAAAAAAAAAGCCAAACCACCAGAAAACTAGCAACCAACCAGAGCTGCTTTTACGAACTACAGGGTGCTTGGATGCCTTTTAACTGCTGTACAGCTGGACAATTTGTAGGATACTGAGTTGCTGAACCAGCGATTTACTCGAAGCGTCAGCAGATGTCTCTCTCTCTGGACTGACAGGAGTTACACATGCCACCGAGTCTCTCCCTTCTCTCTCTCCTCCTCCCACTTTTTGTGCTGTTTACTGATGCCCCAGCAAAGTTGTCTGGTTTGGCTCCAGGGTAATCTCTGTTAAATCTGAGAAAAGGACTAAAAGCTTCTTTGAATCTTTGCTTGTCTTGTTTGAAGGAAGGACAAAAACGGATGTGATCTGAAGTGACTTGCAAGTCAGTCACAGTAAGAAAAAAATATAATCAGAATTTTTAAAAAGTTTTAATTCCATTTTTTAGCACTGATAGTGTTACATACCTGTTTGTCATTTTGGACCATGATCCTTTTTTTTTTCCCCAGCCAGAATGGGATTTCTGTTCCCCTCCATGAGGGGAGAGAGAGACAAAAATCTATTCTGGACGCTTTTCAATACACGTTATAGAAAACTAGTAGAAGAAACAGAGCTGTTTGATTTGAAAAGGTTCTCTCTGGTGTTGTTTGGCTGTGTATGAACAAAGGCTAGCCTATCCTAAATCTCGAAGAACTTGAGATGGAGAGCAACCACTTAATTTTGCTACAAGACTGCTTTGCCTAGTTAAATTTGGATGTGATTTCCAGAGTACTTGAAGACCCAGACAAGGGGCATGGAACATGAGCTGATTTGAATAGCAATTGTTGTCTAAATTTCTCTCTTCAAAAGAAAGCTACAGGTCTTCAGTTTTTCCCAGACTGATGCAGAACAACGGTACCATTCAAGCTGACTTGTAGAAGAGAGGCTGCTAATTTAGCTAACCTTCCATAAGCCACTGCTTTTTGCATCCTCTTCCTTTACCACCACAACCATCCTCCTCCTCTTTGTTGGAGGGGGCAAAAGAAAAAACAACTCTCAAGCTTTTATAAGTAAATTTGTATAGTGAATATAGATGTGATTGTGGTTGGAGGCTTAAAGCTGTAGTGATTGAAGGCCTATCTTTTAAGAAATCTAGTGGACAAAGTAGAAATATACACCACTGCTGTGGAAAGTGTAACCTTTGTGGCCTTATTTTTTGCTTTCATAACAGCACTGCTTCTCTGAGGCTTTCGTAGAACAGTTTTGTCGTGTTTACAGTAGGGGCTGAGAGAACTTCCTTTGACACTGACCAGCTTTGGATGGGGACAGCTGTTGGTTGTTACTGACCTAGTTTGGACCAAGTCTGCTGAAGTTGTGACGAGCTATTGTGTCCCTTTGCCCGTCTGGTTCTGAATGTATTTCCAAATACTGATTTGGCTGGGTGCTGACACAGGGGCTTTGTCTGCAGAGCAGTGTGTGCCTGACAATATAATCACCTTGTTTTTTTTTTTTACTTTGTTCTAGCAATTTTACTTGGATTTTCCTTTACCTTTTTCACTTAGATATATTATCCGGGGTGACGACGAAGAATGGAATGAGGTGCTGAGCAAAGCAGGACAGAACGCTTCCGTCGTCAGTTTGAAAAGGTTAAGGAAGTTGAAATACTGCACAGAGGTCTCTCTGGGCTTTCCTGCTGGCTTTATTGTAACGTTTTTCAAAAGCACGAAGCTGAAGCGTTAAATGCAGATAAAATAGACTTAGTGTCCTTGATAGATTCTCGGTTTTCCTGGAGAAACGGGGGTGTGAGCACCTGAGAGCTCTCCTGGGTACTCAGTGCTTCCTGTAAGGGCGCTGCTGCGGGTTCTGTGTTGCTCTGGAGTATAGACCCGTCTTCACGTAACTTACCTGCTTATTTTAACTTTTTTCTGTTGCCATGGTTAAGTCTTGATCCTGATCGTGCACAGAAGTTGGTACGATTCCTTCCCTGGGTCACTTTTAAAGAAAGAACTCATTCCCCGTAACTGTCACGTTTGCTTTGGGAGCTAACGCTGGGGGGAGCCTGTGATAGTCCCACTGGAGAAAATGCAGATCCAGGGAAGAATAATTCTTTCAGATGTGAGCTTAAGCCTACAAAATACCGAATCTGTGTTTCTGCAATTCCTTCCTTTTCATCCATCTTCTTTCTTCTGCCTTGCCCAGCATGGAGTCTTTCCTCATCTTTTCCTTGGGGATTTATAGTTGAGACTTGCCTGCTTGCTTATTTCCCCCTCCTGGGGTGCCTGACAGCTGGAGTAATCATGGGGTCTCTATTCCACCCTTTGCATATTCGTGGGTTTTTTCACGAATGCTGGAAGCTGTGAGTTTCCAGAAGCCTTACAGGACTGAGAGAGTCTTGTCAGTGCTTATAAAGATTGGAGCTCTGTCACGTTTGCTCTAGTCAGACTCTAGTGCAGGAACAAAATTGCATGCTTAAAACTGTCAGTGGTAATATTTTTTCTGGGTACTCTAAATTCCAGGTGCCCCGTATGAATTGCTTTAGGACACGTAACTTGAAGTCTTGAAAAGCAATGACAAGAGCTAAAACTCAGAGGTCTTGCGGGATTCAAATTGGGTTAGAGGATCTGAAGACACTAGAAAATCTAGGTCATCCTCTTGTTTGTGCTTTCTCTAGCACCAGTTTAAATGACCCAAGAAATCGGAAGTATTTCCTCCCAACCACATTTCTGTGTAGACCCTCTCCCCCTTTTACAACAAAAATTTCCCAGCTGGATGGGAGTCCTAGTGTATTTTTAACAGATATTTTGTTCCTGTTTCCCAGTGAGAAGAAGAGAAAATTAGAAACAGGAAGAGGACCCAAGCAACAGAAGAAATTTAAGAAGACTAAAGATATAAAGCAGAAGTGGAAGAAATGACTTTAAAGACCATCGGTGAACTTCAATTAACAAGTGACGGGCTTGTACTTAAGAAGTACTATTCTCCTTTAAATCAAGAGACTTTCTTTTGGGGGGTGAGAGCTGGAGGGAAGGAAAAGCCTTAGGGACATTTTTAAAGCGTTTGTATTACGGGAGGTACAGCGACACTGCCAGGAGACAATCTAGGAAGATTTTTTAATGAAGTGTGACTGCGGGGCTTGAGCGAGGCACTGTGCAACACGTCGGGATGTTACGAGGGTGCTTTAGCAGCCACAGAGCTTCACTGAAAGAGGGCAGATCAGTCTGTAAACTTTCCTGCTTAATGGTTGGTATCCTTATTAAAAAAAGCGTTCGGACAACAAAGGATAGAAGCGCGTTGGGCTTTGGCACGTGACCCTGCCTCGTAGCACTGCGGCACAAGTGGATACGTGCCGCTGCTGGTTCAGTAGCACTACGGCTGCCTTGTAGCTCGAGGGAGTTCTCGGTGCAAACGACAACTGACTTCTTATTTGGGGTTGGCTTTTCAGTGAGCACTAACCGTGTTCTCAGTTCAGACTCGTGATTCGGTCCTCGCTCACAGGAGTTCAGGGCACACAATGAACACTTCTATTTTGGAAGGTAGTCTATAGTTTCTACTTACTGTGCTCCTCAAGCAGCTGCCAATAAAGGCTGCTCCTTTGCATTCACACTTACTTACAAGGTCTCAGCATTCCCATAGCCCAGTAAATTACATTTCCTAGTTCCCAAGCAGGGTAGTGTGATTAACAGGTGCTGGGAAAGCTGCTGTGGCCATTCTGTCTCCCGATATCTGCTGACCCAGAGCTGCTGCTTGGCTTTGTTGGAACGTTTTGTGTTAAGGTTGCCAGGAGATCAGCACTGTCACACCGACACCTGGTCTTAATGATCTCTTTGGGCCAGCTGAGCAGGCAAGCCACTGAACTCCCCAGCTCTGCCTCTGGCAATAAATACGTACCAGTCTGGAGTTGGGCCTTTCTGTGCCTGTCAGACCCCAGAGGTTTCAAAACCGGGGAAAACCTTTGACCCTGGAATGTCCCTGTCCGAAACCTGAGTGCCCTGGTGTTGGAGTTCCAGCTTCCCACCCTAGAGGTTTGGAACAGAGACCCTTGCCTACAGCTGATACGCAGCTGCGTTACATTTACTCATAGAGCTCACAGCTCCTTTTTCCAGCAAATCCTTGGAGAAACGGTTTCTTCCTAGGTAAAGACAGTATTTCTTCTCTAGGAGGCTGTTTTATGAGGCACCTATATTAAGCGTGGGTCTCGCACCGCCCGTGCACACCTTTGGTTAGCAGGCTGTTACCTGAGTCAGTGGCAGGGGCGCATCCCCCATGCTGGGGCGGGCACCTGAGCCCTGAGGAGGGAGATCTGCAGCTGCAGCCCTTCAAGGCATCATGAGGGGCCCCGTTATCACCCAGCTGTGTGAGGGAGCAGCACTGGCAGCCTGCAGGGGTGAGGTGGGGGCTGGCTGCCCTCCACCAGCTCTGAGGAAGTTGTGAAAGGAGGAGATATGGCAGGCAAGAAGCGTGAGGTTCTGCAGAGCTGCCCAGGAAGTCTTCAGAAGACAAGGTGAGTGTGAATTCTCTGTGGTTTTGCTGTTGTTATTGTTAAAAATAGGGATAGTGGTGGAGAGGGGTGAAGAGCTACAACCCCGTGCTTTGTGGGCCGGGCTCTGCTTGGACGTGCTGGCTGGCGGCTGTCTGTGCCTGTCTGGGACCCGGGAGACAGCCAAGTTGTAGGGCTGGGGGTGTTGGAGCAGGCTGGGGCAGGAGGGGCCGCAGCCAGCGCTGGAGCCCTTCAGGGGACGCTCTCCGGCCAGGTGGGAGGAGAGCAGCTCCGGCGAACAGGAGTAGCGTGGCTGGGCCTGGAGGCTGTGCTCCAGCCCAGGGGCTCTGCAGCATCGAAACCGCATTTCCCATGGATGCCTGTAGGCCCGTGGTTTTCTCGCATCTCGCTTAGTTCAGTGCAGAAACCTCTTGAGCTGGTCGCATTTGTCTGAGGGATGGTTATTGTAATAAAAGGGGGGTTTATGGATTGTTCCAAGCCGGTCACATCCTTTAGCTATTTGAGGCAGGGATAACAAAGATGTGCTTGAAGTGGTGGTCAGGTGAGGAACCGGCATCAGGTGGTTACTGACGGAGCGTCATTGGCTTGCTCACTTCGTATGCTTTGCTCGGTGAGGTTCATCTGTGGTTCAACAGGCCGCAAGTCAAAGCCCTGAACTCGTTTAGAGTCCTTTTAAAGCGTTTTGAAACTTGGCACTAATAAAGCAGTAGTTACTTCAGATTCTGACCTGTGCAGATTGGTAGATCTGTTCACCCAGGCGTAGTGCTTTACCTGCGCTGGGTCTTGCTGTCTAATAGGTGACAGTATCGGAAGGCTTTTTTTTATTGCACATTACTTCATGCGCTAAGAAAATGCTGATCGAACTCCCTTAAAACGTAGCAGTGGTGCAAGTTACAATGCATGTCTCAGGAGGGCTGTTAAACTCGAGTTCTAATAGGCTCAAAACTCACGTTTAAGAGAAATTTTATTGTAGAACACCCATGTGCTGTTAGGGCTCAGAAATTGGTTTGTGGTTTTTAATGGCTAAGGTGAGGATCAAGTGGCCAAGAGGTTAAAAAAAGGTTCATATTTACAAGAAAAATATGTCAAAGTGTCTGTTTGTTTATAAGGCCGTGCTAAATATCTGTGAAACTGTATGAATTCGCCTGTCCTCTGCTGCTGCTGGGACCAGGCCAAAGCTGAGACCTGCACAGCCCAGGGGACCCCCGTCGACACGTGGCTGCGATGAAGCTGCTGCCGTGTCAGCCGTCGGCCAGGCTGAGGTTTCTGGCTGTTGCGGGAAACGCGGCAGGAGTCATGAGAAAACTTTGACGCCTGACTTAGTGGCGCTGTCTCGGGGAAAGCGTGTTGGGAGCGCTCACGATGACAGGCGAGGTAGGAGCTGATCTAGGAGAACATCTAGAGTCCAGTAAGACTTCTTGTAGGCTGGCTGTAAATCAAGGTGGAAGATAGTAGGCAAAACTAAACTGGATTCTTCAAGCAGACTGGGATTTTACTATTTAGCTGACATCTTTCTAGAGCTGCCTCCGCTGCTTTCCGAAGGCCGTAGCAATCCTTGCTCTCTTGCCTGTGAACTGGGTGCACTGTACTTGCTGTGAGAGCCTTGGAGGATCTGAGCTGCGTGTGCGCCCTCCATTTCCGAGTGGGAGTTGTATTTGAGGAGGATTTTGCTATTTCTACAGAAAACGCGTGTATTCAGTTGAACCGTTCTTTTTCAGGTTTTCCGTGTACATTTTATGATTCCTGGCAGCTTTTTGGATTCCTCTGCCTGTCTATTGCTCTTTGAACAGTAAAGTGGAAAAAAGCCCTCAGATACTAAAATAAGTAGGAGATGTGGATTTTTATTTTTATTTTTTTAACAAGTCTAGTCAAACCACATTTTCCTCTGTCTGTGCTTTCCATCAGTCAAGCTGGGTTAAAATTCCAGCTAGAGTACGGGCTGGCTGAACGCAATCCAGCAACAAAGCAAGGACACATGTCTTTCTGTGGCCAGAAGAGCACTCAAAATGCCATGCAACATAGGAGCTGAGAAGGGGGCGAGTTCTGTATCCACGAATTTCGGGGTCGGGTTAGTTTGGTCGGTTTTGAGCCCAAGTTTTCCTCTGACTAGAGCAGGTTCCTGGTCTCTCCGTACCCGGATCCCGGCAGATGGGGCTGTGCGAGCCTGGCGGAGCCTGGTGTACCGCTAATTGCAGCGCAGGCACTTGACCGCGGGCAAAGCCAGCTCGGGTGTCCGTGCCGCCTCCGTTCCCCGTCAAGGGGACAGCTCTTTGCACAACCCTGTAACCACATGCGTTAGTGCCTCGGGCCTTGTTTTAAACCTACAAGGTCAGCTTACGGCCTTTTTTTCAGCGCTCCCTGGATCTGTCACGTTCGTGCAGGTTCGCTCTCCTCCTCTCCTGTGCCCGGGCGAGCTGTTCACCTGCAGCGATGGAGCGCTGTGGCTGATCGGAGGGAAGTGGGAGAGCCACGTCTAGCCGAGCAGCTCTCCGCAGGTGGCGGGTAGATGTGACCTCGTTGTCAGTGGAATCATCCTGCTTGCTTGGAGAGCCCTGAGCGATTTTGACAGCTGGAGCGAGCTGACCTCTGCGAGGTATCCCGGAGGAAGTAAAACCGGTGAAGCTGAGGCTCTTTGCTGCTGCGAGCTGGCTGTCCTTTCAGGAGGGGTCTTGCCGCCCACAGCTGTGTGTGGGTGAAATGAGCTGTCTGGAAAGCAGAGGTTGGTGTATTGGATAAGGGCAGCGCGTAGAAGGGGCAGGAGGGCGTATGTCTTTTCCATTTGGCCATTGTGCTATTGCCTTGGGAGGTTTTTTTTGCTTCCACAGCTGGATTTTTGTTTGACTGTGTCACTACTTCTCTGTGTAGTCTCTGAATCACGAGCCTGTCTCTTGGTAAGGGCCCAAAACGACAAGCACCTCGTGGCGTGCGTTTTCTAACGCCTGCGTGCTGTTAGCAGGCACGTGAAGGCTGAGGATGGAGAGAGGTGGCGACGGACACGCTTCGCCTTCTGCCTCAGCTAAACATGGAGACCGGAGCGTTGGGCCAAATCCCATGCTCGGTGTAGCAAGCCGCCCGCCCAGCGAGCGTGGACGCGAGCAGCGAGCGCCAACTGCGCTGTGCGTGAAGGCAGTACTCTAGCCGAGCAGCTGTGAACTGGCCCGCTCGTTTCTAGTCACCAGTGGTAGGAAAATGGACAGCACTGAAATGACCCCAGCTCTCGGGGGCCGGGTGTTGCTGCTTAGCAAGGCCTTTTTTTCCCTGCTGTGCTGTGATTTTTTTCCCCCATCATACAACAGAACCCTTTTTCCTGCCTCTCTTACTTGAGCAAATAGCGCCGACTGCAACATTCTGTTTTCTTTTCTGTGGCTTAATGGATCCCTTATACTCAAAGCCGCCCTTTTGGGGAGGCAAATCTCGCGTTTGAGTCCTCTTCCCTGCCCCAGGCAGCGGTGCCAGCAGCTTGCTGCCCCGGCTCCTCGAGGCAGTCGCCGCTCCCCTCTTTCCCCCGCTTGTGTCCCCTGGGCTGTCCCCGTTTTGGCAGGTGCAGGAACCCGGGTCTGTTGCTCGTGCAGCATTTCATGAGGGCAAAGGGCCAGATAGTAGCAGTGCTCCATTAGCCAGCGCTTGCCTGCTGTGCAGAGGCTTATTGTAAAGCAAAAAAAGGTTTTCTTTTACCCGGAAAGTCACGGAGCACGTTCAGGCAGGTGTGTGAGCTCTGTTTAGTCCCTCGGCGCCATGAAATTATGGCCAGCAAAGTTCTGTGCTTCCCCAAAGCTGGATGAACTCTGCTACGTTACTTTCCAGGGCTCCAAGGGCAGCGCTGCATAAAACAGAGGCGATCTGCAAGTAGTTTAATAGAAATTTCTATTTAATCTACGTCTTAGCGTAAAAGTGCTCCAAAGGGACCGTCAGGTGTTTGCATTCCATGATTCTTGAGAACAAGGCGGGGTGTGCGTTGGTGGGTTTCCAAGTGCGCCTGGCGCGACACAAGAGCCAGCAGCCCTCATGCGCCCGGCCCAGCAGCACTCGCTCAGGTGACGTAAATCAAAGGCTAAGACATGCTTGTGACGGTGGCTTATCATAAACTGCATTGCAAGCCCTGCCGCACCAGAGCGATACGCTGCACGGTTCCCTTTGGTTATGTGCGTGGTGGGAAATTGCAGGAAAGCCGCGATTACGACGAGCTTCTCGGCAGCCAGGTACAGGTTCTGGCTGTATTAAGGGTTTCCTCTGCAACGTGTCGTGAGAAAGCGTTTGAGTCCTCTAGAGGTAGCACCAAGCCTGGAGTCCCAGCTCGGCCATTACCCCCAAACTCGGTAGGGGTTTGCAAGGTTTATGGGGTAACCTTGGGGCAGGGAGGAGGTATTTCTGGGTCGAATTCTTGCTCTGATAGCAGAATTAAACCTGGATACCTCTTACCTCACAGATAAATGCCCTTGGTTGCCACGCTGTCGCATGCCCGACCGCGTGTGGCTCTTTGCGCCGACACGAGCCCGGCTACTGCCGCAGCGAAGCCCCCGGCGCCGCGCCCCAGCCAGAGCCACTCCAGCCTCGTGGGCTCCGAGCGACTCGGAAAGGGAGCGTTACCTGCTCCTCCTCGTTCTGTTTGGGAGCATTTGGGAGGGAGTGAAGCGGACGTTCAGCTTCTGAGGTGTGCTTGAGTCCTTTTACGTTAATAGTTGCTTTAACCTTCCCTGTCTCTTCTGCAGAGAAGAATCCTAGAATTAGGATTTTTCTGGAACACTACCCTCTGCTGCTTTTTGAGGGAAAGCAGGTGAACTTGCGTCAGCTGGGGAAAAATGCAAGTTAAACACTTTTTTTTTGAAGTAAGAAGTTTGCGCCTAGGAGGGGGAAATGCCCTTGGTTTGAAGGATAACATTAGGTGTATATATCCCAAACCAAATTAAAGATGCTAAAACTGCAACTGCCTTTTCCACAGAAGCGTCGTTAAATATGGTTTTTCTCATTTTTTTTAGAAGAGCAGAATAAATAACAGCAGCTGTGTATTTTAAAATTACGTTGTTAATAAAACCCTGATACATTTACATAAATGACAACATTAATGTACAATTAACAAAGCGTTGTAATATTACAGCAACAAAAGAGGACCTACGTATCTGTACAGATAGCTGGAGCAGCTACTTGAAAATATTTTCCAAGATAAAGCCTTTTGTGGTATTTTTTAGGCAGACCAGTGATAATTTTGAAGCACCTGTATGGCTTTCTGATAATAAATAGGGTTATTGAAGCTGGTGATCTTCAAAAACTGGCTGTGTCCCTAAAGCACAGCTGGCGCGTGCCCTGACCAACGTGCCTGTCCGCGTACCGAGCCCAGGTGAGTCGTTCGTGTCCTTGCATGCAACTCGCCTCTGCTGTAAAGCCCTTAAGAATGAGGCGATGTCAGATTTGGATGGGTTTGCTGGGAGATGCTGTAGTTCATCCTCCTTCCCTTCGTCTACCTCAACCACGTCTACATCGTGCTTTGGAGCTTGGGCCCAGCTGAGCCTCCTCCTTCCAGTGTGTTTAGTTACAGAATTAATTGTTGAATTTCTAAGAGGCAGTAATTCTCCACTGAGACCTCGGCTTCCTCTTCTCCTTCACCCACCTATAACAAATGAAAGCGTCTCGGGCAAATGCTTTTGGCAGGTGCCAACGAAGGTCAGTGGGAACAGCTGAAGGTCTTTCCTTAAAGCTGTTGCTAAGAGCAAGGTCTGTGTTTTTACACAACTAACCGCCTTCCTACGGTTGGGATTATTCAAAATAAAAAGAACCACACACAAAAACATTGCTTCAGACCCAGAACTGTAGATTGACCTGTCTCCTCAGTCAGCTAGAAGGCGGCCTAGAATGGGCCCTTGTGGACCAGAAACATCTGCCTGCTGCGAGCAAAGGGAAAATGTGAATCTTATGTGAATCTTGGGCATTTGAGGTGAGACATCTGGTTTAAGTGCTGCTGCCTAAGTGTTAGACTGCAGCCTACCTGCAGGAGCCGGCCGGGTGTGCGCTACGCCCAGCCCCTGCTGAGGCAGCCTGTCTGTGGAAACAGCATCCCACGGATGAGGCTGTGGAAGTGGAGACTACAGGTCAGAGCTTTTAATCCCAACTGGCTCCAGGGAGAGGCCAAACCATCAAGCGCTACGTCCCTCAGACTCTGAGGGAGATTTTTATTGCTATTTATGCTATTGGACACTTTTTCAGCATAGTGCTAGCTCCTGCTACACCTGAGTCTTTTAGAAAGCATCTTTTATGGTGTTGGGTCTCACAGATAATGTTCAGAAACAGGTTTTTAAGATGAAAGTGACTGGGACTATCAAACCTTAATAGCGAAAGGGTAAACAGTCTTTTTTTTCCCCTCCTCAAAATGGATCCAGATTAACAGACAGTATTAAAAAAATAAACCAATTCTCCCCTCCCTGCCCCAGCTTGGTTCTTCATATTGGGTTTAAAGAGTCATTTCAGAGTTGGTATTAGTTTCTACTCAGCTTTGAACATCTACAAAATCTCTCTCTCTCAAGGTGCAAATGGTTTGGGGGGAAAATTTATGTTGGAGTCTCTTGACAGTGTAGAGACCGGTGTTTATTACTACAGCGAAGTAGCTTGTGCACACCAGCCTTTGCGCTCAGGCAGGTGACTCGTCGGACGGGCAGTGGTCCGTAGGATTAGGGAACTCCTCCTACGCAGCCTTTTTACAAGTAAAACACCTACGTGTATGAACTAGGTGGCCATTGTGGTGTGTAGACAGACGTGTAAGACTACAGGTTAGGTGTTGGGCCTAGGTAAATCGCCTCGCTTCTCTATAGCCCTGCATTGTGCTTGTGTACATGGCAGCAGTGATGGTCTCTTCGGTTCGGGTTCTCCGCTTGCACCCGCAGTTCGTGGTCGCGCTGTGACAGTGTTTCTGTGACAGTAGTAGCACAGAGAAGCCAGCTCCCGCTCCGTCAGTGGGACGAGGCACAGCACCCTTGCCTAGGGGGTATCTGTTGCAGGGGACGTTCAGCAAGATCCGGAAGGCAAAGAGGAAAGCCACAGCTTTGCCTGACGACGCGTCCCCGCGCAGTGTGAAGCAGCGCTCCTGCCGCTGCCTTGTTCCTGCCTCACACCCTGGAGGTGACGTACACGGAGTGCAGGCGGCCGGCCAGGGCTGTCTGCAAGTCCCGCAGAGGGTCCAGGCCTTGCACTTTGCTGTTCCTGCTGTAGATCAGCTGTTTGAAGGAGTCCTGCTCTAGAAGAGAGCTCATGTGCTTGAGGAAGAAGCCTTCGCAAAAAGAGGCTAGTTCAGGCGCGTTGTGAATCTGCGGGAGAGAGGGAGATTGATTAGCCTTTTCTGTATGTCGCAGACCTGAAGGACATGCCTGAGCCTCTTCTCGTTTCTAGTGTGTTTCCCTTTGATGTTTTCTAAGACAGAAGAAGGACGGTAATAACAGTAGAAAAGCACTGAAGGTAGGACCAGGGATGGCTGATAATTTCTTTTGGTGCTTTTTGCGGGCACAGGTGTGCGCAGGGAGGCGTTCAAGCTCTTTAATTCCTTCCCCTGATGGCCTGCGCTCCTGCCTCTTCCTCTTAAAGGAGCAGAGCAGCTGGCTGCTGACGTGGCCAAGATACCTGTTTGGCCGCGCAGGCGGGGAGTTCGTGTGCCGTAGCGTGAACCGCTGCGCTGCCAGATGGCGCGCACAGCTCATGGCGGTAAGAAGATGGTTCCCGGGATGCAAGCCTAACTCCTAGAAAAAGGAGCTGAATGTAGGGGAATAGGAACGTGACACTTCTAAAGCACGTTAGGCGGATTTCTGGCTGTGATCTGGTTCCCTTTGCTTCAGAACCAGAGGGGGAAGCTCAGTAATAGGAGGACAATGAAACTCAAGGTCGGGATTAAGCACTGTGCACACACGCGCACGCGCAGAGCTGTTTCTGAGGACTTTGTGCAAAGAGTAATTTAAGGAAAATTACTAAAGGACAGTAGGAAATGCTCCCTGCCCTCTTTCTATCACTGCATACTGTACATTCTAGGTCCTGAAAGAAACCAGCCCGAGTTCTGTGGAAAAAAAATGGCCCAGCGTGAGAGGCAGGAATCGAAAAGGATCGGTGCGACACTACCCACGAAGTAAACAAGCCTGTCGTTACCAGCCCCTGCTGTAGTCTTTCTGCTTGTCTTTAAGGGATCTGCTGCTGCGGACTTCCAGGAGGGGCAGAGTGTTTCTTCGTGATTTAATTGATAACATGGATTATTTGCTACAGAGGCGAATATCTGTGTCACACAAAGGAGTACATGCTAGTTCTGGAGCTGTAAAGAATATGTTTTAGCAGCAGGAGTGCTAGGAAAGGGTTTACTTCTTAGCTGCTCTACTACTATCAGTCGCCCCTGCTGCTCTGAGGATTTGAGCCTCCTGGGCTTTGCTGGACGATGTTGCTGTATCAGCCAGCTAAGACGCCTCTCCCCTGCTCTGTAGGGACCTTGCATCAATTTCATACATGATTGCTTTAGACAAGAAAACATACTAGGGCTGTGCAGGACTTTACAGAGTGGAACCTGAATACATCTCCCTCGAGGCTGTGGTGGGGGTAGAGGTACCAGCACAGCAGGTGCCCGCTCCGTGCCTGTTGTATTTAGTTACCAAAACGAGACCGCAGGAAGCATACGTGCTGTTTCATCGGGATTCTTAAATAAGGCGGTTTGGTGTGTACCTTTGCATATTTATAGATGTTAACAGAGTTCTCCATGCTGATCATCTGGGCACAGAGGATTTCACAGTGTCTCTGGAGGCCGTCCAGTTGAAACAGGCTGGCAGCCGACAACAGCTATCAAGACAAAAGAGAAGCTATTTGAGATCATGAGCCTTGAAAGGCTTTTAGGGAAGGGAAAAGGACAGAACCGGTGATTTCCTCTCTTACCAACCTCCGACTCCCTGTTTTAATGGCTGAGGCCTCATGAGAGCAGAAAGACCGCTCAATGCCTAGCTAAGGCGACCGGCAGATTGCCTTTCTTAGCAAAAATATGCTTCTCCTGCAGGAAGTGCTTTTGTGCTACCTTCTATCACCATGATGTATGAGCTCCGGGCTGCTCAAAGCTCCCTCTCCTTTCCTCAGAACAAAATAAATAGTTGTGTGTAGTCTTTAGCTTAAAGCTTTAATTTCACCAGACTACTTGTGACCGAGCAGCATTATTGTAAAAGGGCCCATCTGTAACACAGAAGTGCTCTTAGTCCAGTCTTTGCAGCACCATCAGCTGCTCTGCAGAAGTTCAGCTTGAAATCAGTCGTTTCTCTACAATCTTAGACTTGAGGATCCTAGAGATCCTTTCCAACCTTAATAATTCTATGATTAATAATTCTATTATCTCTAGCCCCTTGGTGTCTGGCCTGCTGTGGGCACCAGAGCTGCTGAATCAGCTGCGCCGTTCCTGTGCCCCAGCACGAGCGCAGCACGCCTGCTTCCTTCTCCCAGGACAGAGGGGACGTGGTGCAAAGGAGGCTCCCACCCGCCTCTGGGTACCAAAAGCACTGTCATGATTTCCCTCCCTGCTGCTGCCTCCCCCCATCACAGCATCTCATGGACGTAACAAAACATGGTCGGTAGCTCTTTATTTCTGAGCAAGTGTTTTGAAACTTTGAAATGGGCTTAAAGTGTTAAGTATACTTTGGGATCGGAAGCTTCCTCTTATAGCTCCTGGATTTTGCCTTTCGAGCTCAGTTTGCGCCCCAGTGCACTTGGCAAGACTTAGAAGACAACACTCTCACCTCCAAGATATCACTGGTGGGAATTTCCATAGATTCTGTTCCTCCATAGTATAAATACTGCATCAGCATCTGAAATGGGAAGAAGGCCAGGCATGAAGCTGTTATCACTGAAGTCGCAAGGGGCTGTGAATGGCTGAGCAGATGGGAATCGCGCGGTATGCTGGCTCTCGCCTCCACTGTTGGCTTTTTTTTCCCCTAGTGTTGCAAATCTGCTGCTTTCTAATACTCTTCTTCCTTGGGCTCTGAAAAGGGCCCTGTTGAGGATTTTAGGCCGAGGGTGACAATGTGTCTCTGAGCAACACGAATGTCCTTGTAAAACAGTTCCTTGGATCCGGTTTTGTAAAGCCTTGCAGGCTGGTCGCACGCAGAGCTGCCAGCTAGCTGGAGCGCTGAAACTGCTGCGCCGGGAGCATGTGTGTCTCGGGGACCTCCCAGCCACTTGCCTCCCCTGCTGTGCTTCTAATCAGCTTCCAGCCCCTCACCAGGGCCAGAGGAAAGGACCTAATTGTTTGCAGGGAGAGCAAGAGGCAGCTTCTGCTCTTTGATCTACATGTGCGCACCCCCAGCTAACCCAGTGCTGTCTTATCTAGGGAGCGACTAGATTTGGTGTTGGAAAGGGAAGCCGTTCCAGTGTCCTGGGTGCTGTGTGAGAAGGGGTGGGGATTGCATGCTGTGCTTACCATTTCTCACTCTAGTGGTAATAAAACTAAGCTACTACTTTTAATATTACCTTATTTGTATAACAGAATTACGGGGGAGCAAAGCTGCTTTCCAGCAGAGCCCTGAGCAGAGCGCAGAGCTCTGGTGGCTCAGCGTTCTCCACACACCATAACTGAGATTGCTGCAGGATGCCATCATCTCCTTACCTTGTCTGATTTTATTTACCATCAGATTGTGTAATTCCATGAAGTATTTCACTGATTTAATTCTTTTTGATTTGTTGCTCTCTCCAGAGAAGCAAAAGCTTAGCTTTAGAAACCTTTTGATGTAAAAATGTTATTAAGGAGGCTTGTTTCAATCTATTTTTTCTGTCGTGGCCTGAGCTGCAAAATGTGGATGTCATCTATGCAACGCAGAACTTGTATAGCCCCTTGCAAGCAGAGCAAATCTGTTCTGGTCAACTTCATTCCCTCTACAGGCAATGAGGGTCCTGCGACCAACAGCTTTGCTGTGTCATTTGCTTATCAAAAGAGAAAAAGGAAAAGCCTCAACCCTGCAGTGGGACAGTTAGACCGCCTGTTCTGCGCTGCACATTTCCCTGTTCTGTACCTTTCTTCCAACTCTTATTCCAGCTTTCCAGATCTGCATTTCACTTAACTACCACACTTCACTGGCTTGTTTTTCTCCTTGGGTGTGTGTTAAGTAACCTGCTTTCTCTCCATTGTGAATGAACCTCCCTTCGGTCCATTAAATATAGAAACATCATAAAAGCAAAGTGCAATTCCAACTTTTGAGCCACTCTTGAAAGGGACACCGCTGATTTCTGATCAGCTGATTAGGATTAATATGAAGCCTGACAGTCTACGTGCTGTAAATAAATCTACTTTTTGCTTAGCACAGCCTGAAAATGGTATCTTAAAAGTACAAAACCACTTTCAGCAGACAGCCAGTCTCTCCGGCTTTACAGAAGGGTCAGCTGCCTAGGAAGGGAACAGGCTGGAGGTTTCTGCTTTAAGGTTGGTCCTGGCTGAAAAGTTTTGTCAAAGATCAGAATACTCCTGAAATACAAGTGCGGCGAAATGAACTCCATCTCTACTTACACATTACCTGCGATACTAAGCCTTGGCCCTCTTGGCTTCCAAGTACGTGAGAAGGTGAAAAGAGTAAAGCAAGGCAGAGTTACATACCTTGAAAATATTGTATTTCATATCGCTGATTTCAACGGTCTTGCTGCCATGGCTGTCGTGTTCTGTTTTATTGGTCATTAGCGTCTTAAACCTGAGAATGGTTTTAACAGATCTCTGTATTAGTGCTTCACATGCTCATTACCTATTGACAAACAGCCCAAGGAAGGGGAAAATAAAGATGCTTCCTCGCTCTTGTTTGCAGGTTGAAAATGGAAACATTTCTTTCAATTTAGTGACAGTTCAGAACTTCAGGGACAACTTAACCTGTAAATCGCTTGGCTCTGACCCAGTCCCACCCTGTAACAGTTGCAAAACACTGTTACTGTGCCAGTAACAGAGAAAGGAACGACTGCAAGTGTGCCAGGTCAGGGGTGAGAGTTCCAGGAAATCTGGAGCAAGCGTAGCTCTAGCTAGCAAACCGTGAGAGGGGGAAGGGAGGGGCGGTGGGTGGCTGGATATGTACACTCCAACTGCAGCGCAGGTGTTTTGGGGTAGTTACTGGTCGGTTAATGTCAGCAGAGCTCTGCAAACCTCTAACGCATACAAGGACTGTCTAGAAAACCACATCTTTACTCTCTTACTATTCTTAACAGTAGCAAAGATGATGTGGCTTGGTCCTGCAGACCTGAATTATGGTCTGGAATCGTGCCCTTAGCAGCTGCCTTACTGCAAAGGGTGACTGGCAGCTCGTCACACAGACGAGAGAAAGGAAGGTTTGGGCCTTCAGTAACACTTAGCTGTGGAAAGCGACTCACCTGTTAGATGCAGTCACCAGCAGGACTTTGTGTGCGTAAAATAGCTTTCCTTCTACTAAGAAAGTTACATCAGACATTTCTTTATTGTTTAGAAAGTGAGGATCTGGTAGGGTAAGAAAAAAGAAAAGGAGGGTCATTATTTTTTGAAACTGTGGATGCTTTAAAAAAAAACCAACCAATGACAAGAATGTCACCGTTCAGGTGAGAAACTTACCTAGCCGAGCTGGCAGTGTCTTTCGGATTTCAGGAATGCTGGGTATCGGACTGCTGCCGTAGCAGTGGGTGAAGATGGAGGCAAGCTGCTGATTGATAGAGTCGTTCTGTAAGGAGGGCGGAACAGGAATCAGTGGGCACTCTGTATCGACCAGGTTTCAAACGTGCCGTGTAACAGTTCGTCTGAGGCTAATAGCGACTGCACCCTACAGAATTACCTCCAAAGGGAGGGACAAGCGCGCGGTCTGAACAAGCAGAATGCTCTCGGCAACAGTTGATGGGCCAACCTCTGTCAGGGGAAAGAGTCCACCAGCAGAAGCTCATCCTTCCACTTGCTCTGTAGCACGTAAGCCCCCTCAGCAAGATTTGATTCATTATATTAGCTCAGTGTCGGATACCAAGTTCCAGTTCCTAGTCTGCAATTGGTTTTAGTTAGCCAGTTTTATCTCTTCCTTTTAATTTAAAGGACACTTACGGTGTATGTTGCAGTGACCAATTATGGGGAGATCAAGAGCTGTACATACTCCTCAGCTTCCCCTGTTTGTGCATTTCAAACGTATCCCGCCTACAGTCAGAAGGCAGGCATCCCCCTCCTCACATGGAGGACAACAGCCTCTTGGAGGAGAACGTGGTAGAGACCGAGCGAATTTATCTGCAAAATGGGACAGCTAAACTATGTACCATGGATCAAATCCATTCTAGACATGCCTTGAAAAGCAAGGGGAAGAAAAACCAGTCTCAGGCAACCTTTAAATAAAAGGAAGAGGTAGAAGGAAAATGTCGCTGAACAAAGGCATTGTTCAGAGAACTCCTAGAAGACACTGAGAGAACCTGAACTGCCCAGTGCTGTACTGGTAACTCTTCCTCTTACATTCACATCATTTCAAAAGCCAGTGGCTGAACGGGCCTTTAACAGAACAGCTTTCACGTCTGCTGAAATTAATGCCTTTGCGGGCTGGAAATGAACTGAGCTAAATGCTATCAGGGCCGTTCTCATACCGTAACTCATTAGGGACTTCGCACAGGCATTCACGTGTGCTTGCTGTGCGCTACCTTCTCCAATAGCAAAAACCAAACCACTTGATTTTGATGCTGTTACAAAACTCATAATTACTTTGCTGGTTCTGAGGATGTCAAACATGAGCTGCAACCCTTCATTAACCAATTCTTCATTGTAGTCCTCTTCCTTAATGGTGACGAATTCCCGTAAGAGGGTCTGTACGACTGAGTAACGGGACTGGTAGAAGGTTGTCCGTAGTGACTCGATCCACACGTGGAGCTTCCATGGGACTCCTGTAGCCACAGCAAAAAGGGCAAAGATGATGATTTGCTGAAGCACCTGTGAGTAGATGGTTCCGCTGCTATTACTAACACTTAGCGGCACTGAACTACATCTTTACACGCGCCCTAACAGCTGATACATTTTTGTCTTACTATTAAAGGTGACTGAACTGGGTCACTGACAGATTAAGTGCTGTATCTACAACAGCAAAGGATTGGTACCAGGACCAGAAGTTGGAACTTTCTGCTGATTCTAAGGACCAGAACCTCCCTATTGTGTATTTAAGCCTCTCGATTAGTTAGAACTACAAAATAAATTTGAACTGAATCCATGAGAAAACCCAACCCTATGCAAACATGGCGTGAGGTCTTTTCTTCTGGTTACCTGTAACAGTCCAGACACACAAGCTTCAAAGCTTCTCTTTCCTACCTTCAGAACAGATCTGCTCTTTCACCTTAAATGACTGAATCGCTGATGTTCTCTTTGGTTTTGAGACCAGCCTCTTTCTTTAACACTGAATTTCAGGTGTCAGAGTATCTGAGGAAGGGACGTGGCCTTTGCTGTTAATACTTGGGAACAGAGGATCCAGCCAAAAGTAAGGGACATCCTCGATCAGTGGGAATTTGCAAAGAATTGTGAGGAGCCTTAAACACTTTTTAAATTAAATTAGACAGCTAGTTTCCCATAAGCTTGGGATAGCTTTGCAGTTGGGTTTACAGATTCTTCTCCAAGTGAAAGGGGTAGAGGAAAAAGCTTTTAACACCTTAACAGTGCACAATGCTTAAAATAAACACCTTACCAAGTGCTCTGAGCTCCATGGTGATGTCTACGTAGCCGTGCTCAGCACTGTAATACATGGCCTCCTGCAGAGCCTTCATTCTGGTTTTACAGAGCCTGACTTGCCCCTCGCTGGAGCTGCCCTGGCTGGAGGTGTCACTCTCCACTCCCTCAGCTAAAATCTCCTCCAGCGAGAGGACATCTCCCTTCAGTTGTTGGGGCTGGGTCAGGAGCTTGCGCAGAACGTTCCTGAGGAGGAAGAAGAGATATCACTTATTAATAAATGAAATATCAACAATTCAGACAGGGCTATGGTGAGTTGGGTTTAGGGATCTGGCTTAGGAAATAATAATTTCCTTCCAAAAGACAGACAGCTGGCAGATACGGAGCAGTATTTAAAACGCTCGTCCTTCCCTATTCTGTGTTCCACATTGAAATTGATGCCCTGGTAGGAAGGGCAAAAGAATGGAGTATGCTCGGGTACCTTAGTGCTACCAGGGCGTGTTTCAGAGTGTCAGGGCAAACTGGTTTGTACTGCAGTCCATACTTTGGCATAGAAGCACGCTTCCTTCCGCCAGACCTCAGTGTGGTAACATCTGAAGCTCTGACGTAAGATTTACCAGAGAGCATCTGTTAGAACCCTCGCTGTTTTCCCAAATGCCCATCTCCAACCAATTGTTATGTTGTTTTAGTCAGACTCGCTTCCTGTGTCAGTAAACAGAAACCATTAAAAAAATGATATTTCTGCATCACCAAATCCAGGGAGAATTATTTTCGCTTTGGAATTTCACACAGCAGTTGCAAGGAGGAGGCTTGCTTGTTTGTGTCCAGCCACTTTAGAAAGCTTGCCTCCCTGGTGTCCTACAGGCAGCTGGAGCCATCTGCAGCAGTCGCTCCCCATCCCAGCATGTCCACCCGAATGCTCAGCTGTGACACTGAACTGCCACTAGCTGGTGCTCTCTTTGCACCCACACTACTCAGTATGAATTAAAAAAAACGTTAATTTTGTGCTTTAGGATCACCCTGCCCTCTCCGATTGGAGAATAAGCCTTCAATTTCACAGTTTGCACGGTTAGAAGTTGCAGAAGACTGTGGGAGGAGAACAGAGCTGGGAACAGAACCGTGTTTGTGTAGTTCTGCACTGTAAATAACCGCATTAGGCCATTCCAGCTTTGCAGAGTTTGGGCCTTATTTGAGCTTGGGATATTTTCCCCAGCGTATCCAGATGTGCGATGTACCTGGAGGCGCAGTTCTGGCACCGCTGCAAAGCACAGCTGTGTTCAGCAAAGGTGGTAGCTACTATTTGAGATGCTACTGGAAGGGCCAGCTGTACTGCTGTAAGACCCTGCGGCTCACTCTCAGCCCATCGACACGGGCGGTTTCAGGGCTGTTTTAATTGGCTTGTTACGCTAACATTTTCTTCTGGGAACAGAAGGATTTCTGGATGAGTTTGTAAGTAATGTCTTATTTCTAAATAACTACCCTGAAAACAGGGTTGGAAAGCTCAGGTTGGCTCTTCAGCATTTTAATGACTGATCTCTTGGTCAGCCAGCTGAAAACCAGAGGTGCAGTCAACCCAATTCTGCTGCAGATTATTTCTGCAGTCATTAATGCAATTAGATTCTGTCTCAGAACACGAACCACAATCTCATAAGGTGGAACTTAGTCTGCTCACGTGTGGCCCAGAACCAGCTCCTCACCGTTAGTGCTGCAGAGCTAGGCCAGAAAGTGAGAGAATAAGAAAAAGCAAGCAAAGATCTCTCTCTTGTATTTTGTGCTTTTGACTAAAATATAATCCCTTTCTTTTATCAAAGTTATAGCTGCTGAATAACAAAAGCCTTGCATCATTTTTTTCTCAAAGGGATGTAACAGAGAGCAACTACGAGTTTAAAGAATCTTTTGGTTCCCCAAAATGCTCAAAAGGCGCTACCTGCGTCAGAATCGGAATAGTCTGAGAAACTGCACTGCACTAAAACCGGGTGCTATCGGCAGAGTCAACACCACGAGGATTTGGGTATAGGACACACAATACAAAGTCACATAAAAGTACCTACAGCGACAGCCTTTGGCAAAAAAAAAACCCTGTTCTGAACACGACTGGAGCTTTACCTGTGCCCGTGTGCAGCCGAGTGACTGAAGCAATTCATATCTTCATGAAGCGATGAAGACACACCGTTGACTTCCAACATACTCAGGAGTGGGTCGGCACCCCTGCTGAGCAATAAGCTGACCAACTCGTAGTTCCCTAGGGAAAAATGGAGAGAAAAATAATGGTGATTCCATGTCTATTACCTCTTTGAAAGCATACAGCGTAGGACTGGTAACAGACTGTACCAGCAACTCTCATGCTACCAAGGCTTTCAGAGCATCCTGCAAGCATGCACGAGGCTTTGTAACATCTCCGAGAGAGAAACTGAATCACAAAGCACTTAAAGAACACGCAGCTAGCCAGAGGGAGACTGAAAAGAGAATTAAACTGGTCTGGCGCTTCCAACACGCACCAGCAGAGATGTACGCAACCAGCTAACTAGGAAGAGAGTCTTGGCCCTTCAGCTGGTGGATGAGGTTAACAGAGAAGGCTGGACGGGCGCTGCTCTACGCTGCACGTGCTGACCACAGCTTCATAAAACCACCCCGCAGACAAGTATATCGGTGCAGTGTTGAAGAACACTTTTAGGCTAGCCCAGACTCGTTCACAGAATGCTAAACTTGTCTCATGACAGTTAGGTAGAAGAAATGCAGAATTTTACTTGTATTTAATAAATTAATAAACCTAATTTCTTTATATAGCAGTTATTTTTCCCCAGGCTGAATTGAAACTTGTTAATTTTTGCATCTGGAAGTTATTTAGATCCAGGACATGCCTAGACTAGACAGTAGCTGGTTTACGTTTCTCGACAGCGCCCAGCGCAAAGGAGTTGTTTCAGTCAGCTTTACTATGGGGGCTGCTGCGGGGAGGTAAGTGTTGGGCCTAGGTGCAAAAGCAGACGCCCATTTAGTGCCCATCAGGCTCTTGCCACGTGACGACAGCTGGTAGTCGCTGCCAGCCCTGACGGGGATCCTACCAGTGCAGGAACTGTAGCGTGCTAGTGTTTAGAAATGAAAAAAAAAATGCTGACTTTTTGGTAGCCAGCTCACCACGCCACTCATCGGATCTCTCCTCTACCCACAGTACCTTAGAATGCCGTGCAAAGTGACTCCTAACACGTTTTACAGACACCGGACCCGCGCGTGAACCGGTTGTGGTTATTGTGTGGTAGCAAGAGGCAGAGTGCGCTGAGGCTGCGCTGAGCTTACCTGCTGCTGAAGCCAGCTGAAGCGGAGTCTCAGCGTAGTTGTCTTCCCCACTGTTAACGGCAGAGCCCTCAACGTGGGCACCAGCATCCAAGAGCAGCTGCAAGAGGCACATGAAAGACACGGAGTTGAGAAAAGAGCAATTCAGAAAGACAAGACAGAAGAGGCTGTGTTCGAAAGGAAAACCAGTAGATTCATAGGGAAGAGCCCATGCGCACAAATGGACCATCTCAAAGGCTAAAGCAAAATACCTATTGCAAGCCAAATTTCTCTCGCGTTTCCTCACTCAGCCTAGGGCTAAATTCTCCGCTTGAATGCCAATCCCGAGCTTTCGTATTTTCTTTTGCTTTACGGTGCTTTCAATAGCGAGTTTGTGCTGGAAAGGTGCTCAGCTGGCAGCTTGGAGGACATCACCTACTATTTTTATTAAAATCTCCTTTATGAACACGGTTTTGCAATTGTAATTTCCCAATTCTAAAGAGCTCTGCAATCAGAGCTTCTCTTCAGCGCAGGAAGTCCATCCTATTTAGCTTCACGCTGCGCTCAGGAAACGGGGTTCCTCCAGGGAATTAGCCCTGGAGGCCAAACATACCTCGCCGAGCCTGCGTGAGGAGGCCCTGGCAGCTGCAGTGATTTGCCACACACAGAACCTGCTTTCACTGAACGCACCGAGCTGCTCACAAGGGAAATTACCCCCCTCGCAGATGAAGGCGAGAGGGTTACAATGTGATGGGGACCCTTTATGGCCAGGTAGGGCTGGCAGACGGCATCAGGGCACCCAGAGCACCGCTTGCAGGTGCAGGCTGGTGGGCGAGCCCTGCCTGCGTGTGCATCCCCAGCGCTCGGCTGCCGGAGGCTCCTGCGCTGGCCGTAGGAGTCCAGCTGGCTGTATTCCATGCGAGCATTGCATGGTAGACCTTAACTGGAAAGGCGATTTTTTACTCCGATTTCAGCAAGAGCTGGCATCTACCCTTTTAATAATAGTTGCCAAATTAAAAAAAAAAAAAAAGTATGCAATCTTTAGAAGTTTTAACCAAACTACAAGAAACAAACACCGTGGGTAATGCAGTCCATCAGGAGCTTTGATATGCTTGGCTGCATCTCCTGAGAGAATCACGCTCTTATCTCACACGTAAATTAAAGCTGTCCGACCTCTGTAATGCCAAAGGCTGCCCTGGCAATTTGCCAGGTGGCATCTCATCTTTGTAATTATTTACAAATGTACACAAACAAAAATGAGCCTGCGCAGCCTTCATTCGCCTACATATTCCCGCCCCCTTTAGCAGAAGGTAAATTAAATTCACCAGCAATTGATTATCTCCTGTGATGAGTCTTGAATTTCAGGTAGGGTTTCCAGGCCTCCACCCCATTCTGCTTCCCCCCCGTGTTAACTCCACAGAAAAGGGAGCAGGAAGGATGAGAGAGGCTCAATTCCCACGACAGCTTAAGTCTTGTTCACGCAATTCTCAAGGATGATAAAGGAAGTTACAGATGATTTGCTGCCATTAGAGCAGAAATCGGCATACACTGAGTTTTTGCACATGTAAATGTATAAACCAACTAACATCTGATGTCAGAAAGCATCCTGATCAAGCAGTCTACCTGTAACCACTCCACACGAAGCAGTAATTTATCTAATACCAAAGAAATGATTGTGCAGCATTGCTCTGGAAGTGGTAAGCCTTGGACTGAGACCGAAACCAAACAAAAATAAGGAAACATGCTGGGTTTTGTTATCAAGGCCTCGCTAGGAACTACGCCATCAATTCACAGGTCTGCAAGAAAAGCATCGGTTACATTCTCCTCATTTTCCAAACATACAATTTTTCACTGGTTTCTTAGAAGGCTTCCATCAAACGGCACGTGGAGCCTGCGACGGACCCGGGCACAGGAAGCCTGACGGCGAGGGTGCTGCCCCGCACTCAGCTCGCAGGGCTGCACTTCAGCCCCTCTCTGTCTCCTGTAAAGCTCCCCAGCCAGGGGATTTCTCTGCTTACCTGAACAACAGAGATGTGCCCATGTAGCACAGCGAAGGTGAGGGCAGTCCAGTGCCGGCTGTCGGGATGGACTGAAGGGTACCGTGGAGAGGTGCTGGGAACCTGCGAGAAAGGAACCAGGTTAATTACTAACCACTGCAGTCTCTGTCTGCCATAATCTTTAGGCTTGTACATAACTGGCTTTTTTCTTTTTAAGTGACATCCCCAGGGAATGGTAACTTAGGCCATTTAGAGAACACTGCCAGCACTAGTCACTCTGCCCAATCCCCTGGGCCTTTTTAATGGGCTTATTGGTTTCTCCCAGTGGCAGCTCTTCCAGGAGGGAGGCCCCTTTATCCCCACCCATGCCTATTAGACTTGCCGATGCCAATCATAATTGGAGCCACTGAGCGCTCCAAGAGGTTTTGAAGGTTTTCTTCCCCCCTCCCAAATCCCTGAAGCAATGGGTTCTGAAAGGAGTGGCTTGCTCAGAAGCTTCCAGAAACGAAGCCCTCAGTTGCTAGAAGAGATTTCATAACTGCTCTTGTTAGTTAACAGGTGAATAATTATGGGGGGAATGTCCCCTATTACTCACTGGTATATCTAAATTTGCTCCAGCATCTATAAGCATTTGGACCATGGCTTCATCTCCAGCAGCACAGGCGTACATTAGCGGGGTCATACCCTTCAGGAAAAGGAACAAAAAAGAAGTTACCTCTCTATACCTATCAACAGTGAAACAGTGACCGACAGGGCAAGCTGGAATCTTAACGTACAGAAGAGCGTGTGTGCAGGCGTGCACGTGTGTAGGGACAGCGTGAGCGTATGCTCAAAACGATTTGGTTTCAATGCAGAGCGGGCACAATGCGCTAGTTCTGGAAAGTGACGAGGACAAAACGTCATGGGACAAGATTGCAAGAAGGCAAAAGGGATCACTGAAAATCCCAACCGTGTATTGTCCGCAATCCTTCAGCTTTCTCAAGGCTGCCAAAAAAGAAATACCATTTCTTGGATCATTTGTGGCCAGATGAAGCAAAAGCAGAAAACAACACAAAAATAAAAAGATGAATTTATTTGGCAACTTATCCCCATTGCTAAAATCCTATTTGCTGTAATATTTCAGCATTTCAATCCCATAAATCTCTCTCCTTCTCTCTACTTAACCAGCAAACCATGACGGCTCAGAGATGAATTATGAGACAAATGAGCCTTACTTACAGAGTTCATTCCAGAAGTAGCCAAGGACAGAAAGGAAATGGCCTCGTAAAATCCATTCCTGCTTACGCCCTACAGCCTTACCCCCCCCTTTAATTATTATTGTGAGCATTCGAATTCTTCCCAGGCGGCATCTCTGTGGCTCGCTGTTTAATACTACATCTTTAGAGACGGACACGTATCGTAAAACAGAATTAACATCTCACACCGAGGAGTTCTATCTTTTATCTGCAAAGGTGTCTTTTCAAAACAGCCACAATCCCAGCCTCCCTGCATCTGAGGCAGTTACATTCGCAAAGATGTTTCAGGGGCGGGGAGGGGGATGATGGGTTTGGCTTCTGGGGGCCTCGGGAGGATCCACTCTCATTATAGACAAGTAAACTTAACTGGGAATTCAAAACTAGGGTCTGCAGGCACAAACCCTGCCACAGTCAGGGTTCTAAAACTAACAGGTTTGTATAGACTTAGCTTGCCTTGTTTTCTAATATTTTAAAAATTATTTTTAATATCAGTTTTGCATTCCCTGCTTGTTCCTCAGTACGCAACGGGAAGAACAGATTGTTTTCCTAAACACCTCAAATCCTGCGACACCAGAGCGCCGCTTGGCACCCGCTAGAAGCGAATACAGGGTCCTGCTCCAACCTCATGTTTCTGAAGACACGTTCCGAGTTCTCTCCCTCGCTCTAAAGATACCCCCATGCACATGCGGGTGGAAGGGGGTTGGACACGCTCGCATTCTGGGAGCGGTCTAAACGTGAACCTGGATCTAAAGCCTAGATGTTAAATTAGTCCAACGGTTCTGTCTATTGTAGGATTTACAACAAAAACTGTTGCGGTACTTGCCAGGTGAGAGATGGTCACACCTGGCTGCGATGCCTCAGAGGTGCCTGCCTACTGTGCGCTGTCGTAAGACTGACTCATCGGGAGCTAAAGAAATCAAGATATATAAACTGAGCTTCACCAGGTGCCAGTGGTAAATGTCCTGTCCTACAACAGGACCCAGAGACCTGCTTTCTGTTGCCGTGCCTATGTCTGTTGTCCCAGGTTTGGGTATACTGGCTTTAGCTCTTTTCTTCACAGAAAGGGCAAAAGCAGCTGGCTGTGAAGTTCAGCTTTGGTTTCGTATTCCAGCTACGGCAGAGTCACTGCCAGAGCTTGGATTTAACGCTTCTGTGATGGGTAGCGCAATGGAGGACAGCTGCTTAGCTGCAGAGATGAGTTGCTCCAGAATCACTTAAATGGAGAATTTCAGAGCAATAACATCTCCAGAGGGAGCCTGTCCTGCCCTCCTCCGTCAGTGCCAAAACACTGCTTTTGAGACACGGGAGCAGCATTCTGCGAAGAAGAGAGAGCCGCCAGCACACCGCGACCCTCCTGTTCGCAGTAGGACTGGCTACCGGATGACAATGAGACCATAAATAAGTGACAGCAGAAACTCCTCAAACCTTCCAATGGGTTGCCTACAGAACGCGGGGTCTTTAGGCGTACAAAAGCCACAGAGCTCCCAGTTTGCTGGCTGGCTGAAGAGAGGTAAAAAACATCCCGCTGTGAGGAGTGATGGTCTCGGCACCAGCATCTTTGGTGTTAGGATAGCAAAGCTCACAAAGCAAAATAATCCGTTCTGAGAAAACAGAAGGCCCAAGGCTACAGAAATAGAACTGCAAAAACTTATGAAAAGGAAATTAAAATAAGTAAGCAGCAGACCTTCGTAATATAAATCTGCTCCCTTTAACACTTCAATTAAGTCAGCGTCGAGGGCACCTGGGATGTGATACCCCACCTCTGTGACCACAAAGCTCCTTGTATTGGATATGTAAACGAGGGAACTACATACCCAAATATAAGCCTGTGCACGAGTAGTTTCTGCTTGTATTTGTGCATACATTCACATTTCCTTTAAAACTGCAGGATGGTGGAAAGTACCACGGAAGATGTGCCGGTTTCAGACTTTAGTCTGAAATGCCACTGCAGCAAAATGCTGCGTGTGAGAAACCCTCTCTATTTGAACGTAAGTCCTTCCTGCTGCTGAATATCCTATTGTTTCTGAGACATGACAGCTCATTCTCATTGCTGTGACAGCTATAAGGAGTGTTTATTTGGGAGAGGTTTAGATTGGTTTTATTTTTTAATTAAAAAGGTTATTTAAATTAAAAGCTAATTCAGTGCACTGAACGATGCCCTAGAGAACAGACTCTGGTCTTACTTGATGGGACTGACAGCACAAGCAGAAGCACCTAAAGACTCCCCAGACTACCAAATCCCTGCGGTTCAATGCAGCTGAGCGGGGAGAGATAAAAATGAAAAAACAGATGCATCAGCACGACGAACTTTCAACAAAGCTAATACCGACCGATACCAACAGCACTGGGGTTCTCGGAGGCGTTTCTGATACGCCAGACTGTACTGAGAACGTGTAGCTCCACACAGGCAGCCCGTAAGCCATCAGGCAGTAACGCCTTTTGGTCACTCATCGCTGACCCAGCCTGGATTCGCGCTGTTGAACCAGAAGAGAGTGTCGCTGGGAAAACCCACTTTGTTTTGACATTGTCTTAGCATTAAGACAACACCAGACTTTCCATTCGCCGCCAGCGTATTAACCTGTCTTCGTCAGTGCCTGAGAGAGGCCGTCCAAGGAGCAGGCCTACATTCCAGCTGATAAAGAAACAATTCACTCCAGGCTTTGCCTGGCTTTTAGGGGCGTTATTTTTGTGTCTTTAATGGATCCATTTTCAGACTAAAACACAAGCTAGAGTTAGAAAAGCCTAGGAGAGAGGCAACTAACACGACCTCGCGTATTGATTTGCCACGCAGAAAGGAACATGCAAGCTGTTCATGCAAACAATTTTTATACGGCGTACCTGATCATCCATGGTGTTAACCCCGTCAGGTCCCAGTGCGTCGATTGCTTGGTTGATCAGATCCGTCCTCCCACAGTTTAGCATTCGGAAACCCAGATCCTGCTGGAATTTTTCAGTAGCAGCCTTAGCATCCAGTCTCCGGAAGGAACTAAAGCAGCACTCAGGTCTGTGAAGAACAGAATAATTTCTGGATATTTTTTAAAAATTTTTTTTTAAAGCCCCAGCTCCTAAGAAATCAGGGTCATGAATTTTCATTATTTTACCTATCGTATTCCATCCCTACTGCACAATCATTTCTGAAAAACCTGGCTAACTTCACTCACACTGAAGATAGAAGTTTTAGTTCTTAGAGAAAGACACTAAGTTCACGTAAACACTGCAAAAAATATTTTCAAAAAGGTGTGCAAGTGGAGAAACCTTGTCGGTGCCCTCCTCCGAGGAAAAGGCAGGGAGAAATCCTCATTCCTGGTCAAAAGTGGTAGTTTCCACCCAGCCCTTCACTACAGCTGGTGGGTCTGGGCCAGGCACCGCTCCTGCTACATCTTATCCGGCAGAAGTGAAAGGGGGTGCTGGAATATGCCCGAACCACGATGGGCAGCGAGCGACCGGGGTTACTGCAGCAGCGAGGTTATTGTGGTGGGGCCAGTCACAGGCTGCAGACCTGCAGCAACCGGGTTTCCTTAGTTCTGCTTCTCACAAAACCCCCCACCAAAATCTGGCTGCTTTCAGTAATTAGCTGTATATATTTTCTATACCATGTTTGTATTTTCCCGCTTGTTATAGGATAGCATCCATCAAACGTACACAAAAACATACTGCAAGGTGAAGAAGGAGATGGAGAGAAAGTGATCTAATAAAATACCGGTGTAGTTCTAGGATGAAACAATTATGCTGTCGGTCTATCAGACTAGGTATTATTTTGACATAAAAGGCATTTCTGAAAGAAGATAACAATTCTTTTCTGGGAGAAAAAAATCAAAATAAAAATGTGAAATAAAAATCAAATTCGGGGAGTGGAATGTTCTCAACTTCTTTTTAATGCCCCAGTAAAAGGAAGCGTGTTGACATTTCTATGAGGCTCTGTTAAATCCTTAATCTTTAGATGACTATCAAATGACCTTTACTCATTTGGAAGGAGCCCAGGGATTACTGTAAATCCTCTGGTTATCTGCTCAGGGACTTCTGAATTCCAAACCTCTAAGGGTATCTCCTTTGTTGAAGAAACGTTGCCAAACTGGAGGTGTTCCCTATCTCAGCTGGGCACTGATATGGTCAGCCCTTTGATGTTATTTCAGGGTGAATGCCTTCTCTACTAGTTGCCTGGTTTTCAACACAGGCTCTTGTGCAAACTCTCAGCAAGTCAGATATCAGCCTGCCAAGTTCTTTTGCAAAATGAGATTCTTTCAATAAGGCTAAGCTCTTCTGGAAACTTGGTATGGCCTGCCAGGTAAGTAAAACGCTCATCACTTCGTGTAGAAGATTCAAGACGAATTTTAGTCAAGTTTCAATTCAGCTGGTCATCTTTTAATGCTCCTGAACTTGCCTTGATGGTGGATGACAAATGGTGAGCAGATGCTACGAACAATATGCTGAGTTAACAAAGATCCCTCCGCAGCCTGGTGACCAGTCACACTGTACTGGGGAAACCAGCATCTCACCGCAGCTGCTTTCAGAGGGGAACTACATCAGGGTACAATTGGGGAACAGTCAGCAGGGAAGCAAAGTACCAGTCTTGGAGTCAGTAGCTCTTTGGAGATACATCTGCAAATAAAATGTGTCTCTGAGGCAGCCGAGTACATCAGAAGACAAGATCTCTGAAGCACCCAGACACTCGATGAGGACACATCCAGTACAGAGCACAAGAGGACAGTAAGGCAAAAGGCTTAAAGCTAGACACATACAAATCTCAGGGCTAGGCTAGTCCATTAATAATCTCGTTCTGCTAAGGTAGTTGGTGCAGTATTGTGATGCTACAATATTATGTAGAATGTGATGCAATGACTTTGTATAATAATGATGAGAAGGAGAAGCATCTATGCAAAAAAAGTGAAGTACAGTGACATCCCTTGAAATCCAGTGACCTTCAGAAAATAGAGGTTTCTGGAGGAATGATACCTCTCTCTGCATATCGCTTCTGTTTTACTAACAGGCACGATTCCACCCAGTGCTATTTACAGGCACTGTCGGAGCAAGGGTGGTGGGGGGACAATTCACCGACGAGCCCTGCAGAGCAAACAGCAAAACACAACAGTTGCACAGAGCTGTCAGAGAGAGCCAGCAAAAAGGTGGCCGGTGGTTCTTGGTGTAGAGCTGCCAGGAGGCAGCTGTCAGGAGGCCAGCTCACACGCAAGAACTTGAAGTTATAATTTGTGAGCTTTACTCCTGGGGGACCTGCAGGCTCAGCCCATACAGAAGTTACCGTACGCTTGCTGTTCTGTAGCGGTACCTTGACAACATGCTCTTCTACCATAGATGCAAAGTAGCTTTTTCTTTTAGAGTGTGATAAAAGTCAGAGCATCCTACAAGAGCTGGCAGGGACAGAGCTCACATACGCACAGCTGCTGTGCGGCAGCTGTAACCTCAGCAGGTTTTCCATGGGTGAGTTGTTATCCTGTGGAGAAGAGAGGCAACCTCTTGCACGCTTCCTAGAGTCAAGCCCATGCTCCTGCAGTTGCTCAGGTAGCAGCTCCCACGTACGCCCAGCTGAAGAACTGAAGGTGGACGGAGAGACATCGGGGAGGCAGGGCCCAGAGAGCCGGGACAGGGATAGGGCTGAGGTCCTTGTTTGGGAAGGGGTAGCTTGATGAGGGAGCAGGAGCCTGCTGTGCTCTTTGGGTTTCATAAGCAGTGACCACCACTACAACTACTAGTATCGAACCTTTTAATAACAGGTGGGAAAGAAACACAGTTCTCTGCAATCTAGCATTTCCCCACTTATATTATTTCACCAGCAAGAGTTGAGTACTGCAGATGTTTATAAATCATCTGGCAGACATAAACTGAAAGCATCCTATTAGAAGGCTTCATCCACTAAGACATAAACAGTTTTTGCGGAAGCCTATACTGCCCAAGCAGTCTGTGTCAGAGAACAGATATTAGAGGTCTGAATTTCAGGTTATACTAATTATACTTTGTTCTTCTGCACAACTCCTCTTTCAGGGATTTCAACATACCCTTCCTGATGCATCACCCCTGCAAGGAACTATCATTATATGACTTTTAGCCTGTGCATCATGAGGAAAAGCGGGCTGTAATTTGCCTATAGTCACAGAGGGACCCAGGGATAAATTTGGCTTCAGTTCCAAGATTTCCTTTTCCCCTAAATGTGCTCTAAAGGCTGGATACAAATGACTGCCTTAAAGGATCATATCATGGGCACGGGAAATGAGGCACTGCTCTCTCCTCATGTTTTTTTTTTTCAGTTAGTTTAAATCTGTCATGCAGCAAGAAGACAATGCTCTTTCCCTCGTACCATACATCACAGAACACCCTTAGACCTCTGAAAATAAAACTCAGGCAAGACAGTTCAGAACAAAGACCTGATCAAGCTTAACTTTGATTTTTTTTGTCCTTTACTACAGAGATGACGTTTATTACTTTAGAGCAGAGGTTGATTCACCTGCAGGGAAGGCACACTGCGTATGTCCCTACGGAGGAACAGTTTGGTGAGGTAAAAGGTAGGAAAGAATCTTAGTTTTCTTACAGAATTGCCTTTCTTTCTGTAATAACAACAAACTGGACAGACACCTCTAACATACTCCTTCCCTAGGCTAGTACTGCTAACCCTTAACAATCCAGCCATTGAATTATCTTATGCCTGAATATCCCGCATGGTGGGGCTGAGGCCCTCTATACCTGCTTTTCACTTTTATTTATTGCCTACATTATTTTGGACTTCCTGGGTTTCTCTTGAGACCTTCATTTCATAGCTGTATCATCATGGCTTCAGTTTTCAGTTACTGAGATGAACCCCATTTTCACAAAGGCTGTCTCTAAGCGTTTCCTTTTAGCTCACATAAGTGGCAAATCAAGCACCCAAATCCCCGCCTTCTTTTTTGTTTGTTTTTTAAGGTATACAATCTATAAAGTAAGGGGCTACCTGTGCTTTGTACATTAATGCACATGAAAAACAGTGCAGCGAGAGGGTGGGATGCCTTTGAAGTGGAAGGTTTGGATTTAGTTTTGAAATCAAAAGCTTTTCTAAAGGAGAGACTGAAAGAAAAACCACGGAACTGACTGGAAGTACTTGTGATTAGGTCAGTCTTCTGGGGTACTGTTCATCAAAGAATTTCAAAGGTTTTGGCAAGCATTAGGCACATATGTAAAATTAGTTTAGCCCATATGAAGCTGCCTACACTAGCACCTACCCTCCACACGTTAAGCCAGAGTAGCCTGTGCTTTAACTGACACAGAGCACACGTACACTGGCAGAAAAAAGGCAGAAGGAAAGTGTTCCAGGAATAAGTGTACAACTACCGCTTTGTGGACACCAAGTCCAAGCTCAGCTGCTCCCTCCCAGTCTGAAGCCAAGGGGTTTAACCAACCGCTGAGGATCATCTGTGGAACTTTACTTTTAAAAAGACTGGCAGCACTCTCAGTTGGTCAGGTACCACGTCTCAGGAGAAAGGCAGGAACTGAGAGCTGGGAATAAGACTAGGAGTCAGCGGCAGCCACCGAAACATTCAGTCATCTAATTGCACCAGCGTGCTCGCCGACTTATTTAGCTTCGCGTTAGGTTTTGCGGGTAATAAGCACTACCCTTCAATTCACAAATGGGGAGACAGAGATGCAGCAAAAAGCAAGAGCCTTTCTGGCCGCCAGAAGGAAAAGGTAAAAAGCAACAAAACCGGATGCAGGAGTCCTGATTAAAAGCCTCTTGTTGCTTTTATTGTTCATGAAAAAATAATTCTAAGAGTAAGGGTATATTTTTATCTTTTCAGGTGATCATTTCATCACTTAAGACCAGGAGAAAGTATTATTTATTGTTATTAATGTGTCCCGCCCAGTCATTTATCCTAAAGATATACGAGGGAGAAAATTCACTCAAGAAACAAGAATTTACCTTATACTAAACTTCAAGACGTAACCCTGATATGAAAACTGGTGCTAATGACAGCAACTTAAAGACCTACAAACCTGAGTAAAATACCTATGATGTGCTAATGAACCCAGCTAATGATAAATCCCTGTTCTCCAGAGATATATATATATATGAAGGGAAACTTGTAAGAGGTACTGATACTTTTCATCAAGGTACCTCAAAAAGCAAAGACTAATCTTGTAATTAAGGCTGAGGAATAAAAAACCCCAAATACCTGTATTTCAATCTGTCTCATTCCTCCTGTGTAACTTTTGGCCAAACAAAATCTTTCTACCCCAGCTGCGGCATTTGGCCAACGTTTCTTTATCTCTTGGAGTACTGAAAGGTTAAACATGTATTGCCTGTGTAGTATTTTGGAATCCAGCTCCCATGAAATACAGTAAGAAGAACATTGTAAGAAGTTGCAACTACTTTAGCTGCTTATAAAGCTTAGTGCACATACTTGAGCTGCCGGGGCTCGCAGTCCAGTCCAGGTAAGAGCAGTCTGGCTGTCTGTCTGATATCATCGCTGTCCACAGTTAAACTGCGCCGGTGCTCGGCATAGGTGATAGCCACTCTCATCCACTCCATCAGCGGCGGCAGAAGCATGAAGGGTCTGTGTAAACAAGGAAAAAAAAAATCCATCATAGTTAACATTGGCCTGTTGTCTTGTATTGCCAAGCAAAAGCACACTTCATCGCTTCCTGGGCATGCTTGTGGGAGGCTGGCACGGATAACACCCACCTGCAGAGGCTAACTCTGTCCCTGTGCTCAGCAAGACTGGCAGGTCACAGCAGGTGGAAGGAACTGGAACTGCTCAGCCTCGGTTATCTGAACTGCTTCTTACCCAAAATGGGGTCATTCCGGGACATGCTGGTTTCGTGCAAAACATTTTACCCCGTGGGAAACAGGGCCAGACTGAATATAAGTGACCTACTTCTGCTATTAGCTCTAGGTCAGGCCCCTCTAGCTCAAGTGGCCAAGGCTTTGCCTTGGGTCTGAAGGGCTCTCATCTAAGGAGTACAGCCTTTGTAACAAGTGTGTCTGTTATTCTAAATAATCCATATGCACAGGCTGCTCCACTGCTTACTTAGGAACACTGAAAATATTGTTCATTATTTGAAGCTTCAATTAAACCAGACTAATTCAGTACTACCTCCATTGAGTTTTACGTTACATTATCACTATCCGACAGCTTTTCGCATCCTACATTTCCCACATGCAGAACTCAGGCCTTCATTTCTGCACAACTGACCCTACAGACCGCAGCAGAACTGATGCAGCTACGTTGTAACATGAACCATTTTGCCAGGGAGGAACGAGTGGAATCAAGGAGATAACAACTAACAGGGAGATGTCTCTGTGCAAGAATAAATGTACATTACTTAAGTTGTAACCACTTTGTGGGAAAGCAATCTATCTGTTCCTAATTTGTACAGCATCCAACACAGGGAGGTTTTACTTGACGTGAAGGGTTGCAAGGCGATAAAGGAATAAGGTAATAATATCCACGACAGCCATTTTGTACTCGCTTATGAAGAGGCCCCCTCTTACTCCTGCTGTAAGAATAAACACAGTACTGAGATTACACATTAATATATGGGTACCATAACACCCTCATACACAACATATCTCATCCTTCCTCTCAATATACAGCCAGACTGATCCATTTTGTGCTTGATTTTTTCCCCAAGGATACCTGCCACCCTGGTGGAAGGCTCAGAAGTGCCGGCTGTAATTGAAAACACCTTTCCTATTTCCAGTAATGACTTTATTAACGTTGGAGAAAAAAAGCCCTTTTCATTTAAGCATTCAAAAGAAAATAACTGAGGGAAGAAGGTACCAATTCCTTTACAAAGTTCAGAGAGAAAAAAAAGATACATACCAGAAAATATAAAATTATTTTGGCATTAATGAAAGCAGCTCAACACATGAAAGGCACTTTCAAAGCTGTGCTTGTGTATGTGTGCGCACATATGCGAGCACAGTAAGAGTAAGCAGCACCAATCCCGTTAGAAACCATTTATCAATAATGGGATTTGCAAGCAGAACTGCCTCTGTATGACTTTGAACATCCTTCAGGGTGGAATAACTCCACTCTGTCAAATATGTGCCATCTGCTTCCATTTGGCCGGTTGCAAGGTGTGCTCTAAAACGCCGCCATTATCTCTTCACAAACACGTGCGCTCTTTTCCCCTCTGCTCCTTCTCCTGAGTAGCAAAGCAGCATCTACAAAATCAGAGGTCTTTTTAAACATCTGGTCAATCCTGGATTGCCAATCGAGGGTGTTTTTAACAGGGCATCTACTTAACTGCTTTTACCAGCTTACTTCGATGTCAAACAACCATAATATCAGAAAATTACCCAGTAGCTCATCAGTTGAAAGACTTTCTGGAAACCCAGCGTGAATCCCCCAACCCGTCTAGGCTCTCTAACTTGTCCCACGCACATGGGATGGGGTGAATCCCTCCAGCCCAGCCAACGCAGAGTTGCCCGACTCCCCTACGGGAAGGGCAGCAATCCGAGGCAGGCGTTTGAGAGATACCTGTCAGCAGCCTGTCCCAGAGAACTTCAACCCTCACCCGGCCTAGAAAAGAGGCATTTACACCTTTTAAACTGAGGCACTTAAAGGAGGAGCCTACATTAACTATCTAGACTTTCTACCTACCCAGCAGAGCCTCTAGTGTAGGGTTCAAAGCTCCCGAGACATGGTGAGGACAGAGAGGCAGGCTAAAAGCACCAGAATTGAATACTCAAAGTTAGACAGCGTAAACATCTCAGGAGCAACACAAAAACTCATCTTACAAATGATTATATCTACAACCTTTCGGGGCAGATAACTCTTTAGGCCACATCACATCTTCCCTGACACTTTCATGGTGGGAACGCTACTGGGCAGAGACCTGCCGTGGATCCAGCACAGTCCTGATCGTCCCACCAGGTAACGAGCCAAACCTTGCTAACTGTTACACACGGCTCGGGGCAGCAAGAGACTGTGGTCAGCCAACAGAAAATAGCACTGAGTCTGCACCAGAAATTACACGTACCATGGAGAAATTTCCATTCTGTAAAAAATTCACGTGTGCCAGGGTTATAAATGGCTTGCATGCACAAGCAGACCCGGAATGTGGAAAACCTGGTTTGGGAGGAAGGAGAAAGATTTGGTTTTTTTTTTTTATTTTTTTTTTTAATCTCAAACGATTTTTCCAAAGGCTTTAAAACCCACAGCTCAACAGACTGCCTTGTTGCCCTGTGCCTGAAGGACAGCAGACTTTGGATTGCAAAAAGAAATATCAGGAAGGATGTTTCCCTCATACTGCTATCCTAATTTGTCCAAACCCCACCACTCGCATTGCCGCCCAAGCTGGATAAATCATTCTATCAGGAGTGACTGTAACGACTTCAACTTCTATTTTGCTGTAAAAGCTTTACTTGTCTTGAAAATTTCTACTTTGAGGACGGGCTTTCTATTCTCCCCCCGACACACAGGCACACACTTCTTTTATCTCACTATTTCCTTTATTCACACCACGGGCATGCTCGCAGGAGCGGCGCTATCTTACTTAGCTCACTGACACGGCATCAGATAAGCAGTATTATCGCGATCTAAGCAGAGAGAGAGAGATGCAGTTCAGCTGAATGAAGCGCCAACATTGGGCCACATTGCACTAAGAAAACAGATGCAATTATTTGTTTTCTAGCAAATAAACGCAATTCTTATCCCTGTGGCCCATAACCTGGGCGTCTCTCTGCCTCTGGGGAAACACTGATCATTTCACACTCTGAAAAACACTGGAGGAGGGGAAGGGGAGAAACCTTCATGGAAAATTAACTGGGAGATGCTGCAAGCTAAAGAATTAATTTCTGTCTCTACATTTCTGTCTGTACCGTGTTCTGTGCTGTGCATTTTCCTCTGGACTTTCTGACATTTAGAAGCATTTGGCAGCTCATTAAACCCTGCACATGAAGTGATCCATCCCTGGGAAGCTGTCATACTCGCAGCAGCGGTTCACTAGGGACACATACCCTCTGATTTCTAGGAAGAAGAATGCCACCGTTGCTTTGTCCAGTTTCTTGCCACGAAGTTGTCTTCAAGTGATGCCACATGTACACTGGGGAAGTACGCAGCAGTGGAAAGGAAGATGGACACTGCTCATCCACTACACACCTTGTAAAGGATAGCAGTAACGTCCGACATGGCCATGTGCTGACAATATTTTATCCATTGGTTCTTTGAAATTTTCTCTGTTTAGAATTGGACAGCCGTTCCACTCCCAAGGGGATCAGGCTGGAGCTGGGCGAGACGTGCTCGGAGAAAAAACGGACTCTATCGTGGGCTTTTTCCCCTCATTTGAACTAAAACTTGTTTTATTTAGACATAACCAAGAAGGACGGTGGCAGCAGCACTTGGCAGAGGATTTATAGCAAGCTGTAACTTTGTCTTGGAATATGTACTACGCTCATTTGATTAGAACAGCCTAGGACACGACCGGCGTGTGGCGATCATGTGCGGCAGCCCTTGAGGAGGTGCCGCGGGATCCCAGACTCTCAGTGTTAACTCATGCCTCACAAAGAAACTAGTCCCCAAAGTGAGCTTGTCTGAGGGTTTTTAAGAGCGCAGGGGCCAAGCCATTTTTGGCAGAGGGAAGTTAACTGTATGCAAAAACGAAAGAGCTCCAGAGGAGTTAGAAAATTGTGTCATCCTTCCTCTGCACTGAATGCTAGAACAACGCACTTGGAGCCTGACTTTCAGAGGCGAAGAACACCTGCTGTCTCAGGTGAAAACAGCAGGTCCTCCCAGAAGAAACAGCCATGCCATCAAACTCCTCCCTCCTGCCTGGGTCCCCAGGAGGGTCCAGTGACAAGACTGCAGAAGGAAGGGGCAAGGGGAGGAGACGACATTTGCCCTGCAGCCACCTCTCTTCTCCTCCTGGGCTGTTTTTCATCTCCTTCTCTTTTGCTACAGCAAAATAAAGAGGGAGCCAACAGTGACAGCAACAGCAAGAAAGTAACCCTTATTCTTCTGAACAAGAATCTCCTTCTTCTAAAGCAGGAAAGAAAATACTGTCCTAATGGCAGCAGGTGAGAACGGCAAAATTTGTCTCCCTCTTGGCAGTCCGAGCCGGTCCTGAGCCACACGTGCAACGGGCAGTCTCCCATCCAGCTTGTCCCACGTTCTTCTAAATGGTTTGACTAGACAAGCTTTCTCTTCCCTTCCTCTGTAACAACTGCTCTATAAGCCCCTGCTAACATTTCAAACACATGTAAACTTTAGCATCACAAAACACATGTAAATATCAGAATACCTGTGGTTAGAGTAGGATAAGCCACGACAACTCCAACTGAGTAAATCCAATATTGGATTTACTGAAACTATACAGAGGCTACCTGCAGAGAAGAACCCCAGATCTTTAGAGATCATTGTGGTTTTTTGCAAGGGACTGAAAAACAAGGCTTGCAGTGCAGTGCAGTGAGCTGATGTTTGAGTTTAATGCTGGAATCAAACTCTGTGGTTCAGTCCCATTTTACCCTAAAATGACAGAACCCAAAGTCGCTACCACAGAGCAAGTTAAGAACAGCTATAAAAAGCTACAGCCTAGCCTCACCTGATCTCTCTTTGTTTTTGTTTTTTTTTTTTAAGGAATAAGCTTAAAAGTCACATTGTGTGTGTGCACTTGGAGTAAGGTGACTAGCAGAGATACTGGGGTGCTTGCTGGATTGCCGAGTAAGCCAAGCCAGCTTCTTCCTAGCTTTTCAATGCTCCTAGTTAGGGGTCCTGGGAGACCCACATGCAGTAAGCAGAACTATGTAGGGGAAAAATGGTGGGAATAAGACTAATCTGCAACAAAAGGGTGAATCAGGTAGGAGGGCGGCTAGAAGGAGATGCGTTGTTTGAACTTGACACCAAGATGGAAAAATCCCAAGGATGGCAACAGAGTCAAAAAGAAAACAGCGAAGTCTCATTAAGTGGAGAAAGGAAAAGACTCTGAGGCAAGACAGAGCATCCAAAACCTAAACCATGTCATGTTGATGTGGAAAACAGTGGCATATTTACAGTTCGGATTCTCAAACACTAAACCCCTCTTCAAGCTACAGAAAAAAAAAAAAAGCTCTGAGTATATAGTTATACATGAATAAAATAACATCAGAAATTATGATTTAGAAAAAAAAAAAAAACACAAAATCTTTGCTCCGAAACACAACCAGTCTAAGTCAGGAGCCTTTCAGATTGAAAATATTCTACTGAATTTCCAAAAACCTCCCACATTTACAGAGAAAAGATAGGAATTATCATGCTGGATCTGATTCAAGAATCATCTCAACAAATGCCACGTCTTTCAAAGCAGACACTCCCAGATCTTCACAGAAAAGGAGGAGGAAATTTAATCACAGCCAACTGGCCCACAAAGAAAGTTTTCCTCTGAATTCCCTTGAAACAATGACTGGCTCACATCTAAGAAGATAAAAGTTCTCAGTTTTTAGTGGATCGTTATAAAGGTACTAAGGTCTTGGCTTGGATATGCCATGACACTAACTTCCACAGTTTAGCAAGTTATCCTTCAGTCAGACACTAATGGAATGAAAAACATCTGGTTAGTATTATATTTATTGGGATCTTTTCTCCACTGAATCTGCCTTCACAGTTTCCTCTGCTTATAGAATATAAAATGGTACAAGAACAGTTTAAATCTAGAACTGGCAGCTCTGATCTCTCTTAGCAACCACAGACAGAAATACCACCTTTTCCACCCTCGCTGCAAACCGCACTTAGAAATAAGGTGCAGCATCAGACAGGTTGTACTTCATGTTAACTGCAAATCGAAGTAAAAAGTAAATTCAAGCTCACAAAAAAAAAAAAAGGCCCATGAAGTAATCATCAGGAACTCACTCTGAATCTTAGAAAAGTCTGTGGTTTATTTATTATAATCACATTTTACAAACTGTTTTGATGACAGGGGAAAGATTCCATTTTCAGGCTGAAAACAAGTACTTGTGCTGCTCTGGAATGTGCCATGTGTCTCATTAGAAAAACATATTTGTAACATCTGTGTGCTGTGGCAGAAGGAACTCTTGGTTTCTAGACAGACAGAAAATAATTAAAACCAACTTCAACTGTATATAGTTGATGATAAGACTCAGATAGATATACATGATAGTTTTAACTACAACAATATGGTCAGAGTTATGTGGTCAAGGATGTGACTGCCTTCCATCTGCTTCCCCCAGATGCACACCAAGCTGTTTGATCCCTGACAGGCACTGCGAGTAGCCACCTCAACAGAAGAAACGCGGAGGAAGGGAAACCACTGATCATGCTCCTCTTGCTCCCCCCAACTCCTCGATGTCCTAAAACTCTCTGTAAGCTGAAAACTATGGCAAACAATCCGGGACATGAACTACTCTTGCATGACTCTGGACAAAACTGCAGCCTTGACTTCAATTAATATATAGCTATATGTTTAAATCCCTTGCAAGATCAGATGCAGCTATGAGGACTGACTTGCTGTTACATCTGCTGAATTGGGCACAGAAAATAGCACTTGCCAGTGACCTGTGTGTGTCAGCTTGTGCCACCAAACTTGCAGAGGTCAGTTCTACAGATCCCCCCTGAAGGACCTGGGCCTCAAACGCCATCTCTGACCTGCCGAGAGCATCCTCACATCGTCACTGAGACACAAGCTCTTCCCACCACAGAATGGTGGCTCTGGCCAGGTCATTTCCATCAGATCTGTTAAGCCTTTCCCAGCTCTTATAGAAAGGTGACTACCCTGGTTTGCAAGCCTTCCATTCTGCAAGCACAAAGCGCTTTCTGGACAAGATCTAACTGTGGCCCAGCCCTTTCACACCAGATGCTCTGAAGGAAGCAGTGCTTGCGCCTGCTGGGCAGGTGGGGTGGGAATACGTCTCGCTGCTGCCCTGCAGGCCTACCCAAACCCGCAGAAAGGATGCTTTGCATCTGCACGCCCCTCAGAAATTGCTGCCTGTCATTTCTGCTTTTACAATTTAAGTTTCTAAAAGCCCAAATGTGCTTGTGCTGAGTTACGCAGCAGGTCAGGTCACAAACTGCGCCTCAAACTTCAAAATCAACTTACGTGGAAAATCTTAAAAAGTCCCTTTATGTCCTTGTTTTAAATACTACAACCTTTTTTTTTTTTAATTAGCATCATTGACTAACAGAAAATAAGAAAAGAGAAAGGCCGTTCTTGGGGATTTGCTGAGTTAGTTGGTGAAAAGGGCGCAGGAGACTTGCAGGACCAGAATGGCCGGCATGTCGTGTTCCCCCCCAAAGCAGTCTGACATTTGGAGGCCCGCTACCCACGACCCACCCCAAGGAGACCGACCGAGGAAACCTTGCCACGTGCGACAACTCCTCCTGCAAAGGAAAACACCAGAGCGGGACGTGAATACAAACTACATGTGTTAAAGAAACGAGCCTGTAATAGGCAGAGATAAACACGGGCAGAGAGCCAGAATGGGTTGTCTGCTATTCTTGGATTAGCCTTGATCCTGTGGGCAGAAAAACCGAGAGGTAACTCCTATGGTTCATTCCAGCAGTGACGCTGGCAAACTGAAAAAACCATTGCTATCTGCAAGCAGATTTATCCGGGGTCAGTGTGGTTCTTCACTATCCAGTGCTGTTACTCCTCCTCCCTCATCATTTTTTTGCCCATTATACTTAATTCCCAAAAGCACTAGTAGAATTGAGATAACAGGCCTCTTAGTTACGACTTCAATCTGATTTGCCAACATGCATATGTTAAAAACATATGTTGATTCTGAAGCCAAAACCGATCTGCCAGATTAAATCACAGAACTAATTTTCAGGGCCCAGTTGTAAAATCCTGAAGGCAGAACATTGCCTTCATTGCTTACAAAAATTGCCTGAAGCTCCCGAGTTACATCTGCGTGAACAAAGAGCCAGAAAGATAAATATTTTTGTGCAGCCCTGGAATACTGAAAACTGTTTAATTAATTAGAACTGCAAAAGTTTGTTCAGCTAAACAGAGACAATCCTCACCAAAGCAAAGGGTTTTCACAATGAGTAGGGAAACGTTTCATATTTACCTTACAGCGCAAGCCAAAACCTAACTAATGTTTCAAAAGAGAAATTTTCAAACACAAAATAATGGTATCTAGAGGCTAAACATTTCAAGGTTAAAAACAGATTCTTTCATTTTCAGGACTATGAAAAAGTTGATGAAACTTCTATTTTTCTAATGGCTTGCCTGATGTTACACTTCAGCGCCACGCCACACCACCGTGAGCAGGGCCGTCGTATGACGTGAGTCTCACCTGCTGCTGACGTCAGGGTCCTCTTAATGAACACCTAAGTAATCTTTTGGCTTTTCACATTCCTGGCATCTGAGAAGTTCCAGAAACTAATTTAGCATGAAGGCATGAGGAACATGCCAAGATGTACAGATGAAAAGAACGGATTTTGGAGCTCTCTTGGGTACAGTAACGTAATGCGTGCACTCAAATCAGGTACCCACTCCACCCCACAGTGTGATTATACAATCCCGGTTCTGGCTGCTGTATTACAATCACAGAAAGTCTCAACAAAACAGCCAAAATTGAAGAGTCCATTTTCTTGAATAAAAGGCAATCAAGCCCACAGGACGTAGCATTTGGGAATGAACAGGCAGGAGTCGTCTCCCTAAGTCGGTGCCAGGTAAGACACATAACATCTGTCTTTAATGAAAGATTAGGAGGAGCAACATCACTGCTGGATGAAATAGATGCCAGCAAGGCATTTTTTTAGTTATTATTTTTGCAAGAGAACATCACTTTGTCCTAACGGCAAGCTGCTCATTGAACATATTTCACCATCATCTCCAAGGAGCTTCTGTTTTGTTCCTCAGTTTTTGTCTCAAAATATTGAAGAGTTGCTGGGCAGAAAGGAAAAGAGAGTGCGGTTTCATCCAAAGGTGTTTGGTACCAGTGGTGAACGAAGACGTTTTGGTCCTTTACTGGAAAGCGCAATGAGTTGTATGTTTGCATTTTACCTTAGATAATTAAATAAATAGTGTAATGTAAGTGTATAGATATGAGAAATATAAGCAACAGAATTGTCCTAAATTTAAAGAAAACCACTGTTGTGATGAATTCTGTCCTTCTATGCCAGACTAGAAACCCCCTCACTCTTCCATTTTGTGTTTAGTATTGTGTAATCTCACAGTTTCAAACTCTTTATGCTTCTATCACCGTGATTTTTATGGCCGTATCAGTGGGTATCCATGAACCTAAGCACACTACAAACAGCAGGCAGAACTTAGCTATGGGATTCTGATAAGTGGACTTAACTGGTAAAGCTCAAATTCTTTCCGTTTCCAAATATCCTAAATTTAGAGCACGCATGCATTAAATTTCAACGTTTGGAGCTGTAGCCCTTCTCAGCAGATGCCACAGATTCCAGCTATTAACTCTGCTTTCAGCACAGTTACTTAGATCTGCCTGCACGGCTGCTGAACAGTCTCTTGCTTGGACTGTTACAGCGTATGAACTTTCAGTGATTTTAAAATAATAATATTATGTTCCAATACCTCAGGATATACCTGCAGGATATTTTTCAGCAGGGAACAGTTTGATCTAATCAAGAACGATACAGACAGGGCACACGCAAAGTTAAGCTAAGAGGATTTTGCCACCTCAGTATCAGTAGTCTCCCGACATCTCTACTGAACCATAACTGTGTTGGTTTCTCTTAGAAAAAGGTCCACAGATCTAAGGCCAGAGTTGTAGAGCCGCTATTATAATGAATTTGCGTGCTGCAGACAATAGCCATAGCTGTCAAAATATCATGAACTTTGACAAGTCTGGTCTCAAGCCTTTCAAACGCTGTCGGCCCATAAAGCTAAGTCACTTAACCGCTCTCCCAGTTTCTCCAGGAGGACAATGTTATCCACATATGCATTGCAGAAGCTAGCAGGTAACTTCAACCATTCCTCAAGACACATGCCCATTCTGCACCAGAAGTAGGGGGAATCTTGCAAAGGAGAAAGGTAAAGGCACTGACGGTCAAATCTCGACACCACCACACACGCAGCTGCCAAGCCTCCTAGCACAAACAGGAGGCCAGCAGCATGCACAGCGGCATAAGCAATGCTTTCCTACAAAGCAATTCGTTACCCTACCCAAGTTTTATATCTCATGTACTCTGAACCACAGAGTTGCAGATTTTATGCTGAGTTTGCAAATGACTGAACACGACACTAGCAATGCTTGTTTGTACCCATGACATCTGCAGGACAGACCAGGAGGTAGATTAAAAAACCCAGCTGTCATACAACTCTGTGTATCAAGGTTATCTCTTACTCCATCTTGCTCTCTAAAAGGGCACACTTAAATAGCCTTATGTTACTAGATGAGATAAATACTGTAATGGGGGGGTAAGAGAACGGAGTTTTCTTACACACAGCTAAAACCCGTTCTTGCAACAGGTCCAACCTGCTTCACTTTGACCATTGCAGAGGGTGAAGCACTGTGGTTACTACAGGAACGCACGGAGGAATTTCAAGCTCCAGCTACCCACTCCGCTAATGACTAGCGTGACAAGATGATAATTTTTGTTTCTAATACCGAATTACAAGGAATTTTTTTTCTTCTCAGCCCCGTTAAAATTCTGCTGCCAGAAAGCAGATCTAAAACCATAGAAGCATTGATGAATGATATGTTAAAAATGACAAAGTTAAACATGCACCAACTCTAACACCAAGCAGAACATGCACAATTTTTTTTCAGCTAGTTGAGGGAAAAAAGCTCATTTAAAATACTAATCTTCTCTACGCTTCATTACCTGTTGCTCGAGTAAACCTTTCTATCAACACCCAGTGCTCTGCGTTCCAAACATGACGGAGGAGTAATCAACAAAATGTTTATGAAACATGGGAAATTGATATCTTTCTTCCCAGAGTTTTTACCTCAAAGAAAACTGAAGAAACAAAATTATTTGAGAAATAAACTCATTTTCATTTGCCTTTCTTCACATCAGGTACCTCTGAGCCCTGAGTATGTGAGTAAAGCTGCACATAGCCAAAACTGTAACACATCACTATACGGGGCAAACGCCCCTTCCCCGTGTACAGGTCAGATTAAGTTAGTTTGGCCACTTACCCTTAAGCATATTGAGTGTCTCAACACAGACAGTTTAGCAAACTAAAAGAGGTTCCAAAGTGAGTTAATTAAACTATTGTAACTTCTTATGGAAGAATGGGATGCCCAGATGGAAAGTCATTTAAGGAACATATGTTTCTGTGATGTTCTAATGCATCGGCTCTTCAGAGAGATCCTTCCCGAGGAATTTGGCAGCCACAACAGGGAACCGAGCACCAACTACCTGGCACAGCGCAGTGCTGCACAGAGGTAACTCTTAAACACACAGGCTGGATGCTGGAAGCAATGTAATTACGAGATACATTCTGAGCAGGTTAGATTAGTTACATTAGTAGACCTGTTGTGATTTCATGCTAATATGCTTATATTCCTCTGAACTCGCTTAACTATCTTCCCCCAGTGCTGCATCATGGACAACTCATCCTTTCCTACTAAAAAAGCCTATCGATTCTGAAGCACCTGGCTCAGAAGCAGCCCGTGTTTCTCTGGAAGGATCTTTTGCACTTCTGAAGGAAGCCGAAGAGGTGAAGAATGGCTGAGTGAATTCTTTACAGCAGCAGAGAGTTTTCCAGCAGGCCTAGGAACAAAAACTTACAGGTTCTGTCTTCCCCCTCTGTTCTCTAGCCATTACAATATACTTTCTAATCCACTGAAGAACAAAATTCAGGTACAAACTCTTCAGTGGAACTGGAGTTCCCAGTAGCTTGACTCCAGACTGAAACTACCCCTTTCAGCAGCATCACTGCAGATTTACACCGATAAGCAGTAAGAGCAAAACACAGCTCAGCCTCCTTCCTCTCGAAGCAAACACGTTAGCCCAGCATGCATTGGATCAACACAAAGTTGTTCAGCCCCAGAAGAATCCATGAAGCTGAATCAGCTCAGACATGCAACTCATTTGAACAGGATTTGTCCTGCAGAGCAGACGTGCTTTTTAAAACAGTCAGTTCAGCATTTACTGTAAAAACATGTGATGAAAACAGTTCAGTTTAGCTTCGTACGTGACCACCAGGTCATGGCGGTACGTGCACTCGTAGGTATGGGACAAGGAGGCACGAGCTGCCAGGGTCTCCCTTAAAAAGGAAACAAAGCAGAGACATACCAACCTAGGATTACCCCTGGACAAGCTTGGTTTCTAATCTCCACAAGGTCAGAGAGAAAGAATGGTTGTTGCTATTATCATAAATTACACCCAGAAACATTTACTCTTCAGAAGAGCTTAGCTCTTAGTTCTCTGTTAGGAGATGTCAGGAACAGTAAGAGCAAAAACCCCAACAACCTGCCAGCCCTGGCTGCTGCACAGCAAAAGCTCAGAATTGCGTCTTTGTTTAGCATGGCCTTTGTTAAAGCACCAGCTAACTCCTTCCTCAGGAAACAGGCAAGTTCTGCAAGAGAGGGCCTGTAATTTAGTCCCATAGGAAATAATATTAACTTCAATTGGAAAGGGCAATTACTGAAAAACAAGAAACTTGTTGGCTTCTTACCATCATCGTTCTTTGCAATATGCTCAGAACCTTTCATCCCCAAAGTTACTGCTTTTCACTTGTATTAGTTACAAGAGCACTACATGGGTGTCATGATACTGTCTTTAAGGATCTATGACTAGGAAAAATGGAGACAGGCTGATATTGAATGACAGCAAACCAGCCAGAGTCAAGAAGAGAAACTGAGACTCTCAGTCAGACCTCTGCTATTTCAATGGGCAGCCACAGGTGGAAAAAGAATCCAGAAGACCTTGTCTTACTCGTTTCTGTGTTTCTACAATGCCTTTTTAGTAACACATGGTGTATCAGTTTTGTTTTAACTTTCACTGGATTCTTCTTCCTTCATTTTTGATGCTAGCTTGCTGCTTCTTAGTCTTCTCATCATAAACCAGCAAACAATAAACAATACACAACACAGGGTGCCTACAGGCACTGAAGATTTCTCTTTGTACCAGCCCTGAGAATCCAGGCAGCTAAGCTGCCAGGCTCTCATTTTCTTGCACCTTCTTTTTTATCTGAACAGATGGAAACTTCAGAGCAGAAGCCAAGAACTCAACATGGACATCTTTACAGTAGTTACAGTAATTACTGTAGCTGTAGTTACAGTAATTGCAGGGTGGTAGCGCACACACACGCACAATGGCTGCCATCTCTTCACTGCTAAACAAGAAGCCAAAGATGATCTGTCTAGTTTTCAAACAGTTTTACAAATAGGGGACATTTGCTAGAAATGGCTTAGGTCAAAGACAGTCTTTCCGGTGATTTCCAGCAAGCACTGAGGGCAACTGTAAAATGCCTATGAAAGCAGAAAACAGTGTTTTTTCAAACAAATGTTTCGTAACTGACAGAACGGACTGTCAAATGCCTTATTACTTCTCTAGGTAGGTGGTAAGGATCAACTGCTGCCTGCGGTCCACCTGAACGGCCAGTTCTAGGAAACAACGTACTGATACCTCTCCATGACTGGGAAGCTACCAGGCTGACAAGGTAAATCAACTTTAAGGGACAAACACTGTAATTAGGCCTCAAAAGCACCGAACAGCTGCAGTTGGAAGGCACCCCAGGAGATCATTTAGTCCAAACTCCCTTGCTCAAAACCAGGGTCAGCTACAGCCGGTTGCCCAGACCCACGTGGAATTGCTAACCTGCCAGGGGACCTGTCCCCCTGGATGCTTGTGTCTGTGACATCTGAGGCTTCTCAGACCATCCTTAACTATTGCCCATGGAAACCAGGGCATAAGAAGCAGCAAGGTTTCAAGACAGCCTAAAAGCCTGACTTTTTGGCACATGGCTTCACATACGGCCGTTAGCATAAAGTTTTGTTTCACTGTGTATGCTCTTTTTTACCCATAATGCTTTCCCCGTGTGCCAAGGCTGGCATAAGAAGGCAGTCTCTTTACTCTCCATGAAGTCTGCTCTGTGCTGCTTAATTTTGTATACAGTGAGATTCTTCTCCTTGCCATTTTGCAGAGAATTTAAATAATCTATGTTTGTACCACGCCCCTGCTCCAGTACTGAAAGATCAGAAGATAGAGGCTACTTTGGAAACACTCCAACGACACTACAAATTGCTTACAGCCAGTAATATGGGAGAAAGGCCAGCCTGTCCCAGGTGTGAGATACACGGAGTTAAAAAAATTTGAGCAGTGTTTGTTTATACAAACAACATAAAAGGAAGGGGGGGGAAATCTAATTCAGAGTAGACTGCATTGCCAGGTTCAGCAGTTACACTTGGATGAATTCGATCCTCAGGGTCTGCAATTAATTCCCTTCGCTACTGCCAAGGTCACCCCTCACATTCCAATTTTGCAATCTTTGAACTATAAAGAAAGGAACAATTTAAAAAATTACAAGACTTAAAAATACCTCAATAGATGATGCCAGGCAAAGGCAGGAATATTTCCAGGAACCCAAATCGTAACTCCTATCTGTCACCTATTGACTTTAACGTGACTTGTTTTTAATTCACTTCACATACCCAACGTGATGGTGCTCAGAACATGCATGGACACACGGACACGGAGTAATAAAAATCTATGACAAATATTTCACCCTGGATCTCACTTCGGTCTTTCAGTTAGGACACCAGAAGCACATATGTAAAGGGAGTCCCACTTGCACAGCATCCGACCCTGTTAAAGAGTCAGCAGTTTCTAAGCGTTCCTGGTTTTTCTGGCTAGATGTAGCTGCTGTAATATGTGCCGAGAAGTCACCATAACGGGCAGGAAGGTGAAAGTTGCTCACCACAAGTGTGATAAAGCTACTGACTCCTCCTGTTAAGTGATACATGTTCTCAAGTCTCAAAACTGTGGAAAATAATTATTTAGCAATTTAGTACGGGCTCAACAAATACATAATCCTGCCTAAGGTCAGGAACAGCACCGCCAGTGAACAGTTAATTTTAGTCAATAGATACATGTTGATTGTAGCTTATTGGCCTCTGAAACAGGGCTGTTCATTCCATCTTCCTTGTGAACGAGCATCTCAAAATCACAGTTGAGTCTGACATTAACTGGTCAAAGACTGAAACAGGCAGAAATACAGCTTCTCTCCTTAGCGTTGGTGAAGGAAGCTGATTTATCCATTTATAGCCTGCTTATGCTTCCAATAAATCTACCGAACTAATCTTTCATCAATAGCAAATTTCTTTTCTTTAAAACAAAGAGGGACACCTTTTTATGTCTGCTCTGAACAAGCAATGCTGTAATGGCACAGTTCAGTGTAAGGCTTTCTTGTGTTTCCCTATATTTAATCAGTATATTTATATCAAAATAGCTCGAGGGGGAAAAAATAAAAATCAATGGCATTATTGCATGGGGGTGGGACTGGAGTATGCTCACTGATACATCTTTCTGCAATCCCCCTGTTGACTCCAGGGATACTCTGAGTGGATATTTGTACTGTTAAACATGAATGTATGATTACAGCATTATTCTCTCTCAAGGCAAATGAATCAGGGTCTACTTTTATTATTCCTATATACCTATTCTTGACTGGTGAGGCAGCTGTAGACAGAAGAGAAAGGTATTAAGATCTCTCAGACAAGAGATCCCAGAACTTATTTTATTGCAGACCCTTTCAAAGACACAGCTCATTGAACTAAGTGTATCAAGTTCTGTTCCTGATGCGGCATGGTAACAATAGGATAGGGTTGTAAAATAAAAGAATTCAGACATAAATATATTAAATTTGAATTAGGAACAGCCAGGCCACAGATAAATCCAGCAGACAGACAATGATGTAGCTATGGCACTTAATAAAATTCCATAAACCTGCAGTTAAAAAGAGTAGAGGGGAAAAAAGCCTCATGACAGATCACTGAGAGTCTGGAAATATCCATCTGGAGAAAAGATTTATCCTGAAAAGACTCAGCCAGCTCTGAAAGCACTGATATTTCTCAGTGATGTTGAGGATGCAGGTCAAGCAAGCACAGGTCTCAGCAGCAGGCTCTCCAAGTTATTCCTGATTTTCCTTCCTTTTCTGCCAGTTGGATGCCCATATAACACAGAGCAAGATATTTTGGAGACAATTCACATTAATAACTGGGATGTCAGTATTCTCTTCAATATTAATTGATATTGTTGAATAAATTTGATCCATCTGTCTCAAGCACTTTCAGAATGACCATTTAGTTGTGCCAGGTGTTTTCTGAAAACGGGAAGAAAGCAGCTAACCGCAAGGGAAAGAGCTGAAGGCTCTAATGATTTCTAATGGTGCACCTAGAGATCATCAAGTAAAAAGGTACTAAATAAGATCAAAGCAATGCTTTTTCAAAACGTGACATTTAGAAAATATGAAGAGGCAGCCACCTCCATCAGATGGTCGCTGGGGCTTTAGAAACAGCCAAAGCACAGGGGGGCTCTATTTGCTTCAACCACTGCAAGACTCTTGATAGGGAAACTACGCCAGAAGGCTCTTGAAAGTAGTGCTCTAGGAAAGCTTAGACTGCTTGGAGATGGTTTTACTTTCACTAGAAGTCAGTGGCATGTCTCTGATGTATCAGGACAGACTGAATTTTACAAAGTATAACAGATAAAATAAGGTCATACGGCCACTGCGCTACTTAGGCTGGTGTGAGCATGAGTATTTGAATCTAAACGCATAACAGGCTGAGATGCAAAATTGATCACCACTGAGTCAAGGGATGCTTGGACAGGATTTTGACACGGTATCAGGAACTATTAGCTTAGACCCATCTCTGGTTTCCATGCTAGCCAGAGTAAATTTGGATTATACGCCACAAGGCAAAAAATATCAAGTGTTCTAGCTAATGATGATTTAAATCAATAGCTCAAATATTGGAAGAATATAGTATTTTAGCAAATAGCACTCAAAAATAGCATGGAAGGGCTACAGTCTTTTCTTCTGGCAGCATGAGATGAGTTTTTTGTCCTTTCCCAATAAATAATGTTTCAGAGCACGCATTGCTGGAAATCCTCCACAGCGAGAAAACCCAAGTAGACAGCTCAGCTCCTTCCCCCTCCTGCCCAGCTAACGCAGCACAGGAGAGTAGGCACTAGGCTGTTTCTCCTGCTTGACCCTATTGAAAAATATGCTGTGCACGCTTAGCCATGGGCCCTGGATCGCGCAAGGTAACAGATGTCACGGGAGGACTCCGAAGCAGAAAGAAATTTTAGGTCACTTTTGAACCTCGCAGATAAAAGCACCCATCCAGCTGAAAGAACAAGCAGCAGCCTTTCTGAAGGATTTCATGTGACAAGGGAGAAACTGAGCGTCCCCAGGTTTGTTTGCAAACACATGACAAAACAGGCTGCTCTAGAGAAGCAGCAAATCTGAGGCAAGCCTTCTAGACGCCTGCACATGGAAAACAGAATGAAGCTTTCTCTTTCCCTATGAGGTGGCCCCCTGTGTGACTGCAGTTGGCTTCTTGCAGTGTCCACAGCTTTTCCAGCTGAAAAGCTGTGAATTTCCATCAAATCGGCAAGCCCTAAATTTTACTGTTGGCAGCTGACAAATCCTATATCAGCTCTGAAACGTCACGAGCGTTTTACTGGATTTTCACCGACAGTCAGCTGGGTACGGTCTGTGTGCTTCTGCTGATGTAAATTGTTTTACACTCATTGACATTTGGAATAAAATAATGCACCAGCAAACTCAAACAATGTGTAAAACTTGGCATGTCTGCAACATGGATAGCTCAGAAAGGTCTGACATGGCTGAATCCACAGGAACTGATGGAAAAGCCCAGAATTACTTTTAGAACGTTCTACAGACCAACAAGAACAACCATGGGCAAACACAATAGTTGTTTTTTTTTTTAGAGTACCTGGAAGAGGAAGAAGCTCAGCCTACCAAAGACACGCAGATAATCAGCTGCACAAGGAAGCAGGATCCAACGTTTTTTGCCTATCTTAGGTATTAGATCATGTTAACACGTTAACTTGCCTACACTAAATGCTGTACGCACATGATAACCAAGAAGAGATAGGACAAGGGCAGTCAATAGTGTCTATTCCTAGCTTTAAGGCTAGACCACTATCCTGGCCAGGTCAATTAACCTAGGGTAGACTGGTCCACCCAGCTGTAAAATGAGACTTATAACGACCTCGATTTGTGCTCTATGGGGAGCAGACAAACACTCCCTAAGTATCACTGAGAGCGCATTCTTGCCTTGACACAGCATTAAAAATAAGACAAAAGCTTTATATTTCACTTGGGAAAAAGTGAAGAAGGGAGAAAGAACCTTCGTTTACCTTTGGATGGCCCTTCTCAAGTCACAGTATCCCAAACAATCCCAGCAAACATGCTCTGCTGCTCTGGGACATGATCTCACACCGTGGCAGAGTGCTCCCAAGCTCAGCCAGCCTGACATAAGCAATGGGAAAAAACCCAGAGCAGAAACAGAGCAGAGAGAGAGGGAGTGCCACGCGTCTGCTGACTCTTCATGGTCCAAAACTACATTGTCTGACCTCTGACACAATACAGACTATGATCTTTGAGAAACACTAAAAATCTTACTGCCCAGCAGAGACACTTTTTTGCAGCAACACAGACAGATGTGCTCTCTGAGGACACAGACAAGCTCTTAGCCTTCAGGCAGTCAGGTGTATCATTACTGAGTAGAGCAGCTTGTTCTCACCTCAGGGTCTAATTAGTTTGCCAAAGTATTGCACAAGTGGCACACTCTATTTGCAAAACACTTCCTCAGGTGGCCTTCCTGACACCAAAGAGCAGATGGTTTGCTGTCCGTGCAGCAAATACGGTCATTTCAGGGTTCAAAGTGGGTCATGGCTTGGTCATACAGCAGCCAGCTGCATTCACTATGGACGTGTTTCAAATGTTTTGCCTATACCTGGGTGTTTTCTCTCGAATTCTGCCTCCTCTCCTCCTGCTTCAATGCTTTTACCTGGAGGTAAGTATCAGAACCAGATATAACCAACCCACAAACTTTCCAGAGTTTCTATTTATTGGTATCCCAAATCGTTCACATGCTGGAGGCCAAAACAGAAAGCTCCTCTATCTGCCAAGCTCTGGAGAGCCAACTACATCCACCCCATTCCTGCAGGACTCCACAGTTCACCCACCTCAGTTCTTCAGTTGCCAAGGTGTTTACCATGGAGAAGGCACACAGCTTATAGGAGTTTAAACTGGCTCTGCACTGGGGTGCCTTGCATACCTATGTGCAAGCGTGGATGTTTCGTACCTTGTACAGCTTGCTGCAGGATATGTCCAGAAGGTCGGCTAGATTTTTAAAGCCCTTTATGGCATATGACACCCTCCATTAGGCATGGTTTCAGAACCTGAATTCTATGCTTGCCTTCATGTTGGAGTGAAGTACAGTAAAGATCTTCCAGGCCCTACAGTGTTATGATTTTCATAGCACTTTGCATTGCAGTGACACACACGGAAAGCTCACAGACAACAGAATGCCAAGCAAGATGGATAGTAGGCTGTCAGGTCTCTAGGTGTACTGAACAACTGCAGTTCCTTCCACTGAATCAACGTGGCTCACAGATCTCCTCAAGGTCAGTTTTTAGCAAGTCTGCAGCTCTAAGAGCCTCTCTGCTAAATTTCGAATTGGTGTTCAACACCGACAGATTCATACAGCAGCCTAGAAACTGAAGCACAAGCAAACGCAGAATAGGTCAGCGTTACTGTCCTTGTTTGCGACTGAGATTTTTTTCAGTGGAAGACAAAGCGGGATTGCAGTGCACATAACAGGTATATTCCAGAGAGAAAGCATAAATGCACAAAAGAGCAATGCAGAGTTTGCAGCTGATTTAGCACAGCCCTGGAAAGAAGAAAAAAAACTGGGCTGCACAGCTCTGCCAAGTCACATTAGGTGAATCAGTGCCCTCATCTATCATGCCATGAGCCTGGCATCTCACACGCAGCCTCAACCGTCTCTCCTCTTAAGCTAGGAAAGAGTAAACTGCCTCCTGGATAAAGCACTGCTAGCAGTATTTATCCCACTGGCTACACTAAATAACATGTGCAGAGTCAATACAGTAAGACATATACAAATATATCTTGGAACAAATGAAAGGTAGGGTTGGATGTTCATTTCTGGTATACTGGACAATATTAATTTTATTTCCAGCTTTCATAGACTTCTCAAAGCCAATTGTTTAAACCGATAGACCTCAGGTTCTGTTAATTTCCCCCTCATGTCAGTTTTTGCTCCATTTTAATATATCCTCTCTAATTTCCTTTACAGCTAAGTACTGGTCAGAAAAAAAATGGCAGAAATTTCCCTTACACCAGCTGTTTTAGGATCTAGTGTGGATTTTAAAACAGAATAGAACTGCAGTCTGCGTTCCAAAAAACCTCCAGTGAACCATGTGAAGAGCATTGTTTGGGAGCAATTGGAGAGATAACTGCACTCCTGACTTAACTCATTTATTATCCTCAGTGTACAAAACAAGTAGCTGCAGTAACATCATTACACTGAGAGTACTGAAAAGAACCCAACACAAAATAGAAAGCTTAATCTATGTTTCTGATACAAGCTGTTTGGCAGCTTCAACTGTACAACTGTGGGAACTAGCGGTACAACTTTACAGAATCTGGCCCCATGAAAACTCATTTTTTTGCCCAGTGTGCTAACATGAAATGCAAAATAAATCATCTTGCACTGGGTAGGGCATTTCAGATGATATTCAAGAAGTATTTGGACAAGGCCCTCAGAGCCCGGTGTGAATTTGGGGTGTCCTGTGTAGGGACAGGAGCTGGACTTGATGGTCCTTGTGGGTCCCTCCCAGCTCAGGACATTAAATTATTCTATGATTAAGATTAGTGAGCCCAAAAAACAGAACTACCAACAGGCTCCGAGTTGTGCAGCCATGCCTCTTCCTATTACTATTTTATTCAACTTCACTTAATTCCTCTTGGTTCTTCACACGTGTACATCAATTCCCTCTGATGCTACAGTTCTGCTCACAGACTGTTCTTTTTGGCAGGATTTGGGGGGAGGATCAGACAAACAGAAAGACAGTCTTTTTTTACTTTGCAAAATAGTTGAGCTCCTGCCAGACTGAGACCTCAAAGAAGTCGGTCCAGTACAAGCTACAATGAAGTACGGAAAGATGGTTCAGCAACCAAGAGTAAATGAGAACAAGCGACCAGTGGAGGTAGCTACGCAGACCAGCCATGTGCAAAATGTTATGGCAGAACAGGCAGCTTAAGAGCGACAACTTTGTATTTTTTTTCCTCATTTGAAGTTTCCCTTAGCCTAAAGTAACTTACCAAGACTGAAATTATAGAGGCTGCCTTCCATCCAGTGTGTTTTCTCCTGCACCCTGGCCTGAAAATCCAGAGCCCTAAAAGGAGACAGTTCAATCTAGTCTTAGTCTCAAGAGGACTTCTCACTCCTGACTAGCCAAGGTCTGGCCATGAAGCCATCAGCCACAGCTCCAGTGGTGGTGAATGCAGCTACAAGAAGCCTTTAGGGCTGCTGAAATCAGCTGGCAGGCTTGGTGCAGGGCAACGTAGGTTTGCATGAGACGGGGTTGACTTGCCACATCAGAAATGCGCAAACTGAAGACACCAAAGTCTGAGAGCAATCAGGTGTCTTAATAAAAGAGAAAAACAAACCAAAACAGGCTACCCAGCACGGAGCAGAGGAAAAAGCACAATAATCCCACATGTGCAGAAGAGTATAGAAAGAAAAGAGAAAGGGCTAACTTTTGTAGGTTTTTTAGAATTAATTTTAAGAATTAGTTCTTTGTATGTTACCACGATTTCATACCAACTTTAGAAGCTGGGGCTCGGCACAGTAAGGCCCAAGGTGGGAAGAAGAAACCACGTTATTTACAAAGCTGCAGAGATGTTCTCTTTTCCCTGCTCACCTGTCCAACAAGCACCTTGCTTTTTTTGTTTTGTGAATGTGACCTCCCAACACCTCACCATGCTCTGAAACTGCCCAACCACAGGCTGCTTTTGGGAAGGGTCAGGAGAGAGCCATCGGCCTGATGTCCAGCAGGCTAAAATAAATCCAGAAAGTAAGCTAGCGTAAATGCTGAACCAAGTTAATCAGAAACCAGAACTTCCCATTTAGACAAGATTTCTGAAATAAATACAGAATTGGATGTGCATTTCAAACTGGGGAAACCTAACAATCCCAGAGAAGCCTGGGTCTCCCCGCAGGATGCTATCAGTCTGTCTTTGAGCTGAGGAGCAGGAGCTGCCTGACCTGTCAAGGAACTCGACTTGTGGCCAGGGCTCTGAGGGCTCCTCAGCTCTCCGCTGCCACCAGCCTGTGAAGGCAGACTGCCAAGGAGCTGGGCAGGAAGGAAATCAGGGAGGTTTCTAACAGAAAAAACATCCCGCTGGAAAATTTCTGACCCACTCTAATAATGGATCTACTTTCAGAGTCAGTTGTGATGCTGGCAGAAGGTCGGGAGACCCGCTGCATTTTCTGTGTAGTTATTGGCTTCCTATATAAATTTCTTTCCATACCAGACACACAGCATCAACTGAATTAATCCTTATGAAGGATGTCCATAAATCCCGTCAAACCTCTCCCCAGCAAACGACATGGCTTTTCCCTAAAATGATGACAATTGTTAATTGGTGCTATTCAGAAGGTAACATTTTCTTTGGTAAGGTCTCTACTGCTTTAGGCAACCACACATACTTTTGGCAGCATCTCTAGACAAGCCTTGCTGGCAGCACACAGCATATGCCTTGCTCGGAAAGACTGCATGAAAAAACAGCTCACTTTCCAGGTCCAATTCCAAGGCTTCGTAAACTTGGCAAGGCTGACAACATAATCTGGCTTGACTGCAGGAATAACTGATGCCTGATAGGCAGCATCCCACAAAGTGGCCCGAGCTGCCCAAGCGCACACAGTTACTCTATAAAAGGAGACCTCCGACATACCGTTCATTGTTCAGGGTCATTCTTGGAGGGTCAAGGTTGGGGTTCTCCATGGACTCCATTTGAGGACAGCGTAGGAAGTAGTAGAGGGTGTGGAGAGCATCGGGGGACCAGGAGATGGGTTGTTGCTGCCGGGTTTGCCGAATGGGGCTCATTCCTGGGCGGATGGTGTTCAAGCACTGCATGTGGTGCATTGCTCGTGATACCAAATCACCTGCACAAAGAGAAAGAATGCGAAAGCATCCCTTTACTATTCATCCACAGTCATCTTAAGTACACTTTTTGAACTAAATAAAATCTCTCGCAGCTAAGAGAAACGTCCTTTGTGTGCGCACATTCCTTTTTCTCCACAAAGGCGCAAGCTGTCCTCAAGCTGCCACTTTGCAGGTTGTTGTATGGGAAATTTAACTTTCTTTCAAATAACAAGTTTTAATTAGAAAATATAGTATGAAACTTGTCTCAGTCACCCTACATTCAGAACAACAGCTTCACAGTGATTTTTCTATCCTGTTTTAATGCTGGTTTTCTCCTCTTTCCAACCACGTGTACCGGTTTCTTGCCTGCCTACAAAAACTACCGATACCTTTGTATGATGTCCCACCTGGGAGGATAGCTTTCACAAGGCAAAACCAGTAACACCAGTAACAAACAGTTTACTCTCATTGCCAGCATCACCATTTTATGTATGAGATTGTTCCCATTTCTTTCAGTTGGGTTATTATTTCTACCCAGGTACTTATGACAAAGAAATGATGTTATATTCAACATGGAAATCCCTTCTTTTAGGGGTCTGCTTCTCTCATTCTGACTCTAGCTGGAGGTTTCTCCAGAATAAAAAGACCTGATTCTCTTATTAAAAAGCCAGTCTTTACCATGCTGACTGTCACAAGCTGTGCCAGACATCTGCCCCTGAGCCTTGTGAGAAGCTCAGTCCAGGAGCTTTCTAGGCTGTTCAGTCCTCTTGGTCTTTGAACTCAAGCCAGCCTGCCTCTGTGTCAGAGGACTGGTGGACTTGAGGAGGCCTGGAAGAAGGCGACCTGTATTACACAGTTTCTACTTGCAAAGGATTGTAAGGCTGCAGATTTTTAAAAAAGTTCACAGAGCAACGACCCCAAGACAGCAGCTCTGCAGTCACATAAAGCTGGTCTTTGTGTAATGAGCTTGCTTTGGGCACACCCTGTTTGCTCTGCATTTATTGTGGTGCACTACAAACTCTCGAGAGCTTTGCAATAAAGGCTTCAGACACTACATCTTTGAGTAGTGTGACTACCATACCAGTGACCTGAACGATTACTATAGATTACTATACATAGCTAGGATCTATTTTTTCCTTGGGAGAATCCTCTGTTGCTTTATGTTTTACAGGCCCTGAAAAGTCTCACAGGAAACGTTATTCTATTGTGGCCTACAGTTACAATACTGGGAAAGGATGGAACTGAAATAGTCGCCCCATCGCAAAGCTGGCTCCTGAGAACCCTGAACTTCACCGTGGAACATACGAATTAGTCACGCCTCCCTCTAAAATTCTTAGGGAGTTGTTATTTGTTCATTTATATCTAACAGCAATACACCGAATTTGCCAAACAACCTCCAGCTGAACCCACGGGGTTCTAGCGTTACCCAAGTTAGGGAGGAACCCCCACAAAGCTACTGTGTGTCTAAACATGACAACGTTATTGGTGGTTCAGATCAATGGAGTGTTAAGAATCTCAGTTTGCAATGTAAAGCTGTGCCACTCGTTTGTTGCACACTACATTCAGCTTAAGGACCCACTTCAGAATGAAAAAACTTTCTAATATCTCTGCCCTTCACTTCAGTAGCTCCTGACTCTCCAGCTTCTAAACGTTTTACAGGAGCATCATGAATCCTCTAGCGTTGGTACCAACACAGAAGTCTGCGCAGTTATAGCAGAAATGCATCTGGAATTCAAATTTTCAGCTCAGAATAACGTTCCTTCTCCTTTGCACACTCACTCTCTTTATTTTTCTGGCAAAGTACAGCAGCATTTAAAAAAAAAAAAGTAGGCAACTGTATCAGGAGATCTATTCACTAGATGTAATGACCAAGTTGGCCAAAGCAGGGACGGGGGAAGAGAGAGAGGAAGCTGTATTCAATCTTCAACCCATGCTACAAATGTTCTCTTGTGTTCCAGGATAAATAGAGGTGTGTTAAAGGAATTTGAAAACCTCAAATTACGGCAGGTTGCAAAATAAATGGCGAAACCCACAAACTCCTTGCTGGCCCTGACATTCATTAGCATGCAGATGGTGGAGACTAAGAAAGCGATGCCAGCAGAAATGTTGCAAGGGAAAAGTAGACCGGGAAAACACAAATCATTTTCGTTTACTTTAAAGGGGCTTTGTGAGTAGTCTAGGAGTGAAACATTGCATTTGGTTAGCATTTAAAAAAAGGTTTTGAAGAAGTTTTTGTCACCAAAGTGCTCTCAGATTTTTTTCTTCCTCCACTTTTTGTTCTTTAAGTAACCAAAAAGCTTTTCCTTGAATATCCGGCACCCTTGACATTTCCACTGCGCAAACACTAACAAAGAGAACCCTCTTCGCCATCTGAGGGAGGTGCCACTGCTGTATTCCATAAATGTGCAAGAAAGCCTCCAGAGGCACCTAGGCAAAAGCGTCCATCTTCTGTTGGCACTAACGCCACTAACTACCAAAAGGCTAGAAAAGCCACATCTTACACGCGTCCAAGGTGAATTAAATATGAAGCAGTCTGACGAAACAACCTGATTTTCATAAACAGCACCACGAGGCAATTAAATCTTACTCAACGTTAGCCAAATACTGCGCTCACTGTCAACAATGGCAACGCTCCCACTGACCTCAATAGCGGAGGGACTGGCTCTCCTGCTTCACCGAGAGAATCCCACGTTCAATTACATCTGAAACTTACTCAGTTCAGAGATGCTTCCAACGCAGGTTGCCAACAGAGACTGCTCTAAAGTTCGGAGTTCCAGCTGGGCGTAAGCATCAGCCCGTCCATCGCTGCACGCAGAGCCATCGTTGTATGGGCTAAAGTAGGCAGGCAGAGACAGCACACCTGGGGATGAGAGCAAAGAACAGTCCTGTTATGGGTGAAGTTACAGCAGGGGAAAGCAAGTCGCTCTACTGATAGGAGTGATAGGGAGCTTGAAACACCTTTGCACCTTTCTTGCAGGACCTGAGGCCTTTTGAACAGTTCAAACAAAATCAAACAGCGCTGTAAATACCACTGGAATGGCTGAAACAGTGAAACTACGCTCTAGGGAGTAAGGCTAGATGTTTCTACAGCCTTTAAAAACTAGAAACAAATTGCAGTTAAGATAAAACTACATGAAAAGCTTTAGTGAAGCCTCTAATGTTGTTTATACAACAACCCGGCTGTGTACACACAGCTTGCTTTTGAACAGCTGTATGCAGATTGCTAGATATAAGGGCCAGATTTTGAGAGGTGTGGAAGATAACCTCGAGTCCATTTAAGGTAAATGGTAGCTGCAACTCCGAAAACAAAACCACGGGCTATGCCAAGTTCTTTGAACCTGCGTGCAGTTTCAAATGTGCAGACTGTGGTTTCTACATGTGTGAACCTCGGGATATGCCAAACTACGCCCACGAGTTTTGAGGTTGACTATATATTTTCAACTCTATAAATGACCCTTCTATGAGAGACAGAGATTAGAAGGATAATTACATCGCGCACACGCGTTTACCCCACACATACTCCTTCCATTTTATCTCCTTGCACACATGAGCATTAATGCTCAGTAACTGAACGAAACGACGGATCTGCAGGCGGGTTTGCGTCGTCGTTATTGGGACCCCATCCTACTTTGCGTGTATCCCTACAGCTCATTTGCGTTGTCAGCAAACTAGGGACCGTTTGGGCCATTAGCTGGGAACAGTAACGAAGACGCGGATGCTACAAAAAACTGGATGTGGTTTCATATTAAGATGCAGGCAGTCTCTAGGAGGGGCAGTCGTTCACCTCCCCCCAGTCATCTTTTTCACCTGTTACCTTTGGTCAACCATGGCACATCTGCAGCCACGATGCAAGTCAGTGCCACAGAGATCCAACAAAAAAACCCTGCCTACCCTGCTTTCGTCCCAGAAATCCATCAGTTGAATAGTTTCTCTTCAAATTAGTGAGCTGAATTTTGTTGCCCTTTGGCCGCATGATTGCTCTGTGTGGCACATAGGGAAGGGTGGGAACACGACCTCTATTGCTGATGTGAGGTGGGGAGCGCGGGTATGTGATGGAGGCTGGGGTGGGAGAGCGGACCTGCCTCCTCCGGTGGCACCCTGGGGTGGAGCTGATGAAACACAGCATGACACTGCGTCTTTGGACAGCGTTCGCTGTGCAGGTGGACTCTGGAAAGCCTTCTGCAGCCCACACAGCCAGTGCTCCTGTACCCTTGTCCCTACCATATTTTCAGTTGTGTTCAGTTGCTACCATATTTTCAATTACGGCTCTATCCAACAATTCCAGTAGCACACCCTGGCCCAAATCTTCCGTGATTTCAGACGAGGACACTTATAGCCACGACTGCCTGTGCTCTTACCCTGCTGCATCCTGTATTTTTTCCTTGTCGACTTTGATCCGTGCACAGCCGCTCCAGTAGGTTTCAGCTTAGACCCACATTTCCTTCCCACCCTCACCTTCTGACCCCGCTTCAGCCTTAGATGCGGAGATACTTTACTCGTGTCACATAAGTGCTGTGTATTCTTGTGAAACAAAACCCTGCCTGCAGAATGGCAGCGCATTGTGCACGAGCTTTGTTTCTTTTGTCTTGATGTGTTCTTTTAAAATTTTATGCTGAGTTAATCTCTCCTACCCTTTTCACATCCTCTTTGCATCCTGCTTGGTGGCAAAGCCAAGGGCCGCATCAAAAACTTCCGGGATATTTTGAGGATAAGGGAATGATTGATCCTGTTGTGCTTCTTCACCGAGTTAATGGAGAAAACCCTGCCAATGCCCTCTGTAACCTGAATAATTAGGAAATCGAGGCTTTAAGAGCTAACAGAAGCAACGCATGCAAACTAGAAGAGCTTGCTTTAAATACACTGTAGCCTCCTATAGAGAGCCTAAGCCACTTCCTTTTCCATGTTAAAGCTATGAAAGGATGTTTTAAAGACATATGGATTGAATTTATGGCAGAGGGAGAATGAAAATAGACTGATTTGTGAAAAGTTTCAAATAGAGGCATATAATTCTACAGAGGCGAAAACGGAAACTGGCAGTTTCATTACTAAGTCAGGCAGAGAAAACAAAACAAAACAAAACAAAACAAAACGGGGCACATTTTCTCTGCAGCCAGTTTCAGTTGGTTCTGTTTTCTATCAAGGGATTAAAAATAAAGATTTGGAGAATGCTTCTTTAAGCTGGCTCACAAATGAAACAACATTTTCTCAGTTTTTCAGTTAGCAGCTTGCCAGGTGCTCTGGGTAAGAGGAAACAGGGACAATTTATGTACTTTTGGAAAAATAACTCATACAAGATAGTTGCGGACGAGATTTATGTTCTCATCTGCCTTGGTACAGCTGACGAATACCCTCTATGTATGAGAGAGAAATAAGGAAGTTACTGAGACTCTGGCCACGTGCCGAAGCCCGCTGATGGCACCGGGGATCTTCCCTGGGATGGCAGCGGGGTGTGAATCAGGCCCTCATTACATAAGATTTCACAAACGCTCCCGCCACGTCCGGCAGGCCCTGCTAGCTATGAGCAAGCCTGGGAATGAGAAAACACACCTCTCGACACTGCTTTTGAGACAGACGGCGAGCGTGTGACCGAACGGGCAGCAAAACAGAAACGTACCCCACAATTAGTACGTCTTGCAGCACGCTAATCGCGATTTCCTCTTCTGTATGTTTCCAGTAACGTAAGTTGGGAAAGCATCATCTTTGCTCTTCAGATCAGAAATTCATCTGCAGTCAAGCTTTGCCCACTGGTATTATAATTAGGAACACGACTTAATCTTTAATGCCAATTAAAAGCCTGTTGTTTGATTACAGGGACAGCTGCGTTGGGATGTCTACCTGTATCCCAAATGGCGGTACCTGCTCTCCTCCCACCCAAATCAAGAAATTTGCAGTCAAAAGTTGTTATAACGGTACAAACCGTAGGGGCAATTTCTATTTCTATCTGGCATTCACATTTCTGTACTTTTATATTTGTGGCAACGCTGGTTTTAATCATGGCTAGCTAAATAAGCAAAACTGTAGCTGAAATAAATCACTTCATGTCAAAACACACTCTGTTTGAAATCACATTAAAACTGCCGATTTATTTCCTGACGTTCAAGAACACGTTTTCCCCACAAAACAACAATGTGAACCAGCACGTAATTACCGTGCAGGAGCGAACCATTCAGGCATGCACACCACTGTTATTGCAATATTTTCTCTGATGTGGGCTACGCTGTGTTTCCTACACATCCCTGGCTGTATCCTGGCATTCTGGTCACGGGTTTCTTTTATAATTAACCAAGATTTTAAGTATGGGATCCAAGCCCAGGTGAAGTTTGTGAGAGCCTATTAATCTGAGCATGGCTTAGTTCTTAGATCAAACCTCAAGAGCACAAGGAAGTCACCTCTCTAGAACGGCGTGAGGCAGCACCCCATAGCAGCCCCATTGAAAGCACGTTTGTAGCACTGTAATTAAGGCACGGCTGGCTAACAATTTGTTTCTGATATTTCCATAGCCTTTGAAATAGCAGCTGGAAATAAAGGCATATTTATTCTACCTCAGTTAATACATGAAACCTGTTCACGGGCTCTTGCTGCCAATGATCTTAAAAGGCAGTCACGACTGGGTGGAATTCCAGTTAGGCAGTTCCTTAAACTCAAATTATTCTCAGTGCCTAAAGATTTTGAAATTGTTGTCTGTAATTTGATGCTTTTTAATAGCAACTGAAAATGTTTCCACAGTCTGAGCTAGGTCCAGGGAAAAGTCTGTTCACGGTCTTGGACATCTTTCTGCTTTAAGAGGTGTAGCAGTTCTGCTGACAGCTTTGGCTAGAACATGATGGCTCCCACGAGGAGGGCTGTGCAAAACTCTGCGTGGTTTCCCCGAGCCGGGCCATCGGTGCAGTCCTCAAGCAAAGCAACTTCTGTAAAGAGCCCTGGGTCCATCTCTGAGTGTCCCGTGATATTTCAGAGGCTGGCGTCAAGTTCTGCTCCTTTGATACCAAGATACAAGCAAATGCAGACTTTTACCTGAATTTTATTTTAAGATCTGAATGTTTAAAAACCTTATTTCAAATAATTTTTAGAGTACCCACGTTACCTTCACACTTCATGCTGTTTGCATGCTACATTCATGCAAAAGGACTAGCCACCATTTGTACCTCGCTGTAATGATCTTCTCGGTGCTTTCTCTACTTTAATCTAAATCCTCCACGCTGGGAGACATCATCACAACCCTAGCGATTAACTCATCAGCCATTTGATGACTTTCAAACACTTACATGATGTCTGGAGGTTAAGATGGGGCCACTCGCAAGCGGCAGAGGGCCAAGGAGACTTGTCTGGAAAGCACTCGAATTCTGCTGTCTGGGATTCCTCACGGAAATTGCCCAGGGTACGAACCCCCTCATTTCAGAAACGCACTGGCTGTACTCATGACAGGTTGGGCACAGAATCAGAAATATTCTGATATTCAGGCTATTTCAGAATATTCAGACAGGGGCATACACCGTAAACTACTGACACAGAAAAAGTGCTTTTGTTTTTTTTAAATAAACCTAGTAAAGTCTATCTGACGATACAATGTATATTGATTTCTGCCTTTGGCCCTAATAAAAACAGGTTTTCTGGGCAAGGATTCTCTCTGCGCATTGTGTTTGCGTTGCACCTAAAACAGCGGGAACCGTTACCGAACGCTACCATAATACAAACTAGCACAACAGGGAGAAATATCTATTTGGCAAAACCAAACAGAAAAAAAAAGCCCTCAAAAAGTTCAGCATCACCTTTCCGTGTTAGAAGTTGTTTCTAAAAACCCCTAATACTGCAAAAAGCCACACGTGAAAACAGAACTGCTGCGAACGTGCTACGAAAGTGTCTTAGGAAACCAAGTAAGAAAAAATGGTCTTGGTCTCCAGCACCAGCGCACTTTTGCGATGTTTGGCTTGTGATAAATTCTGTCAGAAACATTCTGCGAGGTGAGAGCGATGGCTGACCCCAGTGAGCTGAGCCACGATTTGGGAGGCCAAAATTCTGCAGGCAGATGGTGACGGCCTGACTACACTGAAGTGAACAGCCAAATCCCACCGATTTCAGTGGAGCCGGTAAAAACCCAACCCAATTGCAACTGCAGTTCCCACACTGGAATTCGGCCGTGACATCAGGAGAGCTGTCACCTTGCACAAAGTCCTGTAATTCTTCATGGCAAGGAGCATTCAAGGCTCTCCTTGTTTTTTGTTTCCCATTCTACGAAGCAACACAATGCCGTGCAGCTCCTTCTTGCCAATCAATTCAGAGTCCAGAGCACCACCTAGAATGAATGCCAATTCCTGGAGCTCTGTTTTCTTCTTGCTGGACTGCCACTGCCAGAAAAGCTCAACTCTCTTTTATTTTATGAAATGAGACAGAATCGTTCTGACAGAATATAAACAAACGCTCCCCACCCCCCCAAAAGCCAGGCAACCGAAGTGTTCCTGATGTAACTCGCTCAAATCTAAACACATCACGCTCTATAATCAACTACAGTCATGCTATAGATTGTGAGAAAGACTTGTGATCAGGAAACAATGCATATAATTGCTAACATATAGGAAAATAATGTGGCTTCTGCTATAAAGCAGGCAGGCATCTCTCTCAGTTTGTCTCTGTCAGCAGTAAGAAAAATGAAACACAGTTGCTTGTATCTGCATCCACATTAAACAGTAATTCTGTAACTGAAAACAGGAGGACAAGCAGAAGAGGGAAGAGCTTCAAGCAGAGAGATAAGATCTTTAAAACTTCTGCAAGTGCTCAACTGACTCTCTCCATCGAAGCGCTGCTGTCCTAATCGGACACTTCTGGACAGATGTGACTCGCACAGCCCTCACGTGGGCTCCCCGGTCTCGGTCTAACTGCTCGCAGAGACAACGTCCCCTTCAAATTAACAAAAGGCAGTTTGCCCGGACTTCAAGAACATCAGCAGAGACGTGTTGCCTTAAAGCATGCAGTCTGGTCCTTCATGTGGCTCAACGTCAACAGGCGTTGCTTGACTGAAGTATCAGAATACCTCAAAGCAGAGTCTTAAAGCACTTTCAAACCCCACTACCCCCTTTTTCTGGGGTGCAGGTCACCTCGTGTTCCAAAATCAGGTGAAAGCAGCGGAGCTCACAGCTTGTGCAGTACGACGTGAGCTGTACCACCACCCCTCCGTATGCACCGCCAGAGAAAGAGCAGATGCGTACTGACAGTCGCTACGAACCCTTAAACGCCTCCTTGCTCCCAGGTAACTGACTGTGCCCCGTCTTCATCCAGCACTTGCAACTGTTCGACGTACTGTGCCTCGCTTTTGCTTTGAAAATGGTGGAATTGGGGTTGACGTTAGAGGGGAGAAGGTAGGAAGTATCTGTAAGAACTAGTATATTTGAATCCAGCTGTGATATACAGGATGCAAGTGACTATAAATGTAGGAGAAAGGCTTTAGTTTAGTACCGAGTCAGTATTTACTGAGTCATTAATCCCATTTCCATATCCCTGTGGTCTTCTGGACAACCACTAACCTGGCTTTGCCCCAAGTGCTTAATTGAACATAAGCACAAGGGAAGATATCCTTGGCTTGTATTCTAGCGACTGCCAAAAAACACAGCAAATTTTGTCTTTAGCAGCAGCAGCATACATTGCAAGATAAAAGGTATCTGTGGTTTTATGAGATGATGATTGCCCTCGTTTCCATTTCCTAGATGGAGAACCAGAGACAAAAGGAGGAGAAGCAACTACCAAGCTAATGCATCAGAACCAGCTTTTTGCAAAGTCCAGATAGCCCAGTTCAGAACCCCTGTGCCATTAGACCTTGCCTGTATGAAACCGGCCATCGCGGAGCCATTGGTCTCACAACCTGGATCCAGATATTTGAAATAAATGGCATGACTGTGAGGCTTCAGTCTAGGTTTGTAGAACTGTGCTACTACCTATTTTACATGTCATAATAAAAGAACTTTGAGAATATGATCTGTAAACGCTTCCTAGTACTACGGCTACAACCACTTTGGAGAAGAAGGGTGTGTGCTATCATGTCCACAAGTACTTCCCTAAAACTAGGCCGATCCATTACAACTTTGCACAGATGGCTTTCCAGGCGTGGGATCTTCGACACAGGGTCTGAGGTCAGGCAAAGACCTGCACTGGACTGTAATGTTAGCCTGAGGGACAAAACCACCTACATTTCTAGGACTCTTATTTTCAGGATCCAGTAAGGCGCATTAAAGAGAAAATCCTCTACTGGACTATAAATATCAAGAAAAAAAAAAAAAAACCAAAACCAGAGAGAAAGTTTTACAAGGCGTGGTATAAATAGATTATGAACACTGTGAAAGAAATACAAAGCAGAATCCTGTGCCAAAACATTAATGTGGTCCAACAGGCAGAAAACCTACCATTAACGAGTTGTGTAAACTCCAACCTGTTTACTCAATCTTAGTGTCCCAGTTCACTTCCCTGGAAAATGGGGATATTGCTTCATTCCTGTTAAGGGTAGTCTGACAGAGGCAGCGTTTTTGCTTCATTTCTCATTCTCATCTTACTCCTCCATGCTCCTCAACATCTCAGCAGCGTCCCCATTTCCTGTATGCGTCAACAGCAGAGTTTTTGTCTCTTCACAAGAGCCCATCTTTCCTTTACATAGCCCTTTTTACCTCCAACAATCCCAAAGCCCTCCGAGACACAGCTGCTTTGGAGATGAAAGGACACAATATTGTGACAGTATGTAACTCCACCTCAGTGGAGCTTATGATACATGAAGCGACATTTCACCCAAGTGAGAGTGTTAAGAAAGGCAAAATGGATTTAAGCCTAATAGAGATTCTGACGCAGATACAATATCAGGACAGTTATTCTGACAAACATAACAAAAATACTGTAAGAAATTGTAAAGAAGAAGCTATATATATACACACACATACAAGAAATGGCATAGGCAAGCTAAAAAAAAACCCCAAACCTTATTTTTTTAAAAAAGAGAAGAAAGAGATACGACAGGTAAACAATGGCAACTCCAGAAACACCGAGTACTTTAGTAGCATTACTGTGGGGAGCAGAGGTTTATATCACTTTCTCCCTTGCCTTGGAATTCTTTAGAAGCCTCCAATTTAGGTGCTCTTACAGTAAAACCAGCTTCATCTGCAGCATAAGCCTAACAAAACTGCAGGCACCAGCTAGAGCCCTCGTACTCTCTACAATACCCTCTTCTAATCCATTCCTTTTTGTTCACTGTCCTTCCTGAAATATGGTCTTTGAATCATGCCCAGTTCTCCAGATGTGGTCTGACTAAGCTCTTTGTACATGCCATAATGACTTCTCTTTACTTGCCTTCAATTCTTCTATTTATACATCCGATGATCTGTACGCTTGCCAAACACAGAGGATAGTAAATTTATATCCTCTGTCACTCCCAGTTCCTTTTCTTAGGGAACATCTAGACGGAGAATCTGACCAGGGCAGTACTCCAGCATAATCCCAATGCAATCCCTTCTCAGCTGTTCCAGGGTTATCTTCTGAAAGAGTTTACTCTACATGACCCCTGCCCATCAACTTCTTTATAGAGTTGAGCCCTTGGCCTGATAAAATCTACCCCGGTTAGACTCTCCTGGCTGTAGTAAACATCCCATTAAAATAAAATTTTAGAAACTGTGGTCGCTTAATAAACATCAAGACTGCAATTATGTAAGTTAATGACTTAAAATATCAGAGCATCGTAAGAGCTGTTTATTCTATGCTTATTTTTATAAAAAAAAAAGCAACGAGGAAATAGGAATTCACCGGTAACGGAACTACTGCTCCTGAAGGACTGGCCTTTTTTACACAACAAGGACCGTCTCCATTAGCTGTCAGCAACACCGGCCCTCTGATGCACAGCTGCGCAGTTTTTATTTTGTCAGGGTGAAATATGCATCTGTCACTCAATATAAGATTGAAATTTTATCTAAGTGAAACACAACACAGCACAGTCCTGAGACCATAAAGTCTGACCTCAAGAGGGCAAGGTTTGGAGTCTCGCTAGGATGATCACATGCATACCGTGCCTCCAGACGAAAATGATTCAGGTTTTGAGTCACTGGCCAGACAACAGAAAACTCTGGGTGGGTGTATCCTGGGGAGTTCACCAGACAAAAAAAACCCCAGTATATTGTAGATTTGATACCTAGAGTTTAATCTCCAATACTGTCAGCGTAGCTACATTAAATTGCTCATACCAGCATTTACCTACATAAGTAGTTCATGGATCACAAGCTTCGTCATTTTTACCCCAAAACTTCCTGAAAGCCAGTGTTAGCTTTGGTGAGCGCAAGCTGTTGGGCCCAGTATAAACACAAACCTCCTCCATACAGCTAACAATGTTTGTGTTTGACTCACACCATTGGACAGGGTTTACTGTCTAGGAGTATTCTGATAGCGCTAAAACCCCGCAACAATTCTATCTCAGAACAGAAGCTATTCCTCTTTTATTTCCTCAAACAAATACTGGGAAGTATTTGGCAGTTTCTTCCCCACAATACAGCAAATCAGTCTCTTACTAATGATAGGGTTTTGCAACTTTCTGCTTCCTGACATCAAAGCATCCTGGAGATCTTATCAACAATGACCAATTGTTTAGAGAGTTTGGAGTCGAGGAATTCCACTTCCTCACCAGCTGCTGAATTCTGCCCTCTATCTTTGCAACACCTTAGCCTATTTCTCACATCATGTGTGGTACTAAAGGACCATCTCATACCATCTACATTCACGCTTGGCTTTCTTCCGCGATGTGTGCCACTTGCTCGGGCTTCTAGCGCCTATTTTACTCTCTACTTCTGCACCTGCATTCTTCTTTCTTGTGTCCCGTCCCTGTCCCCTCCCCATCCCCGACTCATCATCATCATGATGCTTGTACTGTTCCCAGGACCCCTTTCAAGGCTCAACACTAGTTACAAACAAGAGTAAGATTCAATATCTATTTTTGAAAGTACCCTTTAGGGATAGCAACGCTGTAAGAATTTGGCAATATTTGTAAAGCTAGCAGAAAAAAAACCCCAACAACTCCGCTGCAAGGCTCTGGCCTGGCTCTCACATTGCACAAGTGCCAAACGCGTTTCAAAGTCTAAGTCTCTTGGCTGTAGCCATTTATAGTTTGTATAAAAAGCATAACTTGTACACTTCCATTAGAGCCCTAAATATAACTGCCCTAAGCAAGAATTCACTTTTCAAACAGTACCTCTTTGAATTTTGTGTTCAACGGAATGCCGTTGCCGCTATATTATTTATAGACATTTACATTAAGATCTAAATACTTGGTCAGGAAACCACTCAGATTAATGGATCCCCAGCATTGTTTTATAATGCTAAACGGCTCAGAAGAAAAACAGGTTGTCTATATTTTCATTCTAGAACAGCATCTTTTTTGCATAAGCATAAAAAGCACCAATGTTTACAGTGCTCACTGCATGGGCACGGTTCTTTGAAGAATCTGGAAACACTACCACATGCTTCAGTTTTCTAACACAGCATCTGCGTAAAGGATGAAAATTAGATTCTCATTTTTTAAATTTTTTTTTTTAACAGGGAAAATACGTTTTCATATCTTTATCACACCTGTGCACCCTATCTGTAATGGATTTGACCATTCAACCCAATTGATTTTGCCAGCGTCCTATCTTCTTAATGCTTTCTTGCACTTGATTTTCCAATTACACCATTTCATAGCCTGCAATTAATTTCTTGGAACGTAATTATTTGTAGAGGTGACCTCCTTCAGGTGAGATGATGGAAAAAACAGGAAAAGTTGCCTTATGGCAGAAGTAAAAAGGAAAGTATTTTTTAAAGCAAAACAGATTCTCATTGCTTTACAACACTGCACGCACACAGAGACACCGACGGTGTCCCCAGGAGGAACAGTAGCTCAGGCAGCGAGGACGCACGTGCCAGAACAGCTTTGGCAAGAGCACAGCCAGCGCTCCAAACACCAAAGTGGCTGCTCTCCCAGACAATAAGCAAAAACATGGTGATTCTGCGCCCACCATTTTTACCAGAGAGAGAACCAAGACAATTTCCTTTACATGTTATGGAACCCTTGCTGCTAACTGCAAAATAAAGTGGTAATCCTTGCACTTTTGCCAGAAGAGCCGCTCAGCCCCATCCCCATCGCTGCTGGCAAATTCCGCGGGACCTGAGGTGGAGGAAACAAACTCTGGAGTGCCTACCTGCTTATCCGCGACCGTGCAGCCTGTCCTAAATACTTCTCAAAATCAGGAAGCCAATTATCCTTCAAGTAATCTTGAATTATACGGTGCTAAAATAACCTGCCCACAGTCACAGTCAAGGGCTATTCAAATAGCAGGACCACAGCAACCCACTTACTAGAGAAGATGACCTGAGGAAGGACACAAGCTGACTGCAAGGAAAAAAAGCAGCAGCCATTATCCTTTTGCATTTCCCTCCCCCTTCTCAGTTAGCACCCATTTCCAATGCTGAACAAGGCTGCTCCTACGTGTGAAGATGCTCCTACGGCAGCATCTCGCAGACTGGTGGTCAAGGTTAAGGTTACAGGGAACATTTCTACGGTTCTTAGGAAAATAATGGAAAACTGGCTCTCAGAGAAAGATCCTTTCATTGACAAAAAATAACATAGCTAGAAAAGCTTTTCTTTTTTTTCCTTTTAAATAAATGATCATAGCATTACCTCTGTCTATAGAACTTTTGTAGTCATGAGGCTGTACGATAAAATTAATATTTTTTAGTTTGTTGGTTCCCTGCTGACCCCAGACTATGCTGCTCTACATTGCCATTTTCTCTCTCATGGCAACACGCGACATCTCTACCGCTGCATAGCAGAGACGCACAGCATGGAAGTACTTGAAAAGCAAAGGTCCATACCACATAAATAATCCCATACCACATAAGTAATCACTTTTTGGATCCAGCTGTTTGTATGCAACCGCTATATCCTACTAACATTAATAGCTTCGACTATTGCCAAGAAAAAAAAGTCTTAAAAGGCTTCTTAAATTTGTCATGGTGGAAGGCAAAAGCTAGGACCATGGCAGATGCAGATTTGGGGAGGCTTAACTATCTAAGAATACTTTTTCCCCCTCAGATGGCACTCTGTTCCTTTCATCACATTATTGAAGCAATAGTTTGAATAAGATACTGTTCTCTTAAAAAAGGACAAACTGGTAAAAGCTAGAACTAAACTGCACTGCAGTTCCATTCAGGGAATCTCAAAATGCAGATAGGAACAAAGACTGGAATAGGAGACAGGACACATCGCTCAAATCTGAAACCCGGGTGCTCCGCAATGTAGATTTATTTGGAGTTGAAATTTTACTTTAGACCCATCTTTTTCCCAAGTGCAAATACAACAGTAACAGGGAAGGGAAAGGAGCACACAGGAGACTCAGAGAGGCTGGAAAAAGATACATGGAAGAAGGATGGTGGGAAAGGAACAAGAAAAAACCCTCAAACATTCCCTGATGAAGGAATTACTGAAAGAATGGGAGAGTGCTGGAAAACACTCCAATAAATAAGAGCCACTTCTACTGTCTTATCTTGGAAATGTTTTATTTTTCCTAAGAATTTTCAGGGACTTGAGGCACTTATAATGCTCTATACCCTTTAACCCCTGATATAATTTGTCTCCCTTCCCCGAGAAGTGGCATGATAAACAAAGGGTGATCCAGCAGAGCCGGACGTGCCTCTTCGTAATACCGATGGAACCCGATATCCACTGTAGCTATCTGGGCAAAGTCATTCCGTTCCCACATGTACCTTCACGGGCTAATTTCAAGATCACCATAAGAAGAAACAAAGATAAAGGAATCAATTTTTTACTACTGTTCTTTGAAACCTGAAGATACTGGGTTTTGTTTTGCTTTTGCTCTTTAACAGCTCTTCAGGAAAGAATAATCAGACAAACACGAAGAGAAAAATGCTACGGTCTCCTAACTACCTATTTTCTTCAAGATCCTCTTCACCTTCCTGCCCTGTTCTTACTAATAAATCACTGATTTCCTGTTACAGCCCTGCAGGCCCAACCACTGCTTCTTCATCTCAGTAGGAAGCCAAATGATGATTGAGATGCCAATATATTAGGCTGGCCTGATTCAAAGAAGGATAAGGAACAAAGCATTTGTGCAGAGCGAAGATAAATGAATATAAATCAAGCGCTGAGCCATTTTCTGTGATGGATTAGCACCTTTCTTTGACCTAATAATGTCAAGGGGTCTCCATGCTGACAGCAACTAATGTGGAAATCTCTGTGCTGTGTAAAGCCAGTAGGAATTCTTCATCTCCAGCTGCACTGTTACTCCAGTTGTATTTTGCTGGGTGTCTCTCTCAGGTGTAAGCAATCCATCTCCTTCATCTCACCTTGAGGAATGTCACTACAGCATCCACCAAACTATCTCCAGGGTACATGAGAGACATTTCTTCCACTCCTTCTTCAAGTTTCTCCCTATAATCCTATTTTTACCAGTAACCCAGCAGGTCATAGATAGTACCTACCCAGCTGAGGACCGGACAGAAAACCTTTCTCAGAGCCTGGGGATATTTCTAGAGTATAAAACCATAAAAAACCAGCAGCAAAAAGCAGATGTTTGGATCAAATCTGACAACTGCAGTTTTACCAAAAACAAGATAGTAAAAAAATTAGCATGCACAGAGGAAACTCCAGTGGGAGTCAAACCCAGACCTCTCAGTTTTGGCCATATGCAGTAGCTAGAGCTATGTTACAGAGTGCTTAAAAACCCACTGTGTCACTGACAGGTGGCAAAAGCTGCAGCGTTTGAGAGCAGGAAATACAAGAGTCCTGCAGCTATTGCACCCTCCACTATTCTCGTCTCCCAGATGCAAAAGACTCGTCTCTTACTTGTCCAAAACTGTCAAAAAAAAACCCAAAAGAAAAGAGCAATGCTTCTCCTGTGTTTCTGTTTGCAACACGAGCCTCTATTCTAACTTAGATGAGGTGCCTGGATGCTCAAGTCAGTAAAACCAAGCTTTCTGTCCCTCGGCTGCTCTCACAGCTAGCTCAGGGTCTGCAGCGCCAACAAAAGGCACGGGACACACAAATTGCAGCTCTCACCTCAACCTAGCCCACAGGTGACTGGCACTTGCCTAACCTGTTATCGTTGTCTGGAGGCTGAATCACCTTTCACCCTCTCTAGAGCTGACCTGGTGAAAGATCATCATTACAACGTGCTTCGGGCCAGACTGCACCCATCTGTCTCCACGTTACCCATTCCGTGCAGACTGACGCAGATAAGAGGTAGGATCTCAAAGAGACCCAGGGCATTAATAAGGAGCCGATGGCTTCGTATTCGCATTACACTTACATCGTTTTAAACTTCCACTGAACCACCTCCGGTATTAGAGCAGCTGCGCCCCTGCCTCTCTGCTTTGGCCCCGAGCTTTGCGGTCCTGGCCTCTGCTTTTGTCAGAACTGGATTTGTGGGGTGGTATCGTAAGATGCTTCAGGAAACAGAGGGATATCCCCTCTCTCTCGGTAGGCTTAGCTTTGGTCACATCAATTCGTTGCCTTAGCATATGCACTGTATAAACACACAAATGCAAGTGCAAGCATAAAAGGGGCAGCAGGAACATGTTTGGGGCAAAAGGGGATGGGTGAGCCTACAGCAACCCCCATTTAATTTGGCTTAAGCTGCCACAAAAATCACACCCTTCTATTGCCACCGTGTCTTGTAGAAGTAATTGAAACTGCTGAAATAACGAAAATCATAAATTAAGTAGGATCCGTTGAATCTCTCTCTTCTGCTTTTAGAGAAAATAGTGAGAGACTGACTTTTAGAAATTAGTAGAAAAGTGATCCACAGTTTTGGCATTCTAAGACAAATTTAATTTGCCAAGTGCAAGAAGTTGTTTATAAGAAAAGAAACAGAGAACTGGAAATGGTTCCAGAAAATTTATTATGATCCACCTGATTGTAGCCAGAAATATTACATCAGCCTAGATAGCCTGAGAACTGGAACAATATTGCTCTCAAATTAGCAAGTTGCTTGGTGCAACAGGCAGGGAGAAATGGTTTTGCAGGAGGTCTGGGTTCTCTCCCTAGCTCTGCTAGGGACCACGGGCAAATCCACTTCTCCGCCTTTAAACATACTACCTGCAACCAGAAATGAAAGACATTTCTTTCTCTTTACTCCTCAGGTTGGTTTTTGGTTGGTTGTGGGTTTTTTGGGGGCAAGGGACTGGTGTTTGTTTGTTTTAAAGCATCTTAAGATTCTTAGGATAGTGAGCACTCCTTACTACCACTTCTAGAGTTTGCAGTTCTCGGTCATAAGCTTTCCTGGTTCATGCCTAAAGATGGATGAACGCAAAGTTGCTCCAATCCAAAAGCCACAGAGCGGCTGATGATGAATTAGACCTAAGTATAGTGCCAGGGGATTCCATGTGTGGTGCTGTGTTTAAAAAACACAGGCAAAAAGGTCAGGTGATGCTTAAATATTTTAAAGATCATAATTAGAGAACACTTTTTCAATGTTTAGACAATTTCACTCCAAAATAAAATACAGCACTGATCTACTTACAATACGACAGACAGCTTGTCTAATACCGTTCTCTTCTTATACCAATGCAACCAAAGCACGCATGTTCCCGACTTCAGCTGGAGGGTGATTCCTCTCATTTAGCACAACTGATAAATTACCTATTTTATGAAAGTCTGAGAATCCAAGACTCAAACCCTCTGATGTAGCTGGCATGCCATCATTAATTGTGAAACAGCGTTACGGATACTTTTTATCCTGAAGTATCTAAAAAGAACTTTCTTATACATTAAACAAGGTAGGTCAGAGGCAGAGTTTCCTGGAAAAAGGAAATACAGTTGCTGCCGGGGTGAAAGGAAAACAAAAACCCGTAGCTGCCCACACACGGCACTGCTGTCCTACCAATTAAGAAAGGAAAACTACTAAAACTACCGACTACTACCCGCAGACATACCAAATGTTCGGCCATTCTTACAAACCAACCTGGGGAATGCCGCCAAGTCAGGGCTGGGCTAGTGCGTTTGCAAAGCCCAAAGCACTTCCCAGTGCCACAGCTCATTGAAGCCCTAGCCTGGGCAGAATCCCTCCCCTCTTCTTCCCCACAGAGAGTCGCAGGGAGGTGGGAAGCATGGAAGAGTCTGGGCCAGCCAGTGCATCTACTGAAAAGAGAGGAGGCTTGGCTGCCACGGGTAGTCCAACACCACCACCAAAGTGTGCTGATGATACTCTGAGGGTCTTAGCATTGGCCTAAAAAGCTTAGGAGAGAGCAGTCATTTTAGACTCACTTCAGCTAGGCAGATGTTCCTATAGCGTTTCAGGCCCTGACGACACGATCTGAAGCTTATTCTTGTACCATCATTTTCAAATGAAAGACAAAAACTTTCACATAATTGTGCAGACTCGGGATTCACAAGTGAGCTTTCGATGCTTGTGACTGACTCTGGCCATGCTACAGACTTGGACGTAACCCACAGGCTATTTTTTCCCAACTTTGAACCATTAATTTATTTACTAACACGGTGCCTTTGCGTACTACGTTCTCAGAGGTACAACTGCGCACGCTCACGTCGCTTGTTTTCTGAAAGCTGAAATTTTGACGGAATGTCCCGATGCAGTTTAACGTGAACAACATCTTTCCAACTGCCTAAACTCATTTGTGACACGTGTAGTTTGAAATTGTCCTCGTTTCCTGGCCTAACCTGTAGTGTAAGGTTGCTGCTGTGTGCTTTTTAACAGCTGCCACATCCAGCCCTGAAGGCTGCTGTTAGAGGGCAGTTAGGGAAAATGTGATTTCTGAGTATCCTCGACATTACTCACACAGATGCACCGACTAATTACTCATCTTAAAACGTGTTGCAATTCTGGGTAAATGCTGCGGAAGTACAAACATTACTGTTACATTATGGAAAAAGAAAATACTTCTGCAACAGAGGAGAAGAAGGTAGGAAGTTCCCTGCCCACACACATGCAGCTTTTGTTCCCTAGTATAGCGCAGACGTCAGGACATGGGAACGCAGGCTTCCATGAAACTTGTTGACACCCTCTGTGCAATTTTTTTTTTTCCCTAAAATTTGTTTCTGTCTATATAGAAGTTCCAGTTGGCAGCATGTTACCTCTTCATAAAGAGAATCTTTAGGCAAACGTAAAAGGGTTTATTCTGAAGGACTTTTTCTACCCTCTCCACCTCTCCCCGCCCCATACACACTGGAGCATTCTAATGAAATAAGACATGAAAAGAGGTTCAGCTTCTGAATATTCATTTCTTACAATGGTGAATCCTCTTAAACAGCTCCAGTAATCTCCCATTAATCTCCCACCAGAGCTAACATTTTGCAGGGGGGAAATAATCTCTTAATCCTTCTGAGCTGGGGGAAGGTCCAGGATACAACACTGAACCAAAAGCATTTAGAGTCTGAGCTAAAGTTTTCATTAAATCGTCAAGTATCTCCCCAGGAGGAAGAGGCTTCCCCCAAGTTATCCGCAAGTTTCCTCCCTGTCAGATATCTCCATGAATACCAAGGGCATCCCTGGATGGAAAAATACAACTCCTAAGTATGCATGACAGAGCATTTCAGGCAGAATTACAGAAGCTGGTGGGCCTTCCCTGATTTCAGTTCAGTGATTTCATGCATTGACTTGAGTAAGAACTGTGTTGCATCAAACCACAGAGTCCAGCTCTTATAAGCGTGATCACATCATCCCTAAGGTCCGTGTCAGGTCTAAAATTGTACCGTAGTTCATATTTTATTTTTTTTATATCTATACAGCATATAAATCTCATAAGCAAATAGCTAATGAAAAGCAGAACGCAGGAAATCTTACAGGGCAAACAGAGGTCATCTATCTCAAAGAGGCTATGTCGCCTTTTTGATTTCTGCTGCCAAATGTCTTCCCCACAAGTAAAATTTAAGTGCAGTTGTTGCATCACATTTTATTCCCAGTTTTGGGTTGGGTTTTTTTTATTTTATAATGAAAGGAAGTGGACTTTAGATATATTAGCATTTCTCTTCTCCCCACCAAGCACTGAGAAGGAAAATGCTTTTTAACCTACACCTGCACACTGCCTGAAACCTGAGGACTGGATTTCAAACTATCGTGAAAGGCCGTGGCGAAGCACGTGAGCACTACACAGACACAGTATATTTGTCAAATTTTGGTTCAGATTTAGGCTTCACCGAAGACATCATCGACTCCTTTTTCAAACATGGTTGAAGTTCCGAGGTTCAGGTCTAACTGGGACCTTTAGGAACCGCTTCCAACTCTTGCATTTCTTCGGTAGGAAGGAAGCAGTCTCTGAATCTCTTCTCATCTAGCAGACTGAAAAAACAAACCAAGAATTCCTCCTACCCTTTCTTCTGGGATGTAATGAATAGACCTAAACCCCTCTTTGCGGGAACGCTGATTTATGTATTTGAATCAACTTAGCCCTTCCTCCTTTTAAAGTAGGTCAGCAACTGGAGTGGAAGTTTTAAACAATACCTACAGAACCCCTTTCTTCAGCTACCCCAGCTCCCGTACAAAGGAAAGATCAATATCAGTATCTTTGTTTTTCAGCTGGAGAAATGGAGGCAGGGGCATCAAAGCCCTTGCCCAGCATTGTTCCCCAGTACTGTGGTGGAGCAGGAAACCTACTTCTCTGGAAGTCAGACATGCTCCAGGGAAAAGGGTGGGAGAAGAGAAGTGGTGGTCAATAATTCTTTTCCTGTTTGTGCAGTTACTGGTGACCACAGGGCACCTGCGCAGCCTCCAGGTGAAATACATCTCCACCGAGCAGTTTTATGCAACATACTGCATGGTACCTGGTTGACCGCCCAAAAAGCTCAAGGCATTTCCACATGGATATCGTTTATTCAGTGTTTTCAGCTGGGAGGTACCAAAAAAACCCACATTTCAATGCTAGTCTACCTGAGTATCATTCTGGTTACCCTCTGACTTGCTTTCTTTACGTTCACTTTCTCCTAAGGGATAGTGCCAACAAGACCTGCACCACCACAAAAAAAAAGAATGAAAGAGAGTCTAGAAGGAACAGATTCATTAAGTCTGCCACCTCTCATATTCTCTCCCTTCGTTAAATAAGTGTCGCTCTTTTGCTTCATTGCTTCTGTGCACCAGACTAACGGCTTCCAAGATTTTTCCACAACAATATCCAAGCCCCTGTTCCAGCACAGTATTCTGGATGATTTTTCCAGTGCACACATATTCCCCCAGCTGACTTCTTTCATTTCCAAGTTATTGTACCGTTAGAATGACAACATCAGATTTATTGCATCGTAGATGTATCTTAAATAACCCAGAGAGGCGCTGACATTCCCTGCTCTGGATGGGGCCTGTGCAAACCCCCCTCTCCTGCTGGAAGGACAAGCCGAGATCAGATTGATGTGGAGTTTTTCAGCAGGGGATGATTAAAAATAAAAATCTGGGGGAGGGTAAGTATTTTGAAGAAAAACTTCTCTATTCTCAGAAGAAAAGGAAAACTATTTTCAGGCAGCATTATAAACCATAAGACTCTGCTGAAACAGAGGTTACAGTGGGAAAAGACTTAGCAGGCTGTAAAGGCAACAGTAGGTTTAGTACCGAGCTCATGGGACCCAGCAGTAGAAATACTGAATTTATTCCAGTCTGCCACTAAATCATGTGACTAAGGCATTTCCCTCAGTTTTCTCATCTGTTAAACAGTTAACAATACTGCTTCCCACTTATGATGCCTCAGAGATGCTTGGAAAAGACTCTGAGATGGAGAGGAAGGAAGTGGTATGGCAGACAAAAAGCTCTCAGTCTTCACAGGGACAAGATCCTATCGTTGTGAACATGATCCACTGAGATGAAAGGCCAAGAGTTAGCTTGTTGCTTCTTATAAAACATAATGCTATATAAAAACCAGAACTATCACCCTCAAAGCAAGGCTACTTCATCATGCTGTTTTTCCTCCAAAGGACTCTTGGGGGAAAAAAAACCCAAGCAGCACGACAACCCTCAGCAAACACACAGAGTCATGACAAAGTTAGCAGCTTTTTCAGTACCAGTGTTCACCTGAAAAGCCGGCAGTTTATTGTCCATGGCAAGGCGGGTGTTGCTGCAGCTAGAGGTTTCTGCTGTTTCACAGTTAAACCCCGAATCCTCAACCTGTGCACACCACAAGGCAGAGCAAGGGAACAGCCCAGAGGTGTTCTGTCCAGATCCACCACGGAAGCACGTGGGCTGAGTGCTGCCTCGACCTTCGTGGCAACACCTGCGTCCTGTTGGAAAGGCAATCCTTCTATATCGACAGAAAACGTTTTCAAACCCAATTATTCAGCAAAGAAGCTGTTTTACAGCAAATCAGGAGATCAGGCTAAAATCTATCTGCGCTCTCCTGGGCCTTTAGAAGACTGAACGGAGAGGAAAGGCAAGCCCGGGCACGCCAGTGGAAGCAGGCAAATGACTTACAAGATCGCCAGTTACACACATAGGAAATTCTCTTTATTGCCTGTGGCTGACTAGACTGGAGAAAAAAAATCCCAGCCAAACAACAAAAACTGTTGTGGTTAGACTGAAAAACACACAGCTTCGCCGGCCATCTTCACTTCGTGCTTTATACAAAGCTTCGCTATGTTTGAAACTTCGAGTCCAGCAGCAAGAGATGAGCCCAAGGCTTGGTCGGTCACAAGGTAGAGCACAGAAGGATGCTGATCCAGACACACAAACAGGACATTACATGTCTTGGATTATACCCCCAGCTGGGTCTTTTCAGGTAGCTTGGGACATTTTACTCCATGCCTCCTTTTCCACACCTAGGAATTGGGGAATAAGATGGGTGTTTTCATTACGCATTTGCATTTTCAATATGCATTTTTGATACGAGAGAATATATTCTTTACGTGTAAGGCTCAAGTCTGCAGCACAGATTATCTCTGAAGACTTTTTACTGTTTCAGATTTATACTGGTTTCAAACACCGGCTGAGCCAGGCAAAATAGGGAGAGGGAAATGAGTACCCTGGAAGAAGGATGACAAGTAAGAGTCGGAGTGTGTCTCACAGGAGAGCAGGTTCCTGCAGGTGCTTGGAGAGCAGAGGCTCCAGAGCGGACAGCTTACCATAATCCTGCAATGAGTAATGAATCCGTGTGGCTTCCAGCCGGAGCATGTGATCCATTTAACTTCTCAGCGGAGGAAAAGGCCTTTCCCCACCACAGCCTGACTGGACTGTATCAACAGCTATTCAGACGGTTGAGCTACGCTCACGTGCTCCGCCGTCACCTCTTGCATGGAACCAGTCCCCACCGAAACTGCACTGCATTGCTTTGTTCGTGACTTAAGTTGTCATCTTTAAAGGAAAGTTATTTCTTTCCTTGCAGCTTGCTACACAACCTGCCTGGTTCTGAGCAACTTCAGCTTCATCTGATGCTAATGACATCACCCCTGTTGGGACCTGCCGCTCCGTCCCCTTGGGGGGCTCTGGCACAGCAGGGCTGAACTGCATCCAAGTTTGTGACAGGCAGAGCCGTCCTTTTCTAATATTAGCCAAAGAAAAATGGTTTATTTCATCATGTAAAAGAAACTGATTTTTTTTCTTAAATTCCAAACCAACCCCTTCCAAAAATAAAAGGCAAATAAATGGTGAGTTCAGCTTCTCTGCTCCCTTTCACAAGGCCATGACGAAGGGCTGGCCGGCGCACAGCCAGACTGTGAAAAGGATGAATTTTCCCTCCCTGCTCTTTAAAAAGTGTAACATCTTGGCTCACCCTAATGCCTCTTTAATCTCTTTTCAACATTCTTACATTCTCCCGACCAACTAGAACGCAGTTGCTGCTGCATAGTCTATTTTTTAAAAATAAATAGTCCTTGTTCATTTTATTATTCAACATCATCTGTCTGACCATGCACTACGGAAGCAGAGTGATTTTGGAACGCTCATAAATCACACCACATAAACTGGCCTGAAATAACTTTTTTTTATTATTATTAATTTGTTTTACAGCCTATCATTGCAACCAGCTTATCCTGCCATGTATAAAGTCTGGATAGCTATCTGTTTAAAAACCAAACCCAAACAAGAAAACAACAGAAGACCCAAGGTACTAGCTGTAGCTCATACCACTGGAAGCAAGGGCTGAGGGAGCGACAAGGAGGCAGCCCTTGCTGTCATTTCTACATTTACATTGCTCCACAATAGTAATAATCATAATATTTTAAAGTTCATTTCCCATACTATAGCAGAAAGATAAATTCTATGTGAAATTATGAGCTACTTAGAAAACCATAACCGACTTCCTCAGCTTCACACAATTACTGGTTTCTCTGTCGTAGCAAACACTTAGGAGAAGAGGAGTCAAACTTGTGCTGTTTGGCACAGGGAATGCCAGTCTCTCTTTCCTGATGCTTTAGTTTGGAGGCTTTGCTTTTAACCTGCCACTTTCCCAACATGTCATACAGAAGCAGTCTAAGCGTCACAGCACTATATTGCACTTGATACCACTCTCGACTCAAAGCAGTGTTACAGTCAGCTTCACTGGGGTATCTTCTGCTTCGTACTGGCCAAGGAAATCCAAAACATGCTCTCGTACAGCCTTTCACCAACTAAACTGTACAGGATTGCGTGGTTCAGAATTATTAAGGCAGCACCTAGAAGTGAAACAGTTTCTTGGAGATCTCTCCACACCTTCTGAAAAATTAACGCTGGGATGAGAGTGGTTCCCTTCAAGTTTCTTAAAGCAACAAAAGCCTACTGGGAGTCTGTTTGGCAATACCAAATCACAGAGCTAAAATAAAGTATTACAGCTACCAAAGAATTGGGGGAAAAACCCTCCTACCAAAAAAACATTAGCTGTATTTTGCTCATTAGATTGCATTGAAATAAAGCCTCATGGAAAGGGGAGCGAAAGGGTTAATTCACACTCTGAATTCTTTTCCAGTTTTTGTGGTTTACCAGTCACGTTTTCCTGCCTGACACTTAGCTTCTCTGCTCTTCTGCTTAGGGGCAGAGCCTTACAAACAATAACATGCTCTAAATGATTACGCAGAGTTTCATTTGAAATAATAAAACCATAACATTTCAAGAAGAGCTCACACTGGGCTGCCAGTATATCTGTACTTGAGCCCTATCCCCAAGTCTATTACCAGACGTCTAAATCTGGATCTCCGTATGGGCGCCAGCTCCGTGGCGGACGAGGCAGCCTACAGCCCATGCTGGGCACGCTGCTCACTGCTGAGGCGGCGTCCTGCCGATCACCAAGCGTTTGGGGTTGGTTGCTTTACATTTGACACTCAGCTGAAAACCAGCAATCACACACAGAGGTTAGTCTCCCCTTGGACAAGTGACGCTGGCTGTATCCAGAGCACCTCCGGTAACAGCCTCTCAGTCCCTGCTCAGGTGGCTTGTGCCAGTTGCACCAATACCCTCCCCCGGGCTACAGCTTCAGTTCAAAGTTGCCCTAAATGACTGCCAGCTGGCTCCCTGAAGATAAGCAGGATCCCATCCGACAAGGAGGCAATATGCACAAGCTCAAGCCCCAAGATAAGAGACCACGGCAGACAACCTTCATGTTTAATTTCCGTGAGACACTACCCTTCCCCACTGCACGGGAATGACGGAAGATAAAACTCTCAAGCTTGGATACAAGAGCAGCATGGGCTGTTTAAATGAACGATCCGACTTAAGTCGCCAACGTAACGTCAGCCCGCTTAGCTGGGCAGCACCAGCATGGGTGCTTTCGGAGCGCTGGCAGGAGAGACAGCATCTTTTGCATGAGTTTTGCAGAGGGGACTGCAGTAAGGTACAGAACACGCACAAGGCATGTATTAATAACTGAGCCTGTGTTCGTAGCCGAGGAAGAGAGGGAACAGAGCAGGGATATAGTGTAATTGGATCCTGGCTTAGGAAGGAAAGACAAGGCTGTGCTGCTCTGTGTGCATGCATACATGGAGAGGAAGGAAAGCCAGAAAACCTTGCCGGAGTTGACCACACATGCTTTCCACAACTGAGGTTTCCAGCCACCCTTTTTACTACAAAAGAAACAAAATAAGTGTAAGCAAAGTAGAGGATTTATGCGAGCTCTGTGGGCGTGGGAGCAGGACACATGACATAAGCTAGTATCACAGCGGGACTGTGAATCATATGGTAATCAGATGAGAAGTTCCTGCCCAAACAATACGCACAGTGTTGGGCTACAGGTCTTGTAGGCAGCAGCTCACTAGACTGAGAGGTAGAAAAAGCCCACAGTACTGACAAAGTGGAAGCCCCTAACACACACAATGACCAGCGAAATACGAAAGACATCCTGGGCTCTGTAACAGTCACATTTTATCTGTCTACAAGAATAGAAGAACCTCAAATCTACAGACAAAACTTTTGCTCCTACTTCACCCCACAATATCTCTGCTGAAAACTCGCCCCAGAACTTACATGTAATTAATACAATAAAAAAAAGGTTTAAAGATCCTCTCAGATGCCTTTGAATGCCACCAAACTGTTATTTACTACCTTAAGTAAACTCCCAAACACTTCAACTAAAATTACCGGTTTTCTGCTATCTTTCACCAAACAAAAAGTCCCTGGCAAAGACAGGACTGAGGATTTGTCTTAATATTTTCTCTGGAAAAGTCACCTTCAGAGTAGGACTTCCAGCTCCCTGGCAGAGGAGCCTTTTTTTGTCAGCACAACCAACTTGGCCCTTTGCTCCTTCTTCGGAAGCTCGATCCATTGTCACACCGCTCAGTGCAGGTCACCCTTTCAGCCGAAACCAGTAAAAGCCACACTCCTGAGTGCAACCCGCAGAGTTTACAGATTCCACTGTGGGCATTCAGATATAGCACCGACGTGTGAGAATTAAGACAGATACACTGCTTGTGCCATTTGGCATTTATGGGGCAGCTTTAGCCCAAAATACTTGTTTGTTTTCAGCCTTTGCCCTGACTAATCCTTTCAACAGCCTCAAAAGGCATTTTCTCTCAATTTAGCCTCCTTCAATTTAATCTCTCTCAATTTAATCTCTTTAGCTTCCAATCATTAAATGCCAAAATTGGTGTGTGATCAGTATTCAAAACATTGTTCAAAGCCGGAAGACCCTGGATTTAGTACTTTTTCAGGTTCAGAAATACAATAGTAACAGAAAAAGGCAGCAAAAACTCCGAGTCAAGCAGGAGATGCCGAGCAGACTTGGAATGTGGCTCTGACCGAGATCTGGACAACTGGTGCCATGTACTCATAAGAAAGACAAAGGCCTCGATGTCATCTCAAAATAATCCCACAACTCAGAGAAAAGAAGTGACACTCCACAAAATGCAAGGAATATGCAAGCTTAAACAGTAAATACCAGAGCAGAAGATTAAAATAAATCACAGCTGAAGCAAATCTAGGGAAAACCACAGGGATAATAAAAAACAGACAGAAAAACACAATGTAGCTGGGTCACTAGCTATGAGTTTTCTCTGATAATGTTTCCAGTAAGTCCCAGAAAATAAACCTCATTGTGGAACCTAAGGACAGCACAAGAGTATATACATGCACAGACGCATGAGACCGAGAAGTGGGTTTTAGGAAACAGCGTAGGCTATGATTTCTACCAACTAGTGTAGTCTCCAGAATAACATCTGTAGGCACTGAGGGGAGGCAGAAAGGAAATATGCTCCTTAAAAACATGCTCCGCTTCTTTTTACAAGGAAAACCACATACACACTCTACCACTGTTAGCCCCTACTATATGGCTGGTGTGATCAGCAGCCCCCTGAGGCCTCAGGCTCTCTTATTTGAACATTCAAGAGTCATGGGAGACCTACAGGAAAGGCCACGTCCAGAAGCTACAAAAGCAAACAAACCCCAATTTGTTATGCCCTTTACAGCAGTCCTGCCTCTCCCTGTGAGAGGTTATGGCACAAGCTGGAGTTGGATTCGTGGTGCTGACCACACTTTGCCAGTGCGAGCACTGACAAGGCAAGGGATATACACCTGCCCGGGGCACACGCAGGGAAAAGGCAAGACCAATTTCTACTGACAGCACTTAGCTGAGCTGATCTGCCAAGCTCAACAGCCAGAACTGCACTTCTCTCTACGTGCAGCCCCTCTTCTCCTCTCCTTAGGCCATCTCCACCCACCTTCTTTACTTGTTTCTTCTTCCATGGTTGTCATAGCTGCTTGTCAGAGCTCATCTCACACTGAAGGCTCTTTTGGACAGAAGATGCACTGCCTCATACTGAGTCTTGATACATAGAAACAGTGCCCAGAGGTGAACTTTGAATCTGGTGGAAAGCTTATGGCAGGCTGATCCTGCTTACGGTGCATAACAGCGCATCTTTTAAACAGTTGCTGCAATAGGTAGCTAAACTACCTTTCTCCACTGTAACAACAGAGCACGCTGGACTACTAAACATTCTGCCTAAACTATCCCAAATGGAGCCACAGACATATTAAATAGCCCTATTAATTGCATTGAATTGGCACACTGAAGACAGCCCACTGCAACACCAGGACTACCCAGGCAGTAATGTTGAGAAAAGGCGACTCTTTGAAGTAACAAAGGAATGAAAGACCTGTTTCTCCTCTCGTGTACACCAGGATGCTGCAACGCCACTGGCTTATGCAACTTATGTACCGACATCAGTATGAGCAAAAAGAGACAGATTCAGACACTATTCTGGCAGATAAAAGGCTTTGCAAAAAAGCACAGGCAATAGCTGAGCTATGCAGTCTATACCATTATCTGCAGACATGCTTATTAAAGCTTTTGCAGCCTCCAGATCTCTTACCTTAAAGAAACAACAGTAATAACGTGCGATGCAGTTTAGTAATTGTCACTGGCTGGGCAAAATAGGCGTAAGTTAAGCACGCACTTTTCTTTCCTCTTAAAAATGGAGAATGCCCCTACCTCAGTGTTCAACAGGGAGACAAACACATACCCACCTTGCATGCGCTGGGCATTCAGCCAGCGCTACGCTCCTAAGCCAGCTACTGTCAGGTTAATACATCAGACTCGCTTCTGATGGCCTATATTCCTTTCTGCCTTACTGACACATCACAACTCGGGAAAGTCCTGGTGAAACCAAGTGAAATTCCCAGTAAACCATTTGCTCATCTTGAAGAGACTGAGAGTCTGGGTTGTATTCGTAGGAGGAAATGGTGAGAGGCTTGCAAAGCCAGCCTTGCATAACCTCGCTAACATCAAAGGCTTGCCAGGATTTTAAATCAGATCAAAATTTGACTATGCAGCATTTGCACTAGAAACAATCAGAACTCAGACATCCTTAGAAGCAATTTTTGATTCATGCCCAAATTTTAACCATGAACTTTCCTGTATAATTCCTGTGCCTTATTTTTGATAAAGCAGAACAGTTTAAGATAAGATTATTCATATTTAGTAAATCAATTTATAGGTCTTTTTAAGCAACTGCTTAAAATGTCTGGGCCCACGCAGAGAACACCAGAATACTAAACATCTGACATGTTCATTGAAGCATTTCTATAGAGAATTAAGAAAAGATAAGAAGGGTATGAGGAAAGAGGATAAAGTGCAATCAGCGGGGGAGGGGGGGACCCAACCTATTGCTTGCTAGGTTTTTTGAGACACAAATAACTGACCTGAATGAAAACATAAATACCTGCTTACTGTATTACATTTTGCATCATTAATAATACATAAACCTCCCCTCTATATTGAAAATAAAACTCTCACTTGAGCTTTCATGGTTACTGTGCAGCTGGAGAGTCTCGAGATTACATGACATCCTTAGGTTACAACTGGAAAACATGCAGTTTTGTAGCCTGTAAATGAAACAGTTTTGTATTTTCGCCATTGTCGCGATTAATGAAAAGCATGGATCGTAGCTAGAAGACGTTCACTGTCCACGGAGGGCGAGGTCTTTGCAAAGAGAGGCCGTGTTCGAGAGCCAGCCTAATCCAAACATCGCAATAGCTCCCAACCTCCAAATTCACAGGTCCACGGGTTCATGGGAAAAGCTCCCACATACAAGGTATGTCACTCGCTGCTCACGTGCAAGAATCACACCGTATCGGCAGACCACATCTCCCCAGCAACCACATACGTGGGAACCTGGCACAAATTCCTAGCCTAGTGCCAGCAGCAACGAGAGCCTTGCCCCCCATTTTTTCCAGCGCGTATACAGAGGCTGAACCTGCGGGAAGAACACCTACCTTCCCGCCGTCACTCCAGCCCCAGGGCAGGCGGCATGCATGTCCACAGCACCCGCTTCTCACTGACACCAAGAATAAATAACCCAGCCAGGCTCTATAAGGCACGCACGGAAAAAATTTACAGAATGTGTGTAAAGGTAGAGACATATTACTGCGAAACAGAGGTATAGGTACATCGCAGGAGCAGAAGTGCTCGATACCCTGAGGATTAAAAGTTGGGGTCACTTTCTCCACGGACAGGAGTTCATAAATGCCTTTGTTCTCAGTCACCTTGGTAAGACAAATTTACTCAGATGGAACAGATATCTGAACAGCAACAAGGATTAATTACCACATAATTAATTAATGGAAACATCTGGATGAAATGATAAACCAGTGGAAAGATTAAAAAAAACAAAACACTGAACTGTGACATAGATCCGTAGTAAACAGATCCATTTATTACCATTACCACACACAGACACCATTACTCTGTTTCTCTCTCTGCCCTATAAAGTTATAATTAATTATGCAGTACAGCCATTGACACCTGAGATCGATTCACTATCAGCTATACTCTTACTGGGCCAGACTCTTTGAGAGGAGACAACTTTGTAGATACCCAAGACTGCCTCAGCATCGGTTACCTTGGCACATTCATCTGCTTCACACGGCAACACCTCACGTGGCATGTTACAGATGCGGGGAAAAAAAGGGGGAGGGGATGTACTTAATTTAAAAATACGCACTTCATAGTTTATCGCATCCATTTCACAGATAAACGCAGCGAGGCACAAAGGAGCTCGCTGACTTGTGGCAAACCGTTTGACCATGCCCTGCTTTTAGCACGAGCTTCCTTTTTGGCCTGCAAGGTCCCGGAGTTTGTTAGGCAAACGCGAGTTGGCTACGCCGCACATCACTGACACGACGCGCTTTCTCTCTACAGCGGAAGAAGATACAACTTTCACTTCAGAGAGTCCCAGAAAGGAATAATAAAAGGGTTGTGAGATTAAATCAGCCCAAATTGATAATGAACTCCAGGTTTGTTTTGAACTGAGCTCACTCAAATTGCGTCCCTTGCGCTAAGTGACTCAGGGGATTGGTTTGGAATCAGGAATGTTTTGAATTGCTACGTTCTGGATTTCATTCTTCCCCCCCGGGCAAGTGGATGCATTTGAGAGCTTGAAACTTCATCTGTAGAAATCCTGCTATAGCTGGAAAAGCAGGAATCAAACCAGGACAGAATACGCGCTGATGCCTCTGAGTCAGCATTCAAATTCCTGTACCACTTCAGCATTTAACAAGCCTGGAAGGGGCAAAGGGGAGAAAGAAAAAGAAAAAAAAGAGGCTTTCCTTACGGTACCAGCAGCACACGACCACATGTGTGGTACGGGAAACAGTCTTGGTCTCTGCTTTTCTGAAGCTTTTTTCTGCGTGAAGAAGCTCATTGTATAATACTTACAACTCTATTCCTGTTCCTGCCTTACTCTGTTCCTCACCCTCCTACCAGCTGGTGGCTGTAACTGCTGATATCTCACCCTTTAGGGAGAGGTTAGTATTTTACCTTTTGACAGGAGACTTGTTGCAGCACGTCTGATACATTTAACATTCTTGCTCCACGGTTCATTTACTAACACACAACAATTAGCTTCCAGAAACAAGGGGTGTAGCTCAAAGGACTTGTTCACTGAGATTTGTAACCAAAATTTTTAGTCTGAGCAAATAAGGGGGGGGGTGGGGGGGTGGGGGGGGGAAACGAAGACAAAGCATGTGTTCAAGATGAGACTTGACCCAAGGCCTCAGCACTGTACAGTGCTGAACCCCAGGTGATAACAACGAAGGAATGCACAGAAGCAGAAAGCTAAATTCTGCAGTACAAGTGAACCTCAAATGTGACTGCAGTTATGTGGAAGATACGCTTCTACTCCTTATAGCCATTGTTTCTCTTGGCTCGCTCCCAGCAATAGTCATAGAGGTTTTATGGGCAACTCAAATATAAGATGAGACCAAAATTTAAAGGAGATACTGACCACACACGCGCCATACATTCAAGATTTAAAAGACAACTGTTAGTGCTCTTCTTTTCTACAGCTACCTGCCTTCCCAAGGAACACGCAGCAGACAGCAATTAAGTCCTTAAGGAGTTAAAGTAAATAGACATGGGTCTGTCATATTTAAAACAGGAAAAGAAAAAAAAAGTACTTATTTTGGAAGCAGTGGAGACAGACAGAATGTTCTCAGGGGGTCGAAGGCAGAGGTGGGAAAATGAGGTGGTGACATGGCCCCCAGGTCATGTTTTGTACAGTAAAAGTATTAAAACAAAAGCTTTGACGGCTGACTGGGATCACCCTCAGTGCGGGTTCAATGGGGAGATTTCAAGAAGTTCGAGCGAGAACATCCCCTGCCCGGTTGGAGCAGGCAAGTGCCGATTGTGCAGAGAGGGAGGGTTGACTTTGAAGACAAAAAGTAAGATGATATTGGGGTTCAAAGAACAAATTAAGCAAGGGACCTGGGTCTTCACCACCACCTCAGACAGTTTCATCTCCCACTTGATCACTACTTGCTGAATTTTCAGAACTCCTTCCGTACAGCATCTCACACTGAAAAACGTAAGTGGCTGTTGTGAATCAAGAAATTCAAGATCTATCTTTGCCTGGCTCTTCATGTTTTCATTTGTAAAGTAAAGGCAATAAAGATCTCAGTACTTCAAAGCACTGAAGGGCTTTGAGATCCTCATAATGAAAACACTAGGTAAACTACAGTTACGCTCTGCTATGTGATCACTATATGAACGGCACAAGCTTGCTCTCAGATTTACAGCTCCTTTACAGATCATTCGTTTTATTGCTGAAGCTGCAGCTGAAGCAGCTGATGACTAACTTACTGAATGCAGAAATGCTACTGTACTCCTTAGAGTATTTCTTCCTACATCTCTTCCCCCACCCCCAGACATATGTTAGTAGTTAGAAGCAGCTTGCTGAAGCTCAAAGTTTGACCGGGGTGGTGGGGGCAAGAGGAAAAAATATCCACGTTCAGAACACACCAGAATACCTAAAAAGATCCCCCCCTCCCTTGTCTCTCTACATACACACTTGTTGCCTCTCTATAAGGTTTTTAGTTAAGGCCAAGGAACATCTAAGCAACTGAAGCAGTAAATAATTGAAATGGCCCCTACTATATCTACTTCTCTCCTTGAATAAAAGTAGTGGTTAAATTATGAAAGAACTCAGATTTTGGTAATGCACATGCACTGCGTTGGTACGGATCAGAAGGAGTTATCCCTTAGCTTTAGCCATGGCAGTATCAGCACAGTACCTATTGTCGTTTATCCTGCCTTCACTGGTGCGGTGGGAGTCTCACAGGAAGGCCGAGCCCTGTACCCGAAGCCGTGCGGTACTGCCTGACGGATGTTGTGAGGAAGAACGGGGAACAACAGAACAACGCACAGGAATAGTACACGGAAAGGAAGAATGGCAAACCTGCTGCAAGGAATCCCTGAGAGGCGACAAAAAAGCTTTCCTGCCTTCCAATTTCTCTTATGCTGGAGACCTGAAGACCACAGAAGGTAAAGAAAGAGGTAAAGAGCCGTTGACCTTTCTGGGCCAAGGTCAGGAACGTACAGCGATCAGGATCCAAACAAGAAGAGAAAGCGTGGTTGGTGGTGAACATGCCACCAGGGCAGGGAATACCATCCTGCAAAGTGCTAATTCCAATCGTCATCGCTGCGGCACAAAAAATCCCCACCAAAACCCCCCGGTGTTACAGCCAGCCACATACTTTTAGAAGTATCACTTCAGAGCTGTGAGATGATGGGAACCTCAGGAACAGATGCCAAAATCGGTGCCTACTGTAAGACAGATTTATACCTCATTCGCTTCCTCAGAGCACATCTGTTACACAAACTCCCAGAAACACTGGCATCCCGCCCAAAGAGCACTTACTCAGCCAATTCAATTAATGTTATCATTAAGTCACAATATATCTAATGAATGGGACAGCCAAGTTACCACAGATTATCACAGCATTTCTCTTCACAACAGTGTTAGTGACGGGATGCAGGGGGGACATTCTGATGTACAGACGGCAGGGAGTGGGTAAATAAAGCTAAAACAGCCTGGACAGATCAGCTACTCTGCTCCGACTTCCAGAACTCGTCCTGGCAACAGAATTATCTCCTTAGCTTTAATTTGCACTGGGCCTACAGCAGACATTCTCCTGGTAAGAAGGGATTCTGAAGCAAAGAATTAAAAAAAAAAAAGCAAAAATATAGCTTTTCAGATTTTTAATCGGTTAATTAACCAGAATACTGACGACAGTATTCTGGAAGCTTTTATTTGGTTGCCTTTTTAAAAAAAAAAAAAAAAAAAAAAAAAAGAGTAGAGCAAATGCACTCAACTCCACATCGCATCTTTTTTCACATTTAGTTAATTGCTTGCCAGCACACATCCTGATGAAAATGCTGCCTGTACATGTATTGCAGTTACCCAGCACAGTCGCAGCAGGGGATTCTTGGAGTTTCAGCAACACTAACAATTTCAGTGTTTTTATTCCACTGGGATTGCTTTCTAAACCTGAGTTATCTCAAAATTAATACCTCCAAACAGAAGCAATCTGAAAAAAAGGTTACATTTAAAGTTTGAAATCTGCATCTCTCTGGATCTTAGCTCCCTTTGTAGACCCTCTGAGATGCCCTAAAGCTTCAAGCTCTGCTGTAAATACAACATGCTGCTGAACATGGACCGAGATGTTAAGAGTTGTTCTGCTACAGCTGAAGCTCAGTACGGCAGAAAGCCGCAGGTTAGCCACGAAACGCTGATGGGGAAGGGAATGGAACTGGACGTCCATTCCTGGACTATCGCTGTATTTCAGGTTGGGAATAAAATCCTGTAGGGCTCATCAGCATAGGTAACGAGGCTTGGCAGAAGCATTATTTATAAGATCTCATGTATGCTTATAATCACAGATGTAAAAAGAATACAGGATTTTGCATTGAAGTCCTAGCTTCAGTCTTTCTTCAGAAATTTAAGTGCTCCTCACTAAACGAATAACTTGGGTATTTCCCATGCAATATGATGAAGGCTTCATAGCTGTAATTTCTCACATGTGGTTTCGAATGTACTGTTTTGTTTAAAAAGGACATTTGATCCAGTTCTCTGATCAAACCCAGTGCCTGGCAAGTTAAAAGCCATGATCGAGGCTGACTTCTTCCTTAACTCTACAGACCAGAGCTCAGGATTTGCCCCGATCTAAAAAACCTGCACAAATTAGAGCATTTTGATTTTAGGTCTCCATCTTATTTAACTGGCAGAAATACTGATTATTGCTGTTACTTTTGCTGATACTGTTTTCTAGGAAAAATGCTGAGCTGACTGCTGAGCATTGTAGATATGCTTGTGATAAGTCTGAACAAGGTAGCCTCATCACTGGAAGCACAGTAATTGAAATAGAGCACAGCGCTAAACAAGGGTTAATATACCCTGCTAGGACTACCAGGATAAATTTGCCTGCAAGGAACTCCAGGGCACCACAGCTATCCCTTCCTCAAATACTCAGGTCAGCTCTGATATATGCTGTGGCATAGGAACACCTGGAATCTGAGAGAAAAAAATATCCAGGAAAGGGAAAAGATACTCATAATTAACTGGGAAGTTAAACTAACTTCTCTTGAGTTTTCCTACTGAAGTTTTCTCTGTAGTTTCTGAACCTTTAAATAGTTATTCCTAAAATTACGGATCAGAAGGACCTCGGAAGCCTGGGACAGTATTTTTGCGTTGGTGACCTGAAAAGGCACATGCTAGTGGAGTCTGCGCATGCAGGATGAGTCAGTAGCAGCTGTTTGCCACTGCCCTCTTGGGTGCTCCAAGGGCAGCCCGCGGGCAAGACCAACGTGTCCAGGGCAGCTCTGCTGTGCTAGAGACGTTGGTCTTGCCCACGGGCTGCCCTTGTGTCTCTGCTGGGATAGGAACAGAGGAGGCTAGAATGTCCATACAGTGTTGGCTGCGGCCCTTCAGTACTAACTCCTGAGTCAGCCTAGATCCAGATTGGTCTACAGATTTTGTAACAGATAAGGAAAGCTTGTTCGTGTGTTTCTACAGCGTGCATCTGTGATTTGAGCTCCTGGGCATTACTGCTGTATCAATTTGAGTCTCTCAAATTACAGTAATTGAAACAGACAAGACTCACTGGGTTTCATCTTCATCTCAGTTCAGGACTTCCTCCTCGTCTGGGAGATTTTCAGGTTTCAAACAGCGGGGCTTTCAGTACTTCTCTGCAAGTCTGCTTGCCAGAGCAACAGATCCACTGTCAGGAAATTCTTCTCCCTCGGTATTCAACTCGGAGTTCCTTTTCGCTTCCTCTTTTCTCTGCCAATTACCTCTCCGGAGCACACTAAGCAAATCCTTCAACATTTACATCTTTAAAATAATATGGCATAATTAACTCCAAGGGAACAGCTTTCACCAAATTACATATATTTATCTCTTTTAATCTTGTGTTATTAATTTAACCCCTCCAGCCAGTCCCTGAGTTGTTTGGGCTGCTCTCCTCTGAGCTCATGCCAATTTGTTAGCTTTTTTCTGGCGACTCGAATAAAGCTGAGAGCAATGTGGTAGGTGTGGTCTCTTCTGAGCCACAGAGAAAAATCTCTATGGTTAAAGTCCGTTCTGAGCCATGAAGAACTACAGCACATTAAAATATTTCGTAAATGGAAACTAATTCCCATACCGTCTCTCTGAGGAAGGGAAGTAAGCGTCAGACCTGTTTTATGGATTGAAAACAAAACATTTTACCTGGGGCCACAAGGAGAGAGTCTGCGTGAGAACACTATCTGAAATTCAGCATTTTCCCCTTAGTCTTGAGTTTAGACCATTTCCGTTGCTCCATAAAACAAGCCCAAGGAGTTTCAGAGAGAAAGTTTTCAGAAAGAAGCGGCTTAGTCCCAACTGTCCTGTAGTTTGGCTTCTAACACTCTGCTCTTACGTTATCGTATCAGCTCTGCTACCAAGTACCACTTTGCTTCCCCCGGTTCAGGCACTGCTGTGTTCCTTGACTTCCCTCCCTCATTCTCACCCATCTGAAGTTGTAGTCTGAATCTACAACCCTCTGGAGCCAAATCCACTCCAGCTTTGAAGCAACTGTCAAAATATAGTACATCAAAGCATAAGACTGAGAACATGTAACGTCTCTGAAAAGCCACAGTATGATAGAAATACGTTTCTTGAGAAAAAGCCAGAGGTGTAGATTTGTAAAAGGAACTGAACAGAAAGCAGTTCAGTGCAGGATCCTTCTATTTGGGAAAAAGTTCTGGAACGTTATAAAGCGTTGGCTCCATTCAACTCGTGCTTCATACGTTTCTGCAGCGCTGTGTTTTTTGCTGGTCTTGACAGACGAAGCAATGCCAAGTCCGTAGGGAGCGCTGCAATGGAACTGTTGCATGCCTGGCTGCAGAAGGAGCAGCTGCAGAGAGAGACTGTATATACTAAAGAAAACATATTTCAGGTTGATTTTTTTTTTTTAAGCCATTTCTACACCATCTACACATGGTTTGTTTCCTTTGCCCTCTCACTCACACTCCGAGAATGGCTCTTCTTTGTGCCCGTTCCCCCACACGACTACTTCTATAATCTTCTTCCAAAAAGCTCAACAGAATATTCTAAAAACCGTACAAGTATCACAGTCCTATATCACCATACTAGAGACAACTGCAGATGATTCCAGTTTAATACCTTTGATCTAAGTAGACAACCGTATCTACATGCTTGATAACTAAACAGGATTTGAATAACCTGAAGCAGTCCCTAAGGCGTGGGTGCACTTTGTCTAGTACTTGCATGAGTTTCCAAAAAGCGATGGCAGCATAAATGCCAATGCTGAACTAGGCACAGTTAAAACCGGTGCCTGATGCACCATGCACCAGGCTAACGTAGATTTCTTTACTGCAAATATTGGTGGCACTAAGGAGTTGAAAAAACAAAGAGGGTAAAAATTGGGAAAAAATACCAAGCTGAGGCACTATTCTAACATTCAGGAACTTTCAGGTTTTGGCATTTTTAGACTACACTCCATGGTTTTTAAAACTTCACAGAATCCCAGGCTGGAAGGGACCTCAGGGACCATCTAGTCCAACCTTCCTAGGCAGAGCACAGCCTAGACAAGGTGGCCCAGCACCCTATCCAGCCAAACCTTGAAGGTGCCCAACGTGGCCAAGCCAACCCCTTCCCTGGGGAGATTATTCCAACGGTGACTGTCCTCACTGCGAAAAATTTCCCTCTCGTGTCCCATCAGAATCTCCCCAAAGAGCAACTTGTGTCCATTCCTCCTTGTCCTCTCCATCTGAACTTCTATCACAGGAGCTAAAACCAACTTCTTTTGTAGTGAAAACTGAAGTTGTCCTGTAATTTTCTAATTATAGCAGCAATCACTTAAACAAAAAAAACCCCAAACACAACTGTTGAGGAAACAGAGCTTATCACTCTTGTCATAAGAATGACATCACAACACCGTATACCTTTTCAGGCTTGGAGCAGGTTGCAAGAGGCATCCCATCTGTTTCTTCCCCCCTCAGTCCCACGTACTCTTCACAACAGCCTTCTTAAGCATTTGTATATCCCCTGTCTGAATTAATTTGTGAGCTTACACAAGACAAATAACCCTATGGCTTCCAAAGCCACCACCTCTCCATCCACACCCCTTTTCCAAAACAGCTTTTTCTTCCCACAGTGCTGTCGCCCAATTGCTCCAGCACCTCCCGTGCACCAACCTACAGCCCAGCCGTACAGAGCAGGCACTCCTCAGCCTCTCTACCCATCGGAGGCCCCACTACTAATCTTTCAGAGGCTTATAACAGGGGACTCGAGGGAAAAAAACATGACAGACCTTTCAACCTTCTTTGGTTGTTAACTCGTACCGAAACGTGGAGACACACCAAGCTACAGAGACTTACACAAGGTTGACTCTGTTCTCTAGATAGAGTTTTGCAGTGACTGTTGAAAAAGCCCATACCTTCCACCAACACAAAGTATAAAAAGCTGGAAGAAAAAGAAAATAAAAATTGGATGTGGTGGTTAAGAGATCCTAAAAGAATCTTCCAGAAGGGCAGAATCTCCTGATGACACAGCCTTTCCAATCAAGGCAAAATAAGACACCTGTAAAATTGTGTAAATTAGAACAGAAGCAATAAATACTCTCAATTCTCTTTCTTAACAGGTAATCATCATGCCTGAATCTGGACAGGGAAGAACGCCATTTGAGGGGAGATTTCATTTATCCTGGAACCTAACCTTTCCCTGGGGAATCTCTTTCATAAAGTTAAATACAATACCTCTATTCATTGACCGCCTTTTCCATTAGTTGCTCTGCTTTAGGGGGTCCATTCCCTGCTCAGCCCTTTCCTCCAATTCCCCCTCCTCTTCCCCGTACCATCACACCATCACTTTGTGAGCCATGCTACTTTCTTCCATTCTGTTATCCTTGCAATACGTATTTGATGTGTTTGGCGTACAGAACCGATGTCTGTTTGGATTAAAACCGTGTTGTAATCTGGAGGAAAAACATACAAAGCCACGGCTGAGCATGACAGAAGAAAGCTATCCCCAGTCTGGGAAGCTGCAGCGTGTCCCTACTGGGAATAGCCTAGTACCCTGTTTATTACGTTAACCAGAAACAGGGGAAATGGCTGAGGTTTCGCTGCTCCGTACTGTACAGAGGCCAGTGCTCGCTCCCCCAGCTACGTAGGGTGAACATATTACATATACTCTCATTTCTACTTAATGGTTCTTCCATCCTTTCAAATAACTCTCTCCACTCTGGCAAGCACGTGATTTATGGAACCTCAGCAGAAACGAATGGATTACACAGCTAATGAATGAATGAATCAAACAAACCCAAGAGGCCACGATCACACGATCAGCCGAATGGGACTGAGTGTTTTAAGTGGTGCTTCTACTGCTTGGGTCTTTGCGCTCGGTTATACTAGGGTTTCAAAGAGCCAGAATCCAGACAGATGCTGCATTGTTTAAAAAAACATGGAATTTTTCAATGCAGATCTGCCTTCACTGACATCTTTCAGCAGCGTTGCCTCCATCGGAATTAGCTGCAATTGATGCCAAAACTTCTCTGTGACAGTGTATACAAAGCTTTGGATGGAACAACTTTGGGAGTATTCTCTCTCTCAAATATCCAGGGCTATGAAATTTTATCTGCTCAAAGTTTGCCCTTTTAGTAGTAACATCAGCCTGAACTTTGACACTGGCTGCATACAAACGTACCCTAAGCATGGCCTGGAAAGGGTGGGATACCTGGAGACTCCAGCAGAAACGGCAGACTTTGCCCCAGACTTGCATTCCAATGACTGCCTTTGGTAAAAGCTTTGCCTTTACATCAGCCCGAAGAAGCTCATCCAACATCACAGCCTATTAGGCTCATGAATGTAAAAAAAATATAAAAATACAAAAATCTCCCTTTGGACGTAAGTAGTAGTAGCCTTGTATTACAGAATAGGGTGTAATTCTGTGCTAAGACTATGCAGAAAGTCATCGGAAAACCGAATAACTTCGCTACAGTCTACGTGTCCCAGCCTCTTAGCTAACGCAGTAACTTCACAACTCAGTTTACAAAATACAAGGCTCCAACAGGAGCATTTAATTTCATTAATTGTGCTAATATTAGAGGATACATCCCCTAACTGTTCTCATTTTGTGTCTCAGGAGTAAGAAGAATTCGACACATACATTTTCTCATTATTATTTTTTTTCAATAAAGCTTTAAGGTTTTTTTCTACAGCTTTTGACTTAAGGAAATCATCATCGATGGACACACAAAGCCAGTGTTTGGGTTGGATTTGCAATATCTTATCATGCATGTTTTGATTTTGTGTGATCTAAACCACAGATGGTCTCGATTCAGGTCTAAATTTATTCAACTATGAAAGATGTTTTTTCTGAGAGTGGAATTGAGGGTGGTGGTTTAAACACGTCTCCATTTCTAACCTATTCCTGAACACCTATTTCATATGGTGGAGACTGGAAATAAGTCTAAGAACAGCCCAACTTTATTTTATCATACCACAAGAATACGGTACAGACAAATCAAGTTAGTGTTCTCAACGCCGGCATTTACGTATTGAGCTACGCATACAACTTTGGTCTTACTATCAAATTATTTGAAAAACATGAAAAATTGTTTTGTTTTGATTGAAAGTTTCTTCAGGGTTTATATTAAATGCAAGCAAATTTAAAATGACAATTCGTATTGACATTAAAATCTTTGTCTTTTAAATATAAAATGGAAGTGTTTAAACTTCAAATTTTAATCCTACGTGTTAGGCCTATGCTCTGAATTTGATGAATACCCATGTTTAGCTAAAACTAAATTGCACTTTTGGGGAATGAACTATTTGATAAATATTGCCTAGCGTTACTCAGTATTTCTTCCCTTCTGCCAAAGAAAGGTCACCAGAAGGAATGAAGAGATTCAGCCGAAAACTAGTTTAAGATAATTATTATACATCTTTCAGGCTCCTCCTACGTACAAGAGAACAAATATTACTGACACAGAAGTTGTTTTATGTGCTTAATTTGAGAATATATTTTGTAGAACGAAATAGAGCACCCAAATAGGGCGCTGTAGTTCACATATTCAGCAAACATGCAGCAACAGCTTTCTCCCCCTCGCTCTTTCGGGGTTCTTTGACTTATTCTGACTGGGTAACTCCTACAGAGCTGAAAATCAATAAGTTGGTGGCTTTTTCGTTAGTACTACTAAGGGAGAGAAACGTTACCTCATTGAGTGGTGCCTTGTATTTGTGAAAAGAGAAAGGTAAACAATTTCATACACGACACTACCGGATTTCCTTAACAGACTTCACCATCCTGAGCTGAAGATCACCTCAGCAATGTAGCCGTAGGTCCTTACCAAGACCAGCCTTTTCACTGCCCAAACACTGAATTGTTTTTACTTAACATTGTCTTGGAGATTCAGCATTTCAATATCAACCATATTTATTCTTCGCTACCAGCACTGAAATGACAAAAACTACCACTACTCTTGGAGACTAATACAATTGGTTGAACCCCGCTCTGCACTTTGCCATGTGGAAAAATAAGTGGCAAGTAGTATTTCTCCCTTTCTCTCCCTACAAAGCCTGACATTTCATTTCATCTGAGCTTTTTATTGGTTCTCACATCTGGATTATATAAATTTAAAGCACAGTTTTCAATATCTGTGTTGCTTAAGGTTACAGTATTTGACAAATCCTATTCGCCTGGCTGTCAAATTTAATTAACATGGGCAATGGGGGGGGGGGGGGGGGGAACAAAAGAATAAAGAGGCTAGATTTTATTCCCTAGTGCTCAGAAGTGAGACAAAATTAACCCCTCTGAAGGGGAAGCACCAGCCCCAACAGACAAGCCTGCCAGAGTGGTAACAGGCAACATGACATAAATGCAGAATTATGTTGGCTGGCATCCCGGAGATGAACTGGCCTTTACCAGGCCATCAGGTTCCTGTAAACACCAGCCACGCTCCAACTACTGAGAGCTTCCCGTCTGAGGCGGTAATGCCTTTTTGGTTGTAGCATCAACTAAAGTTTTAACCACAAATCAACGGCAAAGACACTAGGTGGGATACAACTAACGCTTCTTTCAAGGATTCTTACTTGCATTCAGTCAGAAACTTCTGAAAGACACTGTGAACTCACCAGTGGGCCCGAAAGATTAACTGGTCCCATGTTTGTTTAGCCGATTAGAAGAGTCAAGTCTCAAGGGATGCTCTTCATATGACTCCTTTGAAGATTCTTCCTATGCAGTTGCCCACACAAAATCTTTTTTATCTTATCCTCCAGGGTGGCTTTCGTGCTGACACCATGCTTCAACAGCCATATGCTGTGGAGGGCACTTACCATCAACAAACAGAAATGCACACAAAGCCCAGAAAAACAGTCACAATAGAAGTAGAAGTCAGGGGGCTTGTCTGCATGAACCAGCTTAATTCATAACAGGTCCTTAAACGCAGTGTAGCGCTGATGAGACTTACAGGCGAGACAAACTCACAACAGCAATCCTGCACGTGACCAGCACTTGCTTTTATCCGTTAGGAAAAAATCTTGGATGATAGTCTGCATCAAGATGGCATTTGAAGGTCTCTGCAGGAGGCAAGGGGGAGAATTCTTTCCTCAGAATTACACAGGGGCCCTGCAATCACTACTGCGGGAATTTCCCAAGGTCATCTCAGAAATGAAAATCCAAAACCTTTACGAGCGAGGGAGCCAGATCCCAGAGGTGGGACCAGGTGGTCTCATCTTCACTCTTCCTGCAATTGCATTTTTGCCCTGACTGTCCTCCTGTACCCCAATCAGGTGTGGATGGATGGACTCCATACATTCTCTTTTTGTGGATGAAACTCTGCAATTCTTGTTGAAAACAGAGACAACTCCTCTCGTACATTCCATGAAGCTCACCTAAATGTAATGAAATGGGCTCAGGTGCTAAGCCCACAGCTGTCAGTGACGAGAGCGACACAGCAGCTCTCTAACAGCAAACCTTAGCAGTAAAGCGTTTTGACAAAAAGGACTGAAAACACACACCAAGACAGTTTCAATGTCTTCCGGTAGCTCAGCGTAACAAGGCTGTCAGCCCAGCTGAGCTTTGGTGACTCTTTTAGCACGAGACAGAGACAGCTTTTAACTATTTACAGAGTATTTAACTGTCTGGCTCCCAGTATTAACTTCCATATTACCTCCTTAGAGGGTTTCAGAGACAGCACGTTCACAGCTATTACGGCATTTCTTCCTACTATCTGCAAGTAACTTGGGGGGAAGCAACTGTTTAACTACTTCTTCTTAAGCTCTATGCAAATCAGTAGTAAACTTGAGTAACACCTTTGTATCTTAAACACCTTCATGTTCACGGTACATACATTACATAGACTCCCTAGTGAGTAGCCTCATAAACTGGGGACCTCCATTTTAGGAAGTGAAGGAAACCATACGGCTTGGTTATCAGGATTTGTGGCTTGGTTATCAGGATTTGTTGTTGTTGTTAATAAAGTACGTGTATGTACGGGTTGAACCTTCCCCTAACTTCATGCAAAGAGTTACGGGAAGTCCCTTGACATTATATTGTCATTGTCAATTTGATTGAAGAAAAAAAAAACAACAAACCAAACAAACCGGATAATAAACTGCTGTCACGATCCATGCTGCCATTGCAGTGCTGAAGGGCAACGATGATTGCTCCTTCCAGCTTATGATTTGGAACATGCTTTTGCTTATCTCAACTATCTGCTGACAGGAAACATGCATAAATGGGATCATCTAAACATAGACATTGGTAGATTTTTTTTTTTTAAACCACCTCTTTATGGAAAAACTAAGGGACTGAGAGGCAGTAAAAAAAAGCAGAGAAAACATTCCAGCAGTTACACTGTTCCCCTGAGATACAGTAAAGCAAGACATATCTCTGGTGAGATAAAGGATCACAGGAAAAGTTCTAAATCTTTTTTTTGCATGTATAAATAGATGTACTTATATACTTGACACCATACTGACAGTCTTGTTAAGCATTCTTATATACAGTCATCGTGATGTCAAAACCATATCAAGGCTCTCTAGAAGCCCTGAGAAGAACTAGCATGTTTCCCTATGATCAAAACCAACTCTCAGCTGAGATGAGTTAAAGCTACAGCCACTCCTTGGGTATTTTTCTAGGCTTATAACAGTGACAAAAACTTGGAGATGATTCATAATTTTTGTCCTCTCAACCCGTCAAGTTTCTGCTTTTACAAATATCATAACACGCTCCCACTCCCCCCAGACCTGTATATTCCACCGAGTCATCGGAGACCTCCAGCAAACCAGTACTCATTAAATCACTTTAGATACCCATTTCCTCAATAAAAAGACGACAAGATTCAGATAGCACGCTACCAGGTGCAAAGTTCAAAACCGAGCAGTGCCAACTACAGCTGAAATCACAGCAGCACGTCATCCCTGTCCGTGTATGCCTACAGGGACGCGACAGCTACCAGAAGTTGTTTTATAGCAGCCACGTTTCACATAAACATTTACCAAGGGCTCTTTATTGGCAAAGGGCCATACTAGGGAAGAGACAAAGCACAAAATAAAGCAGCAATAATCCAATACACTAGTATTCGCGAGTACGAGGAAAGGAGCTATGAAAAGGTAGAAAAGCCAGTGAAGAAAGGGAGCCTGGAAGGACAGGGAACAGCATCTGAGCACATCTTAAGAATGGAAAGAGGGTTTAGGGAAGGTCACTGAGGTCTGTTCAGACAAAGGGCACTCAGTTTGCACAATGCAGTGGGTTTGGAGTTGTGCTGAGGGGGAAGTCACTAAAGACTCCTAACTATGGAAAAGTGAGATTAAAAACAGAGGGGAAGAAGGGAGAGGTATAGCTATGTTTGGCAGTGGGGGAATCTAAGAAACGCCATAAGCACGATGTGAAGGGTTAGTGGCTAGCTTCTATGTCAAGGCGAGTCTTTTGGGCAGTGTTTAGATTCATTAGTGCATCCTTAGACACCAAGCTAGAATTAGAGCAGGCAATGTTTTGAGACCAACGTATCAGATTAGATTTTTCTTTCCCAAAAGGAAGATAAAGTTAAAAACTGACTTCAAAAAGAGGCAAGATCCTACTTACTTCCTTATCAGTAATTTCTTATCTGTGCAAGAGGGAGTGGATCTCCACTGGCGCTGCATTCTGAACTCAGCAGCTGGGAGCCCCTGCCTCTCACAGATACTGAGCTTCAGATGCTACAGCTTAAGTTCCTGGCTGCTGAGTCTTGTTTTACGCACGGAAGACCTGCCTAAACGCTCTCCTTTGTGCCTCTTCTAATCACTGCAAACCTTTTGGGTCAAGGAGCATTACTCCACACCTTACAGAGCCTGAGAGACCTAGCTGACACAAGAATGATACAAAAAAGCAGTGGATAAGTTGTTGCAGTAAGCATTTACTTCTCTAAAGGATTGCTTCTACCCAAGAATCTGAGCCAAGAACAGAAACACTTCAGTTAGGAGTAAAACAAAGGCTGTCAAGCACCCACAGAAAAACAGCTGATCGATCGGTATCTGAAGTTGTTGGGGATGTAAAACTTCAGTGAATGACGCAGATCACTCAAGCCAGATGCAATCAGAAGTTACTCCTACGCCCTGGCACGATGGATAATGTTACACAAGGGTTCTTGGGAACGTTAATAAAGATCAACATAATGATCATTTATCTGTCCAGATCAGCAATTCTTTGGGGGCATTACATTCGCCTGGCAAGAGAGAATCTCTGTCTCCATTAGACCTAAAGGACTATAAAATAAGAAGAAAAACAACACATGGCAACACTAATACTTGTTTAGAAGGAAAGATTTTAAAATGAGACCATTTAATGGACTATTTATTCTAGGGCCATTTATTTTTCCATTAAAATCAGCTTTATCGTAGATCACTCAGAGAGGAAATTAGCCTTTCCCAAAGCAATTGGAAAGAGCAGAAGCACAGAAAACATTATCGTTATTCAACAAGGGTCTAAGCAACACAACTACAGACTTACAAGTTTTGGAACACAGGAATGACAATCGCCTCAACCCCTGGACCTGAAAACTATTAAATCTGAATTTGGAAAATGAAGGAACAAAAAAAACCCCACAACACTCAAAACCAAGAACCACCTACTCCCACCCTACCGAACCCCGAGCAGCGACACAAAGAAGGTCACAGCAGCTACTCCGGCGTGTTCTCTTCCACGCTATTATCGGTCCCACTCTCACAGGATCGTCGAAGGGAGATGGCAAGATCCGTTCTTGTGCGGCTACCGATACCAAGCGCCACACGTATGGCAAAGTACAGTAAATAAAAACCTGATCCCATCAGCCTCACTTTGGAAACAAAGTTTTTTTTCCAAATCTGCTTTTTGTGGCTTGCTCCAGTCCTAAGATAAAACCACGAAAACACACATCCTGCTGGAAAAAAAATAATTAAACTGTATTTGAGAGTGATTGAACCAGGAGAAGGAGGAAGGTCAAAAATGCAAAGAAACAACAGAAAATATTCCTGCTTTCAAAATGATCCATATACCAGCTCTTTATACTACAATGCACAGATGTCATGAAAGCTAAGCGCAACACCGTTAGGCATTTCACATTTCTCCTAGACATTTATTATTTAGACATCATTTTTCTTTTATGGCTTGCCTGGAAGGTCACGACAAATTTTCTCCCATCACCTCCAAGGCCCAGGTTGGTAATGAAACACCTACCCAACAAAATAATTGCTGCATTATATGCTGTAATGCTCCATTTGAAAAGGGGAACATGAAATAGCTCTATCCTTCAGGGAGCAGGGCTTCCACTTCGAACACCAATGGCTTTTGCATTTCTCTCTTTTTTTTCCTTCCTGTTTTGCAGTATCACGTATTTCTGGCTAGGGGTTGCACTGAAAGAAATCAAACCAACTTTTTGCACTTTCTATGCTTTTCATCGATCAGACCTGGAAACTGAAAATTAAGAAATCTAGTAATTGTAAGGAAAAAGGCTTATGAAACTGCCATGTTAGGAAAAACTGGAGTTTTATACAATAATTAATAAGATTTTCTCAGTGTTACAGTAAAATTCAGTACTAGGAAGCAATACTCACGATCTTCTGGTGTGTGCAAAGGACCAAAAAGCATTATCCATCTGAATTTCCCTTTCAAGAGTCAAAGTGCAGACTCTGCTCTTGCTTATACTGTTGTGACTCGGATTTCTTTTCATTTACAATCTTCATAAAAAAGCCTGGCGTTTGGCCTTTATATTTGTATTTGTTCCCCGTGTATTAATAATGAAGTATACTAACATTAAAATGCAGCTTCAAAAAAGCATGCTTGTGCGCATTAATGAAGCCACAAGGGGCAGTTTATTATTGTTATTCCCTGATTCTGTAACTGAACAAGAGCAAGCAGGTAAGCACAAGGATTTTTAGCACAGCCATAAAACATTTTTGCAAGGACAGGCTTTGTACACCAAGCGAGGATTGCGCCTTCTGATTTCCAATGGACAGTCAGTTCGTATTTGATAGCACGATTTGACTTTTTTTTGCAGTTTTTACTGCAATGTATGTGCACAGGCCAGTTAAAATGAGTGTCCTGGCACGAGAAATTTGCAGGTTCCCTTAAATAGCTGGGAGGAGAGAACTTAGTGGGGAGTTCTCGCTAGAATGTTGAAGGCAAACTGCTGTTTGTGTGATACCTCCACACTTGTGTTGCGGCACAGCTGCCCTCGCAGCCACAGGACTCGACTGCTCTTACGGTAAATGGGGAAATGCTTAACTGAGACAGATGTAAGAACCAGCCACAAAGCAAGGTAACCTGATAAAGCTCTTTTTATTAGCTACTGTAATAAAGAACATTGATCTATAGAGCGCTGGCTCTTGAATGCACAAAGCAGAGTGAATTTCTAAAGCAGTCCCCCTAAAAATGTACAAAGGTCTGCTAAGTGCGGCTTCACTCCAGTGATACGAACTTCTCCGGGGAGATGCACCCAGACGGGCTCTGCTCACAGGTCTGTGATAGACCTAGTAGGGCTATTCCTCTCCTGAACGTGGAAAATTAATTTCTTTATTCTATTTTCTGCTGCCAAGGGGCAGGAGAGCGAGACAGACTACTTACGACACTCCACAATTTTAAGTGCTACAGCATGTTTGTTACAACATACTGTTTTTGCGGTACCTGCTCCCACCATAAATACAACTTGGTCCAACAAGCCACAACTTCCGCTGACTTAAGGTTTGATTCTGCGGTGCACATCCCATCAGGTTACCTGTAGGGACTACTTCTGTGAATACAGCTAAAGGATAATGTTTTGCTCCATAAATGCCAGAGTTCCTCCCGATCTATATCAAAGCGAATGGAAACAAAGTGGATCAGAATGAGATGAGATCTTGCATAAAGCTTTTAGCCAAAACAAAAAAACCCAAGTGTGTCTATCCACTAGTTCATGTATTATGAATTGGAAAGGTTAGATCAGTCCACAGGAGTTGAGAGGATAAAGCATTTGTTTTCACCCTGGAAACTCTAGACTCCCACTGGCTGAGTCAGTCACCGACTTGCAAAAGAGAAGAATTCACCCAGAACACTAACCTGGGCTGTAGCAGGCTTCTTCCTGCTTGTCTGACTCAAAAGGTGTTTAAAGACTTGTTCCACACCCTCTGATACGAGGTTACACTGCAGGGAAGTTTCGTGTTTATCTGCTTTTTCTCTAGGAAATACCCATGAGGTAACAGATGCTCAGTGCTGCAGGTAATGCGCTGGCAAGGAGTGAGTCAGTGATTCCGAGGATGTTCTATTTGCCTGTTTGAATTCCACCCATTTCAGCAGTTCAACGTGGGGTGCCGTAACCATACAGGGTAGTTCACATCCAATAATACAGAATCAGGATCTCACCCTGGGGGTGCCAGCCGATGTTTTAGAAAGACCCTAAGTATTCTGCATATTTAAACTAGATGGAATCAGAGTTTATAACCCACGGTCACATTTTCACGTTATGCCGGCCGCTGGTGAAAGGTGAAGCCCTATTTTCTTTTCCCTCAGGTACATATTCCCACCCTCAGCCTTGCACAGGGTTATGCAGTTCTGTCTCAGGTCTGCGATCCAATCCAATGGAAAACTTGCTTTTATTTTTGAAAGCAAGTTTTCCATTAAGTCAGCAAACTGATCCAACTTGCCCACAGTCACAGAGTTGCCAGAACAAACACAAACAGTGGAAGCACATGGCTGGCCCAGGGAGAACAGGATCTCATTTCATTGGCAACCTAAACTTAGACTGAACTCGGTGTAACATAAAACTGCACCCTGACTCCTCTATGACGCTGTTTCCTAGCTGTGTTCTGCGACTCACAGGATACTGAATGGTATCTCCGGACGACTATAAAGAAGTAGCTGTTCACATGTGATGATTCCTCTTCCTCCCATTGGAAAAACCTAAATATACATACGCAGCCTTTTGCTGGAACAGTTTTCACATGCAAGCGGTTTCAGAGGTTGGCACAAAGCTCCCAGTGGAGAAATAGAGGAGCGATGTATCCAGAAAGCGATCATGAGACATTTTTGATGAAATCTGGTCCACATACTGTAAAAATAGTGTCCTGCCTTCTCATATAAGCTAAAACACAGCAAAAGCAAGATTTACCCAAATTATTAGTTGTTATTACTAGGTCTATGGAAGCTCTTAACAGCCTTCAATGTCAAGTCAAGACTCCAGTACGGTAGTTTTGTCATTTTTTGCCATTCTATTGCAAATCGGGGAGTTTCTGTGGTTCTCAAGTGCATCTCCCACAGTTTTAGTATTGAATGAGAAGAAGAATGTTCCTTAAAACAAAACAAAAAAAAAAGCAAACAAGACATCCTTCCTTTTATTCTTCTCATCTGTAAAGAATGGCTTAAACACTGCAGGCTAAAAATACCAGAAACCAAACCTAACCAAAACTGGTTTGTTTTGTTCTGTTCAAAAAAAAAAGAACAACAGTCTCTCAACCTCAGATAGCCAGGTTAGGATTCTGAAAGATTGAACATGCTCAAAAAGAGTCCTTCCTCCTGCAAATTAGAGCTCTTTAGTATTCCAGGACTACATTAAATATCTAAACACTATATAATGTATTTTCTGCTAGAAGGGCCCTGCTGAGTTAGATTTGAAAGGCTTCAGCAATTTATAAGTTCCTTATATTAGTCCTCCTTTCTGTGGTTAGTAACTGGAATATTAGGAGGATCCCAACTGTAAGCATGAAAGCTATTTTATACTATCATCTATTCTTTTCTTATTTTTTATTTTGGTATCTGCATCTTATTTAAATTATCTGTATATAATGCATTATCTGCATCTTACCAGATTTTCTGAGGAGAAAATTGGGAATTTAAGAATTCACTTTGTAGTTACCTTACTTCTGCCAGGCCCATCTTCACGTAACATTTTCCATTGAACTAAGCTGGCTTCTGGTCAGACAAAACCTGCCTAGCTTGCGTTAAGTGATACTTTAAACTCCAGTTGGCCTCTTCAAAACCGAGCAAGCGGTAGATCGGTAACGATGGCAGTTTTGTGCAGTTTTGAAAGCTGGGCCAGAAGTTCGGTCGAGGTGCTGCAGCAAGTGTTACAAGTCACTAACTGCTAGTCTGAGAGCTCCAGTCGGAACAGCGTTTTGTCAAGCACACCAACTTCAGCACACTCTGAACTGGAGCGCTCTTACCGGTGAGGGAGGAATCTCAAACCGTAGCAGATGCTCGTTGTTCAGATGTGCAATTCTGCTGCAGAGTGTTAAAGTTCTTTTCTCAAACTGATTTTCTAGAGACGAAAAGAACTCTTAAGATGAGAAACAAACCAGTCACTCCATCAAGAAAGTCTGCTTTGGGGTCTAATTCTAAAGGACAATGGTCTTTAACACATTTGCAAGTCTTACACATGCTTTTCAAATGGCTTTCACATTTATTTTTCCTCAACATCGCACACAATACAATACAAAACTGCCTGAATTTAAAATATGCATTTGATTTCCACTACAATGGATATATCTTTCTAGCAGATGCTGTTCGGAATATCTAGTGACTGTAAAATGTCTTGATCGAACGTGAAGACTAAACGTGTACCAACACCCTTTTATACCCTTTTTTCCCCCCTTCCTTTCTCCCATGAGATTGGTTTTTTGCAAATCTAGTTCCTATCATTGTGCACATCAAATGCACAAGGCCATTTGTGGGACAGCCTTAAAGCTCAAACCCCGGGCACCAAGAGGATGTGTCAACATCACTGTATATTCTAAAGATACGAATTAGTGAACAGGGCTTCTGATCTCTAGGCCAAGATTTCTCAGCATATCAGGTTTCCTTATTTGGAGGAATGGCTTATTTAGACAACTGCAGCAATATTCCTCCTGGAAAACAATGACGGCAGTTGTTTGAAAAGCAGAAGCTGACCTGCATTATCTGAGCGTCAGGGCAAGAACTTCAGCTGCTTGATGTGATTTTTAGTAAGCAGTCCAGGAAAAATGCAGAGCGTTTGTAATAATAATTGCACAAACACGCTACTAAGTTGTTGTCTGCTTGGCCTTTGAAAACCTCTACTTCAAAACTGGAATATTTTGAAGCCTAATGCAGGTATTAGAGCAGTGTATCCCATGCTAATATGATGTCTAATTTGCACTGACTGTTCTAACAGTTTTTGACAATCCTGTGTTCGCCGTAGCATCAGAAAACCTAGAGACTGAATAACTGCACAATCAAGTTTTCAAAGATTCCACCTGTAAGCAGCGGCCTCTGCATATGAAAATCCCAGTCTTGTTCAGAGACTGATTTAACTTTTGTTATTACGCTCTCAATTTTTCTTCCAAGCCCTCCCACTCATTTTCTTACACAAGTAATGGTTATTTGACTTTCCACATGCACATACCTGTAACTCTCATCCCGGTCTCTACCATTATGTGCTATTCAGAAAATACAGTATCTGTTCTTCATACAAATATATGGAAATTGAGAACAGCTTAAAGATTTCAGAAAAGCAGTTTTTGCCTTTTCTTGATTCGTTTCAGCAGATGCATTTTCTTGAGTTTTTCTGAGGGGTTCTAATTGCTTTTGCTAGTAGCTATTTGACGCTTCTGTGATAATTTATCTTTGTTCAATATTAGTTTAAAAAAGCCTCTTCAACAGACTGAAAACGCTAAAAAAAATGTAATGAATCACGCTCCTGTTTTGCAAGTTCAAAGCTACTTTTTTTAAAAAAAAAAATTAGATGGAAATCAGCCATAGCTATGATCAGAATTAAATTAACTTTCATCGAGAATTTAACATCTGGATTTCAATTAAGCTTAGAGTTAATTGTTAACTGTCTTAACTCATAACCCATCAAGGAGTTAAAAAAAAAAAACAACAGAAAAAAGGGAAAGATCAGCCTTTGATGCCAGTTTGAAAGTCGCTGAGCTATTAATCAGTAGTTATCAGTTTGCCTTAGATGACTAAAACTCATTAATATAAACGAGAAGCCTGAAAGGATCACATTAGCGCGCCATCGGTTTCATAATTTACAGTACTGAAATAGCTAAAATACTTAAGCTATCGCACACTGCGTAGAAGGATAATTTGGCATCATTAATTTTATTCTGCCATTTGCCGAACCTAATTGGGAATGATCAGGGCTTGTAAATCTGAGCTTTCGCCTACATCCCCTTTTATCTCTTCCCCAGAGTCCTGGCATTTAATGAAATAGCACCAAAAGCATCCAAAGGGTTTAATAACTTGGATTTTGGCTATCCACCAGTGCCACCCATCTCTGCTCCCCTTCCGCTCATCTCCAGAGGCCACGTTATTCTGCGTTTGAGCCTCTCGCCCGCAGATACTCATCCAGCGAAGCGAGCCTGCTTTTTGCTAAGGTGATCAGAAGATAAAGGAGCTCTCGAGTTGTCAGCAAGGATGCAGAGGCTCTCAGCAGAGATGACAGGAGCCGTTTAGCCTGAGGAAAGTTTTATATTCCTTTTGATTTCAGTGGCTATATACATCAATAAAAGCATAATGCTGTGGCAATTATTTCCAAAGCTTGGGTTGGTTTTTTTTTTGTTTCTATTGCCCTTCTGCAAGCAGGGTAGAAACTTTCCGCTCCTCACCTTCGTTACATGCAATATGCCAGCTCTCAGATACAGAGCTATTTACTGTTGGCCGGTTACTAACAGGCACACAACTTAGCCACTCGCCAGATATCTTCAATACTGCTCACTGGCCAAATTGGTCATTCTTAAAGGGACTTTTACTCTTCTGACACACAAGGAATATTATGAAATGGAAACAGTTTCTCCCTTGCTAGTTAAAAATAAGAGAAATCTACTCTAATTTTCAGTTTCTCAATTCAAAAAGCAATACCCCAGAATTCATGCTGGGGAAAAAGAGAAAACAATATATGTACCTAGTCATCAAATGGTTATGTGCTAGACCTTGAAAGCAGTAAAATAATGTCTCTCTCTTCACTCAGTCTGTGTACAGCCATATACACAAACTCAGAGGGTGAGCACGGCAGCACACTCAGCCTCGCTACCGCCAGATCTCTGCCTTTGAGTAAGAGCTTAGTATTTATCTAGTTCATGACTGAAAAAACTGTAATAAAAACTAATCCATAAACACCAAATTTGACCATGACTAATTTAAATACTCAGATCTAACCTACTTCTGATTTCAGGCTTGCAAACTTTTAGTTAGACCAGGGAGAGCAGTTCTTAAGTAAATTCACACGTGGATATGCCTATTCTAGTTAATCTTTGCTCCTGGTCACTTTAATTCACCTAAAAAAATGTAAGCAAAGCTAAAAGTGAGGTGGCGTTCTAATTCCAGAGGTAGATAACCATATGCAGGATCAGGATTATGAGTAGTTATTTGCACTTCAACCTGAAACTGCGTTATCCTTCAACTGTAGATCGATGCCTTGGATCTGAAAGGCTCCATTCATTTCAAGGAATCATTCCCAATTTGAACCACTGATGGGGAGGAACAATTTATACCTGTGCTTCCTAAGGAGGTGTCATTCACCACATAGAAGGAAAGCATGCATTTTTCACATTTTGTTACTGCACAGATAATCCCTTTAGCCTTTGGCCTGACATACTTTATAGAAATTCAAAATAACCATCCACTAGACTTATTTCATACTGCAGTCTTTTATGAAGCTCTTCAAAGAGCATTCTTATTGCAACGAGATAAGAGAGTTCTTTTGTCACATTGACATATAGAGTTTATTATCCTTTAATGGAAACTTCATCATCTGTGGCAGTTTTGAACCTAAGGAGGTTGTGCTATTAGACACAACAGACATGCTACTTTTAACTGTAAAAAGTTATCATTCAAACAGTTGTTTCCACTGGTTTTGATATATTGTGATGTTGGGTAAGACATTTGCTCTTTTCTCGCATTTGGGTTTCATCACGAGAATGATCAAATTAGAGTCATTCAAAACTTTTTAGTGAAAAAAAAAAAAAAGCCCCGATTTTTAAAGACAAAGGAAAACCAAGGGATTTTCACAGCTACAGGTCCTGAAACTTAGTATTATTAGCTCCGCTTCACACACTGAGAAATAACGATCTGCAAGCCAATAAAGAAGTCTAAAATGGAAGCCACTCTAGGGGACGGTTCAGAGCACGGAGCTGAGGGGAAAATACCTCTCCAAGTTAAAATTAACCTTTGCGAATATTACTTTTAAGCCCCAGGTCAACGGTGTCTACCATTAAGAAACATTGCCTAATTAAAAAAAAAAAAAATTACTTTTCACTGTGAATCAGCTTCTGAAATGCGCCTTCCTTCCTACCCCCCGTGATTAACCAGGAGAGCCTCGCTGCAGTCGCACGCTCAGGAGCCTCTGGAAAGCGGGCACTGGTTTCTCAGCACAAATCCTGTGCAATAGGATCTCGGGCAGCCAACGAGCTAATGATATAAAGCAGCTTAGACAGCGGTTCTTTTCTCTGTGTGCACACATTCAAAACTTTTAAGGGATGGTACGTTTTCCTTCCTTTAAAATTATATACTCAACATCAATATAAATTTTACTCTATTTTCAGTCCATCAGGTTACAACTCTATCCATCAACCAGAAGGATTACTCATTAAATCTCTCCTTCTGAGGTGAGGAATCAGACTGCCCCATGAAACCCCCGCAGGCAGCTGTGGCCAGCCTCCTGGGCATAAAGGTACTGCTTTGTAGCAAGCATTTCCATGCTGCCCACAGCTTGCTAGCCTGCGGGTCAGAGCAGCTCTGCTGCTCTCAGGTTCCTGCTCTCAGAACACTATTTCTACAGCTGTAAAGCTCATCACTTAGGAGACCCCAACAGACACACCTTAATGACAGCAAAAGGTTTTCAAATGAAGCTTTGAGCCCAGGTTTTGATCATCTATCATCACTAAAGATGAGCGGCACTACTGCAAGGTGGTGCTGGCCCCTTTGCCGTACAGGTCCGCACAGTTCAAATTTGCACACGCGGTTGAAGACTGCAAAGCTATTTACAAGGACAGATTCATTAATATTCTCAACACATTTACACTGGAGACCACCGTCCTGGAGACAAAGATGTATTAGTGAAACTCATGTTACCGTGTACAGCAACAGATCGGCTGGGCTGTTTATGATTCCTTTTACATTGGCATGGATTACGCATCAGGTGAAAAAAGCTATCATTTGCTTAGATTAAAATATATAAGATGGTAAGGAGGGACAAATTCTTTCCCAGGAACTCACCAACACTGAAGCTTTGTTAACCACAACTTCTTGGATTTACATAATCCCAGAGTTTGAAATGTGAAAAAACGTACAGTACCAGGGTGATGTTTGTGAAAGTATCTCAGAGGAACAATTTTGTAGCCTGCTGACACTGTGTAAACACACCAGTCTTGGGGGGGCGGTTTCAAAAACTTTTGGTGCATTTTTCACTCTGACCAAGTAATATAGCACACACCAAAACATTCTGGGGGTAACAGAAACACCCCTTATTGTTCTATTTTATATAAAAAGACATTTGGTTAATAGTAGGAATAGAATGTTCCTTCTAGCAATAGAAACTACACTAGTAGGAAATGAATAAAACCAGTAATACTTCTATGGTAGTGGTAACATAGTTTTGCTTGTTGTCTTATAAAGTGAGGAACAATCTGACAAGTTTCACGTAACTGAGAGTCTGGAAGACCCACAGTGTCTTTTATTTTCATTAATATAATTGGCTGAAGGAAGACAGGGTGAGGGGGGTTGTTCCGAGACCTTCAGGGTGCTTGCTGTACAACCAAGGAGGAATTCAGCTACATCCCCCCTCGAAATGCCGGAGTTCCTGTGACTCTTCTACCCACAGCCTGCACCTTTGCATGCAGCAGGTATTAGGGCTGGGCTTCCAAAGATAAAAAAACCAAACCTTACCAAACCTGCTTCCAACCTGATTGTGCTTCCCAACCACACAGTGCTACCGAGGTGAAGTGTTCATAGCAGAACTGTCAGGGGTTAAATGAGGAGTCTGAGAGATAGGTGCTAATTAGCATGGTCAGAATGGTATCCACACCCAGTACTGTTTCACACAGCATCGACAGTTCCTCATGCCTATCACTTCTAATGCTGGATACTAACTAGCTCCTTCAAGAAACATGAAGTTTTTTGACACTTCTTTAAAGTCACCTTTTCATCCTGCACTTGCACGGTAGGGTTAAACTGAATCTAGACTCCTCAGCCCACATAGTTACGTTTCCTATCGCTTGAGAGGATCCAAGTCCTGCAGAAGCGGAACAGGCAGTGTGAGAAGTAGGATTAAGTCCTGGCCACGCCATGTAAACAAGCAGGTTTTGACATACAGGGAACAAGTAGGTAGCACGCAGACACACACAGAGAAAGAAAAATTAATTAAAAAAAAAAAAAAGTCTGGAAAAGCAGAGCTTCCAGAAGAAGCAATCTCTGTTCACAACACAGCCAAGCAAGCGAGGGGTCAGTGCAGAGTGTGTAGTAGTTTAGTACAGGCATAACCACCTAGTTTTGGGCTAAAACCCAAGTTAGATCCAGAGGTAAGCTTTCTACTTGGTCATACAATTAAAATCTTTGTCAGAAGACGACATCAAGTTTGGGATGTGTGACATACTCCAGTAAGGAATACAAGAGACAAAAGTGATATGCCCTTTCTTGCAGAAGGTGGGGCGGGGGGGAAGAGGGAGAGACTCCAAATATCAGTCATTAGAAGTGTCCCATGTTTAAAAAGTGAAAGATTCACAACCAAAATTCAGTACTGCGTTCCCCTGTGGTGTCAGGGAACGCAACGCCTCCCACAGCTACATCAGGTCTGCCAAATACATCAGCTCAGCACATATTCAAGTCAAGAGATGGCAGCTGGAAACTGCTCCCACAATATGCCTCGAATTCTTCTACCCTGGTGCTGTCAGTACCAGTCTGTTTGGAGTATAAATGCATTTTGGAAACACACCTGATGATAAAAAAATGACAGCCTCTATTTTTAAATGCAATTATTATTTGAAAGGTGCTCATTATTGCTAAATGATTCCTCTTTGATAGAACTAGTACCTGCAACACGCACTGGTATTCAACACTTCCAGTAGTGAAGAGCTCTCTAAACTGCTAATTAATGTGATAACACAACTGCTTTGCTCAGATATGCTGTAATTAAATTTAGGGTCCATAAAGAATAAGCTCTACCGTCTGTATCTGTAGAGAGGGAAGTGCTTTATTTTGACAGTGATAGGGATTTTTCTTTCTTTGGCCAAAGGGGGAACCCTCTAACAGGGGACTGCTTTCTGCGAACTTGAACCCAACGTGTTTATGCTGATGGTGTTATTCCCTGCCACGCTTATGGGAAGTCTGTCAAGCTCTGTTTGCAAGTTGTTTGCAAATTTTCTATTTTTTTTTTTTATAAAGCATTTGTGCCACTGTTTTTCCCCCCAAGCAGTTCTGAATAATTGATGCGTTTTTACAAATTTCTTAATTAAAAGACCTACTGGAGTTACTATAGTAACAGGGGCCTTTGGAAATCAATTGAATAAAACAAAAAAATGGGGTCGATTGGTTGGCTTTGATCTTTTCTCTTTGTTCAGTAGTATTAAGAATATTCTGAAAGATCATCTTTTTTTCTCAACCACAGAGTTCAGTAACATTTCAGGGCTTACACTGTGTAAGCATTAGCATTCGTCAGCAAGCCATGGCATAAATGTAAGCATACAGCAAAAGTTGTCACCTCCTTTCTGGGGACAGCCCTAACAAATGCAGAGCAGCTCCACTTACAGAGTTTTAAAATAACGTTACTGAATTTTTACTACCACTTACTTAGCATTGAAATCCCCACGTGGAAAAACTCTCAACAACAACGCACATTTTAGTAATTATTCCTCAAAAAATAAAACCCAGTTCAGGTTACAAGCACACTCAGTGCTCATTAATTTCAAAGCCAGGTTCAACTGGATGGTACAAGTTCGCTTGCTCTGTTACAAGTGTTCTGTTTGGTTTTGGTTCCACTAGCACCTGACTTGTCAAGCTTCAGTTTAAGTTCAGAAAAGTGTTTCTCTTTGAAAAAGATTTGGAAGAAAATTTGACTACGAAGCAACGACAACCTCTTACTCAGCAGCTCTGTACGGAGCCAGATCATCTGTTCTTAGGGCACAGATCAAGCCTTTCTTGCTTTTCTGTTCTGTTAGCAGTTCAAGAATCAATGCAAAGGAGAATGTGTTTATGCTAATCATTATAATTTAACTACACTGACAGACAATATAAGGCCTTGTATAATAACACCGCAGCATGTTAAATTAGAATAACTCCTCCGACAGAGAAAATAAAAGGCAGTACCCATGCAAGTCACTTTGTCTCATTACTTGACTGGGTTTTTTTCCATCACTCACCTTATATCTAGTGGAAAAAAAAAAAGTCTGGATCATAGGCACATGAGAAGGATGAGACTGTATTTACCACGTTCCATTCTATTGCACCTAAACACGGGTGTTGCTTGCTTTAGGATACAAACCCATCAACGGCGGCATAAACACAACACGATGCAGTTGCCACCCACGTTGGAAGGGCATAATTTGTACTCCAGAGCCTTTCTCAGGAAAGGATGAACCCGGCTCAGTTCTCAGAGCCAAGTTTGGACTCTGTTGCAAGCAGCCACCTACAACACGGTTTCAATTTGCAGTGGTGAAAATGAAACTTTTTTCCCCCCATAAGAGACAATTACCTTTCATTAAGCTCTTCGTATTATTTATTGGCATCTGCTTGAAAAATACCTTTTATGAACAGTCGTCTCGTTTCCATGCAGAAGTAAGATGAAACTATGAATCTGAATGTCAGAATACTGTACCTATCTAAAGATATGGAAAGCTCTGCACTTTTCTGGAGTAACCACCACCCTATGTTGGCATGGTCCCATTTGGTCCTCATCATCAATCACGCCTAACCTACAAACCAGGACTATTCAAGGGACTCCCTGCAGTCTTATTTCCCCAACTATGCAGCCGTAAGTCTACTGGAAACTCCTGTTTTCCTTCGAAAAAGAGTCAGGTGCCCAGGCAACCAGGCAGACTGGGGAGGAGGTGGAGAGATACACACTCAAGTCCTGTCCTGCCTTGTGGTAGGAACATCAGGAAGGTGTCAGACCAGATCTGCAAGGCACGCCGGAGAGTAAATCCACCCCACAGCTTACGCATAACCAGCAAGACCAATAATTTAAAGTGATGTGGAATCATTTTTCTCCAGGGGAAGAGAGAGACCTTAGAAGAAATTTCACAACATGGAAATTCAGCCGCTGGTCAGTCAATAACATTTCCAGGGGTTTAGCACACCCCAGGAAAATCTGCTCTTTAAAATGTCTAATTTAAGACTGTTGCAACACATTTACTAAACCAGGTAAACTTATGGTCGCACACGTTTACAGAACAAGCCTACATTTCCATGCAGAACTTGATTTTTACCTTAAATAACCAAGTCATTAATTTTTTATCAGTCTAAAGGGCAATTGCTTAAAAGAGGTTTCATTGTCGATATGCTCTTTTCAGATACACCGCTGTAACTAAGATGAACATCAGACCAATTTTATGAAGTTAGAGCCTGATTTGAAAGTAATAAATTGAAACTTTTTTTATATTTAAGTTATGCTAGTGAACTTCCTCAGGCCTTTGGATTTTTCTATTTGTAATTTAAAAAAAAGAAATACGATTCATAACTGATTAACGTAAGAACTCTTTTAGTTTAGGTAAAACCAGGTTCTGACTTAATGTCACACTGAATTGTGTTCTGGTCCTAAAAAAAGCCATGAACACAACAAAGGATCAATTTCATGCATTGATTTTTTTTTTTTTTGTAAAGTTTTAATAAAATAGGCAATAACGTGCTCTTTCTGCAGCCCCACACCTGCAGTAGGCACAAAAACAGAAACATGCAGTAGCAGATGTATCTCCATTCATCTTCAGCGTCTACCATAGGGGAGTAAAGAAATGAAAGTCCTCTTCTGGGAAGAGCCAAATGGAAACCGACTGAGCTTTCACTTTCGACATGGAAAGGAGTTCAGTAACCAATTCACATGTGACGCACTGAGAATTTGCTCAGTCGGAGAAGGCGGCCCCTGTTCTTGGCTCACGCAGTTGCAGGAGCACGGCTCTCCAGCAAAACTCACTGCAAGACCTCTAGTCATAATGATTTCTTGAAACAAATTGTTAAAAACCTCTGGCCTAAGCACAGCACAACCTTTTATCTCTAAGTCTCAAGCAGACCACCCTCTAATAACTACTCGATATCAGACAGAAGGTCAGGAAGACAGCATCCCATTTCTTGTTTGGAGATGCAACGACATGCTGCAGATGCTGGGCTCTGTCGTGTCCCCCCTCCGCCGTTTGTGGGCTGTAAATTCACGCAGTCCTGGGGTTGCTCTAAAAACCCCTCCGTTTTGCTACAGCCTCACAGTGCCTGCTGCGCTGGCCAGGGAGCACCGAGTACAGCAATCCCGGACACTTCTATTTCAGTTCTCGATGAGCTGGCAGAAGCCCTAAGCGAACAGCACACCCTCCATTAGATAGCACCACAGTATCAACGGAGGCACGTTTTAGGATTTTCTTTCCAGTTTTGCCACTTTGGTTTTTTGCGTGACTTTAAACAAATCACTTCTCCTGCACACGTTTCAAATTTTCCTGTTTTATTTGAAATTTGCAATGTTTTTCTGCCTTAATAAGGTGCGACGAGGCTTATTTAGTTTTTGTGAAATGCTAACAAAAAAGTACTTTATAAAAATCACAAGTAGTTTATTGTAACAACAATAAGCTTTATAGCTTCTGGCTTGAGTCCTTGCAATATTTTGTAAGCAGCGTAGAAGTAGAAGCAGCATACCGAAACTCCCGTGTGTCAACTGCTTCACAAGAGCTTCTCCACCTCTTATTACACTGCCTATGGTGCTTAGTGATCTGTACAAACACAGAGTGAACTAACACAGCTTCTCAGTAGAGCTGAAAGGGGAAAGAGAGAGGTTTTCCTCATGTGTATGGTATGCCCTAATTCTACTCAGCTGCGTAATATTTTAAAAAAGAACGATGACAAGCTTTCTGACGTACCCAGCCACAGTCATTACAAACGTGAGACAAACCAAATCCAAAAATAGATGGCTACGCGCTTCAGAAAGAAAGAGAAAGAGACCTTCCCATCATTTGCAATACGGAAACCACCTTAGCTTATCATAAAGCAGAAGTCGGATTGCTGCTGGGCTCAGCCACCATTTGTCACCGGACGGGTATGTGCAGGTTGTTGCTGGATGCGATCCGTGGTGAGCTGCACAAACACGTTTCTGTAATGAGTACGCACAGTGATTTGCTTTTGTACAACGTGGAAATGTTACTCAAACGTGGCTGATTGCGCAGTGAAAAGTAGTCCTTAAAATATGTCATCCTGGTACACTGAATTTATTTCTGACACCGCCACAGCTGAGCAGAATGTAAATCCTTCAAGTTAACTGGCTACTTTTCACCGCTCTCCTTGACGACTGTCCCAGCCTACAAGGCCAGAGAGAGAATATCGGACAAACAAGCTGCTAAGAAGTTGTGGGACATATTCCGAACACCAGTGATCTTTGCTGCAGCACAGTTTTTGCTATTTTCATTGAAGGTTTGATGCTCACGGTATAAAATCACTCTTAAAGAATCTCATTGACGACTGGCGCTCTGCTGAGTGTATCTTGCCCTCCATAATCACAAGCTCTAAAATTACAGCTGGACAACAGAGGACGCAGGGGGAGCGCAAAAGCTCCAAACTTAAAACAGCCAGAACATCCAGAATTCAATCTCAGCTCTGACACTGACATTAAAGGTGGCCTTGGACAGTTCAGCTGAATTTTCTGTGCCACATCAATACAGTGAGTATGGGTATGGTGCTGTACTATTAGCAGCAATATTCAACTTAAATGAAGTCCAGCCTCTCTAAAAAAACAACGGTGACCCCAACACAAGCAAAGCTATCCCATAACATGGTTTTATTTTCATAAAGGGATCTGTTTTCCAGCAGAACAGCCCTAGCAGCGAATGCAGGTCCCACGTTTCCAAGCCTTGGCTGCCGCTTATCATGTTTATTCACCCACAACCTTCCACGTACTATCACATTCACACAGGAACGACGTGGCCAAACCCAGAGAGATCTGCAAACATTTTGATTGCACCCAATGATTAACTCTTACCAACCGGCCATTGAGATAACATAAAAGCAGGAATAACGCCTGATCCTTCATTTGGAAAGGAGGAGACACCCCCAGTCCCCCCCCTCTCAGTTCCATGCTCTTCATGGGGTGCTGCTACAGAACTCACTACAGTGAGTACAGCTTACCACTGCCGTAGGGCTATGCTGGCACAGTAACTCCACTCAGTGCTGGGTTCCCTACTCTTTGCTCATAGTAATTCTCATTTTCAGTCATCCTTCCCCTTTTTTGGGCAAAGAGTATGAAGGAGGGGAAGAATTTTGAGCAATTTTTTTTTTTTTTCCAATCTCTACACCTCCTTATGGGTTTCCAAACTGGAGTCTGTATTCATATATTCACACACCAGCTCTTCCACAACGTGCAAGAGCAAGCCTTATTTTCAGAAGAATGTATGTATCCATATTTTATTCACAAAAGAAAATGACATTTGTTGTAAGTGTATGGGTTTTTTGTGTTTAGCGAGCATAGGTGTAAAAGTTAAGCTGCTGTTAGTAGACTGTTACTGGAACCAGTTAAACAGGTTTCTCACAACACTCTGTAATGCACTCTCCGATTGAAACCGTTTAAAGCACGTTTTATTACCAATTTCTTAATTTTGGTATTTATGATAAAACTGTAAAGATGAAACCCCTCATTTTCAAAGCCAGAGCTAAAGTACATAGCCAAATGCATAAGCTGTTATGATTAAGAACAGCTGAGCTGCAAAGGAAAAATTACAACAGAATAAAAGAGGAAAGTGCCAAGCCAGATCAAAGAAGAGGTTGAACAAGCCTGGAAAGACCTACTTAGCTAGGAACCCAAACAGCATCGCAGGCAAACAATAAGAGATCCCACTGCAATCAGAACGCAGCACACCTTCATCCTAACGCTGCATCTCTACAATAAGGGCATTTCACAATTACCAGAATTCCTAAAGAATGGCAGGGGCATTATTCTAGACACAGGCAGGGGCTCGGAGACCTTTAAAGCCAGTTGGGTGTACACCCAACATTTAGGAAGCAATGCTCATATGCCAGTTGTCCAGGCTGGCCACCTCCTGTTCTGTCCCCAGATCCCTCCAGCTAGTGACCTGTATTTGAACCAAAATGTTTTAATCTCCGATTAGTTTATTCTGAGATGTACACAGCACATAATAAAAGAGAATGTTTTTTCCCTTTGCAATCCAAAACTCAACTCCCACCGTCTCAACTTCATCAGTCATGTTTTGGGGAAAGCTTTTTGATTTTTCTGCCCATGGAAAAGAGGCACCAGATACCCACAATGAGACACGTTTCTGATTCTATAGTAGCTGTAGGCACACAGCGTGCTGGATAAAACCTGACAAGGTCCCTCTTAATTCTTAATGCTCGGGAAGGGAAAGGAATTAGCAGCAAGACTCAGTTCTGCAATGAGAAAAGTTTAATTAATACGTTTCAGCCTAACAAAAAAGTGGTTTATCTGTAATCCTTTGCTAAAAGTCTGGGACCAGGAGAGGCTGGGAGAAGCTCACTCTTTCTGCCTGGCGTTACAAGCACTACACCTGTACAAACCAGCAACCGAGACTCACATCACAAACATCCCACCAGCTAAATCCCAGGATACAGATGACTAGCCATACAGGGAGTCTGCATGAGGTTGTATTGCTTTATAAAAGGGTTTTATTAGCACACTTTTTGGACAACTGGAAAACTCCATAGTGGCTTCCTGAATAATGTGGCTGGCCCAGACTCACACCAATAAAACTTTTATATCAGACCAAACTGCCACCTAGTATTTTAACATCACCTATTACACAGGGAAGCTGTTTTAGAGAGCTTTAAATGCTATATATTTATTCTACTTCCTCCTGTCTCTGGTGATGCCATAACCGCCAGGAGCAAATGGTAGCCAGCTGTACAGTTAGAGGTACAAACATCAGCGTTTCTCAGGTCGCTTTTAGGGAGTTAGTTACTAAGGGTAAAGATGAGAAGCCCGCCGTAACCTCCTTCCGCTGTTGCGCTCTGCCTAGCCCGAGAGCGCAAGGACCCATTTCTTGGCCTGTATTGCATATAGGGCTGCTCCGTGGCAAATTTACAGCCTGAACCTGGTTTCAGTATGTACTTCTAAATTAGCAGAGCTGTATCCAGCAGCATACAGGAGAGCAGGCAATCCTGGCTCTCAGCCCTCTTCAGCTTCTGAATCCTTGTGTGCAAGAAATGAAAGAGCTGGTCACATCCGCAGAGTGGAATGAATTAGTTACAAAAGATAACATTTTACTCAAGAACACCGTTCACTGATACTGCTGAAAACATCTGCATTTCTGTAACCTGAGTGTGTGTTTAAGAGTCCCCTCTGGATAATCTGCATGTAAATGAGGCAACATTAGTTGCAAGTATCTCTGGAAACTTGAACTGGCTACACATTCTGAAAGTTAAGTAAAAACAGAACCATGGGAGAGAACCCCTAATTACCACATAGCGAGGGTATTGATTAAAACCATCAGGGCAGGGATCCTGTGTTTCATTATATAAATACACCAAGTTCAGCTTTATTGTTATTTTAGCTGATGAAGGAAAAATAAAGTCTACCTCCACATGCATGAAATTACTTAAATTCAAAGACTCACTGGCAACAGACTTCGAATAGTGCAGCATTTTTTTTTCCTAATGTTGTATTTAAGTAGCTCACCACGGTTACTTGGGTTAATACGAAATACTGAAGCACAGTTAACCTCCAGCATTTTAGCATTCTATATAGAGCCATTTCTTTGGATTTCACGTGGCAGGGTGGAACTAATAAACGCAACTTTAGAATACTATTTTAATTATTTTTTGAACTATAAGCAGAGAAGCACTAGAGACCATTTTGGTATAATGGACACCACCATCTCATTTACTCTCTTGCTCATTGGGGGTTTTGCTGCGTTCTGGCTACTGCGTTGAGTAGTCAAAACTGATTGCCAAGAGTTTGTGCTAACAACCTCAGGGAGGTCATTTCTGGGTAGCGATTTCACAGAGGGTTTACTTCAATTAAAGAAAGACAGACATGAATTTGTATGTAGGGAGCAAGCTTCCTCTTGCCACTACCAAACTCAATTTAGTTACACTGCTCAAGGCAGGAGAACACCGTTTTCTGGGGTATACCAGTATTTGCAGTCTATACCTCATTAGTAAATGAAATATGTCAAAAAGATGTCTCTCTACTCTTTTCCCACCAGTACTGCCAGCCTCAGCGGGGACACTGCATACCCAGAACTGATACGGCTGGCTAATGGGATCCAGCCTCTTTGAGGAGTATTTCAGCGTAATCTCAACATTTTCAGGAGGAGGAAGTGACAACCCTGGTCAGTTACTTTCACTAATCATTTTAAGAGTTCAAGTTTTGTTAAGAGCTTTGTTCGAGAGCTGAACAAAGTTAATACAGAGTAACTTTCAGTGTCCTGGTCTCCATCTCATTCTCTTCAAAAGTTTATAACCTAGAAGCAAAATAAATGAGAGGTGGAAGAAGGAAGCAGTGTGGGTACACTGAAACTTGCACAGTCACCAGCACTGTTATTTTAATTGGTATAAAATTTCTTCAGCTGCTTACCCATGTATTATTAGTCCATTAATATTAGTCCATTAATTTTTGTAGGTGACGTTCTGGTTTTAAGGGTTATGTCAGGCTACAACATAATCCAGTACCTGTTTTCCTGGGCAGCTGGTGTAAGGAAGAAGGAGCAGCTAGTGTTTAGATCCAATGCTTCTTTGAAAAAATGTGGCCGAGTCTTTGCTTCGTGAATGTTCCACATCATAATGCAGTAGGTAGAGCAACTAAAACATTTGCTTCTCAGTTCTCCACTTGCACAGAGCAGGGTGACTCAATTTTCCAAGTACGTATAGGCAGCATTCATGTAAGTGAGACTGCAACTTTAAAAAGGGCAGCCAGTGATAAAGAATGACAACAAATCTAAGTCTGCCGTCTGCTATAACCAACAGATCCTTCTTTCCCCATCTCTTAAGTTTAAAATTATCAGGCAGGTTGTGCCTTCAACACTGGTTGAGGGGGGCAAGAAAGGAGCAGAGGGGCAAGACAAAAAAAATAAACCAAACAAAAAACCCCAAACAAACCACACCACTGAAACCTGAGACTAGATCTCAGGCAGAAGCAGAACTCACAGCCAGACTTCAAACTCTTGATTTTGAAGAGGTATCTGGACAGTGAGAATACTGATATATGCTGCAAAAACATTGACATCATAGCTCTAACTCAGTTGAGAGAGCTAATGAAGTTTGCAAGAAGTATGTGGTAATACTCAACTGCCACACAGAAGACTCTAGGGATTTTTTTTTTGTCGTTTTGGTTTGGGGGTTTTTTTGGGGGTGGGTGGGTGGGGGTGGTGTTATTCTGGTTTTTATTTTTATCTTAAAACATCAGAAATAGTTTTAACTTTGCAAATGGCTATAATGGAACTTAAGAATCACTGCAAGCTCACCCTCTAGTAATGAAGTCATTCTCTTTGGAAACTCCCTAGAGTGATGTCTCAGTTTTGTGCTCGCAGAAGGAAAATTCTGCATCCAAAACCGCTCTTTTGCCATACTACTTCACTGCGCATAAAGCCACAATCTGGCCCACAGTGTGTCAAGTCCAGGACTTCGGCAACACCGGGACTTGCCCCTCTCCAGCACAGAGCGCAACAGCGGTCGCAAGCGCTAAGCCTGGACCCAATCGGACCGGGCTCGTTCTTGCTTTTGCCATGGGGCTGTCATATAACACTTCATCCCCCCACGCTTGTTTCTGTCCGACTGCACTGCAATTTCTCTGGCTCAAAGATGACACCTAATAAAGCACTGGCATCCAAGCCAGGGCAAGCATGCGCTGAAGACGGGGTTTCCAGGTGCTTCTCTAGTACAAACAGCACACCAAATTAAAGATGAGGCGACACTGACATACAATGAGAGGCATTCTGTGATTGACAGGGGACATGACGGCAGCCAAGTACAAATGTGTGGTCACAAGGCAATGTAACGCACTTGTTTCTGAAGTTCTTTCATTCACTGAACTTTAGAAACTCTCCAAAAGATAAAGGCATCATTAGCTTCAATACATTAATTAATAACAGACACAGAGAGAAAAAAAAAAAAGTCACAATGCCAAAAAGTTATACAACAGCTCAGCATCACAGAGAAGCCTAGTCTTCAGAAACCAGACTGGATTCAGCAGACCTGGGAGTGCCAACCGCTTTGGAGCGAGCCTCCCAATTGCTTCCTCCTCCCTTGCCACACTTCTGCCTCTTCATCACTGGAGCCCTGCCACTGCTTCCCCGCACTCTGCCTGCCAGAAGTCAGCAGCAGTTTCTAACCAGAACGGCCTTTCCGCACTTAGGGTAGGCAGAGATGACAACAGACCCCATAATATACAGTTCTGTATTATGTATACCGTATTTGTTTGGCAGAACGGTAATGAGCTGGGCTTGAATAGGCTGGCTATAAGGACCTTAAAGGCCAATTTAAAAGGAGCCAACAACTATTTGAAGGGTTGCTACAAAAATTAAAGAGTCAGATTCTTCTCGGGAGCGCCAGATGGGGCACCAAGGGCACTGGCATTAACTGTGGCTTAGAAGGCTCAGAATGGACATTAGGAAAAAATTCTCCACTAAAAAGTGACCAGGTTCTCAGGGAGGCTGGGGGATCTACCACACAGACTTTTTCAAGATTTAGAGAGGCAAAGCCATCGCCTACCTGATCTAGTACTGGCAGAAGTCCAGCTATGAGGGGGAGATTGGATTATAGGACCTCCAGGAGCTCCTCCTAACCAGGATTTCAGTCATTCTAATGTGACCAAGTATTTATGCAGTGCAGCCAAGATTTCCAGCTCCTACAGTATTCATTTATATTCCTCCTCCCACCCTTTCTTGAGTCTAATTCATAAGCTCACAGTACTTTTACAATGAATGAATCAAAGATACTTAGAAAAAACCAAAACCCAACCCAAACCACTGCTAGCCCACGCAGCTTTCCCGATGTCAGTGGGGATGCTGGATGTAACAGAGCACGTAACATTGATGATAAAAGCCTAGAAGATGTATCTCTATCAAACACCTCATTCCTTAAGTGCTACTTTTGTCTTAGCTTGTCATAAGCTGAGGAAAAGATGGGGCAAAGGGGGGGAGGAAGCACATAATTCGCTGCCCATAAAACTAAACCTAAGATTCATTAAAGACCTGAATGTTCTGAGCAGAACCAAATACTTTAGCAATGCTTAATGCCTTCAACACCACTGCCTGCTCTGTCTGCATGCTGTTACTGGAAAGTGGCTGATCACTTACATTAGGAAGTTGAGGCCAAAGAATAATGTCTCCCAAAGCAGCTAATTGGAAAAAAAATCTGTGAACAGCTGTGTGATGCTGCACAGCAGTTGTGGGAAAGCAGTGCAATACAGTCAGATTCTGATCCGTTGCGTCGCTGCGCATTGAGACAAGCCCTATTGCAGACAGAAGCCATTATAGATGTAAATTAAGCTCAGAGTCCGGTCCACGATCTGTAGGATAGACAGAGTACAGCTCATTAGCATAGCTACACAAATGCCATTATCCAAACAAAATTATTGCTATGTTTTTCTTGACCTCAGCTACTTGCTGCGACAAGCCATGCGTATTTGAAGAGAAGAGGCAATTCCGACCCCAAGAGATCTCATTCTGGTTCACCTCATATGCTTCTACTAACTGTTACATCCAATTAAGGCTGCCAGTTTCATGCACTTCTATATATAAACAAATGAACACCACAAACATGGCTATACCCTCCCAGTAAAATGTAAGGAAGGTACACAAACAGCACTTTCAAGCTGGATGAACGCTTGATCCTGTGGCTATGATTACATTTTGGTTTGCAGGAATAGCCAGCTGTATTATGCTCCTGTGCAATCACAGGGCAGGTTTCTGACCAAATCATTCAGACTTTTCGAAAAGTCATCTGCTGACCCCTTCCTCCACCTCAAAACTGATCCAGGTTTTAATGGCCGATACTTTTATTCACAGTACTCAAAAATCTCTGCAACAAGTTAACATGATTATGACACATTAAGCTCTTCTGATACCATTACGACTAAACAGGGGATATGTAAGAAGGACACTGCACCAAGGAACCTGGAGTCTCAATACAGAATTGGTTCTCTTTAAAACGAGAATTGGGATTTTTGAGGGGAGGGGAGATGGAAAAGTTGGTTTATTCCTCTTTTTTTCTCCTCCTGAAAGGCCTGCAGGAAAGAGCGAGGGCTTTTGTGTTGGCAAGGATTGAACAAAGACGCCACCACTATCCCAGGATGAAAATGTACACATCGCAGCTATGGAACAAGATGAGAGTTCACAGCAGTTCTTTATTTGTGCAGGTATTTATACAGACTACTTCTACTCCTGAGAATGAGTAGAAGGAGAGCCAATACTTCAACAGGAATCCATTTTGGTTTTGCTCCTGATTAGAACTTAATTTGATGCTTTTAACCTGTAGATCTGAATACATAACATATTTCTTCACATCCCTGGCACTCTGAAATGAACAACAGATGCAAGAAGTTTTTTTAAATAATAAATTAAGGTCAAGCTAAGTGATTAATGGGTTCTTTAATGTGTTATGCTGATTTTGTTCCAAAATAAGCAGCTGCTTTATATAAACTGCTTCATTTCTCTTCAACAGCAAATCACAAAAAGTAGAAGAAATCACTCCCACACGAGCCTTTTAGACTCATGTTGTTCATCACATAACAAGTAACCTGTTGCCCCTGAACAGAAAAACGTCCTCAGATGAACCAGTCCTATACAATGAATTTTTACAGATACTCACTGAGCAAACTCCTTAGTAACAGTGAAGAAAATAGCAAGGTTGGGAGAGCAGCAGATTTGTAATTCATATCCATATACAGACCCAAAAGTCAAGTTAGAATTTGTCTAGCGATCCCCAGTTAAGACAAAGCAAATACAACTTTTCTGTCATCTTCTAGAAATCACTGTGGGTGACAAAGTCAGACGAAGGCAACCCATGCAAGCTTCATGAATATTTTTAGGCAAGAAATATTGTGTCTGGCCCCACAACTGGCTCAAGGGACTTGACAACAAAAGATCTTGCACCTCGAAGGAAAACACAGGTTGAAGACACAAGCGACAGTAGCTTCTCACAATTGTGGACTATCAGAAGGAGCTATAATCCACACCAGATTGTTCCCATCAGCCTTACTCAACCACTCAAGCACTTCTTTGTTACGTACTCTCAGCAGAGCAATACTTGGCAGTGTTCACATGTAAGCCAGCAGCAGCTTTTTGGATCACCTCTTTTAATGTAGAATCAGCTCAAACTTTACAGAATTACGATGTTTCGCTAGACCACTTTTCAGAAATACAATGCGCTGCTGAAGACTCAGGCAGATGGCTTGGCTGAGACAGTTCCCAGTTTGAAAGCTGTCTCCAGGCAGATTTTATTCAAAATAAAAAATTAAAATCAGCAAGTCTTTCTGAGATGATATTACACACAAAAAAAGCAGAAGTTACTGGAAGATACAGGGTCATGAAATAGGCTGCCTCGTTTGCTGATCCCAGTGCAGGGTTAAATGCTACCCAAGTTATTTGATTTCTAAATGGTATTAATTGGTAGCTTCAGTCTCACTCTTGGCAGGTACATCACCATCGCATCCAGCAACATTTGGCACCGTAACACACAGACCTCACCTTACGCCTGTTCGCCGTTCACTTTTCCGTGCAGCTGAAAAGGGACTACATACACAGCTAAGGCAAGCAGGAAGCAGTTCTTACGGCCAAATAAAAGCTAGGGTTGGAAAATGCCCAGAGAACAAACCACCCTCTTGTACAGCTCCCTTCAGTCAGAATTCAAAACCACAGATGGGCCTGTGAGAAAAAGTTTTAGTTCAGGTTTTTGCTAGAAGAAGTTTGGGGAGCTCCTATTCTCTCAGTCCCGAACGCGTCACTAGCATGACGCTCAGTGTTGCTTTGTTGTTATTTTTTAGTTAAGAAGCATCCTCTATACAAAGATCAAATTGGTGAGTTACTCTCGCCCATCATCTGTCAAGGGACCATAAGCTGACCAGCTGCACGCTACTCTCTAGACCACTGGAAGCTTGGCCAACAGTGCAGTTCGTTACCTGTACGCTATTATGCTTACTCTCTCGCTGACAGGTAAGAGAACTGTTTGCTCACCAAAGCAAGTCACCCCAGTATTCCCTGTTTCAACCTACAGTTTAAAGAAACACACCGATAACGCTGACCCTATGACCCACCCAGCGCTAGGACACGATCCAGCTCTGCTAACCAAACACCTTCTGTGTCCCTGTCTCTTGACAGGCCATACACCGGAGCCTGCTACGGCTAAACGCCGCACTCCTCATACAGCGCCCGCGCCTTGTTCCCTGGAAACAAAAGCTGATCTGAAGGCAGTGGCGAGTCCAGGGTAGGAAGCGGAGGCAGAGGACTGCTCTTCTGTTTGACATGCCGAGACAAAGCTTCACGTGTGGTCAGGGGCCTGATTCTCCGCTGCTTTACTCTTCTTTCAGACCAGCGTGACCAATTAAGAGAGGGTTGAATCAGACCCCTCATATATAAATGGATCATTTGAAGTTATACACGTTACTTGACATGGAAAAAATTCAAGCTTTTAAAAAATGAGCGTATAAAATATAAGGAGACATTTAAAGTGCGCGTGCGCACACACACGAGTCAGTTTTACTTTGCACTGCCTGTTCAGTAGAACAGATAGCCTGTTCTCTGCCTCTCTTTTAACTGCAAACCTTATACTAGCTGTGTATGTTTTGGACCCTTTCCCACCCTACCATGATTTCCTGTCTGAGTCTGCAGCCCATGGCAACAGCAGAAAATTGGAGCGCGGGCTTTGCAGATGGTGGTAGGCCAAATGCCCTGTGCCAATTTAGAATCTTCTTCCACAACATTTGCATTATCTAAGTCTTGGCTATATGGCAGGAGTTACCTTCATGCTAATAAATTATAGTCATTTTAATTTATAAATTGTGCTTGCCTTAGGGAAGCTCCGGCCTTCTGCAGAGAACATAAAATACCACAATTACACAGCCTTACATATACATCATCATACTATAAAAATGAAAATTATATTCTGAACCGCTGTCAAGGTAGAAGAAAATTCACACCATTTTATCACTCAATTCCAGCAGGTCACTACAACCGTTTAAAAACAAAGTAAACCAGTCCCCTTCGCAAATTTATTGATGTGCAGCACATACATCATCCCACGAAACAACCTATGATGAAAGCTGTATTTCCACACATCTGCAACAAAAATACGAGACCCAAGATTACATACACAGGGAAAAGGTGCCAGAAACAATTCCAGGGTTGCTTTCCACCGGGAAATGTAGTGTTAAACATGAATCTTCCTTGAGTGGCTTTAATAAGAGACTCTGCACCTGGCATTGCCCTGGGAGAATGGGGCCAGGGGTAGTGGGGGGAAGGAGGCGCTTTTTTCCAAGGAATAACGTTCACAAGAACGCACCAGTCACCCACATCGCACCCACCGGCGCAGCTACAGAACTGCCTTGGTGTATAGATGCTTTAAATCCCCCCTGCCCCCGGCACACATGACAGGACATCCAGGTTTTCCATGGAACGACCATCAAAGCTTCTCCCACCTCGAGGTGTAAAGCCCTGAAGTTTATTATTATGAAGTACTAAAACAAAGCTACCTCTGACAAACACGTGGCCTCAATCTAAGTGATTTCAGCAGAAGAGCCCAGGCAACTGCTTCAGAAAGAATCCAGTCTTTTCTGATAAGCAAAATAATTCCTTTGCTATTGTAAGGAATCACAGATTAAAATCCAGAAGCCGCTGCTTTACTCTATAATGAAACACTCTGGTCTCTCAGCACTGGTAAATAAACACATTGTATTTTTCTTCCCCACCCCCACCCCAAGCCTAGTTTATGACCTTGATCCATTTTCTTGACTTTCTCCTTTCTCTTCTACCTACACCACACCAAGCAGAAGCATTATTCAGAACTAAGAGCTTCACAAACCTATTCTGGATACCGATCAAAACCCCATTAAAACTAATGGAAATTATTCCTTTGGCTCCAGCAAGATTAAGCTTCAAGGTACGCAGCACTTCTCGCGTGGATTCTGAGCCTGCCTTCAGTAGCAGTTCATTGACAATAATTCTGACAGATTTCCTACTTGATGATCTCACTGTCATCACCCTAAAGTATCTCATAAGTTCAAACAAAACTGATACTCAAGCCAAAATTTCCACATATACGGCTAAAGCATAAAGAGAACTTTTCATAACACTTCTTGAAAGAAAAGAGCCCACAGACAAGCTTTAGAAGTCTTTATATATTGACAATAGAATGAAATGGTTTATTAAAAACAACTGATAAAGGTGATATGTCTTGGTTGCCTCTATTAGAGTTCTCCATCTTCTTCCCTCCACTCTAGGTTAAACTATCACTTCAGAGAAAATATCCAAAGACACCTTATAAATTTGATGTAGTAACTTAAAAAGTACCAGAAACCATACTAAGACCATAATAAAACTGTATCGGTTCAACTCTGGAGTGATTTTTATGATCTCTAGACTAAACAAAACTGCCAGTGCAAGTTGAGCACAAAACAGGGTGGGGGGTGGAGGGAAGATAACATTCAAACCAAAGAGCAGAAATTCAATGTGCGATTAACCAGAATTTATATCCACCCCCACAGAGGAAATACATTTCATTATTATCTTGTATATTATTACAACATACATATGTTTTGGTTAGACCTGTGGTATTATCTTAGGAAACTGCACAAAAACAGAGACATAAAAAGGAAACCTCTCAGCCATTTGTGACGCAGAAACAGATGAGCACTTCTGAGGACAAATTTACAGCGTGCACCAGTCTGTTCATGTTTCTCATGACTCGCGTTACCAATCCTTCCCAACCTCAGCACATAAAACAGTCCAAAAAAAGACACCTCTGAAGTCACACTCCAGTGTAACTGACCCGAGGGGTGCCCTGCACGCACGCACGCCAACCGCAGAACCACCACACCTGCTCCTCACAAGCCACAGCAGCACCCCGACACCGCCTCCTCGCCCATCGGGAAGGCTGAGGCACTCACTGTTTCAGGTTAAAAGAAGCTGCTGCAGGATCATCAACGGACCGTCCAAGTGGAAACTAAGTGAAAGAGGAGTGAACTGTCTGCAAGTAACTGAAAAACGGGCTTTTTGCTTTAACATACTAATTTTGACATCAGTTTGTGCTGCATGGAGTATTGGGTAGTCATCTAAATACAACAAGCAAACAATATATTGATTTCTACTAAATTCTATTAAAACATCAAAAAATCCACAACAGTTTGAAGAAAGAATATGAGGCAAGGCTGGCCTAATTCCCCGCTTCAGCTGTTTACCGATATTCAACTCTTGCCCTTCAGCTGAAGAGTAGGGAGCTTTATTCACAAGCAATAAAATGTAAATATTAGAAGAAAATCTATTCACTGTCATCTTGAAATTAATCAGGAAAAAACCACAGCTATAAGATCAAGAACATAACATAATTATGCCTCTGCGTGTTTATCTTTTTAATGTATAAAACCCAGCATAAACATGCAGTCATATTTTCTCCTTTATTCTCCAGGATCCAGGCAACAGACTGCAGATTGGGTTAGAAATGAAAGTAACAGAAGTATCCAACATGGACTGTAATGTTATAAACACTAAAGAATGGGACAAGCAGATTATGTCTTCCATAGTGTTCCTTTCCTCTCATCCCTGAAATATCATAAACATTTACTTTGATCTTGCACAGCCCCACAGCAAATTTATCAGTTGTTATAAATCTACACACATGAACTGAAAAAGCTGGTCTGAAATGTTTATTTGGCTTCAGATCTTATTCTCTAGCCCATGATTACACCACAAATACCCAGAATCATCTCAAGCATTTTGGTGTCACTACACAAAAACTACAGCAATTACTTAAGCACATTTTCCACAGTTTTCCTTTTTTTTTTTTGCTTATGTCAAGACTTTTTCATTTTTTGGACAGGGAGAGCCAGATGCAGCCTCCTGAGGCACTGTAATGCTACAAAAATGTCACTTTGGTCACTGGGAAGCTTTGCTAGCTTTCTTCTGATTTTTTAAAATAAATTAATAATAATCAAAAACAAATCAGGGCCGAGATTTCAATTTCACTTTCACAAACCTAGCAGAAAGCTTGTCAAACAGCTGACTTGATATTTGTGCATAAGGTAAGCAAGCAAATGGAGACGCACGTTCTCACTGTAAGACAGCATAGTTAGCGTAGAGAGAAAGCCTCACATGAAATTCATGAGCGATGTACATTGACCCAAGAGGATTACGAAGAATCTTTGCCTTCTACTGTCCCTGTCACTCCACGGCCTGAAAGCACTTTACCCAGACGACGGACTGAAACCTTGCAGCATCCTCCGGAAGCTGGTGTTTTGCTCAATTCAGACGCAAAGCAGGTTAAGCAGCCTGGTGAACATCAAACAAGTTTTAAGAAAGAAATGGTCGAGGTGTAATAATTAGAACAACCAGAACAAGATGTCAAGTGCTCAGGCTTACGACCGACCTACGAGTTGTTGGGGTCAAACCCATACAAAGAACACCAGTTTTCGCTTGGTTGAGGGGAAGGAAGGTGGTACATTCACAGCGGTCCCTGTGACCTGATGAACGGTTCTCACAGGTTACAGTCCACAATCCCAGCTTTGCTGAATGTCTGTTTCAAAGACACATTTCATGTTAAGATCATAGTGAAGACCAATCCAAACAATTGCCTCCTAGAGGACCACCACAATAGTTAATGAAATCACATCATTAAGTAACAGGTTTTGAGCAGATGAGGAGGAATTTTACAATCCTGAGGGACTTTCATCTGCAAGTAACATATAAGCAAGTAGGTTTTAATAGACAAGGATTTTATAGCTCAGAATTCCATTAAACCTGAACTGAAAGGACTGATCCTTAGTTTCCACCCCTGAAGACGGCAGTGGTTACAGCACACCCTTCCCTCAGAAGTTACTTTCACGCTATTAATTCTACCCCACATATTCCAGGCTCACAGAAGCTGCAACCACCACCCTAGCAGGCTGCAAGCAGCCACTTTAATTACAGGTTGACAAACAACCCTCAGCCGTGCCCTGCCCACAGCCGGCCTGTCCCAGTGCTGGTCTCTCCCCGCTCCAGTTGCCAAGCATACCAAAGTCACACCCGCCATAGCCAAACATTTCCTAAGGACCAGAATGAGCTCACAGTCCCACCTGGGTTCGTGACTTCAGTCTGGAGGCAAGTCTGGATGTGTTTGGGTGAAAGGAACAAACCTTTCAGCATTTGTGCATCCTTTCCACTTTCCATCATTGCTTTCTTGTGATAAGGCCTGCTCTGCCTTATGGAGCAAGAAGGCTCCATTTAAAAGGCTCTCCTCTCTCAAATGCACAACTTGGAAGCCTTAAATTGACGTAGATGCTCCTAACAAGGTCCGGCAGGTTTGTTTGGTTTTGTTTTGAACACAGCTCTTGTTCTCCTCGGGAAGGAATCAGAGCTCTGCCAAAACATTTTTGTCCCAATTTGTAAATTAAGAAAGCATGAAGCCACCATTGTACTGGTTTTACCATTGCCTCAGGCTTGCTTAGATGTAACCAAGTGTCTTGTTAGGCACTTGTGGTCAAAATAACATGTAAATTAATCCCATAAAACAAGACCAGCATCAGAAATGATGGGGTTTATTCTTTTGTTCATCAGCTTGAATTCTCATAGTTCAGTGTGAGCAAATGGACATTTTCTTCTGTTGGCCTCTGGTGGAGCAGAATTTAAGTAAATGAGAGAGGTTTTTCTTAAAGTCCACAGTAGAAGACCGCAAAGCAGGACTCCCGAGCCTGTTACAATGTGGAAATGTTTATAAATAAGGGCCACATATTTACTTGAAAAGCTTAGCATTGACTAAATGCAAAAGGAGAACCAAAATATAAACAAAGAATTTTTTTGATCTCGTTTCCAAACGTTAAGAATAAAGACTGCTGAAGGATTTGCTGGGCACTGCTGAGTGTCTGGTGGTTTTAGTGTGTTCAGAAGCCTTTTTCTCTTCTTTTGAATTCTGCTGGCACAGTGGACACATTGCGCAAGATAAACACCTGTTCATTTTACTGTAAGAAAGGAAAACATACCAACTTAGTGAAGATCACGGGATTAATATTATCTTACAGCAATGTAAGAAAATGGACAAATGAGGCCAAAGGTGAGTTCTTTTTAAAAATGAACTTCTAAGTTCACAACATTAAGATCTTGGGTTTAAGCTTCCAAGTGCAAACAGGCACTTTTAAGCTTCAGTTCTTTCTGAAGTTATTTAAGCACTTGAGTGCTAAGCCCATGCCCCTCTGCAACTTAGTAATGGTTTAATAAATGAATTTTATACAGTCCGTTGTAAGCAAGTATGTTCAGTACTTTCCTTCTTACATTTCATATGACAGAAGGCTTTAAGCTTAAACATTTCCCTTGCGGTATCGCATACCCGTGCATTACACCACCAAGCTGGCGAAAGGGACAGAAAAATGAAACAGATAAGGAAGGAAGCTCTAAACGGACCATTAACCAGACTAATTGAATCACACCAGCTACCTGAGCAGAATTAAATTACTACAACATGAAAACGTTACGTTAATACCCAAACAAGTTTTTTTTCAGTGTAAAAAGATCTTTCATCTCAACCCCATTATCAAAACACAATTTATTCAAAACTCACTGCCACCGTGTGTTACCATTGCAATTAGTTTTGGCGTAGCCCCAAATTAGGTGGGATTAAGATTTCAAAGCAGCTCCAATATATACAACATCCATGCACTGGGTGAGTGCTGGTCTCAAGAAAGAGGAGGCGATTTGTAATGCTAGAGATCAGTTAGGGAAGTTCACTGACAACCATCAACTCTCCACAGATCAGATGAGTTTAGGTTTCAAACCACATAAGAAATTAAATGGGGTACATGGGAAAAAAAAACCAAGCCTCTGGCGGCTCAGTTCAGAAGGATCAGCTGACTGGCTTTTGCAGTAACAACAGACTTCAGCCTCGACGCAACAGGTCAGACTTTTCTCTCCAAGAGGTTCCTTATTCACAGGCCTTGTTCCTCAGGCTTGCAGGGATAAACCATCACCAACACCAATTCCACTTGAAATCCAAATACCAGCATTTGCTGCTAGTAGTTATACACAGAGGGACTTCCAGCACTTGCTCTTTAACCAATTGAACTGAAAGGACCCAAACTTTATTGCCATGGTGCATTATCAGCAACTTGAAGGTTTAAATTTAAGATGGCATTATTACTTTATTAAGTCTTCCATCACTAAATGAAATACATATACACACACAACACCCACTCTAAGGAGAAAAAGGCATTTTAGCTTTACTTGATCTACCCTTTAACACAAGCAAGATGCGTATCTGCAGATGCTTGTATTTTCAATTGTGCATCTAGCGGTTTGCATTTGTAGGAGAGGTGAGCATGTATATACAAGCACTAACATTAGGCTTAAAGAATTTCTCCCTGTGGTTTTGTGGGTATAAATCCAAGTTGTTGAATGTATAGGAGAAGCAGCACACAAGGAACGCTGGGGGTACATTTGTAAAGAGGTGAACGAAGGCATAGTTCAAATAGGATCATAGCTATGACCAGCTCATCCGACATGGAAACGCACGCCTAGCTCTATCAGGTTCCTCCCCAGGAATCCCCAGTAAGCAATGCTGCTTCAGATATGACAACACAGAAGACAGAGGTCTTAGTTTGATTTTTTTATTTTAAATGATTTGCAAACCACCTGTGGTACGGCTGTACTAGCCCTGTACTTCTGCTTAGCCTATGGATTGCATTTGCAGCTCTTCCCCAAAATGCACCCCTTCTACCATGTGGTTTCTTCCTGAATAGTTGTGAAGCTGATAGCTTATTAAAATTGATGAGGCTCTCTACAAGCACAACAGTTCGTTCAGTTCAGATAACAAAAGGGCATTCCATTTATTGAAATGTCAATTTTCTTTTTCATGCTGGATTTCAGTACGGTACCATGACTACACTGAAATAAAAAAGTTTAGATCATTTTGATAACTATAAAAAGGAATTACAATATTGGCTTAGCTCTGAAAAAATCCTCAGTGATAAAAATCAGCTATAATTTTTAACCTATGTTAGTGCAGTGAGAAATATAAAATAAAATGGGGTTAGTTAGTGATACTAAATCCAAAGTCCACGCTTGATGCTTGGTAGGGTGTGCCGCCATGTATAGTATCAGAGAGAAGGTAATTCATGCTTGGTCTAATTTTAGCAAATCCAAACCATTCTCTCCCACCGTGAGGAAAGGTTACACACTTCCCCCCTTAACCCTCCTCAACCCCTTTTTAAGAAAAATCTCTCCAGACACAAGTAGAGCTTATTTCCGACTCTGTTTCTACTAATCATCAGCTGAGCAAATCAACTGGCCAATTTGTGAATTAGTTCGTCCACAGAGATCTTCAAGTGTTTCAGCTAAGGGGCATGTGAAGAAACAGCATTACCAAGCTAAATTCTGCTAAATTCCCCCTTCCTCTCCCTTTTTTTCCCCCCAAAACATCTGTCAACACTTATATCTACAGAACACCAGGATGTGCTGATGCATTAAATAGCACAGCAGGTGTATTGGCTGTCGCGGGAGTGCTCGGCTGTAACCGGATAGTTAAGTACAATCTAAGAGCCGCAGTTAATAGGGCAATAATATCAAAACGTATTTGCAGTGCTGACAGTTCAGGTTCTAATGAACCATGCACCAGTCAAACACAGGAACATCAAGTAAAAGAATCACATTTCCAAGGTAAGTTCACATTTCTCCTCGCCTCCCAACATACATTTTAAATTAATAGACTCTAATATTCCAAATTAGCATGTCTCAAAATCCCTGTGAAACTACCAGATACATTCTCTAGCTCTATCAAAAACCAATGCGTATCATATCTCCATCTAATTAAAAATAGAAAATAAAACACGTGTTCCAATTTACATACTTTTTTTACCTTCCAGTAGCTGCTTATTTTTGCTGCTTTTGTTTCATTTTCGTTCCAGCTTGCACTGCATTATTTTTACAACATCCCACCTAGGCTGTGTCTGAAAAGACTTTGCCCTCGGACGCATCAACACACCCAGAGAGCTCCCACAGATCTCCGTACAGCCACAAGCTCAGATGACATTCCTCCTTCCAAGGCAGAGACACGGAGTCCCAAGCATGAAGTCAGAACTACTAACAGCAGAATATGTCTCATAGAAGCAGCAGAGAATTGACTGAAGAACAGCTTCACAGGGTGAATAAGTAAGCCACAGATAGATTATTATTTATTTTAAAATAACATTAAAATTCCCCTTACGCATTTACGGAGTTTTAAGCTTTACCCTTCACACACCAGGTGTTGATCAAAACATGTTTGTTACAACACAGAATATTAAGATTTCAGCCTCCAAAGTAAGAAGAGTGGCTGGACTACCGTCTTTGATGGGAGATTAGTCACTGAATACAGGTCTAAACCTCAGCCTCTTGAGACTTTATGAAGATTTACATGTTTACTTACTGTTTCTTAGACTCCAAAGAAGGATGCTATCCTGATCCAATAATGAAAACTGTATTCAATAGATCATAATGCCAGAAAGGTCCATTATGATAATCCAGTGCAATCTTCTGCATAGCACGCTGCCAGGGATTTCAGCCAGCGATTGCAATGCTTGACTGGAGTTAGAACTTAACCTCTAAGTGCTTTTTATCTCTAGCATCAAACTCAGCGCTATAAAACAAACCCCAAACACACACATGCCAAGTTCACAATTTACAAGTACTCCATTGAAATGTTCTTACTATAAAAGAAAAAAAGTGACAGTGAAGCAAGTTTTTCTGTTCCTTATACTGGAATAAATCCAGTTATTTTACCGCTAGATCTATCTCAGATTTAAATTAATGTAAAAGACAAGATAATTTGAAGGCACTGTGGAGAACGATGTGAATACTACTAATTTACAATTCCTACAGGGAGAAAGAATTAAGAAGTTATTTCAAGCTTTTTGCATCCATATAAAAGCATTTGTGGTCTTACACCTGCAAAGAGATCCATTTAGAAGATTCACTGACTTGTGTCAGGTAAAATACTAGTGACAGACTGTCACAGGAAATCGCAGGACACCTTCATGTGCCATTATTTTATTCAATTTTCAGACTTAAAAAACGCATTCAATTATTGACAGGATTGATCTGAAAGAGAACAACAACAGAAGAGGCAACAGAAGCCAAGCCTTCTGTGGCCAGTGACTGCTTGGTATCACACTATACAAGCCTTATCGTAACTGACCATTTGGTGGTTTGAATATTTATAAGCATTTCCCTGCACAGGCACTCATGTTTCGATTGAGCATCAGCTTCCATTCATTCATTGCAATTTTTTTCAAAGAGATTTCTCAAGAAAGAAAAAAAAAAAGAAAAAAAAAAAAGGAAAAGCTCCATGAGGGACTGACTCTTCCTCTCCATTTCACACACAGAAGCACCAAGCAGAGAACAGCTGAAGCACATTTTACTTTACAGAACCACAGTATTTTACTCCAGCAGCCCTGAACAAGGAACAAGAGAGGAAAGAGAGTCTTCTTTTTGGACCTGGTGGCAAATACCCCCATGGCACACAAAGACTTGTGACAAGTGTTTTGGCAGAGGTCAAGACATCCCCGTACTTTTGCAGTCTTCCATCTAAGAGCTCGTAGTTAAAGCAGATGCCTACGTTTGACTTTTACAGTTACAGTTGTGTCTTGTACCAGTGCCAAGAGCACATCCCAAAGGGCTCCTCACATTTATTTCACACACATTAAGTGACACTGTCAGTGGACAGAGGGCAGACAGAGCGACCGAGAGAGGTTTTGTGAGCACCGCAATAGCGGGCGGCCATCCTCTCGCACTGTAGCGTGAGCCAGTCTCTGCCCCTACCTGCTAGTGACCTGGATGGCGACATTATTGCTTTGGTACAGGATAACTGCAGGAAATCAGCGCACCCAAGGGTCAAAGGTTGAGTTGGCCCTTCTCTGGCAAAGTGTTTCATTACTAACATTCACCTAAGGTGTGTTTTTCCCCACAAAGAAAATCTGCTCCTCTACTTGATTCTTGGTATGCGATAGTCTTTTGACGAGAACCAAGCCACTTGGTTTTATAAACAGCTAAATCAGATATTATGCATGGAATACCCGTCTGTAACAACGAGGCCAGCAACAGTCACAAAACTGTGCATGGTATACAGAAGAGTTTTCCAAGTCAAATGTTTCTTTAAGTTTTCCATGGAAAAATATGGTACTCCTCAGTGTGACAATGCAAAATAAACAGTACAGCATCTTAACGGAACTGTCATGACTTCAGCCTTTCAAATTACTCCTCAGTCTCATAGGAAGATGCCAACATTCCTCTATCTACTTATTTGCTTAACTGTTCAAAAAGTCTGCTTTCTAAACCAATTACAGAGGTAAGTACCTTAATGCTAGGTTATTCTCATTACTGAGGCACCATCCAACATACTCCCTTCGGCAAGCCAAGCACAAGCTCTCGTGTACTGCAGAAGTGTAATTGCAACACAGGTTTCTGCTAAACTAGAAAGAAGTCTAAATAAAATGGAGTTAGAAGGCTTTGCTCAGAAACTGAGTTTTACTACCGCAAAGGAAAAAAACCACGTTGTTTTCCCTCTCCAGGCCGCATGTGGGAATAGCGTCTTTAAAATGAAACGGCAAGGTTTTCACTGTAATATAAACTTTGTTTAAAAAAAATAGTGGTGGTTTCTGCAGAGCAGCTTGTAAAGCACATTTCACCTTATGGTTACAGAGAAGCATCTTTATGTGCCAGTTATAGTAAAAATGCTCAAAAGAGCAGCCAGTAGAAAGTCAGGAGATATTTGTTAAGACAACAGGGCTTGGTTTCCCACAGCCTCCGCACCTTTTATAAACTGATACACCTTAAGAGTAAAGCAGGATCGCTCTTGCCTGGTCTACTTTACGCACGCACAAACCACGACCAGATCAGATGAAAAGAAAAAACAAGAAAAACCCCCAAGCCCGCAGAAATCAATTATTTTACTGTAAAGTTTGCAGGTACTAAGATCAGCAATTGTAAAAGACAGATCTTACCATTGGCGTTTTTCCCACAGATGAGATGCTCGTAAGGTTGCAACACTCCCCAAAGTTCAGCATCGTTGTTGATAACCATCTCCAGGATTTCAGCTGAGATCTCCCCTCCTCCACCATCTGGGCTCTGACTTGCCAAAACCCTAGCCTTAATCTCTTCGACAAGGTTCTCCATGCAAGCAGTTAAAGAAATGGCTGCATACTCATGGATCCTAACTGAGATCCTAGTGTCCACCATCCACCTGAAAAACCTCCCCACTGAAAAGGTGAGGCCGCATCTAGCCGATTTACCTTTCCTCAGTCCATCTCCAGCACTCATGCTGTACAGAGAGAGCGCCTTGACAGTCGCCAAGACACAGCTTTCTGACAACGACCAGCTCTGGATGAGCTTGATTGCACTCTGCACCTCAAACCTGGTGCACTTGGAGTGCATCACGCTCAGCCGCTGAGCTTCCCTGGAGACCCTGATCAAGACGCGTCTCAGTAACTGCGAGAGCCGCCTGACAGCTTCCTGAGAAAAGGTTCTGGTGTTGCCATCTCCCTTCCCTTTTCTGAGTATTTTTCCAATGTCCTCATCAGTCCAAGGGTATTCCTCTAGGTCCGGCAGCTTAGGACACTTGGAAAAGATATCTGCAACCTCGGGGTCTTCTGGCAGAACAGTGTTCACGGTATCCCAGCTATTATTCCTACTGTTCATGGAGCCCGAGTAGTACCACCAGTTGCCTCTGTGCTGAGAAGAGGTGAAGGCTTGGGAGTTGGACTTGGAAGACGAGAGACTAAGGGACCTGCAGGAATCCCCTGCCCCATAACCAGAGTCCAAAGTTAAATCCTCCAGGGTCTTCAGAGTAGAGCTGTATATCCCAGCCATAGGAAAGACTGGTTATGCCAACCGCGAAGAGCACGAAAGGTGAGGCTGGGACAGATCCTTCCTGCGCCTACCGAGACAGAGCCGCCCGTCCCACCAGCGGCGCGGGAGGATCTGCAGCGCGGCGGGAACGAGCCCTCCCCGCACGCCGGCTCCGCCGAGGACCAGCTACCTCCATCCCGCAGGGACGCTGCTCTCAGCCATCTTCTGCCTCGGGAGCGAGGGCTGGCGGCAGCCGGCGGCGCGGTGCAGAGCCGAGCCGAGCCGAGCCGAGCCGAGCGGAGCACCGGCCGTACAGAGCCCAGCCGGCGGCTGCTGCCCGGGCAGGGCGCGGGGCCCGCGGAGGGCGCGAGGCGGCGGCGCGGGGAGGGGCGGGCTCCGCGCGAGCCGCTCGACGGGACACTTGACGGCGGCTCCGACTCAACTTCTCCGCCGGGCGCTCCGCCCCATCGCATGCAAATAACCTGCGGGGAGAAACACCAATCAGCGACGCCGACGGAGTCGGTCTCCGCCAGTAAAAAACGAGTTGGGCGGGCAGTATGCAAATGAGCGGGGCGGGAGGGACGCTGGAGGGGAGGCGGGGAGCGGCGCCGCCGGTTTGCGGGACCGGGCGGCGGCGGCGGGCGCTTCGCTGCCCCCCGGCCCCGCTCCGGGCAGGCGGGGACCGCGGGGACCTCGGGGCCGGGCGGTGCGGCGGCTCCCTGGGGTGGAGGTCGCGCACGCCTGGCTCCCCGCAGGGCGGAGGGGAGGGGGGGGGGTCACCGCCTGAATGTGGAGGCTTGTGCGGGCGGCCGCGAAGCTGGCTCCTGAAAGGAGCCTTTGTGCGGCGGTTTACACAGCCCTGACCTTGAACCGTGAGCTGGGTAAGAAGCGGAGGTGTCTGGTTTGGTGCTCCCCCCGCTCCCTCCCTCCGGCCGAACGATGGTCCCGCCCGGGCCGGCGGCGCGCGGGCGGAGGGCGCCCCCCATCGGCTGCACCGGGCACCGGCCGCGGCGGAGGCGGGCGGGGGAGAAACCTTCCCGCCCCGCATCAGGTTCTCAGGTTCATAAGAGTCATTGGGTTGGAAGGGACCTGTGGAGGCCATCCTGTCCCACCCCCCGCAGTGAGCGGGGACATCCTCAACCACACCAGGTTGCTCGGAGCCCCGTCCAGCCTGGCCTTGAGTGTTTCCAGGGATGGGGCCTCCACAACCCCTCTGGGCAACCCATTCCAGTGCTTCACCACCCTCACTATAAGAAATTTTTCCTTATCTCCAGTCTAAATCTCCCCTCCTTTAATTTAAAACCATCACCCCTTGTCCTATTGCAACAGGCCTTGCTGAAGAGGCTGTCCCCATCCTTCCTACAGCCCCCTTTAAGCACTGGGAGGCCGCAATAAGGTCTCCCCGCAGCCTTCTCCTCCCCAGGCTGAACAACCCCAGCTCTCTCAGCCCGGCCTCGCAGCAGAGGGGCTCCAGCCCTCGGAGCATTCTCATGGCCTCCTCTGTTCTGCCCCAGCAGATCCATGTCCTTGTACTGAGGGCTCCAGAGCTCTTGCCATTCAACTTCTAAACGCAGTTTCCACATCTTTCTACAAGAAGTGAACCCCTCCCACCACAAAGATCACCATTCTGCTGCTATTTACAGCCACCTGCCCATCAAAGCACCCAGGCAGGCACCGTATCATGTCACAGGCCAAAGAGCACTAAATTAAATCAGCCCTAAGTGACAAGGGTCTGACACAGAGAGCAAAGGTAGCCAAGAGTCCATTTTGTTAACACCCAGCCTCATTTCACCCCTCCATACAGGAAACTGCAGTGACTGCAAACATCTGTAACGTGGCATATTTCAAGCATTGATTTTTCAACAGCTTATTTACAAGCCCAGCATTTTACTTCTACTCTGTAAGATACACTGTGCTGCTTTTCTCTCCAAAATTATGTTTGGTATTTAGAACCTGTGGAAGGAAACCTCAGTCACGAATTTCAGCACTCACTAACCTAAGCCACCCCTGTGAAAGCTCGCTCAAAGCAGGGGTTCTCTCCACCTTCTGTAGGTGGCATCCTTCACTTAGGTGGGAATTTCTTGTGCTTTTGCAGAGTATTTTTCTTTGTTCTTCAACTAAATAGATTCCAATCAAAAATACCAAGTGTCATGTCCTGTTGTCTTTTGGTTGTACGAGGCCAAAAGGTTTCACTTGAAGGCGTCTAAAATTTAGAAGAGCAGGCTGACCGCGATGACACCCACTTCACAGGGCAACAATGAACACGCCAAATCCTTTGACTTTTTTTTCCATTGTTAAAAAAGTGCCTAGAAAGGTGCATTTAAAACTCTAAAAGGTAAATATTTTACAGTCACACTCTCAGACCAGAAATCTATTCTCAGACTGTGATACTTTCCCTTCACGACGACTTGCTATAGAGGAAGTGGAAGGGTTGTATTTGCTCACAACCTGACCTAGAGCGCAGCGCTTTCCTACAAAGGCCGGAGCTAACAAATGCTTTGAGCAGATGTGGCTGTGGACCACCCGTCTGCATAGCTAGCAAGTCACTGTTCCACAGATTCCCCCCATCTAGGCTACAGAATATTTTTCTACTTCAAAAGCATAACACCTTACGGGCTCTCCTTTTGTATTTTCGTACTGCAGTACTCACTTTGCTTAGTGGCAATGACAAATATATCAGAACAAATATTAGATTTGAATTAAATACTTGAAAAATCATATCTTTTACTTAGGCACTTCTGCTCACAGGAGCAAGCAGCTTCCATTATACTAAAAGACAAAGTACTTAAAGCATACCAACTTCCCACTAGCTGACCCTCAAAACTGCCTTTTTTTAACATTACATCTTTCTCAGACGCAAGCCCAGCTATAATTCAGGTCTTTGCTTTTTCATAGCTTCTCCCCACAAAAGCATGAACATGAAGCATAAGTTCTCTAATAAAACTAGACATAATTCCCTCAGTCATTCCAAATTATTTGAAAATCATAACACTTCACACTTTGTGCTCCACTGTCAGTTCAGAAATAGGTATTTTTACAACACAATTCCGATACCTCACTTGGTGGTTATTTTACAGATCAAAGCTAACTCTGCTACTTTGTCATATTTTTCAGGCTTGAGCACTGTTCTTAAGAGTTTCAAGCCCAGCAAAGACAACAGAGCTGACAGTACACGTGGTAAACAGGTACCTGAATGTAGGACAAGGCGTTACTGATTCAAAGTACACAGCTTTGAGTCTCATGTGTTTGGCACATTCAATCAATACACTTCTTTTTAAAGATATGACCATTCCACTCTTACATCTGTATTTAATCCTATATAGTAGGTACCATGGGCTACTATAGACTTCTTAACCATGACTTTTGGTAGGTTACCACATGGTGTCCGTCCCTACATCTCTCCACTGCCTCCTCAAAACAAGGGTACAACATGTTAGTTCCTTGTCCAGAGCTCTAAGATCATACACAGAAACATCCTTCTTCCCCACCCCACCCCCCCAAACTCCTGTCTTCACACTGAGCCCTGTACAGATGGGAAGGCCAGGCAGTAAGAACAATCTCTATCACCTCTCTCTCTCTAAAAAGCTTTTGTACTTTGTTTTGTGATGCCTCTTTGCAAAAAGCTTTCTCTAAAATTCATCCCGTTCTGTCTACCTCTTAGGATTCATTTCAATCGTAAAAGCGAGCAGAAATCGCTACTGAGAATTGCTACATAGTTGGCCAACGGGAACTTGACATTATTTGGGAAAAATGCAGCTGTGCAAGTACTCGACAGATTTCCACAAGTCATTGCTATTCCTTCCGTTTACCACACTTCTCCAATACACCCACACAGTTTGTTTTTCCTACTATTCTGAGTAATTTAACAATAGAAAAATCACCCAGCTTAACAGCAGCGCCTGCTTTCTTACTTACCTCACGCAGTGTTTTCTTTCTGTTAGGAGTTACACTCCTTTCCATTTTTAGAGTTTCATGTGTAGCATTTCCTTATACAATAACACTTTGCCTGATAAATCCTCCTCTCCCCCTGCTGCTAAGGTATCACCAGCCTTTTCCAAGGCAAACCAACCAGGGAACAGAAGCCCCCAGGTATGGGCAGGATATTCCTTACTGAGGATTTAAACCTCCCACTCCAAGATATCCAACACAATAAGAACTGGGGTAGAAGCAAGGGGACCAGACAAATCAGGGGTCTCTACTAGTGCCTCTCAATTGCATATGCACTGCTTACCTGTGACAGAACAGCTTCATCACACGCTCTGTGCCCTTCAGCGTTAATTCACTCTCTACATCAGCCAACTAGAAATAGCCAGATTTCTAACAGGTTTCCAAGAACAGCTAAAAGCAGCATGAAGAGCGGAAGGAAGTAATCAAATTATTTTCTTTGTCTGAAAAAGAAGAAAATAGTTCACTCTCAGACCAGGCACCTATATGTGTAACAATGGTATAGACCATGCTATGAAAACTAAGGTATATTTCCAGAAAGCAATTACTATACTGGGCTACCACAAAATTGCCAACCCAACCAACCAAGATTACAAGTCCTACATCAACACGCCGATAAAAACAACTTAGTATTCCTTAATCTATAAGCCACGCTAAATATTGGGCTCTTTTTTGCATATGTTTCAACTACAGCCATTAGGGATTGCAAATTATTTTCATGCAATAAAAGTCAACTTTCTATAGACAGATTTTCTCATAACCATTTCTCTCTAAAAGTGAAGTGTTAAGAAAGTAGAAGGTGGCAGCAGACTTTCAGGAACACAGGCAAAACAGATAAAGAAATTCCCATAATAAACAAAAATACAGCACTCCAGAACCCCCATCTTCCTTCATGTAAAGAGCTCAGGTACAAGTGTTATTCTAGCTCTGATACACTACAGACTTTGACAGAATTTTAAAACTCTAGTTTTCAAGTACATCAGAATTAATTCAAATTAAAAAGCAGCAGCATTCTCTGACCCACAAACAGCATCAAATCCATCTGAAAAAATAATTAATCACTTGCTTTATTTTTTAAGGAAACATTTCAAAGCAAATATAAAGCCCCATATAAAGCCATGATAAACTTAATCTGTACCAAAGACTCCAAATCAATACTTTTTACAGTAACCAATAGCTAGATGAATCTGTTACTTATTCAAACCACAAAATTCAGTGTATTTCTAGAAAATAACATTCATGTATACACTCTTGAGCAGCATAAACATCCCTTACCACTACATCCCATAGGACATTATTTTACTCACCTGAGGTAAAGAAGACTCAAGCTTTTCTACCAGGAAAAAAAAAAAAAAGAAAAATAAATAAACCCTAGAACTACCCTCAGCAGAGCACTCCAAAAAGCTGTTGAACACTGCACCCAAACTCCTGAGGTAGTACCTGCACAGCACCTGGCAGAGGAGCCCTTTCCAAGCCTTATTTACTGCAGCTGTGGGTGAGGGTGTTAATGAGCCCAAAGGCTCAACAGCTGGCAGAATTGGCCCAGTTATGGCTTCTCCAGGGACCGTCAACTGCTTCGATGGTTATTGCTAGAAATTTCCTTCTCAAGCTGCTGTCTCTATTGTGAGCAAGTGCTAATTCCGTTTGCCCGCTGTAAAATGATGGCATTTTCCTTATATAGCTACTTAATTTAACTGCATTTTATCTGCAACATTTGGAACTTTTTTTTTTCAAATAAACTGTAGCTCTGTTAACAGTTGCTGCCCAATACCTGAAAATCAGTCTGAGCCTCTGCACCAGGAGATGTGGGGGAAAAGCATGGCTAGAGCAGGGGAATCACATATCAGGTCTAAATGAAATGCAAAAAAGAAAAAAGTTTATTGCAATTAAGAGAATACACTTTGCATATTTTCAAAACAATGCTGATTAAGAGATAATGTGCATCTGGTGTGTTTTCTACAGTACAGCAAAACCCCCAGCCGGCAAAGGCCCTCAATTTATTGTCCAGTTCAGGAAGTTACCAAATACTCACTGCTGACCTCACCAGCTCCCAAGTGCTAGTGGAAGTACCAGCTGAAGAGAGACTTTCTCCCCAGTAAATAAGAAGTCAGCTGCTTCTCCCATTCATTTTGTGAAGAACCTTTTCAAAGGCTACAGCACTTACTTTTCAGAATATGTTAACTGGTAATTCATAGGTCAAGTTACTTGATAGCACCAATTACAATTTAAAAAGAGAACACAGGATCTCATTAATGTAGAATTTCAGGCCAAGCCTTTGTTCTTCAAAGAATTCCTAAATAATATTAATCCTTGTGCAAACTTTCAGGTGGTTAGAACTCACCAAAATCTTCTACAGAGAGTACGCTGAAGAAATCTCCAGGCTTTTTGGTAATAAATGGTGATCCTACCTTCTCCCCATCTCGGTTTTATCTGTGATTTAGCATAGACTAAAACTATGTTTTGCTATTAAAAATTCCACAAAAACACTCCTACCTAACAAATCCTGCCTACTTTTTTCTACCATCCCAGTTAGTCTAATAAATGGCATTACCTGTCCTTACAGAACTTGCCTCACTGATATCCTTAGACCGTCAGTTAAAACAGAATTTCTGTTTAAAAAAGATTACCCTTAAATTTTTTTTCAGTAAGCTTGCTTAGCACAGGAGATCAGCACAGATTAGCTTTGCTGTTATTTGTAATGACAGATAAGGGACTACTTCTCAGAATTATTACTAACGGAGGAAAAATGAGGGGTCGTGTCTATTATGACTAATAGTGACTGTTAAGCAAGACCACTTAAAAAACTTCAATTGGTGAAGATTTTCTACAACAGCCTGCTTCTGACACACATTTTCAGATATGAAAAGCATAAGATACATTGAGAATCCATTTTTAAAACAATCCTTTCTACTTCCAAAAGCTGCCTTTTGTAGTAGGTATAATTAGAGAGATAAGGAATTTGGGAGTGAAATCTCTGAGCACACGTACATCAGATTCCTGAGATGAACAAAACGTGGTTTGCTGCTGCTGCTGTGCAGACAGCTGAACTGGCCAGCTTTGGCTGTCCTGTGCTCCTCCAGAAGTCATTCAACGCTACTAGCTACAAACTGGTCGGACTCACCTTTATCCTTAGGAAGCGGATGGAACAAATAATCCCGGAAACCATTTGCAAACACATTAAGGACAAAAAAAGGTGATTTAGAGTAGTCAGCATTGATTTATGAAAGGGAAATGATGCCTGACTAACCTGACAGCCTTCTATGATGAAATCACTAGCATGATAGATGAGGGAAGAGCAGCTGATTCTGTTTAGCTTTGCTTCAGCAAGGCTTTCAACACTTGCTCCTGTAAGGTCCTCACTGGCAAATTGATAATTATGGCCTAGATAAGTGGTTGGGAAGGTAGACTGAAAGCTGGCTGAGCTGCTGGGCTTAAAGGGTTGTAACCAGCATCACAAAGTTCAGCTGGAGGCCAGTTGGCAAGTTTGCAGGTGACAAAAAAATGGGAAGAGTAGTTGATAGAGTAGGTGGTGGTGTTCAGAGAGTCCTAGACAGGCTGAAGAAACAGTCAGACAGGAATCTTGCAAAGTTCAACAGAAATAAACACCAGGTCCTCTGTCTAGGGAAGAATAACCCCATGCATCGCTACGTGCTGGGGACTGAGCAGTTGGAAAGTAACTTTGCATGAAAAGACCTGGGGGTTGTGGTGGAAAGCGAACTGAACATGAGGTAGCGGTACATCCTTGTGGCAAAGGCCAACAGCATCCTGGACTGCGTTAGGAAAAGCAATGCCAGCAGGTGGAGGGAGGTGATCCTTCCCTCAGCGCAGCACTGCCAAGGCAGAGGCATCTGGAGTGCTGAGTTCAGTTCTGGGCTCTCCAGTCCAAGAGAGATATGGACATACCGGAGCTGGTCCAGCAAAGGGACACAAAGATGATTAAGAGACTCGAGTTGCTGTCATTTAATGAGAGGCTGAGAAACCAGGGACTGTTCAGCCTGGAGAAGGTGAGAGAGTATCTTTGTGTACAAACACCAGGTGGGGGCAGAGTACAGAACACAGCTTGGCTCTTCTCAGGGGTGCCCAGTGAAAGAACAAAAAGCAATAGGCCCAAAGTGAAATTAAAAAAAATTCCATTTCAACATTAAAAAAAAAACAACCCACCTTTTTACTGTGAGGGTGGTAGGACGCTGGACAGGTTGCCCAGGGAGGTTGTGGAGCCTCCATCTATCCTTGATGATATTCAAAACCTGACTGGACATAGACCTTGGCAACCTGCTTTAGCTGAACCTGCTTTGAGGGTTGGACCAGATGATCTCCAGAGGTGCCTTCCAGCCTCCACAACTCTTGTGATTCATAAATCCCACTCTTCACGCTGGGAAGGACACCTCGATGAACCCTTCTCAGCACAACTTTCCCTTTCCAAAGTCAAGTCCTCTGCCTACATTAGGAATCCCTCTCCTCACCAGCATTTCTAACACTGCTGCTGAATCCTCTCATCTTTAAACATTTCCGGGTAATTTAGTTTTCACTCTCTCTTAATTCAGCACACATTTTATAGGTGAAGACATCTTTGAATCAAGCACTTTCTAAGACTGAAAGCAGTATTGAAGATGCTTCCTGTACTTGTTAGATGTAGGAAATAGCCTCTTTCCTCAGTAGCTGTTTCATGTATAATGTATTTATTCCATGTTTGTTTTGAAAACATTTTTGAAGTAGGAAAAGCAAAGTAATCTTGGAAATAACCAATGAGATTTCACCTCATTTAAAATTAAATCCTCAAAAACTATTGAAAATTTCTGTCCAGAAATTTGGAGTGTATAAAGACAAGAGGTGATATAAAAATACCTTTTACTTTTAAATGCATCAGACAAGAGAACAAGTGTTACAGTAGGCCTTATTTGGGAAGAATATGGAACTACAAAAATTATGGCTCTACATTTGATCCTTTTGTCCTATAAATAACACAATAAAATTATTGTGATGACAAAGGGTGGAGAAAACTGTCAGAATAAGGAAGACCAGCATCTGAAAAATGCATTAAATTGCTGGATGATAACCTGGTACAATGTCAGACTCTCTCAGTCACTAGCAGGAAGGTCTTACCAGTGAGGGTTGGTGGGAGGAATCATTATACGGTCTGGAATCAGATCAAATGAAGGGGATAAAAGAGCATTTGCCTCATCACATGACATTATTCAAGACAAGTGGTGTACTGAAACTCACTGAGGCCTACTTTCCCCCCACTTTTCTTCTCATTTCATCTCTTACTGTTAATTAAAATTTTATAGTGTCTGCATTTTCTTTCTTATGCAGGGATGAAACAACTAGGACATTTCTAGCGTCATTAGGCATTGCCAAAATAGCTGCAAATAATGATGTTGTTCTTCAGCATTTAACAGCCATTAATTTATAACATCTAGGTATAAAGTTACAGCAGGATAAACTTCCCTAGGTCACCTACATATCTAGCTCTGGTATAACACCAGGTCTGACAAGTCTATATACAACCAGTGTAAAATAACTTTTTGGAGGCACTTCCAATAATCTCAGTTATCTGGTCATGGGGTCACACGCCATGTTTTCACTTCTATATCACGTGTGTGTGGAAACCTGCTACAGTCCCATGTGCCAGAGTACTCACATATTTGGACAAACTTCATGTCAGAATTAGACATATCACTATAGCCGTTCACTGGCTGTAATGTTAACCTGTCTCATGAGGCACTTGACAGAGCAAATTCCATACACAGATTGCAACGGATGTGTGTCATGCTTCCTGGCACATGTGTACCCGAGTAATGGTCATGTCCTCGACTCTCTCTTATTAGCCAGTAATACAGTATTGACAATAATATTATCGACTCAACCACAGTGATCACAGAGTCAACAGAAAGAACAGCCATACAGACAGACATTTATAGCTAAATATTGTATTTTTCATAATCCTTAACATTCAGGAAACTGCCAGGAAGCCAAAATAAGTGTTATTCACTAACATTGCTATAAAGTCGATGCCCCAGAGTGTATCAGTCCATGCTGAGAATAGTGTTTATACACAATGGCAAACAATGCTCAAAAGAATGAAAGACAAATGATAGAGGAAAGGCAAGGGCAAAACCCAAAGACTTAAAAATGTTTTCTACCTTGTTTGGAAGCATTCAGAACCTTAGGAGAACAGCTGCAGTATTTGCTGTGGTACTGGCATACACCAGCCTAGCAACAGCTTCCTAGCTGATGCAGGATCTCACTCCACAGGTTCTTACCGGCCCTCAGAAGGGCTACTACCCCACCCCAGCCTATACGGACCACGCGCACAAATTCTGCTTCCCCCCAGTTGTGCTTAGTCAGAGCTTTATTTTCCCACAGAACACCAAACCTTTTAGGATGAGGCGGCTTCACTGTACCACAGTAACCTGCTGACTCTCTCTCGAGGCTGGCTGTATGGAAATACTGCAACAACACTACTTAAACTCCTCCAGGATATCTATCAAACGTGTAGGAAGTCAATGCACTGCAAAATGAGGAATGCTCAGGGGAAAGAGGAATAGCAGCTTTCCTACTGCTGTGTGAACAGCTGCTGTTTGACACACCTCGTGTAATGGGGGGCATGTGAACACTGATGAGGCACTGCATATGTGGCACAGTTTCAAACAGATCACGTCCTACGATATGGCACTATCGCAAGGTATCTCGCCTCACAGGGTGATCAACAAGTGCACGACGCCTTGCATACATAACTGCCTGGAATAGTTGCCAGATTGCCCAGCGTAACATCTGAACTGGGTGGTAGCGAAGCCAATGACTTTCTATTTATAAAACTAGAAATAGAGATCTGCTTTCTTTCCTTACCCCTAGCATAAAGTCTCTGGAAGAGGGAGCACCCCTTTCTGTTCACAACATATTAGCAAGACAGACACAGCGTAGCGCAGTGTTGCAGACACAGATGCTCACAAAGACAAAACCTGCAATTTTGCATGAGGAGGAGGTTTAAACTTATTCATTTGCAGATCATGTTCCCAGAGCAGCCCCTGCCGAGGTGGCCCATCATGGCAAGGTGCCACGCCTACCGACCTAGGCGCCTCTCGGTGCAGTAACATGCTCCTGAGCAAGAAAACGCAACTGCAAGAAAAAGAAAGGAAAAAGTGAGACAAGGACAGGACAACAGAGGATAGGAATCAAGCTGACACATACTATGAGAAGTGCAATGTGGCAGTGGAACTTTGCCGCTGTATTTTTCTAACCCTCAGTGAGGAGTGAATCAAAAACTTTGTGACGGTTCAGGTGCCTCACTTTGAACTGGAGTACGCCTTTGAGATGATCAGCAGTGTCCATTCCTGTCTGCTGTGGAGCTGGTACACACTGCCCAGCCGCTCTCAATGAATTGTTTCTACCACGGTGTCCTACCAGGCCTCCTGGGCTCACCGTTGACTAGCTCTTGGGTGTGCAGCTACCTTGGATGCCTCCTGTGAAAGGAGAAAACCAGCATTCCCTATGCTGTGTGAGCATATCTGTCACCATGTACACAGTATTCCAGTCAGAAACAGAAATCCTAGGCTGAAGGTGAATGAGAGAAGGCAAGCTTGTGTTAAGTTCTCCTGTTTCTGTCCGTGTTTTGAGATCGCCCTACACCAGAAGGTCAGTAGTACCAACCCTGTCTTACGCTGTATACTCTGTAATGCTTGGAGCATTCTCCCTCCCCTCCTTGCTAGGGTGCCACATGTGGCCTAGGGTGAGAGGCCCATGGAGAGATGTCTTCTGCAATTAGGAACCTTCAGAAAGGGGTTGGATAGGAAATGCATGTGAAAGCATCAATAGGAAAAGACAGGGGGTGGAACAACTATCCTTTCACCAAGATGATGTCACATAATTTATATAAACTGCATTCCAGCATGTTGTTGATGTTGTTTCCATAGGAAGTATGGGTGGAATGGGGTTTGTACCCAGGGATCACTACTTCTGATCTGCACAGAAAAGATTCCAAGGGGGCGCATACATGCATGGGAATGTACAGATGCTTGTTAGGGCCATTTCTTGCCAGGAGACACATGCGTCCTACTGTGTTTGATGCAGTCACATGCTCTCTTTCACATATATTCTGCTTTCATTTTCTGAAATTTAAAATATCCTTGCTCACCACTACTGACAGAATTCAGGAGTGTCAAGCCACCCTAAGACCTGCTAGCAGTGTGTTAGGCTGATGGTGCTGGAAGTGACACTTCCCATCTAGGCCATCTCCAGGCATAACAGAGCTATGCCCAAGTCTTCTCATGAACCCAAGCCAAAATGCTACAAACCCTCGATGGTTTTGTGTTCAGACTTACTGGGGTTGTTTTTCAGGTTATCCTGAGCAGTGACAAGGTTGCTGGGCAACCCTCCAGAAAGCCATACTGCTTAGGCTAGGTGTGGTATACTCTAGCACGGAATAAGGCAGGGTATGATGCATACGAGAGTATGACGCCTTCTGGAATGGCACTGGAGAACAGACAGGCAGAGGTAGCCAGTCTTTGTGCAGTGCCCTCCATGCTGTCTTTACAATTGTCTTGTAACTAATTTCAAGCATACCAGGGCTTCATCAGCAAGGGACCTAGCGTATCCAATCCAGAGAGACCTCAGGAGAGAACAAAGTATACAACTTAGACCATGGTGTGAGTTGGTTTTGCTCACATGGTCTCACTCCAGGGAGTGAGAGAGCTTTGCAAAACGACAGTGCAGAGGTATCCAGGGAACCCTCAGCACAACAAAGGACTAGAGCAGTCATCTGGCACACACGGCTCTTTTCAAGTCTTGTCTAACTCTAGCATTTGAACTTGATTCTTCCCATATTCCATAAAACCATTTTAGCCACCAACTACTTGCTGTTCCGGTTCGGTAAGTGAATCAATAATAACATATTGAGCCAGCATAGCAGCAAAGGGCAAGCGAGTGAGACAGACAGACTGCCACAGTACTACTGCCATAGTGCTTATCTGGAAGGTAGGAGAGAAAAGTTCAGACACATTTGTGGGAGAAACTACAATGAATCAGTACTTCCAGCAACAAAATAATTACTAAAAGAATGCCAAAGGTGTTAGAATAAGGGGGGGAAAACCCACAACAAACAATGTCTTCAGTTGCAGGATTCTCTCTTCACTGAGAACATCCTATCTTTTTACTTTGTGACCCCTGATTTTCTTTTCTCTGGTTTCTCTGATACACTCAAGAGGTTTGAGCCATTCCCAGTACATACTAAAAACTTTGCCTACCTGCACATAAACCTAGAAGATAATCTTATAGATTTTTCAGTTTGAGCCATACTTCATATTGTTTGAATACCTCAAAGCCAATATAATGCTAATTTAGTAAATAAATGAGTGATTGCCCAAAATTAGGCAGAAGTTTTAATAAAATTACATCTAAAATTTATAAGGCAAATGTGAAAAGTGCTATATAACTTGCCTAGCAGGTCCATTAATATTGGCAATTTTACGAAAAACAAAGCAGAAAACAAAGCTTTGTAACACTAGTAGGCCACTGAAACATGAAAGTTTGAGAGAGGTAAAATCTTTGTTTCTCTCTCAAAGATTCTGTAACACAGTTTCAAAGAAACCTTTTTACTCTACATAACATCATAACAGCACAGTAACTAGTATTCTAGTACTCACCACCAAATTATATTGCCCATATTTAAAATTTTAAGAAAAATCCTTAGACTCATAGAATCATTTAGGTTGGAAAAGACCCTTCAGACCATTGTGTCCAACCATAAACGTAGCTGGAGCAGGGATTTGTAGTTTCACACTAGTTGCCCGAGTGAGTGTACTAATGAATGGAATTTCTGAGTTTATATGATGGTCAGAAAGTACCTCACGTAATGCACTGTTCATGCCTTTTCAGTCTGCTTGTTCCTATTTTTAATGCAAATGAACCATCTCGCCATTCTCGTGAAGATGCTGAATGACCATACCCCAGTGTTTTTGCTACAGCAGCAGAGCATGCATACATCCAACCCAAAAAGTAAAATCATGTGAAAAGCAGTAGAGAAACAATCACATCATAAGGTCCCAAAACTCATCATCAGTTCCATACATGCACATGTAGCTGAGTTGTTAATTAGCACTATTGGCTCACGAACCACCAAGTCAACGCACAGCCTTAATAAACATAACACCGTCCACCTTCTTATATACCTAATTCCAGTTATGACACAGGGTTCCTTGTTATCATATAACCCAGGAATATTTTTCCAACAAGGAGACCGCTGACACAGGCCAATTTGTTATTGCCGCTCAGGATGAAGCATATGCTGTAAGCAATGGGTAGGTAATTACCAGCTCCCTTTTTTTCCACCTACGTCATTGGGAAGGCATACCTGTGACACATCATCTGTAATGGAAATATCACAGTGCTGTATAATGTTCTTTGCAGAGCACATCTCAGTAACTGGTCATGAGAAAAAATATAAGAATAGTCTGTATGATTCAGTGAAAGAGGGGCTAGTACCAGGGTTAGGAATCATGGGATCCATCAGTGCTCAATGAAATGATGAATCAGAGATGTATCAGATGCTGACAAAAGAATGAAATTAAATGAAGAATGGTGGGTGGATGTCATAGGATAAGTCATTAGAACTCAGTCACAACAAAAGCCTCGTCATTGAAATGTATTAAAATACAGAGGGAAAGACTGCGGTCTGTCTCCAATCCATTGGAATACATTTGGCAGTTAACTTTCAGGTACAATGGAGCCTTTTGTGAACAGGTTATATTGGTTACAATCCCTATGACAGGCGATCAGAAAAAGGAGCAAAAACATCAATATGGAAGAAGACGGTGAAAAGCCTCTGGAATCTGCCATGCAGGCAGAAAATTAAGGTACCTCAACCTTCTGTATCTTGAAACCTATTTTCAGATTTTAGGAAAACATATGAATAACAATACTGAACAGAAGAGGTATTAGCACACTGTAAAAACAAATAAAGAGACCCCCTCCCATACTAATAACAAAATAAAATAAAATAAAATAAAAACCTGTTAACCTCCTCAACCAAATACTGTGACAACCAGAGCACTATTGAAAAATAGCTTTTTTCACTGTTGGTCAATTGCAAGTAGTTGGTGGTCAAAACTTGGCCTAATTTACATTTATCAAACATTTTTAGACTAGAAGTATTGAAAAAAATGAAGGCAGCATATTCAGTGAAAATGTGTATTCCTCTTAAAATTGTTTAGAAGCCCACATTGTGGATCAAGACCCAACTGTGGTGTTCAAACACAGAAGAAACGCTGCTCTTAGCCCAACAAAAATAAGGAATGCGCATAAACAAAGATGGATAAGAATGCTGATAGATCACTGTCAATCTTTTTAGAAGGTTTTAGCCTGTTTCTAACTGTGATGGTTTGTAAGTTATGATCTGTATTTCATTTTTATCCCTACATGATAAGGTTCTTGGCAACGTAAATGGCTTCTAAACCTCTTACAAATATCTGGTAAATGGCCAGGCAGGGTGCAGGGGGGAATCAGTAGCTAGAAAGAACTATTTCAATATAATTAACCTGGTAACTCACTATCAACCTCCAGAAAAAACCCAACAAACTAATTCTCTGTTACAGTTTCCAGATAAGTTTCACAACCTCTTGGTTGTCAGGAAACAGCCAAGTTCTGTGCTGATATGTCAGAATAACTGTTATCTCTTCTAGCAACTTTTATAAAGCAGGCGCACATTTTAAAAACGTAGTTCTCCATACATGTAAAAACCAGAACTTTTAGGATGTCTAAAATTGATCCCAATGCCTGACTAAATGCTGTAAAGACTACTGTAGTCACACAATTATTTTGCCTTTTTTAGTATATTAGATGCTTCCATAATTTCAGCTTACCTATTTGAGGCAATGGGTTTTCTATGAAGAGAAAACCTTAGAAAAATGAGGTCAAACGTAGCAAAGAGAACTTCAGCTTTAAGAATAGTCATACCTAAATGCATGGAAAAAAATCTGCTCCGTTTATTTTCCACGCATCTACCTGCGGTCAAAACAGTCATCCAGGCCTTTCATTCTACTTCAGCAGAAATCAGAAGTAGCCCCTGGCAATTGTGTAAGTCTTAAACAAAATAATGGTCATCGTTGCAACCTATAATGATACATAACTAGTCAGTGTGAAAAACTGATTTTTATCAGAATGACTGGAACAACAACAACTCAAATGCTGCCATTACACGAGACAGCTGGGGCAAAGGGCGTCAGCAAGCTGCTGGCCATATGGCAGGCCCCGTGGTGGACCAATTATTCCAGGCTAGAAGAGCTGTTTTGTATTTATCTAATATGCTACTAACAGTGCTGTATTTCACGCTGACTGTGTCCCTTGCTTCTTCGAATCTCATAAGACCCCAGAATTTTTTGTAGTCTTTCTTATTGTCAAAATTAAGATATGTAAGCAGATGGTATGCAGACTTTTTGCCAGCATTCCATCCTTAGATGCCCCCTATTATGATGTAAAATAAACTGAGAATGAAAAATATACTGAGAATGACAGCCACTTAAAGTGAAAAAAAAAAAAGGCTAAAATATTCACACCAAAATAAAAACAGGTTTTCAAAGGTACCGAGAACCTACAACTCCTATCAATTCAAACAATACTAATCAGTGTGCTAGTACCCTAGGATTAATTAATTATTCCCTTGGTTGTGTTCGTGACCATCTCAAGGGGCAAACCTCAAGTCTTACATCTATTGCTGTTATCCCTCTTAAACAGGGCAACTAAAGAGACTGCCACACTTCTTCTTCTATAATAAAGCAGATTTTTAAAACTGCATTTATTTCACTATTCATTGAAATGATCTTTAAAAATCTGAGTTATGTTCAGCAACTATTAATCAGCTAGCTTAAAGACAATGAAAATGAATCAGTGATGAGCTTGCTTCCATTAAATACTTGAAAATGTATTTGTATTTTCAGGATGAAAAAAGTGAAAGAGAAAACATATTAAGCTACACGCCATGTTAAACTTAAAAAATATTATTATCTTAATGGGATCCTGGCAGGCAGTCTCTGGGTTCTCTGGGAATTTGCAACAATTACCTCGAGGTGGTTCCATGGGAAACTGACCCATCAAGTCAGCACACTGGATTATTATATATGTAAAATGCTACTGATACTCTAGCATACAAATATCACGTGTACCTATTACGATTGTCACATGCATTGTAATAGTCTTTGATGTATCTCTGCTTGCGGAGCGTCACATCTTTCAAAACTTACTTGAATAGAATAGATAGATAGAAAGAGAAAATATCAGTCCAGCCTTTCTTTAGGTACCTAAACACTGCCTAGAAGCCTAACTTAAATCTCTCAGGTTTAACAGTTTTGACGTAGTGACTACATCATGCATGGAGAATTTCTAGCTACTTGCCTACTGATTTCAAAGATTGTGACATTTTCTGTTGTCATACCTTACAAATGCAACATACCTTCTTTGTCCTTCCTTGTTTCCCAGGGTCTGCGTTTGCTGTGGTTACAGCAAATCCATCTCGTTTGTTGCCATTCCACTGGCTGATTTGTTTGGTTTTTTTCTCCATAAGCTCCCTACGATCACAGTATCGTCTCTTCCAGTCATAACAGTGACACTGCATTCACAGGAAAATTCAGAAATCACCGCTGTAAAGAACAATGTGTGATCAGATGACAAATTTTAACATTGTTTTAGTACCAAAACTAACTGAAAGTTGAAGTATGAACTGTGCCTAAACTCATCATTACTGGTGTTATTCACCTCGCAACCTAAACGTCAGTCATGCACTCAAAATGCCACTAATTAGGGTTTTTCTTTCAAAACGGAATGCCCAGATGATAAAGCAGTGTTGACAGTGTTACACATATATGCAATCTCTTTTGTTCACTTCACATTCTGTAGACCTCTAACAAAGCATGCATCAGTTACACCTTCCCACTTGCAGCGTGGAATTCTGTGTTTTAATCTGAAATATTACGCTGATATTTTTCAGCACAGTATCAAACTCTTCTTTCTTCTGCTTACAGATCACAGAACCTATATAATGGGCAAACAAATTCTGCTCATGCATCCAAAGTAGCAGCTTCAGTTTAGTTCATTTTATTGACATATTAATGAATTGTATGAATAATCTCTGTATATCAGTCTAGAGCTGTATTGATGCATTTAGCTACGGACATATATCCAAAATATTCAAAAGCACGTATCTGATTTTTACTGGCAATAAAATAATAACCTGATTTTCCAGTCCTGCTGGCAGCCAACACCTTTAATTGCCTTTAAGTTTCAGAAAATTCAATTGGTTTGAAAAACTAGTTCATTTAGGATTCACTTCTTTCTACGGAATTAGAACATATAAAATGACATCTATTGTATCAAGGTATCTCTTGGATCAAGCAGCTGTATTTATACAGGCAAACATCCAGCACGCCAATTAAGCACTTGACTAATTTAAAGCACATGTGACTAAGTCTCACCGGATGGTTGACCCACTTAAAAGATTAAGAGCTTCTGATTCTAACAACAGAAAAAATATTGCTGTGTCTAGCTTTAAATATTTTCTTACGCAGAACGAAGCATTAACGGGCAAAATCATGTTTCAAAAGAGAGGCTTTATTAACTGCTATTAGGTAAATGCTTCAGACAACGCTGCTACTAATACAGAAAACATGCAGAAAAACATTCGTAAGCTCACTTACTGGTGCTCTAACTTGAAAGAAAATCAACTAAAAGCAAATGCATTAACAAAAGAAAATTGTATTTCTAGAATGTGAAATAATTTCACAATGTAGCTTCTAGAAACAAAACTGAGATATCCAGAATGCTAAATACATGTTTGAGTACCTCACCACCTGACAAGTGCTGTATTTCTTATTCTGTTACTGTTCTTTCAGTTATCTCAGAAGTGTAGTGCAGCTATCTTTCCAGCACTAAATATGAAGCACAACTTCTTGATGACGATCAGGACTACTCTTTATGAAAGTTAATAAATTATTGTAAAACATGAATATAGCTGAATGAAAAATCTCTTTTTGGTAAAAACACCACAGAATTTATTTTACTCTAGGATTGGTTTATCCAGTGACATTCACTAGCCACATACACCATTAAAGTTTGAAGAAATGTTCGCTCCAGAGTCACCGAAGTCTTTATTGCCCATGTAGAATGAAAGAAGCAGAAGGAAAAAAAAACATGTTCTCTGAAACACACAAACTATTACTGTTCTAACACACTTTTCTATCTCTGAGGTTAGTCTTTTTCTCTAGCAGTTTAAATTAAGACCTTGCCCTAATAACTACAGCAGAGGATGGCGGAAAATTTCACACACAAAAAAGAGGTTTCCTATCTGCCTTTTCCTGATTTTCTTCTACTTGTGTTTCCTCAGAAGTCCATGTTTTCTCTCCGCTGTGCATCTCAGTATCTCACTCTGGCACAATATACATGTGTAATTTCCCATAAAAGCCAGCTTTTACTTCCTGCCTGCTTACCTTTTCCAAGTGTATTGTTCCCTCAGTCATCCCTTAAAGTCCACCTCCTCTGAAGATTTCAGTGTTTTCAGTGTCTTCCATTAGATCTGATGACTGACAATACAAAATTAAAAACACTACATATAACACAAGTTATTAAATAACAAACTTATTGTCATGATAGCTTAACCAGTAACACATTTTCAGACATAACTTAGAGTAAATAGAGAGATCTCAGTTTATTATTATCTATCTCATAGTCCATCTCTTCTTCTCACCATATACTATGTTTAACGTCTCAGCACCTGTCACCCAGATGTTGGCTGGCCTTTAGTAGCATGGACTTTGTGTCCATCTAATTGCAAGTTTGCTGTACAGAATCACGGAGTGGTTTGGGTTCAAGGGACCTTTAGAGGCCATCTAGTCCAACCCCCCTGCAGTGAGCAGGGACATCTTCAACTAGGTCAGGTCGCTCAGAGCCCCGTCCAGCCTGGCCTTGAGTGTTTCCAGGGATGGGGCATCGACCACCTCTCTGGGCAACCTGGGCCAGCGCTTCACCACCCTCACAGTAAAAAATTTTCTTCCTTATATCAACTCTAAACCTCCCCTCCTTTAGTTTAAAACCATCACCCCTTGTCCTATCGCAACAGGCCTTGCTAAAGAGACTGTCCCCATCTTTCCCATAGTCCCCCTTTAAGCACTGGAAGGCCGCAATAAGGTCTCCCCGCAGCCTTCTCTTCCCCAGGCTGAACAACCCCAGCTCTCTCAGCCTGTCCTCGTAGGAGAGGTGCTCCAGCCCTCGGAGTGTTTTTGTGGCCTCCTCTGGCCCCACTCCAACAGCTCCATGTCCTTCTTGTGCTGAGGGCTCCAGAGCTGGATGCAGGACTCTAGGTGGAGTGCTGGGATATAATGGAGTACTGGGATATAATACAATGCAATAATACAATATACACCCAGAAATGTTTTGGGTGTATATTGCCCCTTCAGAATCAAGACAGACAAAATGTTCCATCTACTGTATTACAATGGACATTAACCTGTTGTTTCCATTAATATTTCTCTGTTTTTCTAAAATATAATAGCAACCTTTTTCTTCTGACTGTACTTCCCATACCTACCCCTCAATATCTGTCATGGAAGCGAACAGTTAAGTAGTAGCGTATGTTCCTCTTTCAGTGCTTCTTCTGTGCCCTGATGCTTATATCAGACGTGACAGCAAAATGACCAGCGGAAGAGTCATCTGTAGAGGTTCCCGAGGTACTGTAAATATCCCAAGGTTGGATATTTGTAACAAGGACAATTATTATTTCAAGCCTTGAAAACAGTTTCATTATATCACTTCATTGGAGTACATGCTGAAGATGAATTTGTTTCATGACTGAAAATACATTCGGTAATATCAATTATATTTTTATGACATGAGCATTACATAAAACAGTGTCTTTTATTTTTTTCTTTCTGACCTCATTCCTTGCAGCACTGGTAGAAAATGTAACCAAGCCTCATCTCTAGATACATAATTTGGATACTCTGGAAGATATAAATTTGAACATCTTTAGTAGAAAGGGAAAAAAAATTAAGTGTCCCAGTTCTGTGATAAATGTTCTCACCAATAATCAATTTAATTAAAAACATGTTCTCTCTGTCTTGGGTTTCTCTTTTCTGCTCTTTTGGAATAAAAGTCATTGCGGCCCCCATGCTCTGTGTGGAATTTACATGCTTTGGCTGTGTGGTAGAGGCACTCTGAGTATACCTACATCATACAAATCTTGTAGAGAACATGGGAATATTTATGAATCTGATTTAATCATAAGGAAGAGGTAGGTACCAAGACAGCCAGCCGAGATGGCTGATACATGGCAGCATGAAAGCTTTAGGTGCTCATGTAACTTAATTAGCAAAGCAACAGACGCTATTGACCTTCTACCTGACTAATTCTAGATCATTCCCTTGGGTGTAAACGACTGAACTATGCGTAAATTTTATACACAGCACGATTCTGTGTGTGCACGTGCAAGTGGAACCGACCTTGTAGTTTGTGTTTAAATGCACTTTAAATACAGAAAACAAAACACGAATGCTAAGTATTATGACTTTTAATCTCTCAAAATCTTAATTAAGGGTGAAGTGTGGTTTGAATTATGCCTCAGAAGGACATGCAGCAACATAGAACCAGTCTCCCCAGGTAAATAAAGATGATTAATTTGGAATTGTTTGAAGTTTGTTTACTCAATGCATATATAACAGGAGGCTTACGCAGGCAAATAAGATGCCGCAGGAATCAAATATCAAAATAGAAGGGGGGAAAAAGAAATAAATTAAGATACCCACAACAAGATACCTGTGGAATTTAAACCAGTACGCACTGCTTTCTTTGCTGAAAAGGCCAAAGATTAAGGTGAGATGAGAGAAAAAATTTGTATCTGTTTCACATTTAACCTAGCTTTGTATATGCCCTTTCTTATCAAATGCAGTTTGCTTGGTGTTACTAAAGCTAAAGTGCAAACATTTCTGAAAATACATGCCATTGATGTTACCACCTGCTCTTTCTTGGAATTTTTTTTGCATATCTTCTTAGCCAATATTTAATCTCCTCTTGTTGTTTTAGGCACACATACACATGTATATATACACATATACCTTTTCCTCTAGCATTACAGTCATAAGGGTTTCTGGGAAATGAAAGAGACGCAGTTTTTGCAAGTTACTCTTATTTTCAAACAGATTTGTGGCAAGCAAGTTTATCTACACACATCTATTGACAGGAAGTGTTAATCTTTAAAGGAAAAGCAAACAGTAACTCTTCATGAAAATGTCCACATTTCCATCATTTTGATGGTTAAGCAAACTGAAATATCAGTTACTTGGTTTAAAAAAATGTGTGTATGCACTCCTTATATTAAGTGCATAGGACTTGTCAATCAGTCTCTTCTTACAAAAAGACTAGTTTGTTTTAGAAGTCATCTTAAAAAATAAAAGCCATATGAAAGAACACCACATAAGCCTGAATGAGTACCTGAAAAGATCATTTAACATTCCCCGAAACAGCTGATGGTGAGGCCTACAAACTCAGTTTGCAGAATGGGAGCTAGCATCTTGGAAACAAAGCTTTCTGTGGGTTAAGATGTTGTTGTGAAGCTCAGATGCTTTTCTTCTTTAGCTGGTATTATAGAGGGTTTCTTGCTCTGTACAAAGACTGCTTAGATCTTTGTGGATTTACTCCTGTTTAGCTTTACCAAGGATCTTCTGAGTGCAGTAGAAGTCTGGTGCATGGAAGCGATCAGTGTTTGCACAGAGATGCAGTAGTAGGTGCAGTCTGATGATGTATATGTAGTATAACAATATTAGAAACACAGGTGATTGATCTTTCTTGCTCTTCTTGATTATGTTGGATATCATGTTGAGAAATACAAGATTATGAACCATGGAGACATGAAAGAAATGTCCCAAATAAGGCTGAAGGAGAAAAAAGGGAGTTCACTGTTCTTACCACTGAGGAAAGGAACATCATTAGTGATACTCCCTGTGTAGTATGGACCTGAATTTGGGACTCTTAGCCCTCTAATACATAATAGCACATACTAGATAAAGCAATCGCCTGATTGAAATAATGAGTTAGACTACTCTTTGTATCTGTTAAGAGAAAAAAAATGTAGCCATAATCTTGCAGATAAGCATTTTCCCCATTTCAGTTCTTTCTGACAGGCTATGGGTAAACAGAGCTGCTCCGCTTCGTTGCTGCAATATGTATTCTGTAAAGAACCATACTGGGATGCTTACCAAGAATGATGGGGGGTGGGACCGAACCACCACACACAAACTTGCTGACTCAGTTGCTTTTATAAACCAGTACTTCTGAAACCACATTTGGGTAATTTCTGTTTGTTTAGACAGGTGTCCTACCTGCTATGATGGGAGATGCTATGATTGTCATTAGGGAAGAGCTAATAAGCGAAAAGGTATATATATTTTAGTTTTCTAGCATGTGTAGGTAGTCTTACCCAGCTGGCTGGGTCCAGGAACCCCATACTGAAGTACGTGCCATGAAGTGCAAGGCCACAGAATAACTGGTAGATAGAGATCTTCATCTTTCAAGTGCCCAGTGTCATGTAACCTCATAGTTTAAGGTAGATTATTCACATTGCTGAAAGGTTTCGCTTCAGAAATAGGGAAAATAACTGCATTTTAACCACTTTTATCACCTATCCTTCAGGCAGGTAACCAGGGGACCTCCCCTGGTATATAACCCAAGGAGTTTTCTCATTAATTCAGAAGTGGTTGGGTTTTTTTAAGGTTAAAAATTCAGGCCTGCAAAGAAATACTGTTTACAATTGGGTGCATATGAATTACGACCAACGTTCATGTACCACCTGTGCCTCATTTGAGGTACAGTTACGAGAGTGAATATTTAACTGTACACTTGGTCACTTTGATTTTGCAATTTAAAACTTTTTTTTTTTTTTTCCTGCTGAAACAAACCCTGCCTGTGAAACTCCCGAATTTTAGTTTTTGGTGCCCTCATCCTATAATTTCCTGCGCCACTGAACAACTTCTCCCCAGTCAGCAGCTTTAGAAAGTTCCGATGTCTCAGACCTGAAAACACACACCAAAAATCAGGTTACTTACGCACCTCCACAGGCTAATTACACACACCCGAGTAACAAGGGACCGCGGCGACCCGCGCTCCCCTGTCGCCGCCCCTCAGGCGGCGGGCTGCCGCCGGCACCATCCCCACCTCCTCACACAGCCTGATTGACGCTCCTCTCGTCCATTCAGAGCTCACGCTGCCCGCTGGGCGCAGGGCTACTGGCCGAAGGGGTAGCGGGGGGTGGGCGCAGCGGTGGGGTAGGAGCCGCGGGTGCCGGGGCTCCCGCTACCTGGTGGTGCTGCAGGGCGCGGCGGCCGCGTCTCCCCGCGGGGTGTCCTCTCCAGCGCTGCCTCCTCCCCGGTGGCGAGTACAGCCCCGCCGGGCCGCCCGCGCTTGCTTCTCTCCGCACTTGCTTCTCTCCGCACCGCGCTTCCTTCTTTGGGGGTCGCCTAAGCTTGCAAAATGGCTGACGGCCGGGACGACGCCTCGGATCAGCTGAAGCAGTGGCGGAGCCAGCGGGGCTCGCAGGTGCGCGCCTGCCCCGGCTCAGGGGCTCGGCAGGGTCTGAGGGGCTGCGCCCCTCGGCTCCCCGCCCGGCCCGGCTCGGCTCGCTGGGCAGTAACGGTCCGGGGGGGCGGCGGAGGGACGATGGGCCCGGGGCGGGGTCGCCCCTCGTACCGCGGGGCTGAGGGGAGCGGGTGAGCCCCGGTACTGGAGGGCGGCAGAGCCCGGGGGGGGGGGGGGGCGGGGGTGTCCCTCGGCCTGGCGCCTGACCTGACAGAAACGGGCTCGGGGGGCCGCGGCGCCGGCTGTGCCGCTGGAGAAAGAGGAGGAGGAGGAGGCGGCGGCGGCCTCGGCCCCTAACGCGGAGCTCTCGGCTTGGTGCCGTGCCCGGGGAGAGCGGAGCGCGAAGGGGCTGGCGGCGGCCGGCGGGCCCGCAGCGCCAAGGGCGGTCACGCTGCTGGCACGGCTGCCTCGGCAGCTCTGCCCTCTCCTCTTGGGCTGCAGCGGGGCTTGTCTGCGCCAGGGCAGGCGGGGCCGCGGGCTGAGGTATTAATTTTTTCTTTTTTTTGGTCTCAAGTCAGTTATGCACATTTTAAATTCAGCGATCGCATCGGTAGAACCCCGTGAAAACGTAACTAGGGAATAATAATATAGAAAATAAGGCGCGCTCAGCAATATGTGGAGGCTTGTTTACCAGGTTGAAGTGGATTGGGGCAAGTGGTTGGCTGAAATCATAAGAATGTGTAATCAACAGCATGGCAGACAGCCTTCTGAAGATGTGGGATATACCCCAAAATATTTGGGTAAATGTATAAATTCTGCAGGAGTTGAAATCATAAGAGCGTGTAATCAACAGCGTGGCAGGCAGCCTTCTGAAGATGTGGGATATACCCCAAAATATTTGGGTAAATGTATAAATTCTGCAGGAGTTGAAATCATAAGAGCATGTAATCAACAGCGTGGCAGGCAGCCTTCTGAAGATGTAGAATATACGCCGAAATTTTGGGGTAAACTTATAAATGCTGCAAGAATTGATTTCCGTACATCATCAAATCACTATGACAGTTTTTAATCTGTATTTTCTGACAGAAACGTGTATTTGGCATTAAACACCTTTTCTGCTGGTTATATTAAGCAGCAGTTTTGCAAGACACAAGTGGGTGTCTCAGTTCCCACTGTGTGCAGTTGTAAAGTTATCTTGATTTATTTTTTTTCCCCCCTTGGTTCTAAAGGGTAATCTATGAAAACTACCTTCCTGGGATGAGTTCCGACTTTGTTGTATTCTAGCATGTGTCATAATATTTTCTTTTTGTACTGTGAGTAATAGTTTTTGTACGGATGTCGGCTTTTCTGTAACAAAGCAGTATTTGGATACAGGCCAAGGTTCATTTGAAGATTGGGAGGCAACCCAAAGTCTGTGTTGCATAAGGAGTCATGAGACCTTAAGATAGAAGGTAGGGAGGACTTATTAGAATTTTAAAGTGACTTGTATAAGGTGCAAAGTATCAGTAATGCCTGGTAGTATGTACTTTGATGTATGGTGTTTACAACAGCTGTGACTAAAATTCTCCTGGCTTTGTTTCCCTTCTTTCTGTCATGGCAGGTTAGTGCTGTACTGAAATACACAGGCAGGCTCAACAGTTCTTATCTTTTAAGGTTTTGACTGTATGCAGCTCCCAGCTGTATGAAAATACAGGCATCAAACAAACTCAAGTCCAAAAGTAGTATGAGAATTCTTCTTAAAAGTACTGGGTTGGTTTTTTTTCTTTCCCTTCACACTGCTGGAACTCATTTTACGTGCCCCCACATAACTTTATCCTGAAACTGAAGTGAATATATCCTACCATTAAAAAAAAAAAAAATGTTTGTTTGTAGTGTGAATGTTAGAAAGAACCTTTCAGAAAGTCTGCCTACACAAGATACAGTACAGCCACACAGCTGTTAAATTTTTTGATACATTTAGTTTCAAAAAGTTGTGATTTTAGCTGCTACTTCCAGTAGTCTTAAATGTTGGCGTTATAGAAAAAGTGGCTTTCAGACAACAGTGTAGCCTGTTGGTTTGAGAAGCGCTGTACTACCTCTACAAACCTTTATTCTTTGTTGCATGCATAGTTTACAAATAATATGCAAGGGATTTTTTCTACCCTTGAGGTAATCATATGGGAGGTATTATAAAGGCATAGGTGAAGCAAGGGGACACCAAAAGTCTCCTTAAGGCTAAGGTTTCAGGGTTTTTTTGGGTGGTTTTTGTTTTTTATTTTTTTTCCTTTTACCAAGCTCTTGCAAGGATTTTGTAGAGTGAAGGGTCGTATGTGTAGGTATGTGTTACAGTCCACCACTGCGTAGTTAAACCTACTGGGCTGCTTAGAATTTATGAAGAACTCCAGGATAAACAGGGCTCTAATTTGACAGAACTTATGTGTTTCTGAATGTACTGAGTGAAACTTGGTCACTGCTTGAAGGTGACACTAGTATTAGCGACTTTAAAAAGTCACTGTATGGACTGGAGGGTTCTTAAGAGCTATGTTTCATGTTAAAGAAAAGTTACCAGAATCCACTCCTCAAGTTTGCTTTTCTTAAAATTATAGTGGTCAGAATTCATATATGGTGCTGAAGCTGTACCCAGGGTTTTTGCATCACAGGCTGCCTTAGAGCAAGGATGAAGTGGAAGGCTCGATGTGTACAGAGAACACATGGGAAGGATAGAAATGTCTGTAATGAATGAGAACACAAGGGGGTTGGAGAGGAAGACGCAGAAGCTTAGGATGTCCTTGGCTAGATTCTGTTCTTTTTCATCACATTACAATGAGCTTGCTCATGAGTATACAGAGTCATCACTATGAGGGGAAAAAAAAGAATTTATGATTAGCAAAACTAACGCATTGGGTTTTATCTGTGAGAAACTTGAAGCTTCTAATCAGCAAAACTAATTAAAATGCAAGCAGTGCTGGAAGCTGGGTTAAAAAACCCCAAAACAGTAGTCCTTCCTAAACAAACTCTGGAAAAACTTATTGACCAAAAAGTTTTAATTAAAACCATTGTGATGTGTGAGCATTTTAAAGGGTCATCATCTTCAGACTGTGCTGTGTCCTAAGGAAGGGCTCCTCAAAGCAGAGGCTTAGAATGGGTTTCAAGATGGGTTGCTTGTAGCTTTTGTACCTCAGGACAGAGAATATGTCAGGATAATGAGCTGATAAGGTAAGTACATTAATTTGTGCTGGGTGAATTTCTTGAAGTAGAGTTTTGCACTTACTGAACTGAATCATGGAATGGATGAATGAGCTTTTTCCTAAGGTTCCTTGAATATGGTGGTGTCCTTCCACTATAATACATGAAATTAAATTACAATTCAAAAAGTTCATTTGTAATGGCAATTTAAGCCATTTCTAGTTTATGATAGCTAAAACATAATAAAGCATACATATTTAAAGGTACTAAATTATATGGGGCCTGTGTGTTAGGATATAATTTTAAGAGGTTGAACTCTTAGACTGACTCAGGATGGGAGAGCTTCCTATATAGCCTGACTAGGTGATTTCTCAGCGACCAATGAAATAATTTTCTTTTGGCTCATTTAAATCTGAACAAAATATAAGGAAGGAAGCATGTGAGATATCGGCATTTGAAAGAATGCTGAGAACAGTTTCTACTATTGCATATTTTCCTTGACAAACTATAGATAATGTTTTGACTTAAGCAGATGTTCCTTTGACTTAAGAATACTTTAAATAAAGCTGAAGTAGTAACTCTCCTGTAAGTTTCTGAACATTATGTTCCTGTTTGTAACAGTATATTGTCTTTTTTAAATGCTTATACAAATTTCAGTGCAGGTTAGGATTTCAGGCGTCCTGAAGGAGTTGAATTTATGCTTATAGCTTTATAGCTTTATGCTAATGAAGTGGTGAATGAAGAATAAAGAACCTAGATATTTTGGGAATTCAAGCCAGCTAGAGCAATGTGTGTTGCATATTAGTAAGAACACATTGGAAATGCAGTTATCCTGTCAAGTGTCTTTTATGTGGTTATTCATGTACGTGAGTTAAACAAAGGTGCATAGAAGTGCCTGTGTACTCCACCTCATCCAGGCCTCTGGGTGTACATGTGAATAATTGTTCTTTCCCCTGCCTTTGTGAGTTGCCTCTTGAAAAAAAACCTGGAGGTTAGTCCAGCTAAGTATACTCTTCCATTAGATACAGCTGGGAATTTTGCCTGTTTACAGCAACTAAAACAGTTAAAGCAGACCTTAGTTCATCAGTGTAAAAGTTGGAACCGCATAAAGGCACTGATATAATAGTGAAGGCCTTCTCATGAAGAGTTACTTCTTCCTTCTCTTCACCATCCTTTTTCATTTAAAGAACTTTAAAAGAAGGAGAACTAGTCAGGAGGGGGTGAGTGGGCTTATTCTGCAGCATTTCCTGCGGTTCAGGTGTGTGGATGCCACTGGCAGAAGAGGGTAGGATGGTTTGGACAGGGGGCCCATATGGATGTAGGTCAGTTTAGTGCAGCATGTAACTGAGGATTTAGTGTTAACTGGTCATAATCTGTGGCTCAGATATTTGAGCTCACCCTGTTGCAAGCTTTTTTCTTTTGGGTTGGTTTTTTTTACATCTGTAGTAATTTCTACAACTTTTGCAGCTCATGCCTTAGACAGGCATACTCTTTGTGCGGTAAAAAGCTGGCTGGCTGGCCGAGCCCAGAGAGTTGTGGTGAATGGAGCTAAATCCAGTTGGTGGCCGGTCACAAGCGGTGTCCCCCTGGGCTCAGTTTTAGGGCCAGTCTAGTTTAATATCTTTATCAATCATCTGGACAAGGGGATTGAGTGCGCCCTCAGTAAGTTTGCAGATGACACCAAGTTGGGTGGGAGTGTCGATCTGCTTGAGGGTAGGAAGGCTCTGCAGAGGGACCTGGACAGGCTGGATCGATGGGTCAAGGTCAACTGTATGAGGTTTAACAAGGCCAAGTGCCGGGTCCTGCACTTGGGTCACACCAACCCCCGGCAACGCTCCAGGCTTGGGGAAGAGTGGCTGGAAAGTGCCCGGTGGAGAAGCCCTGGGGGTGCTGGCTGACAGCCGGCTGGGCATGAGCCAGCAGTGCCCGGGTGGCCAAGGAGGCCACCAGCCCGCGGGCTTGTGTCAGCACTGGTGTGGCCAGCAGGAGCAGGGTAGGGATGGAGCCCCTGTGCTCGGCCCTGGTGAGGCCCCACCTCGAATGCTGGGCTCAGGTTTGGGCCCCTCGGGACAAGAAGGCCCTTGAGGGGCTGGAGCGTGTCCAGAGAAGGGCAGCGGAGCTGGGGCAGGGTCTGGAGCACAAGTGTGCTGGGGGGCGGCTGGGGGGGTTTAGCCTGGAGAAGAGGGGGCTGAGGGGAGCCCTTCTCGCTCTCTGCAGCTGCCTGAGAGGGGCTGGAGTGAGGGGGGGGCTGGTCTCTGCTCCCAAGTCACCAGTGACAGGACGAGAGGGAACGGACTCAAGCTGCATCGGGGAGGTTTAGATTGGATATTAGGGAAAATGTCTTTACTGCAAGAGTGGTCAGGCCCTGGGACAGGCCGCCCAGAGAGGTGGGGGAGTCACCATCCCTGAGAGTGTTCAAAAAACATGTAGCCGTGGAACTCGGGGACATGGTTTAGGAGGCCTGGGGGTGTTGGGTTGGCAGTTGGACTTTGGTGGTCTTCGAGGTCTTTTCCAACCTTAATATTCTATGATTCTATTCTGTTCTTCTGAGTGCTTTACCAACATCGCCCTGGCTCCTAACAATAAATATGCTCCAGCAAAAACTGACACCTGCAACCCTCGGGTCTTTGGAGCGGATGTACCTTTCTCACTGTGTTTTCTACAATACCCAGTAAAATAGCACTGTTGCCTTCGAGGAGCATATGACCCCATATGTGATGCAGATCAAGTGTTTTTTACCTGGAGCTATTTTCCATAGCTCTTCCAGACCAACAATAATTGAGTACCCCCTTTTAGTCTTTATGCTGTGTGGCTCTAGCTCTTTCCTTATGCCTCCATCCCTATAGTGATGCTACCTTCTTCCTCTCCTTTCTCCCTTCTTACTTTCTAGTAGCTACTGCTTTTCTAGCTCGCTGTCTTCCCATCCTCTCCTGTTGAGGTGGGTGGCAAACTGAACCTTAACTCATGTTTTAAGGTTGACACTTCATATTTTTCTTGAAGTAAGATATGTGGTCTTAACAAATAATATTTCTGAACTGTGGAAAACATTCTTGGATTATACATGACTTGAACTCCCATTCTTAAATAGCACCAAACACGTTTTAACTGTGATGTAGTTAAACATCTATATTTTCCATAAGTAGTTCCAGAATCTTATGCCATTTAGCTATGTACTTGCTAATATGTCCTGCAACCTGTAACAGTTGAACAGGCATGCACGTTGTGTGGCTTGAGTATAAAGGGGTTTTAATTTCTGGTGTTGTGATACTGATTGTGTCTTGCTTTCAGAAACCAGATGTCTTGACCACCGGTGCTGGCAACCCAGTAGGGGATAAGCTTAATGTTCTGACAGTAGGGCCACGTGGACCTCTTCTTGTTCAAGATGTTGTTTTCACTGATGAGATGGCTCATTTTGACAGAGAGAGGATTCCTGAAAGAGTTGTGCATGCAAAAGGGGCAGGTATGTTTGAAAACACATACTTTTTTCTGTGTAGAATTAGATTTTAAAAAGCTTTTGAATTAACATGTAGATTGACAGATAAATTACATATTACCTATAATTTAGTACTGTAGGTTATAAGAAATGATAATACATCACCAGCAGTGGTAGGGCCTGGTTTAGAAGAACTCAGTGCCAAAACTTGAAGCACTGAAAAACTCTTTGAAAAGAAAAAGGGAGAAAACGTAGTTACAGCCCTTAGATTTTTACTGTATTTGCCTTACTCTCTGCTTCCTCTATCTGTTCCTCCATAGTACCCCATCCCTCTGGAAGGGAAGACTTGCACATCTCTATTTTAATGTCTGTTGGTATGTTATTTTATGGAGGTTCTTGTCTTTGTATCTGCCTCCCAAAGTAAGATGGTGGTCTAATATTTAAATTAAAAAAGCCTAAACCAACTAATTTTGAAATTTGTTACTGATCTTAGTAGGGTAGAACTGGCACCTCTGACTATTTTTTTTTTTTGATACGTATTGCCCTAGAAGATGATGATACGGGACTGAATTTTATTATAATGTAAATGTACATGGGAAAAATTCCTTTGTGGGGATGGGAAGAACTTTGTTGCTTCATCTAGCTTACAGGCAGACCAAAAATTCTGCAACTCATATTGGGTTTAAAGAAATACTTGTCTTGCTCAGAGATAAACATGCAAATCTTGGCAGAAGAGCATCCAAAAAGCTACTGTTTGTTATTTCGCACAGTAGAAGTGAGGTCTGTATTGCTGCTGGGAGCTGTTGATGATCAGTTACGGAGGGGAGAGCGAGCACCATGCAAATAGTTTGGGTTCAGTAAATTTTGTTCTGCAAAAACAAACTTGGTTTAGTGCATAGATATAAACTCTGTTTAAACTCATGTATTGCCACGTTTCCCGTTGGCTTAAAGTTGTATGTTGGACCATAATGGAATAATAGGCATGCCCTGAGTGGAAAGAAGGTATCTAGGTCTGATATTCTGAAATTACTGTTTTCCAGGAGCCTTTGGCTATTTTGAAGTCACTCATGATATTACCCAGTACTGTAAGGCAAAAGTGTTTGAACACATTGGAAAGAGAACTCCGATTGCTATACGGTTCTCCACTGTTGGTAAGGCACTAAAGCTACTCTGTATCTTCTTAGGTGTGTACTGCAGTTATGCTGATAGCAATGTTTGCATTATGGAATTCTTAACGCGCTTAAGGCAGTTTGACATGCTTTCTGCCAACCAGTTCCTCTATGTGAATTTCAGTTAAACTGTAAGACCTCAGGCAGCTTCTGCATCTTTTTGCCAGAGCTCTCTGTAGACGCTTTTCCCTCTGGAATGTAAGGGAAAGGATAGTCTGAGCCTTTCTTTTTTTCCTGATGGAAAGTTTGCTTTGTATATGGATGGATCATAATCAACATTTGAATGCTGCAGTTTAACACTTGAAAGTGAAGTATCTATAGTCTCTTAGGCTGTAGGAATAATGGTTTGGGGATGAAGGCTGTAAAGTAAGTACTAGGCAAAGAAGAATAAACAATCTTCCATAAAAAAACTTTTACTTCTTGAAGAGGTGAGTGCGTAAACTAGCAAAATCTTAAATTATATTAGTTAAAACATGCATTCTGATTAATAGCTTGTCTGACAGAAAAATTATCTTTCAAAATGGATGTGTTACTACTCTAACTGTATTTAAAAGAAAAGAAATCCTAATAAGGATTGCATTTGGGAAGTAGTACTGGAGAGGAAGTAGTCCAGCAAGGCTCCAGGAGTGCTGGTTTTGGCCTGCCGGCTTTTCCGTGTGTCACTAAAACTTAAGGAACCATGGAATGTTATATGGGGGAAAGGCATGCAGCTGAGTTTGATCTGCAGACCGTGTGCTGAAGTGGGTCGTTGCATCCGTATCTTTCCTTTCCCTGCTCTGTTTGAACATGTTTCTTCCTAGGTATTCTGTAGTACACAATGTTTTTCAAATGAGAGGAGGAGTGTCCTTTTTATTTGATCAGGATTTTTAGCATTAGCTGTTCCTGAACACTTCTGGAACCCTTTTGCTTAGGCACTTCTGCTGTGGTGTAAAGTTACCCATTGAAAGGACTGATTGGATAAAGCAAGATGGGAATTAAAAGGGTTGTAACTCTTCTATAATAAGTTCCCCTTTTACTAGGCGTGACATTTAGATTGCTGCCTTCCAAATGAGAGCTTTCACACTGGGATTTGACGCACAGAAACTCGTGTGTGTAGCTGATTTACTCTTATAATCCGATGTTGCCTCTGTTAGTGATAATGCAAATTTCACTCTTAATTGGTTCAAGTGGATATACTTGGGGTGTTTTTTCTTTTTTAACTGTGGCCCAAATGCTTGGCTGGGTGTCTGTTCACCCTTTGGAAACTTCAGTGCCTGAAGTATTGTTGAAAATATGCCAAAAATTCCTTGGTATAAAAAAAAGACACAAAATAACCCCCCCTCCCCCTTTTAGAATTTTATGACATATTCCAAAGTTCGATGTTTTTATGCTTACAATCTGTATGCATTTCCTATCGTAACACTTCCATATGTTCATGTGTTTCTTCAAGCTGGAGAATCTGGGTCAGCTGATACAGTTCGTGACCCTCGAGGCTTTGCAATGAAGTTCTATACAGAAGAGGGTAATTGGGATCTTGTGGGAAATAATACTCCTATCTTCTTCATTCGGGATGCAATGTTGGTGAGTAAGCACAAAAGATGAGGGTGCTTTGTGAGAGAGTCCAAAAGTTCATTCACATCTTGTTCTTGCTTCACTGAGAAGCAAAAGCTGTTCTGACACAATTAAACCTTGTTGTTTGTTAGATGGTCCAAATATTTTTGACTTGAAAAGGTCTGATTTAAAAAAAAAAATAATCAAGAGCTAATGCTTGATTACTTATGTGGTTTCATACCACAAATAGCACACACGTTTAGTTGTGTTTGCTAGTGTACACGCCACAGCGGAATAGCCAGCAAGTAACTACATTATCATGTGTTTAACTTCAGATCTGAAGTTCACTGGTGTTGAAATTAGCTGTTTAACTCTGTAGACAATTTTTTTCATTCTGAGGCTACTTTAAAAAAAAAAAAGACTTAAAGCTTGCAAATTCTTTTTATTAAACTTGTTTTTTTGGAGGGGAGGGGGATGGTGTCTTTAAGTTTAACAGCATTTTGTAGGTAGAGGGGCTTTTCTTGCATAGAGAAGTCCTGCACACATATTTCATAGTACCTCTGTATTTGCTTAGGAGTCAGATATTCAGTAAAGTTCAGATATACAAATTTGAAAAGATTTGCCTCTCACTTTATTGGTCACAAAATGGAAGCGTTCTTTAGCTTTGAACAGCCTGTTTATCCTAATTATAAATATTTCACTTTACCCTAATTTTACTTGTCTGTGAATGCGTTTGGTGGCAGGAGGGGTATGACAGTGGAAGATTTTTTTCAGTGATCTTACAACTTTGTCTCATTTTTCAGTGTGCTGTTCCTTTCACAGTTAAGTGCATTGAAAAAACTGTTTGTCTTGTTTTGTACCAGGAGTTGCTTAGTATAATCCACATAATTTGGAGGTGTTACAGAACTTTTTTTTCTTTTCTCTCTCCCTCGCTTCTGGACAAATTAGTTTCCATCCTTTATCCATAGCCAAAAGAGGAACCCTCAGACTCATTTGAAGGATCCAGACATGATGTGGGACTTCTGGAGTCTTCGCCCCGAGTCTTTGCATCAAGTAAGGTTCTCCTTTGACTTCATTTTGTATGATTAAGAAAATCACGTTATGAGAGCATATATTTCTGTCTCTTTTCCGTGCTGTATCCAGAAGTCTACATGATCTTCTAGGAACAGTAAAGGTGAAAGGCCTCCAATAACTTTTAAGGCTATTAGTACGTGTATCTAGTTTTGCCTTTTTTCTTTTAATGACTCTATGAAAAGGGTGGGATTCTTCTGTTTTCATAATCAGACTTTATATAGGGACGAAGGGGAAGTTGCTAGGTTTACTAAGACTAAAGCAGTGGAGATACTGATGGACAACAAACTGTATATGTTACCGAACAGTAAAACACTGGGAAAGTAATGCTATCACAATAAGTTTATTTAAAGCTGTATATTGTATAGCATATTAGATCAACTCCAAAAGTGACTAGAATTCACAGTGCATTCTAACTATTCTGAAATGTATTTGTATCTGAATGTTATACAAAAAAAGCTAATATAAAATTAAAAATGCAGTTGTGATTTTTTTTTTTCTTTTAAAAGAAAACTGGTTCATACAGAAGCCTTCCAGTAGTTACTGATTAGAAAAAGAATTATCACAAGCGTTGCTTGCGGTCATAAACCTAAAGAAAAGCAGCATTTTGAATATGTTTGCACAGTGGTATGTTTACTGCTTTTGAAGACTTTGAAGAACTAGTCATTAAGGGTTTCAGCTTTCAGATTTTGTCTTCAACCTGTAGAGAAAAAATCTTATATTTGTAACTTAAATTATCCATGCTTACCAGCTCTGCTTGTAGGGGAAATCGTAACATCATCACTAGGTTGATGTCTTATACTTCCTCATATTTCATGTGGGCATAAAACTTCACGTAGGTTTAATTCACAGTTGTTCTTTGTGCAAAACCAAAGCAGCCTTATTTCATTAACAATCTTAGAACTTAAACCAGAAATTCCTCAAAGAATTGATAACATTAAGATAGCTTCCAGTGATGCAGATTAATGCAATAAGCAAACTGTGTCTCGAATGGCCCCTTTATCCATAATCTGGTGAGTCCATTAATATTGATTGATCTTTCTCTTTAGGTGTCTTTCTTGTTCAGTGATCGTGGTATTCCAGATGGTTATCGCCATATGAATGGATATGGATCGCATACTTTTAAACTGGTTAATGCTGGTGGAAGAGCAGTTTATTGCAAATTCCATGTGAAGGTATTGATGTTTTTTCCAGTTATCTATTGCAAGTATACGTCATATTGGATAGAACCGAGTTTAAACAGATGGTCTAAAAAATGTTCTGGGACTTTCCAGGTTTAATTCAGAAAAGACTTGTTAGTGCCTAGAATCAAAAAGGTGTGGGTGTTTTTTTCAGTTGCATGCCTTTAACAAATGTGATGGGCATCATTGTTCTTGCTATGGCACAATAGGTGTTTACTAGGCTATAAAGAACTCCTTGGGGAACTGTCTCTTGTTATTGGAGAATTCAGTTTACTTGTATGGTGAGCCCTGAGCACCTAGCTCAGCTTACTGCATTTCAGCCTCATACCACTAGGTGTTTTGGGCGTGAAGCTGTGCAAGAACTTCCTATCAGACTCCCTTGCTAGCACTCAGTGCAGATGCAAAAATCCTCTAGTCCTTTGGAAATGCCTTTTATTCAGTGTGTGATATGTTCATGGATACACAGTAGTCTGGATTCAACAGGTGCTTCTTCAGGTAAAAGTTCTCTCAGTCTGGATCTTGTTTTTGTTCCCATTTATCTTCTGGATAGAAGCTGTACTGATCTAGTATTTTTAAGATGGCATAAGCTGTATATCAAAATACAAAAACTCTGTTTCCAAGAGCTCTGCAGCTGAAGCTCACAGAACCTCACAGAACTTCCACACTTCTCTGAGAAAGCAGTCTCTAGCATATCTCACTTGGAACAACCTCCCTTCAAAGGCAATACAGCTTCTTACCTCATTAGACTTTGGTGGAGGCTGACATCTACCTTTGAAGGAAGACATTATGTTGAGCTAAGAGGGATTGTATGGCAGCTTTTAGCCTTCAAGTTGTCAAAAGCTTATTAAAGTGAGATTTTTAGTTAGTGCTAAAGATGTCACAGAGATAGGGGTGGGGGATGAGAAATTGAGATTCATGTAGAATCCAGAACTTTTAGCCCTGAGGGCTGTAACCATTTCATAACTGTGTTGGCATGTGATCTGTACGAAAAGGTGGCATGATGGGACAGTAAAGGAGCACTCCATCCTGCAAGGGGAGAGGAGAAACATCTTCATTTGATGTGCTGCAGGGATCATAGCTTCATGTTTGATGTCTTATGTAATGCTACACTGCAGAACATATTTATTTCGCTTTTATCAGAGAACTAATTTTATCTGGAATGCAGCTGTTGAATGTACTGTTCTTCTGAACTCAAATTATTGAAGATTGGAAGACGGACAATCGCATTCTTGGATTCAAAGTCTTGTTAAAGCACATTCTTAATTATGATTTCTGTAATACTTTCTGCATGTTGTAACTGGTGCTACTGCATTTTTTGTGGCTTTTTTTGTTTGTTTTTTTTTTTTTGCTTTTAGACTGACCAGGGCATCAAAAACCTTCCTGTTGAAGAAGCTGCAAGACTGGCTTCTACTGATCCAGACTATGGACTACGTGATCTTTACAATGCCATTGCCAGGGGGGACTACCCGTCATGGTCTTTCTACATTCAAGTCATGACATTTGAAGAAGCAGAGAAGTTTCCATTTAATCCTTTTGATATAACTAAGGTATCTCTGATATTGTTGTGAATATTCAATTTCAGCTACTTTAAGAAAGATCATGAAATCAAAATGTAGCAAATGCCATAACTGGGCTTATCTATAAAAAAGGTGTAACAGTTTCCATGGAGTAGCACTGTTTTACTAGTCCGTATCGCTAAACTTCACTCTGTCCTTTTTATTCTCCCCTTCTGTTTTTTAAGTGTAGTCTTTATTATATGGTTATGATGAGTCAGAAATTCTGGAGATGAAGTTATACTGATGTTATATCTGATGTTACTCTTCCTCAATGAAATATGGATAGGGCTTGATTCCAGGCCTGTAGATTACAACTGCGCTGCATTTCCTAAGCGTGGTCTCAGATCATGTAGTCACACCCTGAGCTTGCTAGTTTTAAGTGTTGTTGACAATGTAGCTTCTGATTATTGGTCTGGTTTTTGTCAGAATTCCAACTGCTGTTTCAAGGAATGGCTTGTTGAAAGATACTGATGTAAACTTGTATTACTTCCTCCCTCTCCCCCCCCCCCCCCCCCCCCCCCCCCAATATTGCTTTCGCAAAATGGCAAAGGACTTTTTTGAACTTGAAAGTACAGGCTAAGGTGACGAAGAAAAGGCTAGTTAAGCTGGCTACATTTTTAAGTAGCTGAAAACAGCCATGCTACCAGTTCCACCTACGATACTGCGTTCCTAGGCAGCTTTTCAAGCACCTGTGGGTATTTCATTTAAGTATTCAAGTGCTGAGATTATGCTGGGATGATGAAATAGTTGCAAAAGACTTCTTAAGACATTTCTCAAAACATTTGTTAGCAAAAAATAAGTTTCTTCAGTAATGTAGTTTCTCAGTCAAGACTTTACTAGGCAGCATTTGCCTGATATATTATTTAAGCTGCATAATACTATAATAATGTTGATTTTTAATGTGTGTTGTGTCTTATAGGTTTGGCCACATGGTGACTACCCTCTCATCCCTGTGGGAAAGCTTGTCTTGAACAGGAATCCTGTCAATTACTTTGCAGAGGTAGAACAGATGGCGTATGATCCCAGCAATATGCCACCTGGTATCGAGCCTAGCCCTGACAAAATGCTGCAGGTAAACTACAACGCACATAAGATTTTACCTGAAAAGCATTATGTTTGCTTTGATGTTTTTGAAAGCATTCCTATCACTGCTGGTATAGCAGCAGTAAAATGACCTGACAGATGGAAAGCAACTGAATTTTGGGGGTTGGGGTTTTTTTTGGTGGTTGTTCTTAATGGGCACTGTTTGATGTACACATCCAGAATTTAAACGTGAAGAGAACAAGAAAGAACTAAAGGGGTAGGAAATCTAGAATTTAGAGGGCATCTGCAACAACTATCAAAGTTGATGGGCGAGTCTGGCAATAGGTACAGGATAAAACCAGAGCAGCAATGCATATTTATTCATGCTTTTACAGTATATCTTAGAATTTTAAACCCTCATGAGTGTGAGAGGTGGACTTCAAATGCTCTAAAGCGCCAATATAACTAATCCCTGATATAAACTGCAAGACTATGCTTAAGAAGTAGTGACAGGTTTCTTACAGGTCAAAATATCTGGCAAGACTCACTGGCTGCAGTAGACTATACTGGCTGCAGAGCCATGGGTGTTTGCATGTTATACTTTTCAGATTAAACCCAGGTGGCTGTTTCAAATTGTATTGATGAAACAGAAGGTATTGCGTCAGTTCTGACTGGATAAACTCATGAACAATCATGTAGTAGCTGTTTTGTCTCTCTCTGCTCCCACAAACTTCATGACCAGAATCGGTCTCTTTTCTTGGCATCCAGATGTCAAGAACTGCTTCAGATTCAGTTCCGTAAATAAATAAGGGACTACCGTATTTCAGATGGAATCAGTTTTTAAGTCTAAGGTTGAAAATAAGTATGCAAATGCTATATTATTCCTTAGTAACAGTTAGCAGCGTTACAGTAATTTTCGCCTATACGTGTGTAACCATTTTCCTGCTTCAGAATAGGTGTAGCATTCTGAAATTGAATTGCATTTATGCAGCTTGGGTATTTCCTACCAACCTGCCATTCTTCGCTGGTATTCCAGCAAAGTTGGCTTGTGGCTGAGTGTCACTTCAGACATAATTTGGACTATGTCAAGAATATATACAGAAAGGAAAAAGTCTTCTCCCTATAACTATTTAATGTATAAAGCTTTGACTTGGGATATACCACTGAAGTGATCTCTTTCAGCAAGTAGTAGTTAATGTTTGTGATAAATGTTTTAGGGTCGTCTTTTTTCGTATCCTGACACTCATAGACACCGTCTGGGACCGAACTATCTACAAATTCCTGTGAACTGCCCCTTCCGAACTCGTGTGTCCAATTACCAGAGGGATGGACCGATGTGTGTTTCTGACAACCAAGGTAGTAATGAAGATATCTTTAATGATACTTACGCATGCACTGGAGAATTCTTTTCTGTTCACGGGAGGTTTGAGATACTTGCTAAACAGATTGGTTTATTGGATATTACGAACTTAGTATATTGTGAGAAATGCTACTTTTCTCCTCAGGTGTTCAGTGTCTCTAGTGCCTTTTTTCCGCCAACTCAGGCAGAAGTAGGATGTCTGTTATCTTTATGTACTTGTTTAGAACAGGTGGATACCTCTTCTATTAATCCAGGAAAGCTCCGGGTGTTTGGACAGGGGGTTGGGAGTTTAAGTGTTAAAACCAAATGAAGACTAAGATGTGTTTTAAATATTTACAAATAGACCTTTAAAAGAAAGGGGGGTTGCAGGAGAACACCCAGCCACAGGAATTCAGTTCTGTCCCTAGTTTATGTTCCTTTGAAGACTTCTAGAAACATGCTTGTTAAAGGGGACCTAATAGAAAAAGTTCTAAAATATTATTTATTTAAAATGAAGAAATATGCCTGAGAAATGCTTTCATAGAAGTTAATTGCTGCCTCTTTGTTTCTATGCCTAGGCAAAAAATCTAATCTAAAAACAAATGGCTTAAATGTCTGTGAGAAATTTGCATTTGCCTCTCCTAAATTAAAAGGCTGACTTTCATATAGTCAGTCCACTTTGTTAAACTGCTTTGCTTTCTGATTTCCAAGAGAGGGCAAAAGGCAAGCGTATAAATGCCAAGAGCAGAGCTTTAACTTTGCCTCTGTTCAGCAGGTTATGTTCTGTCAGCGTTTGCTCAATGGTGACTGTTTCACACCAGAGAGTAAACAAGGATATATTTAACTATGCCTCGTGCCAGAAATGGTGTATTCCTCTGGGCTATGAATTGTAATACTTGCTGAGGGAGGAGAGGAAAAGATCTGGAAAACAAAGACTTGAGAACAGCTGCTCCTGTCCAGGAAGAGATAAGAAGTTTATGCAGTTCTGTAACTTTATTACGTGTTTGAAATAAACCTCCTGCATAGTTAAGATTAGTAGTACTTCAAATATGCAGATGAAAGTGTATTTATTACACTGCCTTGGACTAAACTTTGAATAATTTCCATGACTTCGTCAATTAATTGGCTGAGCACTGTTGTTGTGAGAGTGGCCAGACCTCTTTATTTCTGAAACAAACAAATTTTTGCCTCCAAAAGCTATTGAAATTCTGTTTGTAATAAGCTCTGTTAAGTACTGGCTTGGAGACACGGTTCCTCATGTTGAGCTGTGTGTTGACAAATACTGACCACTGTTTTCAATAAAGTGAATCATAACTGGGTAATTGCTTTAGGTTCTTCTGGGCAAAGCACGCTTTCTGTCTTCTGACTTAATCCCAGAGAGCAGGCATCTGATCGTTTTGGTTTTGTGGGTGTTTTTAAAATTTGTTTTCAGGTGGTGCCCCCAACTATTATCCAAATAGTTTTACTGGTCCGGAAGATCAGCCTTTGGTAAGAGAGAGCCGCATGTCCGTTTCGGGAGATGTGCAGCGCTTCAATAGTGCAAATGAAGATAATGTGACTCAGGTATGATGTATGAAAAGGTTTGATATTGCTTATTACATAAGATAAATTTATAGGATGAGTCTAGAAAGTATTAATAAGAATCATTCAAACATGCCTTCTCTGAAGCATCTGGGCTAACCTGAAATTCAGCTCTCGTGAGAGCCTGGGAGATCTCCATACAGCTTAATGTCATGAATAAGTGAATTTTTGCTGACAGGACAGCTAGTGAATTCTCACAGGCTTTTGCCATCCATATTCTGAGCACAGATACCTAGTGATTGTGACTTTGTCATCTTGAGATTAGCGTCTGCAGACACTCAAGCTAGAGTATGCATGTAACGTCGTCATCATCAATTCATGAACTGGGCCCCAACAGCAATATTTGTGTTCATTAATACAATAAGCAACAGTTATTTCACAGTATGCATAAAGAGTTGTTAGCAGGTTTACCAACCTTCTTCCCCTCCCCTCCCTTGGTTAGCTTTTGAGTTTAAGTATTTTGAATGTTTTAAGTGTTGCCTGGCCTGTAAGTGAAAGCTTTTCTTTTCCAGTAATAATGAATCCTGAAAGTCTAGTAATTGTTATTGGCTGCTACAGGTAGAATGACTTGCTTTTGGGAATTTCAAAATAAAACTTTGTGTCTCATCATCAGGTGCGAGAATTCTATACCAAAGTGCTGAAGGAGGACGAACGCCAAAGGCTGTGTAAAAATATTGCTGATCACCTTAAAGATGCGCAACTCTTCATCCAGAAGAGAGCTGTAAGTGGCCTGTCTGGTTTTGCCTTTACTCTTTATTTCAGCTTTTCTTGCCATCCAGTACCTTTGTCAAAATGGCAAAGGAAGATCAGAAATTCGTCTCTGAGAAGGCAACTTCTAGGTTTTTCTTGTGCAGGAATTACCAATACAGAACACTTAAATGTGTGTGTGTTTACATAATATAAATGATGTATAACATGTTAAAGTAACCTCTTCCTGATGGGAAGAATGGGTTTGATGATGAACATTGAGGATGTCATTAAATGTTTAGCTTGGTGTTTCAAAAATCAGGTGACTGCCAGTGCAGTGTTCTGCTCTAAACCAGGAAAAGGCAGTGAGGGCCAGGGAGGGATTGGATCTTTATCCTTCCCAGTGGAACTTTGTTTAAATCAGTAAAGAGCTCTATGTGAGATAATGGCAAGAGTGAAGAGATGTTCATAGCTCCTCTCTGGCTGGTCAGAGTTAGACTTTTAGAAGAGAGTTTTCCTGCTCCTTTCCTACCTTAGGATATGCACTACTTGTAGACTACAGAGCAGAAAATGTGTTAAAGAACGCACCTGAAGCGGAGGAAAAAATTATTGTTGCCTTTTCTGTTCTGTCTTCCTGTTTAGGTGAAAAACTTCACCGATGTTCATCCTGACTATGGTGCCCGTATCCAGGCTTTGCTGGACAAATACAACGCTGACAGTGGGAAAAACGTATGCTAATGATTTCTGTAGTTGAATTCTGACTGGCCGCGCGTTATCTTAGCTGCTTTTATAAATGCAACCAAGTGAGAAGTCTGGTCTTGATTCCCATTTGGTTTAAATGGCAGAAGGCAGTGGCTGTGGAATTACAAAATCAGGAGACATCACTAATAACATTTAATGAAATGGTGATTAACCAGTGATGTACAGTTCCTTTGGGTTTTTGTAAGGCTTCTGGAAGATAACCGTACCTCTGGAGTGTGTTCAGGTTGATTCTTCAGACCAAATGTTTACCAACTCCTTGTAATGGTAATGAAACACTTCCACAAGTCTTTCTTGGGCTCAGTGCTTGCTACAGAGAATAACAAACTGTTGCTTCAAGTACTTCCTTCTTTCTGAAGTTCCCCTGACTACTTGTAACGGAACTTGCTCTGAATATTTCTTTTTTTTTCTTATTTTTAGGATGTAATTAGGACATATACACAGTCCACATCTCGTGTGTCTGCCAAAGAAAGATCCAACTTGTAAAGCGTGCTGCAGAGATTTACTCTGTGAATCTTCCGTCCTTAGAACTGCAGGGCAACCTGTTGAAGATGTTTATGAATGTAGCAGACTTCCGCACAAATACATAAGTGTTTTACAGGCTTGATTTGTTGAGCTTTCAAGTGCCTGTATCTGCATTGGAAACTAAGTAACACAAGCTAACAATCCTAGTGCCTTTCAACACTAGTTCTTCACGGCCTGTTAACAACAGAGGGTGTTTTTAAGGAAATTAATGATTAAATTGTCTTCATTTCTAGAAGCAAACATAAATTTAGTCAAAATACTTTTTAATTTTTTTTAATTGTAAAACTTTCCTCAAAAATTTCCTTAATTTCCTTAAAATTTCCTTTAAAATTTCACACAATAGAACTTCTATAATGACACTGTGATTATCCCTATGGATAAGCTTGCTCATGTTAAAAAGTTGATGTTGCTTAGTATTTTTAATTAACATAGCTATCTCTGTATTTCTAGATACTTTCTTTGGAATTCATTTTTTGGCTTTCCAGAAGTAAAATGATACACAATATGTAGATTATGTCTCATTCCTCATGTTCGAAATGAAGCTAACTAGAAAGTTTAATCTCAATATATACAAATTTTATTCCCAATATATATTTTAAGATAATATTTGCTTACTAATGCTAGGTTGGATATAGCTGATTTAAGAAAATTTCCTGTCTCCATTATTACATACACTTTACAACTAAATCAATTATATCTTACAGATCTTTGCGGGGGGTGGGGGTGAATTGTTCTTTCTAATCTGTAAGAATTTAAATAGAAAAGTACTAATTTTCCAAGTGACTGAGAAATTAACCTCTAAATGAATGAATATTTTTATCTTGGCCGAATTCAAGCTCAAGCACTTCCAAATTATTCCCAATGGTTCTTGAAACTGTGTTATTTGACTGCTATAATCTGATCTTGCTGTCTATTGATCAAGCCAGAGCTGGTTTTCAGAGTTAGACTTGAACTGAAGTGGCATGTTTGTATGAGTGTGGGTGTCTATAGCTAGATGTATGTATCTAACCTGGTTTTAGGCATGTTTAATGTTGCCTAGTATTTGCAATTTAGTTAATCGGTGCAAAAGATTTTGGAGCCCTCTGGATTGAAAAGTGTTCCCAGGTATTGTTCCTTAAGTCCAAAGGAGTTTCTCTGGCTTAGTAAGATTTCTTTTTTTGTCTTCAGTCTTGGAGTACAATCTTTAATCAGGTCTTACTAATTTGCACATAATAAAAGTGTTTATATTTGAGAACTTGGAGCAACAGTTAGATGATAATCATGGAATTTCTGGACTTACCTTGGTTGAGGTGAGTAGCAGTCACCTAAGGCAGCACATTGCCAGCGTGTGGGTGCTTTACTACACGAGCACACAACAAAACCAAGACTATTGTTTTTATAAGGGCCAAAATCCCACCTAGTGTTTTTTCTTACATAGTTATTTGGAAAGTGTTACCCAGTTATGGGCTAATTAGTGTCAAGGCTGGAGTTCTGAATAAAAATCTCTGGTTGTACCTGTTGCATGTGGAAGTTAGTCCTGACAGACCGAAAGTTTCCAACGTGTGCTCGGTAGGATCAGGCAATTCCCCACGCATCCAAGGTCCTGGCAAGTTTTTGGAACTACTCTGCCTGTTACTTCTTCCCCTTCCCTTGCCAAAGAGAAAGATCAGTGTATATGTGTATTTAGTGAAGATCCTAGTTGCACAGCATTAAACCCCCCCTTGAAATATTTGCTTTCCTTGTTTGCCTGCTGATGAGGCAGAATCAGCACTTGAATGATGATGCAAAGGATTTCAGAGCCCAGCTACTAGCTCTTAAGCAAATGTTATACAAATTTCAAATCATAACAGGGCTTTTTTCTCCCCCAATATTGCTGCATTTATGGGTCTGTCTTGAATTGTATTTTGGAGTACTTCCTGGTTTGGCATTGAAATGTGAACTGGCGTTCCAAGAAGTAATGGCAGATAGATAAAGAAGAGTACATACTAAGTGCTGTTCCATTAAACTATAAAAAAAGCTACTACTTCTCCAACTCATCTACTAAACTATTGTGAAAACTTAGCGTGATAGAGACGCAGTAAACTAATATGAACTGATAACCTACTCTCTTGTGGGATTCAGTTTGATTTTTAGCTGATCAGGCAGGTGGGAGCTGGAAGAGCTACATGAATGGGTGGGAATAGTTCTTGTTAGAACAGAGAATCCTAGGGCATTTTGGAAAAGAATAAGCAAGGCTTAATCTTCAATTTTGGTTGTGTCTAAGTGAATTAATTGTCTTCCTCTTTTATTTCTGAAATAAAACTGAATTTAAAAATCTCTTGGCAACGTGTTGTCTGTTTTCTGTGTGAATGATTTCAAATAGTTTAATCTAGGAAGTTCATACCTTCATCTGCTTTTTGGAGATTGTACAGAAGCTGTTGAAGTTCTGGGTAATTGGTATCTATTTCAGAACTCGGTTACTTGAGCCCAGGGCGCTTTGTTGGCAGTCAGGGCCTGGGCAGGCCAAGGCTGACCCTTGGAATTCATGTGCAGGGGCCAAGCACTGCGTTCTGCTCAGCTCAGGTGTGTGAAATTACTTGTTACTCTTTAATTTCCAAAGCCTTCAGAAAAGGGAATGCTGCCCATGTCTGTAGAACAGCAGTGCCTATGACTGCGTACCATAGGAAGGGGAAAAAAAACGCTGTCCTGCCTTACTGTGGGTTTCATCCATGATGCCTTACTTAAGCCTTTCTTTTGTTGAAGAACTTTTTATTTTTCATCTCAAATTTTTGGTGGCAATTTATAGAATTGTCCCAAGGTCATCTAGTTTTTCACCGCAGCTCACTCAAATCCTAGTGAAGGACAGTTCTTGATGGTTTAACAGAGTAGGTAGGGTTAAATGCAGCACCTGAAGTGTCTCAGAGCTACCATGCTGCCTTTCAAGAAGCTGTCGGTACAGAGGCTTATTCTCCCATCTATATTACCCAAATGTTCAGCTCTGCTTTTCATATTGCAGTTACTTTTTTCCTAAATAACTACTTTTTTTTGTTTTGTTTCACAGTAAGGAACTGGGTGACTTATGCCTCATTGTACGGTGTAGGGTAACCTTTACAAAACAGCAGATGAATACACCTTCTGAAGAGGTGGCGGAACGGGCACTGCGACGTGACCTGGTGGAGGTTTTGGTAGAGCATTTAACATGGACAGCTATTTTGTTAACTTTGTCCAGGTGCCCTTTATCTGACCACGCCCATAAATTTTAATCACTAATAAATTCTGGTGTAAATTCTGCTAGTTTAGAGTAGAGGTTAGGCTGAAATCTGGTTGGTGTCAAGTCAGAAAAGAAAATCCAGCACTAGGGAATGAAGGAGAGGCAGCGTCTTGCACAGTACTGTTAAGAAGACGTAGAATGGGCTGGGTGGGTAGTACGTACTTTGGTTTGAAAACTCACAATTTCAGGGTAGTTGTTTTTAAAGGCTGACCTATATTCTGTGCCGCTAAACTGACCAGGATAAGTATTATACAGTAAAACTCAGCTTTTTCAAAAGGCACTGAGAGGGTTGGGTGAGACTGGAAGAACAATAATGCTGTTTGTTCAAATAAACAAGGTGATAAATCCATTTACAGCTACTTACCATGAGTAAAAAGGCTGTTTACATGACATGACACAATCTCACTTGTGCTCTGACTTTGTGTTCTGCTCAAGTAAAATCAAATATTCCTTTGACAGGTTGTTGCAATATGACTTTCAGTTACGTGTAAGGGAGAATCGATCAACGTTTTCTTATTGTTTTATATTAGCTGTGCATCCATAACAGTGGAATTGGGAATGGATTTGAAATTAGTTTCTCCTGGAGTACCTCTCCTCCTGATGGGCCCTTCCTCTTGATTCCTAGGTCGTTTTCCCCTTTCCAAAATGTCTGGACTTGAGCAGCCAAAAGCAGCAGCAGGTTCCAGAATCAAAATGGACATTTCTTGAAGTGGGCTGTGCCAGGAGGTGAGTGAGCATATGGAGCTCTTCTCCAGGGCAAAAAGGGTGAGGTAGGTGTGGATCAGATAGTTACTTTTTCTAACATACTTGAAGTGGTAAGCCCTGAATTCCTTTCTTGAACCCAGCTAGCTCATTGCCTGGTGAAAACTGTTGAGGTAAGTTGTCTACTAAGCAGTGTGTCGGTGTCCATGACTTTAGTGTCCGTTAACTAAATCATGTTGATTTGCCAGATAATGTTATATACCTGCTATTAATCAGGGAGGGAAAAGCTGTTTGTTCTCCATTTGGAGATCTGACACATGAATTCTCAGGCAGGCATGAGAGCCACTGTTTTCTCACAAAATTATATCGAAGCAAGAGTCTTCCCTAATATCACAGGAGGAGTTGGTTGCGGTGTATGAACGTTAAAGCCTGTCTTAAGCCTGAGAAGCCACATTTCATGTATTGGGGTTCCATTGATCCTCCTTTCTAAACCATTTCATTTTCCTCTGCAAGTTAAGTGTTAATTGGGTGAGAAGGAATGTCTGCTTCCTTCCTTTTCTATGGAAAGAGAAGTCGTCAACATCAGTGTTACAGGCATGAGTTCATGGTGCTAAGAAGGTAACTGTGTTGGTCAGCACTGCAAGCAGTGTAGATGTGCACTAGAGAAGAACTTTAAAGCACCTACCTGTTTTATGAGTTGCTAGGGTTCAAAGAAAGTATCGGGCTTAATGACTAGTATTAGTTTTGAGACCTTAAATGGCTTAATCTAAAGGTCTGCCACGAGGAGACTTTCCTCAAAGATGCACATAGCTTGGGACTTCATCACTAGGTTGGACCTTCTTAAAAAATGTATTAAGAACGCCTTTTAGCATCACAGATGAGAGTTTCAAATAATGTCTGAACGCTTAGTCATGAAAAATGTGTTCACTGTGTCACGACAGGGCTTCGTAGCCTGCTTTGCCTGGATGCTGAGAGGAAAAGAACGCCACAGATTTTTTCCCTCTAATTTAATAAGCTTTTAACTGAAGTTTATAAACACAACCACCATCATTTTGGAAAGAAGAAAGTAGTGTTCTCAGATTTTTCCCCTTAATAAATATTTGAAATTACTTAAGGGTAAAATTCTTCTGCATTGAACTACCTTTTTTTTCTTTCTTTCTCCAATTATTTGGTCTTCATTCTGCCTGTGGGCTGGGTCCTGGCTTGTGTCCTTCCCTTTCTTCCTTCTGTCCAAGGGGAAGATGACAGATGTGTGCCCTGTGACTGTATTTCCCAGCTGTAAACGAGCAGGAGCTGAGGAGTCTCATTTGAATACAGACACACACACACTCACGGTCTGGTGTTCTGGTGTGCAGTATGGGTCAGAACTCATCATTTAGCCTTCGCGTGCCTTCACTCTGCAGGTTTTTAAAGGCAGTAATACCCTAGCCTCAAACCCAACCTTTCTGTTCCTCAGCACAGGAAAGACATGGTCCAGTTAGAGTGGGATCAGAGGAGGGACACAAAAAATAATCCAAGGGCTGGAGCCCCTCTGCTGCGAGGCTGGGCTGGGAGAGCTGGGGTTGTTCAGCCCGGGGAGGAGAAGGCTGTGGGGAGACCTTATTGTGGCCTTCCAGTGCTTAAAGGGGTCTAACAAGGAGGCTGGCGACAGACTTTTTAGTAGGGCAAGGTAATGGCTTTAAAGTAAAAGGGGGTAGATTCAGACTAGATGTAAGGAAGAAATGTTTTACAATGAGGGTGGTGAAGCGCTGGCCCAGGTTGTCCAGAGAGGTGGTCAATGCCCCATCCCTGGAAACACTCAAGGCCAGGCTGGACGGGGCTCTGAGCAACCTGGTGTGGTTGAAGATGTCCCTGCTCACTGCAGGGGGGTTGGACTGGATGGGCTCTAAAGGTCCCTTCCAACCCAAACCATTCTGTGATTCTTTCTGCACTTCACATTGTATTTGATGTGGGGTTTGGGGTCTCAAACCGGTACTGCAGAAGTGGATCAATCCACAGATATGTTGCACGTTCTTATCTCTGGTTGATAGTAGATTACCTGAAGATATGTATGGTAAAAAGCTTGACCCTTCCTCCCAGGCAATATTGCAGAGCTTAACCTGAACTGCTTTGTGGGCTCACAGTTGTGTGGTTGTGACACAGGCCATGACATGCAAAGCTGGACTTGAGCATAGCCTTGACTCAACTGACGTTGAGGATGTAATTTAAGCAGTTGCATATGGCCGTTTTGGACAGAACTTGAAGAAGAACTAAGGCTCCGGTTTGACTGTAAATGACACAAAGGCAATTTTGCCAGATTTGTGGTTTGTCTGTCAGTAATTGCTAGATTCCCACTTAGCTCTTGGATCCATACTAAGAGCTAAAGACCTTTATAATCTGTGCTGTACCATCATCTCACAAACAGCTGAGGCACCTGCAAAGCATCTGTCACGTTCCTTTTCTATTCTGTCCAATTAAGAAACTATTAATGTACTTTTCTTGTGAAAACTTCTCTCACGTGAGAAGTTCTGAGGTCCTCTCCTAGTTCAGAACAATTTTTTAGTTGTGGGGATGGATTGTTTAGACTGAAGTAGGTTCCTGAAAAAGCCCTGTGTTTGCCAAAGGTTGTAAAGGGTTGCATAGTTACGTAGCCTGGGAAAGCTAATCAAGGCTAAACAACGAATCAGTGGTGTAAAAGTAATAAGTGAAGTAGCCTGATACTCGTTTTACTGGTGACAATGACAGTTGTGCAGCCTGGTCTGCTGTGTAGAGCCCGTATATTTTAGTTATGTGATAAAAGCTTGAACTTTGTCATGGTGGAGTTCCACCCAAAATCGAACTTCATCCCCAGGGCAGCTCCAAACCTCACAGCTTTGCAGTCTGAGAGTAAACAGGCCCTCAGGAGCTGTGCTGAAATTTATTTTCAGGTCACGTACTAAAGCTTGGTAAGCTGATAGCTGTACTTTTTTAGTAAGAACAAATAAAACGTTTTTGCATCCTGCTTACCAGAGCAAAGTAGCTGCATCAAGGAGGTCTGGTACCGTTACATGAGCAACGGTGGCATCGTTCAGCCTAGAAGTTGGAGCCTGACCTGTTTCGTTAAATGACGATACGTTGCTAAAATAGTAGCCACCAGTTATTTTGTGTTTTTTTCAGAAGAAGTTGTAGGCAATGTCTTCAGAGTTTTTCCTGAAAACCTCAGAACTGTTCACCTTGATCTTAATCCATCTCATTCAAATCCTTACAAGGTTATAAAAGGTGTTTTGCTTGGTTGCTGTAATCACAGTTGCATCCAATGATCTGATCCAAATACTGTAAAGCTATAATGGAACAAGTCAGAAGATAAACCTCATTTTTCCTGTTTCATGTGCTAAATCACAAAAAATGGTACACAGATTTGCTGTGTCTGTTAACTTCAGTGTTTATTCTGTGCTCATTCCTCTTGGATTTCATCATGTTAAAACTTTGACCAGTATTGGGAACTTTATTTTTTTAAATTTTTTTTTTTCAGAGCAATAAATCCTTGTCTCACAGTGGTGGTTGATTCAAGAGTGACAGCATTGACACACAAGTGGATAGACTCTTCTACAAACAAATAGCTGTGGAAGAATCATCTCTTTCCTGTTTTCTACACTTAAGTCTCAGGAATCTTTCCTTGACCTTGTACATATATGTTGTAAGAATTACTGAGGAATAAGGATGGTGGGAGATACTGTTTACAGGCTAAGTTGCAGTTACAACACTCCCCAAACAGAATGAAAATGTGAAATGCCTTAAGACAGCCTTCCCTGCCTCTGTGCTAGGGGTGGCAGCTGGGCGAGCTTTCAGCTTCAAGTCTGGCTTTCACTCACAGATGCTGCTGGGCTTGCCATTGAAAACGCGTGAAGAAGCGGGTAGCGGAGTCCTTGTGGCAGCCGATAGCTCATTCTCTACACTCAGACTGTGTTGGTATGTACAACTGTGAAAGGGTGAGGGTCTCCAGGAGGCAGAGACCACTGGGACACCTAAACCCAAACATCAGTCTCTCAGCTTGCTCTATTCAGCCCATTGCAGTTACTTCAACCTCACGGATCACGTCCAGCCTTCTTTTTGGTTCCTCCTTACTTTTAGAAAACAGCTCAAACATATTTATTCTTCGCATTCACATTCTCCTGCTATAATAGATCAAAGGAAAATACATGGAGTAAATTGCCTGTTTAATCAAACATCATCTTTTGCTGGCTGCTTTAGCAAACAGCTGACCCCTGCCTGAGCGAGGGCTGTGCGACCTGTTCCCAGCCTGCTCTGCTGAAGCAGCAAGCTGGCCAAACCAGCGCTGCTTTAAATTACACAACACTTGCTCTGCCTAAAGGTGTAATCTTTAACAGAAGTCTAACATATTTTGCATGACTTGCATTTTTTTCCTCTGATTTTTCTGTTAAACCCAGTTAAATAAGGCGGTAAGTCTGGTGTTCCTTTTTGTGTAGCTTGGGATGAGGGGGAAAAAGTCAAAATTAGCACATACTAAGGAGGTGAAACCACTTAGTTCTGCCTAATCATAGCTCTCGCATTGTCTACAGGGTCTTGACAATGCTCTTGACTTTGTGGAGGGAAAGTGAGAATGAAGAAATCCCCTCTCATTTTCCATGCTCTACTTATTGCATATGTGCAGAGTCCAAGGTGCTTTTAACACTCATTACTTTTCCTAAATGCTGCTCTTTCTTTAGATTTAAAATAAATAACTTACAAGCTCTTTTTTAGGGAAGCTATGCATCTGATAGGTGTATATGTACAAGCTTGTGAAGACTGCAGGATGATGAGTAGTTTCAACACTTTCATGAAATGAACAGTGTGATTATACTATAAAAAGTTTGGCTAAGATCTGACAACCTTGTAACTGGTACAGCTTTTTGTTTTAAAATTAAGGGTTTCTTATTATTTACCATTCGGCTTTATAACACAGAAGACATTCAATATTCTTCTTTACTTAATAGCTAGTGAGTAATACAAGGTGCCATATATAAAACAAAATTTGTCAGGCACACTGGTACTTCTTAAAATATGCCCTTCTTCAGAGAGAACTTCTCAGAAAAAATACTTCATTTAAACATCCAAATTTCAAGATTATTTCCAGGAAACTGTCTGTCCTGGACTTTTGATTTCAAGATACGACCATTGGTGAAGAACAGAACTTGCATTTCACAGTTGTAGGAATGAAGGTTGTATTTTAGGATAGTCAATATTTTGTATTATTTCCATCATTCTTCACATTTAGAGAAGATACTGCAGTGGTGACACTGATTTTACTCCCACTCTGTTTTCATGTACCATAACTTCTTTACATAAGAGTCATTTCTTTTATGCTTTTCTGTTGGGTTGTATAACTAATTTGTATATGTTTCCTTCTTTGGCCCTCACAGTGATATCTTCTGTGTAAAATCTCACCAAGGTATTAAATATTTTGCTTCGGTAAGACAGGCAGCCTTTCATCTAAACCCCTGCTGCCTACCGTACTGATAAGATTGGTCGAAGATACCTGGGGAAGATTTGGCAACTCCTCCTGTTTGCTCTGGTTGTTGATCCATATTGCTTAGGCTTTATTCCACATTTATCTACAGCCCTTCATCTCAATCTTGCTCAACCTTCTTGCACACCTTCCCTCATTTGCACACTGTTGACTCCCCAACTAATGAAAACATTTGCAGCTCTTACTTTTTTTAATTGCATTTTGACTTACAGGGGTCCTGACTGCAAACTGAACCAGAAGCACAATGTTGTCGAAGGTCCAAAAATGAAATGCTGGTCTTCAAAAATCAGGCCTCTCATCTACCCAGAGAAATTATTTTAACAAACTACTTAATTTTAAAAGGCTTTTTCAAATAGTGGAAATGTGCTTGTGAATAATTGACAGCATTCCGAGTACTGCTTCGCTCCTTACTTCCCCCACGGAGTTTTCAGGAATTGCTGCTTTGACTCCCATGGTTCAGGCATCGTACTTTGTGCTGTTAACCTCTAAACATAATTGCACATTTTCTAGGGCACAAATTTTTCACATGTTCTGGCTGACTGTATTGGATTAAAGGTTTTTAGGTAAAAGTCAGTGCTGAGCACGGCACATGTAATTCAGGCAATTATTGCATAAGCAGCACAAAGTCCATTCGTTATGTAGCCAGAGGCTTTCTTATACCTTTTTACCAGGTGACATCTCTATTTATTAACCTCATCGCTTCTCCTTATTGTAAGAAAGTGGTCTTAACTGCTGACCACTTAACTAACTCGAATTCTTTTGTCTCCAAAGTCCCCTTTGCAAAAGTTAGTCTTTTCTTTCAGACCCTGAGTATGCACTCACCATTGTACTCACTTCAGACGAAGAACACACTTTATTAATTAATTAATGGAGAGATATTGCCCCCTCACAAGGGTTATTCAAAGCACCCAGATCAGCCTCTTTCTCTGACTCATCTTCTGACTGGCAGAGCCAAAGTCGGAGCCCACTCAGGTAATTTAGTTACTCTTGAACTCTCAAAACTGTCTTAATAAGCTTGATCTTAATAAGTTTTGACACAAAATCCATGGCTCACTTAAAAACTTGAGTCTGGATCCTGTACTGTTCTTCCTTTATAGTATAGAGGCAGTGCTCAAGTCCAAAAGGCTGGTATTGCATCTTGTGTGATGCTGATTTAAAAAGTAGCTAGGATGTGGTCTGGAGCAAGAGCAGCTCTGCATCGTAACAAGTTCATGCAGCTGTTGTTCCTGCAAGCCAAACTTGCGTAAGAAACTAGCCAGCTCTACCCTTTTCCCTGCTTTCTCATCCCACCTTCCTCGCCTGATTTTATTTGTAATCCAAACTCTCAGGTTCATTTCTAGAGCTGTAAACCTCACCAGGAAGCAAGTAAGCTTACTGCCCCTCAACACTTCCTAGGGTGCTTGGAAACATGATGTGACCTTCTGTAATTTTACAGCATGAATGAGCTGCAAAAATTTTAATATAAACTCTCCTGTGTATCAAGGCATAGGAAGTAAAAAATGCAGGTTTTATTTCATTTAGTGAAAAAAATCCTCAAATCTGTTTGTTTGAATGGACTAGGGTTAGGTTTAGTGTTAGAGACATTAGGGTTAAGGTTAGGGTTAGGTTTAGAGTTAGGGCCTATTAGTGTTCAGGTAAGGGGCTGTTAGTGTTACGGTTAGGCTTAGGGTTAGGGACTGTTTGGTCTGGAGCCATTGGGGTTTGGGTTAGTGCCTGTAAGTGTTAGGGCTGGGGTCATTAGGATGAGAGTTATGCTTAGTGTTATGGCCTGTTAGTGTTACGGTTAGGGACATCAGAGGTGGGTTAGGGCCGTTAAGGTAAGGGTTAGGTTTAGGGTTAGTGTTATGGTTAGGGCCTATTAGGTTTTCGGTTAGGGCTAGTGCCCATCACGGACTGTTGGATCTCTCCAAGTTACAGGACAATGTACTCTGTGATTTAAACTTTATTTGACGATTTAAGAAATATTAAGAAATATGACGAAAAAACCATGACAAATGGGACTCAATCCCCTGTTGCCTAGACTGGCCTATCATGTGAATTCTATTCACCACTCAGGTCATAAGATTTCATAACTTATAACCTGTAACTCTTCATTAACACACCTATGAGGAAAATAAAAATAATTCACACCCTAGCTGATGGTAAGAGTGCTCATGCTTCCTTCTCCATCACGGTGCAGGTGTCCCTTGTATCACACCAGGGAGCATGAAAGCATTGACAGTCCAGCTGCTGTTGGATCCACTTCAAAACCTTTTTGGGTAAGCTGATCTTTTATACCTTCCTGGCAACTTCTGTGTGGGAGCTCTAGTCGACAGGTGTCTGTTTTGGACCTGGACTTGGGCTAATCTGATGCCTTGCACTAACTCTGATACCCTACCCTAAACTTAGCTGTTATGCTAATCCTTATCTCAGCACTAACCCTAGAGCTCATTGACCTGCAGTGGTCTACCAGGGCTCTCTGACATGTCCCAGGGCTTTGCAAGTGCCTTTTGGTGTGAGCAGGCATCACCCAGAGCCATCTAAAGGGCAGGATGGGCATCCATGTGCATTTCTCTGCTGGGCAGGGCAGTTGAAGAGTGCCTTTAGATGTGCTCCAGGCGCCTCCAAGTGCCCTTGGTGAATATAGGCACCTTGCAGTGCCAATCCTCGTGCTAACCTCAATAATTACATGAACCCAACCCATAGTCAAGCGCTCATCCTGAACCAAACTCTGGTCCCCCACCCTAATCCTGAAGCCCTACCCTAACCTTAACCCTTATTCTAACCCAAAGTCTAACCCTAACCCTATCCAGTGGTCTACAAGGACCCTCTGATGTGCACCATAGCTTTTTGGGTGCTTTTCAGTGTGTTCAGGCGTCACCCAGAGCTATCTGGTGGGCAGGATAGGCACCTGTGTACACCTCTGTGCTGTGCAGGGTTTGAAGGGAGGCCTCTGAAGTGCACCAGGTGCCTCTGAGTGACTTGGTGAGCACAGGCACCTCGGAGTGCAAATCTCTAATGCTAACCTCAACCATAACACAAACTTGACCCCGTAGCCTATTTTTCAGGGAGGGAGCAGAGTGAGAAAGAGAAGGTTGTGTCCCCATGGAGGCACTGTTCACCAATAGCTACTGCTGTGTGTTATCAACAGCCTAAAACACTGCACCATATGGGTTTTTATGAAGAAAATTAACTCCACCCCAACCAGACCCAGCGCATCTGCACTTCCTCTGAGACAACGGCCTCTTCGCTCTGCCTCTTGACCTAGCAGCTCTGGCTAGGGGCATCTGCCCAGAGAAACAACATTTCTGCCTGTGTTGTTTCTAGTCAGTCTTTTTGAGTTGCCTGCTAGGAGCCCCCAAACTTCTGCTGCTGGGAGCAATAAAGACAACAGCTTCAGCTGTGCAGGGAGCTGAAGCAGCTGATTCTGCCTGGCCCCAGCTGCATCCTTCCCACCCCTCAGCAATGCCACTGCTGGGTGGAGCAGAGGCCAGGGGAGCCCCAGGAGAGAGGGCAGAGATCGGCATCGCCCCTCAGTGATGCCAGGTCAGCATGTGGGGCTCTGCCCTGCATGGGACTCCAGGGAGGAAGGAATCTGTGGAGGAGTCTCCCTCAGGTCCCCCTCCACAGAGAGAAACCTAGGAGGTGCTGGGGGCCTGGGCATGAACCCAGCTGGTGAGTGGGTGCCTTTGTTTTAGATAAAAATGGCTATATGAGCTAAGCATAATAATCACTGTGGAACTGTTTGTCCCTGACAAAGACATGCAAACTTAAAACAGGACAAAACTAGTGTTATGGGGATGCTTATTCTTAAAGTGTATATGTATTAGGCTCATAGGATAAAAGCAGAGCTATGACACAAATAAATAGCATTTTTTATTCATGGAACTATATTAAGCATTAGCTTATTGTTCTATACTTTTTGGTAGAGCCCTGTCATTCTCCAAGTGAGTGCCCTTACCTGTTGTAACTTCACCTATGACTAGCATCTGGTCAAGGTGCTGTGCAAACACCCCAGGCTCCAAGGCAAGCCTGAGGAGCTGAGACACACAGCCTGCCAGAAGTGTCTTGCTCAGCAGCACCTGCAAGCCTCAAGCTCCAGGTGAGTACAGCTTACTCGGAGACCCAGAGGGTGATGAAGAAATAAATCTGTTCCCCATCATGAAGTTCATTGCACACTCTTCAACTGCAGAATTGCTGAACTTGGTTCTAATGGTTATAACAGCAATTTAGTGAGTGTAATGGGTTTATGGTTTATATGAACTGTGTGGAGCCAAAGAGTAGCTCAACTTCATATTGAGTTTGCAAAGCCTCACGCTTGAGGCTTGTCAGGCTTGCTCAGCCTGACCTTTTACTGGACCATCTGCAACTTGGTTTTATTTGTTTTAGCTGCAACAGCAACTCTTCTATTTGACCAAATGTCTATGGCTAGTTTACTTTTGGTTTATCTTTCTATAGTATGATCATATTCTTATATAGATAGTAGTACCAAGCAGTTACTTGCTGTAGAATGAGATAGAGCTGTCTGCTAATGTAATGAAATACAGATCTGGTATAATAGTAGCAGCTTTGAGACATGAAGACCAAGGATGTGGCATGAAGAAGTACAGGCATGAAGTGTTTAAGAGCATTTTGAGGCATAGACTTGACAGTGGAGACCTAATGGTTATAAACAACTCAGCCAGCTGAGCAGGGGGAAGCATATGCATGGCTCAGCCCAACTAAGTACAAAAAACCCAAACAACGAACAAAGAAACCTTGGAGAGAGCAGTGGTCTTGAGCTGGTTTCAACCCATGTATTTCTTCCTGAGAGCTGGGGATGCCTGGCATTGTGACAACAAGGATGCTCTAGAGAAGAGTAATGGGAAACACATTTATGTTCTTATTCAACTGCATATTGCAATTGTTATACTCAAAGTGTGATACATACTTGATTATAATTTATTATTATTTAAGCGCATTGCTAGAACACTAGGTTAATTCAAAATCCTGTACAATTTCACATGACTTCAAAGGAGCAAACATTATGTTAAGCATTAAACCTTCCACATGAGGAATATCTAAAAAAAAACACTGGTCAGAGGACTCCAACATGAAGTTAAGTGTGTGCAGCTGCACTAGCCCCTAATCTGACTTGTCTTGGCCATATTTACTCAGACACAGCTCACAAAGGGTTTCTCCTGTTCTAACCAGTCATCTCCTGCTTGCCCTATCCACTCTTAACATGTCTGAACCAAAACACCAGGGAAGACTAGGAGTAAAATTCAGGTAACTTCATATCTATTGGAATCATATCCTTCAGTTCTTATTTTCTTCTGCCATAGAATCTGTTGCGGTCCCTGCTCCTCAGCTTGCTGGGAATGCGAAGACATGGCAGGCTGTGAATGGTACCATCAAGCTTTGTCTTCTTATTTGTGTAGGTAGGCGTCAAGCCAGAGCTCTCCTGAATTCTTCAGAGAGCTAAGAGAGAGGGAGAGAGCACAAGAGGCTGCTTATTCAGGGTTACTCAGGAGAGCGTTGGTGGGGACAGGGGAAATGGGAGTTTGTGTGTGGATTTGTAAGAGAAGAACAAGCCAACTTTTGTTCTTAGGCTTCCAGTCCCTCCTACATCCTTCTGCAATGTTTTACCAATGTGGTGTTACTTACTGCACAATGTCTGCAAAAGCTGTGAGCAGCGGCTTACATTGGTACTCAATGCCGTGTTTGGCACACAAGGACTTCACCAGAGGAGCCACCTTCCAGTAGTTGTGTCTTGGCATTGTGGGGAATAGGCTGTGAAGAGAAGGCAGACGGATTTGCTTCCAGTGCTCCATCAGAAATACCACCTTTCACTTGTTCATATTCATTAGTACTTCCCAGGAATCACACAGCTCACACTGAGTTGGGTCTTCAGCTGCTCCTGGCTCTTCTTTACCCTTGGTGTGCTTTTAGCACAAGGAACTCATGAGACTTTCCTGCTTTCCCCTTCCATTATTTTCCACAGCTGTCTCTAGCATCTCTGAAGCAACATTTCTCTAAATTAAGTGATGCTATAAACTGGAAGAATTGGCTTCCCCCCCTCCTCTTCCTCCAGTAGTAACCATCTCCATAGCACAGAAAAGGAGATGAGCCCATCCTCCCATTGCATATCTCAGTCTCTAGACTGATAGTGTCAGTGGTCAGTACAGGTAGGCTTGAACTATTATGTCAGACTATAAATAGCGTGCCTTAAAACGTGCATTTTCACTAATGCTTCAGAGCTACTGCTTTGGATGGACCCTGTTGCTGTCCATATGGTTGCATAGATCCTGTGAGGTTCAATTTTCCCTAGTCATTCTCACCTTCCTATGGGTCCAGTGAAGGCTTTGAATTACATTATGATTATTTTTTAGGGTTTTCAGTCTTTTTAAAGACAAACTCATTGATGGCCCACATCTCTTTGTAGAATTCAGAGCAAAGACAAGTAGGGGAAAGAAATAAAAAAAACACACAACTATTTTTTTGAAAGAAGAGGGAAGAAAACCCTCTCTCAGGGTGTGTACTCACTGGTGTTCAATCTGGAAGTTCAGATGCCCAGTAAACCAGTCATTGAACAGAGACTGCTCAACATTGCATGTTGCCTGGAGCTGGAGGAGGGGAAAGGAAAGCAAAGTCAGTGCAGATTGGCGACTGCAGCCTCTCTCATTTGTCTAAAGAGCACAGTATGCTGTGCTACTCTACCCTGTTGTTTTCTTTTAGCCTAAGCTGAGCTACCTCAAGCCAGGGGTCATATTCCTCCTTCAGCTTTGTGGACCAGCAGAGGTACGTAGGCTGGCTAACATGGACCATGTTAAAACTAGGAGTTGGCTCTGTGCTCCTGTGAATGCATGTGAACAGTCAAAAGTTCCTCCTGTGTCTTCTCAAACCTATGTCTGCAGAAATAGCAGAGATGGCAGGGTACTTCTGTGGTGGTCAGCCTTTACTGCCCTACTCCAACAGGTGCCTCTGCAAAAAGGGGACACCACACTGGCATTCTACTCGTCCAAAATCGCTCAGCAAGAGCGGGACACAAGCTTCCATCTCTGCATAAGCAGAAAAGGTCCAAGAAAGAATGATGCAATATGTGGGGAGGTGGGTATGGTTAGGAAATAGAGCTGGAACCTGGCTTTGGTTTTAGATTGCCCGCAAGCGTGTCATCACTGTCCTCCTTTACTGCTACCATAACTGAATCCCATTATCCTATTAACCTTCACTTCCCAGTTGCCAACAGGATTTCACCGTTAATGCAATAGAGGACTTGCTTGTCTTATGGTTGGAATTTGTACCTGTATAACCACAATTCTTAAGAATGGAAAATATTTTACCTGAGTAGACACCCAGTCCAAATTGTTGTCATAGTAAATATCCATAGGGATATGGTTCATCTGTGAAACCCAGACAAACCAGCTGCTCTCCAGCATCCTGTGCAAGCAGACAAGAGGCCAGAATTCAGTACCAGGTAAGAAAGTCAATGATGAGCCAGACTTACAAACACACTGCTGAACACCAGCCTTGCTAATCCAGCACCTGAAGAACTTCCAAAACCTGGAAGTTTCATACTTCCTTAAGAAAACATTAAATAATCATGAGTTTCATATGAAACTGAGGTAGCCTGTTATTAATCTTGTTTTATCTGTAGCCAAGGACCAACTAATTAGAATCAGTAAAATGATCCAAGCGGAGATTTTATTGTCCGCTCAACCTAATGCTGCTGGATAATGCCTGGGTTTTTGCAAGCCCTGGCTAAGATGTGTCTGTTAAATGTTCTCTTTCTCTAACCAGTAGGAGACCCAACACCCAAAGCACTGAGTGAGACATGCTTGCCTCACGTAACAGTTTGGTCAGCACCCATGAGGTCTTTTTGCTGCCAGAGCCAGTGAGGCAACGTGAAACTTGAACTAGCAATTAAGCAGGAGAGTCTTAGATTAAATTTGTGGAATTAAAAAGCTAAGCAAAAATATGAGATGGTCATGGAGAACATGGAAAGATAAGCAAAGGCAGAGAAAGGCAGGCAGGCAGAGGTGGAAAGAATATGTAGAGGAAGGCTGAAGAACCTTCTAAAGGGATATCACCTGAATATAAAATAATATGCCAGGAGACTCTTTATTTCTAATAATGATCCATAAGTATAAAAGAATCTGATATAGAAGGTCAGCATCCAGGCCAAGTCCTACCAAAAACAGAGACAAGAAAAGAAAATCATTATAAATTACATTTGCTTAAGTCTTTTTCTAAGCTTCATGTTATATGTACAAAAGAACAATCTACATCTGTCTTCTGTAGTTTTTTTGCTAAATTGGATCATCTGGAGCAATCCAAGTTAACATAAGCTATAACACTGTCTTTCACAGCTTGCTGTAATAGAGATGAATCTGAGCATTCAGGCCTAGTAAGCAGATTAATATATTAGCAAGTGACTCTGCATTCAGAAACATGAGGCTTGATCAGATCATTGCCCAGGACTCCACAGCGCACTAAGCGCTAGACCAACGATCTCATTTTTGGCTGGAAGTTGTGTTACATATACAGGAAGACAGAACATGTAAGAGAAGGAAGAACGAAGCAGGTCTGGCTGCCTGGCCTAGGAAGCAACGCCAAGTATACGCACACTGCTGAGAAATCAAGGACAACAGTTCCTGTAAACCCACATCCTCCCGTTCCTGACCACTATTTGCTCCCCAAACCATAGGAGACAGCACCCTTCATCGTTCTGCAAATGAGGCAAAGCAGTACAAGCCAAACAGCCTGTTGCTTGTTTTCAGGCCTTTATCATCGAGCTGGGGAACATAAAGGGTTTAGCAGAAACTACGCGGAGCCACTGAAAACACTGCACCAAGCTGACTGTCGTATTAGCCTTAACTGAATGGCACAGTGTGACACAGCAGGGACTCAGCTCTGGGCAGAAGTTGGCCCCGTGTTCAGAAGAAGGGTTGAAGGCCCACAGCTGACCCCTCTTGGTTGCACAAGTAGCAGTACTTACCGCCCAATACCTTTTTGTGTATGCAATATAAAAGGTGTGGCAGTGGAAGTAGGTGGGAAACAGGAGCGGAGGAAGAGCTGTAAGGGAGAATTCATTGTCACTGGTAATGTCATGGACTGAATGGCAGATAAACTGGAAGCAAAGGATCCCTGAACGGCTACTCAATATGGAGAATATTCTGAGAAGCTTTAGGGCTGCAGGATTTTCTGGATGATATCAGTATGGACCAACGCAGACAAGCCATAAGCAATCTGGGAGCCTGCTGACCTCAAGAGGTAAAGCAGAGGTATGACAAGAAGCTCTCTGAATCTTGACTGGGGACAGTTCCTGCTCTTCAGCACGACAGCCTGCTACTGCTTATGTCAGCTGCCAACACAGGTATTACGGCCTTGCATTTCCTCGTGGAGAGCTATGACCACAGGTTCTTTTAGAAAAGAGTGAAAACAAAAAAAGGATGTGGAGAACCCTGAAAAATAAGGAGAACAAGACCCCATAAACTTAGTAATAATCTTGAGTACCACAGTAACCACTTTGCAAGAAAGCAACTGACTGATACTGGTTAGGATGCTATGCAGGGCTCTGAACAACCTGATCTAGCTGAGGGTGTCCCTGCTCACTGCAGGAGGGTTGGACTACACAACCTCTAAAGGTCCCTTCCAACCCAAACTATTCTATCATTCCATGATTTGTGCCTCTAAATATTTCTAGGTCTGTCCATTAATCCGAGAGTGCTCACAAATCCAAGATTTCATTTTAGGCTTCTAACCGAGGAACAGCCACAGAGTAGTATTTCGAGAAGTGGCTTCCACAGCCCCAAAGCATAGTTGGCTCCTCATTCAGTCGTTCAAAGCAGGGGAACAACAGGAATACATGCAAAATTGCTTCCCTACCAGGGATTTTTGGATTGCAAGAACTCAGACTCAGCCTTCCAAATGGACATCTCACTTGTCCTTAATAAAACAACAAAAACAAACCCACTATTATTTAAATTCGAATACTACTGAAGGATGTGGTATGACGTTGTACCTCAGAGTCACTGAGGAGGTCATGAAAGATCTGGGATAGGATCAGCTTAACTAGGCATCTCAGAGTTGCCTGAGACACGTGCACCTGAGCTAACCCTGCTAGTTCTGTCTAGCCACTTGAGACACCAGCCGCTGCTGGAGTGCGGTTCCTGCTGTCTGCAGAGGTCAAGGGGAAAAAGAAAGGTCAAATGAATCACACCTTGAAAGTGCCCATTTATGCTGGGTTTTAGGGTTCAAATTCATACTGTTGACTTTCCAGGCAAGCATCCTAAGCAGCAGACTTTAGACTACTCTGGAGAGATGCAAGAGGTGATACCTCCTTGTCCCATGTTGAAATTGTGCTGCTTTGCAAAAGGAACAAAGCTTCACTAAGATGGGAAGAAGAGCACAGGAGTGAGTCTAGAGGTCAGGGCACTAACAGTGGAGAAATTCTGAGTTTTTACTCTGCTGTTTACATACTTCGTTAGCCATACATTACACAGCTCTTGTAAACAGTCCCCGGAGCCTTCATCTCACTCTCCCGAGTAACTTCCTTAACTAGCGAGTTAAGAGTCTCTCTCCTTTTCTCTGTCTAAATAGGTGTAGACTTATGTTTACAAAGCAATACAGTTTTAAGATGACGTAGGATAAACATACCCCCATACTTTTTCTCCCCTGGAACAAACATAAGCCATTTGGCTAGAAATTCTCAAACCAAATGAATGTGTTTCAAGTCAAGAAACCCGACAGAAGCAGGTTTCAAGCACAGAAACCCAATCTCACATAGGCTCATCTGATAATTCAGGCTGGAAAGGACCCTCAGGATCTCAGAGGAATATCAGCTATAATGTCAGACCAGGTTACTCAGGGTTTTACCCAGTCAGGTCTTCAACACCTCCAAAAATCAGACGCAAACTGATTATTACGTTCTTTGATGTAGGCACCTCAGTTCTGCTGAAGTCCTGCAGGTCAAATTAAGATCTACAAACCCCGTTAGTACCCCTCGTTGTATTGCAGGAGAACAGAGATACTCACTGATGAAGAAGTATTTGTGTTGGTGGTTGTATGGCATGTATTTTTTCTTTTTGATCCCAAGCTGTGAAAAGAAACCACAAAGAATACTAAGGTAACTTGTTTTCCACTCTTTCTCCCCCAGAAGCACTCTTGCCACAACCCTCACTCCTGCTGTCTCCCCCTTGTCTACCTGTCCTCTTAGTTTACATACATAATATACCTTTTCTATAAGTCTTCATTCCATTAGTGTAAGGCTTCGATGCCTTACAGCTTTGTGAAGTCCTTCAAAGACAAACTGCTAAGCAAGCATGAGATTTCTCTAGTAGGGGAAAAATAAGTGATTCTTGGAAAGTAATTCTAGCTGTACTTATGCCAAGCCAAAACAGAGGTAACAGCCCATAAGAAAAACCCGTGTTGATATATTGTAGGAAGGAAACTGCTCTCACAGGTACCACCATTGTCTGGGTTGGAACAGAATGATGGAGTGAAAACTATACCAGGACATTTCATCCAATAAAAGATGGTGTGATCTGTAAGTTATGACAAAAATAATTTTGAAGATGGATAGAGGTGGATTTTAACTGCTGAATTTCCTTGGTTTTGTGTTCTTACCACATTCATAATTCATTTGGTGAAATATTAGATATTTCAAGGCTAAGTTCTATTATTGGTCCAAAATAGTCAGGTGTATTTTCTCTTTTCTCCGATTCTGTACATTTAAATGACAGTTTCACAATGGCAAAGGTCTTCCAAGGAGAACAATATTTCACTGCTGTAGCTACTCTGACAGGGTCTCAAGAACTGATGAAGTAGTACAGCAAAAGGGGTTCCGCATCGTCTTAGGTTGTTGCTCCTGGAAGCGGCCTAGAACTGAAGCACCCTATGTGGTCAAATGACTTCTCCCCACAAGAGGGACCCACCACCAACCAGTCCTACCGAGCTGCAGGAAGAGCCCTTGGTTTTCAGCGCTGCTGTGCTGGCTGCCTTTCTCAGCAAGGCTTCTGCTTCTCCTAGAAGGCATAGACATGCCAAAGCCACCTGCACCTCTGAGCCTCAGACATTAATATTAAGTAATTATCACAAGCCAACAGCAGACATGCTTTAGGGGCGTGTTTACAAGTTATCTAATAATCATTAATTACTGACTTGTTCTACTAGGTCATTAAGCTGCTATAAACATTAATAGTCTTTTTGCTGATGGATTTCTCACCCTACATATGATGCATGTACGTCATCTCTAATTTATTTACAACTACTTGTCAGCTGTTCAAGAAATTTTTAAAGGAACTTCATGTGACTGTGACCTGCTTACAAAGGCTGAAGAAAGTAGACACAGATGAAAGCAATCTTCAGGAACTGTCATCACATCTTAGTTTTAGGTTTTCACGGTACAGTGTGCTTTTTGTTGGCTAGGGTGTTCTTCCCAGCCCCTGCTACGTGAGCATACACACACACACTGACCTCCACAGAGAATTTCTTCCCCAAAGTAAACAAGAAGGGGTGCATATCAATATCAGGATCTTTCTGGAAGCAGTTGGGTTTGGCGTGGTGCCGGGAGTGCAGGAGAGTCCACCATTTGGCTGACGCCCCCTGTTTTAGTGAAGAACAAAACATGAGAAGTGCAATACTCTCAGAGCCAGAGTCTCTCAAGCAATTCCCTCCCTCACCCAACAATGAACACACCATCCTCCACAGAGCCTTCAGAACACATGTTTTTACAGGAAAGCCCATCACATCTAAGAACTTTTCCAGGGTCAGGTACTTACAATCAAATGGCACATCACAAACTTATGCAGCAAGTGGTTCCACTTGGTCTCCCTGAATACTGAAAGATGTCCTAAATCATGCTGCAACCATGAAGCCTGGACCTGGAATTGGAAAAAGAAAACACTGGGAGCTGAGGGAAAGGGGAATGGAGACCAGGACAGTGCCACTCCCATCTTTGCTTTGAAATATCACTATTTATTTCTTGGACAGTGCTCCAAAATCACAGCCAGAAAGGAACTATGAAATCCTAATATTCTTGGAGCTTCCCCTAGCATCTCTCTTACTGAAAGAATCCCAGACTAGGTTTAGCAGGAGCTCCCCACATCCAGAATGTCTTCTTTATATCTTCCATAAAGACATTCCAAATAGTGGTTGTTTTCTTATGACAAAGGAGAGCTATGCCAAGTAAGGAAGTGGGGGGCTACAAACTGCTGTAATATTATGTGTATGAAAGTTGATGCAAGTCTACGTGCACATGTCCATGTTGTGGACTTAGTTGCTTACCTGGGAAATGGTCAGCACCACCAGAGAGGCAATAAAGGGCATTAAGGATGTCCCAAAGTAGAAGAGAATGAGCCAAGCAGCCGTATCCAGCAGGAGGATGTGAGCGAGGTGCAGGAAGAAGAAGAGTTTATTTGGCTCCAGAAGTCCCATTTTCTCCACACTGGCACGCAATTCACGGAAGTCTTTCACCAGCATTTTCTGTGGGAAGCACAGGTGTTACATGTTCCTTGTTTCTAGAGTGCAGCACTGCAGCCTCAAAAGCTAAGGACCACTTTAATGGAGGAAAGAAAGAGCAAAGAAAGAAAGGCCAAATGGGCAAGAGCTGGACTTGCATGCTAGTAAACTTTATCGTTGCTCTCCTACAGCTTCTCTGTGTCTTTGCCTGATAAGGTACACAGAGCAGAGGAGCAAGCAGCTGCCATCGCAGAGCACGATGGCCGAACCCCCAACCCCTAAGACTATATCTTTGGTGCTTCTTCCATCACCTTCTTGGCAAGTAGCCTAGGGCTCAGATGAGAGTTGTGTCGAGTGAAAGGTGTACTGTACATGCATGAACATAGCATGCCATCTTGTGGGCACTGAGGAAGGAGGATAGATGAAGAAATGAGCATGGCACAGGTGCTAGACCAACTCATCTTTGGCTTTGCCAGCTCCGCAGATGCCTCCCAAACCTGACTCCTGCCTCCACACAACCCAACCCAAAGGAGCTTGCCAGCCTACTTTCTCAATCATTTTGGGGAAATTGACTTTGCATGGAGCCAGACTGCTCTGAATTGTGTTTTTATATCCAAGTTACATGGGGTCATGTGTCATCTCGTCCCCCTTCCGCATGCAGTGTGGGACTGTGCAAAGGAAAAGTCAGGACAGGCTAGATGGAACAGGGAAAAGATATCTTGGATAATGGGAAGCAATGAGGACCATGCAGCCCAGGGAATACTTGTACTCCAAGACTATTCCCATCCTGTTGTCTGTGCCCCTCTCATGAGGTTTCCTTTGACATCACAGATTGGCACTGAGAGAGTAACCATCAACAGTACTTCTGCGAATGACCTTGAGACTGGTGCAAGAAGGCTGTCCAAAAAGGCAATGCCAATACAGCCTGTGAAACTCAATTCAAGGCTAAAACTCTATCTTCAGTCTCTTCCTGCAACAGAAGTCAGTACAGCCTGAGAATTTGCTGTCAGCTGGAAAGAATTACTTAATGTTTGGTCAGCTCTTTCTCAAAGCAAGGGAAAGAAAAGGTGGTAGCTGTGGTATTAATGAGAGCAAAACAAGGCTCTGCTATTTACGTAGAGTTGCTGTGCTAAGGAGGAATCTTCAGAAATTTTATTCTCAACCACACAATATGTATCTAGACTAATATTCATGTATTGTTTCTGAGTAATAGCACAAAAAATTGTGACGAACCTGGATCCCTTTGTTCCAGGAGCTACGCTGATAACAGAAGAACAAGGTCTAATCTCAGACTATTTCCCTTTAATCTACCTTTGGTCTGATTTACAAGGATAGACTTACATTCTTAGTGGGCTCAATACTGGGTTGATCTGGTGCCAGCTCACCAATCTGCAGTGACTTCAAGTACTTGCTCACCAGCACCTTGTCAACATGGAACGCTACAAAGGCATCCTGCGAACACACAAAAGCAAAGGAAGAGGTAAGAAAAACAAATGCTGTGTTACTAACCTCAATCTGCTGGGCACAGCAAGACATTCACTATGGAGGAACCTCAGTAGCAAAGAGGTCTGGTTTACCTTTCTATCTCCTTAAGATTTTGTTGACTTTTTTCTTCCCGTGTTTATCCTATGCTCTTAAGTGAGCTCTTATTTCAGCTGGCAAATGGAAGAGGTCTGAATCCCGCTACTGCAATTACTACAGGTATGCAAGCTCCATAATACAGAATAGAATTAATCTCCATTGTATGCCTAAAGCAGGGTCTACTTCCCTTGCCTTTCGCCTTCCCGCTCTTCTCAACCCCAATATTAGTGACTTTTCCATCTTCCTGGTCATCCAGGTGCCCAAAAGGCCTTTCTTATCAGCAGACCAGAAACTATTTTGTCGTACAATTTGTCAAAAGAGAAAATTGCCCTTTAAGTCTGACCGCTTAAAATTAAAATGGCATTCCTCTTTATTCACCGGGTAGAGAACTCCACTGCCAAATTAACTAAGGAAGCATTTCATCAAGGACCAAGCGATACCAGACAACTTTCTATTTTTCTCTAGTACTTAGAAGTATTCAGAAGGAAATGACTGCGAGGACACAATTCACAGGCACAGGCCTGGTGTTACTGCTCTCTCAAAGATACAGTCATGAAGAAGCCATGGTGTGACAGCCTCTAGGCAGGGCTGGGGACAGAAAGGACAGGATGCAGAAAAGCAGAAGAGGAGACAACTGTGTTGACAGAGCACGATGGGGGTGGTGGGAGCCCTGAAGCACAGCTGAGCCTGAGCCGAGCTGTGAATTCAGTCTGTAGGAAAGGAAATTCCCCTGAAGGTTCTCCAACCATTGAAAACTGCTTTTGTACATCCATGCCTTCAACTTACTGATCTGCTTGCATCCCTGCTCTCGCACCATCTTTCACCCAATTCAATTTAGTCTTCCTAAACAGACCAGAATCAGTGCTTTACTGCGTTCCAGCCCCAGAGTTACTCCAGAACAAATGTTTATTAAGAACAGTTGTGTGACCAAAAAAAAAAGATAATCTCTTTGAGCAAACTGCTACAGAATTTCTGTCCTCTACTCCAAAATGATATAGGTTTGGGCAACTGCGTGACTAACACTGAGGCATATATGTAACATACAGCGGGTTTAAATACCATGCAAATAATTGCTGTCACTGATGAATCCAAACATCAGCAAGCAGTTTCCCTGCAAAATAATCTACTGCAAGTACCTGGCTATTTCATGATGTTGCAACACCAGATGTTTTTACAGTCACCAAAATTCAACCAAGTTTTGCCAAATTCAGCCAAAAATTCCAGTCTCAGGATTGTTGCTCCCACTTCCTGAGTCACCTCATTCCTTACCTCTGCTCTTCTATCCTTCGTGATAAAATACCAGAACAAAAAGCAGCAATAAAAGAACTCCAGAGTTTTGTGCAGTGTCACCCTTACTAATATTGTGGCATTAATTATACTCTGTTTTCCATCCCTCAGGTTCTTTTCTTACTAAGAGCCTTCCATATTTCTCATCCACTCCTAAGTTATCCTTCAAGGCTATATGCTCTTGGTGCAACCTTCCAGTCAAACTAAGATATTTGTTTTTCATGCTATACATCCAAAAGATTAAGCAATTGACCTATTCCAAGACACACAGACCTCACTAAAATCTTATGGAGTTTCTTAAGAAATGCTTCTTTCACTTCCTTTTCTGTCTGCCTCCCAGACTAAGAGCCTACTGAATTCACACTGTCTCATAAAACTGCTCTTAGTAACCAAGAGGAGTTTCTTACTTCACCCACAATGTCCTGGGAATATTCCCACTGCAACTCAGCGTGGATATAACCAAGTTTGCTCTAAACCAGATAATCCGGGTTCACACATAATCAGGCTGCACAGGAGAGCACAGAACTCCACACACAATAACTTATATGGGAGATCAGGGAACTATTTATCTCGGTTTTTTTCTTTCAGAATACACAGCAAGGAAGCAATCCCATTTGTGATGTTAAGTTACATCACACAGGTGTTGATTTACCACTATTTTCTACCCTTCCTGCGTACACCAGAAGGCAAGAACTTCAAGGAATTTGCCGAACGTTTTGGTGCGTGTTTTATCACAGGTTTCCATGGTGTTAAAATAGCAGACAGGCAAGGAAGCACGATGAGCAGAAGCCTTTTTGCAAGTCAGAACTGCTCACTTGCCAGCAGTTGGACAATTCTTAACTGATTCTTTCCATTTTGTTCACCTCAGGGCTCAGGAGGACCATATGCAATAACTACAGAGGCTTTTCTGGAAGACTGCTTGGGAAAGCACGCTGTCTTTGCGTTCCCAACACGTTAGGCCGGGCGGCATTTAGGAGGGATACTTTTCCCAAAGGTACGGTTCTGGAAGCAGCTGCTGCCGTTGCCACAGGGCCGATGCACTCGCCGCTTGTGGCTTCTTCCCCACCTTACCCTGGCTGCAGCAATCACTGCCGTTCAGGGCAGCTGCAGAAGCAAGATCCGCAGATAAGAGTAATCCTAAAGACTTTAGCTGGATAAACAATTACAGGCTGGTTGCCCCAGGGGCTAAACCGTTTTATTTGCCTATTTCCATAGCATGAGGCTGGAAAGGTTGCGCAGAGCGGCGACCCTCCGTACCCCCAGACCCCGCTGCTGCCTACCCCACCCCAGACCCCCCCCCAGTTCCCCCCGAAGCCACCTCCCAGGCTCCCGCTGGATGATGCTGGCCGGGTACCAGCCGCCTCCTCCTCCCCGCATCCCAAAGCGCGCCGGCAGCAAAAGCCCCCCCGCCCCATCCCCGTCCGTCCGTCGGTCCCGCCGCTCACCGTGGCGTCCTGCCCGGCGTGGCTGCCGATGAGCCGGGCCCCTCCCGGGTGCCTCCGGTAGAAGTGGCTGATGTCGTACACCTTCCTCTCGATCACCAGCCAGCGCTCCTGGGGCGGCGGCCCCCGCCCGCTCCGCTGCCCGATCTCCTCCCAGGTGAAGCGCCGCAGCGGCCGCCCCGCCTCGGAGCCCCCATCCCGCCCTTCACGCACCTCCCCGGCACCCCGCAGCGGTACCGCCATCCTCCTCCTCCTCTTTCCTCCCCTCTCTCCCTCCCGCCAAGGCATATAAGGGTGGGGCGCGCCCGGCCCGCCCCGGGCCCCCGCCCTCCTCCTCTGCCCATCCCGGGAGGTCGGCGGAGGGGCTTTGGGAAAGGCGAGTGATGCTGGCAAAGCCGCGGTGCCGAGCTCCTGCACAGGCTCCAGCAGCCCTGGGGTTCACCTTGTCCCGTGTTCCCCACCCCACCCCCCAAAAAAAAACACACCCGCTTTTTCACTGCCCCGGCTCCAGCAGCCGCAGTGCGATCCAGGGAGGCAAAGCACGGCAGGGCTACAGGTGAGGAGTATCCGACCGCCTAGGGTTTTTTCTCAGCTTGCTCATTCTGGTCCCAGGACAGGCTTACTGGGCTCTGACAGTCAGGGAAAACTTCACGTAAAATACTCCCCTGATCAACCCGTTGTTAACCAGAAAAATACTATCACTCTGCAGCTTAGTTTAGATGTTACAGTCCATTAAGCCCTTTGGACGAAACAGGAGTTACGCACGTTCTTATGCCCAATTAAAAAACCAAACAAACCATGGCAATCTCTTAAGAGCTCAGTATTATATTTAGAACCTGATGAAAACCCCATATTTCTGTATTTGCAGTCCCCCAGCCCGCACAGCAGGGCCCGGGCAGGGGGGAGGAGGCTTCCACGGTGCCCTTTACAGGGCCAGTCCGATTCTCAGAGCTCTGCACCTGATGCTTCTGTTTCCTTGGACAAGCCTGGGGTGGCACAAAATGTTATACCAGCTTCTGATGGTAGGTTGTGAAACTGCTTTTTCTTCCCCTCCAGCCTTCTCGTTTGTAAAATTACTGAGTAAACTATTGACCTGGGGGCTGCAGAAAATTAGTATTAATTGCAAAGCAACACCTGTTTTTCCTACCTTTCTAAACAGTCATAGCATTCACAGGATTTTCTCTTTTCAAAACAGACAACAAAGTCCTGAAAATATTAAAAAACCACGACAGGGTCAATGATTTCTTTATTTCATAGAAAAACATGTGTTAAAGCCCACATCAGCATCAACCCACATGGAGGAGCCCACAATTACGGCAGAGTTTTCAAAGCTGAAATTAATTTGAGTGACTATTTTTTGACAGTTTGCAGTATTTCATTTCAATTAATTCCTATACATTTGTAACATTGCTCACACATCTACTTGCATTTTTTTTTTAAATTTAATTTCAGTGCTTGTTTGCAGTGAGTAAAGTTCTCACTGGATAATAACTCTGCAGTCCATATTGCAAGTTAGAAGTTCTGATCCAAAGACCCATGAGAAACCTCATATAGTTATGACAGTTAAGTTGTTTAAACAGTGTTTATGGCTCTCCCCGTTCATAAGAAGGTGTGAAAAGACTAAAGCTGATATCTCAGCCCAGCTCCCAATGACAGCCGATGCAATGAGATGCCTTAAAAAGGAGTTTAATAGTCATTATCAGCAATCTGTTTCTTTGCTCCTCCCCTGTCATAGTAGGCAGTCAGGAAGCATCTTTTCCTTCTCGTTCCTGGGCTTTGCCATCCCTTAGGCTCATGTCTGGTACTTTTTTACAGAATGTGTTTTTATAACATTTGAGATAAGCCACCTCCAGTGCACCAGTACACACCTTCAGGAGTACAGCAGGACTGGTTCTTTTTAGCTTCCCTCCCACACTGAATACTCAACATTGAATATTCAGCAGAAAAGGAGGAAGAATTCAGCCTCCCTTGCCCTGTGTTCATACCTCCTTAGCTGCTTTTTCTGACCCTAAAATCTTGCACAAAGTTAAATATCTCCAACATCACTGTGAGTTTTCCTTTTCTTCTTTTTCTCCATTTTTCTGAGGATATCTAGGGCAATCCAGCAATACGCAAGAGAAGTAAGTTGGAATCCCCTTGATATTTTACCTTTTTGGTGAATCACAGGTTGCTGAGTGAAATATAAAATTGCCTTCTTTTCCTGTCCTCTTTCATGTGAACCTGCAGCTACCACTGGGTCAGTAAGCCAGGCAGGGAAAAGCTTTTTCCCCCCGAGGTTTTTAGAATACTAAGCACCCAGCTGCTCAGCGGCCCCCAGTAAGCTGCTTGACTGGGTGAAGGATGTGTGACTGCCACGGGTGAGGTTAAAAGAGCAAAACCAAAACCAGCTTCTGTGTATGATTCAGAAACTGGTGCCTGGGAATTTTAGGGAGAGTTATTTGGCAGCTCTGGGAACTTGGCGATTTCAGGACATAGGCAACAGCTTAGCCGAGGCCGTAGGTTTTAAGAACCACCCTCAAGTACCTAAAATGGTAGCCAGGCTGTTACATCCTTTCATGGATGTATGTCAAACCCTTGGATAACTGAAGCTTTAATTACTCAAGAATGAGCCACATAACCCATTCAGAGAAGGAACTGTTATGTGGGTTGTATGGCACCCATGACACGTCTACTCTATCAGCCTGTAGACATTGATAGAAACGCTAATAATAATAATTGCTATTGTATCGACCAGTATTTACAATGGAACAACACATTTGGTAACAAAGAGTTAATTCATCTGAACCACAGCTACTACATCAGGTTGCCAGCTACTCAGTGTTTTACTGAAACCCCCCATTAAGCTAAACTTAGGCATTTCCAGTATTGCAGCTCTCTGCTTTGATGTTTTGCAATCTGTCTTTTCACAATAAATATTCTCAGCTGCTAAAAAGATAAACATCCAGTTATGACTGGATATTTACCTGGTATCGCCTTGTTCTCTCACATACCCCACATTTTTCTGCTCTGTAAGCCATTCTTCCTTTCCTTGTATCAGGGTGAAGGGGACCAAACCTGCATTATGGTCCTTTCTGGAACTCTTGTGTTAATACATATGTCATCAAGCCTGCATGAAAACGAACAACAAAAAAACAACAACAAAAAAACCCCCAAGCCCCCAGAAACCCCCATTTGGGGCAGGGCTAAATGGATCTCGTATGCAGGTTAAAATCTGAACATTGATTGCTCTAAACTGAGCTGTTGCACCTCATAGGTGGTTAATATATTTGCTGACTCTGAAAGGAACTCTATTAGTTCCCTTTCTGCATGCCATGGATGTGGCAGATTCTTGAACACCAGAGAAATATTAGCTAGATGAATGACACCAAAGACATGGGGAGGTGAAGCACCTTCATATTTGTACAAGCAGGAGCTTTCTCTTCCCTGGTGGCAGGATAGAACAGAACAGAACAGAACAGAAGAGTTGAGTTGAGTGAGCTGAGTTGGAAGGGAGCTACAAATGTCACTAAGTCCAACCGCCCGACCACTTCAGGACCGACCAAAAAGTTAAAGCGTGTTATTAAGGGCACTGTCCAAATGCCCCTTAAACACTGACAGGCTTGGGGCATCGAGCACCTCTCCCGGAAGCCTGTTCCAGTGTTTGACCACCCTTTTGGTAAAGAAATGCTTCTTAATGTCCAGTCCAAACCTCCCATGATGTGGCTTTGAGCCATTCCCATGAGTCCTATCACTGGATCTCAGGGAGAAGAGCTCAGCACCTCCCTCCCCGCTTCCCCTCCTCAGGAAGCTGCCGAGAGCAATGAAGTCACCCCTCAGCCTCCTCTTCTCCAAACTAGACAAGCCCAGAGCCTTTAGCTGCTCCTCATAGGACATTCCTTCCAGCCCTTCCACCAGCTTTGTTGCCCTCCTCTGGATGTATTCAAGTTAAATTTCATGCCACTGACGATCACCCAGTGCTCCAGTCTATCTACATCCCTCTGCAAGGCCTTTAGACCCTTGAGAGAGTCAACAGCTCCTCCCAGTTTCGTATCATCACAAACTTGCTAATGTTGCTTTCAACCTGTGCACCCAGATCATTGATACACATATGGAGCAGAACCGGCCCTAGAACTGAGCCCTAAGGAACACTGCTGGTGACCAGTCGCCAGCCAACTGTAGCCCCAGTTGATGGGCCCTATTGATGTAGGATCACTAATCAACTGTAGGATCCTATCTAAGGATTTAAGGACCACTACCTATCTCCTTCTTCCATGATTTAGGGAACTTGACAGGATGGGGCCACGTACAATTTCGGGTGCCATGTGCATCTGGGAACAAGAATGCACGATCATATTTGATTCAGAAAGTCTCAGGTGTGCCAACATATGAGGTGGTATTACTGCAGCCTCCGTTAGCCTGCACAAATGCTGAAAAATTAGAGGTTTAATATTTCCACATGGAGTACAACCTGAATACCCACGGACTCCATAACCAGTTCCCATGTGTGGAAAATGTCCCAGTAAGTAATCCAAGGAGATTAGGGCTGTGTAGTGCCTGCATTCCTGCCTTGCTTTAGGCTCAGCGTGTCCCTATCTACATACACTATCTTGTGGCATAGGCTTGTTGTTTTAATCCTGGCAGAAGAGGCAACTGCCAATATATTTGCAACAATTTGCCTCTGAAAAACATTTTTAATTCTGGTGAATAGCAGGAAAGAAGGCAGGGTATTGATTTGCCTGATAAGCAGCAGATCAGACTCAATGTGCCTTCCTCTGCTGTTATGGACTGGTAGAAAATCAATGCAGTGGATTGCATAGGCTGGTCCTGTTGGTACTGTAACTCAGTAATATCATTTTAATGGGTTCCTCTTTCATTATGGTTGTGTGTGCAGCAGAAACACTTTCAGTAATAGACAATGCTATGAATTTCAACAACACGAGTAACTGAAGGATATGACCAGAGCAGCCAGCCACAAAACATGCCCCAAAATCTCCATAAACAGTGACCTCTGAAAACAGCACACACACACACAAAAAGAAAATAAAAAGGGAAAAAAAGAGTGTTAATTAGGCTGAGTAAGCCAGAGGGAAATATAAATAAACAGAATAAATCATGATTTACAAAAATGCAATACATAGGGGGAGAACGCATGTTATATCCATAAGTAATTATTTGCGACCTATAACTCCTGTTCCTTCTTTTTCTTTTCTCATTCCTCCTGCTCAAGTCGTGCAACACATTAGAGGGATGAGAAGTAGGATCAGTGCTACTTCTTGGAGTTTACAGCAACCAGCAGGAAAGACTGCCGTGTTAGGGACTTGAAAAGGTCCTAATGTTCTACTGAGGACTTCTGATGTGGGACCGTTCAGCCAGACTGGTGCTGTGGCTAAAACATTGTACTTTCCATGGGTCTGAAAGATTTTTGGATCTCCTGATGCACATGCCTGTAAAGCTTCATGCTAGTTGCCTATGCCTATAATATGCTTTAGTCTTTCTGCTCCTCCGCTGACTTCATTTCAAAGCATTACGAACCCAAGGTTGATATCAAGGATTTAAAACTACTAAAGAATGTCCCGAGGAGGCCACGGGGCTGGGGAAGGGTTTAGAGGGGAAACGGTACGAAGAGCGGCTGGAGTCCCTGGGTTTGTTCAGCTGGAGCAGAGGGGGCCGAGGGCAGCCTCATGGCGCTCTGCAGCTCCCTCCCGAGGGGAGGAGGGGGGGCAGGGCTGGTCTCTGCTCTCTGGTGACCAACGCCAGGCCCCGAGGGAACGGCAGGGAGATGTGCCAGGGGAGGGTTAGGCTGGGCATTAGGAGAAGGTCCTTCCCCCCGAGGGTGGTGGAGCCCTGGCACAGGCTCCCCAGGGAGGCATCACGGCACCAGCCTGGCGATGTTCCAGAAGCACCTGGCCAAGGCCCTCGGAGCCACGGTGTGAATTTGGGGTGTCCTGTGCAGGGACAGGAGCTGGGCTCGATGGTCCTTGTGGTCCCTCCCAGCTTAGGACATGCTATGATTCCATGATTCTATGGTCTATCAACAAGTATATCAGGATGCTGTCCACAACCTTTCAATATGTAAAAGGAGCTGATAAGAAATATGTAGAGAGACATTTTGCCAAGACCTCTAGTGACGGCAATGGTTTTAAACTGAAAGAGGGTAGATTTACATTGAACATAAGGAATAATTTTTTTATTGTAAGAGTGGTGAGGCAGTGGAACGGGTTGCCCAGAGAAATTGTGGATGCCCCAGCATTTTCATCAGCCATTGGTCAAGTTCGCAAATGTAGACAGCAATGGATTTGTGTAAAAGTATAACAGAAGATCTCTTAAACTTCTTATGGCTTTCAGGAAAGCTGATTCCAAGAACACTGCAAAAATCCAGAGAGGTGGCACACCATAAAAGATGAATCCATCTTTTTTGCTGCTGCTGCTCCATATTCCCCTCCAGTTCAAAACATTGCAATTGTTGCTTCCTGGGGCTACTTGGTGACCACGAACTCCCCCTTTTCTGCTACGAATTGAATATCATGTTTTAGAGAAGAGATCGCCAGTGACATGTAGCTTAATCCAAACACTTCCTCTAGAGCCATGCAGCAGAGTCGCATTGTTGGAGCAATAACAATGCTGGCAAGGAGCTTTAGTAAATCTTTAGAAATTCTTCACTGCGCTTTTTTCATGGTCTAGAAAAGACACAGGTGAGCAAGGCTGTGATAAATAGTGTCTTAGTGCAGCAGCTGATGTGGCACAGAGCCGATGCCAACCATATTCTTGCCAGATGTTCCCCACTATTTGGGTGTGCTCCGCTAGTTAACTAGCACCGTGTTGAGAGGTCCTCTTGATAACGACACAATAAAGAGGGTTCCTGTTTGTGCTACTTTGCAGAAATTTCTGGAAGATTAAATAATGTAACCCAGTGGAGGTCAGTAAAGAGGCAAAGAATGTGTGAAAAAGCTGGAAGTTCAGAGGAAAAAACCCACTGTATTCTGACGGAAAGATTTCTTACGCTCATGCCTAGAAGCTTGCGGCTGCACACCACCCGGGATGGTCACATAAACAGTTGTGCTATGGCTGCTGGCTTTGCATGGGATACCTATGCTGAAACAGAGCTCTAAAGGTTTACGGTATGAATGGAAGAGTGGCGGTGACAGAATTGGATCCTTCATCTTCATGTGACGTAACATCTTCTTTCACAATAACAGATCTTATCTACTGCCCGCCAAAAAGCATCAGTGTATGACTCAAGATTTGCAGCACAGACTTGCTGAATAGAAAGAGTGATATAATCTCTTCTCTCTCATTCCGTGTTACACCCTTTTTGGCTAGTACAGCTGATTATGCCCTGTTTTGGTTATGACTGCACCTGCAATCATGGGGTGGGTGCCTTAACCCCTTGAAGAAATTATGGAAGCATTCTCCCACCAACTTTTCCTCACTTTTAACAACTTGAACTCGTAAGAAAACCTTGCATTATTCCCATTTACTTCATGGCGTCTTGCTTGGCAAAGCACCAGCTCGCCATACTTCTGTCTAAATCAAATTCAGTGCTGAAGTGGCTCTAACTACGTGGCTCTGCACATCTGAACAAGGCAAGTAAGAATGTCAAGATGAAGGAGAAGCTCCCCAGAGCCGTGGCAACTCAAAAGTCATTTGAGCCAAGCTATGAATACTACGTCACAATAGGGAAGAGAAGAACTTGAATAAAATACATGAAGAATGTACATTCTTTGTGGCATGGTGGTTTGTGGGAACCGTTACTGCATGTTGCAGTGGGGAAGGATAGCTCATTCAGCACCCAAACGCTCTGACTTAAATTTTCCAAGTTTCTCTCCAGCTCAGGCAGCACAGCAAAGGGAACAGGCGTTCACCTAACACTCTGCTTCCTGGGCTACATTAACATGGAGGAACTTCTGGTACCATTAATAGGATAAATGGAAGATAAGCTGAGAAAGAGGCTGGGTACAGAAGTTGGAAATGTCTGTACTCAGGTGCTTAAAGTTGCTGCGTAACGGGAGAGGTTTTGTAACATTAATGGGGAAGTGATTTCCCTTATCAGCCTTGCTTTTCACACCTTGAACTTTACGGGGCATGACAGCAATTACCTCGCTAATACAACAGAGGACAGAAAGGGAAAACATAATAAAGAATCACATACCACCTCTACTCAAACATACACATAAAATTAAGTGCATGATCACTTACTCCCACAGGAAGAATTACTCTCTTATTAGACAAGAAGGAGGAAATTCGGCAACCGAAAGCTCTATCAGTCTATATAACTTTCCCCGGAGTTATCCTGTTCCACTCAGAGTAGCTGTTCTACAAACTCAAACACCGGAAAATCAGGAAATAGTTAAAGTATTTCAAACTCAGCCATGTGAAGGACTGAAAACAGAGGTAAGTTATGCCCAGATCTTTACATTACGCGAATGACGTCCTGACCTACCGGTCCCTCTCTTTCTCTGTCTCCTGCTATGCACAAAGACAGTCTTACTTTGTTTTAGAATTGCAGTGAACAGAATTTGTCTACATTTTCCCTGCAAGGACAAATGTTTAGGTCTAGACTCATCAAACGGAACTTTAAGTGTCTAACTTCAGTTAACTGCCTATGTTAAGAGGCCAGTTAGACTCTTCCTGGCCAGTGCAAAGAGACATAAACTTTGTGTGGATGATTCAATTTATGTGACCGTAACTTACCCCATACAGATTACTACACTGTCTCAAAATTTAGATCCTTTTAGTCTCTTGGCCGGGATCCCGTCACGACTCTTTCACCTCGCTACCATCAAATGCGAAGATCAAACAAGAACTGCTTTATTCCTGGTAATCTCCACATCAAGAGAATCCCTGTTTCCTGCTAATTGATATAATCTATGCAAACCAGCACAAATAAGAGTTTTGGCTGAGTATTTGAAAATGTACATGTAACACTGTCCTCTGCACACAAAAGGGTCAGAGAGAGGCTGAAATCCCATTGAAAGTCTGGGCTCTTCCAGATAATCCTGTGTCACAGCATTGCTAGACTGGCCTCTCACCATCCAGTTCACCAGCTGCTTACATGTTAGGTGCACCTGCAATATTCCTGGCTGATTTCCACTTCACATTGCCAATCTGTGAGGGAGAGAGGGATTAATATTCCATACTTAATTTCTTAGTCCTTGATTTTAGAAATAAGTCATGACCATAATTACTTCCTTTCCCAATCACCAGAGGGTGACATTCTGATGAAGATAGGATTTGGAACAGGACAGAGAAACAGCCTAGCAACTCCAAATATGTTTTAGCAAAAGCAACAAAAGGCGTTGGAATTATGAAAGGAAAGGAACAAAACTAATCTCAGATTATGTGGTATAGAAGGTGAAACACGGACCTCACTGGTGCTGGAAAATCAGCAGAGAGGCTTCCTAATTGTAGTGGTTGTGTTGCCATCACACCAGTGGCGAGGATGGAGAAGTGCAGAAAACCCTGGAATCCCTCATGTTCTTAAAGCAAATCTCGAGAGAAACTTGTGAGAGTGTCCACAGTAACTGCACATATTCTCCTGGAAAGGAAGAGAAAGAGAGAGGCATTCTTTACGTAGATGCCACTGCACCCCCCCTGCTTCCTATCCAGGGCGAATGTCAAGGGATGAAGCAGCACAATGTTTGTAAGCCAGCAATGATTTCTTGCACATGAAGCTTATAGACTGTGTCCACACTTGAGAGACTCACAGATATCATTTATAGAAAGCTTCGCCCATGCTAATATTTGGAGAAAACTTGTTATTGCAACTTGCCTCGTAAGATAAAGATCCACCCAGCCTTCCCATCTGAGGTATGTCAACAGGTACAGACAGGTCCCATCAAATACTAGGTGAAAACACATTACACAACACTATAAATTATCTTCTTGAGAAGTCACGTCTGTAACAATATGGGCATAACTTGTGCTTCTTTCACTAGGTCTCGTGAAAAGTACTTCCTCTCTTTAAGCTCTACATCAGTGAGAGCAAACGTAGTATTTCTTTGTACCTACCAGGCTCCTACAAAGAACAGCCAAAAATCATATTGTTCTACAGAATTTAAATACATGTATATAAATTACAGCCGTATTGGTTCCTGACTCTTCACTTGGAGAAAAATACTGGATACATCACCTGAAAATTTGTGAGGTTCTTTTAGCTTCCATTCATATGATCAACACAGCATTTCTCCAGTCTACCAGGGAGCCCTCCCTCTTTAGTTTTGGATTAATCTTTTGCACAATCATCTAGAAGAGATTTCCCCAGTCTTGTACAAGACCACTCATTTTTTTCTTTCACTACTGATAATTCCTTGACTGATATAAGTTTGATTTGTTCTTTTTCAGAGGTGCACCACAGCATTGGCTTGTAGGCATCGTTGTTTTCCCATGGCTTTCCCCCACCTTCTTCCTTGTAGGTGATTATCAGACGGTAGCACTGTCCCTCTCAGGACATCGTTAATGAAAACAGCACTTAGGATCTTACTCCAGGATCTGGAAATTTATTGTATTCTTTCTCAGCCTTTGAATTCCCATGTGATCCTAGCCAGATCACGTTAGGGTCATAGAGCATCTCAAGTTGGAAGGAACCTGTAAGGATCATCGAGTCCAGCTCTTCTCTGTTGACAGAGAAAAACCCAGTGCCCATGTACACATACCCTAGACACTCTACATGAACAAGAATGAGTTATCTTGTGTAAGGCTGAGTTCATATCGCTCTAGACTTAATTCTTTCAGGTAATTCAGGCATTGGAAGCAGTAGAGCCACATGACATTTTCCTGGGCTAATATAGCCAATATGGCAGCACTGCAAAGACATTTTTAAAAAAAGGCATATTAAAGTTTACTTACACTAAAGGGTGCTCAGCCAGTGTACACAGGATACTGAAAGTGCAGACCGTATAAAAGAGTACTTTTAATCTGAGCTTCCTTTGCTGTTTGTGACTGACTAATACAGAAACAGAATGACCTGAAGATGAAGGATGGGAAAATGTGGCTACAAAATCATAACAAAAATAGAGGGAGTCTTAAACATAGTAGCAGGTAAACATAAAGATTTTTCACTTGTCTTTATTTCACTATATTGCAAGTGGATTATTTCCTGTAAGAAACTAACTTCTTTTTATCATCTACAGGTTTAAGGATTATGCTGTATGGTGGTACAGATAAAGAAAGTGCTTCATGGCATCTCTCTGTCTCAAAAAAGGATGATGTGAGCATCATAATAGTTCAGATACAGTGAACGAGTTCATTCACTTAGCTGTAGCTGTCTAGAAATGCATAATCTAAATGATTTATTTATTCTTCCTCTATAATCATTTGAGAAAAACGGACAGCATAAATTACCTCTAGAGGTGGCTGTCTCGCTTCATTGACAAGAGAACCTAGACTCTAGCTTAGACTGAATGCTTAACCTCATAAAGCTAGGCAAGATGAATCCTATTTAATGAGTCCTTCAGCGTCAGGGTTGACAATGTTCATTTTCTGAACAGTCATTGTTGGAGGCAGTACAAGTTTAAGATTTCAAGAAAATGGAAGCACTTGAGATCTACTCAGATTTTCTTTGTATTCCTTCCATTTGCTATGGACAGTGACCAACTTACCTCTTCATCTTCTCTTTCATAAGTGAAATAACAGAGTTCTTTAAGGAATTGTACTTTCACCACCTTTTCCTTTTTTTTTTTTTAATGATTGAAACAAATTTCAGAAAAAATCTGAAGAAGTAATGGAACTAGGAAATCAAACAATTAAAATCACCTTTTGCAGAATTACTCTCTTACAATTATCTCTTACAATTACCGATGCGCATTCACTATCCCTCACCTTCATTAATGACTCTACATGCTTTTTCTTTATTCTCCCCAAGGGAGGCAGAGTATTAAAATCACGGTCAAGTTATTCAAGCAATCTCAACCGAGAATTGGCACGTTGCTTAGAATTGTCTTACAAAACCCTGGACACCCACTCACTCTGTGAGAACAATTCAGTCACTTTTATTTGAGGGAAACGAGGGGGAGCAAAGCAGGGCAATACAATTCATCTGTCAGTTAGGAACCTTTATCAGGATTAAAAGGGAGGACCTGAATTTTGTAGCTGGACCAGTTCCTTGCACAACCTGTGCCTAGTGCCTACTAGGTTACTTAATTGCCTTGTTTCACCTGAAGGGACTGGATCCACATTCCATCACAACACATCCTTTCTTTCAGGATCGTCTTTCTTCTGCTTCCCCACTAAGGGGAAAGAAGCAGGAACGAGAAGTTAATGCTAGCTCTTATGTTAGCCAAACCACACAAACCATTCTTCTTGCCAAACAGAATTTATCAGGTTAACAGAGACTTTGGCGTGCAGTTGCATTGGGAAATGTAAATTTGTATAGATAGCATAGGAATAGGATGCACATTAATTTACTTCATGTCCCCAGGCCCAGAAGTGCAGCTAGCTCTGGAAATCACATGGATTTATGAACTGCAACTTCAGTGTTGTAAAACATGGCTCCAGTCAAACAATCCATGCCATGTAAATCACAGACAAGTCACCCTCGTCTGTGCCTTGGAGTATGTGTAACAATAATCAGTATGTACTGAAAGCTTTTTACACATTGATAAAGAATCATAAAACTAATTATATAATTATAGTTCCTTTATAGCAGAAGTGTAGTGGTCCAACATGCAAAGAACAGGTAGTATAAGTCAATTAACCAATATGAGTGTGTTAAGTAGTTGAGTGTAGATAAGTGAATGTAGATAAGAGGGTTATTATATTAGAAACATCTTCTTCCCTGTGCGGGTGCCAGAGCAGGGGCACAGGCTGCCCAGAGGGGCTGTGGGGTCCCTTCCCTGGAGACATTCACCCCCCGCCTGGACGCGGCCCTGTGCCCCTGCTCTGGGGGTGCCGGCTCCAGCAGGGGGTGGGACGGGGTGAGCTCCAGAGGACCCTTCCAACCCCCGCCATTCTGGGATTCTGTGATATAAGGGCAGGAAATGGTCATATGTTGTTGCTCATCCTCAGGGGCAAAATAAGCAGTTGCACATTGTTCTGTTAAGCTTGAAGTTTTCTGTGTCCCTCTCACCTATAATCAAAGTTTCTTATTTTTCAAATGGAACTTTTGCCTTCCCCAAAACCAATTTTTAAAGAATCTATAAGGTTAAAATTAATAATTCTATCTATAAACATAATTGAAGGTAGCAAAACCATTTTCAGCCCCTTTGTTTCTGTTTGCTTATTTCAGACTGATATAGGAGGCTCTGTGCATACTCCTCGTACTGTCCTCAGCCAGTCCCAGCCACTTCCTCCCTCCTTTCAGTCCTGTCCCCTTTTCCTTCCCCCTCTCTAAGCCCAGTTATCTGCAATGCTTTTTGTGAGGCCTGAAGAGCCCAAGGATGCGGTAGACCAAGGGTACCGACCAGACAGAGGGGAATGAATAGTCTTGGGATTACTACCTAAGGAGGACTGCATGGTCCCTAAAGTTTGCAGACAGTTTCTAATCCACCACACATAGTCCAAGAGGGCCAGATAATCCCTGGAGTTCAGAGAAACCAGGTTTGGACCAGGTGACAAGAGGACTTAGGCCTTGAGCACAAACAGGGTATTATGTTCTGAGAGGTCCAGGACAGGTACCATGTGCCAGGGAAACCCATAGCTCTATCCATATCACCGCACCATAGGACACTTCCACAGCCCGCGTTTGGAGACATGCCGCAGGGATTATCCAGGCATGCACCAATTTCCTTCTGTAGCCTTGTTTTCATGAAGGGCACCCTGCCTGTGCAGACCCAAGTGCTAGCAGAACGCAGAAAACCCTTGATCAGGATGGCTGCCCCCTCTATGGATGCCTGTAGGACATGGGACCTTAGGACACAGGTTGAAATGCAAAGACAGAGTCTATAAGAACCTGAAACCTGACAATGACCCAGTCGTCAGTGTGTTGTTCAAAAGTTTGAAAGTTTTCGCTTCCAAATTCAAGCTCTCTGGATGTGAAGAAAATCGTGAAATGAAGCAAGCGTGTAAGTACTGCAGTCCTCAGCAGCGTGAAACATTGAGGCGTTTTCCCTCAGCGCTAAACGTTCGGGAACATATTTGAACCATCACAGTTACAAAAATGTCTACTGCAAAAGTAACTGAGCACGTAGGACAGTGTATACAGTAAATAGAATCTAGTCTTAGAATCAGCAATGTACAAGTTAGAGCTGCTATTAGACTGTTATCAGCAGTTTCATACCTACTATGGTAAAAATTTTATTTCATGGGTGTGCTGCCAGGGCCCTTATGGCATCAGGGGAGGTTTAGGTTGGGTATTAGGGAAAATGCCTTCCCTGCCAGAGCGGTCAGGCCCTGGCACAGGCTGCCCAGAGAGGTGGGGGAGTCACCGTCCCTGGGGGGGTTCAAACACCGTGTAGATGTGGCACTTTGGGACGTGGTTTAGGAGGCCTGGGGGTGTTGGGTTGGCGGTTGGACTTGATGGTCTTAGAGGTCTTTTCCAACCTTAATATTCTATGATTCTATGATAAAGTTTAAATGCAAGCTATTCTACCGCAGTTTACGCTTAGCTCTCTACCTACAATATTCGGAACACGGGATGGAAAGTTTGACAGGTCTCAAACAGTCATTTGAAAAAAGATTCATAAATTCTGACAAAAACTATCGTATTTTCTTGCACAATCCCTGCATAACTCCCATGGATCAACTGCGCAGGACTTTAATTTTCTTTTCTGATGTCATCAGATCAGTTAGCTCGAGAATCTAATTATTTGATGTAGATACTCAGTTGCTCAAAGTCTAAGAACCTGCTCTCACTTATGATTATTTATGATTACCAGATTATTTCATGCTTGCTTGTTTTTGTTAGAAGGTTATTTGATGCTCTTCATTTAAAGCTGACCTGTATTGTTGAAAGAGAAATTGGCAAAAGTACAGGAATTTAACTATTCCCAGTTTGTCTTAATTCAGCTTTTACAAATTATGGGTCAGCAAAGGGTAACAAAGAGAAACTGTTCACAGGACTTTTTTCAGAGTACACATAATTTAAAATTGCCTGAGCAAAACTGAAGCTAAAAAGGATTTGGTAAAAAAAACACAAAAAGCATCCTTAAAAGATAAAAAATGTTACAACTAAGGCAGATAAAGCAGCTACTGAGGTAAGAAAAAGTATTGCCCAGACTCAAAAAAGGAGCTGGAAAAATTATAATGCCTGAAAAGAACAAAGAACAGGTAAACAATGTGGACTTAAGGAGGTGAATTTTAATGCACCTCTGAAGTACCCCATCTCCCAGTTCCTGAGGTTCCCCGGACAGCGGCCATACGGAGAGAAGGGATGCTGTGCAATTTCTTGTAAATACTTGGGGAGAAACAACATATACATAAAAGAACCCAGTTTGTCCTCATCCTTGTCTGCATCCCTTTTCCGTTGCCAGCAAAGACTCATGGACTAACGGATGTTATGACCTGCATAACTTGCATCAGAGCCTATAGCAAGTCCTTCACTGAATTTCAGGCACAGGCCCGCAGCCCATTTCTTTTCAGGTCTACATCCTTGAACTGATGGATCAAGAGCTCTCTCCTAGCTGAGACTAGCTCACTGAGGCACAGCCCCTAGATCTTTATTTGGGTTTGTGGCTCACTGGTACAGAGGGTAACTAGACAGAATACTTTTTTATTCTGTCTATAGACACCAGGTTCTAGTATGATATTTTCTTTAGGTGGACCATGATCCACCCAGAGGATTAATCCTGGGAGGAAATCGATTGCATTTTAAAACCACATATCCTAAGTGTTTTGTGCCAGCCCAGCGTGACGGATATTAGTGGACATCAGGCAAGCATAGCATTTTACTTCTCTTAATTACTCCTAATCCTTGATTAGACAAACAGAGTCCTTGGACTATGCCTGTGGAATACTTCTGAAACTCCAAGTGGAGTACTAATTGTTTAATCCTAGCCCTGAGCAGCTGCTAGTTGCTTATATACTGATTGCTCACAGATTATAAACCTAAGGAGGTGGCAGTGCCGGACACACAAGCCACTCCACAATATACTGGCCGGCGCAATGCTGCAAGTGCTGTCTTTTGGACATGAAACATAAAGCTTGACAGCAGCTGAGATTACGCCTGGGAGATCTGGGTCTTGAAATATGTCCTTCTGTATGGCAGGATCTCCCAGTGTCCTGGGACAAAAGGCTATGGGCAACGTAATTAAATTAATTTGAAACTAAAGGGATTGTATCAGAAACCTAATGCAAATTCATTTCCTTTTGAAGGGGGCATACTGGGCTTTGTGAGCTGCAGATCGAGGCAAAGGAATGAGCTTCATTAGCCTAGGCTGTTGGAGTCAATCCCAACCACCTCTAGCGTGTCACAGGATATCAGATGAAGCAAGCTGAAGACTAATCCTAGGCCATGATACCACATCCCTTCTCTCCATAAACTGCCCCTAGACATAACCTATTTAGGAGAGAGCTGAAAAACTTATGCTATTTCTAATGCCTTTGTATTTATCCCAAGACACTGACCTATGTTGTTTTCTTTTGGGATGCGTTGTCAGTGGTGGTATCTGCACTTGCTATTCTATCGCGAGCCTCGCAGTTCTGGGTATTTTTCTTGACAGTTCTGGTCACACCAGTTACAAAAGTTTTTTTAAAAATTATCCTGTATTCATGGAGTAGAGAGAAGAAGGGGGAAATGTGCCTTATGCTTCCTCAGAAACACTTACCACTTTGACTTCTGTGCGTAAGAGTAACTCCGAAACTGGTGGGTGGTGGGAGAAGGTTTTCTTGGGACAGGCAGGGGCAGGAGAGGGGAAAATAATGTATTTCCTTTTAAGTTGTTAAAATGTTCTTTTAATTTTTAAAATATTGTTGGTATTTGTAGGGTTTTGATAGGAACATCCCTGCGTTTCCACAACATTCATGAGCCAGCTTGAAACAGGTTAAGAAATTACAGTTTTACCACCTCAGCCCTGAAAGCAAACACCCACTGCAGTCACTGTGATGGTGCCAATAGTTTTCCAGTGTGGACCAGGTTTTGATGCCCTGTGAGCATCACACCTTAAGGAATCTATGGACCCAAACATGACCCAGCCCCTTGTCACCTCACCCTTTACTTCCTATTCTCCTCTCCTCAACCAGGACCTTGATGTAAGTACCCATACACAGAATTTCTATACAGAGCTTTTAAAATATTCACCTCTTTTTTTCCAAGGCAGGTGCAGAGCTTACACGTAGCAATTAGTTGTGGAAAGTGGATAGAAAATGATCATGAACCCTCAAGAATTCACACTTATGACCTGAGCTACTTCTGTATTTGCTGCACTAACTCATTATCCAGATGGAGCCTTCAGGTAGGCTGCATTGCAGATACTAAAGTAATGCAATCTTGCAGGGGACATTAAAACAGGGCAACTGGGGAGTGTCCTGAGCAAGCCACAGGTCAAAAGGATGAGATCTTACTGCCTTGGTTGGACATGAGAGAAAAGGACTGGTTTCTTTGCTCTTTTCTCTCCTGTTTCATTTGAAAAATAAATCACAGCTAGTACGTCACAAATATCCGCTTGAGATTTTTTAGCTTGGTTTTCCAAGAAAATTAGATTTACCAGGTGTCTACCTGTTTCTCAGATCACTTTTCCTCTCAGCCAAGAGCTTTTGAACTTACTGGGACCTCTACACCATTACAAATTTGATTAAAATAAGCCAAGACAAAGTTCCTACAAGTTTGTATAAACTGACAGCTGGTTCCAAAAGTTCGTTCAGGTGTCTCCACTGAGGGCCCAGCGATTATGAGACAGAGAAACTAAAAACCATTGAAAAAAATATAAAGAAAAAACCTTTCCACTGGAACTTGCAGTTAAGGAAAATAAAGCTACGAGAAGCTAGGCACTGTTACTTAGACTCAAACTCCATACTCCAAACACTGTGATGTCTCTTGAGACTTCTGTTAACTTTCTTCGCATGTTGGGCTGGAGTAATATCCTTGCTTGTAGATTTATTTGAATTTGAAAAGGCACAGAATAACTAAATATTGACCTTGGCTAGGCTAAGCCTTTGTCAGTGTCTCGCTGACTACTGCAGTTTTAGGTCAAGATTTTACTGTCAGACCAAATCCCTTTCCACTTTTTCCAAGATGTATTGAAAGAAGAGGCTACTTGTGTAAGAGGCCATGTAGCTGTTCCTATACTCCATTTCTTGGAGAAGAGTTTTTGGAGGAGTCTTGTGCAGGAGGCGACTCAAGGACTCTGACCTGTCATCTAGACCCTGTGTCTTCCCCCCTCAGAAAATGAGCTGGTAGCAAAGGACACCTTCCGTGTTTACAAAAATAGTTTCCTCAAAGATGACATGTGTCCTCCTGCACACTAGCAAACTCCTTACAGTACCCAAAGCTATGCAAAAAAAAAAAAGAAGGTGCTAGAGAAACATGCCTGTTGCTTGCACCTTTCTCCACACCATGTTGAAAAGCAACATTAATTGCAAGTGAGGTGAGAATGCTGAACCGCCTTGTTCAGTCTTGCAGGCAAGGAAGGTGTGTAGGCAAGTGTCTGCCAAGTTCTCTAGTTTATAAGCAAGCCCTCACGGTTTGTTGGAAAAACATGTGAGTCAAATTCATTCAAAGAACAAGATGCAGAGCAGTCAGGACACGGAAAAAACTGCAGCAAGGCACTATTATTGAACGTCACGCCGTGAATTTCCACATGGACAACTGTGCTTGTAGAGGTGCTGGAATGGCTGCTCTAAGTACACAGGTTTTGGCTTAAAGTTGTGAATTTTAAGTCCCATGTAGTCCTGGCTTCCAAATACGCCGCTATTACCAATTAACCCACAAACGATGTTAGTTTTTTCATCTCATCTTTTCTCACTTTCATGAGCTACTTTCAAACTGGTATTTACCAGTGGTCACAGCTAGCGCCATACCCAGCATGTGGGCTACCCACTCCCCACTGCGGGGTTTGTAACTTGTCCATTGCCCGGGGGAAAGAGAGCTGTCAGTGTTTTTCGTCAAAGCCTTTTAGCAAAATTCTGAAAGAATGATTTTTTTTTATGGCTTTCAGTCAGTTGTGCTTTCTAAAAACAAGTAACATAGAATTTGGCTTTCTGTAGTCTGCATTTTCTTAGGCTGGGAATCAGAGGCTGTCAAAGATTTTTCTGTTGTCTATTTAGATGAGTTTATTACAGCTATTGGCTGCAAAGTTCCTTACTTCCTAAGAAGAGTGATAACAATGTGTAATACAGCAACAATTTTTAAAAGTCTGTAGCCTGGTGTGGCTTTTACTTTTGGTTGTGCATGGTTTTGTTTATTGCTGAAAGGATACCAGAGATCAAAGGCACCTGGTAAGCAAGCTGAAGCTTTGCTCGTAAGTCCATCAGTCTCAAAGAATGTTGTGCTGGTCCTCCGTGGGCATAAGATTTTTCATATAACCGCCAGAGGATGAGGTTCTCTTTCACCCATGGGAGGGGGTTCCCTGAGAAGAAAAGCCCATAACTCTTTCCGGAGCCTTTCCCTGTAATTCCTTATATTTCCCTGAAAATCCTTATATTTCAGCTATATTTCTGATGTTTGTTGGCTTCCTGCTCTCGAACAATACCATACTCTCTTGCTGAAGAAAATTTGGGTTCTTTTACACACAGGCCTGTGCCTGGATTGACTAGCTCCAGCTGCATACCTGTGTGCTACAAATTAATCGTTACAATCTCACCGCCTTTTTGTTTTCAAATGCACCTAATACAAATGATAATAGTAGTAATCCAGGAGAAAGACGTTAAGGTTTTTTATATTGCCATTACACTTCTTTGGATACCATTTCCGTGTTATGCCCGCAGGACTTCAGTGTGGGAGCACTGTGTTGTAGGATCAGCTATTATCAGGCAAAACTGCATTCTGTCTTTGTCCTGGCTGAACAATGCTGGCTGGCATTAAGAGTCTCCAAAACCACAGCTGAAGTCCTGAAAGGCCAGGGATGCTCTAAGGCATCTGTCTTGAACACAGCTATTCCAGTCTCAGCAGCAAACAGGGAGGAAATCTTATGAAGAAAAGGAAAAAGGTGTCCATTTCTAGGTGTAACAGCGAGGCTCTACCACAAGGAGGCAAACTTGGACTATTTTTCCTAATCCTTTCCTATTTTTCTCCTTGAGAGAGGCTGTACCTCTAAATGGATTGCCTATAGAAATCCTTTTTGCCTGTAGAAATCATCCCAGGATCTTCCACCTCTTCTAGCGCTTCAACAAGAGGTCACAGCACCAAGCCTGTCAGAGTTCAAGGAGAGTTTGGATGATGCTCTTACTTGTATGGTTTAGTTTTAAGTAGTCTTGCAAGAAGCAGGGAGTTGGACTCAATGATCCTTGTGGGTCCCCTCCAACTCAAGATATTCTGTGATTTTATGTGGAATGAGAAGGATGCAAGTCAGATCAGAAGTCTGCAAATGCTCTGGGAAGCTTCTTTGGCTAGTCACAGAAGGACCTGGATGGCATTCAAGGTGTAAGCCATAGCTGCAGACCAAGAGTAGTCCATCAGGGTGCAGCCAAGGCAGGTGGCTCCCCACAAGATGGAGAGCGGGAGGGCCACAGGCAGCAGGGCCATGTCAGCTGGGGCCTGTCTCACTGTAGCTGAGAGGTCAGCAGGGCAGGCCTGGGGTGGCAGCCAGGTTCAACCAAGTCCTAAAAGCTAGGAAAAAGCTTGTGGTGATGAAGCAGGTCAATGGGTCAGGGTCAATAGGGTCCATGGACAGGTCTAGCTGAGCTCAGGGAGGGACTGAAGACCCAGAGCTGAGCTTATAAGGGGACCCTGGTCAAGATGTGTGTCTCAGGTGAGGCTGGTCAGGGCCATTAAGACCTGTTAGTGTACTCAAGGCTCTGACATAGTCCACCTTTTCTTAGAAAAAGAATAGCGAAAGAGATGCTGTCTATGATTATGGGGTTATAGAAGTAGATTATGAGGTAGATGCCCCGTCCCTGGAAACATTCAAGGTCAGGTTGGATGGGGCTTTGAGCAATCTGATCTAGTTGAAGACAGTCCTGCTCGTTGCAGAAAGGGTGGACTAGATGACCTTTAAAAGTCCCTTCCAACCCAAACCATTCTCTGATTCTATGACGGATAGCTAAAAACTCACTCAAAGCTGTGCCCCCCCCACTTTTCAGCCCACTCCCTTCCATATTGAAAGAAAGAAGTCCTTTACTCACTACTAGCAAGACTGTCATTGTGCAGCAAAAGGTGCAAGATGTATTCAGCCAGAGAAAGACCAAACAAGTACAGAATTCCACCGGTACAGGCCACCAATTAAAGATTTGATCCAATGACTAAGATTTGATTGAACACGAAGACCGTAACCAGCCCTGAAAAGTGTATCAGTATATACTGTACCACTCAGGATGCAAGGATGCTTTAAAGCACCAAACTGCATCCCTCTCTATATGTTATTTGTGGTAAGCTTATGCTACTAAAATATATTCAAGTCAAGTGATGTACAAACTACTCTGACCTTCTCAACCCCCCCCACTTTCTGACTTAAAATTCCTGAGGCTCTCTAGTCTTCCTCTCATTAGTTGTTCCAATATTAACCAATTATAAACTCCAACATTTCTCCCTAGTGAGTGAAGAAAGACACAGTAGTCTTCTCCAGATCTGGATGTAGTCAAACACTCCTTTGAAAGCACTTTATAAATAATAATAATAAAAAGCTTTGATTTTACTTCAAGTCATAAGGCGAAATGCTGACTCCTCACTGAGGTAAAATGCGCCCAGTAGCTGAGGAGTACACTCCAAAATAAGGTAATTTCACATTGAAAACTATGTCTCCATGTTGTCTGGAAATGGTTTTCTCAAAGAAGAGCCTGAGAATTTACACCTGAAAGCCTAAGAGAGGGGCAACCTTTCTCCCAGGCACACATTAAATGCTTATCTCCACAAAGAAAATGAGATCGCATGGACAACTGTGTTGAAATTATTAAGCACCTGGACCTCTTTTTTCTATAACTAAGGAATGCCTTTTTGGTTTTAGAAAATGTAAAGTAGAATCATGGCATGTATTTCATCATCATTTTAATGCATTTTCCACTGGGGGGAGCACATTGCCACGGCTACTATTTCGCTTTAGTAAGCACAGGAGCTAGACAGCACCTGAAGAGGCAGGTTTTGCTCCCAGTTCCAGATAGGAATGATGATAAAAGTATCAAGCAGTGACCTAAAGGACAAGTTCAGCTGGGAGATGAGCAACGTGCAGGGCAATGTAAATGGGAAGATCCAGTTGCTTGTAAACTGAAGAAACAGAAGGAAGTCCTACCGTCCTCTGGCAGTCCCACTCTGCAAGCACTCATTTAAGACAAATGGAGAATTGTTTTGGGCTCAGCGTTTGGCCTTATCAGGTGCCAGCTCACCAGTTAGCACCAGGTTCATGTACTTTTTCGTCAGCATTAATATCACAATGACATGTTGTGAAAGGATGCTGGAATGCATACGGAGAAAGTAGATGATAGAAGTACCACAAGGTAGGCCGAGACACAAAAGATCGAGCCAGGCAAGAAAGGATTGAGCCCACCTCTCTTACTAGTGCAAACATTCATCTTCAAAGATCTCCAACCTGTTTCTAACTTGTAATTTTGCATTTCTTTCTCATCTCTTTTACATCTGAATCTCTCCCATTTGTATCAACAGACACATCTATATGGCCATTTGCTTTCACAAAGGGTCCAGTGATGCAAGAAATTTGGATTTAGTTACGTTCTCTGCCACAGTTTTATAAAAATAAGTGACTCATTGTACACTCAAACCGTTTAGAGGCAGATGTTGAGGCTTCTACCCCTATAATGGATATAGCATTTTCCCAGCTCCCAAAAGGATTATGAAGATCAATGAATGAAAAAGACATGTGGGATGATCAGATACTGCTGTTGTGGAGTTACAGAAGCTTCGAGTCACTGCTTAATTTTTCTCTTTGTCTGTAGAGCTCTTACCTTAAAAACCCTCATATTAACAAACCAAAGTCTAGTCTGGGCACGAAAATGAGTAATGGTCTTCTGGATGCCCCATCCCCAGAAGTGTTCAAGGTCAGGTTGGATGGGGCTTTGAGCAACCTGATCTAGTGAAAAATGTCCTTGCCCATGGGAGGGGGTTGTACCTTTAAAGGTCCCTTCCAACCCAAACCATTCCATGATCAGAGACGACCCCTGATTGCCTCACCACAGACTTTATTTAAAAGCCATGCAACCTTGCCCTGTGCCCAGGGAAGCTCTAACAGTGAGAAACACGTCAAGAAGGGGTTTTTTTTATAGTGACGAGATTAATTATTTTGCTGTCAGCAGATGCAGACACCACAGCAGGAAGAACGCAAGACACACCCCAGTTCATGCAACTAAACAGTGACAACACACTCATGGATAACTAGTCTGTATAAACAAGGCAGCGATGCCTCAACCTTGCTTTTAATATCTAAGGTCATATTTAAAAACTTGCTTATCAAGGGAGCGTTCCTTTTCCAGGAATCTTCTGCTCCACAAAAATTCCAGTCCTGAAGAAGAAGCAGCAAAGGAAATTATATTCCACATAATTTTTTTTCCAAAGCCACACTTTTATCAAGAAAAAGAGGGAAGGCAGGCTTTTATTCCCATGACCAGCCCCAGCCACAGTGACAATGGGCAATCGATCCATTGCAGGGTAAAGCGCGCTCCAGTCACGCCCTGTTAGCAGGGCTGGGAGGGCTGGAGCTGGAGGGAATCCGGACGGAATGGTGTTGGGGAGGCACAGAGAGAAAAGGAGGTAACGGGATCCCTGAGGTGGACACAGAAAGGATATGAGAATACAGACTTAGGGAGTATGACCAAGGGAAAAAACCGCTCAAGGAGAATGCTGGTGAGAAAGGAGAAACCACCCTGGCACGCAGAACCAAACATGGGTTTCTCGCTCCTGCTGCAACAAGCAGGTGAGTGGAGAAGAGCCACTTGAGTTGAATGAAAAGGGCAACATAAAAGGACAGCAATCAATGCTGATCAAGGCCTGAAAGGTATCGTAATACAAGGACAGGGAACAGGGGTTTTGTACTTAGATTTGTTACCATTATCTCTGTTACTCTTGCCATACTTTCACTAAATTTGCAAGGAATTAGCTGGGATCTCTTCTCTGCTGCACATAACACATTGGGTGTCCTTGTTGCAAGAAATAACAAAAGACTTTTATAGAGGACAGCTCACACAGACACAGTGCAACTGCCTAAATCCAGGCATTCTAGCTGATATCCACCCAGTATTTCGAATTCAAATATATTCAAAGTATATAAAATCACCTTACCGTGGGAAGAAAGACTGGCAAAATACCAGGAGTAACAAAACTGGAGATAGTAGCCCAGAGGTAAATCCCTTCACAAGTTGTTATTAGCAAGAGATGACGGTGGCAAGATAACTTACACAGATCACATTTACAACTACAATGAAACTATCTATTGATATTCAGGTTTTTAACTGGTAAGTGTAGCAAGGGTGCAAGTTAACAGTCCATACTGGAAAAAAGGAGATGTTGGTTAAAAATAAAACATATTGTCTTTAGTCACCAAATATTTTAAAATATAGGTAGTTAAAATGAGGAACTCATGCCCATGATACAGAGAATTAAAAGGATTAAAGCAACAAAAAGATGAGGTTTTCCATGAAACTAGGTCCCTTGGTTCATTGGAGAGGACACATTTTAGAGGGATGGTCAAGCTGTAAATCACAGTCCAAAGAACATATTAGTTGAGTCAGGGAAAAGTTTCCTCAGTACTTTTTTTAGTACGTTATTGCACACTGCTGGATTTAATCTCATGCCAGAGAGCACAGAAGTCAGGATGTGCTGCCTTAACATCCCCTGGATAAAAGGCAGATATTGATTCTAATCCGAAGTGGCCAACCTTAACACTCCAACCGCTCCTTTTCACCTGCTCACAAAGTCTGTCCAAACCAGAAAACAGCACTTGGAGTTTGCGCTCAGCGTAAGTGGTTCGTTGCAGAAGAAAGCTAGTAAAGAAGGATGACTTAGGCAGGAAATACTGCAGAGTTTTAGACACAACCAGGGAGAGGCAATGGAAGACCCTTTTCCAACGCTGTGCTGATCCCAGTCATTTACTACATGCATTAGACAGTAAATAATTGCCGTGGACTACTAACTTGCATACAACCCTGCTTACAAGCCTTCCTGCACAGTAAATAAAATTCACATACATGGCTTAGGTTTACAACCTATGGATATTCCCGTAAAATGCAAAATTCTCCAACCTCATGCAGCACCTGTGAGGCTCAACACTGGACTTGCAGGCTTTCAGGCCACCTAGCCATCACTCCTCGTTCATCCTGCATGCAACATACGTTAAAGACCACTAAATGAAAGTGGAGTACTTCGAAGGATTAAAGAGCAGGGCCATAAATCCAATTTCAATTGGAAGCTTTTAATATTTTATTTTCTTTTTAAAAATCTAAAATGAATGTAGGACACAATTAATTCATCAAAATAAACATGACTTCTGCAAGTTTAAACCTGCCAGTAGGCGAACAGTGGGGACAACCCATGCTGTTGCAAAACCACAAATGCAACCTTGTGTGAAGAAAGCTGTAAAAGAAGCCACACATATGAATTTATAGTTTGCGCTATAATGCAGGCTGCCTTTTGAAGTTCTTTGTCTTGCTTGTGTCTATAAGAGCTTTTTACCATAAGCAGTAAACAAAAAATAGCAAATCATTTGTAATGCATAAGGCTGGCAAGTGAGGAATGAATAAACCATGATGAAGTGACTACATCAGTAGACAAGGGAAGAGCTACCGATGCCATCTCTCTGGACTCCTGTAAGGCCTTCGGCACGGTCCCCCACAGCACCCTTCTCTCTAAATTGGGAAGATACGGATTTGATGGATCGACTGTTTGGTGGATGAGGAATTGGTTGGACAGTGGCATCCAGAGAGCAGTGGTCAATGGCTCAATGTCCGATGGAGATCGGTGACGAGTGGTGTCCCGCGTATTGGGACCAGTTCTGTCTAGTATTTTCATCAGTGACACAGACAGTGGGATCAAGTGCACGCTCAGCGAATTTGTAGATGACATCAAGCTGAGTGGTGCGGTTGACACTGATCTTTTACACTCTTTACACAATTACACAGTGATTGGCAGAGTTTTATCTCACTGGCTGTCCACATGTCACAGCTTCTTACTGAAGGTACTTTTTCATTTAAAAGTTGGTAAGGGCAGTCAAAAGGAAAAGTGAGTTAATAAAAAAGGATTAAAAATTACCTTGAGAACCTCTCTTTCATTTTCACACACCCACAGCTTGCAACTTTATTCATAGGGTTAAGAAGCTTACATCATCATCCCATACATTGAGCAAATTTGCTGTGCTGCAATATCAAACTTCTAGATCTCGTCCCACAGCTGACATTTAAAGCTATTATAATGAGTATTCTTATGGGCAGTACATGCCTGTTTTGCTTTGCTCATTCCTGTGCATGGCTGATGTATAAAAGTGTTTCTGATTCAGCAAATTGGAACTTTATAATAGTGTGTTGAAACAGTGCATCAGAAATCCCAGCAGCCCCTGATAGAAAACAAAATGCAGCATTCAAAAATCGGTTGACTCTGCTGACCCTGACATCACATAATACAGGGAATCAGTGCTGTGGTTTAACCCCAGCTGGCAACTCAACCCCACCCAGCCGCTCGCTCACTCCCACCCGGTGGGATAGCGGAGAGAGTTGGAAGGGTCAAAGTGAGAAAACTCATGGGTCGAGGTAAAGACAGTTTAACAGGTAAAGCAGAAGCCGCGCACAAGCAAAGCAACCCAGGGAATCCATCCCCTCCTCCCCACGGGAAGGGGGGGCTCAGCCATCCCCAGGAGAGCAGGGCTCCATCACGCCTAACGGTGACTTGGGAAGGCAAACGCCATCGCTCCCAACGTCCCCCCCTTCCTCCTCCTCCCCCCAGCTCTATGTGCTGAGCATGACCCCACGTGGTGTGGGACATCCCTGGGGTCAGCTGGGGTCACTGTCCCGGCCGTGTCCCCCCTAGCTCCTCGTGCCCCCCCAGCCCCTCGCGGGTGGGGTGGGGTGAGGGGCAGAGCAGCCCTTGGCTCTGCGCAAGCCCTGCTCAGCAGGGACAGAGACACCCCTGTGTTGTCAACACGGCTTCCAGCACAAATCCAAAACGCGGCCCCGTACCGGCTACTGTGAAGAAAGTGAACTCTCTCCCAGCCCAAGCCAGCACACTGATTTGAAATCACTTTTTTGATGGCATAGCTGTCTATTTTTAAGTAAGCTCCTGCTGTAATGTTCTAGTTAAGAGTATGCATTTTCTGAATACACAGGAAGGAAAAGTCACACAGAAACAAAGCAGGATTATATTTTCCATATATATAATTACTGTGATGTTTTTTTTTCTCATGGTGTGTGCAGTTCTAGTGCCCGCTGCAACAAATGTTAAAAAATGAAGACAAACCCTTTTTCAGCTTCATGAGGAGCCACAGCCTGGTAAACCCACTTCTACTGCAACAGGCCAAAATGTCTTAAGCTATTTTGTAATTCAAGAGGAATAACAGAAGGCTAGGCTAACACTTGGGACATCCAGCATGAGGGTGGGATCTGAAAGGTCCTATTAGGTCCTTGAGGGTGGAAAGAGTAATTCCTGAGAAGAGCTATCCTTTAAATCACTGCCAGCAACAGTCTCAGTAGCCAGAGCTGCTATTATTTTCCTTCCCACATTGCTTAAGTCACCACACATTCAGTCCATATGATAATAAAATAGACATTGTAATTAATCTCTATTGAGTCTATTTTTATATCCTTCTTCAGGCATCCACTTTTTGGACACTGAGCTGGCTGGAACATTGCTCTGATCTAACATGGTCTCTCTTATGCCATGTCATGCCTATTTATTGGTCTAGGTAGCCCCGTAGACACAGGTGGTTGAAGAGTTAACCAGTCTGTGTGATGCCAATATTAGAGGTTGTAAACGGGTAGAAAAGCCCACGTAAGCAAGCCTCAGTTACACAGCGAACGGTATGCAACTCCCATGCACAGTTCTGTTCACAAAAATGGAATTATGAGTCAGAGTGAAAATTAAGGTCACATAGATATCGGTACACAGCAATTCCTGCAGAGTATATAGGCTTTATTTGTATAATTAGCTTGTTCTTACTCAGTGTTCTCCACACTGTGCTGGTATAAAGCCGTGTGTATCAGCACACCGTTGTTTTGGCACAAGAATATGCAATAGGTAACTCTAAAATACGTAACATTTTTCATGCTGGATACTTAAACCAAAGCAGAGTGAAGCTGCTGTCACAAATGGGCACTTAGAGACTCAATCTGAGTGACCCTTGGATACCACGTGACATAAGAGTCAAGTCTGATAGAGCCCAGCAAACACGATCCCATATGTGAGAGAACCCAACAATCAGCAGTCACCGTACGGGGGTGGCTCCCATTTAAAACTGAGCCTATAGAACTAATTCACAAATTAAGCAATAAGATTAATTCACACTGGAGTTTGATGCTGGAGGTTCTAGAGGTTCGTGTTAGGCTTCCTGGGTATTATATGCAATAAACAAATCCAAAAGGAAAGGAATAGTGCTTTTAAAAATTGCTGTTATTTTTATTTCACTAACGCGTGTAGGCTGAATCTCTTCTCACCCATCCTAGATCAGAAAGACAGCTCTAGTGGACATCCTTGTGGGAACACCCGTGGATCAATAAACTTGATTAATTGGCACAAAAAGATAGTACGGATCGCTGTACTTATGTCCACTAGAATGCTTCCAACATTCTAATTTTTCAACATATCACAGAAACAAGAGCTCAAATATAAGCATATTCGCTTATGCTAAGCATAACCACCGTGCTGATAAAATACACAGATAGTGGAAGTATTACTTGAGTGGTAAATATATTTGAGAGGGCAGTGAGTAGGGAGAGATCTAGATTGCCCAGGAACCTAAGCCATCCCCAAAAGATGTATTTTCACATCTATGTATATGTGTTTTCAAATGTTCTTCGTTACTTTCAGGAAGGGACGTAGGTCCTTCAGGGGAAAATTATTTTTTTCGGAGCATATATTACCAGATTCACTTTAGTGGCCAGTCAAATCCACCAAGGTTATTTCACTTGATTCTCATTTTTCCTCATGTATCTTCAGCCGTAACAGGCATCCATCTTTCTGATAAGCTATAAATACTCTTAAGGGACCACGGGTACAAATGAGGAACATCTTCACAACTCATCAGAAAGGAATACTTGAAGCATAGTGATATCATTCATATTCTGATACAAAACTGACACAATGGAAACCTCCAATCCACTGAGGGGAAGGTAAGTATGCTGAGAAACATCCTTCTCTGTCCAACTGGAAGCAGCAAAGTCCATTAGGCCGGCTACCAGCTGGAAAGGTTCTGCTGATTAAGATTCAACCTGAATCTAAACGTATGTAACGAGCTCTTCCTTGTTAGGAATTGCTTCATGATTGCCTACCAAGCTGCCAACCTTTACCTGAGTTGTAGTCATTACCGTATTCATTTTACTGTAGCTATTACAGTATTACTGACAGAATTCTGAAAGGATGTGTCTTTCCATCATCTTATCCTCTTAATGAGCCTACTCAGTTTCTCCAGAAAGTAAACTTTGGAGCAGGGGCAGCCGGGGTGTCATGGTTTTAGCTGGGATAGAGTTCATTTTCTTCACTGCAGCTGGCAGAGTGCTGTGCTTTGGACTTAGTGTGAGAATAATGCTGATAACACACCAATGTTTTAGTTGTTGCTGGGCGGTGCTTGTACTAGTCAAGGACTCTTCAGCTTCCCAGGCTCTGCCGGGGGCACAAGGAGCCGGGAGGGGAGGGGGCACAGCCAGGAGAGCGGATCCAAACTGGCCAAAGGGATATTCCATATCATGTAACGTCATGCCCAGTGTGTTAATTGGGAGGAGGTGGCTGGGGGAGGCAGGCAGCAATCGTGGCTTGGGGACGGGCAGCGTCGGTCGGCGGGTGGTGAGCGGTTGCATTGTTTCTGGTTTTTTCTCTTTTCCTTTTTATTATATTATCAATATTATTATCATAATCAATATTATTATCATTATTAATTTATTTTAATTATTAAACTGTTCTTATCTCAACCCACAAGTTGGTTTTTTTTTGCTTTTGCTCTTCCAACTCTCTCCCCTGGCCCACAGGGGTGGGGGGAGCGAGTGAGCGGCTGCAGGGTGGTCAGTTGCCACCTGGGGCTGGACCACGACATAGGGTCAGACTTCATCAAGGTCCAACTGTTCACTAGTGCCCTTGTTAGTTCGGTCATGAGGAAAGATCATCTTTGATTATTTCTCCCTCCCGAGCAGGGTTTTGCAAGCTGAGTGTTTCTTGGTATGAAAACCAGAGAATTCAAGCATGTAGGCACCTTCTGAAATGTGAGTACTGACTCTTTTTTCACCTTTACTTTAGCAATATTTGTTGATTTCTTCGACATGCAAAATCCCAGTGGTGAAAGCAGGTTTTAATTTGCAAGAGCTGAACAAATTCATGCTATTTAGACAATTTTCTAAGTTCACATTAAAGTGTTGAGGAAACGTAAGCTACATACTCCTGCAGATCTTAAAGAAAGCATATCTGACTTTATCTTTAGTTTCTATCATAGTTACATACATCAAGCACGGAGATTAGACTAGTCTCATGGAAGTGCATTTGGCAACACCCCTACGCACATTGTCAATACAACAGCACTGCCAGTCCTAAAGGAATGCCTACGTTGCACGACGTATCACATTAACGTAGAGTCACCACGCTGGCCTCTTCCCCACTTTATTCCCCTGAGTCCAGGTAACCACTTGAACTCGGCAGTTCATTAAAGAGCCCATTACTGGCTCTTGAAGATGCTGTAAGGCAAAGTTGGCATGTTCAGCACCAAAGACATTGCTGAGAAGCAGAGAATTAGCACGTCGGCTTCGTTCAGACCCTGACTTGCACATGCAGAGCCTGACTTGCAGCTGACTTTACCAGCACTGCGTAACAGAAGACATCATATGCCGTAACAGATGTTTCCAACTACCTCTTACAACAGCATTATAAAAATTACCATTTCACACTGTACAAGCTTCTGTAGGGTCTCCAGAAATCTCTCTGGTTCTCACTCCAAGTTTGTCCTGGACTTCTGCACACAACTATTCATCCTCTAGTATTGAAGGCACATTGTTGTTTTATTCTACGTGTCAGTGATGAGTGCAGAAAGGGGGGACAGAAGTGGCACTATCCTGATTATAAATTGCTTCTTCCTGGTACCAGAGACCCATCACGGTACTTTTCAGGCTGCAGAGTGTGCACAGGGCATGTCCCTTCATAGCAATTTCCTCAAAAACGATACTGAAAAACATTTGAACCATTGACTCAGTCCTGGCCCATCATTTTCTAGTTCCTTGTGCAGTCTGAGCAAGGATGGGCTCAGAAGTACAACTTAAGGGCCCAGGATGCCTAAGATAACAGCTTAGATACCATATCGCTCTTACGAATGTAATTACAAAGGATGGAACTTGCTCTTGCAATTATGAGTAGCGATTTAATCTAAGGTGTAGAAATCATCTAAAATGGGGATCGAATTCCTGCCCAACAAGTATTCTAAGAACCAGACAAGAAATGCCATAAATGAGAGGCCAGTTCTGCCAGTCTGGAATGCTTTGCTGCACTGAGGTACACCTTCCAAGGAAGAGACATGTCACCAGCCTGTCCATACACGGGGGAGAGGTGGGGATTATGCCACTTTTGCTGGGGAGAGAATAGAACCGAGGTAATCAGACTGCCGTAACAACTGTATAACCACCGCATCATGAGAAAGTGGAGGATCACCTCTTCCAGATCAGTTTTAGAAAGAATATAGCACCAGTATGTCAAGCATGTTCCGAGAATGCCTATGGGATCAAGGCCCTCAGGGGATATGGCAGACAGGAAAACCCGATATACCCCACCCTTAGGTAGGTGATAAGAAGAAAATTGCTCAGACCGAGGCAGTTCCGTACATGCACAGGGGCCTAGCTCAGCACTTAAAGAGCTTTAGAATAATCGCTGAACACACCTACTGAGCCAGCTTAGGCGACACCTGAAGAAAAGGTATTTTAGATGGTAGGCTGGAATATAGTCACCTATGTCGTCAGACTTCATCGTAGATATCGTCCTTACTGCTGCTTGGCTGTCCCTTAATGGATATACATTATACATATACATTGTAATTCCCTTCATGTCAGCTGACAAACAAGTTGGCCACCAATCGATTATTTAAGAGTTTATGCAATAACACTGAAGAAATCTAGCAAATTTTTGCAGGGGTGGGTAGTAAAAGGAATCAGTGAACAAATGTTACAGGGGGAATCATTTTACCCTTTGGTGGGAGGGGAGAGGGCAGGTGCTAAGCTGAGGTCCTGCCTCAGAGAGCGAGACGTCAGTAGAAAAGGGAGTTGTTCTTTCCATTTCTAAACTCTTTCAGTCAGATTCACCTGAACCATCTTATCCGATTGCACCCCTTCGTGTCCTTTAGCTTGATCAACAGGTCTCAACTCATCTGTGCCAGTCTCTTGTGTTCCTTTCTTGATTTCTTACACTTGGGTGTCAAGAGCTCTTGCACTCTATGGACAGTGTCCTTAAAGATCTGCCAGCCCTGTTCTGCTCCCTTGTCCCTGAGAGCAGTTTCCCTGGGGGGTCTTATTGACTAACTCCTTGAAGAGCCGGAAGGTTGCTTTCCTAAAATTCAGGGTCCTGACCCCTATCCCTCAGACTGCGAACTCCACCAGTGCATGATCACTGCAGCCCAGGCTGCCTCCAGTCTTGATGCCACCGCTTAGCTCACTTGTGTTGGTGACAAACAGGTCCAGTATTGCATCCCCTCTGGCAGGGCTGTCAATTACCTGGCTAAGAAGTTATCCTGAATGCATTCCAGGAGTCTCCTGGACTGCCTATAGCTCGCTATGCTACTTTTTCAGTGGATGTCTGGGTGGTTGAAGTCCCCCAGCAGGACAACAACCTGCAAGCACAATGCCTCCTGTAGCTGGGGTAAGAAGGCTTCGTCAATAAGCTCCCCTTGATCGGGCAGCCTGTAGTGACACCAACCACAAGGTTCCCTTTGTTGCCTCAGTCTGAGTCTTACCCATAAGCTTTCAACCTGCTCATGGTTATTCTTCAGAGACGGCTCTTCGCACTCCATCAGACACAGTCTATCAGGCAGCACTTCAAACTCCATCAATTTCTTAACGCATAGGGCAATGCCTCTGCCCCTCCTGCCTTGTCTGTCCCTTCTGAACAGTCTGTAGCCATTGATCGCGGCACTCGTCATGGGATTCGTCCCACCGAGTTTCAGGAATGGCAACTGGGTCATATTTTCTCATTAAAAAAGTCTAAACATCATCAAGTATGTGAAGTGTTTGATGATGGAGGGAGACAGACAGGCTCACGGTCTCCATTACCGATTTGAGAGAGAAGCTTGCTGTGAGAAGTGACCCTGATCTGTCAGCTAGAAGAAGAGATGAAGGGAACAGTCGCTTGAAGAAGTGACTTGGCATTTGGAATAGAAAAAGAAGGAATAAAAGTGATTTAGTTCTCTCTGCACATCAGTTTTAAGAATCCTCTCTAATATTGCATTTCACTCCAATCACTTAAAACCAAAAAGGCGTCCGGACGTGTGACCTAGGCATTCAACCTTAGCTGCGCATTCTTATGTTTATTCTTATATGTCAGATTACTGAAATGGAGTATTCAGGAGACTGGCTTCGGTGGGATTTTTCTTCAAAACTTCATTTTAGTAGAAGTTGGGCTTTTGATGACATTTTTTTCTCAAAAGTTTCTGGTTTCTTTGAAATTCTGACCTTTCAGAAAGGTAATACCTTGGATAAAATGTTTTTACTTGGCAGGCTGCGTAATTATGAATTTAAAGTTACATTAAATCCCTGAATCAAGGCAAAGGAACTTTGAGGATGCAAATACAGCTGGGTATACAAGCTGGACAATATCAAGGGGTTTAGTTCCCATTATTTCAATTAGAATTAAACATTGAATTACTATAAGAAGCTGGGCATAGGATTGCTGCGTAATAAAAAGCACACTGCATCACTCTGCAGGACACACTATATTTACACGAGCAGAATTCAATTCCTAACCGCTGTCAGTGACTGCGCCACATTTCTTTTGCTCTACCTGTATTAGAGAAAAACAATTCTAGCAGAATCTCAGTATCAACTCCTGAAGCAAACAGTATTCTGCAAACTATTTCCCTAATTTCCTAGTGCCTTCCAGGTATTCCAGTTGGCATATATTGTCTTTCAGGGAACATTACAGTTATGAAAAAACATGATGAATAGGATCACAGCCTCCAGAAGCCTGTTTAAGCACAGAGCCTGTATTTCAGTGTTCTCAGCCTCTGTCATATAAGTTTTCTGTTGAAGAAGCTTTCACGGAGCACATTTTATTCTCCTCCTACGGCAGTGTTACAGCTGGGACAATTTCCGATTATTACTCATCAAGACGAGACTATCAGAGACCTCGGTATTAGCGTGAATGCGCCGTGGAGTGGCTTGCTGACGTCTCACCAGGCGTTACCCTGACCCCTTGAAGTCTGTGAGCCACGTTAGAATTTGGCAAAGGTAAACCAGCTTAGTTGTTAATAACCTTTATAAAGCAGATAAAGAAACAAATGAATATTCACACAGAGCAGACTGTCGAATCAATTAAAGAGACGGAAACATTCTGATTAAAATGAGGTTGCAGAAAGACAGACACAATAGATTACCACGTTCAGATGAGTAGAATGCTGACCTAACACAATAATCCCTTTGATTTATGATACCACAAAGTACCGGTTTGTGTCAGTCTTGTGTTTAGAGGATTTCAGTGGGACTCAGGATCTAATCAGAACAGCTTTCAAGTCTCACCAGTAAGAAAGCATAGGAATCCTTAAAATATATATTACCTTCACCAAAACGTCCATTTGAAAATATCTTCATGTATTACCAAATAGAGCAGGCAGTGAAATCCCTGCATTCTTCTTAAGACAGTACTATCACTTAAATACTTATAAAATGTTACTGCTGTTAAACATAATTGTGGATATCACCAATCTAACCAGCCTTGGGTTTGGGAACACAGAATTGTTCTAGGTACTAGTTAGAAAGGATTTTCAAATTACATTCAAAGCAGATTTTTAATAACTACTTTTTAAATCAGGATCCTTTTCATTGCCATTTGTCAGCTATTATTAGGAAATAACCAGAGCAGTGTTATTAGTACCTGCACCTACACACAAAAAAGTATAAATAAAAAGAATAAATTGAGATGTTCTTAAAAAACAAAGGCAAAAAAAAAAAAGTCCTAATGCCTTCTGCTTTGTGCATTGGCTCGATATTATGTGTTACCTAGAAGGCGGCTGTTGTTGTCTGTAGCTTGTAACACGTTAGTTGCTCATCATGTTGTTCATGGCGGTATCTCGCTTTAAGATCTGTCGCATTTTCCTCCTTTGGGTGGTTTTTCCGCTGAAAGCTGGGGCACGGAGTTCTGGATGTGAATGGCAGAGGAGAACCACCACTTTTCTTCCACGTGGTCTTTGCTTTTATGAACAAATTGTCTACTTATTTGCCGTTACAGCCTACCCTCACGGTTGCAGGACAGTTAGGTGAATATGGTACGATACAGGTTTTGCCAGTATGGCGCAAGTGTCTCATAATGGACTATATTAGCTATAAATGATATTAGAAAATATCATTGAATTATCATTTCTTTGCAAAATCAGCAAGATTAATCAAAGGTCATACACTCTTTCTGAAACAGGCATTGACTTTCAATCTAAAAATCATAAAGAGAAGCTTTATTGATATTCTTATTTCTCTTTTTTCCTGTATTCTAGCTTTTCCAAATAATCATTATCACCACTCAGATGTTCCCCCTTCTTTTTTCCTGCTATGAATTAATACCCACACATGTCCTTGTTCTTTCATACATCCTCTGTTCCTTTCGTCTGTTATTCAATGCTCATCGCTCCTCATTTACAGTTTACCTTTCCCATGAAGTTTAAAGCACTTTCAGTGAAAATATTCTACTGTAGGCCCACTCCCAGCTTCTTCATTTTGTTGGCTCTCTCAGAAACCAATAATATTCTTGGAGAGCTACTGTGCCTCTACACAGGTGGTCATTACACCTTCCACTAGCGGAAGCTGTCCTGGACCATAAGCAGGGAGGGACTAGGTCCTTCTTGGAGCCAAACAGCTAAGTACCAGGTACAAAACTGGTAAGAGAGAGTTCCAGGAAAGGAGCTGGTTCTTGGGGATGCTGCAGGAGAAGAGAACTTTGCACAGCCTAAAGAGGCCCTCATGGGATGACAGAATTAGGTATGATTTATTTCCTTTTCTGGATATAGGAATAAAGCCACAAATGTACTTAGTTGCCTAACAACCAATGTAGATGTCCACAGGTCCTTGGAATCACTGGGAAGTAAGCATTTAGATAAAAACGAATATATATATAAACTAATGAAAGCAAAAGTACTCTAAATACCCTTGCAGTCTGGACCTACTCCTCAGTGCCTAGGCTTCTACATCTAGACCTAGGCTGGCCTACATCAGAAAGCTGATCAGAGAGCACAGTCACCACTCAATTAAAATATATACATATATTGATGCATATAAATAATACATGCTATATAGACTCTTTGGACTGTATTCAAACCAGCTATTCCAGGTGTAAAACTTAGCACCTAGTTACCTGCTTCCCTATGCAATCCATGAATGTTATAATGCCAAAGTAGTTAGAGCAAGTAGTGTTGCTAGCGATGGGGACATTCCCCAGGCCATCTTGTTCTTTGCATACTTATTCTATCTAGTCTAGAATATCCCTTAAAGAGCTCCCCTGTCCTAATGTGTCCTGCCTTTCTGCAGTTTGCTTTGTCTTATCCCATTTTCACCAATCCACTGGACCAAAAACACTAAGGAGACCCTATTACAGCCTTTCTGTACTTAAAGAGGGCTTATAAGATAGATGGAGAGAGACTTTTCACCAGGCTTGTAGTGATAGGACAACAGGCAAGAGTTTTAAACTGAAAAATGGTAGATTTAGATTAGATATAAGGAAGAAATACTTTACTGTGAGGGTGCTAAGACACTGGAACAGGTTGCCCAGAGAAGTCACGGATGCCTCATCTCTGGAAGTGTTCAAGGTCAAGTTGGACAGGGCTTTGAGCAACCTGATCTAGTGGAAGGTGTCCCTGGCCACAGCAGGGGTTTGGACGAGATGATCTTTAAAGGTCCCTTCCAACCCAAACCATTTTATGATTCTATGACTCTGTGAAGAATTTAATTTCAGGCTTTTTGCATAAGCAATGAGTTGGCACCTCCAATGAAGTAAACTGATCAAGCTGATTCAAGAGCTACTTCTCCCCAGTTTGAAGGCCCAGTTCATCATGGCTCTAAATTCTGAGATTGAGAGCAGGAAAAATAGAGGTTCATGGTTGGGATCAAGAAAAAAAATGTATCTTTAAGCCACTTTCCCACCATTCGTACTGAAATTAGCTTTGCCCAGCTCCCGAGTTTCTATGCCAGAAGATGCACACACACTGATGGTCTGTGCTGACTCTTTGCAGCAGCTGTCTGGCGAGGAGGCTCCCTTTGAGAGCTGCCAGTTTCTATCCATGCAGGTACGCTTCAAGCCAGTGCTCCCCAGAATCCTTCAGTGAACTGCAAGTACAGAAAGGAAAAAATCATTTATGGGGAGACAATATTCAACTTCATGGGAAGCAAACTGTAGTTTAGATGTAAAAAGAAGGAAATGGAAAAAAAAATGAATTAAAAGCTGCATGGACATCTCAAAGTCTAACTACAGGGAATGAACTGAGAGGATTTAAGGAAGAGAAAAGAATCTCGGAAAGTTTGAAAACTTTTTAAAATTAAAAGTGCCTTTAGAAAAACCTAAATAAACTCTAGGTTCGATCTCTCCATGGATATTGATTTGAAATGGTTGCCTATGTCCCTCCCTTGCATGCTATTACAGTGCAAAACTATCTCGTCAATTGATACTTACTGCAAAATATCTACAAAGGCTGTCAGTAAAGTCTTGCTTTTATACTCAATGCCATGCTTATCACAAAGGGCTTTCACCAGAGGAGCCGCTTTCCAGTAGTTGTGTCGAGGCATTGTGGGGAAAAGGCTGCGGAGTTGAATGAGAGAGAGCTATTGTAAGACTGCTTCCATCTCCCTCAGTTCCCTCTGTTCAAAATATTTCCCTGCCCACCCCTAGAAGGAGAGCAAAGGGTCTCTTGAATGCTTTCAAGTGAGACTACATGGTCTTTCTCACTTTTAAGTGCCCCATGTTATTCCCGCTCTTCCCCCCATAATCATACTCACTGGTGCTCAATTTGGAAGTTCAAGTGCCCAGTGAACCAGTCGTTGAACAAAGATTGGTTCACATTGCATGTTGCGTGGAGCTGGGAGGAAAAAAGACCAAAGAAATACATGATTTAGCTTTTATTTTTCTGGAATTCTGAGATTTGAACCGCAGCAATTATTACCCAGCCTTGCCTAGCACAAAAGACAACTTAGTGTCCGGGATTATAGGTCTCATTGCCCTGAAGAATTAAACAAAGTCTAGATTGAAAAGGGTTGCTGGAATATAGGTTCATTTAGCCAGCTCTTTGCTCAGAAAGAACAACTTCTTCACTGGCATGCACACAACTCCAACTGTGACTCTTTTAAGAGGTTCTCCTCACATCTTTCACTTGGATGGAAGGAAAAGATGCCCAATAAAGAAACAAAAGCCATTCTTCTGGCCTCCTCCAACCAGTACAAGTGGAGACAGATGCAAAAGTATGAGGACAAACATCTGTGCCCACAGGCTTCTTCTCACCTAATTTAGACACCGTTAGTTTGAAATCTGCGTCTGAGCTCATTACTTTAGAGTCAGTAGAGGAAAATATACATTTTTATGATGCCATTCATCTGACCTGATTTAGATGTCTATTTTAGAGTAAGATGAATCATGCTCTAGAAAAGGCTCTTTCTTGCCCATGAGTGTAGTGGTTGTTCAGATGTAGACATCCAGATCTGGTCAGATGAATACCAGGCTGGGAATTTTTCCATTAATATAAAGACAAATGTTTAGAACCCACTATGTGGGATTATACTGCTGGAGGTTATATAGATGTGAGTAAAACTGTATTCACATACTCATTTTTATCAGACCTAAATTTTGTCTAATGTATCTTATCTGCGGTAAACCTGTAACCTGCAGGGCAAAAAATAAAGGTATCCAATCCCACTTTGCTTCTCTTCAGTTGGCCTAAAAAGGAGTTTGACTGCTATTCTATGAGTACTTTTTAATAATATGAAGGGAAATGTGTTGTGAAAAAATGTTTCAAAACCTTTCAGGGAAAAAATAAATTTCTTTAAAATCTAGATGTCCTGATTTCCAGCTAAAGTTTAGCATGTTTTGGCTACTACAGAAAGGCATGCCTGTACAGCAAGGACAGAGCTCATCAACACAGCATTAAAGCTAAGAGAAGAACAATGTTGTCTTTGTCCTGTAATTCAGAACTGCAGACCTGCTCTTCCAGAAGAAGGGAGATTCTCACCTGAGTAGATACCCAGTCCTTGTTCTTATCATAATCAATGTCCATTGGAATGTGATTCATCTGCGACACCCAAATAAACCAGGTACTCTCTAGGTACCTGGCCAGAAAAACATAAGAAATACTTATCATATCTCTAATCCCATTCAAATTTACGATTAAAACACTTTCCTGAACCTCGTCTTAAGTAAAAGCGCGCTTTTACATAATTCTGGATTTTCTTATCCATTCCTTTGCCTCCCAGCTTTTGGCGTTTCTTTTGAGAACCACTAGATTTGTAGTTGCAGATGTCCCTGAGCAGCCACCGTCCCCAGCCCAAGTTATGGTGTTTCTTCTTGGCTATTTATTTCTGAGAAAATTTTAGTGAGTATGACTAGTTTTCATTTATCTCATTGAAGCTCAACGCTGTTTACAAGTCATGGGGACTCTGGGTATGCTGTGTGTTACCTGGACAGCCAGTAATACACCATGAAATTGTTAAATCCCATCAAAGGAATATACATGAGACAGACTCGGATGTTGAAAGACACAATCAATAACAGGTCCTGTTAAAAAAATAAAAGAACAAAACCAAACAACAACAAAAGATTAAAATAAGCCTTTGTTGATCAAATCCCTCCACTCCCTCCTCTCCCCTTTACTTGAAATGCAGCATAAAATGTGTTCTTATTCACTGATCTCTTATGTATCCAGAGTAAGCTCCACACCATCGTTCTGCCTCAAGTTGAGTGTATCCCTGTAATATTCACACAACGCTCACCTTACCATCAGTAATTAAAGACCAGCAATCAGCCCTGTAATCACTCTCTGTCTAGGTCTGATAGTTTTGTTAACTTTTATTCAGCTGCTAAGAGGCTAAAAAGCCGCTTCTAAAGAATCGTCCCTGGACCCGTTGACTGCACTCCTGCTGCAGCAAGCCTAGAATCAGCTTTTTCTGTCTTAAACCCCACAGTCAGCTGAGGTGAAGGTTAATATAACCGTGGAGTGGTGACATTTTTTGAAAGTTTTCTAGACAATGCAAGTAGTGCTTACCAACCACTTTTTCCTCTTGATTGAAAAGTAGAATATAGACAGCTGGAAGAAGGGTACAAGTGCAAGTGGGGCCAATACTGAAGGAAAGAATGAAAAGAGAGAGACATTTATAATTTCACTGCGTCATAAATATTACAGAATATTCTTCATAAGGAGAAAGATTCTTATTTGCAGGAGAAGAAAGGTCGCTGTCTTCCATTTACACTAAATTTCATGCATCCACATAATCTCTTCCTCATTTCATCTCCCCACTTCCTCATTTCTTTCCCATCCCTTTCTGCCTTACACTTGATTCACCCTCATCTACTACCTAACGTCACAGAACCATAACAGAGACATACGGGGCAATTCCTCCTCACGTGAACCTTCTTTAACATGAAGGAAGCTTCCTGAAGCTGTGACTTCAATGGGAGTATCTTTAAAATCTTTATTTTGAGGAGGAAATGCAGTTGTGATTTTTAGGTGAAGCTCCTACAGCACTGCAAGGAAGCGGGGATACTCACAGATGAAATATTTATGCTGATAATTGTAAGGCATGAACTTCTTCTTCTTTTTTCCAAGCTAAAAAATGAAAAGACATTGTAATGGGGCAGTTGGAGACCTGAGACCCTTCATAACCTATTTCTTATTCCTGTCTAATGAACACATTGAGAACTATCTTTTCATCTAAGTCAACCCCTCTTCTTGAAAAGCAGGTGCTGAAGTTCCAAAGCAATGGAGAGAAGCGGATTTCATCTGAGCTTCTTTATCCAGATATCAATGTTATGCCGATGTCAGAACACAGCCATTTTTTAGGCGAGGTCCAAAACTCATGGCAGGATACAAAAATGCTCAAAACTCCCCAAAAATACTCACAAGTCATTTGAATTTTGTAGGGGAAGTTTCCGGTGATGGCAATGAAAGTCCAATCTAACCAATTCCCCGTATTCACCATAGAGTGCTGAGACTATGGGTCTCAGGGAGGAACAGGGTATTAACATGAAAACTGAGACGAGGAACTTGATGGGTGACAAATGCAGGATGAGTTTGCTGTGAAAGCTACATCTGAATGTCTGTATCAGATGAGATAGGATGCAGACATCCCAAATTTTTGAGTAATAGAAGAGATAGTGACCAGAAATGGCACAAGCATTTGGATGCTATCATAAAATGACTCCAAGCTCAAAGTAGTAAATACTCTATAAAGACATCTGCCTTTTTGTTTTGTTGGATACTTTGCCTTCAAGTACATGAAACAGCAAAGAGATTATGTATTTACAAAAAGAACAAGTAAATTTATTTCTTCACAGTCTATTTTTTCACTATTTGCACAGGTTCTTAACATCACTTGCAAATTTTGTGCTTTTGATTCTTCAGAGGACAAAATAATAAGGTGGTAAAGCAAACTATTTCCAGAGCTCCCCTATTAGTGAGCAAAAAAACCTTGGCCACCTCAAAAATGTCCTCACTGGCTCAAAACTGAAACAAAACAAATGAACTGGACTAAATGGGATCACCGAAATCCATTTTGCCCATCCACAGTGTGCCTGACTTTTTTCTGTTAAAAAGCAGGAAGACATGAGATAATTTCCTACATGTTTTCACTTCCATCAAACCCAGTCTAGCACAGCCAGCCCACTCTAGGTGCTCATGCTAGTACGTGGCATGAGAGATCTTTTGGAAGACCACTGTCATAATCCTTCCCAGTTGCAGCCTACAGTTTTCTATGAATAAGTATTTTGTATAAAACCTCTTTACAAGAGTCTCTCTGACACAGCAGGGCTGGAATTTTTCCACTTGCATTAAAGAGCTGTAATTTCTTTGCTTATTACCAGCTGAAAGGGACTGAGATGTTGTTCTGGGAGGCTGGTTATCTAGCAAAGAGGCCCATGAGTAAACAGAATTGCCAGAGAAAGAAAAAGCAAAAGAGACCCTGCCTATCCTGATGATATCAGAAGCCACACAGATATAGTGAGGGTCTGTTCATGGTTTTTACTTTTATGAGAGCCATCAAATCTGTGATTAAGAAATAATTTGCTACGTTTGTGTTTTGTGCATAACAGCTATTCTGGTCCTGAAGGATTTAGGTGCCAAACAGCTCCCACAGCCAGAAGGACCCAGAGGGAACACCTGACTCGATACCTACAGGATCACTAAGAACATCTAACGCTAATGCAAGTGACTGACTCATTCTTCGGCCTGCCTTTCAGGCATTTACCTTGCTCTTCCAGCAACACAGGGAACTTAAGCACTGATTTTAAGACTTTGCTTCTCAGGAGCGGGTGCCTAAGCATCATAATACCCAGTCAGTACATGAGACTCTCAGACCTTGGAACACTTTGGAAATTACCATGAGATTATGCAGAAAGGCACAATCTGGGGTATTATTATACCTCACTCTATAGCTTTCTGTCTTCAAAACCTTTGCTTCTCCAGCCATCCCAATGCTCACCTCCACGGAGAGAGTCTTTCCCAAGCTGAACAGGAGAGGGTGCATGTTGAGGTCAGGATCTTTGCGGAAGCAGTTGGGTTTGGCATGGTGCTGGTTGTGCAGGTGATTCCACCAGCTGGCTGGTAACCCCTGCAGGAAAAGTTGAAGACCAGGGCTTCAGACTAGAACAGTATCAACAATTACATCACTATTTATCCACCTGTTACTGATGACTGCACCACACTTCCCTCACAGGCAATATTGCCTGAATGTAGGGACACTCCCATTCATTGCTTAGGCTGGATTAGCCCCAGACAATATTCCCACTGTGAGGCAATTACCTTCAGAACATTTATCACAACGATCTGCAGAAGTCGATTCCATTTAGGCGTCTTGAAGACAGAGCAGTGTCCCAGATCATGTTGGAACCAGCCCATCTGGATCTGGAAGACAAAAGGATCACTGAGGAAACAGAATCACAGCAGCGTTGCGTTAATTTGCCTCGGGAGTCTCTGTAATTCATAGTTCTTCTGGTTTGGGGAAGGAACACTACCTGCTATCCTACGTGCTCAATGCCGAGAACTTCCTTCTAGGCTACTGTCAGCTAAAGCTGCTCAATGCCAGATACTGGTTTTATTGATTTTATTGTGGCAGCTAAAGGGAAAGCAGCAAAGCGCCATTACAATTAATTTGGCTGTTACAGGGTGGAAGTCTTTTGCTCCCATTGCAAATACATAATTTCCAAGTAACCAGCTAGAAAGTGTAAGAATTTCCAGATCCATAGCTTCATTGCATTTCATATTACCATGGAAATACAAGAATGATCTTTGAGGAACATTTGCCTTAGCAAATATTAGGCAAACAGAACAGATTCTTTAAAAAATGAGTTACTTCACTCTTGCTCCATAGATGTCTGGACAAACCTAAGGTCTCAGCACTACTAAGGAAATCATGCTTTCTTCCTCCCCTCACCCTCCAATTTCTCCTACCTAAGGGCCACGAAGTCCTGTTCCCTCCTTCCCTACACCAACCCTGACATGTGTAGTACCCTTCTATGATTCAGTTTACTAAACCAGCAGAAAACTATTCAGGGCTAGTGAGTGCGATTGACTCCTAAAGAACCCAACAAACACCAGAGCCATCAGTCAGCAAACAGAAGGAACATGGAGCCAAAAGTGGAGCTGAGAATGAAATATTCCCTCTTTTGCTGGGGTAAGTGATTAGATCAGCTCATCCCATCTTGTGAAACTGCCAGCTCCGCAACAACCCCACCAGCCCTAGGAGCAGCTTGTCGGCAAAACTAGATTTGCTGGAGGCAACAGAAATTGTGTCCTGTTGTCTTCAGCCATATTACAGGATCTAAGAAGAGGCAGTAAAGCAATGACTGGGATATGAACGTTTCATTAATCCTCTCCATCTGGAAGAGCCAAACACGTCTGCAACGTGGAACGGCTGTCAGCAGTTTACCTGAGCAATGGTGAAGAACGCAATGCCAACCAGGAAAGGCACTAAGGATATACCAAAGTACCAGACCACAAGCCAGGATGCAGCATCCAGTACCAAGAGGTGAAGGAAAATCAGGAAGAAAAAGACGTAATTTGGCCTCAGAAGTCCCATCTTCTCAATAGTGCAGCGCAGCTCACGAAAATCCTCTAAAAGGGATTTCTGTGGGTAAAGTGAGTATTAATATACTGCCTACTTTGAAAAGGTAACATAGCAGCCCCAGGAATCCCAAAGTAGCCATGGAAGGCAGAGGAGACATTCTATCAGAGGGGTCTCTGTGCAAAAAAATGAGCACGAGATCAATAGATCTTAGTTTTGCTTTGACACTGGGAAACAAGGTGCGGACAGGCTTTGTTACCGGGATGTCACAGCGGGAAGACCTGAGCAGAATTTGGGGCTCTGGGCCTCATTCCTCACACCGAGGTGTGGATTTAGTGGTTCTGGGGCAGTGCATGTTTCCATGCCCAACTACTGCCAGCTGCCTCCCCACCACCCAGCCTATGGCACAGCGTCACGTGTGCTGCTTCAGAAATTATTTCTGCTAGCTCTCTTATTTTCCTTCTCATCTCATACTGAAACCCAAGCCATTCCCACAGGTGGATTTTAGGACACTCACTTTTTTATTAGACTCGAAGCTGGGTTGATCTGGTGCCAACTCCCCAATCAGCAGAGATTTCAAGTATTTTTTCACAAGAGACTTGTCATTATGAAATGCTACAAAGGCATCCTGAGAAACACACAAAGAAAGGCGGTAAGAAAAGGTATGTGACTAAACACCAGATGCTGAACCTCTCCTCTTCCCAGGTCTTTGTTATAAAACATAATCCAGTTTCCTTTGTCCATTTTCATCCCTTTGGTTGCTCCTGTAGTTCTTTGCCACCAACTGGAGCTTGGCCCAAGGAAGCTGGAGAAGTTTCAAGAAACTAGATTTCATAAAACTACCTGGGCGAGGCTGGTAATAAAGATTAAAGTGTGTGATGAAAAACTCTTTGCGGAGGGAAACATGCTCTTTCATCTGCTTGTTTCAGCACAGTCCTTCCCTAGAAGGCTCCAGCCAGCAGCCCTGCCCTATGGATGGGATTTTTTCCTTATATTAAGAGAAAACACGTCAATGAATGAGGTGTGTCTTTGCCATGCTTAGGATGATGTTTTTAAAATCCTGTATTTATTACACTAGGGCCATAAGAAATATATGCTGAAGCTCCACACACAGCAGGACTAACTGGGTATCTCTTATGTGTCCTGTAAGTTTTTAGACTGATGTTTTGGGGAACTGAGTAACAGTAGTGACACACACGGGTCTGTCCAAGAACCATTTGAAATACCAGTTTCAAAATCAAATATAAACCATGGAATAAAGGATGAAAATCCAGATAAACCAAAACTCTTCTTTAGCTCATGTCCTCAGTCAATTTTCCAGAAGAAAGGTAAAGAGGCTGATCATACTCTTCTGTCCTCCAGAAAGAGTAGATCTAACAAAATCCTCAGTGTCTGAGCAGCCAGGCACTTGCTGGTTTTGGCTCTGAAGATCAACGCGGGTGACCACATCACACAAAAATTCTGGTCAGGATTAAGACCCTGGAAGAGGACAGGGAACTTCCCTTGTGCAGTCTGACATTCCTCTGGGGTTTCTTGTTTAGAGACAGTCTCTCTCCGAGTACTTTAGCCTAGAAGAAGTCAGAGCAAGGTGACTTTTTGGACAGATTAGCTTTCTACGGATATCTAGTGACCCTTTGCCACAGTGACAAATGAATAACTCTGTCCAGAGCCAGAGGACTGGGGAAATCTTTCCATTATGATTCTGTGCTACTCACCCTACAGTTTTTTTCCACATTTTTATGTAGCTCCCTCTTGCCAGGAATTCTAAAACTGAGCCAAGCTCTACATATCTAGATTGCAGCTTAGCAACAGAAGTCAGAACCCCTTTAGGCAGAATTTCCTATCCACAATATCAGTATCACAGAAATGCAAGCCTTTCAGTCCTGCAACCTGCCTTTTCTCCTCCCTGCTCTTAGGCCCTGATTATCATCTTATGAGATATTAACTTTAAGGACTATCATCTGCAACACACCTAACCTCTAACATCTGACATCATTGTAATGTTCTGCAGTGCATATTGTCTATATTTTCAAAGTGATCTGCACAGAGGAAGGAAATCCTCACCATATATATATAATTATGAGCTCTAGAGGAAGATAATTCTCACCGTATATATACAATTATGGGCTCTGGAGTAGTCAAGAGTACGTGGGAAAAAATCCTGGAGCCTGGCTTTAGGCAAAGTCATGCATCAGGCAGTCTTTTGAGACACCTTTCCATCCTGCTTTTCTGTAAAAGTGTGTATTTCTCAGAATATATGAACATAGCAGCATTTTAAAAGCAAGAAGAATGATAAGGATTAGCAGAATAAAAATCGAGAGCAAGGCAGAAGAATGTTGTTATGATGCAACATAATTCCACAGCGTATCCACAATCTACTGCATGTAGTTCTGGTCCTTCTGTCTTCAAAGGGATGTAGTACAACTACATGTAGTAAAAGAAGATGAATAGAGTTCTGGAACAGCTTTCGTATTAGCCTTGGAAAAGAGGTAACAGGTTGAAGAGTTTTAAAAACCCATAAGTAGCACTGAGAAAATGATGGAAGATTTATTCACTGCTTTCATCAAACAATAATGAAATTATCAGGGAGTAGGTTTAAAATGTGCAAAAGTAATAATGAGGAAAAACAGATTGTAACTGTAAATAGAAGTAAGATCAAAGGTCATTCTTTAAGCTCATTCATACCAGACAAATTCACTGTGGTTAAAACCCTTGGGTGTCTAAAATGCATAATAATCTAAATGCAAATCCTTACACTGGTGGGGGCAGAAGCTGGGAAGGCATAGCCTGGGGACAAATCGTTCCACGCATTCTGTATTCCCTGACTCCCTTTGTGAAAGTCCAGTAACAGAAGCTGCAGGAGATGGCACCAGGCTACAGGGATCCCTGGGCTGGCTTGGTATGGCTGGTCTTACGTTCTTAAGAGTGGCAGCCTCAAGGTTTGTCTCTACTGCTGCAGTAAGCTCATTACAGCATGGCACAGAGCATCATCTGAAAGGGTTGTGTTGATTTAAAATTCATCTTTAAGTAAAAACACAGTTTTCATTAAAACAATACTTTTAGCATGCTTAAAGCCCCTTTAAAGGAGACTACGGTGAATTAGCACACACAGGAGGTTTACTGGAACAGAATTACTGGGGAGCTAACACGTTGGTGAGGGAGCTGGCAGTGGCTGGTGGGCAGGATGAGTGGCCCCTCTTCAGTGCAGCACTGTTCGCAATCCACATCATGTTACGCAGGTGCTGCATAATGGACTCAACCCACTCTAAAACAGGGCTGTATCTGCCAGTCAGCGAGCTAGAGAAGAAAATCAACAAGGCTCAGAAGCCTTCTTTTTCTTCATTTGAGAACACTAGGCATTTTTCTGCCTCAGTTTCAAGTAGGACAAAAGGAGTAAAATGTGAAAAATAACCGATCTGATCCTTTCTGGGCCATGAGTTCAGAAGTGCTCTCCCATTTTGCAGACTGAAACCTGAGGAATTAGGCTAAGCAAATTCTTTGAAGTCAAAAAGTCTTGTCATGACAAGAATTAAATCTGGGTCTCCCACACCACAAGTTTATGCCATAATCCTGGTCATCTTCCTAATGCACATATTTCTGACTACTCAGAAATTCAGTGTCTACTGTCAGCAAATAGTCTGTGACTTCTGCTTAGAATTTATTATTTCTGCCAACAAGCAACAAATTATTTTAGAGAAATCCACTAAACCAAAGAACTTTGCAGGAATCTCTGGAAAATCTATTTTCAAATAGTGATTATTTGTGGAATTTTTCCTCATCTTCTGCAGCCAAATGTCATTCTGATGCTTCCTCAGTCATTTTTCCTGTATTTTATTTCTTACCCCCCCAGCTTTGAAATAGCCTTTTTGCTCAAGACTCCCTTCTCCACTTAGCTGTACAAAATAGTGCCACTTCCTTGAGTACCCCCTTCTCTTGCTTCACTGCCCCCAAAATGACTTTATGTTTGGATATTACCTCCTCCATATCTGTCTCATCTATCTACCTACCCAAGCGCTATCTTTGATTATCACTGATCCCATCCACGCGACATGGAACGAGAAGTCTTTAAAGTAAAAATACGCACCGAGCACATTGCTTCCTGCCCTCTTCCCTTTCTCACGGCTACAACTGAGACGCTTTTCAAGTATCTGGAAGGCGGCTTGCCTGATCACGCCTAGTGGCAAGACAACCCGCATTGATATTGCTTTGTTTACAGCAGGGCGTAACGAACCTAGACAGAGCTTTACAATTTGCATAGCAGGTAACTCTGACCTTCAGGGTAACAAGAAGAGCACTTTTACAGACAGCACAGATGTGTCCCCTATGTTATCTGACCAACTACCACGAGCACTCGCCACTGGAGTCCCACCATGTCATCCTGCCCTGACAATGGAACCACCTTCCTCCACTGTCCTCCTAGACCTTACCGTAGCATCTTGCCCAGCATAGTGGCTAATAACTCGGCTGCCTCCAGGGTGTTGTTTGGAAAACCTGCTGACATCATAAACCTTCCTGTCAATCACCAGCCATTGCTCCTGACCTTGACCATGGCCATTGTGGATTCTGATCTCTTCCCAAGTGAAAAGCTGTAGAAAGGCTGAAACAGGTCGCGTCTCCTTTTCAGTGGAGCCAGTCTGGGGAGCCATCTGTACTGGTAGATGGGCAGTCAGCACTGAGATTCACTAGTCTGAGCTTTGCAGCACTGCATCCAGGCAGAGGGTGAACCATCTCAGCCTGGCCGTTATATAGTCCCACTCCAGGCCACTCCCTGTATTTCCAGGGCTGGTTGGCTCCCCTTGCCCAAACACACCCTTCCCTAGCTCCCTCCTCTTCCACATCCACAGCGGACACTTTGACACACCCTTGAATAAAAGCCCTGTTCCTTCTTGTCTTTTCTGAGTTGTCTTTGGAAGGTCTGGTTACGCATGAGAACTGTAGACTGCTTCACTGAATACAAATGTGCATAAACAGAAAGACTTAGGAAAATTATCTGTTATTCAGTTAAATGGGATGGCAAAATGACAGAAAGAACTATTAAGTGATCAGCTTCATAGAGCACTAGGAACTGGCCAGGGTAAGCTGTTCACTTGCTTCCACACAGCTGAGTCAATATGGGGCTTAGCCAGAAGAGAAATCTGGGGAAGGCTGTGGGCAGCTCTTCCACAGCAAATATTCAGTGACCTTAGAAAACTGAAGCACTGTCAGCATCCTGTAATCCTTTAACCAGTCACTAACATCAGGAAATCCTGCATTTACCATGCAGTGGAACTTCATGAAGTCATACAGCACCAAAATGTAAAGCTGTAAAGGAGCTTGTGTGGCGAGCCAAAAGCTGCTATTAAATATGTTTGCTAACGTCTCTCATTCAACTGTAATTCCTGCCTTCAGGGCATAGAGCCAACTTGTACATCGGCACGGTGGAAACAGCAGAATGCTCCAAGGTCTGCGGTCTCCCCACAAAGTATCTCCTAATGGTCCCATCGCTACCCGAAAACTTCAGGTTGTCCTCGGCCTTTGAAATTTACTGAGTTGACCCTGGCACACTAAATTCACGTGCCTTTATTAACTAAAAGCACTGTTGATCAAAACACCACCAGATTAAAGAAAAAAAACACATTAAGAAAACATGATTGATCTCCTGTTAATTCAGCTTGCACATGGACAATGTTTTGTCAATGTTGTTTTCAGAGTTTCCTGTGTTTACCCCAGTCATTCAGTCATCTCTTTGTTCAAGTAATTCATTCATAAGTCAACAACAGACATTAAGAGATTTTGGGGTTGAGAATAATAACAACAACTATTAACACCAAGTTTGGCTGTAGATCAGGAGTTTCTAAAACCGTGTTTAATGGCACTGTTTACATAATTAACTTCACTTAAATATTAGTCTTGTAGAGCCAAAGTCTAAACATTTCTGATGTTCAGAGAGGGTCTGCTATGCAGTAAAGAGGTAAGAGTTCTCAGCTGTAATAAATAGCAAAGAGAAGGTGATGCCATGATTCCTGTGAAGTCACATCAATTTTGCAGGTGACCCAGAAAAAACTAAGCCCACATATGGGAAATATTGCCCTACTTGAGATTTAGGATTCTCTTAATCTTGGGGGGGTGAGTTTAATCCAAAATTACTAGCCCTGGGTGCTTTTGAGGAAGACACAAGCAGTAGGCAGGGATGGTATAGTCTGTCCTCATTAGGTTTCCATCCTACCCCTTTATAATGCAATACTGAGTTAAGTCCTGATTCATGTTTCCCACCTTACCCCAAACTTTTTATTTCTGTTTATAAATGTATTATGTTTGTAACCACAAATATTGTCTACAATGATGCCCAGTCCCTGTGTGAAACCTAACAAGTTCTACGCCTCAACTACCTCTCGTGACAGTGACTTTCACAGACAATTCACCTGTTGTGATTCAACAGAAAGCGGTGGTTGTGATGCGCTCCCAGTTCTGAGATGGACTGAAAAAACTCAGCTGAAGTTGCAGATTTCAGGAAGGACAGAAAGATAAGAAAGCCAACCTATGTCCCTGAGCAAGGTACCCCAGCAGGGTGAGATGAAACTATGGCTGCGTTCCCTGTCTCCCAAGCAGACGGCATGCAGGAAGCCTAGGCGAGAGATGATCAAAGCAGAGATGCTCTGATCGGCCTCTGCATCAGGAGAAAGGCAGCACTTAAATTATGTAGAATAACTTTATTTTGAAGAGTTTGTCTTTAGGGGACTCTGGAATGGCGTTTACAGGGTATTTGTGATATAAGCGACCATGAAGCTTCTCAGCTTACAATTATCCTTCTTAGCAAACTCCGTTCAAGTCTCAGACTGCACACACAGTGGCAAATGTGAAGCCTTGGTTTTCGGCTGCCTTGTGTTTCTCAGTGAATTAACAGTAGCCCAAAACCTGTTGGATAGAGCGAGCTGAAATCTCACATAGCAGAGACACCTACCTTGCCCTCAGCCCTGCATGGAGTGGGCAGTCTTTCTGGCTGACACAGAACTGTAAATTATGCAATTCTAATTCTTTAAATCATGTAGCATCTTGCAAATTAATCAGTCAAGCCCAAAGCAACCGTTTAATATTCCTGACATGTGGCAATGGTTGAACCACCCTAGGTAAAAGAGAAATTCATTAGAAGGCAGTGATAAAAGGATGGAAGGATTTTCTATTGTGTTGTCACGTTGCATTTTTTAACCCTTTATCTTGCTCCAAATAAAAGTTAAGAGTATCCACACTAATGATGTGTTCAAGTTCTAGCATGGAATGTGTGTAGAGTCTTACATAAATCGTGTTCAGTACTTGAGGTGGTGGTAATAAAATATGCAATATTTGTTGCAAATTTCTGCATATGGGTTGTTTTTTATATATATATACACGTAAAAAATTTCAAGTGACTCCATAGCTGGCTGAAAGTACAAAAAACCCTTCCCATCATCTTATTTTCAGACTTGTAAATGTAGCAGCTGCCTGAAAAGCAGATAAAAATGTGGGTTTAGATTCTGGTCTACGAGGAGCTGGAGAATACAGAGCCAGGATCATATGGGAGTGAACAAACACAGGATGTCTCTGCCTATACACACACGGTCAGTAATCATGACTTTCACTGTTACACACTGTGGGTACCAGTAACCACCAAACCACTGTCGTTACTTAGATGAATTAAGTTTGGGAACTCTACGATAATTGTCCTCCATATTAACAGTGTGCATAGTATTTAATGTCTGAATTTATTCAGCATCAGATCCCATCCAGAGGTCCTGTAATGCCTATTGATATTACGTTACATTAAGAAGCCTCAAACAAGTCCTTTCCCAATCTGAAAGCAGAAGCTGCCTCTGTCTATATTACCCAGGTCACCAAACAAATTTCAGACTTGCCTGGAAGAGCCCAGATAGACAGAGAAAGCCACCTCAGTCATGCTCACCCAGAGAAACTATTGAGAAATCAGTGAATATAAATTTACACCATACTCAGCGTTCTGCAACAACTACCCACACACCTGCCAAAACCTACGTCATACGCATCTGGGAGCTAGAATACGTGCACAGAGCTATTCTACATCGCTGCTTTTGTGACTAAGGGCCTCCTTGCACAGGCACTTGACAGACAGAGTTTTGCAGATTTCCAGAAAGCTAGTACGTGACTGATGAAACAATAGTTATTGCGTCAACATTTTTATCCAGGATCATGTAAACGTTTGCCATTTACACTTAATCCACTGGAGGTAAACTGGCTCAGAGTGGTCCAGAAGAGAATCTAGTACTGAGACACACTGAAGAATGTTGTTTCTAAGCAAATCTCTTGTTCCAGCCAAGTCCTCTAAGTACTGAGTAATTTTGTCATACAGGATGCCACCTATGGTTCTTTTGACCACTTTTTCTATGAAAACTAATTTTTATATGAAATCTGTCACAAGTGCTGTGAGAACACCTACCACACTGTGTTCAGTTTGGGCCCCTCACTGCAAGAAAGGCATTGAGGGGCTGGAGCGTGTCCAGAGAAGAGCAGCGGGGCTGGGGCAGGGTCTGGAGCACAAGTGTGCTGGGGGGCGGCTGAGGGGGCTGGGGGGGTTTAGCCTGGAGAAGAGGGGGCTGAGGGGAGCCCTTCTCGCTCTCTGCAGCTGCCTGAGAGGGGCTGGAGTGAGGGGGGGGCTGGTCTCTGCTCCCAAGTCACCAGGGACAGGACGAGAGGGAACGGCCTCAAGCTGTGCCAGGGGAAGTTTAGGCTGGATATTAGGAAAAACTTCTTCACCGAAAGGGTTGTCAGGCATTGGAACAGGCCGCCCAGGGAGGTGGTGGAGTCTCCATCCCTGGAGGTATTTAAAAGAAGGGTAGACGTGGTGCTTGAGGGTATGGTTTAGTGGTGGACTTGGCAGTGATGGGTTAGCGGTTGGACTCGATGGTCTCAAGGGTCTTTTCCAACCTTAACAATTCTGTGATTCTAAGTGAGGCTCCTGGGCAAGACTGGATGAAGAACATCTACTTTATGAGCTGTACAGTCTTACCCAGAAGGAGGATTTAGACACAAGATAGACAGACAGCTATGGGTTGTACCTGTCTTTCTTCGTTATGAGGGCGGTGAGGCACTGGAACAGGTTGCCCAGAGCAGCTGTGGCTGCCCCATCCCTGGCAGTGCTCAAGGCCAGGTTGGACGGGGCTTTGAGCAACCTGATCTAGTGGAAGGTGTCCCTGCTCATCACAGGGGGGTTGAACTAGATGACCTTTAAGGTCCCTTCCAACCCAAACCATTCTATGTTTCTATGTCTTCAGTGTTAGATGTCAGCAGCACAGAGGGTTTAAGCGTGGCCTTGGAGGCGAGCATCTACAATTACAGCTGCACTTATCTATGCAGGCAGACCTGAGGCGCTCTGCCCTGCCCTGCCTGCTCCGAAGCCATGCTGGAACAGCACCTTCCCTTTGTGCAGGGCTCGTGGATGCTCTGCCCTAAAGTGGCTCTGACCACTGGCAGGGTCCTGACCTGCATCTGTCTGATCCCACTCCTGTAGGCAGAACCTGTGTTCCTTCATGGACCCTCATTCAAGACTCGCTCTTCTGTGCCTATGGTGTGTCTCCTTCCAAACACAGTAAGGAAACTGAAATCGTTAAAATTATTTTCTCTCTGGCACCAAACTTATTTGGGAATCCATAATTCAGGAAAAGGCTACATTCTGATACACCTCCTCAGCCTTTTCAAGAGAAAATAACTTTTGCAGACTGCAGATTTTGTTCTGAAGAAATGTTTTGGAGAAAAAAAAGAAATCCAGTAATTACTTGCTTCATAAGAACATTAAAAGATGCTGTGTGAGTCAGAAGAAAAGGATGAGGTTTTCCTTTTTTTAGTGTACCCTGAATTAATGAGACACCACCCTGTGTCTTGGATAGGGTTACTTTTCAGGAACATCACATACTTTCAAAAATGGGAAGAGAAAACAAAAGCAAAACTAAGCTTTTCTTTTGTAGGGCACAGATTCAGGCCTGCAGTGGAGGCCCTCTTCACTGCCTCGAGGAGTTTAGATATTCAGAGATAAATTTGAGTCAGGATTTTCAAAGTCTTGATTAACTTTGTTCCGTTCCTTAAGCCAGATATCAGTAGTAAGCTAACGCATGGGTTCTTTCCTCTGTGAAAGCAATTCTTATATCCTTTACAAAAGAGGAAAGAACACCCGCGAAACACTGCTGTTTGGGTGGTGGCAAACTTCGCTGTCACTCCTAGCTTTGGGTTGTGTTTTATGGGTAAACAAGAACAAGATGGGTGCCATGTTAACGATAGCAACGTGTAAAATTAGGTTCTGTAGTAAGTACTGTGAACCTTCTCAGCTAAAACTCCCCACAGACCACTAAGTTGCATTAAGGCATTGAACGATATTATATAAATTTTTTGCACTCCTAAGTTATTAAAACCCCTACACAGAAGATGCTGCAATGCTGCACAATGAAGCTGTAAAACTTGACATGATTTGCTGTTGCAATTCTGATGTGACCTTCTCATACACACATCGCCTGTAATTACACACCCCAGATTCTTTTTAAGCAGGGACGATATGAATCTCTTTAACAATCACCATGCACTTTTCTGTTTTATCTCATTTAACTGGCTTTCCTATGAAATATACCTTTCACATCCTCCAACTTCAGGAAAGTCAGAACCCCAGGGGCTTTTCTGTGGCTTTAAGATCTAAATTCAGCTGATCTAAAATTATAAATTCTAATTTAGCAGCTGTTAAAAAGCCCCTCTCTCAAGCACACAGGTAGCATTATATATTGTTACAAAGAAGAAATAAGACACAGCATGATCCAAGCTAAATTTGTTAAATGCCTGTTACAAACCCGCTTTGTTTTTCCACTGTTATATATTTGGGGTTGGTTTTTTCAGACCAGTCAGCATTTTTATAGTATTTTCTGTGTTCGGTGCAGAGCACACACTGATTACAGACACACTTCTGTGTGCTCTGGCTATCCGAAATTGTGCATCCACAAAAGAAAAATTCTACAAAAGGCGACCATGCTTGAAAGGATTTTTAACAGGTGGCTTATGCAACACCAATTAGGAACAACATGGCATAAGCAAGGATTAAAACACCCATGGTGGTTCCACAGCCTACACGAGAGCACCTTCTTCCTTCTCTTCTTCCTGCGCGTCTTGGGCCACCTTCCAACCTCTGCAACACACGAGGCAGGGATCCTGCAACAACTTGCCTCCTGCACGATTCAACCATTAATCAATTCTCTGGCCCTCACCATCTCCCTCCTACACCATTCTTCCTCAGACATATATTGAGGTGTATATTCTCAGCAAGGCAACATATGCATTTTCACTCAGAGCTGTGCATCAACCTTAAACTTTTACATCCTACCCTCTCCACGAGGAGGTCAGTCATATTTTTCATTTAGATGGCTGGAGAAGCTTTTGCTACTTGCTTTAATTTCTTTTGCAAAGTTTAAATTTTTTTTGACACCTTAGCAATTCCTACTTTTCCCTATTCTTTACATTCCCAATCTGCTTCACACATAGCTCCTTATCAGTCTAAGGTGCTTTCCTGAGTTTGTTTCTCCCCTCCTTGCTAGGGACATTAGCCCCATAAAGTTTTTACCCCCTAAGGCTCCGCCATACTTATGTCAGAACTAGCTGACTGCAACGATTAGCTTCTTTCATTTTTCAAACTTTGCTCTTAAATAAAAGCAGCAAAGGCTCAAGTGCAGGGCCGCTAAGCTGGGCCACGTAGCTCTGATGTGGGCGCACATACACTCCTAACTGCCAGTTCTTTTATCTCTGGTGGCAGACCGTAACTTTCAGCCACCAGCTACTCTCTCACTCCAGGCAAAAATGTTCTGGACCCATTTCTAGGTATTCTATGGTACAAAGGCAGAGGTCTAGCGTGTTCGGGACGCAGGGACCCGAGACTGCAGCAATACAAACTGCTTGGTATTTTTCTGTTGCATTTGTTTTGCTTTTAATTTTTTTTTCTTTTGTAAGAGCTACCGTTGTCTAATGAGGGAAACCAGCTGCACCTCTCTGCAAACAAGGGAAGCATGCAGAAGTGCTTTCAGATGCAGGTGAGCAGTGTGTTTATATGCCTACGAGGGCTGGCATATAGCTCAGCACAGGTCATGGGTTGCCTGCAAGACGACTCTAGATGGAGTTTGGTTCCAAGAACAAGAACATACACCCTTCTTTGTTAAAAGTCTAAGAATATTTAAGAGAAGGAATTACCAACCCAGAATGCTTTCATCTGATCCCTGCGTGGCCTCATAGGTGGTCAGCGTCAAGCTAGTTTTGACAGTGGCTCATTACAAGGGACAACGGATACTCCAGATCTGTATATGAATGGCTGGTCGATAAAGGGAAATGGTCAAGCAGCAGAAAAATGATCAAGCATCAGGCAAACACCTACAATCCTTGTAAGCAACCTTGTAACTCTCTAGTTTGAGGTTAATACATAGAAGTTATACCCTATTCCTGTCCAATTTCTAGAGTTCCTGAGTTCTTGTTGACCATAGCTTTTCTCTGTTGAGACAGTTTTTAGGCAATGTCAAATTGATTATAGTTCTGGACCTGTCTCCAACAACTATGGTGAAATTCTCTTTACATTTTACAACCATATGGCATCCTACCCCTGCGTGGCACTTTTTCCTAGAATAAGTATCATGAGCTTTCATACGTAGGCATTCAGATGTATTAGTGGGCAGGCACTGTCTCGGCAATGTAGCGACCATGCTTCAGACCATCAGGCACTCCCTGCTGCAGGAGCAGGGTCTGTCCAATGTCAATCTATTTCCACTTTCTCCATCCAGGTTTCCCATAAAGTATGTAGTCTCCTGGGGTAGCACGCTACGTTCAGCAAACACAACTGCACAGACCTTTGTCACTGGCCAAACCAAGGCTTCAGCGCTACCCTAGAATTTGAGGCAGCATGGAGTAGGTGTATGGCTTTTTATGTTTGTATATAGGGTGTGTAGGTCTGTCTTATGACAAGAAGTTCAGTCGCTATACATTTTATTCAAGAAGGCATCATACTAGATCCCGTTTTAACTCTGAGACTAGAACATCCATCTCTCAGGCAGTCAACTTCCCAAGTACAGTTAATTCTACAGCAAATGGTCTGAGCCAGCATGAGTCTTATTCATGCATTAAAAGCATGAGTAAGAATTTTATACCTCCCTAAGATAGCCTTTGAGGGCTGTGGCATTGCCAAGGCAATCCTGCTTTCCTCCCATATTACAAGAAGTCCAACTCCTACTGCTGGGCCAGACATCACCCTGGTTCTCTCTGACAAGTCCCACAGGCTGGAACACACCACGGCTTCAGTTCCCCCAGTACAAAAATCTTGAACAAACTAAGACAAGAGAATCTTCATGAGTCCTATTGTTCTGATATGACTTTGGAAATTTTGCAAATTTTCTCTTTTTAATTTTCAGAAACAAATTCCCACATGTTCCGCCTCTAGTCTTCCATCTGCTGACACAAAGTTTAGGAATCTATCCCAGTCTATCCCTGCCTTGACATGTTCTGCCTCACAGCAGTTATGGGTGGTGACTATCGTTGTTAAATTGATGTTGTTGTTCGCTCAGAAGAAAAGTTTTGTTCAAGAACTAGAAGTTGTCTATAAGACACAGACCATAACACAAACCAGCTACACAGAATGTCTGTTCTGGAATATGAATTACACTCCAGCAGGCCTTTTCCCCGTATTTATTCCTCTAATTCGGTAAGTTTGGAATATTTGCTCAAGACAGAAATATTTGTAGCTTTCTAGTTTCAAATGAAGTCACATGTTTCTGATCTTCCTCTTGGATGAGGGGAGAAAAGGGGATAAAATAGAGAGAACCTCAAAATGACCAAGACACAACCTGAGCTCATTGGCAGCATCTTCATTCGTCTTTTCTTTTACTTGAGCAACATCCAGCATTTATTACTTCATCTTGTTCCTTTTTCATAACTGATTGTGAGATGATCCTAGAAAGGAATTCAAACTCACTTGTTAGGGCATTTGTACCTTTTCTTGCCAGAAGAAGTTATCATTCCATCTGGCTTTGTTTCTCTCTGGCTAAAGGTTTGGTTTAGAAGCACTCATGTTCATCCCAAAAGGTCTGTTATGCAGGACGTGACCTAATTATGATAACACTGCCCACAGGACTTCCCTGACTTCTTTCTGAGTCAAACAGCCTCAGTTTACAAGGAATCATCTTCAAGAAAATTAAGTTATTCTTGAATTTTGATATTTCCCTTAGGGGACAATCTATCACTGCTCCTGCTATAGTGAACATTGGGGTAATTAACCTTGGTACTAAGAATTTGCACCTTTTGTATAGCTTGAACACGTTTCAGCTACTGAGTATTTCTTTATCACTAACAGACTGAAGTACTGCCTGCTATAAAATTTCTCATTTTATGATCAAGTCACTACTTCTTTTATTGGGCTCAGGGAGCTCCGAAAATTTATTCTTCTACAATAAGGAACTTTCCTAAGGCTTTAGGTTTTCCTACATCTCTGCCCTATATCCTCTTTAGCTCTTCAACAGTGCTTTTGTATTGCAGACACCACGCCTGACTAAAATATCCTGATAGCAGACATGTCCACATAGGACGTAGGAACTTTTCCCTATTCCTGCCCCTTTTTAGCCTTTGTACATGCAAGTCCTTTTTTTTTTTTAGGCATTTCAGAAAGCATCATTCAGCTGGGAGCTCGTGGGCAAGAGGCAACGTACAATGACTTCCATGTCATCTTCTGTTCTGTTCTCCTAATTATTTCAGGTAATTAGGAAGGGCCAGAAAACCAAAATGGATTCAATTTCTCAGCAGTGGCTGGTTCTGCTTGAATTGAGTTTAAGATAGCCATTGGAATGGGTTTGTTCTTATTCTATCTTTTAGGAGAAACAGAAATTTGTATTTCAGTAATGAGCCGTGCAGGCAAGATTCTGCACGGGAACACTCCGAGTAGGCAGGGTTGCTTCATTTACCTCCCCATGCTTTTTACCAGAGCCTGTGTCTCTTGCTGAGGGCAAAATCTTGCTCCCTTTTCTGCAGCTTGGGCCAGTGTGAGGAAAACAGCAAGTGATAAAATGGAACAAGGGAAATCCTGACAAAAGTTTTCTCTACAAAGGTAATTAAGCTTTGGAAGACATTGCCCAGAAAGCCTACTGGATCTCTGCCCCTGCAGGTTTTCAGGACTCAACTGAATAAAGCCCTAAGCAACCTTGCCTGAATTCAGTATTTACACTGGTTTGAGCATGAGGTCAGAATATATGACCCTGATATGATATATGATACATAAATATATGATGTCCTTTTTAACCCGAACAATCCTATGATTTAGAGGTCCTGAGGCCCTGTTTGCCCAGAAAGACACAGCCTTTGGCATCCATACAGGACATATTTGGGCTATCCATGCATCACCTTCAGTAGCTGTAGGTGTTAACAACATCTCTTGTGCAGCAAGAAACATGTATCAGTGAAAACAATCTTCTTCCCAGAGAGCTGAGTTTCGACAGTAACGGTCATCTAAACACAGCAGTTTAATACGAAGTGAGGCATCTAATCTGAACTAGTTGTGTGTATTCTCCCTATAGAGCCTGAAGAACAACAAGCATTTCCAGAGGTAAACAACTGTATTTCTCTTAGATTTTTAATTAAAAGGGCATCTGGAGTGCCCCCCTTTACCTCCAATGGCTGTAGAAGGAGCCAAAATGCTTAATTTTTCAGATAGTTATAACTTTGAAGAGATTCATCCTAACCTAAGCATAGGACAACTTTTACAATGTTCCCATGAGGCTGCTAGATTAGCCTTACATGATTCCACCTCCACTCTCCAAAGCCTTCGTAGAAGGGGGAAGGAGGAGATGGAAGAAAGGACAGGGTTGGCAGTAGAGGCAAACCAGTAAGAAACCCGGCCTCTAGCAGGCCCAGAAAGGAGTTCCAAAATGGAAGGAGCATCACAAAAAAAATTCATGTAAAAGCCTCCTGTTTTTACAGGGAAAACATCAGGCTGTGTGCTTCTGCTCACATGCTTGACTATCAAGCAGGTTTCTGAGCACTTGACAAGTCACAGATCTTTGTAAAACCAACTAGAGCCGTGTGAAGCACTTTTCTTTCTGTTTTTAATGGCACAAACATTCGACCTGCTTTTTATGCATTAACAGCAATAAGCTACCATGAAAGAACCATGGTTCAGAGGATGCAGAGAGACGTAGTTTCTTGGGGTGGATGACTCAGTGAAGAACTCTGCTTGCAAACAAGCAAGGAAACTTAATCTGTTCTAGAGAACTAAATTGCCCATGCACTCTTTGTAAGCATGCAGGACTGTCCCTCCAAAAAAATGACAAATGTATATATACCTATATTTTAAAAAATCACCAAACTGGCAAGAGTCCAAATGATTAACAGCAAAAATCAAAAAGCCAAGCTAGTTCTTGGGACCAAAGACAAGGGAGACTAATATGGATCAGTTGGAGCTTTGGAAATGGCCTAACAGCTTTCTCTATATTTGTGATTCCATTTCACCTCTTTTTGCCTCCAGGGATCAAATGTTGTGTTGCATTCAACATGCGAGACATTTTCCAGTTTCCCCCACCTCAACAAGACCTGAAAGACTGTCACCAACTGGCAAGCAAGAACCTGTGAAACAAAGCCTCCAGCAACCAAAATGGAAGGGCAATTTTCACCGTGACTGAGTGAGTCTCCACAGTATTCCTAGAACATCTACTGGAGGTGTCAGACACACATAAACTTCGTGTTCTAAAGACTTTTGCCCTTAGACAAGCATTCCAGTGATTAAAATTGCACTGCTAGATCATATTTTACTTGTTGTGGTATATTTATAAGCTAATTTTCCTGAAAAAACCAAAAACCAAACCATTGTGTCATTTGATCCTCCAACTCTACAGAACTGCTACTTCTCACAGAAGCAAGCTACTTTGCCTGAAGGACACCATCATAATCAGCCTTCCATATAATCACTCATTGGTGCATCCTTTTTTATTGCTGTTTCAAAACTTTCTTTGTAGAAATTCCTCACCATTTTCTAAACCTTTACTATTAGCCTCTTTAGCAGACGTCACACAGAAACCACATTCACCAGATTCATGCCAACGAACTCCCTTCCAGTATAATGCAACCCTCTTTCTTTCCCCACCCACGAGTAGTGTTGCGTTAATACATTAGTCTTCTACACCTGACCTGTTAAGAAATCACTTTATATTCCTTAAAAAAAGAACCTATCTCAGGAATCAACAAATCCTCCGGAATGGCTGAGCTGTATCTGTTATCTATCCTTTATGGACCTACAATCATCTTCATTTCTCCTTTCCTAAAGATGGAGAAATTTCCATAACCAACACAGCTCACTCACCTCTTCAGGAATTCAGGATAATGGAAGCAAACGCACTCAAGGATTGGGCAAGGATTGCAAATCCAGATCATTGACAAGTCAAAACGAGTGGTTGTTGGGAATGGGAAAGCTACAGCATTTTCCTCTTCCAGTTGCTCTTACCTGCTTTAACATCACCTTAACATTTTTATAAACCCAGCAACTCCACTGCTGAAAACGTTCCTCTCTGATTTGAAAAAAAGTAATTTATTCTGGGCTGGAGCCACCTTTTTGTCCAATGATACTCCACTTAACTGGATAATCCTCAAAGCCTTTTGAAACTCAGACTGCAGTTGTTAAGACCCCTTGTAAATGCCTAACGAATCTGTCCTCCTTTGAACACCTTCGGGGTCTATATCCTTGCCCAACATCCAAATCCCCTGGAGAAGTTGAAGACTAACAGGCTTCACCTTGGGTGTAAATACTCCGTCTTCATCCCTAAATACGCTTTGTTACAGTGCCAGGTGTTTTTTAAACAATTACCCTATTAATTAAATCTCTCCTTACACCATGTAATTCAAATAGCTCATTGCTTAACCTGCCACATCTGTGGCAGAGAAAAGAGCATGTAAGTACAGGATATGTGAATGCACCACACAAAATTTCAGAACTACCATCTTAGCGGTCACTTGGCTTTGAACAATTACCAACAGCAGAAGATTAACCAGTGTCTCCTACCTCATGATTTGATCCACTGCAGACATCTTCAGAGAGAATTAATTTTTATGTTTATTAAATCCATACTAGATATTTAGCCCACCTTTCATTTCCTAGTGTTTAGGCTGAACTAAAATAAAGACCAAAAAGGCCCAACAAGGTATTCCTGCTTACAGGCAAAGGTTATTTTAACATAGTCTTACCTATTACAGACGGTGAGATGGGGATATAATGTTTTGGTTAGTGAGTTTTAGGAGTTCCATTCGCACATCAGCCAAAAGTTGCTTTCAGCTGTGCATTAATTTCATATTTATTTCCTCTAAGAGAACAGAAGAGTAGGATAATAGCAAGACAAGAACCTTTAAACACTCAGGCTTCAGTTCCAAGGGAGGTTGGATGTCCTCCTTCCCTTCTGATGCCTGACTGCCACCCTGTGGCTATTCCACAATGTTCAGGTTCCATGTTTTAAGACTGAACTGTGAAGCCAAAGGGCTTCCCCTAAATGTCAAGTTTGGGGCCGCTGTGGTTCCAAAAAGGTGCATCTCAATGCACATTCAGAGAATCTGAAAAGGGTTTTGGACTTGCATTTGAATATTGTTGTAAAATTTCAATATTAGAAGTTGCGGGGTAATCTGTCACCGTGGACTATAAACACCCCAGAGTAATCACAGAAACTGAAGAAGTTGTCATACCTCTTATTTCTCCTCTAAGGCTGTCATACACCTGGAGAACTTCCAGCAAACTCAGCTTACACAAGCCTGCTTATGTTGATCCAGGTCCCCTTTCGGTCTTAACTTTTAGGACTGAATCAGGACATACATGTTATTTTTCCTGGTTAGTCAGGCAATTGGTTTATTGTATTGTGGATGTTTCCTGTTTATCATGGCAGAGAAAACACATGGGCCTCCAAGGTCTTAGGCACTAAACGGGAACTTAGACGTATTATTCTCTTCTGTTAACTCCTAGATCATCCTAGCCCAGGGGGTAGCTCAAATTTATTTGTATTTCAAAATTATCCATCCAGATAATGAATGTTCTGACTCTGGGCATTCAAAAAAAAGCCACTTGCTGGGCAACACCAAGCACTTCAACATTGCTGAACACTTATGGCCCACATGACCTACAACCATCATTTCTTCTACTTACCTCACTTGCCACAATCTGTCCAGTAAGTACTTCCAAAGCTTCATGAACTGAGCTGAAGTCTAGCTGTTTTCCTTCAAAACATGCTGGAAGTACTTGCACTTTTATAGTATCTTCATGACCAGAGCACTAGTCTCCAGCAACCAGAGAAGCTTAGGCTGCTCCCTCTTTTATCAGAGGTGATTGAAAACCTGTCCTGACAGGAGAACCACCTTTCTTGCCTGTTGAAACCATTCTACTCGCATGTCCAAATTAAAGGTTCACCAGGCCACAGACAGAGAAGACTTTATACTCAAATCTTGCAGCTATGGCCAAAATGGGAGATGGAAGCATTCTTGCTACCAGGACTGTCTGTGTGGTTTTATCCAAGGGACAAAACTCAGCATTGTGAAACTTGAGTTAGGAAGGTGGAATGGCTGTAGAGGATTTTTGAAGCTTCATTGTCTTCAGTGTTTTCTCTTGCCTAGCTTAGGCAGCTCCCCACTTGTCCAGCTTTCTCCGTACATATGAAGAGCCTAGCCTGGGGGATTGGAGCTCCTTATGGAGCTGAGATGTTAAATAGCTCTCCTGACAGCATAACAAGGCTTCTGGCCCTTTGTGGCTCAGGGTTAACACTCCTAGGCCAGAGGGGACTTTTGGCAGTGCCACTGAAGTTCCATCCTAGAGCTGATTGCCTGTTGAACTTAAGTCCTTACAGAACAGCTCTTGATTTCATCAGACACACTCACCTTCCTACCTATAAAGTAATGCAACTTCCAGAACTCAGGGGTAGATCTTTCTTCCTTTCCTCCTCATTCTGGAGGAAGAACTGGTATAGGGGTTTGCTTTGGTAGGATTAATACTGGTTACTTGTTTCTACTGCATACTTCACACAAGCCGATCCCCTTCCTCTGAAACACAAGTGCTGAGGTTTATGACAGTTCTCTCTCTGCAGCTGTGGACAGGCATTTGTTCCACGTTTTAGAGAGTGCAGACTCTTGCGCAGATGTATTTTACTCTGATGACAACAATAATTGGTAAGATAAGGAATTTTATTATTAGACTTTCCTCCATCAACAGTTCTAATAGTAAGAGGGAAAGAAACAGAGCAGGAAAAAAAGAAGGTAAAAAGAGTAACTAAGGCCCATTTTCTTTATGGTCTTTATCAACAGGTATCAATAATCTAATTATTATTTTATTATTTCCATTACAATTTCATTCTGTACTTAACAACACTCTTGGCCTGGGAAGATGCATTTGTTCCATTCCCTCACAAGCCGTCCTCTTTTCGGATGTTGATCAGAAAAAGCACCACATCTTCCTCAAAATCAACCCATCCCTTCTGGAAGCTAAGCCACCTGTCACCGAGGTAACAGGGTGATGGAGCCACCTTCATTAGTGCTATAACCTGGTTTGGCATCTGTAATGTTGGTGTAGTAAATGAAAAGACACCAGGAAATGCAGTAAGGCGAATTCACATTCCAATAAATCACACAGCACATGCCCTCTTGGAGTGTGCTTTGAAGGCACATCATCCAATAAAGACCAGCAATATATTAGCTGATGTGTGCCCGTGGGTACGCAGCCTGCTGACTTCTGCCAACTGAAAAGATAAACGCATTTGAACAGTACTCCAACCCGTAACACTTTTACAACCTCATTACATTTGTCTGCGGCTCAGACAGGAACACCTCGTGCTCCACGGGCCAGAAGTCAGGAGTTCTCTCCGCTTAACAAATCACTCATCACTTCAGAGGTTCAAAAAAGAGCGAAGCTTCAGGTGACCACGGACCCACAGACCAATTACCCTTTTGCTTTCTCAGTCATCCTTGCAGGGATCCCAAGTATGGACACGCCATATTTCTGCCTCTTCTGACTTTGGGTAACGGGTTCAATAACACTCAGAAACCACTTGCAGAGGCTCCACGGGAGGTTACAAATGGGCAAATAACCCAGAGGCCTTCACGACAGAAGAGATGTGGAGGGCAGCATTGCCACAGAATATGTCACGCCAAGCTCTCACACCTACATGCCTGGGGAATAATCTCTGCTTTCCTGTTTCTCTGCCTCAGTTAGGGCTCTAATTAGATCTTTTTCCTCATGCTTACTCCTACAGAACTGCTCCCTGCACCTGCTCCGCCTCACCCACATACATACAAGTCGGTTTGGGCTCTTGTGTGCTGCCCACTGCCCCTTGGTTTGGGCACTTCCATTGCCAATGTTAATTACATAGAGGTATTTGAAAATACTGTACCTACACAATTCGTTATCGCTTCCACATTGCACTAACTCCAGTGTTCTTTGATTTCATACTGTCTCAACTTTCTTACTACCTCCGTAATGAGAGCCAGCTCACAAAGCCTATGTTAGATAAGAGACTTCCCTCCTATATACTCAGCAAATGAAGTATCAGCAGACAGAAAAGAATCTGTTCCCAGCCCCAAAGCTGCCTTGGTGGAACATAACCTCCTCCATTCAGCCTTTCCCCATAACTCAGCACCAGAGAAGAGGAATGAAAAGAAGCACAAGAAGAATTAAGAAAACATCTTTTAAAAAAAATAATATTAATCACATTCATCGACGGAATTAAGCTGCGCCACCTCCCCTCCTCTGGCTTAGCCAGCTGTCTCTCCCCTGTGCAGTATCTTCATGGTGACCACCACAGGAGGCAACAAGGGCGGGAAATTCCTCTGTAGGATCCACTGCTGCTTATTTATGTAGATAGGCATCAAGCCAGAGCTCCCCTGAATCTTTCAAAGAGCTGCCAAGAAAGAACAACATTTCATTACAAACGAGGTAATGAAATACAGCGTCCAGGGAACAGCCTTGTGGGAAGAATTCCCGTCTACAGGTTAAGCAAAGGAGATCATAGAACGGTTTGGGTTGGAAGGGACCTTTACAGGTCATCTAGTCCAACCCCTCTGCAATGAGCAGGGACATCTTCAGCTCCATCAGGTTGCCCAGAGATCTTCAGAGGCAAGGCAATGCAGACTACAGCTCCTTGGAAAGATGAAGAACCAAACCACTGGGGCTATATCAGACAAAGACTGGAAGAAGGCTAAAGCAAACACCTTAATTAAAATGAAAACAAAAGGAGCAAGCATGGCAGAAGAGCCACATGACTTTTCAATGGAATATGAAATATCTGGGAGGCAAGGAGGGGAAGAAAGGAAGAAAAAAAGAAAGAATGAATGACAGTTCTAACTCATCTTTATGAAAACACCTCTTTCCCTGGAGCGTACTCGGGGACAGAGGTGCCAGACCTGGCACCCTACTGACCTCTGACTCTTCAGAGCTGAAGAAAAGGAGCTCTCCAGGAGGTCGTTCCTACTGACACCTTCTGTCTGCTGCTACTGAAACCAGCACCATGGCTGAAGTTTTCCAACCCCTTTCATAGTCATCTATACTATCTACAGCTATTCACAGAACTCCTGTGATCCAAGCTGGCTGCCTCTCCCCTTCCCACCATCCCTCACTTATTCACACCGTAATATGGGAAACCCCTTCGCTTAGGGAATGCAGCCGGTTGATACATACTGCACTATGTCCGCAAAGGCGGTGAGCAATGGCTTGCACTGATACTCAATACCGTGTTTGGCACACAGGGACTTCACCAAAGGGGCCACCTTCCAGTAGTTGTGTCGAGGCATTGTAGGAAAAAGGCTGTGGAAAAAGAATATGGGGATTCAATGGCATCCATCATCACCCCACAGAATTCCTGCCCCTCTTCTGTGCCTAAGCCTGGGAGTGCCTCAACCTCCCCTTGTGCCCTTCAGAGCCATCAGTGCTCCGTATGGTCACTCCCACGTCACTTCAGTCAGTATCTGTACTAACCAGGAGACAGGTAATTCTCACTCCTATGCCACGCTACTCATCTGAAGTGCTCACCGGTGCTCCAAAAAGTTTCTTGGAGTTCCCATTCCATCCCCATATAAAGAGCACAAAATTTACCCACATTACCTTTTGTTCTTGTACTAGCTGATAGAGACACAGGGACCTTGTAGGGCTCTTCTAGACCTAGTGTGACTAACACTCCTTGGAATTCCCCCACATCCCCAACCCATGCTTCAACTCACTGGTGCTCAATTTGGAAGTTCAGATGTCCACTAAACCAGTCATTGAATAAGGACTGATGAACGTTACAGGTTGCCTGGAGCTGAGAGGAAAAACGGTAACATTTAAGTGTTGTTTTAGGAATGCCCCCCCCCTTACATGTGCCAAAACACAACAGTCAGCAGGTACAAGTTCCTTATCATCACAGTTGCTGAGTACAGCAACTCCAGGAGCTACTTCCAGACGACACGAGATGGCCGTGCTGTGGTATACGATCACTAGGAGAATAAACTGACAGTGAGATAGGCCATAACAACCATGGCTTTCACCACCCTCGCTTAAAAAACTTTGTAATGGCTTCAGAACTAAAATAAGACAGAGCACGCAAGAGAGATCTGCATCCCCCATGCACAGAAAGCTCTCTGTCTGAAAAGCACTGTAACATCTCTAATTATTTTCCCTGAGGCATCTGTGCTCAGCATTTGAAGCCTCTGTTCCACTTCTGCACCTTCTTCCTTTGCACTTATCACTCACTTCACACAGCGAGGACAAGCCGCTTACGTTCTCAGTTCCCATCACTTCTGTGATCGTCTCTCTTGGGCATTGCACACCCACAACTATAAACGTCTCACCTTCTAAGTCACAGCTCTCTGGAAAGAAGGTCATACCTGGGTAGAGAACCAGTCCACATTCTTATCATAATCGATGTGCATCGGGATGTGATTCATCTGTGTAATCCAGACAAACCAGTTACTCTCTATAAACCTGCACATAAAAACACATGCAAAACCATTACTGATCTCACGCCTGTGCCATAACAAGTCTGCAGACCAGACCTACACACACCTTCTACCTTCCACACAGACACTTTCTACCTTCTAAAGACACTTACCTGACAGACAACAACCTCTGCCTTGCTGAAAGGCATAAGGAGACAGAATAGGGAGCCAATGAGAAAGATAACCAGGAGGCTGAAGAGAAGCTGACATGAAGGATCGATAGGAACTGGGTAAAGAAAATGGAGGAATTAGAAGTTGAATGATACCTGACTAACAGATGAAGACCCAGGATACCCTTCACCCCCAGTAAGGGCAAGTAGGTGAGAAAGAATCGGATGTAGAAGGTCAGCATCCAGGCCAGGTCCTGTAGGATAGGGAACAGATAAAACTTCATTAAGAGGAAAAAATACTGGCTTCTGAGTTTACCAGCCACTCTATGTGGCACTCCCTTTAAAACCTCCCATAGCATCTCCTACTGACAGATTTTTCCTCCCCGGCCCCATCACAAAGCAATCTGACATGGAGCCACTCCTGTGCTTGGGAATTAGCCTGGTCCTACAAGCCCAGCACAGAGGAAACACCAGAGGACATGCTCCAAAGCATCACGTTTTCCTCTGGACCTAAAGAGAAAGCAAACAGTGAGAAAACAAAAAATGTGGCCAATTAAAAGAATAAAGAGCTCTGGTTTAGCTCCACCTCATCCTTTTTTGTTCCTCTTCACGTCTTGCAATCCGTTATTTCCCTCATGTTCATTTTCTCCTGACTGTCCCACCTCCCAGGCAAGAAAAAGCAGCAAGATGCCTTGTCTCTAACCCCCACATCTCAGAGAAGAGGCCTCTTTTTTTCTGCATTGTTTTCTAAAGTCTCTAAAAGCCATGCTGTTCCTCAAAGTACCAGATTTTCCCCTAATGAACTATCTTCCTAACAGCTCTGAAATTCTACTACACACCCCTATTTCACTTCACACTGAACTGCGAGGATTCAGTTTTAGGCTACCTGAAAGAGACTTGATTTTTAATGTCATTTTGCAAAATGGAGGCGCACGGAGTCCAAACCCCCCTGCTTTCTGCTACTTTCTCCCTTTTTTCTGTGCCCATTAAGTTTTTATTGTATTGGTTTGGGAAAACAAAAAAGAGTGGTCAGAATGACCACTTCCTACCTTAAACTAGGCTCTCAAGCTACCTGACAGACAAGGTCTGTATGAACACCGACTCTGCAGAAGAAGGAATGCTTCCAGACACTCCCACACCCCGGACCGAGCCGGAACATCAGAGAACGTCTTTCGTTATCCAACCCTGAATGGACCTTTTACAGAGGAGAAGGGCTGTGTGGAAGGTACCCTCTTTCCCCCAGCAAGCATTATTTCCCAGATCGTATACCCACAACCCTTGCCACAGAGATGAACCGCTCAGACTTCCTCCCAGTAACTTCTTGCACTGAAATGTATCCGTAAAACAAGGAGAAGCCACCATTGGCAAAGCGGAGCTGACTTACCACCCACTGTTTCCGCTGTACCACAAAGTAGAATATGTACCACTGGAAGTAAAGAGGCACCAGAGCTGGGGGACCAACTAGAGTGGAGAAATAGATTGCAGAGACATTAACTCTGCCCTTTTATCCCAGTGAGATGGACTGGAAAAGGAAGGGGTTGAGTGGATGCTGTCCATACAACTGCAAAGGGTAGGGTTACTCACTGATGAAGAAGTACTTGTGCTGGTGGTTATAAGGCATGAATTTCTTCTTCTGTACACCAAGCTGTTAAAATAAGCAAATTACTCAGGCTGTGAAGACAGGTAAAGACACGTGTGCATACAGTCCTGCCTATGCTTTCAAAGAAATGCATACTCAGATACCTCCTAACCTTTGAAAGAGATGTCCTATCAAACCACGCCAGCATCCACCATGCCATTGGCTTCATCATCCCCTGCAACTTCAGTCTATAACGACTATTTTCATCCCTGCCTTTGGAGCGCAAGAGGCTGGGTAGTCCCTTGCACCACAGCCAGCAGTGCACTGGGAGCTCTTTCCCTACAGAGGGCACAGTTGCCTAACAACACTTAAACCAAAAACCGCATGAGGGACTGAGAAGGGTTTGTTGCCAATATAGAGCTTCATGGGAAAAAAAGAAAAACCTATGATGCTATTAACAAAGGTGACAGTGTGTAGAACTCCCACCTACTTGCAATTAGTCTCCAAAGCAGAGAAATGAGCATCTAGACATTAAACTGTGTCCACAGGAACAGGGGTGAATAGATTATCCTCCCTCCGAGACCGCTAATTTTTCAGTTTTCACTGTATAAACATAACAAATCACATCACTGACTTCCCTGAGGAACTCCATTACATCCCTGTACATGTACAAACCGACTCTGAATACCAGCCCTCCCTTCATTTCAGTGTAAATCAGAGCATTTAAGCCAGGTTACACTATGCATTTATGTAACTTTTTTTTTAAAGGACCAGCAAATGCTAAAGCCATTCAATTAATTTCAGAGTTGTACCAGAAATAAAGCTGGACTCCAGATGGGACCAGGTCTGACACCCACTGTCAGACTGAGACCACTGAAACAGCTCCTTTGACCAATAATTGTAAAACTTCCTTGCTTGTCATCTGCTGCTTCATTTTCCAAAACCCTACAATTAGTAGAAACTGATCTTGGTAAAGAGAACAACTTGCAATCTTCTCTTCATACAACTGCAAGTCTCTCATTAGAGAAATATAGGCTTGTAATTTTGACAAATATTTCATTCTTATTTTAAAACATAGCAAAAATAACCTTAAGAAAAAAAAATCTAAGAATATAAAAATCTCAGAAGTACTGAATTATTACTAAGGAATATTAGGGACCAGTGGAAGGCAAAGTAGCATTGTATAAAATAGCAGGTCAACTCAAACCATCTTCTGGATGCACTTCTCATCTTACAGAAGCAGTTTTGGGTTGTTTTTTTTAAATATTCAGAATAAATTTGGAAAATTTCAACCCACAGCAAGATTGTATCAGGGAAAAAAAACAAAAAAAACCCAGTTGCAACATTAAGTATTCGGAAGCTAGTGATGCATCAGGATCTTTTTTCTTCTTGTTTTTCAAAGGCCATTAATGCCAAGCCGTGCCTTCTCCAAACTTCTGAAATACTGAGACAGCTCACTGACCAAACCAACTGGCCACTGGTCTCCAAGCCCTGCGCAGCTTTCCAGATTTGAATCCTAACGCTGTAACCTCCCAGCCTTCACCAGGTCTCACCTCTACAGAGAGTGTTTTTCCCAAAGCAAAAAATAAGGGGTGCATATTAACGTCAGGGTCCTTTCGGAAGCAGTTGGGTTTAGCGTGGTGTTGGAAGTGGAGGTGATTCCACCAGCTGGCTGGGGCTCCCTGCGGGAAGGGATGAGAAGAGAGTGCCGTAAAGAGGTTGTATCTTCTGCCCTTAGTCCTCCCACCCCAGCACTTCCTTGCATTTGCTTTCTTCTTATACTGAGATTGGTTTCAACTGCGGAGCACCCCGGCCAAGGCTCTAGCAGTCCCTCTCAGCACTGAACGCCCACCTTCAGATGGCCGATCACAAACTTGTGCACCCAGTGGTTCCACCTGGACTTGCTAAAGACTGAAAGGTGTCCAAAATCGTGCTGGAGCCAGCCAGCCTGGGCCTGGAATTAAAAAAAAAAAAAGAAAAACCACTAAAAAAACCCCAACCAACCAACAGTACTGCTGGGGAAAAAAGAGTCAGGCATCTCTGCGTCAGAAAAGGGCTTTCTCTTCTCCCAGTCTCACGCTCCTTACAACATACCCCTGGATAGCAAGAGAATTTCCACTACTAAGACCCAATCCAAACACTTCGCTTTTACTATATACCAGTGCAGTCCAGACTTTGCCTAATGACTTTTAGTCCCAGATAGTTGTTTTCATGAGGAAGGAAAAAAAACCATGAAAAAAAAAGTCACGGAGCTCAGAAACAGCTTTTATTCTCTTACAAAACTGCACTGAAATCGGCAACAAAGTCTCCTTTAAGGAACAGCTTGCTGCTGCCTCCTCCGAGTACTTGTAATTCCAAGGGGATCAGCTGGCCACAGGAGGAATAGCTGGGGCTTTGAGAGCTGCTCTGCCCTCTCCTCTAACTCCCTGCAAGTTCCCATGGGAACACGGTGGCTTGGCCCTGCACAGCGCCTCGCAGTTCTGGCACAAGGGACCTCAGAAGTGCAGCGTGGCCTTCATTGTGTGAAGAAGGCTGGGAATAAGGAGCGCTTTGACGGACTACGGGAAGGGAAAAGCAGGGCAAAGCCTGCTCTACCAAAGCAGCATGTCGCAGCACTGTAATTTTGCCCCTTCGGTGGAACCCAGGGAGAAGCAGGATCTTGGGATGTCCACGAAGACAAGATTCCGCCTGTGCTTATGGCAGTGAGAGCCTAAGTCTCAAAAGGGTTGGCTTTTGGTGTTTCTGGGGCTTCTTTTTGCCTAGCTGCTTACCTGGACAGTGCCTAGAAGCACTGCAGAGCAGAGGAAAGGCACCGTGGATGCTCCAAAATACCAGATGGTGAGCCACGCTGCAACATCCAACACCAAGATGTGACAGAGATACAGGATGAAAAAGGCGCAGCTGGGTTTCAGAAGCCCCATCTTCTCAACGGCTGCACGGAGTTCACGGAAATCTTCTACCAGCTTTTTCTGTGGGGAGAGCCAAGAGTGTCTGCTGGCGTGAAAATGCCTCGGGAACTCAAAGAAGAGCTCAGCTTCCCCTCTCAAGGAGCTACTGTGGCAATGGGGAAAAGCTGAGGGTCACCTGAAGACAAGTCTTCACTAAGACTACTAAGACTTGACATGAAGTCAAGGGGAAGTTTCAGACCAACACAGTGATTCCAGGAGATACTATCATTTTATGTACAGGGAATGCTGGCTGCCAGTAAGAGATGTTAAATAGCACTATTTCAACCCAAATACCAAGTTTTTAAGATACTTACGTTCTTGCTGGGCTCAAAGCTGGGTTGATCCGGTGCCAGTTCCCCAATTAAGAGTGGGCTCATGTACTTCCTCACTAGTGCCTTGTCAAGATGAAAAGCTATGAAAGGATCCTGAAATACAGATACAGGAGCAGGATGAGAAAAACAACCCTTCAGGTGGCAGCAGCAGAAATGCATTTCATGACATCCCGGACTCAGCAGAAAGCACCCAACTAACAGAGCTGGCTGAACTAGATTTTACTGCCTCAAATCTTACTGCTTTCTTCGCAGCATAAATGATCATTTGAAGCTGAATCCTCTGTATCATTTTCTATCTGGATGCTGTTAAGTGCAGGTAGCCAAGAAATACAGGCTTACTCCTCTCTTACTTCTGAATCTGAAAATTTCATACCCTGTTGAACCTCGAGACTCTCCTCTGTCTCTGTTTTGTCTTTAGCTTCCATCTTCCTCAGGCCCCACATCCAGAAATGAAAGTCTGACTAGGGAGAAGGGCAAGATGTCAGCACAAAAACTGAATCAGCTAACTGGACTGCGAAAAGGGATGCGACAAGCAGGACACGGACAGGTGATGGCAACTTCTGGTGACCCACAGCAATCTTTCAAAAGCCCCATGTTGTTCCAAACGTGCTTCCTTGGCAATCTCCAGTGCCCACCCTGCCATGTCTTCCTAGAAAAGTTTTGTTTTCTTGCTACCTGCCTCCTGTTCCTCTTCTGGTTCCCCTCCACATTTCCAGAGTCCCACAAAAAGGGTTTTCTTTTCCTCCTTACCATTCAAAAAGATCCCTATTAGGGAAACCAGTTACTTTTATCATTTCAATGTAGTGTCTATCTCCATGACAACCAGGCAGCCAGGTGAAAAAAAATCACTAGTGATTATCATCACTATAGATTCTACCACTATATTTAGGTGACTAAATCCCCTGAGCCCACATGGCATTTTGACATTTATTTCCTACTGAAGATCTCCTATTTACCTCCTTTTTGCATATTTCTCTCCCTGTGTCCAAATTAGCATATACTTTACAATCTCCCTCAGCCTAGGGCTGCTTTTTCTTTCCTGAGACAATATTTGCCCACTGAGCATCAGTTTGGAAGCTTCCTGCACCATGCACTCTTCAGCACTATAATTACTAGCTCATCATTGCACACTTTTAAAATAGAGTATCCTTTTAAAAGATCTCTAGTCAAGAAAGGGGTTTAAAAAAATGGCTGATTTTGCCAGCTCTGGGTCAACCCTGTTGTACTTAAGCCTGAGCAGAGAGGATGCTACATCTGATGTGAATAAAGGAAGAAAAGAGGAGAGGGGAACATACATTTGCATTTTCTCATTGGAAGAGGGAAGAAAGTGGGGAGGAGTATGTGGGCAGATCAGAGGAGGATGGTACCACACAGTTTAGACCAATCCTTGCCATGGAGGCTGTAAAACCTGGCAGTGCAACCCTAAGAGGAGGTTAAGGGACTGCTGATTGCACCTTCTAGAAATCAGAACACTCTAGAGGCATTCAGCAAACTAAAAGTGTTACTTCTTCACTTTCCTCTTTTTTTTTTTTTTTTTCTGTTTTCGAGGAGCCCGATTCTTTTCATTTCCAGGACAAAACCGTCAGAAAAATGGAATTTACTTGGCTCGAGTTCCTGAGCCGTCAGCAGTTCTGTTGCACCCAGCAGTGGCACAGATGATAACGCCTAAAGAATGCGGCTGGCTGCAATCAGACCATCTAGCTGCGTTCAGCCCCATGTGCTGGCCACTGTGACCGACCCATTTCTGATCGCACAATGCCAACGGGGCTCCGAAAACACGTGTGCGCACCCTGACCTCATGAATTATGTGCAAATTCACATATTGTCTTCAGCTTTCCATTATATGCATATGACGAAGTGAAGAAAAGCACTAGTTTTCAAGTTCCATCCTTTCTGGTGAGGGACAAAACCGGACTGAAACATAGTCCATCAAAAACACTCCAGAGGCAGCTTCAACAGCCCATACCTGCCCTTGGGTCTAAATACTTACATTTGGAGAATGCATTATCTCCATAAATTGAGATATTTTATTTATAGAGATAAAAGTCTTCAACATATGCTGACGAAGGAAGGAAATACACCGACAAAATTCCCCGCACCCTGCTGCCAATTCGAACAAAGTTTATTCTCCTTTGTGATAGTCATTGGCATTCAGACAGTATTTTTTCTTTTAAAGACTGAAACACGACTTTCAGTGATATTTTGCACTAGTGGCACTCTTGGAAACATGGGGCTGGGTTTTTAAAGTTAGAGGAGGCTGAATGCATTCACATATATGCAATAAATAAGCCTATCTGTGCACGCACCGGTGTCACTATCAATACCTTGGGTGTTTCTGTTCAGTTCTGATGTGTAGAACAGGAGTATTCTTATTTACTGCATGGGTGCTAAAATTCCTGGGGTTTCCCCCCAGATTTATGGCCGGTTGCGGACACCCTATTTGTGCACATTTTAATGATTCCTTCAAAAATGTCACTTTGTGACAACAGTCATCCAGGACCCCGAAACAGCTTGCGTTCAGGCTGTGCCTCTGCACACAGGGGCTAACGCCGCCTATGTCCATCAGGCAGCCGAGCATCTGGTCCTTCATCCAGCAGCGCCTTCCTCGCTCGCCCCCGCCCCGCCGCCGTGTTTCTGCCCCGAGTGACCCCCCTCCACGCGTGTCACCCCTCGGCAGCCGCCTGCAGCGCGGGGGGAGCCCCCGCCCCGGGCATCCCCCCGCTCCAGCCCGCCCCGGGGTGCCCGGCGAGAGCCGGGGACGGCCACGCCGCCGCTCACCGTGGCGTCCTGCCCGGCGTAGTGGCTGATGACCCGGGAGCCTCCCGGGTGCCTCCGGTGGAAGTGGCTGATGTCGTACACCTTCCTCTCGATCACCAGCCAGCGCTCCTGGGGCGGCGGCCCCCGCCCGCTCCGCTGCCCGATCTCCTCCCAGGTGAAGCGCCGCAGCGGCCGCCCCGCCTCGGAGCCCTCCATGCTTAGGCTCGGCTCGGCTCCGTTAGGCTCGGTTCGGCTCGGCTCGGCTCGACCCGCTGTTCCGCCTCCCATTGGCTCCCGGCGCCCTCAAGCCCCGCCTCCCCTGGATTCTCCCACGCCCATTGGGCCCCGCCCGCCTTGCGCCCGCCCCCTCGCGGGGAGCGCTGGCAGCCGGGGCGGCGGGCGAGGGTCTGGGGGTGCGAGTCACGGGGGGGGCGGGAGCTGCGGCCCCGCGACAGGCCGCGGCCTGGCCTCGGCTGCTGTGAGCTGTAATACCCCGCTGGTGCAGCCGTAGGGGCGGGACGAAAGTATTTTGAACGTGTTTCAAAACAGGTGCTGGAGCGTGTCCAGAGAAGGGCAGCGGGGCTGGGGCAGGGTCTGGAGCACAAGTGTGCTGGGGGGCGGCTGAGGGGGCTGGGGGGGTTTAGCCTGGAGAAGGGGGGGCTGAGGGGAGCCCTTCTCGCTCTCTGCAGCTGCCTGAGAGGGGCTGGAGTGAGGGGGGGGCTGGTCTCTGCTCCCAAGTCACCAGGGACAGGACGAGAGGGAACGGCCTCAAGCTGTGTCAGGGGAGGTTTAGGTTGGGTGTGAGGGAAAATGCCTTCCCTGCCAGAGCGGTCAGGCCCTGGCACAGGCTGCCCAGAGAGGTGGGGGTGTCACCGTCCCTGGGGGTGTTCAAAAAACATGTAGACGTGGCACTTGGGGCCATGGTTTGGGAGTCCTGGGGGTGTTGGGTTGGTGGTTGGACTTGATGGTCTTAGAGGTCTTTTCCAACCTTAATGATTCTGTGATTCTATATTTGAGGGCACTCTATAGTCATCATCTTGGCTTGCCAAAAAAATAGCCGGTTACAAGATGCATTCCTAAAGGTGTCGATACTGGTGCCAGAGCCTTTTAAAAACCTTCACTTCCGACGAGGGAAATCTTGTCAAATTGGGGGGAACAGCTGATACACTGGAGGGCAAGAAGGATGAGCAGGCTGACATGAACATCATGTAGTTCAGCATGAGCAAATGACAAGTCCTGCACTGAGAATGTTAAGAAACGTGGGAAAGGGATCAACACCCCAAGTGGCTGGTCCTAGGTGTCCTGCTAGTTGGAAAGGACAGAGCCTTGGGGGTCAGTGGTATGTGCCAGGTGATGACACAGCCTGGAAAATTATATCATGGACCATCATCAAGCAGGACTTGGGGAAAGCAGAAAAGGCCACGGACTCACGCCATCCACAGAGGAACGATGCGCAGGCTCTGCAGTGCAATTCGCACCCACCTTGCTTCTTTTTAGACCACTTTTACAACCTGTCTGTCCTCGCTTCTGGGCTGAGGATGCCTCATCTTCCCTGCCCTTGTTTTCGATTCCCCTTTTCAGCAAATCTCTCCCGCTTGTCTGTCTGTCCTGCCTCTCCCTTCCAGCTGCCACGGCCTCTTCTCTTCCTTCGGCCGCACTTGGCTGCTGCTGCCTGGATACACAGCCGAGGGAGGAAAGGTGTTGCCGCGGGTGTAGCACAGAATATGCCTGCTTGGTGGTGGTCTGCGGGTGATTCTCCATACAATAGACTGCTGAATAATGATAGAAGAGCGAATGATGCTAAAATGGACAGATCCATCTGCATGGGACTTCATACATAGGCATTACAAATGTACATTAAAATGCCTGGTTCCACATTCAGCTCCCTTCTTGCTATCCCCAGCAGCATCAGCCTTCTCTGAGCTCTCCTTACCAATTCCGAATTTCTTTGTTTTCATTCACACCTTCCAATCTGACCTAGTTACAGCAATTCCAGTTGAATGTAACCATAGAAACAAAGACCCACCAGACTGCGTCCCTTCTTGTTCTGAACATCACCTGATTGCTACATCACGTCTTTCTAGCTGGGAATTCTATGCCCGCAAAACGCTGGAGCGAACATCTTTTATTTCCCTCCCTGTAGTGATGCCACGGCTAATGCATCGAGTAAGGCACCCCTGCCTCTACATGTTTGTACTGTTGTCCATGAAAGAAAAGGTTCTCTCCCCATCTCAGCAAAAATTAAGTTGCTTTGTATGTTGACCGCTGACCGTCTCACAAACATGACCATAAAAGGTGTTAATAAATGTTTAGCATCTTTTAAAATTTAACCATTACATTCAGAATGGTGCAGTGATTATCTCAATTTCTATTTTTTCTGATTATCTATGGCACAAAAGAATAATTGTCCTAAATTTAATTGATACGTTCAGTTTGACTTTTCATAATGAACATGGAGGGGGCACTGGTTAGTTTTCTTTTTCCTATACACCACATTAAAAAAAAAAGTCTATCTTCCTACACAAGTTAAGCCTCTGGAAACTTGTTTTAAGGGATCTTAACAACAGCCAAAAAGCACCACGGAGCTTGATAAATGATCAGAGGCCTGGGAAGCTGCCATACGAGGCTAGGCTGGGAGAGCTGGGTTTGTTCAGCCTTGAGAAAAGGAGGCTCAGAGGGGATCTCATCCCCACGTACCAGTACTTAAGGAGCAGCTGCAAAGAAGATGGAGACTCCCTTTTTACAAGGAGTCACATGGAGAGGACAAGGGGGAACGGACACAAGTTGCTCTTTGGGGAGATTCTGATGGGACACGAGAGGGAAATTTTTCACAGTGAGGACAGTCACCGTTGGAATAATCTCCCCAGGGGAGGGGTTGGCTCAGCCATGTTGGACACCTTCAAGGTTTGGCTGGACAGGGTGCTGGGCCATCTTGTCTAGGCTGCGCTCTTCCCAGAAAGGTTGGACTAGATGATCCCTGAGGTCCCTTCCAACCTGGGATTCTGGGATTCTGTGATAAACTCCAGTCTTGTTCCCCTCATATGCCTCCTCTGATTTCAGCAGGACCAGAAGCTGTAAGGGGTGTTAACACCTTACCAACAGATTTTCCCAGACAAGTTATACAACAGTCCTTGGAAATACCTTCAAAGCTTCTTCTGACAAAAAATCTGTGGCTGTTTCTTTTCCCCTCAGAAGATGATTCAGCCCAAGATAAGACATCATGGAGGCTATGTGAATCACCCAACTCTCAGCAGTGAAGGTTTTCGTGTCCTGCTACAAGTTGCCAGTTGTCAACAGTGGTTGGTTCTCCTGCATTTGCTGTACTCAGGGTCTCAGTGGGGCTCACAGAGGCAAGAATGAGATCTTTGTAATAAGGGCTGCAAGGGAAAATCGGCTGCCGTTATACACTCTCTAGCATCCTGCCTCCAGCTGCGACTGTTGGCATTAACAGAGTCAATCTTTGCTGGAAGACAATTAACTAGGTAAAAGCAGGCCTGGCTGCTCTGCTCTTCCAACCGCATTTCTTCTTTTCAGTGTTCTGACTCCCTGTTTCACTAGTCCCATCTCCATTTCTCCTTACTGTCTAGCTGTGGCCCAGATTCCCAGGTTATCAAGGGTCACTGAAAATCCAAGGGGAGATAAGAGATGCTCTTTGATTCGGTGTTCTGATCCGGCTGCAATTCATTCTTAACAGCCTAGGTGACTGGAGATCACCAAACGTCAGAGAAAATATATTAAAAGTCCTTATGTCACTACCATGATTTGGCTGTAACATGCTTTCAAATACCTAAGTGACCTGGGTGATGAAGGATTACTACGTGCCCGGGCAGCTGCTGACCAAGCCGGTAATATAGCTAAGTAGAGGAAACGGACTGAAAGGATGGCAGCCTTTATAGCCTCATCTTGAAGCAGGGGAAAATGAGTTAGTGGATGGTGGGGTCTGAACCCACAGAAGAGAGGAGATTTTAAAGGAAAAATAACAAATGCTGAAAACCAGTTTAAAATAGTAAAGTCTAAAAGAAGAATCAGTTCTTGGCTTTTGTTCAGCCTAAGAAAAGCGTAAGATGCAGAGTACATGGGAACTGTGGTGTGCAGATTCACAAGATGCAGGCTGTTACCAGTGCAATTAAAACTGCTAGGCTGATGAGGAAGCGCAGGAGGAAACCACCAATTTTAGCATCATAATCCTCACGGGGAAGAGCTTGAAGCTCACTGTAACACCACTCCCACACCAGACTTAGGATCCACAGGTGAACTGGAAGGATTAGTGTAACACCAGCAGAAGGGGTAGATAGTAGAAATATTCCTTTTGTTCTTGTCAACTGATGCATTATTGGGAATAAGCTGTAATAGTTGAATAATTTGGGCTAAGTTAGTATTGTACCCTGAACTATTTGTTTGGATTGCTAAAGCTTTATACTATTGATAAATCCTTGGTTTTGCATATAAACAGTGTTTCTTCAGCCCATATTATCTGCATGGACTACTTGCTGTGGTACTCTGCCCTAACAACTGACTCTTAAAATTTAGATGCAAAAATTATACGTGACAGGGAATATATATACATGACAGGGAACGAATATATTATAGTGGGGAATACTGGAGGAAGACTGTGATTTGGGAGTTTACATCTTGCCAGAAAAAGCAACCAGGAATGCCTAGACATAAGGGATGGGGTGGTCGAGATAAAAATCAGTGTATTTTTTGGCCTCCAGAAGTTGTAAATTAAGAATAGTAACTGAGGGAGTAGGCCATAATTGTTTAGAGATTTTCACATTTGAAAGGAAAGTCTGAGTCAAGAGAAAAGGAAAGAATCTGATGATAACAGGAGGACATCAGTAGGATGGACTTTTCATTGCAAAATATTAAAAATGAGATTAAACTGACAAGGCAGGGTTAAGAACAGAGCCTTTCCCTCCTTGTTCTTGTCCTAATGGGTACTTGCAACATCTGTTGCTTTCTCCACTAAACAAGTGCGATTATGTGCTCTGCTTCCTTGGCATCCAGGCCAGTTTGTGCCCTGACCCTGATAATCCCACACGGCCAACCCAAGATCCACTGCAGAATGTGAAATTCATGCCATCAATGGCAGTACAATGGGAGTTTCTGTTGCTTTGTTGGTTGTTTGCCTTGTAAAGCTAGGCAGCTCTCAGCCACTGCCCCATGACTAGAAGAAGTGTCGCCAACTCAAGATGCTAGAATATGTCGGAGGAAAATAATATCAAACACATCTTTGATAACATTTTGTCTTCATTTTAAATATATCAACTTATTTAGCCAGCTCTAGCAGCACATGATTATGAGCTATGTTAGAGAGCAGAGGAGGCAAAATGACCAATACTATACAGCATAACTGAACAAAATTATATTGAAAACTATGTTTTTCAAAGACATTTTTCTGATTAAAATAACACTCAAATGCAATGGAAATATAAAGAAGATTTAACAGTGACACTAAGACATTCACATTTCTTTTCATGGATTTTTAAAGGTCAGGGGGCTTTTAATGGTCTCTTGTTCTATACGATAAGGAACAGGAAAGAATTTATTTACCATAGTAAGCAGCATTTGATTAAAACATATGCTTCAGAAAAGCATGTAGCCTTTAAGATAATGCATTAATATTCTTAGCATATATTCTGCTTAACTATTCACATTTTGAGCCTTAAAAGTTTAATTTGCCTGGGTTTGACTTAGAAAATATTTGTTGGCTTTTGTTTTACGGGTCCCTCCTAGACTAGAAACAAAGTGGTTCTGGTATTTCCTCTCTACAGGGGCACTTCCACTCCATGAGCAAGTAATTTCCTGATTTTTATTTCTTCTTTTTGTATCTTAAAAAAATTGCAGATAGACTCAGAACATGTTAATCAACAGTGGAAACCTTCCTGAGGGCTTCCTTGCACTTCACCGTTGCATATTCTATACCCATGTTTCATCCCGAAACTCCCACATCCCCGGTCCTCATGCAACTGTAACTGAACATGCAAGTTAACAAAAACATTTATCAAACAACATTTTGTCCAGTAAGGAGCCTCAAGGACCCGGGTGGCAATAAAATGACTTTACCAGGACTGATGTGGAAGCACAGCAGGACTCCAAAGGTGGTAAGAGACTGGTAGGTTTGGTATGAAACTACCGCTCTCCTTTCTAATTGTTATTTACTCATTTCATATTTTAATGCCTAAAAGCCTTGGTCACAGCCCCATTTTATGAAGTGCTGTATAAGTATCTGCTCTTAAAAAACTTTCTTGGTGGCTGGCAGAAGAACAAAAGGCAATGAGGAGATGATAGCAGATGTATTAGTAAGGGACATTTAAACTCTGAAGTGGGAACACTGTCACTCAGAAACAGCAATATTAACAAGCCAACCTTCCTGAGGGCTTCATATTGACCTAAGAACAACACAGTTTAAGATGCCTAAATGGTTTTGAAAATGGAAGCACTATTCCCAAGCTACTTTCCAGATAGAAAGGAGGTTGAGAGATTTTATTGTAGCCTGGGATCCCATGTTTAAATATTAACATGAGGGAAAAGGTCTTTCCCTTCTCTTGAAAAAGGCAAATGGTGTTTTCCTTGTGGGTACACATAAGTTTTGAGATGCTCAAATAAGGTGAAGTTTCTTCTTCTTTTGAAGAGCCATGATATCCTCATGGAACTGATTATTATTTTTCTTTCTTCAGGGGAAGAAAACTCCATCCTGAAAGCCCAAGCCAAGGAGCCAGTATTCATCCAGTGAAATATACAGTAGTTATTGCTTACCTTTGGATAAATTACTGCTCATTACTTCGGCAGCTTGCGTGTCTTTCTGCTTGAATCAGCTTCCTTTGGTGCAGAATCCTGTGTCTTGATATGCAGGTCCACATCATGCTTCATGCACCCGCCTGTTTTGTACAGTGGTGGACAAGGATGTTTCCTCCCCAGAGCCATTAGCTGATTGCTTCTCAAGAACCAGAAATTTGTTTCGGGGAAGAGACAGAGAGAAGGAAGAGTTTGCGTCTGCCCTCAAGGGATGGAGAACTTTGCTTTTGTTGTTGAGGCAATGCTGCGATGCCATCCCTACCTAACCGCTGGGTTCCCTGGGCTCAGGCTCCCTGCTCCAACACCGCTTTCCCCAGCCCAGTCAGGATGTCATTTAGTTGTTTCCCACTATGTTTGAATTTATTATTCACCCGTCTCGCCCCAGGTTCAGAGCGCCTCAGCCTTTTCTTCTAGGGGAAGGGAGGGAACGCCTGGGGTCTTTTCTCTCCTTACAGGTATTTTTCCTTGGCAGGGTAACTAAAGGTAGCTAAAAGCCTAAAGATGCAGCTAAATCTGATCTTCACTCTATTTTTCTCCCACTGTCCTCAGCTGCCGGTTTCTGCCTTGGCCTATCCCCTTTTTCCCCTTCACCTCCCTGCTCCCTGTCCCTCCCGTGTGCCCCTTGCTCACTGCTCTCTCCTGCTGCCTCCTTTTCCCACCACTTGCCACGGAGCCGTCCGGCCTTACCAAATGGCCAGTGATGGATCCCCTGCTTTTTAAACTGGGGAAAAAGGAGGATTTTCCCCGTGTCCAGGACTACTGCGCAGCTGCAGGGCATTTCCATGTGCTGGTGCCAGGCTGGGTGCTGCTGTCAAAGTCATCCTCCAGGTGTTAAGGGAGACTCTAATCCTTTCTAAAAGGCAGAATGAAAGAATCTTATCTGATCTTGCCAACTTCTACATAAAACACAATAAAGGGATGAGACGACAAACACAAAATTTGTGATTTCTACTATATTTTATAACGCTTTCCTCCAAGTCTCTGTTTCTTCTACATTAACAGATCAATGCGTGACGCAGTGCAAAGGTAACTGAACTACCAATTTGCCCTGCTTTTTCCCCCCATTCCAGACTAATCCAGCAAGATGTCCATCACTTACTCTCTGGCCTACATATTTCTACATCACCCTGAAGAGCAGACATGCCCCTTCTGTGTGTGCCTCCTACAAAAACACTTCTGCCTTGCACTTCTCTATATCCCCTTTTCCATGCTTTTCTGTCGTGTTTTTCACCTTTTTTTTCCCTACCGATTAAACTCGGGGCTTTCATGTCCCTTACACAAGCTCTTTGTGCCATTAAAGCTGCACCATGCAACAAATGCAGCCTTTCACCTACTTGGCCACAGAAGAGAGTCTGTTCTGCTCTCGTTGCCGTGGCTGGTTTGTGCCCCGGGAGCCAAACGAAACCTAGAACAAGTGCCGCATCAAGCCTTGGACAGCATTACAGGCTGTGCTGCGAGATGATAGGCACCTTCCAGTGACCTGTCATTAAGTTATTACACAATTATCGATGTGAAATATCTATGTGAGGAGTTCCTGTGAGCAGACTTGGTGTCCGTGTCCGGATAACAGGTAGAAGAGCCGATTCCAAACCGTACCCACCTCCTTACCAGTTCATTTCACAGGAGGGAGGGCATGCTCAGGCAAATACACCTTTCAAGCCCAGCGTTTGCATACGTGGCCAGCCCTGTGTAGATTATCCACTGCTTGAAGTTGTCAGCTCTGAAGTGCGGACTTCCATGGACTAAGGGGTAAAGCTTTTTGTGTGCAAAATAACCACCAATTTCAATAACACTGATCCGTTTGTTTTGTGGAGCAGCCACTTGATGGACTACGACCATCAGATAATACTGTGAGTTACCAAAAATATGTATCTCCATCTCCCCAAGTCAAAAGAAGTCATGGCTTTGAATCACATTTTGGACACAATGGACACGAGCATCAGTTAGGACACAGAAAAAGCAAAAATATTTCATGAACTTGCAAATTAAATTCCTTGCAAAAATATATCTGGCTTTGTGGTGGATCCCTCCTACTTTCTAACAGTAAAATATCATTAGCGAAGCTTGAAGAAATACACCCTAAAATAATCAATTGTATGTTCTCTTATTCCTTTCTCTGAGTTGCCCAGGGGCCTTCTCCATCTTCTGAGACGTCTCTATGTTCTGCAGCATTGCAATCTTCTTCTATATAGAATTATAAAGTAAAATAGTTCGCAAAGAACCTCTGGAGGGCTACGGTACAACCCCCAGACTCGAAGCGGACCTAGTGTCCCTCTGAGCACAGTCACTGAATCTAGAGAACCAGATCTTCAGCTGCTATTAAGAGGAAAACCATCAGGATTCACCAATTCACAGTTGTACACGGTTTTACTCTGCAAAAGCAACAGAGCAAGAGGCGCTGCTGGGTCTTTGTTCTGAACTGCTACCAGAAGTGGAAATGTTGAAGTAACTCACATAATCCAACAGATACGCTATAAATTACAGCTGAAAAGCAATAATAGATTGTTCTATGCAATGATTTTCAAACTGAGGTCTGCAGACTGCCTGTCTGACTGACGTGAGCCAAGGTCTGGTGTGGGGACAGTACTACAGCATTTCTTAACAAATAAAAGCTTAGAAGAGCCTGACTTTCATAGTCCGAGCCCTTGCTTCAGATCTGTAGCCTGAAAATTCAAACAATGCATAGCGAAATGACGCTACTGAGACACAGAAAAGCAGAGTATCAACAGACACATCATGCAACAGGATCAAAGAGAAAATAAATTAGATGTGTCTCAGAACTGCACCTAAATTAAACATATCCTGACATGTTATCCAACCTACCTCCTTCTGGTCACCTTCTTTGATTGTGCTTTCTTATAAAAATGTCTACAGAATGCCAAAGGTGGAGAAGCGACGATCTGAAAAGAAAAAAACAGGGATGTATGTTCAATACAAGGGTCCGTGACTTTCACTGCCGCTAAGAGTTCATGTTTCTTTAGCTGTAATTTCTCACTTCATTGCATTTGGAGTTCTTTAAGTACAACTTTACCACTAAATTCCTGTATCCTCTTTCTATCAGGAGCTCTTACATAGGCTTCCCTTTCGGGATGCCATAATTGGTACAGAAGCCATAACTGCACTGCTCACTCAGTGAGGCTGCTCAACATTTCGCATCACCAAGCCCCAAACCCTCCAGACCGAACAGAGAAATGATCTGCTGCCAAGGTTGCTTCCTGTAAACCAGCACGGATTCATTTTGCTCACAGGATGATTTTGCAAAGGATGGTGCATAAAGAAAGCTGAGACAGGCTTATACGCATATATTTCTCTTTTTAGCTGAATCCACAATTTATTGCATACATAAAAGCTATTTTGGGGGGGGGGGGGGGGGGAAACAACCAAAAACCCCAACCCAAACCAAAAAAACCCAAACAAATAAAACCAAACCAAACCACACACAATCAAAACAAGGAGAGAAAGAAAGAATAAAAGAGAGAAGGAAAACCATCTTCCTGATGACCAGCCCAGGAACAGAAACAATGGGGTCTTCCAGATAACTGTCCTCTTCTGGATGTCCTCTTGTCCTCTTCAGTGGAGCAGGGGGTCCACAGAGCAGTTTTCGAACAGGAACAATAGAGTTTTCATCAAAACCCGCTTAAACTAATTACTGGTTGCTCCTGCCTGAGATGATTTAGCACTGACTGGAGCACACGTGCTGAGGTGCAGGAATTGCTGCTTCATGCGCGTGTAATGTACAAGAGATATTTATTGGAGATGTAAATAATTTATCTACTGTATTATCCAGTAGGCTCTGAAGTTGTAAACCAAACGCTACAAGGCAAAGGGTAAAAAAAAAAAAAATAGGGTAAGAAAGGATAACCACTCACCCATGGTTATCAATTTTTAGGAGAAACCAGCCGTAACAGACAGGAAAACTCATCAGAATGTATCTGTGCGAGGCCCTGAGGATAAGGGCGCTTGGATACCACAGCAAAAGCACCGCGACAGCAGCCTCCAGGTGTGTGGTTACAAGGGAAAGGCAGGCTACAGAGGGAACACCCTTAGCGTTAGAAAGGTTAAAGCAGCCAACGTGCTGTACAGCCACCCTACAGGATTAAAATCCTGAAATTCAAGGAACTCCACACAGAAAGTGCCACGGTAAACTTTTCCTACATCACGAGCAATGAGCTTCAGGCCCTCCTTAATGTAGTGCCTTGCTGAGATCTATTATTATCCTTGTCAGAGGTCTATTTTGAACCGAACTAATGAAAATAGCAAGTCTTAGGAAAACATTCCTTTCATTTCTGACTTTCATCACCCCCACACCACAGGAAAAGACTGTTTAATAGGCTGAAGTCCTTGCGCAGCAATAAGACCAGGCAGAAACAGAGGAAACCTGTAGCACACCTTGGCACAAAGTGCTTCTCACTGGTAGAGAAGTGATGCATGTTCTTTCACCTCAGTCTCCGGTTCTGCTGCCTATGAGGGGAGCACGGCTGGAGGAAAGGAGAGGAGCAAGAATTTTTGAGGTGTCCACTGTTGTCAGCTCCTTCGGGCTAACAGCAGCAGGCAAAACCAGAGCACCCTTGGCTGAGCCTGCTCCGAACGATGGCTGGGGCTGGACAGAAGCACAACAGCACCAGGATGGGAGGGACGTCTTACGTTCACCGAAGGAGGTGGTCTCTTAGCCTGTGCTAGCCTTCAGCAACAAGATACGATAATTGCCGAGAGAGAAAATAGGCATTATGAATTAAAAAATGTAATGGTTAACCATGTGGGTGGCTTCCCCTGCCTTTCCAGGCCAGGTCAGAACACAGTGCTATTGAAAGATGAGATAAATAAAGGTCTGAGCTACTGGAAGCTGATGTTGCTCCAACCCTAAGATTTGATCATGCAACGGAATGCTGTAATTTAGGGAGCGCAATCCGTACCCTAAGGCATTTGTATATGAAATCTGCTTAGAATCAGCCGGTGCCACTACAGAAGGGATTAGCAAGCCTTCCATTTATTAATGCAAAATGGTCGCAAGAAAAGATATCTGTCACCGGGAGGGCTGTGGGTCACAACTGCCTTGCCTTGGAGAGCGGCCAGACACCTTCAGACGTGAGAAAGACAGCCGTGAAAATGCTCTTCCATTGTTTTTCCCCTTGCACCGCAACACCTTGCACAACCTAGTGACGGGGATTATTTTATTATAAGGTGCCCCGCAGCGAAGAAAAGATGGCACAGCCCCTCCTGTTCATAGAAACGTCGCCCCAAGCAGGAGGTGGCTGGCTGAGCCGGCTGTCAAACAGCTCTCCTCCTGACAAAAGGAAACTGTTAAGTCTGACAAGCTGTTGAGTCGGTAATTCAGCATGACAAAATAGAGCAAAACAGTGCTAATTTCAGGCAGAGTACCAAAAGCGCCTTTCTAAGGCCGCCACAAGAAGTAAGGTCAAAATTCGGGAAAAAAAAAGGGGGGGGGGGGGGGGGGGAAGGGGGAGGAAGGAAAAAAGGAAAAACAAGAAAAAAGGGGGGAAAGAAAGGGGAGGAGGAAGGAAAAAGGGGGGAGTGGGAAAATGGGGGAGGGGAAAAAGGGAGGGAAAAAGGGGGGGAAACGGGAGAGGAAGGAAAACAGGAAAAGGAGAAAAGAAGGGGGAGAAAAAAGGGAAGAAAAAAGGGGGGAGGAAGAAAAAAGTAAAAAGGGGAGGAGATGAAAGGAGGGGAGGAAAAAGAGAAGGAAAAAGGGGAAAGGGGGGTGGAAGAAAAAAGGAGAAAGGGGGAAAGAAGGAGGGGAAGGGAGAGAAAAAAAGGGCAAAAAAGGGGGAAGAAAAAAGGGAAAAGGGGCGAAGGGGAGGAAAAAAGGGAAGGGAAAAGGGAGAAAAAAGGGGGGAGGAAGGAAAAAGGAAAAAACGGGGAGGGGAAGGGGGAAGAAAAAAAAAGAAAGGGGGGGGGCGGGAGTTTTTTAAAGCAGGAGCCAAGATTCCGAGGAAAGGAAAATAAGGAGCCGGCGGAGGGGAGGGGGAGGCCGGCACCTCCCGCCCCACGGCCCCGCGCGTCCGCGCCGGGCTCGGCCTTCGAAAGATCGGGCAGGGCCAATGGCGGGGAGCAGCTCGGCGGCGGGAGAGCCGGGATTGGAGCAGGAGCTCTGCTGATCCCTGTGGCAACCTCACCGGGACCGAGCGGAGGAGGATGCGGGGGGGCGGGAGGGATGCTGGGGATGGGGGAGGGATGCTGGAGGGGGGGGCGGGAGGGATGCTGGAGGGGGGAGGAGGAGGGATGCTGGAGGGGGGGGAGGAGGGATGCTGGAGGGGGGGGCGGGAGGGATGCTGGGGATGGGGGAGGGATGCTGGAGGGGGGGGGGCGGGAGGGATGCTGGAGGGGGGAGGGATGCTGGAGGGGGGGGAGGAGGGATGCTGGGGGGGGCGGGAGGGATGCTGGAGGGGGGGGAGGAGGGATGCTGGAGGGGGGGGAGGAGGGATGCTGGGGGGGGGGAGGAGGGATGCTGGGGGGGGGGGGAGGGTGCGGGGGGTGGAAGGGGCCGAGCTTCCCACAGAACAGGGCTGTGTGCGAGGGAAAAGTGCATCAGTGCGGGGAAAACCAGCCTAGGGGGCACTTCCGAGCAAGCGAGGGAGCGGAGAGCTTGCGAGGGCCAGGCAGGGAGAGACAAAGAGAGGGGAGGACATGAGCCAAGGGAAAGGCGGAGAACAGGGGATCAGCTGAGTTAAATCACGCAAGAAAAGCTCTTCCCCTCCGGCACATCCCTAAGAAGCGCAGGGACAGGTTACCCCCCCCCCCCCCCCTTTTTCTATTTTTTTTTTTGGCAAGAAGACAAAGCAGCAAGTGGCCCCATGGGGAAAGGGGGCGAGAAAGGAGGGGAGTCGGGGGAGCCGGAGGCGCAGATCCGCTTCTACACCTGGGAGGAGATCCAGAAGCACAACCTGAGGACGGACAAGTGGCTGGTGATAGAACGAAAGGTTTATAATGTCACCAAGTGGGCAAACAGACACCCGGGGGGTCAACGAGTGATCAGCCACTGCGCCGGCGAAGATGCCACGGTAAGGACCCACGCACGGACAGACAGACGGCTGCCTCCCAGCTGCCATCAGCAACCTACCTCTGACAGGTCGTTGCCTTCCTGGTGGTGACTGAGAAGTGAGCCAGCTTTTGTGCAGCCAGCTGTCTGCCTCCCCCCCCACCCCCCCCCCCCCATCTCTCTAACACCTGCCGTACACCCAGCTCATCTCTTTCGCCGCTTTCAGAAGCGAAAAGGTTGGGCCAAACTGATGCAGCTCCTTGGCAATCAACTCCGTTGAGCCATGGCAATTCGCAGCATCTGGAAGATCGGTTGGTAGAAATTGCTGGGCTCTGCTTAAGTCCTGCTGTTTTGTCTTTGTCTCTTGTTTGTGCTGTGCCTGGAGGTCTGAATCCGTGAGCGAAGTGTCCCCCAAGTGTCCCCCATGTAGCTTATGACATGCAGGGTCACAGCAGCCAAGCACAAGAAAGGGTTAATGAGAGGCCAGTCTGTGTTTCAAAGTTGCTTCTGTGAGGAAGGTGAGCTTGAGGCTTTAAAACAAGGAGCTTTTTAGCTTTTTCCCCAGGAGAGAATTCTCTAGGGAATTTAGTTACAGGTTTCTACAGAAGGGAGGGGGGGGAGGAAGAAAGAAAACCATTTGCTGCTGCTACAGCTGCTCCTGCACTTCAGAGCTGGTTTCAGCTACCTCTGTGTTTCAGCAACTTAAAAAAAAACCCAAAAAACAACAAAACAAAACAAAACAAAAAAAACCTGACCAAAAATACGAACCAAAAAAAAAAACCTGAAAAAGGAACAAATTGCCTCAGAGACTGTTGTCTGCAGTTTCCCTCAAAGCCACCTTCTTCAGAAGTGCATCCAGAGAGCCTGTTCTCTCCTCGGGGGCATTAGCCCATAGTTAATAAAATTTAAACTGCCTCAGAGCTTTTCCGAATATGTGCATGGTAAGCGGCAGAGAGACCAAGCTGGAACATTAACTGTTCGTCTCCCACGGCTCTTTAACACCTTAGCGAGAAGGCGGCTCTGTGTCTGGCAGGATTAACCGGCAAGAATTGCTAACACTTTCCTTTCCATCGCTCTCCATTTGCCTGCGGTCTGTGGTTATTTTCCATTCTTTTCCGTAAAGCACCGTAAAGCTTTGGTGTCCCCTGTCCCCTTCCAGTAAATCCTCTGAATGAATAATGTTCTAGTCAAAAAGATGGGCCAGGTTTTACTTTCAGCTGCTTAAACACAGGCCTGCTAAAACCAGAGGAGTTTGACTCCTATCCCCAAGAATTTAACTGCAGTGTCTCCACTAGAAACAAAAAGCATCTGCTATTGCAATTGCCTCGAATCTTTGCAGGGCAGACTGAAACCCAGGTTTGGGATTCTCCTACTGCTGGTCCTCCTCCCACCTCCCCAGGGTACATCGCGTCCCACTACACTCACAGCACGCTCCATGAAGGCATGGTCTTAAGAATGCTCTGAAATTGTTCATCGCTGCTCTGAGCACTAAATCAGAATTGGCATCTGATTTCCAGCTTCCGTGTGGTGAATAACGGTTTACTGCCAAAAAATCTCTCATTCAGGGGGAAAAGGCCTTGGCCTTGACCCTGACGAGGCTTACCTAACAAGTTTCGGTCTGTGTTGCAAGATATCACAGCTGGAAGAGTTCAGGAGGAAAAAGCAATGATAAGGATTCAGTGTAACATTCTTATGTTCCTAATTCTTATGTGGCTTCCACCTTTCTCAGGTTCCCCGTAGCACCACGTGTAGTTAGGACCTGCAGCCCCGCAAGCGTGCACCAAAGGCACCTCAGCATCTTGTCCATTTATCTTGGACCAATCCTCTAGAGGAGCCCATGTATCCATCTGCCCACTGACAGACTCGCTGAATCCCACGTCTCTGCTGGTGATGTGTGACCTAATTCATCTCAGGATGCTCACAAGGCAGCTAACTGAGAACCTTCCATGACATTCATATGCTCAGCTCATGCCAGCCAGGTTAGGAGTGCCCAGGGTAGCTTACGCACGAATTTCCCCTACAGGTACTAACAACTCTGGGCGTTCATTCATTTCAGGCCATACTTTAACATGCTGAGGCAGCGTACTAGTCTGGGACAACCTGTTCTGGTATCACATTGGGCACAGCTGCCTTCAGAAAATGAAGGCAAGAGTATGCAAGGGCACCTTGCAGTCTCTGTTTCAGAGATGTTCAAGGATGTGAAAGAACATCCTCATCGTGACTGCACTAACCGCTTCAAATGCTCAGGTACAGTTCAAACCTCAATAATATGAAGCTTTTTTTCACCAAAAGAACACTTTGTAGCAGTAGACCACAAAGTTGGGAGGTCGGGTATAAATATCCCATGGCACTTCCCAGAGACTCTTTTGCCTTTTGCTTTTTATCTCCTCTAGTACAGAACTGAGGACAACTCCAAAATTCAGGTAGTATCTTACATTTGGGACCTATTAGTAAAGGAGATGCATGAGATCTAGCTAATAAAAAATCAGTCCTTCCATCACTGTAGCTTTCTGTCTGCTGATACAAGATGTTATTCTCTCTCCTGCTTGGAGGCTATACTGGAAAAGCCCATTCCTACATATGCCAGTGGCATACAGGTGTATTATATGTGTATTATTTCTCAGTAAGGGTAAAACATTCCTGCTGCCTTCATGTATTTCCTTCATGGCATAGGGTTGCGATAGCGAAGTGGAAGGTAGGTAGTGTAGCTTTGAGTAACGCCTGTGCTTTGCCATGCATGATTGCATTTCTCACCGGTTCCAGTTTTCATCCCATCCAGAAAGAAGTGAGCCTATTGAGTGCAGAGGCAGGGGAGAACTCCCCCTGGGAAAATCATGGCAGAGCATTAGAAGGACTTTTAGAAAACAGATAGGCTACTGGCAGGGAAGCCCCAAGTAGACAAAAATACCTTCTAGGTGGTCCAGCAGAAGCTGCTGTTCGGAGCCACCCCCCAATTCATACAACACCGATTGGCGAGAGCTCCAGCACGGCCATCAGGCGGTGCCCGGTCAGACCTCCAAAGACATTTTCCCCCATTAATTTAAATAATATTAAGTCATCATTCTTTAATGCTTCTTATGTGCTCACCCTCTCTATCTCTTTCCTTCTTCCCCTTTTTTCACCCAAAATTGCAAAACCTTGCAGCAGGTACAGCCAGCTCTCCACTTCCCCACTCATTCTGCTCTTCCCTCCTCTTTCACATCATCTGCTGACTGTACCAGGGAAGGAAGCTAGCAACCACACTGAACATTTCAGTGACACACTTGCGGGTCCAAGAACTGAATATGCTACAACTGAAGCACTACTGAAAAAGGCTTAAGCCTGGTCTGCCACCAGTTGTAACCCTGGGCAAGTCAGTCCTCCAGTGTATCATCCCCTCTGCAGGAGGGAAAGGCCGGTGTTTCTTAACCTCAGATGGGCTGTGAGGATAACCCAGAGAGGGTGAAGTATGCCTAAATGATGGTAAAGCAAATTAAATTCCTTAAAGTAGAGAAGGAAGCTGATGACTCAGGAAAAGGATTTCTTTGCATGGGAAACTCCAAACTGTCTGCAGCACAGGGTGGTAGGAAAAGCTTTTCTGGTCCTAGAATTTTACCTTCATTTTGGCACAAATAAAGCAACACCAGCGGTTAACCCATTGCAGTCAGAAAGGCACCGGTCTCACTCGTGCTGGGATAAGTTTCGCCAGTGATGCAGTCTTCATGAGTGGACCTGGACAAGTTGATCCCAGCTTCTTCCCTGTGGTAAGAGGGATCACTTTGCCCCTGAAATTGGTTACAACGGAGGATAGTTCGGGCGCTTTGGTGCTGGCATAAGAGCTGAGCTGAGAGTAACCAGGGAGTTCTGTTGCTTTACAGAAGTGCACCTCAGTTTCATTTCTGGCATTTTGGTTTGCCTCCCCCATTGAAATGACTTCTTTTCCCCCTCCTCCTTACTTCTTCCCCCATAGTCTCTGGCATTTTATGGCTTTTATAATCTTTAAATCATTCCAGAGTTGTATTTCTCTCCTGCACCTCTAGCTAGCTCGTCTCTCCTCCCCGCCCCCCCCCTCCCCAAGTGCTGCATCTCTAACTTCTCGTATGTCATTTCTTTAACTTCAAGTTAAATGGCTTGGGTCAGCTTTCACTCTCCTTTCTTCTATGCCTCCCAGAGCAAAACTTCTACAGTCAGAGTGTTATTCTGAGGGTCAGTGCAAAGTCTTGGAATGAGATGAAAGTTTCTGTTGATTTTGGTGGACTTTGGGACCACGGTTGCTGGCTGATAATTTTGAACACCAGAGCTAGACTTTTGATGCTCCCAGTAGGGTCAGCTGGATGCAGGGAGCTCTTTCCAGTCTGCCCTTTCTGTTTAGAGCCAGAAGTGAAATCTTCAGTTTCTCCCTACTCTCACTAGGCAATGGGACAAAGGTGGAAAGGCTGGTACTCCTGACTTCACTTTTTGACTGTTTTTTCTGTACCAGTCTTAGCACTTCAAGTAATTACATCTTTACAGCTCTCCTAGGTGATTTTCTAGACTTAACTCCAGTTCTGTGCAGTAAGAAAAGGGCAAGGACAGAGTAAGAGTTTCTGACCTTCATCAACTTTCTGTCCCTACCACTGTCTTTGAGGTTGAAAGTCAAGCCATGCCATGTGAAAGGAAGGGTGTGCTAGATCTCACTAGTAGCAGCAGATGCATCAAATATGTGCTCCCATCAGGCATCTGTAGGACACAGGTAGACAAAAACATGTGGAAGGGGGAAGGAGTACAGAGAAAGAAGAGCCAGGCAAACTCAAGAATGCCAGGATCAGAAAGGCTGTACAAACAAGGCATTGTATTTCCATATTAGAAGTCTTGAAAATATGTAAGACAAATATTATTCCAGCTGGGTTTCCTGCTTTCCCAGCCTCAGGAGTATATGGGATAGGATTTATTTCACAAGTTTCATCCCTCACTTAGATTCTGCTGCTGAAACTTCACAAGCTATTTAGGTCTATTATCACATGTTTGAGAAACTTCAGTAAAATGCACCCAACGTTCAAAGCACGTACTGAAGAGAAAATACGCAAGCAGTCTGGCAAAAGGTTAATGGGCCTCTTATAGGGACAAGCAGCCGTATATCACAGCACAGTAGAAATGACAAGAAGTCTGATCACAGGTATTGATAACCAGCAGCTCTTCAAGTCTGTTAAACTCCTTAGCATATATCAGAGTAATCAATAAAGTTGCTTTTTGGTGTAAGTGCTTTTTTCAACGGGGTCCTAGCCACTGCCTAGTTTGATAGCAGGCACTTTAAAGCAATTGCTTCAAGCTCTGGTATACAACGGAGGTTTCAGTTTGGCTCCTTTCTAAGACATTTTACTTAGACTTTCACGTAGATAGAATTGCCTATATATCTAGAATATGGTTCTTGAATAAGGAAGAGTTAAGGTAGCATTCAGTCACTCATCTTAAAGAAGAAAAAGGGAAAGGCAGTCTCCGTAATGAAGAGTCACCACTTTTTACTCAGCTGTGTTAGTGCTGGGATCTACAGGTCAGTCCACAACGTCCAGTTTTGTACCTGCGGTCCTGCCCAGGTTCAGTCACCACAGTCGCCTCCTCTCCTGAATTGCCTCTAGGCAGCAGACGTTCAAAGGGTATTTATATCCTAGTGGGGATTTGCACAAATTCCTCTCTGCCTACCTTCCAAGGGAATGAACAGGATTTAGGTATTTAGTTGCTTAGAAAACATTTCTTGAGGTGCCTTTCACCATATGTCTAGGTAGCATCCCAGAGCTCTCCATTCACTTCCTACTAGATAAGCAAATTCATCAGCCTCTATTAGAAGTACTGCACTGAACAGCAACCACAGAGATGGAAGTCATTCAGGCACCCCTCTTTCACAGTAACATGGGGGAAAAACTGCAGAGAAAGATGGGAGTGCCACCATGAGTAGAAAGCAACAGCTTACTCCTGAATCTCACACAGTGACTTGTATTTCCACTCCAGGATGCGTTCCAGGCCTTCCATATCAACCCCACCTTGGTGCAAAAGTTTCTCAAGCCATTACTTATTGGAGAGCTTTCTCCAGGTGAACCTAGCCAGGACCGAGGTAAAAACGTGAGTATTTGTTTCTGAACTGGGGTTTATGCTGATTATGTTCCACCATTTTTTGCCTCTTGGGATGTCCTCCAGGTCAGAGGCAGGCAGGTTATAAAGGTCTCTTCAATACAGGCATCTCCAGAGAGGGAGGAAGGTGCTCAGCGACTGAACATCTCCGTGTAGCAATGTGCGCATCCCAGTATAGACTAAAATGTGTTGGGAGGGAGGCGACACATTCAGGCTGGCTGTACAAGCCCTTCATCTCCCACAGAGCCACCAACAGCTGATTTCTAGCAGCCCATTCCAGGTGCCCAGGCTGGTTTGATCCCGTACTGAAGGGAAATGGGAACTGAGACACGTGGACTGGGAAATGGGCACCAGCTCCTGTGACTGGTGTCCCTTCTGCTGCTCCTTCTCCAAGTTCTAAAACATGTCACCACTTGCCTGTAATGGAGGAAGGAGAGGAGTAGGCAAAGGAGTCTGAAAAGACTTCCAAACAAGCTGCTCACCTCCTCAACAAGACTTGAATCTCTTTCGCTGTTTGCTCTGCAGCTCCCATTGACAGGTGACCTTCCAGGGAAGTACCTCTTTGAGACTCAGACTGGCTTATCCTGCTGAGCCCAGTACCAGCAAAGCCATATCTGTGCCATGCATGGCACGAGCAGGAGGCACCTGTGGGTGAGGGGAACCCGATGCCTCACTTCGGTGGCTGTGCTTAAGGAGTAGCGACCCGGCAAGTACCTTTTCCACCCACTCCACCTCCTCAGGGCAGCTCTGTGTCCCTCCCAGACAGTCCGGTCATGCATTATTCAGGCACAGCGCATGGCATGACTAGCTCCTGCCACGAAACTCAATCCTGTCCTGTTGTTTGTGGCTGGCCATGATTATGATATATCTGTATCACAATAGAAGAGACGACGCTAACCCGCAGTAACCCGGGAATGCTCTTCATGAATGATTGCACGGTAGCTGACCCACATATTAAATAGACGACGGGTGTTCTGATATTGGGTGCTCAACATCAGAGCTCTGGAATTATGCATAAGTAATGGGACTGAGTTACCTCCTTCTCCAGCTGCCTCTTTAACGCTTGTAAAGCTCATTCAGATGAGAGTCATCAGCTGATGTAACTCTCATCAGAAGCACGTAGTGCCGCTGATTCACAGCAGCAAGATTGAATTACTCTCCTAGGTCAGGGTGAAGAAGGTCAGGACGTGGGCTCGGACCAGCCAGGATGTTTATTCATAGGCCAGTGCTGTGAAAAGCTAGAATACAGGGTGAATGTGGAGGCAGGTCCTTCCTTACTTCTGGAGCAGCCAACCAATGCAAGAAACAGCCAGGGTCCTTACTATGGAGCTTAGCCTTCCTTCCTTAGGCTCATGCAGACTGACTTACATGCTTCATACTCTCTTGCATGTCTGTTTTGCAGTCCCAGCTGGTGGAGGATTTCCGGACCCTGAGGAAGACAGCAGAGGAGATGAACTTGTTCAGGGCAAATCCTTTGTTCTTCTCTCTTTACTTGGCCCATATTATTGCAATGGAAGTTTTGGCTTGGTTCATGGTTTCATACTTCGGCACTGGCTGGATCACAACTCTCATCCTCGCCTGCATCCTTACAACTTCCCAGGTGAGAAGTAGTAGGCACAGAGTATACTGGCTACTCAGATCACTCAGGAGAAGGCCAGTGTGAGCTGAACTTTTCATATTAGATTAATTACCAGTGCAAAACGTTCACGCCAGTGAAAAATATTCACAGCTTACCTGCCACTGTGGTGCCTTCTGGCCACCCCTACCACTGCTGATTGTGGCTCACATATTTTTCTCACCTCTCTGGTCTTTCCTTCCACATGTTGGTGGACTTGGTAGTGTTAGGTTTACAGCTGGACTTGATGATCTTAAAGGGTTTTTCCAACCTCAGTGATTCCCCTGCAGAATGAAAACAGAGATCTTCACCATCTCATCTTAATGAATTCCCTCTCTTCCTCACACTCACAACTTTCCTGCTTTCTCCATTTCCTTTTGGCCTTAACTCTGATTTCAAACAGCCTCCTAATTACTTTATTTACCTTCATCCCAGGCCCAGGCAGGGTGGCTGCAACATGATTTTGGACACCTGTCCGTCTTTAAGAAGTCTTCCTGGAACCACATCATCCACAAGTTTGTCATTGGACACCTGAAGGTAAAGGACATTCCAGACCCAGGGCTGGAAACAGCTGCAGCCACTTTGGCTATGTCGAAGTAGGAAACTGCAGCTCTAAGCCTTTCCACAGCGAGCAGATGCACAGAGAAGGTAGTGACCATTGCACATGGAGCTGTTGTGCAGAACAGATAAGAGAGCATAACCATAGCTGTTAGAGAACACAGTAGTTCCACAAGCTTCACTGCAGCTGCACCAATTTATTGCAGCTGAGGACAAAGCTTATTAAATGCATAAAACCCTATTTTAACATCATATTTTTGCCACGCCTTCCACCTCCTGCACAGTAAAGTACAGTGTTTTTCAAAAGTCCCACCCTGCTACATCCAATCCAGTCAAGACGCCTTCAGAACTTCTACCCTGGGCAAGGTCCAGTGCAACCCAGGCATTTCAGCATCCACCTGCAGTAGTCACTTATAGGGGGTGGGGGACAGCTTTGCCTGTTCCCCCAGCCCCACTTTGGCTTGTCCGGTTCCTCACAGGCACAGGCAGTAGAGGGAGAGCAGTATAACAACCAGTAAGGTATCAAGGGGGTTTAGTGATGGACTTGGTAGCGTTAGGTTAGTGGTTGGACTCGATAAATGATGCTATGATTCAGCTACTAAGAACAACTTCACATGTGGGAAGACATGATGACATGCGACACGCTCAAAGTATATTTATTCCCTGTTCTTTCAGTATGGATGGTCCTCAGTGAGGGCAAACCAGGCCTCCGAAACCAGCAGTCTCAGGGCAGCTGGCAGCGTGGCCACTTCACTGCTTATTGCTATTTCAAAAGCAAATAACAGTTTGTCCATAATCAGGGTTGCACTGTTCTAGTTTATATAAATGAATGGGTAATCCTACCATTAGAGGAGCTGTACTTTTCCATGGATTAACTCCTTATTCGTGTATCTGCCCAGGGTGCCTCTGCAAACTGGTGGAACCATCGTCACTTCCAACACCATGCCAAGCCCAACATATTCAAGAAGGACCCAGATGTGAACATGCTGCATATTTTTGTCCTCGGAGATACACAGCCTGTTGAGGTAAGGCAAAGTGGGTAGAATGTGGAAAACCATTGTCCTAAAGGGCTTCAGAGAATCCTTGTGCAAAACCGAGAGTTGGCTAGGATTGGTAGGCATGACTTACACAGTCAAGACTTCCACGAGTGCTAAAAAAGGAAACGCTTCATCCAGAGATTTCATCTGTCTGTGTTGTCTGACAGGAGTTTGGCCATCACACCCTCCCAAACCTTGGGCTGAAAGGCAAGACTGAGGGTATAATTCCCTCTCTGTTTCCTATATTGACCACAGGAAAAAGTGCTTTGGGGTAGCTTGGGAAAAGCAATCAAGATAGGACTTGGAAAAAAAGTAGGAAGTCATTAAAGAAAATGTCATCCTGCTGGCTTGAAATATCAACATGGGGGGAAAATCTGGTGTTCCTTAGTACTCCATCAAGAATGTTTCAAAACTGATCTTCACTTTCCACAGAAAATATCTTCCAATATTAGCCCAGCTGTGCTCCAGACAACCTGTACAAGGTCCTCTCCACTGGAGCCTTTTCGCATGCAGTTGAGGGGATATTGCTTGGATAAGCAACACTTTCTTACCTTAACTATGTGCTGTTATGCTGCACATGAAATAACAGGCTATGTTAAGGTATTTTAATTCAACCTGTCCTTCATGAGCCAAAATATTTACTGTCTCTTGTACAGAAACCTACACAAAGGACATAAACCATGTAGCATCCGTGGTCCTTTTTACAATGGAACAAGGATTTCTATTTTTAAAAACAGAAAACAAACCAAAGAAAACAAATACCTGCAGCAAGTCCAACACAGGGGAATATAACATTAAGACATTAATAGTTTCTCAGCCAGCTTTTATACTACTGAGAAAGTAACTCCAGACACATGTAGGGGACATACATGCTGGTATATGGGCATGTAGAGAGAATGTCTTCCACACACACAATTTTCATGAGGCAGAAGGGCTCTTATATACGACTAAAATGAAAGCCTTCTCCTGCAGTATAAAAAAGCCAGTATCTAGAAGATGTAAATCAGTATCACACTCTTAAATGTGTGGGTACCACCCATTGGAAAATCTTGTGCCCAGTAACTGGGTTTAAAAGCAGACCATGGTTCTTCCACTTAAAGGGAAAAGCGAGAACGTAAGCATTTATGACAACAAGGAAAACTGGATCTCCATCCTACAATATATCTGAAATGTTAGGCCAGCATCAGTATATCCCAATAGTCTTTTGCACTTGTATATAATCCTCTTCCAGGTGATGCTAAGCACACCGCCTTTCAGAGCTCAGACCAGAGTGAATGATGTGGCCTGATTTATTGGTGCTACAGGACTTACCATCACCGGGAAGTTGCTATGCTGGAAGCAAAAAATCCAAGTTCACAGCAATCCAGATTCTCCATGCATTAACTCCTTGTGTGAACACCCCTGGAGCTCAAAAACGACACTTCTGCATAGCTCCAGATACTTCACTAGGAGATGAGGTTAGGAGACCAGGTGCTCTTGGCTTCTTCTTTTCACTGAAAAGAAATGGGCACCTGCAAAAATGCAACAACCCAAGGTGTGAACCTGTGTTTGGAGAAACTTCTCAGCATCTGCTCTTTGTAGGTGGACCGTAGTAACACAGGAATCAGTGCAGAATAGCTCTCAATGACAGCACTCTATCTCCTGTCACATGTCCAACTAGTGCCACGACATTATAGATGTAAGCACACCTGCGTGACTTGCTGTAGCAACAGCTGAGGACCGTGCTAGTTTTCCCACTGTTGGCAAAGTAAACTCTTACAAAACCTGGCTAATGGCAGGAGTTCGTGGGGGCTGATGGCTGCAGAAGTCAAAAAGGAGCAATGGTTGGGATATCTTGCATGGAAGACTACCCAAGGATCATTGTCTTGCACTGGCATCCTGTGCAGTGACTTACCCAAAGTCAGACCGTACGCCTATCACATTTGTATTGGTAACGATGGAGATGACAGCAGCTCTTAGCTCAGCCGCAGGCATGGCAGAAGGTGGAGAAATACACTGAAATGCCATCAGGCTCTCAGGTAAAAAGACATTATCTGAATACCAAGCCAGAAGACTTTAAACAGGGCTGTATGCCTAGCACAATTTAACCCTCCCTAAACACTTTTTAACTTTACTGGTGTGGGAATTTGGTCAGAACTCCCCAGTCAATGCATAAAGAAGTATTGCAGCGCATCTCCTCCTACATGAGTGTCATAATCCAAGCCTGAGCTCTCTCCTCTGTGTCCTGCAGTATGGCAAGAAGAAGCTGAAGTACCTGCCTTACAACCACCAGCACGAGTACTTCTTCCTCAGTGAGTATCTGCCCTGCACTCTTCCTTTTTCCCTGAATGCCCGTTGACCTTTCCAGCCCCTACTGTGTTAGCAGAGCAACACCTTAGGTCTCAACTCATCCTTCCCTTCCTCAGGACCACCATCCCCTGTGCAGGTCCCAAAATCAGTTCAGTATATTCTCAGTGGTAACTAATCATCTTGAACATTGCCAGCATGGTTGTGTAAAGCAAGGCAAACGACTGAGACTGGGAAATTACCTCTGTGTGAGAGGCTCCATGGAAAAAATGCATGTTGCCAGTCAATGCTTTTTGATAAGTCAAGCTGAACGGCCCTGAAGCAGAGCCTACTTTCTTCACAGAAAGGCAACCACCCCCCCATCACCAGCACCTCACCCCTCTCACCAGTGCTAGGCAAACTTTCCCTAAAACCAGTCCTAAATCACTGGCTCGCTCTCATGTCACACGCCTTTCCACCCCTCTGATGGCCAAAACATTTCCCTTTGCTTTGCAGTCTTCCCGCCTCTGCTCATCCCTGTGTATTTCCAAATCCAAATCATCTCGACCATGATCAGGCGCAGGTTCTGGGCGGTGAGTGAAATGTTCCCTCAGTCTTTATGGGGTCCAGCTGGCTTGTAAGAAATCACACTTAGGTAGGGAGGGAGGCCAGTGGGCAGGCACTTTGCTGTATTAATTACCCAGCGTCCCTAACATAACCAGCAAGGACACGTTATATGAGAAAGGCAAAGTGATGCCTAATGTCTTCTCTCTTCCCCTAGGACCTAGCCTGGGCCATCAGCTACTACATGCGCTACTTCATCACATACATCCCATTCTATGGCGTTCTGGGATCCCTGTCTCTCCTCACTTTTGTCAGGTAGGAGATAAAGGGTCTCCCTGCTGCTCTCCCCTCCCGCCAGTGCCAGATGAACCAAGCCTCAGCTCTGCTGTGCCCCACAGGTCTTCACTATTTAGGTTCTCTGCAGTCATTGACCTCACCGTGTGTTATCTTTGGTATTCCCACTGCTTCACTTACCCTTTATCGTCTCCCAGTCCTACCTGCCCTCAGCAGAGGTGGTTCTGGTGCTCAGCATCTTCCCCTGCCCTTGTGACGGTCCAGCCAGGACGCTCCTTCCTTGCCTCCTTCCCTGCTCTCACATGCTGCTGATCCCAACACATTTATGCATTTTTTTCCCACTTTGGTCACTCACTTCCAGAGCACCTCAGGCTATCCTCTTCCCAGCTTACTGGCAAGGGAATTCATGAGCCCTCCCGAGCACTGTACGTGCTTCCCCTGTAGGTGAAATGCTCACCGCTTCTCCCAGTGCGGAAGACGCATGGCCGGTACACTACGTGCACGTGTCATTCCTTCTACATAGCGGTTTGGACCTCAGAAAGCTGTTTCGCACCATAAATCAATGTGTTCCTACCCCTACCCTCCACCCTGACCCTTCCAAAGCCACCTCCTTCAGTCTATGGAGAAGTGCTTCTTGTGCCTCTTGGTTTTGACTGGTCTTCTGGCCCCTTATCATTACCAGGCTCCATGATTTGCTGCTCCTAGTACAGAAACAGTGTTCATCAGCCAACTGCTGTTTGACTGATGCAGGGAGCGTTTAGTGAGAGACCTAAAAATATGAACTACAAGCATGGGCTGCCCGAATGAATCAGGCCTGTCGAGGCTTGAGATGCTTACGCACTGAATTACAATGCTGGTTATGGTATTCCGGATGGCAGCACTAAATTTGTTTTTATTTGTTTAAGGGGAATTTCTATCCATGATAGAAATTTGTGAATTTCTATCCTGCAGGCAATAGCTGCAACAATTCTGGCTAATACCAAAGGGTGGCATTTAGTCCCACAGTCAGCATTAGCTTTAGGAACACATTTCACCACGGTGAAAAAAAAACATTTTCGAAAAAAATTTCATTTTTTGAGTAAAAAGAAATGGCAACAGGTGTACAAAGACCTTAATGACTTAAATTTTCATAGTTTCAAAACACTACAAACCAAAGGAAAACAGGAGATTCAAAAGACATACATTTGTGTATCTAACCAACCATTTCAGTCTGAAATCAAGCTGAAAAACTTATGACCGACTGATGTATTATTTCCAACTATTTCATCTTTTGATTAAGCTAAAAGTGCAAGAAGAAAGGCAAAACTGCAAATTCAGATCATTTGCTCTTTCAGAAAACAGGCCTGAAGCCTAGAACAAAGATGCTTTTGGGTATCTACCTTAACATACATCTAACTCTCAGCATAGAGAAACTACTTTGGGTAAATAGAGAGAAGAAAGTGTATTTCTGTATTGTACAGGTGCTAAAAATGTGGTTATATAAATGCAATTAAAAAGCCCCTCTAAAGCAATACCCAGCGCAGAGCTGAGAATGACAGTAAAGGTACTGAGCGAGCGCAAAGGGAAGCTGGGCCCTCCAGTGACACCCAGACAGCTAACGCCAACGGGCAGGTGGGTTTTGAAAGTGATATAAATCCAGCAAGCAGTGGGAAAGCTGAGACCAGTTCTGCGAATTTCTAAATGGAGGCTTGTATTTTTTTCAGGGAGTTGGATCATCTTCATTTACCGAAAGGCAAGAGTAGCGCGAGAGATCAGTCCAGTTCTAAGGAAGAAGGAGAGGGACAGCCCAGTAGGATATCCTCCTTGTATTTAATCATAATTGCCTTAGTCCCAGCGCTATAAAGAGGGGGCAGGGAATTCATCACAGAAGTGATTCTCTCTGGTGTCCATACAAAGAGAGGTGTTTCTTTCCGTACCTCAGCGAAACACTCTCTTTGCACGTTGTGTCTCCTGCTGCTCCCTCTACAGCCCGCTCTATTTTCCTCATATCCTGTTCCGCAATATAAATTGTCGTGCTTTTTGCCTGTTTGTTTTTGAAGGTTTCTGGAGAGTCATTGGTTTGTGTGGGTCACCCAGATGAATCACATTCCAATGGAAATTGATTGTGAGAAGCACAGAGACTGGCTTAGCTCGCAGGTAACCGGGAGGGGAAAGAACACTCCTACTCACCCCAAAACAGATCAGAAACCTAGTCAAAGAGCGGATGGGTTACCATTAGCCCCAGGTACTAGTATACCGTCTGTGTCCATGATTTCTCCCATAAAGATGTTCTCCCCGGAGCCAGTAGTGCTGAGTCAATTCATGGAAGTCCAAACTTCTGTAATTAACTTGACAATCAATAGGTTAAATTGTCTTCTTTCAGATCTGAGGCAGGATCAGGTTCAAGAAGCATGATTTGGCTTTTCTGTGTGCTGTATGCTGGCATACGCATATCAGCAAACAGAAGGCACCCAATGAAAATCAAAGCTCAATATATTTCTAAAGTTTGTATTTCAGCAACAAGGACTGAAAACGAGATGCTTTCTACAGCTTTTCAATGCCTGGTTGGGCAAATCCACCCTGCTGAAAGGCTACCTCTTATTTACAGCGGTCCACGTCCTCTTCAGCCCTAGAGGATGATGAGGGCAACTTCGACACTGGGGATATGAATTTGGTATAACTGAGCTGAGAGAAGAAATTGTCTCGTGTTAATTAGTGTAATTAGTATTTGTAGTTGTTAATGGGGCCTTGAAGGTGAGCTTTCAAAGCCTGACAGTCGATTTCTCTCCCTTGTGCTAAAAACAGTAGAGCACTAAAAAAAAAATGCTAAAAGCGCTATTCAGGAAAGCACCTAAGCATTTGTTTTAAATTAAGCACGTGAATAGATTCACTGAAGTCACAGGAGTATTCAGATGTTCACCTTACGCTTTTGCTTAAGCACTTCATGCAAGTGGACTTTGTAGATGGAGAGAAAGGTGGTGAGAGTGAAGAGATTTTTGGGGAGGGCGATAAGAGGGAGAGAGATGGAGGTGAGAGAGAGAAAATGTGCGTACAGTAGAGGGAGATAAGCCTCTCTGACACTGATGTGGTTTTACAATGCATCTTGGGGGGTGAGGAGACCATGTCTCCTACGGTTACTACATAGAAATCGCAGCACAGCCAGTTCAGAGTGTAACAGGATTTTACAAAAGACTACCTAATTTTACAGTCATTAATACCAAGAGCAGCTAAGAAATATTTCCAGAACATTCAGATCCTGCACGAAAGGCAAACTGGGCAATAACTACACGGGATGGGGAAAGCAGGCTTTCTGCGTCCGTGCATTTTTCTTCCTGTTTTCCACCTTGGTCCTGTTGTTAGTCATCTGCTCTTCAGTGGGAAAGGCTGCGATTTAGGAGTCTATACTTGGACTGCTATGTGCCTCGTCACCAAACGTCCACAAACTGCCTCCTTATATTGCCCCCTTTACCGCCGGTCAAACCCACAGAGACACAGTCAGCGCAATGGTAAGCCCTGAAGGAGGATGAAAGCTCCCCTTGCTGCAGCCAGCTATCTCAGCTCGGCAGCCTTCGGCACTCTGACAGCTCAGTAGTGCTGTAAGACACGTACCAGCCCCTGCCACGGGCAAGAGGAGTTTTGGTCTGATTTTAGGGTGAGACTTCACTAATCTTCACGGGTCCTTCCTTGTCTTCACAGGTGGCAGCCACCTGCAATATTGAGCAGTCCTTTTTCAACGACTGGTTCACCGGACACCTGAATTTTCAAATCGAGCACCAGTGAGTATGGGCACAGACTTGTTTGGCCATTACCGGGGTGTCCCAACACTGGACTTGAGGCGAGGGAAAGTCTGCTAAAGGCGCGTGTGGGATGGGACAGGATCTTTGGAGCACTACCAGGAAAGAGAGTCCCAGACTACTGGGGTTCATCATCTGCTTCTACTACAGGCATGGCATCTTTCTTGCTACCAAATACGTCAGCTTTCACTCTCACAATTTTAATCTGGGGTTTAATTAGGAGTCAGTGGTACAAATCTAGCTGTTACAATGCCTATGGACTCATATCCTAAGCTGACTACTTGAACTTGAGCATTTGTTTCAGAAATTTCCTCTCCCTGACCAAAAGCACTTCAGTGGTCTATAGCACGGGACAGCTGTCCGGGACTGTATGTGCTGCTGGGTACCAGATTCCAGGAAAGATATTAAAACCAAGGCCATATAGACAGCCTGTTGTCAGGGACAACACAAAATGTAAGAGAGATGGCATTTAGGGTAAGGCTGAACCGTTTGGAAGTCAGCTTAGGAACTCTCCACTGAACAGCACAGGGCAAGGTGTTCCCGAGTTCCTCTTTACCTGCTTCTCTGTTCCATGAGCTTCCAGAGATGGCAAATCAATGCATTCAGCTTTCACAAGCTGCCCTGAAACAGAGGATGCAACGCATAGATACCTCTCTGTGCCTCTCTTTCTCCCCCCTGCTGGTACAGCTTGAGGAGAAGGCGTTGCTAATTAGCCCCAGCGAGGAGGCAGGCAGAGATGCCCATCCCTCGGGGTTAGCCTCTAGAGTTTTCTCAGGTTTGTTTTCTCTTTCTCTATTCAAGCCTGTTTCCAACAATGCCACGGCACAATTTCTGGAAGGTGAAACCTTTGGTGAAGTCATTATGTGCTAAGTATGGGGTCCAATATGAAGAGAAGCCTCTTGGAAAAGCATTTGTAGACATCGTTGGGTAAGATCCTTCTAGTATCACCTGCACCTTGCAATTCACTGTTACGTGAACACCCTAAACGTTCTAGTACAGAGAATTTGGGACGCTATAGACCTGTCAGAAATACCGTGTTTATATGTTGTAATCTGGTGTCACTAGGTTAATAATCTTCATATCGCAGTCCAAGGAACACCTGCAGCAATGTTGACCCACAGCAGAAATGACACAGCTCCACTGAACTAGTGGACTAACACCAGATGGGAAGCTGCTTCGCTGCATCATGGGGGAAGAAGCAACTGACCCCCAGAGCAGCTTCTGCAACCAGAGCGCTGCCACCAAAGTACTGAATCCTTAGCATTTAGATGGGTGCTAACCTGAACTAAGAGGCACCTTTTTTGTGATACCTTTTAAAACATTATTCTGGCAGCTGATGATTCTTGCTTTCGGGAGCTGGCAGCGTATCTTCAGGCTGCAAACTGAGATGAATCAAAGGGGAATGAGTCAGGTTACAGCCCATGCTGTTCCCCGTTTGAGCCTTGCCAGCAGCCAGTGGCTATCCCCTATAGGCGTAGCTGCAGAGTGGTCTAATAGCCCTTACCCGGCAGGCTGTTAGTGTTTCTGTCTCAGTTACTCCAAGGGGAATAATTCATGACGGGGAACATGAGAAAGTATTCTGCAGTCCAGGGATCTCCACTCTCAAAGCATTCTAAGCAAATGCAAATTAAAACAGACTGTCCCCAACATGCAGAAGGGCTGAAAAGTGGTTCAACACCTCCTTTGGTTCTCTCATCCAGTTAGCACAGGGAAGCGCACTCAGCACTGAGACCCGGCGGGGTTACGCCCAGCATCCCACCACGTAGCACCCATGTCTCTAGACAAGTTATCAGAAACCATCTCAGCAATTACTTGCCCTCTCGATAGAAGGATCATCTCCCGTAAACCCTATAAAGCCACATTTCCAGCCTCCAGCCCACATTGTTGGAGGACATTTGGGCCCAAACCAGCTCAGAGCTATCACATAATATTTGCAGAGCTGATGCAGATGGGAAATTATATGTGAGAATTCCTGGGGGGAAGCAGGGAGACCCAGGCCAGAGGGACTACAGATAACACAGTGGGCATCAGGTGAAATTCTTGCTCACTGAGTCTTAAACTGGTCACTTTGGGGGTCTAAAGAGCAAAATACATAGCTCTTGTTGCTATATCTGCTCTACTGGGGAAAGACATTCGGTGTCCTGAGGATTCATGTTCACATTCAGTAACAGGCATTCTTGTAGGTTACAAAACGACAGAGGGAAGATCCACAGGACAAACAAACTTCTTTTCATTTTCTTTCCACAGGTCCCTAAAGAAATCTGGAGATCTGTGGCTGGATGCTTACCTCCATAAATGAACGTGACTCTTAACGGGGAGGTGTGAGTGACAGGGAGGGATGGGGGGGTTTGCACGGGGGAGGGGAATCACACATGTGTCTTTTACTCTCAGATTTCAGTCTATACCTGCATACACAGTTGGAGGGGAGTTTCCTGTCTTGTGAACTGGCACGGGCTCAGGCACCCTGTTTAATCCAGACAGATTTAAGATGTGTTTCAGAGGATGAAAAGCAATACCAGTATTGCACAAAACAGAAGGTTGGGAGAGGATGGAGAGGAGTAGTGTTTAAAAAAGGGGCATTAATATCTGACCTTGACCTTCTCTTCACAAGATTAATACTCGTTCTACCTAAACCACAAAGCCCCTGATTCACAGATACATAAGACTTGTTAGGCGTCAGCGAGTATTTACAATCCAGGGACACCCCAGTCAGCTTATGCCTCTTTCCCATGTTTGCATAAATGAGGAGCTTAGCACAGAGTTTCATTTTGTTCTCAAGCACAAAAGTACCGCCGCCTCTGATGCCCATCCCAACAGGGAGCTCAGGTGGGCTGCGATGCCCAGCAGCTCTGCCTGCAGGAATCACACCCCACGGGGACCATCAGCTGCCGTACCATGACGGAGCTTTCAGCCCTGGCTGTCTTGGGGCTCTCCCCTTTCCCTCCGTTCTTCCTCTAATCATAGCATCACTTCAGTAAAAGCTGACCCTGCACAACTAATGTCTAACCACCTCTCAGCAGGGTTAAAATAGCTGTATTTTTATGACCAGCCCCTATTTCCAGGGGTTCGTGGAAAATCTTTGGGCTTAAACAGCAAAATGCCTCCTTTAGGAGAGGGTCTATTTTCTCTTTAACAAGCAACAGGTCTGTCATAGCGTTATGGCTGTCAGTAAATTACACAAAAGACCAAAATAAGTCACATAAGCAAAACGTACTAATTGCTCGCGAGTGCTCCCGTGTAACCACAAATGGCCTTTCCAGCAGCGCAGTTAGGCAGTGTGCTGCAAAACCACGCGGTTCCGCCTGTCTGCACACGCCTGGCAGAAACCAAGCCTCCTCCTGCTTGTCACAGGCAGGAGCAGTGGCACTGTTTACCCTTCTCTTGGGAACAAACAGCAAAGAAAACGAGCTCTCCCTGCAAAAGCAGGAGCTGCCCAGCCATTCGGCTCTGCTCCCAGTTCCTTCAGGGAGGCAGCTGCCCACAGAACTACTAGGCTGTGCTGGGGGGTAAGAAACCTCCTGTAGAACCCTCTTACAAGTTGTCTAAAACTCTATTTTCCACCCAACACCTAATTCCCCAAATCCACGACTGGCTTACCGGGAGGTACGGTTGAATAGCTTCCAGGTGCGTCTCTAACAGGCAGCCTGACCCCAAACAAATCAAGGGCTTAAAGTCAGCCGTAACACAACAGAAGAGACGTACTCTTTAGTTTATGATAAAGGGCCGTGGTTTCAAAAGCAGCCTCCAGTTCCAAGGGCCATGTGGTTGCTCACTGAAAACCCCCAGTACTCTAGTTATTAGGCAATGACTTCGCACGCCTCATTACTTTGCTCAGCTCTGAAACTGGATCCTCTCTATCAAATCCTTGAATGCTAACACAGTCCCACAAAATCAGCAAAGTTCTTTGTGAACAAAGACAACGCCAGGACTGTGGCCAGCCACTTAAAAAAAAAAAAAAGGTATTCCCACCCCCCTCTGGAGAATAAAATGAGATTATTTCTTTGCTTACGGACAAGAAATTCATAGGCAGGACTGCAGCTTAACCTAGCTAGTAATACTTACGGTTTTTACGGGCTTATTTTGGTGTTCTTGCCCACCCCTAAGCTGGCAGTACCTGAATAGCACTATGAATGGTTAGGATGAAAACCTGCTGTCTCCGGGTTGTCTGACGCTCAAACTGACTTTGAGTAATTTTCACAGTTGATTTCTAATCACAAGCAATAAAGTCCTCCTGGATGCTGTGATTTCCCAGACAGGTAGCAAAAGGCTAGCCCGGGATCGTGGCTATCATCGTAGGTTGCCTTCATATGTGGATCTCCTTCTGACTCCTTGAATGTACCTTACTGTCTCTGCGCCAGCAAGGATGACCGCAAGCCCACAGTAGCATCAGCGATGCGATCTTTTAAAAACTCAGCTCATTTTTCTGACAGTTCATATTTTTTCACCCCTCCAGTTCTTATTTCCAGAGCAAATGGTTTCTCAATACAAACACCTCTTCCTCCCTAGCACCGTCCCCTTTTCTCTCCCCTACCTTTCTTCTTTGGAAACTGCTTTCTAACACCTAGAGAAAACACAGAAAACTGGTAGCTTGGCCTCAGTAAATAGTTCTGCTTTAGCAGCTTGGTTTCCTTCTTGCCACTGACCATTCTAGGAAGGACTGTTTTTCTGCTAAAAACCCAAAGTCCTGCCAACAACAGCCTGGCCTGACAGCACCTAGGAGACAGCAGCTACTGCTGATGGTTGAAAGAACTCGAAACGTTCGAGGAGCGTGACGACGCTGCAACGATCTGCAGGAGAGACCAGCTCTTAGGCAAATGGGCAGGTTTTTTGCCCAAGACCTTAGCACAACATAGCAAAGGGAAGAAAGGAGGGGACAGGAAAGGTCTTGATATTAACTCTTCCCCAGCTACTTGCTTCTTTCAGACTCTCGAAAAATTCCCTTTCCATGAAAAATATTCAGTTGCTGAAATCCAGGAATAAAAAAACCGTGCAATGTTACAGTCAGAACTGATTTCCAAGCATCATGCATCATCCTTGGTATGGCAAGAGCAAAAGGTCTGTTCTGCAAGGCACCGGTCACCAGCCCTTTGTAACTAGCTGCGTATCTTCCTTATTCATCGATCTTAGACCTGCAAAAAGTTTGTCTGCTGAAAATGTAAAATGCTGGTTACTTTTTCAGGCAAAGCCTCTCTGGCTTGTACAGTTTCTTCCCCTCCCTCCAAAAAAATCCCAGCCCTCTATTTTGGAATACAAGCTCATATGTGCCTTGATGTATAAGCTCTCCATCCTTTAACTGGAGCAGGTCAAACAGATCCCTGACAAAGAGCCCTGCAAGTCTGGAGCAATCTGCTTCGCTATAATTTTAAGTAGCACCAAAGTGCAATCAGGTTTACAGGAGATGTTCCAGAAGTTTCAGTAAGACTGCGAACTTAGGTGGAAATAAAGTTCACCTGACCTTGCTTGGCTTTGCCTCCAACCTGGGCAAAATGCAGCCATCAATGACAGATGAGCCTCCCTTCGCAGGTTACAATTAGCTATCAAAATGGTTCAAACACAGAAATTTAAGTACAGTTTTGTCTGGCTTTGTGAGGACTGTAACTAACTAGTTTCTCTGAAAATAATGAGGTGAAACCTTGTACACTTTCTCTTTTAGTAAAGGTCATTCAGTTGCACTGTAATGAGACAAACACACACACACAAAAAAATCTGTAAAACACGCTGGGAGCCTGCCAGGGTTTATTTAACCCAGCTAAACCCCATCATTGGCTACACGAGCACTTGGCAACGGAGAGAGGCCGTGAGCTGGAAACACAGAGTTTGTTTCAGGGCAGATAATAAAACAATAGGCAGGAAAGGACTGGCTTTGATTCTCTCCAGTCACTTGTTAGCAGGGACTGGAGGACCGGGATGGTCAAAGGCAGTTGGCAGAGAAAGGCATTAACTGAAGCAAGTGCAGCAAGAGAAGCCTCTGGGCAGGAGAGAGATGGGCATGTGTTTTGGGAGAAGTACAGAGCTCGGAGAAATGTGGGATGGGAACTGGCTGCGGAGGGTTATATGACAGAGAGAAAAAATACCGAGGGGGTGGAGAGAGAAGAAAAGGCAACTTGAAATCAGGTGCCCCATATTCTCCCATTCATCGCTGGTACCTGCCTGGACAAGAGGTTATGCTGGAGCCAGGAGGCAAGAGAGGGCAGTACAGGGGTAGCACACACAGTGCCCTTCAATAGTGTGTGTTGGTCCCCCAAGAGGTACATCCTTCTCCTGCACTCTCGCTAAAATAGGTTAAAGCCGTAGCTTAGACCTTCAGCCCCAAAAATTAACTCCACTGAAGGCCATGGGTCTGTGCCAGCCGTGTGAACTCACATGAAGCCTAGTCCCAGGTTTCCAGGCAGAGGCACAATGGGAATTAGGGGATTTGCACTGAGATTTTTTTCCTTTAAGCATGGATTTGAGGAGTCTAAGATCCCAGCTGACTCTGATATAGGGCTTGGGAGGCTCAAAGCACCAGCACAACCTCATCAGGACATATCTCCAGTCACCATCACTCCTTGTGACAGGGGCTGATCACACTGGCTGGATTTTAGTGTTCATTAGGGCAAAGACATCCTTTTCTTTCTGTAACAAGCTGCCATGTCCCGGCCATGGCCTCTTCTAAATAGATGCTTTCCTAAGAAAGCCTTCCTAACAGAGTCCTAACATTTCCAGTGTTTTCTAGGCATTTTTAAACATCAAAACCACATTCCTTACAAGACAGTTCCTGATTATTTCATTCTTAAAAAAAAAATTAAAAAAAACATAACTCAGAACAATTTTTTTCTTGTGTATTCTACCGCTCAATAAAATCATAACTATTTGTTGACCATAAAATGCTTTACGTGGTTTGTTTTGGTTTTTTTTTTCCAGTCACATCCAGAGCCACTGCAGTGCTCAAAGGATCTGCTTCCTCTCGGAGCACCTTCCCCAACACCAACCCGCTAGCAGGAAGCATGGAAAAGCCAGCTAAGCTAGCTAGGCCATTCCTAGGGCCTGAATGTCTCCATCCAGGTCCAGCACTGGGATCAAGAACATACGTTCCAATTCAAAATTCTTAAAGGGTCAGGGTAGGGTTTGGCATAAAGGGTGATTCAAGTTTGAATTTCAGCTTTAGTCTTGCAGTTGCTGGTCTTACCAGTTCAAAATGAGATCCCAGACCAAGAACTAGAAGAACACTGTGGAAACAAACTCTAGAAGAAGATTTGGGATCAGATTTGCTGATTATGGCTTCCCTTGTTTTTCCTATATTTTTTTAATAGAGTGATTAGCTAGTGATTGTGAAAGGTCCTTTTTCCAGTCCACAGGGTGAAATTAGTGACATTACTTTCATAGCATTCAATTTTTATAGTATAGATAGACGGATTTCTTATCGGCCTTCACAAAGCCCAGGAACAGTGGCACTGCTTACCCTCATCTTAGCAACAAACACCAAAGCAAAGGTGCAAAAAGATTTGCCCGGCCATTCGGGAGGCATCTGACAACAAAACTGATGTGAAAACTTCCACAAAAGTGTCTTACAATTTGTCTAGACCTCAATTTTTTGCCCGTTCATGGCTTATCCAAAGGTGTGGTAAGCAGCTTACAGCAGTCTCTAACCAATAACTTGATCCAGCGCATCGGAGGGCTTTAGGTCAACACCATCAGCAGGCTTTAGGTCAGCCCAGAGGCCTTAACAGAACTGTGACACTGTTAGTTCTTGCAGATGCTGTTAGTTCTTGCAAAATACATTTGAGGCGTATCTCCGGGTAGAGGAGCACACAACAACGACGGGCAGAGGCTGTAAGACGCGCGTAGGCTGTCCTAGGCGAGGCGACAAAATGATAGTCAGGGAAGGCCGGTCTATGCTTATCTGTTACCTTAAATCAATACTAGAGTTTTCCAGAGTACACGTTAATTGCTTCATAGGTAAACTCATTCTGCACAAAGTACTCTATGAGAAGTCACAGAATTCAAAACACAAAATGAACCTACCTTGCCCCATTATTAGGGCTTTCGTTTGATCCTAGAGTAAACACATTCCCCTAATACAAACACAGGGAGCTCTTACACAAAAATAAACTATTACAAGTTGATGTATCGCCTGGCTTTCTTCCCTGGGAGTACAACTCTTCCCAGAACCGCCGAGCATCCCAACGCAACGTGGCTCAAACCTCTGAGCATCCCAATGACACATGGCTTGAAGGAGAACAAGGACCTGATAGTTCTGAGTTGACGTTCTGGATTAAGATGCCTACGCTCCAGCCACATCTCTCAGCCATACCTAAACACCCTCTGGTTTTTACACAGGGCTTGTACCTCTCCTGGGAATCCACAGGCATTAGTTGAAATGTGGCAAGCTAGCCAGTTTTTCAAGTCTTATCTTCCACAAGCTTAGGCTTAGCTTAGCTAAAGTTCAGCTCAACCCTCAGTTGGGAACTTGGGAAACATACTGGCCCTGTGAACCCAGTAGTACACGTGGCTGGGTTGTCTTTTTGGTTTTTAATTTATCTGACTTTAGGTGCCAGTAAATTGTGACAGACTAAGCTTTGCATGGGCTGGTTGAAATTAAGCCTTTTCAATTCCCTCCCTCCCTTGAAATTAGCACAGGGATGGTGAGGAATCTAAGGCATGAAATCAACAAAGACAGCACCTGATATTTGTATGTTAAATACTCTCATGCCAGCCATCAGGCTCATCAGTTCCAATTCTATTTTAAGCTACTTAATGGCCTAAAAGAAATAGAGATTTATGATTTGCAAGGTCTGTAAAGAAGCCTTAACCCACAAGCAATATTGTTTTTTTTTTTAAAAAAATCTCTTTTACTTACTCTGCAATAGCCCAATTCCAGACCTCTCGGGAAACTGTATGTTTCACAACATACCAAGTATGTGGCATCAACACGACAAGGAAGGTGTTCGTGGTGCTCATACGTGCAGTTTTTGCTCAGATAGGGCAAGAAGGTACGTTGTCACACAGCTCCCTCCTTGCAACAGGGTTTTTTAAATTCTGTTCAGAAAAGTCAATTACAAGTTCAGCCTCTGAAGAAACTCAATTTTTAGTTCGGCATTTGTGCTGAGCTTATATCATATTATCATATATTTTATTGGCAGCTTGAAAAATCTGTCTGAATTCATCAAACATAATACAGAAACAGTTCCATAGTGTGTCCTGCTTATACTGTCCCTCTCTCCTGGCTGTTCTGCAGTTTCTACAGAATAGGATATAGGTGAAGTTTCTAGCCCCTTGTAAGGCAAATATCCCATTCACATTTCCAGACAGAGAATCATGATTTGTTTGAAAACCATGTTATAAATAGTATTAAGGGAATAATACAGAATTCAAAAGCAAGGCGAATCGCTGCCCCATGGCAACCCTAACGCTGTCCTGGGACGGCTCTATTTCACACAACATGATTTTGCTTTGCATAGCACGGAGCGCAACACTCCCAGCATCCCAGAGGTTTCACCATTCAGGCATACTAAGGTCTGAATCAAGATGTCATTCCTCCTCTTCAGGAGGAGGTTAAGGTCCTCCAAGATCCCCAGGCACGTCGGTTATTTAACAGTTTGAAGTCGCTTTCTACCGTGTGTGTTTTTAGAAGCACCGCGATCCCCAGCCACCGCAGGAATCCAGTGATTCAGCCGGAGGGAGTCACCACGTGAGCCAGGAGCTGAGCCAGGAAGGTCAGGGAAGACACACGAGGAACATTTTGCAGAATTCTGGCTGGACAGAGACGACAAGAGTGTCCTTTCAGAAAGGTGGTAAGAAGCCTTTCGGAGAGGATGAAGTTTATGATGCGGCTCAGCCTCTTGCTGATGGATGAGACAGGGAGGAAGAATTAATTATAAAAAGGTCTCACTTGTTTACAGAAGTTATTATTTTCCCATTTTGCATGTTGACAGAATTAGGATGGGTGTGGACTTTGTTTCCTAAACACTGACCAGAAAACATGAAAACAATTACTCCGGTAAGAGCTGCAGGATAAGCTCATTTATCTCCCATTTCAGAGTCAGACATCTACTGGGTCTGAATGCCGCTGCTGAGGCTGCAGGGTAGGTGACTTCGCTTTCCTCCATGGATTACGGACTGGTCCATGAGTTGTCCAAATTCGCCTTGTTCTGTTGAGCACCAGCAGTGTCCTCAAGCTGAGAGCCTGAGTCATATAAAAGGCTTAATTTAAAAACAGTCTTCCATAGTCCTAAATAAAGATATGTAGCAGAAAACCACTTCGATGCGGGTTTATAGGAAAATAGAGTGATAGTAGCCCAAAAGTTCACAGGTCCAGAAGAACAGCTTCGATGTATTTATCATCTATTTCTCTTTTCCCTATAAATATAATGCAAAATGACCAAAGTGTCAGTGCAATCATATCTTTAGCACCAGTTACATGAACACTCAGACCTGAACAGCGCATTATCAAACAGCGCCTTTTTTGAGACGATTTTTTTCTATAAAGTCATTCCAGTTCCTCAGAGAAGAACATTCAGTCCTGTGCTGAGAACGGGTGTTAGAAATATTGGTGCTGAACAGTAAAATTAACTCCTGGAAATGGGAACAGAGGCGGAAATCCTGTTGGCAAGGGAAAAAATACCAAAACGTGTTCCAGCAAAAACAAACCACAAACACCCACCTGTAGCCAGCAAGACGAAATGCAGAGACGTCCTCGTATCTGGGATCCTGTGCCACGATATGCAGGCCAACTCATGATGTATATGGAAAGTTAAGGTTGTTTCCTGAAATATCGTGGTGCAAGTTTGATGATTATGGGTTGTGGATTATGGATTACTGATGATAAATTGACTGCCGTGGTAATGAGTGCTGCGCGTTGACAGATACGCAAAATTGAACCATAAAATTAAGATGTTCCAACTTGTTCCCTTCAGTCAATGTTTTTTCTAGACTCAGTGAGAGAATGGGCTCCCTGTCAATCAGGCATTAGATTCAAAGCCACCTCTAGTTGCTGAACAAGTCCTGGATTACGGCTTTTCTCCGCACTGAAATGCCTTTCCTAGCACCCCAGGGAGACAAACCGTCCATCAGCCTGCTGCAGAATTAGCATGTGTGTCCAGTGCCAGACACCTGGTGAGAAGCCCAGTTTTGCTGGAGAAATACTTGCAGGAGCTTTGCTGCATTTCTTGATCAGAATTAGCCAGTCAGTTTGGAGGACGGGTTTTTAGCCTGGGGTTAATTGTGAGTTACCAAAAGATAAGGGCATCCAGTACTCAAGACGCCAACACAAATGACAATATTCTGCTACAACTGCGCATGGTACTGAACCTGAGACAAAGATATTATTCTTAGGCTACACCCACACTTGGGGACCTCACCCAAGTCAGCAAGCTGTGTAACAACAAAGGTGCTATCTAACCCCTGCAGAGGGTGCTTGGCTGCAAATACGAGGAGCTCCACCGGTCTGAATGATGAAGGTCATCTTAAATACCCTAGGTTTCTTTAACAGAGCTCTACCACCCACCCCAAACAACTGTTTGAATCTCAAGCACAGGCTACTCAGGTCAAGGCAAAGAAAGCTCAGCAGAAATCCAAGACTGGCAGGGAACAAGCGGGAAAGAGGTCGGTGAGAAGGATCCTCACCACCCTTGCCCGAAGCCTCGTTCTTAGCGCAATTAGACAACTATGCAACTAATTGGGCAGGTGCTGGATTTGTATACAACAATGAGAAGATTAATCACAGTAATTGCTTGTGATTGCACACCTCCTAGTTGAAATGGGCGCGGCTGGTTTACTTGTCTGATTCGTTTAATTGACTTCAATTCCCTTGCACTCAGATCTGCACCCTTTCATTAAGCAGTGACTGGGTTTATGTAAAACATAGGAACCATGTTGCACTTTCTCTTCTGTGGTTTTTTCCCCTTATTTTTGTAGTGACCAGCACAAAGCCAGAGCCCGCGTGCATGGGTCTAATTACAAAGAATGCCCGACAGTCTTTGGGACCAGCACAAATCAACCTATTTCACTAGGAGTCTTCATGGGTTTCATGTCAGCCCTGTCTGTGCCATTCCACCGCCCTTCTACCAGAAATCTATACAGCAGCCTCAGAAATTGTTTCAGGTCCTGTCTGTGCCAAACAACATCCCGGCTCAGGGAAGCACCACTGGTGAAGAGATCTGCGGGTGATTTCGGGAATCACTGCTCATGGGGATGTGAAAGTGTCAACTGAGAGAAGAACATGCTTAGCAGAGTAATTAGGTTGATATTACCATTCGAATTAGTCCAGAAAAACTGTATTTAAAAAAATAATCCTTGCTTATATATGCCTGATAAAGCCTTAAAATTTGGCTTCTGAATCTGCAGCAGATGCAGTTGGTTTCTCAGCTGGATCCAGTTCCTTCTTCTGCCTGGTCCTGTCTCCAGATAAATCACTCTGAGTTGAAATTATCGCCTTTTGCAAGTCAGCAGACCTTTAGGCCATACTCGTGACCCCAAAGGGACCTAAGCAGCAAAGCCTGCTCTTCACCATCACCCGGGGTGGAAATGAAGTGTGAACGTAAAGGAAAGTGCTGCTGCCAATACCAGTTTCAATCCCTTGCTCATTCTCGTCTCTCGATCATGCTGAAGCTCACAAAACGCTAAAATTAAACATCTGATCTAGTAAAGGTATGTAACTGAAATGCAATCCAACATCACTAGGCAAGGCATCATCCGGATGAGTTTAAAACTACAGTGTTCATCGCAGCATTCCAGTATCATGACTCCTTTCATGTCCCTGGAAAAAAAAAAAATTCAACAATTTGCCTCATAACAAGATGTTTGGGCTTGAATGTTGGAGCGTGAGATTCTGCCTCTCACCTTGGACAAGTCAGGAACTAGATGATCTTTCAAGGTCCCTTCCAACCCAAGCCATTCTATGACTCTGAACGTTTCTGCCTGCACTGCTGAAAACCCATAAATGAAAAGCAAAGCGATGTTGCATCAGTCTGATCTGTGATGCGCAAACGAATCACACACAAATCAGGGGATAGAGATTAAGAAGCAATTTCCTCTCCGCAAAGTCTCTGCAGCCACCTCTAAACAGAAAGGGACAATTTTCAAGGTCTCTATTGAAATATTTTGTAAATGTACCTAAGTTTGAGAAAGTCTCTCACAGTTGTGGTGTCGTTAAGGCAACGACAAGTCACAGTGCGCTAGCACACATGCTGCAGTAAGAGGGTTTAAGATATTTGTGCATTTTGAATGTGTAAAGCCAAGCTGTTAAAATCAGCGTAACGAAGAGAAGCTGGTGACGCTACTGCTGACAACAGCAATATTACTTCCAAGTTTTCATAATGCAGTTGGATACGGCACTGACAGGCCTGAGCTAACTCAGACATAGCCCAGCTACGAGCAGGGATTAGGACTAAATTACCTCCAGAGTTTTCTTCCCTCTGTGCAAATATCCTGTGAAATGAAAGAACCGTCTGCTGCAAAGGGGGTGAGTTTTATCCCGTCACTCAGTCATGGACCCAGTAACACCAGCTCAAGCCAAAACAACTGGAGGACTATAAACCACAGGGAATCTCTCAAACCTTCACAGAACCACTGAGGATTTTAAAGAGCTTGTTGTAGCGTCTGATGTGTCTAAATTAGTTGTCACACCAGGAGCCCCTTTGCAAACCAGGAGCGAAGCATCACTAAACCCATGGATGCGCAACGGTCTGGTCAGAAGAATGGGGGGCTGCAAAGCCAACCTAAACTGGTGGTTGAACATGAGGTCTTCTCTTGGGCACATGCGTATCATTTCAGTGCTAGATGAACAAGATTTGGTCCTCCTGTTCCCACTGTTAGTGTTCCTAGTGTAGAACTAGAAGAGTCTTTAGGCTTAATGCAAGCCAGAGCTGTCAGGCTTTTTGGGTGGTCCCAACACTTCACCTGCCCAAAAACACTCTTGCCATCCACTCAGTCATTAGCCACTGTTGCAATTCCCACCCAAACGTTATTTGTCAAGCCCACAGCACTGCAGTCAGTGTGACCGAAAGTTGGCTTAGTGCTTCATTCCTCATCATTTTTGCCAGCTGGCATTCAGCAGGTGGCCTGGCAACGGGGAAGGTCACCAAAGGCAGTGGACAAGACACCTCTTCCAGCCCCAGCTGCAATTCTGATGCAGAAAGAGCAAAGGTGTCTTTCAACTGTGACTGACATACCTGTCCATTGGCATGAGGCATCTTAAATTGACTCTAAGGTGATTAACAGAGCAGAATTAGCACAATGAGCCAGGGGAACTAAGGGCAAAGAGTTGTATTCAAGCCAATACCATGCCTACATCTGCCAGAGGAAAACCTGCAGTCCCAGAACTCAATTGGGAGCATATATAGGAAACATTGACAAAGTCTCTGGTATTTATTGTACGTTGAGTTAAAAAGCTCACGAGGCTCTGCGTGCCCACGTGAATGTCACTGAAAGCTCTCTAAGTAGCACAGGAATGAGTGCTAGGGTTTTCACTGCAAAGCTTCCTAGGGACCACCTCTACCTTCTTTTTCAGCTTCCTTTTCACAGCTTCCCTCTCTGAGGCAGTCCCATGGGGAGCTGTTTTGGGGCTTACTACTGCTCCTGCACAAATTGCTGTGAACTGCGTTGCCGTCACTGAAGTTACTTGTAAGTAACCAGACATGTACCAATGGCTCAACTTCTGTTCAGCTAACCCTGTCTGACATCTTCTCCTACAAGGGGAATCATTTCAAGTTCAACCTGGCCAAAACAAAGCTAAGAATTACCTTTTCCTTTGCAAACTCCCTGCTGTCTCTCTGCTCCAACATACTAGCAAGTACTATCATATCTCCTGAGCCAAGGCATCACTGTCAACCCAGATTTGCCCTTCTTCCCCTCACATCCAGCCCACAACTAGACCCAGCCTCATTTCTCTACATTCCCTTTCCCTTCTAATCGGCCTCCAAATGAGCTCCTTCACTTCTCTCTTCTTCAGGCTGTCCACTGCATACCTGCCATCTCAGCAGTGAAATCGTACCGAGCTATGAGTTCTCCCACCACCTCCCATCACAACAGCAATCGAGCACAAGTTCCCCTCCAAGGGTATGTACCTCTTGGCCTTGCTTCTCCTCTCTGATTTCATCTCCTTTCACGTTCCCTCTCTTACCTCCTGACACTCCCCACTAAACACCCTACTTAAAGCTCTTCCTGTTCTCCACCTCAGCGCCTTCTGCCACACTGTGTGTCCAGATCCCCTGCGATGGAGGGACCCACAGAATTACTTCATGAGTAGGGAGGGGTCGGTCTCTTTGGACACTTGCTGTGAAGGGGATGCTGAAGATCCTCGGTTGCTTAGCCAAGCTCCATGGTGCACAGGCTTTGCAGCCGCTTCACCGCAGCTCCCTGTGGCACGCATCAGCCCTCAGAGAAGGAACCTCACTGCCTGCTGCGCCCTGTCCACTTGACCTCAGCATAAAAGTATATAACAGCACTCTTTAGCCTTCTGCTCAACCTAGTCCCCAGCAACAGGCGTGCAACTGCAGCATTTCACTGGCCACCAAAATCGGTATCATTGCAGACACAGAGTAAGCAGGGCTAGAAGGCACCTTGCTGTCTGTCCAACTCATCTCTTGCAAACGGAAATTGCCCACCTGGGGTCTGTTCTGGCTTCTGACCATCCTGCGAACGTTACGTAAACCACCACAAAGTCCATCTGCCTTAACAGGCTGGCTAAAGTCAACCTTTCAGCTCAGCTCAATAACCCTCGTGCAAACATGGAAATATTGACATGATAAATAGCAAAACCAACCTCTTGGCTTCCAGCGGTGGTGGCACCACAGGGACTGCTCCTATAAGGAGCATGTTGCCTTGGCAGAGCTGACCAGCCCCAGCCCTCAGTGCCACGTGTGCACCTAGAGTCGTGCCAGGACATTGACTTCTTCCTGGCTGGGCCACACTCCCCAGGTTTCTGAAATGACTGGTATTTTCCCACGGCTGGTATAGTGTTGTCTCTTCTGCAGTAATCCTCACTCGTTAAATACATTTGTCATGAAAGAAGGTTATTAGTCATTACTAAAGCTTTGAAATAGCTGACTTTGAGGCCACCTGCTTACCTCCTCACTTCTTGTCTGCACCTGAAGTAAACAAACAAAAAAATCTTTCATTTGTTGGTTCCTGGAAACATACATCTCTCTGTGCGTGTCAGGACAGCCTGATCAGCCGTACAAAGCCAGCCTGATCTACAGCCCTGTGCAAACGTTGAGTAACTTTGAAGGCAGGGTAAAGGACAGGACCAGCAGACCCAGGGAATTGCCAAGAGCAACCAAATCTCTAGGTCCCTTTCTTGCTTCCTCTCTTCTTGCCATTCAAAGCCTGCACTTAAACACGTATTAACATATAAGTACCTAAAAGCACCACACTGTGCACAAAACTAACATCCATCAGAGAGGTAAGATATCCCTGTTCTGTCCCAAACCCAAGCTCCTTTGCAGCCCAGGTTAAGATCCCTCATTCTGGACCTGCAGATCCTTACCCCTCCCAACCATGAACAGGTTGACAAATGCTCAGAGCCCCACATACCAGTAGACCAAATATATCACACCTATCACCTCATCACTCCTACTAGAGCTCTAGACAGAAGCTGTGCCCCAAATATCCACCTCATGGTGGAAACTAATCATCTCTCAGTTTGGCAGATGGGGAAAGTGAAGCTCCAAGGCAGGTGGCTGAACTGATAATCTACACTAGAACTGGTGTAGGCAGAAACCACAGGAAGATCTTTGGTCCCTTTTGCCGTAACTGCCAGACTGTGTTTCGGTGCCATGCCAAAACGTCTCACGTCCTGGCATCTGCAAGTCAAATACATCTACAAAGGCAGATGTTTGAACTACCATCCCTTTGAAGCTCTCTTTTGGCCCAGGACAGGCCAGCAAGCCCTATGTTGTGGAGCAAATGGGCGCAAGGAGAAATGCTATTCATAGAGCAGCATGTACAAGAGGACCCAGGGGCCCTGTTCAAAGGACACGGAGAGGGTCTGGCAACTGCACCGTGGTTTATTTCTGAGAGGGAAAACGGCAGGAAAGCTCTGGTGGAAGAGGTGGGCAGATGGGGATAAGGGACAGGGCTGATGTCTTCTCACACCACAGAAGCTTCGGAGCCAACCTCATGGCTCAGCTCCCAGTCACAGAGGTTTCTGAAGCAATGCCTACTGGCTCTAGCGAGGTCATTACACCTGAAGACCCAGACAGAGCAAAACATTCACAGCGTCTCGCCTGGCCATCCTCATCGCTTTGCAACACTCCTCAGGCTTAACCGAGAATCCCTGTAAAAAAAGTCCAAATCCTTTCCTTTGCGCGTCACGGACTTTCCCTCCAGCCTAAGGAGAGCGGGACCCATCTAACACCGATTCCCACGGCCAGGAGCGGAGGAAGGCTGCAGAAAAAAGGTCGGCCAGGTGTGATGCCTTCACAGAGGCAGGAGCAGAAGCGAGGTAGGACCTTGGAGATGCCCCGACCTCGCAGGGTGGACAGCAAAGGACAGTCCCTGCCTGGTCTGCCTGAGCCCTCTTGTGGCTGCCTGGCTATGCTGCACCGGGGAGGACCAAACCTCCGGGGAGAGAGAGGAGAGGCTACTTTCCCTTGCAAAGAACGAAGAGCCTTGTATTACTTTTTCATACAGACCCTGCAGGATCCTAAAATAAAAACCACAAAGAAACCCAAAAAAACCAAAAACACACCCAAAATAAACAAAAAACCCATCACCAGACAAAAAAAGTTGATATCCCACTCTGCAGGCAGCTCTTAATTCAAAATTTAGCTGCTTAACACAGGACAGCTGAGGAGCTGAAAAGCACAAAGCAACTTTACAGTCATCTAAGCGCAGACAACAGCCAGCACCAGACCCACCAGGGAGGGAATACGCAGACACGGCTTTGGGTTTGGCAGGAGGAGAGCCCTTCTCATTACTCCATCGTATCTGCTGTTGGCCCTGGTGCCTGCCTGCCAGCTCCTCCTTGAAGTCCTCATCCATCCAGGGGAGTTTGTCCTGGCTCTCGTGGCGGCTCCCCTCCGCTCACATCCCTGCTCTACTCCCGCACTGGCGCTGAAGGCGCAAGCAGGACGGAAAGACACTGCCAGCCCTGCTCCTGCTTTGCGATATAGCCTGTCGGTTTCCTTCTCCACGTCCAGATGACTTGTCCTATAAAATAGTAACGCCATTCGAAAAATGGTAACATCGTTTTAGAGAAAGGCATAGGACCTTTGGGTAAGCGTCGCTGCTGTCTGTTGGGGCTCTCCACATCCCAGAGGGGGCAGCCCCTTCCTCTGGGCACTTGTTAAAACTGAGCTGCCTCCGGTGCCCTTCCCTCCCTCCCACGACGTCGGATGCCAACGAGCACGAATCCAGACGGGGAGAAAAATGATCTTACGCACCCTCACCGACCTGAACAGGCCAGGGAAATCTCGGAGCAGCAGCAGCGAGGGACCGCTCAGCCCATCAGAGGATGGTAATTTACACAGGAATGGAAAGGGAAAAGGATGGCAGGGAGATTTAGGGGCCTGGCTAAGAGTGGCTCTGGGTAGGGAGGACACGGGAACACAGCTCCTGGCTTTAAACACAGCGTGGAGAAGGTCGTGGTGATGTTTCTGTTGCAGTGTCGTAGCAAGCACCAGTAGTGGGTCTCAGGGTTGCACCCAAACAGGAAAAATGGCGAAGGGCTGACCACCCTTGCATTGAGCACATGCCCAGAGGAAGCCCGGGGGGGGTTCAGTGGTTCGTTGCCCCATGCTGGGGAGAACCTCAGCACCGCACGCAGCCCCTGCCTCACCCAGAGGCACAAGGTTCCCTGGGGCCAGTCCTTCTCTTATTCATCCTCACGCAAGTTCACTTTCACTGTAGGAGCAGCCCCAGGATACAGAACCCCTCCTACCACGAGGTCTAAAGCTGTTCTCTGCTCTGGCTGTACCTGTTTCATTTCCCAAAGGCCTTTAATGTTTTGCTTTTTCCTTCCACTGCCATCGCCGAGAGAGGATGACGAGATCTTCCACGTTAATGTCCACAGCTAAACGCAGGAGGAAAGCGGATGATTTGAGTGAAGCCAAACTGATGCAACTTCCCAACCTGGAGTCTGAGAGCTGCTGCTGCAGGGCAGGCGCCCACAACCAGTTGGCATTTGCTTGTGCTTGCCTCTGCTGCGGCGTGGAGAGCTGCCCACGGGCTGGGGCCAGGGGAACCCAGCCACAGCCCCCCTTCTCCTTCGATAGAGGACAAGAAAGGGGCTGCAGGAGCTGGATCTACCTTTCAAATCAAGTTGCAGCGAAAAGCAGGGTGAATTACCTGAACGGCAGGAGCAAGTTCAGCCCCCGAGTGCTGCTACAACTCACGCTTGCCAGCTCCTGCCTTTGCGTCCAAAGCCCCAGGCCCCCGTGCAGCCACTGGAAGACCCACCAAAGAAGAGTCCATGATCCAAAAAGATGAGAAACATTCACTCTATAGCATTAAGGGACCATCAGTAATGGCAGCTTCTGAGATTCCCACCACAGTTCCGCCTCCACCTGCTGACAGGGGGAGACTGCTCAGCCCTGCAAGGACAGAACGAGGAAGATCCTTGCATTAACCAGCCTTTCCAAGCACCAGCATATCCCCTGCGATGCTTCAAGCCAGTAACTGACCCAGACCTCAGCCTTGCTCATGAGGAACCACCCAGGCCTGCTTTATCACAAGAAATACCTGTGATAGAGCTCTGTTTGCTACCAAAACACCGTCACTTGGTGAAGTCAGGGAGCAGCCAGCTACAGGAGGGGCAGACTGATGAGGAAAAGCATTAAACCCCCAGTCCCTCAGGACAGGCAGCGACAAGAGAAGCACAGAGCACAACACCCGCCAATCTCGATCGTTCTCTTGGCTTCCGAGCACGCATGCCCCAACCAACCCAACCCCAGAACTGCAGGCAGACCTTTAAAGAGGTTAATAACAAATGTTTATTCTTTATTAAAGAGCAGGGTGCAACCATCCCGCTGTTAACGGAGTGACTTCATATTAATTTCCAGATTGTTCTCTCTGCTTTGTTTTAAATGTAAGACAACCTTATACAATGCATTTCTCTAATTCCTTTCGTCTCAAAGTGCTTTACAAAGTGACACTGAGGGGGGAAAAAAAAAGAATCCCACAAACCAAAATGTCTCCTACAGAGAGATCATCTCATTCCCAGTGCTGCAAAGCAGCCACAACTGTTGTGCAACGTAGCAGCTAACGGCACAGGATGACAGGTAGAGATCAAAGGGTCAGGAGGAACAGATGCAAGGAGAAACTGCCAGGGAGAGAATTTAACTGCAGCTGGGAAGACATTTCTATTTTCTCCTCTAGAAAAGCTGATGTCAGATTGCCACAAGTCTGCAGACACCACCAAGAGAGATGCGGGTTTATCACTAGGCTCAAGACCCAGCCAGACTCTTACCCAAAGATGTATTTTTCCAGGCTTTTACTCCACATTTGAAACATATTCCTTTGGTGAAGAGTAGCCGATGTAGGCACTCAGCTAGCTAGGGCGAGCAGCACGAGCTGGGGCACTCAGCTGTGGGAGGCAAAAGCAGAACTGGGGTGTCAACAACTCAGACTTGGAGGTCAGCCCTTTCTGAGCTGAAGGAGGTGGATTCAAAGCTCGTATGTACTGTCAGGAATGTGTCCTCCCAGCTCTGGGGATGACAACTCAGGTTTCACACTGCTACTAAACCTTGGCAAACGACACCATATGCCAGTATAGCTAAAAGGGAAGGAGTCCCCTGAGGAGCAACTCCGCAGCATACTGTGAGTGTGCTCTGTGACAGGAAAGCTTGTGCTCATAGAGGGTCTTCTACTGGAAGGTTTTCTCAGACCTGCTGTGAAGTGGTCCTTTTATTAGGTTCCAAACCAAAACTTTTGCCTTCCCTGTCTATTCCTCCCTCCCCTGGACAAAACCACAGCAGCTCAGGTTTTTTTTCCACTGAAGATAGAGTATTCCACTGTAGCATCTCTCAGGAGTGGCTGAAACTTAACAGAGCTGAGGATGGTGATCCCGTTCTGGGCACCAACTTGCTAAGATGGGAGTTATGATGGTGGCAGAGGGACAGGGGTGGTGTGTCAGTCGAGTGCAGAAATGCCATGTGAGAGGAACCCCCCAGGGTGGGTGGTGGCTGAGCTGATTCCAGTCACTGAAAAAAAAAGCTACAGGCTTTCTAAAATGCTTTTAAAAGCTAAATTGGCTACAAAACACTGTCATGGATTTCACACAGTTCTGTAGAGGCAAACCTGGGCATGAGCTCAAGCTCTAGAGAGCCTCCCCTTTACAATAGCTTTAGTGATTTCTTTCCCAGCACATTTGAGGCATACAGGAACGGCACGACATCCCTCATGTGCACATAAAGATGTCTCAAGTCTCCTCACCGGGGAATGAGGGCCCAGAAGCAGCTGGGTTTCCCAGTGGCCATCCATCTCTAGGTCTGATGCAATACTGGGGAGGAAATGGCAGGGCCTCAAGCCTGTACCCAGCCTAAGCATGCTCTTTCTGGAGACAAACAACCCAGCCTGGGACCACGGTTTCTATCTAAACAGTGGGGCCAATACTGCCCAAAGCTACCCTGAGAGCAGGAACAGCTCAAAGGCATCTGTCTGGGGGTAAGGTTTGTATCTAAGAGCACCACGGCAGACTTCTGCACTGAGGACTGTCACAAGGCACCACCCATCAAGGTCAGCATCTGCTTGTGACAACTGAGGCAGATTCTCTAGACCAGGAGAAAACATCCTGCAGATTGCAGCCAAGCTGCAGCCAGCTGCGAGTTACGCAGTTTCCCTGCTTGCTTTCTTCTGCCGAAGGCCCCAGGTGCACAGCTCCGGCCTCTAGTCCGGCTATTCCCCCAGCCTGGATTACCTAGTGCCAAATCGCAAGCACAAACACAAATCCCTCTTTGTGACTCAGCTGGCAGAAAGCTTCTCTTGCAGGCTCCTTTAAAAGGAGCAAGGAAGTACTTGGAAACAGGCTGTTCATGGCTCTCCGTAAGGTTATTGTGTGCTGCTGGCATTTACAGGGCCATCAGGGGAGTAAGTGGTCAGCAGGACCTAGGTGTACGGCTGGACACAGCACCCTCCACCCCAAAGAATGAGTGGAACAGATGGACAGACAGCCAGCATCTGTCCTGAGAGAGTTGCTTTCGAAGAAGGTCCAGGACTCCTGCCTTGCACAGGGCTGGCCTCAGATTATGCCAAAGCAGACTGCATATAAAAACAGAATTTAAAAAAAAAATGGATATACACTGCATATAGGAGACTCCAAAGAGGACAGTCTGTAGACGGCCACCCCACAGCAGCCGGGGCCAGCCCAGCTCTGAGGGGGTAGCTTGGCAGCCGCATTCCAGTCACAGTTGGAGAAGTGGGATAGCTGAAGGTGGAACTTGTGCTTCTTGCTCCTTGATCAGCTTCAGGCAGAGGGAAGGTGGGGAGGGAGTAAGGCCCGCTGCAGGAGAGGCACTGCGTTCATCTGTTTGGCAGGCTACATTTGACAAGCCGCTCATACGTGAGCAGTTTCCTTCCACGCTCAGGCCTCTGCTTACATCTCGCTGGGATAAAACCCCAGTTTGGCCAGAGACATCTCCCTCCGGAGCCGCATGACCTCCCAGTACATCAGCTCCACTGCAAAGCAAAATGGGTTTGGGGAAGAGAAAAAAAAAGAAAAACCACCAAAAATCAGTAAGCAAGGCACAGATGGACAGCACCATGCTGTGCTCTCAGTGCAGCCCAGCCAGGCTCACCCCAAAGGGAGGGAAGCAGACATGCTGGAGAGTCCAGCAGGTCACCCCTTACCAGCCCCACCCCAGGGCAAAGCTCCCAACAGGCTGATGAGCAAGGAGTAGGCGCATCTATTCCTCCCGCTCACGCCTTTTCGTCATTTAGCTGTTTCTCAAAGACACGGGGAGTTCAGGATGCCCCAAGCTGGCCCCATTCCTGTCACGCTGAGTAGGACCTCTTAATTCCTCCCAATTGCCCACAGAAGGCACCCCCACCACAGCCAGCTATTACCCCCTCTTACCATCCTGTCTCACCAAGCCCTGCTGGATATAGCGAATGTATGTGAAAAAGTTGCACACCGCTGTGATCTGAGGGAGAGAGGGGGGGGGAAGAAAAAAAGTCAGCTACAGAACTGCTTTGCCTGTCAAGAGGCTTGCACAGCACCTAGCAGGAGAGCTCTTAGTCTTCAGCACCTGAGAAATAGTATGACATACCACCAGATGGAAAGAGATAGAAAGAAAATTGGTTAAAAAAAAGGAATATATCAAAGTTCTGGGCATCTGCAATCCCATCCCAGGGTATTACACTATCCATGAGACACGCTGTGGAAAAACTCCAATCTACTGCAGATTTGAGACATAAGTACTACTTAATGTGGCAGCAAAGTCCAAGATCTTCCTTCAAAAAGCACTGTTTTCTGACTGAATGAAAATCGTTGGAGTTAAAGCTTTGTGCAGAAAGCACGTGTGTGCAGGGAGGTAAGGGTGTTGTTCATGGCACGTTAGAGTGTTTCGGTGCAAGTGACAAAAATTAGTCAACCTAAGTCCATGCACAAAACCATCTTTTTGCCTCTGAAACAGTCACACATTGCAGGATCAGCTCTTCTGATATGCAACTCCGGAAAAAATAAACTTCTAAAATGCTCTATTGAATCATAGCCCCAAAAGCAACATAAATAAATCATTCACCTTCTCCCTTCCCTCCAAAGAAAGGACAGCTTGTTCTCATACCCGTTTGAGTCACTGATCTGTACTGGAACTGTGACAAGAGCCAGCATTTGAAGAGCAGAAAATTACTGTATTTTACAAAGGAGGATTTAAAAATAATAATAAAGCAAAACAATCAAAGCCCTGTACTAAATCAAACCATGGAAAACAAACACACCGAAGACAGGTTGTCTGCAGGAATATAAGGCAGACCACCAGAGCATGAGGCAGGGCTGGAAACCTGCACCCTAGTCATTGACCAAAAACCACCAAGAACAAACTCAAGCCCTACAGGTCTCTGTCAGTTTGAGGGCTACCCCAAAAGCTCCTCCATCTCAGGGCCTAGAACAATTTTGGAGGGTCAAGGCACCCTGGGAAGGTGGAATGCTCACCCTGGCCCTGCAGGACGGTGAAATGTAGTAGTAATTCCCAGAATCCCCCAGCATGATGCGGTGCTTGCAGGTCCTGGGGAGGCCACTCAGAGCACATTTCCTGCAGGCAAAGGAAAAACACTTCAGTCTTCAGCCGTCTAGTGGCACGGCAGAGCACAGCAATTCAACAACCTCAGGACTATTCCCAAGAGATGAAAGTGGGAGCTCAGAAGCCAGATGCTGTGTCAGTTCAGCATGAAGAAGAAAAAAAAAGCCTTGGCTGATATGAGCCTTTTGCTCCTTGAAAGATTCCATAAACAGCAAGTTTAGGAGACCTTAGGCTAAATATCTGGAACCATGAATTATTCCATGCCCAAGCAAACCAAGGCCGTACCCTTTCCCTGGCAGACAGCCCAAGACACCACCACAGGAAATATTAAAGAGGTGGAGGCTGGAGCAGAGTCATCTGGTGTCAGCACAGGTCCTCCATGTTCCAGGCAAGCCTTTTACTGAAGGAGTTCTGCTCAGGTGTATCAGCTTTCCCACTGAGCTGCAAGCATGCTGGCTGGGGACCAAACCCGGTCTCCAAAGAGGTAAATCCAGCATTTGAGCAGAATTTGCTCACGCTGAGAACTCAGAACAAGCCACACCACAACCTTTACGCTAGGCTCCTATTAATTTGGGCCTGATTCAAAGCTACTCTAGTTGAAGCCACATGGTTTGTACTGACTTTGCAGTACAAAGGCTTGCAGTTCCTGAGAACAAGCCAATCCCTTCTTGTGCAGACAGGGAAGATGCTTGGCTTCACAATTTTACGGAGATTTCAGACTGAGTGAAGAAAACAGTCTTTTCAAGACAGCTCAGCTCCCAGGGAGACCCCAAAAAACGTCATCAGCATGGGTGCAGCATGCCTCTCTTCTTGCCATTTCCGCCCACTATTTGCAAGATGAATGGTTCCAGCACCAGCCAGTTGCCCTTCCTTCATCACCACTTAAAGCAGTAAAGCAGAATTTTCTGCTGCATAGTCATCACCACGTTTCCTGGAAACTTACTGCCTGCATGGTGGGAAGGGGGACATCAGTCCCTGGCTGAAAAAAAATTGCTCTGTGGGCCATGGAAGATGACAACACATGGGAGCAGATGTTTCAGAGAGCTTCTGAGCGTGTCTCTGTGCTTGCTTTCCACCACTATCAAGGCAAATATTAGCTAAGAGTGGCAGCATGGGCTGTAGGTGCTCAGATGCAATGAGAAGTAATCATTGCCCAAATATTAACACAACTTATGGGCATCAAATCCTCAGAAGGTGCAGGATGACTGATACCTTTGTAAATGAGATACCTTTAAGAGGACCTAAATCTGAGCAGTGGAAAAAGAAGAGACTCCTACTGGTCTCTCTTGGCTTGGTTGATACCACTTGGTGTAACCTCAGCTGTCACAACTGTAGCTAGAAGTAACCTAAAGCACAGCGGTTGGACACGTGCCCTTCAGCACTCCGCACACCCCAGGGCACTTTGCTGGGCATGCCACCGCGAAAGCCAGTTGTCCTCAGCACCTCCTCGCCAGCATTTTGCTCTGATGCTATACAGGGGATGTCGCACAGTGGCCAGCTCAGTCCCTGCCTGTCCAGACTCCTCAAACTGTTGCACTGAGGTCTGTACATTAGGGTACAGACAGGTCTGGTAGGTCCCAGCTTGGGCAGGGACCCCAGCTTTCTCCTTTCCAGTCCACAGCATGCCCAAAGTTGCCATAAAAACCAGCGGTTTGCATCTGGGAAACAAAGGGGAATAAATTCCTTTATGGTCCTTTATTGCCAATGGCAAGATTCCTTACCATCCTGTCTGGGTGGAAATTAAACAGGGTTAAAAAGTTAGCTTAGTTCAGCTCTAGCCTCAAAGCTGCTAAATTGCAGTAAGTTAGTAACTTGTTAATGGATTAGAGATCTTTGATCACTGACTAAAAAAATAAACACTTCACTTACGTTACAATTTGTGACCGGAACCCACTGTGAAGACACACACACAAAAATAAAGGAAAAAAAAAAAAAAGAGGAAACCGGTAAGGATAAACACAGGATGGGTTGTTCTTGGAACAGGCTTGACATACTCATGGAACAATTTGTTTCGAGATGACAGAAAACACAGAAGAGAGTGGCAGGAAACCTGCATGCAAGCAGCATTCCCTGTTAGTGGAACACCTTCGCTTAGAAGGTGCCCTGCTTGAAGATAAAGGAGGGAAGAACAAACAGAGAGCCCTGACTGAAATTAAGTTCAATAGCGGAATAAAATGTCCTATGTTTGTCTGGAATGTCATGCCACTCCTGCTAGTGCTCCCCTTCTCTGAGAGAATCTCGAGTTGCCTCTCACATCAGATACAGTCACACAAGCTCTGGAGCAGCCACAGCCCCAGTTCTCATGGCAAGGTGACTGCATCAGGTGGGGAAGATGATATGCAGCAAGAGGAGATCTCTCCTGAGCTAGGCTCAAACCTACCTGGCGCACCAGCAAGGTCAGGAGTGCAAGGTGAGCTCAAACCTCACACGATGCAAGAACATGAGATAAAGCAGCTCTGGCTTAATCCTTTCACGCTAGGTTATGCACAAACACAGCTTCAGAGAACATTAAACAAGTTGCTACCTTAAGGAGGGGGGCAGGGAAACCCTCTCCCAAGCCAAGGGCACTAACACATCACTAGGTTATCCCCCAAAACAGTCAGCTACAGTACATGAGCTGAGCCAAGGTAATTCCCCTTCTCACGTGAAGAGCTGAGCTGAACCACCACTGCTCATAGGCTGGGAGAACACTCAGCTGAGCCCTTTGAACTGTTCAACTCGACTGACTGAGCAAGGCCTGGCCAAACTCCACTAGGTAGTACAAAAAGACCAGTAGCAAGGAGAGGACAAGAGAGCATAGGCACGGTTCCTTACTTTGGCCCACCGCACTCTTCCGCTGACACCTTCACCACAGGCAGTGTCTGGGAAGCAACCGGCTCAATGGTGAGTGTATTCTGCTCCACAGCCACTCGCACCAGCTCCGACAGCTGCGGCAAAGAGGAAGGAGTTCAGATACGAACGTTGCAAAGGTCACCTCCAGAAAGGCGCTGCCAGACTGCACTGTTTTTGTCCTCCTTTTCCAGCACTCACCTCCTGCTTAGTGAAGTCCAGACAAGGTCCTACATCTTCTCGGTAAATTCTGTCCAGGAAGGAGCAGGATTTATCCAAAGTTGGAGATTCCTTCCAGGCCTGGAACTCAGCAAATAAGATGGAGTCGACCTGCAGCAAGTGTCCAAGAAGAGCAGGAAAAGGGTAGGGGGGTGGAAGGAGAGATACCATATCAGAAGGTGTCTGTTTCTATGCAGGTAACCTAACTACGGAACATATGCTTTGGCATCTAGAAAGGCTCAGACATCACAGAAATGTCTGGGTGAAGCTGGCTTGCGCCAAGGATCTTTCATCTCCCACTCATCAGCAGTTCTGTGCCAGACTGACACAGCCATACTGGGCTTATTCTGCCAGAAACCTCCAGGCACCTCTATCCCATCCTCCCCCAGGACAGGGCAGCACCTCTGCTGCAGGAAAGCCACCACACAACCACTGAACAGACCAAGTGTCCGCTCAGCCCATGGCAGGAATGATGAGAGCACCTGAATGGCAAAGCACGGTGGTATCGGCACTCAGGACACAGGAGGTAGAACCCTTCCATACGGAAAGGACTGCTACAGAAAAGGATGGATTGGAAAAAAAGCCATTAATAAACAGCCATCAGGAGGATTACATTGAGTGAGCCCAATTTTGAGCTCACAGGGAATGCCAGCCCTTTAAAGACCACTCCAAGCCCCAAAACTCCAGTGTTTGGGGAGTCACAGAAGTAATGGGAACACTGAGCAGCCACACAGGCTTGCAGGGGGAAGCTGATTGTAGGGAAGGAGGTCTCAAAAGGAACTCAAAGAGTAGGAACAGTTTTCCCCATTCTAATGTCTGCTCATTGCCTTTTACAGGTGAGCCTGCAACGTGATCACTGCTCAGCAGAAAGGCACCCAGGACAGAGCTTGCTCCTGTCCCCTGAGCCAGCAGGAAGGTTGCTCCCTCCATGCCTGTCTGGCTGTAAATAGTTCCAACCCGGAGACTCTCTGGGATCTGACATTTAACCATTATCATTAGCAGAACCACCAACCTGACTGATAGGGCATCCCCTTAAAAGGCCAGCAAATCCTGTTAAAGCTACTGAAAGGGAAAACAAAACTAAAGAAAGCCTGCTGAGCAGCACAAAGAACAAAAGTGAACAAAGCTGGAAAAGGTCTGGGTTCTAGCACGCTCGCTCAATGCTGTGGAGACCGCTCACCTGGTACCAGGAGACGGCTTCAGAGCCACAAGGTGGAAAAACAAATTGAGAAAGACACACACACAAAAAAAAAACCCAACCCAAAACAACAACAAAAAAATGGAGGTTAGCATAAAAGGAAGCTAGAACTGAAAGGCTAGAAGTGTGAGAGGCAGACAGGTCCCACCCCTCCCCAGGGCTGCCCGGAAAGGTTACCTGCTGCAAAGATGAGGACGCATCTGCCCCCAAGGCTTGCCAGCCTGGTTCATAGGTGATGTGGATAGCCTTCCCAGGGATGATACAAAGGAGCAGAGAGAGGAGAGCGGGTAACCCAGACTTTGAGGGCAGAGGAAGAGACAGACAGTGAAGGAAAAGGTTTAGAGAGACAAGCAAGAAAGGGAGGTAAAAGACATGAGACAAAACAGAAGGTACAAAGAAAGGCTCAAGTCCTCCCTTCCAGGGAACTAAGAGTGCTGCTCAGGACTTCACAGGGCCACAAGCCACACCTTTTGGCTTCAGCATGACATGCAAAAAGGGAACAGAATCTGTTATTTTTAGGCTCAGTTTAAGATGGGGCATGTTTTTTCCATGGAGCACCAAGCACCCACTCTCTGAATGCCAGGTTCCCTTTCATCACCCCTCACATATGCCACTAAGGAATGTGAGAGACAGAACTTAATAAGTTAACAAAAAAACACCCCACCCTTGATATATGAAATTAATAGTCACTTTGGAAGCTGCAGCCCTGGGATTTTAAGCCCCAGGATATTTGCACCATGTGGAAGTTACCTACATATCGAAATGACAGGTCCAGATCTTTAACAGGCAAGTCACAAGAGAGAGCGTTTCTCTAAAGATCATCAACACGAGCTTGGCTGAGACTGGGCCAAGGACAGTAAAATGAACTACCCAGTAGGCAACAGTTATCTCTGTTTATTGTAGGCAGAAGACAAATTCTACAGGGTAGTCAGTGGTTCACCAAACTGGGCTCTCATTTTGGAGCTCCTCTGTTCTGACTGGAGGAATGGTTAGCATAGGAAGAGGTCACAGGACGTTAAAAAAATTAAAACCTTTTTCTTCCTGACCCTCAAAGCAGCTTCTAGCTGACTGCATTTGACTCCAGCTTCCAGCATATCTGGACTGTTCCCCGCTTGACCAAGGGAAACCAGCGCATCAGGCCTTCACAGCTACTCAAGTGAAGTTTAACTTTGGCTTTCTTTCTGACACAGCCGTTGTTCCTCTCTGCCTGTGAGCAGAGTTAAAGATCTTCACCTCTTGTATTGCTGTCTCGGGACAATAGCTATAGCCAACTCTAGCAACAAGAGCACTGCAGAGAAGCTGACAAGGCACATTCATTGAAACCACTGCCAAAAGCAGACGTTACCAGCGTCGCCAGCACGGTCCTGTTTGGTGAGACTATTAATTTCACAAGTGGCCCTTCTGCATACATTCTCACACAAGCCAAGTGACCAGGTGCCTTCGTGTTCCCTCAACAATTCTTTGTGACAGAGGCCGCAGCTCTCAAGAAATCACTAGGGGGACTATATTTCCCTCACCACATTCTCACTCATTTTCATTCTTCCTGACCAAGTGCCATAAGCTGCCTCCTTTTTGCTCCCCAGGACAGCTGTGTACACATCTGGCTAGTAGAAAGGCTCCCAGATGGAAAAGTCCTGCTAGCAGGAAGAAGCGTTACAACAGTTACAATGCTGTAACGCTGGTCACAGCGGGTGGGGGACTATCAATGGATCACCAAAAGGAATTAAACAGGGTTTGTTTGAAAGGTATTCAGAAATGCTTTGTATGCTTCTCTGCCCAGTTTCTTCCAGAGAGGAAGGAATTAAATATAATTAATTAAATAAATGCTCTGCAAAGAAGAGGAAGAACAGTTCCATGCCCAAGAACGCAGAACAAGTGACAGAGTACAAGTTGATGGATGCATCCTGGTGTCCAAGCCAAACCAGGTACGGAGAAACAACTGCAAATCATGCCAGAACAGGCAGTGGACTCAACTGCCAAGATGCAGCAAACAACTGGCTTCTGCTCAGCGACTCCTGACACAGCCACTCTCAGCACCGGTACCTCCTGGATCCGTGCATGCCCTCCAGATATCCCTCAGCTGCTTCCTCTAGCAGTTGTCCTCACGCAGCCTTCAACACGCTTCCCAGAAGAGGAAACCTCTGCAAATGGAAACCCTCCAGAGCCTGCCTCAGCATAAATTTAGGGAACAAGCCACGTTACTGCACAAACAGCTTCTCCCAACACTGAAGTCAGAGGTCTCCAGGAAGCCTAAGTCAGAAGCCTCACAAGCTCCCGAGCATAGTGACAGCAGCGGCTCCGAGGCCAATGCAGTGAATGGCCCTCACTCACCTCTTTGCACTCATGACTGACTGGTTCTGGAGTCACATTCTGGCTGGCAGCTGAGACCATTGCACTGCTGGTGCTTTTATTTCGCCCATGGCCCTTCCTGAAAACAGCTTTAGAAGGGCTCTGGAGCTGAGGGTGCAGCTCCCGGTTTGGAGAGGAAGGTGTGGATGTAATCACTAGTGTCTTCAGAGCTGTTACCTCTGCCTGCAGCATGTCGATCTGAGGAGACAAGGCAAGAGTCAACAGCACCTTCAGCACCCCCGAGCTCGAGCTTACTGCACCCCACCAAACTCTAAAGTCACAGGGAACCAGCTGCAAGCCCAGTCATGAAGCCTCCTTCCTGTTCTCCCAAATGCCCACCACCCCCCAGAATTTCAAACAGGGCTACACAGCAGCTATTTGGGAATCCATCCCTCAAGCTCCTCAGTCAGAGCACATTTTGCCCCAGGCTCTTTTTAAACCCAATAACCCAGATGAAATTTCTCTCTCCTCAAGAAGGAACCAGTTGAACAGCCTTGTGATGCAGCCTTGTCAGGAAATTCCAACTCCCCAGCTCCCTGCTCTATCCATCACCACAGCTGTGCAAATTAAACAGCGTATCACTTCTCTGTGGTTCCCCTGGCATCCACTTCTCAAAGGGGAGCTGGATCAGCAGACTGCGAGAATGCCTTTTTCCCCCTCACTCAGTGTCTGCTGGAGAGGGAACAGAGCAAATGCAGCACCTCAGAGAGACCGAGCTGCAGGCACTTTACTCTCTTCCAGCCAACAAACAGCACCATGGCTGGGCTGAGCAGGGATGGCACCAACTTAGCACAGAGACCAAGTCACAGAGAGAGGAGTTCTTACCTTGCCCCGTGCCTCCCTCAGCTGTTTCTCTGACGCCGCCTGTTTAGTGTTTGCTTCTCTCACCATCTTGTGTGCTTCCTGGACCAGAGAGAGTTTTAGTCTGCCTGTTGCAGCCCCAACTCATAAAGCCACCAGGGCAGGCCAAAGCTCTGCCATACCAGACGCTCTGGGCAAGCAAACAGGGGGACAGGCATCACTGCCACATCCAAGGGTTTTACTCTGTCAGCTGTGAAAAGCCTTCCCCCAGAATTTCCCAGAGAAGGCACTCAGTGCCAGAGCCTGGAGTGCATCCCCCTTCTAGGAGTGTAGTTGGCTACATTAAAGAGTTTAGCTGGCTGAGTGCAAGGTCATCTCTTTCACCGATATGTGCTGCTGTGAAGAAAGCTAGAAGCAAGGGCCTGCCCCTCCTTGCCCTTGGAACTGGCTTTAAAGCCAAGGCTTTAACATTAGCACCCACCTGTGCTACACCACAGCTGTGTCTGTGCCCAGTCCAACATCTGTGTGGCTGACCTTGACGCAGACTCACTAGCCTGGCTTCCTGACTTGACCTCAGGCCTGCATTGTCACTGCAGACTTGCTGGTTGATCACCAGGCTGTTTTCTAACCCTGATTGCTGTCAGTGGCACAGATCCTGATCCAGACTTGCTACTCCATGGGTTGGCTCCTCACTTGTGAGGTCCCTGCTCTTGCCTGACTTGTTATTGTACTTTGCTCCCACTTCCCTTGCGGAGCAGCCAGCCCTCACTGCTCTGGACGTGGCTGCACACAGCAGGAGCTGGAGCTCAGGTGGGGGCCAAATGGTAGAGGCTAGCTTAAAAGCATCTCCCACAGGAAGAGGGGAGCAGTGTGAGTCCCAGCTGGAGCCTTCCCACAGCACTGTCTGGAAGCAGTCTGTCCAGGGCCACCAAAGGAAGGGGACAGCTCTCAGCTATGCTATCTCAAAGCTCACTCTGAGCCCAGGCAGCCAAATCTCCAGGAGAGGGATGCTCTCTTGGCCCTCACACTCAGCACCAGCCTGTGTTTCAAAGGTACCAATGAGCTCTGGCTTTCCTCACCGCCCAGTCAGATCCAGATATTAGAGCTGGTGGTAAATGGGATTTTGGCAGGATAGAGCTTGGCAAGAATCGTGTTAAAAAAAAACCAAAACAACAAACCCAAACCAATGAACAGGCCTTCTGAACATTCACTGGAGCAGAGTATATGAGGACATCCAGCCCATTCCCACCCCAAGCAAGGGCTGACACAAGCCAGGGAATCATCTCTAATACACAGCAGCTGCTGTCCGGATTACAGAGCAGGCATGGGAGAGGGACCAAGAGCTACGCTTCACTCCAGCTACAGGCATCCCCACGTCTGTTTTTCTACCAGATGTGCAGACCCATAACTACTGTGCTTTTTATGCCACCCCACAGCTGCTGAAAGGGAAAAGGAATGCATGCAAATGCTCTCCAGGAGCAAGTACAAGCAGGGGCTCTGAGGCTCTGCCTGCAGCGCTGCCCAGCTCTGCTTCTCCAAGTGGGAAAGAACAAAGCAGGAAGGAGGAAACTGTGGGAGGAGATGGCTGGAAGTTCAGGGAAAGCCTGTGCTAAAGGAGTTGGATGTAAGCTTAACTTTAGAAATTATGAAAAAGGAAGAGGGTGGTACCTCAAATAGGCTAGCTGTTAACTCCTCTAGTTCCTGCTCCAGCTGTTCTCTGACTTTTGACAATCTCTCACATTCTTTGTCCTTCAGCTTCAGCTCCTGTTGCGCAAAGAGAGAGGGACGTGTGAGCTCATAGCAGGCCCCAGTAGCGTTGATGCCTACCTGCCCCCACCTGTCAATCACACCCTTCCTCCCCACCACACCATGGATCCCCAGCCCAAGACTCCTGTCACTAAACTCTGTACCACGCTCCGTGTCACCAAAGGCATCCCTCCACAAGCTGCAGCAGGCTTTTCAGGCTGGAATTGCTCCCTTGGCATGAGCAAGGAGGCTCCATAATAAGCACTGCCTGCCTCAAGCTGCTCTCTGCAGCAGGTTTCCAGACTAATTTGGATGTTGGCATGGAGTCTTTGGGTCAACCTAGCAACTGATGTCCTGCTGCAAAGCACTTTATGGCCACCTCAGCAAAATCTCTCTCCTCTTCTGCCTGCTCCAGACTGCAGCACAGCCCCATTCAGACCCTGCTCCCCTCAGCATCACCTCTAGGAAAACCCTCACTGCTCAAATCCGTGCCGCCATCCTCAGGTGTTCTCACAAACTCTGGGCCTTACCTTTTGTGCTTTGTGCAACTCTTCCTTCAGGAATTCAGACCCCTTTTCACGGATCTCCACTGAAGAGCTGCGGAGACGTGACACGTTGAGCTGCTCTGTGGACTGGGTCTCATCCACACCTCCGGCATCCTGGCACCCAGTCTCTGGCTCCTCCTTGCTGCCTTTGGATGGCATTAGTGGCTTCCAGTGTCCCACAGCTGGTTGCTTCTGGCTGTCTTCCTCAAAACTGGCCTGGCTGTGGGGTACCAGCACAGTGAAATTTTATATGGGAGCGATTCACAGCCTTCCTCTAACACCCTCAACACATCCACCTCCAGCCTCTGGCAGGCACTGAAGTGAGGCCGGGAAGGTGATGGTATATGAAGAGGGCAGGATTGGCTTAGAGGACCTGCTTTGTGCCCAGCAGCACCAGTTCATTTACCCTGCAGGCAGTGCCCCCCCATTGAAGGGCTTCACCCTTTTGGCACTGATTGCTTCCAGACCAGCAACAAAAAGGGAGATGACAGTCTAAAATAAAGAATTTTGGGGAAATCTCCACTCTTATCCGGGGATCTTTAAGAATCACACCAAGTCTGGTTTAAGAGTGCAGCTTGCATTCCTTTTAAGAAGGGTTGGTTACTCAACAGTGAGTATTCCCTCAGTTAGCCAATTCTGGCCACACAAAACTCAGTAGGCAAAGCAAAGCTATTAGTAACTCCTGGTTGTGCCCTCCTCAACCAGCATGTCCCAGATACCATTAACTCAAGATAAAGCAGGAGAACTAAAGACAGCTGCTCCAGGAATCCCATTCTCACCTGCCTTCAGAGATAAACAGACTGCAACTGGCATGTTCAGGACTCCAGTAAACCTAAGTGCAGAGACACTGCTTCCGCAACCGAAGGGAAATAGCAAATAGCAAGAAAAAGACAGTAAAGCACTCTCCTTCCCTAGCAATATACAGGCCCTAATCCCCTCCACTGCCAACCCAGCTTTCCTCTCCCCCCAACCCCTGTTCAGAGGGGAAAACTCCACTTTTAACCTACCGGTTTCCCACCAAAGCCCAGAGACAGAGCTGTCTAAAACACTGTGTCCCCACTGAGTTGAGACAAAGCCCTATTTCTTAGTTTTGATGGCTGTCAAGTAAAGGTGTAACAGATGGAACCAGAAGAGTCACCCAGGACACTGTTCCCCAGTGCTCAGTAGAACTTTATCAACTGTGAACAGCCTAACACAGACCCTGGAAGAGGCTGATTAATTTAGTAGGCTTTGCAGCTGCTGGCACCTTGTGAGAGGAAAACATGGGGTTGAGTGCCTGTGCGAGAGGGCACTGCAACCATAGCGTTGCCTAGAGCATGTGCATCACCCCTTCTTCATGCGCTGAGCTGTCCTCACGCAGTCGCTTGCCATTTGAAGCGATCAGGAGCACGATCAAGCCTTGCACACATGGGAGGTTTCTATCACATCCAGCCACTCAGCAGGACACACACACACTACGCTACAGGTTAACCTGCTGCCTGTTATCTCTGGGTCACAAGCCTTAGCCGAGCTGTGGCACTATTCTCTTCCATGCACAGCACCAACCCCTCCTCCCACATGCTCCTTCTGGCTGCTGCTTCTTGCCCACCACCTTCTCCTGCAAAGAAGCTGTCACCTCCTCTTGGTTAGGTTCACTTTCTCTCCTTCCTTTTCTCTGTGTTTTCCTCTGCTGAATTTGCCCTATGTCCCATATTCCAGCCAGGTCACACTCTTACTCCAGCCCCCTACCACATGACAGAGCACAGACTGGGCTTATCTCCAGGTGCAGCTCAAACGAGCCTTGTTCTCTCCCATCACTCCCAAACACAAAAGGCCGTCAAACAATGAGGCCCCCAACTACTGCCTCCCACAAAGCCATCCATGAGCAACAGCTGTCCACAGCCATCTTCCAAAGAGGGAAAGTAGCAGCAGCTACCAGCTAATTCAGCTCAGGTACCACAGGAAGGCATGTGGAAAAGCACATGCGGAAAACTCTCTGAACCCTTGGAAGACGAAGAGCACAGGATCCTCCCGGCTGCCATGCCGTGCCATTCTGGCGGTATCATAGATTTTGCTGACCACTCTGTTGAGGAAGAACAAGGGAAAGCACCAGGATGGTCAAACAGCAGTGCTAAGGTAGGAAAGGATAGAAACTAACAAGCATCCCAATGACTTCACCTGGTTTTACTGAACGTTCACTGGGAAGATCTAGAAAAGGAGGCTCATCCTGGTGATACTACTAAATTTGGAAGCACGGAAAATAAAATAAAAATGTGCCTGGGGAAAAGGGCAAGAAAACAAAACTAGTTTTGGCCAGAGTAAAAAGGGCAGACAGTGCCTCCAAGCAAAGATAATTCATCTTGAGCTATTCAGCATGCTGAGACTGCCTGATAAAAAGCGATATGCACAAACACGGAGGGCTATGCCTGACTGAGCGAGCGACGTCCAAGGGGAACTCCCAGACTGGGCAGGCATCTATAGTTTGAGGTGCAAGAGAGCTCACAAGCGTGAACTGCAGGGTGTCCAGAGCATGCATTGCCTGCTCCAGCCAGATAGGCTGCTCTGTTGGCACGTTTGGTTCATCAGAGGAAAGGCAGAACTGCACAGAAGAAATAAAATGGTTCAGAAAGGTCAAGATTAGCTAGTGTGGGTCACTTACCTAAACAGGGACATCGCTAATGGAATGAGGAGGTCTCTAAAGAAGGGGAGGGATTGAGCAAGAGAATGACCCAAAGGAAGGAATTACATCCATTACAGGAGGGTGGGGATGTAATGAGACCAATTCACCCCAGAGATCAGGTTCTCTGCAATGGATTTGCCACAGAGCAGGGGAAGCGTGCCAAACAGAGAGGTCTGTTCAACAGTGAAACCATTTCTCAGGTGACATAGTAGGAGCCCTCTCTACTAGGGACTTTTGAGGTTAGACAGGGTAAGTTGCAGAGAACACATCTCTACAGGTTTTCCTGCATTAGAGATGAAACACACCAGAAGGGCTGCAGCCAGTCCAGGCACCTCCAGCTTCTGTGATCAGTCATTTAAAAAAACCACCAGAGCACAGAGGAACAGCTAGATCCAAAACCAAGCAGCTAGCAAAAAAAAGATAAAGAATCAGCAAGGAAAAGGGACATTTCAACAGTCCACTAAACTACTAAGACAGCCAAATCTAACCCGTACATAACAGGAAGAAAAAAAAAAAAGAGTTGTTTCTTTATGACTCTCAAGTTCTCAGATCAAAGTTGTTTGTCTTGGGAGACAGGTATTCCACTGTATTTCCACGCGCTATGGAAGAAAACTGGAGGACACGGAGGAATGGAACAGTCCCACCCACACTCCGTAATGCCAAGGAACGTAAAAACCTATCCTGAAAAAAAATCACCCCATCCTCTGTGACAGAAGAGCGCGCCCTCCGCACCGCGCACACAGAACGCCCGCAAAAGCCTTGGCTGTGCTCGCTTCTGCCCAGCCAAGCCCCAGCCTCGGCTTTGAAATACAGCCCCCCAGAGACCAAAGGACCACCGCGTACAGCCGCGCTCCCGTCCTACTGCTGCTCTGACTGGCGGCTATCTTCCTTGGAAAGATGTATTGTATCCTGAAGGTCTGGCATGGATAGAAGAAATGCAAACTTACACAAAAAAAAAAACCAAACACGAAGGCAACCAAACACCCCACAACATTCTAAAGTTGGATTCTGTAGAAAAAGCAAAAAAATGTGCAGGATCCGCACTTTTTCCAACGGGCCCCACATGTTTCCGGCAATGCTGAGCCAACAGAGTTATTTCCCATACGCCACGGCATGTGGGTCTCTCCAGGTTAAACTCTTGCCCTCAGCCTTCGAAGAGGGCCCGACTTTCCCATCCCGGTCCATCCAAAAGCCCGGCCGGTGCCGTTCGTGCGCCGCCACGAAGCGGCATCGTCGCCCGCAGCCCGCTCGCCGCCCCAGCTCGGTAACGCGCCCCTCGACGGCTTTTGGCAAAGCAGATGGGAGCGTTTTATTCTAGCGTTAACAGGCAATTCGTATTTCTTGTATTTGCCTGGGCGGACAGCAGCGGCCCATCGTGCCCTTACGGCCACAGGTCGCTGGTGGACACGGTATCTCCTCGTTCTGCCTCTTTGCTCGGCTGCCACACGACCGCATGCACGGACACACGCCGGCTGGGCGGCGAGAGCAGCCCGAGCCGTGAGGCTTTCGGCTGCCAAGGGCAAAACAAGCAAACCCAGTGGAAGCCCAAGGGGCAACTCAGCCCGGCTTCTCCCGCCGAGACTCCCCCACCGCAGCCCGCGCCGGCGGGGAGCCCCGGGGGCGGGGGGAGCCGCCGGTTCCCACCCCTGCCCGCTCCGAGGGTTGGGGGGGGGGGGGGGGGGGGGGGCCGGCCGCCTCCTCCCAGCCGTTCAACGGTTTCCCCCTCCGTTTGAGGCCGTGTTCGCGGACCTACCCCCGCCACATAGCTGGGACCCGCTGCCGCCCTGCTGTCTCCTCACGGCGGAGGCGGAGGAGCGCTCGCCGCCGGCCCCATCCCCGCGGCCGCAGCCGGAGCCGTGCCCGGCGCCGCGGCACCGCCTGAAGGACGCGCTCCCGCCGGGGGCACCACGTGACCCCGCCGCCGCGGGAGGCGGGGCGGGGGGGGGCGGTGAACACACCGGGACGCGCCTGCGCGCTGCCGCCCCGCCCGCTCCCGCCCTGAGGGGAGGCTCTGCCACGCGCGTGCCCCCGCCGCTGCCGCGTCCCGGGGCGGGGAGCGGAGCCAAGCCCGGCCCCGATGGCGGCCTTGCGGACCGGCGCTGCGCCGGGGCCGGCGTCCCGTCCCCCTCAGCGCGCCGCCAGGTGTACTTGTTTTATCAACTTCGCGGTGTTTTTTGTGTTTTCCTCAGAGCTGCGGTTGCCCGAGCTGGAAATCGCACCACCGCACCCCTCGGCGATAAAGCCTGGCGCGTCTCCAAGCCTGTGATTCCGTGGAAGAGTTTGCACGCCCTGTGAAAGTCCTGGGGATAGACATCAGAAACGCAAACCTCAGAATTACTGTCAGAATCCCAGGCTGGCAGGGGTTGGAAGGGCCCTCTGGAGCTCACCCCGTCCCACCCCTGCTGGAGCAGGCACCCCCAGAGCAGGGGCACAGGGCCGCGTCCAGGCAGGGGGTGAATGTCTCCAGGGAAGGGACCCCACAGCCTCTCTGGGCAGCCTGTGCCCCTGCTCGGGCACCCGCACAGGGAAGGGGTTTGTCCTCATGTTCAGGTGGAGCTTCCCGTGTCCCAGCTTGTGCCCATCACCCCTTGGCCTGGCGTTGGGCACCACTGAAAAGAGCCCGGCCCCATCCCCCTGACACCCGCCCTTCAGATATTTATAAGCATTAACAAGATCCCCCCTCAGTCTTCTCCAGGCTGAACAAACCCAGGTCTCTCAGCCTTTCCTCACAAGGGAGATGCTCCAGGCCCCTGATCACCTTCTAGCTCTCTGCTGGACTATCTCTAGTAGTTCCCTGTCCTTGAGCTGGGGGGCCCAGACCTGGACGCAGCCCTGCAGGAGTGGCCTCACTGGGGCAGAGCAGAGGGGGAGGAGAACCTCCCTCGCCCTGCTGGCCATGCTTCTTTTCATGCACCCCAGGATACTGTTGGCTTCTTGGCCCCAAGGGCCCGGTGCTGGCTCATGATTTCCAGCTCCTGACTCACAATGCCTGAGATGTGCACTGCTGGGAAGACTAAAAAGCCTTCCTATGAAGCTGAAGTTGCGGAGAGACAACCCCTGCCGTGATGTTGGTAGAGGGGAAGCAGTTTTATGCAAGGAGATGTCACTACGATTTACAGCCTGAACAGCTGTGGGGGCCCTGGGAGGTGTGAGCTCAGCCAGGGCTTCAAACTGGTACCAGCAACTTTGAAAACACCCTTATGCTGTCTGTTAACACGTCATCCCTCCCTGGCATGGAGCATGCCCTCAGACTCCTGCTGAAACAGCTCCGTGGGAAGCCTGGGATGTAAAGCAGTGATATCATACAGGAAAGTGAAAGGATGAGGGAAATCTGCCTGGTGGGAGAAATAACTATGCTTGTTAGTGGTGGACAACAGTGGGACCAAACCAGGATTTTAAACTCAGCATTCAGGGAAGGCACTGGGCTTTCCGTACCCTTACATGAATGAGACAAGTCAGTCTTGTTGTGACTGAGCTTTGGACTTTGGATCCGTGACTCCGATTTTTAGCTAGCTCATCCGTGCCCTCACTGTCTCCAGGAGGCTGAGGGAGCAGGGCGGCTCTCAGGGCAGTCATGTGGCCGCGCTCATTTACATCCTCTTTGCAAAGCAGCAGGAACACACTATCCTCTGTCCACCCATTCTCCTCCCCCCTGCATCACCACCCGTGCATGGAGGAGCCCCTTTGCCCAGGGCATACTCATCCTGAAAGCTTTTTCCTCTCTTGCTCTGCTCTGCTAGCACAGAGCAGCAAAAAAGTCCAGCCCCAGATGGTTCCTGGGGCATTTGGAAATGACCGATCCACTCCACAGCCTGCCACTGAAATCAAGAGGAGCTATGGTTCTGGGGAGTTCATCCTCTCGCTGGGGTGTTACAGGCAGAGAGAAAACTGCCACTCACAGCACTGCGGGGTTCCCACCTCCCCAGAAAGTGCTCCAGGGAATGCACAGACCCCTTTTCCCTGTCCCTGTGGCATGTCCACCACTGGGACAAAAAGAGGAAAGCACTCCTGCTGTTACCTCAGTCCCACGGCGGATCCCACAACCACCTCTGGACTGACAGCACTGCAGTTTTGGCGACAGTGCCTCCATTGGACCAAAAACTGCTCCTGCCCTCGCAGGCTGCCCTCAGAGTACGTTTCCCAGATCAGTCCTTCCCTCGTGTTTCCCACCGAGCCTTACCTTGCCATTGCCCTGGGCTTTCCTACAGGTGGTGGTATCCCCGCAGAGCCTTCGCACACAGGGGCAGCTGCCCCCCGGGTCTCAGCTTCCCCATCCTCTGCCTCGCTGCCAGACACAACACCAAAGGCAGGCAAGTTAGACATGGTGATCCTTGTATCCATCGCAGAGCGCCGCTATAGGTACTATGCAGGGAGCAATTCCCTGTCCCAGCTTCTCCTGGGTGTCCATGTCATCTACAGCCCTGCCCTGCCTCATGGCCGGGACGCATGGTGGCACCAGAGGCCAACCCCATGCTCTGAAGTCTCAGAGAGAACTGTCTGAGAGGTTTGTGTCGATGGCTGTAACCTTTGCTATCTTCAGGGAACTTTTGGGAGGAGGGGAAAGATCTTAGCTTTGCAAGGAAGCACCAGAAGTAATTAGTCTTTGTAATTATTAACTCCCAAGGCCTGGCTGGAATGGACAGAGGGTCCTCAGATTAGAAAGGTAGAAGTGCTTCCAGCATCCAACAAAGGCAGGAAGAACGAGAACTGATAGTGCAGACAGGAAGCATTAAGAGGGGATGTGCTAGAGATACTGAATCCCAACCACTCGCAAAAATAATGTGTCACAAGGTGAGAATGGCATGTGCTCCCCCTCGATCCCAGCCCCAAAGGACAGGCAGAGCTCTCGAGGAAGCCTGGACAGACCCTGAGATCTCTCCATAATCAGCTGAATGGGCTGGCCCAGCAGAGGAAAACTCAGCATGTATCACTCCCAAGCCAAAGGTTATCACGCAAGCTGCCTTGAGGCAGGAAAAGCTGCTGCCTTCTGCACGCCCTCTGCACAAGGCTAGCTGTCCCCCTCAGGCCCAAAAGCGTCCAACCCAGCAGCTGGTGAGACACAGACTCAGCTCCCACCTCTGGTTTAAAGAGGAGCCAACAAACCACCAGACAACCTTAAAGCCTCAGTGCAGCTGGAAGCTCTAGCCCAGCACCCTCGTCTCACACCGTGGAAGTACCTTGCTCTCTCCCATGTTATTTCCCATTTACATTTCATGGAAATCACCGACTGCTGGGATTGAAGTGTCATAAAATCCACTTTGCCTCCTGCAAATCTCCCAGCAAGGCACATAATGTGTTGTGAAGGCCCTGACATGGTACCTCCCCACCCTTTTTTTCCCCTCATATCTTCCCCGCTTCCGCTGCCATTGCTCCCTCGCTTGTATCCACTCGCCCCGATTCCTCTTGCATCCCTCCTGCAGATCCACCTTGCCAAGCTACTGACCTTCCTGACTCTCTTAGGTTTCTCATCCTCCCACCTCCGCCAGGCAAAGAAACATCTTGCTAATGCTTTCTGTGTCTTCTTGAGAGTGAGGTCCAGTCAGGTCCCTTGCCCCCCACAGCTCTTTCTCAAAGGAAAGGACCCCCTCACTCCTTCCTCTGCATTTCTCGGATGCACAGATACACTTGTGGCACCCCATTGGGCCCCTACAGAAGGAATCCTCTGACCCAGCTCTGCATCTCCAGTCTGAACACCTCCTCCAGCACCCCAAGCAGACCCCTGTCACTTCTGGAACCCCTCCACACCATTCCCCAGTGATCTCCCCTCAGCCCAGGCGATGCAGAATATGCAGATCCTTCATATTCCCTCCCAGAGTGCCCACATCTTCCTCTGAATGGGTCATAAATGAAGAGCAGGACTCAAAATCCCAAGTTTGGTTCAAAGAAAGTGCAAGACCGACCTCCAGAGCAAAAGCAGCTCTCATGGGAGAGGGCTTAAGCCTCCTCCGGGTTGCCTTGTCCGCTCATGGATTCAGATCCTACTACAATTTAAAAAAAAAAAAAAAAAAAGAAAAAAAGGAAAAAACAGACACAGGCTGGGAAGGGAAGGAGAAACGGAGATTATCTTAGAGCTTGGAAAGCAGGACTACACCCCTGACCCAGCAAACCCAGACCAGATGTTATTGCCATGAAAATGAGAATGAAAACAAATGGCCTAAAACTCCAGGCTTCATCCACCCACTCGCTCCCCTCCCTCTCGCCTCTCTCGGGCAGCTGTGCAGCATGTTTGCACAACTGGCTGGAAGGGCTTCAGCAAGGGTCCGCTGGGATCTCTGGGTCTAAGATCTCCAGTTTCATGGAGGGGATCTGCCTTGATCACCCGACAAAGTGCAGCCCCTGTTCCAGGGCAACAGGGTGAAAAGAAAAGACTGAAAAAGCGAAGAGTGTAATGCTCGGCTCCTGCCTGAGAGCCAGAAGGGCGCAGCGGGGGCCAGCCTGGGGCAGCAGTGCTGTATTGCTCAGACAGATGCTGCTAAGAGCAGTCACACCATGGCAATGAGCAGAGACGCACCAGAGGCACTGCTCTTCCTGCTGGTTCACAGCTGCAGACAGCTGAGAGAGAGCAACCTCACGCTCAGCAGCATCCTTTGAAGGAAGGGGAAGAGGCACCAGATGGAAAACGAAGAAGAGCAGCTGGGAAACTCGGAGCAAAAGGAGGACCGTCCCTCAGCTTTTTAGGAAGGTCTTCCTTTCTCTTGGCTGATTTGGTCACTGCTTATCCAACCAGAAACTCCTCAGTCCTGCATCCTTCCTGCAACATCTGCAAGGAGGTAGCAGGCAGACCCTAGAAGTGATGTCCAGGACCGACACATTTGGTCCTCTGGAAGCTAATCCCTACCATGGTGGCTAAGGCAAGAAAAGGGGGACCTCGCTAAAGACTCTTCCCTCCTTTTCATGTCTGTACAAGCTGAACTATGCAACATCAGAGGAAGAGGGAGAGATTTGTCACCCTCACCCTCCAGGCACTTGAAAAATAAAATGCAGAGGGTCAGACAGAGATTGGCACTCAGATTTGTAGGGAGATACAGAGCTTGGCACTGAAACCTCAAAGCAATAGAGAGCTGTTGTGCTCATATACTGATCTCTCCTGGGCAAAGTCATATCTAGATGTGTCAGGGAGTGATGGCAAAAAAAAATAAAAAGGCTATGAGGTACAATCAGTCTGTCTGTGTACTGAGCTGTTTGTCCAGGATTCCCAGGCATCCTGCAGCTCGGTCCGTGCCATCCCAAATGGCTGCTTATACACACACACGCCAACTCCGCCTCACAGAAGCAGGGAGCCTAGTGCTACCAGATGGTTCTTGATTTGCCACAGAGCTGGGAAAAAATACAAAGACACTTGTAAAAAGCAGTAGAGCCGGCAGGGACATGGCTTCTTCCACTTGAGCAGCAAGTTACCCCCTCCCTAAGTCAGAACAGCACATAGTCCACGAGAAGGAAATCACCACTCTGAGCCGAGTGCTATGCGGGGGGCAGGCAGCACCCTTACCGTGCCCCCGGCTATCAGGGCCTCCCCAGCACGGTGCAGAATAAGTGATGAAGTCTGCACTGTAAGGGGAAGAAGTCTGGGGGTCCTCAGAAAAGTGCTGAGGGTCACTGCTATCTCCTCAAACATTCATGGCCAGCTCAAACCTCAGAGTAAATCCTGTCTGTGCAAAACAGCACCTCCTCTCATACTTTCCACTTTTTTTGATTTTTTTCTTTTAATTACATCAGATTCCAGGGAAGAATGTCAGTTTGAGAGGCACGCCTGATGCCAGCTGCCTCTGTGTCTATCTCAGCACTGTAACTGGAGAAGGGAAAGGGATTTCACCGAGCTCTAAGACCCACAGCATCCTTCTGAGAAAAGCGCTTGTTATTCTCTGGGAGGCAGCAAGGAGGGCACCGAGCCTTTCCCAGACGGCTGGAGCTAACTCAGCACAGAGAGCGGGTGGCCCTTTGGGGTTCCCAAAGCGGGGATTCACTTCCTGTCACAATAACTCAATCTCTCCATCTGTAAAATGGAGAAAATGAGAATGATTCCAGGGCTGTGAGACTAAGGATGGATGTCAGTACCTCCTTGCTTCCTCCTCTGCTCCCATGCAAGGCAGGCTTTCAGACTGGCATCTTCCTCAAGGCCTGCAAGGACCGAGGCCACAGGGGACGTGAAACGAGATCCAAGCAGCGCCGCCACGCTGGTAGCCCCAGAGTTATTTACTTTCCTATTAAATTCCACAGATACTTCATGCTGTCCTAACAGCAGCTCTGAACCACACGAGCAGTCAGCTGAGCTGCTCCCGGAGGAGGGCAGCAGAGTTCCCCAGATGCCAACACATCCCTCCACAAAGAGCGGAGCACTTGAGGTCTTGCTGTTTCCTGGTAGTCCCCAGGGGCACCTGAACAGCTCCAGCAAATGTCTCACTCGAACCATTTTTGTCCCCCTGCCACATATGAGTATGAGGGCTTAGAACCTGAGACCCTCAAGAACTGTCTCAGCCTGCCTGTCTACTAATTCCTTCTCTCCGGATACCTCCCCCAAAGGGGAGGACCAAGGAGCAGGGCCCTCGTGTGGACCACCTCGGCATCAGAAGAGGTCCATCCCTGTGCTCTCCCAGCTCTTACGCCCGTTCACAGAGCTCTTTGGTGTTTCGAGACGTTGTCATGGTCCTGAGCCACAAGGAGACCCTGTCCCAACGCTGTGATCCTGGCATAAAAGGGCCCTTTGGGAGAAGCTGCAACCTAAGAGCGAAGTTTCCAGGACCTCATAGCAAGCCCAGCCCCAGAACAGAGCAGATCACACAGTAAGTACACCTCTGAGGGACAAGACTGTCCCAGAGCCTCAGCAAAACCAGGGACCCCAGCTCCTGCCCCAGACAGATGCTACCCAGACAGGGGTAGCCACATCAGGGTCTGAAAGAGCACCCGTGCCTCGCTGCTCGCCCAGAGCAAGGCTTCAGAAAGGAAGGACAGCTGGGGTGTTTTGGTGCTGGTGGGTCCTTCTCTTCCTCTTCGAGCTGGCAGGTGCTGCTTGTGAGAGTAGGTGCAAAGCTCCGCGCTCCTTCAGTCAGCATACAAGTTTGCTGTGGTTAGGCCAGTGAGGCAACTCTGTACTCACTAGTCTCTGGCCACTGATAAAAGCCCTTATCTAGTTCCACACCTTAATTGTGAGGCTCTCCCAGTGGCCCTCCATGTGCCCCTGCTTCTCCTGCAAGGTCTGTATCTCACACTGCAGAAGCATCATGCTGCCTTTTCTCTCCTGCACTGCCCTACCCAGAACAAGTCATCCCTGGCAGGGGCAGGCTCCACGGAGCTCCAGGGAGCTCCAGCCCACCCAGGGATGCAGAGTGTTCATGCGGGAAGGATCTGGGTAAGGCCAAGTGCTCCAGGTCCATCCCTTCCCCCTGCAATTATACACGTTCTCCTAATGCACAATGTGGCAGCCCCCCAGTCACATGGCCAGATGTGGTAACTTACTCCCACCAGATGTGTGCCCATGCCTGTTATCATGCGATCCAATATGGAGCAGCTTCCACCCAGAGACTAACAGAAGTCATGAGACCTCCGTGGTTTTGGTGCCAGGCAGAAGAAGCAAGGATGGTTCCCTCCATTTTTGTTGAAAAGGAATCAGGACCAGAGGTAATCCAACACAGTACAGCCCACACCAGAATTAAAACCTCAGATGCTGGTACCAAGTCCCATGCTTTAAACTGCCATCTCCCCACCATTGGCAGCAATTCCCAGGGCTGCACCAGAAACCCCGCGTTAGACAAACGCCACGCAGGAGCTGCTTCAGAGAGGCAGTGACACAATACCCTCCCCTTATCTAGGCTCAGCCACACAGAAAGGAGAAACCTACAGTTTGGACAAATTAATCCCCACTGATGATGCTAAACAACTACCAAAGGCACAGGCACATAGACCAGCACAAGAGAAATTTGGTTATTACCAGAACTAGCTCTTAATTTGATTTCACTGAAGACTTTGCTGCCTCCTCACTTGGAAAGACCAGCGAAAAACCACATGTGGCAATGCTACAGAGCATCAGCAGGGAGCCTGGGTCTCCAGCTGCTCTTACCTGCAGGGATCAGACCTGTGCTCCCCCTCCGCAGCCACCCAGAGCTGGCTAAATGATGGAGGCTTGGCTTAAGGCTCAGAGCAGCTCCTTGTCCCCAGGACACTGAATGTAGTAGCAGCTCGGCAAAAGCTGACTGGAGGAAATATTGGTGTCCAGGGGACAGATGCTGTTACCTTGGACAACAGAAAGAACTTTCCAAAGGAGTGAGCAGAAAGGGGATGGAAAGACAGGGAGGTCTTGTGAAAAGCTATCCAAAGTCCTGTGCCTATGGGCACAGGTTAGCAGCCCAGGAGCCTGCTGACAGTGGAGGGTGCATGCCACAGCAAGCTGATTTGGTAAGAAAGGATCTTGATTCAGAGGCTCTTGGAAGGGGAATGTCTTAAAGACTTGACAGGAGAGATTGCAGGAGATGGTGGAAGAAAAGGATGGACACAATCATGAGGAACAGCTTGGGAGCAGAAAAGGGACCAAAGACCCTGGAGAGACAGAGGCAAGTTCTCCGGCTTGGTGGAGGCTTGAGGATCAAGGCAAGGAGCTGTGTTTCCCAGGGTGGCATGCAAGAAAGAGCAGTGGCAGCCCCCAAGTGCTGCTGGAGAAGCAAGCGGAAAAGAAGGTAGACACATGGAAAGAGTCTTGGGAAGCCAGCGGCAGGGTGGAAGCCCCAGCAGCAAAACCACAGCTGGAGACAGCAAACCCATCCAGGGACAGCTGAGACAGTGAAGTGAAACATCCTCCAAGAGCCAGGCAGAGCATGGGCCAGGTGTTTGACCGACCTAAGGAGCTAGGAGTTCCCCAAGGAAGAGGGGGCTGCGCAGCCCCAAGGGTGACACGTTTCATAGCCTTTGTGGAAAATTCCAGCCCTACTTAATCTCCTGGGGCTCCTGTAAGATTGTGACACAGAGAAAGGGACCAAACAGGAAAGAATTAGAGGAAAAATGCCTCTCTTCTGGCAGCCACCATGGCTGTGCCAGGAGTTAGCAGCAGCAGCTGCGGAGCAGCCAGCCCTGCCTCCCCCTCCTCCGGCTGCCTCTATAAACACGCAGGGCTTACTCAGAAGATTAGAAAGGAACAGGGCAAAAGACAACAGAGTCTCTTTTGTAATGAGGAAGGATTACGGCATCAAGTGACCGGCTGCAGCTCCCAAGTGGGTTTCAGGCTCCTTAGCACACCGTGTCTGTCAGGTTCAATCCCCCCCATGAGCCAAGAGGCGCGAGGAGGCGGGCCGTGGCGTGGGCCACAAAGGACCCAGCAAGGACACGTGCGGGACCAAACCTCCGCAGCCTCCAGCACAGCTCAGGAGTCCATGATTGTAAGTATCTCATCCTCCCAAGAGCAGATAGATTCCTTCAAAGATCTCTCTTCCTTCCTGCCTATCTGTGACCTTCTCTCACTCCATCTGCCCACTCTGTCTGCTTGTTCTCTGTCTCTGCAATAGCTGGTCGTGTCTGTCTGCCATCTCACACGGTGGGTAACGCACCTGACGCAGGCTTGCTGTGGCGGGATCTTGGTCGCTGTGGACTCCTACAGTCTGATTAGTGTCAGTCAACCTGCAGGTGGACTAACCTCCATGGTTAGTCCGGACAGATCAGGCAGGCAGATGCAGGCAGCGGCAGGCAGTGGCTCCCTGGGGAGTGGGCTGTGCGGGCGCCGCACAGGGGGTGGCTCTTCCTCCGCATACTCACTCCGGTGTCCCAGTGCCGGTGTTGTGGTGAGTCACCTTCCGCCACGTACCTCAACTCCAAATGGTACTTTCAGTGTGCCAGCTGCTGAGTGGCACCCCAGGGCAGTCCCGCACAGGCTGGCAGGTGGGCAGGGAAGTGCCTTAACCATTCAGGGCTGGAGGAAAAAGCACTGGGAAAAGCCCCATTATCCGTGCCGCAGCAGAACTGCATAGAGGTGAGTGACATCCATTATTTACATGGACAAGAGCTGAAGTTTTCCATGTTTGGTAAAAAGTGAATCTGTATTTGAATTACGCAACAAATAGTCTCCCTGAGCACTTTCGAGACCCAAAGCGTAGAGAAAACAGCCAGCTTTCTGTAAGCAGCCCCCAACAAATTTGTGGGTGTTTACATACATTTCTCATCGTATAGCCCACGCGTGTGCAGTCCCTAGGGCAGTTAAAAAAACCCACTCTTCTAATCCTGTGCACCGGCCAGAAATACATATGGAAACGGCAGGAATGTACACGAGGCTCTAGCAAAAGGTGCAGCTGGGGAGCCCTTGGCAGGGCAGGTGCCAGCTCTGTTCCTCCGATATAACCCATGAGAGAGGGCTCAGGGAGAGTTAGAACAGGGAAACCCAAAGGAAGAGCAGCACCAAAAAGCCAAAGCCAGGACCAAGATGCTATTTGGTTGAGGTAGCCCACAAAACAGACTTCACTGTTTTTCTTCACAGCACCAGCTCCCTGGGAGCTGAGTTGTCCCCACACTGAGATGCTTAAATGAGGAGCATGGTCACAGTTACCTGCCTTCAGCTGCTACAGAGCAGGAAGGTCTGAATTGTCCCCTGACGTGCTTCTTTGTCTCCATCATTCAGGGAAGAGCCCAAGGCCCCATAACTATTAACATTATTGCCTCTGTTAGATAGCAAAGTCTGTGTAACATCCTGGTAACATGTTTAGATATAGAAATACCAATAGTTTCATGCTGGATAATTATTTGTAAACCAAGAGATCACTCACCTGTCTGGCTGGCATAGATTACACTGGTCTGGTTTGCTGGTTTTTTTTTTTTACAGATTCAGGTTTATATGAATGTGAGTCTGATTATTAATTGGTGATAAAGAATTATTTATCTAGGGTTAGACTAGAAGAAGTGCAATGGGAATGCTGCATAATTGGGAAGCATTTCATGAGCCCAAATGCCTTTTTTTATCCAGGATGATTTATTGTGCAACGTATGGTTGAAGGAGAGGGGAGGTGGAGCTGCTGGAATTTGTGCTCTGTGAGCCTGGCCAAACTCTGTCCCTCGGTTCCCTAACAGGGAGGGCTGTTCTGCCTGCGAGACTAGGACCAGCATAGTCCAGATATGGCCCTCAGCCCAAATTTAAAGACAGCTATACTTGTTGGGCAAGTGCTACCCTAACTGTCAAATCTCCAGGGGTACCTTCATCTGGAGCAGTATCAAGAAATGTCTCCTTTCTGGCATTTTTGCTTTCCTTTAGGGTTTTTTTTTTTCATCAGTATTCCAGGAAGACACTTCATGGAATTTACAGAAGCAACATATTTGAAGCAAACACTACCAAAAAAAAAGGGGCGGGGGGGGGGGGGGGAGGGGGAGTAAGCAACTTTGGAGTTTGTGACCCTGAGAATTAATCTTAAAAAATTGTTTTGTGGGAGGGAGTGGCACGTGGGCTCCGACCTCTCCAACCAACCAGCCCCACTTGAATGCTGACCATCAACCACTAGAAACCAGGGGCTCCACCAGAAATTAAATTCTCTGTCATTGTATTCAGCTCACATGCAGCTCAAAGACAGGAAAAGATGACAAGCTCATCGAATTAATTGCCTATCATAAACTTCTTCCTGGTTCTCTATGTCAGTGGCTTCATCCTACCTGTCTTTTGGTCTCAGCGCATTGTTTCTTTCTCACTTCCTTCCTTCCATCTTGCTTGCTTGCTAGGGCACTTGTGGTGTCCCTGTCTCCTCCCTCTGCACAAGTTTGCTGGCAGCTTCAACATCTGCTCATTTTGTGTCTCCACTAGGATCTGTGATGACAGTGACATACACCAACCGTGTGGCTGACGCCCGCCTAGGCACCTTCTCACAGCTCCTGCTCCAATGGAAAGGAAGCATCTACAAACTTCTCTACTCCGAGTTCCTTATTTTCATCTTTCTCTACTTCACCATCAGTCTTGTCTACAGGTAAGCATCCTTATACCCCGACACTAACACAGCCCCTCACTTTCAGCCTGGAGCTGTCAGGACAGCTGAGCAACACAGGATTGGGACAGTGATCCATGTGAAGAAGCACTGGCCAGTCACTCACCAGCCTCTCTTCACAGGAGGAAAGGAACGGTCCTTCCTCACTGCTCCAATATGGCTTAGCGGCTGACAAATCTCCTTTTTCTGTCCTGAGAAGTAACACAGTTTCTCTTCCCTGGGATGAAGGGTTGCATCTGATGATTACCTACAGAATAGTGTGTAGGTCAGTGGAGATCAAGGCTGAACTAGCACTGGAGACATCCCACCACGAGAAGCTTTAGGAGAGTTTCCCTTGTTACACAACAGGCAATACCCTGGGTACGTTTCTGAGAGCAGACATCAGCTCCGGGACCACAGATCTTTGATTAGGCAACAGTGCTCTGTGCCTGGTCTGGTTTTGGTGAGGAAAGACGGGGAGCTCCCCAAGCTGGTTCAATCACAGATGCAGCACGGAGGTAGGAAAGCAGCTCTACGGAAGAGGCAGGAACTCAGATAAGAGCAGAGCTTGGACTGACATTTTGCAGGATATTAAGTGAACTGTGGTGCACATCCAAGCTCTGTGGCAAACCCTTGATACGACACAGCACTCTCTCGAGGGAGAAAAGTAGGGGTGGTTGCTGACATCGGATTGCATCACTTACCACACGCTCTCTGTCAGGGACCACTTCTGACACCTTTGGACTGGTCAGCAGGGTATTTTGGGGAGGTGGGCTGATGTCTCCAGCTCACGACGGCTGTTCACTCACACCATCCCCAGACCCACAGCGTGGCCCTGTCTTGACCCATCCTTGGCTTCCCTTGCCAGACTCCTATCCCAGCAGGCCCGACAAGGCACAGACTCTTCTTTGAGACTGATGCCTCTGTTTCTCCCTTTTAGGCTGATCCTGAGTGAGAGCCAAAGGCTGATGTTTGAGAAGCTGGCGCTCTACTGCAACAGCTATGCTGAGCTAATCCCCGTGTCCTTTGTGCTAGGTAAGGAGCTCTGTCTGGGAACACACAGGGAGGGGAAAGGGAGAGCATTTCTTCTCCCTGGTTTGATATAGCTCTGCAGGCAGGCAAGATTCACTGAGCAGATCCCTCCTTCTGCCTTTGTGTCACTCCTCAAGCAGAATACGTCACTCCATGTTGCAGCTGTGAGGTAAGCCCCCAGCACACAGCTTGCACTGGCCAGATGTACTAGCATGTTCTGGGTTCTGCCAGGAGGGCAGGCACCAAATAACCTGTGAAACCCAGACTCTAGCATGGAGATCAGAATTGTCCTCCAGGCATGACTGCGCCCATACCCGTATGAGGAGTTCCAGCCTTCCTACGCATGAGCATTTACCTTTCCAACTCCTTTAGGACGGCTAATTTGCTCAGCTCACCTCTAGGTTTCTACGTGGCTCTGGTGGTGTCCCGCTGGTGGGCTCAGTACGAGAGCATCCCGTGGCCTGACCGGATCATGAACTTGGTCTCCTGCAACGTGGATGGGGAGGACGAGTATGGGCGGCTCCTGCGTCGCACCCTCATGCGCTACAGCAACCTGTGCAGCGTGCTGATCTTGCGCTCGGTCAGCACTGCTGTCTACAAGCGCTTCCCCAGCATGGAGCATGTCGTGAGGGCAGGTCAGTACTGGTACTGCCTTCTGCACAGCTCTGGCACCAAGCAGAGAGCAGCATCTTGCTGCTGTTTTTGGGGCAAAGAGCACTGGAAATGGCCACATGACTTCCAGACTGGAGATGAGATAGTGCTGCCATGTGCTCAGCTGACATCTGCAGTGGGTGCTAAGCATCTGCTCATGCCCTAGCTCTGCTCTTCTGAAATAATCAACCCTTTATGTTTTCCTATCACACAGCTTGCTTGGTCCTGCTAGTGGCTGGAAGGCTTGTTTGAAAGATGAAGGGTCTCTGCCCAAATTTTTAATGTAAGGAGAGTGTTGACATCTGGTTTGTGAATGCAGATATGCTGCAGGTCACAGGGCAGCCCTGGCTGATCAGATCAGGGTAACTGTGGTGCAGCGACTTCGCTGGGAGCTGCTCGCCCTGCACTGAAAGTGTGCATGGGAAGAGAAGAGCTCTCTGTAGTAAATGACCCTGTGCACGTATCTACGGCAGAGCACAAGCAGACCCCTGCCAAGTGGTATGTTTGTCCTCCCTCAGGGCACCAGTTTTCCACTGGGCAGGTGGGAATTGGAGCCTCAGACCTCCGACCTTAACCGCTGGGCTCCCTGAATCCTCTCTGAAGATGCTCCTCAAGGTACACCATTTCCCAGTCTGCCCAAAGGAGATGCCTGCACCTGCCCTAGTCAACTGGGTTCCCTTTGCAATCCAGAGAAAGAAACAGGCACTTCTAGGACACAAGTTATCCTGTTCTCAACAAACGTCTAAGTACTCCAGGCAATTGCACCCTCAGCAGTACTTTATCTCCCTGCTGGCTGCGATCTGCTCAGATATGCTGCAGATGTCCAAAGTGAAATGAGATAAAGCCTGCCTCTCACACTTCTGTAACTCAATGTTTTAACGAGAAGACTTGCCCTCCTTCTATGTGTCTTTCAAAGGCTGAGTGCCTGAGTCTTTCCTGTGATTTTTAAGGAGAGCTAAGGTGACCACCTGAGATTTAGATGGTTTCATTTCAGACCAGCTCAATTTCTTTCTGCGCTCTATGGCCATCCCTCTCCCACCTACTCTTTTCCACCTAGGCCTCATGACACCAGAAGAGCACAAGAAGTTTGAAAGCTTGAATTCCCCCCACAACAAGTTTTGGATCCCATGTGTGTGGTTCTCCAATCTGGCTGTGAAGGCAAGGAATGAGGGGAGGATCCGGGACAGCGTGCTGCTCCAAGGCATCCTGAATGTGAGTGTGACAGAGGCAATAGGCAACTGTTTGAGATGCTCGTCCAGTCCTCTGCGTGGAACTACAGGGGTTTCCAGAGGTCAGGCACAGAATAGGAATGGTGAGGTAGGACAGTGAGCCAAGCCTGTCTCTGGGGATATTACATTCACTTTGATGGGAAATACCCCTGCTGCCACTCTCCAGCTTGTGCCAGAACAGAGCTTTTCATGTCCTGCTGATGTGGTAGCAATGTCACATGTATTAGAGGTGAGGGGAATGTGACATTTTTCTCAAATTTGGGATTGGGAGGAACCATGGAACTCACATCTAGGTGTGGTAACGGGAGACCCCTGTGTAGCAGGTCCTTGATCAGCCTTCCTCTAGCCTTCATGCACTCAAGAGCAGCCAACAACAGTGGCCAGCGGAGGTCCCTAGGATACTTATCAAGAGCTGCAAGGGAGCACAAGGAAGCATGTTTCTGGAAGAGACCAGGAGAGGCCAAAAGCCTCCCCAACAACCAAGGTCCCTGTAGAAAACTTCACTGTTGAAAACTCTTAGACAGCCCAGGGAATCAGGCCATGCTCCACAGGCAAGACCTGGCAATGATCCCCGCGCGGCTGCAGAGAAAAAAGGTCCAGAGCAGCTCATCCTTCCTGGTGTTCATGTGCAGAGAAAGTCACATTGTTTCTGTTGCCTGGAGTGAGACTCATCTGCCCAGAGAGACAGATTCTCCCTCTGGGCTATTTATCTAGACTCACTATATAGGCAGGCGACAGAAATGGATGCTCCTGAGACATTCTTTGCCTAACCTGTTGGCTGCTCATTTTTGCGAGGAGAAAAACTCTGCTATGAAGTGAGCTAGGAAGGGATTGTGGGCTCAGATGGAGACACCAGGCAGCAAGGAGTTCCTCCAGGGCAAGCGTGAGGCCCTGCTGGTGGTCTGCTGGGGTGAGGCTGGGCACCAAGGGAGCAGGAGTCCTGGCTCAGCCCTGTCTTCCAGAGGAGGTGAGAGCAGGAATGGACCGGAGCAATGAAGGGCAACAGGGCCAGAGAGGCTCGGTGTCCCCAGAAAGGAGATGCAAAATTATGCTGACAAGCCATTCCTTTTCCCCACTGCAGGAGCTCAACACCTTGCGCAGCCAGTGCGGGCGACTCTATGGGTATGACTGGATCAGCATCCCCCTGGTCTACACTCAGGTGAGAAGGGATCCCCCACACCTACTGCTCCGCTGCCTGCCAGCGCAAGCTGCCCCACGCTACAAGGGGCACCCCTATTTACACCCACACATTGATCACGCTGACGCGAGATACGTTGGGACCCCTCATCCCCACCTATACACGTCGGCTCTCTCACATACGTAGCTCAGCAGCGCAGACCCAGCCCAGCCTTATTTCCATAACTCAGGCACAGCCACCTCTACGGAAGGTAGATACAGATAACTAACCGTGGTGTGGGCCACAGGGGTACACGGAAAACACAGATAGACACGGACCCACTCCCTGTGCTGCCTTGCATGGATCATATCCCTGAAGCAGATCTCAGCAGAGCTGACGTCTGTTTTCCAGCAGAGCTGCTCCAGCAGGCAGGGCAGCCCTGATGGAGCTGCGCCATGTGTGTGAAAAAGCACTGTGTGCGTGTACTCAGCTATTCTCTTGCTGCAAACCCAGACAGATGCTTCGGCACCAACTTCCTCCTTTGTCTCATACAATCCAGCTGCTCAGATAACAGTAACGCACGCCGCCGTGAGACGGGAACTGCCTCTGTTCATGCAGTGCTGAAGGTTAATGGGGAACATTGTGGGAGACTATATTCCCACAGAGACCAGCGCCCTGCACAGTAGGAGCAAAAGCAATATCATAGCATGTCTTTGCCCACCCTGCAGTACACCATCCATTTTTTTATAGGTGCCCATCCACAATGCTAAGTCTGTCATTCCAGGCAGTCTGTATCCTGCCCATCATGAAACAGCCCAGCGCTGTTCACTGGAAGGAACTGCATGGTTAGCTCAAAAGTCTTGTGATGCTGGGTGTTTGTTTTTGAACCCCTTGCTTGTTGCGTCAAAAGACCACACAAAAGTCTCAGCTGCTTTTAATTTTGGGAAGGGGAAGTTTCCTGTCCCATGATTACAGAGAAAAGCACAAAGCTCACTGTAGCCAGAAATCTGAGCAAGGAAGCAGACCAATATAAAAAAGGCCCAGCATGAGGACCAGGAAGGAAGGAGCTAGCAGCACTGCCATGGTTCCCCTCCCTGACTTGGAAGCGGCCTGCCAGTGTGGACTGAGCCACGAGGGGCTCGAGACAGCTTTCAGGAGAGGCAAGGGCAGGAATGAAAAGAGCCCACAGCACCCCTTACTTCAGCAGCAGAACAACCATGCAGCCGTGTGTCAGTTGTTTAAGCTCTTTCCATCCAGGATGCCACATGCTTTCTTCCACCCCTATCTTTCTGTGACACCTACACACATGTCATTCCAGGGACAGCATGGAATGAAATACAGGGTACGTAACAGCTAATGGGCAAAGGGCACATTTAAAGCTTTCTGCAGTGGACATGCATCTACCTGCAAAAAGCAGGAACTGAATCCAAGGCTTGCAAAAGGCTACAGAGCCAGCAGCTCTGCAGCAGCTCGCCACTCTTTGGAGTTGTGTGGGATGGAACTGAAGAGAGATGCTGGGAAAGCAAGCTGGGAACTCAAGCTCCTCTGGTGTGTTCCCTGGCATCTTTCCCAGGTGGTGACCGTGGCTGTTTACAGCTTCTTCCTGGCCTGTCTGATCGGGCGGCAGTTCCTGGATCCAGAAAAAGCATATCCTGGCCATGAACTAGATCTCTTCGTACCTGTCTTTACGTTTTTGCAGTTCTTCTTCTATGCTGGCTGGTTAAAGGTAAGTCCAAGAAAATATGTCTGGAGCTGGAATCTGACCCAGCCAAGGGTTTTTTCCCAGTCTGTGCTCACCAGGGACCCAACCATCTTCTTTGCTCGATGGGCAACACGCCAGGTGTTGGCGGACAAATGGGAAGCCAACAGGGGCTGAGGGTATTGCCAAAACCACCTTAGTTTCCAGAGATCAGCTCCACCTTTCCTAAGCTTTGGTCCTGACTAGTTTGGGGAAATAGAGAGGCAGTAGGCTACACTACCTGCAGTGATAATCTGCAGCTGCAGGAGGGCTATGTGAGCCAGGGGCTCACAGTTATCTGTGTGTACCGGTGTTGCCCAGCCACTGGCAAGCCTCCATTTTTATCCCACTCCTTTTTGGGAGGACAGCATTGCTCCAAATTCAAGGGATGTCACGCTTGACTCTGCCTCACAGGCCTTCTCCCTGCAGGGAAAGGGGCAGGTATGACCATGATGACCTTTGCTATATGCTCTCCACATGCAGGTGGCCGAGCAACTCATCAATCCTTTTGGGGAGGACGATGACGACTTTGAAACCAACTGGCTCATCGACAGAAACCTCCAGGTAAAGTGAAGGCAGGATCCTCCAGATAAGCCTGACCTGCAGAAGAAAACTGAGGCAGGATTCCTCTGGAGGGCTTAGCAAGCCCTGTCAGTGCAGTGATGAAGTTATCCTGCGACACCTCTGCCACTCACTGCCTGTGCCTGCAACGGGGCAGAGAAGCAGTCCCTGTTACCCTTGCGCCTTCCTGCGGTGTCGGTGGCTGCATGTTAAGAGGCAGCCCAGGATCTCCAGAGGCAGATGGCTAGGAGAGCAGGAGGAGAGCACAAGGCTTCCCAACAAATCTGAAGGTGGCCAGCTCAAGCGTTCCCCCTCAGCAGCCAAGGAGACATCCCAGGCTCCAGGAAGAATGTGGGGCAAGACCTGTGCCAGGAAGAATCCCCCACTCCAGGGAAGACAGGGCTTTTGGCGTATCTTTGTACACAGAGACTGACGGCAGCTTTAGTCCATGCTCTGGCACATGTGATGGATCCAGACCGTTCATTTCACACCCTCGCTACCTTTGAATGACAGATCATTCCTGCCTCTCCCTAGTTTTTCCACCCGGTGTATCTAAAACTGCCTCATCTGCTTTCTTCCATGAGATAACTCTCCACCTTCAGCCCTTCCTAAAACTGAGCCCTTCTGTCCTAGCGAGCATATTGCTTTGCCGTCTCCTTCAGCACCACTTTCCTTCCAAGTAATCTAATCTCTCTGTGTGAGAAACAACCCAAGTGACAGGAAACCATATAGCAAACGCAGCCACTTGCCACTCTTCCACGCTACATTGCTTCCTCACGCCCTGCATTTCTTTGTCCACCAATAATAGGCACACGCAATGCTCCTCAGCCCATATGGCATTTCTGCTGTCCCCTGCAGGTCTCCCTTATGGCGGTGGATGAGATGCATCAGGATTTACCCATTCTGGAGAAGGATCTATACTGGAACGAGCCTGACCCCCAGCCACCCTACACCGCAGCCACTGCTGAGTACAAGCGCCCATCGTTCCTTGGCTCAACTTTTGATATCAGGTGAGTGCAACCACAGGGTGTCAGAACAGTCCACATTCCCACCTTGGATCGGGTGTTGTGCAGGGTATTATACTTGAGGAAGAGCAAGCAGTGGTATCTTTCTCCATAGTCTGTGATATCTTGCTCCCAAAGACAATAACCAACATCCTCCGCAGGAAAGGATGCCTCTGGCTCCTTCCCCTGCTCCCCTCTATTATAAGTATCCCTATAGTGGGGGTCATAACACGTATCTAATTGCAATATAGAAAGAGAGGCTTGCCACTGGCAGCCTCCCCACCAGAAACCACCTTCTTTTGTGACCCTGTAACAGCCCATTCTGCCTTTCCCCAGCATGCAGAAAGAAGAGATGGAGTTCCAGCCCCTGGAGCAAATTAAAGAGAACGAGGAGGCAAACCACTCCACACCATTACTGGGACACCTGGGCCGCCTCCTCAGCGTCCAGTCACCAAGCTTCTCCAGGTCCTCTTCCCGAATGAACCTGCTCCGCAGGCGAGGAGACCCTGCATCCCCCTTCCCCCATTATACATACCAAGACACGGGCAAGTGTGGAAGCCCTTGCAGCATCAATCAGCCAAGGGGAGACTCCAGCTCACAGGAGCAGTGGGACAGTGAAGATGGAAAACTAAGGGAGTTTGATGCCTTCATGTCAACTCCATTTTATGAGAGACCTGGTTTCTACAGTGCTCCACAGACACCAATCAGCTCTATCCCCATGATTTTCCCTTCTAGACGCCAAGGCCGCAAGAAGCCTCCCGCGCTCTCCAGTATCACTGCATGCTCGACTTTTCTTAGGGATGACACCGTCAACTCCTCACCTTCCAGAGTCAGTGACATGTATAAGAGCCAGAGCTCCCTTGGCTCAGGTGCAAAGGAAACATTTATTTGGCCAACAGATCGGAGCAGAGGTCCTGACTCGCTGGTTCTAACAGTAGAAGAGAAGGGCAACTCTATCAGTAAAAGCAGAGGAGATGCTACCACAGGAAGCCCAGGAGCTCAGTCCACAGCATCAGAGAGCCCTAAATTCCCCTTCTTAGCAGAGTCCCCAGACCACGAGAAGCAAGGTAGCTTTAAGAGTCTGAAGAGCTTGAAAGGTTCCCACCCACCCTGGCTAACCTTGGAGAACACAGCATCCACCACTACCAATTCTGAACATTCAGGTGCCTTTCACACCCCCAGTAACAAAACCCCTGCGGGCAGTGCCTCCCTCTGCTTCTCCTTCACACCTGTAACATCTCCAGTGCTGGAGAGATCCTCCCTGGGAAACACGGGCCCTGATGCTCGCAGCCTAAGTTTAGAAGATACAGCCAGCACTCCTGACCAGCATTCAGCAGAGGTTTCCAGGACCACGAGAGATACTGGAAATGGAAACACTAATACTCCCCCTACAAAAGAGCCAAGACGAGCAGAGAGCCCATCCCCCAATGACTCTGGCATCTCTCTAGCCGAAGGTGACTACGTTGGGCTGATGGAGGTGATCATGGAGACCAGTGAAAGTACATGTGAAGAGCAGATAGGTCAGTACAGCTAGGGGAGACCAAGAGGCACACAGTTCTGTCGAGATGCCTGCTGTATTAGTGATATTGCAGTATCTTTACACACTGGCACTCATCCAAACAGAAGGGCAGCGCAGCCAAACCACCTACTGCTGGAAGATGCAGCTAATGCCCAGCCTAGGCTAAAGCCAGCACTAATGACACACTGCTACTGGCCTCAGGTACAGTAGCAGGCACAACTTCAGTGTTGCAACAATTTAAAAAAAAAAAAACACACAAAAACACCAGAAAACCCTCTACATTGGTAGCCAAAGGATAAGTAAAACTGAGTGTTAGGTATTGCAGGTACCCAACAGCAGAGCAATGGCTCAGCAGGTACCAGCCTGAAGAACCTGGAGTGCAGGTACCTAGCCCAAACTAGAAGAGGAATACAGTTAATAAGCATACCTCCCCCCTCCTCATCACAGCAAGAATTGGAACTCGAGTTTTCTGTTAACATTTATCACAAGACCCGTTGCAAGTCTCAGGCAGGACTTGTGCTTCTGACAAGGTCCCCCAGGGAAATGAAGGGACTGAAGCAAGTCACATCATTTGTGATGCAGACCCGTGGTGCTTCACAAAGTCACGGCCAGCTGGTGTTTTCCAGTAATGGACAAGTAACAGAATAAGACAGGGCAAGTCTCTACTGGAGGAGGTGGCTGCAGTCAATGCTATTTGCCCAGCATGTTGCTTTAAGTTCCACATCACGTGGGCCACTGATAGGACAGTGCTCAGAAGTCATCTGGATGGTAGCAGACTCCATACAGCAATGAGTTTTTACTGTCTTCTCTAAGAAAATAAAAGCAAGGCTGAAGTCCAGGACCATCTGCTTCATTTCCTCATTTTAGTTTCCACCCAATGATAGGAATTTAGGGAAACCACAGTAGTTCTCCTGTTCTAAGGAAACAGCTGCAAGTCTCTCACATCACAGGGGGCATGTGACAAGTTTACTCCCACATCCTTTCCAACGCTTTCACAACAGCTGCCTACCCTCTCTGCCTTCTAAGGTCAGCTGCCAGACCCAGGCAGGTGTCACTGCAACCTGCTACAACTCCCAAAACATTGCCGTTGAGGCCATTCCTACAGTGCTGCTGTTTCAGTCTAGCCTGATCACAGCACACAGCTCTGAGGTCTTGATTCACACTATGTTTTCTCTCTACACAAGTGCAGTACCATTTGTTAAGAGAGGCGTGATGCCTAGCGAGGCACTAAGCACACCCCCACCTTCAGTTGCTTCATATAAATTCACACAGACCAGTTCAGGAAGCCCAGATATCAAGCCTTCCCTTCCTTGAGCATTCATTATAGCAACAGCTTTGGTGGCAAAGGCATTTAAAACACAACTGTAGTCACTGAGCAACTCCTGCAATGGATTCCACTGGATTAGAAGAAAGTCGTTTTTATAAAAAAGCACCAAGTAAAATCTGATCCCTCTAACATAACCTTCATCGTGCCCAATGTAAGATGGCTGTCACAGCAGAGGCTCTGGAGCACAATCCTGTAAGTACAGGCCTCTTGCTCCTGAGAGAAAGAGAAAAAGCCAACTTGAACCAAGTCACTTTATTAGATGGAGGGCAATACGCAAAACACAAGAGAAAAGAGGGATGATATTTGGTACAGAGTATGAGAACTGTTTATCTAGATAGCCAAAGATGCATGCATGGCTGGACAGTAGAGTAGGAGTCCCACTGAAACCCACAGGGTGGCTCTTGGCAAGACTTCAGCTCTCATTGTCACTGTCCCCTAGGGTGTGCTTGTCAAAGAGGTACTCTGCCATGCCATATTTTGGTGCCCCCATCTTCCGCAGGTTGGTCACATGGTCACCCAGCTCTTTGATGGATTTCACCTGTTCATCCAGGTAGTGAGTCTCAATGAAGTCACACAACTGAAAGGGAGACAAAAGAGTTTAAATGTAGGCCTGAACACAGCTTATCCTGCTGAAGCAGCATCTGAAATTCTACCAGTCCTTTCTAGGGAAAAGGAGAAGATGCAGAATGACAATTTTGAAGCAGCAGAAGATACCCAAGATGGAGAAGCCTTTAGTTTTGCCTCAGCAATGCTAGAACAAGACCAGAGTGAGGCAGGCTTATGGAGGCATGCTTGCTCCAGAACTACAGTACAGTGTCAGCTCACAACATCCCCCCTCTTCTGCATTACAAGAAGCGACAGGCAAGTTTCTGAACATATTTAGAAGCCCCCACTGCACAGCACTTGAGTTCCTGAGGATTTACACCTGTAGAATGGTCCAGCTATGTTGTTTCTTTTAAAAAAAGTCCCTCTAACTTAGGCATGACACTCTCAAGAGTACTTTGATTCAGACACAGGCTAATTTCTTCCTGTTGCTAAGAAGCCTCAATCCAGCCCTGCCAATAACTTCCATCTGTGATGAAACCTGTGTTTTCAGACACTGTTCTGAAGTGTCAGGGCTTTTAACATTTGGAAGCAGCAGCTCCAAAATTTTACGACAAAAAGCCTTACAGGCATCCATCGCTTTAAAGGAAGAACTCATCCCCCACAGAAACAAGCCTTCTCCATAGAGCTTAATACACTCCTTCTCTTCAAAATGCTGTTCCCGAGAGCAACAGAAGGGTTTGAACAAAGCATCACACCTGCTGTTCTGGAAGGCAGGCCTCAGCCACCCTAACATGCTGCGTGACAACCGAACTGAACAGCTAGGGTACAGGCTGAGACCTGGGCCCTTCCCTTTGGAAGGGCTGCACCTCAGGGACACACGACTCACCCCCAAACCCACAATTAGGCACATACAAGTCCCCCCATCACACAGCCGCATTCTCGGCTTCGGCATGTACTTACGTGTGGGTCGTTCTTTTCAGTTGCCAGTTTGTGCAGTTCTAACAGTGACTGGTTCACATTCTTCTCCAGGTGCAGGGCACACTCCATTGCAGTCAGTCCATTCTCCCAGTCATCCCGATCTGGCTTCTAGAAGGGGAAGACACATGACCATATTTTCTGTAAGTATGCACACACCATTAGTGAGCAAAGTCTTTTTAGATCGATCTCAAAGCCTGTTTAGACCAAGTTCAGGCATTTTGGTATCTTCAGAAGTTTGGTGGATACCCTGAACAGAAGTGAATACATGCTCTAAGTCCCAGACCTGCCCCGTTCCCTAGGTTCTCCTCATATTATAGTCTCCAAGCTCTTGTAGGCAAGACAGCTAACAGAGCTATCATCTTCCTCCCCCCATTATAATCTAATGGCTTAAACAAAGAAGGTAATGGGCACATTCTCAGAAATGAAGCAGTTAAGACACCAGTACAGGCAGATCTAGCCTTCAGCTCAGAACTGCCTAGTACAGTCTGGTGTTTACGAGAACTCAGACTTGCTAGTAAGCAAGGGAAGTCTTCTCCAGTGCCCATCACTTACTTTGTTAGCTATTTTCCCCATGAAGAGTTTCTTGCATTAAACTGGCCCTATGACATTGCTTACTTTCTGCTCTTCCAAATAACCTAACTGAAGTGACTTCAAGAAAACAGTGCTATGAAGTCTTGCAGTGAGCCATAACAAGCAATCAGAAACTTTAGATTTCACATTTCCACGGCAAACAAGTCAACAGTTCTCTATGAAACAGCGTAGAGAACAGAGCAGGCTCTTGCCATTAAGTTTAAGGCAGATGTACCAGTCATGTTCTAGTTAATCCTAAACCACAGGAAAGCACCTAAGGCTAGGCCTCCTCTTCTTACGCAGGAAGAACCTGTTATTACTACACATCTCTAGATTTTGGGCCGAGTGCCACGCACTGATTGCAGCAATGCAGCATGCTGATCTACTGTCAGCTGCTGCTCCTTCTGGGAAAGGACCCGGACTTCCAGCCTTTTTGCCGGAAAACATCAATGGTTCAGCCTGGGACCATTTCTGGGAAATTCCTCCCCTTCCAGCCTGGCGACAGACCACAAGACTAGTTCTGCATTAGAGAGAACAACCCACAGCTCCACTCCTCACCTTGATGTCCTGCAAGAAGATGCGTCCACCCCTCTGATTTTGTAGCTTCATCAGTTTCTCAGCATGCTCACGTTCCTCATGGGACTGATGCAGGAAGTACTTGGCAAAGTTTTTCAGAGCCACATCATCCCGGTCAAAATAGTAGGACTGAAAAATAAGAATTCATAGGCTCAGAACCACAGGCGTCACTCCAGCAGCCACACAAAGCCAAGTCCATGCTGTGACTTCAGATATGTCCTCTATCAGCCCTACTTTAAGATGGCTGGAGTCCAAGCTAAGGGTAGCAGTAGCACTGATGACAGCAAGGCAGCGTGGCAAAACTCTTCCCTTAGTAGCAAGTTATATTTTCCTGACTAGGATTAATTTTTAACCCGTGTCCCTACCGTGGACACCAGGGACACAAGTAAGTGGTATTTGTAGTTCAGTTGTGAGGATACAAATAAACCCCACAACCCACAAAGATACCTGTTCTTTGGAGCAGCATTCAAATGCCTTAAACACAGCAGACTTGAAAAGCCTTTTTCAAGAAGAAGAAATCTTCCCTGTTCCATTTGTTTGCCTGAGTTTGTTTACCAGTGATCACAAGTCAAGGTTCTGACTTGCAATACCAGTTAAGGGCGGCCAAGAACTTCAAGTACTTTTGCAGTAAAGCTCCCACTCTTCACTGGGCTTACCAGGGATTAGGCTAGGAAGCACACTTTCTACTTCTGGTGAAAAAAAATTTAAGTCACATTTAAAAGACAAAAGATAAATTGAATAAAATACATATTCAACTGCAAACACAAGACCATCTTTCTTGAAAGCCCAAAAAACTGTAAGAGCAGTTAGAAGCCATCACACAGTTTGTTTGTTCTTTGGTCAGAGCCATTAGACAGGGTTCAATGGAAAGCTTTGTATCAACTGCCAGTTATTTACTAAACTACTACAGAATTCTCTGCCCTTAAACCAGCAGCCTGGAGGTTCAAGGCAAGACGCTGGTGCCCGTGTACCACTGTCATCCACCAACATAATTACATTTAGCTTGTAGCTGAGGTTCAGACCTTCATAACACCACCGAAGCAAGCCGTACACCTACACGCCACGACGTACTACAGCGTTGTTATGAAGTCTCAGGTTACCTGCGTGTCTAAAGCACCAAGATCGCTGCACAGAGGTCAGAGTTGCTGCTTGGACCAAAGCTATTCATCTCATCTATGGCTAAAATAGGAGCCACATGCCAAGCGAGACATGTAAGCACAGCGCCAAGGAAACCACGGATTCCTACCCATTCACTCCAAAAACTACCAAGGAAAAACCTTGCCTCAGAGACAAGAACGCCTGTGGGAAAGGTGCCAATCGCTTCGTTAGTGAAACTCCTGCTATCCAGCCCAGCCCCGAGGGCAGAGCCGCTCGGAGGCTGCTGAGCTGTGCTGATAACGAGCCCGCCAAGGGCGACGGGCCGAGAGCGGTTAACGTGTAACTTCAGTCCGCCACCCAGATAAAGGTCTCACCTACAGAAAACAAGCGGCCGCCCCACCCCCCGGGGAAGGCTGAGAACGCCCCAAAGGAGGAGGAGGAGACGGCGGCTGCAGTTACCGCCCAGCACCCAGGAACCCCCCTCCCCGCAAGCCGGTCAGGGAGCCGGGCCACCCTGCCTGGACCCTCGTCCAGAGCTCGTAGCGGAGAGCGAGCAGGGCCAGCAACCGCCGCCGCCCCGCCCCAGCCAGCACCCCCAGCGCCTCTATCCCTTGCAAAGGCCTTCCCTCGTACCGCTATAACACACCCCCAGCCCCCGTGCCTTCCCTCCCCCTCCCCCAGGCCGCCTCACACACAAGCTACGACCCCTCCTCTTCCCCCCACCGCAGCAGCTCCCAGCTCCCTCCCAGGGGAGAGGTAGGTCCGCCCAAACCCCCTAGGCCGGCCTAACTCCCCCCTTAGCCGCCCCCCCCAACCCTGGCACTCCTGTGTAGGCCCGAAGCGCCTCTCCTCCCCACCCCGGAGGAGCCCCCCGCCAGGCCGCTCACCATGCTGAGGTACACGTAGGAGGCGTAGAGCTCCAGGTTGATCTGGCGGTTGATGGCGGCTTCGCAGTCCTGGTGGTAGTTCTGGCGCACCTGGGAAAGGGGCGCTGCCATGGCGGATGCCTGAAGGGATGAGCCGGTGGGTGAATCAGGTGGGTACAACGGTGGCGGGTGGTGGTGGCGGCGGGCCCGAGCGCGGCCGGTTCCGTCCAAGCACTGTTGACGCAGGAACCCGCTTCGCTCCGCCTCGCCGACACGCTCTGACCCCCGCCTGCCCCGCGCCCGCCTTTTTATAGTGCCGCAGCGTCACCGCGCCCCGCCCCCGCCGCGCGCGCCGGGGGGCGGGACCTCCTCCACCCCTTCCCCGCCCTTCTGCTTAGACCAGCGTGACTCAGCACCTCCTCCGCCGGCGCGTGCCTCGGGCCCCGCCCCTCTGTGGGCAGGCTCCACGCGCGCGCCTGCTTCTCAAGGGCGGCGGGGTCCATCATGGCCGCCCACCCGCCGCCGCGGTACCGGCCGGTGGGCCCGGCTCTCCTCAGCCTTCCACCCCGCCACCCTCCCGCCTCCCGCCACAGCCTAAACCCGCCAAGCCGGGGGCGTCCCTCGGCCGGAGCGCGGGGCTCCCCACCCCACAGGGAGCGAGCGGGCCTGGGGCGAAGGCCCAGCGAGCACCGAGGCAGAAACGCGCTTGTCCGCCGATGACAAACAACGTAGAGCCTTTAAACCTTAGGAGTAAACGCTCAAGCTGCCCGATTAATACAGTGTTGAGAAGGGAGAAATTTGTGGCGTGGTGGATGGGGTTCTTTCACCTTTTATATGTTATGAAAGCGCTAACTGGGATGCGAAACCAGTATAAAAACCCAGCCGGGTGTTAGCGGCAGCTGCCGGCTCCGGCTTGCCACCCCAGCAAAACAGCTGGTAACTCTGTGGCGAGACCTGGTGCGTGTTCAGACTTCCTCCTTTCAGTGACCAGACTCTCCTTTGGATCCTGCTCAAAAATGCTTCTAAGAAGTGTGAGAAACAAAGGTGAAAATCCTCGGTTAGCCTGGTGAGCCAACCAAGCAAGAACGAACACGTGCGGCTCAAGGCCACCATCACTCTTCAACGTTTTTCCAAGTTATTAACAGGCACCTGCAGCTCTTGCTGTTTGCTGATGACCTGGGGAAGAAAGCACGCCGGAGGTTAGCACCAGTGATGACTAAAAGCACCACACACCAGAAAGCTGGTGAGAAACTAACATTTCTTGCCCTCAGATGTTCGATTTGCTTGCTGGTGAGATTTAGGATAGGAGCCTACAGTCAGTTCAAACATAATGCTGCATAACAAAGAGGTAATTCAGAAATCAAAGGTCAAACAGAAAAAACAGCCTTCTGATAATGAGATCGTTATTTCAGCTGCTTTTAGTACTACCATAGGCATTCAGTTTGTGCGGTCATTTATTTTCAATAAACATTGGATTTTTTACTTTCTAGTTTCTGAGATTTTAAGCAGATTAGAATTTCAACCTTGAAGGCTAGAAACGTCCTACTTAAACTGAGATCATCCCGTAGCACCGGGCTCCCAAAATCTCGGCTTTTACTAAGACAATCTTAATGTTGAAATGCATCAGAAATATTAGAAGTTATTGAGCCCGCAAACTCAGATTAAATCAATTTTCCTCTAACCAGTTCTTTCTACAAAGTTTTATTCAGTCTTTCAGCCTTCCTGGTAATGTGTGATTTCCCACGCGTGACACATAGGTGTGTGTCTGTCTGCGTGTAAAGGGCAGCGCAAGGCTCGTGTCAGCACAACGGCACGTTTAGAGGCGCTCTGAACACCTGAAGGAAACGGGCAGCCTATGGCTTCCTTTGTTTTACTGTTTTCTGTTGCTTCTGTCGGTTAACCATCAGAAGTAATTAAGATCTGTAAGTTAACGTGGGTCATACCCACTTCAGCAGCCTGCCAGGTACATTTGAAATCCCGTGTTCCCCTCCCACACAAATGCTTATGTAAGGAGAAAAAAAAAAGTTGTAACTGCTGGGTGGACTTGCATTGCTGTTCTCACACTGCAGTGTTTTCACCAGCATTTGGCTGAAGAGGCTTGCCAAAAGTTGGGAGCTGTCCTCCTGAAGCCCAGACTCACGCATAACTTGACATTCTACACTGGCAGTTTGTTGCCGAGCGTGTTTCAGTATTCCACAAAGACTAACCTTGAGCCTACAAAACACTAAACCGCTTCTTTCACGTTATGTTTGCTGTTCGTGCTCTTTCCACCTCACCTTTTTGCCTGTGACTGACAAAGGCGCACTCGGAACTATGAGAAGAAAGTTGCCCAGCGACTTACAGATTGCAAGCTATAACTGTTTTGTTTTTTTCCAGTCTCATCCTGACCAAACCTGCACAAATCCTCATTGCATTGCTTCGTGCAGCAGCACAGTTTGCAAGCAACTGAGCACAGAGTCCGTTAAGAATAGGAATATTTCCTCTGGAGTTGGACAGTCTGTGTCACCCACGATTAAATGTCATTAAGACAAGGGAAATCCTACGTTTTGCTTTCTGGATCAATTGCAAGTTGCACAAACATACGCATTATCTTTGATGACGGCAGATTTACGTGGCCAGAATGGGATACACTGGGTTGTACAGCCTTGTGTCACGATATCATGGTGACTAAGTGTTTAGCACTCTGGTCTGACGGGAGTTTAGGTTCAGCTATACCCAGACCTCTTCTGCTGATTGTGCAATTGACTCTCAAACTACTGTCACATTATCGTTTAATTTTGACTTCATACTGATTTTAATTTCATACTCTTATCTTGTGCCTTTCTTCCTGAAGAATGCATTCACAAGCAGGGAAGAAGCCTGCTAACACATGACCATCCTCAGGCTGGACTTCCTATCAAATGACATTCACATTCAGTAACAATAAGCTCATTTTTTGCATCTGATGTTGTTTCACACACTCCTTTCCATCATATTATTTTCAGTAGCTAATAGTTAATTGCACGCCTGACTATTATTCATTAAACTGTTCAGATTAGAGGGGAGGCCCTGGCCTTTCTCATTCAAATCCAGTGGATCAAAGATGCCGGTGTACGCAGGAAAAAGAGCCTGGTAATCCAAATTACTTCTTTCAGTACGCTTTTACACACAGACATCACAGCTGCCCAGGGACTGATCCATCCTCTCAGCAGAGCGCATGCGCAGCATTACTTTGAATTCACGTCGGCTCTCAGCTGCTTCGTTGGCCTGAAGGAGAGGCATGCTTCATGCTGCCCACAGGCAAAAGTCAATGTATTGTCTGCCTGCAAAAGCTTCAAATTGTTGAAGACAATCTCTGTTTTCCCTTGGACAAGATCCCATCAGAAACAATGGAGCAAGCTCTCTTGTTTACAGCTTAGCTATTACACACAGACCACAGGCCCGAACACCAGCCAGTTTAGGGACAGTAACGCTCAGCTTCCTCACGTGACAGCTAGAGAGGACAATTTAAGTGTGCAAAAAATAACCTAAGCTTTTTTGATGAACGTTTCCGCATATATACAGGAGATGATTCAGTCAGAGAACTGGCGGACCTAGATGTACAAAAAATCCACCAAGCCTCCGTCTGCACACACCTCAGCGCAGAGTATCGCAGCACGGTGGCACCCATCGCCTGTGTGCGTCTGTGCGCACGCATGCCTGCGTCTGTCTGTCTGTCTGCCTGCCTGAGGCAGTCCCAGCCTGGGCCGAGGGTACGTAGTCGTTAGTTTGGGAACCCAGCGGAGGGTTTTAAGAGGGTATGACACATGGTATGCTACTGAAAAAAGGGAAAGTTTCCGTAACTCTTACACCCACTGTAATCATACTGACTCTACCTGTGCCCTTCTTGAGCATGATCTTCCCAAATGATGGCAGTGATCTTACTGTGGGCTGATTTGACTGTTTAACCGTTTAAAACACGACTTTTAAACAGATACTGGACAATATTTGCACAAAGGAAATTCTGACCTTGTCAAAAAAGAAGCCAAGTCTTTGCTGATATAGTCCCTGAGCAAAAACTTAGCATGTGGCTTAGGCATCCAGGTGGCCCTTTGACGAGAGGGCTCCCTTAACGTGAGCACAGGGCTCACTGTGGCTGAACGAGCCAGAACGTTCAGGAATACACAATTCCAACAATACAAATTCATCTATCGTGTAAAAATGGTTCCTCTCTAGATTTAAAATGCTCGCTTTTTGCCATGCTACTTCAATGGCTAGAAGATCTGAGTTAAAAAGCAACAACTGTTCCAAATCCAGTAAGCAAGAGAGAGCTGAATATGCCTCAAGTATTACATCAACAAAAATAAAGTAACCTTTTTTCAAAGCACAAAGTCCTGTAAATAAGATAAACTGTGCATCCAGTTAAATATTTGTTGTGGAGAACTTCCACCCACAAGCTTCAGTGTAATTCAGCTCACAGGCTTTATGTAAACACAAAAGCAATCCTAAACTTGGCTCCAAGGTTGATCATGTGTCTGGAAATCTGACACCGGTCTCAACCATGAGTTTTGAAAGCCATTTACTGAAAACATCTGGGCTCCACTTGTTCTGTAAGAGATCCCAAAAATGGAATCGCCATTAACTGCAAACTCCTCCTCTAGCTCCTTGGGCAAAACACTGTGCTTTTTCAGTCATTTCTTTCAGGTGCCCAAATTTCTACGTGTGGGAAACCCGGGTTTTAGGCAACGGGTTTTCACTGAATACTTAAGACACAGAATGCAAATGACTGGGTTACACGGAACAGCTAGTTCCTGGAAACACAGTCCTAAGACAGAAAGACATAGCATATTTGAAGTTACTCTGGGAAATTTGCTTAGGAGATGACTGAACGCTAAGCTGTTCTGTAGGAGAAAAGTCCCAAAGACAAAATTATCTGTAACAGTCTGTAACTACAGAATTTTGTAGACAAGTAATATAAAACCTGTTTTAGACAAACATTTTCTAAGTTGTGTTACCGTTTTTTTTTTTTCCTCTGGAACATTTTTGCGCACAGTCAGTCAAAATGAAATGCCCCAAGAGAATACAGTTCTCCGATTTTTTCAGAATACCCTTTTCATCTACTTTTTCTTCTTTGACATGCCTCTAAAAATGTGCTTTGAGGCAAGAGAGTGAGGAAGAACAATGTTAATAATACAATAATTCTGCCTACCCGGCATGGCCAGCAGCAGAATGTGGTGAATTTACTAGCATGTATCAGCCCCATTTAACCTAACTTCAAGGGTGACTCCACTACCTGTGGCTGATAATCTCTAGGTCTCATCCCAACGGCAGCCTGTGCACTGGGCGGACATACCGTAGCTTTCACAAGACACATTCGCCAAGCTGCAAAAGCCGCGATTAGTTTAATGTTGGCATTCCACCACAGGCCACAACCCGCAGCATTTGCTATACTGTCATCATCCTCCTGTAGTGTGATCCACTGTTTTCCTCTCTCAGATTTACAAAGTCTTAAAGACAAGGGGGTGGGTATCGTTGTTCCCTCTTTCTGTTGTTCTTAACTTTTTCCTCAAACGCTGAAAGGCTGGGAAAAAAAACACGCTTGCAAATAGAACCACCCAGCTAAAGTCAACAACTGTGGGGAAGTTTCTCACCACACCAAAAATCACCTCCTTCCTACTGTGAATTCCCCTACAAAACACTGCTAAGCATTCAAGCCTTCATGAATATCAGGCAGCTTTTGTTCCGAGCAGGATACACAGGCGAAACATCGTTTTTTAAAGATGAGGTTTCATTTGGTAATCTGTCAAAGAGACAAACTTTAAACAGATGTCTCTCCCCTCCTCTATCCCTCAGGCTGTCAGCTGAGGCCATCGGTTAATTTTGTGAGGATGCACAACAGTACATCTTAGGCACACGCGCTGGAGTTGGCACACAAACAGCCCTGCGCCTGGCCCCACGTGCGGCACAGGGAGCCCACATGCTCCCAGCACGGTGCCGTGGCGCCTTGCAGGGTTCTCAAGCCAAAATAAGTGGTGGCACTGTACTTGGTCAGCGGGAGACAGAGGCTGGTGGGGGAAGTAAGGCAGCAGTAGAGCAGCCCTTAAAAGCTTCCCTATCCCACGACTGTGCCCAGAACCAGGCTATCCATCTGTCAGTGCATGCTCGTATTTGTAATTATTGCTCATCCCTGACATGCCATTTTGACAGTCCGTGTAGCATCAAGTTTGAACAGACCCTATACAGCATTAAGCTTCCCAGAGTAGGTGGTGTTTGCTTTTATATTTAGCCACCCAAAAAAGGGGCGGGTGGACAAATGCTTTCAAGCATGATGAGAAGAAACAAGCTTTTACAGGGAACTGGCGGTTAAACACCAGTTTAAAGAATATGCACGGGCCCGATAAAGCACCACCACAAAAACCAGCAGTGGCCCATGTCATGATCTCTCTCGGGCAGGACGTGCTGATGGGGGTGACACCTTCGAACTAATTTTGTTGAGCAGGTCCCTCCAGGAACTCATTTCATGACTTATTTAGAGGAAATAAAGAAATTAGATCATCTTAGTGGCTTAGAACTGGAGGGATTTTCTCTGTTGAGGCAAGGGATAGGTTGGTGGGAGCAAGTAGAAAGCAGAAGGAGTTTTCTGAGAGTCTGTGGGAAAATCTGCTTCCTGCTACGCTGTAAAGGGACTCTGAAAACACCCATGCGGTTTACGCAGCTGAGATGCAGCCACATCTCCACAGGCCCCACACACACACCCACCTGCACACCTTTCCTGCTGGGTGTTATTTCCTCCTAAGCCGTGTCCAGCCCCTCACTGTCAAGGTAAAAATATTTAAAAACAGTTCAAGGGGCTCAAGTTGGATCTGCTCCTCCATGTGCTACCTGTGGAGAAGCCACCCAGTGTTGAAGACCGGAGTATTTGCCCCACAAAGTCACCGCCGGATGAGCCGGACACAGCTCCTTCCCCAAGCAGCTGGTGGGAAGTGACCCGCTGCTCCTTTGCCTGTGCCATAACTGCTCCTGCCCCACATGCTGAACAGACGGGGCAAAAGGAGAGCCAAGACCTTGGAACCTGGTTCACCCTTTTCAAACTTAATCCACGACAGCATCTGTGGAAAAAAAGGCAACAAAACTGGACAGAGAGAGAAATAAAATGGGGAAAATAGTCAGCAGGCTCTACTGGGGCAAGACCTGACCTGGATATTAATGCACAGGATTGGATATGAGGACGACGTATAAGTCGTCATCTTCAACTCAACAGATGTTGGACCATGCCCACAGATAGCAACATTTCAGCAACCACTAGAACAGTTAGAGAACAGGCCACCAGCTCCGTGCAGTCGGCTAGATAACACGAAGGGCAGCTACAGGAGTACGCGCTGCTGTAGAAAGGAGTACATAAAGTCCTCAGCAATCACACCTGGCTACTTCAGACTGTAGCACTAGCTGTGTTGGCAGATGCTCTGCTGAACAGACCAGGAAGAATCATTAAACCCAGGCAGGCCGCTAGCCTCTTAAATCATGGCCATCAGCTAACGTTGCCCTGTGGTTTTGGTCAGCATGGTGGAAAGATATTCCCACTAAAAGCTGTGGTTATCGGTCTCATGTGGTAGCAAATGATGGCAGTCTGCGAGGCTCTCAGACGCTTCTAGGGTAGCAGCCAGCTTCAGGTCAGGTTTAAGACAGCCAGAAGAATGCTCTGCCTGGTCCAAGGAATCAGTCCCTCCCCTCAGTTGCTCTGCCTTATGAGTCGTCCTGCTCAGTCATGCATGGCCACGCTGCCCAAAACCTGTCTAAAGAGACAGTGATGACCAAGACTGAAACCAGTCAAATCAGGAACTTTCCAGTCAGACAAGAGAAAAAAAGATTTCCACTCCAGACTTATTTAGCCCAGGCTGCACTCCTTGCCTTTCGTTTGATGCTCTTGGTTCCTTCTAAAAGCCACTGTGAAAGGGACACAACCCACAGGACAGCAGTAGGCTCGGAGTAAAGCTACACCATGCAGCTGAAACACAGCTTGAGGCTGTCGAAAAGGGGAGACTGCATTCCTCACACACACACACATACCTTATTTGCCTCTTTTCCCTGCCTCCAGCCGCCCTGCTCACCCCACGTTAGCCTCAGCGTTCATCAGGGCCTTTACGGGCCAGTTCAGCTCACGAACCTAGCAGAAAACAGAAGAGGAAAAATGAACGAATTTTGGCCAGTTTTCAGGGTTGGCTTGGCCGATGCATGGGTGTGACAAGCTCCAGAATCAGGTGAGGGCAGGACAGCAGGTTGCTAGATCCCCTCAAGCATTCAGGTTATGCTTTCATGCTGAGAGGGATGAGGGGTGCTGGCCAAGCTCCGTAGCAACAGGAAGGAGAAGGTAGGGAGACATAATTGTTTCAGATACCACAGCCAGATCCCTGAGAGCTGGTATACACCCTCCCTGAAAGCAGAGGGTGCTTTGTCACACCTGCCGTGGCCAAGACATGCGCTGCCAAAAACTGCATGGGCTATAAATCCTGTGCCTAATTTGACCCACGTACCTTCCTGTTTGGCCAAGCCACCTGAATTTCTGCCGGCTGTCACGATCCCACCAGCACACCTCCACAAATGAAATTAAAGTTTCTGTTTTGTGTGTGTACAAGCCAAGAAATGAAAAAAAGCAACAACAAAACAGGAGGCAACCACAGCCTGGCTCATAGGGGTCAGTTGGTGCCGGCCTGCGATACGCTCCGATGGCAGCAAGGCGCTGAGCACGCTGCGGTAGGACCTTCAGCGTTGCAGGGCAGGTGGAGATGAGACACACCGAGGAGACAGCTCACAGCCAGCCATTCCTCAGACAGGAACTCCTGCTGAAATGGCAGAGGCTGAACACCTAGGATTTGGCCAAGACGCCAGGACGCTAAGCAGTGAAGATGTTAAATCAGGCCCAAAAGGGAAGCGGCTGTAATGAGGTCTCTTACAAAGCATTTCTCGAGGCAGGAGGTGCGGATTGAGCAACAGGCTGACATCAGCTAAAACAACAGGATGGTGGAGGGAGTGGCTCAGATGCTAAACCATGCGGATGTTACTTAGGATACCGTGTAAAACGTCATTTCTGACTGGGAAGAAAAATAGACCAGAATTGCAGCGTTGTTACTTAATCCAGGAAACTTTGTCAGTGAAGTTCAGCTGTATGAAGTGGCTCAGCATGACCATGCAAAAAACTACCAGCCTTTTACTGGAATTCAGAAGCAACTGCATCCCCAGCCTTAACAGCAAGGCTTAACTAGCTGTGAAGGCTGCCTGGCTTAGGCAATTCCTGCTTCTTTCCCTGCCCTTTTAGCCTCACTATAGCAGAGCTTCCCTGGAAGAAGATGCTGTGCCAAGTCCAGGCCCTTGCCCAGCAGCAGCATGCGCTCCAGCCCTTGCTCACTCATCCCGAGTGCCTCACTTTCGGAAGCAAGGGTCAAACGGATTTGCCATCAAACCTCGTGCTTATTTAACTCCCACTCTCATCACACACCTCTTTGATCAGTCAGTTCAGATCTGCAGATAAGGAAAAGGCTGTCTCACTGCGCCGTTAAAAAACAATTTGGGATTTAAGATACACAATGAGCCAGAACTGCCCATATATACTTTGCCAGCAGTTATGGCTGGTCTAAACAGCAGACAAGTGACATTTGCTGATCCTGCTGTTGAGCCAGAGTTAGCATTAGGGCAGCACAAGTCCCTGCAAAAGATCTCCACTATTTCTCTACCTTTGTTATTTGCCCAGAAGCTCACTTGTTAAGAAAAGCCTGCGTTTACTCTCCACTTTCTTCATGACTTATATACTTTGGAGTCACTAGGGTCTACCCCCCTCCCTGTAAATGTGAACATTTCAAGATGAACAGGGTGCACCGCAGGGTGGTTGTCAGCCTAGTAAACAACATCCAGTTCCAGTCTTTTCTACTGAAAACCCTTCTCCTTTGCATCGTTAGCTTAGTGCTGCCTGCAGGGCCCTGTATCATCACAAACTCCAACAGGTGGGAAGGGTTCAATGCTGCCTTGCTCTACTCTAGAGGCCAGAAAAGCAGCTCGATCCAGAAGTGGCTCAGTACAGGAGAAAGGAGTACTGCCTAAACTACTTCAGCCTAAGCCGGCCCATCACCGTAACACAACCACACAGAGGTCTACGACAACAAAGCTGAAAAACTAGGAAAAGAGCTGGAAATTGAGGGGACTGAAAAGTAAGAAGGGGACTGAGAATCTATCTCCTTTTACAGCCACATCCAGCATAAGAAACACCAGCGCATGGAGAGACTGAGGAACGGGAAGAGCCAAGTGACACCATCATTACTTTAGACCAACTGGAGACCTTCTCTTCTTGTACTAGGTCCTTCAGAAGTGCCAGAAATAATTGGTAGGAGGCTGTTCTACCCCTTCCCCCGTATCACTCCCAACCCTAATCAGACAGACCTCTCTCTGTTCAGTCAGTTTCTGCTTCCCTCTTAGGTGGGAGTATCAGGATTGAGCAACAGCACCTACAAAAGCAACCAAAGCCTAAGGGCTAGGAACTGGGAAGCAGGCACAATCTCTCCCTGACCAGCACATGACATTTATTCATTCTCCTTCTTGAGAACAAGATAGCATTTCATTTTCAGGCAATGTGTTTTGTGTGACGTCTGCAATAACCAAACTAAGAAAGGCACTATTCATTTGCCAAGAGCAAAGTGTAAAAAGCGTCGTTTTCCACCTTTGAAAACTAGCGGATTGTCCCCGCGTTATACCGCAAGTCAGGGGATATGGGAGCAGATGCAGCACTTAGCTTGAATTTCAGAGGCCAGTTGTCTTGTGAAGAATGCTGTCCTTTGCAACTCCTAGGAAGATTTCAGAAACTCTGTTAACGTTCCCATCTTGCTTACGGCACCAGCTAGCACACCGAGAGGTTGGTCAGGACTCCCAGCACCCCTCCTCCTCCCATTTCAACCCCTTCCCCCCAAAACACAGAGGTTTAATAGAATCTGGGGGAGGGAGGAAGGACAGCAGAAAGCTGCCAACTGCCAGCGGTGCCTTCCAGTATCATTTCCATTTGCAGCGCTAACACACCTGCCTAATCCTGTCATCGTAAAGAAAGCTTATTTTCCTATAAGTGCTTTCCACTTTGTTGGTCTTCATATACATTAGCTCTGCTTCCTCAAGCTGTACAGCTGTGTCATAACTCATCTGAGTCTTCTTTCCCTTAGCAGAACCAATCTGAGTGACACTTCCACCTCATCTGACTGCCTAAGGCTGCCTGTTAACACCAGGACATCTCCCTGCTCTCAAGCCTACGCCAGCCTGGACCCAGAGCTCCTCCAGCCCGGCGCGTCCGAATCTTGCCATTACAGCAAGCGAGCGCACCCTGCCAGCCAGCGGGGCCAAAGCAAGCCACCAAGCAAATGCTCGGCTGTCAGAACCAGGCAGCCACGTAAGTTTTAGGCAGTTTTAGTCAGTGCACCTCAGGGGAGGAAGGAAACAATCCTAAACACGAGAGACAGGCTGCGTATAGCACTGAACTGCCCTTCCCCTCCTTCCAGCCCTGCTGCTCACCCCGCTCACCCCCACGAGCAGCGGGGACCAGCGCCCACCCTGCAGGCACCCCCTCACCCAACAGGACCTGGAGTGAGAGGGGCTGGGACAGCTGGGCTGAGGCAAGCGGGGACCACCCCAGCACCAGGCTGTGTCCTACCCCTGCAGCACCCGGCCCTGGGACCAGCCCAGCCGCCAGGCCCGGCCCTGCCCGGCCTCCCTCCAGGCACCAGCGGGGTAGAATCATAGAAGAATCAATGTCCTAAGCTGGGAGGGACCACAAGGACCATCGAGCCCAGCTCCCGTCCCTGCACAGGACACCCCAAATTCACACCGTGGCTCCGAGGGCCTTGGCCAGGTGCTTCTGGAACATCGCCAGGCTGGTGCCGTGATGCCTCCCTGGGGAGCCTGTTCCAGGGCTCCACCACCCTCTGGGGGAAGGACCTTCTCCTAATGCCCAGCCTAACCCTCCCCTGGCACATCTCCCTGCCATTCCCTCGGGGCCTGGCGTTGGTCACCAGAGAGCAGAGACCAGCCCTGCCCCTCCTCCTCCCCTCGGGAGGGAGCTGCAGAGCGCCATGAGGCTGCCCTCGGCCCCCTCTGCTCCAGCTGAACAAACCCAGGGACTCCAGCCGCTCCTTGTACGGTTTCCCCTCTAAACCCTTCCCCAGCTCCGTGGCCTCCTCGGGACACTCTCCAGTAGCTTTATACCCTCAGTGTCCTGCGGCGCCCAACGCTGCCCACAGCACTCGGGGTGAGGCCGCCCCAGCGCGGGGCAGAGCGGGACAATCCCCCCCCTCGCCCGGCTGCGATGCAGGGCTCGGTGCCCCCCAGGGCACGGCTGGCCCTCGGGGCTGCCAGGGCACGCTGGGGGCTCGTGTTCAGCCTGCCACAGACCAGAGCCCCCGGGTCCCTGCAGAGCTGCTCCCCAGCCCCTCGTTCCCCGGTCCGTGCCCGCCCGGCTCCCCAGCGGCTCCCCGGGGTGGCTCAGGCCGGGCCCGGCGCCCAGGACGGAGCTCGCGGAGCCCCGGGGACGATGCCCAGCCGGGCCGCAGGGGGGCGCTGCCGACGGAGGGGAGCACCCAGCTGAGCCAATCAGGGCGCTCCTTGAGCGCATGCGCAGCCGCCCCGCAGCATGCTGGGATATGTAGTCCCTGGGGCGTGACGGGAGCGCCAAGCGGCGCCCCCGACCTCCCACTACCGCCCTCAGCGGGGCCTGGAGGCAGCCCTCCGCGGTTCGGTGGGGTGCTGCCGACTAGCAGGGCCGGCTTGCCTGTAGTCTTCCCCCCGGAGTCACCTGGCGGAGGCCGGTATTTTCCGGCATACCCAGCGCTGCCTCAGGCCGTCGCGGAGTGATGGCGTCACACGGCGCCGCAGGGCAGCGCACGGCATGCTGGGAAGTGTAGTCCGGGGAGGGCCGCGGGCAGGGAGCCCCTCGGAGGGGAGCGGGGCTTGTGGGTGCTCTGGTGCCCCACAAACCCCGCCCGGGGCCGGGGGCAGCCGGCAGCTCCTGGGCTGGGCTCCCCAGGTGCTCTGGGGTGCGGAGGAGCCAGCGCGGGGGATGCCCCCAGGGACTGGTACCTTCCTACAAAGACTTCTCAGAACTGCACTGGCCAACTTAAATGTCATCCTTAGTAGCTGGGAGCAATTTATTACTCCATTATTTAATAACAACAGAGCAGATAACCACAATCATCCTGTTATTCCTCCTAGGCACGCAGATAAGCAGTTTAGAAAATTTAACAGAACTAAGCAGGAAATATTAAAAAATATTGGAATGAGTAACAAGTTGCTCCTCTTTCCTGGAACAAGCTCAGCAATGGAACAAAAGTAATCCTTCTTTGAGACTGTCATTACAGAAGCGTTAAATGGGTAACAGCAAGCTTGTCAAGAGAACTGAGTTAAGCATCCAGTTCTTGCATGCTAACAGGCAGTCTGGTTTCCATTAAAGTATCATCCAATTTTCCTCTACTACATTCCTGCCCAATGTTCCCAGCATCATTATAACTTATTCTTCTGCCCATAGTTGTAACTTCTGTTCTTTGATTTTCCTCCCTCTTTAAGATTCAGGTTCGTTCAGAGAATGGTCAGAAGAAACATGACAACTGCTGATGAGTTCATCCTCTTGGCAATCACAAGTATTTTGGAGCTACAGGCCGTTCTCTTTGTGCTGTTCCTTCTGATCTGTGTCGCCTCGTTGGTGGGGAATCTCAGCATGATTGAATTAGGCTCAGCTCTCAACTCTGCCCCCCCACCTACTTCTTTCTCTGCCACCTCTCCCTGGTAGACCTAGGTAATTCCTCAGCAGTTGCTCCCAAATTGCTAGCAAGCCTCTCTGAGGAACAGAAAGCCGACTCTCTGCCAGGGCGTGCAGCCTAGATGCGCTTTTGCGGGGTCTGCGTAGTCACTGAGGGTTACCTGCTGGCAGCGATGGCCTATGACCAGTACACGGCCACCTGTCACCCTCTGCCACCATGTCTCAGAAGGTTTGTGTCCAGCTGGCTGTAGGATCCTACGTAGTAGCTCCTGTGAATGAAGTAGCGCTAGTCAGCTCAGTGTTCAGTCTTGCATTTCTGTGGCCCTAACGTCCTCAGTCACTTCTTCTGTGACATTCCTCCACTCCTGAAACTTTCCTGTTCCAGTTCGACTGTCACGGAACATGTGCTTTTTACCATTGCTACTTTTATTGCATTCAGCACTTTAGTAGCCATTGTTGTCTTTTACGGTTATATCCTTACCGCTGTCCCGAGGATCCACTCCTCAGGGGCAGGCACAAAGCTTTCTCCACCTGTGCCTCACGTCTGACATCAGTCTGTTTTTTACAGGACTATGACCTTCATGTACCTCCAACCCCAGCTCTAGCTACACCAGGACAAAGCGATGTCCATTGTCTACACCCCGGTGACTCCTGTGCTGAACCCCTGATCTACAGCCTGAGGAACATGGAGGTGAAGGACATTCTCAAGAGGCTCCTAGAAAAAGTTCTTGATTCCTTTAGAAATCAAACAGTTAAAGAGGTGTCAAACTAAACAGAATAAACTTGGAATTTCAGCCTCCATTTGGCTCCTGACCGTTTAAACTAAAAGTGAAGAGATGACAGCCATCACGAGGACCCAAGTGCTCGTGCATGTCATTGCTTCAAGGTCTAGTGAGCCCCTGCTTTCTTTCTCCTCTGTCAGGGTGTAGCTATACCGCCTGATTTGACCCTTAAACCCACTAATTATTCTCAAAGCCTCAACTGCACTCCTTTCCCACATGCCACCCCCTACTTTAAAGGCTTGGAGTTTTGCGTCACCCTGTAAGGAGCTGTATTTTTCAGCTTGAGAAGCATCGCTCACATAATTTAGTTCTTCTGGCAGATCTCCAAGAGGGAATGATGGGGCAAAGAGGAGATCCAGGTCCTCAAGGATGTTTGCTAAGAATTAATCTGAATGTTTGAAACCAGGAACCTTTCCAATTGGCAGCGTGGTCTGAGTTTGCAGAAGCCAGGTCTAACGTTACTAACGAGCAGTGCTGTTTTAAGATCAAATAAATGAATGCTACATACGTGCGTTCCCCAGATAAGGTTCAGCAATCAGACGCAGCTTGATGCAATTCTATGTGACATCTTTATAGGACCCTTTGCTGATACAGAAAACCCATCTATTTTTAAAAGACAAAAAAAAAAAAATAAAAATTGCAAGTCCCAGCTGTGGATTTAAATAGAAAATGTCATTTAAGATGACGGATCACCACTCTCAGATATGTATTCATTAGCGGAACCAATGCCAGACCGCACCACACCACATCACTGCCCTTTGGAGCAACAGAGAAAAGGAGAGCGTTTGTCTCAGAAATACTTGTGGGGAAGCTCTTTCTACATGCCAACACTTAGGAAAAATTCTCTTAGGAGGTACATATTTCACTATTTTGATAATGAAGTGGTCAGAGACCAGGAAATATGAATTGCCCGTTTACCTGTTGGATACACAAAATTGGAGAGATGAATCTCAGCCGTGCAGAAGCAGAGTGGTTCCAACACGCTTGTGACACGCTGTTCAGCAAAATCAGGTGTGAATGTAACAAAACTGGAACGAACTGGCAGTGATCAGGGTGGGTCATTTATTTGGGAGGGGGTGATGGTGGAGAAACTGAGGTATCGTGGCTGACGAGGGAAGAACAAGAAGGGGACAAGGAGAGAAGGGAGGTACTAAAAGGGGCTGGTGGGCTCTAGGCAGGCTGCTGGGCAGTCTGTTTGTCCGGCCAAGCCCTGCGCCCGACCACCGCAGCTGGTCCCATCCTCTTATTAAATCATATTTACGATAACGAGCTATGTATTTATGACTACTTCTGCCAACAACTGGGTTTTAGAGCTCAGAAATTCTTTTAGGGAAAAGATGCCACTACATGCCAGGTATAAGCAATGTAATTATTGCACCATAGTCAGGTGGGACATCAAACTGAATGATAATCTTCTATCCACATGCAGAGACAGCAGAAAATGCACACACCTGGTAGAGTGAGAGCTCCTAGTTCTGCTGTAGGTGATAGGTTGGGAACAGAAAGAAAATAACTTTAAGGAGAGATGGAGCAGGAGATCAGCGTCCAGCCCTAAAACTGAGCAGTTTTGTGAAGAAGGAGGAAAGGAGATTAAGACTGAAGACATTTAGGGATATTTCATACCTGGGCTCAGTGAACTGAGTAGTGATTTCTCTCAGAGTCCATGGAATTTTTGAAGTAGAGGTGTGTTCCTGCAACGTATCTGCATGGCTACTGTCAGGGAGCTGCAAGGGCCAGCTGGTCCCCAAGGCACTGGGAGCACAGAGCTAAGGAGGAGCCCAGGGCAGGCAGCACCTCACTCCTGGAGGACGGCCCTGCAGGGGCTGAACACAGCAGGCAGAGCCAGGGGCTGGCAACAGGGTCCATCAGCCGCCACAGCAAGCGGTGCAATAGGTTCAGGGTTCATCCCCAGCACGTCATCAGGAGCAAAGGACCAGGAAAAGGTTTGGAGGCAGAGCTGCGATGTTGATCTGGGGTCCATCCAGGAGGCAGAGACGCGGCTGCAGCCAGACACACCTACTGTGCAGTCAAGGAAGGACTGATGGCCCTGGACTGAGCTTAAAGGGGGCTTCTGGGCCATGGGTGGGGGCATGTGTGTGGAGTGGTCCAGGTGAGGTTGGTCAGGGCCATTAAGTCCTGTTAGTGCCCTCAAGGCCCTGGCAGCCTCTAGGCGGAGTTGGGAAGTAGTAGCAGGAAGGCTGAGGTTTGGCTATGAATTAGCAGGATAGTACAGTGAGAGGGTTAATCTCTGTAAGAGGAGTGATTCTTTTGGAGAAGCTGAGGAACTGCTTAAGACTCCACCGATAAGGGCTGTCCTATGCCATTCAACCCCTCCTTTTGCTTTCCAAATTGGAGGAACTAAACACAAACCTCACTTTCTGAATCAGCCGAAATACCCACTTTACATGACAGTAAGTTTTCAAGGATCCACAGGATCCCAAGTAGAAATAGAGTTTTAAATATATGAAGACACAGAGTACTTAAAGGGCAGCTACAAAGAGGATGGAGGCTCCCTCTTCACAAGGACCCATATGGAGAAGACAAGGGGCAACAAGTACAGGTTGCACTTGGAGAGATTTCATCTCAAAATAAGAAAAACATTTTTTAGAGTAAGAACAATCATTCCCTGAAACAATCCCCCCAGGGGCATGGTGGAGTCCCCATCGCTGGAGGTTTTCAGGGTATGATTGGACGGGGTGCTCGATAATCTCATCTCGGTTCCCTTTCCCATGGGAGGTTGGACCAGACGAGCTTTCCAGGTCCCTTCCAACCTGGGCTGTCCTGTGACGATTGTATGAAGTGCTGCCAAAGTGCTGAACACTGCCCTGTGCGTGTGTGCGTAGGCATGTGCCATCCCAGGTGAAGGATGGTTGTGTGTTTGTCTTTAACCTCCTTGAGCTGCGTGTTTATGTTGGCTGTGTGGATCGCACTGCGCCTAAGCAGCTCGGCTCACATGTTGTGTGCACATAAGGCTTTAAGAGAGCAAAAAAGACTTTCAAGGGAAAACAGCCGGCTTAGAGGAAACAAGGTATCTTAGCAAAAGGTCATTAGATTTACTCAGCTGCTTTCTGCAGTAGGAGTCACAGAATTGACGTTTTAAAAGCCCTTGATTCCAAATTTATAACGCTCCCTGGGTGTAAGGAAGGCGGCCATGGCAGATACGTGCATCTTTGCACATAACTTTGGGCCACCTGATCTAGCAAGAGATGTCCCTGCCCATGGCACGGACGTAGGCTAGATGATCCTTAAAGGCTCCTTCTAACCCAAACCATTCTACAGTTCTGCCTTTTGTATGTGGAAATTTAAAAAATACAAAGGAAAGGGGGGAGAAAATGGCACTGAAACACTGAATGCTGACTTTTTTTGATCCCCAAATCTTGGGAATTTTAAAGCCAGAACTCTAGGCCAACACAAATTTCATGACTGGCTTGTATTTTTAAAGGCAAAACAATCATTCACAACCTCTTTCGTATTGTACATTTTCATATCTGACAGCGCCATACAAAAGACAGGTAGGAAAATCTGCCCTGGTTGCATTGAAAACAAACAAACAAAAAAAACCCCAGGCATTAATAATATATTTGAATTTTGCTTAAGGAAGACCCTCCTTTTTTTTCTTAAGAAACACCTTCTCCTCAGCAAACATGGAGAAGTGAGAAAACAGGTGAATATTCACAACTTCTCTGTGTTCTTGTGCACTGGTGCTACATTTTGGCTAACGTACACTTTGCAAGAATACAAGGTCTGAATAACAGGATAACGGGATCTGGATGACGGGATCGAGTGTAGCCTGATGAAGTTTGCAGATGACACCAAATCGAGTGGGGAAGCAGACACTCCAGAAGGGAGAGCTGCTCTGCAGGAGGATCTGGATAGGCTGGAAGAGTGGGCCAGCAAGAACCTTATGAAGTTCAACAAGGACAAGTGCAAGGTCATGCACCTGGGAAAACATAATCTGGGGGTGCAGCACAGACTGGGATCCCCCTGGCTGGAGAGCAGCTCTGTGGAAAGGGACCTGGGGGTCCTGGTGGGCAGGAAGCTCAACATGAGCCAACAGTGGCTGCTGCGGCCAAGAAGGCCAACAGGATGCTGGGTTGCATCAAAAAGGGCATCACCAGCAGAGATGAAGTCATCATCCTGCTCTGCTCAGCACTTTTCAGGCCACACCTGGAGCGCTGTGTGCAGTTCTGGTCCCCGCTGTACAAAAAGGATGTGGCCAGGCTGGAAGGGGCCCAGAGAAGGGCCACCAAGATGATCCAAGGCCTGGGAAGCTGCCATACGAGGCTAGGCTGGGAGAGCTGGGTTTGTTCAGCCTTGAGAAAAGGAGGCTCAGAGGGGATCTCATCCCCACGTACCAGTACTTAAGGGGCAGCTGCGAAGAAGACGGAGACCCCCTTTTTACAAGGAGTCCCATGGAGAGGACAAGGGGGAACGGACACAAGTTGCTCTTTGGGGAGATTCCGATTGGACACGAGAGGGAAATCTTTCACAGTGAGGACAGTCACCATTGGAATAATCTCCCAGGGAAGGGGTTGACTCGGCCACGTTGGGCACCTTCAAGGTTTGGCTGGACAGGGTGCTGGGCCACCTTGTCTAGGCTGTGCCCTGCCTAGAAAGGTTATATATGGCAATGGTTGTCGGAGTGGCTCAGGAGGCATATTAAACCACCTACAGCTGGTCTATATGATTATATTAAGCAGTAGAAGTCAATGACTTTGTTGAGGTTTCAACTGAAGTTCAATAGCAATAGGCATATGAAATTTTTTTGAAGGCACATCAAGAATTTCAGGATTCCTTTATCTTTAGGAACAGATAGATGAAAACGGTTCATTTTCATCCCTCACTGGTTACAGGACATTAGCCAGATATGCAAATAGGCAAAGTCTGATTTTCAGTAGCAAATGTGAGGTGCAAGTGCACAGTCGATGATTCGTACGGGGATTTCATTGGTACAGGGTATTTTTCTTCACTTTATTTGGACTCCAAATTCATTTACAGGGATAACTTTATACAATTAGAGGGGAACTCATTCCAGAATTCAGCTTCCCCTCCCAGCATCCTGGTGCAAAAGAACATGTCAGAGAAGACTGTATTTGTAGGGGAGTGAGCAATTGCAGGGAAAGACTGGAGGTTGTCCTGAAGCAGCAGTATAAAAAAAGATCACCAGACAGAGCCTTCCAACATTTTTCTGCCTGTTCCAGCTGGCCGTTCGGTGACGGCGCTGTCTGTACTCCCACTCTGCTGTTCCAACAGGGCAGCCCCACCGGTAAGAATATGAGAACAGCTCCGCGGTGGGAGACAAGTCAGCTCAGGGGTATCGATTTCTGACGGCAGCCAAAAATAGACATTCAGAGAAAGAGTATCAGAAGTTGGATGAGTGTATTATGATCCTTCCCTGTTAAAATATTTCCAGCTCTGGCAAACTGAAATCACAGCTGTGTGACCCAGCTCCCTCTTTCTAGTGTTGTAGGTTATTGGACACAAGAGGAAAAAAGAGCATGTCTTGTTTTTGGGGAACACTTATGGATGAGCACCTAGCTCCAGGAGGGGGTTACAGCTCCTCAGAGATGAGCGCACCTCTTTATCCTGGCTGAAGATGTTTATATTCCTAAGGGAAGCAGGTCCAAAGTGAGGTCCTGCTTCCCATCAGGCCACCAAAAGTTTGAGTGAACCTTTGGCGCACCTCATCCAGCACTGACACCTCATCAAAAACACGTCATGCAACAAACCCAGTCACTGAGCCCAAATTTTTGCAGTTCAAACAGCTGAGGTAAAAAAAAACCAACCCAAACATATTGGCTGAATCCTGTGTAGTTCCCTCAGAAGCTCTTCTGGCTTCTCGAGGTGTCCATCTTGGGTCCAGGCAGATGGGAGAGAGACGAACACCTGGTTTAGGGGAAATTATCTAGACTATCCGTTCCACCACTGCCTTCCCTCTCCACCAGCCCTTGGGAAGTAATTTTGCCTATTTATCTTCTTACGGGTATTTATCTTCCTCTTTCCAGAGAGATCAATTGCCCTCTAGAAATGCTGATTCCTCTGAGCTGAATATGGAGGAAGCGTTGTTTCCCTTGTGCTCTGAAAATGGCAATTTTCCACTGTTATCTATACAGAAAGTTAGTAGCTTAGACCTAGATAACTAACTTTTGGGTTTCTGAGGAGGATTTCGCCTTATTACATGTATCAGATTCTGCACCTCCTGATGAAATCAAGCCAGAATTGGGGTATTAGTGTGTTTCACTCTCACAAAAGTCATTTGGCTCAAAATAGGAGTAACTAGATAAAATTCCCTGTTTAGACAATCCTCTAAAAATCCCACAAATCCATTAAAATATTTGCTCTCTTAAGATTTGAAGTGTAACGTACAGTTCACCAAGTCTTGAACAGGCAATTTCAAAAACTTTTACCCAAACCACAATTGTTTATGACATAAATACTTAAAATTATACTTGGTCTTGTGCTTATGAGAAGTAATTGCAATGCTACCTCTGGGACCACGTCCCTTTGGCATTTAAAATTGGTTATGGTGTCTCAAAAGGGAAATTTTGAAATGTGATTTCAATTCTTCCACGACTTCGCTATCGCTTTGAATGAGTTAAATCTTTGTAACGGACTAAGCCACTTTGCATTTATTTCCTACCTACAAACATCTAACATTTCTGGAGGTCGGGCAAGGGGTGTCTGCAGTTTTCTTTCGTGTATTCTGCTGTCAGTATTCCTGCTATCGGAGGAGTTGCAGCCTTCTTGCAGACTGGAGTCTGTCAGGTACAGAAAAAGCATTCTTTAATTTTACAAATCTTGAACAAGAGATACGTCAGGATGATTTCAAGGTATTTAATCTATATGAGAATTTATATAGGGCCAAGGCACGTCTGTCACTGCTGATAGATATGCCATGATAAGATATTTGTTTCTCTAAGAAACCTCTTTTAACCTTAGGCAAAGCAGTTACCTTATTTTTGCCTACTTTTTCTCTCCTCTAAAACATAAATGACTCTCATCCTTCAAATTGCTTTGAAATCAAAAGATGTAAAGTTCAGAGCTTGTGCTGCCTGCTAGTTTCAATAATAGGAGGAGACGATTTTCAGAAGCAGGTAACTGATCTAGAAGCACAGATCTCGAGTCCGTGCAACTTCTCATGAGCCACTTGGTCTCAGATACTCCGAAGTATTTAGAAAACCAAATCCTAAGGAGAATCCCACTCTAGTTATTTGCACTGGTGCCGTGGTTTAACCTCAGCCGGCAACAAAACCCCACGCAGCCGCTCACTCGCTCCCCCCGGGTGGGACGGGGGAGAGAATTGGAAGAGTGAATATGAGAAAATTCATGGGCCAAGATAAAGACAGTTTAACAGGTAAAGCAGAAGCTGCGCACAAGCAAAGCAATCCAGGGAATCCATCCCCTCCTCCCCACGGGCAGGCGGGGGCTCAGCCATCCCCAGGAGAGCAGGGCTCCATCACGCCTAACGGTGACTTGGGAAGGCAAACGCCATCGCTCCCAACGTCCCCCCCTTCCTCCTCCTCCCCCCAGCTCTATGTGCTGAGCATGACCCCACATGGTGTGGGACATCCCTGGGGTCAGCTGGGGTCACTGTCCCGGCCGTGTCCCCCCTAGCTCCTCGTGCCCCCCCAGCCCCTCGCGGGTGGGGTGGGGTGAGGGGCAGAGCAGCCCTTGGCTCTGCGCAAGCCCTGCTCAGCAGGGACGGAGACACCCCTGTGTTGTCAACACGGCTTCCAGCACAAATCCAAAACGCGGCCCCGTACCGGCTACTGTGAAGAAAGTGAACTCTCTCCCAGCCCAAGCCAGCACTATATAAACTATAACTAGATTAAATTTCCCTTCTCGCTCCAGAGGCTTACAGTTTTCAGATCCTGGAGGATGTTTTTTAATGTGGTACGATATTCATCAAAACTGTTACCACAACGGGTTTATTGAAGGCAAAATTTAGTTGTTCTTTGCCCTCGCAGTGTAGTTACGTAAATTATAAATGCCTGAGCAGAATCAGGAGTTGAATGTAGCTGTTTATGTTGGCACAGGCTTTAAATGATTGTGCATATATGTGCTTAAATGAGAGAAAGATGTCTCTCAAGTTCCACATCCATCTTAAGAATGGTGCTGAATCTCATATTATTCAGGTTCTTACAGTTGAGGTCATAACTGATAGAGCCCACCTAGCCTAGAGAATTCGTATCTTGAATAAGAATTGGATTAATCTCATTAAACACCAGGGATCAGATCCACCTCACCGAAATTCAGGTGTTTACACGTGAGCTGATTGCCACTTTGGCCCAGGGGTCAGCGAAAAGCTAGCTGGTAGGGCTGATACAAGTCTTCTGCAGCTCTTTTGTCACAGCTGTTTATCCCACACAGATGTCTAGGATACCACAGCGTACCTAAAGTGGCAGGAGGCATAGATGATTCAGCACCTTAATCCTTCCTTTCCGTTCGGGAGGGATGCAGCTGCCTTCGCTGACGAGGAGCTAGGTGCTGAGCAGTCTGGCTCCCTGGGCTGCGGTGGGGACTGGGTATCGACTGCAGTGGGTATCGACTGGGCTCAGCCGTCTCACCTACCTGAGACGGTAATCTTGGGCTGAGGCAAACTGCCTCCTTGAATTGAGCTTTTTAGGGTTATTTCTTAACCTCCCTTCCAGGGCAGTTTCTGTTTTGGAACGATGCTTCGTCTTGCGATACATTCCCTTGAGAGCATAATTGCTAATTCAGGTTGTGAGAGTCTGCTTGGTCTTCAAACACAGGTCAGGATTTAGTTTCAGGTTAAGGCATCAGATTTAGGCACCTACATATAAACACTTACATGTAAGTTATACATCTAAATTTGTGTCATGAGTGAGGAATAAACCAGGTGCCAAGGTTAAGTCCAGAAGGCTACTCGGGTTCTCAGGAACAGCTGAGAAGCTGAGATAGCTAAAGTTATCACCTTCTGCCGATCATCTGAATTGCCTTTTGGAGTCCATTGACAGTATCAATTAGGCATCCAAATAATTTGTTCGGTCGTAGTGGTCCGGTACCACTTGAGACATGCCGGCATGACCTGTCATTTGTCCAATTTTCATTCCAGAGCAGCACAAGCCCTCCAACATCCCTGCATCAAATGTGACGGCCGCCTTCAGATGTCTCAGATACCCTGCAGCGTATCCAGTGACATTTATTAGTGGCTTCCACAGCATTATTAATGTAGGCAATCTGCTACTCTCTTTTACTGCACAAAGACTCAGGTTCCAGGAACTGTGTCCATGTGCTACTCAGAAACTTTCTTGTTATAGCAAGAAAACTGAGAAAGAAAACTCAAAACACCTTGGACAATACTGTGTAAAGACAGAACGTGAACAGTACGAGCCCTAGTGATGAGAACGCTGAAAGATCCTAGATGTGTGTTAAGGTGGTTGGGCATATTTAATGTTAGATGTGGTCTGTGTGCTGAATTTTGGCTTTATTGCAGGAAAAGGGTACAGGACTATGGATATTTGTCCAAAAGAGTAGATCAGTGTCATACTGAGAGTGTCTGAAGAATTGTTTCACTCCAGAAGTCTGTTTCGTGTTTCTTCCCATATTAAGAAAGGATACAAAAAACTGGGATTTTAATGCATAATCTTTTGATCTAACATGGAATTTTGATTTTCTAAAGAGGATAGTAACTCTGTTAGGCATTGAAATGTGTATAAATTAGGCATTCTTCTGTTAAATCTGTGTAATTAGACCGCAACCAGCATGGACGGGGGTTCGGCTAAATGTACCATGAGAAAACTTCCTCAACGTTTTCTCATTTCTCTGGTCACCACAATAGATAATATTAAATGGATGGGATGTTGTGTCTGGTCCATTATTTTCCACAGCAGATTCTCTCCCCTTCAGAGAAAAATGTAAGCTCTTGTTACACTTACCTTGCAACAGATTTGAGTGAGTTTGTTACTATTTCTTATCTTAACAGTTAAACCACTGGAATAATAATGGCCAGGGAAAACCAAAGCATAGTGACAGAATTCATCTTTCAAGGCCTTTCCTCCCAGCCAAGGACACAGACTGTTCTTTTCATAGTATTCCTGGGTTTTTATCTGTTCACAATTGCTGGGAACATCATGATCATAACGGCGATCAGAGCTGATTGCCAGCTGCAGTCACCCATGTACTTTTTCCTTGCCAACTTGTCCTTCTTAGATATCGCCTACGTCTCCAGCAACATCCCCCAGATGCTGGTGAACCTCTTGACCAAGAAGAGGACCATCTCCTTCTCTGGATGTGCCGCTCAGATGTATTTCTCTCTGGCTTTTGGCATGACAGAGTGTGTTCTGCTCGGAGTCATGGCCTACGACCGATATATGGCAATATGTCACCCCTTGCTCTACACCACCGTCATGAACAGGAAGGTTTGCATTCATGTGGTCGTGGCTTCCTGGACCAGCAGCCTACTGAGCTCCATGGTCATCAACAGCCTCACCTTGCGGCTGCCCCTCTGCGGGCCTGGCATCTTGAACCATTACTTCTGCGAAGTGCCAGCAGTGCTGGCCTTGGCCTGCACCGACACTGCCCTCATGAAACTGGTCATCTTCATCTTCAGCATCCTCATAGTCTTCATCCCCTTTCTTCTGATCATCACCTCCTATGCCCGTATCCTTTCTGTCATCTTGAAGATTCAATCTGCACATGCACAATCCAAGGCCTTCTCCACCTGTGGATCCCACCTGACGGTGGTAACCGTATTCTATGGGACAGCCATCTGCATGTACATGAACCCTAAGACAAGGCCTCCACAGGATGGGGACAAGGTGATTGCAGTGTTTTACACCGTTGTAGCCCCAATGCTGAACCCCCTCATCTACGGCCTCAGGAACAAAGAAATGAAGCGTGCCCTGAGAAGGGCAATAAATAGACCCAAATCCCTGTTTATTTAAAGGCTTTTCAGGGATCGGTAGTATTGCATTTTGTTCTATGACTTAAAAAAATACTTAAATGTGATTATTTCTCTGCAATTGTCCTAGACTTATTTTTACAAAGACTGAGAGGAAATCATAAATGTGCTGAATTCAACAGCACCTAAACAAAAAGACCTTGCATACAAATAACTTTCTAAATAATGTTTGGGATTTGGCCTAAAACCCAGAGGCTAAATAAAGACATTGCGACTTCAGCCTGCCTCACCCTGGCAATTCATTTAAAACAGAAGTGGAGAATGCCACGAGCATCGTGGCAAGAAAGAAAAAAAAAAAGAAAAACGAAAAAATAAAGAACGGTGAGAAAAATTAAGTGCTTTATATAAAGCTTAAAATGTATTTTGCTTCTGAAGTGTTTTGTAATTAACTTCAGAGCATACAAACGTTTAAGTTACGTTGCAAACATGAGCTGCTACTGCTATTTCTCTTCAGACCTGAAGACTTCTCCATGCCCGTTATGTTGGTGAGCAAAGTTGCCATCTTCTCCAATAAAGGGTGCAGCTGTTTGCAACTAATAACTATCCCCTTGTGCTGTGAGTGTTTTCTCAACCCTGTTTCCATAACCGGCTTTGCTTCCTCTGCAGCTGATTTCTGCCCCTCTTAATTCCTGCTGCATTTCAGTCCAACTCTGGGTCCCCGTGGGCCAGGATCCTTCAACTTTATTTTGGCGTGTGGACAGCTGATTGTAGATTATTTTGTTTTCTGATTTGAGCAGGGCATAATCAGACATCACTATCAGAGAGGGGTTTTCTTTCTGTCACTCAAAGACAGATCCTTAGGTTTTAAGTAATCCAGGCAAGATGAAGAGCATTTCAGACTTCCGGAACTTACTGACAATTAAACTAACTTTTTAAAAGATGTGCTTTGTACTCACATTCATGCAACACAGGTGGTTTTGCTCCCCACCCACTAGCTTTCTCAGTCATGGATGACTGCGCATCCTCCTTTCTGTGGTGTGGGTTTATTTGTTACTCGGTGATGTTACAGCCAAAATGTGGGTGCCGTTGGGTGCATTGGAATTCCAATGTTGTATCAGAATCCCCCACCGACCACAGAGGGAGAACACCCCTCCACAGACTGATCAACCTTCCTTATGTAGACCTATTTTGTTGACTAAAGTTAGACGGAATAATTCAAGCCTAGAGAAACCCATAGAAAATCCTTCCCCAATGGGCTTCAAAGTCCAAATAAACCAATGCTTGAAAAGAAAGCAAGAACAATCCCCTATGACACCTAAGACAAGTAGAGCCAAAGCAGATAGGGCATCTTTAAAGGCAAAATCTTGTCTTTCCCCTTTCATTTTGTGGTCCGAACTGTTCTGTTCTCAGAAATATCCTCCAGCCTTTTCTCTTTTTCCTTCTGCCTGTCAAATAACCGTCACCAGAAGCACCTGAGGAATGTACCAGGAAAATGAGATCAAGTGTATGGAAATTATAGCAAAACACGGTGGGACACGGCCAACTTTCTGGTCTCTAAAGACAAGAGTGAAGCATCTATGTCTAAGCCAGCTCCCAAAGCTCTGGGCTCCTGCTACAGTGGGCAGAGAAACTCATCCCGTGCTACGGTAAGTGTCTGGGAAAGGACCAGTGAATTACCTAGAAAGGAGAGAAGAAGAATCACATTCAGGAAGTCAGAGAGCTAGGCATACATTTGTTTGCTTGATATCAAGCAGCAGTGCAGAAAGTTCCTTAACCAGGCTGAAGCAGAGGTAGAAAGGCTTCAGAAGGGTATAGAGAGGACACACCGGTGGAGAGCTCAAGGGATACCCCCAGCTGGTTTGCCAGGTGCAAGTCTGGAAAGGATACCTCATCGGTTTCTGAACTGCTGGACAAAACTGCTCGTTCCTAGCCAGCGGTAGCCTGAGGGAAAGCTCTCCAAATTTGACGCCCATAATAAAGGCAGGCATACCAAATCCAAACTGTTGCCAGGACCATACGCTGTCTGACTGATTCATGTGTGAATGGAAGACTAAGAAAGCAATTCTCACCTTAATATATCGGGTTTCTTTCAGAAAAGGGAAGTAATGAAATTAATATACTTGAAATATGTGCTTGGAAAAAAGTAAAATACAAATAAACTGCTACAGGCATCTGTGACCTGGTGTTTGTTTCTGTGTTTCTGCCTCTCTATCCATTCAGAAAAACTGGCTTTTACACACCTGTTTTAAGATGAACAATCAGTTTTTAGACTACCAGGCTGAGGCAGGATGAATTTCAGCTTTTATAGATGCAAGCATGCCTGTAACCTTACAGATACACAAACACTCTCTGCCCACCCCACCCAGCATGGCTGAGGTTTAACACCACACCTAAAAGTAACAGTTGTCCCAGATACGCAAATTTGTAATTATAATTTCATGGTGCCCATGCTTTTTTTAACGTTTGCCAACACAAAACAACCAACCTTAATAGGCAGGATTTGTACCGATGTGGTTTCCTCTGCAAAGTAGCAGAAAGTGGAGTTCCAAGAGAAAGTAAAGGACATTTTTCTGAGCAAGATTGGTACTTCTTGTCCCTGCCTAAGATCACAGCAGCAACTAGAAAGGTGTTTTGAAGGAGATCAGTGCATCCTGACCCTGCCTGGAGGTTGAAATGTGGAAAATGCAATTAGTCACTCATTAGCCAGTATCCTACGCACCAGAAATGTGCTTACACCCATCCTGCTCGGGGAAGAACCGAACTAAGGGACAGTTGCAGCTCTGGCTCTTTACACTGCTATCAAACACCAACATCTGGAGGTGGCATTCATGGGTCTGAGCCCAGAAACCCACCCCAGAGAGACAGGTCTGGGCTCTCCTGCAGCTCAGAGCAGGGCACATGGCCCCAGCTGTGGCTCTTGCCTTCCTAGCAAGGGCAGGGAAAGGAGAAAGCTTATTTAGTGTTGTGTCTTCAACTACTCCCCGACTCTTACGCCATGTAAGATAGAAAACACATGAGGACAAACGCCTTGCTTGGGTTTTTGGGCAGATCGTTGTCTCCTGGGGGAAAATCGCATGCCAGATGTCTGCCCCTGCTGCTAGATGCCACCTTTGAGGGTGGCCAGGGGAAAGGTTTGGGTCTGACACGTGGCACAGGTCCTTGCTGGGGTAGGATGTATTGCCACTTTGGCGAACGACTCACTCCTCACAGCCCCAGCAGAGACGTGCTACACTGGCAGAGATTCCTGCTGCTCAGCGCCATCCCAGACCACGACCCTCCAGCCACCTACCAGGAGCATTAGTTAGCCTTGGATTTTGTCAGCTGAGCAAGCCCAGAACTGAACTGGACTGGTGGGCTCTGTACCGGAGAAGTCTGCATCTCCTGCAGAACCTCCTGGGATAGCGTAAGTGAGCCCTGGGATAGATGAAGCCTTTAGCAGGTAAATACAAAGATAAATGCAAAGATATTTAGTCCAGAGTATGCCAGAAAAGGGGAAGTGTAGCCAGAGCCAGACACCAGCCTCTTCCTAGACCAGCCCAGGCTCCCACAGTACCTAAAGGACTCTTTCCTTTTTTAAAAATATTCTTCCAATGAGTGAAAGATGGGGAAGATAAGGCAAAGATAAAGTATCTGATTAGTGAAGGCACACAAATGCGTACGAACTGCACACACAGGGGGAACAGGAGATTTCTTAACACTTATCTAATATGGGCTAAGAATAAGACTAAATAAGAGGCCTGGTCTAGCAGTGGGTGGAGGCAATAGTCATAGCATGACCCACTGGAAGCCTCTCCCAGGCCTGAACTCCAACAGCACCTAAGTTGTTAAATCTATTTCCGTCACAAATTACACTTCTCCCCTTCCCAAAACAAGGAAGTCCCCCTGGGAGCCAGCCACCCAAGAGCCATCAGCTTAACAAACCCTTCTGGGCATCATGAAGAAGCCTCTAATGATCTTGAAACCTTCTTAGACAGCTCCTGGTAAAAGTTCCTCATTCTTCCTAACAAGCCCCTAGGGACAAATTCACAGAGTCTAAGGAGAAGGAAACTTTCCTCGTCATTAAAGGCAATGAGCACTTCTAAAGCAGTTTAGTTTGTCCCAACTACTCCACACCCCGAAGCTGGTGGCTGGAGAGTTAATGGGTTGCCGTACACCCTTCCAGTCCTCCATTCCGTTAGTACAGAAGTTACCATCGGAGTTTGAAGGATGACAGATCTGTGCTTCACACCACCAGCAGCTGAGAGAGCAGCTGCCCCTGGCCAACAACTTCTGGTTGGCAGAAATCACTCAGCGCCTTGCAACAAGTGCTTAGGACACCACGAGGGTCCATCAACAGCCACAACCAAGGCAGATGATGAACCAGATTCAGGGTTCATCCAGGGGGTTCAGCCAGAAGCAAAAGGAGATGTGGCTGGAGACAAAATACGATGCACATACAATTGCCCATCCAGGAATAAAACTACAGCACAGGTCTGAGGTCCATCCAGGAGATGCAGCCAGGCACACCTACAATGCAGTGTATGGAAGGCCTGAAGGCCCCCTAAAATAGGGGGGCCTAGTCTGTGGGAGGGCGTGTGTGTGGGGCGGGGTGGACAAGAAAACACCAGGTGAGGTTGATCAGGGCCACGACGACCTACTGTTGCCATCAGAGCCCTGACGCACATGAACTACCCCAGTTCACGGACGCGGTGCTGGTGGTTCTCAGCTGCTTTCAGCCGCCTGAGGGGCCAAAGTCCGGGAGGTGGCCTCCTCCATAGCCAGCTCTATCAGTAGAAGCACGGTTTGATCTGCAGCCATCCAAGGCTCATCCTGACACTTACCCTCCACCTCCTTCCCCTGCACAAGTCAAAACACAGTCCTGCCCACTGCTGCATTGCAGCTTTACGTCTCCCTGGGACATGCTGCTGCTTAAAAACCAAGTCACCCTGATAGGGTATTGAATAACATTAATATGTCAGAAACGCTAAATGTTGTGAAAAATGCTCTTGGTCTTAGTGAATTCACTGTTCATGCCTGCTAACGTCGTGGCAGGCTTGGGGGAGTTCGTAACCTCTCACTTCAGACTGGGGAAGGGGATGTTAGCACCTTATTTCTCTTAAGAGAACCTCCTGGAATCGTGAGCTTGCCTGGATCGCCGGCGGGGTGGTGCACGGCATGAGCTCCTCGATGCAGCCTGGAGAGAGCCCGTGTGAGCACAGGGAGAGTCGGGAAACACCGAGGTGCTCTCAGGGGAGTCAGGTGTGAGGAGAGGCTGAGCGATAGCACGGCTGATGAAATTCAGCCTATCTCTATATAAAGCAATGCATGGGGGGAAATAAAAACCATTAACTTCAGCTCAGAGCCCCAGGTTTTTTACTTGATCGCTGTTTCATATTCTGCACTGGACTAAGCAAATGGGAAAAGTGCCTCTGGCTCTTAATATAGTCTAGAGAAGAAAACTTATTTTAAGGAAAGACTCAGAAAATGAATTTGAATAGGTCATTTGATGTGTTCTTTATATATACAGAAAAGTATATTCATTTCAAGGATATGAAGTTATACAGTTACTATCCCAGAGGCTAGCGGTGATCAACAAATCAGTTAATGCAACATTTTATCATTCAGCCTAAAAATATTCAGATATATTACATACGGTTGTTCAGAATTAAAACTTTATATTTCATCACAGCTTTAAAAGTATTCTCCATATAGTCCTGCACGTTAAAATTCATGCTCACGAAGCATTCTGGAAATACAGCTTGCAGTCAGACTGCTTAGCAAAAATGGAAAATAGAAACAAAACTTCCTGATTAATCAAAAGGGAGTGATGGTTCTAAGTAGCTGCAAATATTTTAATGGGAATTCCAGCTACTACACGCTCAGCAAGGTCACAGATGACAGAGAGCTGGGAGGAGCAGCTGGTACAGCAAACGGGTGTGCTGCCATTCGGAGAGACCTGGAAAGGCGGGAGAGATGGGTCGAGAGGAACCTCATGGAGTTCAACAAAGAGAAATGCCAAGCCCTGCCCCTGGGGAGGAGTAACCCCAGGCACCAGTAAAGGCTGGAGCGTGACCAGCTGGAGAGCAGCTTGGCAGAGAAGGACCTGGGTGTCCAGTGGGACACCAGGCTGACCATGAGCCAGCTCTTGCGGCAAAGAAGGTCAAAAGCCTTCTAGGCTGCTTTCGGAAAAACATTGCCAGCAGGTCAAGGCAGTGAGAACACAAGTGGGGTGCGATGTTCAGGTCTCAGCTTCTCAGTGCAAGAGGGACAAGGAGATGCTGGAACAGGACTAGTGAAGGGGATTAAGGGACTAGAACTTCTAAGACACTTCAGCCTGGAGAAGAGAAGGCTCAGGGTGGGAATCTTATCACCATGTGTAAATACCTGCTGGCGGGGAGTAAAGAAAACCGAACCAGACTTTTCTCAGTGGTGCCCAGTAAGAAGATAAATTGAAATACAGGGAATTCCATGTAAGCATAAGAAAAAGCTTTATTCCTGTAAGGATGGCCAAGCACTGAAAGACCAGAAAGGTTGTGGGATCTCCATCCCTAAAGATATTCAAAACCTGATTGGACTCATTCCTCAGCAGCCTCTCTGGTTGACCTGGCTTTGAGGAGGTGGTGGGACTAGCCGATCTCCAGAGGTCCCGTCAAACTTCCGCTGTCCTGTGATTCTGTGTGAAGATCCAGATCGTCACCGTCTCTGGCTCATAGACTTACCTTGTACCTTGTTTTGCACAGTGGCATCGTCATGATTATTGCATGGGAGGTAGAGCAGGAAGCTCGTCCTTGAGACAAGACTGATACAGGCTGTGTTAGTGGGCACAGTTTGAGACTAATAACTTTCTTAATCCTTAAAAGAGGTGTCAAATGGTTTTGAAGGCAACAGAGACCTGCCTGAAACATTCTCCTTAGAGGAAAAAGAGGAAAGTAATATAACGTGGGATTGTCTGTCAGAAGTACATTTTCCTCCTGAAAAAACTGGTTAGGGCATGCTTCACCTCCTTGTTTCTCAGGCTGTAAATTATGGGGTTCAGCATGGGGACTATAATGGTGTAGAAGATGGATGCGATTTTCTTGCTCCCCAGCGAGTTTGATGAACTGGGTTGCATGTAATTAAAAGTAGCAGACACATAGAAAATGATGAGGGCCGCCAGGTGGGAGGCGCTGGTGGAGCAGGCTTTGCGCCTGCTTGCAGCAGAGCCCATCCTGCCCACGGCCACCACAATGCAGGCGTAGGAGGCGAGGATGAGCAGGTTGGTGGTCATCATGTTGAAACCCACTAACACAAACATTAACCCCTCATTGAGGCGCGTGTCGGTGGAGGCAACGACAAACAGCGGCGGCCCGTCGCAGTAGAAGTTGTTGATGGCCGGGGGACCGCAGAAGGACAGCCGGAGCAGGGCGCTGGTGTGCACAACGGCATTCAGCAACCCTGCAAGGTAGGACACAGCGACCAGGCTCATGCAGACACCGGGAGACATGACAACCTTGTAGAGCAGGGGCTTGACAATGGCCACATACCGGTCATAGGCCATGACAGCCAGCAGGTAAATCTCAGCTGTGGCAAAAACAGCATAGAAATAAAACTGCGTGAGGCAGCCAGCAAAGGAAATTGCTTTGGTTTTTGTTGGAAGGTCCAGCAGCATTTTGGGGCTGATGGTGGAAGAGTAGCAAATATCTAAGAAGGACAAGTTACCGAGGAAAAAATACATGGGGGTGTGAAGCTGGGGGCTGACCCTTATCAGGGCAATCAGGGCGAGGTTTCCCACTAGTGTCAGCACATAGGTGCCCAGGAAGAGCGTGAAGAGGACAGTCTTCAGTTGTGGGTGCTCTGTGAGTCCCGAGAAGGTGAACTGGGTCACCTTGGTGCAGTTCTCATCAGCCATATTTACATCACTGCAGAGAGACGTGGAGGGAAGAGGCTGAAAAAATTCCTGGTGCAATTTCAACTTCAGAAATATCAATGCAAAAAGTTGACACCGTTATTGAATTTAAATGGAAAATAAAAGTAAGAACTGCTGATTTTTTTCTTGCCATGACAGTGCCACCTCTGGAAGAACCATCAGCAGTTCTTAGAAGCTTTTTTTTTTTTCTTAAGTCCTTAACAGAAAGCAGATTGGCACAACCTCTCCTCTGACCTATGGTTCCCTTCCAGTTTCAAGTCCCGTATCTGCACAGGGATTATTTTGGGCACATGAAGTGTTTCAGAAGTATCCTGTCCACAGTTGCAACCATGTAACCTTTTTCACACTGACGATTTTTCCTGTATTTCAAACATCTAGTTCATTTCAAACATCTCAAGGCTACAGTTAATACAAGGTCCCGTCACAAAGAGGAAACATAACTTGGAATTTAACATCCAATTTAACAGGGGTAGAGCAGCTGGGCTTTTTAGTCTAGGAACTGGTATCTTTTTGTCTATCCACAGGCTAGGTGTAGTCCTCCTTTCTGGCACTGATTGCTTGGTCATTAGAAGTAAGATCCACCATGTATCTACTGTGATACTCAAATTCCTTATAAATTCATGTGTAAAAGTGTTATTCAATGTTCATTGTAATTTTCCTCCTCTTCTTCTGCGTCTTTGCTGCGTTCTTCATCACTAGGTTCTTAATAAGATCCTTAATTTTCCTACCTTGCACCAGAGCTTCTGCAGTTTTTCATAGTTCTCCTCCATCCCAGTGAAACTACAGGCAGGTAGGATCATCAATCAGGTGTTGATGGGAGATTTTGTCCACGCACAAAATTACTTAACAGACTCATGAGGACAGTCAACGCCTTGCCCTACAGCATGACTTCGTGTTAGAAATTCACCCACCCTCTCTCACTTCAAAGGTCTCCCATGTTATTTGCAGACCCACACTCAGCCATTATTACACTGAAGCCAAAAACCAGGCTCCATTTGTCTTTATGAAACCAGAACAATGTCGCATTGATCCCATGCTCATCAGATAAACCATCATAGCCCCTCTAGGGCACCTGGAAGACAGAGTGAGATTTCCCCAAGGGAAGCCTCATAGGGAAATCCCGCAGGGATTTCTCTCTGAAGCTTATGTTTGGGGAATTTGTCAAAACATCAGAAATAACATGTGGAAGATAAGTAATTCTACTTGCGTACTTAGCTTGGCAAGAAAAAAAATAAGCACAAGACGATACTTTTTGTAGAAGGATTTGAATGGGAAGAACTTCTTCCTGTGTTTCCAGAGAATAAACTACAGTAACTGCTTATTAATGGGTCAATTTAGAGAAATCAGTGTCCATCTTTGCAGTGGCCAGTTAGGTTAAATGTACTTTTGTTTGCATTGCTTTTTTTTTTTTTTTGTTAAAGTGAATGTATATATATTAAAGAAAAAAGCAAATCAAAATACAGAAACCAATTTGCTATTATATTCTCACTTTTCCGGTTTTGCGGTTGTTAGAGGGAAGTACACCATGTGTGATCCAACAGCCCAGGAGAGGTGAGGCTGCTGCCTCTGCATGTCCCCGGGTCCAACCTGTAGCGAGGCTGAAGATGTATTTGCAGCAGACACGTGCACACAGAGCATGCATACGCACATGTGTACACGTGTACAGGCGCGTGTATACATACGTGTATACGTGGCTGGCCACACAGATCACAGACAGACACTCAGAGCTCCCACACGAACACAGAGCACCGATGGCCTCATCCTGTTCCCTTCTCTGCCAGAGCACAATGGAAGTCCACTAGTGAGAATATATATATACATACACACATATGGTAAAAGGTGGATCTTCCAGCAGCTAGGCTCAGTCACACAGCCTGCCCAGTAGCTGCCCCTGGATCCCAGTCTCCCCAGTTGCTGACACCTGGACATACGGGCTCCCGAGGCTGCAGCCCTGCTCCAGTTGCTGGTACAGACCATCACACTGGCCAGGACCTTCCAGGTCCCAACAGCTGACCCACCTGATCCGAAGAGCTGCTCCCAATGGCTCGTGGTGGTGGGTTTCACAACTGGACACTGGAGCTGATGGCTCTGCTGGGACAGCTCTGGGAGGGGCCCGGACAGGGTGGGTATTCCTTGCAAGTCCTTGGTTTAGGTTCCCACCTGCCACCACGCATCCCTGTGCTCCTCTGGCTTGTGCAGGTGGGCTTGTGATGGGCTTACTTGGTACACTCTGCTCACAGCTGTGCTCATTTCTATGAAGATCAAACTCTGTTTTCACAGCAGCATCCTGCTCTCCACATTTTACCCAGTTCTGTGGCGGTAACTCAAGTGTGAAGAGCATCGAGGGCAAAACAGAGATAGTTGTTCCCTGCAGAAATGTAACAGCCAAAACCAGCTTATTTTGGGGATTCCTTTACCCCATCATTTCCAGCTGGTTTCCTACCTGACTCCAGTGGGAGGCCACTCCTTGAAGGTGCTGGAAACTAAAGGTGGATGCACACTCAGGAAATAAGCTCTCGTAGCAATGCTACGAGATGCAACAGGTGTGTTGTATTTCCCTTAGCACTTGCTCATAAAATCAACACATCCTCTTTAGTGCTTCTGAGGGCCTCCTCCAGTGGTGGAAGCCACTTCTTGAAGGTGATTCATCCCATCATTAACAGGGCTGGTTGAAACATTTGGGATCTTAGAGTTAGGTGCCCAAATCTAAGTGCGATGAGCCCCAGTATTTGGCTGTGAGGAGACACTTGGCTGTAGGCTGGCCTGAGGTTGCTGGAGGAGCTGCGGAGGCAGCCCTGTCCCTGAGAGCTCTCTTGGGGGGACTGAAAGGGCTGTCCATTAGCTCTGATCCACACAACTCACAGCTCTTGCGGCTTCACCTCCTGCCAGGCCCCTGCAGAATAAGCAGCAGTTTTGGGGGCTGTGGATTTGCCTCTATGACACTGGTCACAAAATCAGGCTGGTCACAGACACTCAGACTGGAAAGTTTGGATGCCTCTGCCTCCACACTCCTGCTTAATACAGTTTCGACATGGAATTCAAATTATATTTGACTTTGTTGGATGATGTCTTTGGTGTTCAGGAGACCAGTAATGGATTAAAGATAAAGATGACATAAGAACAATGCATTTGGAGGCTAAATGACCTAGCAGATTACAGTTTTCAGGAGGTACTTAAACCAAGCCTGAAAATGGACTTAAACATCTTAGGATGATGCATACAAATGGCATTGCTGAGCAAGAGATGTGAACTGGTGTTTCCTTATCTTCTTGGTACTAGCAAGGCCTCACCTGAAGTGTGGTGTCTGGCACTACACACAAAGATGGCTTCCAAAAAGATGAGCACCATAGAAAGCGACAGGAATGATCAAGGTCTAGAAAATCTCACCAACAGGCAAAGGAATAAAGACATGAGGCTGCAAACTTCTGTGGAAGAGAAGTTGAAGGGGAAAATACATAAGAGTTCCCAAGTACATAAAAGGGACCTGAAAAAGGGAGGGAATAAATAAGTCTTTGTTGTTTGTGAAGAGAAGAAATAACTGCTAAATTGCCCAAGAATAATCCTATTTGATAGAAACAACTGGTTTTTTAGGGTAGAATAATCTCTCGGGCAGGTTGCAGGAGAGGCTGACAGTGTCCATCACAGGCGGATATGCTCCTGCAGAGGGCTGGAGGGACTGGCTGAGTGACCTCTTGCCCAGCCACTCTGATTTCATAGAATATCTCAGTTTGGAAGAGACTCATAAGGATCATCAAGTCCAATTCCCTGCTCCTCGCAGGACTACCTAAAACTAAACCATACAACTAAGAACATCATCCAGATGCTCCTTGAGATCTGTCAGCCTTGGTGCCATGACCACTTCCCTGGAGAGCCTGTTCCAATGACCACCCTCTCAGTGAAGAGCCTTTTCCTAATGTCCCATCTGAACTTCCCCGATGCAGCTTCATTCCTTTTCCTCTTGTCCTATCGCTGGTCACCAGAGGAGATCAGCACCTCCTCCACTGCCCCTCTTTGAGGAGGTTGTAGACTGCGATGAGGGCACCCCTCAGCCTTCTCTTCTCCAAGCTGAACAAACCAATCGACACGGTTGGCCCTCTTGGCTGCCAGGGCACACTGTTGACTCATATTCAACTTGCCATCAACCCAAACTCCCAGATCTCTTTCTGCAGGGCTGCTTTCCAGCCTCTCGACACCCAGTTTGTACATATAACCAGGATTACCCCCTCCCAGACGCAGAATGCGGCACTTGCTCTTGTTAAATTTCATACAGTTGGCTCTTCTAGCTTGAGCTCTTATATGTTTGGCTGCCCTTGTGTGCAGCCTCCATCTGAGCTTGGAAAGGCTGATTACCCTCTTCCAGCGTGCTCTCAGTCCCTGCTGGCACGTTCAGTTATGCTAACAAGATAAATTAGTATTAGAAATGGGCCCAAGTTGCAACGATCCAAGTTATGGTGTGAAACAGTGGATTGGGACATTGGGTATGTGAGGGCTTGGGCAGTTGGTACGAACCTGTTGTGGAGAAAGAGTCCCGGACACACATTAAGCTGGGCGTAGGGATGTGAATGTTGGGTAAACTCAGACTTGGGAAAATCAGTTCACGGTTTCTGTTAATCCGAGGTATTATTCCAACACAAGAGCCATCCTGCAGGCATAAGGGAGTACTGGGACTCATTCAGGTCCTATGAAAGCATGGCACGCTCTAGTTTGCCCAGGAGTTTCCATCATCCTAAAGATCTGTAATGTACAATTTTTGCCCTTGAAATCTGCCCCTGGTGTTTCATGAGTCTCCAGAGATATCTCATGCCCAGAAGAAGCAATTACCAACTACTCTGCTGCTTTGTTTTTCTTCTTTTTCTTTTTTTTTTTTGTCCAGAGGAAAGTTAATTACACCCCAGCGTACTGTCATATAAAATGACCTAAATTAAGTGCAACAACCTTTGGGGAAAAAAATAATGGAGCCATAATGCAAATGGAGGAAACTCTGCTCTTGAGCAAAACAAGAGGGATTTGTCTCACCGGCATGTTGACATCAAAAGCGTCCCCAGAAGCCACCTGATCCTAAAGTAGAAAGTACTAGCTAAGGAGTGAAGTTAAGTGAGATGATCCCCACCTGTGGTGCTAACGCCAGAGTAATTTCCCATGTTTTCTAGCTGCATTCTCCAGGGTCGGAGAACTCTTGGGCAATCAAGAGGAAGAGTTATGCATGAACCCTTCAAGAAGCCGTGTACCTCTGAGACCTTATCTCACACCAAGCTGGACTGAAATAGGCTGCTAGGTTTTACTGTCACAAAAATACATGCGCATATGTGCACGTGTACAGCATAATGCATAGTATTATGTCCCAAAGAAGACAAGCTAATAATTATTGCATCAGGTGATAAAGGAATTTGAAGAGTCAACTTTATTTTGCCACTGCTGTTTGGCCATAAAGTTAGAGGGTGTATTTCACATGAAGTGTGAATTCATAATTCTGAACAAGAGTCACGTAAAGTTCACATCCGTTCTATGAGATGCCGTAGAAATAGCAAGTTCCTCCCAGTGTACCAGAGTGATCACCCTTCTACAAAGCAAGCAAGCCCAGTGAGGCCACAAAATAAGGCCTATTGTGGATCTCAGTTATATTTTTTTAATTTAAAGGTCTTAATTGCAAGTGAAGAACAACCAGTAAATCAAGCAGCTTTGGAAATGTATGTGGGTTTTCATATAGGGCAGTATGGACCTGTTTTGAGGTAAGGACCACTCCCCCGGGACATGCTGGAGATGGTCAGGAAGAGCACGTGCAACTGAGGCTGTCCACGGCTTTGCCCAGGAAATGCTCAGGACTCTGCAAGTTGAGAAGATTTGGTTGCAGGTGATTTGTCTCTGTGGAAGAAACTGCTTTACCCAAGGTGCTTCCAGCTACCTTGGAAGAGCAGGGAGCTGCGCTAGGACTTGGCAGAAGCCGTGTGGTGGGGAGCATAGGGTTGCTGCCATCACGATGTGCAGGTAATGGAGGCTCTCATAAGTACGAAGGAGACACATTTGAGGCCATTTCTGTGATTGGCACTGTACTCACCACAGTGCCTCGTTTGTACAACTCTGTTCCTTGTCCTCCTGCCCTGATGGATTTGGTGAAAACATGCCATTTTCTACAGTCACTGCCTGTGTGAGCACAACCTGCTTCTGTCACTGCTTATCACTTCTGCTAATAATTTATATCATACCATGTCTTCCTGATACTGAACATCGGCTCACACCCTATGAGAAAGAATACAGACAGTGCTATGTCTTATGGTGCTCCATTAAAGAGGCTGGCATACTTTAAGATACAACATTAATTTTTCTGCAAACAGAACATAAAGGCAGAATAAAATTACACCTTGTGCAGCTGGGAGGAGCTGCCCTTCAGTCAAGCTGCCCTGTGTCAAGGTTTTGCTTGTTTCGGTTGGAAGGGACCTACAACTAGTATTTAGTCCAACCGCCCAAACACTTCAAGGCTGACCAAAAGTTAAAGCATGTTATTAAGGGCACTGTCCAAATGCCCCTTAAACACTGATAGGCTTGGGGCATGGACCACCTCGCCCAGAAGTGTGTTCCAGTGGTTGAGCACCCTCTCAGTGAATAAATGTTTCCTAATATCCAGTCTAAACCTCCCATGATGTGGCTTGGAGCCATTTCTATGAGTCCTATCACTGGATCTCAGGGAGAAGAGCTCAGCACCTCCCTCCCCGCTTCCCCTCCTCAGGAGGCTGTCGAGCACAATGAAGTCACCCCTCAGCCTCCTCTTCTCCAAACTAGACAAGCCCAGAGCCTTTAGCTGCTCCTCATAGGACATTCCTTCCAGCCCTTCCACCAGCTTTGTTGCCCTCCTCTGGATGCATTGAAGGACCTTTACATCCTTCTTGAATGCTGGGGCCCAGAACTGCACACAGCACTCAAGGTGAGGCCACACCAACGCTGAATGCAGTGGGATAATCCCCTCTCTTGACCAGCTGAGCTGGTCATGCAGTGTTTGATGCACCCCAGGACAGTTTGTCCTCTTGGTTGCCAGGGCACATTGCTGGCTCCTGTTGAGCCTGGAGCTGACCAGCATCCCCAGATCCCTTTCTGCAGGGCTGATCTACAACCCCTCCTCTCCCAGTTTATACTTGTGCCCAGCATTACTCTGTCCTAGGTGCAGAATCCAGCATTTTGACTTGTTAAATTAATCATACCCCAATGCTTCAATCTACCTAGATCCCTCTGCAAGGCCCCTTGTCCCTCAGCCCAGTTTGGTATCATCAGCAAACTTGCTAATAGTGCATTCAACTCCTGCATCCAGATAACTGATAAATGTGTTGAACAGGACTGGCCCTAGAATTGAACCCTGAGGAAGACCAGTGGTGACCAGGCACCAGCCAGATGTAGCCCTGTTCACTACAACCCTTGGAGCTCTGCCCTTCAGCCAGTTCCTCACCCAGAACACCATGAACCTGCTCATCTCCCAGTTGGACAACTTGCCCAGAAGGATGCTGAGAGGGACAGGATCCAAAGCCTTACTAAAATCCAGAAAAACAGCATCCACCACCTTCCCTTCATCCATGAGGATATCAAATCAGTTAAACAGGACTTTCCCTTTACAAACCCATGTTGACTGTGCCTGATGACTGCATAATTTTTAAATGCCTCTCAATAGCACTCACATCTTCTCCACAATTTTTCCAGGAACTGAGGTTAGACTCCAGAGCTGTAGTTCCCTGGATCTTCCCTCACACCCTTCCAGTAAATAGGAATAACAGCCGGCTTCCAGTCAGCATAGACCTCCCCAGACCTTTGGTAGAAGATCGAGAAGGGTCCTGCCATAATATCCACCAGCTCCTTCAGTATTCTGGGGTGAATCCCATGAGGCCCCAGCGACTTGTGAACATTCAGCTCCTACAGCTGGTCCCTGACAATTTCAGCATCCACAAATGGAAAGTCACTGTTCCCACGCTCATGGTCCTCCAACTCAGGGGACCAGCAGCCCAAGGTCTATCAGTATTATTAAAGGCTGGGGCAAAAAAAAGCATTGAATGCCTCTGCTTTTTCCCTCATCCCTGTTAGTCAGATGGCCACCTTCAACCAGTATCCGCCCAATGTTTTTTTTAGACCACCTCTTGCTATTAAAGTACTTAAAAGAGGCCTTTGTGTTATCTGACACAACACTGGCCAGTTTCAACTCTGAGCTGTGGCCTTTTGTGTCTTCTCACTGGATAAACAAACCACAGCTCTGTATTCCTCCTGCAAAGCCTGACCTCGCTTCCAGAGACCCTATAACTTATTTCTCCATTCTATGAAAAAGGAACAGGGAGCAGGACAGAGGCATAGAAAGAGGAGACAGGAGACAGCCAGCTGGCCAGGGGATATAGTGCAAAACAGTGGGACAGGGAATGGCATAGAGAGAGAAAGACAGAAAGGATTGGGTTTTCCCTCAGCTCCTCTGATATAGGGGAATTAAGATTGAATTCAGAGCAGGAACATAGGGCTCACAAGGTCCTTCCTCAAATCCAAAAGGAACAGACACCAGAAGGCTGCCCTGACTCCCACATCTGCAGCTAGTGCTCTGTTCCACAATGAGGGAAAGGTCTGACAAAACATCCAGGGGTGGGTTAGAAGGGCAATGTAGGAAAGTGGAGCCTCCCATTTCTCCTGCCCTGCCTATCTAGTTAGGATGCACTGAATTAAAAGTCTGTGTGTGTAGGTGGCAAAGCAGAAAGACTTAGCACTGGGGCAGTGGGTCATCGTCATCTTCTCTTTCCCACGTGAATCCACCTCTCCCTGCCTTGGTTTTCCCTGCTTCCCCATCATCCCTGCTTTGTCCTAGAAATGACTCTGGACCCTCAGACAGCTGACCCCAACCTGGTGCATTCAGAGAGCCTCACGGGTATCTATTTTACCATCACCCCCTAGGAGCTGCCATAGAGCTCCTGGCATTTCACTGCCTACCCCTGCACATGGGGATCATCCGTCTGTGCCTCCAGCCACCACTGCTGCGAGGTTGAAGCAGGGACAAAACCCACTGGGCTGTGGGTGTCTGCTGTCAGTCACGCAGCCGCCAGGCAGAGTGCCCCATACAGGGCTTCTGGACAGTGCAGCTGTGGCACAAAAAACACGGCCACGACCACCCCCTCTACCCCACCGCTGCTCATGGCCAAAGCCATGCAGGCTGGGGTCTTCCTCAGCTACGAATTTAGGAAAGTCTCCTTTTCTAAACATGACGAGTTGCTCACACATCTACACTCCTGAAGTTGTCTTTGCTGAACTCGTCTGTCCCCTGTTCCATCCAGGCATACGCATGGGCCACATTAACGCTGACCTACTCGGCACACATCAGCCCTCACACAGGTGCTCACGGCTGATCGCTACTCTCCTGTCCAACAGGTACGATACCAAACATCCAAAAAGCTAGTGAGGTCTAAAAGGGAAATGCTTCCTGAACAAGCCTGATTCCATAGTCCCAGGGTGAGCAACCAGAACCTTTAGATTTACAAGGAAACTGAGCACAGCTGCTCCTTCCCCATCCCTGCAGTGATTTCTGGGACCCTGCAGAGTGGTTAACTGACCTCAGAAGCAGAATGGTGCTCCAGCCTAGACCGAGTTTTCTGTGTGCATTTCTTGAAGTGCAGGCTGTCACTTTGTCCACATTGATGCATGTCTTGTGATGTGTCAGATGGCTTTGGAATAAATGGCTTTTTTTTTTTTGAAAAATGGTTTCCACCATCATAGTTCAGGAATCACAGGAAACCCCATACAAACATCTGCTGCTCATAATATGCAAATAACCCCTATTTGGCAGTAGAGGACTTCTGAGCTTTTCACCCAGTTGGCAGAAACGTGACTAAGTATTCTGTACTTTTTATGGAGCAGGAAGTATGGGCCAGAAAAAGATACCTTGGGTCATCTTGCCTGCCATTAAAATTTTGTTTTTAGAAAGCTGAGTCCCAACCTTACTGTAGGCCAGGACATTGAACTCTGTAGGAAGCTCTGTAGCATTACAGCAACATGGGTGGCCTTACCAACTTCTTAATGCTTGACTTTGAAATGTAAGTGGTCTTGGGTGGACTTACATGCATTTTCTTAAGTTGGTGAAATATAACTAAGAAAAAGGAAGCCACAGAAAATCCAGAATATATTACCATAGAGAAAAGCTCCTTGGTCATCACAGCTGGCTTTTGAACCCATTGTCAACATGGCTGATGCTTAAATTATTTCCACTGGTTTAATATTAAGAATGTGCATTTGCTACCACTAAGATCAAGTTCCTGCAGGGAAGTCATTAGCTTATCCTTTATACCAAGACAGCAACCACAAAAAAAAGGCACTAAGACATCCTTGACATCTGGTTTCAGTAGGGAGTAGTGTGCAAAGTCACCTCAGTTATTTAACACCGGGCACAACAGCTGGAATGAGATGCCACAGGGCTTTAACACAGCCCGAGGTCCATCTCAAGCTGTAAGAGTTTATCATCCCAACACAGAACCTCATAGCTAAGATATATACAGATTTATAGCCACAACACACAGAGGAGACTGCACAACGCTCACTCTCTCTGCACATCCATTTCCACCTTTTTATTGGCCACACCTTCATTTTTTGGCTGGAATGAAGCACTGTTCTTAGTTATGGGCTCATGCAGACCTAAGGCACGCTCTGTAAGCCTTCCTTCAGTCTGCCAACACTGAGAAAAGGCAGGGCGTGCCTGTGCAGTGGTCACAAAGCCCATGTCTGCGAAGCCTCCCTCTCCCCTGCTGGCCATAGTCTTAGAAAGCTATCTAATCTATGGAGGTCAGCATAGTTGACAGCTCTAGTTTATGGGAGTTGATTTGGCAGACTGATTTTGAGATACATGGTGCAAACTATGGCCAGGTTGTGCCTGCTGGCATTGCAGGTCTTGCAGCTGGATTCTTGGCACGCTGGTTGAAAACACACCCAGACTGATGACCTTAAATGATGGCAAAGGAGCCTTCCTTCAAGACAACCTCCCACAAGGGATGTGCTTATGTTTTCCGCAGGAGCAATGTGGTCAATAAGAGGCACCAGTCCTATAAACTGCTTTAGTACAGAAGAATGTATATCCAAGTGTGCCTACAGTACAAATTCTCAGCACTTATGCTCTAAGATATGCAACCAACACCTGTGTCTAAGGCTGAGGCCTTCATCTAAGCTGCTTCTGTGCTCAGTGGAGAAAAACATTACCAGCTGAAGTCATCTCCTCCTGTGACAGTGACCTAAAGCTGAAGTTAGAGAAGATCATACTGCAGTGACTATCCAGTCGCTAAGGCTCCAGAGGGCAGCAGCAACTGAGATATTCTTGTCTTGTTACAGCAGTTCTTACCTGGCTGATCACTCTTCTTAGGGCACATTTTATTTCTTTGTTCCTCAGACTGTAGATTATGGGGTTTAGCAGAGGAGTGAGGATTCCATAGAGCATAGAAACTATCCTATCCTGATCAGGTGAGTAGGTGGAGGAAGGCCGTACATACGTGCAAATGGTGGTCCCATAGAAAAGGCATACTACTGTCAAGTGAGAACCACAGGTGGAGAAGGCTTTGTGCCTGCTCTCGGAGGTGCTCGTGTACAGGATAGCCAAGAGGATATAGATATACGAGATCAGAGTGACCACAAAGGCGCTGCTTCCGAGGACCCCAGCAACGGTGAGAATTACCAGTTCCCTACTGTAATGAGGCGAGCAGGAGAGGGCCAGCATAGGAGGAATATCACAGTAATATTGGTGAACTTCATTAGAATCGCAAAAAAAGAGCGTAAAAATCAAAGATGTGTGCAACAGAGAATTAAAAAATCCTACTACCCAGGTGCCAAAGGCTAGGTGAGCACACAGCTTCATATTCATAATATTCATGTACTGCAGCGGGTGACATATTGCAACATAACGGTCATATGCCATCACAGCCAAGAGAAAAATCTCTGTGCCTACAACATCAATGAGGAAGAACAGCTGGAGCATGCAGCCGGTGAATGAAATCACCTTGTTCTCAAGCAACAAGGCCCCCAGCATCTTCGGCACAGTGACAGTGGGACATAAGATATCCAGTAAGGATAAGTTGCTAAGGAAGAAGTACATGGGGTTGTGCAGACGAGTGTCTGTGCTAGTGACAACAAGGATTGCGATGTTGCCTGCCATGGTGGCCAAATAAATGATCAACACCAGCACAAGGAGAAGAAAACGGACTTCTGGAGCATCCGAAAGGCCTACGAGAACAAATTCAGATACCATTGATAGGTTGGCCCTCTGCATCTTATCTTTCCTTGTGGAAATGATTGCAGAGGTTTACCTGGAAGAAAGAAGAAGTAACAGTCAAAATTGCATCTCCCTGCTAAAGAGCGAGATTATTCTGGTCTGTTTTGCAGTTCAAAAACGTTTGCATTGCCACCCTGAAAGTCTAAATTTTACTCACATATACCTAATGTAAAAAGCAAAATATAGGTACTAAGCTTAACAGTGATTAAGCAAGAATTTAGTTCTTGCAATCTATCTTCTCAGACTGAAAAGCTGAAAAAGTTGAAGACAAAGATACCTCCTCTGTGGTGGATAGCTTGGTCAGACACAACCCCGAGCAACCTGACTGGGCTTTGAAGGTAGCTGTGCTCTGAGCAAGGAGGGTGGAGTACAGATCTCTAGAAATCCTTTCAGCACAAATTATTTAGTGATATCACCACCAAAGGGGTCTAGATTACTAGCTGAAGCTAAAGACCTATTTTCTGAGTGAGTAATGCTATCTCAGAAGAATTAAATCCCTGGTATTCAACAGACAGGTAGCATACCCAGATGCATTTGGGTTTTTTCAGCTTCACCCAGTGTATATCACACATATCACAAAAGGAGATATGAGCTAGTATCCAATTAAAGACCTCCCTCTTTTCTATAAGTTTTACCCTATAGACTTCCATAACAGATTTACATAGTAGCCCTGTAAAGAGATAAAGCAAAGTTCAACACAAGCACCTCCTTATTTGCAGACTAGGGCATGGTTATGAGATGGCGTGAATATTATAACACATTGTCATCTGTAAGAGATGCAGAGAATAAATTAAATAGGTGACTATGACATCCCATCTGAGAGAGGCTCATCTATTGTCTTGTGTTCTCACAGAAGCTTGCTTCCAGCTTGAAAAGGACCAAAATCAGAGCTTAATCTACCCATAAGAAATATTTTAGTCAGCAGAAATAAGACACATGGTGCTTTAAATCACAGCATCACTTGTTCTTAAAATAGGGAACTTATTCTGGTGAAATACAACAGAAATTTAACACAGAAATACTCACTGCTACAAAGAATTAATTACTGGTACTATAGCATCATCTGTATCTCCAGGAAACAGGACTATCCTTTTTCTTCTTTCTAAATTTAATTAGAATATCTACATATGACAGAAGAATGATTTCACTGTAGACTCAGGAGCACCAATCTATTGAGGAAGTGATGGGTCCAGATTTAGCAGCATAGGAGTATTCAGACAGACATCTGCAAGCACAGGCAAAAATGCTGGCTTGACTGCAAGGGTAAGCCCTTTTCTTTAATGAGCTTTTATAAACACGTGAAGATGTATCTGGGGAGGGTGTCTCTGAAGGTTTTTGGATGTTACCTTCATTGCATATGTGAGGCTTTTTCGGAATATTGACAAAGGGGACTAGAAATGTGATAAACTATTTCTTCAGCCCAAATCATTTGATTTGTGAGACTTTCATGTTGTAGAACCTTTTTTAAGGGCTGTGGTTTGATATTTGATATTTGAGTGTACTCCCAGCTGACCTCAGGTGCCATTCTGGTTACTGAAGTTTTACATCTCGCTCGAGTCCAGTGTTCTAATTTCTTTAAAATAAACTACAGCCTTAAAATTACTTGATCAAATTGTTTTCAAACCAATTTGTCTTGCTCTGGAGCCTGAAGTCTATTGTTTACACATATGGGACAAAAATAAATTTGGCAACAGCTAGTCTGCAAAAGAACATGCCTTAGATGAGGGTGGTGGTGACAGTGTCTTTACAGGGTAGAGAGCAGAACCCAAGTGACTGCTGTGGAGCCATTATACTGGTGTTGCACAGCATCATGTGCCAGTGTAAATGCCTTCTGTGATGATTTTATGGGTAATCTCTGATTCTTGTACAAAAGCAATCTTTCCATTTTGTATAGCCCTTACAGAAATGACAGAAGACAAACCACTTGTGCTTGAAGCAGCTGTGTACCCTGGAAAAGGAAGGAATTTAAGTTGCCAACAGTACTTTGAAGAGCTAACAAAAATTCCCCTCTGGTTCTAGAAAGCATTCATGCATTATGCATTCATTTATGGGAGCGCCACTTTCCATCTGATGTAGAGGAATAGGAACAGACCTGTTCCTATTCCAGTATTAGCTGCCCATAACTTCTGCGCTGTTAACATGAATGATACTGCTTGTCAATCATTCTTACAGCCCATTTGCAGCGTGCAACTCTTACAAAATTAAGACTTCTGCGTATATGTTGGAAGATAAGTTGGAGTTCCCCAAGGGTTACAAAGGACAGGCCTATCCTGCCGTGGCTGTATGGACCTGTGGCTGGAATAAATCCATGGGGTCCAGATCTTTGTGTGTACTGCAGCTAGCCCTAGGACCATCAGGCGTCATACATGATGTTCTGCAACAAAGAATGGAGCCAACCATTTTGTAATAAACCCAGATGCCAGAACGAGATACAATAAAGAGATCAAGCTCATCCATAGCTTTGAGAACTGGGACTGCACCCCTCCGTCTTCCCAAACTGGCTTCGTGCCCCTTCCACTGACTGACAGTTACCCATCTTTTCGCTGAACATCCACAAGAGGGCAATACCTCACGCGAAATCTCTATGTGGTACAAGGCTTCAAAAGACAGTGCTGTACTAATAGTCAAGAGAAGATGTGCTAATGCTGGCCATGGAAAGGGGCCTCCTACTATTTGCTTTCAGTATTTTTAATCTGAGACATTATATCTAAAGCCCGGTGCTGATAATCCCAGAATCCCAGGTGGGAAGGGACCTCAGGGACCGTCTAGTCCAACCTTTCTGGGAAAAGCACAGTCTAGACAAGATGGCCCAGCACTCCGTTCAGATGACTCTTAAAGGTGTCCAATGTGGCCAAGTCAACCACTTCCCTGGGGAGATTATAATCCAACCTCAGTACAACACAAGGCCTGACATTCTGCTAAACTATTCATTGCTAGCTGCCAGCGTGGTATACGTGTGGTAGGTAGTTCTCTCACCAAAATGCAAACTTCTGAACAGTGGTGGTGTGGGAAGGTGTGCGGGTATAAACACATTCAAGGGGAGATTTGCGTCCTAAATCTTAAATGCTTCTTTCAGGGCGGGATGCTTTGGCCCCATCAAGGTGGCTGTCACCCAGGACTATGGGGAGCCCGTTGGGCTGCTGGATCGACTCTACATCCAGTGCTCAGTCTTGTACTTGCAGGCATATTCTGAGCTGCATTATTAGAAGTAGAAACACAGGACGGTATATGAGATGCTTTTAGCCTAACGTAATCAGGCTTTCCATTTAACAATGTTATTTGTGACATTGTTAGCCCAACACTACAAAGGTCCAACCCCCAGGATTATAACACCTGACCTATACATGCCACATGCAAACACAGCCTTCAAGCTATCATGAAAATTGACAGTTACCAAATACTTCCTCAACTGCATCTGTCACACCGTTATTTTAATCGGTTTTATTTACCATATGCTTGCCGAGGCCTAGTGAATTCTACATTAAAAAATGCTTCATAGGAATATCTTTACTAGCCTCTGCATACACTAGATACTGAAATATTAAGTCCACAGGCAGTAATTGTAGCCATCCTGAAACATTGCTTAGGAAAAAAATCAGGCCTTAAGCACAAATGCCTGCAGACATGACATATTGCTAGTAGAAAGGGTATTCTGCCTCAAGGCAAAATATAAAAAACCTAAATTTCCCAGGTAGTGTTCCTCATCTAATACCTCAAAGCAGTCTGGAGATACTCAGATGGTATAAATGTTCCCATACCCCTAAGCTACTAGTATATGTAGTACAGTGGAAACTCATTATGTATGTTATTCACCCAAAGAGCTCAGTCACCCAAAGTCACTTGCTACAACTCAGTTTGCTCATTTTGCCATGGCCTCCACAAGAAATCCATAGCTGAGGATGCACACTTTAAAGTTACAGCCCTTACATTATATTTTACAATAAAACCGTCATTTCCCCCCCCCAAAAAAAAACCTGAACAAAACCCCAAAACAAATCCAAAACTACAAAAAAAATCTCAGCAACCTATTTGCAGAACACAGACCTGCACCAGGTGATGATATGCTGGATTAGAGCTATCCCAGGCCTGCCAGTCCCTGCCAGTTTAAACCAGAAGTATTGACCACATCTGAATTCGGAGAGACAGCATAGGGGCAGCTGGTGGGGAGGGGCTTTGTTGCCCACCCCTCCTGCCATGCCAGGACCATCCCCAGCGTAACACAACCACGATGATTTGTTTTTGACCAATTGTGGGATTACCAAGCTTTGTCAAGTCTTGAGCTCTCCAGCTAGGAACGCTTATTGGGAGCCGAAACCAATTACAGACTTGGCTGCTGAAAGTGCTCCTTTCTCCCTAATGACCATTTGTGTTTCAGACACAGGGATAAGTTTGAGATAATTCTGCTGTCTTCATGCTTAACAAGGTAATAATCCCACACAGCAACTCGCACTGCAGATGGGTTCTGTACTCACTGTCAGATTCCCCGACAATGTCCTCTCTAAAATTAAATTTGGAATTTTACTTAAAATTTTGTCCCCTATTCACCAGCTTCTGGCAAGAAGGAGCAGCCAGAAGAGGTCTGCAGAGCTGGAGCCCTGGGCCAGCTCTGGATTAGCCTTATCTTGGCCAAGAACCATTTCCAAGTTTAGTTTTTGCTGTGAAGACCAAATTCATTAGTCTGCAATGTGCCACTGGACAGAAGGGAGAGATTTGAAGCCAGCCCAATCCAAGCAGTTTTAAAGCTGTGCCCCCCAAACAGCATAGTGCTGATAGCTCTGCTTGACCCATACTCTTCAAATAAAATTGATTAGACCAGGGTCCCTTTAGTTATCTTGGGATTTAACAAAAGCATCGTAGATATCCTGCCAGTTTTCAAATTACATTTTTCTCCTTTGAGGCAGTCTTTCACTGCCCTCTAGATTAGGGCAATAATCAAACCTGAGCATAAGCTTAGAGAGCTGCTAATTTCCAGGAGAGAAAGAACTTGAGATTTTAATGACGCACAGTGGAGCCAATTTATACGTACTTATAAACTCACCTGCCAAGTTGCATCACTGCAATTTGTCAGGCACCAACTTTTTAACAGCATCTACTGAGGCCTTATTAAAATCACCCCAATCCATTTCCTGGAGAGACAAATCAATTATATTAAACTGCTTGTCTTGAGACACAGGCCTCTGTAAAACATATGGAATTTGCATTTGGTTTCCCTGTCAAAATCAGAGTGACTATTTCAAATCAATACATGCAGTGATCTGCATAGTGTTTCCTCATAGAAAAGCAAAGAAAATAGCAGGCACTCCCCCTAGAACATGTGGAATTAAAAAAAAAATAGTAGGAAAATACAGTTTTGCGATTACAGCCAGAACTGGTAAAGAAACAGCTGAAATTCAGCACTGGTTCTGATGGGGACTTTATCATCAGACAAAGATTGTTAGTCATCTACTAATAGTTATCAGCCTGGCACGCCTGTTTTGCAGTCATCCCCTCCTGCCTCCCCAGCACAAACATTTCTTCTTAATGAGACATACCGTAATGCTGAGAGAAAAAAATGGCAATTGAGAAATTGTGTTGAACTGTCACAGACTATGAAACAGATTGCATCATATGACACAAGTTTTCTCAACAAAACAGTTGAGGTGTGACAGTATACATCCCACAGGAGGCCCAGACCCCACAGCTTCCACAAACAGCAAGGTCCTTACTAGTTTTAAGATCCATGGGTTTTGCCCCGCAGCCTCGTGCCATGGAGCGTGACTGAGAGGCAAGACTGAGTCCTGAATTCTCAATGGTCTCAGATATCAAAACTAAAACAAAGACTGAAACACTGTCAAAAAAAGTAGTCACTCAGCTTGGACACACGCTTTTCAAAAATCCACCCACTCGGCACCCAAAGGGTCTCTCATTGTGCCCAGCACATTAATCCTGCCCACTTTTGGACTCTCTTTGTCACCCCTTCTGGTGTGTTAGAGCAGACAGGTTGCCTTGGACAGCAGATTACCGATGGCAGCAAAATGGCCACGACCCCAACACAGCAGGATCCCAGTAAAGGCAGTGGGTGGCAGAGGAAGGTGGTTACTGAAGGGATGGGGAGGGGAAGGAAGAGCCCCCTCCAAAAACTGGCAATTGTGTCCTGTCTCCTTGGTAGTGAGCAGTACATTTCAGCTCTTCAGGCCTGTCTCTTAACACAAGTTACAGAGTTACTACATCATTGAGCTTGGAAGGGACCTCTTGACAACATCCAGTCCAACACACCTTCTCAAGTAGGATCAGCTATAGCAGGCTGTCCAGGACTGTGTCCAGCCAGGCTTTGAATATCTTCAAGGACGGCAACTCCACAGCCTCTCTGGGCAACCTCTTCCAGTATTTGACCACCCTCAAGATGCTCCTTCACGCCACTCTCCTTTCAGGTTGGCAGCCAAAGGTAACTGTTGAGAAGCCTGTCAGCCAACCCCTGCAGCTCTGCCAGCACAGCTCACATCTCAAACCCTGCCCCACAAGCACCCCATAGCTCAATCAAGGCTCCCAAATCCTCGTTTCCTCTGTCATTTTCCCTACTATATCAATGACCAAGGGCATCTCCATCCCACGTCCCAACATGTACCAACCCACAGACACAAATGAAGGCTGCTAATTAGATACTTGGAAATGCGGAGTTCAGTCTCCTGTTCCAAAAAGACCTTTGGCACCCCACTATATTCACACAACAACAGACCACACAGAGACACCACTTGACCCCACCAGTGAACATCATCTCTGCCTTATTATATTGCAATGCTCTTCAGAGCCAAGGAATACCTGAGTGTTGGTGTGAGGCCAGCTCCAGAGCCTGGAGGTGAGGGAACCTACATGTCTGGGTGGCTGAAGCAGCTGCAGCCAACACCAGTGCAGTCTGTGGAGTATGTGCCAAGACAGGGCTGAACGGGCAGAGCGAGAGACTCAGTTGAGGAAGGCTCTGGGCTGTTTGGGGAAGAACGCAAACCACAGTGGTGGGGTGGGTTTGGCTGTGTGGGGAGGATCCTGGCCTGGGATGGAGAACAGGTAGAGGAAGGGAAAGGGGGAGTAAAGAGAGGCTGAGAACACAGGGGAGGAGAAGGCACAAGCCTGATTAAGTGAGTCCCCAAAGAGAGCAAGATGTGGAGCTGAGGGCAGGTTGTGGTCAAGCAGCTGGAGGATGGCCCGGCCTCTGCAGGCACCCAGTGCTAGCAATGGCACAAAGCACTACCCCAACCTGGCATTAGGGCGTACCTCGTTTCAGGCAATAACAGTGAGGTGATCAGAAATTGCCAGGATAAATTCATCTGCATGTGCTTGGTTTGCAGAGGGACAGTTCTGCTCCTAGACTCACCACCATTGCAATCCTGTGCCTTCTTTCTAAAGTCCAGCTGAGCCACTTCAGTTTTACAGCACTGCCACCTCTGCTATTTCAGTCTGCCCTCAGCTCCATGCGGATACATGGGGATGTCTTTCCCATAAGCTGTTGCTGGGAAATAATTACATTCCCAATTATTTTCAGTTGATAAATCTCACATGCTTGAAGATCAGCATGACAGGCATAGGCACAGAATTATTTATAGATCAACCACTTAAATTTCACTTCCCCCCCCCTTTTGCATTTGCCATGGTTCTTCCTCTTAAAAAACATTCCTGGATTTACTGCTACTACTGTAGCATCCAGTGGCAAGTTCAGCACAAAACAATACTAGCACTGAGAAACAATTTAGAGGGGATACACCAAGTTTCTATGTCTTTGAGGAGGCCAATGAACACTTTGCAGGCCAATTTCACTGTGAGGATACAAGTAATAGGGGCTGATGCTACAGCAGAAAAGCTTAAAACTAATTAAATAGTCCATAAATATCTGAACCTGGATTTGTGAATAAGTTCATAAATAACAGTAAGTAACAGTGAAGATAGCTGGTTACACCCCTTCCACCTCTCTCAGCAGGAGAAGTATGTCTCCCATCCCAGCCTCCTCTGATCCCACTGCCCAACCGATTTCCTTACACCTGGAAAAGCACACAGGGTCTGCCCCATTCAAAAATCTACAGATCCTGAAGCAACAGTTTTAACTTAACAGAGGCTTCTAAAACCCACAGACTTCTCAAGATCCTGAATGATGATAGGAGCAATCTGGGTGTTGGGTTTTTTTTTAGTTACATAGACCTATTGCAGATCAGAAGACAGGTCCCTTAGCTGCCAAAGGAGCCTCTGCCAGTCTGCATTAGCTGCACGCAAGCAGCTGCAGCAGCATTCCTAGGGTACAGAGGCCCCCCCAAGCTGTGGGATACTTGGCCAAGGGCCGTCACTGTGACATTGCTCACTTACCCTCTGACCACAACACTCTACTAGCAGAAGCTCTGACCTTTTTGTGGAGACAGCTGCTGGTTACCTCAGCCATGAACTTACCCCAGCAACTTCTACAAGCTCTAACCTGTTGATGCCCCTGATTTATACCTGCTGAACAAGTGAAGCAAAGCAAATTATCATCAGCTGAATAACTGAGCCACAGGCTCTGATTAGACTTGCATTGATTTATAACAGCTGAAGACTTTTCCACCTGCTTCCCATAACTGTGCTTACACTGGTTTGAGGGTTTGGTTTACAGGCTTCAGTGGTGCAAAAGTTATTTTTACCACAAATGTTTAAACCTGGTATCTACAGTGGAGGTGTTGATACTCTACAACACAAGAAGTTCTGCAAAATTGACTGTAACTGAGTACTATTTAGCCCAGAGATTTTATGTGAGGTTGTGGTGATTCACCAGGGCTGGGAAATGGCACTGGAATAGGGCACGTTTAGCGCGATGCTGGGTGACCAGCCTCTGGGTGCTACGGGGCGATTTCCTCTAACCTACATGTTGGCTCCACGGTCTTCGCCAGAGCTACGCTCACTCATGTCAGCTGGAGACCTGGTTGTTTATCCACAGTTTAGGTACAGCGTTTTGCACCAGAGGAGACGTTTCTCCCAATGACTTCAGTGATCCTGATCTGTGAATATTTTAAACTATTTTTACTTCTTTTAAGCCAGCCGCCTAGCCAGTAGGCTGGCATGGTTTGATCCATTGTTACATTTTAGATTATGAAGTTTCAAAATGCCAGATAAGTTTGGGGAGTTGGTATCTCATTACATTGAAGCATTTGCCCCAGTAAGATAAAACATGGTTCATGCCTATTTTCCTGTCTGGTTTTATCTATTTAAAAATAGGCTGTTATTAAATATATGATCGTGTATGACTTCTAGAACATACATTCTGAAACGTCTAATAAAAACTTTTCTGTACTGAAATAATTCTAAATTACAAAAAATATACAGTTTTATTTTTCTCAATTGAAATTTACCCTAATTGACCCAGAGGACATTTTAATATTTCAATATTTCTCTCTAATACAAAGGAAGATTACAGAAGTAGGAATTCACCATTAAAAAGGAATATCATTTGCACAAAGGTGGCAGATATGTGGAAATCTGTCTTGACCAGGAGGATCAGTGACTCATCAATGCTTCTGATATTTCTCCTCTTTCTGCCAGTGTGGGAGTGAGGGGCTAATTTAAGACAGCGCTCTACCAGTGGGGAGAGAGAGAAAGTGGAAAGCTTCCCACTTCCTTGCAGCAATTCACCTGCTCAGAAAACACGGCACAAGTTTGTCCTCAGTCTGGTCTCCCCCACATATCCATCCTGGGGACATAGCAAATGGACAGGTATCCGTGTGCTTCTGAGCGACAAGGCTGAAAGTCTGGACGATCTGTGATGGAAAACTGTTAGTCTTCTGTGTTGTTATTGTCCAAGTCTCAAACTGGAATTAGATACTGCTGTGACAGCTACAAAAGACAGACACGTAGCTGGTGCTGCGGCCACTCAGCTCTCTCCGCACAGCATTTCCAGAGCTTTCCCTTGTGTCCTGGGCAGACAAAATATCTCATACCACCGCTGCAGCGCAGACCAAGTGTTTCAATGCAACTAAGATGCAGGAGATGTGGGATGCAAAAAAACTCGCTGAACAGTAACTAGGTTATCAGCTCTCTCTGTAGCAAAAGGCTATATACAAGCAGATCCAGAGGACAGTTTATGACCCCTAAGAAGAGTTTTTAAGAGGGATATGATTTTAAGAGAGATATGATATTTATCTTCTGAAAGGGTCTATTTCTTTCCTCTATTACCCTCTGGACAACAAGATTAGGTCAAGTCACATAATATTTAAATGGCTTAACTTCAGAAAGAATAATCCTACTTGTTTTATAGTCATGTTCATAGAATCATAGAATGGTTTAGGTTGGAAGGAACCTTAAAGATCATCTAGTTTAGCCCCCCTGCCACGAGCAGGGACACCTTCCACTAGACCAGGTTGCTCAAAGCCCCGCCCAACCTGGCCTTGAGCACTGCCAGGGATGGGGCAGCCACAGCTGCTCTGGGCAACCCGTTCCAGTGCCTCACCGCCCTCATAGTGAAGAATTTCTTCCTTATATCTAACCAGTTTGAAGCCATTGCCCCTTGTCCTATCACTACATGCCGTTGTAAAAAGTCCCTCTCCAGCTTTCTTGTAGGCCACCTTCAGGTACTGAAAGGCCGCAATAAGGTCTCCCCGGAGCCTTTTCTTCTCCAGGCTGAAGAATACCAGCTCTCTCAACCCATCTACATAGGAGAGGTGCTCCAGCCCTCAGATCATCTTTGTGGCCCTCCTCTGGACTTGTTCCAACAGGTCCATGCCCCTCTTATGTTGGGGGCCCCAGAGCTGGACGCAGGACTCCAGGTGAGGTCTCACAAGAGCAAAATAGAGGGGTAGATGACCTCCTTCGACCTGCAGGCCACCCTTCTTTTGATGCAGCCGAGTATACAGGTGGTTTTCTGGGCTGCAAGCGCACATTACCTGGTGATGTTCAGCTTCTATCAACAAACACCCCCAAGTCCTCCTCCTCAGGGCTGCTCTCAATCCATTCTCCATCCAGCCTGTATTTGTGCTTGGGATTGCCCCAGCCCCGGGCAGGACCTTGCACTTGGCCTTGTTGAACTTCGTGAGGTTCACATGGGCCCACCTCTCAAGCCTGTCAAGGTCCCTCTGGATGGCATCTCTTCCCAGAATGAGTTGTATACAGTCAGTAAGCCAGATGTTTCCAGATCCACAGCACAGCTGTGCCCAGGAGATGCATTCTTTATGATTCTTTAGTCTTCTTCCCAAAACACTGTTGCTGTCTCCTCAGTTATAATGCTGGATTGTGTCACTTCTTTCTCTAGATATTGTCCCTTGTATGATTTTACTAATTCACTTGTGAGAAAGGATTATGACTCTGTCTGAAAGGTTAAAAAAATTCACCTCCTTATATGTCTGAAGAAGATCCTACAAACAAAACTTCCACCATCTTTAACTCACCTGGAAACATCAGTATCAGTCTATGCATTTAGATACACTTGGCGTATGTGGCTCTGCCATCTGGCGGCAAAGCACAGTAATAGCATGTCAGAGGGGTAGAAAATTCTCGTATTGGATTTATTTCTTTGAAAATGATGATCCCACACAAGTGTTTAGAAAGTTTCCATTTTTCAACATTTATTTTTAATATTACCAGTTATATGTATATCTATAATGTGAAAAGCTTATATTTTTTACATACTTGACTTTGTGATATTTATTTTTAACTGCTGCTAGTCATTGATAATATATTATCTTGTGTAACGTTGTGTTGAACACTATACCTTTGCATCGTGTATCAGTGGGTGACAGCAAGACGTAAGACACACTCTGTTCAAACAGCTGAGCATGATTCTAGCTATAAGCTTCAACAACAAGCTGTCTCAAGTTACTCCAAATATGGATAAGCACTTTGATTTATCTCACCCAAACCTGCATGAGAAGAGACTCCACCTGATCTTATCAGTCTAAGCTTCCTTCATGGTAAAGAAACAAAAAGCACTTCTTGGACACTGTTCGTCTTTTCTTAGAATAGACGCATTCATAGCCTAGCATCCACAGATCTTCGTTGCTAACTAAAAAGATCAGAGGAGCAACACAAGTGAAGCTGATTAATTCTGAGATCACATACCTTACATCACAGACAGCTGAAGCGTAGAAATCAGAATCTCACACCTTGCCCTTCAAATTGGGGGATCCAAGGGACTGAACGTAAACATAACCCCATTACTCTCTCATGTATCCTGAAATATTGATTGTGTTAGGTATAGCCACGCTACCCTGTCGGGCGAAGGTAAGAAAGGTCTTTGATACATAATACCTACTAAGATAAATAAAAAGACTAATTCTTGCTTTCGGTGGCGGGGAATTCAGCAGTTACGCTGGTTAGTATGAAACTTGTGCTCTTCAGGTCTTAGAACTCAGTGGTGAAAGACCTGTTTCCCATTTCAGGTTCTTTAGGACGGATGGCCAATCGCTTTGTCATAGCTACTGTCCCGTTCTGCTAGAACAGCGGATTTCAACACAGGCAGAGTTGCTTGTTTGCCGAATTGGGAAATAACCCCGGCGTGCGTTTCAGCAGTTCTTGTACGACCCAAGCAGAAGCTGCTGTGTAACCGCTTGTAAAGTCTCTCTGGTAAGGACTGGGTTACTTGCCAGATTTCCCTGTAGACCTTTGATCTCCTGATGTCTGTACGTCCACATAAAAGGTCCATTGTTAACCTGATGCAAGCCTTTTTGGAGCTGCTTTTTATTTTTACAGTGCTGGGAGTTACCAAAACTGGAACAAGACTATTCTGGGATTCCTAGACTGTAATATTCTAGTTCCACATTGTCCTGAAATGACGTTCTGCTAAACTTCAGCCCAATTTTAAATATAAACTGACTTTATTATTTTGGATCATCCAGAAAATGCCTGTAAGAAGCAGTCCAAAACCCAAGAAGCCATCTAAAAACTAAGAGGCCTAAAGCCAGCCGCTGTGGACAGCAGGTTTTTTTCCACACACCTAATGGTTTCAAAGCTGAATTAGAGGAAATTTTTTTCTTTCACCAACAGTGTGGAAGGAGGAGTCACTCAGGCTCCAGAACTCCTTTCAAACCAGATTTTTGTGGTAACCGTAGGTAATATCTTAAGAAGGGATCTGAAATGTTTTTGAACAGGTTGTAATCACTTGCCGTGGCAGAGAAATGGCTGTGGTGATGGGAAGAGACCATCCATTTTTACGAGAAACAAAGGAACATCATGGAAAAAAACACAGAAAAGCAAAGGCAAGACAACAGGGGGTAAGAGATGCTGACAAAGATCACAGTTGTTTGGATCCTTCTGGTTTGTAGTTCAGGGAAACCAATTATCTATGCCTTAAAAATTTCTCCATCTTTCTTAATAAACACTAACAACGTTAGTGCAATTTTTATTGTGTAATGGTGGTTTATTCTTTCCAAGCAATGTTCAGAGGCTGCTCAACGCTTCCCACACATGCAGATCCAGTGCTCAAATAGTTGTTATTTAGACTCTACTATATTCTGCAGCATAAGTCCTTTTCCCTTAGAATTACATCCCAAACATCTGAGCTCTGCCCAAGCAAAACTTCTACTTCACTCACTGCATCACAAGGCTCACTGTAAAACGCTGTCACTCTGCCCTCAGGAGTCTGGTCCTCCTGACTTCTCTTTGAGGGTGCAGAGAAGGATGTTCTGATTGTCATCAGAAACTGCAATTATAATTGCAAAGCTATGTGAATAGTAAAAACCTCAAAAAGGTCTCATCTGTCCTGCAGCAGTGAAACATCCATAGGTGGACTAAGGGGACCTAAAGCCCACGAACCAGATAAGATCGCCAATGAAATCTACGCCTCTGAAGAAACCAAGGTCAGGTAAATGCCTTAACTGGAACTAAACATCCTTTGGATTTCAGATATTGCCCTACATGTTCCCATGCCCCCATCTGCCACCAGTCTGCAGGAAAGTAACTCCAGGTTTGCTGCAAACCCAGCTTGTCTCAGAAGGCTCTGCAGCGCTGCCACAATTTCCACATGGATGCCTTCACCTCGTTATTCCTCAGGGTATAGATGAGGGGGTTCATCACTGGGGACAAGACAGTGGAGATCACACAGATGTGCTTGTCAAAGGAGAAGGTAGAAAAGGGCCGGAAGTAGATGAAGATGCAGGGTAGGAAGAAGAAGGTGACGACCATCACATGTGAGGCACAGGTAGAGAGTGCCTTCCAGCGCCCCTCGGTGAAGCGGACCCTGATTGTGACCAGGATGTAGGTGTAGGATGTGACCAGCACCAGGAAGCAAACCAGGGATATTAAGCCGCTGTTGGAAGCCATAAGCCACTCAGTGACATAGATGTCTGTGCAGGCAAGGCGAATGACAAGAGGCATGTCACAGAAGTAGTTGTCGATTGTGTTAGGGCCACAGAAGGGCAGCTGGACTGTGAGCAGCGTCTGGACAATGGAGTGGAGGAAGCCCCCTGCCCAGCAGGCAGACACCAGGACCCAGCACACCTGCCGGCTCATGATGGCTGTGTAGTGCAGGGGCTTGCAGATGGCAGTGTAGCGATCGTATGCCATCACAGTCAGGAGGAACATCTCTGATGCCCCAGTAAAGTGCAGAAAAAACAGCTGGGCTATGCAGTCTTCAAACGCAATGGTCTTCCTCTGGGAGAGCAGGTCCACCAGCATCCTGGGAGAGGTGACAGAGGTGCAGCAGATATCTATGAAGGACAAATTGCAGAGGAGAAGGTACATGGGTGAGGACAGCTTGGGGTCAGTCCAGACTGCCACAATGATGAGAAGGTTCCCCAGCAGAACCATGGCATAGGCTGGGAAGAAGAAGGTGAAGAAGAGGACTTGCAGCTCCCTTGTATCGGAAAGCCCCAGTAGGATGAATTCAGTCACCTGGGAGAAGTTTCCCAGTGCCATCACTTCAGCTCAGGCTCCCAAAGCACAGGTGTGGGGGTGAAGTCATGGGCTGACCAGGAAGAGGAGGGGATGTGGTACAGCTCCAAGGTTCATGGATGATGAGAGCAGGATGCATTTACTGCTGTTCTGCCTGCTACAGAAAGCACAGCGTCACATCATAAATCATGGCGAGCACTGTCCGCTTCTCCTGCCTTCCCACTCTCTTTTCAGGTTTCTGGCCCCTCCACGCCGAGCCTCACCCCTGAACTCACTTCAACCACTATTTCTCCGCACTGTAATTGGTGTGACAAAGTGTGTGCTCCCATTCTGTCAGGGAGGAATCACATCCTACTCTCACAGGACAAGAGCCACAAATGCTGGGAAAATGCCACACCGTCCTTTTACCTGCTGGGAGTTTAAAGTGCCACGGTGGAAAGCGAACACTTGCCATGCTCAAGCATCATGACTATGATATTTGGCTCAACCATGAGCTGTTCCATGTTCTACCCCTAAATACATTCCTCTAAATTGAAAAAAGGGCTCTCCAGTTAGCTTGTCCACTCTGAAACTAGAAATACATGCACAGAAACCGGGTCTGGGAGGTCCTCACTGGCATTCCTCTCCATCAAGCTAGCAGCTGTTCAGTAGCTTGAGTGGTCCCTTGGGCCTGCTGTTAACAGAACACACTCCCCTGAAGAAACTGTGTTTTCTAACATAGCAGAAGCTGTAAAACTCCACACAGTTTTGCTACTTCTTTGTCGCTTAGAGTACTTTTCAAGTTCTTCAGTAAACAATACACTCACTAGCTTGCAGAGGTTAAAATGGGACCAGCAGACAAATGCTCATCTTCATTTACAGTGACACCAGGAAATTCTTCAGCTGCTCATTTCTGCCTAGGAGTTTATAAGTCAGCAAGCAGGAGATTACTAGTAAGAAAGCAGTGTCTGTTTTTCCTATATACCTCTTGCCTTTTGCTAATACCTGAGCACTTTCCTCAGGTCCCGCTCTGTTCTCTACCACTTTCGGGCAGTTGTCAAAGACTGTTTTTCTTTCCCGTCAAACAGGTTTGCTTCATGTATATTTCAGAGTATATGTCTGCAAATCACAGCACTTGTTCAGAAATGATCCCACTTTTTCTTCTCTGCCTCTCCCCAGGGCTCGGTACCTTCCAGAGCTAGCAGAGCTGCGGAGAGGATGAACTGTCTGTAGCAGTCCCTGATTTTGTACTAGACAGAGACCTGCAGAACAGGCATCACAGTTTGAGCATAACATCTCTGGCTGCCTGTACAGTCAATGAAGTGGAATAAACACCTTAAAGGCATGACACGGTTCATCTTGTTTAGATCATTAGGCTCCAGTGACATGACTCATACCATAGAAGGTAGTACATCTATCCTTGAGTATAAGTGGAGAGCAAATACCTGCCCGATGCTAGATGTCTACGATGCAATCAACATTAAAGGAAAAGGATCCAAATGACCAAAACACCACAGTAGTATTTCAATTTTTCTGTATATTTTTCAACAGATTACCAAGCATTTCTCTCTGCCTTTCACATAAACAAACACAACCACATACATGTGCTTTAATATGCCATGGCTGATACGAAGAACATAAGCAAAGGAGAGGAAAAAATGGTTACTACTGTACCCAGTTACTAAATGTTGATACAACATGAACTTTCAAGTCTGAGCTCCACAGCATTTGTTGTCTGAAAACATTTTAAATCATTCACTCCAAATCTGTTTCAAGTTATTCATCCGACAGGTCAGGGCGTTGTTCCACTCTTCTTCCTCGTGCTTGTAATCACCATATCCTTGCTTTTGTTTAAGTTTCTTGTTGCATAGAAACTCATTTCGGGAGGTTTTCAAGCTATTTTTCATTTCCTGGCAGGTTACAGGCAAATTTTACTGTGAAGGGGTCAATGTCCCGTTTTCCATCTATCATTTAGACAGAAAGATCCGATGAGGCAACACCTCCGAGGCTTTCTGAACTGACATCTGTATTTCCCACATCTTCCTTCTCCCTGAAGTCATCCCATCCCAGCACAACATATAAATACTCCTGTAACATACCGGATACTAAACATAGGCAAATGATAGTTTTCTACTAGTGGAGTAGGACCCATGAGAACTGTGTCATTATCAAACTCCAAGCAGCTACCCGAGGGCCTTATTAAACAGTTTTGAAGGCTGGGTCCCTTGGTGTGCAACAGCACACCAATTTGCTCAATGACCTTCTGTGCTTGGAGTCCTGAAGGCTGATAAAGAGAGGATAAGACACCATGTACTTCTAAGCACTCAGGAGCCCTTTGTACAAAAAAAATCAATTCTCCAGTAATAAAAACATAAACGTAGGGTTGTACTGCCAATCCCCACATTGAGACCGTGTCAGGCACCAGGAAACGTTGCTTGACATCAAAGAAGCTGCAGAGCTAGGGCCGGTAGCACTGGTGGGAAACTACAGTCACCCAAGGATAGACTGGATCAATGCCTCATCAGGAGGAGATATAAAGATAAACTAATATAAATAATTTCCCAAGACAAAGGAAGGTCCGGGCAAACCAAACATATCAGCAGTGATAGGCCACTGAGAACTCTGGCTCAAGTTCAAATCAGCTTGAACTGATTGTTATGCCCATGATGTTCTGTCTTCACCTCAACCCACGTGCTTTTTTATCTCATTTTCTCATTTATCTCATTTATCTCATTTCCCCTGTCCTGTTGACGAGGGTGAGTGAGAGAAAGGCTGGGTGAGCATCCAGCAGCTAGCCAAGGTAAAACAAACACCTAGCATGAACTTTAAAAATTGGAAACTAGTCTCTGAAAGCATGCAATCTAGAGAAAGAAGAATGAGGTTACTGGTTTTTATGGCCATTTCTGCTACATCTTCAGGAGGTGAAGGTAGAAGCCTCTTCCAGTGAGGAAGAACCTGGAAATCTAGAAAGGAAATCTTGGTGACTACATACCTGGTTTTACGCCCTAACCACAGGGAAAATAAACCTTCCTCTTCTGTCAGTCATTGCTACCTCTTTCTCTTCCTATTATGTCTGGAAGTATGGATAAATTATAAAAATTCTTTGTGAGTAGTGATGTTTTACTTCTATTTTTACTACCATCACAAAATAACAAGGACATTTTGCTGTATTTCCTCTCCCCGTGTCACCAGTTACATTGAGGCAAGTGAGGGAGTTGTCAGCTATTTTAAGGACATTCTGTTCCTCTGCTTGCCTTCCCAAAATATTAGTGCCAATAGAAGCTTTTAGAAAATTCATGGCTTGACTGCAGTCAGCCAGTTTGCAGTAGAAAAGCATTGCCCAGAGTCATGGGATTCCAGGGGCATTTCTACATTTCCGCACTGGAAATGGCTGAGGAAAATGCCAACCAAACAATAAGATTCTTATTAAGAAGATGAGGAATGTTTTCCATGCTCAACTAGGAACTTGGTTGTGTTTCAGTATCGAGAAATATTTAATTCTCATATTTCTGCTGAGATACCTATCCCTTAGATAACACTAGTGTAATAGCTCCAGAGTACTGGCCAAAACATGAAATTTTATCCAGTGTCCGAATAAAACTATGAAAACTATCCAGATAATTCCACTGGGCTGTGGATCAGTCAGTGTCTATATGGCATTTAACTGTGCTTGGATTGCTGCCCTCATAGATTTTAAAGGTCACGTATGACATAAACTCAGGGTCTCGGAAAGGTGTTAGACAGCAGGGATCCTTTAAATGACATTGATCCAAGCAAGAATAGCCATAATTTTAGGTTTACAGTACAAGAGGTGGTTTCAGACCTGGGCATTAATTTGCATATCTTACATTTATTGTTACTGGACAGCTTAGATTATGGGTGTTTGAGGAACCAGGGGCAGGAAGGAGAACAAAGCAGAAGTAGATAGCACATTCACCAGAAAGTGCCAAATGCGTAAAAATGGGAACATTCAGACTCACCACTGAGGGAAGGTTTTTAGCTGTTAGCCCAGTGAGCTTTTGAATCATCGTACTGACATTGAGCTGTAATAATAGAAATTATTATTACTGGAAACTGCATTGTCAGGGGAAGGAGAGAAGATTTCCCTCCTGTTATCAGCATCAGCAAATGACCAAACTTGCACCTAGTACCAGCTTTTTAATAGCTAATTCATGGATTCAGCATATGACAATGTAGTATTCATAACAAGGCATTTACCGTAAGCAGAAAGGGGACAACAGTGGAATGATTGCTTCCAGCAGCAGGCAACAATCAATTTTGCAAACACCTTGGGCCACTATTTCCTGGCTGAATGGGGTACAGAGCAGCTGCAGGTTGTCTGACCGAAAGTTCACACTCTAGCTAATAGGATGCACTGCCTGGAAAACATTTTTAATACTTATATATTGCTCTTTATTTATTTGCTGGTATTTCAGTACGATCTGCCATCTCTCCCTGTCATGCAGAGACCTAATATAACCTCCTACTTCCCTCATGGTCCTATTTACCATTAAATGAGTCCCACCTGCCCAAAGGCTGCTGACTTTCCTCAGCAGCTTGCTCAGTTGTAGACACCTCATGTTAGCACATCAAAATATGTTAGATAAAAGCTGCCAATGCTGTGCCCTACTGACTACTTCCGATAACTTCCTTTTCCCCTACATGCCTGGAGATGACCTCCAGAATGAACCGTTCCATCACTTTCCGGGGATGGAGGTGAGGCTGACCCTATAGTTTCCCAGGTCCTCCTTCTTGCCCTTTTGAAGACTGGAGTGACTTTGGCTTCCCTCCAGCCCTTGGGCACCTCTCCTGTCCTCCACGACCTTTCAAAGATGATAGAGAGTAGCTTAGGAACAGCAACTGCCAGCTCCCTCAGCACTAATGGGTGCATCCCATCCGGGCCCATGGATTTGTGAGGATCCAATTTGCCTAGGTGATCTCTGACCCGATCCTCCTCAACCAAGGGTAAGTCCTCCTTTCTCCAGATTTTCTCTCTCACCTCTGGGGGCTGGGATGCCTGAGGTCAGCCTTAGCAGTGAAGACTGAAGCAAAGAAGGCATTCAGTAACTCTGCCTTCTCTGCATCCTGCATCACCAGGGCACCCACCTCATTCAGCAGCGGGCCCACACTTTCCCCAGTTTTTCTTTTACTGCTGATGTATTTGAAGAAGCCCTTCTTGTTATCCCTGACATCTCTTGACAGGTTTAGTTCCAAGAGGGCCTTTGCCTTCCTTGTCACATCTCTGCATACCCTGACAACATTCCTATATTCCTCCCAAGTGGCCAGTCCCTTTTTCCACATACTGTAAACATCCTTCTTCCATTTGAGTTTTTCTAGAAGCTCTTTGCTTACGCATGCAGGTCTCCTGGCTCCTTTGCTTGACTTCTTCCTCCTAGGGATGCACAGATACTGAGCTTGGAGGAAGCAGTACCCGAATATTGACCAACACTCTTGAACTCCACTACCTTCTAGAGCCCTAACCCATGGGATTCCTCCAAGTAGGTCTTTGAAGAGGCCAAAGTTAGCTCTCCTGGGTTGTAATCCTCCTTGTTACCCTGCTTCTACCACACAGGATCCTGAACTCCACCATCTTGTGGTCACTGCAGCCAAGGCAAACCCCAACCGTCACATCCTCAACCAGACCTTCTCTGTTTTTTAGTATAAGCCCCAGCAGCGCATCTTGCCTCGTTGGCTTCTCCACCACCTGTGTCAAAAAGTTATCCCTGATGCTCTGCAGGAACCTCCTGGATTGCACGCACCTCGCCGTGTTGCTTTGCCAGCAAATATCAGGGTGGTTGAAGTCCCCCATGAGAACCAGGGCCTGCGATTGCGAGGCTACTTCCAGCTGTCTGTAGAAGGCCTCATTGCCTCCCTTTTCCTGATCAGGTGGCCTGTAGCAAACACCCACAACAGTGTCACCCATATTTACCTGCCCCTTGATTTTTACCCATCAGTTCTCGACTTGTTCTTCTACCACCCCTAGGTAGGGCTTGATACATTCCAGTTGCTCCCTCACATAAAAAGCAACTCCCCCACCTCACCTTGCTGCCTGTGTTTCCTAAGAAGTATGTAGCCGTCCATGACAGCGCTCCATTCATGCGAGCTACCCCACCATGTCTCTGTGATTACAGACAGATCGTGGCCCGGCGGCTGCACACAGATCTCTAGTTCCTCCTGTTTATTCCCCACGCTGTGTGCGTTGGTGTACAGGCATTTCAAAGAGGCAATTGAGCACTCAGGTTTCCCTGGAGGGGTGCACGAGGATCGGCTGTAGCCATACCCACCCTTGAAGATTGCAACAGAACTACTCCGTATTATCTCTCTGACTGTGATAGACCTGAATAAGTTCAGTCCCAGAAAGAGCTGGCCATTGTTTTCTTGGGCCACCTTTCTTACAGTACACGAATGAACTAATCTGGAGATAATATGCATTAATGATGCATTAGCAGGGGTTTGTATACCTCACCCAGGTCCTGAACTTAGTGTGGAACACCTCATAAATACACCTATAGTGACACTGCAGTAATGAATGCGCCGCTGGTGACCCTCCTTTACTCACAAATACCCATCAATTCACCTTTGCAGCATTCGCATGCAGTGCGAATCACTATCACTATCACAGAACTATCACTAGTGTTCAATTTCTATATGAAGATAGAAGCGGCAAACGTGTAATAACCTTGTCTGTGACACCAGCAAGCCCTTTGGGGTCTGAATTCTATTTGACCTTCACAGGACACTCAGTTCTTTCTCCTGAGGTCTCTGCCCCTCCTCCTGGCTACCCCCCAAGTAGGGCAGCAGAGGAAGGGCTCTTTAGTGGCTCCATCCCCACCTCTATGCCCTTCCCTGAGTAGAGGGAGAGCACTGTGGGGAAGATCAAAGTGTGTGTGTCATGGCTATTGTTGCCTGATACGCTCAGACAAGAAGTGCTGTCATCAGCCTCCAAGTCCTCTCTCTAACACTGACAACATCCTTTTGACAGGTCTTTCTGGAAATGGCATATAACTAGGGGAAAAAAGCAAATAAGACACCAATGAAAACAAAGGCTGGAAAGTCTGTAATTGATTTTTTTCTAATTCATAAAATGGACTTCACAAAAGCCACTCACCAAAAATGCCTATTTTCAAAGGTAGGATTTGAGTCATGCCTGAATAAAGCAAAGGAACAATATCAGAAAACTTACACAGTTCATATTTGCCAGCCTCTTTGCTATTGCTCCTCTGATGACCTCCTCTGACCACCTTAGGTGCTTTCATCAGAATGCCTCAGCTGCAAGTTGCTGCTTAGATGTTGTGAAAGCAGTCCATATATCTGTCAATTCTGAAACCTCCAGTGGCTCAAAAGAACAGCCTGACTCTATCTGCGTTTCTCATTCTGCAAAAAACAACTTCCAAGAGCATCTACAAGAACAATTATCTTTCACAAGAGGGGGAAATCATAGCAGAAATATTTAAAGTAAATCACACAGCAGAAGCACTAGACTATCGGGGTAATGAGATCCCAGAGGCATATGAAGTTTTGTCAGAAACTGTCAGTGGACAAGGAGCTAAAACTCGGATAGCTCTTAGGGTGGTCTCCGGAGAGTGATGTTGGAGTGTGGTCATCTAGACTGTTCCATTGCACATGGGTTTGCTTGCTTCCTTGTTTGTTTGCCTGCTGGCTTTTTAATGCTGTCCAGATAAATAGATTTTATTTAGTATTGGACATGTATTTCCTCTGGAAGCATTTCTGGTTGAAATAAACATCACACCCAGCCATTGGCAAGATCTATATTCACTTTACCTTTGCAGTCAAACATTCTTGGAGTAAAGATGTCTCTTACACAAAACATTTATATAAATTCTGCTTTCTGTCCTAAGCTAATATTACTTATATGCATTCTTATTTTTTATTAACTTGTTCTTACCATTGCATGTTGACAGCACAAAAAAAATCACAACTGCGCTATAGCCTGTTATCCCTTAGACATCTGCTGTACAAATTTGAAACAAGAAGTAAAACAGGAAATTACTTCAAAAATTTAGACAGGTTTGTGGTCCTCACCACTTACCAGGTATTTTTACTGAGATGATGCAAAACAGAGAAGCAACTCTTTAGCCCAAGTATTAAGTTCTTATAGGAATTCTTACTGAAGTGTAGAGGAGCCTGCTGTTGTTTTCAGTGACACCTTCCATAAGCTATGGTCGAATATTTGCCCAGCAGCACCCAGAAGTAAGATCTGCAGAAAAAAAACCTGGTGTTCACCCCCAAAGTTCTAAAAAACGCCCTATTTATATATATATATATATATATAAAAAATTCTGTATATATATATAAAGTTAAAAGCCCTAGCTTGGGCTGGGAACACCTTGTAACCTTGAATTCTACTTAAGTCACGTTAAGGTGCAACAGAGGTGCAGGGGTTTAGAGGAAATGTAAGTGAAGAAATGAAAGTGCTTTGATTACTTTTGGATGGCACCAAGCAGGTCTTTTCCTTCCTCACTCAGCTGATTTGGTGGTTTTCTGCTGGCAGTGTAGGGGCTAGGGCCTCTTGTCTCATTGTGGCTCCTCAGGTGGAGACCTTGAGCTGTGGCACCCTGTGACAGCTTTGACTGGCACTGAACTGCTTTGGTCTTTCATCCTCACGTTTCTTTTCTTCCCTCCTGTAATAGTAAGCGTACTGGCTGTTCCCATGGAAAACATGCTTCGCCCTTGTGTGTGTGTGTAAACATGCTGCTCTGTTGGGCTAAGAGTTGTCCTGGATACTAGAAGAGTTCCTAACGATTCTTTTTTTTCCCATTGGCACATGGAATTGTGCCCTCAGACACCTTCTCTGGCCAATCCTTCATTTCTTACAGTCAGCAAGATGTCTTTCATAAGATCTATGATTCTGTATTAGTCTAAACATTAAAATAAAAAACCTGTATCAGAGCTGAAGGATAGAGGGGATGATTGGAAGGATGGCATCAGTGATAGGTGAAGTAGGTAGAATTATAGAATTATAGAACTGTTCAGGTTGGAAGAAACCTTTGAAGATCATCTAGTGCAAACGCCCCTGCTGCAGGCAGGGACATCTTTCACTAGATCAGGTTGCTCAAAGCCCCGTCGAACCTGACCCTAAACACTGAAGAAAGGGTTTGTTACACTGGCAGGGGAAAGGGAGAAACTTCCCCTCCTGTTACATGCATCAGCAAATGACCCAACTAGCACCTAACATCAGGTTTTTAACTGCTAACCCATGGATTCAGGATACCACAATGTGATTCTCACCAAAAGGTGTTTATCGCAAGCAGAAAGGGGCCTCATTCAGTATGGCTGTCTCCAGCAGCAGGTGACCATAGTCCTCTCTTTCCCAGCTGAATGAATTACAGAACAGATGGAGTTCATCTGAAGGTTTATACCTGAGTAATGGGATGCTCTACCTGGGCAACATATTCAATATTTTTCATAGTATTTATTTAAACACTGGTGTTTCAGTTAGTGCTCAGGAGCCCCAGGCCTGGGCCTGCACTAGTTCACAAGAGAACAGAAGGGTGATGCCTGCTTGTCACAGAGTTCACAATGTCTTTCAAATGAAAAGATGAACCTTCAGTGTCTTCCTAATTACAACAGGAGCTAACAGCAAGCTTTTCTTTGAAAGGCATTTCTTGGGGAATTGTCACAAAAGAAATTATAGTGAAAGACGCTTGATTTTCTCCGATCCACTGGAAATGTTACCACAGTTATACACCTTTCCATTTTCACTTCCCACCTTTCTACTCCACAGATTTCTCATGGCACTCTTCACCTCCTCATTTCTTAGCGTGTAGATGAGTGGGTTCAGCATGGGCGTGATGACAGCGTAAAACAGCGCCACGCTCTTGTCCTCCGACAGATTGCTGGATGGACGTATGTAGACGAACGTGCACGGCCCGAAGAACAGAATCACCACAGTGATGTGGGACCCACAGGTGGAGAGGGCCTTGTGCCACCCTTTGGATGTTTGACTTTTCAAGGAAACCAGGATGACAACGTAGGACATGACCAGGATAAAGAAACAGCTCAACGTTATCATTCCGCTGTTGGCAACAACAATGATACCTACAGCGTAGGTGTCGGTACAGGCCAGTTGTAGTAGGGGGTGGACATCACAGAAGTAGTGGTCAATTTTGTTAGGGCCACAGAAGGGGAGCTGAGTGGTTAGAAGAGTCTGCACTATGGAGTGTACAAAGCCTCCTACCCACGAGCCGATCACCATCCGGCCACACACCCGCCTGGTCATGAGGGTGGTGTAGTGGAGAGGTCTGCAGATGGCAATGTAGCGATCGTAGGCCATCACTGTGAGGATGAAGATCTCTGTGCAGCCAAAGAAATGTACCCCAAACAGCTGTGCTATGCAACCCACAAAGGAGATGGTTTTATTTTCAACAAGGGAGTCGGCAATCATTTTGGGAGCTGTGACAGAAGAGTAACAGATATCTATGAAGGACAAGTAGCAGAGGAAGAAATACATGGGAGAGTTCAGGCGTTGACTGCTAATTACAGTGATAACAATGAGCAGATTTCCTGCTACAATAATCATATAGAAGAACAGACACATCACAAAAAATATTTTCTGCACCCCTTGGTTCTCTGAGAGGCCCAGAAGAACAAATTCCTTCACGCTGCTTGCATTCTCCATGTTAATCAGTTGGGCAGCGATAGGCAATGTACAGCCTAGGCACATGGAAGAATAAAGACAAATGATTCATCAGGTGTGTTTGTTATTAATAATGAATTCTTTATCAGAAGTGCATACAGACTAAGAAATATATAGGATTAGTATTAAGTTTATGAAGTGGGTTTTTTGTTGGGTTTTTTCTTCGCCCGCCCCCATGTCATTTAATTCTCCTTTCATGAGATTTCAGCCATGGCTGTTACTGCACTGAGGCAGGTGCACTTTGTGATACATTCCTCCATCCTGGTCCTCCAGGATTTTGAAGGACTGGATCTATGGCTGGTGTGCTACGGACAAGGCCAGAGTGTTCACCTTGAGTGCTACAGTGGCTACAGGTGTTTAATAGCATGTTGCCCTCAGTGTAGACCAAGTCCATGAAAACAATCTTTCTAAAAACAGTGCCTTTAAGAACACCAGGAAATATTCCTTTGAATGCTTATTTTTTTTCTAAGTAAAAATGATCTTTGATTTGTTTTTCGGAGGGGAAATTAAACCACCCAGAGAGAAAAAAAATCTCTTGTGTATATACATTTTGAAACACAAATTTGCAGCTTCCTGGGCTGAACAATGAGTTCTGGGAAGTTATCTATCATGGTGTAAACAGCAAACAATTTCACATGTGACTTGCTCTAGCATTTAGCTTATAGAAGATAAAAAAGCTCTAAATGTCAGCAGTGTTCTTTTGAGAGGAAGGAAGAATGAAGGGATGTTTTCAGATCATCTTCCCCAGCATTGCAGGAATTTTACTTTATACTGATTTGTGATACACTCCAGGGGATATTCTCAAGGGTTAATTTTTGTTTAGTGAAGGCAGCCTAGCTGGTAGTTAAAGTCTCTCTCTAGGCAGAACAGCTAAACTAAGGTCCTTTACAGAACTTTTTCCATTGACTAGGAGGAGCCCAAGTAAATTAACATCATCAGGGTAAAGTTATCTTCAGAGAATAATCCTTTTTGTCCCCTGAAAGTAGCTCAGGGCTTTCCATAACGCCATCCCCACCCCCCTACCACCACACCACCACCCCCTGTTTTGGCTGGGGGGTTTTGTGCCGTGCCTGAACTCCTTATCTCTAGGCATTTCTACACCTCTACAGTTTCTCTTTCCAGACCTGGTCATGTTCCAGTGTGAATTTGGGGCTTCTTTGCTTTGGCCTGTTCCAGCTATAGCCCCCAAGGCAGTACATGTCACTAGTAAATAAATAATCTACATCTTTAAAAAGATTCAGTCCTTAACAGTACTAACTTGCCATTAAGCACCCAGATATCAGAGTTCCTTTGGTCAAAGAAGCCTGGAAACCACTAGATTAAACTCTTTACAGAGTTTAACCAAAAATAGGCATCTCTTGGAAACAAATTATCAGCTGTATGGGATTCATCCTAGTACCAAAACATCCCCAGTCAACCGCTTTTAAAAATCGCCATCACAAGTCCTGCCCAATGAAAACAGAAGCATTTCTCCCTGTTCGTGCAGGTGATCAGAGCAGATCTGTGAAATATTTCAGTTAATTCAAACTATCTGGCACCTATGTAAAATTACAGCAAAATCAGGAACTCTTGTGCAGGCAAAAGCTGATCAAGCATCCACAGGAAACACTGAAATGGAGAAAAACCAAAATTGCTCTCAAACCCACAAAGTAAAGCCTAGAGAGGAAGTTGGGAAAGTTGGGGACTTCTCCTGAGCTTACGACTGTACTAACAGTAGGTAAAAGATATTCAAGGAGGGTAAAATTTACATGGATAATTTCTTTTCTGATATATCTCCAAGGAAAAAAGATCAATAAGAAAATTGTGATACCGATTTCCACCTAGTCTTACCAAGTGGTGATCCTTTCCACCCCTCCTCTTCTCACTGAGCACTGACACAGTTTTCTGCGGGGAAGAAAAAAAAAGGACAAAATGGGTAAGTATTTATGGCTGTGGGGAAGCCAGTGGAAGAGAAACAGCCAGGCTCCATCTAGACCAGAGCAGAACTGGAAGGAAGCCCCACCAGTCTCCGTGTCATGTTTAGGCAATCAGTGCTTCAGAAATGAATGACCGAGAGATAAAGGATCAAGGAAACTATACTCCTGAATAACGGGGGCTGGGAAACTCCTAAGCTAAAACAAAGTGTATATCTGTGAAAGGATTATAAAGATATGACCCATTCACAGCAGGCAGCTTTACTGGCTTTACTGTGTGTCCCTCTTGGTAAGGCCCCTGTTGCCACCACCAAATTGCATTTTACAATATATTCATCTGCCTCATTCCATCTCGTTCACTTACGTCACGTAAGCACCTATATCCGAGCCAGTCGTATGCACTATTTTTCTGCCTTTGCAGGGCAATTCGTGACGAGCCTAAGGTGTCTGCTTAAAGATGGGATGAGTTACGTCTGGAGGTGCCTATTTCTTTCTGTTGACTCTGAGAGGGTGACTGGAACGACTAATTTGGTTGAAGATTCCCACAAGTTACTTCTTACCTCTAAAAGTATCATTGCAGGGAGAGACTAGAATTATATGGTATAATGCAAACGACTGCAAAATAAAATAAATACAATGCGGACAGCTTCAAAAAGGATGAGGAATTGCACCATCTCCTTATTGCAAGCATTTTTCCCTAAACTGTCAGGTGGTTAATAGGAAACAAAATAACAAAATAACCTAGCTCTGTGCATGGTTTCAGCCAAAGACAGCCACAGACAGGTGATCACTTGAATGAAAAATTCTTTTTGCATTTTCACATTTGTTCAAGAAGAAGGGAAGCAAAAGAGCAAGGGAAATCAGAAGAAAAGAAGAAAGGAAACAAAAAAAAAAAAAAAAGAAAAAAAATCCAGAGAACCTGGAAAACTTACCTCCTCTGTGTTTGGGGATTTAATTTTTTGTGTGAGGGCTGTATGATTTTATCTCCTCAACACCTGCCCTCCCTGGTAGGAGTGTGTTAGAGCACAGAGTCTTTAAGGAACATAGAACGGCTTCTGGAAAGCTTCCAACACTTGCTTAGGAGGTGCCTTTTACTGTATAATGCCACCTAATTTAATTTCTTGCTTTTCTGTATCTTGGTATCTTCTGCCTGTGTGAGAACTGCTTTGATGGGCTGTCTGGATAGCGTGGCCGGGCCTGCGTGCACTGAATGATGCATTCACAAGCCAGCAGCAGAAAGAAGGCTGAGAAGAAAACAGTTTAAGTAGCAGTCTTTAACCCTCTCCAAGGAAATCTCCCACCTGAAGGGCTCTTGGGGCTGGAAGCGGGAGGCGTGGAGGCTTAGCAAAGGGAAGGTGTGAAAAGAAGGAGCAAAGGAGGAGAACTTAATTCTGTTCTGACTGAAAAGTTTAAGCAAACACAGTTTAAAGAAACAGCCATCAGTCAGTGATAACAATAATATGGAGGCATTTCAGGATTTCTCCAGTAGAAATAACAGCCAATGGATTACCTGAATATCAAACTGGACAAGCATGTGCAGTGACATAGTCCCGTTAACACTTTCCAGAGTCCTTCATTAAGCCATGCTTTATGGTTTTCCCAAGTGTAGGGGCCTATTAGATCCACTGCTTTGGCTTTATAGCATTGTGAGTAATAAAACAGTGCTTTTAAATCTTTGTGTATTCCAAAAAGGAAACACATGGAACACAAATTTTGGTTAAAAAAAAGATCAGAGAGTTTTCTAGTAGTAAGGAGAGAGGTGCCATGCTCTGGGGATGGTAAAGAGTTACCTGTCACAATAGTCTTTTAAAGGACAGGTTAGGCACGCTTCTTTCAGTAGTGGTTTTGATTAAGTTAAGTTTTCACAGAGACAGAAGACGGCCTCCAGGGTTACCCCTGATGACCCTTCAATTTCTATTTTGCATGAAATTTCATCACTGGCAACCCAGTGAGTAAGGCCTCTTGCAAGAAGTTGCATGTTTTAGCAAAGGTCAGCGAGTTACAAAGTAGAAAAAATCCTTTTACAAATGGGGAAAGCAAGAGTGGAAGTCAGCTCTTTTTTGCTTATGAAAGTCAGCTGGGTTGAGTTTTTGTCACTCTAGGCTTTCCTATGGAAAGAAATAAATCTCTCCAGAAACTGATTCACCTAACCTTCCTCAGACCTGATTTTAGGATGGCATTAGATCTGAAATAGATGTCTAGATTTTGAACAAAATTACTTAGGGCAGGCAAAGGCTGCATCCAAAGAGTAACAGTCAATGGCTTAATGTCCAATTAGAAACCAGCAACAAGTGGTGTCCCTCAAGGTCCGTACTGGGACCAGTACTGTTTAATATCTTCATCGATGACATAGACAGTGGGATCAAGTGCACCCTCTGCAAGTTTGCCAATGACACCAAGCTGAGTGGTGCGGCTGATAAGCTTGAGGGAAGGGATGCCATCCAGAGGGACCTCGACAGGCTCGAGGAGTAGGCCCATGAGAACCTCACAAAGTTCAGCAAGGCCAAGTGCAAGGTCCTGCGCCTGGGTTAGGGAAATCCCCAGTATCAGTAGAGACTGGAGGATGAAGGGAATGACAGCAGCCCGGCAGACAAGGACCTGGGGGTACTGGTGGATGAAAAATTAAACATGAGCTGGCAATGTGTGCTTGCAGCCCAGAAGGCCAATCATATCCCAGGCTCCCTAAAAAGAAGTGTGGCCAGCAGGTCGAGGGAGGTGATTCTCCCCCTCTACTCCACTCTCGTGAGACCCCACCTGGAGTACTGCATCCAGCTCTGGGGTCCTCAGTACAAGACAGGTATGGACCTGTTGGAGCAGGTCCAGAGGAGGGACATGAAAACAATCTAAGGGCTGCTTTGAAGAAAGGCTGAGAGACTTCAGCCTGAAGAAGAGAAAATTCCTCAAGACCTTCTCATGGCCTTTCAATATACAAAGAGGACTCATAAGAGAGAGACAGGCTTTTCAACAAGGCTTGTAGTGACAGGACAAGGGGCAACAATTTTAAACTGAAAGAGAGTAGATCTAGATTGTAGACGAGGAAGGCCGTTGAGGGTGGTGAGGCACTGGAACAGGTTGCTCAGAGAAGCTGTGGATGCCACATCATTGGCAGTGTTCAAGGCCAGGTTGGACTGGGCTTTGAGCAACCTGATCTAATGAAAGGTGGATGTCCCTTTCCATGACAGGGCGGTTGGACTAGATGATCTATAAAGGTTCCTTCCAACTCAAACCATGCTATGATTCTGTGCAATCTTTCTGTCAAGAAGAGCTTCATCTTTCTTAACTTAAAACTTCTGCAGCCAAAGGTGAACCTATGAAATGAAATGCTATAAAGCAAACAGATATGCCAATTCATGCCTCATTTCAACTCAAATTCATCCCTGCTCTGGAGTCTACTGTGTATTTTTAGCTTCTGACTTTTGGGTGTTAAGAAATAGTTTCAGCCACTGCCCATTACTTTATTTTGTTGACATTTCTTGATATTTAGAACAACCCAATAACAACCAAGGTTATGTAACCATCTCCCAACACAGAATGCCAGAGATCCATGCAGTGAAAATGGAAATCCTCAAGTTAATGAGGAGGTTAAATACTGCTCTGAGTGCAAATAGTCCTCCTACTTAACTGTAATCTTACACTGTAGCCTGGAGTCCTGGCCAGGTTAATAGGGGTTAACAATAGTCACTATAAGAAACATAGTATTGGGTAAGAAAGTAAAAAGAGTCTTACAGTCTTTGGGAAAGGAAGAGGAACAACAAATGACAGAAGCTCAAGATGAACCATCAGCTATCTGGCCTGCTAACCTAATTTGGGCCAAATCTGGCAGTTCCCGGACCCGCTGACACACATGGCAGCAATTCAGCTAGCATCATACTCACTGCTTTTGTTTCCCTAGCCAAACGGACTAGCAGAAGTGACTTAATGCACAAGCCCATATCAAGAGTTGCTGGTACCTCCTGTTGCAAAATAATTCCCTTTAAGGATGTGCTTACTCACAGGAAAGGAGAGAGGTGTTTTCTCTGATTTCACTCCACTTACTTTGGCACGTGGATCTGGACACCACGGTGGTGGTAGCTCATGCACATGGAGGGACTGTGCATGGTGAGAAGATGAGTGAGGTGGTGTGGGTGGGTAGTGAATGCTGGCAGGGGGCTGTCGTGATAGAGACATGAGGTGGTGCAGATGTGTGAAGCTGAGGGTGGGCAGGGTGGGACTGAGGGGGGAAGTTTGGGGGGAAGTTGTGAAACTGGAAGTGGAAAGCATGAGGCTGGAGGCTGTCTTGAGGGATTTTGTGAAATCGGAAGTACCTGAGGTGTGGTGAAGGACTGCGCTGAGCGATGGTATGAAGTGGCAGGTAATACTGTGGGGTGTGAAGGTGCGTTAACAGAGCTCAGGACATCAGAAGCAGGCATTGTGTATTGAAGGCAGCACAAACAGGTTGTGCAATTGTAGCTGCTGAGGTGTGGTAAGGCTATGGTGTTTGGGTGGGCCTTCCTCCAGGAGCAGCTGCGTGGAGCGGTAAGGACTACGTAGGGAAGTAGCTTGTGTTGGGAGAGACTACAGGTCAGAAGAGGACACTCTGTGATGGTGAGTGTGTTAAGGCCAGTTTGGCAGGGCCAATAGGCCCTTGGGGAATGAGAAGTTGTACTGAGGGAGGTTGTGAAACCATCAGCAGGCGTTGTGGATGAGGACTGACAATTTCTCAATCTATGTGACCCTGAGCAGCAGTGAGGCATCTTGTTCAAGGACCATGAAACTAGAGCATCTCAGGGACACGAGTAGGAAAAAAAGCATCAGTGCAAGAGGCAAGGTATAATTTTGGACAGACAGTTCTTGCTTTCTTTGTAATGCAAGACTGGCTGAAAAAGGCAGAGGTAGTAAAAAACCATTTCTAGAGCTATGACTGTGACAGATTTTGTACAAAGAGGGAAGGGGGAAGTGGTTACAATCTAAGTGACCACACACAACAAACTATATATTTCCCCAAGGCAGTGTTTGGTTGGCTGTCAGATGTCACGTTGAAAAGATCGTGGCTTTTAAAATAGTGTCTAACTAGCCCAGCAATGCAGTATGACACAAGGATTTTATCTTGACCATATGCCACAGAATTCAGGTGACAGTTTTACCCAGCAGATCCATACCAGGCAGCTGCTGCAAATCAATCACTGAAATTCCAAGGAACCCACAAAAAGGTAAGAAATTCCTAGACGGTATCTTTGCTATTGCACTCTGTCTAATGCTTCCTGTCATGCTTTTGGAGACATGGTGAGGGGAAGGGAGGAGGAAAAAAATGGAGGAAAGGAGATCAAACGTTTTCTTCTCCTGCTGGTTAGAAATTGGCTATAGGTAAGCAATTGTCCTGATCATTTTCAAAATAAGGAGAGCTTCATTCTGGGGACCCTTTTCCACGAACAAGTGCTATTGAATTGCTCTAAATACACCTCTGTAATACAAGACACCATTATTCAGAGACCTAGCATTAGCAGTTTTGGTCTTAAATGATCACTTAAGATTAGCCAAGAAAATACAACATCATAACTTTGTGTCCATAGTCTAAAATATCTTTGTGGTGTCAAGGTTGTTCAGACTGACATCTGCCACAAGAACTACATGATATGCAGCATGCAAACCATGGGAAGGATATTGAATCTCAAGAGAGAAAAAAAAACACCTAGGCTCAGTCTGCTGCTGTTTGATGCAAGCTTTCATTAACTGGTTTCGTTAAGGAAGTAAACTCACATCTTGAATGTATCATGGAGACAACAAATCAGTCTTTCCAAGGTCATACAATAAATATATGAGAACTGTGAGTGACTTTTTCAGTATTCTTTTCCATGGATAGAAGTCAGAGAAGGATTCCTTCACTTCCATCTCAGTGGAAGGCAAAATTATTGATGTTTTGCCATTTATCCACAGGGCTTCCATTACAGCCGTATCTGTACCTGGCAGTCTTTATGCATAAATAACCAAAGGCACGGGGTCATGTCATGTATGACTAGGAAATACATGGGACAAGCTTAAGGCAGACAGCTAATCACCTGGCATTCCCTGAAAGTCCAGTAGAGGGAGACACAATTCTGTAGGGTGGCGTCAATTGCCTTCTGGAGATGCCTGCAGCAGGGAGGTAGAATAGTCGCTTTCCTAAAATGGGCACTGGGTCAGAAGGCTGGAATGGGCTTAGACGGAGCTTAAGCAACACTCATTGTTGCTGAAACATTCATCTTCAGGGAGGAGGTAGCCTTGCTAGTGATGTTGGTCAACATGCTGCTCTCCTCAGATAAGGAAAGAAGGTGAGATTGAACTCAGGGATGTTCCTGTTGTGAAACTGTGCTACAACAGAGATTCTGTGCATTCTGAAGGAGGTGATGGTTATTGTTTTCTGTAGTCTCTTTCAGTATGTGTTAAAATTCTTTCTTCAGAGGCCACTGGTCTCTGAAGTCTTAATTTTAGAAGGACTTGTGGTCCCATAACAGCTGAGAGTGGAATCACCCAGCTTCCTATGTAAGAGAATGGTGAAGTGCCAGAAGTTCCCTGGCTTCAGTCAACCCTAAAGATTTCATATCCAACAAGCCCTGGTGAAATTAAGGGTGGAATTCAACTCAGCAAACTTCAGCTGTCCACACACTAATCCTCTCTCTGAAGCTGGCACTTTGCAATGTATCTGCAGTCAGCAAAGTCAGGCAGGTGACCGCAGACCTACCTAAGACAGCTATCTCAGGATAAAATACATTGCCATTGGAGGTGCTCATAAATCTCCCTTAATTCAAATGGCAGCTTTAAAGGCAATGTTAAATTAGATGTTTGCATTTTTAATGGTGAAAGGCAGGTTTAATGGTCCCAGCTGGATTCCCAACCGAGCACTGCTGGCGTACGTGCCTTCCATGGACTAAAGTGGCAAGATTGTCTCCGCTGCTCCAGGCCATCAGGCAGGCAAGGAAATAACCTGCATCATGCATTTCTCTTGCCTATCTCCATGCAGCACTGAAGACAGTGTGTCTGGGGTGCTGAGATGAAACAATAATGATTCAAGCTGTCACGTTTCCCTTGTTTATGGAAGTCTGTCTCCATGTATGCTGCAGCATTTTACAAAGACAGAACAGAATATTCACACTGGTTAGACTGTTCAATGATTCACATCTTCCTAGCTCTCCCCGTTTTGACTTGTTCCTCTCTTCTTTTTGACTATCTCCTGCTGTCTTTCAAGACACTTCTCAGCCTTCCCACATCAAGATTAATAGCTGGTAGGGAGAGAGGGAAAGTGTGTCACTGTTTGCCAGATTTAAAAAAAAGGTATGAAATCTGTTTTTTGACTGTTTCTTTTTTTCAAGATTCTTATTTGGATCACAAGATCATGGGGGAAGAAGCAGGGTGAACTGCCTCAGGGAACGGGGTGAAATAATTATTTGAGCCGTAATTCCAATGTCCTGTGAGGGTCAGACATTGTGTCCCAAATACGGTCCTTAAAGTTTCTCTCCACAAAGGAAGTTATTAAGGGCTGACTGTGTCCAACTGAAATGGTTATTGTCTGCACGTAGGGCTCAGGAGAACAACCCAACAACATTAAACTGCAGTTTATTAAAATAGAAATCAGTCATCAACGTAAAAAACTACCAGCTGTTTTGTGTAATCTCTACCATGTTTTCTGGGCATATACATAGGACAAAACCCAATCAGCTTTCATGCTGATCAAACTTGTATGCTGATTGCCTAGAACTTTCACACACTTTTGACAAGATTTGTATCATCTAATGCCAGCCACATGAAGCACAATTATACCACAGTTGATAATACTGGGTTCTCTTTTTATTCCCACAAGAAAAAGTGGTACTTGTCAGACATGATTAACCTGAGCTATTGTTGCTTTTTTAAGATATTTGTTTCTGAAAACTGACTGCAAAAAGGACCCCCAAGAAATGAATTTTTATAAGGGAGAAATACACTGCCATCTAACTTCTCCTACATGTCGTGTAGAATTTAGCCTTAGGTACAGTGCTTTGAACAACACTCTGTGCTGAGTCCAAACATAGCAATCCCTCCATAAATCAAGCTCTGGCTACAAAGAGCTGGAACAAATGCAGAAAAACCACCAGGTCACTAAGAGGGAGTGTCACGCTGCAGTTACCACCTGTCTCCTTTCTGCTTACAGGTCTGTCTGAAATCACTCATTATGAGCATTTCAGCTACATCAACCTTCCTTCCAACTGCAACCAGCCACACTCATGGGACTAATCAGAGTGGGACTGTGGGAAAGATAGAGCCATCGTATGGCGTCCTCAAGTTCATGGAGAGCTTCTGCCTCATCAGTGCTGCCTGTGGCATGGTGGGAAACGGCATGGTCCTATGGTACCTTGGCTTCCGCATCCGGAGAAACCACTTCACCGTCTACATCCTGAACCTGGCCGCTGCCGACTTTGGCTATCTCCTCTGCATCGCCATTGAGACGATTCAGTACCTGATGCAGTTCAACGTGGGCGTGCAGTTTGGGATATTCCTCTTCCTGGACCTTTTCATGTATGGGACCGGCTTGTACCTCCTGACAGCCATCAGCATTGAGAGGTGCCTGTCCGTCCTGTGTCCAGTCTGGTGCCGAAGCCACCGCCCAAAGCTCCTGTCTGGCACCATCTCCGGCCTGCTCTGGGGTCTCTCCCTGCTGCTGAACTCGCTCGGGTACTTTTTATGTACCGTCCGTCCCTCTGCCAGGAACTGCCAGGCCCTGCTCATCACCATTGGAGCCTTGGACTTCATCTTCTGCACGCCCCTCATGCTGCTCTTCAGCCTAACCCTCTTCCTGAGAGTCAAGTGCGGCTCCCAACACCTCCGAACAGGCAGGCTCTTCACCGTCATCATGCTCACCGTCCTCTTCTTCCTCATTTTCGCTGTGCCTCTCAGCATCCTGATCCTCCTTGACTTCTTGGGCTACAAGTTTCTCTACTCCCCGGAGATCGGCTTTGTGCTGTCCTGTGTGAACAGCAGTCTCAACCCTGTCATTTACTTCCTTGTGGGCAGCTACAGGGATCGGAGAATCAAGTTCACCCTCAGGCTGGCATTCCAGAGGGCCTTTGAAGATTCGGCAGATGACAAAGATGAACGCGAAACCCGTGACACCACAATAACTATGTCCTCCTAATACCCTGCTGTGCCTAACACAGTAACATTGGTCTGGAACTGGGGGCCAATAGTTTATAGAATGGAAGAACTCTGAGGTATTGGGGAATGTTCATCTCACCTCACCTCCAGTATCTTCATTGTAGATCTCTAGCTAGTTATTTTAAGCTCCACCTGTTGTTAGTGGAACCACACAAGCATCTTGACCACAGAATTTATGTGACCTTTATTAGGAAGACATTGAAAGTGCCTATTTCTTTTCAGTGGCCATTAAATGATTTCAATTTGATAAGGTGAAATGTCTTTGTGTCTGCATTTCAGCAAAGGAATCCCACTCAGAATTTGCAGCTCGCTCAATAAATCTCGGTCTTTCAGAGCATGAATTCATAAATTCTCAGTCACTTCAGGTCTCTGAAGATGAGATGGGCACCAATCCTCCTCCTGTTGAAATCAGCCACAAAATTCCTGGAAGGAGAGTCTAGCTAGCTATCTCACTTAATTTTAAATACCTGTATCTCAGCAACTCATGCAACCTTTTGCGGCTCACAGAGTGCACAATCCTTTGCTTCCTAATGTGAGCATTTCAAACAGTGAAATCATTCATGCCCTAGAAGTCCCTTTCTTCTATCAACTAGGGAGGTTTCCATACCATAGAGTTGTGATGTAGTAGAAGAGGGCTCCAACTCCTACCAACTTGCCTTACAACTTTACGCACTGAGTTGGATGCTCCTTTTCCTGTGTTTCAAAGAAATACAGGGCTGGAGTTGCATATTATTTTAGCTTCTTCCAGCCCAGGACAGAGTATCTGCATCTATCTACAGCACGCATTGGGTTGTTATTTCTTCCTTTGAGAAAGACGGATGAGAAGAACCCATGGCTTCCAACATCTCCTCTACCAACAAAAATAAATTCAAGGATAGGGAAAAAATAGGAAACAGAAGAAAGGAAAAGACATATAATTTGCAAAAAATAATTCTCTAGACCCAATCCTTGAGGTAGATGATGTTATTATTTGAAGTGTTGTACTATCAGACTACATAACATTTGCTCTTTTAACCTAAATTGATAGAAAAGGGCAACACAGGTAATTTTGTTTGAGAAACCTTACAGATTTCCTCTTCGTGCCTTCATCTGCAAACATTTTCCTAAAGGGAAGCTCCATTCTTCTATTGTCTGTCATGTTTTTAGTGTTCATTTGTCTTTTTATTAATTTTGAAATGCACCACTTAAAAAAATAGTGGTTCACCTTAATGTCTGTAGTTGCTTTTTGCTTCCTGTTTACAGCTTCTGAAAGCTGAAATTTGAGTTCCATTTCTACTATTCTTTAATTTTTAATGCTGTTGTTCTGCAACATACATATAGTTGATCCAGATTAGATCTATGTAAACAATTACTTTCAGTAAGGTTTTTTTTTTCTTCTAACTTCTACTGCTGAGGGGAAGAGAGCATCCATTTATCAGAAAACATGTTAAAAATGTTTTCCTTTTAATATCTGTAATGATTTTATCATTGGGAGAACCGAAACATTTCCATTATTACTGAAAAAGTCAAAAGCTTTTTTTAAAAGGAAAACAAATTGTATTTAAAAACATTATTGTGCTCAGAAGCAGCTGTCAGCTGATAAAAACATACAGAATATAAACCATGAAAACTTTCCATCCTGACAGTTTGCCCTTAAACATACCAGTCATGAAGACACGCGGCATTTCATGTGAACGCATTTTACACGTCACATTAATGTGAATACTTTACATCCAACCTCAGACATTTAAAAGGTTAAGCCTGCATATAAACCACCGTCATAGATGACCTCAATCATTCATGGTAAAAGGCAAACATTCTCAGGGGTGGCATCTGCCAGATATTTGCAATGTATCTCCTGTGGTCCAAAAGAAGCCTGTGACCGGATCTGCAAAGAGATGGGGTTCATTTGCAGGCTTTTCCACCCTGAACTAACACCAAGATAGTCAGCCCAGCCTGCCATGGAGAATGTCCTCAGCATCTGAGCTAAGTTTGTCCTCTGAATTGCTTGGTATCTCTCTGGAAGGATGTCAGGACATCCCAAAGATCAGCGGTCACACGTGAGAAGGGTACATTCCTCAGGGGCCACCAGCACCCTGAAAAAAAAACGGCTTTTCTGCTTCCCTGGGGAGAGCTGGAAGGAGACAAGCAGCCCAGGCTGTAGGTGTTGGGTGTGCTCCTCAACATGATCCATGTGCCAGCAGCATGCATTGCCCACGAGGGCTGGTGTCACCTATTCCCCAAGGACAGCACACCTAACTCCACTCCTCTAAGGAGTCCCTGGACACCAGAGCCTGCAACAATCATTATTTTCTCATTGATTTGAGCAGAAGGCACACATGTTACAGTTGGAGTTTCTGTGGTGCAGTTAAGGCCTGGAGGAAGGGATCTGTATGGGCATGTGGACACTTCAGAGTGGTCCAGTTTCCACCACATGCAGGAGAGTGAAAGGCTTGCCAGTGCCTTGATTTGGTTCCCTTTCCCAAGCCTCTGTCCCCCAGTAGTGATCCCTACCCTCCCCTTCAAGCAGCTGCCCCATTCTCTGTTCCAAGGGCTTCTAAAACAACCAGCCCACTTCTCTCCCTCACCCCAGCCTATCTCACACGCACCTCAAAGGAGCAGCCTTCCCCCTGCAGCCCTCCCCAGCATCACCTGCCAAATTCCTTCTTTTGCACCTTTCAGGGACATGTGGTTTCTTGCCACCGGAAGGAAGGGGCTGGAGCTAGTAAGCGAAGGCTGCATCCTCTTTGAAAGGGGAGAGTCAGGGTCAGCTAACTGGGGGCAGAAGGAGGGGAAAGCACCCCTGGACAGCTATTTTTGGTGGTGTTAGGTGTTGCACCAGCACATAGCCAGGTGGTGCCTTACAACCCACAGGGTAACTTGGGATCAGGCACAAAGAAGAGCAGAGGAGGTACAACAGTGCAAACAGGCTTTGGCAGGCCTTGCTGGTGAGAGCTGGGAGACATTAGAGAAAGCCCACTTTAGGCTCTGAAGGTTGTGTGCTTTAAAAAACTTAATTGTCGGAAACATAGTCACCTGTTCCCACCCAGGCCAGAAAAAGACAGTGCGTCAAAGCAAGCGTCCATAGGCACGGAACGGTAGATAAAAGACTGTCTGATCCTAAGCTCTGTTTAATTTGAACTAAGAGAGGTGACAAACTCAGGTAATCGCAGCATCACTAAATTTTTTAAGGTCTGCTCAAAGGCAACTCCTGACTGCAGAGGCGGAGAAGGATCCTTGCTTCTTCACAGCGTGACACCTGAAGACCGAGGGATGTTTGTCCTCCTGGAGCCAACACCAGCCCATTTCAAAATTTGCACAGCAATGTTGTTGAAAGTCCTTTCCTCCTGTCCATTCTATGAGTGGCACACGGCAAGTTTAATTTGTTGTTTGCAGTGTTTCTGTTAATTGCTATGAATAAATTGCTGTGTTTACTATCCTTCTAAAGTCCTCTTTAGCTCAGTCTTTTAAAATACTCTGTTCCTCTGGGGTCAGGGGTCAGCAATGAGTCACCAAGGAGCTGTAAGAGTCCTGTGCACTTTAGAGAGGCTCCACCTACCAGCTGAAGAAATAGGCATCTTTTTACACATACTGTGAAAGAAAGGCTCCACCTACCAGTGGAAGAAATAGGCAACTTTTTACACATACTGTGAAAGAAAGGCTCAGAAGCATTCTGGGGCGGAAAGTAAGGGCTGATCATGCCCAGAAAAGATTACTGATGCCTAGCACTCAGGGGATGAAGGCCTCATTGTCTGGTCTGTCTCCCTCACCCCCGGCACATTGGACAAGCCATTTTGCTTCTTGGGGTCTTGGCAGGATTTGGGATATGACATTGCACAGGAAGTGAATTTTGAAGGAAACATTGGGAAAAGGGGTACTGTCCCTCAGACTGATCCAATCCAAACCAAGTCTGATTTTCCAGGAAAGACAAAATGAAGTAGAATACCATTCCTCTGAGAACTTTCCACAATCTCTACTAACCACTCATTCCTACATCCCTAGCATAACAGCATTTGGCCCCAGTACAAATGCACAAAGAGCCTTTCACAGATGCAATATCCCAGACCGTTGCCAGCAGTAGAAACCCTGGCAGGTAATTTTCTCCCCACCTACTGCAGAGGCAACTAGAGAAGTGGAGCAGAAATGTGAAATTGCCTCACAACATAAAAGAAACCCATTCTCATCTCCTGCTGGCTTCACCCCGTCCTCTGCACAGCGAAAACGCTCCTTCCTGACAGCACCTGCTTCGTTACATCACAGAAGACACAAACAGAATCTGCAGGCTGAAACATCTTCCCCATCTTTTCCACAGAAAGTGTTAACCAGAAGATCTGATGGGTTAAACTAGAAACCAAGAGAAAAGCACTCTAGAGCTGCTGCCAGATCCCAGCTTCTCCGAGAGCTCAGTTCCGCTGCACAGGGGCAGAAGGTAAGCATTTGAGGACTGGGTTCAGAAATGCCTCGCCATCCACACATTTTGCAGTGTTCTTTGGCTCTGCTGTGCCATTTTCCTGTTGTCTCTCATAGGCACACACTCACACATGGTCACTGTGTAGTGTCATGCCCTCCAAATCTCCTACTGCTCTGTAAGTAGCAATGTTTTCCTCTGCTTTTTCTTTATTCTGTTGAAGGGTCTCATTCTCTCCTCTTCTGCATGGATGCCAATCCCCATTTCTCCAAATTCCTGCATGATTTTGCCCTCTTCTCTACATTTTGCATCTTGCTAGCTGTTATCTACATAAATAGTAACCATGCTCCTTGGAAGCTGTCTGTCCCTGAGCCACAAAGCTGTGAGAATTAAAGCAATGTGTCAGTCACTAAGTGCCCTCTGTCTCTTATATGACCCCAGAGAAACAGAAAGGAGAGATGTGTTTGATTTGGAGTATTTCATCATGACTGAGAAGCTCATAACGCTCTTTCCCCCAAGCAACGCAAGTCACACTCATGGGACTAATCAGAGTGGGACTGTGGGAAAGATAGAGCCATCGTATGGCGTCCTCAAGTTCATGGAGAGCTTCTGCCTCATCAGCGCTGCCTGTGGCATGGTGGGAAACGGCATGGTCCTATGGTACCTTGGCTTCCGCATCCAGAGAAACCACTTCACCGTCTACATCCTGAACCTGGCCGCTGCCGACTTTGGCTATCTCCTCTGCATCGCCATTGAGACGATTCAGTACCTGATGCAGTTCAACGTGGGCGTGCAGTTTGGGATATTCCTCTTCCTGGACCTTTTCATGTATGGGACCGGCTTGTACCTCCTGACAGCCATCAGCATTGAGAGGTGCCTGTCCGTCCTGTGTCCAGTCTGGTGCCGAAGCCACCGCCCAAAGCTCCTGTCCGGCACCATCTCCGGCCTGCTCTGGGGTCTCTCCCTGCTGCTGAACTCGCTCGGGTACTTGTTATGTACCATCCGTCCCTCTGCCAGGAACTGCCAGGCCCTGCTCATCACCATTGGAGCCTTGGACTTCATCTTCTGCACGCCCCTCATGCTGCTCTTCAGCCTAACCCTCTTCCTGAGAGTCAAGTGCGGCTCCCAACACCTCCGAACAGGCAGGCTCTTCACCGTCATCATGCTCACCGTCCTCTTCTTCCTCATTTTCGCTGTGCCTCTCAGCATCCTGATCCTCCTTGACTTCTTGGGCTACAAGTTTCTCTACTCCCCGGAGATCGGCTTTGTGCTGTCCTGTGTGAACAGCAGTCTCAACCCTGTCATTTACTTCCTTGTGGGCAGCTACAGGGATCAGAGAATCAAGTTCACCCTCAGGCTGGCATTCCAGAGGGCCTTTGAAGATTCAGCAGATGACAAAAATGAAGGTGAAACCCACAACACAATAACTATGTCCTCTTAAATTTCTCCCCCTTTTTTTGCCCTATCACCCTTTAAAATGGAGAGAGAGAGAAAAAGAGAGGAAAAACATAAAGGTTCCTTTGAACCGTTGGCCCCTAGGTCCTGGGAGCGGTGGAAAAAGTGAATATATGAGTATAATTCAGGGCTATACCAAGCCATGTTGCTTGCCCCATATGTTATCCCAAATTCAAATGCACTTTTATTTATTTAGACTTCTCCGTGGTAAAGCATGAGAACTGTCTTTGTGGCTAACTTACTTTGCTTACTGTTATTCTCTGGGTGCTGAGTTTAATAAACAGCCATTTAAAATGGCTTTCCCTGATCTTTGTTTCCTTTTTTTCTCTCAGCTGTCACCCTAGAGCTGACATTTCAGCTCCTTTTCCATCATCTTTCTCACTTCTAAAGCCATTCCATAGCTCACATATTGTCAAGAATGCCTTCTCAAAACTAATTTCAAAACCAATTATTTTTGGCAGTAAAGCAGAAAAGTGATCTCCCTTCACCCCTTAACATTTATTCTTAAAAAAATAAACATAAATCAGTTGTTCAAAAAGAAACATGAAGCAAGCATGCCCACAACGTGTTGGAAGCCCAGAGTTCTATGTAGGAGCTATGCTCCTCTGCTCATGTCCACCTCCCTGGATACTGTCCCTAGGGGCTCACCAGAAGGACCCTGCCAAAACCACCCCGGCCACAAACTGAAAACCTTCTCATAAAAAAAGGGAGGGACACAGAAGTATGGGGTAGATTTTTTTTTTTGGGGGGGGGGGGGAAATGAACAAAGGGATGAGCTTCTGGGGGGGACGGTGGTGCAGAAGAGCTTCAGAAGCAGCTGAGAAGGACACACCTGCACAGTCCTGCACAGCAGAGGAGGCTCTGAAAGGCTTGGCAGCAAAAGGTGTTACCTGGCTGCAGGCGCAGACAAGACACTTCAGTTCCTCTCTCTTGGCATCTGCTTCATATCCCTGGGGGGGGTCCCATGAAGCCCTGACTGGAAGAAATGTAGAATAACTTTTTGGGGGATCACAGGGGGAGTCACAAGGTGTTGGAGAACACAGACAAAATTAGTGCTATTCAAGGACATTCTGTTTCCTGGATGTACCGTTATGGCAGAATTCACTTCTCAATTTTACTCCTTTCATGCACCTTCAAAACTCACTTGCATAGCAACTTTTCTCCCTCCTTCACCCCCAGCTCAGGCAACTGGGCATGCTCCCTGCATGAGTACATCTCAAATAGTGTGGCACATCCCTGCAGTAAAGCTGACTGGTCACAGAAATTCGAGTGGGGTGAATTCAAGGAATAGAGCCAAGGAAAGAGCTGGGCCAAGGCTGTTGCATGGGCTCTTGGACACTCTACATGGCATCTGCCGTGTCAGACTCAGTCCTCAATATGCCATTCACCTTGTTTTTCCTGAAGAGAATGGATGTCATCTGAGACTAGAATTAAAATGCTAGTACTGTTTAAGATGTCAAAATTACCCCAATCTTCAAAGTACAGATACTATTATTCTGCTTTTTCTATTCAGGTTAGTAAAGTACCGCTAGATCTCCCCTGGAAATGAACTGGACAAGAAATGTGAAGGTTTAGAAAACAAGGCAGAAACGTTATGGCATCCAAACAGAACGCGTACCTTTGTCAAGATGAGCTAAGGACAGAAGTGAAGCAGTCGTGGTAGGGAGAGGTGATTTTTTATTATATCAAACTAACTAAACTTAGCAAACTTCAGGTTAAATACATTCTGAGAACAGTTCCTCTGAGCTCAACCTGGTGACACTATTCAGTGAGGTGACTCCTCCACCATCTCCCTGCAGGAGCTGTCTCCTACCTTCCATCTTTGTTTCGTTCTTCAGAGGCTCTTCATAGCACAACAAAACTCTTGACCCTCTTGGGCTATTCTCTATAGGGTAGTAGAGAGAAAAAATGCTGCTGCTGTTTGCAGAAAGAAAACCTTTGTGTGTAACGTGTTAACCAGCTGAAAATGTGATGGGTTTGATACATGCCCTGAAGAGAACATCAAGGCAGGAAGGTAGTGCTAAGAATGTAGATCTGTCCTAGCTGATACTCCTCTGTGAATGCTTTAGGTGCTAATGAGGAAGGGAAGATGGAGAAAAAACAGGAGCAAAAATCAACAAATCAGGAAATCTGATATGAAGATGGACTTACATGTATCTTCATGGGTAAAAGACATTGCTCCACACAACATTAGACAACAGGCTCTTGGGTTGGCAGGCTCAACACTGGACCAAAGAGGGGAATTATTGATTCCAAGATGCCAGTTCCCCTCAGGTCTGATGGGTGACTGCTGTTGCACATAACTTTGTAGCACTGTTGATTTCACAGTTGAAACGAGAGGAGAAGCAGCCGATTGCACTAACCAGCAAGAGGAAGCAGGTGTGCACAAGTGCAAACCAACAGCCAAAAAGGCTGGGCTGGGGGGAGGCTTGAAACCTCATCCTTTCAAAGATGGCAAAGAAAAGAGGAATGGGAGGATGGAAATCAGCCCAAAAAGAAAAATGGTGATGGTACCTAACGACAAGGGCACAGCCTACCTGGTTTTTTGGCTGTGGACAGAGAGGGAACATGCAGGGATCTGGCTGACCTTAAGTAAAGGTGCGGGGGAAGGGTAAGAACTGAGAAGTGAAAGAATTAACAGCAATATGTCAATTAAAATGTGTGAAAATCAGCTCAAGAAACCGGCTGTCCTTCCTTCCAGACTGGTACCTCACAAGTTTCTCAAATTCAGTGTCTTGCCTCCTCCATTCTCTCCTGACAGACAAATGCAGGCTGCGGCAGAGGCGACGCTGGAGACGCCAGACCCTGCGTGTGTCCCACGGGAGAGGGACCAGAGCAGGGAACACCCAAAGTCTGCTAAGTACTAAAAATTACGTGTATACGTGTGTGTACCGGCTGTCTGTGGCGAGCTGCTGGCAGTGCGGGCTGCCGGGTGCTCTGTGAGGGGAGCTGAGGGGCTGCTCTGCGCTGGGTGCAGCCGGTTCCAGCCGGTTCCAGCCGGTTCTGTGGCGGCTGTGCTGCAGGCCGCAGCTGAACCCCTCAGGGGAGTCTGTGGTGCCGCTGTGAAAACATGTTCGAGAACAGGCAGAAAACACCAGAGAGGCAGAGGGGGAGGGAAAAGAGGGAGGACGGCGAGGGCGGAGAAGGGGAAGGGGACGTGGGTGCCATGCTGCAGCTGGGGAGGACCCTGCGCCAGAGCAGGTGGGTATGAGCTGACGGGAGCTGCCGCCTGACGAGGACCCACGCTGGGAGTGGGAGAGGGATGGGGAGAAACAGCGATGTACGAACTTGCAACCACCCCAGGCACCCCTGTGCATCTTTGCGGGTAGAGGAGTCTGGAGGGAAGGAGTGAAGCTGAGCTGGGGTGGTGGGGGAAGGTTGTATTTTAATTGTCTTTCACTACCCAAATCTATTTTAATTGCCAATAAATTAATTTTCCCCAAGTCAAGCCTGTGCTGCCCGTGACAGTAATTGGTAAGGGATCTCCTGTGCAAAGGGGAACTAGGGACACGTTTCTCCACCCGTTTTAAAGAGAACTGAGGACTTTGGCCATGTTCTGAGGGTCTGCCATAACACATCAACCCCTGTACCTCAAACCTGTATCTGTCAGAGGAAAGGACTCATCACAAAGCTTTTGTTGCCGGTGTTTGTCTCCCTGTTTCTCCCCTTTCTCTCCCAGCCTTTAAGAGGCAAAAGGAAATAGGAACTTTACTATGCCCAGCTCTGTACTTTTCTGGAAATGTCTGTCTCTATCCAGGTCCCGGCTTGGAGCTGCCGCATCCCAGAGCATGTGGGAAAAGCAGAGAGTGAGACTGTGACCAAGGGGGCTTCTGGTGAAGGGTATGGAAACAGAATGGGTGGGAACCAGATCTGGAAAAAGAATAAGCTGAGGTATCACTAGTATTTAAAAAAATAATAATAAACTTTCCTCTCAGCGCCTGGGCCTGAACCAGGTACTGTATGGAGTCTGGCATCAGGTTAAGGCAGATCGACTCCACAACCCCAGCGGCTTTTCACCGGTGATTTTCCCCACGGTTTCCATGAGAATGTTTTCTGATTTACAACCAGTCATTTGGAAGTCTAATATTTCGAAGCTGCACCATGGGTGGAATTTGCTCCCTTGGGATCTCTTTGGACAAAGAGGCTGCCTTTGCACCACCTCAAACCAAGGGAGGAACGAGCTTACGAAGTCCAATTTCTTCTAACACAGACCAAGTTTTAGGGTACTCAGCAATGCTCATGACTTATAATCTTCTCTGAGTAGAGGAAATGACTAATGGAAAGAAATTTTGAAAGATAACCAGTACAGAAAACATCGTGTTTTGCTGACAGATATTCCTATTTTATAAAGATTGTTTCTGTCCTGGTAATTATATGTAAATTAACACCTACTTAATTGTTTTGGGTTTATTGTTCTTTGGTTTTAATTGATTAATTTAATGGATATTTGAAAATATTATTTTCTCCATCTTAAAATGCATCTTGTTATCCCAGTCCATTATGCCTATTCCGGATCTCCCTTAGGATGTGTTTCCATCATACCTGTGCTTTGCATTAGAGCAACAATATACATGTGACCCATTTTATGGGAAGTTCCTGACAAAAAGGAGGGATCTGAGAAGAACCAGGAATACTCACGCAATGTGTGGCAGAGGAAGTAATACTTGAAATAGTGTCAAAGACAGCACCAAGTATAAGGCAAATCATAATTAAAATAAACAAAGGGGGAAATGAAGATGGAAAATGAGGACAGAAAATGGGGACTGGATCAGGTAAATAATTTTTTATTTAAGACACAGGAAGAACCTTCAAGTCAGCTGGGCTGAAATAACAGAAAAACCAAGTTTATTTTAGAACAGATAATTCCAGCTGTTAGTCCGGTATTTCACAGCTGTACTTGCTCTTTGGCAAGTGAATAACTCTTCCAGAGGGAGTAGGACCAGCCCCTGCGTGACTCACCCAACTACACATGAGGACTTAACACTCTGGGGCTGTTCTTCTTCATCTGTCCTGTCCAAGCAAGTCCTTTGTCTTGTACCCTACACTATTCCTGTTCCCCAGCTCCACCTGTACCTCTAGCCATGCTGACGCCACCATGAACACAGAGAACCCGTAAACACAATCAGTGGAGCTGAGAATATAACTAGGTAAGGGACAGTAGAGAGGCATCATGGTTTCTAGTGAGATATCTGCTAAAACAATAATGTAACCAATCACCAAAGGTTCTCCAAACCTGTTAACTAATATGAAATGGCACCAGTGAAAGTGCTGCCCTGTAAAAAGAAAACCACAAAGAAAGGCTGTGACCCCCTGTCATTTCTTCAAATGTTCTGATCAGAATATTTCCCCTTCTTTCTCTGATTTAGACCTAGCTTCCAAAAAGCAGATTTAGATCCCCCAAAAGGCCACAAAGACTCATTCACTGACCAAAGGAGCAAGCGTTTATTAGGTTGGGTCCAGGGCATGGGGGCCCTTTTTCCCCCCAGGCTCCCTGTGGGGCTCAGCACCTTCAGCCCCTTCCGACTCGCCGCGTTCCCCTGCCTGGGCACTCCCCAGTCCCACCAGCACATGGCGTTTGCACCATTGGATGCCTCTGATTGAGCCTGAGGTAGCTGCAACAAAGCCCATCTCCACTGGGAGCGGCCTCATCACCACATTGCACCGGAACCCTCCAGGCAGCTCCCCTCCTTGCACGCTATTTTCTCTTTGAACACTCGGTGAAGAATGGCTTTCACCGAGCCCTGGAACCAGCGCTGCCGGTAGCTCCCCGCCAGGAAGTAAATTAATGGGTTAATGCTGCTTTTTGCGACCACATGCAGGGATGATGAACTTATCCTAAGTTCATCATGTTCAACAAATAAGCCTTGCAAAACTCGCTCAACAGTTGACAGTTAAAGAAACAGCAAAGATGAAGAAGAGGCTGGTGAGGGGAAGCACTATGTACAGCCATCATTTTGTGGGGTACGTCGTGCTGCTAATGTGCTTTTATCTACAAGTGGTTCCTGTCATATTATCTCATCCTTTAGCATCACATTTTCATTGCTTATTTTCTCTCCCTCTTTCATGTGTTTTCCCTCTTTTGAATATTTCTTGGGAGTTACCACCTATGCTTGTCACCCCCAAGACTGATGTCCTCCAAGGACGTCCCTTGATTTCACGTGGTGAACAAATGATAACGAACAAGGTCCACAGTCTTTCCAGGGAGCCAGCCTGGAGCTGCAGGAGTTGGGGCCAGAAATAAGGCCTGCTGCTGCCTTCAGGACCCTGGAAGAGAATCAGGGTGCCTCACATGGACAGTTTAGAGTCCTATGTTGTTCGCGCATGCTTCATGGGATAAGTCTTTTTATTCCCCTTTCCTACAATTTTGGGCTGATAAAAATCAGCTTATCATTGTCATCCACCATGAAAAACATTTCCCTTTAGTGATTTCTTCTATGGCTTTATAACATCAAATTTCTCACAAGTACTATGTTCCATGCTTTGATACATTAAAGCAAAGCCTTTATCTGATGGCAATGTAGCCCAGAAGAAAGTTGGGAGAAGTCTTCAAGCACCAGTTTACAAGTCATTAGAGACACTGAGCAAAGCCCTCATGCTGTTGCACATCTGCACGTCAGTGATTTCCCACTGTTGAGGGTCCCCGGCTCATCTCTCTCTCTCTCACCTTTCTGCTTGTCCCTGAGAATGATTTATGTACCCCTCTGTGTTCAGACAGAGCTTTCCCCATGCAGTCAAGCGGTGCTGCCAGGAAGTAACAGGAGAGCACGTTACTTTGCAAAACTGTCCCCAAAGCCTCCTGGTCTGGGGCAATACGCCCTTCGTGCACCTCCCGCTTTGTACACGAACCATCCAGCCAGCGTCGTCCCTTTTTGGCACAGTGCTCCTCCATTTTCCTTCACCTCCAAGAATATTGTGCTTGCCCTTGGGTCTGTGGGGGTTGTCTCCTATGGTATTGGGCTATAGCTAAGTTACTTGCAGTATGTTCCAGGTTTTGCCACACATTATGGCAAAGCCCCTCTATGAGGGAAAAGTGCCCACAGGGAAAGAAGGGGGAGGTCTTGGAACACCAGATACACACAGTGAAAGCCAGAAGCCCCTCTCATGATGGGACAACACTGGAGGACAGTAGGAGGAGAGGGAGGAGTTGATGTGACCAACTCATACTGACAAGATTGCCATCCATGGGCCATGGAGGGGAAGCTGTCACTGATGTGATGAGATTGTGCACTGAGTCTCCTGACCACGGGGCATGATGTCTGGGCAAAGGACTGCTCATCAGGCACGAGGGATGAGGCCAAATCAGAGCGGGGTGGCCACAGCAGCCATCACCAGAGCCTTTCTCCTGGCAAGACTGGAGGCCCCATGTGCTGGGGATCCCACAGCAGGAGCTGGTGTACCCAGGAGCACCGGGAGGTAGGAGGTGGGGACAGGCAGGTGGGAGATGCCTCCTGTCCAGAGGCAGGGCTGGAGGGGTGGGAGCCTGTCCTGGGCACAGCAGGGGATGGGGTCCTTCCTGGTTCAGCCTGGGGCTGGTATGGGGCTGTGGGGGAAGATGGCGAGTGCTGGGGGTGGTGATGCCCCTCATTTCCTTCTCCTTCTTCATCTCTCCTAGGAGGTGGTAGGAGAAGGAGAAGGCGGCCACCCAGAGCAGGGTCATTTGCCATGGAGGAGGCCATCACAACAGACCTGTGTCTCTGTTCAATGGGAGAGTCAGTCGGTCTTGTGGATCACAGACTTTTCCGGGTGACTTTTTTTGCACTGTTTTGTTGGGCTGTTTGGCTCTGTGGGATGCTGGAAAATGTGGTGGTTGTGCGGTTCCTGGGCTTCCGCATGAGGAAAAGCCCCTTCACTGTCTGCATCCTGAACCTGTCCATTACTGACTTCTCTCTGTTCCTGTTCCTTCTTGTTAAACTTACATAACACATTACTGTAACGGCCTATTGTATTTTCTCATTTCAATATCATTTGACCAATTACATCCTGATGGATCTGTTTCTGTTTTGGCACTTTGCCAGTGTGTATCTCCTGACAGTGATAAGCATGGAGAGGTACCTGTCTGTTTTGTTCCCAAACTGGTACCAGCGCCGCCACCCAAAGCACTTGTAGGCATCATGTGTGGGATGCTCTGGGCTCTCCCCTGAAGTTTTGTTTCCTTGGCTTTGATTAGTTGTTATTTGAACATAAACTGTGAACAACTATTACACAATTTAAGTACAGTGAATTCTCTCATTTACTCTTTATTCCCATTCCTTTCCAACCATTCCCTTTTCAGCAAACTCCAATGGGGCTCACAGACAACACCCAGGAAAACTCTGTTGCTGCCTTGCTCGGTGTTATCTTCTTGCTCATCTTCAGGTTTCCTTTCAGTGCGGTGATTTTCCTTAATCCTATTTATTTAAACCTGTTTTACCTTCATATTTCTTACCTGCTGGCGCTGCTGAACAGCAGCATCAACCCATTCATTTACTTCCTGGTGGGGAGCTGCTGGCAGCAGCCGTTCCAGGGCCCTCTGAAAGTCATCCTCCACCAATTGTTTGAAGAGAAAGCCACGAGCAAGGAGAGCCACATGCCAGAGGGCACTGCAGCAGAGACCACTCTGTAAGGCACTGCTGGCGAGGAGGCCTGGAGATGTGGAGCCTCGCAGACTGCCTGGGGGATGGAGGCACAGGGGCTCATAGCACAGACCCAGCACAGCACTGCTCAGCCAGGCTCGGTCCCAGCGCACAGACTGTATTCTCCATTGCAATGACCCTCCCTGATCTTGCCCCACCCAGTGAATAAATTCTGGCTCCCTTGGCTCAGCAGATGATTTTTGTGGTGTTTGGGGGGATTTCTTGCCTGGGAAGTCTAATGTATTAGGCCCTGGGGGAGCTCTGGCCATTTCTGCTGGCAAAGCAAGGCAGGGCTCTTCAAAAAGGATTGGAAAAATGGGCAAGCCAGGGGAGTCATGCAGGCATTTCATCAGCACCGGTGCAGCGGTGCTGAAGTGAACAGCTGAGCAAGGAGTAGAGGCAATTGCTACCATGGGAAGCAGCTGTGCGGCTTGTCCATGGGGTAACGCAGCTCCCTCCTAACCCTGGTTCCCTTGGCATGGAGACATTGCAATGGCAGTGCTGGCCATGCCTCGAGCCTCTACATCTGCTGCCGCTCTGATGGGAGGTGGAGGGTGGGGACTCCTGGGAGAGCCACTTGCTCCTGGATACCCTTATGAAGAGAAGCTAGCCAGCAACTCCACCAACCCCACCAAAATCCCCTCCCAGCCCAGCTGAACTCGTCTGCCTCATCCGAGCAGGAGCAGGAGCCCCGGGCCCCACTGCTCACCCACACCATGGGCTCAGAGGGCTGTGGGGACACATCCAGCACGGGGCCAGTGGCAATTTCACAAATATCTGCGGGGTTGATGCCTCTAGATGGCAGGAGAGGGGTATGGATCACACAGAGCAACCTTGCTTTTCCATCTAAAGAGCCAGACAGCAAAGTCAGCCCTGCACTCCCAGCTGATGGAAAGACAAACAAACCAACATCAGGAAGGGCTGCAGGGCTGGGGAAGAAACAAGAGCATTCTCTTGTACTCTAAGTGGGAATTTGTCATGCTGTTTAATTCCAGGGTTTAATCATTCTGAGAAAAGTGTGGGTTCAACAGCACTGGGGGATTACAAGTGGCGTGTTCCAGCACTCACGTTCATGCCAAGAAGTTCACACAAGGTCCCGCCTTCCATCTGTCCTCTGGGGCAACATGGCTTTTTGCAACAGACTACGGCTGGCTGACAAGACTTCGTATCCTGGAGGTTGTCACCTCCCTGCTGGGGTCTCTCAGGGACCAGACAGCACAGTAAGCATCCTTGCAAAGGGGCAGGAAATCTGCTCCAGCCCTGCTCCTATCAGTCCCTGCAGGAAAACCAAGAGAGGATTTCAAGACATGTTTCACTTTTCAATATTTCCACAGAAGTTTTGTCCACAGGGACAAAAGCAACCCAAAGGAGGCTTCAGCCTCTGTTGCCTTACTTTAGCCAAGGCTATGATACCCTGTCTTCCAGATTAGGAAGGGGAGACGGGGGGAGCTATGTCTCCAGAAAAGGCACTGATTTTGGAAAGAAAATATTTTAAGGCAAAGAGTGAGATGACACTGTGCGACTCAGGATGCCTGATGCCAAAAGTCACATCTCTGATGCCAGAGAGAAACACAGCGAGCAAACGCCAGCTGCAGGAACTGCGGTGGGAACTTGCTCTGGCACAGCTCCCCAAACGCTCCCCAAACACGCCCCAAGCCATGCCGTGAAGCAAGACAGGGGATTACCAGATCAGATGTTCTTGGCAAGTCAGAGACACTAATTCCTGTATTCTCTTTGCTCGCAGCAAAGATTTCATTGTAACTCTGCTGAACACACTCTGTGTCCATGACCAAAAAGAGCCTGAAATAGGAAAATTAACATAACCAGGTGTACGGACCACTAAATTTTATGGAAGTTAGGATCATCACACTGCTCATCTGCCTGTGCAGGCTGGCAGGGAGTGGGGCCATCCTTTGGTTCCCCAAATTCAGCATCAAGAGGAAGCCCTTCACTGCCTCCATTCTGAACCTGGCCATCCTCCGGAGGAGGTGAGCAGCTCCTCTTCACAGCTGTTGCAATGACTGACTGTACTCTCCAAAGTCCTGATCATACTGATCTTCTTCTGGTTACCTACCTAAGGCTTCGTTTTGTTATTACTCCTAAATTCTATTTGGATTTCTTGTTTTTTTGTTTCCAACATGGTAACTGTGAGCCCAAAGTTTGTTGAAGACACAGCAACTGCACGGCTTGTCACTGGTGAACAGAGCAAGGCTGACTCGACTGTCAGAGAATGGCTCATTTCCTCTCATACTAAAGCCTCTGTCTTGTCTATGAGGAGGACAGGTACCTCCAGAGCATGATGCAGCTCACCCTAAGGTAGGCACCTGCAATAGCTGGGATGAGCCATCTGATGACAGTGCCAAGACCTCGTTCGTTCTGGGAGGGACCTGGCAGCAGATGACCTCTGCTGAGAGACCTGGGTTTGTTCAGCCTGGAGAAGAGAAGGCTGAGGGGGATCTCATCAGTGCTTATAAATATCTGAAGGGCGGGTGTCAGGGGGATGGGGCCGGGCTCTTTTCAGTGGTGCCCAACGCCAGGCCAAGGGGCAACCGGCACAAGCTGGAACTGGGAAGTTCCACCTGAACATGAGGACAAACCCCTTCCCTGTGCGGGTGCCCGAGCAGGGGCACAGGCTGCCCAGAGAGGCTGTGGGGTCCCTTCCCTGGAGACATTCACCCCCCGCCTGGACGCAGCCCTGTGCCCCTGCTCTGGGGGTGCCTGCTCCAGCAGGGGTGGGACGGGGTGAGCTCCAGAGGGCCCTTCCAACCCCTGCCATTCTGGGATCCTGTGATCTGTCTGGGATCTTTACAGTTAGCAGAGATGTATCTCACTGTAAGAACCCTCCAGCTGAGCCAAACCACAGCAGTGGAGCTGCCCACACGTGCTGAAAGCTTTCCTCAGGAACAGCTGAGCACACCAGCAGAGCACCTCCTTGTAGGGTGGAGAGCTGAGGCAGGCAGAGGTGGAAAGGCAGAGTTAAGACCAGAAGGAAAGGACCTCGCAGCATCGCAGCAACTAGGAGACTGCTGGGAAAAGTGGGGAGGAGGCACACAGCCTGACAAGGGACATCATCCCTTTTGCAGGAGGCAGGGATGCCTGTATTCACCCGCCCATTTCCCTGCCTCATACACAGTGGGAGGTAGTCTGTCCTTTCCCACTGCCTTAAATCCAAAGGTAACTAACATGCCACTGCTTTTAGAAAGAGAAGCTAAGTATACCCAGTGGGTGGAGACTCACGCTCTGAAGACAACATGATGATATTAAACATCTAAGAAGAATTTATTAACAGAGTTGTTTTACAGAACAGGGCAGGAGTCTCCCATAATTGAGAGGGGTTTATTTCTCCCTCTCTCACTTTCCTGTCCTTTGGAAATTAAAAACTTTCTGAGTTACAATCTGTTGTCCAGGAAAGGGATCCCATCATCCAGGAGTGTCTCCCAAGGCAGGTGCAGAAGGACCATGATCCTCCTGCGTGCTTTTCCTGCTTCCCAGGATCTCCCTTGCCTGCAGAGTCACCCAGGTCATTACCTATCTGAGCTTCTTGTTGTAAAACCAAGAGTTTTATAGGTTTAGTTATCATGGCTCTGTACCTGTACTGTGACAAGTTATTGATTTACATTCCAGCCTGTCTGGTGACATGTAGCTCTGGGCTGAGGGACGAGCCAAAGGGCAGAGAAACTTCTGTCACCATCCAGGTCCCAGAGGCCATGGCATCAGTAGCTCCTAGGTCTGCTCTGCTGATGCCTTTTCTCCCTCCACACGTCTCTGCCAGCTGCATCTTCCCAACCTTTCCCTTGCGCTCATACTAAAGTTAGTGCAGCCTGGTGGGGAGTCGTACCAGGAAACAAAACCAACTTGAAAGCAATGGTTTGTTGGTGGCTTTGTCCACAGGCAAATGAGAGCTGGTCTATCCCCCAGCTTCTTGATAGCAAGGGCTGACACAGGGGGGAGAGAGAAGCAGAGAAAGCACTGCCTTTTAGCCAGGGAGTGCCTGAGCCAGGCTGCAGGGATTCAGCCCTCATGGCCTCAACAGGGTCCTTTCCATTGTTTTCCTTCTCTCTCCTTGTATCCTCTTTCACATGAAAAATCTTGTATTTAAGAGTCTTCAGGCAGAGCTGGGTTTTTTGGGTTGTTTCATTTTAACCCCACTTCTGTTGTTTATCTAGATGAGGAACAGACGCACCAGAAGTGCATACAGACCTCAGGTCACGGTTGCGAAATAGCATTTGCTCATCCAGAAAGCCCGAAGGAAAGTGGGAGGAACCACAAAAGGCACTTCCAGTCATAAACGTTTGCATGTAGATGGCCCGTGTGATGTGCAAACAAAACTCAATTTACAGCAGAAGCAATGCATTTTGGGGAAAGCCTTCCAGGGGCAATCCCAAACACATGCCTACTTGCCCAGTAACAAAGCTGAAGGTGAAGTCTCCACATATTCTTACACGTGTCAGCACCCGCTGGAGATGCACACACAAGGGTTTGCCCAGGAACTGTTCTGCCCTGCTGTGCCAAGCTTTCTTATCCACCCGCACTCTGCTTTTAAGTAGACACACCAAAAAAACCCCACTGGCAGGAGCAAAGACCATCCATGGTTCTGTCTTAATAGTGCGCAGGGTAGAGCAAGCTCACTTTTGAGACAGGAGAAGCTCAGAACCGTTGGATAGGACAGATTCAAAGCAAAGGTTTCAAAGCAGAAGGTTTTGATGGGTATTTCATCACACTGCCCAGTGTCCAGCCCAGGCAGGAGTTCCCGTGCCACCCAGCACGCTTCCTTGTGCTGCAGCTAATTCTGTTCATCTGCAGCCAGACCCGCACGAAAGCCATCTTCCTCGGCTCGCCTCGGCTCACAGGACACCTCCACCCCTAGAGCATCTTCTCTCAGGGAGAGGCTGCAGAGGTTTAAACAACTGTTTCTAATGTGTTTTCTCTGGGAGTTTCACCTCTGTTTTGGGGCTCTGTTACATCTTCAAAAGCCCCCTGGAAAGCAACCCTAAGAGAAAACGTGAACTTGTTTGCACAGCTCCCAGCCAGGATGTAAATAACAGGCTTGATGCTGCTGTTCACACAGGCGAACAGGAGAGAGGCACCAAAGACAAAAACAGAAAATTCAAACAGCCTTAGCAAGAGCCAGTAACCAAAATCAGCAGTGAAGAAGGGGAAGAAGAAGACAGCTAGCAGGACCACAACACAGAGCTTCTTTGGGGGATATTGCGACGAACAGCACAAGACCCTGGCAAGCAGGGTTAGACCAGAAAAAATCAAGATAAGCACTGATAAGAGGTAGCTCAAGATGAAGACAGTGAGCGCTGCAGGGTGGAAGTAGATGGTCATGGTGAGCAGGAAGGAGAGGGCCCAGAGCAGGGTGCACACGAGCACTGGCAAGTGCTGGCTGCGCTGGCAGGGGCAGCGAGCCTGGGGGAGGATGGACAGAGATGTCATGGCACTGAAGGCTACCAGGAGGTAGACGCTGGCGGTGAAAGTGAAGAGGATGGTGATGTTCAGCACAGTTGTCACATCCTGCGAGCCCAGCTGGTGACGAAGGCTCTCTGGGCCGTAAAATATCACAAGGGCGATGGCGATGGTGAGGAGGAAGGTGAAGTCGGCGATGGCCAGGTTTAGGACATAGATGGTGACGGGGTTCCTGCGGACGCGGAAGCCAAGGAACCAGAAGACAGCCCCATTCCCCGGCAGCCCACAGAAGCAGATGAGCAGCGTGCCAAGGACTTTGCCAAAGTGACCAGCTTCACAGTCAGTCCAGTTGTAGAGACTGTCCTCACACCTCAGCAGCCTGTGATGCCAGCTGCCGTTATATGCTGTCCCACCGGGCTGGCTCCAGCCAGCAGGGCCGGCTCTTTCTGTGGCAGGGAACAACGTGCTCATTACGAAACCTCTGCTGCTTCTCCTTCCCCCTCACACAGCTGGAAGGACAAGATGAAACAGAGATGTGTTAGCAACTCTGCTGTCCCCCCACACTAGGCTTTTCAGACCTTTGCAGCCATGCCCCAGCTTCCCTGTGGAGGAGCACAGAGTGAAACGAGGGACAGGAGAGGTGGGAGGCAGGGTGTGGGGAGATGGATATGAAACACCTGGCACAAGAGCATATACAGAGGTGGAGTAAAAGCTAGGGAGGTGCCTCCTTCCCGGCTTTGGACAGGATGGACCTGGAGGAGGGAAATAATAAGATGGAAGGATTGACCCTGAAGATGTCAAAGAGCAAGTGGGTTTGAGGGTGGATCTGATATGGATTCTCAGGTGTCTAATATTACAACTGATATTACTAAGCCGCTGGGATCCTTCAGTGGGACACTCATTATTCCCCTACGACATTTCCACAATATTTATAGGTCTTAATATCCCAGAGCCCACTATTCCCCAATCAGGTTTGGTGCAAATTGACCAATAGGTTCAAAACCAATATGGGGAGGCACTGATTAGGCTGGGGAAAAAAAAAAAAAAAAACACCCCAAAAAGTCTGACCTTCTTTCTTCTCGCAGCCTGGAGAACTTCACTGGAGCAGACGCGCTGCAAACTCACACCACCTCGCGCTTGCCAGCTGCCGCCTTTATGATGGGATCTCCATGAGGTTTCCTGGAATCACTACTTGGAAAACTGGACTGAAGCCTGCCTTGGTGAGCCCGTGCAGCATCCAGCATGAGGTCTTTCTCAAGTCCTTTCACAAACCATTTTGATCTGTGTTAGCCAAGCAGGTCATGTTCTCAAAGGTCCTTGCAAACAGGGAACTGTTTCATTGCGTTTAACAGTATCAGTCTTCTGGTTATAATCTATTCTTGGCTTTGTACAGGAAATGACTAACAAAAAAGAGTCTCGGAAAACAGACCTATGGGAAAGGCAGATTGTCTCTGTCAGGTTCCTCTTTCATTTCATTTTAAAGGAACCCAATCCCAAAATATTTGTATATTTGAGCTGGCTGAACTTTTCTCCTGTATTTCCAGGGATGTATCTTTAGGACCCTGTGCTACCAGGTTGGTGTTGCTGCAAAACTTCTCCTTCTGATTCAGACCTAGATTTGCCACTTGTATATAACAGTATCACAGTGGTACTTCACCTTCAAATACACAGTTTCCAAGAACGTGCCTCCTCTCTCCCTCGCTGACACTGCGCTTGTGTCCCCACCTACAGAATCACACCCCCCCCGCGCCAAGTCAACCCTTTCAAGCGCAAACAGGTCATGATAAGGAAAACATCAAGGTACACCCGCATGATGCCGTGCAACACAACGCTCACTGCCCGATCTAACCGTGCCCTCGACGAAAGAGCGGAATCACCCAGGGTTGCTCAGCTTCTGCTTTCATGGACAATATTCTGAGCATGTTTGCCTAAAATTTTCATTTCCAACATGAGATTTACAGGTTATTTGTTTGTATTGGGGCCAGGTTTGTATGTGTTCAAAGCAGCTACATTCTGTAAATATTATGGCTCTGGTAGCAGTTGTTTCTGTGTGTCAGGAAAGCTAATAAAAACATCTGGCAGGCAGAGCTCAACCTCCTCGAACTATCGCCTGCGAGACCCTTCCCATCCTCTGTTTCTCTCTCTTTTCTTGGGTCTGCCCTGGCAGTTCGCTCCATGGGCTTCTCCACCCGGTGCTTAGAATTGCACTTTCCAACTGCCATCAGCCCCTCGCCGTCTGTCTGTCCCTCCTCTGTCCAAACTGGCACAGTGCTGTCACCGGGGGCACTTGCCTCTTCGCCTCTCCCTTCCTGCCTCCCCGGTTAAACCCCCTTGGCAGGGTAGAGGTTCGGCTGCTGCCTGATGCTGCCAGCTCCGTCAGCCAGACTGAGATGGATTTTCTCTGTCAGACTGCGGCACAGGAGGATGTCAAGCCAGAAGGAGCTGAAAACATTATTTGTGTCCCTCACCATCACCTCCTCTGGTCTGGGGGCTTTTGAGGATCAAGGTAGTGAGTGGTCAGTGCTTTAGCATCAGTCACCAAGGTCCCAGAAGAAGACAGAGACAAGAAGAGTTGGGACTCTCCATGCTGGGAAGCAGACAAGGTACAGACCAGGGCCCAGGAACGTGGCCATGTTAACGCTGGAGAACGTAACAGATGAGCAGGACTTTCTGGGCCACATCACTTCAGCATTACAAACTAGCAGGCAGCATGAGGGGAGTCACAACTGTAATTTTGAGAACGAGCAAGGGCACCCCATGGAGCCAGCAAGGGAAGAAATTGCAATCACCAGTAAGATACATAAAACACACTTTTATTAAAATAACTTAAAAATAAGTTTGAGATGGGAACCAGCCCTGCCCTTGGAAATCTCATCGAGCATCGCCATGTCCTGCGGGATGCACAACTGTCTATCGCGCCCTACTCACCCCGTCGGGCCAAGGGCCCTGCTCCCGTGGCTGCTGGCCCGGCGTGCAAAGGCAGGGCTGCCCCTCTCCCGGTGCCAGCCTGCAGCCATAGGGGTTTAGGCAGCAATTCCCATCACAGGGGTCTCCCCCACCTCTTGGGAATCTGCCCTCTCTTCAAAGACCCTCTGAAGAACCACTTTGACGGATCCTCCGAACCTGGACTTTCCATAGCTCCCAACCAAGACGTAAATAACAGGATTGCTGCTGCTGTTGACAGAAGCCAGCAGCAGGCAAATCTCAAAGACAAAATTAGTGTAGACAAAGAAGTTGAGGAAGATCTGGACACTGAGTGGGATGCCGAAGAGGAGGTAGAAGAAAACAGTGAGGAAGATGACAGTGTACAGCCTCGCTGGGTGGTGCTGCCAAGAGCTACGCTTAAGCTTGATGAAGAGGATCACATTGGAAAGAATCATAAAGGGTGTGAAAAAACAGAAATTGAGAAAGCACAAGGTTTCAAGAACGATCCTGCAGTATCCAGGCTTACCCCGGTCACACACAAAGTACACCAGCCCTGCAAAGACGCAGGCAAGGCCCCACAGCAGGCTGCACATGGCGGCTGACAGGAGCTTCGGGCGGTGGCATCGGCACCAGAAGGGCCAGAGGACACCCACACACCTCTCCACGCTGATGGCCGTGAGGAGATAGAGGCTGGTGCTGTACATAAGCAGAACCATGGAGTGAAATAGCGGCAGCAGCTGCAAAATCTGTGACTGAAAACAGCTGAGCATCGGCATATGATATATGACAAGGAAAGCCGATGTGCAGAGGAGAAAGCAGGTGTCCGCGACGGCCAGGTTCAGGAGGTAAGCAGTGAAGGGGTTTCTTCTGATGCGGAAACCAAGGAGCCAGAGGATCGACCCATTCCCCACCAGCCCACACAGGCAAATCAGCAGCGTGATGCTACCGGTGATGATTTCAGGCGTGTGTTGTGCCAAGCACCAGGTTGCATTGTGTCCATCCCCATAGGCTGTGCTCTCCATAGGTGCTGAGGACACTGTACGCCAGTCATGGGTCATGTTGTTGGGATGTCGGTCCATCTTCCTCCTGTCTCTCTCGTGCTCGCCTGGAGAAAGGCAAGAGAAGGTGGCAAAATTAGTGACTCTCAGGTCCGCAGTACTGTGAATGTCCCCTGGTCATTCAGTCTTCCCCCTCTCCTCCACAAGCTGCAACCCAAAGAACATCAGAACTGAGCAGAGAAAATAAAAAGAAGTGAAGCAAAGAGAGGAGCGGAAGAGGTCAAGAGAAATAGGAATAGGAGAGAAAAGCTTGCGCCCAGGGTGGCAGGAGACAGTCAGAGAGCTGGAAGAGGCGTGGAGGGAGAACGAAAAGACGTGAAGAGTCATCTGCCCTTTAAGGACTGAAAAGGCGAATGGAAAGGCTGAGGAAGAGCAGAGCTGTGTGCCCCAGCAGCAGGAGCAGAGGCGAGCCCCAGACCCCTCTCACCAGGCACGGGGAGGGGGGTCTAGTGAAGGCAGAGTCCTTGCACAGCCTTGGTATCCCAAATTTGCAAATGCCAGTCCTCTCTGACAGGCTTGCAGGTGAAATTTCACAGAGCTGCCATGCCAAAATTCTCCCAGACAAGATCCAGCCACCAGGAACAAGGTAACTCCATGATGAGGTTCCTCCGAGGGTCTACGAGCAGGCTCTGGTACCCTGTCTCTTCCGCAGCTCAAGACCAAATGGGCCCTGGGGCCACAGTCCCGGGTTTCTGCTGAGGGCTGGGTGGCTGCTGGCACACAGGCGTGCCGGCGTTTGGTCATCACTTTTGAGAGCAGCGGAAGTTGCTTGCTAAAGTGTCACCCGCACAGGATGGGTGTTGCAGATCAATCTGCTGGTTCCTTCAAGTGCTTCCTCCTTGCAAACCTGCTGCCATGTTGGGTATGAAACAATATTCTTCTCTCTCAGTCACTTCTCTTCTGCACCCAGCCACAACGGCCCTGAGATGTGTCACGGTTCCCATCGTGTGAATGTCCACTCTTTGCTGTCACACAGAAGCCACCAGCTCCCCATCGACGGCAGGGAACCGATGGTCGACACAGCACCTGCTGACTGTCACTTCCCGGCTTGCAAGAGCTGAGCTGGATGCCTCCATCACCCCTTGTTGTGGGGCGAGTGGGAGGGAAGTGGGACAGTATGACGCACCCAGCCGCCGGGCACTGGGGACAGCACAGACCGCTGGGTCTGCCCTCCTCTGATGCCAGCGAGTGGGTGGCTGCTCTGTGCCCCGTCCTCAGCTCTCACCTCTGCTGAGGCTGCAGGATGGAGGGGGCTTCTGCCCACAAGCGACCTCTGCGGGGCAGGACCCTCCTCACAGCCCCATCCCCTTGCCCTGCTCCAAGCATCTTTTTCAGGGCCAGGGAGATCTGTCCCGCTTCCTTGTCTGCTGTGCAGCAATTCTAAACAAATACCTCAAAAGAAATCGTTGGAGGCACCCAGAGCAAGGGGAAGCAAATGCGAATGGCTGGGAGAGCATCCCGTCCAGCCCCAGGCTGCAGTCCTGCCTGCACCTCCACCCTAAATCCTGCCTGCCTGCAGGCAGAGGGGTGGAGGGGGTGCGGCGTGCTGGTGGGGTACTCTGCTTCCCCCAAGACTTTGATCAAGTGGAAAGCGAAACACTCCTGACGTTAGTTAACAGCCCTGATTTGGCATGCATGAAACGCAGGCTCCTTCAAACCCCTCAAAAAATAATGTTTATTTAAATGCTAACAAAGCTGGACCAAAGGAGCGCTTCGATGCCATGATCTGCCCCGCCTGCGCCTCCGAAGGGCCCGAGCTGCTCCAGCCACCACCTGGTTTCAGGAGCACCTTCAGCTCCGCCGCGGGATCACGGGCTCCCTCCGACACCAGGAATGGGGCTGCACTGTCACACTTTTTACATTCAAAGGATGGATTCAACAGAAAATGAGATTGAAGGAGGGAGTAATAGGACCCGTTAGCAGGACGGTGAGAGCCCAGCCAAGGTAAGGCAGAGGCTGCTGTGGGTCGGTTCCTCCTGGGGACTCTTTTTTAGCCAGTGGCCCCGGGGGCACTGGAGAAACGCACCCAGCATCTATTTGGCTAGGTTTCCCAATCGTTTGCAAATGTTAAATATTTGTTAAATGTTAAATGATGTTAATGTGATATAAGTAATTAACAAATGGTAACTAATAAATAATACTAATAGTAGATAGTAAATAAACTGCAGATGGTGAATAATATACTGTAGATGGTAGGTAATAAACAGCAAATAGTAAATTAGTGAATAAATAGTAAACAAATGGTAAACAATAAATAACAATCAATAAGTAACAAATAAATAGCAAATAACAAATAAAACAGATAAAGCTATAAATAAATAATAAATATAATTGTTGTTATTATTATTAATGTCATTAATAACGTTGACAGCTGCTGCCTGGGGAAGGTCCCTCCTGCCGAGCTGGGCGGGCGCTGGGCAGGGGCGTGCACGAGGCCGGGGGACGTGGCTCCTGACGGCAGGCCCTGACCCCGGCGGCCCTGGCGCACCCAAGGACAGCCGGTGCAGTGACCACGACGGTTATTGGACGGAGCACCCATGTATTTCACCTTGTGGCAGCCACTTAGGCATCAACATCTCTGATTCTTCACCGGGGTGGAAGTTAATAACTCCCACTGGTGACAGCGGTGCTGGGGACAAGGGTGACAAGTTCCCTCATGCCGTTGTCCCTAAAGGCATGTTTTGGCATCGTTTTAAATGTTCACGTTTCTTCTCTCTGTGGTAAAAAATGGGGAGAAAGGGGCAATATTAGGAAAGAATGAGCCCCTCTCATAAACACTTGGGTTTTGCCTGGCTGCTGTCACAGGGAACTGATGCGTTTCTTATGGGCTGGGTTTCACCGGACAGCACGGGCTATCGCCTCCATCGTCTCCTCTGCGCATGGCCCTTTCCTTCCCAGGACCACCATGGAAAAGACTTGATCAGCTTCTCCCTGGAAGACTCCCTGGTTTGTTTTGTATCACTATGATTCCAGGAAAAAAAGAAAAAAAAAACCCAAACAAATAAATAAAAAAAGCAGAAAGCAGAGTTGGAAGCAGACTTTTACCATCTCTGCCATATCGAGGGCCAGCTGGACGGAACGCCAAACCACAGGAACATATGTGTGAACTGAGCTTAATTAATTGGCATTCCTCCGCCTTCAGCTCACGCTGCGCCGCTGGGGAGGGCTTGAGCAAAGTCACTCATTTCCCAACAGAAACGTCTTCTTACCACCCACCCAGCAAACAAAGACAACCCATACAATTATAAGAAATCACAACAAAATTATAAACAATTCTGACAGGGCAGTAACAAAAATATATGACTGATAACAAAGGAAAATCCTTTCACCCAGGATTATTTAAACAGCCTAAGAAAAATTCAAGTATGTCAGTGATGAACTTTCAAGTGTCCCAGTGAATAAGGACGCTGCCAAAGCTTGCAATAATTATTGCTGCCATCTCCAGCTCTCCCTGTCTTTGCCCCAAATGTCCTTCCAACCGCAAGTCCTTTGGGCCGTCTTGCTCCAAATTCCCCCGAGCACACTCCCAGCATCTGCTCTGGCCGCGGAGGAGTGGGCTGGGTGTCCTGGCGCAGCATCCTTCGGGAAGCCCCCACCCGCAGGAGAAATGTGCTGGGCTGGCTGGGAACAGTCACCCACCGCAGGACCACGGGCAGTACACCCTGCCAGCTCCGAACCAGCGCTGCTGCGGGGCTTCAGCCACTGCAAAAATCAACCCAAAGGTAGTCTTTCATGCTAAAACCATGTTAGGATTAGCTAAAAATGTCCTGCCACGGTGATAACAGGCTGGGTTAAATGCCGAGCAGCTGGATTGCAGCTCCGCCTCCCTGTTGCGCCCAAACCTTCTGTCCAGTCAGATTTCCATGAGCCAGAAGAAGAGCATGACCCTGTACTTGCTTAATCCATCTTTAGCCAGCATGAATCGGTGCAGGTCTGCAGACTGGTACCTACCGGCTTTTGCAGTTGCAGGGTATGCTTTACCGTCGTCCATCCTCCCCCTCGCAGAAGGCAGAGCCCGCAGGCACCGGAGCTGTGCCCAGCCCTGGGTGAGACCCATCGCAGCATCCATAGCCATGAATGACACGCCAGCATCCCAACAGCTCTCACTTCCCAGGCATTTTTCTCACTGAAACTTGTCCAAACAGGGTTCTGCTTTTGTTTTGGCTTTCCACAGGGTATAAATCTTGCAGGGGTGACCATGTGAACCCTCTGCCCTGAGGAGCCCCCAGTGCTGGGAGTCGTGGAAGCAGCTGGGGAGATGTGAGCTGTGCCCGCACTCGGGGGCTGAGGAATCCCTGGTGTGCTGCGCTCCTGAAGCCCGTTTGCAGAGATGTAGCATGAACCGATTTCGCCAAAGGCTGACCGAGGGGTGATGCTGCCTCATTAAGGTGTGTTTTCTTAGGATAACAACAGTCGTGTGGAGAAAAACTCGACTTCAGCTGTAAAATCTTACCAATCAGTGTTAGTGAGCCATCTCTGCCCCTGCAAACGCTGCCGCCTGCGCTCATGGGAGAGAAGCTGCCTACTGATATGAGAGCAATAAGGAGGATGACTCCGCCCCTGAGTTTTATTACTAGTAATACTTTGTAGTTCGCACGCATGGTACAGACTTGATGGTGAAGAAACAGCACAGGGCCTTAAGCTTTTGAACAGGGAGAAAAGACAAACCCAAAGCCACTACGTCCCGAGGGAAGGGAGCCGTTCCCTCGAGCTCCGAGGATGTAACACTGGCAATCAAGAAGTGACTTGAATGGCACAAAATGGGAGGATTTGTTGTTTTATGTACAGGATTGTTCCCTGAGGTGTATGAGCATGTTAAACGCAGTCACAGGTTATGATATGCAGATGTAATGTTGCTGTCTTTTCGAAACTTTGTAAAAGGCTAGTTACAGTACGTGCTCTTCTGCGCCAGGCTGCCTTCGTGACAAGAAGTTTATGACAAGGAGAATTCCCCTTTCTGAAAGAAGTGGCTGTGAGGACGGGACAGAGCCCCATGACCTCTCGCCGGAGCTGTCCCGCCTTCAGATGAATCACCCGTCCCACCACCAGCAGCAACAGAGCAGATAGTGGCACTGATAGCGCCGTTTCTGTGGAAAAGGTTACGTGAGTAACATGCTTATTTACTTTTCTCTATACCAAAAAAATCCCGAGCCCCCCCCCTTGTTGTGGTTGAGCCCCAGTCAGCAGCTCAGCCCCACAGGCCGCTCGCTCGCTCCCCCCAGGTCAGATGGGGGAGAGAAACGGAAGAGTGAAAATGAGAAAACTCATGGGTTGAGATAAAGACAGTTTAATAAATAAAGCAAAAGCCACAAGCAAAACCAACCAAGGAGTACATTCACTGCTTCCCATGGGCAGGCGGGGGCTCAGCCATCCCCAGGAGAGCAGGGCTCCGTCACGCCTAACAGTGACTTGGGAAGGCAAACGCCATCGCTCCCAGCGTCCCCCCCTTCCTCCTCCTCCCCCCAGCTCTATGTGCTGAGCATGACCCCACGTGGTGTGGGAAATCCCTGGGGTCAGCTGGGGTCACTGTCCCGGCCGTGTCCCACCCCGCTGCTCAGGCACTCAGCAGAGCATGGGGAGCTGAAAGAGCCCATCCTTTTGCAGCGTAAGCACTGCTTGGCGAAAGCCACACCACCTCCACATTAAAAAAACTGTTTACAGAACAAATCTAAAACACAGCCCCGTACAGGCTACTATGAAGAAAACTCTCTGCCAGCTTAAACCAGGACACCTTGGCAAAGCCGCAGGGAGGCGAGTGATGCCCCACGGAGCCCATGGTGACCCACAGACGTGGCACCCTGCCCCTGGAAGGGGGTGGCTGGGCTGGGGACCACGGACTCCCCCTCCCCTTGCTGCTCCACCATCCTGGCCGGCTGAAGAAGGAGGAATGCTCCAGCCTGCCGAAGCCAGGGGAGAGGAAGCATTCCAGAAGGAAAAGAAGACTCCTTTACACTTGGACCTGGCTTACAAAATAAAAAAAAACCCAACTATTTGGGGGATGTTGGCTGTGACACTAATGAAACAGGCCGGGGGCACTGCCGTACCCCTGGTCCCATCCTGCCTCACTGGCTGTGCCGGCGCAGTCCCAGCTGCGGGCAGTTGGCATCATTTTTTCTCCGGGGAGCACAAACGGGGTGTGCGTCTCCCCCGCCTCCCCCCGCACCCCCCAGGCGGCAGCAGGACCCAGCCGAAGGCAGTAAGCGCAGGGACCGAGGCAGCTCGGGCTGCACCGTGCTGTTTATTGTCACCAGGCAGCGGGGAGGTACAGGAACCGGGGACCGGCGGGAGGCGAGGGCGGCGGGGCCTGGGCACAGCCTGCCGAGGGGCAGCGGTCCCCCCGCCGGCATTGCAGGGGGCGGGAGGGGAGCAGAGCTCGGAGGAGCTGCGCGGGCTGGGCTGCGGGATGGGGAGAGGGGCTTAGGCCACCAAATGCTGTTACCTCCCTTCCGTACATGGAATCAGAGAATCATAGAATCGTTAAGGTTGGAAAAGGCCCTTAAGATCATCGAGTCCAACCGCTAACCCAGCACTGCCAAAAAGCCGACAGCGTGTGAGATGGGACCGGGGTCCTCTGGGGCACGATCCCCTCGGGGGAGCAGTGCCCTCGGGGCTGGGCTGGGCGGGCGGGGCGGAGGGGAGCCGTGCTCCAACACGCTCCTCGCAGGGCAGCCCTCCCCACCCCAACCTTGGCCGTGCCCCTGCTCTCCTCTTCTGCAGGTGGCAGAGTTGCACCGCGAGAGGGTGACGTCGGGGGAAAGACTGCAAACATTTATTGATCCGGTTACCCAAGGAAACCCTCAGCCCCATGCCAGGGGCGTTAAGCAGAGCGGCGGGAAGGCTTCAAGAGGCCGGGGCCAGCGTTTCCATCACAGTATCATTGCTGCATGCTGCGTTGTATTCTGGCTCCTCAAAGACCCTCCTGAAGGCGACCCGGAGGGACGCCAAGGAGCAGTGCCTCCGGCAGCTCCCAACCAAAAAGTAGATGAAGGGCTTGATGCTGCTGTTGATGCAGGCGAGCAGGAAAATTATCTGGGATGGCATGGCGGTGAGGTAGCTGACCTGCTTCAGGAAATGCCAGATGCTGAGGGGAAGAGCAAAGAGGAGGAAGAACAGGACGATGAGGAAGATAACGATGTAGAGCCTCTTGTATTGGCGCCGCTGGGAGCCACACAGGACCTTAATGAAGAGGACTGTGCTGGAAATGACCATGAGTGGTGCAAAGATAAGGAAGTTGAGGACGTACATGGAGATGAGAGCCTTCTGGCAGTGCTCGTGCTCATGCAACAGGCACAGAGTAGTCACTGTAGCAATGACAGTGATGGAGAGGGCCCAGAGCAGGGCACACACCATGACCGACAAGTGCTGGGGGCGGCAGATGCTGGAGCAGAGGACGGACAAACACCTCTCGATGCTGATGGCCGTCAGGAGGTATAGGCCCATGTTGTAGGAGAAGAGTGAGGACAGGAGAAGCAACCTCTGGTACTTCAGGACATCAGGGGAGCAGAAGACGTTCTCCACGATGTAGAGGAGTGCCGAGGTGGCCATGAAGAGGAGGAAGGTGAAGTCAGCGACGGCCAGGTTAAGGATGTAGACGGTGATGGGATTCCTGCGGATGCGCAAGCCGAGGAGCCATCTCTGCCCCTGCAAACACTGCTGCCTGCGCTCATGGGAGAGAAGCTGCCTACTGATATGAGAACAAAGGGTGTTGCAGGGGACCTTGTCAAAGGCCCTACAGAAGACCAAATAGATGACATCCATAGCTCTTCCCTTGTCCACTGCTGCAATCACTCCATCACAGAAAGCCACCAGGTTGGTCAGGCAGGACTTGCCCTTGGTGGAGCTGTGCTGGCTGCTTCGAATCACCTCCCTGACCTCCATCTGCCTTAGCACGGCTTCTAGTGTACTAGTCAAGGGCTCTTCAGCTCCCCAGGCTCTGCCGGGGGCACAAGAAGCCGGAGGGGAGGGGGCACAGCCAGGAGAGCGGATCCAAACTGGCCAAAGGGATATTCCATATCATGTGATGTTACACCCAGTATGTTAACGGGGAGGAGCTGGCCGGGGGAGGCAGCTATTGTGGCTCGGGGACTGGCAGTGTTGGTTGGCAGGTGGTGAGCAGTTGTATCACTTCTTGCGTGGATTTTTTTCCCTCCTGCTGAGGGTACATCTCTCCCTCTCTGTCATTATTTTCTTTTTCATTATATTACTATTATTATTATTGTTGTTATTACTCTTTTATTTTATTTATTAAACTGTTCTTACCTCAACTCACGAGTTTTCTTACTTCGGACCTTCCAATTCTCTCTCCCATCCCACAGGGGTGGGGGGAGTGAGTGAGTGGTTGCGTGGCGTTTAGTTGCTGGCTGGGGATAAACCACAACACCCAGGTCCTCCTTTCTACCCTTTTTAAAGATGGGCAGAATGTTGCCCTTCCTCCAGTCCCAGGGACTTCACCTGACTGTTCACCTGACTGCTGTGACTGCTCCATTATCACGGAGAGTGGCTGGGCGACCGCATCAGCCAATTCCCTCCAGACTCTGGGATGCATCTCATCACGTCCCATAGACTTCTGTGTGTCCAGGTTCCTCAGAGGTTTGTGACAAGGAGGTTTATGACAAGGAGAATTCCCCTTTCCAAAAGAAGTGGCCGTGAGGATGGTGCAGAGCCCCGTGACCTCTCGCCAGAGCTGTCCCACCTTCAGACGGATCATCCCTCCCACCGCCAGCAGCCACGGTGCAGGTAGTGGGGCTGAGAGGGCCGACAAGCGAAGAGACTCAGCGAAAAGCAAAAGGCAGAACACAGACTCCTACCATCCCCAGACCAGTGTCTCCATCTGCTTCACTGAACTGCATCAGAAAAAAATGGTCACTTCATGAACTCCGTGTACTGATCTGAAGAGAGAGTGATGTTCTCAGCTGCCCTCCACATGTGTAAGCAGGGAATTCCCAGTCTCTCCGGCCAGCTGTGATATGTTTATCTATATTTCCCAACTGAGTGGCTGGAGGGAGGTGGACGGAAGCACTGCTGAGCTGAAAGTGGGGTTGAGGGCAGCTCGGTTGCAGCCAGCCTGCCGAGGTAATTAGCAGCCCAGAACAGAGGGCTTCCTCCTCTCTCCTGGAGGTCGGTATTGTGAAGTACTCCAGGGCAACTCACCATGACTCAGAGTGCTATATTTAGCCTTAAAAACAAAAGAAACAAACAGATAAAACCCTGAGAAAAGAACCTTGAAGCCAGCACACAATAATCTCTTTGGGAACAAATACGTAACTTCTAAGAAACCAGATAGACATGCACACAACAATTTGTAAGACAGCTGGAGCAGTTCATTTCTGGATGCTTCAGACACCTGAAGAAAAAGTGGGAGGTTTCATTCACAAATCCTCTGGGCGCTGCTGATGCACGGTGCTACAGACACACACGCGTCTGTCCCTGCTCCCAGACTGTCCCCGTCCATCCCACCCCGAGTCCAAAGCCCAGGAGTGCTGCAGTGAAGGTGCTTATACCCTTCTGACTCCGCAAACTGGAAAGCAGCCCCGTCAAAGGCTAACGGGGGCGGCTGCGGGGACCGTGGTGGTTTTGCCTGCCTTCTGGGACCTGGGATGCGGCTCAGGAATTTAGCTGGGGGATGCAGGAGGAAAAAGGAGCGGGGAGAATGCCGCAGCTCCCGCCAGCATCCCCAGGGCTCGGGGCTCAGCGATGGGCTCTGTCCGTGCAGCTGCGTCCAGCTTCTCTCTCAAAACGCAGGTGACAGGGTCAGCTTTCGGAATACAGCCCTGCTGAAGGAAGGGGCTTTGATATGAAACCCTTGGAAACAACTCTGTCCTTACCAAAAGTGCTGAAACTGGTATTGTTAGTAGGATAAATCTGGTGTCTTTGAGAGCCAATTTTAAGCATTCGCAGTATGTTTTAGAGCACCCAAAAGCTACTGCAGCAAAGAACCAGGCAGGCAGCTGGCAGGGAAGCCAAAAGTGCCTCCCAACTGCAAGGGCACCGTGGCATGGGAGAGGCAGGGCACTCCTTGGGGTGGCGGATCCCTCCAGAGAAGCTCTTCCACAGCCGAGACAATCACTTTATGATCCAGTGTTGTCGTTTTAATCATCACGGCAAGGATGTTAATTGTGCAAAACATCTTGGCTGCACCTTTAAGCCATGGACCTGCCCCGGGGACCGTGTGGCCTGACCAGGTGTGGGGGGCGAGTGCTTCCAAGGACATGCTCTCCTCAGCCCTGAGCGGGACCCGTGAGCAACAGGAGGGTTTAACAACATCCAGGCCGAGCTCAGGAGGTGCAGCCCCAGGCTGTGTGGGCTACCAAAGGCATGAGGTCATGTAAAAACAACCACAAGTGCTCCCAAGGCTGAGGAGGACGATGTGCTGCTCATGAAGATATGGAAGGGCTGCAGCTCACTGTAAGAGCCAACTGGGAGGGGGAGCACAGCACCCCAAAAGCTCCTCTCCAATAGATTTCATTGCATTGCTAAGGATAATCAGCAACTATTAATCTGGGCTATAAGTTCTAGTATTGTTGTAACCTGGCTGAAAAGCGCTGGTTGTTGTCTTTCAACCAGCCTGTCAGAGCCCGCAGTAGACTAACAAGAAATGCTAATTCTTAGCTCCAGTTGGAAGGTGTGCTCCCCTGGGCCCAGGGAGGTTTTGGCAACCATCGCCATACTCCTCCCAGAATGGGAGTCACTTCTGAGAAGCACCCAGCTTCTGCCAGCACTGCCAGTATTGCCAGCACCGCCGGCATCACCAACACCACCAGCACCGTCAGCATCGCCAATACCACCACCACCAGCAGCACCTCCAGCGCTGCATTCTGCTGCTGGTGGGGCGATGTCCCCCGGGGATGCTGAGGTCCAGGGAGCCCTGCCACAGGCAGGGGAGAAACAAAGAATGGCAGAAACGTGCCAGGAGAGGGAAGGCAGTCAGTGAGCAGGTCGTTGTCCAGGGAGGAGTGTTTCTAATTAGGAGAGCGTGAGGATCCATCCATAAAATTCTGCTTGCAGAGCTTCTGGCAAAAGCCACTTCCTTTATGGCAAAAAAAAAAAAAACAACAGCATAAATAAAAGCAGGGAAGAAAGCTCTGACGTAGACGCAGTTACAAAACCATTCCCGACTCCCCCACGACCCCACTGCGGCCGGGGGAGCGGCGCGCGCTGCCGAGGGGCACACCGGGGACAGGGCACGGAGAGCAGCCCGCGGGACGAGAGGGGACTTCCTGGTGACCAGGGGACTTTCTTCTTCCTGCAACTGTCCTGGGAGGGTCCATTTCAGGATACGGATCTGAAGGGAACGTGAGATGCCAAGATATTGATACTGATCTGCCCAAGCCCAGCTGGAAAGACAGCCCTTGCCTGCTGCTTCACCAAAGCTAACAGTTAAGAGCAATGTTTTCCTTCATCGCTACCCCACCTTCCTTTCCTCCAGCATCCACTGCCAGCAGCTACGTCCCTCCCACCCTCTCCCGATGACCGGCAGCACCCTCCCCAGGTCCTCTCCCCACTGCCCTGCGCTTGCCTTACGCATCTCCTGGTGACCCTCCCCCTCCCTCCCTTCCGTCTCCGTCTCCCACCACATGATGCCCATCACTCCCCTCCCCAGCACATCCCGCTTGCCCTCCACAGATGCCTTCCCGGCACAAGGAGCTGGCAAGGGGCTGCGTGCCTCAGCCCCAGCTTCTCCAAGCCGCTAACTCCCTGTCCGCTCTGACCACAGCCAGGAACCACGTCCCACCACCTGCCCAGCGTCCAGCCATGGAGCTGAACCTCATGTCCCCACCTCCTACAACACCCACGCCAACCCCCTACGGAGACGACCTGTGCGGGATAGACGTCACCGACGTGGCCGTAGACAGTGTCACGCTGATCATCTGCCTCTGTGGGCTGCTGGGGAACGGCGCCGTCCTCTGGCTCCTTGGCTTCCGCATCCACAGGAATCCCATCACCATCTACATCCTTAACCTGGCCGTCGCTGACTTCACCTTCCTCCTCTTCATGGCCACCTCGGCACTTCTCTACATCGTGGAGAACGTCTTCTGCTCCCCTGATGTCCTGAAGTACCAGAGGTTGCTTCTCCTGTCCTCACTCTTCTCCTACAACATGGGCCTATACCTCCTGACGGCCATCAGCATCGAGAGGTGTTTGTCCGTCCTCTGCTCCAGCATCTGCCGCCCCCAGTACTTGTCGGTCATGGTGTGTGCCCTGCTCTGGGCCCTCTCCATCACTGTCATTGCTACAGTGACTACTCTGTGCCTGTTCCATGAGCACGAGCACTGCCAGAAGGCTCTCATCTCCATGTACGTCCTCAACTTCCTTATCTTTGCACCACCCATGGTCATTTCCAGCACAATCCTCTTCATTAAGGTCCTGTGTGGCTCCCAGCGGCGCCAATACAAGAGGCTCTACATCGTTATCTTCCTCATCGTCCTGTTTTTCCTCCTCTTTGCTCTTCCCCTCAGCATCTGGTATTTCCTGAAGCAGGTCAGCTACCTCACCGCCATGCCATCCCAGATATTTTACCTGCTCGCCTGCATCAACAGCAGCATCAAGCCCTTCATCTACTTTTTGGTTGGGAGCTGCCGGAGGCACTGCTCCTTGGTGTCCCTCCGGGTCGCCTTCAGGAGGGTCTTTGAGGAGCCAGAATACAACGCAGCATGCAGCAATGATACTGTGATGGAAACGCTGGCCCCGGCCTCTTGAAGCCTTCCCGCCGCTCTGCTTAACACCCCTGGCATGGGGCTGAGGGTTTCCTTGGGTAACCGGATCAATAAATGTTTGCAGTCTTTCCCCCGACGTCACCCTCTCGCGGTGCAACTCTGCCACCTGCAGAAGAGGAGAGCAGGGGCACGGCCAAGGTTGGGGTGGGGAGGGCTGCCCTGCGAGGAGCGTGTTGGAGCACGGCTCCCCTCCGCCCCGCCCGCCCAGCCCAGCCCCGAGGGCACTGCTCCCCCGAGGGGATCGTGCCCCAGAGGACCCCGGTCCCATCTCACACGCTGTCGGCTTTTTGGCAGTGCTGGGTTAGCGGTTGGACTCGATGATCTTAAGGGCCTTTTCCAACCTTAACGATTCTATGATTCTCTGATTCCATGTACGGAAGGGAGGTAACAGCATTTGGTGGCCTAAGCCCCTCTCCCCATCCCGCAGCCCAGCCCGCGCAGCTCCTCCGAGCTCTGCTCCCCTCCCGCCCCCTGCAATGCCGGCGGGGGGACCGCTGCCCCTCGGCAGGCTGTGCCCAGGCCCCGCCGCCCTCGCCTCCCGCCGGTCCCCGGTTCCTGTACCTCCCCGCTGCCTGGTGACAATAAACAGCACGGTGCAGCCCGAGCTGCCTCGGTCCCTGCGCTTACTGCCTTCGGCTGGGTCCTGCTGCCGCCTGGGGGGTGCGGGGGGAGGCGGGGGAGACGCACACGCCGTTTGTGCTCCCCGGAGAAAAAATGATGCCAACTGCCCGCAGCTGGGACTGCGCCGGCACAGCCAGTGAGGCAGGATGGGACCAGGGGTACGGCAGTGCCCCCGGCCTGTTTCATTAGTGTCACGGCCAACATCCCCCAAATAGTTGGGGGTTTTTTTATTTTGTAAGCCAGGTCCAAGTGTAAAGGAGTCTTCTTTTCCTTCTGGAATGCTTCCTCTCCCCCGGCTTCGGCAGGCTGGAGCATTCCTCCTTCTTCAGCCGGCCAGGATGGTGCAGCAGCAAGGGGAGGGGGAGTCCGTGGTCCCCAGCCCAGCCACCCCCTTCCAGGGGCAGGGTGCCACGTCTGTGGGTCACCACGGGCTCCGTGGGGCATCACTCGCCTCCCTGCGGCTCTGCCAAGGTCTCAGCCAGTCGCGAAGCCTCCCGTCACAGCAGTGGGGAGAGCTGCGGGTGTGCACAGCGATCGTGCTGGAGCCAGCAGCGGTGTCACAGACGGCTCCAGACCAAACGCCATCGTGCCGGGCCTCAGTTTTTCCCAGCGCCGTTGCAGAGGCAGAAGGAAGGAACACTGTGCATCCTCGGGCTGCCCGGGGACACGCCAGGCTTCCCGGTGCAGCCTTCTCCTGCACCACCCCGCTGGCATGTCTGGGGCTGGCATGTGCAGACCCCCACCACGTCCCACACCCTCCATTCAGTCCCACCATGTCCTGCACTCTTTCCCACCAACCCCACCCCTCGTCCCATTCCAAACCCACCACATCCCACACCTCCCACGCTTCCCACACCAACTCTACTACCTCCCACATCCCTGTGCAGCCCCACCGCTTCCCACCCCACCCCCGGCTGGCCCACCATGTCCTGCCTCCTTCCCACCAACCCCACCATGCTTCCCACACCTCCCACACCAACCCCACCAGCTCCCACACCAATCCCACACCTCCCACATCAACCCCACCACATCCCACCCACCCTTGCAGCCCCATCGCTTCCCACCCACCCCCGGCCAGCCCCATGCCTGAGGCTCCGATGCCTCCCTATGGGCTGCTCCCCCTATAAGGTTTTTTGGGGGGTGTTTCTCGGTGCCCCGGCCCCCCGCAACCCCCACCCCCCTCCGCGAGCGGCCGGAGAGGAACGAGAGGCGGCGGATGGAGCCAGCATCGTTTATTGGGGCGGGAGGAGGGGGCCGGGGCCGGGAGGGCAGCGCAGCCCCGCGGCAGGAGCAGAGGCTTTGCCGGGGCTTCCCGCAGGCGATGCCCGAACCGGGGCAGGGGGAGCGGGGCCGGCTGGGACCGTTTGCCGGAGCCCCCGCACCGAGCCCCGCAGAGCCCCTTCCCCTGGGGCAGGAGGGGCGGGCGGGGCGGGCGGGCCCCGGGGAGGGGGTTTCTGGAGGTCTCCCATCTCCTCTTCCCTCGCTGGAGGGCAGCAAAGCCCAGCGCTCCGAGCTCGGAGCCGGGGAGAGGCCGCCCGGGCGGGCGCCCTGCGGGAGAGAGCGGGACGGGGTGCGGGCGGGGCTGGGCTGGGCTGCGCTGGACTGGGGTGGGATGGGATGGGGATGAGACGGGGATGGGGATAGGGATGGAACAGGGATGGGATGGGATGAGACGGGGTGGGGATGGGACAGGGATGGGGATGGGATGAGGATGAGACAGGGGTGGGGATGGGACAGGGATGGGGATGGGATGAGGATGAGACAGGGGTGGGGATGGGATTCATCCCAGAACACAGCCACAGGTCATCCTGCAGGCCCAGCTAGGGGTAAGGGTGGGCAGCTGAGCATGAAGCCAGGGTGGGCAGCACGGCCAGTGTGACCAAAGTGGCCTCTTAGCTGGAGATCGTGGTGACCCCCGTCTCTTCAAAGACCCTCCTGAAGGCGACCTGGAGGGACACCAAGGAGCAGTGCCTCCGGCAGCTCCCAACCAAAAAGTAGATGAAGGGGTTGATGCTGCTGTTGATGCAGGCGAGCAGGTAAAATATCTGGGATGGCATGGTGGTGTTGTTGTAGTTGACCTGCTTCAGGAAATGCCAGATGCTGAGGGGAACCCCAAACATGAGAAAGAAGAGGACGGTGAGGAAGATAACGATGTAGAGCCTCAATGGTTGACGTTGCTGGGAGCCACACAGGACCTTAATGAAAAGGATCACATTGGAAATGACCATGGGTGGTGCAAAGATAAGGAAGTTGAGGACGTACATGGAGATGAGAGCCTTCTGGCAGTGCTCGTGCTCATGCAACAGGCACAGAGTAGTCACTGTAGCAATGACAGTGATGGAGAGGGCCCAGAGCAGGGCACACACCATGACCGACAAGTGCTGGGGGCGGCGGCAGCGGTACCAGAGCGGACAGAGGACGGACAAACACCTCTCGATGCTGATGGCCGTCAGGAGGTATAGGCCCATGTTGTAGGAGAAGAGTGAGGACAGGAGAAGCAACCTCTGGTACTTCAGGACATCAGGGGAGCAGAAGACATCCTCCACGATGTAGAGGAGTGCCGAGGCAGCTAAGAAGAGGATGAAGGTGAAGTCAGCGACGGCCAGGTTAAGGATGTAGACGGTGATGGGATTCCTGCGGATGCGGAAGCCGAGGAGCCAGAGGACGGCGCCGTTCCCCAGCAGCCCACAGAGGCAGATGATCAGCGTGACACTGTCTATGGCCACGTAGGTGACGTCTATCCTGCACGGGTCGTCTCCACCGGTCTGTCGCACAGGTGATGTGGGAGGTGGGGACGTGTGGTTCAGCTCCATGGCTGGAGGTGGGTTGTGGTCCCCAGATGCAGTTCGAGCAGACGGGGAGTTAGTGGGACCCCAAAGGATGTGTCAGGGAGAGGGGTCCTGGTGATGGGGCACAGTAGGGCTGGGGACAGGGGGGTGATTGGAGGGCTGGGGGTGCAGCTGCCTCCCCAGTGATGGGCTTGGGGGTGCGTGCAGAGGAGAGGTTGGAGAGGCTCCAGGCACACCGAGGAAGGATGTCCGTGGGAGCGGTGAGAGGGGCTGCAGGGAGCTCAGGGGAGACGCGAGCAGCTCCCTGGACTGGGGTCCGGTCCCGATCTCCTACCTTTCCAAGCAGTGGCCTGGGGCTGACGTGCCCACACGTCCAAGTTGGGCGCACTCCCTCCCTCCGGCTCTCCTTGCCACGATTTTCTCAAATATGGACAACTGGAGTCTCTGTGTCCTCAGAAGACCCAAGCAGCCCGTTCATCCTCCAAATAAAGCTGCTTTTTGGGGCGTTTCTGCAAGATCACGGGTCAGGTGATAAGAGCACTGGGCAGTTTCAAAGACACAGGCTGCACCACTCAGCCTCTTTTCCTGTCAAATTTCCGTAGGTCTTGCGGGAAAGGAAATGTTTTGTCCGCGAGAATACCCCAGAGGATGAATACTGCAGCAGCTACATCTTGCTATGAAAGAATCTTGGTGCTTTTAGGATTCAACCTGATATCTCATTAGACTGGTAATTACCACCTTCCTAATTGTTTTATTTTGCTTCATTCTCCCACCCCCACCCTGCCCAGTTGCTGGCATCCTTCTGAGATTTTTCATTACTGCTCCAGCCTCCTGGCATGTGAATCGTCGCTGTCTCTCCTCCATCTTTGTCGTGCATCAGGCCTGGGTGGGAATTTGGTGTTCGTGTTCGAGCCTTCATTTCAGACTTGCCCCGGCTGGTCTGGGGGCTGCAGTGCCCTCCCGGTCGGGCTGGTACCCACTGAGGGAGCTGGAGGGGCTGGTGGCAGGAGAGCAGGGGATGAGCAAAGCCATAGGGGTGGGGAAAACAGCAGGGAACGGCACACATCATCCCCCCCTGACCCACCCCGTGCGCCCAAAGTGCCCCTTCACCCCCACCAGAGCCCCAGGGTGGCAGAGGAGGGCACCGACCAGAGGAGAGAGGGTCTTGGGGACCTCCAAGCTGGGATGTGGGGGACACGGCCTCTCCTTCCTCCCCAGAGCAGTACTGGCTGCCCTCCTCATCCCATCCAGCCACTGGGCTCCCATGTGCTGGTGGGGGGACACAGCCGGATGGCAGGCAAAGCACACCCCCAGTGCCGGGTGCCCTCTGCTCCTCCAGCAAGGGCAGAAAGCTGCTTCTTTGGCTCGTTAAACTGGCTAATTGCTACCTAGGACTGCTAAAACCCCTGCCTGGCTCACCTGGGCGGCTGGTGCACCCACGGCAGGGCTGGGGAAGCTGGTGGGAGGGGGTACCCCCTCACGGGGCTCCCTGAGCCCCAGCCACCACCTAGAAGCACCCCATGTCCCAGATCCCTATGTCTGAGCATCCTCTCAGCTCCCACCTCCGAGGGCGGAGTCATGGGGGTCCCCTTCCCAGGGAAGGTTGGCAAGGATCGCTGTGGGCAATACGGGGTGGTCATTGCGGGGTCCACACACGGCACCATCTGGGCCCCCCAGGAACAGCACTGAGTTGGCGTGTCCCCGAGCAACACCAGGCATTGCAGCCCATCACCAGGAAAAGATCGTGGGTCGGAGGCTGCCCATGCCAGCCGGGTCCGGCTGGGCCGGGTGCCAGGGCTAGGACTTCCCGGCAGGGCATGGCTGGGCACGGCACGGCAGGGCTGGGCACGGCACATCACCTGGTGTGACGGAAGGGGTGGCACTGGCGGGGGGGCCGGAGCTGTGAGTCACCCCTATACCTCCCTCCGCCCTGGACTTTGTCTCCCGTGGCAATAAAACCCGGGGTTCCAGGGGGGGCTGGGGTGTTGGGGAGGGCCCCCACTCACAGCAGGCACTCAGCAGTCGGGGGGCACACACGTGTGTTTGCACACACAAGCATGGGAGCGTGCAGGTGTGTGCAGGAGGGAGCTGGGTGCGTGCAAGAGGGAGCTGTGCAACCGTGCGTGTGTGCATGTGTGCGAGAGAAGCTGCATGGATGTGTGCAAGGAGCCGGGCGTGCGAGCAGGTGCGTGTGTGCTAAGGAGCTGCACGTCTGGGATGGAGGCGTCTGCGTGTGTGTGTGTGCAACAGGCAGCTGTGCATGCATGCGGGCAGGCGTGAGGGGAGCGTTGCACACGCAGGCGGGGAGGCAGAGGCGAGCGGTGCGTGCCACGCGTGCAACAGGGTCCCGGGCACACGCAGGGAGCGACCCCCACGCGTGTGCAAGGCGCTGTGTGCGTGTAGGGGCACCCATACGTGCGTGGGCAGGAGGGACCCTGCCCACCTGCCAGCGGTGTGTCAGCCCCGGCCGCCACCACCGGCATGACCCCAGCCCTGCACGGTGCCACGGGCGGGCCCGGCAGGCGGGTGGTGGCCGCACCCTGGGTCGGGCGGGTGCCTCCTGCCACCCTGTCCCCATCCTCATCCTCGCCGAGGCTGGGCAGGCTCCGTGGCCCCACCGGCTGCCCCCATGCAGCAGGAGCAGGGGGCACGGGGCCCCGGCACCCCCGAGGCCGAGGTCAAGGCTGTCGTCGTGGGGGACGGGGCCTGCGGGAAGACGTCTCTGCTGGTGGCCTTTGCCAGGGGGGACTTCCCCAAGGTACCAACCTCCCTGTCCCCTGGGACCTCTCAGCCCCGGTGGGACCCGGTGGCGTGGGTGGGGTCCCCACACAGACCTGCTGCGGCCGGGGGAGGCTCCCGGGGAGCGGCAGCGCAAGTGATGGGCGTCGGATGCGGGACGGGACGGGCACGGTGGCGGCAGCGGGGCTGTTTGCAGCAGGACGTGGGGCTGGGGGGGCTGGGGCTGGGGGTGGCCCAGCCTGGGGCTGACAGGGGTGCGGCATGGCCCCCCTTGGAGGGCGAACAGGCACCTCTGCCTCACCGGGGGGGTCACGGGATGGGGAGCGGGGTCTGTCCCGCAGCAAGAGCACATACAGGACCCGGGGAGTGTGGGGAGGGGGGGCAGCACAGAGACACCCCAGCATCTCTCTCCCGGGCCCCCCAGGTCCCACCGGGGCTTCCCACCTGCCTGAGGCTCAGTGCTGCTTGGGGCTGGGAGGGACAAGGACCGTCCCCACCCCAACCACCCTGCAGGAGGCACGACCACCTCCTGCCCCCCCATTTCCCTCTCCCGACCCTGGGTACCTCCTTCGCACCCATCCCAGCGGGGGTCCCAAGGGCCAGAGGGACGTGTGTTATGCCCCCCCCCCCTTTTCCCCTGCCAGGTCTACGTCCCCACCGTGTTTGAGAAGTACACGGCCTCCCTCCAGGTTGGCGACAAGCCCGTGAAGATCCACCTCTGGGACACAGCAGGTGGGGCAGGAGGGGACGGGGCAGGCAATCTTGTGTCGTCCTCCCCCAACCCGTGGGTTTCGGGGTGTCACACATGCATGTGTCATGCCTTGGAGGGGTGTCCCCACACACTGACCGTGGGAGATGGGGGGGTGGGGGGGTGAACCCGTAGCTGGTGCCTGAGGATGTCACTCTCAGCAGTGCTGCCTTTCTGTCCCCAGAGCCCCACATTGCCCCCAGGCTGGAGGGGCAGACGTCCCCCCAGGCTGGGGGGGGACCCAGCCCAGTAGGGAACTGGTGCATAACGGTCTGCTTCTCCGCCCGGCAGGACAGGAAGACTATGACAGGCTTCGCCCGCTGTCCTACTCAGATGCCAACGTTGTCCTCATCTGCTTTGACGTCACCAACCCCAACAGCTACGACAACATCCTAATAAAGGTAACGCAGCGCCCAGGGGGGCTGCCCCTGCCCCACACGTCCTCCCTGGGGGATGGGAGCTGCTGCCCGTCCCGTGTCCCCGTCCCCCGGGTGACACGTGTGTGTCGTGTCCCCCCCCTCCCGGGCAGTGGTACCCGGAGGTGAACCACTTCTGCAAGGGCGTCCCGGTGCTGCTGGTGGGCTGCAAAACCGACCTGCGGCAGGACATGGCGGTGCTGCACAAGCTGCGGGAGGGACACATGGAACCCATCTCCCACCAGCAGGCAAGTGCCACCCCGCCACCGATGGGCCAGGGATGCCCCCCAGTATGGGGCGGTTGGGGTGCCGGGGCCCATGGCGAGGGGGGGACCTGACCCCACGGGTCCCCGCAGGGAGAGGCCATGGCCCGGCAGATCCACGCCGTGTCCTACTCGGAGTGCTCGGCCAGGTACCAGGAGAACATCGGGGACATCTTCGTGGAGGCCTGCGGTGCCGCCCTCAGCGCCGCTCGCCAAAGCCGGCGCAGGAGGGGACCCAGGAGGGGCTGCGTGCTCTGCTGAGCCCCCCACCCCCGCCGTAGCTCCTGGGACCTGCCGCTGGCCCCCCAACGCCGGCTCGGGACGGCGCCTCGGCTCCCCACCCCCGCCACCAGACCTCCGCCGCCACGCTCCGGTCGCCCCCCCCCCCGCAAGCCGGCCCTGTGGGGCTGGTGCTGCCGTGGGGTGCCAGCGGGACGGCACCCCACACCCGGCACGAAGAAACCGGTGCCGCCACGGAACCCAGCGTCCGAGCGTCCTCCGCCGGCCTGCCCGCACCGAGCCCCGCGGGCTGGGGGGCTCCGGAGAACTGATTTTGGGGGGCGGCAGAGGGGGTTCCCCTTCCCGCTGGCAGGCCAGCGACGGAGGGGGGACGCGGGGTGATTTCGGTGTGGTGCTGCCATTAAAGTTCAACCCTCGTCAGCGCAGCGCGGTCCCTGCGGGCGAGGGCACCGGGCGGCCTCTGGGCACCGGCCCCCTCCCACCTTCCAGCTGCGGCACACGTATGCACGTGTGTCGGGGTGCGTGTGCGTGTGCTGCATGGTATAACGCACGTGTGTGCATGCTACAGGTATATAGGTGTGCCCGTGTGCTGCACGCATATAGGTTTGTGTGCGCGTGCTGCATGTATATAGGTGTGTATGTGTGCGTGCTGCATATGTATACATGTATACGCGCCTGTGCTACATGTACATAGGTGTGCCTCTGCTTGTGCGGCATGTATGTACGCGTGTGTGTGCGCGCTTCATGTATGTGGCTGTGCCGTCACGTGTGCTGCATGTATATGTGTATGCGCATGCTGCACGCATGCACGTGCGTATCTGCATGGGCTGCACGTATGTACACATGTACGTGTGCCCACACTTATGTACGTGCTGCACGCACGCAGGTGTGCCTGTGCGCGCGTACGGGCCGTGCACACGCACCCCTGCCCACGCGTCCGCACTCACGCACACGCCCGTGCATGTTTACGTACGCAGGTGTCGGCGCGGGCGTGCCCACGCGTGTACAGCCGCGCGCCCACCCGTGCGCACGCACGGAGGCGCGCTCCCCTGCACGTGCCCCACGCCTGCAGGGGTCCGCGCGCGCCCGCCCGGCCGCAGGCCCGCCCGGGCGCGAGCGCGGGGCCGAATCCCGCGCGGACGCTGCCGCCGTCACGCGTGTGCGGGCGGCACGCGCCGCCCCACCCGCCGCGGCCCGTGAAGGGGGCTCCCCCTCCCCGCGAGCATGCGTGGGTGGGCGGGGCCAAGCGGGGAGGGAGGGCGGGGCTAGCCCGGGGGCGGGGCCCACCCCCAGGCCGCGCGTGCGCGCTCGCTCCCGCTCCGGCGGGGCGGGGCCGCTGAGGTGCGTGCGCGCTCCCGCGCGGTGCCCCGGCGCCGAGGCAGGCCGGGCGGGGGGGGAGGCGGGGGGGAGCGAGGCGCATGCGCACGGCGGGCGGCGGGGGAGGCGGCGGGGGGGGTCAGGGGAGGTTGCGGGCGGCGCAGGCGCAGTGCGGCGGCCGAGTCAGTGTGTATGTGAGACTCTGACGGGTTCAAAATGGCGGCGGCGGCTCCTGTGTGAGGAGGGGAACCGCGTCCCGGCCGGGGGGCGGCGGGTCGGCGGCGGCGGGGCACGGCGCAGCACTGCCCGGCGGGGGGGGGCGGCGGGCGGCGAGGCCGGCGGCGGCCCGGCACCCGGCGGCGGGGGGGGGGGTGGGGGGGTGGGGGTGCGGCGGCGGCGGAGGGGGGACGCGGCGCCGGGCGGACGCGGCGCCGGGCCGGGGGAGCGGGGCCCGCGGGAGCGGGCAGCGGCCCGGGGCCGCCGGCGGGACTGTCAGCACCCGCTGGGGGCGGCGGGGGCGGCGCGGGGCCGGGGGGGACGCGGAGCGGCGGGCCCGGCCCGGGCCCGGGGCGCGATCGTTGCCTGACCCGGGGGTTCCTCCTCCGTCTCTTCTGTTTCTCCCCGTCTCGGCGCTAGAAGAGGACAAAGGCGCAGGAGGGACCTGGTGAGCCACTCGCTGGGGGCGGCGGGGCGAGGGAGGGGGTGTCCCGGCTCCGGCCCGCAGCCCCCGGCCGACCCCTAAGTTTCCCCGAGTCCTCGGAGCGGCGGCGGGGCCGGTGCCCCGGGCCGGGCGGGGGCGGGCGGGTCTCCCCGTTCCTCACGGCCCCCGGGAGGCCGGGCCGGGAAGTTGGTGGGCAGGGGTCGGCGGGGCGGGAGGGTGCCGGCTGACAGCTCCCCTGGGACTGCCGTCCTCGGCGCTGTCCCGGGGCTTCACCCACCGCCGCTTTGTTCTGCCGGACCGCCCGGCCGTGCCGGAGCTGCCTCCCTCCCCGGGGACCCGGGACGGGGGGCGGGGGGGGGTGAGGGAGGCGGCGGGGCCGGCCCGGGACGGGCCTCCACGGCGGGGCCGGGATGGGGCCGGGGGCTGGGCGAGCCGCGCCGGGCTGGGGGTTTGCACGGCGCTGTGGCAGCGGGTGTTGCGAGCGGGCTGGCTTGGCTGGTGTGTTGTCCGGTTGTTTTATCAACAGAGTTTAGAGAGTGTAGTGAAACTACCCGGGGCTCACTTAGCCGAGGTGGGAAGCCCGGTCCCGAGCGGTAACGGGGAGCGGGGAGGTGCTGGCGGGACTTGAAATGCTCCGCTGTCAAACTGTGCTCGGAGGGTCAGGGAAGAGCAGGATGAAACAAGTTCTCTCCACGCTATGGTAGCGGTTCTGTAACACTACACGGGGTGGCGGATTCCTTCCCCCGAAGGTCTGGCATAGGCACAGTCATGGGGCTTAAGAGCTGCAATATACCTAGGCTTTGGTTTCGTTCGGTTCCTTTAAAAAAAAAAAAAGTTCAGGTGCCATCTGACGCCTTGGGAGGTTTTCCCATGTTATTATGTGGTGTCACGAGGTGGCGGATTTTGAGATCTGAGCATGTAGGTCTTCTGAAGACAGGAGTTAGTCCCCTACCTGCAGCTGTGCTGAAGCGCTGTCCATAGGGGAGATCCCGTATGCCGTCCCTGTTCGTGGGAGATATCCTGTACCTGTGTAGCTTCTCCCAAGCGCCGTGGTACAGGGTATCCAGAGGACGGCAATCGTGGTGTTTGGAGGAGTTGGTTCTCTAATGTATAATCTTGTGCTCTGGGGAAACTAGCCTGCTCCTGACTGTCGTCGAGCCTTTGACAGCAGGTCTCCTGTTCTGTATCCCAGCGTAGGCCAGCTGAGCTGCCGCTTGTGCTGGTGGTAGTACGGAGCAGAGGCCTTTTCCTGATCTGAGACCTGCAGCTCATGTCATGTTACAGAACAGCTGGTAAAGTCATTTACCCTAGGTCATGCCTAAAGTTAGAATGGGAGCATTAAAAGTTGAGGTGGGCTCGTCCGCTGTGTTTGCTTAGTCCTGCACAGGGGTATGGAATCGGCCTCAAAATGAGCAAAGAAATGAGGGATGTAGGCGTCTCATGTCTGTGTGCCCTGCTTCACTATTTCCTTCTGACTTCAAAGGAGGAAGAGGAGGAAGACAGCAGTCCTGGAGTGTCCTTCTCACTCTCCTCAGAAGAGTCGGAAATGGAGCCTGAGGAAGAAAGGATCCGTTACAGCCAAAGACTGGTCAGTATTGGCCCTTAACGATCATATTCTGTTCTTGGTTCCGTTGCAACCGAAGAAAGAAAAGGCTTTTCCTGGCAACAGGTTTAGGCATCCTATAAAAGTGTTGTGGTGGATCACTGCAGCCTGTCCAGAGGTGTTAGCTCAGCTGGCGGTGGGTTAGATGGCTTCATGGGTCCCATTTGTGTCACAGAGTTTGCCCTAATGACGGGTGCTTGGATACTGAACTCTTGTCTGGGAGAGGGGAGGGTCGGGGGCTGCGTCTGGGTAAAATACTTTGCGGAGCTGCTGGATGGAAATATGAAATGAGTGTTGATGTAGCTTGTGGCACAGCAGGTTTTCTCTATGTGATTATAAAAGCCGAGAAAATACTGTGAAAACACAGTGTATTACCATTGCGTCGGCCTGGACTTGATTTGAGCGTGCTGCGAAATCTGAGAAAACCAGCTTCAGCTTCAAGCTCAAATTTACTTGTGCCTGTGCACATATCTTCTCCTGGTGTTTTCTTTCGGAGGGAGCTGTTCCAAAAGTCGGGTCCTAGTTAGGCCCCGTCAGGAGCTCTGGTTTGTCTGATGTTTGCGCTGCTGTTCAGTGGGCTGCGCGAAGCCGCTGCACTGAGAGTTGGGCCATAACTGTGAGCGGTTTGGGAGCAGCTGCTCTGAGAGTCGGAGATGATACTCCCAGGGAAGGAGGGAAGCTGCTGTGTCTCCTGCAGGTCTGCTTCACGTTGTGTTGTGGCAGTTGTAAAACCCCTGGGAAGGGCGAGCGTCAGCGCTGTGATAGCTGAAGCTGTGATGGAGTTCCTCTCTGAGTCACAGCAGTGAAGGTACCCTCGCCTTCAAGGTGCTGTCTGGAAAGGTAAATCCTTATCCTTTAATACTCTGAAATCATTTGGTGTGAGGCAGCATGGTACTCGGCATTAAGCTTTGCCCTCAAGAGCGAGCAGTTCTTGCTGCTGGGTGCCTGGCCGTAGAAGGGGTGCTGCGGGGTTGCAGCCAACATGTGCCTTGTAGGCGGCCTAGGCAAGGAAACCCTCTTGTGAGGGTGGAAACTGTTACTCCAGCACTGGTCCCTGTGGAGCGGAGGATACTGCATAGGCCATGGTTTGTCCAAACACCTGGTTTACTGAAGGTGCGCTCCTTTTCTGGTGTGGCTTGGTGGCTATTGCGTGTTTACTCTTTGCAGAGAGGATTCTTGTACTAGATGATTTGGTGATGTGCATCTAGACTTTTATAGTCAGGCGCCTTAGCCTGCTTTGGGAACCTGAAGTGACTCTGACTTGAAGTGGTTTTTAATCTTCTCTTTTGAGAAGGTGCTTGGGGTAAAAAACACAAAAAACAAACACCCAAACTGTAACACATCTGTGGGCCCTTCAAGCTGGCTTGTTTTCCCCAAGTGCTTTGGTGGATGCTTTAATTTGGCAATGCTGCCAAAAGCAGCAATCTCACCCCCTCCCTTGTCCTGACGTACTTGTTCCCACAACTGTGCAGCACACAGCTCGGGGTGCTGGTTTGACTGGGAAGTGACCATTTCTGTGGCCAGCAGTCAGGCTGGCAGGATAGTGTCTCTTGGAGGCAATGCCAACTTCAGGTTTTGGTTAAACTATGATCGTAGCTACGCTTTGACCGGCTGAAGTAACCCAAAATGGTTGGACAAAGAGAGGGCAGATTAAGGGGACTGGTGGCCAGGAATTTACCAGTTTAAAAATACTTATAATCTCACAAATAAAAATCATGAGGAAGGGTTGCTGTCCTAGTGTAGGTGGCCTGTACTCCCAACAGAATGTGCTAAGCTGGATAAATGGCCGCACGCTGATGGGCTGCGTGCTTAAGGGGCTTGGGAGGGCACATGGGCAGCAAGCAGGGGATGAGGCTCACCTAGGCTGCTGTGGCCCCGTGCATGTTGTCTCTGCTGGCCCGTAGCCGAGAGGAGGAGGAGGCGTGACCCCTGTGTGGTAGGTGATGCTTGGTTCATGCCTCCTGCTTGGCTTTTCCTGGGAACTTCCAGCTTGTTACACACTCTTGCTGTGTCAGTGATGCTCCCTTCTTGAAGGACCTTTGAGAGATTTTTTTTTTTTTGAGACGCATGCTTTGAAATGTGGGGAGCTGTTCTCTTCACTAGTGTTTCTGGCCCTTGCAGAACAAGGTATCGTGGGTGAATTATCCAGGAAAGCAAAAGTGCTGAATATTACTTATTTGAATATCCTACTCCTACATATGCCTTGGTCTTGGGAGTTGGTTTTAATATGTGCACATTAAAAGTTCTAGGTAGGAAAATGGGTAGTTGGTAGTACAGTATGTTTCTGCTGCTGTAAGCTCTGTTTCTTCTGTGTGACTGGGTATCAGTGTGGGTGATAGCAAGAGTAAATATATTTAAAACAAAAAACCCAAATATGATAGTATTCTTATGAGCCTGAGCCAAACAACCTTGGCCAGAATAGTTCATAGTGATGAAAGAGTTGAATTAATTGCATGGGCGAGTAGCGTGGTTTGAAGGTACCACGGATACGAACAACCAGGTACCAGTGGCCTAAGATGGCGAAAGAAGCTTGCTATCTGGTGTGTCCAGGTAATCACCCCAACCTTTGGTTTCCACCAGGGTGTGGAAGAAGTCTTGAGTGTTTTCTGTGACTTTTAGTGAGCAATACTGTTACCTTCCTCTGATTCCACAAAAATTAGATCTATGTATATTTTATGAACGGGTTTGTCAGTCTTGGTGAAAGATGGGGGTTTTGAGGAGAAATTCACCTCTGCTTCAGGCACAGTCACACTCCTACAAGGATTCTCTGCCATGTCACCCATCCCTGTGTAGTATAATGACGCTTACGTTAGGTGGGTCACACTGCTCTAACTGTCTTGTTTCCTAGTTCGGGCTCTACGTCCACGACTCCCAAGATTATAAAGGCCTGGGTGAGGTGGTCTGGACTCAGGGGTATCGTTGGGAGGATCTGAAACAATTAAACTGTGGAAGATGATGTGCCCTGGTGAGCTCTGGGAGGCTGACGCAGGTAGGGGAAGGCAGCCTGTGGACGATGCTGTGTGAGCGGGGAGAGCGCGCACAGCAGCGGGTTCAGGGATATCTGTGCTCCTCACCCAGAGATCCAGCTGGGCCTCCCTGCACTGGCAGTAGCAGAGGACAGGACTTGTCAGGCGCTGCGGAGTGGTTTTCTACTAAGCCTGCATATATGTGTCTGCTCCTCATCTCTATAATGAGGCAGTACTTTGGGGATTGGTTTTGAGGTGCCAGCTTTATAAGCTGTAGATGCATGTTTTGCAGGCCCTTAATCGAGGAGCTGAAATGCTCTATTGTATCCTGCGGCCTAAGTGACAGAGTCCAGCCCTGGCACTAACAATGTGATGGTCCCACTCTGAGACTCAGGAGTCTTCCTGCTGACTGTCGCTGGGTGGTCTCACCCAGCCTGTGTCACACCGAGCTGTTCAGCTCCCAACAAAGAGGCCAAGGGCATGCTGGCGCCTGGAGCTGGAGCCTGGACTTCGTGAAGGCAGGGACAGCAACACAAGCAGCTCTGGCTAGGGACTAACAGCTCTGGAGAAAAAGAAGTTCAGCCGGTCTGGTGCTGTGGTGCTCAGGTACTCTGCCTGGTTCAGGCTGTCCGGACAGTTTCCTCACAGAGTGCATTGCCGTGCACCACCTTGGCACTCACCAGGTTCTCCATGAGGTGATCTGAGACTGAGGAGAAACTGTTGCACGTATGTAACTTCATTTTTTGGTGAGGCTAGATCTGTGTTAGGTCATCGAGGGTGAGGAGGGGCAGCAGGAAAGGAATCTCCTGGTGGTGCTTGGGAGCTGTTCAGTCAACTGACCAGTACATCTCTGGAAACAGCTGCCAGAGGGGCTGTTTGACCCAACGCTTTTTAAAGAAGTGCTTGCCGTGCTTGAGGTGAGACGTGCCTGCCTCGCTGCCGCAGCAATGATTGTGTGCGTGGTGCTCCGCTGAGGAGGGGTTTCTCTCTTACTCCAGCCTTCACCACCCACAAAGCCACTTCACCCATCCACATCTGTGTGAATCTGTGGAGCTGCCGAAGGGTTCTTCAGTGGGAAGCAGGGCTGGTGTCTGCCCGCCCTTCTGCAGCGGAGCCACTGAGTGTTCCTGGGTGCTAGAAGTGTGAGGAAATCTCTCGCCTTTTGTCTGCTCCAGGGCTAATTCTGCCAGGCCTTTACTGTGAGCTAAGACTAGCAAGGCTCCATGAATTATGAGTTGGGATTAGCGCATCACTGAAGCAGTGCCGTACCCTTTCAGTGACAGTATTCAGGGTGAGGAGCAAAGGGCAGCAGCGTTGGATCGCTTCAGGACGGCTTTGGGGGAGCACAGCGGGAGGGTGCCATTACCCCAGTGACAAATCCTACCCGGCGTGGTCTCTCTGCTGCTGTCAAGTCAGCAGTCTATATCTCAGGGTGTGGTTCCAAGTTAGGATTGCTGGTGTGGCAGAGCTGGTTTAAGAAGTTCTCGCCCTCCCTCTGTTAGCGTCTCAGAAGCTGATGCGCCTGAGCTGAATGCTGCTTCGGGGTCTTGTGGATCATGCCCTAGATGAAAGCTGGCAGGGGAGGGCATCTAATCCAAATTGTTGTCTGCGCTGGGCTAGCGAGCTGGCTGCCCCGCCAGCAAATCTGACAAGACCGGAGAGGTGTCAGTCTGAGATGAGGAGACAGGGTGGGGTAAGAACCTCTTAAACTGGCTCTGCTGCTGGAGAGAGCCTGCGGTTGAGCTGCACCCTCCCTCGGGGCTGCGGGGGCTCTCCGGGGCTCAGGCGCGGCTCCTGCTGAAGGTGTTGCGGTGCCTGGGCCCTGAGTGACCGTCCCTGGCTGGGTACAGTGGCACCCTTGGTTTGGCTGTTGGAGATTATTGTGATGCCTATGGAGGGAAATGGGCCTGTGGAGGAGGCGGGAGACCCAGCTGCCGATAAGTGCTCTGGGTGCTCAAGCATATGGGAGATGAGGGGGGAGACAAGTTGTGAAATGCTGTCTCTCCCATCGCTTGGGGCAGTCTGTGTCCTGCCTTAGCACTGCCCTGCCCTCTGGTCAGATCCTTACATGAAATTTGAGAGGAGGCCTCTGCCTGTCCCTACCAGCCAAAAACTGAGGCCTCTCCTGTAAACAGCAGTTAGTAAACCTGTCCTTACATGTTGGTGTCCACGCTACCCCCCAGGCAAGAGTTCACATGAGCTTTTACAGTATGTGGAGTCATCAGCTGAGGGGTGAAGCTTGGGTAGCGTGGAGGAAAGGGTTTCTCTTGCCGCTGCATGGAGTGGCACCAGCACGCTCCGGTGTGCCACGCTGCCTGTGCCTGAGGGATGGCCAGGCTGGCTCTGACGGGTGCCCAGAGTCACAGTGGCTCTAATCTTTGGGTTTCCAAGTGATTCGTATCCGTGGTACCAAACTCCTTCTACAGGATGGGTCATGTCAAATGCAGGATGCAACCCCATAGGGCCAGGAAGGCCCACGCGTGTTAGCATTCAAGTTGTGCTTGTGACAAAGTTCCAGCCCTTATCCTCACGCTGCCAAGGGGATAGATGCTCTCAAAGCTGAGAGAGGGAGGTCAGCGGGGAGCAGGCTGTGGGCTGGCAGGACACCGCTTGTGTCTGGTAAGGTAGCAAGGAGGAGGACGCAGCTGCCTGCCCTCCCTGTGTTGGTCAACCTTGCTGTCTTGAATGGCTCTTGTTGTCCCAACAGTGGGGTGCAAGGAGCAATGCCTCCCCGTCACATTCAGCCCGACTTCTTGTTTGTATTCCTTGTAGTGCTGCCCACTACCAGGTAATGATCCCTTGCCCTTGCTGGTGTTTGTCACCCTCAGATCATGGTGTGCTTGACAGAGGCCAGTCCTGCTGGTTACTGGCTTTCCAGAGCTGGTTCCGTGGACGTGGGATGCATACGTGTGTGCTGGGGTGAGGCTACCAGCGTAGCTCCCGCAGGTACTGAAGCATGGGACTAGCCACGTGCACTGGGGTGAGAATCTGGGTGGTTGTACATCAGCCCCCCACTTGAAATCTGACGCTGGCGATCCCTTACCCTGTCGAGCGATGCTCCCTCCTGTTGCCTGAGAGGGCTCAGAGTTTGTCTGCTGTGTGCCCTACGCGAAACCCTGTCTGGCCAAATATGGCTGGTCTGCTGGATGCACCTCAATTTCCTAGTCTAGACAGGACCTGTGCAAGTAGGGTAATTAATCTCTCCCACATGCCTCTGCCTCCAACTGAAGGCACTATAAATGAGTCATTCCAAATGACCCAGGTGTAATAATTGAGATCTAAATAATTTAGGGACTGTTCGGATTTGATCTGGGGAGCTCTTTGGTGGAAGCTAGCAGCAACTGCAGGCTATCTGTGGAAAGCTTTCAAAATCCCTGTGAGCATCTAGATCCTGAAAGATGCAAGAGTGTGCTGATGCCTGGGAGAATACGTCCCTGAAACCAACGGGATGATGCTCTGTGTCAGCAGAGAGGAACGTGGGAGGTAAATATCTCTGCTGGTTTCTTACTGTCCCAAGCCTGGCTGTGCCTTGAGCGTGTCCTGGAAGCTGCAGCGAGCGAGCAGCCAGATGGTGCAGGAACACTTGAAGTTACTTGTGAGTTACCAAACAATAGTTGCAAGTCACATCTATGTCTTCTGTTAATAAGTAGGAGTAGGTTTTCACAGGGTTATCCCACCTGGAGGTGACACTAACAAGTTAGGAGAGCAGTCGCCATGCCCCCAGTATCTTTATATTGTTGGTTAATTATGTCAGGAGCCACAGAGACAGGGGTCTACAAGTCATTGGCTGGGTTTTGGGGAGAGGTGGCACACGTGGGGGAAGTGGTGGTATGCTCAGAAGGTGGAGAAACAAGGTGGTGTACTAACACTGTCCTCTGAAAACATGTGAGGGAAAGCAATTACTTGTTTTAAGGGTGAGACGTCTGGCGCTGCCGATGACAGGAGTGCTGCTGATTCCAGAGGAGGAAACGATGGGTGAGCTCTGAGTGGGCAGCCTGAGCTCTGGAAAGCTCAGTTTGCTGCCAGAGTTAACTTGTTAGTTCACAGGCTTTCTTACACAGTGCTTGATCTGCTTTTATTTGGGTTGAAGAGGTTAAAGGCAAGTGGAAGAGGTAGAAGGTGAGGAGGAACATGGCATATCACGCTGAATCACTGCACATTGTCGTGCACCTGTGGCAGTGGATGATGCATCTGCAGTGCAATCCTGTGGCAGGAGCTGGTTGGGGGCAGCTGCTGCACCGAAGCATGTACCGGTGTGCTCAGAGAGCAGGAGTAGTCGTAGCTGAGCAGATCTGCCTTACCAGACATCCTGCCTATTCTTGGTCCTTGTGGAGAGGGAGCCGAGAGCAGAGAAGGATCTTGCTTGGTTGCCTTGGGAAAAGCAAAAGAGCCAAGTGGAAGAGCAAACCCCGTGGTAGGAATATGGGGCCCGTAAATAGATACCAAAGGTACAAAGCTGTCAAAAGCACTGGGAGGCAAGGAGGGTGGGGAGCATGTGTCTCAACTGTAAGTGTCTCCAGTTGTTTTGGAGAACCTGGGACCTCGGGTAAGTTTGTTCTCATGGTGGGGGTCAGACGGAGCAAATCTGTGCAGAGCCCTCCCGCCGGGACGGAGCAGGCATAAGCCCCTGTTTGGAAAAGGGGATGTGACCATTTCAGCTGAAGCTAAGAAGCTATCTGTGACTGCAGTTGTACAAATAGGTCGTCAAAAAGCCTGTCAATAAAAAACTGAAGTCAGTGTCACAGCTGTCTTCTGTCTTGGATGGTCTCAAGCTAGTTGAGCTGCAGACTGAGCTCTTTGAGGTATAAGTGCTGGTCCAGGCTTGATTCCTTTTCTGGAGGGCTTTACAGTAGGGTGTCAGCCTCTTGGGGGCTGTAGGGAACTTTGGTGTTCTTCTTCCCTTTCCGCAGTGGTCTGAACTCCCTGTGATGCTCACCTTCAGGTACCTGCAGATCTCCCTTGTCAAGGACAGTCATGACTTCTGGTTCTTGAGAGCCAAGGAGCAGCGAGAGCGTGTTTCTACTGCTCGCTCTCCAGCCCGCTACCTCTCAGGTCCTGTCAGTGCTGCCGTGTAGCAGCTCTAGGAGCAAAAGCTCTGTCACCGTCATGTTGCATCCTGGGCAGTTAGGAAACGCTATGTCGCGTGTCCCCCACCCATCTAGGGGTAGCCTGTGTGCTAACGGTTGGACTGTGCTGGCTCTAATTTTGACTTGTCCTTGCTCATCTGATGGGGAAATCACAGGTTGCAGGATGGCGTAACGAGAATGAGCGCGAGCTGCTGTTGGTCACTGATGCTAGAAGAGCTCTGCTTATATAGCCTGGAGCTTAGTCTGGAGAGACCAGAAGGGATGTGCTAAGCTGGAAGTTTTCTGTTTGCTCATCTTCCCTGTTTACCTCTTTTTCCCAGCTCCTGGGAACCAGGTGAGGAAGATGCATAGCTGTCCGCAGGTGCTGCTTGCCAGCACTTGAGATGGTTCAGATAAACCTGGTGACAAAGTGTAGCCTGTGAAGCCGTGATGGGCGAGAGGAGATGGATCCGTTTGACAGGGTTTCTCTATGTTCTGTTTCTGCACGTCCATCCTTGTGCATCTCTGTTGCTGTAGAAACAGTACCAGTAGTAAACAGCTTGAGCCGGCTGTCCAGGGACTGTGAATCCCTGTGGAAGTCCCAGGAACTTGGAACGGGGGAGGTTTTGGGCTGGGATCTGGCTGGATTAGCAAGGTGGTAAGAAAGGGTAGGTGGGTTTGTGCTTGTGTGGTAGTCTGATGGGGAGGCACTCTCTGTAGTGCTTCCAACCAGGTTGGGTGCCTGGGAGGGTGCAAATCCGCATGGCATCCTTGCTGCCAGAAGAGCTGAGGTGTGGTTCATGGTGCTGTGTGTGATGTGTTTGTGTATGAGCAAGCCATTGTGGGCAGGGACTGGCAGCTTTTACTGCTGTCAACTAGAAAAGTTCATATAGATGGTGAGGTCCTGAGTGGAGGGGTAAACTTTCCTCCCTACAGTACACTGAACACTGGGTGCTTTTCATCCTTCCCTGGGTCTTACATGTTTTAGGTATCACACTGCACACAAACGAGTTTTAATAAAGCCACCCCACACACACCCCGCACCCTTTTATGTCAAGGAAGAGGCTCCAGGATGTGATCATCATCTGTGGTTTTTGTTAGCGCTGGTCCTCAGGGTCGGGAACTGACTGCAGAATTGTGCTGTCGTGTCTTAGCCAGTCCTGACAGAGTTTGGGAGAAGGGGTCACTCGGTGAAAGGATCAGGATGTTGCTTGATAGAACTGTTTCCTAGAGAAGCAGGTCCCGGTGAGGTGCATTCTCATTACAGGTGAGCTATGCAGAGGGAATGGTCCTTTTGATGTTGCCTAACTTTTCAGGAGGCAGCAGTGGAAGTCTGCAGGGTGAGAGAAAAGAAAGGCAGTGCTACAGGACTTGGAGAGACAGTGAAGCGAATGCTGGAGGAACAGTCAAAGTGTAAGAGCAGAAAAGCCTGTATTTAAAAATACAAAGAGGCTGGCCTGTGCTGTCCAGTCCAAGAGTGCCCTGCTTCCCCCCCCTTGCTCTCCTGTGTTCCCTTGGCTCTCAGGAGCTGTAATCTTGGGATTGATGTGGAATGGAGGAAGTGGAAAGGAGAGGGCCAGCAATGTATGCTCCTTTACGGTTAGACTGCCTCAGTGTCTCTGATTCACCGTGCAACAATATTGCTGCGTGTCACTGAGCTCCTAAACCCCTTTGCCCCATTTGGAGTAAGGAAGGGGCAAGTACTGGGCTTCTTGTGGAGCAAAGAGGGAGGGAGTGTGTACAGTGATGGTGTAACAGTGCAGAGCAAGGAGGAAGTCTCCTTCCTAGTAATGGTTTCACACACTGTCCACATTCTTCCCAATGGCCCTGGGTTGTTTTCTTTCTTCATAAGCATCCTAGGCCCTATAGCCTGCAATTCAGGTGACCTGTTGCTGTTTTTTTAAAGGACAGCATCAGCTTAGCAGGAATTGCAGTGCAAACCCCAAAGCTTCCTGTGCTTTTGGGACCCAAGTACTCCTGTGGTCCGCCCTTGTTCAGTTTGTGTGGTGGGACAGAACTGGCAACAGGTTTCTCCAGAGCTGGGTTGGGGCATTGGGAAGTTTGGAGGGTGAGCTCTTCCCTGATGAAAAATCCGAGCTAGTCCTCTGAACCCCCACTGTGTCGTGGGCAGAGAGGAGCTCTGCCTGTCCCAGCAAGGAGTGGAGTTGCATAGTGGTGACCTGCTAACGCTAGATCAGCTGCGCCTCTCTCCCCAAATGGATGTGGCTCCGTCTGTCCCTTGTGCCGGCTCTGCTGGGTCTCTGCCCGCTGGTCTGTGAGGGCTCAGGAGCCTGGAGGTGAACAGTCCACTCTTTCCCCAGTGGGAAAATGGGCTCAGTGCATGTAATTTTCAAACCTGCCTTTTTGGAAAAGTTTGGTCTACTTTGTTCCCTTTTGGGGGTGCTCTGTTGTCTTCCTATACAAAGCAAAAAGACTAGCAGAGCTGGTAATGCTCATCTACCTGTCTGCGGAGCACATGGGCTGTGGACACCCTGTCAGGGAAAGGACTCTACACAGCAGGTTTTTTTTCCTTGGATTTCTTCTGGTTTGGAAGGGGTGGGAGGTAAAGGGGTTTGCTCAGTCTACTTGAGAAGTAACAAGGCTGAACATCAGAGTGGCTTTTAACACAGTCTGCGTGGCTCAGAGGGTCAGTGTTCAGTCCTGGAATGTGGCGTGGTGGAGGATTTGATGGTCCTTCGTGAGCTGCTTCAAGCTGTCATAGAATCCAGGCAGGATTTATCCAGGCACCGGGGTGTTACGGCTGGTGGTGGGTATGGGCAGCCCGAGGGTCAGTAGTGCCATAAAAGCTGGTTGGGACAGTGGCTGCATGTGAAATTTGCAGCAGGTGACTGGAGTGAGAAGCTGTATCTTTTCGTAGGAGCAGTGTTTCTTTATTCGGACTGTTGCCAGACTTGCCCGTCTGCGATGTGGTCTAGCACATTCCTCTGTCTCGTGGTTTTGCTGCTGCGGCTGGTCAGTGTGTGGTTTGGTGGCAGCTGCTGGCCGTCCTGCTTGGCCCGTTGGTGCTGTCTCTCCCCACCTGCCTCTTTCAGCTTTGCTCCAATTCCCCAGTTACTCCTTGTGTACATCCAATTTCGTAACCCAAAAGTGCAAACCAAAGCGTTCTCCCTGCTCATTCTGAAACGCTGCCAGCCCTGCTCGTGATAGGAATCCCTCCTAGAGCCGTGAAGCCTGGAAGGACTCCAGTTCTGCGGAGGTTCCTGTTCACTCCTCAGCCTGGTGCTTTGAGTCTGTCTTTGTCCAGGAAAGTGCAACCTGGAATATGCCAGTTCTGCTCGCCAGGTCTTGAGAGACAGGAGATGATGAGGGACACTTAACCTGGATTAAGCCTGCTGGGTTAGTTCTTGAGTTTCTGTTATGAAATCAGGCAGAAAAAGAGTTAGGTTAGTTTATTTTATCTAGAGAGTCATTGTTGGTGGATAGGGCATGCAGAGCTGCTAAGGTTAGCCCCCTGCTAATGTATGGACCAGAGCTTAGAGCCTAGACCCGGAGCTGAAGTGGGAGGTGTAGGCTTGGAGGAGAGAAGTACAGAAAGGAAAAGCTCTTGTGCTTAAGATAAGCAGTAACCTGGCAGACTGCTGATTGGATGTCATAATCTTTGTGCCTTGGTTCTTCACGCTGTGTCTGAAAATACTTGCAAGGGAGTGTCTTCCCTGCATAGTCACTACTGGCACTGGCACCTGCTCTGCCCTGCATCTGCCTTGCTGCTTCCGTGTTTGGCCGTCCTCCTGCCAGGGATTGCCTTTGCCTTGTGCCTCCCCAGAGAAATGGAGCCCTTTCCCACTGATATAACGGATCTCATGTGACCTTTGGGGGTTGGTTGTTAATTTCTGGCAGATCTCAGCATGTTGTCTTGAAGGCTGAATTCTGGGCAATGCTCTTTGCCACAGGTACTCACTCAAGATTAAAACACCCATCAACAACTTTGGATGTTGAAGGTCTGGACTTACCTAGAGAAGAGCCATAGCCAATTGCTGTAAAAGTATGTGAGAGGTTAAATCCATAAACTGGGGAGAGTTGAGCTTGTTGGTTTATTACCAATTTGGTGGCATTTCAGCAAAGTAAAACCTACAAAGGGATGGGTGGCTAGGAGGCACCTGGTGAGGAAGCGCAGTGGTGAATGCATGAGGTCCACTGGTAAGTCACGCTGCTCCATTACGTGTGCTGGGAGCCAGGTGGAAGTTATAATGCCTGGGGCAAGGGGAGTTTGCAATGAGGGAGTTCAGAAACAGGAGCGAAACATGACTGCATTCTTCCCATCAAGATCTTTCCTCCAAAGGAATAAGGGAGGGTTGTGGGAGGCTTCAAACCAGGCAAGCTGCACTGGAAAAGCAAAGAGGAGGAGGCACAGGGTGAGGAGAAGTGAGGGGTGCTCTGGTCTCCTGAAGTGGAAGGAGCTGTGGCACAGCAAGAGGAGGCTTCCTGGGGACCGGGAGATCAGGGATGATGGGAGATCGGGGAGGGAATGGCAGCAGACAGGACAGGACGTGACTAAAATGCTGTGGTGTTTGTTGGTTACACTCTGTAAATATGTGAGGCTCTTCCAGTGAAAGGACGGTTTGTTCTTTTATTTTTCAAATGTGACCTTGTACTAGTTCTTCTCAAAAATACAAAAAAAAACCCACCCCACAGGAGAGTAGTCTTCTGGTTCTCTTCAGCCGACTGTCAGCTCCTTTGCCGTTAGAGGTAGCTGTGCTCCATAAAGGCAGCGCTTGCTGATGCAGAGAGCTGTTCAAGGAAGGGTTTTGAAGAGTCCCACCACGGAGCTGCATGAGGCACTTCCCCTGGCATCCCTGGGAGAAGGAGACTGCAGGTGAAAGGATCAGCATAGGAGGGATAGAACTGGAGCTGTCTGCAGGATTAATATTCATGCTTCCGATTTCCTACACTAAGTGAATGGTACCCAAGAGGGCCAGAAAGAAATGGTGAAGGACAGCTATCTTAGATGAGAATTGCTGGCTGTCTGGTGTTGGAGGATGTATTAAACTGCCTTTATCTTGACCCTGCCTGACACAGAGAGGAAGGCTTTGGACTGCTTGTCAGTTTTTCCTTAGTAAAACTCTCATCAGGGTGAAAAATGCCTGGATCTTAACACGGCTCACAAAGCTGAAAAGAAAAAAAAAGGTAATATTCAAATATCGCTGCTTAATGCTGAACATCAAGGTTGTCCGACAGAGCTGTGTACTCTTATCCCTTGCTTCACTGGGGCTGAGCTTCATCTGGGATGTTCTCACGGAATGGCAGTTTTGGGGGCGTCTGCTGATCTCCTTTTTGAAAGTCGCGTGTCCCTGGTTGAACCGACAGTTGACACTGGAAAAGCTCCCGGTAGCTGAGCCGCCCCCGGGAAGAAGCAGTCTTAGTCTAAGAGCCCAGGACTGTGACTTGCTGGTGTGCTCCAGCAATGCCTGCCTGCCTGGATGAGGTCGCACCAGGAAGCAGAAAGAAGAGTTAGGAGGGCTGTAGCAATCTGCTGGGCACGGGGTCCTCAGCCAAGACCCCCCTGGCACAGGCTGTGGGACAAAAGTAGCTGTTTCCTCCTGGGAAGAGATCAAACTTTGTGCTGTAGGATTTGTGCAGCGCTCATGAAGTGTGGGCTAGTGGAAAAGTGAGATTGGCGTTAGCGTGTCATGGCTTCGCATGTCTCTTGCCCTTTGCAGGTGTCACCTGTAGCCAGTTATTTAACCAGGTACCAATTCCCTGCATGGTAGGTGGGGATCAAAGCACATCAGAGAAGAAAGGGACCTCAGAGTTTCCCTACACAAGCCCTAGGCTCGTACACTGACCGCATCTGTCCGCATATGCAGACCCAATTTGGGGAATTGTGGTTTGTGAGCTGCTGGGAGGAAGCTCCAGGAGGGGAAAACTCTGCTGCAGAGGTTTGCCCAAAGTCCCAGCAGATGCTGTCTCTCCCAAAGCACACACTTGGAAGTGCAGAAGCCTTTCTTCCCTCCTGTCTGCTCTGCGTGTGCTGAAATGTTGTTTTTCCCCACCCTCCCAAGACAACAATGACATGAAAGCACTGTGGCCCTGGCCGAGTACACGAGAGGCGTTGTATAACTGATGGGAGCTATTTGTATTGTGGCAGCAAATGTGGGTCCTCAGCCATGACTGGGATCCTATTCTCCTAAGTACTGTGCAGATTAGGAGGCCAGACCCTTCCCTACCCACAGGAACACGCGAAGCTGATCTGGCTGGGAGTGTGGAGTGGGTTTTGTGTCTGATGCTGTGCTGATGACAAGGACATTAGACTTTGGAATTTGCTCGGCTGGAGGAGACAACCCTTTCCTTCCACGTTCTGCATCCCTGTTTCCCTGTTGCGAAGGGATTAGAGTTTAAGGTGCTTCTGCCCATTTCCTTGTGTTTGCACCTTTGTGGTGTGGCTGCCTTCCATTTGCCTCGGAGGCTGCGCTGTGAATGAGATCAGGGAAAGGAGTCTGAACAGCTCCCTGATCCCACAGTGCAGATCCATGGGTGGATCTTGCTGGAGTAACGTGAAGACTGTATTTCTGCCGTTCCATGTAACATGAGTCCACGGTGGGTTGGGCTGGTGGAGTGGCATCCTCTGAAATGTGTTTGTGTTTCTTTGGTCATAAAGCCTCCAAGTTTATTAGCGAGTGACCAGATCGCTTGCTGTGCGTTCGTGTAGGGTGGGAGAGGGATCTGTCCTCAAAGCTGTAATTTGGGCCCAGGATTAGACAACACAAAGAGGTCTTGTGGCCCAGATGCCAAACTGAAGCGACCGAGTGCTAGAGGTAGCACCACATGGGCGGCAGCAGCGATGGGCCGCAGGGAGGGAGCAGTGGATAGGGAAGGGAGCAGGAGTTCCTCTGCGTAGCGTCTCTGGCAGTTTACCCCTTGCTCAGCCCTGGTGGGACTGCACCCCCAACACAAGCACAGCATCCACCTGTGGCACCAGTGGGATCTGCATCAGGCCTGGCCATGTGGTCGCATTTCTGTTCAATTAGCTGGCCTGCACAATCCAGAGCCCGTGCTGGCTTGGTGCCGCTTCCAGAAGGACAGACAATGCCTGATGTGGCATGCAGTCTAGCAGGGCAGTAACTGTGTCCGCTCCAGAAGGAAATCTTAAAGGGAGCTGTCAGCCCGAGCTTGCACTGGATTAGCACTCAGCTGTGTGGCTGCAGCGGTCGTGGTCTGGGGGAGGCTTCTAAGGATGCTTATTCAGCCACTCTGTAGTTACATTTAAACCATGTAAAACTTCTGCGTGTCGCCCTGTCTTTCCCTTCCTGGCAGTAGCTGTAGAAGAGCGCCTAGGAGCAACCCAGCTAATGCCATCTGACGTTCCACCGGGATAAAGGAAATCTGAGCACGTCAGCCAGACACAGGGTCTCCGCGAGGTGACAGCAGAGGGTTTTCCCATGTGTTGGTTATCTACCTGCATGGTGAGCTTGTGCCGTACCTTGCTGCTACCTAGTTTTCCAGGCTGCTGGTGTCCTTGAGCAAGTGCTGTCAGCTGGCCTGTGCCGCTTTTTACTGAGACAGATGTCTGCTTGAAATGGGGCTGCAGCCGTTTCTCACACCCATAGCTGGAGCTGTGTTCTAGCCTGAGTCTCCTGAGGTGAGAAGTTTGTGGTCTAATGGGACACACCTGAGTTTCAGCCCAGTGCAGTAACCTGTGTTGTGTAGCTTAACTAGGAGCCCTGAAATACTGTTCAGGCTTCCCACCTGTGAGCCAAATATAAGTTAAGAGACTAGTTTGGATATAGCTGCCTCTTCCCAGCATTTAGCACGCCAAACCTTTTTCATCTTGTAAGGTTTTGTAAAGGGAAGAGAGCTGCTTTTCCCAAAACCTGCCAGCTAGAAGTGAGTGTCCGGAGTAAGGGAGCAGGTCAAAATGCAGACCACAGCCTAGTCCTGCAGTGTCCCACCACCCACCTGATTCCAAAGCAGGTGAGATCTGCAGACTACAGGGCCCGGCATCCTCTGCTTCATTATGCACATCCTCTAATCAACTCACTGACAGAGAACTGCCTGCTGGGGCCAGTAGTACTAGGCCGTGTTTCCTAGTCTTGCCTGGGAGTGGGGGTAAGTGAAAAGCTAGTCATGCTGGAAGGTTATTAGCATGCTTGCCTGGACTAGGTGTGCTTTGAACTTCCCTGGTGTGATTTTGTAAGGAGTAAGATACCTGCAAAATAATCTTAAGTCTCCTGTAGCTGCTGTCCTTATAAGAGTAAGAGCAGTCAAAGGTGTCCCAGCAGGAATTGCAACAGGCAGCTGATGTCTGACAGCATCATGGGGTAGGATTTGAGACATATTTCAGCTGGACAGGGCTGGCACAGCTAAGGGTCCAAACAAGCTGGGGAAAGCACTGTGACTTCCACTTCTTTCTCTGAAAGCCAGAAATACAAAGGGGAAGCTACAAATCTGGTTTCCTTGGCGTGTTTGCCCATACGACCTAAGCCTTCCGCACCCTCGTGCAGTGCTCTTCAGGGCAGAAGTGATTTCAAAATGGTTCTGGGGTGGGAATCGTGGTTGTCCAGCAAATGGGGCTGTTTGGGCTTCCCCCTTACCTTCAGTGGGGGTGAGGAAAGGGTCTGGGAGCGTATGATGTGGGACTGGAATCGGCTGGGCCCATTTCTTCTGTTGGACTTGTACGCTGGCCAGCCAGGAAAGCCCTGTGTTTGCATCCTGCTTGTCAGAACTCTCGAGCGTGCTTTGTCAGGGCTCTCCCTCCCTGGCTCAGGCAAACGCAGCAGCAAGTGGTGCTTCCTGAAGCAGGCGCTGAGCTTGGCCGATTGGCGAACGGGAGAAGAACGGGTGCTCTGGCACCCAGAGGTGAGTGCCTCGCTGCTGTTTGTGTGTGCTGTGCTGCCTGCGGGAGTTCAGCAAGCTCTCCCATGGGTTAACAGGAGCTGGGACCTATGGGAGCTGGTTTTGCAGCTTCCTGCCCCCTAAAGGTGGGGTCAGCGTGGCTATGCCTGTCCATGCTGAGAGCCTGAGGCACCCAAACAAGGTCCTTGGCCAGCAGTAGCGTACCAGCTCCATCGTTTCTCACCATGGGCATCTTGCAGCACAGCCGTGCCAGGGCCATCTGGCTCCATCCCTCCCAAGCAGCTCTTTTGCACTGATTCCGACCACCAGCACGGAGGTGAGGCATGAGGCTTTGCGGTGGGGAGAGGGTTGCAGGTGTGGGGAGAGGCTACGCTCCCCCCAGGAGCCGGCAGCCTGGCCTGGCCCCGGTTAGCTGTTGGGTTTCAGTGGAAGCGCAGGGTGCTGGGGTGATGCTCACAGAAGCCCGCTGAGCCAGTGTTGGGGCTGACCTGCCGGGATGTGTGTCTGCTTGGGGGGACTGCGCTTGAAACGCTGGGGCTTTTCAGCAAATGCTGAGCATGAGGCTGTCTTGTGTGGCTGCATCCCTAAATCCTGCACGGGGCAGGCCCCCTCTCCCCTCACTGAGCCCTCAGGTTAAAACTGAGCATCATGCAGTGTCAGCTGATTCCGTGATTTTTTTTTTTTTATTTAAGGGAAAGTGCTTTACTGAGGTGGGCTTACCCTCCGATATTACACAACCAGGTACTCTTCTCCCAGTAATACCTCTGCACCTCTAACTTCAGGCTCTGGTGCATCCACTTGAAAGAGCCAGTCTGGGTTTAAAGGCAGACTGAGTGAGGGTTTGGGATTTGTGCTGGGAGCAGTAGGCTGCGTGGCCCTAGCACCCCACAGATCTTCCCAGCCAGCGCACTGGTGTGCAGCGCCCGGCCCTAGCAGCGTGAAATTCAAGTGTTCCACAGGAATATGTTGCTTGGCTTTCATATTTTTTTCTTAATCCATCGTCTCACGTTTATGCGAATGTTTCCATAAAAGCCTGTAAGTAAGATGAGTTTTATCGTTAAAAACAGTGAAAGAAAGTACTCCTGCCTGTGCTTCCTGGGTGGTGCGTGGCTTAGGGCAAAGGACAGCAAACCCAAAACCCTTTTCCAGATTGTTTTAATCGTTGGAGTCATTTGAACAGGCCCTTGGAGAGCACTGGTTTCAGGCTGTTTGAGATGCCCCATTCGGGAGCAGCCTGTTGTTCCTGCCTTGCAGATGAGGTGTTTGTGCCCCTATTGTGTCAGGGGGGTTGGGAAACCAAGCAAAGTTAATGAGGTGTTAAGAGCAAGAAGAGGTGAGCTTCTCTGTCTTGGTGGCAGGGAGAGGACTTGTGAATTGATCGGCCTTCTTGAAAGTGTGAGGCTAAAAAGTCCCGTTTCCAAAGGAGTGTCTCCACATGCTCCTGTACTGGTTGAACTAAGTAGTTTAAAAAGCATCTTGTAAGCAGCGCATCTGTATGAGGGAGTCCTTTCTCTTCTGCCAGCGCTGTTTCAATAGATAACGCCAAAAAGAAGAGAGGGACAAGCAAAGCAATGTAGTGATCAGACTGATGGATGTTTAATACCAGGCTGTAACTCACTGGAAAATACAGCGGGTGTGTTTGATCCAGCTTTGTGGGGGAGCAGGCAGGCCGGGGTTAATGGGAAGGGGAGAGAGGCCAGGCAGGACTGGGGCTGGCTGCTCTGGGCAAAATAAACCATCGTCCACTCAAGGGTTTTCACCATCACCAAAAGGTGGGCTTCTGCCTCCTGGGACTTGGTGTGGTTGGAGCAAGCCCTGCCTGGCTGGGTGAGGAGGACAGAGGTGAGTGGAGAGTGGCTTTGGGTGAAGATTGGTGCTGAACTTCAGGGAGATCTGCAGCACAGGGAGGGAGTGTGAGGTGTGTGTCCTCACTCGGGAAAGGGCACTTTTGTCTTTTCAAGGAGATCCTAAAAGGAGGAAATAAGCTATGAAATGTGCTCCACTGCCAGCAGCAGGAGGTGTGCCATGGCGGGAGGTGGTGCAAGGACTGTGACAAGCAGACGGGTGCGCCCGTCACCTCACCAGTAGTGATGAATTCCAGCACCACAGTCCATGGCTGGGACTGGCATTGTTGCTGTGGATGAGACCCCGCTACCAGTGCTGTGATGATGCTGTGCCTCCCTGCTGCAGGCAGAGCTTCCAGGCCCAGATGTGACAGTAGCTGCTGTGCCACCTCCTGCCCCATCCTGTCCCTGTCTGCTGGCACAACAACTGGTGTGAATGCTTTATAATGGCAGCATCCCTAATTGGGGGAAGTCAGCTTGGCTAATTCAGACCAGGTTGACTATTATCTGAGGGGATTTAGGGAGCATTCCCATGAACGGCTCTGCCAGAGCATGGCCGGTCTCTGGAGGGGTGGCTAACAGCTGGGGACAGTAATTCCTTCCAGACCCAGCAACGCTAGAAGAGGATGTCTGTCAGGAATCCCAGTACAGATGTACTTACGAGATCCTCTAAGAAAAGGGTCACTTCCCCCTGCTACTCCCACACAGACACACAAACAAGGGAATCAATCAACTTTTGTGTACAAGCGTCACCAAAGATGAAAACTTGAGAACTGTCTTCAGCGTAAAACCCTTTCTTTATCAGCTGGCGTTCTAGCAGGGATTTAAATTCACAAGTGCCTTTACCTCCAGCGCAGTGAAATAGTGATGCACCTGTAAAAATGGGAAGCTGTTTCTTTTTCCTTTGCCCCAGTTATAATGAACTATCTCCCCTTCTCCCGTGTTTCTGTGCTAGCGCTCATTAGGAGTGAATTATCTGTCTCCCATACAGCCCAACTTGCACAAATCTGTTGGTTGTAGGAGGAGCAGATCTGATGTTTCAGTGGTGTGGTTTTGGATCCAGGACAGACGTTGCCTAAACAGTCTTCTCTGGCATGTCTCTCTTGAAAACTGATACCAACAGTGCTTTTTGAGCAAGAGACCTAGTGGATAATATAACTCGGTAATTTAGGGTCTCCTCTCGCCGGGAGTAGAAGCACATAGGCTTCCCAGGGACTGCCTGCTGCAGGGCAAGGTCTCCCCCAGAGGCCCTGGCCGAGCTTTGCTAGGTTGAGGTGAGGCTCTGGGAAGGGAGCTGGTAGTTCCTCCTGGTCCATAACTCTCACCTTCCCTGTCCGTTCTCTCCTCAGCGTGGCACGATGAGGCGGCGTTATGAGGACGATGGCATCTCCGATGATGAAATTGAAGGGAAGAGGACATTTGACCTCGAGGAAAAGCTGTCCACCAACAAGTTTAACTCCACCTTCGTGGTCTTCATGGAAGGCAAAGGTTTGTGTTGGGACTGCTGTGCTGCAGCGTGTGCTGCTGCTGGCAGTGACCAGGCAGCTGCAGCGGTTGGCCGCTTCTCCAGCGAGGCATGGTGCGTGAGACAATCTTTCCCCGAGCCTTTCGTAGAAAGCTAACGGTTTTCGTGGAAAGCTAAAGATCACGGTTGGATGTGCTATTGTGCATCTGACTACACCCAAAGCCTCCCTGGCTGCCAACTTGAAGGGCGGTTACAAGGCAATTGTGATGTTAATGAAATCCTTTCCCACTGTCCTGCGTCTTGCTGCCCTTTACTTTCCATCCTTCTCTAAAGTTGGGAAAACTGTCTGCTGTTCACACTGGTTCTGTGCTTCCCTCTGCTGTGAACAGCTTTACTTGCATAACCCAAGTGGTGCAGAGCAGGGGGATGTTTCTGCCTGCTCCCCTCCAAGTCCTGCAGCAGTCCCCGAGCAGTTTGAAGGCAATGTGAGGCATATTGGTGGAGGATTGGCTCGAGCCTGCTAAGCCCTTAGGCCAGGGGAGCTAGTAACAGGGAGCGCTTGTGGGAAACGGCATGGAAGCTGCTCAGTCTGGAGAGCGATGAGCCAGTGTGCAGCGCTGCAGGCCTGCTGGGACACATGGCAGCCAGGAACAAGAGGGTTTGCCTGGGTCAGCACCTGTAATTGCAGCCACATGTCTACTAGATGCTTAATTCAGAGACTATGTGGGATCTCTCCCCTTTCTTTCACCACACATATGGCTCAGTGGGATGTCTTTTCATCACGCAGCCAGTGCAAGCCTCATGAGGATTTACCATGAGGGAGGAGCATTTCTTCAAGGCGTCTCTTGCTTGGCTGTGAGCTTCTTAGGGAAGTGAGGACCAAAAACCATGCTGTTCCGCTGCCTGGTGCAGCCTGTTGGAGCAAAATCCCCCCTCCCTGGGGGGGGCTGTCTGAGGCTTGTCAGCAGTACACGTCATGCTGCTTGCAGAACTGCTGCAAAGGAGTTCCAGGATCTCCAAAGGGGTGTAGAAATAGCAAGGAACAGGGCTTTCTTTCGCTGGTTAGCCTTGCCACAGGCATATGAGGAAGTTCTCGGTTCTCAGCTGCACAGGGCCCAGAACAACCTGATCTGAGTGTGAAGTCAGTTTGCTGGGCTCAGGGTTGGACTAAAGATCTCAAGAGATCCTTTCTAACATCAGTTTGTCTATAGTCCTCTGAAGGAGTCTCCCCTAACACCTTCCCTCTTCTTGTCTCCCACACCAGACTTCACAGTTGAATACATCCAGCGGGGCGGCCTGAGAGACCCTCTCATCTTCAGGAGCTCTGACGGCCTGGGAATAAAGTAAGTGTCAGGGGCAAGTTCTTACCTCTCTCCACAGCATGTGGGATCTGATCCTGGTAGCTGGATCCGTGCTCTGCCAAGCTGGTATGGCTGTGTCCTGCCCACCCTGTTCTTTACATGCAGTGAGCAGAGAGAAGTATCTTCCACCTCAGTTATCCTGTTCTTACTGGTTTGGACTTAAAATGAGAGAACTGAATTGGCTGTAGGTGATCACAATTCAACCAAATGTCTGGAAAGTCCTGCTGCTGCTCTGATGCAACATCTGGCTGGGTTTCTTTCCTAGTAATATAGGTATCTATTGCCAGCAAGTCAAGCAATCTATAGTATTTCTGGCATTTTTCAGAATTCCAACCCAATTTGCCCAACACGGTTACTTCTAAGCTGCCATCGTTCTCTTTTGCTACATTAAGTCATGGTTTACAGCTTTGAGTGTAAAGCTGTACTGATGTACAACTTTGTGCTGTTTTATGATGTTCATACAGATATGCTATGGGATGGTAGATGTAGTGTTAAGGCAAGTAACACTACATTAAATCACTATAGCTGCCTATTACGAAATAAAAAAAAAAAACTGGTCTGATTCAGTGTTTCTGCTGGGTCAGTCTCTCTTTGGTTTTGATTAATATGAAAGTTAGAGGAATAAATTAGCCCTAGTAAACTTTGTCAGAGCCCGTATCGGCAACACTGCTCTAAAGGTCCTCACCTGGCTGTGGAGGGATGGGCAACACCACCTCCAGTGCATGATGTGCTGTCCTGTGGTGAATTAGATAGGAAATTGTGCCAAGCTCAGTTTTAACTGCTGGGTGACTTGGGAGGGCACAGATTTGATACCGAGGATTTACAGTGCGGGTAAAACTGGATTGCTCCATAGTTTTTGGTTATTTCTCTGGGTCGAGAGCTGCTTGAATGGCTGCCCACCCATTCTACCTGTGACAGCGGTGTTTGTGCAGATAAGTATGCCAGTACAAACAGTTAGAATAGTTATGCTGTGTCAGTGAAATATACTGCTTGTACTGGTCTGGCTATGCCCTTTATACTGGGGTAACTCATATGAGCAGTCTTTAAAATGAGAGCTAGGGTTGCTTAGCTCAAGGCCTGCTTGTACAGTGGCTTCTGGCAAATGAGCCTGTGCTCTAGAGATGGTATATCCTGTTCCCAAATCTGCTTCCCTAGCCTGAAGTTGGGCCCCGTGTTTCAGCCCAACACTCAGCCAGACCTGTGCCCCCAGAGATCTAGTTGCCTGGTCTTCACCCACATCTGGGAGGCAAAAAGCAGCACAGTTGTATCTTCCGGGTGGAAATACTGGGGTTACAAGTGGGAAGGGTCTGCAACCAGAAGCACTTCATGAGTTTTTTTTAGCAAGGTGTTTGTCCTGCAGGATGCCAGATCCGGACTTCAGCGTGAATGATGTGCGGCTGTGTGTTGGTAAGTGTCCGGGGACCACAGTGTGCCCCTGCTGCGCCCTGGGCAGATCGGGAGGAATGGGGAGAATGATCGGGTTTATCAAAGCTAGAGGTCTGGTTTTGTGGCTCCCCCAGTGTGCAGCTGGTTGAACCTGAGCTGTCCTTTGCCAGTGGATCACAACTCTTACCTGCTTGAGGAGTCTAGTTTGACCTGAAGCAGCTTCTGTGGGTGTGGAAGAAGATGAAGTTATGGGAGAGGCCAAGACGTCGCACATGTGTGTGGGTGGGTTCTTTGAGGAAGGGTCCTGTGTTTCCTGGAGTGTCTCTTCTGGGTGGTCTGCTGTGCACAGGGATGGTTCCAGTGATGTCTGTCTGTCCTAACAGGGAGCCGACGGATGGTGGATGTCATGGACGTGAACACGCAGAGAGATATTGAGATGTCCATGGCACAGTGGGCACGCTACTACGAAACGCCGGAGGCTGAGCGGGAGAAACTTTACAATGTCATCAGCCTGGAATTCAGCCACACCAAACTGGAGAACCTGGTGCAGAGACCCGCTACGGTGAGCGTGGCTCTTCCTTCTGTAGGAATGTCATTCCCCTTGTGCTCGTGGTCCTCTGTAGGCAAGGTGCAGCCTGGCACTTGAATGCGGGAGGAGAGGGGCTGCTCGTAACATGCATGGGCTCAGCCAGGGATGTCACTGCTGTGCTCTGGAAGCTGCTGGAGCTGATCCGTTGTCTGACTCGGACCTCATCTGCTACAGCTGATCTCACCGTCAGGCTGGGGCTGCCCAGCCTGTGCATCCCTCAGCCTTGGTGACCGCGGTCAAGTCCCTGGCGTGTCATTCTGCAGAGAGCTGACTTGTTCGGTAGCTGTCAGCAATTAGAGAAATGGAAGCGATTGGCTGAGGAGTAATTAGAGTGAAGTAACCTGCTCCTGCTGGCTGGTGGTCAAGAACAAGCACTGGAGTTTGAATAGAGGGGTCAGATTTGTGCTCAGCCATAGTGAGTGTTGGGAACAGCATGGGGACGCTGGCTTCCAGCCTCTCCCAGTTAGCTGATTCCCCTGCCTGCCAAGACCTTGGCTGTTGTTCAGTCTTGGGCCTGCCTTCCCTCTGTGCTGTGCACTGCGCTGCTCTGATGCTTGGTGCAGAGCCCTCTCTCGCATCCTGCAGCAGCAGTCAGCTCCGTTGTAGCCAAAGAGAGGGCCAGCAGGACCTAAATCGGTCAGCAGAGCTCAGCAATGCTTGCTGCACTTTGAAAGAGTAGCTAAAGCCTGGCTGCTAGCTGGGCTTTGTGGCTTCCTTGGTGTTTGGAAACCATGGTCCTGTTAGGGCAGCAACCCTGCGTTCAGCTGGGATTCCAGGAGGTTGTGCATCGCGGCAGGGAGGGTTTCTGATGCAAAGTGCTGAAATATCTGAGGGCAGAGGAGGCCAGACCAGAGGTGTGCTGGAAGTGGGGCAGGAGGCTCTTTGGGCAGGGTGGGAAACAAGTTGCCCTTACTGAAGCGTTGGAAGGTGGGATGGATAGGATGGACATCCCAAACTCCCTCTGTGGTCGGTGGAGGGGAAGGGGCAGCCCTGTCCGGCCACTCACTTCTCTCTGTTAACTGTAGAGGGAGCCTGGATGTCAATGCCTGCTCTGGCTGTCCTGAAGCTTAGCAAGTTGATGCTGCCCAGCATATTTTTTATGTAAGCCCAGCACACAGCGGTTCCAGCCTAGCCCCTAGAGTAGAAGAGGAGCATCCCAGTACCGTGCTTGCAATCTTGCTGTGGTATTTGCTGCTTGTGTGAATTCAGAGGCTCACTGTACAGCAGTCAGCATCAGAACAGCTAGTCCTGAGTGCTTTGTCTGGGATTGTACCAGTGGCGTTCAGAAGGTTGCTGGGTGTGTGGGGACCAAAAAAGGGAGTATCATGGCCATTCAGCTAACACCAGGTCTTCCTTCCCTTCCTTGGTCCCGTTGTTTTTTGTGGGTGTGCTCTGGGCTGGGCTGGCTGGCAGTCTGCGCGCCGCACCGCAGTGGCTTCGGTGGGCCCGGTGCAACCCTGCATCCCACAGGTGCCCAGCCACGTGTGAGCTGTGTGCTTACCAGGCAGGCAATAGGTATTTGGGCTTCCAGGACAGCCTGGGGGTAGCAAAAGGGGTAACTACGCCCCTTTCATTTCTACTTACATCTCCCACCTTTCTGCTGTAGGTGGATTTGATTGACTGGGTTGATAACATGTGGCCCAGACACCTGAAGGAGAGTCAGACAGAGTCTACGAATGCTATCCTGGAGATGCAGTATCCAAAGGTGCAGAAGTAAGTGACCTCCTGAGCTGTTCCAGTGGTGGCAGGCAGCAAAGCATCTCTTGCAGGAAAACTGCCCAAGGGAGAAGCAGTTTGTACCGAGGGGAAGCGGGAGCAACAGCCTCCCTGTTTATTTCAGCGGGCGATGCTTGCAAGGACGCTGCAGTTAGCTGTTTAAGCCCCTGCCAAATGCTGTGTGGAAGGGTAGTCATGTGGCTTCTAGGAGCTCGCTGCACTTTGGGGAAACTCTTGGTGCTCACCACCTTGAGACACCTGGAGTCAGTTGAGCTGCTGGGTGCTGCCCATCCGGCCCTGTAGGCCAGACCTGTGACAGGGGTGTTTCTAGAGCTGCTGGGTGTGTGAGGATTGAAGTTCTCCTCTTGCCTGGACTAGATCTTTTTGTGGGGTGTGATATCAATTCAAAATGAGCTTTCCTGCAAACCACCACCTCCCTGCAGCTGAAGTGCTTACCACTGCAGTAGTTGGCTTCTGGCACTGCTCTGAGCCATTGGCCTGGGTTTGGGCAGCCTGTTCCCTTTAAATACGTTGTATCTGCTCTGAAATGTGGATCATCACTCATTTTTACCTTATCATTGTCTTGTTTTCTGCCAGATACTGTCTGATGAGTGTCAAGGGCTGCTACACAGATTTCCACGTGGACTTTGGTGGCACTTCTGTGTGGTACCACATCCACCGAGGGGGAAAGGTAGGAGGACAGTCCCTGTTGCGAAAGTTAGAGGTGCTTTAGGAGAGTGGTTTTTAGTCTGTTCTCTTGCCGATCCTTGAAGATCCAAGTCCCAGGCAGTGAATTGATGTCTTTCCACCCTAAACTTGTTTATTTGTTGTTCTTGGAAATAGTTCAGGCCCTCAGGTCCACCAGGCACAGGCTGAAAACCCATGCTGTAGAGGTGATGCTGAGACAACCTTATAAAAGGTTAAGTGACATAGAGTAGAATAACCCAATTCATCCAGTGCCTTGGGCTTCCGAGAGATTGTCCGGCTACATGGCTGATCACCTCTTGGTGTGGCACAAATAGCACACTGGGAGCAGCAGCAAATGGAAGATAGGTAATTAAAGATGAATGGGAGCCTCTCCTAAAGCTAAGCTGTCCAGGGGTTTTAAATAGCCAACAGATGTGCAAGGGGTCGCTGTAAAATATCAAGTGATTTCAAAAGCAGAAGCATTTGAACTGAAGGTTAGTGAGAGGTCTTCACTGCGGAACCCTTGCATGGTTTCTGGTGAAAAGTAGCTCTCAAACAGTGCCAGGTTTGAGCTGCTTGTCTGGAGTCACTTCCTGTAGCTGAGCTCAGCCCAGGATATGAAAACTGAACCCCAGGCTCCATCGAGTTTTGAGTTTGTCAAAATTCATCTGAGTGCAATGTCTGTTCCCTGATGGGTGCCTTCTAGTTAAATTGTTCAGGGATTTCCCTGTGCCACGCATCCGCCACCCAGCTGTGAGTGGTACTGGGGCCTGGCTTGGAAGGAAACTGGAAGGGGATCTGGGAAGGTGCCAGTCTCCCACTCTTAGGCAGGATGACTTGCACCTTAAGCTCCCCTTACAGCTAGGGATGTTGTATTTGTTCTGTTTTCTGAAAGTTAAGAGATTTGTAGTAGTTTTGGGTACTGTATCACTAAAGGGACTCGAACAATTAAGTCAGACACCCTAGCGAGCACTTCTGCTGCCCCAGAGAGCACAGTCACGTCCAGAGCATGACACTTAGTCAATGTGAAGTCCTTGCTGGGAAAACCTACCCTCCGTCTGCCGTTGGGTGGATGTGGCTACTGTCACAGGGTTCGGTATATGCTTTAGCATTACCACTATAACAGCATGGAAGAGACTGTGTTCAAGTTTTTGCTAGCTGCAGTTGTCAGCTCTACTGTAGTCAAGGAAACTTTGCACTGCTGTTCAGGGAGGGTGGCAATGCAGACAGACTTGTTGTAGTACATTTGAATCAATGTAGTCGGGGCAGCAGAATCTGGTGGTAGCTCAGCATATTTATTAGGAAAATAAATATGTAGTAATTCTTTTCAGTATTATTAGGAAAAGCTAATGTGGAGGAAAGTGTCCTCTAGTGCAGAATTTACCAAAGGCAGGTCCCAGTGAAATGCACCTAGCTCCAGACTTAATCCTTGTGAGCACTTAAAAGAGACTTCACCGCTTCCAATAAAATCCATCAGCTGTCCAGGGCTGAATTCATCAAGAAGCCAGGAGGTAAAAAAAAAAGCTGTTTGTGGTAGCTGGACATCTCCTGAGAAGAGAGCCTTGGACAGCCTTAGGACAGGGGTCCTTCTGCTTGTAACTGCTGCAAAGGCACTGTCCAGCTGAAGGCAGCTGGGTGGGTTCCCTCCACAGTCAGTAAAGGCAGATCTCTAGGAAAAACACTCTTTAGGACATGTCCTGAGCAATTATTCCATCCTGTCTTTCTCCACTGACTTAGACTAGTTTCAGGGAAGGCAGTAAACTCTGCCCCACCTGAAGAATCTGGGCTTTTCACCCACCTTTCCTTGCAAAGGAGATGTAGCTGCCAGCCTTCCCCAGCGATTCTGATGGTTTGTGGCTCCAGTGCTTTCCCCCAAAGGATGAGCTAACAGTCTCTGAAGAGCCTAGTTGGGGATGGATATCTGCCTGCCACCTGTACTGCGTGATGTCAGACAGATGCAAATCTCTAGCTCAATTATAGCTTTTACTGACATAACAGAAATACGCAGGTAAATATCTCCTATGTCTCTAATACTCTGTCTTCAGTGGGCTTTACTTCTTGTGACACTGATCTTGTAAATATTGCCGTACAAAGCATCCCAAGCTCAGCCTGCCTGTGGTGCTCCACGCGTCGGGTCGGGAAGGACCTCGTTCAGTGGCTTGCCCTCTCAAATGGGACAGCTGTTTAGGTTGCTTTACTGGGAATTTCTGCAGATTTGCATCCTCTGTGGGTGGGGAGAGGAAAAGATTAGATGTCTGGAGGGGGAGCAGGGCAGGTTTGGAAGAAGCAGGGAGTGATCAGTTGTGGTTAATTAAGTGATGACTTACACACACGTGTTGTCTTTACTTGCAGATCTTCTGGCTGATCCCTCCTACACCCCAGAACCTGGAGCTCTATGAAAACTGGCTTCTCTCAGGGAAGCAGGGAGACATTTTTCTTGGGGACAGAGTGTCAGAGTGCCAGCGCATCGAGCTCAAGCAGGGCTACACGTTTGTCATCCCCTCAGGTACTGTAGAGTGGGCAGGCGCATCCTGGCCTTTGCCAGGGTTGTGGCAAGAGGCTGAATCTCCTGGGACAAAGGCAAAATCAGAACAGGCAGGATTTAGCTTCCTCCCTCATGAGTAACTGGAAGAGGGAGATGTGATGTGGCTCCATCCTCTTGCTTGCCAGCTCCCAAAAACATGCCTGTTGTGGCACTGTGGATTCAGCCCAAGCAACAGGAAAGCTGTGGCTGGCTCACAATCGCGCTTGCTCCATTATTAAAGGAGGCTTTCCCGGAGCCCGTGACGCAGACGTGTGGAGCAGTGCACGTTGAGGACAGAGGCTGGCCCAAGGCGGTGCAGCTCCTCAGCTTCCTGGGTCTCTTGTGAAATCTCTGCGGCGTTATGTTCAAATTGTGAAGCGAGGAAGGGAGCCAGTGAGTGAGTTTAAGGAACAAGGTGACTGCTCTGGATGTGAGGAAGGACAGTCGAAGTCTGCATATGCTGGAGATAGGAGAACTGGAAAGCATATAGCTAGAAGTAGATGTTAGAAACCACTGAAACCCAGTAGGGAACTGGGAAGCAGTAACGTGGGGAGACTTGTAGGGATCTGCTTTGCAGAGGGCTTGGGCGAGGCTCACAGCCCTTTAGGCTGTGATGCAGACCTGGGATGCCTGCAAAATGTTGTGCTTGCGCTAGGGAGTACTCTCTTGTGAGGAGAAAGATTGTTGGACCCCTTTCGAGGCTTCTAATAAAACTGTTGTGTAAAAACTGTGTCCATAAGACTGTCTCGGATGGCAATGGATGCTGTAGCCGGCTGTCTCATCTCCAACAGCCGTGCAGGAATAAGCTGTGTTGTACACACATACCCCTGCAACTTAGAGCAAGACCAGGAACAAAAACTACCAGGAACTGCACAAGTTACTCATCTATATCCTGGTACCACGACTGACACTTTTGAACTGAGTGGCCTTGCCCTAAGGAAACTCGTGCTGGAATTCCCAAAATGTTGGGCTTGTCTGGATTGCCTTGGAGATAACAAGGTTGAGACCAGAGTTGCTTTGAGGGGTCCTTTAATTGTTGAACAGACTTTGGAAGGCTGTTCACCAGCAGCAAGGAATTCTTAGACCTAGTGCAGCAAGGAAGCAACTTGACAGAGACACCAGGATGACAAAAGGCTGTGGACAGGAGGTGGACACTGGCACATGCGCCATCATGGGAGGATGTGAGGCCAGATCCACAGGTGTATTTAAGTGGCAAAGTACAAGTCTGTCTCTAGCTCATAGATGGGTCAAGTGAGCTGGGCATTGAGTAATTTAGTAGTGACGCTTCAGGAGGGGTGGATGTTGTTCCTATAACACAGCAATGTCCGCCCTCCTCAAAGAGCTGGAGTCTATGTGGTCCCATCTTAGCCATCTGGCTCATGTGACGGGGGGTCAGTAGTTAGGCTGTGTGTCTGCAGCTAACCTGGATGCAGGTTAAGGGCGCAACTGTCAGGGTGGACTTAGCTGAGCAGGGTGAAGGTTGTGGAGGTTTGACAGCCCTGCTCATAAGAGATTGCATAAGAATTGGAATTAGTAGGGACTGTCAGTTGAGACCTTGATCTCACCTCAGAAGGATTCTTCAAACCCTGCTTTCTCTCCAAGGTTGGATCCATGCTGTGTACACTCCCATGGACACACTGGTTTTTGGAGGCAACTTCTTACACAGCTTCAACATCCCTATGCAGCTCCGCATCTACAGCATCGAAGACCGCACGCGGGTAAGGATCTGCAGGAGAGCTGGGAGGACGTGGCTGGGGTGGTGGGGAGGGCGCAGCCAAGAGCGGTGGCATGCGGGCAGGCAAGGTGAGTCTTACCCTGTGACAGATTGCTCCAACTCCAGCTATCTGTAAGCGAGATGTCGTAGCCTGCTGAATGTACGGGCAGGAACTTGGGCAGAGGGACAGCCTGCAGTGTGCACTGAGGCTTGCTGTGTTCCTTCGGACTGCCCCTGGTCTGACACCGGGCTTCCGAGGGGTCTGGAAACCTTGCTGTGAGTGTGATGGGCACCTCCCCTGGCCACCAGCCTCACAGGGAAGAGGAAGGCAGCAACCTGGCCATGGGAGTACATCCAGTGTGTTGCCTCTTCCCTTACTAGGCTCCCTTCTGGTGTTGATATTAAACCCTGATGTGGTCTAAGATGACTAAAAGTAAAGGCTTCCTGAGGTCTGGAGCAGACAAGGCTGTTGGCAAGTGGGTGTTCTTGCTTGTTCCTTGCAGAGACATGGGTTCCTCAGTGCTCAGCACCTGCAGAGAAGCCTCAGGACATGCCTGGGCTGTGAGGCACAGACCATTGGCCTCTCCAAAGCAGTTCAGGGTGCTGCAGCAGGCAGGACCTGTGGGTTAGCACTCAGGTGTCACACTGTCATCCAGAGGAGATGAGGCATGGATGATGGAGCACGTGCCTGCTGCACCCTGGGCAGCGTAGCCTCAGGAAGGTGCGAGGCAGGCAGCAGGGTCAGGGGCATCTTCTGTCTGCGCGTGAATTGCCAGCGCTGACGTGGCAGAGCCCTTGGAGCACTCTGTTAAATAGCTGAGCTGGCAACACCTCTTTTAATAGACCAACCCTTTCCCTCTGCCTGTACAAATACTGTTAGATGCTGTGCTGGGGCTTTGGGAAGAGGGTTTGAACCAACAGAAACCTGTTGTGGCATCTGCCACTAGTTCTTGTACTAATGAGGTCTGTGGGGGAAGAGCTGCAACTCTAACAAAGAAAAGTGAAATGTTAATGGCTTGCAAGTGAGTAGTGCCTGGTGTCTCCTCTGCCTGGTGATAATGTCCTTCTGCAAGGAGAATTACATCAGGCTGCCAGAAGCATGAATGATGCTGTTATCCATGTACATGCATTTCCTGTCTGTGAGGAGGGTATCAGCCTGGATTGAGGCCGCAGTAACAAGAGCTATCTCTGCAGCTCTGGTGAAGGGAGGCCTGAGCTGATCCCCTTCCCCTTGCCTCTCTCGCAGGTCCCAAATAAGTTTCGTTACCCCTTCTATTACGAGATGTGTTGGTACGTGCTGGAGCGCTATGTCTACTGCATCACCAGCCGCTCGCATCTGACCAAGGACTTCCAGAAGGAATCGCTCAGTATGGGTAAGTCTGCTGCGTTGGCCGTCCAGCCCTTAGTCTTTCCTCGCCCGTATCGAAGCGGTTTCTGGCACCCTCCTGCTGGAGTACTGTCTGGCTCGGCGTGTGGTGGGCAGGGGAGGGCTGTGCGGGAAGCATTTGGGACCATCACTTCCTCAATTTTACAAGGTGGTTTCTTTGGGTATTTCCTCCCTTTTCCCTGTTTGCTGTACTGTGCCGTCGGAGGGCGTTGCAGGCTGGCTGAAGGAGGTGCAATTTATTAATTTTCCTTTGAGAAAGAAGTCAAAACTAGCCAGACTTTTGCTTCCTCCCTCACCCCTGCAACAAGCCAGGTTCCTTGCAGCTGCAAGACCAGCATGTAAGTTCCTGGCCTTGCTGGTACACGCAAAGCCTTTAACAGAAGAGGCAGAGGGAAGTTGCAGTAACCACCGCTGTGCTGTGGGCTACAGAGCAGTAATACTTTCTTGCTAATCAGGGCCTTCCTGCACGCAGAGTTTAAAGTGCTGTCAAAGTTGTGTGCAAGGGAGTGCAGGGAGTCTCTCGCAAAAGGTATGTTTGGCCTCCTTACAGCCGAGCCATGTGAGGCATGAGGTGATTTCTCACAGAGACCCTTCTTCAGAGTGGGAGAGAACTGGACAGCCTCCACCCAAGGCCCTTGAAGTTCTCTGTTCTCTCTCCCCTAAAAGGCTGTAAAATACTGCCCATGGCAGGGGGGTTGGACTAGATGATCTTTAAAGGTCCCTTCCAACCCAAACCATTCTACAATTCTATGAAATACAGTCTAGGGCTTTGCTCTCTCTTTCTCTGGGAGGTTTTCACGTGTCCTGTGCCTTGCCTTGCCTTCCCACAAAACAAGCCAGGAACGGGAAAGGGTGTTAGCTGTTCTTTCCTTGCCGCTACGTGCCCCATCCTTTCCTCTCACCTCTCCCCGTATGTATCTGTTGCTCCAGCATCTCTGATGACTGGGGGCATTCTTCTAGAAACTGAATGCCTCCTTTGAGTGATTGTCTGGCCACTGTGCTCTTCTCTTACTCTTTCTCCATCATGGCAGATATGGAGTTGAGCTCCTCAGACTCAGTAAACATGGAAGAGGAGGAGGAGGAAGAGGAGGAGGAAGATGCAGCAGGGAAGGAACCCAGGCGACCAGTCACAAGGCGGTCCATTCTCACCAGCCCCATAGCCAACGGTGCCAATGTGGACTATGATGAACTGGGCAGGAGCTGCCGGAGCAGCCTGCCGGGTCTGAAGAAGACCCCATCTATAGACTCTTCCGACTCCAGCCGGGGCTCCCAAAACGGCCAGGCCTGGGACCCGAACGGCGGCAGCCCACGCAAGAGCAGGAAGGTGCACCTGACGCAGTTTGAGCTGGAGGGACTGCGCTGCCTTGTGGACAAACTGGAGTCACTCCCTCTGCACAAGAAGTGCGTTCCCACCGGCATCGAGGATGAGGATGCCCTCATCGCTGACGTCAAGGTATGTAGGCATGAGGGAGCCGGGAGTGCTGCCGTTCCTCGCGGCTGCTGGGGCGTATCCGTTTTCTTGCGGCATCAGAGGTGGAAATGCATTTCCCCACAGGAAAACTGTGCTTGACCATGACCTTACCCCCATCCTGGGACAAGGGGGTGATGTCTCTCCTGGCTTGGTGTCCTCCTCTTCCCCTACACGAGGCTAATGTTACCCCAGTTGATGCTGAGGGACACCCCTGGCTGGGATTTTGGGTCTGAGCTAGTGAAAGCAGTAACTGCTCCCAGCCAGTGTGGCTGAGACTCCTCCTGGGGACCCTCTGAGCCCTGTCTGAGTCCTTTTAGGTGTTGATGCAAGAGCGCTCATTTTGCAATGCAGTTCATTTCCAGTTCTGGCTGTGGTGGACTCCTTGGGCTGCTGGACACTGGTAGTTGGAGCCCTTTCCTTGCGGGCAGGTGGATTTGGCCTCATTTCTTTGGGCTGTTTGCACAGGATGTGACCTTAGGTTACACAAGTCTTTTTGTTCCCCCCTTGCCCTGCTTTACACCCTGAGCTGTATTGGCCAGACCTGTTGTGCCAACTCCATGAGCTATGAGCTCGTGAGTCACGTGAGCTTGTTCACTTCCATAAGCAAGTGTTCTAGCCCTTTCAGCACTGAAGTGACAATGTCAGCCTCACTCTATTCCCCAGAAGTCCATTTTAGTCCCTAAAATCACAGTTAACTTTGGTTCCCTTCCTTGCTGGTGGTGATCTCTTCAGCTGCTTGCCTGTACCGAAGCTGATGTCCAGACACAGCCGTGGGTGTATCTTGGTCTTTGCCATCGTGTTTCTTTTCCAAACGCTGTCTCCTGAGGGGGATTTTTTTTGTGGATCATTTGGTACATCCAGTGCTCTGCTGTGTTTGGAGCAGAGGGCGCAGCTCTGGGGTCCCAGGGTGGGCTGTTGTTTGCAAGCCAAGCTCTGGTGGAGCTTGGCTGCAGGAGTGGGAGTTCGTGCTGTTAGACTGCTGCACTTCTAGTTTCCTGTGGCTTTTTCAAGTGCGCTGTGTGCGCCGTGGCCTCTGAGTATGCAACGTGTGTGTTTCTGAGCCACGGCGGTGGGGTGACCTTGGCCCTGCCACGAACTATGTGATGCTGTGGAGAAACTCCCACTCTGAGCTGTGAGCGCAGCATCTCACCCTTGGATGGAGACAGGGACCCTGGTGTCCTGTGTTGGGTGTTTGAAAGGCAGAGCGTTCCATGTTGTCAGTGTTCAGCTGGGTTTTGAGCCCTGTTCAAAGGATTTGTTATGTTCTGGAGCTAATGGACATGTGCCTGTGGTTTTGACGTGACCCGCCAGCCCCTGTGTCCAGTTGTACCTGGCAGGTGAGCTGTGGGCATAAGTCACTGCAGTCCGGTCAGAGCAAACAGCTTCCGTGAAGGACCTGTTCCTTAAAGCTGGCTGTCCTCTGAGGCTCAGAAGTATCCTGAGCTGCAAGACACTGTCCCTCATGACTAGCAGCATCTTAAGCTACAGGGCATCCTCAAGGCCTGAAGATCCTTAGCCATCAGCCTGCAGTGGCTGGAGAAAATAGGACAAGTTTGTTAAACTATAGCAAACCTCTACTTTCAAAACTTGAATTTTCCTTGGAGATGATGGAACTGGCAAATGTAGGTTGGCTTATCAGTCCTGAAAAGGGGTAAGACATGTCTGGCTAAACCTTTTAACTGATCGGGTCACTGAAAAGCCCAATGAGCGAAGATCTATTTTCATTATCAACAGCTTGTAGGGAGAACACCTTTTTATAAGGCAGGGTAAGCTGTTACCAAGCGAGAGGCATGAAGTGGCCATCCCTGTATCTGTAACTCATGATGTGGGATACAGATCCTATTTCAGTCATGTTTCCTTTGTAAGCTTTGGTATAACTCCCTCCTCTAATAGCTTTTGTGTTCTTGCGCAACTGTAGCTGGCTCCCAGAACACGGCCCTGCTGTGGCTGCGTGTAAGCACAGCCCTTCCCTTCGCCGGTCCTGTTTTGATGCCCCCACCTTCCCTCGCAGCTCTCGGAGGCGTGATCCACGTGGGATCCCTCGTGCTGCTCCCCAGACCTGGCTGCCTTCTGTTCATATGCTATTTCTCTTTATGCGCCAGTGGAGAACTAGAGCTTAATCCTTTTGCAGTGACTTAAGCTAAACAGAAAGCTGTCCTCCACAGCACGTTAGCCTGACGCTGGGGCTATCGATCTGCGGCACGTCACCAGGTGAGGCCATTAACAGACCTGGGATCTGGCCAACAGGACTGGTGGGACAGACCCGCTTTAGAGAAGCACAGAACCAACGTGTTTGCAGCACTCGCCAACTTCGCTGCCATCACTACAGAGCTGTCTTCCAGTTAGGCAGGTGCTGCCTTGTGGAAGGCTTTTGTGGCTGTGGCCTGCGTGTTTATGTGGTCTGCCTGCTACCCAGGATCAGAACATGGGATTTTTCTCATCGCAGAGCCCAGACATGCAGGTAGTGACCTGGCACCTCGATCTGCCCATCACATCAAACATCCTCCAATGCTTTCTGCTGAGCAGAGTCCCTAGGCCCAGACCAGGAAAATGCTGCCTTTCCCCACAGCCTGTTGTCTGGTGACTGTGACTTCAGGATGTCTGTATGTTGGGTCACACGAAGAAATATGCTCCTGTATCCTGTCATGAGTTGAGCCTGGAGCCGTCACATGGTGGGATGTGGTGGGATGTGACACTCTGGATGTGACAAAGATGTGCTTCCAGCTCCATGGCAGGAGGGATTGATTGACTGTCTGCTGAGACACTGTAATCCCATCCTAGACAAGGCTGCATCAGCCATCTTGAATAGGAAGAGCATGTTGCCAGCTCTGCCTCTCCTTCACCTTTCTAGCTTTGCTTCTCTCCCTTGGAAAGCTCCTGGTGACACCAAGTCGCTGCCTTCTGAACCAGTGACTGAGAGCTGCTCTCCAGCGGCTTAAATGGGAGGACTGCAGTGATCAAAACTGATTCTAGCACTGCCTCTAGATCTGCCTTTGCGAAATGAGGTTGTGAACGTGTTGCCTTGTAGCACTGATGTCTTGCTGAAAAATCTCCGTGTGTTTGGCGATGCCTCTGTGCATGGCCTGGACTGGAGTCGTTGGAAAGATCATTGGCAAAGAAAGAACGTACAAGAGGTCCTGTTGTCTTTTGACTGCTTCTGTCCATCACTCTGCCCCTCTACCCCCCTTGGGGTGTGCTGGTTTCCCTCATTTAGGCTTCAGAGGAGCAGGATGGTCCATGGGGCTCTGGCTTTAGAGCCGTCAGACCTGCTGTTGGCTGACTTGCGGGGAGCTGAGCCCACGCACGAGCCGTTTGCTTGCCGCAGTGCCACCGAGCCGTGTGGCCTCGGTAGCTGGCACAAACGGGTTATATTCGGGCTCTGCCTGGAGGTGCTGGAGCACCAAGCGTTGTAGAGACAAGAGCAGCCTTTCCCAGAAGTATAATCCTGTCTCCAGGGTCTCATCTCGAAGCCTCTAGTGTGGCATTGCCCCCATACCTGGCTCCGTGTTGTGGTGAGTCTCCCATGATCAGACATCTCCTCGCTCCTCTACAAATGCATGTTACTCTCCTTGTCTGCCTGGTCTGCTCCTCCTGTGCATCACATCTGCCTGAAACATTCCCTGTGCCTCGTGCTCTCCTTTCCCTGCCCCAGTAAATCTGCCAGCTGGAATCTGCTTTCCCAAGACAGTTTGTTTCTCCAGGTGCTCGTGTCCAAGAGAAGCAGCAAACATGTCAGCTTACTGAAGCCCAGGGGACATAAAAGCACCGATGAGTTGCCTTTGGGAGGAGAGAGTGGTCTCAGGGCACTCCACTCCCTCTCCATGGCTGTGGGGAGAGTCTGCACAATCCCCCACTTGCCACAGGATAATGGGACACAGAGAGGACTTGGTGAGGAACGGGGGCTGCTGCCATCAGGGATGGATGAGGAAGGCCGGAGTGGCCCTTGAGCTGTGCCGAAAAGGTCCCCCCCTTGGTGGGACAGCAGCACTGGCCGTGCTCCTGCCTGTGGGTCAGGTGAGACTAAACCGCAGCGTGAGGTGCTGAACTCCCCTCCCCGTGAGATGTCTGACACTTCCATGGTCACTGTCCAAACAGACCCAATGGGAGCGCTGCAGCCTGGAGCACGTGGGTCAAAGACCCCTCTGCCGTCCTACCTGACCCGGCGTCGCCTCAACACACCATCTCAGGTGCTTGACCTTGGCAGCGTGACGGAGGAGCCACCCCGCACATCCTCCATGCCGGGCCAAACCACGCTGCAGGGCTGGGCATCCTCAGCACAATGCTGACGGCAAGATCCATGGAGAGCCTGTGCTGGGGGCCTGAGGGGATCGTTAGTGGTTCAGGTGGTGACAGTCTGGACCCAGGTGTCTGGTCAGTGTCGCCCAGTAGCTTCCTGGGCTCTCCAGGGTCAGGAAAGACAAGCTGAGGTTGCCTGCAGCTGCTTTGGCTGCATCAGGAATGGGAACACTCACTGTTCTCCAGTGCTGCTTTGGGGAGCTTGCTTTATTTCAAGAGTTTCCTCCATTTTAATTGCAGAGCCAGAGTGGGGAGGGTCTCTGGGAGCTGGGGCTGGCTGGGGAGACCTTGCTTCACCCACTATGGGTTTGTCCCCCTCTAGTGGTTAGGTCACCGGTGGCTTTGGGACTAGAGCTTCTCCCAAACTTGCCTGATGGGACGTTTGTCAGGGAGGTTTTGTGCGTCCAGGTCGGGAAGGTCCGGGTGCAGTCCCTGCAGCCCCCACATTTCAAGGTGCTCATCCCCCATGCCTTGATTTAAAAGCCCTTTCTCCCTGCTCACGCCAATGGTGTCTCCTAGATCCAGGTGGGTTTGGCTTCCAGCAGGAACCCCAAAAACTGCCTCGGAGAAGACAAAAGAAAGGCATCAAGGAGGCTGGGCAGGAGCGGGGCCGGTGGGCCGGGGCTGGGGCTCTCCGCCACGCTCTTCCCAGCCTGGCCGGGCCCTGGGGAGCCTGGCCCCGGCATCTCCGATTGCAGTGGCGAAGGGAGGGAGGAAGGTGGGCCGCGCTGCCTGGGCCCCTGCGCCAATCCGTGCGGCGCCAGCCGCCCGTCCCGGCCCCTCCCGGCTCTGCAGCAGAACGGCTCTGCCCTCTGCTCGTTCGCTCGCTTTTTCTCTTCTGCCATCTTCCCGTTGCAAAGCATTGCTGGGAACCGCATGTGGGTGACGCAGCAGCATTGTTTCAGGCTCAGGAAGCTGCTGCTGCTGCCCAAGGGCTCGGGAGGAGCACGCGGCTGCCAGTGCGGCTGCCGGAGCCGGGGAGGAGCCAGGGGCGCTCGGGGCAGGGGGTGCAGCTGCTCCCCCAGCCATGTCCCCGAAGACCGGGGGTCCAGCTTGGGTCCGCTCAGACTGAGCCAGTCCCTGGAGGTGTCTGGGGAGAGGGGGGGGCCCCAGCCCTCGCAGTGCGGGCACCGAAACAAAGAGGGCTCGGCAAACTTCGCCCCAGAGTCTCGTCAGCTCCAGAGGCGCAAGGTCAGGCAGCTGGCAACGCTCGCGGGATGGGGAGGGGACGCGGGAACGCTCCGGACCCAGCCAGGGTGGGAGGGGACCGCGGGGGGACCCCTGCTTCCCTGGAGGGGTCCCTGGCTGGTGCTTGGGCTTGCCTCTTCCCTCCCCTTCACTGGGGCGCGCTCACCGGTGCCGAGTTCCTGCCGGCTACAGGGAGCCATGCGGTGTGCTTGTAGGGTCCCCTCTACCGTGCCCCCCCTAGCCAGAGCATGAGGGGTCAGAAAGGACAAGGGGGCTCCTGCCTACCCTGGCTCCAAGCTAGATGCAACCCCAGGACATGGGTGCCCCCCCCCCACCCCCACCCCTAGTCCCTTGGCTCGGAGCATGCCTGAGCCACCGCCACCCTCCATGGTGCCCTGGGCAGGGGGACGCTGTGGTTCCTGCCCACACGTGTGCATGTGTGTGTGTGAGAGCCCCCAGCCCCTGACCTTTCCTTTCAGCGTGCGCTCATGGGAAGGTTGGTGGGGAGGCAGAAAGTCTGTAGGCAGCACGCTGTGCTGCCGGGGAGCCGAGGGGAGGCTGCGGCTTCCTGCCTCCCACAGCCGCCCAAGAAGGGCGGAGGAGTGCTGGGAAGCCGTGCCAGGCTGGGGAGCTTGACCGGGGAGTGGGTACCCCCACTGGAGACACCGGCCCACCCCTGCCCTGGCCTTGCCTGGCAGTGGGAAGCACCCGTGCGCGTGGGGATGCCGGCAGGAGGCTCCTGCCGGCGTAGCCATGGCAACGCCAAGTAAATAAAGCACCTTTTGCAACGGGTGAATTTGGTGGGGAATGACTGTGGGGAGGGGGCTGTGATGGAGGGGAGCGAGAGGGCCAAAACAGCCAGGGTTGAGTGCGAGGAGCCCCCATCCACCGAGAGCGAGGGTGCCTGTCGTGCTGCAGGGCAGCGTGCCCATCCGGTTGGTGCCGAGGGATCTCTCATGTCAAAGCCAAACCCTGAGGCGGTGCAGGGGAACAGCTCTTGGCTACCCAGCAGCTTGCGCCAGGCTATGGAGGGGATGGTGCCACCGCTGCACCCTCCAGCTACCTCGTGCCCAGGGACTATTGGGGTGGCAGATGGGGGACCCTTGTGCTTCCTCCCCCGTAAATCCCCCCTGGATTGCAAAAGCTTGGCTTTCTCCCCCTGCCACCGCACAGAGCGGGGCCTCAGGGCTGAAATGCAGTTGATGAAAGCGCTCGTGCAGATCGACTCGACAGAGCTTGTCTGTCTAATGTGGGGAGGGATTGTTGCTCGCGGGCGTGGGTAGAGGAGGGCTCCTTCCCAGCCGCGTTTGAAGCATGCTGGCCTTGGCATCTGGTCGGAGCCTTCCTCCCTGGCGGGAGCCTTGTTTAGCTCTGCTCACACCTGTGCTTTTTGTCTCTCTTTCCCACCCCCACCTCTCCATTAGCTGCTGCTAGAAGAATACGCGAACAGCGACCCCAAACTGGCACTTACAGGCATCCCCATCGTCCAGTGGCCCAAGAGAGATAAGGTAGGAGCTGCAAGGTGGGGACCTGGGCGGGTGTTCTGTGTGATTGAGCTGATGACCTGCCCTTGGCTGAGTTGCTGCCTGCGACTCGGGTGCTGTGGTACTGCTTCCGTACCTGCCTCGGGAGCCCAAGCCAGTGGGCAGAAAGGGAGCAGTGTGGAGGCAGGCCGTGGAGTGCAGCTGCCTCCACAGCACTGTGGGCAAACCTATTGCTGGCAGTGGCGGAGGCCTCCCAACGTGCCGGTTACCCCAGCTCAGCCAACGGGTGGTAACTGGGTCAGCCCCAGCTGCTCCATGTTCTCCATCCCCTCAGTCATGCTCAGAGGAGCTGGAGCCCTGCTGTTGCTGGAAGGGTTGATGCTCTAAAGGGTGCTCTCCTGGCAGCAATCTGGCTTGATAAGGGGGTCTGGGGTGGCATGAGTAACGTTGCGTGTCAGGGGAACGTATTGCTATTGCGTTCCCCAAGAGATGAAGGGCGAGGTGTGGAGGTTGATCAGCAGCATCAGCTCTGCCCATTCGGTGGGCAGGCTGGCCCCTCACCGCTAGGTGAGTGTGCCCCTTCAGTCCCTGCCAGCACACTGCCCATGCTTGTAGCATTGGCTTTTGCAACCCTAAGGAAGGCAGCCTGGGGAGGCTGCAGGTAGCAGCCAGCTTCTTGGGAAAGGCACCTTTCCATGTGCCCCTGCCCTTCCCTCTCCAGCTGTGCTCATAACCCGGGGTCCAAAGCTGGACCATGGCCCAGGCTAAGCTCGTTGGGTAGGTGGAGGTGAGGAGCAGCCTGCCGCTGGCTGGCCGGACTTCCCCTCTGCAGGCTGCCTTCCCGCAGCCCGCCAGCATGGCTCCTGTAGGTCACTGCTTCCTTCCTGCCAGGAGACAGGCTCACGGGCAGGCGTATGGGAAGAGCAGGACCCCATTGCACTGGGAAGGGTGGGTAACACCCCGTCTGGGTGTCTGGAGACAAACAAGCTCAGATTGCCCTTTGGAGGTGCCTGTCTCTGCCTGCCCTGCCCTGCCCAAGGAGATGCAGTGTGATTTTTCTGGTCCTTCAGCAGCACAAGCATCTTGGGCAGCTTTTCCAGGAGAAGAGACCTGGAGATATCTGCGTGCTTTGGATGCGGCACTCTGATGCTTGGCACATCCCCGACCCTGCCCTCGTGCTGGGTTTTTTGGGTGCCTGCCCTTCCCTGAGCCCATCAGCTGTGGTGCACACTATCACGGCTGATCCCAGAAGGGTGCTGCAGCCAGTGTGTTTGCTGCGAGGGCTGACGGCCCGTGGTGTGGCAGGTGGCTGCTGGAGACCTGCGCTGTCCCACCCGCGCTGTAAAGGGGTGCTTGAGTGTTTCCAGCATGCCTCTCAAGCTTGTGGGAAAGAGTGGTCAAAGCACTTACATCGGAGCTCAGCCCTGTCCCCTTGCGCAGCTGGCAGAGGGACCTGGGTGCCACAGAGAGAGGAGAGCCTTTCTGGCTGCCCAGCTGGACTTCGTTCCTTGTCTCAGAAGGAAAGAGTGGCTGTTGTCGGAGCACTGCAGTGCTTTTGAGAATCAGCAGCCCTTTCCAGGCCTATTTCCGACTACTGATGGAGGGTGGGAGGAAGAAGAGCTCCTGGGGTGGTGTGGCGAAGGTCAAATGTGCTCAAGGATTGCTGCCTGGGGCAGCGTTAATACAGGTTCCTTGTCTGCAGAGAGCTGAGGGAGCAGGACTGCTCCCTGACACGTTATCTGAGGTCGCAGCGAGGGAGATGGCAAGCAGAGGCTTTCTGATCCAAGCTGAACGCAGCAGTCTGCTCATCTCATGCCACTTCCCTCTCTATTTCTGTTGCCAGCTAAAGCTCCAGGCCCGGCTGAGGGTGCGGCTGCCCACCATCCCCATCACCAAACCACACACCATGAAGCCAACCCCCCGCCCAACGCCGGTCAGGCCTACGGTCTCTCCCATCGTGTCAGGCGCCAGGCGGAGGCGGGTGCGGTGCCGAAAATGCAAGGCTTGCATGCAGGGCGAGTGTGGCATGTGCCACTATTGCAGGGACATGAAGAAGTTTGGTGGGCCTGGCCGCATGAAGCAGTCCTGCGTCCTCCGGCAATGCTTAGCGGTGAGTCTGCAGCTTGATTCTTTTCTCAGAAGTCTGCTGCAGCCTGGCAGCAACTCTCTGGCTGATCAGGGTCAGAGAGAGGAGGGCAATGACCAAGTTGGATTCCTGGGGGATAGTTGGCCCCTTCCCCTTGATTCAGGCAGTGGGGGAGAGAAGGAAGAAAGGAAGAAGGCTGCACCATCTCGCCCTGGTTTCACCCCTGCTTTCCTTTGTAGCCCAGGCTGCCTCACTCGGTCACGTGTGCACTTTGTGGGGAGGTAGATCAGAACGAGGACTCACAGGACTTTGAGAAGAAGCTCATGGAGTGCTGTATCTGCAACGAGATTGTTCACCCTGGCTGCCTGCAGGTGAGCGGTGTGGGCGCTGGGGAAGACTGGGCTTGGCTGTGGGGAAGGACTGCTGCTGACTGCCCTCTTCTCTTTGCAGATGGACGGGGAAGGGCTGCTCAACGATGAGCTCCCCAACTGCTGGGAGTGCCCCAAATGCTACCAGGGTGACGACGCAGAGAAGGGCCAGGTAGGAGGCGAGCTCTGCTGTGGCAGGGCAGGACACATGTCCTCCATCCCACTGCATCCTGCTGAGGGATAGGCAGTGTTCAACCAGGCTGGGCTGTGTGGGTGAGCTGGAGGGGCGGGCAGGCACCAGGGCGCAAACCAGGGGGCCAGTTGGGCAGTGGCTAGTGAGAACGGGGGTCATTGGGGTGCAGCACAGCAGCGCTCAGCGCCCTGGCAGCATCCTGCCGGCAGAGGCTGCTGCAGTCTGGTCCTGGGACCCTGCAGAGGGGTGAGCTGACAGCCCCCTGCTCTCTGTCCCCGGCTCCCAGAGGGCCCGTCAGCAGGCCAAGGCCAGGCTCCCGCAGAAGCGGCAGGGGCGGCTGGGTTCCTCCGCCAGGCAGCAAGCGGACTGCATGCGGCGGCAGCTGGCCCGCTGGCGGCTGCCAGCGCTGCCCAGGACACGGGCCTACGGCTGCCACATCACCTCTAGGACCGTGCCCGCTGCTGTGGATGGAAGTGTGGCAGCTAAGGCAAGCCAGGCCGGGAGCAGCCGCCCTGGGGCACCTTCACCTTCTCCTGGGTGATGCGCATGCTTGGGGTGCACATCTGCGTGGTTCCTGGGTCCCCCAGCACTTCAAGCAGATGTGATGAGCACCCCTTGGCCCCACGGTATCTTGTGCTGAGCTGTGATCCTGAGAGTTTCCACTGCAAGAGGCAGGGGACTGTTAAGCATGGAGTGGAAGCCACCCCCAACCTCAGGGGACACCCCTTTTGTCAAGGGGGAAGGAAAACGTGGGTTGCTGGTGTGGGTGGATTCTGGTCCCGGTGGTACTGGGCACTGCTGGTGCAGGCCCTGCCAGCACCATGCATGTTCCCCTGAGGAATACGAGAGGGGGGACGCATTCCCCAGGCCCACAGTGGCTCCATCCCCGCTAACCTGCCGCCTCGCTTCCCCGCAGAAGCGGAAGGTGGAGGAGAGCGACGACGACACGGCGCAAGCCAAGGTGCTGCGGCCCCTGCGGAGTTGTGAGGAGCCCCTGACCCCCCCGCCCAACTCACCCACCCCCATGCTGCAGCTGATCCACGACCCAGCGTCGCCGCGAGGCGTGGTGACGCGCTCGTCCCCGGGGGCCGGCCCCAGCGACCACCACAGCGCCAGCAGAGACGAGCGCTTCAAGCGACGGCAGCTGCTGCGGCTCCAGGCCACCGAGCGAACCATGGTGCGGGAGAAGGAGAACAACCCCAGCGGCAAGAAGGAGCTGTCAGAGGTGGAGAAGGCCAAGCTCCACGGCTCCTACCTCACCGTGACGCTCCAACGCCCCACCAAAGACGTCCACGGCACTTCTATCGTCCCCAAGCTGCAAGCCATCACAGCCTCCTCCACCAACCTGCAGCACTCTCCCCGCGTGGTCATGCGCCACGCGCCTGCCAGAATGCCCCTGCGGGGCGGGGGGGAGGAGGAGGCAGCTGCCGAGGAGGATGAGGAGGAAGAGGAGGAGGAGGACGAGAACACGGAGGAGGGTGGGGCGGCCCGGCTCAACGGCCGAGGGGGCCGGGCGCAGGAGGGCGATGAGAGCTGGATGCAGCGCGAGGTGTGGATGTCCGTCTTCCGCTACCTCACTCGCAGGGAGCTCTGCGAGTGCATGCGGGTGTGCAAGACCTGGTACAAGTGGTGAGTGTGGGGACACGTGGCGGGGGGCAGCACAGCCAGGCCTGCCCACGTCCTGAGCCCTAGGCTGGGCACGGCCATGCCAAGCCTTTGTGCCTGAGGGGGCAGGTGGAGGGAAGGGAGGGGAAGGGATCTTGCCTCAGTGCCCTCCCTTCACTCCTCGGAGCTGGAATTTGCCAGGCAGCATTGCCCTTGGAGCCAGCGGCCAGCTCTGCCATATATGCCCTGGTCTTTATTGTCCCCTTCTACTGCCTTCCTCCTGTCCCTTCTGTTGGGAGGCGGTGGCAGTCTGTGCTGTCACCTGAGCACTGGTGTCCCCTCCTGTGTCCTTGTGAGGTGCCGATGCCCTTTCCTCACCTGCTGCCCAACGTGGTCCTTGCGCTTCCCTGCCTCCCATCCTGCCTCGGCCTCCCAGCAGGCAGGGGAAGGCAGGCTGAGGCGTGGATGGGTTTGCTGGCTGGAAAAGCCTCGGGGGGCAGCAGGCCTGAAGACAATGCTGGCACTGGGACAGCTGTGGATGGAGGGCTTGGGAACAGACCGGGGACTGGAAACTGGGAGGTTTCTAACCGCCAAGCAGCGGGAATGGCACGATGAGGAAGGACCGGCCCACTTTGATCAGCGGCCGGTGGGAATGGTGTGGTGCGGTGGCTGGAGGAGAGCATCCCCTCACCTGCCACTCCTGTGGCATCTTCAGGGGCATAGCTGAGCTGCCACCAGGTCCCGGGTCTCCCCAGGCTCCCATGGGAGGTGAGGAGTTTGTGCCACCTCCAGGCTCTGTCGCAGCTCCCAGCGAAGCAGTGAGCGTTGCTGAGGCTGTGGGGTGGGACCAGGCTGTGTTTTGCCTGCTGGGAGCAAGGATGCCTAAGATCTTTGCCCTGGCAGGAGGAGCACCCAGGAGGGGGCAAGTAGGCTGACAGCTGCGACTCAGAGTCTTGTTATGTGGCAGCAAAACCCCACTGGGGCTGTTCTGGGTATCCCTGGGTGGTCAGATGCCCTCAAAAACATGTTCGGGGAAACCCAGGGAAACCAGGCAAAGCAGCCTTGAGCTGTGGCTGGGACCACGCTGGGGCTAGGCTCCTCCGGAAGCCAGGCAACCCACTGGCCGTCTTTTGTCCCACGGGGCTCTTGGGGCTCAACTTTCAGCCTTGTCCTCATCCCCAGGTGCTGTGACAAGAGATTGTGGACAAAGATAGATTTGAGCAGGTGCAAGTCCATCACCCCCCAGGCGCTGAGCGGCATCATCAAAAGACAGCCGGTCAGCCTCGACCTCAGCTGGACCAATATCTCCAAAAAACAGCTTACGTGGCTCGTCAACAGGCTGCCAGGTGAGCGTGGGCTGGGGAGGGGTCCCTACCTCAGCCACCAGCCTGCTACGAGGCTTCCTGACGGCTGGACCACGGTGAGAGACAGGCTTTGCACCCTGGTACCTGCCAGCGGGAAAACTCCTAGGTGCCTGGATCCCCTCACCCAGCAGGCAGCTGATAGCGATGTGGTTTCCTGCTGCTGTCTGTTAACCTCTCCTTCAGAGAGCCTGGCTCCCTGTCCCACCCCAGGCAGGAAGGGGAGCTGTTTCCTCATGTCTGGAGAAAGAGGGTTGAGATCTGGGATGCCTCGGAGCTGACCAAAACCCATCTGACTCGTTACCTCTCTCCCTTTCTCCCGGCAGGCCTGAAAGACCTCATCTTAGCGGGCTGTTCCTGGTCTGCGGTCTGTGCTCTCAGTACCTCCAGCTGCCCCCTTCTCAGGACCCTCGATCTTCGGTGGGCAGTAGGAATCAAGGACCCTCAGATCCGGGACTTACTCACGCCTCCGACAGACAAACCCAGTAAGCTGTGGGGCAAAGCTGGGGCGGCGGGGAGTTGGAGGAGGGTGATGTGCTAGCTGCGGAACAAGGAGGCTATGCCTGATCCGGAATACCCCAACCCGGCAGGGCAGGCAGCCCGGGCTCAGGTTTTCCCCTCTCCCTTTGCAGGTCAGGACAATCGCAGCAAACTCCGCAACATGATCGATTTCCGGCTCGCCGGCCTGGACATCACCGACGCCACGCTGCGGCTGATCATCCGCCATATGCCCCTGCTCTCCCGCCTCGACCTCAGCCACTGCAACCACCTTACGGACCAGTCAGCCAACCTCCTCACGGCCGTGGGCTCTTCCACACGCAACTCCCTCACCGAGCTCAACATGGCAGGTGGGTACGCTGCTCTCGGTGGCCTGGCTGGGCTCGCCGCTGTAAAGCGGCTTCCTCCTCCCCACCTGCCCTCCCGGCCTGAGACGGGCACTCGGCTCTGGCTTTGCGGAGGCGTTTGGGGCTCACTCTTCCTCTCCCCTTTCCCGCAGGCTGCAATAAGCTGACGGACCAGGCCTTGCTGTACCTGCGCCGCATCTCCAACGTCACTCTAATCGACCTGCGAGGTTGCAAACAGATCACCCGCAAAGCCTGTGAGCACTTCATCTCGGACCTGTCCATCAACAGCCTCTACTGCCTGTCCGATGAGAAGCTGATCCAAAAAATCAGCTAGAGACCCTCCCCGGGGCAGACTGAGGAGAAGGAAAAGAGCCCATCCCACCCCTCTCGGAGAGCCGCTCCTCCACATCCCCCACCTTGCCCTCCGTGTCCTGCCGCTGCCTCCCACCTGACTTGGCAGGCAGGGCCGTTGCTGGCCTCGCTCCACCGTCCTTCCTCCTCCTCCTCCCCCGGGACTTCTGCTGATGAAGATGTCCCGCCAGGTTGGCCAGTACCAGAGGAGGAACGGGCAAATGGCAGGGAGCCTCAGCCCAGAGGCTGGCCGCTCCCGAGGCGGAGGTTGTAACAGATGTCTCTGTGCAGAGAAACGGGGCACCCTCTTCCCCCAGCTTTTCCCCTCCTCCCCATCGTCTCCTTGCCTTGAAACACTTGTCACTTCCCCGTTAGCACAAAGCTTGAGGGTCAAGGTCTCTCCAAGGAAGTGGGAGCAGAGCTGGAACAAAACGTACCCCTCTGTGCCACCACCAGCTCGTCGCTTGCCCTACGCTCTCAGCCCCCTCACGGTTTCCCTCGTCTGGCTGCAGGGGCTGTGACCGAGCCCCCTCCTCCTCCCACCGCTCCCCCGCATCCGGGCGGCTCTTTCTGTGTCGAGGGCAGGAGCCCCACAGCCAGGGTGTCGCGGGTTCTCCGGCCGCTGGCCAGGAGCAGGGGCTTTGTAACCCGCTCTCCCCCTGCCCGGGGAGGCGAGGCTGGGGGGACGGTGCGATTCCGCTCTGGGGGCAGCGCCGGCCTTCCCGGAGCACTGTCTGTCCCGACGCAGCCCCGCGCAGAGGCGACGGCCGGGGCCGGGCGCCGGCTGGGAGCAGGGGAGAAACCACAGGTACATCAGAGCTCAGGGAGGACTCGGAAAGCATCAGCCAGGGGTGAGTGAGCGCGCGGGGGGACACAGGAGCTGCCTCCTCCTCCTCCCCAGCTCCCTGCGCGTGGCCCAGCATCGTGAAGCACTCTAGGGCCGCCGCGGCCGGAGGGGCGAAGGCTGCTCTGTCTGCCCAGGGCGCTGTGGCCTGGGACCGAACTGGCACGAATGCCCCGCTGCGTTGTCCTCTCCTTCCCCCCCACCCCCTTTTAGCTGCCGTTTTTCCTTTGCAATGAATGGTCGGTCCAAAGAACCTCTCTCTAGGGCAGCAGAGAGCTTTTTGCACTTTAAAAAAAAAAAAACCCTAAAAAAAAAAAAACTGAAAAAAAAAAACAAAACAAACAACAAAAAAATGAAAAAAAAAGTCAAAAAAAGAAAAACAAAAAAAAAAAAAAAAGGAAAAAAGGTTGGAATCTTCTTTTGGGTCACTATTTTATTTCCCTCCCTGTCCTGCCTGTGACCGGACGCTCCCCATCTCTCCCCCGGTGTCAGGCCACGGCTCTCCCCGGCCCGGCCCCCCCTGGCAGATAGCACAAAGCGGCCCACCCGGTGCCAGCGAGCCCCAGCCCCGGCGCGGCCGGCCGAGGGGCTGGGGGCTCCCGCCGAGGGCAGCCCGCGCCGCCCCGCTGCTTCAGAAGCAATAAGGGAGACGAGACGGCCGCCGACCCTTCTTCCGCGGGGGCCGGTGGCGCGTCCTCCGCCGGAGGGGGATGCGAGGGGGCGGTTGTCGCGGTGCCTCGGGACAAGGGCCGCTTTCGCCACGCGGTGAATCCGGAGGGCTTTGAGCAGAAACGAACCCCGGGCGAGAGGAAGAACGGAGAGCCGGGCCCCTGGCCGCAGCGGGGCGGTGGAGGCCGCCTGCCTTAGTCTCTCTTGTCGGTGGCTCCCGTGAAAGACGTCGGAAGAATCGAAGCTTTTCTTTTTTTCCTTTGGATTGATTTTGAGTTTTGCAACGAGAAAGAAAAAACTGAAAAACAACAAAAAAAAAGAGAAAACGGAAAAAAAATGAAAAAAAAAAAAAAAAGAGGAAGCTGGGGCAGAGCTTGGCGGGGGGCAGGTGGGTGCGGGGCTCCCTCCGCCGTGCCGGGGGCGGCTGCCGACCCTCCCTCGGGGCGAGCGGCCGAGCTTGGCGGGGAGGGGGACGCAGCGAGCCCACCCCGGTACCCCCCAACCCTGGCCGCGGAGGACTCCGGCGTGCGACCTTCGTCACCCCCACCGGGCACCCCGGCCCTCCGTCGGCGGGCAGGGGGTGAAAAATCCACAAGGAGGAGAGGGGAAAAAAAAAAAAAGAGAGAATTATATATATAAAAATCACTTAGTGATTTAAAAGCAACCCAGACTGCTCCCTAAAGACAACTCCTGCAAGAAAAGTCACTATTGTTTAAGGGTTTGGTTGTGTTTTTGTTTTGTTTCAATTCCCCCTTCCCTCCCCCTCCCCCCCCCCCCGGAGAAATATTGTAAATATATATTTTTTTGTTGGCGATTTAGAGTCCATCTCTGATGTTTGTGCTTTAAAATTAAATGTAAGCATTAAGGGTAAAAGCAAACCAAGTCTTACGCTCTCTCAGTCGGTATGGTTTGGGTTGGGGGTTTCTTGTCTGGGGGCAGAGGGGGGGGGAGCTAGTTGGCAAATTTTTTTTTTTGTTTGGTTTTGGCTTTTTTTGGTCTTTTTTTTTTTTTTTTTTTTTTTTTGGTTTGGTTTTCCTTTTTCTAAGCATTCTCCGATACTGGTTTTTTAGAGAGGATCTTTTGCTCATAACATATTACCACAGGGATGGGAGAGATGTTGTGGGGGGAGGGAAGATACCAGCCTCTGAAGGGAAATATTTTGTTTCTTGGGGGTGGATTTTTTGGAATAAAAAAAAAAATTGAAAAGAAAAACCAAAACCCTGCGTCTGGGCTCTGCCCGTTGTTTGTCTGCCAGGGAAGCGGAGGGGATGAGGCCGGGGCTGGGGGGTTGTACCCTGGCACCCCCTCCCCCCGGGGACCTCCTGTGCCCCCCCCCCCCCCCCCCCCGGCACTGGGGCTTCCTCCGCCGCCCACGCCACCGGAGAGGAAGCCTGGGGCACGGTCACGTGCGTCGCTCGCGGCCTGAGCCCGGGGTGGCGGTGCCAGCTGTCCCTGCGTCCCCGTCATCTTCTGAAGGGTGGTGGCAGCCGTCCCCGTGTCCCCATCACCTCCTGGGGGTGGTGGCAGCCGTCCCCATGTCCCCATCACCTCCTGGGGGTGGTGGCAGCCGTCCCCATGTCCCCATCACCTCCTGGGGGTGGTGGCAGCTGTCCCCATGTCCCCATCACCTCCTGGGGGTGGTGGCAGCCGTCCCCGTGTCCCCATCACCTCCTGGGGGTGGTGGCAGCCGTCCCCGTATCCCCATCACCTCCTAGGGGTGGTGGCAGCCGTCCCTGTGTCCCCATCACCTCCTAGGGGTGGTGGCAGCCGTCCCCGTGTCCCCATCACCTCCTGGGGGTGGTGGCAGCCGTCCCCGTGTCCCATCACCTCCCGCCCCAGGGGTGAGCCATGGTCACAGGCCACCCGAGGCTGCGCGGGGCTGTTGCCCATCCTCTGCCTCCCTTGGGAAAACCGCTCCCTCCCAGCGGACTCCTGGGCTGCCGGAGGCGAGGGCTTTGCTGCTCTCCCGCTCGCGCCCCGACGGAGGGCAGCCCCTCCACGGCAGCCGCGGTTCAGCGCAATTTCCCCCTCCCCAGCAGACCCACCTCTGCAACCTGCCTGGCGAGGAGCGGGCAGGGAGCGCGGGCAGGGAGCGCAGGCAGCTCCCCACGGCCGGACCTGCCGGTGCCTTGCCCAGCGCCCAGGCCGGCTCCGTGACCGGCTTCAGCTTGGGACTGGTTTTATCTCCCCAAGCTGGGCGAGCCAAAGGCATTTCCCACCTCCCCCGGCTGCACCGAGGCCGGGGTCAGACCGACAGGGACGTGCCAGGCCGGCTTTCTGCAGGGATTTATTTCTCTCCCTCCTCGGCAAGGCCAGGTTTAAAGGCTGGGTTTAAAGGCCAGGTTTGAAGGCTGGTTTTGAAGGCCGGGTTTAAAGGCCGGGAGGCTGCCGGGAGCGGAGCTGGGGCCGGGGCAGACTCTCAGCCGCCTCGAGGGGCTACACTGGTCCCGCAGCTCTCCCAGAGCTGGCCGTGGGCTGCAGGGCCACCGAGGTGACATTCACCGTCCCCCAGCCCCCTCTGCAGGGACCCGTCACGGCCCGGGCCCCCCGCGGCAGTTGGGGTTGTACCAACAGCAGCAGAACAAGCGCCGGTCGTGGCCATTTGCATGGCGAGGCGCAGAGCTCGCGTTTCCGTGGGTGAACATCCTCTTCCACGGGTGGCTGAAGGCACAGCCGCCCTCCCCGCGCCTCGGCACGGCTGCGGCCACCTCGGCCCCCGTCCGCCGGAGCGTCACCGCGTGACGGTGGTGCACCGTGCACGGAGGCACAGGGGACCGAGGGGATCGCAGCACCCCCAACCCCGTCCCTCCCCGTGTCCCGGGCACGTGGGGAGGACGGTGTCCCCGGTGTCAGCTGCCCACGGGTGGCACAAACCCCCCGGGGACACCCGGGGTGGGGGGCGTCCCAACTCATGCTGCGCTGCGTGACACGCTCACGACTGTGGCGTCAGGCCCTGGCACACGGCATCACACACGCGCGCGTGTGCGCGCAGCTGCAGCCGCTGTCGCACGGGTGTGCAGGCACACAGACACGCGTGGTGCTGCACTGTCACGCGCCAGCATATACGGTCACACCCGGCGTCTCACGCGCACAGTGTGACATGTGGAGTGCCACTCGTGGTGTCACGCACACGGTCACACCTGCTTGGTCACACACACAGTGTCACAGCCATGGTGTCACACCCACGGTGTCACACCCGATGTCATGCAGACAATGTCACACATGCACATTTTCATACACGGTCACACCCACAGAGTCACACCCGGCGTCACACCCACATACACACATGCGGGGTCACACCCATGGCGTCACGCACACACACACACAGAGTGTCTCACACACACACACGGTGTCACACATACATGGTGACACACACACGCAGAGTGTCACACAAAGACACACACACCAAGTGTCACACACACCCCCACACAGAGTGTGACACCCACAGTGTCACTCACACACGCACAGGGTGTCACCCTCACACACCCGGTGTCACACCCATGGTGTCACACGTACACACACACACGGTGTCACACATACATGGTGACACACACGCACAGAGTGTCACACAAAGACACACGCACCACGTGTCACACACACACAGTGTCACACATACGTGGTGACACACACGCACAGGGTGTCACACTCACACACCCGGTGTCACACCCACGGTGTCTCTCACACACGCACAGGGCGTCACACTCACACACCCGGTGTCACACCCACGGTGTCACTCACACACGCACAGGGTGTCACACTCACACACCCGGTGTCACACCCATGGTGTCACTCACACACGCACAGGGTGTCACACTCACACACCCGGTGTCACACCCACGGTGTCACTCACACACGCACAGGGCGTCACACTCACACACCCGCTGTCACACCCATGGTGTCACTCACACACGCACAGGGTGTCACACTCACACACCCGGTGTCACACCCACGGTGTCACTCACACACGCACAGGGTGTCACACTCACACACCCGGTGTCACACCCACGGTGTCACTCACACACGCACAGGGTGTCACACTCACACACCCGGTGTCACACCCACGGTGTCACTCACACACGCACAGGGTGTCACACTCACACACCCGGTGTCACACCCACGGTGTCACTCACACACGCACAGGGTGTCACACTCACACACCCGGTGTCACACCCACGGTGTCACTCACACACGCACAGGGTGTCACACTCACACACCCGGTGTCACACCCACGGTGTCACTCACACACGCACAGGGTGTCACTCTCACACACCCGGTGTCACACCCACGGTGTCACTCACACACGCACAGGGTGTCACACTCACACACCCGGTGTCACACCCACGGTGTCACTCACACACGCACAGGGTGTCACACTCACACACACGGTGTCACACCCACGGTGTCACTCACACACGCACAGGGTGTCACACTCACACACCCGGTGTCACACCCACGGTGTCACTCACACACGCACAGGGTGTCACACTCACACACCCGGTGTCACACCCACGGTGTCACACACGCACAGGGTGTCACACTCACAAACCCGGTGTCACACCCACGGTGTCACACACGCACAGGGTGTCACACTCACACACACGGTGTCACACCCACGGTGTCACTCACACACGCACAGGGTGTCACACTCACACACCCGGTGTCACACCCACGGTGTCACTCACACACGCACAGGGTGTCACACTCACACACACGGTGTCACACCCACGGTGTCACTCACACACGCACAGGGTGTCACACTCACACACACGGTGTCACACCCACGGTGTCACTCACACACGCACAGGGTGTCACACTCACACACACGGTGTCACACCCACGGTGTCACTCACACACGCACAGGGTGTCACACTCACACACCCGGTGTCACACCCACGGTGTCACTCACACACGCACAGGGTGTCACACTCACACACCCGGTGTCACACCCACGGTGTCACTCACACACGCACAGGGTGTCACACTCACACACCCGGTGTCACACCCACGGTGTCACTCACACACGCACAGGGTGTCACACTCACACACCCGGTGTCACACCCACGGTGTCACTCACACACGCACAGGGTGTCACTCTCACACACCCGGTGTCACACCCACGGTGTCACTCACACACGCACAGGGTGTCACACTCACACACCCGGTGTCACACCCACGGTGTCACTCACACACGCACAGGGTGTCACACTCACACACCCGGTGTCACACCCACGGTGTCACTCACACACGCACAGGGTGTCACACTCACACACACGGTGTCACACCCACGGTGTCACTCACACACGCACAGGGTGTCACACTCACACACCCGGTGTCACACCCACGGTGTCACTCACACACGCACAGGGTGTCACACTCACACACCCGGTGTCACACCCACGGTGTCACACACGCACAGGGTGTCACACTCACAAACCCGGTGTCACACCCACGGTGTCACTCACACACGCACAGGGTGTCACACTCACACACCCGGTGTCACACCCACGGTGTCACTCACACACGCACAGGGTGTCACACTCACACACCCGGTGTCACACCCACGGTGTCACTCACACACGCACAGGGTGTCACACTCACACACCCGGTGTCACACCCACGGTGTCACTCACACACGCACAGGGTGTCACACTCACACACACGGTGTCACACCCACGGTGTCACTCACACACGCATAGGGTGTCACACTCACACACCTGGTGTCACACCCACGGTGTCACTGACACACGCACAGGGTGTCACTCTCACACACCCGGTGTCACACCCACGGTGTCACTCACACACGCACAGGGTGTCACACTCACACACCCGGTGTCACACCCACGGTGTCACTCACACACGCACAGGGTGTCACACTCACACACCCGGTGTCACACCCACGGTGTCACTCACACACGCACAGGGCGTCACACTCACACACCCGGTGTCACACCCACGGTGTCACTCACACACGCACAGGGCGTCACACTCACACACCCGGTGTCACACCCACGGTGTCACTCACACACGCACAGGGTGTCACACTCACACACCCGGTGTCACACCCACGGTGTCACTCACACACGCACAGGGTGTCACACTCACACACCCGGTGTCACACCCACGGTGTCACTCACACACGCACAGGGTGTCACACTCACACACACGGTGTCACACCCACGGTGTCACTCACACACGCACAGGGTGTCACACTCACACACCCGGTGTCACACCCACGGTGTCACTCACACACGCACAGGGTGTCACACTCACACACCCGGTGTCACACCCACGGTGTCACTCACACACGCACAGGGCGTCACACTCACACACCCGCTGTCACACCCATGGTGTCACTCACACACGCACAGGGTGTCACACTCACACACCCGGTGTCACACCCACGGTGTCACTCACACACGCACAGGGTGTCACACTCACACACCCGGTGTCACACCCACGGTGTCACTCACACACGCACAGGGTGTCACACTCACACACCCGGTGTCACACCCACGGTGTCACTCACACACGCACAGGGTGTCACACTCACACACCCGGTGTCACACCCACGGTGTCACTCACACACGCACAGGGTGTCACACTCACACACCCGGTGTCACACCCACGGTGTCACTCACACACGCACAGGGTGTCACACTCACACACCCGGTGTCACACCCACGGTGTCACTCACACACGCACAGGGTGTCACTCTCACACACCCGGTGTCACACCCACGGTGTCACTCACACACGCACAGGGTGTCACACTCACACACCCGGTGTCACACCCACGGTGTCACTCACACACGCACAGGGTGTCACACTCACACACACGGTGTCACACCCACGGTGTCACTCACACACGCACAGGGTGTCACACTCACACACCCGGTGTCACACCCACGGTGTCACTCACACACGCACAGGGTGTCACACTCACACACCCGGTGTCACACCCACGGTGTCACACACGCACAGGGTGTCACACTCACAAACCCGGTGTCACACCCACGGTGTCACTCACACACGCACAGGGTGTCACACTCACACACACGGTGTCACACCCACGGTGTCACTCACACACGCACAGGGTGTCACACTCACACACCCGGTGTCACACCCACGGTGTCACTCACACACGCACAGGGTGTCACACTCACACACCCGGTGTCACACCCACGGTGTCACTCACACACGCACAGGGTGTCACTCTCACACACCCGGTGTCACACCCACGGTGTCACTCACACACGCACAGGGTGTCACACTCACACACCCGGTGTCACACCCACGGTGTCACTCACACACGCACAGGGTGTCACTCTCACACACCCGGTGTCACACCCACGGTGTCTCTCACACACGCACAGGGCGTCACACTCACACACCCGGTGTCACACCCACGGTGTCACTCACACACGCACAGGGTGTCACACTCACACACCCGGTGTCACACCCACAGTGTCACTCACGCACAGGGTGTCACACTCACACACCCGGTGTCAAACCCACGGTGTCACTCACACACGCACAGGGTGTCACACTCACACACCCGGTGTCACACCCACGGTGTCACTCACACACGCACAGGGTGTCACACTCACACACACGGTGTCACACCCACGGTGTCACTCACACACGCACAGGGTGTCACACTCACACACCCGGTGTCAAACCCACGGTGTCACTCACACACGCACAGGGTGTCACACTCACACACCCGGTGTCACACCCACGGTGTCACTCACACACGCACAGGGTGTCACACTCACACACCCGGTGTCACACCCACGGTGTCACTCACACACGCACAGGGTGTCACACTCACACACACGGTGTCACACCCACGGTGTCACTCACACACGCACAGGGTGTCACACTCACACACCCGGTGTCACACCCACGGTGTCACTCACACACGCACAGGGTGTCACACTCACACACACGGTGTCACACCCACGGTGTCACTCACACACGCACAGGGTGTCACACTCACACACCCGGTGTCACACCCACGGTGTCACTCACACACGCACAGGGTGTCACTCTCACACACCCGGTGTCACACCCACGGTGTCACTCACACACGCACAGGGTGTCACACTCACACACCCGGTGTCACACCCACGGTGTCACTCACACACGCACAGGGTGTCACACTCACACACCCGGTGTCACACCCACGGTGTCACTCACACACGCACAGGGTGTCACACTCACACACCCGGTGTCACACCCACGGTGTCACTCACACACGCACAGGGTGTCACACTCACACACCCGGTGTCACACCCACGGTGTCACTCACACACGCGCGCGCGCCCGCGCTGTCACACGCGCCCGCCGCTGCCACGGCCGCGCCCGCGTGGGCGGGGCGGCGGGAAGGGCGTCCCCAGGCCCCGCCCCGGCCCCGCCCCGGCCCGGCCCCGCCCCGGGGCGGCAGCGCCGCCCGCCACCGGCGCCGGCCCAGGCGCAGGGACCCGCGGCTGCCCCCGGCCGCTCCCCGCCATGGCCCCCCGCCGCTGAGGCCGCGCCGCCGCCTGCGCCTCCCCGCGCCGCGCCGGGCCGGCTCCCTCCGGCCTCCATTCCGGGTCCGCCCCGGTTCCGGTTCCGGGTCCCGGTTCCGGTTCCGGGTCCGTCCGGGTCCGGTCCGGCGGCGGCGGTGGTCGGCGGTCGGTGGGGCCGGCGGGGCCGGCGGCGCGGCGCAAGATGGCGGACCTGGAGGCGGTGCTGGCGGACGTGAGCTACCTGATGGCCATGGAGAAGAGCCGCGCCGCGCCCGCCGCCCGCGCCAGCAAGAGGATCCTCCTGCCCGAGCCCAGGTGAGGCCCCGCCGTCCGTCCGTCCGCCCGTCCGTCCGCCCGTCCGCCCCGCGCAGCGCCCCGGGCCCCCGCACGCGCCCCGCCTCGGGTGGGCGCCCCGGCGCGCGCGCGCGCGCCTCTCCCGTGCGCGCACACGCGTGTACACAGGCGTGGGCAGGCGCCCGGCCTCCGCGCACCTGCCCGGGCGCGCACACGCGTGTCCCGCCGCGCCTGTGCACACGCACGGACGGACGGACGGGCGGACGGACGCACGCCCTCCCCGGGACACGGTCACACCCAGGCGTGCGTGTCCCCCGCGTACGCCCGCGTGTGTGCACACGCGTGTGCGCTCGCACGCGTGCACCGGGGCGCAGGTGGCACCCCTGGCCTCCCCGCGTGCGCACGCACGCACAGACGGGCGCGGGGTTGGGGTGCGCGGCCGCCCCCGCGCCTGTGTCGCTCTCAAGCGCACACCCCCCTCCTGCCCACGCAACCCGCTTCACAACTTCCCTTTGCACACCCGGCCCGCGCCGGCCACCCCCCTCCGCCCGCACAGCCGGACGGGCGCGGCGCACCGCAGCACGGCGTGCTGAGCGTGGGGCGCCGGCGGCGGACAGCACCGCGCACGGGCATCCTGCACAGCCGGACACAGCAGCCTGGCACAACACCCGTAGCGCAGCCCAGACACAACAGCCTGACACAACACCCGTAGCGCAGCCCGGACACAACAGCCTGACACAACACCTGTAGCACAGCCCGGCCGCAGCAGCCTGACACAACACCCGTAGCGCAGCTCGGACACAACAGCCTGACACAACACCCGTAGCGCAGCTCGGACACAACAGCCTGACACAACAGCCTGACACAGCACCCGTAGCACAGCCCGGCCGCAACAGCCTGACACAACACCCGTAGCACAGCCCGGCCGCAGCAGCCTGACACAACACCCGTAGCGCAGCCTGGCCACAGCAGCCTGACACAACACCCATCGCACAGCCCGGCCGCAGCAGCCTGGCACAACACCCGTAGCACAGCCCAGCCGCAGCAGCCTGACACAACACCTGTAGCGCAGCCCGGCCGCAGCAGCCTGACACAACACCCGTAGCGCAGCCCGGACACAGCAGCCTGACACAACACCCGTAGCGCAGCCCAGCTGCAGCAGCCTGACACAACACCCGTCGCGCAGCCCGGACACAGCAGCCTGACACAACACCCGTAGCGCAGCCTGGCCACAGCACCCTGACACAACACCCGTAGCGCAGCCCAGCTGCAGCAGCCTGACACAACACCTGTAGCGCAGCCCGGACACAGCAGCCTGACACAACACCCGTAGCGCAGCCCGGACACAGCAGCCTGACACAACACCCGTAGCACAGCCCAGCTGCAGCAGCCTGACACAACACCTGTAGCGCAGCCCGGACACAACAGCCTGACACAACACCTGTAGCGCAGCCTGGACACAACAGCCTGACACAACACCCGTCGCGCAGCCCGAACACAGCAGCCTGACACAACACCTGTAGCGCAGCCCGGACACAGCAGCCTGACACAACACCCGTAGCGCAGCCTGGCCACAGCACCCTGACACAACACCCGTAGCACAGCCCGGACACAGCAGCCTGACGCAACACCTGTAGCGCAGCCCGGCCGCAGCAGCCTGACACAACACCCGTAGCACAGCCCAGCCATAGCAGCCTGGCACAACACCCGTAGCGCAGCCCGGACACAGCAGCCTGACACAACACCCGTCACACAGCCCGGCCGCAGCAGCCTGACACAACACCCGTAGCGCAGCCCGGCCGCAGCAGCCTGACACAACACCTGTAGCGCAGCCCGGACACAGCAGCCTGACACAACACCCGTCACACAGCCCGGACACAGCAGCCTGACACAACACCCGTCGCACAGCCCAGCGCACACCCCACGCTCCCACACACGCTGTCCCACTCCTCCGCAGGGGCCTGAGGGGACCCAGGCTTGCAGCCCCCAATTCTACCACCCTCCAGCGTCTCCACATCTAGACACAGGGAGCACCCTTTTTTGGGGGTACCCCCCTCCCCAACCTCCCTTGGGCCCCAGCGCGTGGGGTACCCTGTGCCTGACCCTTACCGGGGCCCAGCAACATGTCGCACTTGTGGGGGGACACACAAGGTGGGAGGACACAAACGCCGGCAGGGCCCGGGGTGGCACAGGGACACGGTGGGGGCGGGCACGGGGGGCGCTGGGGGTGTCAGGAGCAGAGTGCTGCCGGGGGCGGCGGGGCAGGCGGGGTGCTGAGCCCCTCCGCTCTCTCCCCCAGTATCCGCAGCGTCATGCAGAAGTACCTGGAGGACCGGGGAGAGGTGACGTTCGACAAGATCTTCGCGCAGAAGATCGGTGAGCTGGGGACACGGGGGACACGGGGGACACGGGGGGTGGCACACGGATGAGCACCCACAGGCGCAGGGACCCTCTTTGCGTGCCCGGGCAAGCGCGGGTGGGCTGGAGGGGACGGACTGGTGGCAGCTGTGACAGTGGTAGTGGCTGTGGCCGTGCCCCTCTGCCCTGGCACAGCCCGGGGGAAGCGAGGGGGCTGGGGGCTGCGTGACACGACCCTCTGCGCCACGTCCCCCACCCCACGTCCCCCCGCCCTGTCACTTCCCCCCCAGCGGTAACCGTCCGGGGCAGGAAGCGCCTCTCACTTCCTCCCGCCGGCTCTGGCGGTTTCCGGGCACGTCCGCCCCATGGCAGCCTACTCCACGGTGCCCGCCTGTGCCCCTGCCCCACTGCTCCCCCGCTGTACCCCAATCTCCTTGCTCCCCCACTGCAGCCCTGCCCCACAGAGCCCCATAGCTCCGCACTGCTCCTCCCTGCGCCGGCCGGTGTCCTTCCCTCACTGCGTCACCCTGCCAAACCCTGAGCGGTCCCCAGCTTGGCACTTCCCCTTCCCCGAGCCTGGCGTGGGGGTGGCTGTGGGGACAGGCAGGCCCAGGGGACATCCCTGCGCCCCTTGGCCTGGGCTATGGGGCACGCGGTGTCGCTCTGGGGCAGGCCCCTCTCACGCCACAGCTCTGTCCCTGCCAGGGTACCTGCTCTTCCGCGACTTCGCCTTTAACCAGGCAGAGGAGGCCAAACCCCTGATGGAGTTTTATGAGGAGGTGAGATGGGGGGACCCATCTGGACAGACCCCCATGGTCGTTAGGAGGGTGGGATTTGGTACCTACAGGGCCCACAGACGTGGGACCAAGAGCATGCAGCGTTCCCAAGGGAGACTGCCCGGGAGGGCAGGAGGTGATGCTCTGGGCACCCAGGGACGTGATAACCATCAGGGGCCCGTGGGACGTGGTCTCCAGAGGGGCTGGAGCTGTGGTTCCCGGTGTTCCGGGGGCTGCCCGGTGCGGGGTGAGGGCTGTGCCCCATGGTGGGCGATGTGCCCCTGTGCCACAGAACCTGTGCCCTTCCCAGATCAAGAAGTACGAGAAGCTGGACTCGGAGGAGGAGCGAACCGCCCGGAGCCGCCACATCTTCGACCATTACATCATGAAGGAGCTGCTGGCCTGCTCCCACGTGAGTGCCGTGCCGTGCAGGCGCCGTGCTGGCACTGCAGTGGGGTGAGGTACCAGGGTGGGGTCCCCAGAGTGGGTGGGAGGGGTGTGCCCAGGGGGGCTGGTACCCAGCGTCTTCAGAGGGAGCTCCAAAACCACTTTTGACTCTGTTCTGGGAGCCGCAGATCCAGCCCTACGGATGGGGGTTCCTCTGTGAGTTCCCCCACTAGTGCAGCCCTGCCTGGGGGGGCTGCCTTGCCCCTCTGCCCCCGTCCCTTCGGCCCAGGGTGACACAGTCCCTTCTCGCCTCGCAGCCCTTCTCCAAGAGTGCAACGGAGCATGTCCAGAGCCGCCTGAGCAAGAAGCAGGTGCCCCCAGACCTCTTCCAGGTGGGCATCACCCGGGACAGAGAGGGGGTCCCAGCCACCTCTGGTACTCGGAGGGTTAATCCTTATGGGGGGGGGGGTCTGGTGAGAGGGTGCTGGGGGCTGGTGGTGACAGGGGCCCCTAGAGGTGGGAGGGGTGTCCCCCAGAAGGTATGGGGACCCCAGCAGAGGGTGAGGGAGGTCCCCAGCAGGTCGGGGGGATTGCTGGCAGTCCCTATGGGTGGTGATCAGGAGACTAGGGGCTGGAGGTAACGGGGGAGCTCCACAGAGGGTGGGGGTTTGGACCCTGGATGTATAGGTGACCTGGAGTGACAGCAGGGGCTCCAGGGGTGGTGACATTGGGGTCCCCCGAGACTCAGGTGACACTGAGTGGCAGAAGCATCCCCAGGGCCTGGCAGTGGCAGGGTGGCAGTAGCGATATGTGAAACCCCAGGCGTGGAGGAAACCTCACGTAACGATGGGACCTGAGGGGTACGGGTGACCCGGGTGGCACTGGGGAGCCAGCGCTGAGCCCTGTCTCCCCCCCAGCCCTACATTGAGGAGATCTGCCAGAACCTGCGTGGGGGCATCTTCCAGAAATTCATCGAGAGGTGAGATGGGGGAAAGTCCCACGCAGATCAGGGTGTTCCATCCCACTGGGGACCACTCCCAACCCAGAGAGGGGCCAGGGGTCCCTTCTTAGATAGGAGCTCCAGGAGGTGTCTGTCCCCAGACCAGGGGACTCTTCTCACCCCTAGGTTTGGCCCAGGGTCCCTCTGTTCCCAGATGGGGTCGCAGGGCTGCTGCCTGTCTCCCAACAAGTCCAAGGGGTCCTTCTGCCCTGAGATGGGTCTTTGGGGGGGGGGTATTTCTCCAGGGGCTCCACTCTTGCCCTCTCTGTGCTTCATTACAGTGACAAGTTCACGCGATTCTGCCAGTGGAAGAACGTGGAGCTGAACATCCATGTGAGCAGGGACCCCTGTGCCTTAGGGGCACCCCGGACACCTCTGGGCACTTCCAGGGAGGGGGATGTGGGCGCAGTGACAAGGGGCTGCTGCCCCGGGGCTCACTGCCCTCGGACGAGCACCCCACGGGGGCACCCTCACACACACCCCAGGCCTTCGCTCACTCACAGATGGCTCTCCCACACCTGCCCATGCTCACGGGGACGTGTGGAGCAGCCTCTGTGTTCCTCACCTGGGGAAACCGAGGCAGGGCGTGGGACCTCCCCACCACCACGGACACACGCAGCTCTTGGTGCAGGGCAGGTGCTGCGGGATCCGGGTGTGTCCAGGCTGACCCTGGCCTCCTTCTCACCCCCTCCAGCTCACCATGAACGACTTCAGCGTTCACCGAATCATTGGCCGCGGCGGTTTCGGGGAGGTCTACGGCTGCCGGAAAGCGGATACGGGCAAAATGTAATGGGGGATGCTCCATAGTCAGGGGGCCGGAGGGATCCATCTGCGATGGGGAGGGGCAGCACTGGGGCTTTGGTGGTGGTCCCAAGGGCATCTGCAGCAGTGTTGCCGTGACGACAGATGTTAGGGGGTTGCGGAAGTATCGCCATGGCTACGGGTCTCTGGGGGATACAGGGACGTCACGGCCGTGGGTGGTAGCTGGATGCGGTGATGTGGCCGTGGGTGCTGGCGGTGGAGGGACGTGATGGCGGGGCTGCGGTTGGCGGGGCCGTGGGCAGGGCCATGGCGCCGTGGGCAGAGGCGGGCTGTGATGCCGAGGCCATGGGCAGCAGCGGGACCCTGCAGGGACTCTTCTCCCCCCACCCCCAGGTACGCCATGAAGTGTTTGGACAAGAAACGCATCAAGATGAAGCAGGGCGAGACCCTGGCCCTCAACGAGCGCATCATGCTGTCCCTCGTCAGCACCGGGGTGAGGGGACGCAGGCACCGGGCAGGGCTGGCACCCCGGTTGCAGGCTGCGACACAGGCGAGGGGAGGAGGACAGTGAGGGAGGGTGTTCCCGGGGCACCGTCGGCACTGCGTGACCCCATCTCTCCTGCCAGGACTGCCCGTTCATCGTGTGCATGTCGTACGCCTTCCACACTCCCGACAAGCTCAGCTTCATCCTCGACCTCATGAACGGTGAGAGACCCCTGGCCCCAAGGGACCCCGTGGCTGATCCCTGACCCTGGGGCCATGGCTGGCCTGAGCCACGGGCTCGAAGCCCCCTGCCCACCCCATCCCTGGGTTGCAGAGGGCAAAGCCAGTGTGATGACTGGTCCCTGTCACCACAGGGGGAGACCTGCATTATCACCTGTCCCAGCACGGCGTCTTCTCGGAGGCGGAGATGCGGTTCTACGCGGCTGAGATCATCCTGGGCCTGGAGCACATGCACAGCCGCTTCGTGGTGTACCGCGACCTCAAGGTGACCAACCCCACAGGCACCCCACAGACACCCTGGGCACCCACACTCCTCGCACCCTGCAGGTGTCCAGAGGCCCCGTTGGCATCCCCGGACTCTGTAGAAACCCTTGCCAGGACCCTGTGGGCACCCACAGATATCACAGGCACCCACAGACCCTGTGGGTGCTCCCCAAACCCAGAGGGCACCCCCAGGTCCCATGGACACCCCCAACCCTGCAGGAAACCCCCAGACTCCATGGGCGCCCACTGGGACCCCGCGGGCATCCTGAGACCGCAGTGAGGGGCACTCACAGACTCCACCAATGCTTCCCAGTCCCACAGACACCCCCAAATCCCACAGAGCACCCCAGCCTGACCCATGCGGGCACCCCTAGCCTCGTTGTCCACCCCCCATGCCCACGGGCAGTGCTTGGGCTCAGGGCTGGCACGGTGTCTCGGCAGCCGGCAAACATCCTCCTGGACGAGTTTGGGCACGTCCGCATCTCGGACCTTGGCCTGGCCTGCGACTTCTCCAAGAAGAAGCCCCACGCCAGCGTGTGAGTGTGCCCGCACCCCCTCCTGCCCTGCCCGCCTGCCTGGCACGGCCCCTGACCCTGCTCTGCGTCCCCGCAGGGGCACCCATGGGTACATGGCTCCGGAGGTGCTGCAGAAAGGAGTGGCGTACGACAGCAGCGCCGACTGGTTCTCGCTGGGCTGCATGCTCTTCAAGCTGCTCCGGGGGTGAGCGTGCGGATGTGGGTGGGTACAGGCGGACACGGGTGGGCACCGCTGAGTTCCCCTTTCCCCTCACGGCCGCAGGCACAGCCCCTTCCGGCAGCATAAGACGAAGGACAAGCATGAGATCGACCGAATGACCCTCACCATGGTGAGTTGGGGGACCCCAGCCTTTGCCCCGTGTGCCAGGGAGGGCTGAGAAGGGTGTGGACGGAGCGTGAACACCCCGGTGCTGCTGTGCCCCCCTTGCCGTGTGCTGGCAGAGGCCTGGGGGGCACACAGGGTGGCGGGGTGGGGTCAGGGACAGCTGGTATTTGAAGGTGAACGATGCCCGAAGCATGTGTGCATTGCCACGTCTATGTGCGTGTGCAGAATGACACGCGTGCAAGTGGGTGTCTGCACATGGGCGTGTTTGTGTTCACGCACACATGGAGGGGGGTACGTTGCACACAGGTGCATTCGCAGTGCCTGCGTGCTGACCCTGCCTGCGTCTGTCTGGCGTTCACGTGCGTGAGCTGCCGCGCACTAGTGTGCCCGGTGCGCGTGCGCACGCATCCGTGTGTCTGTGCTCGCACGGGACTGGGAGCGCGCACACGTGTTGGTGCGTGCGCTCCGGTGCGCTTGCGGGTCTGTGCGTGTTTGCGCACACACGTGCAGATCCCAGCCCCGTGCACACGCGTGCCTTGGGGCTTGCGTGCTCACGGCGGCGGCGGCTGTGCCCTCTCCCGCAGGCCGTTGAGCTGCCGGACTCCTTCTCCCCCGAGCTGCGCTCCCTGCTCGAGGGGCTGCTGCAGCGAGACGTCAACCGGCGGCTGGGCTGCATGGGGCGCGGGTGAGTCGCGGCGGGCGCTGGGGAGCAGGAGGCAGGCAGGGAAGAAGGGTCTGCTGGTGCAGCACCCCCAGCCCCGGCACTGCAGCTGGAAGCCTGCCACGCTCACCCCCTACTCGCTCCCTAGGGCTCAGGAGGTGAAGGAAGAGCCCTTCTTCAAGGGCCTGGACTGGCAGATGGTTTTCCTGCAGAAGGTGAGGGACGCAACGCCTGGACGCGGGAAGGGGTACGGGGGCACGGGCAGCCACCTCTCTAAAACCCCTTCCCTGCCTGCAGTACCCGCCGCCCCTGATCCCACCCCGCGGCGAGGTGAACGCTGCCGACGCCTTCGACATCGGTTCCTTCGATGAGGAAGACACAAAGGGCATCAAGGTACCGGGGCAGAGGGGCTGAGCGTGGCGGGGCTGGGGTGGCAGGCAGCCCCTAACGCAGCGATGCCCACCTGCCTCCCCTGCCCACCAGCTGCTGGAGAGCGACCAGGAGCTCTACCGCAACTTCCCACTCACCATCTCGGAGCGGTGGCAGCAGGAGGTGACAGAGACGGTCTTTGAAGCCGTCAACGCCGACACCGACAAGCTGGAGGCTCGCAAGAAGGCTAAGAACAAGCAACTGGGCCACGAGGAGGGTGAGTGGGGCTGGTTGCGCCCCCCGACAGCCCCCCAGCTCTGCCCGGCCCCCTGGCCGTGCCCTGGGCTGACCCTGCCTCTCCCCGGCGTGGTGGGCACAGACTACGCCATGGGCAAGGACTGCATCATGCACGGGTACATGGCCAAGCTGGGAAACCCCTTCCTGACGCAGTGGCAGCGCCGCTACTTCTACCTCTTCCCCAACCGCCTGGAGTGGCGCGGGGAGGGCGAGTCGCCGGTAAGGCGGGCGCGGGGGGGCCGCGGGGCAAGCGGGGTGCTCAGCGGGCACACCTCGACACTGGCAGGCGTCGGGGTGCGTGAGGGGGCACGTGGGGTGAAGGGATGTGTGCAAGCAGGCACGGCACTGCGAGGGGTATGGGGGCACCCTGGCGGGGTTTGGGGGGACTTTGGTGGGGACACGGGGGTCCGGGGGCGAGGGCTGGGCTGAGCCTGTCCCCCCAGCAGTCCCTGCTCACCATGGAAGAGATCGACTCGGTGGAGGAGACGCAGGTGAAGGAGCGCAAGTGCATCCTGCTCCGCATCCGCGGCGGCAAGCAGTTCGTGCTGCAGTGCGATGTGAGTGTGCCCCGGGTCACCCGCTGGGGCTGGCTGCCATCCCCTGCTGTCACTGGCCACCCCTGCCAGGCATTAGCCACCTCCTGTCCCTCACTGGCCATCTCCCCTGGGTGCCCGTTGCTCCTGCTGGGCACTGCCCAAACTTTGGTGGGTGCTAGCCACCTCCTACTAGCTGCTAGCCATCCCCTCTGCTGGGCGCTAGCCACCTCCAGACCATCGCTAGCCATCACCTGCTGGCCACTAACCACCTGCCAGTTGCTGGCTACCTCTTGCTGGCCCCTGGCCCTGCACATTTAGCCCTGCAAGCAGCATAGGGCAGGAATACAGAAAGCTTGTGGGAAGCACAGAACCCTGGCACCCTGGGGAGCCCCAAAGCACCCTGTACCCTTCCCTGGCACCCTGGGGAGCCCCAGAACACCCTGTACCCTTCCCTGGCACCCTGGGGAGCCCCAGAGCACCCTGTACCCTTCCCTGGTACCCTGGGGAGCCCCAGAGCACCCTCTACCCTGCCTTGGGACCCCGGGGAGCAGCAGCCTGACCCCCGCCCTGCCCTGCACAGAGCGACCCCGAGCTGGTGCAGTGGCGGAAGGAGCTGCGGGACGCCCAGCGCCAGGCCCAGCAGCTGCTGCAGCGGGTGCCGCGCATGCAGAACAAACCCCGCTCGCCCGTGGTGGAGCTCAGCAAAGTGCCGTTCATCCAGCGCTCCGCCAACGGGCTTTGACCCCGTGCCGATGCATCCGTGCTCCCTCCTCCCCCCCTTCCCACCCCGCCTCTAATTTATTGGGTTGGGTTCCCGCGTGCCCCCGCTCCTTTTTGTCGTCCCCGGGCCAGGCGTTGGAGGACGCCCGGTGCCGGTCTCAGCCGCCGGGCGCGGAGCGGGTACGGCCGCGGCGTCGCCGTCCCAGCCCAGCCTCCGGCACGGAGCTGGCGCTGAGCACGCGGCGCGGCTCGGCACCTCTCCCCGGCGTTTCCCCTCCGAGTCTTCTATGAACTCTCCGGCTAAGATGAAGGTAGCCCCCTGCGTCCCCTCTCCGTGCCCGCCCGCTTTGCCACCGCTGTGTGTGCCAAATGGGGCAGGTGGGTGCCCAGCTCCGGCCGGGCAGGGAACCGGCCGGCTCGTTTCACCCGTAGCCTTCGCCCACCTCCCTGCGAGCCGGCGTGCCCCGGTTTAGCTGTGCCCGTCCCCGTCGCGTGGGTGCCAAGTCCTTGGTGTGCGTGTGTGTGTGTGCGTCCGTGCCCGCCCAGCGGGACCCCCTGTAAATACTGTGCCGTGGGTCCCCTGCACCCCTTGGCTGTGCCCCTGCCTCTCCCGCCACCCCCGCCACGGGCAAAGGGGGCACCCCCTGCCTCCCCCTGGAGCGGTGGTGGGGTGCAGGGTGGCTGAGGAGGAGGGAGCGGGTGGGATACCACCCCCCCACCCAAAAACCAGCCTCATGTGGCGCTGGCCCTGCTCCCCAGCAGGTGGGCGCAGGGGCAGGGTCTCCCCCAGGGCCCCCACCCCCTGCCTGTCCCGGTCCCTGGCAGCATCTGTAAATATTGGTCTCGGGTCGTTCTGCTCCAGGGGCCGGGGTGGGCAGGGGGTGGCACCGGGCAGGGCCGGGGCCAGCGGTGAATGAGGTTTTAATGAGCAGAGACATGAGAATGCCAAAAAAATAAAATAAAAGAATTTTTATAATAAAAATCTGGAAAAATGTCATTGAGCCCAACCTCATTGTGGGGTGGCAGAGATGGGCCCGTACCCGTCTAGGGTCCCCATGTCCCAGCTCCCTGTCACCTCTGGGGATGTGGGCACGGGGGCTCCTGCGTGTCCCCCCGTGGGTGGGTGGGAGTTGTCCACGTGGGATGGGGTTCCCGGGGCAGTGGTGGGTGCTGGGGGGTGGGAGCAAGGGGGTCAGGTCCCTATCACTGTGGTGGCATCCCCACGGGTGACCGTGGCTGTCCCCTCGCCACGGAGCTGCGCAGGCATCACCCCTCCTGCCCGCACCCTGCGCGGGCGGCGCATCTGGGGCGAGGCGCACCGAGCCCGTGTTTCAGCATTCCTGTGGCACGGCTGGGCCCGGGGCTGGGGAGCGGCAGGGCCACGGCCCACGGGCAACGGGAGGGGATTCTCTCCTGTCTGATGAAAGGGTTGTGCTGTGGCTGTGGGATGGAGCAAAACAGACACCCCTGCACAGGGCAGGTGGGGAGATCCCCAGCACCCAGATCCCCCAGGAGCACCCGGGCAGGATGAGGACGGGGATGGGGATGGGATGGGGACAGGGACAAGCCCAGGCCCTGTTGCACAGTGCAGGGTACCCACCACGGGGGTGGGAAGCACGGTGTGAAAGTGGGAGGGAGCCCCACAGACCCGCGGGGTACCCAGGAGGAGATGGCAGGGAGAGGGCAGCCCCCAGTACCGGGACAGGTGTGGGGTAATGGGTCCCCACAGAGGGGACAGACCAGGTGCTGGGGTGCCCTGCTTGGGGCTGCTCGTACTTCTCGTCTCTGGTGCTCGCCACGGATGTCCAGGGGCACGGGTGCCGTTACTCCCCCACCACCATTCCCGGTGCCAGTGCCCCTCAGTGCCAGTTCCAGTGCCGGTGTCCCCTCGGCCACAGTGCCCGGTGCTGGTTCCCCCCGGTGCCAGTGCCCGCCCCGGTGCCGGTGCCCCTCCTCGCCACCATTCCTGGTTTCGGTGCCCCTCGGTGCTGGTTCCAGGTGCCGGTAACCCCTGCCGCCATGCCCGGTGCTGGTTCCCCCCAGCTGCCAGTGCCCCCGGTGCCGGTTGCAGATGCCGGTACCCCCCTCGCTGCGGTGCCCGGTACCGGTTGCAGGTGCCGGTGACTGTTCCAGCTGCCAGTCGACCCCTGCCACGGTGCCGGTGCCCCCCGGTACAGGGTGCCGATGCTCCTGGCCGCCGTGCCTGGAGCCGGTTGCGGGTGCCGGTGGCCCCTGGCGCTGGTTGCGGGTGCCGGTACCTCCCCCACCACCACCGCCATGCTCGGTGCCGGTTGCGGGTGCCGGTGGCTCCCCCCCCCCACCGCCGTGCCCGGTGCCAGTTGCGGGTGCCGGTTGCGGGTGCCGGTGGCTCCCCCCCCCACCGCCGTGCCTGGAGCCGGTTGCGGGTGCCGGTGGCCCCTGGCGCTGGTTGCGGGTGCCGGTACCTCCCCCACCACCACCGCCGTGCCCGGTGCCGGTTGCGGGTGCCGGTGGCTCCCCCCCCCCACCGCCGTGCCCGGTGCCAGTTGCGGGTGCCGGCGCTCCCCCGTGCCGGTGCCGGTTGCGGGTGCCGGTTGCGGGTGCCGGTGGCTCCCCGCCCCCCGCCGCCGTGCCCGGTGCCGGTTGCGGGTGCCGGTACCTCCCCCCCCCCACCGCCGTGCTCGGTGCCGGTTGCGGGTGCCGGCGCTCCCCCGTGCCGGTGCCGGTTGCGGGTGCCGGTACCTCCCCGCTCCCCCCCCCCCCGCCGTGCTCGGTGCCGGTGCCCCCCGGTGCCGGTGCCCCCCGCCGCCGTGCCCGGTGCTGCCGGCCGGGCCCCGCCCCGCGCCGCCGCGCTGCGCCGCCGCCGCCGCCGCCGCCGCCCCCGCGCGCAGCCATTGCGGGCAGGCCCGGCGCTGCGGCCCGTCCGCCCCGGCGCGGCCCCGGGGACATGGTGGCGGGATGGCCCGTCCCGCCGACACCTTCCCCCTGCACCGCCTCGTCTGGCACAACCGGCACCAGGCGCTGGACAGCGCCCTGCGGTCCGGCACGGTGGGCGCCGCCGCCGGCACCGGCACCGGGGGGGGGGCACCGGGGGGGCACCGGCACCGAGCGCTCCCACCCGCGGGCGCCGTGGGCAGCCGGTGCCGGGGGCGGGCGGCGCAGCTGCGGAGCGGGCGGGGAGAGGGGGAGCGGCGGGGGGGGCGGGGGGACGGGGGGGGTGATGGCGGGGGGGGGGGGCGCAGTGGGAGCGAGAGGGGTGGGTCGGGAGAACGGGGGACGAGGGGCTTGGGGACGCGGGACTGGGAGGGCTGGGAGGACTGGGGGGGACCGGGAGCACTTTAGGGGAGGCTTGGGGCAGAGGGGACTGGCAGCACTGGCGGGGACTGGGAGCACCTGGGGGAGACTGGGAGCGCTGGGCAGACTGGGAGCACTGGCGGGGACTGGGAGCACTTAGGGGAGGACTGGGAGAACTGGGGGACAGTGGGAGCACTTTAGGGGAGGACTGGGTCAGAGGGAACTGGGAGCACTGGGCGGACTGGGAGCCCTGAGGGGGACTGGGAGGACTGGGAGCACTGGTGAGGACTGGGAGCCCTGAGGGGGACTGGGAGCACTGGGGGACAGTGGGAGCACTTTAGGGGAGGACTGGGTCAGAGGGAACTGGGAGCACTGGGGGGACTGGGAGGACTGGGAGCACTGGTGAGGACTGGGAGCCCTGAGGGGGACTGGGAGCACTGGGAGCACTGGGGGGACTGGGCGCACCTGGGGGAGGACTGGGAGAACTGGGGGACAGTGGGAGCACTTTAGGGGAGGACTGGGTCAGAGGGAACTGGGAGCACTGGTGAGGACTGGGAGCCCTGAGGGGGACTGGGAGGACTGGGAGCACTGGTGAGGACTGGGAGCCCTGAGGGGGACTGGGAGGACTGGGAGCACTGGTGGGGACTGGGCGCACCTGGGGGAGGACTGGGAGAACTGGGGGACAGTGGGAGCACTTTAGGGGAGGACTGGGTCAGAGGGAACTGGGAGCACTGGGGGGACTGGGAGGACTGGGAGCACTGGTGAGGACTGGGAGCCCTGAGGGGGACTGGGAGGACTGGGAGCACTGGTGGGGACTGGGAGCCCTGAGGGGGACTGGGAGGACTGGGAGCACCAGTGGGAACTGGGAGCCCTGAGGGGGACTGGGAGGACTGGGAGCACTGGTGGGGACTGGGAGCACCTGGGGGAGGACTGGGAGCACTTATGGGGAGGCTGGTCACAGGAGGGCCTGGGAGAACTGAGGGGACTGGGAGCACTGGGCAGACTGGGAGCGTTGGCAGGGACTGGGAGGACTAGCAGCACTGGGGAGGACAGGGAGCACCGGGAGCCTGGGAGCATTGCGGGAGGCTGGGGACTACTGGGATACTAGGGGACTGGAAGCAACTGGGAACACCGGGATTGGGGTACTGCGGGCATTGGAGGTACAGGGAGACTGGGGGCTGTGAGGTACTGGGGCAGTGAGAGAAGAGGGGACTGGGAAACTGAGGGCACTGGGAGCACTGCGGGGGGCTGGTGGCACTGGGACAGGGGTACTGGGATCATAAGGGACAGGGAGCACTGGTGATAGAGGGGAACTGGGAGACTGGGGGCACTGGGCCTTGGGAGCGGGGGGGATGCAGGGGTGGGCACTGGGCACTGGGCACAGGTGCCCTGCGGTGCTGGGGGGCCGGGAAGTGGCACAGGGTGGGTGAGTGACCAGGGGCTGGGGGGCTGGGGACCAGTATTGGTGTGCCCGGGCAGGGCCCAGGGCTGTGCCAGGACAGGGTACTGGGGGGGTGGGGGGGGGATGTGGGGTGCCTGGGGTACCCCAGGTGGGCGGCGGTGACCCTGCCTGTCCGCGCAGCACGACGTGGAGCTGACGGACCCCCGTGGCCGGACCCCGCTGGAGCTGGCCGTGTCCCTGGGTCACCTGGAGTCAGTGCGGGTGCTGCTGCGGCACAACGCCAACGTGGGCCGGGAGAACGCCAACGGCTGGACGGGTACGCGGGCACGGCGGGGGGGGGGGGGGTCCTCGACGTGGGGACACCGTCACGGGAGCTGGCGGTGCCCGGCTGACGGTGCCCCGTGCCCCAGTGCTGCAGGAGGCGGTGAGCACGGGGGACCCCGAGATGGTGCAGCTGGTGCTCCAGTACCGCGATTACCAACGGGCGACGCGGCGGCTCGCCGGCATCCCCGAGCTGCTCAGCAAACTGCGCCGGGTACGACCCTGCCCCGGGTGGGCAACCCAATAGCGCTGGGGTCCCACCAGGCTGGGGGATAGGGGGGGCAGAGGGGAGCCTCTGGACCCCCGATGTCTCCCCAGAACCCCCGTCTCCTCCACGACCCCACTTTTTGCACGGGGACCCCCTTCCTTTCCTTCCCTGCTGGGCCCCCACCCAAAACTGGGCTCTCCCGGGTCCCCCTGATCCCCACCCAGGACACCAATAGGCACCCCTACCCCTGCCCCCAAGACTCCCCATCTCCCCAGTGATCCCAGCAGGGGTCCCCCCCAACTCCTCCAGCCCCTCAGTGTACCCCGGCCGTCCCTTGACCCCCTTGTCTCTTCCAGGCATCCGACTTCTACGTGGAGATGAAGTGGGAGTTCACCAGCTGGGGTGAGCGGGGCCGCGGGGCCGTGGGGCCGGAGGGGGTGCCCTCCCCCCCGATGCCGTGCCGCTGACGGGGCGCGCGTGCCCGCAGTGCCGCTGGTCTCCAAGGTGTGCCCCAGCGATGTCTACCGCGTCTGGAAACGGGGCGAGAGCCTGCGGGTTGACACCACGCTGCTGGGCTTCGAGCACATGACGTGGCAACGCGGCCGTCGCAGCTACATCTTCAAGGGGGAAGGTCAGCTCCAGCTCCCACGGGACACCCTGGGGCCCCAGATACCTTCAGGGACCCTCCGGTGACCCTGGGGATCCCCCCAGACCCCATGCGCTATAAGTACTCCCCCATAAGCACCCCAGATCCCCTATAGGGACCCCCTGGGGACCCCATTTCCCCCTTCCAGGGAACCACCTCAGCCCCCTGCACACACCAGGTCCCCTGCAGGGACCGCCAACTCCCCACCGGGACCCCCCAAAGCCCCCAGAACCCCTGAGATGCAGCGACCCTCGTGTTCAGGGGTGTCGGGGGTACCACGGCGTGCCAGGCGCTGCCCCAGCCTGGGGGCAGACGTGGGTGCCGGGGCGCTGACCCATCTCCCCGTGCGCAGACGAGGGGGCGGTGGTGATGGAGGTGGACCACGACAAGCGGGTGGTCTACACGGAGACGCTGGCCCTGGCCCTGCACGAGCCCGACCTGCTGCTGGCGGCCATGCAACCCTCGGAGGAGCACGTGGCCGGGCGGCTGACGTCCCCCATCGTCTCCACGCACCTCGACACCAGGAACATCGCCTTCGAGAGGTGGGCTGCCACCCCGGGGCCGGGGGGGACGGCGTGAGGGGAGGCAAATGGTGGACCCTGGCACGGCGAGGGCGGGGGAAACCGGGAAGGGGCCGTGCGAGGGCTGGCTCTGGGGAACTGCGTGTGAAGGGGAAGGAAACGCTTGTGCAAGAGGGCGAGCGGCGTGCGAGGAACCCTCCCCCGCCGGCGTGGGGGGCTGACACCTTCCCCCTCCCCAGGAACAAGTCGGGGATCTGGGGCTGGCGCTCGGAGAAGATGGAGGTGGTCAGCGGCTACGAGGCCAAGGTGGGCACGGCGGGGGCACATGGGGGGACCCCTGACACAGAGGGGGACCCACCCAATGCCCGGTGGGCCTGATCCTGTCTCCCGGCAGGTGTACAGTGCCAGCAACGTGGAGCTGGTCACCAAGACGAGGACGGAGCACCTCTCTGACCAGGACAAGTCACGCAGCAAAGGTGACAGCCCAGTCGGCCAATCAGGGAGCCTTCCCACAGTGGGGGACACGCCCCCTCCTAGTGCAAAGCCCGCCCACTAGTGCAAGGTCCACCCCCTTCCTGGGTGGGAGGTGTTGGGTGCCACGCTGGGTGCTGGGTGTGACCATGTCAGGCGTGGGACACAGCATGGGGTGTGACCCATCAGGTTTGGGACACTGTGGGTGCTGGGTGTCACCCATGGGACCTTGTGAGGGGTGGGACCTGGCAGGCGTGGGACTCATGGCAGGTTGTGATCTGTTGGATTTGGGACGCTGTGGGTGCTGGGTGTCACCCGTGGGACCTATGACAGCCCGGGCAGACACAGGGGGACCGTGCCCCCTGCCCACACTGCACCCCTGCACCTCCCCTCTCTCCCCGGCCAGGCTCCAAGACCCCCTTCCACTCCTTCCTGGGCATCGCGCAGCAGCACGGCACCCACAACGGGGTGAGTGCCCAGGGCGGGAGGGGTCCCCCCAGGGGCTGGGGTGCACCCCCCAGTTGTGGGGGGCCCTGGGGGCAGGGCTGAGCGGTGCTGGTGCCGCCGCAGGCACCCGTGCTGCAGGCTGCCAGCCCCACCAACCCCACCGCCATCACCCCCGAGGAGTACTTCGACCCCCACTTCGACCTGGAGACCCGCAACATCGGGCGCCCCATCGAGATGTCCAGCAAGGTGCAGAGGTGAGGCCACCACCCCGGGGTAACGCGGTCCCAGGGACGTGGGACATCAGCAGGGAACCAACAGCGACATGGGACCGGGGTGTCAGGACCCACAGGGGTGGTGATGTGGTCCTCTGGGATGTGGAACCAGGGTGTCAGGACCCACAGGGGTGGTGACGGGGTCCCAGGGGATGTGCCACTGGGTGTCAGGCCCACAGGAGCGGTGATGGGGTCCCAGGGGATGTGGCACTGGGTGTCAGGCCCACAGGAGCGGTGATGGGGTCCCAGGGGATGTGGCACTGGGTGTCAGGCCCACAGGAGCGGTGATGGGGTCCCAGGGGATGTGCCACTGGGTGTCAGGACCCACAGGGGTTGGTGATGGGGTCCCAGGGGTCGTGGCACTGGGGGGGTTCCTGTGCCCACGCCGGTGCCTGGGCAGGTTCAAGGCAACGCTGTGGCTGTGCGAGCAGCACCCGCTGTCGCTGGCGGAGCAGGTGACACCCATCATCGACCTCATGGCCATCTCCAATGCCCACTTCGCCAAGCTGCGTGACTTCATCACCCTCAAGCTGCCTCCCGGCTTCCCTGTCAAGATCGGTGAGGGCGGGGCTGGTTGGGCGGGGCAGGGGTGGGACCTATCCCGGGGCAGGGCCACTGACCCCTGTACCCCCAGAGATCCCCCTCTTCCACGTGCTCAACGCCCGCATCACCTTCAGCAACCTCTGCGGGTGCGACCAGCCTCTGGGCTCCGTGCGGGTGTGCACCCCCACCCAGCCCCCCGGCACCCAGCCCCCAGGCCCCAGAGGTGAGGCTGGGGGACGCAGAGGGTCTTTGGGGGCGCAGGTGGCTGGGGGACTGCGGTGGGATGGGGGGTGCCCTGGGAGTGGGGGTCTCCGGGTGGGTAGGGGACATCCCAGGGCTGCTGTCTGTGGGTGCAGGGTTCTGGGTGGAATCCGTGGGTATAGGGCGCTTCCAGGTCCCTGGGTGGGGGGTGCTGGGTACCATAGGGTGATGGGTGCTGCAGGGTGCCAGGGCCAGGGGGGTGTCAGGGCCCTCCGTGGACACAGGGTGGTGCTCAGTGGCACGGGGTACCCACGGCCGCAGGGTGCCATGGGTGTGGGGTGCCGTGGGGTGCTCACAGCACCCCCGGCGGTGCGGCAGGCTGGCCCTTCCCCTGCGAGGTGGAGGCGGGGGTGTTCGAGGTGCCGGCGGGGTACACGGTGCTGGGCGCGGGGCGCAGCGAGCCCCTGCGGGACGAGGACGACGACCTGCTGCAGTTCGCCATCCAGCAGAGCCTGCTCGACGCTGGCACCGAGACCGACCAGGTGCGACCACGCCCCCCGGTTAACCCCACCCACTCCGTGGATCAGGTCACGCCCCCCGCGGCCTGCCACGCCTCCCTGCACAGGCCACGCCCCTCAGCCCCGCCCCACCCCGCAGGTGACCATTTGGGAGGCGCTGACCAACACCCGCCCGGGTGAAGACCCGCCCCCCTATGACGAGGACCTCCAGCTGGAGCGGTGAGGCCCCGCCCACATGGGGCATGAGCCTGCCCCGCCCATCCTCATCTGGTGGGGTGGGCGGGGCCAAGGTGGGAGTGGCAACACCTTAAGGCGTGTTGGGGCGGGGCAGAGGGGAGGTGCTGAGAGGCCCTGGGGTGTGGCCCGGAGGGGAGGTGCTTCCCACTCCCTGGAGGGTGTGGCAAACATGGGTGGGGCTAACTGAAAGTGTGGGTGTGGTTAGCAGATGGGTGGGGCACGTGGAGAGGGGTGCGGTTCTCCACGGCAGGGTGGAGCCATGATGTGGGCGCAGCCACCTGGGGCGCGGCATGGGTGGGGCGCGGCATGGGTGGGGCGCTGTGGGCGTGGTCTCCGTGAGGGGGGCGTGGCCACAGCCCCTCTCCTCGCAGGGCCCTGCAGGAGAGCATGCTGCTGCAGGCCGGGCCCAGCGCCGACCCCCCGGCGGCCAGGAGTCCCCCCGGGGCGGGCGGGGGCAGCCCCCCGGCACCCCCCGGCTACGGCAGCTTCGCGGAGCAGCTGCGGCTGGCCATGGCGCTCTCGGAGCGGGAGCAGGAGGAGCGGGAACGGCGTCGACGCGAGGAAGACGAGGAGCTCCAGCGTATCCTGCGCCTCTCCCTCACCGACAAGTAGCAAGCAGGGCGCTTCGCACGGGGACAGGGACGTCCCACGCGGGGGACACCCCACGCAGGGACACCCCACGCAGGGACACCCCACGCAGGGACAGGGACATCCCTCGCACGGGGACCGCCAGGCACGGCCTCACACAGGGACAGCCCGGCGTGGGCACCGTCCCGCACCGGGACACCCCAACTCAGGCACAGCCCTGCCTGGGGACCGGGCGGTGCCGGGGTGACACCCCCATGCCAGGGACCCCTTGTGATGTGGGCACAGCCCCCGCACGGGGGGATTTGATCCAGGGATCCTCCTACCCCCAGGTCCCCCAATCCAGGGATACCCTCCTGCCAGGCTCAAACCTCAGGCAAGGGACCCTGATCTGGGAACCCCCCACCCCAGGGACCCCCCTACCCCCAGGACCCCCACCTTACATACACCCTCCCCCTTCCCCTTCGGTGTTGTACGTTGACCCCCACGGGGGGCAGGACAGACCCGGGGGTCCCCATGGGATGGGGCCAACCCCTGTTTAAAGGCACCCCAACTCTGGGGGCCGCGGGGACCCCCAGGCCTTGTCCCTCGGTGGCAGTGGGGGGGGCCGAGGGGCCCTAGATGTATGTACATATACATATACATATATATATATATATACACCGATGTGTCAGAGTGTGCCTGGCAGGGCCATGGGTGACACGGTCCAGGGGGCGGAGCCTGGGGGAAGGGGCGGATCCAGCAGGAAGGGTGGGGACCAGGTGAAGGGGCGGGGCCAGCAAGCATGTGGGTGGCACCGATGGTGTCCCAGGGGGTCTTCCTCCCCTCCGACCCCCCCTAAATCTGGCCCTGTACCCCCATTCCCTGCCCCAGGCTTAATCAGGTTATACTTCTCAGGGAGCCCCCCGCCCAGGGAGGGGGTGCTTAGATGGGGACCCACGGGGTGACAAGGGGCTTGGGGAGGGGGGTCCCAGGGCAAAGGGGGGCTGGGCTGGGCTGCGGTGCCCCGCTCCCGGGGTGGGGGTGAGGGTTGGTGGGCACAGTGGTGGGGGGTCGGGGTGGGGTGGCACCTGCGGGGACACGGCCGAGGGACCCGGATCAGTGCCGGGGCGAGGGGCTCCGGGGAGGGGGGGGCGGGTCCCAGGAGCTGGGGACTTTGGGGGGGGGGGGGGGGCCTCCTGGGGGGTCCCGGAGAGTGCTGCCGGGGGGGGGGGGGGTTCGGGGGGGAGGGTCCCGGGGAGGGGTCCTGGGGGTGCTCCCGGGGTGGGGGGTCCGGGGGCTCCCAGGCCGGTGGTGCCGGAGTGGGGGGGGGGGGTCGCGTCCCGCTGCAAGCCGGGCCGGGCCGTGGCGTGCCCCGGGGCCGGGCCGTACCCGTACCCGTGCCCGGGCGGGGCAGCGGCGGCGGCGGCGCTTCCTGGTGCGGGGCGGGCGCGGAGGGGGGGCGGGCGGTGCGGCGGGGCATGGCGCTGGTCACCGTGCGGCGGGCGGCGGGCTCCGCCGGGGGCCCCGCGGTGAGTGCGGGATGGGGACGGGACCGCGGCCGGCTCGGGACACCCCGGTGGCGGCCGTTCCTTAGGGCCGTCCCGGGACCCCCCGGGCACCCCCAGGGGACCGGAGGCGGGGGCGGGGGCGGGCGGGCGCTCCCGGCTCGCCCGGGCGCTCCGGTTAGGAAGCGTGGCTGTCCCGGGGGACTCCCAGTAACCTCCCACTGGGAGCCCAGTTGCCCCTGGCACACGTTGGGGTCTCCTCTGCTCCCGGCTGGGGGTTGCCCTTAGTTGGGGAGGGGACGGGGGAGGGCGGTTGTGACCAGTTGCTCCCACTCTCACCAGTGGTCCCAGTGCTTTCGCTGGTCCAGTGGCTCCCAGTGCCTCCCCAGCCCCGCCCCGCCCCCCCCCCGCCTCCAGTAACCACTGGGCCTTATCGGGGTGCACAGCCCAGGGCCTCCCTGTGGGCACTTCCCCCCTGGGCAGCACCCAGCCGGGAGGGGGGATGGGGGGGCATGGGGACAGCACCCACTGGCATCCCAGGGCAGACCCCCAGGGATCTCCCTCCCCAGTGGGAACCCTCCCAGGGCACCCTCACTCCCCCACGGGGCCCTGTCAATGCCCCATGCTGCTGGGGTGGGGGTGGTGGGGTTGGCAGGGTGTCCCTGGCCCACGTGCCCAGGCAGGATGTGCTGGGGGTGCTTGCTGGGCCCCCCGGGCATGGTCCGAACCCCGGGGTCATGCTCCCCTGGGGGCACTGCCCCCCACCTCCCCATGCTTTGCAGGAGGAAGATGCGCCCAGGCGCAGCCGGCTGCAGCGGCGGTGAGAAGGGGCTCCGAAGCCACGGGATGGGGGACACGGGTCACCGGGGTGGGGACGGGACACAGCTGCACCCTGAGGAGCGTCTCCATCCCCTGTGGTGCCCCAGCCCCCCACGTTCTCCCCCCTCGAGGGAGCCCTCTTGGGGGACCCCAGCCACGAGGGCTGGGTCCTGCTGCGGGCTGGGCCCCACATCCCACTCAGGGCCCTCCTGCCCCCCAGGCAGAGCTTCGTCATGGTCAAGGGGGCCGCCCTGCTGCTGCCCGCAGAGGAGCCACTGGTGGCCGAGCCCCCCCCAGCTGCACCCCCCGGCCAGGCCCCAGGGCGGCAGGAGCAGCACCTGCAACTCATGATGCAGCTGCTGCGTCCCCAGGATGCCATCCGGCTGGTAGGGCACGGCCACCCCCAGGGACAGGGACGGGATGGCAGCAGGGACAGGGATGGGATGGGATGGGATGGGATGGGATGGGATGGGATGGGATGGGATGGGATGGGATGGGATGGGATGGGATAGCAGCAGGGACAGGGATGGGATGGGGATGGTGGCAGGGACAGGGATGGGGACAGTGACAGGATGGAGGTGAGACAGGGACAACAAGAGAAGTGGAATGGGATGGGGATGGGACAGGATGGGGATGGGGACAGGGATGGGGACAGGATGGATATGGGAATGGGATTTGGATGGGGAAGGGATGGGATGGGACAGGATGGGGCTGGGGACAGGGCTGGGGACAGGATGGGGATGGGAATGGGATAGGTTGGGATGGGGACAGGATGGGGACAGGGCGGGATGGGGACGGGATGGGAATGGGATACAGTGTGCTTGATACTCCTCCCTGGGCACTGGGGACACTGGGGAGCAGATCCCACCGTGCTGCCCCTGGGGGTGCAGGGGGCATCTCTCATGGCCCCCCACCCACCCCCAGGCAGTGCGGCTGGAGTCGGCGCGGCCGCAGCGGGTGCGGTACCTGCTGGTGGTGCGGCCTGAGGAGGCGGGAGCCGAGGGGCAGACGGCGCTGCTGGGCGTGGACTTTGCCCACGAGGGGTGAGTGGGGTGAAGGAGGGGGGTATTGGGGGTGGTGGCTGCACCCCCTGACCTCTGCCTGTCCCAGGGCCACCTGCTGCACCCTGGGCATGGTGCTGCCCCTCTGGAGTGACACCCAGGTCTTCCTGGATGGCGATGGGTAAGGGGTAGGCAGGGCTTCTGGAAGGGGAGGGGCTTATAAGGGTGGGGCTCACACAATTAGGTGGAGCCTGTGGGGAGGGACGGGGCTGAAGTGCCCACCCTGATCCATGTGTCTCCCTGCGGTGCCCAGGGGGTTCAGCGTGACATCTGGGGGACAGACCCGCATCTTCAAGCCCATCTCCGTGCAGACCATGTGGTGAGCGAGTCCTGGGTGTGTCAGCGGGGACGTGAGCACCACTGTGGGCACGGGCACAGGGGGTGTGGGCACTGCTGTGGGCACGGGGGCTGTGGGTACCACCATGGGCGCAAGCATGTGGGATGTGGGCACAGGGGACACGGGTACCACCGTGGGGACAGACACGGGGGAAGTGGGCACTGATGTGGGCATGGGGGATGTGGGTGCCACTGTGGACACAGGGGATGTGGGTGCTACCGTGGGCATGGGGGATGTGGGTGGTGCCGTGGGCACAGGCGCAGGGGATGTGGGCACTGCTGTGGGCACGAGAGGTGCGGGCACCACACTGGCCACAGCCAGGACACAGACATACGGGCACCACCACGGGCACAGTCATGGGAACTGGGGGGTGTGGGGAGGGTTTGGGCACGGCCACGGGCCACCCAGCTGTTCCCACATGGGAGAGGGGAGGTTGCACCCACATGCTGCGGGGACCCAAACCGGGGGTGGGGATGGGGTGACACCGGGTGCCTAGGGGTGCCCTGGCCATGGTGGCGGCGGGGAGGACGCGCGGGCGGTGCTGGGCCGCTGCGGCCGTGGCAGGTGGTGTGTGGCAGGGCCGTGCTGCAGGAGCTGCACCGCGCCTGCGAGGAGGCGTCCCGCGGCGGGCACATCCCCGGGGGCCCGGCGCTGGCCTGGGCCCGCGGCTACGGGGCGGCGCTGACCTCGGAGCAGAGCTGCCTCAACGAGTGGCTTGCCATGGCTGACCTCGAGTCCGTGCGCCCCTCCTCGCCCTCGCCCCTCCGGTATGCCCCACCCCCCCGCCCCACCCCGCAGCCTGCTGGCCAATCAGCACTGCTCCTGGGCTGTGGGAGCCTCAGGGTGGGGCAGGGGGCGGGGCCTGTGGTAAAGGGGAGGGGCGTTTGGGTGGGGCTGTGAGGGTGGGGCTTGCACTGAGGGGTGGGGTCTGCATTCAGGGTGTGGCTAATGGAGGGGCGGGGATTATCTGGTTAAGGGGTGGAGCTTCCAATTTGGGGAAGGGCATGGGGAGGCAGGGCTTGTGTGGGGGAGGAGCTTGTGAGCAGGAAGGCGGGGCCTGGGCAGGGCAGAGCCCGGGCAGGGCAGGTGGGCGGTGCCAGTGACACGGCGACGCGGATGCCAGGCCGGCGGCACCGGAGCTGTCGGAGCAGGCGGTGCGGGTGCTGCTGCGGGACGTGATGGCCAGCGCTGACCTGGAGAGCGTCACCTCCAAGGAGGTGGGTGCCACCAGGCAGGGGCTGCGGGTGGGCCGAGCGCCCGGCTCGTGGGCAGGGGCGGGCAGGCACCGGGACCTCCCTCACCCCGCGGCGGTGCCCAGGTGCGGGAGGAGCTGGAGCGGCGCACGGGGCACAGCCTGGCCCAGCACAAGGACTTCATTGACAACGAGATGCTGCTGGTGCTGGCGCAGATGGACCGTCCCTCCCGCGTCTTCCCACACCTCTACCTGGTGGGTGGCGGGGTGGGCGGGGTGGGCGGGGCTGTCCCCACCCCTCACCGCTGTCACCACGCAGGGCTCTGAGTGGAACGCGGCCAACCTGGAGGAGCTGCAGCAGAACCGGTGAGTGTGGAGTGATGTGGGGTCATCTGGGGTGTCACAGGGCCATCCTGGGGTGTCACAGTGGCGCAGGCACGAGGTCACCGTGAGATGGCCCGGTGGGGTGGGTATGGGGTTATCACGGGACACTGATGGGGCAGGCATGGGGTCATCGTGGGACACCCGGTGGGGTGGGCATGGAGCCTTTGTAGGGCACCCAGCAGGGTGGGCATGGGGTCATCATGGGACGCTCGGCCAGGTGGGTGCAGCAGGGCTGTGGCACCGCAGTGGGGTGGACGTGGGCACTGTGGGGCACTGGCAGGGTGGGCACGGTGGTGTGATGGGGCCAGCAGCGGGTGAGCGTGGGGCACCCCATAGAGCACGGGCAGAGCCCCAACCCTGCGTGCCGGCTGTGCCGTACCCCCTGCCCGCGGCAACGCAGGGTCACCCACATCCTGAACGTGGCACGGGAGATCGACAACTTCTTCCCGGCGCTGTTCACCTACATGAACGTGCGGGTATACGATGAGGAGACGGCCCAGCTCCTGCCCCATTGGAATGACACCTTCCTCTTCCTCTCCCGTGTCCGGTCAGTGGGGCCAGGACAGCCCCGGGGCACAGCGGGGGCCATCGGGGGCACACAAGGGGGGCCCAGGGTATGGGGGCACGGAGGGGCAGGGGCGGGAGCCAGGCGCAGGATGGGGACATGGGTGCGGGTAGCTGGGGAGGCAGGGGGGAATGGGGATGCATCTTGACAACTGAGGGTCATCAAGTGATCATCGGGTGCTGGGGGGGGCATCGGGGTGCTGGGGACGTGAGGAGCCCTGGGGACGGGATCCTTGGGGACACGGGGAGCCCTGGGGACGTGGGGAGCCCTGGGGACGGGATCCTTGGGGACACAGGGAGCCCTGGGGACGTGGGGAGCCCTGTGATGTGGGGTCCTTGGGGACAGTGGGGACATGGGAAGCCCTGGGGCGTGGGGTCCTTGGGGACATGGGGAACCCTGGGGACATGGGGAGCCCTGGGACGCTGAGGCACTGGGGACACTGGTAGCACTGGGGACCGGGGAGCCCTGGGGTGCAGGTTCCCTGGGGACAGCGGGTGGCTGGGGACGCCTGGGGAGCCCCAGGAGCTGGGTGGCAGCGCGGTGGGTGCCGCAGGGCCAGCGGGGGCCGGGCGCTGGTGCACTGCCGCATGGGGCTGAGCCGCTCGGCGGCCACGGTGCTGGCCTACGCCATGAAGGAGTTCGGGTGGCCCCTGGAGCGGGCGCTGCGGCACGTCCGGCACTGCCGCCCCGGCGTCCTGCCCAACCCCGGCTTCATGCGCCAGCTCGACTTCTACCAGGGCATCCTGCACGCCAGGTGGGCGGGGCAAGGGGCGGGGTGGGACACACCCTGTGGGTGGGGTGGGTGGGGCCTCGTGTGACCACACCCCCTTGGGCAGGGCAGGGTCTGCTTTGACAATGATCTCTTGGGTGGGGCGTGCCACACCCAACCTCTTGTCTGGGTGGGGCCTCCAATGGCCACACCCCTCGTGTGTGGGTGGAGCACGATGAGGTCATGCCCCTCTTGTGCAGGGTGGGTGGAGCTTCTATGGCCACACCCTGATGGGCAGGGTGGGCTTTGGTGGAGCCAGGCGCCACAGCCTTTGATGCTATGGCTGTGGAGGTGGGGCCTGTGGGAGCCCCACCCTGATTCGGAAAGGGCGTGGCTCTACATGTGGGGCATGGCAGGGCGGGGCCAGCCACTGATGGCAGGTGTGTGGCAGCCGGCACAGCAGCCTGTGGGAGCCCAAGGCGGCGGAGCAGGCGCCCCAGCACAAGGAGGGCCCAGAGGCTGCACCGGGAGATGAGGGTGGCCTGTCCCCAGTCCCTGCCCCGCAGACCCCTGAGGAGGCGGCTGGGATGGGGCTCCTGGGGGCCTCGCGGCGCCCCCGCATCTCCCTCTGTGCCGTCATGCGGAGCATCAGCCAGCTGGAGCCCCCCGAGCCCCCCGAGCTGCCAGGGGAGCCCCTTGCCGAGGAGGTAAGTGTTGGGCAGGGGTGGAGGAGGTCAGGGAGATCCTAGGGGGCTGTGGTGCTGGCTGAGCCCTCCTCCACACCTGTGTCCCCCCCCACAGGTGTTCACAGGGGTGCCGGAAGGTGCCCCCCCTGGGGCACGGCCCTCCTCCCGGCCCCGCCGTGTGGTGCGTCAGGCCAGCCTGGATGGTGGCCCCGCCCCTGACCACACCCCCGCGGACGACCATGCCCTACCAGCCACCTGTAGTGACCACACCTCCTGCCCTACCCTTGCCTCTGACCCCACCCCCTGTGCTGACCCTGCCCCCCATCACCCCTCCTCCCCGCCCCCTGCCCCCTAACCCAGGCAGGGGGGGATGGGGCAGAGCACCCCCTGCCACCATGGGAAGGGGCAGGGCCTAGGCCCACTGGAGGCCTGGCCAACGATCGGACACGCCCCCCCCACCTGCACTTTGGGGGGCAGAGGTGGCCCTGCCTCACCCCCCCCACACATGCACAGGCCCCACTGCCACCTCTCACTGCACCAGCACTGCCAATAAAGAGTGTAAACACCTTCCCGTGGCGTGGGTCCTGCCCCGGGGCAGTGGGGACATGCGTGGGGCCTCCTGCAAGGCCCTGGCCATCAGTAGGGACCAGAGTGAACACATGGGCTACAGGGCCACCCCACCCTATGAGCGGGCAGGGGGAGCTGGGTAACTTCTGCCCCCTGTGTGCGGGAAGGGGAAGCTCCGTGGCCTCCAGGACCCGGGGCGGCCCGGGGCGGGGGTACTGGCGCCCCGCTGCCCGTCCTGAACCCGCGTACCAGCACGACGCTCAGCCGCCATCTTGTGCGGCGGGGCGGCGGGGGCGGGGTGGTGCGCATGCGCCATGGGGCGGAGGCGGGAACTACAGCCCCCGGCGTGCTTTACGCGGTGGGCGGATGTTTGCGCATGCGTAATTGAGGGCTCTTTGCCTGGTTGCTATGGGAACCGGGCCTACCTCGGCGCCAGCGGCCTAGGCCGGGGCTGGGGGGCGCGGGGGGGCGGCGGAGGAGGAGCAGTGGAGCGGGGCAGACCCGGGCAGGGACAGCGACCTACGGCTGCATCATTCGCAGCCAAGGAGCCGGCCGTGGCAGCAACCGGGCCCCGGGGTCTGGGGGCAGTGCCGCCAGCCTCATCAGATGCCATCCCATGGCGGGGCAACACGCCACAGAGATGTTGAGGGGCTGGAGCATCTCCCGTGTGAGGAAAGGCTGGGAGACCTGAGGTTGTTCAGCCTGGAGAAGAGAAGGCTGAGGGGGATCTCATCAATGCTTATAAATATCTGAAGGGTGGGTGTCAGGAGGATGGGGCTGGACTCTTTTCAGTGGTGCCCAACGCCAGGCCAAGGGGCCACGGGCACAAGCTGGAACACGGGAGGTTCCACCTGAACATGAGGACAAACCCCTTCCCTGTGCGGGTGCCAGAGCAGGGGCACAGGCTGCCCAGGGAGGCTGTGGGGTCCCTTCCCTGGAGACATTCACCCCCCGCCTGGACGCGGCCCTGTGCCCCTGCTCTGGGGGTGCCTGCTCAAGCAGGAGAGCTTGGACAGGATGATCTCCAGAGGGCCCTGCCAGTCTGGGATTCTGTGATTCTGTGGCTCAGGACAGACGGGCGATATGGACCATTGGATGGAGTGAGGGGCCACAGTGCTGCCGTGGGCTGTGCAGGGCACCCTGCCAGTGTTTGTGGAGGTAACACAGACCCTGTTTCTTCTTGAAGCCTTTCCTCACTTTGCCATGGCTTGGGGTCTTCCCAATCAACACCCACACGCCTTTGGGTGGGTTTTACCATCTCCCTCTCCCCTCACTCCGCCACCCCAAGCAGCCTGGAAACCTCCCTCCATTCTCCCCACTGTGAACCTGGGTCCAGCACACTCTGTCCTGGCAGATTTTGTGACAGTTGCTGCCAGGAGGGCATCATCAGTGCCCCCTCTGCAGGCCCTCTCGCTGGCACATGCCCAAGGGCAGAGGGACTTGGCCGTGGTGTTAGCAGCCACCGGGTGCTACGGGATCGTGGCACGAAGCTGGACCCAGCGGCTTGGGGTAGAGAAAGCGGGGTGAAGTCTGAAGACACACACCACCCCCACTTGGAGGACCCCTCCACCAGCTGCCTCTCTCCTCCTGGCCCCAGGGCCCGGCTGGGCATGGGAGTCCACACTCTAAACGCCTCCGTCCTGTTCCCAAATCATGCTGTCCCCTCGCAAGTGGAAAGCATTCAAGGGCCTGAAGCTCCTACATCAGGACAAGATCCGGCTGAACGACGTGAGCTGGAGGGTACCTGTGGTGCGGGTGGGCCCAGTGCCGCGGGTGGGCCCCCCAGCCCATTCCACCTGCCCCCCAGTCTGGGACTCGGCCTGGGTTACTGCCAGGTCTGGCTCTCCACCGCTCGATTGCAGCCTTGGGATACAACTGATTCATTTTATTGATTAAGCAACAAATGTCTAGTGAGCTAATAAATTAAGTAATCAAAACCTAAATAATTAACAAACACATCCCATATTAATTTATGATTAAATGATTCTGCACACAGCAAAGCTACTAATTACAGCTCTTAATCTGATGAATCCCACTGGACTGCTGTTGAATGACAGCTCTGTCACCCTTCTATCCCCACCGCCTGGGAGGAAGGTCCCATTGAAGTGCCAGTGGCCATGGGGGGGCCACGCATGCCAGACCTGGCTCTGCAGGTCAGCGGCACCACAACCTGCAATCATCTGCACCCCTAATATCAAAAGATCCTCCCTGTACTGACCTTTACCTGATTTTATACCTTATTCTCCATTTTTTCCCATTTCTGGGCCATTTTTGCTACCTTTACACCTTCCTTTCTCCACCCAAACAGCCTGCTCCTAATTACTTTTTCTCCATGGATCCCAGTTTTCTCTCATCCCTCCCCAAATTCGATGTTTTTGCTGTTACTACCTAGCTAATCTCAGCTTTATATGGGACTCCCGGTGCAGTTACCTAGAAATGGGTGGCTTTGCTAGTGCCCACCCACCCCGTTTCTCCAGAGGCCTGGGGTGCCTTGGTGCCTGCCAGGGTGGCATGGTGCAGGCATGGGAGAGGAGAGCAGTGAATTCAGCCCTCTTCCCTTCCCCCCACAGATGCAGAAAAGAGAAGGAATCCCGCCTGCAACTTCACGTAGCTGCTGGAGGCCGGGGACAGGCAGGAGGGAGCACTGCAGTCCAGAGGTGAGCCCTTTCAACCCCCCAATCCTGCCCCCAAACCGTGGGGTGCTGTGGCATGTCACACCGTGGGACAAGGGAGCACCTCTCAGGGCTTGTGATCCACAGCAGTGTCGTGGGCGGGTGGCGGTGCCCACCGGACACTCGTGGTGATGTGTGTCCCTGTGCTGCAGGCAGGAACGATGGAGGGCAAGTACTGGAAGTGCCACAACCCGGCCGTCACCCACGAGTACCACAGGTGGAGGATGTGCTTGTGCACTCAGGTGAGGGCACACGTGGGCACAGGGACACCTGGAATCCCCTGCTGTCCCCCTCTCACCCCCACCCACAGTCCCAATACACACACACCCCCAAACCAACCCCACCAGGCATGCTCCAGCCAGCCTGGAGACAGCTTTGTCCCTGGTTCTCCAGCGCTGCTGGCCACCACCGCCCCTTCCCTCCCTCACGTGTTACCCCTGGGGTATGGGCAGCCCTGGTCAGGGAAGGGGAAGGCAGCACTGCCCACTCCGTGCCAGCTTTGTGGTCACCTGGACGGGCAGCAACTCACGTCATGGCTCCTCTTTGATTTTTCTCCAGGTGCAGAAGACATAGGACAAGCAGCAGCATTACCCTCTCAGGTACCAGCGCTGTGTCTACAGCTGTGCTTATTGTCCAAAGGGCTCCCCTCTCCCAGCTTGGCCAGTCCCATTGGTATTACTGGGAATTGTGGCAGCACCGGCTTCTGGATCTGGACTCCGCAGCCACCCTCACCCTTTCTGTGCCAGGCAGGGGGTGGTCGGTACCCGGCAGGGTCTGGTGACCCAGCGGTAAGGCAGAAGGCAGCTGCCTCATGGAGCTCAACTCCCTGCACGACCTGGAAAGGCTCTCGGACATGGCCACTACCATCTTCTACAGCCACAACCCCTGCCATGGTCCCTGAAGCTGTCTGTCTGTCTGCCCGCTGGGAGCCCAGGCAGCCTGGAGATCCCTGCCCTGGGTAGTGTCAGCCCCAGCCACCGGCTCTGCTAACACTGCCCCCATGAACCCTGCCTTCTGCCCCCTACCCGCAAAGCTGCTCTCCAAGAGCTACTGCGCAGCCACGAGCAGCAGCAGCACCGAGGGGCTTCACCCCCCACCCTGGGTACCCCACAGACAACAGGCGGCAGCCCCCCAACTTCACTCACACCAGCCTTTAATCTGCCCAGTGTTCCCAGGCTGCGGCATGGCTGCGGACAGGCCTGGGGGGGACAGTGAGCAGAGGCCCCCCTGCATCTCCTCCCTCCGGCGTGGGGCGCAGCGGCTCAGAGGGCATACTTGTGCCAGAGGCTGTGGGGCAGAGCAGGGTAGGTCAGGGTGTGCCCGGTGTTCCCCCAACCCTGGTTGTTGGTGGTGGGTTGCACCAACAGAGTGGGGGGGGCACCTGTGTACCCCCCCGCCTTGTCCCTACACCCACCTGTAGGTGACATCGGGGTTGTCCTGGTGCTCCAGGAGGGCGTCGCGTACGGGGCTTGGGGGGCTCAGCCCCAACGCCTGCGCCCGCTCCCACCGCTGCAGGCGGGTGATACCTGCGGGGGGACCCGGGTCAGCGGGACCGGGGGGCACCGGGGTGGTACCGAGGAGTACCGGAAGGACACCGGGGGGGTACAGGGCGGGTACCAGAGGGGTACCAAGAGGGGTACCGGGGGCTCTCACCGGTGCAGGGCCCGTACTCCCAAGCGAGGTCAAAGCGCCGCAGCATCTCCAGGAGGGCCGGGTCCGGTGGGGGCGGCGGGGTCTCCTCGGCGGGCGGGGGGTCCCGGGGCCGGGGTCGTGGCCAGCTCTTGACCTTGCCCTTGTCCCTGCCCGGGATTCGCCCCGCTTGCCGCCGCCGCCGCCGCGGGAAGGAATCGGTGATGCGCCGGGGCTGCTCCATGGCTCTGCGGGAGGGAACGGCTTGGGGCGGCGGCGGCGGCGGCCCCACTCCTCCCGCGGTTACCGGGAACTGGGCGTCCGCCCGCTCGCCCCGCCCCTGCCGCTCGCCGGGCGGAAGCGCTGGGGCCGGGCGGGGCCGGGCTGAGGGGGCCCGGCCGCTGCCACCCCCATCCCGGTGACCCCGGCGCTGTCACCCCTCCCGGCTGTCCCAGTTACCCCCAGGAGCTGTCACACACACCCCCCCGGTGGTCCCCATCACCCCCATAATTCGTGACTCGACCGGACTCACGCCACGCAGCCGGCACCCTCTGCACCGCACAACGCTCTGGCTCTGTGTGTGTGTGTGTCCCCAAAAAGCACAGCCAGTGACCCACAACGCTATGGTGGGTGTGTGTGTGTGTCCCAGCTGTGGTGACACCATCCCCGGGGTGACACACACACACACACGTGGCAGATGCCACCAGTGGAGATTTGCCTGAGGTTTTTCACCCCTCCCCGGGGAGGCTGAGAATAGCTCAGGGCAGGGCCGTGGTGCATGTCCAGGCACAGAGGGACAGGGTGACTCCCTGGGGGACACAGCTGCGTCCCTCAGCGGTGACACCAAGCCGGGTCACGGCTGTAACGGTTGATGCCAAGCCAGGTGCAAGAAAACTGGTGCTGGAGGTAGATAACAACCCTATAACAGCTATCAGAGAGTCCACACTCCTCTTTGGTTTCATTTTATTTTATCTTTGTGGCCCCAACAGCACAGGGACTTCCCCGCGCCGGGGCGGGGGGCCGAGGGGGTCAGGGTCAGTCCCTGCCCAGGCCGGGGTTGTGCAGGACGAAGCGGCAGAGCTCCGGCACTTGCCGGTGTCCCAGCTCTTCCTGCAACCGCTGCATGGGCCGGTTCCCCGTGGCCGTGTGCCCGAAGGTGGGAAAACCACGGGCCTGCGCCCGGCGAGCGGCGAGGGCCAGCACCGCTCGCATGTGGCCGTGCCGGCGGTGAGCCGGCAGGGTGTAGCTGTGGGTCCCCGTCCCGAAGGCATCGGTCAGGACCCAGCAGAGAGGCTGCCCAGCCCTGTCCTGCAGGCAGACGTTGGGGAAACGACCCAGCAGCTCCGCCAAGTACCGCCGGCTGCGATTGTTGCCGCCGTACGCCCATGTCTCGTTCAGTAGATCTACGTGCGCTGGGCTCAGCGAGCCCACCCGCACGTCGGGGTCCAGCCTGCGGCGAGGGTCGGCCGTCAGCGGGGAGGGGGGCTGGCAGGGGCTGCCAGCGCTGGCACCAGAGAGCAGGGGGGTGCTCACCGGGGCTCAGGCAGGGTGCTGGGGTTGGGGTGCAAGTAGGTGTAGTACTCGGAGACCTCCAGCTCGATGCCCTTGACCCCCGCAATGGCCTGTGACACCGTGGCCACCCCCTCCTGCAGCCCTGGGGATGGTGGCATCAGGGGGCCCTGCTCCCCCAGCACCCCCATTCCTTGCTTCCAGTCCCCCTCTTTCTGACCCCAGCACATGGGCTGTGTTCTCCCCAGTGTCCCCAGGGGCTCCCCACAACCCCAGTATCTATCCCCAGCACCCCAATTGTTGTGCTCAGTGCTCCCCAGCACCCCAATCCCTGCCCCCAGTATCCCCCAGCACCCCAATCCCTGCACCCAATGTGCCCACCACCCTAATTCCCACACCCAGTGCCCCCCAGCACCCCAATCCCGGCCCCCAGCACCCCAAGTCCAACCACAATGCACCCCAGTGACAGCACCCATCAAACCCCTACCCCCAGTGTCCCCCCAATGCCCCCCCAGCACACCAAGTCATGCCCCCTCCAATGCTCCCCAGTGCCCCCCAGCACCCCCAATTCCTTCCACCAGTACTTCCCAGTGCCTCCAGTTCCTTGCTCCCTTATCACCAATGGCTCTCCCCAGCATCCCACGCTCCTGGTACTCCCCAGTGCTGCCCAGCACCCGTCATTTCCATCCACAGCATGCATGCTCCCTGCCCCCAGTGCTCCCCAGTGCCTTCCCATTGCCCCCCAGGACCCCCCAGTTCCCAGGCCACCAAAGATGTGGAAGGCGGTGTCCCAGCGCAGGCAGCCGGGGGTCTCTAGCAGTGCCCGGTAGGCGCCCACGTCCCGGTAGAAAGCCGCATTCCTGTTTGTGTAGAAATCATCCACCGGCATCTGCGGGGCACCCATGAGTGCCCTGAGCCCACCCAGCACGTACCAGGGCACCGTGCCCACCCAGCGCCCCCCACCCCCACCCCACAACCCACATCCCCGCCGGCCACCTCTCTGCTGGGCCGTGCCAGCACAGCGCCAAAGTGGGGCCACGAGTCCACCACGACCTCGAACTCCCCTGGGTTCCCCCGGTTTATGTTCATCACGGCCCCGAGGACCTGCAGGCAAAGGGGTCAGAGATGGGGTAAGGGGGTTTGGGGGGCCACTGGGGGCCGAGGCGGCACATCCCGGGTGCACGCCACAGCAATCTGCCCTCACCAAATATGGTGCCCAGGCCCCATAGGGCTCGGTGGGGTGAAGGCAGAGGGGGCGGTGCCTAAGGCCAGGCTGCCCACAAGTGGGGGGGGCAAGTAGGAAGCATGGGATTGGCTCTATTGCACCGTGTCTGGGTTGAGATTGGCTGGGTCATAGAGGTCTGGAAGGGGATTGGCTGGGGCAGAGTCCACCTGGGCTGGGATTGGCGGTTGGGTGATGCCCAGGAGCAGGGCATGGACTTGGGACCCCTGGGGAGCGCGGGGACAGGGTGATACTGGGTTCCCTGTCACTGAGGGGGTGAGAGTAAGGGGGTGGCACCGGGGTGCCCATCACCGGGGGCAAGAGACGGGGGTGACAGTGGGGTGCCTGTCACTGGCAGGGGTGACAGAGGGGTCCCCATCATGGCACGGGGCAGGGGTGACAGTGGGGTCCCCATCACTGGCAGGGGTGACAGAGGGGTCCCCATCATGGCACGGGGCAGGGGTGACAGTGGGGTCCCCATCACTGGCAGGGGTGACAGAGGGGTCCCCATCATGGCACGGGGCAGGGGTGACAGCGGGGTCTCCGTCACCGGCAGGGCAAGGGGCAGGCTCCTCCTCAGGGCCTCCTCCAGGCGCTGCAGCTGGGCCGGGCACGTCAGGATCAGCATGGTTCTGCTGAGACACCCTACAATAACAGTGGGCCAGGAACCCCGGGTGGGGACCCCGTACCCAGACCCAGCCCCGGGTAGTCCCCAGCCCCTCCAGCACTCACCTCGCAGCAGTCCTGGGGCTGTGGGTCCCGGGTGGCCGTGGGGTGGGTGTCTGGAGCCTGTGGGGCAGGTGGTAGCACCAGCAGATCCCTGCTTCTGTGGGGCAGGCGGTGACACCGGTGGGTCCCAAGGCCACCAGTGGCTGTCACGGGCTGGCAAGTGCCCCCTGCCCGGGGGGGGGCAGCCCTGTACGGGGGCAGCGGGCAGGGTCCATCCTGCCGGGCATGGGGCCAGCCCTGGCCACCCTGCGGCCTCCTGGGGATGGGTGTTCAGCCAGAACACCCTGCCCCACAGCCACCAGTGCCCCACGGCCACTGGGATCCTCAGTGTCGCCGCCTGCCCCACGCCAGGGGGCCATGCTGATCCTGATGTGCCCTGGAGACCCCTCTGCATCCCACCCCGCAACCAGAGGTGCTGCTCTGGGTGCCTCCCACCCTGGTAGCACCCCACACACCACCGGGCCAGGGGCAGGTCACACTCAGATCCCCATTCCCCCCAGGCAGCCCAGGGACCCCAGGGCCTTCCAGACGTGGTGGTACAGGGGTCACATCCATGGGTGATGTGAGGGGTCCCCAAGCACATCCCTGGGTGGCATGGGGGTCCCCGAGCACAGCTCCACGTGACATGGGGGTCCCCGAGCACATCCCCAGATGATACAGTGTGTCCCCAAGCCCACCCTGGGTGCAGCAGCTCCCCCAACCCAGCCGGCAGGGAGGCACGCGTGGGTCCCCCCACCCCGTCGCTCCACCCTGGCCCACTGCAGGGTGCCACCAGGGCTGCGCCCGGTGCCCGTGTTGCCATCCCATGTCCCGCTGCTCAGCGCCACGTGGGGCTTTGGGGGAAATGCCCGCAGCCGGGGGCTGAGCCACACTGAGCTCAGAGTCTGGCGCAGCTACCCGTTCACTCTGGCCCCTACTGATGGTACCACTGGCTCCTTGGGCCCCCCGCCGTGTGGCGCGGGCGGGGCGGGGGTGCTGGAGAAAGGCTTTTATTCGTTCATACAAGAATAGATCTTCTGCAATAAATACCCCAATAAATAACATCTCCAATAAATAAACACTCATAGACGCACCGGGACAGCGGCCCTGGGGCCCCGCCTCCAGCCCCGCCCACCATGCCCCAGAGCCCCGCCCTCCCGGGGGAGGAGGGGCTGTGAGTTGCTAGGTAACCATGGGAGAGGTGGGGCTTGGGTGACGGGGCGGAGCCTGTTGTGGGAAGGAGGCGGGGCTTGCTGCACAGGCTGGTGAGCGGGGCTTATTGCCGTCCGGGGAGGGGGTGGAGCCTATTGCTCCTGGGGCGGGGCTTGCAGCTGGATGGGGCAGGGCTTATTCCTATGCTCTGGGGGATTGGTCCTTTCAGGGGTGGGCGGGGCTTGCACCCACTCTGGAGCCCCTGGGGGTGGGGCTTATTGCTGCAGTGGAGGTGGGGGGATGCTGCCCTCCCCAGCCCCACAGGTGTGGGGACTGTCCCGAGGCCAGGGCACACTGGTGGGGTGGGGACACCGCAGTGGCACTGGCTCCTTCCTCGAGGCACAGACGGTGGGGACACGAGGTGGCTCTGGTGGCACCTTGGGGGTCAGGACCCCCATTTCTGAAGGCACACTGGTGATGGAGGGGGGACATGGGTGGCTTTGGTGGCACTTTGGGGTCAGGACCCCTGTCCATTAAGGCACTATGATGATGGTGGGGCTGTGGGGTGGCTTTGGTGGCACTTGGGGACAGGACCCCATCCCTTAAGGCACAGTGTGGTGATGGTGGGGCTGTGGGGTGGCTGTGGTGGCACTTTGGGGTCAGAAGCCCCATCTTTCAAGGCACACTGGTGATGGAGACGGGTCATGGGTAGCTTTGGTGGCACTTTGGGTTGGAGGCTCCATCCCACAAGGCACAGCGAGGTGGCGGTGGGGGCATGTGGTGGCCCGTCGGGGTGAGAAGCCCCATCCCCATCCTAGCAAGGTGGGGGGGGAGGGGGCATCGGCGAGGGGGCCTAGAAGCCCCTTGCCTCCAAGCGCAGCGTGACCACGGCGGGCGGCACCTTCTTCTTGAGGCGGTTGAAGTCCTTGGCCGAGCGCCACAGCCAGGTCTGCAGCTCCTTCAGCAGCCAGAAATCATCCATCTTCTTGAGGAAGTCATTAGGGGCGACAGGGGTGCCGGGGGGCGCAGGGGGCCCGGCGGGGCCGACGGGCAGCGGGTAACCCAGGGAGGACATGACGCCGGCGATGCTGAGCACCAAACCTTGTAGGCTGGAGCAGAAGTGGCCGAGGCGATGGCGCAGCTCGGCGGTGCCCGCCTGCCCGTCCAGCGCCCGCAGGTAGCAGAGCAGACGGCTGTAGGCACGGTAGTTGGCGGCGAGGCGGGCATTGTCGGTCAACCCCCGCCACAGGTCCAAGTCCACCGTGGCGCTGGGCACCCGTTCGGCGCGCGCCAGCCGCGGCGGGTTGAAGTCGGGCTCATTGAAGGGGGGACCCAGGTAGTTCAGCTGCAAGGTGGAGGTGGGGGAGGGGGGCTGTCAGGCATCACAGGGGTGCCACGAGGGACGCTGAGGATGGGGTCAGGGTAGGGACTGTTCCCCTCGTCCCCGGTCTCTGTGTCTCCCTGCTACATCCCAAGTTTCCGTGCCCACCATGTCCCCAGTCGCCATGTCCCCCTCGTCCCAGGACTCCATGTCCCCTTGCCCATCACATCCCACTTCCCATCAGGTCCCCACTCTTCATGTCTCCCAGGTCCCAGTGCCCCCCAATGTCCCCAGTCTCCATGTCACCCCCATCCCAGGTCTCTGTGTCCCAGTGCACACCAGGTACCCCTGCTCATCATGTCCCCCTTCTCATCACGTCCCAGGTCTCCATGTCCCCTGCCTGCTACGCTCCCCAGGCTCCGTGTCCCCCCATCCCAGGTCTCAGTGTCCCCCAGACATGCCCACCACATCCCCTTCCCTTTCATGTGCCCGCTCTCGATGCCCACCATGTCCCCCTGCCCACATCCCCTAGCTGGACATGCCCACCATGTCCCAGGTGTCCCTGTCTCCCACACCACCACCTCCCCCACCCTCCACATCCCTCTCCCCATCGCACCCCCAGCCTCCGCATCCCCACAGCTCCACAGCAGACCTGGAGGCACCCATCAGTGGGGTCAAGCCCCCCACGCCCTGCACCCAACCCCTCGTCACGCCACGTGCCGGCACCGCTGGGGCTGAGCCGGCAGCACCGGGGTGGGGGGGCACGTCAGGGCAGAGACGGGGAACCTCCGTGTGAGGCGGTGCTGCCGGCGGGCAGGGAGAGGCCGATGCCTGCACCCCTGCCTGCACCCTGGGCCGAGGGCAGGGGCCTGGGAGCCGCCCTGCCCTCCGCCGATGAGACATTTCCTTGGCCCCCGGCGCGGGTGCGGACGGCTGGGAAGACCCACAGCCCCCGGGGAGGGCGGGCAGCACCGGCACCGCTGGCGCCGGGCAAGAGCATGTGATGGCAAACACGTCACCTGCAACTACAGGGCGTGCTACGGCACACGCGTGTCCGGGGAGTCACGGGCAGGGAGGCTCGGCGAGGCTGGGCCTTGTGTGTGCACAGGCACATGCGTGTGCAGGCATGCAGGCGTGCGTAGGAGCAGTGACTCACACGCATGCATGTATGTGCGGGCACACAGATGCACACGTATGCGCGGGCACACCGAAGCACAAGCCCACGCGTAGGTGCAGGCACACCAATGCACACGCACACACGTGTGCAGGCGCACATGCACTCCAACGCAGGCGTGGAGGTGCTGTCACGCGTGCGTGCAGCCACACTGACGCACGAGCACACGTGTGTGTGCAGGCGCGCTGATGCACACGCACCAAGGTGTGCAGGCACCTTGTGTACGCATGCGCGTACACGCAGGCGCACCGATGCACAAGCACACGTGCGCGTGCAGGCGTGCAGGCGTGCAGGCGCTGCAGTGCTCACACGTATGTGCAGGCATGCAGGTGTGCACCCACCCACGTGCACGCAGGCGCACTCCCACTCGTGTGCGCACCCGCTCCCTGCTGCTGCCCTGGCCACGCTGTGCGCAGGCAAGGGGGTCTCTGGCTGGTGGCATCAGGGCAGCCCCTCCCCATGTGGCACTGCCCCACATTGCCCACCCCACGTCCATGGATGACAAGGGGAACCCCCCACGGGGGGGGTGGGGTGCAGTGGCAGGTGGGCACAAGGACACTAGTGGGGTGTACCCATTCCGGGGAGCCCCAACGGGCTGGGGCATCGCCCAGGGGATACAGGCGTGGGGAAGATGGACAGGGCAACCCTCCTGGTGCCGTGGGGCAGGGCAGGGGGGCAGGCAGGGGTACGGTGCGGGTGAGCCCCTACTCACGTAGGTGCCGGCGAGGGTGCGGAGCTGGTGCTCCAGGTAGCGGGTCAGGTCGTAGGTCTTCTGGATGGACTGTCCGGCACCCAGCTCCTCCGTGCAGTTCAGGGCGGGCAGCGCCGGCAGGTTGCAGAGCGCGGCGCACAGGAAGGTGAAGATCCCCCAAGAGTCTCCTGCGGGGACACGGCACCTCAGGGAGGGGGCACAAGGTGTGTGGGGACACACACCCCCTCCCCCCGCCCTCCTCCCACCCCTGGGCGTGGGGTGACAGGGACAACCCAGCCGTGAGTGGGACCCCCGGCACCACAGGCTGCTCCGTCCTTCGGGGCGACCCGCCTGCAAGTGGGGAAACTGAGGCACGGAAAGGCTCTGCGTAGGGGCACCCACACCTGCAACAGCGCACCCGCCCCGGCACAGGGCAGCTCAGGCCAGGGCAGTACCGGGAGCCCGGAGCGATGGTGCCGGCACAGCCGGTGCACCGGGGACCCCTGCCTTCCCGCACTGACCCCTCCAGCACCACCGAGCCCGGGCTCCCCTCCGTGCGCTCCCGCCCCCGGGCTGCAGCAACAATCCTTTATATGGTCTGGAGCGAGCGCGGCTCGCGGCGCTCCCGCCGGGACGGCACGGCCTGGTTATATTTGGGCACGGCAACTCACCCACCATCAATGCCGGAGCGGGGTGGGCATCCCGCGGAGCTGCCGGCAGCCCCTGCCCCAGCAGGGACCCCCAGCCACCCCCACCAAGGGGCCTCTGGGGAATGGGGGGGGAGGGGGCCGGGGTCAGGGACCCCGAGGGGTGGCCGGGGCGTGGGGTGACCTTTGCTGAGGCTGCCGGAAACCGCCGGCCGGGTCCCCGTCATCGCCCCTGACGTCAGGGCGGCCTTAGAAGCTCCAGCCTCGTTAACCGGCGGTTCTGCAAAGGTCACGGCCCGCGGCCAGGATGCTCCCAGCCAACTGGCACCTCTCAGCACGCCGGAGCTGGGCTTCCCGGCAACGACTCCGCCAGAGGACCCACCGCCAGCACGGCTCATCACGGCTCGGCGGGGCTCCCGGCGTGGGCAGCCCCGGCGGCGGCCCCCCGGGGAGGCGAGACGGGTGGGAGCCCCGTGGTGCCCTCGCGCGTCACTGCTCCCCGTCATGAGCCGCCGGGAGGTTTGGAAACCCGGGAGCAGCCAAGCGCTGGTGACGCACGAGGGTCCTCGGGGACACCCCGGCTCCGGCTGTGCCAGCCCTGCCGCAGCGGGTACCCGGCTGCCCCTGCGCCTGCCAGCCCCCGTGGCAGGGAGACGCCTGACTCCCAGCTGCACGAGGGTGTGCAGCTCGCCTGTGGGTGTGCAACACACCGCTCGCGCCGGTGATGCAGCGCGTGGGTGCGCAACACGCCACTCACACCAGCGCTACGCCCCGTGGGCGTGCAACACATGGCTCATGCTGGTAACAACACCCTGCAGGCGTGAAACACTGTGCAGTTGTGCAGTGCATCACACAGGCACGCGAAAGGCCACGCGTGCGTCCGATGGACCTCGCAGGCGTGTGACGCCGCGCTGGTGTGCAACACAGTGTGCGACACGCTGTGCAGGTGAGCGACGCACCGTGCAGGTACGTGGTACACCGTATAGGTGGGCCGTACACCGTGCAGGAGTGTCATGTACCACGCAGGTGTGTGACACGCCGCGCACGCGTGGGATACACCACGCAAGCGTGTCGATGCACGCCACACCACGCGTGCACGCCACGCCACGCACGTGGTGCAACGCACCAGGCACGCACGACACACCGTGCGAGCGTGCGACACGCTGTGCACGCCGGTGACGCAGCACACCCGCGTGACACCGCGAAGGTGCGTGACACACGGCACACGCACACCGTGGGCTTTTCTCCGCTGGCGCCTCGCCATGCAGCCGTGCCCCGCGGCGGGCACGTGCAGCCGCTTGCCCGCGGCCAGGCCCCGGCACGCCGGTGCATCCCGGCGCGTGGAGCGTGCCGCTCTCCTGCCTTGCGTGCGTGCAGGCGTGCGTGGGACGGGCGGCGGGGGGGGGGGGGCCCCGCCACGGTGACTCACCCACCCCTGGGTGTTTGCTTTGGCCAAGCCCCGGCACCGCTGGGCTGGCCGGACCCTCGCCCGCCGCCGGCTCGAGTTTCCAGCGCGGGATTTACACCAGCCCTGGCCCTGACGCAGCCAAAGCAAACACAGCCGGGGGAGCCGGGCTGGGGGGCGCAGCAGGGCCGGGGCTGGGCAGGGAAGGGATGGGGATGGAGCCACTGGCAGCTCCCGGACAGGTGGCCGGCGTGGAGGAGCACGAGGATGAGGAGGAGGGAGGAAGGGGATGGGCCGTGGTGCATGGCTGAAGGCCAGGAGGTGGCGGGATGCACGGCCGTGGCGATGGCGCGACGGTCGCCATGACGCAGCGGCGGCACCGAAGTGACGGTGGCCGTGGCACAGCGGTGGCGGCGGCGCAGCGGTGATGGCGGCCATCGCACGGTGGTGGCGGTGGCCCAGCCGTGCCAGGTGCCCTGCGGAGCAGCCGCTCTCCCTCGCCCACACCGGTCGCAGCATCTCGGCGCCAGGCAGAAAATGTCTGGGCACCGGCACAGACAATGGCGGCGGCGACGGCCCGGCGGGGAGGAGGGAGGCGCGGGGCCGGCACAGCTGGATCCCGGTGACGTCGGAGAGGAAGAGCCCGAGGGTTTCAAAACCGGCCCTGGAGCCCCGCCAGGATGCTCCCAGCCCACGTAAGCAGCTCACGGCGTGGCTGCCCCAGGGTCACCCGCTCGGCCCCGGGGGCAGCTGGGGAGCCAGGGTGGCCGGGGGCATGGGACTGGGCAACCCCCCCCAGCTCCGTCAGGCAACCCTGGGGGACCCGCGCTGCCGATGCTGAGGGGCTGGGGTGGGTGCCAGGACACACCGGTGGTGCCACAGGCATCCCTCGCACACGTGGCGGCAGGGTTGCTGCTCGCCCGCTTTTGGTGGGATGCGCATGGAGCCATGGGCATGCCGGTGAGACCCCTGCCCTCCTGCAAGCCACCCACCCCCCCCCGGCGGCGCAGGCGGCCGGCGCTGGCCAGACCTCCCGGCGAGCAGCCGAGGCGGGAGCGCAGCCACAGTGCCGGGTGAGCTGTTCCCCGGGCATGCTGTGGGCAGAGCCGCCGAGGTCAGGAGTGACCACAAGCCGCCCCAGAGCCCGTTTTCCCGAAACCCTTGTGCAAAGCGGCGCCCAGGGCGGGGGCGGCAGCCGGGAAGGGGGGACCCTCACACCGGAGCCCCCGGGCAGCGCACAGAGCTGAGCCGGCCCCCAGCACCGCGGCGGGAGCTGCCGTATCTGATGGGCCGGTGTCCAGCAGCGAGCAGAGCCCCATCCCACCCAGCGGCCCCATCCCTGGCGCTCGTGTGAGAGCCCAGCCGGGGAGGTCCCGCTGTGGCCAGGCATGAACACAGACGGTATCGAGGACAAAGTAGCCCTGCCCGTGAGCACAGCAGGGAGCAGGCAACAGGCAGCGGCCACCTTCCCGGCTAGGGCTGCCCGCGACCCCGACCGGCAGCACTTAACCCTTCCCTGCGCACCATCACGGGGCGGTTTCGCAGCCCAAGGTGGTGGCCAGCCTCTGCCCACCACCCTGTGGGTCTTGGTGATGCTCAAAGGCACAAGGACAGACACCTCTGTTGTCCCCAGGCTGCTGGCACTTAACCCCGCTGTGACCGGGGAGGTGACGCTGTAGCATCAGGGAGGCGCCGCAGCAGCTCTGTGGAGCTGGCACTGTGGAGACGTGAGGTTGTTCATGCTCGCCATGTGCCCTGCACCTGGATGTCAGGGGTCCCCGAGCACTGGTGGGAAGGACACATGCGTCCTTGCTCCCCAACAGCAGCCATGCCACTGCAGTGGAGTCCCCATCCCATCCCATCCCATGGGATACCACCTGCCTGCTCCCAGCCCACACCTCCACCCCACCCCTCTCCCAGCTCCCCAGGAGCCACCAAAACCCATCAGCCCCTGCCTGCAGACCCTGCCTCGCCCCCGCCTGCAGCTCCTGGTGCCCACCATGTCCCCACCGGACCCCTCGTCCCTGCACGGCTCCCAGCGAGCGAAGCTGCCGTGCCGGCTGCCTGCGGGGCTGGGGAGTGGGTGGGTGCGTGGGGTGGGGGGGCACAGCCCTGCGCCCCCCCCCCCCACCCCGGCCGTGCCTGCACTCGCAGCGCTGAGTGTTTACATCCTGTCTCCTCCGTGTGTTTATAAATGCGGCCGCGCACGGGAGACTCCAGCGAGGCCGTAATTAGCTGGGCCTGGATTTCCCATCCGGCTCCAGCCAGCGGCACGATGGAAACACCCCCGCCGGCAAGGGGGGCGCAGGCCCCTAATCCCAACCAGACCCCGCCGTCCCGCACGCACAGCCAGCCCGGCACGGGCACAGCACCCACCGCCGCCAGCACCGGCTGGCGCCCATGAGCCACGCAAGGCACCCCGGCCGCCTTCCCACCCCTCCCGGTGCAGGTCACAGGGCCGCGCAGCCCCCCCCAGCACCGCCGGCTGCCCACCACCAGCCACCCTGGCACTGCTCTCGGGTGTTTCACTGGTGGGACAGCAGAGCCGAGTGCCAGAGCCAGGCTGTCCCCTCTTCAGTGGAGCGTAGGACCCTCGGTGCCAGCCCATGTGGCACTCCAGAGCCCTGCGCAGCACATCCCTCTCCATCCCCTGGCACCTCCGGACCCCTGCCATCGCTGGCATCTCCCACCCAGCAGCCACCACCATGCCCCAGGGACGCTGCCTGGCCATGGGTCCGTGGCTGGGGACAGCCGTGCCCTGATGCCTGAGGCAGCCCCACAGTCCCCAGCACCCTGGCCAAGCCCAGGACACCTCCGTCACCCACGGGCCATGTGCCACCCGGGGCCATGGCACTGCTGGACCGGCGGCTTGCTGCCACCCAGATGTCCCAGTGTGCTGGGGTGAGCGCATCCCCACGTGCCTGCCAGGGTGCTGGTGCTCGGCAGGCGGGCGAGGGACCATGGGTACCCTGTGCCGGGCAGCCGGGTGCCACCCCCCCCCCCCCGTGGCACAAGGGGTCAGGGGCTGCCCCGGCGGCCGGACAGGTAGGAGCGGGGCTGGGGTGGGGGGTGATTTATGGAGCTCCGTGCCACTTAGCAGGGCATAAATCTTCCCCCAGCCCGGCCCTGTAAGCAGAGCCCTCCGCATTTCCCTTCGGAGGCTGCTCGCGGGCTGCGCCTAATGCAGCCCAGATGTGCGCCGCCACCGTGCCCTCGCGCAGCCTGCTAAATAGGCTCGGGGACACCGGTGCTGCCGAGCGTCCCCGAGCCCTGCCAGGGCCGAAAGCTGGGCCGCCGATGGCCAGGGATGCCCAAAAACAGGGAGCAGGGTTGGGGTGGCTGGGATCTCGCCCCACAGCTCCTCCCGCCCTGCCAGGCTCGGCATCCCCTTCCCTGCCCATCCCGGCACCGGCTGACTGCAGGCCCCAGGTCCGGTGGTGCCACCGGCTCCCTGGTTACGTCCACCAGCCCCGGCGGCAAGCGGGAAGAGGGAGAGGAAGGGGCGAGGGGAGGGCGATGGAGCCGCTCGGGATCCCGGCCTCGCTTTTCCGGTTCCCCAACGCTCGCCCCGCTTTGCCCGTCCTGCGTCACGCCGGCACCGCGGGAGCTGGAGCCAAACCCAGCGCCGGCCTCGTGCTGCTCCGGCCCCGGTCCCACCGGGTGGGAGCCCGGGGAGCCTCGCGGCACCCACAGTTTGACCTTTTAAGGGTGTTTTCCAGCATTTTCCCCGTCCTTTCCAAGTGAGAAGCCCCCAATCCCAGCGTACTGCAGGGCCAGCCAGCCCCACAACCACGCCGGCTCTCCCAGGATCCCCGAGGCAGCCGCTTGGGCTGGGGGGAAACAAAACCATCCCGCAGCCGCAGCTGGAGCCCTGGGGACGGTTCCCTCTAGAGAGCGACATTTCCCTGGCACCCCAAAATCCCGCTGCCGTCTCCCAGAGGAATCTCGCCCGCTCCGGCAAAGGCGTCTTGAGGCAAGCCCCGAAATCCAGCCCCAGGCAGGAAAAATAACTCTTCCTGCCCCCCAAATCCCAGTGACTTTCATTTTCCTCCCCTCTGTCAGTCCTGGGGTTTAATTCTCCGTGCTCAGCGGCGGTTCCCTCCCTGGTAATCACAAACATGCATGGAAAAGAGGGAACGAGAGAAAGGGAAAAAAAAAAAAAAAAGACCCAGAGAGGGGAAAGTCTTAAATCAATCCCAAAGCCAGACAGACGTTTTAATCACATCAAATTAAAATCAGCAGTGGCTCGGAAAGGAAAAACCATGGCAGGCAGAGCGCAGGCAGCCCCCCGCCCCGGCCCCGGCCGGCAGCACCCGGCGGCTCGGTCTTACCTGAGAGCTCCCCAGCAACATTTAGCATAGTCGGGGTGCGGGGTGGGGCTGGGGGGGGACGGAAGGCGCAGGGGTGGGGGGGGGGAAGGCACAGAAGAGCCCAAAGCAGGGGCTTGGCTCTTGCTCCGCGCCCCGAGCGGCTGGCCGAGCCCGCCTGCTCGCCTCTGCCCTGGCTCGCTTGCTCGCTTGCGCTCGCTCAGGGGCTGGTTTTTTTTTCTTTTTTAGTTTTTTTTTTGTTCTTTTTTTTTTTTTTCCCTTCTCCCTATTTGTTTTGGTTTGTGTTTGCTTGGGTGTTAGGTGGAAAAAAAATAAAAAAAGCTGTCCGGGTTGGGTGGATGGGGGTTTTTTTTTTGGTTTTTTTTTTTTTTTTTGGTGTGTGAGTGTGTGCACGGTTCGCACCACGCTCCGGCTGCCTCGCTCGCCGCCTTTCCCCCTTCCACCTCCCTTGATTTGCTCTTTTGATTGGTGTCCAGGAATGCAAGAATAAAAAAAAAAAAAAAAAACTTTAAAAAAAAAAAAGAACCCGGCCCCGCGAGCTCGCATACACCCTCTCCAAGCTGCTGCCTCCCTTCTTTGCCTCTTTTTTTTTTTCAAAATTCAAGTGTTAAGCAGAACCAGGTTGCTTTCAAGAATGTATTTGATGCAATTGTACACAAGAGCGGGCTCCATTCATTCCCTCCCTCTCTCCCGGCCTTCTCCCCCCCCACCCCACACCACCCCAAACCTCTTCCCCCCCCCCGGCGCCAGCCCGGGGGTCCCGGACCTCTGCCCGGCGCCGGGGAGGGAAGGGAAGGGGGTCCCCGGGGTGCTGCTGGTGGGGCAGGAGGTGGGGGGGGGGGACACCCACCCTTTACACCCCCTTCCTTTCCTCCCCTCCCTCCCCCAAAAAGCTCTGGCTCCCGCACGGCTTTTGTTAGTGGCAGCGGCGGGACCGGTGCGGGACCGGTGCGGGGTCGGTGCGGGACCGGTGAGGAGAGGGATGGGGGGGGGGAGGATGTCTCCTACCTGCTCTCAGCTCCATGCGGGACACGCGCGGGGCCGGGCCGGTGGCTGCGTGGTTGGGGGTTCCCGGACAGGCAGGCAGCGGTCCCGCACACCGGCCCGGGACCGCGGCTCCCATTTGCCGGTCGGAGCCTTCTCGCCTCTTTCTCCTCCCGACGTGCAGAGCCGCCGCCGCCGCCGCACGCCGAGAGCCCGGTCCCCGGGGAGGGGATGGGGGGGTGCGGGGGGGGGGGGTCCGGGGAGGGGAGGGGGGGGGAAGCGGGGCGAGGTGCGGCGGAGCGGCTCCTCTCGCCGCCCCGGGGCGGGGGGGGGGGGGGTTGGGGGGGGGTGCCAGCCTGCCCCCCCTCCCCTCCGCCCCCCCCGGAGGGGAGAGGTGGAAGCGGGGAGGGGCGGGTGGAGGGCTGGGAGGGAGCAGAGCCGGGCGGGCAGCGAGGGACGGCCGGTGCGAGGCGGGTGGCGGGACGGACAGACAGACAGACATGCAGGCTGGCTTCGTTTCTCCTCCGGCACGGCCAGCCCCCTCCCCTTATACCGCTCGGTTGGCAAAGAGAGGGGGTCCCGCGGGGTCCCGGACCCCCCCCCCCCCCAACTCCCCCCGACACACACACACCGGCCCCGGTTCGGCTCCGGGAGGGGAGCGCGGGGACCCGCAGCGCCGCCGCCCCGCCGGGACGGCCCCGGGTGGCGGCAGGTGAGCGGCGGGGACACGGGGGGACACGGGGGGACACGGGTGGGGACACGAGGGGGAGCACGGAGGAGTGGTGGCCCATCGGGTCCCGGTGGGCTCCGGGTCCCAGTGGCAGCAGAACCGGAACCCACTCGGAACGGTGGCACCGGCTGCCGTGGCTCTGGTCCCACGGGCTGCCCCCGAGGTCCTGCTGCCCGCACCCCCTGCCCGCCACGGCCATGCGGGGATGGGGAGGGAGCCCGGTCCCGCACACGGACCCCCACCACACCTCCCTCCCACGGGGTGCGGGAGCCAGAGGCCACTTCCTTCCCAATTAACCTCCCCCGTTAGGACAAACCCCGACCCGGCACCCGTGGGGACCTCGGCAATGACTGTGGCCTCACACCCCACCCGTGGTGAGCGGGGCAGGTACCCGCGGCGAGGGCAGACCCCCCCCTCAAGAGCCAAGCGGGGTGTAAAACCCCTGCTGAGCCCCAAAATCCACCGCCACAAGGGGAGAGTGTGTGTGTGTGATCCAGCCCCCCCCCCCCATCCCTTCCTCTCACGACCCACATCCCCGAGTGGGTGCTGCGGCAGAGGCGAGCGGCGTTATCCCCACCGCAGGGGCTCTCTCGGAGGCGAGGGGAGCGTCCTTGCCTGTGCTGGCTCCCCCCGAATAATAATAAAAAAACCTTTGTTTAAAACAAAGGCGCTGGCCGGCCGGCGCAGCTCGGGAAGGGCCGGGAGGTAAAAGGCGGATTCGTTTCGACTCCAGCCCCGGGCCCTGGTCAGGTCTAAGCCCTCCCGGTTCCTTCGCTGGCAGCAATCGCGTCCTCCTGGCTTCCTCCGAGGCGCCGAGCAGCGGGGTGCCTGCTCGGAGCACGTCAAGACCAGCCTTTCCCCAAATCCAGGGGGACCCTCCGTGCCGAACCCACCCAGCCCCAGGTTCAGGGACCCCCCGTACTGGTAAACCACGCACCGACACAGGCGCTGCGGCGGTGCCAGGATGATTTATTGGTTTGGAGCCGCAGATTTGGTGTTAAATCCGTGAGGAAGCACCCAGCGCACGTGCTCTGGGGTGGTGGCGGCGGCTCTGGGTGCCCCGGTTAAGAAGGGGGTGGGGGGCGTCTCCGTGTGCCGCACCAGCCCCGGCGATGCCGCCGCTCGCTCGCTGCAGGGAAGGCGACGCGGTGAGCCCTGCAGAGCGGTGACGAGCCACGGAGACGAAAAGGCTCCCCAGCATTCGCTCGAGGGGGTGCTGCAGCCGCCGAGGGTGAGGTGGGGGCTGCGGGGGTGTCGGGACGGAGCTGCCCCAACTTTTGTGCCGGGAGAACCAGCGAGAGCGGCTCAGCGGAGGGAAGGTGCCTCGGCCCGGTTCCCCAGCAGCGTGCCGGAGCTGGGGGCGGGCGGGGGGGTCCCCACCTCCAACTCCTGCCCGCACGGCGTGGGGCCAGCCTCTCCACTCGGCTCCCCCAGCCGCGGTGCAGGGTATCTGGTTTCCCCCCTCGAGCAAACAGCCCCCGCCAGCAGCGTGGAGCAGTTGGGAAAAGCCGCCTTCACGTCCCTGGGGGGCTGGAGAGCGGCCGGGGCTGCGGGAGCGGCTGCCAGCCCCGGTGAGGCAGCGGTGGGGGGGGGGGGGGGGGGGCCGTGAAGTCCTGCCTGCCCGGGCGGCAGTGGGGCTGCCTGTTGCTGCCCTGTCCCCTCCCCAAAAAGCAGCCCTGAGGTCGGTTGTGGTGAGTTTTCCAGCTCCATGGCTGCATGGCTCACGCTGGGCCAACACCTGAGAGAAAAGAGGGAGAGGGGAGGAGGGTAACGCGGCCAGCGGACGTGGCACGAGCCCCCCGACCCAGCAGCGCCGTGGCAGCTCCCTCAGAGCCAACAGCCCAGTGGTGAGCACAAGACCCCCCCTCAACGCAGCTGCTGCCTTCCTCCCCAGCCACCTCCTGACTTCCCCAGCCCTCTCTCCTCTGCCGGAGCACCCTGTGCCCGGCGGTGGTGCTGAGATGGAGCCCCTGCCCCGGGACAGAGCGGGGCACAAGGCACAGGCAGGTCAAACCGCTGCAGAGCCACAGCCATCCATCCATCCTCCTCCTCCGCAGGTCCTGCCCGCTCGCCCAGCCGGCAACGGCCCCGCGTGGGTGAGGCCGTGCCCCCACCGGCCCTCGGGGACCACGTCACCGGCGGCAGCGCCGTTGGGCGGCTGACCTCACCTTCATCCCAGCCCGGGCGGCATGGGTCCCTCCGCCGGCGCCACCGCCGGCCCTGCCACCCACCGCTGACCTTTGCGGCCGGCAGCTCGCCACCCGCCCGTCACACGGCTGCGCCACGGCCCCCTGCCCACCCGCCCGCGGCCCCTTGTGCTCCCACCTGGCCCCTCTGCGGCCCCCAGCTCCACATCCAGCGCCGTCCGTGACATCCCAGGGCCACACTGGAGCCCTGGGCCCCTGGCAGAGGGAGGAGAGGGAGAAGAGTGGGGTGCTGATTGCCCCGAGTGCCAGGGCGGACTCAGAAAGCCCCACGCTGGGGAGGGTTTTAGCCCCCAGAACGCCTGCAGCCCCTCTGAGGTGCGGGCCAGGGCAGGCAGGGCACCGTCCCAGCTCCTTGGGGCACCCCTGGGGCGCAGCCAGGGGATGTGTCAGGGCACGGAGCAGACATTGGGCCTGGCGGTGGCAGGCGCCTGTCCCCTCCTGCCGGGCAGGGAGCAGGAGCCCAGCTGTGTCCGTCTGTCTCCCCCGCGCCGCTGGCTGGGCGAGGGCACTGCACCATGTGCTCGGGACGCTGTGCCGGGGAGGAAACCGCCGCTCACAGGGGAACGGGCAGCCGCCAGCGCTGGGAGACGGCCCCAAACCCACCCGGTGGGAGGGGGCACCTGGGGATGGCAGGGAAGGTGACAGGGATCCATCCCTGATGCCGAGGGTGTGCTGGGAGAGGCGGAGCAGGGGTGGGCTGAGCCTGGGGGTGCCAGAGCCCCCCGAGGCCTGCCAGGCTCCTGCCCCCGGCCCGTATCCAGCCTGGTCCCCAGTGCCTCGTCAGCGCGGCCAGGGGAAGAGGGAGGGGTGCTCGTGGCTTTGGCCACCGCGGAGGTGTGTGTGTCACGACCGCAGCCAGCTGCGTCCTATCCGCAGCCCCATAAAACGCCGAGCCCCGAGGCCAGAGCCCCTCCTGGGGACGCCGGCTCCAGAGGAGCCCGGCTGCTGTTCAAGAGCTGGAACGGACGCTCACACACAATCCTGTCCTCCTCCTCCTCCTCCTGGGAGGAAGAGGCCGGTAGCCAGTGCTCACCCCAGGGGCGGAGGGAGCCAGATCCAGTCAACCCCGGGGGGCCAGACCCCGAGCCCAGGCCAAGGCAGGCCTGGGAGTCCCCCGAGCCCCCCGCCCGCAGTCCGAGCCCAGCCACACACACGTGCCTTGGCCACAGAGCAGCCCCGCAAAAGGTCGAAAGTTTGCGTACCTGGAGAGGCTGCGCGGCCGAGGGGCAGCGCTGGGGCCAAAATCCTGCAGGCAGGGCATATGGAGAGGCAACAAGCGCCAGCAGCACACCTGAGACAGGAAAGAGGAGGAGGAGGAGAGACCATGGCTGCGTGCTGGAGGGCGGCAGCCATGGGGAAGGGGCTCTGTGCCCCCCTGCCCCGCCTCCCCCCTCGGGTGCCAGCCCCACGCTGCAGGCTGTGGGCCGGGGCCCCTCTGCTTGGGCTCGGCGGCCACCAAACCCAGGAGGAGCCGCTGATCCTGCTGCGGGCGGGAGCCGGCTGAAGGACCCTGCTGCGAGCGCTGAGTCAAGTTCCTCGCAGCCAGATCCCCCCCGGCCTCCCTTGAGGCCTCCCCAACCTGAGAACCAGTCGCTCCGGGCCAGCCGCCTGCGGGAGGAAAGCGATTTGCTGAGCTTGCCCAGCCTCCCCGGCGGGATCTCTTACCCTCTTTACCGCTTTCGTACCCTCGCCCGGCTCAGGCACGGCGCCGGCCTTCCAGGTACGAGCCTCCCGCTTTCCACCTTGCACAACCGGCGGCATTTGCGGGATGGAGAAACTGTTAACCGCCACCAACTGGGTACAGCGTCCCCATGAGCCCTCAGTCACCTCCCAGGGTTGGCAGAGGCCCGCGGCTACAGGGCTGGGATCCCCCCCCGGGGCCGGGATCCTGGGAGACCCTGGAACAAGGGCGGTTCCACCGGCTGCTGTAGGCCCTGGGACGGGCGCCTGCCTGGCTCCGATGGGGGCTGTGGCTCCTTCCCAGGCCCACAGGTGGGCACCGGGGGAGCACCGTGGGGCTGGTGGCAGCAGCTTGACGGAGAAGGGGGCGAGGGCGGCTGGGGGCCTGGCTGGCCGCACCCGCGGGGCACCGGGGGGTCAGGCCAGAGGCCTGCGTGGTGCAGTCTGGGGCTCCCGGGGGCAGCACAGGGCAGCCTGGGGACCCTCCCGGACAGGGGTGAGGCCTGACTAGGCCACAGGCAGGGTGTGGGCAACGGGGGGGAGCCCAGGGGAGGACCCGGGGGCCGGCGGGTGGCCGCAGGGCCCGGGGAAGGGAGGCCAGGTCGGGAACGGGACCGGAGAATGGGAACCGTGCGCTGCGGCGCACAGCCGCCGCTTGCCGTCGAGGCCCCATTGGCTAAACGGCACGTCACTCCAATCACCGGCGCCTTGCCGCCCAATAGGAAGCGGCGAAGGGGCGGGGGAGGGCGGGTCTTCCCGAGCGCCTCCGCCGCCACCGCCGAGCAACCGGAGCGCGGGGAGGGGCCGCCCCCCGGTCACGTGAGGCGAAGCCCGGCGCGTGAACGCCGTCAGACGGCCGCGCTGACCAATCGGCGGGCGGGGGAGGCGGGACGGCGTTGAGCTCCCGCCCAATGGGAAGGCGGCGAGGCGAGGGCGGTGCGGAAGCCGGGAAAAGGTGCTGGCGCGGCGCGGCGGTGAAGCGGGCGGAAGCACTGGCGGCTGCGGGGGAGGGGGCGGGCGAGACCACTCCGGGGGGCCGCTGGGGGGGGGGGGGCGGCCCCGCCGAGGCGCTCCGCAGGGCTAGAAGGGAGGCCGCCGCTGGGCGTAACCACCTGGTGGGGCGTGGTCTCGGGGGGGTTCTCTGAGTACGGGGGCGTGGCCTCGGGAGGGGGGCGTGGCCCCGGGTAAACAGGCGCGAAGCCTCCGCGTGGTCGCCTAGTCCCGGTTCCCGCGTCATGAAGTGCGTCGTCACTGGGGGCAACGTCAAAGGTGAGCGGAGCCGGGGGGGGGGTGTGTGTGTGCGGGGGGGGTGGGGGGGCACGGGGGTGCCCTGCCTCACCCCGTCCCCCACTCCTCACCCCCCAGTCCTTGGCCGAGCCGTGCACGCCCTGTCCCGCATCGGGGACGAGCTCTACCTGGAGCCCACCGAGAGCGGGGTACGGGGCACCGGGGCTGGGGGGGGGCGCTGGCAGCTGGGGGGGCACTGAGCCCCCCCTCCAACCCCACTTTGGGGAGGGCAGGCAGTGCCAGCACACTCTGTGTCTGTGTGTCCCCCCCCCGCCAGCTGTCCCTGCGCACCGTCAACTCCTCCCGCTCCGCCTTCGCCTCCTTCCTCTTCGCGCCCCTCTTCTTCCAGCTGTACGAGGCGGGCGGCGCCCCGCCTGACAGACAGCTCTTCCGATGCAAAGTCCACATGAAGGTGCAGCACCCACCGCCGCCACCCTGTCCCCGCACCCCCAAAGCTCCCCGGTGCTCCGGGGGTGCCGGGCAGGGTGACCGTCACTGTATCCGTCCCGTACCCGCAGACCTTCCTGGGCATCTTCCGCTCGTTGCCTTCGTTGGACAAGACGGTGTGGAAATGTCTCATCCTGCTCAAACCCCGGGCCAGCCGCTTGGTCGTGCAGCTCCACTGCAAGTACGGTGAGTGCCCATGGCGGGACAGGGTGGGATGGGGCACGTGGTGGAGTGGGGGGACACGCTGGCACTGCTGTCCTGCCCAGTCTGAGGCAGCGCCCTCCCCGCCAGGCGTCACCAAGACCCACAATCTGGCCTTCCACGAATGCGAGCAGCTACAGGCCGTCTTCGACACCCGCCGCTGCGCCAGCAGCCTCTGCGCCCCGGCACGGTGAGATGGGGGGGGACACACACACACGACACACAAATGGGTCTGCGGGTAGGGGTTGGGGTGACAGAGGGGACATGGGTGGCGCCGGGGTGGGCAGGGGGCTGCAGAGGGGGGATAAAGGGCGGGTGGAAGAAGGGAGCCTGGCTGGCTCTGCGGGACCTGGGTGGGGGGGGTTGGGGTGCTCAGCCCCTGGTGTGCCCCCTCCAATTCCATGTGCCCACAGGGTGCTGGCGGAGGCCGTGGTCCACTTCCCCCCGACGCTGGCTGAAGTGACGCTGGAGGCTGGCCCCGGGGGCAAGATCAGCCTCCGGAGCTACGTGGATGATGAGACAGGTGAGCGTAGTGGGGGTGGGGTACCCCTTTCCTGGCCTCCGGGTGCTGGCACAGCCCCCTGACCCACCTCCTCCTCGCCCTCAGAGCCGAGGAAGACAATGGTTACGGAGCTGTGGTTGGCTGAGGATGAGTTCCAGACGGTGGCTGTGACCCCGGGCTCCCACATCACCTTCTGCCTCAAGGAGTTTCGGGTGAGTCCCTGCCCAGCCCCCTGCCACTGCCCCAGGTCACCCCTCAGACCCCCTCATCCTCCTCCTCTTCATCCCCAGGGACTTCTGACCTTCGCTGAAGCCTCCAACCTGCCCCTCACCATCCACTACGATGTGCCTGGCAGGTAGGAGTGGGTGCCCTGGCCAGCCCTGCCACCAGCTGCTGGCCCTGCTGCCAGCTGCCCCCCCTCAGCCCCTCTGTGCCCCCAGGCCGGTGGTCTTCACCCTGGATGACACCGTGCTGGAGGCTCACCTGGTGCTGGCCACCCTCTTGGACCCCGAAAGCAGCTTGCAGCCCGCCCCGCCCAACGGGTAAGCAGTGCCCGTGTCAGCCCCAGGGTGGGTGCAGTCCCAGCTGCCTCTAGCTGCCATCAGTAGGGACCAGAGTGAACAGGTGAACAGTTGCCACCCATTCGCTCACTCCCCAACAGTGTGTCCCACCTGCCCGTCCCATCAGATGACTTTGGTGATGACCTTGAATCCTACATGATTGCTATGGAAACCAGTGCCTACGAGGAGGGCTCAGGGGTGCCCCCCAGCCCCACCTTCCCCCTGTGTACCCCACGTCCAGCTGAAAGCAACCCTGAGGAAGAGGAGGAGGAAGAGGAGGAGGAAGGAGCTGTGCCAGGGACACCACCTCACAAGAAGGTCTGGGATGGGCACAGGCATGCCTGGGGGTGGGGGGAGAGGCACAGCCCCCTCCTGACCTCCACCTCTCCCCCCTCCCCCCAGTTTCGCTCCCTGTTTTTTGGCTCAGTGCTGACGCCAGGCGGGCCCAGCCCGGCCCCCACCCAGGAGGTGCTGGCAGAGGACAGCGATGGTGAATACTGAGAGCCCTGGGGGCATGGAGCTGCCGGCACCCCACCGCTGCGTGACACCGGCCCCCCCCAACATCCACCCACCAGGACGAGCAGCACCCCAATCCAGCATCACCCTCAAACACAGGCACCCCCCATGACCCATTACAAGTTTATTCCCCAAAAAAAACCCCTCCTGCTCCCCCCACCCTCCACTGCCATCCCAGGGCTGGGCTCTGGGCTCCCCCCCGCCTCGCCCCAGCGGTCCCTGCCCTGGCGGGGGGGCGGCTGTATTTTGGTTCAGTGGAGCGTGGCGGGGGGGGGGCAGGATCTTACAAATAAAAAACAAGTCGAAAGAAAAGCGACCTGATGTTGAGGGCGGGGGGCTGGGCCCCAGCCGAGGGCGGGCGGGGGGCAGGGGTGGCTCGTGGCTCATTTCTTGGCTTTGGCAGAGTTGCGGGGAGGGGTGACGGGGCGTCCTGCGGGGTTCAGCCCGCTGAACTGCCCGTATTTGCCCTTGTTCTTGTCGGCCGGCTTCAAAATCTGGCGGGTGGAGGGGGGAAAGGGGTGAGTTGAGGGTCTGCACGCTGTGCCCCCCCTCCCCACTCTCCTCCTTGAGAACAAAGGCTCCCGCCAATTCTCTGTGCATCAGGGCCCCCCCTCTGTTCTCCCTGCTGGCCCCCCCAAGCCCTGCATTCACCACCCCCCACTCCCTGCAGGAATCAGGGCCCTCCTGCAGACCCTGCCCCCCCACCCGCCCGTGGGTGCCACAGGCCTACTCCCCCACCCAACTGGCAGTGCCCCCCCACCCACCTGAAATGAACACATCAGTGTTTCGTCCACGCTCATCATGGCGCCCGCGTTGTCAAACTCCCCGCAGTAGTTGGGCGCCGAGAAGAGGGTGACGAGCTGGCGCTTGGCGAAGAACTCGTAGCCGTCCTCCACCACCTGCGCGGGCATCAGAGCCAGCGCTGAGTAGGGGAATACTCACCCCCCCCCCCCCATAGTCCTGACAATCCCCCCACAACATCCCCCAAGGTCAAACATCCCCCTCTGGGGGTAAACACCTCCCCAGGACCCTCACCTGTGTGGACTCAGGCAGCCCCAAGAGCAAATATTTCCCTCAAGCGGCAAATATTAGGGGTAGAAACACCTGCCCCTGTACCCAACACCCACTGGAGACCCGAATCTCATCCCCCAGGGGTGCACCCACCCGCCCCCAGCAGTCGGGTGCCTGGAGGTACCTGGTGCGCCCGGCAGATGAGGTCCAGGTCGTGCTTGTGCAGGAACTTCGCCACAACCTCCGCCCCAAAGGTGAAGGAGACACCACGGTCGTTCTCACCCCAGCCCTGCACATCCTTGTCGGGGTCAGACCAGAGGAGGTCGCAGAGCAGGCCTTGATCCGGCACGTCCGTGGGGCGCATGATCCGCCGAATCTGCTCCATCGACTGCAGGTCAGGAGACAACCCTGCGGGGAGAGGGGGGCAGCGTCAGGCCCTGCCCCTTCAGCAACAGCCCCCATCCCCCTGGGGCACCCCAAAACACAGAACTCCTGTCCCCCTCTCCAGCCCCAAAGCCCCAGGCAGGGCCATGCCCACCTCCGTGGCAGCAGAAGATCTTCTCATCCACGATAGCGGCGATGGGCAAACAGTTGAAGCAGTCGGTGAATGTCTTCCAAAGCTTGATGTTGTATCGCCGTTTGCCTGCGAGGCAGTGGGTGTGGGTGCCTAGCACTGCCCCTCTGGGATATGGGGGCACATGGGGCTCCCCACGAGTCCCTGTGTGGGCTTGCACCCCCTGGGTGAAGCACGCAGAGCCACCCAGGGGCCCGCACGCCCCAGCAGAGCTCTGGCTGCATGGGGCTCACGCCATGGGCTGGCACTGTGTCGCTCAGGGGATGTCCTCAGGGCACACAGGGGTATGGGGCAGGCGTGGGGCACTCAATTCTGGGAGCACTGGGGTGGTACAGGTTGGTTGTGGGCACAGGGATGGCATGGGGGCGGCAGGGGGACATGGGGGCGGCAGGGGGACTCCCCTTGGCCACCACAGCTGTAGATGGGGTCAGTGCAGGACAGCACGGGGACAACACTGGATACAGGGTGCACGGGGGTGGCAGAGGGGTTGTGGGGGGACACAGCCCCAGCACTCACACTCATCATAAAAGCCATAGATGCGGTTGATGCTGGCACACTCGTGGTTGCCGCGCAGCAGGAAGAAGTTCTCGGGGTACTTGATCTTGTAAGCGAGCAGCAGGCAGATAGTCTCCAGCGACTGCTTGCCCCGGTCCACATAGTCACCCAGGAACAGGTAGTTGCTCTCCGGAGGGAAGCCCCCGTACTCAAAGAGCCGCAGCAGGTCGTAGTACTGCCCGTGGATGTCACCTGGAGGAGGGGGGCAGGGTGCACATGGGACCCCAGCTCCCCGCAGCCCAGCACCACCACCATGCAGCAGTTCCCAGTGCTGCCCATCCACGTCCCCAGGGAAGCACAGGGCTGCGCTGGGCCCAGCTGCACCCTGCGCCTGTCCCAGGGTGCCCAGCCAGTGCAGCACCCAGCCAACCCTCACCGCAGATCTTGAGGGGTGCCTCCAGCTCCAGAAGGATGGGCTGGCTGAGGAAGATCTCTCGCGACTTGAGGCAAAGCCCCCGGATCTCGTTCTCCGTCAGCTGCACGTTCTTCCCCGGCCGCGATCCTTGGACTGGCCCCATGGGAGAGAGGGGCGTCAGGGACCCCCCAGCACCCCATGTGCACCCCACCTGCTGGCACTGAGGGACAGGCATCGGGGCCACGACACACCCCATACCCACAGACTGGCAGGAGTGATGGGGATGAGGGATTTCTGTGGGGGGGAGGGTGTCCCCCAGGACGGGTGGGCACAGATCACCTCCCACCCCAGGGGACCCCTTTCCTGCCAGAGCTGGGGTTTGTGGCAGGGTCCCCCCATCCGTGAGGCCCCAAACCCTGCCCCAGTGCCTGCCAACCTGACACCAACACATCCCACACCCCCTAACACAGCCCCTCCCTGGCCTATCGAAAATCCGTCAGCCCCCTTGCCAGCCCCCCACCCCTATGAACCCCCGAACCCCACAGCCCCTCAAAACCCAGCCCCAAACTTCCCTGCTGCCTCCCAGCCCGATATCCAGACCTCATCCCCTCCACAACCCCCCAGTATCCAGCCCCCCAACACCCAGACCCAAGACCCCACCTCTCCCTGCCCCCAGCTGCCCCAGCCAGCCCCCCCCCCCACTCTACAGCCCCCCCCAACCCCAAAGGCTCAGCTCCGGGACTCCCCCCCCCCCACGGGAACACAAGCCCGTACCCCTCGGGGAGACATTGCTCAGCCCCCCAAACTGCCCCCAACCCCCCCATCCCGGGACCCCCCACCCCACCCTCGGGGGTTCAGGCAGTGCCGCGGCCTAACGGCGGGGGAAGGCCCAGGCCTGTCCGGTGGAGGCCCCGGCCCGCCTGGGGTGACCGGCTGCGGGGGGACCGGGGTTGTTAGGGGTGCCAGGGGCGGTGGGTGCCGAGGGGAGGGGGGTCCCCTCACCCTCCAGGAGGCGGCTGATGATGGAGTCGAGGTTGAGCTTCTCGGTGTCCGCCATGGCCGCCGGACGCTCCCGCCCCGCCTCCCCCGCCGGCCGCTCCCGCGGGGCCGGGCCGCAGCGCCCCCTGCCGGCCCGGAGGAATCAGCGCGGAAAAAGGGGGGGGGTGGTGTCCCTCCCCGTGGGGGCACCAGGGCGGGGGGACACTCCGCCCCTGGGCACCCCCGCCCCAGTCCCGCCATTGTGGGCACAGGGACGCTCCATCCCCGGCGTGGGTACACTGCAGGCACCCACGTCGGTGGCGCAGAGGCGTGGGGACGCCTGTGGCACGGAGACACCCGTGGTGGGGGACACGGGGGATCCCCCTCCGGTAGTCGCATCCCGGTCCTCGGGCACAGGGACAGCCTGGGGACAGGGTCGGGAGGAATGGGGGGGCAGCACAGTGTCGCAGGGACTGGGGTGTGACGGGGTGAGGGGGACACGGGGGACATGGGGGGACGTGGGGACTGGCAGAGCCATGGGGTTGCTCACCCCCACGGGGTGGGCGCAGACCCCACTGCCCCCCCATCCCCCCCTCCGCCTTGTGCCCGCTCCGGGACCATGGGGCCACCGTTGTGAGCAGCACCGGGTGGTTGCTGGGAGGCTGTTGCCATCCCGGTGTCCCCAGGGGCACCCCGAAGCCTGAGCTCCCGTGGGGAGCCTGGGCATGGCTTCGGTGGGACCCTGGGGCCGCAGGCATCATGCCTGTGCCCCTGCCTGCCACCCTGCCTGCTCCCCTGCCTGCACCCCTACTTGCGCCCATGCCTACAGCAGTCATTAATCAGTGGAGGGGGATGGACTGGCGCTGCCACTACCCACGCTGGGCCATGCCATGCCACATGTGCTGTGCCGTGCCACGCCGTGCTGCACAGGCCATGCGTGCCGTGCGCTGTGCCGAGCCATGCCCTGCCGTGCCACGCCGTTCCCTCCGACATGTCCTGCGTGCGGTGCCCTGAGTGCCATTCCTTGTGTGCCGTGCCATGCCGTGCCATCCCCTGTGCCATGCCATGCCATGCCGTGCCATTCCCTGTGTGCCAGTCCATGCCATGCTGTTCCTCCTGTGCCATGCCATGCCATGCCATCCCCTGTGCCATGCCATACCATGCCATGCCACGCATGCCACCTGCCCTGTGCCACGCCATTCCATGCCATGCCATGCCATTCCCTGTGTGCCATTCCATGCCATGCTGTTCCTCCCGTGCCATGCCATGCCATGCCATGCCATGCCATCCCCTGTGCCATGCCATGCCATACCATGCCATGCCATGCATGCCACCTTCCCTGTGCCACACCATTCCATGCCATGCCATGCTATGCCATGCCATGTGTGCCATCTCCCCCATGCCATGCCATTCCATGCCATGCCATGCCATGCCATTCCCTGTGTGCCATTCCATGCCATGCTGTTCCTCCTGTGCCATGCCATGCCATGCCATCCCCTGTGCCATGCCATCCCATGTCACGCCATGCATGCCACCTGCCCTGTGCCACGCCATTCCATGCCATGCCATGCCATTCCCTGTGTGCCATTCCATGCCATGCTGTTCCTCCCGTGCCATGCCATGCCATGCCATGCCATGCCATCCCCTGTGCCATGCCATACCATGCCATGCCATGCATGCCACCTGCCCTGTGCCACGCCATTCCATGCCATGCTATGCCATGCCATGTGTGCCTTCTCCCCCATGCCATGCCATGCCATTCCATGCCATGCCATGCCATGCCATGCCATTCCCTGTGTGCCATTCCATGCCATGCTGTTCCTCCTGTGCCATGCCATGCCATGCCATGCCATCCCCTGTGCCATGCCATACCATACCATGCCATGCATGCCACCTGCCCTGTGCCACGCCATTCCATGCCATGCCATGCTATGCCATGCCATGTGTGCCATCTCCCCCATGCCATGCCATTCCATGCCATGCCATGCCATGCCATTCCCTGTGTGCCATTCCATGCCATGCTGTTCCTCCCGTGCCATGCCATGCCATGCCATCTCCTGTGCCATGCCATGCCATGCCATGCCATCCCCTGTGCCATGCCATACCATGCCATGCCATGCATGCCACCTGCCCTGTGCCATGCCATTCCATGCCATGCCATGCTATGCCATGCCATGTGTGCCATCTCCCCCATGCCATTCCATGCCGTGCCGTGCCATCCCCCGTGCCGTGCCGTGCCGTGCGGTCGGGAATAGCTCCCCGGGGGGTGGGGCCGCCGCCCGGCCCCAGCCCTGACATTTCTGCACCGCGGTGTCAGTTTTACAGCCGGCCCCGGGTGACCCCGCCGGGCTGTCCCTGTCCCCGTCCCCGTCCCCGTCCCCGTCCCCGTCCCCGTCCCCGTCCCCGTCCCCGTCCCGTCCCCTGTTCCCGCGGTGGAACCCCGGCCCCGCCGCCCCCTTGACCCGCCACCCCCGTACCCCCACCCCGAGACTCCGCACCCCGAGTCCCCCACCGGCCCCTCCGGTTTCCCCCCCTCCCGGGGCCGCCCCGCCTCCCCCGCCCCCCCCCCCCCCCGGGGCCGCCCCGCCCGGGCAGGAGGCGCCGCCGGGACCGGAGCTGGCAGAGCCGCTCCGCGGGGTGCGACAGCACCGGACAGACCGACCGCCGGTGGGTGCTGCCGCGAGGGGGAGTGGGGGGGCCAGGGGGTGCGTGGGTGGGGGTGCTTTTGGGGGGGGAGGGGGATGCGTGTGCACGCACCGGGGGGTGCTGGTGCGGGGGGCGTGGGTGCGTGTGCGGGAGGGGTCCGGGTCAGGGGGTGCGTGTGCACACGCGTGTGTGGGTACTGGGACTGTTTGCGCACGCGTGTGCATGTGTAAATGCATGTCTGCATGTCTGCGTGTCTGTGTGCTTGTCTATGTGCGTGTGCACATATGTGCACATGTGCACGCCTGCAGGTGTGCATGTGTGTGCATGTGTGTGCATGTGCGTGGGTGCATGTCTGAGTGCATGCATGTGTATGTGCACACGTGCACATTTGTGTCTGGGTGCACGTGTGCGGGCACGTGCCTGCGTGTGATGTTTGCACATGTGTGTCCGCACGCCTGCATGTCTCCGCATGTGCATGTGTACGTGTGCGTGCATGTGTGTGTGCATCTGTGCTGTGTGCACGTGTGCGCGCATATGTGTGTGCCTGTGTGCGTGCAGCATGGCTGTGCAGGGCTGCGGGCGCTGTGCGCCCCATGGCCGTGGGGTGGTTGTGGCCGTGGGGTGTGTGCCGGTGCGGGTGTGTGGGCAGCGGCTGTGCCAGGTGTAGCCGGGTGGCTCTGGGTGGCAGGGCGTGGGTGGCAGGGCGTGGGTGGCAGGGCGTGGGGGCTCTGCGGCGTGGTGGCCATGCTGGTGGCTCTGTGCCTGCTGGTGACAGTGACAGTGACGCCGTGGGCAGCTGGACCTAAGCCGGGGGACGTGCGGCCTGGCAGCTCTGCATGCTGGGGAGAGGGGGGACGGGGGGGCTGTGTCCAGCCCTGCCAGCTCAGGGACAGGGACAGGGGGACGGGGACACCCCCCCACACTGAGCCACCACCCCAGGTCCCACTGCGGCACCGTGTCCCCGAGGCCTCCCTACTGTCCCTCGCTGTCTCAGGGGAGGGGGACAAGACCAGGGACAGAGGCCCAAGCCCAGCTCAGGGCGAGGGTGCCAGCGCCTGGCGCGAGGTGCCCGTGCCCCCCCCCGGCTGCGGAGGGGACAATGGGGCTCTGTGCCGCCCGCCGTGCCCGCCGCCTAATCCGGGGCACGGGGCCGGGGGCCGGGCACCCTGGGGTGGCGCGGGGGGGGTTTAAAGGCCAGAGCTGACTGGTGTCCCCTGTGCCAGGCGTCCCTGAGCCCTCGTCCCCTGCGTGCTTTCCGACCACGGCTCCCACCCCAAGGTACCTGAGGCTGGAGGGAGGGACACGGCTGTCCCAGCTTGGGGACTGCAGGGCCATCCCCCAGCCGGGAATGGAGGGGGCACAGGGTGAACCCCAGGCTGGGCAGGGGGCACAGACTCGCAGAAACCCCTGTGGCTGCCCTGTGTCTGGGTTTTGGTGGGTCATCATGGTGGTGGGCACTCACTGGTGGCCGGGGGACCGAGCCCCTAACCCTGTCACCAGGTCCCAGCCACCCCGTGGGGACACCCTCCCCGTGGCCCCTGGGGTCTGTGGGGCCCCATGGGGCTGTGGGAGGCTGGGTGGGTGGGCACCGCTCAGCTCCGTGTCTCAGTTTCCCTCTGCTGGGAAGTGGGGCACCCCTGTGAGCTGGGCAGGCAGGTCCCAGATGCGTGGGTCTGTGCCCCCAGGGCACCTTGGCACCCTGGGACAAGGGTTGTCCCCAGCTTTGCTGAGCTGGCATGGGATTATGCTAATCCCTGCTCGGGCTCAGCTGGAGCCACCGGGGTCACCAGGACTGGCACTGAGGGGTGCCCCAGGTGCTTGGCCCTGGTGGGTGCTGCAGAAGGGTTGCCCTGGGCACTGTGGGGCTGGGGAGGGGGCTCCCTGGTGCTGGGTAGGGGTGGCCGGGGCATGGAGGGTCCCCGAGGAACCCCACTGACTCTGTCTCCGTCTGTCTCTTGCAGCCCCTCCATCACCAGGATGGTGAGTGGCCACTGGGTCGGGGGATCTGGGTGGATATGGGTGCCCCAGCCCAGCAAGGCACAGCCCCGGTGAACCCCGGTGGTGCTGGGCACTGCCACAGGGAAGCGGGCGGCGTGGCACGCTGTGCCCACCCGCCGCGTGACCCCGTGGGGACAAGGGGACGCTTTGTCCAGGAGCTGGCGGCCCTGGTGGCTGGCACTGCCCCGCTGTCCCTCCCCGAGGTGGCAACTCTGTGCTCGGCACCCGCAGTCCCCCAGCACCCTGACACCCCCACACATGCGTGGGAAGCACCTCCCTGTGCCCCTCTGCCCTGTGCCAGCCCCTTACACCCATGGCTGCCCTGGGGCTGTCCCCTACCCCACAGCTGCCCTACGTCCCCTATGCCAAACACCCCCATGTCTGCCCCACGTCCCCCATGAGAGCACCCTACACCCATGCCCACCCAGTGTCTGCCCCAATGCCAGCCCCATGCCACCCCTTTAGCCTCATGCCAGCCCTGTGACAGCCCCGTGACAGCCCCGTGCCAGTCCCTTAGCCCCATGCCAGCCCCGTGCCAGCCCCGTGCCGGTCCCTTAGCCCCACGCCAGCCCCATGTCTGTCCCTTAGCCCAGTGCCAGCCCCATGCCAGACCTTTAGCCCCATGCCAGCCCCGTGCCAGTCCCGTGCCAGTCTCTTACCCCATGCCAGCTCCATGCCAGCCTCTTTGTCACATACTAGACCCATGCCTGTTCCTTAGCCCCATGCCAGTCCCATGCCAGCCCTTTAGCCCCATGCCAGCCCCATGTCTGTCCCTTAGCCCCATGCCAGCCCTGTGCCATCCCCGTGCCAGTCGCATCTCTGCCACCCGCAGCTCTCGGTGGACCAGGCGAGCGCAGAGCAGATGCCGAGCCCGAAGGACCAGGAGTGGGCTGGGCCAGAGGCGCTGTGCCCGGGCTGGCTGGAGGATGAGGCCCCTGATGGCGAGGTGCCCGAGGACAGCGGGGACCCCGACTGTGCCACCCATGCCTACGAGCTGCTCCAGAGTGCGCTGCGCCAGGAGGGGCTGCCCCACACGCTGGATCGCTCCACAGAGCCCCGCACGGGTGGGGAGGCACAGGGGAGGCTGGGACGGGGGGCTGGGACACGGTGGTGGCAGGGACAGGGATGGCAATGGGGACACGGTGCCAGGCTGGGGACATGGGGGTGGCAGGGACAGGGATGGCAATGGGGACACGGTGCCAGGCTGGGGACACAGGGGTGGCAGGGACAGGGGTGGCGATGGGGACATGGTGCCAGGCTGGGGACATGGGGGTGGCAGGGACGGGGGTGGCGATGGGGACACGGTGCCAGGCTGGGGACATGGGGGTGGCAGGGACGGGGATGGTGATGGGGACATGGTGCCAGGCTGGGGACATGGGGGTGGCAGGGATGGGGATGACCATGGGGACACGGTGCCAGGCTGGGGACCTGGGGGTGGCAGGGACGGGGATGGTGATGGGGACACGGTGCCAGGCTGGGGACATGGGGGTGGCAGGGACGGGGATGGCGATGGGGACACGGTGCCAGGCTGGGGACATGGGGGTGGCAGGGACGGGGATGGCGATGGGGACACGGTGCCAGGCTGGGGACATGGGGGTGGCAGGGATGGGAATGGCGATGGGGACACGGTGCCAGGCCGGGGGCACAGGGGTGGCAGGGATGGGGATGGCGATGGGGACACAGTGCCAGGCTGGGGGCACAGGGGTGGCAGGGGGTCCCAGCCAGGCTGGGGTGCCAGGGAACAGTAAGGCAATGGTGTCCCTGCCCTGGGGCTGTTAACCCTTGCCTTGCTGGCAGGATTTGGCCCGCTGGACATGACCGTGTGCATCCTGGGCTCCCCCACCTCCTTCCTGCCCGTCCTGCTGGAGGGTGGCACCCGCTGCCCAGGTGGGTACGGCCACCTCATCCCCACCCTATATGAGACACCAGTGAAGCCACGGGAGGTGCTCCCCATGTCCCACCTGGATGCTCCAACCCCTGGTCAAGGCGTTCCCCACCCCTGCCTATGCCTGCGTGACCGGGACTGGGAGGGAAACAGAGCAGGGGATGAGGGTGACACCAGCCCCCCCGTGCTCCACATCTGCAGCCCCATTAACCCCAGTACACCCCAGTGCCAGCAGCAAATGCCACCCCAGGGTGCTGGTGCAGCTGCAGCTTCATCCCCCCCATGCTCCCTCCATGGATGGGTGCCCCTTTTGCCCCTCCCTGGAGGGTCTCAGGGCAGGGGGCTGGGGACAGCCTCTGCCCGTGCCCCTGCCTGCCCACAGGTGCCATGGTGCTGTGCCTGTCGCCCACCTGGGCCAGCCGGGTGCCCTCGGAGACATCCCCGGGTGCCTGGTCACTGCTGCTTTCCCGGGGGGTCTCCTTTGAGGCGGGGGGTCACAGCGTCCTGGAGACCTTCGTGCCCCCCCGCCGGGCCAACTACGTGACGGGAACCTTCATGGCGGGGGGCCCCGAGGGCGGCTGGGTGGGCGAGCTGGCCCGTGACCTCGACTGCCCCACGGGGGGCTCGGTCCCGCTCGTCCACCGGCTTGAGGACCCTCTGGTCACCCGTTGGGTGCTGGCGGCCCGTGCTGGCCTGCCCGTGCCCCCCACCCTGGCATTCATCCTGGGGCCAGGGAGGGACCTGCCCATGGACCCAGTGGCCCCAGGGGTGAGGCTGGTGCGGCTGGAGGACCCCCAGGGCCAGGAGAGCCTGGTGCGGGAGGAGGTCGATGCCTTCCTGGGGGGCACTGCCATGGAGCCCTACAGCCAGGTGGGCACAGGGGTATGGCAGGGCATGGGGGGGGCACCCACGGGGCAGGGTGGCGGAGTGGGCAGGGACATGAGTGGCATGGCTGGGGTTTAGGAGTCAGGGTCACCCATGGGCACGGTGGGGCATGCGGGGCACCCATGGGGCACGTTGGGTTGCACAGGGGCACCCATGGGGCACAGTGGGAGGCATAAGGGTGGGAGGCACCTATGGGGCACGTCGGGACATTCAGGGCCACCTGTGGGTCACACACCAGTGGAGTGTCACCAGTGAGACGGGGTGATAACAGTACCCAGGCAGTGGGGCGGCACCAGGTGGTACAGTAGTGGGGTGGCACAGTAGTGGGGTGGCACATGTAAGGGGTGGTGGTGTGGCCACGGTGTGGGGTGACACGGGGGTGTACGCAGGTGGCGGTGCGGCCGGCGGGGTGGCGGTGGCGCGGGACGGGCGCCCGCAGCACCCATGGGAAGGAGGAGGGGGCAGCGGTGGCGCAGGCGGTGGGTGCCCGGCTCCGCGGGCTGCAGGAGGAGGAGAGCGTCCTGCTGGAGGCCCTGGTGCCCACCGCCCGCCTGCCCGTGCCCCCCCCACGTAAGACCCCCACCCTCGGGTGCCCACCACCCTGGGATGGGAGGGAAAGGCTCCCTGGGCTCCCCTGGGTCCCTGTGGCTGTGCTGGCCATGTGTCCATCCCTGGTGTGGGTGGGTAGGTGGCCATCGGGGCAACCAATCTCCTGAGTCCCTGGGAATGAAGGTGGCCATCCTGGACCCCCATGGTCCCCTGGGTGGGGGAAGGTGGCCACCCTGGACCCCCATGGTCTCCTGGGGTAGGGGATGGGGGGAAAGTGGCCACCCTGGGCCCCCACAGTCCCCTAGGGGTGGAGGGAATGTGGCCACCCTGGACCCCCAGAGTCCCCTGGGGTAGGGGTGGGGGGGTAGGTGACCACCCTGGACCCCCAGAGTCCCATGGGGTAGGGGTGGGGGGCAAGTGGTGACCCTGGACCCCCATGGTCCCCTGGAGCAAGGCAGGGTGGTGGGGTGACCACCTGCGACTCCCTACAGTCCCCTGGGGCTGGGGGTGACAGTGGCCATGCTGACCCCTGCAGTCCCCTGGGGTTGGGGTTGGCCGGGGCCACCACGGTGCCACATAAGGTCCCAGAAGCCCGCAGGGGTGTCGGGCAGGGACCCCCGTCCCCAGGTGGCGGCCGTGCCTGCCCTGTCCCTCGCCCCCCCAGGCAGCCCAGCCCCACGGCTGCCCATGGCCCTGCGCATCTGCACCCTCGTCTGCAGGTCCTGGGGGGACCGGCCCCAGCTCTGCCAGGTACGCCCTGCCCCCCGCCCCTGGCTTCTCCCCTTCGGGTGGATGGGGCGTGGTGGGCGTGGTTGTGGGCTTCTCCACCCATGGGTGGGGTGTGGCTGTGTGTCCCCACCAAGCTATGGGGTGGTGGCATGTGTCCCCAGGCCATGGTGGCCATCCCTGTCCCCATGTCATAGTGGCTCTGCATGACCCCAGGCCATGGTGGCCCTGCATGTCCCCATGCCCTGGTGGCAGCCCACATCCCCATGCCTTGGGTCAGCGTGTCTCCCCATGTCCCACTGGCAGCCAGTGTCCCCAGGCAATAGGGTGACCAACAGTGTCCCCACGCGTGCGTTGGCATGTCCCCACAGGTGGCATGCGGCGTGGGGCGTGCGGAGGCGCCGGTGCGGCACGGGGCGGCGTTGCCCCAGGGCCTGGACTCCAGCCTGCAGCAGTGGGGGGTGGTGGCCTCCGGCCAGCGTCAGGCCCTGGCCACGCGCCTGCGGGGGGCCGCCGAGGCCGCCATGGCCGCCATCCTGGCCACCGAGGCCGAGCTGAGCCCCCAGCAGCGCGGCGGCGCCCGCGCCCACACCGACCTCCTGGGTGAGCGTGGTGTCGGGGGGTGGGGGGGGCACCCCTTGGTGGTGGTGGCACTGCCAGCCCTGAGTGCGGTGTCCCCGTCCCCAGGCGTGGATTTCTTGCTGGCGTGCGTGGATGATGCCCTGGAGCTGGTGGCCCTGTCCACCAACAGCCAGCGGTGCCTGGAGACCTGCCTGCTGGCCGAGGCTATGGGGCGCGCCGTGGGGAGCCACCCCGGTGACCTGCCCCGGCTGCTGGCTGAAGCCCTGCTACACCGGGCGCAGTGTCACCTGGTTGAGGGCAAGGACATCCTGCTCATCGGGGCCGGTGGCATCAGCAAGAGCTTTGTCTGGGAGGCAGCCCGCGACTACGGCCTGAGGGTGAGGGGGCTGGGGTGCTGGCTGGTGGACGCTGCCATCAGTAGGCTTCAGAGTGAACGCTGGGTGCCACCCCGCACACAGCGGTTGCACCGTAGCTGTGCCTATGCCTCAGGCGGTCTCTCCGCTGTCCCGATCTGAGGGGGGAGCGGCACAGCTGCGGTGCCAGGGGTGGGTGTCGTCCCCCCCCAGCCCACCACCAACCACAGTGACACCCCTCTGGGGACACAGATCCACCTGGTGGAGTCGGACCCAGAGCACTTTGCAGCGGGGCTGGTGCAGACCTTCCTGCCCTACGACAGCCGGGAGCACCGGCGGGACGAGGAACACGCGGAGCGGGTGACGGAGCTGGTACGCGCCCGGGGGCTGCGGCCCCACGCCTGCCTCTCCTACTGGGACGACTGCGTGGTACTGGCGGCACTGGTGTGCCAACGCCTGGGGCTACGCGGCAGCCCGCCCGCCGCCGTCCGCGTGGCCAAGCAGAAGAGCCGGACCCACCAGCACCTACAGCGGTGCCGCCGGGGCCGCCCGCCGCCCGCCGCCTTCGCCGTGCCTTGCCGCCGGCTGCAGAGCCACGGGGACGTGGAACGGGCGGCCGGCGCCGTGCCTTTCCCCGCCGTGGCCAAACTGGAGTTCGGGGCGGGCGGCGTTGGCGTGCGGTTGGTGGAGAGCACCGAGCAGTGCCACGCACACGCCGCCCGCCTGTGGCGTGACCTGCGGGGTGACGCCGATCACCCGGGCATCGGGTTAGGTTGGGGCAACGCCATGTTGCTGATGGAGTACGTGCCGGGTACCGAGCACGACGTCGATTTGGTGGTCTTCGAAGGGCGGTTGGTGGGCGCTTGGGTATCCGACAACGGCCCCACGCGTCTGCCAGCTTTCCTGGAGACGGCCGCCTGCCTGCCCTCCTGCCTGCCCGCCGACCGGCAAGCGCAGCTGGTGCGGGCAGCCCTGCAGTGCTGCCTGGCCTGCGGGCTGCGGGACGGCGTCTTCAACGTGGAGCTAAAGCTGGGGCCGGCTGGTCCCCGGCTGCTGGAGATCAACCCCCGTATGGGGGGTTTCTACCTCCGCGACTGGATCCGCGAGGTCTACGGCCCCGACTTGCTGCTGGCGGCCGTACTGGTGGCCCTGGGGTTGCCGCCGGTGCTGCCCGCACGCCCCGTACCCCGCACCCACTTGGCCGGCGTTATGTGCTTGGATTCGGAGCACGGGCCGGCCCTGGGGAGCGGCGGGGGGCTTGCGGCGCTGCGGGAGCTGCAAAATCGCGGCCTCGTCCGTCTCAACCGCCTTTTCGAGGAATCGGCGGGGACGGGCGAGTACGAGGAGCCCTGCCTGAGCGTGGCTTGCGGCGGGGTGACGCGGGCGGAGGCCTGCCTGCGCCTGCTGGGGCTCTGCCAGGCGCTGGCCATCGACTCGCCCCGCTACCCCGTCGAGCATTTTTTATCCCATTTCAAATAGCCCCGGGCAGGCAGCGGGGCCGGTGGGGGCGTGGGGGGGCACGGCCACCGACCCCCTGCCCCGGTACCCCCTCCCACGGCCCCGCCGCCCCGGTCCCGGTGCCCTCGTATCCCCTTGGCACCCCGTCCCCTGGCACCCCGTCCCTTGGCACCCCGTCCCTTGGCACCCCCAAACCCTGCCCGCAGTGTCCCCTGTCACACCAGGGGACACACAGGGGGCCACTGACCCCCCGCCCTCCCCGTGCCATCCCTGGGGCAGGCGCGTTCCCGTTAGCGAACCTTTGCTAATTGGGGGTGAGGGCTCCCCCCCCCGCCCCCGAGGCACCCAGGCCGCCCCGCCAGAGCAGTGGGTGCAGCTTGGGGTACACTGGCACCCACCAGCGGGGGGAGACCCTACAGTAACAGACCAGCGTGGGGAGACCCTGCGGTAATTGACTTATTTCAGGAGACCCTACAATAACAAACCACCATGGGGAGACCCTACAATAACAAATAAGCATGGAGAGACCCTGCAAGAGCAGGGCTGTGGCAGGGAGACCCTACGATAACAAAGGACCGTGAGAGAGACCCCCACAGTAACCGACTTAGGTGGGGAGACCCTACAATAACACACGTTGAAGGGGAGACCCTACAATAACAAACCAGCGTGGGGAGACCCTACAATAACAAAGGAGCACCCAGGATTCCCGGTGGCAGCCACGCTGCTGGAAGACCCTCCGGGAAGAGACCTGTGGGGGAGTCCCTGGGATAAAGGGTCCTCACTGGGGAGACCCTACAATAACAAACCAGCCCCAGGGACACTACGTAATGCCTGGGACTTGGTACAGCCCCTGTAGCGCCCCAGACCCCACAATAACACACAGCCCCCTATAGCGCCTGACACCCTACAATAACACACAGCCCCTATAGTGCCCCAGACCCCACATTAACACACAGCCCCTATAGCACCCCAGACCCCACAATAACACGCAGCCCCCTATAGCGCCTGACACCCTACAATAACACACAGCCCCTATAGCACCCCAGACCCCACAATAACACACAGCCCCCTATAGTGCCTGACACCCTACAATAACACACAGCCCCTATAGTGCCCCAGACCCCACAATACACACAGTCCCTATAGAGCCCCAGACCCCACAATACACACAGCCCCTATAGCACCCCAGACCCCACAATAACACACAGCCCCCTATAGCGCCTGACACCCTACAATAACACACAGCCCCTATAGCACCCCAGACCCCACAATACACACAGCTCCTATAGCACCCCAGACCCTACAATAACACAGAGACCCTATAGCGCCTGACACCCTACAATAACACACAGCCCCTATAGTGCCCCAGACCCCACAATACACACAGCCCCTATAGCACCCCAGACCCTACAATAACACAGAGACCCTATAGCGCCTGACACCCCACAATAACACACAGCCCCTATAGCACCCCAGACCCCACAATAAGGCACAGCCCCTGTAGCGCCTGACACCCCACAATAACACACAGCCCCTATAGCACCCCAGACCCCAAAATAAGGCACAGCCCCTATAGCACCCCAGACCCCACAATAACACAGAGACCCTATAGCACCTGACACCCCACAATAACACAGAGACCCTATGGCACCTGACACCCCACAATAAGGCACAGCCCCTATAGCGCCTGACACCCCACAATAACACACAGCCCCTATAGCACCCCAGACCCCACAATAACACAGAGACCCTATAGCGCCTGACACCCCACAATAACACAGAGACCCTATGGCACCTGACACCCCACAATAACACACAGCCCCTATAGCGCCTGACACCCCACAATAACCCAGCCCCTATAGCACCCCAGACCCCACAGTAACACCCGTGGCCCTACAGCGACACAGCCCCTGTCACCCCCGCGGTACCACTCGTGCCCCATAAGCTCGGTGACCCCGAGCGGGGCCGGGAGGGGTGTGAGGGGGTTCCGTCTCTTTCAGGGGCGCTCCTCCCCCCCCCAGTGTCGTCACGGCGGCGCCGATGATGTCACAGCGACGCAGAGTTTGGCGGGCCGAGCGGGGCGGGGGGCGGGGGGGATCCCCAGTAAAGGCTGTCAGAGGCTGGTCTGGCTCTGTCGTTGTCCCTGCGCGGCCCCCCCGGGACCCCCACCTTTCTGCGCTCCCCCCCGGGACTACAACTCCCGGCGTGCCCCGCGGCGGGGATGCCGGGGTCCCCCGGTGACGCGCAGGCGGGGCGTGGCTGCGGGCGGGGCGGGGCCAGCGGGGCGGGGCCAGTGGGGCGGGTCCCGCCGGGGTCCCGGTGCGGCGCCGTCATGGCGGGGGTGTTCGACATCGACCTGGAGACCGAGGAGGGCAGCGACGGGGACGAGCCCGAGCTGGGCGCCGTGAGCCGCCACCGGGGCCGGGCGGGGCGGGGCGGGGCGGGGGGGGCACCGGCGGGGATCGGGGACCGGGCGGGGACGGGGGCCACCGCGACCGGGGATGGGACGACCGGGACAGGGACGGGGGGCACCGGGACCGGCGGGGGACGGGGGCGCGGATGGGGGCAGCGGGACCCGGCGGGGACGGGGGGAACGGCGACAGCGGGAGGAATGCATGGGGGCCCGCTCGGTGCTGGGGACGGACAGACAGGAGGTTGGGCAGCTGAGGGAGGGGGGACAGGGACAGGCACCCCCGGTCCTGCCGGTGTCCGGGACGAGACACGGGGGACAGCTGGGGGACGGGGGCGGCCGGGGGTCCCGGCCCGGCTCCCCGGGCACGGCCGGGCAGGGGGAGGCTCCGCGGGGCCGGGCCCAAAAACATCTGCCTCAGCCCAAAAACATCCGGCTGGGCCGGCGCAGGGCACCGCGCCCCGCTCTGCCCGCACCCTGCCTGCCCGCACCCTGCCTGCCCGCACCCTGCCTGCACCCTGCTTACATCCCTGCCTGCCTGTCCTGCATCCCTGCCTGCCCGCCCGCACCCTGCCCGCACCCTGCCTGCCCGCCCGCACCCTGCCCGCACCCTGCCTGCACCCTGCCTGCCTGCCTGCACCCTGCCTGCCTGCCTGCACCCTGCCTGCCTGCCTGCACCCTGCCCTCACCCTGCCTGCCCGCACCCTGCCTGGCCGCACCCTGCCTGCCCGCACCCTGCCTGCCTGCACCCTGCCTGCACCCTGCTTACATCCCTGCCTGCCTGCCTGCATCCCTGCCTGCCTGCCTGCATCCCTGCCTGCCCGCACCCTGCCTGCCCGCACCCTGCCTGCCCGCACCCTGCCTGCCTGCACCCTGCCTGCACCCTGCTTACATCCCTGCCTGCCTGCCTGCATCCCTGCCTGCCCGCACCCTGCCTGCCTGCATCCCTGCCTGCCCGCACCCTGCCTGCTGCCCTCACCCTGTGTCCCTGCATGCCCTGCATCCCCTGCCTGCCATGGGCACCCTGCCTGCTGCCAGCACCCTGCCCACCATGGCCCCCTCCCTGCTGCTGACTGTGGATTCCCTCTCACAGGAGATGGAGCTGGAACCCCGGGGGAACGGCCTGGAGTAAGTGGGGGGCAGGCGGGGTGGGGGGGGGCGGGTGGGGGGTCCATCCCTGCTCACCCCCTCTCTTGGCAGGCCGGTGGGGCACTACGAGGAGATCGAGATCTCGGAGAGCAGCGTCAACAACGGCCCTGAGCACATCGGTCCCCACTGCTTCGAGCTGCTCCGCGTCCTGGGCAAGGGCGGCTATGGCAAGGTGGGGGGCACAGCATGCCGAGGGGGGGCCTTTCAGGGTGCTGGGGTGCCGTGGGGGGGGAAATCCAGGCATCCCCCAGCTGTCCCCCTGCATCCATCCAGGTGTTCCAGGTCCGCAAAGTGCAGGGCACCAACACAGGGAAGATCTTCGCCATGAAGGTCCTGAAGAAGGTAGCGCCGCCCCGGCCCCCCCGGCCCCCCCGGGGAGCCCCCCCGCTCACCGCCTCCCCCCCAGGCCAAGATCGCCTGCAACGCCAAGGACACGGCGCACACCCGGGCCGAGAGGAACATCCTGGAGGCCGTCAAGCACCCCTTCATCGTCGACCTCATCTACGCCTTCCAGACGGGCGGCAAGCTCTACCTCATCCTGGAGTGCCTCAGTGGTAGGGGTGGGGGGCTGGGGGGGATCCGGGGCGGGCCGGGGGGGGCTCAGGGGGCTCCTGCTTGAGCTGTCTTTTTGCAGGCGGAGAGCTCTTCATGCAGCTGGAGCGGGAGGGCATCTTCCTGGAGGACACCGCCTGGTAGGGACTGGGGAGGTGATAAGGGGCGGGGGGCAGGGGATGTGATGGGGGGTGTCTGGGACCCCAATGCCACTCACAACCTGCCCCCCCCCAAGTTTCTACCTGAGCGAGATCACGCTGGCACTGGGTCACCTGCACTCCCACGGCATCATCTACCGTGACCTCAAGCCGGAGAACATCATGCTCAACAGCCAAGGTGGGATGGGTGGGGGTCAGGGGGCGCAGAGGGGTTTGGGGGGTGCGGGGGAGTCCCTGGCATGGCGCTGACACGCCCTGCCCCATCCCCCATAGGTCACATCAAGCTCACAGACTTTGGGCTGTGCAAGGAGTCGATCCACGACGGGGCCGTCACCCACACCTTCTGCGGCACCATCGAGTACATGTGAGCTGGGTGCGGTGGGGTGGGGGCGGATGTGGGGAGCCTGCCCTGCGCCCACCCCCGCCACTGGCTCAGAGCACCCCCTCTCTCCGTCCCCCAGGGCCCCCGAAATCCTGGTGCGCAGCGGGCACAACCGGGCGGTGGACTGGTGGAGCCTGGGCGCCCTGATGTATGACATGCTCACAGGATCGGCAAGTCCCACTCCTGCTCTTTCCTCCCCAGGGAATGTGGGGGGCGGGTCCTGGGGTTGGGGGGGGAACACCTTACTGGGGGGATACCGAGCCTTCCTCTCCTGCCTGGCTCTTCCTCGCCACCCGGTACCTCTCGCAGCCCCCCTTCACCGCTGAGAACCGCAAGAAGACCATCGACAAGATCCTCAAGGGCAAACTGGTCCTGCCGCCGTACCTGACGCCCGACGCACGGGACCTGCTCAAGAAGGTGCCCCCTCCCCGCCCCCCCCAGCTTGTTTATGTAGGTCCTACCTAAACATCCCCCCATGCTGCCCTCCATCCCCCTTTCTCTTCCAGTTCCTCAAGAGAAACCCCAACCAGCGGGTTGGGGGGGGCCCAGGCGACGCGGCCGATGTGCAGGTGCAGGCAGGGGTGGGCAGCGGGGTGGGTGCCAGGTGGACCCCCACCCCCCCCGGGTCCTGCCTGACACCCCCCACCCACCCCTCGCTGCCCGCAGAAGCAGCCTTTCTTCCGCCACATCAACTGGGAGGACCTGCTGGCTCGCAGGCTGGACCCCCCCTTCAAACCCTGCCTGGTAGGGCTGGGGCAAAGTGGGGGGGTGGGCAGGCAGGGTGGGTGTTGGGGGGTACCCATGGGAGCACCCACCACCACCCCCACAGCAATCAGAGGAGGACGTCAGCCAGTTCGACACCCGCTTCACCCGCCAGACGCCCGTCGACAGCCCCGATGACGCCGCCATCAGTGAAAGTGCCAACCAGGCCTTCCTGGTATGGGGTGGGGGGGTGCGGGGGGTAACCCCCCCCCCCAGCTTTGGCAGAGTGGGGGACCCAGCACCCCCCTGCCCCTCCTGACACCCCCTCTGCCTGCAGGGCTTCACCTACGTAGCCCCCTCGGTGCTGGAGAGCATCAAGGAGGGGTTCTCCTTCCAGCCCAAGGTGCGCTCCCCCCGCCGCCTCAACAGCAGCCCCCGCACCCCTGTCAGGTACCCGCCCCACCCCGGGGGGGGGGGCTTGGGGGGCAGGGCACTGCGGGGTGGGTGCTATGGGGCACAGCAGCAGGATGGAGGTGGGGGGGTGCTTTGGGATGTGGGCATTGAGGTAGGCACTGGTGGGGGTGTGTTGGGCATGGACAGTGCTGGGGGGCAGGGGGGGCTCTTGGTGGCCCTGGCACATGCCAGAGTAGGGGAGGGGGCTCTGTGGGCACCAGGTGCCCCCCCCCACACCCTTCCTCTGGGGTGGGCAGGGGTGTGCTGCGGGTAGGGGATGCCCCCCACTTACCCCGCTCCTCTATGCGTGTGTGTCCCCCAGCCCTGTGAAGTTTTCCCCCTTCGACGCGTTCAAACCAGGGACGGCGGGGGAGCCGATGGAGCTGGGGGCCACCCTGCCCCCCCCCCAAGAGAGCACAGCCCCGCTCCCCATCAAGACCTCCGGGGGTGCCAAGAAGCAGAAGGGGGGCCGGGGGCGGGTGCCCAGGTAGGGGTGGGAGGGGGGGGGTGGGGGGTGGGAGAACACTGGGTGCAGGTGGCAGCGGGGCCTGGTGCACCCCATGGGGCATATGGGGGGGTGCCCCGTGATGCTGGTTGTGCTCCGGGCTGCAGTGGGCACTGCCCCCCTTCCCCCCTCCCCCCCAGCACACACCCCCCCCCCCTCCCCCCCGCACAACCCCCTGCCTGCTTACGCTGCTGCCAGGCAGGGCTGGGGTTGGGGGGGAAGGGGAGGGGGGCAGGGGACACCCCAGTGTGGCAGTGGTGCCCGCCCCCGCCCTGGGGTGTGGCTCCCAAGGGTGTGGCCCTGCCGCCCAGGGGTGGGCGTGGGCCTGGCTGCTGGATATGTGCCAATTAAAGGACTTGATGAGGCCACGGTGGTCCTGTGCTGGGGGGGAATGACACCAGGGTGGGGCACAGGCTCCGCCCCCTCTGCAACACGCCCCGCCCCTTCCCCAGGGTCCGCCCCTCCCACGGACTGCCTGTACCCGCGCCGTGCCTTTCCCCTTGGCCCCACCCACTTTCCCCCAAGCCACGCCCCCTAACACTGGCAGCCATTGATGGGCACAGCTGTTCTTTTTAATTGGTTGTTGCTCCATTGGGGCAGCCAATGAGGAGGCTCTCCTGGGGGCAGGCGGCCCCCTCTCCCCGCCCCCAGGCAAGGCAACAGGCAGGGGTCCCCCCGTGGGCAGGGCTGGGGGGTGTCATAGGGCTGTGATGTGGGGCTTGGCGTCCCCCCACGCCGCCGTCCCTGAAAAGGCGTGAAGGTCACTGAGCAGGGCCTCGGCGCTGCCTCCTGCCACTTGCTCCTCGCCCGGGGGGCTCGCCCCAGCCTCCTCATCCTCCCGCTCTTCCTCCGGCTCATCATCCTCATCCTTCTCCTCCTCCTCGTCATCCTCCGGTCTCTGGTCCTGGCTCCATGGCATCAACTCTTTCTCCTCATCCAGGGGGGCGGCCGCCGCCACCTCCCCGTCTATAGGGCAGGAGTGCTGGTGTCCCCGCAGCTGGCGCCAGCGTCCCCGCAGCAGCACCAGCACCCGGTGACCCATGGGCAAAGGGTGGTAGCGTCCGGCCGAGAGCTGGCAGAGATGGTGCCAGGCCACGGCCAGCCCCACCACCAGGCAGAGCAGCACTCCCAGCAGGGCACCCACCACCCGGTCGCTGTGGCTCCCCTCCGGCTCTCCCGCTGCTGCCAAACCGGCCAACGCCACCAGCACCGATACCGGCAGGGGCCACCGCGCTCCAGCCTGTGGGCAAGGGCAGTGCCGTCACCGCCATGTGTCTGGCACCCGCCTTGGTCCTTCCCAGACCTGGGGTGGCCACCCTGCCCCGAAAAGCTGGGTGGAGCTGGGGTGAAGGGCAGGGGGCTGTGGGGAAGGGCGGGGGGCCATACCCCACCCCCCAACCCGCCAGCGGTGCAGGTGGCTGGCCGTGACGGGAAGTTGTGGTCGGTGGGTGCCGCAGCACCTGCGGGTGCTGGGGGAGAGGAGCTGGGTCCTGCCACCCCCACGCTGCGCCTGCACGGGGCCAGGCCGCCCCAAACAGCTGCGCAGCCCCACAGCACCCCTCACCCCATCCCACAGCGCTGCAGCCCCATAGCAACCCCCCAGCATGGCTCTGCCCCCACACAGGCCGGCACCTACAGCCTCCACCCTGAGGCCCCAGCCCGCCCCCCCAGCCCCACCATGCTGCCCTCACCCACCCTGCCCAAATCCCGTCCCCACAGCCCCACTATACTGCCTTCACCCCCCCCCCAAGTCCTGTCCCCCCAACCCCACCATGCTGCCCTCACCCACCCCCCCAAGTCCTGCCCCCCCAGCCCCACCATGCTACCCTCACCCTGACCCCCCCCACAAATCCTGCCCTCCCCGGCCTCACAGTGCTGCCCTCCCTCGCTCACCAACACCCCAAAATCTGCCTCCCTGCACCCTGGCTCCAGCACTGCCACACCCCACTGCTCCCCCCTGCACCCCATCCCCACTGTGGAAGGGGGATCTGCCCCCGGGACCCACCACTGCTGCCCCCACCTCCCCGCTCCAGCCTCTGGGGCGGCACCAGCTGGGGTCAGGGGAGACAGAATGCGAATGAAGCACAGCCACCCCAACCCCTCCACCCCCCAAATTTAGCAGAGGAAACTGAGGCTGGAGAAGGGCCTGCCCCCCACCCCAGCTCCCTCCCATTCTGGGCGATGCCCCCACCCAGTCCCCCAGGTCCCAGACACCCCATCTCCCATCCTGCCCGGTTTTGGGGTGCTCACCATCAGCGGGTGCTGCCGGAGCGGGTCCTGGTGCTGTGGGCGCGAGCTGTGCTGGGGGGCCCCCCCCGACGCTTCCTGCCCCCACACAGCGGATGTATCGATGCGGGGGGAGGCGAGGTGCTCTGTGTCCTCCCCCCGCCTACCCGAAATGCACCCAGGGCCCTGGAAACTCAGGGTGGCTGCCAGCCATGGGGACCCACTTGGTGTCCCCCCACCCCACGGCTGTCCCCCTGTCCCCACTGCGGCCCTAGGGGGTCACCGGTGCCCCCACACCATCCTGGGACCACTGTGCTGCACCCGGCTTTCTGGGGACCCCACCACGCAGGGTGGTGGGACACAGGTGTATGAGGGTTCCCTGCCCCATGGCACAGTGGGTGCAGCATTGCTTTTGGGGGGGGGGGGGGAAGCACCCCCACCACGTCCCCCCCTTTCCTGCCTGAGGCGGGTGAGCTGGCACCCGTGACCACTGTGCCTTCCTGTCCCCCCCTCGTCCCCCCTGCCGCAGACTTCAGAGCACTCTGGCCCCACAATGAGCCCCCCAACTCCAGAGCAAACCCCCCCATAGCCCCCCCAGCCAATGACCCCCAAGGCACCGCCACCCTGGCCTCATCCAGCACTTTTCTTATAAAGTCCTTTATTTGGAGTGAAAATATAGTTTTTGACCCTGCACTGTAAGGGGGGGGGGGACGGGACATGGGATGGAGCAGGAAGGGAGGGGGAAGAAGCCCCCAAAATATAGGGGGGACAATAATCCACAGTTTGGGGGGGGCAGATCATGCCCTGCCCCACAGGAAGGGGGGAGGACCCCATCCCACCCAGGGAGGGGGGGGTGCAGGGGGTAGTGTTTGATCCCAGGAGCAGCCCCCAGCCTGAGGACATGGAAGGGGGGCAGGAATGGTCCATGATTTGCGGCGGGGGCAGCACCCAGTAAGGCAATGGGGGTGAGGGGGGAGCTGCCGGAGGGGCGGCCAGCCCTCCAACGGGAGAAGGACCCGGCAGCGGGGTGAGGGGGACACCCCAGGGGTATGGGAGGGCTCGGGGCGTGGTCCCTGGCAGGCGGAAGGGGGAGGGGGGGGTACCCGGCCGCGGTGGTCCCTGAGGGGGGGGGCAGCGGGTCCCTAGACGTGGCCGTTCTCGAGGCGGCTGAGCTGCTCCTCCAGGCGGGCGATGCGCTGGCCCTGCTCCGCCACCAGCGCCCGCAGCGCGGCCACCTCCTGCAGCACCTCCTCCAGCCGCCCGCCCCCCTGCGCACCCCCTCCCGTCAGCCACGCCCGCTGTGGCCCCGCCTACCGCAGCCCCACCCACCGCCCCACCCACTGCGACACCCAGCCCAGCCCATCACCCCAGCCTGGCCGCACCTATGTAGACAACCCCACCCACTACCTTGGCCCCGCCCACACCGACCCCACCCACCTCCCCAAACTGACCACACCCATGACAAAGCCCCACCCACCACCCCAGCCTGGCCTTCCCCACATCACAGACACCACCCACCACCCCACCCCACCCCTTAAACTCACCCACTGCCCCACCCACCACCCTAGCCTGGTCACTCCCATTTCCAGTTGCCCCACCCACTTCCCCCACCTGGCCCCACCCACTTCCCCAGCCCCACCTCCTCCAAGGAGCCCACCCATTGCCCCACCCTGCAGACCCCACCCCCAGAGACCCCGCCCCATACATACCGTGGGTGCAGAGGGGCCGGTGCCGAGGGCCGGCGGGGCGCTGAGGCGGGCGGGGGCGGGCGCGGTGGGGGGCGTGGGGGGCGGCGTGGTGGGGCCGGCGGTGGAGGCAGGGGGGCAGCTCTCGTGGAGGAGGGTGCGGCGGCTCACCTTGAGGTCCCGCTGCTTGCTGGGGACGTAGGCCTGGCGCAGGGACACCAGCACCGGCCCCGCCGTCTGCCCCGCCACCCACTCCTCCGCCTCCAGCGCCGCCTCCGGGCCCGCCGTGTCGGGGTACAGGTCGTCCTGGAACAGGTCCGACTGCGCCCCCCCCCCACCCCAAAGTGTCAGAGGGGCCCATGGGACCATCCCAGGGACCCCCACACAGCCCCCATGGGGACCCCCACACAGGCACCATGTCCTGCCCAGGGACCCCACACAAACTCCACGGGGACCCCCCACCCAGCCTGATTGGGGACCCCCACCCAGGCACTGTGTTCTACCCAGGGATCCCCGCCAGGGACTGGGGACCCCCACCCAGGCACCATGTCCTGCCCAGGGGCCCTACACAAACCCCACAGGGACCCCCACCCAGCCTGACTGGGCATCCCCACCCAGGCAGGCACTGTGTTCTACCCAGGGACCCCCACCAGGGTCTGGAGACCCCCACCCAGCCCCCACATCCTGCCCAGGGGCCCCTATCAGCACACTTGGGGACCCCCCACCGACCTTCCTTGGCACCGTCATGATGATGGGCTCGCACTTGCGCTCATGCAGCTTGTAGAACCTGCCGGGAGGGGGCAAAGGGGGTCATGGGGGGGGCCATGGAAGAAACTGGGGGTCACCCCCCTCGCCCTGGCCGTGTCCCCTTGCCCACCTGGCGATCTCGCACTTGCTGACGTCCAGCCCGCGCTTGGGCATCCAACCCATGCCCCGCTGGGGCTCCTTACTGGTGAAGGTGTTGAGGAAGTGGATGTAGGGTGGCTCCTCCGTGATCTCAAAGTACCGGATGCTCGAATCGCCCTGGGGACACGGCGTTAGTGGAGTCCGCACGCTGAGGGGTGCTGCCGGTAAGGTGGGGGGGGCACCGCAGGGCCGTACCTTGCCGCAGACGTAGACCACGTTGGTGTCGGGGTCGTAGAAAGGCAGCAGAGCCCCGTTGCTGGAGTCCAGCTCCTGCAGCCCCATGGGCTCCTCCAGGTTGTCCTGTGGGGCAGCGTGTCAGCCCCCCCTGGAGCACCCCGACACGGTCCCACGGGACCCCCGGGGCGCTCCTCACCACGTCCCACAGCGCCAGCTGCCGCTCGCTCATACGGCTGAAACCGGTGGTGAAGATCTTGCCGTCAGCCAAGAAGATGGCCCGCATGGGGCGAGCCCCCTCGTGCGCCCGCTCCTTCTCCTGGGGAGGGGACGAGGTGGGGGGGTGGGGAGTCAGCAGCATCATCCCGGCACCCCAGGGAGGGGCGGGGAGCAGGGGACAGGGGCACCCAAGGGACATGGAACAGTGGGGAGCACTGGGGGACAACGGCAGGGCTGGGAGGGTCTCCCTGCCCCGAGGACCGGAGCAGAATGGCCACCCTGGGGACACGGGACAGGGTGACACGTCCCCAGGGGACTCACGGCCACCACGGTGCCGCGGCGGGGATCGATGACGCGGACGCTCTTGTCCTTGCAGGCGGTGCAGAAAAGGGCGCCGTCGCGGCTCCAGCTGACGCTGTAGATGAGGTCGGGGTGCAGCCCCTCCAGGCGGTACAGCTCCTCCGCCGTGCCCACGTTCCAGATCAGCACCACGTTGTCGCAGCCTGGGTGACAAGGGGTGGAGAGGGGGGTGTGTCACCTCGGCCACGTGCCCCCCCACCAACCCCCCTGACCCCCGTGGTGTCCCCCCCGCCCAAATCCTGTACCGGCGCTGAGCAGGACGTTGCGAGCGGTGGGGTGCCAGGCGATGATGCCCACGCGCTTCGAGTGCCCCTCCAGCACCACCACCGGCTCCGTCAGCGGCTGGCTGAGCCCATTTTCGGGGATCTGCCAGACCTGTCAGTGCAGAGAAGGGGGGCAGTGGGCAAATGGGGGGGGATCCCTCACTGCGTCACCCCTCCACCGCCCTCCCCGGCCCCCTGCCACCCCCCTCACCATGACGGTGCAGTCCTCCGAGCCGCTGGCGATGACATAGTCGTTGTGGGGACACCAGTCGATGTCGAGGACGGGGCCCGTGTGCCCGCACACCGTGGGGTACGACTTGTCAATGCGCCCGGTCTGGGGACAAAGGGACATGAGGAAGGGTGGGGGGGGGTGTCACCCCACCAGCACCGACCCCCTCCCCACTCCGGCACCCCGGTATTGCCGCCGGCACCTTGTGCAGGGGTAGGACGAGGAAGGCGCCGCCACCGCTGGCCTCCACGATGATGGCGACGAAGGAAGGGTTGACGGCGCAGAAGGTGCTGTCCCAAGTGACGCGGGAGACGCGGATGTCATCGTAGCACTGCTCCGTTTTCACCGGCTGCCCGAAAACGTGCCGGAACTTGCTCTGCCGCACCACCTTCCGAAACGACATGGCTGGGGCGCACCCCGTGCTGGGATCAGCACCGGGGAACAGACCCCAAAACGTGGGGCAGGGACAAGGGAGGTGGCACCCGGTGCTCAGAGCGAGGGAGTGGGGGTGCCCCCCCTCCCCGCTATGGGTGATGGGATGGCGGGTGGGGGCTTGTCCCCGTCCCGCGCCCCGGGTAAAGGGCGGCTCGGCCCCTCCCGGGAGCGGGAAGCCGGGGCTGCCCTGTGCCCGCCGGGCAAACAAACCCCTCCCCGCCCTGCCCTGCCCTGCGGCGGGGGGCTCGGGGAGCGCCCTGGGGAGCGGGGGCTCTGAGCGGGATGGGGAGCGTCCCTCGCCACGTGGGGAAAAGGGTGGCCCCTCCAGAGATGGGGATGGGGACAAGGGTGTCCCCCTGGGTAGAGGGATGAGGACAGAAAGGGCAGGTATGGCCTTGTTGGGTCAGGGGATGGGAACAGGGATGGGGTCTCCCTGCTGGGTGAGGGGAGAAGGGGTGGGGACAGGGACAGGGGTGTCCCTGCTGGGTGAGGGGAAGAAGGGGTGGGGGCAGGGACAGGGGTGTCCCTGCTGGGTCGGGGAAGAAGGGGTGGGGGCAGGGACAGGGGTGTCCCTGCTGGGTCGGGGAAGAAGGGGTGGGGGCAGGGACAGGGGTGTCCCTGCTGGGTGAGGGGGGAAGGGGTGGGGACAGGGATGGGGTGTCCCTGCTGGGTGAGGGGAGAAGGGGTGGGGACAGGGGTGTCCCTGCTGGGTGAGGGGAAAAGGGGTGGGGACAGGGATGGGGTCTCCCTGCTGGGTAAGGGGGGAAGGGATGGGGACAGGGACAGGGGTGTCCCTGCTGGGTGAGGGGGGAAGGGGTGGGGACAGGGATGGGGTCTCCCTGCTGGGTAAGGGGGGAAGGGATGGGGACAGGGACAGGGGTGTCCCTGCTGGGTGAGGGGGGAAGGGGTGGGGACAGGGACAGGGGTGTCCCTGCTGGGTGAGGGGAGAAGGGGTGGGGACAGGGACAGGGGTGTCCCTGCTGGGTGAGGGGAGAAGGGGTGGGGACAGGGATGGGGTCTCCCTGCTGGGTAAGGGGAGAAGGGATGGGGACAGGGGTGGCCCCACTGGGTAAGTGGACAAGGATAGGGACAGGGATGGGGACAGGGATGGGGACAAGGGTGACACCGCTGGGTGAGGCGACAGGGATGGGGACAGGGATGGCCCCAATGGGTAAGGGGACAGGGACAGGAGTGACCCCACTGGGTAAGGAGACAGGGACGGTGGTGGCCCTGCTGGGTGAGGGGACAGGGATGGGGACAGGGGTGGCCCCACCGGCTAAGTGGACAAGGATAGGGACAGGGATGGGGACGGGGTGACCCTGCTGGGTGAGGGGACAGGGATGGGGACAGGGATGGCCCCAATGGGTAAGGGGACAGGGTGACCCTTTGGGTGAAGGGACAGAGACGGGGACAGGGGTGGGGACAGGGACAGGGGTGGCCCCACCAGGTGAGGGGCCGGGGATGACGCCCGGGAAGGAGGACGGGGGGGACCGGGGGGACCGCGGGGGCCGGGGCCGGCCGCCCTGGGCAGGGCTCCGGACGCGGTGCGTCCCCCCAGGCCGGGACCCGGAGCCGCCCCCGCGGCGGGGGGCGGGGGGCGGGGGGGGTGGGGGGGGCCGTTCCCGCACTCACCGGCGGGGCTGGGGCCGGTGGGAGCGGGCAGCGGCGCGCGCGGGGCCGGCGGCGGGAGGGGGCGGGGGCAGGAAGTGGCCGGGGCCGCCCCGCCCCGCCCCGCCCCGCGCGTGCGCCCCGCGCCCGGGGACGGGGGAGGGGGCGGCGGTAGCGGGGAGGGGGGAGGTGGGACCCGTCGGGGCACCGGGACCTGTGGGGGCACGGGGGGCACCCCATGGGTAGGGTCACCCTATGGGACAAGGCTCCCGTGGGCATGGACCCCCGTGGGCAGGGCCGCCCCGTGGGCATGGACCCCCGTGGGCATGGACCCCCGTGGGCAGGGCCGCCCCGTGGGCAGGGCCGCCCCGTGGTCATGGACCCCCGTGGGCAGGGTCGCCCCGTGGGCATGGACCCCCGTGGGCATGGACCCCCGTGGGCATGGACCCCCGTGGGCAGGGCCGCCCCGTGGGCATGGACCCCCGTGGGCATGGACCCCCGTGGGCAGGGTCGCCCCGTGGGCAGGGCCGCCCCGTGGGTATGGACCCCCGTGGGCATGGACCCTCGTGGGCATGGACCCCCGTGGGCAGGGTCACCCTATAGGACATGGTCCCTGTGGGCACGGTCTCTCCCTGCACACAGTCCCCCCGTGAGGCAGGGACAGAACCCACCCGGTAGCCTGGCATAGATCCCTCATGGGCACCCGCTCAGCCCGACCAGTGCCACACCGTGCCCGTGTCCCCACGGGTGACCCACGTCTTCATGAGTGGGCACAGGGCTCAGTCCACGTGTGCGGGCTGGTGGGATGTGGTGGGGATCTCCCCAGCCGGGGGCACAGTGGGGACATGGCGGACACCCAGCCCTGTGTCACCCCACAGCCGTGCCGGATGGGGACGGGGGCGGCAGCTTATGGAGCTGCCAGTGGGGACCCAATGGGTGCCTCGGCCAGTGGGTGGGTGACAGCAGTGGGTGGCACTGGGGTGGTGGGTGGCACAGGGGTGACAGGAGTGGGTGGCCCAGGGCTGAGGGTGGTGAGTGGCACAGGGGTGGTGGGTGGCACAGGGGTGGTGGGTGGCACAGGGGTGACAGGAGTGGGTGGCACAGGGCTGAGGGTGGTGAGTGGCACAGGGGTGGTGGGTGGCCCAGGGCTGAGGGTGGTGAGTGGCACTGGGGTGGTGGGTGGCACAGGGGTGGTGGGTGGCACAGGGGTGACAGGAGTGGGTGGCTCAGGGCTGAGGGTGGTGAGTGGCACTGGGGTGACAGCAGTGGGTGGCACAGTGGCAATGGCAGTGGATGGCACTGGGGTGCCAGCGGCGGGTGGCCCAGGGCTGACGGTGGAGAGTGGCACGGGTTTGACGGCAGTGGGTGGCACGGGGGTGACGGCGGCAGGTGGCCCGGGGCTGAGGGCAGCCCGCAGCAGGCGGGCGAGGTGGTGGCAGGCGCGGGAGCCGAGCAGCAGGTAGAGGCAGGGGTTGAGGCAGCTGCTGAGGTTGAAGGCCAGCCCCAGCAGGTAGAGGAGGTGGCCGGGGGGGCTGGGGGCCACCAGCTGCAGCAGCTGGGTGACCTGGAAAGGCAGGTGCAGCATCACGTAGGCGCTCAGCGTGGCCACCACGATGTGCTGGAAACGAGCGGGCGGGCGGCCGCCTTGGCCACGCCGACACCGGGCCAGCACCAGGGCGGCCCCGTGGCAAGCCACGACCACGCCGAAGGGCAGCAGCCCCTCCACCACCACCTCCAGCCACCTCATCAGCACTTCCCAGCTCCCCCTCTCGCTACGGCACACCACCAAACCGGGCAGCAGCTCGTCCGCCGCCGACAGCACCGTGTCCGGCACGCTGCAACCTCCCGCCACCAGCCAGGCGCCTGTGCACAACGCCGCCGGTAAATGGTCTGGTCGCCGGCACCGGTACCAGAGCGGGGCGGCCACCAGCAGGCAGCGGTCCAGGCTGATGGCCGCCAGCAAGAAGAGCCCGCTGTAGTAGCCCAAGGCATAGAGGAACTGGTGGAGACGGCACAGGTGGTTGCCCAAAAGCCACTGGTGACTGTGGGCCACCGACCAGATCTGCAGGATCGAGTTGGCGAGGAATAGGAAGTCGGAGGCGGCCAGGCTGAAGATGAAGGTGGCCAGTCCCCGGCACCGCAGGCGCCAGCCCGTCAGCCAGAGGGTGAAGGCGTTGGCTGGTAGCCCCAGCGCTGCGCAGGCCACCAGCAGCTGCCCGTCCCACGCCAGGGTGCTGGGGGGTGGCAGGGACGGGGTGGGGGGCAGCGTGGCGTTCGACGGCTCCATTGCCCTGGCTCTGGCCCTGCGGGCAGCGCAGGCGGCTCAGGGCTGTGGGAAGGGGTGTCACCCCCTCCGGTGCCACCCTGTCCCGAGTCACCCCCTCCCATGTCACCCTGTCCTGCAGCACCACACTGTTGCCTGCCCAGGGTCCCCCCCAGAGCCCATTGACCCCCTGCAACCTGGCTTTCTCCTGTCCTGCCCTCATTTCAGGGTACCCCCCCATGCTGTCCCCAAGGCCTGCGGTATCAGTGTCCCCCACCAGCTGTGCCACCCGGTGCCCCCCCGAGTCCATCATTCCCCAGCCAAGCTGGGGAATACCCCAGCAGCCCCTGCTCTGGGGGTCCAGGGCAGTAAATAATGTAGGACCTACCTTAATGGTGGGGAGAGCTCAGCTGGAGGCGGTGGGCACGAGGCTGCGGGGTGCCCTATATGGGGGAGCAGGTGGGAGGGGCTACAGTTTTGAAGCTCTGCCCACTATCCCCCCCGCCCCAACTCCTGGTAAGGACCCTCCCCCCACCAAATCTCTCCCGCTGACCCCAGAACTGACCCTGCAGCTGGGGAGGGCTCTTGGCGGGTCCTGGGGGAAGGCCCCAGCCCTGCCTCAGTTTCCCCACCTGGTGAGGGGGGGTGGGGGTGGTGGGGCATTATCAGGCAGGGCAGCAGCCGCAGGCAGAGCGGAAGGGGCCCCGCTGTTTCCGCTCAAGGACAGTGGCATGGAGCAGGGGGGCAGCCAGGGGGGCAGCCAGGGGGGCAGGACCCCCTCTCACCCATGGCCACCCGCTGCTGGTCCCCGCAGGGCATCAGGCTGGGGGGGGTCCATGCCAGCGGATGCATGTGGGAGCCGATGTGCTGGTGTCTTGTCCCCGCGATGGCATCTCCCTGCCATGCTGGCTTCCTGCTGCCACGTGCCAGCAGCCGCTGAGCCGGGGCGATGGTATCGCGGAAGCTCGGGGGGGCCTGCGCCCACTGCGGCACCCATGGTCGTCACATCCCTGCTGGGGGGATGGGTCCCTGTGCTGGGGGTGGGTGTCTGGGCTGGGGACACGGGTGGTGGCCATGGGGTGTCACCACTGGGGACATGGGTTGGTGCTGGGGACATGGATGGTGGCCGTTGGGTACCAGCCTTTGGGATGTGGGTCGGTGCCTGTGCACCTGACTTGGAGGGTGGCCCCGGGACGTGCGCTGGGGACCCGGCCGGTGGCTGGGGGTGCTGTGGCCACGTGGCCCTGCCCCAGTGCGAGGCCATGGAGGTGGCCGGTGGCTGTTTCCTGCAACTAATCACCGCTAATTGGCTTTGCCCTGCCCTGGGCCAGGGAGCCCATGGGGGTGGGGGGGGCACGTTGGGGCATAAGAGGATTGCCCTGCCTCCTTCTTAAGGCTCAGCCACCCCGGGGACCCACTCCCTGCCTGCCTGCCTGCCTGCCTGCCCACCCGGCCCCAGCCCTATGCCACGCACCCGGGGGGACAAGGACACGGAGGCCCCAGGCAAGGGGAAAGGTGGGGAGGTGGGTGAGAAAACCCCCAAAGCTCCAGAGGACGGTGGCCACCCGGACACCAAGAGCCCTGGCTCCGAGTCCCGGCACAGCAGCCACGGGCAGAAGAACAGCAAGAAGGTCCACGGGGACCCCCACGCTGCCGCCACCAAGACCTACTACCCCTTCCTCAACACTGTCTTTGGCAAGGTGGGGGCAGCCAGGCAGGGCGGGGGGCGGGGGGCACTGAGGAGGGAGGGGACATGGGGACCAGGTCGGGGATGCTCTGGGACCCTGGGGATGGAGGGAACAGTGAGGGCACTGGGGATGGGGACAGGGACAGTCAAGGACCCTGCAGATGGAGGGGACATGGGGGCAGTGAAGATGGGGTTGGGGATATGCTGAGACCCTCAGGATGGAGGGGACATGGCGATGAGGCCGGGGATGCTCCGGGACCCTCGGGATGGAGGGGACATGGCGATGAGGCCGGGGATGCTCCGGGACCCTCGGGATGGAGGGGACATGGGGCATTGGGGACAGGGGCAGGGACATGCTGGGACCATGGAGGGACCCCCTCTCCATGGTGGGAGAGGGGCCTGGGGGCTGGTGCAGGGCGGGCTGGGGGCGCAGGCCCAGGGCAGGGCAGGGCTTTGCCTCCGATCCCTCTAATCCCTCCTGCGGGAGTTAATTTTGGTCCACGCTTAACGAAGGTGACACCGCAGTTTGCTGGGGGTGGGGTTGTTTGGGGCTGAACTGGGTCTGATTCTGTCCCCAACCTGCGTGTGCCTGGCCCAGGAGCGGGACCTGTCACCAGAGGAGCTGGACGGTGAGCAGGGGGGGCACAGGGGGCTGGGGTGGGCTGTGGGGATGGGGGACGCATGCCATGGGGGGGCTCTGCCGTGGGGTGCAGAGCCCTGAGGACCCGTGCCATGGAGGGGCTCTGCCGTGGGGTGCAGAGCCCTGAGGACCCATGCCATGGGGTGGCTCTGCTGTGGGATGCAGCACCCCGAGGATGCATCCCATGGCACTGCATCTAGGGAGGGCTCTGCCCCGGGCTGGCGCGGTGCCTGGGAGACCCCTCCCCAACGCCTGACGGGGTCTGTGTGCCCATGTGCGTGGGCAGAGCTGCTGGACGCCTTCAAGGAGTTCGACACAGACCAGGACGGGTACATCAGCTACAAGGACCTGGGCGCCTGCATGCGCACCCTGGGGTACATGCCCACCGAGATGGAGCTCATCGAGATCTCCCAGCACATCAAGATGAGGAGTGAGCATGAGGCCGGCCGCTGTGGGGCTGGGGAGGGGCTGGGGGGCAGGGGATGGGGCGTGGGGTGCTGAGGTTGTCCCTTTTCCCCATGTAGTGGGCGGCCGCGTGGACTTTGAGGACTTTGTGCAGATGATGGGGCCGAAGCTGCGGGAGGAGACGGCTCACATGGTGGGCGTGAGGGAGCTCAAGATAGCCTTCCGTGAGGTATGGCCGCTGCCACGGGGGGCCACGGCCACGGGGGGGACCACAGGCGTGGAGGGGGCAGCAACCCGGGAAAGACCGTGGTGGGGACAATGACCACAGGGGTGACCACAGGTGTGGAGGGGATGGTGACCACAGGAAGACTGTGGGGAGAAGGTGACTGCAGGCATGGAGGAGATAGTGGTCATGGGAACACTGCGATAATGGTGGTCAGAGGGGTGACCACAGGCAGGGAGGGGACAGCAACTGTGGAAAGACCATGGGGGGACAATGCGGGGCCAGTGCCCATGGGGGTGACCACAGGTATGGAGAGGACAATGACCATGGGAAGACCACGGGGTGACCATGGCCCTGGAGGGAGAGTGGTGGGGTGGTGGGGAGGGTGACCCCCAACCTGTGGGCGCCCTAGTTCGACATGAATGGGGACGGGGAGATCAGCAGCGCGGAGATGCGGGAGGCCATCACGGCGCTGCTGGGGGAGCAGCTGAAGGCGCAGGAGATGGATGAGATCCTGCAGGACGTCGACCTCAACGGGGATGGGCACGTGGACTTTGATGGTGAGGGGGCTCCCCCTTCCCTGCATCTCCCCCCTGTCCCAAGGCACGTGGCCGGGGACTGCAAAGGGTGGCTCAGCCCCAGGTCCCCCTCACAGCCTCCTCCCTCGCCCTGCAGAGTTTGTTATGATGCTGTCGTCCCGGTAACGAAGCCTTGGGGCAGGAGGGGGGACCCTCCCCCCCATCCCCGATCCTTGTCAGGCGACCCTGCCAGGCCAACCAGCCCAACCTCCTCGCCAGCATTAGGGTTCAGAGTGAACAGCCAGAGCTGAGCTTGCATCTGGGAACGGGGCAGACATGAGAGCCTCAACCCCTACAGCCCCAGGGGATGGTGGCAGAGCTGGGGGGGTGGGGGTGCCGGGGGACCTAATAAACCCCCTTGGTTAGAACTGGAGGTGATGTCTGTGGTCACTGGGGGGGACACACAGGGTGGGGCGTGACTGTCCCCAGCCCCTGCCCACCCTGAGCCACCCCCTGAGCGCAGGCTCTGCCCAGGGCGTGAGCCTGGTGGGGGAGCAGCTCAGAGCCTGGGGGTCGGGGGGGTCTCACGGGGAACAGCGGCAGCAGCTGCCCCTCCCCAGGGGTGTTCAGCCACGGCACCCACGCAGCCAGCCCGAGGTGGTGGGGGGCAGGGCAGGGGGAGCTGGGGCAGAAGGTGGGGCGGGCAGGGTGCCTGTTCTGCGCTCCGGCAGGCACAAAGTACCGGGGGGGGGGCGGGGGGCAGGCAGGGCTCAGAGAGTACAGGCAGGGCCCCGGGGGGGCAAGCATGGCTCAGGGGGTGCAGGCAGGGCTCCGGGGGTGCAGGCAGGGCTAGGGTGGGGCAGGCAGGGTGAGGGTGGGGCAGGCAGGGCTCGGGGGGTGCAGGCAGGGCTGGGGCGGGGCAGGCAGGGCTGGGGCGGTGCAGGCAGGGCTCGGGGGGTGCAGGCAGGGCTCGGGGGTGCAGGCAGGGCTCGGGGGGTGCAGGCAGGGCTGGGGTGGGGCAGGCAGGGCTGGGGCGGTGCAGGCAGGGCTCGGGGGGTGCAGGCAGGGTTCGGGGGGTGCAGGCAGGGCTCGGGGGTGCAGGCAGGGCTCGGGGGGTGCAGGCAGGGCTGGGGTGGGGCAGGCAGGGCTCGGGGGGTGCAGGCAGGGCTCGGGGGTGCAGGCAGGGCTGGGGTGGGGCAGGCAGGGCTCGGGGGGTGCAGGCAGGGCTGGGGTGGGGCAGGCAGGGCTCGGGGGGTGCAGGCAGGGCTGGGGTGGGGCAGGCAGGGCTCGGGGGGTGCAGGCAGGGCTCGGGGGTGCAGGCAGGGCTCGGGGGGGCAGGCAGGGCTGGGGTGGGGCAGGCAGGGCTCGGGGGGTGCAGGCAGGGCTCGGGGGTGCAGGCAGGGCTCGGGGGGTGCAGGCAGGGCTGGGGCGGGGCAGGCAGGACTCGGGGGGTGCAGGCAGGGCTCAGGGGGTGCAGGCAGGGCTGGGGTGGGGCAGGCAGGGCTGGGGTGGGGCAGGCAGGGCTCGGGGGGTGCAGGCAGGGCTGGGGTGGGGCAGGCAGGGCTCGGGGGGTGCAGGCAGGGCTCGGGGGTGCAGGCAGGGCACGGGGGTGCAGGCAGGGCTCGGGGGGTGCAGGCAGGGCTCGGGGGGTGCAGGCAGGGCTCGGGGGTGCAGGCAGGGCTGGGGTGGGGCAGGCAGGGCTCGGGGGGTGCAGGCAGGGCTCGGGGGTGCAGGCAGGGCTGGGGTGGGGCAGACAGGGCTCAGGGGGTGCAGGCAGGGCTCGGGGGGTGCAGGCAGGGCTCGGGGGTGCAGGCAGGGCTCGGGGGGTGCAGGCAGGGCACGGGGGGTGCAGGCAGGGCTCGGGGGTGCAGGCAGGGCACGGGGGGTGCAGGCAGGGCTCGGGGGTGCAGGCAGGGCTGAGGTGGGGCAGGCAGGGCTGGGGCGGTGCAGGCAGGGCTGGGGCGGGGCAGGCAGGACTCGGGGGGTGCAGGCAGGGCTCAGGGGGTGCAGGCAGGGCTGGGGTGGGGCAGGCAGGGCTCGGGGGGTGCAGGCAGGGCTGGGGCGGGGCAGGCAGGACTCGGGGGGTGCAGGCAGGGCTCAGGGGGTGCAGGCAGGGCTGGGGTGGGGCAGGCAGGGCTGGGGTGGGGCAGGCAGGGCTCGGGGGGTGCAGGCAGGGCTGGGGTGGGGCAGGCAGGGCTCGGGGGGTGCAGGCAGGGCTCGGGGGTGCAGGCAGGGCACGGGGGTGCAGGCAGGGCTCGGGGGGTGCAGGCAGGGCTCGGGGGTGCAGGCAGGGCTGGGGTGGGGCAGGCAGGGCTCGGGGGGTGCAGGCAGGGCTCGGGGGTGCAGGCAGGGCTGGGGTGGGGCAGACAGGGCTCAGGGGGTGCAGGCAGGGCTCGGGGGGTGCAGGCAGGGCTCGGGGGTGCAGGCAGGGCTCGGGGGGTGCAGGCAGGGCACGGGGGGTGCAGGCAGGGCTCGGGGGTGCAGGCAGGGCACGGGGGGTGCAGGTAAGGCTCGGGGGTGCAGGCAGGGTTCGGGGGGTGCAGGCAGGGCTGGGGTGGGGCAGGCAGGGCTCGGGGGGTGCAGGCAGGGCACGGGGGGTGCAGGTAAGGCTCGGGGGTGCAGGCAGGGCTGAGGTGGGGCAGGCAGGGCTCGGGGGGTGCAGGCAGGGCACGGGGGGTGCAGGCAGGGCTCGGGGGGTGCAGGCAAGGCTGGGGCGGTGCAGGCAGGGCTCGGGGGTGCAGGCAGGGCTCGGGGGGTGCAGGCAGGGCTCGGGGGGTGCAGGCAGGGCTGGGGTGGGGCAGGCAGGGCTGGGGCGGTGCAGGCAGGGCTGGGGGGTGCAGGCAGGGCTCGGGGGGTGCAGGCAGGGCTGGGGGGTGCAGGCAGGGCTGGGGCGGTGCAGGCAGGGCTCGGGGGGTGCAGGCAGGGTTCGGGGGGTGCAGGCAGGGCTCGGGGGGTGCAGGCAGGGCTGGGGCGGGGCAGGCAGGGCTGGGGCGGGTCAGGCAGGGGAAACTGCGCTTTACCATTGGCTGGACGATCCGTCTTGCTGCAACCATCCGGCCAATCAGCATCCCCAAACCGTCTGGCCAGTCAGCGAGAGGGAGAGCACGGCCTCAACCAATCCACAGAGAGCACCGTGCTGGCCAATCAGCACGCGGGAGCCCCACGTGCCGTGGGGGCAAGCAGGGCGGGGGGGGGCGCACGGCCACAGCCACGCCCTGCCCCCCCGTATCACCCCCATCCCGCCACGCCCCCCCGTGGGTGTGTCCCCGGGGGTTCCCACGCCCCCCTCGGGTGGGTGACACGCGTGGCTCGGCTGGGGGAGGACGACACACGACACCCTCCGGCAAAAGGGGGTCCCTTTGGGGTCCCCACCCAAAATAAGCCATGTCTCGGGTGGGCGGTGGCTCCACTGGGGCTCGAACCCAGGACCTTCTGCGTGTAAAGCAGACGTGATCACCCCTACACCATGGAGCCGGCCGGGGGACCCCCGCCCCCCCGATCCAGCAGGGGACACCGTGGGGGGGGCGGGAGGTGGGGACGCGGGACAACGGGGGGGGACACGGGGACACGGTCCACCAGAGACACCCCTCCCCGTGCTAAGCCCAGGCCTAGCAGAGCCCGGCGTCAGGCCCAGAGACCCCGGTGGGGTGCCCACGCCCGTGGGGGGGGGGGGGGGGGTCCTGGGGGGATCTTGGGGGCGGCTCTGTGGCGCAAGGGAGAGCGCGTTGGACTTCTAACGGGGGGGGGGGGCATTCAAAGGTTGTGGGTTCGAGTCCCACCAGAGTCACTGCTTTTGCTCGGGGGGGGGGGGGGATGGACACACAGACACAGGGGACCCCCAAACATGACCCCCCAAGACCCCCAAGGCTGGGGCCGTGTGTCACCACGGGTGAGTTGGGAGCAAGTGGATGGGGGGGGGGGGAGGGATAAACCCCAAGAGTTTCAGGGTCACCTCTTGGAGTTAAATGCCCATGAACAAGTGCCTGCGTGGGTTTGACCCCCCCCCGTGGCTCCCTTTTCTTGTGGGGATGGGGCAGGCAGTGCCCCGGGGATCCCCAGACCCCCCCCAGGGACCCCCAGGGGCCTGAGGGACACTCAGGGGAGGCTTTTGGGGGACACAGAGGGCAGTAGGAAATGTGTGAAGGGGATGAGGAGCCGTGTCCCCTGCACTTGGGGTGCCCACGGGGTTTTGGGGGGCACAGAGGACCCTCATTGGCCAGCACAGCGAGGAGGAGGCAGAGGAAGGCAGCTGTGGAGCCCCCCCAGCACCCCCCCAGTACCAGGAGCTGCCCGGGTAGCTCAGCCGGCAGAGCATCAGACTTTTAATCTGAGGGTCCAGGGTTCAAGTCCCTGTTCGGGCGCTGCCATCCCTTTTGGGGTGCAGGATCCTCCCTCCTCCCCCCTCCCCTGCAGGGCTTGGGGGGGGTTGTTCCTCAGCTCTCCCTAGTAGCAGGGGGTCCCCCAAGATCAGCACCCACCCCCTCTGCACACAGAGCAGGCACAGCCGGGTTGGGGCAGTCACAGATTTTAATTTAGTTTTCCTGGAGGGGGCAGAGGGGAGAAAAAAAAAAGAAAAAAAGGCATTATACCCCCCCCCTTTTTCAGTTTTGGGGGTGCAGCAGCCCCCACCGTCTCCCCCCACAGCACATCTCCCACCCCCCCCGTAGTGTTTGGGGGTGCAGCAACACCCCCAGCCTCCCCCCGCCGCGCATCTCCCACCCCACTGGTAGTGTTTGGGGGGCACAGGGACCCCCACAGCCTCTGCCCACAGCACATCTCTCCCCCCGCCCCCCCCCCCCCGTGGTGTTTGGGGGTGCAGGGACCTGCTGCTCCCCAGAGATGGATGGGAGATACTCCTCCCCCAACACCCCAGGGCCTCCCCCTGCCCTAAACCTATGGGGAAGGCACCTGGAGGGGGGCCCCGCGGCCAGGGGGACCCCAGTTTCTCTCTACATATATATAATATACACCTATAGAAGGGGCTGTGGGAGGGGTGGTTCTGGCCCCCCCCCCGCACCCCAGCGGCTGAGAAATGAGAAAAAAAAAGGGGGTGGGGGGGTGGGATGAGACCAAGGCCAGCCTCGGGCTCGCCCCGCTGCGCCCACTGCCCGGGCAGAGCCGGCCCCTACCCTCCCCGGGGGGCTGCTGTACCCCCAAGTCCCGGGGAGGGGCTGCCCAGGCCCCCCCCCCCCCAGGCCGGGGAGGGGGCCGACGAGTGCATGCGTATGGCATGAAGGGGAACCCCACGTCCCGAGTGGGTTTGGGTGTGGGTCTCCCCCCTCCCCCATTGCCGGCTCCCGCTCCCCCGGCGTCAAGGTAAGTTTGGATCGGCTAAGGCAAACCCCGGCAGCTCACGGTGCCGCGTGGGGACAGACGGGCAGGTTAAGACAGACGGACAGATAGACTGGGGCTGTGGCAAGCGCCAGGCGGTGCCAGCCCGGCGCGGCGGCTCCCCTGGCCTTCGCTCCCTGCCGCTCCTCCTCCTCGCTGCCGCTGGCTTAGAAAATGTCCGGGCACAAGGTCCAGTCCTGCTTCTCTTTGCTCTCCCAGTAACCGCCCTTGTAGACGTGCGCCAGCTCCTGGGTGACGGGGTCCTTCTTGCGCTCGAACCAGAGCGGTTTGTAGGGGTCGTAGGGGGTGCCTGGGGGGGCACAAGGAGGGGGTGAAGGCCGTGGGGGCGGGCAGGGGGTAAGGTGGGGGGGGACACCCACGTGTCCCTTCCTTACCGTCCTCGGTGGCCCTGGCGGCCTCGGCCTCGCGTCGCTTGCGGGAGATGCGTTGCTTCTCTTCCAGTCGCTGCTTCTCGGCGTTGGCCTCGTCCCAGCGGCCGTTCTCCATCAGGCGCTGGTCGGGCCGCCGGCGGCTGTCCGTAGGCGCCGTGCCGCTCTCCGGGGCGTTGAGCGTCAGCGCCAGTTCCGAAAAGTAGTACATGTTCTCTGCGTATTTCCTGCGCCGGGGAAAGGAGGGGGACGGACCTCAGCCCCTCCGCCAGTGGGTTTCACACCCAGCCCCGCTCCCCTCCCCTTTGCCGGGGGCCCGGAGCTGCGTCCCCTCAGCTCTCGGGACACCTTGTCCCCGTCCCCTACTCACGGGAGTGGGTTCCTCTTCCACAGCAGCCGGCTGTCCTCGGCCTCGTGTGCCCTCGGCCGCCCCTCCGCTCCGTTGTCCCCAGCGCCCGGCATCACCTTGTAGCAGTCCATCTTCTCATCCCAGGTGCCCAGCAGGACAAAATGGACCTTCCCTGTGGGGTCGGTCACCTCCCCGGTGACCTGTGGGGACAAGGGACAGCCTGAGTGGGGACACCCAGGAGCCGCAAGCACCCCACAGCGCGTCCCGCGCTGCCCACCCAGCCTCCCCACGTACCTTCCTCGCCACATCCCGTGAGAAGTAGCTGTAAGGAACAAACTTGAGGTTGCACTTGTCACCCGTCTTGTGATTGACGATCTCGATTTCACCTGACTGTGGAAAGGAGGAGGAAGAGGAGACGGTCGGATCCAGCCCATGGCCCTTTCCCCGGTGGTTGGGGGGGAAACTGAGGTACTGGGGGGGATCCGCGCCTCTGTGTGGCACCGGAACAACCGGGTTGCGGGGAGCCCTGTCGCTGGGGTTTCATCCCACCTGGTCTATCCAGAGCTTGCCCACGATGATGTTGTGGACGGTGGTGGTGACCTTTTTCCACGTGTAGTGGTTGCCGGAAGAGTGGAAGACGCAGTGGATGGTACCTGAGGAGGGAAGGCTGTGCTGGGAATGGTCCCCTGAGCCTGCCCGGCCCACGGAGACTCGGGCGGTCCCCAAACCTGCCCCACTCCCCCGCACGGCACAGACATCCTCCCCTCCCCAGGTGTTTCCCCATGGGGCCACAGAGCTCACCCAGAGGCATGATGGAGAGGTATTTGCCCCGAAATTTGCTGGTGATTTTGATTTCTTGGCGAAGCGTCCAGCCGTGCTTGGAGTCAGCGTGGTGGGCGGCAGCTGGCGGGTGGTGGCTCACCTGGCCGGGAGAAGGGACAAATCAACGCCAGCCACCCGGAGCGGGCTGGTGGGACCGCAGAAGCGTGGCTAAACAGTACCTGCTCGCAGAGGGAGCGGTAGCCGTTCTCCTCGAGGCGATCCAGCTCAAAGGTCTCCCCCAGGAGGGGGTTGAAGGGTTTGCTGGTGCGGAAGACAGTGGTGGAGTAGGACGAGACGGTGAAGGCGGCCACGTAGCACAGCTGCTCCAGCGAGCTCTCGCACTTGGCCGCCCGGTCGAGCAGCTCGTGGTACTCCAGGTCCTCCGTCAGGCGCTGCAGCATGGACAGGGGCTCGTTGAAGTTGACCTGGAGGAGAGCGAGAGGTAAGGGAGAGGGGTTCCAGGGGCACCCCACGCCCACCCGCCGGCTGCGGCCCCACGCACCGGCATGGGGATCTTGGACAACTCCTTCCCGATGCAGTTTTTCATGATGCTCCAGAGGTTGAGGCTGTAGTTGGGTTTGTAGGGGATGCGGGTTCTCTTCTCCTTCTTGGTATCCTCTACCTGATGCTTGTACTGGGGGCAAGACAAGGGCTGCCGCAACACTGCTGCAACCCCCCCAACCCCTCTGCGAGGACTGGGGCACCCCCAGCCCAGCCCTGCCTTGCAGCCACCCGGCCCCATCAGCCCTGTTTCTCCAAGAGCCAGCTCAAGCACACGACGCCAGCAGAAAAAGCCCCTGTCCTACCTGCTCATCCAGGCTGATATCGCTGCTGGTGCCGCTGATGTTGCTGCCGGTGCGCCTGGAGGGGAGCAGAGGGGCAGAGTCAGGCCCGAGTAGGATGTGGGGGGTGGGAGGGCAGCCCCCCAGTCCAGCACTCACTTGTGGCCCATGCTTTCTGGCATAGTGATGATCTCTGGGGCGTCGAAGAACTCGTTGTCATCGTCCTCATCACTCAGGTCACCTTTGACAGGGCAGCATGGATCTGGCGACAGGGAGAGGATTGCTGAGGCAGCGAGTTCCTCCCAGTTTCCCCCAGTGGGTACTGGAGGGTCCCCCGTCACCACCAGCCTGGCGAGGGGCCGCACGCCACCTCTGCAGCAGCAGACAAGGCTTAGGAGGAGCAACGAGGGAGCGAGCAGGTTTTGCATGGACGGGGCAGCAAATTGCCTGCTGTAGGCGCCACGGCCACTTGGCCACGCAGGAGACACCAGACAGACCTATCGCTCGGGGTCAGCGACACGAACAAAGCTGAGCCTGGCTCAGGAAAAGGGCTGGAAGCAGCAGGCACAGCACTGCTGGCTTCCCCTATCCCTGTCCCGCACCATCGGCTCCGTCTCATACCACCGCTTCTCGCACCCCCACATCCAGCCCCCGAGCGCACGGCGCAGGAGCTCCGAGCGGTCCGGCGGTACCTTTGGCGTTGCCGCCGGTGCCGGGCGCGCTGGCGGGCAGGACGGTGGCACCGCGGAAAGCCCTCTCCAGGTGGTTGTGCTGCTTGGCCAGCTGCTCCAACGTCTCCTCCAGCCGGATGCGCTGATCCCGCTCGTGCTGCAGTGTTTTCTGCCACTTCTTGCTGTGGGTCTGGACCAGCATGAGAAAATCCCGGCAGGCCTGTGGGGAGGTGACGCCTCGTCAACGCACAATCCACGTGCAGGGGTCAAATCCCCCCGTGGGACCCCCCCCTGCCCTGCATGGTGGAGTGTGGACTCACGTTGATCATGGCGTTGGAGGTGATGCGGAAGAGGGTGGCTCGCTCGTTCACCTGCTTGATCTTCTCAGTGCTCTCGGCCGGCAGCCGGAGGGTCTCCAGCTCACTGAGGGAGCGCTGCAGGGCCGTGCCGTGCTTGGCGATCAGGTCGTTGCAGGTGCTCAGATCTTCCATTTTGCTGGACAGGGTGCGCAGCGTGTTCTGCAGCTCTGTTTTGTCCGTCTGCGACACCGATTCGTCGCCGGAGTCGTCTGCCGGCGGGAAGGGACATTAACATAACCCTGTGGGGCCTCTCTCCTCCCAGGAGATGGGGAAGCTGTGCACTGGGAGCTCCTGTCCTCTGAGCCACACCAGGCTCTGACCGCTGGACTGCCAGGATGGGCACAGCAGGAGGGTCCCCAACTCCCCAAGGGCTGGGAGCCGCACACGGGGTGTTCCCGGCCGCCGCCACGGGATTCCAGAGGGCGATGTCGCGGCAGCTCAGAGCAGATGGCCGATATCCTGGCGCACGAGCAGTCACGCTAGCGAGGAAGCGTGTGCCAGGTTGCTGGCTGCTCCTCAAGCCGGAGCCGGGCAGAAGGGAAGCCGGTTCTGCGCTGGCACGGCCGCAGCAGGCAGGACAGTGCTGCTGAGCTCACACGTGGATGGACATGGCTGCCCTTTCCAAACCCTGCTGGGGAGTGGCTGCCAGCACCACGGGCCACGTGCCGCAACGCCGTCCCTGCGCAGCACCCCAGGTGAGCACGGAAGGCCAAGGGGGAAAAAGCAGGACACGTTTCTGGCTGACAATAAGAGGCCTTGGGAACAGGTTGGGGATGAGGGATTATGTCCTGTGGAGGGGCAAAACAGCCCCTGGGCCCAAGGAGCGGGACCCACGCGGGTGTAGCAGGGGACTGACACACGCTGCTTAGCTCTGGAGGGCTGTGGGGACACACGCTGGCTCACACAGGGGCCGTACCTGACTCCTCCAGCATCTTGACAGCTTTGGCCTTGGCCAGCTCCAGGGCTGTGACCCAGCGTTGCCGCTCCACCTCTGAGCTGGCCTTCAGGTGGTAGGTCTGGGCCCCGCCATTAGAGATGATGAAGTTGCAGGAATCCTCCACGGTGATGTTGGCCGTGGCCAGGTTGATGGTGCCGCGGCAGGTGTGCCGCATCTCCGCCTTGGAGCTGCGCGGGGAGAGGCAGGAGGGGAGCACAGTGAGGGGGGCTGGCGACCCGTAGCCCTGTGGGGCAGGAGCCGAGCCCCCAGGGCTTCACGGAAGGGGGCTGGCGTTCCCCCACCCTGCAGACAGGGCTATTAATAAAGCACCAGCTCCAACCCTTGGCAGTTTTGCCAAGTCGGCTGGGCAAGAGAGCAGACGGCGTGGGGTTTCACCGCCAGCGCTGGAACGGGGCCAAGGTTGGCAACGCCGCTTCGGTGAGGGAGCATGGGGAGGGGTTTGCAGCCCCTCAGACCCCCCCCACCAGCCCCAAGGCAGGGCTCAGCAGCCCCCAGGAGCAGCCTCTGGGACCCACCGCCTTCCCCTCGGAGCATCCCCGGCATGACCCGGGAGGGAGATGAAATCCCCGGCGCAGTGCGAGGCCGTGCCAGGCCGGCACACACCTCCACGTCACCGGGTCCGGGTCTGCCAGGGGAGGGAAGGAGCCGCTTAGGACGCCCCCAGCCCTGCCCCGGGGGGCCGGTGCCCCCCGCCGGGCTGTAACTCGAGTAGGCAGCTGCCTGCGGGCTCCGGTTCCTCCATCAATAATGGAGGGACGGGGGGGGCCCCCACGGCTCGGGTGTCCCCTCGGGGACCGAACGGTGGCACGGCGGGGAGGGGGACCGGTAACGCCGCTGTCCCCGAGGCAGAGCCGCGTGGCGGGGCGGCGCTCAGTGCCCACGGGGAAGGGCTGCTCGGGAGAACAGCAACACCCGGCGACCGGGGAAGGGGGACTGAGCCAGACACCCCCCCCCCACCACCCCCCCCCCCCCCCCCCCCCAAAACATGGCCGGGGCCAGCCCCACCCCTGCGGAGGTGACAGCTCTTCCCCGCCCCGGCGGGCACCGGGGGACGGGGGGCGACACCGGGGCCTCACCGGCTTAGTGCGGGGGAACGCGTACACCCACCCCCACCCCCCAAACACCCTCAGCGGCTTCGCGGCGGGAAGAATGGGCCGGGCCCAAGGTCACGGAGGAGCGCCGGGGCCTGGCGGGGCTGGTGCCCGGTACCGTACCGGTAGTAGCTGAGGAGACCGTTGCTGAGCACGAACCAGCGGCGTTGGTAACCTTTGATGTAGTTGGTCCATTTGAAAAGCCAACCTTCACGCGCCGAACCGGATCCGGTACCGCCCGACCCGGAACCGCCGCCCCCCGCCGCTGCTGCCGCTGCCGCCGTCGCTGCTGGGCCTGGGCCCGCCCCGCCGCTTGCCGCCGGTGAGGGCAAGGCCGGAGCCGCACCGGGCGCTGCGGGCAGGGCCAAGGGGCCGGGCAGCGCCGCCGCTGCCGTCGCCGGGCCGGGCCCCGCGGCCACCGAGCGCAGCTCCGCCATCGCCGCCGCCGCCCCGCTGCCGTCACCCGCCCCGCCCCCGACCTCGCCCCATTGGCGGCGGCGGCCCCCGCGCGCACCGCCCCGACGGGCTGATTGGTGCCGCCGTCCGCGCGGGGTGGTACCTGCCCGCCTATTGGCTGCTGGCGCGTTTGCGCTGAGAGCCGTGAGGCTGCGCGTCCCATCCCCGCTTTCTCACCGGTCCTCTCGCTTGTCCGTCCCAGCGGCGCTCCAATAAGCGAAGAGGGAAACCACGACGTCATGACGCACTCGGTTGGGCGTGGCCGCGCGGCGGAGCGGTGACTCATCCCGCCACCGATTGGCCACGGAGGGGCGGGTCTTTCCCGCCCATTGGCCGAGACACAGCGGGACGGGGAATGGCGGTGACCTCTGACCTTTCGCCGGGGAACCGGGCGCGTGGGGGGCGCCATTCCTCCCCGCGGCCGCCCCAAGGCCCTCGGGCCGGGCCCTGCCCAGGGAGCCGGGGACGGAGCGGTACCGCCGGGGCTGCCCCGTGGGCCCCGCCCGCGCCCCGTGAAGGCCCAGCCCGGGCGGCCGCTGCCGCCTTCCGGCGGTGTTGGGTGTGGGGTGCGTGTGTGGGGTGCGTGTGTGGGGTGCGTGTGTGGGGTGCGTGTGTGGGGTGCGTGTGTGGGGTGCGTGTGTGGGGTGCGTGTGTGGGGTGCGTGTGTGGGGTGCGTGTGTGGGGTGCGTGTGTGGGGTGCGTGTGTGGGGTGCGTGTGTGGGGTGCGTGTGTGGGGTGCGTGTGTGGGGTGCGTGTGTGGGGTGCGTGTGTGGGGTGCGTGTGTGGGGTGCGTGTGTGGGGTGCGTGTGTCGGGTGCGTGTGTCGGGTGCGTGTGTCGGGTGCGTGTGTCGGGTGCGTGTGTCGGGTGCGTGTGTCGGGTGCGTGTGTCGGGTGCGTGTGTCGGGTGCGTGTGTCGGGTGCGTGTGTCGGGTGCGTGTGTCGGGTGCGTGTGTCGGGTGCGTGTGTCGGGTGCGTGTGTCCCATCCCCCTCACGCCCCTCAGAGAAGGAGAGGCCACGCTCGCGGCAGTATACAATTCATCTTTATTTACAATACCCCTATAAAAATGTAAATTTAGAAACTTTATTCTCATTAACCAGAACCAAAAAACTGGGGAGGAAAAAAAAAAAGCACAAAGGAGGGGGGAAAAAAAAATAAAAATAAATGGACTTTCCACTTGATCAGTCAAAATGTGCGCGGTGGGGTTGGGGAGCAGCCGAGGGAGGGAGCTGGTTAATGCCAGGGAGGAGTTACTGGTTGTAAAATACCTACATGTGCAAATCTCTTTGTTTTCTTTTTTAAAAGCAAAAAAAAAAAAAAAAACCAACAAACCCAGTAAAATTAACCGCTCTCCACGCTGCCGCCGCCGCCACGTTCCCCAGGAGCGGAACAGCACGATCCCCCCCTCAGCTCAGGGGGAGGAAGAGGAGGAGGAAGAGGAAGGTGCCGGGGTATGGCTGAGCCTCCCTCCAGCTCCCGGAGCTGCCGGGACCGGCCCTAGGGAAAGCGGGCGAGGGAAGAGCGAGGGGAAGGAGCCGATTTTCAGGGAAGACAAAGGCAAGTGTGCAAAAGAGGTGTGCGTGTGTGCACACGCGTGTTTGTGTGTGTGTGTGTGTGTGTGTGCGGGGAAGGGTGGGGAGCAGACCTCAGTGCTTGAAGGGGGACAGGGGGAAGGTGCAGGGGACACCCTGACACCCACTAAACAGAGCAGGGGGATTCTCCCGGCTCCTTCCCGGGACCGGCAGGGCACCCGTTTTCCTCAGTAGTGTGTGTGGGGAGAAGCAGCCGTTGTAGGGGGAGCGGAGGGGGTTAGGGCGCAGCAGGGAGACGCGGCGCTTTTTGGGGGGGTGGGCAGGGAGCAGCCAAACCCCCCTCCCACAACACACACCACCAGCCAGGATCACAGGCAGGGGACACATGCCTCCTGCACCGGGGGATGCGGGACACGGGGACCACTTTTGCCCTCCATCCATCCATCCTCTGGAACAACTCCGGCACCGACGGTGGTGGAGAGGAGCCGTGGAGATCTCCTACCGGATCCCGTGCACTAAGCTGGTACCGGGGAATGACGGTGGAGGGGTCAGAGGAGCCGCAGGCGAGGGAAAGCAAATCCCTTCACCCTGGGCTGTGCCAGTGCAGCCCTTCTTAGGGCAGGCTTTGCCCTCCACCCTGCCCACAGCTTCCCCCCTTCATGCCCCACCTCTGGTTCCACCCTTCTCCAGTCCAGTTCCGGCCCATGGAGGAAAAAGAGAACAAAGAGGGGTGACACTTACTGCAATTTCGTCTCCAGCAGGTTCAGCTTCTGCTGGTCGACATAGCGAGAGAAGAGGGAGATCAGGTTCGAGGGGGTGGACACGGGCTTGGCCAAGGCCACCTGAGGGATCCGCAGGAGCTCCCGGGTGGCCATGAGCATCAGCTCCGTCCTGGCAGAGACAGGGACAGGAGGAGGGAGTAGTGAGAGTCACTGGGTGCTTGGGGAGCCAGGTGCTCTCCAACACCCCTCAGGGGGAGTGCCCTGGGCTACACACGCCTCCCGGTGTTTTGGCAGAGGGACTGTGTCCTCAGACACCAGCGTCCCTGCGGGGAAGGGTCCTGCCTGCACTCAACAGCCTCGCTGAGTCCCTGGCCGTCTCCCCAGGGGACTTGTAACGCAGCGACGTACCGCGCAGGAGCTCGTGGGGATGCTTGAGCCCTGGGGGAGCGGCGGTAACGCCGCATCACGTGCCTCGTGCTCAGCAAGACTCGGCAATCTTGTATCTGCTCAGGGCTGAAAGCACTACAGCCACTTGGCTGAGGTGCGACAGCTTCCCTGTGCCTCCAGGCTCTGAGGGACCAGTCTCAGAACATCCCAAATTGTATCTACCACGTTCTTCCTCTGCCTTGGGCCTGCCTTTCTCTCTCTCTTTCAGCACTGTGGCCGTTTCCAGCACTGCTGCCACCAAGAAACCGCAATTAAACCTCCTTCTTCATCAGCTCTTGCCTCCCCCAGTCCTTTCGGGCCCTGCACGGCGCAGCGTCCAACCCTACCGGCATCGCCGCCTTCCTCCCCAGCCCGAGGCGCAGCCGAGGACGGGCACTCACCACTGGTTGTCCTGTATTAGCTCCGTGTTCGAGTCTGAGCTCTGCAATTCCTCCCCGCGGCTCAAGACCAAGTACAGCAGGGACAGACCAAACTGCGGGGAGAGAGGGAGGGTGTCAGCGAGGGCGCTGGGAGCCCGCCAGGGAGGAGATGTCCCACCAGTGCCATCACAAGCCATCGCTGGCCTCCCTTGTGAGGAAACCCCTGTGGCAGGGGCCAGGGCGAGCTTTCCTCCCACCGCTCCTGCCTCTGAATATTTTTTTGGATGGGTGAGAGAATCATTCCCACCTCCCAATCCTCCTGGGGACAGTGGCACAAGCGAGAGGGTCCCCGCTGGCCTTTGCAGCCCCCTGAGGAAGAGGAGGAAGAGGTTTAGAGGCCTCAAGTCGCAGCAGGTGCTGTGGATGGCTGTGTGTGTGACAGACCGCTCCTGGCCCGGCTCGGAGGGACGCAGGGTCATCACGAACCCGCGGCAGAGGAGCAACCCTCCCACCCCAGGAAGGGGTCCCACTCCACACCCGGATTTCAGGGCAGGAGTCCAATGGGATGGGCAAGGGAGCCAGCTTTCAGACTGCAGCGGAGTCCCAGGCCAGCTCAGATGACTAATCTGCCAGGCACCCTTGTTAATCAGCGAGGGAAGGGGCGAAAGCACCAGGGGCTGGCAGCCTGCGGCTCCTGTGCCGTTCCTGCACCATGGCTGCATCCAGCTCTGCCATCCAGCGCCGGGGAAACTCAGTTTCCTGACTACAGGGGAAACATCAGGGACGTGCCAGGGTGGGAGGGATGAGATTGCACCACTTGCCACGGGGAGCAGAGCGAGGGAGAGGGATGCACCTTGTTTTGGAGCACGGCAGTGAGGTGCAGGTTGGTGGGCGCTGGCGCGGTCGCGCTCTGAGGTAGGTTCGTTAGCTGCTGCACAAGGCTGGTGACTGTCCCCAGGGGAAGGTGGTAGAGAACATGGGAGAAGGGCCTCAACAGGCAGGGCAGCACCTGTGGAGAGAGGAGCGGGGGAGTCAGGAGCTGCGGAACAGGGAGACGTGCTTCTCCGTGTCCAGCTAGCTGCTCTGAGGCCTCAGGGACCCTGATGAGATGCTGCCACACGCAGTACCACAGCATGGCAGGTGTTGGAAGGGCCCTCTGGAGATTATCCCGTCCAACCCCCTGCTTGAGCAGGCACACCAGACTGCGTCCAGGCGGGGGGTGAATGTCTCCAGGGAAGGGACCCCACAGCCTCTCTGGGCAGCCTGTGCCCCTGCTCTGGCACCCGCACAGGGAAGGGGTTTGTCCTCATGTTCAGGTGGAGCTTCCCGTGTCCCAGCTTGTGCCCATCACCCCTTGGCCTGGCGTTGGGCACCTCTGAAAAGAGCCCGGCCCCATCCCCCTGACACCTGCCCTTCAGATATTTATAAGCATTGATGAGATCCCCCCTCAGCCTTCTCTTCTCCAGGCTGAACAAGCCCAGGTCTCTCAGCCTTTCCTCATACGGGAGGTGCTCCAGTCCCTTGACCATCTTCGTAGCTCTCCACTGGACTATCTCTAGTAGTTCCCTGTCCTTGAACTGGGGGGCCCAGACCTGGACGCAGCCCTGCAGGTGTGGCCTCACTGGGGCAGAGCAGAGCGGGAGGAGAACCTCCCTCGCCCTGCTGGCCACACTCTTCTTATGCACCCCAGGGCACCGCTGGCCTCCTTGGGCCCAAGGGCCCGGTGCTGGCTCAGGATCACCTCGCTGCCCCCCAGCACCCCCAGAGCCTGCTCATCAGAGCTGCTTTCCAGCGGGTCAGCTCCAGCCTGTACCGGTGTGTGTGACTGTTCCCCCCCAGGAGCAGGACCTTGCACTTGTTCAATTTCATCAGGTTCCCCTCGGCCCAGCTCTCCACTGCAGCAGCACCTCCGCTTCCAGCCCCGCTCACACACTCTGGATGGAACTTGCTAACAGTCTCCCCCCCATATCCCCACAATGGCACAGGCCCGCTTTAAAATCAGGCAAGTCTTTTTTTTCCTTCTTAAATCATCCCCTTTCTCAAAACAAGCTGGGATTTATTTCACAGACACCTGTATTTTTGTTACCTATATAAAAAAATGCTGCAAAGGACAGCCGAGAGCACGTCCCTCAGAAGATGCTGGCTTCCGCTCTCTGTCTCTGGGAGACGGAGTCTCCTGTTGTCACCCGATGAGTCAGAGACGCAGCCCTTTAGACAAGCGCTCAGCCAAGAGCCGGGCTGGTTAAACAAAGGCACCATTTATCAGGAACCCTCCCCGCTGAAGCTGGGCTGTGCCGTGCCAGCCGGCAGGCACGGGAAACAGGCCCTGCCAGAAGCTCACAGCTCCTGCAAGTCTCCCCGGAGCAGCAGAAACAACCGTCCTTAAGACACGAGATGCCATTTGCCGCCTTTCCCGTGGAGGAGAGGAGATCCTGCTCCAGACCCTGCGCCAATCCCCACGTGACAGTGAGCGAGAGGAACCCTCCCAGCTTCTGGAATCTCACCTCATCCTGAGCATCCTTCTTGATGAGGAAGGGCAGGTTCCTGGCCGTCGCCATGAGGACATCGGCTGCTTGCTCGGGTGACAAGAAGGGGAGGATCCGGGCCACCAGGCGCTTCCCTTTCCGGATGCACATGATCTGCATGAAGTGGTCATCGCTTGGCCTGCCGAGGAGAGGAGAAAGGTGCTGAGCCTCAGCTGAGAGCATCCCAGGGGAGACATGGGGGTGTTCCTGTGGGTACCCCACAGCCAGTCCTGCACCAGCATCAGGAAGAAAACACACATGCCTCAGAAAACATCCTTGGGGAGGGAGAAGCAATGCAGGAATCACAGAATCATTGAGGTTGGAAAAGACCTCTCCGATCATTAAGTCCAACCAACAACCCAACACCCCCAGGCCTCCTAAACCATGGCCCCAGGTGCCACGTCTGCACGGTGTTTGAACCCCTCCAGGGACGGTGACTCCCCCACCTCTCTGGGCAGCCTGTGCCAGGGCCTGACCGCTCTGGCACTGAAGACATTTTCCCTCATCTCCAACCCAAACCTCCCGACGCAGCCTGAGGCCGTTCCCTCTCGCCCTGTCCCTGGTGACTTGGGAGCAGAGACCAGCCCCCCCCTCATTCCAGCCCCTCTCAGGCAGCCGCAGAGAGCGAGAAGGGCTCCCCTCAGCCTCCCCTTCTCCAGGCTAAACCCCCCCAGCCCCCTCAGCCGCCCCCCAGCACACTTGTGCTCCAGACCCTGCCCCAGCCCCGCTGCCCTTCTCTGGACACGCTCCAGCCCCTCAAGGGCCTTCTTGTCCCGAGGGCCCAAACCTGAGCCCAGCATTCAAGGTGCAGCCTCAAATTCAGTATTTGAGGTAGGAACGACACCCCCAACCCTGACCTCTGCCTGCCAGGCTATGCAGTGTGTCCCACGGGGCAGCAGAGAGGAGCCACCAAGACCCCATTGTCCTTCCTTGCATATCTGTGCCACTGAGGCTACAGGTCAGGCAAGAGGTGACAGAGTTCAAAACAGGCACCCAGAGAAGTGCCGGGGCGCAGAGCTCAGGGCGGGCAGCCACGCAGCAACCGTGCAGATGGGCAGTATTTGCAGCACCTGAGCTGCAGGGATGGAAGCTGTTATGGGGTCATAACCACAGCAAACAATCACACAGGGAAAATGGCAAAAAGGAGAAAAATCCACAGTTATTTCAGCCCCCAGTTCCCAACACACCCCTGGAAGAATCAGCCCGACTCTTCTTTGGGAAATAGGTCCCTGGGAAACCAGTTTCAGCAGCTGGGAGCGCCCACAGACTGTCTGAGCTCCTGACAGGGACCAAGCTGCAGACACAGCCTCTGCTCACCTCTCCTGCCCGGGTGCCTTCCCCCTCAGATTGTCATACATATCGCAGATCTTCTGCTTCCTCTCGCCCATCAGGGCCGGCCGCTCGCCTTCCAGGCTCAGGAGGTAGCGTCTCTCATAGTCCTCCACGTCCAGGAGGAGACTGTACGTCTGCAGGAGAGACGGCGGTGACAGCAGGGCACAGGGATCTGCGATGGGATCCGCTAGCCCTGCTCCACAGAGACCCAGGACGTGCCCAGCCCCAGCCAGGGCCCTCCCATCTCCTTTGCTGCTACAGGAACTGTGTACCCTGGCCCAGATCGTGTCAAAGACTCCTTCAGAACCAGTGCTAGAGCAGACTGAGCAGGGATTCTGTGACCCACAAACATCTATCCTTTCACACGCAGCTGCAGAGAGCCGAGGCGTTACTGCCTTGCGGTTGTGAGTCAATAACAGACCCTGCAAAGCCCATCTAGGCTATTTTGGGGCAGGGTGAAGGCATGGCTGGTACCTGGCTCCAGCCTTTCCGTTCCAGCCAACCCACTTCTGGCAAGCAGGACCTCTGCCACTGGCGAGTGCTGGATGTCCCAGCTAGGCGTCCAGAGGAGTTCATCAGTACTGCACCATGGTTGCCCCAGCCCACCTCATGCCCCACCACATATCTCCAAGAGTCATGGTGGTCCCACCTTGAACTCACCTTCTCGATCGTGACAAGGGTCTGGCGCCTCTTGTCTCGAACCTGCTTCTCCTTCGTCTCCTGCCAGGGGAGGGAGAGCGAGTCAGGGCTGTGGGCCTGAGCGCCAGCCGCAGAGCTGCGTCGGAGGGGAGGCAGGGCCAGAACTCACGTCATCCTCGCTGCGGGAGGTCACCACCGCATCAATCATCTTCCGAGGGTTGTTCACGCTGGAGACCGTAAGCTTCCCGAGCGAGCCCTCAAACTGCACTGCAGGAAGGGGGTGGAAGGGAAGCAAAGGGAGTCAGCCCAGGCCTGACCCCACCTCACCCCACTTTCTCTCTGGCCCAGGTCCACGTTGCGTGGAGCAAGGAGCGCTTACCTGGCTTGTAGGTGTGCTCCAGCTTAGCCACCTGAGGTGTGATGAGTTTAGTGCGTTCCTTCTTGGGACCATCACCGTGGACTTCCTCTGCTGCTGACAACTTCTCCAGCTTCTGGAAGTAATTCTAAGGCAGGGAGAGAAGTTGAGGCCCCCAAAAAACAGTTGGCAAGGACTGATGCAAGATAGCCCCCTCCCCAGCCTATGCCCCATCCCCAGCCCATCACTTACTGGTCTTCAGCAGCAGCATTTTGAACCATCATTCTTCCCCCCAGTACATGAGGGGACAATTGCATCCTCCCTCAAGATTACAGTAGTTGAGGTTCCTTCTCAGCCCTCTATTTCTCAATACAATGACAAATCCGCTTTCTCTGTGAGGTCCCTGGCTCCCAGTCCTTCCCAGCACATTCCAGTTAGCCTGCCTTGCTCTGTTAGCACCATGCCCAGGCTGGGCAGCGCGTGGCTGGGGCCTCCCACACTGATGCTCACGCGCTCTTCCCATCCACCCCGGCCAACGTTCGCCTCTTTCGCAATGGCAGAGCTTTGTTGACTCATGTCCCGGCTGCAGCCGCACCAGTTCCCCTCCTCTACTGGGGGTTAGCTCACCCACAGCTCCCAGAAAACCTCTGTCAGCGCAATGCCTTCCGTCAGCCACGGAGCAGACGGATCTGCCACCCGCAGCTCCCCTGCCAACTCCCACTGGAGCCCAGACAACACAGCGAGTGCTCGTCTCCACTCCCACTGGGCCCCTGGCACACCGTGGAGGGGACCGAACCACTCTGACCCATTTCACCACGCTGAAGCCACGCCGGTGACTGCTCTCCCTGCTCTGCCCTGCGCTCACGGCTGCACCAACCGCTCCAGGACCTTTCTGGGTGTACGCCTGGCTCCTCTGCACCCCCTTCTACAAAGACAGGGGCCAAACCTCTCACGCAGCTAACGACTGTCCCAGATACACTCCCAGTGACCCCGCAAAGCCCCTTTCAATCTCCCAAGCCAGGTGCCCATCCTACATTGCCTGAAGCCCTCCATAGATTTCCCTCACGGGATGTTACCCTGTGTACCCTCCAACCCAGCTGAGCTTTGAGCATCTACCACTGTTGGCAAGAGCCCAGACATCACCTTGCTTCGTCCACTCCAAATCTGTCTCCTCACAGCCCTGTCTCGCACTCCCTATTCTTGAACTGGAAAAGAGCAGGAGCAAACTCTCCTCATTCACCTTCTCCACCTCACTCTTTGGACACCATGGCCTTCACCACCACCCCTGTCAGACTAGAGTCCTCCTTATGCAGCCATTCCCTGCCCAGGGCGCTCTCCCGCATTTTCCATTTAGCAGCTTCCCTATCTCCTATGCTGGGTGTTTTATTCTACCACATGCACCTTCAGAAATAGACGAGCTGCTCTCCTGTTATCTTGGGTGTTCTGCTGCGCCCTCCAAATCCATGCTGCTAAGTGTCCCCCGACATCTCCTCACCCCTGGAGATCTCACCCAAGAACGGGAAGGCAGTTCTTCCCTTGCTGCCCCTCCTCTACCCTTCCCGGGGATGCTGATCCCACCCCGTCCCTCTGCCTTCCCCCTGCAGCGCGTTTCCCTGCGACCGGATCTAGAAACTCCTCGCTCTCAGCACTGGCGTCCCCTTCCCAGCCAACGCCCCTCGGCACAGAGGCTGCACCGGGAAGACACCGGTGCCGTGGGAATGCCGAGGCGCTGCCCTGCCGGCAGCCACGGAACACGCAGCGGAGAGGGCTGGGAGCTTCCCCCTCCCTGGTACCTGGTAGTAATAGTCATCCAGGTAGGGGTCAGTGCTTTGCAGCTGCATCATCTGGATCTTGGACACCCAGTCCTTTTCCCGCTGCAGCATGAGGTTGGCATAGGGATCTTTGCGCATCTGCTCCTGGTGGCTGCTCCGGTGGCCCCCTCGGTCCCCCACCGAGCCGTTGAGGCTCCGGTGCTGGCTGGCAGGAGGCAAGAAGGGCACCCGTGAGCACACAGGAGCTACAGGAAGGGACAGAGAGCGGTGCACAGGCTAGCCCCAGCAGCACAAACCCCCCCGCGGCAGAGGGGCAATGCAAACCACCCCCTCACTGCGCCGGGCAGCCCCTCTCCCAGCACCGGCGCAGGGCCAGCACTCACTTTCGGTTCTGCTGCTGCCGCTGGTGCAGGAGCCGGCGGTGCTGGGGGTGCAGGTGGGTCGTGTCTGGCCGGAACATCTGGGGCTGCGGCCTGGGGAGAGTGGGAAGCGTCAGAGGCAGCAGGAGAATGTGGGCAGGCGGCCAGGAAAAGGATGGCACCTACCTCAGGCTCTGCAGGTGGGATCCGGGGCCTGGCGGGTGCTGCGGCTGCGAGGGAGGTGGAGCAGGGGGAGCCCCGAAGAAGGCACGAAACCCACTGGCCGGAGGCATCATCTGCCCGACTCTGCCCTGGAGCAGCTTGGGATTGACGGAGGGGAGGGGGCTCCCAACCAGGCCAGAGACACGGGCAAACTGGCTGGGGGACATTCGGCCGGCCTGGGAGGGCAGAGAGGGCGCCCAGAGTTAGCGGGGGAGATCTGGGGGCAAAGGGAAAGGCCCAGCCAGGGCAGCTGCATCTGGGACATGGCAGAAAAAGCCACATAGAGTCAGGTCCCACAGCCATGTGAAGAGAAATGCTGGACTGTGCCCATGGCAGGGGCCAGGAAAGCACAGGAAGGGAGCGAAGGGGGCTTTACCTGGGCTCCTCCAAGCAGCTGCGCTCTCTGCAGGTGGGTGAGGACGGGAGAGACACTGTGGGGGAACGGGTGGCCCAGGAGGGAGGAATTCTGGGGAAAGAGAAGGGAAGAGGGACCCCAGTCAGAGCCCTGGCACAGCTGATGGTGGGCAGATGGGGAACAGACGACAGCGCGAGATGAAGCCCTGGGAGGGTGCCCCAGGCAGGCTGGGAGCCAGGCCAGGCTCCAGGGAGCGGGGCTGACCCGGCAGGACAAGGCAGACGGGTCGAGCTACAAAAGTAGACACAAGCAGCTGGCTGACTGTGTGTGACAGTTATGGCTCCAGCGCTACCAAGGCCTGGAGTTGCAGATGGGAGGGGGGGAAGAGGGCTGTCGGAGGTTTCTGGGGAGGCTGGAGGACCTCCGGAGCACCCACAAGGAGGGGTGCAGAGGGGCATGCGTACCGGTACGTTGCAGAGCTGGTTGGGGGACATCCTCTCGCCGTAGGGAGCGGGGTAGCGCTGCTGCATGGTAGCTCGGATGTGGACAGGCTTTGGACACAGGATCTAGGAGGAGAGAAGCGGCACAGTCCCCCGTCAGCTCCCTCAGGACTGGCCCGCACCCTCTCAGCCACGGGCGGCGAGCGGGGCCAGCGGGAGGTACCTGCTGGTTGAAGTTGGGTATGGCAACCTGCTTGGGTGGGGTGCCGATGGGGACAGCCCGCACAGGGGGGCTCCCAATGACAGGGGACGATGATCGCCGGGGCAGTGCCCGCTCAGAGGGGTCCCGCTCTTCCTCTCGAGCCTGTGGGGGTCTCTGAGGCAGAGCGTAGTCCAGTACGGACACCGATGGCATCTCCTGCAAGTGGAAGGGGAGAGAAAGCTCCCCCCAGGATGACAGTCACCGACTGGAATGGGGAGGACCAGCACCATGTGTCCCAGGAGTCGACGGCCACAACCCTACTCCTGCTAGGTCTCCTCTGTGTCCTACTCCACTTCCCCAGGAGGCCCATGCGATGTAGGGGTGTCCTGGGGACCCCCAGAGCCTGCCCCACAGAGCCCTTATCACCACCAAGATGCTGGTTTGTGGTGATAGTGCTGCTCAAGCGTGGGGCGAGGTCTCCGTGCCACCGCTGCGCGGGCTGCACGCACACGCTTTGTTCCCAGCCCTCGCCAGCCCTGCAGAGCCAGGAGAGAGGGCTGGCCGCAGAGCACGCTCCGCTTGCCCTTAAAAGCCTGACTCTTAATTAAACCGCAACAAAAAAAATCCTCTGCCTTGAGGCACCGACATTCCTAAACAAGAGTGCCAACATCCCTCAGACGTCACCAGGCACCACGGATCAGCGATAACCCCTCAGCCTGGCTCTCCAGCCTGAGAAGGGACAAGGAGTGATGTCTATGAGGGGCTACAAATGAGCCAAACAGCAGCCATTTGGACCCAGCCGGAGGCAAGCAGAATGCTCTGCTGTCCTAGGCTGGTCTGGAGGTACTCCCCAGCACTGATGAGCCCACAGCAGTACCCGCATTTCGCCCCTCAGTGCCCACCTTGCTGCCACAGGGGTTTGGGGTGTATGTGTGTGTGTTAGGGAAGCCACAATGGCTGCCACTTGCACCCCAGCATTGTACCTGTGTGAGAAGCGGCCCCCGGATACGCCGCAGGACGGCTGAGCTGTCCCAGATGCTGGAGTTCAGCCCTCCAGGCTGCTAGAAAACAGACGGGGAGTCAGAACGGTGCTTCCAGACCCACATCCACCCCAACCCTGCGCCCACCCAGACCCCTTGACCCCACACCCACCTGCGCGGGTGCCTTGGTTTGCACAGCTTGCATGATGGCGGGGTCCTCCAGCTCGCTGTCGATGACCAGCCGGGTCAACCGCTCCGCCAGCGTGTCCTCGGGCTCACCCAACAGATCTGCCTCCTCGCCGCCGGGCCCATCCTGCTCCCTAGTTGCCAGCGGTTTGTCCTCCAGCTCCGCCAGCCGCTCGTGTGCTTCCTGCCAGTCATCGTCTGCGAGGGACCCACAGGGGATCAGCGAGGCTGGGGGGGTACAGCCAAGGGGGATGGGGGCGCGGGGTTTTGTAGCAGGGCATGCGAGCGCTCACCGACAGCCCCGGCTCCGAACGTATCATCGTTGAACTGGTCGATATCTTCATCCTCCTCCCCGAGGGCTTGGAAGGCATCTTCATCCTCATCCAGCGGGCAGTCCTCCAGGGACTGGGGAAGGCGATGGGGGGCTGCGAGGGGGATCGGCACCGGCCTCCGGTGCAACCCCGCACCCCACGACCCGCGGCTCCCTCCACGGGGACCCCCCTCCGTCCCGTTCCCCAGCCCGTTACGCCCCCGCCCCCGGTGCCCCGTGAGCCAACACCGACCGACCCCCGGCACCGTGGGGGGGGGGGGGGGGCGGGGGGAAGCCGGCGAGCAGCCCCTCTCCGCAGACCTCAGGCACCCCCACACGGTTCTCCCACAGACCCCGCGGCGTCTCGGCCGACCCAAGCGCTACCGGAGATGAACCGGGGTGTGGGGGGGTACACCGGGGCAGGATGGGGAGGGGCCGGTTCCCGGCCCGGCGCACCCCATCCCCCACCCCACCCCGGTGCAACCCTCCGTAGACCCCAACCCAACCCTCCCACCCCCACCGCGCCCCCCCTCCCCGCTCACCTGATACCGGAACATGGCGGCGGCGGCGGCGGCGGCGCCCACCGCCCCCAGGCTCCGCGCGGCCCGCTCCGGTCCCGGGCCCCGCCGCGCATGCGCCGGCGCAGGCGCATGACGTCACCCTCCCGCCCTTCCAACCAGGCGCATGCGCACCAGCAGGACGTGAAGTCTGAGAAGGTGCGGCCCGTCGTAGCCCCGCCTCCTTATCGCCCTTCAAGGCGCCGCCCCGCCCCCGGGCTGCTCTTAAAGGGGCAGCGACCCCTTTTCTCCCCGCCGGTGGAATCCTAGTGGTGTCCGCAGCTCTGTCCCTCAGCCGTGTATCCACAGCCACGTGCCTCAGTTGTCATCCCACACTTAACTGTGTCCCCTATCCATAGCCGTGTCCCCCCATCTCTCCCCTACACATGGCTGTGTGCCCCAGCCATGCCCCTAGCTCTATCCCCAGCTGTGTGCCCTATCCCAAATCATGCCTCCCAGTTGTGTCACCTCTCCCCAACCATGTCCCCTGTCCCCCCAGCAGTGACCCCTATCCACAGCCATGTCCCCTGTCCCCCCAGCAGTGACCCCTATCCATAGCCATGTCCCCAGCCATGTCCCCTGTCCCCCCAGCAGTGACCCCTATCCATAGCCATGTCCCCTGTCCCCAGCCATGCCCCTATCCGTACCCATGTCCCCCACAAGCTGTGTCCTGCAGCCATGCCCCCTGTCCCCAGCTGTCCCCCCAGCTGTGACCCCTATCCATAGCTGTGTCCCCAGTCATGTCGCCTATCCCCAGCTTTGTCCCCCCCAGCTGTGACCCTTATCCATAGTCATCCCCCAGCCATGTCCCCTCTCCCCAGCCATCCCCCCACTGCAGCCACCCGTGGCCCAGGAGGACACGTCGTCGTTGGCGCGTGACCCACCCCCCGTGGGGACCAGCTTCCTCATCGCCTCTGAGCTGGGGCCACCCCACATCCGCCCCTGCCTCACCACCACCTCCGGGGTGGCCAGGGACACCCACAACCGTCGCCTTTAACGGTGCCGGTGTCCCCGCGTGTCCCAGGTGAAGGGTGGCTCCACCTCGTCCCTCCCCTCGGCGCCTTCCTGCCTTCCTTGTGCCTGTCACTGGGGATTAGCACAGGGACAGACCCAGGCTTGGGGACAGGGACAGGGCCACCCGCCACCTCGTCTGGATGTAGGAGGCCCAGCTGGCCGGGGAGGACCGAGGGTGGCATCCCCCATCCCTGTGGTGGGCGAGGACGGGGACCCCCCTGCGCCCCACCAGCCCTTGGGGGCACCATGAAGGACCGGCTGGAGCAGCTCAAGGCGGTGAGAGACAACCCCCTACCCGGGGATGGGGGGGCATCTCGTGGGATGGGGGTCCCCAGGGCTTGCTGGGACCTGGGTGTCACACGGATGGGGGTCCCTGAGACCCCACCCCATGGTGGATGGGGGTGTCACGGGGACGGGGGAGTCCTGAAAGCCAGGTCTGTGGTGGATAAGGACATCATGGGGATGGATGTCATCAAGACCCCACCCTGTGATGCATTGGGCTGTCATGGAGATGGGGGGCCCTGAGACCTCACCCCACGATGGATGGGGACACCATGGGGATGGGGGGCCCTGAGACCCCACCCCATGATGGATGGGGTCATCACAGGGATGGGGGGCCCTGAGAACCCACCCCATGATGGATGGGGACACCACTGTGATGGGGGGCCCTGAGACCCCACCCCACAGCGATGGGGGTGTCAGGGACCAGGGGAGTCAGCCCTCTGTGTTGTTTGGGGGTGGGGAGGGTATTTTGGGGAGAGATAAACCCCCAGGGTGAGGGCTATGCCCCCCCAAGCTGTGGGGTGCAATGGGGAGATGCCAGCCCCCACTCAGGCTGTGTAGGGCAGTGGTGCCTGTCCGTTGGGGGGCTGGGAGCGGAAGTGGGGTGCCCACGGGGACCAGCACCCCATCCCACGCCTCAGCAAGTTCCCCACCACCATCGCCGCTTCCTCCTCCTGTGTCCGCCCAGCCGTGGGGCCCCACTGTCCCCCAGCTCCCCGGGGGGCCTCCCCGCCCCATTATCAGCTGCCCACGGGGCAGTGGGGGTCCCAGCAGCCCCCCACCCTGCACCCGGGCCCCAGCGTGGGGCCAGCAGCCATGGCAGGGAGGCTTGGCAGGGATTTAGTGGGGATTACGAAGCCATCAGATAAAACCCTTGGGAGGGAGAGAAGGGATTAATTTTATTTTTACTCTGGCAGGAGGAGGCGCGGCGGGGTGGAGGGGTGGGGGTCCCCAGCTGAGGTCTGTCCCCCTTTCTGGGGACACCGTGATGAGGCACCAGGCACCCCCCGGGATGTTGGGAGAGCTGATGGAGGGGCAAGGGGAGGCGGAGGGGCCAGGGTTGGCATCCCAGGAAGGCACGGAACAGGGAGCCCGTGGGTGGGGACCAGGGGCGACGTCAGGGTGATGGGCAACAGCCACCTTTGGGCCCCCTGCCGAGCCCTGGCACTGCTCAGACCTGCCACAGGACAAAGGTCGGGGCCATAAAACCCTGTCCCGTTTCTGTCCCAGTCCCCAGCCCTGTTTGGTCCCCGGCCCTTCCCTCTGGCCAAGCCCAGCAATCCCTTAATTCCCCGGCCAGATGTGAGCCAAGCTCGTGTGTGTGTGTGTCCCCGCCGCTGCAGATGCCACCCCTGTGCCACCACGGCTGCTCCCGCCGCATCCCCCCGCCCCAACTCTGCAGAGCTGGGCTGGCCTCCCTGGCCAGGCGTGGTGGCTGTCACCGGGGGGGTGTCCCCGGGCTCCCCGGGGTGCAGGCGGCGGGGTGCCACCCCTGAGCGCTGCCCGCCGTATCCCTCAGAAGCAGGACGCGGACGATGACACCGAGGAGCTGGAAATTGCCGTGGACAACACGGCGTTCATGGACGAGTTCTTCTCGGAGGTGAGGGGGGTGCTGGCATGGGGCCGGCGGGCGCGGGGCTGCCTCCCAACCCTCCCTCATCCTCCCCGGCTTGTCTAGATCGAGGAGACCAGGCAAAACATTGACAAGATCTCGGAGAATGTGGAGGAGGCCAAGAAGCTCTACAGCATCATCCTCTCGGCCCCCATCCCCGAGCAGAGTAAGTGTGGCAGCTGTGTCCCCCCCCCTCCCTGGGTCACAGGGCCCCTTCCTGCAGACGTCCCCGTGGTGGCTTCCCCAGGTGACGTGCTGTAACCCCTCAGAGACCAAAGATGACCTGGAGCAGCTAACGGCAGAGATCAAGAAAATGGCCAACAGTGTCCGCAACAAGCTGAAGAGTGAGTGGTCGCGTCCCCACTGCTGTGTCACCCAGCCCCACGGGTCCCTGTGTCCCCAAGGGAAGGGCAGGGTGTGCTGGAGACCCCCAGGCCATCGGGGCTGGCGGGTGGGGAGGGTCCCTGATGGGCTGGGGTCCGGCTCTTGGCAGGCATGGAGAGGAACATTGAGCAGGATGAGGCACGGTCCTCCGCCGACCTCCGGATACGCAAGTCCCAGGTGAGCTCTGGTCCCTGGCACCTGCTGCCGGGCCTGTCCCCACCCCGCACCCCCAGGTCCTGGGTGCCCTGTCCCACCCTGTCCCCCACGGGCTGGAGATACGGCATGTCCTGGGTGTCCCCACATCTCTCATCTTTGTCCCCTGTCCCCAGCAGCACCCTGTCCCAGGCACATCATGTCTGGGTGGTCCCAGGCTTTGTGTCCCTCTGTCCCATTCCCAACACTCTGTCTTGTCCCCCATGGGCTCGGACATGCCACATCCTGGGTCCCCAGGCCCCTGTCCCCAGCCCCAGCTCCTTGTCCTGCCCCGTCTCCTGGGGATGGAGACATGCCATGCCTGGAGTGTCACTGGTCTGACTCCCTGTCCCCATCCCTCGCACCCATCTTGTCCCCTGTGCTGGGGCTGTGCTGTGCCCAGGGTGTCTCCAGTGTCACACCCCTGTCCTTGCTCCTGTCTCCTGGGGCTGGCATGTGCGTTGCCTGCGGTGTTCCCGTCCCCAGCAGCTGGCCCTGGGGCTGCGATGTGCTGTGTGCCCACTCCCACACACCTGTCCTTGGCCCTGTCCCCTGGGAAAACGGCCCATGGGGCTGTGACACGCCATGCCCGGGGTGTCCCCAGCCCCATGTCCCCCCATCCCTGTCCCCAGCACTCGGTCCCGTCCCCTGGGGGCTGGGGAGGTGCCATGCCCGGGGTGTCCCCAGCCCCATGTCCCTGTCCCCGTCCCCAGCACTCAGTCCCGTCCCCTGGGGGCTGGGGAGGTGCCATGCCCGGGGTGTCCCCAGCCCCATGTCCCTGTCCCCGTCCCCAGCACTCGGTCCCGTCCCCTGGGGGCTGGGGAGGTGCCATGCCCGGGGTGTCCCCAGCCCCATGTCCCTGTCCCCGTCCCCAGCACTCAGTCCCGTCCCCTGGGGGCTGGGGAGGTGCCATGCCCGGGGTGTCCCCAGCCCCATGTCCCTGTCCCCGTCCCCAGCACTCGGTCCTGTCCCGCAAGTTCGTTGACGTCATGACCAAGTACAATGAGGCACAAGTCGACTTCCGGGAGCGCAGCAAGGGCCGGATCCAGCGCCAGCTCGAGATCAGTGCGTGACCCCCACCCCCTCGGGCCCCGCCCCTCTGGAGAAGTGGGTGGGGCCCCCTCCTGCCGACCACACCTGTTTGGCAAAACGGGTGGGGCCAGACCCCAAAGACCCCGCCTATTTGGCGAAGTGGGTGGAGCCAGGCCCCAAAGACCCCGCCCATTTGGCAAAGTGGGTGGAGCCAGGCCCTGCAGCCCCCTCCCATTTAGCAAAGTGGGTGGAGCCAGACCCTAATGGCCACGCCCCGTTTGGTGGAGTGGGCGGGGCCCGTTCCCACCACTGACTCCATGTGCCTGCAGCCGGCAAGAACACGACGGACGAGGAGCTGGAGGAGATGCTGGAGAGCGGGAACCCCTCCATCTTCACCTCAGGGGTGAGCGCCTGCCACGCTGGGGGGCCGGGGGGGACCCCAGGGTCAGGAAGCACCCCTCTGACGGCCCCTGCACCCTTCCCAATCCATTGCAGATCATGGACTCGCAGATCTCGAAGCAGGCGCTGAGCGAGATCGAGGGGCGTCACAAGGACATCGTGCGGCTGGAGAGCAGCATCAAGGAGCTCCACGACATGTTTGTCGACATCGCCATGTTGGTGGAGAACCAGGTACGGGCAGCGCGGGGGTGAGCAGCGATCTCTGCGTGGGGACGAGCAGGGACTGTGCGTGAGGATGAGCTGAGACCCGTGCACGAAGCCACGCAGGGACCGGCACACAGGGGCTGTACAGGGCTCTGTGGGGACACAGGGAGACACGTCGGCATCTGCACGGAGCCACACAGGGCAGCGCAGGGACCCGCGCAGGGGGTTCCAGGCAAGGTGGGACCCCCCTGCAGCGCCACGTCCAGCTCTGGGGCCCTCAGCACAAGGACACGGGGCTCTTGGAGCGGGGCCAGAGGAGGCCATGAGAACGCTCCGAGGGCTGGAGCCCCTCTGCTGCGAGGCCGGGCTGGGAGAGCTGGGGTTGTTCAGCCTGGGGAAGGGAAGGCTGTGGGGAGGCCTTATTGCGGCCTCCCAGTGCTTAAAGGGGGCTGTAGGAAGGATGGGGACAGTCTCTTCAGCAAGGCCTGTTGCGATAGGACAAGGGGTGATGGTTTTAAATTAAAGGAGGGGAGATTTAGGCTGGAGATAAGGAAAAATTTCTTATAGTGAGGGTGGTGAAGCACTGGAACAGGTTGCCCAGAGAGGTGGTCGATGCCCCATCCCTGGAAACACTCAAGGCCAGGCTGGACGGGGCTCTGAGCAACCTGGTGTAGTTGAGGATGCCCCTGCTCACTGCGGGGGGTGGGACAGGATGGCCTCTAAAGGTCCCTTCAAACCCAAACCATTCTATGGAGCCATGTGGGGTTGGGTGGGGACCGGTGCACAGGTCCCTGTGGGACCACCCAGCACCCAAACCCATGGGTACTTGGAAGGGTAAAATCAGGGGTGGGCAGGGGTGCGCCCCACACCATGGTGGTCCCGGCCCCTCTCTCAGCTCCTCTCTGTCACCCCCCATGCAATGCGAGGAGCTGCTGTGTGCACCGGGGAAGGGTGAGTACCTGCGCCATGGGGCTGTGCCAGGTGCCATGGGACTGTGCTGCACGCCGTGGGGCTGTGCCACCGGGTCCTGGCTGAGCGTGTCCCCTCTCCCGTCCCCGCAGGGTGGGCTGCTGGATAACGTGGAGCAGTACGTGATGCACACAGCCGAGCACGTGGAGCAGGCAAACCAGCAGACCAAGAAGGCGCTCCAGTACCAGGGTCAGGCGCGCAAGGTGGGTGGGTTCCAGCACCCCTGGGTGCTCTCAGTGTCCCCCTCCTGCTCTCTCTGTCTCTCTCTGCCTCCGCCCCGCCGCCCCCGCGCCCCGTAGGGAACCATGATCGACCGCATAGAGAGCAACATGGACCAGTCCGTCGGCTTCGTGGAGCGGGCCGTGGCTGACACCAAAAAGGCTGTGAAGTACCAAAGTGAGGCCAGGAGGGTGAGACGGACCGACCGCCCCGGTGTCCCCCAGTGTCCCCTCCATAGCCCCCAGCATCCCAAAGGCACCCCCTGTGTTCCCCTCTGTCCCTCAGCGTACCTTCACCTCCTCCCAGTGCCCCCAGTATCTCTCCATATCCTCCAGCAGCCCTGAGACCTCCTTGTGACCCTAGCCACCTTGTGTCCTCCAGCCACCCCCTGTGTCCCCAGCTACCCCCAGTGGTCCCCCAGATGACCCCAATGGCTCCCACCTGTCCCCAGTGACCCCCAGCCACCCCAGCTGGTCCCTGCTCCTCCCTTGTGACCTCCGCGGGGTTGGCAGCTCTGTCCCTGTCCCCCTGCCAGTCCCAGCTCTGAGCCCCCGCCTACCCCCAGGTGTGATGAGCCGGTGAGGGCTCAGCCCCTCCTGCCCTGTCCCCGGGTCTGCAGCATCTCTGGCTTTTCTGGGCTCCTCTGTGCCCACCTCTGCTCTCCAGCCCCCCCACACTGGGCAGGCGTAACTGGCCTCCATCTCCCCTTTTGCCCCCTCCAGAAGATGCTGATTTTGGCGGTGGTAGTGGCACTCTTGCTGGGGATAGTTGCCCTCATCATTGGACTTTCCGTGGGGCTAAACAAGAAATAGACCCCAAGGCAGGGGTTGTGGTCTGTAAGTGTTGGCGGTCAAGGGGAGCCCCACTGCGGGGCCACGGGACCCCGGAGGGCTCAGGGATGGCAGGCAGGCACAGCTGGGCTGGCTCTGCCGTCATGCCCTGCCTGGGCTGCTCTGCCCACCCCTGGGGCTCTGCGTCCCCGTGCCGGGGTCTGGCTCTCTGGTGTGTCAGTTTCTGCTGCTGCTTTTGGGGCTGGGGGTGCTGGGTGGCCGGTGGCCTCGGGTCTGTGGTGTGCAGGGCTCCGTGGTGCTTGGGCTCAGTGGTGCTCAGGGCTCTGCGGTGCTCTGCGGGGCTCTGTGTTGCTCGGTGGTCTGCTCTGGGGTCTGGATTTCGGCTCGGTGCTTGACTCTGTGTTCCCTGTGTTGGGCTCTGCTATCCCTACTCCCTCTGGACCCACAGGGCCCTGCTGCAGCCCCTCACCCCCCTCCCCACTGGCCAGGGGCTGACATCTCCCCCTTTCCCTCCTCCAGATGCTTCCGACTGTCCCAGCAGTGACGTCTCCCTGTGGGACCCTCCCTGGCACCGTGGCTCAGCCCCCTCCTCTCCCCACTTCTGGACCCACTGCCCTCAGACCCCTCGAGCCTTCCTCCATGGAGGGGTCCCATCACCGGAACCCTTTCCCCTGCTGGACCATCCCCTGCAGCCCCTGCTGTCCTGCCGCTCCCTGGGGTCTGCCCCTCTTGTCGTCGTGTCCCCTGGGGAAAGGGGGCAGTACTCAACTATTTATTTTCCCTTTGCTGATAAATCAACTTCTCCTGATCCCCCCTCTCTTGCTGGGGGGAGCGAGGGGGCGGGTGGCCATGCTGGCACCGTGACACCGTGGGGATGTGGCAGCAAGAGGAGAGGAGGTGCCTTGCTCGGGGCAGGTGAGGGCCGGACCCTCACCCACACGGATGTCCTGGGAGGACAAGGGATGGGGATATGGTCAGGACAGGGGGTTTGGTGGCACCAGCAGCTGCCGGCGGGTCTGGCCATGCTTTGCTGTCCCCCACGCCACAGCAGACGGAGCCACCGGGGACCCTGTCCCCTCTTGGCCTTGAGGTCCGCAGCTGGCATGTCCCCTGACGCTGACTGCCCTGGCACCACGGGGAGCTGGGGCGGGAGGACGCGGTGGTTGTGGTTATTTAATTCCTATTACAATAAAGATCCCTGCTGATGCCCTCCCTGCGCCTCTCCTCTCCGTGCACAGCGTGATGCCGGGGTGCTGTGGGGACAAGCAGGGTGCTGGCACCCCAAACACACAAAGCAGGGGGGGCTGCCCCTGGGCTGAGCATGGCTCCGGCTCAGCTTGCGGCAGCCATGGCATCACGGCCAGGCTGGCGCCTTTGGCCGAGGACCCAGGGTCTGGGAATGGCCCCCATTTTCGGCTGCTGTAGTGATGCAGCCCCTTGGGGTGGAGATGTGACAGGGGAGCGGGGGGATACCCCCAAGCCCCACAGGCTCTGCCAGGCCGGGCCAGATCATCTTTCGTCACGGTTTTGGGTAAGTCACAGCGATGGGGACACGTCCCCCCCATGCGCTGGCACTTGGTCGCCTGTCCTCAGGGGACACCGGTACAACCACATCCCGGTGCTACACAGGACCAGCTCACACCTGCCCCACTGCCTCCCCAGCCCCTGTCCCCATCCCTTGTCCCCCCTCCACCCGTGGCCCTGCCTCACAGCCCCTCTCTCCCCACGCAGAAGAAGATCATGATCATGCTATGCTGCATCATCCTTGCCATCATCTTGGCTGCCAGCATTGGGAGCATCTTCGCCTGAGACCCCCACCCGCTGCCCTCCAGGTGACCGGGCGCATGGCGGGAGGGTGGCAGTCGGGGTCCCCAGTACCGCCCGAAGCCCGGGGAGGGGGTTTGGGCCTTGGTGGGGTTAAGCCAGCTGGGATTCACCTGCCTTTCCCCTACCAGCATGTCTGGAGGGTGCTGGCAGAGACCAGGTGTCCGCAGGCAGCCACAGTGGGGAGGGATGGGGCCAGCTGCAGCATGGTGGGAGCTGCATCCCCTTCCTCAGCAGTGCTTCATCTCCCTCCCGGCTGCAGGTGGCCTTTCCCTCTCCTGCCCCACCGCCCGGATGATCCTGCCTGCATCCGCCTGCGGCTCCGGCCATCGGAGAGACCCCGACCGCTGGCCCCAGGACCTGCCTGCCAAGCCCTCGTCCCCGGAGCCCCGAGGACATCCCTCTGCTGCAGCCTGCGTGTCCCCAGAGGAGTGGAGACCACCTGCCCTGCTCCCCCTTTCCCTCCCACTGCTGGGCGAATGCCCGAAGGTCTCCCCTCACTCCCCATCCTCCATTTGGCCGACAGTCAGCGGCCCCTGTGAAAAGCAGCCCCCTCCTCAGTGGCACAGAGCGGCCGGAGGAGCTGTGTTCCTCCCCGGGGCAGCATGCAGGCGATGTAGAGGGCTCTGCCTTGCTCAGGGTGGAAGGAGGAGCCTCTCCCCTCGCTCAGAGCTCGTCTGAGGTGACTTCTCTGCCTCGCCGGCTCTTCGGATGTGCAGTCACCTGTGCCGGAGCCCTCCTCCTGAATAAAGAGATCACCCACGCTCTGCTCCGGGGTGCTGTGTTGCAGAGGGCGTGTCTCAGAAGTGTAGGCAAGCTCTGATGTATGCATCGCCTCCAGGATGCTCCTGGCTCTGTGTTTGCACCTCCAAAAACCACAGGGACTGATGCAGGTTCTTGTGGAAAGGTTTAATTAAGGCGGCCCCTTCCCCAACTGCTTGTTACACCCTGTGTTTCAAGAAGAATTTGCCCCAGAAGCGTCCCTTCAGCCGCAGGTCGTAGGGGCTGAGGTACCTGCGCATCCCCAGCATGTTGGCGGTGACGATGCGCTCAAAGGTCCAGGGGTTTTGGTTGTTGAGTCTCTTCTCCTCCTCCTCCTGCCGCATCTGCTCGAGGCCGTCGCGGCTGATGGGGATGGCGGGGAAGGGCAGTTTCCTGGCCACCTGCATGAGGAAGGGCTTCACCTCCTCAAACTCGCAGTGCCCGCCTACCTCCACCACCAGCCGCCCGCTCTTCACCGCCGTCACATAGTGGTCGATGGGGCCCTTCCCGCCCCCCATGCGATGTCCCAGGCTCTTCCGTGTCACTGGCTTGTAGGGGGCTGGCACACGCCAGATGGCAAACATGGTCTTGGGGTCCATGCTGCGGCCGATGGTCAGGCGGATCATCTCGAAGTGGCCCCAGTGGAGGTACCCGCCCCCCAAGGCCTGTGGGGGAAGGACGGGGCACATCAGGGACCGAGCGCTGGTGGGGTGACGGGGACAGAGTTCCCCCCGTCCTGCCCTGCGCTAGCAGCCGTCCCCTCCACCCTTCATGCACATTTTTGGGTGGGAGCAGGCTTTGAGAACATCTCAAAGCTACCTTTCCAATTTAAGCTCGGTATTATGTTAAAATCATGGAATCATTAAGGTTGGAAAAGACCTCTCCGATCATTAAGTCCAACCGACAACCCAACACCCCCAGGACTCTTAAACCATGTCCCCAAGTGCTGCGTCTACACTATCTTGATTTTTGAATACCCCCAGGGACGGTGACTCCCCCACCTCTCTGGGCAGCCTGTGCCAGGGCCTGACCGCTCTTGCAATAAAGACATTTTCCCTCATACCCAACCTAAACCTCCCCTGACGCAGCTTGAGTCATTTCCTCTCGTCCTGTCACTGGTGACTTGGGAGCAGAGACCGACCCCCCCCTCACTCCAGCCCCTCTCAGGCAGCTGCAGAGAGCGAGAAGGGCTCCCCTCAGCCCCCCCTTCTCCAGGCTAAACCCCCCCAGCCCCCTCAGCCGCCCCCCAGCACACTTGTGCTCCAGACCCTGCCCCAGCCCCGCTGCCCTTCTCTGGACACGCTCCAGCCCCTCAAGGCCCTCCTTGTCCCGAGGGGCCCAAACCTGAGCCCAGCATTCGAGGTGGGGCCTCCCCAGTGCTGAGCACAGGGGCCCCATCCCTGCCCGGCTCCTGCTGGCCACACCAGCGCTGACACAAGCCCGGGGGCTGGTGGCCTTCTAAATATCCCTATTCCCTTACTGGGGAAGCTGAGACCCTTCCTGGTGGAGGTAGCTCAGTCAATCCAGCTTTTCGGAGCCAGTTTGGGACCAGCCCTCTCTAGTCGCTGGTTTGTTTGGAGTTTTCACCACCCATGGGAGGGCTCAGCACCAGATGGGGGTCTCCAGCCTGGGGGTACCCAGCGCCCTCACTCTCCCCAGGCTGCCCAAACGCAGCCCCTGGCCCATCTGGGCTGCCCCCTCGGCCCTGTCCTGCTCACCAGGATCCCGTACTGCCCCTGGGTGAAGTCGGTGGCTTCCCGGGCCGGGCCACGGATGTCACGCAGCTGCCGGGGCTCCCGCCTGACCTTGGGCACAGCTGGCACCTTATCCATGAACTTCAGCTTTGTCCTCTCCGGGAAGGTGATACCTGGCAGGGACAGGCGTGTGAAGGTCACCGGCCCGAGGACGCCCCGGTGCAGTGGGGTGCCCTGCCATCCCCGTGTGTATGTGGGGGGGTGTCCCCGCACGTGTCCCCCTTACCGCTGTAATCCGGAGGCAGAATGTACTTCTTGAGGCCCGCCCGGGGGACGGTGACGCCGCCGGGACCTGGGGGACAGAGCGGGGGGGCTCAGAGCGGGGTCCGCTACACCGGGAGGTGGGGCCCGGGGGGCTGCCCCGCTTCCTGGGGGCGGCTCTGGTAACGTCGGGAAGGACCCCGCGGGATCCCAATATCCCGCCACAGGCACCACAGCTGACCCGGGAGTCCCGGACCCTGACGATTCCCGGTTAACGCGGGAGGGGACTCGGGCGTCCCGACGCCAGAGCCTTCCCCCCGTCCCCTCCGGTTCGTCCCCCCTCCGGGCCCCAGGCGCCCAGACACGCTCCCCCCCGGACTCCCCCAAGACGCCCAGAAGCCAGCGGAGCGCGGCCCGGACTCCCCCGACCTCCTCCAGCCGTGAGCGATCGCGGGAGCCGCCATAGCCACATCGCCGAGCCGCGCCGCCGCCCGGCCGGAAGTGCCTCTGGGCGCCGCCATGGGGTCCGTTCCCCGGAGCCGCCCGGCGGAGGACACTTCCGGTGAAACGGTCCGTCCCTCCGGGGCACCCGGGAAACGCGGAGCGGAACGTTATTGTAGAATCATGGAATGCCCTGAGCTGGGAGGGACCACAAGGACCATCGAGCCCAGCTCCTGTCCCTGCACAGGACACCCCAAATTCACACCGTGGCTCCGAGGGCCTTGGCCAGGTGCTTCTGGAACATCGCCAGGCTGGTGCCGTGATGCCTCCCTGGGGAGCCTGTGCCAGGGCTCCACCACCCTCGGGGGGAAGGACCTTCTCCTAATGCCCAGCCTAACCCTCCCCTGGCACATCTCCCTGCCATTCCCTCGGGGCCTGGCGTTGGTCACCAGAGAGCAGAGACCAGCCCTGCCCCTCCTCCTCCCCTCGGGAGGGAGCTGCAGAGCGCCATGAGGCTGCCCTTGGCCTCCTCTGCTCCAGCTGAACAAACCCAGGGACTCCAGCCGCCCCTTGTACGTTTCCCCTCTAAACCCTTCCCCAGCTCCGTGGCCTCCTCGGGACACTCTCCAGTAGCTTTATACCCTCAATGTCCTGCGGCGCCCAACGCTGCCCACAGCACTCGGGGTGAGGCCGCCCCAGCGCGGGGCAGAGCGGGACAATCCCCCCCCTCGCCCGGCTGCGATGCAGGGCTCGGTGCCCCCCGGGGCACGGCTGGCCCTCGGGGCTGCCAGGGCACGCTGGGGGCTCTTGTTCAGCCTGCCACAGACCAGAGCCCCCGGGTCCCTGCAGAGCTGCTCCCCAGCCCCTCGTTCCCCGGTCTGTCTGTGCAGCCAGGGCTGCTGTGCCCCAGGGGCAAAATCTGGCACTTGCCCATGTTCAGCTTCACAGGGTTGGTGACTGCCCAGCTCTCCAGCCTGTCCAGGTCCCCCTGAAGGGCCTCTCTGCCCTTGGGAATGTCAACAGCTCCTCTCAATTTTGTGTTATCAGCAAACTTAATTAGTATGCCTTCCAGTCCTGCATCCAAGTCATTTATGAAGAGGTTAAAGAGTACCAGCCCCAAGATGGATCCCTGTGGAACCCCACTAGTGACTGGCCGTCATCATGATGTACCCCCATTTACTGTGACCCTTTGAGCCCAACACATCAGCCCATTGCTCACCTACTGCATTACGTGTGTCCAGGAGGAGACTGTGAGAGACAGTATCAAAAAGTTTACTGCAATCCAAAGAGATTACATTGACTGGTTTCCCTTGATCAACTGGGTGGGTGACCTTGTCATAGAGGGAAATAAAGTTTGTTAAGGAGGCCTTTCCCCTTGTGAACCTGTGCTGGCTGCGACCAGTAACTGCATTGGCTTTCAGGTGTTTTTCAGTAACTCCCAGAATAATCTTCTCCATAATTTTGCCAGGCACAGAGGTGAGACTGACAGACCTATAGTTACGGGGTCATCCCTGTTGCCCGTCTTGAAGATTGGGACAACATTTGCCAGCTTCCAGTCAACTGGGACCTCTTCAGATTCCCAAGGGCACTGAAAAATCCTTGAGAGAGTTCTTGCTATGACATCAGCCAGCTCTTTAAGTACCCTTGGATGAATCTCATCAGGCCGCATCAATTTATAGGGATCCAGCTGGGGCAGCAAGCTCCAGCCTGCCTGCAACTTGCTCTGTTAGTTCTGGGAGGGATCAGCCTGGCAAAATCTCCCTATGGTGCTGTGTCCCTTCCATGACGTCAGCCCCAGTCCCCCACCCCATGCCAGGCATGGGTCCCCACCAGGCAGGACCCCTCCCCGCCTCAGTGTCCCCTCAAGGCTCCCATGCCCCTCTCAGGGCATGCCCCAACCCTCTCCCCAAGGCGTTGTCCCCACCAAGGGTCCAGGTCCTCGCTGCTCGCCTCAGACACACACACACACTGGGTCTGTGCTGCAAATGGCTCTTTATTGCCTTCATGGTGGGCCTGGTGGGGCCAGGCACCCCTTGGTGGCTTCAGTAGGTGCTGAAGACAGCCTTGATGTGCTCCCCATTCTGCGGCTTGTAGGTGCCGACCCCTGTGGCAGAGGGATGGGTGTGAGACCAGGGCACCACAGCCCCCAGCACGGCCCCCTGCGCCCCCAGCCCTGGGATGCCCACCTTGCTGGAGGGCGTTCCCACCGCTGAGGAATTGCCAGTAGGTTCTGTCATTCGGGTTGGCGGCCAGCCCGTGGATGGAGACCACCATGGGGCCCCAGGATGTCGGCTCTGTCTGGAAGCTGCCAGGGAGGTGGGTGGGCTCAGGGCTCGGTGGGGAGATGCCACTGCTTCCCCCCCCCGCAGCCCCTCTGACTCTCACCTAAACTCGTTGGGTTTCTCTGCCGCTGCCACCTGCAGCACCCTGAGCAGTGTGGAGCCTTTCAGGACGTGCACTGTGGTGGTGAACTTGAAGTGCTCGCCCTGCAGCTTGTTGATGATGGAGTAATGCACTGTGATGAGGGCTGCTGGGGGGAGAGGGGCAGGGTGGGCACCCACACAGAGCCACGGGGCGCAGGGCAGGAGGGGTCTGGGAGCAATGTCCCCATGGAGTCTGGGGGTGCTCTGGGAAGGAGAAGCTGTACCTCTGTGAACCCCAGTTTTCCCCAGCTCTGGCTGTAGGATCGGGAACTTACTGGGGCTGGTGGTGCACTGCAGGCTAGCCGCTTCTAAGTAGGATTTGCCCACGAGGGCAGGCAGGACCTGGGCGATGGCCATGGGCTGGCGGTAGTCATGGCTGTACACCACGGAGAAGGCCTGGGCGCAGTCCCAGTTCCGTGGGGCGTAAAACTTGCTCGTGGCCTTCAGTGCCTGCAGAGGAGGTGGGAGGTGGCGTGAGGAGCCCCAGGAGCGAGACTGGGTGGCCACAGTGCCACAGCTTCCCCTCCCCATACCTGCAGGGCCAGCCCCATACTGTAGATGTTCCCAATCATGCCATTCCCCTTCTTCTGCTCGTTGAGGAAGCCGTTGGTCACCGTCGACACTGCCTCCCAGAGCAGGTTCTTCACAGAAGGGTCTGCCTGGTTGTACGTGCACGCCAGCGCCAGCACCGCCATGGCACGGGTGTCTGCGAGATCCCGCTGTCACTGCCAAGCCTGCCGGGCAGGGCCGCCGGGAAGCGGGCTTTGCGAGCGGAGGGGACACGATGGAACCGGAGGGATGCCTTACCCACGGAGAGCTGGTTCTCGGGGCTCAGCACCTGCTTGGCCAGGGCCACGGATGCCTTTTGGTAGCTGCCCGTCCGTGCCAGGCACAGGCCCAGGGTGTCCAGGCTCACGCTGTACAGGGTGGTCTTCGGGACGCCCTTCTCCTCTGCAAACCAAAGTGCGGCGAGCTGATGGGGGGCCGGGATGTGGGGAGGGAGATGCTTCCCCGGGCACCCCAAGTGCTCCCCCCCGTCCTGGCATACCCAGGCTGGCCAGCTCCTCCTCTGTTTTCTGCTGCAGGATGTCGATCAGGTTGACGGTCTGCCCCAGTGCCCTGACGTGCCGGGGGTCCTCGCAGGAGGAGAAGAGGGCGAGCACATACAGGGCCACCTGTCCCGAGGTCATGTCTGGGGGGACAAGAGAATAGCCGGGGCATGTGGGGGGCCATGACCTGGCACCCTGGTCCCCAGCCAGGGTGGAGAGAGCTGGCGGCGCCAAGCCTGTGGTACTGGGTCCACCGGCTTTGGGTGCCACAGCAGGGGTGCACCCGCCGCCCCTCCCTACCTTTTGGGGCTCTCTTCACCGCATCTTCCTTTATATCATGGAGCAGCCACTTGCAGGCACTACTGTCGGTGGCCCCAGCCAGGTTCATGGCCAGGAGGACGCTGGGGTTTGGCAGCTCCTCCATGATGACAGAGTCCTCCAGGCGCTGCAGCATCTTGGAGACCAGTTTGTGTGGGGCAACTGGAAGGAGAGGGGCCGGCCACCCGCTGGCACTCGCAGCAGGAGGTCACCAGGGACCCCATGTCCCCTCCACGCAGGGCTACCGGTTCCTCTCTGGTGCCTCTGTGGAAGGGCTGACACTCACCACATTCCTGCGTGGCTATGGCACCTGCCAGGGCCAGCAGGACCCCGATGCTGAAAGCCACACCGGGCATCATCTCGTCCTCAGGACAAGCAGGTCCTCTCAGGCCAGCAGAGTCCTGTGGGCACTCGTCAATCTGGGCGTCCTCTCTGCTTTTAGCTGCTCCTGGTGCCTTTCTCCAGTCATCTGCCCTTCCGCAGCCACCTTGGTACTGCCAAGCACCGCCCGCTTATCTGTGTGCCCAAGGGTGTCAGAGTTGGAGGGTCATGACTGTGCAGGCAGTGATTTTCCATTTGAGGTCACTGAAATCGCAAGGGACCGGTTGTACCAGTTGAACATCTGTGAGTGTGTGGGGCTGGAAAGCTCAGTACCCGGAAGAATGATGGGGGTCAACATGGGTGCTACCAAAAAGCATTTAAAGGACAATGCCTTCACCAGGCACGCTCAGCACGGGCTGACGGAGGGAAAGTCCCGTCTAACTAATTTCATAACCAGCTATGATAAGGTCTGTGGATGACGAGAAGGTGGTAGATGTTGTTTTTCTGGATTTTACGAAATCTTTTGATCCTGTCCCTCATGGCATCCTTCTGGACAAGGTGTCCAGGTGGGTGATGAGCAGGTTCATGGTGTGCAGGGTGAAGAACTGGCTGGATGGGCCTCAAAGAGGGAATGGGGCTACAGCTGGCTGGAGACCAGTCACTGCACCTTAACACACCCTTAGCAAATTTGCTGATGATGCTAAACTGGGAGGTGCTGGTGACTCTCTTGAGGGCCAAGAGCCCTGCAGAGGAGTCTGGCTGGGTGGGAGCTTTGGGCAATCATCGATGGCAGGAAATCTAACATGAACAAATGCTGGATTCTGCACCTGGGATGGAGCGCACTGGTGGGGACCTTCCTTACCAGCGTGGGTGACCAAGCAGCGGCCACAGTTAGGCAACAGCTCTGCCTCCACCGATGCACTCTGGATGGGGATGGTTGTGGGGTGAGCAGGACAAGGGGGCTTGGGGCAGCTCCGGGTCCACCAGCCAGGTCATCTTCTGCCCCAGGATGCTCGCCACGGGGTGCTGGGGGCTGCCTACCCCTGCAGGGCCCGTGGGCTACAGGGGTGTCACAGGCTTCCACTCCAGGGAGAGGGTCTGGCCGGTGCCAGGACCAGCCCTGCCTGTCTGGGTGCCCCCACCATCACCCTTCCCCTGCCTGCTGCCCCACGCCAGAGCCCGGCGGCATCTGGGATGGGGAGGGCAGACTCGGGGTGCCTGGGGATGCCCCTCATCCCAGCACAGCCCGAGGGACAGAGGTCAGTGCCCTTCTGTGCCTCAGTTTCCCCAAAGGCTCTGCAGTGGGAGGGTGGCCCAAGGACACGGTTGTCACTCTGTGTGCAGGGGCCAGCCTTTTGGGGTGAGGAGGGCAGGACATGCCAGACATTGACCTCCACCTTCTCCATCGCCCCTCCAGGTGGGGATGGGGACCAGGGGAAGGAGCAGGGCTGGGGCAAGGACAGGGACTGGGGCCTTTGGTTTGCCCCCTGAGAGGAGGAGAGCTCTGCAGAGACGAGCCCCAGCTGGGTGCGAGGGGCTGGGTGTGGGGCTGCAGGGACCACCCGGCCTCCCATTGGGAGAGCTGCGGCTGCTGACCTTGGCCCAGGTGTAAAAGCCATCAGTGGAGGCTGCTCCTCCTCTTCTTCCTCCTCCATCACAATGAAGGCTCTTAGGGGAAGGTGGTTTGTGCTCTTTCTTGTGGCTGCAGCCTGGGCACAGGATGCTCTGGGTAAGGGGCTGTTTTGGGGGGGGAGTCCTGCTGGGTCTGGCTGCCCTCCCTGGGGAGGGGGAGCAGGCAGTGCCCCCTGGGCTGGGCTGCTGGGTGCCTTTGCCCTGCAGGGTGGTGGGCATGGGTGGTGCCTGGCTGCCAGAGGAGGAAGACCACAGTCTCCTCTCCACTCCAGGTAGGGCAGGTCTGTAGGTTAGGCTGCCTCAAGCACCAGGCTTGGGGCTGGGAGGCCAGATCCAGAGTGAGGGAAGCCCTGGGGTGGGTCCTGCATCCCCCCCATGTCCCTGTGGGGACCCTTCAGGAGCCTCGTGGCCACATTGGTGCACAATGGCCCCTGGGGCCACCTCATTCCCTGTCCTCCCCAAGGCTGTAAATGCTAAAATGGGGGAACTCGAGGGGACACCTGTACTGGGGGCTTGCCTGGCTTGCTCCCCTGGCTCAGCCCTCCTTCTCCTCACCCTGCCACAGTCTCTGTTACATGTGGCCACGCGTGGCTCTCTGTGGTGGTGCCAGCCAGCCTCCTGGGGAGCCATGTGGCTGGTGGGGAGCTGATGCTGGGATCTGGCTGTGGGGTGACTGCTGCTGATGGAGACAATTACTGGCTGGAGCACCCACTCATGGGCTGCGGGACCACCCTGGAGGTAAGGAGCCGGGGGCGACCATATGTGGAGGTGCTGCAGCAGTGTGGCCCTCCTCCTCCTTCTTGGGGTGGGTGTAGGGTGGGCAGGGGGATACCGTGTCCTGGAGGGGAGGGACAACATCAGAGTATCCTTGGCCATGACTGCCAAAGCCTCTGTGGCTGGGAAGAAAACTCTGTGGGACAGGCATGGAGGGTTGTCCACGCCACCCCACTCCCAAGGGTGTCTGTGCTGTTGCTGTCACTGTACCCACGTATAGGGTGAGCTCCAGGACTGGACCCATGTGTCCTGCCGTGCCCCTGGCATTGTGCCCATGAGGAGGGCCCCCAACAGCACCCATGGGGACAACCACCCCTTTGTGAGGGTGGGAGTGCCGGTTAAATTGAGTGGGACTGTTACCGATGACCTGAAACCTGGCTCTCACCATGTGCCCAGGAGCTTTCTGGCCCCTGGGCTGGCAGCACCCCTCCTAGGGTGCTGGGGACACAGAGGGGACACCCACTCTGAGCCAGGTGATGCCTTCAGCCCCATGTCTGCTCATTTTCCCAGCTCTTCCCAGACACCATCCGCTACAGCAACATCCTCCACTACCGCCCCTCAGCTGGGGGGCCTATAGCTCGTGCCAGACCCTTCTCCCTCCCCGTGGACTGTTACTACCCCAGGTGAGCAGGGAGCCCCATGGAGCTGGGCTCTGGCTAAGCCCTGTGTTCCTACGCTCCCTTGGTGTGAACCACGGCGGGACCCCTCGGTGCCCAGTCCACCAGCCCGTCCTGGGCAGGGGGGCTGTTGGGGGTGCCCACCCGTGGGGGATGTGGCAGGTGGGGGTGCCCTGCCTGCCTCTGGGAGCCTGTGACCCTGCTTGAGGGTGCTCTGTGGTATAGGACGGGCAGTGTTTCATCCAGAGCCATCCAGCCCACCTGGGTTCCCTTCAGCTCCACCGTCGCTCACCGGAGACACTTGCGCTTCGCCCTGGATGTGTATGACAGTGAGTGGGGGAGCCCCAGACCCTCTCGTTCCCCTATATGTGGGGACCCCCCTGCCCACCCAGGGCCCTGCGGTGATGACTGGGGCAGCCACAGCCACGTACCTTCCAGGTACCTGGTCCTCCCGCCTGCGCCAGCCCACCTATTCCCTGGGAGAGCTGATCAACATCGAGGCGTCAGTGAGCACCGACCCTCGCCTGCCCCTGAGGGTCTTCGTGGACGAGTGTGTGGCCAGCCCGAGTGCGGCAGGGCAGCTGAAATACGAGGTCATTGCTGACAACGGGTGAGTGCTGGGGCTGGGCACAGGGTGGTGGCTGCCAAATTGTAGCTCTCCCTCCTCGCTGGGACCCTGTGGGTGGTGGCAGAGCCTGTCTCGACCCCTGGGGGGTGGCAGTGCCCATCTCAACCCATCTGCCATCCTGGCAGGTGCCTGCTGGATGGGCAGCTTGGTCGCTCCCGCTTCCTACCCCAGCGTGGAGACCGCTTCCTCCGCTTCCAGCTGGACACCTTCCGCTTCCCAAACACCTCCGACAGCCAGGTCTGTGCCAGCGGGGTCTGGGGGTGTAGGGAGGGGGTGGCGGGGGGCGATCGGTGGAGAGCCATGGGGCAGCTCAGGTGGTACAGCAGGAGGATGCTTGTCCCTGCAGATCTACCTCCGCTGTCAACTGAAGGCTGTGGCAGAAGGGGCTGGCAGCACCTCTGGCAAAGCCTGTTCCTATGACCGCGTGGCAGCCACCTGGCACTCCCTGGATGGGGCCGATTGCTCATGCTGTGGCTCTCCGGCTGGCTGTGGGGGCCGGCGGCGACGCCGGCTGGCGAGCAGCGGAGGTAAGAGGACCCGCTCAGTGGGATCTGTGAGCCCTATGGGGGATGCTTGTGCCCAGCAATGCCTGATGGACTTCTTGCAGGGCTCCTGGGGGAAGCCAGCATCCACCTCGGTCCCCTGGGGCTGCTCTTGACTCTACACAACTCATCCTCAGCCCCCACGGGGCTCCCTGCAGCACTGGAGCCCAGCACAACACCCTCTCGCCACCCCTCAGTCCCCGTGGTGCGGGGGGAGAAGAGGGACTTGGGTGAGTATGAACCCCCCCACAATGCTGGGGGGGAGCTGGGGTGACCCTGCCATCCCCCTCACCCCGCTGCTTCTCCCCGCAGAGCCGGCTGTCCCTGTCCCCGATGCCGTGCTGGCCATGGTGGCCATGTGCTCCGTTATCGCTGCTGTGGGCGTAGCTGGCTGCTACTGCACGGTGCGGCGCTGCCGGAGCGCGAACCAGGTGGGGAGCCCTGAGGCAGACCCGGGGGAGCCCTGCACTGTGGCCATGGCCCCCACTGCAGCTGGCGGTGATCAGGCCGCCCCTGGGAACCCCCCTGCTCCTGCAGACCCTGCCATTGTGTAAGCCTCCTTGTTTTAGAAATAAACCTGTGGTGGAAATGCTGTGCCAGGTCAGTGGGGAAGGAGGCTGTGGAGACAATGTACTCCCCTGGGTGCTCGGGGTGAGTGGGTGGGGGGGATGTGACATCTACACAGAGGCATTGGAGACCCCAAAGGGTCCCACTGGCCTCTCTGGGGCGCTGCTGGACAGCCCACACGGCCCACCATGGGGTGGGAAGGAGGTCTGCGCCCCTGGTGAGCATGGGTCCTGTGCCAGGACTCTCTGGGAGCTGGCTGACTTGGGGTGCAAAGTGGTGGTACCCCCTTTGCCCAGGTGGTGGGTGGGAAGCCTCTGACACAGGGATGCCAGCATGGTGAACCAGCCCTGCTCTGCACTGCAGCCTACAGCCCCCTCCCCAGCACGGCTGCAGCCCCCCTCCTCTGAGGATGCTCCGGGGGATGCCAGGAGCTGGGGCAGGTTGTGGAGAAGGGGGGTAAGAGTAGAGGTGCTGGCGTTTAGCATCCCACGTGGGAGCTCGTGGACATGTTGGCTCCCAGTTCCACCTTAGTGTGGCCTTAAGCTGTCTGGGGGAAATGGGCTGAGGGGTCTCCTCCTTCCTAAAGCTGCTGGGCTGGGGGGGACATGGCTCAGAGGGCCCTCGTGCCACTTTCCTGCATGGTGAGAAGCTGTGGGTGCTGGCTGGGGGAAGCGAGCCGTGCCTGTCCCCAGTGCCATGGTCACCGCCAAGCTGTCTGGACCTTCACCTTATCAGCTGCAAACCGCGTGGGCAGCGCCAGGCACAGGATGATGGCACATAGAGCAGCATTGTGTGCGCCCCCCCACCCCCCCACCTTTGCCTACAGGGCTTTAATTATTTACTGACTTGTGTTTTTTTTCTCCCCTACCTGGAGTTCTTGGCTGGACACCCTGAAACTGTGGGCCAGCACACTGGGTGCGAAGCTACCACAGCGGAGCATAGCTGGCTGTGGTTGGGGGGACATGATGACGACAGGACCTACTTGGGATCCCCTCTACCTGTCACCTCCTGCAGCCAGGGAGCAGCGACCTTCCCGGGGCAGAGCCAGGCTGATGCACAGCCTGGGACTGTCGCTGCCTGGGGAAGGGCTGATGAGGGGCCTGATCCCTGTTGACTGGTGGGGATCCAGCCCTGTGTCCTGGCTGTGCGGGGCCAGGGCAGGAGCCAGCCCCTGGCTCTGCAGGGAGGAGGCGTTTCGTGCCTAATGGCCCTTGATGGATCTTTCTTCCAGGAACTCGCTGCAGAGAGATTTTTTTCTTTCTTTCTTTTTTTTTTTTTTCTTCTTTCTGAGCTCTTGTAAACACGGCCCTGTGCTGGGGCACGTGGGCTGCAAGCGGGGCTGGCCGCAACTCTCGGCTGGGCTTAGCTCAGCCAGGAGCTTTGGGGGACACACACACACACAGCTGAGGGGCTTTTGGGGCAGCCTTTCTCCCTTGACACCCCACTTTGCTCATCCCCCTTTCGTGGGACCCTGGGCATGCTGTGGGTTGGGGTCTGAGCATCTTTCCCTGTGGAGCCACGATACCCTAGACCCCTTCCCTGAACAGAGGAAGTGGGGATGCAACACTAAGAAGCTTCCTGGGTGCCCCAATTTCCTCTCCCCACTTGGGCTGCACCCACGGGTGGGGTGGTTTGGGGCGGGGGGGGGCTGCCCCTCTCCTTCCCCCTCCCCAAAATTTCCCACTTGCTCCGTGTCCCTCAGCCACCAGTGAGAATGTGGGGCCGAGCACTGGGGTCCATCCGTGGGTCGTGGGGCCACGCGTGGGCTGGGCGGCGGCCCGGGGATGCTGCAGCCTCTGACATCAGCCGCGTTGCGCCAATGGGATCCCGGTGAGGCGGGGTGGGGCGGGGGCGGCCCCGCCGGGGACCGGGCTGCTCCGGGACCTGGACCGGGCGGGGGGGGGGGGTGTCCCCCGCTGCCCCGCACTGCCTCCATGCAGGGGATGGGGACCCTGCGGCTGGGCAGCCGCGCTGTGATGTACACGGCTGAGACCCTGCCCAAGGGCAAGAACCGAGTCATGGGGGTGAGTCGGGGGGCTGGGGGGGGGGAGGGGGGGGTGGAAGGGGGGGGGCTGGCACCCCTGGAAAATCCCCCTCTTTCCCCATCCCCGGCGATTTCTATTCCTCCTGTAAATCCCCTGGGGGATGCTGCAGCCCCAGAGTGATTTGGGGACCTAGACACCCCCCATCCTTGGGGTGGGGGGGGTCTGAGTTGGCCCCACTCTTGCCCTGCCCCATCCACAGACCATCCAGATTATGACCGGTTTCATGCACATTGGCTTTGGGATCGTCCTGACTACGCTCACCAACGTCTACACCTCAGTCTTCGTCATCGGCGAGATCCCCTTCCTCGGCGGCGTGTCTGTGCGTAGCACGGGGCCACGGAGGGATGCCCACTGGGGAGGGAAGCCCACCGGGGTCCTGGGGACTGGGGGTTCTGGTTCAGCAGCTGTAAAACTCAAGAACTAGCAATGCACAAGGGGGGAATCACCGTGCCCCTGAGAGCTGTGGGGCTGTACCTGTGGCCAGCTTGTTAATGCTGGGTGGGTGTTGGGTGCATGGGTTTGGGGGGCTCAGGGCAGTGGCTGACTGTCCCCCTCTCTCCTGGTGCAGTTCATCATCTCGGGCTGCCTCTCCATCGGGGCAGAGAAGAGCCCCACAGAGTGTGCGGTGAGTGTCCCTGGGGATCCCTATTGCTGCCCCATTTGCTGGAGGGGGTGGGTGGGAGCAGCTTGACCTCAGGTGAAACCCATCGGGGCAAAGCCAAGTCTGAAGCTTGCACTAGGGTTATGTCTGGGAAGGAGGGAAGGGGGGGAAAAAAAAGCCCCTGAAGGCAGCTTGGGCTGTTACCCTGTGCCCAGTCTGCCAGAGCACGGCTGGGCAGTGCTGCAGAGCCAGGGCGGTGGGTGTCCCCACGGGCTTTGGGATCTGACACCATCCCCAAAGCCTCTCCGTGCCCGCAGGTCAAGGGCAGCCAGACCATGAACGTCATCAGTGCCATCTTTGCTCTGCTGGGTATCGTTGCCTTCATCGTAGACCTCAATCTGAACGGGCTCTACCGCTCCAGCTTCGACTACTACAGCTATCTCGTTCTGGTAAGCGGGGGCAGAGCAGGTGTCCCCCCCCCTCCCTCCAGCCCCTGCTTTTGGAGTAGTGGTGCCCAGGGCTGGCTGAGCCTGCTCAGACAGAGCTAAACCTTTTGGGAACCTTCCCTGTCCCTTTCTCCATCACCCCTTGGAGCTGTTATGCCTCCCCCGGGTGCTGCCTGAGCCCTTCCTGGGGGTGTGGGGGGGCTTTGCCAGGCTCCTCTGCAGGGTTCAGCCCATCGCTTTTGGGGAGCGGGAGCCCATGGCCGGCAGCACCCCGACCGTGGGGCCGTCTGCCGGCGCGCTGCCGTGCGCCTGACCTATTTTAGGCCGGTATTTGGAAGATGACTCACGCCCTGGAAGCTCCTATTTCTCTCGGCAAGCCGTAAAAGCGGTGAGGCAGAGGGCTCAGAGCAAGACCTTGGCACCCGCGGAGCCGGGGCTGCAGTGCTTGGGATTGGTGGGAGACAGAGGAGGGGAGCCCCAAAATCCTTGCTCCAAAATGTGGGGTGGGGCCCATTCTGTGGGGCTGAGCTGGATTTTCCTTGTCCTGGGCGCTGCTGATGGGGCTTTCCCCATCCTGGAGCTCGCAGGGAACGGGATTTCCATTGTGCTGCTCATCTTCACCATCCTGGAGTTCTGCATCGCTGTGGCTACTGCCAATTTCTGGTGCCGGGCCACCCGCCTCAGCCCCAACGAGGTAGGGCAGGGGGAGTGAAGGGCAGCTGGGCGAGGGGCAGCAGGGCCAAGCCCTGGCCAGACGCTCAGCACTGTCCCCACCCCTGCTCTCCCCCAGGCCATGCTGATCGTGCCCAGCGCCACGCAGGTGGACCTGGCAGTGCCACTGGCTGACCTGCCCCAGCCGCCCAGCTACGCCGAGGTGATCTACGACCCCAAAGAGCAGCCCAGCTAGAAGTGGAGCCGGGGCCGGGCTGGTTCCCACGAGCAGCATCCGACCCTTGCCCGCATGACAGACCTCTTCCCACCGCCGCCGGTGCCTCCCCCCCTCCCGGGAATGCATGCCACCCCTGTCCCCGGGGAGCACACTGGCACCTCTGCCTCGCTGCATCGGGCACTGCTCCAGGCATGGGTGGGTGCGGGGGGCGGAGGAGAGGCTGGAGACCCCACAGATCCCAGTCCCCCAGTGCTGGGGACTCCCCCGAGCCCTCTCCGCTCCCAGAAGCAGCAGCTCTTTGGGTTTCTTTGCAGCTGGCTGCCCCTGAAGTCTAAGCAAGGTTCTGGCCCTGAGGACGTCGGCGCGGGGTCCTGCCTCCATACTCCCGAAACTGTCCTCAGACGGCTCCCCACATCCAGGGCTACAGCATCCTTCTCCTGCTGCACTGCAGGCTGGGACACGCTGGTACCCCCTCCCGAAAGCCAGCAAGCACCCTGAATTTGCCCCCTTCCCTGCCCATCTCCTGCCCCTGCGCTAGGTCTCAAAGAGGGGCTCTTCGCCTGCTGGCTGCTTTGGAGAAGGGGCTTCTCGGGGGGTGTGTGTGCGCATCTTGGGGCTTCACAGGGTGTTTCTGCCTGTAAATACCCGGCTGGCTGCTGGGGTTCATTCTTGTCGGCGTTTAGGACCTCCTAGAGGTCTGTTGGCCATGTAGTAGGTAGCTTATTGAGACCCTGACATACGCCAGGAGCTGCGTGGGTAGCCAGACCATCTACCTCGGCTTGTACCCCATTGGCTTTATTTTATCTTTGACATAAATGCTCCATCTGGGCCTGTGTCTCCTCATTTTGGGGGTTTCTCAGCACGGGAGCTGCAAATCCTCCCTACAGAGCTGCTGTCCGTCAGGCCAGGGGCTCATACGGTCTGGCTTCAGGGGTCTCGAGTGCCAATCACCCTCATCTGGTCCCCCTGGAGCTGGTGAGATGCAACTGTCCCCCCACTACCTGCTCCCCCGTAAGGAAATCCGCCACCCTAAATCCACCCCCCTTATATACGCAGCATCCAGGCTCACTATATTTAGTGCTGCTGGAGCAGCTGCTCAGCCGGAGGCGATGACGGTGACGGCACCAGCTCCGCGTTCTTACACCAGCCGAGGAGCTGCCCCTGGGCTGGGGCTGCTCGTCGGGGTGACAGGGGGACACCGGTGGCACGTGCTCCCTGGTCCTGCAAGACTGTGAATGGGGCTGGGTTGTCCTGTGTGATGGGACCTGATGAGTGCTCCCGAACCTCACCTGGGCTGCAGCCCCTCAAAAATCACTCATCTTGGGGGCAGGAATTGAGACCAAAGGGCTCTTGACCCATTTTTAACCAGCAGAGAAGTTTGTCGCCGCCTAATGAGCTTGTCACTGACTTCCAGCCTTAAGCACCCTGCAGTGGTGGGGATGCTTGAGAACCTAATGAGGAGTGAGGATAGTGATGAGCATCTGGCATGGCATGGCAGAGAAGGCAGTTTATTTAAGGAGCTGCCCGAACTCATGGACAACCTGGGGTGGAGGTGAGGAAGGAGAGCCCAATGCTGATTTTCAGAGGGGTGGGAGCACCCTGGTGAGTTGTTGGTGCCCTAAGGGGCCATGTCTACCTGCATTTGCTCCCTGGAGCATCTCCCCACTGTTTGGGTACAGTGTCTGTCCCCAGACCTCACCTCCAGCCCTAGAGCAGGGTAAGGAAATGGCTGTTTGAACCATCTCTTTAGTTTTGGGTTGAGTTAAATGTTTTCTTTCTTGTTTCAACAACCCCCCCCGGCCCTGACAATGCTCGCACTGCTCAGCCAAAACCTCATGGATTATTCACTCGCTGTCAGTTATTTCTGTTCCCAGCTCTGAAAAAATAATGAGCCGGTTCAGTAGGAAAAGCCCCAGAGACTGGGGGAGCGGGATGAACAGGCTGTCTCCACTCATCCTGCCTTCATGGACCATTATGGCTCTGGCTCCCCACCTGTGGCTCTGGAGCCCCCTGTACCTCCTCTCCCATGGCACCCGGGGAGACCCCCCAGCCCCAGGGGGCCACCATGAAGCTCTGTCCCCCTCCCCAACCAGGCTGGCAGGTCCCTCTGTCTTTGCCCAGCGTGATGGTCCCCTCCTTGCTCATCCTTCACCAGCATCAGGCTCTTTTTTCCTGGAGCATCCCACTGCCACGCACTGAGCCGCTGCTGGGTCAGGGCCAGCCTCTTGCTGCCGCTGCCAACTGCAAAATGCCCCTTCCCGTGAAATCGGGCATTAGCACGGTGATAACCCAGAGCCCCTCAATCTTTAAACCTAGATTATCTTGTCACGGGCTTTCAAGGTTTTCTGCTGCTTTGCTGTGTTTAGGCGCAGCTTTCTCTGGAAATGCAGGAATAGGTGTCTTAAGGCTCTATGGAAAAGTGTTTCTCTTTTTTAGATGTGTACTTCCATGCATTTGCAGCCCTGAAACCTCCAGGGGAGGAGCGGGTACCTCTCAGGGCTGGGGACAGCGGGTGGCAGAGACCAGAGAGGGTCTGGGGGTCCAGCGGGGTGATGGGGAGGGACCTGCCCAGGGACACGGGGTGCTGGGGAGGTGGCAGTGACCATAGGGCTATAAAAAGGGTGGCAACACAGGCAGGAGAAGTGCTGGGGCAAAGACCGGCAGCTGCTGACCTGTGCTGGCAAGGATGGGGCCCGCCGGGAGCTGGGTACCCTGAGGGACAGTGAGTGCCACACAGCTGCGGGGAGACGCTGCGCACCCCGGTGCCGCCCCTCTGCCGTGATGGGGAGGGTGGCGGAGGGCTGGGGGGCTGATGGGGTGGGGAGATCTCTGTGCCTGGCGGCCTCCGACAGCACCTTCGGGCTGGAGCCTGGCTTATGCCGGGCTTGGCGCTCGGCATCTCGGAGCAGCTCTTGTTTATGGTGTCTGCAACAACCATCCCTGAGGTGAAAGTGGGGAGCGCAGGACGATCCCCTCTTGCCCAGCATCACCAGCACTGCTTGGAAAGCTCTGGCTCTGTTTGCACCCGGGAGCTGCGAATGTTCCCTGGGAAGACCCCCATGCCAGACCCCCCCACCGGGCACAGGACTGACCTCTCGTGCCTACCTGTTCCCCACCCTGTGGTGCTGGGGGATGCTTCTCTACCTGCTTCTGGGGGTGGGCATGGACAAAAGGACCACAGGGCTCCTCTCAGCAGCCCCTCTTAGAGGGAAAGAGCCCCTGGGGAGACGCAGGGGACACAGCATGGGGTGGCAGAGGAAAGGGCAGGTCCATGCTGGGCAGCGATCTTGGGAGTCCGTGAAATGCCAGTGATCTGGGGGAGAGGAGCTGCTGGTGGAGCAGGGGCTGCTTTACGTCCCTGGGTTAAACTGGTCTGGGTTGGAATGATGCTGGGGCCTGGGATGGGGTCTGGGAAAGGGCAAGGAGGATGCCCGGGGGGCTGAGCAGGCAGGGAGCTTCAGCATAGAGAATATGGCTGGAAAGGAGGGTTGGGAGAGCGTGTGGTGGTTCTCGGTCTCTGCAAGCCAGTGGTGGGCTGAGCCAGGCTGCAGGAGGGGTCTCTGCCCCCTCCAACAAGGGAAATGGGGAGACACAGAGCTGAAAAGGTGGGGGGATGCGATCTGCTGAGGGGAACCGACACATCACCCCAGTGCTGTGCATGGGGAACGGTGCAGCCGGGGCAGCCACCTGCGCTCTCCTCTGCAGTGCCTGGGATGCTGCAGCAGTGCTGGGGATGGTCCCCAGACACCCTTTTGTCACCTTCACCCCATACACCACACCGGGGGATGCCGGGGCTGTGCGGGGGGCCGGCTGCTGCAGGCTGGTGTCAGTCACACCACACAACCCCGAAAGGGGAGCTGGGTGTGTGTGGGTAGGTGTGAGCACCCATCCTAGGGCTGCAGCCACTACTGGGATGCTCTGTGCCCTCTGCTCCCCAGGGCATCCACGTCCTCCTGGGCACCCTCTACCTGGGCTCTAGCTCCATAGTGGTAGAGAAGAAACGGGCCATCCATCTGATAAGGTGAGAGGTCTTTGCTCCCAGGGTTTCCCTGGGGTGCAGCGGTGCTGGATCCTGGCACCCTGGCTCCTCTGAGTGCCATAAAGTCCCAGGGCATGTGTGCTCGTAGGGGCTGGGGGCTGGTTTTGGCACCCTGCTGCTGGAGGACCCCTGTCCCCCGGCATGGGGGAGCTGGGGGTGGCACATGGGTGTACATGATGGCCGCGGGACTGTCTGCAGAGCGGGGGGCTTGCTGTGCCTGCCGGACCCCCATAAGGGCTGGGGGAAGAGTTTTTTGGGGGGAGTGCGGATGCAGGTAATGCCTGGGATGGGGGAGCTGTGAGATGGGGTGGGGGTCCCAATGGCTCTGTCTTGCCCTGCAGGAGTATATATGGCAAAGGTTGGGTTACTGGGGCTGATGTCTGTCCCAGCTCTCCTCCAGTTCGAGGCAGTGGTGGTGATGGGCAGCGAGGAGAGGGGTCTGCCCGGGCTCTGGGAAGGGGCTCTCCAGGCCCTCGGAGCCACATCTCCTCCCCACATCCCAGGTGGACAGCATGCAGCTCGCCTGCAGCCCCCGGATGGAAAAGCATGGCAGAAGAATAGGTAACAGAGGAAGGGGAAGGAAGCAAATGGGAATGAAGACAGCATGAGGGGATCCCCATCCCCACTGGGCTCGGAGCTGCAGAGATGCTGCCTGCCCCTTCCCCTGTCCTGCCTCATGGCAGCACCTCAAATCACAGGTCCCACCGAGCCGCCCCACGTTACAAAATGCCACCTCTGGGTGCCTTTTCCTCCAGGTCTGGCTGCTTCTGGGTGCCCAGGAGTGACATTCCCCCAGGAGGGAGCTGTGTGCCGCACCACTGGGGTCCCCAGGCTGCCTGCTTTGTCCCCAGGGTCCTCGTTCCCTCCCTGTTGCATGTCCTTGAGGCAGCTGAATTCCCTAAGGTGACAAAGAGCAGAAATGTGCCACCACAGCTATTCCCACCAGCCCTGTGCCACCACCCCAGTGGGCAGTGACGCTCCCCCAGCCTCCCTGCCTGCCTCTGCCCGCTCCCGACGCTGGATTTCCTAAGCCAGGATGGGTACCTTGGTGTTTAACACCCGTGAAGGAGGTTCCCTCCACAGGTTTTTGGAGCGGGGACAACACAGACCACGGTCCTGGGATTACAGACCAGCGTGTTTGTCTGCAGTGAAAATATGAGGGTTGGCATCATCACTGCCAAGGGACTGCTATGCCTCCCAGGGAACATGGCACAGTTAAAAGCCAGCTGCTTTTCTTTAAAAAAAAAAAACCAACCCAAACCTGAAACCTGTCCCAGAAATGTGGCTTTCTCATTCTGGAATCAGTATCATAACAGCCCTGTGAGAAACAGAAACATTTGGAGGCAAAGCAAAATGTTGACTTTTGGTATTTTTATGGGGATATAAAGTTTTTCACAGGAAGCAGCAGCTTTCTCTGAAAAGTGTTTCTCTATCGTAATCTATTTTCTTTGGAAAAAAAAAAACCCAGAGCTTTTGGGCTTGGAAAAGGACTTTCAGTTCCACCAGGCTCGTAAACTTGTCCTGTGCTGGTGGGAGGGGATGCTGAGGGGGGTCTCGCCGAACACCCCCCACGCCTGAGCACCCAGCCAGGCTTCCCCCCATCCGTCCTGTGACATCCCAAGGGACACCGGACCGTTGTACCGAAGCCATCGACGTGGGAGTCCCCAGCTGCCAGACCAGGTGTGTTCGTGTTCCTCCGACCGTGCCAAAAGCCACGCTCGTGGGGCAGACGTCTCGCCCGGCACCAGCACTCAGCCTGTGCGTGAGCAGCTCCTGGAGATTTAGAGGGAAGAATAAGCAGTGAAGAAAAGACTTCCAGCTGTCAGGACAGCAAAACTCGACCTAAAAAAAAAAAAATAAAAATCCAAAGAACGCGTTGTATATATCAGCAAAGCCAGAAATTCCTGCAAATAAAGGGCTGGAAGGCTCCACTGACCGGGCTTGCCACTTCCCTGCATCTGCTCAGCCAGACGCTTAAAAGCTTCACCTCCTCTGGCATCTGTTTCCAAAATAAATCGTAACATCCTACCTTGGGCTCCCGCCATCCCCCAGCTGGACCTGGCTTTATTTAGAAAGGGAAGAGTGCTTTCTCCACGGGTACCTCGCTCGGAAAGGGGTTTTGCTCAGCCACTTCACCAAGGGCGGCTGCTGGGCCGCGGGCAGTCACGGCTGTTTCTGGCTGAAAGGCTGAAACTTCAGGAATGCATTAGGAATCTGAAAAGGCGGATTTGGGAGGAAATCCACCGTAGCAGGCGGTTTCGGCTGGGAACACAAGCCATCGCTTATGCTGGAAGACACCCTGCCTGTATAAAGGCTAAAGAGGGGATCCCAGCATTTCCACGGGTGCTAAAGTGTTCCTTACCCCGCGGGTGCTGCAACGAGATCCCAGCCAGCGCGGGACTCGTTAGCATCAGGGTGTTGAGAGGGGCTCTCCCTCCAGAGAGACACGCTGACGAGTCACCAGCAGAAATTAAAGGCTAAGAGGCACCGGGAGCACGATGAACAGGCGCGGTTGAATCTCGTCCATCTCCGTGTTTTTCCTGGAAGGCCGGGCCGCCAGTTGCAGCCCTTTACAAGGCCAAGTGCTCGCTTCCCCCGCCGGGGGCTGCAGGATGGAGGAACGCCATCGGCAGCTCCTCCCCAGCACGCAGGGGCTGCGAGCGCCCGCCGCTGTCAGCAGCAGCTTTTTCTCCTCCTGACATTTTTCCGCTGGGGTGGGATGGGGGACGCAGGTGGGCTGCGGTGCCCGGCGAGCCCCCTGCCCTCTCCTCCCGCTCCCTGCCCAGAAGCAGCGTGAACCCAGCCAGGCGCTGGGATGGAGGTGCGAATTGCTCGCTGCTCGTTGCTGGCCAGGTCTGTCCTACTGGTTCTTTTCTGAGACCTGATTTAGGCTGGTTTGGTGGGATTTCGCCTCCCCCCCTGCCCAGCTATGGGGAAATCTGGGGGCCACACTCAGCCATGCTCTGGGGTTTACGAGCTAAAACCTCCTGCTGCTGTGCCGAAAATCCTTCCTTTCCCCAGTGCGTTGGAGCACGGGGAGGGCACAGACCGACTGCGCTCCCTCTCGTTAGCCAGCGGACATGGAGCTCGGGAAATGGTCTGGCTGTAAGGACCCGAAACAGGACAGGGGAGAGCCGAGACCCCGCAGCCCCAGCTTGGCTGCTGAGGCTTGCCCGGCGCCGTGCTGCCGCCTCTGCAGCACCATCCTGCTCCCAGGCTCAGGGCCATCGCCCCAGTTAGCCGCTGGTCAGTCCCCTGGTTTCCAGCCCCACGCAGCAGGGATGCAGAGAAAGCCTTTGGAAAAGTCCCTGGAGAAACATAGGGTCTGTGGGTATACGTGGCCAGACGGCTTCGCCCCAGTGTCTCTGCAAACTCAAGAGCCAAGGACGTGGCCGTGCTGCTGGACACCGAGGAGTGGCTGCTTTCTGTGACCTGTGCCCAGGTTTGGTACCACCGATCCCCTGGATTCCCCCTGGGCAGGCCGGGATGGGGGTGCTGCTGCTGCTCACCCCTCGTTGGGGATCGCGCCCCACCGCTGGCCCCAGCGCTGGAAGCCTCCGCCGCGCTCTGGAAGCGGTGTGCCTCCAAACCAGGCGTCTCAGCTCCCTCTAGGGCCAAAGGAAAGGAAAAGGCACTTCCAAAAGTTGCTCCACCTGCTCCTAAAATCCTCAGCTGGAACCAGGCTGTGGAGGGTCCTGGCCCCCCCCGGGTCTGCGGTGAGAGGCTCAGGCAGACACAGGGGTGTCGGGGCCCCTAATGCCGGTGATGCTTGTGGCTGCCAACGCGGTGTGAAGCCGGCCCTAGCTGCCTGTGGCCAAGCTCAGAAATAACAGAACCCTGTACCTAAATATTCCTGTTCCACCAAGAAATAGCTCGGGTAGAGCCTCGGACAGCAGTCAGACATTTGCAGCCTCCAGGGGAGGAAAAAGCCCAAGCGGGGTCCCAGAGCCGCATCCACCAGCCCTGCGCCTTCCCGCTCGCTCCCCAAACCAGACCAGACCGTGTCTGGTCTCATGGGTGGAGGTTGAGTCAAAATCTCATCCCATCCCAAGGGACATCTTGTCCCTTGTCCCCTTCTCCTGCACAGCAGCCCCCCTGGGAACGAGGGGCTTTGTTCCCTTGCGCAGTCCCGGAGCCAGGGCTCTCTGCAGCGCCTGGTGCTGGGGACTTTACTGGGCAGAGGGGAGGGTGAGACGGGACGGGACTAGCACCCAGCATCCTTTATCGCACCCGTTGAACATCCAGGAAAGCTGGGGGGTCCTCACAGGCTGGCGTGGAGGACCCCAACCCTCCTGGCAAGCAGATGGGGATGGTGGCCACGAAGGAAATAGCTGTTTTCTGGCATCCTGGAGACCAGTGGCCGGCAGAGGGAGGAAGGGGCCTCCGATCTTGCCCCTCGGGAGCTCCTCGCCATGTGCGGTGGCTCCGTTCCCAGGCTGAGCTCTCATTTCCTATCGGAAACAACCCCATCCCCTTTCCCTTTGGCTCCCGCCGGGTCCGTGCCGGAGCCGTCCGGCACCGCACGCCGTGCTGCCGCCCCCTCCCCGGGCTCGCTCCTGCGGGTGGGCTGTCCTCACTGAGGACAGACCCACAGGGTCGAGGCGCTCATGAAGGAAGGAGAAGCCCAAAGAAAATAAAAAGGCAATAAAGGAGCTTCCTTAGGACCTTTATAGACTAACGGGGTTTATAATGTTTGTGCCATGTCCTGTTTCACTCCTTTTTTTTTGTCCTATAAGGGAAACTGCCTGGCTGTCTCGCAGTGGTCCTAACGAGGGCAGCCAAACAAATCTCCGAGCACCTCGTTAGGACTCTGCCAGGGCTGGCACATGGCTGATTGCAGAGGTGATGTCCGAGCAAAGCATCCCCAACTGGGGGTGGAAAAGGCTCGCCCAAGATTGGGCAGGGGGATCTCCTCCTTGGAGCATCCCAAGGGACAAGCATCCCGATCCCTTCCCCAGGCTGCAGCGAAGCCCTTGGAGGGGGTGCCCCTCTCAGGCTGGCAAAGCCCCTCTCTCTTCTTCCTTCTCCCTCCACCTCATGCGCGCAGGCGGGTGCGCGTGGGGTTTTTGCCACCCTGTCTCCCCTCTGTTGGCAAAGCTGCCTCGTTGAGCAAGAGGGGCCTGACGAGATTTCCATGAACAAACTTCCTGCAGGGAGCAAAGGGCAGCGGGACCGTGTCCGTGCCCGACCACCACCTCCCGGGGAGGTTTGGACAGCAAACCGACTGCTAACGGCGACCGTGGGGAGGAGGAGGAGGGCAAGCCTGGGCTGAAGGAGGTACCTGGGTGGGGGCTGAGGTGTGGGACAACCTCATGAGAGGATGTCAGTGCTTCTTGTGTCACTGCTTACGTGGACATGTCCCACGTGCTGGTCCCTGGGCAGGGTGGGAGCTGGCCTGCTCCTTCAGCTTCCCCGGCTCGCCAGCCTCGCTCTGCCCACAGGCGATGGCAGCCACCACGGTGACCGACTCTGGGGGCGTGAGGATCATCACAGAGGTCATCCCGGCCACAGACCCCCGAGCAGCCCAGCTGGCCTCCAGCTCCAGGCCGTCCGCGCCCGCGTTGTCATTTCAAGCCAGAGGCTTCAGAAGGGCTCAGCCCAAGGCGCTGGGGGTGAGACTGCGGCGTCCCGGGGGGACGGGGCATCTCGGGGGCAAAGCAGGGACTAAGTGTCCCCAGGGACTGTTCTGCTTGAGGTTCGCCTTGGCTGGGGCAGAGGTGATGTTTGGGACCAGCTCCCTTTGCTGGCTCGTGCAAGCCCCTTCTCGGCACCGCAGGGCGCAGCCAGGACGCGGTGCGACAGCGGGATTGGGGTGGGACGCGGCTAACGGCAACGGTGACATCCATCCTTTGCCGGTGCTGGCAGACAGGCAGTGCTTTGGGCCAAGAGTGACCGGGGGGGACCCTTCTCTCCCGTCCTTCCCCAGACCATCCACATCTTCACTGGGATCATCCACATCTGCTTTGGGATCATCCTGATGGTGGCAGAGCACAGGACCCCTTCCCTCCCTGTGGCCAGCGGGGTCCTCTTCTGGCTCGGGTTCCTGGTAAGCAGGGACATGCGGGGCCTTCACCTCCTTGCTGTCTGACGAGGACAGGGGGATCTCGGTGGATCGGGGGCCAGATCCCCTCATCACCAGGGCCTCCTCTTATATCCACATCTGGCTGTCCCCTCTGGGGATGGAGGGTGTGTGCGTGCAGCCCTGAACGCCGATGCGCAGCCGGAGGGGTGCTGGGATGTGAGGAATGGGTGACAGGGAGGGGTGCCTTGCTGCTGACACCCTCCTTCCTCTGTTTTTTTTTTTGAGCAGCTCCTGATCTCAGGTTCTCTGCTTGTGGAAAGCGAAAAAAGAGATAACATCTTGCTGGTAAGGGGGTCTGCAGTGGCCAGGCTGGGAGGGACAAACTACCCCCCATTGCTTCTGCGACTTCTGCCCCTCCCAGCAGCTGGCAGGACCCCTCCGCAGCCTGGGTTCACCCTGCAGGGTCTACAGCGAGGCACCTAAGGCCTGTCTCACCCCTGGGAGGTGCCCAGCTCTCTCCCCGTCGGCCAGAGGGTGGGCAATCCTTCAGGCCTCAGGGTCTCCACAAGACACAAAAGGTGTCACGGAGGGCGGCTACACCTGGCTGGCTTCTCCAGGAGTATATTTGACCCGAGTTGAATAATGCAGCTTGGGGGTGCCCCTGCTCAGACAGCTCCAACAGAAAGCCCCGAGCAGCTTCTCCCTCGGCTCCGTGGCACCTCGCGGGGGTCTCTGGGTGGGTGGGCATCGCGCTGCCACCCGCACGGCTCCTGTGCTCTCGGTGGGAGCAGGAGAGACAGAGCTGCCAATGGCTGACACGAGGTCACCCACACAGGTGAAGACCTGCTGCGTCGTCAACGTCGGGGTCATCCTGAGCACGCTGGTGGCCACTCTTATCCACACAGTGGCCATCACTAACGACATCCCCAGCTGCAAGATCAACCTACCGTACCAGCTGAAAGCCGAGTGGTGCTTCAATGCTGAGAATAAGGTAGAGCCTCCCGGTCCTGCGCAGGACACGCAAACAGGGCGATTGCCATGCAGGGAGGGGGACGAGGGGCGCTGCCAGCGAGCGGGACCTGCAGGACCCACTTGCTGACTTCAGCAAGGTGTTTGACACCGTCTCCCATAACACCCTCACAGACAAGCTTAGGAAGTGTGGGTCAGAGGAGCGGGCCATGAGGTGGACTGAGGACTGGCTGAACAGCAGAGCTCAGAGGATCGTGACCAACGGGGCAGAGTCTGTAACCAGGGGTGTTCCCCCGGGGTCTGTGCTGGGTCCAGTCCTGTTCAATATATTCATCAATGGCCTGGACAAAGGGACAGAGCGTCCCCTCAGCCAGTTCGCTGATGATCCCGAGCGGGGAGGAGCGGCTGATGCACCAGAAGCTGTGCTGCCACCCAGCGAGCCCTGGGCAGGCTGGAGAGCTGGGCCCAGGGGAGCCTCAGGGGATTCAACAAGAGCCAGTGCCAGGTCCTGCCCCTGGGGAGGAACAACCCCCCGCACCAGCACGGGCTGGGGGGGACCTGCTGGAGAGCGGCTCTGGGGGTGCTGGGGGGCAGCAAGGTGACCCTGAGCCAGCACCGGGCCCTTGGGGCCAAGGGGGCCAGCAGTGCCCTGGGGTGCATGGAAAGGCGTGTGGCCAGCAGGGCGAGGGAGGTTCTCCTCCCCCTCTGCTCCGCCCCAGTGAGGCCACATCTGGGGTGCTGCGTCCAGGTCTGGGCCCCCCAGGTCAAGGACAGGGAACTGCTGGAGACAGTCCAGTGGAGAGCTACGAAGATGTTCAGGGGCTGGAGCATCTCCCTTGTGAGGAAAGGCTGAGAGACCTGGGCTTGTTCAGCCTGGAGAAGAGAAGGCTGAGGGGGGGTCTCATCAATGCTTAGAAATATCTGAAGGGCGGGTGTCAGGGGGATGGGGCCGGGCTCTTTTCAGTGGTGCCCAGCGCCAGGCCAAGGGGCAACGGGCACAAGCTGGAACACAGGAAGTTCCACCTGAACATGAGGACAAACCCCTTCCCTGTGCAGGTGCCAGAGCAGGGGCACAGGCTGCCCAGAGAGGCTGTGGGGTCCCTTCCCTGGAGACATTCACCCCCTGCCTGGACGCGGCCCTGTGCCCCTGCTCTGGGGGTCCCTGCTCACGCAGGGGTGGGACGGGGTGAGCTCCAGAGGGCCCTTTCAACCCCCGCCATTCCAGGATCCTGTGACCCTTCCATTCTCCTTGCAGATGCTGAGCAATGGGCTGGATTCTATCTTCGTCATTTTCTGCCTCCTGGAGTTCTGTGTCGCAGTGGCGGCCCTGGCCTTTGGCTACCATGCTGTCAAGCTGCACAGCTACACGCGCATGGTGAGGGGGGGGCCAAAGCCGGGGTCATCCCAGCACCCTGTTGCAGCCCAAAACCTGGGGAGAGTTGGGATGCCAGCCCCCGTGTTTTGGTGGGAGTGGGGCATCATTGTCCCCCCTCTTTCCTCCGAGGGGCCTCCCCAGGCCGGTGGCCTGTGGGGGTCCCTCTGCATGACCCCAAAAGTGGGATTTCTACCCTTTCTCCTCTCCCAGGTGCTGTAGCCATGGCCAAGCCCACAGCCATACCCTGTTAAGAACCACTGCATGCCCCAGCCCCGCTGCAGTCGAGGTGCCGGAGCCACCGGGCGAAGCCTCCTTGGTGCCTGACAGTGGAGCTGGCCGGAGCCCGCGACCCCTCTGTGCCCCGGTCCCGGGATGGAGGCCGCTCCCCTCTGTGGGTTTGGCCCCCAATAAAGGTCTCTCGCCCCAGCCCAGGCCACGCGTCTCTCCGGGACTCGCTCAGGGGGCAAGGGGGGAGGCCTCACCGGGCCCTCGCACCGGGTAGCCGCCATGACGGTATGATGGGCACCTGTAAGAGTCTGCCCGGCACAAACATGGCGGCCTCCACCCGGCGCCGTCGGGGAGGCGGGAAGTACTACCCGACACTAAAATGGCGGCCGGGGAGCTCGGCGGCGCCATTGTTCCGCTCTGAGCATGCGCGAAGTTGCTGCGCGGCATCTTTGCGACGTCATCGCACGGCGCCGTAGGGGAAGGGGACGCGTGGAGAATGGAGGGGGAGTGCGGGGAGGCCCCGGCCCAGGCCCAGGCCCAGGCCCAGGCCCCGGCCCCGGCTCCGGCCCAGGCCCAGGCCCGGCGGCGTCGGAAAGCCGCCAAGAAGCGGAAGGAAGCAGCGGCGGCCATCCCGCGGGGCAGGCCCAAGTCGGGGCGGGTGTGGAAGGATCCCGGCAAGAAGAGGTGGGCGCGGGGTGGGGGGGAAGGTCAGGCCTCTGGGGCGTCCCCAAGGTCGGGGGGTGCTTTGGGGGAGGCTCTGGGAGGGACAGAGCCGTTCTGGGAGTGGGCTGGTCCGGGGAGGTCGTAGGTTTGTAGGGGGGCTCCGGAGGTACCCACAGGCTTCGGGGAGGACACGGAGAGTACGAGGCTGTTTTGGGGGAGTCCTGAGCTGGGAGGAATCAGAGAATCATTAAGGTTGGAAAAGACCTCTGGGATCTTTAAGTCCAGTCGCCAACCCAAAACCCCCAGGACTCCTAAACCAGGGCCCCAAGTGTCGCGTCTGCAGGTTTTTTGAACAGCCCCAGGGACGGTGACTCCCCCACCTCTCTGGGCAGCCTGTGCCAGGGCCTGACCACTCTTCCAGTAAATAAATTTTTCCCTAATATCCGATCTAAATTTCCCCTGATGTAGCTTGAGGCCACTTCCTCTTGTCCTACTGCTTGTGGCTTGGGAGAAGAGGCCAAACCCCCCTCTCCAGCCCCTCTCAGGCAGCTGCAGAGAGCGAGAAGGGCTCCCCTCAGCCTCCTCTTCTCCAGGCTAAACCCCCCCAGCTCCCCCAGCCGCCCCCCAGCACACTTGTGCTCCAGACCCTGCCCCAACCCTGCTGCCCTTCTCTGGACACGCTCCAGCCCCTCAAGGCCCTTCTTGTCCCGAGGGGCCCAAACCTGAGCACTCGAGGTGGGGCCTCCCCAGGGCCGAGCACAGGGGCCCCATCCCTGCCCGGCTCCTGCTGGCCACACCAGGGCTGACACAAGCCCGGGGGCTGGTGGCCTCCTTGGCCACCCGGGCACTGCTGGCTCATGCCCAGCCGGCTGTCAGCCAGCACCCCCAGGGCCTTCTCCGCCGGGCCCTTCCCAGCCCCTCGGCCCCAGGCCTGCAGCGCTGCCTGGGGTTGGTGTGACCCAAGGGCAGGACCCCGCACTTGGCCTTGTTAAACCTCACACAATTGGCCTCAGCCCATCGATCCAGCCTGTCCAGGTCCCTCTGCAGAGCCTTCCTGCTCTCCAGCAGATCAACGCTCCCACCCAATTTGGTGTCATCTGCAAACTTACTGAGGGTGCCCTCAATCCCCTTGTCCAGATGATTGATAAAGACATTAAACAAGACTGGCCCCAGCACTGAGCCCTGGGGGACACCAGTTGTGACCAGCCACTAATGGGATTTAGCTCCATTCACCACAGATCTCTGGGCCCGGCCATCCAGCCAGGTTTTTGCCCAGTGAAGAGCACACCTATCTAAGTCACGAGCTGCCAGCTTCTCTTGGAGAATGCTGTGGGAGACAGTGTTAAAAGGTAGGTTTGGAGGGGATGTCCGAGGGCTGAGGCTGCTGTGGGAGGCTCTGAGCAGGGGGAGTTTCACAGAGTTCTGGCCCAAGCAGTTCATGGAGAGGGCCCAGAGGGGCCAAGGCTGCGTAGCATTTCTGTGAGCCATGGGATGCTCAGCTCTGCAGCCTCCGGCTGCTGACTCGGCCCATCTGCCTGCTCAGGTTCTCACACATGATCCAGGACAAGGCCCTTCGCACCTCCTGGGCGCGGAAGATGAAGGAGCGGCAGGAGAAGAAGCTTGTCCAGGACCTCGCACGGCAGCTGCAGGAGAGGAAGCAGAGGGAGCGAGAGGTAACGGTGCTCGGGAGTGGGCCTTGTGCCCAGGACCCCGCAGGCAGCATCTCCCAGCCCCTCTGTGCCTGATGCCTCCATGAGGCAGGTTTACCAGGCAGCTGGTGGCTCTGCTGTCCCAGCCCGCGGCTGGAGCTACCTGTTCCCTTTGCTAGGGTGAGCTCAGGGCTGCGTTGCAGAGTCAAGGAATCATAGAATCAATATCCTGAGTGTGAAGAGACCCGCAAGGGTCATCAAGTCCAGCTCCTGTCCCTGCACAGGACACCCCAAATTCACACCGTGTCTCTGAGGGCCTTGGCCAAGTGCTTCTGGAACATCGCCAGGCTGGTGCCGTGATGCCTCCCTGGGGAGCCTGTGCCAGGGCTCCACCACCCCCTGGGGGAAGGACCTTCTCCTAATGCCCAGCCTAACCCTCCCCTGGCACATCTCCCTGCCATTCCCTCGGGGCCTGGCGTTGGTCACCAGAGAGCAGAGACCAGCCCTGCCCCTCCTCCTGCCCTCGGGAGGGAGCTGCAGAGCGCCATGAGGCTGCCCTCGGCCTCCTCTGCTCCAGCTGAACAAACCCAGGGACTCCAGCCGCTCCTCGTACGGTTTCCCCTCTAAACCCTTCCCCAGCTCCGTGGCCTCCTCGGGACACTCTCCAGTAGCTTTATACCCTCAGTGTCCTGCGGCGCCCAACGCTGCCCACAGCACTCGGGGTGAGGCCGCTCCAGCGCGGGGCAGAGCGGGACAATCCCCCCCCTCGCCCGGCTGCGATGCAGGGCTCGGTGCCCCCCAGGGCACGGCTGGCCCTCGGGGCTGCCAGGGCACGCTGGGGGCTCGTGTTCAGCCTGCCATTGACCAGAGCCCCCGGGTCCCTGCAGAGCTGCTCCCCAGCCCCTCGTTCCCCGGTCTGTCTGTGCAGCCAGGGCTGCCCTGCCCCAGGGGCAAAATCTGGCACTTGCCCGTGTTCAGCTTCACAGGGTTGGTGATTGCCCAGCTCTCCAGCCTGTCCAGGTCCCCCTGCAGGGCCTCTCTGCCCTTGGGAGTGTGAAGCTGCGATCAGAGACTTTCCACTTCCCTCATATGTAACCCTGCATCTCTGCTCGCATCCTGGGCTTCGGGGCTGTGGCGTTATCGTGGCAGAGCCCTGCAGGGTGCCTGCCTCACAGTGAGCACAAACCCCACCGGTTGCCCCTCTCGTGGGCAGGCAGAGTGGTAAATTCCCTGTCATCCTGCCAAATCCAGGCTGCAACAGTCACATGCTGCAAGTCACTGACTCGGAATAAACTGGCTCCGTCAGTTCAAGCCTCTTGGAGGGGGTAGAAGAGTGCTGCTGGCTTGGCTTCGCACAGCAGATTTCATGCTTGGGCAGGTGTCGCTCGTGCTGCTGTAGCCGTGCAGCTCCCTGACCGGCGTGTGCATCAACCGCGGGTCGATCCTCGTTGGGGTTTAAGCCCGGAGGGGAGGGAGGGACCTGCAGGGAATGTTTTGGTGTTGTTCCTGCAGGAGAAAAAGCGGCGGCGGGCGGAGAACATAAAGCGGCGCCTGGAGAATGAACGGAAGGCGGAGATTGTCCAAGTGGTGAGTCGCGGCCCTGCTCCTGGCTGGGGGCACCACGGTGGCCTGGCAGAGCCGGTGCCCTCCAGACCCCGGGTGCTGGGCTCCAGTTTGCTCCAGTTCCTTTCCATGGCTCCTCCTTTAAAGGGTGCTGTGGGCAGCACTGGGAAGATTGGGAAAATCCAACTAAACCCAGCTTTACCAGGAGGGTGTCTCTGCCGAGCAGACAGCCGGTGTCCTGCAGGGCGGCTGCGGGGACAGCTTCTCTTTCAAGCCTGAGAAAACCGGGGAGGGTGTCACCCTGGGGGTCGCTGGCACGCAGGCTGATAGAGCGAGGGAAAATCAGCATTGACAGGGATCCAAGTGCATTTTCATGTGAGGAAGTTGGGGCTTTTCTGTCTGGAAGAGACCCAGGAGCTTGGGTTGGGCGTGGTGAAGACCTGCACAGCCAGTGGTGGTGAGGATGGGGTTATTGCCTGTCCTCTCCGACACAAGAGCTGGGGCAACTTGGAGGTTGTTCCCAGGGAGGAGTTTTAGGATAAATCAGATCAGGAGCTGGGTGGCTTCATGTACAGACTTTGACCGTTGCTGCGTCCGCTGCTTTGGCAGCAGGAGGAAGAAGATCCCACCCCGCAGCTTGGTGCAGAGGGGCCTGGCTCCAGCTGTGCTGCTGGGACCCCTGCTGTTCCCATCCCCCCTGGCTCCCCCCAGTGCGGTCACGGTGCCTGAAAAGCTCCGTCTTCCCCTCCTCCCCCAGATCCGGAACCCGCTGAAGCTCAAGCGGGCGAAGAAGAAGCAGCTGCGGCGGGTGGAGAAGCGGGACACGCTGGCCCTGCTCCAGAAGGCACCCGTGCAGCGCAAAGCAGCCACGGATTGAGATGGGAGATGGGGCGCCGCGATGCTTGGCCCGGGCAGCCGGGGTTTCTGTGGGTCCTGCTCTTCTCCAGGGGCGATTCCTCGGCTTGGCGGGCAGGAGTCGCTACCCGGGCTCTCAGTGTTGGACAGACAGCAGAACGGAGCTGGGGTTACACAGTGCCGTGACCCACAGGAGCCAACTGCGGGATCCCCCCTGCCCTGTGAATTTGGGGTGTTCCTGACGGCCGGCGGGTGGAAGGAGAACTGCTTCACCTGCCCAAATCTGCTTTTTCTTTATAAAAATGAATAGGAACTGACCCAGACTGGCCTCCAACAGCTTGGGGTGGGGCTGGTGGCTCCAGCTTGGGGCCTTCCCTCAGCCTTCCTGTGATTGCACAGCGCCGTGGCCCCTTACCCCCCGAGCTCCCCTTCCTCAAAGAGGGGTCTTGCCCCCCTGGGAACGAGCCCTGGAACCTGTCATGAAGAGAGGGGGCACATCTCTGCTGGGCTGCGAAGATGGGAGGGGAGCGCACGGTGCAGCACGGCTTCCTGTCACCCTTGTCTGGGGGTGCTGGGGGGCACCAGCGCTGCAGGGTGGGTTTGGTGGGTGGAGGAAGGGGCTTGGGGGGTGGGAAACCCACACGGATCTTTTCACCTTTCTGGCTTTCCTTGTTCTGTGAAAGCCCCATTTCTGCACTCGTGTGAGGGCTGTGTCTTCAGCCTGCTGTCAGCCAGACCAGCGGGGTGGGGGGCCAAGGGTGGGCAAACATGAGGCTGCAGGGAGGATAAGCCCTTGCTTGCGGTGGGGGGACCCTGGCATGGGGGGGCATGGTGGTGTCTGAGCCCAGGAGCTTCATCTTGGGGTGGCAGCTGCTGGGAGGGATGAGCTGCAGCCCCAGGATGAGCAGTGGCCATGGGGGGAGCTGGCCCTGTGCCCCCCGAGGCAGAGCAAAGCATGGGGGTGGGTTAATCACTGGCTGGGAGCATCACGGGCTTGGGGGACCCCAACAGAGGGGGCAGAGCTCCCCGTTGCCCCCACGGAGTAGGAATTGGGGGGGGATTCCTACGGATGCGCTGGGCAGCCCCTGTTGAGGGGTGCCGCAGGCAAGAGGTGAGGGGCCTGGCAGGAGCTATGGGGCGCAGCGGAGCCATGGGGCAGCTGCCAGCCTGGCCCAGGTCATAGAGCAGGAGGGCTTTGCCCTCGCTGCTTCCTGGGTTAATGATCACTCAGGCAGCACAGGCAGAGCCCTGCCTCTCCCATCCACTCCCTCCCCAGAGCTGCCAGCCCAGCCTTTGCCCCGGCCAGGTAAGAGGGGGCTCGGAGCCCATCCCCGTGGCTTCAGAGCTTGCAGGCGCCCGGGGCTTCGGGGTGGGGGGGGCTGCTTTCCTGGCAGGGCGTACGTGGGCGAACTTGGCGTCTCTTCCCAGGGCTGGGCTGGGGCCAGCACCTCGCTGGGTTCCCTGCGTGCTGCCACGGCCTACCTGGCCACTCTGCCACGCGGAGGGGAAATGGGGTCTGCAACGGAATGGGGGGACCCTGTAGCCCCTGACCCCCTACTCTGGTCCAGCCCTGGGGTGAAGAGGAGGAGGACAGGGAGAGGGCGTGTTGGTGGGTGCTGGGGATGCCAGGACTGGGGGACAGAAGAAAAAGGGGTGTCTCTGCGGGTGTCCCTGCTGCTGGGTGGGTTTTGGGGAGGGGAGCTTGGGGTCAGAGGGCGGGAGGTGTTGGGGGGGGGGGTGCGGGGGCTGCATGTCATCAGGGGTGGAGGGACAGGGACCAGGGAAGGAGGGGCTGCAAACCCCATCATGTGATCGCCAGGTCCAGTGGCCCCCCCTCCTCCCTCAGGATCCCTGGGGACAGTCCCCTGCTGCCAGCCCTCGGTGGGCCACCAAGCAGCCCCTTCCCCGCGTGGAGTGACCGTGAAGCCTGAGTGGGTTGCTTATCTCCATCCCCAGGTGCACCATGGTGGAGGTGACGGTGACACCACGGTCCTCGCTGGCTGACCGGCCGGTGCAGGTGCAGGTGCGGGGGCTGTCCCCCTCCCAGCTGGTCACCCTGCGGGCATTGCTGACAGACGAGCATGGCGAGTGCTTCCAGGCGCGCGCCTTCTTCCGCGCCGACGGGGCGGGCGAGGTGGACCCCGGGCGCCATGCCGCCCTGGGCGGCAGCTACAGAGGCGTCTGGCCCATGGGGCTCTTCTGGTTCATGCAGCCCGACACCCTCTTCCGACGGCTGGTCAAGCGGGATGTGGCTGGCAGCCCCTTCCTTGTCCGTCTGGAGGTCTTCGATGGTGCCCACCTGGTCCCCAAACCCCAGGACCAGCCGCTGGCCTCCTGCGAGGCCGAGCGGTGGTACATGGGTCCCGGTGTGCAGCGGGTGCCCATCCGCGAGGGCAGGGTCCGCGGGGCCCTCTTCTTGCCACCTGGTGAGCAGTGGGGTATGGGTGACCCCGGGATGCCTGGCCTCAGCGCCCCTGGGGACACCCCAGGGCCAGGCAGGACCCCCAGGGCATGGGATGGCACCGGTGGCTCCTCTGCCCCCTGACAGTGATGGTTTCTCTGGCTGCCTGCAGGACCAGGACCCTTCCCGGGGGTGATTGACCTGTTTGGGGGTGCAGGTGGCCTCATCGAGTTTCGTGCAGGGCTGCTGGCCAGCCGGGGCTTTGCGGTGCTGGCACTGGCCTTCTTTGCCTACGACGACCTGCCCCGCACCCTGTCCCAGCTTGACCTGGAGTATTTCGAGGAGGCGGCCGAGCTGCTCCTCCAGCACCCCAAGGTGAGCCCTGAGGCACAGCAGGTGGCCCCTGTGAGCAGGGACATCCTGGTGACTGGTGACATCCCAGTGAGCAGGGATGTCCTGGTGACTAGGGATGTCCCAGTGAGCGGGATGTCCTGGTGATCTAGGGATGTCCTGGCAAGCAGGGGTGTCCTGGTGACATCCCAGTGAGCAGGAGGTCCTGGTGACCAGGGATGTCCCGGTGAGCGGGTTGTCCTCATGTCTGGGGACATTCTGGTGACAGCCCACTGAGCGGTGCTGCCAGCTGGCTCCATTTCCCCCTGCTGCAGGTGCGAGGCCCCGGCCTGGGTGTTGTTGGCGTCTCCAAAGGAGCAGAGGTGGCCCTGGCCATGGCCACCTTCCTCCCACAGGTGGTGGCCACGGTGTGGATCAACGGCACGGCCTACCTCCATGGCAATCCGCTGGTCTACAAGGACCTGCGCATCCCCCCCATCCCCTACTTCACCGAACGTGTGATCTTGGCCGAGATGGGGGCCTTGGACAACTCGTCCATCTTCGCTGACCCCCGGGACCCCGCGTACAGTGCCTCGGCCATCCCGGTCGAGAAAGTCCGAGGGAAGGTCCTCTTCGTGGTGGGGGAGGCCGACCGCAGCTTCAACAGCAAGCTCTTTGCCGAGCTGGCCATGGCACGGATGCCACCGGAGAGCGGCCGCCTCCTCTCCTACCCTGGGGCCGGGCACTTGATCGAGCCCCCCGGCTCGCCCCTCTGCGGCATCTCGAGCATCCGGGGTACCCCCCGCCCGGTGGTGTGGGGGGGTGAAGCCCAAGCCCACGCCAAGGCCCAGGAACACTCATGGCAGGAGATCATCCAGTTCTTGGAGCTCCACCTGGGCTCCACCGCCACCATGAAGCTGTGATGGCTGCGAGGAGGTGGGGGGAAAGGGGCTGGGACTGCTCCGGGGGTCGTCACCCCACTCAATAAAGCACATCCATCCATCCATGCTGCCTGGTCCTGCCTGCACTCATGCGACGGGGGCACCGGGTGCCAGCAACGGCACGCGGGAGGGCCCCTATCTGTGTATAGATACATATATATGTACAGCCACGGCTCAGGAGAGTGTTGCTGTAGCTGATACTGCTCTTTAATGAGGTGGTTAAGGTCTTAGGGAGGGCTACGGCCAAATCCCTGGCTCCACGCACCCTTTCACCGTGAGCCTGGGTTTGGTGCCACGAGCCGGTGGGAGCTGGCGCAGTCCCCCCTGCCTGCACCGAGCTGGGGGTGGGTGTTCCCCTGGGAATGCCAAGGACAGCAGCTCCCACCAGGCAGGAGGGTTTTAAACCTCCAAAACACTGAGGCTGGCGCCTGGGCTGGGCTGGAGGATGGCAAACGGGCGTCTGGGCATGTTCATACCTGGCACGTGCCGGGGCAGGGTGCAGGAGCCGGCCGTGACCGTCACACCGGGGAGCTGGGTCGGGGTGTCTCCGTTTAGTCTGCAATAAAGATAAGACCTAGAAGGGAAACGTCTGGAGAGGGAGACAGAGGGAACCCACAAAGCGCTGTGCTCAGCAGCTACCCGATGGGCCCAAGGTCCTTCCTCCCTGTCCCGGGGTGCTGGTAATATTTGCCTCTGCCTTTTCGTTTCATACCTGCCCATTCCTTGACCGCAGCGGCTCCCCGTTCACCTTCCTGCAGGGACCTTGGGGTACCAGCATCCCAGGGCTTGGGGTCCCCATGGCACAGCTGCCTGGTACCCGGCACAGCTGGCGGGACCACGACCACCCTTCTTCTAGGGTGAGGGCAGCACCCAGCCAGGCACAAGAGTGGGGTGCCAGGGAGCACCCCAGAGCTGAGGAAGGTGATGGCTGGGCTGAGGGGTGGTCTGGGGACCCCTGGCCCCACGCCATGACTAGGGCAGCAGTCTCGATTCTCCATTTCCAGGAATATTTTCTCTTGACTCTGCGCTGCTGTGGGACAAAGTGCTTTTTGGAGGACTTTTGGTTCCCCTGTGGCACTGCCAGCAGGGCAGAGCTAGGGCGTGCAGCCGCTTGGGGGGAGAGGGGGATTTGGGGACAACTGCCCTATTCCCCAAACCCCAGATCTCACCGGGGCCGTGCCACTGTGCGCTCCCGGTTCCTCCGCAGGATCCCGCTCCCACAGCTGCCCTGGCAGCGGGGTGTCCATCAGGAGCCAGATGCCACCGCTGTCCTCACCGGCTTGTGGCGAACCCCAAGGCTGTGTGGCAAGGGGGGGAGGTGGGCACATATTAGCCCCCTCCTCCTGCCTGGGTGGCTTGGTCCAGCTGGGCATCCCGGCCAGCGCCGTCTCCACTCCTCCTTCACAGGGACAGTCTCTCCTGCTGCTGGACAGGCTGTTTCTTTGAAGAGCTTTTGGTTCCTCCCCAGTCACCCTGGCACGGCTGTGGGAGGTGACCGCAGGGCTGGGGGCAGCGAGGTCGCTGGTGGCAGGGGAGCGAGGAGCCCTGGGCAGAGCTCATTCCCCCCGCCACGGGGCAGGAGGCACCGTCCTGGCATGGCCCCACCGGTCATCTGATCCCGCCCCTTCCCATGTCCCAGCCGGCCGGCTATAAATCCGTGACCCCAGTGCCCAGCCACGGAGAGCCCTGTGCTCCGGCCTCGCTCACCGCCATGGGACGGAGCTGCTCCTTCCTCCTGCTGCTGCTCCTCCTGCCCCCGGGGCCAGGAGCCGCCTTCTCGCTTCTCCAGTACCGTTATGATTGCGGGGACTACAGCATGCAGCTGCTGGTGTACCCCACCCACGGCCGCACCGTCCGCTTCAAAGTTGTGGGTGAGTGACACCCCCCCCGGCTCTCCTTGGGGTGGCATGTGCCGGATCGCCCTGGGGTTACCCCAAAACCTGAGTGCCCCAGGGTGCTGCTGCCCTGGTGGGATGACCCCAATGGCTTGAATGAGCTTTTGGTGCGGGGCCAAGATGCCGGGGAGGGTTTCTGTGCACCTGCCTCCCTGGGGAGCACCACGGTACCTGCTTGTGCCACCTCATTTCCCCCCGCCATGCCCACGGTGTCACCGCAGATGAGTTCGGCACCCGTTTTGACGTGGCCAACTGCTCCATCTGCCTCCACTGGCTCAGCGCCGGGGCAGACGGCGCTGTCGTCTTCTCCGCCGGCTACGAGGGTTGCCACGTCCTGGTGAAGGTGAGGCTCCTGTCCCACCTGTTGTTCCCTCAGCACCAGTGGGCTGGGGGTGACTGTCCCTCCCACCCTGCCGCAGGAGGATCGCTATGTCCTGAGGGTGCAGCTGGAGGAGATGCTGCTCAGCGGGGTTCTGGCTGCTTCCTATGAAGTCAACATGACCTGCCCACAGACAGGGGACTACGAGATCCTCACGGACAGCAACATGCGCACTGAGCACCGGGCCGGCCGGGGCAACAGTGTCCACCAGACCCATACTGACATCCTTGTCCCCCTGTCCCAGCCTGGCCTCCTGCACCATGTGTCCCAGTCCACCCTCACCCGCCCAGGACCCCAGGTCCCTTCCCAAGCCCACTCGGAACAGGTTCACCCCGTGGCTCAGACCCAGCCCATCCTGGTGCATCCCGGGCTGCAGCCCCAACCCCAGCCCAGCCTGGTTCGCCCAGGGCTTCAGCCCCAGCCAGGCATGAATCACCCCATCAGTCAACCCCAGCGGGACTTAATACGCCCAGGCGTGCAACCCCCAGCCCAGCCTGGGCTGCTGCACCCCGGAGCTCAAACCCAGACGGGGCTTCTCCGTCCAGGGCTTCAGACCCAAAACCAGCCTGGGCTTGTGCACCCCGGGGCTCAAACCCAACCAGGTCGTCTTCGCCCGGGGCTTCAGACCCAAAACCAGCCTGGGCTTGTGCACCCCGGAGCTCAAACCCAACCAGGTCATCTTCGTCCAGGGCTTCAGACCCAAAACCAGCCTGGGCTTGTGCACCCCGGGGCTCAAACCCAACCAGGTCATCTTCGTCCAGGGCTTCAGACCCAAAACCAGCCTGGGCTTGTGCACCCCGGAGCTCAAACCCAACCAGGTCATCTTCGTCCAGGGCTTCAGACCCAAAACCAGCCTGGGCTTGTGCACCCCGGGGCTCAAACCCAACCAGGTCATCTTCGTCCAGGGCTTCAGACCCAAAACCAGCCTGGGCTTGTGCACCCCGGGGCTCAAACCCAACCAGGGCTTCTTCGTCCAGGGCTTGTGCCCCAAAACCAGCCTGGGCTTGTGCACCCCAGAGCTCAAACCCAACCAGGTCATCTTCGTCCAGGGCTTCAGACCCAAAACCAGCCTGGGCTTGTGCACCCCGGGGCTCAAACCCAACCAGGTCATCTTCGCCCAGGGCTTCAGACCCAAAACCAGCCTGGGCTGGCGCTCCCTGGCGTCCAGTCTGGCTTAATGCACGCTAGTGCTCAGGCTCAAGGAGGCTTTGTACGCCCAGGATCTCAGCCCCAAAGCCAGCCGGGCTTAGTTCGCCCCGGCCTTCAGACCCACTCCCAGGCTAGTCTCCTCCGCCCTGGGCTCCAGAGCCAAGCTGGGCTGCCTCACCCCGGCTCCCAGTCCCAGGCAGGCCTGGTGCGCCCGGCTCTCCAGAGCCAAGCCAGGCAGGTACATCCAGGCCATCCCCGACCAGGTCTAGTGCCCCCGGGATTTCAGTCCCGACCAGGTTTGGTACGCCCTGGACTTCAGGCTCAGCCCCAGCCAGGTCTGGTGCGCCCGGGATTGCAGCCCCAAGCCCAGCCTGGCTTGCTGCACCCCGGGCTTCAATCCCAGGCCAGTCTGCTGCAATCCACGGCTCTCTTCTACCCCTCCGCAGGGGCAGGTAAAGCAACGTGGTGGGATGGAGGGATGCAGCCGGGGCTGGGTGCTCCCTGTCCCCGGAGCAGCAGGTCACAGCCATGAGGGGCTGCTCGGGAGGGCAGAGGGATGCTCAGGGCAGTGTCCCCCCATTCTGCCGCCCCAGGCACCCAGCTGACGCGGGAGCAGTGCCAAGTGGTGGTGGGGAAGATGCCCTGCATGGCACCGCAGGGCCGGGAAGCATGCCTGCAGGCGGGCTGCTGCTACGATGACATGGACCGCGTCGTGCCCTGCTATTATGGGAACACGGGTAGGATGCTGGCCGGGGTCCCTGGGGAACCCCATCGCTGAGCGCCTTGGCCAACACCTGCCGGGGTGGAGAATGGGGGCTGCAGAGCCCCGTCGCTCAGGGTGATGGAGCCGTTCCCTCGTGCCGCAGCCACCGTGCAGTGCCTGCTGGACGGGCACTTTGTCCTGGTGGTGCCGCGGGGCCTCACCACCCAGCCCTACAACCTGGACAGCGTGCGCCTCGCCAGCACCCAGGCCGGCTGCGAGCCCGTCAGGGTGACGGAGACCTTCGTCATGTTCCGCTTCCCCGTCACACAGTGCGGCACCACAGTCCAAGTAGGGATGTGACCCCCTCTACCCCGCCTCCCTGAGACCCCCGCCAGATGCTCAGACTGTGGGTGGGGACCCTGACCCCATGTGCGTGTCTGATCCAGGTGATCGAGGACCGACTGATCTATGAGAACCAGCTGATCTCTACCATCGATGTCCAGGGGGCCCCCCGCGGCTCCATCACACGGGACAGCACCTACATGTAAGGGGAGGGTGGGTGAAACCAGGCAGAGAGTCGGGACCCCTCCTCGCAAAACCCATCTGGCTCCCCCTCTGCCTGCAGCACCCCCAAGACCAGTTCCCCTGCTCCTTGCTCCTGCCAGTGCTCGGTGCTGGGACCGGGGACCCCTGCAGCAGGCACCACAGCAGTGCCCACCCCTCCTTGGGCTGGGGGAGCTGATGCCATGGCGGGGGGGCTGGAGGGGACTGGGGGCATCCAGGTCCGCTCTGCTCCTCGCAGCCTTCAGGCTCGTTGCATCTACAATGCCAGCGACCTCCTGCCGCTCCGCATGGAGGTGGCCGTGCCCCCCACGGCCGCCCCCCTGGCCATGCCCGGACCACTGGGGCTCCAGCTCCGCATCGCCACCGGTGAGCAGCCCATCTGCCGGCCCCCCCGCTGCCCCCCACCCTCATCCCACTCAGCCTCTCACCCTTCCCACAGACGAGAGCTACACCTCCTACCACCCCGACGGCGACTACCCCTTGGTGAGGGTGCTCCGTGATCCCATCTACGTGGAGGTTCGCCTCCTGCAGAAGACGGACCCCAACCTGGTGCTGGTCCTGCACCACTGCTGGGCGTCCCCCAGCACTGACGCCGCGGCTGAGCCCCAGTGGCCCATCCTGGTGGACGGGTGAGCAGGAACGGGGATAGGAGGATGAAAGGGGGGGCTCACCTCCACCAACCGAGGGTCCCTCTCGCACGCCCAGGTGCCCCTTCACAGGGGACAACTACAGGACTCAGCTCGTGCCGGTGGGACCGGCCTCGCCGCAGCTGCCCTTCCCAAGCCACTACCAGCGCTTCGCCGTCTCCACCTTCACCTTCGTGGAGCCCCCTTCCATGGCAGTGCTGGAGGGAGAGGTGAGGGGGGGCAGGCGTGCCCTGCAGCAGCACCCCGGGGGGCTGGTCATGGACTTCAGAGGTGTCTGGTGCTCCCCGAGCCCCCCCAGTGTTGGCAAGACCCGGTCCCAACACTCCCAAACCCACCCCAGCAGCTTTCCTGAGCAAACCCCCCGGGCTGCCGGTGCAGTGCTGCTCTGCTCCCCGGCCGTGGTCCCACAGCGGGGAGTCCACGCTGCTTGGAGAAGGTGGGGGCTCCTTGGGGTGCCTTCTCCAGGGGCCCCAGCACCGTCAGCCACCGACACTGGCCCACCCGTGGTTTCCAGGTGTACATTTCATGCAGCGCTTCCGTGTGCCACCTCGCCCAGCCCGAGCCCTGCCGGCCCTCCTGCCAGCTGGGAGTGCCCTCACGTAAGTCGGGGTGCTGCGGGGTGCTGTCAGCTCCTCGGCAGCTGGGCGCGGGGGGACCCTCCACCTGCCCCGGCTTTCCACACCAACCCCCTGCCCCTCCCCAGGAGCGCGGCGGTCTCTGGGGTACAAGAGGACAGCCGAAGCCATGACCACAGCCACCTCCCAAGGACGTATCATCTTCCCAAAGGTCCCCAAGCTGCGGCGAGGCTGAGCCTGGAGGTGCTGGACAAGTACCCTCTGCTCCCTAAACTGCACCTTCATCCCAGCTCTGACTAACTCTCCTTCTCCTCTTCCTCCTGCACAGGTCCTGCCTCCAGCCAGATGCCGCCCGACAGCTCCAGGCAAGCGGGATAAATAAACCAGTGCAAAGCAGGGCTCAGGCTGGAGGCTGTGCTCGTGGTTTGTCCCTGGGGGACGGGAGGAAAGAGGAAGGGCCCTTGTCCCCATCCCGGAGCCGGCAGCACCCACAGCTCCCTCCTCAGCGCCGCTGGCTGGGGGCTGTGACCCCCGTCCCCGTCCCACCCCACGCTTCTGCCTGCACTGTCGGAGCCTCCTCGCCTCGGTGATACATCCCGGCCCTTCACAGGAGCCCTCCGTATTCCCGGGACGACACTGGCACACACCGCTACGGTGAATAGTTCTTTATTTCCTTAATGAAACTAGATAACTGCTTACAAAACCTGCACAGTCCTCCCCTCCCTCCCTCCACACATCCCTGCCACGATCCCGGCCACAAACACCCACCAGCACCAGGGCTGGAGCCTTTTGTTGCATCAGTTACAACCACAGAACAGAATCTAAAGCCAGAAAAGACACACACGAAACTGGAAAAGAAGAAAACTAAAACCAACAAATCTGTGAAGCATGGGGAAGGCGACATCCAACTTCCCCTCTGCCAACAGCTACGGCAGGGGAGCCCGGAGAAGTAATGAACCACCTGCTTCCCTCCCTCCCTCCCTGATACTCCCTCCCGCCCTCCCACACTGAACCCCAGCACGGCAGCAAGACCCCGGCCCCACGTCCGGGGCTACAGGCTGTAGAACTTCAGGCTCCGGTCCATGCCCGTTGAGGCAATGAACTTGGCGTGGTGGCCGAAAGCCACTCCTGTGGTGAGGCCACTGTGCTCTGGGGAGGGAAGACACAGCCCACAGTGACGGCACTGAGCAGCGTTACCCCCTGCCTGCTCCCTGCTCAGGGGGGCACGGGCAGAGCCAGCCACCTCTGCCCCTGCCGAGGGGGCCGAGAGCTGGGGCTCACAGGATCCCAGGCTGGCAGGGGTTGGAAGGGACCCCTGGAGCTCACCCCGTCCCACCCCCTGCGTGAGCAGGCACCCCCAGAGCAGGGGCACAGGGCCGCGTCCAGGCGGGGGGTGAATGTCTCCAGGGAAGGGACCCCACAGCCTCTCTGGGCAGCCTGTGCCCCTGCTCCGGCACCCGCACAGGGAAGGGGTTTGTCCTCATGTTCAGGGGGAACTTCCCGTGTTCCAGCTTGTGCCCGTGGCCCCTTGGCCTGGCGTTGGGCACCACTGAGAAGAGCCCGGCCCCATCCTCCTGACACCTGCCCTTCAGATATTTCTAAGCACTGATGAGACCCCCCTCAGCCTTCTCTTCTCCAGGCTGAACAAACCCAGGTCTCTCAGCCTTTCCTCACACGGGAGGTGCTCCAGGCCCCTGATCATCTTGCTCCCCAGGGAGGTGTCATGGCACCAGCCTGGCGATATTCCAGAAGCACTTGGACAAGGCCCTCAGAGCCACGGTGTGAATTTGGGGTGTCCTGTGCAGGGGCAGGAGCTGGGCTCGATGGTCCTTGTGGGTCCCTCCTAGCTCAGGACATTCTACAATTCTATGGGGTTGTTCCTCACGGAACAACCTGCTGCCTCGCTGCACAGAGGCACTGATGGGGTGGGTAGCGTTTTGCACCCCATAGCTGGCTCTGGCAGACCCAGGAGAGCATCTCCTCTCCTCAGGAGGGGACCTATGTGTCTCCCCTCCTCCTGCCTCCACCCTCCCACGGCCCCAGCTCCTCACCTGTGAAGTGGAGGATTTCCGTCCACTGCTTGCAGATGTAGATCTGGACGTCCGTCCCGCCCAGGGCCAGGTAGGTACCGCTCTGGTCAAAGATGAGAGACTTCACCTGCAGAGGAGGAAGGGAACGAGGCTTCAGACCAGGCCCAGGACACCCCAAACGGCCTCCTGGGGTGCCAGGGAGTGGCAGAACCTTCACATCAGGCTGCAGAGGAATGCAGCCAGGAGCAGTTGGCGCTGGGAGAGGAGCCTGGCCATTGAGGGGGAAAAGGGGACCGTCACACACCTCAAAGTTATTGTCCAGCTGCAACGTCTTGAAGTTCTTGAGCTTACGCAAGTCCCAGAGCTTGACAGAAGAGTCGTCCGCTGCCGTGGCCAGGTAGTAGCCGTTCTCGGAGAAGGCGATGCTGGTGATGGGGCCCGAGTGCCCCGGGAAGTTGGCCACGTTGGTGCGTTCCTGGGGAGAGGGCAGTTAGAGAATGGCAACGCCCTCGCAGCTGGGCGATCAGAGAGCTGATCCTTGCAACCGCAGCTGGGCGGGCAGGTGGCCTGCATCAGCCTGTATCATCAGTCTGCTTCAGAGTTAAATGGCAGGTGGGCAGAGACCAGGCCGCTTCCACACGCTCTTTGTTGCCCTGAATTATGGCTCGTCAGGCCAACGGGGGACTTTAGAGCTGACCTGCCGACAGCCGGAGCTGCGCCAGAGCTACAGCGCGTCACTAATGTGGGGCTGTGCTGACAAATTCGCAGCCGTGGGACTGAGCAAGGCCCGCGCGCGCCCAGCGCAGGCTCATCCCGCGGCAGAGCTAGGCAGCCTGCCCTCGAGCCCTCCTGTTCCTCGCTGCTTCTCTTGGGCACGCAGCAAACGCCTCCTTGTCACAAGACAAACCGCCCCATCACCAGCAATGGCGCCAGAAGCGGCTGCTCCTGAGCTGAAGTGTTATATTTTCTGGAGGAAACCTCCAAAGGGATTCCCCAAAGCCTCGTTCCAGCAGACACAGGCACCAAACTGAGCACACCCCCAAGGCACGGCCTCCCTGTCCCGCCCTGCACGCACCCAGCGCCAGCCCTACCTTCAGATCCCAGATCTTGATCTGAGAGTCCATCGTCCCTGTTCCAAAAATGAGCCCGTCCGGGTGGAACTGGGCGCAGGTGAGAGCTGCGGAGACACAGGGGGAGACGCAGAGGTTTGGGGAGGCTTTCTGACTTTGTTAGCAGAACAACCCCCTGAGCTCTTCTCAGCTCCAGGAGCCCAGGGACCCACAGGAACAAAAATCCCTTCTCTCCAGGCTGGCAGCAGCCCCCCAGGGTGGGGATACTCATCTGTAAGTCTTACCGCAGCCAGAGCTCTCATCCGTCACCTTGGTGAGGACACGGCCTGTCTGGATATCCGAGAAAGCCCAGTACTGGAAGAGAGGAGGAGTGCGTTGAGTAGAGAGAGGCAAGGAGCAGGGCAGGCTGTCTGTGGCCCGGGGCTGGGTCCCACCTGGTCATCAGAAGAGCTGAGGAGGTAGTCGCCTGTTGCGTGGAGGCTCAGCCCCGTCACAGAGCCCTCGTGGGCGCGCACGACCTGCACGCACGAAGCATTGGGCACAGACCAGATCCGGATAGTAGCATCGGGAGAAGCTGAGAACACCAAGTCCTAGACAGGGACGAGGCAGGAAAATTAACATCAAAAGAGCTGCACTTCTCCATCTGAGAGCGCTTTCTACAGGCAAGAACTGGCCCAGTCTGCATGAGGTGGAGACCCCACCAGAACAGAGCGCCAGAAGAGGGCCCAGAAAACCCGATCTGGGGAAGCCTGGCTATGGGGGAAGAGGCTGAACGCACCTGAGAGGGGTGGAAGACAACACTGGTAACCTTCTTGGTGTGCCCCTTGAGCGTTGCCAGGATCTGCTCCGAGCTCTTGTCAAAGACGATGACGTTTTTATCAGCCCCACCTGGAAAACAGAGTAGGGAGCAGTGAGAGACAGGAGTCTGTGGCCAGCCAAGTCCAAGTCCAGCCACCTTTCCTGGGGACCACTGTCCTGTGAAACTTTGCCACGAGGTGAGATAATCCCCTTGTCCCACCTCTATCCCCCAAAAGCACAGAGAAAGGGACCCGCTCCCAGGCAGCCACAGGCTCGTAGCTGACACCACAGAGTCCCCAGCAAGCGGAGGAGGCTCCCTTACCCGTGAGGATCTTGTTGGTGTCAGAAGGACACAGGTCCAAGGCAAGGATCCCTGGGATGCTGGCGCTGTGCAGCCCCTGCGCGAGGTAGGAGGGTGCCAGATTAATGCCACAAGCAAGAAAATGCCCACAAAGGGAATTGAGAGGCCCTTGGAGGAGCCCAGGGTGGTTCATTCCAACGGCAGGAGCCTGTGCTCTGTCTGCTCCAGCATAGGTCCCTGCTGGCTGCAGCACAGAGTCATGACCCTCTCTGTGCTCTGCCTGGCAGCAGATCTGTCCCTTACTGACGCAGCGAAGCGGCGCAGGAGAGGCCAGGGTGCCCAGTTAAGTGGCGGGGGTTTCGAGCCCCAACCTGCAGCATGACACTCACCACATGCGAGGCGACCTGCCGGTATTTGCTGAGTTCCTCCGGCTTCACCAGCTCCTCTGGAACAGTCTTGCCTCTCTGCAAAAGGAAAACGGTGCAGAGATAAACATCGGCCTCCCTTGGGGCACAGCATGACATTCAGGAGGAAACAGGGCCGCTTACCTTCTTACGCTCCGTGGTGAGCACCGTAGCCTTGTCTTGAAGCTGCAAACAAGAGAAGAGTGGTCACGGACTGACTGGGCTCCCTCAAGGGGAAGAACTGTTGCCGAAGGCTGCAGCAGCGCAAGGGGAAGACCCCTTTTTACCTTCTGGATGATCTCGGGGGTCATGCCCGCAAGCTCTCCCAGATCCATGGACTCCCCAGCTCCCTGCACAGGGCAGAAAAGGGGGCTGGTTACACCCAGAGAAGGAAAACGGGGGGAAGGAGAGGAGATCAGCAGTGGAAAAGCGCTGAGACGGGCAGTGGGGACTCACCGCCACATTTGGCTGGGCGGACGGCACCGTCTGGGGCACGATGAGGCCAGCCTGGGGCTTCAGAGTCGCCAAAGCTGCGGAGGGAGAGAAAGGCTGTGAGTTTAACAGGTGTTTGAAAGCGGGAAAAGAGACGGTATCCAGCGCAGCAATTGCTGCCTGGGCCACGAACTGCTCGTTCCCCACTCCAGCTCCCTGAGGCTCACAGCCCCCCAACCCCGTGTCACCCCACGTCACCTTCTCTGGCGGCGGTGACCTCCTTGGTGAGCCGAGCAATGACGCGGCAGGCGGCATCGTGCTGGTAGAGAGCGTGAGACAGCTCCTGGCGCGTGGTCTGCAGCTGCTGGCGGAGGGTGAAGCTGTGCAGCATGACGGCGTCCTAGCGGGACAAGGCAGCGTCAGGCAGGCAGGGAAAAGGCGGCGTTAGCCCCGGCGCAGGCAGCTGCCGGCGCTCAGCCCCGTTCACAGCCGTCACCTGGCACTTACCCACTCATCCTGGAGGGCTTTCAGGATGGCCGGGATGCTCGTGGCGGATGGAGGCTTGGGCCGGATCGGGTGGGCAACTGCCAATGAGACAGGGTGAAAACATCACCCGCGTCCTCAATACTCCCATCCTTCCCTTCAGATAACCCCGTTGCTGTCTCCACGCCGCCCCCAGCAACCTGATCCCCCCCACTTCCGACCACCTCGGGTTTGCCTCCCCGTGGCTATCAGGGAGAGCATCACTGACTAATCCTTCAGGAAATCCTTTTTTAGGGTGCCAGCGCCCCACTAGGGGATCACAGCTCCCCCCAAATCGGACACAGCAGCCACGCTCAACACCTCCCCCGCATCGTTCCTTCTCCTCCGAGCCTTTTTTTTTTGTGGTTTCACCCACGTTAATGCACCCAAAACCACTCGTGCGCCTCCATCCTGCTCCTGAAGGGGCAAATTCCCCCCCTCGGTGCCTCCCCCGGGAGAACCGGGGGTACAATCGCCCCCTCCCCCAGGCACGCTCCCGTTACCTTTGATGTCGATAAGCTGCTCCTCGGAGAGGGGCTGGTTGTTCACGGGGTCGGTACCGTTCTCCGCGATGTATTTCTCGATCAGCCGCCGTTCATAGACGTGGTTGGAAACCGGGGAGACGCAGGGGTGCTCGGGCACCTCGTTGGAAACTGGGAGGGAGGGAGGGAACCGAGGTGGGGGTTACGGTACCACCGGGGGGCCCGTAACCCTCCACCTGCCCGCCGAACACCAGAGTCGTCGTCGTCGTCCCCCCCCAGCCACCGGGCCTCCTCCGCGACCCCCGCACTCACTGGAGCAGATGAGGGCCATGGCGGACACCGGCAGGCCGCGGCGCTCCGGTTCCCACCGGCTCCGGTTCCGGTCGTAACTTCGGTTCCGGTTCCGGGCAGCTCGCGCGGCCGCCGCGACGTTCCCAACGACTCACGCGGGCACCGGAAACGGAAGCGCTCCCAGCCTGCACCGCGCCACGGCACCCCCTCTTCCCGGTGACCGGGGCCTCCCGGCATGCACCGCGGCGCCGTTGTCATAGCGACCGTGTCCCGGCGTGCAACGGGAGCGTGGCGCGTCCGGACTACAGTTCCCGTCGTGCCCCGCCACGCTCCGCAGCGCCCCCTGGCGGCCGGCGGTGAGCGCTGCCCCGAGGGGGGGGGGACAGCCGGGTGGGGGGTATCCCGGGGTCGCGGGGGGGGGACGGCCCGGGATTGGGGAGGCTCGGGGGGGGATAGACGGAGTGCGAGGGACCCGGGGGTGGGGGGACCAGGGAGGAAGGTGCCGGGGGTGAGGGGTCCTGGGGGCGTAGAAAGGGGGGGACCCAGGGGTGGGGGTAAGTGGGGTGGTGGGCCCGGGTTTGGGGGGGATCCGGGTGGGGGTCCCGGGGGTGGGGGTTCCCGGGTGCATCGGGATTATCCCGGGGGATGGGGTGGGAACAGTCGGGGGGGATGAGGAGGGAGGGGGGGTCCTGGGGTGCCTCACTGGGGGGAAAGAGGTGTCCCCCCGGGGGTCTGAGAGGTCGGGGGTCCCCAGTGAGATGGAGTACCAGGGGAGGGGGGGAAATGGGGTACCCCAGGATGGGCAGGGGCAGGGCACCCGGTGACCCAGGTGGGGGGCGGGATGGGGCACGCGGAGGGGGACAGGGAGGAGTGGGGTGCCCGTGGGGGGCGGGTGTGGGGTCTCCTGAGGTGGGGGGGAGTCAGCGATGGCTGCACCCCGCTCCCTCCTCTGGGGTAAGGGGGTGCCGGACCCCTCCCCGCAGCCTGGGCCTGTGTCCTTGGACAGCCGCCACGTCCCGCTGACGCCTGTCCTAAAGAGAGCTGGGGCGGCCGGGGGGCACCGGGCCAGCTCAGCCCGGGGCGGGGGGGCTGTCCCTCCCGCTCGGGGGACCCCAAAGGCCACTGGGGGGGGGGACCCCACTGCCTCCGTCCCCCCGGCTGTCCCCCAGAGCCCGTTCTGGAAGCGTGCCACGACTTACGGGTGGCGGAGGTGCCCCCGCCATGGAGGAGGGACAGCGCCAGCGGCTCTGGGGGTGGTGAGATCCCGCACCGCTCCCACCCGCTTCTCCCTCTCCCCACAGAGACCCCGGACCGGAGGCAGGACCCAAGATGGGGGATGATGTGGGGCGCCGGGCCCTGCTGGCTGTGCTGCTGTGGGTCCCCATGCTGGGGGTGATGGCGGCGGAGGACAAGGCGGAGGATGGCCAGGACGGCTTTCTGGGCCGCGCCGCTGACGATGTGCTGTTGCGGTTCGGCCGAACCGCTTGGGAGACCCTGGGGAGCTGGGTGGGCCCCCAGCCCCTGCAGCTGGTGGCGGAGGTGAGGTCCCGGTCCCGCGGCGCATGAAGGAGCCATCCCCGCTGCCCCCCGTCCCACCCACCCGCTCCATCCCCACGGCTCCGCCGTCCCCGGCACCGCTCCCCCCCCAGCTCCGTTTCTCCCCACAGAGCCTCGCCGCCACCCTCTGGGTCATATCCTCGGGGATCTCGGCAGCCCTGACCGCGCTCTGCGAGATCCTGGGCGATCTCCTGGCCGCCTCCGGCGTCAGCGGTGAGCGGGGTGGCGAGCAGGGATGGGTTTGGCACCCAGCCCCGGTGCCACTGCTGTGGTGATGCCACCGGTGACACCCTCGCCTCCCTCGCAGGGGACCGGCTGGTGCGCGTGGCGGCGCTGAGCCCCGGCGAGGTGCAACGGGTGCTGCTGTGGGGACTGGCTGCCCTGGTGGGCTCCTGGTTGCTGTCGCGGCTCTGGGGGCTGCTCCTGCCCATGCTCCGCTGGGTGAAGGTCTGCTGTTTTCTGGGTGCTTTTCTCCACGTCACGGCCTCCCAGGAGAGCCCCACGGTGCAGGCGGGGATGCTGCTGGGGCTGTGGGTGCTCTACACCCTGCTGGGACGCCTGGTGGGGTCCTCCAGCCCCAGCACCCAGCTGGATGCCACCGTGCGCAGCCTGGAGTGGAAGGTGGAGGAGCTGCGGCGGCGACAAAAATGGGGGGGCCCCCGTAACCGGGAAGAGTGACCTCCCCCCCGCCCCCCTGCCGCAGGGGGTCAGCCCGCCCCGCTGCACCATCCCCAGCACACCCCACTTGGCTCCATCCCCCCTGCTGAGCCCCCCCCAGCCCCTTTCTCTGCCCCCCGCCGCTGCCCTGGTTCTCCCTGGGGGGACCCTGCTCCCATGGACACCAGCCTGGGAGCCCCCCATCCTTCTGGGGGCACATAGGAAGGACCCCCACCTCAGTGCAGCGCCCCCAAAGCTGGGACCCCGCTCCCTGTGCGCACACCACAGTGCCTTCACATGAGTGCCTTCCCCGGGGAGCAGGTGGGGGTCCTCCAAAGGCCCTGGCAGCCCCCCTGCACCCCCCCAGCCCCAAATCCAGGCCTGCCGTGGAGGGGAGGACGGCGTCCTAATCCCTGCTTGCCCGGCCTGGTGGCGGTTGTGCCTGTCCAGCCGGCTCTGGCAGCGGCTCGGCACGCAAAGGGGAACCCGCTCCCCATCCCCCGGGCATCTCCTCAGCCCAAAATGGGGGCTCTGCTCGTGCAGGGGGGGCACACAATCCCCCTCGGGGCCGGCAGCTGCACCCCGCGCTGTCAGTTTTAAGCTGCTTTTTAAACTGTTTTGATATGTGGTTTCGAATAAACACGGTTTCATCCTTGGCCTGGCTCTGCTGCTCTCCCTGTGGGAGGTGGGGGTCCCAGCTCTGAGCGGGGAGGGTGGGGGCTCCCCTTGGGTGCTGCCCGCCCCCCCCCCATGCCCCACTCGTGGGGTGGGCAGGCCTGGGGGACACAGGTGGCTTGTTTCGGGCATGGGGAGGGTTCCACACGCTCACCCTGCCCGTGTCTCTCTCCCTCTGTTTGCCGAGGCCGGTGCTGGGCACGGAGGAGGAGAAGGAGGAGGAGGAGGGGAGCGTGGGGGGGGTTTATCCGTGCCAGGATATGACCCCTTCTCCATGTCCCTGTTGCCCTCCAGCCGTCCCCGCTGCCCTGCGGCTGGCTGCGGTGCCTCCCTCCTGCTGGCTCTGTGTCCCCGGCCACATCTGCCCTCCAGGCCTTCCTGTGTCCCCAGTCCCTCCCAGTGTCCCCCCAGTCACTTTGGTTGGGGTGGGACAGGGAAGGATGGATGGCAGCAGGATTGGGAGCCTGCTCCCTGCTCGGGGGTCTCTCTGCATGGCCCGTGGTGACCTGGAGTGGGGATTGGGATGGGCATGAGGATGGTGACTGGGAATGGGGAGCAGGGATGGTGACTGGGAATGGGGAACGGGGATGGGGAGTGGGAATGGGGAACAGGGATGGGGATGGGGATGAGGATGGGGAGTGGGAATGGGGAGCAGGGATGGGGACAGGGAGAGGGGATGGGGAGCAGGAGTGGGGATGGGTGACAGGGATGGGGAGCAGGGATGAGGGTGGGGAATGGGGATGAAGATGGGGATGGGCAGCAGGGATGGAGAACAGGGATTCGGAATGGGGATGGGGAGCAGGGATTGGGATGGGGAGCAGGGATGGGGATAGGGTTTGGAAATGGGGAGTGTGGATGAGGAATGGGGATGAGGATGGGGATGGGCAGCAGGGACGGGGAACAGGGATTGGGAATGGGAATGGGGAATGGGGAGCAGGGATGGGGATAGGGACTGGGAATGGGGAGCATAGATGGGGATGGGGAATGGTTTTGGGGAGCATGGATGGGGAACAGGAATGGGGATCGTGGATAGGAAATGGGAATGGGGAATGGGGACGGGGATGAGGAATGGGGATGGGGAGTGGGCAGCAGAGATAGGGAGTGGGAATGGGGATGGGGAATAGGTATTGGGACAGGGAGCAGGGATGGGGAATGGGGATGGGGATGGGGACGGGGAATGGGGACGGGGAGTGGGCAGCAGCGATGGGGAGCGGGAATGGGGATGGGGAGCAGGAATGGGGACGGGGACGCGGAGCGGGGCTGGCGCGGTGCTCGGCGCTGCGCAGGGCGGGCAGAGCCGGTGTTTAGGACCCGGCGGGACGAGGCGGCGCCGGTGCCGGTCCCGCCCCGGCCCCATTGTCTGGGCGCGGAGGCGGAGGGACGGGAGCGGCGGCGCCGCTCGCACGGACGCGCCGCGGAGCCCTCCCGGCCATGGCCCCCGCACCGGCACCGCCACCGGCACCGGGGCACCGGCTGGCGCTGCTGGCCGCCGCCCTGCTCTGCGCCTCAGGTGAGCGCGGCCGCACCGGCACCGGCACCGGCACCGGCACCGGTACCGGCAGCCCCGAGCCCCATCGCGGGGGGATCCCCGCCATCCCGCGTGGACCCGCTCCCGCCGGCCTCCCGCGATCCGGGACGACCTGCCTTCCCGCATTCGGGATCGCCGGGATCCACTCCCTGCCCCCCGCCTCCCGTTCCCCCGCGACCCCGAGGGGATCCGCTCCCCCTCCACCGCACGGGATCCCCCGCGACCCCGAGGGGATCCGCTCCCCCTCCACCGCACGGGATCCCCCGCGACCCCGAGGGGATCCGCTCCCCCTCCACCGCACGGGATCCCTCAAGGAACGTGGGATCCTCTGGGATCTCGGGGAGGGGGAATTTCCTCCCCGTCCACGCGGGATCCCTGCAGCCCGAGGGGATCCGCTTCCCTCGACCCACGGGAGCCCGTGATCTGCCTCCGTCCTCACTCCCCGCTCACCGGATCCCCCGCGATCTACTCGGGGAGCTGCCCCCTCCCGTGCCCGTGGGGATCTATGGATCGGGTGGGATCTGTCCCCGGGCCCGTGGGTAAGCCCTGCGGGATCTGTTCTGTGCGCGCGGGGATCCCTGTGATCTGGATCCCACCCTGCGGGACCCAGCACCATCCCTCTCCCCACCCGGGGGAGTGGGTCCCCACGCCGCTGGCAGAGCGGGGCAGCCTGACGAGCTCCGCTTCGTTAGCGGGGAGCAGCCAGGCCTGGGGGAACCGTGCTGGCCCCCCGAGGCACGAAGTGGGGTCCCACATGGCCCTCCAGCACCTGCTCCCGGGCTGGGCCCAGGGGGCTGCGATGGTGCAGCATCACCCCCGGGACAACCTCCGGGGGCGCGGGGGTGACCCCTGGGGTGGCCGAGGGGGCTGCGCGGTGCCACGGCAGTGCCAAGCTGCAGCCTCAGACACAGAGGTGGGCGCAGAAACTCCCCCCTTCTTGCCACCCCAGGGCAGCTCTTTCCCTCCATTGCCCCCCAAGGCTGGTGACACAACCCCTGTCCTTGCAGCGAGGGGTGACGGGGAACCCCCCGACCCCGTTTACCTGCCGGCAGACCTGGCGCTGCTCGGCGTGCCCGAGTACTACCGGCTGCAGCGGGCAGACCAGGACCTGCCCGCCAACGCCTCCCTGCACGCCCGCACCGAGACCTTCCTGCTGCTGCGGCACGGCTCCGCCGCACAGCCCCTTGTCCAGGCCACCTACCCGCCCTTCAGCACCCGGCAGGTAAAATGGCCCCACTGCCCCCTACCCTGCGCCACCCCGGGGCTGTGCAGCCCCCCACCACCATCTCTGTCTCTTCACAGGAGGTGCCCACGGAGAGCCCCCCAGGGAGGGACGGCTCGGCAGCCTGGGCCATCCGCGCCGTCTCCCTCGAGAGCGCCGTGTCCCCGGCAGAGCCCTTCGCCCGCGTCCTCTTCCACCTGCAGGGTCCCGACTGGCTGCCTGGGCAGCGGGACCACCCTGGGGAGCGGGACCACCCTGGGGAGCGGGACCACCCCAGGGAGAAGGACCACCCCGGGGAGCTGCCCTGCGTCACCCTCCACGCACACCACCGTGGCCGGGTGGCCCGTGGGACATGCCGCCTGCAGGTCAGTGCCACCCACCGGGGCTGGATCCCCCCCAGGGACCCACCCTGCTCAATCCCCCCCTGAGCTGGGGTCCTGCTCACCCCTTTAGGCACCCCTGGGCGTCTGCGTGGTGGAGCTGGAGATCCCCCCGCGCTGGTTCTCCCCGGCATCCCCCGCCCCACGCAGCCGCCGCCGGGCGGCCGAGCCCCCCGGGCGCCCCGAGCCCCCCGAGCCGGCTGAGCTGCACTACAGCGTGGTGGGGCCGGGGGAGTGCGGCCGTGCCGGGGGCCGGGAGCGGAGCCGCAGCGGGGAGGCATCGCGGTACCTGGGCTCACTGGAGCTGCGGGCGGCCGAGCCGGCGCGACGGCAGGAGGTACGGCTGGACGACAAGGTGCTGCTGCGGGTGCCCGACGCCACGCTGCGCCCGGGGCAGCGCTTCACCGCCACCCTCGCCCTGCGGCACAACTTCACCGCCGACCAGCTGACGCTCCGGTGAGACACCCCCCTCCCCGGGTGATCAGGGGACCCCCGCGGAGGGTGGTAGGTGCCGGGAGGTGTGACGGGATTCTGCTGGCAGGATCAAGGCGAAGAAGGGGCTGCAGGTGGTGGCCGCCCGCCCTGGGTCCCCCACCGCCTGGACCGCCCAGCTGGAGCGCACCCGGGGTCCCAAGCACTCAACGGCCGTGGTGACCTGCCGGCGGAGCGGGGATGCTCGTGGTGGCTGGAGGTAGGGAGCAGTGTGGCTGCTCTGGTCCTTGGGGACCCCTGATATGGGAGGGGGCTTCAGCATGGGGGTCCAGTGTAGCCCAGTAGTGCCCAGTCAGAGCAAAGGGGACCGGTGCGTGACACCACCCCCATCCCAGTGTGACCTGTTTGGAGTAGGGGGACCTGTAGATTGCACCACTCCCATCCCAGTATGGCCCAGTTGGAGCAGGGGGACCTGTGTTTTGCGCTGCTCCCATCCCAGTATGGCCACGTTGGAGCGGGGGGCCCTATGCATTGCACCACTCCCATCCCAGTATGACCCAGCGGGAGGGCTGGGGGCCACAGGGCAGCCCCGACCCCTGTGCGGTGGTGCAGGGTGGCCGACTCCGCCACGTTCCTGCACCTGGACCTGGCGGTGGAGAACGGGACGGGGGGGCTGGCGCCGGCGCGGCCCCTCACCTGGCAGGTGGAGTACCCCGGCCAGGACCCCGAGGCCCAGAAGGACAAACTGGTGTGGGAGATCCAGGTGTCGGAGCGGGACGTCCGTGCCCTCGTTCCCCTGGTGCAGGTGGGTGCCCCCCACCCCGGCTCCCCCTGTCCCCATGGGGGCACACGCTCAGCCCTGCTCTGCCCCGCAGGAGCTGGAGATCTTGAACACGGCCCCGCTGACGGGGGTCCCCCGTGCTGTGCCGGTGAAGTTGGTGGCGGTGGAGTCGGGGGGTGGCGTGGCCGAGCTCACCGAGCCGCCGGGCTGCGAATCGGCCGACAAGCAGGTGCTGCAGGTGAGCGGGACTCCCGGCGTCCCCCCAGTGTCCCCCCGGTGTCCCCCCATCCTGCCTGGGGGCTGCCCACTCCTCTGCCTGTCCCCCACCTAGGTCTCAGATGCCTGCGATGCGGTGTTCGTGGGGGGCAAGGAGAGCCGGGGTGCTCGAGGGGCACGGGTGGACTTCTGGTCCCGGCGCCTGCACACCTCACTGCGCTTCACCGTCTGGACACCGCTGCTGCCCCTGCGCGTCCAGCTGGGTGACACCGCGCTGGAGCAAGTGCGGGGCTGGCGCCTGCCTGGTGGCCCCGAGAGGTGAGCCCAGTGCCCGGGGAGGGTTCCCCTGCCACCGTGGCGGCGGGTGAGGAGGGAGCTGGGAGCGGGTGCTGAGGCCCACCATGCTCGTGACACATGTCCCTGCCCCACTGAGCCCCATGAGATGCCCTGCTGAGCCCTGATGCACTCATGACACGTGTCCCGGCCCCGCTGAGCCCCCCCTGCACTCGCGACACGTCCTCCCCATGGCGCACACCCCAGCAGCCCCACTGAGCCCTGCAGGGCTGGTGACACCGGTGTCCCCACCACCTCCAGCGCCCCGGCAGAGGTGGAGGAGCCCGGGGAGGAGGCTGAGCGGCGGGCGCGGGGCTGCCGGCCCCAGTACCAGCGGACGGCAGTGAGGGTCCTGGCCCACTTTGTGGCCCACCCGCTCGATGGTGGCCGTCACCTCGCCTACCTGCCCAGCCCCGACTGGCTCCTGGATGTCACCCACCTGGTGGCCAGCCGGACCCGGGTGCAGGACCCTCGCGTGGCCTCGCTGGAGGGGGGCACCGTGGTGGTTGGCCGGGAGCCTGGGGTCACCTCCGTGGAGGTAGGCTTGGGGGATCATCTTTTGGGGGGGATGCAGGGGGTAGATGGGGGTGCTAAGGGGTGCAGGGGAGAGAGATGGAGATAGGGGGCTGGAGGGGGTTCTGGGGACAGAAGGAGGGAGGGGGGGCTAGAGGGTGTCTTGGAGGTAGAGGGGAGTTGGGAGGGTTGCAGGGGCTGGAGGGGGACCCTGGGGGGAAGATGGGGGGGTGCAGGGCCGAGAGAGATGGAGAAAGGGGGCTGGAGGGTGTCCTGGGAGCAGAAGAGGGGGGCTGGAGGGTGTACTGTGGGCAGAGAAGGGGTCTGGAGGGTGTCCTGGGGGCAGAGGGAGGGAGAGGAGGGACTGGAGGGGGTCCTGGGAGCAGAGGAGAGCTGCGGGGTGTAGGGGCTGGAGGGAGGGAGGTCGGGGGGGCTGGAAGGGGTCTCAGGGGGAGCTCAGGGATGCAGGGGTTGGAGAGAGGGAAAAGGGGTGCCGGGGGGCCAGGACTGGGGCAGGTAAGAGGGTGGAGGCATGGAGGCTGTGAAGTCTGGGGACTCACAAGGTCTCCCCGGTGGCCCCCGTGGCCCCAGGTCCGCTCCCCGCTCTCGGAGTCCATCCTGGGGGAGCAGATGCTGGTGGTGTCGGAGGAGAAGGTGACGGTGACGGAGCTGCGTGCCCAGGTGGTGTCGGGGCTGTCCCTGGCGCTGCGGGCAGAGCCGGGCCACCCTGGCGTGGTCACCGCCACCGCCCAGGGGACGGCCACCCTGCGTGCCCCCAAGCAGGTGAGAGGGGCTTTTTGGGGGTTGATCCTGGATCCTCGGGGTGGGCAGTGCCGGGGTGCCCGGCCCCCCCCCACCTCCCCAGTGCCATCCCACCCCGCATCCCTGGCAGGAGGCGACGCTGTCCGTCTGGCTGTCCTTCTCGGACCACACGCTGGCCCCGCTGGAGCTGTACGGCTGGCAGGACGTGGCGTTGTCCGTGACCTCGCTAGACCCCGCCGTGGCCACCGTGGGGGGCTCGTCCGGTGTCCCCACCGCCCGCCCATGGGTGGTGGCGGAGGGGCCGGGGCGGGGGGCTCTGCTGCAGCTCAGCCTGCACCCCCCAGACGCCTGCCGCCGGGGCCGGCACCGGGCAGCCGCGCTGGCCGCTGGCACCGCCTGGCTTGAGGTGGGGGGCGGCCGGCGTGCCCCCACCCCCGGCAGCCCCCGGCACCGCGGCGGCCGCCCCCGGCCCAGCTCACCCTTCCCGCGGGCCGAGGGTGCCATGTCAGGGGAGGCGGTGACGGCAGCCAGCGAGCCCCAGCGGAGGGACCCTGCCGGCGTGGGACCTGCCTCCACCAAGTTCCAGGGGCTGGGGTCTTCCTCAGAGGAAGAGGAGGATGATGAAGGCTATGGCCACAACCGTGCCGGCGGGGAGGAAGAGGAGGAGGATCAGATGGTGAAGGCTCCCGAGCGGGTGACTGACCTGGAGATTGGCATGTACGTCCTCTTGGGTGTCTTCTGCCTGGCCATCTTCATCTTCCTCATCAACTGCATCTTCTTCGTCCTGCGGTACCAGCAGAAGGAGCTGCCGGATGCCGGCGCGGCCCCCTCGGCCCCCCAGCCCCACAACTGGGTCTGGTTGGGCACCGACCAGGAGGAGCTGAGCCGGCAGCTGGACCGCCGGCAGCCCGAGCCCCCAGCCCCCGAGGCGGGCACCGAGGCTGGGCGCTGCTGCTGTGGGGTGCCCCCGGGCACCACGCCAGGCTCCGAAGCTGGGGGTCCCCCCGGCACCCCAACAGCGGGGGCACCCCTGCCTCGCAAGGAGAGGGGTACGCCAGGGGGTGGCCGGAGGAAGCGGGTGGAATTTGTCACCTTTGCACCCCCCCGGGTCCCTGAGGAGCCCCCCCAGCCTGCCCCCAACGTCCAGTCCATCTTGGTGGCCAGCGAGGATGACATTCGCTGGGTGTGCGAGGACATGGGGCTGCGGGACCCTGAGGAGCTCAGGAGCTACATGGAGAGGATCCGGGGCAGCTCCTGACCCCAGGGGGCAGCCCCTGGCCCCCCAGCCCCGGGCAAACCAGTAAGGGACCAACCTCTTCCCCGTGCGGCCCTGGGGGGCCCCACCCCCTGCCTGCAGCGGGCTCTGCTGCTCCTGGGGACCACTGCCCATCCCTCCTGGTGGCCCGAGCTCTGCCCCAGCAGGGCCACCCAAGGGACCAGCCGCAGATGCCTGCAGAGATGGCGGGGTGTCTCCACCCCATCCTTGGGGTCTGCAGTGGACCCCCACCCCTCGGTGGCACTGGGGAGGAAGCCGGGGTGCCCTTACTGTTTTGGGTCTCATTGTGACATTGTGTTCATAGTGATGATGATGATCTTGATGAGTCCTGTGGTCTGATCCCGGGGAGGGTCCCATGCCCCCCGCCCCACCCATGCCATGGGGGGGGGGGGGGGGGGGCGCCCCCCCTTCACCCCAGACACGCATCCGTTTTGTACGACTGGCATTTTCTACCTGTAACGCCCCGATCAGGGGCCTCCGCGAGGGGCTGTTATTTATGGAAGATTTTTAATTCTGACATTGTTACAAAAATAAAATATTTTAAAAAGTCAGGCAGCCCCTGTGCCATGGCATCCGCTCCCGCCGCCGGCGGGTCACATCCTGCCACCGCTGGGGATGGGGAGGATGGGGGAGGCGTGGGGATGGGGGCACCACCGCGGTGCTGCCAGCGGGGACCGGCTCTGCCAGGCACGGCCGAGCCCGCTGGGCTCCTGGGGACGGGCACACGCCCTTGACGCTGGTTCCACGTGGGGACGAACGTGGGAGCTGGTCATGGGAAGGGCTTGGGGGCTGGTCCTGGCCCTGGCCCAGTGGGGTGACCTTGGAGGAAGGAAGTTCCTCGCCCCCTCTCCTGCCATGGGGAAGGGGCTGCCGCCTTCCTCCTCCTCGGCCCATCCAGCCCCAGCACCCAGGACCAGGGAGTAGCCCATCCCTGCCTGCTCCTGGGTGTCCCCCCCTCGGTGGCCTGTCCCTGATCCCCCCAAGCTCCAGCAAAGCGCCTCTCCTGCAATAGCAGCCACAGGCAATGGGCCAGCAGGTCCCTTTATTCAGGGATGCCATGGGGACTTCTACCCCTCCACTTGTCCCCCCCCAGCCCCCCCAATTTGTCCCAGTGACCCTGAGACATCCCAAAATTGCCGTGGGTGACAGCAGCAGATACCCCCGTGCTCTGTCACCCTGCTCCCAGCAGGTTCCCCATGCCGGGCTGGCACCAACCCAGCCTTCCCCCTCCCTCTACCCCATGCCAGGGCTTGAACCACCCCAGCAGCCCCCCAAAAACCTGTGAGGCTACAGAGATGGGGGTGACCACTCTGGCTTCCCAGGGCCCTGTCCCCTCTGCCCAGCATCCCTGTCCCCAGGAAAGGGTGGGTGATGCCCCATCACCCCCCGTGGCACCATATCAGCCCTCCTATGGCCCCCTACAGAGGTGGGGGGCACTTGGCCGTGGCGGCTGGCTCTGGTAGCGCCTGGAGATCCAGGCGAAGAGCAGGCAGGTGACCGACTGGATTCCCGCCAGCAGGAAGAAGTAGTTATCCATGCGGCAGCTGTTGATCCTCCCTGCCAGAGGGAGGGTGGTCAGAGCCGCGGGGGTGGCCCTCAGGACACCCCCGTGTCCCGCACCCCATCCCCACTGGCCACAATGGCACCCCAAGCAGGAGGTGACACCCGTGTCCGCGTGCCAGCGCTCACCGTAGCGCTCCGGGCAGCGCATCCACCCGTGGGCCGGCAGCGAGAGGAGGGTCAGCAGCCCCGACCCCAGCAGCGAGCCCACCCCAGAGATGAAGAAGAAGAGACCCATGATAGCTCCTTTCATGGACTTGGGGGCCTCGGCATAGGCAAACTCCAGGCCTGTGGGAAAGCGGAGAGAGCACGGGGAAAGGCTTGAACGCTTTAGGGTTCCTCCAACAAACCCACCCACCGTGGTGGGGGGGGCTGCAGTGGGTGCCCCAGGGCTAGGGAGTGGTGGGCACCGCTCACCGGGGATGCTGGCAAAGAGCTCGCTGATGCCGATGAGCAGATACTGGGGGACCTGCCACCAGATGGGCAGCGTGGCAGCCAGGTAGCGGTCCTTGCCGATGAGCTGTGACACCGTCTGGTTGCGACGCACGTACTGCAGCCGCTCCCGCTCCAGGACACCTGCGGGATGCGGGCAGGGGGCTGAGCACCCTCCGAGCCCCTGCCCGCGGCAGCATCCCACCCCAGCCCGGGTCCTACCCGCCGTGAGAACAGAAGCGAGGCCGAAGAACATGCCCAGGGCCATCCTCTGGAGCGCCGAGGGCAGCAGCCTCCGCTTGGCTAGGAAGGGGTCGATGACACGGTCCTTCAGGGGCACCAAGGCTAGCAAGACCACCACGTTGGCCAGGAGCAGCCAGGCATCTGGGAACTGCGGGGCAGAAGCAGGTCAAGCCCCATCCCTCACCCATGCCGGGGAGCTCAGCATCTCACGGGGTGCCTCAGCTCCCACCCCAGCCCCTCAACCATCAGCTCCATGGAGCTGCCGGCCCCATCCCTCACCGTGTAGCCGTGCAGGGTGCGGGCATGGTCCTGGCTGTGCTGGAAGATGCTGGGGATGTGGAGGTGCAGACCTTGCAGGTAATACGTCGACTGCATCTGAAAGGCGGCGGGATGGTGGCTCCGTGGGCTCAGCTCCCAGAGGGACCTGCCACCACTGACGGTCCCTGCCCGGTGCAAAGCCCACCCCGCACATCACCTGGAAGTAGACCATCCAGTAAGGGATGAAGGTCAGCATCACGGGCAGGATCCGGGCCAGCACCTGGAAGTTGGTAAGGTCCTCCTTGAGAGTAGGGGCTCCAGGCTGGGGACTGCTGTTGGGGAGAGGGTCCCCGGGCTCCCACCGGTGATCACTCAGCCTGGGGAGAGGGATGGTGTGGGAAAGGCCAAGGCTGGGAGGGCTCAGCCCCCTGCAGACCCCCCACCCTTCTCACCTTGGCCAGGTACAGCCGCAGCTGTGCAGGGCCAGCTTGATCATGACAGAGACCTGGCTGCCTGTGGGGGGCTTGGTGATGAAGGTGGGGGTGGCCAGGAGGAAGATGAGGAGGGCCAAGGCCAGACAGATGACGGGGATGAGGTAACCAGCCAGAAAGCTGATGTTCTGCTGGACAAAAGCCACCACCAGCAGGGAGAAGACGGCCCCGATGTTGATGCTCCAGTAGAACCAGTTGAAGAAGCGCTGCGTGGCATCACCGCCCTGGTCTCTCACCTGCCGGTGCAGACGGACAGGTCCCAGGGCTGGATCTCAGCCCGGGCAGAGCCAAACCTCAGCCCTGTATGCAGTGCTTCTGCTTCATCCCCTGTCCCCCCACCCTCCCGCATCCCCCCAGACCCCATCTCACCACCCTCCCCTGCCCCACCCCTCGCCTCTCCTGGATTCCTTCCCTCCTTCCCCCAGCAAGGATGTCCCCAAGGGTCTTGAAAGGTTTGGAGGTGGTCTATGGGGTGCAACCACATCTCCTCCACCCTATGGGAGTCTTCCCCCCCACTTGGCTTGGCAGAAGGGGAAGGGAGACCCACAGGTCTGTGACAGCCCAGTGCGGGGCGAGCACCCAGCCGGGAAGAACCAGCTGGAAAGAGGCAGAGGGAGGAGGACGCGGCCGGCTGCCACGCTCACCTGGTCGGCGCCGAAGGAGGTGAGGTTGGCTCTGACGGAGCTGACGCCCAGCGCCAAGAGCAGGAGGCCGCTGTAGATGGTGGGGGCACAGTACTGCTCGGGGGGCTGCCAGGAGCAGTTTTGGATGGTGTTGGCGGGCAGCTGCCCGCACACCGAGAGGCGCCCGTCCAGCGACGTGGTGATGGGCAGCAGGCACGCCGCCAGCAGGTACAGCAAGAAGCTGAGGGCCACGGTGCCGTAGCGGCCCAGGTAGACGTCGGCTAGCCAGCCGCCGATGGGCGAGAGGAGGTAGGAAGCCCCCAGGAAGAGCAGGCAGGCACGGGATGCCTGGGTGCCCCCCCAGCTGAAGGTGCTGCTGGTGAGGTAAAGCACCAGGTTGGCCGTGATGCCAAAAAAAGCCGCCCGCTCCAGACCCTCCACCACCAGCACGGCCGCACACGCTGCCCTGCGCCCCTTGAGGGGTGTCCCCCGCAGCAAGGGGCTCCGCTCCCCGCCGTCCCCCGTCCTGGCCATGCCCTGCCCCGGAGCACCGCGGCTCTCGGCGTTGGCTCTGCTGCCCTTCACCACCCCGAGCAGGCAGCGCAGCCGGGGGTCCTGGTCCTGCCACGGCCCGTTCTCTGTCCCCGCTCGCCCCTCTTTGGGCCGCCCACCTCGCTGGGTGGGCGTCCTCCGCTCCTGTCCCTCCCCAACTCCCAGTTCCCCATTCCTGCTGAACAGACATATCATATGACGCCTCAAAAACGAAAATCCCCATCAGCCAGTGCGACTTCTCCTTTCTGGGGGCTTTCCCCGTACCCCCGCACCTCAGGCTGGGGCTTTGCTCGCCCCCAGCCAGCCCCCACCAGCACAGCTCTCCTGGCTCCTTGGCACCAAAGCCCCTCGCCGAGGCTGCGGTCTCCTCCCGCTGCGGGGGTGCCCGAGCCCCCTGTGTGCTGGGGGATGCCGTGCACGCACCAGCACCCACCAGAGCCTCCCGGGCCAGTGCAAAGCCGAGCTCAGGGTTGCCACGCCGGCTCCCGCCCTGGTACGCGCACCCAAAATCCCTGACCCGCGAGTGCGCAGTTTATTTTGCAGCCTGATTTCCTAAGGAAATGGGGCCGGGGAGGCTGTGCGTGCCTGTTTACCTCTTGCACGGTGATATTTTCCACCGGACTTGACAGAGACAGACGGCGCAAAGCTTTTAGGTTTCTGTAAGTTAAAAAAAAAAAAATTAGTAGCTGAGAAAGGCAGGAAGCTCAGGGGTGAGAGACAACGGGCATGCACCCTCCCAGCCCTCCACATCCCCAAACTCCCACTCAGACCGCACGAGTTCCCAGCCCCTTACAGCATCCTCTGTCTCCGCCATGCCCCTGCACCCCCTCCTGCCCAAACAAGCCCCTCCAGGCTCCCCAAGAGCCCAAAGCAGAGGTCTCCAGCCCACGGCCATGGCTCCCAGCATCCCCACAGCCCCTGGCCATCAGGCAGCCCCACCTGGCAGAGGGACGAGCCCTCCAGGTCAGGGGGTTTTGATGAGATCTGTGATGACCAGCAGCTGGGCAAGGGCAGAGCCTTGAATCCATGTTTTCAGCTGGTGGGGGGGAACCCAGCACAGCCCAGCTTGTTCGTAGCATCCACCTACCTGCTGCCGAGCTCCCTCCTGCCAGGGCTCGGCGGGCAGAGAGGCAAGGCAGCTGGGTGGCACATCTTTGGGGTCACCACGGGTTGTCCCCTGCAGGTCTCTCGTGCCATGGGGTGGAGCAGGGTGCGAAGGACCCTCCAGCAGGCAGCACCGAAGGCACCTGCCACGTCACACCTGCCCGTGGCCTCGCAAGCATCCTCCTGCCCACCTCAGCCCCAGAAAATGGGGGAGAAGGAGGCGGCCCCATGCTCTGCTCCTTCACCCCATGGAGGATCCAGAGCTTGGGGGAGCCTGTGTCCCACTGTGTTACCGGTGATGCTGTCCCAAGCCCATCACGTCATGGCACACCAGGAGCTGCAAATTGTGGCTTCTGCAAGATCTGCATTCCCTGGGGGCTGAGTGTGACCTGGTTTGGGACCGTCAGCTCCCCGTGGCTCCCGTGACCCTGAGGGATGCCACAGACACACAGTGTGGTCCCCGAGCGGAGCTCACCTCCGCACGACCCCCCTCTTCCTCCCCACAGGCATGCAGGGTAGAGCCACCCCATCATGCTCCTCCGCCCCACGGCGCTGAGCTGGCTTCCTGCAGCCCTCGACCACAAGCTGGGAGCGGAGAGCGCGCGAGCGGCAGGCAGAGCGCGGGGCCACATCCAAGCCATGTCCCTGCGCCGCTGAGAGAGGCGGCAGGAGGACGGGACGACCCAACCCCCAGCTCCCTGACTGCCATGGGGCTGACCCACAGCCGCTGAGCAGGATGGAGGGGCTCTACCTGCTCTTGGCGGCTCTCTCTGCCGCGGTGCCTGGACAAGGTATGTCAACATCCCCACCCTCTTCCTTCCCGTCCCTCTCCGTGTGCCGGGGCCCCGGGGGTGATGTCTCGGCTGATTTTGTAGCTGGGTACCTGCCACCTGTCCAGGCTGGGTCCTGCTGGGGCAGGGGCCGTCGGTGCATGCACATGGATGCTACCGGTAGTGGTTCGGCGCTGAGCAAGGATGCTCTGCAAGGCAGCTCTGCAAAGTCGAGCTCTTCTCCTTCCCGAGGTGCTCAGCATGGCTGGTCCAACATCTGCCCCTCCTTGATGCGCCCCTCACTGCCCAGGGGGAGCCAGGGAAGGGGGTCTCTGCTTGGGGGCTGGTGACTCTGGGGACCCTAAAAGGCCTCTCTGGGCCATCCTGCCCCGCAGGGATGGGGTGATGCTCTCCTTTTGGCAGGTGCAGGCCAAAACCCATCCCGTCTGCTTGTGTCACCAGCATCACCCCAGGATGGGTTTTGAGAACGATACCACCTGCTCCCCCTGTCCCGGCAGGGTTTTAAGGTGGTTTCACACCTGAAATGGCTGCCAGAAGCAGCCTCGACGCCTCTGATCGGTTGGGGAACGGTCGCCATTGCACCCGTTTCCGCTAATGGCTCCTTCCCACACCTTCGCCGACATGGTGCCGGCTGCCTGCGCCCTGCCTGCGGGCTCGAGGCACCGTGCTGCCCAACACCGGCGCCCCGCGGGGCAGCTCGGCCCCGCCACGACCCCCTCTCCTGCCTTCATCCCTTACCTTTTCCCTTAATACTTTTAACCCTAAGCCAGAGCCCACGGGCTAAGGTTAGTGGTTTCCCATGGAGCCCACCGGCTCCCCAGGCCGCCCACCCCATGCACCCCACGCACCCCACCTCAAATAGACGTATAGATGCCTCTCGCAGCCATCGATGAGCAAAGGTGGGCACGGGCTCGATCAGCATGGCGGGCTGACGTAGCGGTTGCAAAAAAAACACCCTTTTTTGTTCAGAAATTATTATTACAATAATTGCATTATCGCACCCCGTGCAGTCGGGGGACAGTGACGGTGACAGCGAAGGCCCCTCGCTTTGCCCATGGGGGTGAATCCTTCGCCCCGGAGGAGCCAAACGGTGAATTTTTCCAGTGATAACCATGGAAGCCTGGCAAGTGGCTCAGCTGCAGCGGGCCGCTGATGTGTGTTGAGGCAAAAGGAGAGGGGGGACAGGGAAGATGGGGCTGATCCCCGTGCCCGAAATGATGCTGTGCCCTTGGGGTGCCCGGGGAGAGGGGAAAAAACCTAAAATGAGACCACGCCGGCAGCGGCACCCACTCACCTGCGGCACCGACTCGTGGGGGGCCGTGCTGGGGTGCGGGCAGGCAGGTACAGGCAGCGGGCAGACCCTCTCTCTTGGCAGGGGCGGCAAGCCGGGAGGCAGCGGGAGCCCGGGCCCGTGACGGCACCCCGCATTTCAGCTTTCCCACTGGTGAGTTTTGTCCCAATATCGCCATGTTTAGGGCCAGATTCTGCCTCTCCCATCCTGTGAACAGACCCCACGCCAGGATTTGGCACCGGGGCAAGTTCCCCCCCACCGGAGGGCTGATGTGAGGACATGGGGATTGACTTTTAGGGGTGCAAGAGAGCCATACCCGCACGGTCAGGGCTCAAGGGGCCCCCACACGGTGCCACCCATTTTGTGGCAGCCTGGGGATGCCATTTTGACCATCCTTTCCCAGAGCAGCATCACTTTTCGGAGGCCCAGGGTACACATTCCTGCACGCTCCCCGTCTGCCCCCCACCCTCCCCACAGCTGCGTGCCGGGGTGGCAGCAGAGCCACGACCCTCCGGTTTGCCGTCTGTGAGCCACCGGGTGCCCAGCAGCCGGCACGGGCGCGGCGAGGTGCCTGCTTCGCCTCTGGCGCTGGCGGCAGCCAAACCATCTGCTCCTCGCCATGTGCCCATGTCTTACCAGGAGAGCCAGAGCTGAGCCAAAAAAAAGGGGGGGGGGGTGGTGTTGGCGCCCCGATACCCACTGAGCTCATTTCTGCTTTCGCCTTGGCGGCTGCCAGCTCTCAGTGGGGCTCTGGGTGTGCATCTGTGTGGTGGCACATCCGTCTGTCCTGCAGCCGTCACCCCCGTCCTCCCACTGTGCCACATCCTGTCCTGCTCAGGGGGGCTGTCCAGCCCTGGCCAGCAGGCTGGGGGGGGATCCCGGTGGGCTAAGCCTCTCATACCCTCTGCCCCTTCCTCCTTTCAGCCCCCACGGAGCCCATGGGATCTCACAGCACCCCGGCGGGCAGCACGGCTGGAAACACCTCAGTGGCACCAGGTGGGCACAGGAGGGCCAAGGACCTCCTTGCACCCACATTTCGGTGGGGAGGGGGGAGCCTGGGGGTGGCCGCACCCCGCCCCGCTGCGGCCGCGTGGAGCTGGTGGTGGCGTGGGGGACAGCGCCGTGCCGCCCCTACCCCCTGCCCCTCTGTCTCGCCCAGGTCACGGCACGCTGCGGCTGGTGGGTGGCCGGAGCCGGTGTGAGGGCCGGGTGGAGATGGAGCAGGCGGGTACCTGGGGCACGGTGTGTGACGATGCCTGGGACCTGGCCGACGCCAACGTCGTGTGCCGGCAGCTGCAGTGCGGCTGGGCCGTGCGTGTCTACAGAGATGCCGCCTTCGGCCGGGGCAGCGGACCCATCCTGCGGGATGAGGTGGGCTGCGAGGGGCACGAGAAGCATCTCTGGGACTGCCCGGCCGTGCTGGAGCACGACTGCAGCCACAAGGAAGACGCTGGCGTGATGTGCTCAGGTGGGTCTGGCGTGTGCCTGGTCCAGCAGGTACCAAGCAGGGTTTGGGCTCTGGTGGGCAGGGGTATCAGGCAGGGTGCAGGCAGCGCATCCTCAGCTCCGCTCTCTGCCCACAGAGCACCAGGAGTGGCGGCTTTCCGGGGGCCGGGACAATTGTTCCGGCCGGGTCGAGGTCTTCTTCCGCGGCACATGGAGCACGGTGTGTGACAACTCGTGGTACGATCTGGAGGCGACCACGCTGTGCCACACGCTGGGCTGTGGGGACCCCCTCCAGCACCTCTCCTTTGGCCACACGCTGCCCAGCAGGATGCACTACCAGTGCGACAGCCAGGAGCCATCGCTGGCCCACTGCCGGTGGACCTACAATAAATCAGCTCCCTGCCACCAGTCCCAGGCGGCTGGGGTGGTCTGCAATGGTACGGAACACCCCCTGCCTGGCCCTGAGGGTGTGGGGGGGGCTGACGACCTGCTTGTGGTCATGGGGGTCCCATGCAGATGAGATGCAACCCAAGTTCTTCTGCCCCCCCCGTCCCTGTCCCCCTCCTGCCAGGCTCCCAGGGCTTGCAGACACCAACCCCGATGGCCACGGTGACACCGACCAATGTCACGCTCCTGAGAGGTGAGTGTCTGCAGAGCTTCAGCCATGACCTGGGTCTGGGTGGGCTGCAGGGAGCACCCAGCTCGCCCCCCCCCCTTACCTGGAGAGAGGACGTCCCAGGTGTCACCAGCTGTGTCTGTTCTCTGTCTCAGCCGAGAACTCCCCAGCTGCGGCGGCGCAGTCCCTTCTGCACATGCCCCTCTTCATCCTCTGCCTGGTCCTGGCAGCACTGCTCCTGCTCACCGTGCTGGCCTTCACCGCTACCCTGCTGAGGGTGAGGAAGATGAGCGGTAAGGAGCCCCTGTGGGGGCACGGCAGGCTCTGGCCACAGAGGGGGTGACACTGCCAGCCCAGCCAGGGCCACCCCGCTTTCTGGGCTCAGCTCAGCCATGGGAGTGGGGCTGGCTGAGCCACGGAGCAGCTGAGCGTGTGCTCCCCCCCCTTGTCCCCACAGCCCACACCATGTCCTCCCTCGGGCTAGCTGGGCCGATCCTGGTGACCCACAGCTCTCAGAGCCCTGACGTGCCCTCTGGGACCTCCAACGACTATAGGGAGGTGCTCCCCAGCCTTCCCAAAGGACCAGGTAGGTCTGGCAGGTCACCAGCACACTGTGGGGGCTATGGGGCAGGAGGTGCCAGCTGGTGATGGCTGCCCATCCCCGTCTCAACCCCCAGACCCACCAGTCACAGCCCCTCCCGCTGCCAAGGACTCTGACTCCGACTCCGACTACGAACACTACGATTTCAGCAGCAAGCCTCCCGTGGCCCTCTCCACCTTCTGCAGTGAGCATCCCACCCAGCCTCGGGACCCCCGCTGCCCTGCCCTGGGGTGCCATGGGGTGCCCCCACTGATGCCCCCTCTCCCTGCAGACTCGCTGCGCCGACAGCCCGGGGAGCAGCTGCTTCCTCTGGTGCCCAGACAGGATGGGATGGAGCCATTCCCCGCAGAGGGTATGACAGGAGGGGTGCCTGTCCCTCTGTCCTGCAGCACCGGCTGTCTGCCCGTCCTGCCCGTGGGTGGGCGAGGGGCCACGCTGTAGCCCAGGGCTGACGTGAGCCCTGTGCCCCGCAGTGCCGGCCAGGCTGGGCCCCCCATCCCACCGCAGGACGAGCAGCTCCTCCACCTCCTCCTCCACCGAGCCCTATTGCAATGACAGCGCGCCCACCCCGCACGCCTGGGTCTGCCCGCCGCCCTCCACCGACAGCACCCACTGGCATGCAGCACCCACCGCCCCCGGCTACACCGGCTGCCCTGGCACAGGTGGGCACCGCCGGCAGGCTGTGTGGTCCCAGGGACCGGAGCAGGGATGGGGACAGCCCTGAGGAGGGGAGCAGGGATGGAGAGACCCCAGGGATGGGAGCAGGGAGGGAATGGGAGTTGGGGACCACAGAGGATGGGAGCAGGGATGGAAGGTGCCAGTAAGAGACCCTGTTTTCCAGCTCCTCCAGCAATGCCCTGCGTGCCCACCCCAGTGCTCTCCCACCCATGGGTACCTGTGCCTCCAGCAGACCCTGATCCCGCCGACAGCTCCAGCACCTCCTCGGGGGAGTGGTACGAGAATGTGCAGGGCGTGGAGCCGCCCAGGGACCCGTCCCCACACCCCGGTGAGGACCCCACGTGGGCAGGGCAGGAATGGGGTGGCACGGGGGGGATGCAGGGCTCCTCTGTCCCCTCAGCATCCTCCTCCCGCTCCCTGCCCGGCTCTGCCTGACCGGCTCTCCCTTGCAGGCTGGCCAGCTCCGTCGTGCTCCTTGGAGGGACACAGGGGACCCCCGCAGGACCCCGACTCCTCTGAGGGCAGCGACTATGATGACATCCAGGACTCTGCCTATTGAGGCTGCCCGACCGCCACAGACCGAGGGGCATGGCAGGGGGCACCTGGCACTGCGTGCAGCCGAGGACTCGCCATCCCGCTGCTGACATCGCCTCTGGACTCCTCCGGCCGTCTCCCCCATGCCAGGGCACGGGCACTGGTCCCAGCAGCACCTGGGGGATGCTCGGCGCAGGCGAGATGTGCTGGGCTGCGTGCTGCGATTAAAAGCTTTTCCCAGCAGGTTGCCGTGTCCCTCGGCCGTAGAGGTGGCTGATCACCAGCTCCGCAGCGAGGCTGGGTCACCAAGCGCTCCCAAGGGCTCCCAGTTGCCCACGGGGCTCCCAGTTGCCCACAGGGCAGCAAGGGATAAGTGACCCAAAGACGTCCTTTCCCTGCCAGGCTGGTCCCTGCCATGGTGAGCAGCATCGAGCAGGTCCTGGCTGCTGGCAGGAATCTGCCTGAGCTGGGCAGGACAGGAGCAGCCAGACCTCCCGCCCCCAGCCTACCCCATAGCACTGGGGGTGGCGATCGGTCCCCAGGGCTGGCCCTGCAGGGAGGCAAGTGGTGGGGATGTGGGATGGCGGTGCCCCACAACCTTCCCCAGTGCTCAGTGACAACACAGCAACGGATACAGCGGTCTTCCTGAGCTTCCCCACTGCACCACGGTCCTCCCCGTCCCGGGGACACGCTGACCACCATGCCCATAAACCTGGGGTTGGGGAGGCTTGAGAGATGCTGGCAGGGAACACGCTGGGGTCCCATCCTGACCACACCACACCGGGTGGTGCTGCATGGCGGTGCTGAGGGGTCCTGGACCTTCCTCACCCCAGCTTGGGGCTACGAGGCAGATACCAAGCCTGGAGGTGGGACCCAGCCAGCTTCCAGCCCAGGGAGGATATATCCCCCTCGCGCGGAGCTTAGGGGGTGGGGTATGGCCCCCTGAGGGAGGGGTAACCCCCTCCAGCATCCCCCGTGCCGGGGTGGAAACTGGGGGATCCCACGGTCCGCCCAAGCAAAGCAGTGTCACCCCATGCCAGGCACAGCTTGGGGACAGGGACACTGGTGGGCTGGGGGGCAGCACCCAGCCGAGCCGGGCACAGCACCCAGCCGTCAACCCTGGGGCTGGGACCCCTCCGTTCCCCTGCCCCAGGGGGCTTCCCTGCGCCCCACGTGGCTCTTCCCAAACCCCATGGTGCGTCTCCTGCGCCGGCACCTGCCGGTGGGTTTCCATCTCCCCGAGCGCGGTGAGGCGGAGCCTCAGCAGAGGTTGGGGTTCAGACCTGCCCCCGTGGAAAATTTGCCCCCCACCACATCCTTCAGCTGTTTACCGAGGCGAGAGGCTCCGGCAGCCCCGAAACAAAGGGACCGTGCCGCAACAACGGAGGAAGCACCAAAATAGCAACAAAGCCCCAGACAAAGGGGAAGAGGAGGGAGGCAAGAGCAAGGGGATGGCTGCTGCGAGCAGAGCGGGGACGGGAGCGGGCACTGGGGGTGGGCACAAGAGGTGCCCCCAGCCGCACTCGTGGCTCCCCGTGCTGGGGGAGGAGATGGCGGCCCCTTTGCAAGGGCGGCTGTTGGGAGCGCTTGGACCTCAGCACAGCCAGGCAGCGACCTGGAGGGTGCTGACTGATGCTCGTAGGTACCGATGCCCTGTGGGGTACCAGGGCCTCGAGGCTGGAGGAATAAACCCAGTTCCCGTTGAGCCATGGGGCAAAGGTCCCATGGGTCACCTCCAGCCACAAGACAGGTACATCAGTGCCAACAATTTATTTGAGCTGCTGGTCCTGCACGCAGTGACAGGCGCTGAGAAATGCCACATCCACCACGATTAGGATAACAGCAGCGTGCTGACAGCTGACAAGCTCATTCCTGCTCGCACCAAAGGCAGCTCCTGCCTCTTAAAAGGCTTCTCACGGGCAGGCAGCATGTCAGCACAACCCAGTGCTCCCCCCCGACTCCTCCGGAAAAATATTATAATCATCCTTATCTGACATAATGCACAGATGATGCTGAGCTGACTTGCATCGCCAGCAGCAAGCAGGGATGCTCTAACTGAGCCGTGGCTTGAACCCCGCCTGTGCCACCTCAGAGCCTCTAGACACAGCTGTGGCTTGGAGGGGAGGTCTGGAACCCAGGCACCCCACACCCATGGGGGTCAGGCATCCTCAGATGACCTGGGAGGGGGGGGAGGTAGACCTTTCCTGGAGGAAAATCACCCTGGGATGCTCAGGGTAAATCACTGACCTCAGGTTGATTTGGGGTGAAAGGGGCTCGGCTCCCCACCACAGACCCCCAGGACTGGCCCCAGTGCAGCCCCAGCTGAGTCCCATGGGAAGGGTTGGCTCAGGAGAAGGTCTGGGTCTTGCACCCCTTTCCCAGTGCATTGACAAAGCCATGCCAGCCCAGAAACCGTGGATGGGTGGGGGGCAGCACCAGGACCTCCAGCACCCTGTAGGACACCCCAGCAGGGCTTGCTCTCATCACAGCGCCAGCCTGGTCTTGGTGGGGCCAGCAGGACCCCCAGGATAACTGGGAGGGGATGGGAACAAGCGGGGGCTGCAGGAGCAGCCCACAGCCCTGCACTGCGGGGGCTCAGCACTGCCCAGCACAGGCAGTGGTCCCTCTCTGCCTGGCCAAGGGGATGTGGAGGCTGCAAGAAGCCAAAGGAGCTGGGAGGGGGTTGCTGAGCTGGGTTACCTCCAGGGATGCCAGGGCCTGGCTGGAGACGGCGTGCTCACGCTGCAGGCATTGCCTGGCATCTCTGCCTGACCTCCCTGAGCATCTCTGCCCAGCTCTGCCAGCGCCTGGCAGCCCACAGCCGCCTGCCACACACTGCACCCCAGCGAGCTTCCTCTTGAGTCATGGAAAAATCTTCAAGCCAGAGAGAGTTTCGGGGCAGGAAACACCAGGGGAGCCAAGTCCCTGCTCCAGGGCTGGGGGCTCGAGCATCTCGTGGCGCCGGGCAGCAGCCCAGGGCAGTGGCAGCAGGAAGGGATGGGAGCTCTTCCTAATCTCACCATGCAGCCCTGGGAAGCTCACTCCCCACAGCGCTACTCTCCAGACACCAGCTGGGCACTCTCCTTTCGGCAGAAACACCACCAGGTCAATGGAAAACAGCTGCCTTCGTTAGCATGCATGACCTGGATTTGGAGGAATTAATTAGGGCACAATCAATTCACGCCTCTCCCTTCCCCGGTCCATCACTGCCTATGCCCCACGTGCCCTTGCAGGGATATGCAGTGTCCTTGGGGTGCCAGCAAGTGGGAGAAGCAGGGACGTGCCTGGATGACACCTCCCCGGTCCCCATCCCGTGGGACCATCACGGTGCTTTGGGTGCTGCCACGGCCTGCGGGGCACGTGGCAGCTCGGTGTGGCGTGGCACGGCATGGTGCGGCGTGGCATCGCGTGCGGCAGCTCCTTTGCGGGAGCTGGCGGCACGGGCAGCGCCCGGCGTGGCACGTTTCCTACCCCGGCACGCGCTCGCCTCGACTGTGGCAGCGAGGGTGGGATCCGGCCATCGTGGGAGCTTGGGCTGTTGGGTTTACTGGTCGTCGCCAGTTTTCCCTGTTGCAATCCAGCGTCTCGGCTCCTAAAAGAGCTCACCAGCACCAAGGGGTTGCTGCCGGGGCTGGGATTTCCCCTGGTCAATGCCACTGGCTCCAACCACCCAGAAACCCTGGCTCGTGCCCCCCAGCTCTCCTTTGGGTGCCAGCTCCAGGCTCTCGCTTGGCCACGCTGCCTGTCAGCCACCAGCAGCTTTGTGGGCACGCAAAGGAAATCTGGGGTTCCCCTTACCCCCCACCCATTTTTTCACAATCCCTCCAGGCTCACACCCTCTGCAGAGATGGGGGTCTGATGGGGGGACCCCGGGATGGGGATGAAGCGTGGGCCGAGACCCCCAGTATTTCTCTTCCCTTTGCTCTTGCTCTTAAGCTCAGCAGGACCTGGGGAAGCAGCTGCCAGGTTGAGACTTCAAACGAGCATAGACATGACGCAGAAAACCACAGAGGGAGGAAAAACAGCTTGTTCCTGCCCGTCCCCCCTCGCCTGCCTTCCCCGGGCCGGGTAGCAGAGGCGGCGGTGCCCCCGGCAGCCTCCCGCTCAGCCGCCAGCGCCGGGGCGGAGGAGGCGGCCGGCTGTGCCCATGGCAGCCCGGCTACGCTCCCTGCGCCTGCTGCTCTTGCTGGGGATGTGGGGTGAGTATGGTGGGAGGCTCGGCGCGGTGGAGGGGTTGGGGGGATGCTGGGGCCCTGGTTGTTTTACCCAAGCGCTGTGCCAGAAGCCCTGGTGCTGGGGGTGCCCAGGGGGACCCAACCTTGCCGTAGCCCGGGACCCCTGAAATCCCTCTGCGAAACAACCCGGCTTGCCTGCTGCCAGGCAGCCAGGCACATTTTGGGGGGCTCAGCTCCATGCCCTCAGCTGGGGGTCACCAGTGCTCCCGTCTTGGCACCGTGCCGGGGGTCCCGCGTGCCCACCCTGGGCAAGCCCCAAGCACGGGGGCTCGGGCCAGGGGGAGAGGGGCCGGTGACCAGCAGCGGGGCTGCCGAGCCCACGCCGAAACACGGGCAGCGAGGAGAGTGTGGGCACGCCTCGCCCGGGGCTACGCATGTCCGGTGCCCCTAGCTTTGGGGGTCCCCAGGATGCTCATCACACCCCGGGAGTGAGCCTACGGTTGCTGGGGGGCAGCCAGCCATCTCCCCATCCTCGTCCCCTACCAGCTCCTGCCGTCCCCAGCCGCCCCTTGATCCGCGTGGCAGAGCGGGCAGCCGCAGGCGCCGCGCCGGCTCACTGCCGTGATGGTGGCACCATCCACTGCTGCGTGGCCGTACCTTCCTACCAGTAGCAACACCAGCTAGTTAGCGGTAACTAGCAGGTGCCCTTGTCCATCTTTTTTCAGCCATAATTACCCACCAGCAGACGACGGGCAGCCTCAGCGCTATGGCCGGTTGCATGAAGTCGTCCGTATTTATTTATTTTAATTAAAGGTGTGAGGAGGAAGAGCAAATTCACCGAGAAAGCCAGAAAATGCTCTTCTATTGCCAAGAAAAAATCCAGGATGACCCAACCTCCTCCTCTGGCCCCCAGTGCCGGAGAGGCACGTGGCCAGCCCGGGGCTCTGTCCCTATCGCTGAGTTTTGGGGATAGAGGTGTCCCCCCAGCATTACAGCCGCGTCGGCGCAGGGTATGGCATGGCCAGGGAGTTCCTGCCCGCCATCACTGCCACCACCAGCTCCTTTCCACTGGCAGCATCTTTGCCCTGGTGAAAGGCTGACCTGAGCCCCCAGAATTGCCTTTCTCCCCCAAAATAACGGGCAACAGGCCAAGAGCCGGGAGCCGCTGCCGCAGCCTTCGGGGGCTTCCTGCCTACCCCGGGGTGAGGAGCAGGACTGACACCCTTTCCCCCTCTCTCCTGCAGCCGTCACCAGCCACGGAGGAGCCGCTCTGAGCCCTGGAGGTGAGCATGTGCAGGGGCAGCGCCTACAGGACCGCGCCGCGACTTCGTTAGCGGCTGCTCAGCCGCAGCTTCGTTAGCGTGGCGGCTGCCGGCGCTGCCTTGGCCAGGAAGCTGCATCGCGAGCTCCTTGCAACCGGGTCTCCCAGCTCAGCCCCGTGGTGCCTGAGCCCCCCCAAACCCCCGGCCTGCCCATGCACCCCTCAACACGCACCGTTTCCTTCCTGCCCCGCTTTGCGAGAAGCCCCGGCTGCCATCGCGGGGCACGCCGGTGCCGAGCGGCGCGCTTGGCTGCGGCGATGAGCCGGCAAGGGCTTTTCCAGCTCTGGGTGGAAAACGCGCTGCGAAGGGAAGAAAAGCCCCTAATGCCTGTGCTTACCCCGCAGGCACCATCCTGCAGCTCACCGGCGGCGGCTGCCGCTGTGCCGGGATGCTGGAGGTGCAGTGGGAGGGCAGGTGGAACCGCGTGTGCCGGTACAACATGAGCAAGGTCAGCATGGACAACATCTGCCAGCGGCTGGGCTGCGGCCCCCCCATCGCCAAGCCCCTCCAGCTCATCTTCACGGGTGGGAAGGAGCCGTACAAGGGGACGCTGCGGTGCATGGCGTGGGAACCCACCCTGGCAAGGTGCAACTGGCAGCTGGCAAACTGCACGGAGCACGCTGTTCTTGCCTGCAGCGGTGAGCCTGGACCCGCACCCCGGCCACCCCTGTCCCTGGGGACCAGCCACCGCAACCTGGCACCTCTCTTCTCATTTCAGAGCCGGCGAAAACCACCCCCAAGCCCACGCCAGTGCCCCTGACCACCAGCCCGGAGCCCACCGGTAAGAGCCCCATCCCTGCCTGGCCCCGGGCACAGCAGAGGGGAGCAGAGAGGCTATGGCCAAAGCAGGGGGGACGCACAGCAAAGAAAACTGCCCCCCACTGTGCGAGACCGCCTGATCTCGTTGGACTAGATGACCTCTAAAGGTCCCTTCCAACCTAAACCATTCTATGATTCTACGAATAGTGTTTGCAGCATCGACGGGGCAATTAAGCTTCAGACATGGTGGGCTCGGGGATTTTCTGCTCGATAATAGAAAGAAATGTGTACCCCGGTCTGTAATGAGGTGCTTTTTCCCCTGTTCCTCACCAGGACTCGCCAGGCTGCGGCTGGTGGATGGGGATTTTGGCTGCTCGGGCTTCATAGAGCTGCACAGGCAGGGGCTGTGGGGGGCCGTGGCGGACAGCCCGGGCATCTGGCCAGAGCTGGCCACCCGCATCTGCCAGAATCTCAACTGCGGCACCGTCATCGGCAACCATGGCCGCGCCAAGCTGGAGCGGGAAAGCCACTTGCCGGTGCGGTGGGAGGTGGTGAAGTCCTGCAAGAACTCTGAGCTCTTTGAGTGCTTCAACAGGACCAGCGCCCGGCGGGGGGAAGCGCCCGCCTTCATCACCTGCTCCGGTGAGAGCTCACCCCGCTCCTTCCCCTGGACCCCCTGCTTGCCCCGGCCGACTGGCTGGGCTGCCCCCGGTGTCCTGCGGGGCCGCAGGCTGCTTTCCCCCACTGCGGAGTGGCGAGAGCCCTGGGGGAGGATTGCTGGGCTGGATGGCTGGCTGCAGGCTGGCTGGGCAGCTGAAGCCTTGAGCAGGGCAACAGCCCCATCCCCGCCTGCCCCACACACCCCGTCCACCCATTCCTGCTCTTCCTCTCCTGCGTGCGAAGACAAAACAGGAAATCTCGCCGGTGTGCTCAGTTCCTGGCAGCAGCACCCCCAGCCCCGAGCTTTGAATGCAGCAGCGCTGCAAGAAGGAAAAGCCGGGGAGCGAGCGCAGCATGCAGCAAGCATCATGTTAGCACCCCAAAACCCACCACGGGCGCGCGGGGTATCCCGGCAGAGCCCAGCACCACGCTCGTCCACACCTCCCGGCTTGCCGCGAGCATCTCCCTGCCACAAGCGTCTCCCTGCTGTGAGCATCCCCCTGCAAGGCAGCTTGGTGCTGGTGCTGCAGCACGGAGAGCCGAGCCACGGGGCGAGGAGCGGGCTTGCTCCGGGTCCTGCCATCTGCCCGAGCTTAGAAGCCCACCTGCGGGACTTGGGGGTTTAACAGGCTGCGCTGAGGCAGCTGGCAGAGCAGGCTTCCCCGCTGTGTTTCCCACTGGGACAGCTCAAAGCTCTTCAACACGTGGGCCTGGTATGGCGTGCGTGCATCCCCCGGTCCCCGTGGCACAAGGGGAAGCTGGGATGCTGTGAGCATCCCTGTGCTGAGAGCCGGCCCCGGGGGAAGGAGGACCGTGCACCGGCAGGCTGCTGAGCCCCATCAGCCGGCCATGATGTCTCCCCGTGGGTCTGACCCCTCTCTGCCTCTCTCTCCCCCAGGCTCCCAGCCCCAGGCCCTGCGGAGGCTGGCTGCTGGCCCCACGCCTTGCGAAGGGGACATCGAGGTCTTTCACGAGGGGCGGTGGCGGGTGCTGTGTGACAACCAGCAGCAGCGAGCCGAGTGGGGCAGGCAGCTGTGCCAGGAGCTGCGGTGTGGGAACCTCTCGTCCAGCACCGAGATCCAGGACCCCAACTTGATGGGTGTCACCTGCAGGGTCCCCACCCTGCACCTCTGCTCTGTCAGCCTCGGGACCTCCCGGACCTGCTCCCGGACCAGAGTTGTGTGTAAGCTGCCGTGCCGGGCTTGATTCCCGAGGGACCGCAGGGTACGGGCAGGGCCGCCTGCAGTACTCAGTGCCAGGCATCCCCGGCTGATGCTGGGAGCTGGGATTTCCACGTGTGAACACCGGGGGAATGGGCAGAGGGTGAGAGCTCGGGGCAGGGGATGGGGAAAGCCTCGCCGGGGCTCCCTGCAGCCCTCCTGGCAGGGCGGTGGGTGCTCAAGCTCCCAGCATCAGCCTCCGCCTGGGCACAAAGGGCCTCCAGTGACACCCGTTCTCTCCCCAGGCCAGGACTCGAAGCCGCGTCCCGCTGGCACGGCAGCAGGCACCATCGTGAGCATCTGCCTGGCCCTGATCCTCTTTGGCATCCTCTTGCTCATCTGCGGCCCACCTGCCTACAGGAGGCTGATGAAAAGAAGTAGGTGACAAGCTCTGGATCCTCTTTTCTCCCTCCCCATCTTCCTCCTCCCACTCTGCCTCCCTCACCCCTGCCATCGCCACAAGGCAGCTCAGGGCTGGCAGCTCCACAGATCCATCCCTACCGGTTCCCCCTCATCTCCTTGGGGGGGGACGGTTTGGGGGATGCTCCCCGCAGATCCCCCCTGCCCCATTGTCCCCCAAGGCTGCCCCATGCAGCGCAGGCACGGAGAAGGGGGTGGCTGGGGGAGCGGGGCACGATTTGCAGGCTGCGGTGGGGATTAGGCACCGAGCAGACACAAAAGAGCAGGCGGAGGGTCTCCCGGGGCGGCGGGGGGATTACCGGGAGGGGGAGATTATTCGGGATGGCATATGGGGCTGGTGGAGGGGGAGGCAGCTGGAGGAAGCAATGCTTGGGGCAGGGGTATCAGGCAGCTCCTCGGAGAAATCCCCCTCCCACCGCCTGCCTCTGCCTTCCAGTCGCCAAAAAGAAGCAGCGCCAGTGGATCGGCCCCACGGGACTCAACCAGACGGGTGAGGAGCAGCACGGTGGTGCCCCCCACCGTGGGGCTGGGCTTGGGGCGGGTGGGACTGCTCGCCCCCAGACCGCAGCAGGCGCTGGCGGGCGGAGGTGCGAGCGGGCTTACGCCCAGCCCCGGCTCTCGCTTCCTGCCGCCGCGTTGACTCATCGGCGCGATATTAACTCAACCAGGAGACCCAAACCCCGGCTCGCGGTGCGGGAGCGGGTCCCGCTTTTACTCAGCCCCCTTCCCCTCCCGGGCGGTGGGGTGGGTGTGTTGCCCTGGCCCTGCTGCTGCAGCCCCAAACCCCCCCCCCCACCTCAATCCTGACTCCTCTCCCACCATCTTTTCCAGTCTCCTTCCACCGTAACAGCACCGTCACCCTGAGGCCGCGGACGGAGGGGCAGCGGGTGCAGAGTGGGGACAACGACTACGCTCAGCCCCCCCAGAAGAGCTCCTACCTCTCGGCTTACCCAGGTAAGCGCAGGAGGATGCCGGGAAGGGTTCCTCCGTGCTCCCTTCCCGCATGCGCCGGCGGGGATGAACCACCCGGGCAAGAGCATCACGGCAAGACTTTTGCCGCCAGCGGGCGAGGGGCTGGGGTGCATCACCCGTAACGAGCCGCATCCATTCCCCCGCAGCCCTGGAAGGCGCGTGCAGAGCTTCCAACCCTCCGGACAACTCCTCCGACAGCGACTACGACCTGCACTCTGCCCGCACAGTGTGACCCCCCCCCCCCCCCGCCCTCACCAGAGCTGGGACCCCCTCGGGCCACCCTGGTCCCCGGCCGAGCCACCCCCCCGCCCCACCCGCCACCCAGCGCTGACCCAGGGTGGTCACGCACGTGGCAGCAAAGCTGTGCAACTGCTGAATTAGCGGCTTTTCTTGCATTTTTTCGGCAAGCGACCTCGTTTCCTTCGTCAGCCACCTTCCCGCCCTGCAGGCAGAGGTGGGATGCAGCACAAGAAAGGTAAATTTTGAGCAAGCCTTTCTAGCAGAAGCCATCCCTGCCCGCGGCAGGGGATTGAACAAGAGGATCTTTGAAGGCCCTTTCCAATCCAAACCCTTCTGTGGTTCTATGCAACGATGAACCGAACGAAGCTGACTGAAGAGATGACAAATACCTGCGCTGCTCACCTTGGAAGAAAGCCTGCCCTCATCCCCCCCCCCCCCCCAGAGCGTGGTGGGAGACCTCCGGGGCCGCGGCCCCCCAGCCCCTGCCGGGGTGGGAGCCAAACCCACCCATGCTCCTCCCTACCTGCTCGTACCGGGCACCAGGCACGCACGGCTCAGCTCTAACCCAGCCTGGCTCGGCTTCAGCTGCGCACCGGTACCCGAGCACCCTTCTGAGCAAGCTTCCTCTTGCTTTTTGAGCCTCCCTTGTGGGAGAGTGCGAGGTGGGGGAGTTTTTTTAAGCTATTCGTATGAGTCTAAGAGGCAGCTGGGTTGCAGCAGGGTTCATACCCGCACTGAGAGCGGAGCAGCCACGCTCACAGCCGTTTGGAGGGGATTTGACGGCTTCTCCGTCTCTCAAAAGCAGGGTAACCACACTCCTCCTCCCACCCAGGCCAGGCTGAAAGCGAAATCGGCTGCTGTCTGCCAGGCGCTCCGATACCGGGGCGCCGAGCTTCGCGAGAAAGACTGAGAGACCCGCGTCGGCCGGGTCTTGGCTGTGCTTGCGTGGGACGGCGCGAGATTTGGGCAGGTGCATAAAGCGAAGCACGGATGCGAGGAGCACGGGGAGGGAAGAACTACTGAGAATCAGTCTGAGATATTTAATAAGCAATAACTGTTGTAATAAAATTGGGGTTTTTTTTTCTAGTAATTACACCTTGTTTTCTTCCTTCCGACGCTACCGGTGCCGTTCCTTAGACTGTCAGCCTCCCAGCCGGGGAGGGAAAATGCGGGGCAGCGCCAGCACAGGGGGAGAGAAATGGTGCCGGAGGAGGGGAGAGAGGGGCCGAGAAGAGCCCCACACGAACGGGCCCCTTAGGAGAGGTGAAAAGAAGAAAGATGTTTGAAGAAGATGGTCCAGCAAGAGGGTGAAAGGTTTTCATCGACAAAAATCAAGAGGAAGCCGGTGTAAGGACGCCAGGACATAAAAAGATCAATAGAAAGCGTGAGCTGGATGCCCCATCATTTCCTAAAGCAACCACGGCCGTGACCCCGCATGTGCACTTCATCAAATTTTATTACTGTAATTAACCACAGATATGGAATTGTTTCCATCAAACCCCACAAGCATTTGCCTTGTTCTAGTCCATTAGTAATCTTTCCTTATAAATAACTTACAGGGATACAGGCAGGATTCGGGAGTATAAAGTGCTGAGCAAAGCAAATCCCGTTTCCATTAACGTGTCGCTCCCTCCGTTACTAGTGTTTCCTGAGAAGGGGGTACGTGAGGAGGGCTGGAGCCTGTGACACCCCAAATAACCGCCCTGTTCCCCCCAGGAGCTGTGGGGGGAGGCCGCCGAGCCCCAGTGTCTCAGAGCTGGGCAGGAGGCACCAGTTCCCGCTCCTGTGACCCGAGGCACGCGCCCCCCGAAGCAGCAGCAGAAGACGTCGTGCCAGCCCACTTTACTTCAAAAGCACGGATAAAATCCAGGCGGTGAACTCTGGGGAGGTACCAAAACCTTCACGCCCTCGGTGAGACAGCGTGCAGCCAGCACGGGCTGGGAAAGGCTCCCGTGGAGGGAAACGGGCAGCAATAAAGGGGTTTTTGCTCCCCGGTGAGCTGGGAGCTCCTGAACCCGACAGAGTTGAGAACAGCCTCTGCTTTGGAGCACGCTGGGACTCACCACGCAGGCAGAGAGAGCGCTGGGGGAAGCCTGACCTCGCAGCCGGCCGGGAAGGGCTCGAGCAGAGCTGGTGTGGACGTTCTCCCTACCACAGACAGATCTCAAAGCCTGGCCCGCCCCAGGGGCGAGTTGGCTGCTTCTCCCCGCTGCGATCAGTTACGAATCACCCGCAAGCCGGGCTGGCTCTGCCTCTCACTTCCAGGAAGGTCCTTGGAAAGCAGTGAGTATTTTGTGTCAGAAAGACTGTGAGAAATTCCCACTGTGTTTTAACACCTGTGAAAAAGCTTAGAATTATGATACTACATCTGTTACCCACACGGCGAATGACAGGCACGCGCGGAGCAGCCTCTCTCGCTCACCCACACACACACAGACGAGGGGATCCGGCGCGCGGCGGCCGTGATCGGTGCACGTTCCCCGCGTACCCCAGCCGAGCACCTACACGACTTTCTCACCAGAGCCTGGATGAGCCGATTTGGAAGTGAACGCTTCAGCCCATCGCAATCATCACAAACCCAGAGTCGCAGCCCGCGGGGGCGGCGTCAGCCCGTCCGACCCCCGGAGCCACTCCTGTCTCTCATCCTGCGTAATGCTTTCGCACCGACGGGTCGAAGAGCGACGCTCTCAGATCGCTCTTCTTCCTCAGTCCACAAAAAGAAGAGGGAGCAGCTGAGGATGCTCCCCAGGAGTCCCGATTTAGTAGCCAGGCCAAGCAGGGTGCTGAGGGTTTGGAGGGGGGGGACACCCGAAGGGTGGGGGCGCTCCAGGAGGGTAGGGAGCTTGCGGGGCGATGGGGAAACTAGGGAGAGGGGGCTGGGTTGGGTAGGGGCACTGGGGTCTCCCTGCCCCAGGGGGGAAGTAGGGAGGGTACCCGGGTCTGGGCGGCGGTGGAGAGGGGTGAGAGCCAGGGAACAGTGGGGGCTGAGGCGGGCCCCTGGATGGAGACCAGGAATAGCCCGGAGCTGCGGATGAGCCTCCCGAGGGGGGTTTGGGATACCCCGGCACCGAGTCGGCAGCCTGCGCTGGCGGGTACGCGGGGCCTGGAGGAGGCTTATAGGGAAACGTGGGCTGGCTGCTGGGCTGAGAGGAAGCAACGTGTCCTACGGTGACTGGGGAGCCAGAGAAAGGAGCAGGAAGGAGAGCTCCGTGGGCTGTGGGGCCGGCCGGCATGTTTGGGGCTGGGCTGTAGGGCAAAGGGAAGGAAGGAGCCCCTGAAGGGAAGGGCTGTGGCTTCGGCAGGTCTGCGGGCACAGGTACGCGAGGAGGCGGCTGCTGCTGAGAGTCCCTGCCGGGCTCCTGCGATGCTTCTGACTTCCTCAGTATCTCTTGCAGCTTTTCAACTCTGACCCGGCGCAAGTGGGACAACTTCCTCATCACGGAAAACTGCTCGAGAAATGTCTCCAGGGGCACCTCGCCCTCCAGGAACTTCTCGGCCATTTTCTGAAAGAGAAGGTGGCCTCAGGTTCAGCACTGCATCGCTCTACTCCTCTTCCCCAAGCCCAGCTTAGGATTTACGTGTCTGTCAGGGACACGCAGGGGACCACACATCACCACACACAAGGGCAATCCAATTTTTTGGAGCAACAACGCCAAACTACAAAGAGATGATCCCTGATTTAAGGGATCAGGCTTGGGAGTGTAACTGTGAGTCTTCCAGGACTAATCACTTGAATTGCTAATGGATTTAAGTCTTAAGCTCACCTCAGACTCCTCTTCGATTTTCTGGCTTTCCACCTGCAGGAGATCCAGCAAAGTCTGAGGATGCATTGCTGCTGAAAATTTCTCTGGGAAAACAAGGAGAGCAGCAGAGCAAAATGTTAAACACTAAATGGGTTAAAAATCACTAGCACACAGCCCTGCTGCACTCTCACAGCAGTGCCTTCCTGCCTTGGAAACTGTTGGTGCAAGGAGAAAATCTGAAGAGGAAAGAACCTAGAAGGGCTTTTTTTTGGGACAGCATCCTTGATCCGTCCGAGTCTGACCGAGAAACAGGAGCACCTGGATCTTACATGCAGCAGAGTCCCTTCTGCCACCATCCTCAAGAGCTGCTCTGCTCAGTACGGCCAAGGTCGGGAGAAGCAAAAGGGAAGGATGTTGCAATAACTACAGCCCACGTGCCTCCATCGGAAAGGGTGCAAGATTTGCAAACACTCACCCAGTTTTGCCTTTTGCTCTTTACACCGCTCAGCCAGCTTCTGCAGCTCTTCGTATCTGTTGGAGAGGTCGGTGCGCCCCATCTCCAGCGGCGCCTGGAACTTCAGGTTCTGCTCGGCCAAGCTCCGGTTGGCAGCGAGGGCCATCTCTCTCTCCAGCTGCAGCTCCTGAACCTGCGGAAGGAGACGCGACGGTCACCGCGAGCGAGGTGCTGACGAAGCCCAGCGCGTTCCTTGCCGGCGTCGCGCCGTCCCCACGTACCTCCTGGGACTCCAGGGCCAGGCGCTCGATCTCCTCTGCATTTTCCTGAAGCTCCTGGAGCTCCTCCACCGTCCGGTTCCTCAGGGTGTCCATCCTCCCAGAGGAGCTGCAGACTGCTAGGATGGGGAAAGGAAGTCAAATAAAGGCGAGGTTTTTCTAAAGCCAACTGCAAATAGGTACTAATCCTATTAGGGATTTAAAACCAGCTTTGCTAAACCGAAACAGCTATGCCAGAGAGGTTCCCCTGCGCTATAAAGAATCAGCGAGACTGAGGGCAGAGTGAGAAGGAAAACAGAACATTTCTACTCCTTCCTGCTTTGGAAACTGTCTTTTTTTTTTTCCTTTTCGCAGCGTATTTGGAAGGATCACTTGTGCGCGCCAGACGGTTTTGTCAAGGGAACGCCTACTCACAGCCACTCGACAGCAGGGTGACATCACCCCGCCTCTCAAACTCCAGCTGGCTCTCACTGCGCCGTCCCATTCCAGGTTCCCGTTCTGCCGAGCCCAAACCTCCCGGATCTGCTCGCATCTGACCGTGCCTGTGGTCACTGGCGGGGCTGCAGGCGCCAACCGCGCCTTCCCCGTACCGAACCACCCCTCCGGTTCCTTGGCTCCTGTCTCGTTTGATGTGTTTTCTGTCTAGGTGTTTCCCTTTCTCGCTACGTGGTGCCATTGTTTGCCTCACTTATTGCCACTACCCTTAGAAGTAACTAAGTGATGGCATTATTCACATGCGGTGGAGCCCGAGATTGTAAAAATTGGTGAAATATTACTAAAATCAGGGAAATAATGGATTTTCTGCACGACATCCATTACTTATTCCAAATAATCTAGGCTCTCTGGTAATATTTAGCAACTATTGGATGTTCATGTCACAGGTTCTAAGATGCAAGATGGAATAATGCAGGAAAGCACTAAAAACAGGTGAGGAACATGAAAGCAGAGCGTGTTTTGCCTCATTTCTCCCTCCCCACCGAGAGGGAAAGGGACGTACCAAACAGCCGATGGGGATTTCAGTGTCGTCCTAATCGCTCGTGGCTCTTCTACCTTTCAGCCAGGTAAAACATCCCAACGATATTGCTCTGGGAACGTTGAGTCAGTCTCTGCACGTAACACGGGATGACAAGGTAAGGCTCAGGGTTACCAAATCTCCTCACCCAGGATCCAGTTAAACCCGTCTTGAGTAATAACCATGTAAAAGCTGGGAAATTAGCTCCGACTATATGTATGTGTAAGTAACTTCATCATTCTGCAAACAGAAATAAACTTATGGGGATTTTTTTTTGTTATTAATGAGGGTCACAGAGTGTAAGAGGTTAAAAATTAGGAATAGTGGCAAAGTGAAAGAATCATAGCATGTCCTAAGCTGGGAGGGACCCACAAGGACCATCGAGCCCAGCTCCTGTCCCTGCACAGGACACCCCAAATTCACACCCTGGCTCTGAGGGCCTTGGCCAAGTGCTTCTGGAATATCGCCAGGCGGGTGCCGTGATGCCTCCCTGGGGGGCCTGTGCCAGGGCTCCACCACCCTCGGGGGGAAGGACCTTATCCTAATGCCCAGCCTAACCCTCCCCTGGCACATCTCCCTGCCGTTCCCTCGGGGCCTGGCGTTGGTCACCAGAGAGCAGAGACCAGCCCTGCCCCTCCTCCTCCCCTTGGGAGGGAGCTGCAGAGCGCCATGAGGCTGCCCTCGGCCCCCTCTGCTCCAGCTGAACAAACCCAGGGACTCCAGCCGCTCCTCGTACCGTTTCCCCTCTAAACCCTTCCCCAGCCCCATGGCCCGAAAGCTCAATTCCTGCAGCCGTGTGGGCGCAGAGGTCACAGATGGTCCGTGGGAGGTGTCCGAATGGCTCCCAGGAGGGAGAACCGAAAGAACCGGGTGCTGCCCCGGCTCCAGCTGGGCACCAGCACAGGGGAGGGGCTCTCACCTCACATATTTCACCGGTTTTTAGCAGCGTTCCGGTAAGACACGGTGGACAAGGTGACACCCTGCCTCTCTGAGGGGACAAGGCACGGGCCCCCATGGCTCGGAAAGGGAGTGGGGTGGGCACCGGCGAGGGGCCGCCGCACCCCGGTCATCGCCTCGGTGCTTTGTCCCCGGTTAGGGAAAGCCCCCCGCCAGCTCCGGGGGTGCCGGCTCAAGGCCTCCGCCCCGGGGCAGCGCGGAGCGAGGCCCACCCGGCGCCGCTCTCCAACCGGGACACGGCGGAGGCGGCTCCGCCAATACCGGGCCCGTCCTGGGCGGCGGGGGGAGGGGTGGGGTGGGGCGGCAACCGGGAGGCTGCGGCCTACGGCGCGGGCGGGACGGTACGAGGCCCAGCCTAGCGGAGCCCCCGCCACCCGCACGTCCCGGAGGGTAACGGCTGCAATCAGTCGCCCACCGGAGGAGACAGCGGCGGGGCCGGGGCCGCCTCCCCTCACGAAACACGCACGGGGCGGCCCCGTTACAGGCAACCCCGCCACGGGACTCACCGCCGCGCAACCGGGACCCTCCCTCTGCCGAACGCTTCCGACTTCCGGCGCCGGAGCGGAAGTGGGCGGTGCCACCGCGAGGTTGGGGCCGGGGGGAGAGGAGCAGCATCCCTTCCCGGAGCCGGGGCAACGGGAGGGGGAGGCCGGTGGTACATTCCGCCGCCGCCATCTTCTGGTGGCGAGGGCTCGGCCCTCGCTGTGGGGGCTGGCGTGCCCCTGCAGAGAAGCTGTGTTTTATAAATCATATGCTTTTACAAATAAATGCTATGTCTTTGCCTGCCGGTGTAGCTCTCCTTGAGCTATGGCTTGCTTGAGCCTTTACGTCCTCGGATGGTCGCATCCAGAGGGTCAGCGGGTCAATGTGCAGATGGAGACCAGTGACAAGTGGTGTCCGTACTGGGACCAGTGCTGTTTAACATAGCATCACAGAATCATTAAGGTTGGAAAAGACCTCTAGGATCATCAAGTCCAACCACCAACCCAACACCCCCATGGCTCCTAAACCATGTCCCCAAGTGCCACAGCTACAGGTTTTTTGAACACCCCCAGTGACTCCCCCACCTCCCTGGGCAGCCTGTGCCAGGGCCTGACCACTCTTGCAGTGAAAAAATGTTTCTTAATATCTGAACTAAACCTCCCCTGACGCAGCTTGAGGCCGTTCCCTCTCATCCCATCACTGGTGACTTGGGAGCAGAGACCAGCCCCCCCCTCACTCCAGCCCCTCTCAGGCAGCTGCAGAGAGCGAGAAGGGCTCCCCTCAGCCCCCCCTTCTCCAGGCTAAACCCCCCCAGCCCCCCCAGCCGCCCCCCAGCACACTTGTGCTCCAGACCCTGCCCCAGCTCCGTTGTCCAACAAAGGGGGCTGTAGGAAGGATGGGGACAGTCTCTTCAGCAAGGCCTGCTGTGACAGGACAAGGAGTGATGGTTTTAAATTAAAGGAGGGGAGATTTAGGCTGGATATAAGGAAAAATTTCATATAGTGAGGGTGGTGAAGCACTGGAACAGGTTGCCTAGAGAGGTGGTCGATGCCCCATCCCTGGAAACATCCCAGGTCAGGCTGGACGGGGCTCTGAGCGACCTGGTGTAGTTGAAGATGTCCCTGCTCACTGCAGGGGGGTTGGACTGGATGGGCTGTATAGGTCCCTTCCAACCCAAACCATTCTATGATTCTATGATCCTCCATGTTTGTGTCATGCCAGGCCTGCCCTGACACTCTGGTACCTTCTCCCTTATAATTGCGTTTTTCTTTTATGCCTTCCTGGAAGAATTGTCAGTCTGCTAAATTGTTTTGTGTTATTATTGATGCGTCCTGACTCCGGTCTTCCAACACCACAGCAATTAACCTGTGTACGGCCAGCAGCATTGCCCTGTTCCAGCATTAGCTTGAGTACTGCGAGCAACACATGTGTCAGCTTCACCCATCAGCCCATGGATGGTAAAGCAGGAGCTGCTCCTCCTGGCGGCTGCCAAGCACACGTTCCCCCCATCACCCTGCCTGCCATCAGGGCCGGCAAGGTTTGGAGCGGCGAGGGCAGCTCTGCAGATCTTCTCTACGTTGATGCAAAGTCTCCACGTGAGTCGTGAGCAGCAGCTGCTGCGTGGACACTTTTTGTCTTCACCGTCTCGTTCAGAAAAGCGGAAAGCCATAGAGCCACAGACAAAGATTAGGCGAGATTAATCATTATGACAAGAGTTAAAAAGAGAGCATTACAACAAAGCCTAGCATTGCGTACAGAGCAGGCAGCCGGTTGAAATTCAGGCATAGCGGGTTTGGGTTGGATTTACAGTGAGATTTGAAGCAGTTGCTGCTTTGTTGCAACCTCATCAGCACCTTTGCAGCCAGGGCTTCCCACGCAGGCAGCCTCCTCCTGCAGCTCATGTTTTGCAGAGGTCTAAGAGCAAGGAGCGCCGCTGCAAAGCCACGTTGTTCTCCGCAGGTTGTCTCGTGCTGAGTAGCAGCTGGTGTTACAAGCACTCGAACGCCTGTTGTTTTGGGTGACTTGGAATTCTGTTGGCCATAATCCTGATAAGCCCAGCCCTGTGAGAAACAAAAATTAAATTAAGATTTCCTTGACAGGTAAAGGGATGGCGGCAAAGTGAGCATGGAGAGGTAGGTCTGGTAAAGGTGTAGCAGAGCTGGAGGTGGGGGAATGGAGTTGATGGAAGTGCAAGAGAAGAGAGGACAGAGAAGCAGAGGAGGTGAGATAATGGGTACAGAGTGCTTAGCTGTGGGCTGAGATACCACTGCGCCAGGGCAGTACGTACAGACCTCAGCAACGTGCCAAAAACCTCATATAATGGTGTGTTTTTCAGGAGTCATCGCTTGAACTGGGAGATAAAAGCAAATCTGTCTTGAATACCTCTGTTAGCTCTTCCTTTGTGACACAGGGAAGTTCCCAAGCAGCATGAGACAGAAGAAGCTCTGATCCTGTCACCCTCTACACAAAGCCAGCTTCTGCTTTTCCACCCATAGTCCCACATTCCCACAGAAGTGAGCTGGGCTGAGGATTGTGTTAGGATGGGGAAAAGCTCTGGGTTGCCGGATGAGACACGCTGGAGGCGCTGAGGGGAGAGGAACATGAAGGAGAGCGCGGACGCCTGGGCAAGGTCACCCAGCTGTTACAGAAGCGCTGCAATCCAGGCACATGTCTCAGGAAAGGCACCTCTTGTCCCTGCCGGAGACACACACCACGTGAGGCCTGTTGACTGTTGTATAATAAATATGAGTCATATGAATACTAATAGGTACCCTGTGGTTTAATCAAGGACAGTTTGTTCATAGTGTGGCTGATAACCAGGTCAAAACCCAATGTTATTGCAAGAAAGGGGACTTGACTTTCCAAAGGGAGATCGATATTTCTAAGGCTTGTTTGAGAAGCAGTCTCCACAGACGTGGAAGGGCTGGAGCGCAGTTAGTTAACAATTCATATTAAACTGTAGGGACTGATAGAGGATAAACTAAGTTGCCCTCAGATTCGTCTTTGCAATGAAGGAAGTGACAGAAAAGTAGCCGGTTGAGGGATAAAGTGTTACCCAGCAATCAAAAATGCGATAAATGGGTATTTTTTGGTTAACACCAAAGGATGAGCCCATTATCTGTTTACTAGCATCCTTAATTTGTATAAGAGATGGTTTCAGCTGGTCATTATGATACATCACACAGTTACTTTATTAAGTGAAAGACTCAAAGGTCAATATCCAATACGCACAGTGAGCGAAAAATGACTGAAAGTGGGTAAGCGTTCAAATTACACCAAGTACCAAAGTGCATGTGTGTGCCTAGGACGAATCTGGCAGAAAGGAGTAAAACATTTTCGGTAAGGAGGGTTCTGCTACAGAGCCAGCTTCTGAAGCAGCTTATGTCAGTTCAAAGTCTTACTACCCTGAGGAATTGAAGCTGTAATCCAGAAAGTGTTTTGAAGTGAAATGGAAACTTTCCGGAGTCTCCTATCGAAGCAGGACCTTGTTAGGGCAGCTGATGTTGTTTGCAGCTCCTTGGGCACTGAAGTGGAAGGTGGCAGTGTAAGACTGGAGAGCAAGGTTAAAAAAACAAAACAAAAGAACCCACCCTTCGTGTGCAAAGTTGATCTCCGCAATCCTGAGCCTTTGTCAGATTTCACCTTTTGTTTATTGCCGGGCCAAGTTCATTTGTAGGTTTGGTTGAATGTTCATTCCGAGCCCTGGAGTCAGATGAAATTTGGAGCGTTTCCCAGTGGAAGGAAAAAAAGAAACCCACCCAAGCTCATTGTGAGCCTAAGTAGAGCTTCTGCATGGAGGGAGTCAAATCCAGCCTAACTCAAACATTGAAATAAGAGACATTGATATATTTTTCTGGACACAAGTATAAGTCTTTGGGAATTTTAATGACCTGGAATACTAACCCGGCCACAGCTCATCAAGAAAAGGCAAAACAGAACTAAATGCCTCCAGATCCATCCCTCCAGCGGCTCTTCATCTGCTTTTGGAGAACACGGCAGAGATCTTTGCATCATTTAGTGCCCTCTGCTGCTAAGCAGAGCTACAACAGAGCAGCCACCCTCTGCCAGCCAGCCCGAGCACCCAGCACGGCCCAGCACCCAGCCTGAGACCCACCGTGGGGAGGCAGCGCACCCCTACGCCACCCACCCGCAGCAGACCTGTTCTGCTCAGCGCACGTCCCACCTCCCACCTTTCCCACAAAGAGAGGAAAGCCCACCCTGGCATCCCCAGGACCCCCACCCCTGCCCGAGGAGAGGGGGCACTTACCGCCCTGCTCCCCCACCGCGCTGCCCCTGCCCGCACCCACTGGTTACCTCCCGCTCCCCGCGGTGGGGCTGCACCGAGGAGCCTCCCCACCCTCCAGCAGGGCCTTCCTCTCCGTCACAGCCTCTCTGATGTGGGAGCTGCACCGACACGCACGCGTGGCTACTGGCTTTGCAGAGCTCCGGCCGCCACCTCCCGCAGCCCACGCCGGCTCCCGGGGACCTCCTGCAGCATCGCCGGCCCCGGCGTGGAGCGCATCCCGAGCCCGGCAGCTCCTGAGCAGCCTCCTTGGAGGAAAGCCCAGCTCTCAGTGCTTGCAGGGCAAAGGGGCGGGCAGGTGTGAGCTTTGGCAGCCCTCCAAACTGCCCCCCAAAAGCCCTGCCTTGAGGGTCCAGGCTGTCCAGGGGCACGGCCCCTGCCTTCCACCAGCACCGCTGTGCAAGGAAGCTTGCAAAGAGCGAAGGAAGAGCCAGGAAAAGCAGCAGGGCCCTGCTCTGAGCCTCCCTTATGTGCCCAGGGGATCTGCATCAGCTGACCCGAATATCTGCAGCAGCCTGGGCGAGTCACCCTGAGCCCCTCAATTCCTTTATTATTCAGAGCTGGGTGGAAACTGGTAGGGAGGGAGATGAGCCAGCTTGAGCCCGTGTGGTGCCCGTGGGCAGGCTGCTCCCCAGCTTGTTGGTGCAGCGTCTGGCTTTGTTTTCCCCCAAGCACAGGACAAGGAGAGTCCGGAGCAGCCCCAGGAGCCTTCGTACCGCAGCTCCCTCGGGGCTGGGGAAAATGTCATTCCCTGCGGAGGCTGCCCCGGCCAGCTCGAACCAAATGGAAAATGAGTGCTCTTATCTAACGGCGCGTGAGTTACGCTGCGGTTTCTCCGCCGCGGCAGGTTGTTGGCTCGCCTAATGGCCAGGTAGTGAGATGGGGTGGGGGGAAACACCCAGAAATAGCCGCAGCCAGCCCCGTGTCCCCCTCACCAGGCTCCCCCGTCCCTCCCCCAGTGCCTCCCCCTCGGGACGCAGAGTAACCGGAGGGTGCTTGTCCCCCGGCCCCAGCCCGCCGCAAGCGTCCCTGCGCCCCGGCCGTGGCATTCGACCCCAGGGAAGGTGGAAAGTCCTCACCTTGCCGGTCTCCCCGTCTCCCCTCAGGTCATTGCGATAACCGCCCCTGGAGCCGTTTGCCTGTGTTATCGGGACGCTGGCCAAACAAGCGCGGCTGGGATATAAGGAGCCACGCCGGGGCCGGGGCCGCACTCGGTGCGTCTCTTCCCCTTGGTCGCCGTCTGCCAGCAGCCGCCATGAAGCTGCTCCTGCTCCTCGGCTTGGTGAGCCTGGCCCAATGCTTCGCCCTCAGGTGAGTGCCGGGGTTTTGGGGTGCCCACGCAGCACACGGCGGTGCTGAGGGCCCCCGCGCTGGGGGAGGCAGGCGGGGTGACTGCCCGGCTCCCAGCACGCAGCCGGGATGGGGGAGCAGCCTGCAGCCCCCGCACCCGTTGCCATTGCCACGGGTGGGGGTCCCCGCAGCGAGGCCGGCCCCCAGGCCCCACCCGAGGGGCTGTGGGAGGAGGCGCAGGGCGAGCGCTTGGCGGGGGTCCCCCGAGGCGCTCCCTGCCCGGCTCCCGCCGACGGGTGGTCTCCCCTCGCGCCGGCACCCAGGGTCCCTCTGAGGAGAGCGAAGTCCCTGCGGCAGTCCCTGAAGGAGCACGGCTTGCTGGAGCAGTACCTGAAACTGCACCCCTACGACCCGGCCGCCAAGTACTTCCCCTCCCTCTTCTCCTCCGAGCCCCTGCAGAACTACATGGATGTGAGCATGGCGGGGCAGAGGGGCTGGCGCTGGCGGGGCAGCCCCCGGGGCCACTGGCCTTTGACCCGTCCCCCTAACCCCTTAGCTGTCCCCTTACCCACCCCATTAATCCCTTGCCCACCCCCTGTGACAGATGGAGTACTTCGGCGCCATCTCCATCGGTAGCCCAGCCCAGAAGTTCACCGTTATCTTTGACACGGGCTCCTCCAACCTGTGGGTGCCCTCGGTGTACTGCTCCAGCCCGGCCTGCAGTAGGTGCCTGGGTGCCCCGTGGGCAGCGGGGCGGGGGGTGGAGGCAGCAGAGGGCCTGGGCTTGGCCACCCCCCTGCCCGGCCTGGCTGCGGGAGCCCCTGGCGGGGCTGGGGGCTGACGATGGCTCTGCCCTGCCTGTCCCAAGGGACGTGGGGCGATGGGGAGGCACTGGGGGGTCATGCTTGGTCCCCGAGGACAGGACGGACCCTGGCAGTCTCCCTCCTCTACCCGCAGAAAACCACAAGCGCTTCAACCCAGAGCTGTCCTCCACCTTCGTCGGCACCAACGACAGCCTCTACATCGCCTACGGCACTGGCAGCATGACCGGCGTCCTGGGCTACGACACCGTCACCGTAAGGCGGGGTGCACCGTCCCCCCTGCCCCACGGGAGCAGGGATGCCAGGGCACCACCCGCCCACACCAAGCCCCTCTGCCCGTCTCCCCGACCAGGTCACGAACATCGAGGTGGTCAACCAGATCTTTGGGCTGGCTGAGACCGAGCCTGGCACCGTCTTCTACTACGCCCACTTCGATGGCATCCTGGGGCTGGCTTTCCCCAGCATCTCCTCCTCCGGAGCCACCCCTGTCTTTGACAACATGATGACAGAACACCTCGTGGCCAGGGACCTCTTCTCTGTCTACCTGAGCAAGTAAGCCCTGGCTGGAGCCGTCCGGCCCTTGCCGAGGGTTTCCTCCCATTTCCCTCCCACCGGGGCTGCCTCTGGTCCATTCCGCGATGGCATGATGTCCCGTGGCTCCTGGGGGACACGGCTCACCGGAGCTGGCATCGTCACCACCAGAGGAAGAGGGCTGCAAAGCCCCCCTCGGCGATGGCACTGCCAGCGGTGGGGTGGGGGTGGTGTGGGACCCCCACCTGATGGCTCCCCCCTCGCAGGAACGAGCAGAGAGGCAGCTTTGTCCTCTTTGGTGGCATCGACCCCTCCTACGTCACCAACGGCATCAGCTGGATCCCCCTCTCTGCTGAAACCTACTGGCAGATCACCATGGACAGGTAGCGCGGGTGCAGCTCGCAGGCGCAGTGGATGCCTTGGCCCCCAGGCCGTGTTTTGAGGGGTGCAGCCCCTCGTCCCGCACCTGGGAGGCTCACCCCGTACCCCTCTCCTAGTGTCTCCGTCTCTGGGGAGCCCGTTGCCTGCTCCGGCGGCTGCCAGGCCATCGTGGACACAGGCACCTCGCTGCTGGCCGTGCCCAGCCACGCTCTCAACACCCTCCTGGGCGCCATCGGCGTCGGCTCCAACGGCGAGGTGAGGCTCCGGGGGAGCGCGCAGGGCTTTGTGCGCCTCTGGGGCTCCGTGGGGTGCCCAGCAGGACCCCGGGGCTGCTCCACGCCGCACCGGTCCCCATCGCTCCCTGGGGCACGCGGTCCCTCTTGGGGTGGCCGCTGACGCCCGCCTGGCACCGTATCCCCCCCAGATCAGCTGCAACGCCATCAGCAGCCTGCCCAACATCGTCTTCAACATCAACGGCCAAGCCTTCCCCCTGTCGCCCAGCGCCTACGTGATACAGGTGAGCATCCCAGCGGGGAGGGGGCTGGGGGGGTTGGGGGTGTCCGGCAGCCGGTAACCACCATCTACCGTGCCCTTGGGTGCAGAACAGCGGATACTGCATGCTGGGCCTCCAAGGCATGAACGCCCCCACGGAGTCGGGCGAGCTCTGGATCCTGGGGGACGTCTTCATCCGCGAGTACTACGTGATCTTCGACAGGGCCAACAACCAGGTGGGGCTGTCACAGCTGCAGTGAGCGCACCTCCGTGCTGGGGACGGGGACAGGCAGCGCGCCCCACTGCCCTGGCGTCCCCAGCTTGGTGGCTGGCAGGGCTGACCCTGGCCCAGCGCTCCCGTCCCCTCCTGCCATGGCCACCGAGTACAATAAATCCGTGAAGCAGCAGCCCTGTGTCGTGTCTCTCTGGGAAGGGCCGTTTTGGCCGCCCCGGCGCTGCCACCGCGTCTGTGGGCATGGAGAGCGGTGGGTGGGCAGATGGGGCACCGCCGCGGGCGGCGGCCTCACCCTGCAGGCAGAGGCACCCCCTGCCCGCACCCTGGTGACGCCCTCGGCCCCGCGGCCGCGCCAACACCCCCAGCGCCTGTGCAGGCCTGGGGCGGGAGGTGCCCGCAGCCACTGAGAGCCCCAGGCGGGCCGGGGCAGAGCTGTGCCGTGAACGTGCACCTGGGCAAGCAGCGAGCCGGGGCGGCACAGAGAGGGGGCTGGTGCTGCCCCTCAGTCCTGCCTCCGTGGGGTGGTGAGGGGCTGGGGGACGCCGGCACCCTGAGGCAGCTGGGGACCGCGCAGGCTCTGCCCGAGAGAGAGGCAGCGCCCACACACCCGTGGGAGCGGGGCTGCTGTTGCCCTCTGTGTCTGCTTGGCACCCCCTCCCCAGCCACCCACCGCCCTGGGGGCCTGGTGGGCCAGGCCTGCTGGTCCTGCAGACCCCCTCCCCTTCTTCATCCTCCTCTTCTTCCCTCTCCTCCTACTCACGCCGCGCCAGGCACACGTGGCACCTGGGCTCTAGGGAGCCACGTGCCCGCCGGGGTCTCCCCGCTGGCCGGTGGCACAGCAGAGGGGTCCGCATTCAGCAGGCGGATGAAGGTGGGGGAGAGCCAACCTCACCGTCCCCTCCCTCATCCCCTCTGACACTGCCACGGGCACCCCACGGGCACCCCGCTCACCTGGCAGGTACAGCGGGTGCAGGGCTGTCCCCCTGGGGTGAAGGTCTGGCCGTTCGCCACCTTCCTACCCTGGTAGGTGCAATCTGCGGGGAGCGAGGCGGTGCTCGGCGCGTGGCGGGGGGCTACCTGAGCAGGGGGACACGGCCCCTGCCTCCTACACCCTGGCTGATCCCCTGGCTGCCTTCACCACACTGGGGATGCAGCAGAGAGGGGTTTTAAGCACTTTGCCGCTTGGTTTTGAGCTTCCTCAGGATTCCCCGCTCCCTTTGTGAGTCAAAGTGCAGATTTTTCCACAATCCAGCGTATCTTGTCCATTCCACTTCTCTACCAAGGCTGGAAACACCTAGGTCAGCCATCAGGCCGCTGGCCTGAGCCCGGCTCCTTTTTGTGCTACGCCCACTTCGATGGCATCCCGAGGCGTGACAGCGAGTTCAGCCTCCAGCCCCCAAAGCCCAACGCACTGACGTGCTCTGAGGGAAGAATTTAGCCTTTGAAGCGCGGCTGCCCTTCAGCTTCCCGTTTCCCAGATTTCTCTGCCTGTTACCAAAAGCAGAGCGGGACGAGCATCGCTGCAGAAGGATGCGTGGGAGGCAGCGCACCCCTACGCCACCCACCCGCAGCAGACCTGTTCTGCTCAGCGCACGTCCCACCTCCCACCTTTCCCACAAAGAGAGGAAAGCCCACCCTGGCATCCCCAGAACCCCCCCACCCCTGCCCGAGGAGAGGGGGCACTTACCGCCCTGCTCCCCCACCGCGCTGCCCCTGCCCGCACCCACTGGTTACCTCCCGCTCCCCACGGTGGGGCTGCGCCGAGGAGCCTCCCCACCCTCCAGCAGGGCCTTCCTCTCCGTCACAGCCTCTCTGATGTGGGAGCTGCACCGACACGCACGCGTGGCTACTGGCTTTGCAGAGCTCCGGCCGCCACCTCCCGCAGCCCACGCCGGCTCCCGGGGACCTCCTGCAGCATCGCCGGCCCCGGCGTGGAGCGCATCCCGAGCCCGGCAGCTCCTGAGCAGCCTCCTTGGAGGAAACCCCAGCTCTCAGTGCTTGCAGGGCAAAGGGGCGGGCAGGTGTGAGCTTTGGCAGCCCTCCAAACTGCCCCCCAAAAGCCCTGCCTTGAGGGTCCAGGCTGTCCAGGGGCACGGCCCCTGCCTTCCACCAGCACCGCTGTGCAAGGAAGCTTGCAAAGAGCGAAGGAAGAGCCAGGGAAAGCAGCAGGGCCCTGCTCTGAGCCTCCCTTATGTGCCCAGGGGATCTGCATCAGCTGACCCGAATATCTGCAGCAGCCTGGGCGAGTCACCCTGAGCCCCTGTTGCAGCCATCCCCGCGGAGCAGTGAAAGCCCCCGTGTGCGGCGGAGGAAGAGGCTTTGCCCAGCAGGAGCACCCCCTTCCCTGCGTGCGGGCACTCGCTGCGTTGGGGCAAAGGAATGCATCGAAAGAGCGCGTCGGAGCGGCCCAAGGGCAGCTGGCTACGGCAGCCTCCCCACCAAGGGATGCGCCCGCGGGCGCTCTGCTCCATAACCTTCTGCAAATAAACGTTCTCCACGTGCAGCGCAGCAAGGACGCGTTTTGCTGGGAACCAGCCTCTCTGCTGGGGCTGCTCCTTATCGGGGCTCGGATTCATCGGGTCGCGCTGCTGCCTTGCGCAGGGCCGGGCGAGCGGAGCTTGAGGTAGGTGCTGTTGTCCGAGGTCTGATTTGCTCCATAGGTTACAGCTACTTGCAGACACAGGGTGGCTCATGAGGCCGGTGGGGAACACGGTGGCCAGGCTCCACGCAGGGTTTTTCAGAGTGTGGCCTCCTGCCGGCTCCAGGCTTCCCATTTTTTGGGGGTCAGCCAAGGCCTTGTCCCTTCCAGACCCCCACCCCCAAACTGACTACACCACAGCTTCCCTCGTCACTCAGGGAGAATCAGAGCCTTCACCCCTTTTCTCCCAACGCCGTCCATCAGATCCTACCAGGTTCTTATTCATTTCATTCCTCCAGTGCAATTTGGCATCCTCAGTTCTTCGATTATTCAGAGCTGGGTGGAAAGTGGGAGGGAGGGAGACGAGCCAGCTTGATCCGTAGGGCGCCTGTGGGCCGGCTGCTCCCCAGCCCGCTGGCGCAGGGCCTGGCTTTGTTCTCCCCCAAGCGCAGGAGAAGGTGGCCGTGCCAGCAGCCACGTGTCACGCACGCGGTGCTGTGCCGGCGGCTGGGACGCCACGTCCAGCGCCGGGCACCTCTGACGCAGCCCGGCGGGGGCGACCTCGGGGCCACTCAACCGGCAGCAAACTGAGCTGGGGTTTCTCACAGCTGGTCCCAGTTCCACCTGCCGGCTGGTCCCAGTTCAACAGGCAGCCCTGGGAGAGATGGAGGCAGACGAAGCCCCAGCCTGAGAAAGACATGGGCCTGCTGGAGTGGGTCCAGAGCAGGCCACGAGGATGATGACGGAGCTGGAGCACCTCCCCACGAGGAGAGGCTGAGAGTGTTGGGGTTGTTTAGCCTGGAGAAAAGGCGGCTGCGGGGAGACCTCCCGTTCTCAAAGGGGGGCTACGGGAAAGGTGGGGAGGGGGTCTGTGCCCGGGAGTGCAGTGATAGGATGAGGGGTGATGGTTTTAAACTGGAAGAGGTTAGATTTAGCTTCGCTACAACAAAGAAATTCTTGGCTGTGAGAATGGCGAGGCGCTGGACCCCGTTGCCCAGAGGAGCTGTGGATGCCCCATCACTGGAATTGTTCAAGACCAGGTCGGATGGGGCTTGGAGCAGCCTGGTCTGATGGGAGGTGTCCGTGCCCATGGCAGAGGGTTGGACTAGGTGACGTTTAAGATCCCTTCCAACACAGACTATTCCCTGACCTATGATTCTAAGCTGGACTGCAGCAGCACAGCTGCCCCCGCCACGCTCTGTGCAGGCTGATGAAGGTGGGACTTGGCTGCCACCCACGGGTGGGCACCCCAAGGCAGCCCAGGGTGCTCAGGACAGGGGTGAGGGGCCACCGGGTATCCCCAGCCCACCCAAGGGTCATGCATCCTTGGAGAGCAGCTGCAGAAGGAGCACGAGGCTGCAACCCCCAGGCTCGGACCCTCCAGCGAGGGGCTTGCGGGGACCAGGGAACCCCGAAGGACCGGAGGTCCCGTGCCAGCCCCGCGTCTCCGTGCCAGCCCCACCCTGACAGACCCCTGCAGAGAGAAACTCTGCTCTTTGCAGCAGGACAAGGAGAGTCCGGAGCAGCCCCAGGAGCCTTTGTACCGCAGCTCCCTCGGGGCTGGGGAAAATGTCATTCCCTGCGGAGGCTGCCCCGGCCAGCTCGAACCAAATGGAAAATGAGTGCTCTTATCTAACGGCGCGTGAGTTACGCTGCGGTTTCTCCGCCGCGGCAGGTTGTTGGCTCGCCTAATGGCCGGGTAGTGAGACGGGGTGGGGGGAAACACCCAGAAATAGCCGCAGCCAGCCCCGTGTCCCCCTCACCAGGCTCCCCCGTCCCTCCCCCAGTGCCTCCCCCTCGGGACGCAGAGTAACCGGAGGGTGCTTGTCCCCCGGCCCCAGCCCGCCGCAAGCGTCCCTGCGCCCCGGCCGTGGCATTCGACCCCAGGGAAGGTGGAAAGTCCTCACCTTGCCGTTCTCCCCGTCTCCCCTCAGGTCATTGCGATAACCGCCCCTGGAGCCGTTTGCCTGTGTTATCGGGACGCTGGCCAAACAAGCGCGGCTGGGATATAAGGAGCCACGCCGGGGCCGGGGCCGCACTCGGTGCGTCTCTTCCCCTTGGTCGCCGTCTGCCAGCAGCCGCCATGAAGCTGCTCCTGCTCCTCAGCTTGGTGAGCCTGGCCCAATGCTTCGCCCTCAGGTGAGTGCCGGGGTTTTGGGGTGCCCACGCAGCACACGGCGGTGCTGAGGGCCCCCGCGCTGGGGGAGGCAGGCGGGGTGACTGCCCGGCTCCCAGCACGCAGCCGGGATGGGGGAGCAGCCTGCAGCCCCCGCACCCGTTGCCATTGCCACGGGTGGGGGTCCCCGCAGCGAGGCCGGCCCCCAGGCCCCACCCGAGGGGCTGTGGGAGGAGGCGCAGGGCGAGTGCTTGGCGGGGGTCCCCCGAGGCGCTCCCTGCCCGGCTCCCGCCGACGGGTGGTCTCCCCTCGCGCCGGCACCCAGGGTCCCTCTGAGGAGAGCGAAGTCCCTGCGGCAGTCCCTGAAGGAGCACGGCTTGCTGGAGCAGTACCTGAAACTGCACCCCTACGACCCGGCCGCCAAGTACTTCCCCTCCCTCTTCTCCTCCGAGCCCCTGCAGAACTACATGGATGTGAGCATGGCGGGGCAGAGGGGCTGGCGCTGGCGGGGCAGCCCCCGGGGCCACTGGCCTTTGACCCGTCCCCCTAACCCCTTAGCTGTCCCCTTACCCACCCCATTAATCCCTTGCCCACCCCCTGTGACAGATGGAGTACTTCGGCGCCATCTCCATCGGTAGCCCAGCCCAGAAGTTCACCGTTATCTTTGACACGGGCTCCTCCAACCTGTGGGTGCCCTCGGTGTACTGCTCCAGCCCGGCCTGCAGTAGGTGCCTGGGTGCCCCGTGGCCAGCGGGGCGGGGGGTGGAGGCAGCAGAGGGCCTGGGCTTGGCCACCCCCCTGCCCGGCCTGGCTGCGGGAGCCCCTGGCGGGGCTGGGGGCCGACGATGGCTCTGCCCTGCCTGTCCCAAGGGACGTGGGGTGATGGGGAGGCACTGGGGGGTCACGCTTGGTCCCCGAGGACAGGACGGACCCTGGCAGTCTCCCTCCTCTACCCGCAGAAAACCACAAGCGCTTCAACCCAGAGCTGTCCTCCACCTTCGTCGGCACCAACGACAGCCTCTACATCGCCTACGGCACTGGCAGCATGACCGGCGTCCTGGGCTACGACACCGTCACCGTAAGGCGGGGTGCACCGTCCCCCCTGCCCCACGGGAGCAGGGATGCCAGGGCACCACCCGCCCACACCAAGCCCCTCTGCCCGTCTCCCCGACCAGGTCACGAACATCGAGGTGGTCAACCAGATCTTTGGGCTGGCTGAGACCGAGCCTGGCACCGTCTTCTACTACGCCCACTTCGATGGCATCCTGGGGCTGGCTTTCCCCAGCATCGCCTCCTCCGGAGCCACCCCTGTCTTTGACAACATGATGACAGAACACCTCGTGGCCAGGGACCTCTTCTCTGTCTACCTGAGCAAGTAAGCCCTGGCTGGAGCCGTCCGGCCCTTGCCGAGGGTTTCCTCCCATTTCCCTCCCACCGGGGCTGCCTCTGGTCCATTCCGCGATGGCATGATGTCCCGTGGCTCCTGGGGGACACGGCTCCCCGGAGCTGGCATCGTCACCACCAGAGGAAGAGGGCTGCAAAGCCCCCCTCGGCGATGGCACTGCCAGCGGTGGGGTGGGGGTGGTGTGGGACCCCCACCTGATGGCTCCCCCCTTGCAGGAACGAGCAGAGAGGCAGCTTTGTCCTCTTTGGTGGCATCGACCCCTCCTACGTCACCAACGGCATCAGCTGGATCCCCCTCTCTGCTGAAACCTACTGGCAGATCACCATGGACAGGTAGCGCGGGTGCAGCTCGCAGGCGCAGTGGATGCCTTGGCCCCCAGGCTGTGTTTTGAGGGGTGCAGCCCCTCGTCCCGCACCTGGGAGGCTCACCCCGTACCCCTCTCCTAGTGTCTCCGTCGCTGGGGAGCCCGTTGCCTGCTCCGGCGGCTGCCAGGCCATCGTGGACACAGGCACCTCGCTGCTGGCCGTGCCCAGCCACGCTCTCAACACCCTCCTGGGCGCCATCGGCGTCGGCTCCAACGGCGAGGTGAGGCTCCGGGGGAGCGCGCAGGGCTTTGTGCGCCTCTGGGGCTCCGTGGGGTGCCCAGCAGGACCCTGGGGCTGCTCCACGCCGCACCGGTCCCCATCGCTCCCTGGGGCACGCGGTCCCTCTTGGGGTGGCCGCTGACGCCCGCCTGGCACCGTATCCCCCCCAGATCAGCTGCAACGCCATCAGCAGCCTGCCCAACATCGTCTTCAACATCAACGGCCAAGCCTTCCCCCTGTCGCCCAGCGCCTACGTGATACAGGTGAGCATCCCAGCGGGGAGGGGGCTGGGGGGGTTGGGGGTGTCCGGCAGCCGGTAACCACCATCTACCGTGCCCTTGGGTGCAGAACAGCGGATACTGCATGCTGGGCCTCCAAGGCATGAACGCCCCCACGGAGTCGGGCGAGCTCTGGATCCTGGGGGACGTCTTCATCCGCGAGTACTACGTGATCTTCGACAGGGCCAACAACCAGGTGGGGCTGTCACAGCTGCAGTGAGCGCACCTCCGTGCTGGGGACGGGGACAGGCAGCGCGCCCCACTGCCCTGGCGTCCCCAGCTTGGTGGCTGGCAGGGCTGACCCTGGCCCAGCGCTCCCGTCCCCTCCTGCCATGGCCACCGAGTACAATAAATCCGTGAAGCAGCACCCCTGTGTCGTGTCTCTCTGGGAAGGGCCGTTTTGGCCACCCCGGCGCTGCCACCGCGTCTGTGGGCATGGAGAGCGGTGGGTGGGCAGATGGGGCACCGCCGCGGGCGGCGGCCTCACCCTGCAGGCAGAGGCACCCCCTGCCCGCACCCTGGTGATGCCCTCGGCCCCGCGGCTGCGCCAACACCCCCAGCGCCTGTGCAGGCCTGGGGCGGGAGGTGCCCGCAGCCACTGAGAGCCCCAGGCGGGCCGGGGCAGAGCTGTGCCGTGAACGTGCACCTGGGCAAGCAGCGAGCCGGGGCGGCACAGAGGGGGGGCTGGTGCTGCCCCTCAGTCCTGCCTCCGTGGGGTGGTGAGGGGCTGGGGGACGCCGGCACCCTGAGGCAGCTGGGGACCGCGCAGGCTCTGCCCGAGAGAGAGGCAGCGCCCACACACCCGTGGGAGCGGGGCTGCCGTTGCCCTCTGTGTCTGCTTGGCACCCCCTCCCCAGCCACCCACCACCCTGGGGGCCTGGTGGGCCAGGCCTGCTGGTCCTGCAGACCCCCTCCCCTTCTTCATCCTCCTCTTCTTCCCCCTCCTTGTACTCATGCTGCGCCAGGCACACGTGGCACCTGGGCTCTAGGGAGCCACGTGCCCGCCGGGGTCTCCCCGCTGGCCGGTGGCACAGCAGAGGGGTCCGCATTCAGCAGGCGGATGAAGGTGGGGGAGAGCCAACCTCACCGTCCCCTCCCTCATCCCCTCTGACACTGCCACGGGCACCCCACGGGCACCCCGCTCACCTGGCAGGTACAGCGGGTGCAGGGCTGTCCCCCTGGGGTGAAGGTCTGGCCGTTCGCCACCTTCCTACCCTGGTAGGTGCAATCTGCGGGGAGCGAGGCGGTGCTCGGCGCATGGCGGGGGGCTACCTGAGCAGGGGGACACGGCCCCTGCCTCCTACACCCTGGCTCCTCCCCTGGCTGCCTTCACCACACTGGGGATGCAGCAGAGATGGGTTTTAAGCACTTTGCCGCTTGGTTTTGAGCTTCCTCAGGATTCCCCGCTCCCTTTGTGCGTCAAAGTGCAGATTTTTCCACAATCCAGCGTATCTTGTCCCTTCCACTTCTCTACCAAGGCTGGAAACACCTAGGTCAGCCATCAGGCCGCTGGCCTGAGCCCGGCTCCTTTTTGTGCTACGCCCACTTCGATGGCATCCCGAGGCGTGACAGCGAGTTCAGCCTCCAGCCCCCAAAGCCCAACGCACTGACGTGCTCTGAGGGAAGAATTTAGCCTTTGAAGCGCGGCTGCCCTTCAGCTTCCCGTTTCCCAGATTTCTCTGCCTGTTACCAAAAGCAGTGCGGGACGAGCATCGCTGCAGAAGGATGCGTGGGAGGCAGCGCAGCCCTACGCCACCCACCCGCAGCAGACCTGTTCTGCTCAGCGCACGTCCCACCTCCCACCTTTCCCACAGAGAGAGGAAAGCCCACCCTGGCATCCCCAGGACCCCCACCCCTGCCCGAGGAGAGGGGGCACTTACCGCCCTGCTCCCCCACCGCGCTGCCCCTGCCCGCACCCACTGGTTACCTCCCGCTCCCCGCGGTGGGGCTGCGCCGAGGAGCCTCCCCACCCTCCAGCAGGGCCTTCCTCTCCGTCACAGCCTCTCTGATGTGGGAGCTGCACCGACACGCACGCGTGGCTACTGGCTTTGCAGAGCTCCGGCCGCCACCTCCCGCAGCCCACGCCGGCTCCCGGGGACCTCCTGCAGCATCGCCGGCCCCGGCGTGGAGCGCATCCCGAGCCCGGCAGCTCCTGAGCAGCCTCCTTGGAGGAAAGCCCAGCTCTCAGTGCTTGCAGGGCAAAGGGGCGGGCAGGTGTGAGCTTCGGCAGCCCTCCAAACTGCCCCCCAAAAGCCCTGCCTTGAGGGTCCAGGCTGTCCAGGGGCACGGCCCCTGCCTTCCACCAGCACCGCTGTGCAAGGAAGCTTGCAAAGAGCGAAGGAAGAGCCAGGGAAAGCAGCAGGGCCCTGCTCTGAGCCTCCCTTATGTGCCCAGGGGATCTGCATCAGCTGACCCGAATATCTGCAGCAGCCTGGGCGAGTCACCCTGAGCCCCTGTTGCAGCCATCCCCGCGGAGCAGTGAAAGCCCCCGTGTGCGGCGGAGGAAGAGGCTTTGCCCAGCAGGAGCACCCCCTTCCCTGCGTGCGGGCACTCGCTGCGTTGGGGCAAAGGAATGCATCGAAAGAGCCCGTCGGAGCGGCCCAAGGGCAGCTGGCTACGGCAGCCTCCCCACCAAGGGATGCGCCCGCGGGCACTCTGCTCCATAACCTTCTGCAAATAAACGTTCTCCACGTGCAGCGCAGCAAGGACGCGTTTTGCTGGGAACCAGCCTCTCTGCTGGGGCTGCTCCTTATCGGGGCTCGGATTCATCGGGTCGCGCTGCTGCCTTGCGCAGGGCCGGGCGAGCGGAGCTTGAGGTAGGTGCTGTTGTCCGAGGTCTGATTTGCTCCATAGGTTACAGCTACTTGCAGACACAGGGTGGCTCATGAGGCCGGTGGGGAACACGGTGGCCAGGCTCCACGCAGGGTTTTTCAGAGTGTGGCCTCCTGCCGGCTCCAGGCTTCCCATTTTTTGGGGGTCAGCCAAGGCCTTGTCCCTTCCAGACCCCCACCCCCAAACTGACTACACCACAGCTTCCCTCGTCACTCAGGGAGAATCAGAGCCTTCACCCCTTTTCTCCCAACGCCGTCCATCAGATCCTACCAGGTTCTTATTCATTTCATTCCTCCAGTGCAATTTGGCATCCTCAGTTCTTCGATTATTCAGAGCTGGGTGGAAAGTGGGAGGGAGGGAGACGAGCCAGCTTGATCCGTAGGGCGCCTGTGGGCCGGCTGCTCCCCAGCCCGCTGGCGCAGGGCCTGGCTTTGTTCTCCCCCAAGCGCAGGAGAAGGTGGCCGTGCCAGCAGCCACGTGTCACGCACGCGGTGCTGTGCCGGCGGCTGGGACGCCACGTCCAGCGCCGGGCACCTCTGACGCAGCCCGGCGCGGGCGACCTCGGGGCCACTCAACCGGCAGCAAACTGAGCTGGGGTTTCTCACAGCTGGTCCCAGTTCCACCTGCCGGCTGGTCCCAGTTCAACAGGCAGCCCTGGGAGAGATGGAGGCAGACGAAGCCCCAGCCTGAGAAAGACATGGGCCTGCTGGAGTGGGTCCAGAGCAGGCCACGAGGATGATGACGGGGCTGGAGCACCTCCCCACGAGGAGAGGCTGAGAGTGTTGGGGTTGTTTAGCCTGGAGAAAAGGCGGCTGCGGGGAGACCTCCCGTTCTCAAAGGGGGGCTACGGGAAAGGTGGGGAGGGGGTCTGTGCCCGGGAGTGCAGTGATAGGATGAGGGGTGATGGTTTTAAACTGGAAGAGGTTAGATTTAGCTTCGCTACAACAAAGAAATTCTTGGCTGTGAGAATGGCGAGGCGCTGGACCCCGTTGCCCAGAGGAGCTGTGGATGCCCCATCACTGGAATTGTTCAAGACCAGGTCGGATGGGGCTTGGAGCAGCCTGGTCTGATGGGAGGTGTCCGTGCCCATGGCAGAGGGTTGGACTAGGTGACGTTTAAGATCCCTTCCAACACAGACTATTCCCTGACCTATGATTCTAAGCTGGACTGCAGCAGCACAGCTGCCCCCGCCACGCTCTGTGCAGGCTGATGAAGGTGGGACTTGGCTGCCGCCCACGGGTGGGCACCCCAAGGCAGCCCAGGGTGCTCAGGACAGGGGTGAGGGGCCACCAGGTATCCCCAGCCCACCCAAGGGTCATGCATCCTTGGAGAGCAGCTGCAGAAGGAGCACGAGGCTGCAACCCCCAGGCTCGGACCCTCCAGCGAGGGGCTTGCGGGGACCAGGGAACCCCAAAGGACCGGAGGTCCCGTGCCAGCCCCGCGTCTCCGTGCCAGCCCCACCCTGACAGATCCCTGCAGAGAGAAACTCTGCTCTTTGCAGCAGGACAAGGAGAGTCCGGAGCAGCCCCAGGAGCCTTCGTACCGCAGCTCCCTCGGGGCTGGGGAAAATGTCATTCCCTGCGGAGGCTGCCCCGGCCAGCTCGAACCAAATGGAAAATGAGTGCTCTTATCTAACGGCGCGTGAGTTACGCTGCGGTTTCTCCGCCGCGGCAGGTTGTTGGCTCGCCTAATGGCCGGGTAGTGAGACGGGGTGGGGGGAAACACCCAGAAATAGCCGCAGCCAGCCCCGTGTCCCCCTCACCAGGCTCCCCCGTCCCTCCCCCAGTGCCTCCCCCTCGGGACGCAGAGTAACCGGAGGGTGCTTGTCCCCCGGCCCCAGCCTGCCGCAAGCGTCCCTGCGCCCCGGCCGTGGCATTCGACCCCAGGGAAGGTGGAAAGTCCTCACCTTGCCGTTCTCCCCGTCTCCCCTCAGGTCATTGCGATAACCGCCCCTGGAGCCGTTTGCCTGTGTTATCGGGACGCTGGCCAAACAAGCGCGGCTGGGATATAAGGAGCCACGCCGGGGCCAGGGCCGCACTCGGTGCGTCTCTTCCCCTTGGTCGCCGTCTGCCAGCAGCCGCCATGAAGCTGCTCCTGCTCCTCGGCTTGGTGAGCCTGGCCCAATGCTTCGCCCTCAGGTGAGTGCCGGGGTTTTGGGGTGCCCACGCAGCACACGGCGGTGCTGAGGGCCCCCGCGCTGGGGGAGGCAGGCGGGGTGACTGCCCGGCTCCCAGCACGCAGCCGGGATGGGGGAGCAGCCTGCAGCCCCCGCACCCGTTGCCATTGCCACGGGTGGGGGTCCCCGCAGCGAGGCCGGCCCCCAGGCCCCACCCGAGGGGCTGTGGGAGGAGGCGCAGGGCGAGCGCTTGGCGGGGGTCCCCCGAGGCGCTCCCTGCCCGGCTCCCGCCGACGGGTGGTCTCCCCTCGCGCCGGCACCCAGGGTCCCTCTGAGGAGAGCGAAGTCCCTGCGGCAGTCCCTGAAGGAGCACGGCTTGCTGGAGCAGTACCTGAAACTGCACCCCTACGACCCGGCCGCCAAGTACTTCCCCTCCCTCTTCTCCTCCGAGCCCCTGCAGAACTACATGGATGTGAGCATGGCGGGGCAGAGGGGCTGGCGCTGGCGGGGCAGCCCCCGGGGCCACTGGCCTTTGACCCGTCCCCCTAACCCCTTAGCTGTCCCCTTACCCACCCCATTAATCCCTTGCCCACCCCCTGTGACAGATGGAGTACTTCGGCGCCATCTCCATCGGTAGCCCAGCCCAGAAGTTCACCGTTATCTTTGACACGGGCTCCTCCAACCTGTGGGTGCCCTCGGTGTACTGCTCCAGCCCGGCCTGCAGTAGGTGCCTGGGTGCCCCGTGGCCAGCGGGGCGGGGGGTGGAGGCAGCAGAGGGCCTGGGCTTGGCCACCCCCCTGCCCGGCCTGGCTGCGGGAGCCCCTGGCGGGGCTGGGGGCCGACGATGGCTCTGCCCTGCCTGTCCCAAGGGACGTGGGGCGATGGGGAGGCACTGGGGGGTCATGCTTGGTCCCCGAGGACAGGACGGACCCTGGCAGTCTCCCTCCTCTACCCGCAGAAAACCACAAGCGCTTCAACCCAGAGCTGTCCTCCACCTTCGTCGGCACCAACGACAGCCTCTACATCGCCTACGGCACTGGCAGCATGACCGGCGTCCTGGGCTACGACACCGTCACCGTAAGGCGGGGTGCACCGTCCCCCCTGCCCCACGGGAGCAGGGATGCCAGGGCACCACCCGCCCACACCAAGCCCCTCTGCCCGTCTCCCCGACCAGGTCACGAACATCGAGGTGGTCAACCAGATCTTTGGGCTGGCTGAGACCGAGCCTGGCACCGTCTTCTACTACGCCCCCTTCGATGGCATCCTGGGGCTGGCTTTCCCCAGCATCGCCTCCTCCGGAGCCACCCCTGTCTTTGACAACATGATGACAGAACACCTCGTGGCCAGGGACCTCTTCTCTGTCTACCTGAGCAAGTAAGCCCTGGCTGGAGCCGTCCGGCCCTTGCCGAGGGTTTCCTCCCATTTCCCTCCCACCGGGGCTGCCTCTGGTCCATTCCGCGATGGCATGATGTCCCGTGGCTCCTGGGGGACACGGCTCACCGGAGCTGGCATCGTCACCACCAGAGGAAGAGGGCTGCAAAGCCCCCCTCGGCGATGGCACTGCCAGCGGTGGGGTGGGGGTGGTGTGGGACCCCCACCTGATGGCTCCCCCCTCGCAGGAACGAGCAGAGAGGCAGCTTTGTCCTCTTTGGTGGCATCGACCCCTCCTACGTCACCAACGGCATCAGCTGGATCCCCCTCTCTGCTGAAACCTACTGGCAGATCACCATGGACAGGTAGCGCGGGTGCAGCTCGCAGGCGCAGTGGATGCCTTGGCCCCCAGGCCGTGTTTTGAGGGGTGCAGCCCCTCGTCCCGCACCTGGGAGGCTCACCCCGTACCCCTCTCCTAGTGTCTCCGTCTCTGGGGAGCCCGTTGCCTGCTCCGGCGGCTGCCAGGCCATCGTGGACACAGGCACCTCGCTGCTGGCCGTGCCCAGCCACGCTCTCAACACCCTCCTGGGCGCCATCGGCGTCGGCTCCAACGGCGAGGTGAGGCTCCAGGGGAGCGCGCAGGGCTTTGTGTGCCTCTGGGGCTCCGTGGGGTGCCCAGCAGGACCCCGGGGCTGCTCCACGCCGCACCGGTCCCCATCGCTCCCTGGGGCACGCGGTCCCTCTTGGGGTGGCCGCTGACGCCCGCCTGGCACCGTATCCCCCCCAGATCAGCTGCAACGCCATCAGCAGCCTGCCCAACATCGTCTTCAACATCAACGGCCAAGCCTTCCCCCTGTCGCCCAGCGCCTACGTGATACAGGTGAGCATCCCAGCGGGGAGGGGGCTGGGGGGGTTGGGGGTGTCCGGCAGCCGGTAACCACCATCTACCGTGCCCTTGGGTGCAGAACAGCGGATACTGCATGCTGGGCCTCCAAGGCATGAACGCCCCCACGGAGTCGGGCGAGCTCTGGATCCTGGGGGACGTCTTCATCCGCGAGTACTACGTGATCTTCGACAGGGCCAACAACCAGGTGGGGCTGTCACAGCTGCAGTGAGCGCACCTCCGTGCTGGGGACGGGGACAGGCAGCGCGCCCCACTGCCCTGGCGTCCCCAGCTTGGTGGCTGGCAGGGCTGACCCTGGCCCAGCACTCCCGTCCCCTCCTGCCATGGCCACCGAGTACAATAAATCCGTGAAGCAGCAGCCCTGTGTCGTGTCTCTCTGGGAAGGGCCGTTTTGGCCGCCCCGGCGCTGCCACCGCGTCTGTGGGCATGGAGAGCGGTGGGTGGGCAGATGGGGCACCGCCGCGGGCGGCGGCCTCACCCTGCAGGCAGAGGCACCCCCTGCCCGCACCCTGGTGACGCCGTCGGCCCCGCGGCCGCGCCAACACCCCCAGCGCCTGTGCAGGCCTGGGGCGGGAGGTGCCCGCAGCCACTGAGAGCCCCAGGCGGGCCGGGGCAGAGCTGTGCCGTGAACGTGCACCTGGGCAAGCAGCGAGCCGGGGCGGCACAGAGGGGGGGCTGGTGCTGCCCCTCAGTCCTGCCTCCGTGGGGTGGTGAGGGGCTGGGGGACGCCGGCACCCTGAGGCAGCCGGGGACCGCGCAGGCTCTGCCCGAGAGAGAGGCAGCGCCCACACACCCGTGGGAGCGGGGCTGCTGTTGCCCTCTGTGTCTGCTTGGCACCCCCTCCCCAGCCACCCACCGCCCTGGGGGCCTGGTGGGCCAGGCCTGCTGGTCCTGCAGACCCCTTCCACTCCTTCATCATCCTACTCCTCCTCCTTTTCCCCCTCCTCCTACTCACGCCGTGCCAGGCACACGTGGCACCTGGGCTCTAGGGAGCCACGTGCCCGCCGGGGTCTCCCCGCTGGCCGGTGGCACAGCAGAGGGGTCCGCATTCAGCAGGCGGATGAAGGTGGGGGAGAGCCAACCTCACCATCCCCTCCCTCATCCCCTCTGACACTGCCACGGGCACCCCACGGGCACCCCGCTCACCTGGCAGGTGCAGCGGGTGCAGGGCTGTCCCCCTGGGGTGAAGGTCTGGCCGTTCGCCACCTTCCTACCCTGGTAGGTGCAATCTGCGGGGAGCGAGGCGGTGCTCGGCGCGTGGCGGGGGGCTACCTGAGCAGGGGGACACGGCCCCTGCCTCCTACACCCTGGCTCCTCCCCTGGCTGCCTTCACCACACTGGGGATGCAGCAGAGATGGGTTTTAAGCACTTTGCCGCTTGGTTTTGAGCTTCCTCAGGATTCCCCGCTCCCTTTGTGAGTCAAAGTGCAGATCTTTCCACAATCCAGCGTATCTTGTCCCTTCCACTTCTCTACCAAGGCTGGAAACACCTAGGTCAGCCATCAGGCCGCTGGCCTGAGCCCGGCTCCTTTTTGTGCTACGCCCACTTCGATGGCATCCCGAGGCGTGACAGCGAGTTCAGCCTCCAGCCCCCAAAGCCCAACGCACTGACGTGCTCTGAGGGAAGAATTTAGCCTTTGAAGCGCGGCTGCCCTTCAGCTTCCCGTTTCCCAGATTTCTCTGCCTCTTACCAAAAGCAGTGCGGGACGAGCATCGCTGCAGAAGGATGCGTGGGAGGCAGCGCAGCCCTACGCCACCCACCCGCAGCAGACCTGTTCTGCTCAGCGCACGTCCCACCTCCCACCTTTCCCACAAAGAGAGGAAAGCCCACCCTGGCATCCCCAGAACCCCCCCACCCCTGCCCGAGGAGAGGGGGCACTTACCGCCCTGCTCCCCCACCGCGCTGCCCCTGCCCGCACCCACTGGTTACCTCCCGCTCCCCGCGGTGGGGCTGCACCGAGGAGCCTCCCCACCCTCCAGCAGGGCCTTCCTCTCCGTCACAGCCTCTCTGATGTGGGAGCTGCACCGACACGCACGCGTGGCTACTGGCTTTGCAGAGCTCCGGCCGCCACCTCCCGCAGCCCACGCCGGCTCCCGGGGACCTCCTGCAGCATCGCCGGCCCCGGCGTGGAGCGCATCCCGAGCCCGGCAGCTCCTGAGCAGCCTCCTTGGAGGAAAGCCCAGCTCTCAGTGCTTGCAGGGCAAAGGGGCGGGCAGGTGTGAGCTTTGGCAGCCCTCCAAACTGCCCCCCAAAAGCCCTGCCTTGAGGGTCCAGGCTGTCCAGGGGCACGGCCCCTGCCTTCCACCAGCACCGCTGTGCAAGGAAGCTTGCAAAGAGCGAAGGAAGAGCCAGGGAAAGCAGCAGGGCCCTGCTCTGAGCCTCCCTTATGTGCCCAGGGGATCTGCATCAGCTGACCCGAATATCTGCAGCAGCCTGGGCGAGTCACCCTGAGCCCCTGTTGCAGCCATCCCCGCGGAGCAGTGAAAGCCCCCGTGTGCGGCGGAGGAAGAGGCTTTGCCCAGCAGGAGCACCCCCTTCCCTGCGTGCGGGCACTCGCTGCGTTGGGGCAAAGGAATGCATCGAAAGAGCCCGTCGGAGCGGCCCAAGGGCAGCTGGCTACGGCAGCCTCCCCACCAAGGGATGCGCCCGCGGGCACTCTGCTCCATAACCTTCTGCAAATAAACGTTCTCCACGTGCAGCGCAGCAAGGACGCGTTTTGCTGGGAACCAGCCTCTCTGCTGGGGCTGCTCCTTATCGGGGCTCGGATTCATCGGGTCGCGCTGCTGCCTTGCGCAGGGCCGGGCGAGCGGAGCTTGAGGTAGGTGCTGTTGTCCGAGGTCTGATTTGCTCCATAGGTTACAGCTACTTGCAGACACAGGGTGGCTCATGAGGCCGGTGGGGAACACGGTGGCCAGGCTCCACGCAGGGTTTTTCAGAGTGTGGCCTCCTGCCGGCTCCAGGCTTCCCATTTTTTGGGGGTCAGCCAAGGCCTTGTCCCTTCCAGACCCCCACCCCCAAACTGACTACACCACAGCTTCCCTCGTCACTCAGGGAGAATCAGAGCCTTCACCCCTTTTCTCCCAACGCCGTCCATCAGATCCTACCAGGTTCTTATTCATTTCATTCCTCCAGTGCAATTTGGCATCCTCAGTTCTTCGATTATTCAGAGCTGGGTGGAAAGTGGGAGGGAGGGAGACGAGCCAGCTTGATCCGTAGGGCGCCTGTGGGCCGGCTGCTCCCCAGCCCGCTGGCGCAGGGCCTGGCTTTGTTCTCCCCCAAGCGCAGGAGAAGGTGGCCGTGCCAGCAGCCACGTGTCACGCACGCGGTGCTGTGCCGGCGGCTGGGACGCCACGTCCAGCGCCGGGCACCTCTGACGCAGCCCGGCGGGGGCGACCTCGGGGCCACTCAACCGGCAGCAAACTGAGCTGGGGTTTCTCACAGCTGGTCCCAGTTCCACCTGCCGGCTGGTCCCAGTTCAACAGGCAGCCCTGGGAGAGATGGAGGCAGACGAAGCCCCAGCCTGAGAAAGACATGGGCCTGCTGGAGTGGGTCCAGAGCAGGCCACGAGGATGATGACGGGGCTGGAGCACCTCCCCACGAGGAGAGGCTGAGAGTGTTGGGGTTGTTTAGCCTGGAGAAAAGGCGGCTGCGGGGAGACCTCCCGTTCTCAAAGGGGGGCTACGGGAAAGGTGGGGAGGGGGTCTGTGTCCGGGAGTGCAGTGATAGGATGAGGGGTGATGGTTTTAAACTGGAAGAGGTTAGATTTAGCTTCGCTACAACAAAGAAATTCTTGGCTGTGAGAATGGCGAGGCGCTGGACCCCGTTGCCCAGAGGAGCTGTGGATGCCCCATCACTGGAATTGTTCAAGACCAGGTCGGATGGGGCTTGGAGCAGCCTGGTCTGATGGGAGGTGTCCGTGCCCATGGCAGAGGGTTGGACTAGGTGACGTTTAAGATCCCTTCCAACACAGACTATTCCCTGACCTATGATTCTAAGCTGGACTGCAGCAGCACAGCTGCCCCCGCCACGCTCTGTGCAGGCTGATGAAGGTGGGACTTGGCTGCCGCCCATGGGTGGGCACCCCAAGGCAGCCCAGGGTGCTCAGGACAGGGGTGAGGGGCCACCGGGTATCCCCAGCCCACCCAAGGGTCATGCATCCTTGGAGAGCACCTGCAGAAGGAGCACGAGGCTGCAACCCCCAGGCTCGGACCCTCCAGCGAGGGGCTTGCGGGGACCAGGGAACCCCGAAGGACCGGAGGTCCCGTGCCAGCCCCGCGTCTCCGTGCCAGCCCCACCCTGACAGACCCCTGCAGAGAGAAACTCTGCTCTTTGCAGCAGGACAAGGAGAGTCCAGAGCAGCCCCAAGAGCCTTCGTACCGCAGCTCCCTCGGGGCTGGGGAAAATGTCATTCCCTGCGGAGGCTGCCCCGGCCAGCTCGAACCAAATGGAAAATGAGTGCTCTTATCTAACGGCGCGTGAGTTACGCTGCGGTTTCTCCGCCGCGGCAGGTTGTTGGCTCGCCTAATGGCCGGGTAGTGAGACGGGGTGGGGGGAAACACCCAGAAATAGCCGCAGCCAGCCCCGTGTCCCCCTCACCAGGCTCCCCCGTCCCTCCCCCAGTGCCTCCCCCTCGGGACGCAGAGTAACCGGAGGGTGCTTGTCCCCCGGCCCCAGCCCGCCGCAAGCGTCCCTGCGCCCCGGCCGTGGCATTCGACCCCAGGGAAGGTGGAAAGTCCTCACCTTGCCGTTCTCCCCGTCTCCCCTCAGGTCATTGCGATAACCGCCCCTGGAGCCGTTTGCCTGTGTTATCGGGACGCTGGCCAAACAAGCGCGGCTGGGATATAAGGAGCCACGCCGGGGCCGGGGCCGCACTCGGTGCGTCTCTTCCCCTTGGTCGCCGTCTGCCAGCAGCCGCCATGAAGCTGCTCCTGCTCCTCGGCTTGGTGAGCCTGGCCCAATGCTTCGCCCTCAGGTGAGTGCCGGGGTTTTGGGATGCCCACGCAGCACACGGCAGTGCTGAGGGCCCCCGCGCTGGGGGAGGCAGGCGGGGTGACTGCCCGGCTCCCAGCACGCAGCCGGGATGGGGGAGCAGCCTGCAGCCCCCACACCCGTTGCCATTGCCACGGGTGGGGGTCCCCGCAGCGAGGCCGGCCCCCAGGCCCCACCCGAGGGGCTGTGGGAGGAGGCGCAGGGCGAGCGCTTGGCGGGGGTCCCCCGAGGCGCTCCCTGCCCGGCTCCCGCCGACGGGTGGTCTCCCCTCGCGCCGGCACCCAGGGTCCCTCTGAGGAGAGCGAAGTCCCTGCGGCAGTCCCTGAAGGAGCACGGCTTGCTGGAGCAGTACCTGAAACTGCACCCCTACGACCCGGCCGCCAAGTACTTCCCCTCCCTCTTCTCCTCCGAGCCCCTGCAGAACTACATGGATGTGAGCATGGCGGGGCAGAGGGGCTGGCGCTGGCGGGGCAGCCCCCGGGGCCACTGGCCTTTGACCCGTCCCCCTAACCCCTTAGCTGTCCCCTTACCCACCCCATTAATCCCTTGCCCACCCCCTGTGACAGATGGAGTACTTCGGCGCCATCTCCATCGGTAGCCCAGCCCAGAAGTTCACCGTTATCTTTGACACGGGCTCCTCCAACCTGTGGGTGCCCTCGGTGTACTGCTCCAGCCCGGCCTGCAGTAGGTGCCTGGGTGCCCCGTGGCCAGCGGGGCGGGGGGTGGAGGCAGCAGAGGGCCTGGGCTTGGCCACCCCCCTGCCCGGCCTGGCTGTGGGAGCCCCTGGCGGGGCTGGGGGCCGACGATGGCTCTGCCCTGCCTGTCCCAAGGGACGTGGGGCGATGGGGAGGCACTGGGGGGTCATGCTTGGTCCCCGAGGACAGGACGGACCCTGGCAGTCTCCCTCCTCTACCCGCAGAAAACCACAAGCGCTTCAACCCAGAGCTGTCCTCCACCTTCGTCGGCACCAACGACAGCCTCTACATCGCCTACGGCACTGGCAGCATGACCGGCGTCCTGGGCTACGACACCGTCACCGTAAGGCGGGGTGCACCGTCCCCCCTGCCCCACGGGAGCAGGGATGCCAGGGCACCACCCGCCCACACCAAGCCCCTCTGCCCGTCTCCCCGACCAGGTCACGAACATCGAGGTGGTCAACCAGATCTTTGGGCTGGCTGAGACCGAGCCTGGCACCGTCTTCTACTACGCCCCCTTCGATGGCATCCTGGGGCTGGCTTTCCCCAGCATCGCCTCCTCCGGAGCCACCCCTGTCTTTGACAACATGATGACAGAACACCTCGTGGCCAGGGACCTCTTCTCTGTCTACCTGAGCAAGTAAGCCCTGGCTGGAGCCGTCCGGCCCTTGCCGAGGGTTTCCTCCCATTTCCCTCCCACCGGGGCTGCCTCTGGTCCATTCCGCGATGGCATGATGTCCCGTGGCTCCTGGGGGACACGGCTCACCGGAGCTGGCATCGTCACCACCAGAGGAAGAGGGCTGCAAAGCCCCCCTCGGCGATGGCACTGCCAGCGGTGGGGTGGGGGTGGTGTGGGACCCCCACCTGATGGCTCCCCCCTCGCAGGAACGAGCAGAGAGGCAGCTTTGTCCTCTTTGGTGGCATCGACCCCTCCTACGTCACCAACGGCATCAGCTGGATCCCCCTCTCTGCTGAAACCTACTGGCAGATCACCATGGACAGGTAGCGCGGGTGCAGCTCGCAGGCGCAGTGGATGCCTTGGCCCCCAGGCCGTGTTTTGAGGGGTGCAGCCCCTCGTCCCGCACCTGGGAGGCTCACCCCGTACCCCTCTCCTAGTGTCTCCGTCTCTGGGGAGCCCGTTGCCTGCTCCGGCGGCTGCCAGGCCATCGTGGACACAGGCACCTCGCTGCTGGCCGTGCCCAGCCACGCTCTCAACACCCTCCTGGGCGCCATCGGCGTCGGCTCCAACGGCGAGGTGAGGCTCCGGGGGAGCGCGCAGGGCTTTGTGCGCCTCTGGGGCTCCGTGGGGTGCCCAGCAGGACCCCGGGGCTGCTCCACGCTGCACCGGTCCCCATCGCTCCCTGGGGCACGCGGTCCCTCTTGGGGTGGCCGCTGACGCCTGCCTGGCACCGTATCCCCCCCAGATCAGCTGCAACGCCATCAGCAGCCTGCCCGACATCGTCTTCAACATCAACGGCCAAGCCTTCCCCCTGTCGCCCAGCGCCTACGTGATACAGGTGAGCATCCCAGCGGGGAGGGGGCTGGGGGGGTTGGGGGTGTCCGGCAGCCGGTAACCACCATCTACCGTGCCCTTGGGTGCAGAACAGCGGATACTGCATGCTGGGCCTCCAAGGCATGAACGTCCCCACGGAGTCGGGCGAGCTCTGGATCCTGGGGGACGTCTTCATCCGCGAGTACTACGTGATCTTCGACAGGGCCAACAACCAGGTGGGGCTGTCACAGCTGCAGTGAGCGCACCTCCGTGCTGGGGACGGGGACAGGCAGCGTGCCCCACTGCCCTGGCGTCCCCAGCTTGGTGGCTGGCAGGGCTGACCCTGGCCCAGCGCTCCCGTCCCCTCCTGCCATGGCCACCGAGTACAATAAATCCGTGAAGCAGCACCCCTGTGTCGTGTCTCTCTGGGAAGGGCCGTTTTGGCTGCCCCGGCGCTGCCACCGCGTCTGTGGGCATGGAGAGCGGTGGGTGGGCAGATGGGGCACCGCCGCGGGCGGCGGCCTCACCCTGCAGGCAGAGGCACCCCCTGCCCACACCCTGGTGACGCCCTCGGCCCCGCGGCCGCGCCAACACCCCCAGCGCCTTTTCACCACCTCCTTGGGTAGCTCCGTATGCTGGGAGCCCGTTCGCAGGGGCAGCACCATCCTCAGCATCTTGCTATGGTTTCCCAGGCCTGCGCACTTTGCTCGGGTTTAGGTTCTGGAAAATTGCAACCTGGAGCACTCAAAATCTCCTGCCAGACCCCCAAAACCCCTCTCCCCCAGCTCAGCTCCGCTCCCTCAGGGTCGGCATGCAGAGTGCCCGGCTGGCTGGCCGCAATGAAGTCCACAGCCATGCTCGTGTCACTGGGGCAGGGCGCATCCCTCCCATCCCCAAACCCCGCTCTGGGGGGGATGAACCCCTCCGGCAGTGCCGTCTTCATCCCAGGGGAGCCACTCACCCCAAAGCTCCCCCGAGTGAAAGCCCCATGGCTGGGTTCAGCCTGCCGGTGGGTGCAAGCAGGAGCAGGGGGACGGGGCATAAATACCAGGGTGACTTTATTGGTGGCAGGGAGGGCAGTTCGCCCCCTCCCCACGCCAGGAGCAGGGGCAGCGCCCACCCCAGGGGTGCGTGCTGTGGTTGGGGGCTGGCACGGGGCACCCCAGCGCAGCCAAGAGTATCTCCCAGCCCTGCATCCTGCACCCAGAGAGCCGGGGCGGCACAGAGAGGGGGCTGGTGCTGCCCCTCAGTCCTGCCTCCGTGGGGTGGTGAGGGGCTGGGGGACGCCGGCACCCTGAGGCAGCTGGGGACCGCGCAGGCTCTGCCCGAGAGAGAGGCAGCGCCCACACACCCGTGGGAGCGGGGCTGCTGTTGCCCTCTGTGTCTGCTTGGCACCCCCTCCCCAGCCACCCACCACCCTGGGGGCCTGGTGGGCCAGGCCTGCTGGTCCTGCAGACCCCTTCCTCTCCTTCATCATCCTACTCCTCCTCCTTTTCCCCCTCCTTGTACTCATGCTGCGCCAGGCACACGTGGCACCTGGGCTCTAGGGAGCCACGTGCCCGCCGGGGTCTCCCCGCTGGCCGGTGGCACAGCAGAGGGGTCCGCATCCCCGGTGCGTCCCTGAGCCTCGGGGCTTGAGCTGGGGCTGTCTGTGGGAGGTGGGGGGGCTGTGGCCTCGGAGGGGCTGTCGGGGAGCAGTGCAGCCGTTAATGGCTGCCCAGGAGGGCTCAACGTGGTCGGAGGGGGCTCCTGAGCCCCTGCATTCCCCGGAGAGGGTCTAAGGGGGGCTGTGTTGGGGAGCAGGAGCTGAGCCAGGCGGTGACGGGGGGGGTGGGTTGATGTGGTGGGGCTGGGGTGCTGGGTGCCAGTGGGCGAGTCCTCGTGGGTTGGGGACAGGGACGGGGATGGGTCGCTGCTCTGCAGCGGGAGCCGGACATCTGTGGCTAACGGAGAGATGCTTTTGGTTAGCACCCACCTCTCCCCTGGGACCCCCCAACCTGCACGGGGGGCACCCAACCGCCCTGGGGTGCCACAGCACGGCCGTGTCCTGCAGGGCAGGGGGTCCTAAGCCAGACCCTGCCACCGGCACCCCGGAGCCCGGGCACCCCCATTACCTTGGCAGGGAGGGCAGCAGGCAGCGGGCAGCGTGGCAGGCTCTGCGCACGAGTGGGGACACAGCCTCTTCTCGCAGCTCACCTCCCCGAGCTGGCAGCAAGGGATGAAGGTGGGGGAGAGCCAACCTCACCATCCCCTCCCTCATCCCCTCTGACACTGCCACGGGCACCCCACAGGCACCCCGCTCACCTGGCAGGTACAGCGGGTGCAGGGCTGTCCCTCTGGGGTGAAGGTCTGGCCGTTCGCCACCTTCCTACCCTGGTAGTTGCAATCTGCGGGGAGCGAGGCGGTGCTCGGCGTGTGGCGGGGGGCTCGCCGGGCGGGGGGACACGGCCCCCTGCTCCAACCTCCCCCCTCCGGCTCCTACCTTTACAGACGGGGCAGCACTCGCCCTCGGGGTGGAAGGGGTAGGTGCAGAAGATGGCACAGTCCACGGGCGAACAGGCCACCGAACCCAGCTGCGAGAGACGGGAGAGATGCGCGAGGGCCGGGCGTTAGCACGCGCCAGGGTGGGCTGGGGAAAAGGGGGCAGCCCCGAAACACCCGGGAGCTTTTTCCTGCAATGGAGGAAAAAACTAGGACTCAGCCCATGGGGCAGGAGCCAAAACCATCTCGTGGTCCCCGGCGCAGCCCTCACCAGGCAGATGCAGCTGAGACAGGGGTCCAGGACGGAGGGGAAGGTATCATTGTTGTAGAAAATCCTTCCCATGTAGGTGCAGCCTGCAGGAGGAGAGCGGCACTTGTGGTCTCCGGGTGGCTCAGGGACCCCCGGGAGACATCTCTGCTTAAGCCCAGGCTTGCTGGGTCTGGTCCTGCCTGGGACTGCAGGCAAGGGATACAGAGGGGATGCAGTGGAGCCAGCACCCCTCCAAGAAGCATCCACTGCCCCCATCACCTGCCGAGCAGTCGGGGCAGCACTGCCCAGGGATGTGGATGGGGTAGGGACAGGTCTCCACGCAGTCCGTCCGCTTGCAGCTCACCGAGCCGTCTGCCTGCAGGGGAGAAGCACTTGACAGAGACCTTGGCCTGCCCAAAACCATGGGGTTTAAAGCCCGTGAAGCTGGGGAGCTGCTGGGGACCGTGGCCACGAGCAGCCCGAGGGAAGGAGGGGGAGAGGAGCCGTGCGCCGGGGCAGGGGCAGGTAGGAGGAGTGAAGCAGAGCAGGTTCTCATTCACCTGGCAGATGCATAACTCACAGGGATCGCCCGGAGACCAGATCTGTCCGATGGGAAACTCCACCCCGTTGTCATCCACGAAGCAACCTGGGGTGAGATACAGGGGGACACGGGCACCCCCAGCCCATCACCCTCCTGATGCCCGCTCAGGCATGTGCATGCACTGCTGGACACATGTGCAGTTCCCATCCTGTGCCCACTCCTCACCTCCAGATCCCTTGGCTGTGCAGCCCCCCAAACACCCGGCCGGTCCTCGTGCACCCCCACATGCAGGTCCCCCACTTTTCCCTACCCTCCCTGTCCCCCAGGTGTCCCCTACATCCCATCCTCCTTGTCCCTCGCTGTCCCATACATCCTACCCACCCAGCACCCAGGTATTCCTCACATCCCACCCTCCCCAACCCCAGGTGTCCCCCACATCCCACCCTGCTCACCCCCAGCCATCCCCCACACCCCGCCCTGCCCCTCCCCAGGGGTCCCCCAGCGTGGGCTCACCGGCGGGGGCCGGGGGGTCCCGGCAGGTGAAGCAGCACTGCCCAGGGCCCAGGTGCCGCTGGTGCTGCGGGCAGTCCAGGACGGGGCAGGGGGCGAAGGAGCACTCCACCTCGCCACCCTGGGGACACGGGGACATGTCACCCGCTGGGCCCCCAGCCCTGTGCCCACTCACCCTGCCTCAGCCCTGAGCAAAGGCTGGATTCCCCCAGCAGTGTGGTGGGGGGGGAGGGCCTGGAGCACCCCTGGGGACCCCAGCCCCAGGGACCCCCCAGCCGCTCGGGACCTACCCGGCAGACACAGATGGTGCAGTCGTCTCCATCCAGGCTGAACCGGGCGCCGTGCGCGTACGTGCGGCCCCGAAAACTGCACTTTGCTGGGGAGGAGAGCGGCAGCGGGGCCGGGGCTGGGGTCAGAGAGCGAAGCACTGCTCCTGCCAAACCCCCACCCCCAGCAGAGCCCTGGGCTCTCCCTGCCCCACATGCCCCAGGGGCTGAGGGTCCCGGGGGACCCACCTGGCTGGCAGGGGCAGCAGTCAGCTGGCGAGGCGCTTGGGCAGGAGCCTGGGGGACACTCAGGGGAGATGCATGAGATGTTACCGGCCTATGGAGGAGAGCGTGGGGGCGTCATGGGGCAGCCGGAGCAACATCCACCTCAGTGCATCCCGCTGCATCACCCCGGATGTGCATCCCCGGGCTGAGTGGGGATGCAGGGGGATGCTCCCATCCCCATCCCACCCCGGGACGGCATGGGCTCACCAGGCAGACACAGACGGTGCAGTTCCAGTCGGATGGGGAGAAGACATCGCCCTCAGCGCGGGCCACCCCCTCGTGCAGGCAGCCTGCAAGGCAGGCGGGTCAGGGGGCTGCGCCCTGGGTGGCGGGGCCGAGGGGGCTGGGGCTCACCTGCGCAGCTGGGGCAGCAGCCCCCGGCCGGGGCGGGCAGAGGGTGGGAGCAGGCCACGGGGCAGCTCACAGCCTCGCAGAGCACTCGTCCCCCCTGAAAGGGCACACGCCGGCTCAGCCCAATGTTAGGCTGGTGAGAGGCATGGGGAGGATGGGGTGCTTACCTGGCAGGTGCAGCTCCGGCACCCCGGCTCTGTCCAGCGAGCGCCGGGCTCCCGAGGGGCCCCCCGGTACCAACAGCGAGGGGCCGATGGGGTGGAGGTACCGGGGGCTGCCATGGCATGCGGGGATGGCTCTGTGGCCAGGGACACCGAAGCGGGAGAGGAGGAAGGGAGTTGGGTACCAGGAGCTGCAGCAGGGAGGTGGGGTGATGGGGAGCCCCTGGGGACCAGGAGGGATCCCCCGGAGCCAGGAGGGAGGAAGACGAGGGTGGGCGGATGCTGCAGGGACTGCAGGATGGGCGATGGGGCCAGGATGGATTTGGGGTAGCCTAGAAAGGAAGGAACAGCTGTTGCTTGGGGCAGGCAGGGAGCTGGGGCATCCCGCTCTGCTCCCCTGCCCTGGCCCGGAGAAGGAGACGGGTACCTTCACAGGAGACCCTGTCGCCGCTGAGCCGGTACCCGGGGCGGCAGGAGCAGAGGTAGCTGCCTGGCGTGTTGTGGCAGGCATGCTGGCAGGCTCGGCGCTCTCCCGGCCGCCGGCATTCGTTGACATCTAGGGGAAAAAGGGACTTGTCAGTGCCTGGGCGGGAGGTGCAACACCCCGGGAAACGGCTCAGGAGGGAGCCTGGTGCACCGAGCCGTCCCCTCCAGCACGGCCCATCCGAGGATGAGGAGAAGGGGGCAGCACCATGCCAATAGGCTCAACGGCCACCTCTGTCCCCTGGGCTTCGTGGCATGGAGGGGGAAGAGGGAGCTGGCACACGGTGCTCACCCACGCAGGAATGCCGGTTCCCGTGGAGGTGGTAGCCGGGCCGGCAGGAGCAGCGGTAGCTGCCGATGCTGTTCTTGCAGCGGTGCTGGCATGGTGTGGCCAGGCACTCGTCTGTATCTGGGGGGGCAAAGGCTGAGGGTCAGCAGCCCTGGCTGGCCCCCTCTTGCCCCCCGCCCAGCGCCCCGGCTCCCCCGCACCCTGGCAGCTGTGGCGGTCGGCGGAGAGCTGCATGCCAGGGCCGCACTCGCAGACGAAGCCACCCTCGGTGTTGACGCAGAGACCCTCGCAGGCAGCGCTCAGGCACTCGTCGATGTCTGGGGGGCAAGAGGAGAGAGCTAGAGATGGAGGACTACCGCTGCCCAGGACCCCCCCCGTCCCACTGGGACCTCCCCATCCTGGCTCACCGGTGCAGCGGACACCGTTGGCCGTCTCCACCATGGAGAAGCCGAGGGGGCAGACGCGGGCCACCTCCTGGCACCCGCCGTGGTTACAGGAGAGGTCACAACCGTACTCCCCGCACGTCCCTGGCGGCTCTGAAACATGGAAGGGGGGTCCACAGGGCACAGATGCCACCCCAGCGCCCACCCACCCCAGCTCTGCACTGTGGCACCTCCTCCCAGGGTCTGCACCCTGTCCTGGGAGCACCCCTTCCCCTGCCAGGGACTATGCTGGGGGACGCTGCAGGGAGAGGTGACAAGGAGCAACGTGCCCTGCCAGGAAAGCCCAAGGGTCCCAGTTTTTGGCACAACCAGGAACGGGAGTGGTGGATACCTGGGCAGGTGATGCCCTGCTCTCCATCCGGGCACGAGCAGAGGTTGGGGGCGATGCACAAGCCGCTGCCGCAGCCGAAGGAGCAGAGCGCTGCGGGGATCGGGGACAGGCAGCTGTCAGGAGGGCAGGGACCCCCACCCGCCCCCGCACCCCCAGAGCCTGTACTCACGCAGGGTGCACTGCCCGCTGCCCGGAGACAGCATCCACCCGGGGCAACATCCGCTGCCGAAGCCCGAGAAGCAGACGTGGGGCCCCACGCGGCGCCTGCGCGACGGACGAGAGGCTGAGGCCACCCGGCCCCTAGCCCCCCAGGGCAGAGAGCAAAGGTCCCGGGGGAGCTCCTCCAGCCGGCGGGGAGCCCTCCGCCCCGGGAACGTGACGATAAGGGGACACACGGGAGCGGTCACGACATGCCCACAGCCACCCCATCCCGCACAGCAGAGCACGGCATGGATCCAGGGGAAGGCAGGCACGGGACGAGCTGGGGTGCAGTGTGACCCCAAAACAAGGTGGGACAGAGGGAGAGGACCATGCCCCAGCTAGCTCAAACACCCCAGCACATGGTAACAGGGGAGAAACTTCCCCCAGAAAGACACGGGGAGCAGGACACGGATGCAGGCAGCAGGACCCTTGCGAGGGTCACACTCCCTTGGTCCCGCCACCCCTGGATAGAGGGAGGGACGCACGGGGTGCCAACCCCTCCGGCTGGGATGGGAGGCATGGCCGGAGCCCCGAGGGCAGCCGAGGGGACGGATGGCCGGAGCTCGGCACAGCACGCCACCGTCCCCAGGTGTAGCTGGCAGAGGGAGAAGGAAAAGAGGGGGGACCCGGCTACCTCTCCACGGCAAAGCTGGCCGGCTTCTTCCTCCCGGGGTACACCCTGCCTTGGCCGCCTGGGAAGAACAGGGACACACAGGCAGCCTGGAAGAACAGCTCGACCAACATGACAGGCGGCTCCAGCCGGCGGCACGCTCCCAGCGCCTGCCTTCCTGCCTGCCTTCCTGCCTGCCTCGGCGGCACGGGCGCCTACCGCATGCTGGCCCTTGGCCCTGCTCCTCCTCCCACCCGCCGGGCCGGGAACAATGCGGGGGGTGGAGGGAGGCGAGAGCGGGGAGCGCTGTGGGGGGAAACCATCGGCACCCGGCTCTCCACCCACCCCGGCACGGGGGGACGCGCTGGCCTGGGGATGCTCGCCCCAAAGGCTGGCTCGCTTGGCTGGGGTGAGCGGCTTCATCCCAACCACGAGCGTGGCGGTTCTAGGACAGGGAAGGGGGTCCTCAACGCGGCGGGAAGCAGCAGCAAAAGCGTCCCCCCTTCTCTCCTTTCCCACATCTGGCAAAGCTCCGGCATGGCCTCTCCCCACCCCTCCTCCTCCTCCTCCTCCTCCTCCTGGCGGCACTGGGCCGCCTTCCCAGCCCTGCACAGGGACCCACCAAAGAGGAGCACGCAGCAGATAAAGGGGCCAAAGTGGAGCCGGGATGGTGGGGTGCACCCGGCGGGGAGAGGGGAGCGGGATGCTGCGGGACACCCGCACAGCCCTGTCACTCCGCGCCGAGGTACGGGGTCACTCCCCTAGCCAACCTCCCCCCGGCCCCTCAACCCTTCCCGGGCTAGGGGCTGAAGTGAAGGTCGCAGGCAGGTAAATGATTTATACCAGGGAGCAAAGGGCTGGCGCTGCCGGCCCGCTTAGTGCGGAGATGGGGTCAATACCTGCAGCCTCGCTGGAGAGGGACCGACCCACAGCCCCCCATCCGGTGCAGATTTCCCCCCAAACGACCCCCCTGCCCAGGGGTTGGGGTCACCCAGCCCAGCCCCAGGCAGGACACAGCATAGCCCCCACCCCAGCACACCTTGAAAGGAGAGTTACAGGGTGCTGGGTGGGGGGCAGACCCCCAGTGCAGCCACAGTTCAGAGGAAGGAAGGAAACCCCTGCCCTGGGGGGACATGACCCCAGCCCCTGGCCCGGGAAGCGGCTGCACGAACACGGCTGGAGCACGTCCAGTGGCACGGGATAAACACCCGGCCCTGCCCCGGCCAGCAGCGTTTCCAACCCGGCCGCAGGAGGCTGTTTGTACAAAAATAAAGGAGGAGGCTGCCAGCATCACGCCGGCACCAGCATCCCCGGTTTTGCTGGTGAAGGATAGTGCCCATGGGAGCCGTGCGGAGCCAGGCGTGCCAGTCTCCACAGGCTGGTGTGCTCCCTGGGACTCCCCAATTTCGGTGAGGGGCCAAGGAAGGAAGCAGTTCCAGGCAGGAGAACGCGGAGCCCAAACACCCAAGCTAATAAAAACCCCATCTGCTTGCAGCCAGCATGAACACACAGTCCAGGCTCCTTGCAAAAGGGTCACAGTCCGCTTCCCCCAGCCCTAAGCAGCCTCTCTGGGCAGAGACATGTCCAAATATAGCCTTCTCCCTGCGACCTCCTCGAAGAAACCGGGGCTTGCCCAACAGTTAAGAGATGTTAGCGGGAGCCCCAGGATGCTTTCAGCACGAGCTGCCTTTGAGAACGCCGTCCACCTCTCGCTGCTGCAAAGGGCGCAGCTGCAGGGAGGGGAGGATTTGGGGAAAACCTGTGCAGATGCAAACCCGCTCTGGCTGCGACTAGGGGGGCTCATGGGGTCTTCACACGGTGGGTTAGGGATGGGGGCCGCATGCCGGGTGAGATTGAGCCTGGCTCAGGTGGGGAGCAGACAGGGAGGCCCAGGAGGAAGAGGAGGGCAGCCAGCGACTCCTCTGCCACCCTCACGTGCGTTTTGGCAGTAACCCATAGGCGAGGGCAGCAGCGAGCCAGGGCAGCCCCTGGCTTGGAAAATTTACAGCATAAATAGATGAATGGAGACCGGGAGGATAATTATTAATCCGTACACTATGCACAGAGAGCTGCTGGCCAGCGAGAAGTGAAGAGCTCCCCGTGTACCTGTGGATCTTGGTACCCTCAGCACAATCCCCCCGTTGCAGGGAGCAGCAGCCAGGCCCTCGAGCTGTGAGTTATCAACAGAATCCAGCATCGTCAGTGCTAATCGATGGTTGAGGAGGACGAGCCTGAGACCCCGCATCCCTCAGGCTCATCCAACCTCTGCTTCGTGCCAGTCCCAGCGCAGGCAGACCTGCACTAACCCCTCCCCGGGGCGTCCGGTCCCCCTCCTGCCCGCAGGGGAGGTGGTGGTGGAGCGAAGGATGAGTCTCCATCACACACACATCACTCACACAGCCAGGATGTGAGCAGACCTGAGGCTCACAAGGAAAAGGCTGGGGCTGTTCGAGAAGTGGCTCCGGCTCCCATCCGCTCCGCTAACGCCGGCCGCTGCCAACGACAGGCAGCCCCGGGGTCCCAGGAGGGTGGCGAGGGCTGGTGCGTCGCTGCACCGTCTCCGCTCCCACCGCTGTGCGACTGTCACCACACGAGCTGGGCCAACAGGCTGCCGAGAAGCGCTTCTGGCTGCAGGGGAGAGGCAAGCCGCAGAGACAAGCTGCTTCTGCAGGGATGTGCGCAGTCAAGGTCTTCTCAAAAAGTCAGCAAAGGATGCGCTTCCGCATTAAAGGTGCCAGGAAACGCCGCTGCCACCCTGCACTAGGCTGCATCAAGCGAAATTAAAATTTCTTGAAGTTAGAAGTCATAAAAGTGCGTCTGGAAAAACCAGACACACGTCCCAGCACCTGCCGATTGAGCCGCTGAGCCTGCTGCTGCCCACGCAGCTCTCGCCACACACGGGACCGCGGTTTGACATGGGGAACACCTCCCGAAACTGCCGTGGCTGGGGGAGAGCGGGGTCACCCCGGCCGGCCAGGGACACGGCTCCGCACTGCGGGTCCCACGCCCCCAGTCCCGACGAGGAGCTCGGCGCCAGGCGACAGAACTTTCCTCTTGGACTACTTTATTTGGTAAAACTCAGAAACCAACAACTGATTGAGCTTCCCAGAACTTCCCTCTCCCTGAGCGAGCCACAGATCCTGTGGGGAGAGAGGAGCGCACTGTCCTGCTCAGCTTCGTCACCCAGATGTAGAGAAATCCTCCCCTTCCATGCCCGTATGTCTCACCAGCCCCAGACGACTCCTCCAGCCCTCAACCCTCACCCTAGAGGCAGCTTCGCTTTCTCTTTCAAAAAAAAACCACAACAAATTGAAAAGAATCAAAACCAAAACTGGAAAAAAAAAAAAAGCCAAAAACAAAACAAAACAAATCCAAAAAAAGATACTAAAAGACAACAGCGAAGAGTGAATCCAGGCAAGGGCATCGCATCCGAGCGCTACCGGTCGGTCACCCACCGGAGAGCGACCAGCGAAGCCCAGTTCTGGGACAGCAGCCGAGTCCGCAGGATTCCGTGGTGAATCCGAGCAGGCGATGACATGGTGCCTGACCAACACCCCCCCACCCCCAAAATCCCTAGCAAGCTGGCTCCCCTTCAGAGACTCCTTCCCCCACGTCCCCTCGGGCAAGGGCCACCACCGCTGGTGTTCAGCGCAGCCGGCCGGGGGTCCCCAAGCTGCAGGTGGGGAAAAGATTCCCTTGCTCTACGTGGAGGAAGGTGCTTGGGAACGACCCCGAATCCTGCTAATGGATGCGGGTCAGCTCCTCCACGATCTTTATCAGGTCGTCTACGGTGGCCTCCCTCTTCATGCCGCTGCCATCGTCAATCTGCAAGGACAGGAAAGGCATCGGAGCATGGAGACATCAGCAGGTGCTAAAGAACATTCCCAAATCGTTGCGTTGTAGGAAGGCACGGATTTACTGATTCACTGCAGCCTGGATTCTCGAGCAGGGACCCTACCGCTAATTCTGAAGGGCTGAATTACTCACATCACCCATCTCACCTGCAAGTTTGCCACCACCTCCTGCATCTTGGGCCTGCTGATGTCCAGGAAACTTTCAATCAGGTCACCGTCAATAAACCCCGTAGCCGGTTCTGTCTTGCGTTCGGTGTGAAATGATCTCCAGGTGCTACCGTCAAGGAGCCAAATCCGCACGGATTCACACCAGCCCCGGCCTACGGGCGCAGGCAGCAGCTGCCCCAGCCAGACCGACAACGCCACGTCAGGAGGATCACAGAATTTGTGATGTTTTTTGATCACAATTTATATATTTCAGAATGCGAACCACGTTTTCAGGGCTACCACAGAGCCAGCTTCATCCTCAAACCCTACAAGATAAGATTCCTCTATACTGCGGGCACCTCCTCTTCGAGCACAAAGCCCCTGGCACCTGGCAAACACACTACCACCCTCTCCAGCTGACGTACGCTCCCACCAGAGATAAACCTCCCCCACCCCACGCCTGGCTCAGGCCAGGTTCACAAGCCGGCCCCCCGCGCTGGCTGCCACAGGCTCCTGACTGAACTGCGAAAGGATATAAGGAGTGCTCGATCTTGCCCACGCTCTTGATGACTTTATTCAGCCTGTTCTGCATGTCCAGGAGGAGGTTGTACCAGCTCTCCGACAGCGAGGTCACCAGTCCTGCCAAGGGTAAAATGGAGGTGAAGGTTCAGGGCTCACCCCAGGGCGTCCCAGCAGCTCCCAGCAGGCAGGGACTGGAGCTGTGCTGGAAGCTGGTGCCTGGGAGGGCCGGGGTAAGGAAGGAGTTGCAAGGAACGGCAGCACACTTTCCTCTCCTGGAAGTAATCCAGAGAGAAAAGCAGGTTTCTGAGGGGAGTACGGCACAGAGCGTCACTCGCCTGTGGAAGAGGGGGGATGGAGACAAGAGGAAAACCCAGCCCAGGTTCAGCAGCAGGGGAGGGGACCCGTTACCCTCCCGCTCAGGCTGACCCTTACCAATCATGCCATTGACTGTGCCGAAGAGAACGGAGCCCTGCGTTGGTGTGGACGTCTCACCCAGGTTCTGCATGACCAGAGACCCATGACAGAAGACATTGACGAACTCCCCCAAGTGGGACAGCCCCACCTCCTGCAAGTGCTGGCGCTCCTCGTCGGTCGTGGCCGCACTGAAATCCAAAGCACCCTGCTCAGTCTGTGCTGGGGTTGACAGGAAAGCTTCCCCTGCTCCCACCTCGCTGCTCCTCAGAGCTGGGCATGACAGCTTTGCTGCCTGACACACACGCCCCCGGTAGCTGTAACGCCGAGGAGCCAGAAGGTCCCATCACCCCATCCCTCCCATCACACATCGCCACGTCCCCCTCGCAGCCAGCTCACCTGTCCTTCTGGCACACAAACAGATTGAAAGCGTTCTCTGCTCCCAAGAAGTTGTCATCATCCAGGATCTCCACAGCACTCATCCAGTTTGGATTGAAGTCCCGGGCAATCTGGAAGGGGACAAGAGGAGAGGCAGCGTGCACAGATGGCCTGTCCTGCGATCCAGCATCTTCGTTCCACCCAACACCAACACTCAGGAGCAAGGTGGGATCCAGTCTGTCCCTCTCTGCTACGTGAAGCAGCTGAGTGTGAAAGGCACCAAGTGCCTTCTGGAGACAGCCCTGGCCCGAGCGGCACTCGGACGATGCCAGGGCTCTCCTGGGGCAAACGCAGACCAGCCTGTGCCAAAGCCATGCCCAGAGCCATTCTAACAATTCAAGTGCACAGATTGTCTCAGTGCCTGGCCCACCATCCCCCTGCTACGCTGCACTTGCCGACAGAGAGGCAGCTACTGTCGCACTTAGCCATTCCAACTGTACAACAGGCAGCCCAGATGGCAGCTCCCCGCCCCTGGCAGGCAGCAATCACGCACCCAAAGCCTGCTCTTCTCAAGGCTGCTGATTCGTTGCCCAGATTTCCTGGAAACCCGGGGATCCATCCCTCCAGAAACCACAAGGTTTGTGTCTAAAAGCATGCCCAGGTGACGCTGCCCCCATTGCACACCTGCACAGCCCTATGGGTGGGGCGAGCCAGGCTCCTCCTTTTATCACCTTAAATACTGTTCCCGCTGCCCAGAGCCTATTGGAAGAGGCAGCACAGGCTCCCAGCATGCCTTCGACCAAGACTGTTTAACAGCACGGATACCTCCTCGAAGTTTCCTTCCATGGGCTTGTACGCAAGGAGGAGGACAGACCGCATCAGATCTCCCACAAGGATGAAGTCTCCCTTGGTCTTCAGGTAGAGCGCCATGATGTTGTTGTAATGGTTGCACTCCGTGCGCAGCTCCTTCTCCGCTGTCCACTCATACAGGCGCACCTGCAGGAAGGGACGCAGCTCTGAGCCAGCGGGCACTTGCTCACACCCATGCCAGCCAAGACACACTCCCCAGCAGAGGTCAGGGGCGCACAGCTGGAGCAGCTTCCAGCTCCAAAACACACTCCCAAAGCAAGACAAGGTCTTGCAAGAGCCCTACCGTGCTGTTGATGCTGGCTAACAGCTTCCCGTTGAACTCCACCATGGAATACACAGCCCCCTTGACCTCCTTCTCAGCCAGGCTCTGCAGTTTCCCTGGAATAAAGTCATGAACCACCCGATTATTTGCCCTGCAAGGGTGGCAAGCCCAGGGGAGCTCAGACGAGCTGCTCTAAACGTTGCTCTCCCTGGAAAGCGTCTCAGAGGATCTGTCGGCAAGTAACGCAGGAGTGACACGACAGGAGGGGCAGACACACAGAAAGCAAACCCCAGAATCCAGTTCTGGTGAGGGATTCTTGGGCTCGTCTGGGAGATGGGGGGAAAGGGAACATGCTGTGACGGCCTGCAGCAGAGTAACAGCACCTACAGATCCTGTCTGTGGGCAGCTGACAGCAGATCCCTCAGGAAAAACCTCTCTGCCTGCTACTGGGATGAGCTCCTCAGGCCTGAGAGAGCTCACGTCTCTGATCTCCCTCAAGCAGCTGGACTTGGCCATGTGAGAAGACCTTGCTCTTACCGTCAGAGTAGTGGAAGACAACGATGCGGCCCTGTTTGGGCTCTGCCTCCTCGGGATATACCATGGCGGTGCCCACGATGAAGTAGGTGTTTGGATCCTTGCCAAGCTTGCAGGAGACCAGGCTGAGGGCGTACTCGTTTTGCAGAAACTGGTGAGCGTGAAGCACTGTGCAAAGAGGGAAAAGCAGAAATAAATGGGTCCCCCTGCTTTGCATCCTGGCAGGCAGCACCTCCACGTGTGGGCAGAGCAGCTTGCCTAGGAGCAGCTGCAAACTTAAGATGTTCACGATGGCTGCCTGGAGATCGCCTCTCCTGTTCCTCACCACCACCTTGTGCCATCAAAAAACCACTATGCTTTATACCTATGCCCTAGAGCTGACGCTCCTCCAGGAAAAATGCTTTGACTGAAGGAAACATGCAAGATCACAGATCTTCGTGAGACTGTGAAGATCACAAGTCTCAGCCACGTGCTGACGGGCTCATTCTGGAGGAGAAAACTGGACTCGGGTATGGCCAGCATTTGGGATTGGTACCTTCGAAGGTGTGCTGATCTATGATGAGCAGGTTGTGCACCTCCACCTCCTCTCCAAAGGACGTCTCATGCGGCGCTGTGCTGCTGGAGAACAGCTTGCTGGTGCTCACGCTGCTGGACAGGGCCTAGGACACAGTAATATCGGTCACACCCTTGTGCTACTCGGCACGTCCTCGCACTGCTCCACACGGGCTGAGGCAGCCGGGAACCAGGAGAATGAATGGGAGAGAAGACGAAGCAAGGAGCTCCCAGGACCTGAGTGAAGGGACACACTCCCTGCACCAGCAGAGGTGTGTGACATGCATGGCAGAGGTAGCACTGCTGAACAGCATTAATAGAAGAGTTTATGCAGTATCGTGGCTTCCACCAGAGCTACTGCCTGAAGGGGACTTGCGCCTGCATCCCTGGGGGAAGGAAACCACCCGAGACCGAACAGAAGCCTGTACGGGAAAGCAGCAGCACCCAAAACCAAAGGTGATCTGACAGAACAGTGAGCGTGCCAAGGCTGCCAGAGAGCAGCACAGAGCTCCCTTCTCACCACCACGGAGAGATCTTACCACCCCATCTCCTCCCAGGCTGCCAAAGGGAGAGCTTGCACTCAGAGCTTTGGAAAAGAATATTTTCGAGGGAAATCTGCATCACGGTTTGGCCTGAGGGACTATGATACCCATAGCCCGGAGCTCAGGGACAATCTAGAAGCTACCCCTCACCTGGGTGCTGGCGCTGGGTCTGAGCGCAGTGGTGCCCCCACTGGCATCCTGCACCTCAATACGACTTGAGAGCACACCAAAACACTGCGATACCTCTTGGTAGCAGATCTTCCTGCAGGACAAACAGAGCTGTGTGGGCAGGAGAGCCAGGATAGGCCACTCCAAGGAGAGCACAGAGGCTCTGGAGGCAAGAGGCAGAGCTCCTCACTTGCCCTGACTGCTCTCAGCACAAGCCACCAATTCAGTCTGCATGCTAACCGAGCCCACGACAGGAACGCTGACTGCAAAGTCTCCCCCCAAACCTTGTCCTGTGCAGCAAAGCACGGGATCTCAGGCCAGGCTCCCTCCCACTACTCAGCTCACCTGGGCGATTCATAGAGGGGCACCGTGCGGATGTGCAGCTTCTGGATCTCGTCAATGGTGCCGATCGTCAGGGTGCTGTTGTTGGCCAGCGCCAAGCTGCACGGGGAACAAAATAAAACATGAGCAATGGTTTTCATAAGGTGGGTGGTACAGCAAGAACCTCCCTGTCCTCCACACCCCTTCAAAACTGATCCCAGGATCCCCTTTGCTGGTCCCAGGATCCCCAGTGCAGAGTCCAAGCCTTCCCCCCACCCCGTGTCACATCAGGCAAGGTGCAGGCTCACCTGTCGGGATACCCGTCTGAGTTGAGGGGACACATGTAGTTCACCTCCTTCAGGTTGACGTTGGAAAAGACCAGCTTGTGGTTACTGCTGTAGATGACGGTGGGGCGGTCGGAGCAGGCAAACACATTGGTGGTGGACAGAGAGCGGAAAGTCCTCAGGACGGTGGGCTGGGTCCCAAGGGTCACCTTTTTCCGGTCACTGAGCAAGCCTGGGGAAAAGGAGCGCCGGTGTTAGGAGCTGCCGCAACGGAGCTCGCAAGCACAGGCTGGAACACCTTGGGAAGAAATGAGTGCGGGTAAATGCATGCTGCTGTCAGCACAGGGCAGCAGAGGAAGGGATGTAAGCCTCCATCTCCCTCCTCCAGAGTCTGCTGGAGAAATTCACCAATCCCCAGCGCCCACAGCCAGTCCCACCCGAGCATTACCCCGTCACAGTGAGGAAGCGAGAGAGATCTCTCCAGAAGGATGAAAGAAAGCATGTTTAGCGAGTAAGAGGGCACAAGTCCAGTCACCCTCTCCAGCAGCCTGCTCGGTGCTAGGCCCTGTAGTCACCTGTCTCGAGGCTGAGCCCAAAGTAGAAGAGAGCTCCATCCCCCAGGGCACACAGAAGGTAATGGCTGCTCTCGAAGGTCGTCATCAGGATGGAGCGAGGGATAATTTCTGCAGGGAGCAGAAGAGAAGGCTGATGTCACTCATGACTCAGCCAGGTCAGTGACCGCTGCCACCACCCAGCAGCCCCAGAAGAGCCCTACCTCCTCCCAGCATCTCCTTGTGCAGCAGTTCAAACGAAGGCAGCTTTAGGATGCGGGCAGAGATGTCAGTCCAGAGCCCGATTGCACACAGCGGTGACATGCCGTTAGTGTCCCCCAAAGGGGTGATGTCCAGGCAGGCAACTTCATGCTCCATTTCTGTGCAGCTGGCAGGAAGGAGGAAGCAGGCAGAGGTGTAAGTCTTGAGCCCAAAGACAGACAGCAGAGGCTGAGAGGCCTCAGGCCAGGACATGACATGCACCCACCTGATCTGTCTGAGCTCCTGGGGTCGGATCTCCAGGTAGTACAGGGCTCGTCCCACAGCCACCACTACCTGGTTACTGTTACAGGAAGCCACGCTGATGTTCTTTCCGTTGGGCTCTTTCCACTCGCTCACCAGGGCTTTGGGCTCCTGACTAACCAGCCTCACAGAAGCAGAAGTGATCTGGGGAGAGAGAGAACAGCTCTGCTCAGAGCCAGACCACCACTGCCCTCCAACATCAGCCCAGGGAAGTACTGCAAACCCTGCCCCTGATAAGCAGCGCAGATCTAGGTTAGCCCCACAATAAGTAAGGGCTGCAGGGTCACCATGAGACACACATCTGAGTTTCCCCAGAGCTGGCATTACCTGAATCAATTGCTGATGTGCCACATTGCCACAGAAGAAAGTCTGCTGATCATCCACAAACCCCGTGAGCTCTGTCTCTTCTACTTCCTCTCCATTTAACATAAGAACCCTGAACAAGAGAGGGAACTCCTGTTATATCACGTTCCAACATGTGGCTGAGAGCCTGGCTCAGCGTTAAGCCCCACCTTACCTGGTCTGGCCAACAAAGGACAGAACCAACGTGTTGTCCGTTTCACGATGAGAGTCCGACCTCAGGGGCCACAAGCCTGCAACAAAGAGAGGCCACGTCTGCTCACAGTGACTATTCCAAAAGCTGGCGGGTGGCAAGCCCCCTGCCCCACACCCCAGCCTCAGTCTGGGCACACGATGTGTCCCCGCCAGGCCCTCTCAGGCTGCGGGTTGTGTTTGATAGCACTGAACTGCTCACGCACCTTTAATCCCCGGCAAGTCAATGCTGGCATGCTCATGAATCCCAATGCCGTTCCGGATGATCCGCAGTGAACCCTCTTTAAATGCACCCGAGCATGTGACCAGCTGGAGGAAAAGCAGGTGATCTTAGATTGGATATTAGGAAAAATTTCTGTACTGCAAGAGCAGTCAGGCCCTGGCACGGGCTGCCCAGATTGGTGGGGGAGTCACCATCCCTGGGGGGGTTCAAACACCGTGTAGCCGTGGCACTTGGAGACGTGGTTTGGGGGACCTGGGGGTGTTGGGTTGGCAGTTGGACTTGATGACCTGAGAGGTCTTTTCCAAGCTTAACGATTCCATGATTCTACCTTTTCCAACCATTGGTGGAAGGCTTCCCCACTCCTCCTCGTAGTGAGGGGTTCAGGGGAAGATGGGGTAGCCAGCTCCGCTTCTCAGAGGAAGCTTTTGGCAGCTGATCCTTCCCCACTGCACGAAGGGAACCCCCTCCTCATGAACAGGAGTTAGCCTCCCCACTCATACCACTCTTCAGTCTAAGACCTTGATACCATCCCTGCACCTGGATAAGACTCTGAGATCCTCCAATAAATGGTTTGTAGACTTTTCCTTCCACGGACAACCCAAGCAACCATCTGACCAGCCCAGCCTTCCCCAGCACTGAGAAAAGAACAGCAGAATTAACGTTACCTGCCCTTGGCCTTGTCTCTCCAGGTCTACCACACACATGTCGACGATAGGACCGAGGTTAGTGAAGGTCTCCATAGCCACCACATAGGAGCCCTGCTCGTTGCTGTCCACGTTGAGCTAAGAAGGAACATGATCATCAGCTTTCAACAGGCAAGACCAAGCAAGTGGAAAGGGTGCAAGGCAGACAAGGAGAAGAAAGGGAAATTTATCCACATACACCTCTTGAGGCCAGGACGGAAATAAATATGTACAAAATCCTGTCTGAACATGTACCTAAGCCAGAAGACAGCTGCCACGTACCTTCACAAGCTGGGAATCCCCAAGCCGAGAACCGACAAACACAACTCCATTGTCCAGGTAGGTCAAGCACTCTGCAATGGATGTCTGGGAATTGAGAAGATGCAGATGTACCACCAGCAGCTTGAAAAAGACCCCGCCTCGCCCCACACACGCCCCATCTGAGCTGCAGCCCAACAGGAAGACCCTGGGCACAGGAGGGGAATTCAACCCCTTTAAGAAACCCACAGAGAGCCCAAACTTCTCCCAGGAGCAGCACACAAGTACTAGGTAAAAAACTAGGAAGAGGGTGTAAACTTTTAAGTGGCCAGATGGGGAATTTCCCAGCAACTGACAGTTCAGAGCTGTGACAACTGTGAAACTTCAGCCCACCCCGGTCTCTAAAAGAGGCACCTTTCCAGCCACTCAGCCCTCAGTGGAGCATTTCCAGCCTGCAAAACCTCCCAGCCCCGCGGCGAGAAGCGACAGGGATGGCACGCACGACGTGGCCGAGTCCTACCTCGCCAAGCAGTTCCACGCGCAGGTCCTTCAAGGTGACAGTGCCGTCCATCTGTTCCTCCTTCTCCAGGAGCAGCATGAAGAGGCGTCCTTCCATGTCTCCCAGCAAGTAACGCGACCCGTTGGGATCCACACGGTTGTGGCACACAATCGTACTTTGCTGCACGCGAAGGAGGAGGGGAATTATTAAGAACCCATTGAAACAGCCCCAAACAGGGATCTAGCAAGGACGTACACACCAGAAGGGAACAACCACATCCACAGCGCACCAGCTGCTGGCTGTAACCACAGCAGAGTCCCTCTCCTCCTGTGTAGGGGGAGAGGGCTGGATTCACCCTTCAATAAACTGTATCGGCGAACACAACCAGAATCTGTGGTCAAACAGTCTCGATTTCAGTCACTAGGAAGCACCTCATGTTCCTAAATTAAACATGTCGCTAGCTTGTTCACAGCCCAGGAGAGATGCCATCAGAAAGCCTGTTTTCCTAACGCTGGGCCTTCCACAGATGCAGGGATGCTATCTGGGACCTGCAGAGCTCCAAGCCTGCTGCACCTCAGGACCCAAGCTCTGCAGGCGTTTTGCTCTGTTGGTAGATGCTGCCTGGCCTCCTGTCAAAGTATTTGGTTTCAAAAAAAATCCTGATCTTGCAGACCTTTATTGTATGCAAACATCCCCCTGGCCTTGAGTACAACTGTGCCTGCACCCTGCTTGCAGGTCAAGGCCCAGATCTGTACGCCAGCAGAGCACGGGAGACTCGCTCCGCCTGCTCCAGTGTAACAGACTCTCCATCAGAGCCCCAGCAGCGGTCTGAGAGCCTGTAGGCATTCAGTCAACAATATTAGTATCTCTTTACCCAAGATTTACAGCTCTTTTCTAGCCTGTCATTACTTACAGCTTAAAAAGGACCTTTTGATCATCGCTCAAGCCCTCTTTCAGCCCCAAGTGGCTCCTCAGCCGTGCCATTTGTGCTTCCTGCACCATTTAAATGTGGGAACTGGCCCTTCCCTCCAACGAAAACCACAAGCTCAACTTCTGTCACAAACTCTGTTAAGTCTTTTTTATCTTTGAACAAGTGCCCCAATCATACACCAGTGGACTCAAGTCTCCAAGGGGCTCATTCATATCTTCTGCTGCCTGAAATGAAACCGGGCTCTGGCCTGGACCCACGCCCAACCCACGCACTACCTCCCAATTAATCCCTTTCTCTGAGGCCCAAACAGGATTTCAGCTTTACTGCACCATTTCTGAGCACTCCACAGAGAGCATAGCCACACACTGCAGCGCAAGCACACGCTGCCACCAGTACAAGGGTCACGCACGTCCCTCGGTCCCCAAAAACATGGACCAAGCATCGTGTGAAACACCGACACTCACCAAACCTCTGGGAGTAAGTGGCCCTATTAAACGACACCTGGAGACAAGAGCAGTTTAAATTCTTGACTACAAGTAGCCCAATACCTTACCAGCACTCAGAGACGCCTGGGAATGGAGGAATGACACAGAGTGCATTTCTAGATCCCAGCAGACACTCACCTTGATGATAGGTGGAGCTATAGCGAGGTATTTATCTCCGTTGTGATAGGTGATAGACTCCTGCCCAATGATGATGGCACCTCCAAAAGGCTCTGGGACTGTGCAGGAAAGAAGACAAACGTCTTATTAGAGAACCTGTGCAGCACAACTGAGGCATTCAGCCTTGAGAAAGAAACGGGAAGGAAGATCTTTTACAAAGAAGGACCAACCTGCGATGACCATGGAGGCTTCAGCCTCTACGTTCTCCTGCTTCCAAGGACCTTTGTTAAACTCCTTCTCGCGCAGGGACACCTCGTACGTCTTGACATGGCGACCCTGAGGGTCCTGAAAGAGAAGCCGACGTAGACTGACGACAGAGGCTCCAGAAGAGCGACCTGCCAAGCGAAGAGACTCCACCTCATCGCCTGCAAGAGCAGCGTCACCAGCGAGCTGCCGAGGCCTCCCACCCTGCCCGCCTCCTCTTCAGGCTCCCTCAAACTGCACACGTGTCTGAACAGACACACGCTCATGTTATCCCTAACTTTATTATTGAACAACCTTCGAATAAAGCCCTGTGCCAAAAAAAGACTGAAAAGCTATTTTTTGCATTTTTATACACGTGATTTTCTGGGACTCGTATTGCTTTGACGCACAGCTCTACAAATCTGGGCACGAGCGGCGCTACGCAATATCGCCACCTCCCCCAGCTCCAGCAAGGCTTTGAGGAACTCAGCTCTGCCGTAGCGGCGCAGGTGCCACGGCAGCTGAGCTCCCATCTCAGTGCTCCTCAGGCCTTTCAGCCTGGTTTCCGGAAGAAACATAATCTTCTTGCTGAATAATCCCCCCGACGGCTCTGCCACTCCAGTAATTCCTAGCCCCGTGGGCAATCACAACCAAACCCGACGTGCGCAGAAGTCTCTGAGGCAGCGAGTCCACGGAGGCTTCACTGAAATACGTGGTGGGTGGAGAAGAGGCCCCCAAATCAGCACCCGCTATGGGAAAGGTGGTCTCTGCTAGCAAGCGCTTGGGAACCCACATGGGGAAAAGCCGTATGGGCACCCAAAGCACAGAGAGGGCTTTGAACACAACCCACCGACCAATTTGACGTCTCAAAAGCTAAGACAAGGCTCTAAATCACAGGGAGCCGGGCTTCCTTAGTCACGCTGTTCACAGAACTACTTAAAAAGAGCTATTCATCTTTTTATTTATCATGTCTCGCCGCTTTCCAGATCTGAGTAAAAGTGGTTTTTTCCCCTCCCTGGAGCCATCAGCTCTGTAAACACACACTCGCAGGAAAGCTGGGCACCTCCTGGCTCACCCCTCTCAGCCTCTGCTGCTTGGCAAACGTCCTCAATGACGGCGCTCGGAGCCCGAGGTCCTGGCGAGAGCCAGCAGTGCAGCACCGAGGGGAGCAAAGAGCAAGGCTGGCTGTCACAGAATGGGAAGCCAGGAGAAGAAATAGCTTTGTGGGGAGGAGAAAGTTGAATTGGGGCTGTTAAAATGGCAGAGAAGCCATTAATGAAACTTTTGACATTTCTGGACCTTTTTACTCCAAACCACAGCAGCTGTCAAGCCTTTCTTTTATTTTTATGAACTTCCCCTTTTTGTGGTCTCTTCCTCTGGTTTCAGAACTACACAAAAATTATCTCAGACACAGCTCTTCTATTCAGGCCAAATCCTGTGATAATGATTAATAACTTGAGAAGGAATCAAAGCAGCAGCTTGGAAACGTTCCCCTCTCCACACACACGCAAGTCAGACATCCAGGGACCAAAACAAAGCCAGAGTTTTATGTAAGGCCTAATGAGTCAGACAGAACTTACTTCCCGCTCCTGCTGCAAGGATAAAATTCGTATTAAGAGCATTCGACACGGAGCAAGCTATTAATTTACTCTTTACTCGTACAATACCAGTTTATAACGAATGAACCACTAACAGATTTGCTCTGATTTAATCTGTAAAGATGTCAAATATCCAGGCAAGCCCTTTTTTACTTGCCGGCTCCACAGGGTGACCAAACTCCTCCCTTTACGATGCTCTTGAGCACCGAGTGGAAACGGGCGTGCTCCTGCCCAGACGTTGACGCCGCGTTTAAGAATTTCTCCAAACCACCACCCCTCCCTGCCTCGGTTTCCCCAGCACGCAGCGGGAATAGTGCTAATCGAACTCACAGCGCTTTTCAGAGCAGCACACTGCCACGGCTAGGCTCCCTAGCTTTGGGGAAGTCACCCAGGCAGCGAGGCAAAACCAGAAATACGCAATAAGCCAGCCGCCCTCAGAGCGTACTTCTAGAGCAAACACCGGGCTATGAGCTTCCTTTCTGACGCCAGGTTTCAAAGTCAGCGCGGCTGCGTGGGATAAAAAATACGGTCCCCACATACACTCCCCAGTCGCACAGGAAAAAGAGGGCCACGTGTTGTGAAAGCGTGCACGACGCAGCCACCAGGTCGGGCTCCACTCTGTCGTGACCCCCTTCTCCCCTAAATACAGGAACAGGAGTGGTTTTTGTAAGAAAACAGTGCTCGTTCCTACGCTCAGCTATTGCTAAAAAGTCCTCTGCTTTTTTAGGTAGGCCCTCTGAATCAAACCCGTTTTTTTCCTTTTTCATGCACACCATTAAATTGTCACACAAGCGTCTGCCAGGTGAGCAGGACGGGTGACAGCTGGGGACACTTCCCAGTGAGGCTGAAGAGAGCACGCTGTTCAGGTGACAAGGGAGAGCACCAGCTACCCGCAGGGCGAGGGAAGAGCGCTGACCTGACACGGAGGGCTCTGAGCTGCCCTCCGACCCCCAGTTACATGATGACAAAGTGATTTCTGCCCCGTGCCTTTAATCAGTAGCTGTTAGGGGGGTTCAACAGCACCCAGATGGGGAATAATCAAGTCACTGCTGCCACGTGGTTAGCAGCTCTTCTGGTATGAGTTTGCCACTAAGAACTACACTGAAGCGGAACTAAATTCACAGCAGATCCTATATGCTGCCACCCCAGGAAGTTTCAGCTAGGCCTAGGCTAGCCTGGAATTTGACAAAGCAAAGATAATCCCTCACCCAGTCAGCACAGCAAAGGCTCTTTAGTTGAAAATAAGCATTTAGAGAAGAGCCTACAAACACTGCCTCTGTGAGGACCCAGGCGATGGGAGAGGTTATTGCCCATCTTTACGCTCCTGGAGCGGCCTCCCAGATACCAAACAAGACACATTGCCTTTTGTTTTTTTTTAAAGGCACTGCTCAAGTCTCACAGCAGTGCCTATAGGAAACAACTGACTCTGGCCCTAATCCACTGGCTCAGCACCTGCTGGAAAGACCCACGTGCTCCTCCCGAGTGTTTAACAAGGAACCGGTCTCACCCGAAGCATCGGCTGCCCAGCTCTCCTGTGGGAGAGCGTGGCTTCCTCTCTCCCAGAAATGGACAAAAAGCAGCACAGAGGAACACGGACTTTCCTCGGCTACTTTCCTCTGCCCAAAGCACTGCCTTCTGTTAGCTCCAGGATGCTGCTGCTGCTCCAAACCCTCTAGAAGCCCTTTAGAGACCTTGGCTGGCGCACCAGCAATCTCCAGCACCCTCCGCCTGAGTCACCGATCGAGAACAAGGTACCTGGTAGACGAAGCAGATGGTCGGAGCCTGACAGCCATAGAGAAACTTCACATCGATGACTTGGAGCTCTTCCAGGCGGATGTTAAAAGCTTTTAACTCCTTGTTCTCCCGGTCCAGGGGAATGACCTTGAAGAGTCCATCATAGAGGCGCAGGCCAATCATCCGGCACTCTGGGTCAATGATGCCAATTATGCCGGTCTCTGAGGGACGACCGATGCGGTCCTGAGCGAGAGATCCGTTGAGAGGGGAAAGAGGAAAGGCGATTAGTGTCAGAAAAAGATCCCCATGCAGGGCTTGAGAGTAGCAGGTACAAGAGAACCCACCCTTTGGCTGAGGAAGGACTCCCTGCACACCTTCCAGCAGGCTTTACAATACCAGCCAGCAAAGCAAAGGCGATTCAGGCATCTCCTGCCTAAAGCAGCAGGTCCTTTCTACCCAAGAGCCTGGTAGAACTCCCACAGCACACACTTTCTCTCTCCCAGGAACCAGGCGCTCCAGCAGCAGACCCTGCAACTGGTTTTCTAATCCCGACTCTCTACTGACTGACCTCAGAGAAGCCACATTGCCGCCCTGTGCCTCCGCTTTGATGGATAGCAACGCTCTCCACCGCTGCGAGGTGCTTTGATATCCGTGACCAAAAACTGCCCTCCAGAAATCCGGTCCTTACCACCCTCCACAGCCCCCTCAGCATTACTCGGTGGGGGCCATTATCAGCCTCTCCATATGTCATGAGGCAGAATCCTGGCACGGGAAGATTAAGCACTTTCCCCCAAACACACTAACACGTTACTGACAGGACGTGCCCACCTATAGCTCCTGCACAGAACCCCCTGCTCAGTTCTACCAACAGTAAATCATTGGAAGCTCAGCGCCTGGAAACAGATGGAAGATATTTTGGCTTGACAGCTGATGGCTGTTAACTAACATAAAGCCAAAGAGACCTTCTGACCTGCTCAGAAGGCGTGATTTTAACCCCTACAAAACAGAACAACGGAGAACATCTACAATTATTAACAACGCTGTATGGCTATGATGGTAAGAGTAACCTTGTCAGTCGTGCTTCTGGTATGCAGCGTGTAGAGACTGGCCACGAAATACCGGAGGAGTAATCTTCCAGGGAAAATTCTACCTTATATTGAGTTTTGACCACTAATTCTCCTTACAGCAGGAATAGAATCATAGAATCAGAATCATTAATGTTGGAAAAGACCTCTAGGATCATCAAGTCCAACCGTCAACCCAACACTACCATGCCTCCTAAAATTAAAAAGTATCTCAAATTAACCTTAATATTTTGCAAATTATGCCAGGAACACAGTTGTAGCCGTGTCCTCGGCCTCTGAGCCCGAGACTGACTCACTGCAGGCAAAAACCTCTGGAAATACCAGTGGCAGCAGGCAAACCGTACCAGACTCAGTGGTAGGCAAAGAATCGTATGTAACAAGGCAGAAACCCATCACCTAGGCACACCCTCATCACTGGCAAAGTAAAACCATCTCTAAGAAAGGGAATTGGCCCCTTCCAGGTGCTGCAGCTTCACTCACCTGCACATTGCCATGAGCACGGGTTATAATATCAATGCTGTCCCCGTTCTGTTTGTACTCAAGGATGCAGGCATTATACTTGGCTGTCAGGATGAACAACAAATCCTTGCTCTCCCCCTACAAAAGCAGAGCAGGAGGATGTCAGAGCCAGTGGCCCCGGTGCGCCTGCCCTCGCCAGCTGGCGGCAGCCCCCTCCCCGCAGCGCACCCACCTTGGGGCGGAAGAGCTCCATGACAGCCGTCTTGCCATACATCCCCACCTCCTTGACGGGCCGCAGCCCCTCCGCTGTCACCACATAGATCTCCAGTCGCGTATTCTTGGCAATCAGCAGGTTCAAATCCTCTGCCGAGGTGAAGTGCCCTGGAAAACGGAGAGAAGAAATCACTGTTGACCTGCAAAGAAGCGACGAGGCAGCATCTTGAGGTGCTCTCGCTAAACAACCTGCAGGAGCCTGCTGCTCCTGGGGAATCTGGCCCCATGGCTCAGCCTCAGACGGAGCTCCAGCCTCCCTGCGGCACCCCACAAGGCCATGGCACCCCGAAACCCCAGCAGATTCCTCCCACAACACCCATCTCCCTCAGCAAGTGCCTTCGCTGAGCTCTGATTTCTCATCTTTCCCCTGGGAACCTCACTCCTGGGGGCCCTTTTCCACCACACCCCATCTCCGGAGTACACTGCAACACCCCAGAACACCTCGCAATAAAGCAAGATGCAGAGACAGACACCACGGCCACCTCTCCCTGCAGCACCCCAATCCTCTGCTGCTCTCTAGCCCTCCCCCAGGAACCCCACTTCACCCCAGACACCCAAACCCCACTGAGCTCTCAGAAATCTCAAGCCCGGCCCAGATACCCCAGAGAAACCCCACTGCACCTGCATAAACCCAGTGCCCCACAGGAAACTCAAGACACCCCCAGCTCCCTCAGTGCCCCACAGCACCCCGACAAACTTTAAGGCCCCCCCAGCTACGCCACAACACACCTACGAACCTCAAGGCACCCCCGGGGCTCACACAGCCCCCCCAGATCCCCCCCAACACCTCAGCGCACCCCGGGGCACCATACTGCACTCAGAGCCCCCCCCCCCAGACCTCCGGGAATGCCTTGGCTCCCTCCCCCGGTGCCCCACGACCCATCCCCCCTGTGCCCTCAGCACCCCACGATCCCCCGGTTCTCCGCTGAGCCCCGGGAACCTCAACGTGCCCCAAGTCCGCCCCGTTCCCCCCCCCCCCGCGCCCCCCAGCCCCCCGTCGCTCCCACGGCCGAACAGGCCCCGTTAGGCCGGGGGTCCCGGCGCCACCACCGGTACCGGTAACGCAGCCGTTGACGGCCGTCGGCTTTTGCGCCGTCACAACGTAGTTGTAGGACATGGCGGCGGCGGGGGGCGGGGAGGATTCGCAGACCGGAGCGGGAGCGGGGCAGGACGTAACGCTACACCGGGAGCGGGGCCTGGCGCGGCCTCTCCGCCGCCGCCGCCACCGCCCCTTCCGCCCGCCGCCGTGCGACGTCAGCGGAAGGGGCCGCGCGCGGCCGCTCTAGGCGGCTTGGAGGACCCAGAGGAGCAGACGAGAGGGCAGGTGGGGAAGGGGGATGCTCTGGGGGTCCCTGCTGGTGGGTGGTTCTCCATTTAGGGATGCACCCCCTGCCTCCTCCGTACCCTGGGGGACCCTTGCTGAGGAGGGGATGCTCCCACCCTGGTCTCATCCCATATCTCGGGGGGGGAGGTCCCCACTTTGGGGGGGGGGGGGGGGGAGTGCAGCCCCCCTACTCTTTCCAGTGCACCCCGGGAGGGAGTCTGTGGCGGGAGGGAGGTGCACCCTCCTGGTCCCACCACACACCCCGAGAGGGGGACCCCGCGGGGGAGGGGGTGCATCTACCCAGGTCCTACACTGAGAGGAGGTCCCTGATGGGGGGGTGCATCCACCCTGGTGCCCCCACACCCCAAAAAAAGGGGTCCTTGCTGGGGGGGAGGTGTGTGCATCCACTCTGGCCTCCCTCTGCCCAAGGGACAGTGCCCCCCCTCCCCTCCACCCCAGGATAGGGTGTCTGCTTGGGGGGGTGCTCCCACCCTGGTCCCCCCCACACTCCAGGAGGGGGTCTCTGCTTAGGAAGGTGTTCCCAGCCTGGTCCCCCACCCCTTGAGGGGGTCCCTGTTGTGGGGGTGCTCCTGCCCTGGTTCCCCACCCCCCATTTGGGGATGGCACTGACCCCAGCTCCCCCCTCTGACCAGGCACCCCATATTCTGCCCCGTACCCCTCCTGCTGTCCCCGTACCGGGCCGGGCTGTCCCCGCGGGACCCCTGGGCGGGACTGGGGCCTGTCCTTGCGGGCAGCAGACCTTGCCCTCCCTCAGCCCCCGCCGCCTCGCGACAGAGTTTGGACTCAGAGCTGAAAGCCGCGCAGGATCCTCCGCCGTCCCCACCACGCCGCCCGCATGGAGGTGAGCCCAGGGCGGTGGGAAGCCCCCTGCTCCCCACTACTCCTGTGAGGTTGGGGTGCCATCCCCATCCCCATCACCCCTCTGTGCCTCCAGGTCCCCAAGAAGCTGGTGAACTCGGTGGCGGGCTGTGCCGATGACACGCTGGCGGGGCTGGTGGCCTGCAACCCCGGCCTCCGGCTCCTGCAGGGACACCGGGTAGTCCTGCGCGCCGATTTGGCGGCCATCCGGGGCCGGGTGGCCCTGCTCTCCGGGGGGGGCTCCGGCCACGAGCCCGCCCACGCAGGTGAGCACCCCGCCACCACCGCCACGGACCGGCTGCCCCCAGCACAGCCCCGACCACCCCATCCCGCTCCGCAGGGTACATTGGGAAGGGCATGCTGACTGGCGTGGTGGCCGGCGCTGTCTTCACCTCTCCGGCTGTGGGCAGCATCCTGGCGGCCATCCGGACGGTGACGCAGGCTGGCGCAGGTAGGGTGGCACCGTGGGGTGCGGGTCAGGGCTTCACCATGCCTTCACCCCTTGCCTCGATGTTCCCCCCAAGCTGGGACCCTCCTGATTGTGAAAAACTACACCGGTGACCGGCTCAACTTCGGGCTGGCGCTGGAGCGGGCACGGGCAGAGGGGGCCGACGTGCGGATGGTGGTGGTGGGGGATGACAGCGCCTTCACAACCCTGAAGAAAGCCGGACGCCGCGGGCTGTGCGGCACCGTCCTCATACACAAGGTGCGTAGGGTGCCCAGGGCCCCACCGCATCCCTGTGGGGATGTGGGATTTTGGGGGACGGGGTCCGGTGGTCCCTCACCCACTGCTGCCCTTCGCAGGTGGCGGGGGCCCTGGCCGAAGCAGGGGCGAGCTTGAACGAGATAGTTGAGAAGGTGTCAGCAGCCGCCAAATCCATGGGTGTGCATGCAGGACCCCTTGCTGCTTTGTGGGGACCCCCTTGCTCCCCAGCCCCATCCCTCCCATCCTTGGCAGTTGCGGCCAATCAGAGCCCCTCCATCAACCCCAAATCCCCCAGGTTTAACCCCGTTTTCCCTCCCCATGCAGGTACCCTGGGTCTCAGCCTGTCCCCTTGCAGCGTCCCAGGTTCCAAGCCCACCTTCCAGCTGGCTGATGATGAGATGGAGCTGGGCCTGGGTGAGGAGCCGCCCCCCCCGTGTCCCCCCATCCCCCATGGGGCAGGCATCGCCCGGTGCGGGAGGTGCCCACAGCATGGGGTGATGCCGCCCCATCTCCGCAGGGATCCATGGCGAGGCAGGCGTGCGCAGGATGAAGGTGAGTGGGGCCCTGCTGTCCCGTCCTGTTCCCTGCGCCCCCCCAGCTCTACCCTAACGGCCCCCCATGTGTCCCCCAGATGCTGCCGGCAGACGAGGCGGTGGAGACGATGCTGGCGCACATGACGGATCCCTCCAATGCTTCTCACCTGCCCCTGAGCCCCGGTGAGCCCCCCTAGCCCTCCGTGACCCCCCCCAAACCCCCTGGTTGTGGGTCTCATTCTGCCCCCTACCCTGCAGGAGCCTCTGTGGTGCTGGTGGTGAACAACCTGGGCGGGTTGTCCTGTCTGGAGCTGGGCATCGTGGCTGGCGCAGCCGTGCACCGCCTGGGTGAGCACAGGGGGGTCTTGGGGCACTATTCCCTGGTCCTTCTGCTCCTGGGGACCCTTCCCACAACCCACCCACCCCCCCCACTCACGGATCCCCCCCACCCCGTGCCCGAAGAGAGCCGAGGCATCCAGGTTGCCCGGGCTTTGGTGGGCTCCTTCATGACGGCGCTGGAGATGGCTGGGGTCTCCCTCACCCTCATGCTGGTGGACGAGGAGCTCGTGGGGCTGATCGGTGAGTGCCTGCCGGCGGGGATGCGGCACGGGACAGGGTCCCCGGACACAGGGTGAGGGGACAGCCAGGATACGAGGTCAGCAAGGTGTCCCGGAGCTGGCTGCCTGCACAGGACATTTTTGCAAGGATCCAGCAGGGTCCTGCTGAGCTGGCGCTCGCTTCTCTCCCACCTCCTGCTCCTCCAGATGCCAAAACCACAGCCGTGGCTTGGCCCAACCTGGCTGCGGCACCTGCGACGAGCCAGAGACAGGAGATTCCGTCACCAAAGGAGGGACCAGGGACTGTGCAGTGTGAAACCAGCGCAGGTATGGGCAGCCCTGGGGAGCTTCAGTCCCCGAGGAGCCGTCACCTCCCCGTGCCTCGGTTTCCCTGTCTCCCCAGGGGTGACGTCTCCTCCCCACAGGGCCCGAGGCAGCGCGGGTGCAGCTGGTCCTGGAGCGGGTGTGCAGCACCCTGCTTGACATGCAGGACAAGCTCAACGAGCTGGACCGCGCGGCGGGCGATGGGGACTGCGGCCACACGCACGCCCGGGCTGCCCGAGGTGGGTGCTGGCACCCCGGGGAGCGCCGGTGGGGCCCATCGGCAGGGGACTTGTGGGGACAGGGTACCCAGCCATCCCCTCCCAGGAGCGGGGTCTTCCCTGGAACGTTCCTTCTCGGGATGGAGGGGAACCCTGAGCTGTTTTCTGCAGCTGGGGAGCAGGATCTGCCCCTGAGCTGCCCCTCCGTGGGGTACAAGGTCCCCCCAAGCTGTCCCTTCCTGGAGGATGGGGTCCCCACACCCTGGGACTCACGACCCTGAAATATCCCTGCTCTGGTGGCAGCTGCCTCAAGGCAGGGGGGGGCGGGAGTCCCTGCTTCTCCCCAAGGGACAGAGACCCCCAGCTGCCTCTGGGGCACTTAGGGGTCCCCAGCTGCCCCCAGGGGAGATGGGGGTCCTCAGGGCCCCTTGGATCAGCCGAAGGAAGCATCCCAACCCGGTCTCGCTTCCATCCCTGCAGCCATCCAGGAGTGGGTGTGTGCCCGGCCCCCGCCCGCAGCCCCCTCCCAGCTCCTCTCCTCCTTGGCCGACCTGCTGCTGGAAAAGATGGGTGGCTCCTCTGGCGTGGTGAGTGCAGGGCGAGAGGAGGGGGTGCAGCTCTGGCTTGTCGCCCCGTGGGACCCTGGCTGTGCCACCACCACGGGTGGTGACGGGGCTGGCGTCCCGGCAGCTCTACGGGCTGTTCCTGACGGCGGCATCCCGGCCCCTGCTCAACCGCCATGACCTCCCAGCGTGGGCTGACGCCATGGATGCTGGCATCGAAGCCATGCAGCGGTGAGTGCCGCGGGCTGCGGGACCCCCCCAGTCCCTCTGCAGGATCCTAACCGACCCCCCTGCACCCCACGCAGGTACGGAGGAGCTGCTCCAGGGGACAGGACCATGGTGAGTGCTGATATCCCGGGGGATGTGGGGCAGAGCCACAGGAGCCGGCTGCGGGCCTGGTTCTCAGCCCCCTTCCCCACCTCTCCCAGCTGGACTCGCTGTGCGCTGCGGCACAGGCTCTGCACGCCCTGCGCAGCCCCAACACCGACCCGCTGCCGGTGCTGGCCGCCGCCGTGCAGGTACGGGGCAGGGGGAGCCGGGCTGGCAGGGGACGGGATGGGAATCACTGCGCTGGGCTGGCCTGGGGGGAGCGCCGGCTGTTTTGGGCCACACCCTGAGCGCACCCCGGTTTTCCCCGGCAGAGCGCGGAGGCCGCGGCGGAGGCCACCAGGCACATGGAAGCCGGGGCGGGCAGAGCCAGCTACATCAGCTCATCCCAGCTGCTGCAGCCTGACCCTGGGGCGGTGGCGGTGGCGGCCGTGCTGCGGGCCGTGCTGGAGGGGCTGCGGAGCTGAGGCACAGCCAGCGCTCAGCTGCCCTCCCCCCACAAGCCCCCCCAGGGCTCCAGCGATGACAGGGGACGTAGCAGCATGCCCCACACACCCCCAATAAACCGTTGTGGTCCCCCAAACCCAGCCCAGAGCATCCATCCCCGTGAGAGGGATGGGACGGTGGGGATTGGGGGTGGCAGACATGCACCCAGTTTGTCCAGGATTTGTCCTTCAGGCAAAGAGGGATGGGAGCAGAGATCCAGCCCGTCCTGTGCTCCAGTGTGAGCATGACTGCTGGGGAGGAAGTAAGCTTCTGGGCCGACCACGAGCTCTCCCCACCGAGTGCTGAGAGGGGAAACCACAGGGCTCACACGGCCCCAGGCACGGGGCCTGGAGGAGACTGGGAAAGCCAGAAAGAAGAACCAGAGGACGGAGCAGAGCCTGCCCTGCAGCACAGGATGGCCCTGAGCCAGGGCAAGGGCCTGGGGTGAGCAGGGGGATGGGCCAGCATGAGCCCAGGCTGCCGGGGGAGCTCCAGCTACCGGTGGTGGCGGGGAGGGTAGGAGCCAGCAAGGACAAAGCCAGGCCCTCAGAGGGGACATGACCCCCAGGATCTGCTCCCCAGGGGCACCCACCTCTCCTCCCCCAGCTCCTGGGGGCCCCGCCTTGTCCCCAAGGATGTGGGTGCAGGAGCGCTGCAGAAGCCAGTGATTTATTACATGTCTACGAGGGCCCCAGGAGGCTGCTCGGCTGGTCCTGCTGCCCGCAGCTGAGGCACAGGCAGCCCGATGAAGGACAAGGCACTGTGCGAAGGTCCCCTCTGTCCCCGCCGCCCCGAACTGTGCCCCCCTGCAGAGGAGATGGTCCTGGGGTAGAGGCGGCAGCGCTACCAGGCGCAGGGGTGCTCCTCTGACGGCTTCTGACCCGCTGAGGCTCTGAGCTCCAGCCGCTGCGCTGAGGGATGTCACTGCAGGGTCCGGGGAGGGCTCGAGGGAGCCAGTTTGGCACGGACCAAGGTCCAGGGGCCAGCTGGACCTAGCAGGAACTGGCAAGCGGACGCCGAAGGACGCCGGCATGAGCATCATGCCAATGCCAAGCCACAAAAGAGGCAGAGAGGTGTCCTCACCCCAGCAACATCTCTGCCGTAAGGGAGCCGAGCCTGTCCCTCCCGCGGGCAGATGAGCGTCAGGCGCGGCAGCGGGGATCCCCGGTGAGGGCAAGGCGACAGGCGGAGAGCGGGGCAGGCTGGGCAGCGACGGGGCTGTTGCACAGGCGTCAGCGCTTGTCGGAGAGCAGGGGCTGGGGGAGAGCATCAGTGAGCCCGGTGCCTGCGCCGCCCTGCCCAGCTCCCTGGGAATGGGCCAGCCGGAGCTGTGGGGGGAGGCAGGACCCCTGCTCAGCTCCCCAAAGTCACCCCACAACCCGGCAGAGCCCCACAGTGGAGTTGGTACCTGGCAAGAGTCCGGGAAGTCAGCATCGGGGCGCTTCCAGCTTGGCCTGGCCAGGGCACCCAGCACCAGCACTCCGAAGAGGAGGATCAGGAGCCCCAGCATGTTGGCAAAGACAGCCTCGGCGGGCAGCAGCTTGTACTCTGTTGTCCCGTTCTTCCTTGGGAGAAGAGAGGCCAAGAGCTTTCCTGGATATGCCCAGCCTTACCCTAAGCCCCCGCAACCCGGTACCCACCCCGCAGCAGGGATCTGGGCAGGTTAACCACACACCTGAGGGGGGAATCGCTCACCCCTTTGCCACCCCGTGCTCGGTTTCACTCGGTGGCACTGAGAGAAAACCACCAGCCCAACACACCCCCTCCGAGCCTCCCTCCCTGCAAGGGCTCTCCACGCGCCCACCGCAATTCTCACAGGCTGAAGAAGAGCTTCTCGTTGATGCCCGAAATGCATGAGGCCACAGACAGCATGAGGATGGTGGAGCCGAAGAAGATGTGGACGGGCTTGTAGAGGGCACGGAGCCATCCAGGAGCCCAGGGCAGCAGGAAGGCGCTGAAGCCGGCCAGCCACTACAGGGAGGGGAGGTGAGGGCGAGGGATACGGGTGGGTAGGGGTGTGGGGAGACAGGGCAGCACCCACCTGGCAGGAGAAGAGCAGCACGGTGACCAGCCCCAGCCAGCTGTGCAGCGAGTACATGTTGGGTGTCCCGTGGTCATTGTGGAAGCGAAAGACGGCCACCAACCCCAGCACGGCCAGGCCGAAGGCTGCCAGGGCCAAGGCACCGTGTAACACCTTCCAGGGGAGCTTGGGGCCACTCCAGGTGGGGGGCAGGCGGTACACCAGCGCCGCTGTTGGGTGAGAGAGTTAGGCAGGAGCCGAGCCAGGGCCACGCCACCCTGCACACCCCGCTCACCTGCGCCATACAGCACCACCATGCCCGTCACCATCAGCACCGGGTGCCAGTTGAACATCTGGGCGCTGCCGTCCACGGCAAAGCCGCCGCGCCAGTGCTGGCACCAGGCGCTTACGAAGGCCACGCACATGAAACCCAGGCCGCCCAGGAGGACGCAGAAGGGTAGGAAGGGCAGATCCAGCATCTCTGCGATGGGATGGCGGTGCCTGGGGGAGAGCGAGGCACCCGCTCAGCCTCTGCCGGGGCTCTCTGCCTGTGCCGGCTCTCGCCTGCATGCAAACACCCCCAGGGAGGAGCCAGACTGAAAGGGGAACCAGGCACCCTGAGGAGGGACAGCCCTGAACCAGCTGCTGCCTGGCCAGGGAACGATGCCAGGGCTGGAGCTGGCTGGCTGTAGATGTACAGGGTGAAGCTGGCCCCTGCAGAGCCAGGTCCCTGGGCAGCACCCCACTGCACCACCTTGGTACGCTGTACCCCAGCGCCACGCTCAGGAAACAGCAGCAAGGGACCTGCAGGGGATCCAGGTGTCTCCTGTAACCCTACACACCACCCCCATCACCCACAGCCCCCCCTATATTTTCCCCAAGAACCTAGATCTGATCCCTTCTCTCCCTCACACATATTTACACTCTCTCCATCCCCTCAGCCTCCCTTCCACCTCCCCACTGGCACCTACACTCCCTTTGAACCCCACCCTCGCAGCACCATGTACCCCTCCAGCTGCACCCACAGCACAGGGCTCACCCCATTTGGGTGTGAGGAAGCACCCCCATACCCGACTGGGACCCTGGCAGCTCCAGCACCTCCAATCCCTCCTGCGCACCCTGTGCCAGCCCTCACCCTACCTGCTCCACCGGGGTTGGGGGAGACCTGCTGGCTACAGCCCCACTACCCTGCGTGGGATGGGCAGTGGGTCTGGCAGGGCCCTGCCCTCGGGGTGCTGCCCTCAGCCCACGGGGCTCGAGCAGGTGACCGGCAGAAGCGGGGTTGTGCTCATTTGCCTGGTGATTTGCATCTGCCTCCAGAAATAGATATTTATATCTCCTCCCGGGGCGGGGGCACGGCCCTGTTCCCTCCCCAGATCAGCTGCCCCACGGGACCATGAGGCAGGAGGTGGGTAGAACACAGCTCCGGCACAACACGGGGATCATGAGCTCAGCCAACCACTTGCTCTGAGACCTTGCAATGCCTGCCACAGCGCTGAGCGACCCCACAGCTCCCCCGGGCCTGTCCCCACAGCTCCCCCAAAGCCTGGGGATGTGGGGCCTGTCCCCACAGCTCCCCCAAAGCCTGAGCCCCACAGCTTCCCCTGAGCCTGGGGACACGGGCCGTGGCCTCACGGCTCCCTCACAGCTCCCCCAGACCCGGTGACACAAGGCCTGGCCTCACGGTTCTCACAACACCGGGAACGTGGGGCCCGGCCCTACGGCTGCCCCAAGCCTGGGGACACGGGGCCCGGCTCCGAGGCTCCTCCGGCACCTCCCGACCCCAGGAGCAGGGAGCCGGCCCCAGGCCTTTCCCCGAACCCGGGGACGCGGGGCCCGGTGCCGGGGCCGTACCTCAGCCCCGCAGGCCGCACGCCGGGCCCCACCGCCCCCTCGGCCTCAGCCTCGGCCTCGCCGGCCGCCTCCATCTTGGACGGCGCCGCTCTGGCCTTTCGCCTCACTGGTGGCTCCCGCCTAACCCTCCCGAGCCAGAAACCACAGAGAGCGGAGACCAGAGAGGCCCAGCGCGGTTCCTCCAGCCGAGCGCTTCCGCCCCTGCCTCTGTGGCTGCGCCGTTGCTGTGGAGACGGAAGATGGCGGCCGCAGGTCGGGGCTCGGCCGGGCCTGGGGTGGGGGGACGGGACGGGACGGCCGGGACCATCGGTACCGGCACCCCGGGGCATCGCCGACTGCCTGGGGCGGGTCGGGGGGGTGGGGGGGAGCCCTCCCGTGGGGTGGGGGGAATGGGTGGGCACGGGGGCCTACGGGACCCCCTGTGGCGCTGCAGCCTCCTTAGGGGCTGGGGTCGCATGGGGGGACCCGGGGGCACCACGCACGGAGGGGTCACCTGCATGGTGGCAGTGTGAAGGGGGGTGGCGTGGGACCTGGGGGTGCAGGGAGCTGCCCCCTTTCCTCCCCAAATCCAGCCCTGTAGCTCCCTTTCAGAGAAGGCAGGCCTCCGCGCTCTCCTGCCAGGGCACGGGGGAGCCCCCACTCTCCTGGCCCCGGCCCCCCCCATCCCTCCGAGCACCACCTTACCTCCCTCTGTGTCACGTCCCTCCTTCCCCCAGTGCTGCTGTCAGCCAGGTCCGGACAAGCGGGCAGGATGGCTGTGCCTCTGTCCTTATCCCCAAACAGCCCCACTCCCTCACTGTGTTGTTGTCCCCTCTCTGACCAGCTGCCCCAGGCAGGGTGTGCAGTCCTGGGGTGGGGCGATGCTGGGACACTGCCCAAACCTGTCCCCATAGCGTGGCTTGCTCAGCGTTGCCCACAGAGCCGTTGGCAACTTTTGGGTTTGTCCAGAGTGAGAGGTGTGAATAACCTGTCTGGACGCTGCTCCCTGGGATTTGCACATCTCCCTCATCTCTGAATTTCTTCCCCGTGGTTTCCTGGGACGAGGGCTGCTGTGAGGCTGGAGGGTGGGAGAGAAAGACCAAACCAGAGCCTGCTGCGTGGTGACAAGAGAGGGAAGAAAGCTTATTCGTGAGAGCCCAGCACGGGTCTGCATTGGTGTGCTGGAAACTGGCAGGAGCTGCTGTTGGTTTGACCTTCCTTTGGGTTTTGTGGCAGAGGAAGTTTGTGAGGTGTGGGGGGATGCGTCCCACCTGCCAAACAAAACCTCCGCTCCCCCTACCAGGTCCCGCTGTAGGGAGAGGCGACGCTGAGCCCCTCAGCTCCGGACCATGAGCTGGCTCTGCCACTGGGGATGCCGGGGCTGAGAACACCAAACCCCGCAGAAGGAAGATGCTCCAAACCAGCAACTACAGCCTGGTGCTGTTCGTGCAGTTCCTCCTGCTTTTCTACGACCTGTTTGTCAACTCCTTCTCGGAGCTTCTCCGCACGGCCCCCGCCGTCCAGCTCATCCTCTTCATGTGAGCGCCAGGGGTGCGAAGTGGATGGCGCGGTGGGACGGGAGGGCTGGGGTCTCACTGCGTCTCTCTCCTGCAGCATCCAGGACATCGCTATTCTCTTCAACGTCATCATCATCTTCCTCATGTTCTTCAACACCTTCGTCTTCCAGGCCGGATTGGTCAACCTCCTCTTCCACAAGTTCAAGGGGACCATCCTGCTGTCGGCGGCCTACCTGGCACTCAGCATCTCCTTCCACGTCTGGGTTATGGTAGGGTGGGGTGGGCTGGGGGCTGCCGGCTTCTCCCAAGGGTGGGCAGCATGGGGTCTGCTTGCTTTGCTAGCCATGGCCCACTGCTCCCTTCAGTCCCTCTCCCACGAGAGGAAGGCCACAGATCTACCATGACCTACTGGAAAATCCTCTTTCCCCATGGGGAGCCCAGCAGCTCCAGCTCGGTGCTGGCACAGAAGCCTGCGCTGGGGTAATCCCCGCTGAAGTCCGTGACAGCGGTTCCTGCTTTACCTGGGATTAATCCCCAGCAAACACCAGTGCTCCGAGCCTGAGGGCAGTCCCCTTTCTGCTGGCGTTGGGCGGCACTGAGTGCCATCAGGGGTCCTGGCTCTGTCCAGGCAGCGTGTTACCCTTCTCTCCCCTGACTAAACTCCCCCTGGCCCCTGCCCCAGCCACCGAAGGAGCGGCCCACACCCCCTCCCCAGCTCCTGGGCACCACATCGAGCTCCCACCCCCCCTTCAGCCACTGAGCGAGGGTCTGTCCCCAGCCCACTGCTGCAGGGGCAGTGCTTAGAGCCATGCCAGGGGCCACCCACGCCGGGTCGCAGGAGCAGGGAGCCGCACCAGTGCTGCCCACGCCATCCGTGCAGGGGGGATTGACGGGGATTTTGCAAGGATCTGAAGTCTGAAGCTAGAATAGGTCCTGGCTTGCTGGATAAATCCCCTGAGCTGATTAACCTTTGGGGTGGGGGGGTGCTGCACACCAGGCTGAGGGAGCCAGAGGTACGGTGTGCTGCCCCCAAACTGACACATGGGTTATTCCTGGCTCCTGTCTGTCTGTCTGCCTCAGAACCTGCGGTGGCGGGACTCCAGCCGCTTCATGTGGACCGAAGGCCTCCAGACCCTTTTTGTTTTCCAGCGCCTGGGTAAGGGCTCATGTTCGCAGGGTCCCTGGTGGTGTCCTGCTCCATCTGGGGAGCCTTTGGGGGTGAAGGTGGAGGGCCCACCCTCACCCCTTCCCTCCCGCAGCCGCTGTGCTCTACTGTTACTTCTACAAGAGGACGGCGGTGCACCTGGGCGACCCGCTTTTCTACCAGGACTCGCTTTGGCTCCGCAAGGAATTTGCACAGTTCCGGGGCTGATGGTGCCCCTCGGACTCTGGGTGACCCACCGTCTCCCTCCTTGGCTACCCGCCATCTCCCGCTGTCTCTCTGCACCTCACAGGCCTCATTGGGGATGGCTGCAGCTCAGCCACCTTCCTCTTCTTCCTCCCCGAGACCGGCGCTGGCACAGCTCGTGCGGATGCCGGGAATCGGTGGGACACTTGCCGCGCATCCCGGCTGCACCATGGGAAGGTCCGTCCCGGTGCTACAGCCCCTGTTGGGACTTGAGTGTTTTTGTAAACAGTAAAGAAATAAATTGGCTGTGTTTTCGAGTGGCTGCCTGGTATCTGTGCGCCCTGGGCCCCCACCCCGGCATCCCCTTCCTCGCAGTGACAGCGGCCGGCCATGCCCGCAGCCATACCCTGGCCCCGGCCAGCTCAGCACTGCGTTTGCAGCCGCAGAATGGGGCTGTTCCCAGCTTGCACCGTGGGATCCTTGGCCTAGTAGGAAGGGAGGCAGAACCGGGGACTGGGGAGGGGTACAGCCAGGGCCCCCCGCCCGCCCCTCCGGCCGCGTGCGGGACTCGAACCCGCGGCTTCCCGGCCCAGTCCTCCTGAGCCATAGAGACGGGGAGGAGAGAGCGGCCGGGCGCTTTCCCGCGCAGGGCTCCCGGGAGCGGCGGTTCCCATGGAGATGGAAGATGGCGCCCAGGAGTGAGTGCGGGGCGCGGCGGGTAACGGGGTAACGGGACCGGGGCTTAGGGTGGCACCGGGACTAGGCCGGGGCTCGGTGGGGGGGCTGGAGCGGGGTTCAGCGCGGTCGGGGAGCGGCGCTGAGGCCGGGCCGTGCCCCCACCCCCCGCCGCCTTCCTCCCACAGGCCGCCAGCGCTCCTCAGCACCGCTACAGGTCTTGCTTTTCCTCAACGGCTGGTACAGCGCTACCTACTTCCTCCTGGAAGCCTTCATCTTCGTGTACAAGGGTGAGCCCCCCGTCCCGGGGTCCCTCCGGCCCTCCCGATGGCAGCAGCCCCCCGCCCTGAGGCCCAGTGTAGGCCGTGGGTGCAGGCTCTGAGGGGGGCCGGTGGCTGTGCCCGCAGTGCTGCTGCTGCCGTACCCCTTAACCAACCTGCTGCTGGATGTGGCGCTGCTCTTCCTCTACCTCGGCACTGAGGCCACCCGCATCTTCTTTGGTAAGTCCTCGGGACAGAGGGGCGGGGGCAGCATCCCCCGGGGCGACTAGGTTGGAGAGATTTAGATTGGATATTAGGAAACATTTCTGTAGAGCGGACAGGCACTGGAACAGGCTGCCCAGAGAGGTGGTGGAGCTGCCATCCCTGGGGGTGTTGAAACAACATGTAGACGTGGCACGTGGGGACATGGTTTAGGAGGCCTGGGGGTGCTGGGTTGGGAATTGGACTTGATCTTAAGAGGTCATAGAATCATTAAGGTTGGAAAAGACCTCTAGGATCAGCAAGTCCAGCCGTCATTGTGGTGTCCCAAAAGACCAAAACTATTGTCCAAAGACCAAGGTCTTTTCTAACCTTAATGATTCTGTGACACCAAACCCCTCCAGGAACTGCTGGAGCAGAGCTGGGACCATGGTGGTGCTGTTTATTGTGTCCCCCCCACTGCAGAGCCCTGGGGGACACCCCCCTAACCGTGTGCCCCACAGGGTCCAAGGGCAACCTGTGCCAACGGAAGGTGCCGCTCTCCATCAGCCTGGCCCTGACCATCCCGGCGGCCGTGATGGCAGCTTATTACCTGCTGCTGCAGACCTATGCCCTGCGCCTGGAAGCCATCCTCAACGCCATCCTCCTGCTCTTCTACGCCATGGAGCTGCTGCTGGGTGTCCTCGCGCTGGTCTCCTTCTCCAGGTACCGCTGCCCCTCCACGCCGTGCAGGGAGCTGGGTAACGCCGGGGCATTGTAGGAGCTGGCAGTTTGGCACCAACGTGTCCCCCTTTCTTTCTTCGCAGCGTGGATTCGTACTGAGACCCCGCGCCACACCGAAGGACCAGGCATGGAGCGGCACAGGTACGCGAGGCGGCCGGGAGCCAGCGGCCCCGGCTCCGCCTCCCAGCCCGCAGCGTGGGGTGCCAGGCCCACGCCGGTGGCCCAGCAGGCAGTCCCCACCTGCAGGCAGCCCCAGGCAGGGGAGATCTCCACCCTGCCTGCTCTCCACTTCACCCACAGCAATACGAGCGACCTGCCGGGCAGCACCCAACCCGCTGCCACCCAGGACGCGGCCCCCAGGGCTTGTGACACGCAGGTCAGTTCGAGGTACGGAGAATTATTATGTTTTTTTTTTTTTCTACTGCCTTCTCTGAATAATTCACTATTTTCCAATAAATAATTATTTTTACCTGGTGCCTGGGCATGTGGCTTCCCCTGGGGCAGCAGGCTGGGCTTGAAGCACTCAGGAGCTTCCAGCACTGCACCGCTGCCCTACCGCGCTGCCCTGGGGGGCCACAGGAGCCCCTCACAAGTGTCAGAGGATGATGAGGGTCAGGGACAGCGGACACAGAGTCCCCACTCTGGTGCCCACTGGTCCCCAAGTGCTGCCATTCCCTCCCCCGCAGTGGCCCTGAAACACTCCCACCCATTACCTAAAAGACCATCGTAAGGCGGAAACGCGACAGAAGAGCCCTCCAGCGCCATATAAAAGATTGACAATGTCATCAAGTTTATTACACAATTTCCAACCTATCAGAAAGACAAACAAATCTAGTCACTGGGAGCAGGAGGGGCAGCGCCTCGCTGGGTGGTTAATAGGGGTTTTGCTCTGCACTTTTCCCCACTATTTGGAAAGAAAACTAAAAATTTGTGTCGTTAAGTAAAAAACAGAACTCTCCCACCGAGCGCTCCCCCCGGCATTCACCCGCTAAGCCGGCACCTCATGGTACTTTACAAGATGGGTTGTTTTTTTTTTTTTGTTTCTGTGATTTCACCCTAAAAAGACCTCCAGAGCCAGGTTTCTCCTGACCAGCAACAGTTCAGAGGGCAACACTGCCCAGCTGGGCTGGCACCCGCCCTGGAAGTCACCCTGTGTGTCTCCTCAGCTCACCCTGACCCTCCTGGGCTCTCCCTCTCCTGCTGGAGGGATCCGTGCAGGTCCCCACAGCCCGGAGGTGCTCCCTGTCACCCCTGTTCTGACCCGTGTGACACAGCCGAGCTGCTACCACACGCGAACCACTGCGCCGCCTGTTAGGGAAGGGCAGCCGGGGGACGCAGGGACAGGAAAGGGGAAGCCGCCGGCACCTGTGGGGGACAGGTGGTCCCCGAGGGCAGCCAGACGGGGGGGGTCGCAGCCTGCCCTGCCACGCTCTGCCTCTTCCGCTTCCTCTAAAACAAGGAAGGCGCCGCGGGAAAAGCCGGCTCCGTGCAGGTCCCCGCCGGCGCTCGGCAGCCAGAGCTGCTGTCTGGGAGACGAGCGCAGAGGTGGCGATGCCGCTGCGGCGAGGAAAGTCGGGGCAGAGGGAGGGGGTGACCCCTGGCCCAGCTCCGGCCCCCCAAGTCCCCAGGCAGAGCAGAGAGGGTGAAGGGGGGCAAGCAGGCCTGTGGAGAGGATCGGCCATGCTCTGTCAGAGTGGGGAACGGAGGAGCCCCACGCTGGGATGACGGGGACAGGAGTGTCCCCAGATGAGGTGAGGGCATGGTACATGGCAGCAGACCCCATACCGCTTCCGGCGAACCCAGGCACAGGGTCAGGAGCCACACGCCTCCAAGCCCCAGCGCCTCATGACATGGGGAGCAATCCATCCCCTCCAGCCACCCCCGGAGAGGAAAGGGCTCACAAACCTCCCTCCATGGAAAAAAAAAGCACCATTTCTCTTTGGGTCCGAGTGTCCACGGAACGGAGCAGGGTGGCCCGGGTGCAGGCGTTCCCCGGCTCCCTGCCCCTCCCCGGGAAGCGGCGAGCGCGGGCAAGAGCTCAGGCCCCAAGGCCACGAGGTGTCGGTGGGAGTCCCGCCGGGGCACGGCACAGCTTTCCTTGGGTGCCCGGAGAGAGCTGGGGGTGGCAGGGAAGGGGCTGGGGGTGGCGGAGCGGCCTCGATCACGCAGTCCTGGTCGAGGTGAGGAGATACGAGTCCATTAAAAACCACTTACTGCCAAATTCCTGCGGGGGGGAGAGATGAGAGGAGCAGTCAGAGCAGCGCCCAGCAGCCTTCCCACCGCCTCAGCTCCTCGAGGAGGACCCCTGAGACCCCACGCCGACGGCACGGCACCAGCTCACCTATCTCAGTGGTGCCGGTCCCTCTCTCTGTCCCTGTCCCGATGTCGCTCGTGCTCCCGGTTCCGCTCCTGGAAATAGTCCTCGTGCCGATCCTCGCTGTGGAGCAGGTCCCGGTGTCGCCGGCTGCTTTCGCGGGACCGGCTGGGAGAACGCTCCCGAGATCGGTGTCTTTTCCTGGGGGAAAAGAAGAAAAAAAGCTTTTCGTCACCTCTGGGCAGGATCTCGCCAGGCTGGGGACAGAGTCAGCGAGCAAAGCCCCAAGATGGGGCGCAAGGAAGCCACCCCCACGCAGCTCCGAGCCCGTCGGTACCTGGAGGAGCTGCTGCTGGCGCCCGTGCTGTAGGACTTGGCTTCGATGCCGTGCAGACAGTCTTTGAGGGAGGAGAGGAGGACGCGGCATCGCTCGTCGTTTGCGACGCGGGACTGCTTGATGACGGCGATGGCCGTGAGGAGGGTCTCGATGGCGTCGCTGTAATCGCCTGCGGGAGCAGAGCGGGGCTGAGGGATGCGGACCCGCCGCGGGATGGGGTCTGGGGGGGGGACACACAGGGAGGGGCGCGCGGGGACACAGTTGCCATTACCTGCGCTGGCGCCAGACACTGCCTTCGAAATGGCGCTGCTGGAGATCGCCCGGTTCCTGTTCATGATCTCCTCAAACTCCACTTCGCTCACAGGGGGAGGCGGCGGCCCGAGCTCCCGGCTGCACAGGAGGCACAGGCAGGGGGTCAGCGTGGCCCCCCGCCTCCGATTCGGTCCCGAGCGGCACGCGGCGCGCTCCCCCACCGCCCCGTCTCACCTGCTGTGGTTGTAGGGGGCCATGGCCTTGCCGTAGGTGTCCGGTGGAGGACCCAGGGCCGCGTTGGGTGGGGGGAAGAAGGCGGGGTTGAGGTGCAGGGCAGGGGGCACAGCCCCCGGGGGTGGCACAGCCAGGTGCGGGGGCAGTCGAGGCGGCGGGGGCATGAGATGCTGGTAGTGGATGCCAGGCGGGGGTGGGGGGACGCCGAAGCCGGAGGAAAGGGGTGGCGGGGGCGGCATTGGTGGTGGGGGCAGCCCCATGAGGGGCAGGGCAGCAGGGGGGCGGTTGAAGAAAGGCAGGACGGAGGGGGGTTTCTCCACGCGGGCAGGTGGCAAGGCATTCTCCGTCGGCGTGGCGCGGCCGTCTACCGAGTCCACGGAGTCCCGGGAGTGGGCTCTCGGCGGCACACCTGCAAGCGGTACGGGAAAGAGCCATGAGTCGCAGCCAGATGACCTCCAGCTCTCGGAGACCTCCTCCTCCTCCTCTTCCTCCCCACCCGCAGCAACCAGCGTGAGGACCATCCTCTCCCTCAGCCCCGTGAGGTCAGGCCTTGGGAGAGCTCAAGGTGCCCAGAGAAAGATCCAGCCAGCCAAATGTAGCCTCCGTTTCCACGTGCCTCGAAGAGGGTACCAGCTCTCCAGCAAGACCCCGGCTGCCCACACAGCGCCCCGAGGACGCTCGCTCTCGGCCAGCGTGGCTCTGCGGAAGCCGCCGAGCAAGCGGGTTACAGGGACAGAAGTGAAAAGCCACAAGAAATGGTGGAAAGTTCCCAGCAGAGAGGTCACTGGGTCCCGAGTCCCCGAAGACGTTAAACAACCCAGAGAGCCTGCGATCCGCACACGGGCTCAGAAAGGGCTGAGCGTGGAGGAACACGAGGGGACAGAACCCAAGTGCCGACAGCAACGGAGCTACTGGAGGAAGGAAAACTTGGTGCCCGACTGCCCTCAAAGAGATGGACAGGAACCCCTGCTGTGTCCAAAGAGGATTCGAGGATGAGACAGGGAGAGGTACGACAGAGGACGCTGACTCTGCCCGAGCCCCTCGGGGGAGCCATGGCTCCCCGCCGGGCACTGCCGCTCTGACGGCCATCAAGCAGAGCATCGTTTGGGCGCCAGCACTGCTGAGCCAGCGGCAAGGGCTCACGCGAGCTCAGCCGTGCCGGTGGCGAGGCCCCTGCGGGCAGGCTGAAACTCAGCCTCCCCGTGCCCGGTGAGGCGAGGGGTGGGAGAAGGGAACACGCCCTGCTCCACCGAAACGCGAGGGCAGGTCGGGACGCGGTCTAACAGCGCACAGTGCTGCCAAGCAGCAGATCACCGCCGGGCCCTGGAGCTGAAGGGAGGGTGCAAAGGTCACAGCTACCCCACTGCAACTCGGCCAGGGCTCTTAGAAAGAAGGGCTTTTCCTTGCGTGAAACGAGCCACGGGATCTACAATGACCACAGCTGGCCAAGACCTCCTCATACACGCTCCTGCCAAGACAGTCCCTGCGGCTCCGCGGAGCCCCCCGGCACGGGGCTGGGGCGTCACATCGCTGCGGAGTGAGGCGAGGACCACCTATTGCCATTGTAGAAAGCCCACGGCCAGGCCCCAGCTGGAATACTGTGTCCAGTGTTGGGCACCTTACCTCCGCAGGGATGGACAAATTCTGGAGGAGATCCAGAGAAGAGCTACTAATAGATATGGAGGGTCTTAGCTATGTTGATAGGCTGAAGAGCTTAAGCCCATTCAGTTTGGAGAGGAGGAGGAGGAGGCTACGAGGGATCTTCGCAGTGTGTGAGCACCTAAAAGGGGATCATAAAGACTCGGGTCAGGATCTAATCAGACTCAGCAGCAATAGGAAACAACCCCCAGAGACTCCTGGCAGTGTCCCCCCACCCCGAGGTCTCAGTGGGTTTGGCCTGACAGCTCTGCTGGGACTCTGCGGGGCCCGCGGGAGCTGCCGCGCAGCACGGAGGCCCCCCACCCGCGGCGTGCCTTCGCCTCACTCACGTTTGCGAGCCTGCGCCTCGAACTGTGACAGGTTCTGCCGGGTTGCCAGCCTCACCTCCACCTTATCCCCATTGAGGATTTTGCCAGGCAGGAGCTCCAGCAGTTTGTGGACCGAGTTCTCAGAGGCGACCACCACCTCTGCGTACCTGCGGGAAAGCCCGGCAGTCAGCCAGCAAGAGCCAGTCCTGAGCAGTTTCCCCCCCGGCAGGGGATAGGGACCCCCTGTCAAGCCCCGCAGGGCTCCATCCATCCACCCAGCACCACCTCCTGCTGCCTTCCCTGGCAGCTCAACCCAGCCCGGTGTTCCATGTCCCCTCCTCCCTTTCCCATGTCATTTGGGAGCCTCTGCTTTACTATCCCAGCTCCAGGCGGGCTGTGCAACACCTGTGCCAGCCAGGAAAAGCACCAGCTGCCCCCTCACTCCCCCCAACACAGAGGATGTGGCCATGAGGGCCTGGCTCCCCCATTCCCTCTCGGCTCTCACCCTTTTGACTGGCCATTGGCTCGGTTCTCTGCGAATTTCAGCTCCACTACGTCGTAGACACCAACCGAGCGGATGGTCTGGATCAGCTGCTGGTCAGTTGTCCACTGAGGGGAAGAGGGGAAAGTCTGGCATCAGCTCACGCAGCCCTTCGCAAGCCCCGGTGTCCCCCTGCTAACCCAGGCTCAGGGGGCTGGGGCAGGGCACAGACACCCTCAGAGCCCCTACAGGGAGTTTAAAATCAACCTCGAGTCTGAAACAGGCCCCAGGCATGGCTACCAGAAGTGTCTCTGTTCTCTGGGCAAGGCAGAGCCTTCCCAGAGATGACCCCATATCCGCCAACGGGAGAGGGGGTCTCGCCCGCGCAGCCCCCACGAAGGCAGAGCCAGGCGGGAGCAGTGACTGGTGCAAGGGAGGCCACTGGTCTCTCGCCCCAGACTGGATCTGAAGCCCCTCAAGGCAATAAATCCCTTTTCCCTAAGGATCACAAGGTCAAGCCCAGCTCACGACCCAGCTTGGGGCACTGGGTCAGCATGGACTGAGGAGGAACAGCACCCCCAAAGAGCCCTGCAGCCCCTTGGGGGTTTCTCTGGAGGACCCCCACCTGCGTATGCACCACAGGAGACCCAAACTGCCCACACAGGTGGTCTGGAGAACCCCCACGGCAGGCAAGCACAGCCAGGCAGCAATCCCACTCACCCAGGAGAAGCTGCCCACGTAGACGGCAGCCCTCTTGTTGCGCAGCCCGCTGTACGTGTACAGGATGGCAGGAGATTTGCTGTTGGGCTTGGGAGACGGTTCCTGGCGGATCTCTGGGGGTGCCTCTGAGCTGCTGGTACGGCTTTCAGGGGGCTGCGAGCTGGCTGCTAACACGTCGTCGTACAGGTCCATCTGATCAGCATTACTGAACTCAGAGTCCTGCGAGGGGAGACACCGTGAGCACCTCCACTGAGGGGAGACCCCAGGGGTGAAACCACAGCTCGGGAAGGGACCCATGGGCTGTTAAGAGCCTAAACGGGGGTCTGGAGGACTTCCCTGTTCCACTGGAGTCCTCCAACACCCCCCAGCACCAACTGTCCAGGAGAAACCAAACACCAACCACCACAGGAAACGCTTAAAAGTCATCTCACGGTGCCACACTGCCACAGGTGCCTGCACCGTACCGGGGACCGCGGATAAATGACCATGGAGGTTAGGAAGCCTCCTTTCCAGTTTGCAAACCGGTCATCCCAATTCACCGGGAGCCGGCACACACGAGCTCTTCTGAGGCAACACAAGCCGAGTCCAAAGGTTTAGCACCCAAACCACTCTGTCTTGCTCCTGTTCGCAGTTAGAAGGCGGTGAATCACTGCCATGAATGAAGCAAACAGATCCGGTGCCTGTTATCTCCCACGAGCCAGCTCCGCTTGCCCGGAGCCCTGTCCCCTCCCCTCAGTGGCATGCCGCAGTGGTGTGTCCTCTTTCAGAGCCTTATTTTCGCAACAACAACTCCCTGCGCTCCCCGCCCCGGCCCAGCAGATCCCTCTCAGCACCGCACTGCTCTTCCTCGCTACTCCACCGCCCTGCAAAAACACACCCTGCCCCAGGCTTACGACCACCCCTCGCTCATGCAATCCACCACGGCATCTGCTCTTCCTCCTGGGCAGCGTGGAAATCCCTCTTGCACGTCTCCAGTCCAGCTGCCCAGCTCTCCGACCGGCCAAGCATTAATGCAAGCTCCGCAGCAACGGGATCAACATCTCCCTTCCCCAGCAATGAGGATTACCAGTGATCCAAAAACGGGGCGATGGGCTCTGCTTTGCAATGCTCGACATAACCCTGGAGCATTTTTTACACGGAAGGAGGTGGAGAAGGAAGGAATACTCCAGGAAGCCAAACCACGAGGCTTTAGCCCACTGGTGACTTGCACTGGCTTGATTTTCCTCCCCGCAACTTCAACTACGAGCCTTTTGCTTTTCCTCTGCTGGGCTCCAGCACACGCCCCGCGTGAGCAGAGGACTGCCTTGCTAGGATGTCAGCCGTCCTGAGCAGCGGGGCAAGACGCAGCTTGCCGCTCTGGGAGGCTACCAGGAAGAAGCTCATCTTTTGTAAGCACGCAAGGGCAAGGGTTCAGTGGTGGAAAACCAAACAGCCTCGACGGACGAGCCTCTGCGCCTTGGCGGGCACACGCTTCGCAACAAGTCCAGCCTGGGGGTTGCACACCCACCCTCAGAGCCCGCTCGCCTCGGATACGCCACCGCAAGCTCACTCGTTTTTGGGCCAGCAGAGCCCTCTTCAGGGCAGGAGCTACACACGCCGGCTGCACACACACCATCTCCTTTCCCCTTGGCAGCGCAGCCTTTCACAGCACGAACCAGCCGCCGAGGAAGCTTCTGAGCTGCGAACTCAAGTGTCCTAGATCTGCCTTCCAATTCCCACTCTGTTCCGGGCTATATTTAATTTGGAGTGTACAGCGAGCGCTGTGTTTACTACGGATCTTCAGACTAATTGCTCACCCGGATTCAGCGTGCGCCAAGCATCATTTCACGCTACAAATTACTACGTTAGTATCTGTCCCACGGGAGCAATGCACAGGTCCTGTGCAGCACAAAAACCACAGGCTCTGCTCCCAGATTTTTAATTCTAGGACTTCAAAGGCAGTTCGGACAACATCATCTGCTAGAGATAGCACGAGGCGGTTAAATCCCCTACACTGTGACGGTCAGGGAACGGCAGACATACAACACAGCCCTTTGTGAGCTCCGGGGAGATGGGGAAGGGTGATCGGCGCACGGCTCTCAAAGGGAACTATAAAAATCAAGCCATTTTCCCCCAGACTCTCTTTGACAGCAAAGTCTATTTCTAAGGCAAGTCGTCACTTTCGCATCCGGCTGTTTCAGCCGCAGAGCTGATAAAAAGGTTACAAGAATTTTGACAGGGAGCAGTATTTCTGCACTCATTCTCCAAACAGCTCAACCGTTTGTTTAATCCACCTCCCACGCTCCTACCTCCACCAAGTGCCTTTGGACATGGCCCAAGGCTGGAAGATTTCTGCCTGGAAGTTTCAGAAAGTCGAGAATAAAAATAGGGGGCAAGAGGAGGAATTTCTGGGAAGCCCTCGGTTATCCTACTTAGGGGATGCTTCAGCTTAGGAGTGTTTAGAGATCCTCTGGGTCCGTTCTGTTTTTGACGCTCTCCTTTAAAAACTAACAGCCCGATGGGAAGATGGTGTCGAAGTACTCGCAGCCCAAGCGCTCACAGCCCGTTCTGCCACACTGAATTTGCAGACCATCGCTCGCAACGCGCGGTAGCGAGAGGCTTCTCGCATCACCCGCGGCGAACACCGTCACCGCCATTCGAACCCCGACTCGGCTCTGAAGCCACACGCGACGCCTCGTGAGGTGCGCAGGGATGAAGCCGGGCACCGTCGGCGGTAATTACCACGTGTGCTGTGGGGTTTGGAACCACGTTGGCGTCCCTGGCGTGCCACAGGGACCGCGGAGCAGCCAAGGCACCTTCCCACCGCGCTTTCATCCCACACGCGGCGGCGCCCACAGATTAACTCTGGGTTTCTTCCTGGCCTGAGGCAAACAAGATGCTGGAGTTGGCGGGCTTTGTAATCACTTCCAGCTCTAAGAAGCCTCCATCTACTCGGCCGTGTCAAAGATGCTTTGTGTCCTGTCCCCCAAACCCTCCGGTTAAATCATTCCTCGCCATTTCCCGCTGTGCAGCCAGGCTTGCTCCATCCTCCTCTCAACGCTGCTTAACTTCTTTACTCCAAAGATCCCCGAGACTTGACCCAGACCAGACCGGACGCAAAGACCCTCTCAGCTCCCCAGCAGACTTTGCTGCGTCAACTCAAGCCACTGCTCTTGTCACCGTTCCTGCTCCAGGCCTCCCGAGGGCCGAGCCTTTGTGGAAAAGCCCGTCAGCAGGCACATGCAGGCCAGGCAGTGCCGGGCCGTCCCTGCAGAGCACCTGGGAAGCAGCAGCAGAGCTCTCCCATTAAGTCCTCCCACCTGTTTGTTGCTCCTCGGTTGTCCTCCGAGACATTATAGACATTCCAACTCACACCCGCCAACATCGCAGCTCTTCTCCAGCCAGCAGATACCACGTCCGCTTTCACTGTTTCACTTTGGCTTTCACAGTAATTGCCTTAAACGAAGTTTCCTGCTTATTCTCTGCATTTCTAAACTCCATCCCAGCAACCTCCACGCGTTTTCTTCATCTGCACCTTCCATCCTTACTCCCGCAGCTTTCCAGCTCTCCCTTCCGCTCCCAAGTCCAGGTACACCCATTTCCCCAGTACTGTTAAACGTGAATTGCACGAAAACACATGCATCGAGGCTGTTCCTCAGCCAGAGCAGTTCCATTTGGTCCCAGCACAGTTCTAGATCGTTTAATACATGAGGAATCAGGTTTATTCCGGGAGTTTTACAGGAAGGATGCAGGAAGCGATATTTCAGACTCGGAGGGAGTCCCAGCAGGGCTGCCCAGCTGCTACAGGCAGCACAGCTGTTTGCTTTGCCACTCACCTTTCTAGCAAAGCTCCCGTTATTTTGGCAATGTCAGACCTGGCTTCAACCCTTCTCCAAGGCAACCGCTCTCAGTGGAGAACTCCCACTTCTTCCAAGGAAGCTGGAAAGCACCTTGCAGTCCCCTCGGCTCCGAGGCAGTTAGCACCGTTTCCGCTCTTCCCTGAAGGTCTAACCCACGGCATATTCCCACCTGATAACCTCCCGCCTCCACAGAACAAAGGGTTTATCACCCTCAGCTCCTCTTCAGCCCTCTGGGAGCTCACGGTGATTCCTTCCTCCGCATGTTTCATTTCCAGTTCACGCAACTCACCCTCCAGCGCAGGCCAACTTTCCTCCACGGGCTTTCTGCGACCATTTTTAATCTTCTAACGTCTGTGTTCACAGCTGCTCTCCTGAATCCCCAAACTCTCTAAAATCTGCTGCTCTAACAGCTACGCGCCCCCCTCCTTCTCCGTCGCTTCTTCCTGCGGGTCCCAGCAGCTCCAGGGTGGGAGAGCCAGCGCACAGGCACCTGTCCAACCGCAGCGAGTCCCTGCCGCGGCTTTGGTGCTCTGGATCTCCTCACCGTGCACTTCCCCGGCAGCGCCTCTTCCAGTCTGGATTTCTCATTTTCCCAACCAGGCTGCAACCATCCCCTTCGATCCCTGCTTGTCGCTGCCCCAGCAAATGTTCTGGTCCAAACCCTGCCTCCCCTTCTTTGTGACCATCCACACGTTGAACCTCTGGCAAAACCTGCCGGAAAAACCCTTTATTCATGGCTCGAGATGGCAGCCACCAGGATTTCGGAATGGTCCCAGCCCTCTGTTCCCCACGGGGACTCTCCAGCACTGGACCACCCCTTCCTGGTCACATCTTCAAGGGGTTGGCTGATGCCGGTTACGGCGCTCTCCCCCAGAACAGGGGGCTCTGCAGCCCCAGCCCCACGGCCGGACGCGTTGCTCACCTGGTTGAACTCCTCGTCGGCGTAGATATCAATCAGATCCACCCCCTCGGACATAGTTCCAGAGACGGGAACAGGAACCCGGGCTGGGACCGGGGCGAAGCAGGAAGACGTAAGGTGCACTGCAGTGGGGTGAGGGGGAACAGGGGATGAGCAACGCACTGGGGACCCCCTGAGTCCCCCCACCTCTCTCTATAGCGCTGTGCCTCCACTCCCCAGAGGGACCCACGGCCCCAGCCAAGCCTTCCCCGGGGGCCACCGCAGCCCCTCACCCCCCGATCGAGACCCACCCCGGGGGTCAACCCCACCTCGCATTCCCCTCCCTGAGAGATACTCCCGTGGGGCAACGCGAACCCTTTCCCCCCACACCTGACCGACCCCTGAAGGCAACAACCTCCCCCCTCAGGGAACAACCACATCCCTCCCGCCCCTCCCCAGCGGGCGGCGCCGCCCCCCCCCCCCGAACCCCCCGGACCCCCAACCCAAGGGCACTGACCCCCCCCAACCCCGACCCTTCCCAGGTGAACCTCTCCCCACAGGCAACCCCTCCCCACGGGTGAGGTTTCGGAGGGACCCCTCCGCCCCAAACTCCCCCCCACCCCTCCGCCACCGGGGGCGAGACCGCCATATCGGCCCGGCGCGGCCCGCCCCTACCGAGCGGCGGGGGCCGGGGAAGGGGTGGGCTGAGGGGTCCCGGGGGGCCGAGGGGTTCCGGTGTCCCCCTCCCCGGTCCGATGTTTCCCCCCCCACCCCCGGCCCCGCCCGTTACCGCCAGCAGGCCCCGAGCGCGCGCGCCAACCGCGCTCACCGCCACCGCCAGCGCCGCCGCGCCAAGCCACGCCCCTTCCGGTTCGGGGCCCGCCCCTTCCGGCCCGCCCTTCCCCTCCCATCGAGTCGGGCCGCCCGCTGTCACAGAGCGGCCCGGACCGGGGCTAGAGGGGCTGTGCGGGGCTATGGCGGCCGCCAGGGTGAGGGGAGGCGGGGGCGTTACTGGAGGCGGGGGGTGCCTGTGGAGAGCCAAGGGGCTGGGAGAGGCAGGGAACCCTGGGAGCAGCAGGGTCGGGTGGTGGGGAGTATGGGATGGGAATGTAGTAGGGCCTGGGGGGGTGGGATTGGGGGGCCGGGGGCAACAGGGCATTGGGGGGGGGGGGCAGTGATGGAGGGCCGGGGGCAGCAGGGCATGGAGGGATTACGGGCATTTTAGAGACAGCAGGGCATGAGGGGATTTTGGGTGGGTTAGGAGTAGCAGGGCATGGCGGGTTATGGGGGAATTATGGGGTGATTAAGGGGGGTTGGGGGCAGCAGGGTCTGGGGGGTTACAGAGGGGTCGGGGTAGGAGGGCATTGAGGGGTTTATGGGGGTTTAGGGGCAGCAGGGTCTGGGGGGATGGGATGGCGGGGTTCATGGCTAGCAGAGTTGGGGGGACTGTGTGTGTGCTGGGGGTCTCCCCGTCATGCCGGAGCAGCCAGGCCTGATGTCCCCCATGCTGCCCGTGTCCCTTTCGCAGCTCCGCTCCCTGCCCGGGCGCGCTCTGTGCCGGCACGTTCTGGGGCTCGTGGGCTCACAGCGTGGCTACCGCGGGGACTCCCCAAAGGACTCGGGGAAGGACGTGCTGGAGATCCCCTTGCCCCCCTGGCAGGAGCGTCCTGACGAGCCGCTGCAGACCAAGCGAGCCCGGCTGCTGTACGAGAGCCGGAAGAGGGGGATGCTGGAGAACTGCATCCTGCTCAGGTGAGGCACAGGGTGCCCGTCCTCCCCCCCAGCTTCTCAGCCACCCTCCGCTGCTGGCCTGTCTCCCTGCTGTCAGGCCCTCTGTCCTTCCCCACAGCACCCTGACAGTTTGTCCCCTGCAGATAGGGGCTGGCAGGGATGTCTTGTACTTTACAGGAGAGATAACATCAGCCCTGCAGAGGTGAGGGAGGAAGGCCAGTCGGGGCAAGCGTAGCTGCTGTGTAGTTCAGCTCCCTAAAGACGTCACAGGTTTTTAATTAACGGGGAAGAGCCCCAAGCGTTGCAGGAAGGAGTTTGGTGGGGTAGTGCACAGCCATAACACAAAACCTAAGGAGATGTGACGTGGCTTAGAAGATAGAAGGCAGATAGAAGGTTGACCTGTTGAATAAATCACCACAAGAGCTTTGCTTGCATAGGATGCCATGGTTAGTGCCGCTGCTGGGCAGGATGGAGCAGAGCCGGAGGTGAGAGCTCTGGAGGAAGTTCCTAGCTGATGGCTGAGCCAAAACGCTTTGGGAAGGACGTATATAATTTCTGGGATGTATGGAGGAGGCGAGGGCAGTCGGGTTTCGGCACTGAAGTAGTGGTTAACGCAGAGCAGGCTGGGGCTTAGGGCAGGAGGTGGGTCACCTTGCACCCAGCTCCTCCGCATCTTCTGGCACCGTGGACAGAGCTGGGCCAAGCTCTTCCTCCACTCACCCGCACTCATCCTCGACCGTCGTCTCTCCAGCCTCTTTGCAAAGGAGAACCTGAACCACATGAGCGAGCGGCAGCTGAACCTCTACGACCGGCTCATCAACGAGCCCAGCAACGACTGGGACATTTACTACTGGGCCACAGGTACGGTGCGGCTGCCTGTCGCCCTGCCCGCTCCAACGCCGGGGAACCGTTACCGCGCCGGGCTGCGGGAGCTGGGCTTGGTGGGGCGAGCGTGGTACTGGGTGCTTCGGGATGGGATGGAGCCGTTCTCATGCTGCCCCTTCCTGTTCTTACGGCAGAAGCAAAGCCCACGCCGCCGGAGTTCGAGAATGACGTGATGGTCATGCTGAGGGAGTTTGCCAAGAACAAGAAGAGGGAGCAGAGGCTGTGGCAGCCAGACCTGGAGTACCTCTTTGAGCCACCCCGCTGACAGGGGGGCCTCCTTCTCCCTCCCCATCCCCTGGAGCAGAGGAGGGCCACGGGGCCCTGTGGAAAACACTGATGCTGCTGCCCTCCCTGTGGCACTCCTCCTCCGGCAGCAGCTCCCTCGGACTCTCAGGGCGCGATGAATAAAGCGGAGGCTGCTAGCCCTGCCGCGGTGTGAGTGCAGGGCTCTGCTCTTCGGCGGCGGCGGCGGGAGTGGGCGCTCGGGGTGAAACAGCGGCAATCCGATCTCGCTCCGGCACGTGCCAGCTCACCGTCGCCTCCAAATCCTACCTGTCCCTTTGAAATCCTTTTTCTGGGGACCCTGGGGAGGTGGCCCCACACCTGAGGGGCTGCAGCCCCCTCTGCTAGGGGGTTGGAGGGGGGCATCCGGCTCCCTGGTGCCCTCTGCGGGGTGTCCCACCGGTCCCCAGGCAGTGGTGACGGTCACCGCTCTTGGGAGTTACCGGGAGACGGCGTCCCCATCCCAACGTCCCTTCCGCTGGGACATTCCGCAGCCACCCGGCCTCGGGCCAGGCAGGGAGCTGCTCTGGAAGAGCCTTACCATGGCGGCTGCCTGTCTGTTTGTCTGTCCCCGTGCTAAGCTGCGGTCCCTGCCACGGGGCTCACCCGCCGCCGGCCTTGGCACCGGCTCCCCCACAGCGAAGGCACGCACCGGGGGAAGCGCCGACCTCATGAACTTCTACGCCACGAGCTACGCGGTGGCCTATGGTAGGGGGTCCCGAAGGCCTCCCTGAAGACGCGGGGGGCTCATTCCCAGGGCTGAGCCCCCTCTCCCCACTGTCACCCAGGCCAGCTGCGTTTCCGTCCCCGCCTCGGCCACCACGGTGGCACCGGCTACGTGTCCAACAACCACTCAGCCGTCTCCTGGCTGCTTTGCCCGCGTGGCGCAGCAGCAGGGTGGGTACCCCTGATGTGGGGGTGGGCGAGGGGGCAAGTTTTGGGGCTGCTGTGTCACAGCCACGGTGGCCTTGTGCCGCAGGCGCTGCCATGACACCGCCACGTCCACCAGCGCTGAGCACTTCAAGCCCTTCTGGCTCCCCGATGGCCGGAGCCTCCTGCCCCGGCACGTCCACCGGCCGGAGAGCAGGTACCTCCATGGGTGCCCCCTCTCCTGCCTCCGCACCAGGGCAGTGAGTCCCCAGCACACGCAGCTTTTCCAGGGTCCCCCCAAAGCATCTGGGGAGCACGGCACCGAGAGCCGCCACGCTGGTCCTGCCCAGGCAGGTATGGTTTTGGGGGGGAGGGGGAGAGGGTCGGTGGTCCCGGGGCCAGCTCCATCCCCAGGAGCTTCTGGGGCTGTTGGTGGTCCCAGGGCCACCTCCAACCCCAGTGGGTTCTGGGGTATTGGGCATCCAGGAGCCAACCTTGACCCCGGGAGGTTTTTGGGGCCCCCAGCCCTGTGTCACCCATCCACATAGAGGGACAGGCAGGGTCCCCAGGCCATGATGCCAGGTAATGCTGTGGCTGGCTGCCGGGCCGAGCCCAGGCTGGGCTGGGGACAGGGTTGGGGACAGCGGGACTCCCTCCCTGCCCCGTCTGCTCCCTGCAGACGTCCTGCAGAAGATGACCGTCGGCACCAAGGAGCAGTCAGGCTTCACCAGGGCCACCCCGAGGAGAGACGGCATCCTGCCAGCCCTGCTGGGCCAGCCCGTGAGGCCCAGCCCCACCAGGTCCCCTGTCCCTCGCCAGCCCCTCACCCCCTCTGCACCCCAAGGGACACTTTTTCTCTCCCGCAGCTCGGCGTTAGCATCGCCACAGTAGATTACCCACCCTCTGTGCACAGCCACGTAAGCGAGGCGAGGGGAGGGGGGGCAGCAACACAAGACCCCCAGCAGGCAGGACTGGGGTGTGGGCAGGGGACACGTGTGTCCCAGCCGCCCCATGTCCATCCTCTGGCAGGGCAGCGAGACGCTCCCGGTGCTGCAGGCAGGCTCCGAGAGAGGCAGGGGGTTCAGCCGGGAGGTGCCAGGCTGCCTGGGCATGGGGGTGAGCAAGACCCCATCCCACTGCCTGTCCCCATGTGCCCTCCCCATCCTCACCTGCTGGTCCCTATGCAGGGCTTGCCCGTGGTGGACCACCCCCTCCCACTCGTTTCCCAAGGGCTGCACACACCCCAAGTGACCCAGGCCAGCCTGCTGGGACAGCGGGGTGCAGGCAGGAAGGTGGGTACAGGCATGACCCTGTCCTCATCCCCATCGGACCGTGCACCCAACCCCCCTCCACCCCGCAGGAGCCGTCAGGGTCCATCGCTAACCATGGCCCGTATGTGACCCCCCCACTCAACCCTGTCCCCCACAGCACCGGGTGAGTTTGGGGTCACCCTGAGGGGCGGGAGCTTGCAGCCCCCGGGGAACCTCCAGCCTCACCTCCCCATCCCGCCTGGGTTTTCCAGCCTGGCGTTCGGCGGGATCCGACCTGGATGGCGAGACCCACGGGGGACATCCAGCCCCAGCGTCCCAGCGGCTTCGGCACCAACAACTGCCCCACAGGGTTGGGGGAGACGCTCAGCCACCCCACCGAGCTGGGGGAATCATTGGCCACCCCCCGGCATAGCCTCCCCCAGGGTGGCCTGAGATAGTGCTCTGGGACCCCGGGGGTCCCAGCGTCAGTGGTACCCTCAGCTTCTTTGGGGGACCCCCCCCCCACCCAGGTCCCTGGGAGCACATGGAGAAATAAATACCCAGAACAGGCTTCCTGGGCACGGTGCCGTTGTCACCCCTGGCTTCCCCAAGACCCCGCGTTTTTTGGGGGGCTGCGTGCACCCTGAAGGCTGGCAGGAGAATTGGGGAGGGGGGCGGGCTGGGGGGTGCTGCCTAGCCGGCAGCCGCTGGAGGGCTGTACGAGCCCGGCTTTCCGACGCCGGCTTTGGGATGACACAGCTGATTGCGGCAGGGAAAAAAAAACCCAGGCAGGGCTGGTTTGGGTGGGCAGTGGGAGGAGGAGGAGGAGGAGGAGGAGGAAGGAGACCCCAACCTGCCCTGTGCGACCCAGCCGCATGGGCAGCCATGGCATGGGAGGGGGAGTGTGTCGGGGGGGGAGGTGTCCATCCAAGCCCTCCCTGACCACGGGGTGCACAACCAGGGTTTGTGGGGTGTTAAAGGGGGTTGGGGAGGAGTGGCTGGGTGGGGAGGAGGGGAGGGGCAGGCCTGCAGCTGCTCCTTGGGGGTTCCAGGGGATGGGGGTGTCCGCAGAGGGACCCCCACCCACCCCCCCCAGCACCTGGGGTGGTGCTGACCCAGGTTGCCAGAGCGCTGGGCAGGGCAAGAAAAGTGTAAGGGTGTGGCAGGGTGTGGCAGGGTGTGGCACAGGCAGGGCCAGAGGGGTGTGGCAGCCCGGTGTGGGGTGGCAATGCCCCACCCCTGCGCTCCCATTGGCTGCAGCAGGTTGCCATGGCAGCATCACGGCCCGGTGATGGGGAGCGGTGGCTCGGCGGGGCGCGGGGCGCGGCGGGCGGTGGCCGAGGGTCCGGAGGGCAGCGAGCAGCACCTGGAGGTGCGGGGAGGGCAGGTACCGGCATCCCTCTGGGCTCAGCGGGGGCTGAGGAAGCTCTACCTGAGCGGTGTCGGGCTGCGGGAGCTACCGGATGAGCTGGCGGCTCTGTGGCACCTCCGCACCTTGGCCCTGGACGGCAACGAGCTGCTGGAGGTGCCCGATGCCCTGTGCCACCTGCCCCGCCTGGCGCACCTCTACCTGGGCCGCAACGGGCTGCAGGGGCTGCCGCCCGCCTTCGCCCGCCTGCAGAGCCTGCGCTGCCTCTGGCTGGAGGGCAATTTCCTCGCCCGCTTCCCCCCAGCCCTCCTGCGCCTGCCCGACCTCCGCAGCCTCCAGCTGGGCGACAACCGCCTGGCCCGCCTGCCCGCCGGGCTGCCCCGCATGGCCGGGCTGCGGGGGCTCTGGCTCTACGGGAACCGCTTTGAGGAATTCCCCCCTGCCCTGCTGCGCATGGTCCACCTCCGCGTCCTCGACCTGGACCGCAACTGCATCGCCCGCTTCCCCGACCTGACCTCCCTCTCCGCCCTGCGCCTCCTCTCCTACGACCACAACCCCGTCCGGCAGCTGCCCCGCGTCGGGGACGCCGTCCGGCTGGTGGGCGAAGGGGCGCAGGAGTTCATGGAGGCGCGGCGGGAGCGCCTGCAGACCCTCCAGCAGCAGCAGCAGGAGGAGGAGGAGGAAGAGGAAGGAATCAAGGGCCCACCGGTGGTCCCTGGGAATGGCTCTCCCCTGCTGGAGAATGGAAAGGGCAGCTTTGCAGCCCTGCCAGGCTCGCCGGGGGAAACATGAGCCACCGCGCTGTAGCCAGACACCCACAGGGATGCGCTGCGGGGGGATGGGGAGCCTCCACCGCGCTCCCAAGGACCACCATCTCCCAGCTAGGGCTGGGGAAGAAGGAAGTTCATGGCCTCCACATGAAGGAAAACACAGTCTGAGGACCAGCATCTCCCAGCTGGGTCAGCAAACAGCTTCTGCCTGGACCTGCAGCGCTCGTGGGTCACCGTCAGGATCCACAAGCCCACCTTAGAGCATCCCACGTAACCATAAGGTGCCTTGGATGGAGGAAATGGCCCTCTGCCGTGATGGGTGACCCCACAGACCCCCGCTTGCCTGCTGGGCAGGCCCCCGGTGGGCAGCACGACGCTGCTGAGAGCCAGACACCCCCACAAGCACAGGGACCTTCCAACCATGTGCTGCAGCTGCCCAACCACCTCCACGCGCATCCTTTGCTCCTGGCTCCGTGGGGGGCGGCGGGACAGGAAAAAGCAACGCTGTTTGCATCCATTCCGCACGGACCCCGTCACCCTGAAGAGCAGCAAGGTTTGAGAGCAAATGCACAGATCCCTTCTCACCCCTGAGATCCCCCATCCTGCTCTTGGAATTGGGCCGGGGGAGAGAAATTTATCCGTCAGGCTCCTCCCAGCTGTCAGGTTTGGAAAGGAGCTGATGGAAACCCGACTTGGGCACAAGCGCTGCCCATCTCAAGCCTGGAAAGGGTTTTGCCTCTGTATGGCAAGAGGAGCTCCAGCTCTGCCTCTGTCTGCCCCAAAACGGGCACCAAAGCCAGGGCTGCCGCCTTGTCCTTCCTCTTCCCTTCCCTGAGCTCTATTTGCACCAAACTCAAGCAATAAAAAGCACAAGAAAACCTGGTGTGAGTAAAGTGATGGCATCTGTTCTCCGTGGGGGAGGCTGAGGCAGGGAAAGGGGCTGTTTGGGAGCTGCTGGGACCACGGTGACACATCCTGGTGCAAGACCACCAGCTCCTCTTATTTTTAACATCGCAGGGAGTCCTGTTTTCGTCCGCCTGTCTCGGAGCCGTGCTCCCACTCTCCCCCCAGCCATCGTGGTGCGGCAGGGGAGCTCGGCCGCGCTGGCACCGAACGCTCCCTCCGAGGGCTGGGGCTTGCTGGAGGTTTCAGACCGCGCATCCGCTTTTAATTGCGAGGGGTTTGGGTTTGGTGGCTGGGTGGCAGCCAGCGCTCCCGCCACATCCTCTCCCGTGCTCGCAGGGTGGATGCCACCCGGCTTTTCCCCACCCCCCCGCCGCTCTGCAGCGGGAACCGCGGCTGTTTTAGAATTGGTGGAGCATCCTCATCTGCAGGATGCACAGGGCACGTCCGCGCCAGCCCCTCCAGCAGCGGGGATGATGAAGCCCCCACATTTCCAGCAGTAACGAGGCCCCATTTCCATTCTTACTTGTGGATGGTGGATTTGGGGCTTGGCAGGAGCTCAGCCCACTCTTCCCCCTCACGTTCAGGTCTGCCCGTGGGGGGACAGGTACGGGCTGTCGGTCCCTCTTGCCACCCAGGCAGCCTTCACCGTTGTGGCTTGTGGCAGGCAGAGCATCCTGGCGTGGGGCACCCCTGGCACCCAGCCCCACGTGTAGCAGCCTGGGGTGCTGAGTGTGGCAGCGGGTGGCTCCCAGCCCCCAGGGGTGCACAGGGATCATGCCCTGGGTCTGGGGGGGCCGCTGCTTTGCCTGGGGAGAGCACGCTGCTAATTAGCAGGTAATTATCCATCGCCCCGTGCGGTGCTGGCCCTGGCAGAGAACTGCAGGACTCCAAGCCCCAGCTACAAGCAAGATGTCCTTTTCTGCCTGGCACAACCCATCTGCTGCCACCAGCTCCCTGCAGACCCCTGCCAGCCTGTCTGCGTTCGGCAGGGCGCGGGGTGATGGTGGCCCTGGGTGCCACCAGCCTGTCCCGGCAGCAGGAGCTGGATCCAGCAGCTCTGACACCTGGGGAGGGGGCTCCCTGCCTCCCCGCAGCCTTTTCCCACCGCCCCAGCCTTTCGCAGCCCTGGCTGGGGAGGAGCTGGGTCGGGGGGACCAGGTACCGCGTTGACGCGGCACCGGTGGCACTCGGCGCAGCGACACGAGGGCCGGGAGCTGCCGCAGTCAGCGGAAACCTCACACGTTTCTGCTACGCGCAAGTATTTTGGGGACGCTGGCATCGTCGAGCCCCAGCACCCGGCGAGGCGTGTGCGCAGTGCATCATCCATACGTCTGTCTCTATATATATCCCTGCCTACTCTCCCATCCCTGCGTACAACGGTTTGTGGCCCCGCCGCAGCTGGGATCACGCTGCTATTTCCATCTGCTCCCGCTGGCTGCGGACACAAAGGAGCTTGGGGATCGCTGCTGCTCGGGCTGGCTCCGTGCAACAGGAGCACCAGGATTGCTGCGCGGGGGCCAAGTGTATTTTCTTTTTGCTGTGTTCAAAGATGTAGGATGATAAAATAAACCTGGCTCTGGCGTAACGCAGCCCGGACAGCAGCCAGGCTCAGTGCCATTGGTGGCTTGTTGCTGCCAAAATCGCCAGGTTTGGCTCAGCTGGACAGAAACCAGAGCCGGATGGGGTGCAAGCAGTAGCAACCTGACCTCCACCAGGGCACAGGAGCTGGCCAGGGGACAGCCTTGTCCCCTTCTGTCCCCCACTGCCGCTGGCCACCTACAACACCGTGTCCCAGCCCCTGGAAGGCAGATGTGGAGGGATGCTATCCCGGGCACAGAGGACACAGCTCTCCTGCCATCCCCGCGTTTGGAGTTTCTTTTATTTATTCAAGACCAGTGTTCACTGAATTATTTAACACAGCCATTGGAGCCTCCGCGGTGCCAGCCAGCACCCCAGGCAGCCATGTGCCTCCCGCTTCGCCAACAGGCATCTGCCCAGGACGTGGTCCCCCACCTCTGCCCCACAGCCATATTCTGGTCCCTACCTGGCACGTCACCCCCCCAGGGACCCAGCCCAAACCCACCAGCACCCCCTTACCAGCAGGGACGGGCACTCACCCTTCTGGTCCTGTTGCTGCCCACGGGGACCCACTGGCTGCGTCACCCGGCTCAGCGCAGGCTGGGGCTGTCAGATTGTCCCCTGGGGCTGGGGGACCCCAAAGTCCCCACTGGGACCCCAAGCCAGGCAGGCTCCTGCACCGCTCCTCGAAACCACCTCCCAGCACAGCCACCGCTTACTTCGAGCCACCCCACCTTGAGAAAGAGCTGCTGGCTGGGGCTGCTCTTAATGAACCCTCATTAAATGCCCTCGTTAGCAGGCCCAACCCTGCAGCACTTGCAGGTCGGCCAGGTGGCTCTCATTGTCCCCTCCCTCCGCAGGGACCCTTCAGATTGTGTCCTCCCTTCCCAGCATGTACCCCCCTTCTCCAGGGGTTCCTTGAGCATGGCCTGTCCCATCCCTTGTGCCTGCAGCAGGGGGGTGCTCGGTGCTGGGGGGGGGGTGCGTGGTGCTGGGGGGGATGCTCAGCCAGGTGCGGGTGACACTGTGACCCCAGTCCCCACTCCGACCAGCGCTCGCTGCTGGGGGACCGCAGGATCCGTCCCCCCGAGCCCAGAGAGGAGGCACACTGGCAGTTACTGACTGTCCTTTATTACTGAGAGCAGGGGCGGCCTCCAGAAAACGAGGGGCCCCGCTCCCCAAAAATAGGATTCTGCAAAGAAGGCGCCCCGACCCGCACGCCCCGGCTCTCGCCCCCCAGCCTCCCCACGGTGCCAGCCCCGGCCTCTGCCGCCGTTATTAGGAAAGGGGGGCAGCCGGCCACGGCCACCGCCACGCAGCAAAGCCACGGCAGCGGGGTGGCGTCGCCAGCCGGGCATCCCTTTGCTCCAGCCGCTCGTCAGCCGGTCTGGGCTTTTGTCTTTTTTTTTTTTGTTAGTCTTTTTTTCTTTTTTTTTTTTCTTTTTTTCCTTTTTTTTTTTTTTTTTCCTGTTTTTCTGTATTTTACACACCAGTTGGATGTTACCGTCACATGAAGAAGAGAGATACCTGAACAAGATAACGGCTAAGAGCTCTAGAGTTAAAAAATGAACACACAAGCCCCAGGGAGCCGACCGCAGACAAGAAATCCTTCCCGGAGGAATGGGGTGTCTGTGGGGCGATGGGTGGGCACCCACCTTGGCACAGCCCCACCGGCACCTGGGCTGCCCACAGGGAGCCCCCGAAGGGCTTGGGGGTGCCCGGCACAGCCCGCTGCGGTGCCTGGCCTTGGGGTGCCCCGGCCCTGCTGCCCCATGACTCCGTCCCCTTCCCCAGGCATGTAAATCTCTTATGTTAAAAAAAGAGAGAATATGATAAAAATACAAATGTCCCTAAAAGCATTATTATTACTGTAGTAGTAGTAGTATGACTTCTCTCCAGATTGTCCAAAATCGTCTAAGAGGGACTGCGGGGGCTGCCAAACCCTTCCTGGCCGCAGCCACGGTCCCCAGGTGGCTTGTCCCCGAGTGGTCCTGGGGCGGCGGCGATATCCCCCTTGGCAGGAGAAGGAGCAAGCAGCCCGGCACCCCAGGGACTTTTGGGGTTCTGGTTCAGGCTCCCCCCTACCCCCCGTGCAATGGAGAAACCCCATGGAGCACCTCGGGGGCTCAGCGGGTGCCCCCCTCCCCAGCAGGGGACAGCCCGTGGCCTCGGTGGCACCTGGGGGGAGGCGCGGTGGCAGCCCACAGTGGGGTGTCAGTGTCCCTCACGGGGGTGCAGGAGGGGCGAAGGGTGGTGGGTGCCACGGGGGCAGCAGAGGGAGCAGGAAGACTGAGGACGAGGGACCCCCAGCCAGGCAGGGTGGCTCCGTGCCGGTGGGCACCCGGCTGCCTTCGGGCTTGCTCTGGGTGTCCCCGCGCCCGTGGGTGGCCGTGCCCTACCTGAGATGGCTGCGAAGGTGGCAGCACCCACCTCTCCCCTCCTCTGGGAGGGCTTGGCTCATGCTCCTCGGTTCAGAGGGAGCTGCGAGGCCGGGGGTTGGTGATGCCCACCCATGCTGGCCAGCCTGGAGGGGCTCTGCTTACCCGGCACAGGGGCCAGCGGGGCACCCCGGGAGCCCCCACAAGGACACGGACACACCGGCCACCGCATCCTCGCCTTGCGCCAGTCCTGGCAGAGCAGCGGGACGCCAAGAGGCACCGGTGTCACCTGCTGGGGACGGGGACGGGCAGGGATGTGTCACATCACACCCAGTGCTCCCGAGGTCCTGCAGGACCCGCTCTGCTGTCCAGCCGTCCCGGCAAGAGGAAGGACCCACGTCCACCGCCGTGAGCCACCGCTGATCCTGCTGGCGCAGGGCAGCGGGGAGGACCCAGAGGATGCAACCCCACTGGGTGACCCCATCTGCCACCCCCCCCAGGAGATGCCCCAGCACCCCGTGGGGCTCCCACGTGGGTCTGTCCCCACTTTGGGGAGCCCCTGTACTGGTAGCCTCAGCTCTGGGGAGCGGGCAGAGGCCCGGCACATCCCGGGGGGAGCCGATAGGGAGCTGCTGGCACCACGGGGATGCTGCTGGCACCGCTCCTGCCAGGCTGGCTGGCCCAGGGAGTGCCACCAGCCCAGGATGGGGACAATGACGCTCTATCCCCTATCCCCCAGGGGCCCCAGGGCTGGGCACAGGGCTCATGGGGGTCCCAGGCCAGCCCTGGTGCCTGGGTCAGCCTGGCTGGAAGAGGATGCTCTGGGGCTCAGCATCCCACAGGGGGCCAACGCCTGGCTCAAAACCAGTCCCCTCCCTGCCCAGCCTTGCGGGGACATGCCTGGGGTGGGGGTAATGGGGGAAAGAGCTGGGCTGGAGGCAGGATGGGGGGGTCCCCATGCTGGAGGGCGAGCCCCAAGACAGGGTTATCGACCCTCAGCTCCCACTGAGCCTGAAAATGGAGGTAAAGCATCAAACCCGGCTGAAGGCAGTGCACAAACAAGCCCGCTTTGGCTAACGAACTGTGTCATGGCTTCCGATCCCAGGAGCCCGCGCCTGGCCCGGGGAAGGGGGCTCCCCTCCCCCCCTGGATGCCCCCACCCCGTGCCAGCCCAGCGGGGCTGGGAGGCTTGGGGAGGGTGGTGGGGACGAGGCAGGGCATGGGGGGCTCCACGGCCCCACTTGGGCGACGCTGACGGCTCGGAGAGGTTTTATTGAGCTGAAAGGGGAGGGGAGGGAGGGACCCCTCTTGCACCCACAGCCTGGCCCCCTGAAATAAGGGGTGAGGCCGGGGAGGGGCAGGGGGGCTCCCAGGGACTGGGGCTGGAAGCACTCACAGAAGTCCTGCCCAGTGGTGGGGATGGGGACGGGGGGGGGTCATCACTTCTGGCACCCTTCTCGGCTGGGGGTCCTGGGTGTCTGCGTGACCTCCCACCCCCCAGCGCCGGGGAGAGGCGAAAGCAGGGGGGCGGGGGTCTCCATCCCCCTCCTACCGCAGGGTCCCCGTGAGCCGGGCCGCCGTCCCGCCGGTCCCTCGGCTCCTCACCGGGAGCCCCTCGGAGGGGTGACGGCGGCTGGGAAGGGGGACCCCCAGCCCTGCTGTCCTGGGGTTCTCAGGCCTTCAGCTGGTGCCACTGTGCCACCGCCTGCCGGGGACGGGCGATCATGTCCTTCCAGTGCTTCACCTCCCCGGGGCCGCTCTTCCAGGACAGGTAGATCTGCGGGCACAGGCAGCCTTTGGACCCCGCAGCTCTGCTCCCAGCCCCTCCAGCCCCATCCCCAGCCGGGGTGCTGCCACCTTCACCCCCAACCTCCCTCCCCGCTCCCTGGGCACATGCCACCGGTCGCGGGCACCGGCCCCGGGCTCTGCGCAGGGCCGGGCTATTCTTATCCATCAGTTTTCCATATGGTGATGTGGAAAACCATGCGTGCCAGCCCTGCTCGCCGCTGACAGCTCAGGGAGCCCGTGCCGCTTCTTCGGCTAAGCGGATTGCCGCGCCAAAGCGGGGCTCGCTGCTAATTATGCAATCAAAAGTGATTAGCAAGCTGCTGGCCACGGCGGGGCGGCCGGGGCGTGGAGGGCACGCTCCTCTCCTCCGGCTCCGCTGCCGGCAGCACGGCTTTGCTCTCACGCTGCAATGCTCCGGGCAGCTTTAAGGCAAAGCGGAGACATCATGGGCACTGTCTGTGTGTCCGTCTGTCTAGCCCGCTGGCTGGTGTCGGGGTCCGGGTGCAGCCGTGCCCGTGCCGCTGGAGATGTCCCCTCCGGGCTGTGCCCACGCTGGGGACGCCGGCACCTCTGCCCCTCTCCGGCAGTGCCGAGCCGCTGTGGCTGCCCCCTCCCGGGTTTATCCTACTCTACGTGTTTGCTTGATTACAGCGCTGCGCTTGGGGATCATCGACTCTCTGCGGTGAGCGGTAATAACAGAGATTACTGTGCTCGTTTGTCATCGTTACCCTAACGAGCGGAGAGCTGGATGGATTTAACGTAAATCAAATCGAGAGGGGATGAATTCCTCCCTTCCTGTCATCAGGGGGCGGTGCGTAATCCCAGCGTGGGGCTGGGGCCGGGTCGGTGGTGGACGCGAACCCTGGGGACCCCCGGCCGAGCCCCACACCCCATCCCTGCTCTCCCGCAGCTGGCTCCGGCTCTACCTGGTGCCGCAGCACACGGGAGCCATCAGGGACTTCGATTTTTGCCTTGCTATAAATAGACTTTTGGCAGGTTGAAGCTCACCCCGGCACAGGCTGTGCCGCAGCACGCCGTGGCGGGAGGCACAGGGCATTGCCCCGCTGGATGGGGCCATCACATCATCTCCTGACCCATGCCAGGTGAGTTCTTGCCACCACACACCGTGGCCGGGTCCGAAGACGGCCGCAGAAGGCACGAGGGACCCCCACCATGCTCCACCTTCCTCTTCAGCTTGAGATGGCACCGGTTGCCATCAGCCACGGACCTGGGTGTCCCCCAGGTGCCAGCCCTCAGCAGGACACGTTGCCGGGGTCCCTCCACCACGCGCCGATGCCGCGGGACCCACCTTGCCAATGACGTCGTTGCGGCTCAGCCTGTCCTTGTCCATGACGGTGATGACGATGGTCGTCTCTCGCAGCCGCTCTGTGGGGATGTCGAAGGCGAAGGACTCATTGAAGACGGGGTTCAGGCACCGCTTCATGACCACTGTCTTCTTCTTCTCCACCCGCTTGTCCTTGTACATCAGCCACACCTTCACGTAGGGGTCTGGGGAGGGACAGGAGCTGCTCTCAGCCCTGGCTGGGCACCGGGCAGCGATGCCCGGCGTGGCAGGAGCCGGAGCTCGTACCTGATGTGCCCCCGATGTCCATGGCTTTGAGGTTACGCGCTTTGATGATGTTCACCACGATGGAGTTGGCGGAGGGGTTGTAGCACAGCGACAGCAGCAGCTCCCCACGGCTCCCCTGTGGGACCCACATTGGCCCTTAAGTGGGTGCCCCGAAAACACCCGCCCCTTGCCGCGGCACCCTGCCCAAGCCCTGACGGGGCACCCCAAGCCCCTGTGTCCCACCACGGGAGTGAGGTGCTGGGCTGAGACCCCCCGAGACCTGTCCCAGGGGTGGGCTTTGGGGCTGCATGGAAAATCAGGGCAGGAGGAAACGGGGCCATCCCCCACGGGACGTTTTCTGGTCTTGATGGAAGCAGGAGAAAAAGAAAACTTCCGTTTTAGATCTACCTGAAACAGCTTTTTGACGCTAGCCTTAGGCTACTTAGTGCCTTAATATAAAGATAAAGATTTGGGAAGAGAAACCTCTGCATTAGATGTTGAACCTTCTCACAAAGCAGAAAATGTCCCTGTTGGGGTAGCAAGAGGGTGGCCCTGTTGGGACAGCACAGGGACGGGGGTAGCCTCCCCTCAAGGACTGTCCCCAGGGCGAGGGAGGGGGACCAGGGCCTTACGCTGCCATCACTGCATGGCTTCAGGTCCTTCCAGAAGGTCTGCATCTGGGTGAGGTCCACCTTGTTGAGAGGGATGGACACCTCCCCGATGGGGTCGTTGCGGCTGAAACGGTCGTAGTCCAGGACCTGGAGGTACAGCACCCGCTGCACCACCTTCTCGTAGGGGAACCCTGTGCCAGAGACAGAGGAGATGAGGGGCTGCTGCGGCCGTGCCGAGCAGCACCCGGTGTGCTGGTGCTGGTGCCACCCTGCCTTGCCCGTGCTGATGGGGAGGTGTTGCCACCAGGCAGTGGATGGGGAGCAGAGGACGGCATGTGGCTTCAGGCCACCGCGGTGGCTGGTAGCAGATTAATTCCCCTCTGTGCACCCACCCAAGGGTGCCTGCTGCGGGGAGAAGGAGCTTCCTCCATGCCCCCTTCATGGGATGCTAAGCAAACCCCTCCAGCCTGGTGTTGATGGCTTGGCCAGCCCCTCTCATCACCAACGGCCACCACGTTGGCAGCTTGAGCTGAGCCGGTCCAGCCCAGGAGGGAGGACAGAGGGTCCCACAGCCCCTCCGCTCCCACCTGAGTCCACCCTAGCCCCTACCTTCGAAGAGGAAGGTCTCATTCCAGTGCGGGTTGAGGTTCTTCCGCTTCACCTTGGTCTCCAGCTTGTGCTTCTTGTCAGGGAGCAGGTAGATCTTGACAAAGGGGTCGCTGGTGCCGCTGAAGTCCTTGGCTGGCAGCTCCTGCGCCTTCATGATCTTGACGGTCAGGGTGGACTCCTGGAAGTTGTAGCCGACGCTGAACTGGATACGGCCCAGGTTCTCCCGGCTGAGGCCGTCGTGGCCCTCGTCGTCCTCGGAGCCTGGCGAGAGCTGCGGCGGGGGGAGAAGGACGGTGAGCGCAGTGCTGGGGGGCCATCGGGGGACCACCGGCGGGGTCTACACACCCCCGTCCCCGCCGTTTCGGCGCCCCGGCTCGGTTCACGCCAGCACCCGACCCCCAGCCCTGCGGGCTGTCAGGGGGCATCAGCCTCTTTCCGGCTCCCTGCCACCGCCATCGCCTCAGATGGCTCCGGGGAAGGGGGAGTGCCAATGAGCCAAATCCCTCCTGACAGCCCGTCCCTCACAGCTCCGGCACCGCTCCCCTGCGCCGGCCCGGGGGGGACACGGCTGCGTCAGCTCAGCTGAGCCAGGGCTGCACCGGCTGTGGCGCCCGGCTGTGATGGAGACTTGGCAGAGCAGGCTGGGACGTGCCAGGGTGCCTGCGGCACGGGGCGGGCGTGGGGAAGAGCTGGGTGAGGGAGGCTGCAAGGAGACATCTGGGAGATGCCCAGGGTGGGAGGTTGTTTCTGGGGAGCCCATCCCCAGCACAACCCATCCACCCACCATGAGCATCTCACTGGTCAGGGAGTTGACCAGGTCGGAGACGGAGGAGCGCGGCTCTGTCTTGCGGTCGGACTCATCGTGCGGTGGCTGCCCGGGCACCGGTGCCGTGTTCACCGCCTTGCCACCGGCTGGCAACCTGGGGAAAGAGAAGCAGCGCTTTAGAGGAGAGGGGCTGCGGTCGAGACGGCGATGGGCTCCCCCGGACCCCCTCTCCCAGCCGATGCTGCGCCTGGGCTGTGCCAGCCCTCAGTGGAGGCTTCCAGATGTGGGCAGAGCTGGGCTGCAGGGACGCCTGGGGCTGTGTGCCGCCCGCTGCAGCCCGCCAGCCTCCGCGCACAGAGGGGCCCCGGCCGGTGCAGGCAGCTGGTTCTGCCTGTGTTGCCGCCGGGCAGGGCTGGGTGCCAGCCGGTGCCCTGGGACCCGCACCATGCCGCCTGGGAGCACAGCAGCAGGTCCCACGCTGCTCACGTCCCCCAGTCACGTCCTACGCCCGGCGGTCACAGAGCCCACGGTGATGCCAGGGCTACCAGGTCCCCACCAGCACCCGCGGCTCTGGCTGTGCCTCACCCACACGCAGCCCTTCTGCACCCCGGCGCGGGGCTGGGTGCGTAGTCGACCCACGGGTGCTTCGTACTGCGGCGTGGACTCGGTGCTCAGCGCTAACCGCCCCCCTTTCCTTCTGCCATCGAGCCCTCCCCAGTGCCCTGCACCCAGGACCGCTGCCCCGGCTGTCCCTGCACATCCCAGCTCTGACAGCCGGGTCTCGGGGCGGGGGGCCGTGCCGGCGGCTCCCGGCTGGCTGCGGGACGGTGCGCGTGGTGCCGGGGAGGGATCGGCCCGGCGGGACGGTGGGCAGCCCGGGAGCTGCGGCGGGCACAGGGGCAGAGCAGCGATGGGGGTGGGCGGGCACGCGCCGGGGCCACGCTGCCACGATGCACAGGGACAACGGGGGACACAGGCACACGGCAGCAGGGACGAGGCAGCCCTGGGTGGCTCCCACGGTGCAGACAGATCCAAGAGGGAGGGGATGTGCACACAGACAGGCACCCCACGATGCACCCCACGCTCCCACCCACCGCAGCTCCTGCCCGAGCCGAGACACGGTGATAAACCAACAGACGGACCAACAGGACACACACCCCCGGGGCGGGCAGCATGCCGCCGGCACAGCCCCAGTGCCACGGTGGGCTCAGCGGGCAAAAGCCACAACGCATGCCACGAGACACCCACCGACACGCCAAGCACACGCAGACACACGTTGATGGAGACGCAGGGCGGGGACCGTGGGGGCGATGGGGACGGAGGCACACGCAGCGGCACGGGGCGGGCAGCCCTCTCGCACACCCACACACACACGGCTCTCCCGCCCCAGCGGGATGGCACCCCGGGAGGACCGGAGACCCCGAGGTAGCTGGGGAGGCAAAGTCAGGTTAAAAACAGAGCGAAAATGAAGGCGGAAGAGCCGGCGGCGGGGCCTGCTGGGCGAGGAGGTGCCGGTGGAGCCATGGGTGCCGGGGCAGAGGCGCGTGCCGGCGGAGGTCACGGACAGCGAGAGAGAAAGAGCGGGAAAGAGCAAGAGAGAGGAGGAGCAGCGTCGTCCACCACTGGCCTGCCAGGAGGGAAGGGGGAGAGAGGAGTGGGGCGGATGGACGGACGGAGGATGGTTAGTCGCTGGGACAGGAGACACGCCGGGGCGCCGGGCTGGAGCTGCCGGGGACGGGCTGGAAGGAAGAAGCTGAGAAACGGGGATGGAGGAGACGTTTCAAGGCAGAAGAGCGGGCGGTCGGCAGCATCGGGTGGGCAGGCGAGAGCAGAGGGTGCCGGAGCCCATCCCCTCCGCCGGCCCGACCCCCCGCAACCCGCGGGGCCCAAGGGGATGAGGAGCAAGGGGGAGATGGAGGCGGGGAGGCCATGCGTGCACCAGGATGGGTCTTTCGGACCAGCGAGCTGGGGGGAAGCAGGGAGCAGGGTCTTGCTGCGGCACAGCCACCCACCCCCTGTGCCCGGCACCCAGCGTCCCCCGTCCCCTCGCCCGGCACGGGGCAGCCGGCATGGTGTGGCGTGGCGGCCGGTGCTCCCCGCAGGCACCGGCTGCTCAGCGCGACGCCGGGGAGGGGGGTGCTAAAAGATGGAGCGAAACCAAGCCGAGCGGGGTAAAAATAGCCGGTGGGCGAGAACGGTGCCAGTTCATTAACACGCCGAGCACGCGGGGAGGCAGCACCCGCAGGCTTCACACCTCCTCCCCGCTCTGGAGGGGATTAACACCCGCTCCCAGCGGCGCAGGGCCCCTCTGCTCCTGCCAGACCTTGCCGGCGGTCGTGGCTGGGCTCCGGTGCCAGTGACAGATGCGGTGCTGAGCCTTCGGCACCCTGGGAAGGCAGGGAGCAGCCGGAGGCGAGGGTCTGTGCCACGCTGCCGCGCAGCTTGCTTGGCGGAGAAAGCGGGGTAAATGCTTTGCCCCCCCGTCAACCTTGGGGCTGGAGCAAGGGCTGAGCACATGTCGCCGCAGGGGTGTCGCCGCGTCCCCGGGGGAGCTGCCCACCCCGCGCCGGGCTGCTAACGGCCCCGCTGGGCTGGAGGTCGTGGCAGCGCGGTGCAGGAGACATGCGTTGGGATGGGATGCGGCTCAGCTGCCGACGCGGCATTGTCGGGGGGTCCCTGCGAGCCTGACCCCCGCTGCACCCTGTTCTCCCAGCACAGGGGCTCTCCCCCTGCCCTGCACCCCGCTCCCCAGCGTGTGCCCGCCCAGCATGCAGCCAGGGTGGGGGGCCGGCGGTCGGGGATGGCAGGAGAGGAAGGGCAGGGAGGGAGGAGGAAGGGATGGGGGTCCTCTCGGTGCCGCCACTCCGGAGGCAGGACCGCGGGTGCCGGCGGGGGGAAAGCTGCAGACGTCACCGTGCCCGCTGCCTGCTGGGCCACCCTGTGCCGCTCCAACCTTCGCGCTCCACGAGGCCAGCCTCCTCCTCCTCCTCCTCCTCCACCCTGGGTGAGGCCCTCGTCTCCTCCTCCTGCGGGACTGCCCTTGTCCTCGCTCATACCTCTTGTCCCCCTGAGCGTTCGGCTGGTTCGGCTGCGTCCCAGCGGGTTGCAGGTCGGGGATATTGGCAAAGTCATCTTGCTCTGAGAGTCCCAAAACCAGGGATAACACCACCATCCGGCCTTCCCTGCCCAGGCGGCCCCGCAGGCGGCGGGAGAAAGAGAGAAAGAGAGAGGAGAACAGCATCAGGCAGGGAACCGACAGAAGCGGAGGCACCCCGCTGTCCCCCGAAGGCAAGGGGACCCCGGCTCTGCCCGCCGGCCCCTGTGCAGGAGGTGATGTCCGGGATGGGCGCAGAGGGCTGCGGGGAGAAAGGTGCCAGCTCCAGCGAGCCTGGCACATGTGGGTACCGCCGCCACCCCTCTCCTCCAGGTCCAGGCAGGGAGGATGCCAAAGGTCCTGCTGAGGGGGGAGAAGGTGCCCCGAGGGGCTGGGGATGAGGGACAGCATGAAGGGAGCGAGGTCCCAGCATCCTTCCCCAGAGGAGGAGATGGCGGTGCCATGGCCAAGGCTCTTTGCCCTCCTCCAGCGCCGCCGGCGCAGCCTCCCTGGAGCCCATAACCGCATTTACGCCACGGTGCTGGGGAGGCAGGCAGAAGGGTAAACAGAATAAAGAGCAAAAGCAAAGTTAATGGTTTCAGAAAGCAGCGGTGGTAAATGGCAGCGGGTCCTCTATGGGGAAACGGCGCGCTGGCTCGGCACGTCCCGGCTCTGCGGCTGCTCCCCCTCTGCCAATTAAGGCTGGAACCAGCACCGATGCTGGGTAAACAGGGAGGAACGTGACCCTCGGGATGGCTAATGAGCCTCATCTCGGTATCAGGAAGCCAGCAAATGGAGCCGGCGAGGAACCTCTCGGTGGGAGAGGGCAGAGCCGGCACGGTGCTGGGCGGGTAGAGCCGAGGGGGTCACCCACCTGCTGGTGGTGAGGAGAGGGCTCATGGCTGGTGACGGAGCTGGGAGGAGACCCCCAGGCAGGACTGCAGGCAGCGACCCCAGGGTGCCTTTTCCTGCCCAGAGGAAGGTTCAACCCTCTCTTTCGAGCTGCCTGTGCAGGCAGGAGCAGGGTGGGCAGCTGAATTCCTGTCTCCCAGGGCCTTTCCCACATAACCCTGATGCAGAAGGTGCTGTGCTGACCCGCGCAAGGGCAGGATCAGCCCTGTCCCCTCCCCCCTAAGCCCTACCAGCCTGTGGGAAGCACAGCTGGGACCCGAGCATCTGCTCTCCTGGGGTGCCAGGGGGCAAATGGAGGCCGGGGGGGAGAAGGAGGACCCTGGGGAGGAGGGAAGCGGGGGGGGACCGGCTCTGCAGAGGAGTGACAATGTCATGTGCCAAGATACGGCAGCAGCTCGGGACTCAGATTAGTCCTCGATGTTTGAGGTTTGAAACCCAGTGCTGATACAGGAGATAGGGTTAAGCCAGATTAAAGATCACAGCTCCGGCAGCTCTGAGCGGGCTGCCTCTGCCCACTCTCAGCCTGGGCGGAAGGCAGCCTGACAGGCAGCGATATCGGGGCCGAACAGACAGTCACCCCTGCACGGGAGCCGCTGCCGGCATGGCTGCCCCCCCTCCCCTCCTTGGAGCAATGTCACTCCATGCCGGCGGCTGTTCGGCAAGCTGGAGCATCCCTGTGCCCCCTGGGGACTGCAGGGGACCTCAGCACCTGCACCGCCGGCGACGCAGCGGGCGATCCGCAGCAAAGCCACGGGGCAAAGAGAGCTGGGGGAGCGCGTGAGACCCTTCCCCGAACCCCTGGGCTGCGGGAGCTGCCCCTATCCCCCAGGATGGGGCTGGAGGGGACCTGCCCCTTCCCGCTGGCAGCATGTCCCCGAGGTGGTGCGAGGAGGGCGGCTGTGCTGGGGTGAGCGATGGAGGGAGCGGAGAGTGCAAAGGAGAGAGCAGAGGACAGAGCAATGGAGAGAGCGGAGGAGAGCACAACGGAAAGAGCAGAGAGAGCAACGGAGAGAGCGGAGGAGAGCGCACACTTACAGAAAGGACTTCATGTCCAAGCCGCGGTTGCGGATTTGCCCCACCACGTGGTCCCAGCTGCCGGGATTGGAGCGGCTCCGGCCGCCAGCCGTCCGATGCTTGGAGCCGGCGGCGATGCCCTGGCGCGCCTGGCCGCCGCGGGAGCCCCGGGGGTTGCCGGCGCCGGCGGAGGAGCCGCTGTGGGCCTGGAGGTGGCCCAGGCTCTGGCTGGTGGTGGGCTGGCTGTGGTTGGCGCGCTGGTGCTGGCTGAGGGGCTGCTGCAGACTTTGCTGGCGCATGAGCGTGCGGGGCCTCTGGCATTTGGGGTCGCCTGCTGAGGTGGGGATATACTCAAGGGTAGTGGCTGTGGACAAGGTGGAGTCCTCGAAACTTAGGGAGAGGAAGGGCAGAGGAGAGGAGAGAAAGGAGAAGAAGGTGAAGGGGCAAAATTGGAGGAAGGAAAAGAAGAGAGTTAGAGAGAAGATGCCCCAGCGCAGGGAGCGCTCCGGCAGGGGCCAGCGGATGCAGCGACCGGTTCCTCTGCCTCTCGGCCCTGGCTTGGCCTCGCCGGTGGCACGGGGCTCTCGCGCCGCCACCATCTCGCCCGGGCGCCGTCCTGGGCTTGCCGGCGGGGGCTCGGCCGCAGCACCGCAGCACGCGGCCGGCTGGGTGCCCTCCCGCTCCCGCAGCTGCCGCGCAGCCGGCGCCTTCCCAGCACGCCGGCCGACCTCGTCTGCGAGCTAATTAGGCTGCTGCATGAAGGCGAATCCCGCGGCGCCCGCTCACGTGCTGCCAGCCAGCCCGCCCCGTCCCCGTCCCTCCCAGCCCAGCACCCAGCCGCCAGCACCCTCACTGCCGGGTCTCAGCATCCCGTCTTGAGGGACCACGCTGGCTGAGGGCACTCCCGCAGCGATGGGGTGGCCGAGACCCCCGCGGCCATGGCATGCCAGCAAGCCGGGTGTCCCCGGGGCCAAGCCAGGCTGCCAGCGGAGGGGGACCCCACTGGGGTGGGAGTCCGGCCGCCGCTCCCAGCACCCTGATCACGGCGTGGGAAGCGGTGCGGACGTGGCCCCAGCGGGATGGGGAGCACGGAGAAGCCCAGCATGGATGGGCTTCATCTGGCCGGTGGAGAGGGAAGAGCAGGCAAGAGGCCGGCGGGGGAAGCGGCGGTGCCCATCACTGGCCATGCAGCCGGCCCCGCGCCGGGGCGGCAGCACATGCATGGCACGGCCCATGCAGCTGGGCAGGAGCCCCAGGCTCGGCGCTGATGCCCGTGGCAGCCTCCAAAGCTGTGAGACCAGGGGGTCCAGCCAGCATGGAAAAAGCCCTTGGGGGTCCTCAATGCACATTGAGGCAGGGGGCCCACCGGGACCACCGCCCCGCCTGGCACCGGAGAGTCGCCTTCAGCAGCGGCCACCGACCTTACCCCGGTCCCTGCGCTGCCCGGGGCCGGTCAGGGTGCCGGCTGAGACCGCGTGCCGAAGCTGTGCCGTCGTGCATTGCCAGCAGCGGGGGACAGAGAGGGAGGGGGGAAGGATAAATAGCTTAAAAAAATAAAAAGAGAGAGAGGTGAAGAAAGAGCGGAAGGTGAGAGAAAGACAGAGAGGAGGGAGGGAAGTTGAGAGGAGCGGAGAGCTGGGACGGATCCAGCCCCACGGCCGAGGCACTGTCCGGGCGCTGCGCTGCACATCCCCGCCCCCGCCCCGCGCCTGCCGCCGACCTCCTTTCGCTTTCCTATCAAATCCTAAATTAGTTCAGTTTACAACCTCTCAGTCACAGGAAACTAAATCTGGCTCCTCTCGGCCCGGCGCCAGCTGGAGGCGCGAGCTCCTGCCAGCACCGTGCCAGGCGGCAGCACACCCTACCTGCACCCGGCCTGTGCCCACCCCGGTGCCCCCCGATACCAGGGGAGGGGTACAGAAGCCGGACCCCCAGCATGGCCCCCCATAAACACCCCCAAACCGGAAGCCTCCGCGCAAAAGAGATGCTGAAAGGCAGGATGCTTCGCCGGCGGCTTCCTCATCCCCTTAACTCTGCCCTCACCGGCTGCGCCAGCCCAGCGCGCCATGACGGATGTCCGCCTGTCCGTCTGTCCATCTCCCAGCCCCTCTGGGCTCTGGAGCTACCAGCCAGGACAGCAGAGCCCGTCCCCGCGCCGGCACTGGCCCAGCCGGCGCGGCACGGCTGTGAGTCAGCGGGAGCGGAGGTGCCGAGCGGCGCGCGGGCACGCGCCCGCGGCTCTTGGCACGGCAGCTGCGCGATGCCTTTTCTTAGCCGGCCTTCGCACATCCCGCCAGAGGAAGGCGGGCTCCCAGCGGGACTCGCATCTCTGCTGAGACTGGGTACGGCTGAAGGCTGCGCAGCTCCCCCTCTTCCTCGCCTCTCCCTCTCGCCTCCCAGCAGCCAAGCTGGAGCGCACCAGCATCGTGCCAAACAGGCGGCTGTGGCCCCAAATGAGGGGGACACCAATCTTTGGAGCTCCAGGAGGCACTTGGGATTTGTCCAAGGTAGCAGGACTGGCCTTTCCCTTTTGAAAGGGTTTTCTCCCTGCCGACAAGGCTGGAAGAAGCAGCGGGGACGAGGCGCGCCAGCCCTGGGAAGCACCTTTGCCATTGCCACCGACCTCTCCGAGGATGCCAGGGCCACCGCCAGGACCCGCTGGCTACTCAGCCGTGGCTGCCACGCAATCGGAGACTGCTGCACCCCAGCACAGGGAACCGGAACGGAGATCAGAAACACAGGACGGAGCCCACAGCCAGATAAATCACCGCCATCTCCCCCAGCAGAGCTACAGTCGCTGCCAGCAGCCAAGGGTCTCGCCGAGACCCCCACCCAGCCTGCCCGGGCCACGAGCCCCGCAGAACCTGCCAAAACGCTGGTTTTCCCCTAAATCTGATAAACCACTGACCTTCCCCAACTCTCCCCCAGCACTGGGTGATAGAGCCGCATGTGAGATGCCGGCGCCGGGTCTCGGGGCTGTGCCATGGGTCAGGGAAGCACCACGGAGGGAAGAGGCTGGCGATGCCACGCACGATCCCTGATGGCTGCATCCCAGGGACGGGGACACGGGAGAGCAGCTCCTGCCTTTGGACCATCACCGAGACAGTGCCCCCCTACCCCGGGGAGCCTCACTGGGGACGCCGAGCTGCTTCCCACCGGCATCGGGCAAAAACCACTCCTGGTGCTGGAAATGTGACGGGGGCTGGGGATTGAGCCCCGCAGCCCCCTCCTCTGCTCGCCCCGCACCAAAACACTGCCGGGGGCCCGGGCAGCCCCTCGCCTCCCTCGGCGCGGTGGGCCGGGGGATCTCGTGGTGACCCCCGTCCAAGCGCAGCTGGCAGAGGGGAGCGGGCACCTGGGCACGCTGGCAGTGGTGGGGGGGGGGTCCGTGCCGGGGCGCCGTGCCGGACCGTGCGTGCTCACTCACTTGGACAGGCTGAGCTTCCCTGCGGCCAAGTGGCTCTGCACCGTGTGCCAGCGGCCTCGCGCCGCCTTCCCCGCGCCGGGCTCGCTGTGGGCAGAGACGCTGCTCCTCATGCCGTCCTCGCCGAGCCGCTGCTTCTCCCCGGGGCGGCCGTCGCGATCCCCCGCCAACCCCGCGGCGGCCGACGCCGTCAGCTTGGCCCCTGATAACAGAGAGCCACTGGGCCGGGCCGGCGGCCGGACCCCCCCAGACAGACACGAAGAGAGCCGGACGGACAGACGGACGGACGTGGAGGGGGAGCCGTTTGATAGGGGTGGGGGGTACGAGGGGAGGGGGAGAGAGCCAGAGGGGGACAGACAGACAAGAGACGGACAGACAGACAGAGAGAGAAAGAGAGACATCAGCACTGCAAAAGAAAAGGGGTCCTGGCCGGGGGTTGCGCGGGGGCCTCGGCAAAACCATCGAAAACAAAGGGGGGGAGGAGGGCGAGGGTCAGGGCGGGGGTCCCGCTCGCCGGCAGCCCAGCCCCGGGGGGGACCCGTCCCCACGCCGAGGGGGTGCCCCCAACGCGCAACCCCGTCCTGTGCCGCCGCGAGGTGGGGGGGACCCGCCGCGGCCCCGGCCGCCCCCGGGGGAGCGGGAAGGAGGGGTTGCTCGTCTCCATGGGGCTGCCCATGGGGTGGCGTGCGGGGAGCCCGGGAGGAGGAGGAGGAGGAGGAGGAGGAAGGCGAGTGGGTGCTGCCCAAATACTCACTACACGGAGCAAACCCGGCAAGGAGAGACTCACTTGAGGGAAAGCCGCGGATCACCGTACGGGGCGTAAGGTGAAATGTTTAGTATAAACTCCTTGGGAGGGTAGGAGCTCCATTTCTGCTGCACTGTGTTGTCATTGTTATTCCAAAAGTCTCTGTCTAGATCGCTACAGCGGCCGGAGACCAGGGGAGAAAGAAAAGGGAAATACAAGAGAGAGAAGCTGAATTCCTGCGAGAAGGGAGGAAAAGCAGCCCTCCGCCCCCGGAGCACCGGGATCCTGCGAAGAGAGACGGGGCGTGCAGCTACCCACCCCTTGGACACCGACACACACACACACACACAGACACACGGACAGACGGATGGATGGATGGATGGATGGAGCAGGGCAGAGCTGTGGAGAGACAGGAGCGGGCAGCTCCGCTGGCTGGGAAGAAGAGAAGGATGGAGCGGGGTTAGAGAGGTGCCGGTGAGCGCGGTGCCGGCGCAGCATCCCCTGGCACGCGTGTCCGTGTGTCCTTGGCACACGTGTCTGTGCATCCTCGCTTCCTCAGCAGCTGGGTCCTGGAAGCGCACGCTGCTTGGTTAACCGTGATGCTGCTGCACATCGCAGACCCCTCTAGGTCCCCTCCCGCCAAACCAGCCCGCTGCCAGCACGGAGCCTGAACCTCCCCGCTCTGGCAAGCTACCCGCAGTGCCAGAGCTGCGTGCTGGCGGCTCTGGAGCCGAGCAGCTCCCCGCTAGCACTGGGCGACTTGAAAAGCTGCTGGTGTCCAGCCCTCACGCCCCTCGTCGATGCCCACCTGCAGCTCCGGGTTGAGCCTGGCTGTGTGACCCTGCCAGAGCCAGGGAGGGAGAGCCACGTGTGCCATGCCATCGGGAGGGGACATGCCTCCGGTCCCGGCTGGGTTTGGCCAGCACCGGTGCAGCCCGGAGCAGCTGGCCAGGCTGTGCCCAGGCAGAGGGGTGCCTGAGGTAGCCCCAGACACCTGCACCCCAATAACACCCTGGGCAGGAGGCCAGGCCAGCCGTGGGAGGGGGTTTGCAATAGCCTTACTCCAGGCAGGAGCTATTTCCCTCCTGCTGATGCAGCCCTGGCTCCTCTCAAGAGCCCTGGGGAGTGCCAGGAGTTGTGGGGGGCAGAGCTGGAGCTGAGGTGCCCTGGAGACGCCCCCCTGGGCTGCCAACTCTCCACCTCACTCCCTATCCAGCACTATGAGATGCCCCAGCTCCGCTCTCCTTTCCCCACCGTGTCCCCGATGCCTGTGCTGTGCAGAGCCGTGCCAGCCACGCACGCAGCAGGGCCGGGGAGGGCTCCATCAGTGGGGCAGGGCTCGGGCTCTGCACGCCCAGACCCGGGGCATCCCGGGGGACACCCACACTGAGGTCCCCACGGCTCCATCTCGATGCCCACAGCTTGGTGGGTGAGCCAGGAGGGGTACTCGAGGGTGCTGGAGAGACCTGCCAGCTCTCCCGGTCTCCTGGAGCCCCTCTCCCACTGGGGCTGGGGGAAATGGGGACACCCCTGCCCCGACTGGGGGACCACCCCACCCTGCAGCTGCAGGAGAGGCAGGGATCGGCAACGCTTTGGCACGACGATAGGGACCACCCATCGCCTGGTCTCCCCGGCAGCCCTTGCTCCCCCCACGGCAGAGTCAAACTCGCTCTGCCAGGGCTCGGCCGGGCACGGACCCTCCTCGCGGGGAGCAGAGGGACAGTCACCTCTGCCCCCAAGAAGGGACGTCCCTGCTGCCGGCAGGGATGGCACCAACCCGGCCCGTGTCCCCACGTGGGCAGGGCACCCACGGCAGGGGGAGGGCGCGTGGCAGAGGGCTGGGTGCCGAGCGGGCTGCGGCTGTGCCAGACCCATGGGCAGAGAGGCTCCCGGCGCCGCAGCCCCCTGCCCCTCTCCCCCCTACCCTGGCACCTACTTGATGGTTTTCTTTTCACTGCGGCCTCGGCTGGAGTCCGGAGTTCCTACAGTCTCCAGGGAAGTCTTGTAACGCTTACCCTGCGGAGAGGAGAGGAGGGGGATTCAGGAGGTGCAGGGAGACCCCCACCACAATGCAGAACGTCACAGCAGATGATGGGGACAGGAGCTGCATCTCCATCAGCTGGAGGGTTTGACCTGGATTTTGCCCTTTTTCCTTACAGCCTCCCAGTTGCCGGGCTCCATCCCACTGAGCCGGGCAGCAAAACTCTCGACAGCTTCACCCCTTGGCCCTTACGAGGCAGCAAAGGCACACAGGGGAGACGCTGGCCTGACTGCCCTGGCTCCTGGGCACCGTCCCCAAGGGGCTGGAGGGTCTAGTGCCCTGTGTCACCCCTAGGATGGAGCAGCAGCCACCGCCTTCGTACCCTTCCATGGCCTCACTGGGGGAGGAGCAGGTAATTTTAGGATTAATTAAACCTGAATTAATTGAGTTCACCTTTCCCACTGAAAAGGAAGAGCTGCCGTATGATAATGAAGCAGGCGCTCACTCCTAACTGGGGCTTGTAATCAGGGCACTTCACTGTGATTTCCGACGGCAGGTTCAGCGTGCTGCTCTGATCCAGGGCGGACAAGAGCTCAATTAATGCCAATTAGTGAACAATTAGGAGAGGAGGCTGCTCTGCGCAGCTGCGGGGAGGCCGAGGTGGGACAGGAGCAGCTGTTGGAGCAGGCTGGGGTTGCGGACCAGCCCTCCTACCACGGTGGCCCTGGACCTGCGAGCATCCCTCCTGCAGAAGCCAGCCCTGCATGCAGCCTGTCCATGAAATGGCGAGCATTTCTCCCTTCTCCTTCTCCCCAGCCTCATCACCTCTGCACTAAGACGTCTCCTTGGCTGTGCTGCGTCAAAGGACTCCCTGCACCCTCAGCACAGGTGTCCTTGGACAGCCATGGGCTAATCCTGCCAGAAGCTGCAGGGACACCTGATCTCCTTGGGTGCCCACGGGCTAATCCTGCCAGGAGGCACCGGGATGCCCATGGACCTCCCTGGGTGCCCACGGGCTAATCCTGCCAGGAGGCACCGGGATGCCCGTGGACCTCCCTGGGTGCCCACGGGCTAATCCTGCCAGGAGGCACCGGGATGCCCGTGGACCTCCCTGGGTGCCCACGGGCTAATCCTGCCAGGAGGCACCGGGATGCCCGTGGACCTCCCTGGGTGCCCACGGGCTAATCCTGCCAGGAGGCACTGGGATGCCCGTGGACCTCCCTGGGTGCCCACGGGCTAATCCTGCCAGGAGGCACTGGGATGCCCGTGGACCTCCCTGGGTGCCCACGGGCTAATCCTGCCAGGAGGCACCGGGATGCCCGTGGACCTCCCTGGGTGCCCACGGGCTAATCCTGCCAGGAGGCACCGGGATGCCCATGGACCTCCCTGGGTGCCCACGGGCTAATCCTGCCAGGAGGCACCGGGATGCCCATGGGCCGTCCTGGGTGCCCACGGGCTAATCCTGCCAGGAGGCACCGGGATGCCCGTGGACCTCCCTGGGTGCCCACGGGCTAATCCTGCCAGGAGGCACCAGGATGCCCATGGGCCGTCCTGGAGGGACTCAGCCCCGAGCCCCGTGCTCGATGTTGTCCCCAGCCAGCCATGGCACAGGGATTATGGGGACACGGCAGCAGCGGCTGCTGGCCCACGCTCCCCTGGCACCAGCCGACCCGGGGCTGCCGCGCGGGCGCAGAGCGGGGCCAGTCGGGCAGGCACGCAGTGGGTTTGGCCGTGGTTCCCACGCAGCCGTTCCAGCTCTGCGCTGTTGCCGGCCGGGACGCGCCTTTCCATTCCCAGCCTGAACGCCTTCCCGGCCGATTTATACTTGTTTGTTCCTCTGCCAGCTTCGTCCTTCGGCACAACCAGCCCTTCTCCTCCCCGGTGCTTAACCCTCCGCCACCTCCCTCTCAAGACTGCCCTTCCCTGGGTGGCACCAGGCAGGCTTGGAAACCCCTTCCCACCCACCACCCCTCCCTGCACGCTGTGGTGGCTCCCACCACCCCGACGCTGCCTCGTCCCTGTCTGGATCGCCTGTTGCCTTCCTGGGGGAGTGATGCCTTCCCAAGACTCGGGGGGAGCCGCCGGCACCACTGGGGTGGGCATCTCCTGCACGGGAAGAGCTGCCGCCATCGCAGCACTTGACCCAGATTTGAATTTGATGGCAAAAGAAACATGGCCGGATCCTGGTGCCAGGCTGCTCCAGGAAGCAGGGAAGAGGGAGGAGGAAGGATGCGGGGCAGGAAGGAGTGCTGTCCCCAGCCAAAGGCCCTCCTGCCACAGTGGGGCTCAGGGAGGGAAGCCGGGTGCCCTGAGGGTGCTGGGGGGCTGTGGTGGGGGGCAGAGCGGGTGGCAGGGCTGGCTCACGGCACCCGGCGCTGCCAGGGATGGGCTGGCCACCTTCCCACAGGGCTCTTCCAGGCAGGAGCGTGCCCAGCAGGACAGGGGCCAGATTGTTACCGCTTGTCGCAAATATATATATATGTATTTGGAAACTTCCCTTTATGCCGCACAAACAGTTTCGCCCAAACATTTAATTATCACTTCTCCTAAAGAGCAAAATAAAAGCTGCAGCCGGCGCCCGCCGCAAACCGCTCTCGGCAAAAGCCTCTGCCTGCCGGCAGCCTCGCTGCCCAGCCACGCGCCCCCGGCGGCAGGCATTGCCCCGCACCCCGCGGGACCCCCACCCCAGCCATCACCCAGGGGCAGAGGGTGGCCGGGACCCACGTCCCAGCACACCCCAGGAAAGGGAAGAGGGGTGCCCCGTGCCCGCTCCCCACCTCGGGCTGACGCAGGGCCACTTACCAGTTTGCGCTGGCACCACTGGCAGATCCCGCAGAGGACGATGGTGACGCTAAGGCTGACGGTGATGATGGCTGAGACGAGGAGGACGTCGCGGGAGGGAGCCCCTGCGGGGAAGCAGAGCAGAGCCGCCGCTCAGCGAGGGGACGGGGAGGGGGGGTCAGCCCTGTGCCCGGGGGTGTCCCTGGCGTGGGCATGCCTACAGCACCCTGCACACAGCACCCAGGGAGGGCTGGGCAAGAACGGGGAGAGCAAACGTGGGGAACGGGGTCCAGCTGACAGGCTCCAACCCCATGAAACGCCCCAGCCCCTTCTGCTGGCTCCGGGCTCCCGGCAGGACACCCCGGCCCCCAGCGCTCCCCGGGAGCTCAGGCTGGAGCAGAGCAAAGGCTTTAATCTCTGCCGGCACCCTGCGAGCGCTGGCGTGTCCAGCAAAGGTCGCAGCATCACCACATGCCTCCTGGAGCTCCCACCATGTCATCTCGGCACAGTGGCTGTTGTTTTGTGTTGCTTCCCCTTCCCCTTCACCTTCCTAATCCCCAGCCCTTCCCTTTCCCTTTTCCTCTTTCTGTTCCTTTTTGCCTTCCTAATGCCCCATCCCTTCCCCATCCCCATCCCTTCCCCATCTTTTTACCTTCTCCATCCTCTTCCCCTTTCCTTCCCTTTCCCCTTCCCCATCCCTTTCCCTTTTCCCATCCCCTCCAGACAATCCATCTCCTGTTTCTTTGCTGGATCTGTGCCCCGCAGCCACCCCGCAGTAGGGGTTCCCTCTTTGGGTCAGCCAAAGCCACACAGATTCACCCCAACCAGCAGTGCAGGTGCTTGGCAGGGGCTGCCGGGGAGGGGTCAGGCAGCAGGATCCCCTGCTCCTCCCCAGCCTGGCCATGGGGACAACCTTGGGGACCCCAAAAGTGGGGGCGGACCCCTCTGCTGCTCCAGCATCAACCCCCTGTGGGTGCTGGGGATGGTTACAGGGCCAGGCATCTCCCACCCACCCTGCTCCTGTCCTGCACCCAGGCAGCCCCATGAGCAGGAAACCCCCTTGCCGGACCCCAGGGGTCCCTGCCCTGCCTCCCCGCACGGCCCCCATGGGCACAGGGTGTCCCCGGCATCCGGCAGCGCCGGCACAGCTGCCGAGCTCATGGCCACGCTGCCAGCAAGCGTGATGGCCCTGGCACCGTGGGAGGGTTAATATGCACCTGAGGTGGCTTGGGGGGGGTCCAGTGGGGCCCCCAGCCCAGCTCAGTCCCGTCCCCTGGCAGGACCCCCCATTGTGGCATCCCTGTGGGGACCCCACAGCCAGCTCTGCACCCTGGGATGGGGACAGGCCATCGCTCCAGCCACGGCCAGCAGTGGGAAGCGGCGAGGCCGAAGCAGCCCTCCTGTAGCTCTACTGCAGTATAAATATTAAACAATAATTGTTAATAATTAATTTGCCCGCAGACCTTGTTATTGTAATGAAATTTGCCAGCGGCTCAGAGGCTGGGATGAGTCAGAGTGGCCCGGGCAGCCGGACGGGGGGCTCAGGCATCCCCCCGGCGCGCGGCAGGCTCCCCAGTGCCGCCGGCGCCCCGCTCCCGCCCCGGCGCGCAGGCGGGTGCCGAAGCGGCCGCAGCACCGGCAGCCCCGCGGCCTCCGGCGGAATAAAAAGAGAAGGGAAAGGGATGGTGGCAATAAAGGGGAGTTTTATAAAAGCCCCTTAAGCAGCCTCACAGCCGGCGCTGAGCCCCTGCCAGGGTGAGATGGAGGGGGCAGGAGGGTGGTGAGGTCGCTCCGGAGGGTTTCGTGGGACAGGGCTGCGGGGTCCTGGCCAGCCCCCCGCCAGCGGCACAGCCAGCAGGCACACATGCTCCCTCCATCCAAACCCAGAGAGGGGGGCCCCTCCATCGCGCCTCGGTCACAAGGAGCCTGTGTATAAAACTCGCTTAGCAACTGTTGCCTAGGAGGGAATTTGGGACCTGCCCTTAATTTCAAACATTTATAAACCTGAGCTAGATAAGCTGCTGGGGGGGATGTAAAGCAGCCGCGCCGGCGGGGAGGGCTGGGGCAGCCCCCCCCTTGGGTGGTATGGGACCCTGACCAGTTCAAGTTCGGCACATTGGCTAACCGGGCAGGCTGGCGTGGCTAGGAATCGGGGTGAGCCCCTCCCCACATGCCAGCCCACCCCTCGCCGGTGCTCCCCGCAGCTCTGATGCCCACTTAGGGACACCGTGACACGCTGAAATCAGGGTGCCCTGCCTGGCCAAGAAGCATGCTAATGACTGCGGGGAGTGTGACCCCTGCCATCACCCCTCTGGGCTCAGCTGGAGCTTCAAGGGATGCTTTGGTCCTTGTGGGGTCAAGTTCATCCTCAATGTAATCTGGTGAGAGGGAAATCAAAGGGGAGAAGGCGAGAGGAAGGGATGCGCGCTGCCCGTGGAGGCGCTGGCATGGCACAGATGAGGGATTAACTCCGCTTAGGAAGGAGAAATCCCGCGCGGTGTCCGGACACTGCCACCAAAGGGGCTGGAGAGGGATGGTGTTGCGCACCGGTGCCCATGAGCTCTACCCTGGCCAAATTCCCCGTGCCAAGCTGCCACCGCAGCCCCAAGCCTGGCATCACCTGGTCAGCCTGATGGTTACACCGGTGGGGACCTGGCTGCCCGGGGAGGCTCCACGGTGCGATGCTGGGGGCTTATAGATGGCACGGCTCTTAGCCCCCAGCGACCTCCAGGCTCAGCCACCCAGGTCCCTGCGCACAGGCAGGTGCCAGCCCTCCTTGGCAGGGGACACGTGTCCCTCAGCCCGTGCTGCCCATGTCCCCAGGGCTGGGGGAGAGATGCTGGCCCCTGGGCTGCTACCACCCTCAGCATGATTTAAACGACTCATTTTCCAGGCAATTAGCACTGGTTAATTAGAGAAGCTGAGCGGAGCTCCTGGCTTGTCCCCAGCCCTGGGTCCCTGCCCTGGGGCACTGTGTGGTGTCCCCATGCCGGCAGCATCAGGTCCCCAGCTGGGATGCTTGGCATGGGGATGCCATGGGGTGGGTGGCCCTGGGCATGCGGGCACCGAGAGGCTGGAGGGGCCATGGGGAGCTGCGTGGTCGCGGTGTGCACGGGGATGCAGCCCTGAGAGTGGGTGACAAACGTGGCACTCGCCATAAACCTCTTTGCTCCGCTGGTGTGGATACAGCTGGGGGCGTGTAAGACAGCGGCCGTGGCACCTCAGCTCCATGCTTTGAGGGGTCCACACCCCTGCCCTGGAGTCCCTGGAACTGCATGACACACCCACCCCCCCAAATCACACCTGCCTTTTGCTGGTCCTGCCTCATCCCAAGAGCACAGCGAGGGGCTGCTCCATGAGCTGGAGACCCCACGTCCACCCTTGGAGGACATACAGGCCTTGAAGCACCATGGGGGCACCAGGGCTCAGGTCTCCCCACCCCTTGCCCCCGCCGGCAGAGCAGAGGATGGCTGCGGAGGCTGGGGAAGGGGGCGGCACAGCGGCGCGGCCCTGCAGCTCTTTCATCAATATTCAATGCCGCTGGATGGGATATAATTCCACTTTTAGAGCTGGTTATTGATGAGGGGATTACCTGCCTCGTTAGCACCGCGGCTCTTCAGTGTGGGATTTGCTGGGGCTGCACGATTAGCAGCTGGCCACACCAGGGAAGAGGGTCCCCGTGCCAGGGGGAGAGGGTCCCTGCGTGTTGGCAGAGGGTCCCCAGCCAGGTGCCCCTCCTGCAAGCGTGCACCTTGGCATGGAGGACCCATGTGCTTGGCCAAGCAGGGCACCCCCTACTCTTCTCAGAGCCCCCCGTGCCCACAGCCCCCTGGGTGCTTGGGAGAGGGGACCCGCGGCAGTGATGGCAGCGTGCCACCACATGCCCATCTCCCCGAAGCTGCTGCTCCTGCAGGCGTGGGATTAGCTGCCTCCGGAGCACGAGCGCGCTCCGGCCTTTGTGGCTGTGGAGGAAACACTTCAAAACCCGACCCGAGCACAAGCGAGAGGCGCAGAAATCCAAGAGGGATTATTCTCCTCTAAGCAGCGTGTAAGCTGGAGATCCTGTAAGATCAGCCTGGTGGAGGCGAGGCGCTTGCGGCGAGAACTGCTGATGCCAACGGATTCGACACGCGGCTGAGCACCGGCACCAGCGATGCGCAGGGAGGCACCCCTTGTGCGGGCAGCCCAGGCTGGGGACAGCCCGCGGTGCCCCAGCCCGCTCCCACCTCCTCCCCGGCCTTGGTCCTCGTCTCGATGGCTTTGTGCACTTCGGCAGCCCTGTGCATCCTGGTGGCTTCGGGCATCTCGGTGGCTTCGGGCATCCTGGTGGCTTTGGGCATCCTGGTGGCTTCGGGCATCCTGGTGGCTTTGGGCATCCTGGTGGCTTCGGGCATCCTGGTGGCTTCAGGCATCCTGGTGGCTTTGGGCATCCTGGTGGCTTCGGGCATCCTGGTGGCCCTGTGCATCTCAGTGGCTTTGCAAATCTCAGTGGTTTTGCAGCATCTCGGTTGCTTTGCGCATCTCAGTGACCCTGCGCACACTCAGCTCTCCAGGACAGACATCGCTCGAGTCCGGCCCAGCGATACCCACATACTCAAGGGCAGCTACACCCCTTTCCCCCTGTTCCCTTCCCCGTGTGGCAGGGACACCCTGCCTCCCTGTGCCTGTCCTACCACTGACAACTCCCCCATCACCCCCAACTCCCTGCCATGGACCTGCACCAAAGGCCACAGCCCTGGAGCAGCACTTCCCACCCTGGCACGCAGCAGTGCTGGGAGGACAAAGCAGCCGTGAGGGGCACCCAGGCAAGGGTTTCAGCTCCTGGACCCTCTCCTCAGTGAAAGGCTACTGCACCGGATGGAGAGGCTGGAAATCTCTTCCTCCATGGAGTGGCAAGTGGCCAAGGGCTTTGGATAAGCAGTGGGCACAAGCTGACAGCATCTGCCGGCACCAGGGCTGGGGCCGACCTCTCCACAGGTACCCCAGCAAGGACAGCCCTGGCCAGGCTCCCAGAGCCATATATTTGGACGCAGAACTCAAAATGCCCCAGCTCGGGCATGGCACCTCCCCTGCAGCTGCTTGGTATTCCAGCCCCATCTCCCCAAGCATCCTCCCACCCGCCCAGGCCCAGCAGCGAGACCCATCGATGCAAAGTACCCCGGGGGAGAAATCAAAGCCGTGCGGAGCCCCCCCCGCCCAGCCCCAGCCGCCCGCTGCTCTCTCTGGAAGCGGCGATCAAAGCCTCTCCCCGCAGCCGGCACTCCACAGCTCCACGCAGAGCAACTTCTGCCCGTGCCAAGCCGCCTGCCACCACCGCCACCGAGCAGGCGCCCAGCGTGCCAGCCCGCGGCGCTCACCGCCTCGCCAAACCGGCAGCGGAAACGCGCGCGCGCCTGGGGAAGGGGGAGCGGGAGAAGGTGCCAAGCGAGCGGCGCTTCCCCACCACCACATTTCGCCACGAGCCGTCGCCGCAAGCCGCGGAGCCGGGGTGGGATGTGACGCCGAGCCCGAATGGGGATGATGATGCTGGGAAGGGGATGGGGTAATGCTGCGGAGCGGGGGGATGGGAGGGGGCCTGATCCTGACCCGCATGGCGTCAGAGCATCCCCTTGCGCCACGGGAGGGCCGTGCCGTGGCGGAGGGCCACGGGGCAGAGAGCGAGGCGGCCACGTTGCCACACCGGGGCTTCCCAGATGCTGTTTGCCTGGTGCCAGGCCGTTAATTCCTCCTCTTCTCATCCTCCCACTCATTTGCTAGATATTTCCCAAACCTCTTATTTTTAGGTTGCAGCTGAAAAGCTGTGAATTTGCAGCTTTCGCTCCTGTGCAGGATCCCGGGCGCAGTGCGGGTGGGAGCAGGGCAGAACCGCGGCGGGGCTGCCCGGCAGGCAGAGCAGGCAGGCAAAACCCATGCCCCCAGCGCAGGCAGGGGGAGAGAGGTGGGCGTGGAGGGGCTGCCTGGGTGTAAAACCTCCGAAGAGGGATGAGGCCTCACCGCCATCCCTAGAAACAACCCACTGGGCGTTTTGGGGCTGCTTTGAGCCAGGCTTGGTGTGCCACGAGGCAGAGCTGGGCGGCTGCAGAGCTGGAGGGCTGAGACGGCTGGGTCTGACGGTGCCACCCACCCGGGGGCTGTCAGGGGCTGCGTGGGCACAAGCTGCTCGGTGGGGGACACCGGGAGCCCCGCGGCCATCCCGCTGCCCCGGGGGGTTCCTGGCCAGTGTCCCACCATCGGAAGAGCCTTGGGGAAGTGGACTGGTGCAGCACCACAGCTCAGCACCCCAGGCTTGCCCGGGGCGGGAGGGAGGGGAACGGGCGTCTGTTCTCCATCTGTGCATCTGTCTGTCTATCCATGCGTCCTCCTCTCCAACACATCCATCAATCTCTTCATCCATCCATCCCTCGTACACATCTGCTTCTCCATCCAGCCATCTGTCCATCCCCCGGAGCTGTCAATCTGTCTGTCTCTGCCTCCCCCACGCGGAGATGCCTGCCCTAGGGGCTTTGCCTCCGGACTACTGCAGACCCCTCCACCCCGGCACAGTGCTGCCTCCTCTGCTGGGGACCCCGCGGGATGGGTCGGCCGGTGCCAGGCACCCCGTGAGCAGCACCCTGTATGGGCACCCCCAGCACCTCTCTCCCATCATCCATGTGCCCAGTGTGATGCCAAGACACCCGGGCCTGGCAGAAGCACGGCGCCAAGGACAGCAGTGCCCATGGGCACCATCCCTGCCACGCGGGCTCTGGGGGAAGAGGACACCCTCCCAAAACACCACACGGCTCCTTCCCGGTGCCCGGGTGCAGCCAGATATCCCCTGTCTCAACCTGCTGCCATACACGGACATGTCCCTCATGCCCTGGCACCACGATGAGGGGCAGAGAGAGAGAAACCTGTGTGATGGAGGATGGGATGGGTGTTTCGCCATTTAAGCTGTCGGGGTCCCTAGTGCACCCTGGGGTTCACCTTCACAAAGCAAGCTCCCGCACCCGGTTTGGGTGCACACCAGTCACACAGCCTTCCCTGAGGCTGGCGGGCACTGGCGTGGCATGGTTCACCCTCCTGCCACAGGCTGTAGCCCCCTAGACAGGCTCAGCCCGTCACCCCCCAGAGAAGTGAGCTAGAGCTCCCAGCACCCTGCGGCTGCTCTCGGCACCTGCCCCGAGTCAGCCCGGTCACGGGGAGAGGATGCTCAGGGCACCCAGCGCCTCACCTCGCCCCCAGCCGGGCAGCGCTGCCCGCCAGCATCCCCGCCGCCTGCGTTCTCCCAGCATGCTGGCAGCTGCCGGCGCGCCGCAGCCATGCCTCTGCCCTGCTCCAGTATGCGGCCGGCGCGCAGGATGCATGCACGACACGTTCACGTGCCGCTCAGCGAAGCCGCAAGGCCCCGGGCGACGAGCGCGTGCAGCCGCCTCTGGCCCCGCAGCAGAGCAGACCCCCAAGGCACCCTCAGGCGAGCCCCCCGCGCCGCGCCGGTCGCGGCTGCCACCCGTACCCTCTCCGGGGTGGCCGCAAGCAGGAACTCGCGGTGGAGGGAGAATTTGGCAAGCGAAGGCACTCCTTCCCCCGGTGCTGGGCTATTTTTGGCCGAGGATTTCCGGAGAGGCGTGTGGTTTCTCTGCCTAGTGGTCCCCACCACATCTCTCCTCCGGAGGAAGCGCCCGGACCCCCTGAGGACTTTCTGCCCCCCTGCCTGAGTCCCCCAGGGTTTCCATCCACCACCCTCCCCATTTCAAACCCAGCTCCCAACGGCCTCGCAATGCCCCTCGACCCCGGCAGGGCTGGCTTCTGCTCAGCCCCCGCTCCAGGTCATCTCTTCTCCAAAACACAAGCCCTGCCTGGCCGTGCCTGTCCCCCGCAGCCCCCGGGTATCGCCCCCACGCCGGCAGCAGCCCCAGCCCCACCTCACCCGGGTGCAGAAACCTCTCCTGGCAGCGGTGGCAGGCACGGAGGAGGCTGGGCTCTCACACCGACGGCACTGCCAGCTCTCGCGCCGCCACGCCGCCGCCACCACTTAGCCTCTCGCCCCAGGGCCCTCCATCATTCCCGGGCACTTCGGGTGATGGCGGGAGAGAGGGAGGCAGAAAGCCAGAGGCTCCCAGGGGACAAGAGCGAGCAGGATCCGTGTGCTGTGCCCAGGCCTGTGAGCCCCCGCCTGCTTCCCCAGCTCCCTGACCCACCCCGGGCTGTGCCCCCCAGCCACCGCTGCCTGGGAGCCATGCCAACTCTGAGCTTTGTGGCCACGAGGGCCACCACAGGGACAGGAGCCCTGCAGAGAGCTCAGTGCCAGGGGGATGCTCAGCATCACCCACAGCCCCCAAACCAGGGGGCTGGTGGTGCTGGGAGAGGAAGAGGAGGGCCGGCAGAAAGCACACGGGAAGATGGAGAAGCGCAGCTGAGAGGGGAGGAGAGAGGAGGCAGAGGAGGGGAATAAAGGGCTGAGAAGGCCCCAGATGGAGGACTGGGGACGCGGAGGTGTGGGCAGGTGCCTGGAGGATGTAGGACTGGTGGAAATCATCCTGCAGACCCCAGTCCCTGGGCTGCATCCTCCAGTGACACATGCTGTGACCCTGGGGGAGTGGGGACGGCCACCCATGGGGGAGCAGGGATGGCCACCCATCGCCCCCCCGCAGTCACCAGTGTCCTGCAGACCCAGCCGGAGGGGAAGGGCCGCAGGGACCTCGTTTCACAGGTGCCTGGAGCCCCCCAAACTCTACTCTCAGGGCTGTCCCCACAATGTCCCCGACTTGGGAGGTCAGGGAGAAAGGCTGCCGCGCTGTGCCGTCCCTCCGCCGCCCCGGCTCCGTCCCCGTCAGCGCCATCGGCCGCTTCCCTTTCAAACCTCATTAACTCCCCCCAAGGTGACCCTCTCCCTCCTGCAGCAGGGCTGCGAGCGGAGCTGCCCAGAGATGACAGGAGGGGATGGGGTGCTCACAAGGCACCCCGAGCTCGCAGGCGGGCGCAAAGCACCCCCATACCACGACCAGGCTGGCACACATCGAGATGCAGGACCTGCCACTTGGCATGGCCCGACCCGCTGCCCCTCGAGCTCACCTCAGCCCCACACATGCACCCCAGCCCCCCAGTTGCAGCCTGGGGAGCCTGCTCCCCCCGTCTGGCCCCCGCTTGACGCTTTCGCCTCCGCTCTGCCTTTACACACAGTCCCTGCGCGCCGGCCCCGCCGGCGGCTCTTCGAAAGCCCTTCCCCTGCTGAATCCATCTATAATAGATATTGTAGCTGAGCCCCCAGGGGCCGGGGGGTGGCAGCGATATTATCTGCATCTGTCTTCATTCCCCGCTCCCCCGCCCTTCCCCGGCAGGCTGAAAAGCCGCGAGATCAGGCGGTGGAAAGCCGCCTCCAGCTCCTCTCCTGCTCCTTGGCGTGGGGAGGGATCAGGCAGACCTCCCAGCCGGACCCCCCGCTTGGCTGCAGCCCCTGGCCCTGTCCTTGCCTGGCTGTGCACAAGGCCCTGGGACACGTGTCACACGTCTGTGCATGGGTGTTCCCCACCCCGGGGCACGGGGAGGCTGAACGGCTCGGAGGTGGTGGGGAGAGAGCAAGATCGGGCAGGACCCCTGGGAGGGAACGGGTGAGAGACACCCCGGCGGGGCTCAGCACCTGCACAGACACCCCACGGCCACGGGGGACGGGATGGAGCTGCCGTGGGGGGGACGTGAGCACTGGGTGATGCTCCAAGGAGCAGGCAGGAGCATCGCCGGGACTTGAGTCCGCTCCGGGTGTAGCAGAGGGGCTGGAGGCTGGCAGGGAGGTGAACCCCAGCCCCGAGCAGGATGGGGGTGCCAGGGGCGGGGGGGGTGGAAGCCACCGGCACTGTGCCTGCGCCGTGCGGGACGTGTGGCTGCAGCAGGTGCCTGGCTCCCAGCGAGGCCGGCCAGCCGCCTGCCAGCCCTCCGCTCTTTGTCTGCCTTCCCTGGCTGTCACGCTTCCCCCCCATCCTCCCAGCCACTTCACACACGCCCCAGCCCCCTGCTCGGCCCCCCGCCTCGCTCCCCAGCGTGTTTCATCCCATTTTGATCCCAGCTCTCGGCTTTTCTCCCAGCCCCAGGGACCTGCTCCCACGGCCCCCAGCACTCGCCGCGCCAGCGCGCAGACCTCTCTCCATCGCTCGCCCTGAGACAGCGCTGGGGGAAAACAGGCAGCTGCCTGCTTATTGATTCACCGCCTCCATCGGGGCCGCCGCGGCGCGGCTCCACTCGGCAAGCTCCCTCCGGAGCCCAGGAGGATGGGGACGTGGGGCAGGGGGGACCCGGGGCCCCCCAGCACCTGCTTGGTGCACTGAGAGGATGAAGCAGTTGGGGTGCAACTGCCTTCCCGGAGAGGGGAGAGCTGGCACTGGCAGCGGGGATGAGGATGGGGGGGGGGGTTCCCACACGGCAGCAGGGAGGAAGGAGCTGCCCAGTGCCCCCAGAGCCAGCGTGGGTGGTGTGGGGGTCATCCGTCTCTGTGGCACAGAGGCCACCTATGTCTTCAGACCCAATCTTTGCTTTGCGCTCAGCTGTGGCTCTCCCAACACACGACGGGACACAGAACAGGTGATGGCCCTGCCGGCAGCACAGCCCCCCATGGCCCCCCAGCAAAGCCACCCAGCAGGAGGGAGCTGCTTCGCGAAGCACATCGGCTCGGTCCCAATTTCAAACGCCTCTTGCCAGCTGAGGCCAGGCTGCTTCGGGCATCTCCCACCCCAGAACCAGAGCCCTCACCCCCAGCATCACCCCTGAGCTCCACCTCGCCCACCAAAGCCCCCTTTCCCTGGGCTGCAAAGCACGGCGCAGATGGCAGCAAAGTTCCCTGAATTTCCCCATCAGCATCTTCTCCCCCCATGAAACCCGGTGCTGGGGGTCACAGCTGCTGTCCCCCGCACAGTGACACAGAGCAGGGGTTGAGGCCGGTGCCGCCCAAAGAGCTGGGCAGGGGTTCACGGGAGCACAGGCATCGCTTCACCCAGGGACACGGCGTGGCAAGCTCCTGGTTCTCACCAAACCCAGCGGGGGTGCGAGCCCCCAGCACCCTCCCAGCCTCCATCAGTGGGGGACAGACCCAGCACCCACACGGCACCACGGCTGAGCAGCGGCACGGGGGGAAGAGCAGGGGCAGGGGGGGAAATGGCGAATTAAGCAGACGGCGTCCCAGCACCAGCCCGGAGCTGCTGGCACGGCTGTACGCCCTCCCAGCCCCACCATGGCACCCCACGGCCCAGGGTACCACGGCACAGCCACGGCCAGTGACGTGGGAAAACTCTCACGTGATGGGAGACCCAGCAGCCAGGGACCACGGGGTTCAGGGAGAGGGTAAAGGGGGGCTGCCCCCCCACAACCCCAGCAGCTTAGGCTCTGTCTTTTAACCTTGCAGCCTGCTGAGAAGCGCTGGCAGCAGCACGGGCAGCCGCCGGTCCCCCACTGAACACCGAGGGGGACATCTGGCAGGGGCAAGGGGGGAAAATTGGGGGCAGATGCAAGTTTGGAGGGGAAATAACTCAGTTGTCCTCGGGCACCCGGGGGGAAGGACAGCCCTGCCGCGCTGCTGCCAGCGGGGACAGGCTGGTGTCCCCGCTCTGGCACCGACCCGCCGGGTGACCTTGGGCCAAGCAGTCGGCGGTGCCGTGCCGCGCTCCCCTGCCCCACAGGGCAACCCCGAGGGGGTCGTGGGGACGGGACCGAGCTGCTCCCGGACTGCAGCAGGCGGGAGCGCTCAGCCTCCGGGCAGGCGGAAACTTCACCTCGAAGGCTGCTTGTCTGGAGCTGCCAACTCCCAGGCAGCACCGACGCTGTCACCTGCTGCGGGTGACGGCGTGTCGCGGTCCCCAGCGCTGCCCCAACCTGCCGGCTCCCGCAGGCCTGGCTCTGCCGAGCGCCTGCAGCTCAGCCCAGCGACACGCACCAGTGGCACCCACTCTCCCCGCGTCGGTGCTCCCCCACGTCCCCGCCGGCACGTCCCCACGCCACCGCAGGACACACCGTCCTTCTGCCCGCCGGCGGCTGCTCCCCAGGCCCTGGGACCCCACGGGTGAGGGCTGCCAGGCCCCGGTGAGCCGCGTCGCACCGGCAGCATCCCTTCTCCTCCGCACCGGCTGCTGGCGGCTCGGGCAGCCCTCACCGGGCGGCTGCACGCCCCAAACCTCCCCGGCAGCGTCCCAGATTCCTCGATACGGTGCTGACCGATGCCTTCGGAGCATGAGCTCAGCAAAACCGCAGCGGCAAAAGCCCCTTCCCCAATCGCCCACCCCAGCAGGCGCAGAGGGACGGTGCTAGGGACCAGGGCTGGGGTCCCCCAAAAGGATGGAGGGGGTGAGTGATGGGGAGCGGGGTGATGAGCCGCCCGGGTGCTTGCCCAGATGCTTGTCCGGGTAACGGCACCCAGTGGGGCCGGGGGCTCACCCCGGGGATCACCCGCAGGCTGGGGGCTTGCTCCGCTCCCGGTGTTCCCCCGGGATGGGGGTGCCGGCCCCGCGGGTTGGGGGCCCCACGGGAGAGGGGCCCCGCAGCTCTGCAGGGAGGTGACTCATTTGAAAGCAGCGGCGATGACTTTCTCCCCAAACTACCGTAACTCCCCACCGGTCACTCGGCAAAGCCGCAGCCGGGGAGGCGAGGGGGGGAACCGGGCACCCGCCGCCGCGGTCCCGGGGGTGGGGGGGGGTGGGGGGCGGGGTGGCGTGGACCGGTCCCGCCGGTGGGGCCGGGCAGGGGGCGGCGGGGGGTGTGGGGGTGGGGGTGTGGGTGTCGTCCCCCCCACCCCTTTCCCTGCTCCAGCTCCCCGGTGCTCGGCGCTGCGCACGGCGGGCTCACCTGCGCCGGCAGCCTCCGGGTGCAGGTACATGGTGGCGGGCGGCGGGGCGCGGCGGGGCGGCGGGGCGGCGGCTGCCCGGCTCGGCGGGGCCGCGGTTCATCAGACGGCGGCGGCGGCGGGCGGCGGGGCGGGTGCGGGGGCCGCGGGCGGCGGCGGCGGGGCGGCGGGGACCCGCATGCGGTGGCGGGGGCCGGCAGCCCCGCGGAGCCCGTGCTGCCCGCCCGCTGCCTGCCTGCCTGCCTGCGGGGTGTGCGTGTGCGTGTGCCCCGATCGCGCATCCACTTGCTGCTCGCTGCTGGCGGGAGAGGAAACTGCAGCCGCCGGGGAGGGAGGGAGGGAGGGAGGGCGGGAGGGGGGCGTCGGTGCCGCACACGGAGGAGGGGGAGGCACGGCCACGGAGGGGACACACACACGCGCGCGGGGTGCCGCACCCGGGGTGCCGCACCCGCACCCGCTAACACGGGGACAACACGCGGGGGGGGGGGGGGGGGAGCGGGGACCCCCACATGCGCGCACCCACGCACCGCACCCGCGCGAAAGGGGGGGTGGGGGGACCGCGCACACGTATGGCAACAACGGCGGGGTACCGTGCGCGCACACGCGGGAGCACGGGGGCTTGCACACGCACATGGGTGGCACAGGGGAGTGCACAGGCGTGCACGCACACGCACACACGGTGGCATTCCCAGGAAAGCCCAAGCGCACCCCACGCACCCCACACACGCAGGGGGCAGCACCCCCGGGTGTCACACACACACCCCCCCCCTTTCCGCTGCCACACGCGCCCCATCCACTCCCGCACGTTCCCGGTTGCCCCGATCCGGTGAATTCCAGGCCGGGTTTTCCCGGTGCCGGGGCGCGGCGGCCGCTGCCGAGGCACTGCGGGAGCGGCGGCCGCTGCGGGCGGCGGAAAACCCGGTGCGGAGCCCGGGAGCGGGTGCGAGGCGTGCGCTCGTTCCCGTTATCCTCCCGCCCCCCAGCACGCAAAGGCGATTTCTATCCCGGCTTTTATTGCCTCTCTAATGTTTGCTAAGGAGATGCAGGCGAACAGCAAACAAACGGGAGGGCTGCTCTGTAGAGCAGCTCCTGCACGCTGGGGGTGTGCAAACAGCGGGGCCTGCCGGGTACCCCCACCTCCAGCCGTGTCGCTGGGGTGCTGGCCTGGGGGTCCCCGGCATGGGAGGGAGCAGCCCCGAGGAGGAGAACCCATGACCTGGTGCAGGAGGTCCCCCTGGGTGGAGGCAATGGGGCAGGGGAGGATGACGGGGGCTGGGGGCTTTGCTCCCAGGATTCGGGGCGTTGCCCGCTTTCCCCCTTCTGCTGGGGTGACGGGGGTCAGAGACCCACCCCAGCGCAGGGCCATGGGGCTGGGACGCTCGCCTGGATGGTCCAGGGCTTGTGGGAGCCAGCCTGGCCTTGTGGGATGGAGGGGATCAGGTAGAAGCTCTCTGGTGTCATACTGGGCTGGGAAGAGCCAGAAAACCACCACCATGGTGGTTCAGAAGCTCTGGGGACTAAATCTCCACTTCCCTTGCCCCAGGCTGGGTTTCAAGCAGGGAAGAAAGCAGGAAATATCCCCTTATAACAACGTTTAACACAAAAAAGCCTGCAGAGGAAACCCTGAACCATCAGGGACTGGATTTAGGGATGGGGCTGAGCTGGAAGCAAGTGTGACCATGGGCTTCCCCCGGCATTGGGGTGCCGGCACTCGGCGCTGCCTGTTCCAGCGAGGCTGCGGGGGTGATAAGGCACCCAGTCTCATGCTCCTGACTCACGCCACGGGCTCTTTGTTGTCCCTCCTGGCGTGCCTCCTGCCGCGGTGCTCTCGTGGGGGCCAGGGGCTTCTCCCAGCCCCTCGGAGCTGGCGACAGCCCATCTCGGGGTCGGTGCCAGGAAAGCCGGTGCCCGCGCGCGGGCGGCAGCTGGTGCGCCTCGCTGGGGAGCCGCGTGCCAGGCAAACTTCTGCATGTACACCCAGGCGAAGCTCTTCCAGCGAGGGGGCCGGGTGCCAGCCTGCTGCCGGCCCTTCGGGACCGCGGGCGGACTGGGGACGAGGGAGCAGCCCTCTGCCCCGCTCTGCTCAGGGGCTGGCAAAGCCTCCTCACGGGAATGTGTAGCTTTATTTTCATCTTTTTTTTCCGCCCTTCTTTGTGGGAACCTTCTCATTAAACCCTTGGCACAAACCCTTGCTTTCACTCTGCTTTTCTCCGCTCGCTTCCCACACACTCTTCAGCAAGCTCTAAAATCCCCGTCCCCGCACGCACAGACATCCCGGCAGCACCGTAACCTCCCGCACCCACACAGCCGCTCTCCGCCGCCGCCCGCCATCATTTCCACCGGGGCCAAGTGGGTGTAAAACGTTGCTGACTCACGGCAGAGTCGGGCCCGGTGCCTCGCCGAGTGCCACACGTGAGCCCCCGCCACCGGCCGGGCTCCCTGCTGCGGGGCCAGCACCCATCTGGGTGCTCAGCAGCACCTGGGGATGCTTTTCCCTGCCCGTCAGGCCACCACGGAGGGAGAAAGTTGGCTGAAAACACAGCTCACCCAAGGTCCGGTGTGTGGTGAGATAAACCCCAATTCACGCTTGCCCTGCAGTCCCCCCCATAGCTCCCTGCCCCCCCCCCCACATCACTCCCTGCCTCCCCGTGGTGGAGATATGAGCTGCCCCCAGCCCTGACCTCTCTGACTGTTCTCCCAGCATATGACCCTGCAAACCCCTGCCCCACCAAAACCCTGTTCCCCCAAACCCCTGGGTACCCCAAATAATTGGCAACTGGACCTCTGCCATCCCAAAGTCCCAGGCACCCCAAGCCCAGCCCACCGTGGCCTCTCTGCCCTGGCTACAGGGGAGGGAGATGCTCCTGTGGCTCTGGCACAGTACAGGGGCAGCACCATGGGGACCACGGGTGTCCCCCCCAAGGCTGGCACCCTCCTGCCCGCTCCCCAGGGCTCGGCTCAGGGAGCAGAGCATCCCGGGCGCTGCGGAGAGCAGCTCTGGCTTCCAACGCCAGCTGCAAACCTCACTGGCAGCTTGGGGAAACCACAGCTCCTCCGCCAGTCCCCAGCATCCTGCCCTGGTCCTTCCCTGCGGCGCCAGCCCCGGTGCGGGGAGCTCCCCCAGCCCGGAGCCACGGCTCCAGCGCGGCCAGAGCTCCACCAACTCAACCCAAATTTCTCCGTGAGGTGCCGGCACAGGGCTCCCCAACAAAGGCGGGCTCCGCTGACAAATTGCAGTTTTCAGTTCCCAGCGCTTTGGCTTTCACACTGTTCAGAAAAGAGTCATTATGTTCCTTTCTTCTCCCTTTCTCTTTTATTTTGTCGATGGGGAGAAAATGGATATTTCTTATTCTCCCTTCCCACTGAACGGGGAGAACCTTTTCTTTTTTTTTTTCCCCCTCACTCAAGCCTTTTATACAAATTAATCTTTGGGCTGAGGCCAAGCCTGGGGAAAATTCATCTAAAATGATGAAATTTTCAGAGCCTAACGGGAGTAATTACAGGGGGTTAGAAAGCAAACTATTTCGCAACTTTAACAAGAGCAGGCTGTGACCCAGCACTTGTTACAGCTAATAAAAATGTTAATGAACCGGCAGCAACCACGGGGCTCTCCCATCGCTCCTTTTTCCTTCTCTGCCGGTCCTGGTCCTCCGGCCGGGGCGGAAGCGGCGCCTGGCAATGCGGCGCCGTGTTTGCCTTTCTGTGCAAACACCGTGCGGGAAAGAACCGGTCAGGCGGCTGGGCGGGATGGGTGACCGCCGGGCTCACACGGGCGGCTCCCCGCGAGGCTGCCGGTGCGCCGGCGTGGGTCCCCGGAGAGCGCCGTGGCTCCGGGGAGGCGCGGGAAGGTGAGCGGCAGAGATTTGCTCCGAGAGGATGCTCATCCCTTCGATGAGTTATTCTGGCGGATAAATGATGCTGATTGACAAGCTCGCCAGCCTGTGTATGAGCGAAGCACCTCAAACACAGGCCGGGGAGCCCGGGGGGGGTCGGGTCAGCTGGAAACCCACCCCCAGGGGCCGGCGAAGAGCTGAGACCGCAGCAGACCCGCTTTAATTTGGGTGACATAGGCCAGGGCCAGTCTCTCCCTCTTGACCAGCCATGCTTCCCGCTGGGAGACTGGCATGTGAATAATCGGCCCGGTGGCGACTGAACGCCCTGGCGTATGTTTTAATTACCGAGAGAACATCCATCATGTGCCACTCCTGTGGTGCAGCTGCTCAGCACCACGTTTGCTCAGAGCTCGGAGGGAGATTTCCATCACGGTCAGCGCTGTTTGCCGTGGGCACAGCCTGCCTGTTTGCTTTTTGTGGCTCGTGCTGCCAGTCCAGCCCTTCGGGGGCTACACGCTGCTGGACGTGAGGCTTCTACGCCGTGCCGTGCCACACCACGCCACGTCACGCCAGCCACACCAGTGCAAAGAGAGCACGTCCCTGGGTGCAGGCCAGCGCGGACAGCGGTGACACTTCGATGCCCAAGGTGTGGCAGCTCTCTGAGAAGGTGTGTTGCTGATTTCAGAGTCTTCAAGCTCTAGGTTGAAGCCGTCAGGGCTCTGGATGGTGAGCTGGGAAGCTCCGGCACAGAGTGTGCTGGCTGCTGGGATACTGCCCATCCAGCCCCGGAGCTGTGCTCTCCGTTGGAGGAATTCATTACTGCTCCTTTCCCAGGCAGCAAACATTATTAAAAGAACAAAAGAAATGCAAGCAGAAACATGAATTATAATTAATGTGCAATGCTGGAGACTGTGGCATGGCTGGAGAGGTGGAAGCCGGAGCCGCCACGGTGCCATTCCCTGCAGGCCCAGTTCAACCTCGCTGACCCTGAGCTGCTTTCCAGCCCCCCCCGAGCCCCCCACCCCAGACTGTACCCCATATTCATGCCCCAACACCCCTTTGGCCCCGGGCAGGTAAACAGGGTTTGAGGGAGGACGAGCAAGAGAGAGAAGCAGTTGTGCTCCCAAAACCCCTCCGACCTCCCTGGCCTCATCCTGAGTGTCCCTCGGTGCCGGCCGCTGCCAGCCCCCTTTGTGGGGAGGGGGTTTCATGTGCTGCCTGGGGGATGTCACATCTCCCCTCTCCTCCTGCCACCCCGGCCCCACTCTGTGCCGCCACGCAGCCCCATTTGAGGTGTTTATATACCACGGCTTCCCGGCTACCCGATGCTTCTTGTCTCTTTGGGAGGAATTTTGGCTAAATATACTTCTGGCTAAGCTCTCTGCTCTCTGGGGGGTGGCTGCCTTCCCCAGCGTTAGCGGGGGGCTCCGGTGGGATTGAAATGTAAGGCTCCCCCCCGCGCTGTGTCGGCACCTCCACGGGGGCACACGGGGAGCCCCGGCAGCTCCGGGACGGTGATGTGAGGAGCCAGGACGGTGCCATGGGGGTGACCAGCCTGGCTGCTGCTGGTGCAGGGAGGAGGACTCCGGGCCTGCCGATATCACCGGGATGGCTGTAAAGCACCGAGGAAAGCAGGGAAAGGTGGCAGGTGGGGGCTGAAGGTCGCGATTCGGACTTTGCCCGCGGCATTGCCGGGAGCAGCTGCTCCGCAGGTGAGACAGGCGCTGAGGCTGCACCGCGGGGCTGGGTTTCTCCCCGCTGGCCCCGAGCCCACAGCAGCCGCGGGATGCAGGGAGACCCTATAGGTGCAGCAGTGCCCTGGGAACCCCTGCGGTAGGTTTCGGCCAGGGCTGTATGTGTCCTGCTCTCCAAAACCCCGCAGACAAGGTGGGCAGCTCGGGGCAGCTGCCTCGAGTCCACACTTGTCCTTTCTGGCAATATGGAGCCAAAAGCCAGGCTGTGCCGGGGTCCTTCTGTGCAGCCGGACCTCTTCCCCATCTTATCCTTGCACCCTGCTCATGTCAGGCAGTGTCTCTTCTCATTTGAGATGCCATTAAATAAAGGGATAGATGATTGCTGGAGCACTCAGCCTAAAATGAAGGATGTGTGGTCACCCATCGCCTCTCAGCCCTGCACCCGGGAGCGGGGGCTGCTGTAAAACCCCGGCCGATGCCGGCATCCACCCGGGGACAGGGGGAGCGATGCAGCGGCCGCCCAGCAGCCATCGCCCGAGGAGGGCTTTCATCTTCTCGGCCCTGGGTATGGAGTCAGGTTTCGATCAATGAAGAAGCGCTCGCTCCAGCCCCGCCGCCCTGACTCAGCAGGTCCCCGCTGCCCGGCTGGCCGGCAGGGCTGGGCACCGCGGTCGCGTCCCGGGCGCCGGTGGCTCCCAAAGTCACCCGGGGATGGCCGCTGCGTCGTTGGGTCCTGAGCGGGAGGGCTGGCACCAGCTGGGTCCCCAGCGAGGGGTTTGGGAGTGACATGTGCTCCCACTGCTTGGGGTGCTGTCCCCAGGGGAGCTCGGAGCAGCAGCAGCGGAGCACAGAGAGCCCCGTGGGGGTGTCTGTGGTGGCCCCGCTCTGCCTGCCAGGCACTGCAGGGGCACAAGCCGTGCTGGGCTCAGGACAGAGCCTGGGAGCCATTTGCAGCAGCATTGGGCCCCGCTTTTCCCTTTGGCTCCCGCCCAAAGCCTGTTGAATCCCCATATTCTCTCTCCCGCTGCTTTCAGAGCCCTTCAGGGCTGGCCTCGGGTCATCTTTTTTTCATGAGCACTGGAAGGCGTTGGCGGTCGATGGCTGGAAAAGGCAGCGCTGGAAGAAGATGCTGCCCTTGGGCAGGCTGGCAGGGGCAGAGCCACTCTGCTCCGCAACCACTGCCCTTCCTGCCCTCCCCAAAGTGCTCCTGCGATGCCGACGTGGGCCTGAGAGCTCACGCTGTGTCCGAAACAATAGCTCTCCGCGTCCTGATGTTCGTATAATATGCGGTACATGGCTCCGTAATGAACGGTGACCTCTATTAGGCATGCTATTAGTCTCATCAGGAGTTCCTAAAGTACATCGCTGGCGTTTTTTTGGTGGGTAGAAAGGCAGTCAGGTTCTGCCGAGTAACTGTACAATTAGGAATAAATCATTGCTGCTAGAGCAGTCGCTGATGGATCAGAGCCGGTGGGGATGGCTGGGGGTGATGCGCAATTTCTCTTCCCGTGGCTGCTCGCAGCCGTGACACGGCTGCAAGGGCAGGAGCGAGGTTGCGTGGGACTGGCCGCTCTGCTAGAAAAATCTGATAAAGATATAAAAAGAAAGATCTGCCTGAAAATCAGAGAGATAAAAGGGCCAGGGAGAGGACTCGCTGTTACGCTCATCACCCCGACTAGCAGCAGCTCCCCGGCTCTCTCCCGCGTCTGGGCATCCCTGCACAGCCACCACAGACTCACTGCCCCCCCGGCCATGCTTTGGGGTGAGCCCTCCCTCCAAAACCTCCTGAGAGGTTCCAGCCGTGCCAATGAACCCTTGCTTTGCCCTGGCATCAAATAAACCTCTCAAGGCAGCAGCAGGGCGGGCAGAAGTAGCCCAGAGAAGAGAGAGCTCTGGAGGAGACCCCATCCAGCAAGCCCAGAATCCCAGGGGAGGGATGGGTTTGGCTTTGTAATCCCTGTGTGGGACCAGGGACTGCCGGGCACCCCCAGAGCTACGGGGTCTGGCTCAGCTCTGGCACCTAGCTGAGCCCCATCCTCTCAGGGGACACCCACCCGGGAGCGGGGACCAGCCGGTCCCCAAAGCTGAGGCTGAGCAGGGCCCAGCGGGTCGCCGCAGGTCCCCAGCAGGTCTGAGATGGAGAGGAGAGACAAGCCTGGCTGCCTGTGCACGGCCCCTGGCAGCACCGAGGTGGGGGCTCGACGCTGCCCTGCCTTTCCCTGCGACCTCGGAGGGGTAATTTGTGCCCGAGCTCCCTTTCCCCAAGATGCAGGGAAGCGCGGCGCTTTCTCTCTCTGTCGCCACGTGTGATGCCAATCTATAGCCCTCGCCATGCCCAAGTCTGCATCTGCAATCCATGCCCACCCAGTGGGCGCTGCTCACAGGAGCTCGGGCCCCAGATCTCCCCACGGGTGTCCCCAAAACCTGCTGCCCCAGAGAATACCCCGGAGCAGCCCGTCAGCTCGGGGTACGTGTCGCCGGCAGATCCCGAAGGGCTGAGCCCGGGGTGGCAGCTCCGGTGCTCTGGCCGGCTGCGAAAAGAACTCCGGGAAAGGTGTGAAGCGGGGATGTGGAGGGGAGAGCGTGTGGGAAATTCACGCCGAGCCGGAGGAGCGCGGAAAGGTGATGGCGCAGGGCAGGGGTGATGATCCATGGCCGAGTGCTGCCACATCCGCTTGTAAACCAAACGCCTCTGTTTTGCTGCAGGTGTCGGAGCAAAGTCCAGGCCAGCCGCTGTCCCTGCGAGGGCTGGAGCAGCTCTGGCAGGAAAATCCTCCAGCACCTGATGTATCCAGAAAGCCAGGGCCCCTGGGGCACGGAGGAGCAGGGAACAATCCCTGTCCCAGCTACGGGAAGAGCAAAGGTGGGAAATCAGCTTGACATCCTGTCCCGGTGAAAAATAGGCATCTGCGGAGGAGCGTGCTCCCTAATGCAAGTGCTTAGGAGAAAGGTTTCTAATAGCTGGCGAGCAACAGGGGTTTATTAAGAACAGGTTGTGCCAAACACCTCTAATAGCCTCCTTAAATGTAATCAGCGATGAAGGAGATACGGGAGCACAGGGCAAAGCAGCTCCGCACCTCCCAGCCAGGCGGTCGCTCCAGGGCCACGGCGCTCGCATTAAGAAACTGGCCCTTTCCCAAGCAGCTGAAGACGCCACCGCATGCGTCAGCCAGCGGCAACCGTCAGCGGGAGCCCTCCGCCCCGGAGGGGGGCAGGTGGGCAAAGGTGCCCAGGGGCCGTGAGGACGCCAGCAGCCCCGGCGGGGTTTGGCAGCATCGAGATTTGTCGTCCAAATGAGATGCGGAGAGCGAAAGGAGCTGGAGAGGGGGGACCCCGAAGGCAGCTGGGGCTTGGAGGGGCCGGAGGGGATGGCTGTGCTCGAGGAGAGGAGCTGACGGCCTCTTTCCTCTGTAGAGTGGGTGAAGGGCTCAGGACTGTTCTCTGCCAGCAGCCCCTGGGGTGAGGAGGAGGAGGGGGCCGTGGCTCTGCATCGCAGCTGAGCAGCCAGTGAGCAGAGATAACTGGTAATGAGGGGATTAGCAGTTATTAAATGGTAATGACCATGCTCAGAGTGATCGTGGGGAGTCGGACACTTCAGGGCATGTTAATAACCTCTTATCCCTGGCTGCACCGCCGGCTGGGCGGTGGGGCTGAGGGGACGGCGTCCAGGTGGGCATTGCAAGGAGCTCCCCACACCCCGGGATCCTGCGGGAGCCCTCACACCCCCCGGCAGCCTCACCCACCCCCCGTGTGCGACCCCGAGCAGCCACCCATCAGTCCTGCAGACCTGGTCCGGGACGGACACACGCTGTTCTACCTGTGGCAGACCCCAGATGGGGTTGTGCCACGGTGCCCCACAATCCTCCAAGGTCTCTCGGTCCCTGCTACCCCCTGGACCAGTGCACTCCATCCTTGGCTGATCCCCCCACCTAGCAGGGGGACACAGGCTTCACCCAGTCCTCTCTGCACAGGGGACAGCATCAGAGAGCAAGGCAGCAGCCCCTATCCCATCAGATTTCTCCCCAACACCATCGCTAGAGCATCTGGCACCTGATTTTGTGGAGAGGGAGGATTTGTGTCCTGCAGCCGGGGAGGAGGGTGCTGGAGAAGGCTCCCTGAGGCAGGCTGGTTCTGCTCTGCACCCACTCACCGGCGCTCAGCCCTCACCCAAACACAGCAGCCGCCCCAGGAACACGACCTGTCGGGCAGGGAGAGCTCGCAGCGGCTCGCACGCCACGGAGCTGCTGGCCGGCAGATGTTGGGGTTGTTAATGCCCTGCATGCTTTCAGCAGCCTGCGGGTTCCAGTATCACGCGCCACTGCCTGACACCGGTCCCCTCCTGCCCCCGCCATCCCCGAGGCTGGCAGCAGATGTCCGGCACCGGGCCCCCGCGGCGTTCACCATGCTCTCCCTTGCCCCGCAGCTCAACCGACATGGAGAGACCAGATGGGCCGCCAGCAAGCGGCCCCGATGCTCCAGCGCAGCGCAGGAAAGCAATTCCCGGCGCGGCGGGGAGTGCCGTGCAGACGAACCCGCTCACGGCACCTCCGGCCCCGGCACAGCTGACCGAGCCCGTTATCCCCGTGCGGATGGCGCGGGACCGGATCCACGGCGCAGCAGGCTGCCTGAATTCCCAAAGAGGCTTTAAAAAGCAGCATCCGCCTGCCAGCGCTGCCGAGCACCTGCTGCCTTCGCCTGGATGTGCGAGCCTCGAGCGTATTTTGAGAACGGGCCATTTAATTGCCTAAATGTGGATTTGCAGCGCTTGAGCGGTGCCTGCCGCTCTCCCTGAGTCCCCTCTGAGAGCTGGGATGGAGCAGGGGGGCCTGGCATCCCCCAGGCTCCGGGGCCGTCCCCACGGGGGGAAGCAGCAGCGCACGGCCGGGGCACGGGCAAGGCAGCGTCCAGCAGCAGGAGGGTCTGCGACCGTCGCAATTAGGAGCTGTATCTCGAAGCAGAGGCAGGAGCTGGAGGAGGTTGTGGGATGGATTAGAGCAGCACGAGGGTTTGCCATTTCCTGATTTCTGGGCTCTTGACTCCATGCACGGAAGGCGCTTCAGGCTTGGATGTGCGTGAGCTGGGGCAGCGCCAGCATTTATTTGGGCTCGGTTGTGTCTCGCCCTCATTAGTGGCAGCTCGACCTCAGCAGAGAGGGGGCTTCTCCATCCTTGGGCAGGGCTGGCCTTGGGGCTGGTTTCTCCACCCAGCTGGAAGATATCCCTCCTGGTACACAGGGGGATGGGATTGGGTAAGGGATGGGATGGGGTATGGGATGGGATGGGAGAGAATGGAGTGGGGAGAATGGAATGGGATGGGATGGGAGAGAATGGGATGGGGTGGGATGGGATGGGATGGGATGGGGTGGGATGGGATGGGACAGAATGGGGTGGGATGAGATGGCTAAAGTGCCCCTCTGAGGAGCATCCAAGCAGCATGTCTCCACCCATTACTGATGTTTTGGGGTTCCAAGTGTGGGTGAGCCCCTGCTCCCTCCTGGCCAGCAGAAACACACCCCAGGGCAGGTTATTCCCGCAGAGTGATGCAGGGGGGAGCACTGGGGCTGAGCACAGCTCTCCTGGGTCTGGGGGGTCTCACCAGCCTGGGGGGGGGCTGCGGGCAGGGTCTGAACCCTGCTGTGGAGGCAGGAGGGGCTGGGGGCTCAGCCTGGCCGGCAGCAAACAGCCCCAGCCTGGCAGCTCCTGTGCCAGAGCCAGGTACAAAGGGCTGCGTGGGGGGAGCACTGCAAAAGGCTCCTCTCCCCCTTCCTTCCATCCTCATCCTCTCAGCACATACGGGGCTGGCATGGTGGGTCTCCCATCCCTCAGGGGCTGCCATGGTCCCCGTCCCGCCCCGGGGAACTTCTCCGCGCGTGACTCAACCGCTGCTGCTTCCCCCGACGGAGTCCCCCTCCAGGGCTGAGTGTCACCCGCTGACGCAAATCCTCCCACCTCCCAACGCCGGGTACCACATTTAGAAAGGTTTTATTGGCGGTGTCAGGGAGGAATCAGACGCCCCCGGCCACCGGTGCAGGGGCTGCCGTCGTGCTCCCTGCCACCGGCCCCGGAGGGGACGGGCGTGCGAGCCCCTGTGCGTGGGGTGCCGTGGGGAGGAAGCCCCCAGCCGTGGGGCAGTGGGGGGCTGCAGGGGGCTGTGGCCACTCAGCCCTGTGATGAGGTGTCCCGTCCTCCACACTGGGCAGAGCACATGGTTTCGGCAGCCATGCAGAGCTGCAGTGAGGATGGTGGAGGGCTGCTGTGAATAACCCACTCCGGCAGCAGAGCAAAAGTCCACCTAATTCCAAAACCTGCACGCAGCCTTTTCCCAGCAGCGCGACACCAAACTTCAACTCCCGTGTGCACAGGGAGGACCGTGATGGCGGGGCTGGACAGGAGTGCGGATGCAGGTGCCCATCCTGGGGCTGCTCCCACGTCCCCCAGGCCTGCATTCTCAGCAGTGATGTCCCATGTCTTGTCACTCTCCTGCCACACAAGAGCCAGCCAAGGGGGAGCCCCGTGGCAGCAGCACAAGGCAGGAGCCCGAGCAGCTCCCGGAGGGCTCTGGTAAAGCCCCAGTCTGAATCCAGCTCTTCCCGGGTGGCTTCCCGCAGGCTGGCAGGGGAGATGTGGTGCTCCGAGGGGTGAGAGCAGGGCTGGGGTCAGAGCTTGGCTCCTGGCAGCCCAGGGGTGCTGCAGCCTGGACTCCTTCCAGCATCCCTGGAGCACAGCCCCAGGGACAGATGTGAAGGGCTGAGGTGAACCAGGAGCACCGGGATGTGATGGGAGCACGAGAAACGCCAGGATACACTGGAAGCAACAGGAGTACCGGGATGCACTGGGAGCACCGGGATCCCTGGGAGCACAGGGATGCTCCAGGGGCACCACAAACCCTGGGAGCACTGAGACAAGAGGCAGCACCGGGATGCACCGGGATGCACCGGGAGTACCGGCCGGCGGTGTGGTCTGAAAGCTCCTCCTCGTGGTTCCCATGGAGAACTACCGGGCACCGGCAGCGGCCACCGGGAGAGCCCCGGGCCGAGGTGCGAGGCGGTGGCGGGCCGAGGGGCCGTGGCACCGTGCATCCCTCCCACCCCGCAGGGTCGCGGATTTCCACCCTGGGAAACGGTGGGGTGATGGGGACCCCGAAGCGGGACGGGGCTGGGGCTGGCCCCGCAGCCACCCGGGATGGGACGACGGCCGTGTCCTGGCTCGCTACCCACGGGAACCCTGCCAGCGTGGGCCACCATCTGCACAGAGCCACCAGCCACCCCGAAAGAGCCCAGTGCAGCACCGGGGTAGGGTTTCTGCCAGCTTCCAGGAAGGCATTAAGTTAATGCATGAAATATGATTTCAGGCCACGGTCCCTGCCTGGGTACGAGTGTGGGGAGCGAGGCAGGAGCGCTGCAAGTGGAAAATCACTTCTGCTGCGAGCAGCAGTTTCTTTTTTTCTCCCTTGCTGGCAAAGGTATTTAAAATAAAAGGGGGAAAGGAGGAACAGGAACAACTGGGACCCTCAGGGCAGCGTGTAGTTGCATTTCCAGAGCGCTGCGCTCCTTTCCCCGCACCGTGGGGATGCTTGGATGGGCTGTGCCAAATGCATTGCGTCCCCGTCCCAGCAGGTTGTCGTTCCTCCACGGGAAGTGCCCCCGAAGCGCACGTTCCCAGCACCAGCCGCAGGAATCCCTCTCTGCCGGTCCCTCACGGAGGGAGCAGGGCCCGGCAGTGTCACCGGCACAGCTGGCAGCAAGGGGAGAGGAGCAGAGTGGGGTCGGGGTCGTTTCGGGTGCTGGGACCCCGTGGTGGGGTTACACCTCCGCTCATCACCCTTTCCAGCTGATACAAGCGGGATGCGCTGCTGACGGGATCGCACCCGGCCCTGCTGCCCAGCTCGCATGGGAAGGGGTACAGAGCTGCCCCCCTCGCTGTACTGTCCAGTTATAGATACACAAGGAAAAATCAATACCTGGCTGAAAAAAAAAAAAAAAAAAAAAAAAAAAAGGCAGCAGTGAGTTGCTTTTTATAGCAAATCTGTCCCATTTGCATCCTTCCTCAGCCCTGACCCAGGGAGACCGACCTCTGGCTAAATTAGCTGCGTCGTCCCGAGGGAAACAGGCTTTAAAAAGCAGCAGCCAAAGACGAGGAGGTGAGGCTGGCTGTGCTGGAATATTCCACCGCAGCCACCCCTTCCCTTGCTCCTTGCTGCCCCAGGGCCATGTTCCTCGCAGGCTGGTCCCTGACAGCCTTGTCCCCCTCCCGGGGCAGGGCTGGGCAGTGGGACAGGGTGGCTGCCAGCAGCCCTGGCCCTTCTTTCCCCTGGGATTATTTCCCAGAGGGGAGAAGGGATGTGGGCAGGAGCAGAGCCTGGCTAGCCCTTCCCTGGGGCTGCTGTGGGGTGGCAGCCCCCCATGCTGTGGGTTCAGGGAGGGCTACCAAGCCAGAAAGCACTGCAGGGAGCGGGAGCAGGAGGGAGGACTCTGCAGGTACAGCCCTGGGATGGAGAGGGGGTGGCCCTTTCCCCCCCCAGAAATCCCACTCGTGCCCCATCGATTACAGAAGCACCAAGGGAGGGGAGTGGAGCACACCGGCATATCTAGGTCACCAATGTGAGCGGCTAAATGAGCTCCCTCATTAGCTGCCTCTGTCTCCGTATCGCACCTACGTGGGGCTGGGGCGTGCAAATCAGCCTCTGCCCTGACAGGGAGGGGATTTGGAAACCCCTGAGTGGGAGGGAAAGACAGATGGGCCCATTATCCCAATGAGACTGGAGCAAGCTGAAAGGTGGGGAGCTAATTCCGGGGTGGCAGGGTGAGTGGGGGAAAGGCATGGCATTATCAGGGATGGATAGACGGACGGAGAGCCGTGGGAAGGCTCGCAGTTGTGCAGGCTGAGCATGAGCTCCAGCACCCTCAAACTGCCCTTGGCTTGAAGCTTCCCTGCCCTTGGTAGAAAGCTTTTCCTGCTCGGAGCAGTGCACCGGAGGCAGGGCTGAGCCCCAGCTGCCTTCACCAGTTAGCACCGGTGCTGTGCATCAGCCTCCCACCTGGAGCAGATGAGTGCTGGGCTGGGGCTGCCCTGATAAAAGAGCAGTCAGGGCAGGCAGGACTTCTCTAGGAAAGGGGCAGCCTGGCCTCTGGCTCTTTGCTGTGTCCGCAGGGATGGCTGTGACCTGGGGCTCTGCAGCACCTGGAGCTGGTGCATTGGAGGAAGGTGAGTTACCTCCTGAAGCCTGCCTACAGCATGTGGCCCTGTGGATGGACCAGGGTTTTCCCTCTGCCTTCCTCCCAAATAACTTTGTCCCCTTTAGCACTGCCTGGCTGTGACTTACTCTGCCTGGGGGCACCAGCCCCAGGTGTGAGTACAGCCCTGTGCCCTTTGCAGTTGAGCTGCTCATAACCTGGCTGTTGGGGGTTAGACCCAGCTGTGTGGCCATAAAACCTTTTCTTGCTCTCATCGGACGCTGCTTGTTGTGGCTGAACCTCCAATTGTGGCTCTGGGCTGACTTGAGCCCTGCTGTAACATCGCTGGAAGGCACAAGTCGCGCCCCTCCCATCAGAAAGGTGCTTCCCTGACTCTCAGAGGGCTCTTGGTGCTTGAGGCTGTGAGGACACAGCGCTGGTGCCCAGCCAGCCTCTGGCTAGGAGAAGCAGCTGGCTGGCAGAGCCACCGATGCTCCCCATGGGCTGGGAGAGTGTGGCAGGGAGGAGGCAAGGAGGTGCGTCGGGATTGCTGGCTGATATCATCTGGAGTGCAACTGGCAGCCAGAGAGCTCCTGAGGATGAGTCAGTGTCACTGATAACCAGGCTGGTGACCAGGCAAAAAAATTAAAACATTTCAAGGAGAGCCTCTGTTAAAGCTCTGCTTTGCATGCAAGGCTGTGGGGGTGGCGTGATCCCCAAGAGCTGCCCGCCCCAGCCCAGTCCCCCCACAGCTGCATGACTGCTCTGGGACACAGACCCTGGGGGGGCTCATGTCTGAATTGTGCCCACACCCCAGCATCATGCTGGGGCTGCCCCAGCAGCCCCAGGAGCAGGAGCCCTCCCGGCTTCTTGCGGTGTCACCTCGTGCCTACGCCAGGCCCCAAGGTGATGGTGTTAAAACTCTGCTGAAAGGACCTTGGGAAGCGCTAGTGTTGTGCTGCTGTTTTCCTGCTCGTAGCACTGCGTTGGAGGCAGGGATGAGCCCCAGCTGCCTTCACCAGTTAGCCCCAGTGCTGTGCTCCATGCCTTGTGAATGGCTGTAGTACCAGCGTACCTGGGTGACCGGTCAGCACCAGCAGGCAGCAACTGCGTGGTGCTGGGTGTGTAATTGGTGTCACTGCGAGCAGCTGAGGCCGGTGCTTTTAGGATGAGTAATTACATCAGCCTAATTTTGAAAATCAGGCTCTTAATGTCTTGCCAAGCTCATTTGCAGGACAGCCCTGTCGCAGTTGGAGTTGCTGTGTCAATACCCAGGCAGCTGGCAGCCGTGATGCCCGCGCGTCCCTGGCCCCGTGCCCGCCAGAGGTGGAGAGAGCACAACTGCCTGTCCCTCTGCCCCGACCGAGCGGGGGTTTGCTGCCTGCTGCAGTGCCCTGTGCAGGAGGGGACCGGGAAGGCGTGCCCCCATCAGCGCCCGGGCAGCTGGTAGGGTTGAGCCTGAAGGCAGAAGGGATAGAGGACACTGAAATCCTTCGGGATGCTGGGGGGTGCATGGGCAGAAGGAAGCAAAAGGCTTGGGACAGCATTCTTTGGGGTTTTTTTTAAGTCTCTGCATTTAATTTTGCTCATGTCCTTGGTATCTTGGTGGTTGTAGGGTGAGAAGAGAGGATTTGGAGATAAAAATACTTGAGTTTTTCCATGCTTGAGTGAGCTCCAGATGTGCCTCAATGTCCAGCTACCTACGCACAGGCTCTCCCAGGGTCTTCTGCAATACATGATTTTAAGGCAGTTTTCTGCCAGCAAGAGGTGCTGTGCCAGTGTCCCAGGGTGAGGGATGGTTTCGGCTGCCCATGTGGAGGCCAAGCACAGCTGTGGCGTTCAGTGACAGTGTGTCCCGTGAGCTAGCAGGCTGTTTTTGTCACTCAACTTTGTGTCCTGCTTGGAAATGGCCAGTGCCGGGGTGGCGCGAATCGGTCTGGCCTCGCTGCAATCAGCAGCCACGCTGACTAGGTGGTGATGGGGCAAGGTGGTGCACCTGGGGCTTGTTCCCTCCAGGGCTGGAGGTGAGCTGCAATCCCCCTGGCCTGGTTACAGAAGCTCCTCTCCGAGCTCTACCACCCAACACCCGGCCCTTCCCGCTCGCTGCTGCATGCCTGAACTTGAATTTGAGCTGCTGTCACACAGGCACAAAAGGGGCTGGCAAGGAAGGGGAGGGGGGGGACGACTGCGTGTGCTCCTGGCAACCCCCCCCTTGCCCTGATGTCCGGGAACGAGATGTGCTGATGACTTCTCCTCCCTGACAGGACCACTGGGAGAGGACAAGCTGGAGAAGGGCCAGCCTGGGGCCAGCCCATGGCATGTGAGCACTGCTGATATATTATATCTTCTTGGCTTGTCTAAGCATCTGTTTGTTTGTGTGGGTTTATCTCAACAGCAGCCGTAGCAGTTTGGCACGCAATATGGTAGCTGATGATATGTGCATGATATGTGCAGCTTCTTTGAACGTAGCTCCAAGATGTAGCTGCCTACACAGCCAGCTGAACGGCCTGGGCGAGCAGCTCCGAGCTGGCACTCACACCTCTCATCATCATCTCCCCTCCCCGTCCTGGACCTGATAATCCGCGGTGGCCCAAAGCTATTTTGCAGCAAAGCCGGAGAGCGATGGTGGCGTCTCCTGCCCTGCCAGTGGTGCATCTTCCTCCTCCTGAGCATCAGCTCCCTTGAAATATCCGAGGATGTTTTCCCTAGTGCCGGCTGCTGTCGCTCCTGGCGCGGGCATGCCTGCGTGCCTCCTGGTGCGGCCGCGGGTCGGCGCGGCGGGGATGCCGAGGTGCTCCGTGGCTGGAGCCGTGCGGTGCCGAGGCGGCCAGAGCAAATTCTTCCTCCTCCGCTGGGCAGCAGGAGCAGAACAATCCTGTGAAGTGGCTGATCTTGTTCCTGCTGCTCGGGACTCCCCCCCCCCCCCCCGCCAGGGCTGCGTGCGTGTATGCGCGTGGATGTGGGCTCGCTGGGCGTGAGTGCCTGGTGAGGGTCCCATGTGAGCAATTGCTCACCGCGCTGTTGATCTGCAGCTCCTCGTGGACTGCCTGGGGTGATTTCGAGTCCAAGAGGCGCCTGTGACAGTAGTTTGGATGGCAGAGTCACGATTGCTGCCTCCAGAACCCTCCCTTGCTTCACAAGTCCCTCCGTTTTACGCCCTGTGGCTGTGGTGGGTGTGAGCTGCTGGGGAGGTGGTGATGGGAGGCAGCCTGGTCCAGCCCGACGGGAGCAGAGGTTCCCCCCAACCCACAGCTCTGGCTGTTAGACCTCGCACCCCTCAAATCCCAGCAGAGAGCCACTCTGTTCGGCGTTGTACAGCGGTGCGTGTCTCCGTTTGTGAGCTCTGTCGCCTTTGCTGCCAAGGATTTTTTTTAATTCTCAGCTCTTTCCTTTAGAGACTTGTTTATGGCCGTCAGGATTTGACAGGCTCTTGGCATCCCTCCCACCCCCAGCAAATGACATGGTAGCAGAAACTCCCGCCCTGTTCCCGCTTCCCCTTGCCCTGCCACTGCAGTTTGAGACCTGTTGGGAGGGCTGTCTGTGCAGGGAAATCAAGTTGGAGACTTTTAGAGCCAGAAAAGACCTGGCACAGGGATGACAGCAGCAGAAGCCAAAAGGCTCAGATGGTTTTAAATGTCAGGGAGAGGTGTAAATGTATCTCAGAGACAGCATGTCCAGGAGCTACGGTATTTTACAGACAGCCTGATCTCCGGAGCCAGCATCCCCATGGCTTTCCCCTCTCTCGGAGCTGTGACTTTGCCCGGTCGCTGTCCCAGGGCCTGCTGTTGTGTGGCAGTGCTGTGACTTGCCCGTGGCATCCCCAGCTTGGGCGCACGGGGACGGCGCTGGTGTCTGTGGCCTCTGGTGAGGAGGAGCGGGATGAAGGGCTGGCAGGGTGGAGAGCTCTTGATGAGCTGAAGTGCAAGTGCATCTTGTCTCCTGCTGCTTGTGTGACCTTTTTCATCGTGAGATGATCTACCCTGACACTTGGAGGCGGAGGGAAATGGGAAAGTGGTCATCTTCTAGCTTTTGCTGCTGCGTGTTTGCCTGCTGTCCTCTGCCACCCCCCAGAAAAAGAGTTTTAAGTCTCCGAGAGTCAGCAAGTTCTCTGTGCCAGCCATCTGTCCCATTTCCCTTAGCAACCATTTGTCCTTTTCTCCTTCATTAAGTATCTGAAGCAGATCCTGACTGTCAGACCCTCCCTTGTTTCCCTTTTTGCCTGCGTTTGGCTCTCTGGATCATCCCTCTTGCTTGTCACTGTTGCGCAGGCTCCTCACCTAGGAACACGATGCCCTCCCGTGCAGGGGACAAGTCTCTGACTGTGTTTTGACAGGCTCTGTGTTCGCTCTCGTTCTGGGCGGGCTCTGTTTTCTGCGCCTGCCTGCTGGCTATTTCCTTCCAGCCTGATCTTTTTCCAGTTCCTTCTCCTTCACCCTCATCCGGATCCACGTGCTGCTTCCTTAGCCGGCCCCGTGTTTCTGGGGCTGTGCAGGGAGCTGGGGTTGGCACTAGTTATGTCTGCAGCACATCTGGGCTCCGACCTGCCGGGCTGCCTGTTGCAGGGTAAAGATTAAATAGTAATTCCTGGGGATGAGGCTTTGGAGGTTTGGATCCGGAGCTGTGGCGTGTGTTAATTTGATGGCTGATGTGGGTACTGAACTAATGATGGAGTTCTAGAACAAAATAGCTTAAATTATAGCAGCTGAGGTGCATGTGCACAGCTGGGGCCTCAGGGTGGTCCCAGCACCCCATCTCTAAGCACTTGCACACCCATCACCTCTCTTCTGGGCATGGCCAACACAACGGAGCAATTGCATTTCCAGCATTGCCTGTTCGGACTCACTCATTTGTGTGCTGCCTCTGGTCCCTGGCACGAGGCCCGAGCCTGCAGAAGAGCCTAGCACCCCTGGAGATGCAGCATGTCTGCTTAACAGCCGTGCTGCTTCACCCCTGCTGCTTTCCGTTTCTCTCTTCCTGCTGTTTCCCTGTTTGACCCAAAGGTGCACAAGGGAAGATCAGCCTGGGGTTTGCTGCTCCTCTCCCAGCAGAAATGGGTTCTGTGGGGTGAAGGCAGCTCCTAGAGGCCACCTGGATGCAATCATAGAATAATTAAGGTTGGAAAAGACCTCTAGGGTCATCAAGTCTAACCGTCAACCCAACACTACCATGTCTCCTAAGCCATGCCCTGAGGTGCTACATCTACCTCAGCTGAGCTGGTTTGTGCTTCTGGGGCAAGGATAAGGGTGTTGGATAATTATTCTGGGATTTTGGTCTTCATAGCAACCTCTGCTTTGCTCCTAGGGCCCTCTCGCACCTGCCCGATGGGCTGTGATCCCGACACCTCTGTGCACTGCTCTCTGGAGGAGCTGCGCTCTAACTAATACTGCGAGGAGGATTAGGATGTCAATGGGAAGCACAGCCTCTGGGTGAGAGCAGAGACTCCCCCTCTGGCAGTTCAGAGCTGGGCTAAAGCCAAGCAGGTTAGAAAGGTCTTTGAGGTCCTAGAGAACTGTGGGATGGCTCTGCAACCCGGTGTGAGGAGTGGGAAAGGAGCCAGGAGCAGAGCCAGAGAGGAGTCCTTAATGTGAAGCCTTCTGTTTCAGTACAGCTGCCTCAGCTCTGCTACGAATCACCTCCAGAAGCAAGCGCAGGTTCCCGAGCAAGCAGAGAAGGGAGTGCATTTGGCCTAACGAAATTATCCAAGTGCCCTGGCTCCAGCTGCTGCTTTTTATTGCATCTGACTGATGACCAGAGACATGGCAAACGGGGGGGGTGTGTCATCTTCTGTGGTGCAGCGCCTGCATCCTCTGTGCAGTGCCCACATCCAACAGGGGTATTCACAGCCCCTCTTGCTTCCTAGAGAGCCTGGGAGGCTGCAGGTGCTGCTTGGTGAGGAAGAGGCAGACTCGGTGCTCTCCTACGGCTGCTTCTCTCTAGCGCTGACAGGCACAACACAGCTGAACCGTAAACTTTCCTATCCTGCTGCAGTGATTCCCATCGCAGGAGGTGAGCGAGCTACTGGCAATTGGGAAGCAGCTCGTTCTTGGTCAGCCCATGGGGTAAACTCTCGTGGCTTGCTGTCTCTGCAGGGAAGCTGTGTTAATGCCACCTGACCGAGCCCTGCGGAGCCCTGGGAAAAGGCCAGCTCTCCCGCTTGTGGGGGTGAATACATCCCACATCCCTAAAGCTCCTGTTAAAAATCCTGATTCATTTCTGGGCTAGAGCAATCCTTCCAAAAGAGGTTTTAGCAAGGCGGATGGAGCCAAGGGCATTTGAAAGGTGGGCGGTGAGGAAAAATAAGAGAGCGTGTAGGAATTTGGGGGGGGGGGGGGGTGGGTCAAGCAGATAAAGAAAATGACATGTTATTGCACCTGAATTAGGCAGTGTTGTGATGAAGCCGGGGCCTCTGCTGGGCTGCCAGCACTGCAAACACAGCCTCATGAGTCAGGTCCCCAGAATGGGGAGCTTGTGGGTTTGCATTTTTCTTCCCTCTGAGCCTTGAGGATTCATTTCTATGCTTCCTTTTTTCCTGCAAAACCATGAGGCTTTACAATTCAAGGCAAAAAAAAAAGCCAACTTCAGCAGAGGGCAATGCACAGCTTGCTGAAAATGAGGGGTTTGTCCAAAAGGGAGCGTGCAACAGAGCTGGAGGATGATGGCAAATGTACCGACAGCCCAGAGCACTGCTTTAACCACTCACCCGCTTGTTTCTGATGGAGAGGCCACCTGCAGCTGCTGGGCAGGAAAAGGCCCTGAGCTTTGCTAAGCAGCCTCAGCAGTGGTGAGAGAACTCCAGTGAAATGTTATTTAATGTTCCTCTTCAGTGGAGATGGCTATTTACCAGTGAGAAATTTCTGGGCTGAAGAGTCACAGCTTGGGTAATGCCGGATAATGTCCTTGGGAGGGGGAAGCGCTGGCAGGATTTATAGCAAGTCTTTGAGGCTTGGCTTCCATAGTTAGATCTGACACAAATTTAGAAAAGCAGCTGGAGGATGAGTTTGTGCTTGGCATCATTAGCAGCGAGGGCTGTGCTGAATTACCAAATGCAACCTGAGGGAGAAATTGTTTCTAGGCTCTCTGTCAAGGCCAGTAAAATAAATGCGTGTGCACACGTATGTGTTTACTATAGGCCAGAAGTGAACCCACAGCATTATAAAGGCATGTAGTGCCCTGGCTCTGTGTGGGAGACGGCTTGCAGAAGGGAGGGATCCTGAGAAAGCAGCTCTGTGGCTGGAAAGGTGGTCTCACCTGCTGAGGCAGAGCTTGGAAACCTCGTGGCTGGGCAGAAGAGGCGGCTCACCAGTGCACTGGGTGTGCTGGTGTGAAAGGAAGGAGCTCTGCCCAGGAGAAGGAGCTGCCAACCTGGCCGGGAACATGCCAGCAGCGCTCTGCCCTGCCTGCCTGCGATGGGAGCCGGGTGCTGCTCCCCACCTCGGTAATGGTCCGTCTCTTCACGTGCACGGCAGAGGCTTGCCACTGCTGTGAGTAAAGAGTCCCTGCCTTCGGGTGGCATTTCAGCTCCCCGGGCAGCCTGTAAACCCCAGTGTGTCAGTTAGGAGCCTGACTCTGTGCTTTCAGCTTGTCTCCAGAGCGTCTGTCCCCAGGTTAGACTGGCTGAGGCTGGAGTGGTCTCATCTCTGAAATGAGCCTTAGCTTAGAGTAGGAATGAACTTGCTTTAGGGGTTCAGGGACACAGGGTGGGCCAGGAGCAAATCCAGCCACCTGGGCCGCTCCATGTTAGACCAGCCTCTCGCCTTTCGAAAGGCACGAATGGGGGACAAGGCACCCAGCTTGCATCGGGCGGGAGTTCGTGTTTGCCCTCAACAGCATCCCAAGGTCTCTCCCAGGGTGCCCCGACAGCAGTACCTGTGGAGTGTTTGAATCAGCAGTATCCCTGCCTTGACTCGTGCAACGGCCTGGGCCTTTACATGGGTACCTTAGCTGTAAATATGCTTGTAAATTGTTAATGAGCTGTCACTTAAACAGGAGGGGAGGCTGGGTGCCTCTGCACCCTGTACGCAGTGTGGGGAGGTGGCGGTGGGGGAGTGACCGCGCTTGGCACAGCAGCGTGGTACCCCTCCACGGCATGTCCTGGGGTCTGGAGGAACTGCAGAAGGCTCTGACCCAGCTCGGGGGAGGTATCTGCAAACACGCTGAGCACAGGAGAAACACCTTCATTAGGAGAGTGATTTTTAGCTAAGACTTGAGCAATGCTGTTTATCTGCAGTGCTGCAGCAGCTGGTCCTGCTGTGGGAGCATTAGTACCTGCTAGTCCCTGCCTTGAAAGCTCTACGTTGCCAGTGCAGGGGACAGGAGAGCGAGGAAGGAGGAGACGGAGGGCCAGCCTGGGCGGTGGAGGCTTTGTGTGTTGGGCTTACAGCTGCTTCTGTGGGCATCAAGGCAGAGCAGGTTCCTGGGGAGATCTGATGGTGGATAACGAAGAGCCTGGGTAGCTGGTGTGGGGGGAGCTTCTCCTAAGCCAAGCAGGATCAGCCCGAGGGTGCTGGTTTAGAAATGCTTTGGTAGGAGGCGATGGAGGCTGCTGGCTCTGGCTGATTGCAGGCAGGAGCCACGCTGGGTAGTGAAGGAGAGTGGACAGGCAGGCTGAGGAGGCACAGCTACCACGGGCACCGGGAGCAAACACAGGCACTTTATGCTTGATGTGATGGAAATGGGGGGGACAGGGATCCCTCTGGCTTGGGTTTTTTAAAAGCACTTCCCAAATTCTGGTGGTACCTGGCACTGGCACCATCTGAAGGAAACTCAGTGTGGTGTTTCTCTGATTTGGTGGTACTTTTCTGTGGAAATATGGTTGGCTGACATTCCCGAGAGAGTAAGAGACAGCGGGTGAGGTACTGGGGCGTTTGCCTCTGAAGGGAATATTGGGGTAATGTTACTGTTCATCATCTCGTGACGGCCTGTCCCCAGTGACCCTCCCGTTGAGACTTACAGAAGCATCTTGCCAAGACACTTGTTGCAGTCACCCCTTTGAATTGAGCCATGTGAAACAGCGACCGTCACCCAGAGGGCCCTCGGCGAGCGCTGGAGGCTGGTTTCTCCCTGCACGCTGCTCAGGCATCCCGTACCCTCTGCTGCAAAGAAGCTGTCACAGGCAGCAAAGAGAAGGCTTTATTTCCCAATGCATGCAGTGGAAGAAGCTGTGGGATGATCATTTGGTGGGGAGAGTCTGTGCTAAGGCAAAAAGTGATCTCAAGGCAGTTTTAGCCTGCAGGGAGATAGAGGTGAACCTGGCACAACGCCTGCGGCTGCTGCAGGGGTGATGGCGTTCACCCTGCTGGGTGTTTTACAGGGCTTGAACAGGAGATGGGAGGCAGCTGGGTAGCCTGGATGTTTGAACCGCTGTGCCAAGGAGACTGCTGTGCTCTCAGAAGATCCCATGTAGGCTTGTTAATATATTTTTTTCTATGATTTTATTGTAATCCTCATGGAGCAGTTCAGGGAAGCTGGCAGGGCTGGGGCTGAGGAGGAGAGGGGCTTGTTACCACCGGAGTAACGAGCCGCCTGGCTCTGACCGGGAGGCAAGCAGGAGCAGGATTTAAGAGCAGCGTGACTGGATGTGCTGTGCTTGGGGGTGGTGGTAACTAAAACAAATGAATAATAATAAAAAGCTTCCCATGTACACAGCTATTTTTGGTAGCTGGTGGCTCCTGGGTTTGCACATCTCAGAGCCTTGTTACTTCTCCAAATTTCCTGAAGAGGGGTTTGTTTTGCTTTTACGTTTAGGAGAATGTGATCCTTAAGCCCAGAATCCCGCCAATGTTCTTCAGGACACTGAGGTCTCTGCCAAAACGGTGGGCACTTGCCTCGGAGCTATGGAGAAAGCCCCAGAGATGCCTGATGCATCCGCTCAGGTGGAACTGGGAAGGAAGGAGGCTTCAGTACAGGCAGTAGGTTGCAGCAAGTGCCCAGACCCTTCTCCTGGTGAAAAGGTAGGTGTCCGCAGAAGGTGTGCACTGGCTGATGATCTGTGTCAGGTGGCTGAGTTGTAGGAAACAGTGAAAAGGCTGCACAGTATTAGTGGAGCCGAGGCAGAGACAGGGGGTTTCAGAACCATGTTCCTGTAGTGGACACCACTGAGAATGAAGCACCTTGGACCCTGGTGACCCACAAAAGCAGGGCTCCGCTTCAGTCTCCACCCTCCAGCATCGCTTCCAACAACAGATATGAAGCTTCAACAGCTGTAGACACTCACGAGCAAGGTCTCTGAGGCGCAGCTGTACCAGCAGCACAGAGTGGGTACTGTAAAGAGACGCGTGCTCGTAGTGGGTGGGACTCTGTCAAAAGGCACCGAGGTGCCCATCTGCCAACCTGACAAGGAGTCACAAGTGGCTTGCTCCCTTCTAGGAGCTCAGAGCTGAGACATTGCTGAAAGGGTGCCACAACTTGTCACGAGCACAGATTACTATCCCCTGTTACTCTTCCATGTGGGCACAAATGGTGGTATAAGCCAGAGGCTGGGCAGAACCAAGGAAGACTCTAAAGCCCTGGGGGAGTGAGTGAAAAATACTGGTGCCCAAGTTATCTTCTCCATTTTACCAGTTGGAGAAAAATGGGCAGCCAGTAATAGAAGAATAATGCAAATCAGCTCTTGGCTACGTGGCTGGTGCTTCGCAAGGGTTTGGTTTTATGGCAGTGGGACTTCTCCCAGGAACCACAGCCTGTTAGGGAGGGATGCGATCCACCTGTCTAGAAGGGGCAAGGGAACCTTTGGCAGCAGGCTGGCCAACTTGGTGAGGTGGGCTTTAAACTGAAGGGCTTGGGAAGCAGGGGCCAAAGTGACAACGCTAGTGCCATCACATCCAATGGGGGAACAAGCCAGGCCAACCAGAGCAGTGACAAAGGTACCTTAGCTGCCTCACGACATGATAATCAGAAGACCAACCACCACAAGGGTCTGTATGGCTACAGTGGGTCCTTGTGCACCCCTCCAGCAAACCTGCGTGCTCAGTTACCTCTGAAATGCCTGTACACCAACGCATGTAGCGTGGGGAACAAGCAGGAGGAACCAGCCTGGTAGCCTTCTGTGATGGCATGACTGGCTGGGTAAAAGAAGGGATGGCAGTGGGTGTTGTTCACCTCAACTTCAACAAGGCATTTGACACCGTCTCCCATAACACCCTCATAGGTAAGCTTAGGAAGCGTGGGTTGGATGGGAGGACAGTGAGGTGGACCGAGGACTGGCTGAACAGCAGAGCTCAGAGGATCGTGACCAACGGGGCAGAGTCTGTAACCAGGGGTGTTCCCCCGGGGTCTGTGCTGGGCACAATCCTGTTCAATATATTCATCAATGGCCTGGACACAGGGACAGAGCGTCCCCTCAGCCAGTTCGCTGATGATCCCGAGCGGGGAGGAGCGGCTGATGCACCAGAAGCTGTGCTGGCACCCAGCGAGCCCTGGGCAGGCTGGAGAGCTGGGCCCAGGGGAGCCTCAGGGAATTCAACAAGAGCCAGTGCCAGGTCCTGCCCCTGGGGAGGAACAACCCCCCGCACCAGCACGGGCTGGGGGGGACCTGCTGGAGAGCGGCTCTGCTGAGAGGCCCTGGGGGTGCTGGGGGGCAGCGAGGTGACCCTGAGCCAGCGCCGGGCCCTTGGGGCCAAGGGGGCCAGCGGTGCCCTGGGGGGCATGGAAAGGAGCGTGGCCAGCAGGGCGAGGGAGGTTCTCCTCCCCCTCTGCTCTGCCCTAGTGAGGCCACAGCTGCAGGGCTGCGTCCAGGTCTGGGCCCCCCAGTTCAAGGACAGGGAACTACTAGAGATAGTCCAGTGGAGAGCTACGAAGATGGTCAAGGGACTGGAGCACCTCCCGTATGAGGAAAGGCTGAGAGACCTGGGTCTGTTCAGCCTGGAGAAGAGAAGGCTGAGGGGGGATTTCATCAATGCTTATAAATATCTGAAGGGTGGGTGTCAGGGGGATGGGGCCGGGCTCTTTTCAGTGGTGCCCAACGCCAGGCCAAGGGGCAACGGGCCCAAGCTGGAACACGGGAGGTTCCACCTGAACATGAGGACAAACCCCTTCCCTGTGCGGGTGCCAGAGCAGGGGCACAGGCTGCCCAGAGAGGCTGTGGGGTCCCTTTCCTGCAGACATTCACCCCCTGCCTGGACGCGGCCCTGTGCCCCTGCTCTGGGGGTGCCTGCTCCAGCAGGGGTGGGATGGGGTGAGCTCCAGAGGGCCCTTCCAACCCCCGCCATTCTGGGATCCTGTGATCAGCAGAACTGGACAGGTTCTTCATTGATTGCATCCTTCCTGTGCGCTGCTGGCATGTTAGAGATCTCCAGAGCTCTGCCAAGGCTGCCTACTGTGGTCTGGATTTTTCACTACTGGAGAGCTGATATCATTGATTCTAAGGCCATGGTGACAGACCAGCTCTGTGCCATACCCATCTGTGTGGCTGCAGTGTGACATGCTCCAGCTTAAAGAACAATAGAGAGAAAGCCCCCCCCACTTTCCTGGGTTATTCTTCAGCCAAGCTTCCACTGCTCAAGCAGTGCAGAATAGTCCAAGGGCGCGTAGGGATGGTGAAGGCCAGCAATTTATTAAGCCAATATTGCTGCTGAAGGTTTTATGGTGAAACCGATGGTGGTGTGTCAGTGGAGGTGATCGCCTGATGGAGAGGCAATAAAGCAGGCTGTGTAAGTGTACCCCAGTAGGCATCTGAGCTCTCTGCTGTGATAACCCAGCTGATAGATGTATCTTTGAAGCTGTAACTCTGCTCTCCTACATCCCTCCGAAGATGTAGGACTTGTCACTGATGCATGGACTTCTCCGAGCCATTGCCCTGGGCGCTCAAAACCAAACGCTTTCCTTTTCCCCAGGTTGGGGAAACTTGTAAGGCAATGGTTATGCTACAGAGGGTGTAGGTGGGGACCGGGTTCAGCGGGGCTAAAATGGTTCCCCGGGGCTTAGCGAACATCCCCTCTCTTGCGATTCACTCTCATTAATGTCTTAAACAGCTTTTTTTTTTTTTTCTGGGAAATAGTTATTACCACGAGGGCTCTGCCACCCGCCCTCGCATGCAGTGATAGAGGGCAATGTCCTTCGTGTGAGGGTGGAGACGGGGGATTTCTGAGTGTTGACGGAGCGTTAAGGAAAACAGACTTACACAAAACAAAGTCCAAATTTGTTTGTAAATCGTGTCGCTGCCATACAGAAGCCTGGCAAGAAAGAACTGCCGATAGCTGTGATACACTCTGCTGGAGCTGAGCTATAAATACACTCTGGCCCTTGCTATCCAGCAGTCCTTTTGTGGAGCCGAGTTCAATACAGGCAGCTGGGGCTGCTCGCAAGCAGAAAGCCTGAGCTGTATGAGACTAATTGCCTCTGATGACTTGTGTACATTAATTGGCAGGATCTGGGCTGGTATGTACTCTATACCACCACTTGAACTGAAAGTCTTGAACAGCTACTGATTGTATTTTCCTTAATCAAACAGTCACTTCTAGTTTTCCTGAGATTCTCGCTTCTGCCCGCTCTAGATTCCAGCGCTTCCAGGAGCGTCTGCCCACCGCATGGCCGCTGCTCTGCTGAGAATGGTCCATGCTGAAGGAAACCCCTGGAAGTGCCACATGCAGGATGAAATGATTTGTCCAAATACTATATTTGGCACCAGCTTTTCATCTAAACCAGAGCCACTTTACACCTGGCTGGCAAGATAAAGGGACTTGAAATGAGTGTGAGCGTGATTTTTATGCCTGAGCGGTATACAAAGACCTCAGCATAAATGAATACCAGTGCTTCAAAGCTTTTGCTGAATGTTTTTTCTACCACCTATATAGTACTGTCAGGCTATTTTATTTTCAAGGCACAGTGATATCACTGAGCAGACCATCTGAAGGCTGTTCTACTTGCTTTAAGGAGGAATGGACACAGGGGTATATTCTGCTATCCCCTGCTGGATGAGATTAGCTGTTTTCTGGGACATGTATTCCTACCCACAGGAGACCTTTTTTTTTTTTTGCTACTTTTCTAGTCTTTTGCAATAAAAACATCTAAATTACGTCCCGGGCTGATACTTTAGTATTTGCTACGCTGAGGTCACCGCTGTGTCCAACCTTGGCCACTGCTGTCTCCTTCCCACCCAAATGCTGCCACCAGGGGAAGGATGTTAGGCCGTGTCCATCCGTACGAGGATTTTGACTGTAAGGGTGTGTGTGGGTAGGAGGCGATTGCGCTCGGATTGCCCGACAGCGCCGGCTGTCTGGGCTGTGCAGAGCTGTAACCGATTACAGACAGCAGAGCCTTACTTCCGTTTCAGTCGTGTTACAGTGTAAAGCCTTTTGATTAAAAGGTGATTAAACTTCATGCCCAGTGATAGTAAACTGTTGCTATCCATGCTGGGCATCAAAAGAGGTGTGCCAAGCGTGTGTGCAGCTGGTAGCTGCCCTGGCAGGCTGTAGCAGAGTGGGGTCCTGGCCTGGGGGGGTTGGTGAGGGAGGCCCCACTGCTGTCCTGGGAGGGCTTTTCTTGGGGAAGGGATGCTGGGAGAGCCAAGTAGAATCATAGAATGATCATAAGCCAGCACCGTGCCTTGTGGTCAAGGCCAAGGGTGTCCTGGAGTGCATTAAAAGAAGTGTGGCCAGCAGGGTGAGGTAGGTTCTCCTCCCCCTCTGCTCTGCCCTAGTGAGGCCACATCTGCAGGGCTGTGTCCAGTTCTGGGCCCCCCAGTTCAAGAAGGGCAGGGAACTGCTCAAGCAAGTCCAGTGGAGAGCTACGAAGATGATCAAGGGACTGGAGCATCTCCTGCATGAGGAAAGGCTGAGAGACCTGGGCTTGTTCAGCCTGGAGAAGGGAAGGCTGAGGGGGATCTCATCAATGCTTATAAATATCTGAAGGGCAGGTGTCAGGGGGATGGGGCCGGGCTCTTTTCAGTGGTGCCCAACGCCAGGCCAAGGGGCCACGGGCACAAGCTGGAACACGGGAGGTTCCACCTGAACATGAGGACAAACCCCTTCCCTGTGCGGGTGCCAGAGCAGGGGCACAGGCTGCCCAGGGAGGCTGTGGGGTCCCTTCCCTGGAGACATTCACCCCCTGCCTGGACGTGGCCCTGTGCCCCTGCTCTGGGGGTGCCTGCTCACGCAGGGGGTGGGACGGGGTGAGCTCCAGAGGGCCCTTCCAAACCCCCACCATTCCAGGATCCTGTGAATGGTTTGGGTTGGAAGGGACCTTTGGAGGCCATCTAGTCCAACATCTTCAACTGGACTGGGTTGCTCAGAGCCCCGTCCAACCTGACCTTGGATGTTTCCAGGGATGGGGCATCGACCACCTCTCTGGGCAACCCATTCCAGTGCTTCACCACCCTCATTGTAAAAAATTTTTTCTTATCTCCAGTCTAAATCTCCCCTCCTTTAGTTTAAAACCATCACCCCTTGTCTGTGATAGCAGGCCTTGCTGAAGAGACTGTCCCCATCCTTCCTACAGCCCCCCTTTAAGCACTAGGAGGCCGTAATAAGGTCTCCCCACAGCCTTCTCCTCCCCAGGCTGACCAACCCCAGCTCTCCCAGCCCGGCCTCGCAGCAGAGGGGCTCCAGCCCCCGGAGCATTTCTGTGCCCCCTCTGGCCCCGCTCCAACAGCCCCGTGCCCTTGTGCTGAGGGTCCCAGAGCTGGACGCGGCGCTGCAGGGGGGTCTCACCAGGGCGGAGGGGCGGAATCGCCCCCCTCGCCCCGCCGCCCGCGCTGCTGGGGGTGCGGCCCGCGACCGCTACCCGCGGCTTCCCTCGGAAAGGCGGCGCCGGGGCTGTTCTGAGAGGGGCGGGGGGCGTTGCTGGGGGAAGAGAGCCCCTTCCATGCTTGGAGCGGGGTAAGGGGGGGCTCCGGCTGCAGGGCTGGGCTGTGCCCCTTCCGGGGGGGTCGCAGCGGGACGGAAGGGGCTCCCTCGGGGGACGCTGCCCCTGGCCCCAAGCCGGGAAGGCGCGGGAGGGTCGGTGTGGGGGGGGTCCCTGCCGGGCTCCCCTCAGGCGGGGAGGCCCGCCCGCGCCGCCGCCTCAGGCCCGCCAGGGGGCGCCGCCGCCCCCCGTACTCACGCCCTCTTCCCCCTCCCCAACTCCAGCCGTCGCCATGGTGACCGCTGGGTGCGTAGCGGCCCTTACGGAGCTGACGCAGTGGGCGGCCCGGCGCGGGCGGAGGCGGCGTTCGAGAATCGGGGGGCCGCGAGGCCCCCGGGATGGAGGAGGAGGCGGCGGCGGCGGCCCCGGGCCTGCCTCACTGGCGGCGGCGGCGGTGGCTGAGAGGTGAGGGGAGGCGGGAGGGCGGCGGCGACCCCCGGCCCGGCCCTGGCAGGGGAGGGGGGAGGGGGCTGGCTGCGCCCCCCGCACCGGCGGGAGGGCAGGACCCCGCACCGGGCCGTGAGGGGAGGAGGCCGCCGCAGGCGCGGCGCGCTGAGGGGCGAGGCGGGAGTTGGTGTGGGGTGGGGGGGCTCCCGGTGTTGTCGCCCCCCGCCCAGGCGGCGCTTTGTTCTGTGCCGCCCCGCTCGGGAGGCGGCTGGCAGAGGCCGGGGGGTGCCCCGGCGGGAGCGTTTTCCTCCGGTGCTGCGGGGAGACGCCGTGGGGAGGGGGGACATCTGCAGGAGCCGCGTCTTTCCCTCCCAGCCGCGGGGGGACCCGTTGCAATGTGGCCTGTGCCCCGTGGAAAGAGGCGGTCCTTTCCCCCAGGCAGGTGCCAGGCAGCACATCGGGGCGATGGCAGGGGCAGGAGTGGGACCCGAGACCCCAGCCCAAGCTGGCCTTGGCTGTCAACGCTAGCCGGGTGTGGGAGGTTGGATGGGTGTTGCTGTCTGACTGTACAAGGAGAAGCTGGTGGTGTGTAGAAGGTGGGTGTGACACATGGATTCTTTCTCTCAGCCTTTATTCTCTGCAGGGACCGGTGTCTGAGACAGTTAGCGGGCACTAAAAGTACTTCAGCGACATGGATCTGCCGCGGTGGGTGGGGAGCCCTGACCGTAGAAGTCCCCAGTTAGGGTCACAGAGACCTGCATGCTTATAAAAAGTAAAGGAGATCTTAACAGCTGGGATGATGCCAGACTGCTCAGCCAGAATTCCCGCTGTGCCCATTCTGGGAATTGGTACCTGCCGGTGTGTTTGGGACAGGCTTCAGTTGTCGCTTGGAGTATAGGAATGGTGATTGCGGCGTCTGCAGGTCCTGTAACGTGGGGTGGTGCTTACAGCCAGCTCCAGGTGGGAAACGGCATAGCGATTGCCAAAGATAGTATATACAGTTTCTGGGATGCTGGAGCGTTTCAAAGCGTCATGTACTGAAAGCAGCAGATCTCTGTTTGATGGATTAGCCAGTGCGGTAAAGGAAATGTTTCTGTGGGAAAGTATAACCTCCACCAAGGTGGGGAAGATATTACTGGCCTGCCAGGGTAAAACCTTGTGTTACCTGGTGATGAGTTGCTACACCCTACTGACTGTCATCTTCTGGTTGAGCAGGGAGAAGTGTCTGAGCCTGTGTGGTCAGGCTGAGTGGTTTTAAAATAGTCATGGTTGGGGGACAATGAAATTGTAGGAAGTGTCTTTTGTAAAGACAGGAGCAGCTGAGGTAGCTGGGGGGGTTTAGCCTGGAGGAGGCTGAGGGGGAGACCTTCTCACTCTCTGCAACTGCCTGAAAGGAGGTTGTAGTGAGGTGGGTGTTGGGCTCTTCTCCCAAGTAACAAGCAATAGGACATGAGGAAATTGCCTCAAGCTGTGTCAGGGGAGGTTTAGATTGGATATTGGGAAACATTTCCTCACTGCAAGAGCGGTCAGGTCCTGGCACAGGCTGCCCAGAGAGGTGGGGGAGTCACCATCCCTGGGGGGGGGTGTTAAAAACCGTGTAGACATGGTGCTTGGGGACATGGTTTAGGAATCCTGGGGGTGTTGGACTTGATAATCTTAGAGGTCTTTTCTAACCTTAATGATCCATGAATCTCAGTTTTATGACATTGACTTTGGTGAAATGCTTATCTAGTGGGAAGGTGTCTACACTGTTAAAGAGGTTAGTGTGTGATTGGGGAGGAAGGAATATCTATTGAGCGGCGGTGGAAAGCTTTTGAAATAGAAAACATTATCTGGGTGAAGTTATTTGTGGTCCAAAGTGTTAGCTTTCTGTGCCGTAAAAGTTACATTGGGTTCTCAAAGCTGCTGCTGAGGATACAGCTCAGCCCAGAGAACGTGTGTCAGTTTGTAGTGGACAGGCAGGTCAGTAATGGCTAACGGGACAAGAAGCTTGAACAGCATCTGCTACGTGGTAAATCATGCAAATGGCCTGGAACTTCTGTAACCAAAACTCTTCAAAAAGGAGTAGGACAACTCTTCCCCTTTAAATCTGTATTTAAATAAAAGCAGAGATTTGGGAGTTATTGACTGTGCTGTTTTACAAAAATTTTACTCCCTCTGTAGCATCAAAATTGCATACTTGAACTGGAAACGTTTGATGGCACTGATCTCGATACTACTGACCTGTAAAACCAGATTTGGTCAGAATTCCTTTTTAACTTAAGGCACTGGGTGAGATTCTTCTGATCGCTGTAGACAAAATCAAATCAGAAGTCACAGAAACAGAGATTGCTGGAAGGCCCTGACAGCTTAATCGTTGCTGGGAAATGGGAATGAGAAAGGCAAACTTCAGTGTGCTGTGTGTCCACCCGTTCCTCTTCTAGAGTCCTGGGAAGGAACAGTTGTGCAACACTATGATCTGAGCGGTTAGGACTGAGTAATGTGCTGCTCCAGGAAGAAGAATGGGAAGGATGAAAATACTCCCTCCAATGACACAGTTATGTTTAAAAAAAAATTAGAGAAGAGAAATAGGGTAAGCCAAAATACCTGTCAGTCTGTTTCATAAAACAAAAGATGAATGGAACCCCCGTGCAGGTCAGTTTGTCTCTATTTGTGACGTGACCTCTAATCCTGGGCTGCTGAAGGTACAGATGTTTCATGGCATTTTATAGTGCCAAGCGTAAAAGCGGACAGAGGGGTGTTTCCTGTGCAGCCTCATCTTAGGAGTTAGTTCATTTTTGAGTTAGTTCGTCAAAACTAGGTTGCTTTGGTTTCTGAGTTGCAATATAATTGTATGGATTTGCAAAAAAAGATTTATAAGCTTCTTCCAAGCCTTCGTGGCTTAGAATATTCTCCTTAAAGCAATATAAATACCAATGGTTTTGGTTTTGTGGGTCCCTTCTGGACAAGGATCAGCAAGGTGGAGACCTGTAGGGAACATGAGAGTGCTAACACCTGAGAGGGTAAACCCCAACGTGCTCGGTACCCTGCTCGGGCTGTGAGGCTTCGAGTCATTTACAGGCCAGCCTAAAATTTATTAAACTTTCTTGCATTAAACCAGCAGCGATTCTGTTCTGTTTTCAGGTGGGGGAAGGATGTTTGAGACTTCTTCCTTGGGTAGCAACGTTTTATATCTACCCTAGAACAAGCAGCTTTTGCTTTGGGGAGACTGCCTGCACCCTGCTTTTCCTCTGAGAAAACCACATACTCCCCTTTTCAGCTTGCCACCCAGGTAGCGGTAAATAATACTTAAAATATTTTAAAAAATAGCCCTAGCAGTCTCTCTGGTCCTGAGAATGATCCAGCAGATGAATAAGTACATCCTGAGCTGGATGCAGCATTGGAGTTTGAGGAAGTTACATTTAAAGAGGCAGCAATTGAGGTGCTTGGAAGAGTGAAAGTGTTTTCATCTGCTTTGAGAGCTGCGGGGCTGGAGTTTTTAGAGAGCTGGGGGAAAGGAGTTTATGAAAGTGCCCTTTGTGCTATCAGGAGCGTGACAAATGGACTCTGGGGTCTGTGGATAGCTTTGGGATGTTTATTCTTGCTGGAATAGATTCTTTGAGTAAATCAGACTTTTAACTTGAAGCTAGTTTACGCAGATATTTTCTTTATTCTGCACTGTACGTACATGGTACTGTTAATTTAAGCGTATGTCTGCCAGAACAAACGTACGTGGCCCGTGTTTCACGGTGGTGGGAATCATTGCGATGCTTCTGGTTAGAACGACAGTCCTCCGCTTTCAAGCTAACGCTTTGTTTTGTGTATTTCTAAAGAGAAATGGGAGGAAAAATCTTGACAATTTGCCAGGGGCAGTATCTGTCCAGCTTTGAACTTTTAAGACAGAAGAAACGGAAATTATTTTTCTGATTTCGATAAGAAATGGAAAAGTTTGCCCACTGAAAAACTAAAATCAACTTGCTATTTAAGAGCACAAGTATAGCTGGGAGTTGATAGTCTATTCACAGGGCACAGAAACAGACTCTAGAGGCTGCTCCCTTTGTGCAACCATGCTGATCCTGCTCACTAGATCTCACGCTGCTTTCCAATAATACAATATATTTTTTGTCCTCTACAGCAGCAATTGCTCTACATAGAATTCTGTAGTGCAAGATGCTAAGCGCCCTTATTCGGCTTGCTTGTTCGGGTCCACAAGCTTAAGTCATGGCGCCTGGCATCTTGATCCTAAGTTCATTATAAAACTCAGTGTATATAAGAACGTACCCATAACTGATCTGTTAAAATACCAAAAAAGTCTAAAATACTGTGGACTATTTAATTAACTATTTGAAGCATCATGACAAGCTTTAAAGAATATTAACGATGCATGTGAAAATCGATGGGCTGATATTTTTTGAAGCAGCATATAATAAAGTGGAATATCCTAATATAAAATGCATACAGAATTAGGGTTTAAAGGCAAAGCATAATGCTGCTGTACTTTGCTGATGATTTTGAATGAAAGGCAGAATTCTTCCTGAGCTTTAGAAGAAATGTGCCCTCTATTTTCAGTCTGTCTTTTCTGTTTTATCCTTTTCTCTCCTCCTTCCAGCAAAAGGGGTGCGGGTCCCTTACCTCGTACACTGGCTTTGTTTGAGAAAATGTCAAGCTAAAAGATGAAATAAAAAAAGTTGCTGATTATTTTTCTCTTCCTTGCAGCAAGAGCAGAAAATCTGCATGGCAAGCAGAGAGTGCTCGATTAACAAGGAGTTTTGTCATGGGCTCTGAACCCCTGAGCTTCTAGTCTCTCTGCTTTTCCATGAATGCTTCTTTAACTGGACTCGTGCTCCTGCAGACTCTTGCAGAGCCCTGGAAGTCCTCCTCTCCCCCCTCCATTGGAATTTCTGTCCGTCTTTGAGGAGGCCTGGCCTTCTGGTCTCCTTCAGGTTGACTTCAAGTGTCTGTGGAATTGCATGAGAACTCATGGCTTTTAGTTCTGTTCAAGCTATTAAATAAGTAGCCAGCTTGCTTTTGGTTCGCGCGTGTTCCCTTTATGTGAAAGGAAAACTACAAGTTTTTGTAGTTTTGACCTTAATAAGAATTTCTCCCCAAAACCAGGATACAAGAAGCAATCCTGAGTCTTAAAAATTGTAGTTTTCCTTGTGTTCTTCACTTGCCATTTCATCAGCTGCTGTTGAGCAAGCAATGATAAAAAACCCAGTGCGACTAACTTCTAGTAAGCTAATAATAGGACAAATTGTCTCCCAGTTGTTTAAACTGATCTCATTTCCATAACCTTATGCACAGATCTACATTGCTGCATCGGCAGCAATCCGGTAACAAAGCCCTCTCCTAGCATGGACCTGCTGATAGGGCTGTTGTGGGGAGCCCAGCTGAGCCCCTCGGCGTGCAGCGATTGCCCAATGAGTGGTCTGTGTATTTCCTGAATGCCTGCTGCTTCATAAGAAATCTTGTGAGCTCTGTCCTATAGCTATAGGATTGTGCTGCTGCACGAACTTCCATTTCAGAAGAAATTCTGAGTCTTCCTCAGAGCGAGAATGTCCGTGTGCCCTGAGGGGGTGCTGGCTGAGAAAGCCCTCTGGCGCACTCCTCAAGGGTATCTGTGTCAGGCCCTCTTCTTCAGCGCGCTGGTTTCACTTGGGGCGTTGGCATCTTTAGGGGTGAGTAAGCACCGAAGATCCTTTTCAGGAGTTTGTTCTCCCACCCTTGCTGGCAGGGTAGCTTATTTGGTACAGTTTGGTGCTCCGTGACATGAGAGGGGAAGATTTGCTTGGAGCTTCTGAACAATGAGTGTCATATTATTGAAGAGCTCATACCCCTTGGTGAACGAGAGCAGAGACTTGCTGATACTGAAATTGGTTGTATGAGATTCTCCTCTTCTTGTGAAGACACGGTAAGATCATTTTAAACAGTGTTTATGGTTACTAGGGGTAATTAGCTAATCGATAAATACGAGAAGGCTACCTTAAATGAACAGGTGCTCTGAGCATTTGCCATGTCTTTTTTCCTCTGTTACATCTGCTTTTTCTTTGTGATTTGTTGGTGTAGTGGTATGACTGTTCGCACAGACCTCAGAGATCCTGAGTTTAGATCCAAGCAGGCTTCCAGACTTCAGTCCTTTTTCTTTCCTGAAGAACAGCAGAAGTGCAAATAAAATGGTGAATCCTGTAGGCCACCTTAAATGAAATTGAATCGGAGAATAGGCAGAAACAGGGAAATTCAGGACCTTGCTATTATAGTTTCACTGCAGTAAGTACAATAGAAACGGTGAGGCTGGTGTGAAAAAAAAAAAAAAAAAGCTCCAGTGCATTTCTACCCTGAAATGTTTCCATTCGGGTCTGCTCCACATCTGTTACAAGTTGGAATTTACACAGCTCTGCATCTTTTTGAAAGGAGAATGAAATTTAATATTATGTCATGGCTTGTCTTTTTGGCACAGATCGGTGTAATGTGCTTGCTGGTGTTTACAGCCATAGATACAGCCTTGATGTATTTTTGGAATATAGATTCCAGCTCAAAAGTCTGAGCTTCTGGAGGCTTGTCTTTTCCCCATGTGATCTGCCAAATGATCTTGCAAAACTGTGCTGTTTTCTCTCATGGGAAATTAACTATTTCATCTCCCATTAACTAAGAGCAAGTCAGATGCTTCTTGTGAGTTTGCAGCATCTCAGCCAGCCTATGACTGTCCGGGATAAAGTGAATCCTCCCTTCTTGTGTGGTCTTGCACACTATATTTCTTGGTCACATCAGGACCCCTTAAAAGTGTTCCTCACCAAAATTCAACTTCCCGTTATGCTTGGCTTGCCTTTGTCAGTGACCAAAACGTATGTTCTTTCCTTTTTGAAACACAACTCAGATTTCAGTGTTTGAAAATTCAGACATGAGAAGTAGTAAATGAAGTGAACTCGGAGCAACCCTCCATCGCTAAATGGGTCTGGAACAGTAAGCGGACCACTTTGTTGCTTGTCTGCTGTGGAACTCAAAATAAGACCTCTTTTAAAAGTGAACCAGCAAGAACTTCAGTCTCAGACCCTCTGGAAATGGCAGAGGTTTTCTAGCCCAGCAGACTGTCTCTTGTTCCAGGATATCCCTGCAAAGACATGTGTCCTTCCATTTCAGCAGCCCTCTGTGGCTGCTTTACCCCTCAGCTGGATTTAACCTTTTAAACCACAGTACTCTTTATGTGACACTGTTCTGTCTGATTCAGCTGTTTGTCACCATCTCCATGGTATCCAAGTATCCGCTAATGACAACCCCTTCACTAAATGAGAGTATTCAGATATGAACCTCTGTAGTTTTGCTTGGAGGGGAAATGTGGCGGTGATCCCCTGTCAGAGGAAGTGAAAAAAGTTCCTATTTGCCCTGCTGAATGGCAAATAAATTACGTCCTTAAAAGAAAATGAAGAAGCAGTAATTTGTGACTCCTCTCTTAAGTTCCTGTTATAGTGGACGCTCTTTTTCTTCCCTGAATAGAATGGAGAATGACAGATTTCTCTGAGAGAGTCTCTCTGTGTGCTGTGGGACTGCTCTTCCCCTCACCTTTGTCATTTTCACTTATTTTCTAGCAGAGAAAGAGGCTGCTCTTTCTTTTCAAGTCTTCCTTCCGAGGTTAATAAGGGGCTAAAACTATTTGGCACATGAATAATGAAGCGCATAGGAAGCGAGAGATGCCTTTCCTGAGATGTTACGTGTGTGTTCTAAAACCAGAAAGAGTAGAGCTTTCCTCAAACTTCCGTGCCACGAGAGGAGCGCAGGGCAAAATACCTTCATGTAATTGTGGTGCTAAAATTCCCCTCTAAATTTCATGCCTGTTAATGGTTCAATATCTTGCTTTTGGAAAATGGTCTTTTATTCTCTTTTTTTTTTTTTTTTTAAAAAAAAACAAAAAAAGGAACAGGCTTTCTTCCAGATCTGAAAGCAAACCCTTTTGAATATCTCTGGGGCCATAATTGAATTTAACCTAATAGGAAATGGGGACGTCCACAAATGCAGTGTTGTCCTCCGTGCTTCCAAATGTTAACAGCCTGGAAGGGTCTCAGATAAAGGTCTTTGCTGGTTGCATGTAGCTAGTTAGTTTACCTTGCGTTTTAGGACCCCAGCTCTCTGCTGGTGGGGAAAAGAATTCGAAGCTTTGTCTTTCTCTTGGATGAGGGTGGAAGAATTAGTACAGGCGGGTTTGGAGGTGGGAACCACGTAGGATGCTGCAGAAAATGCTCGTTGGTCTGTGAACGGGTGGCTGAGTAAGTGTGGTGCATGCATCTGAAATGCCTCGTGGGAGCCCGCTGGTAATATTTACAGAGTTTGTGAATCTGGAGTATGCGGCGTATGAGCTTGCACGCGAGGCCAGGAGCGTCAAGTATGTTTAATTTGCCCCGGTGAAGGGTGTGGGGAAGCTTGCTCAGGGAGGGGTGGGCAGAAACCCTGAAAAGCCGCTGTGAGGTGGGTAGCGGGTATTTGGGGAGGAAAGACGTGACCGTGCATACTTTGGCAGTTTCTCTATAACCCAGTGTGCAAGTTTGCAGGACGTGCCGTTTGTGTATGTGCAGGCCCACGTGCTTCTGGGTGGTTAGATGCATGTTGGGGAAACAAACGACTCTACGTGTGCCCTCCACAGTGTAAGGAACCGGCGTTCCGGTGTTCTACCGGCTTCTCGTGCGTTCGTTCCCTTGGAACAGCTTGAAAGCATCTGGTTCGGAACTCTAAGGTATATTGCATCTAACCTTTCTTCTTTGGGATGTGATATCACCACAGAAATAGTGATTTTCCTTCTCCCAGGAGAGGCAAAGAGCAGAGGGAGTCAGCCCGCTGCTGTGTGCTGTTCTTTGACCGACGGATTCACACCCTTGTTCTCCTGTGCTGCTGTGTGAGTCTGGGCCTGCTGAGGGAAGAGCCGGGGGTGGTTGGGTGAGGTTAAATGGATGTTTCAGGACAGTAGCAGAGAACTAAATGGGTGAAGGAAGTGTCTAGCATCGAGGACAAGACAAGGAAATGAGCCTTTGCGGGACTTGAACTTTTGTCATGGCGTGAATTGAAAGCCCGATAAGGACTTGCTGCTCTTTGCATTTGGAGGTTACGCTGTGGAAGCTGGGGAGGTGAAGTAGCAGATCTGCTCTGAGGCTGCTTTTAATGACTCTGAGCTCTAAGAAATCTTTGAGTCAGGAGAGTAGAAGGAAGTTCACTGCGATTATTCTCCGAAATGAGTATGCATGCTAATATGAAGTGTTAGATTACTTTTTTAAAGTTACGTGACAGCTACTACTGGATGTACAGAGGGATTTTTTTAGCTCCTCTGAGGTAAGTCGCCTGGGTGGGCTGAGGAAGAGGATGGAGTTGCCCAAGGGAACATGGAAGTCTCTCCACCACTTGAGTATCCCCAACTGCCTTTCTCTGAGCTACCTGAGCTAATTATTCTCTAAAAGCATTGCAATGTTGTGCAATGGACGAGTCAATGTCCTTTATGTCCCCAGCTGCTGTTGTGTTTCTCTGGTGAAAAAAAAAAAGGGTTTCCTGCTGCTCTGCTCATCTTTCCCTTCTAGTTAACTCTTCATTTGTTATAAATGCAAAAAGACTTGAAACCAGTGTAACGGATAGGTTTTCAATTGAACAGAGAACAGCAGGAGACAGAAAGCTCTAGTCTTGCTTCCCACTTGAGTGTGTTCACAAGGAATAAGGCCTTTCGTTCGTATGCCCGCAGCACGAGACAAGGAGCCATGCTTCTTGGAAAACGACAGAGTTAAAGGGAAGAAATCGCATTGGTTCCTGTTGCTGTAGCTGCAGGTGTTTTGCATTTTGTGTCACTGATCTGTATATCGTGGCTGTGAAATAAAACCCTTTGGAGTGCAAAAGCGTGAAAGGGTGTGGTTAAAGCAACCGGGAACCTTTTCACTTTAAATTACCTGATTTATGACATGAAAATCTCAATGTTAACATAGATTTGTTTTGCAAACCGTTCAACTGTAAGTTACGTGGTGTTACGCCAAAACACTCCCTCTTGACTAGCATGTGAAAATAGAGCTCTCGAGCCTCTGGTCTAGACCAGAAGGGCTAAAGGCTCCCGACGAAAGAGTAAGTTGAACTTTCAGTTCTTTCAGCAGGCACCATTTCAGCAATACGCTTCATCTCTGTTAATATTTGAGGAAGTTTTTTGGGTGGGGAGTGTGAGTGAACCCCCTTTTTTCTTCCTGTTGAGTTCTGGACTGCTTTCATAATCCCAGTATGTCTGGCCTTGCAGCTTTTGTGTTGACAGTATGAACTGCAGGTTGGGCTTCTGCCTTCGCATCCGGAGGCGCAAGCCTCGCGCTGCCAAGAAGGTGCAGTGCCAGAGGGTGGGATACGGGAACTTCGGGCTGTCCAAGCCTGGAGAAGCAGGAGATCCTGTTTCCAGAAAACATGTCCGTTTGTTTCATTGTACTTCAGAAGAATATGCTGGTGTTTGCTCAACTGCCTCGCACCTGGCTGCTCCCGCTCTGCAGGCGTTTTGCAGGAGTTTGCATTTCGTAATGGAGTTTTTTTAAAAACTCTAGATTTTTTTATGAGAAAAAGTGATGGATGCCAATTAGGAGAGAGGAAAAGGGAGGAAGATATGATTATCGAAGACTCGGTGGCCCTCAACACCACCTCCTTTTTGTAGGGAGGAGTAGAAGAGATAAGAAAAGTGTTACCTTTATCTTTTCTACAAATATGCACGGTGTTCCTGCTGCAGAGGAGCAAGGCTACCAAGACTTCATTAGATATTTCTGCTGTTGGAAAAGGAGATGAGGTTGGAAGCAGTTGTGGCTCTTACGTTCCTATGGGAACAGATAGGAGATGCAAGGGTTTGAATTCTCAACTGTAAGGGGGTTTGTCAGGAAAGGTGGGGAAAGGATTTAATTTCTGATTTGAGTGGGAAACTAATATTCATTCTCTCCCCATATTGGCTCCTGACTGCAAGTTTTTCCTCTGCTGAAGAGGAGACAGAATTTTGTGCCGTGTCTTCAAGGCTGCTTCACTCCTCCGTGGCCGCAGAGTTAATTACAAGTTGGACAATGAGATGCATGAGTCCACCCTGCCGCTGTTTTACCAACTCAGCAGTTCAGTGCTCTTTGTGGAGAGGGGCAGCAAAGAGACCGCACATGTCTGCTGGACGAGAATGCAAACACAGCTCTGCTCCAAAAAGCAGTGGTGCTTGTAGAGCGGGGTTAGTAACCCGGTCTGAATGAACGCTCCAGACTAAACTATTTCTGAATCTACTCTTACCACCCCATTTAAAGTAGATAAGATGGTTCAGGGCGGCGACATGCAGTTCTGTTTCCAGTGCACTAAGCTGCAGCCTGTTGTTAAAGCAGTTCCTAGCAAATGCAGGGCTTTGCCCAGTCCTGCCTAGCATGCCTTGCTTCCTGGGGAGGTCGGCCGACACGCTCTAAGTAGGTTCTCCCCGTTCAGAAAGGTTGGGTGGCGTAAGATTCATGGTGTATCAAGGAAAACAGCTGCATGATGTGACCCAAGAGGAACTGCAGTCCCAAAGACAGGTTGCTCCGTCTGAAAATTGAAAAGGAAATGGCATAAAGAAAGGAGCTTGATTAAGGAAGAGGTTCAGGTTTCTAACAATAAGTGTCTTGTTTCCAGCTAAATTCAGTAGAAAGCAGGCACCTGCCTAGGGGTGGTGCCTTGCTGGCTCTTGCATGGGTGCACTTCCTGGTCACCAGCAACAGCTTTCTTTTTCTTTTTATTTTGAAGAAATCTGGTGGCTTTGTCACCTTGTCACGGTAGCTAAAGGCTCAGGGAAAGAAGGGAGTTTAGTCTTAAAATGGACCTTGTCAGGTGAGTAAATCCCATCATTTTGCACTTACCTCTTAGAAAAACTTCCCTTTAATGTCCTTACACATTCACATGATTTTTCAGCTGCACATCCTGTTTCTTTGACTGTTACAAAGTCAACACAATATGGCCAGTGAGCAAAACTAGGACCGTGGCTCACGTCTGCCGATCGTACGAGCAGTAGGTGTGGCGTTTGAGACTGAGCAGGGATGCTTCAGCACCGCCGCTGTCGGTGCTGTTTGCTGGCGCGGTGGTAAGTCGGGGTGTTGGGGCCGCGACTGAAGTGGTCCTGCTCAGTGGAGCTTTTCCATTTGGGAGCTTCCAGGGCCACGCCTGCCGCTGTGGCTGGGTTATGGTCGGCACATCTGAGGACTCCTGCCTGTAGGTTCCTGTCTTTTATTTTAATTATAAGGGGGAATAAGTCTTCCCTACCCCCAAAACTATGGGTTTTCAATTAGTTGGTAGCTGGCCATTAAACGTGATACTTGCTTGGTACTTAAAATCTTCACTCTGCTTAGTGCAAATAATATCGTTTCTTCATAGTCCTTACATTCTCCGTGTTACCAATGTTGTAAAGTGCAATTTGAATTAAGATCACTTAGGTGTGCAGAGAGGTTTAAGTGCTTCAGTTCAAGAATAGCTCTGCCTTCTTTGCAGCCTTTATACTGAGCGTGCTTGGAAGACTTTGAACTATTTACAGAACATGATTTCAGCTTCCTCATGGAGGGGAGAAAACCCACCCTAGAAACGTGGGGGGGGTTGAGCTTCTGTTCTTGACTGCAAAAATCGCAAAATTTGATCTCAGATTTCCCTAAAGTCAGTATATGGAAAAGTTGTAGGCACTTGAAGAAAGCCGGAATATTAATTGTGTGCTTCTGGTGCACGGCTCTTGTGTTCTCCGGAGATGGATAGCGCAAAGGTCACTCTGCAGCCCTCGCTGGCAGCCTGGAGCAGGAACACCATGCCTGGTTGCTGTCAGCTGACGGAGGGCTGTTAAAGTGGCAGGCTCTTGCTCCACTCGCTCCATGTCTTCAACTTTCCCCCCCCTCAGTCTCCTATTTGATGTTTTACTTCTGGTTTCTTTGACTCCCATCCTGACAATGCTGTTGTTTCCTAAATCCTTTTTCAACTGACTGCGTCAGAAAATAAGTTGTTACTGTACAGTTTGTTAGGGGCTGCCAGTTCTGGTCGCCAAAGGGAGGTGAGGGTGCTTTGGTGCTGTGGCTCAAATCCAGCCCAAAGTGAGGCCGAGCATCTAAGTCCCGGGAGGCCAGCGCATACATACATAGCACGTACGTGAACGTACATATCTACACTCTCCTGTGACAGCCTGGAGAGGAGCCAGAGCAGTGGCTCTGCTTCTCTCTGGGTTAATGGGGTTCCCCTGCCTGCCGTAGCGCCCCTGAGCTCCTCGGCGCTGGTGGAGATAAGCCTTTGGTGGGGGGATGGCTCCTGTGGTGGGCCCGGGAGGAGCTGGATGAGGGTGTTACTTGGGTTCCCCTACTTGCCATTGTGCCTCTGTGCTCCTGGGCGTGTAGATGAGCTTTTTATCCTGTAACCTAAGACATTTCAGACACCGAATCGTCTCTCTGCCCCTCTGCTGCTTTCACGTACAGCCTATCACTGGTGGAAATGCATCATTTTTCTACTTCGCCGTGTTTGTCTCCTCCCTGGCTTATTAGGGTAAAGCATAGGGAGAGGAGGAGGGGGAGAGAGAAGGCGGCACGTGTAGGCTGCTGGTGTTGCAATTTAAAACCCACTTGTGGAAAGAGAGTGGGGTCATTCTTGTGTCCTTTGTATACTTTTTTTTTCCTTCTCCAGATTAACTTCAGTCTGGCAGCTGGAACACCTTTAAAGTTTCCGTGGTGCCAGGAGAGATCGTTGAACTGACGGTGAATTATTCATGGTGTCATTCTGCCAGTATTCTTATTTCCTTACTCCAGAGTGACTGTTTTGGCCTGTTGGTGTCATTTGTTGAATTGAAGTAGGATACTGTATGCTAGTGCCTGCTCTTCTGCTGGACACCCTGATCCTAGCTGTGTCTGAGGAGTGCAGTGGAGGAAGGAGGAAGCCTGTGGATGTTCATATTTTTTTTTTCCTCCCAGTTTAAAGAATGCTTGAATTCATCATGCACTGGGCAAGCCATTGCTCCAAACTGGGTGCTGTAGCAGGCTATGCTTTCTGGGTCTTTCTGCTTTGCTGTTTTCCTCTTTGCAATGAAAAAAAAAATCATAAATTATCTGTGCAGCTTTCTGCCACATGATATACTGGATGCTGTGCATCCTAAGAGATACAAAAAGACTAGTTGTTCATGTGAATAATAGCCACACTAGTATGTATAAATAAGAGTTCTTCATTATCTTGCATCCAGCAGAAATGTAATCACTAACTGGTTCTGATAATGAATTCCCCACACGGTGAAAATACTGCAAGATTTTCATCAGGCACCCTTTTGTAACAGACCTCTTGACACGTACCCCCAGTGCTACAAATTTCAAGGAAGGAATGCAGGAAACCGAACCGTCTGATGGGAGGGGGAAGGCTGGAGGAGGCGAGTGCTCGACCACGCGTGGATTCTTGAGGTCACCAGAATTTGAATGTCATATGTTACAGGCATAGATTTCTTTTCCACTGGAGGAAGTGTGTTGCCTGTGGAGTGTGGGAAGGACTGTCAGCAAGAATACAGGGAAGGTATGTGAGAAGCTACCTGGCATCGAAATGCGATTGTCGTGTGATCTGGTTTTGAGCACTCAGGAGATCCCCTTCTCCAACAGCTTGTGGTTACAGTCTTATTTTGGAAAAGAATTGGAGCCATCTCACAAGACTCCTCTGTAGCCTTTGTCCTTGCGTACTGTCGTCCACGCAGATGATCTCAGACTGTGGTTTGAAGGTCACGTAGTTTGCTAGTCCCGTGGGCTACGCTTGGTGGTCTGCGAGGCCCGTGCAGAGTTTAAGTTGAACAAAACAGTTCTGCAAGGATGCAGGCAGAATTGCTGTAATTCCTTTTCAAAAAGGGCTGGGAACGTTTTTCCCACATTGCCCAGACAAGAACTGTAGGAAATCTCAGCTTGAATGTTTGTGCCTGTGTTTGGAACTTAAGTGACCGAGTGAAGAAATTGAGGGAAAAAATGTAGCACAGGATTAAGATGCAGAAGAGCTCAGACCTGGGCTAGGCTCGTGCCTGATACTTAGGCACTTGGTTATGCCTTAATCAGCTGGGTTAATTGCAATATAATATTGCTCAGAGGTCTTTGAGCGCTAATCAAGGATGAGGATCTGAATCAAATACTATAACTAAAAAAGATTAAACACAGATACCTTTATTGCACGCTTTGAAAGTTCACTGGCAACAACAGTAAATGAATTAGTTGCCGAACCCCAGATCCTGTGCTTGTGATCTCTTCCAAGATGATGATAACATTCTCACCAAGGACTGTTTCAGGCATTTACTTCTGAAGCCCAGTTAAAAAGCTTTAAATGAATGGATGCTTCATGGTTAATTGTAATATAATTAAAGGAAAGGGAAAAAAAGTCCACACCTAGATAAATCCTGCGGAAGGCATTGCCACAAAGGCACTAAATTTAATTACAGGGATAATGATGCATTGCCTACAGGGTAAGAGGAAAAAGTACTTTCTCTTCTGATAGCCTAAAACTGTGTCCACTCAGGGCCAATCACTTGTCCTGGGGTAGAGCTGAATAAACAGCTTTTTATATTTTTTCTTACAATCTGGTTTGGATTTGCGCTGGTTTTGCCTGGGGTAGAGTTAATTTTCTTCATAGTAGCTATGTTTTTTAGTTTAGTTTTAAGTAAGCTACTTCAGGTAGCTGTGGTTTGGATTTGCGCAGAAAGCAGCATTGATAACCCCGGGACGTCTCTGTCCCTGCTGAGCAGGGCTTGCACAGAGCCAAGGGCTGCTCTGCCCCTCACCCCACCCCACCGGTGAGGGGCTGGGGGGCACGAGGAGCTAGGGGGGACACGGCCGGGACAGTGACCCCAACTGACCCCAGGGATTTCCCACACCACGTGGGGTCATGCTCAGCACATAGAGCTGGGGGGAGGAGGAGGAAGGGGGGGACGCTGGGAGTGATGGCGTTTGCCTTCCCAAGTCACCGTTAGGCGTGATGGAGCCCTGCTCTCCTGGGGATGGCTGAGCCCCCGCCTGCCCGTGGGGAGGAGGGGATGGATTCCCTGGGTTGCTTTGCTTGTGCGCGGCTTCTGCTTTACCTGTTAAACTGTCTTTATTTGTACTTGACAGTTGCTGTACGGGGAACTGTCTGTTACCAGCTGAGCATGAGCCAGCAGTGCCCAGGTGGCCAAGGAGGCCACCAGCCCCCGGGCTTGTGTCAGCACTGGTGTGGCCAGCAGGAGCCAGGCAGGGATGGGGCCCCTGTGCTCGGCACTGGGGAGGCCCCACCTCGAATGCTGGGCTCAGGTTTGGGCCCCTCGGGACAAGGAGGCCCTTGAGGGGCTGGAGCATGTCCAGAGAAGGGCAGCGGGGCTGGGGCAGGGTCTGGAGCACAAGTGTGCTGGGGGGTGGCTGAGGGGGCTGGGGGGGTTTAGCCTGGAGAAGAGGGGGCTGAGGGGAGCCCTTCTCGCTCTCTGCAGCTGCCTGAGAGGGGCTGGAGTGGGGGGGGGAGTCGGTCTCTGCTCCCAAGTCACCAGTGATGGGACGAGAGGAAATGACTCAAGCTGCGTCAGGGGAGGTTTAGGTTGGAGATGAGGGAAAATGTCTTCCCTGCAGGAGCGGTCAGGCCCTGGCACAGGCTGCCCAGAGAGGTGGGGGGGTCACCGTCCTTAGATGTGCTCACAATACATGTAGATGTGGCACTTTGGGTTTAGGAGTCCTGGGGGTGTTGGGTTGGCAATTGGACTTGATGATTTGAGAGGTCTTTGAACCTTAACGATTCTACGATTATCTCAACCCACGAGTTTTCTCACATCTACCCCTCTGACTCTCTCCCCCATCCCATCGAGGGACAATAAGCGAGCGTCTGGGTGGCGCTTAGTTGCTGGCTGGGGTTAAACCACAGCAGGATTTTAAGTTCAAGGGCAAAGACTCATTTAGCATTTGAAATTTCTTCTCTGCTAGATTAGAGGAAAGGTGGCTTCTCTTATGGAAACCAATTTAAAAATGCATCCTTTTCCAAACAGCTGTTGGTAGTGATCTTGTCCGTTTTCTCTGTATGAGCCTGCCTCGGTTAGTAAGTTCTCTGTACAAAGTGTGGGGTCACCTTCTGTTCTCTATTTTTCTCATTGATGGGAAAAGTGAAGTTAATTTCCTTTGTTTTTCGAAAACTGTTAAGTTACTCATGTCTTAATTTTCCAATAGAAGTTAGTTCAATGTCGAGAGAGATTTGAACTGGGACCACCTGGCTTTTGTCCAGGACGTCCAGCAGCCAGGTCCCAGAGCTTTCATCCTCCCGTCTCCTGTATTTGTACCTGGGAGCAGGTAACAAGGCTTTGTTCAGCTCTGAGGACGACCCTGCTGATTTTCTTCAGGAAAGATGGCATTTTCCTTGTTCAACTCAGACAGGCGTGGACTTCAGGGATAGTTTTAGGAGGAGCACGTTATGCCAGTCCACCCTCTCTTGAAAAGAGAACAGTACAACTGAGTCAACTTTGAAAATAGGATGTTGGTATTTTTTTCCCTGGAGGGTAGCCGGGTGCCAGGCAAGATGGGCCAGCCACACAGCTCTTCACGTGCTACTTGCTCAAGGTAAGATGGCTGTTCTTGTTGCTTTCTCCTTTGCAGTTCACTGGCACCAAACTGATGTCATTTAGACGGAGCTTGTACCTAATTTTTGTCCACTTCTCTTTGGCAGGAGATACCTAGCTCCTTTCCCAATCCCTCTTTTGTGATCTCTGAGCCTTTAATCTTATTTCAATGATTCTCCACTCTATTTTAGTAACCATGGTTTTGATTTATGTTCTGAATAGTCTCCTGCTGCTTTTTAGTACCTCCTACCATAGCCCAAGCAGTCCGCAACACCGGAGTTGGTGGACTCCTGTGTGTGGCTAGTTCAGGTTTCCTGCACTCCGTTAGCTTGGGGAAGAATCGATCCTGGTTTTCTTTCAGTATAACCAGTCGTTAGCCGCAGAAACAGTTTCAATCTGTGCTTTTCAGTTCTGTACAGCTGCTTGAAGTCAAGGAATGCTTTTTGCAGGGTATTTCTACTGCTGCAGCTCTCCTCTTGTCACGTGGGGTGTCTGCTTCTGCCTCACCTCCTTTCACCTCGCTTTTGTCCACCTTTGCTAAACTCATTCTTGGTACAGAGCTGGATGGCCAAGAGGGTAGTGATGCTGGCCCTGTAGAGACAAGGTTTTCTGGCTCCTCCCAACATGTGCTTAGTGACTTCCCCAGCAGCTGCCAAGGAGAGAAAGCGAGGAGTATATGGGAACAAGGGGGATGGTGGCAAGAGGGAGAAAAATTTATGCATCTTCATGAAAATATCAAGGCAGCCCTTGTGGGTCAGGCGAGAAACACTCTGCTTATGTTGTGATCTTACACCATTAGCTACAAGCTCTGCCGTGCCTGCGTTGGTATGCAGGAATATACAGTAGTCCCCACAGTCTGCTTCATATAGCCCCTTCAGGTCACCTTCCTCTGGAGCCAGAGTAGTGAAGTGAGCAGAAAATAGCTTGCTGTGTGATGTTCCCGGTAGAGGCCCAAGGAAAGTCAGCCGGAAAGTATCCTGCAGCTGGGATTTCGGACGAGCTGTGAGGCAGAGTAGAAAGGTATAGATGATCAGTATATGAAGGAGACACCTGAGAAAATGGGGGAGTGCTAATTTAGGAAATAAGGGTGACGACTTGGGCACGCTCTGAGAAGGAGATGTGTGGTACCCAGGAATGTGTGGCTATGCTACCTGTAACACTGAGCTTGTCAGGCATTCGGGGAGCAGAGGGCAAGATGGCAATGAGCTGTTTGAACTCCAGGACCTCTGGTGATGAACCCACAGAGGAAAAACAGGCAGAAGAATTCTGTGTAAGCTCTAGCAGAACAGGAAAAAAGTTTGAGGTAAATACGTACGAGACAGAGTAAGAGTATTTGCAGGACTCACAGCTGGAAAACTAGAGGACCCTAGAACGTAAGCAGGAGGTCATCTAAAATTGAGTTGTCTAATTAAATAATTGAGCTAAAACTGAATTCTCTACTCATCTCCTGGCTCTCCCTGGGGAGCAGGAGGAAGGGATACTGGCTAGTGAGGGGTGGGCTAAGGCACGTGTGCTGTGTGACTGCCAGGCACAGCACCGCCAGCAAGGGCCTGGAGGGTTTGTAGATGAGCTCCGCGTGCAGATGATACGCTGTATGTGTGTGAGAAGGTGCTGTGCGTGGGTGTTGTGGAGGAGGGATGTGTGTGCTGGTGTTTAGAAGTGTAGCTAATGGAGGCTCTGTCTGAAGAGAAGGGCTTTTTAGCTCTGGGTTATAGAAAGATATATATAAGGCTTAAATATGACACAAGATCAGAGAAACCTGGGCTTGATTCATCCTTGCTTACATAAGCAAAATGAAAATAGGATTCCTGCCTTCTATCACACACATCCAGATCTGAGATTCAGGAAGAGTCTAGCTATTTCAGCTTGGCAGGATTCAGCCCAGGATTTCAGTTTTATCTTGCTGTATCGTTAGGGAAGCACTGGCTGGGCACGGATTTCTGAGAGGAGGAGGAGGAGGAGGAGGAGGAGGAGGAGGAGGAAGCATTTGGTCTGCCTGTCCCAGTGATTGATGGTACACAGAGGTGTGGGACCTGTGCTGTTTGCTTTCTTGCCCCTCTTGCAGCAGCGCTGCACATGCGTGGGTGCAGCATCTTTACGTGAAGCACCAGCTGGAGGAAGGGGCCGCAGGGAAAGCAAAGTCCTAAGTCACAGGGGAACTGCCTGGATTTGATTTCCACGGGGTCTGAATTTGGGACTTAATTTCCTAAGCCAGGAGGGAGTTCGAGCTGCATGCACTGAAGAGTTGGTGATTTTTTACTTCTCTCAGTCACGCTGCGCTCTTCTGTAGTGATCTCCTCTGGGTTCCTAATGGGCAGGCCATTTGGGCTAGAGAACAGCTGTCAGCAGCTGGAAGGAGGAGCTCTGCTTGTCTCGAGGTACTCCAGGGCATCTTAGCAACAAAAATGTGGAGAAATAGATGGAGGGCCGCAGAGTAATGTAATCAAGGGAAGCCACAGAAAATGTGGAGACTGAAAGAGAAAAGGGAGTAAGAGAATGACAGAATAATGGGGGAGTGGGTTGCCAGAGGAGAGAAAGATGTATAAAATCGCAAGGATTGGGTGAAGAGACAAGGGAGGCTTTCAGAAGGCGGCGTGCATGCATGCGTGTGTGAGAGCAGGACTGCTCTGAACACAGGAAGGTGCTGTTACCACCAGGTCTGGGACTCTGTATGAGAGGAGCTGCCTGTAGAAGCACATCGGTGTGTGCGTAACCGTGGAAGGAGGCTGCTCCTAAAGCTCACGTGTGTACGGAGCAGGGCAGACTTCAGAGGGTCTCTGTGAGGTGACTGGGTTCCTGCAGCACTGAGCCCTGGAGGGTGGTATTTATAGCAGCAACCACTGAGGCAGGAAAAGTTTGCTCAAGCTGTCATTTGTGTGAGCCAGAGAGCTGGAGTCTAGCTCTCCCTCCCTCCTGCTCTTGCTTTCTTCAGATTTTCACTGTAATTAGCAAGCTTTACATGAGCCGGGTCAAAGCGGCAGCTTTCTTTAGAAGACTGTGTTCTCCAGACAGGAATAAGGAAAGATTATTTTTTTCTTCTGGGAATACTTAGCCTGATCATTTGTTTTATTTCAAGGGTTGTTCTCGTGCACTGAGGTGGAAGCCACGAGATGGGAGGGGCAGAACCACATTTCTTCTGAAGTTGCAGCAGCAGAAGCCAGCATCTGAAAATTCAGAGTTAGGCTTTAAATGTTCACTTTGAGCTTAGGAGCAATAGAAGAATCTTTATAAGATTCTAATCTGGACAAATTTGGGCAGGCCTAGGGTGAGAAAAGCATGTTAGCCAGTACAAGGCTGTTCTACTGGTGTTTACCTTGAAAGCCTGTTTCCTTTAAAATCTGAAAAGCTTCCTTTTGAGTACCCAAAGTGATAGGCTGAGAACGGTGGAGGGTCAGCGTACAGATACGGAGGGTTGGTACCTGTGTTTCTGTGACAGACGGTGGCAATGCTCTATTGTCACATGCTGTAAGGCCTCTTACAGTGTTATCTATGGAAGGGATATTATCCAAGTCAAGGAAAATTCCAAGCTGAAATTCACAGTTCTCTGCTCTAGGGTTTCAGCAAATACGATGTGGTGTTTACGCCATGCGGGGTGTACATTGAAGGTGGTCACTGCTGTGCTGACACTTGGGTTGGTAAAAATGCCTGCCTTTGCCTGTGTGTGTGCTTGAGCAGCACGCATATGCCCTTCACCAGAGCTCATGACTTTGGTGTTTGATCTTTGCTTCATTAATGCCCCAGGGTAAACATTCAAGTGAAAGTGGATACGCGCCACCGCAGGGGCATGTGGCCTGGGTTCGTGCCAGGAGAAGCCCTCCTCTGGAAAGCATGAGTCCTCTGGATGGTAGGAGATTATTAGACTTCACAAGATCTTGTTGGAAAAAAATGGATTCAGGGTTGGTTGTTTTTGTTTTTGAGATTACTTCTGTGAAGTCAGAGTTATCCTGAGGTCGGGGAACGATGGCAATATAGAGTTAAGCTGCTAAAGAGGATGCCGTAAATATTGCTTTAGGTTCTGGTTTATTAACTGTGTTTGCAAGAATCACTGATACGTCTGCTTGCAGTATATCCTGAGGTTAGATTAATTTTCAGTGAAGACTCTAAGAAATCCAGAGTTGTGAGCAAGAAATAGAAGAGATTCTGCTTAATAAGGTGCAAAGTTGATGCTCCCAGGAGGAAAAGGTGTTCAAGAACGTGTAGACGTGGCACTTCAGGGCATGGTTTAGGAGGCCTGGGGGTGTTGGGTTGGTGGTTGGACTTCATGATCCTAGAGGTCTTTTCCAACCTTAATGATTCTGTGATTCTATGAAAAAGCTGTTGGAAAGCGTGAGCCTCAGAAGGTGTTGGGGAGTAGCAGGAGAAGGCAGACGTACATTTGCAATGAAATACAGGCACAGTGTTTTTGGGGGTATCGCAGCACCTGAGAACGCTCCTCCTTTGGAATACCGCTGCGGAATGAGGTGGGCCCCTTGCGCCCTGTGTTGGTGTCTGTCTAGCAGGATTTTAATTTGAACATTGGAAGAAAATGGATCAGGGGTTGTGGGAGAGGTGGACTTCTGGGGCTTCCTGGTTTTGGAGTGACCTGTTAAAAGATAGTTGTGCAATAGGTTAACTGTGTTTGTGTGGCTGTTTGTGGGAGTAAAGATGTAAGGGGGGAACATTTAGCAAAGGGTAATTCGTTGTGAGTTATAAGAAGCAATCCTTAGTGGTGAATGACATGGAACAACAGTGAGAGCTTAATTGTTTGAGTCATTTACAATAAGCTAGAGAGAGCTCTTAAATTCAGATCTCATCCTGGGTGATTTAAGGACAAGGCAGAATATGCATGGCCTTTGGGGTATATGACCTCGATGACCCAGTCTTTTCAGTCTGATTTCTAGGAATGTAAGATACAGGCATGTCCTTGCCCAAAGTAAAGAATATGAAGCACAAGCGGGAGTCTGAACCCAAGTGGAGGCAGAAGCTGTCCGACAAGATCAGCTGAGGCATTTTAGTGCAAATGTAAAAGTTGGAGACCAGAGAGACAACGCAGGGGCCAGATGTTTGCTAGCAACAGAGCTGTCAGCCCAGGGCCCTGTGATCAGGAACATGATTGAAGGAAATGGCTGGAATAAACGGGCAGCACCAATGAAATGAGAATAGGTTGACTCTGAGTAAGGTTCAGACCGTTTGAAGCCGATTTCCAACGTAGTTGAGCCTGGCAGGTTCACATAGTTCGCATCCGCATTTAACGATTGCAGATTGCATTCAGAAAAGGTGCGTTAGGGTTTAGTCTACCAAAGAACTTGCCACATAGCAGCGATTCTCAGCATTTTTGACTTACAACTGGGCATATACCTGCCTAACCACTTAGTAATGGGCTGTGAGAAAAGGAAGAACCACAGGATAAGTTGTGAAGCGGAAAAAGAAGCACAACCTGTGAACCCCGGTGAGCAGGGGGTTGCAATGTGGAGTGAGAAGCTAGATGCCCTGAAGTTTTGCATGTGCCCCTGTTACTCCTGATGATATCACAGCCTTCCGTGCTAGGGGGAGGGAGAAGAGGCACTGTTTTTAATTCCTTAGCTTCTTTCTCTTCCAGAGACACCTTCCCTTCCTGTATGAAGCAGTCACAGACTCACAGAATCAGAGAGTTATGAGGTTGGAAAGGCCCTCTGGAGCTCACCCCGTCCCACCCCTGCTGGAGCAGGCACCCCCAGAGCAGGGGCACAGGGCCGCGTCCAGGCGGGGGGTGAATGTCTCCAGGGAAGGGACCCCACAGCCCCTCTGGGCAGCCTGTGCCCCTACTCTGGCACCCGCACAGGGAAGGGGTTTGTCCTCATGTTCAGGTGGAACTTCCCGTGTTCCGGCTTGTGCCCGTGGCCCCTTGGCCTGGCGCTGGGCACCTCTGAAAAGAGCCCGGCCCCATCCCCCTGACACCCACCCTTCAGATATTTATAGGTATTGATGGGATCCCCCCTCAGTCTCCTCTTCCTTGGGCGTGAGCAGAGCCAACATTTCCGCCGTCTCTCCTGGCAGTTGCACGTGGAGGAAATTGCTCCGCAGCGATTCTCTTCGCTCGGGAGCCTGGCGCTGCCTCTGTGCTGCTTGAACGGGTGTGCTGCTGCTCGCCGGCACGCTTTTTGGGGAGGGGAGCGGGGAAGGACTGCCAAGGAGCGCTGTTGACCGCACGGTTTTCCCCGAGTTTGGCACTGATCTTGTGTTCTCCCACTTCTTTCACTCTTCTCGTATTGGCAGCGGTGGTCCGTTCAGCTCCTGTAGAATGACTGGTGGCTTTCCCTGTATGTGAGTCATCCTCTAGGGAATTCCTGAAGCAATGAGTCAAGTTATTGGGAAAACTGTTTGCCCACTAGCGTAAACTAGGAAGGCAGGGAGCCTGCCTACCAGGGAGGGTATCGTGGAGAGGCAGTTACTTCTCGGTGTGGCTGGGGTTGTCCTCTCTCTTCCTAAAGGCAGGTCACTTCAAGATTAGCTGTAGCAGGGCTACGTTGCTGAATATATATATATATATATTTCATCTTGAAATATGCCTCTCCTGATTCTTTTTCCTCCTGTTTTTTTAAGGTGGCTGATCTGATAACCGTTCCAGGGTGGGGTAAAAGTGGCAGATTTGAATCTGCCATTATTGTAGTGAAAAATAGCTTGCCTAAAGAAATGAGGCTGCAGATTGGCACCAGTCAGCTACATCTGGAATACTCCTTTTGTAAGTACTGTTTGCCACTTCATTCTGCCCTGGTTGACTTAATCCAGCCCTTGTAATGTTTACTAGAGACAAATTAATGGCTGTGTGGTTTACAACCATGAATTAACAAATTTCGAATACAGCCGTGGAATAGTACAACAAAAACAAAGAACTTTGATCCCCAATAATTGTGTCCAGGGAAAATTAACTGTTGTATCACATACGTGAGCGTGGGTTGACCGGGGTTGTTCGCATGGCCTGCTGCTGCCAGTCAGATTTGGGGTGCCCAGGTGCTCAGCATTTCTGAAAGCGAGGCACTTGCTGTATCTACAGAATTAGGGCAACAAACTTAGGTCAACATCTGAATGTTATCTTTACACATCCTTTCCCTGCCCCATTCAAACCAAGCTTTTCTTGTCACTGGTTGCTGTCTATTAAACATTAGCAGATTTTATTACCCTGTAGAACAGTAAGTTCTATTTAAAATACAAAATTAGTTTCACTTTTTAATACGTTTTTTCCCCCTAGCAACTTGGACATTATTTTTGCTCAAGCTTGGAATCGTCAGAAAGCTCAGATTGTGGGCTTCGCTAGCACAAAATGTAGGTGGTTGCAGATATGTCGGCATTGATACAACGATTGGGTGTTGTTTTTAACTAAATTAGTGTCAGCAGACTTGGATTGTGCTCCTTCTCCACTCCTAGGTTTTCAATAAAGTGGCTCATTTTAAGGTAAGCTTATCTGTCAACTTCTGTTGTTTCTTGACCAGTTATTCATGAAGACTTTTAATTTTCCATAGTCTGACAAGTATGAAGCTTGGAGTTAAACTGTGCTCCTGCTGAGGTCAAGGAGAAAAGTACTAGTAACCTTGGAGGTGTAGGGTGAGGCTCTTCTCATCTCTCAGAACATTGTTCTTCCTTTAATTTGGGCAGTTGAAATGTCTCACCTTGATCACTGTCTTTATGTACTGAAATGAAAGTGCTTTTAAGAGGAGGCCAGTGCTTATCCCTACCAATATCTTCCTTTTTGCCCATGGGCAAATCCTGGCCTGTGGGCTATCCCAGCTGGGGAAAAAAAAAAAGGGGGGAGACGAGACTTTAGATCCTGCTAGTTTGTTTTCTTCCTATTTACTCACACATCCTACTAACGGCAACTACGGCAGGCGGCACCCTGGGCAAATCCACCCATTAAGTGCACTTGCTGGAAAGACATACGCTGCTCGTGAGGGGCGCTGCCAGGATAGCGGCGTTCGGTTTGGGTATTGTGAAACAGAGGGTGGTGCTGAGATGGCGGGGGGTGTCAGGGGGTGTCCTCCTCCCACAGGGAACCGCTGGGGTCTACGGTGTCGTTGGTTTGTAGGCCTGCGATCCCGGGAACGGGCTCTGAACTCACACCGGTTCATTAGAGGAGGCGTATTCGAAAGGAGAGAATTTCTTTGTTTTTTCTTTGGTTTGGTGGATCCCTTATCCTGCTTTTAACAGGTGGTTGTAAAGTTATGAACACGTGCTGTGAACAGTGCTTTGGTATCACTTAACTCTGCTTCGGACCTTTCCATACTCTCGCACTAAACCCAGCGAGATTTGCAAGATAATACTTTTTTTTTTTCCCTCCTGAAAACACCACCGCTGTGGACAAGTACGTGCCAAACAGATACATTGGTTGTTCTGGTGTCTCTAGAATAAAAACTAGTCATTCAGAAAATGTATTCAGCTTTGCAAAGACTAGCTTTATTCCTGAAGGCAGCAGCGGTGTGGCTAGCCAGCCCTCCAAAAGCAAATGAGCCGCTGTCGCGGGCGAAAGGGGAGAATTTTATCTGGTTTCCCCTTGCATATTGCATGTTTGCGGGTGACTCCATTGAACAGAGGCGAAGGGATGTTGCCAACTTCTACTGTGTTTATTTTTTTTTTCCCTTAAATGATCACTTTCTCTCATGTAGTTGGACGGGGAAAAATACTAATCCTTGCAGTTGCAGACAAATGCTTGAAAACTTGAATCCTTTGTGTTTAAGTTGGATTAAAGTTAACTTAAATATTTTGATGATAGCGTCGCTTTTTAAAAATACTGGCGAATTTGGCCATCGCAGCTAATGGCTTAGACTGCCTGGGATTAGCAGTGTTATTGCTCAAGAGCAGATGAGAGGTCAGCGCTGGAGCCTTTGCGGTATGTGGTGCACAGCAGTGTTCTACGGGAAAATAACCAGTTTGGAGTGAATAGCAAATGCGATGCTAAACGTTCTGCATTAGTAGGGAGATTTTGAGAGCTGGTTGGTTTGTTTTTTTTTTTTGGTTGTTTGTTTTTTTTCCCTCATGAGAGAAGAGGGACCGCTTAAGAAAAACTGATAAGAGGCTTTTGAAATTCAAGGGTATAAATTATAAGGCTGCGAGGTTCAGGAAGGCAACAGGTAGGAGCTGTTGCCTGCCTTTGAAGATAGTGTGGGACTCATGAGAGCTATTTCTACCCAAGGCAGGAGGTGTTTGGACTAAGGGACAACGGGGATGGATTTCAGCAAGGAGCACATGGACTTAGAAAACATCTTGATGTGTTTATGCTGCCAGAGACAAAAGGGCTTTGTGAAGAAATAGGAGGGAGGAGTGAGCTGGGGCCGAGGTGGGCCAGCATGGGGCCAACTGGCCAGTCTGTTCTTACCAATATAATTTTGTGACCATCACCGTTGCACTTCCAAGGGTGTATTTAATGCCAGCATTTATGATTTAAGCTGGTGGGACATACAGGTAAATTCTTGTCCCCTGGGTTTTGAAGGTCAGTTTATACTCCAAGATATATTTTGGGTATCTGTGTCAGTGGGCACTATTGTAATTCCAGATCTAACCTAATCGTATTAGTTCTGTAACGATGACATTGTAGTGAGATGATTGTGGTACAGCGGCCTTATCCGGGGGGAGCTGCGCCTGAAATGTGCCAAGCCACAAGAGGCTTTTTGAACCTTTCCTTTCTCAAACCCGATGGCTTCGTCTCATGGCTCTGGCACTGACTCATTTTATTTCCTTCTCCTTGGAGAATGGGAGACCGTAAAGGAGAACCTTAAAAGTAGGTGTGAAATTGGTATTCCAAAATTAAAGACCCCATTGATTTTTTGCCAGCGTTCCCTCCCCATGCTGAGCAGCCCGTGGCTTGGTTGTAAATACGGCTCTTAGATGTTATGTTAATACATACAATAGTCTTTAAAGTACAGATCTGTTCCCTTAACCATGTTCAGTCATACTGGAACTATCCTCACAACCTTCCGGCAGCTGCTGTACCATCTGCCCCCAGGGAAGGAGCTTTCCCTGCAATTCCTGCAGGCATCACTCACAATAGGTATCTTCTGCCACTTGTAAAAGGCAGCCCTGTCTTGGAAGGGCTCATCTTCCTTTGGTGCGGTGTGATTTGTTCCCACCTTACATTATGAACCTCTGTTCCATTTTGTGTGTGTTGAGTAGGTATTCCTCCCTCTTACAAGATGCTCTGAGATATTCCCACCCTGGAAGGGCACTTCTCGAAGGTTTGGATATTTTTTCATCTGCCCTACTGCATACTTCTGCTGCTTCTTGTTGTTATGGGTAAATTGTAGAGGGGAGATAGCAACAGACCTCGCCGTCTAGTTTGGACTGCACGCGAGAGGTGCTGGAGGAGAGATGGGTTTGTATGTGTGCAAACATAGGCGAGCAAATGCCTCCTAGGCAGCTTCAGGACATTCTGTATGGATGTAACCGCATCCCCGCTTTGCCCTGCAAGGGAAGAACAATTTCCAGATTGTGAGGAACCAAGCTCAGAAAGAGCTCCATTTAAGACCCTTAAAAATAGCTGGACAAGGGCTGATGAAGTTTGATCCTAGTTCTAACTGGTGATTTCCATCAAGTACAGTAAGTGCTTATAGAAAGTCGTGTTTAATGGGAACAGGAGGTTTCTGTAAGCTGCAGGGGTGATGACCCAACCGGGGATAGAAAGCCCATGTCCCATGTGGGACGTGCTTGCGAGGAAAGGAAGGATGTGAGATTCAGGTGGGGGTGACTTGATGGGGCTGGAACACTGTCTGTTAGTGAAGTGCTATTTCAGGGGAAGGGTTTATATTTTCTGAGCCAGCAGATGTTTAAGGGTCAGGAGCGGGACGGTTAAACCTGCTGAATGTCATTTTTGGTCAGCCAAATTTGACAAATGTGGTTATTTTACAATGCTGTTGCTTTTTTAGTTCACTTTGGTATAAAAACACTTCGGCACCTGCAAGAAGTACAGAGAGCTTCAATAGCTCTAATAAATAACTTCAGAAAGAGAGGAAATGCAAATATCCTGGCAAGGGAGAGAACACAGCGCGTGGATAGAAGGAGACGAGGAAGGTTGTGTGGTGCTGTGGAGGAGTACGTGCAGTTGCCATCCTGTGTGGTAGGAGGCAGAAGGCGGTTCCAGAGGACCTAACTGGATGGAGTCAACCTGGGGGTGCTCGGCTGCTGTCCTGTGCCTGCCTGGGCTACTCAGGTGTCTCTCAGGGCTTAGAGGTGCCCCTGTTCTCCTCTCGTGGCTCCTGGGCCAGGCTGCAGCACCCGTGCTGCGCCCTCAGGACAGGTGTCTCTGGATACCGGGGCAAGGCGACCTGGTCGTGCTCTCGGGGGGAAGGGAAAGCACCTCTGCTCTGGGAGCACGGGCAGGCGGAGGAGCAGAAGGTTACCCCCGAGGAAACGATGCTGTTTGAGCTGCCGTGACACAAAGCTGGTTTTGTTTCGGTTTTCTTGATGGATTTCCCTAAGCAGCTCTAGCAGGCGATGTGTGAGAGGCGGCAGGCCTGGGCTATGACTTCTCAGCGGGGCAGCAGGTTGGGGCTGGGACGGTCCCTGGGAACACGGTGCCGTTTCATCCGTGCTGCCGGAGGACCAGCGTGCCAGTACGGGCTGCTGGATTTCTGTAGAACAGCAAAGGGCTTTGTCCTGTACTGACTCCCGCAACCATCCACAGAGCAAAGACCTAGAAATCTCCTTTCTTTTGTAGCCCTGAGCAGCGGAGATGAAGGTCTGGTTGCTGGGCCTTGAACAGTAATTATTTTGAGGGAGTTTGACTGAATGATACTGCAGGACTCTAGAGTTGAGGCAGAATTTGGGGAGACCAGCTGAAAGAAGGTGCTGACAGATACGAAACGCAGATGAGATGGGATTGCTTTGTCATGCCTGGGTCGTGCCAAGTTGCAAGCAGGTCACCGCCTCAGGCTGAGCGGAAAGGTAGGTGATGAATTTATTGAGCTAGAAGGGCTTCCTCCTGCTAATGCCTCTGTGCCGACATCGCCAGTGGTCTCTCGGAGCGCAAAGAAACTATTGGTGCTGGCGGATCCACCTTCAGTGTGGTGTTGGTCTCCCATCTTCTGCTGGACCCAAGCAGCAAGTAACGGTCTCAACTGCAGGAGGTTGAGTGGGGACCTGGAGGAGGTTTTTGGGTGATCGAGGTGGGGATGCTGAGTGGATCCAGGGATAAGGAGCTCGTGGCGGGGGTTTGCAGGGGGTTAGCGTGTTGGGCTGCGTGGGTGCGAATGCGCCCCGGGTGTCTGCATGATGCTGTGAGCTTAAAGCAAATCCCGCCTGTGGATTTGGGTGGTGGGGAATCGCTGATTCTCTCCCAGGGTGTTGGCGTGGTGTGGGTGGTCTCCCGTGGTGCGAGATCTGCGCACAGCCCTTTTACTTCGGCTCTGGCTGTGTTCAGCTTGTATTTACTTGTATACCTTCTTCTGAGGCTAATGTCAGATGTGATGGGATGTTGGATTAGACTAAATCTCCTAGGGTTAGCTGGAATGTTGTCTCGGTGTAGCATTTTTCTCCCTTGCTCTTTTCTCTAAGCCTTTCCCTACAGACAGCTAATTCTCCCCTTCCCCCACATCCTGTCATACCCCAAAGCGTGTCACAAGGAATTAACGGCTGAAAAGGCCCGGGAGAGGCTGCTCCTCTGGAACAGTCTCTCCTTTCTGTGACCGGGGTGGCCCCCTCTCTGTGCCCCTTTTGTGTCCCGTCCAATTCCCCTCCCCCTGGATATTCAGCACATGCCAGAGGAGAGACCAGCGGCCCTGAGCCTTTCCCAGCCCTGCTCCGGCAGCGCTGCCCCATGCCAGCCGCTGCAGCCGAGGGCCTCCCCGCTCACACCCGCGGCTCCGGCACAAGCCCGAACCCCTGCCGCAGCGCTCCCGGTCCCGCCGGCTTCTCGGCGGCAAGAGGGCAGGAGGTTTGCGCTGCTGTGCTTGGCTGCTGGAGGGCTTTCCTTCTCTCCCATCTCCGTGTATCTCTGACAGCGTCGCCCGCTCTCGCTCCCAGTCCTCCTTCCCACAATTCACATACAATCTCCTCAGAACAGGGATGATGTCACTTCCTTCCAGAGGGTGCCGGGGGTGTGGAAGGGGGGAGTCACGACCCCTGGCTCGGTGGCTCTCAGCAGCCTCCCCGATGAATAAATGAGGTTGCTGTCTTGGAGGGCGGGAGTTGCTCTGAAGATGATGCCCGGCTCTGTCGGCAGGCAGTCACCACGCCGTCCTTCCCTCTGCCGAGTGGGATTTTCAATGGCTGCAAGAAGAGTTTGCCGTTCCCTCCTTCGCTTGTGATGTCTGTCTCCGTGGATATGCACTTTTCCTGAAATACCCTTGCGGGAGAGAAGAATGTGCAGCGGCTGGACCACATGCCATGTAAGATTTCTGCTTCCGTAGATCTTTCTCTGATCTGAGGGTCAAGGGCTCTGGACTCCTTGCACACAGAGCCTGTGCCTGCATGTGCTTCCCCCTAATTTTGGTGTTGGGAGCTTGGGGCTTCTCGTACTGGGGTTCAGGTTTCAAGGTCCTGGGAATTTTTCACTCTCTGCAGCAATTTTAGGGGCAATGCAAGGGGTTCTTGCCGTTGCAAAACTAGGGTCAGTGATCTCAGGGCTGTTTGCACTCTGACCTTCCATTTTCCTCCCTGTTCCTCTGCTAGATCATAGCTTCATCATCTTAAATTGTAACTCCTGAGTTCTGCTACCCTGGAATGAAGCCAAAGAGTCCTCACACTGAGTGCTTTACTGTTTGTTTTTTTTGGTGGGCATTACAGTCTCAGGCCTTCTGTCATCTCCCTTCTTTCCAAACTGGGGGCAAGGCCCCAGACCTCATGGTTTAGATTTTCAACAGAGAGTCTTTGAAAATTAATCGGGACTCTTTCTGCGGTGCACCGGGAGCCTGGTAAGCATACAGCTAGGAGTGACAGTCCCACAGTGAGTATTCTCGTGCGCGACAGTGAGTGACAGGCTCTGCTCCGTCCCCATCTGCTGCTGTGGGTAAGGAATTCGCATGAGATGTTTGCTGCTCTTGCCGATCCCCTGCCTTTTAAACTGGCAGAGGGTGGTGAAAGCAGGCAGAGCACAACTGCCTGCGTCTGGAGAGGTGGAAGAGTTGTGGAAAGTGCGTTGGCGGGATGCAGCCGTAAGCCGAGGGATGATGGGAACCGCGGCCTGAGCTTGGCTGGGAGGTGCCGCGGTGGCCAGAGGAGTGAACGAGCGTGCTGGAAAGCGTGTCCGCGTATACTGAGCAGGGTTAGCAATATTCAAGGTAGAAGCGCTTTCACGCGGGTGTTACATGAGAGGCAGGCGGGTTATTCATGGCAAGGCTAGAAGGAGTTGCCAGATGGCCAGAGGAGTGAGCAGTTTGAAGGTAGAGCTGCAATGTACCGAGTGCTCTGATTATTATGTGCTAAGGAAGTGTGAATCCAAATGGTGTTGTAATTTCACATTTGCTTTGTTTGTGGAATAGAGCGTTTCCTTCACCCAAGTGAGTAACGTGCTGGAAGCGTGTCAGTCTGTTAACGATGGAATCTCCTGGAAAGTGTGAAAGGTTTGTGTAGGTTTTCAATACTTGGTGACTGAAACGGGTAGGAAGGGCTAGTGCAGCGGCCATAGGTGTCGGTACCAGAGCGGGGGGCTCCTGTTTTGGGATGGTCTGCACAGCAGGTAAGCGATGGGGTGACCACACCTGACCAGTGAATAGGTTCTGGTAGGACGAGGCAGCTCTGTAACTGCAGCGGTGGATGCTGTGATACTATCCATGGCCTGTCACAGAACCAACAGTGTGTTACTTTGAAGGTTCAAATTAGTTTAGATGTGATTATGTCACTCCCGCTCTTTTTTTTTTTTTTTCCCAGAGCACTGTTAGAGACATCATATACAAGTGAATTTTTCCCCACCCTGGTGCATGAGGTGTGGGAGATGATATTCCCTCCGAAATGCTATTGGGAATCCTGATTACATCAGAACTAACAAATGTGGACGCTTTTCATTTTTGCCCGTGAGCCTATCAGCAAATCGGCAGCTCGGTACAAAGAGCAGTTAGTACTTTGGAGATGCAGCTCTGGAGCAGCGTGGTGACTGCAGCTCACGGATGGAGCGCTCTGGCAGCAGCGCGTGAACGTGAGGACGTGAGGTTAGCGGGGTTAGGACAGGAGAAGGGCTGTGATTTGAGGTTGAGATGCATCTGTTGGGAGAACTCGGCGCTCTTGAGACGGTGGCTCGGAGCGGAGAGGCGCAGGCCAACGTGTGGTGTCCCCTGGTCTGCGGTAGCGCGGGAGGGCGCGGGTGAGAAGTGCGGCAGGGTTTAGGGTGCGGAAGAGAGGAGCAGGGATGGCTGCTGCAGTCAGGAAATCACTGGTGGCTGTGGGCAGGCGGCACAGACACGATCTCAGAAACCGAAGGTTGACAAAACCGAACAGAAGTCACGGTTGAAGCGTGTTGAACAAGAAATGCAGAAGGGAGGTAGGGTGTGCTGCAGGAAAGGACTGAGCCGCTCTGATGCGGTGGACTCGGACTGGAGCAGGCTGGAGTATGTACAGCAGAACTGAAACGGTGTGGGAGAGCTGTGCTGGGAGGAGGTGTCTGGATAGCCCTGTGGAGTCTTGTGACTTATACCACTGCTGTTTCTTTTTTAAAGGGTTTGTGAAGCTTTAAAAATAGGATTACAAACAAAATGTGGGGAGGAACAGCCAGCTCCTCAATCTTCGACCTTTTAATTGTTAGTGCCTGTCAGGCTCAGCGTGAACACAAGGGAGCTGTGGAGCTGGCAGGGTGCTTCTGTGCAACCGAGGGTCGAGTGCGAGATCTCCTAGGAGCTTGCTCCCTCAACTCTAAGTGCTTGCTGTTGGGAGCCAGTCAATAGCTTTTCCCGATGCTGCTGCTAACTGCTAATGGGTATTTTGGCTTGCTGAGCCAAGTGAGGGAGGGAACTGTTGGACAACAAGAAAAGAGGCAGGCAGCAGGTGTGCCTGTGGAAGGACATGGAAATAGAGTTGAGGCCAGTGTAACCTGTCCGGAGCACCCCGCAGCGACTGCTTACCAACGTGCAGCCCTAACAGGATTCCAAGTAATCTTGTGAAGTGGAGCTGGCTGAGTGGTGATTATGTTCAGTGAGTTACACACCTGCTTCACCTAATACTTCCCACTCTTTAAACTGTACATTCCTCTCCCATGCTCTCCTCGAGCGTGCCATGCCCCCTGGTGCTGGAAGGAAGAAGCTCTGCCATCTTTGGTGTGAAGAAGGATAGCTCTCAGGTGCAGTCCTTCTGCTGGTGTGGGGCTCTCCTGAGGGCGCTGAAGAGGGTCAGCAGCATCTTTGACTGTGGTTCTTTTCCAGGAGGTGAGTGTCGTGCCTGCTGAACTTCCTCAGACCCGCTAGCCATGCCAGGGATTGTCGTGTTCCGCCGTCGCTGGTCTGTAGGCAGCGATGACCTGGTTTTGCCAGCCGTCTTCCTCTTCCTCCTGCATACCACCTGGTAAGTGAGAAAGGCAGAAGGTTTGAATTCTCCTATGAATTCTTTTTGCTATTCCTGTTTCTTGCAGCTGTAATTCTTCCTGCGCTTATACATGCGTCTGGAAGGCTTGTTTGGGGCATTTCTGACAGACACCAACATATTTCCAGCTTCTGGTTCTTTGGATAAGTTCTAGTTCCAGTTCCAAAGAGGGAGCCTGACCAGAGCTGCCTGCATCCTCCAGTGCTACCCAAGGTTGTCCGCTGGAGTCTGGGGCTGAGTTTCTGTACAGGGGCTCAGGAAAAACAATCGGAGTGGTAGATCCCGTGGGCTGATGTGACTTGACACGGATCATCAGATTGTTCTGTCTGGGGTAGCGGGGCCTCTGGATGGCTCGTGGGGAGGAGATTTCCAGAACAAATGAATATTAATTGTAAATAGCTGTGGGACACTGAGGATCCTCAGTAGTTTGGTGAGGAGAGCAGGTGTGGGGTATTACATGCAGCTTTCTTTGGCTTACACTGCTGGTAACAAGCTGGTTTGTGACTGGCAGGTTTGTGATCCTCTCTGTGGTGCTCTTTGGGCTGGTGTACAACCCCAACGAGACCTGCTCGCTTAACCTGGTGGACCACGGCAGAGGCTACCTGGGCATCCTGCTCAGTTGTATGATCGCAGAGGTGGCAATCATCTGGCTCAGCATGCGAGGCAGTATCCTGTACACAGAGCCCCGGGACTCGATGCAGTATGTGCTCTATGTCAGACTGGGTAAGAGGCAGCGGCCTGAGGCCTCCTAATGACTCAGCCTCCACACTGCCATCTGCTATCGCAGAAGACTTCTCTCCCCACACCCTGACAAACACACAGCTTCTGAAAGACATCCAGATGGCCACTTGTATGTGATATGCATCTGAATACATCACATATACCGCACCCTGTCGTTGCTGTAAGACTTCCATGCAATGCCCCAAATATCTTTCTAGCAAACCTTTAACTTGTCATCCTCATTGCGATGCAGGTACATCCTTTTCCTCTAACAAAATATGCTCCCCTTCTGTCTCGAAACACAGATCTGCCACACTGAGATGCATCTACACTTCTCCCCCACCTTTTTTCCACACGTTTTCCAATGATACAGGCATATGTCTATGTAAATCGTGGTGGTTCTGACCCCGAGGCATGTGCATGTCCTTGCCTGTCATACAGACGCTTAAGTTTACCTCCACCTACCTTGAGACATACACTTGACCTCTTGACTCACATGTGATGCATTTCTCCATCCAGCAACCTGCACTTTGATATTCCACCTCCAGGCACCAGGAGATAAATAGGTTTACCACCTGCTCACTGGTTGCATCCTCTCTCTCAGAGTGCCTATTTGCCTTCCTAAAAACATTTCCTGTCTCACTCACCCACCAAGAACTAGATCAGAAAAGAGGTTGCTCCTTGATCTCTCATTCAGGGCTTCCCTTTCAGCTTGCCTTCCCTCCTCTGTTCTGTCGTCTTCCAGGTACAGAAACTTGATCAGGTCTTTCTGTGCTGAGTGAAGATTTTAAGAGAAATCTTTTGGAGATGCAGAGTCACCCCATTCCAAACGAAGCATCTCATGTTTTTGCATTTCTGGTTTTGCTGGATTGTTTTCATGCAGAATTTGCTAAAATAGGGGTAACCTTGCTTGAAAGCTCTGTCTGGGAGACATTTCTGCCTTTGAGTGCTAAGTGCAAATCATTAACATGACTAGCAAACAAGTCTTTCTCTCCAGTTTTCCAGACACACTGCAGTTTCCCTAGGGAAGCATATAGAGCCTGACAGTTTGAGTAACACTGTGTTAAAACCAGACTAAATGGGACAAGGGAGGTAGAGAGAATCCAAAGAGCCATTTTCCTTCCCAAGCATCATCCCCTTTTCTTCCTTGTCTGCCATAAACTAATACATGTGTTTGGGATCTGTGTTTATACTGTATCTTGGGTCTTGTAGATGCTTGTTTCACGGGGCTTTTTACTCTTCATGCCTTCATCAGTTCTGATGATAGAAATAGGAGTGTGACCATCATGTGGGCAAGGTCCACGTGACTGTCCCATTTAAGCACTTGCTGTTTAGTGCATATGAATCTAGGGAAAGAGTTCCAATATGAACCCAGGAAAGTCTCATCCGTGCTCCTGCTGCTCCTGTCCTGCAGCAGGTGATCTCAGAGGGAGGCAAACCAAGGTAGGCAAAGCCTAACTCAGTTTAAGAACATAGGTTGGGCTGATCAGGAGCTAGGTCTAGCCCTGGTTCCTTGCCCACTGCTGTTGAAAACTGCTGTGTGGCTCTTTGGACTGGTCTTTCCAGGATAGTGAGAATCTGTAGTAAGCCACGCAAGATTCTGTGCTGACACGCAGATACGGAGGGTGGAGGTTGGGGTCGACTAGGCTCGAATGTGGGTTTAGTCTCAGCTACACCAAAGGCTTGCTAGGCATTACTAAGCAAGCCATTTACCCTCTCCATACCTGATTGCCCACCTGTACTTTGGGGTTGCAATGCGTAGGGAAGGAAGGAAACACTTCAGAGCAGTGTTTCCCAACCTTTTTTGTTCCTGGGAGCTGCTGTCAACCCCCAGTTTCTTGTTCATTACCACGGTAACAGGCAAAGCTGAGGAGCCAGTGAATGACTCCTTAAGGACTGTGTCCTGGGAACTATTCCTGGAAGGACTGCGAAGGGCAGAGGAGCTGGGAGCACCTGCTAAGTGTAGTAAGCAGGATTAATCCTGGGTACACGCTATTTATTTCATATCTTTGAATCAGGCCAGCTGTCTGAAGTGGTTAAGACCTAGGTACATGGTGATTCTTGTCACTTAAGGGAGTCTTTCTGCTGTCGTGGGCGGAAGGTATGTCTGATTCACACCTCTGATACGGCCAAGGGCACTGACAGCTCTGTGCGCTTGTGGTCCTCGTGTCATTTAGGAGCAGTTAGTGTTAAGGACACATTACACTTTTGGTTCAACCTCTTGAATATCACCTTTGAAAGCACTGGGGGCCCCGTCCTGCAGTCACTTATTCTGTGCAACTGTCCTGCTAAAGAACCTGTCTTTGGGTTTGCTCACTAGAGGATGGGGAGAGGCAGTTGCTAATCCATAGGGAGATGCTGCTACTATCCATTGTGTTCCTTTTGTTTCAGCTATCTTGGTGATTGAGTTTGTGTATGCTATTGTGGGCATCGTTTGGCTAACGCAGTACTACACTTCCTGCAATGATATCACAGCAAAGAGTGTCACTTTGGGTATGTATTTGGAATGTGGTTTGTGTGCATTCCTGTGTATGCGCAGCCATCCTCTTGCCTTGGAGTGCTAATTCACTCGTGCGTGCGGGGATTGACTGTTGGAAGTGGATTGTAGCTGTAAATGTGGTGCTTGTTTTCCTGAGACGTTATTGCTCAGAACAGTTGTTCTATTCATTTGTTTGTGCTGTCTGCGCTGAGGCAAGAATGCACGTTCCCATGGAGGGGTCTGGCTGGGGAGTCTGTAAGACCTGGTTCCCCGTCTTCAGTTCAAAATGGCTTTACTGTTTTCCTGGAACTCCTTTTCAATCTCAGCCAGCCTCCTGTGGGGGTGATGCTAATGTTTTGGTCTCCCTAGATACTCGGTGAATATTTAATGGCCTTCTGCATGGGCAATCTCCTCAAACAGCTGGAAAACCTAGCTGGGGTTTAGAAGCCTTTCCAGAGGATTTCCTTTTGCTGCAGCTGGCTGCAATAGTGTTTGGGGTAACTTTCTCTGCCCTGCAGCAATGGAGAGGCGGGTGCGACATGTGTGGCGAAAAGCAGGAAGCGATGCTGCCAAGAGTTATGGGCAGAGCACCCGACTTCTCTTCTTTCTTTGCAGGAATGGTGGTGTGCAACTGGGTTGTCATCCTGAGCGTCTGCATCACCGTCCTGTGCGTCTTCGACCCGACAGGCCGGACCTTTGTCAAACTGCGTGCCACGAAGCGGAGACAGCGCAACCTGAGGACATACAACCTGCGGTAAAGCAGCATTTCTGCAAGGATGCCCTGCTTTTTTTTTTTTCATTTGTTTGGTTCTTGACATTCTCCTTGCCTTGCTTGAGGGAGCTTTCGGCTTCAGGCATTGCTTCCCTTTGCTGGTGAGGGTGATTTTGGAAGAACGCGGCTCAGAGGCTCAGACTGTCAGGTGCTGTGTGTGGGCATCTGTATCCGAAGGAGGCGAGGCAAGGCGGTATCTGGCTGGGTTGCACGTTTAGTCACTGGATTTGTGAATCCTTACGGGCACCTTGAGCCAGTGCTGACCACAACAGCTTGTTTGTCTGTCCTGTAACAGTGAGGCAGTGCTTAGATTTTGCTTAGGTTGAGGCAGTGTCTTCTTCCAAAGCCCCTTTCTTCCTTTATTTTTTTTTTTTTTGTCTTCAAAATACGACCTTTTGGCCTGAGGTTTCTTGTATTTGGTCTTGGCCAAGAAGCAATTTCTTTTGTGTTGGCAGTCAGATCTCTTAATTAAGAATTGATTGCATCTTTGGGCTACCCAGATGGGGATATGAAAGCTTTTTTCACCAAGCAAGGCATTTTTCAGAAGTTTTTCTTCCAGTAGCAGGACAACACAAACAGGCTTTGTTTTCTTACGCAGTCTTGACATATGTAACTGTCAGTGAGGAATGTGGCTTTACAGGGCTAGAGGGCATTAGGTTTTGATTGAATGCGAAAAAATGAGGCTTTTAAAAAATACTCTGCAAATTTGGCATGTCTCATTGGGCCTGTGTATTCAAGGGATGTTTTGAATACATGCTCTTACAACGTCTTGAAACCAGATCCTTCAGGTTGTCTTTCTGAGGAAGAACCAGGCTTTTCTAAGGACGGTGCAGCGAGTTTTGTTTGAAGGAGCCTGGGGATTTTTATTGCAGAATGAGTAGGACATTCTTCCTAACCCTTCCAACGTGTCACTAACACTAGCCTGGACTGTTTGGAGTTAGCGCCCTGTTAGCCTAACGTGTGCGATCGCCGCGTTGCCACCAGGACGTTCTCAGGGAGACGGGGATGCGAAGCTATGACGCTGCTGTGGATCCAGTACCCCGCATCACAGCAAAGCCGTTTGGCTCGGAGCAGCATTTTTCCAAAGGGAAACAGTGTGTCACAGATTGCAAAGGTGTTTTGGTTTGGGTTTGTTTGTGGGTTTTTTTTGCCAGAGAAATTAAAAGTAAATCAAAACAAACCCCAGAATGATCTTCCCTGTGAGGAGTTTTGAGATCCCAGACAACCGAGTGAAGGTATTTGTCCCTTGGGCCGCGGCCAGGTTTTTCCCTCCAGGCCCGTAACATTTTTGGAGAGCTTGTGCCTGCTGTTTGCAGATTTCCACTCTTGAAAGGGAGTGTTAACAGATGTTAACAAGCAAAATGCTGTGGGCTATAATGTGAAAGGGAAACATAAAATGTTACTATGTGTTCACTACTAAAGCAATTGTTTTCAGAGAATATATTTTTAAATTCTCCGCTCACTCGAAGCAATCCTTTCCAAGGAATACATTATGAAGTTCTCTCCCTGTTTCTGGATTGTGATCCTGCAAGATGCTGAGGGCCAGCCCTTCCTACTGAACTCCCTCTGTCTGCAGCGATACGTGCCTTCTGATGCACAGCAGTAACTTGATCTTTGCATTACACTTAACCTGCGCCGTATTTCCTCTGTCCTAACTCATGAGAAGACTTGATTTGCTCGTCACATTAAGAAGACACGTAACTTTGGCTTCCTTTTTGTGGTACTCTGCTGTAGCTATTGGACTCTGTTACACAGTGGTTTCCCTTTACCAGTTGCATCGTGATGTGCGTGGGCTTGTATGTTCTTGCAGAGCTAAGGAAATAAAACAACAAAAGGCTCAGCTAATTGTGCTGAGGCCTTTCTAAGAAACTGGTGTTACAGCTCATACTGAACATGTGGAAGTTCAGTGTTAGGAAGAAAGAATTTGGGAAAAGTTGGAGCACACTTGCTCGTTCAACCCCCACAGCGAAGTTGTGGAGTTCTTTGCATTGCTGCCTGAGTTCTTTGGCATTTGATGGAGCAAACTGAGTCCTGCCAGCTCTTGTCTTAGGACACTCGTATTTCTGTTCCTCTTTTAGTGTCTTCCTTGGAGGTTATGGATAGTTGTTTTAAAATGCTCAGGCAGGAGTCGTTGCATTGCCCTGCAGGATCTGCTCCTTCTGTTGCAGGCAGATACTCCTTTACCAGCCGCTTTCTTCCAGGCGCTCCCCACTTTCTGTGCTCGGGCTTTCCCTGATGTGACCATTTGCCAGAAAACAGAAGCAGTCTTTTTTTTTGATTGGTCTGACCTGTGTTGAGTTAGTCTGTGTTCCCATTAAACACGACCTGGCATTAGAGGAGCTGCGGACTTCGTTACGTGGGTCGGTAGCGTGGTGCTCTGGCTGCCCGCTTCAAAGCCACTAAGCCTGACTCGATCTGAGCATTGTGTGCAGGTACGCCAGGCAGAAATACATGACTGCCACCCTGCTGGATGTAGTAGTTAGGACAAGCTCACAGCAGTGGAGTAAACTCAGCTGTAGTTCATTTTAAAGAGGGTTGTCCAATTAACTAATTTTGAAGCTGAAATTGAAATGTCATATAAACCAAATGTGGGTTGAGCTAAACCTTCTGTATTCAGCCTTTTTAAAAACTTTTTCTAATTGAAAGAAAACCTCTAGCTTGCCTTTCTTTTTTTTTGGTTCAAGTTATGCACCCTACTTGACTAAAGAGTGCAAATTGTTTCAGTTCTGAGACTGTATTATGTTTAATGACTATATTTTTCCAAATAAGCTATTTATTGGAAAAAAAATTGCACAGCTCCTCTCATACTAAGTGCTCAGGGTCTTTTGTAGCATTCCCACCCCTCGCCCCGAAGCAGAGGTTTCCTGCTGAGCGGCAGTACAGCCTAGCACATGATGCAGCTGCCAAGTCACCAGCAGACCCTCCTTCCATCCGGAGCTCCAGGTGCTCTTGGGCATCCCGCTTCCAGCAGATACCGTAGAACAACAGTACCTTCATTACAGCCATCCCGTTCAGGCTGAATATTGTGTATAAAAATACAGAGGTTTGGTCCTGGCCAGAACAGGTAGATTACGAACGACCCTCCTGTCCTATAAAATGAGCCAAGTTGTTAATCTAAATGTGGCCTCCTTGTCTCTGCTAGAGCAGGATAAATATAAGAGTACGGCGTAGCACGTTTTTTACCAGTGATGGCGTAAGCTGTGTGACTTTGTATTGAACCCTGCTGTTTGTTTGCAGTCGTGTTCTCCTGCCCGTCCTCATGTGCACACTCCACCCTTTATTTATAGACACCGCCTGGAAGAAGGGCAAGCCAGCAGCTGGACACGCAGACTCAAAGTTTTTCTTTGCTGCACACGGACAAAAGACTCTCAGTCGGTAGGTACCAAGCGTCTCCTGTCAGAAAGCGAGCTGTGAGTACGGCCGACGATTCGGGGACTGAGCAGGGCGTAGCGGCGTGGGGTTGCTGCTGTCAGGCCTGGGCGATGTGCGTCTCGTTTCACCGTGAGTGTTCTTTGAGATCTGGAGGCAGGAGGAATCCAGCGAGCCTTGACAGTAGTGCCTGCAAGGGCTGGAAGTGCCTTCCAAGAAGCAGCAAGCTGAGCTACCCTCGGAACGACCAGGCTTGAAATTTTGCTGCGTGGTGGTTCCTTTCCCTTCCTTTCAGCCCAAGTAGCCCAAACGAGCACTTGCATTTCTGCAGGAGGGTACCTGGGTATGTCATGCAGAAATGTTTCCCCCTGGATGCAGATGTCACGTCGCTGGGTAGGGCAGTTGTCTTTTCAAAATGGCTCGTCTTAACCCTCTGGCTTTGAGTATTACAGGACCCTGTCTGAAGGTGAAGTTAGTAGCACTGAAAAGCAATGTTGTCAGTGGCAAACTCTTGTCCTGAAGTTGACGCTGCTGCCATGAACTGGGGTAATAATTTTAAGTGAAGTTATCCGTGAAAGAAATACATATTTCCGTTATGTTTAGGTTCAACGTTTGACAGCGCTTTGTGGTCAGCTTCAGTTTCCCCTTATCAGCCAGTTTGCTTCGGCAGTTTCTCCTGTTCTTTGCGTCAGTCTCATCCCCTTAACAAGGAGACGCCTCTTTGAAAGGGGGAAAAGGCAAACCTGTCGGAATCAGCGAAAGAATACTTCTGGATTACTGACAGTCAAAACCTACTACTAAATCCACAGATTCACATGAAAATCATTGGTTTGAAGTTTTCATGTGCTGCAGTTGGGATTTTCCCTTGCTGTTACCTGTCCAGCAGGGAAGGATAAAGGGCTCGATACTGCTTCCCCCCAAAGTTAGCCATCCATTCCTACTGGAAGCAGTGGGAGCAGGTTTGCGCCTCAGGGTGATACTCAGCAGGGCTTCTGAGGACCTGCTGGAAAAGGTGAGCGCTAAGGTGGAAAATTTTGCTGATAACTTGTAATATTTAAGTTGTTCAGAATTACGAATATTTGAGAATTCTTGAAAGACCAGGCAGAACCAGGGAATTGTTATCAAAGACAGAAGAAAGTTACAGAGATGAGGTGAAGCTTGCATATCTGAAGAAACAATTTAAATGACTTGCATACGCTGGGCTCTGAATTAGCTACAGCCTCTCAGGAAAAGAGCTGGGAATTATCAAGGACACTTCAACAAAGACATCAGTGCACAGCGGTAGCCAAAAAATCAGAAAAACGTTTAGCTTCAGTAGAAGGGCATAGAAAATGACAGGGGAAACAGCAAGGGACCGACCACATCAGTGATGGCCTCACTAAATATAGCCTGGTGTTTGGTCTCCTAAAAGATGCAGCAGAAAAAGGAGCATATTGGAGGGAATACGAACTTGTATAGGAAGAGAGATGAGACTGGGATTTTAACCTCAAAAGGGAAAGGTGGAACAAGATGAAGAGCTGTGTAAGAATAATGGAGAGTCAGGGGAAGGCTACCTGAACATTTGTTCGTCACAGATGGCAACCAGTATGAATTAGACTAGAAGGGTTTGTTGGTAAGTGCTGTGTAGTCGCCCGCAGGGTGCGGTTTCCAGACGGCTGCAGGAATTGTCGTAGCCCTTTTGCGGAAATCCAGCAGCCCGTACTGGCACGCTGGTCCTCCCGGCGGCGTGGATGAAACGGCACCGTGTTCCCAGGGACCGTCCCAGCCCCAACCTGCTGCCCCGCTGAGAAGTCATAGCCCAGGCCTGCCGCCTCTCACACATCACCTGCTAGAGCTGCTTAGGGAAATCCATCAAGAACACCGAAACAAAACCAGCTTTGTGTCACGGCAGCTCAAACAGCATCGTTTCCTCAGGGGTAACCTTGTGCTCCTCCGCCTGCCCGTGCTCCCAGAGCAGAGGCGCTTTCCCTTCCCCCCGAGAGCACGACCAGGTTGCCTTGCCCCAGTATCCAGAGACGCCTGTCCTGAGGGCGCAGCACGGGCGCTGCGGCCTCGCTCAGGAGCCCTGACAGGCTCCCGAATAGCCTGGTTTCTGAATTTCTCTATTTTATTCAGGAATACAAAATATTTCGCTTCATGTCAAGCTTTTTTTAACAAACTTTTCATTCTGCAGCGACCCTGGTTTTACTTTTTTTTTTTTCTTCAGTTCAGGATAAAAGCAGAACCTCCAAATTCCATGTGCTATTGAATTTCCATTTTACATTCAGCCTGAGCAACTCCCAGCCTCTTTTCTTTTCAGAAACAAGCTCTGGCTTTGTGTGTCCTGGCATGACAGCCTGTGGAATGAATGTGTATGTAATGGATCAGAAATGAATCCGGTGCTGTCTCTCCCAGTCTTCACGGAAAAAATGTTCTAGCAGAGGATCATCGTCCTCTGGGCTGGAAAATAGTTCTGCAGAGTGGACATGGCGCTGGGGCAGGAATCGGTTCTTATGGGTCTGAAGCGCCAAGTCTCCACCGGCTCTGCCTGCCCCAGAGCCTGCAGAACACTACGGTCAATCCTGCGATATAGGATCAGGTGCTTCAGCAGAAACTCATACCTCGGAACAGAACGTACATGTGGAACTTCCATTACGGCCTTTTACTGCGGTCAGATTATTGAGGGGTGTTGCTGTCACCATGGGTTAATGGGTGTTTGTCCTATTTTTACGTCGAGGCTGTTTGTATTTCTTCTGTGCTTATAGGAACTGTGCTAAGATTTATGGGGTCAGCACTTCAAGGATACTGCAGTTGTGATGTCGGAGAGGTTAATGCCGGTCCATTTGGCCTTCAAAGGCACAGCTGGCATGGAAACCTGCACAGTTGGCACCTGAAACCCCATTCTTAATGGTGATTTAACTTGCTTCTGTAGGCAAGTGAAAAATGATAGAAGGTAATCTTGCACTCCAGGAGTTTGTCAGAGATGAAAGAATGTAGGTCATTTCCTGCCAGACTGCTAGGGAGAGAAGGGATTTACTTTCTTGCCTGTCAAAGAAGAGAGATGGAGAGATCCTGTCCTGAAGACCAGCCCTTCTTCAAGTGCATGGCTGAGGCTTTCTACAGCCAAGACTGCAGTCGCGTGGCTTGAGGTGCTGAGTAACGGGTGCTGTGAAAATACAGGCTCAAAGTTCAGGATAAGGCTGGGACAGACCTTGGTAGGAGAGGTTGAGCAGGTGGCAGGGAGTCGAAATAACTGACCATTTGTGTACTACAGCACCTGCTCAGTCCTGCTTTTTGTTGATCCAACCTCTGGGTCGCCCGTTGCCTTTAAGCTTGCTGGGCTGAGCGATGGCCAGATCAGCATTGGCTCACCATCCAGCCCGGCTCCAACAGCACAAACCGTTCTCACTTAGAGTCTTGGGTTTTTTGTAGTACAGAGCAAAAGGGAAAATAACACGTCTCCTCAAAATATCTTTGTCACTCTGCTTCGGAGCCTTTGCTTGACCCTCTCACGTCACTTCTGTCCCTCCTGTGATGTCTTCCTTTTTTGGGTTTGGTCACCTCCTCTTCTGGGAGCTCTGCATTTAATGACTCGGATCTTTTTCCAGGTTTTCCTTTTCTGGCCCTTTTGCTTGGGTGTAATCCAACATAACCCTGGAAAAGCCTCGTAACTTGGTCTGCTCCTTCAGTACCAAGAGCTGCCGTGGGTAGCACGTGCTGCTTGTGATTAACTCTTTGAAATCACATAGCAAAGAGTGTGATGGTGAACCCTGAGCAGCTACAGAGACTGTTCAGCAGCAGGATTCAAAAGCTGTCACTGTCTGTGATGTGCCTGGCGTGGTGAGGTCTAGGTTAAGTATGGGCAAAATGATCCCAGGACAGAGATACGGAACTGAAAAGGCTGTTAAATAAGACAAAAACAGTGCTTTGTTTTTTTCCCTGAATAGCCTTTGTTCAAATGAAATTGCTTTTGAGGAGAAAGGATGACTCCGAGATGACTCTGGATTGGGATTTGCTCGGTTCTCATCTCATCTTACTTCCTCTGTCTTGTTTACCACATAGAGATGAAAACGTTTCCTTTCTCTCCCTTCGTGCCTGCCTTGGCGGTTTGGATGTTGAGGTGGTCTGCCTGCCCACGCCGAAGCACCCAGCATAGTACAAATTCAGTCTCAGCTGAGGCCTCCGAGTGGGACTATGTAAAATAAATAAGATATATTAATACAATTAGACCAGATATGGTGTTCCCTGAAGGAATCTTGTGGATGTTTTGGAGAGAGAGCTATAGAAATGAGGCCATTGCTGCCGCATTGGTTCTCATTCTGTGTCCTGTTTTGAGGCTCCCCACACCCAAACTCCTCCTCCTATCCTAAACTCTTCTCTCCCTGGATTTTGCAGGACGCCTACTCTGAAATCGCCTACCTTTTTGCCGAGTTTTTCCGAGACCTTGACATCGTCCCATCTGACATCATTGCAGGCCTGGTTCTTCTGCGCCAACGGCAGCGGGCAAAGCGCAGTGCTGTGCTGGATGAGGTGGGTGGAGGGGGCCCGTCGCTGCGCACGGAGGCAGCGGGCATCTCGCTCGGCCTCTGACTTACCTGCCGCTCTCGTGACTCACAGCGTGAGAACTGCATGACTCTGCCCACCTTTTTTTCTCTTGTATGATGGGCTATTGCCGGTCACTGAGCTGCAAAATAAAATCACTTAACTTCTTTAGCAGCTTTTTCCCCGAGACTCCCAAGGGGCCCAACTGACACTGAGTCAAGCTTGCGAAACCTGTCATCTTTTCCAGGCAGGTGATACATACAGATTTAGCTCTTGACCCCAAATGAGCAACTGCCTAGAAGGAGGTGGTAGGTACTTGAAAGTGAATGGGAAGATTACTCCTCCCCTACCGTGATGTGGAGAAGACTCCAGCATCTGGGTAAAACTGCAGGAGGAACTGTGGGGAAAAACTCCTAAATTCCCAAGCCATTGCTGGCACCGAGATTTGCGGATTGTTAACCCTGTAGAAAATGGTTTTGTTTTGGTTTTTCCCCGCAGAGGTGGGGTTCAGACAGCAGTGCTCAGATCAGGCAGAAATAAGAACTGCAGAATTGGAACCAGTTGAAGAGACTGGTTGGGATAGTTGAAAGAGTCTTGTCCCAGGTTACATTGCGCGTTCTGTTTCTCGGGCGTAGATTTTGTCTTGATGTCACAGAGAAGAATTTTTATGTGTGTTTGTGACTTACAGGCAAACAATGACATTTTAGCTTTTCTGTCTGGGATGCCGGTGACCAGGAACACAAAGTATCTGGATCTGAAGAATGCGGTAAGTTGCTGGACCCTGACCTTGCAAACTCACCATGTTTCCCCATGTAGCCTGTTTTCTTTTTCTCAGTGGCTTCTCTTACTCCTTCCTGCCCCTCTCTGCAATAATCATAGAAATTAAAGATCAGTACAACAGAGTATAATAACGCCACTTGCTCTCCCGGGGCTTTTTGACTTCAGGTTACTTTTAAAGCACTCTCTGTCTCTGTCCTCCACTCTGCGGGAAGTGGTCCTATTTCCACTCAGACAGGGGAAGGCAACGTGAGCTTTCTCCAAAGCCAGAGGTGGGAGCTGAGCGCTGCACCCAGGAGTGTCGTGCCGAGCTCCGTATGGAAGTACCACCAGCAGAGCTCGTGGAGCCCAGCGGGGCTCCATCTTGATAAGGACAGGGAGCTGCTGGGAGTGAGATGGAGCCTTCCTTCCTGGGGCTGATTGTCAGCAGTTCTCAGGATGGAAATGGCTGCAGCCTGTTCTGTTCTGTGTGAATTAAGCTTGGCTTTTCTTCTGGCATGCTGCTATTGCAGCCCTTCGTTGGGCAGAGTGTATTCACTCCCCTTGATTAGATGATACTGCTGCAAGGGAGGCAAGACTGACCCAATCCCGGCATCTCTGATCAAGTGATTCTGTGATTAACCTGCTTGCGGCTGTGCTGTAGTGCATTGTGTTTCATGCTGACGTCCTGCTCGTGTTCAGCCTGGCTCTCCTCCTGAAGAGGCGTGTGGGGAGAGATGTCAGCAGAGCTTATAGAAGACAGCACTGAGGCGTGTGGCCCCAGACTGGCTTTATGGTCCTCTCTGGTCATCATCCTTATGGCCTGTGACTACGTGAAAGCAGCATATTTAGAGAGCTCATCTTCATGGGACTTAAACTAGTTTATCTCCTCAGCTAGGGTAGGGTGGGCAAAACCCACAGGGGATGACCTTCCTTTGCAGCAGGGTGTTGGATACACAGAGGAGAATTTCTCTAGAACTAACCTCTAATTTTGTTAAACAGCTAGGGGGCCCCTCCGCTCAGGAAAATAGGCATGGCTGTACTGAGCTGTGCTCAGGAGCGGGACGATCTTGCCTGGCAAAACCAGCTTGCTCTCCTGCAGTCACCTGGAAATGCTGACAGTGCTGTTCTGGTGGTGCTGAGAGAGAAGGCTGATGCTCAGAAAGAAGGGTGCACATGTCTGACTATGATGGGGAAAGGGAAACGCTAGGAAAACTCACTGTCTAAGAGAGAATAAGGCCTTTAGCGAGTCTGTTGTCTCTTTCAGCAAGAGATGCAGCGGTACAAAGAGGTGTGTTACTACATGCTGTTTGCCCTGGCTGCCTATGGCTGGCCCATATACCTGATGAGGAAGCCCACATGTGGACTCTGTCGCCTGGCCAGATCCTGCTCGTGAGTGGCCATCCTGCCTGTCACTCTGCCTTCTCTTCATCCCTTTTCCCTTCTGTTTCTCCCAGATTTAGAATCCTCCTTTCCTTCATCTGTTTGCTCTCTTCATCGCCCCTCTTTTTGTTCTTCCTTCTTTTCTCTTCTGCTTTTTTTCCTCTTTTCCCTTCTCATGCTTTTTCTTTCCATTTCTCAGTAACTCTGCCTTCATACTCCGATGTCTTTCTCCTCAGGCTTTTCCTTACAGTTGCTTTTATGCTTATCTTGTTAAATAAACCAGGCTGTCCTATGCTCTGTCCTCTCTGGTGCACTGAGGATCATGCCAGTCCTGTGCGGTTCGAGCAGCCAGCAGAACGACCTCATCTGGCGCAAGACCGCTTTCACACTGAGTCAAAATAGCTGTCGTGGAGCTCAGAAATGAGATTTATCGGCAAGCCCAGATACGCAGGGAGCTGGCATTTGGGTCTTTATTAAAGCATTGGCAAGACTTGGCCAGAGTTTGTGCTGTGTTCTCTCTGACTAATTGTTTTTCTGCCATGCTGTATAACGCTCACCTCATGGTAGCAAGGCTGTAGTTCACTTCAGAATTGCGTTGGTTTAAATGTTTGCTTTCAGCTGCTATAATGCTGTCATCAGGTTCTCTTTGGGGTTGAGCTTCCTGCACTTACACAGGCAACTTCTGAACTCGTCAGGAGGAATATACTTCCTTTTGAGTACTTTTCCTTGTGAAGTGTCTCGTAACGGGAAGAAAGGGAAAAAAAAAACCCTGTGCTTCTGTTTTTTTTCAGGAATGACTCTAGACCTGTTTTCTTTTTTTTTTTGTTATAAATAGATCTAGATCTCCTTAAATGCTAGCTGCTTTGTGTGTTGAAGCAATGTAGGACTGTGCTCTGAAGCATAGTATCCTTTTGAGGAGAGGTGCCAGCCCCGCCGTGCACTGATTCCTTGGGGACTGGTTGCACTGTAGCTCTCTCTGGTGCTCAGAAGGAAAACTACATCTGATCCCAGTGCCCCTTTTTGACGCTGAAACAGGAGTTGTGCGCTGTTTTGTGCAAGAGCTCCTACCCGTGAAGGGCATTGCTGCTGTTGAGATGAGGCTGGTGTGGCGTGCAGGGTCTGTCTTCCCCTTATCTCTTAGGCATTCTACTCTAAAGCCAGTCTCTTCCACATTCCGTTTTTCCTCAAAGCCGTGCTTTCCTTCCGCAGATGTTGCTGTCTCTGTCCCTCACGTCCCCGCTACGCACCCAGCGTCACCATTGAAGAGGATAATTGCTGCGGCTGCAATGCCATAGCCATCCGGCGCCACTTCTTGGATGAGAACATGACCTCAGTGGACATTGTTTACACATCTTGCCACGATGCAGTAAGGAGAATCTGCAACCCCCTTCCTGTTTGGGGCCTGCTGCTGAGGCCCTTCCTAATGGGATTTACGTGCTTCCAGGTGTCATGGTACAAAGAGGGGGGAAACTTAAGCATTTTTCTGACCCTAGAGCTTCCCGTCCTATCTCTCCATCAAGAAATTCTGCCACTTGGGCAGAAATATTTCCTACTGCCAAAAATCAGATCATTCAGAGGAGTGCTTACCCATAAGGCGTAACCTCTCAGGCTGCTCTGCCTCCTTGTCCCCGAGCAGGAGAATAATCAGGAATGTTTCACCTGATTGATACAGCAGTGGGTCTTTTCCAGGTTTATGAAACACCTTTCTATGTGGCCGTGGACCACGATAAGAAGAAGGTGGTCATTAGTATCCGAGGAACTCTGTCTCCAAAAGTAAGTGCACCCTGCAGTGGCCTCACATACCCAGGGCCACCCTGGCAGGCTTTGAGGGGAGTCTGAGACCCTCCTGAGTCGCCGCGTGGTGTTTGACTTAGCCTGAAGCACGGTGACTGCTTTCCTTCCAGGACGCCCTGACTGACCTAACCGGGGATGCAGAGCGCCTTCCCGTTGAGGGTCACCACGGAACGTGGCTGGGACACAAGGTGCGTAAAAGACAAGAGAACAAACCCAAGCGAAACAAAACCCCCACTTGTTTCTCTAATGTTTTGACTTTTTAATTACAGGCCAAAAAAAAAAGTGGTCTGAATTGCTTGAGGTGCTTTTAGGAAGGGTGTTACGTAATTGCAGTGAAATGGCTTTGAGGTGTTAAAATCCTTAGTTATAACAGTTGAAATGACTACGTCTCTCATTAAAATCCCATACAATTAGGAAGAACCAAACTGTAAAAGACATCTGCGGAGACCTAGAGCAAAATGCTTGGAGTCATTCAAATTACTTTTTCCCCCACTGACCTTTTCAGAATTTGCTATCCAACCCCGAGAACGTGTTTAAAATTCTGGTGCGACGGGGATAGGCCTTGAACCTCCTAAAAGGACACTGGCAGGACTCGCGTCTCGGTAATTAGGCTGATCCTGCGTGTCTGTGTCAGTGATCAGGACTGGGCTGACTAAATCAATTTACTATAGTGCCGACCTTTGCCCCAGTCCAGCAAAGTAATGACACACATGCCGAGTTTTAAGATTATCAGGAATTTGGCAGCCTCTCAAGACGCGGCACCAGGCTGGGAAAGAAAAATACAACCTGGAGGTTGTGCGTGTTGAAGGGAACGTAGCGGCTGCTGGAAGTGGGGCTGCTCAGGGCGACAAGATGTTGCCGATCATCTGGACAGGGTCCCTTCAGGGCGGGACATCACGCTCGTAACTCCTTGGGAGCCACGAGGTGGGAGCTACTGCTTCGTTCGTGACGTCCTGCCTGGGCGCCAAACCTCTTCTCTGTGCTTTGATGCCCTGCTTTAGGAAGCAGAGCGTTGGTAGCTGATAGAAAATGCGTACTCAGATACTCGGCTGGATGTGGGTCTGTTAGAGAAGCAGTTACCTAAGAAAGTGGTGCTTGGACACGCTCTGGTCGCCGGGTCTCCCAGGGTGGGTCTCTTTGACAGCAACGCTGTGTAGCTGCTATTTGGCTAAGGGGTATTTCCTTTCTTTCCACCATAATGAGAAAACGAATCAACCTGGCAATTACACAGGACATATGGGTATGGAAACATAGATAAATGAGGCAGTATTTTGTCACATAAGTGATATTTGGCTCTGCGAATCTTTACAATTTGTTTAACGCTTCTGAAGCGCTACGTCTGCTGTCAGTGATGATGTCACTTGCTTTTGTACTAATTCATTTAGCTCAGAATGACTTTGCACAATCAGGGTGATCAACGGCTCACGCAAAGGAAGGTAAAAGCAAACCGAAGGAAAGCAAGGGGGATTTGTTCTACTTTTACCGTGCAGAAAAGCTCGTAATAGATCCTTGCAGAAGTTGGCTTTTTCTTTTGATCTTTATGTGAAAATATTCATATGCCAGTGACTTGTATGAAACGTTATCAGATCGTTCCCTTTGTTCTCTATTGAGTTCTTATTTGGCCTTTGCGTTACTTCGTTTTTGATTGTTACTAGTACAGAAATATAGCTTTATCTTAAATTATTATCAATATTAATCTTCAGACAATAACGTACTGTTGATTCCTGAGGGAAACTGATCGAGATAATAGAATTCTAAAATGTTGGTCTTAATGCATTTTTAATGTCCAGAGGTCAACTTTAGCACCAAAATAAATGCAGTGCCTCGCTAAACACTTACATTTAATTTGGAGAAAAGTACTTGGCCATTCGGGAGCTTCCTGTAAGTTGTTTGATTTCTGTTATTTCTCTTGCTGCGTCTGTCCCGCACACCCAGCAGGCTGGCACGGCCCGTTATCTCCACCTGCGGAGCCCGCCTGTCACTCTGCTTCACGCGGTGTCGAACAGGCATCCTACAAATTAAAACTCTTGATGTTTACATGAGCCTTCTTATCACTCCACCGGTACCACAGCTGAAAGTGTTTGATTGCTTGGGTTGCTGCGAATGCTGCAGTTAAAATATATATTAGGTCTCTGAGCTATTTTTGGGTCAAAGAACCATAGCTGTAGCTAAGGTTTAGGGGTTAGCATGCACAAAGAGAGGAAAAAAAAGGGGGACCATCACAATTCGGAGGGGAAATTAATCACAAAAAAGAAATCTAGCTTCACTATTTGTGAAATAGTAGCCACTGATTTTATAACAAAGGTAATTTAAAAATAATCATAAATCAAGGGCATGAATCCATACTAATTCTGTTGACCCTGTGCAGAACAGAACTGCTAATGTGGTGATGGTTTTGGAGGCTTATTTCATTTCACGGTGTTGAGCCAGCTGGGGTGACGAGGAGTAGACACTGGAAGGAGGCCCCTAAAGCTCAGCCGTGCTAACAGCTCTCACTGGTCTGATACGACAGTAACAGCAATGACTTTCAAGCTCTTGCCTCTACCAACTAGACCCCGGTGGCGGGTTTTCACACACATGGCTCAGATATCACAGGGCAGTTTTGTGCCTTCAAACTGCAAAGCAATACAGACTCTTTCCCTTTCACTTCCCCTCATCTCCAGCCTGTTTGGTTATTTACATGGGAGATCTGAAAATTAAGCCCAGATAGTTTTATTCCTTTGAAACTTAGGAAACAGTGTCCACTTTAACGGAAAGTCTAAATGTGTCTTTGCAGTGATAAAAGTCTCATTCCGTAATATTAAAATCACTGTCTGTAGTAGAATATTCTGTAATTATCAAAAATATAGTTATAAGGCTGACTAACAGCCCATTAGTACTATCGCCGCGGATTTAGGTCATGCTTTTCAAAAAGAGAATCCTAAATTCATCTTAGAAATTTATATAAGTAGTCTGCCATTCGCTTCTCATTAGAGCTGGGAGCGGAGATGCCGCTGTATGCAGCGGAAGCTGGCTAGCTGCTGCGAGATCTGAAGACAGGCATGAAATATCATGGCATCTGCTTTTTGATAATGATGGTAGCATTACAGATGTCCCATTTACCGGCTCAGCAGCATCACCTGTGTTCTGCTCGCTCTCTTCAGTGCTCACATCGGTTTCGATGGCGGGTTTGATATTGGGGACTTTGAAAATGCTGCATTTCTGTGCTTTTTTTTGAGAAAGCCATGAATCCATGAATCGCGTCTCTGAGATGAAACAGCGCTCAGTAATGTTCGCTTTGTACTTGAACTGTTTTCAGGCAGGGGTGTAATGGAAAATAGCAGAGATGATGGTCTTCCCTGGTTTTTGGCCAGCCCAGCCAGTGTGAATTATTTGAGGTCTGTAATCACCAAATTGCAAGTAGCTTCTTTCTGTTTACCGACGTTCACTCTGTATTACAGCACTGTCTGTCAGCCTTTGTAGTCCAGGCTTGCTTATCGCTGAATTAAACTGTGGTCAAGGCATAACCAAGCATTTGTGCGACAGACCAAATTCTAGCGGCTTGTTTATAATGGATCAACTGCATTTGTAATTAATAGACAGAGGGAGAAACCCTCCTCAGATGCAGCCATCAGCAGAGAGGATAAATGTTTAGAACCAGACTTGTTTCCCATCTTTCAGCAGTTCTTAGCTTCTAGTGCGTAAAAACCTTTAATAATTTGTGATGAATGTCCTTTGGCAGCTGAATCCCCTTAATAGTTGCTGCCTTCTCCAGTCGTCAATAAGTCTTCCTACGCAGATAGCGCTGCCGCTTTTTCCCTCCAGTGGTGTCTTGACGTTTGTATTATTTTCCCTGTGAACTTGTTAGGCCAGTTTCATGCTTTTATTCACAGATTTAAACGGAAGAGCGCAGCGCTGCAGTTAAGGCAGTGACGTGCAGAAAAATCAAAGTCTGTTTCTCCGTTCGACTGCAGGACCCAGTGTCTGCTGAGCTACCGGATACACAACCTTGCGTTTAAGAAGCGGATTGTTTTGCGTTGGCTGGGTTTTTTTTTCCCTACACTCTGCACCGTGAGCCCAGGAATAGGGCCTCTGAGTATGATCTTAATTTCAGAACTGTCACTACTTCTAAACAGTTTGTGGCTCCTGGTAATCCGAGAGCCAAGTCGTGTGCCTAATGAAGCCTATTCTGAAATGTGGAGTCACTGTTCCTCCTGAAGCCCGCCACACGCTGCGTGGCCCTCTAGAGCTTACCCAGCGTTTGGGGCAGAATGGTGTCTGCTGGATGTTTAGATCGGGGCTGATGCGCAACCGTTCACGTCCTGTTCTGTCTTCGTGTTTCCCTCAGGGAATGGTGCTGTCTGCTGAGTACATCAAGAAGAAATTAGAGCAAGAAATGGTGCTTTCTCAAGCTTTCGGACGAGACTTAGTGAGTACTAATTTTCTTTTACCCTTGCAGGCTATACAGAAGACAAGATTTCCCCAAAACACTGGTTTTAGGGCAACCTCTAAGTCCCTGAATCTGTTGTACTAATTTTTCAACTCTTCCTTCAATTCCTGCCCCTCTGGATTGCCAGACAGGCAACTAGTTACTCACTCCCCCAAGGTTTGTTTTCTTTTTTATTTTGAAACCACCAATACTGCAGAGCTCTTGATTATTTTTTTTTCCTCAGGCAAAGCTGAGGCAGGCAGTCCCCAGTCCCATTTGGTGGCAAGGCAGGATAGAGAACATTAAAAACAAATCAACAGGAACTAAAATCCCATCTCGACGGAGATTCGCTGTGGAGGCAGCGATGGGATGCCGTGCTGACGGCCTGTGTGTGCACATTTCTTGTGACAGAGAGCCATCAGAGAACCCAAGAGAGACGTTACCAAGCAGCTTACCTTAGTTTGTATGTCAGTAATAGCACAGTAGGTCCCCGCTGGGGAGGGAACTTCTGAGCTGCCTGATTCCCTGCTGTCAGACAGCTGTCCTTTTCTCATGCCCAAAGAGTGCCTTGGCCTGAGCAGTGCCCGTGGGGAAATTAGCAATAGCTCAAGGGAGAAAGAAAAGAGGGATAAAAGCCTCGATGATCCCCTGAAGCTTGAGTCAACGTACCAGTCAACACTGTAGTGTCTGCCTTGTGATGCTTGGTAGGTGTAGGGAGATACACAGAGGCATCTGACTTCTTTATACGGTGCTTCATAGAATCATTAAGGTTGGAAAAGACCTCTAGGATCGTCAAGCCCAGCTGCCAGCCCAGCACTACCATGTCTCCAAAATCATGCCCTGAAGTGCCACGTCTACATGTCTCTTAAATACACCCAGGGATGGCGAGTCCACCACCTCTCTGGGCAGCCTGTTCTTTATACAGTGCCTCATTCCTCTTTGCCCAGAATGTGAAAATTGGTCTTGTTAAGTGAGCTGTTACTCACGAGGAACTTTTCCTGATGTCCTAGAGAGCTCGATTGCTACCTGACTGGTAGGGATACAGTGGCGTATGAAGCTCTGTGCTTTGGTTGTCTCCTGTGCATGAAAATAAGTATCATATTCTGTTCTGTTTGAAGCTGGCTTTCTGTATGGCGGGTCCAACTTCTAATTGATGAAAAATAGTGTAATTAGCTGGACCTGGCCCACAAGGGGCTTGATTAATCTGAGGTGGAGCAACTGGCTTGTGTGTAGAAAATTAAGTACTCTCTGAAACTGAACTCTGCAGAATATCTGACGAAGCGCTATGGCCAGAACATCAGTGCCACGCCAGGCCCTACCAGAGGTTCAGCTGGCCCAGTACACTGTTTCTGACAGTTGCCAGCAACAGATATTCAGAGAAAAAGTATAAAAGTGAGGTGTATAAAGTTTTAAATCTCCCCCCGCAACCACCTCACTGACTGTAGCAGGCACAATGGTGCCTTGGAGGTGGTCTTGAGAAGGAAAATGACACAAACATAGATCTTTCATTCTTGTGGCCTGGTCTCATTAGAGAATAGTTTTGTCTGAATTACTTGAGCAGTCGCCAGCTTTGGAGAAGACCTAGACTCAGAAGACTACTATTCAAACTGCTAGTTAGGATCTCTGTTTTTCAGCCTGCACAATTGTGAAATTAATGAAAGCAAGTAATTTCCAGAACTGAGGAGACCTGAGATGTGTGAGCCTGGACTTGGATATTATCAGAAGGCTGTCAGATTTGAGGAGGAGCAAAAGGCTCATATCAAATCTGAAATAACTCAAACAGCTTGTGCACATTTCCTTTTCCTTCCTACCTTTTTTCTTTTAGGGAAGAGCCAGTAGGTCACACACTGACTGGGGATGTAGGAGAGAATACCAGAAGAGAAATGCATTCTAGCATCCCTTCAGAACAAGCAGTGTTGCTGGGCAGGAGTGTGCTGGGTCTGCCACTGTGACTTAAACAGCGTAAATCAGAGCTCTGCTTCCATTTCAAAGTCTGACATACCCTCACTAGTTCTCATTGCTCAAGGAGCTGGTTAACTGGAGTCCAGAGTGCTCATGTGTGGGAAACACTCACAGCTGTGGAATGAGACAGATTCTGGGGGCTGTGGACTTACCTTGCGGCCTGACCTCAATTTCTTGTTTTGTTTTGGAATTTTTTTGTTTTGTTTGCAGGGGAGAGGAACAAAACACTATGGCCTGATCGTGGTTGGTCATTCCCTAGGGGCTGGCACGGCTGCCATCCTGTCCTTCCTCTTGCGTCCGCAGTACCCATCAGTGAAGTGCTTTGCCTATTCTCCCCCAGGTGGGCTGCTGAGGTAGGTGTTGGGGTAGGAGGACTGGTGAGAGGAAGGGGGGGGTGTGGTAGCTGGATCAGGTCCCGTTTGCGATGCTCTGAGGAGCAGTGAAAGACAAGTCCCTGCCCCGGAGAAGCATGCAATAAAATGGAGAGGCAGTCTATAGGAGCTGAGGGTTGTTGGCAGCCTTTGCTCTGTGCTATAGTTTGGAGTTCAGGTTGCGATGGCAGGTGGCCACTCTCCCAAATATCCTGGTGTATGGCTTAGTTGTCCGTAGCTATAGCTCTGATTTCACCTTGGCTAGTGGAAAAGGCAAGCTGAGTGGACAGGGTGCCATTTCCTTGTTCTCTGCGCGGTGCCAGCGTGTCGTCTCCCCATCTGCTGTGAATAGATGTGCAGTGAGGGAGGTATTTGGCCGAATGTGGATGTCTGCATCAGTTGATCTAGTTGTTTGGACTCCTTTTGCAGCTGAAAAGAAATTGGCCCTTCTGGGGTGTGATTTCTGTCATTCTAAAGTGGGTCCCTAAAATAGGTCAGAGGGATTGTGCTTCTTGGGTGCCTGTTTCTCTCCGTCGGCTATAGGGGGAATCTAGGGTAGCTGCCTCAGATGTTTGAAGAGAGGTACCATGAATTCTTCCCACTGTAAATTGGAACAGACCTGGTGGTCATGTTATTTACATGGCAGCCAAACAGAAACATCCTACTCTATCGCTGTGACATGAGATAAGGTCTTTCTAGTTGTGACACATGTCATGGGGGCTCCTGAAAGCAGCTATGGATTATCAGAAGCTTCTTGTGATAGTTACTGCATCATGCTCCAGGAGCAGCCGAGGGTTTTAAACCATCCTGCTAATGAATCTGGGTACCAGCATGTCTTGTTATGATAGTAATCCCTGGTCTTCTGCAGCTCTAGGGGAGTTGCTCTGTGGAATGTTTCATGAGAGTTTTATAGCTTTCTGCTCAGAGCTTCCACTCCTGGGATCCCTTGATAGCTCAGGCCAAGCTGTGCTGTGTTAGCTCAACTGTTTCAGAGTTCAAGGAGGTGCCTCTGATGGCCACGCTTTTGTTGCACTGTGGGTCATGCCCAGGATCATCTCTGGGTCAATGATGCAGCCTCTGCCTGGGGTAACTGGTGTGGAAGAAGGTCTTTAGGAAAGTAGTGGATTGAAGAACCAGCTCATAGAGTTGGAGCCTTAATTCCCTCTTACCTTGGTACTCGGGTTGCTGCAGAAAGTGGCCATCTTAGTTCTACAGTGTCTTTGTAAAGTGGTCTCAGGAGCACAGAATATCTTCTTCCTTTCTGCTCTCCTGGCCATTCCAAAGCTATTGGAAAGCGACCACGAGGCATTGAGTTAGAGTGCTTCCTTTCCCAAGTATATTCAGAGCGGTATGCAGAGTAATGGTGCTTGGGGCGTGGGGTGTGAATATCAGGCTTTTCTTTATCAGGGTGCAAGTCTCAAAAGCCTTGAGTAGCTTGGGTGGTGGTTTTTATGACCCTGGTACACTGGTAACGTCTCTGACACCAGTGGCAAACTGGGAGTGAAGTGCAGTTTTCTGCTAGTTAAACACTGTTTGCTGCTTCTTGGTCCTGTTTCTCTTCCAGTGAGGATGCCATGGAGTATTCAAAAGAGTTTGTGACTGCTGTCGTGCTTGGCAAAGATCTAGTGCCCAGGCAAGTTGAGAAGTGTCTGAATTTCTTGATGAGTATGTGCTGTTCTATACCAAAGTCACCTGTTTCCTGTCAGACACACCTAAATCACGTCTGTCTCCAGTTTCCTCATTTACCTGTCCTTGTATGCTTCTTACTTGCCTTCCTAGTCACCTGTATTGCTGCACCTTTCATCTGGATGCCTATATTAGTGTTTCACGCGCCTTTTTACAGGCATATCCCTCCCTGTCTCTCGGCTGCCTGTATGAAAGAAAAGGGTGACTGTCCTGTCTCTGTAATTATCCTTGTTGTGGTATCCGACATGTCGATGCTATCTTCCTGGTTGCCTGGGTTATCTCGGACCTCTTTACACTCTGCCCTGAACTAGACGTGCTGTCATCTCATTTTGTACTGTTTGCCCCTGAATTCCTATTCCATATCATCTCACATTGCCGAACCAGCTCCCTCATTTCTTGTGTCTTGGCATTTCTCACCTCATCCTCTCCCGGGACATGTTCTGCTCAACAGGGCACTGGACTAGGAGCCAGGCAACCTGGGTTTTCCTTTTGCTTCTGCCCTGTTGCGTGACCTCAGATAAACGGTAACGTTTCTATCTGTGCAATATAAGGCACGTAGAATTCAGTGGGGGGCAAGTACTAAATGGTACCGAGTGTGCCTTAATGGTAACCTGTGTGACAAAATGTTGTCCATCCTGCAGTCCGCTCAGTGGCGTCATGCAGCTCCGTGCCCACCTTCCTAATTTATCTGCTCTGTGTCATACTTGTGTCTTGCTCACCTGTCTCTGTGTTTGCATCATCTCCCTCCTTCACTGACGGTTTCATTGGTTCACTGACCTCTCTCATGTATGCGTGCGCTGCTCTGATTCTGTTCCGTTTCATACTTGTTTATCATCACGATGGTTTCCTGTGGCCTCTTAACCCAGGTTACTGGTCCTGGGTGATGCCACAACCCACCTCTGAAATGATGTGCAGTATGGCATTGTTGCATTCTTGTAGTATCTCTTGTAGCGTGGTTTCTTGTTCCTCCGTGCTCTGTGTCCCTACGTCCTGTCACCCGCCGGCCGTTCCCTGCCCAGCTGTTGTAAACACGTCTTCCTCTTTCCCAGAATCGGTCTCTCGCAGCTGGAGGGGTTTCGCCGGCAGCTTCTGGATGTTCTTCAAAGAAGTAACAAACCGAAGGTAAGAGTAAAGACTAACAGACACCTGAAGGTGAGTCTCTGAGCAGTGACGGTGAACTTCTAACATCACACAACAATCCTGCAGACTTCTCCTGCCCTCCAGCTCTCCTCAGGGCCACTGTGACTATTATTTAGGTAACCAGAGGAGATTTAGGCAACCAGCGGAGTGATGGCGAGAGCAGGACAGCAGCTAGAGAGGTCAGGGCGAAGGGCCACGCTCCGTTTGCAGGCTGTGTGATGACTCTGGCTCACGTGCTGTAAGTTCACCAGCACAGGCCTAAAATAACTGAGCAGGAAATTTTCCTCATCTGAGCCCGTTTTGCAGTCTGTGTTCCAACTGTAGCTTGTCTTGGCCAGTAACAGGCTAGGAAGTACAGCAGTTGTCTGCTTGCAGACACTGCTGCGTGCTGTCTGGGTGGTGCTGTTCGAGGATAAGCGGTCTGTTAATGTTTTGGAGATAGGAAACGTGGAACGTTTTTTCTCCCCGGGCTTCTTTACCGTTACACTGAGATGGAAAAAACATAGGATGTTAAGATTTTTAGGGGTAAAATGTTATAGAATTGGTCTGCGGAGGGAGAAAACTGAGTTCACGTTTATCTTTCTTGTTAACATTCTATGTTTTTTGCGGTTTGTCTTATGGGGTTTTTTGGTGAATTTGGGGGGTTTTTATGATTTCTTTCAGTGGGTAAAGAAAGGTGTAAACAGGATTTTTGTCTATTTATGTTGAATAGTCTTTTGTTTATTTTTGTACATTAAAAACTCAGATTCCAACTACCTTGTTTATCCTGAAAGATGCTGAGTTACCAGCTGGTGGACAAGCGGTGCTTGCTCTAGGCCCTTAAAAAACCTCCCGCAAAAAAAGGATCAGGTGTTGCCGCTTCTGAGGTTAAAACTGGGAAAAGAAGAAACAGCTTCTCTCGGCAGGGTTATCTCTAGCTCTAGGGCTCTTATTTAAGCAATCAGGGCACAAGGCCCATTTTTTCTCTTTTCTGGTATTAGGTGTTGAGTTTCAACCTACCAATAGTGCCTTGTGAGATGACTCTGCTTTTCTCTGAGGTTTTTCTCTTCTCCGTAATCTCCCTCCTTTCTCTCGCGTTGGACAGTGGCGAATCATTGTGGGCGCTACGAAGTGCATCCCCAAGTCAGAGCTCCCTGAAGAGACGGAAGAAAATTCCGTAACGAGTAACCGCCTCTGGACCCATCCCAGCGATCTGACCATCGCCCTGTCCGCGAGCACGCCGCTTTACCCACCTGGCCGCATCATCCACGTGGTGCACAACCACCCTGCAGAGCAGTGCTGGTGAGTATGTGCAGACCTCCAGAGCCAGCCCGTGGGTGGGGGTGGAAATCTTCTTTTGGAGAAGACTCCCCAAGGCAGGAACCCAGCTATGAAAGAGGTGATTTTTGTTCCCCCGCCGTCTTACGGCGACAGTGATTGTGCCTGTGCTGTCAGAATGAGAAGATGGTCGTGTCACTGTTGGCTAGTGCAGAGTGTTGGAGCGACGGCAGTAGCATGTGTACTTTAATATCTTCTCCCTCTGTTTTTCCTCCTGTTGCTCTTTCTGTCTCCGCAACCTGCTGTTTCTTCCTTTTTGCATGCCAAAATATTGGCCTGCTCTTTCATCCCCTGCTCCCTCTTCTCCCCTCTGTTTGGATCCCAACTCCTCTCCCAGTTGCTGCGAGCAAGAGGATCCCACTTACTTCGCTATCTGGGGTGACAATAAGGCGTTCAATGAGGTCATCATCTCACCGGCGATGTTGCACGAACACCTCCCGTATGTGGTCATGGAAGGGCTCAACAAGGTAATGCAGAGAATTCGGATCAAGGGGCAGTTAGGTGCCCTGGTAAAGCAAGTGCCTTGTCGCGGGCCTTTACGTACGCAGGGCAGGAAGTCCTTGCCCAGGAGTGCCGGCTGTTTGAATACACAAGACCGTTTCCTTTGGAGGGGAGGAGGAAAGAAGGTTGTGCTCTGCACCAGTCATGCGCAGGCTGTTAGAGTTGGATGTAATGAGGTCTGGAAATAGAATGCCGATCTCCTTCCCAACACCCAGCGTCCCAGACAAGGTCCTCTTTCAGAATTTAATGTCGTAATAACGTGGGGGTGGGTGCTGTTTGGTTCCTTCTCTCCGAAGCAGCTCATCACAGACTGCAGTTCAGGTGAAACCCAAGCTGCAGCCGAAGTCCTCCACGCTGCGGCTGCAGCCCCTCTGTTAGCCTTGAGGGGTGATTGAGCTTATGTGTAATGGTTGTAGAACAGGTCTCTGCCTCTAAGCCGCAGTTCCTACCCCTGCGGTTCTACCATAGAGATTTAGCCAAGGCTCCTCTGCCCTGCTGCTCTGATGGCCGCTCCTGCCAGCGTCCTGCCAGTCACCCCCCCGGCCCTGGCTGCCCAGCAGGGCATTCTGACAGCGTAGAGTGTATCAGAATTCATTGATATAATCCTTTATCTCAAGACCTTGCCCTGTGCTTGCAGAAGACATTGGTAAGAAACAGAGGCAAATCCAGCAGTTTGTTGTCTTGAGCTGAGAACAGCAAAGCTGCCATCCCCGGTAAAACACTGCTGTTCCTCTGCTTGCCTTGAATAGGTCTTAGAGAATTACAACAAGGGGAAAACAGCTTTACTTTCTGCAGCCAAAGTGATGGTGAGTCCTACAGAAGTGGATCTCACCCCGGAGTTGATCTTCCAGAGTCAGCCCTTACCTAGTGGACCCTCAGCGCAGACGGGAACGGGAGCCGTAACGGTGGACAGAAGGAACAGCAGTACCAAGTAAGGATATATCTTGGATTTCTTTTGAAGGATTGTTGGCATTAGGGGTGGGACTTCTTTCTCTCAGGGAAAGGATAGATCCGAGGGCTGCCTTTGTAGTACATTTACGGAGCCTCAGTGTGTCTTGTCAGGTTGGGGGAAAAAAGTCCGTTGTGTTGCTCAAGGATCTGTGAATGCAGCGAGGTCAGGAGAACGTAGAAGTTGAGGGTATGGAAGAAACTTCCTTTTCTCCTTATCCAGACAAGCGGGGCTTTCCCTGAAACCCTGAAGGCAAAGCTTGCAGTCTTGCAGCCAGATTTCTGGTTTCCTGCATGATTTATGTGCCCAATGATAGCCTATATGGGGATTCTCAAAAGCTGAGGAGCAGTGAAAGCTTACCAGAAGATAGGCATTTAAAGCTACTTTATGATGTGGCTTGTGGAATATTATAAACAGGACGATCTGGGAACCTGGATAGCGGTGAGAGGAGAGCAGTTGGTGTCCTGTTTCTGAAGGGCAAGAGCAGGAAGCTCAGTCCAGTGGAAGGCAGGAGAGGGGAAAAGGCTCATTCTGAGTGCTGAAGGGCTTGTTTTTTCGAAGGTGGACCATCAGTAGTGTGACAAAGGCCAGAAGGTGGAGGAACATTGAGAAGGCACATAAAGGAGTGGTTTGGAAAGGAGCTCTTTCTTTGGGGTGTATGTAAACAGCTTTCCTCCAGGAGCAAACGGCAGAGAGACTTTGCAGATTTACAGATAACGTTTGGGGCATAGCGGGATCACAGGCTTGCAAAGTAAGTAAATTTAAAAAATGCAGGCAAAGACTTACTTCAGAGTTGGAACGTGTGGCTTCCGTCACAGAATTGCATTATGTAGGAGAAATCTGCAGCCAAAAGAGGGAAGCTGGGAGAAGGAGGATGCTTGTAGCCAGAGGCAGCAACTTGGAGTCGTGAGTGGAAACAGAAGACAGCGTTGTGGGGGGAGAGGATTCTTTCTTTGCAAGAGAAGCACTTCTATGGGGAATTCGGGTAGGGAGACCCAACGAGAAGCAGGGGGGTGGTGGGGAAGAGGCAGGGTGAGATGGTCTGCGCTGAGTGATGGACAGCTGAGTATCCCTGAGATAACATGAGCGAGATTTACATTTAGAAGAAAGATAGGACAGCAAATAATATGAAGATGATAAGGTTCTTGTCACAGAGAGTGTGAACGGTCAGAGGCAGTGAAGGAGAGCTTAGAAACAACCGCAGCTGTGATGAAACAGCAGGAACAGGGATCGGCCCCGTTTGTGAAGGCTACAGTAAGACTGAGAAGATGAACTAGGTCAAGCAGCAGGGCGTAGCCAGAGCAGACCCAAGGAGCTGCTTCCCTTTGAGGTGAGTAGAAGCAGAGGGGGAATTCGGAGACATGAAAGGGAACAGGGGAGAGGGCAGAGAGGCTTAAGGGAGGTGTTAGAGTGGAAACAGATGTAGGTTGGTTGTGTTTAAGTCGAGCTTAGAGCCAGCTTACTGTGTCAAACTCCCTCTTTTGGGGTTCTTGAACCCTGTTCTTAGATCACTATTACCCTATTGAAGTTAGAAAGGGATTAAATATTGGCCTAACTTATAAGCCTTTCCCTATACATCATGTCCTTTTGGCAGGTGCGGCAGTCCTCTCCCAAGCTGAGGCTCTTTTCCCAGATGTTTCCTTAAGTTCTTGTCTTCAGGGCTGTTTCTTTGGCTGCAGCTAATCGCAGGCTTTGTGTGTGCCTGGTGTGGGGAGCTCCTTCCCCGTGTCTCTGACATGGTGTCTTTTCTGGAGGAGCCTGCATGATCCTTTAAAGTCTTAGTGTCATTGGAGTCTTCCTAAAGCTCTTTACTTGTCTTAAGTCGTGTAAGTTGATTTTTTACCTATTTTAAAGTCTGCTACCTGAGATGGTAGCTGCATTGGTCATGGGCAATACTCTAATAGCCTCCTGGCATTTGTGGTAGTAAGGTGGGGCTTGCCAGCATGGAAAAGGAGGGGAAGGCATGACCCTGGAGTGGTTCAGAGTGCAAGAAGAAAGAAAAAGTAGTAGGTTAACCATAGGCTAGTCCATCAACCTCTCTTGCCTGAATCGTCTCTAATACAGAGGTGTTGGGTGAGAGAGGGGCTTGTCTGTGTGTGCAGAGGCTGCGCCATGGTTTTGGGCGCTTCGGTTAGAAGTGCTGCAAGTTTCACTGGGAGCAGAACCATGGGCCTGAGTGAAAATGGGGCTTGAGAGGGAAAGACATTTAGCCAGGAGAAAGGGGAGAAGGGCAAGAACCTGAGTTTGCAGAGGGAAGAAACTGTTCCTAGTATTTCCAGCTGGGAGGACGGAGAGATAAGAGTTTTCTTGCACTTGTGGATGGCTCTGGTTAGAGCAACGACACGTGAGCTCAGTGTGTGTGAGGAACTCTGTGCCCAACTCTTGGTTCCTCTGGCTGTTCCGGCAGCTTGCGGTTCTGTGGAGCGATGCAGCCTCACACATTGTCTGTTTCTCATTGCAGGAGCAAGTCTCATTCTGAAATTAGCTTGGAGGGGTTTTATGAGACAAAGCCACTTTCTCCTGTGCAGAAAGACCCTGTGGAGCTGCTTCTCCTGGATACAAAGGAACGTCTGTCTGTGGAGCTGCAGGACCGTCGTGCCCCTCTCGCGACCATGGAGAGCCTCTCGGACAATGAATCCATCTACAGCTTTGATTCAAGGCGCTCCTCTGGTTTTCGGAGCATCCGGGGCTCCCCCAGCCTCCATGCTGTCATGGAGAAGGATGAGACGCACTGCTTTTATATAGACCCCGTTATCCCTGAGGAGAACCCCTCCCTCAGCTCGCGGACAGAGCTGCTGGCTGCTGATAGCCTCTCCAAGCACTCCCAGGAGACTCAGCCCCCTGACAATGTACTCAACAGCGGTGGCACTACCCCCCAGCGACGCTGCAGCGAGGAGGGGGCCAGCAGTGAGGGCGACCACGTTTCCTTAGCCCCTCGTGAGGAGCTGTCCCTCCAGAACGGACGGCTCACTGATGTTCCCAGTCCCCAGGTGCTGGAGTTTGCTGAGTTCATAGACAGCCTCTTTAATTTGGATAGCAAAAGCAGCTCCTTCCAGGACATCTACTGCATGATGGTGTCAGACAGCTCCAGTGACTTTGCAGAGATGCCCAAGTCCGTCAGTGATCAGGAGATCCTGTTGAGGGCACAATATGAACCCAACTTAGTCCCAAAGCCCCCGAGGTTGTTTGCAGGCTCAACAGATCCTTCGTCGGGCATCTCTGTCTCACCCTCTTTCCCCCTTAGTTCATCCGGAGAACTCATGGACATCACTCCCACAGGCGTGAGCAGCCAGGAGTGCCTGGCTACTGATAAAATCCGGACTTCCACCCCCTCTGGGCATGTAACCAGCCCTGCCAAGCAGGACGACCTCATGATTTCGGCCCTCTAGTGCCAGGGTAAAGGGGTGCGGCTCTGAGAGCTGATCCCATGGGCTGAGTGCTGGGATGATACTTGGAGGAGGTGGTCGTCGGGCAGTTCGGATCGGAGGAGACAGCTGGAATTCTGGGGTGACACGGTGGTGGCACGCTGGTGTCCGGAGGACGGATTGTGCGCGAGTGCCATGCTTGTGGCTGGGAGAAGCAGCATTGCCTCACGAGGCCTGCTACACTAAGAGGGTCTGAGTCACTAAAGGTAGATGCAAGTTCCCTACCTCAGCCTGTCTCATTTCATTTAAGAGGCAGATTCCTTGCCCCAGGGCACCTGCTGAGTTTGGGAGTGAGATACCCTGCTTCAGGGAATCCTCTGGGGTGAAGGGGTGGATTCTCTGAAGCTCGAGGATTGGATAGACAGAAGGAAGGGGGCCAGGCCAGATCACCCCCTTGGTACGGTGTCAGTGGTTTTGGAAATGAGCGGATTGAGACTTTGGGCCCTATTGCACTACCAGGTCGGATCTGGCCCAAGATCCAATTCGTCACACTTCCACGGGGATTGCTTTTGTAGGACACTCTCCTGTTTTAAAGCCATTGGGGCTGTATTCTCCCCAAATGCAGTCTCCCCTCCCCTGGCCAGGCGCAGCAAGAATGGGGCTGGCACTGTGTTTTCTCTCCCCTGAGTACTTCTGTGTTCAGTGACCACCAGGCTGCTTCTGAGAGGGAAGGACACCGTTCTGAAGAGCCAAAGCCCTCTGCCATGTCCCTCCTTTGCCAGAAAGAGCTCTCCTGGTTGTCACCATCATCGCTTCTCCGTTCCCTGGACCACTCTGAGCTGGCGACGTTCCCGCAGGACTGACAGGATTCTCATCTCAGAGCTGCACGGATGGATCAACTTGAAAATTTAACAGGCTTCTCAACACCCAGCATTACTTGCCAGGCCCCTGCGGAGCCTGGGAGCCTCTCCTGGACTCCACCGGGTCCTCACACCACCTGTATGCAGTAATCACAGATCAGTGCCAGCCTCTGTCACTGGGAGTTCAGGGAAAAGATGAACTTTTACCAAGTATTGAAATTTCTTGTATGTTTACAGAGCTGCTAAGCTTTTTGGAAGGTATTTATTAAGCAAACAGGGAGGCTTTACCTAAGCAAAAAGCATGTTCATTCCCTCCTTCCTGTGCTGTTCCCTCCGGGGACTGAGGGGAGAGAGGATGGGCAGGTACGATTGCAAGTCCCCTGCTTTTAAAGTGGATCGGAGTCTGGGGGAAGCTGCATGCGTCCCTTGCCCACCCTCCCTCGTCCTCTTCCCCGTTGCACAGCACCGCATTGCTAAGCTTGACCAAGTCGCTGGTAAAACTACCTGAGCACTGCTGTGCAGAGCCTCAGTGCCCGGAGGAGCCTGCTATAGACCTGTCGAGGCAGGGACTTTCCAATGATGGAAGCAGGAGAGAAACTACCTGTCTAGAAAGTTCAACATACTGTGACCTGCAGAAAGCCTGAAAGCCTTTCACTGACACAACACCTTCATATCAAAGCTCAGCGGAGTTCCCGATCAGTCTCGCTGGAGCTCTGTCCTCCCTCACTGGAAAAGAAATTCCTATTTCAACTTCCTTATAATCACAGAGCTGTTATTGCCCTCCTTTCCCCTCCTTAACTGCGGTATTTCCATTGTGGGAGGATGCTGTGCTTCCCAGGAGCTTAACTCATGACAAATCCCTCAGCTCCTGTTATCCCTAGCCTCCAGCCGTGTTCGTGGAGTAGTTTCTGGAAGCCCCAGGCATGGCTCAGGGCTGTGCTCTCCCGGGTGCCATGCAAACGGGGCACGCGTGGCATCACCTGCCATCGAGTCAGAGTGGGAGTGCTTCATCGCCAGTGTGCATCGACGTAAACGATTCCAGGCGCACAGAAAGGAACCGGGCTTTGTGTCCGGGTGCTGATCTCCCACTCAACAATTTAGCGTGGGATACCGTGTCCCCCACTCCTTACAAATTACAGGTCCTTCAGAAGCAGAGGGGCTTTGTTAAACGGGCAGTAAAATATTGTCCCTGTGGTTTAGGTTCCAAAGGTGACTTTTTCTATACTGTCTTGATTCAGAGGGAAGGAGCCCCTCTAAATTCCCAGTAATTTGTAGAAGAAAGCTTTCATTCTGAGCAACAAGAAGTTACTTTTTCCTTTGTAGGTCCTTCAGAAAAGGGCAGTGTTTTTCCCCTTGCTGAGAGCTCGTATAGGTCAGGAGCTCACGTAGAAAGGTGTGCAAATGCCATCAGATCGCCCGCTATTGCAGACCACAGGGTAAGGCTGGATTGCTGCGCGCACCCAAGAAACACTAAAAAGGTGGTGTCCAGGAATACGCACAATAAACTGGGTAGTTTTGGGAGGGAAAGGGGAGCTGAAGTGCAGGGGGGCTGAGGCTAGCGGGCTAGCTCACCTCCTGACGCAGGCTGCTGACGCGTGTTGGCAGAGCAGGGAAAAGGAGTTCACTTCTGCCTTTAATCGTCGGCAGAAGGTGGGTAGTAATAACACTTAGCACTTAGGCAGAGCTTTATATCTGCAAAGCACTTTACAAACATTAATGAAAGAATCGTCTCTGTCCCTGGCAGTGAGGTGTTGGGAGAAGGCTGTCTCAGACTAGGTGGAACTACTGGTGCCCTACCCAAGGATGGTGGGGAGATGAGGAGAGGAGGGTGGATTCCCTCCCTCTTAAGAGGAGAAATTGTCTCAGGAGTGACCTGATGATGTTTAACGAGTCGCAATATTGCACTAGAAAGTCACTCCTGACCTGGGCGTACCTCCGCTACGTCCTGGAATGTGCGGTCGCTGCGCGGGACTGTTTCCTTCTCTGTGCCATTGGAACTGGGTCCTGGGGGACCGGGGCTGCCCTGCCCTGAGCGGCTGTAGCAGCGAGCAGCCTGGCAGGCTGCATTTTTTTTCTGCTTTGTTTGTGCTCTGTGGTTATTAGGCTTCTTCTGAAAAGCCTGGTAATACCCCAAATGCTTGTGACCTGGGCTTGCCGTAGATCAAGGCATTAAAGGTGCAAAAGAGCCCTTTTAGTTAAGGTTCTTCCTTCCAACCCCTACTGTTCTGTGACTCATTGCATCACACTGTGGATAACTCCTGTTTTCTGTTGCTCTCTCTTGACAAACAGATCTCTTCCCAGTCCTCACAAAGCAAATCCACACTCTTTGCATTATTTCTGCTTTACATGTCTCTCTGTGTCTTGATTCTCATCACTGCTTTGCTATAAGAGCATTTGGACAGGCTGATCTCCTATTTCTTCCTGCAAGAGCGTATCTGGAAAGTTAAAATAAATGCTTAGCCCGTAGCTACCTCCTTCAGTTGAACTGCACGCTGTTGGCTGCTTTCTCTGCCCTCGCTCCGCTCCGACGTGCAGCTGTCGTTGGAAACATGAAGCATCTTCAGATTTCTTAATCTCTTGGCTTCTGGTTCCTACTCTTGAGCTTTGTGCCTTCTAATCTTTCCATGTTCCCTTGGCATTTCAATGGGCCGTTCCACCCCACGCTGAGGCAGCGCTGGAAGTGCAGTTCATGGTGCCTGACCCCCTGGATCCTGGCTAAGCTGCCAACGCTTCGCCCAGTTCGATGGCGCATCCTTAAAATCCCCTCTAAGAGCTTTTTGGTAGGGGGATGGAGCTGAGGCCCCTGGAGAAGAGGGAGAGGGCTTTATGCACCTTCAAATTAAAGCGCAGTAAGTGAAACCCTCTGCACCAATGCAGCTTTGCCAGAGTCTAGCCGGGTTCTCTGCCCCTTCCACCACCCCCTGGTGCGGCAGGTTGCAGCTGACTGTCTAAGTGGCGCTTGCTGTTGCATCCTTCTTCGTGATATTCTAAGCAGACTGTAGTGGAGTGTAATCCTGGAGCCCCGAAGCGTTCGGGGGCAGCATGGGAGGTGCGTGTTGAACTCCATCCAGCAGCTGGGGAACGGCCTCTGACCCCGCCGCGAATGCGCTCACGGCTGTGATGGACTCGGTACTGCTGTCCGTGTTTTTTGCGCCTGTAGGCTGCGCTCCCACCCTTTTGGGTGTGTCCGAGGCGGAATAAGATAATCCTGTTGATGATACCCCAGCAAGTTTTGATTGTCAAGCCCTTCGCTTGTAACGTTGGCTGGCTGTGGTTTTGGAGGCTCTTCTGCATCGATAATAATTGCTTTTATTGTTGTTTTAATTGCAGCAGTGCCAAGAACGTAGAGAGGATCCTGCTGTGCTGAGAATGTACAAGTGCTGAACAGCGAGCAAGCCCTTCCCCAGTACTTGCTGTTATCCCCTCTCCTTCTTTAGGGGGCTGCCCTTTCCGTTTGGAACATGTTTTCTCCTAAAACTGCCGCCCTCTAACCTTTCGTCTTTTCCTTGCTCCCTATTCCTGTCGCCTGACCAGGAGCTGACTTATATCTCTCTTGGTTGCTCTGTCTCAGGACAATGGTGTCCCAGTCCACATCCTCGATAGCGCCCCTGAAGCGCGGGAAAGCTATTCCCCGTGGTCTCGTGATGCCCCAGAGGGCTGAGTGGGATTCCTGTCTTGATTCCTGTGAGAGAGCCGCTGCCTTCTGTGGCAGCCGAGGCTATCTAGGAAGGTCAAAGTGCTGTCAACACTGAGAAGTCCTTTAGCTATCTCTAGCCTTTGCTTACCTGGCCCGAGGGCAGTGTTTTCAGTGTTCCTTCATCATTTCTGCAACTTCTTAAGAACTTTTTTTCAAAGGAAACCGGAGTCGGGTAAGACATCTTGCTTTCCGCGGCAGGCTGGGATGGCAAAGCTGGTTGTGAGTGTAGATACACAAACCCAGTGCCCCCATTTCTGTACCTTTAGGACACAGCTGCTTAGGTTGCAGTGACAGCCGAAGGTCCCAGCCAGGATCAGGATTTAGGTGGGAAGTAGGTGTTCCCGTCGATGAACAAGGGCACGTAAGAAAGAGGAAAAGCACCGAGCATGGGGACGCGGGATCGGTGGGTGCTCCTTGGAGCGGCTTCTGCTGTGGGAGTCTGGCTTGTTGCCGTGTCCTGTCTCTATCAAAACAAACAGAACTGGGCCGATCTGTATCGAGTGCAGCAAACCGGATGAATATGGCATTACTTTTACAAATATCATCTCCTAATAAGGTTCCCCTCTGCTCAGTTGCACTGTTTGTAATCTGGGCCTAATTAAGAGGGGGTTTTCTAACCTTCCCTTAATATCTTAAGTGATTTTGTTTCTTTATCAGGTGTCTCTGTTTTTTTCTGCTCTACATGAATGTGGTCCCCAGTCTTATTGCTTTTCCATGTCGCTGGTTACTACTGCTTCCCACTCTTAAATTCACTTTAATCTTTCCTGTATCCTTCTTTAGACGGGGCGATGAGGTCTCTACCTGTTTGAGAGCACCCTGTTGATTTTAAAAATGCCCTCTTCTAATGTATTCTTTATGCACTTAAATGTTTTCTCAGCCTTTTTATCCGCCCGCAGGCAAAACCCAATATTTTCATTGAACCACCCACACAGATACCCGGCTTAATTTACAACGTGGGGCATACAAATAATCAGAATTATGCCTTGCAGTGGTCATTAGTTGGGGTTAATCGTTGCTGAAATGCATGCGTTGGTGTGTGTCGAGTTTGTCTTTTGTGGCTATATCCCTACAGGGAAGACTGGGAGAAGGAGCATCAGTTCTAACTAGCCCAAAATACACGTGCTTTGCCGTTGTATTGGCAGCCTGGTACTTGCCCCTTTCCTAGGACAGCTGTTAGATCTTGCTTGGAGCAAAACAGGACACACATTACCTGGGCTAACTGTACTTGGGTTCTTTTGCACATTTTCCAATCTGAACGAATGGGATGTAGTGAAACTTGGAGTGTCTTGAAGGTTAGCCGCTGAGCTACGAGCTCCTCGTTGCTGCTGGTGAGTGGATGCCGTGAGCACAGATAAGTACTGCAGATCCTCACCACCGCAGCCCGCATCGAAATCCCAGCCGAGCAATGATGCCGGAGGGCGTCCCAGCCTACCCTGTTGCATTGCCATGATCAACAGAAGCCCGTCTGTGTTTGCCTTGGGAATCGGCTGGGCTGGAGCTCTGCTCGATGCTGGGTTCGCTTTGTGCGTACGCGTACCCACCGCTGGGATATTCTCTTCCCTTGGCGCTAGGAGGGCGTTCTGGCTTTGCTACTGCTACAGCAGCATTTGATTTCCTTTTTTTTTTAAGGCATGGTGGTTGCAACCGCTGCCTGCAGAGCACGTTAAGCCGTGCAGGGCAGTAATTTGCTGATAAAGAGGTTTATAAGGCTTTAAATGTAATGCAGAAATGCTGGCAGACGTTTCAAATAACCTCTAGCCCTCAACGAACCTAGCAGCTTTGCTTTTTGCTTAAAAGCTCCTTCAGCTTTCCTCCGGTCCGTAGCATTACATTTGTTCCTTTCTGCTCAGACAACTGAAGTCTGAGACGGCTTTTGCTGACAATCCTTCCGTGCTCACTCGTTTCTCATGCCTTCTCTTTGAATTCGCCCCGCTAAAGCTGGGTTTTTGCTGAGAGCTGTTATTTAATTATGCTGCTGCCAAGAGGCTCTCACAGAGCTTCTCTGCACTTTAGGAAGTTTATAGACAATCTCTGCGATCCTCTTTCTAGTTGGAAAAACAGAGGGTGAGTAGATATTTGTTGGCTAAGTGCTCCCTCGTTAGAGTCCTGTAGCAGCAAAAGTAATGAGTTCCAGAAGTACGGGGAAGCAAAAGGGAAACGGGTCAAATATTTAAGGCGCTGAACCAGAAAGCTCAGTGTAAAATCCAAGACAGATTTAACGCGGATGGTGGTGGTTTCTTAGCTGTGAAATGTCAGCTTTTTCCCTGCTTAAGGTGTACCTGGGGCCTCCGTAGCCTGCCTAGGGAAAGGGAGGGTTGGAAGAGCAGCAGCGGTCTCACGCAGGCAGCTCTGCTGCTCTGAACGAAGGAATGCATTGCTCTGAAGCAGAGGAAAGCACCACTTGAAAGCAGGCTTGTCGCACGTTCTCCTCGGAGCCTGTGCAGTCCTGAACTGCAGCGCTGGATTTGGGGAAGAGCTGCATCCCGTGTGCCAAAGCTCCCTCTCATGGCGCTCCTGCGTGGAGGAGGCGATGCTCCGGGGGGCGGGCAGGGTGCATCCTGCTGGAAGCGAGCCTTGCCTGTTCTTGGCAGCTGTGGGAGGAATGAGGGAAAAAGATTGCAGCTGGGAGGTGGGACTTGGTCTGGGAGTACCTCGCTCTCCAGTCAGGTGGTCATACTGGTGTTACAGGTTGTCTGAGAGGTGTGTGAAACAGGCTGTATCAGCATTTGTTGTTCTTCCCTGCCTTGCCAGCTCCTGAGCAGGCTGTGTCGGCTCTGTTCCCTGCAAGGGGGGAGCCGCTGCCCCAGGGCAGTGAGATCTGGCGGGTTAGGTGGCCGGAACAAGCCCGGGGGCCTGGGGTTTGTTTGCTTCAGAGTTTTATATTCCAGCTGCGAGATTCGTGGCCTTCGCTGGCGAGATGGGTGGGTGTTAGATCTGTGGCGGCCAGAGCCTGAAACCTAAACCCGATTAATCTGTAAACTTTGTGTCATTAGAGCGGAGAAATCCCAGAATCCCAGGTGGGAAGGGACCTCAGGGACCATCTAGTCCAACCTTTCTGGGAAGAGCACAGTCTAGACAAGCTGGCCCAGCACCCTGTCCAGCCAAACCTTGAAGGTGCCCAACGTGGCCGAGCCAACCCCTTCCCTGGGGAGATTATTCCAACAGTGACTGTCCTCACTGTGAAAGATTTCCTTCTGGTGTCCAATCGGAATCTCCCCAAAGAGCAACTTGTGTCCATCCCCCTTGTCCTCTCCATGGGACTCCTTGTGAAAAGGGGGTCTCCGTCTTCTTTGTAGCTGCCCCTTAAGTACTGGTACGTGGGGATGAGATCCCCTCTGAGCCTCCTTTTCTCAAGGCTGAACAAACCCAGCTCTCCCAGCCTAGCCTCATATGGCAGCTTCCCAGGCCTCTGATCATCCTGGTGGCCCTCCTACTTCAGGAAGGAGATCCCTCGCTGTATAAGAACAGCCGGCTGTGCGGAGGGCAGTGTGCTCTGCAGAGCAGCAAGGCTGCTGGTGTCCTTGAGGGGCAGGAGTACTGCAAAGCGCCAAACTGCCGCTGCCCCGCTTTCTTCCCCGTCTCCCGACTGTACCTGCGCCCCGCGCTTCCCTGAGAGCTGTTACGCTCCGCGCGGGACAATGAGCTGGCCTAAACTTGGGCTTTTTAAGGCCTGCGCCCTGGAAATGGGAAACAATCGAAGAGAGAGCAGTTCCTTGCTTTGTCGTAGGGTCTTGCCGTCCTAGAAAGCAGCCGCTGTCTCTGAGCACTTTGCTGTCTCTGCTACTGTTGTTGTTTTCTTTTTTGCTCATTTTCTTGAGCTCGTACCTCTTGTGCCTTTGTTTTCCTTCGGCTTGAGGTCCAAGCCTCCTGCTTGAGACCGGACATCTGCCACCTTCCTCTCCCACTTCTGCGCGTTATTTCTTCTCCGGGTGTACAAAAGGGAACGCGGTGTGGCCAAGGACTGGCTCAGAGTTGCCCTTTCTGCCTCAGCTGGGACTTGCCAGATTTCCCCACCGTCCCCCGCTGCCTCAGGTCCTATCTAAGTGCCAATAGCAAAGCCTGACCTGAGGCAGGCTCTCGAACCCACCCGCAGTTACCCTGCCAGCCCCCTCCGATCTAGAACCTCATCTTGGGCAAAGCGAGGGTTTTCTGTGTGGTAGGAAGGGAAGACTTCCCACCGCTTCTTGCCTTTGGTGTATGTGACCTCAGTCAGTGCGTAACAGGCCTGTTCATGAGTAAAACCTCCTCTCAGGTCTATTCACGAGTAAGACTCTTTATACTCTTCAAGATCCGACTCTCTTTTTGCAAGAACTTAGGCTGAAAGGGACTTAACGTATTCTGAACTCTCCGCTGCAGTTTTGATTTACCGACACTTCTCTCGCTGGCTCTGGAACAGCCGGCTTCCAAAGGTAAGCTCTCTTTTCAGAGAGTTGGGCATTTTTGCTGCTGTCATTGCTGTGTTTGAGACCTCTGACCTCACCATGTCCATCCCCTGCTCGGTTTTTCATTTACTGAAGTTTTCGACCTGCCCAGCGTATCTGTACCATGAGGGGACCTCTCTCTGGCTGCGTATTTATTTCTGCAAAATCATTAAACACAGAGCAGCACAGCAGGAACAAGCCTTCATTTTGGTTTTTATTGGGGGTTCCGCTGCCCTGCTTTCCATCACGGGCTTCGTGCGGTTCTGATGGCTCAGAGTCGGAGGTACCCGGTGCACGTGGCAGGAGGACGGTCTGTCCTGTCTTTGCTGCCCTGCTTTGGGGAACGTTGTCTGTGCAAAGCGGTCGCGATGCGTTTGCTAGACCACTGCCGCACACCTTTTTGGGTCTTAATTCCTTTCTCGGTATGTCCGCAGCGCTTGCTGGTGGCAAAGTGGCATCAGCTGCAGCGGCTGCAGCTTCCCGGCTTTCCCTCCACAAATGCTGCAGCTGGCTGGAGCGGGGATGTCCAGGGAATAGTCTCGAGCTCCCGTCCTAGTGATAAACTTAATTACTAATGTCAACACAGGGATTATTGGCGACAGGTTGTGTCTCCCCGCCTGCGTGCATGGGGCAGCAGGAGGGGAGGGCTCTGCCCTGTAAGACCCTTTCCTTTGGCTCAGCTCTCTGCTGCAGTGCCCTGCCGTGACGGCCACCGGTCTGGCTTGTCCCCCCTTCGGGCTGCGAAGGAGCAGAGACAGCAAGACCAGAGGAACTGGCGGAAACTATTTCCTTTCTCATCTTTTCGTGCTTTTTAGTGCCAGCTGTGTTGGGTGGAGCCCAGCTGGGTGGCCTCCCTGTGACAGGAGCCGTCTGCTGGTGGGGGGCTCCACGCAGCGATGGCGTACCACAACTCCCTTGCCTCCCACTTCTCTCTCTGCCAGCGGACACCAACACCTCTACGGAATAGCCCTTCTGCCTCTTTCCGTCACCTATCTCGCATCACGTGCTGGGGCAGCTCCGAGCAGGGTAGCTATGAATTAACTCTTTGACCCCAACCGCCTCTTTATAGCTAAAGCCTTTTGCGTTTATGGGAGAAACAGTCCTTCTAGGGAGCTCTGAGCTGCTCCGACTGCCTCTTGCGGGGCTTAGAGCACTTGCATATGCAATCGGGTGTGGGGGGGAGGGGGCAGCACAGGATCCTGTGTCCCCACGCTCAACCAAGAGGTCACTGCCCATCCCGGGAATGCTGCCCTCGAATCCCCGCTCCAAGCTGCCCCAGCATGAAGACTACAAGGAAACTAAAGCACTCCTCATGTGCCATTCTCATGTGACTTTTTGTACCTATGTATGAAAGATCCAAACTAATATTGCTGTAAAGAAAGATACAGATTAATATAGCATATTATATAAAGATATATGTATATAAAAGTTTCTGTATATTGTATGGCGCTGTGTATAAAATGGATGTAGAAGCATGACTGGTGTATGTGACTGTTCCCAAGTCTGACCTGGAGAATGATAGTTGTGATTTGCCTGAGGTTACGTCCTAAAGGATTGTGCGTGAGTTTGAGAGTTGGAAGAAGCCGCGCTGTGCTCTCTCATGGCGGAGGGCTGAGGGCTGCGGTGGCGGTGCATCGCTGCAGCTCTCGGGAAGGCTCTGGGGAACAATTTGGCTGCCGCTGGGGCTGATCGTCACCTCGCTAGCTCCGTCTGCTCTGGATCTCGGCCTTTGGGGTGGGGAAAAACGCTTTGGGGAACATCTCTGTCCCTTGAGAGCAGCTCGACCCTCCTTCGCGCTGCCTTTCTGTGCAGCACCCACCAGCTCCAGCTCGGCCCCGTGCAGCCAAGGGTGGAAACGGCAGGAGGCTCAGCTCAGGCAGCCTCTCCTCGTCGGTGGAGAAGAGAGTTAAGGAAGCAGCTTGAGGCTTTGAGGTACCAAGTACTTGAATTCAACGTGCCGTGCAAAAAAGAATGACATTGGCGCAGACAAAGGCAGTCGATTACAAGGGACTCTCTGGAAGGGCACGAGAAAAGGGCAGGGAGAGACGAGGAGGAGAGCGCAGAAGTTCACCCCGTGGAAGAAGAGCGAGGCGCTGGGATCCTTCTGCGAAGGAGGCGAGGTCAAGTTGGTGAGCAAGAGTTTCACAGCAGTAGGTGCCCCGCAGAGCGCGGGCCGCGTTCTCCGGTCGGTTTGCAAGGCAGGGCCTCGGTGCCCGGCGCTGCGCGGGCTACAGGGGAGCAACGGCTCCAGCGGTTCGTGTTCTGGAAAGGGGAAGGCAGTAACGGCGCCTTGCGGGGTCAGAGAGGGGGAGAATAAGGGGAGCCACTGGAACGGCTTCGGGAGCGGATCGGGAGCTTTCCGACCAGCCGTGAGAAACACGGGCAGGAAAAGGAATGCCTGGAAGAAAATAATCCTATTAATGGCTGCATGGAATAGTTTTTATGGTTGCTCCTGAAGAGACTAAGTACTATCAGGGAATTAAGAGCTCAAAGGTGGCTGAACTACTGAGTTCCTATAAAAAGTGCTGGTATGTATAAGTGCCTGCCTGATGCTCTGGTTTTGTTTTGTGGTTTGGTTTTTTTTTCCCCCCTACCCGTAACTATATCAGTCTCATAAAAGGATATTGCCTCTTCTGAAACGCTTCCTCTCATGGGGAAAAGAAAGCCATAAAACTCTGGATGCTACCCTTGTATAAACATAAAATAATCCGTGCTTAAGAATGACTGCTTTAATACGGTTACTAAGGAGAAAAATATACTATTAAAACCCGTAGCTGTTGAATGTAGCCAGGGCTTTAGTCGCCGTTTCCAAGAAGACTCTCTCTCTTCGGTGCGTCGGTGGCCGTAGGAGAAATTTCTGGCTTATTGAGAAAAGTGTTTTTCAACCCATTGGGCATAAAACATCCAGAACTACACCAGGAAACAAGTTTTCAAACGATTTGTAAGCCAGCCTGAGGCATTCCCAAAGCAGCGAAGAAAATGAGTGAAAACTAATGGGAATCCGTAAGTACTTAAAGCTGCGATTTAATTGTAATTACTTGTCACTGGAAACCGGCGCTGCACAAACTCTGGTTCATCATTTTTTTTTTCCAAGGGCGCTAGGTTGTACTTCGCTGAGAAAAAAGAAAAGGTTAAGGAACAGTGATTGGAAGGGGAGGGGGGGTTTGTACAGAAAAAATCATGCCGTGACAGGTTTATTTAATTATAAATCTGTGCCTTTCAGAAGAGAGACCGGTCTGATGGGCTGCGTTAGGCAGAACCTTCCTCGGCCAACTGCTTTTTCATGCGAACGGTGTTAAGGGAAATAAAACCAGTTCACGTATGGAAGGATTTCTGGCTGGGCGATGGCTCCAGCTCTCAGTGCTTTGGTGCGGGTTAGCTTCGTGCTTTCGATTAACAGCGCAATAGAGAAAATAAGGGCGCTACTTGCAGTTCCAGGGTGATGCTCGCTTGTCTTGTGAGGCCGGATTAGTACGACGAGACCAGGAGCCGGGTCGCTCTGCCTCAGTGTAAGGGAAAGCTTGGAAAGCTGGCCGAGTGGAAGGGCGGCGTGTAGCGGTATCGGAGAGGAAGAGCGCGGGTCGGAGCTCGGGACGGGCTACAGCAGCAGAGCTGGCGTGTGTAGAAGGATGCAACTCGTGCCGCGGAGGCCCGTGTATCCTGCGTGAGAATGCACGGGCCCTTCTGACAGCGTTTGAGTTGCCCTGCCTTTTCAGCCGGTCTTGCAGGAGCAGAGCTCCCTTGACAGGCAAGCCCAGCTTTTGTGGGCTTGTTCCTACCTGTCGAACTCAGCGGAGAGGCTCGATGAAGCCTCCGTTTCCTTGTCCGGAGATGCAGCGGCGGATGGTGGTGCCCCGTGTCGGTCGGCAGCGCTGCAGCAGAGGGTGCTGTGCCCGTGCTGGCGGTGCTGCCTGCCTCGGGCGCTCCCCCTCTGCGGGGGGTTCCCAGTCCTCAGCTGAGCACCCCTGGGATTGAAGTGCCGCTCCCTGCCCACTCCCAGCGCTTGCTGCGCGGCGGGCAAGCGCGGGCCTGGGGACGAACGATAACAGATGTGAGGGGCTGGTCTCCAGGGGGGGTTCTCGCTGCTGGGCAGCATGAGATGGACAGTGAACCAGCACGAGCTCTGTGGGGTGCAGCCGGAGCTCCTTTCCAACCTTTCTGCACTGATCGTCTTTATTTTTATTGTGCAAATGCTCCCCCTCTGCCCTGGTTGTTCTGACTCGCGGCGGTGCTGGTTTGATCCCTTGTGCTTCTGTCTGCGCTGGTCTCCCATGACGGGGAGGTCTCCTGGAACGGGTGTCCCTCGCTGATGGCTGTCCTTTATTCTATTTTTTTCTTTTTAAAATCAATGGTGGTGTTCTCTTCATCTTGGGAACGAACCTCTTGCAGTTAATGAATAACCAGCGAGAGATTTATCAGTGTGGTTCTCTTGCCAAGAGGAGATAACCGAATGAGCCCGCAGTGGTCTGCTTCCGCCTCCAGCAGCGTGGGAGCTCCCTTGGGTGTAGGCAGGGTGGTGGGGAAGGGCAAGACTGCATCCCCTCGCCGCCTTCCCCTGCCGGGGGGCCGAGCACAGAGGCTTGCGGTCCCACCGTGAGGACGCTCGCAGTCACAGCAAGGCGCCACGGAGAGGGACTCTGTGAGGACAGATGTCCTTGGGCTGACCAAGCTCTGCCTCATCCGTCTATGGTGGCTCTTGTGGTGGCGTGCGGCGGTTCACCTGCGAGGCCAAGGTGTTCGCGGGTGGGATGTGCTGTCGTACGGGTGTCTGCTCTTGCCTCGGTGCTGCTGATGAGAGAGAACTGATCTGTGTGTGGGGGCTTCACTGAGGACACCTGCCTCAACCTTGACAGGCCACCATGTCCACAAAGGCCTCCGTGCCCATCGCTTTGACATTTTCCTTCCCTGCTGTGTGACAGCTGTGTGCCACCAGGGCCAAACTGGTCTCCTGCTGCAGCTGTGTGTCGATTTGAGACTTCTTGCCCCAAAACTACCTCTGCTCGGCTTTTCACTGGGTTTTGGATACGAACACAGCTCCTGGGGTTGGAGACTCTTCACTGAGCTTTTTTTTTTTTGTTTTTGCACCTTCCAGGCCGAGGAGGAGGCTCCCAGCAAGGCCCCCTGGAGTCCCAGTTGGCCTGGAAACTGGCAGGAGTTGCGTGAATCATGAGTGAGAGGCAGCCCGAGCAAGCAGCGTTTTGTTCAGGGGGCTGCACAACTTCCATCCCGACCCGCCTGCGTCCCGCACAGCTGGCAGGGGGCTCCCGGAGCAACCGCGCTTGCTGAGGAGGGGAAGAATTGCAGCAGTGTTCGAGGCAAGGAGATGCTGTAGCACAAAGATGAAAGCTTTTGGGCAGCCTGGAGGCAGAGAACCCACAGAGAGGAGGGGAGATGTGTGTGTGGGCTGGGGGAAGAATTAAATGTCCCGTGATTTCACAGGGTTGAGTGGTGATTGCTGTGCTGGCGGCCTCAGAGAGCGCCGTGGAGAAGGATGCTCGCTATGCAAGGCCAAAAGAGGGTGGAGGGAACGGAGGAAGGGTCTTCAAGGTGCAAATATTTGTATAAGTGCAAAACCAAGGAAAGAAATCAATTGGCTGGATTTGTGGTACGAGCCCCGGTTCTTCAGTTGGCTTGTATTTAGGCTTGCTCAATCCAGCACCATTCAAGGGAGAATGAGTTGGGGATGTCAGGGAGTACGGAGAGTTGACTGCATCCACCAGCCCTTCATCCAGCATCGCCTTGGGGGGTGAGCAGGGAGGAGTCGCCTAAGCTGGGGAGCGCTGGCAGTGTGGAGAGGGGCATCTTTAGGCTGGCCGGGAGATGTGCCAGGGGAGGGTTAGGCTGGGCGTTAGGAGAAGGTCCTTCCCCCCGAGGGTGGTGGAGCCCTGGCACAGGCTCCCCAGGGAGGCATCACGGCACCAGCCTGGCGATGTTCCAGAAGCACTTGGCCAAGGCCCTCAGAGACACGGTGTGAATTTGGGGTGTCCTGTGCAGGGACAGGAGCTGGGCTCGATGGTCCTTGTGGGTCCCTCCCAGCTCAGGACAGTATATGGTTCTACGATCTTGCAACAGAGAGAAGACAAAGCCCCCGTTCCCGGCGGCGAGTGCCCTCCGGAGGCTGTGCGGGGACGGGGTTTGCTTCTGCCTTCAGGCTGCCTGGGCGAGGCAGGCGGTTCCCAGGCCGCAGGCAGCGCAATCTAGGATGTACCTTAACACATCCCTGATAACAGTATCAGTGATGTTGAGCTAACAAGGTCAATGACCCCAGAGCAAATGACACTCTCATCTGTACTGCAGTAATGTTACCTCCTGGCAGTCTCTTTGCGTTTCCCTCTGCCTTTCGGTGCCCCAGACAAAGCCCGGTTACAAGAAGGCACTGGGTTCAACAAAAGGGAAGTATGGTAGAGCGTAGTAACAAGAAACAGAGCAGCGTTAAGGCTCTCATCCCTCACGTCCCCAGCCCAGCAGGGGTGTTTCAAGCATCCCTCCATTTGTCCGTTTGAGCCATGCAGACCGCAGCGTTCCTCCTGCCTGAGACCACCGGCTCAGGTAAGAACAGGATGGAATAACCGGCATCCGAAACCCTTCCCAGAGCCTCTTGCCAGCTGGCTGGTTCCTTGGGCCGCCCGCTGCCTGATCACGGCTCTGTTGTACGCCAGCTGCGGCATCTCGCTGGCAGGTACCACAGTCAAAACGTGACCCTCATCTCACCTGCCTTCTGCCGTTGAGACCGCAAAATAATCCACTTCCCAGCTGTACCGATCCAAGAGATGATGCACCAGCCTCTGGCTGCGAGCCCCAAGGTGATTTCCAACTCAAAATTTCCAAGTGAAATTTCCAACTAGATTTTCTCCACCCGAGCATTCGTCCTCGCCGCGTGCCGCTGCGCTCCACATTGCCTGAAGGGGTTTCAGCCTCAGATGTTGGGTGAAGGTGTTAGAGATCCTTACATTCCCCAGGGAAAATAAGGTTGCTCGGTTGCTGCTTAAAGCTGATGGTCGATTCCAGACTCTCACTGGTGCCTTTGGAAACTTCATCCTTGTGTATGTGTGAAGAGAGAGAGCACTTTCGGAGTGATAACGTTGGAGAGCACTGTATAGAATAGCACCTGTGTTTTGCAGAACGAGAAAGTAGGTGCTTTCTCTCGTGTTCTAGGAAGGAGGGACTGCTGGACTCTTAATTCTTCCTGCTCAGGTGAATCGAGGCATGTTGCACTTGGATGGCTGCAACGTTCTACCTTTAAAACCTGGAATTGTCTTTGCGGGTTTCTTTTGTTGGAACACAAGTTGAACCTGTTGATAGCTGTTACGTGGGAGCATCTGTTAGAGCCCTGCGAAGGGGGTTGAGGGCTGGAGTGCAGTTTAGGTGGCTGATGGCATCTCGGAGGAGCAGCGAGCTGCCTTGGAGCGCATCCTGCGTGCTTTACACAAGTGGGAAGGGTTTGTCTGCAGGGCCTTTCCTAAATGCTGCCCCTTGCCTTGCAGCCCTAGAAATTCAGCTTTATATATTCTTTAACAATCTGATGAGCTTTTCCCATGCTTGTGTGAAGATTTTTTTCTAAAGCGCATTGAACCAGTCAGGGAGGTTGTAAGACCTGCGAGCTCCCCAGCTCTGCCTGGCAGCACGGTCCAGTGAATTAAGCATCATAAAGTAAACCTAGAGAATCACAGAATCAGAATCCCAGGCTGGCGGGGGCTGGAAGGGACCCCTGGAGCTCACCCCGTCCCACCCCCTGCGTGAGCAGGCACCCCCGGAGCAGGGGCACAGGGCCGCGTCCAGGCGGGGGGTGAATGTCTCCAGGGAAGGGACCCCACAGCCTCCCTGGGCAGCCTGTGCCCCTGCTCCGGCACCCGCACAGGGAAGGGGTTTGTCCTCATGTTCAGGTGGAACTTCCCGTGTTCCAGCTTGTGCCCGTGGCCCCTTGGCCTGGCGTTGGGCACCACTGAAAAGAGCCCGGCCCCACCCCCTGACACCCGCCCTTCAGATATTTATAAGCATTGACAAGATCCCCCCTCAGCCTTCTCCAGGCTGAACAACCTCAGGTCTCTCAGCCTTTCCTCATGCAGGAGATGCTCCAGGCCCCTGATCCCCTTGGCAGCTCTCAGCGGGACTTGCTCCAGCAGTTGAATCCCAGACCTGAGTGTGGTTCTGATGCTCGCTTGCTGTGAGACCCTCCAGAAATCAGTCACAAAACGCTTCATTCCCAAATGCAGTCTCTGGTTTGGGCTCTCTGGCTTTAGATCCAGGCAGGCCTTACGCTCCATAAATGTCGGCGCTCTGTTCCATTTGGTGGAAGTCAGCCAGAACTGCTCCACAGGAGCTGCTGTGAATGCTCAAGGTGTTTTGGAAGAGGTCTGGACCTGAATTGGAGGCCACCTTTGGAAAGCAGAGCCCTGAGCTCGGCCAGCTCTCGCTGCACAAGCTCACCTACGTCCTTGCGGGGGACAGGAGCGTCACTGCTAGAAGTGCCTCCCTCCTCCTGAGGAAGAGATTCCTCTCCATGCCTCGGCCCAGCTGCATCATGGCCATAGCTGTCCATGAGCAGTGATGGCTTCTTGCTGCTCCTCCTTGGCAGGAAAGGGGACCTGCCTTTCTGGTGGCCTTGGTCAGCAGAGGAGAGGGCGTCCTCTTTGGCAGCCGGGTTCTGGGGGGTGGAAGCCCGTGGAGAGATGACCATGGGAGAGCACAGGGTTGCACAAGCTCAGCGTTGCGTGAGAGGCAGCTTGGCTGCCAGCTTGCTGGCTCCCGTCATTGACTGCATTCCCATGGAGTTACTCATTGAAGCCGTAGTCTTCACTTGAAGGTTTTTGATCTCTCTGGAATCACGCTGAATTTGTTGCCTGGCTCAAAGAAGCATTGTCGCACCAGATAAGACCAACAGCTCTTCCCGAGGGAAGTCAGGTGGGGTCAAGGAGAGAGGTTTCTCCATCCTCCTGTGCAGCAAAATAACTATGGGTCATACGAGTTCTGCAGGTCCCTGAGGCTGAGCTGAGGTGAGCCCTGACTAGGTAAACCCTGCAGAGCACAGATGAGGCTGTGTGGACCATCCCCAAGTCAAGTCTTTACACAGCAGGCTCTTCCTCACCCAAACACCCGGTGGCCCTGGTGCTAGTACACGTAACACATACAGAAGCCTTGGCTATAGTAGGTGGTTTTTTTTTCCCCCAGTGACCTACACGATCTCGCGCACTGCCCCGGGCCAGGTTGCACTCGCATAACCCTGCGGGCAAGTCCAAAGACCCTTCCTGCAGGGTGCCGGCGTGCCAGAGGGGCCGTCGCCCCTGGGCGACTCCAGAGGCGCCCGCCAGCTCCTGGAAGGGGGCGGTGGGAGCCGAGCAAGGGAACTGCGGGGACAGGCTCCTCTATTGCAACTCCTGTTCAGCGGCGCTTTTAACCCTCCCAGCATCCGTGAAGAGCAAAGTTCTGTCTGCTGTAGGCAGTAATTACGAGTATTTCCTACAACGGTGCCTGCTTTTGATGGCCCCTCTCCGCAGCCTTCGAGGGTGACAGTAGATTAGTCGTGTTCCCTGCTTTTTAAACCCAGCGCCTACAGCAGCTTGTGAAAAATTCTGGGGGCCGTGTGTGTCTTATCTTCACTTTTAACCGTTTTTAACAAAATGTGACTAAGTTCAGAGCGCTTATTTTGTGTATAAGGTTCTTATTTGCTTCTGCTTGCCTGTAGGCGTGTTTTAAGGGAGGGGGAAAAACCCCCAGCCGAACATTTTCATGGATTTCATACCATTGTGGTGGATCCCTGCTGAGAAGTCCCGCTCTGGCTTGCTTGCGAGTCCTTGCAGTTGTTCTACTTCTCACCTGGAATGCATGGAGGCTCTGTCAGAGGATAAAAATCAGTCGGAGGGTTTGTCCTGCCTAAGATAATGGGTGTTTTCGGGGTGTAGCCACTACCATGTCCTGGCTGACACATTAGAAACCCCCCTCTGGAGAGTTAAGGCCGCCGTTTAAATCCAGCTCACGTGGGCTATGTGAGTGTTTCGGTCCGTCCCGTCTAACGGAGTACGGGGTGGATATAAATTGCCTCTCTGGAGTTCGGGGAGCCACAGCTGCACAGTGTGATTTATTTATTTTTTTAATAAGCCTGCGTCCCGAAGGGTAGCAGCAAATCCAGGGGCTGAGGAAGGAAGGCTGACGGTGTCCAGCCGCCTTTGACGGGGACGCAGCCCCGTCGCCCCTTGATTTTTTTTTTACCGTTGTGAAATTCAGCAACATCTCTAGTAACTTGAATGGTCTTTAGATCAGAACCAAAACCGACACAGCCTTAATACACGAAACAAATGGCTACGAACCCACTCTGAGTATATAACGCTTAAACCATGAGTATGAGATACCAAATACCCCAGCGCCTCCGGCAGCCGAGCGGCAGCTTGTTGGCGTCAGGGGCAAATGGTGCCTCTCTCCCGCCAAGCGCCCTGCTCAGCTGAACCCCACGTTAGCCGGGTGGATGGTGCTGCCGGCCGCTGTGGCCCCCCGCAGACGGGCTGAGGCGTCTGTCCGTGCTCAGGGCTGAGGAGGAAGATAAAAAGAGACTAAAACAGCCTTCTGGCTGTACCTGAGACGCCCGGCTGGGGGCTGGGGTGTGGGGAGGGATGGGGTGGGGGAACCGCTGAGTTATTATTTTTGTTGTTTTAAACTGGACTTTGAAATTTAGCGCTGGAGGAAGCAACGGCCACACCTTCCGTGAGTAATATCCTTCCACCCCCTTCTTGGCTCGGGCTCCCAACCCGCCGCATGGGATAGGGAGAGCAGTGTTTACAGAGAGCGTGACCCGGGGGAGACGGGGAAGGGAGCGTGCGTGCGTATCTGAGGGGGAGAGCCGTGGGGAGGGCACGGGCTGGCGGGGAGGGAGAGCGGCAGAGGGGAGGCAGCAGGAAGGAAAGCGAACGGCACGCTCCGACGAGGACTGCGTTTCTGTCCCCTGGCGCTGTTTTCTGTGCAGCGGCAGCAGATCACAGCGATACCTTTTAACTTGCCCGGGTTCAGATCTCTTGGGGATTACACATGTAGAGCCCTGGAGTGCTGGATTCCCAGCTCATTGCAGTAAGGGACCTGCTGCCCTTTCCCCTTTTGGGAAGGAATGAGGCTGGGGACGTAGCTCCGAGCCCCAGGAGTGCCTGCCCAACCTGTCTTTTCCCTTTAATTAGGTCCAGGAAGGGAGGCAGCAGCACTCCGGGGCACAGATTGCTGAGCAGTACTGGGAGGTTTGCATGTGCAAGAAGAAAATGAAGGTGAGAAGGACACAGATTGGCAATGCCTTGCTTCAGACACCAGGGAAGGAGCAAAGATGGGTGAAGCCGCCCTAGGGAGGGAGTTAGGTCCAAATTAGGGACCTTAACGGGGATCAGGAGACACAGCTTGTGTTTTGCAGGCTGCCTTGGACTGGGACCAGCGCAGGCGAGCCAACCTCTGCCTTCCCAGTGCAAAGTGGGAGTGAGATGTCTTAACCACGGCCGGATCTCGCTCTGACGCTGATGTAGCGCGTGGTACTGTGCTAACGGCACCGCGCGGGTGAAACCGCGTTGAGCCTGGCTGCTGGGGTGCCGTGGCCGTGCGCTGCGTACAGACACCCGGCTAGCTTAATGCTGTTGCCCAAAGGCACCGAGTTCTTTCAGAAATTATTTCTGGGCCACTGGCCTGCCTCTTCTTACCACAACTTCATAGCACGGACGTTAGAAACGAGTGTTTTGTTCATCCCGCTCCCCCACGGTTTGTACCTGAAGTATTTACCGGGGTGGTTTGCTGGGGGCGGCCGCTCCGCTACGGTTTGCGTCGTTAGTGGGTTTGCATCGTTAGTGGGTTGCTCTAAAGGGCTTTTCACGTCTCATTAGGGCAGCGTGTGGCACTCTGGGGCTGGGAGGGCTGGTCCGCGCCGTGTTACGGGGAGGATGTGCTGCGGCACCGGGCACGTTGCTGCTAAGGACAGGAGAGAGGTGTCGATAGTTTTATTTTCAATGAGTTGCTGCCCAGGAGTTTGCACCTTGGGGGTGGGGAAAAACCGATGCAGTTGGTCCAGAGGGTTACAAATCCAGAGCAGATCGGCCTCGGGGTCATTTGCCTTGCAAATGTTTGATCATCTTTGGACCCAGCTTTAGGGTCTAATGCCATAGCAGGCAGGAACTTGTTCTTCTGCCAGCTTGGCCTGTTTACAGGTTCTCTTGCTGGCTTTGATAGTCACCGGTGAAGTGACCCAGAAGAGTCTTGGCCTTCCCTTGTTTTATTGTGCGTGAGCAGCTGAAGCTCCAGCTCCCTCGTGCCACTCCTGTAATTTATTAGCCGTCTCTGAGAGACGTGTTAGGCGATGCGCCGTAGGCCGGCTGGCACGAGAGCAGGACTTTACGGGTGGGCGACGTTGCGATGAAGCACCGGGGAGCACCGGGGAGGTTCTGCGAGCGAGACCTGGCCGGGAGCGAGCGGAGACTCGAAGGGAGAGGCTTTCCCGCGCGCCGGCAGCGCCGAGCGGGATGCTCGGCTCCTGCGTGTGCCTGTGAACATCTCCTGCCGCGTTCTCAGGTGAAGCGTGGCTGCAGAGGGCCGTGCGCTCGCCGGGAGGTCTGCTCCTCACAGCTTCATGCAGGAGGCTCTCGCGGAGCAGAGATAACGCGCTGCCGGGAGGATGAGGGACCGCGGGTCGGGGCTTGAATCCTTAGCAGGAGAGTTTAATTCTGGGGTCTAATCTAGTGCTGCCTAACATCTAACCTGGCACCGACGGGATTTAGGCCTGGGCTAGCGCTCAGGCTCCATGGCAAAAATAAATTTCTGCATCCTTCCCACGCAGCTTGTGCCTGAAGCTGGGGGAGGTGAGTGTGCGCACAGGAACAAGGGGCGTGGGGTAACAGAGAATAACAATTGTCTTAATGGAAAGAGAGAGGGAGAGGGAGAAGAAAAAAGGGCTGTTGAGCTCTTTCTCTCCATCCCCGAAATAATAGACCTATTACTATCCCCAAACCTCGGCCCCCCTCCCCTCCCCGCTCCCCTCCCCAGAGAAGAATTGGTCACTGCACAGCTGTGGGAGCGAGAAAAATATATTTATATATATAAGAGAATCTGCCCTTCTGAATTGGTTTGTGGGGACGGACAAAACCTCATTGTGCGCTTTATCTGCCCCGAAGAGAATGGTCCCACAGTCTCTGGCTGGCAGGGGCTCTGCGTTTGGTTAACTGTGGTCAGATAACTGTAACTTCATTTACTGTACTGGTTTTGGGGTTTTTTTCCCTTTCTTTTCTTTTCTTTTTGAGGCATTATTATTGATTGTGGGCACATCTGGGGAAGAAAACACAACTGTCCCTTCCCCCAGCCCCCGAGCTGGATGAGGAGGGGGGGCTTTTTTTTTGGGGGGGGGGGGGTGGATGGTGTGTGCGATTTGTGGCTGTTTGGAGAGCAGGGGTTGCGCTGGGGCTTCGTGCTGTTGGAAAAAGCCATCGGGGAACCGGGGGTGGGGGGGAACCGGGGGGAGCCCCGGGGTACCGGGGTGGGCTCTCCCTGCCGGCGGGGGCGGGAGGAGGAGGAGGAGGAGGGAGGAGGGAGGAGGAGGAGGAGGAGCGGGGCCGGGGCACCGGAGGGCGGGGAGGGAGGGAGGGAGGAGCGCGTCGCGACAGCCCAAGTTTGGGGGTAGCGCTGGGCTGGGAGCGGCGGAGGCCGATGGGCTGCGGGCGGACGCGCTCGGTGCCGGTACCGGTACCGGCTCCGGGCCCCCGGCGGGGCGGCGGTGCGGGGCGCTGAGGGCGGCGGTGCGGGGCTCAGCTGCGGAGCGGAGCGCGGAGCGGCCGCCCCCCACCCCCCCGGCACGGCCCGGCCCGGGGGGATGCCCCCCTGCAGGCACCGAGACTAGCCCGGCCGCCCGGTGCATGGCCCAGCTATGGAGGTGGTGGACGAGACGGAGGCTTTGCAGCGGTTTTTTGAAGGTAAGGGGTGCCCCGCTAACTCCCAGCCCTCTCCCGCCGCCGCCCGGACCAGCTCAGGGTGGCCCGAGACCCCCGCCCAAAGCAGGACCCAGCGACCGCCTTGCCCAGCGCTGGGGTCCCAGCGGATTCCCGCACCCGGGCACGATCCCGCCGCTCGTCCTCCACATCCACGTCGAGGGTCCCGAGCTGGAGGTCGTGGCACGGCGAGGGCCGGGGAGCGCCTCGCGTCGTACGTTAGACGCCTGCCGCCGCCCCGGCGAGGACCTTGGCATGGCCCTGGGAGCGGGCGCAGGCTCCCGGCCGTAGCGTACGGATCGCGGACGTCGCCGCGGGGCCGAACGCCTGGCCGACCCTCTCCGCTCGCCTCAAGACCCGCAGCCTCTCCGCCGGTCCCCTGAGCCACGGCCGCCGGGCGCAGCGTGTTGGAAGCGGGCTGTCCGCTTCGCTGGGGGTATCGCTCCTCTCTGGTCTAGAAGATGGGTGGTCCTGCAGCAGCGGCGTCCAGCAGCGCGCCCCACGCCGCCTCGTAATCAGCACCCGCGGGCCAGCGCTGCCCAGCCGGAGCCCGGACCCCTTTGGGCACCGCGCGTCTGCGGGTCAGAGTCTCCTTAAACCGAAGGCAGTTTTTACTGAAAGCCACAGTGGAAGAGTGGTTGTAAAGAGAAGTCGGCCTCTGTCAAGCAGGGGTGAAACACGGTTGCTCGTGGCGGCTGAGGCTTTGCTAGGGCTGAACTGGTGCGGCTGGGGAGGCGTTGGGACCCTGATGCCCTTCGTTGTTGTTCCCCCCCCCCCCGGCTCAGTGTTTCCTCTGGCTTTGTTGACTTCTAGTCTTCCTTGACCGTATACCTATTTCTCTCTCGCTTGTTGTCTTTCTTTCTCTCTTTCTGGTGTGGCGCCCCGCGCCCCTTGTTCTCCGGTGGGCCCTTTGCCAGGCAGAGGTTTCGGCTGCGCCTTGGCGCGAGCCCCCGGCACGCAGCTGCGCCCTCGCGGCGGGAACAACGCGCCCATCCTAGCGAGGCTCCGCTGGGTCGACGCGTCCTGTTGCCGGTGGCAGAGCTGGGGTCTGCTGGGGCGGACCCCGGCCCACGGAGGACTGGCTTGGCGCATAAATCAGCGCCGGAGCTCGGATCCCTTTCGGAGTCCTCGTGCTGTGCTTGGCCTGCGGTGGGATCGGGCGGCGTGCTGCCTGCTCCGCCGAGCTGCTCGCTCCGCGGTGGTTGGGGTGGGAGGACTGTGTCCCGCCTGTTTCTTTGGCCGGTGGAAGGACTTAAGCTGGGGAGGAAAACAAAGATGCGCCACAAACAAGATGCTCTCGGGAGTGAGCAGGGGCTCAAGCTGCTTACTTCTCTCTTTCCTCTCTTCTGGCATCCGTGTGATGCCTCAGTAACGCATCTCTCCTTCTTCAAAGGAAGAAGCATCCCCTGTTCGTTCCAGCCGTGATTCTGGATTCCCGGGAGCGACAGGATTAGCGAGGATGGGAAGCCTCGCCACGTGGGCTCTTATCGTGTGCTCCCAGCCTGTGTTCTCTCCAGCCTTCGGGGGGCTTGTTTTGTTTTTAGGGTTTCACTTGGACCAATCTCCTGAATCCTGCCCACCCGCCTCCTGTCCTCTGGGCACCCAGCACCCCCCCAGCGCCCTGCACGGCCCGTGCTTGGCACCCCGACGTTATTTACAGGCTTCAGCTGTCCGTCTCTTCACTTGTAGGAGCGGAATTTCTCCCTCTCCCCCAGAGCACCTTTCTATAGGGTGGAAGGTTTCTTTCTGTCTGTCTTGTTCTTTCTATCTGGGTGCCGTGGGTGATGCTGCCTGAGCAGGGGGTTGGACAAGACGACCTCAGGAGGTCCCTGCCAACCTCAACCATTCTGGGGTTCTTCCTTTTTCCCTGTCTTTCTCCTTCCTTTATTATCCTTTTATCTTTTTGTCTCTTTCTCCTTTCTTTCCATCTTTCGAATTAAAACCATCTTGTCTCTGTAAAAACCGAGAGCGAGGGAAGCTGGGGCTGAAGGATGTTTCTCAGCCTTCGCTATTTGCTTATTTCTATAACTTCCTTTTTAGAACTTCTCTGAGCTTTATTTCTCTGTGGAGCCCAACGCGGCTCTTCATGTCATTCGGGCAGCGGCGTTATTAAAAAGCATTTGTTACAACGCGGGGTTTGAGGGTGAGGGGGGAAGAGGAGGAGGTTTTACCACGAAGGATCGCAGCTCAGTTCAGTCTGTGCAGCGAGAAACAAGGTTCTTTCCTTTTGTGCGCGCCTTAATCGTGGTGCCCCGAAGGAGCACGCGGCCAAACTGATCCTCTGTTGTTTGGAAGTGAAGGTCAGCGCCTTAAACTGCAGCACGGAGTCGGGTTTGCCCCGGAATGTCGCTCTCCTGAAGAATTAATGGTTTCTGGATGTGTAATATAGCGGGGAACGATGAATCTGTGAGAGTTTATTCATTTACAGGAATAAACTCATTAGTAGAACCGATTCCTCGCTACCCCATCACTTCTCTGAAAGGTGTCTGCTGAGATCAGGGAGGGAGCCGTGTCCGAACCATACTTTTCTCTTACAGTGAAACATTTTTTCTTCTCACAGACCGTCTTCTCGCCAAGTGGAGATTTCACGCTAAAGGGATTTCTCCCTGTACACTGAAACCCCTGAAATAATTTGGGAGTTCCCTTTCCTTTGCCTGACTCTGATTTGCACAGGATCTGAGCCTGCTCTAAGCAATCCCACCATATTTAAGAGTAATCCTTTAGTGCTTGCGTAGCACTTCGTATTTCAAAGTGTCAGACAAGGATTAACCGGGCTCTCCGTGCAGACTTTTGGGGAGCGGGGGCAGTGCTGGCCGAGGTGCGGAAGGGAGCCGCTCTCTGTGCTGATTCCCAGTCCCGGCTGGCTCCGGCAGCAGCGCGCCGGGTCCCATCGCAGAGCAAGGCTTGCTTTGGGGAGCGAGCGCTCCCAAGGTCTCGGGTCCAACTGCCCGCCTCCGCTTTTCTCAGCGGCAAGAGGTGGGCTTTTATTTTCCTAAAGAGGGCTCTCAGGCTTTGCTTGGGCAGGGTGTCCTGATTTCCCTGGAACGTAGCTGTCCGCTCTTCGAGAGCGAGGTCTGAGGCACGCGAGGTCGGAGAAGCAGAATAACGATGCCGAGAGTGTAGGGCTTTGCTCTGCTCTTCGGGAAGGGGCTGGGGAGGAGCCCCTGAGAGGAGAGATGGATTGGGGGATAACTTCACGCCCCTCCTGGGATGAAGATGCGGCGAGTGCGAGTCTGGCTGGCAGCGCGGCCTCTGAGCGTCCTCGAGGTGGGCCTGTCTGCGTTAGGAAGTCCGTGGCTGTCCGGGTTTGTGCTAGCACAGCTGGTAAACGTGTTTGGTGGCGCCCAGGACCATCCTGCTGAGGAGGGCTCGGGCAGAGAGCTGGGAAAGCTCGGAGGCAGGGAGCGTGGGATGCTGGGGGTTCTGGCAGCGGAGGTAAAGGAGCTCGGTTTGGTCTTTCCATAGTATTGGGAGTGTTTACCCAGAGCATTTGTATTTTGTATCAAAGGAAAAGTAGGGAGTTGAAAGCGTCTGACCCTTGGCTGGCATCCTGCTAGAAACCTTACCTTCCTCCCTGCCTACCACTCGCGTAAGGGAAACAGTTACGACAGAGCTCAGCTATTCGGGATCCCTCTCTCTCCCGGCTAATTTATGAGATAAGAGGTTGTTAAAGAATGTATATCAGGAAAGATGTGCAGAGCAGGGCTTGGGGGGCAGGGGAGCGGGCGGTTTGGCAGATGGCTGGGTGGGGATGGGGCAAGAAATGGAGAAAAAGAACAGCAAACGCTAAAAGTTTGGAGGATTTGGGCTCCAGGCGTAGCTGGGAAAGGCAGCAGTTGGTTAAACAGAAAGGGCCAGATTTCAGCGAAGGCACGCGAGTCCTGTGAAATGAAGCAGCCCTTTACGGTTTTCCACGGAGCACAAGCGGCTGGAGCGCTCGGAAGCGGGTGTCTGTCGCGCGGCCGTGTGTCCGTGCGCGCGGGGCCGCGGGAGCCTCCGAGCTGGGAGCGAGCAAGTGAGCACGGGGTGTTTTATCCGCAAGGCAGCAAGCGTGTTTGTATTAGCGAATGGTTTTGCCCGTCGGAGTGCGTGTGTCTGTGTGTTAGCGGTATTGGGTACTTTCTTGGTGATTTTTACTGTGTATTGCGGAGCACTTTCTGTGTTTGAGTAGGAAATGCTGCCTTGCAGCCCTGCAGGAAGAGGTCTGGGCCCCATTTTCCTCGGATGAAGAAATATGACGTGGCACTTGGGGACATGGTTTAGGAGCCCTGGGGGTGTTGGGTTGGCGGTTGGACTTGATGATCCCAGAGGTCTTTTCCGACCTTAATGATTCTGTGATTCCATGAAATGATGGGGCTGAGGCACAGCGCCGGACCCAGGGCTCCCGGGTTTGCGCCTTGTCCACCGCGCGGTGTCGTAAGGGTCGGGTCTCCGCGTGCCGCGGGTCTGCGGGAGGATTTGGTGGTGGGTGGGAACGAGCGGAGGAGGGCTCCAGTGGTAAAACTTCCACAGGCATAAAACATGAGCTTAAAGGAAGAGGAAGAATGGTTTCTCTTCAGAGCTGGCCACCACCTCGTGGTGGGGTGAAGCATCCCTGAGCTGGCAGGGCCCTGGGTGCTGGTAGTGCTGGTGACCCGACCTGTGAGTTACAGCTCGCTGGGGGTTCGCCAAACTACGGGGGCAGTTTCAGTTTCTGCCAGGCAGGAGGTTGGAGGACAGGGAAAGAGAGTCACAGAGAAACAAGGGATGGCTTTGGAGTCTTTCCTGGCTGCTTTAGGGGCGCAGAGGGGAGACCGGTGGCTTCTTGAGGCTGAAAACACGGGGAGCAGATAGGGCAGGAGGACACGAGAGCCAGGCCCTCTAGAGCGGAGGCCGCGGCGTGTGTCACGGTGCCGGCTGTCAGGCAGAAACCACACAGGCAAACCAGGACAACTGGCCCCACGTACGTTTTTAGGCACCTGGGCTTGACATAGCAGCACAACTACAGCGGATCAGAGCATCTTATTCCTTTCAATTACACGAAAGAACGGCTTTTTTTGGGAGCTGGGCTTCACGCTCGCTGTTCACCCTCTGCCCATCCAGTGGCTGTCTGGCCCTTAGCCTCTGCATCCCCCGAATGCACCTCTGGGCTGTGATGCTGTGCTGGCGAGAGGATTTCCTGCACCGCTTGCTGTTTGACGTGGCGAGAGTAAGGGCAGAGGGAAAGCGCTGGGAGAATCACAGGCTCCCGGGGAAAAGCACAACGCGATCTTTGCCGCACGTCCCTGCGGGGGCTTTGCGCCTCGACCCGAGCCTCGGGAGGAGCGGGGCTGGGGAAGCGGTGGCTTTGCGGTGTGACAGTCTCTCCGGGGCCTGGCTGGTGCAGTGGGGGAAGTAAGAGGCTTTGTGCGCAGTGCTTGGCTGGACGGGGTTAGCCCGTGACAGAATGGTCCTGGGGAACCTGGTACAGCACAAACACATGACCATCCCTCCTGGTAATCCCCTCGCAGACCCAAATCCCAGCGCGTAGCAGCAGCCTCCCAGCCTCCTCCCTGGCCCTCCCACTCTTCCCTGGGGGAATAGAAAAACCAGCAGGCAGCAGCCCTGGGACCTAGACAAGCTGAGCTAGGCAGCATAATGACAGAGGGGGAGAGCAGGGACGCAGCGGGAGCTTGACATCCGCTCTCACCATGCTCAGGGTGCGCTGGATCCGAGCAGGTAACAGCACAGATCCCCCAACCCTTCCACGGCTCAGCTTGCTTTCCCCTCTGCCTCTCCATCTCTCTTTCCAAGGCGATCGTTTTCTGGTCCTCCTCTCTCTGCCCTCTATTTCAGGCTTCCCCTGCCCACCCGACTTGGTGTCTGCCTCGGGTCAGTGTGTGCCCTCCACAAGAGCAGGGGACGTGGGGCTGCTGGTGAACCCAACTCCACCCCAGGGCCTAAGCAGAGGAGGGAAGAGCGAAAAACCTTCCCTCGAGCACCAGCAGTCGGCAGAGGCGCAGGGGACATTCCTGGGCAGAGGGGGAAGCTGCCACCTCCATCCCAGCAGGACCAGCAGCAGGAGGTTCCCAGAGTCTTCAGCCAAAGCACTTGTCCTCATCCGCTCCTCGGGGCAAGGCCGGTGGAGAACAGCCTGCTGCTTCCAGCGTGGTCTTGTGACCGTGCTGGTACTTCTCTGGGGTCTGCCTTCTCTCCCAAAACGCCTTTTTCCCGGGTGGGGAGAGGACAGGACGCATCCAGATGGAGCAAGGCCAGAGAGCTGTTCGTAGGAGGGTGGATCCCTCAAGACGTCTGATAAGGGGTGGGTTGTGGTTCAGAAAAAGCAACGTGAGCGCACGCCTCCATCAGGAACGGCGAGAGGTACTTTGCCTGTGTTCTGGTTCGTGTATCTTCCACAGGTTGGTGTCCTGGGAGCGATGCCTGGACACGGACCAGGAGGGGGTTTGGGAGGAGGCAGCAGGAGGAGGTGGCCATCGGGGCAGATTAGAAGGGAGTTGTGCCAGAGGTGTGACCAAGCTGATGGAAATGGGCGTCTTGGTGACTCAGAGGTCCGGCTGACCCGTGCTGCTCCATGTGCCTGGGCTGGGGTTGCGCAAGGGCTGCTGCCTGCAAGGAGATGGGAAAGAGATGCTGGTCAAGAAGGAGCCTTTCTGGGGTGCTGGGTAGGCAGGGTTTCCCTCCGCCCCCAGGCCCTTTCCTGCTAGAGCAAAGCGTTTGCTAGGGCTGGCCTTCTGGGGCCAGAGTCGCGCCAGCTGCCCTGTCACTGCCTGCAGTAAAGGTGGAATAAGGTGGCTCCTGGGCATGGCTGGCCTGGAGAGAGCTGGGCATCGCCTGGAGGAGTGCAGCCCCACTGAGTGGTGCGTAGAGAAGTTGCTCCTCCCGTGGGCTTTCTGCCTCCTGTCCAAATTCAGCGGTCTTTTTGCTTTCTGCTTTCGCCCTCTTTTCTGCCCCACTCGTTCTCTGCCCATGGTCACTCAGCGAGAAATAAAACCAGAAGAGGCCTTTCGAAGAAGGGAGAGAGATGGGGCCCTGCTGTGCTTGCCCTCTTCTGGTTAGGGACCTTGTGGATTCCTCCTGCTCGGCCAAGACCTGAGTGATGCGGAGCTGGGAGCCGTGCTAGGAGGGTGCCAGGCTGTGACCAGCGAACCCCTGGCCCGCTGCGGTGCTGCAGGTGGCTGCTCTTCCTCCGTGCTGCCCAGACGGGGTCCTAGACCATGGCTTGGCATCCCTCCAGTGTATCTCTGCCTCGGGATTTCCCTTCCTGGGGATGGTGTTGCTCTGGCAAGAGCTTTGCAGAGCTTGCTGGGTAACCCCCTTGCCTCTTCCCAGTGGTGTTGCTGATTGGACTTGGACTTTGCACCCTCTGATAAGAACCCCAGTAAGCTAAATGTGTCTGAGGAATGATTAACTAGCGTGTGCGTTGCCAGAGGACGGGGAGCAGCTGTGACTGGAGACACAAACAGGAACAGGCTTGTGGCTTTTGGGCCCGAGCTGGTGCGTGCAGGATGCCCCTCGCAGGCGGCAGCTCGCGGAGCAGCATCCTTCAGGAGAGGGAACCCGCGCCGTGGCCTCCTTGGCACTCTCCAGGCAGATACCAGGGCTAGGGGTGGACAGAGAGGGATGAGACTGGGTCACATCGGTAGGAGAGGTGCAGGGTCCAAGGGAGGGTACTGCTGCTGTGTAGGGAAAAGGGGCGCTCGTGGAAGCAGGGGGCGGATCGCATTGGGCTCCACGCTTGGCTGTCCGCTGCCTCCCACTCACGGGGTCGTGGATACACCCTCTTACTCCTATCGACCAGCGTGCTTTGGCACACCCTTGCTTATCCTCCGGACCTTCCTTCTCCCGTTGGCACCTGTACAGCAGGGCCAGAGGATGTCTTCTGTCTGAGGTGGTGGAGGTGGACGGTCTGGTCCGCCCTGTGCTCCCTGCCATCTTCCAGCACACCTTGGAGAGAGTTCACGGCATGTTTGAATGAAAGGCTTCCTTCCCAAGGGAAAGTGTAATGTGATACTCAGGGTCCACCACTTATCTCGCTGAACTTTGTCTGTTTGGATGCAGTGAACTCAAAATGGCGAAAGGGAGACGTGGGAGCGGGGCTGGGGAGGGCGGCCAGCCCCGGCTGCGAAGCGGAGATGCCAGATTTGGTGTAGAATGAGAGCGAACGCCTGCAGATTTTGCTGGTTTTTGGGGTGGTGGGGAGGAGGGCTGCTCGGAAAGGCCAAGGCTGGAGTTTTAAATAGCCCTGGTGTGCTCAGATCCGGGATTTGAGGGCAGAGGCTAGGGTGAACCAGGGGGAGCGGTCCTGGGAGCGCCACGTGGCTGCGATCGTAATCCCGTGGCATGTCCAGGGCTAGGGCCAGCGTGCAGGGCTGCGGGCAGAGGTAGGGGTCATTTCCTCTGGTGCACCACAGCATCGATGCTTCTCTTTCACATCCCAGTTGCTGTGAGAGACTGGCTTGGTCATGGGAAAGCTGGCATCAGTCTCTGCAATGGTTAAAGTTTCCTTAGCTTCTCTGGCTTATCCTCCATTTTTTTTCCCCCTCACTCTTCCCCATCCCTCATCCCTTTTGCTCTATCCAGTCTTCCTTTCTTCAGCCGCTCTCATCATTTGTTTGGAGCGCGTTGAAGGAGATGTACCGAATTGTGCCCTAAGTGACTGCAAACCCCATGAGTAGGAAGAGGAAAACCAGCGGGGCTGCGCTTGCAGACCAGTGTGTGGTGTGAACAGAGACTGAAGCAGCGTGGGGTGGGACCGGCAGAGAACGAGGAGCTGACAGGCCTGCGCAGCGCCAAGAGCCACGGTCTAGCTTTGGCGAGACCTCCGCTTTTTTTTTTAAAAAAAACCACAGTAATTAAAGCAATTTTTGCTGGGACTGATTTTTTTTTCCCCCCTCCCTGTAGTCTTTTGTTGTCACCCCAACATCACAGCGGTGTATTGCCTTGGGAGGCTCAGAGTGCCGAATCGATCTGGCTTTCTTACCCAAGGCGAAGCTAGTCATTGGTGGGGAGGAGACAACGCAGAGGGCGCGGTGGTGGTCATGGGCCAGGCTTTGTGGAAGACACAGGTAGTTTCCAAAAGAGCTGGAGGCCTAATTCCTGCAAGCTCTGTCTGCTTTGACGGTGAGGACCCTGCAGAGCCGCTCTCGCTTGCAGCCTTGGGAAGTGGTTGTAGTATCAAGAGTACGTTCGGCTTGATTTGGAATATGAAGATTCACGTAGTTTATGTCTGACGATACTTATTAATGAACAGCTCTCGTTTATGACTTTTAATCCCGTGTGCTGATTGCAGCTGATGGCTAGAAATCTAGATAAACAGGAAACCAAGCAACTTATCAGCCTGCTTGATCTTGGCTTATCTCTTCTGTTATGACAAGCAGTGGTTATGGACATTGATTCAATAAAGCACTAAAAAGTGCGCTTTGACTTTATTGGAAATGAAACACCTGCTTAAGGAAAGCCAAAGCTTAAAAACGGTGCATTATAAGGGCCATCAAGCCATTTCACAGTTGGCTGCTTGCTGATAATATAATCAATGCTCCGCTCAGTATAACAACAGAAATGGTCTTTTCCCTCATGAGGCCCGACCCAAACCAGAATCGGGGGTCAATGAGAGGTTCTGGGTAGGGAGGAGTAGGAGGGCTCCTGTCCGTCTCCTCTCCCTCCTGTCTATTTTAATTCAGTCTTTGGAAAGGGCTGTTGGAATGGAGACGCGGGTGGTGGTGCGTTTTCACATGCAGCGCGGTGGATCGTGTAGTGAAGAGGGAGAGGTGATAAATGGCGTTTCAAAACACGTCGCACTGGTGTTGAGGGGCTGAAGGGACACAAGGAACAGCAATGTGGGGATCTGCAGACTGGGGATGGGCTTCACAGCCCAGAATGAGCAGTTTGGGTGCTGGAGGTTGTGTTGGTGTGCAGGAGCTTGGGAAGAGGAATTGGCCAAAAGTCAACCCAGTCCCACAGGATGACCTTGTGGAACATCAGGGTAGGGACCTTTCCTACTCCTCTGCTTTTAGACACAGGAACTGTGGCTCTGTTACACCCAGGAGGCACCTGTGGATGCAAAAGATCATGGATGGTCACCAACAGAGATTTTTACAGAATTTTTACCATGAATTTTCAGCACGGCTTTCTTAATTTGTGGCACAAATTTGTGGGTGATCGTGACATTGGGCCAAGTTTGGCTTTGAAAGAGATGAGAATGGTGCCGGTGACAGCGAGCCGTGATGCGTGGCAAAGTTGGTACAAACATTTGCCACCGCTGGCGCAGAGCAATGCCTTGTCGGGAGGCCACAATGCGAAGGCTGGAGTGCTTTCAGCTGGCTCTGAAGGAGAGAAGCAGTGGGGTTTACTGGGCTTTTCTGTTTAAACCCTCTTCTCTGCTGTTTTGGAAACCGAACCGCACTGAGAGTGAGCTTTGGGGACTAGATAGGAGGAATGGGGTGGAGAAAGTCGGTCCGATGGGTCCTTGTTTCACGTTCTAAGGCGCGGGTTGATCAGCCAGCGAACGGTCAGTGGTAGCAAGTGAAAAGGGGACGTGAGTTTTAGGAGAGCAGGTCGCTCCCTGGGGGTAGTCGCTGCCTGAAGGAGACCCGTGGAGGCCTCTGGTTTTTGCAGAACTAAACCCTGCGTTTTGTAGGAGTTGGTTTTGCTTTGATCGGCCTGTTGTTTAAATGCGTCGGGGTGGTGTGCGTTGGTTTAAGGCTTTTGCCAGGGCAGGAGAGCCACGTTAAATCTTTTTTTTTTTTTTTTACTGTTTTACAAACTCAACAGCACTCGATAAATCCAGAGTCAACGAGCGGTTGGGAAGTCAGCTGCTGTTAAGGTCTTTGTCCTCGTTGCCGGTTGCGTTGCAGCAGGGGGGAGCTCCGAACCTCTTCAGGCTGGCCTCGCCCTGAAGTCCTAATGGTCCGGGTGAAGTGTGGAAGAGTGGAGGGATGAGCTTCACCGCTTACAGAGGCAGCTAAGAACCACCTGGGATAACGTGACCTCTCCTCCCCTTGTCCCTCTCTGCTCCTCTCTTCTTGCTTGCTCACTTCATACAACCCAGGCAGTGGCACTAAGCCTTTTGATAAAATTACCTTCTGTTTTTCCCTACTTTGACAGTACCATTTCTTAAAACAAAGATGTTTAACTGAGTTTCTCGTTAGAAGGAACTATCAGACCTTCTAGCCCGACCCGTGCAACAGCTTTGAGCAGTGCAACCTCCAGCTGAAACTGTGGTGGGGTAATAGGTTTGGTGGTTTTTTTGCTGCCACAGAGAATTTATCAATGAGGCTGAGGTTACCGTCCTTGCTTTGCCCAGGAGAACTGTGGGGCTTCTCATCATGTGTAGTTGTGGGTTTGTGTTTCATCTGTTAAAAAAAAACTAAAACAACACAACCAACCAACCAAAAACCCCATGGTTTTGGTTTGGGGCTTTCACAGGAAGGAATATGTCCTGTTGAACTGTGAGAAACTGGCCGGTCTTTGCCCTTGGCTCAGCCCTGAGAGTCCGCATGGGCCGAGGGCTTCTCTGAGGGACTGGAGGAGTCAAAGAGACGTAGTGCAGATGGCCAGAAATTGTCAGTAATTAATCTGCTTCTGCAGTGAGCTTTTTTTTTTGGAAAAAAAAAGATACAAAAAGCCAAAGAAACAAATGAAACAACAACAGGAGTTCCCACCGAGAGCGCAGCGTACAGGTCCATTAGCGCATGGGTCTGACTTGCTGCCCGGTCTCCGTTCAGGTCTCTAAAAGGAGGCTTTGTGTCTGTCCTGTCAGGGGCAGAGGCTAGGTCTGCCAGCTTCTTCTAGCGGATCTTCAGGTCTCTGTGCTCTTTTCTGAAGGGATAAGCAGGGGTCTCTTCCAGACAAAACAGTGGGCACATCTGCAGATCTGTTTTGAGCTCCACCACCGGTTTCCAGCACAAAGCCAGGCGGCTCCCTGTCGCTTTGCCTGCGTCGGACCTTTGTGTAACAGATTTGTGCAATTTTGGGGCAAGATCCATCTCTTCCTTTCTTGCGTACGCGCAGCCCTTTGCACGAGTGCCTACCCCGAAATAAAAGGCCAGCGATCTCGGGAATTCCTTCCGCCCCGCGTGGGCAGAGCTGTCACAGGGATCAGCGCTTGAGGCGGGGGTACTGTATAAATAGCTGACGGGGACCTCCGCGGTTGTTCAGCGAGAACGGCTCGCCCTCGTGGGGCGTGCGGGGCCGTGCGGGCGCGGCGGGGCGGCGGTACCTTGCACAGCAGTGTGGTCCTGGCAGGGCCCTTCTCCGGCCAGGAGGTCAGCTCTGGAGAGGCCGGGAGATGGCAGGACGGGGGCGGCCCGCTCCCCGTTTGAGGACGCAGTTGGGTGGAAGAGCCCCAGAAAGGTGGCCGAGCACCTAAAGAGCCCCAGAAAGGTGGCCGAGCACCTAAAGAGCCCCAGAAAGGTGGCCGAGCACCTAAAGAGCTCCAGAAAGGTGGCCGAGCACCTAAAGAGCCCCAGACAGGTGGCCGAGCACCTAAAGAGCTCCAGAAAGGTGGCCGAGCACCTAAAGAGCCCCAGAAAGGTGGCCGAGCACCTAAAGAGCCCCAGACAGGTGGCCGAGCACCTAAAGAGCTCCAGAAAGGTGGCCGAGCACCTAAAGAGCCCCAGAAAGGTGGCCGAGCACCTAAAGAGCTCCAGAAAGGTGGCCGAGCACCTAAAGAGCCCCAGAAAGGTGGCCGAGCACCTAAAGAGCCCCAGAAAGGTGGCCGAGCACCTAAAGAGCTCCAGAAAGGTGGCCGAGCACCTAAAGAGCCCCAGAAAGGTGGCCGAGCACCTAAAGAGCCCCAGAAAGGTGGCCGAGCACCTAAAGAGCCCCAGAAAGGTGGCCGAGCACCTAAAGAGCCCCAGAAAGGTGGCCGAGCACCTAAAGAGCTCCAGAAAGGTGGCCGAGCACCTAAAGAGCCCCAGAAAGGTGGCCGAGCACCTAAAGAGCCCCAGAAAGGTGGCCGAGCACCTAAAGAGCCCCAGACAGGTGGCCGAGCACCTAAAGAGCCCCAGAAAGGTGGCCGAGCACCTAAAGAGCCCCAGACAGGTGGCCGAGCACCTAAAGAGCTCCAGAAAGGTGGCCGAGCACCTAAAGAGCCCCAGACAGGTGGCCGAGCACCTAAAGAGCCCCAGACAGGTGGCCGAGCACCTAAAGAGCTCCAGACAGGTGGCCGAGCACCTAAAGAGCCCCAGACAGGTGGCCGAGCACCTAAAGAGCCCCAGACAGGTGGCCGAGCACCTAAAGAGCTCCAGAAAGGTGGCCGAGCACCTAAAGAGCCCCAGAAAGGTGGCCGAGCACCTAAAGAGCCCCAGACAGGTGGCCGAGCACCTAAAGAGCTCCAGAAAGGTGGCCGAGCACCTAAAGAGCTCCAGAAAGGTGGCCGAGCACCTAAAGAGCCCCAGACAGGTGGCCGAGCACCTAAAGAGCCCCAGAAAGGTGGCCGAGCACCTAAAGAGCTCCAGAAAGGTGGCCGAGCACCTAAAGAGCTCCAGAAAGGTGGCCGAGCACCTAAGAGGGAGGGGCATGAAGCTGAAAGTCTCATTTAATTCCGCTCTAGACCTAAGGCGTAAGCGCTCGCGTGCTTTGCTAGTGACGTGGCGTTGCTCTTCCCTAGCCTCGTGTGTGTGAGCGGACGTCTCGGAGAGACCCAGGAATCTGCAGAAGGGGAAAGTGGCTTTTCTCTCATAACAGACCCCAATCCACACAATGAACCTCCGAAAGAAGTGGCGTGGGGGTCTGGCGGAGGATGGGTCCTGGCTGCAGGGTACGCCCGTGCTGTTCCAAAGACACACTGGAGTCACAACAGAAAGGAAAGTGGGGAAATTAAGCTTAGAAAACTACGGCAAAGCGGGTGCGCTGTCTCGGGGGGCTGAAATTCTGGTCACCCATCTTCTAGGCTTAGCTTTCCCCCCCCCAGAGTCGGTCACAGTCACCACCACAGCCATCCCAGCCTTTTAGATCACCTTTCCGTCGTAGCTCCCAGCGTTGTTCATAGGTAGTGAGGAATTGTCCTACAGCCTTTGGAGGGAGATTAGCTCCAGAATTAATGTCAGCGCTTCTGAGGTTAAGGAATGGTTTGGCACTCGTGTGTGAAGCTCCCTTTGCAGCTGAGGACTGCCTGAAAGACTCGGGGCAAGGGGTGAACCCAGCGTGCTGTGCTAAAGAGTGGTGTCCGATGGGAGCGGGACGGAGTCGGTGCTCTCCCTGCTCCCCTTCCGTGGACAACTCATCATTTATGGAGCTGCGGTAACATGCTGTGAATGAGTTTTGCTAGTCGAACTCTCTTGGAGGGTCGGTGAACCACGCTGGGGATAAGGAAATAGGAAAATATTGTCAGAGGTGTTCCTGAACTGCTGAAAATCCTAAATTGGCTTCTAATCACTGAGTTACCTCTGCAACCTTTGCCCTTAACTCAGTGATGAGGAGAACCCAAAGGACACTCGAACGGTGAGCGGGCCATGATTGTGGTTTTCTGTGCTGGGGAGGTTTGGTTTGTCTCCCGGAGCTTCTGGTACCTGTTGAGACGCTGTCTGCTGCCTCTGGGTTGGGTTCGGTTCGGAGCCCTGTGGGCTCTGCAGCGAGGAGGGGCCTCCAAGATATCTGAGAGGTAAAACTGCTCATAGAGCATCTCTTCGAGGGTAGTTTTTTTATAGTTTCCAAAAGATGGTGACCAGTAATGTTAATATTCACATTTATTGCAGTCAGACGTGAGAGCCGCGGGCCTGCTGTGGCTGTGCCTTGCAAGCACAGAGGAGCAGATGGTCCCTGACCTGCATGTTTTACCTCTCTGGGAAAGAAAGCTGTTGCTCCCTGCTAGGGGCAACGTCTTATTTCATGGCTGAGGCTGTCAAATCTTGCACTCCGACTGCCATATCCTCCTCGCAAGACTGAAACTCCCTCCCAGCAGGCTGCTTTCTCCAATGTGAGTTCATATACGGGAGGATTCAACCCCTGCTCAGCCTCCTGGTAATAAACAGACCAGACAGGGACTGCTGTAAACCTTCGTGTACGTCCCGAGCGGTGTTATTTCGACCTTTTCCAAAGCCTCTCCAGTATTTCCGTGCCCTCTTCCAGACAAACGGAGGCGGGCAGCGATGCCAGCGGCGGTATCCAGAAAAACCAGGACCATTTCTCCATCTTCGGCTCGATAGTCCCCTTGCGCGTGGAGAACGCGGCAGTCAGAGCTGCGACGTTGTGTCGGGGGCTTGTGCGGCTGTGGTTAGTCCGGAAAACCGGAGCTTTTCATTTAGTCTTTCTTTTTTTTTTTTTACTTTCCCCCAGCAGTTTCCCAGCCTGTGCGTGCTACTTTCCGGCGACATTCCTGCCTTTTGCTTTGTTTTTATGCAGCAGACAGATTGCTGTCACTTACCAGGTGATTCAAGACGCTCTGTAAGGATGAGCATTGGTTTTTTTTCCTTTCTCTGCTACCCCACCAACATGTGCCACCTTCAAACTTCGCCAGTGGAGAACAAAAAATGCTGAGAGGCTTTGGCCCAGGTACCAGTCCTTGGGGGTCTCTGCTAGTAACCCCTCTGCTCTTTGATGTCTCCATATTAACAGCTGTATTTTAGCTCTGTCAGTGTTCGGCGTCTCTCGTGTTGCCCCTGTCAGCTCCACGCGGGGGAAGTTTCGAATCAGGATGTCGTTCGGCATTAAGTGAAACGCACTGGAGAAATTCAGGGCTGTGGACGCTGCAGGGCAGGGGCTGCCTGGCCCGTACGTGCATGGACAACACCTAGCCCAGCAGACCTCGGGGGGTGTTGTTACAGAGGCACCTCAAGAATGAGCGTATTTAGCAATTTAAAGGTGCTGCTGGTACCACGAGCGTCGAGTGAGAAGACGAAAAGCGGATTTTGCAGGAAGGCCAGGCTTTCTGCTCCTCTTCCGCTGAAGTCAGCCGAACTGCTGCGGCTCAGCCCAGCTGGAGCTGTGGCCCTCATTCTTTTGGGGGGAAAACAAAAGAAGATGCATCTGGGGGAAAATAATTCCAAACATAGACAACCAGAGGGAGAGAGACAGCCTCCCTGCTCCCGGCTGCGGCAGATGCCGGGGTGGCAATGGGAAGCAATAGCACGAGGATTGTTGCGCGCAGGCTGGGGACAGTCGCAGGACACCGATAACGTCAGGCCGATGGTAGGCAGGACCGGAGGAGCTGGCCAGTGAGCGGCTGTGGTTAGAAGATAGTGAATGGCCCAGCTGTGCAATCCGTGTGCTATTTAGCACAAGGGGCACGGGCGGCGTGTGGAGATAAGAAAGGGAGCATTCAGGTCGGGCGCTGAGGAGGGCAGCCAGACGTGGAGGAGTTGGGGGGCTGCAGCATCGTCGCCCGAATGGAAGTGATGAAAGTCCAGACACACGGGGCAGAGCCCCAGGGAGCGAGCCGGGAATGAATGACCTTATGCTGGCCTGGACAGAAGGCTCTAAGAGGTTTTTTAATCTATTGATCTAATGACTCATACAATTTGTGTAATTTCCTTGCCTTTCCACTCTTCCCTCATAACTCGGCTCTTTGTCACAGTTCTGGCTGGCAGCAAGACAGACTTGTTCGCTCAGGACCTACACGCTGCTTTGCCCAGCAGGTGCTTTAGAACAGCAGCAGCGAGTCATCTCCGCTCTGGTGGAAGGAGCTGGGCGAGCGGTGCCGGGAAGCAGCAGCAGTTTCTGCCTGCTCTCCTCCGCGCTGGAGGGCGATGGAGGGAGCAGAGGAGGGGTGGCTCCCAGAGGTCTGCCTGGGCCAGGTACCAGGAGAAGGCTCTCGATTTACTTTGCAGGTCCCTGACCTTCTTCATGCCTCTCTTCTGCGCTCAGTCCTTCGTGAGAAGGTCTTACCCACTGTCATCCTTCGCTCGTGCTTCTGCGCCCGCGGCTCAGGCGGTGCCGCCGTGAGGGTTACCTCGCTTTGGGCGCATCCCCCCCTTATTTCAGTCCCAGTATTTGCCTCCGCTTGTCTAATGCGCGGAGACGACTCGTTCTGCGCATCACAGAATCGTTAAGGTTGGAAAAGATCTCTCGCATCATCAAGTCCAACCATTTAAGTGCTGCGTCTACACGTCTTTTAAATACCCCCAGGGATGGCGACTCCCCCGCCTCTCTGGGCAGCCTGTGCCGATCCCTGACCGCTCTGGCAGTGAGGAAATGTTTCCTAATATCCAATCTAAACCTCCTCTGGTGCAGCTTGAAGCTGTTTCCTCTCGTCCCATCACTGGTGACTTGGGAGCAGAGACCAACCCCCCCCTCACTACAGCCTCCTTTCAGGTAGGTGTAGAGGGCATCGAGAGCCTGAGGAGCTGCTCTGCCTGTGGGAATGCGTGCGGGCAGTGCCTCCCACCTCCCCGGGCCCGGGGTGACCTCCTCATCCTCGCCGCCGTGTGCTGCCCTCCCCACACAGCGTCCTTGAGCAGCGTGCCAGGCACCTTCCCTCTTGGTTTGTACCACTCCAGACAGCACGTTTCTTTGAAGCGAGACCCAGAACACACAGAGAGCTTGCAGGGTGGGTGGAATCCAAGCAGCACGTTTGGTATCTGATTTGTATTGTCTGGTAACTGTTTGCTAAATCCCTGGTGCAGGAGCTATGTTCCGGTGCAGGAGACAGCTCAGAGTTAGTCAGAAAATGCAAACAACGAATTTTTTTAAAAGCAAAAGAAACCTCAGTTTCGGTCTGAAAGGCTGTGTGGAGATAGTCGGCGTGGCAGTAATCCCTAGGGATCTTTTTTTTTTTTTTTTAATAGTTATTTTAATTGCATCGTTACTTGATATCTATTGTGGGAGGCTAGAGAAGCTTAGCATAGCTCAGGAAGAGGCAAATCATGAAGGTGCCTGAGCTAGTCCACAAATACCTTGTTGAAAAGTAGCTTTCTTGGAGCAGAGGACTCTTTAGTCTGGTAGTTAGGGTGTGGAGATACAGCGTGCAAACTAGGATGAGGAGCTAAAGGGTAGAAATGGATTAGTGTGGCCCCTTCCTCAGGCGCTTAATTCATCAGCTGAAGCCTGATTCAGAATTGTGTCTGTCCGAAGGATGCGTCCTCTGCAGTGAGGAACTCTGGCCGCCGGGTAAGACTTGGACCGCTGCAGCGGGGATGCGTTGCATCTCCTTGGGGAAAGAAGTGAGTGCCCTGTGCCTGTGACCCTGACTGCTCCTGGATCCTGCGAGGTGGCCTTGCATCTCGGGAGGTTTGTGCCACGGGTGCAGCAGAGGTAGACGAGGGCTTATGGCAGCGACGGCAAAGGAAATCTGACGACGTAAGAAGCTTTTGGTGCCCTTTGTGGTTTTCGCAGGAGTCAGTTCTGGAGCAAATGCTATTGCAGTGTAGCACTGAGAGCAAGTTCTGTACGGTTTCACATCCCAGCTGTGTGAGAAGAAGGGAAAGCCTGATGACCTGACATTCCTGCTTGTGAAAGATCCGTGTTGGTTGCACAAAGGTAGTGATGGCCCTCCCCAAGCCCTGGCAAAAGCCCCATCTAGATAAAACGCTCTGCTTTCTTACACTCAGTCTCCTCTGGAGGCTGTCCAGACTGGACAGGAGAGACCTTGTTGCCTCCCAGTTAGAAGGGAGGAACGAGACGCCCGATCTGGACGTGGTGTTCCAGGCAATGCTTGGCTGCCTGTAGGTTTGTATTCTGTTGCTGTTTGATTATTAATCTTTCTGCCTAAGGATTGTTTTGTGCTGGGGGATTTCCAGGAGAGGCAGCGCAGCTCCAAGTCCCGAGCCCCCCACGCGTGTGGTGCGCAAGTCTTCAGAACTGGGCTGAAAGTGGTCTCCGGGGTGGCTGCCGGATCTCCAGGTTTCCTAAGAGCCTTTCCAAGAGCCACAAGCTCAGCAGTGTTGGCATCTCTGCAGCAAGGTCAGTGTCGGGGAACTGTGTCCCTGGGCTCTCTCCATGGCAGGAGCAGAGCAGCAGTGACATTGCTCAGCCGTCTGCCGTCAGCCTTGTCAAGTCCCGATGCTTCTCTGAGTCTTTATTCAGGACTCAAGACCCGAGGGAACGGCAGGGAGATGTGCCAGGGGAGGGTTAGGCTGGGCATTAGGAGAAGGTCCTTCCCCCCGAGGGTGGTGGAGCCCTGGCACAGGCCCCCCAGGGAGGCATCACGGCACCAGCCTGGCGATGTTCCAGAAGCCCTTGGACACGGCCCTCAGAGACATGGTGTGAATTTGGGGTGTCCTGTGCAGGGACAGGAACTGGGCTCGATGGTCCTTGTGGTCCCTCCCAGCTCAGGGCATCCTATGGTTCTATGATTCTATGATTTATTGCCTCTCCCAGTAACCGCCGAGCACGGCGAGGCCCTGGGCAGCTGGGTCAGAGTCTCTGCTTGATGCCGGTACGTAGCTGATAATAAATATCATTATTTTTTTCTCATATTGCTGATATGCTGTGGTGACAGGGAGCTCACGCACATAGATGTTACCCTATAGAAAAAGGTCACTCCTGTCCCCCCAAAGCTGCAATCTAGGTAAAGTTAGTGGGCTGCTGCAGAGAGAAGCACCCAAGAGCAGAAGCTTTGGCTTATGTCTTCTTTTCAACTGCCCGGTCCTTCACCCGCAGCCCACTAAAGCGTGGTGAAGCGGGGTGGCCACGTGGCCGGTGTGCCGAAATCTCGCTCGGGGCACGGCTGGAGGAGCCGGGCGCGTGGTGCTGCTCTGCCTCGGGTCAGGCAAGCCCACCCCCATGAAGGGGGCTCAGCAGAAGGGAGCCGGAGGCCTCTCCCCATGCCCGTCTTCCTCCTGGGCTGGGGAATGGAGGCGTGAGGGTGGCAGAGCCTCGTGCAGCAGTACCTCCCCGCCGGTCCCGAGCTCAGGAAACACCAGATGAAGTGGTCTCCTCTGGGCCTGTTGTCCCCGCTGCCAGCCCTCCGACGCCCTCAGTCCAGAGAGAGAGATAAAGGCGTTGTCTTCTGCCTCTGCAGGACTCCAAACAAACAGGGCAATGTGCCCCCCTGGGCAGGCACCTTGGACCCCGCCAAATGGCGATGCTTGTGTGGGTGCTGCTGTTCCTGCCATCTTAGTGCATGAATGGACAAGCGGGGCATTGACGGCTGCGGGGACACACACAAACGCTCCACTGTGTCCCCTCTCACACCTTCCCCTCCTCCTTCTCGGCCCCGATGCCCGGAGGACAATGGCTCTATCCATGCCAAGGTTCACAGCTGGCAAGGGCGGGGGAGAGGCCAGGACAAGGGTGGAGAGCCGGAAGGAGAAGGGACTCAGGAGGGTCCGGAGGGATAACAGCTCTGGGAAGGAAGGAACGAGGGGAGATGGGGGAATCTGAGAGGGGCTAGAAGAGGTGAAGGTGCCGAGGAGTGGCCGGTGGAGAGGCCAGAGCGGGCAGTAGGAAGGCGGGAGAAGAAAGAGGAGGGCTCAGGGAGGTTTGGGAGGGAGGACGGGGCTCGGGCATCTCTTCTGCGTGGAGCTGCCCGCCTTGTCCCGCAGGGCTCCCCGAGGGCCATGCCCATGCCCTGCGGTGGTGTAGCAGGATGGTTTGCTCTGGCTCTTCACGCCTGGTCTGTCTTGAGATATGTCTCACCACATACCTTGTCCTCCCCGAGGGCTGGGAGATGGAGAGAGGGCATTCTCTCTCTATACGTACGCCTATACAGGGTATATATCCTGGCTCATATCCCCTTCCTGCTAGTATATCAGGAGTAGCAAGGATGTGTTAAATGGTTAGGGACACTTCCCAGCTTACCCAAAGGTGCTTTCATCAGATATATTCACCTGTGCGTGTAAGCTAAGGGGTTTTGGGCCTGTGTGAGAGCAGAAGGGAGCTTTCCAGGGGACATGGAGGTGCTGCTGTGGATGGTGCTACTGACTGCGGACACTGGGCTGCAGGCTGGCGATCGTTTGGTTGTACCTCTCACCAGTGCGGTTCAGTACTCTGAGTGTTTTGCCGCTGGTGCTGGTCCATGGTTCAGCCAAGTTGTTGCTCCAGGATCTTCCTGGCCACTGGAGACCCTGTAACATATTTATCCACTGTGATAAATCTGGGGTCTTGGCTAAATCCTGCCTGTTCCATATCTCCGTTCCCTCTGATGCACTACATTCCCTGCATCCCACCCTGGCTGGCATGGGAACGCGGTGGTTTCTCCTCTCAGCAGTGAGAGGGTTGCAGTGGGGTTAGATGTGGGAGCGGGGATGCTGTCTGGGAGCTCACCGAGAGCAAAAGAGAGCTGCTGGGGAGGAAGAGGTCAAGCACGGTCGGGCTGGGTACGTTCTTGGTCTCTCCATGGAGAAGGTGTGGGGGGAAGGTGTGTGAGTGAGTATGCTCAAAGCCCTTCTCAGTTGCTCCATTCATTAGTTCATTTCAAATATGTGACACACAAATTAGGCTCCCTGGAGCCCACACGGTCCGTGTAACACCCAAATTCTCACAAACCCCCTTCTGCTTAGCCCTGAGTTTGGTGTTTTCCCCAGGATCTTGTCCCACGGCCTCCCAGTGCTTTGCCTTGGCTGTGTTCCTGGTGTGACTTTGCATATTGGGTTTTCTGCTCTGGCATGAACAGGGGATGCACGAGCTGCCCCATGCACGAGCCCCTGGGCTTGTGTCAGCACTGGTGTGGCCAGCAGGGGCCGGGCAGGGATGGGGCCCCTGTGCTCGGCCCTGGGGAGGCCCCACCTCGAATGCTGGGCTCAGGTTTGGGCCCCTCGGGACAAGAAGGGCCTTGAGGGGCTGGAGCGTGTCCAGAGAAGGGCAGCGGGGCTGGGGCAGGGTCTGGAGCACAAGTGTGCTGGGGGGCGGCTGAGGGGGCTGGGGGGGTTTAGCCTGGAGAAGGGGGGGCTGAGGGGAGCCCTTCTCGCTCTCTGCAGCTGCCTGAGAGGGGCTGGAGTGAGGGGGGGGTCGGTCTCTGCTCCCAAGTCACCAGTGACAGGGCGAGAGGGAACGGCCTCAGGCTGCGTCAGGGGAGGTTTAGGTGGGAGATGAGGGGAAATGTCTTCCCTGCCAGAGCGGTCAGGCCCTGGCACAGGCTGCCCAGAGAGGTGGGGGGGTCACTGTCCCTGGGGGGGTTCAAATACCGTGCAGATATGGCACTTGGGGCCACAGTTTAGGAGTCCTGGGGGTGTTGGGTTGGTGGTTGGACTTGATGATCCCAGAGGTCTTTTCCAACCTTAATGATTCTGTGATTGCTTTGGAGGGGCAGGGCTGTCCTTGGTGATGGGCTGGCAAGGGAATGTCCCCAGGATGGGACACGGGGCGCGGGCTGCACCTCTGCATCGACTGGGTCAGCCCTACCCTTTGTGATGGGAAGGGGCGCATGCTGCGTTGCGTGTGTGTGGGAGAAGGGCGTCCTAATGCGACTGAAACTGCTTAAGGATGGGATTTAGGAGCGAGTAGCCAGCCGGTGTGGCTCAGCGTAGCTCCATCAGTGCCAGACCAAGTGAAGGCCCCTGAAGTCAAGCAGTTGCATGCGTAGAAGTTTTCCCCGCTGGCAGCCCGTGCAGACCCCAGCAGGCTGTCCCGGAGGGGCCGAAGGAAGACGATAGAGGGGCTCACCCCGTGGAGGAACCGTGCTGCCGGGGGGCCCCTTTCAGTGCCTCAGGCAGCTGGGGCTTCGCTCTGGGGTGGTCCCGAGAGCGCTTTGGGGGAGATGGGGGAGTGGTCTGGCTTGGCGTCCCACTCGGGTTACAGGAGCCACTTCTGCTGGGAGTGACTGGTTATCGTTACAGTCAGGTAATAAAGAGCATTAATTAAGGAGGAATGCTGGGCTGGTATCTGGGGGGAGGAAGGGGCTGCGGGGTCGCAGTCCCTCCCGACGGAGGGGATGTTTCTACCCCTCTGTACCCTCTGGGCAGCCCAGGGTTGGGCACGATGACGAGATCGCCCTGCTGTCCCGTACGCAAGGAGCTCCGTCCCTGCAGCTGGCTCTGCCCGGCTGGCGGATGCGTAGCCCAGGTCTCTGGGCAGGGACAGGATTTTTTTGTGGCCCCTCGCCATGTCCCACTGCAGACAGGGCAGGCGTGGGAGGGATGCCATTCCCAGCCGGAGCGGAGTGGGGCTGTCGCGGTGCTCTTCGGGCTTCCCCTGTATGGCAGAACCAGCCGGGCTCCTGCTGATTAAGAAGTGGGTCTGAAGACGAGCACCAGCCCCGCAGCTCCCCGAGCTTAGGCGGTGTTTGGTTAGCCAGCCGTGGCACGGATTCCTCGTGCTCGCGCCCAGGCCGGCATCCAATCCACCAGGGCCGAAGGATAAACAGGGGACGAAGCAGAAGCGGGTGCTGAGCAGCGTGAGGCCCCCGGGGAATGTGCCGATGCGGCGGCCCAGCCTGCCGATTGCACAACCCCTCAAGCACAGCCGCAGGAACGTGCCCGCGCCGGGGCTCTGCACCTCGCTGCGGCACCGGCCGCCCCGGCGTGGCGCGCTGCTGCTGAGCTTCGCGGGTAACGCCGTGCCGTACCAGGTAATGGCTGGGGGGCCTTCGCGCCCGGCAGCACTTGCTGAGGCTGGCTGGACTTGTCCTGCTCAGCTCCGTATCCCACCGATGCTCGGCACCCGCTCCAGTGCGTGCTGGAGAGCTGCTGGGAGAAGGAACGCTGCGCCTCGCCCTGTGGGACCATCAGCCAGGAGCTCCTGGGGCATCCTGGTCCTGTTCCACCGTGCTGGATATTTTATTATTGCCTCCCTGTTCAGCAGTGACTTTGTCACCGGGGTGCTCTGTGCCTCAGTTTCCCCATAAGCCCTAATTTGCTTCGCGTAGAGAGGGCACCAAGCGGAGGCCCTTGGGCAAGTGGAGGTGCTTTGCTGGTTGCCCTGACCAGCTGAAGGACCATCCCAAAAGCTATGGGCTCTCCAGCACGCTCCAGCCACCTGCGCTGTACCGCCGGCACCGTGTCCACACGCCTCCTCTCTCTGCTGTGCCGGACCTGGCGGCTCCCCGGCCCGCCGTGGACACGAGCGAGCCGCGTGCCCTTCGCACCAGGTTTCAGGTGAAGCTTTGCACGTAATGGCTTTGGCCCACCTGTAGGTCAAGGACTTCAAAGCAAAGGGTCGGTGCCGGTCTCCTGCAGGCTGCTCCCTCTCCTGGCTGCACTGCCCAGCGTGTCTCTCGATTCGAAGGCAGCGCAGCAAGGCTCCTCCAGAGCTCTGGGACCTCCTGTCCCGGCCATGCCGGCAGCAGGGCGGGAGGTTTGGCTGCCGCTGGAGCGCTCCTTGTCCTGTCTGGAGTGAACACGGAGCGGCACTACAGCCGGCGACGCGTGCCGCACTTCAGGCAAGTGTTTTGGAGAAACAGCCGGACTTTCAGAGCAGCCCGTGGTGGCGGCCATCGCTTGTACCTGTCTGTTTTGGGAGGCAGGCCGGGCTGAGATGGCAGGGAATGGAAAGGTGCGGCAGGCAGGCTTGGTGGGGTCTGTGGCTGTCCGTTCGTCCTAATCGCGGTCCTCACGGCACTCAGATCAGAGCACGGTGCTTCATTTGTAAGGCAACCCTGCAAACCCCCGGTGGGGCCCTGAAACCCAGAACAAAAATTCACCCTCTGGTATGTGGCTTCGGTGCCACGGGGAGGCTCTGGGCTTGGCACAGCCTCTTCTCTTCCTCCTCATCCCTAGTGCCCCCCCCCCCGCCCTTGGCTGATGTTGCCCAGCCTCTGAAAATGGTTGACCTCATTGTCATCTCCAGGTTCCCACATCTGGTTCTCGTTAGTGGATCCCAGGATGAGGTTCTTCAGCTCTCTCCCTTCCTCCCACCCCCAGGTGACCCAGGCAGGATTATGGGTGATTAGAAGACAAGCAACAGAGCAAGAATAGGTGGGGGAGGGACTGTTATAAATAGAAATACCATAAACTTATCAGCCTATCACTCGAGGTAAATTCTGGTTTTAATCTCTCAGACCTGTAAATATGACGACTCACGGGGGCCAGGCGCTGTTAACTCTTTCAGAGCCCCGCGTGCCCATCGCCGATGGGAAGCGGGATGCAGCGGAGCACCTGAAAGCGGGACAAGTCCTTGAGGCGAGAGGATGCCACTGGGAGGGACAGGCTGGCAGAGCCCCGCTGTCAGAGCAGGGGCAGGGAGGAGACGGCAGCGCGGGAAGCACCTCCGTTTGGATGGCAGTTGTGTTTGGAGGTTTGGGGAAGGCAGAGAAAACCAGTCCAAACATTGGGATTCCTGACATTCTCACACGTACGGGGGCCTCTGCTCGCCCGGCTCCGCTCACGAGGAGGGTGCTGCGGGTTTAACATCTTGTTCTTCAGGCAAAGTTTACTTTTTGGGGATCTCCTCAACCCTTTTGCAAGGGAAGGGTTAGAAACTGGAGCGGACGGAGGGGTGACACGGTGTGAGTGCCGGGTGGCGATGCGGGGGCCCAGGGGAGGGCAGGACGTAGGGACCGGGCAGGTTTGGGAGTTTCTTTGCAGCAGCGTCGATTGAACAATTTGTGAAATAGGAGGTTATCCAGGAAGAGTTTGGCCTGAGGAGTCTCCGTGTCTGTACAAGGAGGTCAGCATGTTAGATGTGGCTGAATTTCTTGGCCCTGGTGCCCTTCGGCCCTGGGATGTTCACTGTGTGCAGAGAGCATCAATAAGCCGGTTGGCGAGAGGAGTTGGGCAGCTCTGCGGGTGCCCGCAGCACCTCTCCCAGCTTGCTGCTCTGGGATGGAAGGCAGAGGTCACCCTGCTGAGCTTCGGGGACATCAGAGGGGTTACAGGTGACAAGAGCCCTCACGTACTCTTTGGAGCAGGCGCTGGTGCAGGGCTGTAGACTGGAGATGCTGTGTGGGGATTGCTGCTGTTCTCCCCACAGCGAGAGGGTGAACACCGGCAGCACAGGGGAACTCAGAGCATCCCTGGGCTCCTGCCTCTCTCTTGCTGGGAAGAGGAGACGTGGGAGTCTGTCTCATGCCGAGCTGGGTGGATGTCGAGCTTCCCAGGGTCCCTTCTCAGTGGCTTCTTGCTTCCTCCTAATCCCCACTTTGGAGGGGGAGGGAGTGTTGTTGGTGTCATTAGGAGCTCGTGACTCTATGGAGAGAAGTATTAGCTTTTAATTAATCACCTAAGCTGGCTTTTGGTAAGGGCACAGCCTGCGTGGAAGCTACGGGTGGCGGGACGTTCCTTGTGCAGGTTTGCCGGCGAGACGCGCCGCCCTGACATCCCCCATTTCACCATAGCTGGTGCGAACGCCTCTGTCCCCAAACAGAGGAAAACCCTTTATTTTCAGTGGGCAGCCCCTTCCCATCGCACATGCGCAGCCGGGCCCCGCCACGGCTGTTATCACGTCTCGAACAGCTCCGCAGCGGCGCGGCTGACACACCTCTCACGTCACGGTGCTTATCTCACCCTTTGCGTGGGTCTCAGCTGAGGGCTCCTGAAGGTGACTTTTAAGACAAGGTAGCAATGAAATAGGGAAGCCGAGCAGCACTGCTGTCTCTTGAGAGCCTCCTGTCCTTTCTGGATAGGTCCTGGGCTCCTCTTCCACTGTGGAGAAGCTCCTGGAGTTTGGAGGTGTGAGGGAAACCCACTGGGGTCAGGCATCTTGAGAATTTATCTTGGATAGGCTCAGTAGCTTGTAGAAAGGCAGCAAAATTGGTAAAATGCCTTTTTTTACTTCTTTGAACCTGCGTCCCAGCCCTGGAAGTCGGGATGAAAAGTTTTCTGATAGCTTTTGTGGTGGATGTTTGCCGAATACATCGTGTGATTTATAGGGCGGCCTCCTTGGCCAGGAGCGAGGCAGCGGAGAGGGGGCAGCGCTCAGCCCCTGGCAGACGGGTTTCAGCTGATGTTAAGGGGTCACAGCGGCCGAGGAGCAGCCGCTTGTAGAAGAGGTGCCTCGGTAGAGCCACGCATGGTGAAGTGTCGGGAGCGGGCTATAGCAGCGGTCCTCGGGGATGAGCCAGGGACACAAGCACCCACGGTGCTGGCCGTCGGTGAGCTCTTCCAGTCAACCGTAACCTGGAGAAGGACAACGGCATGATTGCTACCACGTCACTGGAACTTCAGGAGAGGACTTGGTTGTCCCAGAGGAGTAACCCCTGTGCTGACCTGGGGTCTGCAACTATATAAGCGAGGTGCTGGCACAGCTCGGGACCTCATAGGCTCTGCCTGCCCTGCCCTCTTCTCGTCATGACGCTAGCCTGGCAGCAGCATCGCGCATCCCTGCTCCAGCTGCATCCTTTTGTAGCAAGAGTTCGTGCGGGAGAGCATCATCAGCGCCTTCTCCCCCAAGTCCCCGGGCTCTGCTGCGGAGGCGCGTGGTGCACAAAGGGTTAGGTGTCTCACAAGTGAACGGCTACCCAGGTTTTTTCCCCTCTAGCCAGGGTTACTAAGGGAGAGATCCCTCCATCCGCGCACACACCCTGTCCGTTTGGCAGAATTCCTAGCTGGATTTATTTCTGCCGATTTGCTTGTCTTGGTATGAAAGGGATTTGCAGAGGGGAGAGCTGCAATTGGCCGGGGGTGGGCTGAAACCCCCCGCCCTGGGTTTTGTGGTTCAGTGGCTGACCTTTCCCCAGCGCATGGTCGGCGGGGGGAGGCAAGGGTCAGGGTCTTCTCCTGGGCAAGGGACGCCATGCTTTAACGTGGAGCCGCGGGGTCTTTCAGGAAGGGCCGTCTTTGTTATCTGAGCTTGGGGAGGCTGGGGGAGCTGGGCCTTCTCTTCCACTTTCTTGGCAGTGTCTTTGGCACCGAGGGCTGGCACCGACCCCAGAGGGCTGCAGACTCCCACTTCAGAGAGACAGATAAAGAAAGCACTTTCTGTCAACAAAACCCAGCCCAGCTTCCCCAGAACAGGAGAGGGGAGGAGGAGCCCTCTGGGAGAAAGGAGAGGGAAGTCCACCGCTTGCCTGTGCAGGAGAGGAGAGGGAGGAAGGCTCCTGCAGGGTCGGGGGCTGATCCATGGCAGCGGCGGAGAAATTCCAGTGCGTTCGGCAAAGCGGAGGCAAGGGTCCAAAGGGAAGGAAACCAGCTTTCCAGAGCACCCGCTGAGCCCACGCTTACAGCCCTGCCTCTGCGGGGATTGCTCTTTCCCGTTTCCCGTAAAAGGGAGCCCCTCCATCAGCCCCGGCGAGGCCAGCGGCTCTTGCAGCTTTGCTGACAAAGCTGTTGCAGGCCACGTCAGCGCCAGGTTGGTGGTGGTGGTTGGGCAAGACCTGGCTCTCGTGCTCTGTGGAGCCACGTGTCTTGCATCGCTCAGGCCTGACCCCACGGTCTCCCTTCTCCCACGTGTCCTGAGCCCAGCCCCGGGAAGCCCGCGTGTCCCACAGCCAGAGCGTAGCTTGCAAATCGCCGCAGACAAACCCCACCTGTATGTCCGACTTCCCGGGCAGTGGCACCACCCTGGCTTGTCCCACACACCCCATCGTCTGGGATGCAGATGGGTGTGAAGAGATGGCAGTCCTCAAACTGAAGGATCTGCTGATCTTCTCAGATCAGTTTCTTGACTCTGCAAAGGTCTGGCGATGTTTCTGACCTATGAAACAAGGGCCTTTCGTGTCCTTCTCATGGCTCATGCTTCCACCTCCTCTCCCCTCGCAGGCCACGACATTAATGGAGCTCTGGAACCATCTAACATCGACACTAGCATCCTGGAAGAGTACATCAGCAAGGAGGACTCACCAGATATGTAAGTGCTTCTCTTGCTCCGCAGCAGGGACAGTGTTCACTGTCGTTTTCTACGGAGAGATGTTGAGCAATTTCCAGCCCTGCAATTCGAGGAATCATCTAGAAGTCACTGTGCACCCTGGCTGCGCCTCTGTCCCTCCTAGAGTCCCCCCTTATTGCTCTTTGCTTACTCATTTCCAGTCCTTCCTCCTGTCTTTTCCTGGCTTCTTGCCTTTGATTTTCCCCAGTCTCTTCTGTCCCCTCTCTTTCCCCTCCTGAGGGCACTGCGAAAGACACCTTAATTTGAGCAACGAGAAAGCAAACACTGGGAGCTCAGCGAGAAAGGTTAAATCCCCAGCACACCACGAGCATGGAGAAGGGAAGGGTGTCCCTGTGTGTGCTGACATTGGCTAAGGCGGGGGGAGCGGACCTGGACAGCCCCCAGGGTGATCTGGGCCGCAGGGTGGGAGCAAGATCTTTGGGGCTGATGTGACAAAGAGGCTTCCCTGTGCTAGCCCGTAAGCAGAAGCACGGTGAGCAGCTCCTGCTGTCTTCACAAGCTTTGAGGTTGGTGTCCTGGGCACTTTTGACCCTTACAGCTCCACAGGTGGATTTTGCACCCTTGGGGTTGCATCAGTGCCACCAACCCAGGTGACTGACCTGCCTCCCTGTACGCTCCTGCTGGTGCCACCACAATGCTGCCTGTTTTGCTGTTTTCTGGGTGTCCCCGAGCACCTGAGTGGCTCCGTCCCCATTGCTGCGTGGCTGGGGAAGGGAGGGGTGGGCAGAAAGTACCGTCTACCTGTCCTTCTGCTGAGGTTGTCCCCTTCTCTCCCTCAGCTGTTTCCCTGACATCCCCGCTTCAGCCAGCTATGCACACCCCCAGCCCTCCAGCTCAACCACCATCAACGCGCCTCTTGCCGGCTCCATCGCCAATGTGACCAACCCCGCTTCCAGCGGTTCCCTCCACCTTCCTGCCCCAGGCAGCCAGATCCCAATCCGGCATGGTCCTCTTCTGGCCAACCCTTGTGGACCCGGCTATGGTGCTCACCTCAACTGCAATAACAACAATGGCATGGTGGTGCCCAAGGGCTACCTTGGCGGCCACTGCCTAAACAACGTGGTCCCTCCAATCAAATCAGAGCCCAAGGCCTCCTACGCACCTGGGTAAGTGGGGTTGGGGTGGCAGGACAAGGGCAAATGGTGGGACAAGTGCTCCTCCAGGCTGGTGGGACCTGGAGGGTTGGTGTAGTTTGGCCCACAGTGCCTTAACTGCTGGCAGCGCCGGCCTGTATTAAGCCCTTGCTTCACAGAGAGATTTTTTTTTTACAGGGGTAGGTCCTGAAGTTTGCTGAAAGGTTGTTTGGTAGATCTTGTCTGTGTGCATTGAGTTAGAGAAGCTCAGTAACATCCCCCACGTCTGCAGGTGATGGTCGAGCCGTCGGCTCTGGGTGACCAGCATATCTATGCTGCACACCTACAAGCGTGTGATGGGAGAATATTGTAGCTCTGTATTTTTTTGAGAAGGAAGAGACACAGAATAAATTTGGACAAGACAACGTTCAGTCTCCAGGATGTTCCCGTGACCATCCCAGGGGAAGATGTTAACTAAACTGGGCAGAGAGGTGTACTACTTGGCCTGATGTTGTAGATACTCCACTCGAGAAGAAAAAGACGGCATCTGAGCTGGATTTGTACTCCTTTGCAATGAGCTCTGGATGCAGGCCGGGTGAAGGGGCAGAGGATGACCAGGTTTTGGTATTGCTGATGGACTGAACTGGACAATTAGTCCTGGGAGGAGAAAAGATGGGGTTCCTGCTCTCTGGGATGGCCTTGCCTGGAATAGGTAGGAAGGAAACGACCCTGGCAGGCTGGGAGAGCGCAGCAACGTGGCACCTGCCATCTGCAGTGGCCAAAGGGGCCAGACAGAGACCTCAGTAGAGGGCACTTTGGCAGGCGTAGCACGCTGAGAGGGTATGGCCCTACAGCGGTGTCAGGGCCAGCACCTGGCCTGCACAACGCCTGACTGCCTGGAGTCCCAAAGGGAAGATCATGTCTGGTGTCTTCCCCCTCGTGCACCAGTCTGGTCTGTGCTGCTCTCCCCCGGTCACAGGGGAGTGGAACAAGACGATCTGAAGGCGGGCAGATGAAAATCAAGGTGTGCAGCAGCGTATTCATCAGCAGGAGGCCTTGGCGGTTGGCGATAGTCATGCCACGAGGAGCTGTGCCGTGGTCCAGCCTGGCTCCGTCGCACAGGCGGTGGGTGGCCCTGATGCGCTTTCTGCACAGCCGGTCTCTGTGCTTTCTCCAGTGGCTGTAAGAGACGAGGCCAGGATGGCCCCGGGACTGCTCGTCTCTGCAAGTCCCTGTCTGGCTTTTCTCCCTCTGCCTTGTGCCCTCTAGTGTTGCCAGCAAGTACGGCGATTCCCAGATTTGGAAGCCTCCAGCACGCTGAACCAACGGTTCAGCCATAACGTAGCTCCGTTGGGGTGACTTTGGCCCTTTGGATGACCTTGGAAATATCTAGAAAGAGAAAAGCTAAACAAAATCTGCCCTTATTTTATTCCCAGCCCGGGGAGTTCTCCCTTGCTGGGTACCCTGAGGGCTACGCGCAGCTCAGGGGGAGCCCTGCCCAAAAGCATGACGTGATGCCTTGTCACGTCCTTTTCTTCTGCATGCATCTGGCATTCTCCGGGACGTGCGAGGTCATGAGTAAGGATCATGGCTTGCTATTAGAGGTGGAGACCTTGCTTTGGATGTAGATGAACTGGGTCAGCTCTGATGGCAGCAGTTCTTCAGCCTCCCGGAATGACTCTTCCCCGATGTACTAGGCTTTTCCCGGAGGAGCAGCGTCTCACGCCTTGGATACCAACCGACCCTTCCCTTGGACTGGGAACATCCACGCTACCTCCCTGTGTGAATTCTGCAGTTTCTACCTTTCTGCTGCAAGGCCTTTCCCACCCTCCAGGATTCCCTGAATTGTCCCGGGCTCTTTTGTTATCGGCCAGACCTTGGCTTGCTGAGGCACAAACCCTAATAAATTCATAGGAAATATAGCACGAAGTCACGGCCAGCGTGGCAAGGAGCCTGGAAATAAGGCTGGTGATAGAAGCTCCAGACCAAGCGTGGGAGGGGAGTGGTGGAAAGGTGCTACAAGTGAAGGTGGAGGATGAGGGGAAGTATGGTGAGGGCTCTTTGTTGGGGTTACCCTACCTCATCTCTCCCCAGCTACAGCTGTGTACCACTTACCACGGAGAACCAACCCCTTTACTGGGTCTTGGGCTCCTCTGGAAGGTCCTGGTGGGTGTCCTGGCTCGCAGCTGTAGTTGTGGGTGCCATCAGGAGCAGAGTTTGAGAGAGGGGTGTGTGTGTCGTGTACTGCACCTTTCCTCCCCGCAGCCCTAAGACCCTCGTTTGCTTTTTGGCCAGCTTTCGTCCAAGAAGCACTGGTTTGCCTGGGATAATTTTGCAGCCACAAAGCTGACGGTGTAAGATGGGGGAATGGAAAAGGCTCCCTGCTGAAAATAGATGGAGCGGACTTTGCTGAGGTCCTGGGCTGCCAAAACCTGCTGGTGCTTGCTGAAGCTGTGTGTCACTGGCGATGGAGCGGATACGGATGGGCAGAGGAGGTATCTCCCTGCCAAAGATCGCCACAGGACAGAGCATACTGCAAACGGGGAGGTGAAGAGAGCCTTTCTCTGGAGCACAGGCAATGGTTGCTCCAGCCACCAGAGCCACCGTCTCCCTGCCCATCTCTGCTGCAGCTTTGGCTTGCAGTGACCGTGGCTCAGCCTAGCTGGGAGCGGGGCCTCGTCTTTTTCTGTGGACTTGATCTCCAGAAAGTTGCTAGAGAAGCACCAGAGTCTCAGACAAGCAAGCCCTTTCCTTGTGCACCAGGGTGGTGGAAATTTTACCCTGGCCTGAAGATGTGTGAGGCCCAAGCGTCTGCTGCGGCGGGATGCGTGTTGAGGAGGGGCCTGCGGAAAGGAAAAAATAAAAATTGGTTGAAATGAATTTCCAAGGAGGTGCTTTGGAAATGGCTGAAGAGCCTAGCTGCCTGGAGCCCGCGCTGGCTCGAGGTAAAATAAGGAAGGACGCATCTGTGCTACCACCGCGCGTGGCAGGGCTGGCCCTCCGTCCTACCGTGCCCGAGCCGTGGGTGTGCTGGAGAAGGCAGCTGAGAGCTCCCCTTTTTATTTGGTTGCAGTCGGGGCCAAATCCGGCTCCCGGTGACGCTGGAGTTGAGCCAGGGTGATACAGCCAGCAGCTGTGGTGGTGCTCAGGTTCATACAGGTCACAAGGCAGAATCCGTCCCGTGGCCTTCCCAGCCTTCGCTCTTGTGCATCAGATCCCAGCCCAGCCCAGCGCCCCCCGAGCTTCCCATTTACCCACGGTGAAGCACACGGTCTTTCTCTGGGGAATGGATGAATTTCTGTTTGGCTTCTCTTTACTGGAGGTCTCGTTGGCAGGTCAACAAAATGCCTGGCCCTGCTCCTGAGGTGCAGGGAAGCACCGTGGGGAGCGGGGTAGCAGTAACAGCTATGGCAGCGCCGAGCTCGTCAGCTCGGGGTGACGAGGATCGGCTGTGGGCGCAGCTGGGAAGGTCTGAGTGGAGCCTGGAGGGTGCTTTGATCAAACTGGACCTATGGGTTGTGCTGGAAGCTGGTTTAAAATGACGTCCCCTTCTCTTTCCCCATTGCTCTGCAGCACTTTACCTGACTCTCCCCCGGACTCTGGATCAGAAGCCTACTCCCCTCAGCAGGTGAATGGTAAGTGCTTAAAAGAGAGAGCGGGGAGGGGGGGGAAGGAAAAAAAAAAATAATCCCAACCCCAACCCCAACATCCTCCCCCTCTTTGTTCTGTGAAAGTGGTTGGCTCTGAAATCTTTATCAGACGGGAGAAAACAGGCGGCTGCAATACGTGGGGAGATTATCAGTTAGTAAATATCCCTAGACTTTCGCCTATTGTTCTGCTGCTAGTCTTTGCAAGGGGGGAGAGCGAGCGAGAGAGGGAACAGGAGAGAAGGCAAGGTGGGAATCCACTTACACGGGAAGCGATCGGCGCTGTGGCTTGTCCCCGGGCAGGGTGGGATGTGGAGCCTGCGAGCCTCCTTGTCCTGCCCTCTGCCCCGGGTGAGCGAAAGGCAAGGAGTGCGAGCGCGTCCCTGAAATGGAGCCCAGCCTGGGGAGACAGAAATGAACCCGCCGTTCAGCAGTAAGTTCCTTCCCAGCCCTTCCCTCCCCTCCAGTGGGGCCAGCTGATCCTGGGGGTCTTCTGCTCCCCCTGCAAAGGGCAGGGAGAGCTGGGTCCCCCCAGGTGCAGGCAAGGTCACTGCCAGGCCCTCCTGGCTCCCCCTGGGGAAGCCACCGAGTGTTATTTGGTGCCTCTGGTGACCTTCACTGCTCTTTGGTGGAAGAAACTCCTTGGTGAGGAAGGAAGGTTGCTTCTGGTCTCCCTTCCCCCTCGGCAGCAGCACCCTCTTCCCCAGGCTCCAGCCCAGTCCCCACCAGGAACAGCGCCTGCTCTCTTTTTTTTTTTGATGGAAGAGGTCAAGAGTTCTGTTTATCTTGCTAAAAAAAATCCCTGGAATTCCTCCTGGCCCTTCCTTAAATATAACAAAGAGGCCGGGTTGCTCACCACGAGGAGAGCTGCTTTGACGTGCTGGCAGGGCAGCAGCACCTCTGCTTGGGGAGGAGAGGAGGCTCCGGCGAGCACCCGCAAAGCAGCTCCTTCCTCGTGAGGGAAGGATCAGATTCCCAGGCTTGTTTTTTCCCCTGGAGCTGGGAGCACGGGTCCTGTGTTTGGCAAATGCGTCAGCCCCTGTCCCCACCCTGGTTAGAAGCCTGTGGAAATTGGGATGTGCTGTGGGCACAGTGAAGACGCGGCGTCTGCCGCAAGGGCACGTTCTCGGATGCTCGTGCGTGGGTTGTCCCCTGAAAACCGCACCAGGCCTCCCAGCTTGGACCCAACCCGCCTCGGCTGAGCACGCTGCAGGGTCAGGATGTTCACTTAAGATGTTGTGAAGACACATTTCTTGCCGTGTTTCCCAGGGGAGGACACGAGGCTCCTCTCCCAGCCCTGAAGCGGCTGTCCTCTGCGGGCTTGGTCTCCGGAGGTTGTTCTGAGGCTGTTGGAAGCTGTATCCATCAGCTGGGCTGAGCGGTGCCAAAGCTGCCTGGCCGGCAGCGTTGCTGAGCCGTGCTGGTCCTTGCTCCAAGTTATGTGGGTGGAAGTCGTGTGCTTGTCAGGATGGCGGGAGCAGAGCTGGGTAAGGCGGATGTCGTGCCCGGTACCGTCACTATCCGGCTGAAAAGCCGAGAGATTCTCTACCCCAGGGATGTCACCTGTCAGCCATTGCATGGAAGCAAGGGTGCTCTTTGGTCCTGAGCTCCAGACTCCTGAGAATGGAGACCTCCCCTCCTCCCTGGAGCCCTAGTGCTTGGCTAGTCTGTCCCTGAGACAACTCCAGAAGGGAGGGTGGCCCAGGAACAGGACCCTGTCTGTGAGCGCGGGCAGAGGAATCCCGTTCAGTGTGTGCTGGAAAAGGGCGCTGAGAGGTCTCGGCGGGCAGCAGAAAGCCTCTGAAGGGAGCAGAATGGGTGGAAGCAGCCCTGCCCTGGCAGCCTTCAGTAGGAGGGCTCAGCGTAAATACATTTTGCTTTTCCAGACCTCGCAACGGGAGGAGTTTTCTGATTCCTGGTCAAGTGCTTTGACCTCATTAGTCAACCCCTGACTGGTTGTTCTGAGACCAAAGTCCATCCAGCCCAGTGTCTGGCTCGAGGCTGGCTGGTGGCACCTGCTTAGGGGAGCAGCCTGGCAAAGATACCTCCGCTGTTACCCCCCTCCATGTCCCCACAGCAAGCTTGGGCAGTCCCTGGATGTGTTTTCTCCCTCCTGCAATTTGCTGGTGCTTAGCTTAACCTGATGTCCACAGCGGGGTGCAAAGAAGCTTTGGCTTGCACTTAAAACACCTGCAAAGTCACTTGTCCCTTCCCACCCCTCGGTTTCCTTAGACCCCAGGGCCAAATGCCCCAGGAGTCCGTCCGTCCTTTCTGCAGGACCTCGGTACCCTGTGGGGACACCCGAGCGCGCAGGCTAACGCAGACACCTCCAGCCGTTAGGCAGAGGCTGTGCAAACAGATGAGCTTTGTCCTGCTGGAGAGAAGGTCGGTGGAGACTTGTTTTGGGAGGCTGGGGATCAGCCCGTGCGCTTCCCATGGGCAGGGAAACACGGCGAAGAGCTGCTGTTCTGAGGCAGTGGCTCAGCTGCACGTTTGGTGACTGCCTGGGCTTTCCAGTCCCGGTTTCTCTTCGGTGATGTGCTTCAGCACCTGCCTTGCTACCAGGTTTTGGCCAGACCTGTCCGAGCGTGCTTTGCCGGGGCACAGATTTGGTGCGCTGGATTCTGGGGAGGTCTCAGGAGGGTAATGTGGGTTTAGCTGGTCTTTTTGCTGTTATTTGAAGGGCCGTGCTGTCAATCTCCTTAGCAAGTACAGGCTTTGGGAATGGTATTGAGATCTTCTGTTTTAATGCTGGGGTGGGAGGGAAGGACTTCCGTGTAGGAGAGATGTTGAACTTCCACACGAGGCTTCAGTACCCGCTTCTCCCGGAGCTGCCTGTTAATGCCTCAGATTCCCGCTCATCTACATCCAGGATGTTCGTTCACATTTTCCTGGGACATTTAAATGAGAAAATTTGCAAATTCTTTCAGTCATATTTTTCTCAGCATGACATCTTCAGCGTGCGCTGTTCTGAAAAGTTTCTCTCACGGGTGAAATCTTGAGCACTGAGATTTTTCTGTGGACGGATTTTCTTGCATAGATCTGCTCACAGCCTTTGTCAGCTCATTTCTCCTGTGTCTTGCGCTAAAATTGGTGATCATTCTTTTAGTTTTCCTGTATTTTTTTACTGTGATTCTTCACTTGCAGAATCTAGCGGTGGAAGAGTTTGATTTCGCTATAGAAGCCTGTTCCAGGTGAAGAGTTTCTTCTCTTTACACTTTCCTTCTCCTCTTTACAGCTTCTGCAGTAAAGAGAAGCTGGAATAAGACATCATCGCAATTCATCAGACTCCGATCTTTGCCTTCCACTTGCTCATGGCATAAGCTCACTCTTTTTTAGGGTGCATTAAAACATAAAAATAACCTGCTGAACATGATGCCAACGCTAACTCTTCCCAGGAAGTTTGGAGCAGGCGCTTAATCCTGTCGTTATGGCTGAGTCCTGATGAGACGGAGGGTAAAACTTCACCCGTGTGGTGCTGGAGCGACCGGTCCTTCGGCGCTGTAGGCAGTGTCGTACAAACACCTGAGTTCAGAGAACACAAAAATCATGTTCTGCTCCATCCGAGATGAGCTCTGAGCCTGTTCAGGTCTTGCCAGCCCACCAACTTTTGCCTCAACGCGTGTATTTTTCTTTAGTAAAATGATTTCTATTATTTCCTTTGGAGAAACCACTAATTTCCAGTCATTCTCTGGGTGCGTTGGGTGAGATTCAGCCATGTTGCTTTACTTTGCACACTTTACTTTTTGCTCTTAGCCTCCAAAAAATGTTTTGGTTCTAGTTAAAGCCCTCAGCTGAGCCCCGGCATTGCTGAGCAGAGAGTGTACGGCTAGCTGGAGGCCTAAGGAGCTGCAGAAAGGGAGCTGGATTTGCATGCCCCTCCACACGCCAAGCATCTCTTTTGGTGGGGATATAGTCAAATCAACCCTAATTATGGCACGGCTTTAGTGTCCAATCCCAAAGAGAGGAGGAGAAACATAGGATCACATTTGAATATCCTTTTTTGTTTATTTAAATTTAGAGATCAAAGCTTCCTTCTGGTTTAAATTTTTAAAAAACCAAACCAGTGTCCCACAGAAGTCCTCAGTGGCGATGCCGATGAGCTGGAGGTGCTTTTCCTTTCTCTCGTTGTTCCCATGCCTGGCTCTGCTCTTGCTGGAGAAGAGCACAGCAAGTGCCCTTGCACGGTAGTCGTCTAACGCAGCCCCAAGCCTTCCTTGGTGCCCCCAGCCCGAGCTGGGTGTGGGCATCCTTGGGACATCTCTCGGCTGGGGCTACAGAGGAGACCGGGCAACGCACCGAGCTGGGAGCCCGAGCTCTCGGCTGACCAGTGCTCTGTGGGATGAATCCCACCCTTGGCTTCTCAAGGCTCCCTCAGTGGGTGAGAGTCTGGTTTCTTGGCAGGCTGTTGGGCACCACAGCTATGAGGAGCTCTGGCATCACGAAGTGGGTCTCCTTTGCCACAAGAGCATATTGCTGGGGACTTCCCTTGTACCATGCCCAGAATCAGTAAAATTGGGCAAAGTTCCAGTGCTTTCTCTCCAGCTCTGCATTTCCAGGCACAGGCTTCAGACCCTGTTGCTGGCTGTTGGACTTTTGCCCCCAGCTGTGTTTTCTTGGTCCAGGCAGTTCCTTGGTGCTGCAGGAATATTGTGGTTGATGGATTTTCTATTTGAAGGGAAATAAAAAGCTAACACAAAAGCTGCCTAGGAATTCCTGCAGACTTCACTGCAGAGGATCCACGCGAGGTAGCTAGGAATGTTTGTGGAAATCTTCCTTGTTGTCCCTCAGCCTGAGGACCTGGTTGCCCTTTGAGTTTTGGTTCTTTGAGCTTCAAGATGCTGGGCCTTGCCCGCTTCCTTTGTGCTTACCACTTCTTGTCTCACCTCTTCTCAGAAGACGTACGGTACAAGACACCTGCTTTCGTAGGATTGCGTGTCCCTGTATCAGCTGGTCAGCCAGGTCCTTGCTCTGCAGATACCACTTGGACAGGCTGGGTCTGAAGTTGGCAGCCAGGGCTGCTGACATGAGGAAGGAAGCACTGCTCTGGTTCTCATGCTGGGGAACCCTGGAGGTGTCTGTGGGATGCTGGGGCTGTCAAGGAACGTGGGAGGAGAAGTCAGTGCAGGGCAAGGTGGCCATTGCAATCACAGAATCATTAAGGTTGGAAAAGACCTCTGGGATCATCAAGTCCAACCATCAACCCAACACCCCCAGGACTCCTAAACCGTGGCCCCAAGTGCTGCATCTAAGTGTTTTTTGAACCCCCCCAGGGACGGTGACCCCCCCACCTCTCTGGGCAGCCTGTGCCAGGGCCTGACCGCTCCGGCAGGGAAGGCATTTTCCCTCATCTCCAACCTAAACCTCCCCTGACGCAGCCTGAGGCCGTTCCCTCTCGTCCCATCACTGGTGACTTGGGAGCAGAGACCGACCCCCCCCCCACTCCAGCCCCTCTCAGGCAGCTGCAGAGAGCGAGAAGGGCTCCCCTCAGCCCCCTCTTCTCCAGGCTAAACCCCCCCAGCCCCCTCAGCCGCCCCCCAGCACACTTGTGCTCCAGACCCTGCCCCAGCCCCGCTGCCCTTCTCTGGACACGCTCCAGCCCCTCAAGGCCCTTCTTGTCCCGAGGGGCCCAAACCTGAGCCCAGCATTCGAGGTGGGGCCTCCCCAGGGCCGAGCACAGGGGCCCCATCCCTGCCCGGCTCCTGCTGGCCACACAAGCGGTCGAGTGCTTCTGTGCCCACCCAAGATGGGGTGGCTTAGGGGACACGGCCATGCTGAGGCGAGGCAGAAGGGGCAGGGAGGTGTGGGTTCAGGAAGATAACCAGGACTGGGATGGTTCATGGGGAGAGGGGAGCTGTGTCTGTGCTGGACCCGGGCTTAGGACACACAGTGCATGGCCCTACCTGCTGGTCTAACAGCTATTACTCTTTCTCTCTTTCAAGATCCTCACCTCCTCCGGACCATGACCCCCGAAAACATGTGCCACATGACTCCCCCTTCTCGCTTGGAGCACCCTCCGCCGCCGCCTCCACCTCCCCCCCCCCACCTTCAGGGCCCCCCGCCGCCGCCCCCTCACCCTCACCAGCAGCAGCACAACCCTCACTACCCCGGCCTGCAGCGGGACATGTACATGAAGGCTGAGCCCCTGATGCCACCGTACGGCATCGGGCAGGGCATGGCGCCGGCCGACCTCCACCATGCCCAGCAGTCGCAGATGCTGCACCAGCTACTCCAGCAACACGGAGCAGAGTAAGGCCTCAGGGCGCTGGGGCTTTGCAGGTTATTGGTGTGATTTTTGGGGGGAAGGCGGGATGAGGGGAGGGGAGCTGGAGGCTTGCAGAATGCGTGAGGAAAACTACAGGGTTTAACTGCAAGTTAAGGAGCGTGCCCTGGTTCTGTGGGAGCCAGTCGTCAAGGTGGAGATGAGCCAAAGTGCGGGGCAGGGGTTTGCAGCGCGTGGCTCAGAGTTGGGAGGTGGGGACAGACAAGAGGAAACCAGAGATGTGCCTCGGTGCACAGATGGCACAGGGCTTGCCAGTCGCGGGCTGGGTGGGCAGAGACGCGTGGGAGAAGGTGGCGGCAGCGCTGAAAGAGCCTGCGGCTCCCTGCGTGAAGGTGTTCGTTTTTAGATGCCATCCCAGCTTTTTCCTAGCTAGGGGCTGTGGGGCTGTCACCTCCCCACCTCTTGCTTTCCTGCTCAGCCTTTGCTTTCCCTCTGCAGCCTCCCGGTGCACCCTGCCAAGAAGCGGAAACACTCCGAGTCGCCTCCCAACACCCTCAATGCACAGATGCTCAACGGGCTGATAAAGCAGGAGCCAGGTATGGGGTCCGTGCCACTCAACCCTGACAGAGTCCAAACGCCTCCCTGGCACCAGCCGGGAGCGCTCTCACCAGGTACGTGGTTTTTTTTCCTCCCCCCCATCCCCCTCCCCTTAATACCCCCAGCATGCAAACCCCTGCTGCAAGCCCGGGCACTCCGCTGGGCCAGGGTGCCTGGGAGGAGGGCACGTGAGCACCGCAGGGTGGCAGCCGGGGAGGCTCACCCTGGCACCTCAGGGCAGGAGCGCTGAGCTCCTCCTGGCCCAGATCTCGCGCCCGCGGCGGTGCCCTGGCAAGCTCCAGGCTGGCCGCACAGACAGTGCCAGTCGCTTCCTTGTGCTCTTACCCCGCTGGATGGTCTGTCAGAGTGATTGAAATGGATATTTTCCCCTCCCCACAGGCCTGATTCAAGATAATGACAGCTTGAATGGCTCCTACCTGGATCCCAACTACCAGTCCATAAAGTGGCAGCCACATCAACAGAACAAGTGGGCAACTCTGTATGATGCCAACTACAAAGAACTGTGAGTAATCCACCCACCTTTGAAGAAAGTCAGAGTCACCTTTCCTGTATCGATGACAAGGGACTGGGGTTGGGGGGATCATACCCGCAAAATGGGACAAGGATCCTCCTGGGCTCCCGCTTGTCCTCTCCTGTCACCTGCTGATCTCTGCTTGCCTGCACTGTGGTGGAGATACTCTCCCCTCTGTACCTTTGCCGTTGGGAAAGTTACTTCTCCGCACTTCTGCAGGGCTGATGGAGACTTAAGCAACGGGGCTGGCGCTGTAGGAGCCAGCAGAAGGCAGTTCAGCAGCTTCGGTGGCAGTTCAGCAGCCACTCAGACCTTGGTCTGCCATTGAGGGTTGTATTGGCAAATACAGCCTTGCCCTGAGCATGGGTTGCACCAGCAGCGCCCTTTCCTCCCGCCCAGGCTTACCAAGGTCCGGGGGTTTAAAATATCTGTTAGGATTTACTAGACAATGCATAGCGTGGATGACTGGAGGTAATCGAGAGCCGCTTCAGCGCAGCTTGAGAGCAGCATAAGAAGGAGCCTGAGGAGGAGGAGTGGGAGTGGTTGAGGGGGAAAGGAGGAGAGGAAGAAAGGAAGAGGGAAAGGGTTGAGGAAAGCTGGGAAGCCAGGAGGGGCAGCGAGATGGCGGGGAGGTGGGGGGAGAGGAAAGCTGGGGTGGCCAAGGTGGGTGAGGGGGCAGGGAGTGACTGGGTGGGAAGGTGGGCTCTGGGGGCTGCGCGGGGCTGGGGGCTGGAAGGAGAGGCTGCGGCAGAGGAGGGTGGAGGCAGTGCATGGACCAGCTGCATAGGGGAAGAGGAGTGCTCAGGAGGAAACCGCTCTGAATCCTCCCTGCATTCCTCGGAGGTGACAGAGATCTGGCAAGCAACAGGCTGGGTTCCAGGAACCGCTCGCTGAGCAAATGAACCCCCCTGTTTCCCCTCCTCCTCCTTCTGCACAGCCAGCGGCTGGTAGGGGTCCTCCTGGGGGACACGGAGGAGGGGGTGCTCTGTTGTCTGCCATACCAAATAACCCAAGACCTTGCCTGGATGGTGCTCAGGATGGTGCTCAGGCCAGTCGTGGAGGCTGCGTAGGACCTGTGGTGTGCAGCGAAGCAGCTGCTGCAAGCCCCAGATCTCCTGCTTTAGCCCAGCCCCACTCCTTGTGTCATCTGTAACGCAGGCCTGGCGATGACGGGGACATGCTATGGGTTGTTCCCCGGCGGACAAGTGGCTGTTGGTGTTGGTTACTTCTTTGCTGACATCCTGTCATTTGCAAAGCCTGTGTTTGTGGCTGTCTCCCCAACCACAGCAAGAGAGGGGTGATCTGGGGAGGTGGTAACTTCTGTTTTACTGAACTGTTTCCATAAAGGAAGCATCTCCCACCTTCAGGTGGAATAACAACACCCCGATTGACCTGTTCCTGTCCGGGGAAGGAAAATAAGGGAGAGGATTAACATGACAATGTGGGATTTCTACCCTGAAAGGTTGGACTGCATCCTTCACCGACAGCAGCATGCTCTGTGCTGCCCACTGGACTTCGCTCCTCTTCCCTCCCTGGTCATTTTCTCCACTGCTTTATACATTGGGACTGGGTAGTTTAGGCATTTTCCTGCAGTGTTTTTCTGTCTGGTAGTTTTAAAGCCATGGTGTAGCCTTGGATCCCCCTTTCCAGTGCATTTGGCAGTCTGCTGAAGCGTACATCTCCTCTGCTTCACCTTTCAGTATTTCCCCTGTGGCACGAAAGCTTTTCTTTAGGGTGCTGTGGCTTGGCACCCTTCCCACGGGGCTCCCTTTGCCAAACCTTTTTCCCATCATGTGTTGTGTTGACGTGAGGGTGACTTCTGGGAACTTGTGAGTAGCTCCGAAGTCCAGCCCTGCCCCTGCTCTCCACCATCAGTTTGCTTTTCTGTAGAGCGCTGGACAGGGGTAGCCGGCCATCCCTTGCTGAGACACACACGCCGTAGTGTCTCAGTCCCGGGTCCCTGCTTTCCTGCGCAGGGCAGTGTTTGCAGTCAGCTCCCGCCTCCTCCCGGCGCCGTCTGGACACGTCATCTCCATCACTTGGTTTTCAACCGGGGCCCGGGCGTCACTGGGCAGTTGTGACGCTGCCGTTTTCCCACCTGACAAAGCCACCTTCAGCTTTTCTTTCTTCTCCCAGACTCTGCTTTCGGGCCAGTGCTGCCTCCAGCTGTGAGCCTCGGTATCTTTGCCCCATGTCAAACAAGTTCTGAGAAGTTGGAGGCACCAGGAGAAGCGAACCCCCCGTCTCTATCTCGGGCAGCGCTTGGTCACAGCCTGCCAGTCCCTGGAGTGACCTCCCATCAATCCTCACAGGGCTTTCACTATGTGGGAGAAGCACAAATGCACCTCGTGTAGTCGGCAGGGTCCAAAGAGCTCTGCGCATCGTAGGAGCAGACCTTTCGCACAGCCTCGCTTTTCTCTTTGACAGAACGAGCCTCCCTTTTCCTTCCGTCTCACTGTTTACCTGCGCTGGGTAAAGGGTCCCTCATCTGAAACGCACCACAACTCTTTCAGCTCGTCCCGGACCGTTTGCAGGTGTTGCAGTCCCTGTTCCAGAGAGCTGCCCTGCGCCCGGCCGCCGTACAGGCCGACCGGCAGGGGCAAACTACGCAGTATTTTCTGCTGGGCACGGGCACGTCGATGGAGTGCTGCAAACCGCAGCTCGTAACCTCGGCAAACCCAGCCCTGCTCTGCTATGTTCTTTGGATCTGTGCTTGAGATCACTTGCCCAATACCTGCTTTTAGGATTTAGGGCGAAAGCCAGAGCAAACCTCCTTCTGTGGCATTTAGGTCATCATCCCGTTGTGTAATGAATAAATTCCTTTTAACTGACTTCATGTAGATTTTAGGAACCCACGTGCCGTTTGTTGTGGTGCTGGATTTGACCGGAATTAAGGGTTAAGGTCGAGGGTTGATTGATTAATTTTTAGTTACACACGACCTCAGTGGACTCTTCCTTCTTTGTGGTGGATTCGAGGCCAGGCAGCTCCAGGAGAGCCTGTGCAAGCAGAACCTGTTCCTAAATGGAAGATCGCTTCTCCTGGTACAGCACCGCATCGGAAGAGAAACACCAAAAAAGGTTGATCTTCCCCTCCTTCTCCTCGAAAGGCATTTTTTTAGGTTGGAGTCTCCTTCCTTTCTGCCTTTTGGGTATACCCAGCGAATGAGCAGGCACTTGTGCCTCTCAGAGGTCTGTGGGTATTTCCATATATACTTCAGTATACTTTAGTTTCCTCTGAGAGCATAAAGCAAGGACCAGCCATTCCCGGTCTGTTTTCTGCTGGAAGCTGTCCTCTGGTTTGTATGTGCTGTTAGAGCTTCCTGCCCCTAGAGGCAACGTCGCTTTTTCTTCCCGGTGATCCAGGTGCCCACAGCCTATTCACAGCCCCAGGAATTTGAATCATCTGAATAATCTGATTTTTCCTACTCTTGTTCTTAAGAAAAGAGACCAGAAAGGTGGGTTAAGGAGGGAGACTCAGCCTTTAGGATGCCACGAACCCCTAGGAAGCTGTTGAGGTTCTTACCCCAACGTGGTGTTCCTCACTAGTCGAGAGCTCGTAGGTGTCTTAACAGCGCCTGCTGCACGCAGAGAGCAGCTCTGTGCCCTGGCGCCTGCCAGGAGATTGGGAGATTGACTTCTCCAAAGCCCTCCCTGTTCGCAGCCTTCATGGAGGGGAATTTTTCAGCTTTGTAGTGCTTTGTCCTCTTCTGCCTCAGAGGAAGCCAGTCCAGTGGCTACTGCTGCGTAGGAGAGATCCAGCTCTGCTCCTGCATCCGAGCATGACACTTTCTGTTGGGCTAGTGGAATAATTGCTTTGTCAGTACTTATTTAATATATTTTTGGACCTATACAGAATAGTTTATGCTGGTGCCTGTGGATTGATGTGTAACATTCCACGCTAAATATAATCTTACAGGGCAAAAAATACAATTAAATCCTATGTTCTCCTCTCTGCACACTCAAAATTAGGTCCCTTAGTGTAGAATCACAGAATCATTTAGGTTGGAAAAGACCCTGAAGATCATCGAGTGCCCTAGTAAGCATCGCTCGAAGTTTTTTGTTCCTCAGAAGAGTTCCCTGCTGTGGTTTGTGATGATCGATAGCCCTGTGAGAGTTTGTTCCAACCTCCATCAGCACCATTCAAGCCCATTTAATGGCTCTCTTTTCTTATGCAGTGACTGTAGCTGTCACATCAGATCATATCCGTGCCTTGTGCCTGTGAATAAGTGGAAAATATCACCTCTGTTCAGTCATTTTCCTGGCAGAAAGCTACAGAGTAGGAGTCCTTCAACCGTTCCTTTTCTTCTGCTGCTCTGGGCTGTACCTCGGAGCCGAGCTCCTTCTCGGCCATTGCCGTGGCTTGATGAGACGGGGACAGCGTAGGGGGATGTGAACTCATTCTGCAGTTCCTGAGCAGCTTTTCTGCCTTCTAAGAGACCTGTACAGTGAATTTTGTTGTGTGAACGGCAAGAGATGCCCCATCCGCAGGCAGGCGTGGGGAAGTGGAGCAGCCCTGCAGCGGCCCTCTCTGCCAGGAGAAGAGCAAAGGGGAGCTGGGCTCCCACGAGCTACTCAGGTTTAATTTTGACACAGACTTCCTAGAAGTAGGCTGGATTAAGGAAAGGGAAGAAAGGAAGGAAGGGAGGGTTGCTGCGTGGATTCAAGTGGAGGTGCCTGGAAATCTGTGTCTTGGCTTGCTGGGCTTGTGTCTCAGGCTTTGCTTATGTGGGCTGAGGAATCTCTGTTCGTTGAAGGAGACCAAAGGCTCTGGATTAGTTTTATTGATAGTATGTTTCTCCTTGGCCTTTTGCACTGGTTTTGTGGTTTCAGACTCACTGAACCTTCAAAAGGGTTAGCTGGTTTCCAGCAGTGGTGCCAAAGAGGCCTGGAACCAGGCAGTTCACTAATTTACTCTTGGGAGCAGGAGTAATTCATCTCCCTGACAGCGTGCTCTGATAAATGCCAGCAGGCTCCCTCCTCCCTCTCCCCATTTGTTTACGGTTTGAGGTAAGGCAGCTGGCGAAGGGTGTTGTGCTCAACAGAAACATTTCCATGCTGAGGGCAGAGCCTCTCCGCTCTGACCCCGGGAGCTGGGCTGGTGCCGTTCTCTCCCCATCAAGCAAACTGGTGCTCTCCTCTGAAGCTCCGGGCTGCAGGCTGAACCTGAGCTTTCAGGCTTGCGCTCCTTGGTTGGAAGAAATGTCCTTATAAACAGCACCAAACCTGGCCTTGCTGCAGATCCTGGATCTCACCAAGGGGACGGAGACCAGTGCGACGCGGTCCGGTCCTGCTGGCCGTGTTTTGGGTTAGGTGACGAGGGATGCCTTGGGCAAAGCCCTGTTGGCCTGCTCGACTGATCCCGCGGTGATGGATCACTGAGGTCTGGCTCCCTCACGCCGTGAGTGTGTCTCACGTGAAGGGCCGGCGTACGGCGCTGAGCTGTGGACGCACCGGTGGGGTTGTGTCAGCCTGACGAGGGCTGGGTGAGACGGCTGAAGGTTCCAATCCTCCATCCTGGTGGTTGTATCCTGGAAGGGAAACAAAGCAGGGACTGCATGGAAATAGTGAGTGGTCCTTGAATTAGGGGTCTCCAGGCATTATGTCTTAGGAGTGGTTGAGATATTGGGGAACCTGGAAGGAAGGAGGAGAGAAATGGGGGAGACTTTTCTTCCAAGGAGGCAAAAATTGAGGCATGTGAGCATCCCTCTGACAATCCTGCTCTCGGCCACGGATCCCTGTACAGCTCCCTTTTTATCAGAGACACGTTTCTCCTTGCAGCGCCTTTCCCTTTGCGTTGCACTTTAACGCGGAGGGCGAGGGTGCTCCCTGCTCCTCTACGTGCGGATGCCAGACGTGGCTGTGGGGAGTTTGTAACCTCTCACCCTCACTCAGATTGGGAGAAACCTCCTCTCCTCTGATCCTGGACTTCTAAGTCCTGCCTTAATCTGCTTTTGTCAGTGAGGGCATTTTGGCTAAAATAATCCATTTGACCCCAGACCTTTTATTCCTGACGCTTTGACCCCTGCACTCTCCCCAGGAAAAGCCAGCATGGCTTTGGCTGCCCCCGGGCTGTTGACTTGTCAGCGGCTGGTGTCACCCCTAATCCCAGGAACCGCTTCTGCCTCGGGGTCACCTGCCCTTCCTTCTCCTACCGTCCCGCTCACGGCAGCCGCCCAGCCAGAGAGCACGGCGCTGCCAGCCTGCTGCCCGAGGGCTGGGTCCGGGGCAGGGTGCTGGTGACTCTAAGGTCTCTGTGGGTTAAAATGAAGGAGAGGATGGTTTTTCAGAAGCGCCACCGGCATCCTTACGGTGCCTCGGGTGGTGATGTCCCCGCACCCCGTGGCGGTGGCGGAGTGGGTTTGCTGCTTCCAGGTGGGATTTACAATGTGAGAGTGAAAAAAGGACTGGAATAGGAGGTCCAGGGGTTACCCGGCCCTGCGCACTGTCTGCAGTGGGGGGCAATCTGGGAGCAGGTCCTTGGCTCAGCCGGAGGTGATGGGCTAAAGGCAGAGGGCTGGGGACACCCGTGGCCTCTCCGATGCCTGGAAAGCAGCTCCGTGCCTCCGATCTAGCCCAGCGCAGGGGTCCTGCTCTGGGGGATGCACCAGCCGCAGCCGTCGGGGAAAACTCAGAGAGAAGGAGCCTCTGAGAAGGGGACTCTGGAGGGACCAGGCGTCTCTAGAAGACAGAGGAAGGAGACCACGACTGTCTGCTGTCTCTCGACGCATGTTTAGCAGCCATCAGTTTGAGTGATCTTAACCAGAGCATGTTTTAGAAGCATCGGTGGTTTGGAAGTTTGGTCAGTCCCTTCCTCTCGCCTGCTTTCTCTGTTAAAAACCAGTGGGGCAAGTGGGGAATGCTCAGAGGTCCTGGGCAGATGGAGGCAGAGGGAGGGGGTCTTGGTGAAAGCAATCGGGAAGAGCTCCAGCACCCCTGGGGTGAGGGCGGAGGGTGCTGGGGCCAGCCCAAGCCCCAGCTCCCCATCCAGAAGAGCCAGATGGAGAATTCAGGGCTGAGGCCGGGAGGAGGGTGAGAGCAGAGGGGAATTCCTCTCGTGCTTCTGGGCTAAGGTAGTGCTCTGCTCCCACCGTCTGGTTTGTGTTCGGGGCATGGCACAGCAGCCCCAGGTCCCTTGGGTGCAAGAGATGAGTAGTTGCTCATGGCCATCCCAGAATTATTCATGGCTGCCTGGAAATACCCGCAGGTTTTATCCGTATTAACCCCTCCAGCGTGGGGGGGCAGAACGCCTTTCCTTCCCAGCAGAAAGGCAAGAGTGGCCTTTCTGTATCTCCTGCTTCTCAGAGCCTGCTGATGTCTGCCTTGTCCACCACTGTCAGTCTGTCCACCTCCCACCCCGTTGCTCTGGGCAGCACCTGTCTGTCTGTCTGCATTAAGAACAGGAGGTAGAAGTCAGAAGTGGTTTGATTTTGTGGAAGAGCGCTCCATAATTTTTAAGCCTGATGTCAAAGGCTAGGCTGAGCTCCTCTTTACTATAGTTCTTTAATTAAAAACAATAGGATTTTGGTGTCCTGCTAGAACTGCTTGATGGGGGGGCGGGACGAGAGGCATCTCCTTCCCCGCTGCATAGGGCAGGCAGCACCCCGGGGGCCCACCAGCCCAGGTCTGGGTTTTTGGATGGTGAGAGAAAGGGGACTTGCTGCAAAGGCCACATATTTCCCTCATTCCCATGGTAACCAGCCCATTAAGGAGATGTAGATTAAACCTCCCCAGCTGGTGTGTGTTCATCGGGCTGCCGGGGCCCCCTCCTCCTCCTCTGGACCTGCCCGCTGGGAGCTGGAAGCTCTTTGCAGCAGCCGGAGCAGGTGGTTGTGATTTCGGCAGGAATCCGGCACGCAGGTGGTACCGCCTGGTAGCAGGGCCAGCGCAGGCGACCTCGGGAATGCGATGGGTGAAGCAAGCGGAGGTGTGGGACCCACTCACCCCCCGCCCAGGTCAGCCTGAGCTGCTTCTCCCCAGCGAGCAGCATTCAGGGGTCTGCTCCGGGCCTTGGGCGGGCTGTGGAGCTTGGCATCTCCGGTGAGTGTTGAGCCAGGGCTAAGCAGCTGCACTTTTTAGGAGCAGCACTAAGAAAGCAGATGCTAGCCTGTCGTGGCTTGTACTGTACTATGTTTATAGTATTAGTACTATAGCGTAGCATATATAGGCGTGGTTGCCCCAGCATCTTCATCAACTCCTAGTCACAGGAACCATATGCCTTTCCAGTTGAAGACCCACCTAAAGCAAAGCTTGCAGCTTCAAGGAGGTGCCGACCTTCCCTGAGCTCTCATCCCTGCGCAGCAGGCTGGGCTGCTGCGTGGGCTTAGGCAAGGTGTTGGGTTCATGCCAGGCAGTGCCTGCCTGCGCCGGTCAGCCCTGCAAGCACCCGAGAGCAGCGTCAGTGCAAGGCAGGAGGGACAGCATCCGAGGCTGTCTCTTTTGCCCCAGCGCAGCCCTCCTTCCCCTCCCACGTGCCTGCTGAGCCTCAGGATTATTTTGTGGCTGTATGTGTGAGTGGAGGTGGCCTTCGCAGTCTGCGGTGAGGTGGGACTGTTCACAACATGGTCACTGGCGGGACGTGGAGGTGGGACGTGGGTACATGGAGGTCAGCTGTCCCCCCCCCAGCACTTTCCACCCCCCGGTGGGGTGGTTCATGTGCATCCGCACCCCGAGATGTGTCCTTGTACCATGCCACGCGGACCCCTCCTTGCCTCTGCTTCTGGGTGTGTGGCTCATCCTTCCCCCGCCGCAAGCGCGAGCCTCTCGTGGTGGGCACAGGGCTCTGGTCTAACGCCTGCTGCCTTTTCCACAGCCCGATGCTCACATACCGCGTAGATGCGGACAAGGGGTTCAACTTCTCAGTGGGTGACGACGCCTTTGTGTGCCAGAAGAAGAATCACTTCCAGGTTACGGTCTACATCGGCATGCTTGGAGATCCCAAGTATGTGAAGACCCCCGAGGGCCTGAAACCTTTAGAGTGCTTCTACCTGAAGCTGCACGGAGTGAAGGCAAGCGCGAGCTAAGGGGCAGCAGTGAATCCAGCAGGGAGAAGGGGTGCTTGGCAGGTGGCTGGGATCAGGCAACACCACGTCTTCATGTGCTGAGTTGTAGGGGAGTGCTGAAGGCCAGAACAAGGCAGACCTTGAACTATGAGTCCTAAGATAGACTCAGTCACTGCCTGGGTGTCTTCAGGGCTGCCCTTACTCACCTCTGATTCCAAGGTATACAGGCACTTTGGGAAGATCCTTTCACCCTCAACTGCCCCCCTGCCAAGGGAGGAACCCATGCTTGGACATTGACCACACTCAAGTTGGGTGTTGCAAGTCAGTTGTACTGACTCATAGGAGGGCTGGGCAGGCAGCTGGCCTGTGCAGAGGCTGGGGAGAAGGAGCTGGGAAGGGGAAGGTCTCAGCTTTCTGCTCTTTGTCACATGCCCAAATCCTTCTCTCCAGCTAGAGGCCTTGAACCAGTCGATCAATATAGAACAGTCGCAGTCTGACCGCAGCAAACGGCCCTTCAACCCCGTCACGTGAGTATTGCCCAGTGTGTGTTCGTGTGGGGGAGATGCTACCAGGGAATAAGGAACAGCAGGAGAGGGTGGGGAAGGGCGCTGAGTCGGAGGCCTCAGGGTCGCACTGTGGGTATCCCACTTTCCACTTCCCTCCTCTGTTTCCCACGGCAAAGTTTTCCTCTCTTTACATTCCCCACTCCCCAGTTCACAGGCCTGCCTCGGTGGAGCAGACCAGGCAGTGGCCATTCCCCACAGAACCTCCTCTCTAGCGATGTCCTCACTCGCTCCTCTGTTATCCTTTCCTCAGGGTCAACCTGCCTCCAGAGCAGGTCACCAAGGTCACCGTGGGGCGGCTGCACTTCAGCGAGACCACGGCCAACAACATGCGGAAGAAAGGCAAACCCAACCCAGACCAGAGGTGAGGAGCAGAGGCGCCTTCTCCAAGCCGCCCTGAGCACCGTGGGTGCGCCAGTCGCCGGGTTGGGGAGGGGGGAGATGGGGGACAGGTCCTGAATTAGCCATCCTTGTCTGCGTGGAGGAAGAGAGGTGTTTGCTGTGGCCACAAGAAGGGTCTCCCCCAATCTGTGAGGGGTTAGGGACAGTGCCTGTGCCCTGCAGCACAAGGAGAGGGGATGTGCCAAGCCCACCGTGACAGCTTGGTGCCTCGGCCTCCAGAGGAGAAGCAGACTGGGCAGCTCCCAGTGCAGGATGGCATCCTGACCTCTCTCCCCTCTTGGCAGGTATTTCATGCTCGTGGTAGCCTTGCAGGCACACGCGCAGAACCAGAACTACACGCTGGCAGCCCACATCTCTGAGCGCATCATCGTCAGAGTAAGTCCCTCTCTCCTCTCTCAGCCTCGATGGATGCCCCACAGCCCTTTGCTGGGTGTCCTGGGCAATCCTCCTACCTTCCCCTGGCTTTTCAGTGCTTTCGCCACCCAGCCCTTGCTTACTTTCTCCAGACTGTCACTGCCTTGCTTGTAGCTATACCTATGCGTACCTGGGTTCTGGCTCCAGACTTCCCACACCTGCTTAGTCAGAGACACCTCAGGACATGCGAGAACCTGTTGCAGGATAAGGAAGGCATCCCATTCTCCCAAGGCTGGACCAGTGTCCAGGATAAAGCTGTTGGGAGTAAGGGAACAGTGTTGTTGGGACTCTGCGGCAGGGAGAAGGCCTCCAGATGCAGGAAGACCGGGTACCTTCCCAGGGCAGCACCTTTTGCATGTGCTAAGGCAGCAGTGCTCAAATGCAAGGGAGCAGAAGGAGATAGGCACCATCCCCACGCTCTCCCCGGGGCTCTGCTAGAGCACTCAGCTCCCAGACATGAAGGCAGGGGGTAAAACACAAACAGAAGGACCTCACAGTCTGCAGACAAGTAAGTCCACAATGAATTACGCAGCCTCCAGGGTGCCCAGTGCAGAGCTGCAGGGAATCGCAGGCGGCCTGGACTGCCCCGCCTCAACCTGCGAGCGGGACACGGAACCACGGCAGGATCCCGGGATTTGGGACCCAGGAGCAACAGCCATGTCACTTGGTCTCCTGCTGTCTTGTGTGGTTCTGCTTGGGGTTGTTGGAACGGCCCTGCTAGCTGAGGTAACAGACAGCTCAAGAAAGCAAGGATATTCCTTTAGGAAGAGGAGCAGAGCAGGCATAGCCTTGGTTCCCGCAGAGAGCGGCTTAGACAGGGCCAGCAGCTGAATGCCAAGGCTGCCTCGGCTGTAAGGGCGGTCTGGGATCTGTTCCCAGGGCTGGCAGTGGATCCCTGCCCCCGCCACTTTGCCTTGTGCTGCAGCAAAGCTCTGTCTCGCACCTCCACGGCCTTGCTGGTCCTCTGCTGGCTCTGCCCTGCCTGTCTGTCCAACTCCCTGGTGTACCTCCTGCGAGGCTGGGGCTGCCACAGCTCAGCCTCGAGGTCTTCCTAGGGCTGTAATTCAGTGTGCCGTGGGCTGGAGAGGGCACCTGTGCCAGGATCTGATGACCTGGACTGTTCATCCCAAAAGCCCCTTCCAACTTCTCAGAGTACCTGGATGAACGTGCTCCAGTTTCAGCTGAGATCTTCCCTGTCCCCGTTTTCCTTCTGCGGAGCAAGGACGCTGCTGTGCCGTCGGGGTGCTTCTGCTTATGCCAAGCCTTGTTTCGCAGCTGTTCCCCACCCACACCGATGGGGATGGCACAGTAGGGTGCCTGGCACCACCCAGGCCACCGCAGCAGCTTGGGGCTCTCTGACACCCATCTGTTGCCCGTGGCCTCCCCTGCTATACGGTCCCTCTGCATCATGCCTAGAGGGATGGGTCTGCGGGGCTCTCCGGACATCCTCGCTCTGTCCACATCTCGGGGTGCCTCTGCCCAGCAGCACCGCAGCGTTTCTCTCCCTGGTTTTGCTGCTGCTGCGTTTCAGCCCCCGTTTTTCTGTCTCTCCACAGGCCTCCAACCCCGGCCAGTTTGAGAGCGACAGCGACGTGCTCTGGCAGCGGGCACAGCTCCCTGATACTGTTTTTCACCACGGCCGGGTTGGCATCAACACAGACCGCCCCGACGAAGCCCTCGTGGTCCATGGCAATGTGAAGGTCATGGGTTCCTTGATGCACCCTTCAGATGTCCGGGTGAAGGAGGACATCCAGGAGGTAAGAGCCGGGCAAACCGGGCTGGGGTTGCAGTGATCAGGGGTCTGAAGAGGCACCACAGAAAGTGTGAGCGCCCTTGCGAGCCTGTTTCAGCTGCTGATTTTGACATGGTCCTTATGGGCAGCCTGAGCTCCTGACCAGATGGAAGGTGCCTTAGAAGGCTGTCTGTGTCTGTCTGTCCCAGGCACAGCCTGTCCACCGTTTCTTAGGGAATATTGACCCTTCCACTGCTAGCCAGCACTAGCGAATACAGAAGTTACAAACCTGGAAACAGGTGAATGCATCAGGTGGTACATTGGGGCTTGCCAGAGCCAGGGTGAGAGACTCAGCTCTGCTCCGAGGTTGTCTCAGCTGGATGTGCCTATACAGAAAAGCTGGGTACAATCACGTCTCATTATTTATGAGAACTGCCTTTGCCCTCTGCCTGTTTGTCCCCTCCTTCGCCACCCAAGGAACTTGTCCAGTGACAAGAACTGGAGATTAACCCCCATGCAGATGCTGTTTGTCCCAACGGCTGGTCTGAGCAGGGTTCAGGGCTGTCTCGTGAAGTGCTGCCTCACAAAGGTATTACCATGAGCTGTAGTGGGTTTTGCTGCTTGGAGTCAGAGTCATGGGAACCCAAGAAGCAACCTAAGGAGTCTCACGTGTCTGTTCTGTCCCAGGTGGACACCACAGAGCAGCTGAAGAGGATCTCCCGTATGCGGCTAGTACACTACAACTACAAGCCCGAGTTTGCGGCCACGGTGGGCATTGACAACACCTCCGAGACAGGTACGGGCCCCGCGTCCCACCACGGTGACCTGCTTTGCGTCTGCAGCGCTGGACCCCTCGTTCTGCAACCCACAGCGGCGCTGCCCTGCCTTTCCCGGCGGCTGTACCCAGCTCTGCCCTGGGGCAGCCCCCCAGGCATGGGCTTAGGAGACGGGGCGGGGGGCTTCTCACCACCTGAAGTTTAGGCATCTAATTAAATTCCCTCGTCAGTGAACAGGAGAGAAGATGGCACTTCCCACAGGTGGCTTATAGGGCTTCTGTGATAAGGCTTCTCCAAACACCCACCTTTCTCCAGGGGTACAGCTACACACTGCAGCGGGGTGATGCAAATACCCCTGGCCACATAATCTGGGAACCAGCTGTGTCTGAACAGCCTCTGCTCTTCCTTTGCTGAGCCTGTGTGGTCTCTCCAGGCCATGGGGCCTCCAAGGAGCTCTGCCTGGCCCTGCGCAGGGAGGACAGCCCTTGTGTCGCCCACAGCGAACAGGGTTCCTTCCAACGACCGCGTGGGCCACAGAAGGACCTGTGGCAGGAGGAGACCGCCTTGACCCACTGTGTTGTTTCCACACAGGCGTCATTGCTCAGGAGGTAAAGGAAATCCTCCCTGAAGCTGTGAAGGACACCGGGGACATAGTCTTTTCCAATGGGAAGACCCTTGAGAACTTCCTGGTGGTGAACAAGGTTGGTGGCAGCCAAGAGGGGCAGGGAGGCTGTTGAACCTGGCTCAAGGGAGTTGTGGAGCTGGAAACAGAAGAAGGAAAGTTTCTAGGCCAACAGCACCCATATGAGTTTCAGACCTGGCTGGTCTTTCAGATGTGAGGAGCAGCCCTGGGTGGACGGCAGATATCAGCAGGGAGGAACTAGCCTGATGTTCATGAAAGTTGGCAGCATCTGCTTCAGGAAGGGCTCCTTGTTGGCAGCCTCCTGTAGGGAGGCTCCTAGTCATAATCTCTCCTTTCTAGATAAGATAAGGTGGTTATGTCAAGATAACCCAGAGCACCTGGCTGCCTGACCTCTCTGTAACCTGTGGCTGCTTGCTTGCTGCTCTGGGCATGGAGGGGACAGCCTCCCATAGCAGACATCGAGGGGACAGCCTCCCAGAGCTGCCAGCTCCCTCCTGCACTACTCTGTCGAGAGTAGGAGTGGCCAGGACTGACCTTAGTGCCTTATTTCTCCTTTGTGAAGCCTAGATCCCTGCAGTTACACCACCAGCAGGCAGTAGCTGTGAGTGTGACCTTTTCTGACCCACCTGCACATGGCCAGGCCATTGCTGTCCTTTTTTTTATTGCATACAGCCCCCCTCCACGGGCCACAGCTCAGCATCAGCCCCCCGAAAGGAGCTGGTGCACGCTGCAGAACAGCCCGTCACAGCAAGCGGTGTGGTCTGCTCTAGCTGAGCTCTCCAAAGAGGCATCTACCCGCTGCTACAATTATCCCTGGCATCCAGGATCCTCAGAGGGTAGTGCACACCAGTGAGATGTTTTGCCTCGGGAAGCTCTGTACGGGGAAGTGGAGCGGCAGAGCCCGAGGGTGGATAAGGGGCAGGGGCGATACCGCACCGCCGGCAGCAGTACGTGGGATGTGGCTGCAGTTGTGCCGGAGGGAGATGCTTGTGCTGGAACACCCTGCCTTTACCAGAGGGGCTGCAGGAGGAAGGTTGCTCTCCAGAGGCTTCTGGATTTGGGCTCTCCATTGGTCTGGATCAACTCTCTGTTGGATAGTGCTGCAGAGTAACTCCAGCAGCTGTAGAGCAAGAGACAGAGGGCTGGGGAAGGGCGGAGAAGGGGTAGATGGTGAGCACTGCTCACGTGCTTTGACCAAGGGCTCCTGATGAAGATGGGGACTTTGTTTCTGTCCTTTGTGATTGAGGAGGACTCTTTGGATTAGCGCCAGCAGGAGACCTCAGGGACCCTGCACCAGCATTTATTGTTTTGGTTGGGTTTGACGAGGATATCTCATGTTCTTGCAGCCTGGGGCTGTGGAGGTCTAGATGTGCCATGTTGAATGATTCCCTACGCTCAGAGCTGGGTGTTGAGGAGCATTTCCCCTGGGGCAGGGCATGGGAGAGCAGTCAGGGCAGCCAGATCCATGGGAGCAGGAGTGCCTCCACGTGCCGGGCCACTCAGACTGCCGACCTGTTCCCTGGCAGGAGCGCATCTTCATGGAGAACGTGGGAGCTGTGAAGGAGCTGTGCAAACTGACGGACAACCTGGAGACCCGCATCGATGAACTGGAGAGGTGGAGCCACAAGTTGGCCAAGCTCAAGCGGCTGGACAGCATGAAGTCAACCGTGAGCTCTGGGGCATTCAGGTACGGGTGTACTGAGAGCACGGGAGCCAGAAGGGGTGTCTCCTTTTGAGCCCTGGCAGCCCTGAGTGACAGCTCGTTTTGGGAAGGAGGAGATGGGGAGGAGTGGTGGGGTGTTGGTAGTTATCATTTGGCCTGGGGTAGATTCAAGGAGCTGAGATTGGTGAGACAGGCCTGGCATACACATACCAACAGCCTGCCCTTAGACCAGCGCAGAAAACCCCAGTACGAAATTGTCGCCACGTTCCCTAGTGTCAGTGAGTTGCTTTCTCAGGGCAAAGAGTTTCTCGCGCTTCCAAAATCATCATCCTGACCCTGGTCAGCTTATCCGTGTTTTGGGGCAGAATTCAGGCTCTCTGGGCAGTGAACCAGCACTGCACCTACCCCCGAGCAGATGAAGTGACAAGGGTTTATGCCTGTCATGCCACACAGAGATTTCTCCCCTACCAGAGAATCACATTTTTGCCTGGGAATCGCTTCGAGTGCTGCTCCTGCACAGCTCAGCTCCATTCCTCCTTTCTCCCTGCAGCCAAACAGGAAGCCAGTTCAGCCGTGCGGGAAGCGTGCCCCACAAAAAAAGACCCCACAAAGTAGCCAGCAAGGTAAGGGACGGCTCCCCAAGGGGCAGCGCTGTGTGGGGGAAGGTGGTCTGCCTGGGAACGGTCGTCTGCAAGGTCCTCGTGTGGTTTCTTACACACTGCTGCCGAGGGAGAGACCCTGTCTGCTCCCATTTCCATGATCTCTCCTTCCTTTTTGTCCGTCCCTAATGAAGACTTTGTCTGGCTTCTGCACTTCAGGGGTTCAGGGCTTGCAGGGGAGCAGGAAGAGAGCTTGGGATGGGCTGGGTGGGATGTGTGTGAGGACCAGAGCAGTAACGAGTCCTGAGGCGACCTTGGGGTTTTTTCTCTTGCAGTCACCGTCGGTTGTCCCGGAACAAGCCTGCATCAGCCAGCGCTTCCTGCAGGGCACCATCATAGCCCTGGTCATCATCATGGCGTTCAGGTGAGACCGCACACCGGGGCTGCTGCTTCTCCACTGCCTCTCTCCAGCTCGTCGGTTTGGCCCATGCCGTCTGCAGGGGGGTGCAGCGAGGGGCTGTGGACCTTCGGCTCCTTTCATGGACTGAAATCCCTTGGAAACAGATCAGTAGCGTGACTTGTCCCTTGCCCCGTGTCCGTGCTCAGCCTGTACCTCTCTCTTTCTTTCCAGTGTGGTGTCCATGTCCACGCTCTACGTGTTGAGCTTGCGCAGTGAAGAGGACCTCGTGGATATCGATGGGTAGGTACTTCTGGGCTCTGTGGGAGGGATGCGGTGCCCGGGGAAGCCTGAAGCCCAAAAAGCAGCCTCTGCAGGGTTACTGAGCGCGGTTCCAGTGAGTCAAGCTGTAAAGGCAACCAAACGCATCCACACATCCAAGTCTGGTGTCAGTTAAATTAGCAAGAAGTGAGGAACAGAGGAGAAAAAAAAAATACCCTGTTGTTCAGCTGCTCGCGTATCCCCGTGTTGCCAGCCTTGAACGTCCCTTGGATGCCTCTTCAGCTGGACCAAAGCAGCATCGTCCCGCTGATTGCAGTGGGGCTGGACCAGTCCGTGCTAGGCAAGAAAGAGTTTTCCTCCACAAACGGTGCCCTTAGAGCGGGAACGGCCCCGACGCAGCGCGCGTGCACGCGGGCGGCCTGCGCTGGGCACGCAGCTGCGGCACACTTCACTCCTTTGGGAGCTCGCGTTGCCAGATAATGAGTCTCTTTTTCTCTCTCTCCTCTCCCTGTCTTATTTCTCTCCCTCCTTTTCTGTTACATCTCTCATCCAACCCATTTTCCTTCTGCTTTGTTTTTAATTTTCCCGTTCTTGTCTTTTCGTTTCCATTATCATCCATATCCTCTTTCATTCCCCCTTGTCCTCCTCATCTTCTACCAACCCGCCTTTTCTTCCCGTCTCCCTTCGCTGTCGTGTAGCTCTTTTGCTGTGCCCACTGCCTGTCTCCTGGCCCTCTTTCGGCACAGGGGTCCTGGGGTCCCGGTCGCTCTGTGTCCACGGTATGTTACTGTTTCATTATACTGTTATTTAATTGCTGTATCCTTTCTCTCAATTCCTCGTATTTCTTTCATCTCCACCACAGAAGACCAAGAAACTTAAGCACAATTGAAAGCAAAGGAAGGGATAGGAATATATGTCAGCAGGTGGGACTCCAGGAGGAAGGATTATGGACCCCGTCAGGAAGGGAAAATTAGGATTAGGAGGTTGAAGAACCACTTAATCAAAGGCTAAATAAAGGCATTCCATGCTACAGGTAGCGCGGGAGCAGGCAGTTGGAAAGGAGTGGATGGAATATGTAAAAAGGATGAAGATTTTGAAGAATTAGCCAAAAAGCTGTTCCTACCCTCTCTTCATATGAATAGCTTTACTGTGGAGGATGATTCTCAAGTGCAGCACAACTTACTGTGCAAAAGACGGACAGAAAAAACCCTGAATTATTTCTTTTTACAAGCCATCACTGCTGGGAATGTTTGGAAAGGTACTGACACAGGGAAAGCTGGCTGAGTTACTCCTTAGGTACAGACCTGTAAAGCACCTCCGTGAATGGGATCTGCAGGGCTGCAGCAAAATACTGCCCTTAAAAGGAAAACAGGTCCTACCTGCCTACGAGCACCCTTAGAACAAAATACCACATAAAGAGCGGTGGAAAGCACAATTAATTTGTTCTTTTAAGAGCTCCACATCAGAGTGTTACACAGGAACCTGTTAAAACAGTAATTGCTTGTGGGATGCAAGGTAAAGCCGAGCATGGAGAGTGTTGATGAGGCAGCGGAGGAACATGAGGGATAGGGGCAGGTTTTTGGCTGGGATGAAGGTTAGCTCCAGAGGCTGGTGCCCACACTGCCTCCAGCAGACGGGTGTTGCGTCTCCTTTCACCAGAAAAAGAAATCCGTGTAATGAGTCTCGCGGGTGGCAAAGTGGTGCTTTGATTTCTCTAAATGAGTGAAAGCTCCGTTTAGCTTTGAGAAACCTTGAGCGATGCTAACGGGACAGGCAAGTCATGGGTACAGGACAAGCAAAGTGTGCGACAGATAAAACTGAACTGCTCCTATGGCTGGGCAGCATCTGGACAGGTAAAATCGTGAATATCTTTGTTAGGAGCTCAGTAAAAATTTCTGCTCAGTGGGCAGCTACAGTGCATGAAGGCACGAGCCTTGGTTTATCCCGTATCTCTTGATTCTTGTAGCTTGTGCCCAGAAGCGGTGTTGTTCTGGGCTCCCTCTGCAGACATGGGAGAAAAACAGCACGAGGCAGAGGTTCTTCCCGTCTCACATCTGCCTTACCCTTGGGAGATGCCTGTGGCGTCCTCAGCTCAGGTCTTGGTAGCTTCAGTGAAACACCTGAAATTAAGTGGGATGAACCTGGGTGGGATTGTGTGTGTTTCTAAAAAACAAGATGAGGAACAGTCTGTCTCCGAGAGATGAGGGGCACCTCCCTTAGGGAATGGGGAATGCTTGGAGCCCATTACGGCCTAATGTGTTGCAACCTGAGCCCATAAATCCACCCCGGAGATCACTGTTGGAAACCAAGCCCACTGAGTGCACCCTGTTCCACGGTGAGCATCAGGGAGCTCTGCTGGCGTCCTCTGAGCCAGCTGGGGCTTGTCCCTGCCGGACGCGGGACTGCCGCGCGATCTGCCGTGGCATTTCCTAGCTCTCCTCGCTGTCTTCACAGCTTGCGTGCCTCCCTCCTGCCTTTCCTCTCCCAGATCACTCCAGCCTGTGCTCCTCCTCACCCTTGCGCTCTCCACGTCTGCTCTTGCTCCGTGTACCTGGTCCCATCGCCCCCCTCGCTGCTACAGCCGCTTCTCTCTTCACGTACAAGTGACGCCGTTGTTCCCCCGTCGTGGTGGTTTTCACCATATTTTCCTGCGTTTCAGGTCAAGCCAGAACTTTGATAAAACGCAGATGGTGCGATCCACAGCTGCGTCGGACAGAGCCGGCGGCAGGACCCCCGCGCACCGGGGTAGGTCACGGCGGGGCAGGGGGCCCGGCAGACGCACGCGGTGATGGGTGGTGGTGCAGGGTGAAGTACGTGGCTACTCCTCCGTGCCAGGGGCTTGCTGGCACCGTGCTGTCTTCGTGCTGGGGAGTCCAGCATGATGCCAGGAGCATGTAGGGCTGCTCCGGTTAGGTGCCTCTCCCCTTGACTTACTCTACGTGTGTCCCTGCTGTTTGCCCCGCAGTCACAGAAGACACGCATGACTTAGACCTCGGCTTACCTGGTCACAGCGTGCTAGCCTGCTTCAGCCCACCATGTTTCTCCATGTGCTGCTCTGCTGCACCCACCAACGTCTCCTCTGTTGCCCTCTCTGAGACCAGCCCCACTCATGCCACTAACCGGACAGGTAGGTACCAGCCCAGGCACCCAGGAGGTGCTGGAACAACTCTGAGGTGTGTCTGTCCCACCATTGCATCACCTCGTATTCCCAGCCCCCTCGCCCCCTGTCCTACCTCTGCACGTTATGAAAAGGAGGTGCAGCCTGCCCTTCAAAACGTGCCTGGTTTCCTCCAAACCCGTTGTCCTGGTCAACACCTGCTCCAGCAGGCAGCTGCGGGGCAGAGCGGGACTTCCAGGCTGAACAGCCTTCGCTGCCCCTGTGGCACGGTTCAGACATCTGTGATCACGCTGCCAGGGGTAAGCAGGGGCTGAAAGGTCTTTGGAGCTGCCTGCTTTGCCAGCACAAGGTCGTGAGAGGATACGCCGGGCAGGTCAGCGTGCCCGAGCAGCCCTACCTTGCAGTCTAACCTCATTCTTCTGTTTGCTTCGAGCAGGGTTTTGACAGGCCAGGAGGTGTCCTGCCTCTTGGCTGCCCAAGCAGGGCTTCTGCGAGCTCGCTTGCTCTGTCTCCAGTCACGGTTGCAGGAGGAACAGCACCTCAGGCGGTCGGTGCCGAGCCGTAACACCCCTGGAGTCACCCCTGCCTTAAACACCGTGCCCTACCCGAGCACAGGGTGTGCCCGGGCTTTGTCCCACAGGCTGCTCTAGCTTCCCTTTGCTATGAGGATCCCGCTGGCCCCTTCAGGCACAGGGGTTGGGAAACCTCAGCTGCTCACAGCGGGGTAATACAGGAGGTGACATGGGGGACAGGAGAAACCCAGAGCTGGTCGCTGCTCTCTCTGCGCCGGTCCCGGGGGTCGGGAGTGCCGCCAGCCTCTCTGCCTCTCAGCACAACCTTCCTCTCCCTTCTCTTCGCAGACCAAAGTCAGACCTCACTCCTGCCAGTGACAAATATCAAAGCCAAATCCAGGGGCATCACCGGGAAAGCAACATCCTACACCAAGTGGCCAAAGACACCTGACAGGTCTCAGAGCTTCGGCAGCCCCAATGCCAGCCCCTCCTCCCCCTTCACCCACATCCAGGGCAAATCCAAGTACATCTCCAACCTCTCGCTCTCCCGCAGCAACTCCCCGCTGGGGCAGGCCCGGCCGCAGCGCAGCATCAGGCAGCCGGCGAGCGAGTGGCCCCGCACGGAGGAGCCCGGCACGGATGGTAGGTGGACCCTATCTTCTCCCCTCCCTGCAGCGGCACGGCACTGCTGCGTGTTCTCTCCTGGGGTATCCTCAACCAAGTGGGTCTCATCTGTCTTGCACAGCTCTCGCTGTGTCCCCGTCCTGTGGCTTGTTTGCCCTCCAGCAATCCCTGCGCCGCCAGATTCAGCCTCCAGCCCTGCCCTTCCTCCCCCATGCTCCCCTACGCTTTCTGGCCATATTACCCAGTTGCTAGTTCCCTTCTGAGGCTGCTGTACCAGCATCTCTGTTCTTACCCCCATCTTGGCTTGCTCAGCCATTCCTAAATCGGACCTGGAGGAAGAAATGCGCAGATTCAGTCATGCTGGCTGCAGAGAGAAAGGGGTGTCGATACTGGATACAATTTTATATTTAATTTCAAGGGTTTCTTTGGTGCAGAAGCCTAGAGAGGTGCAGATGTTTTCTTTAGTGTAGTGGATCCAGGACTTGGTTCCCTGGAGCTTCACAGGAGTATTTGTAGTCAGCAGCACCTGATAAGGTCCTTTCTACTTCTCTGCGAGTGGTTTGTCTTCCCATGTCCGTAGATATACTGAATGTTCGGGCATCAAGGGCTGCACTGGTGAATCTAAACTGGCATAGCCTGAGGCACACCTTCTCCTGGCTCTCCGCGGCTGGACGTGGTGCTAGCCCAGTCTTGCAGCAACCTCACCCCCTCTCTGATGACGGGGTGATGAGGAGAGGTGGTCTCAGTGCCAGGCATCCCTTCCAACCCTTCTTGCTCAGGGTACCCAGCTGCCATCCCTTTGCTGTTCCTCAACAGCCTGTTTTCCCACCCGCAGGGCCAAGCCCAGTGCTGCTCTCCGTCCGGATCGTGGAGATCAATATGGCCATCCAGTCCCAGTACTGCGCAGCCGCCGACGCCTGCAGGTGAGCGAGGCAAGGCCCAGGGGAAGCAGCAGACGGGCAGCTCCAAGAGCCCTGGGCTGTTTTCTGCCATCACCCCAAGGCAGCCCATGCTGCTCCTTGGGCCGAGGAGCCGGGGCTCCGAGTCCTTCGCTCAGGGTGCGGGCAGATTGTGTTTGGTGATGAGCTCAGCCTTGGGAACTAGCCTGGGAAGCTCTTCCCTCTGAAGTCTCAGCCCGACAGAGACATCGGGTCCTGTCTTGGCCATCTCACAGCCTCCTGAAATGCTGCGGTGAGGTCTAACGCTCTCTCTGTGTCCCTAGGACTGGAAACTTCACCTACCGCATCCCCGTCAACCAGCTCACAGCGGTGAACACCAACCTGACGCTGGAGATGAAGTGAGTGGACAGGGCTCATCTCTTAGGTGTTTCGGTACCCCTGAAGTCAGCTGGATACTGTGGGCACCACGGTGTCTCCTGCCTGAGCTGGGGAAGAGCCAGCGGGGTCTTACTGTGCCTTGTCTCCGCAGCTCCTCCTCCGCTGTGTCCATCTCCCTTTGCGGCCTCGTCTCCAGCGACCCCTGCCAGGATGCCACGAGCACAAACAGCTCCACCGATGCCACAGACGCACAGGTAGGGAGGGAGGGACACGGCTCACGCAATCCACACGCGTCGTGTTACCCCAGCGCAGCAGCGATCCCTGCAGAAGGGGTTACAGCAGCCTGGCTAGGGCAGCGCAGGAGTGCTGGGGGGAATTCATGCTCAAACACAGCCACACTCTGCACTAGCTAATGTCAGTGACCCTCAGACATCCCTGCAGCCCCGACAGGGAGGTGTCTGTAAACCTGATACATGTGGTCACTCACATGAAATCATCCCACCCGACCCCTCTGCGGTCGCCCCGGGACTGTGGGGAAGAGACCAGGCTGTAAGCTGCCCTAACACGTCCTAATGAAATCCCTGCAGGGGGGGTTTGCAGGTCTGCGTTCGTGGAGCCTGCATCAGACCCTTCTTACCCTCGCGCGCCTCCTTGCCCCGCTCAGTCCAGCTCTCTTGCCGACCTTGGAGAGGTTGCTCCTCCACGTCAGAGCGCAGGGTCGTGTGTTCCCTTGCCGGTCTGGCCTGGGAGAACATCCCCTGGTGCTCAGCCCTGATCCCATCCTAGCTATTCTGTTTTCTTCCCCAGGATACAACGCACCGTTGGCCTCTGGTGATGATGTCTTTCCGGGAGTTCACCTACCACTTCAGAGTAGCACAGCCTGTGAGTACCAGCAGCTGCTTTGTCTTTCCTCTTGTCCGGGGCTGGGCAGAAGGAGAGCAATGGGACCATGGCAGGTTTAGCAGCCACACTGCACTGAGAGCCTTCCACAGCCCTCTGCACCGTGGCTGTTGCCTTCCACAGTTACACGGGTAGTGGGGGTACGATTTTTCTCTGCCCAGCACATAATTCATGCACAATTTCCCCCTCAGAGCATGCATCCTACCCCTGCCTGTAAGCTCTTTTTCTCGCTCTCCCACAGGGCCAAGCCAACTGCAGCACTGCTCCCGAGCAGATGGGACACCTTTTCACTGACTATTATTTTCAGTTTTACTGGCTCTGTGAGTGAGTCCTGGCAGCACCAGTGCCCTCTGGTTGGAGAGAGGAGGGGGACTGGTGACATTGGGGAGACTCCTGTACACCCTCCTCCCCTAGCCCCCAGCCCCACCTTACCCCAGGCTCCCACGTGGGGCGTGGAGCTGGTTTGGTCGTGGCTGGTGACGCAGGCACTGAAGCACAGCACACGCAGAACATAGGACCGAAGCCACAGAAACACAACCAGCCCTGTGGCATCTCCTGGGCTCACCTCGCACCGACTCCCACCATCCCACACCGCCCCGAACGTCTCTCCCCTTCCCTTATGGGGACGCTTTGTGTCCTCCGTCGCTTCTCCCTCCCCTTGCAACACTGGATTTGGAAGCATTACACTGGACTGAATGTGGACGGGTCTGCCACATCCCAGAGCGCGGATGGGAGCTCCATCCTGTACTGGCCCAGTGGTCCCAGATGTGCCACATCAGTTCTTCACAACACTGGAATTGCTCAACACTGGAGCCCTTTCCGTGAGCGAAACGCTGGAGTTTTGGCCTGGAAAGGAAGGCTGTGCCTGGACGTACTGGAAGTCGTACACTGGAGTTGCTGTTCCTTCTAGTTGGCCCAGCACCATCCCCGGCTCCACAGACCCTCGGAGACCCCAGGACCCGCAAACGGACTGTCCCCTGTGGACAATGAGAAGGTGCGGCTTCGACGTTAGCCCTGTCTGTCCCTCTCCTCACTGTACTCTAACTTTCACCGTATCCAGGTCTGGATAGATAAACTCAAGAACCCCACTAAAGATGCTGCTGAGGCTGTGCCCAGGCCAAACCACATGTGGGGATGCTTCCCATCAACCCACGGGAGAACAATTACCGTGAGTCACCTGCATTAAGCGTCATGGGACCCGTTTTGGGTGGTTTTTTTTTTTTGGTTTTCTTTTCATTTGGCAGCAGCGTGCGGCCTCTCGCACTCGTGTGTGGAGCGGCCTGGCCCGCTCGCAAGTCAACGCAGCCACCTCTGCCCAGATGTGCAGAAGAGAGACCACTGGCAAAGCCCGGTGCGCCCTGCAGAGCAAGGCCGGGTCGCTGGGGACATGTGATGTGGCTTCACTGCGCTCCCCGGCCAACGGATCCCTGCTGGGCACTGAAGAGGCCGATCCTCTCCCACAAAGCGGGGGATGGCAGCAACCGTGGGCCCTTGCTGTCACTGTTCTCAGAAAGCAGTTACGTTGCGTGTATTTTGGGTATTTTACTGTTACAAGTTCTTAACTTGCTAAACTACTGATTTTTTTTTTTTTAAGCCATATAAAAATGGGTCTCTTAATTCTGTCCCTGTTGAGCTACGTGTGTCTCGCATAGGAAACCAAAGGGGGCCACTGCTAAGCTCCACGTTAAAAGCTTGATGGCTACAGCAGTGCTGGGACACATCAGAGTGACTGACCAGCGCGTGCGTCCTCCTCCCCATCCTGCTCCAGCACCTCTTGCTCAAAAAAAGGAGATATCTGCGTTCCTGGAGGCTGAGCCCCCACCAGGTTCTTATGGCGGAGATGCATTTTTATAAGGAAACAGCAGCCGTGGCTGGGGAAGGGTGGTGAGGGGGAAAAGCCGCTCGCCAGTCCTGAAGTACACGCTAAAGGGGGCTTCAGAGAAGAGCACACCTTGCCCCTTGCAGCCCCCAGCACTGGATATAGGCAACCCGAACCAAACCGGTTTGGGAAATCACATCAGGCTCTGGCTGCTGCATTTTATTGCTTTCCGTGGAGAGAGGTGCAGCACTCCCAGCTGCAGGCCGCGTTGTTACCAGCACGGAGTGGTGTGTGGCTGGCTTTGCTGCTCCGGACAAACAAGCTGCAAAGATGGGTTTGGTTATTTTTTTTTTAACTCCAAATGGAGATGGTTCCTGCGTACATCTCGTGGGACCCTACGCTGCCTTTCTTCCCCGGTCTGGGGAGCAGTTTTATCGCCCGTCACCCATCTCGGCACGTCTTTCGGAGCTCGTCCCGGCAAAGCAGCCACAGCCCTGCGATTCCTTGCGACAGCACTAGGAATTGGGATCTTTGCTGCCAAAGGACCTGGCTCTTTATTTGCAGGGCGGTTTCAAGGTCAGGCCTGCGTTCTCACTGTATGCCTACAGGCAGCAAACGCCTAACTCTGCGCTGGTGACGCCCTCCAGTTACTGAAACGCACTGAAGCCTGGGCAGGCAGGACCCAGCGGCTGAGCAGGGAACCCCGGGCGGCCGAGCAGGAGCGAAGCTAGGGGACACCCTGACTCTGGGGAGCTCAGGGGGAAAGCGAGAGGTCCCAAGGCTCGGGAGGCCCTACGCGCATGCAGACCAGCTCCGTGCTCAGCAGGAGTCTCTGTTTCTCCCTGCAACTGGGAAGGAAACCCTCCGATGTAGCTGTGTGGAGAGGCTGCTCAGCGCTCTTCCTTCTGCCTGCCCGGAGCTTTTTTTGCTTGGCCTTAACTGGGGAAGTTACTTTCTTGGCAGCTTTTTTCCTCCTCTTGGCAATCAGTGGCCGAGTCTGGCATGTCCTTATTCAGGTGAGTGTTGTCACACGCTCGCGGGTGTCTGCTCGGCTGAGAGGTGGCCTTCTCAGACCTGCTGGTTTTCCCCTTGTATCGTCGAGCTGGGCTAAACGCCTGTGGGCTCGTTTAGCCCCTGAAGAGGGAACGGGCGGTGTTGCGAGAGCCGGAGCTGAAAGCACTGCCTGCAATCACCACCACCAATCCACCCCCTCGCCTGTGGTCCTGGCTGAGGTCGGCCAAGACCCGTGAGTACATCTCACCCCACTGCGGGGGAAGCCACCCCGGGAGGGGAGGAATCAATCAATCACTAGAAATGCGCCAGCGGCGGTGGCCCAAGAGGAGATGGAGTCTCGGGTGTCCCTGTAATGCTTCGCCATGGGGTTTATGAGGGCCCCTGGCAAACCAAGTGCCTAAGGGCAACGGGAACATCTCCAGTGCCTTTTTCTGCTAACAGGACTGCACGAGGGAACAGTGGTTTCCCCACACGTGTGTTAAATGCCGCGTGCCTCAGGAACGGTGGCCAGGTAGGTTAAGAACTGAGAGGAGGCAACATCTAAAGCGCAAAGGCCGGCTCTACCCGGGTACAGCTGTTCCGCAGCAGAGCAGCGCCGGGCTGACGGCGATCGCTGGTAGCAAGAGGAGAGGGATTCAGAACACAGGTTTTAGCGTCTTCTATCACAATAGTATCTTTTGTCTTAACGTAAATGAGAAAAACATCTGCCAGTTCCACCAGCCGCTGCACAACAAGGCAGAAATGAGCCCAAAAGGGTTTTGTAATTATGAAAGGGTCACGGGATTGCTTCTTAGCCTGTGGAAACAGCTGGGTTTTTTGCATAGACTCCCCCACCCCACCCCGAGGTGTCTCTGCCCTAACCGAAGGCGTGTTCCCCATCCCCAATCAGTAACGAGAGAGTTAACAATCAGGCCGTTCCCTGCATGAGACGGAGGGAGCTCTGAGCCGACGTCTCCAGCCGTACAGCTTGGGGAAAAAACCGCCCTTTCTGCTGGAAACTAGACGCTTCATCTCTCTAGACATTCTTGGAAGGAAGGAAGGAAGGAAGGAAGGAAGGAAGGAAGACAAGCGTGGAAACGAGGCCACTTGCCAAAGGTTGGCTGTTTCAGAGTTTGTTTCAAAAGCAAATTCACAAATGTTCTGTCCTACTGGTAGAGCTTAAAGCCTGTAAATAGAGACTATGCCACCACTGCAAGAATTAAGGAAAAAAAAAAAAACAACAAAAAAAGCACTAATTTGTTTGGTTTAAATGTTGCTGTCACAGCTTTAATCACTGTATATTGCCAGCAAGTTTGTAGAGTTGCATTCTTAGCAGGTATTATTGATTATCGGTTTTTATTTGTGGGGAACAAGCGTGGTTTCCCTCCTTTCTTTCTGATTTATATTTATATTTTGCTGAATTTGAGTTCTGAGTGTCCAGATTCCCCACTCTTTTTTTTTGTTTGTTTGTTTGGCTTATTTAGACTTTGTTTTATGCTGGAGGTAAATATGCCCATATAAATAAATATATAAATACTGCTTTGTATCCAAGGTCGGCTCCTCGCGCATTCCTCCCTTGCTCTGAAATAACAGGCTTTCAGTTCGGTAGCTATAAAACTGCCTCCCACAAGACAGAGGAAGCTCCGTGTCATTAATCAGCAGGAGTTTCCAGCCATGCCCACGCAGGGTCCGGTCAGGGTCAGAACAGCCCCAGCCTGCGGCTGCTCAGTGCTGCACAGCGTGCGCTCGGACAGGTATGAAAAAGAGCTCTCGTTGCTCCCGCCTCAAGAGGTCAGGGCCAGACCCTGAGGCATCTGAGAGCTCCCCAGAGGGAACGCTTCCGTCCCAAACAGGAAAGTAGGGCTTTAAATCTGTAAGTTACCCATTGAATTTCTGATTCTGAATTCCGATCGCTTCAAAAGCTGGGCTACAAACTCAAAGCTACCTATAAAAATATAGTTATGCCTGCCATAAGTGAGCTCTCTTATAGGCAAGGCAGTTAATTCACTACTTAACCGAAGGGCACATCCAGTTACAAGATTATTCTGTCCTGTACTTCTCAAGCATTCCTCCCAAAACCTCACTCCCCACACACCCAGCTTGCATCACCCACTGTGGCGCCCACCAGACCAGCGGTCGCCTTGCTTTGCGTGGGGGGAGCCACACCACCGCGTCACCTGGGAACCCCGGCCAGAGGCTGCCCTGCAAGCACCGTTTCACCCAGGCCAGACGGGACGGCCGCCCAGCCACTGCCCACGCGCCTCAGGAGCGTGGAGCCCGGCCAAGGAGCAGGACCGTGTGCTTCCATCGGCTCCGTGTCTAACAAGGGAGGTCCCCAGCACGCGCCGCCGATGGTAAGTGAACCGCCTCGGAGCGGTGCCTGCCCCTCTCCGCTTTGCCAGGGGCCGTGAGCGCTGCGGAGGCACAAAGCTGCTGGCTCGGGATGAGAACGGGCACAGCCTTCCAGGGGGTGAGGGAACACAAAGGTCGAGGGACATAAAAGGCTTAGGAAGAAGCAGGAAGCACTTGTCTCCTAGGGTCTAGCTGCACTAGGGTATACAGTGACCCCAAAACGCTTCTGAGCATACACAGCTGTGGAAATCTATGATAAACACAGGGCCCATCCCAAGGCACGTGGATCTTGTGCCAATATGAACGTGGTTTGGAAAAGCCAGGTGAAAAACAAAAAAGGGTATCTAAAAGAGAAACCATGAGTCCAAAGACATCACAGAGCCAGTTTTATTCAGGTTTGGTTTGTGGGGCTGGCAGAAGTCACTCGCCAGGAGCACAGTCCATGCCTGACACGGGCTTTGTTGTTGAAATATAAAAGAAATATAAAAAGAGCTTCTGCAGGGCTTCCCACCTAGAACCAAATGAGAGATGAGGGAGGTCGGTCAGAAATCATTCCCCAGGGCAGCACCAGGGCCTGACTCTGCTGCTACTAAAGCCACAGAGCAAAGGACAATACCCAGCACAGGCAATTCCCTACTGCCTCAAATGGGGAGGCGTGCCAGTTCTGCCCACCGGTAACAGGTGGGCACAGAAGCACTCGACCGCTTGTGTGGCCAGCAGGAGCCGGGCAGGGATGGGGCCCCTGTGCTCAGCCCTGGGGAGGCCCCACCTCGAATGCTGGGCTCAGGTTTGGGCCCCTCGGGACAAGAAGGGCCTGGAGGGGCTGGAGCGTGTCCAGAGAAGGGCAGCGGGGCTGGGGCAGGGTCTGGAGCACAAGTGTGCTGGGGGGCAGCTGAGGGGGATGGGGGGGTTTAGCCTGGAGAAGAGGGGGCTGAGGGGAGCCCTTCTCGCTCTCTGCAGCTGCCTGAGAGGGGCTGGAGTGAGGGGGGGGCTGGTCTCTGCTCCCAAGTCACCAGTGACAGGGCGAGAGGGAACGGCCTCAGGCTGCGTCAGGGGAGGTTTAGGTTGGAGATGAGGGAAAATGCCTTCCCTGCCAGAGCGGTCAGGCCCTGGCACAGGCTGCCCAGAGAGGTGGGGGAGTCACCGTCCCTGGGGGGGTTCAAAAAACACCATGCAGACATGGCACTTGGGGACATGATTTAGGAGTCCTGGGGGTGTTGGGTTGATGGTTGGATTTGATGATCTCAGAGATCTTTTCCAACCATAATGATTCTATTCTACAATTCTACAACTCACTCTCCCGCTGTTACCCATCGGCTGCTTCGCAGCTCTGCATAGCTGCAACACTGGAGCCCAAAGGCTGCTGCTGGATGAGAGCACAGCCTTTTGTGCATCCTAACCTTGCCCCTGAAGAAAGGTGGCTTTCAGGACCCCCCCACCCAGCCACGCTGTCGCAATATGACCCCGCAGAGCTTACAGCCATGGGGGATTCACACGGCGGTACCGGTGCTCCTCCGTCCTGGCCTCAGACGTAGATACCGACCCACAGCAGCAGGAAGAGGACGCCGAAACCCATGAAAAGCGAGGCCACCAGCGAGATCAACAGCTCCTTGTAGATATCCCGCGTGTACTTGGTAGAAGTCACCTCGTAGCTGCGGCCCGGGGGTCAAGGCGGTAACGGAGGCAGAGGAAGGTGAAGGCCCCGCGCTCCCCTGCTCCCCCCCGCCCGCTCCCGTATCCCCCCGCTCCATCCCGGGGGATACACGAAGAACCAGGCGGTGAAGAACATGCCGATGGCCAGCAGCACCACCGTGAGGTGCGGGAAGACGGCCGGATTCACCGGGCTAGTGTATCTGCTCATCGCCTCCAGCTCCTGTGGGGACACGGCGAAGGTGAGCGGCACCACCGGGGCGCGGGGGTGGGCCAGGACCGGCCCCCGCTCCCAGCCCCCGGCTCCTCACCATGTCTCCCGGTTCTCGCTCCGACACGTCGCCCTCGGCTCCCGCCGCTTCCCGGAAGCGGAATGGAGACCTGGAGCGGGGTATGCCGGGATGGGTGGGCGGGGCTAGTGGGAGCCGCTCGCTATTGGCTCCGCCGGCTCCCGGCGCGCACTGCGGCTGGAGCGCGGGAGCGGCGGCGGGACGGAGCCGCGGGGTAATGGCGGCTGGGGGGCTCGAGGGGCGGCCTCAGGGGATAATGGCGGCTGGGGAGAGCCGGGGGGGAATAATGGCGGCTGGGGAGGCTGAGGAGGGCCTCGGGGGGATGATGGCGGCTGAAGGAGGCTGAGGAGAGCCTGGGTGGGGGGGAACAATGGCGGCTGAGGAGGGCCTGGGGGGTATAATGGCGGTTGGGGAGGCTGAGGGCCTGGAGGGGTGTTAATGGCGGCTGAGGAGGGTCTGGGGGGTGGGTGATGGCGGCTGGGGGAGGCTGAGGAGGGCTTGGGGGGGATGATGGCGGCTGAAGGACGCTGAGGAGGGTTTTGGGGCGGGGGGATGATGGCGGCTGAAGGAGGCTGAGGAGGGCTTGAGGGGGATAATGGTGGCTGGGGAGGCTGAGGAGGGCCTGGAGGGCGGATAATGGTGGCTGGGGAGGCTGAGGAGGGCCTGGAGGGCGGATAATGGTGGCTGGGGAGGCTGAGGAGGGCCTGGAGGGCGGATAATGGTGGCTGGGGAGGCTGAGGAGGGCCTGGAGAGTGGAAAATGGTGGCTGGGGAGGCTGAGGAGGGCCTGGAGGGCGGATAATGGTGGCTGGGGAGGCTGAGGAGGGCCTGGAGGGCGGATAATGGTGGCTGGGGAGGCTGAGGAGGGCCTGGAGGGTGGAAAATGGTGGCTGGGGAGGCTGAGGAGGGCCTGGAGGGCGGATAATGGTGGCTGGGGAGGCTGAGGAGGGCCTGGAGGGCGGATAATGGTGGCTGAGGAGGGCCTGGAGGGGTGGATGATGGCGGCTGGGGGAGGCTGAGGAGGGCTTTGGGGCGGGGGGATGATGGTGGCTGAAGGAGGCTGAAGAGGGCCTGGGGGGAGATAATGGCAGCTGGGGAGGCTGAGGCGGGCCGGCATGGGTACCTTCAGGCCAGGACAAGCCACAGCAGAAAGGAGAGAGGTAATGGTGAGGCTGTGATTAGAAGAACAGGATAACGGCGGGCTGGGAGAGGCTGAGGTGGGAAGAGCGAGATAATGGATTGGGCACAGGGAATGGCGCACTGAGGGAAGGAGAAAGCGGGCAGAGGGGTTAATGGCTGGCCAGGGGAGGCTGAAGCCAGGAGGATAGTAGGGAGGGAGACAGTGGTGGACTGATGGAGGCTGAGGCTAGAAGCAGGGTACTATCAGCTTGCAGGGGAAGCAGCCACCTCCCTTTGGTCCCCCTGCTGAGGTGAAACATCAGTCCCACAGCACAGCTGTTAACCCTCAGCTCCCACCAGCACTGTGTGTGCACAGAGGCTGATCCCAACATCCCCTTTTCTGTTCCCCAGGATGGGAATCCATGGCCTGGCCAAGCTTATTGCTGACGTGGCTCCTGGCGCCATCCGGGAGAATGACATCAAGTCTTACTTTGGCCGGAAGGTCGCTATAGATGCCTCCATGAGTATCTACCAGTTCCTGATTGCCGTGCGGCAGGGAGCTGAAGTCCTTCAGAATGAGGAGGGCGAGACCACGAGCCACCTGATGGGCATGTTCTACCGGACCATTCGCATGGTGGAGAACGGCATCAAGCCAGTTTACGTCTTTGATGGCAAGCCTCCGCAGCTGAAATCGGGGGAGCTGGCAAAGCGGACTGAGCGCCGGGCTGAGGCTGAGAAACACCTGCAGGAGGCTCAGGAGGCTGGAGAGGAGAGTAACATTGAGAAGTACAGCAAGAGGCTGGTCAAGGTGACCCAGCAGCACACCGACGAGTGCAAGAAGTTACTAAGGCTGATGGGTATCCCCTATGTGGAGGCACCAGGGGAGGCCGAAGCCAGCTGCGCTATCTTGGTGAAGGCTGGGAAGGTCTATGCCGCTGCCACAGAAGATATGGATTGCCTGACCTTCGGCAGTCCTGTACTGATGCGACATCTTACTGCCAGTGAGACGAAGAAGCTACCCATCCAGGAGTTTCACCTGAACCGTATTCTACAGGATCTAGGGCTGACCTGGGAACAGTTTGTGGATCTGTGTATCCTCCTGGGCTGTGACTACTGCGAGAGCATCCGTGGCATTGGGCCCAAGCGTGCCGTTGAGCTCATCAGGGAGCACAAAACCATCGAGAAGATCGTTCAGCAGATAGACACCAAGAAGTTCCCTCTGCCGGAAAACTGGTTGCACAAAGAGGCCCAGAAGCTCTTCCTAGAGCCTGATGTGGTCAACCCTGACGCTGTTGAGCTGAAGTGGACCGAGCCGAATGAAGAAGAGCTCGTTGAGTTCATGTGCGGGGAGAAGCAGTTCAACGAAGAGCGGATACGCAACGGTGTCAAGAAGCTGAGCAAAAGCCGGCAGGGCAGCACGCAGGGCCGGCTGGACGACTTCTTCAAGGTGACGGGCTCCATCACGTCAGCCAAGCGCAAGGAGCCAGAGACCAAGGGGTCAGCGAAGAAGAAAGCCAAGACCAACAGCGCCGCAAAGACCAAAAAGGGAAAATAGCCAGACTGGCCGCCTGCAAACCCCTGTGATTTGTTTTTTATGCTCAACCAGGAATTTTAGGCTAATAACAAACGGTCATCTTTGTTCTGCATGTTAGTGCTGGGAAGGATGCTGCTAAAGTGCTTCCCCACCAGGCTAGGTTAGTGAATCGGATAAGCATCTTCCTGCGCAGCAGTAGTAACAAATGAGGCTAGGAGAGAAGAGAGCTGAAACAACCGCAGCATGGGGGGCTTGGAGGGGTGAGGAACCAGGGAGTTGCGTTCAGCAGTTCAGCAGCAGCGTTCATCGGTGTGAGACTTTTGATGAGGAGGCCACAGGAGGGAGATACCCAGGCTGTGGAGTTCAAGGGAGGTGCTGATCACAGACACCCTCTCTGATTTCAGAAATAAAAAGTTAATTGGCTAGAGAGCAAACTGGGTATGAATGATAGATTTCTGCCTGACGAAATCCACCCAAAAAAGAGGTAGGTGCAAACAGCAGAGGCTGAAGGAGAAACTGGGGAGATGTGAATGGAAGGTAAGCTGGAATTGGAAAGGAGACTTGAAGTAATGAAGCAAACTCCCACTTCCCCATCTAATGAGGGTTGGGAATAGGTTATTCATTCCCTACTGTGGTAATTTTTTATTTGTTTAAAAAAAAAAAAAAGTTATAATCCCGATTCCAGCAAAGTTCTGGCCTGTTCTTAGTGCGTAAACCGAGGACAAGCTGGGCGGAGGCTGCAGCTCTCCAAGGCTGAATTTTGCTGCTAGGTTCTGGTTTATGTTTAAAAAGAAAAAATGTTAAACCTAGAACGGAAGCCTGTTCACTCCCTAATTTCATATGGCATTCTTCCATGTTGTACACCCAGAGACTGGTCCCAGACTAAGAAGAAAAAGAGATAGCGCCTCTTTTTTTTTACTTTATTTTATTCTGCATTTTGCATAGTCTTTTCCTCTTACATGTCAATGCGATGCGCTGGGCTTTGTTTTCAGAATAAAACTTATACACAAATACAATGTTTCTCGTTCTCTGGAAAGGTCCCTTAAACCATGTTGCTGAAGGCTGCACAGGTGAAGCAAAATCCCAGTTTTGGAGGGAAGCCTAGTAGTGCCAACAGCCAACAAAGCAAGCACGGGCCTGAATACAGAAAACTTGAGTGTTAATCCTGGTGTTAACAGTGGCTTTTGGGTGCTTTGTAGACATCAAAGATCTGTGGGTCAACTCTCTGCCAAGTTATAAGAAGATGGGCTTGTTTCATGGGGGAATTCCATTAACGTTGCTAAAATAATCCTGATTTTTTTTTTTTAAGCCACCTCAGAATTTGTCTTAACTATAGTGTGAAGAATAGCAGCATGTGCTGCACCTGGAGACGGGGAGCTTCTGGAGCTGGCCGTGTGCGTGGGAAGGGGTGCCTGGAGCAGAGCGCCCAAAACGTACAAGCCGCCTCCTCTGAACTGGTGGTTTTCACAGGGTCTTGGCTTAACCTTAATTCCAAGCCCTAAACTCAAGGTATTTTGGCAAGAGGAAGCCTCAGTGCTTCAAAGGAGGGCAAGTGTAGCCACTGTGCTTTGAGGTGGACGTCTGTCCTCCCCGCTTATCCCATCACATTACTTGCAGAATCCGCACCCAGAAAGCCAGGACTGCTGCAGGAAAAAAGATTTTTTTAAAAAAATCAACATGAGAGGTGATGTTTTATCACTTGTTCTGTACATTTATGTATTTAACAAGGCTTCTCTGAGTATTTGTGCTTTCAGCCCTGAATCCTTGTGACCTCCTGTCACTCTGAGCCACAATCTTTTTTCCTTCAGCTGGAAAAACCTGCTCAGACAGTTTAAGCAGCTTCTAAAGGACCTGTCGCTGGTTTGTCTTCTCTAATGCAGAAGTGGAGCCCAGACTAAGTTCTCAGTGCCGTGTTCCCGGGAGGCTTTAAGGGACAGCCTGGCTGGGACGGTTCAAAAAAAAAACCTGGTAGGTTTAAAGGTGTTTTTCAACAGCTTTGATTTATTTTTTTTAGCAGTTTTTAAGCCTGGCAGGTTTAAAGCCTGGCTCTTCTGGAATGTTCTAGTGTCCACCACCTCATGCTCCCTCCTTCCTCTCCTGCTTTCCCCTTCCCGTGTACCCTCCACCCCGTTACCTTCCATCGGGTTTATTTGGTCACCAGGGTAAGTTACTCCTACACTATTAAAATACACACTGGGCTATTCTATACAGTACATAGGATATATAGTAGGCTGTGTTGTACATGATATAGTAGGATATATAGTAGGCTATATACTATTAGGAGACTCAGCAGACTATGTGTTTTCAATGACAAATACTCATCTTTTGAAATTTATTTACTGTGTGTAGAAAGCTCTCAATGAAAACTGATCGAGACCGGCTTCCACCTGATGTCACTAAGATCTGACACCCGTAACTGATATTCACCCGGAAACCGTAGTGGCTCAGGCATTTCATCTACTCCGATTCCACTATTTCGTTTCAAAATGCAGTAAAGACAAACTCTTTTCTCACTGTGTGTTCTCTTAAACATTTCAATCCATAATTTGTCTTAGCAGGAACTTCTTTACTAAATATTCCTGTTTTATCTGTGAATACCTTCATTGTGACCGCGTGGAAAGGTAGAGTGGAGTGGTTTTGTGGTGAGGGAATGAAGGATGATTAAAAAAACCAAAGAAGTAAGAGTCAGGAAAATGCTTATAGCAAGGAAGTAAATTGAGGCAGCAGCAGGGAAAAGAAACTGCAAACTTAGCCTCCAGCCTGACCCCGGGCTCCGTAACTGGTTGCAGAGCCCTTGCCCCTGCCCACCTCTTGCTGACCTGGACAGCACTTAGGTCGTCACATTATTATATATCACGTTATTACGATGCCAAGAGTTCAAGGAATGAGCCAGGAACAATGAAACACTTCTAAGACAGCCTAACTGCCTTTGCTTGTACCTTTAACTGAAGGAACAGCGTGAAGGTTTGCCGCCTGCTCTTTTGTCAAGGGATGCAAAACAAAGCAACCTTTAAATGACTAATTTCTCTTAACGACCCTCAAGTAAAACCCTAAGTGTGGTTACGGAAACATGCTCCGGCGTTCGCACCCTGGGCTTGTGCTGTGGCGCTGAAGTACGCGTTACGCGCTGGGCCTTTGGGTTGGAAGTGCTTCTCCTCCGTGGCTTGTATTTTGCGTAGGATGCAGCCGCAGCGGCCACCTCCAGGCTTGAGAAGGCAGGACTTTCCACGTCCGAGCCATAAAAACCCTTAGGCCCGCAGGGCGAGGAAGCGGTTTGTGCGCACGTTCGGCTCCGGTTACGGCGCTCGCATTCAGCTACCTTAAACTTCACGGTTTAAGCGAAGCCCTCGACTGGCACAGTCCAAAGAGGAGAATAAATTCCAAGCCCTGGCATCCCATTAAACATTATTTAGCACATTCGCATGGTTTATTTCCCACCTGTGGCTCAGCACAGATGGAAATTACCCCCCTCCACATCAGCACTGAGCAAAGCGAGGTTAATGAGCCGTTTCTGCACCGTTGTCAGGGGGTGTGAGGGGGGGGGGGATAGGACCCAAGGCCAAACCTCTTCCAGACTCTTCTCTGAGAGTTTCTAATGATCCCCTCCGTGGCTGGCCTGAAGCTCTTCCCTCAGCTACGGTTTTCTTCGGGGATTTTATTGATGAGGGCCAAAGAAGTAAATAAGCCAGAAGCTGTCCCCTTGCACAAGCCCTTCGGGACAGCATCATCATCCTCCCTGGTCAAAAGGCTGGGGCCACGCGCCGTCGCTCCTTACTGAGGGAGCTGCTGCGTTACTCGGTCCCACAGCTGCAGACCGCCCCTTCCCTCCCCCTGTAGCATCAGAGACACTTGAAGAATGGAGGAAAATGGGTCACATTTCTTCTTTCTGCCTTAGGATGAGGCACACATCATGTGCCAATCACAGAAAGGTGCATCCAGGTGCTGGGTAAGGATGTGGTGGTACGCAGGGAAGCGGGGCTGCAGGCACAGGCTTCAAATCTAGGCTAAGATTAAACCCCACAGCATTCAAGCTTGCAAGTTCACTCATCCAGGGCAAAAGCTTCACAGAATACACCTGGACTGTATATTTTCCATATGTCTGAATTTCTAGGTATTATCTTCAGGCTTTCTAAGTACGTGTCATCATCTTATTGGGATAAAACCTCTGAGAAAACATTCACAAAGCCGCCCTGAACATATTTAAACCAAACAGGGAAGGCAGCTGGGAGACAAGAGCAGGACTGCACCCCGCAGCAGCGGAGATAGACCTGGCGCCTGGGCGCAGTAAACGGGGCTCAGGCTGCGAGGAAACCGTCAAGATTTTTCTCTAGGAAGAATAAAAACCCTGCAGATCCAGGAGCAACCTTTGGCTTCTGCCCACGCTGCAGTATTAGTCCTCATTTGCAGAAGGCGCCAGCTTGGTCCCAGCAGTAGGGTTGGGTGGATCTGTTACGGATTCGTGAATATAAGGATGTTTGCGCGTTCTAAACGATCATTTCTTTTTTGAGTGGAAGGGAAAAGCAGCTGCAGCCGAAACCCAGAAATATCCTACCAGCTATTTCTGTTATGTTGGAACCCCCTAAATATTTGTAAAGTGAAAACTCCGTCTGTTACAGAGCTATAAGGAGGAATCTGGTTCTGTACCAGGAAAGGGGAGGGCAGCAACATCTCCAGCGTGAGATAGCCGCCCTGATGGGAACCGCTAAAACCAGAATGGCGATGAAGTAACACTCCCACCGACGCCTGGTGTGCGAGCAAAGCTGCCAGGCATCGCCCACGGCATCCTCCCCTGCCCCAGGGCAGCGTGCAGTGAGGGAAAGCGGCAGCCTGTGCTATTTCAGTAGGTCCTAATCACGCCTTTGAAAAAGAAAAGGTATTACAGGGGTCTCTGAAAATCAGGAGGCAGCTGAGCATTTGGTCTCAATAATGCCAAGAAATAGTTTATCCTCTCTCCCTGCTGAAGGAGGGGAATTGCAGGGGTGATCCAGGTGAAAGAGGTTTTACTGATGCGGTGGCAGCTTTGCGGAGCTGGAATTAAAGTCCTCTTTCCCTCCTCTTCATCTCAGGTACCCCACCATCACCCCCCCCTACCACCTTGTAGGTCACGTTATTTTCACTACTAATTTTTTCCCCATACATTTTCTGTTCTAAACAAATACTTCCACTGCTCTTTATCACACTGATGTTCTTGTTCATTAATACCAGTACCACTCTTTATACCAGAAGCAAGTCTTCCAGGCATCGGAAGGATTCTTAACACCTGCTATGCTCTGCTAGAAAAAGTGAGTAACAGGGAAAAAATACTGTGTGCAAGGTGTTGCATGGTTTGAAAATGAAGACACCAGTTTTCTTTCTGCTCTGTGGAGCCTCCTGATAAGTGATTATTTTTCCTCCTCACCTCCTGAATTCCTGCGAGTACAGCTAACAGCTTTCTATTACATATATAACACATCAGCACGACTCGTTTATTAGTCTCACGGTTGTGAGGAGCAGCCTGAAAGCGCCCTCCTTCCCCACCTCGAGTGGAGAAAAACAGGCAAATAATAATTGACCTGGAGCAGATAAGAATTAAGTGTAATAAAACCCTGTTTTGTTATGATTCGTAACCCTGGGGGGAATATTTCCCTCTGTGCTGGAACCTGACCAAGGCTGTGGACAGGAATGAGGCAGCCCAGCAAGAACAGGCTGTCCAGCAGAGGAATTTCTGTCCCAGGCTGCCGAGTGACCCTCCCGAGTCCCTGGCAGCTCGCCCGGGGAGCTGGTGTGGGCGGCCGGGCATCCAGCAAAGCTGATCCGAGAGGGCACCGTGGATTCAGGGCTCCCAGGGTCATCGTGACTCGTGTGTGTTTAGTCTGGGCGTGGGGAAAATGAAGCACATTCCCCTTCCCTGCCTCCTATTCCAATTCCTGCCTCATTTTCTAATGAGACACAACAACCAGTTTGCAAATTCTTCAACCCTCCGGTCTTCAAATCATTCAATACAGGGGTTTGTTTGGGTTTTTTTAAGACCTAATATTTTTAATTCAGCCTCATGATTACAGCGAGCGAGGACAAAATGCAGTTTCTCAAAGGTTTTGGGTTAGTTGCTCTGCCTGTGAGGATTCACTGAGAACCCAAGCACAGTCAGGTGTTATCTCGAGTATCAAAGCTTCACACTTTTAATACAGTACTTGCAGATGGCACCGTATGCAAGCCGTGCCATTGCTCTTTCTTATTTCACCCCGGTTGTTTTTCCTCCTTCCAGCAGGCACGCTGCCGCGAAGTACGGTAACATGGCTAAAGGCAATCACACCACGGTGACCCAGTTCCTCCTCCTGGGACTGACGAGCGAGCCTAAGCTGCAGGCTCCTCTCTTCGTAATCTTCTTAATGATTTATCTCATCACCCTGATAGGCAATCTTGGGCTGATCACGCTGATCAGGACAAACCGCCGCCTGCACGCTCCCATGTATTTCTTCCTCTGCAACCTCTCTGTTGTTGATCTTTGCTACTCCTCCGTCTTTTCTCCAAAGCTGCTTATTGGCTTCTTGGCAGAAAAGAAAACGATTTCTTACCCCGCCTGCTTCGCCCAGCATTTCTTTTTCCTTGCGTTTGTGACCACGGAGGTGCTCTTGCTGGCTGCCATGGCGTACGACCGCTACGTAGCCATTTGCCACCCGCTGCACTACGCTGTTTCTATGCCCGGGAGGGTCTGCGTTCAGCTGGTGGCCGGGTCATACGTAGGGGGGATTTTGAACTCGCTAATCCAAACGTGTTTCTTGTTGCCGTTGCCTTTTTGTGGGCCCAATGTCATCAACCATTACTTCTGTGACACCAACCCTCTGCTCAAACTCACCTGCTCTGATGACCACCTGAATGAGCTGTTGCTTGTAACCTTCAACGGGACCATTTCCATGTCTGTGCTCTTCATCATCATCGTCTCCTATGCCTACATCCTCTTCTCCATCCTGAGGATTAGATCTGCCAAAGGAAGGCACAAAGCCTTCTCCACCTGCGCCTCCCACCTCCTGACCGTTACCTTGTTCTACGTGCCCGCGGGGCTGAGCCACATGCAACCGGCCTCCAAGTACTCACTGGAGATGGAGAAAGTCACCGCCGTGTTTTACACCCTGATCGTCCCTATGCTCAACCCTCTGATCTACAGCTTGAGGAACAAGGAGGTCAAGGATGCACTTAGGAAAGCGACAGCAAATAACACTTTTGGGAGTTGCCTGCTGGCCAAGCCGACCCCAGTCAGTTGATAAAGCTCCTGCTGCTCCTCTTTTCAAGTAGACTCATGCCAGCTCTCTGGAGGAGTGAGGAGCCACATATATTTACAGAAGCAGGTACAGCAAATCTTAAACATGCTTTAAAGTCTGCAGAGACTCAATGTTACCAAACATCCTGTCATTACAGGCTTCTGACAGACATTTCCTTGTCATCTCCCGGGTTCCCCCCCCCACCCCGTGAAATTATGCAAAATCATAGGAGGTGGTAGAAATAAGCTCATAAGAAATTTCCCTCTTAAGCTGAGCTTCTTAAGAAGTTGCACTGATTCAAGCAGCGATTCCTCCAGAGGCAAGTTCAAGGAGGACTGGAGGCCTTTTGGGGATGTATATGCAGAAACCCCCACCTCTCTTTGGGCTAACTCCAAGGGGCAAACCCAAATAAATCTCATTTCCTTCCAGGGGGCTGTGCCGTGGGAAGCAAGGAAAGGGAGGAGAAGCAGAGACCACTGAGCTGCCAGGGGATGAGAGCTGTAAGTGCTGTGATCTAGCATCGGGGAGATGCTAAACAGTTGAGTGACCACAACATCACAGCCTGGAGGCAGCATAGCCGTGTCTGTGCTGAAAACCCTCCTCTGCTTTACCTCCACACCTGGAGGAGACTTCCACCCGAGCAGCTGGGATGTTTTCCTGCTGAGCTGCCAGGCATTTTCATCCCTGGGGAATGAAAGCTCTGGCTTGTCTCTGCCTGTACCCAACAGCATAGCAGCACTCGCAGCCACCCACATGGATCCCATCCTACCCCTTGCTCCCCGCAGCTGCAAGACATCTAACTCAGCCAGACAGGCTTGTTCTGTGGGAGGGAAGCGGGCTTCGTCTGACCTGCATCTTACATCTGCCTTAGGAGAAGCAGCAGCCAGGAGTGGCATTTCTCCCTCTTGGCAAGGGGTTTAGCGTGACTGAATGTAACTAGCTAGAGAGAAGTATATTTTTTCCCCTATTTTCTTGTCACGGGGTGGCTGTAAGTGGTATTTCCTCCCAGCCGACTCTCCCCCCAGACAGCTGTAGAGGCAAGAAGGTACCACCAAGGCATCCTGCAGAACCCCACGCTCTCCAAAGCCGAGACGACTGACTGCAACCTGTTAGAGACCTCGAGCAACAAGAGCTGGGATGCCAGGTACCCCCAGAGAGATGAGGGAGGTCATCTGTCACTTAATGTTAATTTGCACATGGCTGCATCCGACTTAGTTCAGATGTTTTTTTATAGCTGAAATAAAAGAGAAATACTCCTAGCATGATTTCTTTTAGATGGCCATAGAAATCATGACCTAAACACACCCACTGAATTGTTACACCAATAACCCACACCTTTTTTTGCTCAGATTTAAAAGTCTGCATTGTGGCTTCCTACTATAGACTAAACCAAAACCCACCCAGAGCGTGCAGCTGAGCAGGGGCCATTTTTCCTAAGAGGCAGCCACAGAAAAAGGTGGTGGGAGGAGATCTTTGTAACACCTTTCATAGCAGCTTGCTTTATCCTCAGCTTGGACACTAGAGGGTCTTGTCTTGCATTAAGAGCTGTTCACACTGTTCACGTAACGCGACACGGCTCAGGGAGAAGCAAGGACCAGCTACTCCCCAAGGGAAAGGCAGACTGGGAGCCGAAGGTGGCCACGACGCGGGGTGGGCAATAGCCTCACCCGCGTGGCACGGTCCCACAGCACCCATCCATGGGACCACGGGCTAAATTCAAGCCAGGAAAGCTGAAGAATGGCCAGGACCAGGACCAAGCACAGCTCTAAAAGTTGTCAAAGACCCAGGGCTGAGCTTAAATAGTGCCCTGAGCCTTGGGCAGAGGGTGTGGGTGGAGACCCCAGGTGATGCTGGCCGTGGCAATTACGGTGGTTGCACTCCCTGATATCTCATGGAGAGGGGAACTGGTTTTTCCCCCACCTGGTGCCCTAAACACAGCTACAGCACCGGGTGCAGCCTTCCCTGATGTACCCCTACGCACAGAGGAGGGAAGGGCAGAGCAGAAAGGAGCGATGAGCTCCTTTGCTGCATGTTAACGATTCCCCTCCCTCCTTCTGAGTCACGCAGAATAAGGCGCTGCAGACGTCAAGTTCTGTGTTTCTCGGGGAAATTGTCCAAACGCCTCTACTTTTCCTGAACACTCCACCAGAAACTTTGATTAAAAGCTTTATAGCATTTCGCTTCATGCCAGCTTAAAGCTGGGTTTAACTGGTTGCCGTTGTATTCCTTCATAATTCACTACAGTTCTTTTAGGAAGACCACAGTTTAACAAAGATGTTTATTTTAAAACATAAAATTCATTCACTTTGTCGATATACAAGCTACGGGTTCTTCCCAAAATTGTATAGCTCATTACGTGTGAAAGGTGTGCCTTGATTAAATGTTAAAAAAAAACCTTAGTCTGCTGTTTTCATTAGAGCATCTTCCACCTCAGCCATGCGATGGCGTTCAGAGCCGTGACTCAGTGAAATGCTTCAGCGATTGCCACAGAAAGCAGGGACCTCTTACTGATCATCCAACACGGGAAACAGAGCTAAAGAAAACCCGTCCCGTGAAGATTTTTGGCTGGGCCACGTGTCTGGCAACGTGCTAACGCATGTGTGCCCACACCAAGTCCTTAGCGCGGCTCCAGGTCCCCAGAGCCAAGGCTACGGCTTTGTGCTTTCTGCTGGATCTCCTGGTCAGAAATTGCCCCTGAGCTCGCAGCCGGACCCTGGCCTGGCCGGTCCCGGTCCGCCCTGCTATCGCAGTGGATAAACCCACCCATCGTGTCAGCATCGCCTCTGGCAGCGTCCTGCAAACCTGCTCAGCCCCTTCTTGCGCAGGCAGCTGCTGTCGCCCACGTGCAGCCTTTGGGAGGGACCTCGCGGGTGCCTGTCTCAGCAAAGCCCTCGTAAGGGCATCGCTAGCGTGCTCCTGGAAAAATTCAGAGAGCCCGAGCCGCAGTGCAGCGCTCCATGTGTCTCTGGCGGAAACAGATCCTCAGCTCTTCAAGCTCATTTGGGACAAATATTAAGTAATAGCTTTGCCCCAGCCCTCTAGAAAACACAAAGGATGGGGCAGGTGGAAGAGAGTACTGAGCTGTGGAAGTGTGGGGAAGCAAGATGGGGAAGCACAGAGGTGGCTTTAGCTGTCTTTAATGTAGATTTGGTTTTCTGCTGGAAGGCACCAGACTATTAGTTGCAGACATGCACTGGAGGGTGGGGTAGAAAAGGATTTCCCCCTGTTTTTTAATTTATTTCTTCCCCATTCGTTACTGGGCTAAAAACAAGGCTTGTGAAGTGGGAAAAGCAACATAATAGAGGGGGAAAAATAGCCCTCACTCAACTTTGGGATTAAAAGAAAAAAGATATTTCAAAGATTTTTTTAAAATACATAGAAGGCAAAAGAATCCACTAAGGATACCGGCTTGGGTAGGGTGTGCGTCTGCAGGGTGGATAACAGGGCTTGAAATCCCAGGTCCAGACCGCGCGGTGCTGCACTTGCTCCATCTCCATCGTAAGGCGACCCCAGACCACCAGCACCGTGGCTGTTCGGGGCAAAGGGCGACCTGAAACTGTCTCAGCTTTATTTCATGTGACCTCACGTGGTGGTCTAGACCTCAAACTCCTGCAAAATTCAATTATCATCCTCCTAATGCCAGGAACATCACCAGAAGACTTGTGTTAATAGAAACCATGAGAGATCAGACACTGGCTGTTTTGAGGTTGGCAGGGCAAAGCCACCACCTGCGTTCTCCCTTCAGCGCTCTGAAGCCTGAAATTCAGTTGATTATTACTTTTTTATACTATCTAAATAATAAATAATATTTATTTTAGGTCATATTTAAATAACATCTACTTTGGATTAAAACTTTCTGCCCAGTACTCGGTCCCTGTCAGGTTTCAGGCTACAGCCGGGCAAAGTCCCGTCCCTCCGAGGGCGAAGTCCCATCCCTCCTAGCACAGCGCGGAGCCCTGATTCAAGGAGAAATGTTATTTTCCAGGTGTCCGCTTCCAGGTGCGTTTAGTCCCTGCTCCTTGAAGGTGCAATATCTAACCCTCCTCACCACGGAAGGGTGGTCCTCTCCTTCCAGCTGACCAGGAACCGTGGGTAGACAAGGAGGAGAGGACTCTACCTTTTGCTCTCCTCATGGCGTTCTTCATGTCCGTGTTTCTTAGGCTGTAGATGAGCGGGTTCAGCATGGGGACTGCAACGGAGTAGAGCACGGAGGCCACCTCGCCGTGCTCCAAGGAGTGTCTGGAGCCGGGGCGCAGGTACATGAAGAGGGAGCTGCCGTAGTACAAAGCGATGGAGGCCAAGTGCGAGGCACAAGTGGAGAAGGCTTTGTGCCAACCGGCTGCAGAGCGCATCTGCAAGGCGGTGGCGAGGACCGACGAGTAGGAGACTAAAATGAAGACCGCGGTGCTTAGCACGTTGAACCCCACCACGGCAGAAACCATCACCTCGTTGACATGGGTGTCAGAGCAGGCGAGGGCTAGCAGCGGTGGCCCATCGCAGAAGAAATGATTGATCCTCTTGGACCGACAGAACGGGAGAAGAAATATAGAAACTGTGTGTATGGTGGAGCTGATCACACCAGCTAAGTAGGCACCAGCCAACATCCCAACGCAAAACCTCCGGGACATGACCACAGAGTAGAGCAGGGGGTTACAAACGGCCACGTAGCGATCATAAGCCATGGCAGCCAGCACGTAGCACTCGGCGGTGGCACAAGTCGCAAAGGAGAAGAGCTGAGTGGCACACCTAACGAAGGAAATAACCTTCTTCTCCACTAAAAAATTCAACAAGGTTTGAGGGATGATGGTGGAGGAGTAGCAGATATCCAGGAGCGACAAGTGGCTTAGGAAGAAGTACATGGGGGTGTGTAGGCATGAATTGATTCTGATTAATATAATTACTCCCAGATTTCCTATTAGAGTGACGACATAGATGGCAAGGAATAAGACAAAGAATGTCACCTGCAGATCTTCTCGGGTTGTGAAGCCCAGGAGAATAAACTCTGATGCAAACGTATAATTATCTTCAACCATATTGAATATATAAGAAGTTCAGTCGCTTTATGTCTTTCAAATGGAAATGCTTAATAGCATCAGTCAATGGTGTTAAGGATGTCAATTTTTGTCTATCAAGCAGTTGAACCACGTTAAGTCAATATAAGTTACATTTTCTTTGAGAGAGGAAAAACTCAAGTTCCTGAGGCCGATCTCCCCGTTCAGCCTTAGAAAAGCACATCTAGCCACCAGCAGCACGCTTGGAAGCGGGTGGGTATTTCAAGGCAAGGAAGGAGGGAAATACCACACCAGAACAAAGCACAAATAAATTGCAGCGCTTTCTCATAGTTCCTCGCAAGGCATTTACACGTGGCAGTCCATCATTTTCACAGGAACTGCTGGGAAAATGAAATTATTTCTCATCTTTTGAGTGCTCCTGCTCCCGTGTGAGTACATGAGGAATAAATACCTGTTCCCTGTGTCCCAGGAAGATCTCCTCCAGGTGAGAGCACTGGAAAAGGTGACTTTCCTTAGTGTAATTTTTCCTCATGTAGGATGGTGCAGTCGTAAGAGCCAGGATTTGTCTCACCTCGCTCTGCTTCAGACCTGATGTCTCGCTTGGAGATAAAAGATAAATTCAGGCGTGCTCTCTCTGCTCACCCGAGAGAAATCATCAGCTCCTAAAAATCACACTCTACGACAAATAGAATAAATAAACATCGATTTCTCCTGGATAACATTAATCATCGGTTGACAGAGTTACACCAGAGAGCAAAGCGAGAGTGTGCGCTGCCTGGCCTCTGACAAACAGGGCCGCGCTCGGAAGTCGTCATTATCTGATGTCCCTTTTGCTGAAGGGGCGAGGTTCATCTCCACATCCAGACATCTCATTTCAGACGTCCTGTGAGCGACAACGTCTGGTCTCCTGGTGTTACTAATGGGGATTTAGAGCTGCTTTTCACTGCCCACATAGAGATGCCGGAGGCAAAGCAGTGTCTGAGACATCCACACGGCGCTGGAAGATGTGTTACAAATAATGAAAATCGAGCTGTTTGGGTCTGGAGCCGAATCCTCCCCCAGAGGCAGCATCCACCTGCCTAAATGCAGACGTCTACTGCCACTGGAGAATTGACCTGAATTTCACAACCGGCTGAGGCTCACCCTCACTATTTTTCTTATTTGGCAAGCCAACTGCGTGGCGCAAGGCGGTCCAAGATGTAGATATGAAACCTGGGAAGTTTATAGGGCTGCAGCTTGTGCCGTGCAGGATAGCTGCCCGCCAGGAATCACACCTCCCTGCAGCTTGAAGACACTGACTGGCATGGAGATAAATTAAATCAAAAATCCATACCTTGCTGCCTTGGATTAGCCATTATTCGTGCTGACAACCAGCTGGTTGGTCTGTGCTCTGCTAAATAACCGTCAGCAAACCTCTGCATATTTATCCTTGTCCTCCTGGGGAAAGGGCCTTCATTTGGGACACCTGCTTTCCTAGCCAGCTTTGGTAAGACCTTGCATCTCTTGGGCGAGCCAGCGCAAGCCCTCGCGACTCACCAAGCAGCCTGTCGTTAGTGTTTGCCAAGATTTAACTCCTGGCTTTATGGGTAGGAGAAAGACCGGCTGCTGCTGAGACTCGACAGCCGAGCAAGGCTTGCAGTGCATCCTCCTGGTTAGCCAGCCATTAGCCCGCTCCCGTGCTGGACGTTATCCTCTAAAATCTCACTATGGGAACAACGGGAAGGTGCCAGATCTGCAGAGAGCTAAAATACAGTTTGGCTAGCTGGTGTTTTGAGAGTCTTACAGCCCAAACTTTCTAGTGAATGCCAAAAAGCCTCATTAATAGGATGGTTTAAAATGTGAAGCAAAAGCACCCCGTGCTCCCACCTCCAGCACCCCCCTGGGTTCTCAGGGTGACCGTCTCTGCCCCCTGAAGCAGAGCGGGGGGGGACAGTCTGCCACGAGTCCTGGGGATCCTGCGGACGCCACGGGATGACGCGGGATTTTCACAGTGGGGATTTCTTCTGCTTTGCTCTCGGGTCCAGTTGCAGCCGTTGTTACACCCGCAGCTGCTCCCCGCTCCCGCTGGAACCGTATGCCGCGTCTTCTCCCATGCAACATCCACCCGTGCTTCCAGAGCTCTGCCCTTCGCAGGAGTCACGGAGCCGGGGGTAAAACAAATCAGGGAATAACACCCTAACCTCCGTCAGACCCTGCCAAGCCCAGAGAGGTCCCCAAACCCTCCACTGCCAGGTCAGGATAGAGCCAGCGGGTTTTTAAAGTTCCTGACACCGCAAGGGGTTATTTGAACAACAGCAACTCAAAAATATTGCCTTTAATAGTTTCGTACATCCTAAAAAAAACTGCCCAAAGACGGGGTATTGCCATTCCTCTACTGCACATGCGATTTCTGCATTCAGAAACCTCTAGGTTTTTTTCCATAGAGCGGCTCTTCTTGCAGGCGTTTGACCCTCAGTGCAGACTGCATGCGATGAGGAACCCAGCACTTCCTTTCCTCAGTTTACGCTGATGTTCAGAATAATAACAATAAAAAAGCCTTACTTTTCATTTTATTGTACCTGCCTTTATTTTTCAATCACAAACTCCGGCTATACTTTGCTCCCAAAATGAGAGGTGGCTGCACCGACTGCGGTTCCTCCCAGGAAAGGACAAAAGACACCTCTTCATCTGCTCCAAAGAAAACCTCGTAGGGAATGACCCCGGTTTTATCCCACCCCCAGCATTCAGCATTTCATAGCGAGGGGTGGGCTTCTTCCCCGTGAGGGTCACCAGGACGGCTCCACCGTGCTAACCCAGCAACCGGGGAGCTCCGCAGGCAGCCTCACCCTTTTAACTCAGCCTCCGAGAGCACCCAGGGCAGCTGCCCACCTGGGAGTATTCAGGTGGCGAGGGATGCGATTTACGCAAGTCAGCAACAAGAAATTAAATCCTTCACCTACAGGGGATAAAAGTTCAGGTCTCTCCGTGCCTTTTCATTCACCTTTACTGCAAAACTGGGGGGAGCCGCGGCAGGAGTAAAGATGTGGTGTAAGGACCCTTCCTGGGAGTGACCCGTAGATCTATGGGAAACAACTAATGTAAAATATAATATAATAATATAAATATAATAGTATAAACTAATATAAAATACCAGGAATTATCATTTCAAGTTGGGTATGGTTAGCCCTGACTTATTTAAGAGAAAAATAATTCATAAGGCAGAGCGAATTTGAGAATCTAGATTTCATACGATGTGAAGCCTCACCCAAGACTTGCATTAGAAGAAAAAATAAAGCAGTTTTTGTCTGCATTTTCTGTGTTTTCCCCATCATTTCTAAACGCAAGGGGAACTCGGTCAGAAGCTTGTTCAGACATCTGACATTCCCCATTCATTTTTAACAGGCTCAGGAGCTGCTGAGAAAAGAACCGAACTAAATGGTTGGGTTCGGCCAACTGTAGAGGCGAGGTGATGGTCTTGTTTTATTTATATGCGATTTCCTGGGTTCCTGAACAAGGACAAGCCACTTCGCTACCCAAGGCTTACTAGCCCATAAAAAAAAAAGCAGTTTTCACCTCAAATAAAAAGAAGATATTTCCAAGAATGTCCAATAGATGGTGGCGACGTATAAGAAATCCCAATCAGTATTTTTCTAGCCACTTTAGCATTGCACACACCCCCCACCCCCAGCACTCCCTTTGATACCCGAAAGTCTGTTATGGTCATTTCACATCTCTCGGGACTGACCACAGAGCACCATGGTACACAGAAGGAATAGAAATCAGTCGTTCACATATAAACAGGCATGGATTTTATTCAGAAGTAGGTGAAATGCAACTTTTGAGAAGGAATGGGGCATCTAAAGGACGGGTATATTTGTGCGCTGTCATGCCTTGCCAGCAACAGTAAGAGTCAGCTTCAGGCTGTCAACTTTAGGGATAAAAAGTAAGACTAATAATAAAATTATTATTTAAAAGAAGTTCTAGGTGCCACCCAGGGTCACGTCACTGTTTGGGATATTTTTTCACTGTATTAGAGCATAGTTTTCCCACTGTTGACAACACAGCTCACGTCGAGCGACCGCAGGTGGGAAATCCTCATCCAGGACCCGACCGAGCCTCCTCCGACCCAGACGATCACCTCCATGCCCCCTCCCAGCTGACACTGTTAAGATGATATTATCAGGGACATCTCTTATGTTTGAGTGATGAAATATTAAAGAAATATAAAAGTTTTGGGGGCAGAGGGGGAGGAAAGCGTGGTTACTGTTCCCCCCCATGGCGCTGCCTTTCCACAGCAACCACACCTTCCTCTTCGGGACATGGTGAAAGGGGGCAGGAGCTGCAGTAGCTTCTTGTATAAGGAATAAAGACTGTCGGTTTGGGGTTTTTTTTAAATTAACCTCAATTTTTTTTTTCCCCCGTTTGCCTTGTTTGTTTTTCATGCCTTTTCCCCACTGCCTTACACCAAAGCGCAAATCTCTGGCTGCAAACTCTACTGATAGTTTTCTAATTTATGCCCACAGTGGTTTATTAAAAACAAAGATGATAATACTATTTAGAGCTTTGTTTCGAGGCTTTGAAAGGCAGAAATTGTGAAGGAGAATTGAAGGGAGAAAGGTGTATGGTTGCCTAAAAAGTTACAAAGATCAATTTAACGCTGCAGTGTAACTCAGCAGCCTGGTTTCAAAACAGACCTAGTTAAGAATTTATATTTCATTCACCTGGCTTTTTCACCGTACCCCATCACCCCCTTAACTGCATTAAAACGTCAACATTTATCCATTTAGACCTGGTGTTTCCATCCTTCCTACCAAGAGCTTTTCACAGGAGCTGCCTCCCAGACCTAACCCATAAATCACTGAGACTCCAAGTGCCCAATGCCACCCATGAAACTATTCATAATTTCTCTGGTATAAACACTTTTCTACTAAGCCAACACCAGCGCAGCCTCTATCCCTTCATTTACTGAGCAGGTCTTACAGCTAAATTAAGGCTAGGGAGTGACAAGAAAAATTAGTATCATAGGTGTTGGCGTACACATTTAACACGAGAATATATTGCATTATAAATAAATATATAGTATAATGTACATTTAATATTGTATTTTATATATATACACATACATATATATGTGTATGACTTGCCATTCATAGGATCAGAGGCCTCTTACGTGTCCTTTCTGATCAAAAATTATTCTACATCCCACTCAAAGCAGGGCTGACTTCGCAGCCACATCACGTTGGTCATGGCCTCATCCAGGCAGCTTTTGAATATCTCCATGGGCAGAGGCTCCACAGCCTCAGAGAAATCCTGTATCGGGCTTTATTGGGGCAGGTTCAGAGCCTGACTGCTATTCTTCCTGCTGTTCTCCTCAGAGCATTCTTCACCTCCTGGTTCCTCAGGCTGTAGATGAGGGGGTTCAGCATCGGGATGACCACCGTGTAGAAGACGGAGACCACTTTGTCAGTGTTCAGGGCGTAACTAGAGCTGGGGCGTAAATACATGAAGATTGTCGTCCCGTACAACATAGCCACTGCTGTCAGGTGGGATGCGCAGGTGAAGAAGGCTTTCTGCCTACCTTCAGCTGAACGGATCCTCAGGATGGCAAAGAAGATGAAGATGTAGGAGACCAGGATGGTGGAGATGGTGCTAAGCTCAATGACGCTGGCCAAGGAGAAGAGGATCATCTCGTTGATGTAGGTGCTGGCACAGGACAGAGCCAGGAGGGGAGGAACGTCACAGAAGAAGTGGTTGATGACATTGGAGCTGCAGAAGGGCAGCCTAACGATGAAGGTCATCTGTATGACGGAGTTCAGGACACCCCCAAGGTAGGACCCCACCACCAGCCACATGCACAACCTCCGAGTCATAACAGAGGAATAGAGCAGGGGGTTACAGATGGCCACGTACCGGTCGTACGCCATGACGGCCAGCAGGCAACACTCAGTCGTCACAAAGACGATGTAGAAGGCAGCTTGGCCCATGCAGCCAACAAAGGAAATGGTCTTCCTCTCCGATAGGAAGTTCGCCAAGGCCCTGGGGGCAATCACAGAGGAGAAGCAGATGTCGACAACGGAGAGGCTGCCAAGGAAGAAGTACATGGATGTGTGGAGTCGTGGGTCACCCCGGATCACTACAATTATCCCCACGTTGCCCAGGAGGGTGATGGTGTAGATGAGCAGGAACACCACGAAGAGGGCTGCCTTCATCTCCGCTTGGTCACTCAGGCCCTCGAGAACGAACTCCGCCACCGAGGTGCGATTCTGCTCTGCCATTCAGAGGCTTCGTGCCTACCGAGGAAGGAGAGAGCCTGGAAATACAGGACGGTGGAAACCACGCCTTTATGGCCTGAACAGGGATAACTTGATCATTTACACCCTCTGCAGCCAGGGCGCCCAGACCGTTCGTTTCTAGGGAGCTAGAGCGGGATGGACCACACTGTGACCATCTGCTCGGAGCTTGTCCTCCTTTACAGCCCAAGGAAAGAGAAGGTCCCTTCTGGAAGAAGAGCATCCCAGCTTTCCCAGACACTTTCCCTGCCTGCAGCGAGTCACTGCGGGGGGGCTCTCGCTTCCTCACTGTGGGCAGACCTCCAGGCAGGTTGGTTTGTATGGCAGAATCCCGTTTTGATACCTACAGTTGGATGAGATTGATGGATATAGCAGCAGGTGGGGCTTCAGGCAACACAGACCAAGTCATCAGCTCTGCCCTTGACCTCCAGTGATGAAGTTTTTCTCCACATTTTTTTTCCCTTCCTCCTCATTTCAAGCTGATCATAAGGCACCCGAACAGGATGGCTCCGATTTGGGCAGCAGCTTCTGGCTATAATTTTAATAGCTTGGAATAAGAGTAAAAATACTGTAGCTTTCCTGTGTTGGTTTTGGAAAAAGGCACCGGGGTAAAGAAAAAGAACCAGTCTTTAATTTGTTGGGAAGTAAGGAGGGAGAGAGGAAAGGGGTGCTGCACAATCCTAAAACTCACTGGGGACATGAGGAGTTTAATATTACGGTCTCAGAAAGCTTGGGGAGAAGCAGCCAGGGAGACCATGAACAAAATTTGGGTCTGAAGCTGTTATTTTGAACTGAGGTAAGCACCGAACACTTCCTCGGTACAATTCAGAGAATATACAGTTAAGAGACTAAACACCTTAAAATCTGCCTTGATTCCCCCATGACATTCAGAGCAAAAGCACTAGCCATGGCGTTAGGGTCCCCTGTACAAAGAGCTGATGTGGGCTTAACAAATGATGAATCAGCCTTTCGATAAGCGAGCCCATCGCGCCCCTGTCCGCAGCTCCCCTCGCCGTGCCGCCGTAGCCCGGCAGGGACCACCAACCGCCACGATACGCCGGTGACTTTAATCGTCGCCTCGTATTTCCAGAAGTGGACTGGGAGATGAAACCTGATTTACAGAAGTGATTTAAGCGGCAGGAGATAGCTGTGAGCGTTTATGAGCGTGAACCAGCTGTAACGCACTGAACTAAGCCCAGACAAAAGCGGGATCCACGGCGCAGTCCGGGAACACAAAGTCACACCTGGTGCTCTCCCCAGTGTGCGCAGACAGCAGCCTCTGACTGCAAATTGCACCTTGTTTCCAGGTGAGACGGAGGTATGGCTGAGAGCCCTGGCAGGAGGCATGGTGGGGGGGAATGGTCAAGGGGAAAAAAGAGCCAGCCTGAGAATTCACTGGTTTAAGATGCCATCTGAGGCAAAGCCTTCTCAGAGGGAGCATCCTGGTGGTACAGGGTCCCATCGTGGTGGTACAGGGTCCCATCGTGGTGGTTAGGGCACTCACAAGGACTTCTCTCACCCCATTTTCAGCAGGCAAAACCCCAGCAGCTCCTGCCTCTCCCTTCAGCTGAGAGAGGAGTCAACACCACGTGTGAGTCCACGGGACTGTACTGAGCCAAACTCACTCAACTCCGGTTGCTTAAGTTGAGGCACAGAGTTAAGCTGCTCACCCTGAGGAAAATGTGAAATACGGGTTTCTGTCCCTGATAACACAAAGGTTCAGAATATAGTAATAAAATCTTTACAGGATTAAAGATAAGAATTGAAGGCTTACCCCACCAGATGAGTGTCAGGATCAGAAGTCTCATTGAAGAACCATTCTCCATCAGCAGCGTATTTCTTTATAGAGATATTCTTTGAAGTGAGTATCCCTTTATTTCAGGGTCAGTGGCTGGGTTAGTCTTCCCTTGGGAGTCTTCTCTCCTTCTCCCAGGCTCCTTAAACATACCATAAGCACCATGATTTCTGATCTTTTGAATTTAAAGTACTGGAGTGCATCCCAGCAGAAAAACTTCATCTTAACCATCGCAGAGGAGCAAACCTTTACCCGGTGTAAATCAGAGCAGCCTCCCCAAAGGTAACATTGCTGCAGTGATTTATACCAGAGCAGGGTAGTCCCAGAAGAGCTCGGCTGGACATTTCGGGGAACAGCCACACCTACCCTTGGGTGGGGGTCACCTCCTCTTTCCAGCTGCAAGGTCTCTTCCACTTTGGATGACACCACAGGTTCAGGATGTCCACACAGTAAATCTGGGGGACTAACCCTTGAAGCCATCCTCCCAGCTGCCAGGTAAACAAGAATGTCTCTCCTGAGCCCTTGAGAGCCTCCTGCATATTTTCATCAGATGAAGTTGTTCACTTGCAGCAACGTGTTGCTTTTATAGGTGTCTCTGCAGGTCTTCGTGGGCAACAGGCACCCCTCCTCAGGGAGCAAGTGTTTGTTGTGGCTTTGGCTACGGTTCAGGTCTTCAAGAAGTGAATCTTGATAGTATAGTGCCGGCTCCTTGATGAGAATCCATGAGATTCACAGCAGTCCAAACTGCAAATAAAGGCTCAGCCACGTACGCGGGAGGATGCAAAATCCTGCGCTAATTATTGTCGCAGATATCAATAACCTGTTACAACACTTGGGAGCCTCAAGGGACAGAAAGAGAGATCCAAATGAGCACAAGCTTTTCTTCACAAGCCCCTTTGAAAATCAAGGGGGAGGTGAGAAGGTGCATCCAAAGGGCAATTTACTCCAAGTATCTAAAACACCTATCGCAAGCAGCTTAGGCTGTTGTAATTAGCTCTGGATGGGTGCTTGGAGCAGGTGGCTGGGATTACAGGAGATGAAAGCTGACCCAAGCCTCCAGGCCACGAATGAGCCTGAAAGGCTTCCAGGCTACTGATGGTTAAGGACAGGGAGGTCTCTACAGGACCCACCTGTCAGAACACAATTGACAGACAGTCCATTAAACCTTTCCGCTATGCTCCAGGTATTTCCAGGAATCTCAGCTGCCCATTTTTATCTCCCCTTTGCAGAGAACCAGGTCATTCTGCTGCTCCACCTCTACTGCGAGATCAAAGCCAACTCATCACAGCCTAGTTTGGAAAGAGATGGTGCTAGTCCAGGTCTTCCTACAAACTTTTTTGCGCTAGCAGAAAACTGATAGCGTATTCACGGTGATTTCAGTGTAATTCACCTCTGCTCCACGCACTCAATAGACACCAACTTCTTTCAGTGTCTGGAATATCTTCAGGAGTTTACAATTCACACTATTTCTTTCAGTATAGCTGATTTTCCCCTTTAAATAATAGAAGCTCTTAGATTAAACTGCAGTGTGGATAGAGTCACCAGATAAACAGCAGTTTGTATGTGATCCACAGACAGGATTTATTCATCTATCAGGTAACAGCATTAAGTATAGACATAGGAGCCAACTGCCTAGGCTCTCTTTGCAGTCAGTAGAAGTGAAGGTGGTGGTTCAGCTGTTCAGACACAGGTGTCCAGGACTTCCCGAGACCCACCATACATCTCTCCTGCTCCCCTAAAGGGCACAAGTCTCCCTACATCTTATGCCATATCTGCCAGACCTGCGTCCATCCGTCCTAGGATACCTCAGGTGGAAGCAGACGGATCAATAGGCTCAGTGTAGCCCAGAAGAGGATTTGCCACGTCCAAAGGAGAGCCCACGCACGGTCACCTGAACCACCAAGTTCTCCATCGGTGTTACTGAGAGCCTAGAGGTCTGGCTGTGGGATGGACACGTGGGATGGGTGTGGGCTCGCCTTGCTCCGGCTCAGCACGATGTATGGTCCTAAACGTGAGCTGCAAGCGCCCCAGCTTCTCCTCCAGCCTGTGAAGTCCCCGTGTGTGATTCGGCTGGGCGAAGGGATGGCGCTGACAGAAACACCGCAGGGCTTACGGGAACCCGTGACCTTCTGGAGGAGCAGCTGGAGCCCAGCAGGAAACCTTCAATGGCACCAGAGCCAGCACAACCACCAGCAGACCAGCACCTGCACCAGCAACCCAAATATTGACAAAGACATGCCAACAGCTGTGGGACCCCAGGTGGGTGTTTTGCTTGGGTGTAGCTCTACAAGTGGCAATATTTTGACAGCAGAGTTTATATTTGGGGAGTTTCTGGGCCAACACTTTCACTGCTGGCTCACATTTGTTCCCACTTTATTACCAAGCCTCCAGGTACAACTCAAAACACCGCTCCTTTCTTGGAAAGGTAAATAAACACACATTTTCCGGTTATTTCCAAAAGAAACTTCTTTTGCTTCTTACAAGAGAATGGCAAAGGAGGAAAAACAATTTGTAGAAAGCAGTTACACCAATAGTTATTGAATAATTAGGTATAAAACTTTGCAGAGTTTATCGCTAAATGCTTCCTCTCCCTTATGTCAGCTACACAGCTGTGTTAGTATCGCTACATCTAAGGGTATTTTGGGCCTGTTCATTTTCCTCTTCTAATATAGGTAGAAGTGGAAAGGAGGAGTTGCAAATAAAAACCCCACGAAAATAGCGCATAAGCTGAACTCTGACATACGGAAGCGTCATGACCCATAGGCTGGCTGGGTTTCAGCCACCATAAATTCAGATGTCTTTAAGTTAAATACATCAGAGAGTCGTGCTACATTTCCTATACGCAGCATTATGTCTTTATGCAACGTAGCTCACCCAAGCCATTTCCCGGGTTTGTTTTAACAAGAATCAGGGTCTTTTTGTTCCTGACAGGGAGGGAGACTAAGATCAGAGTTAATGTTTACCCATTAAACTTCAAATTTGGCCAGTTAAATCCCACAGCTAATGGTCTTTCAGATAGAGAGCGCTACATGCTTTGAGAAAATTCGAGAAAAGATTAGACATCTTAGGTTTATTGCAACTAAGACCCCGTGGCTTTACTGTACACCCTTGTTTCAATACACATCTTGAAAAATTCCACTAAACAGTTCATTTAGGAACTGTCACTGTCTAATATTCACTGTTGTATATTAATGAAATCAAAGTATTTATTCACTAAAAACACATTTTGAAGGATTAAAGTGCAGCAGAAAAAAAATATAAAATACCTTTGAACATACTTTGATGGGTCATTGCAGAAGCAGAGGGGTCAGGTAAGTTCCTCACAGCTTTCCCCGTGTCCTGCAGCTCTGCGTCCCTCGTGCCACCAATTCCCCTGCTGCCCCCACACAGCACCCGGGATGCCAGCCCTTCTGGTTTCCTGTAGGAGACCCAGCCTTCGCCCGTCTGAACTGCTTTTGTGCCTGCCTCTGTTATTAGTTTCTCCAAGGAGATCATTCCAAAGACAGAGAGACTCTGCACCTTTTTATTTCCAAGACTAGGGAAGTAACAACACAGAAAATTAGATGATATCCTATTGAATTCACTTGAAAGTGTGTGTGCTCGTCTCAAATAGGATAAAATAATTAACAGGTCTCCAAAAAGGATTGTGCTGGGGGGAGGGGGTAAACACATAAGACATACTAAGGATTTCTTCTGGATGTGTGTATATTTGTCCCGGTATAACTCTTAGCAGTAGGCAAGGATATGTTTTCAAAGAGAAACATCATTTTTTCTCTTGTGCCAATCACTGCTACATTTCTTTGGCGTCGCCTCTGGTCACAGCTGTCTTACCTCTCTGTACGACTCTATTGCACAGAATCATCACCGACTTAAGAAAAAACTTATTTTTCCACCTTCTAGCTTGCTTTATAAATTGGAGCTTCAGGGGAGCAAATTTATTCTGAGTCTCCTTTTCTTCTTTTATTTTTTTTTTTAATTCTGCATGGTGTGGCTGTCCAGGTATGGCTGTGGCTGCCAGAGGCTCTTGTCTTCACTGTTTCTTGCTGTCCAACTTTGATGGTTGGGATAACCCCATGCCAGTCACTCTTGCTTTTTCTCCTCTTCAGATATAATTGAAAAGTTCCCTTAGCGATTTCAAGAGGTCTGGAACTCTCACCTCCTTAACTGTTCAGATGGGTTGTCTTCTAGGAAGAAGAAAATGCCAAGATCAGAAACTGCTGTGAGATTATTGAGAAAAAACATCTCATAGAGGCAACGTCTCAGTACCTTGTAGCTATGGAAACACTCGAGCTGGAAAAATTTACCAACCTTCACTAAGCCTTGAAAATCATAAAGAATACTCTACCCTTTTCCAGACGAAAATGTTGCCAACCTACTGAAGACCATCATTCTAATAACAAATTAGGAAATGGAGGAGGTATTAAGGGCCAGAGAACAATCCTTGAATATAATGTTACATTTATTACTCTATTCCCCTCGCTAAGAATACTACCTGCCATGGCACCCATGTAGGGACATGGCCTGGATGGAGAGAGAGTGCCAGAGGAGCGAGCACTGGCTGGGCTGTTGGGTGCAGAGGGTGATGGGTGGTGGGTTGTACTCTGCCTGGAGGCTGGGGAGCGCCACGGGGGTTTGTCCTCTTTAAATTGACCCACAGGGGACACCATGGTGTGCAGGCAACCATCCCACAGTACCTGAGTAAGGCAAGCAGGGTAGATGCAGAGACCTGGGCCAAATTCAGCCGACTCCAGACCATTGGGCAAGTTGGTGATGACGAAGCAGGTCCAAGGTCAAGCCAAGTCACTCCCCTGGTCGGGGTCGGGTCCAGCAATTGCTAGGCAGGTTCATGATCAAGCAAAGGTGCAGATCAAAGGGGCCAACAGATGGAAACCAACACTCCTCTAGCATAAGCCCAGAGAGGAACAAGCTCCCTGGGCTGAGCTTAAATAGAGCTCATGGGCTAATGCACAGAGGGTGGGGATAGAAGTCCCAGGTGAGGCTGGTCAGGGTCATTAAGGCCTATTAGTTCACTGTGGGAGAGATTAATCACTGTCTGAAAATGCCCATTTCTCACATTGAATATGGTGGAAGCCCAGAGTCACCAGCGCAAGTGTGAGCGCGTGGGCTGTAGGTACCTAAATATGGATAATCCCACCCTTCCTGGAAAACCGGGCTGTTTAGTGTCTACAGGGGGTCATCAGGAGCTCCAGAGACAGTCAACTGAGCTTTATGAACTATTTGGGGATCCTCTGAAAGATCTGAAATGTCTCTAAACCCATTTTAATCTGCCAGCATGGTCAGACCAAAACCTTTGCATGGTCCACAAGTATCTCAGAAGCATCGTATGAGCTGGTCATCACTGCCCCTGCATGTCTGTGCTCAGTGATGGCTCATCCACATGGTATTTTTCAGAAGCCCAAAGCAGCACAACGGCTTTCAGAATTGCATTTCAACCTTTTCTTTTTCCTTTTATTTTCTCTGGTAAACCCTTCCATGAGGACCCCCAGGGGCTTCCTCCCAGGAGAGCACGAGAGACTGTATTTACAGCCCCGTCACCCATGAGCTCAGCGACTGGGGTCTGGGAAGGAGCACACCTCTCTTCACATCAAGCAGTTAAGAGAGGTTATGCAGACATGTAAATGTTCTCTGCTGCGTTTGGGATAAATCCTTGGCTCCCATCACTCGATAGCAGTGAAGGCACAGGAGGAGCCGAAACGCCAAGACAAAGCCTCACCTCACCTGCGTTTAGACAGTGGGTTTTCTTCTTCATGTCCTCCTGTCCTCTTTTTTGGGGGCTCTCTCAGCAAACAGCCTTAACAAAGTAAGTTTTCTTTATAATAATTGGGAGCAATGGCTTATGCAAATCGGTTTTCTTTTACTTAGGCAGCTAAAGCAAGGTGAACAGATTTATGCAGACGTTAAATAAGGATGAGTCTTATTTTATTATAAAGAAATGGAACGTTTCAAATTGTCAACAGAATACAGTCATTAACAAATCAGCCTTTGGAATCAGCACGTTTTAAAATGACCTCAGTTTTCAAGTAAGCATCTTAATGCCCACGTTCTTAGGGTGCTTCAGCGTGCTGGAGCTCATAAATCATGAATTTACCAATGTGATTTTTATCCATTGTAAATGGTACATCATAATTTGATAAATGTGATTTGAAGGCTGGAATAATAATTAAAAGCCAAGAGAAAATGTCTAGAGGTTGTTAAGGTTGTGTACTCTGTGATTTCGCTAGGACTGAGACTATCTCTTGCTCCAGGTTTATGTGCCCTCCTATGACGTTCCTCTGAGGCATCTTCTGAAAAATATTTCTCTCGAACTCGAGGCAAATAACAATCTGTTTCCTTTCTCAAATCTGAAAACACTCGTGCTAGAAGAAATCAATAGTTTTAAGTATCCAAGCATAGAAAACAAAAGTTGCCATTCATATTGCTTCAATTCGCTCCCTGTTCTTCTCTAAGTACCTCAACCTAAAACCAAAAACCACACACCATTTGGGCTTAGAAAATATAGCAGAATATACCAAAATGTGGCAGTTAAACTGGTGATTGATTGGAGTGAAATATGCTCCAAAAGTGAAACTATTTTTTATCGGGTTGATATTTTTCTTCCTTTTGCCTCAGCAAGTAACATCTGGTCATGGGAGGAAAGGACACGCAGACTAAACTCATCCTCTTGGGAAGTACAGGCAGTCCATGTGTGCAGGCCCCTCTTTTTGTGTTGTTTCTATTGATTTACATTGTCACTGTGGTGGGCAACATTGGGATCATGGTCTTGGTTTGGGTGGTTCCCGGCCTCCACACCCCATGTATTTCTTCCTCACCCATTTTTCATTCGCTGACATCTCCTGTTCCACCGCCATCTCCCCCAGAATGCTAGCAGACCTCTTAACAGAGAATAAAACCATTTCTTTTGCTGGCTGCATGATGCAGTTCCACGGCTTTGTTTCCTTTGCAGCTGCTGAGAGTCACCACCCTGGCTACGATGGCCTATGGCCGGCACCTCGCTATCTGCAGGCCCCTGCTCTACGTGATGGTCACCTCCAGCCACGTCTGCCAGCAGCTGGTAGCATTTTCCTACCTCATTGCCTTTCTCAGTTCCATCATCTACCCAGGCTGCACGTTTGGGGGTTCCTTCTGTGGACCCAACCATATCGGCCGCTTCTTCTGCGACGTCCAACACCCACAGCAGCCAGACGGTCATCTTTGCCTTCGTCGCCATAAACGTGGTGGGCACAAGCGTGCCCAAAAACAAGGGTTTTGCTCTCCTACATCTCCTACATCTGTATCTTCTGCAGGGTCCTGAGGATGAACTCAGCGCGGACCAGGTCCAGAGCTTTCAGCACCTGCCCTCCCGTTGATGGCTGTTTCCTTATTCTACGGGACAAGATTCTTTGTGTACCTACAACCTACGTCAGGCCACAGCAGCCTGGATAAAGTGACCTCCATCTCCTACACCATGGGCACCCCCATGCTCAACCCATTCATCTGCAGCCTGAGGAACAAGGAGGTGAGGGCTGCGCTGGTGAAGTGCAAGAGAAGGATCTTAAATCGCTGTCAACAAAAAAACCAGCCGTGTCAGCTAGGAAGCGAGCAGATTATCTCATGTGAGAGAGCCTGTGATGCATTAAAACAATTGGATTTTTCCCCTAACCCTCACAATTTTATGTAGGTTCTTCCACAGTTTCTCTACAAAAGTCAGTTACAGTATTTAGACCCCGCAATCACATCTTCCCTGGAAGGAAACCGGGAGGCGTGGGATCCTCAAACTTCATTTTTGCACTCACCATCCTGTAGGAAGAAATTACCCTAAATTATTCCAGGCTGCTTTCTTTTTCTCTCAGAAAGCACAAATCATAGTTTTGTTGATTTACAACTTTTTTTTCAGTGATAAATATGTATTTTTCTTGCAAGGTTATTGACTCCTAACTCCCTAAACTCCAATAAATTCCTCACTTACCTGCAAATTATTTATTAGAGTTAAGCTGCTGGGGTGGGAGGGAACATGTGGGAAGAGTAAGAATGTGTTAAAATTTGCTTGCTCACGAAGGCTCGGACAGACTGCGTGGATTCAACTCATCATCCTAGAGAGCCATAAAATACACACATGCACACAGCTCTCCACTGCTGGGAGAGAAACAGGCATTTCTGGGGTGTGATCCATGTGATTTGCTTGAGAGACTCGTCTTGGGACAAAGTGAATTATATATAGGAGTGCCTATTTCTTAGGGGGGGTGAGAAAATATCAACCAGGTGGAAAATTCACTTGGGCAAGAACATAATTTATCCCAATTTTAAAGCTGTTTCCTTGTATTTTTTTACCTGAACTTATTTCTTTCTTAATATTACGCTTGATATTACGCTTGAAAAAGCTTTATTAGCGTGCCAAGCCACAGGTAATAGCTGGCAAAACTACAGTGAAGAATTGTGTGATCAAGTTATTAACTGATTATATGATGTCCTGTAGTCCTTCAGGTCTACCCCATCCCCACTCAGCCTTGCAGGCACTGGGTTTCGGAGAGGCGCTCCATAGAAAAAGGGTTTCTGACTCTTCTTCTGGCTTCTCCTCTGAACCTTAGCAGTCTGGAAAACCATGTCCAGTGCAATCCAGGCTTTATTTCTAGTCATTGAACAGAGAAATGAGATGAACAGGATGAATCAAGGTGTGTGGAGGGGCTGCTCACTGCTCTTTGACCGTCGGTGGTGCATGAGGTTGAGCTTCCTCTCAACTTGTGATTCTGTGATCTCACCCAACTTCAGCTATGCAGAAGTTACATGTCTAATCTGTGTCCGTCACCTGAATTATTATAATTAAGGGAGATAAATTATAAAGAAATTACCCTCAATACACTTTCATACAGATTCCAGTGCAATTTTGAGTCCCACTCAATAACAGCGATAAGGAAACACTCTCCTCATCACCAGCTTCCTTCACTCACTGCCTTCTCCCAACCGCTCTTCTCAGGGCACCCTTCACCTCACTGTTCCTCAGGCTGTAGACCAAGGGGTTCAGTGTGGGGGTCATGATGGTGTAAAACAGCGTGGCCGTCTTGTTCTTATCCAAAGCGTAGGTGGAGCTAGGGCGCAGGTACATGAACAAGATTGCCCCATAAAACATGGTGACGACCACCAGGTGGGAGGCGCAGGTGGAGAAGGCTTTTCTCCTGCCCTCCGGAGGGCGGATCCTTAGGATAGCAGGGAGAATATAAGTATAGGAGACAAAGATGACGGTCATGGTGCTGAGACAGTTTATGCTGACCAGAGCAAGGACAACCATCTCGTAGGTGCGGGTGTCAGAGCAGGAGAGGGCTAAGAGCGGGGCAATGTCGCAGAAGTAGTGGTTGATAACATTGGAGCGGCAGAAGGAGAAAGAAAAGATGAAAGTGGTGTGTGTCACCGCGTGCAAGAGGCCGATGGCGTAGGAACCGGCGACAAGCCACTGGCACGTCCATCCGTCCATGATGGTGGGGTACAGGAGGGGCTTGCAGATGGCCACATACCTGTCGTAGGCCATCACGGCCAGCAAGAGGCACTCGGTGACCCCAAAAACAACGAAGCAGCAGAGCTGGGCTGCACACCCCGAGAAGCTGATGGTTTTGTCCTCTGTCGTGATCTGCACCAGCATTTTGGGGAGGATGACGGAAGAGTAGCAGACATCGACAAAAGCCAAGTGGCCAAGGAAATAGTACATTGGGGTGCGAAGGTGAAGATTGGTCCTGATTAATATAATTATCCCAAAGTTCCCCAAGAGTGTTACCACATATATGGCCAGCAAAGCCAAGCAAAGGGGGACCTGGAGATCTGGGTGGGTGGCCAGCCCCAAGAGAACGAACTCGTGCACATCGGTGTGATTGAACGGTGTCATTCTCTGTAACGCGTTCAACCTGTGGGAGATAGGTAAAGTGATGGACAGTGATTTGGGCAGCTCATCAGGACCCTCAGCTTCCTCCATGTCACTGAAGGGAGGCAGAGCACTTCCTACCGGAGGGTCATGAGACGGACTCCGGATCGCTCTCGCAAGAGCCAAGCCTCCGCCCGGAGGCTGAACAGGGCGAACGCCCACCTGGGTTCAGCTCAGCATTTCATCACCTGCACAGCTTCCCATCTGTGCCTTCCTGGGAAACCTAACGCAGGGGGAAGGTCAATCAATACACTGGGAATTAGGTTATTTAATGCATTTTGTTTTTTCCTTAGCAAACGACAGGTACATTTTGAAAATAGGTGGGTTTTTTTAAAAATGAACCAACGTGGAACTATTCGACTTGCAGAAATTGCAGAATTACTTTTCTTGTTGATCTTGCAAAATGAAAGAGAGCAAAAAATGTGCATTTTTCTTTCAAAACTGATACAAACACACAGTTTTCAGTACACACAGTCTTGACAACCTCACAGGAAAGGGAATTTGCCGTGGCACAGTGGCAATGGGGAAACTAACTTGGATGTAGAGCCGAGGCCATACAAGCAAACACAGGAGGAGCTGAGCAGGGCAGGGAGAGGAGATAACGCAGCCTGTGCTGTAGGTACTGAGCACCCTCTTGCCTTGGCCAGCAGGGCCAAGGGACACCTGCACATCTCCTTGTTTTATGTCATCTGAGCTTTAAAGCAGAAGAATCCTCCTCCCACGTAGGATTCCTTCTTCAGTTGTCAGTCTCACTGCTACAAACGAGATATCTTACGCCTCTGGTCCTTTCTTTCCTCCATCTCACCACCTTCCAGCCCATCAGACAAAAAGAAAGGGATGCTTACTTTAGCCCCATGATGTTCCTTCATGTCCCATGGCTTCAAAGCAGGTTCAGGGCTGAGGACTGGCCGGAACAGAAGATGTCCTCACCTTGGACATGGCTTCTCCAGCAAAATTCAAATCTTCAGTGCAGGTCCATGAAGCTCCTTCGAGGACCAGGATGAGTTTGCTGCTCCTGCAGACAGTATGACCGAGGCCATAATTCATCTTCAAACCAATGCTGAGAGTGTTTTTTAGAACTCTTTCCTTAAAAGCTGCACTGAGGGTGACTTGTTGCTGCACCTTCCAGAGGGCAGATGAGTCCCCTCTGTACCTTTTAGCATTCAAGTGGTATTTATGCCCATTTCTGCGGCCTTGGAGGCATTTCAGTCCACAGAGAATAAAAGCTTGACAACAAGCAAAATCCACCCGGAATATACATTTCTTCATCTCCAGGCTCCCTAATGAAGCCCAGGAACAATTTCCTTTGAATATGTGGATTTAAGAAGATGTCTTCCCCCCTCTCCCATGCCAAGGCGAGAGAGTGGATGAAAAGTGAACATCTACATGATTCAACAAAAGCAAACACCAACTTTTTCCCACGGTCACCCTGGATATTATCTAACTTTCTTAAGTGTCTTTCCTAGTGCCACTTTAAGATGGGTTTCGGCAACGCAGAGATATTTCTTGCAACCATTTGCTGTCATGTTCTCCCCTTATTAGCACCCTCTTCCTCCAAAACCCACTCCAGATGTTGATCCTTGCCTTTGCTGGCTTTGATAAGACAGTAGTTGTGCCCCCGCTAAGGTTTTTCATGATATCTTCTTTTTTTTTTCACTTCTGCTGTAAGCATTGATGAGAAGAGCAAGGCAATAGCAACCACCTAAACTCAAATCAATAGCACAACTGCAACCTTACCTGAACAAAATTCTTTTCGCTGAGGTCTGTCCACTGGGTCCGAGTGCCGTGACATGTAGTATCTACAATACTGTGGTCTTGGTGTACAGATTCATGAAACACTTTCCTATCTGCTTTCTCCACGACCTTTAGCTTACGGAACTGCTGGTCTCTCGGTATCAGTTTGTTTGAGCGGGTGCTGCTTTCAGAACCTCCAGCAGCCGCCTTTCAGAGGCCACTGATTCCTGGCGTTATCAGCGGGAACGATATCGCCTGTTCATATGTGTGTTCGTCCTGACCGTGAGAATTCAGAGGTGTTTTAAACCCCCTCAGACGAACGCTGCACATACTCAGACTGCCTGGTGATAACCTCTCCCCACCACCGTCACTTCACAACCGCTGCCGATGGCCCCGTGGCTCAGGGGGATGCCTTCATCTAGTAACGTATATGAATATATAAAGACACCGATTATTTTCAAAATGCTGTGATAACTTTTCTCATAAATAGGTCTTCTATTAACTCCCGTGGTGGACTTTTTTCCTCAATATTATTTTTTCCCTAATGAGATTTGGGGCCAAAAACCTGGGCAGGCTGCGTACAGCCACTCCAGCCATTGCATCCCCCTGGGATATGGGAAGCACTTGGGACCAGTTGAACACGACCAGCTGGTAATTTCCCCTTCTGAAGGCACTCTGACGTTCTCCTGCAGCAAACTCACCAAAGACCTACCTGATCCCATAGTCACAGCTTACCGAAACGCCTCCGCGTGCCCAGATTTTCAGCAGAATTTGTGCCTAGGACAAGAGGAGCGTTTTCTGGCAGATATCTAAGGTAGTTTCAAAAGTAGGAAAAGTACCATCAGCTTGAAATATTATGAAGTCTGCCAGATTGTGTCTGTGTTATTGTTTTTACTCACTATCCTCATTCTGTTCATTTAATCTCAGTCACTCAGGAAATACCAAAAAACACAATCTGTGCACAAGCGTGTAACAATGCCAAAAATCCTCTAATGAACTTTAATTTAAAGCAATGGAGAAAGCAAAACCTACCAAAAAAACAAAAGCTGTTGAGAGTCTGTGTGGCTTCTTTCCCTAAGACACCTGGCAGTTTTTGGTCTCTAGCTCCCAAAAATTTGTCCTGAGAAAGAGAGAAGACACCCAGATTCATAAGTGGAATTCATACGCTTGGCTGGGGCAGATCTGTCACCTCTGGAAGGTTAACAGCAGCGCTCAGCTCCCTCCAAATACGCTCATAAGCTGTGCTTGAAGTTTAATTTCATTCCACCAAAATCTATACAGTTTCAACACTGACTCGATGAGCACTGAATTGCTCAAAGGGGAGGAAAAAAAAAATAGTGAGGTGTGAAATGAATCGTTCAGCGGCGTCAGCACGTGGTGCACAGTCTGGTGCTCGTCCCCACAGCCGGTGCCCTGGGTTGGCGTGGAATTTCTCACTGTGCATCCCAGCCTGCAGGGCTCCAGAAAGAAATACCAAAATGATATTGGAAACAACATTTCTTGAGAAATTAAAAGCTAATTATAGGGTTGTAGTGGTTTTTTTTTTTTCTTTTCTATTCCAGATCATTCATAGCTACCTCGGTGCTTTTATTTAACACACCAGCTGTTGAGTCTGAGCATGATTTAGCTGAATGTTGTCACCTACAGGTGTAGGCTTCTTCGTCTGACCATTCTCCACCTTGTTGCCCGGTACTTGAGGAAGGAATTAGTCTTGCTCCAAAATAAACATCCTAAATAGTTAATCTGAATATTGCATAAAAGTTCCCACGTCTCCCCATTAACCAGAGTTCAAGTTACTCCCTGGACCAGGAAAAAGTGATGTGTATTGTCTACACCCTGGTGATCCCCATGCCGAGCCCCCTGATCCACAGCCTGAGGAACACGGAGGTGAGGGATGCTCTGGGGAGACTCCTCGGAAGAGTTCTTGTTTCCTCCCAGCTTCAGACTGGTAAAAAGATATAATCAACTAAACGCAAATAACTCGGATGTTCTTGAGATTGCACTTTTGTTCTGCAGCTGTAGTGATGAAAATAATGAGCACGTAACATGAAGAGCCATGAAAGCTCTGAAAATCCTCTTTCTGGGGTGCAGGGAGTAACTCAGCGGATCTCTGGGGGATGCACCACCGTGCAGCAACATTTTGTTTGGTGCAAAGGCCAAACTACACCCTTCAGGGACCTGGTCCTTAAGGAAACACAGAATGAGGCAGTGGATAAATATCCCCAGCCACACAGCACGGGCGGCGCTGGGACAGGCGAGGACATGGGCGCTTGCTCTGCCCCATCAGATGAGCTGGTGGGGGGATGCCACGCAGAGAGCATCATCGCCCTCTTGTTCTCAGGATCTCTAAGCCTGTGATCCCGTCAGCCCTTGCTGGACAGGACCGTATGTAATTATGGGCTAAAAAGGCCCAACAAGGGCTATGGTGTCACAGATAGCCTAGGAGATAAATCTTCAAGGGGATTCATTTTTCTTTTCTTTGTCTGCTCCTTTCTCTGCCCATCCCTTTTGTTACCTGATGACAAACATTAGACTTAACATATAAGGCCAGCTGGGAAAATCATCAAGCCCACTGCAGCACCTCTGAGAACCAGGGGCACCTGGAGAGGGTCTTCACAAACCTGGTCGGAGCACGGGGAAAGTTGCAAGGAAGCAGCAGGACACAGCTCATGTGCTGGTCTCACTATGGAAGAGCCTAACACTTTAATTGGCTATGAAAGAGCCTAAATGATTGGTTTTTAGGCTGACAGCGTGAGGTGAGATGAATTCCAACTTCCGTAGACGCAAGCGTGCCTGTACTCAGGTGTGCAAACACAGGCACGCAGTGAATGACCGCTGCTTTCGGTAATGTGCCTAAAACTAGAGGTCTTCCCAGATACACACATTTGTAATTATGACTTTTAGGGCGTACATCCCACCAGTCAGTGTTTGCTCAGGCGAAACAGAAAACTTAATGAGGCAGTGCTCTTACTGGTATGACGCAGGAAAAGGAATCTAATGAAACTCTGTTGGTTTGTACCAGATGGCGAATCTACGTGCATTTGTCTTCAACGTGTGTCTCCAGTTTCTCTGTATGTACCTCAAATTAAGGAGTCTCAATGTACGGGTGGTTTAATGCAACACTGAGATTCAGGTTTCACATTCACACAAGTCAGGGAGTGCAGCCAGCAAATACCTACAGAGACACACGTATATACCCACCCATATTTTCATATCCTATTTCCTGTATGGATTTCATTAATTTAATGGGTTACATGCAATACCATAACAGTGCAGCCCTTCTCAATATGAAATTTACTCTGATTTTTTCTTTTCTCTGTGTGTAGCTGCATTTTTGGACAGAGAGCAATGCCAGCAACATGGAAGCCCTTCTCCTAGCTGGTGTCCCCAGACCCCGCACTGCAAATATCAAATAGCCACCACGATGCATGTCTCCAGGCCAGTCCCTTTCCCCCGATTGAGGAGGAACCACAGTTCAGTCACCAGCTTCATCCTCCTGGGGTTCACCACCGGCCCAAAGCTACAGCTTCTCTTGTTCGTGGTGTTCACCTTAGCCTATGCCACCACCTTCATGAGCAACATCACCCTCATCGCGGTGACACGCTGTAGCTCCATACACCAATGTACGGCTTCACTGGGAACTTGTCCTTCCTGGATCTGTGCTGTCAGATGGCCCAGCTGTTCTGAAGGTGGCAAATGGCACCAGATTTCTACATGAGGGCAACCAAACCCGCACCTGGCCTGGGGAATTTCACTGCATCTTGCTCCTTTCCTGCAGCTTAAGCAGAAGTTTCCAGAACCACGTGTAGGAAAACATGCAAAAAAAGGGTGAAGCGGTTTCTTAATGATTAAAGTATCTTTTTTCCTTTATAAAGTTTTAGCTGAAAGAAAAAAAAAAAGCTATTATTATTATTATTATTTATTATTATTAATAATAATAATAATACTGTTGAGAGGAGGGATTAGGTAGACCAAAGTAGATTCATCTCCCTCAAATTTAGATAAATAAAAGTTGAGTGATTAATCAGAGTTCCTTGTCTCCATTTGTGATCAATAAAGGCGTTTCTATTTTTCCATTTTTTGTTCAGACAAATAGTGCAGTTTAAAGAGTTTAAGTTTGAAGATCTCCCAGCTTTCTCCGCCGCGCCGGGTTTTTGTTCCCATCACAGGCTGGGGCCAGGCTGCATGAGCTGGGTTCCTTTTGGGTGAAAACTAACTGAAAATGGGCTTGAGGGGGACACCTAATGCACCTTTGGTAGGAGTTCAGACCCCCAGACCAGAATACATTTAATCCAGAAGAAACTATTCCAAAATGTGTATACCATAGACAGCAGGCCAGTCCTTTTGATGTTCAGAGCAGCTCCCGTTGCATCACGTCTATCTAAAACATCTGTCCTAGGATGTGATAAAACATCCTCTTATTCCCACACATTTTAGAGGGGACCTAGCTGATTATCTCATAGTTAGACATCGAATTTTTAGATGTTGAGAGCCAAGTGGGCCTATTCCTGTGCTTATTTTCCAGTCCCAAATTCCTGATGGTAGGAAAATCACATGAAAATCAGTCAGACATGCATGTATGTGGTATGTGTATGTGGTATACTTCAACCTGCCTTGCAGTCTAAGAATTAAAAAAGACAGAGCAGATCTACCCCAAGGCAATTAATGACAAGAAGTTCGAGGTGTGAGGTGTCCTTGAGGAGGTCCAAAGGTGAGGAGAAATCCAGTGAGCTTCCCCGGCTCCTTCTGCTAGGGGGTCAAAAGCAGGCAGGGGTATATCACCCCGTTAGTGAGAACCAAGGGAACCACATTATCTGCCCACATCATGAAGACAAGGAGGACTCTTTCTTTAATGAGAGTGTATGACCAAGCTCGTACCAGCACAGAAAGCTCTCCCGCAGGCCTGAGCTCCAGGCTCTCGCCATACAGCTGGTTTCGGCTATTTCCATCACAAGTGATGCTGCTCCCCTTCCCAGGGCAAGAAGTGCTCCTTGGGGACCAACCACCCTTCCAGGAGTCATCTGTTTAACAAGACCTTCTGGGGTTTACCAAGAAAGTTTCCTAATCACCATGACAAGCTTCTCAGTAGTCAACTTACCCCATTCTTCTTAACAAGCCATGAGAGACTAATTAGTAGAGGCTAAGAAGACAGAAACTTTTTTTCCTTTTAATGACAAAGTACACTTCTACAGCTACCTTGCTTATCAGAGCTCGTCCAGGCCCCGAAGCCGATGAGTCGGAGGGTCAGTGTGTTGGCACATGACTGTATGAAGGACAATTGTGTGGATCTCAATGGTTGGAGAGCAATGCTCCTCACCGTTTCTCTGATCAAAGCACCCGCCCCTCATCTCTGAGGTTAAATTCCCACCTGCAGGCAGAGGTTCTCCTTCCTTGGTGGGGTGATGCAGTGACCCAACAGCACCCTGAGCTCCTCGCTGAGGAGGTATGGTGTTGCACTTAGTGGGAGCACTGGTTGTGGTGGGAGCTTCTTCCATGCCAGGCTTGGGTCTGCTTGGGATCACTTCTAAACATTTCTACACCATATTTGTTCCTGGCCAGCAGTTTTTCTCTCCTTTTGGTCTGGGGGGTTAGCTACACTAGAGCTGCTAAAGTTTGTTAATCGTTCCCCTGTATTTCATTATTTATTTTAGAGGGAAAAATCACAACATTGCTCAGAACTAAGCAAAAGCAGTTAATAATAATATAACCAAAATAAGGTTAAAATGCCAGAATAGGGAGGCGGTACCTGACTAGTGGGTAGTTCTACCATTACTTAGAGAAGATGCCAGGTGGTAGCTCTCTGGTCCTTGAGCAAGTCGCAGGCACTGTACAAGTATCTCAAATAAAATTGAAAACAGCTGCAGTCGAGCTAAAATAAGTTGCAGAAAAGTCCTGACGAGCCTTGTTGCAGTGAACTGTTGTTATGAAGCCCAGTGTCTATTGCTAGTACTAGGAGCGCTAAATTACCCGAGTCTTGTGTTCACCAGAAATGTGCCCGTTATTTGATGTGAAGAATGCGCTGGTCATCGTTGTCGTGCTGAGAGCAATAGGTGTTTGTTGTCGTTGCTCAAGAGAGCAGTGGTAACGCATTCTCAAACGACAAAGGGTCAGAAGGGTTTAAATTCTTGGAATTAAAATAATATCAGGCTGTAAAGACAAATAAAAGTACCTAGCTCATCCCTGAGACAGGTCGGTGAATGGCCTGATCCGAGAGGAGTTACGGACCCAGTATTTAGGAACGAGGCAGAGGTTTCCCAATACCTTTGTCCCTAGTAGCTCACAGGAGATTACTGCTTCTTTTATACCATGGCAGTACAGAAATGGAAAGTATAAACATTTCTGAGAAGACCTCTCAACTCCTTTGGCGCACCAGGGAAAACTACTTTTCTGATGAACATTTCCTCTCCATCACCCTGCCCAGCGCGTTCTTTACCTCCTTGTTCCTCAGGCTGTAGATGACGGGGTTCAGCATGGGGGTGATCACAGTGTAAAACACAGAGGCCACTTTGTCAAGGTCCTGGGAGTGCCTGGAGCTGGGTCGGGAGTACATGGACGCAGCAGATCCATAGAAGAGGGTCACGGCGGTGAGGTGGGACGCGCACGTGGAGAAGGCTTTGCGTTTGCCCGCGGCCGAGCGCGTCCTCAGGATGGTGGCCAGGATGTAGGTATAGGAGATGAGGATGGTCAGGTTGGTGACAAACAGGTTGAAGCCAACCACAACGAACATCATAATCTCATTGAGGGTGGGGTCCGTGCACGAGATGGCGTAAAGCGGGGGCCCCTCACAGTAAAAGTGGTTGACGATGGCGGGGCCACAGAAGGACAGCCGAAGCGCAAAGCCCGTGTGGATAGTGGCATTCACGATCCCAGCGAGGCACGAGCCAGCTACCAGCAGTGCACAAACTCTGCTGGACATGGAGATGGCATAGAGCAGTGGGCTGCAGATAGCCACGTAGCGGTCATACGCCATCACAGCCAAGAGGTAGCACTCGGTGGTGGCAAAGACCGCATAGAAATAAAATTGTGCGAGGCACGCGGGGTAAGAAATGACCTTCCTTTCTGCTAGCAGGTCCGAGAGCAGTCTGGGGGTGATTGAGGAGGAATAGCAGATGTCTAGGAAGGCCAGGTTGCTCAGGAAGAAGTACATGGGGGTGTGAAGCTGGGCATCCAGCCTGATTAACACCAACATCCCCAGATTCCCCAGCAGAGTGATCACATAGATCACCAGGAAGACCATGAAGAGGACAGCCTGGACATCCCCCTGCTCTGAGAACCCCGAGAGGAGAAATTCGGCACTGGGGGTGCAATTTCCTTTGGCCGTCATCGTAACACAGTTGCTGTAGAAAAGCAGAGATGCAGAGAAACACAGAGTCAGCACATTCCTGTTTTCCTCACAAATGTTAAAGATGCATTTATTTTTCTCAGGGAATGCACATTTCAGAGGCAGGAGCCATTGAACAACATATTCAGTGTTTGTCTCAAAAGACATTAAAATTAACAAATCGCACGACTGTATTTCTTTGTAATGGTTTTACTCTGTTCTAGTCACTACTAATTTGGTTTGATAAAGTCACTCTGCAAATCAGAAGGCTTATTCTACCTCCTGAAGAAGCTTGTTATTCAGCAGATCCAAAGAGGTAACCACAGCAATTTATTCTGACATTAGAAGGAAGTCTGCATGAAGAAAACAAAACGAAACAAAAACCAAGAAACCCTTGGTTCAGAAGATCAAAAGAGAAGAAAGCATCGGTGAGAGATCAAGACATTTTTTAAACCATTTCCTTGAGGATCATCAGAGCAAGTTAAAATAAAACTCTGATTTCTTCCCTTCCTTCCTGTGAAACTCTGAAATTAAGCTTGAAACAGGATCTTTAGTGTAAGTATTAACCCCCCCTTTCAACACGGTGGTATCCATGTCATCCTCGTGATGCCACTGAACCGAGAAAGACAGTGAAACAACATTACAAAGTTGGTACCGGTGGAAACGCCAGCAATGCTATGGTCCTGTTATGAACTGGGGGGGGAAAAGATGCTGATAATGTAGGATTTTTAATTTATTTTTTTTAAAAGAGATTAAAATTATGCTCATGCCTTCTTAAAACAGAAGCTAGGAGTAGTCACCGAAACTGCCCACTGAGGGTTTTTGAACTGTTAAACAAGACAGCAAATTATACCATTGGAAAGGACCCTCCTGCACGAGGGAAGTTCAACACACGTGTCCTACCTTGACTTACACGTGAGGCGCCCTTAAATCTGGATTTAGTCAACCACATTGTTATAGTTCGTTCCAACACTAAGTCAGTTGCAGAAGCTGTCACAGCCGGACCGTCTGAAGTTTGCCAACTAACCCAGGTAGTGCTTCTATGCCGTGACCTTCACAGTACAGCAGAGAGCAGACCGTGCACCGTCGGTCCTCCCACCTGCTTCGTGTAAGAGGTCCGAGACAAAGCAGAGCCCCGGCAAGGGTTTTTTGCCAGCATAACATGCCTCGTGCCACCGATGCCTTGCAGAGCCACTTCCTCAGCTCGTCCCAGCTGCTGCCGTCTCCAGCCACCGGACAATAATTACCAATCCCAGTAACCTTGATTAAAACAATGAGCTGAGCTGGGGGGGCTGCTGACCTCTGGCAGTGCCTCTGTGTCCCCGTTGGCTTCACTCATAGCCTGAGCTAGGGGCTGCCTTAAATTTGGAAAAGCAACTTATTAACAACTGGGTTTTGCGTGAGGTGTCCTGACCTCCGGTGACTCTTCTGTGCTAAAACAGGGTCCTGCCTAAAGTCCTCCCCTTGCAACAGATCAACTCTTTGTAGCGTTATTTAGGCTAAAACTCACCTGCCTGCTCGCATCTCAGGGCCCTTTTTGGTTTATCAGACTTGTTATCTCCTAGACCGAAATTCTATGGGAGAAATAAGCCCCAGTTTCTCCCAGTACTGCTGTTAAAAGCAAGAACGGTTTGCCGGTCACGAAGGGCATCAATACATGACCAAGAAAAGCTGCTGTTAATAGGACTGTTCCCTTAAAAGACCAAGGGTTTTGCTGCTGCCCTCCCGGGTGTGTCACGCAGGAAATTTCTCTTGGGAACTGATGACTTTGGAAACAGCTCCTTAAGGAGGAGACATGCACTGATAAATAAAAACAATTAGTTTCAGCAAGTTAAATGTAAGCTTGAATGTTTTTTTCCCACTTCATTACATATATATAAAGAATTATATATATATACAAATTTACCTCTTGAAATATACAATTTACCTCTTGGAATCACAGAGAATTAAAAAGAACTGGTGTAATAAATAGAGATTCAAGGATTAGGAGATTGCTCAGGATTTGGAGAAATGTTGCAAATGCCATTGGGCAGAAAGGGAAAACTCTTCAGGAACTCTTCTGCAGCAGGTTTTTTTTAACATTATCTGGGATATTCTGTTGTTTAATAGCCCAGAGGTTGGATCTAGGCATCTGTGAGAGTCACAGCCAGGTTTATGGAGGAAAGGTTCTCTTTTATTGCTCTTAAATGGACAAAATGGTACTAGTCTCTGTAATCAGATCTAGGGAATTATTTCCTGTCCATCCATGGAAAAGATAAACCTTTTCTTGAGGAAGTTAATATCTAGTATTGGTGACCTTTATATCAAAGGGAAAGCATAGCTCTGACGCTATCGTCACCCATGTTGCTTTTCTGTTCTTTCCAGGAAGGGTTTTGTGGATGCCGAGCATCCATGCTCAGCTTTTATTGATTACAAGCTAGTTTCACCTTTGCACTTTTGAGGGGGGGGGGTTTGAAGGACTCCAAAACACCAGCACGGTCAGCTGAAGCTTCCCCCTTATAGAATAGAATACGCTTAATTTAATTCATTTATTAATTAGTTCATTTATCGAAATTTAATTAATTTATGCTTAAGTTAACTCTTCAGGCTATGCCCTGAGTGTGGCCGCTCTGTACAACACCCACATCTGCCACGTCGCCGTGTCAGCCCGTCACCCGTCGCTGCCGAGCAGCAAGTGGAGAAAACCATGCCTTTTTTTCCAGAAAAATTCATCTCACCCTGATGTGGGTGTTTAAAATAGATTAGATGAATCAAAGCCCCCAAAGGCATAGCTGTCTCTACAAGGGGAACTGACGGTGACTAATTCAGATGTGAAAGCTTCCAATTAGACAGGATGACTCCTGGACTGAGATGACTCAACCCCTGAACTCTGGAAGCAGAAATTATTAATAAACTGCAGCTGGGATGGAAAATAAACTTTGCCTGGATGGAGACACATAAGTAGGAGCAGAGGCGGTGGGGGAGTTTTGGCCAACGTTGAGTCTTGGAGCCATCAAACAAGCCAGGCATGCCTGAATACGACGTACGCCAGAAGCACGGAGGCTTTCTGTGTTCTCAGCGTCAGATGCCGTCCTGGGAAAAGCCAAGACTGCTCATACAATGTCTTGCAAGACTGTTCTTAGCCAAGCTGAGTGGCCCCTTGTCACAGAGCGTAAAACTCCACCCTACTCCTAGGCAAAGGGGCATGCCGGGGTGGTGGCTCCAGGCTGGTAGCTTTCCGTGGGGGAGACCCATCCAGGAAAGCAAAATGCCCAGCACAGGTGGTCTGCGTGCAATATATAGGAAGCATGGGGATGTGCTAGTCCCCGTAAAGAGTATCCTTGGACAAACCAGAGAAAATAATAATAAATCAGGTTTATCGTACTAAAGCAAAAGCTTAGGCAATACTTAGAAAATTTGAAAACAACTTTACGAAAGACGTTGTCCCTCTCCAACACGTAGTCTTCATTTAGCTTGTCCCCCTCTGCTCTGAGCCACTTCTTTCAGGCCACAGAATTTAACATTGTTGTAACATTGGGTAAATCCTCTTTGGTAAAAAGTATCAACCGTGCATGTTCTAGCACCACTTTTGTTTACTCCAAAATTTTCACTGACAATGTATGTGTTTTTAGGATTGTCTGTCTTTCCTTCATTCTTTCCTTCTTTCAGACATTGTAATTACGGGTAATTTATTCTTCAAGGGACCCCAACGTGGAATTAATTTGTAATTCAAACTCTGCAGAGTCCAGCACGAGGTGGAGCACGTACATCTCACCAGGTGTCCAGAAATGTACAGTGCTCTTGTGTCAGCCTTATTTCTTCTGCCGACTCCACTGCGGCTGGCGATATCTGCTTCAGTTTGGGTAGAGCGGGACCCGTGGGAATACATGCAGGGGGGAGGTCGTTCATAGCTCTTCTGAGGGTGCTCCGCACCTCCGTGCTCCTCAGGCTGTAGATGAAAGGGTTGAGCATGGGCATCACCACGGCGTAGAAGAAAGAGGCTGTTTTCCCTTGATCTTCTGCGCGTCTGGAAAAGGGATGGAAATACAAGCAAGCTGCAAAGCTGTAGGAGAGGGCAGCAGCCACGAAGTGGGAGATGCCAGTGGAGAAGGCGTTGTGCCTGCCTTCTGCAGAGCGAATGTTCCGGTTGGTGAGCAGGATGCAGGCGCAGGAGACAACGATGGCCAAGACTGAGGGTGTTATGATGAAGCCACCACATGCGGCCGTCTCTATCTCGTTGAACCAGGTGTCCGAGCACGAGAGTAGCGGGAGCAGTGGGATTTCACAGTAGAAATGATTGACAAGCTTTGGGCCCCAGAAGGAGAGTTGGAGGAGAGCACTGGTGTGCACGAGGGCGTTCAGGCTCCTGGCAGCGCAGGAGCCCACCACCAGCGGGACACAGACCCCATGGGACGTGGCAGCCAAGAGGTGCAGAGGCTCACGGATGGCCACGTAGCGATCGTACACCGTGACGGCCAGAAGTACGGCTTCCGTAGTGCCGAATACTGCAAAGAAGTATGTGATGCAGCCATTGAAAGAAATGACATTTCTCTCTGCAAGGAGACCCAACAGGAGCTTTGGCGTGATGGATGAAGAACAGCAGGTGTCCAGGAAAGAGAGGTGGCTGAGGAAAAATTGCATGGGCATGTGAAGCTGAGAGTTGGTCCTGATGAGGATGGTCATCCTCAGGTTCCCCACGAGCATGGCGATGTAGATGAGTATAGAAATCACGAAGGGCAGCTCCTGCAGGTCGGTGAAGCCCAGGAGGACAAACTCAGTCACGCTCAAGTGGTTTCCCCCAGCCATTCTCCTGTCACCAGCACAGAGGAGACAAAGAAACCCAGGGGAGAGGTGAAATCGTTTCTCCCACCTTGCAGGAATATGTAGTGACCAAGGCTAACGCAGGATTTGGTGTTTCCTGGATGAATACACCCACTTATTTGGAGGAAAAATACGATAGCTATCCTCAGTGGGCAGGTTGAAGATCCAAAAAAATATACTGAAAAATAGTACATTGACGAAATAATAGCCAATAATATCTTGACAAAATAATAGCCAATAGATCACAATATGGAAAAAAAATCTTAAAGCTTAAATCTTAAAGCTCTGGCTGGCACATTATGGAAAGAATAGGTCTTGCAAAAGATCTTGCAAATTATGTTTTCTCATGAACATCCAAATTCTTTCCAATATGTGGGCATCTTTGGGAGGATTCCTCTCCTTTAGGGGGCAGGGGGTGTTCTTATTTAGGGAGAAGTAAATGCAATAATATTGCGCGTTAATTTGCCTCATTAATTAATGTTGCATTAAATTGGAGTGGTTTTGGAGTGATTGGAGTGATTTTCTGACTCTGTAGTGATATGTTTTAGACAATTAAAATGAGACTAGCATACCTGATCGCAATTGCATGCGTGTGTACCTTCAAGAGGAAAACACCCCGTTCTAATCTGGATTACGCTGCTCGCCATCTTCCTTGCGCCTCTTGAGTCTGCTAATATCAGGAATTTTTAACCAAAATTTGAGTTAGGAATTAGGATTCAAATGTACTGGATTATGCATTTTTCCTTCAGAGAAAACTTCCTTAATAACTTCAATATTGCTTCATGGCAGGGTTCCTGCTTCCGCAGGGGGTGGGCACAGCGGTTAAGGAAGCCCTTCCCCATCCAGCAAAAAATTGTCTCAAAACCTCTCAAAATTTCACCCTCCCTCTAGCTAATGGCACCTCGCTGGTCCTTGAGCTTAACTTCCTTGAGAAGTTAAGCTCCATCGGTCTTCCCGAAACCAGGAAAGTTTCCCGACGGCAGTCTCCAACGTGGCTGGAGGATTTAAGTTTTACCCCACGCCCACAGGACAAATTGCCAAATGGTCTCTGGGCACCTGGAAACAGAGCGAACCTTCCCCGAAGAGCCTGGGATAGACACGGAGATTTCCCTCCGAGGTTTTAGGGATGGGGTCCCCAAGGCACGGCAGACGTGATGCCTGCGGAGCCCGGGCAATGCAACTTGCGCACGCAGCTTTGCGACGAGGAATGGGACACAAGGCAACGCATTTCTGTTGAGGAATCGAATCTGAAAGATATTTTTTCTTCTCCAGGAACACAGGAGGAAAAAAACGATAGCTCTAAGTAATGGATTAATTAAAGGAAATTATTGCTGTGTATTTGCAGTGAGCAGTTAGATTAATTTTTTTCTACTACATATTTCAATTTCAATCTGTAGGTTTTTTCCATCTTTTTTTTTTATTTTTATTTTTTCCCCCTGCTGCCCTTCTGCTGGTCACACACCTTGGTGTTCAGCATCACTGCAATTTTACCTGGTATATTTTTCTTCCTCTGTCCTTTTTCATGGTTTAAAAAAAAAAGATATAATCAGAAGACACATTCTCGTGTTATCCACTAGAGATGACCTTAAAATATGTGTATTGCCTGTCTGAGAAATGAGTATTACTATATATTCCCTTCTCGCTTCCCTCTTTCCATCAGCCTTGCTGTCTGTTTTCTAGCAGAAGCGAGATGACCGTTTCTTCAGGACGATTCATCTTCTCCCATCACCCTTCTCGAAGCAGCTTTTACTTCCCCTTTCCTCCAGCTGCATGTCAGAGGTTCATTGCAGAAAGTCCCTTGACCGGCTGCCACTGCTCTTTTCGGGTGCTGGTGGGCGTCTTTGCCTCAACGGCATCTTGACGGCTCATCGTCAACGTGGTGGCCACCACAACCTCCACATCCTTCTCGGCCAAGCTGCTCTCCAGCCTGTCCTGGTGCCCGGGGCAATTCCTCCCCAGAGGCAGGACACTCTTCTCCCCTTTTTGAATTTTTTGCAATTCCTATCTGCTCATTTTGGACAAAAAAGCTGCCTTTGAAAAGTCATTTTGCGTCATGTGCTTCAAAATTAAAATATCCCCAGATGGATGTTTGGTGCTTGTGGAAACCGATGGTGTGACTTGTTCCCTGTAGAAAAGAGCAGTTGGTTGCAGACAGGGTTACGCTAAATTGCTTTAACACTTTTAAACGGACTCAGGAGATCCAACTGCAGTTGTCTACACCCGCCTTGGGCAGGGGGAGGGAGTGCTGCTTCCCACTGCTAACATCTCACGCGTTGCATGGCCAGCTCCTCGTCCTCATGAATTTCCTTCTTTGTGTTGGGTGATATTTATGTAACTGAGTGAAGATATCTCGGACGCACGCATCACACCTAACAGCACCCAAACCAGCATTCTCAGTACCACTGCTAGCCTGTATAGTGTAAAACATCGCCCGTCCCATCTCAAATATCCACATTTTATCGCCCACAGAAGCATCCCTTTCCCTGGGGTGTCTGCCTTAGATGCACACGCAGGTGTCTAAAGCCAGCTGAGATTCGTCCTGCCCCGTGTGTCTCTCTGTCCTTGCTCAACCCAACCTTCCCCTTTCACTTTTCTCTCTTCCTCAGGAAATGTGGAAAATGCAAATTTCTCTTTCTTGGGTTCAAAATGTCTTTCGAAGCCAGGCACGGTGGTAAAGGCAGACACAGAGAGGAACCCACCAGCGTTTGGGTAGGGTCTCCTTGCTTCTTCCACTAGGACCTTAGAAGGGGTTTTTGCTCCAGAGCAGTAACTGTGTCTAAAATGAGCCATTCTGATATCCCCCAATTCTCTTTTGAAACTGAGAGATACCTTGGCCATCGATTTTAAAGGGAGTAAGGCCAAACCGAGACGCTCCCCTTTCGGTGCTGCACTAAGGGGAACTGAAGGTAGCTTGGTTTCCAGCCAGCCTGGAGAGAAAAGGGTTGTGATCCAGGTTCCTGGTCCTTCCCATATATCTGGATGGCACGCGATGGAGAGGAGTCGCCACCCCAGCGCCGGATTTACACCTTTGTAAGCCAAAGCCTTCAACTCCTTTTTAATCAAAGGAAAAAAAATTATGTTTCTCTGTTTCTGTGCCTTTTTTACCCCCCAGCTGGAGGAGGCTTCCAGAATGGGATTCATTCCACCCTCTTTTAGATTCAGCTCACATTAAGACCCAAATGTGAGTGTCTTTACCTATTTGTGAGCTGAGGTCTTGTTATAGCTAGCGCGACTCTGGCTGGTACAATCAGCGGGATTTATCGATCTCTTCAGCTGACAAAATGTAGGTGTCTGCCTTGCGGTGACCCACTCCGGACCCCACTGATGGGCTCGACCAAACCTTCCTTGGTCATAAAGGGAGCCCAAGTACCCTGTCATCGCGTAGAGGTGACATGGTGTTTATATAAAGTTAAGGAGGTCAGTCCTTCCCCTAAAGGCGTTTGAGGTGATTCCCAGCTCTAATCACTAAGTATCTAAACAAGGGGAGGTGGCTCCTACCCCTGCGATAGCGGTGTTTGCTCAGCTCTCTGTTTAAAACGGATTTAACTAGAATTAGGGCAGCTCCGCCTAAAAGCGTGAGCCTAGCTGGCTCCAGCTAAACTCTGAGACGCAGCGTGTGCTTTCTGCGGGGGAGCCGGAGGACAGTTTCAGACACGAGCCCCCAAACACATAATAATTACGATGTTAAACCACTGTTCTCACTGCCCTATTTCTGCTTTCTTACGTAAAATAAATTCCAGTTGGAAACTCATTTGCATCCAGAGTCCTGGAGCATTTAATGTGACACGAGGACAAGCTAAAGCACCTTTCCAAGGACGCAGCTGTAGCTGCAGCAGCTCCTGCCCTTTCAGAGGAGAGGAGCTCCAAAGCAATTGGCAGCAAATCAGCGTGAACGCGAAATGAGATGCGAGGCGCCGGCCTCTTCGCTGCCGGTTCACCATGACCCACCAGGAACAGGGGGCTGCGATGCTGGATGCTCCTTCTCCCCTCTGTAACTCTCCTGGAGCCGCATGAGGTGTTTCCCACCACCCTCACAGTCAGGTGTTAATCCCACAGAAGCCAGCGAGGGCCGTTAGACGCCGCTAACCGCCGGTTTCCCGCAGCACAGCAAGCGATGCTTGCACAATGAGCAAAATGCTTTCGGTTTTGAGAGCGGCAGCTCCGGCAGGAAGCTACAAGGAGCAGAGCCATAGAGCTGTAGCCACAGACTTGTGTTTTTAAGACCCTAGGAGTCTGTGTTCCCGTTTAAACACGGGGTGATGGTGAAGGCAAGACCAGCTGGACACAAAATCATTGGATATTGTTGTATTTTACGTATTGCCAAATAACGGCTGCGGGTGGCTGCAGCAAGAAGAGGCGCCCTGGGACCGTAACTAAAACATAAAAAATAATCTTGAGTCCTTTAGTTAAAGAAGAAGGTGGCAATCTTCCCCGCATGTAAATTAAACAGCATCCTGAGGGTGACAGTCACAAGGAGCAGAAGCATGGCAGGGCAGCAGGAATTGTACGCAGAGGTCCCAGTTCAGGGGTAGGACCTGACGAACGCACCTGGAGAGATGCAAGATGCAGAAGAGAGGTGAACCTCGCTCGCCAGGACCATGCACCAGCAAGTGCTCCATATTGCAGCTAAAGATAAACCTGAGACGGTCTGTTGTGAAATTGCAGCATGGGAAATTCCAGTTAGAAACCAAGGGAGGAATAAAAAAACCTATAAGGGAAACAGGGGCCGGGGAGGGTGTGAAACCTCTGCCCTGGGTGGTCCCCAAGGCTCAGCGGGACAACGGGGTCTAAGCTGGCCCTGGCTGGTGTGGGCGGCTGTACTGGAGAGCTCCCAGGGTCCCTGCCATGGGGGGCCGGCACAGCCCCTCCCGGCAGCACAGCTGATAAGAGAGGAACGGGAGCACAAACAGCCTGGGAGGGTGTTTGCCCCAGGCTGACAGTGCCAGCCAGCCAGGAGACGCTTGGCTGGATTAAATAATAACCAGGGAATTATCAGGAAGCTTTGGGAACAAAGCAGGACTCAGCCGACTGACCCTGGGTGACTGTTAGTTGTGTTAATGTATCAACAAATTGCTTTGAACCTGACTTGATTTAATCCAGCTGAGCAGCTTCTCCCTCCAAGCCAAGTTATTACATGTCTTTAGGACGGTGCCAGGGCTAAGCCATTGCTCCGGGTTTCACCATGGTCCTGTTAGAGGCTGCAGCCTGTACAGGCTGAGGGAATACACAAATTGGAGTATTTTTGCTTTTTTTCACGTATGCAAGCTCTGTGCACCATGCAGCGGCTCTCTCTGCAGGAGGCGGCAGGAGAGGCATCGGGGCAGGCAACGGCACCGGCCCGGGCTGCCACGGGCTGCAGAACATGGGGTCTGAGGGAGAAGATGCCCAGCAACACCGTAGCTCCTGTGCTCTGCTCTGGTCGTGGCACTGTGGGGATCATGGCTTCTATTGCTCTCAGGAGGGAGGCGGAAAGCAAAGGTGTGGAGCAGCGGATAGGGGCTGCTTGAGAGTATCTGCCTTTGGGGAGATTCATCTCTGCTGCAGCTTAAAATGCTTTCAAATTGCCTTCATTGGCAACAGAGGTCACCCAAATACCGTATTTAACTTAAATTTTCAGCTCTCTAAAATTGAATGAGAGGTACTCAGTTACTTGCTGTCATCTATACTTCTCTTGCTGAAGGGCTTGGCATCCTGACACTAGTTATTATGGCCCTCAATGGCTTTACAGCGTTGTCTTGAAATGGAATTTAGTGGAACAGTGGAAATCACCCCCTCTTTATTCTGATTTGCAAAGCAAAAGGGAGAGCAACACATGACACAGCTCGTCGTTTGAGTCCAACCAACTGGAGAAATCTTTGCTATTCTCTTCTGGTTTAATTTGGCCTGATACCTAGGATTGAATAAATGGTAGAGGGCAAAATATTAAATGAGGAGTAGCGCATGCTTGTAGTTCTGTACCTGTGTCTTCATTAGGTTAAATTAACTACAAAGTATAATTATCAATGTCTGGAGAAATGAGTGAAATTATTAGTACCCTGAACCACCTGAGGATATCGAATCAGCCAGTGAAGCCTCTAAGTGCAGAAGACCCAAAAATGAGATATTTAATAAAAAACTGAGGCGATCACCCACATCTCCATTCTATGCGGCCATAAATTTACAACATTCAAGATCATTTTATTTTTGTGAGTCTCCTCAAAGCCTCCTTCACCTCCTTATTCCTCAGGCTGTAGATCAAAGGGTTCAGCATGGGAGTCACCACAGTGTAGAGCACCGCAGCCCATTTATCTTCTCTTGAGCTGTCTGAGCTGGGCTTTAAGTACATAAAAAGCGATGTCCCATAGAAGATGCTCACAGCGGTGAGGTGGGAGGCGCAGGTGGAGAAGGCTTTGTGCTTGCCCTTGGTTGAACTGATGCTCAGGATGGCAGAGATGATGGCCACGTAGGAAACCAGCACAACCAGGCTGCTGGACACACCGAATAAAGATGCTGAAGTTCTTAGGATGATGCGGCTGAGGGTGGTGTCGGAGGTTGAGAGTGATATCAGAGGGGAAATGTCACAGAAGAACAGGTTGATGATGCTGGAGCCGCAGAAGGATAAATTGGCCATGCAGAACGTCTGTCCCATGCCGTTTGTCAGCCCCACAAGATATGACCCAGTCACCAGCTGGGAACAGCATTTTGGGGGCATGACAAGGTGATACACCAGGGGATGGCAAACGGCCACGTAACGGTCGTACGCCATCATAGCCAGCAGGAAGCATTCGGTCATCCCAAAAAGATCAAAAGTGAACACCTGAGCCACGCACCCAGCATAAGCGATGCCCTTCTTCTCTGATATAAAGTCAACCAACATCTTGGGGGCGATGACGGTGGAAGAACAGAGGTCTACAAAAGCCAGGTTACCCAAGAAATAATACATGGGGGAGTGGAGCTGAGGGCTGGCCCTGATTAACACAATCATCCCAAGGTTCCCCAGGATGGTAACAAGGTAGGTGATGAGAAATATCAGAAAGAGGGTGACCTGAATCCCTGGGTCCTCTGAGAACCCTGTTAATCTGAACTCAGTCACTCGCGTGCAGTTGCTTTCTGCCATTAGTTGGACACACGCTTTCTGTGTGAACGCCTTGCCGGAGGTTTCTTCTACAACAGGCAGGTATCTCCCAGGTGGAAAACCCTCTTTCCAGTGCGACTGCTCAGAGACAGTCATACAAGATCTAAAGGAAGGGTTTAGGCACAGATCAATTAGAAACTGCTTGTCAAAAGTCATGTCACAGTGTGGGTAAAACAAATGGGCTGCTGCAAAAGCAAAGCCTTGCTCGAGCTGTAAAACCGCACAGCGCAGCGCGGTCCTCTGGCTCGCTTCTGGATGTTCAGCAACGAAAAGCCGTGGGGAGGTTACACGCAAGGTAGCTTTACCTCGGTGCTGTATTTCACCCCCTTTGCTAGCGTTCAGCCTGGGACTCTGAGGTCATCCAGCTCAACCTGCAACGCAGAGAAACACGGTGCTTTTACAGCGCAGAGCTGATTCTTCATCCTCTCGTCTGCATTTGCCACCTGCTTCCTCCCTCTTTGCTGGGACTTCTTCCTAACTATGCAACCTTACACAGCTGTTTACATTGGTTTCCCCTCCCTCCTGATACAGTTTTAGCTATAAAAACTTCAGCTATAAAACTTTAGCTATAAAAACCTAGCTCTTTAACCTCTTCCTAGTGTTTTCAAATGGAAATGGGCAGCCCCAAAGCTGAGCAATCTCTCCTTGAAAATATTTTTTGGGCAAAAAAGATAACCTTTTGGCCCTGCCTCATCTCAGCAACAGTAAGCTCCCTAAATGTTCTTTACAGGAGAGCTTCGGGTCCTCATGCAGGAGCCGTCTGTGGTCAGTGGGGAGGGGGGGGGCCTCCTGAGCGTGATCTCCAGACCTCCCTTCTCGGCAGCGGTGTGGTGAGCACACAGGACAGCCAGCAGCTCCCTGGTGGTGGGAAGTCCAGAGTATCGTGAAGACCTGAAGCCCAGGGCCATGCAGGTAGGGCATGAGATGAAGATAGGAGCTGTTTCTTTTTTGCAAGAGAAAACTACGGGAGATGGGAGGCTCCGCACGCGCTGGCCTTGCTCGTGAGTCTGGTACAGGAGCTCCAGCTTGGGCTGAAAGGCGACGATCCTCACTTAGATCTCAGCATTATCTCTGCTTCCCGCCTGATGCTCTTGGAGATGGAAGTGAAGACGCGTGTGCCTGAAGCTCTGCAGGAGAGCTTGAAGGTGAACCACTGTCAGCAAACACCCTTACTGTTTCACATAATTTGGGGATTTGGGGACTGAGGACCTCTTTGAGCCCCAGGAGAGCGACAAAGCCCAAAGCACATCATTATCTTCTCTTTGCACTTCTTAGTTTGGAGACGTGTGCCCAGAGGAGACGATCTCAGCTTGAGCAAACAACAGGGCTTTGGACTCTCTTCAAACCACAGAGCAAAGCCCCATTTTCACGTTCACTTTTTGAACATTTCTGAGACAGGAGCAGCTCCACAAGTGCCATGTTTGACATTATCATGCCAGGGAGCTGAGGGGGACCTTGTTGAAGGGCGCAGTCCCGCAGGGGCTGAGCCAGGGCTGGTAAGAGGGTCCATCAGCAGTCCCAGGCACCATGGACGATGAACCACCTTTCTACCCATCTTAAATCTATCTTAAATTCCTTGTTTGCAAACCATAGCTCACAAGTCTGGCTGCGAGGAGCTCATAGAAGATTGTGGCGACCTTGCTAAAGTTGAGGTAAATGCCATCCACTGCTCTCCTTTTCACCCACACAGCTCATCACCCAAGGCACTCAGGTTGGTCAAGCATGACTTACCTTGGTGCATCCATGTTGGGTACTCACGGTCACCCTCCTGTCCTTCCTCTGCTTGGAGAGGGCTTTTGGCGGGATTTGCTTCTTAATCCTGCAGGGGACCGAGGCAACCCGCAGTCCTTGTGCCCTCCGTCTTGGTGATGACATTTACCTTCTTCCACCCATCAGGCTGGAAATGCACCAGCCAAAAGGGCAAGTGAGAGGCTGAGGGAGAGGTGCCCAAAACTGGAAGGAAGGGGATGGGAAGGATCAGATAAGGAGCATAAAAGACTGAAGGGGGCAGCAAGTGGAGAAAAGGGCCCTTCTGAAGGGATGAAGGAAATTGCTCGGGTTGGCTCTGTCTCCAGTGGCTCTGGTGGAGGTTCCTAAGCCCAACAGGAGATGTGGTGAGCCTCTTTCTACACCCTTTTCACACCCAGCAAAGGTGAGTGCCAAGGGCAGCAGAAACCACTGTGGGATAAGGTTGGATGATATATTTTGCACAGCAGGAATGCAGAAAGCCCTGACCCACACCCTTTGCCGAGCAGCTAGTGGGGTGGCAGGCTGAAACCTCCCAGAGCCAAACACAAACAGAAAGTAAATGTCACCCAGCTTTGCCCCAGCGTTCAGCCAGATCCAGGCTGTGTCATGGCAAGGAGAAACGGTACAAAGTGGGGTTGGGTTTGGCATCACCTCAGATGCCGCGAATTGGTGTTTTACAAACTTGGAGCCAGAGGCTGCCCTTCCCTGATGGTGCATCTCTGGGAGCAAACCCACATGCTCTGGGCAGCATTTGGGGTTTAAAACCCTTCCAGGGTCACATCCTTGCCTTTCCTTTTCTCTCCAGCAGAAAAATCAGCTGCAGAACATGGTGCGATGCTGTGATGAGCCCTGACAGGTCTGGTCCAGCCTGGGGCTGAGTCCCTCCATCCTCCTTCCCGCTGTCAGCGCTGCCTCTCACACCTCCTCATCTCCCTGCTCAATACCGGCCCTGCGGCCACAGCCCGGCTGACAGCAGGAGATGGATGGGGCCAAGCCAGCGCCGCGGGGCATGGGACACGTGCAGGGATGCGACGGATGCAGGGGGCTTGGGGAGATGGTCCCTCCCCGGATTGCATCAGTCCCGGTCCCAAAACCCAGCACTGCCCACACAGCCTCCCTTGGCCACTCTGCAGCGTACAGGGGCCAGAGGGTTTCCTCTCTGTTATGGTGGCCACGGGAAGGATTTAAGCACCAACCCTAAAGCAGAAGTGAAGCCTGAGTTCCAATCTGGAGAAAACAGCTGGCTCCGTGCACGGCAGGGAGGGATTTCAGCCCTTGCCCAATGCCACCATCACTGGAGTACCACTGGGGACAGAAAGCCATCAGCATCCCTGGGAGGACGGCCCCTGTTCCCTCCAAACCCATGCCCAGAACCCCAGCATCCCTCATCCCGCCCAAATACACTCCCATGGTGCGCAGTGAGGTGGTGGCCGTGGCCTGTTGCGGTTCGGAGGCGGGTGGGGGGCTCCAGAGTAGCCCCTCTGCCTTTCCCCCCCCGCCCCTGTGTCAGTCACCTCCCCACACACACCCCTCGCCCCTGCAGCGCCGGCTTGCCCTCATCCATCTCCCGCTGTCAGGCCAGTATCGAGCGTCGCGATGGGAGCCACAGGGTGCAGGGGTCTCAGCCCTGGGGCGGGACTGGGGGTCCCGGGTACCAGTGCAGAGACAGTACCAGCATTTGGGATGGGTACAGGGGAAGGGGGAGCACTATTCCCCTGCTCCCGGAGCTGCAGAGGCTTCGCACAAGCAGCCGTCACGTTGCGGATGCCTCAACGCCTCGCTGTGCTTTTTAATATTGGGTGTTGACGGCAGGCTGTCGGCCGAGCTGCCGGTGCACGGGCGGCTGCCGCACGCCGAGAGGGGCTTTGCCCGGGGGAGAGGGTTGGAGGAGCCCCCATCTGCCCCCAGACAGACGTGTGACATGAAGGGGACAAGGAGACCCCAACAGAGCTGTCCCTCCCAGCCCAGTGTACCCCAAGATCCAGCTGGGTGCTGGTGGTGGTCCCAGTGGTCCCAGGGTCACCGCTCGCCTCCCGTCCATCATCATTGCGTCAAGGCGTGAAGGCAGGTCGGGGAAGGGGGCCGTGCTCCAGCCCCCAAGGACCACTCTAGCTGCTCCAGCCCCTGCGTCTCCACCCCCAAGCTGGGGCATAAAACCCCTGGCAGGCTGCGGGAGAGAGTCCAGAGCTGGCGCTGCGCTGGGAGGGGGCTTCGTTGGGGTCCCCGCTGCCTCCATGCCAGGGAACGGAGCCACAGACACCTCCTGCCCACCCGCTGTACCCATGGCAGGTAACACCCCTCTCCCCAGCAACGCTCCCCCATACCCAGCGGTCGGGTCCCGTGGTGGTTTTGGGGTGCAATGCATCCCCTGGCCCCACAAGAGAGTGGGGCTGTGATGGGGGGGGGAGCAAAGCCCTACTTTGGTGAGGGCCAGGACCACCCTGATCCTCCCGACACCTCCGCAGAGGGAGGATGCGATGGGATGGCTGGCGGCGCACTGGGTCTGCTCCCACATCTGGGGTGCAGGATCAGCCCCCCCCCCCAACACCCTCTCACCCCTCCACAGCCTTCCTGGGGGGGCTGGGCGAGGGGCCCCCCTGCGGCGCTGGCCCTGGCTGGGTAGGTGAGGGGCCGGGGGCCGGCGGCAAGAACCGGCGCGTGTGCCACGCCACGGCACGGCTGGAGATGGGCAGCCTCTGGGAGGAGTTCAACCGCCTGGGCACCGAGATGATCGTCACCAAGGCGGGCAGGTAGATACCGCAGTGGGGCGGGGGGGGGCTGCCGGAGTGGGGGACACCCCCTTCCCACACCCCCTCCCCGCAGGAGGATGTTCCCCACCTTCCAGGTGAAGCTGTCGGGGCTGGACCCGCTGGCGGACTATGTCCTGCTCATGGACTTCATCCCACTGGATGACAAGCGGTACAGGTAGGGACGGGGTGGTGGGGATGTTGTGGTTGGGGGGCCCAGATCCTGGCGGTGCTGACCCCCTCCCTGCCCCACAGATACGCCTTCCACAGCTCCTCCTGGCTGGCGGCAGGACGGGCCGACCCGGCAGCCCCCGGCCGCGTCCACTTCCACCCCGACTCCCCGGCCAAGGGGGCCCAGTGGATGCGGCAGATCGTCTCCTTCGACAAGCTCAAGCTGACCAACAACCTCCTGGATGACAACGGCCACGTGAGCACCCAGCCCCAGTGTGGGCGATGAGGGGGGATGACACAAGGTACCCCTGCCCCGGGGGGATCCTGCCCACCTCCCCTCTTCCCCCCAGATCATCCTTAACTCCATGCACCGCTACCAGCCCCGCTTCCACGTGGTCTTCGTGGACCCACGACGGGACAGCGAGCGCTTCGCCCACCAGAACTTCAAGTCCTTCAGCTTCCCCGAGACCCAGTTCATGGCGGTGACAGCTTACCAGAACCACCGGGTGAGCCCCAGGGTGGGGGGACAGTGGCGTGCCCCCCCAGGGATCCCCTGACCCCGCTCCCCTCCGCAGATCACCCAGCTGAAGATCGCCAGCAACCCCTTCGCCAAGGGCTTTCGGGATGGAGACCCCGAGCCGTGGTAAGGCCCCCTGACACCACCCCGACACCATGATGAGGGGCTACGTGCTGCCCCCCCTGAGCCTCCCATCTCCCTTGCAGGTGTGGGGTGCCGGCAGGGTCCCTGCTGGGTGCGATGCCCCGCGCTCGGGCCACCACACTGCCCTCCCGCCCTGAGAAGCAGGAGAAAGGTAGGGGGGCTGGGGGGGGTGCTGACCCCCTGCTGCTGTGTCTCCCCCCGCCAGGGGCTCCCCACAGCCATGGGACACTGGCCGCCAACATGCCCCCACAACCAGCCGCTCCCCCCAGCTTCCCCGAGCTGCCCGCACCCCCTTTCCAGCCCCTCGCCTGCCCCACCAGTGTCTATGTGGGGGCCAAGCCCCGCACCCTGCCCTACCCCCTGCCCGCCTTCCCCCCGCTCAGCACCTACCGCACGGCCGCGGCCCCCGCCTTCAGCTACGGGCAGCAGTGATGAGGCGGGGGCCACCCTCCACCCCCCAGGACCCCTTACCCAGCCCGCGGCAGAGGGGACAGAGACACAGAGCTGGGGACAAGCCACGGGGATGGCTTTATTTGCTGCTGAGCAGGGGATGGGGAGGATGCTGCAGCCACAACCCCGCTGCTCCCCAGCCCCGGGGGCTTGGGGGGGAACCCTGCCCCCCGGCACCCCCGAGCCGAGCTCCCCGCAGCAGGGTGGGGGACTGGGTCCAGCCGACACTCCAAGCCCCCCCAGCATCCACGTGGCGCAGCTACTCCCAGGTATCAGGCGCGAAGGCGAAGGGGCACAGCTTGTACCCGGCGCCCACGTAAAACTTATTCTGAAACTCCACCCTGCCGAGGAGAGAGGCCGGTGAGAGGCGGCACTGGGGGGGGCCGGTCACCCCCTCCCACCGGCACCCCCTGTGCGGGGCTCACCAGTGCAGGCGCAGGGCGTGGAGGAAGGCAGAGAGCCCCTCCATCACCAGCAGGATGGCCACGGTCAGCACGGCGAAGGCGGCGAAGACGGGCACCAGCACCACGCCGCCCACGTAGCTCAGCCGCACGAAGCCGTTGCGCATCACCATGGTCCACAGGACCTCCGACAGCTCTGGGTGGGGGGGGGGACACAGGGACAGGCGGAGGGGGTGAGGCTCTGCCTGGCCTTGGGGGGGATGCGGGGGGACGGGGGGGACTCACGGGCATGGGCCAGGCTGAGCGCCCAGAGCCGCAGGTAGGACGCGGTGTTGGAGATGCAGCCCAGGCAGTACTCGATGGTGTGGATCGCCTGGTGCATGAAGATCTCAGCAAAGTCCAAGTGCTGCAGGGACGGAGGGGACACGGGATGTCAGCGGGGGGGCACGGCCAGCCTCACCCCACCGCCTGAGCCTGCCGGGCCAGTGCCCCTCACCTCGGCGTCGGGCCTGTGCCCCCCACTCTCCACGTCCTCCTTGGTGGCGTTGACGGAGTTGCCGGCCTCCTGTCCCTCCAGCAGCGGCTCCTGCTCCCCCGCGGCCACCGGCTGCACGGGGACGGCACCGGCGGTGAGACCCACCTGCACCCCCCAGCTGAGCCCCCCCCCACCCGCCGCCGTGACCCCAGCCTTACGGCAGGGCAGCCCCTCCTCAGCGTGCGCCGCCGGCAGCACAGGTAGAGCGGCGTCCCCAGGAGCAGGACAGGCACCGACGCCAGCGCCAGCACCACCAGCACCATCTGGACCGGCACCTGCAGCACAGGGGCACCGTTTCAGGGTCCCCTCCGGCACCGGGTACCCGAGCTGAGAACGGCCCCACTCGTGATGCGGGAGGAACCCCATCCCCACTGCACCGGCCCCCGCAGGGCTCCCCACTGCTCCCCAGGCGGGTGCCTCCCCCCCGATCTCAGCGGGGTGCTACCTGCCCCTGGTAGAGCGGGAGGTTGGTGGCGCTGGAAGTGAAGAGGAACATGTCGATGAAGTGGATGAGGATGCTGGGGGCCACCATGGAGTCGGCAGCGCTGAACTTGACCCACTTGTAGAATATAAGGAAGACGAGGTAGCCGAAGAGCGCCAGGAGGAAAACCATCTCGGGCAGGAACTCCAGCACCAGCCGGTGCCGCTGCTGGAAATGCCTGGGCAGGGGGACATCAGCCACGCTCAGCCTAGCACGGCACACCCTCCCGTGTCCGGGGCTCCCACCCAGAGGTAGGGGTACAGGACCCCACTCACCCACCCCATCAGGGTGAGTCCAGCTCCGGTCCCCTTAGCATGACCGCGGGTGGCCAGAGCCCATGGGCGCAGCCACGGGGACTCACACGTGGTTGAAGATCCCCAGCAAGACGCCGAAGCCCATGTGCACAATGCCCAGCACCACAGACATCTTCATCTTGAAGGAGTTGAGGAAGTTGAGATGGTTGGTGGCCAAGCTCCAGATCTGTAATGGACAAGGTGGGTGAGACTGGGCCACCCTGAGGGTCCCACCCCATCCTCTTCCCCATGGGACACTCACTGGGTCGATCCCAAAAGGATAGGGCCCTTGGAAGACGCCTGTGACATTGGGGTCCAGGGTGAGGGACGGGTGGGTGGCGAGGTAGTCAGAGCTGTGGGCAGAGCGAGGGGGTGTCAGCACAGGCAGGGTCCGGGGGGGGGGTCCCAGGGGGGTTGGGAGTCCCACCTCCAGGAGGAGTGGTTGGCCATGGTGGCCACGCTCCAGGCAGAGGGAAAGATGACAGTGGCTTTGCTGAAGCACTCGTTGTAGATGAAGCCGGTGTAGATGGAGAAGGCCCCCATGAGCAGGATGAGGTAGCGCCCCTCAAAGAACGTCTGCCAGATCTGGTGGAGGCAAAGATGGCTCCCACATCCCACACCACCTCCCTTGCCCCACACCACCAACCCTGACCTGCACTGTCCCTGTCCCACACCCCCAGCCCCATCCTGTACCACCAAACCCATCCCATGGCTCCAACCCCATCCCACACCTCCAAGCCCATCCCATGGCCCCAACCCCATCCCACACCTCCAAGCCCATCCCATGGCTCCAACCCCATCCCACACCTCCAAGCCCATCCCATGGCCCCGACCCCATCCCACACCTCCAAGCCCATCCCATGGCCCCAACCCCATCCCGCACCTCCAAGCCCATCCCATGGCCCCGACCCCATCCCACACCTCCAAGCCCATCCCATGGCCCCAACCCCATCCCACACCTCCAAGCCCATCCCATGGCCCCAACCCCATCCCGCACCTCCAAGCCCATCCCATGGCCCCAAGCCCATCCCACACCTCCAAGCCCATCCCATGGCCCCAGCCACGTCCCACGCCTCCAAGCCTGGTCCCCAGCCACGTCCCCCTCACCTCATTGCTGGCCTGCTGCAGGCTGGGGCTGTTCTCATAAAGCACCATCCAGAGAGCAAAGAGGAACATGAGCAGCCCATGCCCCACGTCCCCAAACATGATGGCGAAGATGAAGGGGAAGGTGATGATGGCGTAGGGCGCTGTGGGAGCACAGGAACCATGTCACACAGGACCCCCACTCCAGGGCCAGCCGTGGCAGGGGGCTGGGGGACCCTTACCGGGGTTCACCTCCTGGTAGCTGGCCACCCCGTAGGCGTCCACAATGCTCTGGAAGCCGGCGGTGAACTTGTTGGTGCGGATAAGGGTAGGGGGGCTCTCCGAGGTGGGGATGCGCTGCACGAAGCACTCCACGCTCGAGCCACTCTTGTACTGCGGGGAAAGCACCCATGGCACCCCCGTGCCCGGCACCCGCCCCGCCGTGGCAGGACACAGGGACACCGAGTGACCTCTGGTACGAGGACGTGGGGGCACCAAGCAACGCACCGATCCCTGGCGCAGGGCGTCCTGCACTTGGGTGAGGTCCCGCACGGGGCACCAGACCTCGGCGATGAGGCACTTCTCGGTGACATCAAAGCTGCACTGGTTGAGGATGAGGTAGATGGCCTTCATCTTCTGCACCTGCACCCGCCAGGTGGGCAGCGCCAGCACCACCTTGTCCAGCACCTGCGCCAGGTACTGCTCCGTCTCCTCCAGCACCTGTGGGTGACCGGCGCGGGTCAGGGACGGGGGGGGTCCCAGCGTGGCCCCCCCGGTCCCCGCTATGGTGCCCAGCTCACCACGCTGAGGTCCTGGATCTGGCTGTGCAGCCCGCTCATGGTGTCCGCCCGGCTGGCCTCGCTCTCCGGGTAGGGGTACACGTGGCAGTGGAAGCTGGGACAGACAGACCTGCTGCGTCGAGGGGTGCCAGGGCTCCCCAGGGTGGCCCAGCCCGTCCCCATGGAGGGGTCCGGAGCGGGTCTTGCTAAATAAACCTCTGTGTAGCCGGAGACATGGCGCAGGGCCACTGGCTCACCAGTCCGAGATCTTGCGGATCTTCTGCCCGATCTGCTCGCCCCAGTAGGAGATGAGGAAGATGACCCAAGTGATGCTTTCGCCCTGGGGACAACAGAGCTCCCCGTCATTCCCAGCTGTCCCAGCCCCTCTTCCCTGCCAGCCCCCACCCCGCTGCCCCCCTCACCGTGGCCGGGTCCTCCATGGGCTCGGGCATCTCCACGAAGCTGGCCACCAGGTAGCCGCGGCAGGCGCGCCACAGCAGCCGCTCGAAGGCGCTCACCCGCCACGGGTGAATGACACCAGCCACGAAGCTGCGGGAGGGGGGACACGGCGAGGGCGCTGGGACCAGCGTGGCTCTGCTGCTGCCCCTGCCCCACGGCTCCTCCCCAGACCTCATCCCACGGCTATGTCCATGGCCACGCCACCGCCCCACGGCTCATCTCCAACCCTTACCCCCCTATTCCTGCCCCACGGCCATGCCATATGAGCCCCATGAGCCCTATGGCTCATCTCCAACCCTTACCCTATACCCTATACCCTTACCCACTATTCCTGCCCCATGGCCCATCTCTAACCCTTATCCTACAGTCGTGCCTGTGCCCCACGACCATGCCACTGCCCACGGGCCCTCTCCAAGCCCTGCCCCACATGCCCGTCGCTCTTACTTGATCTTGCGGTCGAGGTGCTGGTGCAGGGAGGGGTCGAGGATGGGCTCACGCTCAGAGAGCGCCCGGGACCGTGGCGGGGAGCCCAGGGGGGCCTGCGGCGATGGGGAGCAAAGAGGTGAGGTTGCGGGGGGAAGCGGGGTGCAAGGCGGCGCTCCCGGGATGGCCGGCCCCTCCGCGGACCCACCGGCAGGCTGGTGAAGCGCTGACCCTCGCGCAGGACGTGGAGGTACTCGCGCAGCTCCCGCAGGCGCCCGCGCAGGGAAGCGCGGTTGCAGCTGACCTCCCGCAGCTCCTGCGCCAGCTGCTCCGACTGCTCCTGCACCCGCAGCGCCTCCCGCGCCAGCGGCGCCCGGGGGTTTTCGGGGCACGGCCCCAGCACCCGCCCGGCACCCCGCAGCTCCTGCTGCAGGAAGGCTAAGAGAGCCACGGTCAGATGTGGGGGGCCGGGGGGGGTGGTACCCCCCGAGCAGCGCAGCCCCCCGAGTCAGCCCCGCATCCCCCCAGCACTCACTGAAGGTCTTCTCCATCTCCTCGCAGCGCCGCACCTCGCCCACGAAGCGCCGCTGGAAGGCGCTCACCTTGGGGTTCAGCTGCCAGGGTGGGGGGCACAGTCACGGCACAGCCCCAGTTGGGGGGGGTCAAGCATTGTGCCACGACCCCCATACACAGGGGACCCCAAGGCACCTGCACCCATCTCCTGCACCCAGAGCACCCCAAACCACCCAAACCCAGTCCCTTGCACCCATGGCACCCCAAATCACCCGCACACAATCCCTTGCACCCCAAGCCACCCACCCCAACCCCGCTGCACCCATTCCCTGCACCCACCACATCCAAAACCCACCTGCACCCCGTCCCATGCACCCAAGCAACCCACATCCACCCCCTGCACCCCAAACCCACCACCCCAAACCCACAGCACCCACAGCATCCCAAATCACCCACACCAAACCTGTGGCACCCCACACCACTTGCATGCACCCCCTGCACCCATGTCACCCCAAACCCCTGCACCCAGAGCACCCAAACCCACCCAGACCAACCCCCCTGCACCCACTGCACCCCAAACCCACCTGCACCTAGTCCCCTGCACCCACAGCACCCCAAGCCATCTGCATCTACCCCTTGCACCCACTGTACACCAAACCACCCACCCTAAACCCACCTGCACCCATTCCCTGTGCCCACAGCACCCCAAGCCACCCAATCCCAGTTCCCCACACCCATGACACCCCAAACCACCCACCCCAACCCTCCTGCACCCACAGCACCCAAACCTGCCCAGACCAACCTCCCTGCACCCAGGACACCCAAAGCACACACCTCAACCCCCCTGCACCCATTGCACCCCAAACCACCTGCACCCCAACCCCACTGCATCCAACCCCTGTACCCACAGCACCCACACCCACCCAGACCAACTCCCCTGCACCCATAGCATCCTAAACGACCCACCCCAAACCCCCTACACCCAGGACACCCCATTCCACTCAGGCCAACCTCCCTGCACACAGGGCACCCCTAACCACCCACCCCAAACTCCCTGCACTAAGGGCACCCAAACCCACCCAGACCAAACCCCCTGCACCCAGGGTACCCCAAACCTACCCAGATCAAACCCCTCTGCAGCCACGGCACCCCAAACCACCTGCACCCACCCCCTACACCCAGGGCACCCAAACCCACCCTCCCCAAACAACCTGCTCCCACCCACTGCATCCAGGATACCCCAAACCCACCCAGACCAAACTCCCTGCACCCATGGCACCCCAAACCACCCACCACAAACCCCCTACACCCAGGGCACCCAAACCCACCCTCCCCAAACAACCTGCTCCCACCCACTGCATCCAGGATACCCCAAACCCACCCAGACCAAACTCCCTGCACCCATGGCACCCCAAACCACCCACCACAAATCCCCTACACCCAGAGCACCCAAACCCACCCAGACCAACGCCCTGCCCCCCGGGCACCCCATGCCACCCCCCGGCCGCCACGTACGTCCCTGAACTCGAGCAGCCCCCGCTCCCCCAGCTCGCTGACGCAGCTGTAGGCCGAGGCGGACTGGAGGAAGAGCTGGGCCAGGCAGACCTCCTCGCTGCGGAACAGGGACCCCATGGTGCCCCCCCGGCACCCCGCTTCAACCCTGGGGCGCAGAGGCACGAGGGCACCCGCCTACGGGGCAGAGGGATGGGGTGAGGCTGGGGGGGAAGGAAGGGGGTCAGGAATGTGGGGCACCCCGGGGGTCCTGGGGGGCTGCGGTGGCAGAGCCGGGGTGTCCCCGCAGCCGTGGCCAGCGGGAAGTGACCCGCCCCGGTCACACGCGGCTTCTCCCAGCACCCGGCTTGCAAAATACTTTCCATTCCCCCATCACCCCACCCCCAAAAAACACCCCGCTCAGCTGCATCTGAGTCAGGGCCACCGCATCCCCCATCACCCCACCGGGCACCGGGCTCCCCCCCCACCCCGGGCCCGGCGGGGATGCGGGGCAGGCTGCACCAGGACCCCCCCCACCCCACCCGGGACACCCCACCCGTGGGTACTACCCGGCCGGAGGTGCAGGAGTCTGCGCCAGACCCCCCCCCCCCACACCACCCGGGATCCCCCCCCATGGGTGCTGCAGGACAGGCTGCCCCGTGACACCCCCCCACCCCACCCGCGACACCTTATCCGTGGGTGCTGTCCTGCCAGAGGTGCAGTATAGGTTGTCCCGGACACCCCACCCGGAACATCCCCCGCCGTGGGTGCTGCAGCGCAAGCTGCCCGGGACACCCCCGCCGGGGGTGCCCGGCTGGGGGTGCAGGACAGGCTGCCCCGGACCCCCCACACCCCACCCGGGACACCCCGCCCGTGGGTGCTGCCCGGCCGGGGGTGCAGGACAGGCTGCCCGGGACACCCCCCCACCCCACTCGGGACACCCCACCCGGGGGTGCAGGACAGGCTGTCCCGGACCCCCCCACCCCCCACCCCAGCCGGGGCACCCCGCCCGTGGGTGCTGCCGCCCGGCGGCGCGGAGCCGCCCGCCCCTACCCGGGAGCGCGGAGCCGGCCGGGCCCGGCACTTCCTCTTCCCCAGGAAGGGCCCGGCCGCGGGGAGGGACCGGCCCGCCCGGCCCCGCCGACCGGGGCATCCCCCGTTCCCCGGCCGCACCGAGCCGGGGGCGCACCCGCGGGCAGGCCGGGACCCCGGGGAGCATCCCCGGGGAGCAGGGAATTGGAACAACCACCCCCCCACATCCCCCTTGGAGCCGGGAAACCCCCAGCCAGGACGGCCAGGAACCCGCTCCCCAGCTGCCCCGGGAAGCGGGGGGCTGGGAATGACCCCCCCCGAGAGCAGGTGGGGGCACCCCCTCTCCCTGCCCCCCCACCCCTCCCCATCCCCCACCTTTCCTTGCGAGCAATGCTACCCACGTTCCTGTGCCCCCATCCCAACCCCAGAACCCCTGTCCCCCCGCCCCAAAATGCAACCACGCACCCCAAAACCCCCCCACCCCGGGCTATGTCTGTACCCCTGTACCCAGGGGGCTCAACCCCTCCCCAGCCCCAGCACTGGAAAAAAAATAAAAGACACGGAGAGCGAGCTGGAGCTCTGGGTTAGGAAGGGGCCGGTGCCCCCAGTGCAGGGGGGGGGGCAGAACCCCCCCAGAGCCTTTATTAGGGGAGCGGGGAGGAGATGTGGCGGCGCCCGGCCGTCACCGATACAGGTAATCGGCTTGGATGTTGGCCGCAATCTCGGCCTCCCACTTGTCGCCGTTGTTGAGCAGCTTCTCCTTGTTGTAGAGCAGCTCTTCGTGTGTCTCTGTCGAGAACTCAAAGTTGGGGCCCTGCCAGGATGGGAGACGTTCACCCTCGAGGCTCGCCGGACCCCCGCCGTCCCCCGGGGTGAGGGGGGGGTCTCGCTGCCCCCAGGCTTTGCCCCCCCCCCGTGGCTCACCTCCACGATGGCATCCACGGGACAGGCCTCCTGGCAGAACCCGCAGTAGATGCACTTGGTCATGTCGATGTCGTAGCGGGTGGTACGGCGGCTGCCGTCGGCGCGGGGCTCGGCCTCGATGGTGATCGCCTGCCGCCGGGCACGGGGAGGGGGACACCGTCAGCTCCCGCTCTGGGGAACGCGCCATCCCCCAGAGCCGGCGGGAGGAGGATGAAGGTGGATGAAGGCTGACCTGTGCGGGGCAGACGGCCTCGCAGAGCTTGCAGGCGATGCACCTCTCCTCCCCGGAGGGGTAGCGGCGCAGGGCGTGCTCCCCACGGAAGCGCGGGCTCAGCGGGCCCTTCTCGAAGGGGTAGTTGATGGTGGCCGGCTCCCGGAAAAGGTAACTCAGCGTCATGGCCAGGCCTGGGAGACGGGGGCGGTTACGGCACACTCGGGGGGGCTGGCACCCCACAGATGGGCTGGGGGAGGCTGAGAGGGGTTTGTTCCGCCCGTGGAGGCATCCAGTGGCTCTAGGAATTACCTCGGAAGAGCTCTGTCCACAGCAGGGTCTGGGCAGCCCGGTCGGTGATGGATCGCATGTCCGTGGCCGGCTCCTGGATGTTGACGTACTCTGTGGGGAGATGGAGGCTGTTCCCACCCCACGGGGCGAGGGAGGCTGTGCCCACCCCGTGGGGCGAGGGAGGCTGTGCCCACCCTGACAGGGAGCTCGGCAGCAGCCCCAGGGCGGGAGGGGAAGGGCTGGGGAGCACCGTGCCCCTACTCACTGTAGCAGTCCCTGGGGACGGTGGTGCTGAGGGGGCGCAGGTAGCCCAGGGCAGGCGGTGAGCCTGGGGGAAGGGGAAAAAGAGAGATTGAGGGGGGTCCAGGTGGGACAGATGGGGGTGAGGGGGAGCCCGGCGCGGCCCTCACCTGCGTGGGCAGCCCGGTACAGCAAACGCAGCGCCGCCATGTCCGGTCCTGCTGCCAGTGGAGGGGCCCGGCCTGATGCTCGCTGTCAGGCTTCAGGCGCCGGGCCGGCAGGCAGCTGGGGGGCGCCTGGGCCCCCCCCACTTCCACAGGGGACCTGGGCATCCTGACCCCCAACCCTCCACCAGGAAAGACCCAGACCCCTTGGCACCCCTCCTCCCGCAAGGGACCCAGGTGTCCTGTCCCCCCCAGGGGACTCAGGTAACCCCCCCCCCCAATTCCCACAGGGGATCCGGCTGTCCCCCCAAGGGACCCAGGTGTCTTGCGTGTCCCCCCCCAATTCCCACAGGGGACCCAGTTGTCTCCCCCAGAGGGACCCAGGCACCCTGTGTCCCCCCATCCACTTCTCAGAAGGAATCCGGCTGTTCCCCCCAAGGGACCCAGACACCCTGTGACCCCTCCCAATTCCCACAGGGACCCCCCTGTCACCCCCAAGGGACCCAGGCACCCTGTGTGTGTGTGTCCCCTCCTCACCTCCTATAAGGGATCCAAATGTCCTCCCTCCACCCCCCGAGGGACCCAGGCGCCCTGTCCCCCCGCACCCCCCTCAAGGACCCCGGCAGGCTCCCCCGTCCCACAGGACCCAAAGGCCCTGCCCCACGCCCCCTCCCCAGCACCCAACTCACAGACCCCCAGGGAGGGGCCGCGCCCCCCGACACCCGCACCCACAAAGGCCCCAGAGAGCCGTGTGTGTGTGTCCCCGGAGGGGGACCCAGGCGTCCGGGCAGCCCCCTCTCCCCCACGCGGGACCCAGGGGCCACCACACGCCACCGTGGGCCACCACACGCCACTGTGGGCCACCACAGCCCACCCCGGGGCCACCAGCCCCCCCCCCACTCACCTCCCCCAAGGACCCAGGCGTCCTGACCCCTGGCCCGCCCCCAAAGCGCACTGCGCAGACGCGAAGGGCAGCGGCGCAGACGCGGAGCGGCGCCGGGATCAGGGGGCGGGCACGCCTTGCTGAGGGCGGGGCAACCGGCGCTCGATTGGTTTTCCATTGGCTGAGGGAAGGCGGGGTGAGAGGGGAGTGGGGTTGGGCGGGGCGGTGGCGGGGCGGCGCGGCGATTGGCTGGGGTGAGCCGGAGGGGCGGGTCCAAAGCGTACGCGGAAGCGGAAGTGTGTGTTTATTGCCGTGCGGGCCTCAGAGGAGGGTGCAAGTGTTATGGCGGCGGGTCTCGGTGGCGGCGCGGAGCAGCGGGAGGCGGTGCGGGGCGTACGGCGGGTACCGCGGGGTGTTGAGGGCCTCCCGGCCAGCCCCGCGGATCAGCGCGGACCGCGGGTGCGAGAAGGTCTCGAAGCTGGAACGGCCGTGGTACTGGCCTAGGCCGCTCTGCCCTGCGGGACGCTGTGCTTCAGAGTCCGGTGTGGAGCTGGGGAACCGGCGCTGGGCACAGCCCCGGGGGAACTGATGGCAGAAACCGGGCCTCCGAAGCCAGGAACAGCGGGTACCAGGGCAGGGGCTCAATGTTGGACGGAATTCAGACCCCCAGCCCAGCCCGTGGAGGCGGGACGGTCCCCACCGGGGCTCTGGTGCCAGGCACAGCCCCGGGGATCCTGGGACAGGGCTGCCCGCGCTGGGGACTCACCCCCGTGACGGCAGGGACCCGCTGCAGGTGGGGTGGGGGGTGGTGTCGGGGCTGGAAGGGCTCCGGGCAGAGTTCCCCCGGGGAGGAATCCCCCTGCTGGGTGTTGGGTGAAGGGGTCCCCGCAGCCCCTCCCGTTCCTGGGGATGGACCTACCAATGCCGCCAAAAGGCAGCGAGGTGAGCGTCATATGCATGATGGTGTCGTTAGCACAGAAGCCACCACTGCTCGTCTGCTCCAGCACCTGGTTCACCTCCTGGGGATGAGGGCAGGGGGATGCTGAATGCTGCACACCCCTTGTCTGCCTCCTCCCCACTGCCTGGGGTGTGCCAGGACACACATGGCTGGGGACATGGGGGCTCCCTCCTCCCATGAACAGGGACAAGGTCAAAGGAGCAGCCCTGACTGGGGAGGGTGCCTGTGGTTCTCCAGACCCACGCCGCAGGATGTGACCTAGGCCAGCTCCCCACCTTCTTGCAGGAAGAGAAGACGTAAAGGGCCAGCGGCCGATCTCGGGCGTTGATGAAGGCAATGGCATCGTCCACGCTGGCCACCGTGAGGATGGGCAGGATGGGCCCAAAGATCTCCTCCTGCATGACTGGGTCGTCCTGCTTCACGTCCACCAGTACCGTGGGGGCTGCAGGGGGAGAGATGAGCCTGGGGGTCACAGACAGCATCCAGTGGGACCCCCACCCTGCGGTACGCCCCGTGTCCTCACCTATGTAGCGTGACTCTGCGTCCGTCTCTCCTCCGATGGCTGCATGTCCACTGCATAGCAGCGCCTGCACTCGCTGGAACTGCTTGTCCCCCACAATGCGGGCAAAGTCGGGGGACTCCTGAGGGTTGGGGCCATAAAAATCAGTGATGGCCTTATGCAGAGCAGGCAGGAGCTTCTCCTGCATCTCCGCGCTGCACAGCACGTAGTCGGGTGCCACACAGGTCTGCCCCGCGTTGAAGAAGCGGCCCCAGGCCACCCGCCGGGCCACGTTCTGCACATCGCAGGTGTCGGACACGTAGCAGGGGTTCTTGCCCCCCAGCTCCAGCGTCACGGGCGTCAGGTGCTTGGCAGCAGCTGCCATTACGATCCTCCCCACGGAGGGGCTGCCTGTGGGCAGGGAGAGCAGTGGGAGCCCAGCATGGTCAAGACCTCCCAACGGGTTCACACCAGGTTTGCTGGGGTAGCCCCACGCCTGTCTCCCTGCCTCAAAGAGAAGGATGGGACTGGAGTGTCCCTGTGGGATGTACCAGTGAAGAAGATGTAGTCGAACTTGTTCTCTAGGAGTCTGGTGGTCTCCTCCACGCCAGCGGTCACCACGGCAAAGCAGTCCTGCAACAGGGAGGGGAGGTGGGAAGTGTGGCACCAGAGCTGGGCAAGAGGGGAGAGAGTGCGTGGGGGGACATGGCTGGGCTGAGCAGGCGTGGGACACGGGTAGGTGTCCCAGGAGAGGGGAGGTGGCCGCAGCAGAGGGTTCTCCTACCTTGTCCAGGTACCTGGGCAGCGCCTCGGCCACTAACTTCTCCACGTTCCTGCTGATTTCGGAGGGTTTCATGACAACACAGTTACCTGCAGGGCAGGAGCTCCCTCCTGGTGAGGACCTTGTTCTTGGGAAGCAGGAGACCTGCCCCCAGTGCAGCCCCAACACCGTCACCCCAGGGAGGACATAGGACTCCCACTCCTATTTTGGTTCTAGTGCCCCCCAGAATGGCAGGGACACAGCCCAGCCTCACCGGCGGCGATGGCCCCGATGAGGGGCACCAGGAGGAGGTGGATGGGGTAGTTCCAGGGTGCGATGATGAGCACCACCCCGTACGGGTCCTTGCGGATGAAGGCCGAGTCCAGCTGCGTCGCCTGTGAGGAGAAGGATGGTGTGAGGGACGCCTGCCTCCCATCCCACACCTTCCCAGCCAGCCACCGCCCCATACCCAGTTCTTTTCCACGTGCTCGTCCTTCATCCAGGTGCCCAAGTTGTTGAGCGTGTGGTTGAGTTCGGTCCTGCAAATGGAGATCTCGGAGAGCTCCACTTCGAAGGGTGGCTGGGGAAACACAGGAGGTCATCGTGGCCACCGCTGCAGCCACAGCGCCGTGGCTGCCCCACAACAGTTGGCCTCACAGAGGTCGGCACAGAGCCATCTCACAGCCATAGCAAGATGTATCCAGGGACACCCTGTGGCCTTGCAGTGGTGGCCCCCCCGCATCACGGCGCTCTGCCTGCCCCTGTGCCAGCATGTTCCTGGGACACACTAGGAGGTCACAGTTGAAGGCATGGATTTGGTATCTCAGCAGCTTCAACTGTAGCAGACATGGTGTGACGCAGACACGGCACCAGAGGTGGGAGCAAGGGCCCCAGTCGCTCACAGGGAGGGCTTCCCCAGCACTAATTCATCCCATTTCTGTGCAGCCAGAGGGCGTTGCTGTGTGGTTTCCCCCACCAGGGGCATCCCCAAGGGCTAAGGTGACGAGAACAGCAGAAAAACCAAAGGCCACCGCTCCCCTGGTGCCAAGGGCTGACCCTGGCCAGCACCTGAGCATGCACCCAGCCATTTGCCACCACGCTGCAGTGGGAAGGGGAGAGGCTCAGAAGAGCAAAAGCAAGAAAACTTGGGTCACAGAATGCCCTGAGCTGGGAGGGACCCACAAGGACCATCGAGCCCAGCTCCTGTCCCTGCACAGGACACCCCAAATTCACACCCTGGCTCTGAGGGCCTTGTCCAAGTGCTTCTGGAACATCGCCAGGCTGGTGCCGTGATGCCTCCCTGGGGAGCCTGTGCCAGGGCTCCACCACCCTCTGGGGGAAGAACCTTCTCCTAATGCTCATCCTAACCCTCCCCTGGCACATCTCCCTGCCGTTCCCTCGGGGCCTGGCCTTGGTCACCAGAGAGAAGAGACCAGCCCTGCCCCTCCTCCTCCCCTTGGGAGGAACTGAGATACAGAGTTTTATAAATGAAGTAAAGGGGGTGGGGGGGAGGTAAGCGATGGAAAGGGAAGCGCTCCCCACCAGCCGCCCTGGCTGTGGTGGTCTCACCTTGCCCATGTCCAAGGCGGTGGCCTCAAGGATATCCTGCTTCTTCTCGTCCAAGAAGCGTCCCAGGGCCTGCAGCTGGGCCACGCGGTACTCCATGGGCCGCGTCTTCCCCGAGAGCCAGGCTGCCCGCAGGCGGCTCACCAGCCCCGCGTGGGGACTCATCCTGCGAGGGGGCTCCGAGCACCGCACGGCTGATGAAGAAACACCGCTTGCCTTGGGTCAGGCGAGGGTGTGCGGGCCTGGCCACAGCACAAAACCCTGGAGCGTGGGCTGGGTGTCGCAGGCCACTGGACAAAGCCACCCCATTACCTTCCGCACAGCCCCTTCCCCAGCACAGCCAGCCCCCCCCCCCCAAGCTGGGGGATAGAGCAGACCGGCCCATCCCTCTGCTCCCCGGGGACCCTGCAAGGTGCTAGGTGGGACAACGGGATTTTGTTCTTGACAAGCAGTGGGCTGGGTTTAACTTGGTTTCAGTTTTCAAAGCACAGGGTGGGGGTAGCGGGGCCAGAAGAAACGGGGAGCAGCTGGGATGGAGGGGACGGCAGAGGCCAGAAACCCACCAGGATGCAGCCAAAGAAACCAGGGCAGAGCAGAGAGGGGATCTGGAGGACAGTGCACCCCAACATGCTGCAGAAGGGCCCCTGTCCCTCCTGGCACGTTACCTGTCTCTCCTGTCTGGGCTTGGCTGCCTGCGCTCGTTCCAAGGTCTCTGTTGGATTGCTGAGATTGCCAGCCTGTGCGAGATAAGGGAGGGCAAATCGCGGGGCGTGGGGCGGAGGTAAACTTAGATCATCCCAGTTCAAGCGTTTGGGAGGAAAGCGTTGCTGCGGACCTTCCCGGGGGGAGATCTCCGAGGGGGAGCACGGGGGGGCAGGAGGTGACGGCGGGCACGAGCCGGAGCACCCCACCAGCCCCTCGGCTGCGGCGGGGCCACCGGCAGCGATGGAGCAGGAAGCCGCTGGAGCCCATAGAGCCGGCACGGGGGGGAAGCGGGGTGGATGCGGGACCTGTGTGCGGGGAGATGTGGGGCGCGGGGCGGAGGGGCTCCCTGCGGGGCCCTGCCTCTACCTGCTGCCCGCGCCGCGGGCAGGACCCGCCCCCCCCAATTCTCTCCCTCCTATTGGCCAGCGGCTCCATCCCGTGCCCTGATTGGCGGGCTGCGCGGAGGCCGCGGGCAGGCGGGAGGGCGGAAGGCGGGCGCGCGAGAGGCCGCCGGTCGCTGGGGGGGGGCGGCTTTCGTTGCACCCGCAGGGCTGCGGCCGGGTCTGGGCCCCCCAGCTCAGGGCAGGGAGCTGCGGGAGCAAGGCCGGCAGAGAGCTAGAAGGGGATCAGGGGCTGGAGCATCTCCTGCATGAGGGAAGGCTGGGCTTGTTCAGCCTGGAGAAGAGAAGGCTGAGGGGGGATCTCATCAATACCTATAAATATCTGAAGGGCGGGTGTCAGGGGGATGGGGCCGGGCTCTTTTCAGCGGTGCCCAACGCCAGGCCAAGGGGCCACGGGCACAAGCTGGGACACAGGCAGTTCCAGCTAAACGTGAGAAAAAACATCTTTACTGTGCGGGTGCCGGAGCAGGGGCACAGGCTGCCCAGAGAGGCTGTGGGGTCCCTTCCCTGGGGACATTCACCCCCCGCCTGGACGCGGCCCTGTGCCCCTGCTCTGGGGGTGCCTGCTCCAGCAGGGGTGGGACGGGGTGAGCTCCAGAGGGCCCTTCCAGCCCCGCCATTCCGGGATCCTGTGATTGCACGTGGCCACCAGGACCGCCGCGACCGGCGGCTGGAGACCCTCAGAGCAGGGTGCAGGAGCCCTTGCGCTTCACCTCGGAGGCAGCCCGGACGATCCCCAGCTTCTGCTGGCTGTAGGGCGGGTAGCGCAGGGCGTTGAGGGCCTCCCGGCCCATGCCGCGGTGCAGGCAGCCGCGGTGGTGGGTGAAGGCATCGAAGGTGAACCTGCCGTGGTACATCCCCAAGCCGCTGCTCCCTACAACACACAGCACAGGTGCCCGGTTGGTGGCTGGATCTGGCCATCGTTCACCCACCGTTTGGGCCACCTAGCCCAAAAATTAAGCCCCCAGCTCCCCTCTCAAGGGCAGCACAGAGGAGGCGCTGGCGGTGGAGACCGCTTGCGTCTGTGAATGGCACCACCTCTTCATCCAGCTGCTTTCCTACACCAGGGTTGGCAGGGAGAGCTGGCCGTGGGCAAGCTTCCCGGGAAAGCAATCTAAAGAAGGCCGTGGAGGCGTCCTAGCTGGACACCCACATGGTGCTTCAGGGATGTTGGGAGGAGGAAAGGTTCCCAACAACCCTCTCACCAGTCTGGATTGCACCATTTCAGGTAACATGTTCAGCCCTGGTGCAAAGCTCACCACGTTAAGCCAGGCTCAGAGAAGTGTGGATAGAATAGGAGTTTTGCACAATATTGTCTTCCCGACAGGAGGGACTGCGCCTTGGAGGATTTCTGACCGAGGAAACTGGGCGAAGGGTGGAACCTCTCAAGTCATCCTGCTGTTTTGGGGAGAGGATCCAAAGTGCCCCCACTTTGCTGGCAGATAGGAGAAGTAGAGTGGGGAGGGACCAGGGAAGTCGGCACGTTCTCCGCCACACCACGCTGAACAGGCAGCAAGAGCGCTGGTCGGTGCCCTCCCATCCTCACCTTCCAGGGAGGAAGCAGTGGTTTATACCAGCCTGAAACTGGTACACCTTGTTTAACGGTTGCCCTTGAGGATGCTGGAGATGTGGCCCCAACTCCATGGATGCTTAAGCACATAAAACACCCAGAAAAGAAGACTAGTCTTGTTTCTAGATCTTCAACTCTTCTTCTGCAGGTGCTTCCTACATCCCCTCTCAAGTTTCCATTCTCCTTTTACTCTCTTATTGATTAAAAAAACTAAACCAAACAAAAAAACCAAACACTCCTTTGATCATGAAACCTTGCCTGGTGCCAGAGCAACTGGGAAGGGTGTCACTGGTGATGTGGTGTTGGAGCGGGCGGCAGCAGCAGCAAGATGCTCCCCCCCAGATGAGCTTCTCTACCGCAAAATACCCTCCAAAACACGTCCCCTCCGTGCTGGCTCCAGCCCCGCTGCCGGCGAGGGTCCGGGAGGGGAGAGGGGCGATTGTCAAGGTGGCTTTGATGAGGATATGACCCATCTCCAAGGATGAGTGAAATGGCTGTTGGGAGGTGAAAGCTGGCTGGGCAGGAGCAAGCACGGGAAAGCCAGGCAGGCTGGCAGAAGATAAGGAAATCACCTGTGTGCTGATAACTGATGTGATAAAATTCTGTGCATTAGCTGGAGCCGGTCAGCCTTCCTGATAAAATGCAAATCCTGGTCAAGCTGATGAGTTGTGTTTGGTATCTGGCAGACCAGCAGCCCCAGCGCAAAGGAAGGTCACCGGGTGGCTCTGAGTCTCGGGTGGAGAATAGGAGCTGCTTCTTCATGGCAGTGAATATCATCTGATCAAAAGTGGGTGTCTCCACCACCTAGACTCCTTTCTCTCAGGGGGAAGAGAGAAGCACTTCTGGACATGGGGGGTTTTTTTCAGCCTAAGTAAAGATCCAGAACCAGCCAGAAGACACACAGCCCCGAAGTGCTGTTTCTGTCCGTGAGCTGTGAAATGCCATGTCACGGGGGTACCATAGTGTCTAAAAGACTCCCTAGATTCAAGGCAGCCTGGGTAAGTGTGTGGAGTCCAGCACCCTTTACCGAACACATGGGACCCTTCTGGCTTGGCAAATGATTTGACCTGGAAACAGAGGGAGGCTGGAAGACTTTCAGGAAGAAATATTGCGCATGCTTGCCCTGTCCTTTCTCGTGCATCTGGATAGGGTCGTGGTGGAGGAATGCAGGACTAGACACAGCTTTGTTCTGAAGCCTTTGAAAGAATGAAAGGATTGTTTTCCAGCTGATGCTCTGAATAGAAAACATCCCGTGGCAGCTCAAAATCACGTACATCAACTGAAACACGAGAGCTGGGCAACTTCTAGCTGATATTCGTTTCCTTGCTTCACATTGCAGTGAATCCTTGCATGATTGAATTCATCGAGTGTAAACCTGAAACCAGTGCCTGGTGGCCACTGTAGATACAGAGGAGACTGTGATAGTGTGGCAAGCGGAGCAACAGCCTCCTTGGCTGCCTTTCTCCAGCAGGAAGCTTCAGCAAAAGGTTCAGAATCAAATTTAGACCTTTTCAGAGCCTGCCAATTTCCAAAAGCTTTGTGTGAAGCAACAGGGAGGACCGTTAGAAATTGCACATATAAATAAATTTGCCTTAAAAATATCACCCTTAGGTGATCTGTCAGTTCTGGGGTGGGGTGATGGCAAACGCCTGTAAAGCTTTTAACCCTCGTAGTAGCTCTGCTAGGCTGTGATCTGGATCCCCTGCTGGTTAGTCCTCAGAGGTTTTATGCAATATAGGTCTTCAGGAGTTTATATAAAAGAAAGCATGTATATTTGGGAATTCAGTGGGAATTGTGCTGTCTTCAGACCCGGAGGAGTCCAAAATTGAGATCCATGAAAAAAACCTGAACTTCTGAGTTCCTGAAAAGTCTGGGTAAGTGACAATTCCCAGGTTCCGCCCTGCAGCGAAAAGGGGTAGCACAGCAGCGGGGTGGGTGCGACGGGCTGGCTGCCGGCACCCTACAGCGGCGCTGCGTGTGGAAAGGAAGCTCTAGAGATGTTTCTGTGGTGGCCACAGTCCAAATCCCCTACGTTTAAAACAAGACATTTCCACAAACACAGGGAACGCTGTGCTTGGGACGGCGAACACGGAGAGGAGGAACCTCTCAGTGCTCCAGGCGCGTTCAGCAGAAACAGGGCTGCGAAGCCCAAGAGCTCAGCCCTGGCGCAGTGAAGCCAAGGCCTTGTGGTGGGGTCCTATCTGGTGCAGAAGGATTTCCCCACAGAGCATTGAGCCCTCAGGACCTGGGGGCCCAGGCCTGGGTGCCCCATCTCCCCTGAGACCCTTCCTCAGCACGGCTCAGGCCCCGGGATAGGCACGTTGGGGGATTTGGACCTACCGATCCCCCCGAAGGGCAGCGAGGTCAACATCACGTGCATCAGGGTGTCGTTGCCGCAGAAGCCACCGCTGCTTGTCCGCTCCAGGACCTGGTTAACCACCTGGGAGGGAAGCAGAGAAGGTGGGCATGGGTCTTGCACCCTGTTCCCGCACCTCCAGCTGCAATCCTTCCCCCACAACCAGGGCTGTCTGCTCTAAAGAAAATTTTTGGAGCGTGGACACGGCTGAATACACCTGCCAAGGAGCTTGGGGCAAGCGGAGGCTGGCGTCGCACAGCCGGCACGCTATACCTTGTCATCGGAGGAGAAGGCGTACACAACCAGCGGCCGCTCGCGGCTATTGATAAAGTCAATGGCTTCGTCCACGTTGGCCACAATGACAATGGGCAAGATGGGGCCAAAGATCTCCTCCTGCATGATGGGATCAGAGGGCTGCAAGTCCACCAGCACCGTGGGAGCTGCAGAGAAAGAAGCCCGAAGGCATCAGCCATGCACAGAGTTTGGAGATGACACCTTGGTCCTCTCCCCAAGACCCATCGCTCCTCTAAGACAGGGTGCCTCGCCAAGCTCCCCGATTCCTGTGCAAACCTTCCCTAAATATCACTTCTATCTAGAACCTCCCCTCCAGCTGGGGCACCCTCTCCAAAATCCAAGTCCACTCCATGCAAGGATGAAGATTTACGTGAAATTCAAGCCCTCACCGATGTAGCGTGCCTCTGCGTCCGTCTCTCCTCCGATGGCCACGCGCCCGCTGCGCAGCAGCGCCTGCACCCGCTGGAAGTGCCTGTCCCCCACAATGCGGGCAAAGTCAGGGGACTCCTGAGGGTTGGGGCCAAAAAACTCAGTGATGGTCTTACGCAGAGCAGGCAGGAGCTTCTCCTGCATCTCTGCGCTGCACAGCACGTAGTCGGGTGCCACACAGGTCTGCCCCGCGTTGAAGAAGCGGCCCCAGGCCACCCGCCGGGCCACGTTCTGCACATCGCAGGTGTCGGACACGTAGCAGGGGTTCTTGCCCCCCAGCTCCAGCGTCACGGGTGTCAGGTGCTTGGCAGCAGCTGCCATTACGATCCTCCCCACGGAGGGGCTGCCTGTGGGCAAGGAAGAGATGCATTACAGTGAGGATCCCACAGTGCTACAGCCCAGCCCATGGCTGTAGCCTCATGAGAAGCCAGGGCCAATGAAGACATGTCAAGTCCCACTCCCGAGCCCTCCTCTCCAGCACCCTCTGCAGCTCAACCATGGCATCCCCCAGCTCAGCCATTACAAAACCCAGTTATGGCTATTAGATTCTCAGACATGTTGGTGGCAGATCCTCCACCAGATCCCCAACACAAGCCCTGCCTTCTCAGAGGGCAGGGCAGGGGCCTCGTGCTTGCAGGCAGGCTGCCCACCGCCTCGCGCTGACGGGCAGGGAAAGCCACGGCGGGGTGTCCAGAGGGAGCCCCTCTTCCTCGTCGCACAAAGACCCGGCAGGGCCCTGTTCCGCCCCGCAGGACGTACCGGTGTAGAAGATGTAGTCGAACTTGTTCTCCAGCAGCCTGGTGGTCTCCTGCACGCCGGCGGTCACCACGGCAAAGCAGTCCTGCAACGTAAGAGGAAGGGTCCACCTCTGCCACCATCTGCCCAGGCCACCCTCTCCCCGTCCCCGCCAGCAGCATCCCAGGCTGCTGGGCATGTGGACATGAGCTGAGTGTGGAGGAAGGAGGTATGGCAGCACCCGAAACCAGGGGTGGGGTGGTGCTGGTGTGTGCCAGGCAGGCACAACACTGGGAGGGCACGGCTCGGTGTGTGCAGGGGGTGGCAACACCCCAGCTGCAAGACCAGGACAGGGAGAGCTTCTTACCTTGTCCAGGTAGTTGGGCAGCACTTCAGCCACGAGTCTCTCGGTGTTTGTGGTTTTCTCCGAGGGTTTGGTGACGACACAGTTACCTGTGGGGAGATAAGCAAGACGTCAGAGCAGCGACATGGTGACAGCCAGCCCTCCTGGCACCCCAGCCTGGGGACGAGGTGCCCTCGCTGCTGCCCGGCACTGCCTGGATCCTCCGGGCCAGGGGACAGCCCAGCCTCACCGGCAGCGATGGCCCCGATGAGGGGCACCAGGATGAGGTGGATGGGGTAGTTCCAGGGCGCGATGATGAGCACCACCCCGTACGGGTCCTTGCGGATGAAGGCCGAGTCCAGCCGGGTCACCTGCAGGACACACACCATGTCAGGAGTGCTTCGTTGCACGACCCTCTCCACGCCCACATCCCACCCGTCCCTACCCGGCACGTGGGTCCTTCCCACCATCCTCTCCCTCATCCTTCCCCTTACCAGATTCCTGTCCACCTGCTCGTCCTTCATCCACTGGGACAGGTTGTTCAGCGTCTCATGGAGCTCGTTCTTGCAGAGGAGGATCTCGGAGAATTCGGCTTCAAACTGCGGCTGGGGACACAGAGCACCCGACGTGTCAGCTGTGCGTGTGCTGCGGCGCAGCGGCAGCTCGCATCCCTGCTGCCGTGGGTCAGCCCCGGGCGGCAGCTAGACACCCCGCGGCCCCTCGCGCGCTCCCCCCCACCTCTGTGGGACGGGGGAGAGAGTCGGAAGAGCAAAAGCAAAAGGAAAAAAACTTGTGGGTTGAGATAAGAACAGTGTAATAGTTGGAATAAAATAATAATGATAATAATATTGATTATGATAATAGTAACAATAATGATAATATAATAAAAAAGAAAAGGGAAAAAACAGAAACACGAACGATACAGCCGCTCACCGCCTGACCGACGCTGCCCATCCCCGAGCGCGATGGCTGCCTCCCTCCCCCAGCCAGCCCCTCCCAGGTAACACACTGGGTGTAACATCACATGATATGGAATATCCCTTTGGCCAGTTTGGATCCGCTCTCTCGGCCGTGCCCCTTCCCCTCCCGGCTGCTTGTGCCCCCGGCAGAGCCTGGGGAGCTGGAAAAGTCCTTGACTAGTACGAGCACTGCCCAGCAACAGCCAAAACATCGGGGTGTTATCGGCGTTGTTTTCATACTAAGCCCAAAGCACAGCGCTGCGCCAGCTGCAGGGAAGAGCATTAACTCCATCCCAGCTCACACCATGACCCCTACCCTCCGTATTCTTTCACCCAGGATCTGGGGACCCAAGCCCTGCACGTCTTGTGGCGGATGCGCGCTTTGCCGACCCCCGCCAAGCTGCACAGCCCGCCACGGGGACGGGGTGAGCCCCACCACGCCTGCGCCGTTAAGGTTTGGGGAGCTCCAAAACCCCGTTGCGATATCAGCGGGTTGGTCCTGTTGGCAGGAACCTGCCTGCGGCCGGGCCTTCCCTGCTGGGAGCTCAGCTGAGGTTCCCAAAAATGAAGTATCTGGGGAGGAGAGGGGTCTGTGAAGGCAGCGGTGGTGTTCTGGGGGAAGAAAGGGCTGATGTGGCTATTCGGGCCTGTTTGGCCGGGAGACGAGAGCTTCCTGAGTCACAACCCCTTTTTCTATCACATTTTCACACCGGCACAAATGAAATGAGTGAGTTGACAGGCTCCAGCAGGATGGGCTACTGTTTCAGGACCTGCCAGAGGGTAACTGAGGTAAGAGGCTGCAGGGATTTAGCCCAATAAATAAAAGCTCAGAAGAGATCTGGGTGCAAACCCCACCACCACCCCGCTACACCTGGCTTTGACTTTCCCACCGTGGACGTGTCACCGGCGTGAAAATAGCTCTGGTGCTGAGTCTGGCCCCGCCAGCAGCTCCTCACCTTCCATCGATGGGCGACCCCTCAATGTTTGGCCTACAGTTGGGTTTCTTCTCACCCAGGAGGACGGTGGAACGTGAGGTGGGGGGGACTGGGGGGGGACGTGGCAGGTTCAAAGGATAAAACCAGCCAGTTCTGGGGGATATCCTCCACCTGGGTGTCAAGATTTGGGATGAAATGTAGGAGAAAAGGGAATATCCAGATTTTGGAGCCTGTTTGTGCAGTTTTTTGGCAGAGTGAGATGAGAAAGAAGGGAGGAGATCCACCACTGAGCCTAGGAAGGAGGGAGAGGGGGCAGCAAAGGCTTCCAGAGGTTGTCCTCAGCAGGGCGGGAGGAGGGACGGCCATGCGGAGGGGGACCCCGCAGGGCGGAGGGGTTTGGGAGCAGTGCAGGCGTGTGGCTCCGCTCGACATCGGGAGGAGAAGCAAGGTCAAGGCAGAAGCTGGGCTGCCCCTCCAGGGCAAAGGCAAGCAGATAGCAGGAGCAGACCAAGCCGTTGCATGTCTCTTCCGAAGAAAACGGAACCTCAGGGAAATGAGGAAGCACGACTACACGAACAGCCATCGGCCCGCTGCGGTGGGCTTTTGGGCGAGCAGGGTGTCTTGGGTGGGCTGGAGCGGCTGGGCTTGTGCCAGGGGACGCAGCCCAGGCAGGAGCAGAGCCCCCCACGGGGCTTTCCGAGGTGAGGCCAGGAAAGACCGAGCCTGGTCCCTCACTTTAGGGTAGAAGAAAGAAGAAGCAGAGACCCAGCGACCAGGGAGGGTATTGCAGGAGGTGTCCACGTCCCTGAGAAGAGGCTGGAGGAGCCGCAAGCGGCCCTGACAGCACAAATCGCTCTCTTGGTAGGGGAGCAGCAGATGTTTGGGTCTCTCACAGCTCACGGGAGTTGTGGCCCCGGGGGTATCTCACATCGCCGGGTGGCCGGCGCTGCCCGCAGTGTCGTGGCAGCAAGCGTGGAGCGCACACACGGCTCTCGCTCTGGACGGGAGGCAGCACCGCCGGCTTCCAAAAATATTTGGAAGTATCATGTGTATTTGCCCTGTTTCTGAGCATCCTTCAGCGAGCCTGGGCTGGACAGACCTTTGGTCTCCTGCAATTCACCATCCTTGTGTCCATGTATAAGCTGTGGATGTTTACTAAGCCGTAGCTGTCGCCGGTGGCTTGGGGACAACCTGCAGCAAGGTGCTGCTCACTTGGGCTTGGGGTGGGCAGATGCAGAGAAAACCATGTGATTAAAAAAGAAAAATTCATGACTCGACTACTGTGAAACACCTAATAATTGGGCTAACCAAGGTGTTAAACCCTGAATTTTAACCCCCAATGGCATTGAGCTGCCTTGGGCTCATCGGTAGAGTTTTCCCGTCTCAGATTTACCCCTTGGGTGAGAGCGGTGGTTGTTCCGCCACCATTTCTCTTCGCTCACGCAGAAGGTTGAGCGGGCAAGCCCTTCCCACGAGGACCGACCGCCAGCCGCAGCCCTGGCCACCAGCTGCCGGGCACCGCGCGAGCCGCAAGCAGACCTGACCGGCGACGCTCACCACCGGGCAGGGCGGGGAAGACGGTCCCGTCTCCCTCCTCCGCCAAGGGAGCGTCTGCCCGGGACCGAGCCAGCGGCACCGCGCGTGGGCTGCGCCTCCCAAGCCCCACGTCGGAGGGTTCCTAAGGCAGGTGGGTGTCCGGCCCCTGCCCAGGGCAGGAAAGGAGAAGCACAAAGGGTGCAGAAGCAAGTGGGAAGCGGGGTGAGATGCAGCACACCTTTCCTTAACGGGATCAGGGGTTACACCGGCTCTCCTTTCAGCAGAAGAGCTGGCTGCTTAAAAATAGAAAAAAATGATGCTGATCTCATTGATCCGGACTGCGGTAAGGATGGGGAAGGTGTCCAAAGGGAAGTTGTGAACTCGGATGGAGAACAAGAGATGATGAGCCCTGCGTGGTGCGTGAGGCTCTGGCTGTGGGTGAATGAGCTGTACCAAAGGGGGAACTCTGGGGCTCGGGTGGGGCTGGAGCTTTTTCAGGACTTATGGAGACTCAGGGGATGGGTCTGCTCAGCCTCTGCCCTTGGGCACCCTGCCATGGGTGTGGGGGAGGGGGCAAAGAGGCAGGGGACGATGCAAAGGCGGGGGGGTCCGGGCTCTGAGCACTGCAGCCTGGGTGAGCACCAAGACAGGGAGGGAATAACATTTAGTGGAAAGCCTGCAGAGGGGGCGACAGGAATCGAGGGCTGGACCTGCCCAGAGAAGCAGTAAACTGAGGTTGACGGGTTTGGGAATGGCTAATTATGTCCAGACGCTCCCCACAGCCCCTCTTTTTCCACCCCAGGGTCAGGGATGAGCTCTCAGGAGATGGCTGGGACGTGCTCCAGCTCAGTCTCCCCTTCGCTGCCTCCACCCACATCCACTGGCGCCAAGCCCAGCGCATCCCAGCACGGAGTGGGAGCACCGACCAGGTGGGGAAGCTCCGCTGGGGCAGCACATCAACCCTCTGCGCGATGGCAGGGGCTGGCAGGGCCATGGGCAGCCCCTAGGCTCCCCCTGGATCCCCCAATTCCCAGTCCCCTCTCACCTTGCCCATGTCCAAGGCAGTGGCCTCCAGGATGTCCTGCTTCTTCTCGTCCAAGAAGCGTCCCAGGGCCTCCAGCTGGGCCACGCGGTACTCCATGGGCCGCGTCTTCCCCGAGAGCCAGGCTGCCCGCAGGTGGCTCACCAGCCCTGCGTAGGGGTTCCCGCTGCGGAGATGGGGATGTCAGAGGGACCCCAGCCCCGACCCAGCCCCTCACACTCCAGATGATGGGGGAGAGGAGCTCCACATCACCTCAGCATCAATGTGGGGAGAAGGCAGAGCATCCGGACACCTCCTGTCTCCTCTTTGTCCCAGCCACACGCTCTCACCTCATGGCATTGCTGTCCGCGCTCCCCTTCCCGCCACCACCATCATCCTCGGCAGCTTTCCCAGCCCCGCTGCCTGGGGGCTGCTGCCCGGGGGGCTCGAGGGGCTGCTGCATGCCGGGCTGTGGGAAGACGCTGCCGGTCTCCACGGTCACGAGGGAGTGGCGCGGGGCAGGTTTTGCCGGGGCTGCCTGCGGGCTGGGCAGGCTGCTGGCAGCCTGGCGCCGGTTGGGCTGCAAACCGCAGCTTCCCCGTCCCAGCTAACGGGGCCCTTACCCGGAGGAGGTGGCTTCAGGGAACCCAGCCAGCACCCTGGCACCTCAACTGGGACCCTGCTGAGCTCTGGGGCTGGCAGGGTGCAGGCAGGGTGCAGGCAGGCACATTGGTGTCTGCTACAGCCCACTCTCTGGAGGAAGGAGGCTGCCGGCTTCCTGCTCTGCCCCTTGGCTGCCTGCCCCACCGTGTGTCACCGCTGGCTCGGCTCCAGCCCAAACCACTTGGGATGCAAAATATGCCCCGTGTCCAGCCCAGGGCACCCCGTGGCCACCAGGCACGGGGTGATGGAGGTGGACACAACCCCAGCGGGGTGCGATGGTGTGGCTGAGGGTGTCAGTGTGATGGACGGGGATGTTGGGGGTCTGGGCACCCACCCCCCGGGAGCTCAGCGGCTGGATTCCTGCCCTGCACCCCCCAAGCCAGGTGACGGAGGCACGAAGCAAGGCCAGGCAGGAGAGCTCAATGCAAAATCTTTACTACAGGCAGGGTTACACGGAGGAAAAAGCAACAGCCGGCACTGAGAGGAAGGAGAGCGAGGTTCATCCAGAAGAAAGGTCCGTCTAACGGGAGATGGGGCTAACTGCTGCTCCTCAGCCTCACGGGGGCCGTTCCTCTGCTGGGGAGAGAAGCACGGGGCGAGAAAAAAGAACTTTCTGCCGTTTCACATGTGTCCTGGCAAACGGTCCGGAGCAGAGGCAGCTGGGGAGGAGCGAGGGTGCAGGAGATGGTCGCCTCCGCCATCCGGCAGGCAGTGGGCAAAGGACGTGGCGAGGGAACAGGGGACTGGTGCTGTGCGGGTGGAGGAGGGCGGTTCTGCTCCCCGGGGGGAGCCAGCCAGAAGTGTCCCCCCCCCTCCCAGTCCATGAGCGGTGCGGGGCAGCTCTCAGAGCAGGGTGCACATGCCCTTGCGCTTGATCTCGAAGGTGGTCGTCAACAGCCCCAGCTTCTGCTGGCTGTAGGGCGGGTAGCGCAGGGTGTTGAGGGCCTCCAGGCCCATGTTGCGATGCAGGCAGCCGCGGTGGTGGGTGAAGGTGTCAAAAGAGAACTTGCCGTGGTATTTCCCCAAGCCGCTGTTTCCTGTAACACACAGCACAGGTGCAGGCTTGCTCCGGGACTCTGCCTCTGCCCACTCCGAGCATGGTCAACACAAGGAAAACTTTACAGGCTTTTCTCATGCAAATGCTCCCGCTGCTGAGCAACGCAGTCCCGGTGGAGGAGATCTCACCCTTCCTTGCACCTTTTCCAGCTACTCAGCCCAGCAAATCCTCCTGCGGCTCCCCACTGTTTGGAGGTCCAAGTCCATCATTTTTACTGGCCTACCCTTATCTGCAGAAGCTTTGCTGCGTGTTTCAATTTCCCTCTACAACCTCTACGACGTTCTCCCACACCTACCCATGGTTAGGAGCTACCAGCGTGGCCCCTACAAAGGTCAGCTTCTCCCTGAAGCTCTTAAAAATAGAAGCCACACCTAGCAGCACCGGTTCCCCTGATTCCTGTGGCTGGTTTAAGCTTGAGGTCGCACATCGCGGTTAATAGCCCAATGACTTCACAGCCGAGCTACCGTGGAAGCTTTGGCGAATGCCATCTCACCCCGATGACTTCACCTGAGCAGGCTGCTATAAAATGGCTTCACCTGGTAATTTGAGGCAGTTTGTCTGAATCATTTCCATAAAGATAAGTTACGGTGTGGGAACCACCAAAAATTGTTCCCTGAGCCACAGTCAGCCGAGGAACTAATTATGCTTTGCTGTCACAGTGTCCCATCATGTCTGAATCAGCTGCTGGCCCCGACAGAGATGCTGAGCATGGGCAGCAGATACTTTCCCCAGAGAATATTCTGGGGAAGAGACCAGGAGATTGGGAAGGTATTCTGGGGAAACATCATCAGAGGCTTCCTGTATGCCTGTGCTCCTCCCTGGATGATGCTACAACCAGGGCCCACGGCTGAGCAGACCTCACTTTTCACCCGAGAAAACAATTGTTGTTGCCCCTGGAGAGCAGGAACTCTTCCTCTTTGCTGAGGAGGATCTCCGAGTTACCATAAGCAGGTTTCCCAGACATGTATAAGGATTTTGCTCCTGCTGTTTAGTCCTAAAAGGCAGAACGAATGTACCAGCCTGCCCCTGAGTGACGCTAAGGGCTCCTATCCCGCACCACTCTGTCCGCAGGACAATGCCTCGGATGTGCTCCCGGATGGCAGCAGCGTGACGGACAGACCAAAGGAAGCAGCACTTGAGGAGGTCCCAGGTAAGCCTGCGCAGGGAGGAACTCAACCCTGGCATAAAATCCACTCACGGTGCCCATGCTGCTCAGAAATACCAAGGGAACACCCAATTGGTACAAACTTCTCTGTTTCATATGAAATATTTCCACAAACACAGGGAACGCTGTGCTTGGGACGGCGAACACGGAGAGGAGGAACCTCTCAGTGCTCCAGGCGCGTTCAGCAGAAACAGGGCTGCGAAGCCCCAGAGCTCAGCCCTGGCGCAGTGAAGCCAAGGCCTTGTGGTGGGGCCCTATCTGGTGCAGAAGGATTTCCCCACAGAGCATTGAGCCCTCAGGCCTGGGTGCCCCATCTCCCCTGAGACCCTTCCTCAGCACGGCTCAGGCCCCGGGATAGGCACGTTGGGGGATTTGGACCTACCGATCCCCCCGAAGGGCAGCGAGGTCAACGTCACGTGCATCAGGGTGTCGTTGCCGCAGAAGCCACCGCTGCTTGTCCGCTCCAGGACCTGGTTGACCACCTGGGAGGGAAGCAGAGAAGGTGGGCGTGGGTCTTGCACCCTGGCTCCACAGGCAGAGCTTGTCAAACATCACCCAACTCATCCATCAGCCCCGTGTGCCCAGAGCAGCTAGGCTCAAAAGACTTTTCAGGGCACGTCCCGGGGCGCTGGCAAGGCACTCACCTCCCAAGGGCACTCACCTCTCTGCCCCGTTTCCCTCACCCCCCCTTTCTGGTCCGTGGACCACACGCACCTTGCTGTCACAGGAGAAGGCGTAGATGGCCAACGGTCGCGGCCGCGTGTTGATAAAGTCAATGGCTTCATCCATGTTGGCCACAACAACGATGGGCAGGATGGGCCCGAAGATCTCCTCCTGCATGGCGGGATCGGAGGGCAGCACGTCCGCCAGCACCGTGGGAGCTGCAGAGGAGGGTTACGGCAATGCATCACTCGGTGCACAGGCATGGGTGGCCCCACAAGCCCCAGGCCCCAAGCCCTCACCAATGTAACGCTCCTTCTCGTCCGTCTGTCCTCCGATGGCCACGCGCCCGCTGCACAGCAGCGCCCGGATGCGGCGGAACTGCTTGTCCCCCACAATGCGGCCAAAGTCGGGGGATTCCCTTGGGTTGGGGCCAAAAAACTCAGTGATGGCCTCACGCAGGGCGGGCATCAGCTTCTCCTGCATCTCCAAGCTGCACAGCACGTAGTCGGGCGCGATGCAGGTCTGCCCCGCATTGAAGAAGCGGCCCCAGGCCACCCGCCGGGCCACGTTCTGCACATCGCAGGTGTCGGACACGTAGCAGGGGTTCTTGCCCCCCAGCTCCAGCGTCACGGGCGTCAGGTGCTTGGCAGCAGCTGCCATTACGATCCTCCCCACGGACGGGCTGCCTGTGGGCAAGGAAGAGATGCGTCATGGCAGGAATCCCACCATGCTACAGCACAGCTCTGGGATGTGGCGCTCTGGGGAGCCAGGTCCAGGGGAAGAGCACCAAATCCCACCAGACCCTCAGATACACACATCGCAGATCCTCCACCAGATCCCCAACACAAGCCCTGCCTTCTCAGAGGGCAGGGCAGGGGCCTCGTGCTTGCAGGCAGGCTGCCCACCGCCTCGCGCTGACGGGCAGGGAAAGCCACGGCGGGGTGTCCAGAGGGAGCCCCTCTTCCTCGTCGCACAAAGACCCGGCAGGGCCCTGTTCCACCCCGCAGGACGTACCGGTGTAGAAGATGTAGTCGAACTTGTTCTCCAGCAGCCTGGTGGTCTCCTGCACGCCGGCGGTCACCACGGCAAAGCAGTCCTGCAACGTAAGAGGAAGGGTCCACCTCTGCCACCATCTGCCCAGGCCACCCTCTCCCCGTCCCCGCCAGCAGCATCCCAGGCTGCTGGGCATGTGGACATGAGCTGAGTGTGGAGGAAGGAGGTATGGCAGCACCCGAAACCAGGGGTGGGGTGGTGCTGGTGTGTGCAAGGCAGGGTCGGGAATACCAAGGCTCTGGGGCAGGGACAAGGACAGGGAGAGCTTCTTACATTGTCCAGGTAGCAGCTCAGCATTTCAGCGACAAGCCTCTCGGTGTTCTTGGCTGTCTCCGAGGGTTTGATGACAACACAGTTACCTGTGGGGGGATCGACAGGACATCAGAGCGGTGACACAGTGACAGGCAGGGGACGAGTCCACCAGACAGGCCCCCTCACCAGTGCCCGGCACTGCCTGGATCCTCCGGGCCAGGGGACAGGCTTGGCTCACCGGCAGCGATGGCCCCGATGAGGGGCACCAGGAAGAGGTGGATGGGGTAGTTCCAGGGCGCGATGATGAGCACCACCCCGTACGGGTCCTTGCGGATGAAGGCCGAGTCCAGCTGTGTCACCTGTGGGAAAGGCCACGATCTCAGCACCGTTCCCACCGCCCCCTACCCTCCCTCAGCCCAGCACGCTGCGCTCCCCTCCCCATCCCACTCTGCCCCTGGCCACCCGCAATTCATCTCCCCCTCCTCCCTTCCTAGGTCAGCCCAAAGCTTCTGCCTTACCAGATTCTTGTCCACGTACTCATCCTTCATCCAGTGGCACAGGTTGTTCAGGGTATTGTTGAGCTCATTCTTGCAGAGGAGGATCTCAGTGAAGTAAGCCTCGAAGGACGGCTGGTGACAGACATCACATACGCATCACCCAACACTGACCCCATCTCCTCCCCACCTGTAGGAGACATCTCCCCACTCTCCTGCCCATGAAGAGCAGAAGGTACTAAGCAGAAGGTATTAAAAAGGAGGTATTAAGCAGAAGGTGTTATCACCTCCCACAACCTCCAGGGAATATCACAATCCCTCCAATTTTCTTAAAATTGGCCAGAGGAAAAATCCAATATTTAACATCTTCACAATATTTAACAGCCTCGTGAGCTCAGCACCTGTTGCTCTCCTGGCAACAGAGTCCTAAACCAAGGGGTGACCAAGGAATGTCACCAGAGCTCCAGGAGCTACAGAAAAGCTGGTACCGGTGTCAGAGGCAGCTCCGTGCCGCTGACCTGGAATGGGACAGTGCTTTTGCGCTGACGCATTTGTGTCCCGACCACTGGGGCAGATGAGCTGGAAGCAAAGCCCCAGGCTCCCTCCCACAGCCCGTGCGCAAAAGCTGAACTTAAAACCTTGCTTTGTTCAAAAAGAAATAATAAGAACAGCAACTGCTTAATTAAACGCCTCATGATGGAGCTCGGCTGGACGCCACCAGACTCCCGTCCTGCAGAAACCCCCTGTAGCTCCTGGGGCTCCTGCACTGAGCTGGCATGCAGCTGGGAACGGCAGGTCAGGTGAGATGTCCCAGTCAGGGAATTAAACAGACCCAGCAGGTTTCTCCAAGATAGACCATCTCAACAGGCAATGACTAAATGGACAGTGACTCGGGAGCGGTGGTGGGACGTCAGAGCTGGGATCGCAGGGGCTGATGAGGTGTTTCCTGCACATGGTGGGTCCTCTCCGCTGCTGTAACCACAGCCGTGAGGCACAGCTCAGGACCACGCTTGTAGGAGATGTGTGAAGGCACGAGAAGGTAACTCAGCAGGCTCAGTAAAGCCCCTCCGTCACTCTGGAGAGCAGGAGGAGCCAAGCTCCTGCGCTGTGAAGCCATGTTTGCAAAGCGCGGTGGGCAGAGCTGCCTGACACCCTCCACCACATGTCCTTTGGACTCTTCCAACTCAAAAGCATCCCTGGGTGGGAGCCTTCTTCCATAGCTGCGGCAAAACATCACTGGGGTTGGAAAGTTTGGTTGCTGACTCCCACGGAGCAGCCTCTCATGCTCCACCGCCAAGACCCACTCAAGAAACCTTCAGGTCCTCAAAGACGGTCAAGCGCCTGCACACGTGCTGCTGCCAGGAGGCCGAGCTGCTCCGAGACGTGAGGGCTCAGCAGGCACATCAGGTGTCCAGTGAAGCAATGGGGCCACTCTCGGCCCGCGCTCACAGTTGCCTCACTAGGAGGATGAGGAAATTGCTGGTGAAGATAGGCCATTGAGGGTTTCGATGGAACATGGAGGTCGTAAGATGGGACATTAAGGCTGAGGTCATCCAAGTTCCTTCAATCATCAGTGGAGAGAAACCGGCATCCCTGGAGGCCAGGTACCCACCTCAGATACGTAAGACCAGATGAATTGTCCATCTAACTATGAAGGCCCGACTGCATAACAAGCATATTACTAGACAACCGGCTCTAATTACATACAATTAGGAGACATGAAGGACGCACTTCTAGCACTGATGCCTATCAACCCCTGGCTGAAGGAGAGGGCCCTCACCTCAAACAAACAAGGTAATTACAAGCCCGTTGATGTTGAAACCCTTGTCTGAGGGCACGGCCACCGCGCTGAAATGCCCACAGACACAAGTCCTTTGGGTCCGAGCGCTACCACTACCAGATAAGACCAGTTATGCTGCGCCAGGGCAAGCCATCCCTCCGAAAACGTTTCCTAATGCCACACGACTACAGCGTGAGGTGCTCTGCTGGGCTGCAGCACACGTCAGGAAGGGAAAAAGGGGGAGAATAGGGTCCTGAAGGAACCAACACAGAAGAGATGAGCTGAGACTGCTAGACACAGCCACAGCAGGGATGGTCCTGCTTCCTTGACAGACTGTCCGGGAGCTCCCAGCGTGCCGCAATACCCAGAGCCACATCCACGTCCCCACCTTGGCCACCACATGGCTCAGCGCTGTGCCAGCAAAACCAGTCACTGCGAGGCCAGCGAGCTGCCCCGGCCCTGAGCAGCCCTAGGAGGAATGTGCAAGGCCAGCGTGTTGCATAACGCCGGTAATCCTGGGTGCGACCAGGCTGGCGAGGAGCACCACAGGACATCATCCTCTGTGGAGGGCGCATGAAGCCACCAGGGACTCGATGAGTGGGGCAGATGCGGTAGGTGAAGCTCGGTAACGCAGAGGTTCTCACCTTGCATCGGCCAACAGGGGTTTTGCCTGGTTTAGGTGCACTGGGGACGGGGTCAGCAGCATTGAGCCTGCCCGGTGGCGTAGTCCCTATGTGTGCTGTGGCTAACCCCGGCCATGGAGAGCTCTGCAGGGACCCAGCAACTACGGGTGTGCCACACCAACCCTGGAGCACACCAGGTTGGGTGCAGGACCCTGATGAGAGGACCGCCATGCCCAGAGCCCCACACCTGCACCCAGGAGGATGCACGACCCAAAGGGGCATGCAGAGACCCTGAAACGTGACTCTGGTGGCCAGCACCCATCATCCTCTCACCTTGCCCATGTCCAAGGCAGTGGCCTCCAGGATGTCCTGCTTCTTCTCATCCAAGAAGCGTCCCAGGGCCTCCAGCTGGGCCACGCGGTACTCCATGGGCCGCGTCTTCCCCGAGAGCCAGGCTGCCCGCAGGTGGCTCACCAGCCCTGCGTAGGGGTTCCCGCTGCGGAGATGGGGATGTCAGAGGGACCCCAGCCCTGTCCCAGTCCCTCACACTCCGGGTGATGGGGGAGAGGAGCTCCACGTCACCCCAACTCTGCTTCACCCCAACCCAGCATCAAACTGGAGCCCCAGAGTCCCCAGGGAGAGCTCAGGGAGCCTGGACACCTGGATCTTCACCTTGCTGCTGGGAGCAAGGGCTTCTTGTGCCCCCTACACAGCACCGTTCCCAGCACTCCCTTGTCCCCTCCCTTGGGCCACACTGGTGTATGGTAGCCTGTGGACCCCCAAACTTGTCCCCCAGCATCCTTCATCAGCACTAGCCCGGGGACCCCAGCACTGCCACAGCACCCTCTGCCCACTTCACCCAACCATCCCCTCTCCCCTCTGCCCCCAGCCACATGCCCCCAGCCCCTTGCTCTTACCATACGGTGCTGCAGATCACTGGCCCCTTCCCAATGCCTCCGCTGCACCCACTGCCTGCGCTGCACCCAGCGGCTTTCCCGGCATCGCTGCCCACAGGGCCACATGTGCTGTGGCCCGGGAGCTGCTGCCCAGGGGGCTCGAGGGGCTGGTGCATGCCGAGCTGTTGGACAGAGCTGCCGGTCTCCACGGAGAGCGTGGTGGCCCTGGAGAGAGCACAGGATGGGTTATGTCAGAGCTGGAATTGCCAGAGATGCCGGCTCAGTCCCAAGAGGAGTCACCCCGCAGCAAGACACCCGTGCCCAAGCTCGAGGCTCTCCCGGCTGCGGGGTGACTCAGCCCGGCGCGGCTGCCAGAGGCCCTGGTGCGCCTGGCGGGGGATGCCTGGGATTCCCAGGCCCTCCCCGTGCTCCGGGACAGACAGCCGCCAGCCTCTGGCAACGGACCTGTCTGGGCTGCCCTGCTGATGTGGGGTCCTCAGGGACCCCAGTGTGGATCCCCAGAGGCCCCAGTGCAGGGCAGCTTCACAGGCTGCCCCACTGAGATCCCTGAGGACCCCAGTGTGGGGCAGCATCCCAGGCTGACCCCTGGGGATCCCCAAGAACCCTGGTGTGGGGCCACAGCGCAGCCCACCTTTGGGCACAACGTCACTCCACCAGCACCCAAAGACACGCCCACAGCTGCGGGGCAGAGCCGCAGCCCCACATCTGCCCCTCCTGCCTCTCTCCATGCCCAATGCACCCACCCTCGAAGTAACCCACCCAGCGGGGTGCCCAGCACCCCACAGCCTCCACCAGCGTGGGGCTGGAGAAGCCCAGCCGTGGGGCCAATCGAGTGCCACGCAGTGGGGTCCAGGCCCTGAGGTACCTACCTGAGGGGCTGAGTGGTGATGAGAAGAGCGCGAAGCCGGACTGACAGTGCCAAGGGTCAGGGTGCCCCTCCTAAATGCTGTGGGGCTGGTGGCTGGGCCCCATGGCCAGGGGCGGGCAGGATTGTGCCCCGCCTCCATGGGGCTGGCAATGGAGACAAGGAATGGGATGGGATGGGATGGGATGGGATGGGATGGGATGGGATGGGATGGGATGGGGTGGGACCTTCCCCATGGGGCGGGGGCACTGGGGAACTCCCATGGCCACCAAACCACCACCATGAACCTTGACCCATTAGGATCCCACAGATACTCCTCACGCTGCTCCCCAGGACCACCCTGACCCACAGGGACCCCATAGACACCCATCACCCTGCTCCCTGGGACCACCCTGACCCATGGGGACCACACAGACACCCCTGATGGACCCCAAGGGTCCCTTGTCTATCCACAGGGCTGCTCACTCCCACTCCAGTGCCTGCTGGCTGAGCCCTCAGCTTACCCTGCGCCCGGTCCTGCCTGCCAGCACCGGTTCTTCCCACCCAGCACCGCAGCCCTCACCTCCCCTCCACCGCACGCCCGCTCCCCTGCCCGGCCCTAATTACCCCCCACTTCGTAAACAGGAAGGGCAGCAGCCCTGCCCCATGAGCCCCGCCACCAGCTCCTGCGGCCACACTCCCCCGGGGACCTGCAGCAGCCCCCCAGTGAAGGGGGAATGGTCTCCCCCCACAGCAGCACCCCAAATAGGCACCGTGAGCTTAGCTATGATGCCTGGGGCAAGCCCAGGAGTCAGCCCTAGCTTCGAGGAGAGCACAACCATCCCCGAGCAGCCCCTGCCTCCATGGAGGATGCTACATGTCCGCTAGGGAGACCCCCAAGGGACAGCAGTGGATCAGTACCCAGGACGGGCTGGTGGGGAGTACCAGGGTCCCCCATCCCAATCTGGGATGTGTCCGGGGAGCAGATGCTCTGCACAGTCCCCAGGGACGGGGAAATCCAGGGGACTGGCTCTCTGTCGGAACCACTAGAGCCCAAGTGGAGGTGGCTGCAGACCTGGGGGGGTTGCACCTACATCCTTCCTCTCTGCTCACCATCACTCAGGTTCGGGACCACCGATCCACACCCCTGGGAAAGGCCCTTTCCCCCTGGCACTCCAGGGTGGCTCCTCTTGCCTGTATGTGGGGTGAAGGGGGCCTTAGGGTGGATGTTGCTCCCTTGCAGCCCCCCAGGGCCACATCCTGCACCACCTTCCCAGGGCTGGCCCTCGCCATGTCCGTCCCCCTCCCAATCCCATCCCGCAGAAGCCACAGCCTCAGCACCCTCCCCACATGGCGCTGGCTGCTCCTCCGCCGCATCTCAAGAATCCTCCGCTACCGGCTGGGCCAGGTCCTGCCCCGGCTCCCCATGACGGAGTTTTCACCCTCCCCACCTTGCCCTGAGGCACCGGCACCGCACAGCTGCGGGCACGCCGGCATCGCGGGCACCCCGGCTTCACCACACGCCTGGGTGCCCTCCTGGCCCCGGGGTTTGGGTGACGTGGGGAAAGGCGTATGCCCCCCCCAACCAGCCCCACACCCCCAAACCAAGGTGTACCCCCTACCCAGGCACCCTGCCACATCACCCGCGCCGGGAAGGGGAAGCGAGAGTGGCAGGGCCCAGGGCACGGCAGGCACCCGGCGCCACAGGCCACCCCGAGAAGGCAGCACCCACTCCAGGGCCTGGTGGGAGCCATGGGGGTGCTGGGGGGAAGACACAGGGGTGCTGGGGAGTGGGGTGCTGCGCAGGGGGAGGGATAGGGGCTGTGCGGGTTGGGGTGGGTGCTGTGCAAGGCAGGGGATGCAATGGGTGCTGTGCAAGGCAGGGGATGCAATGGGTGCTGTGCGGGGGGGTCAGGGTGCTGTACACGTTGCAGGGGATGGGTGCTGTTTGGGGTGGGTCAGGGTACTTTGCAGGCTGGGGTGTGAGGGGTGCTGTTCGGGGAGGGGTCAGGGTGCTGAGGATGGGCGCACGTGGGGGGCACAGGGGGTACAGGCTGGAGGCGGCGGCAGCGCAGGTGGGCCGGGGCCGGGGGTGTGGGACATGGGGGGTGCCGGGCCGGGGGGTGCGGGGTCCTGGGGGGGGTGTGCGGGAGCGGCCCCTTTAAAGGCCCTGTCCCGCCCGCCCCGACCAAAGGAGGAAGCAGTGCCTGCCCCGCCCCACGCGGCTTCGGCCCCCGGTACCGGTGTTGGGGGGCACTGGGCTGGGGTGCAGGGTCTGGGGGTGCTGGATGCAGGGTCTGGGGGTGCAGGGCACAAGGGTGCATGGTGTAGGGGTGCAGGACACAGGGGTGCAAAGCACATGGGTGCAGGGTCTGGGGCTGCCGGGCCCATGGTGCAGCTCTGGGGGTACAAGACACATGGTTGCAGGGTTTGGGGGTGCCAACAGGGTCCCCCCCACCCCTGACACCATCCAGGCCGCCTGACAAGAGGCAGTGATGGAGAAGGACCCCAGCTGCTATCAGGATGCGGCCAAGACAGTGGGTGACGGGCTGGACACCGAGGGGATGGAGGTGCAGGTGAGACTGGGGGGACCTGCAGAGGGCCGTCCCCACAGTGGCCGTCCCCAGGGCTGACAGCCAGGTTCACCCGCAGCTGGACGATTTTGTGGGTGCTCACCCCGACTACAATGAGGAGGAGGAGGAGCAGAAGTATTTCCGCCGCAAACGCCTCGGTGTGGTCAAGAATGTGCTGGCCGCCAGCCTGGCTGGCATGCTCACCTACGGCGTCTACCTGGGTACGGCCCTGCCCCTCCTCAGAGACCCCCTGCCGCCATGTGGGGGACACAGGGCGGGAGGTGACAGCCACTGGACACCCCCCCAGGCCTCCTGCAGATGCAGCTGATCCTGCACTACGACGAGACCTACCGGGAGGTGAAGTACAGCAACATACAGCTGGAGGACATCGACCGCAAGGTGCTGATGGGCATCAACATCACCCCCGTCGCGGCGCTGCTCTACACGCCCGTCCTCATCAGGTACGGCATCGCCCGCGCTCCCCGCTGGCACGCCGGCACGGGCACCCACACTTCCCCCTCCTTGCCCCTGGCAGGTTTTTCGGCACCAAGTGGGCCATGTTCCTGGCAGTGGGGATCTACGCCCTCTTCGTCTCCAGCAACTACTGGGAGCGCTACTACACACTGGTACCCTCTGCCGTGGCCATCGGGGTGGCCATCGTGCCCCTCTGGGCCTCCATGGGCAACTACATCACGCGGTAGGCTGCAGGGGACACGGGACGGGACACAGGGGGGTCCGAGGGGCACCAGCTGACCCGCTGTGCCATGCAGGATGGCCCAGAAGTACTACGAGTATGTCAACTACAAGGAGGAACACGTGCAGGAGCAGCAGCGGGTGCCGCGGGGCGCCTGCAACGCCTACATCGTTGTCTTCCAGACCATCTTCTACGTCTGTTTCCACGTGAGAGCTCGCGGGGAGTGCGGCACGGGCAGGGGGTCACACCAGGCAGCCCAGCGCTGAGCTCCCCTTGCTCTACGTCTTGTAGCTGAGCTTCGTCTGCGCTCAGATGCCCATGCTCTTCTTCCTCAACAACTACCTCTACCAGCTCAACCACACGCTCTTCGGGGTCAAGCACTGCGGTGAGCACGCGGGCGTGGGACAGCACAGGGGTGTGGGATGGTGTGGCAGCACAGGGACCTCCCCAGCTGGGGCTGAGCTGTGGTGTGTGCCCCTCCCGGCAGGGACCCTGAGCCACGGCATGCTGCCCGGTTTCAACAAGACAGTGCTGCAGAGCCTGCCCCGCAGCATCAACCTCATCGTTGTGGAGAGCGCCCTGATGGCAGCCGCCTTCCTCGCCATGCTGGTGGTGAGTGCCGAGGCGGGCAGGGGACAGGATAGCATGGGCACGGCGGCAGTGCCTCACCCACGGCTGCGTGGCAGGTCCTGGTGCTCTGTGGCTCGGCGTATCGGCCCACGGAGGAGATCGACCTGCGCAGCATTGGCTGGGGGAACATATTCCAGCTGCCCTTCAAGCACATGCGGGACTACCGCTTGCGCCACCTCTTCCCCTCGTTCATCTACAGTGGCTTCGAGGTGCTCTTCGTCTGCACTGGTTTCTCCCTGGTAGGGCTTGGGGACAGGGCAGGGATTGACAGAGCGGGCACAGCTCTGGCTGGGTGACACTGAGCCTGTCCTTGCTGCAGAACTACGGCGTGTGTGCCCTGGGGCTGGAGAAGCTGGCATATCTCCTCATGGCCTACGGCTTCTCCGCCTCGGCCTGCTCCAGCCTGGCCCTCTGCATGCTGCGCCTGCAGCGGCAGATCCCGCTGCTGGCCGGAGCCCTCATCCATGCTGCCCTCCTGGTGACTCTTTTCTGCTGGGCACCCGAGCCCCGGCACCTGGTCCAGGCACCTCTGCTCTACACCATAGCCGTGCTCTGGGGCACAGGGAGCGCCCTCAACAAGACCAGCATTAGCAGTGAGTACCGGAAAGGTCCCCAACGCAGCCTCTTGTGCGCTGGCACGGCCACGTTCTTCTCAGCTCCCCAGCGCCTCCTCTCCTTGTGTCCCCTTGCACCATAACCTGGTGGTCCCCAACTCCTTAGGCCCACAGACAAGGAGCAGGACCGACCCATTGCAGCTGGGTCCTGCTAACAGTGTCCCAAGAGGGGACACCAGCAGGGGATGGGGGTGCTGACAGCCGGTCTCCCCTGGCGCAGTCCTCCTGGGCATGATGTACGAGGACAAGGAACGCCAAGACTTCATCTTCACCATCTACCACTGGTGGCAGGCCCTGGCGATCTTCACCGTCTACCTGTGGTCGGGGCTGCCCATGAAGGTGAGCGTGGCTGGGTGTGTAGCCATCCCTGTGGTGCTCCCCAGCTGGCTTCATCACCTCCAGGGCTCGCTGGGCTCAGGGGGAGCGCAGTCCACACTGACCCCCTGCTTTCCCCTCCTGCAGGCTAAGCTCTCCATCATGCTGCTGACGCTGGCGGTGGCAGTGGGGTCTTACCTCTGGATGGAGCACAAGCTAGCACAGCACATGGCATACCGCCTGCCCCGCATCCCCCGCCCGCGCCACAAGATGCGTGGTTACCGCTACTTGGAGGAGGACAACTCTGATGAGACTGGCTCAGAGGGCGAAGGCAGCAAGGAAAACGATGACGAGCACCCAGCGGAGGCCACCAGCGGGGACGAGCTGCCAAAAGATGATGGGGAACAGCTGGGTTAGAGACCCCAACCATGTTGCCCCCCCCCCCCCCCCCACGGCTCTCTCAACCTGAGCGGAGGTCCACAGCCCTCCTTGGAGCTGTCCTCACCCCTTCAAGTGGGCCTAAATCTTCACAGGACACCCTCAGGCCAGGCCTACAGCCCCCACCCAAGCCCACAGCCCCTCAGGCCGGGCCTAGCAACCCCCTGAGGTACAGGCCCAGCCCCCCTTTGCTCCTCTATAGCTCAATAAAAGCTCTCCCACCTACCATCTCCGCGCCCGATGCTGCCGTCCTCCGCCTTCGCGTCGTGGCGGCCCCGCCGCCCTCCATGAGGGGAAGGAGGTGCCGGCACCGCCTCAGCGGCGGGGACTACAGCCCCCAGTGTGCACCACGCGGGGCGCAGTGCACGCCGGGAGTTGTAGTCCCCGCCCAAGGAAATGGCGGTCGCGCCTCCCCCTCGCGGACTCGCTCACCCACAATCCCCCGCGCCGAAGAGGGTTAAAGGAGACGGTAGGTGAGCGGTCACGTGCGGCGCCGGCGCGGCGCATGCGCGCTGCCGGCTGTTGTTGTGGCGGCGCGGCCCGCGGCTCACCCGCCCGGTAGCGATGAGCGACAACGATGACATCGAGGTGGAGAGCGACGTGAGTCGGACCCCGCCGCCGGGACACCCCCCCCCTCGCCTCCCCCCCCGGTGCCCGCAGCGCCAGGGAAGGGGCAGCGAGGGGGTAACGTTTGGTTTCTCTCTCTCCTTCCTTCCCCCTCACGGCCCCATTTCCCGGTGCCTCCCTCTCCACCCTCCTCTCCCTCCTCCTCCCCGCCGGCCCCGTTCCCTCAGGAGGAGCAGCCGAGGTTTCAGTCCGCGGTACGTCGCTACCGTCCCCGGTACCGGGAGCACGTGGGGGCGAGAGGGGCGGTGGGGGCAGTGCGCCTGCGCGGGGGGGAGCGGGGTGACGGTGGGGAGGGGGACACCTGTGACGTGGGAGGGGGGCTGTGACGTGGTGAGGGGGACACCTGTGACGTGGGTGGGACACACCTATGACATGGGATGGGGATGGCTGTGACATGGGGGGGACACCATGTCCCCCCTACATGGTGAGGCCGTGTCTCTTGGGGGTCCTGTGACTTTAGGGTGGCCCTGTGGGGTGGAGACTTTTGGGGGAGACCCGTGTGGGGCTGGGTTTTGGGGGACACAGTGACCTGTGGGGCCATGGGTCTTGGGGGTGGTGGTGCATGTTTAGGGGGGCAGCTGTGGATCTGGGACTCTTGGGGGGGGTTGACACCTCTGGGGTTTGTGTCTTTTGGGGGGACACCTGTGGGGCTGGGGCTCTTGGGGGGAGACATGGGTTTGGGGGGGTGACATGTGGGGCTTTGGACACTTGGGGCGGTGTTGGGGAGAAACTGTGGGGTGGGGTCTTAGGGGGACACAGGGTATATCTCTGGGGCCGTGGCTTTTAAAGGGGACATGTGATGGGGGCGACCTGTGGGGCTGGGGCTCTTTAGGGGAGGTGGAGTGTTGGGGATGGGGCTTTTGGGGGGAGAATGGGGGTGTTTCTTGGGCAGGGGTCTGCATCTCATTTGGCAGGGGAGACATGGGGTTTGGTGGTTTTAGGGGCGGCCTTGTGGGCTTTTTTGGGGGCATTTGCAGACCCATCTCCCCTAGGGGGGCTGCCTCTAGGAGGGGGGATGTGTGGAGCCACATTTTAGGGGTGTATATGGTGGGGGGGGAGCCTGTGGGGTTGTGTCTCTTGACAGAGGGCAGATAGGGGGATCTGTGTCAGGTTGTTTGGGGGGGCCATGTCCCAGAGGGTGCAGGACAGAGGGCTGTGAGGTGCTCCCCTCCTTTGGCACCGTGCTGCCCCCCCGTTCCCCGGCTCTGCCCCGGCGGGGCTCGGCGCTGCCCTGGCAGCAGGAAGCTGCCCGCGGGCTCTGACGAGGCCGGGGGAAACTGAAAGCAACAGGAGCCGTCTCCTCCCCACGCCCTCGAGCTGCTGCCACAGTAGAGCGAGAGGCATCGCAGCCACCGCACCGCCCAGCCAAGGAGGGCTCGTTGCTTCAGCTGAGCTCCCACACCGCCTCCGGGCTTTGGTTAAGCTCTCGCACCGACTCCAAGCACCTCGTCCAGAGCTGCCAGCACAGGGGTTTTTGGATGAAGGTCCACAGCCTGGTTCCTCCTGCTCTGGCCTTTCCACTGGGCGAAGCGAGGCAGCTGCCAAAACACTAACGGAGCTTTTCACATTCACTTCTGGGACCCAATGGGCTATCCCGGAGCACCCATGGGAGAGGGGAGCGGGTTGTGGTTTCCCCCATGGTACCATCCCCTCAAGCTCCCCTCTCCCTTTCCTCTTAGGCCGACAAACGGGCTCATCACAACGCACTGGAGCGTAAGCGCAGGGACCACATCAAGGACAGCTTCCACAGCCTGCGGGACTCCGTCCCCTCCCTTCAAGGAGAGAAGGTGAGTTTATGGAGCGTGGTGGGAGCCGGGCCACGTGCCCACCCAGGATCGCAGCCCGTGGCACCAAGACTGGGCAGGGGTTTCCACGGCAGCGACAGGAAGCCACGTCAGTGGGGCTGAGCTGCGGTTCCTTGCCCACGGGGCCTGCCGAGTGGCATTCCCGGGGGCAGGTTTTGCACCCGGGCCCTGCCCGCTCGCTGCCAGCCCGAGCTGCCCGGCCTCCGGCACCACCTGCTTTTTTTGGGGGGAAGGTGGAAGGGTCAAATCCACTTCATGCAGCCGGATCTTCCAGGCTCGGCCACGGGGCATCTCTGCCCGCCGGGGATAGCATCGCTTTGCTTGGCGGTGGGGCTGTTGGCATCCTTGTGCGCGATGGCGGCTTCTCATTTCAGGATGCCGCTTTGGCGGATGTTTTGGCTGTGGTCAGCGCTCTCAGCCCGAGCCAAGCACCGTCAGCGGGGTCCGGAAACCACCCTTCCCAGTGCCAGCAAGGCTCTGCCCCACCACAGGGGTCCCAGTTTGACCCTCGGTGGGGACAAGAGCTGGGCTTTGGTTCACCCGGTGATATCGGCACAGCAGAGCAACAGCAAAGTCCTTTCAGCTGTGCTGCGGGCGTGATGAGGCAGATTAAACTCTCTTGGTAACCCCCGGGCTAGGTCTTTATCTTGCCTCTGTCTTTTCCCACTATTGCAACAGGCATCCCGGGCCCAAATCCTGGACAAAGCCACAGAGTACATCCAGTACATGCGCCGGAAAAACCACACGCACCAGCAGGATATCGACGACCTCAAGAGGCAGAACGCTCTCCTGGAGCAGCAAGGTGAGCCTGGGGGTCCCCACAGGAGCCAGGGCTGGGGGTGACACGTGCCAGAGGACAGGGACACAGGTGCCAGAGCCCTGGGGGTGACGCGGTGGCCCTGCCTTGCAGTGCGTGCGCTGGAGAAGGCCCGGTCGAGCGCCCAGCTGCAGGCCAACTACCCTTCGACGGACAACAGCCTCTACACCAACCCCAAGGGCAGCACCATCTCCGCCTTCGACGGTGGCTCCGACTCCAGCTCCGACTCGGAGACCGACGAGCCGCAGAGCAGGAAGAAGCTGCGCATGGAGGCCAGTTAGGCCCCCCCACAGCCCCCCGCTGTCGGCCGCCCGCCCGCCGGCTGCGTAAGGACTCTCTCCCTTCTCTCGTAGAGGCTCTCGGACTGCAGCTTCCCAGCCCTCCCCGGCCCTTTCCCCACTCTAACCGCAACGGCCCCAGGGGGAGCCGGCCAGGCAGGGCCTCGCAGCACCCGACAGACTTGGGGGGATCCGTGGGGCCGCGAGGAGATGTCCCCGTCGCCCTCCCAAAACTAGCGAGCCCCCCGCTCCCCTCTCCCTTCTGATTTTATATGAGCATTTCTATTTATACCCGGGGACCACAGCAGTCCTGAGCTGAAGGGTGAGGCTGTGCAGGAGCCAGGCACCCCCCCGTGCCCCCCCCCAAAAGGCCAGGCCCCACGGGGAGCTGTGCCTGCCCCGCAACCACAAGCGCTAGGGGGTCTCGCTATTTATTTACTGCGTGTGCAATTCCACCTGCCCCCAGTGCCCGTGAAGAGCCGGGGGGGCAGCACCCACACCCCTCCCTCCACGGCCAGAGCCGGTGGGGGAAGGGGGGCCAGGCTGGGTGGTCTGCGTGTGCATCCTGCCCCCTCCTCCTTCCCTCCCTCGCCCCACACCTTCCCCCAGCCCTTCCCCACCTCCGTGGCATTTTCTGAACTCTAGTGTCCCGTCCCTGCCCCGTAGGTGACCCCCACCCCTGTTTTGATGCCATTCATTCCATGAATCTAAGGTATGTTGTACATACTGCCCAGAGTTGTCTTGCAAGTTAAGGCTTCCCTTTACTATAAGACTATAAATAATAAAAAAAACCCCAAACTTATTTTATCCTTCCCCGTGTTAGCCACATGTTCTTGGGGCAGGAGGGAAGGTGGCACTAGGGCAGCTCCCAGCAGGGGATAGAAGCAGCCCAAGCTCGGTGTCACCTCCTGCCCTCCGCGTCCCCAGGGCCCCCATTGGTGGCAACCAGACGGTGGCAGCTACATGCCCTCCCCGCGCACAGGAGACGGCAGGTGTCAGTTCTGGTTTATTGATGCCAACAGCTCCGCCACGTCCCGTGTCCCCCTTGGCCAGCTGGGCTCTTGCTGGAAGGTCAGCAGGGTGCCCGGTGTGGCAGCAGGAGCTGGCGGCCATGGGGCAGGCCGGTTTTTGGTATTGCTAGCACCCTGAGGACCTCGCTCTGCCCATCCGTGCCGAGATGCCACGGCGGCTCCCCACTGGCCCCAGGCAGGGCCACTCTGCACAGTCCGGGGGCAGCGGGACCCTTAGTTGGCAGCAGCTGCCGGCTCCAGGCTGGGCACAGGCTGCTGCAAGAAGTGCATCACTGCTCTCGCCACCTTTTCTGGAGTGATGTTGTAGACGGGGTGTGTGGCCTGCTGCGAGAGAGAAAGAGAAGAGGTTAATGCCTTTTCTGGCATTGTTGAGGACAGGCAGAGGCTGGGCAGCTCAGCCGTGCCTGCCCCGGTGGCTCACAGCGATGCCCAGCACCTACCAGGCGGTTCTCGGGGATGCCCAGGATCACCTCTTGGTGGAGGTCGCCGCTGCCGAAGTGCTGGGCGATGGCCAGCCCGCTCAGGCAGTAGCAGGTATGGTAGAAATCTCGGGACCTGGCAGGGGGGCGGATACTGGGGTGCTGAGTGGCCTGGGGAGCACCAGGCAGGCCCCGACCCCCCTTGTCCCGAGCTGGTACTCACTTGCCCGGCTTGTCGAGCAGCCCCCCGGCTGGGCACTGGCAGCACAGGAGGATGTATTCCTGCAGCGCCAACTGGTCAAACATCCAGTGTGACATGCTGAGCGCTGTGTCACCTTGGGGGGAAGCCAGTGAAATGCCTGGGGGGAGGCCCTGAGAAGGTGGCAACCCCTCGCCCCCAAGGCCTTCCCGCACACCCCAGGGAACCACCAAAGTGTTTGCCCAGCGGATGGTCAAGCCTTGCTGCCAAAAAGCCTATGGGGAAGCACAAATTCCCCCCTGCAATTCAGCAGCCCCCTGAGAACAGGGACATGAGGACGCCTGAGTTACTTTGTGCTCCATTCCCTCGCTCAAACACCTTCGTCCATCCCCGAAGATGCCATTCTGGAGGCAGAGGAAGACAGGAACCACCCATGGCTGACTCACCGCTGGCGTGGAGGGCTCGGTGGAGCAGGGGCAGGAGGCCAGCTTGCCAGAAGGAGTAGCAACCGTCCACCAGCTTGTTGCAGCGGCCCTGGAAGCCGCCCTCGAAGCGCATCTGCCGGCTGGTCACCCAGCGCTGCGTGGGACGGACACGAATGGGTGCCAGTGCAGGGACAGGGACCCCCTCCCAGCACCACCGACCGGCTGAGACCCTGCCATCCTGGCAAGTACCAGGAGAGCCGAGGGGCCACAGGCACAGTGCCACTCACCAGCAAGCTCCGGAGGTTCAGCAGATGTTCCTTCTTGAGGATGACCAAGGCCGCCATGCCGCAGAAGGTGTACCCGCCGTGCGCCTCCATGCCCGGCACCCCGCCGATGCCGCCCTCCCAATTCTGGCACCTGCACAGGCAGCGGGGTCAGGATGGCACCGACACGAGGGGCCATGCCCTGTCCCCTCCCACGCTGGCTCTCACCTCGCTATCCACTCGGCCGTCCCGGCGAAGAGCATGGGCGTGAGGATGTTGGTCAGCGAGGCCACGGAGGCGGCGCAGTAGGCGCTCCTGCGGGAGATGGGCGCTCAGAGCTGCGGCACCGCCTCCTCGCCGCGGCACCCAGACGCTGGAAGCACGGCAGAGCCGCTCCCCCCCCGACACCGGGAGCCCACCTGACGTCCACCTCGCCACCGATGTGCATGAGGAAGGAGCCATCGGGCTGCTTCAGCGAGTGCAGGAACTCCAGCAGCTTCTTCCTGCAAGAGCCAGCAGGCTGCGAGGTTGGGAGCACGCATCCTGCCCCCCCCGCCACGCCTAGACCGGCAGGCCAGACGCCCCCCTGCACCGCCGGCCTGCTGGCCGTACCTGTCGATGACACCAAATGCCTCCTCTGTGCCGATGATGCAGAGAGCATTGACAGCGGCGTAGGTGGGGGCGAGGTGGGGGTGCTGGCCGGGGCCCCCACCAAAGCCACCCTGGGGGCTCTGGCAGCGGCTCAAGAACTGGCAGACGCTGGGAAGGGGGACAGGGAGAGGGTGGGGAAGAGGCTCTGTGCTCCTCGGCACCTGGTGGGATGATATTTCCCACCCAGGCAAGGAAGACCCCTCCTCGCCCTGCTCTGCGGCCAGGGCTCCATGACTCACAGCTAGACGGGGGCCAGCCCAGCCCCGTTAAACCCCCAGTTCCCCCCCACCCGAGGTCAGAGTCGGGGGTTATCTCTCTCTCTCCCCCATCTCCGTTTGTCACAAGACACCGGGGCACGAGGCACTGGCCGGAAGAATAGGCGGCATTGACAGCTGCGGGGAGACAAAGCGCTCCTTTGCTCCTGCCAGCACTCGGGGACAGCGGGAGGTGCCACCTCTGGCATCACGCGGGCGGCCCGTGGGGCCTCTGGCCACAGCCGGATCCACGGTGGGGGACCCCAGGCTGCTGTTGTGGTGTCTGTGTCCTCCCCCCCAGCTCTCGCCACGCCGGTGCCACTTACTCAGAGGCGACCGACTGGGGAATGGGCTCGTCCAGCAGCTCCAAGCTGTGCAGGATCCAGTAGCAGAGCCAGGGGCGGCTGGCGTCCAGACACTGCGGGGACCGGAGGGGACAGTCAGGATGGCCAGGGAGCAGTGCGGGGCCTGGGGGTGCAGACAGAGCTCCCGCAGGAGAGGGTACAGGCAGGAGAGATGCTCTGGAGCATCACTGCGGGTACAAGCATGACCCGAGGGCGTACTAAGAACTGCTGCCTCTGCCCCGGGGGCCGGCAGTGATGGATCAGGGACGGCAAATGCCCGGTGACAACTCTGGCAGCAGCCACGGGGTGAAGGGCTCGCCCTAGCCGGAGGGCAGAGCAGAGCCGGCAGCTCTGGGGCAGGATAGCCGGCAGCACCGCCAGCATCACGCATACCTCGTAGGCTTCGGTCAGCTGCCGGAGGCCTCTCTTCAGGTAATGGAAGTGCTTCTCCCGCTGCAGGACGTATCTGGAAGACAGGCAGGGCACAGCTCAGCAGGCAAAGCGCCGGCAGCCAGGATGGCCTGGCCGAGAGGGGACGCGAGCCCTGAGCCGACGCCACCGCGTTCAGGGCTTGTGTCTGCGAGAAGGGGCAGGATCCCACCCCAGCGCCCACAGGAGGGGACGGTCCCTTGCTGTGGGTCTCAGCAGCCACCAGAGTTACCGGTTTGGGGCAGGTTGGGGTTATTTATTGTTATCGAGAGTTTCTGCAGCTGGCAGGAACCAGCTGCCCCAGGAACTTACTGCGAGGCGTGATGGTTCGTCTTGTAGGTGTCGAAGACCTCCTGCACAATATCTTCCACCTTGGTCTGCCACCGGCCACAGCGCGGCGGCGCAAGGGGGGAAACAAAGACCACGGTGAGCTCTGAAAAGCTCTGTCCTTCCCAAACGTGGTTCCACCCCAAGCCCCACAGCTCTGAGCCCAACCGGGGAGGCTCTTGCTCCATCCCAAGGGTTTATCCAGCTCATGGCCGCTCCCGTTACCGGCAGCATCATCTCACAGATGCCTTCGGGAAAACCAAAGCGCCTGAAAGCCGCCCGGTCCCACCTGCCCACGGAGCGGCTTAGCGGGAGCTGCGGAGCTTTGTGCCTGGGCTTAGGCGAGGACTCCAGCACTGCGCGGCGTTGCTTTCCAAATGCTTTAAAGCTGGAGTTTAGTTTGTCCCGGGACCCCCCCTTCCCCCCACGTAAAACACGGTCGGTTCCCTCCTCCCGTGACCACCGGGGATGGCTCCGCTGGGAAACCCGGGACTCGTGGCACCCTCCCCTTCGGTTTAGACTCGAGCTGAACTCGCAGCACCCCGTCACCGCGGCTGGCACCCTCCTAAACCGGGGTGATCTTCCCCCCAGGACCCTCCAAAAAAAACCCACCCCCGGGGCTTCGGCGGGAGAAGCGGGGGGTCCCACCGCCTCACGGGTGGGAAAGGGTGGCCCGCGAGCGCCGTGTCCCCCCGGGAACCCCACGGATTGGGAAACCAAGCGTCACCTCTCACCCGGTCAGGGCCCGTCCCGGCACCCCGGGGAGCGCCGGCACGGCCGGGGCGGGGTGCAGGGAAGGGGGTGGGGGGTCTGCTTGTCCCCCAACCCCCCCCCCCACCCGCAGCGGTCCCGCTAACATGTGTGTCAGCCCCCGGTGGGGGTCCCCCAGGAGCCCCCCGCCCCCCCCCCGCGGCGCCCCGCGGCCGGGGTCCCGCACCTGCTCGGCGGAGGTGGCGGTCCGCAGCCCGTCGTCCCGCAGCCGCTGCCGCCCGCCGGGAGAGGGGGAAGCTCCCGCCATGCTGCGGGCGGTTCGCGCCAGCGGGGTGAGCGGGACGACGGCGGCCGGGCGGGGACACGTGGCCACGCCCCGCCGCTGAGCCCCGCCCGCCACCGCCCGCCACACGCGCGCATGCGCGGAGAGGGGACCCGGCTGGGAGGGAGGGCGCTGCTGCGTCACCACGCTGTGGCGTCACGGCGGGGTGGCGCTGCCCCGCCCCGCTTTATTGCATCATCGCAGCGCTGCGTTGCGTCACCGAGCTCCGGCGCTGCAGCAGCGCACTGTGGCGTCATACCATGGCATCGTATGGTTGCGCTGGCGAGCCACATTGCATCAGCACGCTACCGCGCCGCGTTGTTGCACCGGAGCGCTGCATTGCATCACCACGCTCCCGGGCCGCATCGTTGCACCGGAGCGCTGCATTGCATCACCACGCTCCCAGGCCGCATCATTGCACTGGAGCGCTGCATTGCATCACCACGCTCCCGGGCCGCATCATTGCACTGGAGCGCTGCATTGCATCACCACGCTCCCAGGCCGCATCATTGCACTGGAGCGCTGCATTGCATCACCACGCTCCCGGGCCGCATCATTGCACTGGAGCGCTGCATTGCATCACCGCGCTCCCGGGCCGCATCGTTGCACCGGAGCGCTGCATTGCATCACCACGCTCCCGGGCCGCATCATTGCACCAGAGCGCTGCATTGCATCACCACGCTCCCGGGCCGCATCATTGCACTGGAGCGCTGCATTGCATCACCGCGCTCCCAGGCCGCATCATTGCACTGGAGCGCTGCATTGCATCACCACGCTCCCGGGCCACATCATTGCACTGGAGCGCTGCATTGCATCACCACACTCCCGGGCCGCATCGTTGCACCGGAGCGCTGCATTGCATCACCACGCTCCCGGGCCGCATCGTTGCACCGGAGCGCTGCATTGCATCACCACGCTCCCGGGCCGCATCGTTGCACCGGAGCGCTGCATTGCATCACCACGCTCCCGGGCCGCATCGTTGCACCGGAGCGCTGCATCGCATCACCACGCTCCCGGGCCGCATCGTTGCACTGGAGCGCTGCATTGCATCCCCACGCTCCCGGGCCGCATCGTTGCACCGGAGCGCTGCATTGCATCACCACACTCCCGGGCCGCATCATTGCACTGGAGCGCTGCATTGCATCAGCACGCTCCCAGGCCGCATCATTGCACCGGAGCGCTGCATTGCATCACCACGCTCCCGGGCCGCATCGTTGCACCGGAGCGCTGCATCGCATCACCACGCTCCCGGGCCGCATCGTTGCACTGGAGCGCTGCATTGCATCCCCACGCTCCCGGGCCGCATCGTTGCACCGGAGCGCTGCATTGCATCACCACACTCCCGGGCCGCATCATTGCACTGGAGCGCTGCATTGCATCAGCACGCTCCCAGGCCGCATCATTGCACTGGAGCGCTGCATTGCATCACCATGCTCCCGGGCCGCATCATTGCACTGGAGCGCTGCATTGCATCACCGCGCTCCCGGGCCGCATCATTGCACCGGAGCGCTGCATTGCATCACCATGCTCCCGGGCAGCATCGTTGCACCGGAGCGCTGCATCGCATCACCACGCTCCCGGGCCGCATCGTTGCACCGGAGCGCTGCATTGCATCACCACGCTCCCAGGCCGCATCATTGCACTGGAGCGCTGCATTGCATCACCACGCTCCCGGGCCGCATCGTTGCACCGGAGCGCTGCATTGCATCACCGCGCTCCTGGGCCGCATCGTTGCACCGGAGCGCTGCATTGCATCACCGCGCTCCCGGGCCGCATCATTGCACTGGAGCACTGCATTGCATCACCACGCTCCCGGGCCGCATCGTTGCACCGGAGCGCTGCATCGCATCACCACGCTCCCGGGCCGCATCGTTGCACCGGAGCGCTGCATCGCATCACCACGCTCCCGGGCCGCATCGTTGCACCGGAGCGCTGCATCGCATCACCACGCTCCCGGGCCGCATCGTTGCACCGGAGCGCTGCATCGCATCAGCAATTGTCCCCCTGCGCCACATCACGCCGTGCCCACATGCCGCGGCACTGCCTCGCAGCAGGGTGTCGCTGCACGGTTGCGTGCAGGCACTGCAGTGCTGCACTGGGTCACCACTGTGGTAGTGCCTCACTGCGCTGCGGTGCCGCATCACTTCACGGCATCTTCATGGCGACGCTGCTCTGCCATGTTGTGCTCCCGCACTGTGCTGCCCGAGAAGGGCCACGCTGCACCGTCACGGCCCGCACTGCCCTCACCTGCCGCATGCTGCACCCCAGCACCACCCCTACACCCCAGCACCCACCACTGCACCCCAAAATCCACCATTGCATCCCAGTACTGCACCCCACCACTGCATCCCGGCACCCACTGCAGCTCCCCACTGCACCCCAGCCCCCAGGGCTGCCCTGCTCTGCCCAGGGACCCTCCAGCCTGCTCCGGGTCCCTCAGCCCTGGGGACATCCTGGTGTCCCCTGGTGCATCCCTGGGTGCTCCCCCCAGCCCTCTATGGGGGTCCCCTGGTCCGTGTGTCACCCCAGTGCCCCCCTGCTGTGCCCCCAGCTGCTCCCCCTTGTGTCCCCCACTTTCCCTGGGGGGGGGGGTGTCCCTGGTGTGTCCCCGGATGTCCCCTCCCCCTATTCCCCAGTGCATCCCCTATGCCCCCCCCTTTGTGCCCCAGAGCATCTCCTGCTGTCCCCACCCGTGACCCCTTGTCCTCCCCCCCGTGTCGTGTCCGCCCTCCGTGCCCTCGACCATCTCCCGGTGTGCCCGACAGTGTCCCCGGGTGCACCCCCGGCTGCCCCCCACTCTGCATTCCCTGGGTCCCCCCAGAGCATCCCCCGGTGCATCCCCCGTGTCCCCCACCCGGTGCACCCCCGGGGCTCCCCCGCATCCCCCACGTCACCCTCCCGGTCCCCTAGAGCATCCCCAGGTGCACCCCCGGTGCTCCCCCCCCCCCGCATCCCCCGCATCCCCCTCCCGGTGCATCCCCCGGTGCATCCCCGGTACTCCCTCCCCGGGGCGCATCCCCCGTGTTCCCCCTCCCGGTGCCCCTAAACCATCTCCCGGTGTCCTCCCCCCCCCCCCCCTCCCCACGCCGGTGCATCCCCGCTGCCCCCGCCCCGCGCCCCGCCCCGGTGCCAGCCCGGCGCGGTGGCGGCGGCGGAGGCGCAGCGCTCCCGCCCCCGGTAGCGGCGGCAGCGGCGGCCCCGGCCCGGCCCGCCATGGCCAAGCAGTACGACGTGCTCTTCCGGCTGCTGCTGCTGGGGGACTCGGGCGTGGGCAAGACCTGCCTGCTCTGCCGCTTCACCGACAACCAGTTCCACCCCGCCCACATCTCCACCATCGGTACCGGAGCGGGGGCACGGGGAGCACCCGGCAGCAGCGGCACCGGGGAGCGGGGGAACCGGGAGCACCGGGGAGCCACAGCACCGGGAATCCGTGGGCACCGGGGAGCCGGGAGCCCCAGGGAACTGGGGAGCCGTAGGAACCGGGAGCACCGGGGAGCCACAGGACCGGGAACCGGGAGCACCGAACAGCTGCAGCACCAGGGAACTGGGAAACCGTGGGCACCGGGGAACCGGGAGCACCGGGAAACCATGGGCACCGGGGGCTGGGAGAGCGTGGGCACCAGGGAACTGGGGAGCCCTGGCACAGGGAGCACCAGGCAGCCGTGGCACTGGGGAACCGGGAAACTGGGGGAAGCAGGGAGCCGTGGGCACCGGGAACCGGGAGCAACGGGCAGCCACAGCATCTGCGACTGGGAAACTGGGAGCACTGGGGAATGGGGGAACCAGGAACCGGGAGCACCGGGCAGCCACAGCACCAGGAGCACAGGGGAACTGGGGGCTGTGGCACTGGGCAGCTGTGGCACGGGCGAACCGGGAGCACCGGGCAGCTGCAGCTCCAGGGAACTGGGAAACCATGGGCACCAGGGAACTGGGAGCACTGGGCAGCCGCAGCACTGGGAACCGGGAAACCGTGGGCACCGGGGAACTGGGGAGCTCTGGCACCAGGAGCACCGGGCAGCTGTGGCACCAGGGAACCGGGAGCACCGGGCAGCTGTGGCACCAGGGAGCTGGGAAACTGTTGGCACCGGGGAACTGGGAGCACTGGGCAGCTGCAGCACTGGGTAACTGGGAAAGTGGGGACACCAGGGAACCAGGGAACTGGGGAGCTGTGGCACCGGGAAATGGGGAGCACCAAACAGCTGCAGCACCAGGGAACTGGAAAACCAGGGGCACTGGGGATCCGGGAGCATTGGGCAAGCCAAGGCATGGGTGAACTGGGAGCACTGGGGAGCTGTGGTACCAGGGAGCCACGGTGCCAGGGAATTGGGAAATGGGGAGAACCGAGCAGCCACAGCACAGGGGAACTGGGAGCACTGGAGAGCTGTGGCACCGGGGAACTGGGAAACCAGGGGTACCAGGGAGCTGCAGCACTGGGGAACTGGGGGCACTGGGGAGCCAGGAACAGGGAGCACCGGGAAACCATGGGCACCAGGGAGCCAGGGAACCGGGAAGCTGGGGGCACCAGGCAGCCGCTGCACCAGGGAACTGGGCGCACTGGGCAGCTGTGGCACCGGGGAACTGGGGAACAGGGGGCACCAGGGAGCTGCAGCACTGGGGAACTGAGGGCACTGGGGAGCCACAGCACAGCAAAACCAGGAGCACTGGGAGCACCCGGCTAGCAGTGGGTGCAGTGACCCAGCACCGGGGCCACCTGCCGGGCCTGGGACCAGGTGTAGGCACCGGCACTGCACTGCTACCGGGGCACGGGGCCATGGTGGGGCTGCGGCTCCAGGCACGGGGTGGGCACGGGCAAGCCCTGGCTTGGCCAAACCAGGTTTGGCAGCATGGCGTAGCTTGGGGTGGGCCAGGAGAGGGTGAGGGGACCGGAGAGACCCTGGTGACAGCAGTTGCCATGATTAGGGGGACACTGGGGCACCCTATAACTTCTGCCTTCCCCATCCCAGGCGTTGACTTCAAGATGAAGACCATTGAAGTGGATGGGATTAAGGTGCGGATACAGATCTGGTGAGTGTCAGCGCTGGGCCCCGGGGTGGGGGGCGGATTTGAGGGGGGTCTGTATCCTTCTCTGCCCCACCAGGGTGGGGACTGAGCCCTGATCAACTTGTGCCATGGGTGGTGGCGCTGACCCGCTCTCCCCGGCTGCAGGGACACGGCAGGCCAGGAGCGGTACCAGACCATCACCAAGCAGTACTACCGGCGGGCGCAGGTATGGGGAGGGGTCCCATCCTGGCGCACTGGAGTGGGGAAACTGAGGCTTGGGGGGGGTAATGTGTAAATGGCCGCTTCCCCCCCCCCGCCCAGGGCATCTTCCTGGTGTACGACATCAGCAGCGAGCGCTCCTACCAGCACATCGTGAAGTGGGCCAGCGACGTGGATGAGGTGCGGGTGCGGGGGTGGAGGTCTGGGGGGGGGCCCCCCCGTGGTGGTGCTGGGGGGGGTCCTCACACCACTCCCTCCTCCCCAGTACGCACCTGACGGCGTCCAGAAAATCCTCATCGGGAACAAGGCGGACGAGGAGCACAAGAGGCAAGTGGCCAAAGAGCAAGGGCTGCAGGTGAGCGGGGGCTGGCGTGCACCCCCCGGGGGGGCAGGGCCCCCCCCTGCACTCCCAGGGTCGCCAGGGCCCCCCCTGCACCCTCAGCATGGCCAGGGCCTCTCCCGAACCCCCCTTGCACTTTTCAGGGACGCCAACAACCCTCCTGCAGCCCTCCCTGTGTCCTGGGACCCCCCCACCCTCCTGCAGCCTTCTGTGTAGCCACAGCCCCCAGTGCATCCAGGGACATGCCCCCCCCCACCTGTGCACCCCCAGATCTGCTCTTATGCCTCCCTGTCCCCACCCCCAGCACGTCCAGGGACCCCCAACCCCACCCCTACACCCCCAGCAATGGTCCCCTGCACCCCCAAATCACCCAGTGCCCCCCCCCCCAGGGACCCCAGGGGATGCCCCTTCGCCAGCCCCTCCAGTGCCACCACGGGCAGCACAGCTCGTCCATCTGTCCACGCCTGGCTGTGCACATCGTGGCAGGGAGGGCCGGGGGGTGGTGACACCACCCCCTCCCCAAAATCACGGTGCCACCCCCGGCCCCTCACCCTGTAGCTGGCCAGGGAGTACGGGATGGACTTCTACGAGACCAGCGCCTGCAGCAACCTCAACATCAAAGAGGTGCGGGAACTGGTTGGGGGGGCAGCTGGGGGGGGCTGCAGGGGTCCCCCAGGCTCACCTCCCCTCCTCTCCTGCAGTCCTTCACGCGGCTGACGGAGCTAGTGCTGCAGGCACACCGCAAGGAGCTGGAGGGGCTGCGGGCCCCCCCCCGCACCCCAACCCTGGCCCGCCTGGAGGAGGACGAGCAGCAGCCCCTGGGGAGCGAGGACAGCCCCAAAGCCTGCTGGTGTTGAAGCCTGGGCCCCCCCCGGCCCCCTCCCTGGGCTGTGTTTGGGTGGGGGGCGTGGAGGGTGTGGGATTGGAGCAGTCCAGATGGAGGGGGGCACAGTGGGTGCCTGGTGGCAGGGGGCAACCTGGGTATGGCAGGGGCCGGGCAGGCATCGCAGGGGTGCCCCCCCATTCCGGCACTCCTGTTCCCCCTCGGTGTGCAGGGTGGGGTGGGGGGTGTCGTGGGCCCCCACCCCGGTTTTACACATACATATACACACACACACACACGGTTTGCAAAATAAAGGTGATGCTGGAGGCGGCCCGTGGCTCGTGTGCTGCTGCGGGGGGCTACGGGCACGGTGACGTGCTGGTGGCACAGTGCCACGATGGCTGTGCCCCACTGGAGTTGGGGCAGCTGTCAGCACTGGGGGAGCGGGGCGGCCGCCGCGGACAGAGCCAGGCCACGGCAACCCGAGCAGTTATCAATAATTGAGGCGGCTCTGGGGCTGCCAGGACGGTGTTCCCTTTCCAGGCTGCGGGATGGGTGCGTGGGGTGCTGTGCCCCCCAACTGCTGCCCGGTGGGGCAGGCAGCTTGGTGCTGGCTGTGGGAATGGCCCCACGGGGACACAGGAGCTGGCATCAGTAGGGCCAGCGCAGTCAGAGAGGATGGTGGGTGGCACTGGGATGGTGGTGGGTACCAGGATGCTGCTGAGCACTGGGATGGGGGGGCACCAGGACGGTGGTGGGCAGTGCAGCAGATGGTGGATGCCAGCACCAGAACTGGTGGGAAGGCAGCAGGCACTGGGATGGCAAGCCCAGGAGGCCCTGGGATCGATGCCAAGGCAGCCCCAAGGAAGGAGATGTGCTGGGGCACCCATCCCTCCCATCACCCACCCAGGTTGGAGCTGCCTACCTCCTCCACCCCACGCAGCCCCAGTTCCCGGAGTCCCATTATTTCCCTGACACCCATGGGTGTTCCCAGCCCTCAGCATCAGCTCGTGCCAGGCCGGAGGCATTGAGCCCCACGGCATCCCACGGTTTGTGGCGAGAAGAGCTGCGCCATGCTGTGCCATGAATTATTGAGACAGGTAGGAGCATCGCCTTGGCCCTGTGCCACCCACGCCCTCCCCTGCCTCTTCCTCCCTGCCTTGGGAGGGTGCCAGCGGGTGGGATGGATGGGATGGCTCTGGTTTCTGCCAAGTCACGGTGGGGCGAGGAGACCTTTGGAGCCAGCACATCACGTGGGCGCCGGGCAGCCCTTAAGGTGCGCTGCTGGGCACACAGGGAAGGCAGGTGCGTGCCCGCAGCCATGACCGTCCCCATCGCCAAGTCCTTCTACGACCTCAGCGCCACCTCCTTGCAGGGGGAAAAGGTGGACTTCAATGTTTTCCGGGGCCGCGTGGTCCTCATTGAGAACGTGGCGTCCCTCTGAGGCACCACAGTGAGGGATTATACCCAGCTCAACCAGCTGCAAGCCCGCTACCCCCGGCGGCTGGTCGTGCTGGGCTTCCCCTGCAACCAATTTGGCTACCAGGTAAGTCCCCGGGGACCACCGCGGTGTCCAGCACTGGATGCAAGGAGGAGGGGGGGAAAACACGGCACGGCTTCGGCTTTCTCCTTCCTTGCCACAGGAAAATGGCACCAACGAGGAGATCCTCAACAGCCTGAAGCATGTGCGGCCGGGGGGTGGCTTCGAGCCCAACTTCACCCTCTTCCAGAAGTGCCAGGTGAACGGGCAGGACACCCACCCTGTCTTTGCCTACCTGAAGGCTCACCTGCCTGAGCCGGCTGACGAGGCGGCACATCTGATGGCCGAGCCCCGCTTCCTCACCTGGAGCCCCGTGCGGCGCTCCGACATCTCCTGGAACTTCGAGAAGTTCCTGGTGGGTCCCGAAGGGGAACCTTTCCGGCGCTACAGCCCCCGCATGCCCACCGCCCAGCTGGAGCCTGACATCCAGCGCCTCCTCAAGCTGGCAAAGTAGAGTCGGCTCCAGTGTCCCCCACTCGCTGGCTGCCACCCCCCCAGAACAGCCCCAGCTCTCCGCCAGGTGACGGCCCCCTCCGAAACTGCCACGGGGAGGGGGCTCGATGGGGGCAGAGGGCTGGGGCGACTGGGGTAGTGTGGGCTGGCAGCAATAAATGAGCCGGAGGGAGCGCACCCGTGTCCTTGTGGTTTGTGGGGGGCTGCCGAGGGACGAGCCCCGGGGCTGCCAGGAGGAAGCAGCCCAGGGTGTCGGATCCGGGAAACGGTGGTGTAGGGATGGAGCGCTGCCAGGTCGGCAGCACCGAGCTCCCCGCAGGCATCACTGAGGCTGGGTGCCAACAGCAGCACCCCACCCCAGGGGAAGTGATTTTGGCAGCCGTGGCTCACCCAGCTCCTTCCCTTCCCTTCCCAGGAGCGTGCACCCACAGCGGGGTAGGGCTGGGTTACACATCCCGGGGGAATGGGCACTGGGGAAGGGGGGTGCAGTGACCCCACACGAGCTCCACGCAGCCCCTGGGGCAGCAAAAATAATTAAGTTGCTTCTCAGCAGGGTTTGGGAGAGTGCTGGTGAGCAGAGCAGGCTCTGGGATGCGGGGAAGGGCCAGATCCGATACAGGCAGAGGAATCCCACAGGCTCCCAAGAAAGGAAAAGCCCCCCCTCAATCCTTGCATTGGGCCCCATCACCCTTCACCAGCTATGGGGAGTCCAGGGGGGTGAAGCCCACCCCCAAGGCGCTCCTGCCTGCACCACCGAGCTGTAACACATCGCGTTTATTGCGCCCACAGACACGGGCTCTGAAGGCAGGATGGGGTGGGCACCCTTTTGCACCCCTTTTGTGGGTGACAACATGCTGGACCCCCTTCATGTCCTCAGCATAAAGGGAGCTCAGGCCGTGGTGCTTCACCCCAACCCTACAGCCATGGTCGGAGCCGCAAGGCAGTGGGTACGGCTGAGCCGCTGCCGGGCGCGTGGGAGCATCCAGTGTCGGGCATCTGCCACATCCAGGCTGGAGGTTTGGAAAATAGAGCGATGTAAGGGTCTGCGCTGCCCCCAGGGATCTCCCGGTGCCGTGGCTCTGCACGGTGGGGAGTGGGAAGGGAGGTCCTGGGGCACACAGGGGTTCGTGCCGGGGTACAGACCGGCTTCAGAAGAGTGGGGTCATCTGGCGGGGGTCATCGGGAAGGATGCTGATGGAGTCCTCAGCCCGGCCGCAGAGCAGGCACAGCATGGTGTACTCCTGCGGTATAGACAGGACGGCGGGTGCTGCTGCAGCCGTGTCCGCCACAGCCCCGCTCTCCCGCAGGGAAACCTGAGCCGGCACCTGATCCTCGACTGCAATCAGACCTGCGGGGATCTCATTTCGTCCCCCAGGACAAGCCCCACCAGCTCCCCTGAGCCCATTTTCCAGCATTTAGCTGCTGAATAGGAAACGTGCCAGGGAGGAGGGCTGGCAGAGCCGCAGGGCCTTCCATCACGCAGCCACGTTTTGCTGCTCTGGGCCATGCACATCGCCGACGTTCCCAATCAGGGACTGCGCGGGAGGCAAGAGGTGAGCTGGGCTGCCCCCCACGAAGCAAGGACTAGGGCCAGGGGGCTCTGAGTAACCCCAGGCACAGTGATACAGCTCTGAAACGTTTGAGGCTGGTACCACAGCTCGCCTCCGAAGCCACCCAGCTCCCTCCTGCGGCTGCCAGGGCAGGCAGGAATCAGCAGGGCTGTCCGTGGCAGGGAGGGTCTGGACACCCGGCAGCCTGCAATCATCCCAGGGCGCAGCTTAGGACGTCTCTGGAGTCAGAGCGGGGTGCAGGGGGACAGGCCACTCCCCTGGGCATACCTGGTAGTCATCCACCACACTGAAGGTGTACTCATGGTGCGCGATCAGGTGGTGGCAGTTCTTGCACAGGTCTGCGGAGGAGAGGGGACAGTGGGTTGTGGGGCTGAGGGGACACAGCTGCTCCCAGCCCTGGTGCCTGGGTATCCTCCCCCAATTCCCTCAGACCCTTGGGGACAAGACCCCACCTTCCCTGGGGCAGTGACCCCCCCTCAGTCCCCAGGGTGGGTCCCAAAGCATCAAACTCCCCGACTTCCCCTGCCGAGCACCAAACCCCCCTTAACACCCCCCCACCTCCACACCTTGAGATCCCCCCAGGGCATCAGCTCCCCAGTCCCTGCCCCACCAACAGCATCCATCAATCCTCACCCCCCCGAGTATCAGTCCCCCGAATCTTTCCCCCTCAATCTCCCTCCCCCAGCCCTCAAGCCCCCCCCAAAGCCCCAGACCCCAAAGGTCCCTCCCAGCCCTCAAGCCCCCCCACCCCGAACCCAAGGGTGTCCCCCCCGTCCCGGCGCACGGTCGTAGGTGACGATCTCGTCCCCGCCCTGCAGGTCGGCGGCGCGGTTATCCAGCAGCACGAAGTCCCGGCGGCCGCACTCGGCGCATCCCACGAAGTTGAGGAGGAAGGAGCCGCCCTCCAGGCAGGTGGTGCCCTGCGGGGGCAGCACACGGCTGGGACCGGGACCGGGACCGGGACCGGGACCGGGACCGCCCCGCCCCGCCCCGCCCCGCCCTACCCGCTCCGGGTACTCGGTGCTCACGCAGCCCCCGCACATCCCGCCGCCGCCGCCGCCCCGTAGATCTCGCGAGACTTCCGCCGCGGGGCGTGGCTTATCGCCCGGAGGGGCGTGGTATGGGCTGTCGGTCCCACCACGTAGGCGTGGCTTACTAGATACGGTCGGTGGGTGTGGGCGGAGTTACGGTGGGGTGGGCGGGGTTTATGGGGAGGGCGGGGCCCGCTGCAGCCCCCGCCCCGGGCAGAGTTAAGGTGAGGCGGGTGCGGGGCTGGGCTCTGCCCCGCCATCCCCGTCTCACCGGAGCGCCCCCGGCCTCTGTCCCACCGCCGGAGCGGCTCGGAGCGCCTGCAGCCCACCGTTGGGCTGGGCTAGGCTAGGCTAGGCTGGGGAGGTCCCAGGGCTGGTTGGGGGCAACTAGGGCTAATTGTGGGGATGCCTGGGCTAGCTGGGGGCATCTAGGGCTAGCCAGGGGTGCTTGGGGCTAGCTGGGGTGTACCTGAGCTAGTGGGGGACACCTGGAAGTATCTGTGGAGTGCCCGGGGCTAGTTAGGGGGTGCCCAGGGCTGGTGTGATGTGCCCGGGGCTAGCTGGGGGACACCCGGGGCTAGCTAGGAGGTGCTCCCCAACTAACTGGGAGGTGCCTGGGACTAGCTGGGGCACCCCCTGGGCTAGTGGGGGGCACCCAGGGCTAGCTGAGGGATGCCTGAGACTAGCTGAGGGACCCCCAGTGCTAGTGGGGGACCCCCAGTACTAGGTGCAGGGTGCCTGGGACTAGCTGGGGGACCCCCAGGACTAGCCAGGAGTGTCTGGGTATTCGGGAAGAGCTGGAGGATACCTGAGTTAGTGGGGGATAGGCAGGGCTAGTTGGGGGACCCCCAGGGCCGAGCTGAGGTGCATCCCGGGCTAGCCGGAGGATGCCATGGGCTAGCTAGGGGCGGGGGTCCGCCGCGGGAGGGGGGGGGGGGGGGGCAGCGGGACCGGCCGGGGGCACCCCCCCACCCCCACCCCCACCCGTGGCAGCGGGGCGCTGCGCCGCTCCGCGCCCGGCAGGTGCCGGTGCCGGTGGCGGCGGCGGCCGGGGGGGGCCGCTGTGCTGCATTGCGGGGCGGGCGGCCCGTCCCCGCCCGCCTCCGCCCGGCCCTCCCGGGGGGAGCGGGGCTATCTGGGCCGGGCAGCGCCGCTGGCCCCGGGCAGGAATGTCCCTGCGCGTCCAGATAATGTTATTTATATCGCGGCGTAGGGCGGCTCCGCTCCCCGAGCCCCGCTCCGGTCCCGGCTCCGGCCCCGGGCCCGCCGCCGCTCGTCCGCCCGCCGCCCCGTGCAGGTGAGAGCCGCGGCCGCCCCGGGCACCGCCGGCGGGCACCGGGATGCGCCGCCTCCGGGGGGCACCGGGAGGCGCCGCTCCCCGGGGAGGAGTGGGGGGGGCCCCGGGATGCCCGGGGCCACCGGGTTTGGGGTACCGGGGTGGGGGGGGGGGTGTGCTGGCCCCGTGCAGCACTGGGAACGGTCCCGGGGGACTGCGGGCACGGAGCAAAGTTTGGCGGGGGTGCGGGGAACCCTGCCGGGGGGCTCAGCACCCCGTTTTTCCCTGCGGCGGGGAGGTCCCGATGTCACCCCGTGTGCCCCGGGGCTGCTCTCCCCACGGGGGACACGCGGCTGCCGGGAAGGACGGGGCGGGCAAGCGGTGGTGACTTTCTGGGGACACCCTAGGGACACTTTCCTCGGGGTGCCAACCCCGAGCGGGGTCCCCACACCAGTCCCCAGCACTCCTGGCACTGCCAGGCATGTGTCGGTGGGACGTGGTGGGCACGCTGGCTCCGGAGGCAACGTGGGGTAGGTCTCGGTGGGGCACATTGCCCAGCCCGCTTCAACCACCAGTTTTTAGCAACTGGAGAAGCTGGAGTTACTGGGAAGAGTTTTCTGGCCACTGTGCCCTTGGCACCCCTCGTCCTGGCGTGGCGGCAAGAGGATGCTTGCAGACGGGTGTTGGGACGGGGGAGCTCCTGCCTGCACCCTGATAAGCAGGGGGCCACCCAAGGCTGATTTCCCAGCTCCCCTTTCAGGGCAGCTTTTGCCTTTGCAAATCTCCAGCTCTGGGAGTCAGGGGATCGCAGTGCCCTTTGCTTTCCTGGGTTAAGTCAATGAGGAGCATTTGAGGGGGTGCTGCAACCCTGGTGGGTGCCAGCACGGCTCCCCGAGCAGTATTTTGCAGCTGTTGGGTGTTTTTTGGGCTCTGGCTTGTGATTTTGGGGTAGGTGAGGAGGTGCAGGGGTGTAGCTCCTAAGAAGGGAGCGGGGTTTGGCCCGCGCCGTGCGCAGGGGAGGCCTATTTATAGCCAAAAATGTCTGTGGAGTGTCAGCACGTGTGCATGTCGCCGCTCGATGCGCTGGCGGGTTAGGTGACACAGGACAGTCCTGGCACGGCTGGCATCCGCACCAACTCCGGCCCTGGGGAAACCCAAACCCTCACCCGCCGGGTGAGAGCGTGGCCGGGGAGCCACGGGTGGAGCAGGGCATCGCCGGCCGGAGGAGCTGTGCCATGCCATGCCCAACAACCCCATGCTGTGCTGCGTGGCCGTGCCGAGCAGGGCCATCTGCTCCCGGTCCTGGCCGTGCGCCTGGGAGGCAGGCAACTGTTGGGGGGCTGTGGTGTTGCCCCCCAGCTCCTGCCCCTTCCCAATGGGGGCGGCCACACAGGGAGTGTGGCTGGCTGCCGGCTTGGTGGAGATGCAAAACAAAAGCATAAATTGGTGAAGCAAAGCAGCTGGGGTGATGCTGGGCAGCGGGTGCCCCAGGGACCTGCCAGGCTGTGGGCGGAGGTGATGGGACAGCTATTTCGGGGCGTTTCAGGGGACCCTGCTGAGCTCTCATGTGCTGGCAGCTGATGTTTCAGCCGCATGTTGTGGTGGCGAGCGCCGAGCCAGGGAAGGGGCTTGAGGGTGCCACGGGTGGCAGGCGCCAAACTGCTGCCCCGGCTGCCCTTGGGGTGCAGGAGGGACATCACCCGGGGCTCGGTGGGGGGCACCTCAGCGGCAGCACGGTGCCAGCCCCTTGCTGGGAAGTGCTGATTCACGGCGCTGAGCTGCCGGCCGGGGAAGGCGATGCTGCCTTGGCCCCAGCCGCAGGATGCTCGTGGCGGGGCCGGCACCCCGGCACTCCCGGCTTTCCTCCTGCTGAGCAGGCAGAATGACAGTCCCCAGGGCAGCGGGCGCTGGCGGCAGCGTGGCTCTGCCAGACGGGGCTGTTTGGAAGGCGCGGGTGCAGCAGAGGGAGATTTAAAGTGTTGGCGAGCGCCCGCGCTCGAAATGCACACTGGCAGCTCCCTTGGGCTCCACTGTGGTTCCCTTCAGCGCAGTGTCCTCCTCCTCCTCAGACGCTCGCAGCATGGCCCTGCTGTTGTGGTGGTGTGGGGGAGGCCCAGCCGGGACAGATCTCTGTGCCGGGATGGCAGCACTGGACTGCGGTGTGCTGCAGAGACCCGACGCAACTCAGCACACCCAGCCCGTTTGCAGCGCCCAGGCAGACTGGCTGCAGCTCCTCCAGCGCTGGGGTGGAAATCCCCAAATTTGGACTTCCCCAGGGGGTTTTCTGCTGCAGGACTGGAGGGCGAGCCCAGTGCCGGCTCTGCTGGCTGGCAGTGACACAGACCCACGGCGCGGAGGGCTGTGAGCCCCGCTCTTGCGTGCTTCCACCCGCTCCTGCATGCGCTTGCATGGCCCTGCACACTCTCATGTGCCTTCTTGCATGCATTCACATGTCCTCCCTTGCACGTGCACGCTCCTGCATGTCCTTGCTTGCATGTGTATGCTTTTACATGCTCTGGCACGCTTCTACATGTCCTTACTCACATGTGTATGCTTTTGCACACTCCTTTACGTCCTTGCACGCTCTGGCATGCTCTTGCACGCAAGCTGGCACCCCAGCCAAGGCCCTGCCTGCGCTGCTGCGATTAGGGTGCAGAGATGGGGCTCAGCCCAGTCCTGTGGGCCCTGATAAAGCTCTCCTGCCCACTCACTGCCTGGGGGGTGCAGCGGCCGTGGGCTGTCACGGCTGTCAAGGGGTTTGGGGGTGCCTGGGCTTTCCTCCGCCTGCACCATGCGCCCGCAGCCGGGGGCTCCTGGTGGCTCTGGGGTGCTGGTGGGGCTTCTGGCTGGGGGGCTCACCGTGAGCAGCCCCAGCCCTGCTTCCCACACCCCTCAGGGGCCCCAGCAGCCTCCTCCCGCCCAGCCCAGCCACCGACAGCTGCTCACAGGCATTTTTAGATACTGGTCATGTCCTATCTGTGTCTCAAATATCCCCGGGGGTGGGTGGCCCCCCTGCCGGCAGCTGTCACCCACTTTCTGCCACAGGTGCTGGCGGAGCCCCTCCAGGCATGGTGTGAGCAGCCCCCACTGCCCCTGGGGGCACCCATGATTGGAGGGACACCCCTGGGGACCCGGCCCAGCCAGCCAGGGATGCTGGGTGGGCTGGCAGGCCCTGGGTGGGGAAGCACCAGTGGCACGTGTGCCCTTGGCACGGCTCGGCATGGGGGTCCACACCGGCAGGGTGAGCCCCCGAGTGTGCAGCACCCAGGTGCCCCTCAACACCTGGGTGAGGGAGAGGCTAAATCCCTCTGAGCAGCTTAATCAGCAGCTCTGAGCCGCAAATCCCCACGCGCAGCAGGGACGGCAAGCTGCCGCGGTAATGCCGATGCCGGTGGCTCCCGCTCTCCCCCAGGGGCCTGTTGCCGGTAGCCGACGGCCACCCGGCCGGGGGACGCCGGGACCATGACCTCGGCGAATGACTACGAGCAGCTGGAGCTGCAGCAGCATTACAGCCGCATCAACGTCCGCTGGGACGCGTCCGACGATGAGCTGGACAACGACAACAGCTCGGCACGGCTCTTCGAGCGCTCCCGCATCAAAGCCCTGGCAGGTCAGGAACAAGTCTGGGTCCCCTCGGTCCTCGCGGGTTGTTCCCACCGTCGGTGCTACTGTGCCCGCTCTCGTTGCAGATGAGCGGGAGGCCGTGCAGAAGAAAACCTTCACCAAGTGGGTGAATTCACACTTGGCTCGCGTCACCTGCCGCATCTCGGACCTCTACATGGACCTTCGGGACGGGCGGGTGCTCATCAAGCTTCTGGAGGTGCTGTCAGGAGAGCTTCTGGTAGGACTCCCATCCAGCTGGGGACCCATGCCATGCCCCAAGACCTCTGGTGCTCCACCAAATCTGTTGATCTTGGTGTTAACCGAGGCTCCACTAGGGTTGGGGTGGCAGCAGCAGTGACCCCGGGCAGGGGTGGGGGTGCCTGGCATGGAGGGGAGGGTGTTGAGCACTGTCATGCCCCAGCCAAAGCCCACCAAGGGCCGGATGCGGATCCACTGCCTGGAGAACGTGGACAAGGCGCTGCAGTTCCTGAAGGAGCAGCGGGTGCACCTGGAAAACATGGGGTCCCACGACATCGTGGACGGCAACCACCGCCTCGTCCTTGGCCTCATCTGGACCATCATCCTCCGCTTCCAGGTGGGACTGGGTGGATGGGGGACACCCCTAAGCTCAGCACCCAATGGCTCGTTCCCGAGTGGGAGCCCTCCTCCGCGGACATCCTCCTCAAACCCGGGTTGTCCTTCTGCCCCCAGATCCAGGACATCATCATGCAGACGCAGGAGGGTGAGGAGACGCGCTCCGCCAGAGATGCGCTGCTGCTCTGGTGCCAGATGAAAACGGCGGGGTAGGTGGTGGGATGCACACACCACAGCGCCAGGGTCTGGGGGTGCCCAGAGGCTGACGGTGACTCTCTGTCCCCGTCGCAGGTATTCCCATGTGAACGTCACCAACTTCACCTCAAGCTGGAAGGACGGGCTGGCTTTCAACGCCCTCATCCACAGGCACAGGTAGGCAGAACTGCAGCAGGCACCGGGACGTGCCGGGTGGTGGTGCCACCGGGGGATGTCCCATGGCTGTGCCACCACCATCCCATGCCCCCTGTCCCCAGGCCTGAGCTATTTGACTTCCAAAACCTGACCAAATCCAACGCCCGGCACAACCTGGAGCACGCGTTCAGTGTGGCGGAGCGGCACCTGGGCATCACCCCGCTCCTCGACCCCGAAGGTGAGGCTGCCGCTGCTGACCTTCCTGCCTCGGTTTCCATGTTACACCCTGGGACACGCCCAGGCCCCGGGGAGGGACGGAGAGGTTTCCACCCTGTGGAAGTGGGTCTGGGTGGGAGCAAGGGAGGGACCTCACGAGGTGGTCCATGGAACCGTGGTGATGCCGGGGCAATGCAGAGGCTGGGTCAGGACTGACACCTCTCCCGCCGGGCAGATGTGTTCACAGAGAACCCCGATGAGAAGTCCATCATCACCTATGTGGTGGCCTTCTACCACTACTTCTCCAAGATGAGGCTGCTGGAGGTGGAGGGCAGGCGTCTGGGCAAGGTAGGGGCTGGCGTTGGGGCAGGGGGTGCTGCCGGGGTGCTGGTACCCAGTGCCCACCACCGGCCCCGCTGCAGGTCATTGAGCACGCCAAGGAGACAGAGCGGATGATCGAGGGCTATGGGGGGCTGGCCTCCACCCTGCTCACCTGGATCGAGCAGACTATCACCTCCCTCAACAGCCGCAGCTTCGCCAACTCCTTGGCCGGGGTGCAACACCAGCTGCAAGCCTTCAGCACCTACCGCACTGTGGAGAAGCCCCCCAAGTAAGCACCCCCGCGCCCCCCGTGCCCGCGCAGTGGTGGTGAGCACCCATGGGTGCCCCGGGCTGAGCTCTCTCTGGGGCAGGTTTCAGGAGAAGGGCAACCTGGAGGTGCTGCTCTTCACCATCCAGTCGCGGATGCGAGCCAACAACCAGCGCGTCTACACCCCACACGAGGGGCGTCTGGTCTCCGACATCAACCGGGTACGGGGCCCATCTCAGCAGCCTGGCCACGTGCCCTGCCATGCCACGGCGACACGCGGCTGCTCCCGCAGCACCCTGCGGCCTGGGGGCAGATCTTCGCCCGGTGTCCTGGGGACTTTGCTCCCCACGCTGTCCCAGGGCAGGTTGGGTCCATCTCCTGGGGGAAGTTGGGTCCAGCCCAAGGTAGTTCAGGTCGTAGGACAGGTTGGGTCCATCTCCCAGGGCAATTCAGGTCTATATCAGGGAAAATTGGGTCTGTTTTAGAGCAAGTCAGGCCTATCTCCTGGGGGCAGTACAAATCAATCCCAGAATGGGTCCTAGGGCAGGTTGGGTCCATCTCCTGAGGCAGTTCAAATCCATCTCAGGGCACATTGAGTCCATCCTGGGGCAGGTCAGATCCATCCCAGGGCAGGTTGGGTTCCTTCAGCCACCCTCCTCAACCCATAGGGCACGTTGAGGTTCACCAGCAGAACAAGATATGGGTGGGTAGGGGATCATGGGTGCCACCTCCATCTGGTGTCGCCTTCCCCCAGGCCTGGGAGCAGCTGGAGAAAGCGGAGCATGAGCGGGAGCTGGCGCTGCGCACCGAGCTCATCCGGCAGGAGAAGCTGGAGCAGCTGGCACGGCGCTTCGACCGCAAAGCGGCCATGCGGGAGGCCTGGCTGAGTGAGAACCAGCGCCTGGTGGCTCAGGTGAGACTGGGGACACCCACCCTGGGGACCGGGGCGCCCTGCCGGAGCCTCACGACGGGCTTTGTGCCGGGGCAGGACAACTTTGGCCAGGACCTGCCGGCAGTGGAAGCGGCCAAGAAGAAGCATGAGGCCATTGAGACGGACACGGCCGCCTACAAGGAGCGGGTGCAGGCCATCGAGGCGGTGGCGAAGGAGCTGGAGGTGGAAGGCTACCACGATATCCAGCGTATCAACGGGCGCAAGGACAATATCCTGCGGCTCTGGGAGCAGCTCCTGGAGCTGCTGGCTGCCCGTCGCCAGCGCCTGGAGATGAACCTTGTCCTGCAGTATCTCTTTCAAGAGATGCTCCACAGCATTGACTGGATGGATGAAGTCAAAGTAAGCCACAGGAATTGGGTGACGCCGTGGGTGGGGGGCCTTGGTCCCACTGGGCAGGGTGTTGGTGGGACCCCCATGAGGAGGCAGATGAGAAGCTGCAGTGCTGGTGGTGGCTTTTGGGTGGCAGTGGGTGCTCTCTGCTGCAACCAGTGGTGGCTGACAGCTGGGACTCTCCCGCAGGTGCGGCTGGGATCACCTGAATCGGGGAAGCACCTTCTGGAGGCGGAGGAGCTGCTGCAGACTCACCAGCTGCTGGAGCGTGACATGGCTCTGCAGGCGGAGAAGACACGGGCCATCAGTGCTGCTGCCCTCCGCTTTGCTGACGCCGAGGGTAGGTGCACTGGGATGCCCTGGGGCTGCGGTGCAGCTTGGGGAAGCTGGGACACCCTGCTGACGGGCACCCCCTCCCCGCTCCCTGGGCAGGCTACCGTCCCTGCGACCCCAAGGTCATCCGGGACCGCGTGAGCCACCTGGAGCTGCGCCAGCAGGAGCTGCAAGTGCTGGCATCCCAGAGGAGAGCCTTGCTGGAGCAGTCCCGGTCCCTCTGGACCTGCCTCTGGGAGCTGGATGAGGCAGAGAGCTGGATCAAGGAGCAGGAGCAGCTCTACTCCTCCCTGGACTTCGGGAAGGACCTGCCGGGTGTGCTGCTGCTCCAGCGCCGGCACGCCGCCTTTGAGGCCGAGCTGCGGAGCCGGGGTGGCCGGCTGGAGCGGGCGCTGGCGGCGGGAGAGGGGCTGGTGGCGGCGGGCTGGGCGGCCGGCCGGCTGCGGGAACGGGGGGCAGCGGTGCGGGCGCTGTGGGCGCAGCTGGAGGAGCTGGCGGCTTTCCGCCAGCGTGGCTTGAGCGCATCTGAGGGCTTCTTCCAGTTCCAGGCAGAGATGGAGGAGCTGGTGGAGGGGCTTCGGGACGCCCGCCGGCGGGCAGCCGCCGAGGAGCTGGGCCAGGACGAATACCGCACCCGCGCCTTGCTGCGGCAGCACCAGGAGCTGCTGGAGGAGATAGCGGCCGCCCAGGAGCAGCTGGATGGGCTTGCCCAGCAAGCCGAGGGCTTCTCCCCGGAGCTGCGGGCTGGCCCCGAGGCGCAGAGCCGGCTGGTGGCCCTGCGGGAGCTGCACGCCGATGTGGCCGCCCTGGCTGAGAGGCGGGGCCGCCAGCTGCAGGATGCTCTTGACCTCTACACTGTTTTTGGGGAGAGCGATGCCTGCCACCTCTGGATGGGGTCCAAGGAGACCTGGCTGGGGCAGCTGGAGGTCCCTCAGGTGCTGGAGGATCTGGATGTAGCACAGCACAGGTAAGGGTTCTGGCAGTGGTGGTGCTGCTGTGACATGTCCCGAGGTGTGGCACGTTCTCAGCCCGGCCATCCCCGCAGGCTGGATGGGCTGGAGCAGGAGACGGCTGCCGTGGCTTCCCAGATCGCCGCTGTCAACCAGGCAGCCGACGGGCTGCTCGCAAGCGGGCACCCCCGCAGCCCCCAGGTCCGGCAGTGCCAGGAGAAGCTCAACGAGAGGTATGGTGGTGGGCAATGCTGGGGCGAGTGGGTGCCACCGGGGCAGCTGGGCCAGTCCCCACCGGCCGCATCCCCCATTATCACCCGCCTCCGCCCCGCAGGTGGGACCGATTCCGGGAGCTGGTGTCCAAGCGTCACCGAGCCGTGGGCTCGGCACTGCGCCTCCTCAACTACCGTCTGGAGTGCGAGGAGACTCGGCAATGGCTGCTGAGCAAAGCCCGGGCGGTCGAGGCCACTGCCGAGCTGGGCCGGGACCTGGCCGGCGTCTTGGCTACTCAACGCAAGCTCTACGGCATCGAGCGGGAGCTGGCGGTCGCCGAGAGCCGCTTGGCCGCCCTGCGCTCCCAGGCTGACCGCCTGGCCGAGGAGCGGCCCGAGGTGGCCCAGGAGGTGGCCGAGCGGCTGTCGGCTGTGACAGCTGCCTGGGAGGAGCTGCAGAAGGCTTTGCAGGAGCAGGCAGCCTCCCTGGGGGAAGCCGGGCAGCTCCGGCGCTTCCTGCAGGACCTGGATGACTTCCAGGCGTGGCTTTTTGGTGCTCAGAAAGCCGTGGCGGCTGCTGATGAGGTGCCGGCTTCTCTGGCCGAGGCGGAGGACCTGCTGCAGCGGCACGAGGTTGCCCGGCGGGATGCGGAAGGGCATGCGGCCGCCTTCACCGCGTTGGTGGAGTCGGGAGAGCGGGTGGTGGGGGAACAGGCGGACCCCCAGTACGAGGGGCTGCGGCAGCGCCTGCGTGGCGTGGAGGCTGGATGGGCCGCCCTGGGTAGGATGGCAGAGGCTCGGCACGGCTTCCTTGTCCAGTGCCGTGGCTTCCAGGAGTTCCTCCGTGATGCCAAGCAAGCGGAGATCCTCCTCACCAACCAGGTGGGTGCCCAAGATGGGTCCTGGGGGTGTTCCCGTCTCATGAGTGCAGTGGAAAAGGTGCTGACACCCCGCTGTGCCCCCCCCAGGAGTACACACTAGCCCACCTGGAGCTGCCCACCACGCTGGAGGGCTCGGCCACCGCCCTGCGCCGCTTCCAGGAGTTCTGCGCTGGCATGGAAAGCAGTGCAGAGAAGGTCCCCGAGGCGGTGGCCAGCGGCACCAAGCTGGTGGCTGAGGGAAACATCTTCTCCGAGAAGGTTGCCGAGAAGTGCCAGGCCCTCCAGGAGCGGTGAGTCCGGTGAGGGGCTGGCAGCAGGCAGGTGGGCAGCGTGTGGGCGGCAGGGCTGACGCTGCCCATCTCTGGTTGCCCTGCCAGGCACGAGGCCGTCACTGCCAAGGCGGGGGAGGCAGCGACTTTGCTGCAGGACAACCATGAGCTGCAGACCTTCCTGCAGAACTGCCGGGAGGTAGGGACGTGGCATGGGGCTGGTGGCAGTGGGGGGGTCCGTGCCAGCTGAGTCCTGATGACCCTCGCCTACAGCTCGACGCCTGGGTGGAGGAGAAGATGCTGACAGTACAGGATGCCTCCTATGGTGAAGCCCGTGGTCTCCACGGCAAGTGGCAGAAGCACCAGGCATTCATGGCTGAGCTGGCAGCCAACCAGGGCTGGCTGGAGAAGATCGAGATGGTAGGTGTCGGCACCGGTGCCTGGAAGCCCTGCAGCCCCCTGGCCAGGTGGGAAGTCCCCATGCTGGTGTGGAGCTGCGCTGTGGCAGCCACCAACCTCTTTGGTGTTGCTGGCAGGAGGGGAAGGAGCTGGTGAGCCGCAAGCTGCAGTACGGCAAGGTGGTGGCGTGGCAGCTGGACGAGCTGCGGAGGCGGTGGGACGGGCTGCGTGCCGCCGCTGAGGAGAAGGGCCGGCAGCTTTTTGAGGCAAATCGCTCAACGCTGTACGCCCAGAGCTATGGGGAGCTGGAGAGCTGGCTGGGGCAGGCGAAGGAGGAGCTGCGTGCCACCGAGCAGGCCAAGGACCTCACTGCCACCAACCTGCTGCTGAAGAGGCTGATGGTAGGTGGTGGTGCCGCCAGCTGAGCGGCTGGTGGGGCAGAAGGATGTTAGCACCTCACCCTATCCTTTGGGTAGTCCTCCATTTGGGGTGGGGGGTGCTGAGGTGCTGGGTCGTGTCCCCAAACAGGGCTGGCCGGTCCCTGGCCCAGCTCTGTCCCCCCAGCTCACACGGCTCTTTGCCACCAGAGGCTGGAAGAGCAAGTGCGAGCACGGATGAAGGAGCTGGAGGAGCTAGGGCAGCAGGGTCCCCCCCCTGCTGGGGATGTGCCGGATGCCGATGGGCATGAGCAGAGGCTCCAGCGGCGATTCCTTGACCTGCTGGAGCCACTGGAGAAGAGGAGGAAGGAGCTGGAGACTGCTAAGGCCATGTACCAGCTTGGACGGGATCTGGAGGATGAGAAGGTGAGCATCCTTGCCATGGCGGGGTCTGGTGTGCCAGGGGCCCCCGTGGGTGCTGCGTGGCGCTCAGCAGGTTCTCTCGCCTGCAGCTTTGGGTGCAGGAGCGGCTGCCCCTGGCAAGGTCGACGGAGCATGGCACCGACCTCCCGAGCGTGCAGCGCCTGGCCAAGAGGAATGAGGTGAGCCCGGGCACAGCGGCAGCACCCAGCCGGTCCCTTGGGGCCACCCATCCCATGGGTGAGCCCCGCCATGACTGATCGCCCCACGGCAGACGCTGCAGAAGGAGCTGGCGGGCCATGCCCCCCGCCTGGCCGAGGTGCTGAGCCGGGGCGAGGCGGCGGCGGCGAGCGGCGATGAGCTGAGCCCGGAGCTGGAGGCACGGGTGCGGGAGCTGCGGGGGCTGTGGGAGATGCTGCAGGCGGAGGCGGCCGCCCGGCACCGGCGCCTGCGGGAGGCCAGTGAGGCTCAGCAGTACTACCTGGATGCCAGCGAAGCCGAGGCCTGGGTCAGCGAGCAGGAGCTCTTCATGGGAGCTGAGGAGAAGCCAAAGGTAAGAGTGGCTATGTGTGGTGTCCCCATGTCCTGGGTGGGGGGTCTGTGCCGTGCTCTGCTGCCATGCTGGGACACCCTATGTCAACCCAGGCCATGCCATGCTGTGCCGTTAAACATCATTCTGTACCATGCTGCATCACACCACTACACGCCACCCCGTGCTATGCTGGGCCATTACATGGCACCCATCCCATGCCACGTCGTGTCATTACACGTCACGCCATTACACAACACCCTATGCCATGCCTTTAGAGGTCATCCCATGCCATGCCTTGTCATTCCATGGCATGCTGTGCCATACCAGGTCATCCTGTGCCACACCATGCTTGGCCATTGCGATCCATCCCATGCCATGCCATTACCTGCCATTACACGCTACCCCACGCCATGCTATCTGTGCCTCTGTGCCGTGCCATGCCATGCCTAACCCCACTGGGCTTGCCCTTGCTCCCCACTGCACCGGAGAGAGGCAGGACATGCCCGCAGGGTGGGTGCTGGGGCTGCCCCCGGTCCCCGTCCCATAGCCATGCCAGGTGCTGATGGGCACTGCCGTGCCGCAGGACGAGGAGAGCGGCTTGGTGATGCTGAAGAGACACGTCCGGCAGCAGCGGTCCATCGAGGACTACGGCCAAACCATCAAGGAGTTGGCAGGGAGGGCTCAGCAGCTGCTCTCTGCCGGCCACCCTGAGGGGTAGGTGCCACCACCGCGTGTCACCCGTCCCTTGGGGCAGCCCTAAGCACTGGGGTTGGGTGGGTGGTTCGGCTGGAGCTCTGGTGGCATTGGCTGCCCCAGCACCTCACTCCAGCTGGGCAGCATTGCCTTGGCTCCATCAGGGAGGAGGTGGCAGAGGGATGAAGGGAGCGTAGAATGGGTCCTTCCCCCCAGAAAAACCCCATTTGGCAACATGGATGGGTTGGGGGTATCTTTTCCCGGGTGAGAACTGGGGTGTCTGTGTGCCGGGGCCGCGCAGGGAGCAGATCATCCGGCTGCAGGGCCAGGTGGACAAGCACTACGCGGGGCTGAAGGAGGCGGCTGAGGAGCGCCGCCGGCGCCTGGAGAACATGTCCCACCTCTTCCAGCTGAAGCGGGAGGTGGAGGACCTGGAGCAGTGGATCGCCGAGCGCGACGTGGTTGCCTCCTCCCAGGAGATGGGGCAGGACCTGGACCACGCCACGGTGAGGGTGCTGGTGTTGGGGTGGGTACAGTGGTGCTGGTGTGCAGTTTTGGGGGGACAAACTCAACTCTTCTCTCCCCTGTGCAGCTCCTGCGAGAGAAGTTTCGGGAGTTTGCGCGGGAGACGGGCAGCGTGGGGCAGGAACGTGTAGACCGGGTGAACCTGGCCATTGAAGACCTTATTGATGCGGGGCATGCAGAGGCAGCCACCATGGCCGAGTGGAAGGACGGGCTGAATGAGAGCTGGGCTGACCTCCTGGAGCTGATTGACACCCGCATGCAGCTCCTCGCCGCCTCCCATGATCTTCACAAATACTTCTATGATGGCACTGAGCTGCTGGCCCTCATTGCCGCCCGGCGCCAGGAGCTACCCCAGGACCTGGGTGAGGACGCTGGCACGGTGGAGGCTTTCCACCGCATGCACAGCGCCTTCGAGCGTGACCTCCAGCTGCTGGAGACACAGGTGAGGCTGCGACCTCGAGCCGGCAGGGATGCTTGGCGCTGCCACCGCTCACACTGAGCATTCTCCATGGTCTCTGGCTCCGCTGAGTAGGTGCAGCAGTTTCGGGAGACGGCGACGCGCCTGCAGACCGCCTACGCCGGGGAGAAGGCGGCCGGCATCCAGGAGCAGGAGCAGGAGGTGGCGCGAGCCCTGCGGGCGCTGCTGGAGGCGTGCAGCGGCCGCCGGGCCCGGCTGGTGGACACAGCCGATAAGCATCGCTTCTTTGGCATGGCACGGGACCTGCTCTCATGGATGGAGAGCACCGTCCGGCAGATTGAGACGCAGGAGAAACCCAGGTATGGCTGCGCCTGGCCGGCACCTGGCACTGTTTGCCGGGACCCAGGACCAATGCCACCACCGACACCGGTACCTCTCTGTCTCCAGGGACGTCTCCTCAGTGGAGCTGCTCATGAAGTACCACCAAGGCATTAGGGCTGAGGTAGACGCCCGGAGCAAGAGCTTCACCACCTGCATTGAGCTGGGCAAGAAGCTGCTGCAGCGCAAGCACCAGGACTCGCCGGAGGTGAGGGCGGTCGGGGCCGGGGTGCAGTGGGGATGGTGCCCCCGGGGTCACCTTGTGACAGTGTCCCCTCGCAGATCAAGGCAAAGCTGGTGGAGCTGGTAGAGAACAGGAGGGCCATGATGGAGATGTGGGAGCAGCGCTGGGACAGGCTGCGGCTGCGTGAGTGCACCGGTGGCGCCGGAGGGGACCGCGGCTCAGCCGGGGGGTGGTAGTGGCTGGGAGCTGAGCGCTGCCCATCCCTGCCCGCAGTACTGGAGGTGTGCCAGTTCTCCCGGGACGCCTCGGTGGCCGAGTCGTGGCTCATGGCACAGGAACCCTACCTGGCCAGCAGCGATTATGGGCAGACAGTGGACGCAGTGGAGAAGCTGCTCAAGCGGCACGAGGCTTTTGAGAAGTCCTCGGCCACCTGGGAGGAGCGCATTGCCGCCCTGAGGAAGCTGACGACGGTGAGGAAGGCTTGGGATGGGGCATGGCTGGTTCTGGCTCGCCTCTGCCCTGCCTTAGTTTCCCCACCTCACATCCCCACCAGCCCCTAACAACTTCATCCCCTTTCCCGGCAGCTGGAGCTCCTGGGCGGGCGGACACTGAGCGAGGGGCTGGCGCGGGACGGGGCGACGCGCACCGAGGCTCCTGACTACCAACTGGATCTGGACGGGGAGCTGGAGGCCGGGTAAGAGGTCCCGGTGCCGTCTCCAGGTGGCTGCAGGAGCAGCCTGTGGCACCTGGCTTGGCTCCTGGGCATCATTTCCAGCATCCCTCTTCTCAAACCATTAAGGGTTTTTTTAGCAATTTGCCCTTTTGGAGCAGTAAATGGATGCAGGTGAAGAGCAGAGATGAAGGTTGAGCCCCGCTGTGCTGGGGCTTTCATCCCCTGGGGGGTACGGGGGAGCAGCAGCCACTCCCAGGTCCCTGCAGCTGCATTTCCCCAGCAAGCTGCCTGGGATGGGGATTTTGGGGCTGCTGTGCTCAGCTGGGGACACTGAGTGGGCTGCCTCCCTGCTGCAGGTCTGAGGAAGAGGAGGAGGAGAAGAGGAAGGGCATGAGCATGCAGGATTCCTTTCCACCCACCACCGATGGACCAGAGCCGGTCAGTTCTCAACTTTAGCTTTCTCTTTCCCCAGCAGCACAAAAAGTCTCCTCGCATGTCCCACAAGCTCCTCGTAGACCCTGTGACCATGACTGTGACCATGGCGCGCCGACGGCTCCCCCCACCCCCCGCCCTTGCCTTGTTCATTGCATTGAGTTGAATAAATGCTAAGTGACCCCAAAAAGGCTGGGTGGGCAGGCGGGTGCTGCACCTTTCCCTTCGCCCCGGGTCCTGGGGTGGCTGGGGGCATCCCTGCTCCCGGTGATGAGGCTCAGGCCAGCTGGTGGAGGCTGGCACCCACGGGTGCATGGCTGTCTCTGGGCTCAGGGCAGCAGCCAGAGCTGCAGCGTCTGCCCTGGGGTGGGCAGATCGTGGTCCCTATCCTTACACCATGCTGTTGGCGAGGCAGCGTGTGTCCCTGGAGAAACCCATGGGAATACCGCATGGTCCCGGCCATGTGGCACCTGGCTTTCCAAGCACCCAGCCCTGGGAGCAGGGCCGGCTCTGCCCCGGCACAGAGGGGACATTTGGCAGAGCCTACCCACGGACACACAGCAGCGGCGCTCCTGGCTGGCCGTGCTCACGTCAGCCCCACAGCACGTGGCCCTTGGGGCATTGTCATCCCTTGGGCATCATCACCCCATGGGGCTGTCACCTGGTGAGGCATCGTCACCCTAAGAAACATCACTGTATGGAGCATCGGCACCCTGCCAAAGACATTGTCACCCTGTGGGGCATTGTCACCCTACAAGGCATCAGCACCCTGTGCAGCATCGTCACCCCTCGGGGCACTGTCACCCTGTGTGCCAGCACCTTGTGCTCCCTGCTGACCTCTCTTCTCCTGCCTGCTCTGCCTGCTTGGGGACAGGATTGCTTTCTGGTTGCTCTGCCTGCTTGGGGCAAGGAACCCCTTCTGCCTCTTCTGCCTGCCTGGGGACATGGGCATCTTCTGGCTCCTTGGGGACAAGATCGCTTTCGCCTGCCTGGGGACAGGATCCCTGAGTACCTACCCAGGGCCAAGATCATTTCTGCCTGCTTGAGGACACAGCCATCTTCTGGCTTTTTGGGGACAGGGTCCCCCCTCTGCCTGCTTGGGGAGATGGGCAACTTCTGGCTCCTTGGGCACAGGAGCCCCCTCTGCCTGCTTGGGGACACAGCCACTTTCACCTGCTTGGGGACAAGACTACTGCCTGCCTGCCTGGGGACACAATCTTTCTCTGCCTGGCCTGCTCAGGGACATGGTCACTTCCCGGCTGCCAGGGACGACGTCCATCCTCCCACCCATCTCAGCAGGACACACCGCAGGACCTCCACGTGCTCCCTGGGGAGCTGGCAGCCATGAGCGTGTGGGGCTGGGGTCCCCCCCTAGGCACAGGAGGATGGGATGGGCACCCTGGGATCACCATGCCCTGGCTCTGCGTCCACCCTGGCCGCGCGCTTCCTGCAACACCAACCTGCTGCCCCTAGACAGGCATCCCAGCACCGACCACAGCCCCCGACTGGCTTCTGTCTGCCCGCCGGCATCCCCCGCTGTCCCCAATCCTCTGGGCAGGGGACAATGCCAGGGTGGCTCCTTGCCCAGCTTGGCTCAACCCTATCACCCTGATTTTGGGGGGCCCCAGCACCATACAGAGCCCAGGGTGCAGGTCCCAGGGCTGGACCGTGTCCCAGTTGCTCACTGGGGTCCTCCCAGCAGCCACCCGCTCCCGCATACTGGAGCTGGTGTAGGGTCACTGGCACTACGAGCTGGGCGTGACGCACCCGCTGCTGAGCCACAGGCTTGGGGTCCGTGAGCCCCCGTTGGGGACAGGGACACATTACAGGGTGCCACTGTGGGAGGGGAAGGGACCTCAGGATGTGGCTTTTGGTGGCGGGCGGTGACACCGCAGTGTAACCGGGCCGTTGCTTTGCGGCAGCTGGCGCGGACGACAGGCGATGAGGAACCGGCATCGCCGAGCCCACGGCCGCTGCGGGAGGAGCCGGAGGAGCCGGCCACGCTGCCAGCCCGCACCTGCAGCGTCCAGCTGGAGGGCTACCTCGGCCGCAAGCACGACCTGGAGGCAGCCACCAAACGGGCATCCAACCGGTAGGCGCGGCGGCGGCGGCGGCGGCCGGGCGGCGCGGGTGCACGCTGGGCTGACGGGACGGTGTGGTGGCAGGTCGTGGAGCACGCGGTACTGCGTGCTGCGGGGTGGCCAGCTCGCCTTCTTCAAGGATGCCAAGAGCCGGGCGCTGGGGCTGCCCTGCCACGGCGAGGAGCCCCTGGGGCTGCAGGATGCCCTTTGCGAGGTGGCCGCTGGCTACAAGAAGAAGAAGCATGTCTTCAAGCTCAGGTAAGACAGCGGTGTGGCACGGCACGGTGTGGCATGGCACGGGGTGACACGTGCCTCACTGGCACTTGCGCTCTGTCCCCAGGCTCAGCAACGGCAGCGAGTGGCTCTTCCATGGCAAGGATGAGGTGAGGGGCATCGTGGTGGGATGTGGCGGGGCTGGAGATGTCATGGGGACAGAGGGGACCACCAGTGCCCAAGGGACATGGCCCTGGGGGACGCAGGATGGGCAGTGGTACCCAGGGGGACAGAGGGTGGCTGATAGTTCCCAGGGGACACTGGGGGGATTAACAGTGCCCAGGGCAACACAGGGTGGCTAGAGACGCCCGGGGGATGCGGGGGGACCAGCAGCGCGCAGGGGGACACAGGGGTGGCTGGTAATGCCCAGGGGAAATGGGGGTGGCCAGAGGTACCATGGGGACATAGTAGTGCTTGAGGTGGGGGGATACAGGGTGACCTGTAGTGCCCAGCAGCACACAGGGTGGCTGGCACTGCCTGCGGGGCCATGGGGGGACCGGGGTGCCATGAGGTTGGGGGGGGTCGGGCAATGCCTGGGGCATATGGGTGGCTGGGGAAGATGTGGGGCAGCTGGCATCACCCAGAGGGACATGGGATGGACGGAAAGGGCATGGGGGGGCCCCCCTGAGCCCATGCCCGCGCCCGCAGGAGGAGCTGCAGGCCTGGCTGCAGGGGCTGAGCACAGCAATAACCGAGTGTCAGAGCGGCCGGGGGAAGGTGCAGAGTCTGCCCCTGCCCCTGGCCCCCGCTGAGCCCCTCCTGCCCCGCAAGGACAAGGAGAAACGATTCAGCTTCTTCCCAAAAAAGAAATAACCCCCCCCGGGGGAGGGGGAGACACCCTGAGCCCCAGGGACCCATCACGCCAGCAGTGCTCGCGGCCATGTGTGCGTAGGGACCTGCGTGTGCACGTACCTATAGGTATAGCCAGGTCTATAGGGGCAGCTGCCAGGCTTCATGCGCGTGCAGGAGCCTCGCAGCCCCCGTATGGGCATGCAGAGGCGCAACCCTCACCTCCGCGAGTGCACGTGTGGGCTCACATCTATGTATACATATAGAGGCACATATACAAGCGTGCACACCCCGTGTGCATTGAACACGTGCCTGTGTGCACATGTGTATATATATATATTTGTATTTATATATATACATACATTTCCATGCTTAAGGGTATGCACACACCTATGTGGAGGTGAACACAGATGTATACGTACATCCCCTGTGTGCACGCCTGTGTGTGTAGGTGTGTACGTGCCCCTCCAGACGTGTGCACCTAGGGGTGCCCCCCGCCATGCACAGGGGTCTGCAGCAGCCCCATGCACACACGTGTCCCTGCATGCACACGTGTGCACACGTGTGTCCCTGCATGCAGGTGCACCCACCGCTCCGCGCGCACGGCCACGGGTGTGCGGGCCCCACACGCGTGCATGTCCGTCCCCCCCACCCCCCAGCACCCACACAGGAGGCTGCCGTGGGTGCCCCCCCACCCCCCCCAAAGCCATAACACCCCCCCTGTAGTGCGTGGGTGCAGAGGGGGCAGCCTCAGCCCCTGTGGGCATCAACCAAAGAGCGTCAGCCCGTGGGTGCGTGGGCATGGGGGGGGGACACCGCTCACCACCGCCCCTCTCCTACACCCACCACCCCGTTCCCCTGCCTTCGCTGCTGGGGCAGGGGGACGCCCCCATGCACCCCACGGCCAGGCTCAGCTGCCCCAGGGCAGAGCGCGGGCAACCAGAGAGGAACTTTTGGTTCAGTTTGGTGTTTTTTTGGTTTTTTTTTTTTTTTTTTCTAATAAAGATGTGAAAGCGAGCCAGGCTCAGTGCTGGGCGCTAGGGGGGCCATAGGGTGCCTCTGCTTCCGAGCAGGTTGGAGGTTCATGGGGCTGCCCCTTCTTCCATAGGGTGCCCCTTCTCCTGGGCAGATTGTGGGGGGTCCCCAAAATGCCCCTTCTGCCAGGTGAGCTGGGAGTCCACAGGTTGCCCTTTCTTCTAGGTAGATTGGAGGGGGCTCCTTCTCCTGGGTGAGTTAGAGGTCCATAGGGTGCCCCTGCTTCCAGACAGGTTGGGGGTCCATGGGGTGCTCCTTCCCCCAGCGGGCTGCGGGATGCCCCTTCTCCCCATCGCCCACCTAGCTGGCAGCGTCGAGGGTCTGAAATTTCTGCCGCAGGTCCCTGACGAGGCCGGGGCGGGGGGGCTCAGGGGTGTCGGGGGGCTCGGGGCAGCGTCGCCGGTACTCCTCGGAGGCCTGGTAGGCTTTGCAACGTTCCACTACCGCCTTCAAGCAGATCTTCTCCCGGGTGGTGGGCGAACGGATCTGCACGTAGGCGTGGGGCTCGGCAGGGGCCGGCAGCCGCTCCAGCACCAGCACCTGCTGCCCAGGGCCCAGGGACGCCTCTGCAGCCACCCACAGAGCCCCATCGCTGCCATGCCGCGCCGGTGCCGGCCGAGGGGTGCTGGACCCCCCGCCTGCCTCAGCGCTCCGGCTCCGGCCACTGCCCCGCTCCTTCTCAACCGGCCGGCCACCCCGGCACGGCCCCTCGGGCGCCGAGCGGCTGCGGCTCACTGGCGGGGGCCGCGGGGCGCCGAAACGGGCACGAAGCTCCCGCACGTCGGGCCAGGTGAAGGGTTCAGCACTGCCAGGGCTTGGGGGACTGCGGGGGGTGCCCGGGGAGGGCAACACCGCTGGTCCCCTGCCCTGTGGCACAGCCACTGGGGGGGTGCCGGTGCATGGGTCCCCCTCCTCTCGCTGCGCCGGGGCACATCGGGCTCTGGCGCGGTGGCTTTTGATGCGGAGGCTGTACTGCCGCGCCAGCTGGTACACCTTGGTGCCGGGGTGCTGGGGGGGGGTCAGCAGCAGCCGCGGTGGTGGCCCGGCCGGCGGCCCCTCGCCCACGGCACCCAGGTCGTCCTCCTCCAAGATGAGCAGTGGCTCGGGGGGCTGCAGCCCGTTCTCCCGGCACGGCTCCTCTGGTGGCACCTCGGGCTCCCCTGGCGCTGGCTGGGCGGGGGGCTCGGGGCTCGCCGGGGGCCGGGGGAGGCCGTTGAGACGGGAGACGGAGCTTCGCACCAGCCCCTTAGGGATGAAGGAGAGGCTCTCACGGCGGCAGACGCTGAAGCTGGCATCCCGGTTCTCAGCGTGGCCGTAATAGCTCTTGATCTTGTCGAGAAGCAGGCGGTCCCGGCTGGAGAGCTGCGACTCCCGGCGGGTTCCGGTGAGGGGCTCGGGCGAGGGGATGGTGCTGCGGGACCCCCCGGGCTCCACGGCCTCAAGCGGGGGGCCACCGTCCAGGCTGAGGATGCTGTCGCTGCGGCTGGCCAGCCGCCCCGCCGGCCCCTCCAGCGCCAGGCTGCTGCGGCGGGAGAAGCTGCTGCCGCCACCAAAGCGCTCGGCGATGACGCTGGCCTGGTCCAGCACTGATGGTGGCAGGATACTACTGGCAGCTCCTTCTTCTTCTTCTTCTTCCTCCTCCTCCTCACTGCTCAGCCCCTGCAAATCCTCCGCAGCGCGGTCTGGTTCCCCCTCCCCGCCAGGCAGCACTGGTGCTGGGGTCCCCTCCAAGGATGGGGTTTCGGGTGCCCCCGGCCCCTTGGGGTGCTCCACAGCGCTGCCAGCCTGCGGAGGGGTGGGTGGGTGGGTGCTGGGTCCCCTGGGACCCCCGGGCAAGGGCTGCAGAGCCGCACTGACCTTCTCGCAGCTCCCCGGCCCCCAGCTGCTTGGCCGCTTGGGTACCTCTGGCACCGGTGGGTGCCCCTCAGTCTGGATGAGAGCAAACGTTGGGTGTCATGGGGTTCATGGGCTGGGGGGGGATCTCCCAGCTGCTCTGAGCAGGACTGCTGCTGAAGGCAAGTCCTGGCCAAGCCATGGCTGAGGATCCCACGGCAGCCCCAGGAGCAACATCGGTGGCCCTGGCGGGGATACAGGGGGCCCTGGGAGCAACATGGGGTGCTCCAGGAGTGATACGGGGTGCCCTGGGTAGCAGGGCACGGTGGGGGCCTTCCCTGGGGTTTAGGGGGCAGAAGCGGGTACCTGCTCCTCCTGGGGTTCCACTGGCAGGTCCCCGGCCCCAGGCAGCTCCTCCTGGAAGTCCTTGCCCAAAGCCTCCTCCTCCTCTTCTTCCTCCACCACGTCCTCAGCTGCCACCCAGGCGCTGGGGTGCTCGGGGGGCTCCCCCACCTCCAGGAGAGCCCCATCGCTGCCAGCGTGCTACTCAGGGGCGAGCACTGGGCTCAGCACCCCGTGCCCCCCTGGCAAGTAGCGTGCCAGGGCTGGGGGACACTGGGCACCGCAACCCACCCTGCTCCCCGGCCTTACCTTGAGCCCTGCCAGCCAGGAGAGAAAAACGTGGAGGTTAGGGGGGGCAGCACCCAATAGGTGTCCCCCCAGCCCCTGGTCCCCCTCTGCCCGCCCCGCTGGTGCCAGCAGCCCCGCCAGCTCACCTTGTTCACCCAGCTGCCGCAGGATCTGCTTGGCAGGCTCTGCGGGGAGAAGCCGGGCATCCAAATCGGGTGACGGTCATATCGTCCCCGTGACCCCCAGCCTGACACCCAAACCCCAGCACCCCACTCCAGCTGGGGTCCCCGGTCCGCGCCGGTGTCCGCACCTGACTGCCTGCGCCCCATGTGCCTGTGCTGCTGGTCTGGCAGCGTCTCCACGTGGTCCTGGTGCTGGAAGGGCTCTGCGAGGACAGGAAGACCCATCAGTGCCAGCACCCAGCACCCACCGTCCCCGTAGGCATCAGCGCGATCCGGTGGCGGCTTCACCCCAGGGAAGGGACGGCGGCGGCTGTGGTGGGGATGCCGGGGATGTGCGGCTCTCACCAGACTGCCGGCGGCCCTGGCGCAGCTCGGCAGCCGTGTCATCCAGGGGCTGGCAGGACCAGCTCTTCTTCAGGCGCTCGGGGCTGCAGCGGGGCAGGCGCGGGGGATCTGCAGGCACAGGGGGTGTCACTGGGGGGCAAGCAAGGGCAGGGAGGGGGCCACAGGGCGCTGGCGGCACTCACGGAACAAGTCCATCTCCAGGATGGCTTCCTTAGCCTGGGGCAGAGAGAAGAGAGAGAGACAGCGGGTGAAGCTGGGGTGCAGCTGCCCCCCCTTACCATGTGGGGGGGACCCCAGTGCCACCATGATGCCCATCCTGCTCTGTCCTCACCTTCTGGGGTATGATGGCATGGTGGTTCTCCAGGATCAGCCGCTTAATATGGTGAGTCCACACACGCTTCTCCTCCACGCTTTTGGCCTGGGGGGGACAGGGAGGGCGGTGGGGCCAGGCAGGGGGCTCCCTAGGGTGCCCTGAACTCCGAGCCCTCCTACCTGCAGGCTGTGCTGCTGTTTGCTGTGCTTGTAGTGAGCCAGGCTGAAGCAGAGGGAGTCCCGCGTGCTCTCAATCAGCATCAGCGAGGAGCACTGCGGGGAGAGGCCGTCAGCCCGCCAGGCACCCCTCCTGAGCCCCCCCAATCTCCAGCACACTCCTGGTCCCCCCCATCCCCAGCACCTCCCTGTTCCCCCAGCACCCCACCGGGCCCCCCAGCACCCACCGGGATGTGGCTCTTGTAGATGTAGTGGTCGCCACGACGCTTGGTGATGAGGAGGGTCTTGTCAAAGAGGAAGACGGCGCGCTCGTGGCGCACCCGCTGCACCCGGAAGGTGCCCTCCAGCACCAGCTCCCCGTAGCTGGTCAGGTCCGGCCCCTTCCAGCCCAGCAGCAGCGACTGGATCTCCTGCGTGGGTCCCCGGGGACGGGCACATCAGGCCACCCACCGCCACGGTGGTGCCCACCCGGTGCCACCCACCATGCTGCCGGCACCCACCTGCTGGCGGATGGCGTGCTCGTGCTTGCGCTTCATGTCGTTGATGTACCAGGCGACGCAGGTCATGGTGTCGATGGCCTCCAGGACCACCTCATAGTCGTCCCCTGACTTGTGCTCGAAGTGTTTGGCAATCTCCTGCCGGCAAAGGACACGGTGCTGGGGCAGCGGCAATGGGGCTGCAGTGGCCGGTGCTGGGTGACCGGGCTCTGCCAAGCGCCTGCGCTACGCTGGGTGCGCGCACTGTGCCAGGGAAATGTGCCGTGCCGGGTACCCGTGCCACGCCAGGGAACCAGGCTGTGCCAGGGAGATGCGCCGCGCTGGGTGCCTGCACCACGCCATGCCCCAAAGCGTGCCAAGAGCCTGTGCCGTGCCATGAGCTCACACCAAGCCGGGTGCCGAGGCTGTGCCACGCTGGGCAGCCACACTGTGCTGGGTACCCAGAGCGTGCCAGAAAACACGCCATGCCGGGTGCCCAGGCAGCACCAGGTGCCTGTGCCGCATCAGCTGCCTGAACTGTGCCAAGAACTCATGCTCTGCCACATCCCCATGCCATGCCAGGCACCCAGACCGTGCCGGGCGCCAGTACCCCGCCGGGTGTCCACGCCACGCCACGCCACATGCCCGCACCGCGCCGGGCGCCGGCTCACCTGGAGCAGCAAGTGGTACTTGAGGATCCTCTGGACGGGCTTGAGCAGGTAGGCACCGAGGGGCAGAGCGTGCCGCAGCCGCTCCTGGCACTCGCGGAGGAACCGAGCCTGCGGCTTGCTCCTCATGCACTCGGCCAGCGCCGCCACCGAGCTGCGGGCAGGGAGCGGGCTCAGCCCCCTGCCCACCTCGCTGCCCGCCCGCGCCCCCCCCGTCACTCACCTGGGGTAGTTGTTGCAGTACTGGGTGTAGATGGCGAACTCCTGGCTCTGCGGGCAGAGGGGAGCGTGATAAGAGCCCAGTACAGCCCCACATCCCCCCCCAGTGTCCCCCCTGGTGCCCCCTCTTACCCGGGTGACGAAGCAGACGGCCACGGCCACAGGGTCACTGCCGCAGCTCTCCAGGTTTTGCAGCAGGGTGCTGGGGCGGGGACAGATGGGACGGGGTCACAGCAGCCCACCCCCAGCCGCAGGATGGGGTGGCAATGACTGTACCCCACCGGTGGCACAGGGAGCACCCACCTGCTGAGCTCGTAGATATCCTCGATGTTGCCGAAAAGCGCGCTGACCTGCTCCGGCCGCAGCACCGGCTCCTCCGAGTCGATGATCTTGCCCAGGTAACCCTGCCAGACACCCGCAGTCGTCATCGTCGGTGGCACTGGTGCAACCAAAGCCCCGTCCCAGGGGTCTCCCCCACCCTGGTGCTCACCTCCACGATGCTGCGCAGGTCACGGACGTAGGTGCGCTCCGACTCCACGATCTCCAGCACCACCCGCCCCAGGTAGCTGGGCTCAGCCCCGGCGCTGCCGAAAGGTGCCAGGGGATGCCCGCTGCGGGCGCCCGGCCACCCCCCCGGGGAAGCGTTGTTGTTGCTGTTGTGCAGCCCCTCGGCCCACGGCTCGGCCCCGCTGCCGGCCGGCTCCTCCATGGCGCGGCCGGGCTCCAGCACCGGGCTCAGGGTAGGGTGCTGCAGGCAGGCGGGCACCGGCATGCCGGCATCCCCCAGCACTGGTGGGGCACAAGGTTGGTCTGGGGAGGGGAAAGCAGCGTGGTTAGGAGCTGTGGACACCCCCAAGGTCTAGGCAGAGTTTGGAGCCAAGGGGGGCTCAAACCCCCTCACAGTGAAGAGCCCCTGGGGTTGACCTGGTGGCCAAACCCTCCAGGCAGGGGGTGCCAGCACCCCCAAACCCCAAAAATCCCTGGCTATGGATCAGATATGGCCTGGTTGAATCCTGGCACAGCCCACTGAGTCTTCCCACCCATGGAGGTCCTAACATTTGAGGGTTCCCTGCCCCCTTAGCCCAGGCTGGGCGATGCGCCCCAGCAGCTGGGGGCTGTGCTCCCAGAGCAGGAAGCACCCCAACAGGACCAGCGCCAGCGCCGCACTGAGCCCCCACCCTCCGGCACCCTGCACCAGGGCCGTGCGTCACCGCCGCGCCCGCGGGACACCTTCCCGGTGAGCTCAGCAACGGCTCGCCCTTCCGGACCGCCAGTGCCACCAGCTGCTCCCCCCGGGATCCTCCCGTGCCACCAAAACAGCTCCGTGCCACCGAAACTGCTTGGTGTCACCAACCTGGTGGGGCACCTGAAAACAGACCGCCGGCGGCAAAGCGTGCCAGAGCGGTGAGGGCTCACCGCCGTACTTTCTGGCAAAGAGGCGGTTTGCGGCAGAGCACCGAGCCCACTCACCCTGGCGGGCGGATGGCCCTGGGGACGGTGACCTTCAGCTGGGTCACTTGCCGGCGGTGGGGCCGCTCCAGCCCCCCAGCACTGGGGGTGCCGGCACCGAACCAGTCAGGCCGGTTCCCGCCAGCTCCTCCCTACACCCGCCATGCCGCATGGCTGTGATCCCGCTGCTGACTTCCCCATGGGTTTCCCGTGCAAGCCGGGAGCCCCCCAAAAACACACCACAGTGCCCCCCCAAGCAGGGCCCAGCCCCACATCCCCAGGCTGTGCCCATAGGGCACCCCCTCATCACCCCAGCACTGGGTGATCTGGGGAGTAGCCCCCCCAAACCCCAAATCCTTCAGCCTTGCCCCGGCCCCACGGCCACCTCAGCCAGAGGGGACCCAGCCCCATGGGCACCCTGTACCACCGGGACAGAAGACCCCGAGCACCCACCCCTGGCAGGGTCTGGCCCCCACCCACGACCAGGTCCCTGCCAGGAGACTGAGGGGATGCCTGGGTGGCACTGGGGGGCAGAGAGGGGCATGACTTGCCCCCTCCCCGGCACAGGGGGACAGTGCCCCAGTGCCCGTGGGGGGGGTCCCCCACGTGATGCCCGGCTGGGGATTTGTGGCCACCACGGCTCGTCTCCGAAGGCCGCCCCCGGCTGCCCTAATCCGCTCAGCGCACTGGGATTACGGCACCGGCCCCACGTCACAGGGACCGCGGCCACTCGCCTTGGCCCCCCAGCCACCACCGCTCTGCCCCACCAGGCAGGGGGGGTTTTATCCTCTTACCCCCCAGCACCACCACAGTGGGCACGCGGCTGGCCAGAGCCCCCAGTCTCCCGCCTGCCGCCTCCTCTGGGTGGGGATTAGCCCTGACCTTCACCCCCGGTGGGACGGGCTGTTCCCCCTGACCCCCCCCCAGGCTGGGGGCTGCCGGAGGCCCTGAGCACCCCCAGCACTGCCGTGGGGACTGGGACAGCCCCTTGGGGTGCCGAGCTGGATGTGGCCCCTGGGTGCTGCTGGCAAGGACACCAGGGCGGCTGGCTCTGGCACGGTGGGTCCCCAAAACGCCCTGACATGGGGAAACTGAGGCAGGGGCCAGGGTTGTACTGAGCTGCCGTTGCTGGTGGGAGGGAGGTGGGATTTTTTCCCCACCGTGGGATCGTGGGCCCTGTTGCACATTCCTGCGCTGGAGACGGGGAACAAGGCACGGCCCACGGTGCTTTCCCAGGGCTCCGGCACGGCACTGCACGCCGGGAGAGGAGAGGGCGGGCAGGCTGGAGGTGCCTGGTCGGGCAGCCGGCCGAGCGGGGCCGGAGGAGGGCCAGCCTGGTGGAGCCATATAAGGAAAGGCGGTTCACCATTTCCAGGCGTTTTCCAGGATCCCAGCAGCCCTGGGAGCGGCGAAGGTCGCCGCCGGCTCCAGCCCAGCTGCCACAGCTCGGCGCGGCCGTCGCTCCCAGCCCCGGCTGGCACCACCGATTCCCAGCAGGAACAAGCTGGGTGCTGGCACCCCTGCCCGCAGCATCGTGGTGCCACAGGTGGTCTGGCACGACGGGGGGCCCTGCGCCACAGCAGGGTGACCCCACACCGCAGCAGCCGCGATGCCATGCCTGGGTGGGACCAGAGCCCGTGCCGGCGGTGCCGTGCTCCCAGAACACGGCGGCATCGACCCCATGGTGCTGCCAAAGCCTCTTAGTGCCCGGCGCCCGTGGGGTCCTGGGTGGCTGGCAGCCACCTAATCCCACTAGAGGGGCGCAGGGCACCCACACCCCACATGCAGCTGGGGGTCCCAGTGCGGTACCCCTGTCCCAGCCCCCCGGCACACACTTAGGGGTCACCCCATGTGCCACAGCCTCTGTCCTGCACCCCCAACTGGGTCTGGGGTCCTCCCCAGCCCTATGGCTGCCTGTTCCGGGTGTCTCCCAGCACACCCAGGACTCACAGTCCCCTGCCCTCCCCTGGGACCCACAGCCCTGCCCCACAGCTCACCAGGACGCTCTACCCCCACTCTCTCTCCAACAGCCACGGATCCTGCCCCACTGGGGCCCACGGCCCTGGGCACTCCAGGACCCACTGCTCCCACCCCACAGGGACCCACAGCTCCAGCCCCACCGAGATACATGGCACTGGCCCCATCGGCACCCACAGCGCTGGGCACCCCAGGACCCACAGCCCCCATCTCACTGGCACACACAGCACCGGGCACTCTGGGCCCCACAGCTCCTTGTCCCACTGAGACCCACGGATCCTGCTCCACTGGGATGCAACGGCTCCCACCCCACCGGCAACCACGGACCCTGCTCCACTGGGATGCAACGGCTCCCACCCCACCAGCACCCACAGTGCTGGGCACCCCCACGAACCCCGCCGCCTGCTCCACGGGGACCTATGGCGCCCACAGCACCACCACCCACGGTGCTGGGCACCCCCGGGACCCCCAGCTACCGCCCCACCGGGACCCCCGGCTCCTACTCCATCGGGACCGACAACTCCCCCCGTCGCGGGGACCCCCGGCCCCCTCCCCACGGGGACCCCCGACGCCACGCACGCCGTGTCCCGCTCCCGCCGGCGCGCCCCGTCCCCGCGCGTCCCGCACCGGACTCACCGCCCGCCGCCGCCGCCGCCGCCCCGGCCCGACCGTGCCCGCAGGAAGCGGCGGGAGAGCCCCGGGGGCGGGGACTGCGGCCGCCCCGCCCGGGCCGCCGGCCGGCTCCGGCATCGCCCCGGCCCCCGCCCGCCCCCGGGCACCGTCCCGCTGCGGCCCCGGTACGGTCCCGGGGTGCACCAAGGCACGGCGTGGGGGGACCCCGCACCCACGGGGGTCCCCACCCGAGGGGACACGGGCACCCCGTGGGGTCCCTGCCCCGTGGGAACACGGGGACCCCGTGGGGTCGCTGCCCCGTGGGGCCCTACCAAGCGAGGAGAGCCCCCGGGTGGCACTGGCCATGGGACCACCACCGCCACAGGGCCACCACCGCTGCGAGCGAGACCTCCGAGAGCGAGACCCCCCTGGGGGCCGGGGCAGCCCTTTGTCCCCTCCATCCCCACGTCTGCCCCTTCCCTCGCCTGTGCCGAGCTCCGGCTCAGCCAAGCTCAGCCCAGGCATGGCACTCCCGTCCCGCCGCGTCTGCCATGACACACAAGCCCCGAAAGCTGGCTGGTGCCAGCACCCACACCGGCCTGGGGTGCTTTGAGCCCCCCAAATAAAACAGGGGGGCAGCTCTGCCCGCATCCAGCGCCCCACGGCACCTGCCACCGCCAGAATAGGGCCATTCTGCAGGCGGGAGGCCGGGCGCCTTGTGCCGCCAGCGCCAGGCTCCCGCTCAAAGGCAGGATTGTTCGGGGCCGGCTGCCCCCGGTGTGGCGTGCCCGGCCAGGCCTCCGGCACCGATGCCACACGGCACCACGGCGGGGAGCGTATGGCATCGCCGGGCCAGTGGGGCTGAGGGGTCCCCACCGCCCACGCCGGCACGTGCTCTTGCCGGCAGCTCGGCCCCGGTGTGCCCGGCACATGCTTCGGGGCACGGCCGGGCAGGCGGGTGCTGGCTCCTTCTCCGGGGCCGAGGCGTGGGGAACGGGCACGGTGGGTGCCGGCAGCGCGGTGCGCGGCCGGCCGGGCGTGGGAAGGCGGCGTGTCTGGGTGCCGCTGCCGGCGGCGTGGGCGGCAGCACCCGGCAGGTCCCGGCATGGTGGGTGCTGTCTGAGCTGGGGGGCTCATGGGGCCACTCCAGCCCCGCTAACCCAGACCCTGACCTGTGCCTCATGCCCTGCCCCCCTCCCCAAACCCCTCTCCTCATATCCGCTCCCCAAACCCCCCTCCCTAGATCCCTCTCCCCGTCCCTCTCCTCAGCCCCCATGTCCCCAGACCCTCTCTCCCCATACCCCGCCAAACCCTCCCCCCAATCCCCCTCCCCTTCCCCTCTCCCCAGACCCTCTGTGCCCAAACCCTTCTTCCACAAACACCCTCTCCCAGGACCCTCTCCCCAAATCCCCCTCCCTGGACCCCTCTTCCAAGACCATCTCCCCAAACCCCCCTCCCCAGATGCTGCCCCAAGACCCCCCTTCTAAGACCCTCTCCCCAGACCCTCCCTCTCCCCACAACTCTTCCCCTCTCCTCAAACCCCCCTCCCCATACCCCTCTTCCAAGACCGTCTCCCCAGATTCCCCTCCCATAACCCTCTCCCAGGACCCTCTCCCCAGATCCCCCCACACCTCCTCTTCAACCCCCCTCCCCAAACCCCCCTCCCCAAACCCCCCTCCCAGACCCTCTGCCAACACCCCTCTCCCAAAACCCGCTCCCTCCCTCCCCCCCCACGTCTCGTCCCCCCGCCCGCCCACCAGGGGGCGCCGCAACCCTCCGCCCCCTCCGCCCCTCCCCGTCATCCCCCGCGCGTTCCCTTCCCGTGATGCCCCGCGCGGGTGAGGCGGGAAGGCGGGCGCCAAGATGGCGGCGGGGCTGGCGGAGCGGAGCTGCCTGGAGCTGAGCGCGGCGGCTCGGGGCCCGCCGCGACGTCCTCGGGAGGTGGTTTTTAGCCCACCGGGGACGGCTCCACTCCCCGCCGGCCGCTACGGGGACAGCGCGGGTGGTTTTTGTTACCAGGAGAGCGCGCAGCTCGCCGCCGCCGCCAGGAACCGCTTCGTGCGGTGGTGAGTGTGGGCCCGGGGCCTAGGGCCTGTCCCCGGGCCCGGTTGGTTCCTCCCGGTTCTCCCTCCGTCCTTACACCTTCCCCGGTCTCTCCCCTCAGGACCACATCGGGAGACACTGTGGAGCTGGTCGAGGAATCTCTGGACGTCAACCTGCTGAACAACACCGTTCGCCTCCGCATCCAGGGCTGCCCGTTTCTACCGGGCGGTGTGCACCTCTGTGAAGTGCAGAGCCACCTGGTCATCCTGCTGATAACCGGGCAGACGGTGCATCGCCTGCTCCTGCCTCATCCCGCCCGCATGTACCGCAGCGTGAGTATCGGGGTGGCCTGCGCCCTGCCTCTGCCAGCCGCCCGCCACGGTCCTGCCTGTCAGGAGCCCTCAGGAAAGCCACCAAGTGCATTGTAAAATAGCAAAGGCCTTGGCGTGCTTTTCTGCGTGGGCACAAAGTGCTGCTTCCCAGCTGTACTGCTTCTATCCAGGACAGGGTTAATTTTACCTGGGACAGACTTAATTTTCATCATAGTAGCTTGTGTTGTGCTGTTTTGGATTTGTGACCAAAACAGTGTTGATAACGTGCTAATAATTTAGCTTCTGCTGAGCGGTGTTTGTGCAGCCTCAAGGCTTTCTCTGTTTCTCACTCTGCTTGGCCTTCCCCGGCCCCACCAGGTGAATAGGTTTGGGGATGTGCGGTGGTTTGGTAGGGGGCACAACCAGGCAGATGTCCTGAACTAACCAGAGGGGTGTTCCTTGCCATGTAACATCATGCTTGGCAATAAGGGAAAAGAGGGGGTTTGGGGGCTTTAGCTATCTCTTGCTCAGGAGCTGGCTGGATGTCAGTCTATCTGGCCTTTGTGTCCCTTGTTTCGTTTTCTTCTCTTTTCTTGTCCTTCACTTATTAAGCAATTATTCTGTCTTTCCCCCAAGTTTTCTCGCTTCTATTCTTCCTTTCCTCTTCCCCTGCCTCATCTTGGGGGAGAACGTGTGCGTGGGTGTGTGCTGCTTCGCTGCCCAGTGGGATTAAGCCCCAACACTGCTCTGGCGCAGGGCTTCACGCAAACCCTTTCGTCCCCGTTGTTCCTGTGTCGTGTGAGCTGCTGATGGGTACGAAGCTCCGCTTTTCCTGAGCCCTTTGCAGTTGGGCTGGATTTTTTTTTTTTCCCCAGCAAGCAGATGGCATACTGGTTTTGGTTGGGAAGGAGTTGGTTTTCTTTGCAGCAGCTCGTGTGGTGCTGTGTGTGGATTCGTGACCAAAGCAGAGTTGGGAACGCGCCGCTGCTCGAGCTGTCGCTGAGCAGTGCCTGTGGAGCATGAGGGGCTTCCTGGTTTCTCCCCAAACAAGTTGGTGGTTCTGGGCAGGAGGCTGGGAAGGGACACAGGAGCTGGGACAGGTTGGGGACAGTCCCTGCGTGGTGACACCGTGTTCAGCGACACGGAGGGCAGGGGACTGGGGCAGGTGATGGTTGCTTGGGGGCTGGTGGGACATCGGGCTGCTTGGAGGAGGTGGTGAGGGATTGCCATGGCATCGTTTGGTTTTATTTTGTTCTTCCTCTTTCCTTCACTTATTAAACCATCTTTATCTTGACCCATGAATTTTTGCTGCTCTTATTCTCCCCAGCCTGGCTGGGGCACACAGCTGGGGGCAGCTACAGTCCACCACGACCGATCTTTTTTATAGCGCTGTGGTGGGGATTTGTTCCCTGCACTGGAACCCTCTGGCATTTCCAGAGGTGCAAAGCTGGAGCCTGCCAGGCCCTCCCGAGTTTTGTGGAAACCAGCCTCTGTGCTTTAGCTTCTTACTGTCCAAACTTTTCAAGTTAGATTTCTTCGTAGATGTTATAAGCTGTTAAGCTCCAAGTCCTCGGATTCTTGGCCAGATACAGCAGGTGTGTTCATCAGTGCAGGGTAGTTCTCTGTGTAGAAGTGGAAACCGCTGCGAAGAGTTGGGTAGGAAAAGCAAGCTGGGAATCTCTCACTTTTGTTTGGAACCAAATGTACTCAGACCGTGCTTGGGGGCGGCAGAGGCCGTAGGCATCAGACTTGCAGTGTTTTCGCCAAAGCTGAGGGGGTTTCAGGTTTGTGAATAAGGCACCAATTTCGATGAAAGTCGGTGACGTAACCTGAAATGAGGCTCGGAGGTGGCTTTGCCAGCAGCCCTGGAGCCTGGCCGTGTGACAATGTACCCTTTGGAAGTAGGGACTGAGCGCCTCAGAGGGAAGCCTGGCTGTGTTTGTAACTTGCCCACTGTACGCAGCAAGGTGTAAAATCATTTTATTTCATGTGGAAGATGGATCTTATGCAAAATTTGAATTTCATTTACCCCTTTGCTGTGACTTTTTCCTCTCATGTCTGCTTCTGGTGTGTCTTGTCATGTCCCTTTCACCTCCTGCTTTTAGAGTTCCAGACAGCTTTCCCAAGGGATGATGCTGTGCTGTTGCAGAGCTGCTCTTCATGGGACTCCTTATCAGCGTTTTGCTATGAGCTGTCTTAAAGCAGCTGATGGACTGCAGGACTCCTTTGGGGGTGTTACAGTATTTGAGGGAGAGAGCGAGCGAGTGTTCTAGAAAGTTACAGGTTTTTAAATCCCTTTCATATCTGCTCATAAAGAGCAGCGGTCTTGGGTTAACAGTAAGGGAAATGGGAGTGGTAGCGTTAAGAATTCTTACCAGAAAAATCCTTTTTATCGAGTAGCAGCGTCGCATTCCACAGGTGTCTGGTTGTTTTCTCTGTGCCGTGTGTACATGTGCTCAGGATTCGTACTCTGCTGTTTCCCTCCCCCAGGAGCTGATAACAGAGAGCCAAATGCAGTCCGTGTTTACAGATATTGGCAAAATCAACTTCAGAGATCCTTCAAATTACTACGTGATTCCCAGCGTGCCGGGCCTGGCGTCTAATTCTGTCGCCTCAGCGGCGTGGCTTAGCAGCGAGGGGGAGGCTCTCTTCGCTCTGCCCTCTGCTTCAGGAGGGATCTTCGTCCTTAAGCTGCCTCCTCACGATGTGCCCGGTAAGGAGCGGGGAACAGGCTGCCTCCTCACACCTGCCTCTGCAAAACACTGCGCAGTGTGGCATCTCCTCTCCTAGCTTTGGGCTTCGCTTGAGTTTGATTGTTGGCGTGTGTTGTACAAATTCACTCCGCACACGCACACAAAAACTCTCTTACATCACGCCTGCGAAGCCCCTGGCTGGTGGCAGCAAATATCTTGTTGACGAATACTCAATATATTTCTTAACATCACTTTTATTTTGAAAGGAACGGTTTCGGTTGTGGAATTGAAACAGAGCTCGGTGATGCAGCGTTTCCTTACCGGTTGGATGCCAACTGCCATCAGGTGAGCGTCTGGTGATGAATAAGTGGAACTAATTTAGTGTTTCTGATTCCCTCACCTAGAGTTTCTAGTCTGAAGTCAAAGGCAGGCGAGCCAGCATCTATAAATACTCTGCCAAAAAAGTTAACTGGGTCACAGGACCTATCGCAGTACGGAAGTTGGGACTTGAGCGCTGGATTAGTTCATCTTAATGGGCTCCTGCTGATTCTGTGTGTCTGTGTCTGCGAATATGTTACATCTAGTAATTGGCCTCCGAGGATTTGCCCAGGATATGGCTCGCAGCCAGCGCAGATTAAGGATTACAACAGTTGTATGTTCTTGCCCTTGTTCTGAAATGTCAAGCTTGTTCCTGACCGGCAGAGGTCACGTGTGGAGGACATGGACCCTCTGTGCAGGCCGGGCTCGGTGTTTGGTTGTAATCATTGCAGTATCTCAGAGCGCGCGACCAAATTCTAGGCCCTGTTACCTGGAAATGGGAGCGAGTTCCCTGATGCCCTGAATGACTTTGACCGTTAGCGGTGCATTGCCCGGGGCTGATCGGATCCTTGCTTCCCTCTGGATCCTTCGCCCGTGTTCTGCAAGCACTAGGCTGGGGCTGGGGAAGCCAGGGGTGCGCTTTGTCTCTGCCAAAGTGGGTGAAGAGCTGGGCGTTACTGGTGTGGTGGGCTCCTCTGCGCCTTGGGCGCTGACCCGCACGGTCCTGAAGCGCTTCTCTCTCCTGGTCTCTCACCACTGATTTATTTGTTTTTAAACACAGCGTGATAGAAACCCTGTGCTTTGGCTCTATGTGCTAGCCTTGATTTTCTTTTAAGGTGTTGAAATAAACTCTGTATTTTCAGAGGTGACTGTGGCCCATCGGACCTGCCTGTCAGCCTCTCGGTTCACTGCCTAGATCATGATGCCTTTCTCTTTGCTCTCTGCCAGGACCATAAGCTTCGGATGTGGTCCTATAAGGTGAGCAAGGGCTGTGCTTGGGGGAGTAGCATCGCTGCTCAGGTGATAGTCTGAGGATTAAGAAATGAAGGCTGAGTGGTTGGCATAGGCTTGATCTGCCGTTAAATTGTCACTGAGTCAACTTCTATGCTCTGGGATTCGGGGCAATTTGTGAAAGTTGTTGTGGCGTGTGTTTGTAGTTACGTTCGGAAAGCGGGTGGTGGGTCTTCTCCGCGGCAAAGCCTCGTGCGTAGGGTAAGAGGCTGTATTAGGTTATTTACCAACATGCTGGAGCGATTAGGAAGGCGGGCAGGAGCGCTTCAAGGGCCGAGGAGGCACACCAAATGGATTCTCTGCTGCTTTAGCAGTAATAAGAGCGTCTTTGTAACATCACTCCTTGTCAAAAAAGAAGTTAATAAAGGCCTCTGCTCGCTGTGTGCCACTTGCTCCAAATATCAGTGCCAAAGCTAACCAAGCAGCACCGCTTTCACGGCTCATCTGCACTGGAATGCGTGCGTGCATTACGGGAGGGAGGGGAAGCTTTATCGTGCGTGCCTGGGCTCTGAAAGCCCGTGTGCTCAGCGGGAGAGGGCACAGGTGGGACAGGGAAAGCTAAACTGCGGTTCAGGTGTGCGTACGGATGCTTTACTTGTATCCTTTAGAGGAAGATCTGGGCAGACTTTGGCCAGAAGGGAAAGGATGAGGGAGAAGGGCAGTTTCTCAGTCCTGAGTCTTTCCTATATTCCCTGGTGCCTTTGTTTTGTGTAGGATCAAATGTGCCTGATGGTTGCTGATCTGCTGGAGTTCATGCCGGTCAGCAGGGACCTGCGGCTTGCAGCTGGGACTGGGCACCGACTGCGACTGGCCTTCTCCCAGTCCCTGGGGCTTTACCTCGGCGTGTACATGCACGCACCCAAGCGAGGGCAGGTATGGAGCGACGGGGCTTCCTCGCTGTGAATGCGCCTTTCTTGGGCTGCGTGAAAAATCTGGCGTTCCTCCTTAGATTAGGGCCTGTAAACCAAGAATTAGGGAAAAGTTCCACATCTGATCCTCTGGAAAGAGCAGTACTTTCTGAATAAATAAACATTTTTATTCTCAAAGTGCTGCAAGATACACGTGCTCTTGCCTTGGGAGTGGAACTCCCTGTGTGACTCAGCCGAGCTGTGAGTGCTAGTTCACTTGTTTGCCTCCTGTTCCGGTAGGATCCTGAAAGCATGTATGTGCCGTGGGAAAAGGAAAGGTCCGAAAGGAGCTAAAAGCATGGAAATACTGATGATATCTTTATGTTGGGCTCCTGGGAGCGTGCGGACGCATCGCTGTGTGTTGCCAAACTTTGGCTTCTGTAGAACTTCTGCATCTTGCAGTGAATAATAAATTCAGCAGGACAGGAATGACGGCACAGAGTAGTCTCATCTGTTGGAGAGCTTACCCTTTCTGCTCCCCAGGGGATTCACATGCAGAGTAGAAGCGCGTATCGTGACTTCTGCTGTCCCGCTAGTGCTCTGCTTTGGTAAGAACACGCAGAGCTTAGTTTGGAGCAAGTGACCTGAGGATTCAAGGCTTTTCCACCTTAGTCTCCTTACTTGCCCGCATCGTGTTGACGCTACCAGTGCCCAGCAGTGTCGTTTTTATCATTTTCCTGGTTTAGTCTTCCAAAGGGCAACTAGAAATCCTTCAGGTTCAGGCAGAGACGAGTGTCCTCGCTGGGAAGGCTGAAGTCAGCAATGTCAGTACATGGCACAGAGGGCCAGCTCGGCAGGGTCCTTGGCTGGTGACACGTGGCGTGCTCAGCTCAGCCCCCCTGCCGTCCGCCCTTGGAGAGATGAGCTTCCCCGTGCCGTGCTGGTTATCAGCTTAGCCATCCGTTAGCCAAATGACTTATGGGATGTGTTTGTAGTTCTGTGTCTTCCAGCTGGTGAGCACCGAGAGCAACCGCTACAGCCTTGACCACATATCCTCCCTGTTCTCCTCGCAGGTGAGTGCTGGCGCCTGGCTGCCCCAGAAGGTGCTGGGACAAGAGGGAGTGTTGCTTCCTGAGGGATCAGAGGCCTAGACTTGGGGATTTAGCTGTCAACAAAGAATTCTTTCCAAAACATGGTTAAATGATACAAGGGAATGTTTTGCTGTTGTTAACTACGCAAGTCTCTCTGCTGTACTTGAATTTGTGATAAGAAGGTAAATATGTGCTCGCTCTCCTAGGAGACTCTCGTTGACTTTGCCTTAACCTCGGCTGAGATCTGGGCACTGTGGCACAACGAAGAGAATCAAACCGTTGTGAAATACATCAACTTTGAGCAGTGAGTTTCTGCGTGCAGTCGCTAGTGTTGGTAGCCTTGCAGGGGTAACTGTGGGAGCAGCTCCCAGATGCTGCTCGTTAAAAGCACCAGTCGAGCTCCTCGACATTTTTCCTGTCCTGCTGTGACTGCAGTGTGTGGAGATGCAGCGGTACCCAGTCCTTCCTATTGCAGTGTTTGTGTCACGTGCACAACGTGTCTTCCTGCAGTGGCAATTACACGGGGTTGGTTTTTTTTTTGTTGTGCTTTATAATAAAGCTACAGCTCAGCTGCAGGAATGTGAAAAATGTAAAAAGCCGGGTGGCAGGCTTGCTGGGAGTGGAGTCTGCTGTGAGCGTGTCGGAGGGAGGAGACCAGTGATGTGGAAGCATCAGCTCTACACTTACAAAGCTGAGAGGGCAGGCGTGGTGCAGACCAGGGAGTTAAATTCTGGGTGAAAAAATGTGGTGAGTGTGCAGGTTTAGGCAGAAGAATCTGGTGGTCAGTCTGAGAGTTGCTTGGTGAGCGCATGTGGTAGGGAGAACGTGGATGTAAATGAAGGAATCCAACCTGTTCTGTTAGCTCAGGGCTGGGGATGCTGCCTTGGAGCTCTCCTGTCGCTTGTCGCTAGTTAAAGCTCCTCTGTTACCAGATCCAGGGGGCCGTCGTTGCTGTAAAGTCTGTGATCACTGGTGAAAGTGGCAGGTTTGCTTCAGGTAGCTGCTCCCAGGCGTGCTCTGCTGGACCATTGCAATGCAAAACTGATTCTGGTTTTATTTTTCTTCCAGAAATGTGGCGGGCCAGTGGAACCAGGTCTTTGTGCAGCCACTGCCTGAAGAGGAAGTGATGGTTCGACACAATCAGGACCCCAGGGTGAGCCGACTATAAAACAGCAATGAGAAGTAATGAAGCTTCTCTGCCCTGGAGGAGAACATTTAGACAGTTCAAGTGTACAAATTGTATTGATACAGTCTTAAAATTACTCCAAATTAAAGGGGACAAGCCTCAGCCTCTATTACCACAGCATTAAAGTGCTAATCATGGTTATGAAACCAGAAGTTGAGGGATGAGGAGAATTTCAAGTCAGTCAAGACAGAGCCTTGAGACAAGATATGTGAATAAACAAGGTCTGGATCGTGCAGGAAGCAGCGTTGATCACAGAACTGCAAAGGGGTTGGAAGGGGAGAGGTTGGAGCGGGGTGTGGGTGTGAACTGAAGCTGGAAGGTAATACAGATCCAGGGGGTGAGCTTGAGAATGGGAGGAAGGTCTGGAAGCAGAATCTGAGATGCTCTCCTCCTGACACACATTTCCTTAAGTTGCTGTCTTATTCTCTCTGCAGGAAACCTACCTGGAGTATCTCTTCATGCCTGGCCAGTTCACAAATGCAGCTATCCAGAAGGCTTTGCAGGTTAGTGAGAGGGCATTTGGTGCTCTCCCTGTTCATCTTCTCTTTCCTGGCCATTTAGATGTGAGGCAACAGGGCTCCTCGGAGCTCTTGGCGGGCATCAGTTTGCATTTGATCGTTTGTAGACCTGTCTGTCGTCACTGAAGCGAGTTAGCGGCTGTTGTGCCATACTTCAGCCAGTGTGCGCTGACGGTGGGAGGCAGAATGTGGTTTCCAGAAGATGTCTTGCCTTAGGACAGCAGGTTGCTGAGCTTGCTTTTCATTGCCTGCTGCTTTAGTCAGGTGAACAGACTCTCAGCGCACTGTAGTGCTGTTTCTCAGAATATGTCTGCTCAGTCCTGGCTCCTCTAGGACTGTTAAGAGTAAGGCAACGCACGGTGCCTTCTCAGGAAAAATGGAAAAGCCAAACTTCTACTCAAAACTGACCGTTTGGATTCTTTGTGACCTTATGGAGGCCTATAGCAAGGTACAGGAGAGCGCTGCTGTGACGGTGTGCAGCACTGCTTTCCTTACATCCCAGTGCACTCCCTGCCAGGAGGCTTCCTCTATTTCCCCAGGAAGAGTGAAGCTGCCTGTACGTCTACGTACCCCACATTTAGCAACCAGCCATATTTTTTTTAATACTTCCATCCCCAAAGCTCTGGCTGATGCTCTCATGTTTCCTTTTTGTCACTCAGTGCTGCCTGAACCTCAGCGAGACGGCTCTCTTGCTTTACAGTAAAAGTTTAACTTGCTGCTTTTCAGATCTTTTCTCAAGGAACTGAGACACACATGGATCTGACATGGGATGAGTTAAAAAAAGAGGTTACCTTAGCTGTGGAAAGCGAGGTGAGATCATTTCCCCCCCCCCCCCCCCATGATATTTTCTTATTACATCTGTTGCGTGTAGTGTTGTGATGGTTGGGCGAAGATAAATGAGGTGCAAAGTGACCCCAGGCTTTGTTTTGTCCTTTGCCTCTCCAAAGGTGTTATGTGACTTTTTTTAAAAAAAAGTACAGATCTTCATCCTTCCTGCCTGGCTTTTCCTTTCCCTCTTCTATTTTGGGGTCCTTTCTTCTTTCTCAGTTTTCTGCTGTCTTTGCTCCCTGGGTGCCCTTTGCATGGAGTGTGCTTTGCTGGTCGCGCTCCGCCTGCTGCCCGTTCTCAGCTCCCCGCTTGTGGGTGCTGGCCGCCACCACGCAGAGCTGTTGCTTGTAATTTTGGACACCAGATAATCTGCTTAGGGCGACCTGTCCTTTTTGGGTCTGAATTTCCCCCATTTTATCCTCTTTCCTCTGGATTTTCCTCTGATATACCTGATTCTCTAAGCCAGCAGTCCTTCCACCTGCAGTTCATCCTTGAGGCTGCTTAGACCGTTGCCAGAATGTTCACAAGAAGAGGCGGGTTTGCATCCTCCATAGCAATCTTCATGCGTGATGGTTTTAGAGAGATCTGCAGTGCTGCCCTTTTTCTTGATATCACTGGTGCTTCTTTAAGGTTATATAGAAATGGTTCCCTGGGCTTTGTCCCCTTTGCTGTTTCCTGTGTGATTCACAGAATCATGGAATGGTAGGGTTTGGAAGGGACCTCTAGAGATCATCTTATCCAACCCCTCTGCTTGATTCACCGTTGTAGGAAAAAAACTTATATTTTAGTGGTAAGATGGTGGGGAGGAGATCTATAACTGGTGTTTTATTAACCGTAACCATGTCAAGGTACTGGTCATGGCAGACGAGACAGCAGTCTGAACGCTACAGTTTCTCCCTCTGGTTCGCTGCCTGTATTAATCTAAAATCTTGTTTTGGTCCTGCTAGTTCCAGGGCAGCGTGACAGAATACGAATGCTCGCCGGAGGAGTTTTGGCAGCTGCAGGTGGAGTTCTGGTCCAAGTTCTATGCCTGCTGCCTTCAGTACCAGGAAGCGCTCTCACGGCCCCTGGCCCTGCACCTGAATCCCTACACCAGCATGGTGTGCCTCCTGAAGAAGGTGAGGCTGAGTGGCGGTGGCTCTTTGACTGCTGCGGCCAAACTGAAGCAGTGATCTCCAGGGAGGAGAGGAGGAGTTCTGACTGAGGTGTGCATTTGGGGAGCTCAAAGAAGGGCTTTCTCCTCACCTTTCTAGGGCTCCCTGTCTTTCCTCGTGCCCTGCCCCTTGGTGGACCATCTCTATCTCCTCTCTAACGAGCACCTCCTGACTGAGGACGACGCGGCCATCTTTGACGGTAAGTGAGGAGACATGGAGCTTTTTCATTGTTGCAGGCTGAAACGCTGCATGTCAGGGAAGCCTGAGGCAGAGGGGAGTGGGGGTTTCTACAGAGGTCTCCTGAAGTGCCCCTGACTCCGTAGTTGTCTATGTGGAGATAGTTTTCTTATTTTGCCGTTTGTAGGGAGTTTTATTTTGTGAAACATGCCGTCGTGCTCACACCAGGAGTCAGAAAATTGTGTCAAGGCTGCAAATCTGCCGTGACTCATTTCAGATAACTTCAAAAGGAAGAATCTTAGATTTCAGGCTGTGTGTTGCTCAGTGGCAAGGACCCACAGTGGTGGATCCTTTGACCTTGGAGCTTTATAACCTGTGTAGGCTGCGATTAACTGGTGCCCTCTTCATGCCTGCCCTCTGTGGGGCAGGTCAGCCAGGCTGGAGCTCCACAGCGTGCTGGCAGGTCCCCAGCCCTGGTGGGGAGAGCGGGATGCAGCAGCTTGTGTTTCTCATCATGAGGGTGAACCCCACAGCGTGAAACCTGCTTAATGTTATCTCAGCTGGGTGCTTGCTCGGCTTTGCCATCCCCAGCCAGAGCCATAAGACCTACTCTGCCTCTCTCTTTCTTAAAATTCCCCAATCTCTGTCTTGCTGATGGAGTAAACTCCTTTCAAAGGTTACAGACAACAAGGAGACTTGTGATCCTCTGAGCACCCTGGTGTGCTGGGCTCAACTGCCCAGTTTGGCAAACTTAGTTTTTACTGCAATGTTTTTGGGTAAATATTTTCACGTAAGCTGTGGAGCGGGACTGTGCCGTTTCTTGTCTCCAGGAAGTAAATGCCGGAGTGTGCAAAACCTGTCATTAATATTGTCACCACAGTGCCCTCTATGCTTTGTTGGCCGTGGAATGACGTTTCACGAGAAAAAGGCAACGGAAAATGTTACCTAAGCTCTACTTTCATGCTCGAGTGATTTTTATATTTTTATAAAGAAGAATCCTCATCCATTTGGTTGAGCTATTTCTGGATCCGAGGGAAGGAAAGCAGCAGGCCTGGGCTGGGTTTGGGAGGCTAGCAGTTCCTGCCCTGTTTCAAACTTCTCGCAGAAGGTGACTTAATTTTAAAACCGCATATGTAAAGGGTTGCATTGCAAAGGAGTGATTTAAACCCTTGGTACTGAATTTTCAGATGACTTCTGAGAACGTGAAAATCCTCTCTCAGCTGGGAGAGGTGGTGCTGCAAATGGACAGCCGCTGTAAGGAGAGTGTGTTAGCTTAGCTCTGCCAACCCATCTGAGCCATTTGCTCTGGGGTTTTTTTGCTCTTACGCTGCACTAATTATTTCCTTTCAACCTGTGACTGGAGAAAATCCCTTGGAGGGAGTTGAATCGTTTTATTGTTGCATCAGTATTTTTTCACTCTGCAAATAATGAAGCCCAAATCTTTCCCTTGTCAACTCCTAAGTTTTAATTCAGCCGCATAATTAACAGGGAAGGGTCAGTTTGACGTGCGGGACTGAGACCAACCTGCTGCTAGTAGTTTGCTGATATGCGCTGAACTAACTGGTTTTGAATGGTCCTCCCACCTTCGCTTTGAAATCTCTTTTAAATATACAGTTAGATTCTTTCATTACAGATTTGGAGATGTCTCGTGATGTTGTCTGTCTTGTCCAGTGCCTTCGACTGATCGGAGAATCAATTTCCATGGAAATGGCATTCATAATGGAAATGGCTTGCTCCCGCCTCCAGCCTCCAGAAAAGGCTGCAGAGCAGATCCTGGAGGACTTGATAGCTAATGACACGTAAGGAGATGTTTGTGGAGAAGCTCCCCTGCAGAGAGGCCCGGATGGCTGAGCAGGGATTGCCTGGAGCCATCCTCAATTGGCATCAAAGCGCATTTGAGATGCACGGGCTATCCCTGTGCTGCAGGAGACTTCTCCAGGTCCCCTCAGAGATGGGGAGCGTGGGTATTGGTGATGTTAGCAGGGTCTTCCATCCAGAACCTGCCCTTGCTGTTGCTTGGGGCCCTTCTGAAAAGACACTTTGGGGATTCTCAGGTGAGATGGAGTGGAAGAGGGCCAGGTTCCTGTTTAGGTGATCATTGCAGTGCGGAAAGCGAGTGCCTGCAGTTGTTAGGTAGAGGTGAGAGCCTTGGTCAAGCCATGTGGTTACTGTGCTCCCCGCCTGAAATCATTCCCCGTGGAATGCCAGCTATCCAACTGTTATTTCCTGGTAGCCTGGGGGAGTGGAATAAATAGACTGGTTCCTGCAGGCGCTGTAATAAAATTCCTAGCCAGAAGAGGATTCCCTTCAAGAATGTCCAGGCTGATCAGATACACTTCCTTCCAGGGAGGATCAGTAAGGGAGGAGAGGGAGCCCTCTTGAGTTTAAACCTCATGTTGCTGATTACTATCTTTTTCACTTTGCAGGGAAAATGTCATGGAAGATATCCACAGCAAACTGCAGGAGATCAGAAACCCCATCCACGCCATTGGAGCGCTCATCCGAGAAATGGACTATGAGACAGACGCTGACATGGAAAGAGGTGAAAGCTCTACAGCAGCACGTTCGGGCTGGGAAAGCGGCGGCTCAGCCAGTGTTCTGGTTGGTCTAGTTCCTCCCCTGATGGAGGTGATTTTTATCTTTCAGCTCATCATCTAAATATGCGCATGAACCTCACCCAGCTGTACGGCAGTGGTACCGCTGTCAACGTGGTTTGCTGGGGGGTATGTAAGATTGCCACGATCCGTTTCCTGATCTGTCGGGACCTGTTGATCCTCCAACAGCTGTTGCTGCGGCTCGGAGATCCTGTGAGTACAGCCCTCAAAGCTACTGCTATGGTCTTTGAACTTTTGGGTCTAGGGTTCTGCTGGTGCCAGACTGTGAGCTCTGTCTCTTCCCACAAAACACTGGAGGCTGTTTGAACTAGCCCAAGGCTTGGGCAAGCCCTGTTCTCTCCTCCAGCTGCTTTTGTCGTCCTAAGCAAATCAGCGGCGTGCTGCGCTCACGCCCTAACTCCCTCTTTCCATGCTGAGCATACAGGAAGCAGGAAGCAAAACCCTCTTTGCGGGAGGAGGGCATCATTTCCAGCCTCCCGTCTGAAAATAAGCGCTGCCTGAGCACGTACCATTCTCCCATCTATTCCCCATCCCCCCCACACCACCGCTCAGCCCAGCACGCACACGGTTGCAGCCTCGTTCTCTGGCAACGCAGCACCTTTGCGTCACGGCAGTAGTGTTTATCCAGGGGCTGCGGTTTCAGCCTCTGCGAGGCTGCTCCAGCCAGCTCAAACAGCTGCTGTGACGGCAGCTGTGTTTGTGGTCATGGGGTGGGCTGGCTGGGTCCGTCCCGTTGGCTGTGTGGCTGCGTGAGGGATGGTGCTGGTGGTTTGGGTGGATGCAGGGATGCGGAAGAAGTCCTCAGACAAGGGGAGCGTTGTTTAAACTGTTATTATTTACTAGGAAATGTTACTGCAGTAGTTCCTTGGTTGAAAAGAAATCCCCTTCTTCCTGGATAAGGTTGCCCTGGGAGCATTTAAAGCACGTTGCAAGGTGCCCTTCTGGAGCCAGGCTCTCACAAGGCATGTGACCTGCTGCTTGTTTGATGAGGAACTGCTGCTCTGCCACCTTAACGTGCTTGTGTCCTTCACAAACGTGAATTGCTTTTCCCCCTGTGTCACCTGGCCGTGCCGCTCTTGCCTGCAGTGCGCAGGGGCGCAGTGCCTGGGCAGCAGGGCTGGGCCCTGAGATGGTCTCTGCAGCAAAGCTGCGATTTCACTCCCAGTGAGAGCACAAAGCAACTCTTTGCTGGTGTTCCTGGTGTCAGCAGGTGCTGGTGTTTGTAGGCTAGAGAAGCAGTCGGTGTGCACTTTGTTTTGCTTGTTAAACTGGGCCACCAGAGTAGTTAACTCACCCTCGGCCTAAGATGACACTGTAATTTATAACAATGTAATTATAAAGCTACTAGAGAGTGTCCAGAGGAGACCACGGAGTTGGGGAAGGGTTTAGAGGGGAAACGTACAAGGAGCGGCTGGAGTCCCTGGGGTTGTTCAGCTGGAGCAGAGGAGGCCGAGGGCAGCCCCATGGCGCTCTGCAGCTCCCTCCCGAGGGCAGGAGGAGGGGCAGGGCTGGTCTCTGCTCTCTGGTGACCAAGGCCAGGCCCCGAGGGAATGGCAGGGAGATGTGCCAGGGGAGGGTTAGGCTGGGCATTAGGGAAAGGCTCTTCCCCCCGAGGGTGGTGGAGCCCTGGCACAGGCTCCCCAGGGAGGCATCACGGCACCAGCCTGGCGATGTTCCAGAAGCACTTGGCCAAGGCCCTCAGAGCCAGGGTGTGAATTTGGGGTGTCCTGTGCAGGGACAGGAGCTGGGCTCGATGGTCCTTGTGCGTCCCTCCCAGCTCAGGACATCCTATGATTCTGTGATTTGTGACCCAGGTTATTCTGGGACGTGCAAGAGTCCTGCTGGTCTCCTGGTGGGGTCGAGTTAACTGCTGGGCTATGGGCAGCCTCGGTGTTTGCAGGAGGGACGAGCTGGGCCTGATACAAACCTCACTGATTGCCCATGTCCTGCCGTTGCTCTCTGGGCTTGGCCTCTCGGTGTGCCAACCTCTGTGGTTTGCTTGCAGATGGTTTTGGGAGGGGGACAGCTGTTCCAGTCTCAGCAGGACCTGCTGCACCGCACCTCACCCCTGCTGCTGTCCTACTACCTGATTAGGTGGGCAAGCCAGTGCCTGGCGTCAGATGTCCCAGTCGACACGCTGTAAGTCTCTACCCATTCTGTCTTTGAATGATTGTAGATTCTTGCTAAATGCACCTGAAATGACCTTCCTGATGTGAAAAGTTAGCGGTTGCTGTGAGAGTATCACTCCAGGAGTAAGATTGTGCTGGGGAGGGTTTTTTTCCTTCCATGTTTTGAGCTGACTCTTTGCCCTGTGCTAATTCTGCCATGTGAGGTCTCGCTGTTCTGGGCTCTGTTGCCTTTTTCAGCAGTAGGAGTCATCTGAGTTGAACAACGAGCATAATTAAAGCAGGAGGTGTTTTGTAGTCTCTTCACTGATGACTTTTTCTTCTCTAGGGAATCTAATCTGCAGCATCTCTCTGTGTTGGAGTTAGCAGACACCACTGCTCTAACGCCCCATAGGCTAGGTAAGGTGTCCGCAGTTCATCAGCTCTCAGTTTCTGTTATTTATACCTCTTGCTCTCTGCGTCTGCCACCCAGGGGAAATGCTTCATGCAGTGACCTAATGGAGTACGTGGTTGAATGACCCTGCTTTATGTGGAGATGTTTATCATGCTGTCCGCAAAAAGACAACAACAAAAACGAAGTATCTTGTAGCGTTGGACTCGGACCAGAGACGTGGATCCTGTTCTCAGCCTGAGGAGGGTGGGAAGGCCTCGCTCAGTTGTTAGTTCTGGCCCCAGCAGCATCAGCCAAGCTCACCTCTTTCTCCTGTACGTTACAGTGGCTGTAGTGGGTCAGACCAGGTCTGTCCTGCTCTCCAGCCTTTATGCCATGGTGACCAGGAGCAGCAGCTCGGGGAAGCAAAAGAATGTAGAAATTCTTCCCCAAAACGTGCTTGTCCTTTCAACATGTTGCAATTCAGACGTGAGTGTTGCTCACAGCCAATACTTCAAGGGAGAAATTGCAGCTGATAATTAGTTCACATTTTAAGTCTTCGTACAAAGACGTATGCTTTGGGTTACTGTCTTGGGGGAGAAATCGTAATAGGGGAGAATATAAGGCAGCTTAATTAGGAGGATGCGTACCTTGAAGTGGTTACAGAGGGAGGTGGTGAGCAGGGTAGGGGAGAAAACGCACAGGTAAGAGCCTGCTGTAACTAGTCTGCGTGGCACTTGGAGGCTGAGACGCTTCAGAGGGAGCTGAGAAAATCAGTGGCAAACAGGCAGCAGTGCCACCTATGAAGGGCTGTGAGCTGGGGGAGAATTTCCTCTGCTTGCTGATGAGCCTGGGGTGTCTGTGCTCTTTTGTAAGCAGGCTGCGATCTTCAGAGTCCAAACTCTCCCTGAATGAGAGTCTCGGTTCAGGAGGCAGTTGCCTTGGTGTAAATGTCAGTGCATGAAAGCGAAATTGAAAACATCCTTTGTGTAGTGCCAGTGTCGTGGGTTATTTCTTGGCCCGCTCATGAGGAAAGTCCTGTTTGGCCACTGAGCTTCAGGAAAAATATGTGAAACGTAGGGAAGATAGGAGGTGGCAGCTTGGGGAGAGGCGTTGAGAACAGTTAGCTGATGGGAGATTGGACTGCTTAGGGTGCTGGAATGAGGAGGGAGGCATTTAAACAGAGCCAGATAGCCAAATCAGCACTCCCTCAGCCCTGCCCGGCAAAGCGGTCGTGCTGGAAAGCTGCAGCTGGGTTGCGAATAGCGCAACTGGAGAGAGAGCGAGCACAGGCCGCCTTTTATTTTTTTCATGTTATAATTGAGTTGTGGTTAATAAACATTGCAGTATGTGGCTCTTTGATCTCCTGCTACTCCCTCTGACTTAACCAGACAGCAAGAGAAATCCAAAACCAACAAGTTTGAGTATTGAACGTGCTTATTGTTTTGCTCTGACTTAATCTGTGATGTTCGGGCTGATGAGCACAGCACAGTGCAGAAAGCCCGGGATGTCTGCTGCCGGCCCTCTCCTCAGTGATTCTTTAACTTGTATTTTTAGTATCCGGCCCTCAAACAATTGTGGAGCTGTTCTTTCAGGAAGTGGCCAGAAAGCACATCATATCTCGACTCTTCTTGCAACCAAACACCTCTTTGGCAGAAACAAGTTTGAACTGGCCCCATCTCATTACCGCAATAGTGGCTGAATTTCTGCCCCTCCTGTATCCTTGGCTGTAAACCCGCTGCGAGGTGCTCGCTCTCGGCAGGCTGTAACCAGGGGGAGCGTCCGTACGGCGTGGCAGTACCTGAGCTGTTGCACGAGACTGCGTGGAGGCTGCGTATCGCGTCCCAGTCCCGAGGCTGGGAGCGGCGGTGGGTCTGTGGTTGGAGCGTGGGCGCTAGCAGATGGGTTAGGGCGGTGGGCTGCGGAGTGCTCAGGGGCCTTAAGTTGGCTGTCTCTGCCGCCGAGCCTTGTGCGGTTCCAAAATCAATGTTTTCCACACCCAAATTTTGAGGCAAGTCTTCCTGAGCAAGTGATTGCTGTTAGCGTTAATGGGATCTTTGGGTATTCTAAGATTTTACAGAATCCATCCCATTTAGGTGCACAATAAAGGATTTGAATTTTTGACTTTAAGCCCCTGAGCTCTAGCAACTTGACTTGGCGAGGTGCGATGCTGGGAGATTTGGAAGGGTAACAACATTTGGGCAGTTGTGGATTAGATGTACTAATGGTTTTGTTCTAATATGGATAAATCTTATTACAGAATAATAACTTGTATAAAGAGCAGCTTAATCTTCTCTCCTTTCCCTCCACAAACTGAGTGTGAGAGGCATGCTGACTTTCAGACTAGTTCTCCGAGCTCTCCAGACTGGATTGTCCTCTGTTCCTTAACCTCTCCTCAGATGGCCCAGCAATCCCGGCTTCCTCTTCCCCGAGTGCCTGGTGGGGAGCTGTCAGTACACCCAGCTGCAGGTGAGTGCTTTGTGCCAGCTCTCTCGCAGGAGCTGAAAGGGGAAGAGCAGGAGTTGAGCGCAATAGTCTCTTTCCACGCGTGGGTTTCTTTCAGTAGCAGCTCTGCGCTTTGGCCGGTGCAGAGGTGTAACGCAATGTGAGCTCTGTGCGTGGCCATCTTACCTCTGCTTAGCAAAAGCTACCCAAAACATCGTCCTTCTGGAGTTTGTTCTGCTTTCCCCTAGTTGCTGCTCTCTGAGCTCAGACCTGAGCTGATCTTCCCAAGCGCTCTGCTCCCATGTCTCCCTTTTGGAGACAATGGGCTGGAAGTTTGTCCTGCAGATGAAATGGAGTGAAGGGAACAATTCTTTTGGAGAATTGTTAGAAATCTCTCGTGTAACTATGGCAGTGCCAGCACAGGGAATGTACTGTAAGGTAGCAAATATCTTCCACCTTCCTCATGCGTCCCTCATTCCCTGTAGCCTCAGCGAACAGAAGGGCTTTTTGCTAAATATATCATACCTAGAAAATGCCGCAGAGAATCTGTTGGGGAATGATTCAAGATGGTAGCCTTTTCATTTCCTTTTATCTGTTTTCAAGAAAATCCAGGCATAAGTGCTCAGGATGATTATATACCCTTTTCGTGGAGGAGTTCAGTCTCCCAGGGCCTGTCTGTCTGACAGCATGAAACTGTGCGCAGAGCTTGTTTAAATATCACAGCAAGCCCGTAACCTAATAGTTCATTAGCTGCTGATGCACCCGTAGCTTCCTCTGCGGTACCATTGCAAACAGACTGCCCAGGGTTTCAGAAGGCTGTCTTCAGTCCAGCAGCACAAGTACTGTTTCAGGAGGGCTCAACTATTTCTTAAACGTTCTTCCTAGTGAAAACCGATATAAGAAACATCCATCACCTTCCCTCCCCCAGCTGCGTTCCCAACATCTTGGTAGCAGGGCAGGTGAACTACTTTTTTTGTGTGTCTCCAGAGAGCGCTGGATTTCAGACCACTGTTTCTTCACCGTCTCTTCCCGTGCTCTTCGGGAGCTTGGTAGTTGTAGCTGCGTGTGCTCTAGTTCTGAACGGCACGATTTCTGCTCTGCAGAGCCACGTGACACGTTTCATTCCCTGACTGATGGCAGTCCTTGAGGCATGAAAGGCTGGGCAGGCTGTAATTAATGAGATGTTTTTCCTGTGCTTAGCAGAACCTTTTATTCTCACAGTCCCTTACACCTGGGGGCTGAATCGCTTTCTTTTTTGTTCATGTCGCTGCTGAGAAGAATGTCAAATCTGCAGAGCTTTTGAGCCAGGAAATGCCAGGGCTGTTTGGGCAGCATCGTTCTGCCTCCTGGCATATGTGTGCTCTCGTGGTGCGAGCACGCTTTGAATTTCCTTGCATTGCTTTCGCCTCACTTGTGTCCCGCCTCGAGGAGACACAAGAGACTTTTATCTCCGCAGGAGCGGGCTCTTCCTCCTCCCCGCTACCTTCTGTTACGCTTACTGATCCCAGTCGGTCACGTAAACTTGGATTAAGTGCATTGACCTCGGGGAGCTAACACCAGATTTGTTGTGAGCGTGAGCACGGTGACCCAAATAGAGATGGAGATACAGGAAGCACCCTGCAAGTAACAGGCGGGCACAGAAAAGGTCTAATGACCAAAGCAGTGGCCTGGGACGAGGGCCAAACCTCTCCTTGTTGCTTATTCTGTATGACAAGCTGTTGAGCAAGCCTGGGCTGGGGTTTATCTGTAGTAGCTGGCTAATCTAAGCGGTGTATCCAGGCTCAGAGGATGCGTTGCCCCATGGCTTTTAGTGGACCCGTGGCTGGGTTAGGTGAGGCATATGTGCTGGTGGTTTATGTACATGCAAAGATGCTGGTGAAACCTTGGCTTTACCTCCAGATCCTGGCTTCTCCTCCTTTCCTGCTGAGTCCCAGAGCCCTGCTAGTGGGACATCTCTGCTTCTCCAAGTACAATGACCATACGCCACCCTCCCAGGCAGGAGGGATGCCAGCTTTTGAGTTTGCATCATGCCTCATAGCTGCTTCTTGATAGGTGATGACACTTCGCAGCCCTTATATTATCCTGGCAGAGCAGGCGCAGGGCCAGGTTGAGTCGTATCGCCCTGGCCGGCATCTGTGTTGTGGCTTTATTTGCTGTGTGTCCGTGGCACTGTCAGTGCTCCACCCCGTGCCTGTCAGTTTGTTGCTGCAATCCATGGTCTTCCTTGGCTGCTCTCCCTCTCGTGCCCTGCTGCACAGATACTGCTCTTCTAATGCCTGCTCTGCCCGTTCTCCCGCTGCCCTCACACACGCGTGCTCCTGTTCAGGCTCTCTGCACTCCAGGGTGATGTTTCCTCTTCAGTTCCCAACAGCAGCTTTGCAGTGGTTGTAGAGAGCCTCGTGTCTGATTTTGGGGATGTTGGGTGCTGTTTCTGAGGCGCTTTGTACAGACACCGGAGTTATTCAAAGCAGGTTGTTTCCCGGGACCTTGTGGGGAATGTCTCCCCATCTGTGCACCAAAGGGGGCTTTGGGGCTGGGAAGACCAGCCTTTGAGCTGGAAGAGTGGGATTTGTGTGACCACTGCAGCTAAAGCAGCCACCAAAAATAGCGCTTGGGTGTTAAAGACCTAACCCTTCCTCTGGTACTAGGTGCCTGCAGGTCACAAGCGAGTGCTGACCTGAATCAAAACTCCCGTTCCTCCTCTCCTGCAGGAATACATTCGCCTGCTGCAGCCGTGGTGCCACGTGAACATGGGCTCCTGCTGCTTCATGATGGGCAGGTGCTACCTTGTCATGGGCGAGGGGCACAAGGTAAGGCCCTTGTCTTCTTCTGGCACTGCCTCCCTTTGGGGTCTGGGACCTTTTTCCTTGGGAGGGAGGAGGTTCGCGGGTAGGACCAGCCTTGTTTCTGCTGAGCAAGTCAGGAAACGTCCATCTCGAGCTCTGCCTCCTTCGGGCAAAGAACGGGGTTGGAGGAGGGTGGTGGGATCTGCTCTTGGGGAAGTTCTCGTTAGCTTGGGGCCAGCAGGTCTCGTACACTGGAGCTGGAACAGGTGGCACCGTCCTCCCACCAGAACAGTGGGCTCGGTCAGTCCCCCGAGGGGTGCACGCAAGGTGCTTTCTGGTCTCCTCCTAGGCTTTGGATTGTTTCTGCCAAGCTGCGTCAGAGGTGGGAAGAGAAGAGTTCTTGGACAGGCTGATCCAACCTGAGGAGGGTGAGATGGTCTCCACTCCACGCCTGCAGTATTACAACAAGGTACAGCTGAGCCAGCCAAGCGTATGCGGTTCTGACCAAGGAAATTGGCACCAAGTTGTTCCACACAGGCGCTGCTTGGAGAGAATTCCTGCTCAGTCCCTGGCTTTTGGGGAAGTGACTTGACATTCAGAAAACATACGTTTTTGGGGAGGTGAAACCTCAGTGCAGTCTGTCTGTTTTCTTTGAGGAGTGGTGACGAGGTGACTGCAGTGTGAAAGCTAGGTACTTTCCACCTATTAGTTCCTAAATAGTAGAGGACTTTGTTATCCAGCAGAAAAAGGGAAGCTGCTGGAGGCAGAAGCCAGGCATGTTCAGGCTAGATGCAAGATGCTGCTTAAGGGGAAGGTTTATTAAGCTTTGAGGCAGATTAAAGTTAATGCCTTTTAAATTGAGATAGCATCTTTCTTCTTGCATAATACCATAGTTCAGACAGGCTGCAAGCTTGGACCTAGACTCATTGTAAGGGGTTCCCTGTTTTTAAAATCCAGAAAACCCAAGGATTGTCAGGTGCCCGTGGAGAGGGAGCTTCTCTCTCTAGTACAGCTGCATGCACGCTTGGCGACAGAATCGTTGACCTCTCTGTCGCAGGGGTTTAGTGTAAATGTCAACGCTAAAATGTTTCAGAGCACTCACATGTGTGGAGATGAATCCTCCAGAGAAGCCATAGCCTGACCTGTTGTGCTGGGATTCGGTTCGGACCCCTGACTTACCAAAAATCTTTTCTTTTTTGGTCTAATCTCTTAGCAACATTAGCAAAACCTTTTGACCGTTCTTATGGTTAGTAGGGGCAGGAGTAGGTCGTAAAAACAAAAAAAAACCCTCGCCAACCCAACCCGTTCTTTAGTACCGCTGGAGCCTGTGCTAGAGTATCGTCTTCTCCAGGTTCTGCGCTTGTTGGACATGGTGGGTTTACCGGAGCTGGTCATCCAGCTGGCTACCCTGGCTATCATGGAATCGGCAGATGACTGGAGAAGCCAGGTACAGGTCGCTTCTTTTGCATCAAGATGTTTCTTCAGGGAACTTACACAAGACTTTCTTTTTAGTTGTATAACTCGAAACATGCCGGTTTGTGCTCTTTGGTGTTTTCAGGCTACTTTGAGAACTTGCATCTTCAAACATCACTTGGATTTGGGACACAACAGTGAAGCATATGTAGCCTTAACGCAAAACCCAGATCCAAGCAGGTAGGTGACTGCTTTATGCCTTATGCTCACTTGTCTCGGAGGGCCGGGTACCGATTTCTCCGTCAAACTGAGAGGAAGATACGACGCTTTAGGGTAGGACGTGGCTGCTGTGTTAAGAGGTTCTGTTTAGCCTGCGTAAAGGTGCGTTTAAAAAGGCACACTTCGTTTTTTGTAAGAACAGCTGGGATCAGCGCTACCTCAAGGAGGAAACTGGCGTGGAAAAAAAAAGCGCTGATTCAGGGAAGAGCCAAAGGAATGGGTAAAGGGGATCGCATGCGGTGTTGTATGTTGAAAAACTTTAGGAGTCTAGTCAATTTAGTTTAATAAAGAAAAGACTTGGAGTTGAATTTGCAGCTTGAGTACCGTCTGGGAAGTGAGCTGGGTAGAGGAAGCTTCACCCTAGCAGGGAAGGATGTGATGGGCAGGAATGGCTGGAACAGACATTCAGAGGAGAAGTAGGAGTGCATTTTAATTGAGCCTGAAGAAAATCGTACCAGCTAGAGCTGATGGAGGGAGAACTGCCCTCCTGAGAGGCCTGTACAGAGGATCTCTGCTGTCCAGGGTCTCTATTTCGAGCACAGGAGAAGTCTGAAGGGACTTCTTGGTTCCAAGCCAGAAAAAAAACCTACAGAGCTCGTCACAAAAGCATGTTTGTGGCTTAACGCCTGTGTCCTGGAAATGGGTTTGTTCCTGCTCCTCCAGAACGGTCGTGCTTCTCTCTGCAGGCAGCTGGACTGTCTGCGCCAGCTAGTGGTGGTTCTCTGTGAGCGCTCCCAGCTCCAGGACCTGGTGGAGTTCCCCTACGTGAACCTCCATAACGAGGTAATCGGCCTGCGCTGGGATGAAGGGGGGGCACAACCGCTCTTTTTAAAGGGATTGTTGACCCATTTGAGCCTCTGCGTGCTGCAGGTCGTGGGGATCATCGAATCTCACGCTCGAGCAGTGGACCTGATGACCCACAATTACTACGAGCTGCTGTATGCTTTCCACGTTTACCGTCACAACTACCGCAAGGGTAAGGCTCAGGGTGGGCATGTAACAGCCCGCCTGCCTGGGACACCACTTCCCCTACCCCTGTGGGGTGGCCTGTCCTGGGTCTGATGTATTCCCCTTCTCTCCTCAGCTGGAACAGTGATGTTTGAATACGGCATGCGCCTGGGCAGGGAGGTGCGGACGCTCCGGGGCCTCCAGAAACAGGGGAACTGTTTCCTCGCTGCTATTAACTGCTTACGGTTGATCCGCCCAGAGTACGCCTGGATAGTGCAGCCGGCTTCTGGAGCTGTGGTAGGAAATGCTAAGCTTACTGTGAAGCCTCCGACCTGAGCTGTTGAGTGTGGGGATGCTTAAGAGCTGTACCTTTGGGAAGGAGCTTCCAAAATCCTTCCCGATGTGGTAAACAGAGGCGTTGGCCTTCTTAATCGGCTGCTTTCATCTTCCTGGCCAGCCCGTGCAGCGCTGCCTTGCCCCGCTTGACGGAGACATCAGTCCTATCCGTCACCCTTGTCGTTCCCCTTTTTGGAGCATGGTGGAAGCAGGACAACTTTTGGGGTGGGGGTGGTGTATATATGTGGGAATACATCACCTTTTGTTAAAGACGGAGCAAATCTTGTGGGGGAGTCTGAAGAGCCGGAATAGCAGTGAAAAAGAGTTACTGTAGTAACGTGGTTTGTGTTTCAAATCTGTTTGTGGGGAGGTGGTGACCGTAGCCTGATCAGCTAATGCTGTGCCGTGTTTCTGATAGCCAGAGATAAATGTAACCTGAACTGCCAAGTGGTTGTGTGGCTTTTCAAATCAAGGCTCGATTGAAACGGAGAGCTGGTGTTGGGGCTGTATCGTATCAAGGTAATTTGCCCTGTGGAAACCAGTGGGGGAATAAAACCTTTTTCTGCTTTTTCTTGCAAGTACGAGCGCCCTGGAGCATCCCCAAAGAGAAGCCACGATGGGGAGTGCACGGCTGTTCCAAGTAAGTGCCCAGTCCTGGTGCTTCCTCTGGCTCTTGTCTAAGAGCTGCCTTTCCTCAGAGCTCTGCTGCTCCTGTGTGAGCTGGGAGATGGCTCAGGGCGGCTCTCGCCTCTGTCGGATCAACAATTTTAGGGGATTGTAAGCTAGGTAACTCTCCCAGTGGTAGTGTCTCCCAGTTGCAATATGCTGCTACGCAACAGCTATTCCCCAAAGAGCTTCTCTGCACACTCCTCTGCGGTTTGACATCTTGTCAGTGGAAATAACTTGTAATTTAGAAAAAATAAAAAGCCTTTGAGACAATTTATAGTAGTTCAAAACTTTTGCTGGTGCTCTTGGAAACCCTGCTGACGTAGCGAGCCTCTGCTGGTAAGGTTTCCACTCCACCTGTGTCTACCAAAGCATGGCGTGGTGGGGTTAGGTTAGACTCTTAATCCTCAGCATTACGGTAGAAAGATTGAAGGTCAGGTATTTTTTAAAACAATTCTATCTGAATATGAGCTCTTTTTTAGTGTATGCCTAGCATTCAGAGCAGCAGCTGTTCCCCAACATTAGATAACATCTCTAATCGAGGAGGAGTGGGAGGTTTGTATCAAGGAGATTAGGCACGGTTCAAGGTAGCAAGGAAGGGGCAGCAAAACCTGACTCTCCTTTGGTGCTGTCTGCGGTACAACCTCTTGTCGGAGGCCGCAAGGCCCCAGGAGCCCTTTTAAAATGCTGAGAGCCCTTCGTGGCCATCTGTTACAGCAACTCGCCAAATCGAGATCCTGGAGCTGGAGGATTTGGAGCGGGAGTGCGTGTTGGCCCAGATCCGGCTGACTCTGGTGCAGCATGACCTGTCAACAGCGGCTGTGGCAGGTAAGGGGGATGCGGCACAGCCACCTCTCACTTCCCCCGGCGATTTTGCTCATTACAGCGCTTTCAGTCATAGCTTGGGTGAGGAGGCAGCAGTTTTGTTCTGACCCAGGGACAAACCCAGGAGGTGGCAGAGACCGTTTCACCTCCCCAGCATGAAATCTAGCCACCAAGTTTCAGCAGCTTTGGAGAGGCAGATCAGGAGAACCCAATTTTAAGTTTTCCACCATTTTTTGGCTGTACCAGGCTTCAGTAGTGGTCTGCAGCATGGGGCTGGGGTTGAGCTTATGAGTTGGGACTAAAAGGCATCTTTTTGTCTTGCTGGAAACTTCCCCCAGATCAAGCAGGATTAGAAAGCCCTAGAAAAAAACCCTTGCTGTGAGACTTAAATTATTGTCCTGGACAGTCCTGCTTTGCCACACAGTGTTAGCTTATCAAAGTTGTTCCCTGCTGGGGAGCAGAAAGCTGCAGCTCTCCCACCCTGACCCTTTAAGTATGTTTTGTCACTCTCTGATACGAGTTACGCAACATGTACAGTTTTTCCCCTTTAAGTACCAGGAGGAGATGACTTCCCAGTAAGGGACTGCGGGGAAAGGATTGAACAGCTGGTCTGAGGGCAAACTGGAGGCGCAGGGAGCCGAGTGCCGCAGTCTTATCTCGCCTCCTGCCTCTGCCCCTCCTGCCTGTGCTGGCAGAGCTGAGCTGATGCCTTATTCACTTGGATACAGGCCTGCTGTGCCGGTGACAAGGCTGGCCCCTCCCGGCTCACCTGAACAGCGTTCAGCGTTTGACTACGGGCTGTGTATTGCCGCCTGTGTCCCCCTCTGGCTGATGCCTGATCAGGGATGGCTCCATGGGTTAGCACTGCTTTGTGCAGTGCCTCCAGGGACGGCTCCTGGGTTCATGAGATGCTTCTGAGGCCAAGAAAGCCTCAAACCATATGATGAGAAGTACAGCTGGAGTGTGTTTTATGTTGGGCCATTAGCACAGCGGGCTCTGCTGCTGAACTGGGGTGGGGGGTTAGGCCTCAGTAAGCACTGGGGTGTGACTGGGGGAAGCGCTTACCTGGTCCTCCTTCCCTGCAGGCAACTCTACACCCGAGGAAACGGTTGCTCTCCTGGTCCGGGCCGGCCTCTTTGACACCGCCATCACCCTGTGCCAAACGTTCAAGCTGCCCTTGACACCCATCTTTGAGGGACTCACTTTCAAGTACGTAGCGAGCTTCTCCCCGCCTCGGGTGACGCGCGGCTGGAGGGACGTGCGCTGCATGATGCTTGGCAGGGCGCAGCTTGCAGCTCCCCAGGGTCAGAAGCCAGCACTGCCCTGACCTGTCTGCTCGCCGTGGCTGCTAATGCTGTGCACAGCCTCAGCAGCTGCTGGCTCAGTGGTTTTGAGGTGGAACTTGCTCTTCACTCCTGAAAAGGAAAAATACGGGAGCCTTGCTGAGCCAGTAGTGGAGGGGAGAGATTTCTCCCTGGTGTCAGGGGAGAGAGCTGGCATCTGACAGTCGCAGGTGATCCCAAGCCAGGCACAACCCTCATCTGGACACCGTCCTGGTGAGCTGGCTGACAGCATGTTCCTGCTGTTGCCCAGTGAGATCCTTACAGGAGACTTGCTCAGGCTGTTGAGAGGCTCTCAGTCAGCGGTTGGCAGAGTGCTTGCTCTTCTGTCTGATCCCTGTGCTGGCCATTTGCTCTCATGCCTGGTTGCTGGCGCCAGGATTCCTCTCCTTCACCTCTCCGTGCTTACAGAAGATGTATTGTGACTGCAGAGTTGTCCAGGAGCTCTGCTGTGACCTGTTCCTGTGGCTGGATGCACAGAGGGCATCTCTTACCCAGGCTCAGGCCCTAAAGTTTGCTAACATCACAGTCGTTAATTCCTCTCTGGCACTTAGAGCAGCTTAGAAATTGCACTAATAGCCGCCTTTTCCTGCCAAGCCAGCTAATTCATAGCTGTTGCTTGGGAATAGTCTTGTGAGGGTGCTTTTGGTGCTCGCAGCTGTGGCAAGACAGGGTGAAAGAGCTGGGCTCTGAAGGCACCCACCTTTTGCACTGCTTTGTCTTGCAGGTGCATCAAGCTGCAGCTGGGAGGGGAGGCAGCGCAGGCAGAGGCCTGGGACTGGCTAGCAGCAAACCAGCTCTCCTCCCTGGTTACCACCAAGGAGTCCAGGTAGGTCCTTGGCTGTGGAGGGAGAATGAGAGTAATTTCTGGAGGCAAAAGCCTTGTGGGAATCCAGAGGGTCACAGGTTCATAAAACACCCTTGAAGCAGACCTGTGGGACTGGGACAGGGGGAGAGCTGTGCTTCCACGCTGTCACCGTGCTCTCCCCAGCCTGCTTTGCTGGGCCTTGAGCGCACACGTTGAACCCGGGCAGCGGGACAGGTCCCCTGGAGCACCCAGTGGCCTCACAGACAGTCGCAGGGGCTGCTGGCACAGGTTCCGAGGGGAAATGTTGCCTTGCAGCGCCACAGATGAAGCTTGGCGGCTGCTGTCATCCTATTTGGAGCGTTACCCGTCCCAGAACAGCCTGTACCATCGCTGTGTCATCAACAAGCTCTTGGCGCACGGGATACCTCTGCCCAACTGGCTCATTAACAGCTACAAGGTGAGAACAGGGAGAGCGTCACCGCTCAGCGTGTAGCGCCTGCTGGCCAAAAAACCGCAGCTGTCCCTGAGCTGCCAAATCACCTTTGTTTCTACAAGGTGTTTTTGTTGCAAGCTTCACCCCACCTTCCCATTCCTGGCTCTGGGACCCCACACAGGATGCTTTGTGCCTGGTACTGAGGCTCAGAGCAGGTTCCTCTCCAGCTCCTGGGTGTGTTCCCTGGCTGATGTTTCCCTCTTTGCTTGCAGAAAGTGGATGCTGCTGAGCTTCTGCGTCTCTATCTGAATTACGATCTGCTGGAGGAGGCCGTGGATCTGGTCCTGGAGTACGTAGATGCTGTGCTGGGCAAAGGGCACCAGTATTTTGGAATCGAGGTGAGCTCACCTGTGGTGTGGGATGTGCCAGGGATGGTTCATCGGGCCAGATCCTGCTTAGGGTTTGGGTATTGTGCCCACAACTTGCGTGACGGTGCTTCCAGGAGAAATGAGTGTGGATACCCCACCCCAGTGGTGAGGGGGGACCCCTTAGTGGGACCAGTAGGACAAGCAGGTGTTGGGAAATGGCGGCTGGGGGCCTTTCCCTCGCTGTGGCTGCCACAAGCACAACATGACACGAGTGTCCCTCTCCCTTCCAGTTCCCACTGTCTGCCACAGCCCCCATGGTGTGGCTGCCCTACACCGCCATCGACCAGCTGCTCCAGGCGCTGCGGGAGAGCACCACCAACCATTACAATGTCGTGGTAGGTACAGCTGCCCCGGGGAGAGGATGGGTGTTCACAGAACACCCTGCAGAGGGGCTGAGGGGTGGTAGGGACCACCACAGGCTCCTGCCTGAGCAGAAGGAAAGTGGGAGAGTGGGATGGGGTGGGGAATGCTCATGTCTGACACCTGCTCTGCCCCTCGCCCAGCTCTATCAGAAGCTGCACGACAAGATGGAGGACTACCAGCAGAAGGTCAGCGTGGCCACCCGCGATCGCCTGTACCGCCGCAACTAGCGGCACCCGCCCGCAGGCCCCCGGCTCTGCCCCGGCACAGCGCCCGCTCCAGGTGACGTCCCCGGAGCGGCCGCTGTCCCACCCCGCGCTGGCTCAGCTGGTGGTGCCTTTTTTTACTCATTTTTTTTCCTGTAAAGGTCCGGTTTGGGGAGGTGGGGTGCACCTTCAGTGTCTCACGTCGCTGTCCCCGCTGGGGGGTGGTTAGAAGGGCGACTGTCACTGCGGCACTCCTCTCACTCTCATCATGTATCATACGCAGCAGATTTTGGCGTTTCTTTTATTTATTGTTGTGTTTTTGGATGAACTTTAATAAAATCAAAGTGTTATTACAGGCCTGTGTTGGGGATGGGTGCTGTTCCCCAGGCACCCCTGGGAGCACAGCAGAGATTTCAGGGGGGTTGAAGGGCCTCTTCTCACTCTTCTTATCCACAGACACAGCCCTTTTGTGTAGGGAACTCCCTATAGGACCATGCTATAGGGCAGTATGGAGCTATGGCTATAGGGCCAAGGGCCAGGACTGCCCCATAGGCTGTGCTATAGGCATGCTATAGGCACCGTGCTATATAGGGTGTGATGGAGCTATAAGCTGTAAGCAAAGAAGAGGCTATAGCCTCTGGGAGCAGCGCTATGTTATGGGATAGGATAGAGCTATGGCCCTGAAGGGCCACACTGTGGTCTATAGGGTAGCGTGGACCTATATGCTAAAGGAGCAGGAGGGGGAGGGAGCCCCCTCTGGGTGCTATAGGCTCCTCGGGCTATAGGTTGCTTATGCTATAGGTATTGGGACCTATAGGCCCTGGGGGCTATAGGTGCCATAAGCTATAGGTATCGAGGCTATAGGCTCCATGGGTTGTAGGTTCGGGGGTCAGGCGGGAGCCCTCAGCCCGAGGGGCGGGGCGCGACAGAGCCCCGCCCCCTCGCGTCCTGACGCATTACGCACGGGCACCGCCCCTCTCCACAACGCCCATCGCGCAGGCGCGGCCGCAGCCCCGAGGCGCCGCCGTTCCCTCCAGCCGCCGCCGCCATGGGGAAGAAATCCCGCGCCGCGCCGGGCCGCCGGCCCATCCTGCAGCTCTCCCCGCCCGGCCCCCGCCGCGACGAGGCGGCCGTGCCGCCGGCCGAGGGGGCCGACTCGGGCTCCGAGCCGGGTAACGGCGGAAGGGGGTGGACAGCGGGGGGGGGGGGGGGAGGGCCGGGGCCTCACGCTTTGTTGGCGGGGCGCGGCCTTGTGCAGGCCTCGGCGCGGCCTCCTCGTAGCGCCGCGGCCTAGCGGCGGCACCACCGCGGCCGGGGGGCGCCTCCCCGCCCCGAGGCTAACGCTTCTTCCCTCACAGAGGAGCCCGAAGCGGTGGCGGAGCCCCCCCGCAGCGCGCCCAACCCGCCGCCGCCCGCGCCCGCCGCCGTCAAGCCCACAGGTACGAGCCTCTCGGGGGGGGGGGGATGTACACACCCCCTTGAAAGGGAATTAGGGGGTGTTCCCCTCTTCTGTTAGGGACGAGTGTCCCCCACAGCCTAATTTTCCTAAAAAACCGGGTTTTTTCTCATAAATATTTTTTTTTGGAGGGGGCTGTGGTTGTCTCCATTTTAATATTTTTTTATAAAGGGGGACAATTAATCTTTCCCTAAATAATTTCTCTTTAGGATGTGCTTGCCCCCTTTTTAAATTGTTTTCTTAAGCACGTTTTTTTATTTATTACTGAGGTAGGATGCTTACCCCCTTTAAGTGCTTTTATCTGGGGGAGCAGGGTGATCCACCCCCATTTTTTGGGCAGGGGCAGGATTATTGCTCCAATTTCACTATTTTTGGGCCAGTGGTATGATGTGGGAATCCCCCCAAGTGATTTTTGGTGGGAAGATGGTTTTTCTTTTTAAAAATTTAGGTTAGGAGATGTTTTTTCAGCTAGTTTTGGTTTTTTGGGGGGTTAGGAAGAGATGATTTTTCATTTTCATCTATTACCATTATTGCCAATTATTACCTCTTAAATAAACTTTATAACTAATATTAAAATCCTGGCATTTGGGGCAGCAGTGACCCCCCCCCTTTGGTTCTCAGCCAGGATATGATATTCCCCCCCATTCTCTTTTGGTTTTTTAGGGGTGAGGAATTGTTTTTTCTTTCTACTGTTGTTTGGGGACTTTTTTTCTCCGGGGAGGGTATTTCTCACTCCCGGTGTGGCTGGGGGGCTGGTGTGTGTGTACCTCCCCCCATTTTGGGGGTCAGGCAATGTCCCCATGGATGCTTGAAGAGGGAGGGGCGGTGTTTATCCCCTGAATGCCCATGGGCGGGGTGTGCCTGTCCCCCTACACCGGCCTGCTGCTCCCCGTGGGGCTCCTCCCCCCCCTCACAGGGTGACAGCGGGACCACCCGGGGTGGGGGTGGGTTGGATCCGCTTCCCTGCAGCAGCAGGAGGAGCCCCGCTGTGCCCCCCACCTCGCTGAGCGTCCCCTGCTCCCCCCGGCCAGGAGGCTTGTGCCTGCTCGGTGCCTATGCCGACAGCGATGACGAGGAGGGCGAGACCCCGGAGAAGTCGGCCCGTTCGGCAGACGCGAACGGCAATAATTCGGCAGACATTGACAGCACGCTGGCAAACTTCCTGGCGGTTAGTGCGGCTCTGGGGAACACGAGGGGAGAGAGGGCGGAGGGGAGTTTTTCCTTTTAAGGGAGGGGGCTAGCGGAAAGAGGGTAGTTTTACAGTCCGAGACATCTCCCGCTGCATGATAAGCGCTTTGCCTCCGCTTTTTGCCTCCCCGTGGGATTTTAATTTCACGTTGGGAATGTTGTTTTTGCAGGAGATCGATGCCATCACGGCTCCTCCGCAGCCCACCGAGCCCGCCTCCGCACCGCCTCCCACGCCTCCCCGCCCCGAGCCGAAGGAGTCAGGCTCAGGCCAGTCCTCAAGCACCGCCAACGGTGCGAGCTCCACGCCGGCCCCGGAGTGGCAGTACGACACGCAGTGCTCGCTGGCGGGAGGTGAGCACCTCGCCGATCCCAGGTGGCAGGGCTTGTCCCCACTGCACCCATCTCGGGGGGCCCCTGTCCCACACTTTGCTCACTGAAGGGAGTTGAAAGCAGTGACAAACGGTTGCCGATGGGGGAAAAATGGGGGTGGTGGCTGCTGGGTGAACCAGTCGAGTTGGTGGTGGGATGCAGTCCCGTGGGTGACGGCCTGTCCTTGTTCCCCCCCCGGCAGTGGGCGAGCTGGAGATGGGTGACTGGCAGGAGGTGTGGGATGAGAACACCGGCTGCTACTATTACTGGAACACCCAGAGCAACGAGGTGACCTGGGAGCTGCCACAGTACCTGGCGACACAGGTCCAGGGCCTTCAGCACTACCAGCACAGGTGGGCGAGACACACACACCCCCAGCCCCACGAGGGGAGGCATCAGGATGTTGGCCCCAAGTCCGCCCTTCACCCCCTTTCCTCTTCCTCAGCAGCACCGCGGCAGGCGCCAACGGTGGCTTCGTACCGGCTGCCGAGCTGTACCCCCAGGAGAAGGGAGCCACCCCGGGCAGCGTCAGCCGGGGGGCCAGCCTTGCCAAGCGGGAGGTGAAGAAGGTCAGTCAGACGGGTTGAGCGCTGGATTCTGGTTGCCACGGGGCTTGTAGGCACTCCTTTGGGCTTTATTTGCAGCGTGTGGGTCGCTCTGCTCCATTTGCAACCCAAAGAGGGGCCCTGTCAGCACTGGGCTGCCTGGGCTCCTTCCTCTGCGGGCTGCGGTCTCCTTCGCTGCCTGGGGAAGGTGGCTGGGGTGAGGGGGCAGGGAGCTGCGGCTGCTGCCGGAAAGCTTACGTGGGGCTCGACCTGCAGGAAGTAAATGAAGGCGTGCAGGCCCTCTCCAACAGCGAGGAGGAGAAGAAAGGCGTGGCTGCCGCCCTCCTGGCACCACTCCTGCCTGATGTGGTGAAGGAGGAAGAGGAGCGCTGGAGGAGAAAGGTGATCTGCAAAGAGGAGGTTGAGCCGCCCCCAGAAGAGGAGGCAAAAGCAGAAGAGGCAGCAGCTGCTCCCGAAGAGCCGGAGCCCAGCAGGGATCCCCTGGAAGACACGCTGCAGGAGGATCTGTGCAGCGTGGTGCAGTCGGGGGAGAGTGCTGAGGAGGAGGAGGAGCAAGACACCCTCGAGCTGGAGATGGTGCTGGAGAGAAAGAAGGTAGGGAGGAACAATTTTGTCATGGAAATGAGGCTGTAAGTGCAGCTGAGGAGTAGCTGGAAATAAACTGGGAGCAGCAGGCGTTTGCCTCTCTGTCCTGCTTCCTTGGGGGGAGCGACCCTGCGTTTCCCAAGCTGCTGCTGTGCAGGTCTGTATAGAATCATAGAATGTCCTGTGAAGGGACCCACGAGGACCATCGAGCCCAGCTCCTGTCCCCGCACAGGACACCCCAAATTCACACCGTAGCTCCAAGGGCCTTGGCCAAGTGCTTCTGGAACATCGCCAGGCTGGTGCCGTGATGCCTCCCTGGGGAGCCTGTGCCAGGGCTCCACCACCCTCGGGGGGAAGGACCTTCTCCTAATGCTCATCCTAACCCTCCCCTGGCACATCTCCCTGCCAGTCCCTTGGGTCCTAGATACAGATCTGGGCCCTAACCAGCCGCAGCTTCCCATGAACGCTCCATGCCGATCAGCAGCCATTGGCAATCTTGCTCCATCTTCACCGCCGTTAACGCGGTGCCCTGATGAGAGCAGCCCTTTGCTCTTCTTTCACGGGTGACTCGTAACTGCCACTGCTCTTCGGGGGAGGCTCAGGTCCCTGAAGTGCCGCTCACTGTCACATCTCTTGGCAGGCAGAGCTGCGCGCTTTGGAGGAAGGCGATGGCAGCGTTTCGGGCTCCAGCCCACTCTCTGATGGGAGCCAGTCGGCCTCGCAGGATGCAACCCGCAGGCTGGCCTCCAAGCGAGGGAAATGGAAACTGTTTGTCGGAGCTGCCAGCCCTGAATCTGCAAGTCGAGGCTCCAGCAAAACAGGCCGGGAAAGCCCGGAAGCAGGAGAAGCAGGTAATTGGAAAGGCTCCCTTCGGAGGGAGGAGCGGGTATTTGGAAAGGCCGCAGCCCTCTCCCACCGGGGTCTCCTTTCCCCGAAGATGCGCGGGGCGCCTGGAGCCCACGGAGCCCCGCGGGGCACGTAGAGGAGCCGGGATGGGCGGTGAGGTACGTGTGCTGGGCAGGGGACAGGCCCAGAGGGGCGGCTGTCACCGCTGTCACGTAGCCGAGCTCGCAGGCCAGCAGCACGAGTCTCACGGGCTCAGGGCAGTGTGGGGATAAGCTGACGCTCTGCCAGATCCTCTCCTTTATCGTATAATTAAAGAAAATAAACAGGAGAGTGTCTACATCCAGCACTGCATCAGGAAGATAAATAGGAGAGTGCCCGTACTCCATGCTTTATCAGGAGAAGGAGCACAGGAGCATGATAATGGCAGTGTCACGTCCCGACACCTTCTGCTTTCCTCCCAGCATTACAAATCCAAACCGTGGTACATGGGGAACTCTCACCTTCCTCTTTTCAAGTTGTGTTTCTTAACTGCCTGGTAACAGCTGCCAAATTAAGGCAGACGAGCTGTTCCCCGAGAGCCGCTCCGGCTCTGCGCTTGTTGGTGCGTAGGAGACATCTGCCTTATGTCTTGCTGCGAGGAAGACCTGGTTCACATAAAGGTTGTTTGATACTGGGTTGTATCACTTGAGCAACAACAACCCCTCAGCAGAGCTCGTGTTCCTGTCAGCGCTCTGCTTTCCCACGGTGCAGCCATGGTCTTTCAGAGACCATTGTCAAATACACATTAAGAGCAGTTCCGTGGATGTTGCAGAGTGCTGTATAAGTTTATTACCTTGGGGATATCACATGGTCGTGGCTGTTAACGCTCTGCTACAGCCCGTGCTTTGCTGCCTGGAGCGAGCCTCCATCCTCCCCAGCCCCTCCAGAGCTGCACTGGCCACGGCGTTTGAGAGAGCAGCCTGTGCCTGGCAGCCCTGACTCCCAGATGTGCCAGTCCCTCCCCGGCACGAGGCTTCAGGCCGGCTGCAAAGAGGGAGGCAGCCCCTCTGGCATACGAAGCTGGCCGAATGAGAGGCAGCTGCTTCTCCCAGGAAAAAACGGTCCAAAAGCGCCCTGAACCCAGAGCAGGCTGTGTCCTGCTGAAGTGGGAGACAGTGCCCGCCCCAAAGCAGGGTTGACGTGGCCCTAACGCACATCTGCGTTGGGCAGAGCATGATCTGGACAGCAGGCCTGGCGTTAAATCGGTGGCATTGTTTGTCCAGGTGGCTCCGAGGGCTGGTTTTGCTGGAGGGCTTTTCCTCGTGCCTCTCAGGCTCATGAGCAGCACGTCCCTTGAGCCAGCTCTTCCCAGCAGTGCTGGTTTCCCGCTTACCTGGGGAACAGGAAGCTGTTACTCTAAAATAACTGGTTTAAAGTTGAGAACCCCGCTGCTGGAGGGTGACTGCAGGAACTGGCCTGCCCTTGGGCACCTGGGCGCGCCAGGAATGTGGGGTTTTGTTTTCCTGAGGGCTTTCGGTAGGAGTCCCTCCAAAACTTGCCTCCCTGGAATTTGTCACACAGACAGTGCGTTAATCTCCGCTGTCCTGGGTCACGGCTGAGCTGAAACCTTACAGTCTTGACAACTTTTTTGGGCGCTCTTCGGTCTTTGACAATTGTCTCGACTTATCTAATCCTCCATACTTTTTATTGACAAATTATTAAACCGCCAGGGTTTAATGATTGCCTGCCAGGCAGTGAGCTGTCTTCATGCTTCCTTAAACCCCTGTGCTCTAGGCTGTTCCTCCTTCCTGCCCTTGCACTGTAGCAGCTGTAATTCTCCGCTTCCCATGCTGTCCTTCTGGAAGGACCCCCCCAATCAAAACACGGAGGCAGTGACCCTCTCTCCTTTTTAATTTCAGGCTCTTGTCGCTGGCTGCTGTAGGAAAGAGGCCCCGGCTCTTTCCTTGCCCTCTCCTGCATCGGCTTTGGCTCCCTGGCACGGTGTCTCCAGCCGGCTGTCGGCAGCACAGCGGCGGTGGTGGGAGAAGGGCTCACCTGTCATTTCTTCTCCTGCAGCGGCGAGCACAGAAGCAGCTGATGCGAATTCAGACAAAGAGGCAGAGTCTGAGGAGCCCCAGGAGAAAGCAAAAGCCCAAGGGGCACCAAAAATAGAAGAGGAGGAGCAGGACCTAAAGGTACGGAGATGCAGAGGCACGTGTCGGGGAGATCCGTCCCAGCTCGCGCGAGGGATGTGGCCGGGCACTCGGCAGCTCCCCCACGCCCTGGCCAGGTCCCTGCTCTCCCAGGGGCTCGCCGTGCCACCGGCAGTGCGGAGGGGCGCGCTGGCTCCCTCGGCTGCCTCTGCCACAGGGACACCTGAGCTCTGAGCTGTGGGTTTGGCCCAGCTGGAGCGACCCTGTGCGCCTCCCGCACTGCCGGTGGGATGGCACCATAGCCCTGTGGAAGCTCTGAACCTCTGGTCACAGCATGGCTGCGAGAACAGCTTGTCCTGGCCCTGTGAAAGAAAGGCCGTGCAGGATTGGGAGCCTCTCCGCAGCCTGGCATCCTGTCTCCAGCAGGAGCCAGCAGCAAAGGCTTAAAAGTGCTTTAAAAAAATTGCAAATAAGATGAAAAAAAGAAAAGGGGGTGCGGTGGGGGTAAAAACTGAGCCCTGGGTCTGGTCATGAGAGAGAGCAAACACTTTTGTCTTGACTTTCTTTTCACCAATAACGATATTACAGTCCTCTGGCACCTGCCTGGTCAGTCATCCCGTTTCTAGGCTGAAGACTCCTCGTCCGTAATCTCTCTTTGTGTGGAGGCTGCCGGTACCTGTCGCTTCACCTGGCATGACTTTTTAAAGTTGTTAGATGCAAACTGGGGAAACCCTGGGGATTTCTACAGCATTGTGCTGATATTTTCTCTTCTGAGCCTTGGTTTGCTCTTTTTGGCTGTGGCTGAACGATTCCCAGAGCCCCATCTGGAGCCGTAGTGGTGACATGCGGAGCTACAGGCTCTGGGTGACAGTTAACATGGAGTGAGAGGGAGATCTTTTCTATTTGTCCTTTTGATTCCCTGGTCACTCGTTACCCTGAGATCTCCTGCAGCGTTAAATTTAGCTCCTGAGTAACTCTGTTCCGTTAGCAAATGTTGCCACCTCCCTGTGCCAGATGGTTTACGGATGGGGAATCGCCGGCTCATGGTAGAACCCCAGTGGAAACCTGCAGCGAAAGCTGACCTCTGGTCCTGCCCTCGTTTTCCATCATTTAATCATTTTTCTAGTGTGAAAGGGAAGGGCTTCCTTATTGTCCTTGTGACAGATTTAGCATCTCCCGTAAAAGAACTCTAGCAGAGTTTTGAGATGTGATGTTCCCCTGCTCAAAACCACAGAGCCTTCCCTCAGTATAGCATCTACATGAGGCTTGTCTGAGTTTTTAAAATTCAATTTATTAAAAAAAAAAAAAGGCCCACAGCAGGGCCACGCTCGTTGGCTGCCGTGCCCCCGATGGCTGACAAAAGCCTTTTAAGCTGTCACGTTTGCTGTCCCCTTTTCTCCTGGTACTGGCGGTGCCCTGTGACGGACTGTGTGCTGTAGCGTGGTGCTTTTCCATGCAGGATCCCTTTAGAGCTGTTGGAGGAATGCCGGCTCCTCGGGTAATCGGTACCGTTTGCTTCATCGGTTCGGGGTAATCTCTGTTCTGCCGGCTCTCTGGTTTGCAGGAGATCTGGCGGGTCCTCCACTGCGAAGTCACCCTCTGCTGTGGGATCTTCCCTGGCTTCTCCATAGCCACGTTAACATGGGAATTCATTTCCCTGCCTCGGGCTTCTCTAGTGTTGCTTGTCTGTCTGACCCGCGCCCCTCTCTGGAGGCAGACGCTGCGTTGTTGGCTTTGGGGACCTTCCAGAGCCTCTTCTGAAGAGCAAAGAGAAAAAAGAGATTTTTTTAGAGCCCTCCTTAAAGCAATCGTGATGCCGCTTGCAGGCGTCCGCTCCGTTTCTGCTCGCGATTGCTTTCCGCCTTGTAGCTGCTTTCATGCAGTCCCCTCAGTCAGGGGGACTGACACGGGGGATCCCCGTGTCCCCACGCTGTGCCTGAATTGGAGGTTTGACTCCTGCGGGACGCTGGGGTTGAGTAATGGTGGTCGCTGCGGGCTGGCCTGAATTGTAACGTAGATATTGTCTTTGCTCAGGAGTAAATCCAGAGCTGCTCCCCCTCTCCTGCGCTTTCCAGCTAGTTCCTCTGGAAAGCGGCGATTTATGAAGCCTGAAATTATATCCTGGCCCATTTCCTTCAGGAAATGGTTGAAGTATTGTATTTAACGCTTTCCGCCCTGGTGATTTGCTCTGCTGTAACTCCAGAGCTCGAAGCAGACCGAGCCCGTACCCTCCTTTGGCCGGTTTGGAGCCGTGACCGCGCTGAGAAGCGCTGGGGGCTGCGGCGGGGAGCAGGGCAGGGTCCGCACAAAGGAGCTGCTGTTTGCTGGCACCTCCCGCGGCTACAGAGGAGGTCTCGTCCTGCCACCCCACACCGACCCCGTCCAGGTGGTAGCAGGGCTTAAAGGAGGGGGTGACAGACGCACACGTTGAGGGTGGCACGTCCCAGTCCTGCCGGGCTGAGGGGCTGCAGGCGGTCCCGAGTCCTGTTCGCCGGGGAAGGCCTCGAACCGCGGGGCTGCAGCTGCCCGGTGACACTGCCCGAGGGCGGCTCTTTACTCTCCCCTTTTTCCCTGGCAGTTTCAGATCGGAGAGCTGGCAAATACTCTGACTAGTAAATTGGAGTTCCTGGGCATCAACAGACAATCTATCTCCAACTTCCACATGTTGCTGTTGCAGACAGAGGTAACCGAGCCTTCGCCCCTCGCTCCGGCCTTCTGTTCCGAAGCGGATCAAATACTGTCCGCCGCTCGAGCGCCGGTGCTGCGTGAACCTCGTGGCCGCGGCGGCGCCGCACCGCGCGCCCGCCCGCCTCCTGCAGGGCCCTTCCTCCGCGGGGGGCGAGCATGGCTTTGCGTGGAGGCGGTGTCTTCCTCCTGGGCCCCCCCGAGTCCCGTGCCGTAAGGGAACCTCCCGGACCTCGAGTCCTGTCCCGAGGGCCGCTTGCAGCCTCCCTCAACGGCTTCCCCCGGTTCTTGCCCTCTAGACCCGCATTGCAGACTGGCGAGAAGGTGCTCTCAATGGAAACTACCTCAAACGCAAACTCCAAGACGCAGCCGAACAGCTAAAACAATACGAAATAAACGCCACCCCTAAAGGCTGGTCCTGCCACTGGGACAGGTACGCGCTCTCCTACCTTTCTCACCTTTCATCTCTGACATCTCAGACATGATTTGTGACCATCACCACCTGACGACGTGGCGCCGTCCCTCTCGGAGACTGAGAGCAGCTTCTGTTAGCAGTGCTGGGCAGGCAGAGAAACATCCGGCACTCGCAGAGTTTGGGCCAGCCACCAAACTGGAGGATCCAAACGGAGTGCTCAGTGCTTTGAGACGGAGCTGATTCCCTGATCGGACAGAGCTGGTTTTCACTCTCGCGAGTGTAAAGCGCTGTGGAGGGCGGGCCTGGGGGGTCGCGCATGCGAGAGCTCTGTGAACTTTGCAGGATCTCTGGATCACCTCTTCTGACCAACAGCTCTGACAAAGGACAAACTTCAACTCATCGACGGAATGAAGAACAAGATTTCTGTCTCCTGCCAGCAGGTCAGACCCAAACATTTCTTTGTCTATTTGGCTTTCTTGATTAATTTTCCTTTGTTTGAAATCTTTGCTCTTTTGTTTTTCAGCTCCCAGATCCGCTCCCTCTCTCTAGCATTCACTGTGTGTTTGACACCAAGAGTTCTCATAAAAGCGACCTCCGCGCACCACGGGGTAGGGGGGCAGCCGCTTCTCTCCATTGGGCTGTTCCCCGGTGCCTCTTCTTGGAGGGCGACTTTTCAGCCAAGGCGGCGGCTGAAAGTCCCGATGCTAGCGAGACGTCGCTCTGCTGCGCGCTGGCCTGCTTTCTCAGCCCTCCCCTCCCTCAGAGCGGGGGGCTCAGGGCGACGTTCACGCAGCCAGCAATGCAAATAGCTTTGAGCGAGCCGGCTCGGGTCTCTCCTGCCTCTGTCCTCAAAGTTGTTTGTTGCGTTTGGGAGAGCGGCAGCCCTGCTGCAGAGGGTCTTCCCTGCGAGAGCGCACCGCTGTCGTGGGCAGGCCCGCCTCGGAGTGTCGGTGGCGGGGGAGGGAATCTGAAGCCTCCTTCTCTTTCTTGTGATTTAGGGAGCATAGACGCTATTTCTATGTTAACGAGCGCTCAGGAGAGTCGCAATGGGAGTTCCCCGACGGGGAGGACGAAGAGGAGGGACAGCGGACCACCGACAGAAAAGCCGACGGTCCTCCTAAACCACCTCCAAAAGACAAAGGAGAGCGCGCCGGGGACCCTGCCGAGCGCTCCGCAGGTACAGCGCCGGGGCGGGAAGGGCGGGGGGGAGGCTGCGGTTGCGGGGGGTCCTGGCCCCAAAGCGGGGTGTCATGGGGCCACACTGAGCGCTGTGGCGCTGGTCTCCCTCCCCGGGCAGCTCGTGGAAGCCGGGATGAGCGCCACCTCCCATGTCTGAGCTGTCCCCATCGGTTTTAGGCATCGCAGCGGTGCCGGGGAAGGTGGCGTGCAGCTCGTCGTTCAAGCCCATGGCCCGAGCTCTGCCTGCCCGCTCCCAGGCGGGGCCCTGGCAGGGAGGCAGCGGGCAGGAGCAGGCAGCGGGGTCCGTAGCCTGGGTTTTCAAGCCTGTGTCAATATGTATTCTTCAGGCTCCCTTTGTAAAGAATCCTTCTCAGGCCAAGTTCCTGCTACGTCTCTCATGCCGCTCACTCCATTTTGGACTCTGCTTCAGTCCTCTGTCCCGGTCCTCCAACCTCCCTTGCCTTTGGAAATGCCTCCACCGCCTCCGCCTCCGCCGGACTCGCCCCCGCCGCCACCCCCGCCGCCCCCGCCTCCCGGAGAAGATGGTGAGATTCAGGAAGTGGAGATGGAAGATGAGGGGGGCGAGGAGCCGCCCGCCCCGGGAACGGAGGAAGACGCTCCCCTGAAGCCTCTCCTGCGCCCAGCTGCCAGCAGCAGCCAGGTGAGCAGCGGCGCCGGCAGCCAGGCGAAGCCGGGGCTCAGCCGGTCCAACCGTGCCACCCCCGGCACATCTGAACCCAGGGAGGGGGCATGGAAGGGCGCTCGTTTGGCCCTCCCAGCTCAGTGCTCACGTCGGCACTTTCTTCCAGGGTGCCGTTGAACCGAGCCTGGCCCCGCTGCTCTCAGCCAAGCCTCAGAAGAGGAAAGCCGTGGAGATGAACCCAGGGCTGATGCAGCGAACAGCCACCATCGGCAGCTGCCCCGTCATCTACAGCCAGCCCCTGATGGCCGCCGGCAAGTACCAGCCTCCGGCCGTGCCGCTCGCCTCCCTGAGGCCCCGCCAGCGGCTGCAGGGCGAGATCCAGGGCCGCCCCAACCTCCGCATGGCGCCAGGCCACGCCGGCCCCCAGCCCACCGCGCTAGGCCTGCAGTCCGGCTACCTGGGCGTGACGGCGCCCGCCGCACCTTCCGTCATGAGCTACTCTGAGTGCGCCGCGCCCGTCAGCCTGGCCGCTGCCGCCGTGCAGCCGGCCGCAGTGCGAGGAGCCCTGCCCGCTGCCAGCACCACCGACCAGCCACCACCCCCGCCGCCCCCCCAGACGCCCCCACCTCCCGCCCCCAAGGCGCCGCCGCCGCCGGAGAAGGAGAAGCCGAGGAAGGGGCGGAAGGACAAGGTAGGAGGGTGTTCTCACACCGGTCCCTCGCCTGGCCGCGCTCTCGTCCCTCTCCAACCGCCCTCACTGCGGCCTGTTGCGTTTCTGGCACAGGGCAAGAAGGGCAAGACGAAGATGCCATCGTTAGTAAAGAAGTGGCAGAGCATCCAGCGAGAGCTGGATGAGGAGGAGAACTCCAGCTCCAGCGAGGAGGACCGGGAAACCACCGCCCAGCGGCGCATCGAGGAGTGGAAGCAGCAGCAGCTAATGAGGTACGGGCACCGGGAGGCTGCCTGGCGCCGGCAGCGCTTCCCCGTGGCAGAGAGTGGGTTTCCCATCTCCGGCCCCACGGAGGGGGCACGCGAGGGTGGTGGGGAGCATCACCTTGCGCTTCCCAGCCACTGACACCCCTCTTTGTCCCCGTAGTGGCATGGCGGAGAGGAACGCCAACTTCGAGGCGCTGCCGGAGGATTGGCGAGCGCGGCTGAAACGGAGGAAAACCGCGTCGAGCACATGAGGCACGCTGTGCTCTATTTTCTTTTTTTTTTTTTTTCTTTTTTTGGGGGGGGGGGGTGGGGTGTTTTTTTTACAGATGTACAGTTCAGAGCCCTTCACTTGACAGTTGTCCAATAAATTGTAGCAGTTTGGGACGTGCTGTCTGCTTTTGTGGGGCCTGGCCTTGCTCCTGCCGCGGGGGCGGTTTGGGGCCAGCACGTGGGGTGGCCTTGGCTCGCGCTGACTCCGTGGGGGGCCCTTTGTGGCCCCACTCCCCTGGGTGTCTGCCAGGACAATAAAATCCTTCTGGCTCCTTCCCCAGCTCTGTCCTGGGACCGCCCCGTCCCTCCCTCCTGCTGGCTGGTTGCTGAGTGACCGCGGCGTCCCTGCTGAAGGAGAAAGGTCTTGCGTGTAGCAGGGCCTCTCACAGCCATGCTGCCCTCAGGGCACCCAGCGGCCGGGGAAGGGGATCTGGGGGGGTTTGGAGGAGGGTTGGTCCCTCAGCCCTACGACAGCTTCATGCACAGCCACCTGCGCTTCTATGGCTACTTCCAAGGTGAGCCCTGGGTGGAGGGACGCGTCCCCTCATCCCCCCGGCCGGTTGGGCTGCAGCGGTGCTCTCCCCAAGGCCGGAAGATGGGCGGGCAGAAGAGCCCTGTGTCCCCAGGGGGTCCCTCTGAGCAGCGCCCCACCGAGGTGCCCGGCACAGGCAGTGCCGACCGCGGCTCCCTGAGGGGTCCTGGGCAGGAGCTGAGCTGTGAGTGAGACCCTGCAGCCCCCCAGCGCCAGCCTGAGCTCCCCACTCTGCCAGAGCCACGCGGTGGAGCCGGGAGCGTGCCGCAACCCCCGCCCCCAGCCCTTCCCGCTTGCCTTGCAGCCCTTTTGGCGCTGGAGCCAGCGCCCAGCCGGGGCACAGTGCTCCCCTCAGCACGGCAGCGCCGCGGGTCCCTGGGGGAGCCACGGGCTCTATTCGCCCTTCCCTCGGCGCGGGGACCCCTGCCTGCTCCCCGCTGGCCTGTCGAGTGTGAAGTCATCAAGGAGGCGATCGAGCATGTTGGTGAGGGAGTGCTCGATCATCCCCTCCCCCTCACCCCTGTGCTGGACCCCTGCCATGCTTATGGTGCCCACCTGTGTCCCCCCACTTCCAGAGTGGGTTCCCCCTGAACCAGAGCCATTCTGCCAGCCCACAGGCCACGAGCAGGCCCCAGCCGCCCTTGGTGAGGAGCAGGGCACCATCGTCTACCATCTCAGCCCAGGTAGCGGGGAGCAGGCAGCACCCCTGGGTGCCCCCTCAGTCCCTCCAAGCGCCCATCTCTGTCCCTCCGGGCTTCTCCCTGCAGCGCCCCAAGGCTCCTGCTTCACCCGTGCCCGGGTTGGGGGAGCCTCGGGCCCCCTCTCCTCACCGGCAGCCCCCTTGGAGGGTCCGCAGGACACCACGCTGCTCTTCGAATCCCGCTTCGAGAGCGGCAACCTCCAGAAAGCCATAAAGGTGTAAGAGAGGGGTCAGGGGGTGAGGGAGGGCGGCGGCGGCGGGGCCAGGAGCCGGAGCGTGGCCCATCCCGCCGTACAGGGGCCCCTACGAGTACGTGCTGACACTGCGGCCGGACCTGTACACCGCCAAACACACCCAGTGGTTCTACTTCCGCGTCCAAAACACCCGGCGAGACCCGCTCTACTGCTTTACCATCGCCAACCTTGCCAAGCCCAAGAGCCTCTACGGTGAGGGCATGCGGCCACTGCTCTACTCCCAGCGGGACGCCCAGAGCCACGGCGTCGGCTGGCGCCGGGTTGGGGCCAACGTCCGCTACTACCGGGGCAGCAGTGGGGAGGAGCCGGCTACTTTCCGCCTCTCCTGGACATCACGCTTCCCCCATGACGGCGACACCTGCTTCTTCGCCCATTCCTACCCCTACACCTACTCCGATCTGCAACGCTACCTGCAGGCGCTGGTGGGCGACCCGGCGCGCTCGCAGTACTGCGCGGTGCGGGCGCTGTGCCGAAGCCTGGCCGGCAACACCATCTACCTGCTGACCGTCACCAGCCCCACTGGCACGGTGGCCAAGCGGGCGGTGGTGCTGAGTGCCCGCGCACACCCCGGGGAGAGCAGCAGCTCCTGGGCCATGCAGGGTTTCCTCGATTTCCTCCTCAGCGCCCACGCTGACGCCCAGCTCCTGCGCCAGCTCTTCATCTTTAAGGTGGTGCCCATGCTCAACCCTGACGGGGTGGTGGTGGGCAACTCCCGCTGCTCCCTGACAGGCCGGGACCCCAACAGGGCTTATGGGACAGCGCTCCGCGACTCCTTCCCTGGCGTGTGGCACCTGCGGGCCATGGTCGAGAGGTGAGGTGTGGGCACAGGGAGCTGGCAGGACGGTGCCCCTCCTGTGGCGGTGCTGGTGGCCGCATCCTGATGCATGCAGGGTGCTGGCGGAGCGGGAGGTGGTGCTGTACTGCGACTTCCACGGGCACAGCCGGAAGAACAATGTCTTCATGTACGGCTGTGACAGCGGTGGTGCCGGCGCCAGGATGCGGCTGCGCCAGCGCATTTTCCCCCTGATGCTGAGCAAAAACGCCCCTGACAAGGTGGGATGCTCTTAAGCCACCCACAGAGCTGGGAGCGGCATCCTTGCTGAGCTTCACAGTGACACTGGCTGGTGATGCAGGGAACGTGGCCACCGTGACGCTTCCCAAGGTGTCACTGCAGTGTCTCTGTGGACTGGGGAGGGGGATGCATCCCCCTGCCATGCTGACCCCAGGGTCGGTCCCAGTTCTCCTTTCCCAGCTGCAAGTTCAAGGTGCAGAAGAGCAAAGCGGGAACAGGCAGGGTTGTCATGTGGCGCATGGGTGTCTCCAACAGCTACACCATGGAGGTGGCCTTTGGTGGCTCCACGCTGGGTGAGGGACCACCGCGGGCCGGGGGTGACGGTGTTGGGTGGGTGGGTGGGTGGGCAGGAGGTCCCCAGGTTGGGAAGCCGCTGCTCGTTTCATTCTCCACTGTCCCATCCAGGCGGGAGGAGCTCGCACTTCACCGTGGAGGACCTCAAGTCGCTGGGCTACCATCTCTGCGACACCCTGCTTGACTTCTGTGACCCCCATCCCGCCAAGGTGGGCCAGCAGCTCGAAGCGTGGTACCCAGGACAGTCCCGGTGGTGTAGTGCAGCCACAGTGATGCTGACTCCATCCTGCAGTTCCAGCAATGCCTGTCAGAGGTGGACACACTGCTGCGACAGCGGCTGGGCCAGGAACCAGGCTCCGGTAGCAGCTGGAGCGATGTCTCCCCTTCAGAGCTCGAGTCCAGGTACATCCTGGCCATGCTGTCCCACAGAGCCCCAAAGTGCTGGCAGGGGCTGCAGCCGGTTGTGTCCCCCACACAGCACCAGTGGCTCCAACAGCTCCGTGTCCGATGGGCCCCTGGCTCGCCTCTGCAGCCCGGTGAGTCCCTGCGTGCTGCTGCTTTTGGGGTGGGAGGGATAAAGCACCAGGGAGGCATGAGGTGTCACAGTGTGCAGATGCCTTGGCACCACTTTGCCATCCGGTGCAGCCGGTGCAACAGAGGAGGAAGCGACTGCGGAGCCGGAGGGCGAGGAATGCTCTGCATTGGACAAGTGCTGTCTCCCAGAGCCGTGCCAGCATCCCAGTAAGCCTGGACCCATGAGCACAGTCCAGGGTGGGACAGTCCTGCGGGAACGCTTGTCCCCAGTGCTGTCCCAGCACGGCGCCGGCACCCCTGGGGCTCCAGGTGGCTCTAGCCACTCATCTGTGTCCTCCCAGGCCAGGCTGGGACCCTCTAGGACCTGCAGGCCACCAGCTCTCCACAGCACCCAGAGAGGAGGCAGCACAGCGGGAGAGGAGCCCAGAGCCAGCTCTGGTGTCACCTTTTCCAGCGCAGCCGCAGTGGGGCACGGCCGCCGTGCCACCACAGTGGGTTCTCAGCTGGATGGTGGCACGAGCACAGCGTTGCACCATCAGCCGCCACTGAGCACCCACCAGCCCAGTGACATCACTGGTGACTCCTCACGGGATACAGCCCCGGGGGCTGGAGTGGGGCCATCCCACCAGCAGGGCAGGCAGGCGGCTGCTGCCCGCAGGTGCAGGGCACATCCCCGCCTCACCGCCACTGGCAGGTCCTCACCACGCGCTGCTCCGCGTTGCTGTGCCTGCGCTCGGGATTAAAGGCAGTGCCACAGCTGTGCTTCTGCGTGGTGACACCTGTTTTCATCCTGCCATCCCCCCTGCGGGGCTCCCCCTTGGTCCCCAGCCTGCCTGGAGCCTGCTGGCACCCAGCCCCTGCCACCATGACAGTGCCTTGGGCCCCACGGGCCCCGTGGCCATGGTGTCACCTCAGGCCTCCTCGCCGTGGCTACCTCAGGCACTGTCGCCGTGGTGGCTGGATGGCCGAGCCCAGAGAGTTGTGGTGAGCGGAGCTAAATCCAGTTGGTAGCTGGTCACGAGCGGGGTTCCCCAGGGCTTAGTGTTGAGGCCGATCTTGTTTAATTGGTCTCTTCTTCCAAGTTAGTAGCAATAGGACGTGAGGAAATGTCCTCAAGCTGTGTTAGCAGAGGTTTAGGTTGGAGATTAGGGAAAATGTCTTCACTGCAAGAGCAGTCAGGCCCTGGCACAGGCTGCCCAGAGAGGTGGGGGAGTCACCGTCCCTGGGGGGGTTCAAAAACCGTGCAGACGTGGCACTTGGGGACGTGGTTTGGGAGGCCTGGGGGTGTTGGGCTGGCGGCTGGACCTGATGATCCAAGAGGTCTTTTCCAGCCATAATATTCTATGATTCCTATGATGTCGCCTCAGGCCCGCAGGCCCCAGCGAGGCCTCACAGGCCCCGTTGCCATGGCGACGCCTCAGGCCTGTAGGCCGCGGACACACACGGCCACCCTCCGTTACCGTGGCGACCGGGCAGGGCCACCCCTCCGACCGGAAGTGATTTGCGGGCGCGCCGGAAGTACCGGGAGGGCGGAAGCGGAAGCGCTGGTGGTGGCGGTGGCGGCGGTGTCCTTCTGGGCCGTGACGCTGGGGTGGCACCATGGCGGACGCGGCTTCGCAGGTGCTGCTGGGCTCGGGGCTGACCGTGCTTTCGCAGCCCCTCATGTACGTGAAAGTGTTGGTGCAGGTAAGGGGGGGGCCGGTAAGGGAGAGCTGGGGGGGGGGAGCACCGGCTCCGGTACCAGCTGCAGGCTGCCTGTCCCCGCCGCAGGTGGGGTACGAGCCGCTGCCGCCCACCCTGGGGAGGAATGTCTTCGGGCGCCAGGTCTACCAGCTGCCCGGCCTCTTCGCTTACGGTGAGTCTGCACCGGTGGCGCGGCTCCCCCCGCCCGTGTCCCGCCGCCCCCCGGGACAGCCAGTGGCTGCGGGGTTTCCTCGCGTGGCGTGTGGGGAGGTCCCGCGTGGTGTGACCGGTCCCCGCTGCCCCCAGCCAAGCACATCGTGAAGGTCGATGGAAGAGCGGGACTCTTCAAAGGCCTCACCCCCCGCCTCTGCTCCAGCGCCATCGGCACCATCGTGCACAGCAAAGTGCTGCAGGTACTGCGGAGGGGACAGACGGATGGACGGGGGGACATGTGGGACATAGCCGCTAGCCCTGGTGGGGACTGTGGAGGTGCAGAGACCCCGCATCTTGGTGCTGGCAGGGCCTCCCTGTCCCCCACGGCCACACTAACTCTCACCTTTCCTCCCCAGCGGTATCAGGAAGCCGAGCAGGCTGAGGTAGGTGTGAGGCTGAGGCCGCTTCCCCGGTGAATCCTCCATCCCTGTCCCCCTCTGCCCATCCCTCCCTTCATCTCTCCCAGAATGGCGGGGGTTGGAAGGGACCCCTGGAGCTCACCCCATCCCACCCCCTGCGTGAGCAGGCACACCCAGAGCAGGGGGCACAGGGCCGCGTCCAGGCGGGGGGTGAATGTCTCCAGGGAAGGGACCCCACAGCCTCCCTGGGCAGCCTGTGCCCCTGCTCTGGCACCCGCACAGGGAAGGGGTTTGTCCTCATGTTCAGGGGGAGCTTCCTGTGTTCCAGCTTGTGCCCGTGGCCCCTTGGCCTGGCGCTGGGCACCTCTGAAAAGAGCCCGGCCCCATCCTCCTGACACCCACCCTTTAGATATTTATAAGCATTGATGAGATCCCTACTCAGTCTCCTCTTCTCCAGGCTGAACAGACCCAGGTCTCTCAGCCTTTCCTCATAAGGGAGATGCTCCAGTTCCCTGATCATCTTGGCAGCTCTCCGCTGGACTTGCTCAAGTCCCTGTCCCTCTTGAACTGGGGGTGGGCCAGAACTGGATGCATCCTACCCTCCCTCCCAGTGTCCATTTGGGTGCCACAGGACACTAAGAGAGTGTTCAAAGGAGGCCACGGAGTTGGGGAAGGGTTTAGAGGGGAAACTGCACGAGGGGCGGCTGGAGTCCCTGGGTTTGTTCAGCTGGAGCAGAGGAGGCCGAGGGCAGCCTCATGGCGCTCTGCAGCTCCCTCCCGAGGGCAGGAGGAGGGGCAGGGCTGGTCTCTGCTCTCTGGTGACCAAGGCCAGGGCCGGAGGGAATGGCAGGGAGATGTGCCAGGGGAGGGTTAGGCTGGGCATTACGAGAAGGCTCTTCCCCCCGAGGGCGGTGGAGCCCTGGCACAGGCTCCCCAGGGAGGCATCACGGCACCAGCCTGGCGATGTTCCAGAAGCACTTGGCCAAGGCCCTCAGAGCCAGGGTGTGAATTTGGGGTGTCCTGTGCAGGAACAGGAGCTGGGCTTGATGACCCTTGCAGGTCCCTTCACACTCAGGACATTCTATGATTCTATGATTTCTCCCTCTGTCCCTCCCTCCGTCCATCCCTCTGTCCCTCCCTCCTTGCTGCGGGCCCCCCCAGCTGTGGCAGAGGCAGCCCAGCATCATGTGCTGCCCCAAGGGAGAGATGCCTGGCGCAGAGGGCTCTGGGGGGCTGCTGAGCCTGCACTGCGGGGGTGAGTCCTTTCAGGGGTGGTGGGGTGGGAGCGGTGCCTTTTGGGGGGCTGTTCCCCACTTGATGCCTCTTTCCCTCCCCAGCCTGGAGCCAGCAAGAAGGAGCCTGTGTCCTCGCTGGAGCAGGTCCTGAAGGAGGTGAGGAGGAGGGCGCTGGGATCTGCTGGGGTGCAGGAGGGGCTCGGTATGACACTGGTGCCGCTGGGCTCTCTGCCTGCTGTGTCCCTGTCACCCAGCCCTCTCCGCCTGACAGCCCGTTTCTCCCCAGACCTCCCGAGAGATGGTCGCTCGCTCAGCTGCCACACTCATCACCTACCCCTTTCACGGTAGGTGTCCCCCCGTAGCTGGTGTGCGGGCCAGGTGATGCGTGCCTGTCACTCCTGTGTCACCCCGGAGTGTCCCCGCGCCTCCCCTGACCCCCGCGCCACCTGTCTCTGCCCGCAGTGATCACCCTGCGCTGCATGGTGCAGTTCATCGGCCGAGAGACCAAGTACAGGTATGGGGCGGGGGGGGCTGGGGGCTGCTCTGGGGGGCTGTCCGCTTGCAGGGCCCCCTCTGACCGCCACGCTCTCCTCTTCCTCCCCAACCCAGCGGGACACTAAGCGCCTTCACCACGATTTACCGAGAAGAAGGCATCCTGGGCTTCTTCGCGTGAGTGCTGACAACGGGGGTCTCGGGGATGGGCAGCGGGGTCCCTCCCCGACATCTGTGGGCCTCACTCGCCGCACGGCTCACTTCTCCCTCCGGCTGCAGTGCCGCAGCTCTGCTCTCCCATCGCCCCGCGCTCCGGAGGTGCTCTGCCCTGACCTCGGGTGCTGCTGGGGTGCGCCGTTCCCTGTTCTGCCCTCCCCAGGGGGCTTCCTGGTGTGAATCTGGCAAACCCTCCCCTCACAGCCACCGGCCCTGGTGACACCCAGTGCCTGGAGACATTAAAACAGCAATGGTGTAGTAACCCTTCCCTGGGACCACCGGCTGGGAGGTGTTTTGGGTCCCTCTGCATCCGTGTCCTCTTGGAACCGCTTGTCTGAGCATCCCTGCTCCCAGGGTGGGGAGTTCCCCCCTTTAACCGACTGTGGGTGAACAGCTGCTCCCCCCTGTTCTCAACCAGCTGTTTCCTGGCTCTCTGCGCAGCCAGATCCAGGCCTGCCCTAGGCTGACGTTCCTGCTGCCTCTTCTCTTTCAGTGGCCTCATCCCCCGGCTCCTTGGGGACATCCTTTCGCTCTGGCTCTGCAACATGCTGGCCTACCTCATCAACACGTACGCGCTGGAGAACGGGGTATGGGCTCTGCACCCTGCTCGGGGGGGGTCGTGGGGCGGGCTGGGGGCAGCACGGCAGCGTCGCTGGTGCTGAGCTGACCGCAGTGAGGGACGGGGAGGCTCAGGGGACCATCCAGCGGGGCAGGGCCCTGCTTTGGGGTGGCAGCTCTGCTCTGTGGTGGTTGAAGATGCCTTTTTCTCCTCCCGCAGGTCTCAACCATGGCTGAGATGAAGAGCTACTCACAGGCAGTCACTGGAGTGAGTACAGCCCGTGCGTGCGTGACGCTGTCTCCCTGAGGGGAGGTTGAAGAGAACTGAATCTGTTTTTCCCATTGAAACGGGATCTTGTAATCCCGCCTGCCCTGTGGCTGCTGTGCTGGGGAGCAGAGCCGGGCGCTGCCCCGCGCTCCGGAGGCATCGGCCTGCGGGGGAAGGAATGCTCCGTGGAGGAGACGTGTGACCCTGCGCGCCTGTGGGCTCACGGCCTCGCCTCTGCGTAGCCTGACCCTCCGTGGAGCCTGTGGGATCCCTGGGGGGTCCCTGGGCAACTTTTGGGGTTTGTCCTCCCCGTGTGGAGGGAAGTGGGGAGATCCCTGCGGGGGGCTGCTGCCCACCAGCTCTCCTCTCCCTTGCAGTTCTTCGCCAGCATGCTGACCTACCCCTTCGTGCTCGTCTCCAACCTGATGGCCGTTAATAACTGCGGGTGAGTCTGCCCCCGCCTCCCACCCCGCTGCAAGGGCCAGCCTGAGCCTGGGGGGGCTGGCGCGGGTGGCGGCCACGTGCCTCCGCGCCGGATCAGCTCCCGAAACCGCCTTTCCGAAGCTCCCGGATGGCAAAGAGGTTTCAAACTCACTGTGGGATTGATCCCTCGGCAGCAGTGCTGGGGGCGGGATGAGTGGAGTGGGAGCCCAGCCTTGGAAGGGCTATTTTGGGGTTCAGCCCAGCAAGGAGCCACAGAGGGGACAGGTCATACCCCACTGGGTGGAAATAATCCTCCTCTCTTCCCCAGGCTGGCAGGGGGCCTCCTTCCCTATGCACCCACCTACTCCTCCTGGCTGGACTGCTGGAGCCAGCTGCACAGGGAGGTAAGTGGTCGGAGCTGGGAGGCACTGGGGTGCTGCCTGGCCAGGACGGAGCCCTTTCAGGGTCTGGGGGAGCTGTGCTGGGGCTCGGGGCAGCCCTGACTCACCCAGCGGTGGTCGTCTTCCCCCTTCCAGGGCAACATGAGCCGAGGGAACAGCCTGTTTTTCCGCAAGGTGCCCGCAGGGAAGCGATATGTGTGGGAGGAGAGGAGGTTTCGCTGAAGCCAGAGCCCAGAGGGGAATCATGAAGCTGGTGCTGGGCTCTGAAGGTCGGGAATTATGAGAGAGTGGTGATTTCTATACTGTTTTTTAAAATCATTTAATGCTGAGAGATGAAGGTGGACATGTGAGAGTGTCTGTCGTAGGGCTGGGGGCTTCCTGTGGGGGGCTGGCCAATGCCGAGTGTTCCCTCCCCAGTCTGGAGCACCGTCCCTATTATCCTTATTCCCCTATCGATTATCCGACCCCTTTTCATCAGCCCAGGACCCACACAGACCCCCCCGTAGGCCCAGTTGGCCGGGATAGGTGCTGGATCCATCCCATGAGGTGTCGTCACCTCCGTCCTCCTGTCCCTGTGGGGACTGGTGCCCGTGGCTTGTCTTCAGCCTGAAAGCGTGGGTGTTGCAGAGGCTTCCCGGTAAATCTTGCAGAAATCCCTGTCCCGCTTCCGACTGTTATGCCCCGGGTGCCTTTTCCCAGCCTTGGACCCACTTGAGGATGTTTCGACAGAGCAAATTCCCCCGGGCGATGGTGCCTGGAACCACCACCCCTTACAAATAACCACGTTTTAAAGACCGGCTGTACAAATGTCACAGGCGCTTGGGGAGTGACAGCCCCAACTACCCCAGGGGCTGCTCGGAGGCCCCTCATTCGTGGCTGGGGATAATTGTGGGGCAGTTTCCCCTCCCTCGCTCCCTCTCAGGGCGGTGGTGGTGGGGGCAGATTGGATCCATCCTGGTTCAGCACCCGTGGGGGTGTTGCAGCACCCCCAAGTGAGAGGGGATGGTGGCACGTCTGGGCTGTGAAAAGAGGGTGGTGGTGGTGGGGTTGTGAACCCTGTCAGAGGGTTGTACGGCCGCAGGGGGGGGCCGCGCAGCTGGTGACTGGGTTGTGGAGCTGGAGGGGGGCTTGCACACCCAGCAGGAGGGCTGTGCAGCTGGGTGAAGAGCCGCACATACCCAGTGCGGGGGCTGCATACCCAGGGGCAGGGTTGCACAGCCGGAGGAGGGGTTGTTGAACACCCAGCAGCGGTTATTACACATGCAGGGGAGTGAAAAACTGGGCGGTGGGTTGCACACCCAGCAGGGGTTGTTGCACACCCAGCAGCGCCTATTGCACGTACAGCGGGGTGCAAAGCAGGGAGCTGCACACCCGGCAGGGGTTGTTGCACACTCCATGGCAGGTTGTAAAGCTGGGAAGTGGGTCACACACCCAGTGACAGGGTTCCACGCTTGGCAGGGGTTGTTACACACCCAGCACTGGCTATGTCACATGCAGGGCAGTGCAAAGCGGGGAGTTGAGTTGCACACCTGGCAGGGGTTGTTGCGCACCGCGGGGGAGGGTTGCACAGCCGGAGCAGGGGTTGTTGCGCACCGCGGGGGAGGGTTGCACAGCCGGAGCAGGGGTTGTTGCACCCCGCGGGGGAGGGTTGCACAGCCGGAGCAGGGGTTGTTGCACCCCGCGGGGGAGGGTTGCACAGCCGGAGCAGGGGTTGTTGCACCCCGCGGGGGAGGGTTGCACAGCCGGAGCAGGGGTTGTTGCGCACCGCGGGGGAGGGTTGCACAGCCGGAGCAGGGGTTGTTGCTCACCCCGAGAGAGGGTTGCACAGCTGGAGCAGGGGTTGTTATACATGTAGAGGGTTGCAAAACTAGTTGGTGGGTTGCACACCTGGCAGGGGTGGTTGCGCGCCCCCGGAGAGGGTTGCGCGCCCCCGGAGAGGGTTACACGCTCCCGGTGGAGGGGTTGCACGCCCGGAGAGCGGGTTGCACGCCCGGAGAGCGGGTTGCACGCCTGGTGCGGGCTGTTGCCCGGCTGGAGCAGGGTTTGCACACCCAGCAGGGCGGGGGTCGCACGCCCAGCGCGGGGTCGCACAGCCGCCGGCGAAGCGCCGCGGGAAGCCCGGGGGCGGGCTCGGGGAGGCGGTGCCGAGGTGTGTATGGGGGGGGGCGGCCGGTCGGTCCCGGACGTCCTTCCCCGCCCTCCGGTGCCGGCGCCATGGCGGAGCCGGGTGCGGACGGCGGCGGCGGGGGGTTCCTGAGCAGCGGGAGCGAGCGGCGGTGCCGGGCGCGGCTGGCGGCGGCGGGGGGGGCGCGGGGGGCGGCGGCGGCGGCGGTGCTGGTGCCGCTGTGCTCGGTGCGGGGCCGCCCCGCGCTGCTCTTCACGCTCCGCTCCCGCCGCCTGGGCGGGCCCCACAGCGGCGACGTCAGGTACCGGCGGCGGGGAGCGGGCACCGGGGCCCGGCCGGCCCGGGCGGTGCCGTTACCTCTTACACAGCTTCCCCGGGGGGCGGCGGGACCCGGCGGACGGCGACGCGGTGGCCACGGCGCTGCGGGAGACGCGGGAGGAGCTGGGGCTGGCGCTCGGAGCCCCGAGAGTCTGGGGGCAGCTGCGGCTCCTGCCCGACCGGGTACCGAGCACCGGGGGGCGGGGGGGAACTACCGGGGCACCGGGGGGACGGCGGGGGGGACGGGACACCGTGGGGGCGGGCGGTGTTGGGGGGCACGGAGCGGCTGGGGACACCAAGGACACGGCGGGGGGTGTTACAAGGACGCAGTGGTAGGAACATGGGTGATGGGTGCGGGGTGACAAGGACACAGGGCACCGGCTGCGGGTGAGGGGGTGACACACGCTATGGGTGTCAAGGTGGGGCGCAGGGGGTCAAAGTGGGTGGGTGGCACTTCGGGGAGGAGCGGGGGATTGTCACCCTCCCCCCCAGTCTGTTGCTGACACACCTTCCAGCAGGGACAGATGGTGGCTCCCATCGTGGCCAACCTGGGGCCCCTGGAGGACTTGACGCTGACCCCCAACCCCGATGAGGTGGGCGAGTATCCCCTTTCCCCGGTGCCACCGTGGCAGATGGCCCCCGGTCACCCCCTCGCCGCCTGTGCCGACAGGTGGAAGAGGTCTTCACCCTGCCCCTGGCTCACCTCCTGCGGGAGGAGAACCAGGGCTACACCCACTTCCGCACCGCCGGCCGCTACGGCTACACCCTGCCAGTCTTCCTCAACGGTCCCCACAGGGTCTGGGGGCTGACAGCCATCATCACCGAGCTGACCCTGGAGCTGCTGGCGCCTGACCGCTACCGCAGGAAGACCCACGTGCTGGGTCGCGGCCCCTCGGCTCGGCCCCCCGAGGGGAGCTCGGCCTGACACGGGTGGGGACGGGGTGGCCCCCGCCTGCGCCAGGTGCCAGCGTGCTGTTTTTAGGGGAGGGGGGGGACATACAGGCAGAGCTGTCCCTGTTTGTGCGGCTGTTGTTGCCCACCGGGCGCCTGTAGGCAGGCCGCACCGCACACGCGGGGAAGGGTGGTGGTGGCCCCACCCCGGTGCCGCTGCTGATGTCACACGCACTGTGAGTTAAGGGGAAAAAAACAAAGCCATGTTTTGAACCACTTGCGCGCCATGGCCTCCGAGTTATGCCGCCTGTTATCCCTCGGTGCCAGCACCGCGGCAGGGGGGACACAACAGCCGCTGCTCCTGGCACTAGTACAGGCAGGAGCGGCCCTGGTGCCACCGCGGCGGTGACAGGGAGCGCGGGGTCCCTAGGGAGGGACGTGTAGCTGTGTAATACCCCGGCTGCCCCACAACTGCTGCCTCTCACCCCTGCCCAGCCCTAGAGAGGGGACATGGAGTCTCACAGAAAGCCAGGATTTCCCCTCTGGGTGTATCTGGACCTTGGCTGGGTGATCCCCGCAATTCCTGGGGATCCCCCCGATCCCTGGCGATCCCCTGCTCAAGGGGAGGCAGGACCCAGAGCCCCCCAGCAGCCCCCTCCCACCATTTTATGCTCACAGCCTACTCCTGCCCCCAGCAAAGAGAGGAGCCCATGAGCGCAGCGGTGTTTATTGAGGACTCCCCCAACACAGCCCCAAAACTCCTGCGAGAAGCCCCTCGCCCCCCAAGGAAGCCCCCCCAGCAGGAAACAGCAGGGCCACCACCGCTGGCAGCCCTTGCTCCGCTGCCGGGTCCTTACGCCGATGCTGCTTGGGCTTTGGCCTCCCCGTAGCGCCGCATCCTCTCCTCCAGCTCTGGTCGGAAGTGGCGGATGAGCCCCTGTGTGAAGCAATTGGGGCGGAGTTAATGGTGCAGGGAAAGGGCACCAGCCCCCTCCTCGCCCCCAGACCCTGCTCCCGGCCTGAAATCTGCCCCCACCTGCACGGGCCAGGCCGCGCCGTCGCCCAGGGCGCAGATGGTGTGACCCTCGATCTGCTTGCTGATCTCCCACAGCGCGTCGATCTCAGCCACCTGCGCGTTGCCCTGCACGAACCGCGCCATGACCTTATTCATCCAGTCGACGCCTGTGGGGAGGGGGATGGCCATGAGGGGGCTGCAGTACATCCCCCCCCCCACCTGCCTGAGCCCCGCACTCACCTTCCCGGCATGGGGTGCACTGCCCGCAGCTCTCGTGCTTGTAAAACTCAATGAGGCGAGCGATGGCTTTAATGACGTCCGTCTGGGGAGGAAGAGGAGGGTGAGGGCCCTGGTGCGGCGCTGGGGGGGGCTGGGGAGGGGGCTTCTCCCTTACCGATTTGTCCATAACGATGACGGCGGCCGTGCCGAGCCCGCTCTGCGCCTGCACCAGGGAATCGAAGTCCATCAGCACGGTCTCGCACACCGACTTGGGGAGCAGCGGTGTGGAGGAGCCCCCCGGGATGACGGCCAGCAGGTTATTCCAGCCCCCGCGGACACCCCCTGTCAGAGAGGGGGAGGGACAGGACGGGCTGAGCCAGGCCCAGCGCCGGCCCGGCACAGCTCCACGGGGTGGCCCACAGCACTTACCAGCGTGTTTTTCGATGAGCTCCTTCAGCGGCACAGACATCTCCTCCTCCACGGTGCAGGGGTTGTTGACGTGACCCGAGATGTTGAAGAGTTTCGTCCCTGAATTGCGCTCCCGCCCGAAGCTGGCGAACCAGGCGCCGCCCCGCCGGCAGATGGTGGGGGCCACAGCCACCGTCTCCACGTTGGCCACCGTGGTGGGGCAGCCGAAGACACCTGGAAGCAGGGGGAGCTCTCAACGGCCGCGCTCCACCTGCAGCGGGACAGCGGCCTGGGAACAACTGGTGTTGTTCAGTCGCTGCCATTTTGTCCTGCTCTTGAACCGTGGCTGGAAATTAAGGCTCGTGCTGCCAAGAGCCAGCGGCAAAGCGGGGAGGGCCGGGGACGTACCCACATCGGCGGGGAAGGGGGGCTTCAGACGCGGCTTGCCCTGCTTGCCCTCGAGGGACTCGATCAGCGCCGTCTCTTCCCCGCAGATGTAGGCACCGGCGCCCCTCGCCACGAACACGTCGAAGGCGTACCCCGAGCCGCAGGCATCCTGCCCCAGCAGCCCGGCCTCGTAGGCCTCCCGGATGGCCACCTGCAGTGGGAAAGGGGGTTGTGAGTGAGTCTGGGGGCTCCCCGCCGGTGAGGTGTCCCCCATCCCGCCACTCACCTGCAAGTTGGAGGCCTCGTTGTAGAACTCGCCGCGGATGTAGATGTAGGCGGCGCGGGCGCCCATGGCGCGCCCCGCCACCAGGCAGCCCTCCACCAGTTTGTGGGGGTCGTGGCGCATGATCTCCCGGTCCTTACACGTGCCCGGTTCCCCTTCATCCGCGTTCACCACCAGGTACTTGGGTCTGGCGGGGACAGGCGCCGTCAAGGCCGGGCTCCCTGCGGAGAGGGAGCCGCGGTGGCGGTACCGGTGCCGTGACCGGTCTCACCTGCCGTCCGGGGGTTTGTTCATGAAGCTCCACTTGAGGCCGGTGGGGAAACCGGCGCCGCCGCGGCCCCGCAGCCCCGAAGCCTTGATCTCGCCGAGGATCCAGTCCACCCCCTTGAGCAGGATCTCCTTCGTCTTGTACCAGTCGCCGCGACGCAGCGCTCCCTGCAACCTGCGGGCGCGGCCGGTGGCACCGGGACGGGCCGCACCGGCACCCGCCGCCCGCTCCCCGTTACTCACCTCCAGTCGTGCCGCCCGTAGAGGTTGGTGAAGATGCGGTCCTCGTCCCGCAGCGACCCGAACTGCGTCTTCTTGGGCGCCGTCTGCGGGGAGAGAGGGGCTCAGCACCGGTAATGGCGGCCCTCGGGAACGGCGGCCCCCGGTCCCCACGCACCGAGAAGGAGGCGGCGGGCAGGCGCCGCAGCGCCAGCAGCTGCCGGGCGGCCATGGCGGGGCGGCCACCGGCACCGGGACCGCCGTCACCTTCAGGCGCCCCCCGCGAAGTCCCCGCCGGCGGTGACGTCAGAGCCGAGCGCCGGCGGCGTGACGCGGCTGTGGCGTCGGCGAGTGGGAGGGCCCGTGGTTAGGCGGGGGGCGTGGCCCCCGGAAGGGGGCGTGGCTAAATTGGCGCCAAGCCCGCGCCGCCACGTGCCCTGTGCCCGGGCGCGGGTCGGGTTTTGGCGGGTGAAACCGGTTCCCCCCGTCTCCCCCCTTCCCGGGATGCCTTCCCCCCCCCATCCCCCAACACCCCTGGGGGGGGCTGCACCACACACACCCCCTCCCGCCCCCGGTGGCCTCGTCCTGGTGAGGGAGTGGGGTTGGGGGGGGCACCGGGCCCAGGGGATGTTGTTCGCCTTCCCACAGTCCCAGCGGTGGGGCGCCGGTAGCTCCCCACGGCCCCGGAAGGTGGGGCAGCCTCCGTCCAGCCCCGCAGCTCCAGGGTGGCAGGGTGACCCCGGTACTGCCAGTGCCCCGGGGTGGCCCAGCCAGGGCGGCCCAGCATCCCCCCATCCCCCCATGAGCATCGGTGGGCCACCGTGAGCTGGGACCCCCAGCCACCCCCCTGCTTTCAGGCAGGCAACCGGCGAGGGTATGGCAAGGGCTTTCGTGCCCCTCGGGGAGAGGCCGGGGAACAGCTGGGCGGCTCCCCACATCTGGAGCAGGGCGGCCAAGCGAGGAATAATCCGGAGGATTATGTGTGTGCGCGGGCGCGGTGCCCCCCCCCCCCGCCTGCCCTGCATATCCCCAGATATTCCATAAAAACCTCAAATCCCTACGCAACCCCGGCCACTGTCGCACCCCCCTCCCAGTCCTGCTTTGCCCCGGGAGGGTGGCAGCCCCCCAGATCTGCGCCAGCCGGCCCCCCCCGGGGCCAGGCATGCCCTGCGGCACGGGGGCAGGCCCCAGCCATGGGCAACTGCACCAAGACCCCTGAGCGGAGGCTCCCCAAGGTAAGGCTGGGCTGCTCCCACCCTGGGGTGGAAAAGGAGGGCAGGGGGGAGCCCCCTCCTCGCCGCTGACGCCTGCTCTGCCTGCAGGACGGGAAGCCGCACACCGGCCCCCCGGCTCCTGGCGCTGAGGACCCTGAGGAGGCGGCAGAAGCGGCACAGTCTCCCCCACTGCAGAACTACTCGGTGCTGCAGGGGCTGGTGGGGCCAGCCTGCATCTTCCTGCGGCAGAGCATCGCCATCACCCAGATGGTAGGCACCTGTTCCCTTCCTCTGCGAGACCGCCGCAGCGGGCACCGTGCTGCCGGCTGTGTCCCACGGCCACCCGCGAGCCGGCGAGGGGGATTTAGGGCAGGATCCCTGGTGGGGGGGATCCGTGGGAGAAGGGATGCCTTCTTTGGCTCTTCCTGCTTTCTCTTTCCCAGGACCGAGAGCTGCGGCCAGAGGAGATCGCAGGTGAGCAGGCGTGGGGGCCAGGGGGGCCCTCACCCCGGTTGGGAGCTCCCCCAGCAGCGGCGGTGCCGGTGGTGACGCTGCGCTGTCCCCCAGAGCTGAAGCAGGCCTTCCGGGAGTTCGACAAGGACCGCGACGGGTACATCAGCTACAAGGACCTGGGCGAGTGCATGCGGACCATGGGCTACATGCCCACCGAGATGGAGCTCATCGAGCTGTCCCAGCAGATCAGTACGTGGCGGGGTGCGGGGGGCTCCCTCCACCCCGTGGCAGCCAGATCATCCCCCCAGCGATCCCTGATCCCCACCCTGGTGACACCCCCCCCCTTTCTTTGTGCTGCAGCCGGGGGCAAGGTGGATTTTGATGACTTCGTGGAGCTGATGGGCCCCAAGATGCTGGCAGAGACGGCGGATATGATTGGGATCAAGGAGCTGCGCGATGCTTTCCGTGAGGTGAGGGGACGGGGACGGGGACAGAGCCCCCGGGAGCGGGCAGGCTGGCGGGCTGCCCGCGCGCCGAGGGCGGCCGTGGCCAACGGGCGCTTGCTGCGCAGTTCGATACCAACGGGGACGGAAAGATCAGTATGGCGGAGCTGCGGGAAGCCATGTGCAAGCTGCTGGGGCAGCAGCTCAACTACCGGGAGGTGGATGAGATCCTCAAGGACGTGGATCTCAATGGGGACGGCCTGGTGGACTTTGAAGGTAGGGGCTGGGGCGGGGGCCGGGAACGTCCCCGGGAATATTCGGGATGTTCTGTGCATATTCTCCTGCCGGCAGAGTTTGTGCGGATGATGTCGCGCTGAGGGTGGTGCGTGCCAACACGAGACCCCAGCCCCTGCCGTGCCTTATGAAGAGGAGGGGGCCGCGGAGGAGACGCCCGGCGCCGGCCGCTGCAGCTGGGGTCGTGCCGGCGCGGCGCGGTGCCCGGAATGAGGCCCTCGCTTCTTCATTGCCGGAGGTACCCACGCTCATCCTCAGCCGTGCATCTGTCCGGCCGCCGAGGTCCAACCGTGGCATGGGGCACTGGGGCCACTGCCAGGTCCCTTTTCAGCACAGATTTGGCCGGGCATCGGCCGCTCTTGCCCTGACCTCTGCTCTCTCCCGCTCCCCACCCCGCAGCGTCCCCCTTCCCACCCTGACCTCACCCCACCTGCTGCTGCCCAAAACCCGAACCCACCAGTCCCCCCTCCTCCATCTTCCCCCGGCTCGTCCCTTCAGCCTCCGTTTTGACCCCTGTACCCGAAGCCGAGCCCCTGACATTGACCCTGCTCCCCTTGCGCTGTGATTTAGGACTGACCTTACAGTGTTGCCCCCATCACCCGTCCCCCATCACTGTGCTTTGAGCTCAGGCTTACCCCTGACCCTGCTCCCTCCTGCCCCGCGCCGGCGAGGCCTCCCTCCGCTTTCGGGGTCTGCACGGACGCTCCCTCCGACGCCCCCCCAGCGCAGGGGGGGACACCTCGGCGCTCCGGCCAGGACATCCTTGAGGAAAGAAGCCGGGAATAAAGCTTTAGCGTTGCCCGCCCGGGAGCGCGGGGCAGGCTCCCTGCCTTGCGTGTAGTTTGGGGTAATTTTTGCACCTCTGAGTTAAGGAAACCCTCTGCTTCCGAGCCGCGCTCCCCACCTTGGGGGTGTGTGTGAACAAATGTATTAATTTTTTTCAATCTTTGCCCTTTTGAAATGAAAAACTCTCTCGACGACGGACTTTGGTTTGTCCTTATGTTGAGTTTAAAATAGAACTTATTGCTGGGGGGACCCCCCCTCCTTGGTCTCGCTCGGGTGGGGGGGAAGGGGGCGGAGCCGACGCCGCGTGTCTCCACGGTGACGAAGGTGGGGGGGAGGTGCCTGTCGGCGCGGTGACGTCGCGATGACATCGGCGCGGCGTCGCGCCGAAGCGTCATCAGGGCGAGCGGCGGTACCGGCGGGGGGAGGCCGGGTCAGGGCAGGCCGCGGCGGGCCCCGCTGCAGCGGTTACCGGGTCGGAGCCGCCGCCGGGGTGGGCTGTAGTGGGGTTTGAGCTGAGCTTAGCTGAGCCGAGCTTAGGGGAGCTGAACTGAGGAGAGGCGGGAAGCGACGGTACAACCGGCGGGGGGAGCGCGGGGGCCGCACACCGACCCCCGCCGCCCTCCAGGGATCCGGGAGCGGCGGGCGGTGGTCGGGGATGTCCTACAAGCCCATCGCTCCCGCCCCCGCCACCCCCGGAGCCGCCAGCGCCAGCCCCGCCCCGCCGGGGCCCGGGGCACCCTCCGCCGGTGAGCGCACCCCCGGGACCGGGGGGAACCGGGGACCGGGGGGGGGGGCGGGGAAATGGGGGGGGTAGCAGGGAAATGGGGGAGGACTGGGGGAAGGGAGGGGACCGGGGGAAGGGGAGGGGGGGAGCAGCCGGTTACCCCCCGTTTCTCGCAGCCACGAGTGTCCCGTCGCCCTCCGGTTCCGTCCCCGGCGCCGCCGCCGCCTTCCGGCCCCTTTTCAATGACTTCGGGCCGCCCTCCATGGGCTACGTGCAGGTGAGGTGCGGGACCGGGACCGGGGCGGGGGGGTCGGAGGTGACCCTCAGTCCCTCCGTGACCCCCCCCCCCCCCCATCTACAGGCGATGAAGCCCCCCGGGGCTCCGGGCTCACAGAGCACCTACACCGACCTCCTCTCCGTCATCGAGGAGATGGGGAAGGAGATCCGACCCACCTACGCCGGCAGCAAGAGTGCCATGGAGCGGCTGAAACGGGGTACGGGTGGCGATGGGGGACGCACCCCCACCCCCCCCCCCGGGTCCTGCCTGCCCGGGGGTCCCCAGCCCCACGGAGAGTGGCGGGGAGCTGATGTGGGGTGTCGCTGTGCTTCTCTCCCCGCAGGCATCATCCACGCCCGGGCGCTGGTCAGGGAGTGCCTGGCAGAGACAGAGCGAAACGCCCGCACGTAACGGCTGCTGTCACCCGGGGACCCCCCCCGCGCCCCCCCCCGGGACCCCCGCTGGCGGCGGGGGGGGCCGCTGTGCTGCCCACGCTCCCTGCCCTCCCCCCCCTCCACTGCTCTCTTTATAAATGCGTGTTTTTATAAATAAAGGACATGGTTGGGACTCTGCGTCGGGCCACTGACCGGGGGGACACTGGGGGTGACGGGGGGACACTGGGGGGGACGTTGCTGGGGGTGGGTGTCAGCACCGGGGAAGGGCTTGGAACCGGGGTGGGGGTGGGTCCCCGAGCTTTCCCCAGGCTGAGGGGTGCAGGAATGAGCAATGCCTTCTTTTAACACTTAAAAAAGATATTTTATTTGATTTTTTAAAAAATTTTATTTTATTATGTTAAATAAAAGCCCTGTTTTTTCCAAGCCTGGCGCTGCACCCCCTACCCGCAGGGTCGGTCCTGGGGGGGGTAAGGGGGGGGCGGAGTGCCCGCTCGCCGACTTCCCGTCTCTGACGTCACGCCGTTTCCCACCCCTCACTGCCTACGTCACGGCCGTCCCCGTGGGAACGGGCTGTGATGTCACGAGCCGAGGGGCCGGTTCGGAGCGGCGCAGGTTCGGCGGGGCCGGGCAGTGGCGGGCGGGGGGGCCGCGCCGGGGGCGAGGGGAGCCGAGCGGAGCCGAGTCGGGCCGAAGGGAGCCGAGCGGGGCCGAAGGGAGCCGAGCGGAGCCGAGCGGGGCCGAAGGCGGGCGGGCGGGGCCGAGCGGGCGGGCGGGGGGAGCGTTGCCATGGGAGCGGGGCGGGCCCGGGAGCGTTGCAGCGGGAGCCGAGCCGGGCTGGGCCGGGCTTGGCTGAGCCGGGCCGGGCCGGGCCGGGCCGGGCTGGGCTGGGCTGACGGCCGCCCCCGCAGGCGCTGCCCCCCGCCGCCATGCTCATTAAGGAGTACCACATCCTGCTGCCTATGAGCCTGGAGGAGTATCAGGTGGCCCAGCTGTACATGATCCAGGTGGGGCTGAGCATGGGGCGCTGTGGGGTGCAGGGGCTTATGGTGCTGAGCATGGGGCGCTGTGGGGTGCGGGGATCTATGGTACTGAGCGTGGGGTGCAGGGGGCTGTGGGGCTGAGCATGGGGGTGCAGGGGGCTGTGGGGTGCGGGGATCTGTGGTGCTGAGCATGGGGTGCTGTGGGGTGCAGGGATCTATGGTGCTGAGCATGGGGTGCTGTGGGGTGCAGGGGGCTGTGGGGCTGAGCATGGGGTGCTGTGGGCTGCAGGGATCTATGGTACTGAGCATGAGGGGTGTAGAGGCTTGTGGGGCTGAGCATGGGGTGCTGTGGGCTGCAGGGATCTATGGTACTGAGCATGGGGGGTGTAGAGGCTTGTGGGGCTGAGCATGGGGGTGCAGGGGACTGTGGGGCTGAGCTTGGGGCATTGTGGGCTGCAGGGGGCTTTGGGCTGCGGGGGGCTGTGGAGCTGAGCGTGGGGCTGAGCGTTATGTGTGGGGCTGAGCATGGAGCCTGGGGGCTGGCCCTAAGGGATTGGCAGGGAGCAGGGGTGTCAGTGAGGTTTGGGTGGGTTTGGGGCTGCCGAGCCAAGCAGGGGGTCCCAGGAGTAGGTGTGGGGCTGGGGGTTGCAGGGAGGGTACGGGGACCCCAGGGGCCTGTGAGATGCCGGGCCTTAGGGACATGCAGGTCTCAGGGTTAGGGGGTGCTCTGCTCACCCAGCGGCTCTCCCCGCAGAAGAAGAGCCGTGAGGAGTCGAGCGGCGAGGGCAGCGGGGTGGAGATCCTGGCCAACCGGCCCTACAGCGACGGCCCCGGCGGCAGCGGCCAGTACACCCACAAGATCTACCATGTGGGCTCTCACATCCCCAGCTGGTTTCGGGCGCTGCTCCCTAAGGCCGCGCTGCAGGTGGAGGAGGAGTCCTGGAATGCCTACCCTTACACCCGCACCAGGTGGGACCCGGCGGGGCCACGGGGTGGGCTGCGAGGCCGGCCGTGCCGCCGGGCTCAACCCCATCCCCACATCTCCCCCAGGTACACCTGCCCCTTCGTGGAGAAGTTCTCCATCGAGATTGAGACGTATTACCGGCCGGACGCGGGCCAGCAGACCAATGTCTTCAACCTGAGCGCGGCTGAAAAGAGGCAGAGGATTTTGGGTGTGTACGGCTGCCGCGAGGCTGGCTCGGGGTGCCGGGCAGGACCTGATGCCTGCCGGGGTTCCCATGCGGCACTCCCCAGGCTGGGTGTGTGGGTGTGCTGTGGTGCCTGAGGGGCTCACCTTCCCTGCCGGCTGCAGGGGCTCGGTGTCTGCAACGTGCTTGGCTTTGCTCTCCCAGCTGGCCCCTGTGTTTTGGGGCCAGCTATGGGGGGACCCTGGCAGAGGAAGGTGCCTGTACCCCAAATTCCCTTCCCCCAACTCCCTGCCCGCTCCCTTGCTAAACAAGGGTCCACATTAAAGATGTTTTGGGGGGGAATTTTGCCCTCTGCCTTCTTCCCTTGCCTATTATATTTGTTTGCAGCCCTCCCCTTCCTAGTGCCAGCCTGCTCCCCTCTCCTTCCATGTCCCAGCCCCTGTTCCACACGGTCTGGCACGGCTTTGCCTTCCCAGCTCTGCTCCGGGAGTACATGGCAACCTGCACCAGGCTCCTGCAGGGCATTTCGGATCAGCTGCAGGTGGGGGAGCTGGAAAAGCATGTCCCCATTTTCCCACCCCCTGCCCTCCTTCCCCTGTTCCCCAGGGCTTTGCTCCAGATCGCTCTCCAGGCCTGGGCCCCTCTGCCGCTTGCCGGGCGAACCGTCGCACCGAGCCAGGAGCCCGGGGTGGCATTCCTCCCTCGCTGGTGGGTTTGGCCCTGGCCTCTGTGGCCTCCCTTTCCCGGCAGTGTCGATCTGGTCGTTTTAGGCGCTGGAGTGCAGAGCGTGACGCGCTGCCTCTTAAAATGGAGGCCTAAAATAGGCATTTGGAGGAAATGATTCATCTGACCTATTTCTCTCATTGGCTCTTGCAGCACCGGGGATGTCCGTCCAGGATGCTGGTGGCTTGGGCCAGGGGGGACGAATTCTACCCCTGCCACCATCGGGCAGCAGCCAGGGCCAAGCGGACAGCAGGCAGGGCACGACCCTATGCCCGCCGCCCGCTGCCCTGCCTGATCTTCCACCTTGGTGCCCGTCCCACGGGCTTTCTGCAGGGCAAGCTGCGTCTTGGGTAGCTGCTGCCTCCCACAGGGAGTGGGGCCAAGGTGGAACTGGCCCCGATGCTGACCGCACTGGGATTTTCTTTGCCAGCTCTTGCTCTCACCCCAGTGTCCTGTAGCACTGACAGATTTAAACCCCATCTCATGTTTCAAAGGGCAGCAGAGCAAACACAGCCATCTGGGCTGTCGGGGTGATCCGCAGGGATAACTGCCTCCTTGCCGATTTTTCTTGCAGCAAGAAAAAGCAAACAGACCCACTGACATGGCATGAGTGACGCTGCCGGGAGCTGCTCGGGGCCGGCAGCTCCTGTCCCGGCTCCTCGCTGCTTGATGGTGGCGTGCCACCACCCGAGCTGCTCGGCCAGCCCATCAGGCACCGGTTTGGCTCACGATTGCCTCTGCGGCCAGGCCGTGTGCCGGGCGTCAGCCTGGGGCTGGGCGGTGGCGGTTTTGTGGGCTCAGGGCATCTCTAGTTTCCATGTTGTGGCTGCCGAGGTGCTTTAGCGCTTTGAATAGCGATAACTGGGGCGGGGGGATGCAGGGCTGTGCTTTGGGCAGGAAGATGTGACCCCCCGGCCCAGGAGCGCCAGCCCCGGGCCGTCCTCTCGGCCTCTCTCGCCACACAATTTAGAGGCGGCGGGCTGCTTTCCCGCCCCATGGTGTGTTTTGCAGACTGGGGAGGTTTGGAGGGCTTGCTGCGCTTTGCCTTTCAGTGACCCATCACAGGGAAAGCCTCCCTTCAGAGTACCTGCCAGGCAACTGTCCTGTGCTTTCTGAGTCTTAAAAAGTCCTTTTTCCCCCCTTTTTTTGGCCCAAGCTGAAGGAAAAGGCCAGCAGGCACCTCGGAGGCATCAAGAGGGGCAAATAAATACGAGGTCTGGCAGACCCTGGGGATGGGCTGGGGGGACTGACTGAGGACAGCTCTGTGGGAAGGTCCTGGGGGAAAGTGGGGTGACCTGGGACACCCCGCCCTGGACCCCCTAAGACCAGGCTGGAGGGAGCTGGCCTGGAGATGGGGCTGGAGCAAACTGCAGGAGGCTTCGTGTAGGGTTGGGCCTGAACAGCCCCCCAAGGTCTGCTGGATCATGTTTTCCTGGGTGCTGCCCACGAGCCCCTCTCCAGTTTTGGCAAGGTCACCCCTGTTTTAAGGAGAGGAGGTCGTCACTGTTGCATCTCCCAGCTTGGTGTGGGCTCCTCCTGGGTCGCGTGGTGGTTTTGCTGTGCTCCCTGCCCTGGTATTGGGGGACCCTCAGGTCTGGGTGGGGGGCAGCTGCTTCATGTGGCTCGTCCTCGGCACCAGCCCCCACGTCCCCCGGGGTCGCCAGGGCCGCTCTCCCAGCTGCCAAATCTCCCGGCTAATGCGCGTATGTGTGTCAGCCCTGGCTCTTCGCATGCCCCGCCGCCTCCCTGCCTCCCCCTGCGGCCCCCGGCGCCTCTCGCAGCCGTGCTGCGCCGCTCCGTGGGGCACCGGATCGGGCCCCCACGCAGGGACGGGATGCGTTCGGGTGCGCCCAAGGGTGGCTTTGATGTTATAGCTGCAGCATAGAGAGTGTTTGCTACTGGCTGTGTGGGGCGCGTGGCTTGTGGGAATAATTTGATGGATAGTCCCTCTGATTTTTGTGCATTTTTCCCTGCTTTCTTGCCTGAGGGGTCTCCCCCCTGCCTGTGTCCCCCCGCCGAGAGCTGTGGGGTGATGAGTGCTGTTTCCTCCCGCAGACACCATTGACATTGTGCGTGACCCCATCTCCCCTGGGGAGTACAAGCCCGAGGAGGACCCCAAGCTCTACCACTCGTCCAAGACGGGCCGGGGCCCGCTGGGCGACGACTGGCTGGAGGTGGCCGCCGGCGGACCCCTGATGTGCGCCTACAAGCTCTGCAAGGTGGAGTTTCGCTACTGGGGGATGCAATCCAAAATCGAGCAGTTCATCCATGACGTGGGTGAGTGTCGGGCAGCCTTTGACCGCTGGCACCGTGGCACTGCTTGGGGGGGCAGGTTTGGGGAGCCCCGGGGCCATACGGGGCTTGCTCCCCTCTCCCCGTTGCAGGTTTGCGGAAGGTGATGCTGCGCGCCCACCGCCAGGCTTGGTGCTGGCAGGACGAGTGGACAGACCTGACGATGGAAGACATCCGGCAGCTGGAGGAGGAGACGGCGCGGATGCTGGCGCAGAAGATGGCCAAGTGCGGCGAGGCCGAGGAACCCCCCGCCACCGGGCCCAGCCCCGAGGGGCGGACGGAGCCGGGGGGCGCCAGCGGGCAGGAGGGGGCTGAGGTGCAGGGGGTGGCCGATGCCTCTCCTGACGATACCTTTGCCAAGCAGTGGTCCACCTCTTCCCGGTCCTCCTACTCTTCCCAGCATGGAGGTGAGACACCGGGTCCTGCGTGGGTGGGATGGGGCCCCCCCGACCCCATGGCTGCTTGCTGTTCTCCACAGGATTTGTGTCGGGGACCCTCTCTTCCCTGGCCTGGCTCTCCTGTGGGGACTCTGGGTGCCCCAGGGATGGCCCTGGCTCTCCGCAGGGCGGGGAGGCTCTGGGTGCAGGATTGGCGCCCTGCTGCGAGGGGACTCTGGGTGCTGACCCTGTGCTGGTGCCAGGGGGGGTGTCTCCTCAGAGCCTGTCTGAGTGGCGGATGCAGAACATCGCCCGTGACTCTGAGAACAGCTCTGAAGAGGAGTTTTTCGATGCCCATGGTATGGCGGGGCAGCCCTGTGGCTTGGTGTTTCGGTGGCGGGGACCACGCACCGTCTTGGGGCAGGCTGGACCTGCCCGGTTTGGGGACCCTCGTGGGCTCCCTGCTCACAGCCCCCTCCCTGCCACTGCAGAGGACCTGTCGGACAGCGACGAGGTCTTTGCAAAAGAGATGACGAAGTGGAGCTCCAACGACTTCTTGGACACACTGGAGCGGCCGGCAGAGCTGGATGAGGTGCTAGGTGAGCATCGGGGGGGGCCCCAGCCCCAAACCCTCCCAGCATGGGTGTCCTGGGAGAGGGCTGACCCCTGCCTGGACACCCTGGCCGGACTCACTGGGACCATGTGCTCACAGGGGATGGAGCCAGCACCACCAAGGCGGATGGCGAAGGATTGGGGGCATCTGGCTTCCCTGAGGTGCGTGCCCTGCTCTCCCCCTCCCTTGGGCCGTGCCCCCCAGCCGTGCCCCCCAGGCGCCGGTGCCGACAGCAGCGCTCCCCTTCTCGCAGGGTGGCTCGGTGGAGAGCGCAGCGCAGGCGTGCCGGATCCACGCCCTCTTCCTCATCCTCCACAGCGGCAACATCCTGGACCAGGGAGCGGGCGAGCCGGGCTCCAAGCAGGCGGATGTGCAGACGCTGGCGGCCACCTTCGACGCCGTCACCCGCATCCACTTCCCCGAGGCGCTGGGGCACGTGGCACTGCGCCTGGTGCCCTGCCCACCCATCTGCGCCGCTGCCTATGCCCTCGTCTCCAAGTATGGATGGTGGTGTTGCATGCCGGGGGCCGTGTACCGTGCCACGGGGCGAGGAGGGGGGCTGTCCCCCTGGAAAAGCACCCCAGGGCTGTGGGAGGGGGCCGGGGAGGTGGTGGCCTCGGAGAGGGGACTTTCCTTTGCCCCATGTGGCATCCAGGACAAGCGATGGGATGGGATGGGGGTAGGTCCTGGTGCAGCATCCCGGGGTGACCAAGTGCCGTGCGGTGGGATGGGGACATCGGGCCAGTCCTTTTCATCATCCCCCCATGTCCCTCTCAGGCTCAGCCCCTACAGCCATGACAGGGACAGCCTGTCCAGCAGCCAGGACCACATCCCGCTGGCGGCCCTCCCGCTGCTGGCCACGTCCTCGGGGAGTTACCAGCACGCCGTGGGTGCCGTCATCGCCCGCGCCAACCAGGCGTACAGCGCCTTCCTGCACTCCGGGGAGGGAGCCGGCTTCTGCGGCCAGGTGAGAGGGGATTTGGGGGAAGCTTTGCTCTGGCTGGGGGCTGGCTCCACCGGGAACCGCTTTGCCCCTGTGCGGAGGCCTTTGGGGGCTCTGTCCTGCATCGCCCTCAGCACGGGTGTGTGCCGTCCACAGGTGGTGCTGCTGGGGGACTGCGTGGGCAGCATCCTGGGCTTCGACGCGCTCTGCCAGAGCCGGGCGGGCTCGGGGGGCAGCCGCAGCAGCAGCCGCCGTGGCAGCTTGGTGAGTGCCAGCACCCCGCCACCGGCCGGGGTCGGGGAGGGTGGGAAGGGGGTTTGCACCACTGGGTGCCGGTGTGCAGGGTTGGTGGGGGCGCCGGTGGCAGCTAAGGAGGGGCCGGGCGCTCGCTGCCTCTCGCCCCACAGAGCACAGAGCCCATCTCCCCCGAGCTGTGCAGCGGCAGGGACCCCCTGGCCGATGGGGTGGACGGAGCAGCGGGGTCGGACCAGGCCAGCCCTGAGCCGGGGGCACAGCCACCCTGCCGGGAGCAGGGGGACAGCCACCATCACAGCTCCTCGTGCAGGTGAGAGCAAAGGGGCTGGTCGGCAGCGCCACAGCTTGTCCCCGCCGGAACGCTGGTGATCTCCTGACTAATTTTGTGCTTTATGGAAAGGGCGAATTTCCTGTCTGCACCAGCCTGGGAAGGAGCATTGCATGGGGGCAGCCTGCCCTGGGGGCGTCTTGCTGGAGCTCCCCTGCTTCCAGCAGCTCCTCCGGGCTAACTGGGCGGTGCCAGGCGCAGCTTTGCCCCTGGGCTGGTGGGAGCGGGACAGCGCCATCCCTCCCCATGCCCACTGGCCCCGCTGTCCCAGCCTGCAGGCCAGCGAGGCCCCGCTGGAGGCAGAGGCACTGCGGAGCGGCACCACGGCGCTGGATGGGGCGGAGGGTGCCGGCACCCGCCTTGACTTTAAGGTATCCGGCTTCTTCCTCTTTGGTTCCCCGCTGGGGCTGGTGCTCGCACTACGCAAGACCGTCATGCCCGCTCTGGATGGTGAGGACCGCTGCCAGCCGCGGTGCCAGCCCCTGACCCTCCCCGCAGGGCTCAAGCCCTCGTCCCTGAGTCGTGTCCCCCTTCCCCCTGCAAACCTGAGCCCCCCCGGGACCTCCCCAAAGAGTCCTGCTTGTATTTGAGCCCTTTGCACACCCAGCCCTGGCTGTGCGGGTGTGGTTGGTGCCCAAGCATCCCTTTTTCCCTGTCCCCCGGCTGTCACCGGTGTCCTGGGCTTCCCTCCCCAGCCTTTCCTCTCGCTGGGTCTTGCTTTCTCCCTGCTGGGTGGCGAGCTCCTGGCTGCGCTGTCCCATGCCTGCCAGCCCCCATGCCCCGTTCCCATCCCCGCCGGGCTCCTCGCTGCAGGGCAGCCCTGATCCCTGCTCTCTGTCCCAGTGGCCCAGCTGCGTCCTGCCTGTGAGCAGATCTACAACCTCTTCCACGCGGCCGACCCCTGCGCCTCTCGCCTGGAGCCCCTCCTGGCCAAGGCCTTCCACGCTGTCCCACCGCTCAGCGTACCCCGTTACCAGAAGTACCCCCTGGGTGATGGCACCCCCTCGCTGCTGGGTGAGCGGCCACCACGCCAGGCTGGTCGCTGGCACCCTGGGGTGTCTTACGGGCTCCGGTGCTGTGCTGGGGTACCCAGAGCACCCACAGCACTGCAGGAGCCCAGCTCGGGTGGGGGGAAAGTGATGTGCAGGCCCTGCCTACATCTCTGGGGCTCTGCTGGAGTCGGGGGTCCCAGAGTGGTTGGTGTCCCCAGGGGGTCCTCACTCGTCTCTCTCCACAGCGGAGGCCCTACAGATGCACTCTGCCCTGTTCCTGTCTGAAGAGGACATGGCCGCCCCCCCTACCCCCACCGGCAGCTTCGGGGGCTTCTGGAGGGGCAGTGAGCCGGGAGAGCCCCCCACTCCTGCCAGCACCAGCGAAGTCGTCAAGAGTAAGTGCCATCTCTGCCCATCCCATGCTGGCACCTCAGGGTGCACGATACAGGATAAGGTCCAAGGATGGATTCATTCCAGTTCTTTCCGCAGTCCTGGAGCGCTGGTGGGGCCCGAAGCGCATCGACTACTCGCTGTACTGCCCCGACGCCCTGACCGCCTTCCCCACCATCACCCTGCCCCACCTCTTCCACGCCAGCTACTGGGAGTCCTCCGATGTGGTGGCCTTCATCCTGCGTCAGGTACGGTGGGGATGGCAGGGTGGGTGCCGTGGCTCTCCAGGGCCAGCAGAGGCTGACCCAGGGCTGTGTCGCTCGGCAGGTGATGGAGAAGGAGGGGCCGCAGCCGGCGGAGAGTGAGGAGAGCTCTATCTACAGCCCTGCTATCCCCCGGGAGAAGTGGCAGCGCAAGCGCACCCAAGTGAAGATCCGGGTATGTGCCCCACGGCCATGAGGACCCCAACCCTTTGCTGGGGCAGTGCCAGGCTCCAGCCATCCCTGGGTTCCCGGGCAGACCCCCAGCCGTGGGGCAAGGCAGCTGGGAGGGTTTGCTCCTGTCTGCCAGGAGGATGCTGGGATGGTCCCGCAGCCTGGTGGGGCCCGTGTACCCCCTCGGGGGCTCCTTCAGGTGCCACCCGCAGCCCTGGCGCAGGCTGCTGAGCCCACCGTGTCCCTGCAGAACGTGACAGCCAACCACCGGGCCAGCGATGTGATCGTGTGCGAGGGCAAAGCACAGGTCCTCAGTGGGCGCTTCATGTACGGACCCCTGGACGTGGTGACGCTGACTGGGGAGAAGGTACCGCTGGACTCATGGGTGCTGCCAGGACCCCATCAAGCAGGGTGGGGATGTCCAGGAGGGGCACGGGGCTGGTGTCATCCACGGCATAGGAAGGGATGTGGTGAACAGGGCCCCACAGGACCTTGTGGGATGTGGGGAGAGGGTTATAAGGACTTGTTGGTTGGGGATGCAGCAGGATCTGGAGGTTCAGTCTATGCTCAGCCCTTTTCCCTCTCCCAGGTGGACATTTACATCATGACGCAGCCGCTCTCAGGGAAGTGGCTGTACTACGGCACCGAGGTGACGAGCGGCAGCGGGCGCCTGACCTTCACCATCCCTCCAGACAAGGCTCTGGCCATTGGGATCTACCCTGTGCGCATGGTGGTCAGGTGAGCTGCGGGTGTGCGGTGCCATCTCGGCTCCTCCTCCAGCCCTTCTGGCAGAGCTACGCCTGCCAGAGCCAGTGCTGAGCCTGCCCTGATCCTTCCCCCTCTCCCATCCCAGGGGGGACCACAGCTATGCCGAGGCGTACCTGACGGTGGTGGCCCGGGGCACCGAGTCGGTCGTGTTCAGTATCGATGGCTCCTTCACTGCCAGCGTCTCCATCATGGGCAGCGACCCCAAAGTTCGGGCGGGGGCTGTTGACGTCGTACGGTAAGCGCCCTTCTCATGGGAGGAACAAGCTCCCTCTCCTTTCACGGTGCGGTGACAACCCAGTCAGGGTAATGGGGGCATTGGAGCAGGCTGTATTCCCATGGAGGAACTGGGGCAATCTCTTGCCACCCCCTCGCCCAGAGTTTTCACAGCATCGTTGTGCTGGTGCCTTCTCGTAGGAAAGCAGTCTGCTCCCGGTTTTCGTCCTGAAGCCTGCTGTGATACCTGGCAGCTTTGCCGTGCATTCAGCCTTGCTAAAATGCCTGTGGGGAGGAAGGTTTTGGAGGCAGCACCCATGTGTGATGTGTTGGGAGACGCTCGGTGGCTTCCCAACAGCAGGACTGTCCCTGCACAGGCTACCGCTACCAACCTGTGTCCCCTCCTAGGCACTGGCAGGACTCAGGATACATGATCATCTATGTGACGGGGCGCCCTGACATGCAGAAGCACCGCGTGGTGGCCTGGCTCTCCCAGCACAACTTTCCCCATGGCGCCGTCTCCTTCTGCGATGGGCTCACCCACGACCCCCTGCGCCAGAAAGCCGCCTTCCTCCAGAGCCTGCGCACCGAGGTGGGGATGCGGGTGCCGGCGGGGTGGGGACCTGGGGCCGGTGGTGGTGGAGCAGTAGTGTGGGCTGTGCCGCAGCCTGCGCCCCGCTGTCCCGAGGGTCAGTGGAGCTGCAGACGGAGATCATAGATTCATATACTGTCCTGAGCTGGGAGGGACCCACAAGGACCATCGAGCCCAGCTCCTGTCCCTGCACAGGACACCCCAAATTCACACCGTGGCTCTGAGGGCCTTGGCCAAGTGCTTCTGGACCATCGCCAGGCTGGTGCCGTGATGCCTCCCTGGGGAGCCTGTTCCAGGGCTCCACCACCCTTGGGGGGAAGAACCTTCTAATACCCAACCTAACCCCCCCAGCACATCATCCTGCCATTCCTCGGGTCCTAAATGATGCTTGGAGCTGGACCACACTGCGAGGGCAGAGCTGGCACCGACCCCCTGCCCCGGGACCCTGCTCAGGGCACTGAGGGGCAGCTCCCAGCCCGTGGGTGTTGCAACCATCCCTCATAAAACAAAGGTGCCCCAGTCCCCTTGGGGGTGGCTGTCCCTGAGGGAAGGGTCGTTCCTTGCCCTAACACTCCTATCTGTGGGCAGGCAGAGATCACCATCGTCGCCGGCTACGGCTCCACCAAGGACGTCTCCGTCTACAGCTCCCTGGGGCTTGCGCCGGCGCACATCTACATCGTGGGCCGGGCCGTCAAGAAGTTCCACAACCAGTGCCAGGTATGGTGGCAGGGCTGCGGATGGGCTTGGGCTGCAGGGGACAATTGCATGACCCCAAGCAGGGTGGTGGGAGCATGCGATGGCCGGGTCACCCGGCTCAGGCTGTCTGTGTGTCCCGCAGTTCCTGTCTGAGGGCTACGTAGCCCACCTGGCCCAGCTGGAGGCGGCGGCCCTGGCCCACTCCCCCAAGGGACCCCCACGGCCCGTGTTGGGCAAAGGCACCTATGGGTGCCCGGCACCTGTCGACTTCTTACGCAAGCAGAGCCAGCTCCTGCGGTCGCGAGGTTCCAGCCAGGCGGAGCGGGACGGGGGACCCCCGCCGGCACCCCCTGGGCTGCCCCGGGCCAAGCCCCGCAGCGTCAGCCTCAAGCTGGAGGGCGAGGAGTGAGGGTGGCGCGGCCACCGTCCCCCCTCCGCCATAGCCTTCATTTCCCAGCCAGAAGCAGTCGGGGGCCGGAGCCTGAGATGAGCCCTGAGCTGATAGGAAGGAGATGAGGGCGCTGGGTACCCTGAGAGCGAGGGGCCCTGGGAAACGGCTCTCCGAGCCCCCCCGAGGGCCAGAGCGATCCCCTCGGGGCTGAGCCACCCTGGGTCCCCCTTGCTGTCCCCCAGCTCTGCCTCCATCCTGCTGCCCCATCCCCCTTGTCCTTTGGGGCTGCAGAGCTGCTGCTGGGCAGTGTCTGGGTGGGGGGTTTCCTTCCCTCCCAAGTGCTAGTGCACTGCCCCCCGGGGTCATCTGTCCCCAGGCAGCACTGGGGGGGCTGTGGCTGTACCCCAGGGCGAGCGGCACCTCCCTGCTCCCCACCTATTTATTTCCATTTGGTGTCGCAAGCCGCGGGGCAGGGGAAGGGCTGGGATCCAAAAGCGGTTCCTCTGTTCTCTTTTGTTTTGTTGCGGTGTGAATTAAAGCGGTGTAAAGATGAGGTGCTGGGGCCTGTGTGTTTGCTTTGTACCCGCCGGCTGGGGCAGGTGGCACTGGGGCTGCCCCCCCGCCAGCAAAGCCCTGGTTCTGGGGAGCCTCGGACCCAGGGTCACGGTGTCACGCAGGGAGGTTGGCCTTTGGGTACAGCAGTTGCATCGTGAGCGATTTAAGACACGTCATTGTGGGAAAAGGCCAGTCTGGGGGTGTCTCTGGGCTGCACTGCTGCTCATGGGTACGTGTTGATGCCGACATCAGGCCAGACGTCGTGTGAGCGGTTGAACCTTTTGCACAAGAGGCCAGCTGTGGTGTTAGGGCAGGGATGGAGGGACCATGAGGAGGAAAGTGCTGTCTTTGGCAAGCAGAGCATGGCCAGGGCAGCTCGGCTGCCTTGCTGCCACCTTCGGGCTGGGCCCAGGGTCAGGGCCGCCGTGGGGTCTGGGGTGCTGCAGCGGCATGGGCTGAGCTTTGACCTCCCACAGCGTAGGGGGGCACACACTGACAGCCTGTGTGCATTAGAGCTGCGTTTACACTGTGAGCCCAGGATGGAGCCTACAGGCGAGTCGTCTTGGCTCTACGCCTTAGAACAGGCATTTAGCAGCTCGAACACATCCACAACAGGGCCAGCGCTTACCACAGCAAGTAAGGACTCAGTTTTGCAGCACGTTCGTAAGGCCTCAGGGCCAGGGCTTGCCAGGCTCCCTCCCCGACCTGTTCCTGGCCTGCCCACATGTTAGTTTTACCTCATTTATCTGTAACAGCAATTTTTCTAAGCAACCAGGTGCCTGTGACTAGTTTTACTTTTGTTTATCTCTGCATAGCATGACCAGAGTTTTATACAGATAGTGGTAACAAGCAGTTATTCTATATAAAATATTTACGACGCTGATACGATGATGTAGTATAGAGGAAACACGGTCTTGGGATGATAGCAGCAGCCTCGAGAAGTGACGTTGCAGGACGTGGCGCTGAGCACAGGCACGAAGAGGGAGGGGATGGGGCTGAGGCTTGGCACCGGAGCCCCCAAGGCTGTTAACAGCCCAGCCAGCCCCGGGGGCTCAGCCCAACATAAAGTATAAAAACATCAAACAACAAATAAAAGACCATGGCAGAGAGCAGCGGGCTCGAGCTCACGTCACGCCATGCATCCCGTCCCGGCGTTGATGATGAGCATAGTCTAGAGCCTGGCGAGGAGCTTCACCTTTAGATTGCGCTTCAACCGTGCTCAGTGATTGCTATACGCTGCTTTATACTGCGACTTAAGTGCACTGCCGTGTCCCCGGGCCGTGGCGAGCTCCCGGGCCACTTCACATGACTTCAAATAAGTAAAACTTGTATTAAACATTAATAAACATCAATGAACATTCCACATGTGGAATATCTAAAAGAACCTGTTCAGAGAGCGTTGGGCTCTCCGCTGCGGCCGTGGGCTCTACTGCGAGAAGATGCCCTTGAAGCGGATCTTGTCCTCGGCGTCCTTCTCACGCAAGCGGGCTTCCAGGCTCCGCAGCTCCTTAGAGACGACAGGGCGCAGCGAGGGGTCGAGGGCCAGCACTTTGGCAAAGTCAGCCTGTGCCTCCGCCACGTTCCACACCGCCGCGTGGGCCTTCCCTCGCTTGAAGTAGGCCTTGACGTTGTCTGCGGGGAGAGAGCTGCTGGGCCGGTGGAGCATCGCGGGGGTCTCGCTGGTGCCCGCTTGCTCCCTCGGCACCCACTGCAGGTGGCTGGGCCGGCCCACGGCTCCTTACCCTCGTACTTGTTGAGAATGGAGGAGCAGTGATCCAGCACCTCGTAGTACTCCTCGCACTGCAGCTTGCATTGGCAATAATTTAACAGCAAGGGGGTGATCTTCTGGTCCAGCTCGATCCAGTCCGGAGAGCCGGGCTGTTCCTGCAGGATGAGACAGAAGGGGCAGAGTGAGGGGAACCTCCCAAGCCCTGCACTCCAGGAGGGATGTGGGGAGACTTGCATGCACCCCAGAGAGGGGCCGGGGAGCCCCACCTTCATCTGCAGGTTCTTGAGACAGGCGATGGCGTCGTAGTATTTGGCAGCTGCCTCCTGCACCTTTCCCTGCCGGTATAGCTCGTTGCCCTCCTTGTGGATCAGGGGTACGGCCTGCAGCTTCTCCTCATCCGTCATGGCCCATGGGTCCTGCTGGTAGGAGCCGGGCTCCTCCACCTGCCGGCACCCCGTCATGAGGGCAGAGAGCCCCCATCTGCAGCCTCCCCCCAGGGCTGGGACGCTGGCGGCCGTCCCTGAGCTCCCCATGGCCGGGGCGAGTCGAATGGATGCCTCACCTTGAGCACTTCGATGTCAAAGATGAGGGGCTGGGGGTTCTTCTGAAGCTCGTCGAGGTCGGGGTAGCCCAGGGAGTAGTGCTCGTGCAGCTGGGCGATGCTGCAGCAGTGCCGCTGCCCCTCCAGCGGGTCCTTCCCTGCCGCGATGTTGCGCAGGCTCTTGGACACCAGTGGGTAGAGCACCACGTGCTGGGGGGTGAGGGGGAGATGGCGCTGGGACGGGGCCACACCGGGACTGGGGACGGTGACAGCCGGGACCCTCCTGGCCTCGCACCCCGGGGCAGAGGCACAAGGGCGTGGCGAGAGCCACGCCCCCAGGAGGAGTAAACCACGCCCCATGAGGAAACCACACCCCAATGAGGCTCAAACTACGCCCCTCCGGAGGAAAGCACGTTCACCTCAGGGGCAAACCACGCCCCGCCCCACCTCCGCCCCGCCCACCGCCTCCAGCCCCGCCCTCCCCTTTGGCCCGGCCCCGCCCCACCTTGGTGTCGCAGCGGAAGCGGGCGCGCTCCCCCGGCCTCATGGTCCGCAGCACCGCCTCCCACACCGGCAGCTTGAACTTCTTGCCGGCGATCAGTTCCATGGGCTTCCCCCGCGCCCGGCTGTCGTCCAGCGGCGTCTCCTCATCCCCGCACCGCAGCGTCCGGTAGTGGAACGTGGTCTTGAAGGGGACAAGTAGGCCGCGGCGTCACCATGGCGACCGCGGGGAGGGGGGAGGCCGCGCATGCGCGCCTCGTCCGTCCTCCCCCCCGCGCCGTCCCGTCCCGTGTCCCCCCGGTCACGGAGGCGGCGGTGCGGCCCTGACCTTGGTGCCGTCGCGGAAGTCAGGCAGCGGCCCGGTGCCCTCCCGCAGCACCTCCTTGTGCACGCCGTCCGCCCGCAGCTGCTCGACCTGCTGCGCCATCGTTCCCCGGCCCCGCCGCGCCCCGCCTCGCCTCTCCTCGGCAGCCTCCGCCGCCGCTCGGCTCTTTCCGGAGAGACGCGGCCGCGCGGCGGCGCCCCCTGCCGGAGGGGAGGGCGCGCCGCGGGGGGCGGTGGCAGCGGGCGGGGCCAGCCCCGGGGGGCGGTGGCGGAGGGCCCGGATCCCGCCCCCCCCTCCCCCCCCACCCCGCCCATAAGGAGGCGAGGGAGGGATTCCGCCACCAAAACCTCCCGTGACACTGGGCCGCGGCTGTGGAAGGGCTGCGGGGGCACAGGGAGCCCCCGCTGCCCCACCTTGGGGCCGGTGGTGGGGGTCCCCGTCCTGCCCACCCCGGCGGGGGTCTCCGTCCCCGACGGCTCCCCGGGTGCCATGTGCGGGCAGCAGGAACAGGCAGGCGCTGGCAGGTCCCCGCTACGTATTCGGGGGCACCTCAGGTGAAGCCAACGTTGGGGTCGGCCCCAGGAGCCGTCCCGGGGTGACACGGGGACCTTCGCAGCTGGCGGGTCCCCGGCCCCTCACGGAGGCTGGCGGCATGTGGCGGCGTCACCGAAATCAGGAATAAACCTCTTAACACCCATGTAGCATTAAGAAGGAGGAATGGCTTTATTCGGTGCTGGCTTCACGGGGGTGGGGGCGGGGGGCAACCCAGTTACCGTGACTTGCTGGTTTGACTGTTTCATGGTTTCAGGAGGGCTGTTGGAGAGCTCGGAGCTGGCGGCGCTGCTGGCTGAACACCGCAGCCTGGCGCGGCTGGAGCTGGGCGACAGCACGCTGGGCGACGGCGGCGTGCGCCTGCTGTGCGAGGGGCTGCAGCGTCCCAGCTGCCGCCTGCGCGTCCTGCGGTGAGTGGCCCCAGCACCCCCAGGCACTCCCCCCCAGCACCCCGCGGGCATCTCCCAGGCGGCCAAACCCACGGGGCGGACCAGAGGCCTGGGGAGGTACCCCAGAAAAGTCCCTCTGGGGGGCATCGTCCCTCTGTCCTGCTCTCCCACGGGGATGAGCTTGAAGGCAGCGGCTCTGGGGTGGGGACCGTGCCTGTGGTGGGTGGAATCGGGGGGCCCTCGGGCTGGCTCTGAGGGTTTTTCCCACGGGTCCCCGGCAGGCTGTGGTACTCCCGCCTCACCAGTGCCTGCTGCGAGGACCTGGCCGCCGTGCTGGGCACCAGCGCGTGCCTGGAGGAGCTGGATCTGTCCTTCAGCGAGGGGCTGCGTGACGCCGGTGTGCTGCTGCTGTGCGAGGGGCTCCAGCACCGTGCCTGCCGGCTGCAGACGCTGCGGTAAGGGGCCCCGGGGCTGCCGTTCCCTCCTTCCCTCCCGGCGCAGCTCACCGGCCGCCGGTCAGACCCTGCCTGCACCCCTCTTTGCCTTGGTCGCGCAGGCTGGGGAGCTGCCGGCTGACGGGTGCCTGCTGCCGAGCCCTGGCTGCCCGGGTGGTGGAGAGCCCCCGGCTCACCTGCCTGGACCTGAGCGACAACGAGCTGGGAGCTGATGGTGTCCTGCAGCTCTGCCAGCAGCTGCGGCATCCCACCTGTCCGCTGAAGGCCTTGGGGTAAGATGCCCGGCAGGTCCCCCTTCCGTCCCCGGCGCGCCCATGCCACCCGGCACCCTGGGGTCGGATGCTGGGGACAGGGAAGGGGGCGTCAGTGTCCCACCGCCCAGGAGAGCAGGGGGTGCATTTAAGAGCTCTTCCGATTTTCTTCCTCTCTTTCAAGACTGAGCACGTCCGAGTTGAATGAGGAAGCGCTGCAGGAACTGGCCGCCCTGCGGGCACTGAAGCTGCACGTGAAGATCGGGTACCTCCTTGAGCAGGACACGCCGGAGTCAGGGGCCATGGCCCGGCTGCCCTTCCACCGCGGGGTCCTGCCGGGTGTGGGGGGACCAGGGGACAGGAAGGTGCTCCGCTCCTTTACGAGAGGTCCTTGCCAGAAGTGGAGCCATTTCTAGCCCAGGGCTCGGTGCTGCTGAAGGCGGGAGGAAGCCGCCCTGGCTCTGGCTGTGCCCCATGCGTGGGGGGAGAGGGGAGGAGGTCCTGCCTGCATGTGCTGGGGGTCAGGGCAGAGCCGGGCCGGCCCTTCCCGCTCCCAGTGCCCCACGCATGTCGCCGGGAACAGTTGTGTGGCTGTTGGCCGGTGGCAAATGAAGGCCCTGGGGCCGGTGCCAGGAATCCCCCTGTGCCCTTCCCCGTGCTCCCCCCGTCCCCGTCCCCGCCGTGGCCACCAAATGTGTCTGTGGGTGAGGGTCCCGCCCCGCGGGGTGGCTCATGTACCCGGGAGCGAGGTGCCAGCCCTGCAAGTGAGCCTGCAGCCAGTTTGGGGTTTTATAGACAAACACAGAAATTCAGAGTGAACTAAAAAAAGCAGCAGTCCCTGCTGGATGCTCGTGGGAGGGAGCCGGCGTCTGTTTTGCTGCTGGGCTGCGGTGCCGGTCAGGGAGAGGTGCCCCCTGTGTCCAGGGCCATCCCTCGTTGGGGACGGAGCCCCAGCACCCTGCACGCGTGTCCCCAGGGACTCCTGCGGGGTGGGGCGGGCATCCTCACAGCGACGTCCCCAGGGTGCCGATGGCAACGTCGTCGTAGTCTGTGTCCCCCGGTGGCTGTGCCGGGGGCTCCCTTGTGTCTCGTGGGGGACTTGTGGGGAGGCAGCTCCCACCTTAGGGGAGAGCAAAGGCCGGTGCCTTAGGGGGGCTGCTTCGTGTCCCTCGTGCCAGGCGCGGGCTGGGGTCTTGCCCCAGCCCCCCTGGACTTGCTGCCTGCTCCCTGCCCGCCACCGCAGCCCGGCCCCGCCGCAGGTGGCTCTGCAGGGCACCGGGCGGCCGTGGCCCCTCTTACCTGTGGGTGGGAGACGGCCCCAGCTGCTCTGTGCTCCCCCCTCGGAGACGTCCCCAGCGCCGGGAGCGGGGGGCTCTTGCGGCACGTCCGCGGCATCATCATAGCCGTCGTGGGGTCTGTGCTGGGCAGGGGAGTCTGGGACAGGCACGGGGGGACGGGGGTGAGGCGGAGGCCGTGGCAGGGGTCTGGCTGTGCCCCCCCCCCTCCGGCCACGCCGCTGGGGCTGTGCTGGTGGCGCCGGGGCTGCAGGCTCTGAGCCAGAGCCGCCCCGGGGGTTAATCAGCAGGGAAAGGTGATGCTTTGCTGCACGCAAAGGAGAGCCAGAGCTGAGCTGGGCTTGCCCAGGAGAGGGGGGCCGTGTCCCCTCAGCTCCCCAGTGCCTGGCCGCGGCCCCTCTCCGCGGGGCTCCCCGCCATGCCTGTGCCTGCCCTGGCCCTACCTGGGGCTGCCTCGGGGTCTCTCTCCTCCATGCTGTCCCCGGTGTAATACGGCAGCTTCTTCCCCGAGCCCTCCGAGAGGGAGCCTGGTGGGGCAGGACGGAGTGTTGGGGGCGAGCGGAGCCGGCACCATGGGCAGCACGGCCCCTCGCCGCAGAGCGGGGCCGCAGTGGGACCGGGGGACACCCCCGTGCCTCGGGGCCGGGCCAGCGCTGCAGTACCGGGAGCCGGTGCTGCGGTGGGGCCGTGGGGCAGAGCCCCCACCGTCTGGGGAGAGCTGCCGGGCACGGCGGGGGGCTGCACCGACCTGAGCGACTGGGCACCTCCTGGTAGTCCGGCAGCACGGTGTAGTCCAGCTCCTCGTAGACGGCATCGGAGAGAGCGTCCGCGGCTCTGCCGAGGCCTGAAATGTGGGGAGCGCTCACGCAGGGCGTGAGGACGGAGGGTGGCAGCGGGGTCAGCCGCCGCCCGCCCATGGATCCACCCCACGGTGGAGGAGCCCCAGGACCCGCAAGCACTCACCTCGGCGCCCAGCACGGGCACGGTACGCCTGCACGGCCAGGGCGCCCAGGGCCAGGCACAGCAGCGTCCCCAGGAGCGCACACAGCACCGTGGACACCGGCACGGTCCCCACCGCTGCCGCCGGGCTGCTGGTGCTGGGGAGAGCTGGGGGGAGATGGGGCGGGGGCGTGAGGAGGGGGACTGCGGCCAGCCCGGCACGGGGGGCTGCCGGCACGGGCAGAGCTACCTGTGCAAGTGGCACCGTCGGGGCAGCGGCTCCCCGGGGCCGGGGTGGGCGTCCCGCTTGTGCTGTCCGTGTCCTTGTCACAAGTGATGTGGGCGCCCCTGCCGTCGCTGCAATTCTGCAGGTGCCAGGGTGCCGAGGGGCAGCGCCAGAGCGATGCGGCCCCCTCCTTGCAGCCCACCCAGGCCAGCCAGGCAAGGGCAAGGGCGGGGGTGTCCTCCAGAGTCCCCGTCTCCCCGCAGCCCAGCTGCCGGCACACAGCGGCCGCAGTAGCGGAGGTGGTGCCTTCGGCGCAGACGCGGCCCCAGGTGTTGTTGTAGAACACCTCCAGGTGCCCGCTGCAGGGGCTGCCGCCGCCCACCAGGCGCAGGGAGAGGTGCTCTGCGAGGGGGCGCAGAGGGGGGTCATGGCACGGCTGGGCCAGGCACCCCCCGGGGTCTGGTCCCCCTGTCCCCGAGCTGGGGCGCACAGCACTGACCTGAGCAGACGGCTCCCGCCCCGCCACCGCGCTGGCAGCCGTGCTGTGCCGAGGCCGGGCAATCCCAGAGAGACGCCTCGTTGCCGGCGCAGGCAGCGGCGTGCGGCCACAGCGGCCCCGTGCCGGGACCGACGGGAGGCGATGCGGGTGCCTCCAGCGCGGTTCCGCAGCCCAGCTGGCGGCAGACGACGGTGGCGTCCGCCAGGTCCCAGCTCTCCTGGCAGACGGTGGCCCAGGTGCCGTTGGCGTAGACCTCCACCCGCCCGGCGCAGCGCCCGGGGCCGCCCGCCAGCCTCACGCGCCGGCTGCCTGCGGGGCACGCAGGGGAGCGGGCTGGGGCGGCCGCTGGCGGTGCCGGCACCCCCCAGCCCTTCCCGGGACACTCACCTGAGCAGACGATGACCACCTCGTCGCGGCTGCCGGTCGGCGTGGCGGCCGTGCGCGAGACGTTGCACTGGGCCAGGTTGTCCTCGGTGCCGGCACAGCGCAGCCCTTGTGGCCCTGCCGCGCCCGAGCCCGCCACGGCGTAGACCTCCTCCGGCGCGCCGCAGCCCAGCTGCCGGCACACCACGCTGGCACCGCGGGCATCCCAGACCCCCGCCGGCATGCGGGCCCAGGCCCCGGGGCTGGCGGAGACCTCCAGCCGCCCGTCGCACCGGCTCTCCCCCTCCACCAGCCGCAGGGGCTCCACAGTGCCTGCAACGTCCCCGAGTGTGCCGAGGGGCCGCAGCACCAGCACCGTCGGGGCCCTGACGGGGTGGCGGGACCCTGCTTCAGCCCTCCCCTCTCCCCAGCATGGCCCTGTGCCCTCCGCGCCCAGCTCTTAGGGGTCCCAAGAGGCCTGTGAGGGATTTTGCGGCGGGTGCCATACCGACCTGAGCAGTTGATGGTGGCGGCGAGGCCGGCGGGGCAGGGGGGCTCCCCCAGCACCGTGCTGAGGCACTCGCCTGGGTGCCGCTCGGTCCCGCTGCAGCGGAAGGTGTCCTGCCACAGCGGCCCGTCCCCGCTGCCGAGGGAGCCTCCCTGGGGCACGGCGGTGGCGGCGGCGGTGCCGCAGCCGAGGTGGTGGCAGAGGACGTGGGTGTCGGGCAGGTCCCAGCTGGTGGCGCAGACGGACCCCCACGTGCCCCCCACCTCCACCTCCACCCGCCCGGAGCAGCCCGAGCTGCTGTTCGCCAGACGGAAACGCGTGTAGGCTGCAGAAGACAGAGCGTTGTGGGGGGCGACGGTGCGGGGACGCCCCCCAACACCCCCCAGCATCCCCCTGCTTACGGGAGCAGATGATGGCGGCGTGGCCGCTGCAGCCCTGTGCGTGGAGCGGCCGCCGGGCACAGGCGGCGAGGAAGGGCTCGGTGCCCGTGCACTCAAACCCCTCCTGCCAGAGCGACCCCGTTCCCTCCTGAAAGCGGCCGGTGCCGGGGACGGCCAGCACCGCGCCGCAGCCCAGCTCCCGGCAGACCACCTGGGCCGCCTTGATGTCCACGTGGTCCTCGCAGACGCTGCTCCACGTTCGGCCCTGCCGCACCTCCAGCCGCCCGGCACAGGCGCTGTCGCCGCCGACCAGCCGGGCAAACCCCGCTGGGAGAGACATGGGGGTCAACGGTCAGGGATGTGCCGGGATGGGTGCGCCCCCCGCCCACCGCACGGCTCCTACTTTGGCAGGTGACAGCGACGTCGTAGTTGTGAGGTCCTCTGTAGGGTCCCCAGCCACGGATCTTGCAGTCCCAGAGGACGGTCTCATTGCCCTCGCAGTCGAGCAGAACCAGGTTGACGGGACCGGACCCTTCGCCGAAGTGTGTGCTGCCGACATAGGCACCGGTGGCAGATCCACAGCCCAGCTGCTGGCACACCACCTCGGCACTCCTGCTGTTCCAGCCGCCGTCCGCCACCGATCCCCATTGGCCCCGCAGCTTCACCTCCACCCTCCCGGCGCAGGGACCTCCGCCGCCCACCAGCCGCAGCTCCACCGCCTCTGCACGGGGGCACCAGCACGGCCTCAGCCCTGCCGGGGGATGCCCCGGCACACTGTGGCTGTCCCAGCACTGCCAGCACCCCCAGCTCACCTGCGCAGGTCACCCCGATGTCCCACTCATGGCCGCAAAAGTGCTGTCCCCAGCCAAAATTGCGACATTGGTGCAGCTTCTCCTCGGTACCCCGGCAGAAGAAGGGCTGGAGCCAAATCCGGCCGGTGCCCTGCCCGAATGGGGCGTAGGGGGACGCCTTGACCATCGCACCACAGCCCAGCTGCCGGCACACTACAGCGCCCCAATTCCATTCCCAGTCAAAGTCGTAGACGCAGACGGAGCCCCACTCGCCGTCGTGCTTGACCTCCACCCTCCCGGCGCAGCGCCCGCCGCCGCCCACCAGCCGCAGCTCCTCGGCGCCTGCGGTGAGGAGGGTGCCGAGGCCGGGCGAGGGCTGGGGGGTGGTGTGTGCCCCCATGGCTGCCCCCGTGCCTTGGAGCTCAGCCCGGCACAGCTGCACACACAAGAGCAGCCCCAACGCCCCGATGGGCACCATGCTGCCGTCCCGGACCCCCCGGCGCGGGGCGGCTCATATATAGGCAGCCCCACAGCTGGGAGCCAATGGGGGCGGCAGCACCTTTTGAGACGTTATCAGGCGGGTTATCTCCCGGCTGGCGGGGCCCCGGCCTCCAATAACGTGCTCTGTGCCCAAATATGAGGCTCAGCTCCGCTTCTGGCGTCACACTCCTCCCCACGGAGGGTCGGCGCCCAGGTGCCCCCGAGGGGAGCCAGCCCCCCCGCGAGGCACCTGCCACCGGCATGAGGCGCGGGGGCCCTTCCCACCCGTGTGCCCCCGCGGGGCTGTCCCTGCTGCCAGAGCCGCGGCAAGAGCCCAGTCCTGATGGCGACAGGGCTCGCCCCAAAACTCCAGCAAAGGCTCCACGGGGCCGCCCTCGGCGCCGGCACGGGGCAAAGGCCAAAGAGCCCGGCACGCCGGCACCCGTCCTTGGGGTGCCGCCCTCCCCGCGGGTGCCTGGAGACCCCAGCGGGGCACCGAGGCGAAAGGCGGCGCCAGGCTGAGCGCCGCGGCCGCAGGCGGCGCATCCCCGGCACCTCGCGCAGGCCGGCGGCACATGGCGGTGCTGCCCGCACTGCCTGCAGGTGTGCCCCCGCGCTCGCCTCGCGGCGCCGGCAGGAAGGAGGCGGTTTCCCCCAAAGCGGGGACCTGCCCTCGGCATCGACCGCACGCGGCTCCCCGGCCACCTGCAGCGCTACCGACAGCGCCGTGCTTTGGCGCGTCAGCACCTCCCGCGGTGACGCCGCCGAGGGGGCACGGAGCCGACCCGGTGCCGGGGGGAGGGGATCGCGCCCGGCTAAGCCGGGACCAAGCGTCCGCAAGAAGCGGCGGGCGCGGGGGCTGGAAGGGAGCCGGAGCGGCCGCCAGGGCTCGGCCGCGTGCGAGGATGAGGAGGGGGCCGAGCCTGGCACGGGCGCGGGCCCTGGCGGGCTCTGCCAGGGCTGGGCGGCGCTGGCGGCCGCGGCCCGGCCGGCGGTGGGACACGGAGCAGGGCGAGGAGGAGGCGTCGTGGCAGGCGGCTGTGCGTGGAAAGGCTGCAGATGTGCAAGCCCGGGCAAAGGCGCCCAAAGGCGCGGTGACGGCCCCGAGTGGTGGCGGCGGCGGGAGGGCCCAGCGAGCTGCCGGAGGCCGGCGCGGCGGCAGCCGGAGACGCAGGCGGCCGCGGGGGCCGCGCGCGGTGGCGGCCGTTGGCGGCATGGCGGGCGCGCGGGGGGAACGGCCTCCTCCCTGCGGGGGCTGCGGGGGCACGCCTGCAGGCAGCGTGGGCAGCAGCGCCACGTGCCGCCAGCCTCCGCGAGGGGCCGGGGACCCGCCACCTGCCAAGGGCCCCGTCCCACCCCGGGACGGCTCGTGGGGCCGACCCCGACGTCGGCGTCACCCGCGATGTTCATGTCCCAGCCAAGGAGGGTCGGCAACTGCCGCCGCCGCCGCCGCCGCCTTGGGCTGTACGTACACATGGCCTGGGGAGGCCCTGAGCGGTGAAACAAGTGTCCCGTTGGTGTGTCGGGCGCGCGGTCGGGCTGGTTAGGGGCTCCTTGGGAGCGCGGCTGTGCTTGGGGCTGACTCTGCTTCTCGTCGGCGCAGAGTACAAGCAGAAATAGAGAAAGCACGTGGTCCAGGAGTTCCTCCGGTACCAAGAAGTGGACTCCTCTCTCGGGGAGAACCTGTCCATCAGCAGCCCCTGCACCCGCCTGACCATCGTCAGGAAGGCTCGGAGCAAGCTGGGAGGTGAGCATGAAGCTGCAGGTGGTGTAAATAAGTCAAGGGTTAAACCTGCAGCGTGAGCCGTTATTAACCTAAACCCACATCCTGAGAAATAGAGGCGACTCAGGGAGGCAGCTCGTGAAAGGAATTCAAGGGTCACGGGCTGAGAAACTTCAAGGACCGACACGAGAAGGAACCATCGTCCCGCAAGGAAGCTGGAGGGATGCCACAGCCATGAAACGATGAGAGCAGTGAGAGTGACAGGAGCTGGGGGAAAAGGGATTCCGGCGGGGGGAGATTGCGCTCAGCGGCTCCTCCGAGGGATGGAAGAAGTACGTCCGCCCCCCTCCCCCCCAGCACCTCTTGGTCATGCGCAGTGAAGTCGGATCACACTGTAATTTTAAATCTAAGGCGAGAAGATGGAGACCAACGGCAGAAGAGGATGCTCAGCCCGGTCAATGGTTATGTATTAGAGAGGGTGGTGTGTTACCTGTCACGTGTAAATGTCACAGATGGCCTCCCGTAGGTGTGCGTGCCGGGAGGAGAGGTCCCCCACGCACCCGGCGCCGAGTGGCGTCATGCCGGCTCTTTAATACAGCCGGTGGTCAGGAGCTTTATCCCTGGGTTTCAGGGACAGTTTGGGGACCCTGGCGGGACTCTGCTTCTGAGGCTGCTGGGAGCTAGAGGATCTAGAGGTCTGCGGCGCCACCGAGGGCTTTTTGGGGAGATCCTCTGATCCCCTGAGCCGGTGAGTTCGAAGGAAGAGCCCTGGCATTTATGAAGGCGTTACTTTGGGGCTGGAGGGTTCGAGTCCCACCTGGCACCGGTCGGTGAGTCGCAGCCTTAAAAAGGGTCCGGTTTGGCGTCCCGGCAGGGCATCGGAATTAAGCGCTGGCTGGCGTGAGTGCCTCACGTGCCAGCCAAAGGTCTTCCCTGCCGAGGGAAGGCTTGCGTGCACGCTGTTACGGGCCGGCCGGAGTGCCGGCCGTAAGCGTAAGGGAAGGCTTGTTGGCACCAAGTGCCAGCGTAAGGGCTTGTCTGCACCCAGTGACAGCCATAGGGGGTGGGGGGGTGGGGGGTGCGCGCGCGAGCTGAGCGTGCTGTGCTTTGTGCTTTGTGGCGATCGGTCGATCCAGGGGGTTATCAACCAAATCAATATCAAAACTAGAGGAGCGGCATGTTCAGCGTTAAATGCCTGCAGGGGTAAACTGAGTCAAGAGAATATGGGTATTATTGGGGCCGGAGGGAAAAAGGGGGTAAGGCCTTTCTTCCAGCCAAGCGAGTGTGGAATGGGACGTGCAGTCCTGTGCTCACAAACGTTTATAGGTTCCCGACTGCCCGACGCCTCTGTTGGGAAGAGATGTACTTAGCAAACGCAACGCCCAAACTGTTTTTGAGCAAGGCAATGTGGAGGTGCAGCTAGCGGAAGAAAAAGCCCTGGAAGCGCAGGTGTTTGTGTTACAGGAAGAAGTGCAAGAGACTCCGGTACATGAAATAACTCGGGCAGACGCACGGAGTGCGGGAACCCCCCGGCCGGGGCCTCCGGGATCCCAGGACGACCTGGCGCTGCTGAGCCCGTAAGCATCACATTGGACCCTGGAGCGCAGCCGGTAAGACGAAAACAACGCCCTACTAAACTAGAAGGGAGAAAGGGTTTAGAACCCCTACTAGGGAAGTGGGGTTGAACTGCTGAAGGCAGAGAAGGGCAGGGAAGGCTGGTGGATGAGAGGAGAGGATCGAGCAGGAGCACCTTCAAGCGTGAAGAGAGAGGTGATGGACAAAGACCATAGAGGGACACGTTAGCGGGTGGAAGCTCTTCTGGACAATGCTAAGGTCCACACTTGAAGTGCAGGGATGGGAAATAGAGCTAAGGGTCGTACCAAGAGGTGTGAAATCTGCCAGCAAACCAGTCCTTGAAGCCAAGCTAGTCGTCCACTTGGGAAAACCAAGAGAGGAAATACTCGTGGCGGTGGCTGGCAAACAGGCTTTTGAGAAGTCCCCAGGCAGAGTGGGCATCGGTGTTTCTTGGTAGGGGTGGGAACGTTTTGTGGATGGGCAGAGAAGCCTTTCCCTGTCGCACCAATGGGGCTAGAGAAGTAGGTGAAGGCTTATTGCTAGAAATAATCCCCCGTTGTGGGATTCCGACGGGAACGTCCTCCGAGTGAGGAGCCCACCTTGTGACAAAACGCCTTCAGTCGCCTGTAAGAACATGAGAAATACAGTGGGATTTACGTCCGCTGCGGAGGCCGCAGCCTCGTGGGAAAGCGGAAAGAATGACTCAAAGAACGGGAAGGCGGCAAAGGGAATAAAACCTGTCAGGAGGCAGAGTTAAAATGGCCAGCTGCTCTCCCGTTAGCGTTGCTGAGGGCAAGGACGGCACCGAGGGGCAGAGGAGAGTCAGGCCTTTTGAAACGGTGTGTGGGAGGCCTGCTGAAAGCATAAATCATCAGCCAGGGTCTCTAGCATGACTAGGGACACAGTATCTTAGAGAAGACGTGATTCCTCTCGGGAAGGCGTTGTCTTCTCTTAACAGGTATCTACAGCTGAGAACACCTTTAGGCTTGGGTACTGCCTAAGGTATGCGGGAATTTCAGGCAGGAGAGGGGCTCTGTCTAAGGCCTTGGAAGGACCAGCCTCTGAAAGAGCATTGGAAAGGAGCCTCTCAAGTCCTCCTGACTACATGTACGGCCGCCCGGCTTGACGGAGTAGGGCCGCGGATCCGTCACACGGGCATTAAGAAAGGACTCCCTGTTGGGATAAGTGGGCCGTGGGGAAACGGAACGAAAGGCCTTTGTGGCTGAGAGTTAAAAGGGATGATTTGTGGATTGTCCCTGGGGTCAGGGCATCGCTCATGTGGATTTCGCTTGCGCACAAGGCATAGCCCTACGTGGAGTTACGGCAATTCTGTTTATGGCTTTGATGAAGGTCTAAATAGTGTGAAATTTCTAAATGCAAATACCTCCTCTCCAAAATTCTCATGACTGTCATGACGGTAGCAGAAAGGGGAGGATTAGAGGCCAATTTGTTCTTCAGACTAGCTCAGGGTTTTGCAAGGTTACAAAACATCTCAAGTATTTCTGCTCATCTACCCATCCCGCACTCAAGTAGCAAGTCAATAGAAGGGGGCATTTTGACTCTGCAGGAGATGCCTTTAGTAAATGCCCGTATCCTACAATCGACCTGATCTTCGTCTCGTTTTCCCGATGGAACCACAATCCAGTGGGAAGTGGCTAAATACTGCGCTGGGAATGCCCTTGCTGCCGGCACAGGACACTGTCCTTTGCCATTCCGAACCATCGGATACGTCAGGGGCGTTGACACGGTGCCCGCTGGGGAAAAGAATCGCGTTACCCCTCAGTGACGGGGAAAACTCAACAGAGAGGTAAAGGTAGGCCCGTGGCACGGCCCGTCAACAGCGGCGGGGGCGGGATGGGCGACGGGCTCGATGTCAGCCCCCGCGATGGTGGCTTGGGAGAGCCCAGCGTTGCTCGGAGCAAACCGACCGTGGCGGGTGGGTAGTTTGGGTGACGCCACGGCACGAGGTTGGCGTGTGGCGAATAGGCAGGTGCAAGCAACCAGTGACCTGCCCGCACCACAGGGTTTGGCCTTTGGTCTGTTACCGGCCGAGGAAAGGGGCCTACGCGGGTGTTTGGAACTGGATAAGGAGCATTGCGGTATTCACATTGCCAGTGTGACGGAAGATGTAAATAAACAGCTTCGCCAAATCTAAGAGTGGTTACTGTGAGTGTGCCGCTAGTCGCTGTAACGCTAACTGAGCGCACGCAGCAGGGCTGCTGAGGCCCGTCTGTGTCGGAAACGTACGGGTAGATTAGGTGCGATGGTTATGGATTAGAGAGGGCGGTGTGTTAACCGTCACGTAGGAACGTCACCACTGGACGCCAGTAGGCGCGCGTGCCGGGAGGAGAGATCCCCCGTGCACCCGGCGCCGGAGAGAGTCCTGCCGCCCGGCGTGAAGGAGTTCTATTCTCGGCTGGACAACCCCAGCAGTAACGCTCGTGATCCTTTGCGTCCCCCAAGGCGCGGAGGTCCCAGCCGCGGAGACCTGCCGCGAGCTGGTGGCGAGCGCTGCTCGGGGGCAGGTTGTGCGCCGGCGTCGAAGCCGGGAGCTCCCAGGTGCGGTGAGGAGTGCCCGTGCCCGCCGGGCTCCGTCCCCCTGCAGCTCCGGTGCCTCTGGAGCCAGTGCGCGTCCCCGTCCCCTCGCAGAGCGGCGGCAGGAGGAGCTGCACCCCCGCCTCTCCCCGCTCTGCGGCACCCGGGCAGCCGCCTGCGGGTGCTCCGGTAAGAGACGGGCGCTGGGCGCTGAGCCAAAGGCGGGCGCTCCCGCCTTTACGAGAGGTCCTTGCCAGAAGCGGAGCCATTTCTAGCCCAGGGCTCGGTGCTGCTGAAGGCGGGAGGAAGCCGCCCTGGCTCTGGCTGTGCCCCATGCGTGGGGGGAGAGGGGAGGAGGTCCTGCCTGCATGTGCTGGGGGTTGGGGCAGAGCCGGGCCGGCCCTTCCCGCTCCCAGTGCCCCCCGCGTGTCGCCGGGAACAGTTGTGTGGCTGTTGGCCGGTGGCAAATGAAGGCCCTGGGGCCAGTGCCAGGAATCCCCCTGTGCCCTTCCCCGTGCTCCCCCCGTCCCCGTCCCCGCCGTGGCCACCAAAGGTGTCTGTGGGTGAGGGTCCTGCCCTGCGGGGTGGCTCATGTACCCGGGAGTGAGGTGCCAGCCCTGCAAGTGAGCCTGCAGCCAGTTTGGGGTTTTATAGACAAACACAGAAATTCAGAGTGAACTAAAAAAAGCAGCAGTCCCTGCTGGATGCTCGTGGGAGGGAGCCGGCGTCTGTTTTGCTGCTGGGCTGCGGTGCCGGTCAGGGAGAGGTGCCCCCTGTGTCCAGGGCCATCCCTCGTTGGGGACGGAGCCCCAGCACCCTGCACGCGTGTCCCCAGGGACTCCTGCGGGGTGGGGCGGGCATCCTCACAGCGACGTCCCCGGGGTGCCGATGGCAACGTCGTCGTAGTCTGTGTCCCCCGGTGGCTGTGCCGGGGGCTCCCTTGTGTCTCGTGGGGGACTTGTGGGGAGGCAGCTCCCACCTTAGGGGAGAGCAAAGGCCGGTGCCTTAGGGGGGCTGCTTCGTGTCCCTCGTGCCAGGCGCGGGCTGGGGTCTTGCCCCAGCCCCCCTGGACTTGCTGCCTGCTCCCTGCCCGCCACCGCAGCCCGGCCCCGCCGCAGGTGGCTCTGCAGGGCACCGGGCGGCCGTGGCCCCTCTTACCTGTGGGTGGGAGACGGCCCCAGCTGCTCTGTGCTCCCCCCTCGGAGATGTCCCCAGCGCCGGGAGCGGGGGGCTCTTGCGGCACGTCCGCGGCATCATCATAGCCGTCGTGGGGTCTGTGCTGGGCAGGGGAGTCTGGGACAGGCACGGGGGGACGGGGGTGAGGCGGAGGCCGTGGCAGGGGTCTGGCTGTGCCCCCCCCCTCCGGCCACGCCGCTGGGGCTGTGCTGGTGGCGCCGGGGCTGCAGGCTCTGAGCCAGAGCCGCCCCGGGGGTTAATCAGCAGGGAAAGGTGATGCTTTGCTGCACGCAAAGGAGAGCCAGAGCTGAGCTGGGCTTGCCCAGGAGAGGGGGGCCGTGTCCCCTGAGCTCCCCAGTGCCTGGCCGTGGCCCCTCTCCGCGGGGCTCCCCGCCATGCCTGTGCCTGCCCTGGCCCTACCTGGGGCTGCCTCGGGGTCTCTCTCCTCCATGCTGTCCCCGGTGTAATACGGCAGCTTCTTCCCCGAGCCCTCCGAGAGGGAGCCTGGTGGGGCAGGACGGAGCGTTGGGGGCGAGCGGAGCCGGCACCATGGGCAGCACGGCCCCTCGCCGCAGAGCGGGGCCGCAGTGGGACCGGGGGACACCCCCGTGCCTCGGGGCCGGGCCAGCGCTGCAGTACCGGGAGCCGGTGCTGCGGTGGGGCCGTGGGGCAGAGCCCCCACCGTCTGGGGAGAGCTGCCGGGCACGGCGGGGGGCTGCACCGACCTGAGCGACTGGGCACCTCCTGGTAGTCCGGCAGCACGGTGTAGTCCAGCTCCTCGTAGACGGCATCGGAGAGAGCGTCCGCGGCTCTGCCGAGGCCTGAAATGTGGGGAGCGCTCACGCAGGGCGTGAGGACGGAGGGTGGCAGCGGGGTCAGCCGCCGCCCGCCCATGGATCCACCCCACGGTGGAGGAGCCCCAGGACCCGCAAGCACTCACCTCGGCGCCCAGCACGGGCACGGTACGCCTGCACGGCCAGGGCGCCCAGGGCCAGGCACAGCAGCGTCCCCAGGAGCGCACACAGCACCGTGGACACCGGCACGGTCCCCACTGCTGCTGCCGGGCTGCTGGTGCTGGGGAGAGCTGGGGGGAGATGGGGCGGGGGCGTGAGGAGGGGGACTGCGGCCAGCCCGGCGCGGGGGGCTGCCGGCACGGGCAGAGCTACCTGTGCAAGTGGCACCGTTGGGGCAGCGGCTCCCCGGGGCCGGGGTGGGCGTCCCGCTTGTGCTGTCCGTGTCCTTGTCACAAGTGATGCGGGCGCCCCTGCCGTCGCTGCAATTCTGCAGGTGCCAGGGTGCCGAGGGGCAGCGCCAGAGCGATGCGGCCCCCTCCTTGCAGCCCACCCAGGCCAGCCAGGCAAGGGCAAGGGCGGGGGTGTCCTCCAGAGTCCCCGTCTCCCCGCAGCCCAGCTGCCGGCACACAACGGCCGCAGTAGCGGAGGTGGTGCCTTCGGCGCAGACGCGGCCCCAGGTGTTGTTGTAGAACACCTCCAGGTGCCCGCTGCAGGGGCTGCCGCCGCCCACCAGGCGCAGGGAGAGGTGCTCTGCGAGGGGGTGCAGAGGGGGGTCATGGCACGGCTGGGCCAGGCACCCCCCGGGGTCTGGTCCCCCTGTCCCCGAGCTGGGGCGCACAGCACTGACCTGAGCAGACGGCTCCCGCCCCGCCACCACGCTGGCAGCCGTGCTGTGCCGAGGCCGGGCAATCCCAGAGAGACGCCTCGTTGCCGGCGCAGGCAGCGGCGTGCGGCCACAGCGGCCCCGTGCCGGGACCGACGGGAGGCGATGCGGGTGCCTCCAGCGCGGTTCCGCAGCCCAGCTGGCGGCAGACGACGGTGGCGTCCGCCAGGTCCCAGCTCTCCTGGCAGACGGTGGCCCAGGTGCCGTTGGCGTAGACCTCCACCCGCCCGGCGCAGCGCCCGGGGCCGCCCGCCAGCCTCACGCGCCGGCTGCCTGCGGGGCACGCAGGGGAGCGGGCTGGGGCGGCCGCTGGCGGTGCCGGCACCCCCCAGCCCTTCCCGGGACACTCACCTGAGCAGACGACGACCACCTCGTCGCGACTGCCGGTCGGCGTGGCGGCCGTGCGCGAGATGTTGCACTGGGCCAGGTTGTCCTCGGTGCCGGCACAGCGCAGCCCTTGTGGCCCTGCCGCGCCCGAGCCCGCCACGGCGTAGACCTTCTCCGGCGCGCCGCAGCCCAGCTGCCGGCACACCACGCTGGCACCGCGGGCATCCCAGAGCCCCGCCGGCATGCGGGCCCAGGCCCCGGGGCTGGCGGAGACCTCCAGCCGCCCGTCGCACCGGCTCTCCCCCTCCACCAGCCGCAGGGGCTCCACAGTGCCTGCAACGTCCCCGAGTGTGCCGAGGGGCCGCAGCACCAGCACCGTTGGGGCCCTGACGGGGTGGCGGGACCCTGCTTCAGCCCTCCCCTCTCCCCAGCATGGCCCTGTGCCCTCTGCGCCCAGCTCTTAGGGGTCCCAAAAGGCCTGTGAGGGATTTTGCGGCGGGTGCCATACCGACCTGAGCAGTTGATGGTGGCGGCGAGGCCGGCGGGGCAGGGGGGCTCCCCCAGCACCGTGGTGGGGCACTCGCCTGGGTGCCGCTCGGTCCCGCTGCAGCGGAAGGTGTCCTGCCACAGCGGCCCGTCCCCGCTGCCGAGGGAGCCTCCCTGGGGCACGGCGGTGGCGGCGGCGGTGCCGCAGCCGAGGTGGTGGCAGAGGACGTGGGTGTCGGGCAGGTCCCAGCCGGTGGCGCAGACGGACCCCCACGTGCCCCCCACCTCCACCTCCACCCGCCCGGAGCAGCCCGAGCTGCTGTTCGCCAGACGGAAACGCGTGTAGGCTGCAGAAGACAGAGCGTTGTGGGGGGCGACGGTGCGGGGACGCCCCCCAACACCCCCCAGCATCCCCCTGCTTACGGGAGCAGATGATGGCGGCGTGGCCGCTGCAGCCCTGTGCGTGGAGCGGCCGCCGGGCACAGGCGGCGAGGAAGGGCTCGGTGCCCGTGCACTCAAACCCCTCCTGCCAGAGCGACCCCGTTCCCTCCTGAAAGCGGCCGGTGCCGGGGACGGCCAGCACCGCGCCGCAGCCCAGCTCCCGGCAGACCACCTGGGCCGCCTTGATGTCCACGTGGTCCTCGCAGACGCTGCTCCACGTTTGGCCCTGCCGCACCTCCAGCCGCCCGGCACAGGCGCTGTCGCCGCCGACCAGCCGGGCAAACCCCGCTGGGAGAGACATGGGGGTCAACGGTCAGGGATGTGCCGGGATGGGTGTGCCCCCCCCCCACCCCACGGCTCCTACTTTGGCAGGTGACAGCGACGTCGTAGTTGTGAAAGTTTCTGTAGGGTCCCCAGCCATGGATGTCGCATTCCCAGATGGCTGTTTCGTTCCCACGGCAGTTGACAACAGCCAGGCTGATGGGACCGGACCCTTGGCCAAAGCGTGTGCTGGCGAATTCTGCACTGATGGCAGATCCACAGCCCAGCTGCTGGCACACCACCTTGGCATCTTCCTTGTCCCAGTTGTGGTCCAACACCGATCCCCATTGGCCCCGCAGCTTCACCTCCACCCTCCCGGCGCAGGGACCTCCGCCGCCCACCAGCCGCAGCTCCACCGCCTCTGCACGGGGGCACCAGCACGGCCTCAGCCCTGCCGGGGGATGCCCCAGCACACTGTGGCTGTCCCAGCACCGCCAGCACCCCCAGCTCACCTGCACAGGTCACCCCGATGTCCCACTCATGGCCGCAATAGTGCTGTCCCCAGCCAAAATGTAAACAGTCCTCCAGCTTCTCTTCACCGCCCCTGCACCAGAGCTGGAGCCAAATCCGGCCGGTGCCCTGCCCGAATGGGGCGTAGGGGGACGCCTTGGCCACTGCACCACAGCCCAGCTGCCGGCACACCACGGCGCCCCAGTTGCCATGAGGAATATAGTCGTAGGTGCAGACGGAGCCCCACTCGCCGTCGTGCTTGACCTCCACCCTCCCGGCGCAGCGCCCGCCACCGCCCACCAGCCGCAGCTCCTCGGCGCCTGCGGTGAGGAGGGTGCCGAGGCCGGGCGAGGGCTGGGGGGTGGTGTGTGCCCCCACGGCTGCCCCCGTGCCTTGGAGCTCAGCCCGGCACAGCTGCACGCACAAGAGCAGCCCCAACGCCCCGATGGGCACCATGCTGCCGTCCCGGACCCCCCGGCGCGGGGCGGCTCATATATAGGCAGCCCCACAGCTGGGAGCCAATGGGGGCGGCAGCACCTTTTGAGACGTTATCAGGCGGGTTATCTCCCGGCTGGCGGGGCCCCGGCCTCCAATAACGTGCTCTGTGCCCAAATATGAGGCTCAGCTCCGCTTCTGGCGTCACACTCCTCCCCACGGAGGGTCGGCGCCCAGGTGCCCCCGAGGGGAGCCAGCCCCCCCGCGAGGCACCTGCCACCGGCATGAGGCGCGGGGGCCCTTCCCACCCGTGTGCCCCCGCGGGGCTGTCCCTGCTGCCAGAGCCGCGGCAAGAGCCCAGTCCTGATGGCGACAGGGCTCGCCCCAAAACTCCAGCAAAGGCTCCACGGGGCCGCCCTCGGCGCCGGCACGGGGCAAAGGCCAAAGAGCCCGGCACGCCGGCACCCGTCCTTGGGGTGCCGCCCTCCCCGCGGGTGCCTGGAGACCCCAGCGGGGCACCGAGGCGAAAGGCGGCGCCAGGCTGAGCGCCGCGGCCGCAGGCGGCGCATCCCCGGCACCTCGCGCAGGCCGGCGGCACATGGCGGTGCTGCCCGCACTGCCTGCAGGTGTGCCCCCGCGCTCGCCTCGCGGCGCCGGCAGGAAGGAGGCGGTTTCCCCCAAAGCGGGGACCTGCCCTCGGCATCGACCGCACGCGGCTCCCCGGCCACCTGCAGCGCTACCGACAGCGCCGTGCTTTGGCGCGTCAGCACCTCCCGCGGTGACGCCGCCGAGGGGGCACGGAGCCGACCCGGTGCCGGGGGGAGGGGATCGCGCCCGGCTAAGCCGGGACCAAGCGCCCGCAAGAAGCGGCGGGCGCGGGGGCTGGAAGGGAGCCGGAGCGGCCGCCAGGGCTCGGCCGCGTGCGAGGATGAGGAGGGGGCCGAGCCTGGCACGGGCGCGGGCCCTGGCGGGCTCTGCCAGGGCTGGGCGGCGCTGGCGGCCGCGGCGCGGCCGGCGGTGGGACACGGAGCAGGGCGAGGAGGAGGCGTCGTGGCAGGCGGCTGTGCGTGGAAAGGCTGCAGATGTGCAAGCCCGGGCAAAGGCGCCCAAAGGCGCGGTGACGGCCCCGAGTGGTGGCGGCGGCGGGAGGGCCCAGCGAGCTGCCGGAGGCCGGCGTGGCGGCAGCCGGAGACGCAGGCGGCCGCGGGGGCCGCGCGCGGTGGCGGCCGTTGGCGGCATGGCGGGCGCGCGGGGGGAACGGCCTCCTCCCTGCGGGGGCTGCGGGGGCACGCCTGCAGGCAGCGTGGGCAGCAGCGCCACGTGCCGCCAGCCTCCGCGAGGGGCCGGGGACCCGCCACCTGCCAAGGGCCCCGTCCCACCCCGGGACGGCTCGTGGGGCCGACCCCGACGTCGGCGTCACCCGCGACGTTCATGTCCCAACCAAGGAGGGTCGGCAACTGCCGCCGCTGCCGCCGCCGCCTTGGGCTGTACGTACACATGGCCTGGGGAGGCCCTGAGCGGTGAAACAAGTGTCCCGTTGGTGTGTCGGGCGCGCGGTCGGGCTGGTTAGGGGCTCCTTGGGAGCGCGGCCGTGCTTGGGGCTGACTCTGCTTCTCGTCGGCGCAGAGTACAAGCAGAAATAGAGAAAGCACGTGGTCCAGGAGTTCCTCCGGTACCAAGAAGTGGGCTCCTCTCTCGGGGAGAACCTGTCCATCAGCAGCCCCTGCACCCGCCTGACCATCGTCAGGAAGGCTCGGAGCAAGCTGGGAGGTGAGCATGAAGCTGTAGGTGGTGTAAATAAGTCAAGGGTTAAACCTGCAGCGTGAGCCGTTATTAACCTAAACCCACATCCTGAGAAATAGAGGCGACTCAGGGAGGCAGCTCGTGAAAGGAATTCAAGGGTCACGGGCTGAGAAACTTCAAGGACCGACACGAGAAGGAACCATCGTCCCGCAAGGAAGCTGGAGGGATGCCACAGCCATGAAACGATGAGAGCAGTGAGAGTGACAGGAGCTGGGGGAAAAGGGATTCCGGCGGGGGGAGATTGCGCTCAGCGGCTCCTCCGAGGGATGGAAGAAGTACGTCCGCCCCCCTCCCCCCCAGCGCCTCTTGGTCATGCGCAGTGAAGTCGGATCACACTGTAATTTTAAATCTAAGGCGAGAAGATGGAGACCAACGGCAGAAGAGGATGCTCAGCCCGGTCAATGGTTATGTATTAGAGAGGGTGGTGTGTTAACTGTCACGTGTAAATGTCACAGATGGCCTCCCGTAGGTGTGCGTGCCGGGAGGAGAGGTCCCCCACGCACCCGGCGCCGAGTGGCGTCATGCCGGCTCTTTAATACAGCCGGTGGTCAGGAGCTTTATCCCTGGGTTTCAGGGACAGTTTGGGGACCCTGGCGGGACTCTGCTTCTGAGGCTGCTGGGAGCTAGAGGATCTAGAGGTCTGCGGCGCCACCGAGGGCTTTTTGGGGAGATCCTCTGATCCCCTGAGCCGGTGAGTTCGAAGGAAGAGCCCTGGCATTTATGAAGGCGTTACTTTGGGGCTGGAGGGTTCGAGTCCCACCTGGCACCGGTCGGTGAGTCGCAGCCTTAAAAAGGGTCCGGTTTGGCGTCCCGGCAGGGCATCGGAATTAAGCGCTGGCTGGCGTGAGTGCCTCACGTGCCAGCCAAAGGTCTTCCCTGCCGAGGGAAGGCTTGCGTGCACGCTGTTACGGGCCGGCCGGAGGGCCGGCCGTAAGGGTAAGGGAAGGCTTGTTGGCACCAAGTGCCAGCGTAAGGGCTTGTCTGCACCCAGTGACAGCCATAGGGGGTGGGGGGGTGGGGGGTGCGCGCGCGAGCTGAGCGTGCTGTGCTTTGTGCTTTGTGGCGATCGGTCGATCCAGGGGGTTATCAACCAAATGAATATCAAAACTAGAGGAGCGGCATGTTCAGCGTTAAATGCCTGCAGGGGTAAACTGAGTCAAGAGAATATGGGTATTATTGGGGCCAGAGGGAAAAAGGGGGTAAGGCCTTTCTTCCAGCCAAGCGAGTGTGGAATGGGACGTGCAGTTTTGTGCTCACAAACGTTTATAGGTTCCCGACTGCCCGACGCCTCTGTTGGGAAGGGATGTACTTAGCAAACGCAACGCCCAAACTGTTTTTGAGCAAGGCAATGTGGAGGTGCAGCTAGCGGAAGAAAAAGCCCTGGAAGCGCAGGTGTTTGTGTTACAGGAAGAAGTGCAAGAGACTCCGGTACATGAAATAACTCGGGCAGACGCACGGAGTGCGGGAACCCCCCGGCCGGGGCCTCCGGGATCCCAGGACGACCTGGCGCTGCTGAGCCCGTAAGCATCACATTGGACCCTGGAGCGCAGCCGGTAAGACGAAAACAACGTCCTACTAAACTAGAAGGGAGAAAGGGTTTAGAACCCCTACTAGGGAAGTGGGGTTAAACTGCTGAAGGCAGAGAAGGGCAGGGAAGGCTGGTGGATGAGAGGAGAGGATCGAGCAGGAGCACCTTCAAGCGTGAAGAGAGAGGTGATGGACAAAGACCATAGAGGGACACGTTAGCGGGTGGAAGCTCTTCTGGACAATGCTAAGGTCCACACTTGAAGTGCAGGGATGGGAAATAGAGCTAAGGGTCGTACCAAGAGGTGTGAAATCTGCCAGCAAACCAGTCCTTGAAGCCAAGCTAGTCGTCCACTTGGGAAAACCAAGAGAGGAAATACTCGTGGCGGTGGCTGGCAAACAGGCTTTTGAGAAGTCCCCAGGCAGAGTGGGCATCGGTGTTTCTTGGTAGGGGTGGGAACGTTTTGTGGATGGGCAGAGAAGCCTTTCCCTGTCGCACCAATGGGGCTAGAGAAGTAGGTGAAGGCTTATTGCTAGAAATAATCCCCCGTTGTGGGATTCCGACGGGAACGTCCTCCGAGTGAGGAGCCCACCTTGTGACAAAACGCCTTCAGTCGCCTGTAAGAACATGAGAAATACAGTGGGATTTACGTCCGCTGCGGAGGCCGCAGCCTCGTGGGAAAGCGGAAAGAATGACTCAAAGAACGGGAAGGCGGCAAAGGGAATAAAACCTGTCAGGAGGCAGAGTTAAAATGGCCAGCTGCTCTCCCGTTAGCGTTGCTGAGGGCAAGGACGGCACCGAGGGGCAGAGGAGAGTCAGGCCTTTTGAAACGGTGTGTGGGAGGCCTGCTGAAAGCATAAATCATCAGCCAGGGTCTCTAGCATGACTAGGGACACAGTATCTTAGAGAAGACGTGATTCCTCTCGGGAAGGCGTTGTCTTCTCTTAACAGGTATCTACAGCTGAGAACACCTTTAGGCTTGGGTACTGCCTAAGGTATGCGGGAATTTCAGGCAGGAGAGGGGCTCTGTCTAAGGCCTTGGAAGGACCAGCCTCTGAAAGAGCATTGGAAAGGAGCCTCTCAAGTCCTCCTGGCTACATGTACGGCCGCCCGGCTTGACGGAGTAGGGCCGCGGATCCGTCACACAGGCATTAAGAAAGGACTCCCTGTTGGGATAAGTGGGCCGTGGGGAAACGGAACGAAAGGCCTTTGTGGCTGAGAGTTAAAAGGGACGATTTGTGGATTGTACCTGGGGTCAGGGCATCGCTCACGCGGATTTCGCTTGTGCACAAGGCATAGCCCTACGTGGAGTTACGGCAATTCTGTTTATGGCTTTGATGAAGGTCTAAATAGTGTGAAATTTCTAAATGCAAATACCTCCTCTCCAAAATTCTCATGACTGTCATGACGGTAGCAGAAAGGGGAGGATTAGAGGCCAATTTGTTCTTCAAACTAGCTCAGGGTTTTGCAAGGTTACAAAACATCTCAAGTATTTCTGCTCATCTACCCCTCCCGCATTCAAGTAGCAAGTCAATAGAAGGGGGCATTTTGACTCTGCAGGAGATGCCTTTAGTAAATGCCCGTATCCTACAATCGACCTGATCTTCGTCTCGTTTTCCCGATGGAACCACAATCCAGTGGGAAGTGGCTAAATACTGCGCTGGGAATGCCCTTGCTGCCGGCACAGGACACTGTCCTTTGCCATTCCGAACCATCGGATACGTCAGGGGCGTTGACACGGTGCCCGCTGGGGAAAAGAATCGCGTTACCCCTCAGTGACGGGGAAAACTCAACAGAGAGGTAAAGGTAGGCCCGTGGCACGGCCCGTCAACAGCGGCGGGGGCGGGATGGGCGACGGGCTCGATGTCAGCCCCCGCGATGGTGGCTTGGGAGAGCCCAGCGTTGCTCGGAGCAAACCGACCGTGGCGGGTGGGTAGTTTGGGTGACGCCACGGCACGAGGTTGGCGTGTGGCGAATAGGCAGGTGCAAGCAACCAGTGACCTGCCCGCACCACAGGGTTTGGCCTTTGGTCTGTTATTGGCCGAGGAAAGGGGCCTACGCGGGTGTTTGGAACTGGATAAGGAGCATTGCGGTATTCACATTGCCAGTGTGACGGAAGATGTAAATAAACAGCTTTGCCAAATCTAAGAGTGGTTACTGTGAGTGTGCCGCTAGTCGCTGTAACGCTAACTGAGCGCACGCAGCAGGGCTGCTGAGGCCCGTCTGTGTCGGAAACGTACGGGTAGATTAGGTGCGATGGTTATGGATTAGAGAGGGCGGTGTGTTAACCGTCACGTAGGAACGTCACCACTGGACGCCAGTAGGCGCGCGTGCCGGGAGGAGAGATCCCCCGTGCACCCGGCGCCGGAGAGAGTCCTGCCGCCCGGCGTGAAGGAGTTCTATTCTCGGCTGGACAACCCCAGCAGTAACGCTCGTGATCCTTTGCGTCCCCCAAGGCGCGGAGGTCCCAGCCGCGGAGACCTGCCGCGAGCTGGTGGCGAGCGCTGCTCGGGGGCAGGTTGTGCGCCGGCGTCGAAGCCGGGAGCTCCCAGGTGCGGTGAGGAGTGCCCGTGCCCGCCGGGCTCCGTCCCCCTGCAGCTCCGGTGCCTCTGGAGCCAGTGCGCGTCCCCGTCCCCTCGCAGAGCGGCGGCAGGAGGAGCTGCACCCCCGCCTCTCCCCGCTCTGCGGCACCCGGGCAGCCGCCTGCGGGTGCTCCGGTAAGAGACGGGCGCTGGGCGCTGAGCCAAAGGCGGGCGCTCCCGCCTTTACGAGAGGTCCTTGCCAGAAGCGGAGCCATTTCTAGCCCAGGGCTCGGTGCTGCTGAAGGCGGGAGGAAGCCGCCCTGGCTCTGGCTGTGCCCCATGCGTGGGGGGAGAGGGGAGGAGGTCCTGCCTGCATGTGCTGGGGGTCGGGGCAGAGCCGGGCCGGCCCTTCCCGCTCCCAGTGCCCCCCGCGTGTCGCCGGGAACAGTTGTGTGGCTGTTGGCCGGTGGCAAATGAAGGCCCTGGGGCCAGTGCCAGGAATCCCCCTGTGCCCTTCCCCGTGCTCCCCCCGTCCCCGTCCCCGCCGTGGCCACCAAAGGTGTCTGTGGGTGAGGGTCCTGCCCCGCGGGGTGGCTCATGTACCCGGGAGTGAGGTGCCAGCCCTGCAAGTGAGCCTGCAGCCAGTTTGGGGTTTTATAGACAAACACAGAAATTCAGAGTGAACTAAAAAAAGCAGCAGTCCCTGCTGGATGCTCGTGGGAGGGAGCCGGCGTCTGTTTTGCTGCTGGGCTGCGGTGCCGGTCAGGGAGAGGTGCCCCCTGTGTCCAGGGCCATCCCTCGTTGGGGACGGAGCCCCAGCACCCTGCACGCGTGTCCCCAGGGACTCCTGCGGGGTGGGGCGGGCATCCTCACAGCGACGTCCCCGGGGTGCCGATGGCAACGTCGTCGTAGTCTGTGTCCCCCGGTGGCTGTGCCGGGGGCTCCCTTGTGTCTCGTGGGGGACTTGTGGGGAGGCAGCTCCCACCTTAGGGGAGAGCAAAGGCCGGTGCCTTAGGGGGGCTGCTTCGTGTCCCTCGTGCCAGGCGCGGGCTGGGGTCTTGCCCCAGCCCCCCTGGACTTGCTGCCTGCTCCCTGCCCGCCACCGCAGCCCGGCCCCGCCGCAGGTGGCTCTGCAGGGCACCGGGCGGCCGTGGCCCCTCTTACCTGTGGGTGGGAGACGGCCCCAGCTGCTCTGTGCTCCCCCCTCGGAGATGTCCCCAGCGCCGGGAGCGGGGGGCTCTTGCGGCACGTCCGCGGCATCATCATAGCCGTCGTGGGGTCTGTGCTGGGCAGGGGAGTCTGGGACAGGCACGGGGGGACGGGGGTGAGGCGGAGGCCGTGGCAGGGGTCTGGCTGTGCCCCCCCCCTCCGGCCACGCCGCTGGGGCTGTGCTGGTGGCGCCGGGGCTGCAGGCTCTGAGCCAGAGCCGCCCCGGGGGTTAATCAGCAGGGAAAGGTGATGCTTTGCTGCACGCAAAGGAGAGCCAGAGCTGAGCTGGGCTTGCCCAGGAGAGGGGGGCCGTGTCCCCTGAGCTCCCCAGTGCCTGGCCGTGGCCCCTCTCCGCGGGGCTCCCCGCCATGCCTGTGCCTGCCCTGGCCCTACCTGGGGCTGCCTCGGGGTCTCTCTCCTCCATGCTGTCCCCGGTGTAATACGGCAGCTTCTTCCCCGAGCCCTCCGAGAGGGAGCCTGGTGGGGCAGGACGGAGCGTTGGGGGCGAGCGGAGCCGGCACCATGGGCAGCACGGCCCCTCGCCGCAGAGCGGGGCCGCAGTGGGACCGGGGGACACCCCCGTGCCTCGGGGCCGGGCCAGCGCTGCAGTACCGGGAGCCGGTGCTGCGGTGGGGCCGTGGGGCAGAGCCCCCACCGTCTGGGGAGAGCTGCCGGGCACGGCGGGGGGCTGCACCGACCTGAGCGACTGGGCACCTCCTGGTAGTCCGGCAGCACGGTGTAGTCCAGCTCCTCGTAGACGGCATCGGAGAGAGCGTCCGCGGCTCTGCCGAGGCCTGAAATGTGGGGAGCGCTCACGCAGGGCGTGAGGACGGAGGGTGGCAGCGGGGTCAGCCGCCGCCCGCCCATGGATCCACCCCACGGTGGAGGAGCCCCAGGACCCGCAAGCACTCACCTCGGCGCCCAGCACGGGCACGGTACGCCTGCACGGCCAGGGCGCCCAGGGCCAGGCACAGCAGCGTCCCCAGGAGCGCACACAGCACCGTGGACACCGGCACGGTCCCCACCGCTGCCGCCGGGCTGCTGGTGCTGGGGAGAGCTGGGGGGAGATGGGGCGGGGGCGTGAGGAGGGGGACTGCGGCCAGCCCGGCGCGGGGGGCTGCCGGCACGGGCAGAGCTACCTGTGCAAGTGGCACCGTCGGGGCAGCGGCTCCCCGGGGCCGGGGTGGGCGTCCCGCTTGTGCTGTCCGTGTCCTTGTCACAAGTGATGTGGGCGCCCCTGCCGTCGCTGCAATTCTGCAGGTGCCAGGGTGCCGAGGGGCAGCGCCAGAGCGATGCGGCCCCCTCCTTGCAGCCCACCCAGGCCAGCCAGGCAAGGGCAAGGGCGGGGGTGTCCTCCAGAGTCCCCGTCTCCCCGCAGCCCAGCTGCCGGCACACAGCGGCCGCAGTAGCGGAGGTGGTGCCTTCGGCGCAGACGCGGCCCCAGGTGTTGTTGTAGAACACCTCCAGGTGCCCGCTGCAGGGGCTGCCGCCGCCCACCAGGCGCAGGGAGAGGTGCTCTGCGAGGGGGTGCAGAGGGGGGTCATGGCACGGCTGGGCCAGGCACCCCCCGGGGTCTGGTCCCCCTGTCCCCGAGCTGGGGCGCACAGCACTGACCTGAGCAGACGGCTCCCGCCCCGCCACCGCGCTGGCAGCCGTGCTGTGCCGAGGCCGGGCAATCCCAGAGAGACGCCTCGTTGCCGGCGCAGGCAGCGGCGTGCGGCCACAGCGGCCCCGTGCCGGGACCGACGGGAGGCGATGCGGGTGCCTCCAGCGCGGTTCCGCAGCCCAGCTGGCGGCAGACGACGGTGGCGTCCGCCAGGTCCCAGCTCTCCTGGCAGACGGTGGCCCAGGTGCCGTTGGCGTAGACCTCCACCCGCCCGGCGCAGCGCCCGGGGCCGCCCGCCAGCCTCACGCGCCGGCTGCCTGCGGGGCACGCAGGGGAGCGGGCTGGGGCGGCCGCTGGCGGTGCCGGCACCCCCCAGCCCTTCCCGGGACACTCACCTGAGCAGACGACGACCACCTCGTCGCGACTGCCGGTCGGCGTGGCGGCCGTGCGCGAGACGTTGCACTGGGCCAGGTTGTCCTCGGTGCCGGCACAGCGCAGCCCTTGCGGCCCTGCCGCGCCCGAGCCCGCCACGGCGTAGACCTCCTCTGGCGCGCCGCAGCCCAGCTGCCGGCACACCACGCTGGCACCGCGGGCATCCCAGAGCCCCGCCGGCATGCGGGCCCAGGCCCCGGGGCTGGCGGAGACCTCCAGCCGCCCGTCGCACCGGCTCTCCCCCTCCACCAGCCGCAGGGGCTCCACAGTGCCTGCAACGTCCCCGAGTGTGCCGAGGGGCCGCAGCACCAGCACCGTTGGGGCCCTGACGGGGTGGCGGGACCCTGCTTCAGCCCTCCCCTCTCCCCAGCATGGCCCTGTGCCCTCCGCGCCCAGCTCTTAGGGGTCCCAAGAGGCCTGTGAGGGATTTTGCGGCGGGTGCCATACCGACCTGAGCAGTTGATGGTGGCGGCGAGGCCGGCGGGGCAGGGGGGCTCCCCCAGCACCGTGGTGGGGCACTCGCCTGGGTGCCGCTCGGTCCCGCTGCAGCGGAAGGTGTCCTGCCACAGCGGCCCGTCCCCGCTGCCGAGGGAGCCTCCCTGGGGCACGGCGGTGGCGGCGGCGGTGCCGCAGCCGAGGTGGTGGCAGAGGACGTGGGTGTCGGGCAGGTCCCAGCCGGTGGCGCAGACGGACCCCCACGTGCCCCCCACCTCCACCTCCACCCGCCCGGAGCAGCCCGAGCTGCTGTTCGCCAGACGGAAACGCGTGTAGGCTGCAGAAGACAGAGCGTTGTGGGGGGCGACGGTGCGGGGACGCCCCCCAACACCCCCCGGCATCCCCCTGCTTACGGGAGCAGATGATGGCGGCGTGGCCGCTGCAGCCCTGTGCGTGGAGCGGCCGCCGGGCACAGGCGGCGAGGAAGGGCTCGGTGCCCGTGCACTCAAACCCCTCCTGCCAGAGCGACCCCGTTCCCTCCTGAAAGCGGCCGGTGCCGGGGACGGCCAGCACCGCGCCGCAGCCCAGCTCCCGGCAGACCACCTGGGCCGCCTTGATGTCCACGTGGTCCTCGCAGACGCTGCTCCACGTTCGGCCCTGCCGCACCTCCAGCCGCCCGGCACAGGCGCTGTCGCCGCCGACCAGCCGGGCAAACCCCGCTGGGAGAGACATGGGGGTCAACGGTCAGGGATGTGCCGGGATGGGTGTGCCCCCCCCCCCCGCCCACTGCACGGCTCCTACTTTGGCAGGTGACAGCGACGTCGTAGTTGTGAGATCCTCCGTAGGGTCCCCAGCCACGGATGTCGCATTCCCAGATGGCTGTTTCGTTCCCACGGCAGTTGACAACAGCCAGGTTGATCGGACTGGAACCTTTCCCAACGTGTGTGCTGGCGAAAACTGCACTGATGGCAGATCCACAGCCCAGCTGCTGGCACACCACCTTGGCATCTTCCCTGTCCCAGTTGTTGTCCGCCACCGATCCCCATTGGCCCCGCAGCTTCACCTCTACCCTCCCGGCGCAGGGACCTCCGCCGCCCACCAGCCGCAGCTCCACCGCCTCTGCACGGGGGCACCAGCACGGCCTCAGCCCTGCCGGGGGATGCCCCGGCACACTGTGGTTGTCCCAGCACCGCCAGCACCCCCAGCTCACCTGCACAGGTCACCCCGATGTCCCACTCATGGCCGCAATAGTGCTGTCCCCAGCCATAATGGTAACAGTCCTCCAGCTTCTCTTCACCGCCCCAGCACCAGGGCTGGAGCCAAATCCGGCCGGTGCCCTGCCCGAATGGGGCGTAGGGGGACGCCTTGGCCACCGCACCACAGCCCAGCTGCCGGCACACCACGGCGCCCCAGTAGCCATGAGGAACATAGTCGTAGGTGCAGACGGAGCCCCACTCGCCGTCGTGCTTGACCTCCACCCTCCCGGCGCAGCGCCCGTCGCCGCCCACCAGCCGCAGCTCCTCGGTGCCTGCGGTGAGGAGGGTGCCGAGGCCGGGCGAGGGCTGGGGGGTGGTGTGTGCCCCCACGGCTGCCCCCGTGCCTTGGAGCTCAGCCCGGCACAGCTGCACGCACAAGAGCAGCCCCAACGCCCCGATGGGCACCATGCTGCCGTCCCGGACCCCCCGGCGCGGGGCGGCTCATATATAGGCAGCCCCGCAGGCGGGAGCCAATGGGGGCGGCAGCACCTTTTGAGACGTTATCAGGCGGGTTATCTCCCGGCTGGCGGGGCCCCGGCCTCCAATAACGTGCTCTGTGCCCAAATATGAGGCTCAGCTCCGCTTCTGGCGTCACACTCCTCCCCACGGAGGGTCGGCGCCCAGGTGCCCCCGAGGGGAGCCAGCCCCCCCGCGAGGCACCTGCCACCGGCATGAGGCGCGGGGGCCCTTCCCACCCGTGTGCCCCCGCGGGGCTGTCCCTGCTGCCAGAGCCGCGGCAAGAGCCCAGTCCTGATGGCGACAGGGCTCGCCCCAAAACTCCAGCAAAGGCTCCACGGGGCCGCCCTCGGCGCCGGCACGGGGCAAAGGCCAAAGAGCCCGGCACGCCGGCACCCGTCCTTGGGGTGCCGCCCTCCCCGCGGGTGCCTGGAGACCCCAGCGGGGCACCGAGGCGAAAGGCGGCGCCAGGCTGAGTGCCGCGGCCGCAGGCGGCGCATCCCCGGCACCTCGCGCAGGCCGGCGGCACATGGCGGTGCTGCCCGCACTGCCTGCAGGTGTGCCCCCGCGCTCGCCTCGCGGCGCCGGCAGGAAGGAGGCGGTTTCCCCCAAAGCGGGGACCTGCCCTCGGCATCGACCGCACGCGGCTCCCCGGCCACCTGCAGCGCTACCGACAGCGCCGTGCTTTGGCGCGCCAGCACCTCCCGCGGTGACGCCGCCGAGGGGGCACGGAGCCGACCCGGTGCCGGGGGGAGGGGATCGCGCCCGGCTAAGCCGGGACCAAGCGCCCGCAAGAAGCGGCGGGCGCGGGGGCTGGAAGGGAGCCGGAGCGGCCGCCAGGGCTCGGCCGCGTGCGAGGATGAGGAGGGGGCCGAGCCTGGCACGGGCGCGGGCCCTGGCGGGCTCTGCCAGGGCTGGGCGGCGCTGGCGGCCGCGGCCCGGCCGGCGGTGGGACACGGAGCAGGGCGAGGAGGAGGCGTCGTGGCAGGCGGCTGTGCGTGGAAAGGCTGCAGATGTGCAAGCCCGGGCAAAGGCGCCCAAAGGCGCGGTGACGGCCCCGAGTGGTGGCGGCGGCGGGAGGGCCCAGCGAGCTGCCGGAGGCCGGCGCGGCGGCAGCCGGAGACGCAGGCGGCCGCGGGGGCCGCGCGCGGTGGCGGCCGTTGGCGGCATGGCGGGCGCGCGGGGGGAACGGCCTCCTCCCTGCGGGGGCTGCGGGGGCACGCCTGCAGGCAGCGTGGGCAGCAGCGCCACGTGCCGCCAGCCTCCGCGAGGGGCCGGGGACCCGCCACCTGCCAAGGGCCCCGTCCCACCCCGGGACGGCTCGTGGGGCCGACCCCGACCCCGACGTCGGCGTCACCCGCGACGTTCATGTCCCAACCAAGGAGGGTCGGCAACTGCCGCCGCCGCCGCCGCCGCCTTGGGCTGTACGTACACATGGCCTGGGGAGGCCCTGAGCGGTGAAACAAGTGTCCCGTTGGTGTGTCGGGCGCGCGGTCGGGCTGGTTAGGGGCTCCTTGGGAGCGCGGCTGTGCTTGGGGCTGACTCTGCTTCTCGTCGGCGCAGAGTACAAGCAGAAATAGAGAAAGCACGTGGTCCAGGAGTTCCTCCGGTACCAAGAAGTGGGCTCCTCTCTCGGGGAGAACCTGTCCATCAGCAGCCCCTGCACCCGCCTGACCATCGTCAGGAAGGCTCGGAGCAAGCTGGGAGGTGAGCATGAAGCTGCAGGTGGTGTAAATAAGTCAAGGGTTAAACCTGCAGCGTGAGCCGTTATTAACCTAAACCCACATCCTGAGAAATAGAGGCGACTCAGGGAGGCAGCTCGTGAAAGGAATTCAAGGGTCACGGGCTGAGAAACTTCAAGGACCGACACGAGAAGGAACCATCGTCCCGCAAGGAAGCTGGAGGGATGCCACAGCCATGAAACGATGAGAGCAGTGAGAGTGACAGGAGCTGGGGGAAAAGGGATTCCGGCGGGGGGAGATTGCGCTCAGCGGCTCCTCCGAGGGATGGAAGAAGTACGTCCGCCCCCCTCCCCCCCAGCACCTCTTGGTCATGCGCAGTGAAGTCGGATCACACTGTAATTTTAAATCTAAGGCGAGAAGATGGAGACCAACGGCAGAAGAGGATGCTCAGCCCGGTCAATGGTTATGTATTAGAGAGGGTGGTGTGTTAACTGTCACGTGTAAATGTCACAGATGGCCTCCCGTAGGTGTGCGTGCCGGGAGGAGAGGTCCCCCACGCACCCGGCGCCGAGTGGCGTCATGCCGGCTCTTTAATACAGCCGGTGGTCAGGAGCTTTATCCCTGGGTTTCAGGGACAGTTTGGGGACCCTGGCGGGACTCTGCTTCTGAGGCTGCTGGGAGCTAGAGGATCTAGAGGTCTGCGGCGCCACCGAGGGCTTTTTGGGGAGATCCTCTGATCCCCTGAGCCGGTGAGTTCGAAGGAAGAGCCCTGGCATTTATGAAGGCGTTACTTTGGGGCTGGAGGGTTCGAGTCCCACCTGGCACCGGTCGGTGAGTCGCAGCCTTAAAAAGGGTCCGGTTTGGCGTCCCGGCAGGGCATCGGAATTAAGCGCTGGCTGGCGTGAGTGCCTCACGTGCCAGCCAAAGGTCTTCCCTGCCGAGGGAAGGCTTGCGTGCACGCTGTTACGGGCCGGCCGGAGGGCCGGCCGTAAGGGTAAGGGAAGGCTTGTTGGCACCAAGTGCCAGCGTAAGGGCTTGTCTGCACCCAGTGACAGCCATAGGGGGTGGGGGGGTGGGGGGTGCGCGCGCGAGCTGAGCGTGCTGTGCTTTGTGCTTTGTGGCGATCGGTCGATCCAGGGGGTTATCAACCAAATCAATATCAAAACTAGAGGAGCGGCATGTTCAGCGTTAAATGCCTGCAGGGGTAAACTGAGTCAAGAGAATATGGGTATTATTGGGGCCGGAGGGAAAAAGGGGGTAAGGCCTTTCTTCCAGCCAAGCGAGTGTGGAATGGGACGTGCAGTCCTGTGCTCACAAACGTTTATAGGTTCCCGACTGCCCGACGCCTCTGTTGGGAAGAGATGTACTTAGCAAACGCAACGCCCAAACTGTTTTTGAGCAAGGCAATGTGGAGGTGCAGCTAGCGGAAGAAAAAGCCCTGGAAGCGCAGGTGTTTGTGTTACAGGAAGAAGTGCAAGAGACTCCGGTACATGAAATAACTCGGGCAGACGCACGGAGTGTGGGAACCCCCCCGGCCGGGGCCTCTGGGATCCCAGGACGACCTGGCGCTGCTGAGCCCGTAAGCATCACATTGGACCCTGGAGCGCAGCCGGTAAGACGAAAACAACGTCCTACTAAACTAGAAGGGAGAAAGGGTTTAGAACCCCTACTAGGGAAGTGGGGTTAAACTGCTGAAGGCAGAGAAGGGCAGGGAAGGCTGGTGGATGAGAGGAGAGGATCGAGTAGGAGCACCTTCAAGCGTGAAGAGAGAGGTGATGGACAAAGACCATAGAGGGACACGTTAGCGGGTGGAAGCTCTTCTGGACAATGCTAAGGTCCACACTTGAAGTGCAGGGATGGGAAATAGAGCTAAGGGTCGTACCAAGAGGTGTGAAATCTGCCAGCAAACCAGTCCTTGAAGCCAAGCTAGTCGTCCACTTGGGAAAACCAAGAGAGGAAATACTCGTGGCGGTGGCTGGCAAACAGGCTTTTGAGAAGTCCCCAGGCAGAGTGGGCATCGGTGTTTCTTGGTAGGGGTGGGAACGTTTTGTGGATGGGCAGAGAAGCCTTTCCCTGTCGCACCAATGGGGCTAGAGAAGTAGGTGAAGGCTTATTGCTAGAAATAATCCCCCGTTGTGGGATTCCGACGGGAACGTCCTCCGAGTGAGGAGCCCACCTTGTGACAAAACGCCTTCAGTCGCCTGTAAGAACATGAGAAATACAGTGGGATTTACGTCCGCTGTGGAGGCCGCAGCCTCGTGGGAAAGCGGAAGGAATGACTCAAAGAACGGGAAGGCGGCAAAGGGAATAAAACCTGTCAGGAGGCAGAGTTAAAATGGCCAGCTGCTCTCCCGTTAGCGTTGCTGAGGGCAAGGACGGCACCGAGGGGCAGAGGAGAGTCAGGCCTTTTGAAACGGTGTGTGGGAGGCCTGCTGAAAGCATAAATCATCAGCCAGGGTCTCTAGCATGACTAGGGACACAGTATCTTAGAGAAGACGTGATTCCTCTCGGGAAGGCGTTGTCTTCTCTTAACAGGTATCTACAGCTGAGAACACCTTTAGGCTTGGGTACTGCCTAAGGTATGCGGGAATTTCAGGCAGGAGAGGGGCTCTGTCTAAGGCCTTGGAAGGACCAGCCTCTGAAAGAGCATTGGAAAGGAGCCTCTCAAGTCCTCCTGGCTACATGTACGGCCGCCCGGCTTGACGGAGTAGGGCCGCGGATCCGTCACACGGGCATTAAGAAAGGACTCCCTGTTGGGATAAGTGGGCCGTGGGGAAACGGAACGAAAGGCCTTTGTGGCTGAGAGTTAAAAGGGACAGTTTGTGGATTGTCCCTGGGGTCAGGGCATCGCTCACGCGGATTTCGCTTGCGCACAAGGCATAGCCCTACGTGGAGTTACGGCAATTCTGTTTATGGCTTTGATGAAGGTCTAAATAGTGTGAAATTTCTAAATGCAAATACCTCCTCTCCAAAATTCTCATGACTGTCATGACGGTAGCAGAAAGGGGAGGATTAGAGGCCAATTTGTTCTTCAGACTAGCTCAGGGTTTTGCAAGGTTACAAAACATCTCAAGTATTTCTGCTCATCTACCCATCCCGCACTCAAGTAGCAAGTCAATAGAAGGGGGCATTTTGACTCTGCAGGAGATGCCTTTAGTAAATGCCCGTATCCTACAATCGACCTGATCTTCGTCTCGTTTTCCCGATGGAACCACAATCCAGTGGGAAGTGGCTAAATACTGCGCTGGGAATGCCCTTGCTGCCGGCACAGGACACTGTCCTTTGCCATTCCGAACCATCGGATACGTCAGGGGCGTTGACACGGTGCCCGCTGGGGAAAAGAATCGCGTTACCCCTCAGTGACGGGGAAAACTCAACAGAGAGGTAAAGGTAGGCCCGTGGCACGGCCCGTCAACAGCGGCGGGGGCGGGATGGGCGACGGGCTCGATGTCAGCCCCCGCGATGGTGGCTTGGGAGAGCCCAGCGTTGCTCGGAGCAAACCGACCGTGGCGGGTGGGTAGTTTGGGTGACGCCACGGCACGAGGTTGGCGTGTGGCGAATAGGCAGGTGCAAGCAACCAGTGACCTGCCCGCACCACAGGGTTTGGCCTTTGGTCTGTTACCGGCCGAGGAAAGGGGCCTACGCGGGTGTTTGGAACTGGATAAGGAGCATTGCGGTATTCACATTGCCAGTGTGACGGAAGATGTAAATAAACAGCTTCGCCAAATCTAAGAGTGGTTACTGTGAGTGTGCCGCTAGTCGCTGTAACGCTAACTGAGCGCACGCAGCAGGGCTGCTGAGGCCCGTCTGTGTCGGAAACGTACGGGTAGATTAGGTGCGATGGTTATGGATTAGAGAGGGCGGTGTGTTAACCGTCACGTAGGAACGTCACCACTGGACGCCAGTAGGCGCGCGTGCCGGGAGGAGAGATCCCCCGTGCACCCGGCGCCGGAGAGAGTCCTGCCGCCCGGCGTGAAGGAGTTCTATTCTCGGCTGGACAACCCCAGCAGTAACGCTCGCGATCCTTTGCGTCCCCCAAGGCGCGGAGGTCCCAGCCGCGGAGACCTGCCGCGAGCTGGTGGCGAGCGCTGCTCGGGGGCAGGTTGTGCGCCGGCGTCGAAGCCGGGAGCTCCCAGGTGCGGTGAGGAGTGCCCGTGCCCGCCGGGCTCCGTCCCCCTGCAGCTCCGGTGCCTCTGGAGCCAGCGCGCGTCCCCGTCCCCTCGCAGAGCGGCGGCAGGAGGAGCTGCACCCCCGCCTCTCCCCGCTCTGCGGCACCCGGGCAGCCGCCTGCGGGTGCTCCGGTAAGAGACGGGCGCTGGGCGCTGAGCCAAAGGCGGGCGCTCCCGCCTTTACGAGAGGTCCTTGCCAGAAGCGGAGCCATTTCTAGCCCAGGGCTCGGTGCTGCTGAAGGCGGGAGGAAGCCGCCCTGGCTCTGGCTGTGCCCCATGCGTGGGGGGAGAGGGGAGGAGGTCCTGCCTGCATGTGCTGGGGGTCGGGGCAGAGCCGGGCCGGCCCTTCCCGCTCCCAGTGCCCCCCGCGTGTCGCCGGGAACAGTTGTGTGGCTGTTGGCCGGTGGCAAATGAAGGCCCTGGGGCCAGTGCCAGGAATCCCCCTGTGCCCTTCCCCGTGCTCCCCCCGTCCCCGCCGTGGCCACCAAATGTGTCTGTGGGTGAGGGTCCCACCCCGCGCGGTGGCTCATGTACCCGGGAGCGAGGTGCCAGCCCTGCAAGTGAGCCTGCAGCCAGTTTGGGGTTTTATAGACAAACACAGAAATTCAGAGTGAACTAAAAAAAGCAGCAGTCCCTGCTGGATGCTCGTGGGAGGGAGCCGGCGTCTGTTTTGCTGCTGGGCTGCGGTGCCGGTCAGGGAGAGGTGCCCCCTGTGTCCAGGGCCATCCCTCGTTGGGGACGGAGCCCCAGCACCCTGCACGCGTGTCCCCAGGGACTCCTGCGGGGTGGGGCGGGCATCCTCACAGCGACGTCCCCGGGGTGCCGATGGCAACGTCGTCGTAGTCTGTGTCCCCCGGTGGCTGTGCCGGGGGCTCCCTTGTGTCTCGTGGGGGACTTGTGGGGAGGCAGCTCCCACCTTAGGGGAGAGCAAAGGCCGGTGCCTTAGGGGGGCTGCTTCGTGTCCCTCGTGCCAGGCGCGGGCTGGGGTCTTGCCCCAGCCCCCCTGGACTTGCTGCCTGCTCCCTGCCCGCCACCGCAGCCCGGCCCCGCCGCAGGTGGCTCTGCAGGGCACCGGGCGGCCGTGGCCCCTCTTACCTGTGGGTGGGAGACGGCCCCAGCTGCTCTGTGCTCCCCCCTCGGAGACGTCCCCAGCGCCGGGAGCGGGGGGCTCTTGCGGCACGTCCGCGGCATCATCATAGCCGTCGTGGGGTCTGTGCTGGGCAGGGGAGTCTGGGACAGGCACGGGGGGACGGGGGTGAGGCGGAGGCCGTGGCAGGGGCCTGGCTGTGCCCCCCCCTCTCCGGCCACGCCGCTGGGGCTGTGCTGGTGGCGCCGGGGCTGCAGGCTCTGAGCCAGAGCCGCCCCGGGGGTTAATCAGCAGGGAAAGGTGATGCTTTGCTGCACGCAAAGGAGAGCCAGAGCTGAGCTGGGCTTGCCCAGGAGAGGGGGGCCGTGTCCCCTCAGCTCCCCAGTGCCTGGCCGCGGCCCCTCACCGCGGGGCTCCCCGCCATGCCTGTGCCTGCCCTGGCCCTACCTGGGGCTGTCTCGGGGTCTCTCTCCTCCATGCTGTCCCCGGTGTAATACGGCAGCTTCTTCCCCGAGCCCTCCGAGAGGGAGCCTGGTGGGGGAGGACGGAGCGTTGGGGGCGAGCGGAGCCGGCACCATGGGCAGCACGGCCCCTCGCCGCAGAGCGGGGCCGCAGTGGGACCGGGGGACACCCCCGTGCCTCGGGGCCGGGCCAGCGCTGCACTACCGGGAGCCGGTGCTGCGGTGGGGCCGTGGGGCAGAGCCCCCACCGTCTGGGGAGAGCTGCCGGGCACGGCGGGGGGCTGCACCGACCTGAGCGACTGGGCACCTCCTGGTAGTCCGGCAGCACGGTGTAGTCCAGCTCCTCGTAGACGGCATCGGAGAGAGCGTCCGCGGCTCTGCCGAGGCCTGAAATGTGGGGAGCGCTCACGCAGGGCGTGAGGACGGAGGGTGGCAGCGGGGTCAGCCGCCGCCCACCCATGGATCCACCCCACGGTGGAGGAGCCCCAGGACCCGCAAGCACTCACCTCGGCGCCCAGCACGGGCACGGTACGCCTGCACGGCCAGGGCGCCCAGGGCCAGGCACAGCAGCGTCCCCAGGAGCGCACACAGCACCGTGGACACCGGCACGGTCCCCACCGCTGCCGCCGGGCTGCTGGTGCTGGGGAGAGCTGGGGGGAGATGGGGCGGGGGCGTGAGGAGGGGGACTGCGGCCAGCCCGGCGCGGGGGGCTGCCGGCACGGGCAGAGCTACCTGTGCAAGTGGCACCGTCGGGGCAGCGGCTCCCCGGGGCCGGGGTGGGCGTCCCGCTTGTGCTGTCCGTGTCCTTGTCACAAGTGATGCGGGCGCCCCTGCCGTCGCTGCAATTCTGCAGGTGCCAGGGTGCCGAGGGGCAGCGCCAGAGCGATGCGGCCCCCTCCTTGCAGCCCACCCAGGCCAGCCAGGCAAGGGCAAGGGCGCGGGTGTCCTCCAGAGTCCCCGTCTCCCCGCAGCCCAGCTGCCGGCACACAGCGGCCGCAGTAGCGGAGGTGGTGCCTTCGGCGCAGACGCGGCCCCAGGTGTTGTTGTAGAACACCTCCAGGTGCCCGCTGCAGGGGCTGCCGCCGCCCACCAGGCGCAGGGAGAGGTGCTCTGCGAGGGGGTGCAGAGGGGGGTCATGGCACGGCTGGGCCAGGCACCCCCCGGGGTCTGGTCCCCCTGTCCCCGAGCTGGGGCGCACAGCACTGACCTGAGCAGACGGCTCCCGCCCCGCCACCGCGCTGGCAGCCGTGCTGTGCCGAGGCCGGGCAATCCCAGAGAGACGCCTCGTTGCCGGCGCAGGCAGCGGCGTGCGGCCACAGCGGCCCCGTGCCGGGACCGACGGGAGGCGATGCGGGTGCCTCCAGCGCGGTTCCGCAGCCCAGCTGGCGGCAGACGACGGTGGCGTCCGCCAGGTCCCAGCTCTCCTGGCAGACGGTGGCCCAGGTGCCGTTGGCGTAGACCTCCACCCGCCCGGCGCAGCGCCCGGGGCCGCCCGCCAGCCTCACGCGCCGGCTGCCTGCGGGGCACGCAGGGGAGCGGGCTGGGGCGGCCGCTGGCGGTGCCGGCACCCCCCAGCCCTTCCGGGGACACTCACCTGAGCAGACGACGACCACCTCGTCGCGGCTGCCGGTCGGCGTGGCGGCCGTGCGCGAGACGTTGCACTGGGCCAGGTTGTCCTCGGTGCCGGCACAGCGCAGCCCTTGCGGCCCTGCCGCGCCCGAGCCCGCCACGGCGTAGACCTTCTCCGGCGCGCCGCAGCCCAGCTGCCGGCACACCACGCTGGCACCGCGGGCATCCCAGAGCCCCGCCGGCATGCGGGCCCAGGCCCCGGGGCTGGCGGAGACCTCCAGCCGCCCGTCGCACCGGCTCTCCCCCTCCACCAGCCGCAGGGGCTCCACAGTGCCTGCAACGTCCCCGAGTGTGCCGAGGGGCCGCAGCACCAGCACCGTCGGGGCCCTGACGGGGTGGCGGGACCCTGCTTCAGCCCTCCCCTCTCCCCAGCATGGCCCTGTGCCCTCCGCGCCCAGCTCTTAGGGGTCCCAAGAGGCCTGTGAGGGATTTTGCGGCGGGTGCCATACCGACCTGAGCAGTTGATGGTGGCGGCGAGGCCGGCGGGGCAGGGGGGCTCCCCCAGCACCGTGGTGGGGCACTCGCCTGGGTGCCGCTCGGTCCCGCTGCAGCGGAAGGTGTCCTGCCACAGCGGCCCGTCCCCGCTGCCGAGGGAGCCTCCCTGGGGCACGGCGGTGGCGGCAGCGGTGCCGCAGCCGAGGTGGTGGCAGAGGACGTGGGTGTCGGGCAGGTCCCAGCCGGTGGCGCAGACGGACCCCCACGTGCCCCCCACCTCCACCTCCACCCGCCCGGAGCAGCCCGAGCTGCTGTTCGCCAGACGGAAACGCGTGTAGGCTGCAGAAGACAGAGCGTTGTGGGGGGCGACGGTGCGGGGACGCCCCCCAACACCCCCCAGCATCCCCCTGCTTACGGGAGCAGATGATGGCGGCGTGGCCGCTGCAGCCCTGTGCGTGGAGCGGCCGCCGGGCACAGGCGGCGAGGAAGGGCTCGGTGCCCGTGCACTCAAACCCCTCCCGCCAGAGCGACCCCGTTCCCTCCTGAAAGCGGCCGGTGCCGGGGACGGCCAGCACCGCGCCGCAGCCCAGCTCCCGGCAGACCACCTGGGCCGCCTTGATGTCCACGTGGTCCTCGCAGACGCTGCTCCACGTTTGGCCCTGGCGCACCTCCAGCCGCCCGGCACAGGCGCTGTCGCCGCCGACCAGCCGGGCAAACCCCGCTGGGAGAGACATGGGGGTCAACGGTCAGGGATGTGCCGGGATGGGTGTGCCCCCCCCCACCGCACGGCTCCTACTTTGGCAGGTGACGGCAACGTCGTATTTGTGAGAGAGTCTGTAGGGTCCCCAGCCACGGATGTCACATTCCCAGAGGAATTTCTCATTGCCACGGCAGTTGGTCCAGACAAGGTTGATGGGACCGGAATCTTCGCCAAAGTGTGTGCTGCCGACATAGGCACCGGTGGCAGATCCACAGCCCAGCTGCTGGCACACCACCTCGGCACTCCTGCTGTTCCAGCTGCCGTCTGCCACCGATCCCCATTGGCCCCGCAGCTTCACCTCCACCCTCCCGGCGCAGGGACCTCCGCCGCCCACCAGCCGCAGCTCCACCGCCTCTGCACGGGGGCACCAGCACGGCCTCAGCCCTGCCGGGGGATGCCCCAGCACACTGTGGCTGTCCCAGCACCGCCAGCACCCCCAGCTCACCTGCACAGGTCACCCCGATGTCCCACTCATGGCCGCAATAGTGCTGTCCCCAGCCAAAATGTAAACAGTCCTCCAGCTTCTCTTCACCGCCCCTGCACCAGAGCTGGAGCCAAATCCGGCCGGTGCCCTGCCCGAATGGGGCGTAGGGGGACGCCTTGGCCACCGCACCACAGCCCAGCTGCCGGCACACCACGGCGCCCCAGTTGCCATGAGGAATATAGTCGTAGGTGCAGACGGAGCCCCACTCGCCGTCGTGCTTGACCTCCACCCTCCCGGCGCAGCGCCCGCCGCCGCCCACCAGCCGCAGCTCCTCGGCGCCTGCGGTGAGGAGGGTGCCGAGGCCGGGCGAGGGCTGGGGGGTGGTGTGTGCCCCCACGGCTGCCCCCGTGCCTTGGAGCTCAGCCCGGCACAGCTGCACGCACAAGAGCAGCCCCAACGCCCCGATGGGCACCATGCTGCCGTCCCGGACCCCCCGGCGCGGGGCGGCTCATATATAGGCAGCCCCGCAGGCGGGAGCCAATGGGGGCGGCAGCACCTTTTGAGACGTTATCAGGCGGGTTATCTCCCGGCTGGCGGGGCCCCGGCCTCCAATAACGTGCTCTGTGCCCAAATATGAGGCTCAGCTCCGCTTCTGGCGTCACACTCCTCCCCACGGAGGGTCGGCGCCCAGGTGCCCCCGAGGGGAGCCAGCCCCCCCGCGAGGCACCTGCCACCGGCATGAGGCGCGGGGGCCCTTCCCACCCGTGTGCCCCCGCGGGGCTGTCCCTGCTGCCAGAGGCGCGGCAAGAGCCCAGTCCTGATGGCGACAGGGCTCGCCCCAAAACTCCAGCAAAGGCTCCACGGGGCCGCCCTCGGCGCCGGCACGGGGCAAAGGCCAAAGAGCCCGGCACGCCGGCACCCGTCCTTGGGGTGCCGCCCTCCCCACGGGTGCCTGGAGACCCCAGCGGGGCACCGAGGCGAAAGGCGGCGCCAGGCTGAGCGCCGCGGCCGCAGGCGGCGCATCCCCGGCACCTCGCGCAGGCCGGCGGCACATGGCGGTGCTGCCCGCACTGCCTGCAGGTGTGCCCCCGCGCTCGCCTCGCGGCGCCGGCAGGAAGGAGGCGGTTTCCCCCAAAGCGGGGACCTGCCCTCGGCATCGACCGCACGCGGCTCCCCGGCCACCTGCAGCGCTACCGACAGCGCCGTGCTTTGGCGCGCCAGCACCTCCCGCGGTGACGCCGCCGAGGGGGCACGGAGCCGACCCGGTGCCGGGGGGAGGGGATCGCGCCCGGCTAAGCCGGGACCAAGCGCCCGCAAGAAGCGGCGGGCGCGGGGGCTGGAAGGGAGCCGGAGCGGCCGCCAGGGCTCGGCCGCGTGCGAGGATGAGGAGGGGGCCGAGCCTGGCACGGGCGCGGGCCCTGGCGGGCTCTGCCAGGGCTGGGCGGCGCTGGCGGCCGCGGCCCGGCCGGCGGTGGGACACGGAGCAGGGCGAGGAGGAGGCGTCGTGGCAGGCGGCTGCGCGTGGAAAGGCTGCAGATGTGCAAGCCCGGGCAAAGGCGCCCAAAGGCGCGGTGACGGCCCCGAGTGGTGGCGGCGGCGGGAGGGCCCAGCGAGCTGCCGGAGGCCGGCGCGGCGGCAGCCGGAGACGCAGGCGGCCGCGGGGGCCGCGCGCGGTGGCGGCCGTTGGCGGCATGGCGGGCGCGCGGGGGGAACGGCCTCCTCCCTGCGGGGGCTGCGGGGGCACGCCTGCAGGCAGCGTGGGCAGCAGCGCCACGTGCCGCCAGCCTCCGCGAGGGGCCGGGGACCCGCCACCTGCCAAGGGCCCCGTCCCACCCCGGGACGGCTCGTGGGGCCGACCCCGACGTCGGCGTCACCCGCGACGTTCATGTCCCAACCAAGGAGGGTCGGCAACTGCCGCCGCCGCCGCCGCCGCCTTGGGCTGTACGTACACATGGCCTGGGGAGGCCCTGAGCGGTGAAACAAGTGTCCCGTTGGTGTGTCGGGCGCGCGGTCGGGCTGGTTAGGGGCTCCTTGGGAGCGCGGCCGTGCTTGGGGCTGACTCTGCTTCTCGTCGGCGCAGAGGACAAGCAGAAATAGAGAAAGCACGTGGTCCAGGAGTTCCTCCGGTACCAAGAAGTGGACTCCTCTCTCGGGGAGAACCTGTCCATCAGCAGCCCCTGCACCCGCCTGACCATCGTCAGGAAGGCTCGGAGCAAGCTGGGAGGTGAGCATGAAGCTGCAGGTGGTGTAAATAAGTCAAGGGTTAAACCTGCAGCGTGAGCCGTTATTAACCTAAACCCACATCCTGAGAAATAGAGGCGACTCAGGGAGGCAGCTCGTGAAAGGAATTCAAGGGTCACGGGCTGAGAAACTTCAAGGACCGACACGAGAAGGAACCATCGTCCCGCAAGGAAGCTGGAGGGATGCCACAGCCATGAAACGATGAGAGCAGTGAGAGTGACAGGAGCTGGGGGAAAAGGGATTCCGGCGGGGGGAGATTGCGCTCAGCGGCTCCTCCGAGGGATGGAAGAAGTACGTCCGCCCCCCTCCCCCCCAGCGCCTCTTGGTCATGCGCAGTGAAGTCGGATCACACTGTAATTTTAAATCTAAGGCGAGAAGATGGAGACCAACGGCAGAAGAGGATGCTCAGCCCGGTCAATGGTTATGTATTAGAGAGGGTGGTGTGTTACCTGTCACGTGTAAATGTCACAGATGGCCTCCCGTAGGTGTGCGTGCCGGGAGGAGAGGTCCCCCACGCACCCGGCGCCGAGTGGCGTCATGCCGGCTCTTTAATACAGCCGGTGGTCAGGAGCTTTATCCCTGGGTTTCAGGGACAGTTTGGGGACCCTGGCGGGACTCTGCTTCTGAGGCTGCTGGGAGCTAGAGGATCTAGAGGTCTGCGGCGCCACCGAGGGCTTTTTGGGGAGATCCTCTGATCCCCTGAGCCGGTGAGTTCGAAGGAAGAGCCCTGGCATTTATGAAGGCGTTACTTTGGGGCTGGAGGGTTCGAGTCCCACCTGGCACCGGTCGGTGAGTCGCAGCCTTAAAAAGGGTCCGGTTTGGCGTCCCGGCAGGGCATCGGAATTAAGCGCTGGCTGGCGTGAGTGCCTCACGTGCCAGCCAAAGGTCTTCCCTGCCGAGGGAAGGCTTGCGTGCACGCTGTTACGGGCCGGCCGGAGTGCCGGCCGTAAGGGTAAGGGAAGGCTTGTTGGCACCAAGTGCCAGCGTAAGGGCTTGTCTGCACCCAGTGACAGCCATAGGGGGTGGGGGGGTGGGGGGTGCGCGCGCGAGCTGAGCGTGCTGTGCTTTGTGCTTTGTGGCGATCGGCCGATCGAGGGGGTTATCAACCAAATGAATATCAAAACTAGAGGAGCGGCATGTTCAGCGTTAAATGCCTGCAGGGGTAAACTGAGTCAAGAGAATATGGGTATTATTGGGGCCAGAGGGAAAAAGGGGGTAAGGCCTTTCTTCCAGCCAAGCGAGTGTGGAATGGGACGTGCAGTTCTGTGCTCACAAACGTTTATAGGTTCCCGACTGCCCGACGCCTCTGTTGGGAAGAGATGTACTTAGCAAACGCAACGCCCAAACTGTTTTTGAGCAAGGCAATGTGGAGGTGCAGCTAGCGGAAGAAAAAGCCCTGGAAGCGCAGGTGTTTGTGTTACAGGAAGAAGTGCAAGAGACTCCGGTACATGAAATAACTCCGGCAGACGCACGGAGTGCGGGAACCCCCCGGCCGGGGCCTCCGGGATCCCAGGACGACCTGGCGCTGCTGAGCCCGTAAGCATCACATTGGACCCTGGAGCGCAGCGGTAAGACGAAAACAACGCCCTACTAAACTAGAAGGGAGAAAGGGTTTAGAACCCCTACTAGGGAAGTGGGGTTGAACTGCTGAAGGCAGAGAAGGGCAGGGAAGGCTGGTGGATGAGAGGAGAGGATCGAGCAGGAGCACCTTCAAGCGTGAAGAGAGAGGTGATGGACAAAGACCATAGAGGGACACGTTAGCGGGTGGAAGCTCTTCTGGACAATGCTAAGGTCCACACTTGAAGTGCAGGGATGGGAAATAGAGCTAAGGGTCGTACCAAGAGGTGTGAAATCTGCCAGCAAACCAGTCCTTGAAGCCAAGCTAGTCGTCCACTTGGGAAAACCAAGAGAGGAAATACTCGTGGCGGTGGCTGGCAAACAGGCTTTTGAGAAGTCCCCAGGCAGAGTGGGCATCGGTGTTTCTTGGTAGGGGTGGGAACGTTTTGTGGATGGGCAGAGAAGCCTTTCCCTGTCGCACCAATGGGGCTAGAGAAGTAGGTGAAGGCTTATTGCTAGAAATAATCCCCCGTTGTGGGATTCCGACGGGAACGTCCTCCGAGTGAGGAGCCCACCTTGTGACAAAACGCCTTCAGTCGCCTGTAAGAACATGAGAAATACAGTGGGATTTACGTCCGCTGCGGAGGCCGCAGCCTCGTGGGAAAGCGGAAAGAATGACTCAAAGAACGGGAAGGCGGCAAAGGGAATAAAACCTGTCAGGAGGCAGAGTTAAAATGGCCAGCTGCTCTCCCGTTAGCGTTGCTGAGGGCAAGGACGGCACCGAGGGGCAGAGGAGAGTCAGGCCTTTTGAAACGGTGTGTGGGAGGCCTGCTGAAAGCATAAATCATCAGCCAGGGTCTCTGGCATGACTAGGGACACAGTATCTTAGAGAAGACGTGATTCCTCTCGGGAAGGCGTTGTCTTCTCTTAACAGGTATCTACAGCTGAGAACACCTTTAGGCTTGGGTACTGCCTAAGGTATGCGGGAATTTCGGGCAGGAGAGGGGCTCTGTCTAAGGACTTGGAAGGACCAGCCTCTGAAAGAGCATTGGAAAGGAGCCTCTCAAGTCCTCCTGGCTACATGTACGGCCGCCCGGCTTGACGGAGTAGGGCCGCGGATCCGTCACACGGGCATTAAGAAAGGACTCCCTGTTGGGATAAGTGGGCCGTGGGGAAACGGAACGAAAGGCCTTTGTGGCTGAGAGTTAAAAGGGACAGTTTGTGGATTGTCCCTGGGGTCAGGGCATCCCTCACGCGGATTTCGCTTGCGCACAAGGCATAGCCCTACGTGGAGTTACGGCAATTCTGTTTATGGCTTTGATGAAGGTCTAAATAGTGTGAAATTTCTAAATGCAAATACCTCCTCTCCAAAATTCTCATGACTGTCATGACGGTAGCAGAAAGGGGAGGATTAGAGGCCAATTTGTTCTTCAGACTAGCTCAGGGTTTTGCAAGGTTACAAAACATCTCAAGTATTTCTGCTCGTCTACCCCTCCCGCACTCAAGTAGCAAGTCAATAGAAGGGGGCATTTTGACTCTGCAGGAGATGCCTTTAGTAAATGCCCGTATCCTACAATCGACCTGATCGTCGTCTCGTTTTCCCGATGGAACCACAATCCAGTGGGAAGTGGCTAAATACTGCGCTGGGAATGCCCTTGCTGCCGGCACAGGACACTGTCCTTTGCCATTCCGAACCATCGGATACGTCAGGGGCGTTGACACGGTGCCCGCTGGGGAAAAGAATCGCGTTACCCCTCAGTGACGGGGAAAACTCAACAGAGAGGTAAAGGTAGGCCCGTGGCACGGCCCGTCAACAGCGGCGGGGGCGGGATGGGCGACGGGCTCGATGTCAGCCCCCGCGATGGTGGCTTGGGAGAGCCCAGCGTTGCTCAGAGCAAACCGACCGTGGCGGGTGGGTAGTTTGGGTGACGCCACGGCACAAGGTTGGTGTGTGGCGAACAGGCAGGTGCAAGCAACCAGTGACCTGCCCGCACCACAGGGTTTGGCCTTTGGTCTGTTATTGGCCGAGGAAAGGGGCCTACGCGGGTGTTTGGAACTGGATAAGGAGCATTGCGGTATTCACATTGCCAGTGTGACGGAAGATGTAAATAAACAGCTTCGCCAAATCTAAGAGTGGTTACTGTGAGTGTGCCGCTAGTCGCTGTAACGCTAACTGAGCGCACGCAGCAGGGCTGCTGAGGCCCGTCTGTGTCGGAAACGTACGGGTAGATTAGGTGCGATGGTTATGGATTAGAGAGGGCGGTGTGTTAACCGTCACGTAGGAACGTCACCACTGGACGCCAGTAGGCGCGCGTGCCGGGAGGAGAGATCCCCCGTGCACCCGGCGCCGGAGAGAGTCCTGCCGCCCGGCGTGAAGGAGTTCTATTCTCGGCTGGACAACCCCAGCAGTAACGCTCGCGATCCTTTGCGTCCCCCAAGGCGCGGAGGTCCCAGCCGCGGAGACCTGCCGCGAGCTGGTGGCGAGCGCTGCTCGGGGGCAGGTTGTGCGCCGGCGTCGAAGCCGGGAGCTCCCAGGTGCGGTGAGGAGTGCCCGTGCCCGCCGGGCTCCGTCCCCCTGCAGCTCCGGTGCCTCTGGAGCCAGCGCGCGTCCCCGTCCCCTCGCAGAGCGGCGGCAGGAGGAGCTGCACCCCCGCCTCTCCCCGCTCTGCGGCACCCGGGCAGCTGCCTGCGGGTGCTCCGGTAAGAGACGGGCGCTGGGCGCTGAGCCAAAGGCGGGCGCTCCCGCCTTTACGAGAGGTCCTTGCCAGAAGCGGAGCCATTTCTAGCCCAGGGCTCGGTGCTGCTGAAGGCGGGAGGAAGCCGCCCTGGCTCTGGCTGTGCCCCATGCGTGGGGGGAGAGGGGAGGAGGTCCTGCCTGCATGTGCTGGGGGTCGGGGCAGAGCCGGGCCGGCCCTTCCCGCTCCCAGTGCCCCCCGCGTGTCGCCGGGAACAGTTGTGTGGCTGTTGGCCGGTGGCAAATGAAGGCCCTGGGGCCAGTGCCAGGAATCCCCCTGTGCCCTTCCCCGTGCTCCCCCGGTCCCCGTCCCCGCCGTGGCCACCAAATGTGTCTGTGGGTGAGGGTCCCACCCCGCGGGGTGGCTCATGTACCTGGGAGTGAGGTGCCAGCGTCATGCCGTCAGCCGGCGTCATGCCGGCTCTTTACCACAGTGCCTGGGGACACGTGGAGCCTCTGTCCCCCTCTGCTTGTGGTGCTGGGGCTGAAGGCACGTCCCTGGGCTCCCGGGGATTCTTCCAGCTTCAAGGTACTGCCAAACACCAGCTCCGCAGGGATGGCCTTAATTCCCACCCCAGGAGGAAAGGCTGTGCCCTGCTGTCTGCTGGGCGGTGCTGGGAGCTGACAGCTCTTCTCTGGGAGCAGGGGGAGGCCAGCAGTGAGCGGGGACAGCAAGAGGAGTGAGCCCTGAGATTTCCTAAAGCTGACACACTCAGAGGCTTCAGTTTCTTTTCCCTGTCTTTGTACATACAGGGACTGTACATACCGTCCAAGGGGCCATGGCAGCCCGAGTACCAGACTCCACCAGTCAGGACATGAAGTTCGCGGGTGACGCCGACGTCGGGGTCGGCCCCACGAGCCGTCCCGGGGTGGGACGGGGCCCTTGGCAGGTGGCGGGTCCCCGGCCCCTCGCGGAGGCTGGCGGCACGTGGCGCTGCTGCCCACGCTGCCTGCAGGCGTGCCCCCGCAGCCCCCGCAGGGAGGAGGCCGTTCCCCCCGCGCGCCCGCCATGCCGCCAACGGCCGCCACCGCGCGCGGCCCCCGCGGCCGCCTGCGTCTCCGGCTGCCGCCGCACCGGCCTCCGGCAGCTCGCTGGGCCCTCCCGCCGCCGCCACCACTCGGGGCCGTCACCGCGCCTTTGGGCGCCTTTGCCCGGGCTTGCACATCTGCAGCCTTTCCACGCACAGCCGCCTGCCACGACGCCTCCTCCTCGCCCTGCTCCGTGTCCCACCGCCGGCCGGGCCGCGGCCGCCAGCGCCGCCCAGCCCTGGCAGAGCCCGCCAGGGCCCGCGCCCGTGCCAGGCTCGGCCCCCTCCTCATCCTCGCACGCGGCCGAGCCCTGGCGGCCGCTCCGGCTCCCTTCCAGCCCCCGCGCCCGCCGCTTCTTGCGGGCGCTTGGTCCCGGCTTAGCCGGGCGCGATCCCCTCCCCCCGGCACCGGGTCGGCTCCGTGCCCCCTCGGCGGCGTCACCGCGGGAGGTGCTGGCGCGCCAAAGCACGGCGCTGTCGGTAGCGCTGCAGGTGGCCGGGGAGCCGCGTGCGGTCGATGCCGAGGGCAGGTCCCCGCTTTGGGGGAAACCGCCTCCTTCCTGCCGGCGCCGCGAGGCGAGCGCGGGGGCACACCTGCAGGCAGTGCGGGCAGCACCGCCATGTGCCGCCGGCCTGCGCGAGGTGCCGGGGATGCGCCGCCTGCGGCCGCGGCGCTCAGCCTGGCGCCGCCTTTCGCCTCGGTGCCCCGCTGGGGTCTCCAGGCACCCGCGGGGAGGGCGGCACCCCAAGGACGGGTGCCGGCGTGCCGGGCTCTTTGGCCTTTGCCCCGTGCCGGCGCCGAGGGCGGCCCCGTGGAGCCTTTGCTGGAGTTTTGGGGCGAGCCCTGTCGCCATCAGGACTGGGCTCTTGCCGCGGCTCTGGCAGCAGGGACAGCCCCGCGGGGGCACACGGGTGGGAAGGGCCCCCGCGCCTCATGCCGGTGGCAGGTGCCTCGCGGGGGGGCTGGCTCCCCTCGGGGGCACCTGGGCGCCGACCCTCCGTGGGGAGGAGTGTGACGCCAGAAGCGGAGCTGAGCCTCATATTTGGGCACAGAGCACGTTATTGGAGGCCGGGGCCCCGCCAGCCGGGAGATAACCCGCCTGATAACGTCTCAAAAGGTGCTGCTGCCCCCATTGGCTCCCGCCTGCGGGGCTGCCTATATATGAGCCGCCCCGCGCCGGGGGGTCCGGGACGGCAGCATGGTGCCCATCGGGGCGTTGGGGCTGCTCTTGTGCGTGCAGCTGTGCCGGGCTGAGCTCCAAGGCACGGGGGCAGCCGTGGGGGCACACACCACCCCCCAGCCCTCGCCCAGCCTCGGCACCCTCCTCACCGCAGGCACCGAGGAGCTGCGGCTGGTGGGCGGCGGCGGGCGCTGCGCCGGGAGGGTGGAGGTCAAGCACGACGGCGAGTGGGGCTCTGTCTGCAACTACGAATATGTTCCTCATGGCTACTGGGGCGCCGTGGTGTGCCGGCAGCTGGGCTGTGGTGCGGTGGTCAAGGCGTCCCCCTACGCCCCATTCGGGCAGGGCACCGGCCGGATTTGGCTCCAGCCCTGGTGCTGGGGCGGTGAAGAGAAGCTGGAGGACTGTTACCATTATGGCTGGGGACAGCACTATTGCGGCCATGAGTGGGACATCGGGGTGACCTGTGCAGGTGAGCTGGGGGTACTGGCGGTGCTGGGACAGCCACAGTGTGCCGGGGCATCCCCCGGCAGGGCTGAGGCCGTGCTGGTGCCCCCGTGCAGAGGCGGTGGAGCTGCGGCTGGTGGGCGGCGGAGGTCCCTGCGCCGGGAGGGTGGAGGTGAAGCTGCGGGGCCAATGGGGATCGGTGGCGGACCACAACTGGGACATCAAAGATGCCAAGGTGGTGTGCCAGCAGCTGGGCTGTGGATCTGTCACCGGTGCCTATGTCGGCAGCACACACTTCGGCGAAGGGTCCGGTCCCGTCAGCCTGGCTGTTGTCAACTGCCGTGGGAACGAAACAGCCATCTGGGAATGCGACATCCATGGCTGGGGACCCTACAGACTCTTTCACGAATACGACGTTGCCGTCACCTGCCAAAGTAGGAGCCGTGCGGTGGGGGCGGGGGGGGTCACACCCATCCCGGCACATCCCTGACCGTTGACCCCCATGTCTCTCCCAGCGGGGTTTGCCCGGCTGGTCGGCGGCGACAGCGCCTGTGCCGGGCGGCTGGAGGTGCGGCAGGGCCGAACGTGGAGCAGCGTCTGCGAGGACCACGTGGACATCAAGGCGGCCCAGGTGGTCTGCCGGGAGCTGGGCTGCGGCGCGGTGCTGGCCGTCCCCGGCACCGGCCGCTTTCAGGAGGGAACGGGGTCGCTCTGGCAGGAGGGGTTTGAGTGCACGGGCACCGAGCCCTTCCTCGCCGCCTGTGCCCGGCGGCCGCTCCACGCACAGGGCTGCAGCGGCCACGCCAGCATCATCTGCTCCCGTAAGCAGGGGGATGCCGGGGGGTGTTGGGGGGTGCCCCCGCACCGTCGCCCCCCACAACGCTCTGTCTTCTGCAGCCTACACGCGTTTCCGTCTGGCGAACAGCAGCTCGGGCTGCTCCGGGCGGGTGGAGGTGGAGGTGGGGGGCACGTGGGGGTCCGTCTGCGCCACCGGCTGGGACCTGCCCGACACCCACGTCCTCTGCCACCACCTCGGCTGCGGCACCGCCGCCGCCACCGCCGTGCCCCAGGGAGGCTCCCTCGGCAGCGGGGACGGGCCGCTGTGGCAGGACACCTTCCGCTGCAGCGGGACCGAGCGGCACCCAGGCGAGTGCCCCAGCACGGTGCTGGGGGAGCCCCCCTGCCCCGCCGGCCTCGCCGCCACCATCAACTGCTCAGGTCGGTATGGCACCCGCCGCAAAATCCCTCACAGGCCTTTTGGGACCCCTAAGAGCTGGGCGCGGAGGGCACAGGGCCATGCTGGGGAGAGGGGAGGGCTGAAGCAGGGTCCCGCCACCCCGTCAGGGCCCCGACGGTGCTGGTGCTGCGGCCCCTCGGCACACTCGGGGACGTTGCAGGCACTGTGGAGCCCCTGCGGCTGGTGGAGGGGGAGAGCCGGTGCGACGGGCGGCTGGAGGTCTCCGCCAGCCCCGGGGCCTGGGCCCGCATGCCGGCGGGGCTCTGGGATGCCCGCGGTGCCAGCGTGGTGTGCCGGCAGCTGGGCTGCGGCGCGCCGGAGAAGGTCTACGCCGTGGCGGGCTCGGGCGCGGCAGGGCCGCAAGGGCTGCGCTGTGCCGGCACCGAGGACAACCTGGCCCAGTGCAACGTCTCGCGCACGGCCGCCACGCCGACCGGCAGCCGCGACGAGGTGGTCGTCGTCTGCTCAGGTGAGTGTCCCGGGAAGGGCTGGGGGGTGCCGGCACCGCCAGCGGCCGCCCCAGCCCGCTCCCCTGCGTGCCCCGCAGGCAGCCGGCGCGTGAGGCTGGTGGGCGGCCCCGGGCGCTGCGCCGGGCGGGTGGAGGTCTACGCCAACGGCACCTGGGCCACCGTCTGCCAGGAGAGCTGGGACCTGGCGGACGCCACCGTCGTCTGCCGCCAGCTGGGCTGCGGAACCGCGCTGGAGGCACCCGCATCGCCTCCCGTCGGTCCCGGCACGGGGCCGCTGTGGCCGCACGCCGCTGCCTGCGCCGGCAACGAGGCGTCTCTCTGGGATTGCCCGGCCTCGGCACAGCACGGCTGCCAGCGCGGTGGCGGGGCGGGAGCCGTCTGCTCAGGTCAGTGCTGTGCGCCCCAGCTCGGGGACAGGGGGACCAGACCCCGGGGGGTGCCTGGCCCAGCCGTGCCATGACCCCCCTCTGCACCCCCTCGCAGAGCACCTCTCCCTGCGCCTGGTGGGCGGCGGCAGCCCCTGCAGCGGGCACCTGGAGGTGTTCTACAACAACACCTGGGGCCGCGTCTGCGCCAAAGGCACCACCTCCGCTACTGCGGCCGCTGTGTGCCGGCAGCTGGGCTGCGGGGAGACGGGGACTCTGGAGGACACCCCCGCCCTTGCCCTTGCCTGGCTGGCCTGGGTGGGCTGCAAGGAGGGGGCCGCATCGCTCTGGCGCTGCCCCTCGGCACCCTGGCACCTGCAGAATTGCAGCGACGGCAGGGGCGCCCGCATCACTTGTGACAAGGACACGGACAGCACAAGCGGGACGCCCACCCCGGCCCCGGGGAGCCGCTGCCCCGACGGTGCCACTTGCACAGGTAGCTCTGCCCGTGCCGGCAGCCCCCCGCGCCGGGCTGGCCGCAGTCCCCCTCCTCACGCCCCCGCCCCATCTCCCCCCAGCTCTCCCCAGCACCAGCAGCCCGGCGGCAGCGGTGGGGACCGTGCCGGTGTCCACGGTGCTGTGTGCGCTCCTGGGGACGCTGCTGTGCCTGGCCCTGGGCGCCCTGGCCGTGCAGGCGTACCGTGCCCGTGCTGGGCGCCGAGGTGAGTGCTTGCGGGTCCTGGGGCTCCTCCACCGTGGGGTGGATCCATGGGCGGGCGGCGGCTGACCCCGCTGCCACCCTCCGTCCTCACGCCCTGCGTGAGCGCTCCCCACATTTCAGGCCTCGGCAGAGCCGCGGACGCTCTCTCCGATGCCGTCTACGAGGAGCTGGACTACACCGTGCTGCCGGACTACCAGGAGGTGCCCAGTCGCTCAGGTCGGTGCAGCCCCCCGCCGTGCCCGGCAGCTCTCCCCAGACGGTGGGGGCTCTGCCCCACGGCCCCACCGCAGCACCGGCTCCCGGTACTGCAGCGCTGGCCCGGCCCCGAGGCACGGGGGTGTCCCCCGGTCCCACTGCGGCCCCGCTCTGCGGCGAGGGGCCGTGCTGCCCATGGTGCCGGCTCCGCTCGCCCCCAACACTCCGTCCTGCCCCACCAGGCTCCCTCTCGGAGGGCTCGGGGAAGAAGCTGCCGTATTACACCGGGGACAGCACGGAGGAGAGAGACCCCGCGGCAGCCCCAGGTAGGGCCAGGGCAGGCACAGGCATGGCGGGGAGCCCTGCAGAGAGGGGCCACAGCCAGGCACTGGGGAGCTGAGGGGACACGGCCCCCCTCTCCTGGGCAAGCCCAGCTCAGCTCTGGCTCTCCTTTGCGTGCAGCAAAGCATCACCTTTCCCTGCTGATTAACCCCCGGGGCGGCTCTGGCTCAGAGCCTGCAGCCCCGGCGCCACCAGCACAGCCCCAGCGGCGTGGCCGGAGAGGGGGGGGGGCACAGCCAGACCCCTGCCACGGCCTCCGCCTCACCCCCGTCCCCCCGTGCCTGTCCCAGACTCCCCTGCCCAGCACAGACCCCACGACGGCTATGATGATGCCGCGGACGTGCCGCAAGAGCCCCCCGCTCCCGGCGCTGGGGACGTCTCCGAGGGGGGAGCACAGAGCAGCTGGGGCCGTCTCCCACCCACAGGTAAGAGGGGCCACGGCCGCCCGGTGCCCTGCAGAGCCACCTGCGGCGGGGCCGGGCTGCGGTGGCGGGCAGGGAGCAGGCAGCAAGTCCAGGGGGGCTGGGGCAAGACCCCAGCCCGCGCCTGGCACGAGGGACACGAAGCAGCCCCCCTAAGGCACCGGCCTTTGCTCTCCCCTAAGGTGGGAGCTGCCTCCCCACAAGTCCCCCACGAGACACAAGGGAGCCCCCGGCACAGCCACCGGGGGACACAGACTACGACGACGTTGCCATCGGCACCCCGGGGACGTCGCTGTGAGGATGCCCGCCCCACCCCGCAGGAGTCCCTGGGGACACGCGTGCAGGGTGCTGGGGCTCCGTCCCCAACGAGGGATGGCCCTGGACACAGGGGGCACCTCTCCCTGACCGGCACCGCAGCCCAGCAGCAAAACAGACGCCGGCTCCCTCCCACGAGCATCCAGCAGGGACTGCTGCTTTTTTTAGTTCACTCTGAATTTCTGTGTTTGTCTATAAAACCCCAAACTGGCTGCAGGCTCACTTGCAGGGCTGGCACCTCGCTCCCGGGTACATGAGCCACCCCGCGGGGCGGGACCCTCACCCACAGACACATTTGGTGGCCACGGCGGGGACGGGGGGAGCACGGGGAAGGGCACAGGGGGATTCCTGGCACTGGCCCCAGGGCCTTCATTTGCCACCGGCCAACAGCCACACAACTGTTCCCGGCGACACGCGTGGGGCACTGGGAGCGGGAAGGGCCGGCCCGGCTCTGCCCCGACCCCCAGCACATGCAGGCAGGACCTCCTCCCCTCTCCCCCCACGCATGGGGCACAGCCAGAGCCAGGGCGGCTTCCTCCCGCCTTCAGCAGCACCGAGCCCTGGGCTAGAAATGGCTCCGCTTCTGGCAAGGACCTCTCGTAAAGGCGGGAGCGCCCGCCTTTGGCTCAGCGCCCAGCGCCCGTCTCTTACCGGAGCACCCGCAGGCGGCTGCCCGGGTGCCGCAGAGCGGGGAGAGGCGGGGGTGCAGCTCCTCCTGCCGCCGCTCTGCGAGGGGACGGGGACGCGCGCTGGCTCCAGAGGCACCGGAGCTGCAGGGGGACGGAGCCCGGCGGGCACGGGCACTCCTCACCGCACCTGGGAGCTCCCGGCTTCGACGCCGGCGCACAACCTGCCCCCGAGCAGCGCTCGCCACCAGCTCGCGGCAGGTCTCCGCGGCTGGGACCTCCGCGCCTTGGGGGACGCAAAGGATCGCGAGCGTTACTGCTGGGGTTGTCCAGCCGAGAATAGAACTCCTTCACGCCGGGCGGCAGGACTCTCTCCGGCGCCGGGTGCACGGGGGATCTCTCCTCCCGGCACGCGCGCCTACTGGCGTCCAGTGGTGACGTTCCTACGTGACGGTTAACACACCGCCCTCTCTAATCCATAACCATCGCACCTACTCTACCCGTACGTTTCCGACACAGACGGGCCTCAGCAGCCCTGCTGCGTGCGCTCAGTTAGCGTTACAGCGACTAGCGGCACACTCACAGTAACCACTCTTAGATTTGGCGAAGCTGTTTATTTACATCTTCCGTCACACTGGCAATGTGAATACCGCAATGCTCCTTATCCAGTTCCAAACACCCGCGTAGGCCCCTTTCCTCGGCCGGTAACAGACCAAAGGCCAAACCCTGTGGTGCGGGCAGGTCACTGGTTGCTTGCACCTGCCTATTCGCCACACGCCAACCTCGTGCCGTGGCGTCACCCAAACTACCCACCCGCCACGGTCGGTTTGCTCCGAGCAACGCTGGGCTCTGCCAAGCCACCATCGCGGGGGCTGACATCGAGCCCGTCGCCCATCCCGCCCCCGCCGCTGTTGACGGGCCGTGCCACGGGCCTACCTTTACCTCTCTGTTGAGTTTTCCCCGTCACTGAGGGGTAACGCGATTCTTTTCCGCAGCGGGCACCGTGTCAACGCCCCTGACGTATCCGATGGTTCGGAATGGCAAAGGACAGTGTCCTGTGCCAGCAGCAAGGGCATTCCCAGCGCAGTATTTAGCCACTTCCCACTGGATTGTGGTTCCATCGGGAAAACGAGACGAAGATCAGGTCGATTGTAGGATACGGGCATTTACTAAAGGCATCTCCTGCAGAGTCAAAATGCCCCCTTCTATTGACTTGCTACTTGAATGCGGGAGGGGTAGACGAGCAGAAATACTTGAGATGTTTTGTAACCTTGCAAAACCCTGAGCTAGTCTGAAGAACAAATTGGCCGCCCCTTTCTGCTACCGTCATGACAGTCATGAGAATTTTGGAGAGGAGGTATTTGCATTTAGAAATTTCACACTATTTAGACCTTCATCAAAGCCATAAACAGAATTGCCATAACTCCACGTAGGGCTATGCCTTGTGCGCAAGCGAAATCCGCGTGAGCGATGCCCTGACCCCAGGTACAATCCACAAATCATCCCTTTTAACTCTCAGCCACAAAGGCCTTTCGTTCCGTTTCCCCACGGCCCACTTATCCCAACAGGGAGTCCTTTCTTAATGCCTGTGTGACGGATCCGCGGCCCTACTCCGTCAAGCCGGGCGGCCGTACATGTAGCCAGGAGGACTTGAGAGGCTCCTTTCCAATGCTCTTTCAGAGGCTGGTCCTTCCAAGTCCTTAGACAGAGCCCCTCTCCTGCCCGAAATTCCCGCATACCTTAGGCAGTACCCAAGCCTAAAGGTGTTCTCAGCTGTAGATACCTGTTAAGAGAAGACAACGCCTTCCCGAGAGGAATCACGTCTTCTCTAAGATACTGTGTCCCTAGTCATGCTAGAGACCCTGGCTGATGATTTATGCTTTCAGCAGGCCTCCCACACACCGTTTCAAAAGGCCTGACTCTCCTCTGCCCCTCGGTGCCGTCCTTGCCCTCAGCAACGCTAACGGGAGAGCAGCTGGCCATTTTAACTCTGCCTCCTGACAGCTTTTATTCCCTTTGCCGCCTTCCCGTTCTTTGAGTCATTCTTTCCGCTTTCCCACGAGGCTGCGGCCTCCGCAGCGGACGTAAATCCCACTGTATTTCTCATGTTCTTACAGGCGACTGAAGGCGTTTTGTCACAAGGCGGGCTCCTCACTCGGAGGACGTTCCCGTCGGAATCCCACAACGGGGGATTATTTCTAGCAATAAGCCTTCACCTACTTCTCTAGCCCCATTGGTGCGACAGGGAAAGGCTTCTCTGCCCATCCACAAAACGTTCCCACCCCTACCAAGAAACACCGATGCCCACTCTGCCTGGGGACTTCTCAAAAGCCTGTTTGCCAGCCACCGCCACGAGTATTTCCTCTCTTGGTTTTCCCAAGTGGACGACTAGCTTGGCTTCAAGGACTGGTTTGCTGGCAGATTTCACACCTCTTGGTACGACCCTTAGCTCTATTTCCCATCCCTGCACTTCAGGTGTGGACCTTAGCATTGTCCAGAAGAGCTTCCACCCGCTAACGTGTCCCTCTATGGTCTTTGTCCATCACCTCTCTCTTCACGCTTGAAGGTGCTCCTGCTCGATCCTCTCCTCTCATCCACCAGCCTTCCCTGCCCTTCTCTGCCTTCAGCAGTTTAACCCCACTTCCCTAGTAGGGGTTCTAAACCCTTTCTCCCTTCTAGTTTAGTAGGGCGTTGTTTTCGTCTTACCGGCTGCGCTCCAGGGTCCAATGTGATGCTTACGGGCTCAGCAGCGCCAGGTCGTCCTGGGATCCCGGAGGCCCCGGCCGGGGGGTTCCCGCACTCCGTGCGTCTGCCCGAGTTATTTCATGTACCGGAGTCTCTTGCACTTCTTCCTGTAACACAAACACCTGCGCTTCCAGGGCTTTTTCTTCCGCTAGCTGCACCTCCACATTGCCTTGCTCAAAAACAGTTTGGGCGTTTCGTTTGCTAAGTACATCTCTTCCCAACAGAGGCGTCGGGCAGTCGGGAACCTATAAACGTTTGTGAGCACAAAACTGCACGTCCTATTCCACACTCACTTGGCTGGAAGAAAGGCCTTACCCCCTTTTTCCCTCCCGCCCCAATAATACCCATATTCTCTTGACTCAGTTTACCCCTGCAGGCATTTAACGCTGAACATGCCGCTCCTCTAGTTTTGATATTCATTTGGTTGATAACCCCCTGGATCGGCCGATCGCCACAAAGCACAAAGCACAGCACGCTCAGCTCGCGCGCGCACCCCCCACCCCCCCACCCCCTATGGCTGTCACTGGGTGCAGACAAGCCCTTACGCTGGCACTTGGTGCCAACAAGCCTTCCCTTACCCTTACGGCCGGCACTCCGGCCGGCCCGTAACAGCGTGCACGCAAGCCTTCCCTCGGCAGGGAAGACCTTTGGCTGGCACGTGAGGCACTCACGCCAGCCAGCGCTTAATCCCGATGCCCTGCCGGGACGCCAAACCGGACCCTTTTTAAGGCTGCGACTCACCGACCGGTGCCAGGTGGGACTCGAACCCTCCAGCCCCAAAGTAACGCCTTCATAAATGCCAGGGCTCTTCCTTCGAACTCACCGGCTCAGGGGATCAGAGGATCTCCCCAAAAAGCCCTCGGTGGCGCCGCAGACCTCTAGATCCTCTAGCTCCCAGCAGCCTCAGAAGCAGAGTCCCGCCAGGGTCCCCAAACTGTCCCTGAAACCCAGGGATAAAGCTCCTGACCACCGGCTGTATTAAAGAGCCGGCATGACGCCACTCGGCGCCGGGTGCGTGGGGGACCTCTCCTCCCGGCACGCACACCTACGGGAGGCCATCTGTGACATTTACACGTGACAGTTAACACACCACCCTCTCTAATACATAACCATTGACCGGGCTGAGCATCCTCTTCTGCCGTTGGTCTCAATCTTCTCGCCTTAGATTTAAAATTACAGTGTGATCCGACTTCACTGCGCATGACCAAGAGGCGCTGGGGGGGAGGGGGGCGGACGTACTTCTTCCATCCCTCGGAGGAGCCGCTGAGCGCAATCTCCCCCCGCCGAAATCCCTTTTCCCCCAGCTCCTGTCACTCTCACTGCTCTCATCGTTTCATGGCTGTGGCATCCCTCCAGCTTCCTTGCGGGACGATGGTTCCTTCTCGTGTCGGTCCTTGAAGTTTCTCAGCCCGTGACCCTTGAATTCCTTTCACGAGCTGCCTCCCTGAGTCGCCTCTATTTCTCAGGATGTGGGTTTAGGTTAATAACGGCTCACGCTGCAGGTTTAACCCTTGACTTATTTACACCACCTGCAGCTTCATGCTCACCTCCCAGCTTGCTCCGAGCCTTCCTGACGATGGTCAGGCGGGTGCAGGGGCTGCTGATGGACAGGTTCTCCCCGAGAGAGGAGTCCACTTCTTGGTACCGGAGGAACTCCTGGACCACGTGCTTTCTCTATTTCTGCTTGTCCTCTGCGCCGACGAGAAGCAGAGTCAGCCCCAAGCACGGCCGCGCTCCCAAGGAGCCCCTAACCAGCCCGACCGCGCGCCCGACACACCAACGGGACACTTGTTTCACCGCTCAGGGCCTCCCCAGGCCATGTGTACGTACAGCCCAAGGCGGCAGCGGCGGCGGCGGCAGTTGCCGACCCTCCTTGGTTGGGACATGAACGTCGCGGGTGACGCCGACGTCGGGGTCGGCCCCACGAGCCGTCCCGGGGTGGGACGGGGCCCTTGGCAGGTGGCGGGTCCCCGGCCCCTCGCGGAGGCTGGCGGCACGTGGCGCTGCTGCCCACGCTGCCTGCAGGCGTGCCCCCGCAGCCCCCGCAGGGAGGAGGCCGTTCCCCCCGCGCGCCCGCCATGCCGCCAACGGCCGCCACCGCGCGCGGCCCCCGCGGCCGCCTGCGTCTCCGGCTGCCGCCGCGCCGGCCTCCGGCAGCTCGCTGGGCCCTCCCGCCGCCGCCACCACTCGGGGCCGTCACCGCGCCTTTGGGCGCCTTTGCCCGGGCTTGCACATCTGCAGCCTTTCCACGCACAGCCGCCTGCCACGACGCCTCCTCCTCGCCCTGCTCCGTGTCCCACCGCCGGCCGGGCCGCGGCCGCCAGCGCCGCCCAGCCCTGGCAGAGCCCGCCAGGGCCCGCGCCCGTGCCAGGCTCGGCCCCCTCCTCATCCTCGCACGCGGCCGAGCCCTGGCGGCCGCTCCGGCTCCCTTCCAGCCCCCGCGCCCGCCGCTTCTTGCGGGCGCTTGGTCCCGGCTTAGCCGGGCGCGATCCCCTCCCCCCGGCACCGGGTCGGCTCCGTGCCCCCTCGGCGGCGTCACCGCGGGAGGTGCTGACGCGCCAAAGCACGGCGCTGTCGGTAGCGCTGCAGGTGGCCGGGGAGCCGCGTGCGGTCGATGCCGAGGGCAGGGCCCCGCTTTGGGGGAAACCGCCTCCTTCCTGCCGGCGCCGCGAGGCGAGCGCGGGGGCACACCTGCAGGCAGTGCGGGCAGCACCGCCATGTGCCGCCGGCCTGCGCGAGGTGCCGGGGATGCGCCGCCTGCGGCCGCGGCGCTCAGCCTGGCGCCGCCTTTCGCCTCGGTGCCCCGCTGGGGTCTCCAGGCACCCGCGGGGAGGGCGGCACCCCAAGGACGGGTGCCGGCGTGCCGGGCTCTTTGGCCTTTGCCCCGTGCCGGCGCCGAGGGCGGCCCCGTGGAGCCTTTGCTGGAGTTTTGGGGCGAGCCCTGTCGCCATCAGGACTGGGCTCTTGCCGCGGCTCTGGCAGCAGGGACAGCCCCGCGGGGGCACACGGGTGGGAAGGGCCCCCGCGCCTCATGCCGGTGGCAGGTGCCTCGCGGGGGGGCTGGCTCCCCTCGGGGGCACCTGGGCGCCGACCCTCCGTGGGGAGGAGTGTGACGCCAGAAGCGGAGCTGAGCCTCATATTTGGGCACAGAGCACGTTATTGGAGGCCGGGGCCCCGCCAGCCGGGAGATAACCCGCCTGATAACGTCTCAAAAGGTGCTGCCGCCCCCATTGGCTCCCGCCTGCGGGGCTGCCTATATATGAGCCGCCCCGCGCCGGGGGGTCCAGGACGGCAGCATGGTGCCCATCGGGGCGTTGGGGCTGCTCTTGTGCGTGCAGCTGTGCCGGGCTGAGCTCCAAGGCACGGGGGCAGCCGTGGGGGCACACACCACCCCCCAGCCCTCGCCCGGCCTCGGCACCCTCCTCACCGCAGGCACCGAGGAGCTGCGGCTGGTGGGCGGCGGCGGGCGCTGCGCCGGGAGGGTGGAGGTCAAGCACGACGGCGAGTGGGGCTCTGTCTGCAACTACGAATATGTTCCTCATGGCTACTGGGGCGCCGTGGTGTGCCGGCAGCTGGGCTGTGGTGCGGTGGCCAAGGCGTCCCCCTACGCCCCATTCGGGCAGGGCACCGGCCGGATTTGGCTCCAGCCCTGGTGCTGGGGCGGTGAAGAGAAGCTGGAGGACTGTTACCATTTTGGCTGGGGACAGCACTATTGCGGCCATGAGTGGGACATCGGGGTGACCTGTGCAGGTGAGCTGGGGGTACTGGCGGTGCTGGGACAGCCACAGTGTGCCGGGGCATCCCCCGGCAGGGCTGAGGCCGTGCTGGTGCCCCCGTGCAGAGGCGGTGGAGCTGCGGCTGGTGGGCGGCGGAGGTCCCTGCGCCGGGAGGGTGGAGGTGAAGCTGCGGGGCCAATGGGGATCGGTGGCGGACCACAACTGGGACATCAAAGATGCCAAGGTGGTGTGCCAGCAGCTGGGCTGTGGATCTGTCACCGGTGCCTATGTCGGCAGCACACACTTCGGCGAAGGGTCCGGTCCCGTCAGCCTGGCTGTTGTCAACTGCCGTGGGAACGAAACAGCCATCTGGGAATGCGACATCCATGGCTGGGGACCCTACAGACTCTTTCACGAATACGACGTTGCCGTCACCTGCCAAAGTAGGAGCCGTGCGGTGGGGGCGGGGGGGGGTCACACCCATCCCGGCACATCCCTGACCGTTGACCCCCATGTCTCTCCCAGCGGGGTTTGCCCGGCTGGTCGGCGGCGACAGCGCCTGTGCCGGGCGGCTGGAGGTGCGGCAGGGCCGAACGTGGAGCAGCGTCTGCGAGGACCACGTGGACATCAAGGCGGCCCAGGTGGTCTGCCGGGAGCTGGGCTGCGGCGCGGTGCTGGCCGTCCCCGGCACCGGCCGCTTTCAGGAGGGAACGGGGTCGCTCTGGCAGGAGGGGTTTGAGTGCACGGGCACCGAGCCCTTCCTCGCCGCCTGTGCCCGGCGGCCGCTCCACGCACAGGGCTGCAGCGGCCACGCCGCCATCATCTGCTCCCGTAAGCAGGGGGATGCCGGGGGGTGTTGGGGGGCGCCCCCGCACCGTCGCCCCCCACAACGCTCTGTCTTCTGCAGCCTACACGCGTTTCCGTCTGGCGAACAGCAGCTCGGGCTGCTCCGGGCGGGTGGAGGTGGAGGTGGGGGGCACGTGGGGGTCCGTCTGCGCCACCGGCTGGGACCTGCCCGACACCCACGTCCTCTGCCACCACCTCGGCTGCGGCACCGCCGCCGCCACCGCCGTGCCCCAGGGAGGCTCCCTCGGCAGTGGGGACGGGCCGCTGTGGCAGGACACCTTCCGCTGCAGCGGGACCGAGCGGCACCCAGGCGAGTGCCCCACCACGGTGCTGGGGGAGCCCCCCTGCCCCGCCGGCCTCGCCGCCACCATCAACTGCTCAGGTCGGTATGGCACCCGCCGCAAAATCCCTCACAGGCCTCTTGGGACCCCTAAGAGCTGGGCGCGGAGGGCACAGGGCCATGCTGGGGAGAGGGGAGGGCTGAAGCAGGGTCCCGCCACCCCGTCAGGGCCCCGACGGTGCTGGTGCTGCGGCCCCTCGGCACACTCGGGGACGTTGCAGGCACTGTGGAGCCCCTGCGGCTGGTGGAGGGGGAGAGCCGGTGCGACGGGCGGCTGGAGGTCTCCGCCAGCCCCGGGGCCTGGGCCCGCATGCCGGCGGGGCTCTGGGATGCCCGCGGTGCCAGCGTGGTGTGCCGGCAGCTGGGCTGCGGCGCGCCGGAGAAGGTCTACGCCGTGGCGGGCTCGGGCGCGGCAGGGCCGCAAGGGCTGCGCTGTGCCGGCACCGAGGACAACCTGGCCCAGTGCAACGTCTCGCGCACGGCCGCCACGCCGACCGGCAGCCGCGACGAGGTGGTCGTCGTCTGCTCAGGTGAGTGTCCCGGGAAGGGCTGGGGGGTGCCGGCACCGCCAGCGGCCGCCCCAGCCCGCTCCCCTGCGTGCCCCGCAGGCAGCCGGCGCGTGAGGCTGGCGGGCGGCCCCGGGCGCTGCGCCGGGCGGGTGGAGGTCTACGCCAACGGCACCTGGGCCACCGTCTGCCAGGAGAGCTGGGACCTGGCGGACGCCACCGTCGTCTGCCGCCAGCTGGGCTGCGGAACCGCGCTGGAGGCACCCGCATCGCCTCCCGTCGGTCCCGGCACGGGGCCGCTGTGGCCGCACGCCGCTGCCTGCGCCGGCAACGAGGCGTCTCTCTGGGATTGCCCGGCCTCGGCACAGCACGGCTGCCAGCGCGGTGGCGGGGCGGGAGCCGTCTGCTCAGGTCAGTGCTGTGCGCCCCAGCTCGGGGACAGGGGGACCAGACCCCGGGGGGTGCCTGGCCCAGCCGTGCCATGACCCCCCTCTGCACCCCCTCGCAGAGCACCTCTCCCTGCGCCTGGTGGGCGGCGGCAGCCCCTGCAGCGGGCACCTGGAGGTGTTCTACAACAACACCTGGGGCCGCGTCTGCGCCGAAGGCACCACCTCCGCTACTGCGGCCGCTGTGTGCTGGCAGCTGGGCTGCGGGGAGACGGGGACTCTGGAGGACACCCCCGCCCTTGCCCTTGCCTGGCTGGCCTGGGTGGGCTGCAAGGAGGGGGCCGCATCGCTCTGGCGCTGCCCCTCGGCACCCTGGCACCTGCAGAATTGCAGCGACGGCAGGGGCGCCCGCATCACTTGTGACAAGGACACGGACAGCACAAGCGGGACGCCCACCCCGGCCCCGGGGAGCCGCTGCCCCGACGGTGCCACTTGCACAGGTAGCTCTGCCCGTGCCGGCAGCCCCCCGCGCCGGGCTGGCCGCAGTCCCCCTCCTCACGCCCCCGCCCCATCTCCCCCCAGCTCTCCCCAGCACCAGCAGCCCGGCGGCAGCGGTGGGGACCGTGCCGGTGTCCACGGTGCTGTGTGCGCTCCTGGGGACGCTGCTGTGCCTGGCCCTGGGCGCCCTGGCCGTGCAGGCGTACCGTGCCCGTGCTGGGCGCCGAGGTGAGTGCTTGCGGGTCCTGGGGCTCCTCCACCGTGGGGTGGATCCATGGGCGGGCGGCGGCTGACCCCGCTGCCACCCTCCGTCCTCACGCCCTGCGTGAGCGCTCCCCACATTTCAGGCCTCGGCAGAGCCGCGGACGCTCTCTCCGATGCCGTCTACGAGGAGCTGGACTACACCGTGCTGCCGGACTACCAGGAGGTGCCCAGTCGCTCAGGTCGGTGCAGCCCCCCGCCGTGCCCGGCAGCTCTCCCCAGACGGTGGGGGCTCTGCCCCACGGCCCCACCGCAGCACCGGCTCCCGGTACTGCAGCGCTGGCCCGGCCCCGAGGCACGGGGGTGTCCCCCGGTCCCACTGCGGCCCCGCTCTGCGGCGAGGGGCCGTGCTGCCCATGGTGCCGGCTCCGCTCGCCCCCGACACTCCGTCCTGCCCCACCAGGCTCCCTCTCGGAGGGCTCGGGGAAGAAGCTGCCGTATTACACCGGGGACAGCATGGAGGAGAGAGACCCCGAGGCAGCCCCAGGTAGGGCCAGGGCAGGCACAGGCATGGCGGGGAGCCCCGCAGAGAGGGGCCGCGGCCAGACACTGGGGAGCTGAGGGGACACGGCCCCCCTCTCCTGGGCAAGCCCAGCTCAGCTCTGGCTCTCCTTTGCGTGCAGCAAAGCATCACCTTTCCCTGCTGATTAACCCCCGGGGCGGCTCTGGCTCAGAGCCTGCAGCCCCGGCGCCACCAGCACAGCCCCAGCGGCGTGGCCGGAGAGGGGGGGGGCACAGCCAGACCCCTGCCACGGCCTCCGCCTCACCCCCGTCCCCCCGTGCCTGTCCCAGACTCCCCTGCCCAGCACAGACCCCACGACGGCTATGATGATGCCGCGGACGTGCCGCAAGAGCCCCCCGCTCCCGGCGCTGGGGACGTCTCCGAGGGGGGAGCACAGAGCAGCTGGGGCCGTCTCCCACCCACAGGTAAGAGGGGCCACGGCCGCCCGGTGCCCTGCAGAGCCACCTGCGGCGGGGCCGGGCTGCGGTGGCGGGCAGGGAGCAGGCAGCAAGTCCAGGGGGGCTGGGGCAAGACCCCAGCCCGCGCCTGGCACAAGGGACACGAAGCAGCCCCCCTAAGGCACCGGCCTTTGCTCTCCCCTAAGGTGGGAGCTGCCTCCCCACAAGTCCCCCACGAGACACAAGGGAGCCCCCGGCACAGCCACCGGGGGACACAGACTACGACGACGTTGCCATCGGCACCCCGGGGACGTCGCTGTGAGGATGCCCGCCCCACCCCGCAGGAGTCCCTGGGGACACGCGTGCAGGGTGCTGGGGCTCCGTCCCCAACGAGGGATGGCCCTGGACACAGGGGGCACCTCTCCCTGACCGGCACCGCAGCCCAGCAGCAAAACAGACGCCGGCTCCCTCCCACGAGCATCCAGCAGGGACTGCTGCTTTTTTTAGTTCACTCTGAATTTCTGTGTTTGTCTATAAAACCCCAAACTGGCTGCAGGCTCACTTGCAGGGCTGGCACCTCGCTCCCGGGTACATGAGCCACCCCGCGGGGCGGGACCCTCACCCACAGACACATTTGGTGGCCACGGCGGGGACGGGGACGGGGGGAGCACGGGGAAGGGCACAGGGGGATTCCTGGCACTGGCCCCAGGGCCTTCATTTGCCACCGGCCAACAGCCACACAACTGTTCCCGGCGACACGCGGGGGGCACTGGGAGCGGGAAGGGCCGGCCCGGCTCTGCCCCGACCCCCAGCACATGCAGGCAGGACCTCCTCCCCTCTCCCCCCACGCATGGGGCACAGCCAGAGCCAGGGCGGCTTCCTCCCGCCTTCAGCAGCACCGAGCCCTGGGCTAGAAATGGCTCCGCTTCTGGCAAGGACCTCTCGTAAAGGCGGGAGCGCCCGCCTTTGGCTCAGCGCCCAGCGCCCGTCTCTTACCGGAGCACCCGCAGGCGGCTGCCCGGGTGCCGCAGAGCGGGGAGAGGCGGGGGTGCAGCTCCTCCTGCCGCCGCTCTGCGAGGGGACGGGGACGCGCGCTGGCTCCAGAGGCACCGGAGCTGCAGGGGGACGGAGCCCGGTGGGCACGGGCACTCCTCACCGCACCTGGGAGCTCCCGGCTTCGACGCCGGCGCACAACCTGCCCCCGAGCAGCGCTCGCCACCAGCTCGCGGCAGGTCTCCGCGGCTGGGACCTCCGCGCCTTGGGGGACGCAAAGGATCGCGAGCGTTACTGCTGGGGTTGTCCAGCCGAGAATAGAACTCCTTCACGCCGGGCGGCAGGACTCTCTCCGGCGCCGGGTGCACGGGGGATCTCTCCTCCCGGCACGCGCGCCTACTGGCGTCCAGTGGTGACGTTCCTACGTGACGGTTAACACACCGCCCTCTCTAATCCATAACCATCGCACCTAATCTACCCGTACGTTTCCGACACAGACGGGCCTCAGCAGCCCTGCTGCGTGCGCTCAGTTAGCGTTACAGCGACTAGCGGCACACTCACAGTAACCACTCTTAGATTTGGCGAAGCTGTTTATTTACATCTTCCGTCACACTGGCAATGTGAATACCGCAATGCTCCTTATCCAGTTCCAAACACCCGCGTAGGCCCCTTTCCTCGGCCGGTAACAGACCAAAGGCCAAACCCTGTGGTGCGGGCAGGTCACTGGTTGCTTGCACCTGCCTATTCGCCACACGCCAACCTCGTGCCGTGGCGTCACCCAAACTACCCACCCGCCACGGTCGGTTTGCTCCGAGCAACGCTGGGCTCTGCCAAGCCACCATCGCGGGGGCTGACATCGAGCCCGTCGCCCATCCCGCCCCCGCCGCTGTTGACGGGCCGTGCCACGGGCCTACCTTTACCTCTCTGTTGAGTTTTCCCCGTCACTGAGGGGTAACGCGATTCTTTTCCGCAGCAGGCACCGTGTCAACGCCCCTGACGTATCCGATGGTTCGGAATGGCAAAGGACAGTGTCCTGTGCCGGCAGCAAGGGCATTCCCAGCGCAGTATTTAGCCACTTCCCACTGGATTGTGGTTCCATCGGGAAAACGAGACGAAGATCAGGTCGATTGTAGGATACGGGCATTTACTAAAGGCATCTCCTGCAGAGTCAAAATGCCCCCTTCTATTGACTTGCTACTTGAATGCGGGAGGGGTAGACGAGCAGAAATACTTGAGATGTTTTGTAACCTTGCAAAACCCTGAGCTAGTCTGAAGAACAAATTGGCCGCTAATCCTCCCCTTTCTGCTACCGTCATGACAGTCATGAGAATTTTGGAGAGGAGGTATTTGCATTTAGAAATTTCACACTATTTAGACCTTCATCAAAGCCATAAACAGAATTGCCGTAACTCCACGTAGGGCTATGCCTTGTGCGCAAGCGAAATCCGCATGAGCGATGCCCTGACCCCAGGTACAATCCACAAACTGTCCCTTTTAACTCTCAGCCACAAAGGCCTTTCGTTCCGTTTCCCCACGGCCCACTTATCCCAACAGGGAGTCCTTTCTTAATGCCCGTGTGACGGATCCGCGGCCCTACTCCGTCAAGCCGGGCGGCCGTACATGTAGCCAGGAGGACTTGAGAGGCTCCTTTCCAATGCTCTTTCAGAGGCTGGTCCTTCCAAGGCCTTAGACAGAGCCCCTCTCCTGCCTGAAATTCCCGCATACCTTAGGCAGTACCCAAGCCTAAAGGTGTTCTCAGCTGTAGATACCTGTTAAGAGAAGACAACACCTTCCCGAGAGGAATCACGTCTTCTCTAAGATACTGTGTCCCTAGTCATGCTAGAGACCCTGGCTGATGATTTATGCTTTCAGCAGGCCTCCCACACACCGTTTCAAAAGGCCTGACTCTCCTCTGCCCCTCGGTGCCGTCCTTGCCCTCAGCAACGCTAACGGGAGAGCAGCTGGCCATTTTAACTCTGCCTCCTGACAGCTTTTATTCCCTTTGCCGCCTTCCCGTTCTTTGAGTCATTCTTTCCGCTTTCCCACGAAGCTGCAGCCTCCGCAGCGGACGTAAATCCCACTGTATTTCTCATGTTCTTACAGGCGACTGAAGGCGTTTTGTCACAAGGCGGGCTCCTCACTCGGAGGACGTTCCCGTCGGAATCCCACAACGGGGGATTATTTCTAGCAATAAGCCTTCACCTACTTCTCTAGCCCCATTGGTGCGACAGGGAAAGGCTTCTCTGCCCATCCACAAAACGTTCCCACCCCTACCAAGAAACACCGATGCCCACTCTGCCTGGGGACTTCTCAAAAGCCTGTTTGCCAGCCACCGCCACGAGTATTTCCTCTCTTGGTTTTCCCAAGTGGACGACTAGCTTGGCTTCAAGGACTGGTTTGCTGGCAGATTTCACACCTCTTGGTACGACCCTTAGCTCTATTTCCCATCCCTGCACTTCAGGTGTGGACCTTAGCATTGTCCAGAAGAGCTTCCACCCGCTAACGTGTCCCTCTATGGTCTTTGTCCATCACCTCTCTCTTCACGCTTGAAGGTGCTCCTGCTCGATCCTCTCCTCTCATCCACCAGCCTTCCCTGCCCTTCTCTGCCTTCAGCAGTTCAACCCCACTTCCCTAGTAGGGGTTCTAAACCCTTTCTCCCTTCTAGTTTAGTAGGGCGTTGTTTTCGTCTTACCGGCTGCGCTCCAGGGTCCAATGTGATGCTTACGGGCTCAGCAGCGCCAGGTCGTCCTGGGATCCCGGAGGCCCCGGCCGGGGGGGTTCCCGCACTCCGTGCGTCTGCCCGAGTTATTTCATGTACCGGAGTCTCTTGCACTTCTTCCTGTAACACAAACACCTGCGCTTCCAGGGCTTTTTCTTCCGCTAGCTGCACCTCCACATTGCCTTGCTCAAAAACAGTTTGGGCGTTTCGTTTGCTAAGTACATCCCTTCCCAACAGAGGCGTCGGGCAGTCGGGAACCTATAAACGTTTGTGAGCACAGAACTGCACGTCCCATTCCACACTCGCTTGGCTGGAAGAAAGGCCTTACCCCCTTTTTCCCTCCGGCCCCAATAATACCCATATTCTCTTGACTCAGTTTACCCCTGCAGGCATTTAACGCTGAACATGCCGCTCCTCTAGTTTTGATATTGATTTGGTTGATAACCCCCTGGATCGACCGATCGCCACAAAGCACAAAGCACAGCACGCTCAGCTCGCGCGCGCACCCCCCACCCCCCCACCCCCTATGGCTGTCACTGGGTGCAGACAAGCCCTTACGCTGGCACTTGGTGCCAACAAGCCTTCCCTTACGCTTACGGCCGGCACTCCGGCCGGCCCGTAACAGCGTGCACGCAAGCCTTCCCTCGGCAGGGAAGACCTTTGGCTGGCACGTGAGGCACTCACGCCAGCCAGCGCTTAATTCCGATGCCCTGCCGGGACGCCAAACCGGACCCTTTTTAAGGCTGCGACTCACCGACCGGTGCCAGGTGGGACTCGAACCCTCCAGCCCCAAAGTAACGCCTTCATAAATGCCAGGGCTCTTCCTTCGAACTCACCGGCTCAGGGGATCAGAGGATCTCCCCAAAAAGCCCTCGGTGGCGCCGCAGACCTCTAGATCCTCTAGCTCCCAGCAGCCTCAGAAGCAGAGTCCCGCCAGGGTCCCCAGACTGTCCCTGAAACCCAGGGATAAAGCTCCTGACCACCGGCTGTATTAAAGAGCCGGCATGACGCCACTCGGCGCCGGGTGCGTGGGGGACCTCTCCTCCCGGCACGCACACCTACGGGAGGCCATCTGTGACATTTACACGTGACAGGTAACACACCACCCTCTCTAATACATAACCATTGACCGGGCTGAGCATCCTCTTCTGCCGTTGGTCTCCATCTTCTCGCCTTAGATTTAAAATTACAGTGTGATCCGACTTCACTGCGCATGACCAAGAGGCGCTGGGGGGGAGGGGGGCGGACGTACTTCTTCCATCCCTCGGAGGAGCCGCTGAGCGCAATCTCCCCCCGCCGGAATCCCTTTTCCCCCAGCTCCTGTCACTCTCACTGCTCTCATCGTTTCATGGCTGTGGCATCCCTCCAGCTTCCTTGCGGGACGATGGTTCCTTCTCTTGTCGGTCCTTGAAGTTTCTCAGCCCGTGACCCTTGAATTCCTTTCACGAGCTGCCTCCCTGAGTCGTCTCTATTTCTCAGGATGTGGGTTTAGGTTAATAACGGCTCACGCTGCAGGTTTAACCCTTGACTTATTTACACCACCTGCAGCTTCATGCTCACCTCCCAGCTTGCTCCGAGCCTTCCTGACGATGGTCAGGTGGGTGCAGGGGCTGCTGATGGACAGGTTCTCCCCGAGAGAGGAGTCCACTTCTTGGTACCGGAGGAACTCCTGGACCACGTGCTTTCTGTATTTCTGCTTGTACTCTGCGCCGACGAGAAGCAGAGTCAGCCGCAAGCACGGCCGCGCTCCCAAGGAGCCCCTAACCAGCCCGACCGCGCGCCCGACACACCAACGGGACACTTGTTTCACCGCTCAGGGCCTCCCCAGGCCATGTGTACGTACAGCGCAAGGCGGCGGCGGCGGCGGCGGCAGTTGCCGACCCTCCTTGGTTGGGACATGAACGTCGCGGGTGACGCCGACGTCGGGGTCGGCCCCACGAGCCGTCCCGGGGTGGGACGGGGCCCTTGGCAGGTGGCGGGTCCCCGGCCCCTCGCGGAGGCTGGCGGCACGTGGCGCTGCTGCCCACGCTGCCTGCAGGCGTGCCCCCGCAGCCCCCGCAGGGAGGAGGCCGTTCCCCCCGCGCGCCCGCCATGCCGCCAACGGCCGCCACCGCGCGCGGCCCCCGCGGCCGCCTGCGTCTCCGGCTGCCGCCGCGCCGGCCTCCGGCAGCTCGCTGGGCCCTCCCGCCGCCGCCATGACTCGGGGCCGTCACCGCGCCTTTGGGCGCCTTTGCCCGGGCTTGCACATCTGCAGCCTTTCCACGCACAGCCGCCTGCCACGACGCCTCCTCCTCGCCCTGCTCCGTGTCCCACCGCCGGCCGGGCCGCGGCCGCCAGCGCCGCCCAGCCCTGGCAGAGCCCGCCAGGGCCCGCGCCCGTGCCAGGCTCGGCCCCCTCCTCATCCTCGCACGCGGCCGAGCCCTGGCGGCCGCTCCGGCTCCCTTCCAGCCCCCGCGCCCGCCGCTTCTTGCGGGCGCTTGGTCCCGGCTTAGCCGGGCGCGATCCCCTCCCCCCGGCACCGGGTCGGCTCCGTGCCCCCTCGGCGGCGTCACCGCGGGAGGTGCTGGCGCGCCAAAGCACGGCGCTGTCGGTAGCGCTGCAGGTGGCCGGGGAGCCGCGTGCGGTCGATGCCGAGGGCAGGTCCCCGCTTTGGGGGAAACCGCCTCCTTCCTGCCGGCGCCGCGAGGCGAGCGCGGGGGCACACCTGCAGGCAGTGCGGGCAGCACCGCCATGTGCCGCCGGCCTGCGCGAGGTGCCGGGGATGCGCCGCCTGCGGCCGCGGCGCTCAGCCTGGCGCCGCCTTTCGCCTCGGTGCCCCGCTGGGGTCTCCAGGCACCCGCGGGGAGGGCGGCACCCCAAGGACGGGTGCCGGCGTGCCGGGCTCTTTGGCCTTTGCCCCGTGCCGGCGCCGAGGGCGGCCCCGTGGAGCCTTTGCTGGAGTTTTGGGGCGAGCCCTGTCGCCATCAGGACTGGGCTCTTGCCGCGGCTCTGGCAGCAGGGACAGCCCCGCGGGGGCACACGGGTGGGAAGGGCCCCCGCGCCTCATGCCGGTGGCAGGTGCCTCGCGGGGGGGCTGGCTCCCCTCGGGGGCACCTGGGCGCCGACCCTCCGTGGGGAGGAGTGTGACGCCAGAAGCGGAGCTGAGCCTCATATTTGGGCACAGAGCACGTTATTGGAGGCCGGGGCCCCGCCAGCCGGGAGATAACCCGCCTGATAACGTCTCAAAAGGTGCTGCCGCCCCCATTGGCTCCCGCCTGCGGGGCTGCCTATATATGAGCCGCCCCGCGCCGGGGGGTCCGGGACGGCAGCATGGTGCCCATCGGGGCGTTGGGGCTGCTCTTGTGCGTGCGGCTGTGCCGGGCTGAGCTCCAAGGCACGGGGGCAGCCGTGGGGGCACACACCACCCCCCAGCCCTCGCCCGGCCTCGGCACCCTCCTCACCGCAGGCACCGAGGAGCTGCGGCTGGTGGGCGGCGGCGGGCGCTGCGCCGGGAGGGTGGAGGTCAAGCACGATGGCGAGTGGGGCTCCGTCTGCGTCTACGACTATGTTGCTCATGGCAACTGGGGCAGCGTGGTGTGCCGGCAGCTGGGCTGTGGTGCGGTGGCCAAGGCGTCCCCCTACGCCCCATTCGGGCAGGGCACCGGCCGGATTTGGCTCCAGCCCTGGTGCAGGGGCGGTGAAGAGAAGCTGGAGGACTGTTTACATTTAGGCTGGGGACAGCACTATTGCGGCCATGAGTGGGACATCGGGGTGACCTGTGCAGGTGAGCTGGGGGTGCTGGCGGTGCTGGGACATCCACAGTGTGCCGGGGCATCCCCCGGCAGGGCTGAGGCCGTGCTGGTGCCCCCGTGCAGAGGCGGTGGAGCTGCGGCTGGTGGGCGGCGGAGGTCCCTGCGCCGGGAGGGTGGAGGTGAAGCTGCGGGGCCAATGGGGATCGGTGGCGGACGGCAACTGGGACAAGGAAGATGCCAAGGTGGTGTGCCAGCAGCTGGGCTGTGGATCTGCCATCGGTGCAGATTTCGCCAGCACAAGCTTCGGTGAAGGGTCCGGTCCCGTCAGCCTGGTCTGGCCTGACTGCCGTGGGAAAGAAACAGCCATCTGGGAATGCTACATCCATGGCTGGGGACCCTACAGCGCCAATCACAACTACGACGTCGCTGTCACCTGCCAAAGTAGGAGCCGTGCAGTGGGCGGGGGGGGGGGGCACACCCATCCCGGCACATCCCTGACCGTTGACCCCCATGTCTCTCCCAGCGGGGTTTGCCCGGCTGGTCGGCGGCGACAGCGCCTGTGCCGGGCGGCTGGAGGTGCGGCAGGGCCGAACGTGGAGCAGCGTCTGCGAGGACCACGTGGACATCAAGGCGGCCCAGGTGGTCTGCCGGGAGCTGGGCTGCGGCGCGGTGCTGGCCGTCCCCGGCACCGGCCGCTTTCAGGAGGGAACGGGGTCGCTCTGGCAGGAGGGGTTTGAGTGCACGGGCACCGAGCCCTTCCTCGCCGCCTGTGCCCGGCGGCCGCTCCACGCACAGGGCTGCAGCGGCCATGCCGGCATCATCTGCTCCCGTAAGCAGGGGGATGCTGGGGGGTGTTGGGGGGCGTCCCCGCACCGTCGCCCCCCACAACGCTCTGTCTTCTGCAGCCTACACGCGTTTCCGTCTGGCGAACAGCAGCTCGGGCTGCTCCGGGCGGGTGGAGGTGGAGGTGGGGGGCACGTGGGGGTCCGTCTGCGCCACCGGCTGGGACCTGCCCGACACCCACGTCCTCTGCCACCACCTCGGCTGCGGCACCGCCGCCGCCACCGCCGTGCCCCAGGGAGGCTCCCTCGGCAGCGGGGACGGGCCGCTGTGGCAGGACACCTTCCGCTGCAGCGGGACCGAGCGGCACCCAGGCGAGTGCCCCACCACGGTGCTGGGGGAGCCCCCCTGCCCCGCCGGCCTCGCCGCCACCATCAACTGCTCAGGTCGGTATGGCACCCGCCGCAAAATCCCTCACAGGCCTCTTGGGACCCCTAAGAGCTGGGCGCGGAGGGCACAGGGCCATGCTGGGGAGAGGGGAGGGCTGAAGCAGGGTCCCGCCACCCCGTCAGGGCCCCGACGGTGCTGGTGCTGCGGCCCCTCGGCACACTCGGGGACGTTGCAGGCACTGTGGAGCCCCTGCGGCTGGTGGAGGGGGAGAGCCGGTGCGACGGGCGGCTGGAGGTCTCCGCCAGCCCCGGGGCCTGGGCCCGCATGCCGGCGGGGCTCTGGGATGCCCGCGGTGCCAGCGTGGTGTGCCGGCAGCTGGGCTGCGGCGCGCCGGAGAAGGTCTACACCGTGGCGGGCTCGGGCGCGGCAGGGCCGCAAGGGCTGCACTGTGCCGGCACCGAGGACAACCTGGCCCAGTGCAACGTCTCGCGCACGGCCGCCACGCCGACCGGCAGCCGCGACGACGTGGTCGTCGTCTGCTCAGGTGAGTGTCCCGGGAAGGGCTGGGGGGTGCCGGCACCGCCAGCGGCCGCCCCAGCCCGCTCCCCTGCGTGCCCCGCAGGCAGCCGGCGCGTGAGGCTGGCGGGCGGCCCCGGGCGCTGCGCCGGGCGGGTGGAGGTCTACGCCAACGGCACCTGGGCCACCGTCTGCCAGGAGAGCTGGGACCTGGCGGACGCCACCGTCGTCTGCCGCCAGCTGGGCTGCGGAACCGCGCTGGAGGCACCCGCATCGCCTCCCGTCGGTCCCGGCACGGGGCCGCTGTGGCCGCACGCCGCTGCCTGCGCCGGCAACGAGGCGTCTCTCTGGGATTGCCCGGCCTCGGCACAGCACGGCTGCCAGCGCGGTGGCGGGGCGGGAGCCGTCTGCTCAGGTCAGTGCTGTGCGCCCCAGCTCGGGGACAGGGGGACCAGACCCCGGGGGGTGCCTGGCCCAGCCGTGCCATGACCCCCCTCTGCACCCCCTCGCAGAGCACCTCTCCCTGCGCCTGGTGGGCGGCGGCAGCCCCTGCAGCGGGCACCTGGAGGTGTTCTACAACAACACCTGGGGCCGCGTCTGCGCCGAAGGCACCACCTCCGCTACTGCGGCCGCTGTGTGCCGGCAGCTGGGCTGCGGGGAGACGGGGACTCTGGAGGACACCCCCGCCCTTGCCCTTGCCTGGCTGGCCTGGGTGGGCTGCAAGGAGGGGGCCGCATCGCTCTGGCGCTGCCCCTCGGCACCCTGGCACCTGCAGAATTGCAGCGACGGCAGGGGCGCCCACATCACTTGTGACAAGGACACGGACAGCACAAGCGGGACGCCCACCCCGGCCCCGGGGAGCCGCTGCCCCGACGGTGCCACTTGCACAGGTAGCTCTGCCCGTGCCGGCAGCCCCCCGCGCCGGGCTGGCCACAGTCCCCCTCCTCACGCCCCCGCCCCATCTCCCCCCAGCTCTCCCCAGCACCAGCAGCCCGGCGGCAGCGGTGGGGACCGTGCCGGTGTCCACGGTGCTGTGTGCGCTCCTGGGGACGCTGCTGTGCCTGGCCCTGGGCGCCCTGGCCGTGCAGGCGTACCGTGCCCGTGCTGGGCGCCGAGGTGAGTGCTTGCGGGTCCTGGGGCTCCTCCACCGTGGGGTGGATCCATGGGCGGGCGGCGGCTGACCCCGCTGCCACCCTCCGTCCTCACGCCCTGCGTGAGCGCTCCCCACATTTCAGGCCTCGGCAGAGCCGCGGACGCTCTCTCCGATGCCGTCTACGAGGAGCTGGACTACACCGTGCTGCCGGACTACCAGGAGGTGCCCAGTCGCTCAGGTCGGTGCAGCCCCCCGCCGTGCCCGGCAGCTCTCCCCAGACGGTGGGGGCTCTGCCCCACGGCCCCACCGCAGCACCGGCTCCCGGTACTGCAGCGCTGGCCCGGCCCCGAGGCACGGGGGTGTCCCCCGGTCCCACTGCGGCCCCGCTCTGCGGCGAGGGGCCGTGCTGCCCATGGTGCCGGCTCCGCTCGCCCCCAACACTCCGTCCTGCCCCACCAGGCTCCCTCTCGGAGGGCTCGGGGAAGAAGCTGCCGTATTACACCGGGGACAGCATGGAGGAGAGAGACCCCGAGGCAGCCCCAGGTAGGGCCAGGGCAGGCACAGGCATGGCGGGGAGCCCCGCGGAGAGGGGCCGCGGCCAGGCACTGGGGAGCTGAGGGGACACGGCCCCCCTCTCCTGGGCAAGCCCAGCTCAGCTCTGGCTCTCCTTTGCGTGCAGCAAAGCATCACCTTTCCCTGCTGATTAACCCCCGGGGCGGCTCTGGCTCAGAGCCTGCAGCCCCGGCGCCACCAGCACAGCCCCAGCGGCGTGGCCGGAGAGGGGGGGGGCACAGCCAGACCCCTGCCACGGCCTCCGCCTCACCCCCGTCCCCCCGTGCCTGTCCCAGACTCCCCTGCCCAGCACAGACCCCACGACGGCTATGATGATGCCGCGGACGTGCCGCAAGAGCCCCCCGCTCCCGGCGCTGGGGACGTCTCCGAGGGGGGAGCACAGAGCAGCTGGGGCCGTCTCCCACCCACAGGTAAGAGGGGCCACGGCCGCCTGGTGCCCTGCAGAGCCACCTGCGGCGGGGCCGGGCTGCGGTGGCGGGCAGGGAGCAGGCAGCAAGTCCAGGGGGGCTGGGGCAAGACCCCAGCCCGCGCCTGGCACGAGGGACACGAAGCAGCCCCCCTAAGGCACCGGCCTTTGCTCTCCCCTAAGGTGGGAGCTGCCTCCCCACAAGTCCCCCACGAGACACAAGGGAGCCCCCGGCACAGCCACCGGGGGACACAGACTACGACGACGTTGCCATCGGCACCCCGGGGACGTCGCTGTGAGGATGCCCGCCCCACCCCGCAGGAGTCCCTGGGGACACGCGTGCAGGGTGCTGGGGCTCCGTCCCCAACGAGGGATGGCCCTGGACACAGGGGGCACCTCTCCCTGACCGGCACCGCAGCCCAGCAGCAAAACAGACGCCGGCTCCCTCCCACGAGCATCCAGCAGGGACTGCTGCTTTTTTTAGTTCACTCTGAATTTCTGTGTTTGTCTATAAAACCCCAAACTGGCTGCAGGCTCACTTGCAGGGCTGGCACCTCACTCCCGGGTACATGAGCCACCCCGCGGGGCGGGACCCTCACCCACAGACACATTTGGTGGCCACGGCGGGGACGGGGACGGGGGGAGCACGGGGAAGGGCGCAGGGGGATTCCTGGCACTGGCCCCAGGGCCTTCATTTGCCACCGGCCAACAGCCACACAACTGTTCCCGGCGACACGCGGGGGGCACTGGGAGCGGGAAGGGCCGGCCCGGCTCTGCCCCGACCCCCAGCACATGCAGGCAGGACCTCCTCCCCTCTCCCCCCACGCATGGGGCACAGCCAGAGCCAGGGCGGCTTCCTCCCGCCTTCAGCAGCACCGAGCCCTGGGCTAGAAATGGCTCCGCTTCTGGCAAGGACCTCTCGTAAAGGCGGGAGCGCCCGCCTTTGGCTCAGCGCCCAGCGCCCGTCTCTTACCGGAGCACCCGCAGGCGGCTGCCCGGGTGCCGCAGAGCGGGGAGAGGCGGGGGTGCAGCTCCTCCTGCCGCCGCTCTGCGAGGGGACGGGGACGCGCGCTGGCTCCAGAGGCACCGGAGCTGCAGGGGGACGGAGCCCGGCGGGCACGGGCACTCCTCACCGCACCTGGGAGCTCCCGGCTTCGACGCCGGCGCACAACCTGCCCCCGAGCAGCGCTCGCCACCAGCTCGCGGCAGGTCTCCGCGGCTGGGACCTCCGCGCCTTGGGGGACGCAAAGGATCGCGAGCGTTACTGCTGGGGTTGTCCAGCCGAGAATAGAACTCCTTCACGCCGGGCGGCAGGACTCTCTCCGGCGCCGGGTGCACGGGGGATCTCTCCTCCCGGCACGCGCGCCTACTGGCGTCCAGTGGTGACGTTCCTACGTGACGGTTAACACACCGCCCTCTCTAATCCATAACCATCGCACCTAATCTACCCGTACGTTTCCGACACAGACGGGCCTCAGCAGCCCTGCTGCGTGCGCTCAGTTAGCGTTACAGCGACTAGCGGCACACTCACAGTAACCACTCTTAGATTTGGCGAAGCTGTTTATTTACATCTTCCGTCACACTGGCAATGTGAATACCGCAATGCTCCTTATCCAGTTCCAAACACCCGCGTAGGCCCCTTTCCTCGGCCGGTAACAGACCAAAGGCCAAACCCTGTGGTGCGGGCAGGTCACTGGTTGCTTGCACCTGCCTATTCGCCACACGCCAACCTCGTGCCGTGGCGTCACCCAAACTACCCACCCGCCACGGTCGGTTTGCTCCGAGCAACGCTGGGCTCTCCCAAGCCACCATCGCGGGGGCTGACATCGAGCCCGTCGCCCATCCCGCCCCCGCCGCTGTTGACGGGCCGTGCCACGGGCCTACCTTTACCTCTCTGTTGAGTTTTCCCCGTCACTGAGGGGTAACGCGATTCTTTTCCCCAGCGGGCACCGTGTCAACGCCCCTGACGTATCCGATGGTTCGGAATGGCAAAGGACAGTGTCCTGTGCCGGCAGCAAGGGCATTCCCAGCGCAGTATTTAGCCACTTCCCACTGGATTGTGGTTCCATCGGGAAAACGAGACGACGATCAGGTTGATTGTAGGATACGGGCATTTACTAAAGGCATCTCCTGCAGAGTCAAAATGCCCCCTTCTATTGACTTGCTACTTGAGTGCGGGAGGGGTAGACGAGCAGAAATACTTGAGATGTTTTGTAACCTTGCAAAACCCTGAGCTAGTCTGAAGAACAAATTGGCCTCTAATCCTCCCCTTTCTGCTACCGTCATGACAGTCATGAGAATTTTGGAGAGGAGGTATTTGCATTTAGAAATTTCACACTATTTAGACCTTCATCAAAGCCATAAACAGAATTGCCGTAACTCCACGTAGGGCTATGCCTTGTGCGCAAGCGAAATCCGCATGAGCGATGCCCTGACCCCAGGTACAATCCACAAACTGTCCCTTTTAACTCTCAGCCACAAAGGCCTTTCGTTCCGTTTCCCCACGGCCCACTTATCCCAACAGGGAGTCCTTTCTTAATGCCTGTGTGACGGATCCGCGGCCCTACTCTGTCAAGCCGGGCGGCCGTACATGTAGCCAGGAGGACTTGAGAGGGTCCTTTCCAATGCTCTTTCAGAGGCTGGTCCTTCCAAGTCCTTAGACAGAGCCCCTCTCCTGCCTGAAATTCCCGCATACCTTAGGCAGTACCCAAGCCTAAAGGTGTTCTCAGCTGTAGATACCTGTTAAGAGAAGACAACGCCTTCCCGAGAGGAATCACGTCTTCTCTAAGATACTGTGTCCCTAGTCATGCTAGAGACCCTGGCTGATGATTTATGCTTTCAGCAGGCCTCCCACACACCGTTTCAAAAGGCCTGACTCTCCTCTGCCCCTCGGTGCCGTCCTTGCCCTCAGCAACGCTAACGGGAGAGCAGCTGGCCATTTTAACTCTGCCTCCTGACAGGTTTTATTCCCTTTGCCGCCTTCCCGTTCTTTGAGTCATTCTTTCCGCTTTCCCACGAGGCTGCGGCCTCCGCAGCGGACGTAAATCCCACTGTATTTCTCATGTTCTTACAGGCGACTGAAGGCGTTTTGTCACAAGGCGGGCTCCTCACTCGGAGGACGTTCCCGTCGGAATCCCACAACGGGGGATTATTTCTAGCAATAAGCCTTCACCTACTTCTCTAGCCCCATTGGTGCGACAGGGAAAGGCTTCTCTGCCCATCCACAAAACGTTCCCACCCCTACCAAGAAACACCGATGCCCACTCTGCCTGGGGACTTCTCAAAAGCCTGTTTGCCAGCCACCTCCACGAGTATTTCCTCTCTTGGTTTTCCCAAGTGGACGACTAGCTTGGCTTCAAGGACTGGTTTGCTGGCAGATTTCACACCTCTTGGTACGACCCTTAGCTCTATTTCCCATCCCTGCACTTCAAGTGTGGACCTTAGCATTGTCCAGAAGAGCTTCCACCCGCTAACGTGTCCCTCTATGGTCTTTGTCCATCACCTCTCTCTTCACGCTTGAAGGTGCTCCTGCTCGATCCTCTCCTCTCATCCACCAGCCTTCCCTGCCCTTCTCTGCCTTCAGCAGTTCAACCCCACTTCCCTAGTAGGGGTTCTAAACCCTTTCTCCCTTCTAGTTTAGTAGGGCGTTGTTTTCGTCTTACCGGCTGCGCTCCAGGGTCCAATGTGATGCTTACGGGCTCAGCAGCGCCAGGTCGTCCTGGGATCCCGGAGGCCCCGGCCGGGGGGGTTCCCGCACTCCGTGCGTCTGCCCGAGTTATTTCATGTACCGGAGTCTCTTGCACTTCTTCCTGTAACACAAACACCTGCGCTTCCAGGGCTTTTTCTTCCGCTAGCTGCACCTCCACATTGCCTTGCTCAAAAACAGTTTGGGCGTTGCGTTTGCTAAGTACATCCCTTCCCAACAGAGGCGTCGGGCAGTCGGGAACCTATAAACGTTTGTGAGCACAGAACTGCACGTCCCATTCCACACTCGCTTGGCTGGAAGAAAGGCCTTACCCCCTTTTTCCCTCCGGCCCCAATAATACCCATATTCTCTTGACTCAGTTTACCCCTGCAGGCATTTAACGCTGAACATGCCGCTCCTCTAGTTTTGATATTCATTTGGTTGATAACCCCCTGGATCGGCCGATCGCCACAAAGCACAAAGGACAGCACGCTCAGCTCGCGCGCGCACCCCCCACCCCCCCACCCCCTATGGCTGTCACTGGGTGCAGACAAGCCCTTACGCTGGCACTTGGTGCCAACAAGCCTTCCCTTACCCTTACGGCCGGCACTCCGGCCGGCCCGTAACAGCGTGCACGCAAGCCTTCCCTCGGCAGGGAAGACCTTTGGCTGGCACGTGAGGCACTCACGCCAGCCAGCGCTTAATTCCGATGCCCTGCCGGGACGCCAAACCGGACCCTTTTTAAGGCTGCGACTCACCGACCGGTGCCAGGTGGGACTCGAACCCTCCAGCCCCAAAGTAACGCCTTCATAAATGCCAGGGCTCTTCCTTCGAACTCACCGGCTCAGGGGATCAGAGGATCTCCCCAAAAAGCCCTCGGTGGCGCCGCAGACCTCTAGATCCTCTAGCTCCCAGCAGCCTCAGAAGCAGAGTCCCGCCAGGGTCCCCAAACTGTCCCTGAAACCCAGGGATAAAGCTCCTGACCACCGGCTGTATTAAAGAGCCGGCATGACGCCACTCGGCGCCGGGTGCGTGGGGGACCTCTCCTCCCGGCACGCACACCTACGGGAGGCCATCTGTGACATTTACACGTGACAGTTAACACACCACCCTCTCTAATACATAACCATTGACCGGGCTGAGCATCCTCTTCTGCCGTTGGTCTCCATCTTCTCGCCTTAGATTTAAAATTACAGTGTGATCCGACTTCACTGCGCATGACCAAGAGGCGCTGGGGGGGAGGGGGGCGGACGTACTTCTTCCATCCCTCGGAGGAGCCGCTGAGCGCAATCTCCCCCCGCCGGAATCCCTTTTCCCCCAGCTCCTGTCACTCTCACTGCTCTCATCGTTTCATGGCTGTGGCATCCCTCCAGCTTCCTTGCGGGACGATGGTTCCTTCTCGTGTCGGTCCTTGAAGTTTCTCAGCCCGTGACCCTTGAATTCCTTTCACGAGCTGCCTCCCTGAGTCGCCTCTATTTCTCAGGATGTGGGTTTAGGTTAATAACGGCTCACGCTGCAGGTTTAACCCTTGACTTATTTACACCACCTGCAGCTTCATGCTCACCTCCCAGCTTGCTCCGAGCCTTCCTGACGATGGTCAGGCGGGTGCAGGGGCTGCTGATGGACAGGTTCTCCCCGAGAGAGGAGTCCGCTTCTTGGTACCGGAGGAACTCCTGGACCACGTGCTTTCTCTATTTCTGCTTGTACTCTGCGCCGACGAGAAGCAGAGTCAGCCCCAAGCACGGCCGCGCTCCCAAGGAGCCCCTAACCAGCCCGACCGCGCGCCCGACACACCAATGGGACACTTGTTTCACCGCTCAGGGCCTCCCCAGGCCATGTGTACGTACAGCCCAAGGCGGCGGCGGCGGCGGCGGCAGTTGCCGACCCTCCTTGGTTGGGACATGAACGTCGCGGGTGACGCCGACGTCGGGGTCGGCCCCACGAGCCGTCCCGGGGTGGGACGGGGCCCTTGGCAGGTGGCGGGTCCCCGGCCCCTCGCGGAGGCTGGCGGCACGTGGCGCTGCTGCCCACGCTGCCTGCAGGCGTGCCCCTGCAGCCCCCGCAGGGAGGAGGCCGTTCCCCCCGCGCGCCCGCCATGCCGCCAACGGCCGCCACCGCGCGCGGCCCCCGCGGCCGCCTGCGTCTCCGGCTGCCGCCGCGCCGGCCTCCGGCAGCTCGCTGGGCCCTCCCGCCGCCGCCACCACTCGGGGCCGTCACCGCGCCTTTGGGCGCCTTTGCCCGGGCTTGCACATCTGCAGCCTTTCCACGCACAGCCGCCTGCCACGACGCCTCCTCCTCGCCCTGCTCCGTGTCCCACCGCCGGCCGGGCCGCGGCCGCCAGCGCCGCCCAGCCCTGGCAGAGCCCGCCAGGGCCCGCGCCCGTGCCAGGCTCGGCCCCCTCCTCATCCTCGCACGCGGCCGAGCCCTGGCGGCCGCTCCGGCTCCCTTCCAGCCCCCGCGCCCGCCGCTTCTTGCGGGCGCTTGGTCCCGGCTTAGCCGGGCGCGATCCCCTCCCCCCGGCACCGGGTCGGCTCCGTGCCCCCTCGGCGGCGTCACCGCGGGAGGTGCTGGCGCGCCAAAGCACGGCGCTGTCGGTAGCGCTGCAGGTGGCCGGGGAGCCGCGTGCGGTCGATGCCGAGGGCAGGGCCCCGCTTTGGGGGAAACCGCCTCCTTCCTGCCGGCGCCGCGAGGCGAGCGCGGGGGCACACCTGCAGGCAGTGCGGGCGGCACCGCCATGTGCCGCCGGCCTGCGCGAGGTGCCGGGGATGCGCCGCCTGCGGCCGCGGCGCTCAGCCTGGCGCCGCCTTTCGCCTCGGTGCCCCGCTGGGGTCTCCAGGCACCCGCGGGGAGGGCGGCACCCCAAGGACGGGTGCCGGCGTGCCGGGCTCTTTGGCCTTTGCCCCGTGCCGGTGCCGAGGGCGGCCCCGTGGAGCCTTTGCTGGAGTTTTGGGGCGAGCCCTGTCGCCATCAGGACTGGGCTCTTGCCGCGCCTCTGGCAGCAGGGACAGCCCCGCGGGGGCACACGGGTGGGAAGGGCCCCTGCGCCTCATGCCGGTGGCAGGTGCCTCGCGGGGGGGCTGGCTCCCCTCGGGGGCACCTGGGCGCCGACCCTCCGTGGGGAGGAGTGTGACGCCAGAAGCGGAGCTGAGCCTCATATTTGGGCACAGAGCACGTTATTGGAGGCCGGGGCCCCGCCAGCCGGGAGATAACCCGCCTGATAACGTCTCAAAAGGTGCTGCCGCCCCCATTGGCTCCCGCCTGCGGGGCTGCCTATATATGAGCCGCCCCGCGCCGGGGGGTCCGGGACGGCAGCATGGTGCCCATCGGGGCGTTGGGGCTGCTCTTGTGCGTGCAGCTGTGCCGGGCTGAGCTCCAAGGCACGGGGGCAGCCGTGGGGGCACACACCACCCCCCAGCCCTCGCCCGGCCTCGGCACCCTCCTCACCGCAGGCACCGAGGAGCTGCGGCTGGTGGGCGGCGGCGGGCGCTGCGCCGGGAGGGTGGAGGTCAAGCACGATGGCGAGTGGGGCTCCGTCTGCGTCTACGAATATGTTCGTCATGGCGACTGGGGCACCGTGGTGTGCCGGCAGCTGGGCTGTGGTGCGGTGGCCAAGGCGTCCCCCTACGCCCCATTCGGGCAGGGCACCGGCCGGATTTGGCTCCAGCCCTTCTGTAGAGGTGGTGAGGCAACACTGAAGGACTGTTACCATTATGGCTGGGGACAGCACTATTGTGGCCATGAGCGGGACATCGGGGTGACCTGTGCAGGTGAGCTGGGGGTACTGGCGGTGCTGGGACAACCACAGTGTGCCGGGGCATCCCCCGGCAGGGCTGAGGCCGTGCTGGTGCCCCCGTGCAGAGGCGGTGGAGCTGCGGCTGGTGGGCGGCGGAGGTCCCTGCGCCGGGAGGGTGGAGGTGAAGCTGCGGGGCCAATGGGGATCGGTGGCGGACGACAACTGGGACATCAAAGATGCCAAGGTGGTGTGCCAGCAGCTGGGCTGTGGATCAGCCATCGGTGCACACATCGCCAGCACACACGTTGGGAAAGGGTCCGGTCCCGTCAGTCTGGTTTTTGTGAACTGCCGTGGGAAAGAAACTGTCCTCTGGGAATGCGAAATCCGTGGCTGGGGACCCTACAGCATCACTCACAACTACGACGTCGCTGTCACCTGCCAAAGTAGGAGCCGTGGGGTGGGGGGGGGCACACCCATCCCGGCACATCCCTGACCGTTGACCCCCATGTCTCTCCCAGCGGGGTTTGCCCAGCTGGTCGGCGGCGACAGCGCCTGTGCCGGGCGGCTGGAGGTGCGGCAGGGCCGAACGTGGAGCAGCGTCTGCGAGGACCACGTGGACATCAAGGCGGCCCAGGTGGTCTGCCGGGAGCTGGGCTGCGGCGCGGTGCTGGCCGTCCCCGGCACCGGCCGCTTTCAGGAGGGAACGGGGTCGCTCTGGCAGGAGGGGTTTGAGTGCACGGGCACCGAGCCCTTCCTCGCCGCCTGTGCCCGGCGGCCGCTCCACGCACAGGGCTGCAGTGGCCATGCCAGCATCATCTGCTCCCGTAAGCAGGGGGATGCCGGGGGGTGTTGGGGGGCGTCCCCGCACCGTCGCCCCCCACAACGCTCTGTCTTCTGCAGCCTACACGCGTTTCCGTCTGGCGAACAGCAGCTCGGGCTGCTCCGGGCGGGTGGAGGTGGAGGTGGGGGGCACGTGGGGGTCCGTCTGCGCCACCGGCTGGGACCTGCCCGACACCCACGTCCTCTGCCACCACCTCGGCTGCGGCACCGCCGCCGCCACCGCCGTGCCCCAGGGAGGCTCCCTCGGCAGCGGGGACGGGCCGCTGTGGCAGGACACCTTCCGCTGCAGCGGGACCGAGCGGCACCCAGGCGAGTGCCCCACCACGGTGCTGGGGGAGCCCCCCTGCCCCGCCGGCCTCGCCGCCACCATCAACTGCTCAGGTCGGTATGGCACCCGCCGCAAAATCCCTCACAGGCCTCTTGGGACCCCTAAGAGCTGGGCGCGGAGGGCACAGGGCCATGCTGGGGAGAGGGGAGGGCTGAAGCAGGGTCCCGCCACCCCGTCAGGGCCCCGACGGTGCTGGTGCTGCGGCCCCTCGGCACACTCGGGGACGTTGCAGGCACTGTGGAGCCCCTGCGGCTGGTGGAGGGGGAGAGCCGGTGCGACGGGCGGCTGGAGGTCTCCGCCAGCCCCGGGGCCTGGGCCCGCATGCCGGCGGGGCTCTGGGATGCCCGCGGTGCCAGCGTGGTGTGCCGGCAGCTGGGCTGCGGCGCGCCGGAGAAGGTCTACGCCGTGGCGGGCTCGGGCGCGGCAGGGCCGCAAGGGCTGCGCTGTGCCGGCACCGAGGACAACCTGGCCCAGTGCAACGTCTCGCGCACGGCCGCCACGCCGACCGGCAGCCGCGACGAGGTGGTCGTCGTCTGCTCAGGTGAGTGTCCCGGGAAGGGCTGGGGGGTGCCGGCACCGCCAGCGGCCGCCCCAGCCCGCTCCCCTGCGTGCCCCGCAGGCAGCCGGCGCGTGAGGCTGGCGGGCGGCCCCGGGCGCTGCGCCGGGCGGGTGGAGGTCTACGCCAACGGCACCTGGGCCACCGTCTGCCAGGAGAGCTGGGACCTGGCGGACGCCACCGTCGTCTGCCGCCAGCTGGGCTGCGGAACCGCGCTGGAGGCACCCGCATCGCCTCCCGTCGGTCCCGGCACGGGGCCGCTGTGGCCGCACGCCGCTGCCTGCGCCGGCAACGAGGCGTCTCTCTGGGATTGCCCGGCCTCGGCACAGCACGGCTGCCAGCGCGGTGGCGGGGCGGGAGCCGTCTGCTCAGGTCAGTGCTGTGCGCCCCAGCTCGGGGACAGGGGGACCAGACCCCGGGGGGTGCCTGGCCCAGCCGTGCCATGACCCCCCTCTGCGCCCCCTCGCAGAGCACCTCTCCCTGCGCCTGGTGGGCGGCGGCAGCCCCTGCAGCGGGCACCTGGAGGTGTTCTACAACAACACCTGGGGCCGCGTCTGCGCCGAAGGCACCACCTCCGCTACTGCGGCCGCTGTGTGCCGGCAGCTGGGCTGCGGGGAGACGGGGACTCTGGAGGACACCCCCGCCCTTGCCCTTGCCTGGCTGGCCTGGGTGGGCTGCAAGGAGGGGGCCGCATCGCTCTGGCGCTGCCCCTCGGCACCCTGGCACCTGCAGAATTGCAGCGACGGCAGGGGCGCCCGCATCACTTGTGACAAGGACACGGACAGCACAAGCGGGACGCCCACCCCGGCCCCGGGGAGCCGCTGCCCCGACGGTGCCACTTGCACAGGTAGCTCTGCCCGTGCCGGCAGCCCCCCGCGCCGGGCTGGCCGCAGTCCCCCTCCTCACGCCCCCGCCCCATCTCCCCCCAGCTCTCCCCAGCACCAGCAGCCCGGCGGCAGCGGTGGGGACCGTGCCGGTGTCCACGGTGCTGTGTGCGCTCCTGGGGACGCTGCTGTGCCTGGCCCTGGGCGCCCTGGCCGTGCAGGCGTACCGTGCCCGTGCTGGGCGCCGAGGTGAGTGCTTGCGGGTCCTGGGGCTCCTCCACCGTGGGGTGGATCCATGGGCGGGCGGCGGCTGACCCCGCTGCCACCCTCCGTCCTCACGCCCTGCGTGAGCGCTCCCCACATTTCAGGCCTCGGCAGAGCCGCGGACGCTCTCTCCGATGCCGTCTACGAGGAGCTGGACTACACCGTGCTGCCGGACTACCAGGAGGTGCCCAGTCGCTCAGGTCAGTGCAGCCCCCCGCCGTGCCCGGCAGCTCTCCCCAGACGGTGGGGGCTCTGCCCCACGGCCGCACCGCAGCACCGGCTCCCGGTACTGCAGCGCTGGCCCGGCCCCGAGGCACGGGGGTGTCCCCCGGTCCCACTGCGGCCCCGCTCTGCGGCGAGGGGCCGTGCTGCCCATGGTGCCGGCTCCACTCGCCCCCAACGCTCCGTCCTGCCCCACCAGGCTCCCTCTCGGAGGGCTCGGGGAAGAAGCTGCCGTATTACACCGGGGACAGCATGGAGGAGAGAGACCCCGAGGCAGCCCCAGGTAGGGCCAGGGCAGGCACAGGCATGGCGGGGAGCCCCGCGGAGAGGGGCCGCGGCCAGGCACTGGGGAGCTCAGGGGACACGGCCCCCCTCTCCTGGGCAAGCCCAGCTCAGCTCTGGCTCTCCTTTGCGTGCAGCAAAGCATCACCTTTCCCTGCTGATTAACCCCCGGGGCGGCTCTGGCTCAGAGCCTGCAGCCCCGGCGCCACCAGCACAGCCCCAGCGGCGTGGCCGGAGGGGGGGGCACAGCCAGACCCCTGCCACGGCCTCCGCCTCACCCCCGTCCCCCCGTGCCTGTCCCAGACTCCCCTGCCCAGCACAGACCCCACGACGGCTATGATGATGCCGCGGACGTGCCGCAAGAGCCCCCCGCTCCCGGCGCTGGGGATGTCTCCGAGGGGGGAGCACAGAGCAGCTGGGGCCGTCTCCCACCCACAGGTAAGAGGGGCCACGGCCGCCCGGTGCCCTGCAGAGCCACCTGCGGCGGGGCCGGGCTGCGGTGGCGGGCAGGGAGCAGGCAGCAAGTCCAGGGGGGCTGGGGCAAGACCCCAGCCCGCGCCTGGCACGAGGGACACGAAGCAGCCCCCCTAAGGCACCGGCCTTTGCTCTCCCCTAAGGTGGGAGCTGCCTCCCCACAAGTCCCCCACGAGACACAAGGGAGCCCCCGGCACAGCCACCGGGGGACACAGACTACGACGACGTTGCCATCGGCACCCCGGGGACGTCGCTGTGAGGATGCCCGCCCCACCCCGCAGGAGTCCCTGGGGACACGCGTGCAGGGTGCTGGGGCTCCGTCCCCAACGAGGGATGGCCCTGGACACAGGGGGCACCTCTCCCTGACCGGCACCGCAGCCCAGCAGCAAAACAGACGCCGGCTCCCTCCCACGAGCATCCAGCAGGGACTGCTGCTTTTTTTAGTTCACTCTGAATTTCTGTGTTTGTCTATAAAACCCCAAACTGGCTGCAGGCTCACTTGCAGGGCTGGCACCTCGCTCCCGGGTACATGAGCCACCCCGCGGGGCGGGACCCTCACCCACAGACACATTTGGTGGCCACGGCGGGGACGGGGACGGGGGGAGCACGGGGAAGGGCACAGGGGGATTCCTGGCACTGGCCCCAGGGCCTTCATTTGCCACCGGCCAACAGCCACACAACTGCTCCCGGCGACACGCGGGGGGCACTGGGAGCGGGAAGGGCCGGCCCGGCTCTGCCCCGACCCCCAGCACATGCAGGCAGGACCTCCTCCCCTCTCCCCCCACGCATGGGGCACAGCCAGAGCCAGGGCGGCTTCCTCCCGCCTTCAGCAGCACCGAGCCCTGGGCTAGAAATGGCTCCGCTTCTGGCAAGGACCTCTCGTAAAGGCGGGAGCGCCCGCCTTTGGCTCAGCGCCCAGCGCCCGTCTCTTACCGGAGCACCCGCAGGCGGCTGCCCGGGTGCCGCAGAGCGGGGAGAGGCGGGGGTGCAGCTCCTCCTGCCGCCGCTCTGCGAGGGGACGGGGACGCGCGCTGGCTCCAGAGGCACCGGTGCTGCAGGGGGACGGAGCCCGGCGGGCACGGGCACTCCTCACCGCACCTGGGAGCTCCCGGCTTCGACGCCGGCGCACAACCTGCCCCCGAGCAGCGCTCGCCACCAGCTCGCGGCAGGTCTCCGCGGCTGGGACCTCCGCGCCTTGGGGGACGCAAAGGATCGCGAGCGTTACTGCTGGGGTTGTCCAGCCGAGAATAGAACTCCTTCACGCCGGGCGGCAGGACTCTCTCCGGCGCCGGGTGCACGGGGGATCTCTCCTCCCGGCACGCGCGCCTACTGGCGTCCAGTGGTGACGTTCCTACGTGACGGTTAACACACCGCCCTCTCTAATCCATAACCATCGCACCTAATCTACCCGTACGTTTCCGACACAGACGGGCCTCAGCAGCCCTGCTGCGTGCGCTCAGTTAGCGTTACAGCGACTAGCGGCACACTCACAGTAACCACTCTTAGATTTGGCGAAGCTGTTTATTTACATCTTCCGTCACACTGGCAATGTGAATACCGCAATGCTCCTTATCCAGTTCCAAACACCCGCGTAGGCCCCTTTCCTCGGCCGGTAACAGACCAAAGGCCAAACCCTGTGGTGCGGGCAGGTCACTGGTTGCTTGCACCTGCCTATTCGCCACACGCCAACCTCGTGCCGTGGCGTCACCCAAACTACCCACCCGCCACGGTCGGTTTGCTCTGAGCAACGCTGGGCTCTGCCAAGCCACCATCGCGGGGGCTGACATCGAGCCCGTCGCCCATCCCGCCCCCGCCGCTGTTGACGGGCCGTGCCACGGGCCTACCTTTACCTCTCTGTTGAGTTTTCCCCGTCACTGAGGGGTAACGCGATTCTTTTCCCCAGCGGGCACCGTGTCAATGCCCCTGACGTATCCGATGGTTCGGAATGGCAAAGGACAGTGTCCTGTGCCGGCAGCAAGGGCATTCCCAGCGCAGTATTTAGCCACTTCCCACTGGATTGTGGTTCCATCGGGAAAACGAGACGAAGATCAGGTCGATTGTAGGATACGGGCATTTACTAAAGGCATCTCCTGCAGAGTCAAAATGCCCCCTTCTATTGACTTGCTACTTGAGTGCGGGAGGGGTAGACGAGCAGAAATACTGGAGATGTTTTGTAACCCTGCAAAACCCTGAGCTAGTTTGAAGAACAAATTGGCCTCTAATCCTCCCCTTTCTGCTACCGTCATGACAGTCATGAGAATTTTGGAGAGGAGGTATTTGCATTTAGCAATTTCACACTATTTAGACCTTCATCAAAGCCATAAACAGAATTGCCGTAACTCCACGTAGGGCTATGCCTTGTGCGCAAGCGAAATCCGCGTGAGCGATGCCCTGACCCCAGGGACAATCCACAAACTGTCCCTTTTAACTCTCAGCCACAAAGGCCTTTCGTTCCGTTTCCCCACGGCCCACTTATCCCAACAGGGAGTCCTTTCTTAATGCCTGTGTGACGGATCCGCGGCCCTACTCCGTCAAGCCGGGCGGCCGTACATGTAGCCAGGAGGACTTGAGAGGCTCCTTTCCAATGCTCTTTCAGAGGCTGGTCCTTCCAAGGCCTTAGACAGAGCCCCTCTCCTGCCTGAAATTCCCGCACACCTTAGGCAGTACCCAAGCCTAAAGGTGTTCTCAGCTGTAGATACCTGTTAAGAGAAGACAACGCCTTCCCGAGAGGAATCACGTCTTCTCTAAGATACTGTGTCCCTAGTCATGCTAGAGACCCTGGCTGATGATTTATGCTTTCAGCAGGCCTCCCACACACTGTTTCAAAAGACCTGACTCTCCTCTGCCCCTCGGTGCCGTCCTTGCCCTCAGCAACGCTAACGGGAGAGCAGCTGGCCATTTTAACTCTGCCTCCTGACAGGTTTTATTCCCTTTGCCGCCTTCCCGTTCTTTGAGTCATTCTTTCCGCTTTCCCACGAGGCTGCGGCCTCCGCAGCGGACGTAAATCCCACTGTATTTCTCATGTTCTTACAGGCGACTGAAGGCGTTTTGTCACAAGGCGGGCTCCTTACTCGGAGGATGTTCCCGTCGGAATCCCACAACGGGGGATTATTTCTAGCAATAAGCCTTCACCTACTTCTCTAGCCCCATTGGTGCGACAGGGAAAGGCTTCTCTGCCCATCCACAAAACGTTTCCACCCCTACCAAGAAACACCGATGCCCACTCTGCCTGGGGACTTCTCAAAAGCCTGTTTGCCAGCCACCGCCACGAGTATTTCCTCTCTTGGTTTTCCCAAGTGGACGACTAGCTTGGCTTCAAGGACTGGTTTGCTGGCAGATTTCACACCTCTTGGTACGACCCTTAGCTCTATTTCCCATCCCTGCACTTCAAGTGTGGACCTTAGCATTGTCCAGAAGAGCTTCCACCCGCTAACGTGTCCCTCTATGGTCTTTGTCCATCACCTCTCTCTTCACGCTTGAAGGTGCTCCTACTCGATCGTCTCCTCTCATCCACCAGCCTTCCCTGCCCTTCTCTGCCTTCAGCAGTTTAACCCCACTTCCCTAGTAGGGGTTCTAAACCCTTTTTCCCTTCTAGTTTAGTAGGGCGTTGTTTTCGTCTTACCGGCTGCGCTCCAGGGTCCAATGTGATGCTTACGGGCTCAGCAGCGCCAGGTCGTCCTGGGATCCCGGAGGCCCCGGCCGGGGGGTTCCCGCACTCCGTGCGTCTGCCCGAGTTATTTCATGTACCGGAGTCTCTTGCACTTCTTCCTGTAACACAAACACCTGCGCTTCCAGGGCTTTTTCTTCCGCTAGCTGCACCTCCACATTGCCTTGCTCAAAAACAGTTTGGGCGTTGCGTTTGCTAAGTACATCTCTTCCCAACAGAGGCGTCGGGCAGTCGGGAACCTATAAACGTTTGTGAGCACAGAACTGCACGTCCCATTCCACACTCGCTTGGCTGGAAGAAAGGCCTTACCCCCTTTTTCCCTCCGGCCCCAATAATACCCATATTCTCTTGACTCAGTTTACCCCTGCAGGCATTTAACGCTGAACATGCCGCTCCTCTAGTTTTGATATTGATTTGGTTGATAACCCCCTGGATCGGCCGATCGCCACAAAGCACAAAGCACAGCACGCTCCGCTCGCGCGCGCACCCCCCACCCCCCCACCCCCTATGGCTGTCACTGGGTGCAGACAAGCCCTTACGCTGGCACTTGGTGCCAACAAGCCTTCCCTTACCCTTACGGCCGGCACTCCGGCCGGCCCGTAACAGCGTGCACGCAAGCCTTCCCTCGGCAGGGAAGACCTTTGGCTGGCACGTGAGGCACTCACGCCAGCCAGCGCTTAATTCCGATGCCCTGCCGGGACGCCAAACCGGACCCTTTTTAAGGCTGCGACTCACCGACCGGTGCCAGGTGGGACTCGAACCCTCCAGCCCCAAAGTAACGCCTTCATAAATGCCAGGGCTCTTCCTTCGAACTCACCGGCTCAGGGGATCAGAGGATCTCCCCAAAAAGCCCTCGGTGGCGCCGCAGACCTCTAGATCCTCTAGCTCCCAGCAGCCTCAGAAGCAGAGTCCCGCCAGGGTCCCCAAACTGTCCCTGAAACCCAGGGATAAAGCTCCTGACCACCGGCTGTATTAAAGAGCCGGCATGACGCCACTCGGCGCCGGGTGCGTGGGGGACCTCTCCTCCCGGCACGCACACCTACGGGAGGCCATCTGTGACATTTACACGTGACAGTTAACACACCACCCTCTCTAATACATAACCATTGACCAGGCTGAGCATCCTCTTCTGCCGTTGGTCTCCATCTTCTCGCCTTAGATTTAAAATTACAGTGTGATCCGACTTCACTGCGCATGACCAAGAGGCGCTGGGGGGGAGGGGGGCGGACGTACTTCTTCCATCCCTCGGAGGAGCCGCTGAGCGCAATCTCCCCCCGCCGGAATCCCTTTTCCCCCAGCTCCTGTCACTCTCACTGCTCTCATCGTTTGACGGCTGTGGCATCCCTCCAGCTTCCTTGCGGGACGATGGTTCCTTCTCGTGTCGGTCCTTGAAGTTTCTCAGCCCGTGACCCTTGAATTCCTTTCACGAGCTGCCTCCCTGAGTCGCCTCTATTTCTCAGGATGTGGGTTTAGGTTAATAACGGCTCACGCTGCAGGTTTAACCCTTGACTTATTTACACCACCTGCAGCTTCATGCTCACCTCCCAGCTTGCTCCGAGCCTTCCTGACGATGGTCAGGCGGGTGCAGGGGCTGCTGATGGACAGGTTCTCCCCGAGAGAGGAGCCCACTTCTTGGTACCGGAGGAACTCCTGGACCACGTGCTTTCTCTATTTCTGCTTGTACTCTGCGCCGACGAGAAGCAGAGTCAGCCCCAAGCACGGCCGCGCTCCCAAGGAGCCCCTAACCAGCCCGACCGCGCGCCCGACACACCAACGGGACACTTGTTTCACCGCTCAGGGCCTCCCCAGGCCATGTGTACGTACAGCCCAAGGCGGCGGCGGCGGCGGCGGCAGTTGCCGACCCTCCTTGGTTGGGACATGAACGTCGCGGGTGACGCCGACGTCGGGGTCGGCCCCACGAGCCGTCCCGGGGTGGGACGGGGCCCTTGGCAGGTGGCGGGTCCCCGGCCCCTCGCGGAGGCTGGCGGCACGTGGCGCTGCTGCCCACGCTGCCTGCAGGCGTGCCCCCGCAGCCCCCGCAGGGAGGAGGCCGTTCCCCCCGCGCGCCCGCCATGCCGCCAACGGCCGCCACCGCGCGCGGCCCCCGCGGCCGCCTGCGTCTCCGGCTGCCGCCGCGCCGGCCTCCGGCAGCTCGCTGGGCCCTCCCGCCGCCGCCACCACTCGGGGCCGTCACCGCGCCTTTGGGCGCCTTTGCCCGGGCTTGCACATCTGCAGCCTTTCCACGCACAGCCGCCTGCCACGACGCCTCCTCCTCGCCCTGCTCCGTGTCCCACCGCCGGCCGGGCCGCGGCCGCCAGCGCCGCCCAGCCCTGGCAGAGCCCGCCAGGGCCCGCGCCCGTGCCAGGCTCGGCCCCCTCCTCATCCTCGCACGCGGCCGAGCCCTGGCGGCCGCTCCGGCTCCCTTCCAGCCCCCGCGCCCGCCGCTTCTTGCGGGCGCTTGGTCCCGGCTTAGCCGGGCGCGATCCCCTCCCCCCGGCACCGGATCGGCTCCGTGCCCCCTCGGCGGCGTCACCGCGGGAGGTGCTGGCGCGCCAAAGCACGGCGCTGTCGGTAGCGCTGCAGGTGGCCGGGGAGCCGCGTGCGGTCGATGCCGAGGGCAGGTCCCCGCTTTGGGGGAAACCGCCTCCTTCCTGCCGGCGCCGCGAGGCGAGCGCGGGGGCACACCTGCAGGCAGTGCGGGCAGCACCGCCATGTGCCGCCGGCCTGCGCGAGGTGCCGGGGATGCGCCGCCTGCGGCCGCGGCGCTCAGCCTGGCGCCGCCTTTCGCCTCGGTGCCCCGCTGGGGTCTCCAGGCACCCGCGGGGAGGGCGGCACCCCAAGGACGGGTGCCGGCGTGCCGGGCTCTTTGGCCTTTGCCCCGTGCCGGCGCCGAGGGCGGCCCCGTGGAGCCTTTGCTGGAGTTTTGGGGCGAGCCCTGTCGCCATCAGGACTGGGCTCTTGCCGCGGCTCTGGCAGCAGGGACAGCCCCGCGGGGGCACACGGGTGGGAAGGGCCCCCGCGCCTCATGCCGGTGGCAGGTGCCTCGCGGGGGGGCTGGCTCCCCTCGGGGGCACCTGGGCGCCGACCCTCCGTGGGGAGGAGTGTGACGCCAGAAGCGGAGCTGAGCCTCATATTTGGGCACAGAGCACGTTATTGGAGGCCGGGGCCCCGCCAGCCGGGAGATAACCCGCCTGATAACGTCTCAAAAGGTGCTGCCGCCCCCATTGGCTCCCGCCTGCGGGGCTGCCTATATATGAGCCGCCCCGCGCCGGGGGGTCCGGGACGGCAGCATGGTGCCCATCGGGGCGTTGGGGCTGCTCTTGTGTGTGCAGCTGTGCCGGGCTGAGCTCCAAGGCACGGGGGCAGCCGTGGGGGCACACACCACCCCCCAGCCCTCGCCCGGCCTCGGCACCCTCCTCACCGCAGGCGCCGAGGAGCTGCGGCTGGTGGGCGGCGGCGGGCGCTGCGCCGGGAGGGTGGAGGTCAAGCACGATGGCGAGTGGGGCTCCGTCTGCGTCTACGAATATGTTCGTCATGGCTACTGGGGCACCGTGGTGTGCCGGCAGCTGGGCTGTGGTGCGGTGGTCAAGGCGTCCCCCTACGCCCCATTCGGGCAGGGCACCGGCCGGATTTGGCTCCAGCCCTTCTGTAGCGGTGGTGAGGCAACACTGAAGGACTGTTACCATTATGGCTGGGGACAGCACTATTGCGGCCATGAGCGGGACATCGGGGTGACCTGTGCAGGTGAGCTGGGGGTACTGGCGGTGCTGGGACAACCACAGTGTGCCGGGGCATCCCCCGGCAGGGCTGAGGCCGTGCTGGTGCCCCCGTGCAGAGGCGGTGGAGCTGCGGCTGGTGGGCGGCGGAGGTCCCTGCACCGGGAGGGTGGAGGTGAAGCTGCGGGGCCAATGGGGATCGGTGGCGGACGACAACTGGGACAGGGAAGATGCCAAGGTGGTGTGCCAGCAGCTGGGCTGTGGATCAGCCATCGGTGCACACATCGCCAGCACCCACGTTGGGAAAGGTTCCGGTCCCGTCAGTCTGGTTTTTGTGAACTGCCGTGGGAAAGAAACTGTCCTCTGGGAATGCGAAATCCGTGGCTGGGGACCCTACAGCATCACTCACAACTACGACGTCGCTGTCACCTGCCAAAGTAGGAGCCGTGCGGTGGGGGGGGGCACACCCATCCCGGCACATCCCTGACCGTTGACCCCCATGTCTCTCCCAGCGGGGTTTGCCCGGCTGGTCGGCGGCGACAGCGCCTGTGCCGGGCGGCTGGAGGTGCGGCAGGGCCGAACGTGGAGCAGCGTCTGCGAGGACCACGTGGACATCAAGGCGGCCCAGGTGGTCTGCCGGGAGCTGGGCTGCGGCGCGGTGCTGGCCGTCCCCGGCACCGGCCGCTTTCAGGAGGGAACGGGGTCGCTCTGGCAGGAGGGGTTTGAGTGCACGGGCACCGAGCCCTTCCTCGCCGCCTGTGCCCGGCGGCCGCTCCACGCACAGGGCTGCAGCGGCCACGCCAGCATCATCTGCTCCCGTAAGCAGGGGGATGCTGGGGGGTGTTGGGGGGCGTCCCCGCACCGTCGCCCCCCACAACGCTCTGTCTTCTGCAGCCTACACGCGTTTCCGTCTGGCGAACAGCAGCTCGGGCTGCTCCGGGCGGGTGGAGGTGGAGGTGGGGGGCACGTGGGGGTCCGTCTGCGCCACCGGCTGGGACCTGCCCGACACCCACGTCCTCTGCCACCACCTCGGCTGCGGCACCGCCGCCGCCACCGCCGTGCCCCAGGGAGGCTCCCTCGGCAGCGGGGACGGGCCGCTGTGGCAGGACACCTTCCGCTGCAGCGGGACCGAGCGGCACCCAGGCGAGTGCCCCACCACGGTGCTGGGGGAGCCCCCCTGCCCCGCCGGCCTCGCCGCCACCATCAACTGCTCAGGTCGGTATGGCACCCGCCGCAAAATCCCTCACAGGCCTCTTGGGACCCCTAAGAGCTGGGCGCGGAGGGCACAGGGCCATGCTGGGGAGAGGGGAGGGCTGAAGCAGGGTCCCGCCACCCCGTCAGGGCCCCGACGGTGCTGGTGCTGCGGCCCCTCGGCACACTCGGGGACGTTGCAGGCACTGTGGAGCCCCTGCGGCTGGTGGAGGGGGAGAGCCGGTGCGACGGGCGGCTGGAGGTCTCCGCCAGCCCCGGGGCCTGGGCCCGCATGCCGGCGGGGCTCTGGGATGCCCGCGGTGCCAGCGTGGTGTGCCGGCAGCTGGGCTGCGGCGCGCCGGAGAAGGTCTACACCGTGGCGGGCTCGGGTGCGGCAGGGCCGCAAGGGCTGCGCTGTGCCGGCACCGAGGACAACCTGGCCCAGTGCAACGTCTCGCGCACGGCCGCCACGCCGACCGGCAGCCGCGACGAGGTGGTCGTCGTCTGCTCAGGTGAGTGTCCCGGGAAGGGCTGGGGGGTGCCGGCACCGCCAGCGGCCGCCCCAGCCCGCTCCCCTGCGTGCCCCGCAGGCAGCCGGCGCGTGAGGCTGGCGGGCAGCCCCGGGCGCTGCGCCGGGCGGGTGGAGGTCTACGCCAACGGCACCTGGGCCACCGTCTGCCAGGAGAGCTGGGACCTGGCGGACGCCACCGTCGTCTGCCGCCAGCTGGGCTGCGGAACCGCGCTGGAGGCACCCGCATCGCCCATCGCCTCCCGTCGGTCCCGGCACGGGGCCGCTGTGGCCGCACGCCGCTGCCTGCGCCGGCAACGAGGCGTCTCTCTGGGATTGCCCGGCCTCGGCACAGCACGGCTGCCAGCGCGGTGGCGGGGCGGGAGCCGTCTGCTCAGGTCAGTGCTGTGCGCCCCAGCTCGGGGACAGGGGGACCAGACCCCGGGGGGTGCCTGGCCCAGCCGTGCCATGACCCCCCTCTGCACCCCCTCGCAGAGCACCTCTCCCTGCGCCTGGTGGGCGGCGGCAGCCCCTGCAGCGGGCACCTGGAGGTGTTCTACAACAACACCTGGGGCCGCGTCTGCGCCGAAGGCACCACCTCCGCTACTGCGGCCGCTGTGTGCCGGCAGCTGGGCTGCGGGGAGACGGGGACTCTGGAGGACACCCCCGCCCTTGCCCTTGCCTGGCTGGCCTGGGTGGGCTGCAAGGAGGGGGCCGCATCGCTCTGGCGCTGCCCCTCGGCACCCTGGCACCTGCAGAATTGCAGCGACGGCAGGGGCGCCCACATCACTTGTGACAAGGACACGGACAGCACAAGCGGGACGCCCACCCCGGCCCCGGGGAGCCGCTGCCCCGACGGTGCCACTTGCACAGGTAGCTCTGCCCGTGCCGGCAGCCCCCCGCGCCGGGCTGGCCGCAGTCCCCCTCCTCACGCCCCCGCCCCATCTCCCCCCAGCTCTCCCCAGCACCAGCAGCCCGGCGGCAGCGGTGGGGACCGTGCCGGTGTCCACGGTGCTGTGTGCGCTCCTGGGGACGCTGCTGTGCCTGGCCCTGGGCGCCCTGGCCGTGCAGGCGTACCGTGCCCGTGCTGGGCGCCGAGGTGAGTGCTTGCGGGTCCTGGGGCTCCTCCACCGTGGGGTGGATCCATGGGCGGGCGGCGGCTGACCCCGCTGCCACCCTCCGTCCTCACGCCCTGCGTGAGCGCTCCCCACATTTCAGGCCTCGGCAGAGCCGCGGACGCTCTCTCCGATGCCGTCTACGAGGAGCTGGACTACACCGTGCTGCCGGACTACCAGGAGGTGCCCAGTCGCTCAGGTCGGTGCAGCCCCCCGCCGTGCCCGGCAGCTCTCCCCAGACGGTGGGGGCTCTGCCCCACGGCCCCACCGCAGCACCGGCTCCCGGTACTGCAGCGCTGGCCCGGCCCTGAGGCACGGGGGTGTCCCCCGGTCCCACTGCGGCCCCGCTCTGCAGCGAGGGGCCGTGCTGCCCATGGTGCCGGCTCCGCTCGCCCCCGACACTCCGTCCTGCCCCACCAGGCTCCCTCTCGGAGGGCTCGGGGAAGAAGCTGCCGTATTACACCGGGGACAGCATGGAGGAGAGAGACCCCGAGGCAGCCCCAGGTAGGGCCAGGGCAGGCACAGGCATGGCGGGGAGCCCCGCGGAGAGGGGCCACGGCCAGGCACTGGGGAGCTGAGGGGACACGGCCCCCCTCTCCTGGGCAAGCCCAGCTCAGCTCTGGCTCTCCTTTGCGTGCAGCAAAGCATCACCTTTCCCTGCTGATTAACCCCCGGGGCGGCTCTGGCTCAGAGCCTGCAGCCCCGGCGCCACCAGCACAGCCCCAGCGGCGTGGCCGGAGAGGGGGGGGCACAGCCAGACCCCTGCCACGGCCTCCGCCTCACCCCCGTCCCCCCGTGCCTGTCCCAGACTCCCCTGCCCAGCACAGACCCCACGACGGCTATGATGATGCCGCGGACGTGCCGCAAGAGCCCCCCGCTCCCGGCGCTGGGGACGTCTCCGAGGGGGGAGCACAGAGCAGATGGGGCCGTCTCCCACCCACAGGTAAGAGGGGCCACGGCCGCCTGGTGCCCTGCAGAGCCACCTGCGGCGGGGCCGGGCTGCGGTGGCGGGCAGGGAGCAGGCAGCAAGTCCAGGGGGGCTGGGGCAAGACCCCAGCCCGCGCCTGGCACGAGGGACACGAAGCAGCCCCCCTAAGGCACCGGCCTTTGCTCTCCCCTAAGGTGGGAGCTGCCTCCCCACAAGTCCCCCACGAGACACAAGGGAGCCCCCGGCACAGCCACCGGGGGACACAGACTACGACGACGTTGCCATCGGCACCCCGGGGACGTCGCTGTGAGGATGCCCGCCCCACCCCGCAGGAGTCCCTGGGGACACGCGTGCAGGGTGCTGGGGCTCCGTCCCCAACGAGGGATGGCCCTGGACACAGGGGGCACCTCTCCCTGACCGGCACCGCAGCCCAGCAGCAAAACAGACGCCGGCTCCCTCCCACGAGCATCCAGCAGGGACTGCTGCTTTTTTTAGTTCACTCTGAATTTCTGTGTTTGTCTATAAAACCCCAAACTGGCTGCAGGCTCACTTGCAGGGCTGGCACCTCGCTCCCGGGTACATGAGCCACCCCGCGGGGCAGGACCCTCACCCACAGACACATTTGGTGGCCACGGCGGGGACGGGGACGGGGGGAGCACGGGGAAGGGCGCAGGGGGATTCCTGGCACTGGCCCCAGGGCCTTCATTTGCCACCGGCCAACAGCCACACAACTGTTCCCGGCGACACGCGGGGGGCACTGGGAGCGGGAAGGGCCGGCCCGGCTCTGCCCCGACCCCCAGCACATGCAGGCAGGACCTCCTCCCCTCTCCCCCCACGCATGGGGCACAGCCAGAGCCAGGGCGGCTTCCTCCCGCCTTCAGCAGCACCGAGCCCTGGGCTAGAAATGGCTCCGCTTCTGGCAAGGACCTCTCGTAAAGGCGGGAGCGCCCGCCTTTGGCTCAGCGCCCAGCGCCCGTCTCTTACCGGAGCACCCGCAGGCGGCTGCCCGGGTGCCGCAGAGCGGGGAGAGGCGGGGGTGCAGCTCCTCCTGCCGCCGCTCTGCGAGGGGACGGGGACGCGCGCTGGCTCCAGAGGCACCGGAGCTGCAGGGGGACGGAGCCCGGCGGGCACGGGCAGACCTCACCGCACCTGGGAGCTCCCGGCTTCGACGCCGGCGCACAACCTGCCCCCGAGCAGCGCTCGCCACCAGCTCGCGGCAGGTCTCCGCGGCTGGGACCTCCGCGCCTTGGGGGACGCAAAGGCTCACGAGCGTTACTGCTGGGGTTGTCCAGCCGAGAATAGAACTCCTTCACGCCGGGCGGCAGGACTCTCTCCGGCGCCGGGTGCACGGGGGATCTCTCCTCCCGGCACGCGCGCCTACTGGCGTCCAGTGGTGACGTTCCTACGTGACGGTTAACACACCGCCCTCTCTAATCCATAACCATCGCACCTAATCTACCCGTACGTTTCCGACACAGACGGGCCTCAGCAGCCCTGCTGCGTGCGCTCAGTTAGCGTTACAGCGACTAGCGGCACACTCACAGTAACCACTCTTAGATTTGGCGAAGCTGTTTATTTACATCTTCCGTCACACTGGCAATGTGAATACCGCAATGCTCCTTATCCAGTTCCAAACACCCGCGTAGGCCCCTTTCCTCGGCCGGTAACAGACCAAAGGCCAAACCCTGTGGTGCGGGCAGGTCACTGGTTGCTTGCACCTGCCTATTCGCCACACGCCAACCTCGTGCCGTGGCGTCACCCAAACTACCCACCCGCCACGGTCGGTTTGCTCCGAGCAACGCTGGGCTCTGCCAAGCCACCATCGCGGGGGCTGACATCGAGCCCGTCGCCCATCCCGCCCCCGCCGCTGTTGACGGGCCGTGCCACGGGCCTACCTTTACCTCTCTGTTGAGTTTTCCCCGTCACTGAGGGGTAACGCGATTCTTTTCCGCAGCGGGCACCGTGTCAACGCCCCTGACGTATCCGATGGTTCGGAATGGCAAAGGACAGTGTCCTGTGCCAGCAGCAAGGGCATTCCCAGCGCAGTATTTAGCCACTTCCCACTGGATTGTGGTTCCATCGGGAAAACGAGACGAAGATCAGGTCGATTGTAGGATACGGGCATTTACTAAAGGCATCTCCTGCAGAGTCAAAATGCCCCCTTCTATTGACTTGCTACTTGAATGCGGGAGGGGTAGACGAGCAGAAATACTTGAGATGTTTTGTAACCTTGCAAAACCCTGAGCTAGTCTGAAGAACAAATTGGCCGCCCCTTTCTGCTACTGTCATGACAGTCATGAGAATTTTGGAGAGGAGGTATTTGCATTTAGAAATTTCACACTATTTAGACCTTCATCAAAGCCATAAACAGAATTGCCGTAACTCCACGTAGGGCTATGCCTTGTGCGCAAGCGAAATCCGCGTGAGCGATGCCCTGACCCCAGGTACAATCCACAAATCATCCCTTTTAACTCTCAGCCACAAAGGCCTTTCGTTCCGTTTCCCCACGGCCCACTTATCCCAACAGGGAGTCCTTTCTTAATGCCTGTGTGACGGATCCGCGGCCCTACTCCGTCAAGCCGGGCGGCCGTACATGTAGCCAGGAGGACTTGAGAGGCTCCTTTCCAATGCTCTTTCAGAGGCTGGTCCTTCCAAGTCCTTAGACAGAGCCCCTCTCCTGCCCGAAATTCCCGCATACCTTAGGCAGTACCCAAGCCTAAAGGTGTTCTCAGCTGTAGATACCTGTTAAGAGAAGACAACGCCTTCCCGAGAGGAATCACGTCTTCTCTAAGATACTGTGTCCCTAGTCATGCTAGAGACCCTGGCTGATGATTTATGCTTTCAGCAGGCCTCCCACACACCGTTTCAAAAGGCCTGACTCTCCTCTGCCCCTCGGTGCCGTCCTTGCCCTCAGCAACGCTAACGGGAGAGCAGCTGGCCATTTTAACTCTGCCTCCTGACAGGTTTTATTCCCTTTGCCGCCTTCCCGTTCTTTGAGTCATTCTTTCCGCTTTCCCACGAGGCTGCGGCCTCCGCAGCGGACGTAAATCCCACTGTATTTCTCATGTTCTTACAGGCGACTGAAGGCGTTTTGTCACAAGGCGGGCTCCTCACTCGGAGGACGTTCCCGTCGGAATCCCACAACGGGGGATTATTTCTAGCAATAAGCCTTCACCTACTTCTCTAGCCCCATTGGTGCGACAGGGAAAGGCTTCTCTGCCCATCCACAAAACGTTCCCACCCCTACCAAGAAACACCGATGCCCACTCTGCCTGGGGACTTCTCAAAAGCCTGTTTGCCAGCCACCGCCACGAGTATTTCCTCTCTTGGTTTTCCCAAGTGGACGACTAGCTTGGCTTCAAGGACTGGTTTGCTGGCAGATTTCACACCTCTTGGTACGACCCTTAGCTCTATTTCCCATCCCTGCACTTCAGGTGTGGACCTTAGCATTGTCCAGAAGAGCTTCCACCCGCTAACGTGTCCCTCTATGGTCTTTGTCCATCACCTCTCTCTTCACGCTTGAAGGTGCTCCTGCTCGATCCTCTCCTCTCATCCACCAGCCTTCCCTGCCCTTCTCTGCCTTCAGCAGTTTAACCCCACTTCCCTAGTAGGGGTTCTAAACCCTTTCTCCCTTCTAGTTTAGTAGGGCGTTGTTTTCGTCTTACCGGCTGCGCTCCAGGGTCCAATGTGATGCTTACGGGCTCAGCAGCGCCAGGTCGTCCTGGGATCCCGGAGGCCCCGGCCGGGGGGTTCCCGCACTCCGTGCGTCTGCCCGAGTTATTTCATGTACCGGAGTCTCTTGCACTTCTTCCTGTAACACAAACACCTGCGCTTCCAGGGCATTTTCTTCCGCTAGCTGCACCTCCACATTGCCTTGCTCAAAAACAGTTTGGGCGTTTCGTTTGCTAAGTACATCTCTTCCCAACAGAGGCGTCGGGCAGTCGGGAACCTATAAACGTTTGTGAGCACAGAACTGCGCGTCCCATTCCACACTCGCTTGGCTGGAAGAAAGGCCTTACCCCCTTTTTCCCTCCGGCCCCAATAATACCCATATTCTCTTGACTCAGTTTACCCCTGCAGGCATTTAACGCTGAACATGCCACTCCTCTAGTTTTGATATTCATTTGGTTGATAACCCCCTGGATCGACCGATCGCCACAAAGCACAAAGCACAGCACGCTCCGCTCGCGCGCGCACCCCCCACCCCCCCACCCCCTATGGCTGTCACTGGGTGCAGACAAGCCCTTACGCTGGCACTTGGTGCCAACAAGCCTTCCCTTACCCTTACGGCCGGCACTCCGGCCGGCCCGTAACAGCGTGCACGCAAGCCTTCCCTCGGCAGGGAAGACCTTTGGCTGGCACGTGAGGCACTCACGCCAGCCAGCGCTTAATCCCGATGCCCTGCCGGGACGCCAAACCGGACCCTTTTTAAGGCTGCGACTCACCGACCGCTGCCAGGTGGGACTCGAACCCTCCAGCCCCAAAGTAACGCCTTCATAAATGCCAGGGCTCTTCCTTCGAACTCACCGGCTCAGGGGATCAGAGGATCTCCCCAAAAAGCCCTCGGTGGCGCTGCAGACCTCTAGATCCTCTAGCTCCCAGCAGCCTCAGAAGCAGAGTCCCGCCAGGGTCCCCAAACTGTCCCTGAAACCCAGGGATAAAGCTCCTGACCACCGGCTGTATTAAAGAGCCGGCATGACGCCACTCGGCGCCGGGTGCGTGGGGGACCTCTCCTCCCGGCACGCACACCTACGGGAGGCCATCTGTGACATTTACATGTGACAGTTAACACACCACCCTCTCTAATACATAACCATTGACCGGGCTGAGCATCCTCTTCTGCCGTTGGTCTCCATCTTCTCGCCTTAGATTTAAAATTACAGTGTGATCCGACTTCACTGCGCATGACCAAGAGGCGCTGGGGGGGAGGGGGGCGGACGTACTTCTTCCATCCCTCGGAGGAGCCGCTGAGCGCAATCTCCCCCCGCCGAAATCCCTTTTCCCCCAGCTCCTGTCACTCTCACTGCTCTCATCGTTTCATGGCTGTGGCATCCCTCCAGCTTCCTTGCGGGACGATGGTTCCTTCTCGTGTCGGTCCTTGAAGTTTCTCAGCCCGTGACCCTTGAATTCCTTTCACGAGCTGCCTCCCTGAGTCGCCTCTATTTCTCAGGATGTGGGTTTAGGTTAATAACGGCTCACGCTGCAGGTTTAACCCTTGACTTATTTACACCACCTGCAGCTTCATGCTCACCTCCCAGCTTGCTCCGAGCCTTCCTGACGATGGTCAGGCGGGTGCAGGGGCTGCTGATGGACAGGTTCTCCCCGAGAGAGGAGTCCACTTCTTGGTACCGGAGGAACTCCTGGACCACGTGCTTTCTCTATTTCTGCTTGTCCTCTGCGCCGACGAGAAGCAGAGTCAGCCCCAAGCACGGCCGCGCTCCCAAGGAGCCCCTAACCAGCCCGACCGCGCGCCCGACACACCAACGGGACACTTGTTTCACCGCTCAGGGCCTCCCCAGGCCATGTGTACGTACAGCCCAAGGCGGCGGCGGCGGCGGCGGCAGTTGCCGACCCTCCTTGGTTGGGACATGAACGTCGCGGGTGACGCCGACGTCGGGGTCGGCCCCACGAGCCGTCCCGGGGTGGGACGGGGCCCTTGGCAGGTGGCGGGTCCCCGGCCCCTCGCGGAGGCTGGCGGCACGTGGCGCTGCTGCCCACGCTGCCTGCAGGCGTGCCCCCGCAGCCCCCGCAGGGAGGAGGCCGTTCCCCCCGCGCGCCCGCCATGCCGCCAACGGCCGCCACCGCGCGCGGCCCCCGCGGCCGCCTGCGTCTCCGGCTGCCGCCGCGCCGGCCTCCGGCAGCTCGCTGGGCCCTCCCGCCGCCGCCACCACTCGGGGCCGTCACCGCGCCTTTGGGCGCCTTTGCCCGGGCTTGCACATCTGCAGCCTTTCCACGCACAGCCGCCTGCCACGACGCCTCCTCCTCGCCCTGCTCCGTGTCCCACCGCCGGCCGGGCCGCGGCCGCCAGCGCCGCCCAGCCCTGGCAGAGCCCGCCAGGGCCCGCGCCCGTGCCAGGCTCGGCCCCCTCCTCATCCTCGCACGCGGCCGAGCCCTGGCGGCCGCTCCGGCTCCCTTCCAGCCCCCGCGCCTGCCACTTCTTGCGGGCGCTTGGTCCCGGCTTAGCCGGGCGCGATCCCCTCCCCCCGGCACCGGGTCGGCTCCGTGCCCCCTCGGCGGCGTCACCGCGGGAGGTGCCGGCGCGCCAAAGCACGGCGCTGTCGGTAGCGCTGCAGGTGGCCGGGGAGCCGCGTGCGGTCGATGCCGAGGGCAGGTCCCCGCTTTGGGGGAAACCGCCTCCTTCCTGCCGGCGCCGCGAGGCGAGCGCGGGGGCACACCTGCAGGCAGTGCGGGCAGCACCGCCATGTGCCGCCGGCCTGCGCGAGGTGCCGGGGATGCGCCGCCTGCGGCCGCGGCGCTCAGCCTGGCGCCGCCTTTCGCCTCGGTGCCCCGCTGGGGTCTCCAGGCACCCGCGGGGAGGGCGGCACCCCAAGGACGGGTGCCGGCGTGCCGGGCTCTTTGGCCTTTGCCCCGTGCCGGCGCCGAGGGCGGCCCCGTGGAGCCTTTGCTGGAGTTTTGGGGCGAGCCCTGTCGCCATCAGGACTGGGCTCTTGCCGCGGCTCTGGCAGCAGGGACAGCCCCGCGGGGGCACACGGGTGGGAAGGTCCCCCACGCCTCATGCCGGTGGCAGGTGCCTCGCGGGGGGGCTGGCTCCCCTCGGGGGCACCTGGGCGCCGACCCTCCGTGGGGAGGAGTGTGACGCCAGAAGCGGAGCTGAGCCTCATATTTGGGCACAGAGCACGTTATTGGAGGCCGGGGCCCCGCCAGCCGGGAGATAACCCGCCTGATAACGTCTCAAAAGGTGCTGCCGCCCCCATTGGCTCCCAGCTGTGGGGCTGCCTATATATGAGCCGCCCCGCGCCGGGGGGTCCGGGACGGCAGCATGGTGCCCATCGGGGCGTTGGGGCTGCTCTTGTGCGTGCAGCTGTGCCGGGCTGAGCTCCAAGGCACGGGGGCAGCCGTGGGGGCACACACCACCCCCCAGCCCTCGCCCGGCCTCGGCACCCTCCTCACCGCAGGCGCCGAGGAGCTGCGGCTGGTGGGCGGCGGCGGGCGCTGCGCCGGGAGGGTGGAGGTCAAGCACGACGGCGAGTGGGGCTCCGTCTGCACCTACGACTATATTCCTCATGGCGACTGGGGCACCGTGGTGTGCCGGCAGCTGGGCTGTGGTGCGGTGGTCAAGGCGTCCCCCTACGCCCCATTCGGGCAGGGCACCGGCCGGATTTGGCTCCAGCCCTGGTGCTGGGGCGGTGAAGAGAAGCTGGAGGACTGTTACCATTTTGGCTGGGGACAGCACTATTGCGGCCATGAGTGGGACATCGGGGTGACCTGTGCAGGTGAGCTGGGGGTGCTGGCGGTGCTGGGACAGCCACAGTGTGCCGGGGCATCCCCCGGCAGGGCTGAGGCCGTGCTGGTGCCCCCGTGCAGAGGCGGTGGAGCTGCGGCTGGTGGGCGGCGGAGGTCCCTGCGCCGGGAGGGTGGAGGTGAAGCTGCGGGGCCAATGGGGATCGGTGTTGGACCACAAGTGGGACATCAAAGATGCCAAGGTGGTGTGCCAGCAGCTGGGCTGTGGATCAGCCATCGGTGCAGATTTTGCCAGCACAAGCTTCGGCCAAGGATCTGGTCCCGTCAGCCTTGTCTGGACCAACTGCCATGGCAATGAGAAATTCCTCTGGGAATGTGACATCCGTGGCTGGGGACCCTACAGACTCTTTCACGAATACGACGTTGCCGTCACCTGCCAAAGTAGGAGCCGTGCGGTGGGGGGGGGCACACCCATCCCGGCACATCCCTGACCGTTGACCCCCATGTCTCTCCCAGCGGGGTTTGCCCGGCTGGTCGGCGGCGACAGCGCCTGTGCCGGGCGGCTGGAGGTGCGGCAGGGCCGAACGTGGAGCAGCGTCTGCGAGGACCACGTGGACATCAAGGCGGCCCAGGTGGTCTGCCGGGAGCTGGGCTGCGGCGCGGTGCTGGCCGTCCCCGGCACCGGCCGCTTTCAGGAGGGAACGGGGTCGCTCTGGCAGGAGGGGTTTGAGTGCACGGGCACCGAGCCCTTCCTCGCCGCCTGTGCCCGGCGGCCGCTCCACGCACAGGGCTGCAGCGGCCACGCCGCCATCATCTGCTCCCGTAAGCAGGGGGATGCCGGGGGGTGTTGGGGGGCGTCCCCGCACCGTCGCCCCCCACAACGTTCTGTCTTCTGCAGCCTACACGCGTTTCCGTCTGGCGAACAGCAGCTCGGGCTGCTCCGGGCGGGTGGAGGTGGAGGTGGGGGGCACGTGGGGGTCCGTCTGCGCCACCGGCTGGGAACTGCCCGACACCCACATCCTCTGCCACCACCTCGGCTGCGGCACCGCCGCCGCCACCGCCGTGCCCCAGGGAGGCTCCCTCGGCAGCGGGGACGGGCCGCTGTGGCAGGACACCTTCCGCTGCAGCGGGACCGAGCGGCACCCAGGCGAGTGCCCCACCACGGTGCTGGGGGAGCCCCCCTGCCCCGCCGGCCTCGCCGCCACCATCAACTGCTCAGGTCGGTATGGCACCCGCCGCAAAATCCCTCACAGGCCTCTTGGGACCCCTAAGAGCTGGGCGCGGAGGGCACAGGGCCATGCTGGGGAGAGGGGAGGGCTGAAGCAGGGTCCCGCCACCCCGTCAGGGCCCCGACGGTGCTGGTGCTGCGGCCCCTCGGCACACTCGGGGACGTTGCAGGCACTGTGGAGCCCCTGCGGCTGGTGGAGGGGGAGAGCCGGTGCGACGGGCGGCTGGAGGTCTCCGCCAGCCCCGGGGCCTGGGCCCGCATGCCGGCGGGGCTCTGGGATGCCCGCGGTGCCAGCGTGGTGTGCCGGCAGCTGGGCTGCGGCGCGCCGGAGAAGGTCTACGCCGTGGCGGGCTCGGGCGCGGCAGGGCCGCAAGGGCTGCGCTGTGCCGGCACCGAGGACAACCTGGCCCAGTGCAACGTCTCGCGCACGGCCGCCACGCCGACCGGCAGCCGCGACGAGGTGGTCGTCGTCTGCTCAGGTGAGTGTCCCGGGAAGGGCTGGGGGGTGCCGGCACCGCCAGCGGCCGCCCCAGCCCACTCCCCTGCGTGCCCCGCAGGCAGCCGGCGCGTGAGGCTGGCGGGCGGCCCCGGGCGCTGCGCCGGGCGGGTGGAGGTCTACGCCAACGGCACCTGGGCCACCGTCTGCCAGGAGAGCTGGGACCTGGCGGACGCCACCGTCGTCTGCCGCCAGCTGGGCTGCGGAACCGCGCTGGAGGCACCCGCATCGCCTCCCGTCGGTCCCGGCACGGGGCCGCTGTGGCCGCACGCCGCTGCCTGTGCCGGCAACGAGGCGTCTCTCTGGGATTGCCCGGCCTCGGCACAGCACGGCTGCCAGCGCGGTGGCGGGGCGGGAGCCGTCTGCTCAGGTCAGTGCTGTGCGCCCCAGCTCGGGGACAGGGGGACCAGACCCCGGGGGGTGCCTGGCCCAGCCGTGCCATGACCCCCCTCTGCGCCCCCTCGCAGAGCACCTCTCCCTGCGCCTGGTGGGCGGCGGCAGCCCCTGCAGCGGGCACCTGGAGGTGTTCTACAACAAAACCTGGGGCCGCGTCTGCGCCGAAGGCACCACCTCCGCTACTGCGGCCGCTGTGTGCCGGCAGCTGGGCTGCGGGGAGACGGGGACTCTGGAGGACACCCGCGCCCTTGCCCTTGCCTGGCTGGCCTGGGTGGGCTGCAAGGAGGGGGCCGCATCGCTCTGGCGCTGCCCCTCGGCACCCTGGCACCTGCAGAATTGCAGCGACGGCAGGGGCGCCCGCATCACTTGTGACAAGGACACGGACAGCACAAGCGGGACGCCCACCCCGGCCCCGGGGAGCCGCTGCCCCGACGGTGCCACTTGCACAGGTAGCTCTGCCCGTGCCGGCAGCCCCCCGCGCCGGGCTGGCCGCAGTCCCCCTCCTCACGCCCCCGCCCCATCTCCCCCCAGCTCTCCCCAGCACCAGCAGCCCGGCGGCAGCGGTGGGGACCGTGCCGGTGTCCACGGTGCTGTGTGCGCTCCTGGGGACGCTGCTGTGCCTGGCCCTGGGCGCCCTGGCCGTGCAGGCATACCGTGCCCGTGCTGGGCGCCGAGGTGAGTGCTTGCGGGTCCTGGGGCTCCTCCACCGTGGGGTGGATCCATGGGCGGGCGGCGGCTGACCCCGCTGCCACCCTCCGTCCTCACGCCCTGCGTGAGCGCTCCCCACATTTCAGGCCTCGGCAGAGCCGCGGACGCTCTCTCCGATGCCGTCTACGAGGAGCTGGACTACACCGTGCTGCCGGACTACCAGGAGGTGCCCAGTCGCTCAGGTCGGTGCAGCCCCCCGCCGTGCCCGGCAGCTCTCCCCAGACGGTGGGGGCTCTGCCCCACGGCCCCACCGCAGCACCGGCTCCCGGTAGTGCAGCGCTGGCCCGGCCCCGAGGCACGGGGGTGTCCCCCGGTCCCACTGCGGCCCCGCTCTGCGGCGAGGGGCCGTGCTGCCCATGGTGCCGGCTCCGCTCGCCCCCAACACTCCGTCCTGCCCCACCAGGCTCCCTCTCGGAGGGCTCGGGGAAGAAGCTGCCGTATTACACCGGGGACAGCACGGAGGAGAGAGACCCTGAGGCAGCCTCAGGTAGGGCCAGGGCAGGCACAGGCATGGTGGGGAGCCCCGCAGAGAGGGGCCGCGGCCAGACACTGGGGAGCTCAGGGGACACGGCCCCCCTCTCCTGGGCAAGCCCAGCTCAGCTCTGGCTCTCCTTTGCGTGCAGCAAAGCATCACCTTTCCCTGCTGATTAACCCCCGGGGCGGCTCTGGCTCAGAGCCTGCAGCCCCGGCGCCACCAGCACAGCCCCAGCGGCGTGGCCGGAGAGGGGGGGGCACAGCCAGACCCCTGCCACGGCCTCCGCCTCACCCCCGTCCCCCCGTGCCTGTCCCAGACTCCCCTGCCCAGCACAGACCCCACAACGGCTATGATGATGCTGCGGACGTGCCACAAGAGCCCCCCGCTCCCGGCGCTGGGGACGTCTCCGAGGGGGGAGCACAGAGCAGCTGGGGCCGTCTCCCACCCACAGGTAAGAGGGGCCACGGCCGCCCGGTGCCCTGCAGAGCCACCTGCGGCGGGGCCGGGCTGCGGTGGCGGGCAGGGAGCAGGCAGCAAGTCCAGGGGGGCTGGGGCAAGACCCCAGCCCGCGCCTGGCACGAGGGACACGAAGCAGCCCCCCTAAGGCACCGGCCTTTGCTCTCCCCTAAGGTGGGAGCTGCCTCCCCACAAGTCCCCCACGAGACACAAGGGAGCCCCCGGCACAGCCACCGGGGGACACAGACTACGACGACGTTGCCATCGGCACCCCGGGGACGTCGCTGTGAGGATGCCCGCCCCACCCCGCAGGAGTCCCTGGGGACACGCGTGCAGGGTGCTGGGGCTCCGTCCCCAACGAGGGATGGCCCTGGACACAGGGGGCACCTCTCCCTGACCGGCACCGCAGCCCAGCAGCAAAACAGACGCCGGCTCCCTCCCACGAGCATCCAGCAGGGACTGCTGCTTTTTTTAGTTCACTCTGAATTTCTGTGTTTGTCTATAAAACCCCAAACTGGCTGCAGGCTCACTTGCAGGGCTGGCACCTCGCTCCCGGGTACATGAGCCACCCCGCGGGGCGGGACCCTCACCCACAGACACATTTGGTGGCCACGGCGGGGACGGGGACGGGGGGAGCACGGGGAAGGGCACAGGGGGATTCCTGGCACTGGCCCCAGGGCCTTCATTTGCCACCGGCCAACAGCCACACAACTGTTCCCGGCGACACGCGGGGGGCACTGGGAGCGGGAAGGGCCGGCCCGGCTCTGCCCCGACCCCCAGCACATGCAGGCAGGACCTCCTCCCCTCTCCCCCCACGCATGGGGCACAGCCAGAGCCAGGGCGGCTTCCTCCCGCCTTCAGCAGCACCGAGCCCTGGGCTAGAAATGGCTCCGCTTCTGGCAAGGACCTCTCGTAAAGGCGGGAGCGCCCGCCTTTGGCTCAGCGCCCAGCGCCCGTCTCTTACCGGAGCACCCGCAGGCGGCTGCCCGGGTGCCGCAGAGCGGGGAGAGGCGGGGGTGCAGCTCCTCCTGCCGCCGCTCTGCGAGGGGACGGGGACGCGCGCTGGCTCCAGAGGCACCGGAGCTGCAGGGGGACGGAGCCCGGCGGGCACGGGCACTCCTCACCGCACCTGGGAGCTCCCGGCTTCGACGCCGGCGCACAACCTGCCCCCGAGCAGCGCTCGCCACCAGCTCGCGGCAGGTCTCCGCGGCTGGGACCTCCGCGCCTTGGGGGACGCAAAGGATCGCGAGCGTTACTGCTGGGGTTGTCCAGCCGAGAATAGAACTCCTTCACGCCGGGCGGCAGGACTCTCTCCGGCGCCGGGTGCACGGGGGATCTCTCCTCCCGGCACGCGCGCCTACTGGCGTCCAGTGGTGACGTTCCTACGTGACGGTTAACACACCGCCCTCTCTAATCCATAACCATCGCACCTAATCTACCCGTACGTTTCCGACACAGACGGGCCTCAGCAGCCCTGCTGCGTGCGCTCAGTTAGCGTTACAGCGACTAGCGGCACACTCACAGTAACCACTCTTAGATTTGGCAAAGCTGTTTATTTACATCTTCCGTCACACTGGCAATGTGAATACCGCAATGCTCCTTATCCAGTTCCAAACACCCGCGTAGGCCCCTTTCCTCGGCCGGTAACAGACCAAAGGCCAAACCCTGTGGTGCGGGCAGGTCACTGGTTGCTTGCACCTGCCTATTCGCCACACGCCAACCTCGTGCCGTGGCGTCACCCAAACTACCCACCCGCCACGGTCGGTTTGCTCTGAGCAACGCTGGGCTCTCCCAAGCCACCATCGCGGGGGCTGACATCGAGCCCGTCGCCCATCCCGCCCCCGCCGCTGTTGACGGGCCGTGCCACGGGCCTACCTTTACCTCTCTGTTGAGTTTTCCCCGTCACTGAGGGGTAACGCGATTCTTTTCCCCAGCGGGCACCGTGTCAACGCCCCTGACGTATCCGATGGTTCGGAATGGCAAAGGACAGTGTCCTGTGCCGGCAGCAAGGGCATTCCCAGCGCAGTATTTAGCCACTTCCCACTGGATTGTGGTTCCATCGGGAAAACGAGACGAAGATCAGGTCGATTGTAGGATACGGGCATTTACTAAAGGCATCTCCTGCAGAGTCAAAATGCCCCCTTCTATTGACTTGCTACTTGAGTGCGGGATGGGTAGACGAGCAGAAATACTTGAGATGTTTTGTAACCTTGCAAAACCCTGAGCTAGTCTGAAGAACAAATTGGCCTCTAATCCTCCCCTTTCTGCTACCGTCATGACAGTCATGAGAATTTTGGAGAGGAGGTATTTGCATTTAGAAATTTCACACTATTTAGACCTTCATCAAAGCCATAAACAGAATTGCCGTAACTCCACGTAGGGCTATGCCTTGTGCGCAAGCGAAATCCGCATGAGCGATGCCCTGACCCCAGGGACAATCCACAAACTGTCCCTTTTAACTCTCAGCCACAAAGGCCTTTCGTTCCGTTTCCCCACGGCCCACTTATCCCAACAGGGAGTCCTTTCTTAATGCCTGTGTGACGGATCCGCGGCCCTACTCCGTCAAGCCGGGCGGCCGTACATGTAGTCAGGAGGACTTGAGAGGCTCCTTTCCAATGCTCTTTCAGAGGCTGGTCCTTCCAAGGCCTTAGACAGAGCCCCTCTCCTGCCTGAAATTCCCGCATACCTTAGGCAGTACCCAAGCCTAAAGGTGTTCTCAGCTGTAGATACCTGTTAAGAGAAGACAACGCCTTCCCGAGAGGAATCACGTCTTCTCTAAGATACTGTGTCCCTAGTCATGCTAGAGACCCTGGCTGATGATTTATGCTTTCAGCAGGCCTCCCACACACCGTTTCAAAAGGCCTGACTCTCCTCTGCCCCTCGGTGCCGTCCTTGCCCTCAGCAACGCTAACGGGAGAGCAGCTGGCCATTTTAACTCTGCCTCCTGACAGGTTTTATTCCCTTTGCCGCCTTCCCGTTCTTTGAGTCATTCTTTCCGCTTTCCCACGAAGCTGCAGCCTCCGCAGCGGACGTAAATCCCACTGTATTTCTCATGTTCTTACAGGCGACTGAAGGCGTTTTGTCACAAGGCGGGCTCCTCACTCGGAGGACGTTCCCGTCGGAATCCCACAACGGGGGATTATTTCTAGCAATAAGCCTTCACCTACTTCTCTAGCCCCATTGGTGCGACAGGGAAAGGCTTCTCTGCCCATCCACAAAACGTTCCCACCCCTACCAAGAAACACCGATGCCCACTCTGCCTGGGGACTTCTCAAAAGCCTGTTTGCCAGCCACCGCCACGAGTATTTCCTCTCTTGGTTTTCCCAAGTGGACGACTAGCTTGGCTTCAAGGACTGGTTTGCTGGCAGATTTCACACCTCTTGGTACGACCCTTAGCTCTATTTCCCATCCCTGCACTTCAGGTGTGGACCTTAGCATTGTCCAGAAGAGCTTCCACCCGCTAACGTGTCCCTCTATGGTCTTTGTCCATCACCTCTCTCTTCACGCTTGAAGGTGCTCCTGCTCGATCCTCTCCTCTCATCCACCAGCCTTCCCTGCCCTTCTCTGCCTTCAGCAGTTCAACCCCACTTCCCTAGTAGGGGTTCTAAACCCTTTCTCCCTTCTAGTTTAGTAGGGCGTTGTTTTCGTCTTACCGGCTGCGCTCCAGGGTCCAATGTGATGCTTACGGGCTCAGCAGCGCCAGGTCGTCCTGGGATCCCGGAGGCCCCGGCCGGGGGGGTTCCCGCACTCCGTGCGTCTGCCGGAGTTATTTCATGTACCGGAGTCTCTTGCACTTCTTCCTGTAACACAAACACCTGCGCTTCCAGGGCTTTTTCTTCCGCTAGCTGCACCTCCACATTGCCTTGCTCAAAAACAGTTTGGGCGTTTCGTTTGCTAAGTACATCCCTTCCCAACAGAGGCGTCGGGCAGTCGGGAACCTATAAACGTTTGTGAGCACAGAACTGCACGTCCCATTCCACACTCGCTTGGCTGGAAGAAAGGCCTTACCCCCTTTTTCCCTCCGGCCCCAATAATACCCATATTCTCTTGACTCAGTTTACCCCTGCAGGCATTTAACGCTGAACATGCCGCTCCTCTAGTTTTGATATTCATTTGGTTGATAACCCCCTGGATCGACCGATCGCCACAAAGCACAAAGCACAGCACGCTCAGCTCGCGCGCGCACCCCCCCACCCCCCCACCCCCTATGGCTGTCACTGGGTGCAGACAAGCCCTTACGCTGGCACTTGGTGCCAACAAGCCTTCCCTTACCCTTACGGCCGGCACTCCGGCCGGCCCGTAACAGCGTGCACGCAAGCCTTCCCTCGGCAGGGAAGACCTTTGGCTGGCACGTGAGGCACTCACGCCAGCCAGCGCTTAATCCCGATGCCCTGCCGGGACGCCAAACCGGACCCTTTTTAAGGCTGCGACTCACCGACCGGTGCCAGGTGGGACTCGAACCCTCCAGCCCCAAAGTAACGCCTTCATAAATGCCAGGGCTCTTCCTTCGAACTCACCGGCTCAGGGGATCAGAGGATCTCCCCAAAAAGCCCTCGGTGGCGCCGCAGACCTCTAGATCCTCTAGCTCCCAGCAGCCTCAGAAGCAGAGTCCCGCCAGGGTCCCCAGACTGTCCCTGAAACCCAGGGATAAAGCTCCTGACCACCGGCTGTATTAAAGAGCCGGCATGACGCCACTCGGCGCCGGGTGCGTGGGGGACCTCTCCTCCTGGCACGCACACCTACGGGAGGCCATCTGTGACATTTACATGTGACAGTTAACACACCACCCTCTCTAATACATAACCATTGACCGGGCTGAGCATCCTCTTCTGCCGTTGGTCTCCATCTTCTCGCCTTAGATTTAAAATTACAGTGTGATCCGACTTCACTGCGCATGACCAAGAGGCGCTGGGGGGGAGGGGGGCGGACGTACTTCTTCCCTCCCTCGGAGGAGCCGCTGAGCGCAATCTCCCCCCGCCGGAATCCCTTTTCCCCCAGCTCCTGTCACTCTCACTGCTCTCATCGTTTCATGGCTGTGGCATCCCTCCAGCTTCCTTGCGGGACGATGGTTCCTTCTCGTGTCGGTCCTTGAAGTTTCTCAGCCCGTGACCCTTGAATTCCTTTCACGAGCTGCCTCCCTGAGTCGCCTCTATTTCTCAGGATGTGGGTTTAGGTTAATAACGGCTCACGCTGCAGGTTTAACCCTTGACTTATTTACACCACCTGCAGCTTCATGCTCACCTCCCAGCTTGCTCCGAGCCTTCCTGACGATGGTCAGGCGGGTGCAGGGGCTGCTGATGGACAGGTTCTCCCCGAGAGAGGAGCCCACTTCTTGGTACCGGAGGAACTCCTGGACCACGTGCTTTCTCTATTTCTGCTTGTCCTCTGCGCCGACGAGAAGCAGAGTCAGCCCCAAGCACGGCCGCGCTCCCAAGGAGCCCCTAACCAGCCCGACCGCGCGCCCGACACACCAACGGGACACTTGTTTCACCGCTCAGGGCCTCCCCAGGCCATGTGTACGTACAGCCCAAGGCGGCGGCGGCGGCGGCGGCAGTTGCCGACCCTCCTTGGTTGGGACATGAACATCGCGGGTGACGCCGACGTCGGGGTCGGCCCCACGAGCCGTCCCGGGGTGGGACGGGGCCCTTGGCAGGTGGCGGGTCCCCGGCCCCTCGCGGAGGCTGGCGGCACGTGGCGCTGCTGCCCACGCTGCCTGCAGGCGTGCCCCCGCAGCCCCCGCAGGGAGGAGGCCGTTCCCCCCGTGCGCCCGCCATGCCGCCAACGGCCGCCACCGCGCGCGGCCCCCGCGGCCGCCTGCGTCTCCGGCTGCCGCCGCGCCGGCCTCCAGCAGCTCGCTGGGCCCTCCCGCCGCCGCCACCACTCGGGGCCGTCACCGCGCCTTTGGGCGCCTTTGCCCGGGCTTGCACATCTGCAGCCTTTCCACGCACAGCCGCCTGCCACGACGCCTCCTCCTCGCCCTGCTCCGTGTCCCACCGCCGGCCGGGCCGCGGCCGCCAGCGCCGCCCAGCCCTGGCAGAGCCCGCCAGGGCCCGCGCCCGTGCCAGGCTCGGCCCCCTCCTCATCCTCGCACGCGGCCGAGCCCTGGCGGCCGCTCCGGCTCCCTTCCAGCCCCCGCGCCCGCCGCTTCTTGCGGGCGCTTGGTCCCGGCTTAGCCGGGCGCGATCCCCTCCCCCCGGCACCGGGTCGGCTCCGTGCCCCCTCGGTGGCGTCACCGCGGGAGGTGCTGGCGCGCCAAAGCACGGCGCTGTCGGTAGCGCTGCAGGTGGCCGGGGAGCCGCGTGCGGTCGATGCCGAGGGCAGGGCCCCGCTTTGGGGGAAACCGCCTCCTTCCTGCCGGCGCCGCGAGGCGAGCGCGGGGGCACACCTGCAGGCAGTGCGGGCAGCACCGCCATGTGCCGCCGGCCTGCGCGAGGTGCCGGGGATGCGCCGCCTGCGGCCGCGGCGCTCAGCCTGGCGCCGCCTTTCGCCTCGGTGCCCCGCTGGGGTCTCCAGGCACCCGCGGGGAGGGCGGCACCCCAAGGACGGGTGCCGGCGTGCCGGGCTCTTTGGCCTTTGCCCCGTGCCGGCGCCGAGGGCGGCCCCGTGGAGCCTTTGCTGGAGTTTTGGGGCGAGCCCTGTCGCCATCAGGACTGGGCTCTTGCCGCAGCTCTGGCAGCAGGGACAGCCCCGCGGGGGCACACGGGTGGGAAGGGCCCCCGCGCCTCATGCCGGTGGCAGGTGCCTCGCGGGGGGGCTGGCTCCCCTCGGGGGCACCTGGGCGCCGACCCTCCGTGGGGAGGAGTGTGACGCCAGAAGCGGAGCTGAGCCTCATATTTGGGCACAGAGCACGTTATTGGAGGCCGGGGCCCCGCCAGCCGGGAGATAACCCGCCTGATAACGTCTCAAAAGGTGCTGCCGCCCCCATTGGCTCCCAGCTGTGGGGCTGCCTATATATGAGCCGCCCCGCGCCGGGGGGTCCGGGACGGCAGCATGGTGCCCATCGGGGCGTTGGGGCTGCTCTTGTGCGTGCAGCTGTGCCGGGCTGAGCTCCAAGGCACGGGGGCAGCCGTGGGGGCACACACCACCCCCCAGCCCTCGCCCAGCCTCGGCACCCTCCTCACCGCAGGCGCCGAGGAGCTGCGGCTGGTGGGCGGCGGCGGGCGCTGCGCCGGGAGGGTGGAGGTCAAGCACGACGGCGAGTGGGGCTCCGTCTGCGTCTACGACTATGTTGCTCATGGCAACTGGGGCAGCGTGGTGTGCCGGCAGCTGGGCTGTGGTGCGGTGGCAAAGGCGTCCCCCTACGCCCCATTCGGGCAGGGCACCGGCCGGATTTGGCTCCAGCCCTGGTGCAGGGGCGGTGAAGAGAAGCTGGAGGACTGTTTACATTTAGGCTGGGGACAGCACTATTGCGGCCATGAGTGGGACATCGGGGTGACCTGTGCAGGTGAGCTGGGGGTGCTGGCGGTGCTGGGACAACCACAGTGTGCCGGGGCATCCCCCGGCAGGGCTGAGGCCGTGCTGGTGCCCCCGTGCAGAGGCGGTGGAGCTGCGGCTGGTGGGCGGCGGAGGTCCCTGCGCCGGGAGGGTGGAGGTGAAGCTGCGGGGCCAATGGGGATCGGTGGCGGACGGCAACTGGGACAAGGAAGATGCCAAGGTGGTGTGCCAGCAGCTGGGCTGTGGATCTGCCATCGGTGCAGATTTCGCCAGCACAAGCTTCGGCGAAGGGTCCGGTCCCGTCAGCCTGGTCTGGCCTGACTGCCGTGGGAAAGAAACAGCCATATGGGACTGCGAAATCCGTGGCTGGGGACCCTACAGCGCCAATCACAACTACGACGTCGCTGTCACCTGCCAAAGTAGGAGCCGTGCGGTGGGGGCGGGGGGGGTCACACCCATCCCGGCACATCCCTGACCGTTGACCCCCATGTCTCTCCCAGCGGGGTTTGCCCGGCTGGTCGGCGGCGACAGCGCCTGTGCCGGGCGGCTGGAGGTGCGGCAGGGCCGAACGTGGAGCAGCGTCTGCGAGGACCACGTGGACATCAAGGCGGCCCAGGTGGTCTGCCGGGAGCTGGGCTGTGGCGCGGTGCTGGCCGTCCCCGGCACCGGCCGCTTTCAGGAGGGAACGGGGTCGCTCTGGCAGGAGGGGTTTGAGTGCACGGGCACCGAGCCCTTCCTCGCCGCCTGTGCCCGGCGGCCGCTCCACGCACAGGGCTGCAGCGGCCACGCCGCCATCATCTGCTCCCGTAAGCAGGGGGATGCCGGGGGGTGTTGGGGGGCGTCCCCGCACCGTCGCCCCCCCACAACGTTCTGTCTTCTGCAGCCTACACGCGTTTCCGTCTGGCGAACAGCAGCTCGGGCTGCTCCGGGCGGGTGGAGGTGGAGGTGGGGGGCGCGTGGGGGTCCGTCTGCGCCACCGGCTGGGACCTGCCCGACACCCACGTCCTCTGCCACCACCTCGGCTGCGGCACCGCCGCCGCCACCGCCGTGCCCCAGGGAGGCTCCCTCGGCAGCGGGGACGGGCCGCTGTGGCAGGACACCTTCCGCTGCAGCGGGACTGAGCGGCACCCAGGCGAGTGCCCCACCACGGTGCTGGGGGAGCCCCCCTGCCCCGCCGGCCTCGCCGCCACCATCAACTGCTCAGGTCGGTATGGCACCCGCCGCAAAATCCCTCACAGGCCTCTTGGGACCCCTAAGAGCTGGGCGCGGAGGGCACAGGGCCATGCTGGGGAGAGGGGAGGGCTGAAGCAGGGTCCCGCCACCCCGTCAGGGCCCCGACGGTGCTGGTGCTGCGGCCCCTCGGCACACTCGGGGACGTTGCAGGCACTGTGGAGCCCCTGCGGCTGGTGGAGGGGGAGAGCCGGTGCGACGGGCGGCTGGAGGTCTCCGCCAGCCCCGGGGCCTGGGCCCGCATGCCGGCGGGGCTCTGGGATGCCCGCGGTGCCAGCGTGGTGTGCCGGCAGCTGGGCTGCGGCGCGCCGGAGAAGGTCTACGCCGTGGCGGGCTCGGGCGCGGCAGGGCCGCAAGGGCTGCGCTGTGCCGGCACCGAGGACAACCTGGCCCAGTGCAACGTCTCGCGCACGGCCGCCACGCCGACCGGCAGCCGCGACGACGTGGTCATCGTCTGCTCAGGTGAGTGTCCCGGGAAGGGCTGGGGGGTGCCGGCACCGCCAGCGGCCGCCCCAGCCCGCTCCCCTGCGTGCCCCGCAGGCAGCCGGCGCGTGAGGCTGGCGGGCGGCCCCGGGCGCTGCGCCGGGCGGGTGGAGGTCTACGCCAACGGCACCTGGGCCACCGTCTGCCAGGAGAGCTGGGACCTGGCGGACGCCACCGTCGTCTGCCGCCAGCTGGGCTGCGGAACCGCGCTGGAGGCACCCGCATCGCCTCCCGTCGGTCCCGGCACGGGGCCGCTGTGGCCGCACGCCGCTGCCTGCGCCGGCAACGAGGCGTCTCTCTGGGATTGCCCGGCCTCGGCACAGCACGGCTGCCAGCGCGGTGGCGGGGCGGGAGCCGTCTGCTCAGGTCAGTGCTGTGCGCCCCAGCTCGGGGACAGGGGGACCAGACCCCGGGGGGTGCCTGGCCCAGCCGTGCCATGACCCCCCTCTGCGCCCCCTCGCAGAGCACCTCTCCCTGCGCCTGGTGGGTGGCGGCAGCCCCTGCAGCGGGCACCTGGAGGTGTTCTACAACAACACCTGGGGCCGCGTCTGCGCCGAAGGCACCACCTCCGCTACTGCGGCCGCTGTGTGCCGGCAGCTGGGCTGCGGGGAGACGGGGACTCTGGAGGACACCCCCGCCCTTGCCCTTGCCTGGCTGGCCTGGGTGGGCTGCAAGGAGGGGGCCGCATCGCTCTGGCGCTGCCCCTCGGCACCCTGGCACCTGCAGAATTGCAGCGACGGCAGGGGCGCCCGCATCACTTGTGACAAGGACACGGACAGCACAAGCGGGACGCCCACCCCGGCCCCGGGGAGCCGCTGCCCCGACGGTGCCACTTGCACAGGTAGCTCTGCCCGTGCCGGCAGCCCCCCGCGCCGGGCTGGCCGCAGTCCCCCTCCTCACGCCCCCGCCCCATCTCCCCCCAGCTCTCCCCAGCACCAGCAGCCCGGCGGCAGCGGTGGGGACCGTGCCGGTGTCCACGGTGCTGTGTGCGCTCCTGGGGACGCTGCTGTGCCTGGCCCTGGGCGCCCTGGCCGTGCAGGCGTACCGTGCCCGTGCTGGGCGCCGAGGTGAGTGCTTGCGGGTCCTGGGGCTCCTCCACCGTGGGGTGGATCCATGGGCGGGCGGCGGCTGACCCCGCTGCCACCCTCCGTCCTCACGCCCTGCGTGAGCGCTGCCCACATTTCAGGCCTCGGCAGAGCCGCGGACGCTCTCTCCGATGCCGTCTACGAGGAGCTGGACTACACCGTGCTGCCGGACTACCAGGAGGTGCCCAGTCGCTCAGGTCGGTGCAGCCCCCCGCCGTGCCCGGCAGCTCTCCCCAGACGGTGGGGGCTCTGCCCCACGGCCCCACCGCAGCACCGGCTCCCGGTAGTGCAGCGCTGGCCCGGCCCCGAGGCACGGGGGTGTCCCCCGGTCCCACTGCGGCCCCGCTCTGCGGCGAGGGGCCGTGCTGCCCATGGTGCCGGCTCCGCTCGCCCCCAACACTCCGTCCTGCCCCACCAGGCTCCCTCTCGGAGGGCTCGGGGAAGAAGCTGCCGTATTACACCGGGGACAGCACGGAGGAGAGAGACCCCGAGGCAGCCCCAGGTAGGGCCAGGGCAGGCACAGGCATGGCGGGGAGCTCCGCAGAGAGGGGCCGCGGCCAGGCACTGGGGAGCTGAGGGGACACGGCCCCCCTCTCCTGGGTAAGCCCAGCTCAGCTCTGGCTCTCCTTTGCGTGCAGCAAAGCATCACCTTTCCCTGCTGATTAACCCCCGGGGCGGCTCTGGCTCAGAGCCTGCAGCCCCGGCGCCACCAGCACAGCCCCAGCGGCGTGGCCGGAGAGGGGGGGGCACAGCCAGACCCCTGCCACGGCCTCCGCCTCACCCCCGTCCCCCCGTGCCTGTCCCAGACTCCCCTGCCCAGCACAGACCCCACGACGGCTATGATGATGCCGCGGACGTGCCGCAAGAGCCCCCCGCTCCCGGCGCTGGGGACGTCTCCGAGGGGGGAGCACAGAGCAGCTGGGGCCGTCTCCCACCCACAGGTAAGAGGGGCCACGGCCGCCCGGTGCCCTGCAGAGCCACCTGCGGCGGGGCCGGGCTGCGGTGGCGGGCAGGGAGCAGGCAGCAAGTCCAGGGGGGCTGGGGCAAGACCCCAGCCCGCGCCTGGCACGAGGGACACGAAGCAGCCCCCCTAAGGCACCGGCCTTTGCTCTCCCCTGAGGTGGGAGCTGCCTCCCCACAAGTCCCCCACGAGACACAAGGGAGCCCCCGGCACAGCCACCGGGGGACACAGACTACGACGACGTTGCCATCGGCACCCCGGGGACGTCGCTGTGAGGATGCCCGCCCCACCCCGCAGGAGTCCCTGGGGACACGCGTGCAGGGTGCTGGGGCTCCGTCCCCAACGAGGGATGGCCCTGGACACAGGGGGCACCTCTCCCTGACCGGCACCGCAGCCCAGCAGCAAAACAGACGCCGGCTCCCTCCCACGAGCAATCAGCAGGGACTGCTGCTTTTTTTAGTTCACTCTGAATTTCTGTGTTTGTCTATAAAACCCCAAACTGGCTGCAGGCTCACTTGCAGGGCTGGCACCTCGCTCCCGGGTACATGAGCCACCCCGCGGGGCGGGACCCTCACCCACAGACACATTTGGTGGCCACGGCGGGGACGGGGGGAGCACGGGGAAGGGCACAGGGGGATTCCTGGCACTGGCCCCAGGGCCTTCATTTGCCACCGGCCAACAGCCACACAACTGTTCCCGGCGACACGCGGGGGGCACTGGGAGCGGGAAGGGCCGGCCCGGCTCTGCCCCGACCCCCAGCACATGCAGGCAGGACCTCCTCCCCTCTCCCCCCACGCATGGGGCACAGCCAGAGCCAGGGCGGCTTCCTCCCGCCTTCAGCAGCACCGAGCCCTGGGCTAGAAATGGCTCCGCTTCTGGCAAGGACCTCTCGTAAAGGAGGGGAGCACCTTCCTGTCCCCTGGTCCCCCCACACCCGGCAGGACCCCGCGGTGGAAGGGCAGCCGGGCCATGGCTCCTGACTCCGGCGTGTCCTGCTCAAGGAGGTACCCGATCTTCACGTGCGGCTTCAGTGCCCGCAGGGCGGCCAGTTCCTGCAGCGCTTCCTCATTCAACTCGGACGTGCTCAGTCTTGAAAGAGAGGAAGAAAATCGGAAGAGCTCTTAAATGCACCCCCTGCTCTCCTGGGCGGTGGGACACTGACGCCCCCTTCCCTGTCCCCAGCATCCGACCCCAGGGTGCCGGGTGGCATGGGCGCGCCGGGGACGGAAGGGAGACCTGCCGGGCACCTTACCCCAAGGCCTTCAGCGGGCAGGTGGGATGCCGCAGCTGCTGGCAGAGCTGCAGGACACCATCAGCTCCCAGCTCGTTGTCGCTCAGGTCCAGGCAGGTGAGCCGGGGGCTCTCCACCACCCGGGCAGCCAGGGCTCGGCAGCAGGCACCCGTCAGCCGGCAGCTCCCCAGCCTGCGCGACCAAGGCAAAGAGGGGTGCAGGCAGGGTCTGACCGGCAGCCGGTGAGCTGTGCTGGGAGGGAAGGAGGGAACGGCAGCCCCGGGGCCCCTTACCGCAGCGTCTGCAGCCGGCAGGCACGGTGCTGGAGCCCCTCGCACAGCAGCTGCACACCGGCGTCACGCAGCCCCTCGCTGAAGGACAGATCCAGCTCCTCCAGGCACGCGCTGGTGCCCAGCACGGCGGCCAGGTCCTCGCAGCAGGCACTGGTGAGGCGGGAGTACCACAGCCTGCCGGGGACCCGTGGGAAAAACCCTCAGAGCCAGCCCGAGGGCCCCCCGATTCCACCCACCACAGGCACGGTCCCCACCCCAGAGCCACTGCCTTCAAGCTCATCCCCGTGGGAGAGCAGGACAGAGGGACGATGCCCCCCAGAGGGACTTTTCTGGGGTACCTCCCCAGGCCTCTGGTCCGCCCCGTGGGTTTGGCCGCCTGGGAGATGCCCGCGGGGTGCTGGGGGGGGGCGCCTGGGGGTGCTGGGGCCACTCACCGCAGGACGCGCAGGCGGCAGCTGGGACGCTGCAGCCCCTCGCAGAGCAGGCGCACGCCGCCGTCGCCCAGCGTGCTGTCGCCCAGCTCCAGCCGCGCCAGGCTGCGGTGTTCAGCCAGCAGCGCCGCCAGCTCTGCGCAGCAGCTCTCAGACAGCCCACACCACTGCAGCCTGCAGGAAGAGCCGCAGAGAACAGACGGGCTCATCACACCTGCCCTGTCTGCCCCGCCCCCACCACTCGGCCAATTGGCATGGAGCCACACCCACCCATGGGACAGCCAATCAGCATGGAGGAGCCACACACATGCACTTCACAGCCAATCAGCATGGAGGAGCCACACACATGCACTTCACAGCCAATCAGCATGGAGGAACCATGCCGACCTCCCCCTTGGGAGGCCAATCAGCATGGAGGAACCATGCCCACCTCCCCCTTGGGAGGCCAATCAGCATGGAGGAACCACACCTACCCATCGCTGGGCCAATTAGTATGGAGGGACCACACCCACCCACAGCTCATGGGCCCCGCCCTCACCCCCAGCCAGGTGCTGCAGGTCCCCAGGGAGCAGCAGGGTGCTGCAGGGGGGTGGCCTTGTCCCCCGTGCAGCTCCTGTCCCCTCCGCCCGGGGCAGCACCCACCCACTCCCCTCCCCTCCAGCTGCCCCCCACCCGCACCCCAGAGCCAGCAGGGCTGGCCAGGCTCTGGCCGGTGCACCCAGCCGGTGCTGGCAGCAGCACCATGGCCCTGGGTTCGGCTCAGCGCCCAGCGCCCGTCTCTTACCGGAGCACCCGCAGGTGGCTGCCCGGGTGCCGCAGCGCCTGGCACAGCAGGTAGATGGAGGGGTGCAGCTCCTGCCGCCGCTCTGCGAGGGGACGGGGACGCGCACTGGCTCCAGAGGCACCGGAGCTGCAGGGGGACAGAGCCCGGCGGGCACGGGCACTCCTCACCGCACCTGGGAGCTCCCGGCTTCGACGCCGGCGCACAACCTGCCCCCGAGCAGCGCTCGCCACCAGCTCGCGGCAGGTCTCCGCGGCTGGGACCTCCGCGCCTTGGGGGACGCAAAGGATCGCGAGCGTTACTGCTGGGGTTGTCCTGCTCTCAAGCAAAGCTTGAGGCGCACTTAACATTTCAGCATCGGGGATCTGCCCTTCACATGAGAGAAGAGAGGGGCGTGTTCGGGCTGGGGGAGTTGAACGAAGACGCCCCGTCTCCATCGGTCCCACCGCACACAGCAGACAGAGGAGCCCGCGTGATCCTTATTCTCCCACAACTCTCCCCAAGATCAAGTAAAATCCTCTGCAGAGGAATTAAACCCCCAGGGAAAGGACAAGCTGGTCTTTGAGCGGAGGGAGCTGAAATGCCTTTAAAACCATCCTTTGGGGTGAAGGAGAATTTGTTGTTATTTTGAGTCGCTTGAGCAGAGAGGGGCGGTACTTACCGAGGCAGCGATGCAGCCAGCTGCTCCCCAGGATCCTGCTGGTGGAAGGAGCATCCCCGGAGGGTGATGCAGCCCAGCCCAGGCCACTGCCTGATGCAGAAGGAAAGAGCCATTTGGTCGTACAGGGTCAGCTTGATGTTCTGCAAGTCTAAGTCGGTGAAACAGTCCAAAGCACTTTGCGCGAAGCTTTTCTCATTCATCTCAAACAAAAAGTGGAAAGTGTCCAACTCTGAAACCTTCAGCCCTTTGCTGGAATGGGAGATGTCTCTGTGCCTCCTCTGAAGCCACCTCAGCATATCTTCCCTTGCTCGTGGTGAAATTCTGCACCCGATGATTTCATCCGCATACTCAATTGATTTTTGGCTTACCAGACCAAACAAGAACCGCACAGTTAAGTTCAGATCCTTCCTGGACTCGCTATAGCTTTCTAATAACATATTTACGTTCTTCACAAGAGCCCCCAGGTTGCCAACCGGCTCCTCATCATCCTCCAGAACGTAAAACATCGCCGCAAAAAACTCCTGGAGGTGCAGGTGGGTGAAGCTGTAAATGTTCCCGTGGTTTACACCTTTCTTTGAGATCTTCTCATTGAGGAAGAGGGGGAGAAGGTCTGGCTGGTCCAAGCCACGGTCCTTGATTTCCTTCTCCTCAAATAAGACCTTGTGCTTCCAGATGCCGTCGGCAGCCAAGGAGCACAGCTTGCGCAGGAAGCGCTGAAGGTCCTGCGGGTTGTTCCTGCCTCTGCACATCATTAACCGGGAGAGGTAAAACATGCTCATCTGCGTGGTGGCTTTAGAGCACTCAACAAGGTTTTTCTGCTTGTAAAGCTCTTGTCCAAGGATGGTGCAGAGGGTCCAGCTCATGATGGGGATGACACACAAGCTGTAGAGGATCTTGTTGCCTCTGGTAAACCTGAAGGCTATGTCGGCTTTATTGTCAGTCTCAAAATACCTGTGGAAATACTCCTCCCTCATGGATGCTGAAAATCCCAGTATTTCTGCATAATACTCACCCTCCAGACACCGCCCCAAGCTTTGAAGAGCCGTCGGCCTTGTGGTGATGAGCAAGGAGGACTCGGGGAGAACAGTCTTCTTCAACAAGCTCATCAGGGTGGTTTCCAGCGGCTTCGCTTCCCTGGGGTCAGAGCTCAGCTCATCTTCAGGCTGAACCAAGGAAAATCCCAGGGCCTCAAAGCCATCAAAAATGAACAAGATCTTCTTCTGGTCATCCAGGATCTTCCCAGCCAGCATTCGCTTGTGAGGGCAGCACTTCGAAAGCAGGTCTGTCACACTGACTTCCTTGGTAAAGGCAGTGTCTTTGCAGTCTATGCAGAAGACGTAGTCAAACTGTGTGTAGCAGGTCCCTTCCACCCACTCCACCATCATCTTCCTGACCGTCATCGTCTTCCCCATCCCCGGGGCCCCCACCAGCACCACGACCTGCGGCGTTTGCCCATCTTCCTCAGGTTTAAACAGCGTCTGCGCAGTGACGGTGACGGCAGCTGGGCTGTTGCTGGCGTTGGCACATCCATGGCTGGTGCCCACAGCTACATGCTCACCTCCCAGCTTGCTCCGAGCCTTCCTGACGATGGTCAGGTCAGTGTAGTGGCTGCTGATGGACAGGTTCTCCCCGAGACAGGAGTTCACTTCTTGGTACCGGAGGAACTCCTGGACCACGTGCTTTCTGTATTTCTGCTTGTACTCTGCGCCGATGAGAAGCAGAGTCAGCCCCAAGCACGGCCGCGCTCCCAAGGAGCCCCTAACCAGCCCGACCGCGCGCCCGACACACCAACGGGATACTTGTTTCAACGCTCAGGGCTTCCCTAAGTGTGGCAGAGGCAATAAGGACATTGTCTGAGAGAATTTTGGGCCTCTGGTCAGTTCAGGGGGTCCTCCTCCTCTCCCACCTCCCCCCATCATCCTGATCCATCAACCCCTGTTTTTATCACCCTGCAATCCTCATCCAGCCTGGGAGCAAATGCAAGTGCCTGGGGACACCCGGAGGCCTCCGTCCCCATCTGCTTGTGGTGCTGGGGCTGAAGGCACCATCCCTGGGCTCCTGGGGATGCCTCTGGCTTCAAAGTGCTGCCAAACATCAGCTCCGCAGGGATGTCCTTAATCCCCACCCCAGGAGGAAAGGCTGTGCCCTGCTGCCTGCTGGGCGGTGCTGGGAGCTGACAGCTCTTTTCTGGGAGCAGGGGGAGGCCAGCAGTGAGCGGGGACAGCAAGAGGAGAGGTCACTACAGCTCTCACACTAATATAATCACAGCAGGACATCATAGAATCATAGAATTATTAAGGTTGGACAAGATCTTGAAGATTATCAAGTCCAGTTGCCAACCCAACACCCCCAGGCCTCCTAAACCATGGCCCCAAGTGCCACATTTACACTTTTTGTGAACCCCCCCAGGGACGGTGACCCCCCCACCTCTCTGGGCAGCCTGTGCCAGGGCCTGACCGCTCTGGCAGGGAAGACATTTCCCCTCACACCCAACCCAAACCTCCCCTGACGCAGCTTGGGGCCGTTCCCTCTCACCTGTCACTGGTGACTTGGGAGCAGAGACCAGCCCCCCCCTCACTCCAGCCCCTCTCAGGCAGCTGCAGAGAGCGAGAAGGGCTCCCCTCAGCCCCCCCTTCTCCAGGCTAAACCCCCCCAGCCCCCTCAGCCGCCCCCCAGCACACTTGTGCTCCAGACCCTGCCCCAGCCCCGCTGCCCTTCTCTGGACACGCTCCAGCCCCTCCAGGCCCTTCTTGTCCCGAGGGGCCCAAACCTGAGCCCAGCATTCGAGGTGGGGCCTCCCCAGGGCCGAGCACAGGGGCCCCATCCCTGCCCGGCTCCTGCTGGCCACCCCAGTGCTGACACAAGCCCGGGGGCTGGTGGCCTCCTTGGCCACCCGGGCACTGCTGGCTCATGCCCAGCCGGCTCTCAGCCAGCACCCCCAGGGCCTTCTCCGCCGGGCACTTCCCAGCCCCTCTGCCCCGGACCTGGGGCGCTGCCTGGGGTTGGTGCGACCCAAGGGCAGGACCCGGCCCTGGGCCTTGTTAAACCTCATACAGTTGGCCTCGGCCCATCGATCCAGCCTGTCCAGGTCCCTCTGCAGAGCCTCCCTGCCCTCCAGCAGATCAACACTCCCACCCATCTGCAAACTCACTGGTGGCACACTCAGTCCCCTCATCCAGATCATTGATAAAGAGATTAAACAAGACTGGCCCCGACACTGAGCCCTGGGGAACCCTGCTCGTGACCAACCGCCAACTGGATTTAGCTCTGTTGACCACAACTCTGGGCTCGGCCAGCCAGCCAGGTTTTTACCCAGCAAAGAGTGCACCTGTCTAAGCCAGGAGCCACCAGCTTCTCTAGGTGGATGCTGTGGGAGACAGGATCAAAGGCTTTACTAAAGTCCAGGTAGACACATCCACAGCCTTTCCCTCATCCACCAGGCGGGTCCCTGGTCATAGAAAGAGATCAAGTTGCTCAGGCAGGACCTGCCTTTCATGAAGCCGTGCTGGCTGGGCCTGATCCCCTGGATGTCCTGCACATGCTTGGTGAGCTCACTCAAGATGAACCGCTCCATAACCTTCCCCGGTACCAAGGTCAGACTGACAGGCCTGTAGTTCCCCGGATCCTCCTTCTGGCCCTTCTTGTAGATGGGTGTCACCTCAGCAAGCCTCCAGTCATCTGGGGCCTCCCCTGTTACCCAAGGCTGCTGATAAATGATGGAGAGTGGCTTGACGATCTCCACCAGCTCCCTCAGCACTCTCGGGTGGATCCCATCAGCCCCAGAGGCTTGTGAGTGTCCAGGTGGAGCAGCAGGTCATAAACTGCTTCCTCCTGGATTATGGGGGTTTATTCTGCGATCCATCCCTGCCTTCCAGCTCCGGGGGCTGAATACCCTGGGGGTACCTGGTCTGACTATTAAAGACTGAGGCAAAGAAGGCATTAAGTGCCTCAGCCTTTTCCTTGTCCTTGGCGGCAGTGTTTCCCCCTGCATCCAATAAAGGATGGAGATTCTCCTTGGCTCTTTTTTTGTTGCTAATGTATTTGGGAAAACATTTTTTGTTATCTCTTACAACAGTGGCCAGATTGAGTTCTAGCTGGGCTTCTGTCTTTCTAATTTTCTCTCTACATGTTTCCAGGCTCCCTGGGAAACCAAAACCTGCTCCTACCAACTTCTACCTGTCTCTAGGATCACCCAAGTGAAAAAGAGACAGAGAGAAATAAAATGTACTCCAGCTTCCTACCTTTCACCTTCTCATCCAAGAGTTTCTCAGCGAGGTCCTTCTGGTTCATCTCTTCAAACAGCCCAATCGCTATGTCCATCGCAGCGTCTTCACTGTAGTTCTCACTCATGCAGCTGGCAAGCGCACAAGGGTGGGTGGCCTTTGCCAACGAATCCTTGGGAATATTCCATCCTCCTTCCATGTGAACCTCCGATAGCTTCGTCTTAAACTCCTGAAAGTCTTTAGGTGCGAGACCCTGCAGTGCTTGTAAGAGAATGGCTAACGCACTCTCCTCCCCTGCCATCACAGGATGTCACCTGAAAATACCAAAGGAATCACCTACTCAGCTACACCACGGCAAGAGGTTTTGGAGCTGGGCACTGAGTTTGTCGCATACAGTCCAGTTCTTCCCGTGTCAGAAAGGCCGGGGACAGTCACCCCAGCGTGGAAAGGTCACCATGCCTGTGGGCGCTGCAGGATCCGGCACCACGGAGATGTTCCGCTGGGGTGGGGCACAGGAGAGAGAGAAAAGCACCCAAAAAAAGCATCATGGGGGCTTCTAACCAGTCTAGGAGCTGGAGCCCCTCAGGGCAGAATCCCCGGGTCCCCATGGCCCCTCCTGCGCCATCGGTTGGCATGGCTGGCCGTGCCGCGATGCACCCACCGCACCAGCGGGGCAGCTGGATAGCAGGGCCCTGCCGGAGGGACCCACACCCTGCCTGGAATCCCCGTCCTGCATGTGGGCAGCATTTCTCAACGGCAGCATGACATCCAGCACGCCCTTCCTCCTTCCCCGCCACCGCCGGGCAGCTCGCCAGCCGGCCCCCACAAAACCACATGGGTGGGCAATTTAATGCCCGAAGGACTGCCAGCAATAAGCCTACAAGGAAGGTGCTGGTTTTGGGGGAAGAAAAGACATCTCTCCTGCCTCTCGCCTCCCCCATGCCAGCAGCTCAACCTCCTCCTAACAACAGGTCGTGGGTTTCACTGAAAAGCCACCAAACCCCTGCGTTTCTAACCCTTCCAGAGTAACCGCGCTTTGCTCGGGGTCCCCAAGCCATTTACTAGCCTTGCCTTGGTAAGAAAAGTCACAGAGCCTTTCTCCTCCTCCCACTTTGGGGCTCCTTATTTCTGGTATTGCTCTTCTCCTCCCCATTTCCAGTCTCCTGTGTCTTTAGGAGACAAGTACCATCCTGCAGCTCTCCAAGAGCAGGTCCGGCTGGAATTAGGTTCCTGTAAATTCAGGAAATCAGAGGGAAGCTGCAGTTTCCCGCAGGGATTTCTGCCTGCTGCAGCTTCCACCCTGGGGCAAATGGGACTTCCAAGACAACCCCATCACAGGCAACGTGAAGCTAAATTTAGATGCTTGCAAAAGCAGAGTAGGATAGAGAAATTTAAAATAGCTGCAGGAAATGGAGAATTAGACTGGGAGCTGTAGGAGGAAGAGGATTATCAGGGTGATTTGTATGAAAGGGAAAGGAAAAAGCAGTTGGGAACAACAATTGCTGTCCCAGTGTAACAGCTATCCCAGGGCCCACAAGACTGCAAAAGTTGTGGATTGGAGCGTGGCGCTTCTAGAAATGTCTTCAGGTTTTAGATCAAATGGAAATGAAACAGCTCAGTGCTTGGCGCCTGTGCTACGCCAGCCTTTGCCCTGACACGCACGGAGAGATCAGCCCCTGCTGAGTGCGTTAAGCCAGGCTGCCCAGCAGATAGGTAAGAAACCAGCAGTGCAGAGATGGATCCAGAAACTGGGAGAAGGTGGAGATGATTTTTCCAAACCAATGCAGAACTGCTAATATTGTGTCCCACCAGCCTTTTGCTCACGAGGCACAAGCAGCTCCGGTGATGAGTCACAGGGACTCACTGCCCAAAGGCAGGGAAGCTTTTCTGGGCCAGGCTGGTAGAGATCGAATGGAGGGGTGCTAGTAATTATGGCCTGGGGTCAGGAGAAAAGGGAAAAATCTAACATTGGCCAAGCAGGACCTGTGTCTTGCAGCAACGAGGGGATGGACACCAGAGCAGAGGAAGGAGAGGAGTAGGGGATGTTTGGGAAGTGGTGATGGCAGGGATAGTACATCGGGAGGAAAAATGGATCAAAGATGTTAAGGGCGCTGGAAAGCATTAAAAGATTTAGCGGGAGATATGACAAATTGGGATGGGATTTGCTGGAAGGAGTGATACCGCAGCTGAGAGGAGCAGTAGTAGGACACCGTGATGCTCCTGCATCTCTGCCACCTCCCAGCTGGCCAAAGTCATCCGTGAGGATGTTGGCTTCGACCCAGCACTGCCCACACAAACGGGTGCCTGGGTGCCAAACACCAGGACCCTGGGGGCCACCCTGAGGCTGTTCCCAGGAGATATGAAGGTACCAACAAGCTTTTGATGCAGCAGTGAATACCCTCTTATTTTAGAAAGCAGTTAGAAGGTAGAGTGTGGACTCTTATTAGATTTTTGTGTCAATAATTCAGAAACAAGGCAAAGGCTATTATAAAGGGTGCAAGGGGAGATACACAGATGAATGACAGAAAGAGCCACCCCAGGAAGACGGCAGAAACCCCCACTCTGTGTAAAACCCCTTGGCCCAGCCGAGCTAGTGGGACCTTCGGGTCCCCCATACAAATACTCAAACACTAAAGAAGGTGAGATGTTCTGAGGGAAATCATTAAGGATTATTTTAAACAAAGCATTTCTTGAGAAATTACAAACCCATATAATTTTCCAGTGCGGCTCGTTAGAAAGGCTGATGGAAAATCCTGGCCAATGTCCGTGGAGTATTGCCAAAGAAGTGCATCCCCCATGAGAACAATTCTCAGATTTGCATTTGGAGAGAGGGAATAAACCCTTGTGCAGGAACGGCTGGGGCTTCACAACACACCTGCAGGTTTGTGTCAGAAACTTCTTCAAACCATTGTCTCCAGAGGATGAAGAAAAAACATTTTACGTGGGTGATATTCCAGCGACCGGAGCTATTAAATTGGTGAGAGGTATCCAAGTTTTAAAATCAGTAGCCCAAATAGGATTTGGTCTATTAATTTGGTCCACTAATGGCCTAAGCACCATTAGTGCAGGTGGAGTTAACTACAGGGAATTACAACTGGCAAACCAGGAAGACCAATAGGTATGAGAGTGGTTAAAACTTGAAATAAAGGTGAAATAAAGGCTTCTTATCACGCCCAGCTGAGAACACCATTAGGAGGCTTTAATTTCTGACAGCAGCACATCCATTACTTTGCTGGTATCTGCAAGACCATTGTGGAAATCACTGATCAAGACTCTGGAGTGGAAGCAGAGCTCAGGACATGACGATGCCCTAACTCAGGTGGAAAGAAGCTGCTCTAAGATCCTATGCACTAAAATGACCAGTACTGGGAAAGCAACGGGAATTTCCCCATTCGCTTGTTCTGGGGGAGCAGAAAAGTAGTTACGGAAGGTACCAGCAGCACGTGAACTCTGTCTGCTTCGGGGTCCGGACACAAAACTCCCCAACAGCCTGGGCTGGGCTTTGAGGCTTTGACCCTCCCAGTCCAATCTACTCATACCCCTGCCAGGTTTTAGGGAAATTCAGCAGCAGAACATCATCTACCTGAATGCCAGCGGGTATTGGTGTTAATGGATAGGAAAGATGCTGTACGGACCTTACCTGGACCGTCTCGCTCCTGCCCTAGCTGAACAAGGTGCAGACTGCGCTGCTGAGAACAAATCCAGTTGCAGTTATTGGGTATGGATGCGAGTGTCCTTGTTGTACACTCAGTAATAAACCAAAGGTACGCTGCTTCAATGCGAGTGGCGGATAGGAGCGAGCTGAAAATAGTCCTCCATGTTGCTATTAACAGAGCAGGAGAGCAAGTAGTGGGGAAACTAATAAAAAAGCACATCCCTAAATAGAGTGCAGGCTATTATATACATTATTAAGAGACAAACTCTCCAGGCAGAACCCATTGCATCTCTTTGTGGACAGGGATTACATTAATAAAGAAATAAAATACTAGAGGTGTGGCTGGAGAAGGGGATAGAAAGCATGATGAGAGATGAAGAAAATTAGATTTCTCTTACAAGCTCAGAAAGATAGTGGGAAAAAAAAATATATGTAATGCATGTTAAAGTACATTGGAAGCCTGCAAACAATACTGAGAAACAGTTTAATAAGCCAGGAGATCAACTGACTCGGTTTAACTGCTGCAGTCTCGAGCCACGGGAAGGTCTGCAGCATTTAAAAGGTATTTAAAAGAAGGGTAGACGTGGTGCTTGAGGATATGGTTTAGTGGTGGGCTTGGCAGTGATAGGTTAGCGGTTGGACTCGATGGTCTTAAGGGTCTTTTCCAACCTTAGTGATTCTATGATCCTTGCTGGACTCATGAAGATAACCTGCGGGTTGTGGCTGACCAACGGAGACGGGAACAGCTACCTGCAGGGCAGAAGCTCTGTCTCAAGGCAAGCGCCCAGGCCTCAGCTGTCAGATTTTGCCCATCTGGAGCTTTATTTCCTTTCAGTTTAATCAGAGCAGCCAGTAATTCCTGCAATAGGATTTTTCATTACTGAATACCTAACCTGTGCTCTGTCACAGTCTCACTTAGCTTCGTCTAACAGCTTAAAGCAATAATAACAACTTGGGATCCAAGAATAAGAACCGTTACACCTCTCAAGGGAGCCTGGAGAGTTACAGCTCTCGAGATCTGGATCCACCCAGGCTGGGGACTCACAGTTAAAGCATTGCAAAATTGCTCTAAAATGATAATGACCCAATGACCTCGGTGGGTTTATTTGCTTACAGGATCAGCCTGGCGGGACAACAACCTGCAGAGAAGCAGCTAGACCTAGAGAGAGACACCAAATCCCATCACGGTCCCTTAAGCAAGCACGTAAATGTAGGAGGAATTTGCAAAGCAGGCAGGGGAGAAAATCAAACAAGAGAGGAAAGAAGTGATTGAAACAGATGGAAATCTAAGCACTAGCAGTACTTGATTAGTAAAAGGCTGAAAAAATTGTGTGGTGAGCATATGTAAAATATATATAAATACAACAAGTATAATCTTGTTTATGCTAAAGTCAAATATACTGGTTAACTGGAAATTATATGGGGAGGAGAAAATACCCCATCGCTGTCAGGTTATGGGGAGGTATCTGGGAACTTTAAAAGTATGGAGGCTTATAGAAATACTGTTCTGTACCTCTTAATGCACCCTGCTATACAGTTAACTGCATTTATGTTTTTGCAAAATTTTATTAATGATGATAATTACAACATACTATAGAGCTAGAATGCATATAGGTAAATACTATTATTGCAGAGCTAACTAATTATTATGTGAACTATGAAGGGAAGTTACCACCACCAGAAATAGACAGCATTGCCAGGAGAGCATCAGGAAAGGCGCTGCTGGGGGAGGCCGTGGGACCAGGCTCTGCAGGGACCTGCCGGTGGGGCTGGAGGGGGCGAGCCCTGCAGGGTCTGCGCTGGGTGGGCAGTGCTGGAGCAGGGTGAGGGGACCTGGGCTGTGCCTGGGGAGCCCAGGCAGGAAACAAAGCCAGAGACAGGACTAGAAACAAAGCTACAAGGTCCCTGCAGGAGATGGGACCAGAAATAAGACCACAATGTGGACCAAAGATCCTTCCTAGAGTCAAGACCAGGGAAGGGCTACATGCAGCATGGATACAAGGCCCATCCCAGAGACAGGCTAGAGATGAGCTGAAGCATACCTGTGAGGGATTCAGCTGAAGCCCATGCAGGAGGTGGGGCTGAAGATATACCCCCCTATAGACTACTAAAACAGAGACTGAGTGCCCAGGGCTGAGCTTAAAAAGAGCCCAGGGGCCCATAACAGTGGGTGGGGAGGTTCCAGCTGAGGCTGATCAGGGCTTTGAGGCTATTAATAGCCCCTGAGGGTCAGGTGGGCTTGTGTTTTCACTGCAAGGACTTTCTGCGTGGGGTACTAAGCTAGGCAGCACTGTAACTGCTGTAGGTCACTCCACCATGAGAAATGCCCTTCATCCTCCTTCTCTGGAAGCACAGAGGTAAGGAGAAATGGCTGCTGCCCAAATGGCCCCAGGTTTTTGCTGGTGTGTAACCTTTTCCTTATTCTCTAGCCATGGGTGGGTTGCAACTGGGGCTCTAGGAATGCCTCCCTTGGGGCTTTCTGATGCCTGGGGGTGAAATGAGTCTAAGCCTGTGACCTGCTCTCCTGCTTTTCATTCTCCAGTTTGTGAACAGGGTACCTGTGTTTTGGTTAGGAGGGGGTAAAAGCTATCCTGTGGAGGAGATGGGGACTGGGGAGCTGGGGTTGAGGCACATGGGGATTTTGCAGCTGGGGCTGTTGACTGCCTGCAGCTTGTGTGGGGCTGGCCTTTGAACCAGGCATGATGGAAAAGAAAATGCTTCAGGGGGATGTGTTTAGCAAATCTGGCTTTGAGGGATGCTGGGAAAGGTGGAAAAGATGTTTTAAGGCACATTGAGGGGTTTAAGTAGGGGGTAAAAGTCAGTGTCTTGGCAGCTGATTGTAGATGGTGCAGCTACTGCAGCAAGGCTTGTGGGGTCCCTGCTGCAAGGGAATGGGGAACTGAGGCCAGTGGGCTTTGCCAGGGGCAGGGCAGAGCTAATGGGGAGATGGCTCAACCCAAACAATGTGCATTCAGGGTTTCACAGGCCCCAAAGCAAGCCTGGCTCTGTGGCACCATGAGCTGAGCTGTACCCATCTAGCTCAGATTCTCAGCTCAGAGCCTGCCCTCCTGCTGGTAGGACATAACAGGATTGCATCAAATAGGCCTGGGAACAACTGTTTCTGAAAGGGCAGGGCACACCATGCCCCTTCCCAAGGGTGCTGCTGCCACCAAGCCCCCCCCAGCAGGCCTTTCTGGGGAGGCTCTGCAGGAGCCAGGGCTGTTCTTGTCCCTGCTAACTCATCCTGGGGTATGCTGTGAGCCGAGGAGGAGGAGGAAAGAACAGCAGCACAGTTTCTAAAGGTTCCCCTCTCCATCTGTCCTTGAAGAAGCTGTTTTCACCTTGCTGTGTCTTGAGCTGAAAGGCTGCTTGCTGTGCTGGAGCTGGCGCTTGGGTCTTTCCCGTGCTGTGTTAGGGGTGATGTGACTCACTTGCTGCAGGGGACCCTTCCCGTACTTGATGCCAGGGGATTTCTGAGTGCTGCCTAGCTCTGGTGCTGCTTTCCTGGCTGCCCCTCCTCTCTGTAATGGTGTGTGTGGGGGGGGTGAGGTTACTGGTTTTACAGCTCCTTTCCTTTGCTTCCCTTTTTTCTATGTTGGTAAAAATATTTTTAAAATTTAAATTCTGAGGCATATAATAAAATTCAGGAAGCCTGAGCCATAGGAACGTGTTGTGTGGGGCTGTTTATCTCCTAAGGCTGAGGCAGCGTGCGTGAATGCAGGGAAATCGCAGCCGGAAGCCCCTGGCCTTGGCTCATCCGGGCTCTGGGGGCTGGAGCTGGCAATTTCCGCTGACAGGAGGCTCCCTCCCCGCTCCTGCGGTGCCAAGGGGAGACACTGAGGCTGAGGATGTATCTGCCTGATGTAGAAGCAGCAAAAAGGTTTCAGGAGTCCTGTGCCCAGCTCCGGAGAGCAGCGGTTTGGGTGTCTCTTGCATTAAATCACAGGTTTTCACAAGCTTTGCAGAACCGTACCCCTTCTCTGCTGCTGTTGATCAGCAGACTCGGGAGGCGTTAGAAAGGGGAAGCAGCTGTTTGTGGCCACTGAACTGTCACAATTGAGTCTGTGCCTGGCATGAGACCCTAAAAGAGTGGGGAAGGCTGGCACTGCTGCGTTCGGGACCAGACAGGCAGCAGAGGGGGCATCAGCATCAGGCACAGCTAATCCTCTCTGTGCCAGCTTCTCTGAGCCAAGCAGGCTCCTGAAGCCAAGGACTACATCAAGATAACCTTGCTCATCCTTGCTCCAAGGGAGTGTTGGTGGTAGCTGCATCCCAAACCAGCCCCTTGAAGCACAACCTCTCCTGGGAGATTTGGGTTCCCACATCCAGACCCTGTGTTTTCTGCAGTTTCCTTCAAACATGGGCAGAATTTTTCTTTACAGTGGATTTTAAGCAGCCTGAGTATTTTTAGGCATGTTGGCATAGGTGAGACACACTGGCTTGGCTCTTGTGCACAGTTTAGCAGAGCCAGAAAGGGTCAAAGACGAAAATACTGATATTCTTTTTTTCTGAACTTTCTGCCCTACTGCACCGAGTATGTTTGTGGCTGAGCTGTTGCTTGGCTACTGTTTATGGGAGGGAGGAAAACACAGTGGCCACAGAAGTAAAGTGAGTTACTCTGCAAGTGGCTGAGCTGATCAAGTTGTTTTCTTAGGGATTTCTGAGTATAATCTCCTTTAGATGTCTACACTGTCCACAAAATTGCATGGAGCTGGTCAGTGAGTCCCAAGTAACTGTATGGAGGAGGAAGATGGGCAAGCATCATATAGCTCTTATTTCCTGAGAAAATGGGGTTAAAAGAGCTCTAGACAGTCCCAGGACCTGGCTGCAGTTTGGGGCACAAGCAAGATTTAACCTGAGTGGTGTGAATTTGAGACCTGTGCCTTGCTGGAGGAGGTGAGTCAGTGACAGGGAGGGTTGTCTGCTTTTAATCAATGTGCTGCAAAGTGCTAAGGAGGAGGCTGCATGCCTGGCACAGCCCGGCGGGGTGTCTGACAGTGGGACCTGGGCTGCTTGCCCGGCTCCGAGCTGGGCTTGGGCTGCCCGCAATCCCTCACAGACCTTGCAGGACTTTTGTAAGGGGAGTGAGACCCTGGCCTGCTGTCACAAGGGGGGGTTTGGGAGAAGGGAAAAATAGAGCTGGCACAAAACTACTCCAAGGAGTAGCTTTTTAGCTTCCTCCCTCCACTGTGCAGAGGTTCTTAACAAGACAAACTGCCACTCCTTAACTCACTGCTGGGGGATTGTCACACTTGGAAATCCCTTATCCTGGTGGGGGGAGCCACATACTCCTTTTTTCCTCTTGTCTACACATAAGCATCCCTCTCTATCAGGCTGGCCCCCTCCCATTTTCCCCAGTATGTTCCCCCCCGTATGGCTATATTCGCTGTAATCTCTGCAGACCCAGGCAGGCTTTGGAGGAGCAAGCGCGCAAAGGCGGAGGGGCTCAGTACTGCAGGGTCAGCCCTGAATTGCCGAGCCAGCAAACCACGGCTCAGCCCCAAATAACAGGGGATGTGGAGATGTAGCTGGCCTGCCTTAACGGCCCTGCCAGTCTCCCCTTTGCATCTTGTTCACACCCCCCCCCCCCCCCCAAAGTCCCAGCCCTTCCCTCCGGATTGGAGCGCTGTCTCCCCCTCCCTCCTCTGCTCTCCATCTTCATGCAGTCTGCAGAGGTGCATTGTGGGAAATTCCCAAGCCGTTGTGTCCCCCCCCACCCCCCGCCCTGCTCTGCTTTCCTCCCTCCCTCCTCTCTGCGCAAGAGCCAGCTCCCAAGGTGTGCCTTGTGCGGCCGGCCAGAGGACAGGAGGTAAGGGCTGCTGCTTCCCTCCGCACACGCCGGCACCCAGGGGGCGAGGGGGCAGAGCTGCCGGGGGTCCCTAGCAATCGGCAGAGACGTGCAGCATTCCTACTCAGGGTGACATAGCGAAATAGAGACGCAGAACTACCTGGTCAAGGTGAGTGCCTGGCTCCTCGCAGCTGCCTGGGCCGGAGGCTGCCACGCCGGCTGGCTCGGGAGCGCGAACCTGCGCCAGCCCTCCCTGCTAACAGGCAACAGGGCTCTGGTTTTAACCCAAAGCAATGAGCGCAGTGAGGATGGCCGGCCCTGAGCACGTCCCTTCCTACCCCAGCTCCGCTGCTCTGCTCCCTGAAGGTCAGGCAGCCGGAGAAAGCGCTTCTGCAAATGCAAGTGCGCGGGAGCCTGCCTTCTGCCTCCCCGTACCTGCGATCTCCTCCGCTGCCTTTGCAGGATGTGCTGCGGTCGCTGATCCGAGCTGGGCTGGCTGCCGTGAGCTGCCAGCGGGCTTCAGCGAGCAGGAGGCGGCAGCCCTGGGATGGAGGCTGGGGTTTGGTGCTGCAGAAGTGCTCTGGAGGCAGAACGGCTCTGAGCACAGAGAAGTGGAACCGGCCATGTGCCGGAAACGGGGCTGCTGGGAGGGAGGAGGGGAAGCAGCGTCCCCAGCTAAAACCTTCCAGCCTTGGCAGGGAAGCCCACATGCTTCCCTGAAAGGTTTTGATCAGGTTTCCAGCTGCGTTTCTTCTCCCATCTGTGTGGGCGGTGGTATTTGTTTGCCTTTTGCTCTGCCTGGATGGGTTTAATGTCTCTATTTAATTGCTGTCAATCCTGAGGCAGGAGGCAAGCATGGCTAGGAACAGCCGGCAGCCCTGGCTATTAGTCTTCACCTTTCCCAAGGAAGGAGCTGGGGATCGTTCTGTTAGGCAGGGCAGCTTTGATATCCTTTGATATGACCCCTGGCTTGTGCTGGAAAGGAGCTCCCAAAGGGAAACCTGCCCAAAAAAAAGACCAAAATGGAGAGAGGTGACAGAGGCAAGAGTGCCTATTTTAAGCTACGGGGAGAAGATGGCACCAAATGAGTGGAAGGGAGGAGGAGGACACCAGACCGGGGCTCCTTTCTTAAGGTTGTGCTTCCAGGGATGAAATGCATGGGGGGATGTCTTGGGCTTCTCAGCCTGCTGTCCCTGCCCCTCTGCGCATCTACGTGCATCTGTGCCCTGTATGTTTGCAGAGACCTGTTGATTTGGTCCCTACTCCTGCTTAGTTCTCTGTGACCATCTGGTAGCTTCTGATGGGGTTGGGGGTGGGAAGGAAGAGGATTTTTATTCTTGAATCGAGGTCAGCCTGGCAAAACTTTGGCATTGGGGCAATAGAAGGAAGCCCTTCCCGTTGCAGCCCTGCTTTCCTGGGTGGGGCTTGGGCAGGATGCTGTCAGGAGAGGGAGGATGGACTATGCTGGATTGAGCTCCCTGCTCCATCTCTGGACTGACCTCCAAAAGTCTGACCTTCACAGGTTTGACCTTCAGCATTTTTCCATCTTTCCTTTCTCAGCCATGGTGCCCAACACCAGCCTTTAACCCTGTGACATTGTGGCAGGGTGGGGAAAGAAAATCCAGAATTCCCCTAAATGTGGTTATTCATTCCTCTGCATCCATCCCCTGATCCGGCAGGCTGCCAGGATCGGGGACCGGCGAGCGCCTTGGCACACTCTCCCCATCCTCGGTCAGGCGTGGGGGCGGGCAGATGGGGCAGAGGGGAGGGATGGATCGCTCTGAACAAGCATTTCTGTGCTGGAGGAGCTTTGGCCATCCCTCCCCAGATCTTTCCCAGCTTTCTGCGGGGAGGGAGAGCAGACTGGTTTTGCCGCACATGCTAAGCGATGGGCTTTATCCCAGAGCGTGCCAGGAGCCTCCCTGGAAGGTCACTGCCTCGTGCTGAATCGGCTCCTCGTCTGCCTGCAGTGCCTTCTTACGTTTCAGCTGCAAAGCAACAGTTTTCAGGCTGACGCCTGCAGATCTGTGGGCTGTCGGATTCAGGACCTGGCTCTGCACATGCAGAATTGCCTCCTTAATCTTTTTGCTGGCCACAGCTGAGCCACAAAGCGGGATGATTACACGAAAGCCTGGTGCAATCCCTTATCAGTCAGAAGGGGTGGGTTTAGGATGCCCATAAGCTGAAGAGGGCTGTTAAATTTGCTGCTGCTTACTGCAGTGGTTGGGGCTGTTTTACGGTGCCAGAGATAACCCTAATCTTTTTTTGCCTGTAGATACTGAATTTGAGAGATACAGGACCCACTGACTGTTCGGAAGAGCCTTTAAAGGCATAGATCTGTTAAAGGATATCAGCCTTCTGCACCTGGGTACCAGTTGCTGGCTGTCTGGGGGAGCAGTGCCCTCAATTGGAAGCGTCTGCCCTCTTGCCAAAGGCAGCTTCCCAAGCGCTGGCAGGCTCGGTGGAAAGAGCGGGGCTTTGCGGTGGAAAGGAATGAGGGGTTCACCCTTCCCCAGGAGGTGGAAAGGAGGCGCGAAACACTTTCTGACCCTGCCACAATGTTATTCCTGAGACAGCATCACCGCCGCAGCGCTGAGCAGAGAGCTGAGACCTGCCCATGGCCCCAGCCTGGGTGTTAGGGTGGGGGTTGTGGGGAATCGCTTATCTACGCCCTGGGGATACCGGAGCGTGTTGGGGGCTGCAGTAACCTCCCGCCTGGAGCAAGCAGCTCTCAGCCATTCTCGCAGAGCAGAGCCAAAAGTGGTGCAGACCTCTCGGTGATGGAGGAGGGGGTGCCAGTGTTCCCAAGCTATGAGGCTGTGCTTGGAAGGGTGATAATTACCTTTCCAGTAGCAGGGCTGCAACCAGAGGCTGCTGGGCCAGCTTCTGCTGGGGTCTTTGGGCTCTGGTGGCCTCCCTTCTGATCTTACAGGTGGTACCAGCCTGTCCCCAGGAAGGGATGTGCCACCTTTAGGTGCAGCACCTCTTCTCCAGTGCCACAGAGCTGCTGGCACTGAATTGCTGGCTCTGGATGGCTGGAAAAGCATTATAAGGAAACAAAATGAGTGTGTTTGCAAAATGCTCAGTGTGGCAAAAGCCAAGATGTGAGGAGGTGCTCGGGGAGGGGAGGGGGGATGCAGGGGTGGCACAGCAGTCTGGGACACAGGATGCACCCAGAGGTGTGCCCGTGCCCACCTGTAAGACATCATGCGTGTGGGCTAAGGCTCTGTGGTTCATGTTGCTGGCTGCGCACCTACCACTGCGTCTCCTGAATCACTGGGGTTGAAACTAGTCCAGTGTTTTGATCCAGTGTCCTGCCAAATAGCTGCCACGGAAAAAAGTCATTTTCCTTTGTTCCCCTGAATTTCTGTCTTGGGATGAGCGATGCTCAGTCCTGTCAGGAAGAGCTTAAATCTAATGCATCATGATTTTTGAAGGGTGAAAGCTACAATCGTGTTCCACTACAAAAAATGGAACTATAAAGTAAAAAACTAGTATTTGATTCTGTGTCTGGGGGGGGGCTCAAACCCAGGATTAAAGCTAGGACAGCACAGCAAAGTGAGGTGCTCTGAAATTGTTTTAGTTATGGCAGCCCCCCGTCGGGGGCCTGTGCGCTGTGTTACAACCCTGGGAAGCCAGGCTCTGCAGCAAAAGCATATTTCCAACCTAATCTCAGCAATTTGCGGATTCTCTCTAATTCTAGAGGCAGCGCAGCTGGTCCAGCTGCATCAAGGGCTGGTGGCACCTGAGTGGGTGACCAGGCAGGCTGTACGGCCCTGCCAGGTGTGACTTCTCTTATCGACAGCAGATCAGGTCCGTGCCGGGTGTAACTCCGTGCCGACCCCTACAGATGTCAGTCGGAGCATGTGATTGGCACCACTGGAGAGCTTGAGACAGAATCTTCTATTTCCCAAGGCTGTTTTGGTAATGCTTTCCTGATTTCTGCCATGTTTTGGGACAGCCGTGAGCCGAGGCGTGAGAAACGGGTTTGCGTTCGACTTGTGCCTGTGCCAGGCAGCGCTGAGCTGGGGAGATGAGCTGCCCCTTTGGGACCGTGCGCGGTGAACAGTCTGATGGAGGAGGGAAGGAGCGGGCTTGGTCAGGGCTTTTTTTTGCAGCAGCAGCAGCCGCCTATATATTTTTTAATAGAGTTGTGGGCAGGAAGCTGAAGTGGACTGCAAGTGCTTTTCAGCCTGTGTTGCTGTGGAGAAATGGCTGGGTTTGTGCCTGCAATGTGCCCTGGAAGGAGCTTTTGCAGATGGTGCAGCAGGAAACTTGCAATGGGAGCTTGCTGTGGGCCTGCTGAAGGGCAGGGTGGAAGAGTAGCAAGCTCTCCCTCCCTTGATTCTGCAGGGTTAAGGGCAGGGTCAGTCGGGTTTACCATTTCTCATGGTTCTTGTTTTATTTTCATGTAGGGTGAGAGAAGAAGAGAGAAGAAAAATGTGGAGGATGTTTTTGCCGTGTACAGGCAGAGCGCCTGATCAGTGTAGGTTAGAGCTGTTTTGGGTTTAAAAAAAATAAAGAACAAAAGTAAAGGCCCTGGCAGGAGTGCGGTGTCGCTGCAATGTCACTTCCACCTCTGAGAATAAAATGTCTGCCGCGTCCTGACCCCGAAGATGTCACTGGGATGGACAAGTGTGGCTTGCAGATGTGACACTTGGCTCGGACATCTCCTGCAGAAAATCATGGTGTAAAAAAAGGCTGTTTAGCCTTTTCCTGGGCTCATGCTGGTAGGGAGTGTACCGGGGCTGGCTGCAGGCTCTGAAATGCCGTGTCACCCGTGGGGAGCGTGGCCGGGCAGTCTCTGGAGAGGCCACTGGCACCTGTGTTGCAAGCCAGGACTTTGCCTCATCTCCATGCAGTTGCTGGGCCCGCCGGGGTGCCCAGGGTCTGCGTCCCACAGCCGTTCCCTTTGCAGACGTAAAGCAAAGCCGGTTTTGCTGGGCTATGGGAGCGTGTCCCGTTCCCACATCTCGCCCTGGTGCCAGCTAGAACCCAACCTCTGAACGCTGATGCATCACCTCGGCTAGGAGAGAGGCGATGCGTCTCGGTGGCACGGGGAGCGAGGGGTAGGGTCCTGCAAGGGTGGCCACGCTCTGGGGGCTGTGTGGGGTGATGGTGGCGGTTTTGGTCACTGCCAGCACCAGCTGGACAGGCGATGAGAGCGCTGGGTCTCGGTGCAGCCGCAGGGCTGACGCAGCTGTGGAGCAGAGGCTTTGCTGGCAAATCTCCCCCTGTGGCAGAGATTTGAAGCTGCTGCCTGTTAAAATACTTCCAGCATCTGACGTTCTCCACGTCAACATTCAAAGGGCTTGTTTGAGAGGCAAATGTTTAATCCAGGGCTGGGTGGAGGGATGTGGAGAGTAGCAAACAACAGACTGGGAAAAAGTTTCATAAATATGTTATCAGAGTGAAGTGGGTCAACTGTGTTTGCTGTAACTTGGTGCTGCTGCCTCCAAGGCTTGGCTTGGGAGGGCTGGCGAACATAGCTGCCTCCCTGCACAGCCCACTCCTGGGGCACTGAGGCTGTCCAAAGCATCTATGACAAGCAACTCCCGCCATGGTTGTGCTTGTGTTGTGTTTTATGACATTTGCTGTGCATTGCGTCAGGAGCAGGGGGCCAAAAGAGACTGTAAGGGAGCTCAAATCCTCCTTGGGAGCTGCCCACAGCAGCTGAATGAACACAAGCGCCTTACGTAAAACTGTTTTAATATTTATGGTAATATTTAGAGGGACTGCATTACCTCTGCTGTCTTCACAGCACTTCTTGGAGATGGGGGAAAAGGCTTAGTCACACTACTCTGCTGTCACTGATCTTAGGTGCTTGCCTGGCATCTCACTACCTTTAATGTGTTTATTCCCCCTGCAGCTCAGAGAGGGGAGAGGTGCTGTTTGCCCCCATTGGAAATGGGGAGTTGCAGCACTGGGAAACAAAACATGATGCTCAGGTGCAGGAGGAGGCTGGGATGGAACAAAAATCCTTCCAGCCCTGATGGATCACCCCCCTATATAGCAGATGAAACGGGCACAGACCCCTGAGGACACTTTCCAAAGGACGGTGTTGGTGTCTGGTCCTCCACACTGCGTTACTTAGAGGTTAGACAAGAGGTAGAAAGGCCAAGCACTGACCCTCTTGCAGCCATCAGCAGCTCCCCACTTTGGGGGGGGGGGGGGGGGAATTAGGCCTTGCCTATCATTGATCTCTTTTTCACTAAGGGGAAGCCCTCTGTGGACTTGCTGATCCAGCATGACCAGCCGTAACGACCACCGTCGGCTGTCGCCCGTGGGATGGGCAGAGGGCTTGGGAAGGAGCTGCCTCCACCGTGCCAGAGAAAGAGCTCAGCCACTCTTGGTGCAGACTGTTACTTCTTTATGGAGAGCAAAGGTCGATTTGTTGTGTGCACAAGTTCATGAGTAAGGTGGAAAACAAGGCCTCCTTGTTTCCCACTGAGCACAGCTGCTGCACAAGCTCAGCCTCCCACAAATCAGTCACTGTTTATTCCTTCCCTGACCTGGCTTGGTTGCAGGCTAAGGATGAGCTGCCTCAGTGGAAGAGGCGAATGGGATCCTAGGATGTCTCAGGCAAGGTATTTCCATAAGACATAGGGTGATCTTCAGTCTAAACCTGGTCTAAAATGTTGGCTCTGAGTTTGGCCGGGCCCTCGAGGAGTTCAGCCTCAAGCAGGGGCAGGGCTGCAGGAGTAGCTGGAAAAATGGAAGACCACATCTCAGGAGAAAGAATCGGTGATATTGGGCTCTGTGGCTAAATGAAAGGAGGGCAGGGACACAAGCTTTCCACCTTGAACTCTTTCTCTGGCATGGTGGAGGCAGCTCCTTCCCCAGCCCTCTGCCCATCCCGTGGGTGATGGCCAACAGTGGTCGTCATGGCTGGCCAGGCTATTCAAGCTACTGAACAGCTCTGAACGGATAACAACATGAAGCAGAGCTACATAAATGAGAAGACATGGCTGATGGTTCTCCTTGGGTTTCCAGATGTGGTGGGATGCCCTGGTGACTGATACAAACTCTCTGATGGACAGATGTGCTCAAAGGACAGTGGAGGTGCTACATGTGAGCCAGTGAGTTCATTAAGGTGAATCTCATTGGGGGAAAAGTAGGGCTAGCCTGGCTGTGAGTCAGCAAGCTGATTCTAATTTCTATCCTAAAATAACTCAGAAGTGTGATTCAAGCTCTGCCTTCAGCTAGCAGCTGTGGAGGGACAAATCCTGATTTTTTGTTTTGTTTTAGATGGGTTTTGATGGTTTCCTACATGTTCAGCTGAGCTAGCCAAGACTTGCCCTCCCTCCTGCAGTCTGCTCATTCCAGCCCATGTTCAGAGTCTTGCCTTTTCTCAACTCTCTTCCAAGCCACTTTGGTGCATGGGGAGATTTGCTGATCTTTGGGAGAAGAAAGGGAGGTGAAAATGGTCTTAAGCTTCAGGATCTTAGGAGGGACACCCCAAACCCTGTGCCTGTGGCTCCCTTCTCCAAGGCAATGCTCCTGACTGCAGCCTATTCCTTCTTTTGCCATAAAATAGCAAGTGGCAATGAACCGGCATTGCCCTGTGGCCAGTAACCTCAGACCTCTTTGGAGAAGCCTTTATCTGTCAGAACAGGCTGCTTTTGACCTGGCACTTTCCTCAGCTCACCATGAACTCACCTTAGCCATGTGATCCAGCTGATTTTCCTCTGACCACTTCAGTCAAGACTACTTTGGTGATGGTAATGCTCCATCTGACCATGCTGTCTTCCATCTGAGGATCTCACATGGGTGAGTTCAGCCCCTGTATCACATTGGTTCAATTTTCATGAAGTACTGAAGGAGAATTTGACATGTGAAGGTCACGTAGGAAGCCTGTGGCAGCACTTGATTCCCCCCAGTAACGCCCCCCACTTCTAACAGCCTGGTCCCAGTCACTTCAATTCATAGCTGCCTTACCTTTTGTAGCCAGAGCACTGCTTTTGTGGTTTTTCTCTTCCCCTTTCAGGAAGCTATGTATTTTCAGGTGCCTCTTTGAAGTGCCCAAATTCTAATTTTCCTGTTTACGTGGGCAAACTGCCACAGGAACAAGATCTGCAGACGATGTCAGTCTAAAATTACCTGCTCTTCACCTACCAGCTGGAGCCGGCGCCTGAGTCTGTGATGGTAATTCAGCCCTGTGAGCCAGTTTTGGCAGGTGCAAATTGCACTCAAAGGGAAGCTGCTGAGAAGAGGGCCCTTTGCTGTCCCTCAGAAAGCTAGTTTGGTCTTAAATGACCAAATGTAGACATGCCAGCTGAGACTTTCAGAACCTGCTGAAGGAACCTGAAATTAATTGGTATTCAGCATATGTTTTTTTTCTCCATGACACTGAAAACCTTTCACTGTGTTGGTGTAAGAGCAACTGACTGAAAAATATGAGTAGGACAGCATTGGGTCTTGTTCTCAGGTTCAAAGCCCTCCCTTAGCTTCAGGAAGGATGGGCCTGGTCCCAAGAGGCACAAGCCATCTCCTCCAGCACTGCAGAGTGCTTTTAACTGTCACTAACTTCCAGCTATTTAATTTCAGAGGGAACTGAGAGCAGGCTTGGTTGCAGACCTTGTCTCCTTGCAGACAACCTCTGTCCCCAACCTGTGGGAGTTAAGCAGGCTACTACCATGCCTGGCTCAAGCAATGTGGAGTCGCAGGATGGTCTTTGCCATGGTTCAGCTGCTTCAAGCTAAGGGGCTTGGGGGCTGACAGTGGAGGTGAGGCAAGAAGAAGCATTAATGCTTGCCTAGTAGTAGGGACCTGTTTAGCTCTTGGCCTAAAAGCCAACACAGTCCATGCCATTAGGAAAATGGGACTTTGTTACTCGTAACCCCCCTCTTTGCCCCAAAAAGGCAAACCTTCTTGCCTTTTTTCAGACAGATAGGAATGGCAAAGAAGTGAAAGGGAGATTAGGGGGCAAGGAAGAAGATGTGAGGATATATAAGGTCTTGTCTGCCATTTCTGGCTCTTTCTGCACAGCATTGCTACAGGTCAGACGTGGTCAGTAGCTATTTGAGACTGATGTTTTCAGGGGACACCTGGATGGTGCGGATGGACCTTTGCTGCAAGTACAAATTCAGATCCGTAACCCCACTGCACTGGAGTCTTTCGTGCTGACAGTGTCAGTGTAGCAGCCGAGGACCCAATGGAAATGGTCTGCTTTTTGCGGAGGAGGCAAGACCCCTACGTCTGAGCCCCACGCTCGGCGCTGCTGTGGCCCTACGCGCGTCTGCGGGGTGCAGCTTCCCACCGTGCCCCGGACCCCACACCCTGTAGGAGCTGCTCGGACTTGCAAAGTTGCTGGCTTTTCCCTTCCAACTCAAAACAGCGAGGGGAAGATTATAGGGCTTGGGGACGGGGCTGGTCTCTGCAGAGGGAAGAGGACCTTCTAACGGTGATATGGTAAAGCCAGCAATGACTCATCTGCTCCATTTGGTGCAGGATTGATGCAGCTTTCATCTGCGCACACAGGAGACAGATGAATAGATGTATTTGCTAATTTGCTGGGGAGGGAGGGGTGAGGCAGAAAAGGTGCCCTTCAGGGGGCTGAGGAAAGCTGTTCCTTCCATTGACCCTGTTGCTTTGGCTGGAGCCAGCTTGTTGCACCGGTGAGTCTGACTGCACCGACCTTGAGAGCTGCAACAACCAGAACTGCCCCAGGAGGGGCTGTGGTTTTGCGTGCTGCTTCTTGCAGCAGCAAGAATTTGGAGAGCTTTTCTTTTGCTTTTTCTCCTTGATCACTGGTTTAATGATTCCTGCTCCCTTTTGCCAGCAGCTAACAGGCTTTTTCCCAGGCTGGGAAGTGAAAAAACCTTCCTGAAAAGGCACAGATTGTTAAACAAAGAAATATCATGGGGGGGGGGGGGGGGGGGGGGGGGAATGGAGGGAATTAAGCCTCTTTTCTCACAGAACCTTATTCTCAAATGCTGCTGTCTGTGTGGGAGGCAAAGAGGGGGCTGGAAGGGGGAGGAATGGGTAGACAGGTGGAGACAGCCACTGAGGAGGGGAGAGAAGGGAGGAATAAATAGATGTGACGAGCTATAAAGAAAAAAGCAAAGGGGGAGAAACAGGCCATTAGAGAACTTGTGTGATAGAATGAGGGAAGAGGAGGAGACAAAGGGCTGGGGAAAAATCCTCAGCCTGTATGTGCACGCTTAGCTCTTGAAAATGAGGAAAGCACCTTTCTTTTCAGTCTGTGGGACTCAGAGGTGTTACAGATGAGCACATGCTCGTGCACTTGAAGGTGCAGGACTGGAAAGGCGAAGGAGAGCAAAAGGAAAGAGGGAATGATGCCCCGGGTAGGGAGTCTGCTTGGGAGCTAGCTAATAACATACAGAAGGGGGTTAAGTACTGTGATGGAAGAGGATGTGCTGCGAAGAGTACCCTGGGTCTGGAGGAGGAGGGCAAGCCAGCATGATGCTGACCCAGCCAGTGGCTCTGGTAGCTGTGCTGCAGCTGATGGGGGCAGAAAGGGTGCCTGAGCTTCTCGGATGCAGTGTTTGACAGCAGCAGCAGCTCAACCAAGCCAAAGGGTCTGGAGGGATGCTGGGTGGTTCTGTGGTGAGTTCCAGTGATGGAAAACCACTGACAGAGGCCCTTTCACATGGACATTTAAGAACTACTGATATTGATTTTTGGCTTAGTTTGGCTTCTTCATCTTTTAAAAACCTTTTCTGATCTGCATGAGGGGCTTGTGTTGCTTTTAGTGGAAACTTGCTTAGAAATAAAGAAATCCTTTAATGAGCTGTTCGTAGCAGCGCAGGGCACGGCCGCGGGACAAGGCTCCACAGCACAGTGTAGGCGCTGAGCAAAACCAGCTTTCCTGCTTCCACGAATCTGGAATGCAGACCTGATCAACCAGGGGTGTGAATGAGAGAGGATATGGATAAACTGGGGTACTTGGGCTGTGCAGCACCTCCGTTTCTCAGCAGAGGCTCCAGTTTGCCCCCTCTGTGAATCACCCCTACCACCTCTGTAGGCTGCACCTAGCTTTTCTAGGGAAAGCAGCAGATGTTTAATACTTGGTTGGTATAACATAATTGCACAAATACTAGAGAGTGTGTGAGCAGCCCAGCTAATAGATATAAAAGCAACTGAGCATATTTATGACATGATGAATCTGACTCTCCCTGCTTTAACCTCTAAGCCTGCTTCAGGCTTGGGCCCTGCTTACTATTTCTTTTTGTGTCATGGTTGTAGCAGATGTAAAATGAGGATAAATTGCTCCCAAACCAGAAGAGCAGAGCCCTGTGAGTGACTGTGTGCAGCCTCGGCACATAGGAATATAGCCCTGGATGTACATAGGGTTTCTGCTGAGCAGAACAGTGTGAATGCTCTTTGGAGGCAGCAGGAAGGAAAAGGTGAGGCAGGTGGTACATACAGAAATATTACAAAATGAGCAAGGAGGGGGAAATATCCTTGCACTTGTCCAGGACCATATGTTTAACTACCAAGTCCCAAGCCACAGAGAGGGTCTTAAGCTGGGTGAGCTTCTGGGATTGTGTTTGTATGGTACGAGATACCCAAGAGTATGATACGTCTTCAGAGAAGGGTGAGGGGAGGGTGGTCTTATGGATTTCCAAAATGGTTTAATATCGCAAACTCAGAAATGTATTGCTCAGCTGCAGTCAGAGACTATGCTTTTTTTATACCCAAAGTAGATCTGGCCCATGTAGAGCTGCTAGGGAAATCTGAGGGCTGTTTTTTTAAACAAGAGCTAGTTTGATTATTTTTTTTAATTCCATGGGAAGAGCTTGGAGTTAGACTGAATTGGGAAAAAAAAAAAAATCTAAGGGAAGAGTAGCAATTATCCTGCTTAACACTGGCTATGAAACCTGGGGGCAGATGATCTGCCTCTCACCTTTCAATGTTTTATTTCAAAACTGGCCAGCTTGGATGACCTAATGCCTTTTGGAGACTTCAGGCTCCATCTCAGCAAATTCTCTCCAGCTAAATTTCATTCTAAGGGAGATGCGTAGGGTAGGTCCTGTGGAAAGCCTTCTGGAAGTGCTTGTCCCATCTCCATGTCACAGGAAGAGCCGAGACTGCTCTCCTAGGCTTAGTGCCAACCTTTCAGACAGCCTAGTATCCTGGTGTGGCATGAGAGCTATGGACTTCCATGATTTTGGTGCTGCTGTTCCCTCAGTCAACTCTAGTTGACTGGCATTGGAGAAGACGGTGGCATTCAAGCAATGGCTTGTAAGGGAGAGCAGGAGACGGGGTAGTTTCTATCTTGTACCAAGCCATAAGATGTTGCCCAGTTTTGCTCTGGACCCAAACCTGGCATTTCTGTGAGTAGGTTTCCTCAAGACCAGCGTTTCTGCCTGGATGGAGATTAAAAAGTCATATTTGTTAGCCTGCTTCTCAGAAGAGTCAGCAGCACAGACCATTGCTGCAACCCTGGGACCTTCCTCCTGCCTGTCATTAAAGGAGTGATTTGCACTCTGAGCAGCTTCAGAAGAAACGTCTGTCTATAGGGGTTTTTGAGGAGCCTCTTTATTTCCAAATCCAGGCAGCTAATAAGCTCATATTTCACTTAGCAGGTAGAAAGCTCTCAGCAGGCTCCTGGCAGCGCTGAAGGTCAGCAGGAAGGTAATGAAGCAGGCGACTCAGATCTGACTGCTGCCTCCTGTTTACTCATTATTTCCCAAGTTCAGAGTTGACGTGGTGCCGCACCATCGGAGGCGTGACGGCAAACTGCCCAGCGGCCGTCTGCTCTCCTCCCATCGTGCAGAGGTGTAGCCTCGGGAGCTCCATCTCCCAGCTCACCCTGCCTCAATCGCTGCCTAGCGAGGCTTGCCTGGGTGATGGTGGTTGTGTTTTTATTACCCTTTGAAGCCCACTTTGTCTGTTTGCTGAGTTCTCCGGATGCAGCCATGCTCTTCGCTGCTTTCATCAGTCCCCTGGGGAAAATGGCTCCGGCTCATCACCTGCAGTACTTCTGACATCCTGCTCAGCTCTGCAGGCAAGCCCAGCTAACCGCTGCAAGGAGACAGGCGTGAGATCTCTCAATCGCCGTGAGATCCAGCTTTACAGTAAATTCAGGCAGCTGCACTAGAGTCAATACACTGATTTGTACCAGCTGAGGATCTGGCACTTGCCTTGTTTTGCTGTAGCTCCACCAGAAATGCTGACAGCGATAATCCTTGTAGCTGATACCTATAACTGAAAAGTGAATCCGGTTTGGTTTTTTTTCCTGCAGTACTCATCTGCATAGAAAGTATCGCACAAGATCACATATTAACCACTTCCTAAACTTAACTTGGGATAATGCTGCAAAAAGAAGGGTAGAGGGTGAGATACAAGCAGGGAGGAGCTATTGATCTGTCTTCCCATCAAACAAAATGTTCTTTCCTTACGCAGGAGGAAGGGAGCTGTGGTGAGCAGATGAAAAATAAGGTTTATTTGGTTGGATGTGAGTATCTTGGCACTGCCAAATGGCATCATGTATGTGGGCAGGATGGAGCTGATCGCATACGGAGCCTAGTTGTGGCAGCTGTGGATGACAGTCAATCCAACTTTTTTGATGTTCTTGCTGGTACGGGTGCTGGAGTAGATACTTTGAATACAGCTCACAGTTACTAAAAAAGAGGCAATGGTTTTCCAGTTTTGCCTTTGGTCCTCCTTTGTTGCCTCCAGGTAGCATGGCACTGGCTTGCTTTGTCCTTTCACTCACCTCTCATGGCTCTGCTTCCTCTTCCAGGTGCTGTATCATGTCCAGATAGGACACTGCCGGTGTGAGAATCGCCCCAAGACAACCACTCCCAGGGGTTGAGCTCAGGTGGCTCGTCTGCTTTCTCCAGCAGCTGGGCAAAGAAGAGCTGGGACTGCCCCGCACACGTGGTGTCCAGTTGCTACCGACAGCGCTCATAGGGATGGATTCCAAAGGCAACGTCCGAAGTGGAAACAAACCTGATGCCAAGGCCCCCAGCTCCGGAAAGCCAGAAAAGCCCAACCCTGGGCCTGCCACAAATGCAGACAAGAAGGAGATCCCCAAAGAGCAGCCTGCTCCTGCCGCTGCCACCAAGAAGGCTGGTGGTGATGCTGCCGTCGTGAACAACCACAGCAACCTGAAACCCAGCTCCGCTGCCACGGAGACACAAGAGGCCACCGGCCAGTCCCCTGACTCTGACCACAAGGGAAACGGCTCCGAGGAGTCACCAGGCAGCATCTTCGATAACGTGAAGCCCTTGATCATCATCGGAGGAGTGGCAGTGGCTGCGCTCGCGGTGATTGTGGGAGCGGTGTTCCTAGCCCGGAAAAAATGAAGACCGAGACGGGGTGGGGATGAGAAACCCAACCCAGCTGTACAGCTCCTTTTGAGACAAATGCATGCAGAAAAATTCTATACATATCTATATATAGAGAGAGAGCTAGATAGGTCAACAACAAACACCAACTGCAACTCAAGAGTCTTGTTCAAGACAACTGTGCCAGTTTGACCCAGTGTGGGTAACTCCATGCACTCAGTGTGTTCTTTCATGTAATATATCTTGGCTTATACCACTGTGTATAGATTACAGCTTCTCCTGATCGGTGTAAATGACGGTGTCCCCTCCCCTCCCCTGCTGTCCTCCCTGGGAGACACCCCCACCTCTCTTGCAGTCCCCTGTTCTCAAGTCCAGAGTGTTCTACGTCCCATCCACAGTCCCCGCTTTGTGTTTTGGTTTCTGTTTGGTTTGTTTCTAAGTTGGGTTGTGGTAAAGATGATGTAAGGGGAGACGGAGCCTAGTGCTAAGACCTGGTTTGCCTGTCACAGTGTGTTGGGCTGGTGTTTATCCAGCACCTCTGGGGCAGGGGAACCACTGGGCAAGCACAGGCAAAAGGCAGCTCCTTGACCCAAAAAGTGAAGTGTGATCTCTAATAGATATCTTGTGTACCTGCTACTCATCAACCTACTTTTAAAAACCCAACTCAAAAGTGCCCCAGAGAAAACAGGCTGCAGCTGGAGGCTGAGACTGCAGCATGGTAGGGCTGAGTGTTCAGCCTGGGACATCACACCAAGTCATTTCTCTGGCTGAGCTGCCAGCGGGGGAGTGAGAGGAGGGGCCGTACCGTGACCGACAGCGCAGCTAGCACATGAAGATAGCTGGCAAAGTCCCACGCCGACTTCAAGCAACTGCCATCTGCTTGGTTTCTTGCACGTTGGTAGGCAGCCTTCAGGATCCCATGGCTCGCCAAGGTCATATGGGCAGCGTTTGGGGATAGGAGAGACTTTGTTTTGGATCTAGTATTTCTTAAAGTTAGGTGGGGCTTTGCAGGATGCTGTGGCCTCTGCCCAAACTCCCTCGAGGTCAGCTGGACTCTTTCTGTTCATTTCTTTGGGCTTTGGATCAGGCCTTTCACCTGCTTTCCCCCCTCCCCCACTGAAGGCTATGGTGTCTGTACATGAGAGTGTTGAAAAAGTGGAGACAGGAGCTGGTTTTAGGGGCAGAGAGGACCTGGGATCCCATGAGAATAAGACTGACTTGCTTTATACCAAGGAAACCCTCTATAAGGGCACTGGAAGTCTGTCCTGGGGGGATTTCTTACCTCCCTCCTATGGCGGTAGCAGGGATTTGAGATTCCTCCGAGCTTTGGAAATGGAAACAAATTCTCAGCCCTTGGGAAAAGCCTGATTTCATTGCTGAGAACCTTGGCTCTAAAGCCAGACCTTATGAAGGGGAGAAGGAAGGCAGGTGATGAGAGGGGGTTTTAGTGCACTGGCTGATCCCCTTCCCCTAATACCAAGAAAAGGGCAGATGTCCTTATTCTGAAAGTTTCCATTAGACTCCTCTTGGCTGCTGTGCTACTGCAAAAGAGTGTCTTATGAAAAAGACCTTACACCTTGTTTTCAAATTAGGTCAGAAATTAGATGAGCTCAAAACTGCAAAGTCTCCAGAGCTCAGCAGCCGTTGCAGCTAACAGGCAGGGTTTTGGAGTGATGACTAGCAAGAGGTGGTGACAAGGTGGTGTGAGTTCAGTTAAAGAGCCCAAGTCGTACATCTTTAGCTGAGCCTGGATGTATAAATTCAGTGGGTACAGGGCCAGAGAAAGGCGTATGTTCCCCAGGTACTGCTTTTGCAGTAGCTGCTTCTGGCAAGCTTGCTGGATAGGATGGGGGTGTGTATAACCTGATCTGGCAGTTCTTCTCTTGGCTCATGTCTTATTTACCTCCAGATTTGGTGTGCTGAATGAATACGGCTTCCCCAAACAAAAGGCCTTTTGGTGCAGCCCAGCCCATTCCTATGGTGAGATTTGTCATCCTCTTTTCCCCAAGGCTCATAAAATATTCCCGAAGGCGCACAGCCTCTGGGGGTATCAGATGCTGTCTTCTGATGAACAGCAGGCTGCATGCGGCTGAAGTTTAATGTCTACCTCTACCTTTAACAGTACAGAGACAAGGGGTGGGCATGTTGGGTTTACAGGGGGTTTTGGAACGAGCACTACAGCCCCAGCTGAAACCCTGGTAGCTGAAAGCACTCTTTGCCTGTCCTGCGGGTGTCTCCTTGTAGCAGTATGTCACTCGCAGCCTGGTGAAGTTCTTCAGTTTGAAGCAGAAGGGTCTGTGGTGGGGTGTTTCTGTAACACCACTTTTGTCTAGAGAAGTGATGTCCCCTCATCCTGTTTAACAGATGTTCAGAGGTTATGGGGGGGGAGGGGGGGCGTGGAAGGGGAGGGTGGCAATAGCAAAGGAGAAGGAAAGGTATTTGGAAAGCAGAGATGTGAGTGAATATAGTGCAGAAGCAGTCCCAGCACGGCTTCCTTGCAGCGACTGCAGCAGGGCTTTGCGAGAGGATGTGGTGATGCTGCTGCATCACTGAGAGTCTGGGGCCCTTCCCTTGGATCTCTGAAGCACAAAGCTCTTGGCTGTAGGGAAATTTTGCTTACGTTGCTCATGAGGAAGGGAAACCGGCCACCTCTGCTCTGATTGAGGTTTTGCTAAAGTAGGGTGGTGATTTTCAGGCAGCGACTTCTGTTTGCAAGTGGGAGGCCTGTCTTCAAGAGATGCTTCTACCTGTCCTGTCTGTTCCCTCTCTCTCACCCCAGCATATGAATTTTTTTTTTAGCAGTGTGTGACAACATTACAGATATAGCATCTATCTATTCTGCCCTGACCAGCATAGATAGAGGGGGAGAAAAAAAAACCACCTGCTTCATTTGGTTCTCCTATTTTACTTTCTAAAGTGTTTTTATTTCCTTGACTTACCCTTTGGCAACAGAAGAGGGGAAAAACAGTTCTCAGCCGACGTGGGCCTTAACCATTTCTGTCCACCTTCAACCCCCCCCGCCCTTAGAGCGCTCAGATGCAAGGCCAGTAATTTCATCCAGAAACAGACCCCAGAGGTGGTGACGGGACTGCAGCTCCTCATCTGGGTACGTAACCACGTGCAAACCCTCCCGAGGCGGCGAACGTGGCATGTCCTGTTCGTGAGGGATTTTCCCTCTGATGTCCAGATTCATCACCTGGAACCTCTTTGGCTGTTTGGTTTGGAAAACACCTGTGTTTGTGTATGTGTATATACACCACCCTGCCTTGAATATCCCGCCTATGTATGTATACATACATATATGTTTATGTTATCGTAGTCTGGTGGGAAAAAACACGTGAACCTGGAGATGACCCTTCACTTGCATTCACACAAAGTGTCTGTGATGTCTTTTTTCTTTTGTGCCATTTGCATCATGCCATGCAGCACCTGAATTCCTTTTTGGTCCTGGTTTCTTCTCAGTGCAAAGAATGTATGGCTAGTGAACTGCTGAATGTACGATGTGCCTGTTGTGCTAGAAGCTCAGAATTACTCTTCCCCTCCCTGGATAGTCGTGTGGGCTACTCGCTTTAAAATAAGGCACTTTTAGTCTATACTGGACTGTGTCGTAGCGCTTTTCGAAGTGTGGGTCTAGTGCTGGTTTGAGTCAGGTAGATCAAGCATAGATGCCATACAAGCTCCTAAGCACGCAGATGGGGCGATGCACTTCAGTCCTGACTTGCAAATGACATCCTTTTAGCAAACACCTCCTGTTCTGCCTTAATGTGCCAGGCTGTGCGGTGGTTTCATTTTGAGGAAAAAAAAAGAAAAAAGTCCAGCGAGAACTAGGCTGAGAAGAGCAAATTCACCTCTCTCAGAACCGAAGCAAGATTGAAACCAAATTTGTCGAAGCAGAAGGCTTAAATGACTGAACTCGCTGTGCTAAATAAATAGTTGTCTTTTCTCGTACTGAGCACATGCCGTTATTTGCTTGATGTTATTCTTTGTGTGGTGTTTGTGATATGAAGTCCTTCTAGTGATATCTCCGTGGGGGAGAATGAATTAACGCTTAAAACTAATCAGAGTCTGTGCTTGGGATTTGAAGAGATCTAGATTGCTAGTTTACTCTTTTGATAAAGTCTATAAATTACAAATTTGCAAAACTAACTTCAGACACTGTAGCTTAGCACTAAAACCTGGATTCAATGACTACACCTGATCTCAATCTCTTTTTAGGGAGCTAGAAGTTTTAGTTAATACAAAGATGTCATTACGCTCCCTTGGACTGCTTACTAGAAGGCTTTTGATGCTTCTAGCTTTAGGAAAGATGACATGGATTACAATTCTGCTTCTTTTTTCTACCAATTTAATACACTATGGATAAGTCCCATTATTCCTAACAGTTCCGCTGTAGGAGGTGAACAAATCTGGAAGCCAAAGGAAAATGTAGCAGCATTTTCAGGAGGGTAAGAATGCCTTCTGGCAGGTGCTGGTCACCTCGGGCTTGTGCTTAAAGCGCTGAGCAGTCACTTGCCCTGAAGTATTTCTTAGCTCCATTAGGTTGAGTGATAAATTAAAAATGGGTTTATATCTCTGGTGAAACAAAGTTTAGGGGCTGATCCATAGGGTACTGAAAACAAGGGCAGTCATTCCATTGGCTTCACTGTGCTCTGATCAGGCCTTTGGATGTTATTGGCACCAGGGATATGATCGCAGGTCACTGTAAAATGTAAAGTCATCTCAATGACGTAGTTTCTTAAACTGACTAAAACATTCCTTAGTCCTGCTGAGTGTAAGGAAAGTCTCTGGTATTAACTGAGGCAGCTGTGCTCATGGCCATGCTTATGCCTACATCAATATTTGTGTAAAAACAGTAACTAATAAAAAAAAACCCTAGAGTTGGTGAGAAGAGATGATTTCTGCCTTAAAAATTTCCCTTCCTTTCTTGGAAATGCCACTGGGGTTTTGAAATGGACATCCTTCTCTGTATTCTTAGAATTGGTTGAACATAACAGTCCTGAGATTTGAGAGAAAAATTATTCTTCAAGAAGCAAACCAAAAAAGGGAGGCAATGTAAAGATGTATTTGAAAGGTGAAATTCTTGGAATTCCAATGAGCTCTACAAAAAGCTTCAAGTCAGTGATTTGGGAGAGTACAAGAAACAGTGCAGGGAACTGCAGAGAAAAAAAGCACGTGACATTATCTTAACAGCTTTGGTAAGGACACATCAACTTTTACATCCTACCCACATCTATTTTTTTTTCTCAGAAAAAAGTGAAAATGACCGACTCCAACGCCATGGAAATTTACCTTTGCTAACGGACTTTTCCAGATGAAATTCTGCTGGATCTGTTCAACATTACAGGTCTCTTTCTTGCTTCACTAACCGTTAAGTTTTCGACAGCCGGCTTTGTATGATTAAGGGAAATTACAAGTTTATGATTTGGGCGTTTTGAAAGGCTCCGGTCTCTTTTCATGTGCTTTGCTATGAAAATGACTGAAAATCCAACTTATGCACACTTTTACCCTCCTAGTCTGGGACATCATGCTAGAGCAGGGATGCTGGCTCCTTTCCCAAGCCTCGCAGCATCTTACTGGGGTCTCATTCACTTCACCACAGAGCCGGGAGAAATCTCCCCAGGCAGGAAGAGCCGTCTTCCATAGGGGCAGGCAACAACATCGTGAGTCTTTGTCATGAACTGACTGCAGTTCTGCCTTCTGGGCTGGGCGCCTCCCTTCATGAAGAGAATTGGTTTTGATCTGCATAATAAATTCTGTATCTAAGTTAAATTCTCAGCACGGGAGGCAGGAAATGGGGTATTTCGTGTTATTTATACCAGGGGTATTTTGTCCTTTACTCTTTTCGGGAGAAACCCTCTGACGCTGGAGATCTGACCTGGGCTGCCCACACATTTTAGGTCTTATGAGTGGCACTTGACTGATGACTCCACGGCAGAAAGCACTGAAGCCTGTGCACCAATCTTCCGGGCAGGGGGATGCGGTACCACCCACGTACTTCAGGATTTACGCTCTCCTGGTTACAAAGAAGCCAGGAGAGGGCAATGTGAGCAACGTCTGCCTGCTACCGTGGATTAAATATTGCTGCTGTTTTCAGCCCATAATTTGTCCCTAAGTGCTTGTCCTGCAGTGACTGGTTTTGGCCTATTCTTCTTAAATCCTCTCCTGTCTTCATTTAATTGGAGATTAATTCTCTCCTGAGTTTTATCTATTTGAAGTATTACTTAATCATTAATGGGAAGTTATTTTTTAAGTGGCATTAAGGGCAAAAAGCACAGAATGTCTTAGCTGTCATGGTGAATATGTGGCAAAAATGAGAGGGTGCTTAACCTAGGTTCATCAAACTGAAGGTAGCTGTACAGAAAATTGGTCTCCTTGAGCTAGATTATCTTGAACTGAGCAGCCCAGATGATGACGCAAGGGGCTACTGAGGGTACTGCAATCTGAGGCTGTGGCTTGGCACATGCCCCCCGTGCCATTCGCCTGGACTTGGCTGGGTCTCTCCAACACAATTTTTCTGTCTTTTATTGCATCTCACTGTGGTTAGCTCAGATCACATTACCTTGATTGACTGGCCCGGGGGAGTTTAATCTGTTGAGCAAAGGGTTTTTATGATGATTTTTTCCTCTTCTCATTTAGATCATCAGTCCAGCCCTGTGACCTGCTTTCCTTTTTAATGCCCAAATTCCTCCTGCCAGATCTTCAACTGCTACAAACTGCATGGCTCCATTGGTTTCTAGAGATCTGATTTACTGCTTGTCCTTTACTGCCTATTTGGCTACTGCTCTGTATTCCCTTTCCCTACTTTCTTCCCAGGCAGCTCTGCAGATGAGGCCTCTCCACAGCCAGGCAGAAACCCTGCCCCAAGGCTGAGGCAGATTTTGGGTGGCTGCACCCAAAAGATACAGGCTCGGTTCAGCCACCTAAGGGCAGTGCAGGCTGTGTGGCACAGCAGGCAACATATGAAGATTCATCTGCCCTAATTGTTAAGGCTTGAGGGGCTGAGTCTGCAAGATGCTGGGTGCTCTTGCCTGCCGCAGGAGCTCAGCAGATGAGAAGACTACAGCTGGAAGGTCCCTTTCTTGCCCTTGCTCTTCCATGTCAGTGAGTCACTGCGTGGCCACAAGCTCTGCTCAGGATCGAAGCCTGCCTGCCAGTCAGGTGTGAGGTGCTCTGGCTGCTCAAGAGGTGCTGACATGGCACGAACATACACTACACTTGGCTGAAGCTGGTGCTTCTGCAGTCCTCCAGCTACTGGAGCACCAAAAACGCAGGTGGAGAAGAGAGGATCTCAAGCACTCAAGAAGAATCGGCTCATGTTCAGGGGCGCGCTGCAGCTCGCTCTCTCATCCTCCGTTAGCTGCGGGATTGAGGACGCAGAAGACCACCATGATTCTTCTGTCTGAATGGGCTGTTCAGGTGTTATCATTTGGTAAAATAATGTAAGACTGCTGGACCTTGAAAATTCACATCTTATTCCACCACCCGTGCTGACAAGCCGGTACCCAAAGCCTGAAAGCCGTGTGACCGGTCACGCCGGCATTCCAGGCACGTGGGTTTGGCTCTACCCTGCGCTGTGGTTCTGCTCGCCGCTTTGTGAAGCGTGTGCTCTGTTCGGATGCTCTGACATGCAGAACTTGGGGGACTCATGCTCTCTGCTCTTTGTTTCTATGCTCTTCAAATTAGATAGTTTTCTTTTCCTGAAAAAAAAACAACCCAAACTTGGGTTACATAGGATTTGGACCAACATGTTCCGCCAGCTCCTGTTTCTCTTGCAGTTGCTCCCAGCTTGAAGTTCACAGGCCGTTCCATTCTTTTTTCATGTCTCATAAAGCCCCAGTGCAGCACACCAGGAAGAACGTTAGAGGTTCCTTCTGTCAGTCCAGTACCAAACCTCCCAGCAGGAAGAGAGGAATCTTCAATCATCTTTGCAACAGTGAGACCTGCGTTGTATCCCTGGTTTTGCCACAGCAGCTTCAAGCAGTCAAGTTTCTGGGGCAATTTGATAAGAATAAGGGTGCCATACAATTTTGTCATGTTAAAACCAACCAAACCAACAAGTGAATAATTTGGCTTTACTAAGTTTTGAGCAGCCCTTCTTAAACCTGGTGCCTTTTCCCGAGTCACTAGTTAGGACCCTTTCAACTGAAAGCTTTAAAAGGTGCAATCTCAGCTCCCCAGTGAAAACCAACTCTCTCCTAGGGGTAGGTGCAGGTTGTTTACAAACTTGTGGAGAAACTCAAATTGTAGAAAGGGAACTCGAAGGTCAGATTACAGGGGATTTTTTTTTTTCCTTTCGGTTTGCTTGGATTCTGTTACTTTTCCAGGGACTGATCCGAAGCCCTCGGAAGTCAGACGGGAAGCTCAAGCGCTGGTAGCAGGGAGATGCCCTCCTGGAAAGAAGCCACAGGCATCTTTCCAACACCGTCGGTGGGTTTTGAGTCAGCCCCTGAACGCGTTTTCCAAACGATAGTAATTTTTAGAGTGACACCTTGATTTCTTCCCTGTACAAACAGACCTGCTTGTCACTGACACATATTTACCTGTGTTCAATATACAGGTTTGGGTTTTGGTTTTTTTTCCTGTCAGGAACAATATGCTGCTAGACATTTCCTGGAGGGAAATGGACACCTACCTACACACAAAGCTATACAGCTAATTTATACCTTGTTGAATTTATAATCTTGTCTATGCTTCTATGGACACTTTGTATGGGCTGCAGCTCAAATCCTAAAATAGTCAAGAATTTTTCCTTTCCCATATAGTATTCTATTTACTTTGACTTAAAAAAAAAGCGTATAAATGCAATAATGCAGGTAGACTAGAAATACTAGATTGAAAATTAAAGTAGTTTAGCTTGTCCCATTGTGACTGACAGTGTTGTACGACACCCAACGCTGTACCCTGACATTTTCCAGGCTTTCTACGTAGCTGAATCTAGTATTAGCTTCGAAAACCCATTGTATGAGTGGTGGGTGGATGGGTCGGAAACGTGTGCTTTCTACACACTGTATGTTACTCACATCAGAAGCTGTATGGCCACTCCATATGCTGTGAAACTGTAAATGATTCCCAGTACACCTGTAACTCTTACCAGGATTGTGAGAAATAAACTATATCTAGAGATATATATACACACATAGATATATTGTATAATTCCTCACGTGAGCATCTTTGTGTATGTGGGTGTGCGAGTGAAAATGGCTGTTCTCCCTCTCACTCCTTGCTCATGTCCGTGTTTCCTGCAGGCTTGGTATTTGCTAGGATTAGCCATCCCAGTGAGAGCTGCAAGGAAAGGCAGTCCTGCCCCAAATAAACTCCAGCCTGCCCAAGGAAAGCCACCAAAGGAAGGTTATTCTTGTTCCCACGTAGGGACTACGGTGTAGAACAATTAAAGACTTATCCAGAGAACCCTTTCTGATCCCAACAATCCCCTCTCCTGCAGGCTGGTCTCCAGACTTTGCCGCACAGCTGTTTGCTGCAACCTCTCCCCTGCCAACTTAGGATGCGCTCTGGTTTGCTTGAGTTTGGCTTTAAGTTGGCCTGGAAGCATCTGTCACCAGGTGTAAACCATCCCCTGAGCACCTGGCCCTGGCCCACAGCTGAGGGGGTCCCTGCGCATCTGCGTGAGCCGGGGATTCCCTCCGAGCTGCCGGCGGGGAGGAGGGTTTCGGCGGTATGCGTCACTGCGAAGAGTTGCTGTCATATTACACCAGCCCCAAACAGGGTCTCTGCAGAAATCTGCAGGCTTTTGGAAACAAATCTCTTAAGAACTGAGAAGACAAATATTGTAAACCCCTTGGGATCAGGAAAAAGGGCCAGCCTTTGGCTGCAAAAGCCTTCATTATCTGAGATTCTTGCTGCAGAAAGATAGCTGAGGACTTGAGTTCTAGCTTGTCTAATATTCCTAAGAGCAGGAGAGCAAATAAACCCTTCTTTTCCAAGTCTGAATCTAAGAAGCTGGGATGGGTGGTTGCCTGGCCCTCCCCACTGCCCCTAGTTGGGTATGAAACAGCACATACATTGGGCCAGCGCGGTATGGATGAGCCATCTGGGCAGAGATGGCAACCTCCCCTGCCCTGCCCAGGCTGTGAGAGAGCCCTGCCTCAAGGGAGCTGAGGCTCTTCTTCAGGTCCCAGGCTGGGGAAATGTACCTCCTTACAGTGAGAGCCCAGCCTGTCTCCTCGTAACAGAAGAGGGTGACTGGGAAGGCGGTGGGGATGGTACGGCAACAGGCGATGCTGCAACTTGGGAGGCTTCCCCATAATTTGGAGTCAGTGGAGGCACCCGCCCAAACTGTCCTCCCCGGCTTGAGATGAAACAGTACCGCTCGTGTGATGGAGAGGAGGGAATGGGCTGGGGATCTTCCCGTTGTGCCTCCTTCACACAAAAAAATGCGTTTCCCTTCTCATCACAGCGGCACAGACACATTGGTACCAAGTGAGAGGCCAAAGCTAGTGTCAGCTCAGTGCTTTCAAACGCTGCTTTGGGTATCTTCCACCCATCTGTTCTGTGTTTCGTCTGCTTCTTTCCTTCCACCTATTTATAAGAAGTTTAAAAGTCTGAAAAGCAGAGGTTTTGTTTACAATTATCTTAAACTATGCATTGCTTTTCCCCAATCCCTTATCTCTAACCATCATGTAGCCACAGAAAGCGACACGGTGCCAAATCACCGCGCTTTAAATGCAAAGCGCAGCAGTTATGTTTTACCAGGTGGGCTTTGGAAAGGAAACACTCAGCCAACTTAACATAACCGTAATGTCCAGGCCCTATCAAAAACAACAGTCTGCGTGAAGCAGCAAATAATTTATATTGTCCTCGTGATCCTGCCACAGTGCCAGTCACCACCCACTTGCTGACCTCCCAGATTAAGCAGAGAGGGGCTGCAAAGCCTCTCTAGCACTGGCTGGAAGAGAATTTGACAGAAGACCATTTGCAAAACCAGGCTCTGGTAAAACTGAGGCATTGGCACCAACTGAGCAGTGGAAGATCAAGTATTAAGGCATCGCTGTATAATTTAATCTCCCAGCAGCTGGGGTGCCCCCACATGCATTTTTTTTTCCTGTGTCTTCACCTTAAGTCACCATCAAGTCCTCTAATGCTTTGTGTTTTGGGCAGGTCAGGGAGGATGGGAAGAGCTGTTGAAGCAGGACTGGCATGAGCAGCTTGCTGCCTGCTCTTAGATATGGAAAAAACCCACTGGATTCACAAGCAAGGAATAAGGAACATGAACGCGATGTTTCATGCCATGAAGGCTTAGGCTCCTGGAGTGGCACTAAGTCCCCCACAGAGCAGCTAAACTGAACAGTGAAAGACATACTTTGGGGTTTGGTGTTTTTTAAAAAAATAATTTTCTGGTAGCTCAGCTGGAGCAAAGAGAGAGGAACATGCAGGTAGCTCTGTGGTTAACCAGCCTATGGTTTTAGAACACACTTTTGGAGAGAAAAGGAGACTGACGGACAAGTGATTGAAGAAACAGACAAGCATAAGCTATATTTCATTTACGAGCCAGGCTAGAAATTAGGTCCTTTCAAATAAATAAACAATAATGGCAGAATTGTACTGTCTTCATTTTATATCTTTCATTTTATAATGGCATTTTCTCTTTGTAATACACTAGCAACGATCAAGAGATAAATCTATTACATTAACAAAGAGCTGAAAAATGCAAATCCAGAAACAGAACAAGGTTTACAAAAATCGCTTTTCCTCAGGTGCGCCACAGAGCCGAAAGCAATGACATCTGCAATAAATGAACATTTTTCTTGAAGAATAATGACTCATTAAAGATTAGGAGCACATTCTGGACCAGATACGAGGGATGGGAAGGATGGTTTCAGGAAGGTTTGGGTGACTTTATTTAGTTTGCAATTCTGATGCTTATTTCAGCAGCTCTGGGGAATCACCCCATTCTTTATCCATGTATTTCACCCATCATTTTTTTTTTTTTTAGCAAAGGAGTCTGACAGATCCATGTTCACCTTGTGGCATCCCATAAAATGTAATTAGTTGTGGCTTCTTCAGGGATGTGAAAGACCAGAATGTATGTCTGTCCCTCCACAACATCCCTGAGGTTATTCATCCCAAGGGTAAGAGGTACCAGGAGCAAAACCTGAGACATAACTCAAAATAACTTAAAAACAGCTTGAGCCAATAGCTTAAGCAAGCCAGTAACTTAAAAACAGCTCGGACTTATCAAAGGAGTTTTGTTCCTCCTTATGTCGTGTCAGAAACACATCATTAGCACAATAAACCATGATCCTGGGCTTTGTGGAAAGGCTTCTGGTGTTTGTTCAGCTGAGTAGGGACTTTGTGTCATTAGAGCAAAGGGCTTTCAAACCCAGCACCGCAGCTGGACGCAGCCTCTCAGCTCAGCGTTGAAAATCAGCTGACATTTTGATATTGACGCCTACTTTTTAATTTCCAGCCCACAGCGTGGTGTCACTGGCTTCCCCTGCCTGAGGTGTGGTGGCTCTTGTCAGTCTTCAGTACTTGGTGTCAGTATCAATTTGATGAGGAAAAGAAAAAAATATTTTAAAAAGCAACCCCCCACATAAAACTGTATGAGGAAGGCCACTGTGCTACCAGCACAGAGCTTGAAGAGAGCTGCCCAGGCCACCACCGTGGTGATTATACAAGGGAAATAAACCTCGGCAGCCGCTGCAGGGTGGCGGAGGGGAGGCAGGTGGGACGTGCCACCAGGTGATCCGCATGATCCGCCGTGGATCGGATTTTAACCCTCGGGGGTTAAAAAGCACCGCGACTACAGAGTCTCCCCGCCGTGACCCACCCGCCTCCCTCCGCGCTCCCCGCTGAGCCGCCATCGCGCCCTTCGCCCAACGGCCGCTCAGCGGCGCGCGCCCCCCTCCTCCCCGCACTGCGCATGCGCGGCTCCATGAGGCGACGGCCCCCCCCGCCGCCGCCATCGGGCCCCGCCGTGCCCCGCGCCATGGCGGACCGGCTCGGCAAGCCCACCTGCCTCATCGTCGCCAGCGCCGCCGCCGCGGGTGAGACCCTCTCGGAGGGGGGGGAACCCCCCGTTCCGCCGAGCACCGCACCTCCATTCGGCGCGCCGGCCTCGCCCGGCCTGCGGGACACACACACCCCCCACCCCATCCCCGCTCCCCACCCCGGTGTGCAGCGGCCGCGCTGCGTGGGCCGGTCCCCGCCGGTCCCCTCCGTTCGAGACCCTTTGCACGGTCGTCGTGGGGGTGCCCCACGCTTTGCACGCGTGGCCGTGCTGTGCTCGCGTCGCGCTGCGCCGTGCACGGGCACCTGCAGGCCCGCTCCTGTCACGCGTGTGCCCGCGCCTTTGCGGGCGTGCGTCTCGCCGCTGTGCGTGCGTGGCAGTCGCGCGTGCGTGGTTCTTGCGCGGCTTTGCCCTGCGCGGGTGCGCGCGCTTGCCGCCGCTGCTTGCGCACCTGTGTTGTGCACGGATGTGCTCGCAGGTGCGCTGCGTGTCCCTCTGTGCACAGCTGCGCTGTGGAGCGCCTGCTGGCTTTCCCCTCTGCACATACCTGCTTCTGAGCACGCATGCAGCCGGGCCGTGCTTGCGTGTATACCTGGGGGAAGCCAAATTCCCTTCACCTCTGCTTTCTTTCCCTCTGCCCTCCCTGTAACCCCCCAGCCTGGACAAACAGAATGCCTTCATCACGTATTTCTCAATACATAACTCACCTGTAACGAAGGCTGTGTATTTCTTACATCTTAAAATAATCCTCTGAAATTATTGAGAGCTTTTAAAATGAGCCAAAAAGCAAAGTTGTGTACTTTGCTGGGTAAAATGAGCTAGTACGGCTGGGATTAAAATATAACTGCTGTTCCCTTAAGCTGTTGGACTCTGTTTTTCAGGCGTGTCAGCCCAGTCCTTCCTTCACTGCTTTACACTGACCAGCTCTGCTTTTAATCTGCAAGTTGCGACTCCTGGGGTAAGTAAAATCTCCGCAATTTCAGTGTGAAACCAGTTGATATCCCATGTGATGAGAGAGAATTATACTAAGCATTTTTGAGAGGTGTCTTGTTGTCTTTACAGATGAAAGGACTTTTCTTAAATTCTGTTTTCTTAATGTTGAACTGAACCCATGCTTCCTGTCGTATGGTTCTGAACTTCTCTGTCCAGTGTCTGTTACCCACAGAGTGGGAGGAGAACTATCAAAAGAACTACTTCAGTGGGAAAAATGGAAAACTTCAGGTCTTTGAGAGCTGAAGTCTCACAAAATAGCACGTGGTTATCCTTCAAGAAACGTAGCGTGTGTCTGTGCAGTGATCCTAACCAGCCTCTGAACCGTGCTTCCCCTAGGGGAAGCCCATCGACTTTGTGGATGTGAACGAGAGCAACATGCGCTGGATACAGGACTTCCGTATGAAATCGTATGCGAACCCTGCCAAGTTGGAGTCGATTGATGGTAATGGCTTTACTGTTGGCCAGTGTGTCATCCCCAATTATCAGGGGGGAAACAGATGCTTCTTAGCCTTAGGTCTTTAGGGAAGAGTGACATGGGAAAGGCATAAAACTTGTGTTTTAAGGGGAAGCCCTGGCAACTACAGTTGCTGGGCTCTTTTATATTTAAGAGGAAGCCCTGGATACTGGTGTTGTTTTCTTGTTTATCTTGCATTGGTAATTCTGTCTTGTGTGTGTGTATATATACACACACAAAATGTATATATTCTCTCTCGTGTATATATACACACTACATTATTGTTATTTTTTAAAAATAAATATTTTGTGAAAGTAGCAGCTGGCAGACATAACGCTTTTAGGCTTTGCCTGGGTAAGTGTGTCACATTAAAAATACATGTTCTTTGTCCTAAAAAGGACCTTTTTCTCTACTCCACATAGGCGTTAGTTTCTGTAGTTCATTCAGCTTACACAGTTTTTGACTGACTTATGTGGTATGGTCTTAATTCTGCCAAATCTGAAACAGGTTTCTGATCAGCTTTTTTGTATGTTACTTGTATTACCATTAGTTTATTCTTCCCTCCTTACTAGGCGCTAGATACCACGCGTTGCTGATTCCAAACTGCCCTGGGGCTATGACTGACCTTGCAAACAGCGGGTACCTGGCTAAGATATTGCAGCACTTCAGCACTGAGAACAGTAGGTGGACATCACTAGATGTTTTGTTAAATTAGATGGTACTATTGTCCTGTTCATATAAGGCTGTTACCTTCCAAGGACTTAAAAATGCTTACATAGCTGAAGAGCATTCAGAACTGGAAAGACCTTCTGTAGAGAAATGTTTCTGCTCTTAAAAAGTATCCTCTTTTATATAAATGTGGATATAAAAAGTATCAGTAGCTTTTCAGCGCTTATGTCAGAAGAGGGTTCTCTGCCTTACAGGGATACAGAAATGGCTCTCTCCAACTCAGCAGGACTCAAGGTTCAGACCTGAATGTGGGATGTACCGGGATCATTCATTAAGGCTATAGTTAATCAAGACTTGTGTGTGCTTCTCATTCACCGTTAGAGTATGTGTTTTCCTTTGACTGGTGCCGGCCCTGGACTTGGAGTTCACAGCTAGTAACTCTTTGCAAGACTGGGGCAATCCTATCGTGGTGTGCAGGGAAAACCTCACAGCCGAAGAGAGTACAAACAGCGCAGCATAGCTGTATTGCAGGGAGGCGGCATGCTGTAACATGAAGAATCTCATTAACACTCATCTGTGTTTTGGCTATTTGAGGATGCTCGTGACTGCTCATATATGCTTTTATGTTTTTTTTTCTAGAGCCTATCTGTGCAGTTGGACACGGAGTTGCAGCTTTGTGTTGTGCCACCAATGAGGATAAATCCTGGGTGTTTCAGGGATACAGCCTGACAGGGGTAGGTCGAGCTTTCACCTGACTTTCTTGCTGTGCGGGGGCTTGTGGTTTCAGGTGCTGGTGTTTCTGATCTTATCCTAGAAGTTCCTACAAATAAAAATCATCAGTTTGGTACCCTTGGTTTATGTGCCAGACGTGGAGAGCTGTCATTGGCAAGGGGGCCCACCCCTGAGTGCGTGAAGGGATTGTCTTGCTTAGCTGTCACGTGGAGAGTGTTTTCCTTCCAATTCTTCAGTAAACTTTAAACTGAATCAGTAAAATGCTAAAACTGACTGCTGCAGCTCTTTGGATTTGTAGTTGAGGGCTTTTAAGAATTCCTTTTTTTGGTTTTACAAATGCTGGAGGTAAGTTATATTTCTCAAGGTGCTCTTTCATTTTAAAAGATAGAGGAAGTTTTAGGTAAACAGGCTGTTTGTACAAACTGGCTTGTAATTCAAAAAGTGGGCAGATGTTGTTGTTTTTATGTAATGTAAAGTCACATCTCTGACTTCACGGACCATTTATATGGCTGTCGTACCTGTGTGCCAAGATGATGCAAACCTCTAGTACAACTTCTGGGGTTGAAAATTGACATGCAGAGTTAAGAAACTAAGTTTATGGGACTCACAAAAGCTATCCGTGTCCTGATGTGCTTGTGTTTGGCATTACAATCCATGATTAAATATGTTAAATAAGGCATGATGTGTTCTCCCTGTAGTTGCTATGGAAACTGTAACATTAAGTTTCCTCCCGTGCATATAAAAACTGAACTAAGTACTCTTAGCTTCTCTCTCTCCATTGAAGCTCTTTCCCATATTAGTTCCAAAGCGCAGTGCTGTTACTTGGGCTCTGCAAGTGGCACAGCGTTTGTGTCCACACGTTTGTGTCCCACAGCCAAGCAGGTCTGCGCGTTAGTGAAGTTAATTGCACGCGCGCTGTTCGGTGTCCAGCTGATGTGCAGAAATCGCTTGGTGTCGTTCTTTTTGTCTCGCTTAAGAACTTTGTTTGCTGCCTACAGAAAACCCATACAAGCTGCTTGTGGTCATTTGATTTTATGCTTCATTTGTTTCATTTTCTGGGAGAATTTGAGGGGGAACAGAAAAATAAATTGCAGGGGGGAGTACCTGTTGGTTTTGCTTGTTTGTTTTTTTTTCTAAAGCAAGACAGACTTATCTCCTTTCAATCTTTTTCAGCCCTCTGTATACGAACTCATAAGACAGCCTAATTTTGCCAGTTTGTCCATTATTGTGGAAGATTTCGTGAAAGATTCTGGAGCTACGTTTAGCGGTACGTCGCTCTTGTCCAGGACTTCCCGTTTTGTGGCTGCGTTTTGGAAACTAGTGTTTTTGTGCCAACTTAATGCTGCTGAACAGGACTCTGACAGGATATCTCATCTTATGTTCCCATTTTGTGGCTATAAACAAATACCCTACTGGATTAGAAATTGAGTGTTTTAAGAATAAATGCCACAAAATACTGTGTGTGGAGAAGCAGGGCGGTATGGTGCGGCACGCTGATCTCCGTGGCTGTCCGCGCATACTCTTTTACCCCAAGTAAACGTGGTCGCTTGTCCTGCTGTGAAGGCAGGGCGTGTGCAGGAGAGTCCCCGCCCGCCCTGCAGGTGGGGAGCCCGTACCTTCAGGGGAGTGTCTGTTGGTAGGCGGTGCCCTGCAGCCGCTCCCTTGCTGTGTGGAAGGGAGAGGTTAAGTTCTGGGGTTTGGGGTTGCCTTTTATTCAAGCAAATACTTCATTATTTAAAGCTGGGGGTGCTCTACTCCAGCTTTACCAAATGGAGAATTGACTTTACTAAATGATTTTTGGTTGCTTTGATTAGTTGTCTTTTCCCATCAAGTGTTTTTCTCGGAGCTAGATCTGGTTTTGTCATATTTTCTTATAGAATCATAGAATTGTTAAGGTTGGAAAAGACCTCTAGGATCATTAAGTCCAACCATCAACACAGCACTGCCATGTCTCCTACTTGTTTCTTTACTAGTAATTTCATTAATTATTATTAGTCAAAATGTAACAGTGTGACTTTTGAACTGCAAAATCTGAAGTTCTGCCCTGTGTGAGAAACTAAATCCATTAAAGCACAAAACTCACTTTTTTCCTAGATTATTTCTGGCTGTGCAGGGAAGTGTCATTTTTCCTTTACGTGCTGCTCGCTTGCAATACTGAAGAGCTATGGGGAGAATTAAACTATAAATGGCTTTATTCTGTTGCAGCTGTCATTCAGTCTGCTATTTTGTTAGGCAATTTTTTTAGAATCTGTCCTTAAAGGGAACAATGAGATGCCCGTGGTATTTAAGTCATCCTTTATTTAACAGAATAGTGTCACCCATTGAGCTGGTACAATTTGAAGTGGCCAGATTAGAGATGACACACCCAGCATGGATATGAAACAGAGCCAGGCTCCTAATGCCATGTGTCTGTGTTTCAGTAAGAAGTGCCACTGTCTTATCAAATTGCTCTGTATTCTTTGCTTAATCCTCTTCCATCCATGCTGCTGTCAGCCTGTCTGTGTGTTTAAATGACATATTTATGCTTTTTGAATGAGCTGCTGCCGCCAACTTCCGCATAATGGGTTCGGTCCTGACAGTTTAAAAGCTGGTGTCTCAGTGATACCTGTTACATGTGCTTGGTTGTGGTGGAACTGAGAAGTGAAGCAAGAAGAAAAACGTGGGGTTTGAAGGCACTTAGCTTGTATTTAGGCGGTCGGTGGCTGGGAGAGGGAGAAGAAAGTGAGAGTTTTTCATTACTGACAAGATAGTGGTTCTATCTGGAATTAAGTGACTTGAAAATACTGGTTGGAGCACTGAACAACAGCCGGCAGGTGTTAATATGTCAGGCCAGTTATAACTGGCCAGAAAATAAGTATTTTCCTGCAGGCTCTTTGTAGCGTGGTGGTTACAACTTTTATGGCTTACATAAGAAGAGTTTATATTGTATTGCAGGGTCATTTACAACTTCAAGATATATACTTTGAGGTTTTTATTATGAAAATCTCGTGATGTATGCACTTTACCTGTCTGGTGTTAATTGAATCAAGGGACTGGTCCTGCCGTCCTTTCAGAGAAGGGCTTTCTAGTGAAATTGTTTCAGGACTGGGGGCTCAAGATTGCCCCTGTCTGGGGGGTTGTAGATCGGCATGTCAGTGACCCAGCAAATCTGGTCAGAACAGTCATCTTCTGTGTCAGTGCTATCAGAGATGTGATATTGAAACTGTAGTGTCCACTAACGCGGTGCTTGTTGCTTTTTTCTCCTGCATTTAGCCAGCAGTCCGGATGCTGTACATGTTGTGCTGGACAGGCACCTGGTGACAGGACAGAATGAGAATTCCACTCTTCCTGCGGTCCAGAACCTTCTCATTCTTTGCAACATCAGGTGAGGCGATACGGGAGCTAAGAACTAGGAACAGGCAGTGGTGAGCATCTTCCAGTATCGGGAATATTGTCCCCTAAAAGAATTCTTTTGCCTAGGTTAACTGCTGAAGTACATGTCTTTGTTTGATGCAGTCAGTTATGTATGTTGGTAAAAAGCATTTGTGATTATTTTAAAAAAAAAAAAGGTAAAATGGGTTGGGAAGGGCACAGCTGTCTGTCAGGACTGGTAAAGTAAAATACAGAGTGGGCTTCACTATGCATTTCTGTTAAGAGAAACATCTCTTGGGTATCGTTCTTTGTGCTTTGGCAAGTTAGCGTTTAGTCAGCTGTGTCTTAGGATTCTGGGAATGAACAGATTTAACTTCTTTGGTAATGGCCTGGCTGTTTGACTGTCTTTCATCTTGTCAGATAGAAGAACACGTGTAAATAACCACAAAAATCTTCTTTTGTTCAGGTGAATATGTGTTAGAAGCCCTTTCCTGGCTGTGGACTAACAGGTGGTGTCATGTTTGGATGTGTTTCATTCAGCAGGAAATGAAGGAGCAGGTCTCTTTGCAAATAGGATGGATGAAGACCCAGCAGGCTAAGGATTTTCTTGTCTTTTAACTGGATAAAACATCCCTCTAAATTTCTGTCCTGGACTATGAAGTGACTGTGACAGTGAAGTGGCAATGTCAGGTTTTGCATATATAGAATGGATGAAGGTTGTGAGTAGGAAAACTTAGACGTGCATCACACTTCAGAAGCAACTATGAAGCCATCTTGTGTTTTTGTTGCTACATCTTCTTTCACTGCTTCTCCCTAGACCCTTAATTTATAGATGTGGGAAACTGTCTTTTAAAAAATGTAAGTTGGTGCTACGAATACAAATCGCTGAAGCTAAAGATGTTTTGCTCTAGGTTGGTGGTGCGCTGATTTTAGTAACTCTGCCCCAAAGAGCACTTGGAACTCTGCGAGTCATCTGGTGTTTGTGTTCCAAATATCAAAACCTACACCCAGAGCTTCACCGAAACGCAATTTCAGATGTGTTCTCGCCTTTTGGTAGGTCACAAAGCTACCATCTGAATTCTGAATGTGTCTGGGACACTTGGAAATACTCGGAATAGGATGGAAGATGCTTAGCTAAACGCTGAATAAAGCAGAACCGGTTGTTTGAAGGCAGCTTGCCGCGGCGGTTAGCATAATGTGCCCTTGTTTTCTTCCTTGCCTGTTTGCACTACTGGGCTTCTGTTTAAAAAGTTTGCTCAGCTGTTTTTAAATGGCTTTCTAACTGGTTATCTGTTCTCCTTTGTGGTGCTTATGTTAAGATTTCTGTTCCATTTGAAATGTTTGAAATGCTTCTCTCTGGCAGTACGTTGTGGTTGGCTCTTGCTGGAATTTTATGGACAAAGAAAGAAAATAACGTAGGCAGCTAATGTGGATCACATCTTCTGAGAAACCAAGCGTAAGATGAAATCTAGCCTTCTCTTTTCTTTTGCACAGCAAAGGTGGCTTGAAGTTGAGCCTGGAAAGGAATAATCAGGCTGAGAATATGTTTTGCTGTTGCAGGCTCAAACATACTAAATCTAAGGGGAAGTGGACAGGTTAACACTTTTTCTTCACCCTTGGAACTGAGGACAGCACTTAGTGCTCTGTGAGGGGAAAGGACCTTTGTGGCTGCACTTTAACAGGATAGTATCAGATATTGGTGATAACCAGTCATCAAGCAGGGTAATTTTATGCTTTTTCTGTGGAAATGCAATTATTTTAGATCTGTCTCAAGAATTCAGTGTGATTTTTAAAGACAGTCCACTCTGGGATTTGTTGGGTCTTCTACTGTTATATTCTGGAGCCCGGCTTACAGATTTTTTCTTTGTTAGAAATGAATATTAGAATTTGAAATTAAAATTGGGATTTGAGGGAAATTAAACTTTCAAATAGCTTTGGTTAGCTTAAATCCTCATTCCTAACAAGTCATCTTAGGGATTTGTTGACCTCTGTCACCATCGGGACGTACCTTCCATCTGGATTTCTGGCAGTCTGTCTGCTGAAACGATGTGGAAGGCTTTTGTAGTTGTACTGCAGGAGCATTTGGAATTGGGGTCACCTTGTGTTGAACACTGAGCACCTACAGCAAGGCGATTCTCTACCACCAAAAGCTTTATTTAAATAGGGAAGGTGAAGCTTTGTGCCCTAGACCCCACTGATCGCCTGAGCAGGGAACTTGGCGGGGCTGCAGTCAGGTAATAGGTGTCCAGGAGGAGGTAGGCGCAATGCGTGTGGCTTCTGGGGTGAGGGAGCTTTGCCACACCTGACCTAACCCCTGACTGCAGCTGCAAGGCAAAGTCTTGTTTCTGAAGTGGGAGTCCGAGAGGCTACAAGTCTGTGTTACCTTTGAGACTGTGCTTCCATGTGGTTCTGTCAAAATCACTAGGCCTTTCATGGCCTGCCTGTAAAAATAAGAGTATTGCTGTCTGCCCTGTGTCCTGTTTTCATTCCTTAACTGTGAAGTTCTGTCCGGGCTCACTGATAAACTCCCAGGTGAAAAAACGGTATTCAGACCACTACAAGCCTTGATCAGTTCCCTGTTCTAATATTTTCCTTATTTTGTGGCAGCCAGGACCTGTTGAAAGTACGTTGTGCCTGTATCAGGAAGTACACTGAGGTACAAAGTACGCTGCCTTCAGATTTTTGTTAGACTTCCTTGTTCCTCCCATATGGGAGCAGATTAAGAGGAGTTACTGTGTGTCTCTTCCTTCTTCCACATCACATGCCCATTTCTATTTCCTGAGTAATCTAAACAGTCCCCAGTGGTGAAGCTGCTCTTGCAAATAGAGGGAGGATTGCATGACCCAGCGGAAAGTGGCAGGAGGGGTGATGCCTGCAAGTGTGTGTGCCTGCAGCTTTCTGGTGAGGTTGAGGAGAGGGTGCCAGCTGTGTGGATGTGGCCGAAGTTCTGGCCACAGAGCGAAATGATGGGAAAAACAGCCTCTTCTCCTGTGTGGATGGTGGGTGAGCGTTGTGCCATCTTCAGAAATGACGCTGGCAAATGACAGCTCTTCTGAGTGCTTGTTCAGTGTGTCCAATTTTAGCCAAAGATTGGAAAAAAATTTCTAAAACTGTGGGAAAAGAAAATCAAATTAAAGTGAAAATATGTCTGGCGTGACATTAAACAGCTGCGCATTCAGGAGGGCTTTATTCTGTTTATTTGGGGGGGGATGTGTTGTGTCAGCAGATTAAAATGTGAAGGCAATAGCTGTAACTCTTGCTTGTTATCATTTGACTTCTTTACCACATACATTCAGGATTAATTGCGCTCTCTCTGCTTCATCAAGAATGATATATAGAGTTGATGACCTCCATGATACATTTTCATTTAGTTCTTTGTTCTGGAAAAGCTCTCAGTGCAGCAGTAAGCCTCTTGACTCCACAAAAGTTTTCAGCAGTGCATCAGGCTATTTCTAACTTATTTCTTTTGAAACTAGTTAAAAGCACCAGGGTTGGAGTACAGGCTCCAAAGGCAACAGCATGTCTGTAGCTTGGGGTATTGTAGCATATTCCCGTTTTAGTAACACGGTAATTTTCTTCTACATATGTAACACTTGGTTTTTTGTTACTTTTACCTTTTGCTTAAAAGGTATTTACATCAACTAAAATACGTGAGATTACAGAAGGGGTAATGATTTTTGATGTCTTGCATTTTAAACTTCCTATGTGAAGAATTTTAATATCTCAGTTTGTATCTTCTGTACCTTGTGTGCTGTGCTTCCTTCCTGGTCCAGCTGAGAAGCAGGCTGCTGAAGTATCACATCCCAGGCATCTGGGCAGCGATGCTTCTTCAGAGTTTGTTTTCCAGCACTTGACTTCAAGTCATGATTTAAAACGCCCTGTGTTCTCCTCTCCCTGGTTGTAAGAACACAGCATGCTCAAACTGCTCAGCGGCCTGGTTTTAAATCCTTTCCTTACCCAATTACACATAACAAGACTGTGACAACAGCAGCCGGGTTTTTCGGGGACATTAGCACGGATGAGAAATGCTGCTTCTTACTGCCTTGTGCCTGTTGACCCTTATCAGTGCCTTGGCTTGTGGTATAGTTAGTGTTGTCACCGCTTCACCACCGTGCGTGCTAATCTTTAGCTTAAAGCTGGGTTGAATGTAAAGACACGTGTTTATGATCTGTCTAGTGATGTGGGTTAGAAATCCCTTAGAACTGGTGAGAAATCAGCTAGAGGCAATATCTTCAAAGGCTTCAAAACACGCCAGCTCTCAACATGCTCACTCGGCACGTGTTCCGCAGTGGGATGGTTTTCCCCTGGGCCTGGCTCGAGCCTAGCAGTTTGAACACTGCCGGGAGGATGAAGCTTTTGGCAGCGCTCTTGCAAATGCTTGGTGTTCTGCCGTCTCTGGGACGAGCTGTTTATAGAGGATTCTGGCATTTAAACCACGTGACAGGCCCTTTTGTCCCAAAGCCAGAAACAAATGGAAAGCTTCAAATTCTGGAGATTTTTCAGCGCCCACAAATCCTGATTGCTTCAGCGTCGTGCTCTGGAGTGCTCGGTGCTTTGGGCCTAGGGATGTTATCAGCCAGAAATCTCTCTGTTCCTGGCAGCATCCAGCTGCTGATTATTTTTTATTTAGGGAAAGCCACACAGATTGTTACTTTACTTTTTATTTTTATTTATTTTCATATTTTGTTATTTTGCCTGGCCTTAATGTACGGGAGCGTATTCTGTATTTCCTGTTACGGGCAGACATAGAAGTATCTGCTAGAAGCATCAGAGTGCCTCTGCAATACATGGAGCAGAAACACTTCTGGGGTAAATCCAAAGGGACAAGAGGCTTTTTCGGGTGATTTATCTCTAGGATAATCTTTACAGCAGTTGGCTCACAGCTGTAATGAAACGTTCCTGTATTGCACCCCCACAAAGGATTTCTTCACCAACAAGACAACCAGACACATCACTGTGCATCCCAGCACCACACTCACCTCTAAAGCTGGGTAGCTGGTCCCTGCAGGGAAGGAGGGAAAGGAGGAATCTTTCAGGTAATGGGAGCCTTTACTAGCAGTTTAACACAGAAATTGTGAAGAGGGGTGCTCAAAACACTTAAATGCAGAACACTGGGAGTGAGCCCCAAGACCTGCTTGTGGGTGTGACCCCAATTTAGATACTTTTTACATTTAGGTTTTGGCTGGAACAATAATGAAAAGGTCATCTTTCAAGTTTGACTAACCTAATGTTTACAGGGCAAAAGAGATTAGTAAGTGATGTGAAAGGTGATGAGGAATGGCCAAATCCCCACCAGCTTGGGCTTTGACCATGAGTCCTGTGTGCTGCCATACCTCTCCTACAGCTTGATAGCTGCAGTCAGTGGAGGTAGCTTTGATCGTCTGAATCCAGACAAGGTGTCAGAGACAACTTGAGCAGACTCAGCTTTTCTGATGAGAGGCAGTGTTGTCTCTTCAGAACACTTAACAAAGCATTTGCTTGTTTTAAGGGGTCCCTTACAGGATGTTTGAACTCGGTCCTTGTCCCTGTCGCAGCTAATGGTCGTTAGTCATACTAGCATTCCATAAATAAGATTCTTTTCCTGGAGCTTCCACAGTAAAATCTCTTTTAAAAATTGAACCTTCTGCATTATCCGTCTTAGGTGCTGTGTGATAAGCTCTGCCCTTTGGTTGTGGTATCAGTGCTTTTCTGTTTAAACTGACCTCTGTTCCCTTGCTGATGGAACAGCCCTTTTGGCTTTGTACAGGGCTTCCCGCTTGCTGTAGTGCGGACTACTGTTGGCTTTGAGCTCCCTCGCAGGCAGCTGCAGCCGCAGCAGTGACAATTAACTGAGAATCATTGGGCCTTGCTTGTGTGCTTGCCCTGAACAGCAGGGAGCCAAACGGGGTAATCCTGGGAGGATGGAGTCCCACAACTCTACCTGTCGCACTGCTGGGATGCCCAGTGTGTTGTGTCCTGTGTAGTGCTGGAGCCTTCTCTGCAGGAAGGTGTTCAGTACTAGTGAGGTAAAAGGGGCCTTTTTGTCAAATGCAGGCTCCTAGGTCTGTAGGGCATTTCACTTCAGCTCGAGGCACAGTGTGCTCCCTCAGATCTGCTGTCTGGGATCACCATGTTGTCCCCTAGGATGCAGAAGACAGTGTCAAAAGCTGACCTGTCATCCTGCTGGGACTGGGCAGCTGGGAACACTGGGGCACTGCCTTCTCCTCTGGAATGCCAATGCATCAAAACAAGTATCAGAATAAATGGAAATTACTTTGATCCTGATCTTTAAAATTTCAAATTGTACCCATCAGATACGGTCTGGCTGGTTTAAGGTAGTCTCTAATAGCCAAATTAATCTCTAAGGACTAATTTTAAAGTGAAGTTCCATGTTTCACTCCTACGTGTGAATGTTACGCTCCATGTGTAAATGAGAGGCTGAAAATAAACGTACTTACTGTGTCAGCTCTGTGGATGCTAGGGGCTGTTTTCCCAACAGCTCCGCTCTCCTGTACCTCTCCCCTTGCACTGCTGTTTCAAGAATATAGGCAATACTGAGAGCAACTGCTGGGAGCGGCAGCATCTCTGTCTCCCTTAGTGCACTGTGTCACGGAATGCAAGAGAGAGCTGAAAGAGGAAGGAAAAGCTTCCCCCTGCCTCCCCCTCAAGCTTCGCGTGTTTGCATAGAGCTGGGTGTTGAAATTAGAGAGCTGCCACCACAAGGGAAGGTTGATAACTTTGCATTTGTGCTCATAGGTTAGTTGCTGCTCTGTGAATCTTGGAAGAGGCGCCGTGGGATGTTGCAGCCTCCCCACGAGGTGGTGGTACTGCTCTAGACAGACCTTCGTGTTCCTCCACAGCCATCTGCAAACCCCATCCCCAAACACCAAGCGCAAAGATGTTACTTTCCTCTTGCCAGTTCCTGAGGAAGGCCCCGCTGCTTCTGTGTGCCTGGGCCAGGCAGGTGGGCTGCAGCTGAAAGAGGGAAGAACCTGGGACACCACGCAGGGCTACAGTAGCACAAAATGCATGTTAATGCAGGGTTATATACACTAAGCTGTGCTGTAAGCAACACGCTGTTCCCATGGCCCCCCCGGTAATCTGTGATCCTAGTGTCTGCTCTCCCATGCTCCTCCTTCTCTAAGGTGGATGAGGGCAGCATAGTTAGAAGTCTTGTCATGAAAGCCTCAATCCTTCATCACCTCCTAAAACATCATGTGCTGACGCTACCCTGCATGCTTTCCTTAGAAACTGTCCCTCTTCAGCACCCCCTGTTACTAAACCCTCTTTCTACCCAAGGGTCTCCACTTTGCAGTGTTCCTTTGCGTAAAGCCAAGGGCCAACCCTGAATTGTAGCAAGTTCAGGTTGTTCAGTTCTAATCTTGAGCAATTTGTGCTGCCACTGAGGGTGAGTTTGAGCCTGTGGAGTTGCTGTGGTCTCTTAATCTCCTAGATCAAACACCAGCAATATAAATGGGTGTCATGTATCCCTGGGAATGAGAGACAGGACTTGTATGGCTCAGGTGCTGTGGAGGTGAAGCTGAATTCCTAGTTTAGGCACATTGTTCCTAGCCATTAATGCAATGTAATGTCCGTCTGAGTATCTGATTGTGCCTGAGTGATCTGTAGCAAGGCAAGAGTCCCCTCTGCTTTCTAGACATGCTACATTTCCTTAGGGGAAACTGCCTGGAGGGTGCTGTGGTTGCATGGATTTCACAGGACAAATGGGAGACCCCTTGGCAAATACTCACTCTGCGTGATCCAGGTACATCAGAGCTCAGACTGTAACCTAGATCCTAGTGGTAAAGCAAAACCAAAGGTCAGATTGTAAGCTTCCTTCAGTTATACTGCAATCAAAACTGAGCAGCAGAGCCCACAGCGGCCTCTAACAATCGTTACTGTCACAGTGCAGTGGCTGTTGAACACACGGGAGCCAACTGGGCCTCCTGTGGTTGCTGTTTTCCCAGGAGACGGTCACAAATGCTGTGCAGATATCCCCTGTGAGGCCCCATGTGGGCACCCCCGAGGGACTTGGGACCTGCAAGGCCCTGATCCTGCAGAACGATAAGAAAAGAGTGGTGGGTGCTGAGGGTCGTGGTGTGCTCATGTCAGAGCTGGACTCCTGTGTGGACCACAAAAGCAACCAGCGCTGCCATTGGGTTAGAGTCATGACTTGCTGGCTTTTTCTTTGTTTTCTGGGTGGTGGAGGGGTTTTACTTATTTTCCCAGCAGAAGACAAATTTTCTCTTCAAATACAAATGCTGGATCATACAATTTCTGCATAAAGTTTCCAAGGCTTCCAGGCTAAAGCCACGAAGCCCAGCAGCCCTGCGGAGAGCAGCTGGAAAAGATGGATCCTGCCCGTGCCTCCTTTCCAGGCAGCAGCCACGGCTGCTGTCACCTCAGCCCTGCCTGCGGGAGCCGTTAAGGCCCCAGGGTGGGAAACACCGTCACACTTAAACGTGATCATCATTACTGATGATGTGTTGGCAAGAGCAAAAGTTGCCAGTCGGATGGAGGGTTCACAGCATGGCTAATGCACGTATGATAGCAGTGACGGGCTGTTAGGCCCACGGATATTTGGGGAGGCTCCCGTTGCCTTTTGAAGGCGTTTGGTGCTGATCCTGCATTTTGTGATAGCTGTTCTGTGGCATTCTTGCAGCTTAGGGCCTGACGCTGTGCAGGTGGTGAGCGGTGCGTGGTTACTCCCTTCCCAGGCTTAGTCCAAGCGTGCTGCTGGAGCGGTTCGCTTGCCCCTCTTACGTTGGCAGATACCACTATGAAGGAAAACTTCATATGCCAGGAGGCTGATCCTTTCCCCGTTGTCTGGGGCTGGGCTGAGGAATGCAGGTCTTCTGAGTACAAAAAAGCACTCCTGCGCTGGCTTTTCCACTGGAAAGCAAAGCACAAAGGGTGTTTTCTTTGGCGAGCATCCTTTACTCTGTGGAGATCTTCCTCAACAGCTGATGGCTGTGGTTGGAGGCAGGATGCTGTGCTAAACAGATCTACGGTCTGACTGGTTTGGCTGTTCTTAAGGAGCAAGAGAGATGCATATTGCTTAGGCTATGGTAAAGCCTGACCTGTTGTTCACAGGTATTAATGATAATAACAAATGATTTCTATTTCAGGTATTTTAATAACTAACTCTTCTGGGATCCGGTAGTTGACCAAGCAGAGGCTGATTTTTTTTTCCCCACAAGCCATGGCACTATTTTCTTATATGAAAGCAGACTTTTGTGACTTTTTTTTGCTGCTACGCAAATTGTGTGACATAACAACGGAATGCCCTTGGGGATACATTTACCTGCTGAAGTGAACTGCAGAGGAACAGGGCTCAGAGCCTTGCTCCATTTTGCTCCTAAAGCATTGCATGGAAGGAGCTCCTGCATCCAAGGCTCGGCTGTCAGGGTCACTGGTTGCCTTGGGAAAGCCTCAGCAGTTAGTTCCATGGGATATGTCCCTTCCAAGCCCACCCCATCCTACGTCAGAGCACAGGCTTGGCCCCTAGATGTCAGCTGGGAAACGGTGAGAGTGAGCACCCTGCCTCAGAGAGGGTTAGCTTTTATGATAACAGGTGAAAAGGATTTTACTTGCCAATGAAGGTATGCAATACGGAAAACAAACAAGGCAGTACAGATACAGCAATATCGTGAGCTATGTGAAATTAAATTTACGCAAAACGTGCAAACAGAGAATGAGAAGAGAAACAAAAGTAAGAGATTACCTGGGAGGACAAAACCTGTCCAGTATGCCTCAGTTTCAAGATGGGTTTGGGTATCCTCAGGGAAAGCCTCTACATGTACGTTGAGAGAAAGGAATGGTTGTGCTGCCAAACCTCTGTTCTGTTATTTTCCAATATAAAAGTAATTAAATCCATATGAAATAATTGGGCAGAACCATATCATAAGGTAATAATTATATTCCATGGCTCCTGAGAGCTCAGCAGGTTCTTCACACCTTTTGCCCTTGGACTGGCTGCTTTACCTGGCTTGATCCTCCAAAACTTCCTGATCCTTTTACTTCCACATAAACGACAGTAAAGCTAAGTTGAGCTGAGCTGCCAGTGAATTAATAGTTACTTGTATAGACTTAAACTACTAATCGTACCTAATCCTATTCTAACAGTTATCATACACTATTTCCTATATTATCTCATACTAAATATTATTTATAGGTCTGTTCAGGCTGCATGATAGAGCTGAAACTGTGAGCTTTGATTTTAATCCCCAATGCCTCAAGCCATGCCGTGGGCTTGTGCAGTGGTTGGTGGGGCTCAGCCTCGCTGCAGAGTCCCGTTCGGCGTCAGGATGAGAGCAGGAGACCCCGAGCCTGGCCAGCTCCTGGCGAGGGACGGCCCTAACGTACCGCTGAAGCGTTGGGTGCCTGCAGTTGGGCGTCTCTTCAGTGCAGGGACTGTATAAAATGTGCCGTGGGGAGACCAGGGCTGAGCTTGGGATTATCCATCTTCTATTTTATTTTTTTAAAATGAATTTGCCAAAGTTGCACTTTTGTGTTAAAGCATGATTTCCACAGCTTTGCACTGAATATAACAAACATTTTTTAGCCAAGAAGAAGCAGAATCACTGAAATCGGTTATTTCACATTTTCTCTTTGAAATAAATCTAATATATATTTTTTTAAAGGCTGTGGAAAAAGCCAGGAGGCAAAATGTTGCATTTGACCCCAAACAAAAGGTATTTCAGCTTTTTACTTCCATTGATCTTGCTGCTTGTAAGTCCCAAATTTATGTTTCATGATTTGCATGTTTCGTGTTTGGTTTTTTTTCAGTTCTGTGAGCAAACCAGGAATCATTTACCTGCCAGCTCTATTCTGTGCTCCCAAGCTGAACTGTCTGCAGAGTCTGGAAAACAAAGTTCACTTTCTCCTGGCATTTGTTTCCTTAATATTTCTGCCACTTATTTCCCTCCCTGAGAATTACAGTGAAAATAAGAATTCAAAATGTCCATTTATCGTAGAATCACATGATCATTCGGGTTGGAAAAGACCTCATGGATCATCAAGTCCAGCTGCCAGCCCAACACCCCCAGGCCTCCTAAACCATGTCCCCAAGTGCTGCATCTAAGTGTTTTTGGAACCCCCCCAGGGACGGTGACTCCCCCACCTCTCTGGGCAGCCTGTGCCAGGGCCTGACCACTCTTCTAGTAAAGAAATGTTTGCTGATATCCCACCTAAGCATCCCCTGATGCAACTTGATCAGTTTACATCACTTGCTGAGCTTTGAATAGTCTGCTGTTGTTGGAGGCTCTAATATTTTAATATTAATGTATTATCAAATAATTTATGTGTATAGTGCACATACACACGTGTACATATGCATGGAATAATATATAAAATTAAATAATATTTTTCTCTTGCAGGAATACTCTGGGACTCTGATATGTGCCAAGGTCTCTGATGGCAGGCACTACTTGCACGGAAACAGATGGGATCCTGCTGCGGAGGCAAGACCCCCGTGTACAGGGAGACACAGCACTGCTTCCTCTTGGACTCTGGGAAAGGAGGATAGAAAGAACATCCTTTTCCAGCCTGGTATGCCAGCAGGCTCGTGGGGTGTATCTGCACTCTCCCTGCAGTTGCAGGAGTGTCCACAAACTCAGACGTGGGCTTGCCCAAGGGTGGCCTTCCCACTGCTGCTCACCCGTGCGTTATCGGCGTGGTTGCTCAGCCAGTCCCCTGCTCAGGTCAGGCCTGGCCCTGCTCAGCCCAACCCAGAGAAATTCCGGCTTTGTTTGAGGCGTGGGGCCTCTCTCCCTCACCGCCTCAGAGGGCAAACTGCAACCTTACGTGTACATGCAGTTCATAGCGCTCTGCGGCCTTAACCTAGGCTCTCGTGCTTAGCCTACTAGCGCCTGGAGGAAGCACAGTGCAGGAGGTTGTCCGTGAGGAAGGGGGCTGATGGCAGCCCTCTGTGCTGGCTTTTCTCCTGGCACGGGGCTGGGGCAGCCCAGGTGCACCCTGTCTTGTGCGGAGGGCCTGGTGTTTGGGCTCAGGTGTAGAGCAGGTGGTAAAGGGAGACCTTCTGGCCCAGGGGGTTGGGAAGGCTTAGCCTTTGTGGCTGGGAAGCATTGCTTGCTCTAAGTGTGTTTAATGAAGCGCAAGGGCATTTTTAAATCAAATTTTAAAGTGTATGTATTAGTTCTTTGTAATTCATGCACACACACATTTTATTTGCCCCTGCTTGCTGAGTCCAAGCTTGTCGTTCTGACTGTGTTCGCCAAAAACCTTTCCGGGAGACAACAGACATCTGCTGCCAGCTTCTTAATCTGAGGAGTTACGGAGACCTGGGAAGCCACGAGGAGGAGTTTGTTAGTTGGGCTCAGACAGGATTCTGGGAGAGATCTTTTCATCTCCTGAGTAGCGATGAAGCTGCCAAAGGGGTAGAGGTGTTCTGTGTGACTAAACAGGCGTATAGGCTGGAGGTTTATGCAGTTGTTGGATTTCTGCTCCATTTCAGAATGGCGTGGACTTTGTGACTTAGCCACGTACATCAGTCACCTCAAAACATCCAGCTTGTGCTGAAGGGAAGCCCCAGTGCTGAAATGGGAAAGAGCAGCTGCTCCCAGAGCAGGTAAGGGATCCTACAGAGAACATTTTAAGCATAACTTGTTCATTTCCTGCCCCCTCAGCTCTTGAGAGGACCATGTGCCTATAGGTAAGCAAGGTAAGGTTTGACTGTTACTGAGACACCTTTTCCTGCCTCCTCTTCCCCTTTCACTGAAGCATTTTATTGCCTTTTGAGCCACCTTTGGAGTGCTTCAGAGTTACGTTTGAACCCCACAGTGTTACTGACCCTGGCCAGCTGCATCCCGGCTACGTAAGGTGACAGATCCTGTGGCTCTGCTGGTGGTGTGAGGGTGCAGGGCACTTGCCTCATCCGGGAGGATGAAGGGTATTTCTTGCAGAGGCTCAAAGCCTCTGACTGCCCAGCTTCACAGAAGCAAGGCCCCAGGTTCTGTGTGCCTCAGTTCCCACCCTGCCGTGGCACAACGCTGGTTGCTCAGAGATCAGTGGTGTTGTCAGCTCAGCAGGGCTTGGGACACAGAATTCCAGAGCAGAAAGCTTTTACTGGGCTCCTCATTCCCCAGGTGACCAGCTTTGATCTGTCAGTGTTTTAAAGGTGACTGGGAGATATTTTTAGAAAAATTGTTGATTTCTTTCTGATTGAGAAAGCTCCAGAACAAAGAGGCTTTGGGGAAAATGAATGGGCAGCAATTTGTCAGACAGACCTTGCCTAGAAAAGACCAGTCCAGCACACTTGTTACTTTGAGCTGCCAGTTACCAGTGTGACAAGGAGGTGGGTACCCTCTTCTGAGGCCTTCCTGCATTCTCATCCCGTGACAGTTCATCCCTGTCACCGATAGGGTTTTTAGGAGCCAGTCTTGGTCCAGATGAAATGAGTTGGTCTTGGCTGTGAGAGACGAAGATTCTATGGCAAAGAACTACTGTTGCATCAGCTACTTCTGGATTTGACCCTTTATTAGTAGTAGCTAAAGCCTAGGACAGATGCAGGGATGTGATTGTGCATCAGATGCTGATGCACAGCTCAGCTGTTTCAAGCAGCTGGCATGTAGCTCTCTCCATGTTCTTCTGCAGAATAGAAGTGTTGGTGCCCCAGAGCTACCGGACAGCACTACATTGCCTTGCAGTTTTTGTTTTTTTTTTAACGCCAAATAGGTACAAATCTCAGCAGAATGACTCAGCTAAAGGAATCAACAGCAAGATCCCTGTTGATACCAGTGGGCTGGTAAATGCAAAGTTCAGACAGATGGTCCTTCTGCATTGCATCTGGAATGAAGCTGGCATGAAGACTGACCAGCCCAGGTCAGTGCTGACTCGGGTAGCTTGGATTCATGCAGCTTCTCTGCGGTATAATCATACCTGAACCCTTCCACGTGTAAGAATGCAGTAGTACCTAAAATACCTTCTAATTCCTTTGCTAAGAAGTCAGGCATTAGGACGTGCCTGCCTTGGTGTAAGACAAGCTGTGGCAGGCTGAGACTCATCCAGCTGTCGAGGTGGAGGGATAGCCCGTAGTGGGGCTTGTCACCTCTCAGTGAAGGTGAGGAAGAAAGCTCGTTTTTTTCAGGGAGACCAGCAACAACTGCACAGCAGTTTTGTATTTGCCACTTCTACAGGCCCAGATCTTCTGTTTCAGAATACGGGAAATACTTGCGCTTTTTATCAGCGACATTGTTTAATGTTCACAGTTTGCTGGATTAAGTAGGCTTGTTGCTGTGGGGAAATAGTTTCATCTGGCTGAGGATCCCCCTCCTACCCTGTCATCTGCCCTGATCATTGTAATAGTTTTTAGAAAACACGTTGTAGTGCCTGCTTGTGAGTTGTGTCACCTTTCAGAAGTCACCTCTGATTGCTCTGGCTTGCCATGAATCTCACTGTCTGTCATCTCTGCAGCTGTCAGTCTCACAGTGGTGCTGTGCAGCTTTGTTCAGGCTACCCCAGGGACGTGCAATTCTGGACTGGCTGGAAGCCTCATCCTCTTGCCAGAGGAAGTCATCACTTCATACTTCTGTAACTGTTAACAGTTGGAGTCAAACTTGCCTGCTCTGGAAATTGTGGTCTGCTAAGAAGCTAGATCTCATCTCATATTCTGGAGCAGAAAGCTAGATCCAAAGCAGTGAGCCTACAGACTTGTACTTGCTGCCTCTGCTCTACTTGAAGTTCTGTTCCCTTTGCAACAGGATACAAATACTCTGTTAAGTTTTTAATGACTGTAGCGATCCAAATCACAGTGCAATGTGATTTGCAGTGGTAGGTCGGGTGGCTGTGTGGGACACTGTATGGAGGCGGGGGCAGGGAAAAGCTTTTTCTTTTTAATGCTGGCTTGACCTTTCAAAGGAAGGCAAAAAGGTCACTTCCCTCCAGACCGCCTGTTTTCTGCTGTGGCCTCCTTCTGTTACCTACACCTATAGAGCAGAGGGGTCTATCTCGCTCCCCTGAGGTGGCTGCATCTCCCTCTGGGAGACTGGTGCTATTCCAACCCCACGTGGGGCGGCTTCAGGGCAAGGCTGGGGGTGCAGCACTGCATAGACACGTCTGATACGGTTCTGTTATCAGACCTGCATCCGCTGGCTGTGGCTGAAACAACGGTTCTCGGGTTGTTACGGCAATGTCCTGACACAGAGCTGCTGTGTCACGCTGATGCTAGTGATCAGTTCTTCCCTTGGCTTGTTTTTCTGTTGTTATTCAAGCTGAACAGAGCGTGTGTGTGTGTAAGTAGTGTAGCCTCTCTGCTGCTTTTTCCTTTTTTTTTTTTTCCAAGAGATTAAGTTCAGGCAACTTAACCATTTCCTGATAAATGGTGTCTACATGTAAACAGGAACCTCATAGAATAATTTTTGTTGGAAAGGACCTTTAAGATTGAGTGCAACTGTTAACCCAGCACTGCCAAGTCCACCACTAAACCATGTCTCCAAGCACCACATCCACATGTCTTTTAAATCCCTCCAGGGATGGCAACTCCACCACTGCCCTGAGCAGCCTGTTCCAGTGCTTGATGACCCTTTCAGTGAATAAATTTTTCCTACTATCCACTCTAAACCACCCCTGGTGCAACTTGAAGCCATTTCTTCTTGTCCTAGCGCTTGTTCTTGTCTATTGTTAATGGAACTGGACCTATATAAACTAAGATATATTTAATTAGTCTTAATGAAATACAGCACAAAATGTAGTCACTTCCCAACTTAATGGAAAGACCTGTAATGGGCAAGTGCTGCATGAGAATTAGGTCCTTCACGAGGAAGGCTGCCACACAGCTGTTGTTCTTCTGCAAAAACAGCAGCTTAAGAACAATGGGGAAAGGGGAGGGCGATAGAAGGGAAAAAAAAATAAAAATCAAACACCAAACCTGCTCAGTTGTGGGGTAGGTTTGGCAGCAATCTATGATTACTGCATAAAGAAAAGCAGTAGCTCCTCTAAAGACATCTTGAGCTGTATCCACATGTTTGATGGCTGTTGGTTAATCTGAGCTGACAAGTTATTTATCAACTGCTTAAGAGACTTAGTTACTTCATTTTGAAAGCGTGGTCACCAACCACCTTGGGGGTAGGTGTAGCTTATGCTACTGCAGTGGCAGTTTAAGCTTCAGTCAGGGCCCTGTTCATGCTGTTACCTTGCTTTGGGCTCTTTGGCAAGTGGTAAAAACACAACGGTATTTGACAAAACTCCTAAAAATTGCGTATGACGCAGCTTTTCCCCCCCTTTTAAAAAGCCTTGAAATATTAATTATGGTGGCATTCACCAGCTTTGCCACCCAGTGACTACTGCTGCCCCTGAGGCTGCATAAAGTCTTATTTACATAAAGTACTTATATACATAAGTATTCTTATGTCCCATAAGAATACTTGTGGGTTTGGACCAAGGAGGGCTTTTGACACCTGTGTCTTTTCTTTAGTCACAGTAAGACAGCATGAAAGACAAAATTGCTTTCTTAATGGGTTAGGAATGTAGACTTAAGTAGGAATTTAATATAAAAACTTTAAAAAAAATAAAATACTACATCAGCTGTCCCCTGCAGCAGTGAAATTAACACATTACAAAGGAAGTCTGTGTTAATTTGCATGTATTGACAAAAGTGCCACAGAAAATTGAAACTCTATTTGTCCCTTTGCAAATTGATAAAAAAAAGCATGATACAGGAGTCTATCCATACATAGCATAAGACTTTTACAGGTAAGACATTTGTACATCTGTTTAACCTCAGGTGATCCACTCAGGAGCATTCTGATTCTTCTACTTTCCATTTTCAGCACTGAACATTCGCTCCTAGAAAAGGAGAAGTAAACATACAGCAGCTGAATAAGAGTTTGGGAACTGGACTGGGCTTTAGCAATGCAGGCTTAACTCACTACTAAGTAGTTGTCAGTCAACAAGAACAAACGCCTAGACTGGGTATACTGGGGGTGTGTATCCTCCCTGGGAAAACACATGGTTCAATTAATCCCATTTGAAAGACTCCATAAACTGACAGAAAACTTCCACATGGCTTGGCTGTACTCAGCATATCTATTCTTGGTGCCTCCTACTGCCATGTACAAACATGATTCATCTCCAGCTCACTATCTGAAGATTATTTGGGTCTTGTACCACTGCTGACAGCTAACGAGCTAAACACGGCCTTGGGCCTCAAACAGCGGGTGTGGCTGTATACATCTGGCATGAATTCGTTCCTGAGATGCAGTGAAGTTTACCAAAATCACTTAATTTAGGTGGCCAGTTTGCTCATTGCCTCTCCTGCTATACAGGCATAGTGTGTACTGCCTGTATAAAAACCTGATTGGACTTGCTTCCAGGTTCCTAAGCCCTAGCCGTACCACAAGGAACCGCGGGTTAGCTGCAGTACCTGGGAGGAACACAGCATGAGATAACATCTACCTTTAACATCCTCTCCAGTTTAATTGCGTCTGCAGCAAATTTTCTGATCCCCTCGGATAACTTCTCCACAGCCATCTGGTCTTCGTTGTGGTGCCAGCGGAATGCCTTCTCGTCCAGGTGGATCTTCTCAAGCTCACATGCTTGAGCTGTGCAAGGGGAATTCAGAGGGAAACAAACCATATTACCAGATTATTACCAAATACTACAGGCTTCCTAGAACAGTCTCAAGATCCTGACCTTCTCCAGCTGTTGAAAAATTTCCAACACCACTTTCAACATCACTTGCTACATGAGGACACTTGGGCTGCAAGAGTGAAAATGCTCCTGATCTGGTTTTGGGAAGGGGAAAGTCATTTAGATAACCAGTTTCTCTTAAAATACAGTGTTTACATGTATGCCATTATCTTGTATCTGCTTCTGAATGGTACGGTTATCAGGAATGATGCAACAGACCACTGCGAGACATTCTAAGCAAATATGCTGAACAATTAGGTCTTTGATTATTTGGCAAGTCCCTAACAACAGCTCAATTGATAGCGTGCCTACAAGGCAGCTAGCACCCTGCAAGCAGCAACCCATGACTGCAGCTGTGCACAAATCTGATCTTCCCTGAGTTGTAAAGTAGCGTTTTAATCAGGCTACAGAAAAGCAGGAGTAGTGCAACAGGAGCATACAGGGAAAACCATCGTGCTGCGGTATCACTGGATCCCTGTTTTGCAGATGATTTCCAGAGTTTCTGGAGGGAAACACACATACTTTTTGGCATGTCTAGAGTTAACTGCATCACTGATGTACTATTAACATAACATTAAACCAGGTTTGGCATCTTTGCCAATATTCAGTAATATTTTATCTCAAGCAGATGAAGTATAAAGTTCCTTCTGCTCTCCCTGTCCTCTCAGGAGAGGGTACACGGTATTTAAGCACACGCAAACCCCACCATAACTCCAGTTAGCGTACCCAGTGGGACCAGAGACCCTAAAGCAGCAACTGTGTGTCAGTAGCAGTATGTTATAATGAGACTACAGTATTTCCATTAGGGAGGGGTCAATATTTATCCTTGAAGCAGAATGGAAGCAAGCACCACAGAGCTGAGTGGAACCACATACTCTTAAACATTCAAGAAGGGAGGCTGAGCAAGGACTTACCCTCTTTTACACTGAGCGTGGGAGTTAGCTTGACATACTCTTTGCTGAGCTCTGCTAAAAGCTTGGGTGAAATAGTGAGATAGTCACAGCCTGTAAGAGCTTTTATTTCTCCTGTATTTCGAAATGAAGCACCCATCACGATAGTTTTGTAGCCAAACTTTTTGTAGTAGTTATAGATCTTAGTGACACTCTTCACTCCTTAAAAAAAAAAACAAACAGCAACTTTCAGAACAATTCATGTGAAGTACAAGTGACTATTTAGAACGTGCTCAAAACCAACATTTTTTTCATTAAGAGGATTTATACAAGTAAACTGCAGTTTGAACGAGTAGCTATTGTAATTTTTAACAGTATGTTAAAAGGAAAGCTTACCTGGATCCTCTGAAGGCTCATAGGTTTTCTTATCTCCATTTGCAACGTACCAGTCCAGGATACGTCCTACGAATGGGGAAATCAGAGTAACTCCAGCTTCAGCACAGGCAACTGCCTGAGCGAAGGAGAACAGCAAGGTCATGTTGCAGTGAATCCCGTGCTCTGCTTCCAGGACCCTGCAGACAGAGGCTGGATTAAAACAACAGTTTGCTCACCTGCTGAATTTACATTCTAATAACACGCTAGTAAGTTAAAACTACTAAATTCCTTGAGTTATATGAGGAATGTGGTACAGTTTATAAGCTTTAAAGTTTTAAACTAACAGCAGATGTGTTGCTCTGCCAGACTCTGCTTTCTTTAATGCTGATCCTTGAGCCAAAGGCAGACAACTTAGCACGTTTCAGGAAGCTCTGTTTGTGGCCTGGCCCTCGTATGAACAAACTTTTCCTATTTCAACAGAAAGCTGTAGCAGAGCACTGTCCCTGCTCGCTGTAGCCCTAGTAACAGACTTCCTGGTGCAGTGCTTTCAAAACAATTCTTTCTTTCAGGTGCAGAGTGCATTTGTCAGGTGCCTGTGAACAGGCAGAAGCATGCCATGAATCAGCTTACCAGGTACAGAAATACTTACTTGCCAGCCTGGATTCCTTCCCACGTTGAAGAGAGCTTTATGAGAATACGATCTTTACCAATTCCTGCTTCCTTATAAAGGTCAATGAGGCGCCTGGCCCTTTGAATCATTCCGTCCTTATCAAAGGACAACCTTTGAAACAAGAGCAGGACTGCTTAAAACTGACTTCTTTAAAACCCTCTCCCACCCAAAGCCAATTGAAAACACTGTCCGTTTTATCAGCATTTATATGCCAATAGCAGTTTTTTCTTAGAGATATTTCCTGGATTGTGAGCCCATCAAGTAAGTGTGCGACAGCACCACTACTCTCCAATTCAGAGGATCCAGAGTCAAGATAGCTTCCCCTGAGAAAGCTATAGACCAAAGTTTTCCTTAGCTTTGTCATAATGAATGCGGGAGCTGAGTGTTAGAAGTGAATTGGCAATGAGCAGGTTACAGACAAATCCTGTGCAAGTCTTGAAGTAAACTGTTAAAACAGATCTCTTGGGAAATTGATAAGACATTATCGCATGGAAGAGGATGAGCAAAACTAGGTATACGGGAAGCGTGAGGTTTCCCTTGCTTAAGGAACACCAAGACAATCACAAAAATCCAAGCTCAGTATTGCTTGTTTTCATAAAGTTCTGTCACCAAGTTATAATCAAGCAAACTAAGTAAAATCCATTCTCTAATTAAACAAATAAATATAAACTCTTGCTAGCCTTGTAACAGTGAGCTGCCTAGTCAAGAACATCTTTCTCCAACTCACATCGTGTCTCTTTTTGTATGCACAAATATCCAGGATAAGCCAGAGGAAAAAGAGCCAACCTTGCATCTACTTCTGTGGACACACGGCCAGGTATCCTCTTCAATATTTCAGCTCCAAATAATACAAAAAGTTTGTCACAAGCATTTTTGATCTGTTCCTCTTCCGACCTGAAAACCACAAAGAGCAAAATCATTTTGGGGGAGAGCACATTCACACCTTGCCATAGATTTGAACATCAAATTTCACAGCCCATTTCACATCAAATTCCAGAGTTCAAATAGCCACTGCTGCTCTGCTCCATGTGTATGTTCCACCAGCAGTATTAGCCTTTGGGTACTATTCCCTATAATGCTGGCAACTCAAGAGTGTTTCCTGAGGAGTCCTAGAAGGCCATATGGAAACTGGTAAATGGAGATGTGCTTTTTCAAAGCCCATCCGAAAAGAGCGTAAGAAATTCTTATTTAAGATTTGAGGCTTTCAGGGGCAGGAAATACACCTCCGAGTACACGAGGGGGAAACCCCAGTACATTGCTAGTAGTACTAAACACTGTATAAATAAGGCATCTTAAATATAGATCTACTGAGATTTAAAAAAAAGCCTCTTTACTTACCCACCAAGTTTCTTCCCATAGGCAACAGCGTCATCCACAAGTTCCTGATAAGCCGGCATCTGAGCCGCAGCTAGGATCAGAGATGGGTTTGTGGTGGCATCTAGGGGCTTGTACTCATCAATTGCTGGGGAAATAAAAACAGCCTGTTTAAAACAGTCAGCAGGCCTGAGCAGTTAAAAGGATTTTGCTCAAATAGTGAGAAGGTAAACACTTACAGCTGCAGGACAGCAGCGTTTGTGGCAGAGCAGCCTAGTACACACAGATGATTCAAAAGCGCTGCCTGAAAGGTGGCTTGTGCCAGGAGCCAGAACAAGGCTAACGGAACTACAGGCATAAGGTACAGCAGAGTTCACTTGTAGAAGTGACAGATGAAGAGAAGTCATCCTAATTTTCAACTTTTCACATCTGTCCATATCCTGTTCACCAGCAGAGCTGAGCTCCAGGACCCACGGGGGGAAAGTAGAGGCCAGGGGATCTTTCTTCCCCTCTAGCAGTTAGACTTTTGGGTTTTTGTTTGTCTACAACCAGACCAGGAAAAAAACTCATCTGTTGGAAAAGTTGCTGAGTCTTACTGCATTTTAAAACTTTTTCAAGCAGCTGCAGACCATTTCTTAGTATTTGTTCTTACAATTCCCTTGTACTACCAGGCTTCCTTCCTCAGAGAGGTACTTGAGCCTTTGGCTTACCTTCAGCCCTGGGCTACACCTATTTCAGGTGATACCAGTTGTTTACCAGAGTAGGCTGCGACCATCGATATCTGGCCCTAATCACAGCTGAGCTGCCTGGCATGCAGAGCCTGACTCAGCACGTCAGGGAGAGCCTCTGCAGGCCCTTCAGCAACTTCTGCTTACAAGCTCCCTTGTTAACACCGCTAAACGGCAAAAATAAAAATATGTATTACCAGCTCATTCTCCTCAGCGTTTTTCCACAGGAATGAAAACCTGAGTTAGAGAATGCAAATTTATTTTTTCAGTCATAGAGGAAAACGAGTATTTTATTTCCATAGCTCCCTCCTAGGCAACAATCGTGATCCTGGAGCAAGCCCGCTCCATGCAAACACGTCCTTCAAAACACATTTCACATAGTTACTGCTTGAAGTAAAAGCAGAGCACCAATGAAACTCAGTTCTGAAGCATACACGCAATTTTGGAGAACTCTGTTTTGACAGAGCCGATTACAGAGCCTTGCAGCATTTGAGGACTCTTACAGGTCTCTGGCAACACACGCCAATTAATCTCATGAAGTCTGTCACCCAGTTTTCCCCACCCAGCCTTCCTTTCAGCCTGTCAGAAGCAGTTGGCAGGCTGCGCTTTAGCTGTGCAACACAAGCTTTCAGCCGGGGGGGCTGCGACCGTCGTGCCACCTTTCCTCACTGTGAGCACAGAGCAAGCCAGGCAAAAGAGTATGTACACACCGGCCCGGCTTAGCGAAAAAGCAAAACTTACAAAGGCACCGCCGCTCACTGCAGGTGTTTGCTTCAAGAGCCATTCAAACCAGCACCCTTTCCTACGCAGCACCCTACCGACACGTTTATCCATGAACAAAAAGCAGGAATTGGCGTTAGCAACAACTGCGCCTTAACCAGCGCCAGCGTTTAAGGTGAACAGGGAGGGAGTCAGATGTCATCTGCGGGTCCTTCTTACCGTCCCAACAAGGCTACAGGTGACAACAGGCGGCCAGAGATCAACCGCAAAACTTTCAAGGAGCTTGTTAAACCTTTCCAGCAGGTAGCACTCGGCCTCCTTACTGCCACCCCTACGCAAACACCCCTCACACAGGTTTGTTTTTCCCAATTACACTTTTTTTTTTTTAAACGAGGATAGACAACTCGATGTTTTAAATTCATGCAATTCCAGCACGCACTGGGCTTTAGCAGGTTGGTTGCCATTTGAAGATAACAAATCTGACAAGGCTGAAGTTACCTTGTCGCTCAGTGTTTCCAACCCTCTCCGTGCAACGTTTGATAGAGCTGCGTTGATGCTCCATAGCTCTCACGGTATGGCGGTTGTCTGTCATGTCAGACAGACTCTGGAAGGCAAGCGACAGCTCCTCCCTAACGTTTCATGCAGCCTGGTACTTGGAGTCAGGCAACCCGGAGCGGTCAACGGGTCTGCGTCTCCTGGAGCCAGCGCAAGTATGTAAATGCGGGCGGACAGCATCGCAAGGCACGCATCTGAGCTGCTGCTACCCCCGTGCGCTCTTAATCCTAAATTTAACAGTAGAAGACTTTTGATGGTTGCCATTTAGGATCGTTTACTTGTCACCTATGGGGTTAGGTAAGCAGCAGGCGAATTACCGCAGGCCTCGGTGATGCAGAACAGGATTCAAGAAGCGTTGCTCTACATGACCCAGCGATGTTCGGGGAGGGCTTGTTTCAGTTCTGATGCACAGCAGCTGCCTGTGCAGGCGCTCGGGCAGCCGCGGCTTCAGAGCAAGCGGCCTTACACCCGAACGCCAGCTCCCCTCCTCCGAACGGAGGGCACTCGCTCACACTCGGGCGATGAGGAAAACAAGAGCCCCCTCCCATTATTTGCTTTGCTTCCACCATTTGAAAAAAAAAAAAGCAACAACAAAGCTAAAAACCAAACGTACGGTGGTGAGTGGGGAAACCAGCTCCGTCAGCCTCGCAGAGCCGGTCCTGTCGAGCCTGGCGCTTATTAGCGACGGCACGTGGAGCTCAGCGCCGGGGTCAGACCGGGAAAAGGCACCACCGGCGGCTCTGAGGGGGCTGCGTGACCCGAGGCCGCGGCTGAAGGGAAGCCCGGCGGGCACGGCCCCGCTCGGGACCCGGGGTGGGGGGCGGCAGCCGCCGGGGCCGCAGGAGGAGCGCCGTTAAAGCACCGGCTGCCTTCCAGACCCCGGGCCAGAGACACCCCCCGCCGCCCACGTTAGGTAACGGGGCCTTCCCCAACGCCGGCCTTGCGCGACGCCCCGCCACCGAGCGGCCCCCCCCCACCCCCGCACCGCCAGGGGGGTTCGGGCCCCCCCGCACGCTCGCCCCTCGGGCCGGGCGCGCCCACTCTCCGCGGAGGGGGGGGATGGAGGGCGGTGACAGGGTGCGTGTGCCCGCCACGCAGCGCCTCTTACCGTTGAAGTCCCCGGTGTCGGCCACCACGGTGGTGTGGTGCTTGAGCTGGTCCAGCACCGACTCCATCTTCTGCCGCTTCACGGGAGACACCGACATAATCCGTAGGGCTGAGGGGGGGCTCGCGCCACCTATAAGGAACCCTGCGTGCCCGGAGGGGAACCTGCCTGTGCGCGCGCGCACCCGCCGCTAGCTCCCGGCACCCGCCTCTCGCCGCCAATCCCATCCCCGGAGGGAGGCGGCGAGCCAATCAGGAGAGCGCGGGGTAAGACGGACGCGGCCGGGAGGAGCCGGGGCAAGGAGAGGGGACGGAAGAAAGTTTCTGATTGGGTAATTTGGCGACCGGGGAGGGGCGGGACGGTCACCTTGGCGACGGGGGATGCGGCGGGCGCTGCCCGCCATTGCCCCGAGCGGGGAGAGGGCGGCGCGGTGCTGAGGGGAGCTGCTGTCAGGGCGGGCTGGGGGCCCTCCTGTCCTCCGGAGCTCCCCTGGGGCCTTCTTATAGCTCGGCATGGCTCCTGAGCCGCCCCTCAGTCTCCCGTTCCTCTCGGGCCCGCGCGGCCTCACATGGGACCGGGCTCCGCCGGTGACATAAAATGGCGGCGGGAGGGTCGGTGAGGGTGAAGCGTTCGCCTCGTTTTGCAGCCTTGAGGAAAGACCCGCAGCCGTGCCGCGCTCTGCGTTAACCCGTGGCAGGAACCGAGCGGTGCGTTTCCTCCTTTGCTCTTGTGGCAAGGCCCAACATAGCTTGTCAGCCGGGGCTACAGCCTGCCCCGCCAGAGAGCCCTCTAACCCAGCAAGGCACGCGGTCTTGTGCGCTGATGGCTGTTCATTCCGCTAAACTTCATTTCATAGAACTGCAGAATGCCCTGAGCTGGGAGGGACCCGCAGGGACCATCGAGCCCAGCTCCTGTCCCCACACAGGACACCCCAAATTCACACCCTGGCTCCGAGGGCCTTGTCCAAGGGCTTCTGGAACATCGCCAGGCTGGTGCCGTGATGCCTCCCTGGGGAGCCTGTGCCAGGGCTCCACCACCCTCGGGGGGAAGGACCTTCTCCTAATGCCCAGCCTAACCCTCCCCTGGCACATCTCCCTGCCATTCCCTCGGGCCCTGGCCTTGGTCACCAGAGAGAAAAGATCAGCTCCGGAGAGATTAGAGAGATTTAAGCTCTAGAGAAGGTGATCCTGTTAACATGGTTGTGTTTCTGAAATAGGGAATGGGGCTTGGCTGGAAATGTTGCAGAATCTGCTGCTTGGCTCTTCAGATCATGTAGTTCCCCTCGTTTTGTCTTTTATTGTTCCAGTTGTGGAAGGTTCAACAATAATTTCCCATCCTGATGTACAAGAATATGCTTTTGTACGACCTCATGCTTTGTCCAGGCCAAAAAGAAGATCATGGAAAGAGGCATTAGGTTGAAGTCCTGTTTGAATTCTGTGACTCTGGAGGAAACGTGTTCTCATTGTCTCCAGAGTCTTTTGCCAAGGAATAAGAGAACCTTCCTTGTATATCGCTTCCCCTCTCTTTGTTCTCAGCCCTGCATTAGCTGGCATTGACCAGGGTTGGGTGGTTTTAGCTTGCCAATACAGAACGTTGTCCTGGACAGTATCTATGTGTGTAAATACTGGTGTGTTGCCTCAGTTGCACATACCAGAGGTAAGAGAAATTTGTTCTTCAAGACAACGAGGTGGGATGTTTTGGATTCAGCTGGTAGCTTTCCCGGCATTTGATTGCTATCATATGTGGGATTTTCACGTACCCTTGTTTTCAGACGTGAACAATTATCAAGGCCTTCCGTGATAGTCATATATTGAAGGATGATATCCTTCGTTTTCAATGGCAGCCCCCCAGGAACGAAAGGAAACTTGGTTTCGGATACTCTGCTGTGTGTCTTAAATGCACAGTGACAAGTCGTTATGAAAAGCCAGCCCTTAACAACTGTTTTTGTGTCCTGTTGCTTTAATTTATATCCAAGTGAAAGAGACAGAGATGGACTTATAAGTATAACTTAACTATTTTAATAAATCTTATATAGTGCATGGTTATATCATTTTATCCTTCGTTCAATTACATGAATGTACAGTACATTATAGCATTATCTGCAGGCAGTAAAAATATAACAGATGCACAGCTCAGTCATATGGAAGTTTTTAAAAGTGACTTCTGCAATAAGGTCTACTGATACGTTTATTTTACAAAATGCTCCCGTGGCTCCTGGCGTTACAGAACTGTCGCGTACGCTTGTTGTAATCCCAAGTAACTGTAATTCTGTGTGATTTATTTTCCTTTATACCCAAAGGCAAGAATGATGTCGTATTTCCTCGCTCACCATTATGTTTTTATTTTCATTTTAGAAATTATTTAGCCTCCTGTGCTTGAAACACCAATGGTTTGCCAGCCTTCACACCTGCTTCCTATCTCCACGCTAATCCAGAGACAGGGCTTCTCAGGAGGATTGTCCTCGTCCTCCCTCCCTGACAAGGTGAGTGCCCTTTGCAAATTCCAGCTGCTGTGGCAAGCCAGCAGGGTTGTGACCAGAAGCATGATCTTCCTCTGTTAAGTTCCCTGCCTGCACCCTAATTCTGCTGGTGCTAACAATGTCCTATTTGAAGATTAAGAAAATATATCATTGATTGGAAACATTTTTGGAAGAACAAAGCCAAAATTGAGAGGTGCTTCAGTAGTCTCAGATTTAGACACGTGTTCCCCAGCCACCGCCTTACAGCTGTACGGCTTTTTCCATTAAATGTGCAAGGACAGGCCCAAACTCTGCAAAGGCTTAGGCACGTGCTTAACCTTTAAAGGAGGTGGGATCATTCATAGCAGGTTAAGGACAGCACACGTTTAAGTCTTTGTGGAGCCTGGGCCTGAATTCCCATTCGGCCAAAGCTAAGGCATGTGAATGAGAAAGGCAAACTCTTCCCAGTCTGTGAGCAGTTCCTGTAGATGCGTTTGTTCTACTGCATTCCCATCAAGTTGGGCTGTAAGCAAAATATAAATACAGCGTGTGCCAAACTTGCTGTGGACAGGAAATCTACTATATGCTTGCCTGAGCTTTTAAAACTTTGAGTAAATTATTGATGCTTAATCACTTAATTATGGCTCTAGGGAAAGGGGTTTCTTCCTCATCCCTATTTATAGATTGTAAGAGTGAGGGGGTATTTCACTAGATAGATATATTCATATGCACATAACGTTATTAAGAAAAAACAGGAAGTGAAGAACAACAGCCTCTGCTAAATTAGATTCTTTTTTCTTGTGGCCATTTATTTTGTAATAAAACAGCCTTTCCAAGTGTGCTTTTATTTCTTGGATATTTAGGAAGCATTTCAGATTACTCTTTGCAAGGAGAATGTGAAGGTGGAGACGAGTGGTGAACACCCTGGGAAGGGCTTTGGGTGTGATTAGGTTGGGAGCAAATGGGGCTTATCTTTGCCGTGTTTGAGGCCTGGCTTTGGCAATACTGCAACTCCCCGATGCCGGATCAGTGCCAAGGTGAAGGGCTGCACAGCTGCCCTGAGCCTCAGCCTCTGCATAAGCAGGGATGATCAGGCTGAGCTCACCTATTTGCAGATTCAAATCACTTCAGTTGTCACTCGGGTCCTGCTCCATCCTCACACAATGAAAGCCCGTTTCCACTGTTCAAAGACATCAGTAAGTGGTAGGTGTATTTAAGGAACAGCCAGTGTTTGGTAACGTGTGTGGCAATTCTAGCCTGGTCCAATGAGGGGGCATGGGGGGGACAGAAAAAGGACAGTGAACTGCACAGGGCATTTGCTAGTGGGCTGCAGGGGATATCTGCCACAGAGGAGGAAATGAAAAGTGGGGGGAAAGACTTATTTCTGTGGTCCAGACTCTATCAACATTCAGGCTGTTTTGTTCTGCGCTGTGTGCCATGCCCTCTCCTCCCGAGCCATGCTGGCGAGGGGCTTAGGGGCAGGTACAGCCCTCTGAGAAAAGTTTTGTGGGGTCTTTTTTGCTTGAATTCAGCCATTGTACGTTCAGACACGCGTGAGTTCTGATCTGCTCTGATCACATGCACATAAAATTTCAGTATAAAATATATAGTTATAAAAAAAAAAAATACTTCATGCAATGTTAAAACACCTTTCCCAATGGGACATGGTCTTATCGTCTACCCTTATCAACAGTGTTCAAGAAATTGTCACTTTGATGGCAATTACACCGCTAAGTGGAGCACTGCTGTCTCTCGTCTGGACTGGGGATCACTGCTTTCATTCCCTTTTCCTGCACTACTATGACTAATAGCTGAAATAAAGCAGATAGATTTTTAATTAGCAGAATCAATCCTTTCCTGGCGACGCTTCATGATTCCTTCGAGCTCTGACTCCCCTCTGCTTTTCTAGAATGGAAACAAAACAGAAGTTTGAATTTTAACTTCAAGCTGTAGTTAAATGATAATATTTAACTAATACTGTAAGAGTAGAGCTAGTTTCAAAGGGATGAGTGACACCAATGAGAAGGCAGATTGTTAGGGGAGACAGGGTGATCTGCCTTACAGATCTGAGGCCTTTTTGCTTAAAAGACTTCTCAGTATTTCTAGGTGGTGTGGTTTTTTGGTTGTGTGGTTTTGTTTTGTGGTTTGGTGTTTTTTGTTTTTTTTTTTAAATTGTGTTTCTTAAAATGTCTGTTTAAGAAATCTGACACTGCTGGTACAGGCACCCATTCAGGTAGGAGTTGTCCAGAAAGCTACTCACCTCCAGTCGATTTTTCTCCACTGTGATTTTACTGTATACTCTGCTTCCCTCATCACCACACACTTTCTTCAGCTCCTCTCTGTTGAGGGAGAAGAGCTGAGCTCCAGTAAGGATGCCAAGGTGTTCCACTGTCCTGGGAAGACACAAAGTGAGGAGATGCTAATTGTGCTACGCGTGGCCTCTTGCCAAAGGTGAGGAGTCAGAGATAAAAGGGCTAGGAGCAGCTGATGTGCACCAGCACCGTAGCACCTGCAAGGCCCTGGGGCTGTGCCAAGGTGGCAGCTGTCGGGTTACCCAGGCTCTAGGCCAGCACGATGGCAGGTTGTGAGGAGCAGGTGAAGCCAGCGTCACCCTGGCATCCGCTGTGTGCCCAGCCCCACGGGTACTGCAGCGATTTCGCTCCACTTGCCTCGCGTTTGGGGAGCAATCCTGGAGCTCCTTTTCGCTCGCTGCGCGGAGTGTGAGTTGTAACTCGTAACCCTTGACCACGTGCAGCTTTTTGGCTCTTCCCTGGTGGCTGGGAAGATTTGCTAGCCCCAGCTGAGGCTCTGGCTCTTCCCCAGAGATACCTCAGGACAGCTATTCCAGAGACAGGCTGTCACCTGGAATTTGCATTTCAGGCCGTGGCGAGTTAGTTAATTAGTTACTTTTCTCTAAGTTCAGCACTCTGAACCGGCTAATTGGGGCCAGACAAACACCAGCGGTAGGATGTTGCGCAGCGTTTAGCTGCATGAATAAGCAAGACCATTCCTTTAATTGCAGCTACTCATTAGGTCTTTCGCTGCACTGAAAGACCGGGTTTGTTTGATAGTATATAAGAAAGAAAGGGAGTAAGCTTGGGCTCTGAATGAACTGGTTACATAGCTCGACTTCCATGTGATTGACATCTAATTTGCAACACAGGCTCCGTAAGTAAATACAAGTGACTTGTAATGCAGTTGAAGTATTGGCAAGCTGCCTCCCCCACTACTTTTTAAATGGAGGGCCAGCATTTCATATGGTAGTAAAGCAGATCTTACTCTTTGCTGAATGGTATTGCCTCCAGCCAAGCTTTGACTTCTTCAGTAGTGGAATCGAAGGTGAGGGGCACAGAAACTTGCTGAGTCTTTTCCACTTTGATATTCCTGTGGGGAGGCTGAATTCTGTTGTTTGTGATCTTCTTTAGCAACTCATCGTTCAGCTCATCCATTTGATGAATAAGTTCTGGGGAAACAAGGCACAGGGTAGAGAGTAGGGAATGAAATCAAGTCTTCAGTCACAAATCCTATTAAATTAATATGGTTGTGGGGAAACATAAGGAAGATCAAAATGTGGCTCAGGATTTTTAACTCTGTAAATACACCAAAGGAAAGTGCTTACTTTTGTATTTTAGTTTTAAAGAACAAGCTTAAGTGTTTTTAGAACAATAGGTTGAGCAACAACATTTTGGCCTTCAAACTTCTATCAGGAATAAATGTGTAATGGGAGACCGCCACACTTTTGAAGGCTGGCAGGCTACTGGAGCAGACTGGGAATCTCCTCTTTCCTCCCAAGCTAATACTGTCAACTTCCTTCAGCTTTTGAAACCTCGCTTGCTCGTTGGGAGAAACCTAGATTTCTGCAGTTCTTCTCCAGAATGATGGAGGGGAAGAGTCACAAATTAACAGCTGCTTCAGCAATGTCCATTAGGCTCATTGGAGAGCCTTGGAACAACTGCTGCTGTTCCTGGGGGGAAGGAAATCTCCGGGTCTGATGTTGAGCAGCATTGATAGAGCTGTATAATTTCTAGAGAGAAGTCTGTTCTCTGTCATGCTGTCTACCAGCACACTCTGAGCTGCCTCATTTAAAGGTCTTTTCCGATCTAAATAATTCTGTGATTCTATGATTTAATAAGCGCATGTTCCCCAGTCCATGTTTAACCAAGTAGAGATTGGTCTGGTGTGAAAAAGGAGAGCTCACAGCTGCAGAGGCACTTGCTTTTAGCCAGCAGGAGCAAAACTACCCACCAATCCGCCTGGAAAATTCTTGTTCAGAAGAAATTATTGGGGGAAAAGTGTGTCGGATTTGGCAAAATAATAGAACATTTTGGTAAGAACACACTCGTTTTGTGTGCATGGTGTCTGTAGCAGGAACTGGGAAGGACCTATATTTTAATCTATTTTATATACAGATTTATATTGGGATCAATGTTGTTTCTCATGTTGCTAACCTATCCTGGTCATCACACCTCCTTCAAAGGGCATAAAACCCCGCAACACCAACTAGCAGAAGTTTGCTCGAGGGTGTAAAACCTGATCTGGCAGCGTCTTTGCTTCTGCTTGTGCTGTGGAGTGGTGACAAGGGCAGGGTCCCTTCTCCCTGATGTCTGGTGTTGCTGTTGTGTTTTTGCTTTAGTTTGTCATCTTCCTGTTTTTGAGTGACTTAGTTCCCTTCGGGCTATTGAAATAAGGAAATTGCCCTGCAAACTTAGCAGCAGGGAGGGGAAAAACCCCAGGCCTCATGAGGTATCAGAGGTCAGGGAGGCCTGACTATCTGTTTCTGAGAACGAGGTTCCCATTTTTCTGTGCCTCTGTGTTGCCATTTACTTTCTTCCTGTTGTCCCTTCACTGTCACCTGATGTGGAAGGCCAATTGTGTGAGTATCTACAATCAGAGTCTTGTTTTTGAGCTGTAGCCCTGCTCCCTCCACTTTTCAGTCCTCTCTGCTACTTCTAATCAGTAATTTGCTGATCCTCAGAGCTCCAGCTTTTGCTGTGCCTCTAAATAGAAGTGACAGGAAGCATGAACTGGGACTGAGCAGCACACTCATAAGACTCCAGTGACACATCATCCAGTATCACTTTTTCCATGAAACTCCTGAAGCCTGGATAATAACTCAGTTTTATTAATAGATACGTGTCCACAATGCTTGTATTGTGGGGCTTTTCGTCGTCCCAAAAGGGCTCCTGCTTCCAGGAGTCTGCAGTAGCTGAACAGGGGATGAACCCCGGTTTTGGCCTTTGGGAGACAGCTTGCCACAGGTGTATGCAGGGTGTGATAAGGGGGTGAGGCGGGCAGGGCTTCTGGTCCTTCTCACGTGCTGTGACCCAGCATAGCACGCGCGGGGTGAGGGAGTGATGTGAATCTCGCCTTTGGCGGATCTGCTGGCTGGGGTTTCTCTGAAACCGCTTAAAGGAACAGGCCAGGCGGGCACTGCATGTGTGGCAGGAAGCGAGAGGAATGGAGTGACCTGAATGTGGGTGGTTGCATAGACACACTTAAACGTGTTGGCAGGGACAGGAAACTCTTCTTGGGAGGAGGAGGAAGGTCAAGCTGGAAGGAGGGTTAGGGTGATCACCTGTTTGCCCTGCATGTCCCAGGCTACCTGAGAGCCCGTGATGTGAGTCATCAAGCTCCTCGGAGCTCCTCTTGGCTGTTGTGCTACCTGGAACCTCCTCTGTGCATCTCCTCCAAAACCACTGCTGGCCCATTGCTTATCACTAAAGGGTACAGTCGCTCTGTGTGCAGAGCCTTAGCGGAGGGAACATGCGCTCGGGTAGCTCTGGTTACATGCACACAACAACCAGCAGTAGTGGAGAGACCGTTATGGTGAAAGTAAAGATAGGAAGAAAACCAGTGGGACAGAGAGCAAGCAAAAGCATGTGCTCACAGAAGCTTTTCAGTTAAGTGCTGAAATGCAAAGCTGCGGCGCCGAGCTCTCTGGCTGCCTGAGGCTGCCATGTGTGGTGTAAGAGGTGCCCGGAGCGTGGTGTGGGACACGTACGTTCTTTGGCGTCCTGGGGAGAGTTGCGTGATAACATTTCACTTCCCCATTTATCCCCAGCGTAGCTGGCAGGTAGCTTGTGAGTTGGGCTGGATGGTCCGTATCCCCTGTGGCCTGGGTCTCCTTTGTACCTCTGGTTAGACTAGGTGATAAGAAAGGCAAAAAAAAAAACTGCATAGGATTTTTTTTTTCTAGGCCATTTTTCATTTTCTTAAGCTTTTTGCCTCCCACCCACGATAGCAAACTGAGGGACAAATTGCCATGTTCTCCCTGTGCTGATCTGGGGCCGCTCGGCTGCATCTGGTGTGACCTTGGGTGGAGCTGCATGGAAGGAGTTAATTTCGGGAGCCTCGTGGGAACAAACAGAACCTGAGGCAAAGGGCATTTACACCCCTGGAAAACATGTTATGCTCGTCACACACAGAGGAGCGGTGCTTTACGCTTGCTTACTGCTGCTGTGGATGATGGCTCTCACGTGCGTGACTCGGCCCTTCGGCCTTTTGCTACGCAGAAATTACTGCTCGTAGGACTTCCTTGGAGATGGAGAGTAAGGGAAGCAAAAGGATTTTTATATGAAGAGAAAACAGACAGAAATCCCATCTGAAGCTAAAACGTCACTGCTCTAGTAACTTGGTGTTAAGTGGGACCGCTTCCAAGTGCCCAGAGCAGCCCGGAAAGAGTTTTTTGACATTTTCATTAAACTAACAGGGCTTTTTTCTAGAGGGCTGCTGGGGCATCTTATGCTTTGCCCAAGCTGTGAAATACTGAAGTGGGGGAAACAATTCCATGCCTCCTTAGGGCATTCAGAGCTCTCCAGCTCCACATTTTTGCAACGCAAGGTGCGTGAGAGCAATATTCACTTAATACTCACTTAGATGGTATTTCCATCTGCCTCCACTCCAGTGATTTGTGCCTGCTGCTGAACTGAGCTGGATGAGGGAACTGCCTAATTTAATCCCTACCAAAAGTCTCAGCATTTGGTGGCAAAATTTGCTTTTATGGCTGCATTAGCTCTTTTCTCCTGGTCACAGCACAGCCCTGAAAGCAGCAGGGTTTTGCAGCAGAGGAGGTGGTAAACCATGGGCTGAGAAGTATGTGGGGTTTTGGGGGGGGGAAGCCACTGGCAAAAGGTGGAACTCTGAAGCCACTGTAGCCAGCAGCTGTTTGGTGACACCTTGACATGAGACCTTTGCTGTTGCATGACAAGACATGGTGCTGGGCTCGGTGCGGGTGTCCCTTCCAGCTAGGGTCTCACTTCATAGCAGGCTGCTGCCCGTAGCACAGGACTCAGCCTTCGCTTGTCCCATAACCTGCCTGCCAGGCACCGTTGGCAGCAGGCAATGGGCTTGGCATCTTGCAGCAGGGGGAAAGCATGAGGCTGCTGCACGGATGGGAAGGATAGGCCTGGTCTGGGGAGGCGGAAGGTAACAGTGGCAAAATGTGAGAGTTTTATCGTAGGAAACTCAGGAATCCCCAGGATCCTGGTTCATCCTCTTGTGAGGGTTCATCCCAACTTGTGCATGGCATCCTAAGAAATCCAGGGAGGTCTAATTACGGGATTATTCTCAGAGGCTGATTGCACCCTGCAGCTGGCTACCAATTAAATATCATTCGACTACAGACCTGTTCAAGCTCTTCCAGTTTCACCACATCCAGGATGTTATAAGGGACGTAACCAGCCTGCCCACTCCGGTTGAGCAACTTCCACCACTGCTTATTATCTTCCAACACCTGAGAGAGGGAAAAAAACCAAGTTTGCTAGTGAGAGCGTCAGATTTGTGGCATCCACAAGTGGCACGTAGTGGAAATAAATCACACAGTAACATGAAGTTGTCAGAACAACAACATTGAGGCCAGGAGCTGGCAAATAGATCTGTGGCACTCATTTGCAATCCAGGACTGAAGCCTTTCCTGAAAAGCATCAGAACTTGTCCTAATGACGAACAGGAGAGCTCCTCCAGGGGCAAAACAGATCGGGGGTGCTGAAGTAGTAGTTCCTACTTAATTTGCCTGTTTCTCCATTATCTTTTTTTTGTTTTAAGTGATTTTGTGTTGGTTCTTTTGCAATTAGAAAACTAAATCAAGAGAGATTCTGCCAAAGATGCTGGAGTGCCATTGTACAACTTGAGCATGTGTCACATCATAACACATAAAAGTTGCATCATAACCATGATGTGGGAGACTGCCCGTTGCTGAGGTATCTCCTATTGCTCCTGCCTCCCCGCTCCTTTCAGCAGGCTTGTTTTTACCCAGAACTGTGATTTTTAAATTTTTTTTTTCTGTAATCTTCCCAGAATGGATGAGCTTTGCTGGCAAGCCTCACATACGTTTCTCATTCTAGCTACATTTTTGAACAGAAGCCTTTGTTTCAGGTCATAGATCTGTTACAGTTAGTGTACAGACCAAGTCACGCCCTACATTCTCCAGCTGCCAACAGTGTTGCGGTAAGAGAAAGGTGACGAAAAAGGATGTTTTCATAGAAAATAATTCCTTTGTAGGGGAGTGGTAGTAACGAGCATAGGCCCAGGAAGCGGGTGGACAGTGTACTGTTTGCCTTCCTCCCCGTTGCTAGTAAAGATGTGACTGACGTGTTTCAGCTGGCAAATGACCCAATGCATGCAGTCAGCCTGCTCCAGCCCAGACGTAAAGCTTCAGATTGGAGCAAAGCTTCATATTACTGCTCAGAAAACACCAAGCAAAAATGAGTTGGCACTTGCCAGTATATTGAGATCTCTCTCCCTTTCCTGGAAAGGGGAGGAGGGCACACCTTTCCCCCAAGCACAGTCGCTTACCTCCAGGATTTCATCCTTAAGCACTGAGAGTTCGTTGGCATTTCGCGCAGTGAAATCGTAGCGGATTTTGGCATATCTCTTCGGCAGAGCCATTCCCTGTGCCTCAAAATTCCTGCAGGAGGAAAAAAATGGAGTTTTAATGGGGGCCCATCTAATAACTAGGGCAATATAGGCTCACTGGCAAGAGAGGAGTGGTGAAGACTGTGCTGGTGCAGGTAAAGAGACACTTGTGTTTGTGTTGGGAGGGGTCAGCGCCTCTTTGCTACTCTATTTTGAAAACGGTTTTCACCCCTCATTTTAGTAAAACACCCTGCATTGGGGAAAAAATAAAAGCAAAAAAAAAAAAAAAAGGGCAAAATAAAAGCAGTAGGGTGGTTTGGTAGGTGGCCTTACTGGGGGGCTGCGAGGCTGCTGCTTTCAGGGTGGAAGAAAAGACTTCTTCCCCTGACAGCTGCTTCTTTGCTGCAGCAAGGACTGGGGAGGCCAACAAAGCACAAACAAAATGCTCTGATTGCACCTCCTGTGAAAAGTAAGTGTGAAACCTTCATATCCTGATAAGTGGAAACAAGTGCCCCATAGGCCAGAGCAGGGGAGAAGCAGGTGCTGGGGAAAGGATATTGAAAAGGAGTGTAGGGAGAACTGACTGGAAATCTGTGGTTTTCATCAGGCTCTGACTGCTGAGCTCCTGAAACAGAATTCTGCAGGTTCCTAGGAAAAGTGAGTTTGAGTGTTTCTATTCTAAGATACACTGAGGGGGAAAGGAATGGGTTTGAGTATTTTGCTTGGGAATGTTTGACACAAGAATATACGCTTTCAATGTTGAACTGACTTTTCATTTGAAGAGAGAGGCAAAATAAATATGGTAGGTCATCAGAAATGGAAAATGGTGGAAAAAATGCAATGAAAGCATTCCTTTGACCCAACTGAAATGGTTTAGTTTTTCATAGTTGGCTGGGGTTTGATTTTTTGTTGTTGTTGTTTTGTTTTGCCTGGCTTAGGAAAATTTTGCAGATCTCATCTTTTTCTCCTCTGGTGAGGATGGCTGTAGTGTTATTTTTTAATTCCAAAAATGCTTGCACTATGGAAAAATTACCTTGCCTCACTGTGTAAGGGCCAGGAGAAACTACTTTAGTGCACCTTCTATGGGTCTTTCTGCTTACGACTTGCAACCCGCACAGCTACCCGGTGCAGAAGGCTGTGGGTACCATATTCAGGGTGGGCATACCAACAGGGGGTCAGGCTCTCCTCCAGTTTATATCAGCTTCTGTGTAACTCGGTGAAGCCAGCGCTTCCAGCACTGCTAGCAGCTATGGGTTTTAGCCCGATGTCCTTCCATTGCCGCGTTCTTGTGTTTGGCCAGTGATTTTAAATGTTTGATCTGAGAAAACCTGGCTCTTTGTGGTCTGCTTCTGAGGCATCTGTAAAACCTTTGAAAAGCAAGCCTGTTATGCTTCGTTTCAGTTCCTTTACTCTCTTCATTAGATAACTTTTGGTGGCCTGAGAAGGGTTGAAACCAGTGGTTCAGTGGTTTGATATCATGCCTACAGCTGTAGCGCTGCCTTTAGCTCGCTTGATTTGGGACAACTCCTGGTCTGGCTACAGCCATGTGCAATATATAAGTTGTCAGTCTGCGGTGGGGAAGAGCTCGGAGCAGACTCTCAGACAGATTGAATCCACCAGTCAAGAAGGGGAGTAGTGGCCTCACCCCGCAGTGCCCTGAAGGCAGGGAGGGGGAGGAGAGCCAAGTTAGGTAGAAATTACTTTTTTCATAGCATTCCAGAAGGTAAATGAGTCATGAGGAAAGAGGCAACAGCTGGAGGAGTTTGAGGCTAATGTGTACTTTGCACGCACCTGGGTTTTACACAAGTGACCTTCCCCCATTATGGTAATAGTGCGTGGGGCTTTCATGACAGTTCTCTGCAGCCAAAGGCCCCGGTGTAAATAATAATACTGATGCATGGGTATTTTTGTTAATATAGGGTCTCTGGGTTAGAAAACTAGTTCAAACTACCCTGAAAAAAGCATGAGTACAGGAGGAAATATGTCTGTCCCAGGACTGTGACCTTGGCAAATGTCTGGGAAAGCTTGGCTGAAGCCTGCTCTGGGCTGAAGAAGGCGTCTAAGCACATTCTCATCTTCAGCATCTGCTTCAGTGCCATTAACTCTGATGATTATTTTTTTTATTAAGTGTTATCGATAAGGAAAACTTGCTGTTGACAGTCTGAAAGGTAGGTAAACCGGTACAACACCTATCCCAGGAGAGAAGAGATCCTCATCCGCTCTTTTGTGAGCCCACACTGTAGTTAGACTGGGTGGTGTCTCAGGGAAGTGGTCACCTTGGTAAAAATGCACACTGATAATCTGTATTCCAGGCCTTGATACTACTATTTATAGTTTGCCTGTGCTGAGACTAACAGATTAAAATGTTTCCTTACGTGTGTTATCTACCAGTCACTAAAGAGGGTCTCAAATGTTCTCATGAAAACTAAGTTCTTGGTTTTTGTAACCTCACTGAGACAAATGGAATTGGAGAAGGGAATTTATTGTAACGCTCTCCCTACTCAACACTGCATCTACATCATTACATGGTGCCACCAGGACCTTTGGTGGGGTGAATGGGGAGAGTGAGTTATTTTGCTGATATAATTGGATTTAAGGTCTTTTGCTGTGGATTTGAACTTTTTTCTAGTAGTAGTGGAGCTTATAAATCTCTTAGATTAGAACATAAAACCATGAAAAAACAGTCTGGCTTGAAGGTTTTTTCCTAGTCTAAAGCTGGCTACAGAAAAGTGCATGGTTAAGTGCTTTGCTGGGTCTCGGCTTCCAGTCTTTAAAGATTTGAAGTTGATAACCTCATGTCAAGTCACCGCAAAGCCGAGGTTGGCAGAGAATTAAATTGCAATTTGGAAAGAGTTTGTTGAAACTCAGAAATCTTGAGAAAATTTCAAAGCCGTAAGCCCATGTAAACAAGCAAGTGGATGAAAATCCTCTAAACGTTGAACCACAAGTACTTTTGTAAAGATTTTGTACCACTGGGTAATTGGCGATAGAAAACTAGCAGTGGGGCAGCGTGTTTGGTTAAATTGTGAAAGAGCCATCTTTCCCTTGGAAAAAAGCCTGGTTGGTTCTGGGCTGGGACCTGAACTTTCCAACACTTCTGAAGAAAGGGGAGGGTTGGGGTGTTTTTTCCCCCCATTTTCTTGATTTATCTCATTAAGAAGAGTTCTCTGACCTCAACCCCTGGTCACTTTCCTGATGGAGAGATGGGCAAGATGAGAAACACATTCTTATGTTATTCTGCCTCTAATAAATGTCTTTCCCTTTGCTTATGACTGAAAGCAAAAGGAGGAGCTGCTGTCTCCAGGGAAAGAAAATGGCACTGCCTCAGTTAAAATGTTTGCAGTGCAGTGCGGCTGAGGTCAGGCTGCCTTTTCCCAGCGCTGCGATTTTCAACGGCAGAAAGCTTGCATGAGCTCATGCCTTGGTACAGATTCCTCCTATAAGCAGTTCTTTCTACGCCAGCTGCGGTGGCTTTAGGATGAATGGAGAGATGCTACCTTCTCTAAACGTACGGAGAACAAAAGCGCAGCACGGTATCTTTGGCATGTGATCGTTTAGTATCACTTTGGTGGGCTGATGTTATGAAACAAGACATACTGATTGACTAATGAAACCAGTCAATGTATTTGCCTCTTGTGGTGGAAAACACACGTAACCCATTTCCTTGTACACCTGCTGGTGATTAAAAAGCAGACAGTGTTTACATGAATAATCTCTCGTCTGATCTTTGAGTTCTCTTGATCTTGTTAACAAGCCTGAACTAATAATGGCAGAGAGTTACCTGCCAGGACGCCAAAGCATTCTGGTGCCATGATATGTTGCGGTGGGTGCTTATGAGGTTACAGGGCGGGAGCTGAGGCGCCGCTGTCCAGGGCGGTGCCGGTACGTTACCTATTTACATGCTGAGTTACGTTCTGTTTAAAGGCGTCCACGGCTTGTGTCTGATCAGCAGCCTGGCCACGCTTGAGTGAGGAGTTACGGTAAGGATATCCATTGGCTGATGATAGCTGGAAAGGTAAAACTGAAGTCAGTGTTACCAGGGAAGGGGAAAGCTGTTTTGGAGAAAAGGAGAGTGAGTGGTAGAGGAATCACGGCCTGGAAGCTTTTGGGCACGATGAGGTGCACGCTAAAGAAGTGTTCTTCAGGCAAACCTGTATCCATGGGGCTCAGTTACAGTATAGTATCCTATTTGCTGTTGATCAGGAGGTGAGGCTGATTATTGCTGCCCTTTTCTGGCCTTACTTTCTTTCCATATTTAACTGGAGTGGCCAGATCCAATGGAGTTTTGAGCGGCCTGCATGTTACACACCACCGCAAACTCCACAGATCCATCTTTCCCTCTGAAAAAGGGGGAGGGAGAGGGAAAAGAAGAGAGAGATGACTGGGGGCACAAGACTGACCTCTTCCTGCAAGTGTCCGATGTCTATTTCCCAGGGAGCTCCGCGGAAGATTTCCATGGGTGGTTCCCAGCCGTTGCGAAATTTGGGGATGTAGGTGGGGATGTTTGCTTCTCGGGGCCATTCAGCTCTAGGATGTGAAGTGGGGAATATGTGGTGAGAGTCACGAGGAACATGCCAGGGAGAAGCAGGGGCGTCAGGGCATCCTTAACCCTCTGACACGGCCATAAAATCAAGCATTCTGTCTGCCTTTCTCAAGAGTGTGGGGAAGCTGGTGAGATGGCAGCTCTGTCCTCACCTGGATCTGGTCCATGCCTCTCCCAGGGACTCCCAGAGGTTTATCTCTTTTGGTGTCAGGTGTCCTCTGAGGAAATCTGTGGTGTCTTTAGAAAGAAGAGGGCTGACGACAGACCTGGCAAGCTCGGGGCCACCACAGCTACTGATGATCTGGATTACACACAAATGTGAGAGGTTTTGCAGGAAATGTCAGTTCAAAGTATCCAACCAGCACAAACACAAAGGAACAGAAATCAAAGACAGAAAAATCAGTGGCTCTGATCCTTTGCAGTCTCTAATCCTGCCCCCTCCGAGGGAAGCCAATGTACCCTCTGCAGTGAGTACCTCTAAAATTGGGCTAATTCACATTAGACTTCTGCTTCCAAAGCTCTCCTCTGTGCCTTCTTATGTAAGGGTGAGGTTTCACAACACAAATGAACTAAATTAAGGGTTTGCTGCTACCTAAAAGGGATGCTGTATCCCCTCAGCATCCCCTTGTTATCCTTGATCTGCACTGATAGTACTTGAGTGGCAGATTTTATGGAGGAAAGGCAAATAAACAAATAAGGTGAATAGTCCCCAACTAAGTTCTCCAAGGTATAAAACAAAAGCCAGAGGGCAAGCCTTCATGACAACGGATGGCCTGACTCCTGTTGGCAGCAGCTAATCCTTAGATCAGCTCAGTTGTCTCAAGAAACATCAACTTAAATCATTGAAGAAGACTGGACAGTTCAGAGGAACACAAGAATTTTGCTATTGGAGTCAAAGCAAGGCCTGAGCTAAAAATTGGCCATTGTTAGAGATGGGATATATCACAAGCTGGCACTTTAAAAAATGGAAAATCACTTGGTATTTCTGGGTCCCTTCTGGCTTCTCTTTCAAGTTGGGATTTCTGCTTCCTATTTTCAGTGCAAATACAAGCCACGTTTGCTTGAAGGTGAGGTCAGGCAGATTCCCAATGGGAACCGTAGCTTGTGTTCACAGTAAGCCTTTGTTAATGGGGTGGAAAGGGTCGTATTTGCTAGGGTTTGTGTATTTAGTTTTTGTATTAGTGTTAGTGTATTTAGTGTATTTAGTTCAAGCCAGGCCAGAAACACTGGCATTGCTGCTTCTAGACTTTACTGAGAAAGCTTTAGCCAGTTGTGAGCCATCTTCTAACTCTTCTGCATAGTCCAGCTGCCTCTGAGGGCAAAAGCAACATTAGAAATAAAAAGGGAGTTCACAGTGAAACCTGTGAATCAGGTTTACCAGTTCCAGCGGCCCAAATAGGAAATGCACCAACTCTGAAGCGCTGGGGTTCTGGATGTGCTTTCTCAGTTTGGCCTGAAAAGAGAAAGGAAACCCAGTTTAATCCTAACCTGATTTTGGCTTCGCTTTTCTGCCACGTGGAGGGATTGTTGCTCACTGGTCTTTGCCACAGTTAATACTGCCTGAAAAGTGAGGAAGGTTTCAACAGTGCACTTAAAATCAGGGAACAACAGTAAGTGGTCGGGGAGTGGGAATCATTCAGTTTTGGATAATTTCTATTTTGTGTCCGTTTCTAAGGGGGGTGGAGTATCTACTCTGTTAAAACTAGTCCCTTTGAAGCTATTTTGAGCAGAAGCAGAAAACCTTGGCGTATTTTGAAAGTTTTAGTGAGCAAGGGCCGGGTCTATTGCATCAGATTCTTGCAAAGTTGAAAATCCCACTGGTTCCCACAGAACAAGTGTTCTGCGGGGTCCCTTGGCAAATTGCTGACAAGGAAGAATCTCCACCAAGGTCTTGCCTGCAGCACCTAGAGCTACCCAGGCCACTGATGAGGATTGCTTTACTGTCAGAATTGCATTTCATTAACAGCAATCAGCTAAACTGTGGTGAGAAACCGCTTCAGTTTGTGCTTCCTTTCACCTCTTACTTGTGTCCTGTGCTGCTGGCATTGCTGTGATGGAAAACAGACTCCCTCCTCCCTACGGAAACGCAAGGCATTTTAAATGCCAGTGATTAAACATTAATGTGGAGTGGAAAGTGTGGAATAACCGATGGCAATTAGGTGGTGAAATGGCACTTCACAAGGGCTTTGCAGCCACGTGGCATGTGACAGCAGTGCTGGGGCAGACATGGCAGTGCTCTGCCACTGATTTCCCGCTCTCCTTCATACTTGCCCCCAACCTCTTGCCCGGAGAGCAGCTGTTCTTTGTGGGCTTGTGGGTACGCAGGCAGCGAAGTCCAGGGCCTGAGTGCAGGGAGCGCTCAGGCGCGTGAATGAATTTCCTGCATGTGAACAACTTGCACACCGCTGCCAGGGAGCAGCAGCAGGGCTGAGCTCGGGGGCTGTGTGCCGGAGCATGTGCACAGGTCCGCAGCCTGTGATGGGCGCTTGGGGCTGCATTCACAGAATCATAGGATCGTTAAGGTTGGAAAAGACCCTTAAGATCGAGTCCAACCACTAACCTATCACTGCCAAGTCTACCGCTAAACCATATCCTCAAGCACCACATCTACCCTTCTCTACCTCCAGGGATGGAGACTCCACCACCTCCCTGCATTGCATGGTTGGCAGCGGCCAGGGTAGGACACTCACTCCAGCGCAGACCTGGGCTGTGACTAAGGGTTTATCCGACCATGCTGACTCCACTGTCATTTATCTCCGTTGTGTCAGTAGTCAGAAAGGGCTGAGATACAATGGCCAGGCCGGGATTTCTCTACACAAGGAGAATCCTCAGCTGCCTCTTCAGAGAAGCTAACATCCCTCTGGGGATGCGTGGCATAGCCTTAGTGGGGCGACTGATTGGTTTGTGCGGGAGCAGTGATTGCCGGCCAAAGCTGCCACCTCTGAAACTCAGTTCGGGTCCTAGGCAAGCAAAAATTATGCATATTTGCTTCTAAAATAAAAGGTTGGAGCTTGGTGTCTTGCATCCAGGTTGTGTACAATCTCTGTGTTTCCTTACTAATAGCTTTGCAGGAAGGGTCTTGTTAGGCTGTGTTTACTGGGCAAGTTTGATCAGAACTGAGAGAATTTCCCTCTGGCTCGTTACCCTCCTGGTCTCACATACTTCACCAGGCATAGCTGGCAGCACTGGGAACATCTCAAGAAGCATAAATGCTTCTGTTTTTCATCCCCTTCTTAAGACGGCAGCTCCTCCAGGGGAGAAAGAGAGGAGGAGCCAGGGATCTCAGGGCAGTGGGGGAGATCAGTTATTCTTAACCAGAGACTTTCCAGGCCTCTGGCTGAGGCAGCTTTACAGCTGCTCTCTAGACAGAATCATATGAGAACAATTTAAAGTCGATAAGACTTTTTAAATTATTTTGTAATGTTTGCGGTCCTCCGTTTTATGCCTTGTAAGGATAACAAAGACTACAGCTCTCAGAAAACTACCCAGACTTTTAAAGGCCACAAGCAGAAGCAGATATCTAGAGCGGGGCTCTCTCTATAAGCCTTTGCACAGCTACCAGCAAGGTGGGCACGGCAATTCTTGGTGCTCTAAGCTCACAGCTTCACAAACGCTTTAAGTCAGGACTGTATCTGAGAAGAGATCTAGGCATCGCAAGGCCCCTGGCTGCTCAGGCCCATCCTGGACTTTATATTTAACACCTTGGCCCAAGAAAGCTGCATAAGCGTGACACAATGTTCTGGATTCTGAAGAATCTGGAATTCACACCTTTGTCCCTTGGTAGTGTTTTCAGTTCAAATTTCACTTTAAATGCTTACTACTGTGATATCTGGGAAAATGCTCTGTCACTGCACGGGACAAAACTGCCCTCTGTGTCTTACCAAGAGGTTAAAAGCCAGTTTGGTTTTCTGGAAGCAGTCGATGAACTCGGCCTCGCTTGGGGGTCTTGCTCGAAGAGTCAGCATGCCCTCTTTTATGAGAAGGTGGAAAGAAAGACACTTCAATTAGAGCATCCCCTTTCAGGAAAGTTTCATCTTTCAGTAAAGGGTGCTGAGACTAGAGCTACTGAAAATCAAGGTTCAAGATGCCCCGAAGTGGCTCTTTGTGTTGGAGGCCTCACTAGGCTCTGTGCGCTTTATGAGAGGTCCCCACAGAGCGGTGGCACCTTCCAAACTGGCGTAGCTGCTGTTGGGTCCATAGCCATGCTGCTGCGTCAACCTGGCCTCGCTGGGGTGTCAGCTGAGGTCTCCCCCCCTTCATCTGTGCCCGCCTTCCCTGTTTGTGCTAGCTGTTGCACTGTACCTGCTGGCCCTTTCTTCTTGTTCTTCTTCCCTTTCTTCCTTTGGTTGAGCTGTTTGAATGCTTCTGCAGCCTTCTGAAGCCTGGCGACAAACACTTCGATGTCATCCAGAGTGCAGTTCAGGATTTGCTGTGAGGACAGAAATGCAGCAAACCAAGGTGAAAGAGAGCCCAAACCGCACGCAGCTGGGAAGCCCGAATCCCAGAGCGTGCCGCTCTGTGCCTGCTTCATTTCCTGGAAGAATGCACAGGAATGGGGAATCCAGGCATGAAGTTAAGCTGAATTCATCAATTTCCAAATGCAAAGCTGTGCGTGGTTGTGTGCTATGCTTACCAAAGTGACAAGTGACCCCTACTAATGGGCATCTGGAAAATAACCCCATGACCGGACTGTGGGCAGGGGAGGAGCAGATCTGAAATCAGCAGAGCTACCTCAGGTCAAAGGAGATAGTAACTGACCCTGTGATGGAGCTGTGCTTTTGTTCACCTTATTTATGAACGGTAGATATCAGTTTAACAACGACTAGATCACGCATAAAATGTCTGCTCACAGAGGAGCCCCTTGCTTCCTTCCTTCCTCTCTCCTCTCTCTCCTTCTGCCTATTGACTGTGCCCTGCTCTTGTTACCAACCGTTTCTTTTTCAATCTTCTGTGCAAAGATGGCTCGGGACTCTTCATGGTTGTGAGAGCTGGAGCTTCGTCGTTCATAGTCTACAAGCAAGAGAGGGAAGGAAAAGAAATTTACTATCAGAGGTGGAAAATAGGCTCCATGAAATGCAGGGACCCATGGGATGGTGACTCCCAGCTTGGTTGTTTATTCTGGATTATGAGAGCTGAGGCGCTCGCAGAGATCACAAAGAGCAGGGGGTGATTGAAGTTGCTGATTAAATCTTTCAAGGCCACAGCACCTGCCCGCCAACCCTCTGTGTCTATATGCTGCCTGTTTTCAAATACAAGCAGTGAATGAATCATGAAGAGCATCCAGCTGGCAGCTACGGGCAGAGACCTGCAAGCCCCAGTCTCCAGATGCTGAGAGTCACTAACTCCTTTGCCTTTGATGCACCTAAGCTGACTTGCGCCCGCAGAGGAGCTGAGGAGCCACCGCATGCGTTGCAGAGCACTCCACACCTCTGTAAAGTGCGATTAGATTAACTCCGGCTCTCTTCTAACCTCCAGCTCTCCACAGGAGCCTGCCTTGTCCCAGAGGTGCCAGTTTAACTAAACTGCAGTTGAGAAATGAGACCTGGAAGTGAATGCAACTGTCACTTGCTGGAAAGCAGCATGCCAGGGATTCTGCATGGCTGATGTTCAGGCGGGCCCGTGCACAAATCAGCATTTTGGTACAAACTCATGTGCAAACAGTGTCTCAAGTGTTTTTAATGGTGTTAAAAAAAACATCCTCCTGCAATAAAAAAAAATACGGGCACCTCCCAGCTTCCAGATGACAGATGCTCGGTGAGGGGGTGATATTTCAGCGTGAACGATTGCTCGGGTGGCCTCTTGTGAAACGGATAACGTGTCAGCTCAGTGAAGTGGGGTTTGAAAGGGCCGGCACAGCAGGTGTTTGGACAGCAGGATATATAAAGTGGGAGAACTGGGGAGGCGGTTTTAGCAAAGGACCATGGAAAGTGTACGTCATCTTTAAGTGCTAAAATGAGGTGATTAGTTTTGTCAGGTTTTGCAGAAAAAAGCAATAAGGGGCGTTTCAAAGGAGAAGTGATCTCAGCAAACAGGCATCATTCAAGGCTTCCTCCTGTCACCTGCTTTCGTGCCAGGCTCTGTGTTTGCAGATCCAGAAATCCTGCCTGGGTAAATGCCCAGCTCTGCTGATGTAAGCAACAGACCTAAGCTTTATGCTTTTATTCCCATCCTGGGAAGGGCAGAGTTAAGGGTGGCCATTTCATTAAAAACTGCCATGTGTCAGAATACAGATGTTTATACATGGTCTGGCTCTGAAATATAGGTCTTATTTTCATTATGCAAAACTGGACCTGAAATAGTCTCTCCGTTCAGGAGGCCAGAGCAGCTGCTTGGCTTCAGATCCCGTCCCAGGGAAATGAGTGTTTTCTCTCCTCATCTGATGTCCAGCATTTCTTACAATACCCTGATTACATGTTCTCCTTGAAGCTAGAAATTAATCCAAGGAGAAGTTGGTACAACAGGCAGAGATAAGAAAGGCTTGCAGTTTGCTCATCGTTTTAGTAAATTTGAGCTTTTGTCAGAGGCAGAGCTTGTTTCTGGTACCGGGAGCTTATTTCTGTAACTTCTTTCTCCAAAGAGAAATATAAGTTTTTTGAGGCCAACTCAAACGGGCTGAAGTCACAATGGTTTTGTAATAAGATTTTAGATTAGCACGAGAGAGGTGAGTTCAGATCTGCATTCCCACCCTCAACTCCAGGAGAATTCATGCTAACCACTTGATTTCTGAGGGTGCAATCTTGGCTCCTGCGAAGTCAGCAGCCAGGAATTTGCCTTCTTACCAGGCCTGTCTCGTCTGTACATTTGACGATCACCGATGCCTGGTCCAAACTTGATGCGATGGTTCAGTTTTATAAGGGGCTTTCAACTGTTTTGGGAATTTCAGTATCTCCAAAATACTGGTGGTGTTACAAGGAGTTTCTAGGAGCTTTGATTTATTGAGCTGTCATTGAGCAGAAGGTGCCTACTGCTAGCCCAGTGAGTACAAATTTTTAGGCGTTTATAAAGCATAGCCAGAGATGCAACAAAACCTCGTGCCTTTGGTATGTGTCTGTGTTACATTATAACACCGTGAAAAAACACTGGGCTTTCCTGTGCTCCAGTAACACAGCCTGAAGTGACCACAGGCCGTTTCGGGGGGGTTGGCTGTCCGGGCTGGGGAGTCCCCCCTCCCCAGGACAGACTTACTGAATGCTCCCAGTACCTGGATCGTGCTGGGAAGGGGGTGCCACCCGGTTCCTGTTCATTGCTGCATCTCGCAAGTCGTGCTGGATCGGGATGGGAGCCGGCCCTTGCGGCGGTGGGAGGATGGATTGTCTCTGCCTGATCTTTTCTTGGTTTGCTCTGCAAGGGAAACAGTGCAGAAAACCCTGTCAAGCAGCTGCCAATCCTGTTTCTGTGAGACTGGTGTGTGATCGCACCACTGTAAATAGGGCTTTTTTTTACTCCCAGCTGTATCCTCAGTACTTACTTGAGTGTCTGTGGCCGTACCTTCTTCCCATGCTTGTGGTCTGCCAGGGCACTTTCTATGTCCTCGTGAACCATCTCCGCCTCAGAGATAAAACAGGGACGTTTTTAAGGGCTTTGCTTTGGAAAGGATTGAGGGCTCTAAGTGGTCAAAGGAAGAAGGGGCTGGCAGACAGCCAGGAGCATATTCTGTTCTCTGTTTCACACCAGCAAGGAGGGCTTTGCTCACCTCCACCTCGTCGCAGTTGAAGAAGTGGATGTCAGGTTTGTGCTGCTCCGAATCCTGACACACCAGGAGGAGGATGGAGGAATAGCGCATCTGATTCAGCACTGTTTGGCAGTGCTGGACTGTTGGCAGAGGGAAGTCCTCCAGCTCCTCCTGGAAGAGAAGGAGGAAGGGGTCACACAATGGGGGACTACTGAACAGTGTATGAACTCCTGGGCTCCCTGTCTGAAGAGAGAGACCTGGCAGAGCTTGTGCTTCTCAGCAGGGGTTTGCTGGGCTCTTCAAAGACACGTGACAAGGTTTGCGGAGGGGCAGTGGCTTGGGACTGTGGAATAGGAGAGGGGTGGATGGCAAACAGAGGTGAGCTCTTGTTCTCCTCCGAGCCCTGAATATGGGGCCCAGCGTGAGACTTCAATAACTTGAGTTTTGTTGCTCACCATCATCTTATTGCTGTGCTATACCTGTCCCAGCACATTTGCCCTGCATCCCAGCAGAGCACTGGGAGGAAAGATGCTTTCTGTGAGGGGCTCACCCTCCCACTGTCTCCTTGGATGACCTTGCGCTAATATTCTTTAGTTTCTCATTGCTAAAATCAGGGCAGCACCATCCCTCTCCTGCTATCTGGCTGCTCTTTCCCCTCAGATTAGGTGCCCTGAGTGCACATACAAGTATCACCGTCAAAATGGAGCACTGTTCTCACGCAGGTGAACCTGAGTGTTATTTTAATGGAAGTAATATGTCTGTCCCTCTCTGCTTATGCTTTATGCTGAGCTTTGTGGATCTGTAAGTCTGCGTCACTCCCACAGAAAGCAGTCTTACTCCTGGCCTGGAGCACAGCCTAAGGTGTCTCTCACTTGGAGTATCTGTGCTCTGGAGCCATGAATAAATCATCCCACACCTACCTGCCCTTTGAATTAGAGTCAGCCAGCCCCCGCACACCCAGGAGTCGATTTTGGTAGTGATTTGCCCTGGTTGGGGTTCCTTAGAAACGGCCCTCCCAGGCAGAATGGGGTGGGCACATGCTGCACCCCACACGTCAATCTGGGGGTAGCCCTCGCAGAGCTCTGGGTACCTGGGACTCGCAGTCCAGCAGGCGGATGGACTTGTCGTTCACTTGCAGCAGCATCTCCTGCGTCCAGATCTTCTCTTTTGAGTTGAGCAAGATGAGTTTTCGAATAGCATCATCCACCGTCAATATGGACTCGCTCTTGTCCATGATGAACGTGGCCAAGTGCTGAAGTTGGGAGGAAAGGAGGAGAAAATGGGCGAAAAAGCTTTGATGGTGTGTGTACCATAAATCAGCGGTGAAACCACCTCTAAAGGCTTGAACTACTGTTTGTCTGCTCTTCAGAGCACAGGCATGAAAAAGTCACTGCCAAAAATGTACATTTGTGTTGTTAGTACCAGCCTGTCTGTAGTGGTGAAAGATTAGGGTTTCATAATGCAGTAAGGGTTTTCATAACGAGTTTCACTGCTTGCATATTTATCTCATCATATGTCAATTCTAGCAGCTCTGGCCCCCGTCCAGCAGCGCGTGTTTGCAAATGCTTTGTAGACACACGTTAGACCCCTGGCTTTTCTGAAACTGGCGCGAAGGTTTAGATACAGTAGTTTAACTTCACTTGCCAAGCTAAAAGCACTTGCATTTTCCTTGTCTCATGTGGCAGATCATCCCGCTTGGAATTTGTCCCAGGCAAAAAGCTCACATAAGCCATGGGCAAATGTTAGCCCTCTGTGCCGAGGTGGGATCCACGTGATGTAGAGGCTTTGGTCAGGTCCCCTGCAGAGAGCTTCTGCGCTGCAAAGCTACCTGGTCTGCAAGACAGCTCCAAACCTGGCAGTGACTCTGCGCCAGCCCATCAATCCCCTCATGTTACCTTCCCCATAAAAGTACCCAAATCAGCCCTCGTGGCAGTGAAAATTGGTGTCGCTGATTGTAAGAAGGGATTTATTTTTTTTGCTGCTTGCCTCTGTCCTGCTTTGCTACATTACCCTGGTTTTCCTCCCTCCCTCCACCTGTTCTATAAACCCAGCCCAGGGCTCTTCCCACTACCAGCCTGGTTTCCACACTGTCCTCTCCTTTTGCACTGTCTTGGGTGTGCCCTTGGGCCGGGGGCAGCTCGGGTAAGGTGGTAACGTCCCAGACGTGACTGCACTCGTGTGCTTTCCCATCCCTGCTCTAACTGTCCTGAAGCGTGTGGTGATCCATGCTTTGCACTTGGCACTCATATTTACAAAGAGTTTGTGTAATTGAGCTGCCCTTGCAGGCTTTGGACTGTTCCCAGGGCTCCGTGCGAGGGGAGCGCTAGGCAGGGCAGGGAGGCAGCTGCAGGAAGAGTGTGTTGCATCCAAAGGGTGTGTGTGAAGGCAACTCCAGAAATCCAGGTGATTTGTTTATCTCCGTTCCGATCAGCAGCCGCTGAGAGCAAGCGCTGCTCCGAACGTGCGGCTGCCAGCAGAGGGGACTGCAAGGCAGGAGGAGCTGGGAGCCTGCCTGCTCAGAGCAGCCGGGCTGTTTTCTGTGCAGCTCTCCCTGTGCGAGTGACAGCACAGCCAGCCTATGTGTTCAGGTGACAACGGGGGAAGAGAAAAAATTCAGTAAGGAGAAGGAAACGGTCCCATTTAACCTTGTTCCCTCTGCTGCTGCCTTGCTGTGTTCCTGGTGAGAAGGGAAGGAGAGCATGCCCAACTGGGAAAGCTGGAGCTTTGCCCTCTCATAACCAACTTTCTCCAGGAGAGAAAGGCAGGAGGTTTTTGAATGGGCAAGTCATAGGCCTGACCAGCATGTCTGTGCCACAGCTAGTCCAAGGGCCTGCTGCCGGGATGCTTTCCGGGCCAGGTCCCAGGTCTTTCTCTCTTCCCTGGAATATTGATGGCCCATCCGCCAGCAGGACCCTCTCACCCCACTTCCCCTACTCAGCGGCATTAGGGTAAATAACGCCTTGCTGGTGAAACAGCTGTGGGTCAGCTGAAGAGTCACGGAGCAGATTAACCCTTTTGGCAGGGAGACCCAGGTACCCTGGGTAGAGCAGATGCATTACACGTGTTCCCTGTGGGTCTGGGGGCAAGAGTGCAGCAGCCCCAGAAACAGCCCTGCCGGACATTTAGTGTTTGTGTGGATGGCGACAGTGGAAACTCCTGCTTGTCTTTGCACAAATCCTGCAGCCTGGTTTCAAAGCAAGAGCTGGGAAAATGGGGTGCATTTAAAGCAAGCCACAAATTGGGACGTGAAATTTGGAGAGGCTCTTTGTTGTCTCTAGTTCAGGGACAAGTTTTGCCTGGCTCGTCTCCCTCTGATCCCTTGTCTTTGTGCCTTCTCCCAGTGATCAGACATAACCTTTTCAGGGCGCAAGCAGGTTCTTTCTGAAGTGCTGACTCTTTGCTACAGTGGTGCTGTATCAGGGGTCAGGATCCAGCATGGCACAGAAAGAGTCTTTGTCCCAGAAGACTAGCAAGCAAGAGATACAAAACACAAGAAGAGAAGGAGAAAGGGCAGGGGGGAAATCCGTCTGTCCCAGTAGCAGTCTCAGCTCTTGAGTTGATTAAATAACCCAACAGGTCATGTCCGCAATCAGCATGTGCCTCGGAGGACAATGGAGGAGGATGAGAGAGTTGTTTGGGAAAGAAGTCCTTTTTACCTGTAAAAGCCCAGGGAGGTGCAAAGCGGGAAGCAGACTTAAGAGGCAACAAAAGCTGACCCTGCTCCAGCACCAGGGAGGGAACCAGCACTGTCCTGCAGTGGAGACAGGTTACGAAGGGACCTTGGAGAGGCCGTGAATGTTGGGGTCTGATACAGACCAGATGGACCTGGGGAGGATCCATGTACTCCGAGCATGGAGCCTTGGATGATCATGTTGAAGCACAGGCAAGAACAGTTGTTGCAATTGGCTCCAGGCAAGGTGGATGCAGTGGGAAAGGCTCAGATTTAAAGCACTGGTAGCCCTGACAGGCAGAAAGGGCTGAGTCTTTGAAGACGATGGTTGATGGTGGGAATTAGGGGCGGAGAGGATCTGCGGTGACCCGTTTGTTGTTAACGTGGTTGTTGGATAATACACAAATGCTGGAAAGAGCAGAGAAGAGGATAAACACTGCAGAGTGTAAGACCCAGTCCTGTGTTCATAAAGCAAAGGTATTGGGTGAGGCACTGTCTAAATAAGACTCCTGGCAGACACTAGAGCTGAAAGCTGAGATTAGCCATGCAATCAGATATGACAGACATGCTCAGGTATATGTTACTGTAATTGTAAAATAGTGCACAAAAAGGTATTCACAAAGTCAATATTATCTGTGTAGAGGTGACAAATGCTCTGCTTTCTGAGCAGTGAAGAGAATTGGTTTATACCTGATGACGGGCATTCTTATCAGTTCTATTATTTTACCTGCCAGGTTTACAATCTTCATAAATTCCTTTGTTGTTTACTGCTAAGTACGTTAATGTTCACGGAGGGGAAAGCTACTGGTCTAACTCAGACTCATCAGAATATTCTTTTTTCTTTCCCATTTTCTTTAGACACTGGTAGAGCGAGAGGGAGAGAAGCTTGCTGCTGTCTTTGATTTATCTCATTCAAACCCCTTTTTATCCAGACATATTCAAATATAGTAGCTTTTGTAAGAATAGGCAGTGACTCCATCCACTCTTAAACTTTGATCAGCTTGTAGAATACTTCAAAGGGTGTAAAATGCCTCTTGTGAGGAAACCTCTTCTTGCCTCACTGCCTGCCACTGAAATCCTGTTTGCCTTGGTCAAAGTTCAAGGCAGAGACTGGCAAATGGGTGGCATATGGCATAATTAATAAAGAATTCAAGTACGTGTCACTGTTTAAAGTCCCTTCTCTGCTTCCATGAGTGACTTTATTTGGTAGGTGTCACTGATGGGGATGGTTGGCAGGGCCACTGGTGGGGCGGCTGGCCATCGAGTTAGTTTCTCTGTTTGAAACCAGGGCATTTTTAAAAACCTAAATTTCATTTTTAGTAACTGAACAGGCTCCTTTATTTCTAACTGTGTACTTAAGTTCTCTGCCGGACTAGTTCTTAAACTAGAGAAGAGAGGGCCCTGTCTACTAAAGCTGTTTTCCTTTCTCGCCTTGCCCCGTTTCCACTGATGAATGGTCCAGCCTCAGGCAGGCACCTCTGTTCTGTGGTGCAGAGGTCACTGGCCTCTACCGGTGTGTTGTATTCCAGGAATCGCCGGGCCTGGGACAGCCAGGCTGGCTCCTCTTCTTTAAGTGGATGTCTGTGACACTGGGAGATGAATTTGCCTTAATGCCTGTCATGGTTCAAGGGTTTTGAATTACTTGAGAGGACACAGTAGCTGGGGGAGAGCTGAAAGATGATAGTTGATGCGGTCTCTGTTGTTTGGGCAGATGAGTTCCTGTAACCACCATGGGAACCCTGTTTTTAACCTGTCTGTCCATGCTGATCAAGAGGGGTTTGAAGCATGGGGTGATGAGAGGGACAACAGCTCCCACTACTCTCCTTCTAATGCAGAGGAATAAGAGAGAACAACAGCTTCTCCATTTCCTGCGTCCTTGCACAGAATTTCCCTTCTCTTTTTAACATCTTTTTTTTTTTCCCCGTTCTCTTCTCCCCAATTACTCAACACTTTAATTTGCTGAATCTTGATTATTCAGAAAGGAAATAATTTTTTGAGAAATTATGGTTTCATATACCATTTTCAATTTAAATTTAAAGTAGAAAAGAGGTCCATATGTAATTAAACCAACGCCGTATTCCTTAATGATCATTTTTGTCTCCCTTCTCATCGGGCATTTCCTATCCGCAGGGTGTAATGACACAAAGTCTCCGGCTGAATGACTGATTAGTGCTGGCTCCACAGCAAGTCCCTGAGACAGTGACCCCCCCCCAAGCACATGACACACCTCTTAGCAAGAGGACAGAGTCAAAACGTCCCCAGACACTGGCCCTAGATGTAGCCCAGCATGGGAAAGGGGGCAAGCAGGAACTTCCAAGCCTTTGGTGTTGGGCACACTGGACATGCAGAAGCAGTGACCGGTCTCTGTTTCTCTCCCCATCCCCAAAGCAGTCTGTGTAATGTGGGTGTCTCTCCCACTCTTCAGTTCAAAGAAACATGCGGGATCCCAGGGAGGGACAGTGAAGAGGTCAGGGATGACCTGTGCCATGCAATGTGGGAGAAGCCGTCGAAGTCTGGACCTGGCTTTGTGGCAGGATTTGAGCATGGTTCAGAGTTGTGCCATGGAAAGCTGTTTGTAGCCTTGTGGGGGGATCTGTGAGCTATACCAGAGTCTATTCAAATAATGCCATACCGTAATGGAACAACTGCTGCTTTCCAAAGCAGAAGGGTGGAGAGGAGCAGCAGAGAAATAAAAGATGGTATCAATTTTAGACAGAGCAGGCAATATGTAAGAGGAGAGAAGAGAAAGGAGAGGGACCCAATCCAGCCTGAAACCTCTGACTCGTAGGAAAGGCTAGGGTGAGTCGCAGGAGAGGAATTGCCTCAGGACTTGTGCTGCTCTCATGGTCCTTTAGTTTATCTCCTCAGTGTCTGTGGTGAAGAAATTCCTGTGCTCTGCATACACAGGCTCTTTACTTTCCTACCCTTTTGTGCTCAGAGGAATCAGGTGAGAAGCCCAGATGACCCCAGCTTCAGTAACGTGTTACGTGTGATTGAGGGGACTCATGTGGTGTCAGTCCCCGGGTCCAGGCTGGACCACGGTGACCTGCAGCTCAAGGGGGGAAATTACGGCACATGGCTAAGTCTGAAAGTGTGTCCTGCAGTCCAGGAGCTAGAAATGGTGAGTGCAGCCAGCTGGGAGGGAAGCTCAGGAGAAAAGTTTATCTACAGGCACCCAGGACCAGGAACTAGAGAAAAGAAATATGAGGTTTTAAGCAGCTTTGCTGTTTGCTTCTCCCAGGGTGTGAAGAGTAACGTTTGTTTATTGTAAGAAGGTTCCCAACTCCTCTTTGGCCTAATGAAGGTCCAGGACAAATGAAACACATTCTGTTACCAGCATCTGTCACTGACGTTAGCCTTTCAGCCCCTTAACGTTTCATTGCAAACTCACCTGTACGTGGTACTGTGAAGTCTCATGCATAATGACATTGGAGTTGGAGTATTTTTTCCTTTGTTCTGCAAAAAAAAAAAAGAAAACAAGCCTTCATTATAGCGGCTGTTTATTGGTATCTCAGGGTCTGGGAATTACAGCTCTCGTGATGGGGTGCTACAGTCTTTCTCATAGTCTCTGAGCTTCCAGCTTCAGTCAGAGTATTGGGAATAAAAAGACATATTAATGATATTAACTTTTGTAGCAATGATTGGCAAACGGGGTGTGGAGGGTACGCGTTCAAGTTGTATTGCTTAATGCTGCTGATAATTTGATTCCTGGAGGTCAGCACCATTTGTGGAGGAAACTAGACCTAGTGTAAAGGAAAGCCCCAGACAATGAATGATTAGGGAAGCTCTCGGAAGAGGGCTGGGGTGGTGAGGAGTGGCTTGAGAAGGCTGGCAGAAGGCTATGACATGCACGTGGCAAGAAGGAAAAAATCCACCACAACCCACCAGTTCAGACATAACAATGCTTTGAATCATCCTCCGGAAGAAACTTGTGCTACCGAGATGCTTTTAGTTTTGTTTCTTGCATTTCTGGGCAAGCCACAGTAAAGGGCTGAACTTCCAGGTAGGGAGGGCTGGTGGGGATCAAGGGCAGCCAGTCAGAACCTGTTTTCTTGTACAGTATTTTTATGAGGCAACAGATCTTCATTACATCCTGTATCTCTTACTGGCAGTAAAGAGCAGTTGGAAAAAAACTGCTTGGACTTTCACGAAGCTGTTGAACATAATCTTATAAGATTTCTACCCTGCCAGCTCTTCCTTGCTGTTTAATCGGTGCTTGTTCCGAGATTCCTTATAAACACCCTGCTTGAATAGCAGAGGAGTAACTATCCAGGCCCAGAGAGATCTCAGAGCATCCAAACTGAAAATATCTTCCTCACCAGCAGAGGACATCCTCTGATCTCCAGTTAGCTTAGAAGATGCAATGGCAGTTCTGTATATTTTCACCCTTCTTAAAGCCTGTGCTAGAATATCCTGCCCTCTGTAGCAACAGTCACAGCCGAGGGGATTTCATAGCGCAGCAAACGTTAGGGCTTCCCAGGTTTTAAAGAAGTATACAATGCTAGTTTATTTGTGGTTTACTTCAAAGCTCCCTTTAATGCCTTCTCTGGGATGTTGGCTTCTCTCTTGTTTTCCCCTTTTCTTTGAACACGGAACATGTGGTCAGATTAACAAATTTCATATTAAAGAGGCTGGCACCTAGAAAATGAACACCCTCGTAGGAACTCATTCAGTTGGTTTCTAGATTTTTTGGTGAAGTGATGCAAGACCCAGGTAGAACCTTCCAAAAGGTTTCTTTACTTTCTACTTTTAGTAGCATGTCACATTTTAATTGAAAAACACTCCCCGAAGACTTAAAAGAAATACTGGTAATATTTTTGATTGCCGAAAATTGAAGCTTCCCTTGTAATCAAAAGAAGATGACTTTTTTTTCCTAAATAAAAAAAGATGGAAAACTGAAGATAAGTCTATTCTGAAGTGCAGACAGTGAAATGAAGTGAATATAAAGCTGAGCAAGTGCAGGGCAGTAACTGGAAGGGGCTGGAGGTGGGAAGGAGCTCAGGGAAGGAGCAGGGTCTGCTGGAGTAGTGACCATCCTGGGGTGCCCCTGGAAGCCCACGTGGACGGGCTACAGGCAACCAGGGTTCTGTCTGGTCACTCCTTTATTTTATTTAAAATTTGAGCAAGAGGGTAGCAGCCTAACGAAGGTGCTGGTGATGTAGCTCCTCCCTAGGGCCACCATGGTTTGACTTTTCCTTTTGCTGTAGTCCTCTGAAACTCCAAGTGTTTTGCATCCTTTTAGTTTGTTCAGCAGGACAAATACCAGCCTACGCACCGAGTTCTTCCCTGCTTTGCTTCTGTGCAAATCCTTTCCCTTCTGGGTAAATAAGCACAGCTTAAGGGGTTGAAGGAGCTCAAGCAGTAGTTCTGGCTTTACCACTGCTAGCATCTTGCCTTTTTTTTCCTCTGTCGCTTGTGTAAAACAGAAGTGGCTCTTTCCTGTCTGCTGCTGCTACTACTGAAGTTATTATCCTATTTCTTTTGCCCCGTGAAGTGGCCTCTCAGTGCCCGATATGGCCAGAGATGGTCTCCCTCAGTGTTGCCTTCCTGCTCCTGGTTGCGGGGCACAGGTTGCTCTGCAGACAGAGAAGCTGCCAAGCCCCAGCCCCGAGGAGTGAGCAGCGTGGCCTCACTTAGAGAAGTCTGCCAGGTTCTCCCTGCACCCTGGCCACCTTCAGCAGGGAGAGGAGCAGGCTGTCGCCTGATGGGTGTGTGCTGCCACAAAGGAGAAGAGTGATAAGTGTGGGTGATAGGGAGTGACAGTGGGGGGAATCCCAAGCTGCTGGCTGGGTGCGTGCAGAGGAAGAGGGTAGGGTGTGTGGGGCACACACCTGCCTGCCCCACGGGCCTCCTGCCTTGGGTCTGGGCGTGGGAAGAGGCCCAGCAAGTGGGACAGAGGGGTAGAGGGCACAACAGGGTGCCCGCAGAAGGGAAAGCTGTCGTGGTCAACACAAGTAGTGACCGAAGCAGTGCTGCTCTGACAGCCTTTTCCTTCTCTTCTGACTACATCCCAGCAAAAATGCCATCTGACTGCTTCATCCCAAGAAAATGCAGTCCTCCCGTTGCTCCCAAACCATGCAGTTGTTTTCTACAAAATCTACTAAGCCTGTCCTTTACATCTTCTCCAAAGCTACCAGGAATCACTGAGGCTTCTGCAAATGGACGCTCCGGCAGCTGCTGCTGCTCGTGTTGCTGCTCCACTCTAGTTCAGACCATGCATCCTGGCCATCCCTTTCCTTGAGCTCGCTTGAGGGCACTTGTCCCACAGACAGTTGCATGGGGACAGTGGAGAGGTCAGTGGAGTGCAGCAATGGGATGGAGAAATGAGGGTCAGGATTGGAAAGGATGGCAGTTCCTGAAGCTGGTCATAGTGATTGAGAAGGTGCAACGCTGAATTACAGCCTGAGTGTTGGCTGGGGGGTCATTTGCCAACTCTGATGCATGTTCTCCTTTAAGCCTTGCATGCAGGAGAGCACTGGCAAGGAGTAAATGCAGTGAACAGAGCATCCTGCTGTGACAAGAGCAGAAAACAAACCCCAAAGCACCGGTTTGGACCTTTAGCTTAGTCCTGGGGCCCTCCTTGTGTTCACTTCTCACCTGAGTAACTGTTATTTAAACCTCCTGCCAGCAGATCCTGTGCAAAGGAAGAAGCCAGTCTGGATCTGTTGCTTTCCCAGAGAGTTGATGGGAGTTAAAATATCCCATAGACACGTGTCTCCTTGGCACTGATTGCCACGATTTCTGCAAATGTCCTTCCTCACGAGTATGTGTGCCCCTGCATGTAATGTGAAGCTTCATGCCTAGATTTTTCCTGCCTAGAATGGGATAGGATTTCGAGCCAACCCACCCAGCCTCTGTGAATGCTCCTGTTTCAGGTTACTTTGATGTACTTCACACCTAGTGGGAATGTGGGGTTTCTTTGGCTATTCTAAAATCACAGAGCTGGCAGGGAGGGCAGTTAAAAACTGGTTATGGTTGAACAAGGTCAAACCTCCAGGTATGTTAAACTGTGGGTCTTTTGCACTGTTTTCTTGCTTGGCACCTGTTGGGTGCTCTCGCTCCCGTGACCTGCCCTGGTCTGGGGCTGCGACATGCTGGTCAGGCACAAGGGGCAGCAGAGTTGGGATCGGGGCTTGCGTCACAGGTTTGCATCGTGCATTTGCTTTGGGTTCCCCTTTGGTAGTGTGAACCTTTTCCCCTAGATTCCCCTTACACCTCTGTTACGCTTTTATTTCTACTTGGCTTCCCTGGGAGGAGGATGAGCGTGTCCCTGAGCTCAGCGTGGGCTCAGCAGGCATTGCCAGCAGGTGTCTCTATAGAACAAGCACTGGTCCGAAGGGCTGCTTTGCTTGGGATTTAGCTTGGGGTTTTCACCTTTCTCCTTGGCCAGCAGAGTAGAGCTTTTAAACTGAGCTCCTCTTGGTACTTCTCTGAAGACACAGGGCTGAGCACTGGTAGCAAACCTGTCTGCAGCTGCAGGAGCATGCTAAACATGCAAAGATAGCCCAGAGACAATGAACATGAAAAGGGATGCCGCTGCTTTCATTTGGAGCTTGGCAAGAGTTGAGAGAAGCTGATTTCTAATGCTTTTTAACACTTTTCTAACACTCTTTAAGCCTGCGGTGTGCCGTCAGCTTAGCAGGATACCCAAGTGCTTGTATCTCTGTGCCTGTGACTGAAGACACAGCAGTGTGCTTTGCCTCTGCGGCTAATTCGTGGTAGCCCTGAAGTGGCTGCTGTTTGCAAGTAGACATGATTTATTGGTGGGCACACTGGCAGAGGCATTAACGGAGACTGCAGGTCTCCGAGCCGGTGCCTCTTACACCGCCAGTGCTGACTCAGAGGTGGAGCGAGGATAGCTGGGACAGGGGGGGAAAGACCTCAGACACCCAGCACAGCTCCCTGCTCAGCTTCCAGAGTGACCTTGAGTCAATTAATTAATATTTCGGCACAACCACTTCCCACCTTAGGCTCGCATTGAAGGGTCAATGGCATTTTCTGTTTGCCGTGTGTTTTAATTGCAGTCTGCCCTACTTCAGATGTGGGGCAAGGTCTGGAAAAGGGCACACGGCAACACAGACCGCAGGGATTCGTGTCTGGTGTGAGTAACTTTTTTTTCTCTCAGTAACCTCAATTTCCTCACCAAGCAATTCCTCATGTAAATAGATGACACTAATGGAAATGAGAACACCGGGTCTGTGTGGGATGGAGACAAATTTGGATTTTAAGACATTCCGTCTCCTCCTTTTTAAAAGGGAGTGGAAGAGGCTGAAGTGCTTGGTCTGGAAACAAAGGGTTTTATATTAGGACAGGCAAGTGTCTCCAGCCCTAAAAAGAAGGGTGCAGAGCCATGTCAAGAGCTGGTAGTCCCTGAGGAAGGGAAAGTATACCAGGGGGATGGAGTTTTCAGAGGGAGGCTAGCATAGGACTGTGTTTCTGGTAGAACAGCCTACCAGACTGTAGGCTGGCTTTCTGGTAGGAGAACGAGACTGGCTTTCTGGTAGGGAAACAGCCCGTGGAGCTGTAGCAATGGTCAGGGCTGTGGCTGGTTGCCTACACACTTTCTGAGGTCCCCTCTGATGCCTTTGCCGTATCCTCCGAGCTCAGAGAAGCTACACGTGTCATGGTCAAGGGAGATCTCAGCATGCACCTCTGAGAAAATGTTTGGAGAAGCCCTGGGGAATCTTGGGGGCCTGTCAATACCTCAGAGCTCTGCATAGCCCCCCTTCCCAGCACCTGCACTCAGCTCACTCAGAGGGGCCAAAGGCCCCTTTAGACACTTGCAGAGTTTTCCATCTGACAGAAGGAAGCCCCAGGGCAGGGAGAAAATGCAGATATTCCCCTCCCTCTTTTGATTCTCCCTGGGGGCATCTCTGCATTACCTTTAAAAGTCACAAAACTGGAACAAAGTGCCTCTATTTTGTCTCAGAATGCCATTCAAGTGACGTCCCAGAAGCTGCCCAGGGTGAGGAAGGGAGTGTTTCTGCATATTCTCTTTCCTGTCCCTTTCTTTAAGACTTTTGCTTGTTCTTTCTCGTGAAATCCCGTCTGTCTCGTTGGCTTCTACCTGGCCCCCACACCCATGGAAACTTTTATTTTTGTGTTTCCTCCTGGCATCTGCAAATATAACCACGCAGCCTGAAAACAGCCAGGCTTTCCGGGGACAGCAGGGTGCCAGAACACTGAAATCTTCTTTCCTAGCATTTAGTCTTGATTTAAACACAGGAAGGAGTAAAGAGCCAGGCTGCAAATCACAAAATAGTCAGTCTTAGGCTACATCTATCTCAGAAGTGTGGGTGCTTTAAAAAATGAGGGTTTTTTCTATTTACTTCAAAGCAACATGGTGAAACATTGCAGACCTTTCTGTGGATGCATCATTATTTGCCCAAGCTTAAATCTGTCTCTGGTCGTGGTGGGCTGAACCGAATATGCCACACACAGACGATGCCTGCAGGGAGATCTGTGGCTGTTTGCCTCTGTGGAGCAAGAGGGATCCTTTATGTTGGACAGATGAACTCCCTTGGCCAGAAAAGACTTTGGAAGACAGGTCGCATGTCTCGGGTAGCTCCCACACTGCCCTTCTGCACAGCCCTGTCCTCCTCTCTCTCCTTAAGTTTGTATGAATGAGCACTGGCATGTTAGCAGCAGTAGCTAATTTCCTCCCGGTTTATCTGACACCTCTCCTACTAGGGCATTTTGCATTTCTACAGCGTCTTGCAGCAGAGAAGGCCTGAGCAACCGTAACTTGTTATCCAACCCATACCCTGTCCTCAGGAGGCGGAGAGCTCGCAGAATCCCCATGCGATAAATAAGCATTACAGGAATACAGCGATGATTTTACCAGAATTAGATAGCACTGCTGTCAGACCCCAGTCTGCACCTCTGCTTAAATGAATTATCTTCTGCAGCCTTTCGAGGCTGTAGTGGTGGAGGACTCCTAGGATATAGCATGGGATGGGCTGCAAAGGGCAAGGAGAGCTCCGGGGCTGTGGCACTAGTATAGCAAACATCTGAAGATGATAAAAGCTGGCATGAGCCCACAGTGACCACACTGCACTTTTTCCATTCTGTCTGCCAAGAGCCAAAGAGATGGAAAAACAATACAGCTTTGTCTCTTGCTTTTGGTGTCTGGCAACCGAAAAGCCCTCGTAGCACGGGGATCCTGTCTCCTCTGGAGGAAGGTGGCTGGTGCGATCCACTGCTGTGGCCTAAAGAGCAATGACGGGTAATTCACAGTCGCACCGTTGCTGAGCCCGAACACTTGTCTGAATGGCATGGGTGATCCAGAGAGGTTCGAATGACTTGAGCGTGGATGCCACGTGAGACACGCACACACTCTGGTAAACTGCCCCATCTCTCGCCTCTAAGGATTTGGCCCAGTGAACCCTGAGACAAGCCTTTCAGGGGAAAAAAGACTATAAATTATTCTTTAAATTAATTCAGTTCGTTGTTCAGTCCTTTCCTAACCAGCTAGCTTTAATCTTGTACCCAGTGGTATGGGGAAAATGGCAAAGCTGTTCTCTGAAGAACATTATCTGTTGCCAATATCTTACGGATAAACAGTGCTGTGGGAACGATGTTTCCCATTGGCACCAGTGGCTACATGGGGGAATGAAAAAAGCTTAGACCGCTGCAGAGGTAGCAAGGTGGATTTTACCCAAGGGCTCAAAACGGTGCTGAGCTGAAATGCCAGTGACAAGGCTAAAATCTTGGCTGGAAGGAAGAGCACCCTGTTTGGCTTTATGCTAAGGAGTGGAAGGGATGAAAGAGAGTAATAAATGAAGGGAAGAAAAGCAGGATCGATGCACATCCTGGAGGGACAGGGTTATCAGCTTGGTCCAGGAAGCCAGACCGCGTCTTTCGTGTCAAGTCCCCTCCCCATTTCCGTGCAACACCCTTTTTTGCAGAGAGTTAGGACGTGGCTGTGAACACCCCCTTCAGCCCGACAGCTTGCGTGCACAAGAGATCAGCTAGTGGGATAAATTCTGCCTGCTGGGACCAGCTTAGAGCTGAAATAACTTGGTTAAAGTTTCTAGGGATGTAGAGTAGAGCAAAGGAGGGCAGAAGCAGGCTTGTCTCTCTCTGTGCACGGCCTCTGCCAAGCCAGCAGGGCAGAGCATCCCCAGTACAACGTACCAGTGGTGGGAGAAAGGGTGGTCGTAGGGGTAAGATACCCAACGGGGTGCCTGGGCTTGGGCCCTGCCTCTGCTGCCAGCTTCTGGAATGGCCTGTGAATATTCCTAGCCCTCCCTCCCTCCTAGGGAGGAGACAGGCTCCTCTGGGGTTCAGTTTATCTGACCCTGAAGCAGACAGCCAAAAGGTGTTAGCTGAGGGGTCTGACAGAAACACCGGCTGTGCTGGGGTACAGCTGTACGACCGTATATCTCCACGCAGAAGACACTTGTGCCTCTGCATATGGCGTAAATGGGCCGAATGGGGTGTGCTCCCATCACGCACTGCTTTCCCCAGATTGTTAGGGGGTTATACTGGGGTTTTTTTTCTGCTCTTTTTGCATTTTGTTAAGTGTCTGTGAGAGGGCAGAACGGCCTTGGGACTGCCATGACACTACGTGTTCCCTGTGTTTTGGGGGAATTTGAGCTGTTCTTTCCTGCTGCTGGCAGGGGGAGCGCCCATGGTGCTCTGTGTAACTGGGTGGTTACAGGCTGCTACAGGCAGGATCCCAAAGCTCAGTCCCAAGATACCATCTCTTTCCGTCCATTTACATTCTAAACGGCTCCAAATAACAACTCGCCTATGCCCTTGCTGGACGCCGGCGGGGCCAAAGTTGCTTGTGCTGTAAACAGGTGCCTCTGTAACAAATGCAGCCAGTTACAGCAGAGCTGCGAAGGCCCCAGCATCCCCTCCACACACATCCTTCTCTGATTAATTAACGAGTTTTATCACACGGGATCCTCCCTGATCCTCCCTGATCCTCCCCGTCTCTCCCCGTATTTGCTTTCAGCCGCTGCTGGGCAGAAGGCACAGCAGAAAATGCGGGGGATGGACAAGTCAGATGTGAAACTCTGTAAGGAACCAAAGATGCGTTGGGTTAGGTTTGTTTTCATTGGCAGGACCAGACCGAGGACCTCTCCTTGATTCCCTACATCACACTAGAGACCTCCGTCACCTCTGCGTCCATTAGGACAGCCTAAGCAGTGTCCTGGCTGTTGCCTCCTGGAGCTTGCCAATTCTCTATGTTATCTATACATTATCTAGCAGTGCGCACACGCTGTTTATAGTAACTTGCCAGTGTAGCATGAGCCAAACCAACAGGTCAGGACACAACCCTCCAGCGGAGAAACAGAGCAGCAAATGCCTCTCTATGCTAATGGCAATGATGCAAATCTGCTGGGCCTGCGTTATAAAGCAGTGTTATGAAACAGCATCCATTCCCAGGATCCGAGCGCGGGGCCAGATCTGATCTGGCAGTCTGACCGCGCATCTGCGGTCGCGCGGCCCCGCTGATCTGACAGGTTCCTGCCTCCTCACTGAGTGGGAGGATGCTCCAGGTTCTGCAGGGTTAGTCAAGGATGTGGTTTCAGGCACTGCACAGACCTGCTGCATCTGAGCTCCCGACAGGGAGGCATCTGCAGGTCCGTGCCTCGCTTCTGCTGTTGCGGAGGCTTCCCTGCTTGGGGTTCCCTATGGCTGGTGGGCTGGCGCAGGGAGAGCTCCATTTTGGAAGCATCTTGGCAGCTTCTTATGAAGCATCAAGCTCCCTGGTTTTCCTGTTAGCACCATGGTACTTCCTGAACTGCCGGAGCTTGTCTGTATCGGTGGCTGTGACACTGGGAATCTTTGCATGGGGCGGCTATCACTCATGTGTGGCGCGTTAGTACCTGATCTGGAAGCTCTTGAAGTGAATGAAAAGGCTCTCATTGAGGTTGGGGGCAGCCAGAGGTATGAATGGTCTGTGGCAGCAGGGAGCCGCTTTACTGATAGCCTGTTGGCAGCTGCTAGTTGGTGTCACGAGGCTGAATTCCTCCTCGGCACGCTTAATATTTGCCACTAGCTCAGACCCAAGTGCTTGCATTCCTCTTTTATTAGCTAAAGACACAACCCACGCCAGAAGAGCAAACAAAAACCTGACCCACCTCCCAGGTTGTGCAAGGGCTGAGTACACCAAGAAACACTGCGTGTTTGTGTCTGGCATGCCAGGGAGCGCAAGGCAGTATGTACGGTAGCATTCTGTCCTCTGGGCAGGCACCCAGGGGCCGCCCAGCAGAAGATAATAAGGGTATTGAGGAGCTGCAGGGGAAGCTGCTGGGTAGAGGTGTTCCTTTTTCCCTTTACAACCAGAGATGGAAGAAATATGCTGAATTATTTTTCACCAAACAATCTAAAACATTGCTTTCTGAACTTCCCATAGCTAGTAATGGCATTTTTTGAATGTCAGAATACATTCAGTAAGATTGGGGGACCCTTGATTTAATTAAACAAACTGATGAATTTGCTTTACTTGAGGACCAAAAAAAACTCATAATGAAAAGTCTTCCTTTTTTTTGTTGTTATTAACAGAGCTTTTGTTCCCAGGGTACTTGGGCGTATCCAACAACCCATTTCCATTTAAGAAAATGCTCCTCTGATTAACCTCTGAGCAGTTACTCCAGGCAAGGAGAGAACTTGTGCTCAGCAGTCTTGAAGTAGCAAATTAAAAGGGCCACTGGAGATGCTGAGCAGGTGCTGCGGTGTCAGAGGTGGCAGGTCCCTCTCTGTAGCCCCCTGTTGCTAGCTGCCATCCCACGGCCCTGCGATGCAGACATGAGGGCTGCCTGCGGCAGGTCAGCGCGGCTGCAAGGCAGCTCTGTGGCTAGGGCTGAGCCCAGGCAACTGGGATTTCCAGCCAGCAGCACTCAGAGCAGAGCCTGCTCCTCCCAGTAGCTCCAGTCAGGGCTGGGCTGAGCCTGCATATCTCTCATCTTACCCACCACCGGGTTTTGGTCTGCAGGAACCAACAGAGATGCTGGCTTCCTATTTTTCTTCCAGCTCTGTTTCCAGTTGGAGTATTAAATGTCCAAGGCTTTGAATAAAAGGGTCACCCACAAGGCAGCGTCAGAGGGGAGCCAGGGTAATCTGAAGCCGGAATCTTGGGTGGGAAAGGGGATGTGAAGAAAGAAGCTGAAATGGTACTGAGGGAGCAGTGGGGGAGGACAAGGGAGTTATTCAAGGCTGGCAATGGAGGAGATGGGGAATTAACGTCTCTGGCACTGCTCTGACTCGGACTAGTGATCAGCCCTGTCCAGGGCTTTCTTGCGGTGGGCTCAGTAAGCAAACAGCAACAGCACATGGCAAAACTGCCCTGCCTTTCATCCCACCTAGTGCAGGAGCACTTTGGCTCCCTGTTACTCTCCCCACTGCACTGGGCAAATGCATCCAGGGTCCCTCCCTCTGCTGAGCAGCTTTCAGTCTGCCCTAGCAAAGGGCAGGAGCAGGGGAAAGCAGTGCCCAAGGGTGAAATGTGTTGGCCATGGTTGTGCAGGTGGTTGGAGACAGACACAGCTTTGTGTCCATCTGCCCTGTCCAGTGCTCTGGAGGTCTTGGGCAAGGGGAGTGGTACGGACAGGGAACACTGGCCCTGGGAAATCCCTGGTAGGTCAGTACTGCTGCAGTCAGCACCAGTTCCCTCAGTCACCCTGTCATTTCCCAAGTAGAAAGGGCAATTTGAGGGAAGTGGTTCCTCCTCTCTGTGACAAGGAGTCTTGATATTTGCTGGATCTCAGACTTTACTCTCCTGGGGGATGATAGCTTTAAAGGAAACAGCTGTTTCAGGCAGTCAGGTGTGAAGTTGCTTTACCCAGAATTGCAGCCTCACTGCTTTACTGATGGCAACGCAAGCCTGCTTCAGGACACGGGCTGACGTCTCGTCTGAGTCAGATGTGCCTAAAACCAAACACCTGGCCTTCCCACTGAGCTATCAAACCTCAGAAATCATCCCAATGAGTGCCAGCTCTTTCCATTTTTAGCTTTTGCTGGAAGACACAGAGGATATATCTGAATCTAAGGGACATGATGGTGAGTGGTACCATTCAGATGCTGCCCAGAACCCCTTGGGTTTAGGCATGTGCATGGTCCTCTCGAACCAACCGTGTAGCTGAGCAAGCCCAGTTTCTAGCCACCACTCTGGCCAGGGTTGCATCTTGCAGGTGATACCAGTATGCATTAAATCTGTGCACAAACCCTCTCCTAGAGGGCTGTGGGGAAGGAACAGCACCTCAGTGCTCCCATTGATAACTGTGTGACAGCCATGTGGCCCCCAGCTGAAATAATTAACAAGCTGATGGCTTTGGCAGGCAATAACTAATGGTAAATAATGACCCTTTTGTTGGTTGTAATGCCGAGCCATCGATAGTAAATGCACATTTACAGTGCAACTTTAGGGAAAGCAAGACTGCCTTGAGTCAACGTTTGTGTCTTTCTGCTCGTGGGGCCGTTTGTGAGTTGGCACAACTCTTGTTTGTCATGGGTATCTCACAGAGTGCCCCCAAGGCCCTGCTTCATGCTGTGCTTGCCCAGGGTGTGAGCAAGGGTGCAGGACAGCTGGCACAAGGAATTACAGTCTGGGAACCATGCTGGAGGCCAGCAAGTCTTGTCTCAGAGACTTCCCCACGTGGCTCAGGGCTGGAGGCCCTGTTAGGAGACAAGGGAGGTCTGTGGAGACCCCCAGGAGTTGGTTCGTGACCATTAAGCATATGCTTCTTTGCCATCAGTGCGTTCAGCCTAGCCAGGGCCGGCATCCTCTGCCGAACCTCTGCTGGTGGCTCCTGGGTGCAGCCGGTGCTGGTGGAGTCTCCTCTCCCCGCGGCTCCCCGGGCAGATGATACCTGTCCAGGGCCACGCCGCGCAGGAGGGAATGGCTCTTCTCTTTGTGTTAGTGCCCCGTGTCCTGTTACAGCACTGAAGCCTTTCTTGGGTTACGGGGGGGTGTGTGGTGTTAAATGATCACACCTCACAGGCTGCCACTGTTCAGCACCACATTTCTCCAGCCTAACTCATGCTACAGGCAGTTTCTCTTGCTCCAGAATCCCTTTTCCAGCCCTGTACCCAGACAAGTTTCAGTCTTTCCCAGAAACGAGTGTAGCAAGGATGGGGTGGGCAGGTTGGAGCCAACTAGCTGGGTCTCACAGGTTTGGATGCAAGACGAGTGCTACCGTCCTGCCAGGCTGGTGTCCAGCACCTCTGTGGTGCCCCTCCACGTCCCACCCCTCTGCTCTGCGGCCCTGCTGGGGAACCAGCCTGCTTTCGGACCCACCGGGCACTTCTGTGCCCCAGCACTTGAAGTGAGGGGCAAAGACACCCAAAGAGATGGCCAGGGTTGCTGGAAAGCAGCTGAGGACTGCAGGGACACACACAGTAGTCACACAGAAATGGTCTGCTCGAATGTTGCTGCAGAGCCTTTTCCTTCCTACAGCCCCATGAGAAATCCACTGTAATCATTAAACTGCCCTCGACTCTGTACAGCTCCTCATGGTTACACTGCCTAATCTGCCACGAGAGCCCGTGAAGGCACCTTAGATGAATGCCTGCAGAAGTCCACCTGGGTGTCATCCCAGGCAGGGGTGGCAGAAGCCTGCTGTGGGAAGCGCTATGCAGAAACACTTCCTTTCAGCCCTTCCCTTGGCTTCTGCCAGAGCCACACTGGTTTCCCTCCCCAGGCTTTCATCTAGGTTCAGAACAGATGCCAGTAAGTGGAGAAGCAGCTTAATTTATTTATGGTATGCATTAACATTTATTCAGCTGGTTGCTGTGCGTTGAATAAGGTGGCAACTTGATAGGTGCCAGCCATTTCCCCTGCTGCCAGCGGAGCCGGGGCTCGCTCTGTGCAGGTAGCCACAGACTCTTCCAGAATGTGGAGCTGAGCAAATGTGATGCTGTTTTGCTAAGGGGGGAGGAAAAGATGAGTATCCTGCTCCCATGACAGCCAGGAAACTCCACCGAGTACAGCTGAGCACCTAGAAAGTATATCCAGCTCTGGTAGGGATAGAGCTGGGGGAAGATAGCTCAGGGCTTTAAGCCAATTTCTTTGCAGAATTCCTTGGTGACTTTGATTATCTCTTTGCATCCCTCTGTGCTCACCACAGTGAAGAAGACGCGGTGGTGTGCCACGTACTTGATGGTCAAGGCAATTACAGCAGGCCAGGGGTGACACCAGAGCATCCACCCATCACCACCCATGAGGCTGTGTCCTGTGCAGACCTATGTGGCCCTGTGAGTTTCCCACTGTGTCCCTGAACCTCCCTGAGCAGATTCCCCCACCTCTGTCATCCAATTGGCTTTCTGTGCACGGCCTGGAGCTGCTGCTCTGCCTCAGCCTCACCACAATGCTTTTAAATATCATTCTCTAGGGTCTCACCTGAGGGTTCTGGCATTAATAATGCCAGAAAGTCCCTGTTGATACTGGGGACACCTTGGGCCTCAGAGAGCAGCCGTGTCCCTGGAGTGGGCACTAACAAAGGCTCAGGCTGCGTTAGCATTTAGAGCCCAAGTACCTGAGGTAACGGTTCAGTACATGCCCTCCTTCTTCCCATACCTGCTTCGTGGTGAGAGGCGCTCTATTGTAGAAACAAACATCTTAAGAGAGCTAAAACCAAGGCCTTGCTCACTTAGGAATAATATTTAGACATCTATGTGCATTGGAGCATCTGCGTACGTTAGCCAGTGAGCTTTAAATGCAGCAGATGTCTGTGTGCTGTGAATTTGAGAGTTGTTGCACTCATTTCTTTGGAGGCCTGGTAGTGTACACAGACTGAGGGTCCAGCCTGATTACAATGGAGAAAAATGGAAATATGAAAAGTCTTGTAAGCTCTGAACGTCCCTTAGCAGCATCGTAATTGGGTAATCAAGGCCAGCTTGGCTTGATGTGATTTGTTTCATTATGAAACAAAATTCTCCATGGAATTTTAGTTCCTGCCTGCCCTCCACCCCCAAATGTGCCAGCTCACAGCAGAAATTAATGTTGGGGGAGGGAGGATCCGAGTGCGAAGGGGACACAGACATTTAAATATTGGTTTTAACACATGCTGAGTGTTCTTTGATAAAGGTATGCTGAATTAGAGGGACGGGTTTCAAGTTCTGCCAAGCAAAAACCCTGTGGATGTGCTCGTGCAGTGCTGGGCTGAGCTGGCCAACAGCCGCTGGCTTATGCAGTAACTTACTGCAGACCTCATCTGTGCTTCTTAGGTGGCAGGGAAATAACGGGCAGCCGATTTACTCCTCTTGAGGATTTGGCACTTGGACTTATGGTCCTCATGTCAGGTTTGCTGGAATTTGGTCAGAGAGCTCCCATCCCTGGTGAAATTTGCTTTTGGGGTGTGTCCATGCAAAAAACTTTAAAATATATAACACGGTGTTGAAAATGACTTATTTGAGAAACTGTGTTTGTTGTAAAGGCAGTTTGTCAGCCTCTCCCTGTGCTGGCTTTTGCAGCGGAGGCATTGCGGGGTGGTCCCCGCTCGCCGTGCCGAGGCACCGAGTCAGCCTCGCGCTCACAGTTAGATCCCACCCTGAAACCGTGACAATCCAGAGCCCTGGGCTGCCTCCGCCTGTGGATTATAACCTGCACGCGTGCTGTGTTTCCAGCACAGTTGTCAGCTCTTGGTTTCATTTTTACATGCCTCTGTACGGCTCTCTATTTACCTTGCAGCCATAATCTTTCTGCCCCTGATGAGATCTGCAGGAGCTTTCAGTGCACAGCAAAAGAAATGAAGCCATTAGAGGTAGGAGGAGCTCGTCTGAGCTAGCAGTCCTGTGCGCAAAGTGGAGCAGCACCCAAACATTTCCACACCTCACCCTCTTTCTTCTTTCTTGGCTTATCATGTGTCCTTTCATCTCCTGACAAGTGACTGACACAGCTCAAACCACCTCTTGCCACCTGCCCTCGTGCAACATCCAGGCCACAAATAGCCCTGGCCAGTAACGCCAAATTTATTTTCTACCCTTATTCCCATGTTTCGCTCCTTTGCGGCTAATCCAAGTTCACAATGACTTTGTTTAACACTTCATCCACTAAGTACAGCCCCTGCTTGCCACCAGCGACCGCTTCTCCCCATGCAAGGCTTGTGGGGCACTGCCCCAGCCCACGCCACACTCATAAACCTCCAGCCAAAACCCTTCAGCAACCAAAGTCACTTCCCAGGGACAAATAAACCTCCCTCACCTCGTAGCTGCGAAGGGAGATTTCTGATCAAATATAAGCTCCCCAACAAGGGGCACGCACAGCCTGTGTGCACCCGATGAAAGCACCCACCAGGCAAATGGCAGCTCTCAGGTGGGAGGGTTCGCAGGCTCGGACTCCCTGAAAGCTGCTAGTGTTCCCCCAGGCAGCCCCCCACCTTCTTATCCAGGGAGTGACTGAGGGAGGTGACTTTTCACATGACTTTCTGCTTGTTCCGCCTACCCCACAGGCCAAAGCTTCACCCTTGGGTACATTAAGAGAGCTGCTAAGATCAGGAATAACTGTTACTGGTACCAAAGTGATCTCTATGGCTCTTCATCCAGTGACTCACTGGCTCCTCTGGGGCTTGTAAACAAGCTGCATATCAGGCTCTGCACAAGCGTCCATCCTACCAACTCCCTCTACTTCCAGAGAGCCAATGGGCACTGGAGTCTTCATGGTTCACTGAGTAGTTAAGAGAGGATAATCATTAACCTGCTGAGGACAGTCTTTCTTTTGTTAGGCCCTTTATCAGGTTATCTTGCTAACATAACTGGAGAGGATCTGGGTGACAGGTGGGGATGAGGGGAAGCAATGTTGTGCGTAGCTTGTCTGTTCTCGCAGAATCACAGCTGTCCTCAGCATTGGAGGCAGTGGCATAGAGGTAAGGTGCATTTTTGCTGCCATGTCAGGCCACCCTGTTGCGTACGGAGGTCTGGATTCACGTGGTTTTGATTGAGTCCCAGCCTAAAACTCCCCAACAGCCGCGTCCAGATCTCCAGAGGTGCTTTTGCTATAGGAAATCTTAGATGTGTTTGTGGGCATGACTTACCGTACAGGTCCTTTGCGCTCAGCTTGGAGGCTCCGTCCGCTCTGCCCATGCTGCCACTGTAAAAGAAAGAAGGTACAAATAAACCATCAGCTCCTAGATCTTTTTGATATCTGCTTTCACACTGTACCCCACATGATAATCAGTACAGCAGCTCTGCAGCTGAGAGAGACCAGGCCTGCCCTTCTCATCATGTCCGTCAGACGTGGTACAGCTCCGAATTACCAGGCAAAGCATTTGCTTGTCCGACCGTGCCGGCGGCTCCCTCTGCAACCCTAGCTGTTATCCACACCGCAGGCACATGTCACTAAACCCAGCAGCTGGAAACAGGAGAGCCCATCTAGGCCTGTCCTCACTAGAGTTACCTTCACACACAGCGTCCCTTGGAAGGACATTGCTTCTGGAGGGGCTGTTTTAAGGACAGTGCCTCCCAGTGTGCGATAAGTGGGGTTGTTACAGGGAGCAGCGCGGGTAAATGGAGACCCCTCCACATTATACCTGAGTCCATCTGAAACTGAGGCTGTGTAATGGACCGTATTAATGGACCCTTTGGAGATGTACTCCTTGAAGGCAGGTGCTCAGATACACAACGTGTCCCATGTAAAAATGTGGAAGGATGTAACTGTGTGTAAACACTTGAGGTTTGGGGTGTCAGATCTCTAAGCATGGGTTATGTCCCCTGTAGGGCCACCCCCCCATGCCTGGGTTGCGTGTGGGAGTGCACAGCCAGGAGATGACAGTGTTTTCTCCGGCTCAGGCCTGGCAGGGGAGGAGCAAAGTGGGACCTCAGTGTTTCAGGTGCTGTGGTTGGGCTGTCCTGCATGGTGCAGTGGGCCAGTGGGTGGCCAGTGACTACTTTCTGCTCAGCCACTATGTCCCCCTGAGGGCAAGTGGTGCTTCATGGTGCTCGTACACCTACACCCTGCTCTCCAGAGACCAGGGGTGTGCAGGAAGGGGGAAGAGAGCTGGTGGTTCTGGCTCCATTGGGAAGCTACTGTGGGCTGCCCTAGCCCCCGAGCCACAGGTGGAGAGGGTCCTGGTGTCCCTCTCCCTTCTCTGCACCTAATGCGGCGTTACCAAGCCACAGCACGCAGGGCATGTGAGGTGTGAGGCAGGGGTGCTGCCTATGGCCACAGCTTGTGAGGTGCCCAGGAAGGGTGAAGCAGGGACTTCAGGGGCAACTGGGACCACTATGAACATCCCCCTGAGTGGTAGGACGGAGTGGTGGTGCCAGCCACAAGACGGAGGAAGCCCACCACAGAGATCCTTACTTTGATGAGCCAGGGCTGCTGCTGAGGGATCCCTTGAGACTCATGTCGCTTCACAGGACAGGCAACTGCAGCAGAAGCAGAAGAGGCAGGGTTAGTGATTAGAAAACATGCTAGCAGATGATATATCTGTGTGTGTGCTGCCCTTCCCGCCTCTGATTTAGGGTCTCCAAGCAGCAGCATGGGCAGATGAGAGCAGTCAGGTGAGCACGATGGGGTTTTCTGGCTGCTCTCTGCCCAGGGGCTTGGACACCTCCCACAGCTCGGACCTGAGCTGAAGATGACACATCCCAGGTTGCCTTTCCAGAACCTATTTCCATCTCTCCTCTCTTGCCTGTCCTTTCCAGGCCCCAACTTTGTGGTATTTCAGCACATCTTTTTCTAGCAAAGCAGCCCTGCCTGCAGTTTAGCAGGGACTGATGTGACTTTCACCTTTAAGGTCTGTCAGAGGCAATTAACAAATGTATGGATCCCTGTGGCCACGTGCTCGTGACTGTAAGTGTTCTGAGTCATTTTTCATGCCTACGGTGCCGTTATCTTTTGTTGTGTGGGAATTTTAAGCTCTATGCCAGCCGTTAAAGTATCCTTACCAGGGTACTGCCCACACAGAGAAAAGTGAGGTAATTGTGAATGCTGCTCCACTGGCAGCATAAGGATGGAGAAAAATTTACCGTGATGGCTAAGTGCTTGGTGAGAGGCAGACAGGCTCAGTTCGCAGATTTTTTTCCTCTTCTTTCAGATGAGAATTATAGATAATGTGAGAGAAAATGCGAGAGAGATCCAGGCACTGCTCTGAGAGCAGAACTGCGAGGGGGGGGGCGCGCGGGGAAAGAAGGGAAAACAAGGTATAATAAAACAGAAGCTTTGTATTGGCATCCAAGATATTCACCTCTGCTCCAGTGCATGGGTTGGAGGAAAGCCAAGACAAAGTCTTCAAGTTTTTTTTATTCACTTTTGAAAAACTCAGGGGGCACGTGCCTGTGGGCTGGGCGCTCAGCGCCTCTTATCTGCTTCGCCTGGGTCAGACCCCGCTCACCTTATTATAAGGTTGTCAGAATTCAAAGGTATGGCCTTAAAATGCTTGTTGTTGGCCTGAAGGAAGATTAATCAGTGTCTTCAGTGGATTTCCTGAGAGGGGACCTTAGATTGTGCTTAGTGTGTGCTGTGGGGCCGCCGTGACAGCCTTCCCTGGTAGGCAGCAGAGCTGCCTCGCAACGGTTTGTCTTAACTGAGCTTAGGCTGAAGCGTGTGTAATCCCTGGGGAATACTTTGGAGTCATCCCTGGCACCTGGGATTTTCCCTCTGGAGGCTGCCTGTCTCTGCTGCAGGGCTTGTTGTATCATCAGCAGAGCTGCCCTACATTCCTTACGCATCCGTTCCTATTTCTCCTGTTGGAAATACTTGTGGTATTTCGCGCTGTGTGTTTCGCCCTGAGGTGAGGGCAGATACAGAGTTTTCTCACTGATCTTAACAAAACTGCGCGCCTGTCAGAGGGATGTGTTTCCAGGGGAAGCACACGGCTCGCGTGCACGCCGCACAGTGGCACACCGCTGGCACCATTGCACAGCCACGCACACGCACGGGTACACACAGACTCTGTGGAGGACCCTGGCACGTTTTGGGCTCAGCCTGACGGCCTTCAGCCTGCTTTGTGTCACCATAATGCTCCTCAGCACCAAGACACTGTTAGAAATTACTTCGAAGTTCATTTTGTAGCTAGTATATGAAATTCTCCCTTTTTCATCTCTCTTGTGGTTGATTCTAACGTCCATGCACGCACACACGCATGCAGATATAAATTCATATACATGTTAGAATAGAAACTTGGTGTTCTGCCAACCCCTCTGAGTGTAATAAAACCCGTCTCTGTGCCCAAGCCTGGGTACCTTTGAATTTTTCCTCTGTTAATAGCTGTCTGCTGGTTTCCTTTTACAGTCCTCAAACTGTTCCTATCTCCCAGATCTCTGTGTGCATTAGCATAAGATACCTAGAAAAGGGAATGAGCTCTAATAAACCCAACTCTGGTCTGCGTACTTTACGTCATCTGATCACTTTAGTCCAATGGCCGATGATCATTGCTGGGAATGTTTCTACATATTAATGTAATATTTCTGGCTCCCTGTCACTTACAGCCCCAGGGCCATGTCCTTAATGGACTGAAATCCAGGTTAGTCCAGCGGGTAAGTGGCACCGAGCTTGGCCCATGGAGTTCAGAGCTTGCTCCCAGGCCCCAGCCATGAAACAGCAGGAAGAACCAGGAATGCAGCCAAGGACACCCTAGTTTTTGTTTCTCCTTCACAATCTCTGTCCATAAGACAAACTCTGGGGGATCTGCTCCCACTTTTAGAGGAACCCACCTGGTCAAACCCTCTGTGGCTGCCAGAGGTGCAGACCCCAGGGCAATGGCAGAGGTCACCGCTCAGCTTCGCGGGTGAAGTGGGACCAGCCATAACATGAGCCAATTCTTTATCTCACAGTAGTTAATGAGCATACTGATGGGATAAGGAGGGCTCCCTAGAGCAAGGCGTGATAAGCTACCATGGACCTCGACTAGTGGAAACACCACTGGACCCCGCAGGTGTCAGAATGACTTGCCAACGTGCTGCTTGAAACGTGCAGTGGGAACACCCACAACCCACAAAGAAAAGTTTGTGCTGCTTGCGGTCCCATTTATACCCTGATGCTCCAAAAGTCTTCCACCTGGCCAAGCAGAAGCTGTAATGCATTAGCACCGCGACATTTCAGAGAGGGGCTGATTATAAATTGCTCCTTATGACGTGTCTGATCAAGTGATCCCTGGTCTGTCTCCGCATTTGTAACCCCCTAACCCCAATGCCCCCCCTCCCTTTGCCCAACGCCGTTGGCAGGTTGTCCTCCCTCCCAGGGCGCCTGCTTCTGAGAGAGTGCGTGAAACTGGAAGCAATGTGAGCGCCTGCCAGGTCAGCGGGTCCTTATCCTGCTGGGCTCTCTTTTTTTTTTATTTATTTATGCTATTTTCATTATTTAACCTTTGCCTAGTTCTTACCACCTCTTCAAGGGCCAGGTCTGTGTTCAAACTTGTGTTAATCGAAATGAGGGTGTGGTGTTATGCTGGCCAAGTTAAATGAGGACAGAGCCTCACACCAGAGTTTTTATTTCAGTTTAAATTGTCTGATATTAATTGAATCCTAGCTGGCAGACTGGGGGGGGGGGGTGGCACATTTCTGAGGGGTTGGAGACTCTGTAATGATTTTGCTAAATCGAGAGACAACCGGACTTGAATAAGATGAAGAAAGGGCTGAGAGTACTTTGCCTCTAAATGTGTGCCAAAAATAAGATGCAAGAAGTAAGATGGGGTTATGGCGGAGCGGCCGGCTTTCCCCAGGTTTCCCCCTCCGTGCAGGGGCATCCCTAAGTGCTCTGACAGTTTGCAACCTCTGACACACATGTTGGCTTCTCTCTGCTGTCATTTCAGCGTGGCTCATGCTTCCCTGGTTAGAGGGTTCCTGATCTCCCTCTTATCTCCCTGCAGGGTGCGGCTACTTTCTCCTCCTTCCCCAGCGGGGCGAGCGGGCACAGATAGGAAGGGAAGCGTGAGGCAACTTCAGCCGTGCGGTGTGTGGCAATGCAGGAGTTGCCTTTGACTCAGCCAAATCAAATCCAGTTTCGAGACCATCACCCACTCTTTTAATGGTACAGGACAGTGTTTCTCTGTGGGTCACCAAGCAAGCCAGCTAAGCCTTGCACTTGAGCATGGTGTTTAATGGGACAGGGGGTCCAGCAGCTAAGCCAGGCTCAAATTCTGGCCACAGGGACAGAACGCAGCACTACTGGGGGGACTTACAGGTGAAGCTTAACTGCCTGGCTAAAGCCTGGCACCATGGCCTGTCCCAGGCCGGGAGTTCTCATGTGCTGAAACAAAGGGCCCTAGGGAGGCCAGCAGAAGTCAGTGCTGAAGGACATCGAGGTGGGTGAAAGTCATGTTGTACTTTAAAGCAAAGGAAATCTCACTCCCTGACTTTCCGGACAGCCTTATCCTTAGAGGTCAAATATCCTCCTGAAGACACACAGAATTGTGATAGGAGCCTGGCATTGTTGTCTGTGCTACATTTCTGTACTTTTATAGCAAATGGAAGCAGGCCATACATTGTTTTGGCTTTCTTTAAGTCTCTTTGAAGAGGGAGCTATAACATTGCAAGGGTGGAGAAGCTCTATGGGAGGAGAAAGAATAATAGCTCTCTTCTCTGTGGGCTGATCACTACTATTGTCATATATTATTTTTACTAGGAATACTTCTCCCTTGTCTGCTGTGGTCATACATGTTTGTTCTTACAGGAAATGGAAAGGGGTTGTGAAAAATTCTGGACTTTGGGTGAAGATGGGACAACTTGAAAATGTGAAATACTAGTGTCTTTTTTAGGTCTATTATCATTATAATCACTGTTAACGATAGCAGCATCTAGTGTTTGTGAGTGGTTTTCATCGTGGTATGCGAGTGCGATCGGGAGGAGCGAGATGGAGGAGGTTTGTTGGTATCAGAGGCTGTTAGAATATACGATTGTAGCGGCAGAGAAATGCTGGCCTAAACGCAACAGCTTTTGCTGGAACAACAGTAGAAAAATAAGGCAAAAACCCCAAAACCTTAAAAACTGACAAGCTACCTAGGAATAACAATAAGTTTTTTCCTAGCATGCTCTAACCCGTATCTAACAGACCCTGTCTTTGTTTCTATCAGTCATCCCATTGAAATCGGCCTAGTGTGACAGGACTTCTGAAATGCCCACAAGTTAGTATGGAAACATGTTTTCCTACCTGGAACCACGGTACTGATACTGATGGTTTAACCAACGTGTCACAAAAAGGGGTCAAATAAGGTTTTATGTCTGTAGTCTAGAGAGTTTCTTGACCAGGATGGACCACGTGGAATGACGCCAACATGCAAAATGGTCCCTCATGTCCATCAAGTCAACCCAAAGGTGGTGGTGGGGAATGGCTTTGTTGTGCAGCGCATGTGAAGTGCTCGAGGATGTGGCGAGGGAAGTCTCTGCACCAAGCAGGTTATGGGCTGGTGAAATATCTGTGGTGGAAACGCTGCCCAGGGGTCTTGTCTGGGTGGGAGGGGGCAGATATAATGAGGGTGCTGCTGTCTGTGCATGCAGCCCATGCCAGCTGGATGGGTCAGGCAGAAATGCTAGATTAGCAAAAGCCCCAGCAAGTAACATAAAGCGTCAGTTAGAAACATTAGCTGGCGACCACATGATGTTATCTTTTAAACTTCCCAGGACAACAAAGCGCTGTCTGTTAGGGCTGCTGAGTGTTTTCATAAGGGAATGTCACGCTGGCGAAAGCTGTTTGATGGACTGTCCTGCAAAGCTACATCTTCTTGTGCCCACACAAGAGCAAAGGGAGCACAGGCGCTGTGATATATGTGCCATGGACCATCCACGCTCCAGACAGCTCTCCCCTCAGCCCCTGAGAGTATCCTGCCGACTCCCATGATCTGTCCTGCCCGCTGGTATCTTATTGAAGGACCTGGCAGGCAGGCAAGGCTAAAATCCCACATCAATCCACTAACAAAACAGCTTTCAGGTGTTTGTGAGGCACCGGGGTCTGCATGCTCACTGCTCCTCATGTGGCACCAAGAAATCTAAATTCACAGTCTTGTTTAGATCTCTGAAAGCGCTTGTGAGATGGACCCTGGGAGCCTGTGGGAGACCTGAGAACTTAACCTGGGCCTCTTGTGTCCTGGTCCAGCCTCCTAACGATGAAACCACCCTTCTCCTGCTTTTAGTTGCTTTTCTGAACCTGCCAGTAACGATGCCTGTCAGGGCTCACCAAAAGAAATTCAGACCTGCTCGTTAAGGTCTCTACCAAGAACATTTACTCATTGAGAAGATCGTCTTTGGGTTAGTCAGAAAGCATCAGAGGAAACCCAAATCCAGAGCAGAGAGGCTGACAGCTAAACAAATTAACACGGTGGTGGTGGTGTTGCTGTTCCTTTGAGCAAGCAAGCAAAGTGGTGGGTCCTGTTGTTCTTTCCTTCCTCCCTCCCACCCATGGCACCCTTTCAAGTTATCTTTACAGTGACAGAGCCACTCGAGATCACAGGGCGCTTTGGGAAGACGCTAGCCCCTGTGGAGGAGGTGAGCGTGAACGCGTGTGTAGTTTCAGGGTGTGCATGGCACGTACCATGTTACAGTAGAGTCACAGGCGGCAGGTACAACCTGCTCGGTGTCTGGAGGAAAAACTCCCTGCTCTGTACATGGGATTTTTCACATTGTGGAGATTCTCCAGATGACAAACACCTGGATAAATATAACCCAGCCCAACAGGTCGGCGTAGGTACGAGCTGAGAAGAACCCAGCGTTCTTCAGCCTCCATGGGAGAAGCAGCAGCAGCTCTTTTAGACTGAGGCAACTCAGATCACCAACCACCTCTCTACCAGCTTTGATGGACCCTGACTGCCACTTTTTGTTTGAGAGTCCCTCCCTCCTTGTGCTGTGCCCTTCCGTGCTGTGTCTTGCAGAGCACCAGGAGAAGATTTATTCCTATTGCTGAGGATGACACCCAAGTAGGCTGTGCCTTGTTCACTCACCTCCTCAGAAATAGTAATTTGTGCTTAAAAAGTATTTCCTAGGAAAATATTTAAGCAGACTTCACAGCGTCGAGAGGGGAACACCCACACGGTTGTCCGGCAGCTGGGCTTGGCATGAGCGGTCCCTGGGAGACCACACAGCCCTGCTAGATTTCACGAGGGATTTGGAGGTAATGCATCTGCTGGCTTTCCTATCAATCCCCCAAGGGGCTGAAATGGAGGCTTGGGAGTTAATGCTCAGAAACACAAACCGATACCACGGAGCAGAAGTGCCAATATTTATAAATTCTTGATGCGAGATTCACAAACTACCTAGGGAGAGCACGGGAAGTTACCCGCCGTGTCCCTCCAACACATACTTGTGCCTGGCTCTTCCCAGTCTGTAGGTGATACGCAAACAGACCTTAATTTAGGGCCAGGTCAGGAGTCCAGGCAGCGCTGGAGGCTCTCGGTGCCCACAGAGGTCGGTGCGGGAGAGGAAGGCTCTGCAGGCTGGTTGAATCAAACGAGGAGCTTTTGTAGTCCTGCCAGAAAGTAAAACCTTCCTTCAAGAAGCACAACCAAAAGCAAGTCTAGACAGTGCCTTGCTCTATAAATACCCAGGGAAAATGCACAAACAGCCACAGTCTCTGTGGTCTTGGGAAAAAAATGGAAGCTGACTCCACCGCCCCTCTGAAAGACGTATTTGCAGAGTCCCTGTGCTGAGTCACAGCTCCTGAGTTTACACTTTTCCTCTCTGGTGGAGGAATCCCACAGAAGCTGGGTGGAGGTAAAACACAGAGCAGGTTGGGGCTTGCTGTGTGTCTGCTGAGCCCGTCTCTTGACAGGGGTACCAGGCTGAGCATTATCTACGCTTGGGCTGCAGTTCAGCAAGCTTGAGAACCAGGTCCAGAAATAGCGTGCCAAATATTAATAGATGCTTTTGGAAAGATGGAAGGAGGCGGATGAGCACACCTTTTATAAAAGCTCATTAAATGGTTTAAAAAGATGCCAGTTCAAAACTTCCCAAATGGGAAAAAGTGTAACATGAGTCACTTGCGTTCCCCGGGAAGAAAAAACAACGTGACGTGTTCCCCAGGCTTCCCGGGAAGAGGAGAGTGTTGTGGGGAATTCTGTAGCTTTTTCCTGTGTCCTGTTTTTATTTGTGCCCACACCTTCTGGCAGCAAAGCCTGTCCCCTCGCCCGGCAACCAGCACTACCCAGCTCCTGGCAAGTGTGAGCCTTGGGGAGAAAGGAGCCGCGGGACTGTCTGGGCAGGAGGTGAGGGGAGGGCTGGAGGGCTCCAGCCACCACGCGCCAGTGCTGGGGGCATAGCATGCCTGGTAGAAAGTTTGCTGAAGAAATGCGCTGGTAGTTGTCATGCTGAAGGTTTCTCTGCCCTGCGTCCTTATTCAGTTCCCTCCCCGCAAAATGATGGCTTTTTCCTAGCCTGGTGCTAGGCTCCGGGAGCTGGATCACCGGCAGCAAGGGGGTTGTAGCTGTGATTTTTAGAAGGGGGGAAGGATTTGACACTGTGACTGCATTGATGAAAGTGATCCTTTTTATCTTCTCTGTGTAGAAATCAGTGACTTGGACATCAGGCCAGTAAAAATAGGGAGTGATTCTGCATGTGTGTGTCATATTCCAGAGCAGGACGGACAGCAGCCCAAGGCTCTGTCCTGTTCTGCTCCAGCTCAGCCTAAAGGAGGGCACCAACAACACTGTGCACAACTGGCAGTGCTGCATAAAGAGAATATCTCTCATTTCTCTTAGGGATTTTCCAGGCTCGAAGGCATTTGTGAAACAGCTGGGAGGCTCAGCAAACGGCTGGCACCGGTGGGGCAGGGTGGGCTGGCAGCCGGGGGTGGAGAAGGTATAAGGGTTCCTGCTGCGTCCCTGCTGCTTCACGCAGTGGTGTTGAGGCTCTGATTGAGGCCACAACAAAATGTTCTTCTTTATGGTCGGACTTGAAGAAGAAAAAGCTGATTTGCTCAGGGCTGTCACATCCCTGCTTGAAAGGTGGTGGTGTGTTTATGCAAAGCACCGGTAGCAAAACTGCTTCTTCCAGAAGCTTTAAAGCTATCTGGTCCAACCATCAGCTGCCACATCTATCCTGACATGATGATTCCTGGGTGGCCCTTGTTAGTCCCTGACGGGTATTGGTCATTTATTTCCGTCTGTGGCCATACAGGTAGGTAAGAGATTGGCCTTTGCTGTCATGACTGCTTTGAGCTAATCACTCAGGTGCATTAATCATTCCTTAAATGATTGCTTTAACGTGTAAGCACACCGTGACCCCACCTCCCATTAATACCATGCAATCCTTACAAGCTAGCCTCAACAGTCCTAGGCTGTTCCTGCTTTTACAAGAGGCCTGTAAAGCTTAACAGTTAAATTTGGCAGGCCAGTTAATTTTCCACATTAATTCCCAGCAAAGGCTTTAGCCCCAGGAGGACCGTGATGCTTAAACCTGAACATCACTTGCCTGGCTAGTGCCAGCCCAACCAGGGCTGAAACGCTTCAAGGAAAGATGAGCGAGTGGTATGGCTGGTTCCCTGAGGAGGCACCGAAGGACTTTTGTTTGTAAACGGACTCCTCCATGCCGCCTGGTTCATGAGCAAGACCGAGGTGTGGAGATCGATGGGACGTTTCCACCACCTCCTCCTAAAGGAAGGGCATTTTTGGTCACTCCCTGAAACACTGATTCACTTGCCTGGCAGAAATTCAGGCATGTAGCAGGACAGTCAGTGTGCCAAGAGCTTTTTCTCCATCAGAGAAAAGCTTGTTATTAGGCTGAGAGCCACTCTGGGGGCCATGTTTAGCTGCAGTCTGTCTCCAGCATGGTCATCTTGAAGCCTCTGAGGTTGAAGGGAGATGTAGAACATGACTGGTAAATCTAATCCAAGAAATATTTATCTCCCTGTGTAGGAAGGTCACGCCATGGTATCTTTCCCCAAAGAAAGGGAGAGGGCTGCAGCGTGCCTCCCTCTGCCTATACCAGTGAGTAGCTATTTCACTTTGCTCCCTACTCTCTTTCCAAATGTCTGCCTGCAGCAGTTGGGGCTTGGGGACCCTAATGCATCAATAAATTTAGTTTCCTGCTGTAAAACTCGCCCTGGGGTTTTTGCTGGGAAGGTGGGGCAGAAGACTTGAGGGAGGAGATTAATCTCTTGAAAATGACATTTGATGTTTAAGGCTTTTCCAGCCTTCTTAGCCTAATCACGACAACATTCATTGCCATCTCTTCCCACCCCATTTTGTGCTTCCTACTCATATCCTGTGTGTGTATTTTTGGCCACTTGCTAACAATTCATTTGAGCTCGAACTTGGCACGTGGGAGCTTGGCTCCGAGCGTCACTGCAGGAAAACAAGCTGACATCAGTTTAACCAGCTCAGTGACTTGGTGGCATCCACACTCACAGAGACGTGGCAGAGTTCAGGTCAGCTTTTGGTGCGGCAAGGGATGGAATTGGTTCTTACAGGGTATATTCAGCCCCTCGAAATGCTCCTGGGGCTCTGACCATGTATCTTTCCTTTGGTGCAGGCGACAGCCACGTCTCCCAAGCACTGCTAGCTCAGAGGGTGAGTGGGGCCTTGCTCAGGGGCTGCTGCTGGTTTCCTAAACCCTCTCGTCCCAGGTTGCCCCGAGATGCCAGCTCATGTGGTGGGAGCCAGAGTAGGAGCACAGGCAGCCAGAACTGGGCCCAGCCCAGTAGCAGAAGTAAGTGTCCATGCTGGCAGGACACAGCTCGCCGCTGGGGAGGCTTTGCTGATGTATCGCTGAGCTCCTGTCTCGGGGCATTGGCACCGGCTGTGGATGCAGCTTGGATCAACAAGGGTATATCATCCACCTGGCTCGGGGGAGCGGGCTGTGCTGCTGAGGCTGGGAGTAACAAAACATGTCCATGCAGCAGCACTTGGGCACTTTTTAGTAGTCATCTAATCTAGCTTTTTCTTTCTTTTGTTGTTATTTTCATATATATTCACGGTAGATAAAATTCTATATGGGAAATTATGATTTATCACTTCCTTGTCATCTCTGAAAGGCAGAAATGGGAGTTCATCAAAATGTGCTTTTGCTGTCAGTCATTCGTTTTGCTTGCAAAATGCTGAGATTTTTGGATTCCCGTAGAGAGTTCCCATAGGAACCATAATGTTGATTGCTGGTGCAACACTGGTTCTGTTGCAAAATATTTAACCAAACTTTCCTGCCCAGCTAAGGATAGCCCTGTTCTGCCTTTGGATTCAGAAGACAAGATGCATGTTCACAGAAAACAGCGAGGGGAAGAGAACCGGGCGTTGTTCTCAAAAACCCTATGCAGGAAACTCGCTCCTGTCTTAAGACACAAACTGCACACCTGAGACGAGATTTCAGCTCACTGGTCTGACAGGGGTCTCCGGCGTCTCCTTCAGCATGTCCTTGAGACTGCAGGGCTCTGCTCCCAGCAGTGAAAGGGCACTAGAAAAAATTACATCCTCACAAAGAGGAATACACGAGCCAACTACAAGGGGATGAGCTACCGTGGCTTGGAGGAGAGGTCCCATGCAGGTGCCTAAGCTGGAAGAGCAGCGGGCTGTCGGTCGGGGGAAGAGCTGCAGCCAGTGCCTGGCATTCCCACGGGGGATGGACATAAGTCCAGCTGATCCAAATGGGCCCATATATCGCCTACTCGCTTTAACCTCTTTTTAAGCAATTCATCTTGCTGTCCTGTGCGTGGCTTTTGACAGCTGTAGCATTTGGAACCCTGTGTCAGCAAATTCTGCTAGAGAGATTCCTTGTATTAACCCTTGGGGGTGGCATTAGATACAGCAATCTTATTCTGGTAGTTCCTCTCTCCTGCTTTTAAACTCCTGCTTCATTTTCACTCTGAAACCTGGGCTAAAGATGAGCGATCAGGGCTGATTCCCTCCTAGCAACTTGCACTGTACCATGAGAGTTACAGCCTTGGTTTCAGGAGCAGCTTGAGCATCACCCACCCTCTTGCTGTCCCTGGCCACCACCTTGTCCCCAGCAACTGTGTGCGGGAGCACTCCAACCCAGAGCAGGAACCGATGGGGCTTGAACTCCATTCCCCCCACAGGTATATTTTTTTTAAACTTGCTGGTTTATTTTCCAGCCAGATCAGCTCCAGAATCTGTCTGGCAGCCCAGCCCCACAAGCCCTCGTGTTGGCACAATGAAGGAGCATCATGGGCGTGTGAGCAGCTGGGAACGGTTCTAGCCGGCATTGCTGCCAACTGTGGGGCCTCCCCCTGCATGCATGCAGGTAAACCCTGGGCTTTTACAGGGCGATCATCTGCCGCAATGTTTGGGCGTTCAGTGAAGCTACCAAGCACTGTGGATGAGGCTGGCAGGAGGGGGTTTGTGCAGCAGGAACAGCCAGTTACACAGTAACCAGAACAGTCCCTTGAGAGATCATTCCAAAACCAAAAGAAAAAGTTTGTTCCCTTTGCCCTTTGTTTCATTTAGAATAGAAGGATGTGTGAGGCTGGGTTTATCAAAAGAATTTAAATGGCAGTTTCTAATCTTACAGTGCAGAAATGTTTTAACAGTCTTGCTGCAAAAAAAAAAGTTAATCTCCTGCAAGGGCAAGGAGGAAAAAGCAAAATTGGTCCCTGCAGCAGAGGCCTGGATGAGAACCTGTGAGGGCAGTCTGGTAGCTGGGCTAGGAGAGCCCAGCAGTGATTACAAGGCTGGGAAGGGGATGGAAGAGTGTCCTGCAATGCCTTGAAGAGGAAAGGTCTCACTAGCCGCTCCTGCAAGCCCACAGGGGCTTGGCACAGGGATTTCCAGTCCCAAAAAGCTAAAGTTCTGTAGGGGGACAGGAAGGAGATGCTTTCTGCTGTGGGAACCTCAGCGCTGAGGAGCAGGTTACCCAGAGAGGTTGTGTCATCTCCATTCTCAGGGATTTTCAAGAGCAGACGGAGTAAAGCCCTGTGCAACCTGTTCTGGTTTCAGAGCTAACCCAGCTGTGGGTTGGACTAGAGACCTCCTGAGGTCCCTTCAGGCCTGAATGATCCTGTGGTCCCCAAAGAGAGGAGGGGGAAGGAGCAAGAAAGCCCTTTTATGCCAGTTGGGCAAGCTGTGTTTGCAAGGGTTGGGGCTGTTGGAGGATGGCACCCTGTCGTGCCAACACAGGCCACGTGGGTTCTCCTGTAGCCAAAGGGGGAGGCAGGGGTGGTGTTTACCACAACCTGTGGTTTTAAACCAGTGAGCTCTCCTCACTGGACTGACTGTCTTTAGGGTACATTGATCCTTAAATGAGCCACAATGTTATGGAAGGAAAGGTTTGCAGAAGCAAGGCTGTGTCTAAAAGTGCACGTTGGAGAACCTGGCGTATTCTGGGAAGGTCGTTTTGGAGGAAGGGGCAAGTGGCCCCGAGAGCACAGGAATACACATGGTTTTGAGAGGGACAGGGAGCCTCTGACTGAACGGAAAACCAAAGTCTTTTATCCTCCACCTCAGCAAATACCAGCTTTCCTGACAGCAGAGGTGTAACCCTGGTAGGCAGCACTCCTGCACAGTTCTCCTTCAACTGTAGATAAATATATGTACATGTCATTTTTAGCCCTTTCAGTAATTGCCCTTCCTGGCCTGGCTTTGGCAGGGATGCAGCCCTCCTGCCCACAGCTGCCTGCAAGAAGATGTTGCCAACCTTTCGTGAAGATGCTCTTTCAGCATATGCAGCCCCAGCGCATCTCGGCTGGTGGGGCTCACCTGGGCTACAACAAAGTGCTATTCCTGGTGCTCCTCAGTCCTGCCCTGTGGGACTAACTGTTGGCAAGAGATTAGTGTGGGCCTACAGCTAAGCTGGATGTCATGGGCTAAGCAAGTCCTTTTTTAGCTCAAGTGGCCAGTGGAGAGGATTCTGAGACAAGAGACCTGAGTGCCAGTCACCCCCACAGCGCTGGAGCGGCGCTGGAGCAGAGCGTGGCCTCTGCGAGCAGCATCTTGGCAGCTACACGCACTTGTCTTGGCAAGGACCGATCACGTTGGAGTCGGTGTCATGCTCCACGCTCTAGGGAAAATACCAGGGACTGCTGAGGGTGGTGACAGGCCAGATCTCTCCTGCAGTCTTCTCCACTGCTTCAGATCATTCTTCTAACCTTTGACCGTTTGCCTACAAGGTCTTGGCAGGCAGGGAGCAGAGAGCAGGAGTGTCTCTGTACTTGTGCCAGGTGTGGAGCAGATGTTCTGGGGACCTGTCTGGTCTAGTTTGCCTGTGACTGCAACAGGCAGGCTTTGACCTCTCAGCTCGTTTATTCCAGCCACCCTCAGTCCTCACTTCCTAGGCTGCGATTAAATTTGCACATTTCCTTTGATTGAGACGTCACTGGGGCTGGAGCTCCTCTCCTCCCTTCCATCCTCCCTTTTGGCTCAGAGGAGCCAGAGACAGCTGCCTGGACGTGAGGTAGTCCATCACCTCTCCCACGGCCCGTGCTCAGTTCCTGCTCGGGTGGCAGGTTGGGGGGCACACACATGGCTGTAGCACATGTGGATGCTCAGAGGAGAGGACAAGAACAGGACAGGCACACAGGGAGCCTCTCTGCAAAGTTTCCCAGCCTCCAGCAGTGGGGCTTAAGAGCTCTCGGTACCGTTTTTCATCCCTGAATTTGTCCAACTTAATTTGTCCAACCTGTGTAAACTTCTGACATCCTGAATGGCCTGTGGCAAGATGCTCCGTGGCTCGGCTCCGCATGGTGTGCGCAGCCATCTCCTTTTGTTTATGCCGCACTTGCCAGCTGCCGGGTTCAGGGGCTGCCCCCCAGCTCTGTTATCAGTAAACAGCTGTTCCCTTTTTCACTGTCTCCATGCCACGGGTAGCATCACAGATCTCGAGGAGAGCAGCACCTCAGCTGTCTCTCTTCCAAGCTGAAAAGTGTTGGATGTTTTGTAACTTAAGTCACACATACGGGGTCCTTCCCTTCTTTATTTTTAATCTCGGAGCAGACGCAGCCATGCAGAGGAGCAGTGAGAAAAGGGTGCTTCCCTGTCAAGAGGATTGCTTAGGCAGCTGATGGCCTGACCACACCTAGGGTGTTACCTGCTCATACTGGCAAAGACCAGCAATGAGCACAGCTCTGGTAGATTTACTCTCAATTTATCCTGTTGAACCTGCTCCTGCCCAGAGCTGCAGCTTTTCTTGCACTTTGTTTTTTTTCCAGCTAGTGACACTTTATCAACTTTTTTTTTTAAGCAGTAGCAACTCACAGCAACAGACCTGACAGTCCGACAGACCTACAGTTAACCCCAAGAGCCTTTCATGTCTCATTTACTCTCCTGCCCTGCCCCTTCTGTTGCAAAAGACGGGGGGAAACCCAGCCCACCATTTTCCCCATGTTATTCACATCCAGCCTACTCTGGCTTCATCTGAGTGCCTGGTTGGAGTGAGCATGTGCCTGGATGCTGGAGTGGACCTTCCCTTCACCACCTTGGCTTCTCTGCCAGTGAAACTCTGCAGGGCCAGCTGGGGAATGCTGACTTACACCGTTTGGGAATCAGTCCTTTGACTTCTGTGGGGCAAACTGCTGTTTCCACAGCTCAGATGTACTACTCCCCTCCTGCAGTTTAGAAGGTTTGTGTTCTCAGCATTTCGAATAATAGAGGTGAATCAGCAATGCACCTGCCTGTGTGGTCAGGTAGCAAGCCCGTCTGGAGATCATCTAGAGATGCTGGTGTGCAGGTGCCGGGTGGTACAAGGCTCCTTCCCCTGCCAGCGCAAGGGACCTGACTCTCTTCTCATGTGGATCTGAGCATGGATCAATCCTTTTGAAGTCCATCTAATTCCAGTCAGAGGATTTTCTTGGGTGCAGTCTGGGACACGCTCTCCCTGCCTGTGTCAGATATTAAGGGCTGGAGTCTCAGCAAGGGACAATTTGCAAAACTGTCTTGTGCGTTCGTTGACTGCAGAGCCATCCCCTACTACCTAACCTTACACCAGGCAGGCAACATGGACACCTGCACAGGCTTCCTGGATACATGTTACTCCTCTTCCTTCTTCAAGGAGTTTTGAAAGCCCCTGTCTCAACCTAGAAGCAATGCCAAGAGCATCAGGTCCTGAAAACAAGACAAACTGCCTTGCTGTGTGAAAGTCAGTGTTACAGATTAACCTGGGGGAATGGCCGGAGACAAGTCCATTCACTTCTTCCCCAGAGGAAAACATTAATATCTTTCTAGGGAACAGAGAGGTTTTAATTAGTGCTCCCTTCTGCATAAAGCCTGGCTCTCCTACTCTGACTCCTCAGATGAACACAGCTATAATTAAGAGGTAGCAGTGTCAGGAATGAGAGCAGGCTCCAGCCTGTGATTTATTAAGGGATGTCATGGGTGCAATTACCTTTCTCTCTTCTCCTCTCCCCAGTGTTTTTATAAAGTGAATTTACTGATGAAAGGAGTCGCTCAGGCTCAGGCAAATGGATGCCTCTGTGTTTATCTACAGCACAGACAGAGCAAAGGCAGGTCACTGCTTTTCCTTCCATACAGTGACCACTGAAAGCCTCAAACCTGACTTGGAGGATTTCATGTCCACAAGTCGCAGTTCTGGCCTAACCCCAACCCTCTGTGACTGCCTGTGAGCAACACCTGGACCAAGGGCAGCCCCCACCAGCACCCTCCTTTTTGCTACCCATCTGCTAGCTGTGGTAGGATGAGGAGTGACCCCAAAGGAAGCCCGTGGGTGCCAACAAGGAGCAAGGGGCAGACTGGGACAAGCCGCTTGTGTTGTCCACAGCAGTGGGGTGGGTCAGGGTTTGGGTTTTGCTTTGTAGTTGCTGATGCGGGAATCTGGGGGAGCCCACGGCAGCTCTAGTTCTCCTGGCAGCCAACACCTCTCATGCATGAAGAGGTTAGAACTATCTCGGCTCCCAGGTAGTCCCCACTTCTGGTCATCTTTAGTGAGGGTTGTTCGGTGTAAACAGTCTGGGGCAGGGTAATGTTGACTCCGACCGGGTCTGTTTGCTTGATCTGGATCGCCGTCTCACCAGGGGCATTATTTCACTTTTTGAAATACTCAGTGATGGCAAGCATTACTGCTGGGTGCCTGAACTTTGGTTTATTGCCATTCAGGCAGCCTGCACTTTACCTTTGTAGGATATAAATCTGGACAGGTTGAGGCTGATAAGACAGAAGGGGAGAAAAAAAGAAAAAGGAAGCAGGAAGAAGAAAATTCAAACAAGTTCAAATTATGAAAAGCTTTTGGGGGCCAGTACCCCAATTGGAAGCCAAAAAAAAGGAAAGCATTTTCTGGCCCTTTCCAAGGTGGTGTTGACAGACCCCAGCCCACTAAATGTGGAGTGTTACTACTCCACCAGCCATCGAAAGAGCTGCCTTCACCTAGGGCAGGGCTGGGCTGGAGGCCTGTGAGACATGAGGGCTTGTTTGTGCCACAGCTGCCCATCGTGACAGCCAGGGCTGTTGCAAAACCCTGTCTGCTGCCCCTTTGTGCCCTGGGTCTCGGTGCCCGTTGCCCTGGCAGTGCTCAGCTCCTCCATCCCAGCTGAAATGCCTGAGAGAAGCCATGGCAGTGTACTGGGGAGTGGGAAAGGAGAGGTGAGTAGGTGGGCTAATACCTGATCCAAATGTGGTCTGGATGTGGGCATGTGCCCCTGGCACCTGAGATGAGGATTTCTGGCACATGAGATGTTTTTGCCCGTTTCAACAGGGTGAGGAAAACCTTTGTGGGAGATGCCTGTGAGCGGGGTTGATCCGTGACCGTCCTCTGTAGGCAGTGATGGCTGAAAAGGCATGGAGCACCCTGAGCGGGCCCTAGCTGCCATGCCAGCCGGGGCTGCACCTTGCCCCCTGGTCTGACATGGAGCAGTCCAGCCTCTGCCATCAGCCTATTGCCTTGCCCAGACGTGAGGGTCCCCCTGATTCAACCGTGCCTGCAGGAACAGTCACCTCCGGGCTTCGCTTGGTGCTTCAAACCAAATCAGGGCCAAAGTAGCTTGTCTGGCCACTTGAGTTACTGTTCCAGGGCAGCTGAGCAGGCAGAGCCTGTGACTCCCCACCTTTGGCTTCCTCTTCCCATGGGTTGGGAAGCTTTTAGTCTTCTCCCTCAGTGGGACCCCAGTGGCAGTGAGCACGTTGCAGTAACGCCCTTGGGAGCATTTGGGGAACGGGAGCGAGGGCTGGGCTCTCCTGGGGAATTGCAGCGCAGGTGAATGGGGAAGACGTCCAAACCGGTCCAGTGCTCAGCTACACACCCTTCCCTCCCTTCCTAATTGCAATTCCCCCTGATTTATCTGGATTACTAGGAAATAAAAATACCAGGGCTTTTTTGGTTACCCCCCCCACCCCCCGGCACCGTGCATTTCAGGTTTGCAGGTGGCACCCTCCCCAGCCCCGGAGAAAGGGAGCCTCTCGCTGCATTGGGAAGGGACGATCTCTCGCCTGGTGCACAGAGGTGGCCTTGTTCCCATGGGAGCAGCGCAACGACACCAATGCATGGGATCGGCTCTCTCCGGAATCCCCTTCGACTCCCTCTTGAGAGTGACTTGATGCAGGGGAACTAAATATTTTAGGGATGGGTGACCAGCATACTTTTTCCCTGAGCTTGCTGTTTCAAACCCACTGCGCACAGAGCTGCTGTTCACAGCCTCCCTGCTACATGAAGATCCTTAACGCTCCTCTCTGCTGTAACCCTGACAGATGAAAAGCTGTGTGGTCTTGTGGGCAGGTGGAGACCCAGGAGCCAAGTTTTGATCTCGGGCCTCCTGGGCCTTCTTAGCTCTCGTCTCCTGAGTCACTCAGGCGTTGTACAGTTCCTGGCACCATTTCTGATGGAGCAAGGACGCTTCCATAACACAGTCGGATGAGCAGGGAGGGTTTCTGAAGGTACCACCCTTCCCTTCAAGTGGGCAGGCAGGTGGGTATTTTTCTGGGCACCTGCTGAACCTCGGCCAAAGCAGGGTGGTTCAGGAGGCCGTGCTGGCAGAGTCATGTGCTGCTAGATCTGCCCGGTAGTGCATGCATGCTGCTGTTCCAGGTGGACACCATGCTGCTGATAAAGCTTTACTGCAGTGCAGGAAACCATCTCTGTCACTCCGGGAAGTCCGTGGACTTTCCCTGGCACTTCTGCCCAGGGGACACTAGGGAAGGCTCGTAAGGCTTGAATGCTTTTAGAGGGTGATTATTTTATTGCCAAATCCATAGGCTAAAGGCCGTGCACTAACATCTGCCCTGGAGTTAAGAGCAGTACTGCTGACTCCTGTTACGTAAAGGAGGCATGAGGCCAGACTTCAGTCCCGCACAGGGAGAAAACCACTGAGTCTTCATCAAAACCACAAACCTGCCCGGACTTAGCACTTTGAGGGAGACCATGGCAAGGAAGAGAGAAAGCAAGCAGAGTGTGATGGAGACACAGCTCCAAAGCAGCACCCTGAGATCTAGCTCTCTGTGAATAATACTCTGAGGCTCCCCCATGCACCCAGGCTTTGCACCCGGACTTATTTTATATGGATGTTTCTCAAGCCCACACAAGCCAGCGCGTATATTCTCCCTGTTTCTCTCCTGTCTCTGTCTACCACAAGGACTAAAACCTCCTGAGTCCTTTAACACATTAGGATCTCTTCTGAATCTCTTTCACTTCCCGCCTGAATTATCCTGTGACCCTACAAAAAGCACTTTATTTTCCAGCAAATTCAAAGCCATCTCGTGAAGGGTCAGATGCTAACAAACATCTGGCAGATTTGGCCTCGAGGCCGCCCCCAGCAGGGGCTCCTCCCCTGGACGAACAACCCAGTTACCCCGCCGGAGCGGAGCTAGCTGGCGTGGGTTCCTCCTGCACAGCTCCTCCCTGCCTCCTCATGCCCTTGCCTGAAGCCGGGCAGGCAGCCACAGCGGGACAGCCCGACAAAATGGTGGCTGCTGTTAACATTACCGCAGACAGCGTCTTCTCCGTGATGCACCTGCGTGCATGCAAGCGAGCTGCCACCCGACTTGGCAAGCTGGTCCGTACGGACCAGGTGCCTGCGTCCATGGGAGTTGGGCAGACGGAGCCCCAGAAGCAACGATCTGTAGAACCTATTTTGCCAGACTCAGGGCCGGGTTTTGTCACTCCAACTGATGGTGAGTTGTTTGCAGTCAACAAAGGCGGGCACCGAAGGAGGGAGTCTGTCTGCCTCTGCGATACAGAGCCCGTGGCCCAGAAGAGATTTCCTCCTCATGTTGTGCAGCAGCCGGGCTGCTCGCCTCTGTCTCGATGTCTTTGCCCACCCTCACCTTGGGTGGTGTATAGCAGAGGGGCAGTTTGCCAAGGACTGAAAGCTTGTCTTGGCAAACTGCTTTATCACACCAAGCAAACGCGCACGTGTGCATTCGTGTGCGCACACAGCAGCCGCACCTCACCATCTTTCACAGCCGTTCCCTTCCCCGGGACTTCACCAACATCCAGCTTGATGCCAGTGCTCAACTTTTTCTCAGGTGCCTGAAAACATCCGCCAGTCCCTCTAAGCTCTGTCATTATATGACAAGCACACCCTGCCCCGCAGAGTTCAGCAGAGTGGCTCCTGCACTGGACTGCCTGCCAGGAGGGCTGGGATCCAGCCGAAGGAACACCAGGTCCTCGGCCAGCCTGGCTTCCTAACGCTTCAGTGGCGGAAACCAGCAGCAGGTATGACCCAGGCCCGACTGCAGCGGGGACTGAGCTATTAGTGCTATCCCAATTTAAACCTTGGTTTTAAAACAGGGCGAAGCAGTGACCTTTGGCACTCACAGACACGTTCCCAAGTCCCTCTTCACAGTCCTGTTTTGAAGGGCTCCTTGATTCAATACCGCTCCCTGCCCTGTCTGTTTGTGAAGGACTGATTTTTCTCCCTGATCAACTGAAAACTCCGTCACTCAACTAAACAGAGCCAGGAATGGGCTGCTGCACGTGGCAGTGGTGGGTGAAACCCTGCGTGGGTCTCTGCTTCAGCCAGCCAGGCTGTTGCGAGTCAGCTGTGGGTCAAGCCTGTTGCTGTCATTTCTTTAACTCAGAAAACATCCTTTTTGGGGGCAGATCCCATCAAAGCAGCCCAGCACTGGAGCTCCTGGACGAGCAGCCACTGACTGATCCCTGTTACAGCACTCGCTTCGCGCAGCATTTCAGAGCAGCTCAGCAATGCAAGTGTTACTCCCCGTTGCCCTAATTACAGCAGGGCAATCACCGAATTTTACTAATGTGTCGTCTCACAATTATTACCAGTATTTAAAAATAATGTCAGTCAAATCATTTGTCCCTGAGCCTTGTCCTCAGTGGAGTTTGCACTTGCATTTTCCAGGCAAATAAGCGAAAGGGGACAGGAGAGCTGTGCTCCAACTTGTTAACACCGACGAAAGCTCATGGGGAGCCGGAGCTGTCACGCAAGGGAACGGGGCAGCTCCCAGTGAGCCTTCTCTCCGTTTTGAAATCAGGTGATGAATCTTGCCAAGGTCACGGGGAGGGAGAGCTCACCCACCGGGAGCAGCAGCTCGCCGAGGTGCCCGGCGGGGAACAGCAAAAATTCTCTCCGCACGCGTCCCAAAAAGAGGAAACCCCGAGGTTTGCAAACAAACAGCTGCTCAAAACTCTGGTCTCCAGACTTCATTAGGAACAAAAAAAGCACCCCGTTCTGTGCCAGACGGACATTTTGCTGCCAAGAAAGTGCCACCTACTGGAACTGGCCCGGTGGGGAAATGCAAGAACGGGAAACAAACCCAGAAAGCATAATGCTGGAAAAATTAGTTTTTTCACCCTTTAAAAAAAAACCCACAAAACTCTGCACTGACAGTTATCCCAGCTGCAGCCCCCTCTCCAGTCATGCTCCCTCCACAGCTGAATCAATCAGACTTTTGAAGTAGACAAATGTTGGCAAGGGGGATGTGAAGTTTTAGGGTTTGCAAGGAGGGACTTACCGGTGCCGAGAAGCCGCTCTTGTCTCCCGCAGTTCCCTCGGCTCCCGTGCGTCCGCTCCCAGTTAGCTGTGCCCTCCTAGTTAAATCCTGCTGCCATTCTCCGGCAGCCAAGCTCCCTCTGCCTCCCTGCGCAGCGCTTTGCCTGCGAGCCTAGTGCCCCAGCCCAAACGACGGAGGAGAGAGCGAGGCAGAGCCCACCCGGCGCCCCAGCCTGGGGGTCCCCGTGCCGCTGGCTTCCCTCTGCCCTTTCGTCCCAGTGCCGCTCGCCGCAGTTGTCTGAGAGCAGGTGACAGAGGTTTCTTGGCAGAGGAGAGAGGAGGGGAGGGATGTGGAGGCAGCGAGAGGTGGAGCTGGGACCCGGAGCAACAGGTTACTGTATAACTAGGAGCCGGTGGCCCCAGCGAGCCGGCTGCATCCCCGCAAGGTGCCAGGGCCAGCTGGGGCCTTTGCCTGCTCCCCCTGCAAGGTGACCAAAGGCCGAGCTGAGGTGCTGCCCGGGAGGGACGTGTTAAACTTCAGATTTATTTCGCCTGAAAACGTTTTGTACCCAAGGGGGAGGTTGAAGGCGGCGAGGGGTGGCAAAGGAGTGCTTGGAGCTGGGTTTTCCATCGCTGGTGAGGGAGGGGATGTTCTGCTCGACCGCCTTATGGGGGGAACAAGGCACCTTTTGTGCCGCCCGGTGCCCTCCTCCACAGCTCCGCACTGGCTCGCGGGTTGTTTTCCTCCAGCTTCGCTCCTGCCTGCTCTCTTTTCCCTGACGTCTGCAGTGGGGAAAGGTGCCACGAGATGGAGGGAGAGGGCAAAACGTCCTCTTGCTCCAGGTCCCCGAAGCAGTCGGGGGTGAGGAGCAGAGCCCCCTTCAGGGTACCCCACACTGTGGCAGTGTGCTTCTTTGGGTTACACGGCCACAAAGCCCCTCGTCCTGCCCCGGCTCCACCATGGGCTGGTGGGAGGTAGTGGGGCCTGGCCGTGCCACACGTCTTGGACCCACACTTCAGCCCCTGGCACTGAGCAAAGGCATGGCTTTGGCAGAGCTGTGCCGGCGTTACAGCAGAGAGAGGGGAGGGATTGCTAAACCCCCCTTTGGGAGGAACCAAGGTGAAGCAATTGCCATGGCACAGGAGGAGGATTCCTGTGCTGCTGCAGTACTGTGTCAGCCCTCCCCTGCGGATGTCCAGGCTCTATTATTGGCGTTGTGAGGAGGGACCCCACCATCCCCTTTTCACCAGGTCATGCACAAGAGAAAGCAAGAGCCGCTTCTTGCTGGAGTAGCAAAGGTAGGACTTGAGCTTCAGCCCTTGTGTTGTGGCCAGTGCCGTTCCCATGCTCTCTGGGAAGCATTTCTTTAGAAGCCCCAGTCTCATCACATAATCTCTCGTTGCTCCTCTCTTGCCCTTCAAAAGCCAGAAGGAAATTTTTAAAATGGCGAAGCCACTCCTGAGTTTCTGTTGCCGGTCTGTGGAGAGGTGGTTTGAGTTGTGCCTGGGGTCTGCCATGCTGCCAGCTTGGCCCTGCAGACCGTGTGTTTGGGGGCCTACAGGGACCCTGAACTCTGGGAAATGGTCTTTCGTGTGGGTAGACTTATTACAGTCAATGAACATCTAGTTTCATTTGTCTCAAGATTTAATATTTTTTAAAACAATGGGATCAGCTCATGAGCTCATCATTAAGCTGGAGAATATCAGCTGAATACATGGGTCTTACAGACGTGTCCGTGGCAGTGTGGGATCCATCTGGTTAGCTAGTCCTCTCAAAAAAATGAGGAATTTGAGAGCATTTTATTAAAGTGCATGTGCATTGCAGGCCTCCCCACCATCCCCACGATGTCTGTTGAACCCATGGCATGCCAGAGAGACACCTTGTCACCAACCCCGGGGAAGAAATAGCTGCAACTCTGACACTAGAGAAAGAAATAAGAAAACGCTTCCTCCATGGGACACAGGTCTGGAGGAAGCCCTGCTTCCTTAACCCGGCGCTTGTTGAGCTCCGTGCCGCCGCGGTTCGCTTCGGTGCCTGCCGCGCTGTGGGGACGAGCACTCAGCTTGCTGCCTGGCCCACGTCCAGATGCTGGGCAGGGGAACCGCCCCGGGTGAGTTATCGTGGGAGGAATGCCGCCAGGTGAGCTGGAGGGGCAGGGGGAGAGCCAGTTCCCCGCATGACAGTTACGATTTTGATTTCGGCGGCTTGGTTTTGATGGGAGAACGACCTCTTCCACTGCGGGAGAATGTGATCTGATACTCGGAGTGACGCACCTGCCCAGTGCCCCATCATCCTCCTCAGCGTGATGTCGGTGAGATCCTGGGGGGATCTCGGTACACGATGCACCGTGAAAACATGGCCAGCCCTGGGAGAAGCAGCATTTAGAGAATGCCAGCCACACCACCAGGCAGGGGAAGGGATATTGCTTCAAGAGAAGGGAGATGCGGTGGGAATGCCAGCTGTGCCGGAGCCTTGCCAGCTGGAAGGTTTTGTGCAGGAGATCCCTGCTCCCTGAAATGCATCATCTGCCGCTGGGACATTTCAGTGGGGCTGCTGGGCTAGGCTGGCCTTCCCGGGATGCAAACTGGGATTTGGAAGGATTCTGTTGGAAAAGCCATTTAATGCTTAAGGCACTGACTCCTTGCTGTCTGGCAGCCTCGGCTCCACATTCGCGATGAAGATAGGCACGGCCGGCTCCCGTGAGGTGCTGCGCTCTATAGGAAATCTCTGACTGCTGAGCAGGGGAGGGAACTTTTCCTCTGGGCAGGGAAGAAAACCACAACTAAGCTTATTAATCTTCCCTGCAACAGCTGATGCTCGTTGAAGTCGGGCAGAGGCGATCAGCCAGACAGGAATTACCCCACGGTGCGGTGGCAGTTCCTGTATGCCCGCTCCGCTGACCTGGCTCCCAGATGTGGAACCAAACGAGCGCGTGTCCTTCGGCCACGGCTCGAAGCCCTTCAGCGCGGGGACAAAGACGGCGGTCACTGGGGGATCGTAGCACCTCAGCTGCGTTTTGGTCTGTACGTTGTTTCTGCCTGCTGAGGAACGCAAAAAAGCCATGGACCAATAAAGCCCTATCTGTCAGAGTATCTCCGACTTTGAAATCCCAGAAGGCTAACTCGCTTCTCGGGATCAGCCTTTTAAATCAGGTTGGCGGCAGACACCCCTATGATGGTTTGAGAACAAAGACTTCTTCCCTGCAGAGTAAACAACACCCAAACCGAGCTCCTCAAAATATGGGTTCCTCTAAATTTTTAATGCCGTTTTCATCCAACTCGCTCGTCCTGTTTCAGAAGGGCTGGGCCTTGTAATTAAAAGCTCCAGCAATCCTATGTCTGGTAAATGTCATCAATGGCTTCACTGTGCTGTGCCCTGCTTCTGTGAGCAGTGGGAACAGTCTGGAAAGGAGCTCCTGATGAGAGAAACTCTGAGGTCAGGTCTTGATTCACTTTGGGTCTTTGTACCAGCTTGGCACGGAGGGAAGCTGCCACGAAATCAGGGTCACCAGCATAAATTACAAAGCCTGGAAATACCTGAGTTGCCTGAAGCTTATAGACTTCTTCATCCTTCTACGTTCGTCACAGAGCGAGGGGCTGTCAGCAGCAGAAGTACGCCAGTATCTGCTCATCTAATCAGAAAAAGGTTCATGGACTGTTTTTTCTTAAACTGGAAAACTGAAGCAGAGCTGTCCTCCCTTTCGAGGGTGCAAACCCGGGCTGGTGCCAGCTGCCCCCCAGCAAGCGTGGACAGCCCGCCGGGGCTCCGGGACCAGTCTGCACCCATCAGGCAGTGCTCTGAAATGAGCCCAAAAGTTTATGTTTATTATCCTATATGTGCATTTACCCCATTGCTGACGATCAGCAAGCATCATCACTCTCTGCTGATTCTTGTTTTTCATCTAGGTATTGGTCAGGGGCAAAGGATTCACCACGTTTTGTAACATTTATATATAAACCACTGTTTTATAAAGCTTGAGGAGGCTCCTGCTTTCCTCTCTGTGGCCCAGCAGACTGGCCCAAACTCCTCCGGTGCTGTGGGGATAGGCGGAAACATGGCAGCCGTCACCTAATCAACACCTTCATCAGAGCCGTCTTTGAGAGCCGTTTTCCGCACGGATCATGCCAGGGCTCCAGTTTTATGACACGGCGTCAAAAAATGGTCGTAGGGCCGTAGCTGAGGGGGTGGTGATCTGTGGTGGGGTCAGACACCTCAGGGTAGGAACACTGTCCACTAGGTTTACTAGTGTCTCCTGAATCTACCCCCTGCGCCCCTGTACCGCCAGTTGTGCTAATATTTTGTGTTTATTTTGTTGGTAGTGAGCACCGTGAGAAGGAAGGAAGGTAAAGCACAGAGGCCGCAACTTGAAGTTAACGTGGGTGACCCCGCCTGCCATACCACCTCCATCCAGGTAGAAATTAAAATTCTACTTTGCAATATTTCCTTTAAAGCCTGTCAGATGTTCTGTCAGCAGCCCTTTGTATAAGGTAGGTGTAAACACCAGGGAAAAATTGTGCTTTCCTTTGTATGCGTAGAGAAAGGGGTTTTGCTCGGTACGGGTTCGTCATTAATGTGGTAAATACGGCTCGGCGTGTTTATCGCTAACAAGTATGCAAGGAGTCCAGCCCATTACACCAAGCAGATCTGGAAGGACACATGGGTGGGTGTTTAGTCACGCAGATTAAGCCCAGAAATATTTGGTCATTCAATTTTCTGGCTGTTCCTTAGCACCCAGTTCTGCTGCTTTCAATTGTCTTCACGGGTGCAGCCTTGCTCCTGCTGATCAACAAAGGCTTGGTTGTGCCACTGGCTTCACGGGATCCGGCCCGAGGGGATCGGTGCCAGCGCATACGCTTCATTTTGGCTGCTGGGCGGCGTTACCTGGCCTCGGAAGGGGCTCCCCTGGGCACGGCCGAGGGACAAAACCGGGCCCTTCCGCAGGAACTTCTGCATCTTTTGTTCCCTTCCACCACCGCTGGAAGGGAAACAGCAACGCGGCTGAGGCGGTGCAGGGCCTGCGCCACTGTGCTCACAGCCCATCTGAACTAGATGCTCTGCATTTCAAACATTTCTTAGATCTAAAACATTATTTATTTGAATAAATAAATACAAAAATAGGAAATTCTGAATATAAAACCTGCTTGTATAAACCCCCCCAGCTTTACATTTATACATATGTATTTTTGATACAGCAAAAAAATGTGAAATTGCACATGGTTCTTCATTTAAAAGACCAGGCTAGAATATAGTAATCACAGTAATCACAGAAATAAACACATTTAACACCAAACAGAAATACACCTGACAATGTTTTAAAGAGGACAGACGGGTGAGTGAATGGCGAATGCTTACGCTTATCTTAAGGCCATCGTATTTAAACAAACGCACCCTCACACCGCTGCCTTTGGCCATCAGTAAGAACCAGCAGCCCAAACCCTGTAGCTCTGCTCTCCGGGTACGCGCAAAACTCAGTTCAACTCTCTGCCACTGGGATAAATCAGGTACTGCCCTACTACAGTCAGGGAGATTTCCGCTGGGGTCTGAGAACACAAATGAGAGCAGAAGAGAAACTGTGCCCTCAAACGCGAACGTGTATGTGTTAAGGCAGAAATGAGTCCGGACGATATTGGCCTGATTCATTTCTGTGTCACTTTGGTTGTGCGTTGCTGCTGTGCCTTGAAAACCCACATCACCTCAACAGCAAGGAGGTAGATGATGCACTGGCTACTATTCTGTGTTGGGAATGAGTATTTCGTATCGATCGCTGATGAATACCAGAGCATTAAGTGGTTTTGCTGAATCATCTCTTGCCCTTGCCCAGAAATAAGCTACCTGACAAGATAGTGTAACACAGCTGTATTTTACCGACCATTCAGAATTTCTGTCCCTCAGAAATCTGTACTTTAAACTGAGGAAAGTTCTACAGGATTTTCATATGCAAAAGAATTAAATATTTTAAATACAAACCCACTCTTTTATAGAAGAAATGTGTTGAAAACGTTTTGAAAACTGCTAGGGCTTAGCTGACAAAAGCAGCGATGGCTACGACCTTTAGTACTGACTCCAGCCCGTAGGTAAAGAGAAGAACAGCGTTTATAATGACGTCCGCTTTCAGCACGTAAGTTTGCCACGCCAGGAAGTACGCAGACAGAATCACACTGCCGACCGTGATCACAAGGCTGAGCCCTAACGGAGCCTCTTCTTCTGTCAGGTTACCTTTTGAACCTCGAAGGAAACAAAAAGCTGACATGAGTCTTTGAGGTTTTTTCTGACAATATCACGACCCACGAGTATCCCCGTTCAAAAAAGGCTCTACTTCTCACAGCTGAGAGCACACTGAAATACTGGCCTGAATCAAGGCTCGTGCAGTAGGTGTAGGAACAAACCCAAACACCAACGGACAATCCACTTGCTGACTGGAGATAATCTAAATAAAGACCTATCAGTTGATACTCAGAGTCACGACGCCTACCTTTCCTTACCACAGATAACCAGTTCTGAAGCTGCAACCCTTTTGGTCGCTCAGCCTGACCCTCTTCTCAGTCAGCCGTCAAACTCTCCCCCAGTCCCCCCCAGCCCCGCACTTGGCGCAACACCTTGGTGACTGCGAGGCACATCTAAGGGCATCCGATGCTGATTTTAAAATCTTACGCAATATAGAATCATCTCTATTCCCTGCTAACCTATTCCCATTTCAAATTGCTATCATTATGGAGAAGCTGCACTTATCTCTTCCTTGCACCTTATCTCCAAGATAGCCTCAGTAGATTTTGCTGTTTAACTACATTAGACTTGAAACTTGCTTCTTTATTCATCCACCAGGCTCCAAGCAAATATATGCAGAGAGCTTTAAGGCAGCAGGCTAAATTCACCCCTACAGCAAGTCAGCTGAATTCAAGAGACCCACCTTGCATATGAGGAATATTGAGCACAGATTTTAATAGTAACATGTTTTTTTAAAAAAAGGACTTTATGAAGTTTTAGCAAGCTCTGGACAGGGGTCGGGGGCCCTTTACGCTGACTCTGGATTAGTGAAATGAAGACGTTGGAACTGGTACGTGTCTTCAGAAGGACTGAAAGGAAAAGGTGTAGTCGCGGTGGCAGCCGAACGCTGCTCAGGGATGTCCTTAGCGTTACTGGTTCCACAAGGCTCTGGTCATTTGGTTCCTCGCCTGTGCTGCTGGAGCAGTTGGAAAGAGCTGTATCGCCTCAGTGAATGGAAACCTCTGTGTTTCAACATGTTCGTTCTCAGAAGTCACGCTCACTTGTAAACAGCATTCCAGCTGTCCCAGTTATATTGCTTTCTGACAACCCAGCTAGTGTTTTTTAATGGCATTAGAGATTATATTTCATATGAAAGCAAAGTCTATTTGACCCTCTGGCCAAATCTATTGATCAGTCAGATAAAGTTTAATGACTTAAATGAACAACGATCTCCAAACATCTGCTAGTCTGCTAAAGTGGCATGTTTTGACACACGCTCAATTTCAGAATGATTAATGTTTGAAGATTATATTCCCCTGAAAAGGCACAGTGATAACATGACATACCCAAGTATAATCGGGGGGCTTCGAGAACGGCCATAATGAAAAGCAAGGCAAGATCAGGACCCAAAGAATCATCTGGATAACTGAAAACTTGACCTGTAGAATAAGATGGTGTAAATAAGACAGGAAAAAACAGCAGGCATGCCGACAAATCACAACCACGTCATAAGCACACAGCCTACCTCTGGGTTAGAATATGTGCAACTTACTTTTATAAACGATCATTGCAAGAGTTGCCAAGAAGTAAAAGATGTAATAAATCCCATTTACATAAAATAGGATCTGTAAAGGAACAGACGACAGCTGGTAACTTCTTGTTAAGGCTTTCTCGTAGCGATGAGGTGGGATCCATTTCATAAAATCGCCCTTTCCCAGTAACCTCAAAATAGACTGGTGAGCCATTTTGTAATGGCTCAGCTATGGCTGGCCTACCGGGTAGGGTTCAGAAAGTAGCTTGAGACTGCAAATACCAAGAGTTAGGATAAAAGCTTGCTGTTTCAGGTTTGGCTTTAGTTTCTTTAGAAAAGAAAAATGTATTTGGTAGGTAGTGGGGTGTTTGTGAGCCCAGGAAACGAGGGGCGTGTGCACACGTGTACCTTTCCCCAAACAATTTCTATACCCATTAGTCAGCCTTAAGCAAGTTGACAGAGGGTTGGCAGGCTCTGATATATCAAATTCCTCTAAACTTTTGAAAATAGGTGGCTCTGTGAAGCAGACTGGCCCTATTACTGCCCACACGTTGGCAAGTCTGAAAGCTGTGCTCTTTGTACATGCCTGAGAAAGGCCACGAGCTCAACTTTTGAGTTCTAAGTTCATAAGAAACAGACTTCCTTAATTCACTGCTCACAAAACCGTTGTGTACTATGAGATACTCCTTAGCTCTGGTTATTTGTCCATGTGGATCCACTGCCAAGGTGTTTGAGAGCTCCACAATCCTTAATACATCCTCAAAATGTCCGTGAAGGACAGGGAATATGGCACAGAGTGTCAGACAGACAGGGAGAGATCACTTGCAGGCTCAGGACAGACTGGTCTCACCTGTAGCCATCCCCAGGTAAGAGCCATCCTGGAGTTACACATCGAGGCCCAGTTAGTCTCTGCTCCCCCTGGAGTCTGTGGGGATAGGAACCTTCCTAGCCAAGCAGCTCCCGAGCAGGGTGGGATGTACCACCATCCAGTGTTAAACCGTGCCAGCTCCCTCTCTGGCTGCCACAGGGGCTGAAAAGCCTGGTTTATTGGAGGTACCTGACAGCAGATGTCTTCAGGAGCCCACCCACCCCCCACACAGGTACAACTCCTATATAGCCGGTACATATATACTGGGAGAATTATTTTCTCGAGGCACAGCAGCACGTTATTAATTAATACAATATAGGAGGCACGCGTAGGATGTCCTGGCACTCGCCACCACATGGAGAAGTTGGAACATGGCTCCAAGAATCCAGAAAGTTTGGCCATTCCTATTTAGTTTTGATAACCAAATTATACCAAATGCCTTTTTTAGCCTTAAATAATACAATGCAATTTATATAAGGAAGTTACCAGTGCGGATTTCATTATTTCCACATCTCTCTTCTTTATCCTCCCCTCTTTCCCCCAGCCCTTCTCAAAGCCCCTGGATATCTCCAAGCAGGGACTTGGAGTTCAAGTTCAGAAGATCCCAGGCATCTTTTACAGGAACTGCCCATGCACTTTCTGAATGGAGCACCCACCCACACGCGGTGGATCTACTCCAGTTCCCAGAGAAGCTCATTTTATTAAAACAGAACCAGGTTTTTGTGTTTTTCCAGTTGAAGGAAGGTGGAGCAAAAAAATTACTAGATAGGTTTTAAGCATGGAAATCTCTGAAGCCAAGGGTGTCTCCTCTTAGGAGGTTACTTAGATCTTGGCAGGAGTAAAGGTAGGGTGAATTAACATGAGAGGAGAGGAAGTACTACTGCAAGCTGCTTTTACTACCTGTTGTTCGCCGTGTCGGCTGCCTGTGAGGTGTGCTGCATGGGGTTTGTGTCCATCAGTCCTCAAATCCAACTTTTAGCCTTGCTCCCTAAGGAAATGAGAGTTACGTGATCATAAAACGTGGCTGCCAGCCCTCTGTCAAGTCTGCAGGATGGGTTAAAGGGGTTTCTGCACGAGTGGGAGGCGATCAGGGCAAAATCTCAGCTTACGCTGCAAAAACATCTGCCCTTGGAAGAAGCTTTTTACCGGTTTTGCTTCATATGGATGATGCTGATGGAAAACTCAAGGAATAACACAAAAAGAGCGTTGTGCAGATTTATTAAGCAGGAGATGTGAATGCATCTCAGCTGGTCTTCCTGAGGATTCCCACATGCAAGGGATGAAAGGTACAAAAAGGATACAACCGATGAAGTTCTTCCTTTCCGTTGAGAAGGGGGGGGGGGGGGGGAAGATAAGAAAATAAGTCAAAATATTTTCCGAAGGCGCTGCAGAAACATTCAAACAAGTGATGTTACTAGAGAGGTCAAGGATGCTTGTAGAAATTGTTTTTCAGTTCACTGGAAGACTTACTATTTTCTCAGATCGTGCAGCTCAGGTTCCAAAGATAACTTTTTCAAATACACGAATTCTAAAGTAATTTGGGGGAAATCCCTGCTGTGACAAGTCCTTTCCACGGAGGAACTCATCTCTTTCAAAACATAAAGTAGTACCCAGGCATTACCTATAACTTGTTTATCCTGTCCTTTCACAGCAGAAGACACTTCATCCCCTCTAACTATGCAGGAACGAGGGAACCAGAATGTACCATTTGTTTTTAAATTGTGAGAAAGCATTCATGTGCAACACAGGGCTCCCGGTTCCTCTAAAAACATCCTTCCAAACCGGTTCCCTTCAAAAGCAAAGTCATTCTATGTAAAACCTTACTGTGTTCTGATCTCCCAACGAAATCGTACCAAGTATTTTCTATAAGCTCACCGATACATTTTACTTTTTTATTTCTGCCTCCCCTGCAAAAACACAGATAAAATTCCCTTGCAGCGTGATGGCACTGACCTACTGAGGTACCTCTTAAGTAACTCACTCTTAGCCTCTTTCAGTCAGGAGTTGAAAAGTTACCATCTTTGTTTCACAGGGAGCAAAACAGAAAGGCCATTTCACCCATCTTCTCCAAGACACCTCATTGTCACCACATCAGTGGGACATACCCCGCCATCTTCATCCTCGGGCTTCTTGAGGCTACTGTCCTCAGCACCTCATAATTTCTGCAGTTGGGCCCAAATTAATCCCCACTAACTTTAGGCACCTAATTAAGGTACCCAATTTGGGAACGCAGTGGAAATAGGCAAGCGATTTGAGGTGGTGATTCACGCTGTCTATGAGCTGAGACACCTCCCGGGCGTGCTTCACCTCCTCTCCACTTTCCGCCAAGGGACTTCAGGCTCCTAACAGGCTCGTCCCTTCACCCAGCCAAAACGCGCTTTGATGAATGCTTTATTCCTTTTTCCAGAATGGGAGTTTGAGGTTTCATTACACACCTTGTTCTGCAGTGACTAATGCTTAAAGACACGCTTGGATTTATACCCTGGTATAAACCCTTGTGGGGAAGTAACGCCTTGCGTCAAGATGATGTGCCCAGCAGTAAGGGGATGTCTGCGTTTTAAAGTTATTTTAGATTTTGAAGTAGGATGTTAATTTGAAATACCACAAGTGCATGTGCAGATGCGTTATTAGTGTCTGGATATGGAACTGTTTCTGTATAACCAAAGACCAAGCTATACCGGCGTAGCCTCACCCATGCTCGGCAGCCACATTGCCATGATGCCAGTGGTGAAATGAAAGGAGTATGAATTTCACCGTACAGGCAACCCCTAAGTGAATCCCCTAATGGCAGTTCCCCAGCTTTATTTTTAAACATTAAAAAAAAAAAAATCTTCCAGAAGAGGGCACCACCCACATTCCTGCATCAGTTCCCAGGAGGGGGTTGATAGCCACTATCATTTAGAGCATGCTGCCTCCCCCTGAGCAACAGGGGACATTTCACACGGGTAGAACGTCCAAGCCCCACAACACGCCTGTGAAAGGGACAGAGCAGTTCAGCAGTCATTATGGCAGCCGAATATATAATTTCAGGTGTAGCAGCGGCTGCTCATCCCAACGCCCCGAGATCGCCTCCCTGCCAGGATCGATGAAGTCTGCGTTGCTGCTGGGGGATTTTTAAATTGAAAGTGCGCATTCTGGCACAGGCAAAAAAAAATTGTGGTGCCCGATTTCTGCCTATTCGAAAGCTCGTGTGGGTCCAGAAGGAAGCAAAGCGTGCCACCGCTTGTTTGCAGTTGTATACGCGCTTTAACGTAGGAGGGGAACTCCCAGGCAACACGGTGTTTGCACTCGGGATGAGTACGGATTGTGAGCGTGAGGCCTTCCGACCCACTCCCATACCCAATCTGATTTCTAGGAGCGCCGCGGCCATCCGCGGCACGGGTGGCAGGCTGTCCATCCGTCTGTCCGCACGTCCCCGCCGCGGGTCCTGCTCGCGGGCAGCCCTTCAGCCAAATCCGGCTGACCCTGCCGGGCGGTTCTGTGGGTAGCAGCTGCAGACCACGCTCCACTGAGGTGTTTTATATAGCAGAAACACGACTACTTATCCAGGCCGCTATCGATTTCAGCAATGACTGCGAGTGACGCTCTGCACGCTTGCTTGAGGTGAACACTGCCCATTTTCTAAAAAAATGGGGGTTTAGTGCCAAAACTACACTAAAAGCACGCAGCAGCTGTAGCTAACGTTACCCAGCGCGCCTCGCCACGCAGGCTTGATTTTAGGACCCTGGCAAACAATAATTGTTCAAGCCAAAGTTTTCAAACCCAGCTTTGTCTGCCTAGGGCTGAAATTCACATTTTTTGGGGGAAACCTTTGACCTCTTTTGAACGAAGTGGAAATTAATCGTTCTCACCTCCCTAATGAATAATATTTTTCCCCCCTGAGTCCCAGTGATTCATAATTTGAAGCAAAGACTTGGATTTTCAAGGGGCGTCACTCGGCCTCAGGAAGGCGATTCGCCTTGAAGGATAAAGGTGCCCCATAGCCCCCACAAGCGCCAAGCGCACGCTGACACAGGGCCCGCAGCCGCCGAGATTTACCTCAGCGCGTCGCGACTGTCGCGATATGGCTATGGGTCTGGGCTCGGCGCCGAGGCCTGCCGAGGCCTCGGCCCCCGCCTCGCTCTCGTCGCGTCCCCCCGCTTTGGGGCGGCGAGAGGGAACGTGTGACGGGGCGGGAAAGGGCCGGCCCCGGGGGAAGGGGCCGCCGGTATCGGTGACAACGCGCCGCTCACCTCGCCTCGCGACCGCCATCTTGGCGCCCCGCCCCCGCCAGTCCTCCCGCGTCCCGACAGCCCCTGCGCCGCGACCGTTCGTCCGCGCGCGCTGGGAGGAGCTCGCTGCCCTTCCCCCCCCCCCCCCCCCGCCTCCTCCTCCTCCTCCCCCCTCTCCTCCTCCCCCCCACCCCACACGCCTTCGGGTGCGATCGGAGAGCTCGGGCCCGGTTCGGCCGCTTTCGGGCGGATTCGGGCACTGCCCGTTCGGGCGTCTCCGTTCGCGGCCGGCGAAGGGGAATTCGGGCGGGATCGGAGAGGACTCGGCACAGCTCGGCTTTCTTCGCGCCCGCCTCACCCGCCTTCGGGCGGGATCGGAAAAGACCCGAGCGAGCTCGGCATTCTTCGACCCTCTGGGCCGGACCGCTCGGGGACTCGGCCGTGTTCGGGCGGGCTCGGCTTCCCCACCCCGTCTGTCAGGTACCGCTTCGGGCCGCGTTTCTACGGGCTCGGCCGGGCTCGGCTGCGTCCTGCCCTGGGATTGGCCAGCCGGCAGGAAACGCGGGCCGCGCTCGCCGGGAACCACCGATCGCCTTCGGACGAGGCCTGGGAAGACTCGGGACACTTCGGGCACCATCGGAAGCGGTTCGGAAACGCTCGGTTCCGCCCGCGGAACACGTTCGGAAGCGCTCGGGCGAGCTCGGCACCCCGCCGGAGAGCGCTCGAGTGACCTCAGAGGACCGGGTCGTGTGTCCCCCCCCACACACACCCCGGACCCTCCTCAGCGGCCCTCGGCGGGGGGGAGCGGCGGCCGCCGAGGCCCGCTCGGGCGGGCTCGACTCCCCCCGCCCGCCAGCCGCCTCGGATGGAGGACGCCGACTCGGCGGCGAAGCAGCTGGGCTTAGCGGAGGCGGCGGTAGTGGCGGCGGCGGCCGCAGTGGCGGCGGCGGCAGCTGCGGCGGTCGCGGAAGAACCCGAGCAACAGCAGCAGCAACAGCCGCCGCAAGCGGCAGCCTCGGAGTCGGAGGCGGAGCCCGAGGAGGAGGAGGAGGAGGCGGAGGCGGCGGCGCAGGTGACGGTGATGGCGGCAGATGCCGAGCACATCGAGATGGGAGCCGAGCCCCTGCCGAGCGCCGACGAGGCCGCCGCCGCCTTCGCAGGTCAGGGCGGGCGGAGTGCGCATGCGCAGCTCCCCTCAGCCCCCCGTCGCCTCAGCCGCGGCCGTAGCGCCCTCCGTCCCGGCCCGGGCGGCTGCGGCCGGGGGGCTGCCGCCCCGCAGCGAGCGCCCCCGGCCCCCGCAGCCGCCTCTGCTGCCGGCCCTGCCCTCCCCCGGCAGCCCGCCCGCCGTGCCAACGCACTCCTTCACCTCGGGCTGCGGTGAAGCGAGGGCGGGTCCCGGCTGAGGCGCCGGTCGCTCCCGCGCTCTTCCAAACACGTTCCTCATTTCACACTACGCCACGTGAAGTAAAACGAGCAAGAGCCGCCTTTGTGCCTTTAAAATTACCTTGAGCCTGTGTCCCATTAAACAAAGTGCCCTGAAACATGCAGAGTTTGCAAGGCAAGCTCCGATACGCAGAAAATTTCAGAGCCCTTCATACCTAGATCCGTGTCTCCACGTAAGCTTCGGCCTTGTTTTTTCACATACTCCATGTGTGGTACTGAAAGACGTGATTTTAGCGAGGTAGTCGAGTGTGCTATACGTCGTAGAAACATCTGGCTGTAATTTTGGACGGTTTAACTGGGCCAAGCGTACAGGTGACGGCGCCCTAGAAATTTATGGCAAGAGTCAGTTGTTCTCTTTATCTTGCCGTTTGCCAGTCACCCCTCTTTTAATAGAAACCATCCCAGTTTAAGGTTTTTTTTTTTAGTACAGATGCAATATTAATTTTTCCCTTAGTTCACCACATGCTGATAACTCCTGTTATGGCCTCAAGGAGGTTAACACATGTTCAACACGAAGCTTAATGAGAATCAGAATGATTGCGTTTATAACAACCTAAAGGTGTAATGAAGATAAGATTAATTTTGAATAGGAAGAAAGAAGGAAATCCAATTATATTTTTTGTTGTTTAGCTGTTTTGTCAGGCTCTCTGGGTGCAGCAGAATATTAACTTCAGGTCTGTTTTGCATTTCAGAGGTCACCACAGTGACAGTAGCCAATGTCGGTGCCTCCGCAGACAATGTTTTCACTACATCTGTGGCAAATGCAGCTTCAATTTCAGGACACGTGCTGGTAAGTCTGTCCTTTCATTTGAGGGCCGCAGCAAAGTCCCACGTACTTCCTTAGTGTAAACGAAGAGCTTGGTTTCTGTTTGAGCTGCAGTAAGGTACAAAAAAATGTGTTTTCATTGCAGTATGCAGGCTTTAAGCCACAAAACCATTAACTGGGGGAACAGTTTCTTCTTGGAAACTCACTTGGAGAGGTTTTTTTACCTTTCCACCCCCGTATACTCATTCTGTAATGGAACTGGTGACCTGGAACATGTAACTTTTGAATTTGTTTGGCTGAAACCTCAAGACCTAACCTAATAACTGCCATACTGATTGGTGTTTTAGGGTACCTTTGAGAAGATTTGGGGGAATACTAAAATACATAGGTCTTTTAATGCTATCAATTTAAACTCTTTATTTCTTCTATAGTCTGGGAGAACAGCCCTCCAAATTGGGGACAGCTTGAATACTGAAAAAGCCACTCTCATAGTGGTTCACACAGACGGCAGCATTGTAGAAACCACAGGGTTGAAGGGGCCATCAGCACCTCTCACACCAGGTATAAGGCACTCTGGTTTTGAAGTGTCATTCTCCCGGGGGAGGGTTCCTTTTTCTCCACTTTCATTGTGTTGCTACGATTGAAAAACGTTATGTGCGTAATATTCTGCGGTTGCTTTATACGGATTGTTTGTCCCCTCTTTATGTAGTACTTGTATGTCTTGGGAATAGAAGAATACTTACTTTTTGTTTGGTTTTTTTTCCCTGTCAGAAATAGATTTCATTTTCTTATTCTTTGCCCTAACCCTTGCAAACAAGCTTCTTGAAAAATCTGACCCTGCTGCTGGGCTGCCGCCTGCCTTTCTACACCTGTCCCACCCCCAAAGGCGGATGGATCATTCTAATATCGATTATAAAAGTATGAGTCTCCTAGTTCTGCAGTGTGTTCTTTCGAAAGGCTCCTTGAATATAGTTTTATCTCCATTCAGGCTGCTTGCTGACATTTAAGTGCCGTGATAGCCGATGTCTTTATTGCCAAGGTTTTTGTTCATGGCTGCTTGGCAGTTTCCTTTCTGCCCACAAGATGGCAAGGCAAACCTTCAGCGGTCTGAAACACCTTACGGGATCGCCCTCTGAGAAGGGGAAGATCCAGCCAGCTGCTTACACCGCTCCAGGATACAACCTTGGTGTTCAATGCGCTGTTAGAGCATCTTTCCGAGGATGCAGTTTGGTTTATTTTCAGCCGTTTTCAGAGCGTTTAAGCTGAATTTTGTGTGGTGCACCATGTACCTCACGTTGCTGAGGAGAGGTGCCGGCTGCATCAGTTAACCGCTTGACGCTGTTGCCCCAGCCAGGCTGACAGTGTGAAGGTATAGCCAGTGTGCTTTTTGGTTGCTGTCACCTTTTCTTTTTTTTTTTTCAAAGGACCGCAATCTCCTCCTACCCCTTTAACATCCGTCCAAGAAAAAACTGGAACCAAATATAACTGGGACCCGTCTGTGTATGAGAACGAGCTCCCGGTGAGGTGCCGGAATATCAGTGGCATTCTGTATAAAAACAGACTCGGCTCAGGTAACAGCAACCTTTGTGGGTGAGGAAGCGTGACGGCTCCTTTTTTACTCTGTGCATTCTTTATTAATCAGGCTACTTTTAAGGCCCAATCGTGAGGAAAAAGAAAAGACCCTTTCCTAGGCAGCTGCGTCCCTTCCAATATCATTGTTCTCTTCTATTTTGCTCCTTCTTCAGAGGCTTTTTACCTTTTCCTTAGATCTGTGAATACACAGGCTGCCGTGCAGTGAGTCTCCCCGGTCATAGGTTGACTCCTCTAACGTTCTTTTTGTCTCAGAAGAAGACCCGTGTTTCTACAAAGCTCTACAGAGAACCCCTGCTGGAACGGAAAATAGAGAGCTTGTCTCCTAATGGGACTCCTTCGCTGCCTTAGCCCCTCCTCTTTCCTTTTATCTCTGTGGGAAAGCTGAAGAAGCAGCAGCAGAAATTGTCTGTCGGCAAGCCTGACTGCACAGCACAGCGCTTCACAGATAGAGTTTTATTCACGACCAGAGGGATTAGAAATTTAAGTGGAAATTAAGGAAGGGTTTAAATGCATGGTGTTTATCCAAGAAAGACTTATCCTTCTTGCGGCTGAGTAATTTTTTCTAGCCTTCTGATGCATTGGTGAGGCCCAAAGCTGGAGCTCTCTAAACATGCACAGTCATTGTCACAGCCAAGGTAATAAGTGGGCACGGTTATCCTAGAGCTATGAGGAGTGGCAGATGGGCGTATTGATTGCTGTAGAGGAACTGCTATTTTGTCCAGCAGTTTCAGTGTTCAGTTCTTTAGGAAAGTGACAAAATCATTCTTAACCTTTGCTAACAATTTCTTTCCTCTGTTTCATTTCAGGAGGCCGTGGTAGGTGCATTAAGCAAGGGGACAACTGGTACAGCCCCACTGAATTTGAAGCCATGGCGGGACGAGCCAGCAGCAAAGACTGGAAGAGGAGCATCCGCTATGCTGGGAGGCCACTGCAGTGCCTTATTCACGTAAGGTTAAGTTTGCTTCCTCCTTTCTGCCGGAAGGGGCAGGTAGAGTCTGGGCAGGGTCCAAGCCGTGTACGCTGCTCCGGCGGGGTTCGGTGTGACGGTGCCATGGGGCAACTCGGAAGCAACGTTTTGATTTGCCTGAGAATCAGTGGTGCACGAGGAATTTTTCTAGATGCCTTTTCAAATTGCACAATACAAATCTTGCTTGTACTTGAAAAGGGGTTACGCTTTAGGCAGGATGAAGTCCAGCCTTGAGCTGTGTCGCGGAAACTGAGAAGTGAGCTCTCACCCGTGATACTGTAATTCAATAACCTGATCTGCTTCGTTCTGTTTGCCTGACAAACATATTCTTCACCTGCATCATTTATTGGTTATTACTTTGGGTCCTTTTATCTCCCGCAGTGTCCAGGAGTCTCATGGAGAACTTGGTATTGTCGTTAGGGTGGCAGTTGATTTATGCTTGGGCAGAAACTGCGTAAAGTCCCGAATTCACATACCCTTGCCTTTTGATTTGAAAATTGTTTGTTCTTCCTTCACTCTCCTCCTGCCCGCTGACCCATCGCTATGACCTAGGGGAGCTGGCCTCTCTGTTACTGTGTCGGCTCCCTGGGAGGGAACGGGCGCGTCCCACTGGGAGCTGCCTGAATCTTTTAGCAGAATACGGTCGTGCTCTCGGTGGTTTTGGTGACTCTAATGGCAATCTTCTCATTTCAGGATGGGATTTTAAATCCTCACGCTGCCTCTTGTACTTGCGCCGCTTGCTGCGACGACATGACTCTGGTGAGTTGGAGGTTTTACATCTGTTGGTGGATGAACAACTAATCGGTCAAGCTGCCGCGGCCGTTTGCGCGCGGATTGTGAGCGCCCTAGAGATGTTCACAGGTGCTGTGGTTGCAGCGAGCTTTATCCGTGTTTCATAAAGAAAGGAGATGAGGAACTGCTGGCGCTGTTGCGTAGCAGCCTCAGTAAAGCTGGACACGAGTTACTGCTTTTTTCTTCCTTTTTCTTTTCTAAATAATGTATTTATGTAAAATGCCTGTTGGGGACATCAAAGCTATTTGTGATTTTTGACTCAAACTTCCCATTTTTTTGAGTTGGAAAATATGTTTTTATAGGGAATTAATGTAATACTCTGTGTTGGATCTGTATTTGTAGATTAAACCTCTTCAGTTTTTTGGTTGGTTGGTTTTGGATTTGGTTTTTTGTTTGTTTGTTTCAAAAATGAGGTTAAAGCCCTGAAAGCAGGAGTCTTTAGCTTAACTTGAAGTAGTGTTTTGCATTTCTTTTCTGCTATGAGGTGAGTGATTTGCTTGTTTCCTAGACCTGAAGCTAATTGTTTCCTGTCTTCTCCTCACTCTTGTTGTCCTTTCTTCCCCCACCTTGGCCTGCAGTCAGTTATTTGCCCAGTTCTGTTCCTTGAATGATAGTGGGAAGAGGCTCAGTCTCTGCCTCCTGAGCTGGGGGAGCTGAGCGTAACACTTTGTTTTTTTTCACAGAGTTCTTTTGGTTTGGAGAAGTGGGAGGTTTTTTTGTCAATTATTGCAAACCACACATCTTCCATGGGAATACTGCTTGACCGTAGCTGCATCTGGACAGACCAGCAGTAAACCCAACGTCCCCAGAGAGGTACCTTAGCTAACACCTTTCCTTTTTCCTTTTTTGTGTGTGTGTGTTTTGCTAGAGTGGCCCTGTACGACTCTTCGTACCATATAAAAGGCGGAAAAAAGAAAACGAAATGCCTGCAACCCCAGTGAAGAAGGATTGCCCCAAAAACATCACTCTGCTTCCTGCCACAGCTGCTACTACATGTAAGTCCTTTGGTCAAAATTGCTTCCCTTTTTTGATGAAGAATTGCCACACTAGATATTTTACGTCTATCAGTGGCCCCTTGGAGCTAGTCAGCTGAGAAGAATGTCTCATTTTTTGCCACTTCCTTTTCATTGGATAGTTTTATTGGCTCGGTGTCTTTAGCTAATTTAACTTCCTATTTTGTAGAAATGAGCATAGTGTTGCCACATTGGCATTGCAAGTCGAGTAGGGGAAGGTGCAACTCTGGACCTCCATGAGACTCGGTTTTAAGCATCTTAACATCCTTTTGCAGTGGGCAGTAGGTTTCATATTTTGTTCTGAGAGAGGCCTGGATTCTATCTCCCCCCTCTTCCTGCTCTCTCATCCCAGCAGTGCAGGGGGAGTTGTGAAGTCCTGGCCTTGATCCGTAGTGGGTTTTAGGTTGGTTTTTCACAAATGACAATGAAGAAATTTCCTCCTGTTAAAATTGGGTTGAGGGGAAGGCTGGTCCTTCTCTGCTCTGCCGGAAATCCCCGTGCCATCCCCTGAGCTTGGTCTTTGTCCTTGAGAAGCTGGTGGAGGGTGTGGAGGAAGGTTTGTGCAATTTTTTAAAATACATAGAAAAGTAGGCTCTAAGCGGCTGGATTGAGATCCACAGCCTCAAAGTCGTTAATGAAAGAGGCAGAAGGTGATGCTTTCATCTGCAAATTCCTCTCTAACATTCAGGACACCCTCTGTGACTTTCTGGTTTTGATTGTCAAACCATCTGTGTGAGAACAGAAGTGAATTTGCAAGCTCACCCAGCTCACACGTTCCCAGTCACATTCACGCGCCCTCCTGCTCTCGTCGCACTAGCATCATCTGGATGGTAACATTACAAAGTGAATTGGGGAGGAAGCAACAGAAATCCAGAAAAAGAACAGCCAAAAGGGAGATTAGATTAGCAGCGGCAGCAGGAGGAAGAGAAATATGCAAGGATTTGATAGGGTTTGAGGGGGGGTTTATCCCCCAGAGAGGTTTAATCTGTATTGGTGAGGTGCTGTGAGGTTGTACGTTTGCTCACGCTGGTGTTCGGAGGGAGGAGGACTGCTTGTTCTGGTGGTAGCCACCTATTTAACCAGGCATGAATCCGTAGCCTCGGTGTCTTAAAATTGAATTGCTGGCGAAACCTGGCTGAGCAGCGTGCCATGGAATCGGCCCATTACCAAGAAATGGTGCCAGATTAATTAATCTTGTTTAAAAAGGGTTTTAAACATTTTGAAGCCTCTCAGGTATACTCATCCGAGAGGATTTTCTGCCTTCTTCCTTGCATTGGCCCAGCATATTATATCATTCTGTGCAGATAGACAGCTAAAATTGTCCAGCTAGCCAAGCTGCCGTAGAATTAGTTGTAATCCACGGGGTTTTTATGTCGCTCTAAGTAGTAAGATCCACTCTTGCTAAAGTTGTAACAAATCAGGATTATCCAGAAGCTGATGGGTTTTGTGGCCCCCCTGGCTCTTTCCGGTAGGCGTTAAGTTTTTGCTAATATAATGATTGCAAAGGTGGTGATTATGGAGGCAGTATGTTGTAAGTGAAAATCCTGGCCTCCTACACCCAGAGAATAAACAGAGGCCTGCGGGAGGCCAGAGGTGCCTCCAGAGGCCAAGCGGGGCTTTTATTCCCATTTCGAGTTGTACTGGTCACAGGCGTGACCCATCCTTGGGTCATCCCAGGCCACTTACCCGTCCATCAGCTCGCTGACTTGGGGTGATTCAGAACAGGGATATCGGCAGCTGAACAACCGAGGCCTCCGCGCTGAGTGTTAATTATGAAAGTACTTCTAATATTTCCAGTCACCGTGACTCCTTCTGGACAGATCACTACCTCCGGTGCTCTGACATTTGACCGTGCATCGACAGTGGAAGCCACAGCAATCATCTCGGAAAGTCCCTCCCAGGGCGATGTTTTCACTGGAGCCACTGGTAAGAGTTGAGGTGTATGTCTGCTAGACATCCGTGAGAGGGAGGAAGGAAAGTTTGGATGCCCGCTGCTGTGGCTAGAAGCATTTTGAACGTTGCACGAAGGATTTATTTCTCAAGAGTTTACGGAGGGACTATATGTAACCCGCTGTCCTTCCTTTGAAACAATTTCAGCATCTTGAAACCTTACCAGTTGTGTAAAAGAAATTAAAAGTTTTGTCCAGATGTTGCAGCTGCTGAGGAACACCTCTGCTGATTTCGAGGGGTTCACAGTCACCTCTGTCATTTTTTCACTCCTCCTTAGTCCTTAAGTACTACCAGAACCAAAACAAAACTAGCTGAGTGTTGAAACTAAGTGAAAAATGCTGAATAAATGCTGAAAAATGCCAGAATAAATCAAACAAAATATAAATGCACGCCATAGATTTCAGTGCTTTCAGTTTGATTCGTGCGCAGGGTTGTGAGCTCTGCTGAGGGAACTGTCCTGCTCCGATAACCATAGTTCCGAGTCCTGTGATTATTGTAAACACTGCGGTGTGCGGGCGGGAAGCCAGCGGTGACCTTTGCCTTGAAAAGTGAAGGCAGAGAGAAGTGAAATCAGTACAGGGTTGCCTTGCTTGTTAACTGTGTAAAATCATGCCCCTGTTTCTCATTATCAGAGAGCGTAGGAACTTGTATAAAATGTAAAAAAACTGTATGTGAAAGAAGCTGTGCCAGAGGCCGTGTTACACAGTGATTCCTAACGCCATTGTTGTTCTGCAGTCCAAGACACCAACGTCCAGCAGCCTTGCCGGGTCAATCACCCAGAACCTCACTACCCAAGCTACCAGGACAACTGCCAGATTTCACCTTTTCCTGAAGCTGCCCTGCCGACGTCTCATCCCAAAATTGGTATGTTTTGTGTCCGTCACGTAAGACAGTTAGCGGTCCTTGAATTTACTCTCTGATCTTTCTCAGCAAAGGAAAAGATTGAGGCAGAAAAATAAACGTTGCTTCTGTTTTGCTTTTGAGTTTTGCGGTTTTTAAGATTTGGACAAGCAGATTTTCCACCCTGTGGGAAGTTTTGCACTCGGTTACTGAGAACTTTGATGTGTTGATTTCTACCAGAGGAGGCCATTGTGGTCCTGCTTCCTAAATCATCATACAGTCTCCTGCCTTTCCCGAGGCTTTTGCTTCAAGGGTTTCCTCACCACGAGGGCTCTGTGGCTAAACACTGATGTAGTTTTTGATCTGAGGAGACCATCTCCTTTAAAATTATGTCACAGAAACTTCTCTAAAGATTCCCGCACCTCTTTATGAATCCACTGGTACGTGCTGAAGGCAGTTTTGGGCAGGTTTGATGTGCTGCTCTCGCGTCCAGTGTCAGTTTTCCATCCCTTAACGCTGACGTTTGTGCGGGGGCGATAGGTGCTGGTTGACAAGTGCAGCGGGAGCCTACCCTTCACTCCACGTAGGCTGTGGAGTGAAAACAGAAAGGTGGTATGAAAAATGACAAATGCAGATCAGCCCTTTGGTGTTTGATAGGACGGGTTAAACTGATTATCAGATATCTCTTCAAATGTAATGGCCTTTCATTTGTAGAGCTGACTGATTAATGAACTGCAGTGCTCCTACTGCTAGAAACTGGAACCATTGGAGAAACTGGTATTGCAGGCTTGGAGTGTTGTTCTTGCTTTATATGTTTTTATCGAGCCTGGACAAGAGATACAGCAGGGGATGGTCTGCCACGGGCTGGCGGATGGGTTAGGTGATGTATAGGCCTTGTACTTTCCTAAGTTTTATGACTCTGTGAAGTTACGCTGATGCTCGCTGATCTCGCTGACACAGAGGCGCTGTTAGACAGGCGGGTTTGATCCCTGTTGCGGTTCTCTCAGACGTCAAGAAAAGATCATTTAAACATGTTGTAAACCTTTGTGCAGTCTGCAGTCTTTCTTTTTTAAAGCCTGTGTTCTGCCCTCTGTATGACGTTTTACTTATTCAGAGCAGCACTGTGCGTTCCTGCTCTGTCTAGGATGAAATCTTGTTGGTTTTAAGTCTTAGTCAGATTTTGATGTTAGCAGACAAATATCGATTTTTTTTTGTCTTTTAACCAGTGAATATGTTCTCTTCACTGATATGCCTATGCCAAAGTGAGGGATCGGAAGTAATTCCTGTCAGATAAGTTATCAAATGCCATGCTGGGATTAAGTTGTGCCAGAAAGGTAGCAGGGGAACGGCTCTTCTGCAAGCAGCTACTGATAAAAGACCAGTTTATCTCTTACTCATATGTAAGTGCAAATAGTTCTATGCCAGTCATGTGCAAATTGATTGAAATTATTGTTTTAATTAAGGTCCGTTGAGCGTCAAATGTCTATTTACCTGAACTGTGGACTTGCAATTCTGTTGGTGGGAAAAGGTCACACATCTAACGCGCAGCGACCTGCAGTACCGTGGGTTCTGAGACTCGTTCTCTCCCCGCAAATCTCTGCTGGATTCTTTCAGCTTTTACTGCTTGCATGAAAAACTACCAGATATGACCTGGAAAGGGTTAAAGTGTTAATACCCTTGAATTAGTTGCTGTCTGGGAAGCTACTCAGCAGCGCAGTCCTGCAGGAGGTCCCGTTTGCCTGCAGAGGCTGTACTGGGGAGAGGTTCGATGTGAGGGGAACTGCTGGAATTGCAGCCTGGTGCAGGAAGGTGTGCTGGCCTGTTGCTGTTCAGGACAGTATTTACAGCTGAATTTTAAGTACCATTTGAAGTGCAATCAAGAAGATTTTTGCCCTGAATGGGGGTGTGTGTACTGTTCGGTCTTTTTACCTAGGTTGTGCAGTGGGCTAGTCTGTGTCCCTGTCCTTCAGGAGAGAGGTTTGAGGCTTGTTCCTGCTTTTCTTTTTGGAGCCACCTTAGACAGACCAGTGTGCCAACATCTGTAATGACATCCAGAATGGGTTGCCATGGGAGACTGGTAATAAAGTATATGAGAATAGAGCACCTTTCAGACACCTCAGCCTCTCTGTTTTGTTCCAGAACTTCCTGCTTAGTGAATTTCTTAGCTCTGGTTTCAAGGCAAAGAGTCTGGCTCCAGTAATGGCCTGATTTACTGAGAACACTGGTCAGTGGCACCTCTGCTGCCGGCCGCTGTCTGCGGGCCCTCCAGTGCAATGCTGCAGGTGCTCCAGGCTTGTCTCCGGTAGCACCAGCAGTGCGGCACCTGGGAGACAAGCTGCCTGGCAGAGGCGCTGGAGGAGTTGAGAGTCATGCCTCTAAAAGAAAAGCGGACGCTGGCGGGATGCGAAGAGGATTTAAATGGCTCCGCGCTTCTGCAGTTATGTTCCTGGCTGTGTTCAGTGTTTCTCTGAGGGCCATAGCATCCACCAGGTGGAAGGTCCTGATCCTGTCACTCACGAAAATCAAGGAAGCTAACTGGCTTTTGGTGCCGGAATGCTAACAGCTCTTCCCTTGACAATGCAGAACTATCCAGGAAGGAATGTGGTTTCTCAGGTTGCAGTACTTACTGCTTTTTCTGTGTGCTGAATTCTTCTGAAACTCCTACCTAAAGACGTGAGGAGAAATCCTGAAATAGACCCTTTGTAGATCTTGGTGGTGCTCTCTTTTTCCTAGTAAACAATTCAGTGAGGAAGTTAGAGGTCAGCTCTTGGTAGGTGTGAATGTCTTGGACATAATTTTATGGTAGATGGTGGGTATTTATCACTAGAGTTAGAGTTAAATTTTGGAAAAGCAAGGCCAGTAAAGCCAGATAACATTTGTTGCTGGGAATGTTGCCTGAGGTGAGCTTACACTGTGTACTGTTGGGTTCCTGGATCTAGATTTAATTTCCTCACACTGCATTCTCCCAGTGTGCATGCAAACCCAGCGCTGTGAAAAGGAGATGTTTTAGTGACACAGTAACTGCTGGTTTTGTGAAATATTTGCAGAGGTAAGACGGACATTGTTGGTTTTCTAGGGCTTTAATTTCTAGCAGAGGCTTTGGGAAAGGGAGGACTGCAGAGCCCTGACAGTTGAGGGTGCTGGAGGTAAGTTCAAGGAAAGCATGGTTAGGTTACCAGGGTAGGAGTTTAGCTTCCTGCTGGCAGCTTCCTACAAACTGCAGTTACAGTTAGGATTATGGTTAGGATATGAAAAAGTAAAGGCTGCAACCCCTTAGTAATTGCTTGTTTTTTTTTTTTCTTCTTTTAATGTCCCTTGGAGTATGTTTAGAGGTATTGCTGGGCTTCTGTGCTTTTGTATTTAGTTTCATACCTGTGGCATTCTGGTTTATACAAGAGTGAGGAGTGAGGATTCTGGAGGAAAGGGCTGTAGACAAGAAATAGCTTTCTTGAAGACTGTCCAACATAGTCAATGTAAGGCAAATATCCGGAGATGTTAGTGCCTGAAGCTAAAACTTCCACCCGGCCTGTATACAGTCACTGTCACCTTTGGGATTAGGCAAGGAGAGGTTTCAGAGCTGCAATGGGCCTTGCTGTTCAGAATACCCAAGGTATCTGAAACAAGTACACATAGCTGTGAATACCTTTTATTAACACTTTTGGTGTTCCGGTGTGGTACGTGTATTTTTATGCCCATGGTTTGTTTTACGGGTAGGATGCAGGGTGAAGGCATCCAAAGAAATCATAATTATTGAGGTTTTTTTTTAAAGGGCTTCCCAACTGGTGGTTTTGGAAAGGCATGCTTATAATACATGTAAATTTGAGGTGATGATAACTGTCTGGTTTTTATTCCAGTCTTGGGCCAGGGTTGTGGTTCAGATCAGAATTCAGGAAGCGAAGGGGAGCGTGGTGTGGATCGGCGCCTGTTTTTTGTAGTGCTGCAACCTGAGAATTGACACCTGTATAGTGCCAGCAGGATATGTCAGAAAACTTGACGTTTTGGGTCACCGAGTGACTTACTATAACCTTACCTAGCAATACTTAAGGGAAATATTGGGTGGAACCTTGTGATGACCGTGGCAGAGGAGTCCCCAGGAATGCTGCCTTCATTCCTTACGTGTGCAGCAGTGCCGGAAGGTGTTAATTCCTTCCCAGAGTAACCAACAGGATTGGGAGTGCATGTTCCTCTGTCCTCTGGGCTTGAGAGCACCCCAAGGGCTTGTCCTGCACAGACCCATTCTGTGCACGTTGGGTCACAGAAGGCAGACCTGTTTAGCAAAAACTTAGCTGGATTGGAAATTTTTGCAGGCTGTATTTTAAGAAAAGCAACAAAAAAACCATAACAAAACCACACCCCACACCCCTTTATGGAAATGAAATGCCCTAATGCTATATTTTTTCTTTTTCTTTCTTTATATTCAGTGTTGACCTCCCTCCCTGCCCTGGCGGTGCCCCCCACAACCCCCACCAAAGCCATATCCCCTTCGGTGGTGAATGGGCTGGAAGTGACGGAGCAGCGGAGCTGGCTGTACTTGGAGGAGATGGTCAATTCATTGCTCAACACTGCCCAGCAGCTGAAGACTCTCATTGAACAGGCGAAACAGGCCAGCTCCTCCTTCCGCGAGGCTGCTGTCACGCAAGCAAAAATTCAAGCTGATGTGGAGAGGAAAGAGGTAATTATGCCAGAGAAGGTGAGAAGACTCAGCCAAGGGCATCTGTTTGGCTGAGTGATGAGCAGAGCAGTACCTCTCTGGTTGTCACTGGCCACACCAGTGGGAGCCCTTAGAAATTGTTTCTCAATGTCTTGAGAGTAGAATTACCAAGAGAAATCTGAGCTATTTTTATCATGGGGTCAGGAATAGAGTCTCTGGGATTCCAAGAGCTGTGGGCAGCAGGCTAGTAACGTGAACTGTTTGGTGTTACGAGTCCTGAGCTGTCCCATCAGCCGTCCTTAAATTCATGGGACTGAATCCCAGTAGAGGGAAGATGGTGAGTGTTCAGCCACACGGTGGCTGCTTTTTTTATGCCAAGCGAGCGGGGCTATCAAAGAGGCTTTCAGTGGCCCAAAGAGGCAGAGGGATAAAAAGAACAGCAAGCTGTAGGGTTTATGGGGAAGATAAGCAGTAAAATTTAGAGGTGTCTTGCTGAGCATTGTGCAAGCAAAGCTGATCTCGCATGAGTCCTGTGGTAAGACTGCAAGGCTGGCTGGCATTACAGGAGCATTGACTCGTACCCAGGGGCCCTTCTCTCCTCTGCAAGGCATTATCTACAAGGACAGCCCTGTTCTCCCTGCTTTTCTTCTCTTTAACTGATGCATGGTAGGGACCCTGGATTCTTCTTAACACCAGCTCATGCATGTGCCCCAAATCTGGCTCCATGCACTGCTGAATGCGTTCCCCTTCTCCCCCAGATCCACAGCTGCTGGCGTGGACTTACGGGAGAGAGGTGGGGGGCTGCGAAACCGGTGTCACTGTCGGTAGCCGATGAACTCCCTTCCTGTATACCACACTACCTGCTGTTGTCATCGGCGTTATTGCTAACGTCAGCTTTCCACTGAATTCATAGGCACGAGTGTGCAGCAAGAGACCTTGAAGAAATGTGTGTGGGAAGACTTTGCTGAGAACTGAGAACCCCTATGACAGTCCTTGCAGCGTCTTTGATATTCTTTGCCACGTTGTCTCTGCTAAACTCTTCTGTACGCTGCATCCTTGATGTGCAGGTGTGTGATACGTTGAGAGTCTAATTCTTCCCTGCCTTCCACCTGGGCAGAATGGGTATTCGTGCTGCTGTCCAGGTTTGGGCCGTCTGCTGCTAAAAAGCTGTGTAGAGTGTGGGATACCGAAAAATTGGAAGCTTTGACACAGTTTAGAGATGAACATCTGACTTTGTTTAACTTCGCTCTCTGCTCCTTCTCCAGTTTATGTGCTGTCTTCCCTTCTGTTTATCCTTACAGTGGTTTTTGGAACGGTTGTTCAGAGCCTGTTCCCCTCACCCTCTGATCCAAATCCAGCTCACTTCAGCGTGCTTCTTGCTTCTTCTTGCCCCGGGAGTGGGGGTTAAAACCACTCCTGTGTATCGATTAAAGCGCTGACTTTACAAGGTGCAAGGATGAGCACGTGTTTGTTTCCAGAGGAAGTCCCTTTCCAGGAACTATTGAATGCCCAGTCAAACAACTTGTGTGTCTTACCGTTCTTATTGTGTAATGGGTACCCGACAGTTTTGTATTTTGATAAAAACACTTGCTCATGGTGGTATTTTTTAATATACAAATAACAATGCTCAAGCTCACGGCTGTGTGCTAGCTTCTGGAACCATCTGGATGATATTACAAGTAGCTATTTCTGAATTCCTTCTAGTGAACTCCATATTTGGAAAAAACTCTGGGTTTCTGGGTACAGGGCTGCCATTGGACGTAATCACAATAAATGTCAAATAATTGGCTGTCTGCTTTTGTGTCGGTCGAAGGTGCTTTTCTGATTTCATGACTCTCCCCCTGATTTGTAACGCAAGTCTCCTTCCCACCCTGAGTATGAGTGCGGTCAGACTGCTTCTTCTGACAGTTAAGGTATATGAGAGGGAGAAAGAGGTGTCTTCTGACTTTGGTTGGTGTTGATTTTTGCTGGACCAATGTAATACAAAGGAAGTAGGTGCTTTGTCACTACTTTCTGTTAGTTACACCGACAGAACTTCTAAGGGCTAACGAACGGGGGGGAATCTTCTCGCCACCTCCTCCGTTTGCATGAGCAGAGATGGTGAGCACAGCAGTGTGGGCGCTTCCTTGTGGGAAAGCCACCAGTTTGCAGCATTTCTGTGCAGCGGCGTGTTCCTAGGGATGTAGGAGCGAACAACTGTGACATCGTATCAGAGCTGCAGAGCAAAGGCAGGACAGGTTAAATTGGAACAGAGCTGTAGACTCAGCTCCTCCTGGAAGAGTGACTTAGTACCTAGCAGGGTTAGAGAAATCCGTTCGGAGCAGGCTGCTCCCAACGGGATACACAAGCTGCATTGCCGTGACTGTAACTAGTGGGTATCTTTAGTTTTCACAGCGGCGCAGAGCTATTCCCCCAGCTCGGTGTCTTGAGGACGTTGAGTTCAAGCACTTTTGATCTTGTAGCTGCCAGTAGCTCTGACCATATCCCTCTGTCATCCCTGCGAAGGAGGGATGGCCTCTGCCTTCCGGCAGAAGAGCAAGACAGAGCGCCTGGGACAGCGCTGTCTCTGCCTGCCCTTAGAGGAAGCCTGAAGTGGCCCCAAGCTTAAGCAGAGTAGAGAAGAAGTGGCAAGAACAGCAAGCATGTAGGAAAACTTACTTGTGCACTTCCTTTGCTTCAGTCTTCCTAAAGAGCAATAAATTAAGCATTAAGAGTTTTTAATTGCAGCTTATATGCTTTGTTGATTATTCCAAATTGTTTGCTATATTGCATTTCACTTATTATACTTATTATTTAATGAGCTTTGGAGTTCATTAAATACCACAAATGAGCCAGTCTGCTCCCATATAGCAGCAGTTTGGCTGGCTTGGCTTTAAATACCAGAAGTTGTTCTCCATACTGAGCAGTGGTAAGTGCTTGTGGGACTTGCAGAGCTCTGAACTGTGAAAGGCAGGCTTTTGCTCCGAGTTTTCTTTGAGCAGGGGAGGTGTTTGTGCTGCCTGTACGCTTACGTTCGCATCTGTGAAGTCAGAGCAGACATCACTGTTTCATTCTGGTCACGCTTGCTAATGATATTATCCAGGACTATTCAAAGGAGTCTTGGGAATACATTATTCCCCTCATTTATATCATTTTGAAGGTGGAAATGCCAACATCAGAGAGGGACTGTGGCAGGAAGGGGATCTGCTATGTGTAGCAAGGGAAAAACCATAAAAAATTATAAGGGCAGCATAAACTAGAAGCATCTACAGTCACGTTTATTCCTTAAGATGGCATGTCTAATCTGAATTTTGCAGGAGGACTGGCTCCCTAGTTTCAGTTCCAAACACATGGCGATACCTAGACACAGAGTCCTCAAAAGCGACAGGGGGGCTGAACTGGGAAGTGCTGAGCATTTAGGCATTAGGCTGTGCAGGAGTGGAGTATAAATGCCTGTCTTCATAGGTGATTATAGAACATACGGAAAATTACCCTTGCCTTCCACTCTTCTCTCATGCCTGACATGAGGGGTTTTTCTCTCTGCTTCCCTACTGTCCGATTACAGCTGTGTAACGCCCCGTGTCAGGGCCCAGTGACACCTTAGCTGATCTGAAGAAACTGTAGGTCAGATTCCAAGTGCCGGAGCTAAAGGCTTCACCAAGAGAGTTTTTCTTGCACGTAATTTTGTAATTTGGAAGTCTTTGCATGCATGCTGCTGCTGTTTTTGTCCTTTTTAATTTCTGTATGTTTGTTTAAGGATCATGGTTTGCTGGGCAGATTTCAGGACTGAGGATCTCTTCCAGATTTTGTCTCCATCTTTGCCACAAGTTATTTTGATGCCCCTGGGCAAATCCTTGGCCTCCCTGGGCCTCAGAGCCGGCTCTTTAAAATAAGGATAACACTTCCTTCACAGGGGGCTCGCACACCAGTTTGCAAAGCGGTAGGATCTCTGGGTACAGGGCTGTGTAAAGTAGCCTCGGCCCTGTAAGTCCTAGAAATAAGGGCAATTTGTAAACCTGAAATCTACAATTCCCACATTTATGAAAATCTTCTGCAATAATTTCTTTTGAAACAAAACTGTTCTAGAGTCTAAGAAAGTGGTTAAAAATACCTTCCCTGTTGTGAATGCTGTCTGCAGTAGCTCCTGTGCCTGCTGCTGCTGAGAGCTCCTTAATTAAAAAGCAGAGCCCTCACAGAGTTAGTTCCAGACGTGAAGCTGACGGTTTAAGAAACGTTGATGGCCGTAAGCCTTGTGCTTTCCGTGTGTAAACACGAGGCGCAGGTGGTGCTCAGCCTGCGTACGGCTTTATGTCGGCAGGCACCAAATACGAGTTGCATTTATGTTGCCTGGAAGGGACCGACATTCTGAAAGAATAACAAACCATAAGCTCCCCAGCTCGGTGTTCACATTAACTCCTAAAATCCGTCATGTTTATTGCAATATATGAAAATATCAAAATATTTGTAAGCTTCTTCCAGACTGCAGCATTTTGTGGGGGGGTCATTAAATGCAACTGCTCTGCCAAAACTTCATGCGGCCGTAAGAGGAAGCTCTCCGCTGTCGTTATGCATTAGCTCGTGGCTGAGTGCGTCTGATCCGTCGGTTCTATCGGAACGTTGGCTTTACTGCATTTTTTGGTTTAGGGAAAAACATTTAGCAGGAGAGTGAGCGGGGCAGCAAAGGCTCCATGTCTTTTACGAGAGAGATTTGACAACTTGCAGGACTGGCCCGGAAGGGATGAAGACAGGACTTCACACAGAGGTGTGAGTGCTTCGGCAGTGCTATTTTTTTTTTGAGCATGCACGAAGCCATCAGATAGACTTTATCAGATAAACTTTAGGAGGGGGAGAATACAGGAACTCACCCAATTCTGTACCAGAAGATGTTGCTGGAAGATAATAAAGACATTCGGGAAATGTGTTAAACAGTTTTTCTGTAAAAATTTAAAAGAATCAGTGTCGAAATCTGACAAGTGTTTTAACTGAAATAGCCCTCTTGTAACGCAGTGATGCCTTTGGAGCCCAGCCCATTTGAAGACAAGGTGGAAGATTAAATCAGCTAACAGCTGGACCATCTGCCTTCTTTTTTAGAAAGATTAAAACAATTCTGGTCTAGAGAGTACAAAATTAACCCAAAGAGGGTCGGGCATTTCAGAAATGTAGCTCTAGTAAGCAAATAAAGGTTTGTGCGCTCCAAAGCAGCAGTGAAGACAGTTGAGAATTGGTGGTTATCGGTTTTGTGAGAGATCTGGATGTGTCTGGCTTGACCCTCTCTCTTAATCACACCTTTGCTTTCTCCATGGTTTCTGTATGGCTTGAATTCTTCACGCCATGGGCTGTGCAGAACCAGCGGACTCGCTGGGCGGACAGATGGCAAGGAGAGAGAAGGGGGTTAAATGTGTGGGTTTGGGGGCTGAGAGCAGAGGTGGGGGAGCTGCTGTGGCTCAGACAAGGGCGGAGGTGGCTGGGCTTCCTCTTGATGTCTTTCTCATTGGCGATCGCCCCGGAGAACAGGGTCAGCCACGCTGGCAGAGGGTGGAGTGGAGTCTGGTGGTGGGAAGGGTTTTAACTGTGGAGCTGCAGCACTTTCACAGAACTGGAAATCAGCATGCTCAGCCCTGGCACTGCCTCTGCGTGGGCTGTTGCAGAGGGGATGGTGCCGGCTGGGATTATGTGTGCAAAGGGTTTCAAGCTGGGTTGAAATGCCAGCTCACCGCATGCTTTGGTGTCTGTATTTCCACTTTCTTCACTAAAAAGAAGTTTAGAAACATTATGCAGTTTTCCTAGGCCAGCACTCTTAACGTGGGTCATTTGTCTTTCACTTAACAGTGGAAAACTCAGTTTAACCTTTCCTGAAGAATCCAGTTTCCTGCCAGCCCAGTTCTCCGCCTGCGTGCAGGCAGGCAGAGGGCAAAGGCTGCGGCACGAAGCATTGAGTCCCAGCTTCTCCACGGCCAGTGCTCACTGACATTAGCGATTCTTTCAAGAATCAAGGTCATTTTCTTCCTGAGACACAGCAGGATTGACTCTTAGCCCAGAGGCCCCATCGCAAGCTTGCCGGTACATTCCCTGCCTTCACAAGAATGCTTACGGCTTGGACACAATTCTGGTTTTCAAAACAGTACTTTTGAAATGTCCATACACGCGTTGCACGCTTCGCCTCCGCAGTGCGGGAAGCATCGGGGAGGCCGTGCCTTGGTCCTGTCTTGCTAATTAGCCTGGTCTTGCCTATTTGTCAACTAACAGCAGAACCCAGTCACACCCCTCACAGCGGGCAGCACGAGGCTTCCCTGCCACCTCCTCCAGCTCCCTAGTTTTTTTTTTGTTTGAATTTGTGTCATGGTAATATAAAGGTTTTGAAGATGATGATTTCATAGGAGGATAAATACTGATGTCAGGTCACAGAAACCCTTGTTAAATTAAGCTTTTAATCTCCTTATACGTTGGGTCACAGTCACTCCTGGATAAACCCACTTTGCCTGAAGGTGGGGCTTCGGGTTTTTTCTTACTTTTTAACTGTTCCCAATAAATTTAAATCAGGGTTAGCACATAATCAAATCGGGATCGGTTTTGAATGCTTTTGGTGTAGGGCTCCCATCTCAGGCGCGTTGACTGCTGAGCATGGCGAGGCCGTAGGTGGAGCGGCACCCGGTTGGACTTGCACTGGTTCGGAGTCAATCTGCAGCACGCCAGAGGTGTGCTTCAAAAGTCACCTCCAGAGGACTGCTTAAATCAAAAACTGTTCAAAAGTACTTCTACGCTTTTATTAAAAGGAGGAATAATGGTGACTATTGATGCTGATTCTAAAGTCTTGAATGTGTTACTTTTGTTTGGGTTCTTCCCCCTAACCCGTTCTGTTGGGCTGTGCCATCCCTTTGGACTCTCTTGCCTGTTAGCGGATTAGGATCACCAGACTTGACCCAAAATTTGGCCCAAGAAGATGGCACTTGACCCCATTACTTCAGCATTTTCCTCGTGTTTCCTTTGCTAACTTCTTAGGTTCTCATGCGGGGGGTGCAGTTCCCTTGTGGCAATTGAGCCACCTGTTTTAGGAAGGGGTGCTTGACCGGATGGAGCGGGGAGAGTGGGGTTTGAGTAGATGCTGTACTTCACTGGCAGTTTGTCACCTCAGGCTTCTTCATCTGTCTCCACATCAGGTCATAGTGTCCCTCTCTTAGAAGGGAGGAGTGAGTTTCCCCTCTGTCCTCTTGCAACTGCAGTTTTGGGCTTGCAAGAAGGAAGCTCAGTGTCAGGACCCTCCATCCAGAGCACCCTTTTCAACCCCTTGCGTCATACCTGGGCTGTGAAATGACAAGTCTGGTGTATTTTCCCTTGCAGCAATATCAGAACCAGTTATTTCAACAAACAGAAGATGTGGATGGGAAAACAGAAATCATCATCAAGGTAAGCTGGGGATGTCTCGTGTTTTATGAAGAGTCTTTTGTTCTTTGTCTTGTTCCATTTAAAGATGCAGAGTTTTTTTATCATTGCTACAGAAATCATGTGTTCTGTACCTGGCCTTGCCTTCTGGCGGAGATCTGGGCTCTCCCGAGCCGAACTAATGCTCTGTCCGAGCAGAGTGTGCCCCCTTCCCCGAGCCTTCCAGGTTTTCACAATCCTTTATCGTCATCTGGCCAGGTCAATCAAGCTCACTCGTCTCTGAGTAATGGTATTCCAGCTCTGATGGATGGCCGTCACTAAGGCGTGATAGGAAAGAAACTCTTCCTGTTTGCCGTGTGACTCAAAACTGCACGATTCCCTCTGGCTTTCGGAGTGGGAGATGATTTAGTTCAGGACCCATGATTTAAACCCTTAGAGCTATATGCGTTCTTCAGTAGTCTTTCTAAGATCTCCAGGTACAAATGCACACCCTGTGTATTTTCAACATTTCCCACTACTGTACAGGTTAGGAACAGCGTCAATCAAGTATCCCTTTGGGACAGGCTTTGCAAGTCCCAAGGAGCAGCTTTAAGCCCCTTTCTGGTGGCTTGAATCCCCAGCCGTACATCAGGAACACAAATACAGCTCAGTGGCGCCGACTATTAATCGTAGGTACATTGGTAAGGTGTGAACAGATGGTGCGATGAGCTCGGTGCTAATCAGGGCGCTGATTGTTAGGTTGGTTGTGCTCAAAAGAGAGAAGGAGTTGGTGGAACTAAAGACGCCTGCGATACTTTCACAGCCGAGAAACGCTTCCTGTCACGGCCTCACACTGCTGCTCTGACGTGCTAATGATTTGTCAGTAATTTAATGAGTTGGAAACAGAATGCTCTGTGAAGTGCTTATTTTTGTGATAGTTCAGTGATATTTCCACCTAAACATAGAGGTTATATTAATTGATGTCGCTGATACAAGATTAAAGCGATAGACACAAAAGCATCTTTTAGAAACCAGGTGTGATTTTTCATCCATGTATCCTATCTCACCTTACTTCTAGGTCTAAGCCCTTGCTCCTGTTACAGCCTTCCTAATTTTACTCCTCTGTCTTCCATTTCCCTGTTGGGACACTGCTTATGTAGTCGTGCTGCTGACTGGCAAAGGAACAAGCCTGCTCAGCCCATAGGCGCAGATCCCTTTTTCCTCTCAAAAAACAGGGCAGGATTACACTGAAGGGTCCCATCCTTACGCCCACCCTTGTCCTTCCTCAGAGCCCCTCCCAGACATACGCAGGATTATAAACCAAAGAAAGCACCAACCAAATCCGCCTTTTGAACTTTAAATTTGAGGTAATCTCAGAGCATGGGTACGGACGGCCTGTGCGTAGCCTGTACGCTGCTGTCTGGAACGCCCCCACCCTGCGGTGTGTTAGGGCTGACCCCTGCCCAAGCCTGCAACAGCCACGCTGTGGTTGACGAGACACAGGACCCATGCGGAGGGAGGCACCTCTGTGCTACCTTGGACGGATTTCCATGCCCGCTCAGTATCTCACCCACAGTTTCCAAGGGCTTCTTGCCCACCAGAAAGGAAAATGGGGGTGCATTTCATTTTCCAAAGTGATCCCTGCTAACGTGGCGAGGAGAGTGGGTCTCTGAAAGCGTTTCCAGAAGCGACTGGGCCTGTTTGCTTTGTGTTCGTGTGTTGAGGATATATTGGAGAACAGGGGCTTTACCGCTGCTCCTGTATTACACTTTGGTGATCTCCCTGTTGTTGCTATCTCTGACGTGGTCACTTTGCTGTCTATTTTCACAGCAGTCCTGTGTCAACTGTGGTCGTGAGGCAACAAACGAGTGCACAGGATGCCACAAAGTCAACTACTGCTCCACTTTCTGCCAGCGGAAGGTATAAGCTTGTTTGTGAGTTGCAGATTCTGTTGTCTAGAGGGGGCTGTGGCACCCCGGGGAGAGCCAGGCAGCTCTGCCTGCTGCCTGAGGAGTGTAAGCACAGCGAGAGGGCCGGGCAGCGGAACTTGCCGTGTCCTGCCAAGCCTTGCCCGGGTCAGCGGCCCCAGCATCCCAAACCCACCCTGCCCGGCGGACCTCCAGGCAAGACTAGCCATGGGGCAGGGTCCGGATCAAATGGGTGGGGAAGGTCCCAAGATTTGCACACACCTTCTCGAAGGGGATCTAAAAATCAGAGTAACACCAGAAAGGAGGGTGCGGACACCTCGCTGGGGGAGCTGTGGGGACCAGTTCGCTGGTAGCGCTTTTACAACCCTTCCCTGCCGTGTCCTGGTAAGCTGAACCCTCCTTAGTACCTGGGCTCCTGCTGCATCACTGAGGACATAGTTCTCTTATTCTTTACGTTATCTGTGATGCTACGGATGACGCAGTGGGACAAACGGTAAGATTTTGAACATGGTGGAAACAGGTATGAGGAAGTACGGTGGAGGAAACTGCTGTGCTTCGTGTTTCACAGAGGTTCCTTACGAAGACCCTTGGCCCCATGCTTTGGAGGAAAGGATAATTCTGGGCTACAGCTCTGCAGGCTATCCACGTTCAGTCTTCGTCAGCTGAGGCCAGGTGTATTGAGTAGCCAAAGAATTTTGACTGTTTCCTTTTGCCTGTAACAAAGTGCAGTGGTGGCCAAGTTTCCTGTCTGTGTAGCAGAAAGATTAAAAACTCCAAAGAATGATCGAATACCGCTTGCAGAAAACTTAGACCTTCTGCCTGCCGCCTCCCCAGGTGTCTCACGGACAGAAACGCCACCCTGCTGTCCTCTCAGTGCGAAGCGCACTGGGAAGCGGCACTGAGTAGTCACCTTTTGTTCCCCTCCTAGACAGCTTGTCACTCGTGAGGGGACATCAGCCCACGCCTGTAGCTGCTGCTCTGCACTGTAATAGGGTGGGAGAGCTTGAAGTGCTTGTCCATAGCTGAACCCTTGAGATTCCCCCTGTATTTGTGAGCCACGATGTGCGACCTCTGCGTTGAGCGAGTTAGAGGAGCATTTTGTTAGTTCAACCTAGAAGTTAAACTTGGTCAGTCTTGGGAGGAATTATATTCCTCTCCTCTGCCATGACTGACCTACGACCCCTCGTATGGCGTTCTCCTTCAGGAGCGCTAGCTTGTAGCCAGCTATCTTTCAGCAGAGGGTTTAAGTCAAGGTTCTGACTCTGTCTCAGTAAAATTGTCCATGACCTAAGTGACGTTGATGTCCGGGATTGGTTTCTGGATTGAGAGGCCAGCATTCTGCTTAGTTTGTGTCCGCCTCCAGCATTGACCTGGTGTGCGGTGCCTTTCCTGTCTGCCGTTAGTCTCGTTTGGCCAAGCGCTAGAGCCCTGCCGTAGCCCACTGGTGCTGGAGAAAGCGCTTCTCAAACAGGGCTTCTCTTGGGGCCCCGTGTGCTTTTGCAGGCCACGCTCTTTCCAAGGGCCCTTTCCCTTCGTGGCCTTTCCATCTGCTCTTCCCTTGCAGGACTGGAAGGACCACCAGCATATCTGCGGCCAGTCGGCCACGGTGACGGTGCAAGCCGACGAGGTGCACGTCACGGACAGCGTGATGGAGAAAGTCACCGTCTGAGCCCACCTACCTCTTTAACCGTTCATGAGCAACGTGGTGCAGCCGGCTGGATCGGCAACCCGGCGTGAACGGTCTGTCCTTTGCAAACACGCACTTCTCTCTATCGAACTCATTTTTGAAAGACTTTTTGATACTGTGACAGCATTTACCTACTCCCAATCCTCTTCCAAAACTTTGAATAATACACAGACTGTGAAAACCTCATCTGGACAAAACAAACCCCGCCTAACGGCAGCCTCGCAGCTGGGAGCCACCTTCGGCTTAAGGAAGCTTTGACTTTGCCAGGCTGGAACCTCCACCGTGTGGATGACGGCGATCTCATCATCTCTCGTGAGATGGATCTCAAGCAGGTGCTGCAATGAGATTCGCTGGTGTTTCCTTCTCCCTGTGCCTCCCTACCTCTTGTTTGAAAAAAGGAACGGACCTTCATTTGGTTTATTTAATTGCCTTGAAAAAGTACAAGTTCTTAGTTTGCCAACAGAAGGACTTTTTCTTTTCCTGTGTTCCCTTTGTGCTGGGCAAATTTGGAACACACTGGAGCTTCTGCACTTGAATAGAATTGAAAAATAACAAGTTGTTAAATAAAATGCGGTGAAAGCGTGAGCGTACCTGGCGGTACTGTTTAATTCCCAGGGCAGCACTTTAATGTGCTGATAAATCAGCAAGCGGCGGCAGCGTGGCTGTCGGGAGCCGGCGCAGCTACGACGCAGCTGCGGTTACCCACGTGCGGCCTTTACTCTCCGTCTCCGCGGGAGCCGGCGGGGACGTGATTTGTTCAGCAGGGGAGGTGCGGTGTCATCACGCGGCGTGCCTGGCCTGCAGCTCGTAGCGGCCGTCTGGCCAAAATCAGGTCTGATCGCACCCAAAGCACAAGTGCATTTAGAGCGCTGTGCTGCCGCTGCCGTTCCGTAGCTACTAATTAAAGAAGCGGTGCGCATTAGGAAGTGATTTGCTTCGTTCACTGCAACAAAAACATTTAATTATGAATGTACTTTAATAATTTAGGCTAATCATACGTCTTTATTCGTGTTTGAAGATTGATGCTCTGGGCTGGAGGAGTCTCAGTAGGCACACACACCGCTCCGGTGGTTTTTTAGCCTCGGGCATGACAACCGTGAGGGGTTACTTGTCCTGTCTGGTCATGCACTCCAGTGTAGTGTTGGTGGGCAAGGAGGATCACGGTTCAGCTTACCCAAGAGGGGCCACCTCTGAACCACAGTGACCCAACCCAGCACCATAAATGCTGTCAAAAGGAGGAAATCCTATCCAGAGTCGCAGGGAAGTAGTAATAGAGAAAAACACGATGGAAAATACTGAAGTCTTACGCTAGCCGTTACTGACAAGTCCATTACTTCCTCTGTGAATCCTAAAGGTCTTGCTGCGTTACCCTCCTTGTATTACAAGGAGATGGACAATGCTTTGTCAGCTCTCAGAGCAGTTGCTGCACTGCTGCGTCTCTCTTCGGAAGCACCCGCCGGTTGGGTTTCCCTGCAGCAGCAGCAGCTGAGAGGCAGCGACGGGCCCTTCCCGTGCAGGGCGGGCAGGGGTCTCCAGCAGCCGTCGGTGGCGGTTGATGAATGTCACTTTCTGGCTCATTACCGGAAAAGTTATTCCTCCTGATGCAGAGCTTAGCGAGCAAGGCAGGCAGCACTCTGACGGCCTCCCTGATGGAAGCCGTTCTCTAGGGGAAAGCCAAGCGCAACGTGAAGCAGGATGAGAACAGAAATTACACGTGTAAAACTCCTGGCAGGGAAAGAACAGCCAATTCCTTAGACTCCCATAGCAAGATGCTCGCTCCTCCTGCTTCCCAGAGTGATACTTTGGTATTTCTGATAATTTCTTCTCGCACAGTGTCTCCAAGCAGAGGTGCTGTTCTCAGGGGAGGCTGCCGAGCCGCAGACGAGTGCATCTGTGGAACCAGTCGCTCCTCAAATAAATGAGGGCGAGGCAGCAGCATCTGGCATCAGAATGCAGCAAAGGCTGGCTCTGAAGTGGCGCCTTTGGAGTACTAAAGCTGCGCTTTCAATGTCAAACGTAGCTTTCAGTTGGAAAATATTGCTGTCCCTTTGGCTCACCTTGCGTTCTCCGCAGAGAACCGTCCCTGTGCTGTCCTGCTGGTTGCGAGGCGCAGCGCTGCCTGGCTTCAAGGACAAGTGACGAGGTGAGCCGAGACGCCAGGCACGCAGGCTTGCGTGTCTCCTGCTTGTGTAGGGGCCTGGGCAGCAGCTCACGCAGACACGGAGCCAGCGCTCCACCAGCCCTGCCACATCGTCTGTGGCTGAGTACAGCTGTGCCTCGGCTGCTGTCTGACTTCTGGCTTTGCTGAATCTTTTAAGGGGGGAAAAAAACCCACACCATTGGAAGGGAGTGGGGCACCTTTCCTAAATGAAAAAATATCGTAGGTATGAGTCATCTGTAACTGAAGCTCTCGGGGAGCTTCCCATCAGAGCCCTGGTATCTGGGGCAGCTGCGCCCCAATGGAGTGGCAAACTACAGATCTCAAAAATTTATAGTGTAATCACTGTGGCAGTTTAATAGGTTTATTTATTGATGATAAATTGCTCGAGCATTTTTTATTCTTAGTCAAAGAAAACCTCCAGACCTCCCTGCAGTACTTTTCCTGTTTGTTTCTAAGCAAACAAGTTCCCCCTCGGAAAGCAACAACCTTACACAAAAATCGCTACTCAGAAGCGTGCAATAACCATTCGTTTCCCTCCTGAGCCTCTGAGAACAGCGTCAGCTTCTCCCTCTGGCCACCCTTGGTGTCACCGTGCTCAGGTTGACCGAAAAGTATAAAGGATTTTTTCCCTGCAGGTTGGAAGTGGTTCCTGGCAGGTGTCATACAGCTTGAGAAGGAATTCTGGAGGTGTAGCAATAACGTCAGTGTGCCTTTGGATGGGTCAATGTAAAGTCACTCCTAGGCAGGTGCACGCTCTGACAAGGACCGCACGACTCCCATCCTCACCAGCCTTGAGTGATCCGTGCCCCGGCAGCCTCAGCGCAACCCGTCACCAGCCCCAGGCAGGGAAAGCACAAGCTAGCGAGGCAAGAACGGCGTTTTGTGAGCTGGTACCGAGGGGGCGGCTGCGGCCTGTCAGGTGTCCCTGGGTCTCCTCGTCGGCCTGACATTCCTGCTTGGGGTGAGCGATGCCCGTCCTTCTAGGGCGCTGGGAACGGCTGCTGCACTTCAAGCTGTGGGATTGCAGAGCAGCGCTGCCCTGCAGCAGGCGCTTTGGATTGCTCCACGTCTTGGCCAAATCTTGGCATTCCTCAGCCGGGGCCGGCCTTAGTTAGCAATACTGTTGTGGGTTTCTTTTTTTTGTAGGACTTCAACGTCCCGTGTCAAACAGGAGTAAAAATCAGTCAAGGGGAAAGGAGGTTGCACAGGTAGATACTCCCTCACCTGGCATGTGAACATCTGGGAAATGAGCTTAGCAGCCTTTCCCCCCACCCAGACTTTTGGCCATGTTGCCTCCCAGCCCTGCCAGGGCCACCCCAGCAGCCAGAAGAGCCCATGGCAGGCCCAGAGCCAGCTGAAAGCGTCTCAAGCAGCACGTGGGGCCCTGCTCCGGGACAGCCAGCCTTGTCAGTAAAATGATAAAAAAACCAAAAACCAAACAAACCCTTGTGATCCTCATCAATCCTCTGGCCAGGCTAAAGCTCTGTCCGGAGCCACTTCTGAAATGAAGAGGGATGAATTTCTGCACTTACCCTTTCCTGCAACCCCAGGGGCTTCTTTGCTGGGGCGAAGGCAACAGCCCAGCTCCGAGAACAGCACTGGGAGACAGGCAGTGTGTCCTGGTGTGCATCAGCAGGGCTCAATTCTGCTCTATGCTCACGAGCTTGGCTTGTCCTCACGGTTTAAATCACATGGAACTGGTGGAGATGGGCCGTTTCCAGGCTGGGCTGCAGCAAGGGAGGGCTCCTTCAGCAACGTTTGGCAAGGTGGAGCCAGGAGGACTCCCCCGGTGCGGGGGTAAGAGCAGGGAATTTGTCTGCAGCTCCCAGGGCCGGAGCAGCTGCAGGCTTCACAGCTTTCCTGCCTCCCTGGAGCATGGCCTTGAGGGGTGTTTTACTTTGCTTAGTGACAGCTAAGAGAAACCCAAACCAGTCTAAACACCCAAATCCAAAGCAAGAGCTGTTCTGAGAAGCAGCCCTGCTGTCTTGTGGCATCTCTTGCCACTTATGTTGAGCACCAAGCGTTCAAAAAGCGGCTACACCTGCAGTTTGCAGTGGGGATAGCATCCAAGCTGTTTCCCACTCGTACTCACCTGTAACTCCTCATTACAAAGGGCTGGGCGCCAGCATCCTTCGGCTGCCATCTCCTCCTTCCCTCCTCCCCAACAAAGACAGCAGACCTTAGGCAGAAATAGATCTTTAATGAACTATAAAAAAAAAAAAACCCCAAACAACCTAGCCTGGTCGTTCCTTCTCCCCGCCAGTTCCGGTGGGCTCAGCAGAAGAGGTGCAAGACTTTGCGGAAGAAGTTCCTGAACTCCGCGTTGAAAACGGTATAAATGACAGGGTTGAGAGCACTGTTGACGTAACCCAGCCAAGTGACAATGCTGGTGACTTGAGCGGGAATGGTGCAGGACTTGCAGAGAGCCCTGGTAATGTGGACCACAAAAAAAGGTGTCCAGCAGAAGAGGAAAGCACCTGCCAGAAGGACATTAAAGAGAGAAAGTGATGTGAAAGTTAAAAAGGCTTTAATTTAACAAACGTGGCCTGGGCCAAACAAGAATGGAGACAGCTCAGAGCGCTTAGGGAAAAAGCAGCAGGTGTGCTGACATACAGAGCTGGGCTTACGCCCAGACAAACAATTTAGGATCTTTCTTGTCCTAAATGTTGATTAAAAGTCTAAGTTATATATTGGTTTGGATTCACATTTAAGGTATCAGGAGTCACCGGTTTACCTTGAAGAGAAGGTTGGATTATGAACACTGTATATCCGTTCTTTCCCAAGGGTGGTGTTTGTTGGCTCTGCTTTGCCTCAAAGGGATACTGAGATTTTCACGGGATAAACATCTCTCACAATGAGAGACAGAACGGCAGGTCTCGCCCCAACCAGGCTCTTCCACAGGAGGTATAAAAACAAGTCCACATGTGACAGAGAGGGAGGAGGACCCCAGATGTGGCACTGGGGAGGTGGAACAAGAGGGAGGTGGCTTTTATCTCACCCTCGCCTCCTCCAGCGAGGACAAAGTGTGGCACTCAGCGTGACACCCCTCATCGCTGCCCAAGCACGCGGGCCTGGGCACTTTGGTCCCTGGCAGGGGAGTCCGTGGAGCGTGTGTTCACCTCTCCGGGTTCCAACAAACCCCGCCAGGCACAACCCCACTGCAGGACAGCGCCGTGCCTCTCCCGCCCTTCCCCAGCCGCCACCGACTGCTACTCACCGACGACGACAGGCAGCACCCGCATGGCCTTCCGCTCCCGGCCATTGAGCTTGGCCCGCTTCCGACTGTGGCCTGGGTGTGGGTACTTGAGGTGCGGGTAGGAGACAGTCCGGATGCCATTGTCCATCACATAGTCCCCAGGGTGGTCAGAGCGGGCGTAAGGGTTGCCCTCTGGCTCCAGTCCGGTCTGCTCCCTCTCAATAAAGGTTGAGGGGTGATAGAGCTTCCTGTTGGCCCCATAGATGCTGCCCCTTAGCTTGGCTTTCCTGGCTTCTTCCCAGCGCTTGAGCCCTTGGAACATGGCGCAGTAGAGCACCAGCATGATGGGGCAAGGGATGAAGAAGGAGCAGATGGAGGAGTACACGATGTAGTTGTCATCCTCCAGCTGACACAAGCTGGGGTCCCGGTTTGGGACGTTGTTGAGACCGAATATGACTGGTGATGCTATAGCAAAGGCGAATATCCAGGTGGTGGATATAAGGATCAACTGCCGCAGGTCGATTTGTCGCCGGTTGTAGTTCAGTGGGATTGAAACAGCGATAAACCTGCCAATACAGGCCCCAGGCGAGTCAGTCCTAGTACGGTGGTGTTACCACGGGTAACGTAAGCGAGTGGTCCCAAACCTGCCTGCCACTGGCCTTCCCCTGCTATTAACTTACATAGAATGATGATGTCCTGTGGCGCCCAATGCTGGCCACAGCGCTCCAGGTGAGGCCGCCCCAGCGCGGGGCAGAGCGGGACAATCCCCCCCCTCGCCCGGCTGCGATGCAGGGCTCGGTGCCCCCCGGGGCACGGCTGGCCCTCAGGGCTGCCAGGGCACGCTGGGGGCTCGTGTTCAGCCTGCCGTCGAGCAGAGCCCCCAGGTCCCTGCAGAGCTGCTCCCCAGCCCCTCACTCCCAAGCCTGTCCGTACAGCCAGGGCTGCCGAGCCCCAGGGGCAAAACCCGGCACTTGCAAGTGGCACTTGCCACACAGCCAAGGCCTGGGCTACAACCAGTCTCCCCACTCAGAAGAGACAGCTCTGGCCCCGTCACACAACTTGCTTTCAGCTTGGCCACCACAAGGGTGCTGCTGGGACACCAGGCTGGCGGTGGGGCAGAACACCCTCCTGAGGGGAGGACAGAATCAGCCTCCCTCGTGGGACCCTTGCGAGGGCGTGTGTGGAAGCAGCCTGATGGCAGGACACAGCGCTCTCTCCCCTGGCACGAGGAGGAGGAAGGCACTTACCGATCCACGCTGATAGCACAGAGGTTGAAGATGGAGGCCGTGCACAGCATCACATCCATGGTCATCAGGGCGTCGCACAGCACCGTGCTGAGGGACCACACACCTCCCTGGAACTGAAAAGATCCCCGGGGTCAGCAGATGCCATGTCCCACTGCCTTGACAGTGTCAGGAAACACCTCCGTGCTGGGGTGCCTCAGCCACCCACGTTTTCCTCCAAATGAGCAGCCTGAAGGCAAGCAGTCCTGCCCCCGGCATGATACTCCCCTCCCAGCAAAGCAGCAGCACTCGGGATTAGCCCCACACAAGAGCTCCCAGCTTACACAGGGCTCCGCGGTTCTGGCCTGGCTGGAGACTTGAGCCCACAGACCATCGGCACTGCCAAGCAAGTCATGCTGGGCAGAATAACTGATGCAGGGCGGCCCACTGCCTTGGGTTAGTGCAGAGTGACTCAGAACCCCCAAACCCATCAAACTCACCATCCCAAAATCTCCCCAGTAATGCAGGGCTAAGCGTTCGCCACGCAGCATCACCAGCTGCCCCTCACTGAGGAAACAGGGAGAGGCTCTTCAACAAGCGACGGTGCACAAAGCTCCTCTTCCATTTTTCATGACCAAACTGCTCCAACGTCCTGTTTGCAGGCAGTCTGAATAGAACTGTCTCATTCTGTCACGCTGAGCACAAGGCCAGCCTCTTGAGACTGTGCTCAAGCTAGTCAGGTATAATCTCTTGTTCGCTCTCTCTACAACTGCAGGCACCCAGGGCAAAGCAGAAGAGCTGCCAGCGAGAGGACATGACCAGACGTGTGTCATTGGTCCGTATGACTTGGAAGCACTGACTACTCAATACAGAAGAGATCAGTTAAAAATCTAAGCTACCGCATCCCAGATAATCCTCAGGAAAAAAAAAGCAAACAACAACAAAGCCACAAAATGCTCAAGGGTTTGCGGTTTATCAACACCAGCTTGTGGAACGGGAATGTTTGCTCAGCAGTGTGCTGCGAACCTGGCTGCCGGAAAATGGGAATGGAAGGAAAAGCTCAAGGAGCACAGAAATAAGTCAGGATTCATTAAACCCTTCTTCAGCACGTGACACCAAACACTTGTCCAGACCCTCCTGCACCCAAAGCTGATGCACTGAATGTCGGCTTCCTTTCCTCGCACCAGGACAACTGCCCCTAGGATGAGGCCATAAACAGAATTTTTATAAAAATTCTCATTTTAGTACAACAAGAGAGGGTGCCTTTTTGTTTTCCCCTGACTGCAAAAGAGGGGCTCAAAACCCTGCTCAGCTCAAGCTGAACCTCCGTCCTAGTGTAGCAGTTGAGAGGAAGAAGGGAACTAATTGATCTTGAAAAGGGCGAGAGCTCTCAGGCTGCAGCGCCTTCAGAGGACACAGCCTTTGCCGTGAGATTCAAGCTGCATGCTCAGAAAATGCTACAAGCCCTTCCCTTACCCCGCCAAACCCAAGGCTCCGGCTCTGGGGAAAGTGCTGGGAGAGGACTTTCCATTATACCGTGGATCTTGCCCGCCCACTTCAGCAAAATGCGCCAAGAACCTCTCTGCCGGGTGAGTGACTTTGGATTAGCGGCAGAGCTGGCTTTGCTGGGTCACGTGATTAAGTGGTACCTAATTACAGGAGGTTGCAGAAGATTAGCCCATCAAGTACACAGTGTAAAGCTTTAGGCATCATAAATGGCTCAGGCCGCCTTTAAGAAGCGCTCCAGAGCGACTCCATTTCCATCAGCTTTTCTGCATTCTCTGCTTTTTCAGCGTGAGGCCCCTTGGTTTTGGGCAGCCATGCGCCATCGGGAGTGCTGCTGCTGAGAAGGCACAGGCAGCTGGTTGCACAGCCAAACAGATGCTCTGCAGGCAAGCCTCCTCCCTTAACTAAACAAAACAAAGCTGCAAACCTAACCCCACAAGCCAGCCTACCTGCTAGCACATCTCTAAGGCTGATGACATGCTCTGCACAGCTCTGGTGAGGATATGGTCTGAGCCTGAACTAGGTGAGGTTAGGCATATTAACCACCGCCCTGGAAACCTCTGGGCATCGCTTCGTGGAAGAAGATGGAAAAGTATGTGGGGAGGGAGGGTCACGCTCTGCCCTTAGCTCCATGCTGCCTGGCAGGCAAGGAGGGTTTGTAGGAAGGTGATAGCGATTGCCTCCCCCCACGCAAGGCAGGCCCCTTTCAGCGCGGTATCGCAGGTGCAGGCTGGCTGCTTGTTCAGCTGACCAAGGTTGGCAGCGCCAGTAAATTCACGTCCAGCCACCAGGGCCTCTTACAAGACACCAGCATCTCACTACAGATGGCACTTAGGGTCTGGATCAACCACTATGCGCAGAGGAGGAACAAATCCAGCTGCTTCTTACGAAGAATTTGTTACAAAGAAGTTACGGAAAAGATTTTGATTTTATGGGATGGTGGATGGCAGGAGACAGACTTGACCTCAAATGCCCTCGCAGGCTGCCTTCCTAGCTCAGGTCGCTTTGGCGTCCCTGTTCCTAAGCACAGCCGATTGGTAAGAAAAAAATCTGCCTTCTTGTAAATGAGGTGGATGCCAGAAGAGCTCTTATGCTGCCGGTGCTCCTGAGGGTGTGAGCCACGAGAGGGCCAAAGGTTTTCGTCTTACTTCTTATGATAACAGCCCTTGTCTCAGTCCTGCCACATGCTTCTGCACGGCACCACGCGCAGCTTCACACCCGCCTCTCTCGCCAGCCCTGCAAAGAGGCTCACTAAGAAGCAGAGACCACAGAGTCACCCTTTGGTGGTGATGGCAGCTGAAATAAGATACCCAGGCAACAGCAGCCTGCAAGTGGACGAGGAGGTGCCCAGCTGAACTTCCGAACGAGCACCTGCCTGCCCTCAGCGAGGCCACGGCCCAAGCGCATAGCATGGAGGGACGGAAAGCGCCAACCCTAAGAGCCTGCTGGAAAGGCTACGACACCAATCAGAAGTGTAATAATCCTTGCAAGTGGGCAAAGTCCAGCAGCACGGTCAAAGAATTGTCCAAATGCCCACAAGAAGCTGACTCTGGGCCTTTTTTTAAGAGCCTTGACGACTGCTACATTCTCCAGAAGACGCAATGCAACCTGCAAGGAGAGAGGAAGGAGAGGGAGTGGGACACAAGACAAAGGTGGGTTCACACTGGCTCTGAAATCCTGGATTGACTTAAATCATTGAGGCCAAGGTTCTTCAGAAATGACAGGAAAGTCTGGTCACCCACCCGAAACATTATGACGGCCCAAAATTTGAAGACGCCTCCCCCCGTTATTGGTCACTGCAAATAAACTCCTTAGTGCTGGTTTATAATCGCTGGCCTGCATCATCTCCCTGGTATTTTGTGCAGAGTCTGTGTGGCTCAGACATCAGTCAGGCCTAGAACAACATCTGTCTCCACTAAAGCTGTAAGATTCCAGGAAAGACTAGTCTCGATACCTCTGCAAAAAGGACAACATGCGTTCACAGAGAGCCGCAGAGAGTTTGGAGGGTAGAGGTCTGGTCTCTCAGAAGAGCTGCATCACGGGCACATGACATGCTGTGAAAAAGAGATCTTCCTCTACCAGCGGTACACTGACAGCCTGAAAAGTTTTATGCAGAACAGCATCACCCTGACCAAGAAAACGGCTTGTATAACTAGTACTGGCTGCTCTATCGCTCTGAGGATCTGCGAGGCAGAGCGTCTGCTTGGAAGGGCTCATCTTCCCTGACCTGCAGAAGGGTAAACTCTCAGATCTGCTAAAACCGTTTCCTCTTTTTCGTAATCAATTACACAGATCTTAGCGGCAAAGATGTTTACATAACCATGCCTTCCACGGCTCCTGCCAGCAGCTCGCCGGATCAGACCCCTTTCACAGCTCAGGCACTCAGCGTGGATTAAGGAGAGAGCTGATCAAAGGACCAGTCTGCAGAGCGAGGCAGGTAGGAGGTACGCTCTACAGCAGAGCACAAGAGTGGAAGTTGCCGGGAATGCCTCCGTTAATGGGGACTATATACACTGCTGCTGTGGCTCCTGCCGTTGTCACTGAGCCTTCGAGCAGAGGAAGCAGGTAAATGCAAAGATGAGCCTTTGCAGCCATGCAGCTCCCTCCCTGCAGATTTCTAGTGGGCAAAGCCACGCGGAGCCTGATGATGTTCTGCAGTACGTCCACTGCACCCTGTAGCTCTGCTTTCTCACGTGCCCTCACTGCCTCAGGGGAGTGATAACCCCCATTTTCAGTGCTATCACCCCTCCAAGGCAGACTCCAGAATCTTCTCCTGGCCTCTTCGTACAAGAGCAGGGCTTTGCCCCTGGGGAATTATCATGGACCTCTGGGAGGGCCCCAGGCCACCTCCTTCCCACATGCTTCCCCTCATCCTTGCCTTATGGCACGGGAATTCTAGGAGAGCACTTCACACTCCCGTCAGAAAGACAAGGCTGCTGCAGAAGAGCAGTCCACCTTCCCCAGGGATTTTTACCTCTCCCTGTCACACTGCTAAGAGCTGAGATTCCCAAACGAGTTGGAAGGTAAATGCCTTCTGCACACCAGGGCAGCCTGCCGTGTGGTAATTAACAACCGGCAAACGCCAGAACACATCTTTGTTCTGTGTCTCACCAAGGTCAGTGGGAAGCACTGGGCACAGCTGCGTCGCCACGCTGTGATTTGGCATGTGAGTGCCTGTGTACGTACCGATACCGGCACATCGGCTCCGTCACCCCTGAGTAGTGGCTAACAACACAAATGGCAAACAGCGCTGAGCCACCTCCACCCGAACCAGCACTCCAAACAGAATGAGGAATGATCAGGGTACAGAAGTTCATCTGCTTTTCTTTAAAGATGGTGTATTTCTGCAAAGGAGAAGCTGGCTGTAAACACTGCCCTGTCAGGGATTCACTTCACATCCACAGTCTTGGGAGCTGTTCAGTTTGGAAACAGATGCTTTAAGCCAGTGGAAAGCTGATGTTTCTTCCCTTCTCATCCATAGGGTGCTTCTCGGTTACACCAGGTTGTGGAGGATCAGAAGTGACAAATGACAACAACATTTGGATTTAAGGAAGGCCAGCTTCATCACATCAGTTTTAACACTCTCATTAAAGCCCCAGGTGTTAACTTGAGCTGCTAAAGTGGTAAAGTTGGCAGGGCAAATTAATGAGGAAAGAAATAAGCCTGAAGAACTCCCACAACGTGTTGTAGACTCTAGAGATTTAGGACAGGGCAGGACTCAGCGAAAACATTCATCTCGCACAGAGAAGGCTGGTCTGTGGGGAGAAGAGGTCTACAGGCTTTCCTGCGCTCCTGGAGAGCGCCGCACGGCTCCGGTTCCGTGGGAGGTACTGATTTCCTGCACCACTGGCCTATTTCCAGAGAAAGTTCTCTCAGCCGAAGACTGTCCATTTTCACATGTGTTGAGGGAGGCTAGTGCGGCAGGACCACAACTAGCCAGGAGCAACAGCCACCATCTCCTGCTCGCCATCGGAGAGCCATCGCACCACCGTGGTGCCTCTCCCGCAAGCTGCACGTGTGAGGACAGGACTGGAGGAGGTTGGCATTAGATGGCCCCATCTCCCTGCCCTTCTGCCAAGCTCCATTTCCAGCGGAGACTGCAGTGATTGTGAAGCGGCACAGAAAAGGAACAGTTGTGACCGCACACACCGATTTCCCCCTTGTCTAGCACCTGCTTTCAGCAGCCCTCCAACCCTGCAGGTACGAACAAGGGACATCCAGAGAGAACTAACACACAACTTGGCTTCCTACAGCCAAGACCTCTGAATCCTCACCACGGACTAAGAGTTTAGCTGTGACAAAACATGATGCTGGCTCTTCCAGAAGTACAAAGGGAGAGTATGTGTCAACAAATGCTGCTCACGCATCAGAATAAGCTTTCTTAACAACTAGAAATAGCAGCCAAGATCACTGTGCTCAGGCTTCTGTGAACAGCAGCAAAGGATAATCCACATCTCACGGGAAGGAATCCCGTCCCCACTGGAGCTTGTGGGAGATCTCTTGTTTTGTGGGGATGTCAGATATCACCTCAAAAGTTAAATCCCTCCAGCTGTCTTCTAAAGCCCTGACTGGGAAGGACGTTTCCAAAATCCTAACACAGGAATCCATCTCATGGCAAAAAAAAGCACAAGATGACCAAGCTTCTCCTGCTGAAGGAAAGAAGTGCTCAGAGTTTATTGCTCTGTTCCTGCTAAACAAGAAGCAAAACCCCACCCTCTCAGCTGTTTTTCAAGTTTTCCAATAAGCCCTCAAGGTCCACCTTTACTCTCTGAGTAGCTGTAGCAAAGTTAAAAACAACAGCCAAACAAAAGAACCCACACCAGGAACAAAGGTTGAACTGAGCATTCGGGACCGTCCGTGCCCCGCTTTCAGTGGTTAAATGCAACGGTACAGAATGCAAGCTGGAATCAGGCTAGTTTTAAGCAGCAGCAATCGCTGTACCCTGCCCCCCCATCCGAGCGGCTGATCCTGAGCTACAGGTTTTACCTCCAAGAAAAGAGAAGAAAAAACAACACAAAAATTCCTGTCCCCCGGCACTGACTCAATGGCTACCCTCACTCTTCCTTAGCATATTTCAGAACAAAACGAGCTGCAAATCCTGTACCAACATATAGGAGATTATTAAAAATAGATTATTAAAAATGAACACGGGCACTACAGGCTCTGAGCCCACCAAGAAAGTTCCAGGCACGACATGGGAACTGCTTCAACACGACAGCCTGAGCGGCCCTACATGTCAAGACCCCATTGCCTGCTGGAGGAGGCTGTGCCTGCTGCCCAGTGCTGCCTTTCTCTCCATACCTGTGCAGCGCCTTCCACACCCGCTCTGTGCGTGACCGCTGCGTGGGAGGAGTGCAGATCCTGGTGCGTGCTTTTTTCACAGGGTGTCCTACGCCTCTGAAAGCCTGCCTTGTTAGAGGGGCTGCAGAAGGTGGAGGGAAAGACAATTCTGTCATACGCCGCCTTCATTCCCTGTGGTTTAATGCCCTGGGTGCAGAGACACGGAAGAGTTACACCTCAAAACTGATGGTTCTGAACAGCTATGGAAGCGAACGCACAGAGTATCACCACAGCTATGGCACAGGCTGGACAGCCCAGGTTTTTAAAGCTCGTACAGGGCTGAACACCCATTGCCTGAGCATCCAGAGTTTGTGGGGTGTCTGTGGTACCCAAGGAAAGCCCCACAATGCTCATGCCCAGCTGGAAGCATTTTCCGAGGTACCCCAGAGTATGTGAACTAGCATTTTACATACGCCAGCAAAACTCAAGCCTGCAGGCTGGAGGAAACCCCACGGGTGAGTGTGTCTGCTGACACAACAGGGACCTGGAGGCATGGAGGGACAACAGAAAGAGCAAGGTTAAAAAAAGGGGGAATTCCAAGTAGCAAGAAGTAGCTGAGAAGAATCATGAAGACAGAGGCTTTCTAACCACCAAAACTGAGTTAACAAAGGAAAAGCAAAACCACTACAACCAAACAGCACTGGGGGGCTTCTGTCAGTGTGGTGGAGAGAGGGGAATCTTCACTGGCTCTCCTCACGGGTTCCCTGCCAAACGTGTCCCTCCAGAACACCTCTGTCTCCAGGGAGGTCACCATGTCCTGCAAAATCCTAGGACCAGGTAGAGAGGCTAAAAGCATCCTAAGCTCTAATCCGCAGCCTGCCTTGCCTAAGAAAATATAGGCCGGTCCCCGTGGTGCTAAGCGGCAGCCCCGGCATGCGAGAGGAGGGGAGATGCTAAGGCCTGAACACTGCTGGTACGCTCTCGTGTCAGCCGTCAGGGACGGGAACACCACCCAGCCTCTCTCACGGGGACAGCCCCTTTCACTCCCTGACGAAGCACTTAGGCCACCACCCTACAGATCAGGTGGCTATCCGAAACCGCACCCTGCCCCGGCGCCCAGGCTGCGGCTTGCTGGGGCTGCTCGCTGTGCTCAGGGTTACGTCCTGGCTCTCCCCGCAACTGGAAAGAAGAGGGCTCCTTTTTCTTCCGTGAGGGCAGCTGCAAAACAGCTCCTATTTTGGGCTCTGTGTGCTTTCATCCACGGGAGCAGGGAAACAGCCACTCGCTGGTGCTAACGGGCAGGCTCCAGCGAGCCTCCTCGCTCCAGCCCAACAAATCCCCCTGCAATCTCAAGGCGTTATCAATCCCCTGGCAGTGAATTATCTCCCTTTTTACAGAGAGGCAGAGAGAAATGCAAAACCACTCGCCCTCAGGAGCTCCTGTTCTTCCTTCCCTCAGCTGTTACAGTCTCGGAGGTGAACAGAAAGCCTGACCCAAAGCCCCTGGGGCGGCTCTCCACGACCACCACCGCACGCAGGGTCAGGCCCGCGCCAACCCGAGCACGCCTGCCAGGAGGAGTCCTGAAGCGAGCCCACCAAAGCCACCTTGATGTAGGGTGACCAAATCCCATCCACCTCCCTAGAAGGACAGTTTCCCCATCTCAACTCGACATGGAAACCTGTTTCCTGGCTAAACATCTCCCTTATCCCCAAAACCTGCTCACCTTACGCCAGGCAGAGCACAGCACGGGAGCTCTCTGTCCCTTCCTAACCGTTTGCTGATGGCAACCTGGGATGTGTGCGATGCAAGGGCTGCCCAGAGCTGCTGACCCGGCCCGGGCAGACACCCCGGTGCACCTCCCCGCGGTGCTCTCGGCGCATCTCCCCCCGGCGCTCTCGGCGGCCGCCCGGGAGGACCACGGGGGAGCCCACGAACTCGCACTAAACCGGCTGCCGCTACCACGGCTCCGGGGTCCTGCTCCGGGGTCCTGCAGCGGTTTCGCGCCCGCGGGCAGCGGCGATGCCGTGGGAGGCTGAGGGAGAAGCCGCGCTGGTTTGAGAGCGGCGCAGCGATGCCAGCGGCGGAGCGGGGCCCGCGGCCCGCGGCCGGAGCGCGGCGGCCGTCCCAGGGCCCGAGCGGCGGCGGCGCTCCCGAACCGCAGGGACGGAGGTGGGGAACAAACCCGGAGAGGGGCTTTAACCCTCCGCGCTTGGTCTCTCGCCGATCGCACCGCGCAGCCCTGTCGCTTTCGGGGAAACCCCCGGGGGGCCCCAAGTCCCGCTCCCGCACACCCCCCGCCGCCCCGGTGCCCCGCAGCCCCCCGCGGGCAGCCTCACCTCGGAGTACACGTAGAGGGGCAGGACGAGGAGGGCGAGCAGCAGGTCGGCGACGGCGAGGCTGACGATGAAGTAGTTGGTGGTGGTCTTCAGCGCCCGCTCGGTGCAGACGCTGAGGCACACCAGCCCGTTGCCCCCCACGACGAGCAGGATGAGGACGATGCCCAGCACCAGGGCGGCGACGTTGTGGCCGGCGGCCGGCGGGGGCGGCGGCGGCGGCGGCGGCAGCGCGGTGCCGTTGCAGGGCTCGGTCCCGGCGCTGCCGTTCCCCATGGCGCTGCCCCGGCAGCCCGGGACATGGGAGCTCCGGGGGGAGCCCGGCTCCCGCCGCCGCCAGGCTCCGGCCGGCCCCAAACTTTCCGCCGAGCGGGGAGGAGCGTCGGCCCGCCGCCGCCCCGAGGCAGCCCCTCCCCGGGCCCGGCCCCCGCCGCTCCGCCGGGGCCGCCAGCGGCTTACGGGGGGGTGGCGAGGGGCAGCATCCCGCTGTCCCGTCCCCGTCCGACCCCCGCCGAGTCTCGGGGAGGTGCCGCTGCCGGGACCCCCCGCCCCCGGGCCGGGGTGAGGGGCGCGTCGTGGTGGCACGTAGAATCACAGGACCACGGAATCATTACGGTTGGGAAAGAGCTCTGGGATATCAAGTCCAGCCGCCAACCCAACACCCCCAGGCCTCCTAAACCGTGGCCCCAAGTGCCACATGTACACGGTGTTTGAACCCCCCCAGGGACGGTGACCCCCCACCTCTCTGGGCAGCCTGTGCCAGGGCCTGACCCCTCTGGCAGGGAAGACATTTCCCCTCACACCCAACCCAAACCTCCCCTGACGCAGCTTGAGGCCGTTCCCTCTCGTCCTGTCCCTGGTGACCTGGGAGCAGAGACCGACCCCCCCCTCACTCCAGCCCCTCTCAGGCAGCTGCAGAGAGCGAGAAGGGCTCCCCTCAGCCCCCCCTTCTCCAGGCTAAACCCCCCCAGCCCCCTCAGCCACCCCCCAGCACTCTTGTGCTCCAGACCCTGCCCCAGCCCCGCTGCCCTTCTCTGGACACGCTCCAGCCCCTCCAGGCCCTTCTTGTCCCGAGGGGCCCAAACCTGAGCCCAGCATTCGAGGTGGGGCCTCCCCAGTGCCGAGCACAGGGGCCCCATCCCTGCCCGGCTCCTGCTGGCCACACCAGTGCTGACACAAGCCCGGGGGCTGGTGGCCTCCTTGGCCACCTGGGCACTGCTGGCTCATGCTCAGCCGGCTGTCCAGCCCCGGAGGAGCCCCTCTTGCGGGGATGCTTTTCCTGAGACCCACCCCTGCTTGTATCCGAGCTCTTCCCCATGGCTGAGGCGAGTGTTGTCAGTTCGGGGTTCTACCAAAAAAAAGCCAGAGATTAACACCTTGCCCTTCTCTGCCCGACAGCCCAGCCTGCACCTCCAGCGGGGGAGGCTCCTTCCCCCAGGGTTAGGCTTTGTGTTGCCTCTTGAGCAACCGTGAGGAAAAGAACAATTCTGCACTGAAACAGCTAAGATTTCTTCTGTGATTAGCCACCAGCTCCCAGGTACAGCCACAATCAGTTGCTCTTCTGTGTTTGGTGCTCCCTGCCCCAAAGCAGACGCCAGTGACTCTGTGAGTGGCAAAGAAACAACACAACATTTCCTTCAAAGCTAAAAACTACGATAAAATCAAAAGATTTTGCAGTGGCATGTTTTAGGGCTGGTGTGGTTTTTTGTTTTCTTTGGTTTTATGTTTTGGTCTTTTTTTGGGGCTTATGGTTTGATTGACTTTTTTGCATGGCATGGACTGGACCATCGAGTGACTCCTGTTGTAAAAGTGGCATAGTAAGAAGATAAAACCCAAGGACTGGGTGTCCCACAGGGATTTCTGTATGTCCTTCTAATGCCTTTCGTAATATCTTGTCTAATGAGCCTGACCACGTGTGCGTGACTCGGAAATAGCAGAGGCGCTGGCCCCGCAAGCACTGTATTGCAAATGTTGTGGTAGATCAAAGGACTCTTGGGCCTTGGCTGGACCCTCACAAAGAGGGAAAAACCCCAAGAGCTAAGGAAGTGTTTGGAGTAGAAGCTTGTTTTAAGTCAGCCTGACCTGAAAGCATTTTCCCCAAGGAGACAGAAAGCAGTAATATGCACTGTGATTAGAGAAATCAGTGCCGTTAGCTTTGGTCTCCAAGAGCATCGGGAGGACTCTGAAGTCTGCAGAAGTCCAGAAAATGGCAAACACTGCCTCTTTTTAAATAGACAGAGGCAAAAAGTCAGGGCAGTAAAGAGCAACCTGGGTTGCTTCAATCCCTAGAAAGCAGCCGAGCTTGTTTCTGTGCCAGACCTAGGCTTGTAGATGTGGGGAGAAATAGTAAATATCACGTCTCTCACGTTAGCTCTAGCTGCAGGCTCCCGTGGCGTTCTCTTAAGCAATGTAAGAGGAGAGGCTTAGTGAAATTATTACAGGTTGGGGGAATAAGTGGGAAATTGTATTCCAAAATCTATGCAGAATCTGGTAATGGCGTGAGTGTAACTGACCCAACAGAGGGTCCAGAGAGGCCACAAATGAAATTTGAAGTTACTACCAAGACAGCAGAGGCTGCGAGCATCTTGGAGCACAGAGTAAGAATGCAAAATGGTCTTGATAAGTTGGAGAAACGGTCTGCCAATTGCAGGATGCATTTCAGAGGGAATTTTGCGTCTGTCCTGGGCTCGGGTGGAATAGTCAACCACAGAAAAGCAGGCTTGAAGAAGCAAGCGGATAGGCAGCAGGTACGGGAGCAGAGGTGGTGTAGCAGGTCAAGCTGAACATGGGGGCTAGGATGGCTTACTGCTGAAAATGAGAGGAAAAAAATAAGCAGATGCTCTACTGGGATAATGCTGTTTGTGAGGTACCTGTGCACCTGCAGCCTTTGCTCTGTTAGACACACTCAGAGTCACTTTTCACAATATTTGTCATAATTATGTCAACTGAAATAAGAGCCTTCAATTATGATTCCTAGAGGTGGGGTTTAGGGTAGCGTTTCTCATTCCCTGGAGCAAACGCTTCCCCACTGCAATGCTGCAAGCGGCGAGGCAGGCACTGCACGTGCTTGGCTCTGGCCCTGGCACCACTTACCGCACCTTTTTTACCGATTAACGACTGGAGCAACTGCTCTGGGGAACCACGGTGCCCCCGCCTGAGCCCTTTGCCTGTGCCCCTGCGCCCCTGCCGTGGTGCAGGCACGTCGCTATGCTCACCCCTGCGCAGGTGGAAGCGAGCTCGGTGCAGTCTGGCAGAGATGGAGCCTGAGGCTCGGGAAGGACAGGGGAGCTGTGACGCTCCATTTCTAGCCCGGGTGGCCTGGGAGATGTGGGACCATCAAACCGCAGATCAGCCGTTAAGGGCCAGCTAACCATTCAGGTCAGCCTGGTGCTTATGGAAGGCAGCGGGAAGAGAAGGCATAGCAGGCAAGGATCATTTACACTACATGGAGGGGGAAAACTACATTGTTGACAGCTTTTTATAAGACGAGAAGCTTCTCAGAGCTGCTTATAGGCTCCAGCTATCAGCCTTTCACCTAAACTATTAAGATGATGGTGGAAGAAATCCTCTCTCCAACCCCCCCTCCCCTTCCTGCTCCCCCCAATTCCCTTACTCTTTTTTGAAACAGGACGTGATTAATCCTCGGCATGTGCAGCACAGTAAAGCCAGAGCCCTGTTTTTGGCCGTGGGGACGTAGCCAGCTCTAGGTACCATCCTTTCCCTGGAGTGGATTAACAGCAGTTGATCCACGCAGTCTGTTTTACCCAGCTGCTCAGGCTCCACGATTTCATACATGAGTAGGAGAAAATTACCTTGGTTTAAGCACTTGGTTTGGCAGTCTCGTTTGCCAAACACTGTCTCCAGGGGTGTGGCTTCCACATCTTTTCTAAAGCCGGCAAGAATGCCATCCCTTTAGTAGCTACTGAGTTGTATTTTTCCCATCCCATGTCAGTTTGGCATCCTCACATTGATCCTAATCCCATGGATCACCTCCCTCTTCCAGCAGACCCAGCTTTGACATGCACTTAAATCACTACGCAAAGACAAAGCTCTGTCTTCCATAGCACAGGAGAGACACTTCCACCTGCTCTGAATGCGACCAAGTCGTTCTCCAAACCTGGCGCTCTCGGCCGCCAGCACTGGCCTGGGTACTCACGTGCCATCAGTTCTGCCTGTATTTCTACACTCCCTCACGTTGGACTCAGGTGGGCACGAGCATGGCCGCGCATCCTTCAGGTCAAGGAGCTCGTTCAGCAATACCCTTAACTGCTGTGAAGTTCAGACAAGGAAGATGTGTGTTACCCAGTGCAGCAAACTGGGACAAAACTACCCCGCCAGTGTCTTTTAAGCCCGTATGTCTTGACAGTGTGAGCTTGCGCAGTGGTTTCTACCACCTGGTCACAGCTTTTCTGGTCTGGCAGTTGGTCCCTAAAACCTGAGTGCTGGCACCCTTGCTGCTGCCACAGCCTTCGCTCGGCGAGGAGCTGGTATGGCAGAAACACCTTTACTAGAGCCCTCTTACTCCAAGAAATCAACTCAAACTAGCCAAAGGAGGCCCCGAAGTGCATTAATGAAACGGCACTGACACCCTGTGTGGACAGAATACCCTTAATTTATTTATGTTTAAACCACCTGAGCAGCAGAGAGAGCAAGATCGAATTGTGACTGCAGGCCTTCTGCCTTCCCACAGGGATTAATGCCATTTACCTAATCCACCTCAACAGTTAATTTATATTCAGTATCTTGATTTTCCCAGTGGGTTAGTGCAGAATGCCTCTTAATTCTCAGTGTGGAAGCCTTTATTCCAGACTAGCAGTGCCTTAATCCTAAACTAGTTTAATCCTGGAGTGGATTAAACTGATGTGAAATAAGGCTTTTGACTTCCAGAAACGAGCAGCCATGCAAAGCACTAATTAGGACAGCTCTTCCATTGCAAATTCCCAGGCTACAGCAATCCTTGCTCACTGTCGCCGAGTCCTGCCGTTCCTCTGCAATACATCAACGTACCCAAAGAAGTCATCTCATGTCCCTGCAAGAAAAGAACGATGACAAAGGACAGAGTCATTTCTCACCTTCGTGGAACGCAAGAAGAGGTATATTCCGAAGTCATCGATAGCGAACGCTTAAGAGCCCCTTTGGGGAGCGTCTGATGTGGTCAGTGGCTTTGAACAACGCTTTTTTCGCTTGGATGCGCAGCCTGCAGGGTGTCCTGGTTCCCCCATCACACCGTGACAACCCGCTGGCTCAGGGCAGGCGGGTGGAGAGGCTGCGAAAGCCACCCACAGCGGCTCTTCTTGCCAGAAAAAGATGTTTTATTCTGTCCTAAGTAGGTGCTCTGAAGGACACGAGGTATGAACAGCAGCACCTTCTGCCAGCCTCACATAAGACCGTGCCTCAGTTTCCCTCTTATAAACTGGCAGGCTGGCCCCCCAGCCACTTCATCAGAGAAATGTCTGTCCATACACCAAGGATGGGGTCTCTGTATAAACCCATATCAGCGCTTGTCAAATATGGGGAAATGAGGCTCTGCGACCCAGTACCTCTCCGGACCTCGGCCTTTCCTTCTGCGCCATGCATCTGCGGCCGCAGCCAGTGGCACGCAAAGACTCTGCTAGTGACAGCAATGTCACCATCACTGCGCTCCAGCCACCTACAAACTCAGCTGCCACAGACCAGCTTGTGGCAGCACCAGGAAAGCGCCCGTTTCTTATGCAGACCTACAAAACAATGGGAGATCTGCCTTTTCAGTGTGTTTTGGAGTGTGTTCTTAAAAGAAACTCAGGAAAATGAGCAGCGTGTGTGGTTTTCAGCAACCCTCTGCTTGCTGAAAGTGGCTGCAGTGGAGCTGGTCCCCACGAGCCAGCCAAGGTGCTGGGAAGGGTCCCCCGGAGACTCCCCCAGGAGGAGTTAATGGAGGATTTGATTGCGAGCCAGTTCAAAGGATCAGGAAGGTCGCAGAGTTAGACACCTGTCAGAGTCTCCCAAAAGACATGGAACTTTTATTACTGTAGTTTTTCCCACTTGAGGCACTGAATTTTTAAATAGAAAAGGAGAAGAAAATTACCTGCCAAAGCTTCAGCACAGATGTGCCTAAACTCAGCGGTTGAATAGCACCGTGATAGCCGGGCAACAGATCGCTGGGGCTATCTTCAGGTTCAGAACAAAGGGAGGGAAATAAAGAGCTTTTAAGGCCAATCCTGTTCCTTTTATTTGACATATTTAGCTGAGCAATTCTCTGTGAAAGTATCATCTGCAGCAAAGCCGTCCTGCTTTACAATCTGCCTGTAATGCATTTCCGAGAAAAGAGGCAGAGGCGGCAACCTGCGTTTCACCTTAAGCTTTGCAGTGATGAGGCTGGCACGGCTCTCGTGGCTTTCCAGGCTCTCTTAGTCCCCCTCCAATAAGCTGCAGGGATTTATGTACACACTGAATAGATCTTTTGGCATTTAATATTCTGGCGAGTTATGATAAATCCATGTAAGAGGTAAAAACTCATGCATTTTTAATGACGATTAGCTATGGGGATGAAAACTACAGAGAAAATGGCTGGATTTTCCGTCTCTGTTAGCTTAGAGTCAAAACTAGATGTTTTTGTGGATGCCTGGTTTTGGACTAAGGCACATAATTGATCTCACGCAAGGGTAACCTGGTGAAATACAAGGGTTTGTGTCACAGGGCAGATCAGATTAATACACTTGAACAGCCCCTACTGGTTTTAAAACATCAGTGAGCTTATTAGAGCCACTTGTTATGAAAAACCTCCTGGGGAGGAGAAGTGCAAGGCAACACAGGCAGGGAAAGGCATGCCTGTGAGCAGCAAGCACCTATAAGTGCACTTTGTTCCACCCTCACCTTCACAAAGCCTGCTCTTGCTCACCTGGAAGGGGTGTCCTTTCAGGTCCTTGACTAAGTCCAAAGAGGGATGCAGCGGAAACGAAGCCCAAGCAGCTGCGTAGCTGTCAGGAACTGCTGTGCTCATTGCTGGCACTGCACACCTGGAACAGCTGGGCCAAGCCTGCCCGCCAGCCAGGACACAGAGCATGTCATCCTTATAATTAAAATGAATTCCCTGAAGTGCTTTCTCCTCTTCCCCAGACACAGCAAACAGCTGGAGGCTGAGATTACGGACGCTGATGCCAATTAGAGCTGTGATAAGGCCAGACGCATGGGGAGCATTAGTGCACAGCTCTGCTGCGGAGAGACAGCCCTCGGAGCTCCTCTGTGTCAAGGTACAAGGCAGCTTCCAGCTGGGCAGAGAGCAGAGCCAGGCCGGGAGGGTGAGGATGGGGAGGAAGCCACCCAGTCCCGTCCCGTCGTGCCCTGCAGTGGTGTGTGTTGTCCCATCCGCACATCCCACTCTGTGGAGACTGGCAGGAGACAGGCAGAGCGCGCCCGCTTTGGCAGTCCTCAAAAGAGATTTGGAAGAAGGCCTATAGGGTGTAAGAATCCAGCAAGTGATTGATGGGGGTAGCAGCTTGTCTTTGTGGGTCTTTAAAAAGCTCTTTGTGCTTCCTTGGTGACAGAGAGACAGACACAGTATGCACATGGGTTGGGAAAACAGAGTTCCCCTCTTCCCCTGAAAACTAGACTGTGCCCCGAGCCTGGCTTGTGCTTTTCTGGGTCACAGTGCCAACCGTGGTAAATCCAACCCTTGTTTCTCTCTACCATGTCCGTTCCCAAGCAGGGAGAAAGATTTGCTCACGGGAAGGAGGTGTCTCATAGGATCCCTTCCAAATTCAGGGCTTTCCTGCTTGCTGCAGGCGTGCCTGCACAGGGGAGCAGCCTCTGCAGGGTGAGCCTGCCTCAGCCCCAGCGTCCCCAGGCAGAGCATCTCTAGGGAGGTAGACTCACATCCCTAGGAGACCCTTCGCAGCCATCCCAACTCCAGAGCAGGCGGATAAGGGATGCTCTGGCTTGCTTCCAAAGCGCCTCTCTCATCCCACACCAGAGAGCCAAGGCACTCTGCCACCACCCAAGGCACCACTCAGGCACCAATGGACTACTCTTCCCCTTTCTCTTCCCCATTCTTAGCAAAATATTTCAAGTGGTTTGGTTTTTTCCCAGTGTGAGCCAAACACCTAATATTTTTCTTAATCTCTTGTTTCAAAAGAGCTGGGGTTTACTGCAGATTTCTCCCAAGGATTTAGCAGAAAGCAGATACAGCTTTGATCAAAATGACTGAGATCTGCTCTAGCACAGCCCAGAGCTCCCAACACAAAGGTCTTGCTGTCCTTGCCCCTGGGTAGTGCTGCCAGCCGTGGAGGTAACTAGCATGTCCAGCATCTTCCTTTCAGACTGTGGGCACACTTTCAGGAATGTGGCATTTTATGCTTTTGGCCCCCTCATTTTAACTTTCTTTTTAAACTCGTGCAAATCCAGAAAGGTGCCACCTGTTGCAGCAAAACACAACGCATCCCCCTCCTGCCTTGTTGGACCCTGCTGCCCAGCCGATCAAAGCAGAGGGGAGACAGCAATGTAAGCAAACCCAAGAGCAGCTCAGGAGCTGAGCACCATGTAGGCAGACAGGGAGACAGCCACACACATCCTAGGTCCGGACAACTTCTTTGCTTAGAGAAATTTGCCCCTTGCTGAATCACATGCTGCGACGGAGGGTTGTGTAGCCTCAAGGATGGGGCTCTCCCATTCTAAGGCTGGGACTTGAATGAAACCCAGGTATCTTGTCATGCTGGGCACGGGGAGGTACGTGCTCCCTGCTCACAGAGTGAGCCTTGCAGGGAGTGATGCAGCCCATTTGCACACACAGAGGGAAAACAGAGAAGTAAACATGGCTTTTCCCTCTGTTCTCTGCACTGCTTTAAGCACAGTCCACCAAAAGGGAACGTGAGGAGCTGGCATGCTTCTGTGGCACGGGGTTTATTCCAAGACAAGGATTGCTCCCTACCCTGTTCAGGGTTTGGGAATAACAACTGAGTCCACCTTGGGGCTTGGGAGTGGGGTAGGTGTTTTTCCGAGGTCCCATGGCCATACGGGGCTGTGATTTTCTTTCTCCCTTCCTCTCCCAAGCCCACCTACAGCTGCCCCTGCTCACCCTTTCCTCCCATCCCGCTCTTCCCTTTTGCAGCCAAAATTACGAAATCAGGTGGTGAAGATTAAAACCACTCCTGACACCATCCAGTGGAAGAAAGGAGCATTTAGAAGGCTAAATCCTCCAATCCCCTTATTCCAATTAGGGTCCTTTCTCTTACAGACTTGGGAGTGGTGCAAGAAAATGACTCCAATCTGCTCTCAGTAGATAGCAGCGTCACGGTCAGCTCCGCGGCATGGGGAAGGCTCACCGGCAAACATACAAGAGAAAATCCCCACTATACACATGGACTCACACACATACGTATTAAGAAAGCAAAAAAAAAAAAGAAGTTTGGGGGCGGTAGAAGTTCCTGGACACCCCGTAAGCTGATTAAAGGGTATTTTACTTTTACGTAGGAAGGATTTAGCCATGCAGTTCCTAGTACCACCTGACCTCAGTAACCCCCACGCCATCGGTGGGTGCTGCCATCGGATGGGGTCACAGCCTGCGCCTGGGCTCCTCGAAGGTCAGCTGCACCTAGGCAGCTTCATCAGGACTTGTGGCACCATTGCTGGACGTCTGTGGTGGATGAGATGGTCCTTCCCCAGCCTTCTCAGCCTGTCTTGCCCCTTGTGCACTTAGCCATCTCAGAGCCACGGACCGCAAAGAGAGCAGTGCGGAGGCTGTGGGAGCATTTTAGGACATGCATTTTGGCCAACCGAGGTGTCTCCATGAAGAAGAGCAGCCCCAGCAGCTCCTGAGTTGCTGCAGTAACGTGGTTGGGGTCTGGACAATCTGGCAGGAGAAGCTACCTTGTGGGGGTCACTGGTTGGGCTTTCTTGGCCCAAGGCAGGAGCAACAATGTCCACATGACACTGTCGCAGCATTTGTCCAGCCTGTTCTTAAAGCTCTCTGGAGATGGAGTCTGAATGCATCCACACTGCTCCTCCAGCCAGAAGGTCTCTTGTGATATCCTGTATCTATTTCTTTGAAGTGTGAATAGGAATTTCTCCCCTTCAAAACTCAGAATGACGCCCCAGAGCTTTCTGTGCTGATTTTTGAGAACCTGCCTGCATCCTTCTTGCCGTGCGGGGCCAGGATACCTAGCTTTGTGATGAAACACTCGCTTTTTCAAAATGCAGTTTCTTGTGTCTTTTCCTCCAACATAGGAAAAGGGTAGGCTCTTGTGCTCTCCTTAAATATTGCCAGACTGGGGGCTAATGCATTTAAGGTAGTTGTAAGATGCTGCATTTCACACTGCGGGTTCGGTGACCGCTCCCTCCCGCTGTAAAGAGGAGAAATACCTTCCTCTACGCCACTCGCAGCTTTGATGCCTTTGGGATGGGTCAGCTTGCGCGCACTAGCCGTTAGGCGCCCTTTAATGCAGAGCTTTGGTGTCGAAGCGGGGGTGGCCCCCTGTTTCGTAACCTTTGCTCACTGCCAGGCGCAAGGGTGTCCCCAGCCAGCAGCAGGTGGCTGCTGGGAATAGCCCTCGCACCTGTGGCAACTGGATTTACTTAATGCAGCTCACCACAGGTCTCTCCGCGTTGCGGGTGTCAGTCGGTGTCAAGCCTAAGCACAAGTGACTGCACAAAGAGCACAGTGGCTTTACACCCGGCAGCATCCTCAGGGCAGCTCGCCTCCTGCTCAGGGGTGGCCCCAAGGCTCACAGAGCCCTTCTCCCTCCTGCTCGGGGGCGTCTCTCCCTGCCCTCTTCAGAGTATTGATGCGCGGCCTCAGCGCTCCTTAGTGTTACCTGTTTGTGGCATTTTGCTGCACGTCCCAGAAAACAGCGTTATATCCCATAAATGGGTGAGTCGCTGGCAGCTGGTGCAAGGATCAGCTCGGCCCTGACTTCTTGCAGCCTCGGGTATGACGGCTGTGCAAGGGGCAGGGACCAGAGGAGGGCAATAATTTCCTTTGTCATTCTTAGAGTCGGTGACAGTAGCTTTTCTCTGCAGTGATGCTGCGCGGAGATGATGGGTTAGATTACAGTGATTAACAGGTGATTTAATCATGCTTTGTGCCTGCTGGATGCAGGCAAGGGGAATCTCAGCTCCTGCTTTGAATGCTCACACGAACGGAGAATGGGAAAAGCAAGGTGCAAATCCACAAAGCTCCGTTCAGCTGGTATTGCTAAGCAGTATTGTTTATCGCTCCTATTTCCATAACATCTCCTGATGAGATTTTAATGTTAATTCTGGTTAAAGGAGAATCAGATGTTGCTTCAGGACTGGGCATTTGGTTTGGGCTCCAGTCTATCCGGGTACAAATTGCAGCAGGCAAAACCTCTTGAGTTCCCTCGCGTGGTCCTGAGTTCCCTCCTCAGGGGCCTCAAGCCCACGGCTGTCGCCTGCGCTATGTTGCAGCAGCGCTGGGCACGGCACACGCTTGTCTACCCCATCGCCTCTTCGCTCTCTGCCGCGGTTGCTGCTAGGCAAACCCTGGTTTTTGTGGTAAAGTAGGAAAATCAGGTTACTTAGTTCGTGTTCTTCCCGTCCCCAGAAGCTTTACTCTCCTGTTACTCACCCTCTGCTGCCATCCTGGGGCCACCCCGTCACTGCAAGCTCCCCCGTGTGCCTCTTACCTCGACTTGTGCAGTTTCTCATAGCAAGCTGAGTTTCCCCAAGAGCTTGGGGGCGTTTCAGACACGTTAAGGTTATTTGCAAAGGAAAGGAAATCACGTCAGTAATTTTTAGCTCCTTATATGTTGTTTAGCCTTTTTCTTGTAAGATTTTGTCCTTGCCTTGTTCTACATGGCCTTTCTCAGTTGTAGATATTTGGCAGCGTCACAAACCCAAGTTGAAGCCGGCCACCACCGATGCAGACATAAAATATGAATACAGAAAATCTGAAGACTTAAAGGCAAAGAACAAAAATACAAGAATGGCAGAGGTCGCTGAATTCGCTGCGGGGCTCCCAAAGCAGGGCTGGGCGCTCAGAAGAGCTTTCAGCTGCCACGGGAGAAGGATGCGACGCACAACGCACCCGCGCCTGGTGTATAGAGAGGAAGTGCATTGAATGAGGCCGTACCACTACAGACAGCTGTATCAGAGCGATGGTGGGAGGGCTGCAGGAGGAACCACAACACTAACGCAGCTGAAGGAAGCAGTCGCTATAGAAAGGAGAGGAAAATGGTTGGGGAATGCCTGGACACGTGCAGGGCTGACCTGCGCTGTCTCAAAGGAGCGAATGGGCTCCTCTGTCCAAGCGGTGGCCGTGGCACCTCGCAGTCCTCCTGTCCTGGAATGGGGAGGCTTTTCACTGGTGTTTCCCCCCTCCCCTTTTGCAGGGGGCCGGCAGCCGCCTGCAGCCACGTGCAGTAGCGCTGAGGCTTGCTGCGGATCAGCGTGTGCGTTATTCTTCCAAGGGAAAGATGACGGGGAAAATCAGGTCCCTCCCAGCCCTCTAGTCATGGCGATGCCCTTTGCTTTTCCAGAGAGAAAAGATAAGTAGGAAAGAAAAAGTGTAATATAGCTCCTATTTCTCCAGTTGGAAGATAAGAAGATTTATTTATAACGATTAATCCTTCCGAGCTACTTTATACAACATAAAGAAGGAGAGAAAGGGCGTAATCCTATTTTCTCCCTCCACTTCCATGTCACCTTTAGCAGCAGTATGTGAGAGCAACCAGCTGCAAACCCCAGCAAAGGCAGGGAATATATTCAGGCCGTTCCCTGTGCATGTGTAAGTGTGCCTCTTCCTTTGAAGCTGCGATACAGTCTATTCTCAGTAGACCTTTCCCAGGCACGGCTGTGAAACCACAGCTTGAAAAGTGTTGCCCCCTCATGCAAAAGTCAGCCCTCGTCCTACTGATCAATGTTTGCCCTAAAAGAGTGACGCGTTTAGCCAAATCGCAGGTACAGACATACACTCGCCGACTCTTCCTGGCATTGCAAACAAAACCCAAGCCAGGCTTAAAAAAGAATAGAAGATTAAGCTCCTATCAAGAAGTAATTAAAGCCAGGAGGAGAGATAATGAAGAAAATCATAATGAATCAATTGGTACAGGGATGTTTGTCCAACAAATTACTGTCACTATGCACAGAAGCAGGAATTATTACACATCAGCAGAAATACAGTCCATCGAACTGCTGCAAATGACCTGATCAGGTTTAGAGAGCAATTAAAAGGACATTCCAGCCTGGATGCGTTGTTTGCTGTTAATCATGATTACTCATATTCATATCTTTACCCAAATAATTGCTTCTGATAAGGGCTGCAGATTTATAGGGGTCCATGGAGAGGAGCGGGCCAGTGGTGCATCGTAGCTGTGAGACAGCCGAGAGCCTGGAGTGACCACGCTTCGGTGAGTACCGCTGTGCTGGCGTGCTCAGGCTGGGCGGGCTGCCTTCTCCCCTCGCTCTACTTTTGGGTGGTGGATTTCAGGCCTCTGTGATGCTTCGCTGAGCCATTGCCATGAGGCCATCCATCTCCTGAACAGCAATGCTGCTAATATGTGGGCTTTTCCTCCTCTGGAGCAACCAGAGGAAAGAATGGAGCCCGAGCAGCAGCTGGACCAGACGGCTGCCAGAAATACACGGTCTGTAGTTTTGGGTAGAGCACAACAGATGGGCAGGAGCAAGAAGGTGCACAAACTGGCCGTGTACCAGCCTTTCTGGAAGCTTTCCTAGCAGTAGTGCTCCTGCAGGGTGATGGGACCCTCGATTTGGCCAAGCCTTTGGGTGCAGTCTGGCATTTCAGCAGTCAGATTTGTCTGCCGGGAAGGTCTGAGGTGCTCCCAGGTCCTGGTCTGGCTTGGTGCACGCTCCTTTCAGCTAAAGGTCCCAGCTAGCTAAGGAGTTTGCATTTATTGAAAGCCAGCATCACTGGGGAGGGCAACAAAAGGCTCGGAAGTATCTTAAGAAGGTTAAACAGCTCTCCTGTGATCACACTGAAGATCTACCTCCTCCCTGATTAAAAAAACCCGATGCAACACATCATTACTGATACACAGGAGAAGTTCCCCAACAGCCATTACTGTTCCTAGCAGCTTCAGCAAGCAAATACAATCTTCACAGGGAAGACAAAATTATCGCCAGAAAGGGGAAAGCCAAGCCGATCCACTTGATTAGCAGCTAGAAAGGTTATGAAGAGAGGGGAAACTTTGCAGGTAGGGATGGGGTTTAAACTGGGCTCTTAAATGTGGTGCTCCAAGACTAGTGCCAGCCCAGGGCTGGCCCAGGGAAGGGCAAGACGCTGTGGTGAGACCCTGGCCGGGGCCGGGGCATTGCATGGCAGGTGTTGTACAGGCTGAAGGTCAGGCTCAGGATCCAGGTTTCCCTTCCCCGAAGGGTGGTGTGCTGCTCTTTCACGTCGCTCGGCCGGGAAGCAGCACTGCGGAGTCTGTTTTGTTTGGGCTCCAATAAGAAACTGATCTTCGAAACGTCCTTTTTTTGTTTTACTTCTTCCATCCCCCTCAAAGCCAAACCAGGCAGGAAAACACAACACTAAAGCGTCAGAAGTGTGTGTGAGCTGAAGCTTATGGCTCCTTAATCATGCAAAACCTCTCACCTGTCTGCTCTGCAGCTCCCATTAAATATTTGTGCTGTGGCTTGCAGGGAATACATTTCTGTATAAATCCCCCACTCTCGTCCTTCCTCCTCTTGCCTCTTCTCATCTTGCAGTATCTCTAGAGTAGCAGACAGTCCCAGAGAGGTGGCTGGAAATTGTTCGGGAAACTCTGACAGTCCTTTAATGCTCTTTGTACAGTCTACTTTCAGGCTAAAATAAAACCAAAGCAGGAGGACTTTGATTTTTGGCTTAGCAAGTACTGAGAGTTTCCAGGGCAGCATCTAAGAAAGCCAGGTTTGCTTCTTTGCAGGACAAAGGCAGGTATATTATAAATTACCGATGTGGCTCCTGTGTAATCCCTGGGGAAATGTGAGCACCCTTTTATAAAGGCACGTGTGCATCTCTGCAGGCATAGGGCTGTAAAAAGAGCCTGGAAATAAAAGGGAAAGACTTGGAATGGCTTCTGGTAAACAAAATATGCTTTTGTTTTCCTTTTATTTTGGTAAGAAAACAAAATCTGAGGTTCTGCTGCTACTGAAAATGTGTGTTGTTTTTTCCTTCTTGAAAGATTAGAGGATAGGCAGGTATCAGCACACACACGAGCCCTTCCCTTCTCCTGTGCGTAGACAAGCTTTTATTTGGTACATGCCATTTTTTTGGTCTGAAAAAGCCCAAACAGATTTCTCCTGAGCATCTTCTAGGTATTCTAATAGCTGTCCCTGTGGGATGTTTTTGTGGGTGCTTTAAATCCTCCCCCTGAAGGCTCAGCTCTCAGATACTTATAGCAGAATGGGGTTTATTCCATGGAGTTGTGCTGCTGATGGATTAATTCACGCGATACCTCCCTGCGTAATCAAGGCATATTAGACTGAGTCACAGCAAAACCCCAGCACAAGCATGGTCTCACACAGCCAGCCTCAGACCCGTGCTCCGGGGCTGCGTGGTGGTGGTGGGACAACAACTGCAAACAACATCCAACTAACTGGCAACATGAATGATTTGAATTGTTCATCATTTGTATTCTAAAGAGATGCTATCTCTGCTGGCAGGAATTCCTGCCTGATTTAGCTAGAGTGGTGTTATTTATAGAGCAGTGCCTTCCGTGTGCCATGTGAACTGTACCAAAGACCGAGGTAATTTGTTCTGCTGCTCATAAAACCTTGTGCTTTAATTCAGGAGAGAACATGGCTTCCTTCATGACTGGTCTGTGGCAGCTAATTATTCCCATGATTGTCCTGTCACACCTCTCAGCATCTCTTCCGTCCCAGGAGAGGTAAGCATTTCTTGTGCCTCTGCATCCTTTTTCTCCATGGCTTTTTTGTTCAAAAAGCCTGCTAGCTATAAACTCAGCCTTTTATCTTCTTCCAGAACTTGCAGCTGCTTGGCTGTTGGGGTTTTTTTTTTCTTCTCTAAATTTATTTAGTTAAATGAGTACAAATGTTGTAAATATTTTTTCTTGCTTAAGAGTGGAAACACTGATTTGACTTTATTCGGGAGAAAAATCGGGACCCCAAACAGATCAAACTACAGTAAAAAGGCTCTATTGAGTCTGTTTTCCCTCTAGATGCTTACACAGGCTGATAGAGGTAGAGGTTTCTGTTTCAAATAGCCCAGTCCCATGAAAACATAACAAAAAATGGTCAATCTTTTCAGTTCACAGTCTCGCGTGTGAGGCTTTGGCAGGGTTGTCTCTCCCCGCACTTGGCAGGGGCAGTGAAAGCACAGAGAGACTAAAGGACTTAGGCTGGAAGAGGACAGATTTGAGGCTCCTTTGCAGCCCTTCCACGGCCCCAACCAGTGCCTGGCCCAGCGTCCCCAGCACTGTACCTGTGCGCACACACGCAGGCCTTCTGTGCTGAATCAGTGTCACCCTCACACCCCACATCCTTACGGTAAGGTGATTGCCTTAGTAAGAAGCAAGTGCAGGTAGTCCTTCTGTGCGATGGTTGGCGAGATATTTCTTTTAAACTCCTGTAAGATTTGCCCTTTTTTTGTGAAACTTTACCAGATTGGCACAAATTCTTGCCCATCTTTGTTTGGGACCCTCTTTCCTTAAGGGAGCAGTTTTAAGTGCCTGTTCTCTGGTCTTAAAACCATGCCTTTTCAGCTCTTTTCTCTCTTCTAACCTCCAGGACTGAGAGACATGCTGATGGGCTCTTCCACAGCGAGCTCAGCAAGATGAACGGCAACGCCTACGTGCAGCAGCTGGTCAAACACCTGGTGGGCCTCAAGGAGAGGTAAGGACCAGCCAGAACCAGCCCCCTGGGGCGTGGAAGTCTCCAGCGGGAGATGGGATCCCAGCAATGAGGGGGATGCCCATGGGGCTGAGCTGTCTCTAGCTCCAGAGCCAGCCTGAGCACTGGCCTCTTCCAGAACATGCCTGGGATGAAAGAAGACAGAAGAGGAGAAGGGGAGGGATACTGGGCTCCGCAATGGTGGGAAGAGAGAAATATCCATGTCTTGTGAGAAGTCCCACATCACATGGCTGGGAGGAGCAGCCGTTGTACTCTGTTTTCCCTGACACAGGTCCCAGAGGCACTCAGACGGACTGTTCACCAGCGAATACAGCAAGATGAGAGGAAACGCTCAGGTTCAGAAATTCATTCAAAATCTCATGGGCCGCAAGCGCAGGTAAGAGCTCTGCTTCCTGGGGAGTGGGAAGGCGGCTTGGGCCGTGCAGGCTGCAGGGAGGCAGGTCTCAGCTCCAAGGAAAGGGGGGTGGCGTGGCCAGTGGTTTGGAAAACTCGAGGCAAGGGCAACTGGGCCCGGGCTTGGGTCTCCTCCTGCTAGGCTCTGCCTGAAGCTGCTGTGCAACAGCAGAATACCCCATCAGCCTCCCCTGCCCGTCACAGTGGGCAGAGCAGGACACAAACCCCACTGAGGCCATTTCTAAGTATAAACCAACATTACCTCTTGCTCATGCATATCAAGCTTAATCCGTAGGACACAAAACTTTACATCAGATCACAGCCTGGGATTCTTTGCATTTTGATTTAGCCTTTTGGGGAACATTATAGGCGATTTACCTACTTCAGATAAAGCACCTGAGAAAATGTTTTTAGATAAATGGGCTCTGTAGCAGAATGAGGAAGATCTCTGGGTTTCATCGTCCCCACCCATGGCTCTGACTGCCAAACTGGTAAAGCTTTAGACTTAATCATATATATGGCCAATCTGGGGTCTTTCATCCAGCTGAAATATGAGGCCACTAGCCTCCACTGAAGCCATGTATAGAAGCACATCATCAGTTACAGCATGTGGCTCACAACTGCTGCTGCCCTTGCCGCCGGTATGTTATGAAGGGAGAGCGCTGCCTGGAGAGGTTTCCTTCAAGCTTGGTCCTTTTTTCAAGGCAGAGACATAGCACACTGCCTCCTTCCTATATGTCCAGGGTGCTTTGGTATTTTCTGGGGCACGCAAAACCCTGCCAGATGCAGCAGATTTTTAATTTCCAAATGCTGGAAAAAGGTATGTATCCATGGGCGGAAGGACATACCAGCACTGGGGAATGAGGCAGAGTGCAAGTGTGTATTAAAACCTGTCCCTTCACCAGCCAGAAAGCATCTGAGCCTGATTTGAAGACGGTACTTCTTTTTCTTCCTGCACAGCTACGGTGACACTCAGCAGGTTAACAGAGCACGGACCACAGGGCAGCTTGGTGGGGGGGGAATGTGCCTTCCAGACAGCAGTGCTGCTTTACATCTGTGGTGGTTACATTATTTGGCTTTTTAAAGTTATTATTAATTTTCTTTATCTAAACCAGCTCTCCAGGCCCAGTCAACACAGATGTGCAGGGGAGAGAGGAAGAAAACAGCCACGAGGAGCTTTGCTTTATGTGGTTGTACCAGAGCTTTCTAAACAGCAGGTAGGTGGGACAGATTTGTCACCTTTATGGCCCTGATCACCACGATATCAAGCCAAAAGAGAACTTTTAGTAACTTGCAAGTGCCCGGTTTTTGCCCCAAGTGGAGAGCTCTGATGTAATGCAGCAGATCAGAAGGGCTCACCTGATATCCTCAAAAATATCCTTGAGAAGGGGAAGGGTGGAAGATCATTAAATTGTCCATATTTTAGAATCACTTCTGCCTCATTCCCCGTCAGCTGAGGCACTGTCTCAGGACGGTTATTGCTGAACTGCAGCCCTCCCTCCGTCACAGTTTTGTACCTCCTGTCACTCGGCCAGCTACCACACTCCCAGGGGTGGGTGTGCAGAGCTAGAAAGGTAAATGCTTTATTTAGTCTAACTGCAAGGTGGCACACGGCTGTGTGCAGTCTCCGTTGATTTCCAGGCCTGCATTCGTGGTGGTCTCTGTTTCTACATGCCAAGCCCACCTGGCACTCACTCTTGCCTTACCTAAAGCAAACCTGGCATTGATTTACAGCTAAGAAGTACTATATAAAAGCCAGTTATTAAAAATAATAAAACCCAGGGAAATGAAGTCATACCTTATGATTTTTCTAATCATTGAGTTGTCATCCTGGACTGAAACAATTGTTCATCCCATTTGGAAACCTGCTCTAACAGTTAAAAGGGAAAGCCTTTGCTACCCTGTCTTGATTCAGTTATGGAGTCAAACACACACCTCAGGGTGGGCTGTCCCAGCACCTGGACATTGTCTCTTCCCCGCGACCAACCGCTTTCACTTAGACATCTCATTGTTAAATCACTAGAATTAGGAGGAATATGCTGGCCCTTAGTACCTCTTGTCCATGTTGCCCAGAATAAATGGGGATGATAACACCAGCAGGCTTCCCTGTCGTTGGCGGGGTGCCTGGCTGCCGGCAGCCGTGGCCCGGGTCCCTCTGTCACGCTTCTGCTCCCTGGAGTCGTCTCTGAATTTTACAAGGTGGCCTTGTCACACTTGCTACAGTCTGTGTCCCCAGCGATGACTTTTCCCTCCCAACAGCCACTCGGAGAGCGATGCCAGGGAAGCTGCTGCAATTACCAGCCAGTATGTTTGCCCCATCTCTAAGCAGATGGTTGCAGACATGAAAGAAGATACAATTTCGACTGAAGGTGAAGACAAAGAAGCAGCCAAGGAGACGGTTTTGCGTGTATATAGCCTTGGAAATAAAAAAGGAAACTATTGAATTTGCTTAGGAAAAACTCTTCAGATCAGCAAATAAAAATTCTAGAAAGCAACCAAACCCCAGCAAAACCTCTTAGATTATCAAGAGTGAAATATATGTCAGTGTGAACTGGTGTCAGTAGATGGAGCCTGAATGAAGCACATGACTTCCACTTCGTGCTATCATCTGGCTGCCTCCTTCTGAAGTGAAATAAAGATTCGTTAGCTACGCCTGTGCTTTGGCTGCTCTTTGGGAAACGGTGACAAGGGCGGCGCCGCTACTAGGTGTTGGACCATTAGGGGTGCGGGGGTGGGGGAGAAGTATCGTGCCAGGCTTCCCCCACACGAGGCATGCTGGCACGAGCTGGATCCCTGGCCACATCTTCCATGGCCGGCACTCAGCGCTGCTCACAATCCAGCTGCACAAAGAGGCCAGCATCAGGGCTTCCATTTAGCAGGACCTTAGGCAGGTGCTAGATTTTATTGCAAAGAAATGTACTGAGAGCTACTCAAGGTAGATACACGCTGTAAATATTGTTTCCTCTCAATTCTGCCCCTGTATTTACTGTCCCGGCTTTCTCATAGTCGCTAAAGACAAAGCTCCACTAGGAGGAATTTGTTCCCACGATTTAATGAGATTTACTTGTTATCGCTGCCCTGCGCTGCCTGGAGGATTCCCTCTGACAGAGCAGCAACAATACCTTTCCTGTAAAACCAACAGGTTTTGAAGAGCAGCTCTAAAATAAGGTGTCTTCAGCTGCGATCGTGTGTGCTACCGCAGAACTGCCTGGTCCATCCTGCACCATCATTCACCACTTACGATGCACATGACACCTGCAAAGGAGCCAGTCCCTCTCGAACGTGCACCTAAGCACCCATTCCCTTACTGTGATGCTGAAATGCTGCTCTCACGGACTTTAGCATTTGTTTATTTCAGTCCATAGGAAATCTCTGCTAGGAAAGAGGCCTCTCAGAGTGTTGACGGTCTGTATTTTGTTAAGCCACTAACGGCCACCCGGCTAAAATGCAGCATCTGAAAACATTCTGAAATCAACTGGGATTTTAAAAGGAGCAGCGAGAGCAGCTGTCCCCTTTCTCCTCCCACACAATGGGCAAGTTAAAACCAACGGTGCTCCTTTACCCAAGCAGCCAAACGCCTTGCCACGTGGTATTTGGCTTGGAAAAGTTCATGCAGGCTCAGAAAAGGACAGGCTAAGGCAGCAGAACAGCATGCTATTGATGCTTCAGGAAGACGTAGGTAACCGGAGCCTGGGTGGAGGTTCTGGGAGGGCGCCTGCGAGGAGCCGCTGCTGGGAACCAGTAGCAGGGGCACGCGTCGTCCCTGCGGAGTTGCTGGGTAATCGCTGGGCTGCAGCGGTCGCTGGTCGCTGTCTCTGGATCTGCTCTGCTCACCTTGCGAGGGTGCTGTAGGGTGGCTGGGAACAACAAGGTTCTCTTAGAAGCAGAACTGATTATCTGAACCCAAGGACTTCCACAGGGCCTAGCTCCTTCCTTTACCATCCAAACAGAAGAGCAGCCAAGATGGCTTTGACTTCACTGAAACCTTTGCCTTTTCCAGAAATAAAGATAAGGCATTTGAGAGCTGGCTTTTTATTTCTTTTTAAATCTGTTTTCCAGGAGCACCGTGACAGACTGCAGCTAGAAGAGAGAAACTGTAAGTCACGGGCTGGAGAGCAAAACCTGTTATAAAAGGGAATGCGGCCATGCAGAAAAAGCCTGGCTAAAATAAATAAGATATAAGGGGTATAGTAGCACCATTATGCCTTTTTCCAGGAAAATATCTGACCAAACCAGACCCTATCTCTGGCACATCAGAAACATAAATCGCCTAATTCCTCCCCGCTAGGAGAGGCTGGAGTACGCAGACAGCTTCCCAAGTGTCAGCCCTTGTCCTCCATGCTCATCTTGGGGAGCTTGGCTTTGAATTCTGAAATGCTTCGAACATATCCTTGTTGCTACAGAGAGTTTAGGACAGGAAAGACCCAGGAACAAAAATAGAAACAGGAATTGGTGTTATCATGTTCTGTGACAGGTAAATATCTTTCAACAAGTCATCCAATGAGGCAAAGAGGCAAAGGTTGAACCGCAGCAATCCACTCCAGCCAGCCAATGGTTTTTTGCCTTCTTGAAGCAGGGAATGCAGAAGTCAGCGCTGGGAGAAACAGTGCACCAGCGTAATCAGAAACAGGGACTTTTTTCAACAACTGGCAGCTCACCATGGCTGTTCCTCACGGGCTCCTCACCTCTGTGCTCCTTCTGCTGCCCTTCGTAGCGCAGGTTTCAGCACAGCAGCAAGGTAAGCTCTTGCAGGAGGTCCGTGACCACAGGGGAAGAACCCCCGCGGCAGCAGGTCGTGCCCTCACAGGTGGGAGACGTTTACGCTCTTACTCCGAGGCAGCTTTTCTCAGTGGCAACCGGAGGGGTCTTGCCTCTCACCCAACTCTGTCACGATGTGAGTCCCTGGGCAATTTTGTGTCTCATTTCTGTGTTTTTTCCAGGATGTTCTGTCAATAATAGCAAACCGATGGTTTATGAAAATAACCCTCCTGGCTACGTGGTGACCACTATCCGTGTGGAGCCAGGCTTCGCTGTAATGATTGATCCTGCTTCCCCCGATGCCGGCTTTTTCACTATACAGGGATCCGAGCTGCAGCTGATCCGAGGTGTGGACTATGAGGTAAGCCTTTAGCTGGCAGGCTGTAAGGATGAGATGGGTAACGCTGGGCTGTAGTGAGTTTCAGCCTGGGGTCTTGGACTTCCAGGGGTTCTCAACCTGTGTCTAAAGGATCTAGGAAATAACTTTGAAAAATAGACCTATGTCAGCTGGGTTTGAGCTCGCTGCTTGGGAGGTCAGCCCTTCCACAAGCAGAGTGTAGGGAGGAGGGGGATGGATGGGATGCCTGCTGTCACCTTCCTTCGATGAGCCTGTATGAATCAAGGCAAGGGGAAGTTTTAAAGCGAGTAACGTGAACAACTGTAGCGCCCAGAGCTCTCCAGGAGTCATGTAAAATGATCCCTGCTTGCCTGTAGAAAACAGCTCTGAGCAGCGAGGTGCTCTTGTGTGAAGCATAAAGGCAGTATAAAATATAAAAAGTGTGTGTTCGGTTAGGTTGCTGCTGAATTATTTTACCTTCCTGGAGCACTCTGTACACAGCCACAGGCATCCTTAAGCTGCCTTTCCCCTACTGTAAAAACCGACCTTTGTTTGAGCAAAGAACAGAGTTAATACCCTGCAAGCGACACTGTACTTGCTGCATGGAAATTTCTGTTTCATTCAAATTAAAGAGAGATCTCTGTCTGAATTGACCTTAAGTGTGACAAAATGGCCAGTTAGCTCTGCCGACGCTTTACAGGGGTCACCGGGAGAGAAGCTGGAAGATGGGTCTGCTTTGGCTCATAAACGAGATCCCAGCACCGATGGCTGGCTGCAAAGGAAAGAAAGGAAAAGTTAGATTTGCCTGAAAACGAGATAAAGCCCCGCAGCATTTCTGATTCAGCAATGTGTGTGTTTGGCTCGCTTACGTTAGGGAGAATTAGTACATTTTGGCTTTTTTCTACAATAGCTGGGTTTTTGTTTTTGCGTACAGAAAGACACGTTGCTGCTGGTGTACCTGACTTGTCGGAGCGCTGCCGGGCAGGTGAGTGCTCTCCCAGACACTCAGCCCTGTTACACGGGCAGCACGTAGTTCCCGCAGCTCTTCCTAGTCCACAGACCGGGACGAGGAGATGTCCTTTTCTTTGCGGACATACGCACTCCTCTCGCAGTCAGAGCGCCCGAGGCTCTGCGAGTGGGGAGGGCGTGGGAACAGGCCCCCAACCCCCCCCACACACACTATGGGCTGGCTGCAAGCCCCAGCCCCGTCCAGCCCTGACCCAGCTGTGCTCCTCAGACCATCCCCTCTGGCCGCTCTGCGAATCAGGATCAGCCCCGAACAATTCTCTCGCTCTACCCTTTCTGCAGAGCAATTCTTTGGAAATTCTTGTGACCATTCTCAACGTGAACGATAACAGCCCGGTGTTTAAGCACACGAATCTCACCAAAGTTGTTCCCGAGGTAAGCACTTTACGGAAGTGTAGCGGGCACTGGGTCACCCAGCGCGGGGGGACTAAGGAAGGGTTAGCGGGGAGAAGCTTTCAGCCCATTTCACACAGAGAATAACCACAGCAACTTTGTTTCAGGATACAAAAGTGAATGCAACCATTGTAGCCCGTCAAGATTTAAGCGCTAGGGATGCTGACCTGGACACCATATTTTACGAACTCACAACAATAGAGCCGGTGAGCATCTTTGTTCTTTGGGGAAAAAATGGTAGCTCTGGAAGTCTTTGTGTTTAATTCAGAAGAACCCCAGCCTTGAGGCTAAGGTCACTGTACTGCATTTAGCTCTCTGGAAGAGGTATGTCTTTTGCAAAAACCAAGCGTTGGTTTAGCAGAACAGAGCAATCAACATCGCAGGTACTGAATTCTTTTAACTGCTTTCGCTTCTGTTACGCAGATTAACCTTTCATCTAGGATATTCTGAGCCGTATGACCCAGGGAAGTCTTCTTGGGATGGTCTGTAAACATATCAGAAGAGACCTTTGGACCTCACAGAGTTCAGAACTGTGGTGTTGAGTCAGACAGGGAAAGGAGGAGTTATTGTCCTGTTTGCCACAGTGTCCGTGCAGAGCGGGGATAACATGAGCTGCCCAAGGCCACACAGAGTCTTTGGCAAAGCCAAAGGCCAACTCCACTTTCCCCAGGTCCAGTTTAGTGCCTTAGTTTATTTCCCTTAAGGGAGTTGCTTGATAACATGGGAAGTGAATTGTACGCGCAGTTGAACTGACGCCAGCCTAGAGTGCCAGGGCTAGAAACTTAAAAAAAGTACATTCAAGAGAAAAAAAACATGCATATTTACATTGTTAAAAAGCATTGTGGAGCGAGCAGGCAGCGTCTGACATTCTGCCTCCATCACCCCAGGGATTTGAAGGGTTGTGAACAGAAAGCCCAAGTTTTTAAGTTTCAGCTGTGGGATCAGGCGTTGTACTCACATGGGTGTAAATCCAGGGGGATGCAGAAGTTCAGATGAATTTTAGGCAAGACATAAGATTAAAGGAGACCCAAAGCGAGTGCAGAAGGTTATAGAGTAAAGTGCAACTTATGTTATTTCAATTCAGCTTTACAGTTGCTTCCAAAGTTCAGCTGTGCTAGCCTAAGGCAAGTGATCTTGCCAGCTCTCAGAGGCTGAGCCATCTTTGGTCTGTTTTGCGCATGGATGATGTGAGATTGCTTGGCTGGCACGGACCCAAAATCAAGGATTGTTGGCAACCTGTTGAGTGTAGGAAATAAACGAGGTAAAAGATTTCATCTGGGACCTGCTGAGTAGGTAGGCAGGCAAAGCAGGGGATCTTGGACAAGAAAACTCCCAGGAACACGAACAAACCTTTCTGACAAGCCAGGCAACGCCAGTGTGCAATCCCAAAGATTAAATAGATCTGGCACCCTCACAGTACCGCCCCCGCCCCACGTTCCCAGGCTTAAAGGTCTGGTTGGGATGACAAGCACAGCAATGAGCTGCGTTTCAAACGTGTCTGACCAAGTCTGCTAGTAGGGCTTTTCCTTTTTTTCTCCCCCAGGACACAGACAGTTATTTTGCCATAAAAGGAGTTAATAACCCAGAAATTTATTTACAAAAAGCACTGGACTATGACAAATTTAATTGGACAACATTGGTCTTGTATGCAAGGGTAAGTGCTTTAGGAGGGAAAAAATGCCTTGTTTGCCCAAGCCTCTCCTAACTGAAGGGTGGGTCGAAACGGGAGGTCTCTGGGATGGCAGGAGGGAGGGTGGATACCGAAGGCGGTGAATTGGGAGCAGCCTTCCACCCTCCATAATTACACAGCGACTGTCCAGCCTTGCATCCTGCACACCTTTGTCAGCAGAATGCGAGAATTCACTGCTTTAGTTAATCTCACATAAATTGCTAAGCCTTAGAGTGGAGTTATAGCAGCTAAAATAGCCTGGGCCGCCGGCTTTTGCAGATGGGCTCTTTTGGCGATAAAACTTGCATCTCATGAGTATGCTTTGCTTCTGGTACAGGACAGGCCTGTGAGAAGCACCAACATCACCAACACAGCTACCACAACAATAAACATATTTATTACACAAGCTGACACCAAACCACCCTGGTTCTTACCCTGCACCTTCATTAACGCAGACAATAGCATCTGCATCAGCAGCCCCTACACTGGGAGGGTCAATATCTCCGAGATGACGGTAAGCAGGCATGATCAAACAGCATCCAGCATCCTTGATGCTCTTCCCAGTGGGTAGTGCCTAATAATTTCCATGAGCTCGTGCTGATCTCCGGTCATAAATGCAGATGGTTCAGCATGACAGGGAGAGTGGAGGTTCCCCCACCCGCAGCAGCACATCACAGAAGAAGGGAGAGCTGGAAAACCCTTTGCTCTGGGCTGTCCCACCTCTGCCCTGTTAGAGCCATTTCCCAGCAATAAATGCTGTCCTGCCCAGGCAAAACCACCAGAGCCACGCTGGGACGGGAGAATGCCGCAAATGCTGATTTGGCGCTGTAGCATGACATGTAATGCTTTGCCTTGTTATTGCAGACGGAGCCGCTCATCCTAGAGCCGGGGCCTATCTATGCCATCGACCCTGACTACACTTTAAATGAAAAGATTGTGTACAGGATTGTTGGTGGTGAGTAGAACTTGTCACCTGCCACAAACTGCTTTGCTCATGTGTCCCCTACGTTACCTGCCAAGAGGAGATACCCTCCACGGCTCTTGAGAGTTGAGTGCCTGGGGATTTGCCCCTCTGTTCCTGCCACAGAAATATAACTGGATCCACAGAACACAGTGGGTTAAGTAGAAGAAACAGACTACAGAGAGGGAGAAAGAGAGAATTACAGTCCCACAAACCAATCTCCATGAAATCTATTTCAAAAGGACTTTGCTTTTTTGGGAGGTGAGACATGTTTTATCTTTAAGCTTTTAGACTTGATTTTGCCAGTCTGGTGACGCCATTTTCATTTAGTCTTTGAGCTGAACCTAGAACTCCCACACCATCAGCATAATTTTCATTCATTGCCAAAAATTATGTTTTTATTCCCCAGCACATTGCCACTGTCTAATCTGGCCTGTTTTAGTCTTGATTTCAAAAAAGATTACTTGAATACAGTCAACTGATTGCCCAATCATTGACTGGGCCATTTATTTAATTCAAAGGATTTTTTTTCTGTTTTTCTTTTTCTAACTAATAGTGATGTTTTGAATAACAATCAAGGCAAAGGTAGATCATATTGGTCAGGTGGAGCGATCACTTGTCCATCTCCCTTTACCTATGCCACATGGCACCACATATGTGAATATCCTCCTGATAATAAATACATTAAAGAACCTTAAACACCACTGGCATTTTGGATGAAGTGTGGCCTCCCTACCGTGCAGTCCATAGGGGACCCCAGACTGGCGGGTCCTTGTCTAAATACAGCCCACAGTGTCTCAGAGTGAGGAAGAGAACTAAAAATTTTGCTTATATTTTAACATATATCCAACATAGATGTTTTTATGGTTCAAACACAGAGGTGTAGGAAGCTGATTTCTCCCCCTACATCAATACAAGCAGGTTTCTGCGTCTAGGCTCCTTCTGTAGTCAGTAGAGAGAAATAAGCATTTCCAGAGCAGAATGCTGCTCACGTTGAGGCCAACATTCGCAGTAAGTCAGATAAATCATGCACTGAGATGCTATTTTCTCTTCACAATATAAGTAACAAGGTCAAGTAGAGATGTCTTCCCTTTACATGCCTGGAGCTATTCAAGATGAATCCCCACCCAACTATTCTTTGCAGATTTGTTTCTTGCCTTTACAATAGGAATAACCCTTCCCTTACCTCTCCTGAAGTGCAGTTTGGGTTTGGTTAGGGTTTGGGTTCAGGTTAGGGAACTGGAGACCTTCAGTCCTCAAACGGCACCAGAGCCGCTGGGCTCTAGGCGTTTAGCAGAATTTAAGCTGGCTATATCCGTGCCTAGGCATCAGAAACACAAAGCTTTGCTGTCCTGCCTCATCTGGTTGGGTTCACGTACATCTTCTCAGTGCTTTTTGTCTGTTGAGTCCCTCTGAATCCTGGGCCAGCACTCCCAGCCCTTGGAGCCGCCAGGCAGGCGAGGGAAGCAGCAGTATCCCCTGCGGGTATTGTCACTAAAACGTGAAAAAATGAGTCAATGAGCTCCAGGTCACTTTATGAAGGTATCTGATGATTGAATAGCTTTTCCGTTTTCTTTAGGGGATACAGATAACATATTTTCAGTGGATGCAGACACAGGGAATCTAACTATGAACAAAGCAGCAACTTCCCCAGACTCGTACCTATTGCAAGTCATGGTAAGTCCGATGGCTTTGCAGAAAACAACAACCCAGCATAGCTGGCTCTCTAGCAAGCAGCAGTCTTGATGTGACAGGAATCAATTACATCAATAGTTAAAGCTAACTCGGTTACACCCTGTCTTTTGCAAGGGCCTAGTATTTGGTCAGTGGCTTGTACCAACCTACATGCAAAGCCCTTGCAGAAGTTAAGAGATGTTTTTCCTTACGTGTGGGTTGCAACATCAAAGCAAATTAACAGAATGGGGACGTCCTGGTGAGTTGAAGTATGTAGGAGCATAACTGGAAGGCTTTCTTCAGGCATGACTGGAGCTTGTGTTACAGTAGTTAACATAACTCAGCCCTAGAGACAAGCTCCTCTTTTGGCCTCAGCTCAAGGAAAGGAGGGCGTTGAAAAACACTCCCTGCACGTACAGACCCAGTACCCTCATGAAGATGAGCAGACTCTGCTGGTGCTGGGATCTCACTGCTCTGTACTGGAGCGTGGCAGTTTGTCCAGCCATGGCCCTTATGGAGGGTCATGTCTAGACGTCGGGGCTAGACCAAGACCGTGTGGAGAGCCAACAGCAGAAGCAAGCTAAAACACAAGGACTCCAAACCATGAGGCCACCTGCGATAGGCCTGGCTCAAAGCTTACTGAAAATGATGGAAAGAACCCCATGGGTTGCAGTGGGCTTCAGCTCAAGCCTATCCTTTTATGTCTCCTCACTAATAGGAAAAGGTTAACATTTCTCTCTCTCTTTCCAGGCCACCCAGGTCAACAACATACAGAAATACTCCATAGTCAGTGTAGAGATTAAGGTCATCAGTAAAAGTGATTATCCACCGTACTTCGAGAGCAGGATCTACAATGGGACAACATTTGTTGGTCTGGCACCGAGAAGCTTTGTCTTCCAAGCTGGTAATCCTTCAACCCCACTGATGATAACAGCAGTGGATGATGATTTTCCTAATGTAAGAAACTGAAAATGCACAGCATTCTTTCTCACTGCTTCAGGCTTAAAGCAGGACGAGAAACCCTGAGGAAGGGGAGGTGGGGAGAGGCAAACACGTGTTTTTCTCTAGTGTTCCGTATTATATTTCCCTGGAAATTCCACATAGATCAGAACCGCTTATGGTGTGATGTAATGTGGAGAAGCTGCTGGACTCCTCTCTTCCAAAAGCCAGTTCTGCCCAGATCTATGTAGGTGAGCTGATCCGCTGCAAAGCAGCATGCTGAGGAAGGCCCAGGGTTAGCACATACGGGGCCAGATCTGAATTAGGGCTGGGTAAAGTGTCTCCTGAAAGAGTTTGGGGTGGCAGGATCCCAGGCAGAGGTGTCCTCTCTCTGCCAGGTCAAGGAGAGATACTTGTGGACTGACCTGGGAAGAGGAGCCAGTCCGAAGTCAGCAGGCTAGCAAGGACCTGCAGTCCTGGGCAGGAAATTGATAACCTTCTCCCTGTGAGGGGTCATTTTGAGAGAGCCATTCTCGAACAATGTACTGGGAGAAGGAAAGGGGAAGAGACCTACTGACCAGCCAGTCCCATCCCACCCTATTATATAAATAAAAATATTATATATTTATAATATTATATAAATAAAAAACTAGTTTTATTGACGCCAAGGCTTCCGTAACAAGTCTAGGGGCCCTAGCAGAGGGATAACAGCCTAGACACAAAATAAAAAATTGTGCAGACCTCAGCACAAGTGTTATTCTCCATGTACATCCCCCTTTGGCGCTGATCAAATTTACAGGGTCGCTTGCATAGATGAGTTTTGCTTGGGCAAATACTAAAGATACAATCACAAGCTGGGTAAGACATGGGATTTTTTTTCTGGAGGCAACACTTTTAGGATACAGTCTTGAACTCTGAGCAACAGGGTGAATACATGTGAGTTCAACCTTTCTCATCTCTTCAGTCAGATTTATTTATTGCACTATACACCTGCTCTTTCTTTAGGTGTATCTGACAAGTCCTGCCAACGGCTTGTTACAAAGATGCACACAAAGCACAGTGTGGTTTAATCATTCACTCTTCTGGCTTTTCAGAAAGTCAACCCAAACATTAAGTACTACATAAGAAACAGCACTGATTTCATCGCAACCAAAGATGGACTCATCCTGACAAACACGATGCTGAAGTCACCGGGAGCTGTAACCATTGAGGTAAGGCAAATTTTTCTCATTATCATGGAAGGAAGGAGTAGCTTCTGGTAGAGAAGCACCAAGGGATGAACCCCATTAGGTAAGGGGTATAATGAAAGGACAGTCCTTGTCCCAGCCATTTGCATCATAAATGTTTGGTGATGGAGGGAGACAGAGTGATAGCAAATTTACTCTGTGTGAGATACAGGCTATATCTATCTGGTGGTAGCTGTAAAATTGTTTCTCCAATCCTGTGGAAAATATAATTTGAGACAAGCAAAAAGTCAACTGGGGAGAATTTAGGAGCTGCCCTCCCACGCTCTGATTCTGATTAACAAAAACAGGAGGGTGAGCAAGCGGGTAGGAGGCTGGTGTGTAGGTACAGGTAAGGTAGGATTGCTGGCATATACCCCAGCTCTAAAGGCTGCAGCCCCAGACTTGGAAGTCCTTTGGCAAATCCAGTCCTTTTTTTTGCTCAGATCAAAGGAAGCAGTGAATAATGTTAGACTCTAAGAAGCCAGATGTTCACTATGTCCATGTGCCTGTGACAGCTAGCTCCCCAGGACTTGCCCAGCACAATGCCATGCCCTGCGGAGGTATCTGAGCCAGCTTGACTGTAGCATTGTTTTAGCTACACAGGCAGGGCGGAGAGGTGCCAACGCATGCTGCTGCCCGCCCCGCACTACCTCATTATCTGTGTACAGCACTGGGCTGCAAAGCTGTACGTGAACGATGCACCTGCTTCTGCCCCGGGACAGGGAAGCTTCAGAGCTCTTCTTCCTCTGTGACCGGATTGTCCAGCTACAACACAGGGCTGGTGTGAGGATGTCGTGAGGGTATGGACAAGGTATTTTGTCCACAAAGGGCCCATCACATACCCTGAGAGGGAGCTGGAGATCTGGGAAGTCCCTAAGCTATCTCTTTCTCTTGTTCACACAGGCTGTTGGAAAAGATATGGTGAGCCTGCAGGAGGCGAGCACTGTAGTCGTGGTGGAGGTCATCCTTGCTGCAGGTAGGCTGGATGTCTCTTTGCTTTCTGCTTTATGGAGATGACTGGGGAGTTTTTTCCACTTCTGTGGGCAAACTGGCAATGACACGTCACCCACTGAAGTCTGTGGGCCTGGGCTGAGGGCAGCCCCATACCTACAGGAGGTTCTACGATGGCTATAAGACAGAAACACTCAAATGACATCCTTATGATATGGTCACCACATGCCTCAAACAGCCTCCTGAGACTTTAAGTAGTGCTGTGTATTGTAGCGTCTTTTCTTGTTATTCCAAAGCTAAATCTGGCATTGATTCATGCTGGTTTGTGGCTCAGAAATAACCCAGGACACCTTATCACAGCAAAGGAGGGTTGCCCTGAAGCCTTGGTACATCATTTCTCTTTTTTTTTTAGCCAAGGACAGAGAAAGCTGCAACATTATTTCCTGCCTTATGCAGGGTAGAGAGGTTGGCACACCCCCACAAAGCCAAGCTTCCTCATGAGCCAAGGCATATTCTACTCAGGTCAAGTTCTTATACTCCAAGATTTTAAGGTCTTACCAGGAGAAATGACCCATGAGAAACAAGATAGACGTGAGGCTACATGCAGAACCCTCCAGCCATCATTTGGCTTTGTTGATGTAAAAATAACTTACATTTCCATACTTCTTAGAAATGGCTCCAAAACAGATCTAAAGCAGTTTGATTTGAACCTTATGAAGCTTCTTATGCTTCAGATTAAGATGAACTGGTATCATGCATTTTCACATCAGGGTAGGCAGATAATGCCCAGACTCCATTGGTTTCTACATGATGATGTGTGATTGAAGTTCCCAGTTGGGCTTTTCCATTGCTTCACTCTCTGAACCATGACCATCATGGGGATTTCTGGAGGGGAAAAAAGCAAAGTGGGCTCCTGGGTGTAAATTTGAACTCCCTAAAGGTAGTGTCACTTCACAGCTAAAAACACTGGCTGCATAAAAACTGCCTGAACCCAATGTAAGGGCATAGTCCAGCTCAGCAGAAAGCTGGTTCAGGTGTCAATACACAGAGCTGCAAACGCTCCGAACAGATGTATCAGCACTTCTATGCAACTTCTAAATGTTGCCCTTGCTATTTAAACCCCACAAAATAATGATTCTGGTGACTATGTGGAAAAGTAGATTGAAATGACACTGAATGGCTCAGAGCCTATGAGAGGAATTGTGCTTTTTAATATGCTATATATATATATAGCCAGCACCCAGGAATGGCCTGAACAGAGCTGAGGTTACCATTTGCCTGGCCATTCTGTAGGATATTTAACCCTCAGCTCTAAGGGGTGGTGTTAAGGACTGTGCATGCAATGAGGTGGAGGGTGCTTTACTGAGCGTTCCAATATCCAGGGAGAAACTAGAGTTGTTTTCAATATATTCTTCTTCTGGGAAGCGGTAACTGTACATTGGCCTCTAGTTACTGACGCTGGTGTCGCAGCCAGCTCACACGGATCTCAAGGTGAGTCTTTCCACGATGCTGAGCTAGCTTTCACAGAGGCACTGCGTGCTGCACAGCACAGAAATTAGGGGTCAAGGAGTTTCACATCAGCTCTGTGGGCTGTGGCTCCCTAGCAGACAAGATTAAGAAGCAAAAATACACCAATGTCCTAAACCGTCGCCAATATATTAATAATAAACCGAGGGCGCAATCAAATGCGGAGGGAATACTCAAAGTCCATTGTCATAAACAGGTCAGTGGGAGAATAAAACTGTGTTTCATTAATCATTAAACTTCAAAGAGATTAATTTACCCTACAAAATGAAGCTGGAAAACTTAAAAATAAAGAATCCCACTGACAACAGCAAGCAAAGATTATTAACCCTGAGGAAGTTAATGTCTTTCCACTCCAGTGTTGATCTCCGTACAAATATGCTTATACTGACCGGTGGCTGAAAGCATAAGCCGCTCCTGAGAAGGCTGGTGTATATTGCTACAGCTACAAAAGGGCAGGAAAGGGTTTCCTGTCCTGTGGCCCTTCTTATGCTTTTTCTATTTCCTATTATGCTTTTTTATTTCCTTTTTTAATGTGCTCATCAGTATCAGAGGTGATGTTCCGGATTAAAGGAAGCTTTGCATTTTCACACACATCTGTACAAACCCCTCGTGTTTGCATGCTGCTGTGAGGGGGTGAAGTGGGAAAGTACAAGATCTACCTATCTTTGCTCCATGTAACATCCGCTTGCCTAATACAGTCACGTATATATTAGCTTACTTAAGTCATGGGGTAAAGTCGTTGTCCTGTAAAGGGATGCTATTTCCACTTCATGTAACTTGTTGGAAGTTATAATATTCTGTGAGTGGTCACCTTAAAAAAACCCCTCTGCTTTCAGGACAGCAAACAAATGGCCTTCTGTGGCATAAAATACATCACTGCCACATTCTGAAGCACAGGATGCTGCTTTGCCCTTCAAAAATCAGTTGGAGCTTCTCCCACAATGACGTGTTGTGTTAAAAAAGCTAGCTGCCGTTTTTAGGCTTTGTAACACTGGTTTGGTGTTTTTGTTTGTTTTTTTTTTTTATAGCTGTAACCTCCTCTGATAAGATATACACTGCTCAGGATATGGCCATCTTAGGTGGTACGTTAGCAGCACTGCTATTAATTGCCTTAGTCTTCCTTGGAGTGATGATAATTAAACGATATGGAAAACCAGTCAAATACCTAATAAGCAGAAAGGTAAGTGCATGCCTTGTTTGTACCTGACTCACTTTAAGAATTTCTTAAAGTTAGGAAGTGGGATCTGAGGAGGTTTTAAAGCATGGATGGGCTGCCCAAATACTACACATTTGTGTGAATCGCTCCTGAGACAACGTTTGCAAAGGCAGCATCGCTTTGGTGTTGCTTTTCGTTGTTCTTTTCTGCCCCCTGAGGCTGGAGCCATGTGGTAGATGATGAGCAGGCGTGGTAAGGAGAGGACCACAGCTCCATGGAGCACAAAACCTAGGATGAATGTGACACATATCAGAGGTGGTCTCTGAAACACAGATGTCTCTGGTATAAACGGCTGTTCGCCCTCCCTCTATGGCCAATGGAGAGGAAGGTCCCTTCAAACCCTATCCTAAAGCCTGGACTTAGACAGTTGTCTGCACTTGAGCTATTAGCCCTGGCAGTCTGGTTACTTTGAGATTTACGGTGTAATTTGTCTGACCAGATGCTGGTCTCAGCCTTAGGATGGGACTGTGAAAAGCCTAGACTCCACTGACGACAACGCAAATCCAGAGCACGTAGCTCAGGTGAATAACAGCAGTCCTTCACCCTGAGTGAGGTAAATCCCACTCCAAAGTAATACCTCAGGTGGATTAGGTACAAATCGGTGTGCATTGCTGGTGCTCAGCCCTCCCGGAAAACACGCCTATGCTTATCTGAAAAAAGTCCAGAAACGGAGTCAATAAAAAAAGAGCTGTTCTGGGGACTTGTATCTTTCCCAGGCTTCAAAGAGGTTTAAGAGCAAAAGAAGCTGAAGCATTTCTGAGCAGGAGCTCAGACCCTTCAGCCACCCCTTTTCCCCCCACAATGTTTCTTTTCCTTTCACTACAATCACAAGGTGTCTTTCCTCCTGTAGTCCTCCAAGGAAATATCTGGGGGTTACCAGAACCGATCTTTCAAGCAAGATGATCACCCAGAAGTGAGTACCAAGCAGCATGAGATGTCAGAAAACGGCAGTGTCCAGTCAGTGGCACATGTGCTGGAGCAGCCAGCATTTTCCTTGCCCTCTTCCAACACGGAAGGAATTGATAGCCTCCCAAAGGTTTCTATAGTTTCCACCGTCACCTTTGACCAGGAAGAGAAAAAGGAAGAAGCAGAAGAAGAGGCTGAGCATGAGAAAGAACTGAAGGTTATCCTCAAGACAGGCAGGCACGTGGAGGATGATGGCTACAAAGCTGTGTGGTTTAAGACTGATATAGATCCAGATGCTGGAGGGAGCGTTGAAGTGATTGAGTACAACGCAGCAGATGGTGATGATGACAGTGACGAAGATCTGCAGAATGAGGAGGAGAAGGAAGACGAGGAGGAGAAGGAAGACGAGGAGGAGAAGGAAGACGAGGAGGAGAAGGAAGACGAGGAGGAGGAGGAGGAAGATTATGACAAGGATGATCACCACAGAGGGCTGTGAGTGTCCTTTGCCTCAGAGAGCTCATCGCTCCCAGCTGCAGAATTGAGAGTGTCTCACACAGATGCAGTGACAGAGGATGACAATGACATATAATGAAAATAGGCCGCCTCTCCCTCCAAAAATGGGGGAATCTCAGCTGTTTTCCTGCCATGAAGCCCATCTTTCTGTGCAGGTGGGAAACTGGAATGCAAGGACGATGAAGTTGCCTGTCCTGCTTGTCTGAATGCAGACTAAAGCTGGAAGAGATTACAGCTAATTCAACCCTCCAGGGAGACCTTGAAATATCACTTAGGATTTTGGGTGGGGGGGAAAATGTGTCCCATGTCTCCACCTTCCTGCCTGTTCCCTCTGGGGTCCCTTACATCACATTTCCCAACCTGGCTGCAGGTACAGCAGAGATGTTGCTGAACTGACTTTGGAGCAGTTAGTCCAGCTCGCAGTAGCAATTTAGTTACACAACCCAGTGTTCATCTCCCCTTGGTGGGTAAATAAGCCAGCCCTGACTGCTGGGCTGTTCCCTTCAGGGTGTTACTGTTTGATTCCAGCTGCGGGGCATAAGACAGCCCAAGTCATCCTGACTCTGCAGTTGCTCGTATGACTGTATCCAGGAGCTCGCTTCAGGGCTTGGCTCTGCTCTCTGCCGTGCCAGACCCCGTGCTCCCAGGACAAGGAGTTGGCACAGGCCACCACGGTCCTCGTCCTGCCAGCAGCCAGGAGTTTACGTGCTTGGGAGCTGCCGTTTCCTCTGCCACTGGTAAGCAAGGACTGATCACATGTTCTTTACTGAAGGACTTTGTCATCAACGTTTCTGTGTCATAAAACTGCTAATTGTGCCGTACTTCTTTAGCTGGCTGTCTCCTATCTGTCAGGGAAAAGGAGGGCTCCTCCCAGGACCTGCCTACAAAATGCCAGGGGTATTTCCAGGTCTCCAGGCTTTTGGCAGCAATGGGTATCATTACAGGGGTGCTGGATGTGGGGTCAGCACGTGGTTCCCACCGTTTCCCTTGTCCAGCAGGGCTCAAGGTGTCCCTTTTGTCATTGCTGCTGAAGGAGGTCAGCATTGCCTCCAAGTGCCAGATGGCACCGCCGTTTCTCTGCTCCTCTCGTCTCAGGTGCAAGCCCTTTGCATGCTGCCTGCCTCCATTCATGAGGAGCCCAGCAGGCTCTTTTGCTGCTAAAATACCATCTTTCAAGCTTCACCTAGAGCTGAGATGCAGACGAGAGCAAGTCAGCTCTGCTGTGCTTGCCTTATGAGTCCAGGCTTGAGCTAGAAAGCCTGCTGACCTCTGTATTGACTTCATGGGGTGACAGCACCTTAGTGCGTTGGACCCCTCCTCCCTCAGCCCCCCCTTATCTTTCAGCAATATTGTCTTCAGTTATGGTCCTGCCATAAAGCCCCAATTCAGCAAAGTGAGTGCACCATTTCCACGCAGCGTGGGGAGTAAAGTGTTTGATGCTCTAGCCTAGATTGACACTTCCCACCAAGCAATCTCTTCTCCCACCTGGCAACCAAAAGCTGGGCTGGTTTCCACTGTCTGAGAATATGGCTGTGTGCATTTGCACCTTCTGATCTATCAGCACTGAATTCCTGCTGCTCCTGCTTTTCTCATTTTGGGGGTAGCTACAGGGCAGACGCAGGCTGTTGAGTGTTTAACTTCCAGTAAAAAGCTCAGGAGTGTCCAAGACAGGCATGCAGCAGAAGGAGCTTGGGTCACTGATGTTTTTCTCACCTTCTCAACTTAGTGCAACAGCACAGGATTGCAGCAAGATATGTATCTCCTGGTAGAGAAGCAAAACCAATAAATAATCCTGCCTTTTCCCTACAAGCCAATCTCTGTATTGCTGCTATTACTCCAGGTAAACCCTTGAGAGAGAAAGCGAACTATGGCTGCTGGGATCTGCATGTACCCCAAAGCACAAATGATTTCCAATGAGGCTTTTTTCCTCTTGGTCCATACTTTATTTCTGTACATCTCCCTGTCCCGGTGTTGCTAGTGCTCAGTTCTGCTCTCCTTTCTCCGAGGAGCGCTGCCTTTGCTGTGTGGACTTCAGGAGCAGCGCTTTTACTGAAGGTGGAGATTGAGATGCGGAAAGCTTTCCTCCTTACTGCAATAAAGCTATTTGCCCAGAAATTACAAGTGCGGTTTGTCCAATAACAGAGGATAGGGAATGTGCCCTGTGTTTGCCATGTAAGCGCAATTCCTCCAGTAGCTTAGGATTACCTCCAGCAAACATTTCCCATAGGTCTGTGAGAGCTCTCCAGTAGCTGCGAATTGGTAGCCCAACGCTTCGGCCACCAGCAAGGGTGAGAGCAGAGCCCAGCCTGCCCTCCCTGCTGATGCTGCCCATGGGAGGGTTGCTGACGGGTGGGTGAAGCAGGAGTGTTTCTACTCTGACACCCTCCAGGGATTTGCTTTTTTCACCTCTGGCTAAAGGTCCAAAACTGTGCCACTGGCTTGCTGTGCACCGAGAATCAGCACGTAGGATGGTTCAGCGGTGCTAAGTGCCCTACTGATTAGGGATCGTTTTGGCAATGCAGGATTGTGTCCCAGGTCAGTGGCTGACATAACCCAGCTTACGTGGAACAAGGGATGGTCTCTGTGGAAGCAAAGCAGAAGCAGACGTTGCAGTAATACAACAGCGATGTAAACAGTTGGGCAAAGGGAACAGACACAGCATTGTGCTTTCTAACCCATTGTGGTGTGGGAAGAGACTGGAAAGGACAGAGGAGGTCTGAAAGAAGGAGAGAAGTGCAGATAAAAGCAACTTGATGGTCACCAGCTCCTCTGCCCGGTGTTCTGCAACTGAGACTGTCACCAAAGCCCGGACTAAAACTCCTGAACACCAACGTAGTGTTACACAGCAGGAATTCTGAACTACGGCACCGGATGCTTGGGGGATAATTCATCCTGGCGTGCATACCACAAGTCGGGATGGACAGAGCTTAGGTTGCTCAGTTATATACCTATGCATTAGATTTCCTGGAATAGTTATACATATCCATTCTATTTCTTGGAACTAATTATAATATTTGCATCTTAGTTACTTAGGTGTTCTAAGTCCCTTAGGAGCCCCTGAAGAGGTATCCGGTGGTCTCTGGTGGTCCCTAGTTGTTTGTTGAAGGGGTGTTTTTTGTGTCCTTTCCTTGAACTCTGAGTCCTTCTTCGACATCTGGTCGTGAAGTTGGCCCATCGGGTGATCCTGTCAGTGTGTTGCAAGCTGCGTTGGTTTCAGCTGCTGTTCTGACTCTTATCTAGATGGAGACATCCTCAGTTCCTTTTGTCTTGGCCTGCTGCTAGGTTGTTTGCATCCCGCCAGGATGTCCTGATCGCACTCACAAGGATTATGTCCTTGAGTGCATTCTTGCCTGAGGCCCCTTCCAACGGGACCAGCGCTTATCAGAACCCAGTTATTGTTACCCACAGCTCTGTTATGTGGGTTGCAATTGGTCATTCCTGCCTCAGTGCATTAATAAGGAGCTTTGAATTATTTTAAGGCATAATGACCTGAAAAGGCACTGGGACTTCGGCATTGGGAAGGAGAACTGCTGATTGCCAGATCCCATCTGCCTTTAACAAACCAGGAAAAACATTTCTGAGAGAAATGCTGACACAGACAGACCTGTTTACTCAAAGCAAGGGACAAGAGACAGGCTCAAATTAGTCCTGGTGCAGCTGGATATGCGCGGTCAGGGGGTGCCAGTCCGGTATATCTAGCAGCATGGTGAATTTGGCCCCACCAGCTGTTACCAAAGATGATACCACCACAGTGATGAAGGGACACAGACATATGCACGCACAGCTCCCTTAGGCCAGCTGCCCCCCAAGTGTGCTAGAGCAGAAATACCTCCTCATCTCCTGCAGCGTTGCTAGCCTCGGGATTACTTGAGGCACATCTTTCCTCTCACTTTCACATTTGCAGACTGTATTCCTGGGGAATATCCTTCTCTAGCTCTTCTTTCTACACACTTGGAGAAAGGAAAAATCCGTTTCTGCTTGTCCAGAAGACTGTTTCATGGTTCCTGTGACCAATGACTGAACTGTACTTTTCCCAACAGAAGGCAGTTCGCGTGGGCTGAGGCAGCATAGCAGCTCCATTTCCCTCATTGCTGAGCCGTATGTGATCTGTTCTCGTCTGCTGGCATGCTGCTGTCAGTCTGTCTTCCTTCTGCTGCTGTATTGTTTGGGCTTCTGGGCACGTGCGTTTGCACACTGGTTTATGAGCTCCCTCTATTTTCAGTCTGTACGCGTGCGTTGGTGCTTCACCTTCCCCTCGTTGGTGTGCTTCTCATGCTCTTGGCCTTTTGTCTTGGCACGCTGTTTGAGTCCAGGCACCCTCAGTTTGCAATTTGTTGGCTGTCGGTGCTCTGGCTTCCCTCGGCTGGCATGCAACTGAAATCCCGTCAACGTGCCACTCGCCTGCCAGGCTCCCTGACGGCAGTTCGTTCCTCTGCAGCCCCAGCTGCTCAGTCTGCCCCCTCGCAAGCTTTTGTGTTCTTGCTCTTTTATCCTGCAAAATTCGTACTGGAAATACCCAAAAGTTTGTGCTTGTTAAGACAAAAGTTAAACCGCAGCACTCGGAAGAGGAAAAGTGTGTTCGAATAGTGCCGTCACATGGACAGCAAAGGCATCTGTCTTTTATTCTGCCTAGCTTGGATGAGAAAGCAGAAAGTGAAGGCACGTCTGCTGACTCCTTCCTGCACCCAACTCTTCCTTCAGAGCCTGGTGGTGAATTGGGGTGTCCTGTCAGCAGGAAGGTTTCACTGACCTTCCCTCTCTTGGGATAACAGCCCCACACGATGACTCACAAACTCACATTAATATTAGCTAAAAGACAGAGGCGCAGGAGTGAAAAGCTGTCACATAGTTTGTATTACGAAAAGAAGCATTAATTTTAAAATCTGGATTCTCTAAACGGTGTCAGATTCTAACAGACTGCACGTAATGCGGGAATCTGGCTCAGATAAGTTCTTATTTTTCTTCTAATGCAATGCCAGCTCTAAGGTCTTTGAAAAAATGTGTTGCAACATAAGATGTGCAATTATTCTCAGATTTTTTTTTCCCTGCAACAACCTGGAGTAACACTTTGTGATCTAAGATGAACGACCATGCAGGACACAATTCTAAGGAATTTGGTCCACAGTTAGTGTAAGCGGGTAGGAAAGTACGTTCGTGATTGACAACAAACCTGCAGGGGAAGATCGCAGTTTCAGTGTGGCAGTGGTAGATCAGGATTTGAGATTACAGAGGGCAGCTGAAGGGAGACTGAAATGCATTGCAGAGAAAACACAGCTGCCAAGGGAGATGATGCTCATGAGGTTTCCGAGCTTTGAGCACCCTCTTCTGGAGTAACACACACCTAAGAAGTGACCGTTTCATTTTCATTCTTGGCCTCTACAGGTAAAAGAAGCAATGTCCCTTCCTAGCTGCCGGGGAAAACCGTAAAGCTGAATTAAAATCACCAGGCAAGTAGGGAATTTGAAAAATCAAGTAAAATACAGACATTTTATCTTCAGGAGGTAACAGAAACAAACAAAAAAAATCCCAGGTGTCTGAAAATTCGTTTCTGCTGGCCCAACTTCTGTCCCCATTTAGAACTAGAATAACCTCACGGTTTCCATCAAGTCTTCACTGGCATAACTGACAGCAAGTGCATCCTTTTGCCTTTTTTACCTCCAAGAGAGAAATGGCTTTGGTGCGTGGCTAATTGGAGTGCAGAGGGCACTTCTGGGTTTAGATTTGATGGGACTGAAGGTAACTGGAGACCTGTTTACTTTGTGTGTAGGATAGCAGAACTATCTAGCATTTACCTGAAGCAATAATGAACCCTGATCTCTTCAATCACATAATCTAGAGATAATTATTCTTGACCTCAAAGAACAACTTCCAAACAATATGTAGTCAGCTGTAGAAGACATGTTTTAAACTGATTTGCTTTGGATATACAGTGCCTTTAGCTCTGAAAGGGATTCTTTTTGCTTTAAAAAATGACAATTCAATTTTATTCTGGTTTGTACAATTTATTTTTTCATCAGTTGGTTACTAAGTCCTCATAAAAGTAAAGCTGACCTCAGCTGACCTGTAAATGGAAACTTAAAGAAATGGGATCAACTCCATCACATGGACTTTAAGCAAATTATGGCCTTTAGTTTTTATAAATACATGTTTTATCCAATCAATAAAAACAAAGCAGTCCACCAAATAGATTCAAAGGAACAGATTTGGAACTATAATAAAAACCGAGGCTGCAGAAATGACCCAAAAGATGGTGGTGTTTACAGCAGCAAAGGCAGTGGCTGAAGCAGAGTGAGAACAAGCACACAGGTTTGGTGGGGGTGAGAAATCTGCATTCCTCAATCGAAATTGCTTATTCTCTCCATATGTGCAAGAAGTTTTCTTCCTAAAACCTCCTCCCAATGCCTCTTCCCTCTGTTTGTGGCTCAACAGCCAATTTTACAGTATATAATCAGAAAGTCACATAAACTCACTGACTTGCGTTCGAGATTTCACAAGATTTCCTTTCCTGCCATCTGACTAGATAGAAATACTGTGTTCTAAGACTTGTATGTATATATATTAAAAAAAGAAAACTTTGATTCAACTCCAACTCAGAGGACTGTCCTCCAAGACAGTCACTATTGTAGAAAGTCACGATTTTCATAAAATTTACGTATTTGTTACTAGGTTTAGCTTTGGGTCATTGCTCTCATCTCTGTTAGCTGGGCGTGTTGCAGCACACATGTATGGCTCTGTATCTGAGTCAGAAATCACGAACAGAATGAAAAACAGCCCCAGTTATCAAAAAGGACATCTATTCTCAGCCAACCCAACCCAACCCAAATATCAGGCTGTCTTTATCCTTTGTATTTACTTTGCATATTTCTACTCACAAGAGGACTCATGCCTTTTATCGATTTCTTATAAATGCTGTGGAATATCTAAACACTGAAGGGTCATTATTATTTCATATGTGAGTATGAAAGTTTCCTAACTCAGAGGCATCACAGATACCTTCAGAGTCTGTGGATTATTAAGGTCAGTTGTGAAGAAAAGAACCCAGATTTTATTAATAAAATATTCTATTTGATTTATGAGAAATATTTTTTTTATTGATCACCTTTCCAGTAATAGATGGCAGCTAATCTATACTACTCACAGGAAATTTCTGTCCCATGTCTAAGGCAACTATTTTCCCAGCTGCCTCGTATTTCAGCTTTTGCAGATACAGAATGCAGAAGGGAGTAAGACATCTGTACATTTAAGACCCTGAAGACATTGTGTGTTATTTAGATCTCAACTTGCACTTAAAGAGATATAAACAACTAGTCCTAACTCATCTGTTAGCCTGCAGGAACATAAGCCGATGCTGAAGAACAACTTGAAACTAGTGTGGGGAGCTGTTAAAGCACTTCAGCCATCTTATTAGGTTGCTGACTCTGAGGACATGACTAAACTGTGTAAATAAGGGCTGAGCAGAAGAAATTGGTCTCTCACTGCACGATCGTACGGCAATATTACTGCAGCCTGTTGGGCTAATTAGTTCTCTCTTGCAATGCTGTAGGAGAGAAGGCTGAGCATCACATTCCCACAGCAATACCGCCTCTGGGGCCTGAGCTGGGACCTCTGTGTACACTCTTGCATTCAGACCACAGAGGTTATCTGGAGCTGGTTTGGGGCTCTCAAATGGTGCGTTGTATTTGATAGGGATACCTGAAAAATTAGATTTTCTGTGACAACAAAGCCGAGCTCATGGCTAGTTGCATGCCAAAAGGAGTGCTCCCCTCAGAGAGAACAACAGAATTATTTTCTCTTTTTTTGTGTCAGAGAAGTAACTTGGAACACCCGCCAGTGTTCGGTCGTTAGCAGAGCCACTGCCAGGTCAGACCAGCACCAGAGCTGAGCGAGGGAAACGGTGGGAACACATGCGAGCAGGAAAAGGGGGACGCAGGAATGTTCCCTGCGGTAACAGATGCCTTTTAGATGAGATTATAATGTCGTTAATTATAAAATTAATGAGGTATCGCTGCCTGCCGGCTGCGCCCGTCGCGAGCCGCCTGAGGGGGAAACTACGATTCCCATGATGCACCGGTGCGGCCGGCCGGAACCAATCGGGCAGGGTGTGTTGAAGGAGGTGGCCAATGGGGAGGAGGCTGGCGGCCGTTGGCGTTTGAATTTTGAAGGGGGCTGAGGCAGGGCTGCCGTTACGGCGCCGTCGCCGCGGACCTCGGAAGGCTGCGCTTGGGTGCGTGTGGCCGGGGGGCTTCGGCGGGAAGCGGGAAGCCTTCCTCGTCCCGCCGGCCGCTGCCGGGAGAGCGCGGGGTCCCGTATCGCGGCGTGAGGGGTGGGGGGAGCGTCCCTGGGGCCAACCGCCGTTCTGGGGCCGCGTAGCAAACGGCTTCTCCTCTGGCTCTGTGCTAGCGAGGGGCCCGCTGGCTCGCCGCTGGGGCGGGGGGAGTCGCCGCCACATGTCACAGAGGGTGGAAATCCCGGGGGGAGGAAGGGGGCACGCAGGTGGGGAGAGAAGCACCTTGGTTTCCTTCTAGAGAAGTTGGCTGCTCAGGGCTTGCGAAGAATTGCGTCGCATTTGCTTCATATAATACCCTAGGAGGGGAGAATTAAATGCCTAATCCCCTCTAAAAGTTGGGGGACCTAAACGGTGTGCTTATTGCTACACAGGTGTGTGGTGGATCGGCCAATGAAAGCCAGATCTCTCAGGTTTTGTGTTAGTATCCTCTCTAATGAATCAATTCCTTATTGTTTTTGTTGTTAAGGCAGAATTTAAAGGAGAGGCTGTCATGTCCCAGGACTGCAACGATGAGTGGGAGCTGAGCAAAGAGAATGTGCAGCCCCTCCGGCAGGGCCGTGTCATGTCCACCTTGCAGGAAGCACTGGCTCAGCAGGAGACCTCCATCCACACTGCCGTTCAGCTCAAAAAACAGTGAGCAATGTTTTGACACTGCTTTCCCCTTATCTTCCTGCCTCCTCGTAATTTTTTCTGTGTCTTATTTAACTGTGCTAATCTCATAGGCATTAAAAAAAGTGTAAAAGAACAGAAGTTTAGTAACTGATGTCTATGCTACTGTCACACTCCAGGTATTTTGGACCACTTGCTGTGGGTGCTGTACAGTATAGGCTACTGTTTTTAGGTTTGCAATGGGGCATTTAAACAGCAAACACTAGTTTAAAAAAAAAACCTAGGTTTTAAATGTACTCATTAAGAAAATTACATAAAGGTTACAAGGAGGAGAGCTTTTTTGTCTTTCCTACCGTAATCCATTGATTACCTTAGGAGGTAAATGCTTCCTACTATCGTAATGCAGGCAATATACAGGTATCTCTGTATGTCTCCTCTGGATCGCAAAGACACCCAAGCAGGCAAAATCAGCTTGAGTTTGGTCTGTCTTGCGTACAGTGTTCCACAGATATAACTGTATGGCTTCAAGGGGCATCTTGCGTCCCCCTCCTATTCAGTTATATTTCTATTGTGTGATCCTCAAATTTGCATCCCTGCAAAGGCCGAGTTGACTTTGTGAAGTCTCTGCGTGTTGTCTCTGTACTGTATTGCCAGAATTGGAAGCACTGGTGCTTGTGCTGAACCACCTGGGTGATTTCGTGTGAAGTCAGCAGGGTCTATGAACACCTGCCCTGTACTTACTGCATCGGTGCTTAGCAGCTGGATCTGGACTTTTTTCATGGAAAGGCATGGAATTGTTCTTGTATTGGGGTCTGCAAGAGGGTTTGTCCAACCTGGCTCGTTATGTTTGTGAGGTGTTACGGTTGAGCAGAGCCTTCCAAGAACAAGGGGCTGCCTGGGGAGCTCTGCAGGACTGAGTCAGAGAGCTGCCTCTAAACACAAGCCAATGTTCTTGTCTAACTCATGCTTTCCTGATGTGCTGCCTGAGGGCGAAGTCATCGTGTTGTAGGGTTGGATGATCTGTGGCCACTTAGATGTGTCTTCACTGTGCTCTCTGGTGGAGTTCGGTAGTTGTTTGATCATCAGGCTCTTCCGTCATCCTCTGCGTGTTTTCCAGCTTCCTCCTATAATTAAATAAGGGACATCTGATGCAAAAATTAAACTTCACAGTATATCTGCCTGCTAATAACTCTTCATAACAGAAGAAGCATTCTGTCAAGGGAGACCATACAAGCTTTGGGGTAGTAGAAATTCTTGGAAATATCTTTTGGAAAGATGCATATTTGTCCTGTTAAACAATGATACATTTCTCAGCACTTTCATTTTGAAGATGAATGCAAAAGCCTATTTTTTTTGATTCTTCTAGTCTCCGTAAAAGCTCAAGTCTAAATACATGCTAACCTAGCCTTTTTCTTTTTTTTTAAGTAGACCTACAAAATGGTATGAGTGAGAGTGAAAGCCTTAGTTTACAATGTAGAAAACATATTTACAGTTACACACATGTATTTATTGGATGGATAACTGCTTTTTTCTTTAGGGAGTTTGAATCAGAAATCCGATTTTACTCTGGAGATGATCCACTGGATGTCTGGGACCGGTAAGTTTCCTTCTATTTCAGACAAAAGAATAGAAAGGTCAGATATCCTTGTAAAAGCTTGGGAAAAATATTCTAATTTAATTAGAAACTCATTAAAAGATAAATTCTATAACTGATTTTTTTAATAATATGTTGTGTTTCAATACTATGCCTAATTTTTTTCTAAATCTCCTTATGTTGTACTGAAACAGAAGCCTTGTATCTTGTTTGGAACTGACTTCCTATGAATATATTCCATATCTAGGTACATCAAGTGGACAGAGCAAACCTTCCCCCAGGGTGGAAAGGAGAGTAATCTCGCAGCGATATTGGAAAGGGCAGTGAAGGCGCTCAATGAACAGCAGCGATACTACAAAGATCCCCGCTATCTTAATATCTGGCTCAAGTTTGTGAGTGTTTTGTAAACATGTCTTGGGTGCTGCTTTTTCTTAGTACTTGTCATGTCATTTGCACGCAGTTAAGCTGGCTTTTGTAACAACAGAAGCAAAGAATATGTTGTACAACTAGTGCAATATTAGAAGCATCTCTCTGCAAAGATGTGACCTACTCTGAATTCCACTCCTCATTTGCAATGGGATCTCCAGGCCTTTTTTAGGATCATTCAGTTTGGACAGCTACAACCTCCATAAGTTTTGTTGTGGAAAAGCTAGTTAAATGAGTAGAGCTTGATTATTCATTTAAGGAGGAAAGACAGTGATTTAAAAGGACAAATATAAACCTAAAATGTACCATCAGTAACTTCTACCTGGTATCCACATCCTATGTTAAGCAAAACCAAGCTTAATAACCATAACCAAGTGTTCTGGTCTTGCCCTTTCTCTCCAGTGCTATGGTTTTTGTTGTTCTCATCTTCTTAGAGCAACTCTCCCCCAGGTTTAGCTTCCTGAGCTGATTTACCCATTCCAACACTGATAAGAAGTATGTTGTACTTTATGTAAAGCTAAAATAACTGTTCCCAGGAACAGGAGAATGTTCCCAGGCCAAGGAGAATGAACTAAGCGCAGGGCCTTGGAACTCTGGCAGGGTAAGGAGTCCCAAAATGGCCTGGCAAAAAAGAGCAAGGTGTGTGGAAGCTGAATCCTGATCCCTGAGGCAAAGGTCACGTTCTTTTTGCCTTGCCTGGGGTTTGTGTCTATTTGTAACTAATTTGTAGCTAATATGACATAGTTCAATCACTGAATTAGAGAGGAAAAAGAAAGGAATGACTGACTTTGTGTAGGCTAGAATTAAGGGATTGGTAACAATATTGACAAATATATACACGCAGCCAGAGGTGGTTCTCAATATTATTCTTCTCCTATTGAATTCCCTTTCTTTATCTTGTGCACGGTGACATGACACAATTGTATGTCCTAGCCTTACAGCTGCTCCTATAAAACTTGGATTGAAATCAATGGGGTCTTGCAGGAGACATCAAAACGCAGATGTCAGTTTAGAATCCTTTGTAGTCCAATGTGATTACTGAAATAGTTTGGTTGTTTCAGGGAAATTACTGTAATGAGCCCTTGGATCTGTACAGTTATCTACATAGCCAGGAAATTGGCACAACACTGGCACTACTCTACATCACCTGGGCAGAAGTACTTGAGGCTAGAGGAAGCTTTAAGAAAGCAGATCTGATATTCCAGGAAGGTCTTCAGCGCAAGGCTGAGCCTTTGGACAAACTCCAGTCCCATCACAGGTAAGCTTCCAGCTGAAGGGAAGAACTTGGAGTAGCTATATGTGCTTCAGTGAATACCTGCTACAATGAAGTTTATGCTGACTTCTCCAATATTTTTCTCAGGCAATTTCAGACCCGTGTTTCTCGGCAGACACTACTGGGGCTTGAGGAACCTCCTGATGAAAAAGATATGGGTCTTCTAGGAGCTGCAGAACCTCAGAGAAGCTCGTTGGCAGATCTAAAAGGCAGGGGGAAGAAAAAAGTGAGAGCCCCAATTAGTCGTGTAGGAGATGCACTTAAAGGTACGTTCAGTTGCCGAAACCACATCTTGTTATTGGAAGAGTTACATCTTTTTGTTCTGGAATTTACACTTAAGTGTGATAAAGGTTAATTTGCATCAATCTTTTTGCTTATAGTCACGAACCAAAACAGAAGCTTGCAGACTCTAACTTCTCAGCAGCTTCCAAATAATCTGGGTTTTGCTGTGTTTGATGAAAATTCAGCTTCTGGACCCGGGATTCCTATACTTGCACCACAGTCGTGGACAGCACCTCCGGCTCCGAGGGCCAAGGAGAATGAACTAAGCGCAGGGCCTTGGAACTCTGGCAGGGTAAGGAGTCCCAAAATGGCCTGGCAAAAAAGAGCAAGGTGTGGAAGCTGAGTCCTGATCCCTGAGGCAAAGGTCATACTCTTTTTCCCTTGCCTGGGGTTGGGGTTTTTGTCTGTCTGTAACTACAGACCTTCCTAGCTTCTTCCTAAAGAGTCTCTGGCTATGTGTAATCTGTTTAAGTTTAGCAAGCTGATTTTGCTAGAATAATTTCAAAAAACTACAGTTCTTAATTCAAGGAATTATCATTCTTGCTAACCAGAAAAATTGGTAGACAAGGCCTGCCAAACTGTTTGGAGGGCAAAAAAGGAATGTGTAAGAGGGAAAGCACTAGCCAAAGAAAGGGAGAGAGGCCAGACGTTACTTAATTCTGTAATAAAGAAGAGCAAGAGTTAAACTGATATCATACAACACAACCTGAAGAAAGAAGTTCTTGCCTACCTTCTTATGAAAATAAGGCATGTACAGCATTCTGCAAGTCTGTTCTGAAGTGCTTGTGAGGAAAGCAGAAGAGTGGAGATCAAAGGAGTTGAATTAGTACAGAATCAATGGAATATTTATCCTGACAATAGGATGACAGAAAGTAGGTTCCAATGATTTAAACTAATGCTGGAGATGTCAGAAAAAACAGCTCTTCTGCAGGTGTTTAAGCTGTTCTGGATAAATGATCCAGGATGTTATCTGAAGGAAATTAATCCCATGAAATCAAGTTTGTTTCATAGGTCCTTAAATAACCCCCAGTGTTCCCCAATTCTTTGTAGATTAGAGAGGAAGAATAAAAAAGTCGTCATGATAAAAAATATTTTAGACTTCTCAATATAGAAATCATTATAAGTGAGGCTTAGAAACAATGACTAGGATGAGGGGAGGGAAGAAAATAGGCTGAAATTAATGGAAATTCCAGGAATGATTACTAGCAGATACAAAACAATATGATTAAGTGAATGGAAAAGTTCAGTAAATCACAGGTTTAATTTAGCTGAGCATAATGAGAAGGAAGAAATATTAATGTAGAACTTCTTTTATCAGTTGCCTTGCTTTGGGCTGCAGAGTATAGAGGAATGCAGTGGCTAAACATGGATCTTTAATCTGTTAACATTGACTGTTCCTTTCTCAGCGTCCTCGCAGCAGTGCCAGTTCTGGTATAGAAGTGCCCTGCCCAGTGCCCAGTTTCACCCCATATGTGGAAGAGTCAGCTCAGCAACAAGTCATGTGAGTCTTCACATCAGTTTGAAATGGGGGGTGCGTTTTAAATTATCAAAGCTGCTTCATAAGGTTTTGACTCGTTTTGCCAAGTCGTCAAACCTCCACATCTACAAGAATTTAAAAATCTGTCAACCTGAAAGTTCTAGTAGCTTAGTTTGGTGGCAGAGCCTTCAGTGGAGGATGTACAAGGACATGGAAGTATTTGACTATTGCTGCTCGTTATGTGGGAGCCTATATCACATTTATATAGGCTAATTAGTTTAATAGTGTAACTCTGTGTGTTTACACAAAACCACAGTCCTTTCTTAGGATGCTGTTAGCTATGAAAGCAGCCATGAGTTGAGACAGGCTTATTGCTGTTTTCCTCTGTTTTGGGAGCTCTGTACTCATTCTATCTGGAGTTTTATTCTGAAACAAGCTATCAAAGTTTCCATGACAACAGTGTTGCTTGGGTTATGGAGGAGTATGCTGTTTTGCCTGAAATTACCTTTCTGCTGCTACTGTGCTCACTGAAATGCTGATAAATCCCAGGAGCTGGGGTTGCTCTGCTTTCTTAGAGCAGAGGAAAAAGCACTATTTTGCAAAGCTGCTGTTGTTGGTTTGTTTGGGTTTTTTTTGTTTCTGGGGCTAATGATGGCCATGGAATACATAGGCTCTTTCTAAAAGCGAAGTGGAAAAGAATGTTTGATATTACAGACAGCTTCCTTGCCTCTGAATTGCATATAATCAAAGAATGCAGATGGGGGGCTCACAGCATGGGCTTTTCCTGTGGGTTTCGTATGTTGTGTATGGACTGCAGAATAGCTCTGACCAAGGAAATATCATAATTTAGTTCAAGAATATGTAAAAAAAAAAAAGCTTTAAGCTATAAGGCTATTTCTTGCTCCTGAAAGTTGGTGATGCCCTAGAATTAAATCTCTTGACGTGTTGGTGTCTCAAATGGAGACTTATTATTTACAGAAGGCAGCTTCTTTTAATACCAGGGAAAGGAAGAAATGGGTGGGAACTGAACATCGTGCTAAACTAGCCGTAAGTGACTTGAGCAGACAGTTTCTACATAGTTTCATACTACACAGTTGAAAGTTAAAAGCAGATTTCTTTTTTTTCTGCCTTTGAGTCTGTTTCCTCATGATGCCGTGGCCATCAACTAAATCAAGTCTGAAAGTGTAGCACTGAAATTGGGTAAACGTGATGCAAATCATGCCAGCAGTTGTCATGCAGAGTTTGGGGTAGAAGGAGCCTGTAGTGATCTTGGTAATAAGCCCCCACCCCCACAAATAGAAGCTTAAAATAAACCCTAGACATTAGGAGCACCTGTTTGCCCTGTAATCCCTCAGGTGGTCTTAGGGTTGTGACTCCATTCACAGGCAAAACAAAACAGCTGTCTTGGAGCTGTGCACTGTATTTTTCTTTTGAACTATTTGCCTAGAACGCAGTTAACCCATTTTTCAAGGTCAGTTGTTCAGATAATCTTTTATTGAGGTACAGATAATTACTGGGGTTATCTGGGTTACTGGTATCTGTAAAACTGTACAAGTTCTGGTTCTTCACTCCTGAAATTAGCACATAGTACTTTCAGAAAGCACTTCTGAGCTATGAAATTGACTGCTGCAGCCTCCTTTCACTGTACAGTGGTGGGGTGTTTTGTAATGGGGCACTTCATTTCTGTCACTCGCTGTGCAAAACATTCTCCTTGAGCAAACTCCCCTCTTATTGCCTCTTAAATCTTCCTTGTTTCTTAATCTAAAATGCCAGGCTTGATCTAGTCCAAGATCTTCCATTTTTAAGTCCAACTGATTCTTTTTTTGTTCTTTCTCCCAGATAAATTCTGTTTTGTAGGATGATTAGGGGCTTGTCCCCTGTGTGCTCACACCGATTGATGGAGCTGAAGTAAACATAGATCCTGCTCCAGAACGCACAGCAGTTCAGCCTACCATAAGAATTTTATTTGCTCTTCCCTGGGCCTTGTTAATGCTTTGTTTTAGGGTTGGCTTTTTTTTGATTACCCAGTTCCGAGTTGGCATGCTTGCCTTTTATGTGCTATGATTCTGTTTTTCTTGTTTGTTTTTTTCTTTCAACAGAACAGAATGTCTTTAGACCATTCTACAGCTAGATTCTGAAATTAGCCATTTTCTCTCCTGTGCTTGCTTTTCTGTGCTACAATAAAGTACATATAATCAAAGTAATAACTGCATGTTTTTTCAGGACTCCCTGCAAAATTGAACCCAGCATAAACCGTGTTTTAAGTGCTCGCAAACCTGAGAAAGAGGAGGATCTGCTACAGCGAGTGCAAAACCATCAGCAGGATACTCAAGAAAAGAAAGAGGTGGTGATGTACTGTAAAGATAAAGTCTATGCTGGAGTCGAAGAATTTTCTTTGGAAGAGATCCGAGCTGAAATCTACAGAAAGAAAGCAAAAAAGAAAACCGAAGGTATGCTTCAAAATGGGCTGACATAAGACTTTCTGAGATAGGATTGTGAAATTATACTTGCTTTTTATCACCGTACAGCTGTCTGTTACTGCAGCTGCTTTTCTATTTTTTTGCTGGAATAGTTATTTAACTGCTCTGAGGTATCGAGAAAGTAACATATCTGACAGTTTTACATGTAAGCCATGAAACAGGAAAAGGTGACCAGAGGTTTTAGCCCCTTTAAAAAGAATTCAGGCTTTAGCTATAGATTACATGTCAAATATGCTTTGTGTCTTAAAAGCTTTTCTTCCTTAGAGGAGATGCAGGTCATAGCACAGAAGAAGGAAGAATTACAAAGGAAAATTGAGGAGCTGGAGAAGAAATTAAAGAATAAAGAAGACAACAAGCAGCAACAGCCACATGACCAGGTATTGTCCTCATTTAACTGTTCTATTACAAGTAGCTGCTATCTTAAGTAAAAGTACTAAGGAAGGAACAATATCTAATGTTTCTCTTTGGTTAACGCTTCTAAAGCTTCTTTGAAAGGGTGCTTCAGTCCATTGTACACATATCACCCAGTAAATGAATGCTCAGAGAAATATTTCTTCTCCCCCACTTGTCCCCAGGCCATATCCTTTCACTATAGGAATGTAAATCAAGAACTGAAAACTTGGAAGTGTTACTTCACAAATATTAAGATATTTAACAATCAGATCAGATACCTTATGTTAATGTGTAAACTTCTAAATTTTTTTTTTAAGTAAAGGTGTGCCAGATGATTAAGGGCAAAAGGCTCTTTCTTAAGCTCTCTTCATGTGCAGGTTCCTTTTATTTTGAGAAGTTGTAGCACAAAGGAGGACAGGAGAAGCAGCTGGAAATAGGGAAAGAAGTGAAGGGTTGCAAAGTGGTGTGGGCTAACCCCGGTAAGCAACTAAGCACCACACACCTGCTTGCTCGCTCCTTCTCAGAGGGGTGGGGAAGAGAATCAGAAGGGTAAGAGTGAGAACTCCTGGGCTGAGGTAAGGCCAGCTCAACAGGTAAACCAAAAGCTGTGTGCTCAAGCAGAGCAAATAAGGAGTTCATTTGCTCCTTCCCATCAGGAGGCAGGTGTTTAGCTGCTTCCAGGAAAGCAGGGCTTCATCGTGTAGAATGGTTACTTGGTAAGACAAACACTGTAATTCTGCACATCTTCCCCTTCCTCCAGATTTTATTGCTGAGCATGACATCATACGGTACGGCACATCCTTTTGGCCAGTTGGAGTCAGCTGTCCCAGCTGTGTCCCCTCCTGACTTGTTGTGTGCCCCCAGCTTGTTCACTGGTGGGGCAGCATGGAGAACAGAATGATCTCTCCTTGATGTGCTGTTTTGGTCAAAGATCTAAAAGGTAGCACCGTACCAGCTACTATGAAGAAAATTAACTATCCCAGCCAAGACCAGTACAAAAAGCCATATTTGATTTGTCTCCAAGCTTTATAGACAGTAGCGTACTCTATTATATATTAGATTTTTCCCCCCCTTTTCTGTGCAGACCAGTCTTGAGCAGGGTATTTTTCAAGCAACTATACTTCGGTCTGTCATTGCTAGGTAGGGTTTAAACCCCAGTTTTCTTAAAGGTTGCAAATAACAAGTAAAAGTTAATTATTTCCAAGCTTTTCCTTTTCCCAGCTTCATCAGTTGGGCTAATAAAGTATGTTCTCTCTCTCCCCCCTCCTTCCCCATTTCCAAAACACCTTAGTAGTAGTAAATATTTTAAATAATGAAATACAAAGTGTTGTGAATTTGATGTAAGCTATGTAACTGCTTACGCATGTATTTAATTGTTGCAGGATAATTAAATCTCCTGTGAAAGTTATAGGTGGTTGCAAAGAGTAAAATTACACGTTTTAACTAAGCAATCAGAATGGGCTTTTTTCATGCAAGTAAACAAAGTACAAATAAAAATGGCTAAAGACAATTATTAATCCATCAGGGACCTAATGACCCACACAGGATTACCGGAATGTTCTTGAAACCTTGTTGCATGACTTGTGATTCCATGAGTGTACAACGAAAACATCATTTTGTTTCTATAGCCGACAGAGATAACAGAAGCTTCGCCACCTTTGAGACTTCAAGGATTTACTTTTCCCAGCGCAACAGAAGTTGGGGAGAATCAGCCTCAGTTGCAAAGGTAATGCAGGATTTCCTTTGCCAGCAATGAGAAAATTTGTGGGGATAATTAGTTATGAGTAACATAGATCACTACCAGATAGCCTGTTTCTGCAGACAGTGGGATATACCCCTGGGCATCAGCCTGTAACCAGGATCTGTAATCTGTCTTTATACAGTTTTGATTATTTGTCTGAGGGATCTTAACTTCTTACAAGTAGCATGTGTCAGCTTGGCTTGCCTTTTTTTACTTGTGTTTTGTGAAGGTGTGTCAAGTATAAGAAAGAGGTTTGTATCTTTTTCCACAGTAAATCCCAGGTCTCTGAAGATATTCAACTGCATAAACCATCTTGTTCTGAGGGTAAGTTTTAAATTTTTTATGATTAAGGAGAAGGCTGTGTTGAAGAGAAGTGTTCTTTCATATAAACAGTAAGACTGCAATAAACTAAAACCAGAAGTCTAGGTGCATTAGAAGAACGAAAATGAGAGCATGCTAGTATTGAGTGCCTTCAACCATATTCAGCGGAAGACTGAGCATCTGAGGTCTGAGAACTGTCATTATTTGAAAGGACTTTCAAGTAGAAGAGCTTTTTTCTTTTAATAGCTGAAAAAACTTTCTTCATGCTTTCATATATGCAGTCTTACTAAAATCAGTAAGAGAGTTTAACACTAGGACTGATACTATCTTAAGTCCTTCTTTTTCCTCAGAGGATTTGGTAGAGGACTACAGTCAGAAATTATATATTCAGTTTTGTTGGGAGGGCACATGCTAAAGAAATTTACTTTTGAGCTGAACTGACTACTGTTACTGTTGGCAGAGGTTACCCAGTCTCTCGGTGTATGCCCAGATACCCAAAGGGGAAATGTGTTTTTAGACTCTGAGGATGAACAGGAGGAACAGAGGGATGAGGCCAGCCTTGGGAAAAAAGGTACAAATTCTGAAGGGAGCAAGCTAACAAACATAACATGGTGGTAAAAGCGTGGTTCATTGACATGACAAAGCCAAGACTTTTTTTAATAGGTTTCTAGAAATGTCAGTTCTGTAACTTCCTGCTGGGACTGGTGTTTTTAAGGCTGTGTATTAAATGGTTTAAGTAGCATCGGTTACACTGTTGTAGAAAAATTGTCGATATAACAGACCCCCTTGGTTTTTCTTTACAGACGTAGGTCTCCTTCCCCCACCAGCTCCTGCTACGTTTTTCTCCATATTTGATGAATCCTCTACTTCAGCAAATCAGAATATAAGGTAGAATTATTTAAGACCTAGATTTCAGAGGGAGGAAAAAATGAAGTATCAAACCACTTTCTGTAGCAGCTGAAATACATTACTGTTTCTTGTATGGATGTGGGGTAGCTTTTTGTTTTGTCTATATTTGTGGTTCTTTGGTTTTATTTCAATACGCTGCTTGGGAAGTCCATGATGAGGAAATACTCTCTTGTTCCTCCTCAGACTACAACTATTTAAGCTGCTATTTAAACTTTCTTCATTCTGGAGAGCTGTATATATTTTGCAGTTTACTGGTAGTTTCTTAGTAGAAAGTGGTAGATTAAGTCTACCGACAATTTCAAACTCTTGAGAGAAATGTGTTGAAGATCAGGAGCTACTCTTCACAGATATTTAATGGAATGTGACTTTATCTTAGTTGTTCTACAGCTCATATACAGAAAAGTGCCCGGCGCCCGCTTGCTGTTCGTAAACCTTCAGATTCTGTAACTGCGAAGGAAAATATACCACCAGAAGCCTGTGTAAGGAAACCATTTACCCCATAGCACATTTGCTGTCAAAAGGAGGAGAAACCAATGTAGAATGTCCTCCTGTTGAACTGAGTGAGATTGGACTGACATGACGTGCAATAAGCAAGGATTCTAAACTTCTGTCTGGCATGGCAACGCTCGAATTGGGTGATGTTAAGGTCATACTGGAAATTTCATGGTTTTATTAGGCTTTAAGGTGGCCAATACGGAGTGATGGTAAGGAGTCTTCAAACTTTAAGCAACTGATTAGTGGCCAGGACTACTCACACTGAAACTTTAAAAAGTTTGTGTGATGAAGAGTTGCACTCTTCAACGTTGCCTCCTGTTCCATCCACTTTCTTGCCATGCATCCAAACAAGCATCTCGGCTCCTGTGTTCCTCACCAGAAGTACCATGTGCTTGACTCCCTTAAACCTTCATATCTTGTTTCCTAAGCTGTGTGTCTTCATGTGGCAGTTTTGCAGGTGTTTGTAAAGCTTTCCGTAGGGGTGGTAGTTGCTGTCTCACCAGCAGACTTAGTTACTGCATGCCATGATAGACCTTCAGGCTGTTTGAGTGAGAGGACTTTATGCTGAGGTGAGAAAGATTTTATGTACAGCTACAATATCATACTTATCAGGGATAAGTATGGTAAGCGTCAGGCTGATCTTGGTTCTAGAGTCAGTCTGGATAACTGCATAGTTCTGCTTTACATGTTCTATGTGTCTTCAGTGCCCCACACTTAAACACTTCAGTAATGTGCCTGTAACTGAGATGCACTGCTGGGGTGGTAACAGTAAGTAGGCTCTAAGGGTTCATGGAAGCTCTGCAGCGCTCTAGAGGGTAACAAAGCTACCCTTTCTAGTTGGAAAAAAGATGCAACTATATTACAGTTAGGGTTCAATTACTCAGTTGGAATGAGCAATATAAGTAGAGTACATGAAGACTGAGTGTCAGGCTCATGTTGGAAGTTGGTGGGTGGAAGAAAGGGGAGAGAGAAAAATGTTCACCTTTTAAATAAATTAAAAGAAAATTTTACAAAATCTACAGGCTTTTCATTGTCTCTTCCTGCTCTTTTCAGGATGAGCTGAATGGAATTGAACCTTTGACTGAAGATGCAATTGTGACAGGCTCCTACAAGAACAAAACCCTTTGTGCCAACCCAGAAGACACGTGTGACTTTGTTGGGGCTGCCCATCTGGCCTCAACGCCCTTTCATGGCGTGATAGCTCAGAGAGTCCCAGCTCCTGCCTTTGCACAGGGTGGCCTGAAGGAAGACTGTCCAGAGTCTAAGAGTGCACCTCTCAATCAGGAAATGCTGGTTTGTGAGGGAGCGTACAGTGAAGCTCTTTGTGTAAATAAGCTGAGGTAATTAACAGCAAAGTATCTTCAGCCCCTTTTCCTGTGTGTCTGTCTTTGATTGTGATTTTCTGTTGCTGAAGAAAAAATTTTCTGAAGAGATAAGGAAATACTGAAGACAGCCATTTCTCTAGCTCAGGGTCCGTTTTGCCTTGAGCAGATTTAAGAGGTAATAACAAGCCCATTTGGCTTTTCAGCATTACTGCTTGGGACTTAACTCCTTGCTTTTTCTACCAAATAACTTGCAAAGAAATTAATACACACATTCTGTCTTTTTAGCCAGAGATTAAAAGTAGAATCATCAGTTCCTTTTTAAATTTGTATGCTTCTGTAGTTACTTTAGCATATAAGATGCATCTGGTGATTATGGCTTACATTTCTACAGAGGAGAAAAGCTGGAGAGAAGTAAAAAAAAAAACCTGGCAAACAACTTACTGTTTCTTGCCATTGTAAAGTAAAAAGCATCTGTTGTGTGGGGTTTTCTTAATTTAGAACAGAGTTTGATTTGCTAGCTGTTAGTATGTAAACAGGTATAGCATGCCGAAGGTGTTTGCTTATTTGGCGAGTTCCCTGGGAAGCCATGCTGATTATAATTATGAAGGGAGAGTTATTGCCCACCCAACCCTCCGCTGCTTTAAAAGCACTGTAGGTCTGAATTTTGGTAGCGAAGGGAGTAATAAACATTCAGTTCGTCTTCTGTTGTAGCAGCTGTATTTAACAGAAGATAAAAGTCATCTGTAGACTAAGATTCTGAGTATAAGCAATCACCGAAGCTAAAATGAAGCCCTGCCATGACTACTGGTTCTCCCCTAAGGGTGGGAAAGGACTTTGTTAACATGAAGAAGTCTGGGAGTGCCCAGTGTCCTTTCATAGTCACTAGGCTGGCATTATCTAGGCACTCTGTCTTCTGAAAGTCTGAATAGTTGATGACTTTATTTACAGCCCAATTATGGAAGCAAGCGTGGAAGATACTCGCTCGTCAGGTTCTTCTGTCTCCTCAGGATCTTCCCTTTCATCCGTTACACAAATATCTACTATCAAATACCTGCACATCCCTGAGAAACTGGAACTTGCTCAGAGCCTGCCTGCTGAAATGGTTACTGATTCTGGAGGTACCGGTGAAAATGTTACTGGTCAGTACTTAAGCTGAGTTTTACTCACAGCAAAGAACTTGCAGCTGTCACTAAACTATGGTGCTTTTTCTGTACTTCCTGTATTCTACTCTGCTTTCTGGGTATTTCCCATTGCTTTGACACGTGACTAAACTTGTGTCTCCCTTGTGTGAAAATACAATTAGGAGAAGTGTTCTCGCTGAAATAGCTGAAATGTTTTGGATAGATCTTAACCCTTTTGTTATCATGTGCGCTAATCTGTAGAGCAAGATGATAAATCTTTTCAGATTCTTTTCAGAAAAAGAAGGCATTTGTTCAGATGTTTTAATGGTCCTTTCTTTAAATTTTGATAATTCCTGTTGCTTTTTTCTTGCTTTCTGCACATTGCCTTTGAACTGCAGTTCTCAACCTGGATGTAGTGATTCTGCTGAGGACTCCTTAATGTTGCATAGAGCATAAAACTTACTTCAGGTGTCTGTCAGTTTATTCAGTAAAACATGCCAGTAAACTGTATGGTCTTGTGATGGTAAAATTTTGAAATGCTATTTAGCCTTCAACCTACAATATTTCCTGGATCTACTTTCAGAGAACTACTTCCTGAGCAATATCTTATTGCAATGCTTTTCAAATAAACATAACGGACGGTAATGATGCTCTGATTCTTACCTTTGTACTGTGAAAGCTTAAAACATTGTCACCCATTACTAGCCATAGCCTTTGGGAGAGGAAGTCAGCAGAAGCCATCTAGCTCTGCTGTGTTTTACTCTGCCTGATCATTTGGGATGAACAGCTTTCAGGCTACCTTGGTTTTGTACAGAACTACTCATCTATTGAATGAGTTTTGTCTCTGTCCTGTTATGCAGGAAAATAAACCCAGTCCTACAGGTAGTTATCTTATGTGTCTTCCAGGAGGTAAAAGTCATTGAACTCTTAATATTGCAGCAGAGCTGGAGTCCAACTTCGTTTTCCTTTTCCTACTTAAAACCCCTGCTGTATTCAAAGGACTGAATTTCAGTAAAACCCATCATTTAAAAAAATCACAGGCTGATCACTTACTCCAGACATACATTTTAAAAAGGAGTGTTAATTTGAAAAACAAGTTTGAACCCTGCAGTGGCTGTGCAGACGGGCCTACGCTAATTCAGAGCTTTGTCTCTTGTGAAAGAGAGATTTTTACATGATCCTACAGTAGAATCATTGAGACCTCATGATGAGAAAGTCTGTAAGGTAGTTTCAGAGACGAGTGTTACGCTCACTTCACAGAACAAGAAACTATTGCAAAGGGATTGACTTGCTGAAAGGTGATGCAGTAAATCAGTATGCAGCTAGAAAGCCTCCAATATCCAGGCTACTTCTTGACAGCTACAGTCAAGTCATAGAGACTCAACACCTAGTTTCAGCTCATCTGTTTCTACTACTTGTCTTCCTAGGTGATGAGGTAACTCAGTTCTTGTGGAGTGCTGAACAGCGTAAAAAGCTTTTAGATCCTATGCCAGAATCACTGGCTGCTTCTCCGGATTTTCATTTGGAGACTGGCGCCCTGCCTGTCATGGAGCTTGAGAAAGACGTTGAGCTAGGTAGGTACGCCAGTCCCTCTGCAGTGCGAGGGATCTGTTTGTTCTGAGTGGTTTGAAATGTGCTTCATACTCGCCCTCACTAGCGTTACGTGGTGTGGATGGGGAATATCTTGAACAGCCTGGGTACGTGTATTTGCCGTGACAGCTTATGGATGTAAACTTCCATGCAGGAAATGAGACTTACTGCATCAAATGGGAATACTGGACCAATGAAGAATACAAGATGGTTTTTGTCATTCCAGCTAACTTTCCCCAGTTGGATGCAAAGGGATTTGCAATAAAGGTAACGCATATGATGGGTGTTATACAAGTGGTGTTAAATGTGTGAAATCCCCTTGGCCAATGTGAAGTAAAATGTAAGTTTGGTCTTACTTTCTGAATTCTGTGCATGAAGTTTGCTGCTTCAAGTCCTCTTTCTAATTGTTGATATAGATGAAAAGTTTCTGAGTGTGGAAAATGTCTTCCTTGGTAAAATGGGGAGGGGAAAAAAAGAGGGTGAGAAGAATATGAAGATGAGCAATTTTCACTTTATTCCAAAAATAAGTGTTGTTCTTATGTACCTTCTTGTAGGTGTATTCTCAGCCTGTGCCTTGGGATTTTTATATCACACTTCAGTTACAGGAACGTTTGAATAGTGACTTTGACCAAAGCTTCAGTGAGAATTGCAGCTGTTACTTGTATCAAGATGGCTGTGCTATTTTGCACAGGGATATAAATCGCTTCACGCTTGGGGTCAGTACAGATAACCAAAGTACGATTGTAGAAGACATGAACTCTTGCATAGGTACCATTAGCGAGTTTTGTTTGTGATTACGCTTGTGGCTGAAGATAGCTTCACGTGTTTAATCCTGCCATCTAGATCCTCTGGTTTTTGCCTTACCTATATATAAATTAGGACTGTCTATTATAGCCCTAGAGCTGGTTTCTCGTTTGTAGATCATGTGCTTCTCGGAGACAAGCTTGAATCACTTTTCACACTGTCTTTATTCATGAGTGATAAACAACCTCAGCCAAGAACCACATGTTATTCCACAACCAGGTTTGCACCTAAAACTCTGGTTTAACTTGATGTCTTTCAATGAGTTCTAGTCTTCCCGTCTGCTAGAGCAAGGTCTTGCTGAAGGATTTACATTTTAAATAAAGTCTTATAAGTGCATTTGGAATTGTTGCATATAAATAGGATACAAATGTAATAGTGATTTCAGTCTTCAATTTCTTCCTGCTCATCTCTTGTCCGCTTCTGAATAATAGTGTCTCCTAAGAGCTCATGGTTCTTTTAATTCTGGCTGGGCTGATCATTGGCAAAGTCTGTTTATCCTGAATTTAGGGTAGGACAGTTATCTCTGTACAGATGAGTAAGGAAAAAAAAAAAAAGGCGAGCTATAAGTATTTCACTTGATCTAAGGTAGAATGGCATATAGATATGTGTTTGTTCCCTGTTTTCAGGATGTTATTCGTGGCTCTAAGTCCATCGCGGAGGAAGTTATCCTACTGGTTGTTTATAATCTTCTGGGCGTGGTAGAGAAGCTCCACAGAGCAGAGATTGTCCATGGAGATCTGAGTCCAGAGGTGTTCTTTCTGGGTGACAGGTTTGTCTCTTCGTCTATATGGGAGGATATGAAATACTTGGTTTCAGCTACATATCTTGTGCTTTTGTAGTTACTCCTTTTCAGCTGGGGCAATGATACTGACATCCGTTTTTTTAGGCTACTGTGTATTCTGAAAATAGCAAAACCACTTTGTTTAGGAATAAACCTTTTTGTTTATTTCTATAAAGAAGTATAAAATGATGTTGTAAAACTTATACTAAACAAAATGTGTTCGCTATTGCCTGTGTTCTCAAGTTTCTACTTTACCAGTGTACTGGACAGCTAGCTGGATATTAGTAAATAACTTGCCTTCTGGTTTTACGTATCTGAAAAGCAGGAAATCGGGAGACAAAGGGCAGGTGACTGGAACATCCAGACTCTCTTAAACAGATTGCTTACCTTCCACTACAGTCCAGCTTGTATCTTGATGCACAGATGTAGTTTTCTTCTTTAAGCTCTTTCCCATATTATGTTAACAAAGTCACATATCCCTTGAAATGTGATCTGTGAACTACGTGTGGGAAGATAGCAACTTTGGAATGTCTTATGATTCAGATACAACTCCATTAGAAGAAATTCGCTGAGGCTGTTCTTAGTCTTCACTGATATGTTAAAAATAGCTGTTAACTTTAAATGTATTTTGAATCTACAGTCATCTAACATGTGCACCCCCAACATGTTTTATTTATAGAATTTATTTATAAATTACATGCATGTACTACTGAAGCGTTAATATTTTCTTCACGCACCCCGAGGGATTGTCTTGCACATCCCTTTAGGGTGCACACATCCCATTTTGGAAGTCACTGATCGAAGAGTGGCTTGATGGACTTGGCGATCCCCTGCTGGATTTCTCTGGCGAATACAAACCAAATTGAACTACCAAAAAGTTAGGTTATGGTGGCTTTTTTTTTTAAGATAGCAAAAGCTATCCTAGGACAAGTGCGTACTATCAATTACAAAATATGCTCATAGCGTACAAGTATGTAAAAAGAATAGTAGTGAGAAGTGCCATCTGTTTATATTGTTGGCTTGGCAGTACAGTCATCTGCACAGAGATTCCTAACTGCCCTTTCTGTTTGTCCTCCCTAGTGTGTAGCCTAGGAAAGCTTTTTTTTGAAGTATTATGAAGCTTAATTCTTTCTTGTATAAAGTATTCCGAGGCCCTGAAGGGGAGGGAGAAGTGCTAAACATTATCCTATTTTTTTCCTCATTCCACCAACTGTGTTTCAGCTAACTGTGACAAATATCAAAACAGCATCATCCTTAACCCTTCAGTGTTTCCCACTGCTTACTCTGGAGATACCAGTATCGCCTCTAAGCTTCAGGCTGCCAGCTGGTTCCCCATCCAGGGTTAGTCCTTTCAGCAGTACTTAAGCTAACCATCAGAGGGGAGCATTGACATAGCTAAAACTCACCTTCACTACGCTGTTAAATTTAATTAAAAAAAAAAGTTTGTTGGATTGTGTTACGCATCGTTTGCTTCCTCTGCTCAGGATCTGCGATCCATTTGCTAATGATGAGATGACAAGAGCTCTGAAGATAGTGGATTTCTCTCACAGTCTAGATTTGAGATTACAGTCTCGAGTAAGTTTGCCTAACAGCTTTCCAATATCTCGGACCCCTCATGGACAACAGCTTCTGGCAAAGAGTTCTCTTCCTTATCAGGTGAGTATCTATTTAGCAGAACATCTTAATTTCTGTGTTTCTTGTATAAAAATCTCTATTTTTTCTTAAGTTATATTTTCTCGAACTCCATGGAAAGCTCTGATCAGTGAGTACTGAAGGAAGAAAATTTTTCATCTGATGAGATCTCGGCGTTAAGCAAAGGGACTAGCAGTGCTGTTGAGTGTCTGCGACTACTGTAATTTTTTAGGAACTTACAATAAGACCAGAATTTTACTTTTCGAAGTTTTCTTGCTTAGCAGGTCTCTGGAAGATTCTGATGCAAAGACCGGTTTGGACTTAAATGTGTAAAAGCACAAACAATAGAAATCTGTAGTAGATCGCAGAAAGTTACAGACGTTGAATGTCCTGATGTTTGTTGTGATTGCAGGTAGACTTGGTTGGCATTGCAGACATAGTCCATCTGATGCTGTTTGGGGATCATGTCCAGGTCTATCAAGAGAATTCTATCTGGAAAATCAGGCAAAATGTATCAAAGTAAGTCCTTTTGCAGAGGAGGCTGCTGGGAGGAAAGAACAGACGACTTCTAACTTCCTTCACTTGCTTCAAAGCTTAGAACACAGAGCTTAGTGCTGTTGTTGCCAAAAGCATTCGTTCTGTGGGGACTTAAAGTTTGAAGCTACTGGACTTGTTCATTGTATAGTAGCCTTAGAGCTGGTTAAGGTCATCTTGCTTTTTCTGTCCTTTCAGACGAGACTTCTGTAGTCTCTCTTTTTACTTGATAGACAAAGCTTGGAGAATTTTATCAATGGGTGGGTTGTGAGGAAAAAAATGACATGAGCCTGTTGCTTTAGAAATGGCGGCTATTTGGTTTTTCTGCCTTTTTCATTCTATGCTCTGTTGAAGGGCTACTAAAACACTGCTGCCAGGGTTGTGTCTGTAACAGTTGCAGGAACAGTATACGTGCCCAAGAGGAAAATAATTTAAAATCATAACTTAAGATGCATCTGCAAGCAGCTTCTTTTTGGAGGCTGCTTTTGTCCTCGGTATTAATTTCTACTGCTCCTTTAGCCACATGTTTTCATGTTTTGGCTATAGGACTACTCTGCTCCCATCTACCCTTTCTTTGTACTTAGACTAAACGCTTGTTCACTGCTTTGGCCACAACCCGCAGAATTTTATGCCTTAGCGTTTCATAAGGATTTTCCAAAGTGCTCTGCTCATGACAGAAATTACTTGGCAGATATCTGTGTTCAGGATTGTGGTATATTAGCTAACTCGCTGTGTGGATATCCCTCTGTAAGCATTGCTTGAAGGAAATGCGTTACCAGTCTGGGAGTTGTCCAGTTCCCTAGCAACCTGCATTGCTTATACCTCCTCGCTGGTTGTATTCAACCTTTGGAAAAAAAAATATCTCATCATCTTAAGCTGTGTAGAGGGGAAAAAATGCATTTTTCTTTACTTGCCATATATCTGTTTTTCTGTATTGTTGTAGGCTGATACCAGTAGCTCTACAAGGCTACAGCAGGCTTCTGCCCAGTGCTCGCTATGTATGCTGTACCGTACCCTGTAGCTTTGATTTTTATTTCAGAGGATCAACCAAGGGTGATCATTCTCTGAAGAGATGAATAACAATGATGTACAGGTTGGCAGTAAATATATCTTATACTGCCTTTGTTTCAGAAATGCTAAAAAAAAAAAAAAAGGGCAGCTAAGTCCTTGATGGAGACTGGCTTTTGCTCTCTGCTGACAGATATTCTAACGTTACAGATCTTTGAGCAAAGTAAACCTGACCTGCTCTGAAAAATAGGACTCCTGTATATTAATTTCTGTCAGAACATGATATGTATTTAACACTACTCTGTTGGGATAGAGGGACAGAGTTCTGATATGTGTTGCCTTTTTTTAATTTAATTTTTTCAATTCTACAAGAGATTAAAATGAGCTACTGCAGATGAAGCCACACAGGCCTGAGTTGAGAAGGTAGGAGCAGGGTGTTGGGGACCTGATCAGGGTGTGGGTATGAAAGCAATAGCAATAACTGGATAGCTGGAGCAGGAGGAGGTGAGTAGGAGGTGCGGTAAGTCTGAGTTTGGAAGGACAGGGCTGGTTGTTATGGGAAGCTTGGAGGGGAGGGGACGGTTTGGAAGGAATTTCAGTCAAAGCTGGGGACACTGCATTGAAAGAATTGGGATTCTGGGTGGAGGTAGAACTTGGAGGGAGACTTGGGTAGAAGGGGAGTGAGACCTGTGAAGGACTAGAGGAGCCTAAGGAGGAAGAAGGTAAAGCCTGTGTGAGAGTTCTGTGTAGCTGGAATGAGGCTGTAATGGCTTATCGCTCGCTTGGGTACATCAGCTTTATAACTTTTCTTTGGAATTGGGAGCACAAATAAGGGATTTCCATTTTCCATCCTGTTGTCTTTGCTTCTGAAAGTGTTATTATTCATTCTCTGTTCTTATTTTTCAATATCACCAATTCCAATAAATGTTTGGATAGGTGCTTTAGTTACTTGGTATATTGGAGTCTCATATCAACAGTGTAAACAGGGCATTTCATTATGCAGAACTAAAGAGTCTGCACTGGATCTTTTTTTCATTCACACATAGATCTTTTAGTGTGTCTGGCCCTTACCAATTGATGACATTTCCTCCAGTCAGTTTGAAGCTTTCAATAAATTCTCAAGTAATCTCTGACAAGCAAGTTTAGTGCTGCAGGGAATCTTCATCCACCAGAACGGGCTGCACAATTAAGCACTTCTCTGTGAGAAGAGTCAGCTGATGGATGTTAATCTTGTGCTTTATTCTTTGAACACAGCCACACGTGGCTATGACACTTGCAACACCCATGAAGACACAGGATTCTTCTTCCTGTTGCTTTTAGTAATTCTACTTTTTGTTTGCAAAGATCATGTCCTTTCTTCTAAAAGTTCTATAAGTGACTTGGAAAGTGTGGGTTTTTCTGTTTTATTTGGGGGTTGATTTTGGCTGATGGGTTTTGTTTTGGGGTGGGTTTTTTCTTTTTTTTTTTAAGGGTTGTATTGACAGGATAACTTTCCTCAAAGAATGTTCTGAGAACTTGAGCAGTAAGGACTAGAAAGAAGGCTTCCTGCTAGAAGGCTGACTGGTGACTGCAACAACCATGACCTCATTATCTTAGGAAATGTTTTATAAAAGGACTTCATTATTTTTAAGTATGAAACAACAAACTGTAAAGACTAGGAGAGCCATTAATTTTATTACCAGTTCAACAAAATACTGAAGCAGTGGGGACCTGCAAGGCAGAGCACAAAATTGTTGTTCTAAGGCCAATGGCACTCAGTAAAGCAGAACGCACTGAGAAGCTGACAGAATGAATGCAAAGCCCTTAAGTCAATGTTGTAGGAAAGACTTCTGGAAAGGTAGAACGTGAATTCTGGTCAAGTTGGTTTTCTCATCTCTGGGCATTACGATAAGGTTGACAACCTGTTTTTCAGGGGAGGGGTTTTAGCATGTTACTGTCATTAAAGAATGGATTTGGAGATTTTTTTACTTCCAGGAGTGTTTTTAGTTTTTCTGTTTTCACTATACCACTTCAGGAAACTGTCTGAGCAGGCATATGCGAGGTAGTATACAGAAGCTGTGTTTGAACTTTTAGGCCTATTCTGGTCACTCTCACTCCACAGACATCCTTACCAACGTGTAACCCCTTCTGCTATGCCTCTCACTTGTCCAAGTCCATGAAGGAAACGGCCTCAAGTTTTGCCTTTTTTTTGTTAGGTTGTGTATGGCTTCATTATTTTAGAAAATACAAGAGCTACTAGTGCAATAGTACAGGCCAGATTCCTTCTGAGACTATGGCTGCTGCTCTTTTGTGAGTCACTTATATAAAGCAGAGGCAGATAATTTGTTCAAAAGCCAATGTAACTCCTAGCTTAAGAGAGAAAAGTGCTTCAGTAGTCAGAAACAGGGCAGTCTATCCACTTCAGTGCAAGACTGAAGAACAAAGGGTTAGCTTGGATGTCAGTTTTCTGAGACTTTAATGAGTCAGTTAACCTTTTTATTCATGTCGTGTGGGTATATCTGTGAGAGAGGGGATTTATTACAATTAATTGTCATAAAGATAACATTTCAAAGACAGACAACTCTGGCAGTTGGGAGGCAGGGAAAAAAGAAAGTAAAACTGCCTGTAAACCACTCTTGGTTTTTATTTTTATATTGCAGTTTTCCTTTAATATTGACCTGTGAACTTAACTTGCAAATAGGGGAATAAGATTTACCTCTACCCCTTACTCATGAAAGGAATCCACCAGCTTTGCTGGTTCAAAGAATGCTCCTGATAACTCCCTTAATTTAGAAGTGCCGTGGCTCAGTGTGAATGGTGAGTGGTCACGTATGCTAGAAGAGGTAACTGTAAAAACAGTGGTTTTGGTAGGCCTGTGAAACAGCCTGTCTAGTTACTATGCAGAAGCCTCCTGGAGAGAGGGGCCCACACATATAAATGCAACAATACATTCCTAGTTTTCCTTTACATTTGCTCATATGAGTGAAATTATTATTTCAGACTTGGTTTTCCCAGGACATTTAATGCTGAATATAAACGGAAATCTTGACAGACGTGACACGTATATGTACTGTTTCACTGAAAACCTGCTCTATTTGTTTTAGGACTGCTGACAGTGATTTCTGGAGTAAACTTTTTGAGAGAATTCTGAATGCAGATGGTAAGTCCACAGTGCCTCTGCTGAGGGAGTTGAGAGAGGAAATAAGTGACATGTTTGACAGCTCTTTCCAAGAACGTCTTTGTGAATCCTTAGCTGCACTGGGAGAGACTTTTGCCTCTGAGAACTTCCTGTGATTTCATAGAAGGCAAACACATTTTGTATTATAGAGAGGAATTTGTCATTAACTTTTTATTTATTTTTTTCAAATGCAAGCATGAACTGTGATTGTAGCCATTTCTGCAATGCTTCACACGGGACTTGCTAAAGAATGTTGCTATTGCATCAGTGCATAGATAACCCCCTAACCTGCTACAGGAGCTAGTCTGTGTCTGCGCAGTCTGCCAGAGAAAATCTGTTGTCGTAACTGCCTCCTCCCCTTTTTGTATAGCTCCTTAAAGATGTGCTTAATACCTAGGTCATACTGCAGTCTCTGAAATGTCTTTGTCCTACATTTAGTTGGTCTCTTAAACAGTGTTTCATCAATAAAGTTGTATTTTGATAGCAACTGTGTCATATTAAACACTACTGTCAGATGGTTTCAAACGACTTGATTTATTATCCATGCCAGAGTGCTTCTGCCTGACTGGGAATTGTTTGCAACTACTAGATACAAAAGCCCTTCATTTGGTGGCAGCTTTCATAACCACACAGGTATTCCTGGACACTTGAACACAACCTGAATGATTCTACTTGGAATGTGCTCTCATGGATGGTTGTCACAAGAAAAAGTAGATGAAGTCATGAGTGAAGATGATGCATACTTAAATTTCTGCCTCTCAATGCAAGTGTCTTATTCACTTCTGCAAGGGCAAGAGTTACTGAGCAGATTGAGCACCTTCCAGAAATCTGTGATGTCTATATCTGCCATATGTGCCGGTGTGTTTGCAGGCTTTTGTGGGAGGTTTTATGGATAGATATTTGTGTTAACCTTTTATGCGCTGTATCATTGAAACCAATACAAAGGCTTCACTTTATTCAAGAGAACAGAATTCCCAGGATCCAAAACCAAGACACTATGTACCTGAAGTGTAGAGGGACTTCTCAGACTCAGGATTTACTTCTCACAGCTTCTCCCATGTATGAAAGTGAGAGTAGAAGACTGCATCACTAGTACTTTCTTCTCCCTATAAAACCAAATTGGCTTTAAGTGTTTTTTCACTTAGAACCATGGCCGGAGCATTTGACCGTTTGATTCTCCCCTGTTTGTCTATGTTATCTCTAAACTCTGCTCTGGAACTTAATCCCGTATTTTCTAAGTTGCTACAAGCCACCTTCTTTCCTTTTCTTTCTGCGTACGTCCATCGCCACTCCTGATGCTTTGACCTCTGATCTTTTTCCTTTTCCAGATACCTAATGCCTTCCTTATAGTCCCTTCATGAAGGTTATATACTCCTGTAATTCAGGAATAGGACTTCAATGTGCTGATAGACAAGCTTTATCTAATGTAAACTTGCTGTTGAAGAATTTTTGTCTGTTAAATCCTCAAATAATGCTTCCTGTAATACAGGTCATTAGTTAGTCATCTATTGAGCACGCAGATGAAATAATGATCTATCTCTAGCCAGAATTTGGAGCAAAGTTCACTCACTGGTAGAGCAGTAGGAGCTATGCATTGGACTAACTTTTGTGAGCCCTAAAAGGACTTGCATCTTTGTTAAAGCAAATGTCAACTAAATGAAAGCGCTCTTTTGCTGATCTTCCAACTTTCTTTTAGACAAAGTCTGGGTGATCTCACTTTACTGTCCTCTCACTTCCAGCCTTTTCAGTTTATGTCCTCCAACACTGATATGAAAACCAGGTAGCCAGGAAGAGCGTGCTCGTAACGAAGTGTCGGTCATCCCAAGGACTTCTCAGGCAAGATGTGTTTCCTGCCAACACAGAACTTCGCTATCATGTCACCTATTTCATAACCCTTATTCAGACAGAAAGCTTTTGAGAACAGTCTGAACGCACAGATAAGAGCTCTTGTCAGAAGCTCAGTAAAGGAAATTTGTTGCTAAGGTCTTTCAAATCTCTAAGTGAATCTATTTGTCTTTACTCCGATGAAGTCTACTTCAAAGCTGAAACACTCCATTATTACTCCTGTGTTGACTTGGCCTGTTTTCTTTCTGAGCAAGAAGTGTGCTAATCCTTCTCCACCTAAAGGACTACCCTCAATGGTTTGCATGAGAGCACGTCTCGTTACTCTTCATGCATATCTCAGACAACACGAGCACCTTTTCATAACTGGAAAAATATTGAAACTCTTCTCCTCCCTCATATTGTAAAATAAGAAACACTTAGCGATGGCATTGCAGGCTTCTCCATGAGAAGCAAACAAAAATAACAAAGAGCAGCTATAAAAAGAAAGCGTGGCCATCTCTTCTGCGGCTTGTTCCCAGCTCTGCTCCCCTGGAACTCTGTATCTCTTCCACACAGGTTAGTCTTTGCCTACCCCAGCCTCTGAGCTGACCGTACCAATATGTGAGAGGAGCTCAGGGAGGTCTTTCAGACAACCCTGTAAAGGTTTTTTTTTTTTCCAAGTAACTGGCTGCAACTGTGATCCTTTACATTCCTTGGACTTATTTTCATATATATCTCTTCATATACTAAACAGTATATTAAAATTTGCAATAGCTTGGATTCTATCACCATAGCTTTTAGTGGTGACCTCACTAGGAACTTCTAGGCCTAATTTCACCCTGCCTTACCCTCTACTCCTTGGGGCAGATCTTGGCATCTGTAGATGTCTCTCTTCCCCTGACGTTTTTGGGACAATTGTGATCTCCAAGCACCTTGTGGACGAGGCTGGCTTCTCTTGTATTTCATGACTGGTTTATTACAATCCTGGCCTGTAAGGTCTCAGACTGTGTCTGTCTTTTACGCAACTATTCAAAAAGTGGTGCTAAGGAAAAACTTGTCTAAGGCTGGAGGCAGAGAGTTACTTTAAAAGAAGGAAAAAAATAAAGCCCCATGACATGGCTTCACGCCTGCTAACGTGTGCTTAGTAACAGAGGGTAAATAGGTTTGATCATGTTCAGTTACCAGAAAGTAATAACACTGGCATCTGGAGAGGAGGGAGCCAAGCTGACTAATGTTTCCTGCGGAAAATGCCACGTGCTTCAGATCTCACACATCCATTCTACTTGTCTTTGGTTCTTCTGTAGCTGATGTGAAAATGTCAAACTCTTACTAAAATAATATTAAGGTTGACTTGCTGAAGTAAACTGCTCAAAAAGGTTTTGGCAGCATGACATTTCCTTAATCATATAGTTGGTGAATGTAACACAAGTCTTGTGATTTTGTCAATGCAAGTGTTAGCCAAAGTGCCTGCTGCATTCGGCAGGTCTGTGGTTAAATTTCAGAGTTGGAAGAGCTCTATCGTAAATGTAGATTACAGACAGAATTGTAGAAGAAGATGCACTATTTCATGTCCTAGCAAATAAATTATTCTTAAAAAAAGAAGGGGGGCTGGAGGGGACACCTTTAATATATTTTTTAAATTGGAAAATGGACTACATCTCATGTACCTGAGAGAAGAGAAAAATTATATCTATGATATCTGAGGTGTTGCTGGTCTTCCTTAGCCTGCTTCCCCTTCGAACACACAGTTGTTTTTGCATTTGTGTTAACTGGAGACACAGTAACAATGTCCTGCTCATTGCTACTCTGTCAGTAGTCAATTTTCTTAACTGAAATTACTAATCAGATGCAATTCAAGTGCAGTCTGAATGCTATGTGTGCTATTATACTTGGAATAATATTATTGTCCAGATGATGCTTTTTCTCCTACCGGGGTAACCTGCAGTAGGGAAGTTACAGGTTTTTACGTACAGCTTGTTTCCCTGCTTCTGCACCAATTCAGTGGCATGGCAGGGGTTTGATGAGAAAGGTCAGAAGAATGGAAATGATTCGTAATGTTGGTCACTGCTGGAAAGCACGTACGGATCCTCCTTCTAAAGGCTGAGAATCTTGGTTTTTGCTGTTTTTCTTGCGATCCACATGCCAGCAGCGGCACTCTGAGCTTCGGATCTGCCCCTAGAGTTCTGACTGGCCAGAGGGAGCAGGAGACAAAGCTTGTCCCTTCCTCCTTCTTAATCCTTGCTAGGATAGTGCTGTAGTGGAAGGTTCTTCAAAGGCTGCAGAAAAGGGGGAGGGTACAGGAGAGCTGAGCTTTTAACTTCTTTAGAAACTAAGAGCAACTTGACCAATGCTCTGGATGCCTTGAATGCGCACTTCACAGACTAGCCCTGCAGGCAGTAACACACACACCCCCCCCCCCAGGCCAGCTACTTTCATCCCAGATGATGGAATACTCGGTCTGCTGGTGAGGCTCTGGGATGTTTGTTCCTTCAAACAATTTCTTGGCATTCACAGGGACCCCCTTTCCTCTGTGTTCACGTAAACTGTCTGCTTTGATTCAGAAACGTAAAGGAGTTAAGTCGATAATGCTCTGTTTTATTAAGTGGAAAGGGGTCTAGAATTAATGGCAGAAAGTCACTGAGCCCCATCAAATGCTACAGATAAAAAAATGGAGGCTGATTAAATGTGCGTGAGATGTACATATACTTCAGGTGGGGCAAGAACCACAGGTCTGAGGCGTTTTTTGCTCATTAAGCTCTGGCAGCTGCAGCTGGGTTCGAAGGAGTTGAGTAGATGTTTCTGGAGCTCGTTAAGATGGCTGTCTCCACCTGTGAAATACAGGTGGTACCCGTGACCCCCTTAGCATTTACCTACCGCGACCACCAGCAGCGTTACGTACCCCCATTGCTCCCCCTTCACATGGGCACTACGAAAAAGCAGGTCTTGACAGCGAAGAACAGAAAAGTGCTTAAGAGAAGCTGCAGAAGCCAGCAATAAGAATCAGAGTTTTTAGACAGCAGTGCTAAAACAAGAGCTTACTTTTAAAAGTGTATCTATAGATATTTACAAAAAGTCTGTTGCAAGCTCTGAAACTAACTTGCTAATGCTTAAGGAAATGTGCCAGCTAGTAGCACTTGTCACCTGCTGGTCTGGGAAGGTATTTAGTACGTAGGAGATTCAAAATCCTGAAGCTGAGATAATCGATATAAGTTTTTATCAGCTCAGATAGGTACATACCAAGTGCATTCGTACCTGAGACTCCCCCTAGCCTGGGTCTGCGTTAAATAAAAGGGGTATGGAAGCCGCAGAGCAGAAGCGTGCACCTGTTGACTGATACATTATCAGAGGTGTAAGCCTGTGCCGGCGCTAGCGAGTGAGGTTACTTGACAGAAGATTCCCAGAATGAACTAGAAACAGTAGCTTCTGTCTAAATCCAACTGATGAATGAGGAGAACGCATTTCATGTGGCTGCGGCATGAAACCCCACGCTTGAATTTACAGCTTTTGATAGAAAATCATGCCATTATGTGATAATTTTATTATAGTCTATGTTATAGGTTAATCTAAGTTCAGGAATTATTAAAATAACCAACATTTGGCAACAGGTAAAGATAATTATGTTGGATTACATCAGTAGCCTTGAATTTACATGGGACAAGAGTGAGAGAATTCCAGACAAAGCAAAACTGTTACGTTTATGACTCTTGTCAGGCTTTCATTCTGCAAAATATTTAAGAACTTGCCAAGTTTTAGACACATACAGAGCCTGGCTTGAGGGCTACCTCTCGCCCGTACAGCAGCGTTCGTCCCCTAGGCTTCCAGGCTAGCAAATCTCAGAGCTCTTCCTCCATCCACTAGAGAGCAAGGCAGAGCAGGCCCAGCGATCTGACCACTGCTGCCAGGATGCGGGCAGCGTCCCCGGCAAGCGGGCGCGCTCCCTAGTCCCACGGGTCGGGCACCGCCGAGGAACTTCTGGTTGTGTGGCTCTCGTAAACGTCAGCTCCTTCGTGTCCTCAGAAAATCGCGTTCTAGATACTGTGAACAACTGGTGTGATTTGAACCTGAGTGTTTGGAAGGTTTTGAACTATTTCAATAAGGTGAATTATTCCTCTTTTTATTATCTTTATATTAATTTGGAAATTGGCTTCCGTTATTCACTACCTACCAGATGCGTCACTTCCCTCACTACAGCGTAATGTGGTCTTACAGGAGAAAACAGCCTCTTCGTCAGCCTCACTGAGGTTTTGCAGAGCTGAGAAGAGACGATCACGTTTTAAAAGAAAATGTTAAAGTGAGCCTTTTGTCCTATTTTTAGTCTAAAATTGAAAGAATTATAGAAGAAAAAAATCCTAATTATTTTTTATGAAGAACACTGTCACTTCTCGTTTATGTCATTCTGACTGACCTACCAGGTTGCGGATTCCATACATTAATTAATTCTGCTTTTGTTCCACCAAACCTACTATAAATTAGATCCAACTGGTTTTTGGTTCATGAAATGTATTAATACTTCCAGAAGTAGACAAATTACACCTCCTGCATGTGCATCAGCAAATAATTCTAAATCTTTCCTCTGTGCTGCTGCTGATTTCCCAAATAATAAATATTCCAAAATGGCTTTGGGCTAAACAGTAACTTCTGAGGTGCTGCGCTCCACGCGCGCACTAGTGATTTCCCCAGCGATGCTTGGGTGTACAAAAGCTTAGTGTTCTTATGCTAAGTGAGTTATTTGACTGTGGTCTTGAGAATTGGTGGTTAGTCTCTCATTTAGCCTTGGGCTGTGGGCACTGCAGTTACAGTAATGTGCATGCGCTTAAATAGATTGCCCTTAAAGTTTGCTGAAGGAAGGCTGAAGCTCCTTTAACAGTTTCATTCTCTTGGTTCTTACCGTTTTACACCCATTGCCCCTCTGCTCGGTTAATCTAGCAGAGCGCCATGTTTAGAAACTGAGAAATAAGCAGGTTTAATTTCCATTCGTTCTGTATCCGATAGAATATCTTCAATTATTAAACAAGCATGTGAACATTGAGGTCACTCAGTAAGACCAGGGAAGAACGCTGTGCCTTTTGCTGGTCCCAGAAATATTTGTTCCCCACTCTCCTTTTGTAACAAGTCCCATCCAAAGCTATTTAATTATTGATCCCGTGGCTCCAGCTGATATGGAAGCGTGGCTTACAAAGCCGGGCCAGCAGCTAAGCGACACAGTGCTGATGAAAGCCAAATGTTAGTCTTTGGTTCAGACTCTGCGCCTGAGCTTATGTTTGTTTTTCCAGTGCTTTGGATTCTCTTGATGCCTAGTTCTCCAGTACCCCTTGAACTCTGTAGTTCCTTTCTTGAAGCTAAACTAGTATTTGCATTTTGATGTGGTGTAATATTTTAAATAATTATTCACTCAGGAATCATTTTGTAGGGGGAAAAACATTGTTGGACTATTGTGAAATTCAGTGGTGGCTGGGTATGGCTTGTGGGTGCATTTCCTCGATACCCAATCAAAATAGGTCCAGTAAAGGCATCCTGGACCATTCTGCCACACCATCGGGTCTGCCTTTACTCCTAAAGAGCCAACTGGATGAGTACTTTACCTGTACTGTGAACTGAACCGGCTACAACTTGTCCTTTCATTAATCTGTTCCCATGGCTTCACAGTCCAGATCTGCTGATATCCTGTTTGAAAAGATGAGTATTTCAGGGATTAAATCCAACTGTAAGTAGAGACCTATTGTTTTAGTGGCACATCGTCTGCTCCTGCCGTGTTTGTAGGGGAACCACAGAAGACCTTTCCCCATATAGCTTTAGTGGAGTGTGCAATGTTCTTATGTCTTGGAAACTATTGCTTAGATCCTGTGCAACAAAAAGCAGCAGGTTTTATATCAAGATGTAAAATGTAAGCGTCAGCTAAAAGTAGTCTTGCCTAGCCTGAAACAGAAAACATTACTGGCAACTGGTGTGGGTAGCTGTAAAGATAGTCTCTCCTCATTTGCTTAACATGTGGGGACTGTGTAATAGGAATAGTCCATTTTTATGCAATTAAAAAAGTTATTGTTCCCCCTCATCTCCTGGGAAAGCATATTTTTCCCTTGGTGAGCTAGACAACAATGGAAAACTCACCGTGATCCTGTTCTCAGTTCTTTCAACAGATAATTCTCACACAATGGAACATCGGAGCAGCTTCGTCGCTTCTTGTTTATGAGCACTTGTTTCTGCTACACGTGTGCTCCACGCACCAAGATCAGAATGGTTTTTTGCTTCCTATCAGCTAAACTGAGAAGATTTTTATCGAAGTCAGCAGTATATCTATATACTTTTAGACTGTCCGCAAATCGCTTCATAACTTTCTCAATTACGAGGTTATGTTTCTGTGGTCTTTCACTATAAGGCATATTCTTCACTTTCTTAAACTTTATTGTGGTTTCTATGGTGATCTTTCCTGATGTATCAATATCCTTTCCAGACACGGATGTGTAGGAATATGGGTGGAGGGGGCAAGGCTGCCATGCGAGTAGGAGCACACTGTTGCATTAGATGAGGCTTGTGGAAGTAAATTCATGCTGGTCCTCTTAAAACGGGAGCAAATTTGGAAGTGGTGTTTGGGTAGTTGGACTTGTAAAAAAGAGGTAAGAAAGTGCTGCTTCTCCTGAATCTTCTTGCCGTTTCATTGCGGGAAAGGCCGAGCTCTTGGGTATCGTGCTGCAGAAGCCGTGGATGGTCTGGCACAGCCCTGTTAATGTTTCTAGCATTTGTAGTTTTGTGAAACTTCTGCTCCTGAGACATACTGAAGACCTACCCTCCGCTGCCAGCATGGCTCCTGGCTTTGCATGTGATACCGGACAAATCATTTAAGCCCTGGGGGTTTCCTGTTTATAAAACTGGTATTATGCTTTTATGTATATTTTCATATCTAAGCATACATATTTATAAACGTTTCGCTTCTGTGGAGGAGAAGTGGTTCATAAAAGCAAGGTAACCCTTTGATCCATTTAGTTGCTGGTTTCCTAATTTGCATTTGGACTAGTAATTTCTGTGGCTCCCTATCACTGAGGTGCTTCTGGGCAGCTGAAACGTACGATGCAACCAGTCGCATCTCACCAAAATAGGTTTTGGTTTTATATTAGTACCCAGAGAGTAAAACAAGGTAACCGTTTCTCAGACTGGTGCCTTTGTTTAAACTGGAGTGGAGTTGTTCTACCAGCTGTTGAGATCCAAGCTGTTTTCTTTGAAAACGAAGCTATTTTTTGGAGTAGAGAGCATTCAAAATTGAATTTTGGACCTTGACCTGTAACTTGGTGGTATAATTCTTTGTAGCATCCAGCTTTTAGGAATGTCACTGTCCTGTCAGATCTCGGTGCGATAGATGGTTGCGTGTTTGGTCTAGGTGTCATACACGCAAATAATACTCTTTTGCCATCAATGATAGCTTCCCTGTCATGTTCCTAGAGCATCCTTTATTCCTCCTAATTTATTCAAATGCATTCTAAAATAATTTTTTTGTTCACGTCTAAGTTTATCATCTTCCCCTCTCTATCTCTTCTATGTTTTGCAATTTTTATATGCGCTAAATGTTTCATTATATGAAGGTTGCGTTAACATGCAATGGCTCCCCACGTAGTCAAGGCAAAACCAACAGTCCCAGTGATGACACAAGGTGGTTACAAGCAGTACGAAGCCTTTACATAAAAGGGGGTACCTGTCCCCTCTCTTTCTGAGACATGCTATTGCCTTTCCTTTCAGAAGTGGCTGTATTTCGGTAATGCTGCCCAGATTTTTCAGGATGGAAGTTACTATACAAACATGACTGGTATTTGACCTCAAAAATAGCTGTGAGCTGGAAAGCTAAATCCAGCTCTAATGAATGAAGTCCTAAAGCTGACAGCATTCAGCAATTTCACGGGCTCAGGATATTTTCTAACAAGAAAATTAATTTCTGAGACTTGTTGACAGAAACATCAAGAATGGAACTGCTGCCTTTGCCTCCACCCACCCCAGCAAAGAGTGGGGGGAGAAAAGCAGCTCTTTATAAATAGCTCTGTTCCTGTCGTATTTGTAAATTCAGTGCTTTTTGTGTCAATGACATCACCCTCTTCTCCATGGCAACTCCCTGCGATGTCAAAACTGCAGGGCACCACCAGAGAAACTTAAACCAGCAGATGAACAGGTTGATTCAAGATGATTTAATTGAGAAATGGTGCAGGGGGCGACAGGAGGAGGTGGGAAACGGGAGCAAACGGGCTACTGTCAGCTCTGCCTCTCCAGAAAGCTTGCATCTGTAACGATTGCCTCCTAAAACTCTGCCCCATCTCGTCTTTTTGCAAGTCCTTGTCAGGAGGAGGAGGTGGGTGGAAGGCAGGCAGGCATCTTTTTCTCCATCTCCGGTGTGTCTGGAGAGAATACACTACAGGTGACTAAGCAGGAGGAGCGTGACTGACTCACTCCTGAGTTATTGTCTCACTCCCTTTCTCTCCCTCCTTCCATTTTTTCTGTTTGTTTTTTAGCTTTTGCCCAACAGCTTGTATTTTTTCCCCAGGCCCTGCTGAGAAAGAATTAGCAGCAGTCTTTCTTGTTACCTAATGTGCACGAAAACGCGCTTGTGGTTATCCGGGTGAGGAAATAAAAGCCAAGTCTAAAAGCAAGAAAAATGAATTGTCTCTTGGATACAACACCTCTATCTAAAAAAAAAACCAGACCAAAAACCCAAAGCACACAACACCAAAAAGCCCGGTGCTTCTCCTTCTGAATGTTGTCCAGGAAATACTCAAGTAACTGACATGCCAGGAAACTGTAAATAACTGGCTTCTTTCTCAGGCTACCTATGGAAAATACCTAATTGCTTCACTGGCAGCCCCGCAGGTTTTGACTTGATTTCTAAACGGACTGCAGTGGGGGAAGCTGTTTCACTTGCTGTCTTGATTACGGAATTGGATTCTGCTGGGTTCCATTTGGGACTCAAGTAGCAGGAACATAATGGTTACATCTGCAGAGCCTCACCCAGGGTAAACTGTCACTGCTTCAATCAGCTTAATAAATCTGTCCTAATTTGCATCCCTATGAAGTCTCAAGCCTTAGAACAGTTTACCTCCCTTCTTCTGCAGGGTGCTGTGAGATATGTTGCTGAAATTTAGCCTGCAGAAGCGTCAACTTGCTATTATATTTTTGCATTTTTGAAATTGCATGGCATGGACGCAGGCAAGTTATGCAAGATCAGCACAACGCCCACAGCGTTCTTGTATCCAGAAAGGGACGCGGGGCTGCTTATACCAGACGGATACGTCCCACTTTGGTTTGCCTGAGCGATGGAATAACGCCGTGTTTGCCGCTTGTAGCCTGCAGTTCATCCCTCTGTAGGGCCCAGGAGCCTTTAATCACAGATTCTCAAAGTGCGAGGCTTTGTTATGTCTGCTAACCCCCTCCCCACCCCGGAGTGAAGTGTAAGTCAGCTACCTGTGATTTCAAGGCTTAGCTGAGGGGAAATGCATGTAGAGCCTTTATACACTAGCATCTTGATTAGCATCTTGCTCTTGCCTTTTGTGCAAAATGTCACTCACCACACAGTCCCATCCTCTTTGCTGAGATCACAGCGTCAGCCCACGATAAAAAAGGTCCCAGAAAGCACTGATTTACTGCATTACAGGATCTTGGTAGTGGTGTGTGTCTACAATGAGATCTCATCAGTTTTAACTGCAAGGTTTTAATGGAATCTGTCATTGTGGTCTTCTGTGTACTCCAACTGTGAGGCTATTTTACCTTCAGTGGATCCTTCCAATGCCTCTGACTGCCAGGAAAGGGGGCGTGTGGCACTCTGATACACTCCTCCACCGCAGCTGGCATGAGGGTAGTGCCGGTGAGTAAGCAGCTGCGAGCTTGATGTGTTTGCATGTGTTTGAGACTGAACCAGGATCTTTCTGAAGAAGCTTTAAGATGAAATTGCTGAGAATTTTTGCCTGAAGCGAGGGATGTTTCCCGTGTTTAAGACAAGCTGCAACCTGCAGTCAGAAGGAAGAAGGGACCGAATTAACTCCAGAAGTACTTCTCGGAGACCTTTTTTTCCAGGTAAGACTCCTGTTGTGGGAGGTAGATGGGGCAGTAGGGGCCAGCATTTTGAGCCCTAAAATTGAGATGACTTCTACAATTTTTTTTACCTTTCCAAGCTGTAGAGCTGAGATTAATCTCTGATGCCTCTGGCACCCCCTTTTTAGGCTGGAAGTTTAAATCAGCCAATAAGGACTAATTTTCTGAGGTCTGTAGCCATAAAAAAGAGGTCGGGGGGGGAAGGCTTTTAGCACTGCCCTTTGCTTGCCTGTATTCTGTTGGTGAATAAATGCCATTGACTGTTTTTCTAAATCATGTGCTCAAGTAGTAGAATGATGCGTGTTGCAGGAACAGTGGGTGAATGAAAGTAAAATTTAGTAAATAGACATGAGCTTATGGTTTATTAATTTTGTGTAGTGCTTTTAAACATTGATAGAGTATTTGTTGTTCTGGAGGAGGAAAAATGAAAATGGTTCCTGCCTTGGGAGCTTGAGCTCGAAAGTTTTTAATGGGCTTTGTTTGAAGAAATACTATTGAGAGAAGAGCAAGGAGATAGGACTTTATTTTTTTTAAGGCATCTATTTGAATTACGCCTGAACAACCATTTATCATGGTTGAAAACTATTTGTGGAGAGGCCAGAAAGTAGTAGAGAGCTCCTTGTCCTGGCTGTAGGCAACTTGTTTGAAAAGCCTTATTTAAGGTAGGGAAAAAACTACCTTGAATGTACAGAGATGGCTCTGGAAAAAACTGGTGAGTAATGTCTAAAAAATCTTTTCTCATCAGTATTCCCTCCTCCCCAGTATAAACCAAAACCTGAAACTCCTTCTAGTTGGGAACCCTCCAGACTGAGAATTGTACGCTTAGGTTGCGGTGTATAAATTATAGTCCTTGATTAAAGTACAGCAGAGCATGAATCTTATAAAGGTGCTGGAGCCATTAAGGAATGCACTTGCTGAGCCTGGAAGTGTAGGCATGAGTCTACACTTTCTTTTTGCCCTCTAATTGATGTAATACTTGAATGCACTTCCATTTCGCTCTTGGAAAAGGAATAAAATGTGCACATAAAAGCAAAACAGCTTATGTTTAGGGAAGTAAGAGTAGTTAGTAAACTTCTGCACGCAGAACTGAGGAGGAGGAAGAAGCCTTGCCAGTCTGTGAGCAGTGAAATCAGAACGATCTCTGACTTGTTGCCTCCTCTTCCCTTCCCCGTGCAAGGTAAGGAACGGAGCGGTGCCTGGAGGGGAAGCTGCTCTGTGAAGGCTGCAGAGTGGTTAGGTGAGACCGCCTGGGGAAGGGTACTTGTGCCCAATCTTCAGGCGGGGAATGATGGCCAGGAGGGGGTTTGGTGCCAGCACTCATTGCGTAACTTTGTGCTGTCTCTGCAGCTGGCTTTGCTAGGCGCTGGAGCAGTTAATGCAGTTGGATGCTGTTGCTGCAGTTTGATTCCACTTTGTAGAAACAGTTGAGATGAGGAAATTCCTGCCAACTTCACAGTCAGGAGTCATCAGTTCTGCCTCTGACACTTGGGGAGCGTGAATGAATAACTCTTAAAACATTAATCTAGGGCAGCTTCCAAGAATCCTGTGTACTGAAGTCTAGAATACATTGTGAACTGATTCATTATCCGGGGACAGCAGAGACTTTGAAGAGGTGTTTACCCAGCGTGTGGACGCACTGAGCTTCAAACTCCCAAAGAGAACCTGCTTTGGCACCTTTCAGTAGTGTATTTGGAGAGGGCAGAGACAGCAGCAGAGGGTGGGGGAGCAATGGACGTGCAAGCAGGGCTACAGAGGAGCGGGGAAGCCGAAGAGGGACAGCAGTGGCAACGTGCCGTGGCTGGTGCGCGGGAGAGAGCAGCAGGGCAGTATGGCTTTGGGGAGCGTGGAGGATTGCTGCTGCTTTTGGCAGCGTCCCTTGACATCAATTTAAACTGGAATTCTGCATAACCAGTGATAAGCACCGTATTATCTTCCATGGGATGGTCCTTTACTTTAGTAAAATCTTGTGTTTCCTTTCGGTGGGAGAGGGGTTTTTTTGCAGTTCCTGAGAGAGCTGTGGTGGAAGGGATAAATAGGAGGAAGCAATTGGTACTGCTGGAGAATACAAAGTACAGCAAGCTAGATGAAGGTGATCCTAATTAAGGAGGAGGATTGGTATTTAATTAAAACTACTGCTAAAAACCAGGCTCTTAGTAGTAAAATAAATAATAGCAGGACATGAGTAATTCCTCTCAGGGGAATGTCAGAGACAAAATTACACTAACGTAATAATAAAAGGGGTGTGTGTGCAATTGCTCAGAGGAATAGTAACAGGATAGAATGATTTTCTCTGCTAAGAAGTTCAAACGTGGTTCAAGTCAGAAGGGACTGAAACCTGCTAAAGCACACGCTCCTCAGGGCTCCGGGCCGTTTCAGAAGGCAGAGTTGCCTGAGTTACTGAACCTGCCGTTGATGCTTTACCTGGCAATCCCAGCAGAGAGGCGGGAGATTGAACTCCTCTGCTTTAGCAAATGATGGCAGGTTCGGAGTGTCACTTGCACTGAGCTTGCTGCTCAGCCCGTGTGTTTGCAGTGAATTAAAAATAGGTATTTCAGGCCCAGACTTAGGACAACCGAGCCATGTGCCGTGCATCTGGAGGCAAGAAAGGACATTAAACCATCTTTGGCTTCCTTATTTCCCCTCCCACCCCTCATTTCTAATTGTGAAATCGTTGCAGAGCTCTGTCTGCATTCCTCAAGCTGTGATGCCTATTCTGGTAAGGTGGTTAAATAGCATAAACTCATTAACCATTCTCAACTGCGTAATATACAGTGACATAATTTCTTTTCCACGGCTGGCTGGCGTAGTGCTGCACTTCAGTTGTTGTTACTCCTTCCATTTCACCCTTTTCATTTCTGTGACATCCATCTGTTTACCAGACAAGGTTTAGGGAAGAAAATAAAAAAGAAGAAATCCCAGAATACAAAAAGAAAAAACCACACAAGTGAGTGTAAAGGAGACTTAACAAAGAACAGAGGTACTGGGACACGGGAGTGAGAACTGTTGTTGCCCGAGGCAGGAAGGCGAGAGAAGATCCTGGATACCTGGGGACCAGAAAAGCAGGTAGCAGAAGCTTTTTATTTTCTTCCTCCTTTCCTCCCCCCCTGCTCCAACCTGGAAAAAGACCCCAACCAACAAACACCACCCCCACCACTCCCCCTCTGCCAAAAAAACCCCAACAACAAGCCCAAAGCAACCCCCCTGATACAGCTGGCACTCTGGCTGTCTGAAAGCTGTCCTATTTCCAAAGACTGCCATACCTTGCTGGAGTCATGTGTTGGGCACAAAATTTTCTTAAAGAAAAAAATCCCTTTGAAAAATTCAAGTTCCTCTGGACTTGCTTAAAGTCTAGCAAGGAATAGCGATGCTTCAACCAAAGAGCACTCTGGAAACAGCTGAGTGATGCATTTTTATTCTTGGAGGTTGCCAGGGGGAAGGGAGAGGGCCTTGTGAATCTCTGAGGTGCTCCGGTTGCCATTTGCAACAGCAGTGCTTTGCAGGAAACAAGCACAGCCCCAAAACCCCCAAGTTTAGTCAAAGGAAAGAGGACGGTACTACTGATTCGTGGTGGGTACAGAGGTAATCCACAGTCTGCTGGGAAGAACCAGGCTGTAGCCAAGCTGCAGCTCTGAGCAGTGCATTTCTAGGGCAGACCCCGCAGAGGCACTGCCATCAGCACCCATCGGCCAGGGGCACGTATCCTGCCCATAGGTTGTGGAGGTAATTGAAACACCTTTGTATAAAAAACGTGGTTTAGTTCTTAAAATGAAACATAGCATTTCAAAGCAGAAAACAAGCATACTGCACAGTTTCAGCAGAGACAAGGGTCTCTATGAGCTGATGCTGTCAACATGATGGCTCTGAGCTCAGCTGGTTGCCCCCTGAGAATCTGGTTAATTTGGACTGTCTGGAGTGTCAGTGCTGTCTTGCTGATGGTCTCCTGGTCGTCTGACTTTCCCCCCTGCAGTGCACGATGCCTTATAAACAACTGTATCTGGTTTTTCTTATACTTTCTCATCTTTTCCATTGAGATGGAATTTTTCATACATCCCCCTAGCTAATCTCTTCTAAATTTGATCGCGTTCACGTTACTGTGTGCAGAAGGCAGTCCTAAACAGGCTGCGGAGCCTTGGTTGTGTTACTGAAAGAGTATGGATCTGGCCGCCGTCCTCCCGCTGTGTTCTGGGTATGGTTTTTCCTCACCTGTGCCAACCTTTGAGTCTTATTTCAAAGCTGTGACTTTTCAAGGCATAGCAGGAGCTGAGGGTCTTTTACGGTGGAGCTGAAGAGCCGTGTTTACATGGGGAGAACAGGTATGAGAGTCTTTCCTTAATCTGGATCAGGAACAGAGGGGTTAACACGCATAGTGGCCAGAAGGCACTACACAGAGCTTAAAATAACCGAGATCAGGATAATTTGGCTTTAAGAACCATCTGGGGCTAGATTCAGTGCTCCTTAAAATTCATAGTAGCCTTATGATTGGCTTCTGGAAGAATTAAGCAGGGTGTTACACTTTATAATGAGTACTTTGGGCCTTGTCCAAGGAAGCGCATAAATGCATAAAATAATGTTAGAAATTAACTTCTTTCCTGTAACATCCAGCTTAGAATAAGAATCTAGCACTTGTGGAAATCAGTGAAAAAACTCTGGTTTGAAGGGACTTTGGATTGGATCTGAAGAACAGATGCTACAGCTGACTCTGGGAAGAAGTCTCTCTGGGCACGTCATCTTTGAGCTGCTCGTGCTGCAGCAAGCTGTCCAGTCTGGGGACACACGTAATTAACTTGCAGAAATCAGAGCTCCTGAGTGTGTAGTGAAAGGTGTGGAAAATCAGATTGCAAACCTCGGTGCGGTTGTGGAATATTCGGGCCATAAAATGAAAAACGCACACTGTGTTTTCCATTAGAAACCTAAATGTGTGAAGTAACGTCACAAGTGGTTTAGGTTTTGTGCCACCTCATCAGCCATAGGTGATGTTAGGAGAGGACATGCTTCTGTTTGTGACTGCTACTGAGGAAACCTCCTCTGACGCTTGGTTATAAAGTGCCCACTGTTTGGTGTTAACAGCCAAGAAAATACTAGTTCTGCTGCTTGCTCCCAACTCAGGAATCTGCAGAGCTCTTCGGGCTTTTGTGTTCGCTTCTAAGTTCTAAATATGTTCTCCCTAAGCTCCTGCAAAATAGCAGCCCGAGTGACGTAAAGCTGAGCCCATCGCTTATTTAAAGAACGTTGCCATTTATTTCTGTGTCACTTAAACGCACGCTTTAAAACAGTCTCTTAGAACTCAGGGTCACCTACATTATTTGGCTACTCCTCATTTGTGGTCTGCGATCATCTTCATAATGAGCTGAGGCTGTTCTCGGGCTGAGGTTGCTGTTTGTTGAAAGAAGGAAATGAAAGAATTTTCCGGATAACTACCGAGTGTTTCTGTAGGGAATCTTTGCTTAAGCCCTCGATTGTAACTGTTAGCCAGAATTTCGGTTTTCGGCAAAGTTCTGAAGACCAAAACAAGAGAATTCTCGTTCAGAGTCTTAACAAGCGTTTCTTTTTAAAGGTCACATCTGGAAATGAACTAAGTTAATACTTTTTTTTTTGATTTGACCACATTTCTCTGAATTCATTTATTTATAGAATTTATTTAGCACTCCAGAGAGCACGTGAGCAAGGAATGTGTTTTTGAATTAGTAGTTTGATGAGTGATGATTAAGTAGAAGGTTAAGAGAATTTTTTCACTTATTCTGAAGATGGCATTGTAAAAATCCCTAGATCTGCGGAACAGGAGATGTGCCGTTTTATTTACAGCTTAAATAGCTGTGTCTTATGTTGATGCTTTCTTAACTTCTTTAATTATTATTATTCAGAATCTGGATATTTCTTTTAATTTCATATATAAGTGGGTTAGTTTCTGGTGTTATCCTGCAGACGATCCTGGTTCTGTTGCTCCACTACGGTTTCACTCGTTACAGCAGCCAGCAGGACCTAGGCTTGTTCCAAAGGAAGGACATTTGCGATGATCGCAGCCAAATGCCAGCGGGTCCGTGTGGTCGGGCAGAACGTATGGCTGTGTTCAATTTGGACTCCATTAATCATGTGGTAGGGTTTTGGTATAAAAATGTTCTTACGACACCAGAAACAGTCAGCATGTTTCAATCCTTTGTAATACGCATTGCATGACTGTGTGCACGTTTTAGGTTCTTATGGTGGAATCTGACAGCATTAATAGTTGCACAGATGTTTTGGGTAGTTTTGAATTTATTTTTAATGAAGAAAATGATGGTTGGAAGCTTTGTTGTGTGTCCACCAGCCTGTGTTCTGCTGAAACGGCGTGCCCCAGAGCAACCAACACCTTCTTTTGTCTTATGCTAGTGCTTAGGCTACTGAGAATTGCAGCCTGAATGAAGAAGACTGGAGGAGAGAGCTGAGGATAAAGAAAGTAAAAGGCTTCTCTAACTACTAGCGAAGAAGACCAAAAATCACTCTTGGGGGAGGTAGCAATTAACAACTTTTTCCTCTGTTGTAGCAGTACGCAAGACAAGGATGTCACAGCTAACATATCTTTCTACACCATATAATAGAAATATAATGTTAGAAGTATAGATAAATAAACCTCTAAGTGATGATTTTAACCATTTAATCCTTCGCACGCCATCCTGTGGGCTCCAGTGCATCCACAGCTCATGGAGACAAGGGAAGCTGAGGGTACAGCAGTAGGACATGCTTGTTTCAGTGGTGAAACAAGAAGGCCCAGTTCCTGCGTTGCAGGTCTCTGGCTTCTGAGCTGTGGTGGCACAACTCTTTGCGTGGCTGAACTGTATGCCAAGCTGCTGAAACAATCTGAGTTTAAAAACATGTTAAAGATTGATAATAATAATAATAAAAAAACCCAAGCAGATTTAACCCTTCACCAACCTCCTATTTCCAGTGAAACCTCTCTGAAGCAAGTAGTTGTAGTGATTATCTGGCCGGTGTGGTCGCAGGCAGCGGCACTGTTGTACCCGCCCAACCAGGGGAAATGAGCTGCAGTATAGAAGTCCGAGTGAGTGGCAGCAGCAGGGCTAAACGGTGAGAGCTCCAGCCTCAGCAACTGCAGCGGGTCGGGATAGAGTTTGGATACTCATCCCCATTGCAATGGTCAACCCTTCCCTTCTCCTCCTCCTCGGATTCCATTCAAAGAGCTGCTCTTTGCCGCTGCCAGCCTTCCCCCAAAACAAGCCACCCGTACGCCAGCGCAGAACAAAGCACCCTCCTGTGCTTGCTGTAGGGGGGCTGCTGCTGGGAGGGTGGCCCTGACACCCGCTCCCTGGCACGGGGTTAAGGCTGCGGCCCCTGAGACGGCGCCCTCTGAGTCTTAAGCGTTGAGCTGCTTAAGACTGTTGTCCGTGAGGGCAGTTGCTCCCTGCCTCCGCAAGGCAGCAAGTGGGATGGGAGCCTCCTGTGCTGCACGGAGCCACGTGGCTGGATTTTGACAAGCCTAAGCTCCAGCCTTCAAATTATTCCAGGCTCTTGAGAGTTGTGTTTGAACATACCCAGAGGTAGGGAAGGACTAATAACAGCAAATGGTGTTAGGCTTTTGCTACCGTTATTTTAGCCACCAGGAATTCTCTGAATTCTGGTTAATACGTTTGCAATAGCTGACTGACCTAGTTATTCTGAACAGAAGCTGAGGTCTGTATTCCTCTTATGTCAGCCAGGGATTTCAATCTGCATTTCTATAGCATCTTTAAGGATCGCAGCGTGCTTGAAAAAAACCAACAGATTAAGCCGCCTCTGTTCTGTGGGAGTTAAGCATTGTCACAGTCGTTTTACCAGTGTGCAAAATGACTTTCCCAAGGTGACCTGGCGAATCTGTGGAAGAGATAGGCTACGCTGACGTTGGGCTGCGATGCTGCCGTTGCAGGACTCATCGTCCTGACTCTTGTGGGAAGCGGCAGATACACCTTTTGTAAAGGATGGCACAGACTTGTCGGATGGAGCATGATGTTACTTATTTTATAACCTAATACGTCTGTGAATTTTTGCAAGTTTAAAAGGTCTGGAAGAAGTGTGAGATGGCTGTGATCCAAGCTGTATTGATATTGTCTGCAGGGAATGTCTACCAAGCCACAGGAATTTAACCAGTAGCAAAAGAGCGTGTGCTGCGTTCAGGTGATCCTCCTGAGCTTTCGCTTCAACTTCTCACCAGAGTGGGAGTTAGAATTTTTAAAGAGCGCCTGATGGTTTCTTACTCTCTTTAAGCTTAATCTGCAGCCTTGCCTATGTTCTCAGCTCTCGCTGCTCCAGCCTGGTGTTCTCAGGCTGGCGGAATTTGCAGCTCCTCATGCTACTTCCTTGCTGGCTCTGCATTGCCCCACCACTGGCATTGCCTGGCCCAGGAGAGCCCGGCTGTGGTTCTGCCCTGGTGCCGATGAGAGCCTGAAGCAGCACAAATTTTCTTCTTTTGCGTGACCCAGCGTGCATGTGGTGAAGAGGGACTCCAAGCACCGCAGTGCCCCGATCTGTAACACGTGCAGTGCTCTGGGAGAGGCGGTGAACTTGCAAAACCAACCTCCAGTTCTTCAGCTCTGGTGTGTTTGGGTTTTGTTTTGAATTGAGCCCCCCAAAAATGGAAACTGGATTAAACTGTAAACCTTGGAGACACTTACAGGCACCCCGAATGAGCTCATGCAGCGGGAGTGCAGATAAGGCTTTGCCTGCTGGCACCTCCAGGACGCTACCTCTGCAATACCAGCAGCGCACGGCAAGCAGGAGGAGAGCCCGAACATTAGATCAAGCAATCCAAACAGTGCGCTCTCGAAATTTTCTGCCCAACTCTGAATGCAGTAGCCTTGGGGAAAGGTAGCTAAACTGTAAGCACTTATTTAAAGTGAAACTGCCTCTGGATTGCTCTATCCTTATCTCCGGTCCTGGCTCATGTCATGTGTTGATTATGAGACTTGCAGACTTGATTCCTATCTTGTGCTTCCTCCCACTGGTTGATGCTGATGCTTTGTGAATTTGCAACGCACCCTTTCTCCTAGTGACCCCTCTGTCCCAGTTGTTGGCGTATTTTTTCGCTTCCCCGGCCAGCTTACTCTGGATTTCAAGAGCCACAAAAGAGACGAGCAACCACACTTCTTTGATGGAAGTGCATTAGTGCCTTCTAGCAAATCCCACATCTCAGAGGAGCCCTGCTAGAAGTCCTAGTTCTGGACCACAGCCTAGCTCCATGGGTGGAATAGCCTTAGCTCTCACTGGGATCTCCTGAATGCATCACGTTTACTGTGCCTCGGTAGCAGGCTTCTCCTGGAAGCTTTGTTGAAGCAGGATAAATTTTTCTTAAACAGCTTGCCCAGTTCCCACAAGCTCCAGACAGGTGGCCACGTATATTTCTGCGGGCTGAGGTAGATGAAAGACGTCATATATGGTAGAGTTGGCCTTGGTGTCTCTAACTTTTTTTTTTTCCTTAAGATTAGAAGTGCCCAGTCTTGCCTGTTGGCATAGTATAATGTTGAAAACTTTTGGGTTTTTTCCCCTCACAAAATTCTGCTCCAGTAGAGATGAAATGGGTTTAAATGGAATCTATTGCAGCAACAGCTCAGGATGTGAGGAACCGGTGCTTTCCTGAGAGTGCCGTGGAGAGGTAGGGTGAGAAAAGAGGTGACATCAGCGGTTTTGGTCTGAAATTTGCTACGCTTTGTGTCTGGGGAGGGGACGTGTAGTATGGAATGGCCTTTGCTGTGCAGATAAATGAGGCAGTCTGCGATGCAAGCACTTAGTCAATGTACCCTGCAGCATTTCTTGCTTGCCAGTTATGGCTGCCATAGCTAAGGCAGACAGGACCTGAATGAGCAGCATGGAGTATAGCAACCGTAGGAGGAGTGGGGTGTGTATGCGTGTGTTTATATATATGTGTGAGTGTAATTATTTATATTATCTTGTGCAATTCTCTAGGTAAGAAGGGAGCAGTGGGCAGGGAAGGAGCAGTGAAATGTTTAATAAAGGGACAGTTGCTAAAGGGGAAAATTAGAGATGCATCACATCTACTGGGAAATTTTTCTTCAAAGTGTGAGGGACTGCTGGGACCAAACTCGTGAATAGAAAGACTGGAAAGTGCCCTAATTTTTCATTAAGGTTGTAGGCAGCAGAGGTTCACACCAACTCAAAGCTGCCTTGGTTTCATCTAACCTTGGGTCTTGACAAGTAAAATCAGGCTCTTTCATTTATAAAGACTTCGCGTCTTGTTCTAGAAGACTGTCTTAGCATGTAAGCCCGTGAAATGTAATACTTATGCAAATCTGAAGCCAGTTCCGAGCCTGGGTGACTCCTTGTAGAATATAAACGACATTTCCCTGTGACGCTGCCAAAGCTACTGCTGTGTAGACGACTCCTCGCTGACTGGCACACCAGCAAAGCACGGATGCAACAGATGACAATGAAGGCTTGCGCTCCCTGTCGCGTTTCCTCCACACCTTCGCAGGATTACGCTCCATCTTTTCCTCTCTGATCCTCCACAGCGCTGCTTCTGCCTCGCAAGCTCCAGTCTTTTGGAGAAGGAATGTTGTCCCCCTCCCTCGACTGGTTTGTTGTTTACTAGTATTAATATGAATTTTCCTTTTTTTTAATTGCATCTGTGTATGGGGCCTGCCCTGTAGGAGGAGACAAGCTAATCCCCAGACTGAAAGGAACCTGGCTAACTTTATTTCCTGTACCCTAGGGACGCTGCTGTGAGGTAACAGGCAGGAAACCTCAGTCTTTTTGGCAGGCTCTGGCAGGCAAGGACCTGCAGTGTAATGCAGAAGCGGTGACGGCGCGTTCAGGAAGTAGCCTTCCACGAGTTAGCTAGCAGGTCTGGAAATGAGGATGATGAACCTCAGACCCTTAGCTACGATGCCAGCGTTCCCTTTACATTCTCTGGATGAACCCCAGCTCTGTTCCTGCTCCATAATATTACTGGAGACCTTGTGCGTTCCAGCTAGATGTGTGACTCTGGTTGTTGGGTGGAGACACCGCAGCCTGGCTGGGTGGGAGGAATAGGTGGGAAAGGAAATGGGAATGGGGGAACATGGCTAAAAGGTCGTTGGGCTGGCCGGCCTCTGCTGGACAAGCCACTCCCAGCAGAAATGATGACAGCCTAATGGTTATTTGTAGCATGTCGTTCATTTATTTATTTTAAGGGCGGTTCAATAAAACCAACTTTAAATCATGGGGGTAGATTTTTCAGGCTTTTATCTCTGCACTTTGGGCCTAAAAATATCTTAGGGTTAAGCCAGCGTTGTTAGTGGTTTGGAGAGGTCAAGAATCCTCTTTATTTGCAGTGGAGCAGGAGCAGCTGATGGGTTTGCTGACATGAACTCCCACCTGTCCTGGGCTGTAATCCCCAAAGGGTCCTCTAATGGTGCCCCTTCCAGCGATGCCCGTCCGCCACCGCTGAGGAGTGGTGGAGCTGGTGTCCTACTGGGCACGAGTCGCTTGTGGAAATGCCTATTTCCACGAGTCAGTAAACCCTGGGGCACAGCAAAGGTAGTGCAACAGGATTATAGGGTGATACTAGACTTCAGACCTCGCAGCACTGACTCATGCGGAGCGACAGGGGAAAAGTAAAAGCGCCGGGTCATGTGCTGCTCATCTGCAATGCAAATAAATGGGGTGAATTCTTCTACAGCCATCCATACAGTGAGCAATCAAAGCTTTCCTGCCGGGAATGGCAAGGAATTGGTGGCAGGTCCTGAAATCTGCAGCCAGGCGACAGAGGCGGAGATGACGGGATTCGTTAGGAACTGCAGCAGCTCTAGGCCCTGAGGCTGTGGAGCTGAGCGAAGCAAGTCGGAGCTTTAATAGGTCAGCAGTGAAGTGGGGGGGTAAAAAGGGTGGAGGGGACAAGGCAATAATGTCCCCAAGGTTCCTGCCTGAGACCCAGCAAACCTCGGTGCCCAGGTGCAACTCTGAGCTCTTTCTCTCTCATCCCCTCTAGGGACCGAAAGGAAGAGATGGAGAGGAGAAGGCAAGATGGTCCCAAGAGGCTCTGCTGTCGGCGTGTGTCTTTTTCCTTGGAACACGAATCTGAGGCTTCTTGGCATTGAGGGCTTCCGTGTCCCATCTACTACCACACCCTGAAATCAAACTCGGCAGCTTAGGTGAACCAGGCACTGTACAAACATGTCAGGCTTGCCTCCACCCCTTTTCCTTCTCCCGCTTTCTCCTGCCGTCTTTCTCTCTCGAGTTTATCAGCGTGTCAGCGGATTCCAGTGGCAGAGGGTTCCCACCTCACCGCTGGGTACGGAGCAATGAGGAGTCCAGGGTAAGCTCCCTCCCGCAGGTCTGGGGCTCAGCGTTGACTTGCTTGCTTGCTTAAAACCAATAACAGCGCTGTCCTAATGGCTGCTGTGTCGTGCGATTTGTTTCCTCTGTTTACAGAGGACTAGGTTTGTCAGTTTAAACTATCGTCTTCGCTCCCCAGTGGCTGGGCTGCTACAGCTTAACCCCTTCCCCTCGGAGCTAAGCCTCGCCACTGCCAAGAATTAGCGTAATGATCACACGTGTGTTGGCAGTGCCAGCCTAGGGCACAGTGGGAGGGGAATGGTTCGGGGGGTCATACAATTTTTTCTCTCAAGGGATGGTTCTGGAAGGGAAGAAAAACCGGGAGCTGGATTCCTTTGGGAAGGAGTTTACTTCATCTTTACTCCTATAGCCCAGCAACACCATCCTCCAATCGGCTTTGCTGTATGTCAGTGGGAGAGTTTCCCTCCAGACCCTTCCTTCTGCTCTCACTTGGAATTGTCCTCTACCAGCATTGTTGCAGCAGGACTGCCAGTAAGACCTTGCGGTTTTTTTGCTTTCCAGTATCTTTCAGGTGGGCCAGCGTATGGGTTTGTGGTGCCTGGGGTCTAGCAATTTAGCCTGTTGACACTCAAGATGATGGGGAGTGTGGAGAGGAAAATACATTGCTGAATCTTGCAGGGTGATGCTCTTAAAACATTGTGGTGAAGAAGGGGTTAAAACTACTCTGGATGATGCTTGAGAAAGCAGACAGCATGTCAGGAACATGCATGCTCATTGCCTTTATGCGAGACTTAGCAGTACCTCCTCTTACTGTGCCTGCAAGGACCCTCACCGTATCTTATGAAGAGGTCTAATTAACTCACCGGCTAAAAGCCCTCTGTCTGTATCCCCCACCCGCCTGCTGCGCCAGCCAAGATCCTTTCAGCGCACCTACTGAAACTACGTCGTAGTACTCGTGTGCCTATGGGTGCGAGAGTGTATTTTGGCTATCTGAAAGCTGGCTAATCCCCTCCTTTTTAAGTTACAGTCTACAATTCTATTGAGCATTTGTGCTTAATTATTTTTGCTAGGTGGTAACCAACATATACAGCCAGGTATTTATAGCTACAGGAAACAGTCCCGTCCGTTAATGTTTGCTGATGTGTTTGCTTTCTTCTTTGCCAGGACACTAATGACTTAATGCATTTGGGGACAGAGTACTGAAAAAACAGAAGAGAAGTTTGTGGCTGGTGAGTGTGAGTTCTCAGGTGAGGCGGGGGGTTGTACGTAGAGTAAGAGAGATTTGCTGAGCCTTCCTCTTCTTTCCTGAGCTTTCTGCTTGGGTAGAACCTGTGTCAGCCCCCACACAGCTGCTGGGGAAAGAAACGCTGCTGCATGGTGCGCTCTCAAGCCCTGTCCCACTGAAAAGTCTCATTCTTGATGGTGTGATGAAGCTGTGTATTGATTTTAATGTTCTAAACTGCCTTGGTATGTACATCCTGTGTGCTAAGTGTGAGCAATGGTTTACGCATTTAGTAGCAAAGCTGATCAAATAGTAGAAAGAGCTATCAGCAAATAGTTTTCTGGATTAGTAACTGTGCTTCCAGATGGACAGTCTGTTCCCTGAACAGGGGTTGTTTCTGCCTAGATAGGTGTGAGTGTGGATGTACCTGGAAAGAACATCCTGGGTCCTGCAGCCGAGGCTTGCAAAAGTGAGAAGCATAACTCCTACTTGGTCACAAAATGGTTTTCATTCACAAGGAGGAGCACTGTAAAAGTTTGGCTGTCCTGCCGTCTATCAGAAAAAGGAGCACTCTTTAACCTACTTCTCTAATGTGCTTAGGGAAATTCACAAGCAGAGAAGAGAGCTAAATAATTTCTGCAAATTGCTTAAAACAACTTGGACCAGCCTACTCCAGTTGTGAGTAAAAACTCAGCCAGGTTCTGACTTCTGCATTGCATGTCCTGTTTTCTTGAGAGTACCAACAGAGCTGCCATGCTGCGGCGTCTTCACGTTCACAGCTGCACAACAACCGTACACGTACGGGACATCAGCTCTGAAGGCAGCAAGCGCAGCTGAAGGGTAACCTGTATGTAGTGCTGCACAGCACCGACAGCTGGAGGGAGTACAGCAACCTTTCAGATCTTGCCAAGGAGGCTCTGGACTAGGGGAACAGTTTTCTTGCCTCTTGTACTAACCCTGCTCCTGCACCCGTCTCATGGGCTTCTAAGTTATAATTGTACAGACTCAATGTGACGGAGTACAGAATCAGGACTTGTTCTTAAGGTATTTCTCAGTTGCAGAAGGGTTACCCTGTGGCTTGAGGACTAATGCGCTGAGATTTGGCCCTTCGTGATGATATTGCTGTTTTGAGACTGATCTTCCATTTGTCTGGCGTAAGAGAGCGATGTGAATGTAGGGTGACGACAGACCGCAAGTTCAAATCTATTTCCCTCAAAAAAATCTCAGGAGATCACACTCACCCTAGGACCGAGCCGTTTTAACTTGTAGCATTAGTAATTAGATTATTTTGTAATTAATTGATGAATAGAGTGTAGCTGTAGACAATAAGTTATTTATCTTTACTCGTGTATGAGCTCACCTCAGGGTTTCATGTACGGAGTGCTGGGTGAGCATTCATGCTCACGGCACGTGTTTTTCCTTCCCAAACAGAGCAGAATAACAGATACTCCCTAGGAGAAGACTTGCCTCTTATGATTTACATTTCCATGTCGGCGCTGGCAGTAGTGAGTAGGAAGGCACTTGGAGTCAGCCAGGTTGTGGGGTTTAAGCTGGTCTGTCTCCTCCATGTTTTGGGGCATGCTGCCTAGGCTGCAGTTTTCCCATCAGTTATCCTGTGGGGATAACACAAGCAAGCTGCCTTGCAGGCTGTTGACAGCAATTAAAGAGATGTGTTTCTCACTTTGGGAGAACACGATTATCATAAATAGGGACTGAGATTGTTTAGTGCTGTTTGGAAGGAAGTTTAACTCTCGCATCGCTGTATTTGGGTGGTCTGGGGAATCACCGTGGTGTGTCTGCCAGCCCTTTGCCGTGCTGCGGGAGTGTGATCCAGGACGTGTGCGATTGCCAGCGCCTCTGCTGGGACAGGTCTGCTTGCAAGCAGTTGGCCACGCTCCCCAAGCGCGCCACTCTTCCTTGGCTCCTGCCGGGTGCTCCCCTGCATCGCGTCCGCATCGCGCGCCGTGCCGCGCAGAGCTACAGCTTCCCCCTCAGAGCCCGGCGTGCCGGATGCGGCCGGGCCCGCGATCCGTGACGCGGCACGGGGGAGCGCAGCGAGGCTACGGCGCTCAGGCAGAGCCGCGGGACGTGGCACCCGGCGTTCCGAAGCGCTGCGTTTGAAGGAGCGAGTTCCCCAGATGCCGCCGAGCACCTCGGCTCCCTCGCGTGTCATGTGAGCCGGCACACCAGATGTGGCCCCTTGCACTTGTCCCAGCGTAACCTCAGTCGGATACGTCAGATGTTGCTATTATTCATGTGAGTTTTTGGAGACAGAGCCTTAAATGTTCTTATTCTAATCTCGGTAGTATTTTTGTGCTCATTTTGAATGGGTCCGTCACACAAGACAATGGAGAGTGAAGCTCCGTATCCTACCCTGTCTTGAAGCTCTTTGGTATCCTGGTTTAACAGCAAAATACAACCTCTTGTTTTTAACCCTGATGCGTCCTTTGTGGCAAAATAATGACAGTAAATCCATTTGAAACAATGCAGTTACTCTGGACGTGAAACAGCCAAGTGTGCGTGTGTAAGGCAGGTGTCAGAGAGATGCAGTGCTGCATGGTTTTGTATATCCAGAACAGGACACGGCCACATCAAGTTGTTTAAAAGGTGGGGAAAAAGGGTCAGAGTTGTTACAGCGGCTTGTGTCTTAGCCTTACGACCTGCAGCATGCATCTCCCCGGCTTTGGGTGAAGAGGATGCGATGAGTTGCAGCCTTCTCTTGGTGCCGCAGTGGTATTCGCTAGCTGTAACCCTCTTACAAACCACACGCAGATGGGGAAAGGCTAATCTTATAATGAAGGCACGGGATTGCAATTGAGGTTTGGGTGTGATTTCTGTCTGTGCAGCTGGTTTCTGTCATGGTGTCTAGACCTACGTGCTGGTGTCAAGATCAAACATGTGGTCAGAGCATGTCTTGGCTCCCGCTGGCGCTGTGCACCCATGTTTTCTCTCCATGGAAGCCAGGGTGTGTTGGGCCTGGATCTGGCCTTGAGATGAAGTTAAAAAGCAGCCAAGAGACATACCTGGAAGCTCTTTCAGGTTTGCTAATCTAGACATAGTTGGGAAGAAACCAAGCTAGTAATTTTTCTCCATGTCTCATCTGCAAATGAGGATAATAATTCCTTTTCCTTACCTTTTTTCTGTTAAGATGAAACCTCTGGAGGGTGGGGCCTGGCTTCAGAGACTGGCACAAAGGGACAGTGACTTCAGCTGGGATTTCTAAGGGACTGTAAATACTGGAAAACTTTATTATTCGTCAAGGGAAAAAGCCCATTAGCATCTGGGACGTGCCTGTGCTGATTTCAGAAAGTTCAAGAGGTCTTTTCTTGGCAAGTGCTTTTATACATCCCAGAATGAATTTGGTCTAGTACAGCTAAAACACACCTAAACCCACGTCGCTGAGCAGTGTCTAGAGCAAGCTTAGCAAACAGACGTTCACTGTGTTTCGGGTTTTAGTCCTAACTTGTGAGCAGGGAAATGGAACAGGGGAGAAAGAGGCAGCACCATAGCCTTTGGACCCTGTTCAGTGGAGTCAGGGCAAAAAATGTCAGGCAGTTCTGTTCTTTTTCTCATTTGTCAAAAATAAACCCACCAATATAACATGTATGTCTCTCCCTAAGCTTATTTCTAATGTAATATTAATCTGTGCACTCATGTGTGTGTTTGGGCAGGATTTAGAGCATTACATCAGTTTGCTGTGCTGCTAGTTCGCTCCGACACATAGCTTTGCTGTTGGGGGCTGGTGAGGGAGAGAGAGGAGTGGAAGGAAAGGACTTGAAATGGGGGAAGTGATAGCACAGCAAGCAAATATCCACTCTTCCTTTAGGAGGAAAAAAAAACCCCAGTACCCAAAGCAGTATTTCTAAAACTAGAATTGCAGACAAACGTGGAAGGTGTCATTGCGACAAGGCTCTGTGCTCTTAGATCCCATTTCAGATTTCAGACTGTTTTCCTTTTCCTTCCCCCTTTTGCGCACCCTTCGTTGTCATTTCTTGCCGTGCGAAGTCACGTTCAGATTTGTAAGCTCCTCGGGGAAGCAACCTGTCATTTTTCTTTTGTCTGTAAAATGCTATGAACATTTATGGCTTGCTATAAATAACAATCATGTCAGAAACCTCGGGAGGGCACGCGCGAGGATTTTAGAAGGTATGGCATACCGTGGAACACCACGTGTGCCTGTTCACGCATACGTACGTGTGAACACATGCATACATGCACACAGCATGCACTGATAATGGCCTGCCGAACTTGTGCTGCACTTGCAGTGTATTGCGTGAGAGTGACCTGTATAGCAGAGTACGGAGGAAATACATTGGTGGGTTCTCTGGGATCTTTTTTGCCTCCTTGCTCCAAACTCAGTCTGCATGTTGCAGTTCCTCAGGTCCTGTAGGAAGAGCTCCCCTCCTCCCCCTCTCCCCTTGTAGCTGGCCAGAGGAGTTTGGCGTATCAGCTGAGGGAGCGCTTAGAAATCGCAGGAATTGCTTTCTTCAGCCCAGGGACCCAGCGTTATCTCTTGTCCGGGGCGGGAGGAATGTCGCAAGCCGCGTCCAGATCTGTGATAGCGGCGCAATAAGCACCGATGAGCGAGTTCGGCTGCTGCAGCGAGGAGGGGGAGGGAAAGCTTATTTTTAACTGGAAACTATACAAGTGAGACCGAAGTAGCTCCCTGCTGTCTTGCTACCGTCGAGCGTACGTGCGAGTGAATGAGGGTATGCACGCATATGTCCTAATGGAGTATGTAACTGTGTGTGTACAGGGTGGAGGTGAGCCAGATGAAACGACCGTGCACGCTCGCGGCTTTGTCTGAGCGTTTGAACTCGCGCCTCGCAATGAGCAATTCCTGATAATGTTTCTCTACTTCTTTTTTTCAGTGGGGTTGATTCTTTTCTGTGCCCTGCTCCTCGGGTCGCCTGTCTCCCAGCCGTTGCCCTTTCCCTTCCTAACTCTCATTCCCCTTTCCCTCTTGCATCCTTAATCTTCCCACCCCTTCCTCTCATCTGAGCCTGACCCTTCTCTCCTCTCGCCCCTCCTTCCCAGCCGATCCCTCCCCCTGCTCTGGATCTGCTGGCTGTGGGATTTTTTTCTCATGCTCACTGGCAGATGTGACAGCTTTTGGAACTGTATCATCTCGGAACAGCTATATCTGGAGTTGAAAAATCTAACGTGGTTTCCCAGGCAGCAGGAATGGATCGCTGAGAGAATTTCAATCTCCGACTGCTTTTGTCTTGTGGTAGTGACTTTTATTATTTATGTTTGTGACATTTCTTGCAGTACAGTTGTCAGCAGTGAATGAAAGACTGAAGTCTAGTAGATTATTATAAAATCAGTGTCACAGTATTTGTTTTGTTATATTAAAGGGATGCTGTCTACGTTTAAATACAGGTTTGGCTTGATTTACAAAATCTTATATGCTTAAAATGTTCTTATGAATTTCTTACTGAATTAGAAAAGGCCTGTTTTATGTATTTTATTTAAACGTTCTTTAGCTGGGTATTGGAAATACAAGTAAATAGCTTTTGCATGAAAACCACAAAGTGAAAGGAGCCAGGTTAAATGCAGACCTTCTCAATGCAATGCAAAACCTACACAGATTATTACAAACCATTGGATTTCAGGTAACTATTTTTAGTGTATGAATTTCATTTGATCTTGATGCAGTGTACCTTTAAACCACCTGTCTGATATGGCAATGTCTTTATAATCAAAGATTGATGCTGACCAGATAAAGCAAATGCCATTGGCTACCCAGGGGTATGATGTATTTGGAGTTGATCACATTTTCTTGTTTTTAAGAGTCTATTATGAGCCAGTAAGGTAGATGCAGGCCGTGTCAGCTAGTCACCCTAAAACTGGCCGTGCATTTAGTAGATGCTTCTTTCTGGGTTTGGGAAGCATGCTTTTGTATGTAGGATCCAAGTGTAATCCAGGTGTTGATTGACAGGTGTAGTGATTTAATGTAAATATACAAATGCAGTGTTTATGCTTATGCAAACCGATGTGCTGGCACAGAGCCACTGTTCTGTTTGGGGCCAAAAGACCACCTGGGCTTTAAAAATTTGCATTTTGAAGTAGTTTAGCTAGAATCATTCCCCTTAGGGGGGACTGATCGAAACGTTCAGAAAACAATTGATACTACAAGCGCTAATGGTTGTGGCATTTGTAACACCTTATTTTATGTGACCCCTTGCCACCTGAAGCAGTGAAAGAGCAAACCTGAAAGACACTGTGTGCTGTGCTCGGAGCACCTTCTCATTAAGAAGGTGAGATGAGGAATGAGGCTGTGAGAGTCGGAACAGGAGAAGGAAAGGCACTGGTTTCGGGAGTACCGTCGCACTCTCTGGAAATGCCCCTGTTCTGGTGCGTCAAGTAGCTGTCGCGAGTGACATGCAGTCAACGGTTCAGAACTGAAGCACTGGATATAATACTACAGATACACTTCCTGGTTTCCTTGGAGGCGGCGAAAGCTCCTCAGTAGCACCAGCTGTTGGTTTGAATAGCACTAACACCATGAGCTATTAGAATATCTTTCCTTTCCACGATTGTCTGCGCTGCTTTTTTTTTTCCCCTTAAAGAATTGCCCTATGACTTTAGTCTTGATTATCAGTTAATATGCAGCACCTAAGGGGCCTTAGAGATGAATCACTGTGTTTGAGTAGTTGCAATACAGACCTGGAGCACAGAGGCTCTTCCCATAAGCTCTTCATTAAGATGTATTTGGGTTTTCATTGGAACATATTCTAAGCAAAGATTATTCTGGCTGCAAAACGTCTCCTAGGCAGAGCAGTTGCTTCCAACCTCTTTTGTAAGTGTTTTCTTAGCTGCCTAGCCTTTTGCTTTCTTTTTCAACTCTAAGGTGTCTTTAGTAGCCTTCTGGATGCAATATTGCAACGGGCGTTGCCAGCGTGTGAAGTCTGTGAGCCACCAAGGATGGATTGCAGCACTAGGGGTTTCGATAGTGTGAAGATCCTTCTGTGACAAACACACACTTCCCATCCCAGTGATACGGGATCACGGTAACCAGGTTTTAAGCCAGTGTGTACGCATTTTCAGGATCCCAGTCTAGCACTAGGAAACAAAGTCGTTGTTCGTCTGCTGGCTGCACTTTGCTCCCCAAACAAGTTTTAAGTGGAACAACCTGGAAAATGTTTGATATATATTTCACTGTGGGGGATAAAAAAGCACGAGGTGTGCTGATTTTTGAGACCAGTGTCCTCCAGAAGTGTGCTCATGTCTACACCGAAACATGTTGTCTCTGTATGTGCCCTGTGTCTCTGACCCCTGTAAATGTTTATTCAGCGCAAATAGTTGGAAGCTGAGGTCCTGTTCAGGGGAAGCGTGGTCACTACAAACTTGAAGATCAAGTGGCAAAAATCCTCTGCCTGATGCCAAGGAAGAGGTAGCATTCATCGCTTTATAAGCAATGTTAGTGAGAGGCAAATGCTCCTGTTAAAGTTGTCAGTGGAAAGGGAAGAGCATATAAACTTTTTTTTTTTTCCTACTGGTGGATATTAATTCCCTTAAACCTGTACAGCCTTATCCCAAGCACTGAACTACCTAAAACGTTTTGGCACTGAGACTCTGCTTTGCGTCCTCTCTCCTACGGCTCTCATGGCACAGTTCACCCTGCGCATTGACAGAAGTGTCTTGGAGAGGAGGAACGAGCACTGGAGCACACCACTTCCACTGCGTCCACACAGCAGTAATCTGCCCATTAAACGCGTTTCTCCAACAGCAAATAGGACAATGTAGCTTGGAATACTTGTAACTTTAAAGCCATCACAGAACAATTTAGGGAGAAGGGACCTCAAAAGATCTGTAATCCAACCCCCTGCTCAAAGCAAGGTCTGCTCTGAGTGTCAGACCAGGTTGTGCAGGGCTTCGTCTTCAAGAGCAAACTTTCTCTTGAAAACCCCCAAGGATGGAGGCTGCACAGCCTGTCTGGGCAACCTGCCCCAATGCTTGGCTCTCCTGGTCACGGACAAGCTTTTCCTTCTGTCCAGTCGGGACCTCTCTTGTTTTGATTTATGCCTGTCATCTCCCAGACTCTCCCCGCTCTCCACTGTGAAAAGCCTGGCCTCCATAGAAAAACCTCCCTACCTGAGCTGTCCCTTCATGGAAAGGGTAACTCCCCCTCACCCCGTCTCCCCCATCTGTCTTATGTGAAGAGGTTGTGTCCATCCATCACAGTTATTCAAGCTTTCCCACCTCTGTGACCGCATGCGGAGCACTCATTCTTCCTGTTTCTTCATCTCTTCCCAGTTTTAAAAAGGGCTAAAACTTCTGGCTTTCTGTCTGCCCACATTTCTTTTTTTTTTTTCTTTTTTTTTGCTATAAAGTCTAAATTCAAATTTTGAATGTCTCTTGTGTTTGGGTATATTTAAGCGTTAGCTAGTTTTGGCTTGTTGCAGTTGTAATGGTTGTTCACACAAACTGTCTCTCTCAGCCCCCAAGGGAAAGGAATCTTAGTTTTTAATTTTAGCTTCTTCAGCTACCTGCTGACAGAGTTTGATTTCCACCTACCACCTCCTCTCTCTCTCTCTCCCAAGCCCTCTGTCAAAGCTAGAAAAACTGAAATCCAAAATAAGTCTTGGGAAGCTTTTCCTTTGGCAACAACTCTGTCGTCTTTAAATGGGAATCAAATGTACTTTACTTACTTGGAGCAATCAGAGAGGAGGCAGCCTGAACCCTCTTCATAACCACCCTTCATTCCAGGCTAGTAGTGGAATCAACACCATCTAACTTGCTGGACTCCGAAGCCATTTAACCTAGGTACAAGCCTGTAAAGCACAAATATGTATCTCTTGTATATATTTAAAATGTTTGTATTGGGCAATATGAATTTGTAGAAATAAAGGGAGCCAAGCGGTTGGGGTTCAGCCATAGATGTAACAGGTGTCTGTTTCTGTTCTGAAACAGGAGCATTAAACAGGTCACTGGAAACCCTCGCCCAGCCACTGGCCTGCTAGGTGGTCTCGGGCAAGTCAGTGCTCTTGTTGCCTCTATTTCCTCAGCTGTAAAAGCAGATGATCATGTCAGCTCTGCTGTTAAAGTGCTTGTCACTGGAGAATGTCCTTTATATGGTGTAATTAGATTGTACATGTAATGTAGTTTAGGTTGGAGATGAGGGAAAATGCCTTCCCTGCAGGAGCGGTCAGGCCCTGGCACAGGCTGCCCAGAGAGGTGGGGGTGTCACCGTCCCTGGGGGGGTTCAAACACCGCGCAGACGTGGCACTTGGGTACATGGTTTAGGAGGCCTGGGGGTGTTGGGTTGGCGGCTGGACTTGATGATCCCAGAGGTCTTTTCCAACCTTAATGATTCTGTGATTCTATAATTAACTAATATAATTGATACGTGATACTGCTGATTGGGCATATCAGACCCAGACATGCAAGAGCACTGATGGCATTGCCTTCTCTGATTCAGGCATCATGTTCCGCAAGAAGAAGAAGAAACGCCCGGAGATCTCGGCTCCGCAGAACTTTGAGCACCGTGTCCACACTTCATTTGACCCAAAGGAGGGCAAATTTGTGGGCCTGCCACCTCAATGGCAGAATATTCTAGACACGCTGAGGCGCCCCAAGCCAGTGGTAGACCCTTCAAGGATCACAAGGATGCAACTCCAGCCTATGAAGGTAAGAGAGGAAGACTACTCTCTCCTGTCCCCTGGGCTTTCCTGTTCCTTGGGGAGGCCCAAGTTAAGGCAATGTTTCCATTGCCCCATATATATTTAAATGGGGCTAAGGGTGGGATCTGTAAGGAATTCGGTGGGTAGCAGGGTTTGGGCTTTGATATCACCTCGAAAAAGACAGTGTTAGTAACTTCATCGGAAATAAGGACAGTAGTATCCTTAACTGTAGTAGTGCCAGTGTTCAAACAACCAGCTGGCTGCCTGTCACTACAGCAAGGACCTGTGAAAGCTCCTGTGGGAGCTGACAGGGCCTAGGATGTGTTCAGCTGTTGTACAGGGAAGCGGAGAGGAGAATTCATGGAGAGACCTGTTTTAGCAAGTTTGTCATTCTTGTGGGTGGGCAAATTTGGCTGGTAATTAAGTTGACAGGGAAGCCTGAGTGGGAGAGAGCGGGGTAGCACCAGCTTGCTGTTCATGGATGGCTAAGTGAATGAGTGACAACGGGGAGCAGGACTAAATGAGCGTTTGGGCTAAAAGGGTTTAACAGAAAGTGGGGCATAGTAAATGGGAGAACGTCCTTAAAGCAAGTCCTTCAGTAAGGAGAAACAAGTTACAGACCTCGTAGATGGGTGAATTTAGATGGCTGTCTTGCTTGGATGGCTGTTGATACCGGCATCTGGAGGCGGCGTGTCCATCAGTGACCGCAGGGACCTGCCGTGTGAAAAGAGGCAGATTCATGATAGCCTCTTGGAAAAGAAATGAAAGACGGTGACAGAATTACTGTGTTTAAAGTCTTGCAAGCTTGTGGGAAGCTGTTGTTCCCAGTTAAAAAACCCAAAACCTACAGGGACCTAAAAATGGAAAGGTAAGTTGTAAAATAGAGATGTTACAACTTGGGTTTTAGGAGGGACATAAAAGAAAATAGTTGCCTATCTGGTGAATATATTTAGCTCTTTGTCTACAGACGCTTAAAACGTGGGGACTAAATGGGACTGCATTTTAGTATAAAGCAAGTATTAATGCAAAATCAAACCTGCAATTTAAATGGCACATCAGGATCTTTGAGCAGAGTGCTGATTCAGAAAGGAAAAACTTGCTCAGGAAGAACAGGTAAAAGAAAAAGGGAGGAGGTATTGCCTTCTGCTTTATGGTGTCCTGAATGTGCTTTGAGGTTCAAAATGTAGGAGGAGGTAGGACCACGATCCAGAGAAGACATAAAATGTGTAATAAGAGACCAACTTGGTTAAACCAGGAGCTCTCTAATGAGCTTAAACTGCAGGAGGATTGCTCAGAAGGGTGGAAACTAGGTCAAGTTATAAAGAGCAAATAGAAAAGAAATTTATGTAGGAACAAAACTGGAAGGCCAAGGCACAAAAAGAGATGTTATTCTCGAAGAACAGAAAGGGCACTAAGGAGGCAGCATAAGTACACTGAGGAGGAAGGAAAGAATTTGTTCACTGCTCATTGTGGAAGAGAGTTAATAACAGATGACACAGAGAATTCTTAAATGTTTTAATGATTTTTTTTCTTCAGTTTTTATTGAAAAGGTTAACTGTGATCAGTAGGCTAACACAATTAACACGAGCACGAAGGGATAAGAACGCAGGCTAGAATAAGGAAGGAACACTGAACAGGAAAGGGGCTTCTTTAGATAAGTTACATATTTTCAAGTCAGCTGGGCCTAATGAAATTCAGGGAATTGCAGATCAGTGAGAATAATTTCAATTCCCAGAAAGAGACTGGAACAAATAAGCAAGTAATCTATTTGCAATGACTTCCTAGAAGATAGCAGGGTAATAGCTAGCAGCCGGCAAGGATTTATCAGGAACAAATCATGTCGAGCAACCCAATTTCCATCAATCACAGGGCATCAGGCTTTGGGTCAGGGAGAAATGATAGCTCTCTCCTGTATCTTGACTTCTGTTAGGCTCTTGACACTGTCCCTATGGCAATCCTAGAGCAAACTGAGCAAGTTCTCTCAAGTATTAGGAGAAGTATACTCAAAAGGATAGCGTGAGGCATCACTGTCAAAATAGAAATGTGCATGAAGAGATTTACTGGAGTTTGTCCTGAGTCTAGTACTGGTCAGTACTTTAATCAAAGACTTATTAAACCTGTAGATGATAAAAGCTGAAAGGAGGTGCAAACCTTTAAGAGAACAAGGATAGAATACCCTACAGACTTTGAAAACTAGAGAAGAGTCTTAAACTAATACTGGGGGTCTTTTTTGCCCCAGTAAGTCCAAGTGCAAATACTTTCTTAGACTGCATCACATAGTTGATTATTTCTGGTAAACTTCATTTGAACAAATTCCTGTTCAATGATAACAATCAGTAGTAAGATCTCTTTTTTTTTTTAAAGTGCTAAATTGCCCTATTAGGCCAAGCCCTTATACACAGAGTCCTGGATTCAGCTATCAGAGTTTTTCCTTTTTCGGACATGTACCGTGTGTAGCTCGTAAAGGGTCACTTTTCTGTTTTAAAATTGTAATTTCGAAATTTTGGTCAGTAAGGCACGATCTTTGTAAGAGAACTCCACACAGATTTGGCTCCAGTTTGGATGTTTCTTCATTAATCTGATGCAGTTTTTAAACACAGCTGCAAAGTACAGCTAACTCCCGTCTTCTCTGTCCACTGGGGATGGCACTGACTCAATGGACTAGGAGTGCAACAGGAGTGACTTGAGTCTCATTTTAGGAAGTTTTTAACTAGGAGGTGAGGTGAGCACTGGAATGGATTTTCTAGAGGGGCCGTAGCATCTGTTCTTAGAGATCCCTTATCCTGAGAACAGGTTAGACACAAGTCTTTCTGGAATGACTTTGGACTAACTGGCCTCCTGAGATTTCTTCCAACTTTATTTTGAGCTATTCTTTTTCCCAGTTTGTGGGAACATTGAACCGCCAGTGAGCGCTAGAGGAGGGCCTCGTTCTCTCCCATCTGCCTGTGCAAGCACGAGCAAGGGTGTGGAGGCATCCTGCTGAGTGCTCTGTGACTTGGGGTGTGCGTATTATACCCGGCCCTGCTCAGACTCATTTATGAACTAGCGCTTAGTTGAGCGCATTACTGAGGAAAACTGATCCGCCTGGCATTTTTATGGATGAATTAGAATGCACAGAAGACTATTCCCGCCCCACTGACAGATTTCGGAGACTGGGTTTCTGACCATTTGCCTTTGGTATTTTTTTTTCCCTATCGAGCTTGGTGCAAAAGTGGTGGGAACAGTTTGAGGAGTCAGTGTCCTCAGCGTGTCAGTAACTGGACGGCAGCTGGGGCCGCAGAGGAAGATGCATGTATGTGGTGAGGGAGGTAGATTGCTACGACAGACTGAAGAGCAGAATTTCCTGCCGCACGTGATGCGGGCATGCGATGTTATGAGTCAGATTGTCCTTTCTTCACCTTGTTTGACAAAATCTTCTATTCCGCCTTTCCATCTCAGATGCTGAGCAAAGCGGGTGCTCATTTTCTGCACCGTGGTGGCATTCAGTTGAAATTGTTGCGGCCGCTGTTTTGCACCAGCTAAATATTAAGCTTGGTGTAATTAATTCAGCATCTTTAGAAGATCCCTGGAGTTCAGTTAGCAAACAGGAGATTGCCATCACTCCAGGGAAGGATTTTCCTCAGGCAGAGATTCATGAAAGTGTAGGAGTGATCCTATGCTGTGAATTTCCGTGAAGAAATGAAGCATTCTGGTTCACAGCACTAAAAAAGCTTCTGTAAGCTTTTCAGTTCCAGAATAAACAAGGTAGAGCGCTACATAATACACTGACAGCTTTGAGTGTCCTACTTGTACCGTGCTGTAGCTTGTTTGGATGGAAGCCTTGTTCTTCATCGTTTGCTCACGAGGCCGTTGAGCTGTTGTGACCCTTTGTGCATAATTTTTAATTACAATAGCTTGGCAGAACAGAGGAGGGATGCAGTGCTGGAACAGTGTGGTCTTCACTGGTCAGGATTAAGATGCATTAGCAAAAACCAGACTAAGGGAGGCTCCTTACAATGAGTGCTACAGGGGAGAAGTGAACCTTGTATTGGAATAGCAAGGTGATTTTTGCAGATAGGGCTTAGGGCGTGCTGTAACTTCTGAGAACTAATGCTGAGGATCTTGTTGAGCCTAAGTTAGAGACGTAGCGTAGCACAATTTCAGCACAAGAGAGTCAGGAGTGCTTAATAACATCCCAGTTTTGCTATGGTGGTGTCCTTCAGAATGTGAGCGCAGCAGCAGAATTCTCTGTTCTGGCTGAAAGCACTGCTGCCCCGGACAGAAGGATGGAACCCAAGGATTCCTTTTTTAAATTTTTTTTTTTCCCTTCTTCAGAAAAACAAAAAGACAGAAAGAAACATTTCTCCTTTTTCCCTGGATAATCTTTGGCTAAACAGACAAAATCTAACCTTCATCAAGTTAAACTGAGCCTTTTACAACGCTAACCTTTTCACGCCGTTCCCTGTGTTTCGCAGACTGTGGTGAGAGGCAGCACTGTGGAAGTGGAAGGCTATATCTCCGGGATCCTCAACGACATCCAGAAGCTTTCTGCCATCAGTTCGAACACTCTGAGGGGAAGGAGCCCCACCAGCAGGAGGAGAGCTCAGTCCCTTGGGCTCCTGGGGGAAGACAGACCCCCAGACATGTACCTTCAGAGTCCTGAAGCAGACTGGGCAGACAAATATGGAAACTACCTCAATTGCAATGGTGGGACCAAGGTGACCCGGAGGCAGACTATGTGGCCAGACTATAAGCCCCGGCTGGAAGGACAGCCTCATCCCAACGGTATGGTAATGAAAGCCCAGTCCCTCGGGCCTTCGGAGTTCCAGGGCGCCGACGGCAGCTGCCTCCAGCGTGCCTCCGGTTTGCAGCATATGCCAGCTCTACCGGGGGAGAGTGAGAAGACGGGAAAAAAGAGCTCAGAAGAGTGCTGGCCTCAGCCTTGTCTCGTACGACAAGCAAACTCCAGGCCCTCGGGGGAGGGCAGCCCCAGCTCCAAATCAAGGGAGAACAGCTTGAAGAGGAGGCTGTTACGCAGTGTGTTCCCCTCATCCAGCGGCTCAAACAAGTCAGGCTCTTCCCTGCAGATAAAGGTATAGTTATTCAGTATTTCTGAGCGAGTGCAATGTTGACTTTACAGTTCCAGAGGCTACTTACGCAGCTGAACAAATTTAATTGCAAACATCATGCAGCCATCTGTTATTGTTATGATTAATGCTGGAATCAAAATAGTCCTGGATAGGGGGAATATGTAGTCCGCCTAAGCTTCACAGAATATACTGCTAGGCATAGCTCAAAATGGCAGCCAGCCCTACACGAGAAGGGCTTGTCAGCGGAGCTGTGCTTGCAGGAGTGTAGGCTGGGAAGGAGGTAGGGGACTTACTCAGTTTTGCCCTTCTGTAGTAGTAAAGACATAACTTAAATGCCATTACACTAGCATAAATGTGCATTTGCCATTTGGGAAGTTGCCGTAACTTACATTAGTAATGTATTCTTTTGCCTGTGCAAAATAGAACTACCTCAGGAGAGCTTGTTGGCTCTAGCTTATCTGCCAGCCTTCCTACAACAGGAACATCTCCTTCAGCACCCATAGTGCTGTCGAACAGGAAATCTGAGTGTTGGTTTTTGGTAAGGATGGGACAGCTCGTAGCTATGTCTCCCCCAGGAAAGCTAGCCTGAATGAATGACTCATTAAACTGGGAGAAAAACTCTGGTTCCTGTTACTGGGTAGGAAATGTAGCCCTTCAGGCCGCTGCTTCTAATTCATCCCAGGCTAACCCAGCACTTATTGTCCTTGCACAGCTGTTGGGTGGTTTCAGAGGCTGCGCTGGGCTGGTGCAAGGCCAGGCTAATTCCTAGCAGCCATGGAGGCCCTCGACTCGGAGGAGGCTGGCAGGCACCACTGGCCCAACAAAACTGGCTGTTTTAAAGCGTGTTGCAGGGTGGGGCCCTCTCCAACCCGGCTTCTTGCAGTTCGCATAAGGATCAGGCTCGAGGCTTTCAGACACAACCTTCTCCCTGCAGGTTCCCTTTCCAAGGGAGTGGGATTTTAAAAGAATGCAGTTCTTGTGTAGCACAAACCACGCTCATTGCTGTCTCTGACTTCGGGCTGATCTGTACTGGCTGGAGGCCCGTCCTTGAGTACTTAGAACTGGCCACTTCTTTCCTCTCTAGCCAGAGCGTCTCTGCCGTATCTCAGCACTTTCGCAAGGAGGAGCAGAGGTCACCAGTCAAATGGCGTGTGAGCGTGGAGGGGCTTGGGTGTGTTTGAACTCGAGCTGCTTGTGAGGGAAGACGAGTAGGAAAGACCTTGAGGTTATCTAGTCCATCTCCCTGCTCCAGTGAAGGATCTGCGCCATCACTGGCAATTGTTTAGCTAAGCTGTTCTTAACAGCCTCCAATGATTAAAACCTTAGTCTCTGCCGCAAATGGAGATGACGATGTGTAATCGTGACGTGTAAGAAATGCCTAGCTGCAGATGAAATGGAAAGGGGGTGTAACCGGCTGAAAATGGGGAGGTGGGTGCCTTGACAGGCTGCCTAGGGTCACCATGGGAAGGTCGAGTGCTCTTTCCTTTCACCCTCGTACGGGGGGGAAGGAGTGGGAGAACCAGTGACATCTCAGAATGTCCAGAGACTGAAACGTGTGTAGAGGGGCTGTCACATTACAAGAGCAGGAAATAATACTTACGTGTGGTTAGACAAACATGTGTGAGCTCGCACATGTTGTGTGCCCTTCTGCATGCTCTAGGTTATATAAAACCTTTTTTTTATTTTTTTTTTCTCTCTCTCTCCTGAGACAAAACAAGAGTTGGGAAATAAATACTTCGCAGCCACGAGCGTGTCTCTACAGGACTGCAGGGGTGGAGCTGGTACATGAAGAGGAAGTAACTTCTGACAGGCAGTTTGTGTTTGGCGCTCCTGCGCCGCGATGCCAGGAGCTACTAAAACATACTTTCAGGGCTTGTGTGCCTGTGAAAATGAGCTGTACGTGTGTTAGGCTTATGCAGATTTTACTGGTGACAGAAATCCTTGGTTAAAAACTAAAAGCCATAGAATTAAATCCTGTACAAGTATTTTCTGTCTGAAACAGAAAATGAGTGCTCTTTTTAAAATTCCTCTATTGGCAGTTTTCAGTTCCCATACCCATGTTATTAACTTTATTAATAATCTGTCTGAATTGTGAGAGAGAAAAAGCTTGTCGCTTTGAAGTTTTTATGTTGCCCTATGATATAAAGAATTAGCTTGCTCTTTCTGAAGTTGCTGCTTTGTCAGATCCACTATTATTTTACATATAACCAAGTATATAATGTATTTTATACCTAACCTGCTTAGATGATGTTGAAGTTTAATTAGCTGGCATTTCCAGGGTGAGTATTAGTATTATTAGTATTATTTGTCCTTCTTGGGAGACCTGTGTGTAGTGCTAGCATGGGAACGTGTATCCTGAAGCCACGTTACCACAGGCTGTGATCGTACCAGATCCCCTAAACTAAACAGGGTAGGCCCTGCTTGGTACTTGAGTGGGAGGTCTCCGAAAGCCTCGAGTGCTTCGGGAAAGAGCGCTGCGAATCCAAATTCATCGAAGGTCGGTTTTGGGCCGGTAAGACGGCAGGGTGGCAGGTGACGCTGCGTAGTTGAAGTGTTATGCTGGCCTCCCACAGCGGTCCTGGTTCACGGTGCTTTTCCCAAACTGGAGTGTTAATTCTGCATCTGAGGGACAGGAATTAGCACTGCAGGTACCAGTGGAAAGTGCAGGGAGAGTTTTCGGTAGGCAGAGCGTAATTACCCAAAGGGAATTAGGCCAAGACATCAAAGTGATTTACAGCTTTGGCATGAATCCTCTTCCCTTTTATATATAGGAAGATCAGAGGCACAGAGGGATAAAGGATTTTAAAATTCTCTGCAACACAGGTTGCTCCTGAGTTTTGGTGGCAAGGCTGGAATGCTTTATAACAGCTGGTTTTGTTCTGTGGGTTTTGGTTTTTGGTGCTTTTTTGTTTTAAAGTATGCGCTTTAAAAGGTCCCTTTTAAACTGCCTCAGTTTGGAAGGCCTTGAAGCACAGCACCCATCCTGTAACTGATTCTTGAAAGTCTGCACCCATGGGCTTCCCCCAGTCGTGCAGCATATGTTGGGCAGACCCGGAGATAAGGACCTAGAGCTTTTGACCCCAGCCTGCTACAAAATGTGCTAGGCCTGAGTGGCACAACGTGCAACTGATTCCTGACGCTTCTTTCTTCTTGTTAATCTAACCGTCATTTTTTTCTTTCTTCCACTCTCGTATTTCTTTGTCTCAAAGCCTAATACTTTCTTCAGACCCCAGCAGTGGGGTTCCCCACGCAGCCCTGCAGCCAAAGCCCAGTCTCTTCCATCAGATCAGCCTGCACCCGACTTCCCCAGGATGATCTCAGAAGCTGGGACTCCCCAGAAGTCGCCAACAGTGGAGAAGGCGATTGCGCTGCCCCAAGGCAGGCCGTCGCCGGCAGGGTCTCCCAGGAACCGGCAGACTCAGACTAGTTCTAGCAACCTTCACCTTCCCCAGGACTCTTCTGTGAAAGGGCAGCTGGCCAGTGAGGACCCGGTGGTTGTGACTCACGAGCAGTTCAAAGCTGCCCTTAGGATGGTGGTAGACCAGGGGGATCCCCGGACATTGCTGGAGAATTATGTAAAGATTGGTGAAGGGTCCACAGGCATCGTCTGTATCGCTCGGGAGAAGCACTCGGGGCGGCAGGTGGCAGTGAAAATGATGGATCTGAGAAAGCAGCAGCGCCGGGAGCTCCTTTTCAATGAGGTGAGTACAGTGACAAGAGGTGGGGTTCTGCTGTCCGCCGTAAAGCCACGGTAATAGTCAGTGTGGTAAAAAGAAGGGAAGGGCAGGAGACATCTTCCTTGTAATAGAATTATGCTAGAACCGAGAAGAAAAATGACCGGGGGGGTGGAGGCTGCTGCGGTGTGCTCATAAGGTTGCGCATGCTTGCTTTGTCGGGTAAGATTGCGCGTCGTTAGTGATTTTTGTGGTGGTCAATTGTCCGCTGTGTTTTTACAGGTGGTGATAATGAGGGATTATCAACACGTCAACGTAGTGGAGATGTACAAGAGCTATCTAGTGGGAGAGGAGCTCTGGGTGCTGATGGAGTTCCTGCAGGGGGGAGCCCTCACAGACATTGTCTCTCAGATCAGGTATGCAGCAAACTCCGAAACGTAGACGCTTGTGTTCCCACCTGACAGCGAGAGCAGTAGAGTGGAGATTTCTGGGAAGAACATTTTCCCTCAGAGATCCTGTGATTGCAGTGCCCTGAAACTATTGCACTTCATACCTGTCGTCCATTTGAAGTGTGTGATAATACTTCTGACATAGAAGGGACCTAATTTACAGTACTGATCCCCTTAGATACCCGCTCTTCATCTGCTTGATGACCTTCCCTGTAAAACAGTACTTGTGAAAAGCACTGTTTACCGTGTCTGTTGTATTCTGGCCAGGAAGCTCACTGAATAAGTATTAAAGGGCATGCAGAAATAGTTTTCAGTGGTACAACCTTAGTAAGGTTGAATTTGTGGCTAACTCCTCTGGAGAAGTACAGCAGAGCCCTGGGATCTGGACTCCTTCCCAAACTTCATTGCCTAAAGATAGCAACTACAGGATACTCTCCTAAATTTGTTTTCTGATCCACACCACTTCATATTAATTAATGACCAAAGCATTCCCGTAGGGCAAAGTAGTTGTTCTCAAATGGCCTCTAGAGTCACACTCACAAGGTGCTCTGGGGATGCGGTTATGATGATCGTGTCTTACCCGTGACCCCGGAGCTCCCTCCTCCTGCTTCCGAGCAGTCCTGCGAGGCTGTAAACTGGTGCGGGGAACGCCAATGGAAAGACTGACCAAGAAAGGCTGTAGGATGAGCTTTCCTTTTTTGAAGATTCAGAATCTTAATTGGATTACAATTACATAGTATTGCTAGCGCTAATTGTATTTACTTTTTTTTTAAAATCATAGTATGCCTTTTAATTCACTTACATGCTTTGACTAGCCTTTACTCATGCTGGGGTGGATTTAAGGCATGTATCTTGCTCTGTTGGATTCTCTGTTTTGGATTTGCATCTGTGATGTGTTGGGGAGGCATAAAAACACCACATTGTCCATTGTAACCTCTACAAACCCACCTGTAAGGAATGTCGTGGGGATGCTTTGATGGCCAGGCTTTGAGTTCAGAGGCATGTCTCGGGGGCTGAGAGCCAAGGTTTCACTGTAAGTCGCGTACCTGCACCTGGACAGGAAAAAGAACATTTAGTCCTGAAGGGGGCTGAGTTACAGCGTTGCAGAGCCAGTGAAACTCCTGTAGCTCTTAGCTGGTATTGGAACCAATGGAACTACGGATTAAAAGAAAAAATATTCTGAGGAGGTTTTTTTATGAAGGTTCTGCGTAGTTTATATCCACCAGTGAGCCTGAATTCTACTGTGGGACCCAGCCTAGGTTTAAGTTATTTTATGAAGCCTTCCTTTGAACCGTTTAAGGAACGCTTGTTTTTCCACATAGTGGAAACAGGATCTGTTATAACACATTTATCAAAAGTAAGCTGCAAGCCTTTATCAGTTTTTCCCAGGGAGGAAAATACCCTCATTCTCCTAATTAAACATTTGCTGAAGGTGATAACTGATTTGCATCTCCAGGAGTGAGCTAATCCTCTAGTAATCTGTTTTATACTGTGCAGTCACTTGACTGAAACCAAATTCCATACATGACAAGCTGAAAGTACAGCTCTGGTGCTCAGAGTGCATCAGCCTTCCTCGCAGCTCACGCACTACGAAGTGAAAAGCACTGTTTCTGAATAGGCTGGGTTCTGTACTGGGGAAGCCCCTCTGCCGTTAGAGGCTAAATCACAATGGCCGAAGTAGCCCTCTGCCACCCCTCAGATGTATTTGCCATCAGCGTGGCCGCAGCCTGCAGTGTCCCGGGCAGATGGTCAGTCGGGTAGAGTGAGGTACGGAACACCAAACGAGCAACGGAGGTATAAATCTCTCAGCTGATGGTGCCGCCTCCTCCGTGAGTTGCTCTTATGTATTTAGAAGGTACCTGTGCGCTCTGCACCGCTCGGGCTTCTGAGGGCTCTCTTCTCCTCAGTCTGACTTGCGGACCTGGATTTGAGGAGGTATCGCTCTATGCCCTCAACTGAGGGTTGCTTGAAACAACGGCTAGGGACAGGCTGAGAATCAAAAGGACTCAAACTGGGTACTTCAGCTCTTCTTTGACATACTTCTGGCACCGCTCAGTGTAAATGTGCAGAGGACGCTGCTGCTGTCCCCAGTTACAGCAGGCCATTTTCATTTCCACCATCTTCTCTTAGACTTGATCACGAAGGCTCCTGTGTTGGTATTCCAAACAGCGCGAGCTTCTAAAGATAAGGTTCTTGGTGCTCGTACTGAGTGTGCTCACCGAGAGACTGCTGAAATTCAGGAGCGTCTCCCCTGCTTGTAACCTGTGCTACCTTTGGTTAGGTGTGAGAGTATCCAAAGCGTCTAGCTGCATGAAACCTGTGAAGGATCCCTATATTCTCTATGAAATGACGTGTTTAGATGCTTTCTGGATAAAGTTGCACAATATGCCTTGTGAACAATAGCTTTACTATATTTGCTTAAAAAAAAAAAGCTGTCTCAACAGTTACTGTGGCACGTTGGCACGAAGCAGCAGCCTTGCCTATCGGAATTGCTTGAAACAGCATCTTGCAGAATGAATTTAGATGTAAGGTTTAAAAGACAATTTCTCAGTATTAGACTTACGAACACTTAAACTTGCTAACCAGCAAGAAAAAAATGTTTTCAACAGTAAAAGACAGTCATCGAAGGATGGTAAAAGTGGGATAGTAACGACCATGGGGAGCCAAGATATGTATCTGCCGTTCAACCTCAAAATTGCACCGTGCCTTTAAAGGGGGCCGGTGGGTGAGTCCTGTCGGCTGCCCGGGACAACGCGGTTAAACGCCCGTGTCTTTAATTTCAGGCTAAATGAAGAGCAAATTGCAACAGTGTGTGAGTCGGTGCTGCAGGCTCTGTCGTATCTTCACTCTCAGGGGGTCATTCACCGGGACATTAAGAGCGACTCCATTCTTTTAACGCTGGATGGGAGGGTAGGTTTTCCTCAGACAAATTATGTCCTGTCTCCTGCTGCCGCAGCCTTAGTCTGTCTCCTTATTTCCTTTGGGTTCACAACCTCTTGTTCGTACCTCGTTCTCTTACTCCCTTCGTCTTCTTCGTCTTTGGTGTTTGCCTCCGTGTTGTTTAATAATTATTTTTCAGGTTGGTTGCTTTCCTCTTTGTACAGGTCAAGCTCTCAGATTTTGGCTTCTGTGCTCAGATCAGTAAAGATGTACCTAAAAGAAAGTCCCTAGTAGGCACTCCCTACTGGATGGCTCCAGAAGTTATCGCAAGGATACCGTATGCTACCGAGGTAAGGGACCGCTTCCCTAATATCAGGGGAGGTCGCAAATAATATTCTGAAGTGTCACAGGAAAACAGCCTCCGGCTTTTCTAGGAAGAGCCTCTAGAGCGTGTTTAAAATATAAATACAACTACGACTAGTTTGAGATTTGATTGTGATTATATCAATATTTCCTAAAACAGTAGAAAAACAGGTTGTTCTGCTTCCAGGAACAAGGTGTAAACTTACTCTATTCTTATACCTGAAGCGTGGCACAGGCTTGTCTCTGCCATAGTGTGGACAGATGTTAGCAAGGAGCAGCCTGTGACCTGATACGGATCAGTAAATCAATCAATGCCATAAAGGGAGGGGCGGAGAGGAGGGAAGGCACAGATGGGAGCTCTGAAAGTGTGGGCAGGTGGCAGCAGACTGATTAGTTTTGTTTGCTTGTGCTACACCTGGGTGGTTGATAGTTACTTATAGACCTTTGCAAGTTGCAACACCGGCCTGGGCTCAGTCCTAGGTGGAAAGCTCTCTTTGCTAAACTGCGGGGAGGAGTCCAGTACCATGAAGTGGGTAACATTTGTTGTGGGTGGGGTGTTGTAGTCTTTGTGAAAGCATCAAAGGAAGGGCCTTTTGCTCTGAACTGTATGTATTGATGTGACATTGGCTCCCACAGGTGGATATCTGGTCCCTGGGGATCATGGTGATAGAGATGGTGGATGGAGAACCCCCCTATTTTAGCGATTCTCCAGTCCAGGCAATGAAGAGGCTCCGTGACAGTCCTCCTCCCAAACTGAAAAACTTCCACAGGGTGAGCGTACTGGCAAACACTCGTAAGCCTGACGATTATCATGGGGAAGCATCCTGTCAGCTGTTCCCCTAAAGCTGGCTGTGAAAGTGATCTTGCTGGGACATGTTTCTCAGGGAACTTGCCTGGCCCTGGTGCCTCGGTGGATGCAAGCTACTGCTGACAGCTAGTGGCTGGCTTGAGAAATAGCCCTAATAATGTAAGGTCACCTGGGCATAAACCTGGTAATGCAAATCAAAGCCGCTTCAGGCGGACCCAACAGTTAACATCTTGCTGACGTTGATAGAGTAGCTCCTCTTCTAGGGGAGCAAATAAGGGGATACTTGCTCTTGAGAGTTTCTGGCTTTGCGGTTTTCAGGACTGCAAAGACCGCGTTATGGTCAGGGCAGGAGAGCTCAGTATAGGCAGTAGCTCATGGAGACACGGCAGCTGCTTTGAAGATGAACTCGGCTTCGTGGTGTCTTATGAAAAAGCAGCAGTGACATGAGAAATACAGTGATTACCTTTTAGTCACCACTTAGAGCAGTCCTCCTTTCATTTCAGTCCAAGCCTCTGAGATCAAATAGCTTCTGCCGCATTCTGAGCTACCCGGCCTTTCCAATTAATCAGAATATCTGCAGCTGCTAAAACTGAATTATTTAACAGAGTAGACTGCTGAACTAACAGCATAAGCTCAGACGTCAACAGCTGCTCTTTCCTCTTTGCCTCTGCAACACCAATTAAGATTTCAAGGTCGCGTTCTGGACCCAGCGCTTGCGCTCCTGAGGCGAGGTAACGCCAGTTCTGGTCTGGATGGCAGCCCTGGCTTGGTGGGGTGGCCCCACCACGGGCTGCGGAAGCCAGGGCCATTTCTCGTCTTGCTCTGCTCCGCTTTGTCCAGGGAAGCAAACGGGCTTCCAGCAGAGCTCGGGATTGCCGGGCCTGCGGCCATCTGCCCCGTCCCCGTGCTGGGAGGAGCTCGGCACCAGTGTGGATCCAGCCCTCTGCTCTGATTGCAGCTAATGGCCCGCTGGGGTCAGCTGCTCTTCTGGTGGGGGCAACAGGCTAAACAGGCGCCACCTGGGGTAATCTCTGCCGCTTTCCTAAAGCGTAACTGGATTTATTGACAGAGTGATACGGGCTGGATGCTGGCACTGGTACGTAGCTGCGTTGTGCCTTCTCCCTCGAGCAATCACAGTGAAGCCGTTCAGAGCACTCACGAAATAAGCAATAACTCAGTGTGAACAGTATTTAATGATCTACTTCTAGGTTAAGCAGAGCTGGGAAAAATGCCCCCGATCTAAAATGGATGTAATTAGCGGCAGTAAAATAAATAAATATATACTGAGTTCAATTTTTATTCAGTTTTAATGATTCAGAGGATTAGCACCAGGAAGAGACCTGCAGTGCCTTTAAGTGGTCCTTGGGTCTGGCTACTCAACAGGCTTTTACACACCTTTCAAAGGACAAACCTGCTGAGGTCATTCAGGTTTTTGATACACCATTCTGCAGTTTCTTCATCTTGTTGTTTCAGCGGCATCAGGTTTCCAGACTCTCAAAACCTATTTGGGAATCCTATTTAACTACTTTTTGTCCCCAGTCTGTGGCCGGTAAAAGAATGAATTGATCAACCCTTCACACCCAAAGTGATGTGCCTCGGGTAGCAGGAATCCTGTTGAATTTTTGAGCTGAAATGCAGAAAAGATTAAATAATAAAATGGGGGAAAAAATTAACTTAGATGGAAGGACACTGCGGGCGGTCTTGTCTTAATTTGCTGTGCCCCATTAAAATGAAACCCCCCAGTGTAAATGTCGTGCCTATCGGTGGCAGAAAGCTGCTACTGCAGCATAAAAAGCACGGACACGTAGCGTGGGTAGCACGCAAAAGCGGGGTTGCAAAGGTGAAATGTTCGGGATCCTCGTTAACCAAACCTACCTCAGCAGCCTGTTGTCGCGCGAAGTGTTGCCCGGTTCCTTTACGGGGTTGACTCGGTTGGTTGCTTTTTCACAGACCTCCCCAGTTCTGAGAGACTTCTTGGAAAGGATGTTGACACGGGACCCGCTAGAAAGAGCAACGGCACAAGAACTCCTGGATCACCCCTTTTTGCTCCAGACGGGCCTTCCAGAGTGCCTGGTTCCCCTTATCCAACAATACAGAAAGCGTACCTCTACCTGCTGACTTCACATGAGGGGAAATGCTAGGGGAAAAATAATGCTTATTTTAAAAAAATAATCAAGAGACCACCCGGTCTCGTCCTGTGAATGGTGCTTGGAACTTGTCAGCGATCTTTTTTGAGGATGAATGTGAATACTGTCCTTGCATTCTCAGCCTTTTGGGGCTTCTCTTTTGCTGAAGACAATCAATACGTACTAGATCCACGTAAGACCAAGTATGTGTCAAGACTAAAGCAGGCGTTTCGTGACTTGTGGGTCGCTTCTTCCAAAGAATGGCATTTTAAAGCCGAGTCCGAAGTTGCGTATCTGAATGTCTGTGAGTTCCTGCAAACCGTGGCTGCTGACTACTGAACTGGAACAATATTTCCCAACTAGAAATGTGATCTTTGCTTCCTTAGTTGTACACTGGAGTCCTGAGCTGACTCAGACGTACATTTTGGGGCACAGACCCCTTCAAACTCTCAAACAATGCACAAACACTTGACAATTTTTTCCTCTGAGACTTTTTCACAGATGATTTTAATCTTCTTCAGTTAAATGCGGACCTAGAAGACTGTACATATTTTTCCTGGGGAGCAGATGTGATATGTATATATTTGTTTCTAAATGGCTCTCTTGCATCAACATGCTTCTCTTTTGCTGAGGAATATGTATGGTTTAGTGGTCAATCTTGAATCCATTTCATGATCTTAAACTTTTGGAGGGGGAAACCCTTGGATACAGGCCTCAAACAGACTCTGTGAAGACAGGCGTTCTTGCCACCAGGATCCTGCCATTCAAAATTCACAATATGCAACACCTTGAAAGCTTGTTCCCGTGTTTGGTTTCCAGGCACCTTCTTTCCAAGGCCTTTCTCCCAAGAGAGGCTCAGAAATGCTGCCCTGAGACAGTTGAGTAGCACTTTGGGGTGCTCTAGGAGACTGAATGGAAAAGTTTCGGCTCTCCTGCATATCCCGGGAGAGGTTTTCGCGTTCATGTGAGGCGCTTCGTTGAGCCTCGATCTCCTCTGCTTGCTACCGCGGAACGTCAGGAGGAGAGAAACGTTTGATGTGTGTTTTGTTATTGGTATCCCCTTCCTCACCATCCCTTTGCCGATACGTTTGGAAAGTTACTGGTTGTCTAAACAGCTCTTTCGGTTATTTTAAAATAGATTTAGCTATTTTGTATGATACACCTTCTGATCAGTGAGATAGTCAAGGTCATTGGGCTCTAGGTCAGGACGTAACGTTGTACAGTAACGTGTGTATTGTTGTGAGGTCTCAAGAATATTATCTTTCATGTGGAACTGGGATCCTATTTTGAAACTCCAGATACAAATTTATTGGAATTTAAGTTATTCTTGGGACAGTCCTACTGTCTTGGAATCTAACCTTATAATTGCATTTTCTTCAGAAGATGTTGATAATCTCTATCCTCTGCTATTTACTCCAGTTACAGATCCTGCTTCAAAATTGAAGCCACAGTTGATTACTTGAAGTAATTTGGGATGGAATTCATCTGCACTGATGCCAGCCATCTAAATGGTGGGCACCCAGTCTGCAAAGCCTGTAGATTGGCTCTGTAGGCCAAGGTGAAGGAACACCTCCGGAGGGCGACTCACCTCCCTTATCTCAGACACCTGCCGAAGGATGAAATCGCTCTCTCTCGATACCACTCTGCCTGTGGCCAGTAGAGGGATCGTAGGTGGTTTGCCTAGGCTGGATGTCCAAGTTTGGGGCTGATGAAGTTGGTTGAAATGAGTTCGTTTAGCTCCTCCTTAGCTGCACTGGAAAGTTTTTGATGTAAAATGTTTCTGTATTCCAGATATACTGCTTTTTTATGCAAAAGAGCAGGGCTTTGAAAAGATTTCTAATTTGAAACGAACGATCCTGCTCATCTGTAGTTGTGAATCCTTTGCACTTGTGTTTTAAATTAAAGTAGATCTTGATTTATTCATAAGCCTGTTGCTGTGCTGAGATGCTTTAAAATGTGCCTATGGTTCAGAGATGTAAGGGAAATGTGAACCTTGAAGTCTGGGCTTCTGCGGTTACGTGGCTTTTAAAACAAGAAGAGACTCAGCAGAAACCTGGATCCTGAAACAAACATTTCCTGGGGACAGGGATGACAGGTTTAACACTTAACACCATTTTATACTTTGGCCCAAGTCTGACTAAACACAGTGAGGGAAGGCCCTTGAAAGACTGCATTCAAGTAGCTTATGAAATTTTAAAAACTCATTACCATATTTGTGAAGCACGCAGGAAGTATCCATCCTCATGTCCAATATAGAATTAATTATCTGATTCTTGTGTCTCTCTCTTTACAGTTCGTGCATGGCATATCACCAATTAATTACTCCATTACCTAGATGAGTGCGGAATCAAATATAAATCCTAAGATAAACCTAGATTTGTTAAAAGATTGAAGGTCTGTCTCCAGGGCCGACAGCTCCTTCCCCAGGCACCAGGCAGCCAGTCAGGAGGATTATAAGCAGAGCAGGTTTGTAATTTGCATTGCAGTCGTATTCAGGAGCGAGATTTCTTGTATGCTAAGTGATGTCTAAGTATATAACAAAATGTAGCCTCTTCTCTGAAGAGCTCATCGCCTACTCAGTGGGTAATTATGCTTTGAGATGTTGTTTTCTCCGAATATCTTTTCGTATGTGCTTCCAACAAGGTTACGCTTGCGTCTCCGGGTTTTCTGTTGTTTTGTGTCATGTTTCATCTGAATTGTTCCCTTTCATTTTTCCTTCCTGTCAGCCTTGCTGGTATCGCGTCTCTTCCACGCCGCCGCAGCCCTGGCAATCAGCGTATAGCAGGCCTTTGAAGGCGGCAGATTGAATTTATATGAACAATTTGCTGAATCAAACGGGGAATCTGCGACTGCTGTCATCTCCCAGTTGCACTTGTTTATATATAATGGTGCCTGTGCTCCTCACCAGGGCTCTGTGCTATCGGATGCAGCAGCTTGTTTCCCCATTTATTCCAGAACGGGGCGATTCCAGAGGCCCCTATCCTCCAACCAGGGATTACAGGAGGACCCTAGATTGAACGAGGCTCCCAAATTTTAAGATTGTTCTGTCTGGTGAGAGGGATCCTGCGCCTCCCCCTGTAGCCTGGAGAAAGCGTTTTGCTGTGCCCTAGGCCCGAGTCTATAAATGGGGATAACAAGGCGTGAACCTTGACCACGTGGGGATGTGTGTGGGGCAGGGGGAGTGTCTCTAAAGCACAGTGGCTGCTGGGCAGCGATTCCTTCTGTAGTAGCAGTGTTCACGTCAGCACCACGTCTATTATGGAGGTAGAAGGTAATTTGGGATCATTCAGTACAAATTGAGCCTGAACTGTGGCTCTCAACAGGAGTATCTAGAGCAGCTTGTGGTGTGCAGAGCGGCCACTAAATATTTGAAGGCAAAGTTTCCTGTAACTGCAGGGAAGGGAGCAGAGCGAGCTGCCTGTGCGCATTGTTCATTCCCCAATTAAAAACTGGGGCATCGTAGCTGTGCAAACTGGAAGGAAACGAGTTACTGTTGCTTACAAAGGAGGAGAGGATGGCCAGGCATTTGTTTGGAGCTGCAAAGAGACATCAAAGGCTTCTAGGTCCCTGACAGCCAGGGAGTGATGATAGAAATGAAGCTAAAGCAAGCAGCTACATGCATTTTCTGGCTATTTGCTTCTCAACGTTTTGTTGACAGCATGATATTCATAGGGATCTGCATCTATTCACCACAGCAAACTGATTTGCTTTAGCAATGACCTTCAGGCTTTTGCTCGTGTCTGCAAAGTGCCCTGAAAACGTGAAGGGCATGACGATCATGAAGGTGCCGAGGAGAGCTGCGCTCCCCCTCACTTGCCCGCTACCGCCGGTTCCCACTGGATAGTGAGGGGACAGCAAGGGGAAGCTTTCCACGGGGTTGAGCTTCTCATCTGAAAGTGGGTGCCATGTTAGTCTTTTAGGGCTTTTTTTTCTTTTTTTCCTAAATATCAGTGCTGAATTCTCGCTAGGGAAGCTGCCTGCAAAGGTGTTGGCCAAGAGATGAGCTCAACTGCCATGTCTTTTGTGAGTAATGTTCTGGTTTTAGAGAGTCCCTGTGCAGATCCTTCAGGCACGGTGTCTTGTATTTGTGTCCCTTGTTGTGGTTGGAGTCCTCCTTCGCTTAGGGATCTCCCGTTATTTAACTTTTTAAGGATATAGTACACAGTTTGGGCTCCTGAAAGAAGTATTCTGAGAACTTAGTGGTAGAGAATGAGATTTAGAATACACCACATAAAAGATGAAAACATGAAAAGAATCTAAGACCGTGCCTAAATCTGCTGCTGTTGAGTGTCTGTAATGAGGCCGTTACCTACAGAAACCAAATCCGATGGTAATTAAGACAACAGTAGGGCCCGGTCAGAGGCCTCTGATCCAACTGCCACATCCCCCTGGGGTCAGCAAGTATCGATGGAGCCCTGCCTGTGGTTTTGCTGACCACAGCCGCGTGAAGAAATCGTCAAGGATGTCTGAATTCTGTGGGAAGAAATAGTGCTGGAGATCAGAAGGTGGCTTTTCTCCTCTGGAGAACGTAAGTACCCAAGCGCTGGCGTGACCCCCACGAGCCGTCGTGCTGCTGGAGGGACGGTCAGAATTCATCACGTGGTGGGTGAAACCTCTACGGTACCATTTGCTTTAGTGCCTTTATCTTTCTTTTGGCCGTTTCTCGCCTTCCAGAGATTTCATCACGTTTTGGGCAGAGACAGTATTCTGTCTAGAGGAGCGTCGGCACGCCTGGCCTCTGAGGCATGAAGACTGCTTCGCTTCAGAGGGGAAAGGTGTTGATGCAGAATGTGGTCTGTACTTCTTCTGAGATGTGGCTTTGCTTACAGTTAGTGATTCTTCTGTACGCACTCTGAAAAGTACATTTAGAAGGTATTTTTTTAGCACTTAGATGTTATCCACGTAAAACATTCCACTTTTTCACGAAATTCTGCATAAATCACCTGATAAAGCTGTGTCAGTGCTTTGTTTAATAACAGAAGGGTTGTCCAATAGAAACCATGATGTGGTGTAAGGGTACAAGTCATCGCGGCGTGTTTTCTTCCTCAGGCTTCAAACATCAGAGGATATTAATAACATGAATCCAAACTGCTGAAGTTAAGTTTTCTTACACCTGTGTCATAGCGTAGCCGAGCTGTGATTGCGTTTTGAAATGTCCACACCTTTAAAAAAGCCTCATGAGGAGCATTTTACTGTGGCGTTGGTTCAGCCCTTGCTTTGGCCAACTGACTGAAGCTGCCCAAAGGCTGCTGGAGCACTGACGCTCTGCCTGGAGATGGTGGCAGAGAGAGCTAAAAAGGTCAGGAGAGGAGGGCGCCGGGTTCAGCCTGCTGTATTGTCCTCAAAGCGCTCGCAGGCAGGATGAGAGCGCTCACGGAAGGGTGTTACTGCGCGATGCGGTTACGAGAGGGGTCTGGGCTGGAAAATGAAGCGGTTGGGGAATTCTGACAGGCAGCGCAGGGTCAGGTGGCGCAGGCTGGAGGGACGGGGGCTGTAGCGGTGGTATCTCTCGTCACAAGGGCTGCAGGTCCCGCCGGTGCTGGAGGGCAGCCGCTGAAGCGAGCCTGAGCCCGTCTGATGTGCCTCAGCCCCTGTCCTGTCGCGTGCTGTGGGGGGGGGAGAGGCGCATCCCTCCCCTCCTCTGGCAGCTGCCATCAGAGCTATCCCTGTCCCTGTGAAACATGTTTGTTTTTAGGTGATGTCGGGAGAGAGGAGAGAAAACGTCCCTGAAATCAGGCCCTGCTGTTCAGCCCTGGCTTTACGTGTCTCTCATGCGGGTTTATTCACTGTAAGGGTTTGAAGGAAAACAGTAACCCCTGGTGCTTCGGCAACAAGCATGGAGGGGGGCACCCCTTGTCCGCCTTTTGGCCTGCGCTGGGGTCCGAGTTGCCTCCCTAGAGAGGTGGGGGGGGTGAACCTCTTCAAAATAACCTCTAAAAAACTTGTCTGGAGGGGTTTTGGCCGGCCAGCCTGGAGCGGGTGGCTGAACCCCCGTTAGCCAGCGCGAGGGCTGCGTTTGCTCTGCTGGGTGTTGTGTGTGTGTGTGTGTGTGTGCAGCAGAAGGGTGGGATGAACACCCAAGGGTTCAGCTGGGGCCGAGAACCACGTGCCATGGCCGAGCTGTTGTGCCCATAGAAACAGGGCGAGAAACAGCGCTGACCAGCTTGTGCGATGAGCAGGCTCAGGCTGCAGAGCAGCGAGAGGTGCGGGTTTACGTTTGCGCTGATGGGAAGGTTGCACGTACTTAAGGGCAGCTCCTTGTTGGCCTGGTCGCAGCCACATGCGGCTGGATCTCGGGGAGGAGCTGCAGGCACCGCAGGGCGGCTGGGAGGTGCTGTTGGCTGTCACTAATGCCTGCCCATAGCCGGTGCTTAGCAGTGGCTGGGGAGCCCTGCTCGGGCCAGTGTTTCTGGGTGGGTTTTGGGTGTGTTTCCCCATTTGCAGTCTTTCCTCACCATTAGGGTCGCTGTGGCTCTGCTCCGCGCTCCGACCCGGAAAGCAGCTCCTCCCCTTGTGCTGAGGGGAGACCTTATGGCTCTCTACAGCTGCCTGAGAGGGGCTGGAGTGAGGGGGGGGCTGGTCTCTGCTCCCAAGTCACCAGTGACGGGACGAGAGGGAACGGCCCCAGGCTGCGTCAGGGGAGGTTTAGGTGGGAGATGAGGGGAAATGTCTTCAGTGCCAGAGCGGTCAGGCCCTGGCACAGGCTGCCCAGAGAGGTGGGGGAGTCACCGTCCCTGGGGGGGTTCAAACACTGCGCAGACGTGGCACTTGGGGCCATGGTTTAGGAGGCCTGGGGGTGTTGGGTTGGGGGTTGGACTTGATGATCCTTGAGGTCTTTTCCAACCTTAACGATTCCGTGATTCTAATCCCACTTCTGCTGCCATCCTTGGTCTCCATTGCCAGCCCCGTGTAGAGCGCAGGGGCTAATGAACCTGGGCTCCAGTCGAGCTGCAGCACTGCCAGCTGCTTGAGGCCACACTGTTAGACTGCTGCCAGCCTACCTTGCTGTGAGGGTTGTTGTCTGTCTTTTGAAGGCCCTCGAACATCACAGCATGAGAGAGCCTTCAGGGATGGTGGCTGGTCTATAAACCAACAAAATTGAGCTAAAAAACCGGAGTAATATTTTACCACTTCCTGAAATTGTTTCAGTCCTAGACCAGGAAGGCAACTGCTCTGAGCAGAAGGACCGGCCATTAATGCAGTATAGCCATGCCAGAGCGCTGGAGGAGCCCAGCCAGCCGGCAGGACGGGTGCGGATGGGCTCAGCCCCCTTTTTTGTGGGACCCTGGCACTGCACGGCCGGAGTGGTGCGAGGCTGTTGCTGCCCACAGCCGAGGGCCCCACACGGAGCCCGGCTGGGCCCAGGAGCCACTTCTGCCACGGTCAGAGCCCACGAGCGGCCACGGGGTCGTGCTGCGCGTGGGGAGTGGGGGGGGGAGAACCACCTCCCAGGGTAAGGCTTGGTGTGGCTGTCCCGGCGTCGCCGTGAGAGCCCTTTCTGGCTCCAGGGCTTCCCTTCGCTGGGCTGACCTAGGACTGAGCCAACAAGAGGTCAGCGCACCACAAGGGCTGCGACACCTGCTGAAGGGCGCTTCTGACCTGCGCTTGGGAGGAGGAGGAGGAGGAGGCTGCCGTGTTAGCGTGCGGCAAGGGTTGGGGCTCGGGAGCAGTGTTTGGACAGTGAGTAATTGGCTTTGCTAGATTTGGGTGTTAAGTACAATAAGGACTGGGATGAACTGTGCAGACGAGACTGTGTGTGAGAAGGAGCTTAGGTTTTTTAAAAAAAAAACACGCCACACCAACCCCTCATGGCATAGTGAGTAAGCGACGAGGCTGGATGTGCGAACTGAGGCCAGAAACCGCTGGGCACCTGATGCCTCTGACACGTGTGCACACTGGGGACTTGCTCCCACAGCCACTAACTGCAACTGGGAAAACCCAGAGTGAGCCAATTACTTTTTTTTTTTAAGAAATGCAATGGTTTATTTCTTTAGAAAATAAATAAGTCAGACATTTACAATACATAATTCCAGTATTACGGTAACAGCGCAGGGGAGGCATGGCCTTGTCTTGGCTGTCAGACCAGGCTTGGAACATCTTGTCGCTCACACCTACTTGAGCTGGTCATTATGGTTTGGTGGTGGGTGGGTTGTTTACTAGCAGCACTTCATTATACAGGTATCCATGCAGTTTTTAGGTGTCACTGGTCTCATAGAGCAACCACTGAGCTCACCTGCCAGAAACGACAGACACCTGAAGGACGGGGTGAGCGGGGCCTGTGGTCACACTGCTGCATGGCGCACAGTTTTGGGGAGGGCCAAGCTGGCACGCACAGTTTTGGGGAGGGGGTGAGAGGCTGTCGCTCTGGGCAGCCCCACAGCTCATGTAGTATTGCCTCAAAATAAGGGCAAAGAGCGCAATAACAAGAGGATGGAAGCAGCTCCTTTTCTAAGACCATGGTCTCACCTGCTGCTCGTCTATGGCTGGGCTTAAGGACACTCGACCATGGCAATAAAAGGGGGTTTGAACAGCCAAATAAATACACCGAGGGTTTCACCACCACATGGTTCCTGTGGCTGCTGGTGCTCGGGCTTGCAGTAGTCACAGCTCTGCTCACTCGCAGGCTGAGGTTTGCGGGTTACACCCCTCCCCCCTTCAGCAGTTTATGGGTGGTTTCTGTTGTTCTTTTGGTTTTTGTTGTTTCCTTGACCAATTTGGAAGAGTTGATCTACAGTATCTTAGGGCTAGGATAAGCACTTGTAACAGAACAGTTGCAGTTCCTGGTTCCCTTTGGCTCCCTAAGTCTGTCTCCTCCCACCTCTTTTACTGAAGTCTTGCCATTTACAGCTGTACGGCTGGAGTGGGCGGACCCTTTCTTTGGGGGGCTGGGGGTGTCAGGTCAGGCCCCCCCCACACTTGGGACATCTGGTGCCCACAAGTGCCTGATGGCGCAAGGTCCCTGGGACCTGCTGCCAAGTACGTTTTGGCAGGCCAAACCCCAATTCTTGGGCTAAGGTTATTTCATGCTGTGATACGAGGAAGGCCAGGATGGGGCTGCTCGGTACTGAGTTACTGCTCTTTCCTGCTTTTTTAGGCTCCGTAAGCAAAGTCTGTCTTAACTGGTGCTAGGAAAAGCAGTGGACTGTATGTTTCCCATGCCTTCCTTCTGGATGAGCGCGCACTTTCTGGCCCAAGCCAGGCAGTGCGCAAGGTGATAAAACAGGTGAGAGGACGTACGCGCGGAGGCAGGGGGCACCGACGCGAGGGCTGCACTCACAAAAGGCAGCTTTGTCACCCTGGACAGTGGAAGTGTAAGGATGGCTGAGAGGGACTTACCCTTCTTCTGTCGCAAGACACGCCCAAGGTGTTGGGACCCTGGAGCTCCAAGCGTGCTCTGCTGGAAGGCTTTGGGTTAGGGAGGCCAGACGGCAGCGCGTGTGCGCTGGGGCTAAAAGAGGCTGGGGACCATTTGCCCGTCGAGGCCACATGGCCGGGCAGTTTTCATTCAGAGGAATGAATGAAGAAGAACGTGGCTAGGTGAGGACTGTGGGTCTCCTGGCAGCAAGGACCAGACTCTGCAGACCAGTGCTGAGCCCTCTGTTGTCACTAACTGGGATGGCAGCATGTAAAAGCAGCTCCAGAGAAGTGCTTTCTGCTACTTAAATGGATAATTCACTGTGATTTCTTATGAGCCGTGCTCAGCTTTCTGCGTAAGGGAATCTCACGGGCCATGTAACTGGCTGCTCTTTATCTGAGCAACGTTACGATTTTCAAAAAGTTTAGCAATTTTGTTAACTGTTGTTATCCTAAGCCCATACCGTGGAACTAATTTAGCTTCATGAGAAAAAGTTTCAGTGAAGCTCTAAAAATATCGAATTGCTGTAGATGAGACCTGCAAGTGTGTTTGTGGTAGCCGGAACAGGTGATGAGGCGCTCGGATGCCTCACAGTTATGCCTTGCAACTGCCCAAGGAGCCTGCTCAAGACTGGCAGGGTCTCCAGGAGGTACGGAGCCAGAGCTGAGACTTGCCCGAAGGCCTGTGAGAATCAAAGTTCCCATCAGGAGTGAGAATCAGCCCCTGGGAATACGGGGAGGCTAGAAAGAAGAAAAGCTCCGGTGCTGGTAACGCACAAACCAGCGGTCGCTTCTGCAGCAGCACGTTGTGCGGATGCCGACGTGCTGAAAGCTGGCAAAAATGGGTGTGAGGGTCTGTCAGCCTGGCCTTGCCGGTGTCTGGACGAGCAGGCAGTGGTGCCAGAAGGACAACCTGCCGCTTTAGAAGACAATGGTTGCTGCTGAGCATGTGCCACCCACCCTTACATGTCTCTCGGGGGGCTTTATTCTGGGCCGGCTCTCAGCCGGCTGGAGTGTATTACGTGGGCTACTGGAGAGCATCTCCCAGTTAAGGGTCATTCAAAGGCGCCAAGCTCCGAGATGGTGCCGATGTGAAGAGCTGCACGGGATGAATGATGAGGGAAGTTACTCTAAAAACCAAAGTCTGCCTCCAGACTAAAATATTGATGTAGATGCTGCTGTGAATGCCAACAACTCGCTTGTCTTCAGCCACAGGCCCTTTCGTGCTGCTTAAATACCTCAGTGCTAAGGCTGTGGAAGACAAAGAGAGCGAAGTACTCTCTGATGGGTGATCTCTTTGGATTACTTCCACTATCCAGGATAAGGAAGTAGTAAATTCCTGAAGGATTTCAGGAGAGCCCCAGAGTGGAAAGTTTGTGTCAAGCTGGTCTTCAACTTCACTATATACGTCCATAAACCTTCTGGAAATGGAACAGCAAGGAAGGGAAGCATCTCTCAAAATACGCTTTCTTCAATCTCAGCATCTGTTTCAGCTCCTGGGGGCTCAGCCACAGCTATTGTAAGCCTTGACACCTCTGCCACTGGGATCTTTTCTTCTGGTGGTTCTGCAGAGCCTTGTTCTTCCTCAGGAACGCTCTGCACTGCTTCCTTCTGAGTCTCTGGCTCTCCAGGAAAGCCTGCTTTTGCATAGTTCTTCACCATCTCTTGCACCTCCACATTCAGAGCTTTCAACTTCTCCTCGTACTCCGCCAGTGCCTCCTGCTGGAGCTGCAAACAGAGACCTCCAATCAGTCTCCAAGCACTGGGGCTAAACAGACATAAGGCTGCGAATGGTATAAACCCCTGCTCTGAGAGACCAGTGTGATGAGATGTTAGCGCTTCACAATTTTGGTCTCAACCCCTCTTGAGTGACTTGTCTCCAGCCCCAGGCAATCTCTGGCTCCCCCGAGATGACAGCAGGGAGGATTGCTGGTTTACGTGACTCTGAGTTGCAGTTCGATGAACTGAGACTGCATGTTCACTGCACATTAACCTTGAAAGAGGAGGAATGCGTTTTGCATGTTTTGAGAGTTTGAGCAGCAAAAGGATGAGACCCATCTCTCCTAAAGACACCTCTCCATCCCACTTTAAATTTGGGGGGTTTTTGTATGGTTAGTGCATGCTAGTGCTGGCGCAGGGGGTGTAGGAGTGCAGCACCTCTGACTTAGAAGGTGGCTCTACAGCATCCTACACAGACCCAAGTCATTCATTTTCTCAGCATACTGCGGAGTGGGTGCCTGAAGTGTGTGGGTGGAGAACGAGCGTAGCATTAATTAAAGAATGTGCAAAGACGACTGATCCCCTCCAGTATTTTGGATTTACTGTACTGAGTAACAGCACTGACCCTGAGCTTCACCTCTGCCTTTACCTGGCTTTCTTTCTCCTTGATTGTTCTCAGATTATCTGCCTGCTTCTCTTCCAGTTTCTGCTGATACCTGGCTGTCTTTTGCGTCACCTTTCAAAAGAACAAATAAAAGAAAAATTCGAGTGGGTTTTAAGTTTTTATAAGCAAATGCTTTAGCGATCCCAAGCTTATAGCAGCAGCCACAGGGTGACAGAGCACATGCCACCGCATCCCCCTCATCCACAATTTGTACATTATTAAATAGACGTGGGGTTACACTGCTCTTGAGTTGTGCTTCGGGAAAAAAAATCCCTGAATTAGAAATGCAATATATCCTGGGCAGCTGTTTGCACGGTCTCTCTGCCGGGGGCGAGGACTGACTAGACCCTTACGGCCCTGCAGTAGCTCCGGAAGGGTAGTAGCTGTCTTCAGCTGCACTTCGGCCATCTGAGTTACGCACTCAGAGCCCTCGACACAGCAGCAACTTGATGGGCTTTAAATGCCTCGGGGAACCCGCACTGAGCCTGTGAGACATGCTGATGATGTACACGAGACCCCCGTTTTGCAGAAAACAGAGCTGCTGGGGCAGAGAACTTACCAGTTTGATTGTTTGCACCACTTCCTGAATGTGAGAGTTATTAATTTCCTTCTTCAACCTTTAAAGAAAGGAAATGTATAAAAAGCTATAACCCATCTGTTATCTTTATATAAAACCTGTTTATCGGTTCTGATCAAGTGCCATACATTAAGACGGGGCTGTTGGTGCCCACACAGAAAGACAGGTGTGTTACATTCTCGTATCATCCACCCACATCGAGGGGTTGCTGTAATTTTAGGGAAGGCAAATAAAACACCAAGCAAATTTGAATGAGACATAAGCCAAACAATTGGGTGGAAAATGCTATTTGTATTTCAGCTTAAGCAAAAGGAGGTCGCTAGGGGCTGGAAGCAAAGGAGGTAGCGTACCCTCTTCTGTACCCTTGAACACGTGAAGCTGTTACAACCGATTCATAGCGTGCAGTACTTGAACAGAGAGGCTCAGTACCAGGGCATTATTTTTCTAACAACAAACGAGGAGGAAGGCTGCAGCCATTCCACGCCTAAGCGCAACCTCTTAACTGAGACGGCTGCTGAAACTGATTACAGACCCCAGAGAGGCTGGGGGGGACCTGCCTTTGGTTCTAGGGAGAGGTAATTACCCACCAAGGCATGAGGGTAGGCAGGAAGTATCTGGAAGTGCTCTTAGGCATCAGCTGAAGTGACTGCAAGGGGCAAGAAGCTTACATGTCACGTAAGAGAGCCAAAGGGACGGGCGCGTGGGAGGCTTGTCTCCAAGGTACAATTTCTCCAGCTGCAACGACACCTCCCACATTCCCATATAAGCCCCCACTCCCTCGGCAGGCCCGGGGGCATTTCTAAGGCACTGCTCCTCTCGGGCTATTCAGGAGTCCAGTAAGTGAACCCGATCTTGCCGCCTGCCTTACACAAAAGACCGGCAGCGGCTGCAGGTGTGACGGTATCGCTGCAGTTGGGAGCAGAGGTTTGGCTTCACTGCGTACGTGCTTCCGTACCGGAACGCAACGGAGGGAAAAATGCTAAGCTGGGAGTGAGGGCAGGCCAGCACACCTTCCCTGACCCTACGGCTCTGCCACCACCTGTTTGGTTGCTTTAGAAAGCTTCCCTTGATGACAGAGCGTGTAGCGCTGATGACAGAGTAGCGCTGGTCCCTGGCCGGCCCACTAACATCCCCCCGTACCTCTCCTGAGCAGCCTTGTCACTCGTATTCCTAATCATGGTTTGGATTCGGTCCACTCTCTTTGCCTCCAGCTTCTTCTTAATGTCTTTAATATTGCTGTGGAGAGAAGAGAGTGCTGTGAGACACAGGACTGATTACAAACCCCAGAGGCTGAAGCAAATGCCCTTTGCGTTTGCTCTCCGGAGTGCTCTACTGTCCCGAAAAGCACAGTTTGAGTGACTGTGCCACAGAAAGCCTGAAGTCTTATGAATATTTTAAGTCCTGTAACTTTTTCTTTCTTTTTTAAAGCGAGTCATAACACAGGGACAGGAGAAAACACGTTATATAAATAAGTTGTATCGTATACCTACATTGGGTTCCTCTCAAGAAGCAGGAGACTTGCTGAAAGTACTTACGCTGCTAAATTTAAGAAAAAAAGGGGGGAAAGGAAAGGGAAAAAAAAGAAAGGAACTACACATCTGTATAGCAGACCTAAAAAGACAACCTGAGGCAAGCAGAAAGGCACATAAACAATGGGATGCGACTTGCAAAGCAGAAACCATAAACACTTCAAAGGCATTTGGATCAACCAGTAGGAAAGCTGAAAAGAACCCCAGAGAACGCAAGATCTGTGCCCCTGGCTGAGGCATAGGTGGCCATCAGAAATGCTAACTGCAGGCCAGAGACCGACGGAGCACGGTGTTAGCAGCAGGGCAGAAGAGGCTGCCGACACCCCACCAGAACCTCATCCTGGCCCACCACGTACAGACCGATGACAACAGGACAGCTGCTAAGGGGGACGTAAGAACGGCCATCGACTGTGGCCCCTCGGACTGGTGTCCTGCCGCCCCCAGCAAAGGAGCGCATGCTGAAGGGAAGCATAGCAGAGGACAAGTGTAGGGTCGTCCTCCCCTCCTCCACCTTCCCAGGTCCCAGCCTACCCTCCAGCTTCTATGCCCTTCTGGCCCACGAATGCCTCTCGTACCTTGGCAGTTAGCTCTACCTTTGGACGTCGCAGCTCCTTGCCCTGAGTGCAGAGCTCGGTTTACATGCCGTGTGACAGAAGCACCCCCTGAGAACTTTGCTGGGTGCCCCATGTTTCTTCTCTTATGAGCAGCAGTGAATAATCACTTCCCTATTCTTCTTCTCCATACCATTCATGCTTTTACACACTTCTGTCACATCCCCCTCAATCATCTGCTCTCCAGGCTGAGTCCTATTTCATTTCTTTTTGTGCAGAAATTACTCCTTACTGCTGCCTATCCTCGCCCCCTCTCGCTCTTTCAGAGCTTCTTGTTCAAGACAGCACACTGAGAAAGCGACTGCCCTGTGGCGACAGGCCTAGTGGCATAACGCTGACTTTGAATCCTTTTTCCCCACACGATTCCAAAAATTCTATTTGCCACGTTGGCCACCACGGAGCTGTGAATGATGAGCTGTTGGAGAGGGGCACCCACAGCAGCTGAAGATCTCTTTCCTGAGCAATAATAGCTCACCCCTGTGGACAGCTGAGCGACAGGTAGGTTTTTTCCATCCACGTTATTTGGTATTTATTCATACTGAATTGAACAGCTATTTTATTGCCTGTTGCTCAAGATCTTTACATCTTTCTGGGGCTCCTCCCAGCCAGCTGTAGATGTGACTCTACTAAACGGCATCATATTGTTAGCAAACCATCACCTACCTACTCGACCTGTTTTTCTTAGTCTTGTCTGAATATGCTGAATAGCTGAAATGGAGAATCTGTCTTGATGGAGGGCAGGAAAAGAGGAAGTTTTGCCTGACTTGGCAACGGAAGGCTGCGAGAGGATTTAACAGGAGGGAGGAATGAGCAAGGATTTTAGCTCCAGGACAATGTTATTGCAGGAACAAATGGATAAATGCCTGGCTAGAAATTGGTGAATTGATTCTGCCAGTTTATTTAAGTACTGGAGCCAAGATGCTCAACTCGCTTAGAAAACTGGGCCGATCAGTCCCTGGAAGGGATTACGTGATGTACTGACTGCGGCAGAGACGACATCCAGTGACCAGCAGCCTTAATCCCTATCTTTCTGAATTAGTCAGTCGAACTGTTTTGGAGATCACAAGACAAGAGCTGTGTTCCCACCCCTGCCACTGCGTACCTGTGTGAGACCCCGTGGCACACTGCTGTGCCCCCATTTCTCACCAAAGCACAAGAAACGCGACTGCATTCACCCACTGTCTGTAGTACGATGCTCTGAGCTCCAGCAGAAAATGCTACCCCAGGTAAAAGCGATGCATTATTACTTTGTTATTCAAATACTAAGCTTACCTTTCTGAGGACTCCTTCAGTGCCTTCAGCTCGGCTGTCTGCCTCTCTCTGGCTAGCTCTATTATCTTGGTAACTTGCTGTTCAAGGGATGAAAACCAAACAAACCGAGATGAGACACAGCACGCCATCCGTATCTAATTACCACCAGATCCAGCTTTATCCCTCCCTGCACTGAATTCCAGGGGCCAGCTAAGCCGGGAGGCTTTGTGGAAACCCATGCACCTCGACGGTGAGCTCAGATTTGCACACAGCTTGCACCGTGCTGGTGGGCTGACTCCACCGAGGCTCCAAAGGCTACTCTGTGAGCCACGTCACACACCTCTAGATCATCTTTACGGACAGCTTCCTACCTCTCTGTGCAGGAGGCAGCACCACCTTCACTGCCCTTGTGGGTAGGTGGGAAACAGCAGTAGCGCTTACCTTCCAAACAAGGGAGGCGAGCAAGAGGAGAGGCCTGTCTTGTGGAAACAAAGTTCTGTGGAAACTGCTGGCAGAGTAAGCGTCAGTGCAGTGAGACCTGCCTGCACGGCTGCCTGCTGAGAGACAGCCTGGAAGGAAAAGCCCTGGCTGCCGGGCTGTGATACTCAAGGTTTTTATTTCCTTTTTGTAGCCTTGCCCACTAAATCTCACAGTCTCTGACAGAGCTGTGAGACAAGGATGTTTTATTCCTTTGGCTTCTCTCTCTGGTGCTAAGCATGATTTCCAGGCAGGCTAGTTCTCAAGAAGCAGATTTTTTTCCTTCTCTCAGGGCTGTGTATAGGCTAGACCAGCCAGTCTTGTAGACAGCTTGCAAGGTGCTTGTCAAGCCTAAGTGCACCAGCAAACCTAAGATTTAAAGCATGATGCAAACTCCTTTGGAAAATAATGATAGGAAAAGGCCTCCAAATCCTGGAATCATCCCCCTTCCAGAGCAGATGGCGTATGCCATATTTACCACCAGCATCTTGTGGACCCCACTTTGCCTCCAGGCATTACTGTGTCTCTTGCTGGCGTTTGCTTAAGATGGTGGGGCCTGAGGGTGTGGGAGACACTGAGGCACGTGCGGGACTCACTGGCGACACCTTACATGGACACTTACTTTGATGTCTACCAAGTCAAACAGCAAAACGTTTTCCAGATCTCAAGAGGGATGAGATCCAGCCCTGCTGTCAGTGCTAAGGGGTGGCCCCAGGAGTGCTGTCCCTCACAAGGCTTTCGTTTTATCAGCACAGACGCGGCAGTGGCTGCTCGGTTCCCACACATCACCTGTCCTGGCTGAATGACAGGGGCGAGCGTGGTCGCCGCTACGGCGTGTCTGTAACGACGGCTGCCACTGGTGAACCCGCAGGGTTTCCACATAGCTGCGTCACCCCAGCACTGGCGGTATGGTGCCCAGCAGGGAGCCATGAGAAGCATGGTGCAGCCTCGTGCGCCCGTGCTCCTACAGAGTTGGCAGCTGGCAGCGTGTGAAGCCAAGAAATGCCATGTTAACCCCAAGCTAAGCTATCGGAAGAGTTTAAGCAGATGGAGCCTGATGTGCTCCAGGGCAGTTCTGATCTGTTTCTGTTCTTCAAATTGCAGAACTTTAAAAATGCTTCTGCTGGGTTTTTGTAGCTTATAACAAATAAACATCACTGTCTACGTTCTCAATTATCTTGCGAGGCCCTGACAATTGCTCTGAGCGGTGTTCTCTGGCCTGTGGCCACATTTCCAAGCTCACAGCTTAGTGAAGGACTTGGTTTTTCAGGCTGTCCTTGCAGGGGGTCTCCTAGGCTACATTTTCTGTTGACACTCGCAGTCCTTACCTCTGTGGCATGCTGCTCTTTCTTTCTTCGAATCCCATCGTGGTGTTCCTCCCCCAGTTGGATGAGGTCCATCTCCAGCCTCTCTCTCAGTTCCAAAACTCGGCTATCAATGCTTTCTGCCACTTCTACAGGATTTGCACATGTACCAACATCACCTGTTGTCAAACTCCTGCAGAACAGACACAGGAGCTGTGCTGCTTCTGGAGATGCCAATACAACCCCGACCTTCCTGCCCACCTGTCAGTGGGGACATCTGACACACTGTAAACCCAGGGGGACGTGGATGCCCACACCACTCCATGCTTCCTTCGGAGAAGGGGAGCCCATGTTTCTCTTAGGGATCCATCCCTCTCCTTTGGTCTGGGGAGGTGACCCACAGCCCAGGCCCTGCTGGAGACCCCATGCCGTATTTACCTCTTCTTCTGGGTTTTCCTAGTGTTTATCATCCTCTTCTTGCCTCCATAGCAGACAGGCTCCGAAAACAGCACAGAATATTTCTGCAGCAGCTCCTCCCTCCGTTTACTTCCCTTCCGCTCCAGCTCCCTCAGTTCCTTCTCCTGCTTCTTCAGCAGCTTCATGAAGAGCTTCATCTGCTGCAGTTCTGCGAGGCTGGCTGTCTGAGGCTCTGAAATAAAAAATAAAGAGAGGCTGTTTTCTCTCACCCAGCATTTCCCAGCCCGCTGTGATGTCTTTTGGGGTCAGATGGGGTTTTTCAGCACTGCCTTCGTTCAGCTTTTCCTCCCTCTTTTCAGCACTACACGCACTCAGTTCACCATCTGGTGGATGCGTGGTTGGGGATGGTGAGAAGAATTGCTGCCTTTTGGTATTTTGGCCAGAGGAACATGCTGGTGGTGACGCGCCAGCCTGTCCTGTGCCTTGCACCCTTTCCCACAAGTACCCCAAAGATAGCGCGATTGTTAAGCTAGTTGGCAGCTCTAGACATAAGGGAAAAGCTTTGTTATTTCATTGCTGGCTTTTTTTTGCAAAGCTGAGTTACAATGGCAGGTGCATTCCGCCCTTCCAGTGTTAATGCCTGGCATTTCTTCAGTTGTGAGAAATAAATGAAAGGGCTTTTGAGGCAGATGAAAATGAGAGGGGAAGGATGCCTGTGAACTGTTGGAGAACTTGTTATCTGCCAATAGCAAGCCCGTCAGATGCGGTTATCTGTGGCAGAAAGGCCGCAGGGAGTTATCTTCTCAGGGGAAGTAACTTCTTTTTTTATTTTAGCTTGGAATGTGTAAAAATTAACAGAACTTGTGGGTGTGTCTGCAACACAGTGCTGTGCTGTGCAGGGCCAACTCCTTCTAAAAGGCTCGTCCTGAGGAAACTCAAAGGTACAGCTTAAATGCAAGTGTCTCAGTCAATGAGTCGAGACTCTCAAACCAGAGCCCTCTATGCCCCTGCCTTTTACCAGAGTACATATTTAACGCAGTCATAGCTCTGTCCAGGGGAACATTATTCTTCAGGAATAACTCTTAAAAACAAAACTTATTTGGCAACGTATCCTGAGTGCAACAGGTTTCTCTTGTGCCTCAGTTCAGTTTTGTGGCGTGATTAGGCACGCTGGTTATTAGAGTTTTGCATTGATTTGTGTCACGCTGCATTAAGACACAGAAAAGCAGGTGAACAACACAATATTACAGAGGGTGCACGTGTGCTGAAGACTCCCTGCGGCCACATCACCTCTGGTTTAGTCAGGGTAAAGGAACCATCGAATCTGGCCAGAGCAGAACTCGTGTGACAGCTCCAGCCTCCTACCTTGCTATAAAGTTGACTTGCTGCAGTGTTGCCGCAGCCAGTGGCCTCAGGGAGCTAAAGCTGGAGGAGACCAAAGCCCTTCTGACCTGCCGGTGCAGGTGGCAGCGGCCCACCTTGTGTAAGGCACGGACCACGGCAACTTCAAGCCTCTTTTCTCCTCGAAACCTGCTGCGAGCTCGGTCCCAGCCCGAGAGCTCGCCACGCAGCACAGCAGCTGTGCCACAGGCAGGGAAACCAGGTCCTGAGCCCAAAGACTCATGTGGTTTGTCTTTAGTGCTGGCTACAACAGGCAGGGTTGGGTCAGGCCTTTTTGAATTTGCAAAACAGGCCCCATCTCTATCCCAGTCAGAAATCGGGCAGAGAAGGAACGTAAGGTGGCCGACAGGGCCTCGGGCCACGTGAACAGCACAAGGGGAGTTACCTGCAATCTGCATCGCTTCTATCACGCTTTCGTCCTTGGCGAACGCCGCTGCTCCTGAAAGCACAAAAGAGGTTCCTGTTTATGTTCTCTTCTGGATCTTTGGGTTGAAAACGGGCAGTGGAGAGCTCACCAAGAACACGGGCCACCTGAAGGATGTTGGTGTGAATACAAAGGAATTAATTAATCTGCTGAGATGCTTAAGTGCTTGGGAACCTTGTTAATAAACACAGCAGAAAGGCAACAGGATTCTCTGCCGCGCCAGGCATTTGCTTTATATTAGCTCAGCATTGCTAGCGATGATTTCGCACATGTAAACTTGTTTTGATCAGGTGAGAAGGATGTTCTGGTCTGATATTTGAGAATGGCCAACAGATGCCAGTATGAAAGGAACAAACATACTGTCAGGAAGATCTTTCTCTTCTAGAGCTTCTTTAAACCTAGTAAGAAATGCTGACTTTGTGTTCTGATTTCTATTCAAGCAAATCCAGAACTTTTTTCCAACTCATCTGATTGGTCACAATTAGGTAATTTCTGCCCGTTATATTAATGAGTCCCCTTTTAATCTAGCAGTCCAAACATAGGACCGTGCTCCATTCCCACTCCTGCAGAATGCCAGATGCAGGATCTGTTCACTCTGAACTTGTAATGGATCTTGTAAAGAGTTTGGTGTTCAGCTGAGCTGATGAATAAATTAATGATCTTTAAAGCTCTGTAGTACTGCACAACCGGACTCCGGCGCAAGTGCAGTTTCACAAGATAAAAGAGAAATCAACAGTAATCTAAAGAAAGAGACCCCTGAAAAGAACAACAAAGAGGTGAAGAGCAGTGAAGTATTATGGGATAAACCCAAGCCAGACCTTAAACCCTTTGTCTCAGAAATATCCAGAATTATCACGTCTTTGCTCAAAACCAGTGTCCAACCTCCAATTTCACACCTAAGACGGATGGCTACATCTCTCCACAGGCTACTTCTTCCTTGGACAGTGGTTCCCTCTTAATGTCATTCTCTCCCAGGGAATTCTGTGCTGAACCTGGAAAACTGAGGTCCTCTGCCAGAGTCCTCAGCCTGCGCGCAAGATAGCACAGGAAACAGCACTACTACCCCGACACGTCAGCCCTGCCCTAGGGGGAAAAGACGATGTTCGTGCCAGTTGGGCCTTCAGCTTGTTTTCTGGAATTCTCAGTAGGTACCTGAGATTACTTTTCTGTTGTGGAGTAAAAGCAGTATGCACGTCGCACTCGCTCCAGCCCTAGAGCCAGGGGATACCTACAACTTTTGCCGTTAATGACAAGCACCAGAATTTAAGTTGGTGACTTGGCCTGAGAGGTTCTGACCCCATTATCAAGGATCTTCACCATCCAGCACTGTCTCTTTCCAACCTTTTGAGTGTACAGGCTTTCCCTTCTACTTTTAGCTCACCCCACATCCACAGCTTTACCTGCAGGCCCGTTAGAAAAAGGAGTGCTGAATTTCCCAGACGAGTCTGGTATCCCGTTAGTTTCAGCAGACGACAAGTTCCTCTGTGTGCCAAGCCTCTAAAACAAAGATTAGAAGTAAATCAAAGCGCTATTATTTCAGGCTGAATCCACACAACATCTTTTAGAGACAGTAAGAGAACTTGGGAAAACCTACCTCCACCGTGCCATCTGTTAGCTTAACAGACCTCTTGTCCTGCAGACTGAAGAACTTAATGGGGTTGGAGAGAGCAATAGTCAGATCTAGAAACAAAAAGGAGGTCTTTGCTCAGATTATCAAATAACTCATTGTACTCTGATTTTCCTTGCCTTCTGGTTTCCTCCCTGGCCGAGGGCAGGAAATTGTGGAGAAGGGAGATTTTGTATTCTCCACTTGTGACAAGCTTCTCCCTGCCAGCACAAAGGGAGGGGACCGTCTTCACCTCGGTCCCTCTCTGAGGTAGTGGCTCACAGCTGACATTTAGGGCAGCTCTGTGAAGCTGAAAAGAGCGTCCTGCTCCCAAAATCCAAAGCCAGGTTAAGACTTTCCTAACCTGCACAGCTCCCTGCTGTACTCAGGTCCATTCTTGAATTCCTCCAATTCATGTAATTCCAGTCCAATGCTGTATAAACCTGGTCTTTTTTACAAATATGTCTTAAAACCATCAGTTGTCACAGGATTTCCCTCATGAATAAGGTTCACTTGTGTGAACACAGGAGCAGAGAGAGTAAACAAGAGAAGTATTCACAAGACCGTCTGTGGCTGATGCTGTTACAGTCTGCATGGCTTTGTTCATGGCCATTAGAAGTTTTGCTGTTAATACCTCCAGTGGGGCTTCTCCCGATTCATCTCCCACTGCTTGACCCTCCCCTTTTCAGAGGAAGACTGCTGCTTCCCAGCACCAGCAAGAACCTCCCTCTCTTCAAACAGGGAAGAACAACGCTCCTGTGCTCCCTAAAACCCTGCTGCTGTCAGTCCCTGAGAGTCATCATCTCTGCACTCTAGAAAACCTCTCCTGCCACTGAATAAAAGCAGTAGAGACCAATCCATTCCAAACCAGAGACAGAGTTACATCTGCACTGCACGTCAGGTATGCGCGCGTCGGCCCATACTGGGAACCAGTAACAGTTACAGCGCCAGCACCCACTCCCTTCTGATGAAAGCAAGGGTGTGACAGGATGCTGGCGTGCGCTCGAGTCCCACCCTGACAAAGAATTAAGGGTGCAGCAGGAAAGCACCGGGCTGGAAAAATGCTTCTGGGTCACAGTTTGGAGAAAGCCAGAACAACCTCCCCCCCCAGCCCAGCATTCCAGCGTGTACTACCTGCCCAAGCATCGGGAACGTAGTCCTTTATTTCCAGGTACACAAATAGAGAAGGCATGGTGAGCGGCATGTTACTCTCACTGCGGAGACAAATGTGGTGATAGCCTGAAGACAAAGCAGAAGAGGTAAGCTAACAGAATGTCTGTCCCTTCTTGTCTACGTGCTCCAACACTAAACCAAAGGTTGTCTCCGCAGAAGGGCATGGTGAACATAATTAAGGAATTACATGCTACTGTTAATCCATGTTAATATTATAGCCAAGACTATAATAGGATGAATTTGAAGGCTCCACGGCCTACAGGAACGGAGACTAAGTAGGAAAACAAGCAGATGATCATATCTTTACAGCTTCCAGTGGATAGGTCTCAAGGGCACAAAACCAGAAGGAATTTCCACAAAATTTACCTGAGTGCACGGCAATAATGGGAATGATACGATGACCAATGAACTTCCCTCCTTCCTCCCAAGCCACAATTTTGAGAGACGCCAACTCAGGCATCATGATCTAAGGAAAAAACAGAGTGAGGCACCAACGCCCTGAGCTCTAACTCCTAACAGCATAGAGGCTTCACTAAGTAGAACTTCACTCTCTCCTCCTTCCACCAAAACAACACCATCTCTCCAAGGAAGTCGCTGCCTATTTTTGTAATTTAGAGCTACAGTTTATCGCAGACGTAACTAAATTAACAGAAAATCCACAAAGCACGGGCTTCTCAGAGGGGAGGCTGCACAAGATCACAGGAGGGCAGTTTACCTAAAGGAAAAAATGGGGCAACAAACCCTCCAAAGCACAGCTTCCACGAAGGAATTCACCAGAGTAGGGAACGAACTTGGAAGGACAATTTAGCAAGCACAGTAACTTTGCCATAGGGGCTCTTTCCTCCCTCCTCCCCATTTTCTTCTGCCATAAAATGAACTAAAAATTATACTGCCAGAATTGAAGCCTGAAAAGTGTTTTCTGAAATGAGGATAATACTTATCGACCACATCCCAAGCAGGCTGAAAATACCTGCTATTTCACAGCGTGCTTGACAGAGGTGATCTCTGTAACATGTATTTTGCCTTCGTAACTCACTGCAGAACGGCCAGACGTGACTATCACCTTTGACTTAACGTCCCTGTACCCTGTATCTGGATTAGTGACCACTGAAGTCTTGTGGACCAAGAGGGCAGCTTTCCGCATTCTGGCACAACCGAAAACCTCCCTCTGGTCCCGTTACTTCTCCAGTTTGTCTGTTTCTCATTTACAGTTTAACCACAGACATTCAGTTCCTTTCTGCCTCTTAGCGCCTGAAGTTTTCAGAGCTGATTAGTCAATTCAGTCTGAAGTGCATCACAAGTGGGAGACTTCTGATGCCTGTTATTTCCAGAAATGTTCCCAGCTACCCCTTGTCTGTACAGGGAAATATTGATGGAGAGTTGTTTTAAATGTTGTTGTGGGATATTATCTGAGAGCGCAACATGAAACTCCCTGTGTGTCTAAAGCCACGACTGAGATCTCCAGGAGGGAGTCCCTTCTCTTGTCACTGACCTCTCGAGGGCCAGTGCTTGTGGCCAACGGGATCGTTACGGATTCTCTGTCTAAATGACTATGAAACCTTATTACCTTTTCAAAAACAAAAGCCTCCTCCTTCCATACAGGGTTAATGGAATTGGCAGTGGAGGTCAGTTTGGTTCTGTATTTGCGTTTTGTGTCCCTTGGCAACCCAAACAGCTCTACTTCCACATATGTCTTCACACTGCGGTCTGAGAGGAACTGACCAGAGAGTATCTACGAACAAGCAGAAACATAATTAGCAACTGCTGAAAAGAACAGAAGAACCCACCCACACCTTCACCCCAAAGTCACTCTCCCACCCCAAAACATCTTTTCTGCTGCAGTTTCCAATCCACAACAGGCTTTTCTTTTACTTCCACCCATGTTTCTTGCTTCAGCACTTCCTCCAACCTCCTCCCTCCCCGTCATCACAGCCTTGGCTGCTTCTGTGCGGCAGATGCTAATTTTCCATTTTCATGCGATTATGATTAATTTAAAATAGTGAAAAGACTGGGAGTTGCTATGGTAACACTCTCCCACAGGACTCTCCGGGTTCATTTGCCACTAAGAACCCTACTGGGTAATAAATAGCGGGGACGTAGATGCCAGTTCTATGCGTGGTGCCAGGAACTGGCTGTCAGGGGAGGAGCAGCACCATGGTTTGTACTTGCCGTGACAGACAGGGTACTTGCCACCACCACGTCAATGCGGTCCACAGAGAAGGGGTCAAACTGCTTGTCTGGGCGCCGCATGAATTCATGCTTGAGCAGATAGCCACACTGGCCGTTGAACTCAAACAGAGCCATGTTCTGCTGCATGGGGACATCTGACATACAGAGGAACACAGTGAGAAAAATTTCCATGGGACCTCATCAGGTGGCTTGCGTGCTACGAGTGAGCTGAAAGATGCTGTACTTTTACAGCCCCTGCTAGCCAAGGGCTCACAAAGCCATTTCAAAAACTAATTAAGCCTCTCAGCACCCTACAGGGAAAAATATTACAGCAGCTGTTGTAAGAAAGGTAAGTGGTTTGCTTATGACTGCACCATAAGTCATGGGTAGAACCAAATTAAAACCTACTTTAAGAAGTACCCGCTATTTTTGGGTGTGAAGTAAATAGTTGTCTGAACACCTCCACTCCTCCTCTCTTTCATTTTGGGCCTCCTCTCAGTCCACCTTCTCCTCTGCCACTTCTCTTGAGAACACTGCCTTGTGGTTTCTGCACCTGTCTTCAATATGGTGTCCTCTTCATAACCAAGCTCTCTCTCCCTCTTAAAGTTGCATCTTCTTTTCCTCCTACTGATCCTACAGCTAGTCTCCTACACTCTCGATTCGTTAGACACTCCTCTGAGGAAGGAAGAGGGGTAAAGCATAGCTTTCTCTGGAGGCTTTTCTTTGTCTCCTTCTCATGCTGGATGTGCAGGAAGGAGAGGCCCTTCTTCCCTGTTCAGGTCAAAATACTGGAAATAATAGCACAGACAGGCCAGTCCTGTAGGCAGATGGAGCTCTGCCTGCCGCCTCGCAAAAGAGGAAGCAGCTTAGGGGAAGCAGGAGCTTCTGATGCATTCATGCACATTATTTAGTCTGACATCACATTACAGGACAGCCAGAGACAGCAGCCAGATGCTGGATGACAGCAAGCCCGTGTGTGTGTGTGTGACCGGCATCCCGCACACTGCGTGCCGGGTTTGTGCTGGGCCTAGGAAAGCGCTTTTGGTCGGTGGGAGACGGAGCCGAAGGAGAACACTGCTTTGGGAGAGAGCACACAGAATAAATGCATTCAGGGAAACGGCTGCGAAGGAAGAGGCAGAGAAGACGAGCACACAGCCTCACCCACTCAGAAGCTGGAGGGCAGCGTGACACTCACCCATGGTCTGGAAGTTGAGTGCCACCATCTGACAGCCGACATTCCAGAACATCTGGGGCATGTAATTAGAGGAGTCCATTCGGGTGCCTTTGGGGTAAATCCGGCTCATCTGGCGCTTGTTGTATCTGCAGTTGCTCTATTGGAAACAAGCCTGGAGCACTCCTTGTGTACCCTGGGGCTAAGCTCATGTATTCAGATTACGAAAATGGTTTAAGCTCTGCTACCAAATGCTCAGAGCCTTCCAGACAAGAAGTAAGAGAGGCTCTGGCAACAAGAGTCTCCTCTCCCATACCCCTGCCACCTAAGGACAAGCATCTGCAGCCTTGGCATTCACTACAGCAGGACACGTCCTGTCACGAATCTCTGCGAACAGCCCCCAAGCCACCCTGGAAGTCATGCCCCACCTGCACTCGTTATATCTCTGATGAAGAATTTACCAGGTCCTGAAACCAGAAGCCAGCTGGATACGCCTCAGCCCTACCTAAGCTTCACTCTCCATACAACCGACTCCACTGGACAAAGGTTGCCAAAAGGATACTCTACAAACTGCACAGGGAACTTGGTTAGTAGATCGTAAGCCTTCAACTCCGTGAAGGAAGAGATGACGTAACTCCGGTTCTTCTCTAGAAACAGGAGATAAAAAAGCATTTAGGAGAAAGGCGTGTCCAGCCCCCATTCTGTGTGTGGGGACTGATGGACCCGAGACGCACTTGGCCTGTTTACTCCCACTTTCTACCAGGTACCATTTACTATCAAAGCAATTTACCTTTCTCTGGTCCCTTAAAAAGGGACTGAATAATAATATTTCATAAAAGGTTATTTATGTTTACCAGGGAGACAATGGTTGTGCCCTACAGGGCAGGAACTTCATGGAGCCCAGGCAGGATTGGCTCACAAAGCTTAAATGGCAATAATTTTGCCCATCTCTTCCTGGATTGCAGTGACATTTAGAGAACAGCTCCTGCCTGCACTTTTAATTCCATGTAAATCTAAATATTCAGTGTCTTGCACCAAGTTCTTTATTTTGTCCAGTTTCCCCTTCTTCACGCCCCTATTTTTTTTCTTTTCTTTCTTTCATCAATCAAACCAGCTCACTCAAAGCTACACCCAAATGCGGGAACTGTTTAGAGGAACCTATTGTATATAAAGAAATCGCGTGCTTTTGTGTATCAGACATTTCTCTCTCGAACCACCACAGAAGAGGAAGGCCAGTCACATAGAGGGCCCAACCCTGCCCTCAGAAGCAGCAAAGCAAGCCCAGAGAGATGTCACTGCCCTGTTTCTTTTTATCCTCACTCGTATAACTGGGAGCAGTATCTGACATCTCCCTTTTTTCTCCTTCCCAATTCCTTACTACAGGGAGAAGGGCAGAAGAGAAGTGTTTGTGACCACGTGGCTCTTGTGGGAGAGAGAACACAACAGAAAATGGGTGAAAGCAAGTCGCAAAGGCAGGTGGGGAACAGCAGCAGGTGAAAGCACTATTCCTCTGGTCGAACAGAAACATTTGGGGTCCTGAAAGGACTGCGTTTGACTTACGGGCAGAGACTTCAAAGGAGTCAAATTTGATAGGCTGTATGTAATTAACTAGGCTGGACATCTCCTCGTATGCTGTCACTTCCAAGCCAGCAGTGCCCTGAGCAGAAAACAAAATCCAAGAGAAAATGGATGAAAAGGCCCTTCCTAGAGGTGAAGCAGAACACACCTGGGCTTCACAATCAAAGAACTGGTGGCTGCCCTGACCAGAGCGCACCAGTTTCCTTGGCTTCCTGGTCCTACAGTTACATTGTGGGCAGCACAGTCAGGGGCACAGTTTCTAGGTAGCTTGGAAAAAACTGTGGCTGAGGCATACGGAAAGGTATCAGTCAGTACATAAGAAGCCCCGGACCTCTTTAACCTCTCAAAGCACGGAGTCTGCGACAAACTGGCGACATTGTTTTCCTTCCTCTTTGAGTGATACTAGGGAGACAGAAATGGAAAATGTTTGACTTGCTTTTTTTTCTTATTCAAGGGAATGCTGATCTCCTTCCCCCTTCAGCGGCAGCACTTCAATAACAACTTTATCAGACCAAGGTTAAGCCTCTCCCAGCACCCTGAAGGCAGGCAGTTATCTCCAAGTCACACAGAATATCAGAGTCGGAAAGAACAACTCTTCTGCCATATTCTCTATGCTTGCAACATCATTCCTCTTATTCACTTTCTCCTGCAAAAGTCATGTCGCATGGGGGAAGGAAAGCCCCCGATTTGTCACAGCGCCATTCATTCCCCTTTGCATTTTGGGCTCGTCTCTATTCAATATGGTGAGGCCCCAGAGAAAACTGGAGGCCAGAAAAAAAAAACCAAACAAAAAAACCCAGAAAAGGAACAGAAACAACAGTGACAGTACCTCATCTGACTGCATCTTTTTAATTTCCTCTTCATCCAGGTTTCCAAGATGTTCATCCTCTTCCTCCGGTTCCTCTTCAGCCACATCACCTGCCCAGACTAAGCACACACAGCCCACGTCAGTAGTACGTATCAGCAGCACACTGAGACGAGACATTACAGATTGCTGGCAATGGAGAGCTCTGCAAAAACTCACTCTCAAGTCATGCAGGAGCAGTAAGTGGAAGAATCATACCATTTTATTAGCTAAATCCAAATATGAACTAGCACACTCTGGACTAGCACGCCTAAGACACCAAATTATTCCTCCTGCAGGCTTCCCTCGTACCCAAGAGTGAGGATCAAGATGCTGTTTTCCCCACCAAGGTCACACACATTCGTGGGAATAAATGGCCATTTCTGGGTGCTCTGTAGTGCTCTGTGACTTCACGTCCTCCTGCCACGACAGGGACTGTTCTACCACAGGTTCCACCAGCCCAAGGGGTGACAGCCTTGACACTGGAGGAGGGGAGGGGAGTGGGGCTGAAGGTTCTACAAACCTTCAAGAACCTCAGAGCAAAGAACTTGGTCGTGGTGAATTTGTAGTTATCAGACAGCAACAACCAGTAAAAAATCACCCTGCCTCCCCTCAAACCAACAGCCAGTGCGTATCAATGAATTACCAACTCACACAGCCAGATACCTCAGAGTAGGCAGAAGAGTTGACTGATGGGCAGGGCGTAAGTTGATTGTCTCTCTTAGTTGAAATAAAGTGTTTGAAAATATTCTGAAGATTTAATTTCTCTTCCGAGCTTAATCTGCTTCTTGACATAACTGAATTAATGACTACTGCTGGCTTGCCTCAAGCCAGCATTGGGTGATTTGGAAGGTCTCCAGTGATCCAGACTTGCTCATCTAGCTATACTAGTCCCATTTTCCCTTCAGACATACCAGTATCTTCAGCATCCATAGGGGTTGGCTGCTCGATGATTTCTGGTTCCACATTCCTCCCTTTCTTCAAAGAGTTCTGCCTCTTCCCAGATATAGATTGGTTCTTTTTGTTCTTAATCAAGATTTTCCCTAAGAGATCCTTAGGACTTGGCAAAGGAACTCCTGGCTTCAGCTGCAAGAGATAAAGTTCATACTGAATTTTCATCCCAAAACCAGAAGCAAACACTGATCTCTCCTGTCCCTCCTAGCACCATTCCTCCAGCCATTTACTGGTGCACAGAAACATCTCTCACCCACTGTATACTTTAATTTCTCCATCTGCTGGCATATCCCACTATATCCATGCAGATTTTTTTCTAAGATTTTTTTTCACCTTTGGTTTCAGACCAGCATTTTCCATGTCTCAGCCCCCTCGTGCTCTGCTGCCTGTACATGCCATGCCCTTCCCAGCCACCTATCCTGCACCACAGCTAAAAAAAACATCTACATGGCCTGAAGGCATCCACATACCTCTGGTTTTCACTTTCCACCTAATTCTCCCATTACCCCAGAGCCTCCGTCCTAGATCAGCACTTGGGCCAAATTTAAACATTCTGCCTGCAGCAGATTTGAAAAAACAAATAATCCCAGAGTAGGTGGCTCAAGACAAGGATGTGTGACTCAGACTGTGCTTCTAGACCTACACTCCCTGTGCAGAGAGCAATAGGCCTATTCATAATTTAGCTAATACCCTGAACTGTTTCTGCCCCCAAAACACCCTGTTTCTCCCTATTGCCTTGACAAGGACAGTGGGAAACGGCTGGTTTGCTCACTGCTTCTTTTCAGCTCTTCTTTTGATCTCAGTGCTTTAAAACAGACGCTTGGGCTAGGTGTCTCGGCTCCCCCCTCCGCTACGCACCCCAGGGAACTGCCTCATGCTTTGCAGAACGCAGGCATTGCCCGTTATTTGTAAATCAGTGTCCATTTGCAAAGCAGCTGAAGTAGCAACATGCAGGGGGATCACCAAAGACGTTGCCATGTCCACAAAAACACATGCTTGTACAAGTAAGCCAATGACTAGGGTCAAGTAGATCCAGAGCTTTACTCAGCTATTCTGAGCACAAAGCCATGCATGTCACTGACCTGCCCATCTACGCCCAGAGGGGAATATTCCCAGGTTGGAAGCAGGAATTGAGAAGCATTGGTAGGAAGAGGCTGAAATGCTGCGAAGCCCTTGTTCCTGTTTCTTTCCAAAGCAAGTGCTGGCAGACAGATTTGGAACAGTACCGTGTACAAAAATACACTGGCTTATCTTGGTACAACTTGGCTACCTAGAGCTCAGCTTACAAATTCACTCAAGTCACAGAGTGTTAAATAAGAGCAGAGTCAGGCCAGTGCTTCGGAAAACCTCTGCGACTGTGAGGTCTTCCATCCGCTTACTATGTTGCTCACCCCTATGAACCAGGCTTATTTGTCCCCGGCATCGTCTTCTCTTTCGCTGTCTTTGTGTCTGTTGTGGCATCTCCTAGCACCAGGAGTGGCCAATTGTTTCAGAAAGACCTCTCCACTAGCCTCCTTCCCCAACTTCCACTTACTGGGTATTTTTCCAGTGGCTCTGTCAGCAGCATATCTCCAAATATGGTTCGGCAGTACTCGGCCATCTTCGCCTGCTGCTTGGGCCTTATGAACAAAGAGATCAAGCAGGAGTGAACAGGAAAACAGACGCCCAAATCCAGAGCTAGCATCAACGACCATCTCAAGATCCACGTACTCTACTCTGAAAACCACCTCTTGCCTTCACTCAGACAGCTACGCAGATTTTGAAGTCCCTTCCCAGGCCTATTCCCATTTGTTCATACTCTGCCACCTTGAGCTAAAAGGCTGCAGAACTGTGGTCACCCTCACTCCGCAGCTTATGGCTCATCCCACACCTCCAGGGGCTTCAGAAATCTCAGCCGGTATCTCATTTCAGCCCAGGCACTCACTTAAGACCCAGCAGCCCTTGCCTGTATACTTTCTGCTCTGGACAACAGAGAACACAGCTCTCCCAATCCCTAGATACTCACGAGTCCACGTGGTTCTCAAAGGACAGGATGACAGGGTAGAGAGATGTTTTAAAAGCGCTTTCCGCAATGGCCTCAATGGCATCCTAAATGAGAGGCAATGGTCAGAGAGAAGATCAGCACTCATTACTATCAAAGACATCCAGCTCACCTCCCACTGAACAGACCCCGAACTGACCGCTGGCAGGAGCTTCTCTTTAATGTAACTAAACTTCTCCCAGTAAGAAGGTGAGAAGTGTCATCTTTTTCATACCCGCCTGGACTTCCAGCTCCAGAGGATATAACGTGCAGCTAAACTCAATAGCTTGCATAAAAAAAGAAGGTGAAGATGTAAGAATATGAGGTTTTATTTTTGTTACATAGCTCAGCGTATACATAAATGAATGTGAAAGTGTCTTGCCGGGGAGGCAAGCCACTGCCACACGTACTTTTAATTGGTAGAGAAAGGAGTATGCAGCACCAGATTAAACTGCTTCAAACCCTATTTATAATTACCTCTGAACCTACCCAATTTTCTGTCATTTCACCTGCTTATAAAACCCTTCTGTCTAGCAGCAAAGAAAACTGGGCTGTTCAGTAACCAGCAGTGCTGACATTTCAAATTCAGATACCATGGAAACATTCTCAGCATTAACAATATAAGAAAAAATAATCATATTTTCCCCAAGCCCCTGTTAAACTGCCACAAACTTTGCACTATTTTCTTTTCTGGTGCTGCTAATGGATGTGGTAAAGAAGCGTCCCCTGCTCCCCCGAGAGCCCCGGCTCAGCCGTGATCCCAGCACTGAGGGAGGCTGCCACAGCTGCTCCTGCACGGACCACTTGGACTTTGTGTCACAGACACCTGCAACGCTCAGAGGAGGAGAAGCTACGGGAAAAGCTACTAAAAGGCCGCAGGCAGTGGTAGAAAAGGGAGAGAGGTGTGGAGGCAAAGATCTACGTATTATGTAAAACTGAAACCTGGGCACATGCTGCGTTACCAGGTTATAATTTCCTTGAGGTACAGTCACATGCTTTAGCAGAACTCTGCAATTACAGCGGCTACAGCTGTCATTATTTCTCCTGTAGTGAGCTGCTGTGCAAAAAGCAGCAGTGGTAGTACAGGATTTAGGAAATTACTGACAATGAATATGACGATACCTTTGATCTTAAGGATTGGGTTGGGTTTTTTTCCCCCCACATAAATATTTTAGTACTAGTGAAGTGTGGGAACTGGGGGGAGGATATGGAATAAAAACAAATAGCTTTAAAAAGAATGTAAAGTGTGTCTGCCTGTTAGCAGCAGCTGCGTAAAGGAGTGCAGAAAAAATAAGTGTGATGCATTGATTTTTAACCTGCAAGCTGTTTGCAACTTCTGTGGTTCAATGCCCCGTATTTCCCAAAGGAGAAGTAGGGTTTGCGCTGTGCTTCTGAAGCCTGGGAGCTGAACCCTCAGGGAAGCCATCTGCCCAGCATGCTAGAGGGCAGTTGCTCCACTGAACACATTCCACGCACTCATGTAATTAGGAAGTAACTGAAACCTATTCCTCCAAAGCACCGCCATGGGAGGCTGTAAGCCACAGAAACCTGCTCTAGACCACTTAGAAGGTAAACTCATTTTAACCATTTGTTCTCTAAAAGCTGTCTTGTTTGGTTCTCTGATGTGCATCTATCCATAAATCCACCATCCTCACGCAGCTTTCTGTCCTTTTATCCATCTTGCTACACAGCCCTGTGTATGCAGGCACACCTACGCAACCACCTCTCCATCGCTCCTACCCGGCTGCCCGCATTTCCTCATCCATTCATCTTTATGCAGCTAACAACATTGCTTCTGGTCCTCCCACTCCAAAAATGTACACAAACTCCAACCTATTGCATATTTGTTCATCTTTCATTCCACCTACGTGTTCATTCACTTGTCATCTTGCCATCAGTCGTTTCCTTTCAACCATCTTTGCCCTCAGCCCATCCATTTCACAGTTCCCTCAGCCAGCCTCCTCAAACAGAGATCAGCCTAAAACCAAGCAGGGGAAAGCACGTGCGGAGAAAACTCTTTCCCTACCTTGAAGAGGATCTCAGTTGTCATGGTGAACCCGTGAGTGATGATCGGCTCCTCATCCGGGGGTCGGCCCTTCCAGCAATCCAGCTCCACGCAGCGGCAGCCCGCCAGCAGCGTCTGGCGATACATTTCAGGAGACGAGATACCAGAAAACTGACCAGCTGGAGGAGAGCAGAAGGAGGGAGGCTCGACATTAGCTATGCACGCGGGACAGTTTCTGCATAAACTGGAGCAGCAGAACTCTGCCATCCTTGAGCAGGTGTATGTGGCAGAATGACACGATGTTTTCGGTTACGGGGTGACATTTCTTCTTCTTACACAGCATCTAAGTGCCAGGCCCCTCAGAGTACATTACACCCCTCAGCCCTCCAAACTTCAGGGCAGACACCTCTGCCTGAGCGACTGTCAGTACATTCATCCATCCCCAGTGGTGGTACCTACGTGTTGGAGCCCAGGTAGGCTCTGGGACTGCCCGTACCTGTTAAGTACGTGTTGTGTGATGAATTGATGAAGTAGTGTGAGAGCGGCTGGGTCATGTCCTGGTACAGCACCAATTTGTCCAGTGCTATCACGTTGTTCTCAGGGCCACAGAGGAACCAGACCATCCCCTCTGGAGACAACTGCCCTACATGGAAAACAAAGCTGTTAATAGCACCGAAAGAAAATGGCTCTGGCACCTGCTTGCCGGTGGATTGCAACACAGGGGCTTCTGAGAATCAGGCTGTTGCTCCCTGGGAAAGGCAGGGTAGCAGAAGGTGCGAGATCCTCTGCTATTCTCACACTACCTCTATAGCACAAATTTTTGGCTGAACAAGACCCACCTCTCTGGATGTTAATCCCGCTGGGCTCATACTTCTCTATCAGGCTCTGCACCTGCTCAGGCTTGGCTGGTGGGAAAAGGATGTCATTGAGGCGAGAGTCTCGCTGCTTCTTGTTGATAAACTTTGCCAAGTGCTCTTTGGTCATGTAGGGCTTTGCTTTCAAATGGCTACAGTGAGAGAATTACAGAGGAGCAGAGGTAAGGCCTGTGTATTACCCAGAAAACCTTTTCACAACAGCGAGACTACTCCTTCCTCGGGTTAGCAGTGGGTGTCCGCCTCTCCGGGCCCACTAATTTCTGTTTTGCCTACATTTCTTCCTGTAAATGATGCTTCCCACTGTGGCCTTTCTTCTTCCTCACTAATTCAATGCTGTGAAGAGGTTGTGCTGAGGGCAGCACAAAGCATATTTTGAGCCTCTGACTCAAACTCTGAAGGGACTTGAGTCTCAGAGCACGGTGAATTGCTTGCCCTATGAAATCAAGTCCATTTAATAAGTCACAGATTTAGCTACTTTAAAAAAAAAAGGTCACTGGCTACTTGTGAGGATCTATGGTTCTCGCACTGTACATGGCCTTGTTTGGGGCTAGCCACAAGCCTTATCACGTTAGCACGATCTAGTGTTGACCTGGAATCAACCCTCCTGATGGTGACAGTTAAAGTCCCTGCAGCAGAGCGAAGTCTCATCCTTTTTATTCAGGCTGTGAGTGAAAGTGTGAAGTGCACTGGCACTGTACTGTGACCTGGGTTCCTGCCCTTCTAAGGCTTGAAACCAGACAAACCACATAAGCAAAAAGGAGGGGCAAGGGGATTTTATGCTATCTTTTGTCACAAGAGCTCAAGTTCTCTGCTGTAGCTTGAAGGAAACTTACTGTGAGGTAAATATCTCATCAATCTCAGGCCGTGGACACAGATTCATGAGGAAAGTTTTATACACAGTCTCAGGGAAGTCCTCTGGGTTGATGGCATCATTCTGAGAATGCAACAAAGACATGTCAGCATCACAAACCCACGACGGCCTTCACCTCCCCATTAACACCCACAGTCCAGCACTGGTTTGTGACAATGGGAGCAAGCGACTGGAACATCTGGCAAGGTGTTCAGGAGAGCACAGAGGGAGTGGGGAAGCACCATAATGCCCTACTTCAGAACGGACAGTTATGTGAACTGTCCCTTGGTGCCTCTTGTGGGATGGTGTAAAGCTAAAGCTTGATGTGGCGGTAAGAGCTGTCAGAGGCCTGGGCTCTACTCTGCGGGTTGGCAGCAGGGCTGAGATTAACTGTCAGATCTGTTGCCTCAAAGAGCAGACAGCGAAACAGGCGGAAGGGAACACGCTGCTTCTTGGGCCACATAGTGCAAGCGATGGAGTCGCAAGCGCTCCTGCAATACAAACAGTAAGAGCTGATCCTAGCAGGCCTGCAGCTAAGGCATGGCAGCTCGTGGTAAGGAAAAGCTTTACAGCAACTAAGAGCATCTGGGCTGATGATTTTTCCACAGCCAAGGGCATCACATCAGGGTAGGCAAAAAGATTATTCTCAGACTAGCAAGACCTTTGGCTTCCTAGTGAAACCCTTACCTTGCCCTTTGGAAGATGACAAGCGCTTAATGCTGCTTCCACCCTCTTCCTGTCCGCAGGAAACATCTGAAAAATACTGACCAGACAGGGAAAAAAGAAATCACCGCAGTGTAACAGGGGTGAAGTCAGAAAGCCTGGGTTCGGGTGGCTGGGAGCTGCAGCCAGAGCGCAAGACACTCAAAACGCACAACGAAGGAGGCTGACGAAAAGACTGTAAACTGGGACCTGAGAAGACAGACAGTGTTTCTCTAAGGGAGTAACTCATGTACCGAGTCTTGTAAACCTACAGTGGATTTTTTGCAGCGGATTTTTTGACTGCTGCCTTAATACAGAAGTTCTATATTTGGGCTATGGACTCTGTAAGAGCCCTGTCACTAAATGGCATCAGCTTATTCTCAAAATGCCTCTGCGCCGCCCTTCCCCTGCCCCTTGTGGAGGTGCCCCCTGCGGCAGCCGGCTCACGCCACAAATCCCCCAGGACGCTTCCCCCCAGAAGACACCGTCCCGGGAGGCAGCTGGCATTAGCAAGGAGTAACTTCGTAGGCAGCATTCAAAGACAACATTCAAAATAAGCAAACAAATCCTGTGCACTTTTCCCCCTTTGGAAAAGGTAAAATTTTCTGGAACCAAAGGCTTTCCACGAATTTAAGGCACGAACTCATTACACGGGCAAAGAAGCTGGCATACCACATGAGGGAAGCACAAAAGCCTGCTGCTGCAGAAAGCAAAGTTCGCCTCCAATTTAGAAATTGGGGTACCGGGTACTGGTCTGCAGGGCAAGCCTTCAGCTTAAAGCAGCCTCTTTGCTGCACTATGGAATAGTAACAATAACTGAACTCTCCCTGCTTACAGAATATCCCAGTCGGCAGCGATGAGGTCTCCTCTGTGGATAAATTTAGATGTCAGCTCTGTTAAGCTCCTGGCAGCACAGGTGCTCCCAGCCAAAAAGGGGAACAAAAAGTGCCAAACGTGTTGACAGGTGGAAAAGTGTTCAGTGGGAGCTGCAGCAGGCTTATGCAAACTCAGTGCATATTGGTTCCCAAGCTGCCCTTTGCAAGGCAAAAAGTGCAGCACCTTGTTATGATTCAAAAGGGATTTAAATGCCTAAAGAGAAAGGCAGATGCTCAGTGGAATTTTCAGAAGAATTCAGACACAGGGTTTTGAAAGCCTTACGTATACCTGCACCTGGAGATAGTGAATATTTTTTTATAAATCTGGAGTTTTTAATGGTCTAATGCTTTAAACAGCAAAGTACTTCTACCACTCTGCAAGACAGACAGACCAGGGCATTGAAGAGAGGTACAGCCTGTACCAGATACTTTTTCTAGCTTATTTCAGAAGAATAAGCTGTTTTCTCTCTGCAGTAATGCCACCTTACTTGCATTTTTAAAGATCAATTCAATGCACTCTTCCCTAGTGTGAGTTATTCATTAAAGACCTATACATTTTTAAAAGCCCTTTCACGAATACACTGGTTTCTGACAGAATGAAATTCTGCTGGTTGGTGGTTTAGAAAACAAACAACAAAAAATGTTTATTGTTGAGTAATGATCAACCATCCAGAAGCCCATTTAGCCAGCACAGACTTAATCTAGTACCATTATGCAATATACCACGCAGTAGGTAGCGTATTTATTACAGGTGATTAGCGCTTGCCTCTTGTGACGCTATAACACAGCATAAACCTAGAAGCAGCGTGGTTCAAAATTTCCCAGTGAATACCCACAAATGCACTATCTGCAGGTCCTTATTCTTAAAACAAAAGATAATTTATGCACCCAAAAGGGAATCCAACATGGCAGCGCAGCCTTTTGTCACTCATTCATGGGTTGAATCAACGCGGAGGAGCCGTAGGATCAGCCATGGAGTGATTTTACCAGGGAAGACACCGAGTGGCAGAAAATCCATTCTAGATTTATGCCATGCGGTGCAGGGGAGGAGTGTTAGGCTGGTCTTTGCTTCAGCAAAGCAGGCTTGGCTTATTCTAATGGCAGTCCTACCCTGACGCACAAAGCCAGCGCTGGGGACAGTGAAGTGCAGATCTCCACTGTTCCATACTCGAAGCAGCATTAACGTTGGCCCAGAGGTCTGCCCTCAAAGGCTGTTTCCCTCTCATGTACATCCAGAGTAAAGACTGAGGGCAGCAGAATTACACCAGTGGAGAAGGGCTGTGGTGGTCACATGTGAAGAAAGGAGACAAGCAAAAGCAACGGACCCCTACTTCAGGCTAGCTGGGGAGTCAAGCAAAAAGTTCTCCAAATACAGAACTCTTTATATGAAAGGTAAAATAGATCCTATGCCTCATCCACCTTTCAACTCAGGTTCGCAAAACAATCTGAGACCAGAATTTTACTGAAGTGGCTTGGTTTTGTTGATTATTCCTTGTAACAGCCAGGAGGTGAAATCCATGGCTGTTTAAAGCAATTCCTTGCTGTAGATGAAGGCCGCAAAAGGTGTCCTTTCCAGACCCAAATTACGTCCCAGGCCTTTCCTTGGGAGGAACTAAAGTGCAGCAGGAGTCCTTTCATGGCCTGAATCCAGAGGGAATGATCTCCACCCCTGAGGCAGGGAAGGAGCAGGCAGCTGAAGCCACTGGGCAACCATCCTCTTGCCAGCTGCTCTGCCTTTAGTCTGACTGAACACACAATAAAACAAATATCCATACTCACTTCCTGACAGGAATTTTCCCCTCTGCATTAAGCTGCATCTTCAGCTTCACCAGGCTGCGAAAAAAACCCAAGATTATGACATGCACTTGTACAATCTTAGAGGTCCTATTAAGTAAAGAGAAAGAAAAAGTACACAATTGGGAAAACAATCTAATAGTTAACTAAAAATCGGGGTCCTACAGGACCATCAGCTTAACCTCAGACAGAACCTGTTCCTGTTTCTCAGGAAGGAGAAACAGGCGAATTATAAGAGCTTAGATATCAGAAAGACTCATCTGAAACATAAAATATAGATATAAGATAATGATATCTCCTATTATTTAGCGTTCCTCAGCTGTGCCAACCAAACAGTATCACAGAGCAAAGAAAAAGGGGCAGCACTTTGTTGGGGCGAGTGCTGTGACTGCGGCGGGAGACACATGCGAGGCTCAGAATTTCAGTTTGTCCGATGCCACGCACATTGTCTGACTAGCTCAAGCACTTCCGCGCCCATCAGCTGTCACGCAACATATGGCCCAACTACCAACCCCCTCCCTGTGCCCTGGGGCTCCTGAGCTGACACAGGACTTGTTTTGGAGGCTGCCAAAGGACCTACATGCTAAGAAGCCTTCTCTTTCCAGTACAGACAGAAAGGGCAGTACATGTTTCAGAGAACAACACTTGTCCAAAAACACTTACATTTTCTCTAGGAAGGTGTACCGAGACGCGTTGTACGTGAGGGGATTCCGAACGATGGCCATAATATCCTCAGCCCAGCTCTGGGGACAAACACACACAAGGCAGAGGCAGTTGGGCATTATGGAACTGCACCAAGAAGTACACGGCAACAAACACTGAAAAGGCATGGACCTGTGCTGATACTGCCGGCTACAAATCCCAACAAGGGCATCCTGGGCTTGGCTGTATCGCCCTCCTACTGCCTACGTATACTGGCAGCTGAAATCTTTCCACTGAGTCTTCTCAGCTCTCTGTTTATCCACACAAAGCACATGGAGGACAAAAATGACACATTAAATTTCTTCCACCAGTGGTCCTCCAGGCAGGGCAGAAAATCCTAGACCTATGGAGGTACCACACCCTACTGGAATTTAAACCTGCTGGTTTGTAACTTTGCCAGTAACACTGACAGGGTTCAGTTCCCTGCCTTCCCCTCTCCTTTCCTGCTCCCCACTTAATGCCCCAATCCTTAGTGTTTCCCAGTGCTTCCTTGCCCTCAGGACCCGATACCTTGCCAACATTCTCCTTGTAGGACACAAAGTTATGGAAAGTGAGGTCCACCATGTCAGGGCCGGACACAATAGTCAGAGTCTTAAGCAGGAAGGTGCTGGCAGGGTAATCCAAGTTAAAAACCTCTCGGAGCTTCTGGCACTGCAAAAGAAACAGAACAGATGGGGATGGAGGGAGAACGAGGCAAACTGCATGTGACAAACCAGGACCCAATCCAAATATTGACCCAAATGCACAGCAAGCTTTTCAAGGGTTGCAAAATTGTTTAATATGATCTTCCTTTTCTCAGCTTCCCTCATTTTTCTTCTTTATTCTGGAGCCTGCATTACCTGGGTCCTCCATGGAACAAAACATCGTGACCAACATCACTGTACAAACATGCTGGTTTGGTCTGAAAAAGTAAAAGTTGGAGACTGCTTTTACATAAATTCCTTCTGAAAGTCAGCCTGAGCTTGCAGACAAGCAGAGGAGCATCTGGCCTGCTCCTACCAGAGGTGCACAACCAGGTTATTGCAGACAGCCATTTGTCGAAACACAGGCTGAGAAACTCTTTCAGACTGGTGCGATACCTTTTGCCGTAACCTCCCTGCACCACAAGAAAGATGTTCTTTGGGACCCAGAAGGCCTACCAGCTTCAGACCGGTCACTGGGGAGATAGGCTTTTTCCCCCCAGGTCACATTTTCTGCTAGCTGTCAGTTGCTAGAAGTATTTTTTTTCCTTAGCGACTGCAGTATCCTACCGCGATGGCTCACCAGAGATTTGTTTTGTTAAATATAAGGCTCATCCGATTAGTCATACTTGGATTTCATCACCATGTGAAAGTATTTATAGAATCCCTTTAAATTATTTAGCATTTTCTCCATTCCTACATAAGGCATCACTATGCCAAGGTATGCTGGGGTCGTACTGAGGGTCACTATTTATAACGAAAGGATAAAATTCCCATGCCCTGGAATAAAGCACAGCAATTCATCATCTGAAGCACAGAATAAATCCATATCAAAGTAAACAGGGAGGCTGTCAGAGCACCTGCTCCTTCAGAAACTAAGGGCGAAATTCATGATCTGGGATGGTTAGCAGAGCAGGTCAGGCTCAGAAGGTCGGCTGGCGCTGGAATGCGAGCTCTCGCTGCACGCACAGACACGCGGCTGCGTTACTGCATTTCAACACGCTAAAGCACCGGTAGCACCTTAACAAATTAGATAATTGCATGAACTTCGGCAGAAGAGGTTTTAGCTAAATGGCTTTACCTTTCCATTTGCTATAAACTTAGAGCACATACAAAGTCAGCCGCTGCGGTTCAGCTCACGTTTAGTGACTTGTTAAGCTGCTACTAACCGGACAACGTCTGCATCTTTGCAAGTTGAAGAAAGCAGCCTCCCTGATCTTAGACTTCCACGGACCTCGGTTTAGCCCAAACCGACTCTAAACCTCTACATGCACCCATCTGTTCGCATCTCATGGTGATTCAAACGGAAGCAATTCCATTCCTGCCACAGAATTTTCTCTCGACGCTCAGACTGTAATAGCAGAACCTCCAAAACAGCTCAGCTTCAGGCATTCTTATGTATCTGCACCACATCGCACACAGAGCTGCATGTATATTTTATGGGAACTCTGCAGATATTTTTCCCTCTGCAGGTTTCTTCCCCACTGCATTTTTCCACATTTCTGGAGCATTTGCAATTTTGACGCGCCTGCAGCAAACCGGCATCTTTAGGAAAACAGGATGGCCTGGATTATAACTCGGGACCATCCGACTGCTGTCTCTCACTTTGTAAAAGCAACTCTCCGCAGGGGTAACTCCGAAACCTGTAAAATCCAAGAGCATTTGGAGGGAAAGAAGGGGGAAAGCAGTCAGCCAGCCAGAAGATTTGCCTATTTTCTAATAGGGAATTTCTAAAACGCCTCATTTTTGCTTTGTGAGCAACTTTCCTTCGCAGAAGCGAGCAGCACCCACGCACCCGCACCTTCTTTCCACGCTCACAGCAACTTCTTGACGGAGCTTAACTTTTCATTACAGGTGGCAAAATTTTAACTTCAAATTTAACTTCATCTTGCAAACCCACTAGCGTTTGTTCAGCTTCCTTACCTCTGGTGTTGTAAATTATATGAAGCTAAGACAATAGAGAACTTGTGGTTTATGCTGAACTCATTTCCTGTATTTGTTACGAATCAGCTCCTCCCAGCCCTTCCTTCTCTGCAAGCCCAGCAGACGCTTCTGTTTACGATACATCCCCAGTGAGCTGAACGCTGCATCGGAGCATCTGCCTTTATCTAGCTGAGCTCTGCCAGACAAACCCGACACAGGCCGTGTTTGGTAACGGCCTGATATCTGATCACCTTCCCAGAAGAAGAAATTCACAGTTGGCCTTAGCCTGTGCAGCCTTCTATATGTCATGCCCTTTATCAGCGTTAACTTACGACACCTCCTAACACCTCGGTGAAGTTGATAGCTTCGTTTTATGAGAAGCAAACTGCAGCGGGGAGAAGAAAGGATGATTTTGTTAGGGATCTAAATTGGGTCATATTTTCCCAGCGACTGACTTCCTGCCAGGCCTTAGGCGAGTCACTCGCTTACTTTGTGCTGCCTGCTTTACATGGGGATTATCTCCCTCACAGGATAAATGCAGCGATGTTGGCATAACGCTGAATGAAGATGGTGAGGGAGGACCAGGGACTTGTGCCCCAGAGTGCTGAACCTGATGCCACATCTCGGCTATTTCACAATCCTTTAGCACCTTGTGCTGTGGCTTCACTACGTAATTACTTACTGTCATGTTGCAAGCGGCCAAAAGGAAAAATAGGAATTGCTGTGTGAAAAGCAGGACAACCTCATTAGCCATGCAAATCAGAGGAAGGGAAACATGCTCAGCAAATCCACTTACAAAAACCCTAAAGAAACAGAAAACAAACCACTGGCACGGTGGCTGAAATACAGATTCAGCTTCCCACCCCCCTGATTTCCCTAAAATCCTCGGCTGTACAAACCAGATTCATAGTCCAGAGAAAAGCAAATTCTCATGCAAATACAAGAGCCAGGCCTAGTGCGAGAGACAGAGACACACAGTCAGCTCTCTGCTTGAAACGGGGCTCAGCTGATACCAGGACTTGCCACAGCTGCACGCACTCACTGCACTCCCACAATTTTGTGTCCTCATGAAACACGCTACATGGTGCAGCGCCTGTGGCATTAGAACACAGGGCATGACACAAATCATCTCTTCTGGAGAAGAAAGGTTTTGTTTGGTTGCCAGGCGGGAACGGGAGCACCAAGATTATTCACATGCCTTCGGCCCTGCAGGTGATGCGCATGCCCCATTGTGGCATTCAGCAACAACTGCCGTGAAGCAGGGAGGGCTGTCCTGCGCCCAGTCTGCGCCGCAGGGGCCAGCCTGTCTCTGCACCAAGAACCTCCGCAAGACGAGACACTAAAAAATACACAGATGAAGCACTCTCGGCTTTCCTTGCTGTCTTATCTAAAGGAACTGGAAAATGCAGCAGCACACAGATTCACATGGCACAAAACAACCTGCGGTGTTCTGGAATCGAGCAGGAACAGCCTGCGAGGGAGGGATGCAGGCTGTGCATCCTCAGTAACCTCTGACCTTGTGGTCCAAGAGCTCGTGCTGCAGAAAGATGGAACAGGCAGAAAAAGGGCCCAGCACAGCACTATTCAGATGTGACTGTTTCCTTGCTCGGCCCCTGCGCCACTATCTATAAATCCTTTGCAAGCCATGGGTTTCTCCCCAGTTTCTCCTGCATGCACACGAGTTTGTCTCCATATGGCTTCTTATGATCACACTTTTATTTGGAGGCCTGAACATTGGACTTTTAGTTCCCCCCCCGTTCTCCCACACCTTGCTGAACCCACAGCACAGCACCGAGATGATGCTCAACCCCGAGCTGCCGCCCTCCCCCTGCGATGCAGCAGAGCGACTGACCACCCACAGCATGTTTATAGTCGTTGGCTCAGCCCCCTGCTCAGCTCCGAGCACGAGTGCTCCCTGCCTTGGTGGTTCCTAAACACCACTCGCTCCTACTTTATCATCTCAAAATATGGTGTGTGAAATGCCTTGGTTTAATTTTCTCCCTTGTACATATTCAGTTCAGTGTCTGCATCTCTGGGTTCAATAACAACAAAACGCATACACAGGATGAAAATGTTTTATAATCATGACAGTTAGTCAGAAACTACAACTTCTGTTTTTATGAAAAATTATGCTTGTTTCAAAGCCCATGCCTGCTGAAATGTCCAAACAAAACCCAGGATGAAGCCAACAGCCCAGCCTGAAACATCATGTATTGTAGTCCTAATCATTACATTCTCTGTCAGTGTTCCAGGGTCTTGGTGCATCAAGAAAAAAAAAAACCAAAAAAAAACCCCCCAAAAAACCAAAATGGAAAGGCCGTTATTGTTCCTTATTACTCAAAGGAAAACCCAGAATTGCTTTGTAAATAACATCTTGATCTGCTTCAGCATGCTGCTGAACTATATTCAATAGCTTTTTATCTTGTCTCATTTATGTTCAAAGTCCCTTTTAATTCTTATCTTTATTACTCTTGAACATGCGCCAAAGTTCATTCCGCCCTGTCTCTCAAAACACATCCATGGAGAAAACACGCTGCAGAACACAGAGTAGCTCTCAAAGAAAATAAAGCAAGGGGGGGGCGAGAAGAGGAAACCTGCACAGGCACAGAAGAGGGTGTGGGAGGACTCGGGGGCTGCGTGCACGCTTACGTGCTCTAGGGCAGGAGGCGAGGGCTCAGGAGGGGCGCAGGACAAGAGAGTCTTTGCTCGGAGAAAGCATGGCTGTCCCTCGCCTCCAGGCACGTTCAGTTCCAGGAATCGTCTCCTTCTGGGGCAAGTAGTGGCCCCTCTCATTTGGAGGTGGCTCTGACTGCCACCAGCCCTTGGTGACTTGTCCCTTTGTCAATGGCACTCACTCTGCTGGGCACTACAGGTGACTACCTGGTCCCCAACCACTTGCAGTGTCGGGAAGGGCGTCCCACCGGGCCCTGCCTCCCAGGCTGCGGGGACAACGCTGTGGCCCGTACTGGCGAGGGAGCCTGCGTGACAGCAGGTCTCTTCAGAAGTGGTTTTCTGCGTGGGCACTTTGGTGGCATTCTTGCTGCGTATAGAGAGGTTACAAAGGAAAACCCCGCTTAGCGGGAAAGTGTTGGTGAAAGCAGGGGACCCCCAACATCCACAGCACAACCACCCGTGAGCAGGGAGACTCACTGCACCTACATCAGCCTGGACAGCTCGGGGCACGTTCCACCCGCACGCAGCCTGAGCCGCGGCCAAGGAGCGCGCAGCACCTTGCAGAGGAAAGCAATAGTGCAGATGCTCTCAGTGAAGCGCTTTCCTTCCTTGCAAATTCCTTCAGCCACAATTCAGTAGGGGACCAGATCACAAGCTTTGCCTCTCAGAGGCTGTGGATCTACCACGGCGACACTTGCAAGGGAGGGGAAAGGAGGAGAAAAGGATGCTTGATATATCTGTGCTATCTAAAGCTCTTCCAACAGCTGTGATCTTGTTCTCCTTGTCTTAAATACCATCCATTAGCCCCTTTTCCTCCACTTTTAGCCAATGAAACAAGTAGCCATTGGTATTCATTTCAACAGTTATATCCCACAACCACTCCAAGCCATTATTTTGTAACAGGAGACAGCACCCCGTTTCATTCTTACGCCTTTCACCTCTAACAGATCTTCATTTGCTTTGTCACACCAGATTTTTATATTTATACCTTTTTGTAACGATGCCCCAGACACAGCTGCCCTGCACGGAGGGCTTGGTGATTCACATTATGAAATTTTCACTGCTTTCTGCATTCCTTTGAGCAAAGTCTGTTCTCAGGAAAGCCAGCTGAGTATGAACCAAGGGCCTTGGGCAAGCCCTGCAGAAGCATCGTGGATAATACAGCCGTGTGTATATAAGAACTCTCCAGGACCGGACGGCACACCTCTCCCACCATTTTGGTTCAATGGCCATTTCAGTGCCCACACAAGACCTCCCATTATCCCGTAAGGGAAAGGCGGATAAGGAGCCAGCCTAGTGCATTTTACTACAAGTTGTCATAGAAATGACAGAAAATTCCCTGAAATAAAAAGGGGGCTTATTTTAAGTGGGTCTCAAATGCAGAATTCAAAAAGCGCTTGGGAATTTCACAGCAGAGGTTGTCGTCAAGCGCATCACTTCTGCCTGTTGAGAATACTTAATAAACCATTTGGTGCTTGACCTTTGTTCCTTTGTAAAAGAAAAATAATAATGAGCTGTAGCCAACTCCCAGGACTCTAAAATACAGTCTCTGGCCTATTACAGTGGCTAGAATGCAACAGCAGGTCACACCAGAGCCATCCAGATGGCTGGAGGAAAGTATAACACGGCAAACGCGATGATACTTCCCTGACATTTCTGCAGCTCCCAGCAATTTATGATTCAGCAACTTCCTAAACCAGAGGCATTATCTTGCCTTTAATAACCCTCAAAGGGCATTTCCTCCTTGTCCTGACTTTTTAAACTCGCGTACGTTTTCACGATTGTACAGCATCCCACAGCGCAGCAACGCGAAGCGTGAAACAGCAGCACCTCCTTCTGCTTGAGCCAAACCTGCCTTTGGAAAATTCCCCTGGAAGAAACCCTGTGTAACTGCTTTGTGCTCACCTTCTCCGTTCAACTCCTGATTTTATACCACTCCACAACACCCCTCCAGGGCTCCTTCATCTTTTTTGCCAGACTACAGCCCCTGCCTGCTCAGATGCGCTTCCTACAGTAGCCATTTCACTCTTATTAATCTTGCTGCTCTTCTCTACCTTTCCCAGTTGCCGCCTCTGAGATGAGGACGCTAGAAATGCAGAAACATGGGTGCATTCAGGGTGTACACAGCAGCATGACTTCCTAATTCTTTCCTTATAATTCCTAATGCACAGCTTATTTGAACAAATGCTACTGAGCACCGAGTTGGTATTAAGGATTTTCTGTACCCCCAGATCTTGTTTCTGAGTATCAACAGTCAATTCAGAGCCTGTCACTACAGAAGGTTAGGATCGGGGCGGGGGGGGTTTCCTGTGTGCATTACCTGATTTTTATCTGTACTAGATTTTATCACTTATTAGATCATCCAGTCAGCAATTCAAGGTCTTTCTACAAAATCAGCCCTCATTTTATTACCTCGAATAACGCTGGACCGTCGGCAAACTTTGCCTTGTCTCTGTACACCTCTTGCGCAGATCACATATGAACATGCAGCGCGTCACAGGCCCAAGCACTGATCTTTCTGGGAGCCTGCTGGTTCTCTCCCCTCTTCAGAGACCACCTTCTTATTCTCCAGCCGTAATTTTTCCATGCAAAGATGTCCTTTCTTATTCTGTTATCAGCCTTTGCTTATGATGTGAATCACAGGGGCCACTTTGCAATTTTATTGAAAGATTTAGAGCTAATGATGGAACACAGCCCGTGCCTCCCCCTCCTCTTTTGCTTTTTGCCACCCTGGTACTGCTCATGAATTTCCTCATTCTTTTCACAAACTTCTTCATGCTTTTATTAGAAATCTCTCTTAAAAGGTCATTTTAGTTTTTCTCTGGATATGGAATGCAGTCATCCCAAAACTGTACTGCGAATTACTCAAAAACTGGGGTTGGTCTTGTTTCCAGGGAAATTCCTTGTTTGTTAGTAGGGGCTCATTACAGAAAGATGCCTTTAGAGTAGAAATTCCTTCTGTTTAGAGGCAACTCTGAGGCCGCACTTGTGCCAGCACGTCTCTCCTGGTAGTATCCAATTAGTCTTCCTTAACTAATTGCTAAAATCTAGGACATTTTTCTCCAGCCTGGCTGCTGCCACCAGAAGGACACCCACCCATAGCCTCAGTACTTACACCATCAATTTATAATCTATATCAAAGCTGAATTAACAGGTTATTCCTGAAAGTTTAACACCATAGAAAATAGTATCACATGCCTCTCCTTTAAGTTGGCCTTTTCCTTACTGTGTTCTGCTGGAGTGTAGCACCTACCGCCACCAATATTTTATTCTCTCAAATGAAAGAAAAAACACAACCCCCAAAAACCCCAAACCTCTGAGAGCTTTTTTTCCAAACATTATTCCCACAAAACAAGTTGCAGGCAAAGTTTTAGGCTTATTGAAAACTCAAATATGTTTCATTCTAATGAATTTCCAAGAAAAAATGCCGTTTCTCAGAAGGACTTATGATTAAGAATTGCATAAGATGGGCTCTGTTCTGGAGCTCTGTTGTGCTTTTAGCACCCACCTCATTACGGTCTTTTGAGAAAGATCAGTCTCAGGGAGCTCTGAACAGACGCTTTCAGAGCAGTATTAAGAAAACAGCAGTTCTACTTACGCAAAGAGGCTGCTCGAGTCTCATATATTGCAAAATCTTCCCCTTTTGCATTAGACTGAGAATCACCTACGTTACCATATGGAGCCATTATCTTTTCTCCTTTGTTTCCCTTTCACATTCTAGCTTTACTTCAATTTTCTACTTGCCTTTTCCATACATGGAAAAGTTAAAAACAAACAAAAAACAGACCCAGAAAAAAGTCCTAACAAGGATAACTTTGCTGCAGGAAGCTTAAGTTATAACTGAAACCAAGAACAAAGCCATAATCATGTGCTTCCCTTAGTCTGCCACCCAGCAAGCAGACAATTTAATTATTTAACCCCCCCCAATGCTAGTTTTCCTGAAACTACGATTTCTTCCCTTTAAAGGGAAAAAACACCCCACCACACACTGCGTTGGAGCCTCACTCTAACTGCAGGTTTGTGGCTGCCTTGACCCAGCCTGGGCATCTCTGCACAAGAGAGCTGCTCTGGTGACTCAGTGGAGAAGCATCACCAGTCTCCTGCAGGACTTCCAGTGTCGCTCAGCGAACGCAAAGCCCAGGCCAAGATTAAAGGCACCCAGACGCCTGGGGGGGATGGGGAACACAGCCATGGTGCCCAACAGAAAATGGCTCTTCTGGAAGGCACTTGGAGGGGGAATTGTTGTTTTCCCAGTTTTCTGGCACATTCTTTCCAACAAGCCCATATACCGTAGTCTGGATGTGCCTTTCTTTTGGGTGCACAGAGGACCCCTGGGGAGTTCAGGGACAAGAGTAAAGACAGCTTTTTTATATTTACATAGTTGTGCTGTAAGGAGACAAGGCCCTCTCCACCTTCCTGTAACAGAAGCCGGGGTAACCGCCTCACCTTACGCCAACGCCAGAGGCAGCTTTGCCTTTCCCATATAAACAACCGGCAGAAGTGAAGCTTGCACTCACCTTGGGGATTTTGGCAAACCGCCCTACTCGGGTATCTCGGATGCTGGTTATATCCAAAATTTCCATTTCCTACAACAGAATAAGGACACGGAGGATGAGGGAAAGGCAAAGAAGGAAAGAAATCCCTTACAGAGCCCCCAGAAGCTGCGAAGGTGGTCTCAGCAGCGCCCTTCACTGGGGAGGAGCCCTCCCACCAGGAACAACACGGGCAGGGAAACCTCGGCTGCCGACACACCAGGCTGGCTGGTGCCGAGGCAGTACGTCCTGTTCAGGGTAAGGCTGGAGACCAGTGTGGATTACTGGGAGAGAGAGCATATGATACATATACAGGTTTATATGGGAAAACTCACTCCCAGTTGCAGTCCATGTGTTAATACGTTCTCAGCCTGTCTTTTGCCTCCACACAGTCAACACAGAGCAGCTGAGCTGGAAGGCAGGCAGGCCCACCTCTTCCCAGGTCACTCCCAGCAGACCTTCACCTAATCTGTTCTGAAGCAATTCCCAGGGAGGACATTCCACAACCTTCCCCAGGCAGCCCACCCCACGTCCTCACTACTGGCTAGCTGTCATGTTTAGTTTGTTCTTTTAATATCCAACCTGAGTTTCCTTCCTCTGTTACTAATCTGTCTGCTCACCATGGATCTGGAGAACAAATTATGCTTGTTGCAGCAGATAATATGATTTTCCAAGATCACAATAAGGAACAATGCGGATACCATGTCTTCTGGCTGTATCCCCATTTTATTATCAAGTAGGACGGAAATTTTGCTCCTAACCCCACTCCTTTCTGAATCCCTAGTGCAAAAGTAGTGCAGTTTTTCTTCCCTGCTGTTCACGACAAGCAGACCTTAAAAGTTAGCCAAAGATTAAAAAGCCACACAAATTCAAGAGACAAACTATTGACCATACTGCACCATGCTCTGTATCAGCCCATCTCTTGTCCCTGGTCACTGTGCTCATGCCAGCCTGCACGTGACCTTCACAAGCCTGCCCCAGCTCTCTGACAGCCAGCATGTGCCCACCACCCTTCTTGTTAGCCTCGCACTGTCTGCAGATTCCCTCAGAGAAAAGGAAAGATGCCAGACAAGTGCTTCTCCAAGGATGTAAAAAAGAGCTGTTGCTCCTCTGCAGCTCTCAAATTTGTTTACAGTTTATTTTAGGTGCACATCAATGGTATTTTCCAGAACATGAGACCCTCTCCCCAGTCTGGATTTCCTCACATTAGCTATGCTTCCTTACCCCAGCCCCTTCCCTAGGTAATTAAATCCCTCGTACCACTACCCCAGTGAAATATCTCACTTTTGATGGGTGCCAACAGCTCCCCTTGCCCCATGTTGTGCACCTCCGCCTGTGCTACCACTCCTTCCTGCTGTCTGGCTGAAACCCTTACAGCAAAAATTCTACCACGACAAGCGGACCTTGAAAGGGGGATGAGAGTGACAGAGACGGCTGAAAGGAGAGCACATCTTCTAGCGGGACGTGACAGTCCCCAGCCTCACAACACTGTGCTCTCGGAGGATACGGCCGTGCGGCAGCGCCTTGCCCCCACTGGCACTGGAGCACAATTGTCCGAGAAGGCAGAGCTCACCAAAACACATCAGGTCTCCTGGCCAGGGTGCTGTGCCGGACTACTGTCTCTGTCTCTTTATCTACCATGCCTCTTCAGCATGTAGGTCACGAGGAGGAAGTAGAGCTGAACCACAGCTCTGCTCTGGAAAGCAGAAGTAAGCCCAGCCTTCCACCTCCAGTCAGCCAGATGTCTCCACCCCTCATTGCTACTCATCAGCAAGTAACTGAATTATCTTTCCCAAGTTTATTGTGCCTCTCTCCTCCAGCAGCCAGCATCCTGTGGTTTACCTTCGGCAGCACACACACCACCCTGGCCTGAAAGGAGCACAACTCTCCCCAGACCTGATATAGTCTCTACATCACTACAGTCACTACTTTTTTTTTCCTTTAAGTCTCTAAAACACCAACAAGTCCGTTAGTTACAACACAGGCTACACATAAGGTAGATGTTAGCTAGAGCTCCACACGTTTAAGTGCATACATCCAGCCATTTTCTTTCCAGTTGCACCACTGCAATGGTTGGGAGAATCCTTCAGCATGCAGGGTAGCAGAGATATCAATGCTGCTGTTCTCTGTGAAGTCCTTTGAAGCATGTCTTAAGAACTTTGTGGGTATTAGATGCCAGCATGACAAGCACAAAAAGGCCATGCTCATCTCTGGCATGTTCGCAGCATAATTCCCTGCTCTTTACTGGAACTCTGAAGACAAATCTGCCATTGAATAAGCACAAGACTCCCAGGTCCTTTGCTGGGGGTTTCCTGCTAAGCACGACGAGTGTGGTAGTTTGCTCCTGAGGGCAGAACTCGAGCACCTCTGGTGTTTTAATCTCGCACAAACTTGAACTGGCTATTAGGAGACCAAGCTGTGAAGCCTTAGCCCTTACCTTATTCTGATAGGTCCAGTATAAGTAAAAGCCCTTTGGATCCACCCGAAGAATCACAGGAGAAGCACTTGCTGTTTCCTGAAAAAAAAAAAAAACCAAAAAAAAAACCAGAAGAAAGGAGGTTAGCACCTTGTGTGACTTGGAGAACCCATCATGGGACGCAACGTTCCCAGATCAAATATAGACCCAGCCGGGTGAATCATCCTCTGAGTTATGGAAATGAACCAGATGATTTTAGTACATCTCCAGAGTAACAGTGTGAGGCTACAGAAGCTGCTCTCTGCTGAAGCCTGGGTCTTGCCTAATGCTAGGCATTTAGTTAGAGCAACTCGCTTGGAGTTTCTGTACAAGGAAGTAAGAGAAGAAAGTCCTGTAGATGCAATTAATTGTTTCACTTGAACTGCCTTCCCTCCAAGACACCTACTTCGTTCTATGAGCCCAGGCCAAGCAGAGATAGCATTCATCCATGGCATCTACCATTCAGGTGCTCATGATAGTTATCTGGGCTCTCTTATAGAGAAGAAGGCCTCATCAGCAGGGTTTTGAGAAGCCCATGTAATACAGCAGATGAGTCTGCTCTAGGTGGCAATTCCTAAACTCCATGGACTAGTTCTACACACCATAAGAAGCAGCAGTTATTTAAACACCCACACTACAGGCACAAAATTAGATGAAACTATTTGGGGCTGATCCTGAGCCCCCCACAACATGGGGGTTCTCCAGATCCCCACCAAAGCACATACCACAAAGGAGAGACAGGCTGCTGTGAGACTGTGTACTTTGCCTCTGAATAATTACACTGCTTCTGCATTTTCAGTTAAGGGCAACTTCAGAGATGTATTCGAGACAACATCCATTCCCATCCCACATGCGAGCCTGTGCTAAGAGCTCTTTGGAGACAGAGATGAAACATGCTTGGTGCCTCTGCTTGGGCCCCAGCCCACTTGCTCATTCTGTCTAGTGACTCCTGACTGCATCTGACCTCTGGTGTCACAGAAGATAGCATCATAAGACCTATCAGCCATTTCTAGGAAGGCTCAAATTCAATTCAGGAAGCTGAAATACCCAGCTACTGAGATGAAACCAGTAATGGAATTTGGAACTTGTATTTATCACTTGGCCTTGAGCTCTTCACCCTGTTATTGAACTCACTTCACTCCAGAGAGTTTCTCTATTTCCAGGGGCCTCCACTTCCAGATTCAGTATTCTTCATCACAGTAAACTGCCCATGCCACAGCACATCATATGTCCTCCTTTGACTCACCGCTGCCTTTCTCACACTGTACTAGGGACAATGCTGCTCCGCACAGCATCGTGCCTGTGTTCCCAGAGCTCTTGGTTAGCTCCCTGGACACATGGCCACAAGCCATGAAGGGCAGAACAGGCACTGCAGTACTACTACTGAGTACTGGGTCATGTTTCTAGATTAACTTTATCTCCTATGAAGCAGCTTTCTTGAAAGCTAACTGAGGCTGCAACAGGGACTGCTGACAGCTGGCCTCCTGATCAGGGACAGGGACGGCCACGGCACGCAGGTAGACTTTCCTAAGGGGTGGTTCCTTGCAAAGGAGATAGTGAATTCCACAGAAGACAGCCTGGCAGCCAAACTGGTGCTGCTCACGCTGTGGAGTTCAACTCCAGGGCAGAAAGCAAGCGTTGTCTGGTGAAATTCCACAATAGCAATCTTTCAAGGATAGAAAATATTTTTGCTTGTACTTAGAAGGCTAAAAGTCAGCCTAGAGCCAAATCCACACACATATGCTCGGCCTAAGAGGTCAGCTACTACGCTGTGCCCTACCTGAGGTTTTGAAAGGGTTCCCAAGCCAGTTCTTGAAATAAACTATCATCTGCATAGCAGGACTTAACCTCCTCAGTCTGGCTGGCAGCCCCAGCTTGCTGGACACTAAACGAAGCACAGCAGAGTTGCTCCTTACCCCAAGATGCTGTAACTGAATGGGACAGGCCAGAACCATCCTGCCTGTCAGAGATCCTACTGCGCTTTCCTCTAGAGAAAACACGAGGCTGGGCAAGGTGTAGGCACTATAGGAAAAGGGTGGTTTTGCTTTACTCAGGAAACCGTTGGATACAGTGAAGGCTCCAGGCCAGTCCCAAACTGTACAGTGGTGTAAGGAGCCAGTCTGATCTACCTTCATTCCTTTGCGTCAGACACCGTGGAAGGAGTTCAAAACTGTTACCAACAGCATGGCCAGGTCAATTCGGAGTGGGACAAAATAATGCAGGCACATGACCTCTGAAGAGCTGCTTTTACGCTGACCCTCCACTAGCAATCCTGCAGCCTGGAGCTCTTGCCATCATCCTTTGCAGCCTGCTCTAACCGTGGAGTGGGAAAGCATGGTGAGATGGAACAACGTGACCAGAACAGCCCACTTGTGGAGGGGGCTTTCAGGACTGTTGGAGGTCAAGTCTAAACTACTCAGTAGTTAGAGGTAACCTTTCTGGAACAGTTACAAATCTGTAAACCTTAAGCAAAAATCCACACAGGACTTGAGCTCCCTAACTTCTACGGTCGCAGCAGCAAACAAACACTTGGTGGGCCTTGGAAGCCCAACTTGACTCACCTTGGGCTTCAAGGGAGCCAAGCTACCTCAGGAATTCCCAGTGAAGTACTTAACAGCCTCAACCCTTTGGGAAAGCCTTCCCCAAGGACTGAGCATAGAAAGTCAGCAGCAGTTTTAGACAAGCTTGGCTACTGTTATTCTCAGAAACCAAATACCTGTTCAAATTCAGAGAAGCCACAAAAGCATTCTGCAGGCAGTGGCCCTGCTGGAAAGAAAGGGAAGGCTGTGCTTTCCACCATACCCTGGTGTCATCCTCCTGTTTATGTCCGGCTCGTGAAATAACTGCCCAGTGATGTTCCAACCTGCATTCCTCAGCATCCATCCTTTCTGTCAGCTCTATATTACACTGCCTTCTCATTTCCCAGTGCTGCTGGACCACTCCTGCTTATGCTGCACACAAGTGATCTACCTCCCCCACCCACACTGCCTTGGGACTTAAAACCCTGTTACAGCTTTACACCCACAAAAATAAGCACTAGTCCCTCCCGCATTGCTGCTGGAGGCTCCTTCTGATGTGTCTCCTTTGCGATACCACATCAAGTGTTTCCCCCAGATTGTGGTGAATAACCATAACCTGGCCTGCTCCCTGTTTTATCAACATTCATGCTCAACGGCAGACAATTCATGCTCCAGATAGAATGGACAGGCAGCTGCTGTCCCATTGCTCAGGTATGGGGGTATTAGGGGAAATATGCTTTTGCCTTCTTAGAAAGTGAGGAGAGGGACTATCACACTCAAATTAACTTCTCTTCTGCTGTTCCACACTTTCTACCCCTCACAATGGAAGGCAGAGACTGCCAACCAGGTGTTCTGAAGATACAAGAGGACACAGAGTTGGAGGGAGAAGCAGGTTTTTGCAGCACCCTCCGAGGCTCCAGCCCTGCTAAAGCAGGTAGCTTGGTAGCTCCCAGACCCACAAGCCAGGCAGGCGTGGAAGGGCATGGCTCACTCTGACCCGCTCCAGCCACAGGGCCATAAGAGGAAGCAACTTGGAGCCTGATTTCCTCTCTATCTTCAAAGCATGGAGAGTCTGCTCGGCTCTGGAGTAAATCCTACCCCTCACACTCCTCCGCACATGTCCAAATGCAGCATGTGCCTCTGGCCCCACGGAGGCTCCCAGCAGGGACTGCCTTCTGGAGGACTGGTTCAGAGACAGGCCCTGCACCAGAGAGGCTGCACACACAGACCCAGTGGCACACTCCATTTACCTCCAGCCTCCACCGTAGCATGAAGCGCAGAAGCCACATCACCAACCCCGAACACCCCTTTGTTCTTAGCCCTCAGCTCCCCTGCTCCTCCCAGTTCACGCTCCCTATCCAGCCATTGCTGCTCTCTGGTATGGCACACAGCATCCCATCCCCCTGCAGAATACATGCCCCCAGCCTCCCCACAAGCCCTGCCCAAAACACGGCGTCTGCCCTGGCACCACGCATGCAATCTAACAAAGCAAAAACCCCAGTACTCACATCATCCCATTTGATGAAGCGCTCACCCTTGGACAGATACTCCTTCACCTCCGGAGGCTGCAGGACAGGGGTAAGCATTGACATTCTGTCCCACGGATGTGCTCCTCAGCTACCAGAAGCAACAGCAGCTGCACAGTTTGCTCCTCCTTGGCCCCCTCTCCTCTATCTCTGCCTCTCACATGGCAGGGCTCTCTGCCATTGCTGCTGTTGGCATCAGAGAGCAAACAGCCTCTTATATCCCAGCCAAATTTAGGAGGGGCAGGGACAGGCAGGCAAGGACCGGGGAATCTGCATTGTAAATCAACAGCTCTCCAAGCGAGCACGCGGAGCTCAGCCCAAGGTCACCTAGAGAAAAGCTTGCGATGGGTTGAGATGCCCGCGTGGGCAGTCATGCACGCACGCCGTCCCTCCAGGAGGGACCCGCTCCTCGGAGTTGTACTTGTGAGCCGCACAGTTCGTAGCACTTCCGCAACTGAACTTCCTTAAATTTCTCTTTGACAAAGTGCAGGCATTGCCAGCCGACACTCAAACTGTTTCAGCAGATGTGGTTACAGAACAGCTCGGGCTCTGGCTACAAGCAGACTGCCCCCTTTATGCGATGGGCCAAATATCACATAAAACGAACCTATTCTCTGCTCTGTACAGATTCCACTCCTGGGGCTGCTCACTGCACCGTCTAGTCTTTAACTTTTTTCCTGTCTCTTCTGGGTTTTTCCGAAGATCAACCTGAAAAGTGAGACAGAGCAGCAGAGCAGATGGAAATTCCACAGCAGATGAAGTAAAACATTCACAAGAGTCCCTAGGAACTGCAATACTCTCCAGATTCTCTTGGGTCTATCACAGATACTGTGGGAACACAGAATGGGAGCGGCATATAAGGTGGGGATTATACTGATGAAGCTGCAGGGAAACGACAGAGAGCAGAAGGTTAATGGCAAACAGGGCAAAACTCAGTCCCTGCTCCTGTCCTTGGGACAAAGGAAGCACGTGTGGGCAGCAGAAGAGGAAAGAAGCTCTGCCGGCAGATGCACCCTGGCTAACCAGGCTTGGGAAAAGGACTGACTTGGGCAAGGTTAACTTCAGTCAAAAAGGCAGAGCCCTGCAACTAATTAGAAGTGGAAATAACTGTGCTACACTTGCTATTACAGGAATCCCAGCCACACAGTGGGATTTCATCCTTCTCTCCTACAGAAGTCACAGTGTGGCACTTGCCGTTGCTCAAGAGGGACAAGATTCTGTCGGAAGCAGGGCAGATTCTCGAGAAGGGCAGACAAAAACTCCTGCTGCACCAGGTGAGCGGGTTTGTGGCTTCTTTCCCACCCCTGACTTATCCAGTTTGATAAGGCCAGCACTTTAAAGCAGACTGGACAGCCAGGGGAAGGCTGACTGAAGGAATCCTAAGGGCATTCTTGAATGCTAGTGGCACGAGGCAGGAGAGATTAAGCGGACCTGTAGCAAGCGCTCTAGCTGTAAAATACCCCAAAACCAAAGATGGCAGCAATCATCAGAGCAATGCCTGCTGTAGAAACAGAACCCTGAACAAACCTAGCATCTTATCAGCCTGACAAACTGAAAATAAGAGCTTCTACATTTCCAGCTACCACCGAGTTTTCCACATTTACTGACACATTTTGCAAGGCACTGTACTTTCCGAGAACTGGCTATCCAAGCTAAGGCTGTTAGCTCTGTTTAATTAGGGCAGCACACTGAGGTGGCTTACCCATAGCTGTGGTTGCTCAGAGTCAGGGCTGAGACTGGGAATCCACCACCTCCGGTCTCATAACTGAGCCACACTCACGGTCTTTATCTTCCTTTGTGTGTGTGTTGAAGTTACACGTGCTTCCCAGGCAGGCAGCCAGCGGACAGAGCACTGGGGTACTCCAGGCCCAGCCGAGACAGCATCAGCAGGACCCCCTGCTCAGAGGATGCTGTTACTCCCAAGCAGCAAAGCAGCGGATGACAGTGTCTGCCCAGATCTCAGACTGAGCTAGAGGCGCTCAGGGACACTGAGCATAAATGCCAGGGAAATGCCAGGCACTGCTGGGCAGGTTTTATTCTCTGTCATCTTTTGTAAGCAGCTTAGGAGCAGGCCTTGAGGTGCGTGTAGAGAAAAGCCATGGGAGCACTGGAGGCTGCAGTGAGGAGTGAGAGTTTCCTCTGCCCTCACCCGATCCTTTCTGCAAGGCCAGAGCTGTTTCAGGGCTGCTTAACTTTAACCTAGGGAGCAACTGTGGAAAGGATATAGAGCATTGCTCTTGCTCACAAGTGCTGCAGTCCTGCCATCCTCTACACCACAGAAAGCACTGAAGGCAGGCCTTGGAGGTCACAGCTGTGAAGAGAAAGGTGGGATGAGCTTTGCCACCTGGTACTGCCAAGAGCAGAGGGACTGCAGGTGAGATCAGACAGTCACAGCTGCTGGTTCCAGCAGCCCACCTGGTATTTACCACAGTTACCATAGCTTTGTGAACCATGGCTGCTTCCTGCCAGAACCAGAGCCTCACGGAAAGGCTGCTTCTGACCTGCATTCTCTCAGACCTGGATATTCAACAGCTTTCTCTCATCGACAACCCCCAAGTAAGCAAGAATCCTGCCATAGCTTTACTTGCTTGTCACTCAAGGTCAGCTTTCCTTAAGGGATAAAATAATAAATTCAGGAAAAAACCAACATGGAGAGCAGCGACCAAGCTAGCAGCTGCCCTGTGAGGCTGCATGGCACTGCGCATCAACTGCCAAGATCCCCGCTTGCATAAAAATGGTCACAGAAGCTGAAGCTCACTTCCTTTTGCATAACCCAGCCTCCTTATCTTTCATTTCACACTCCTTGCTCTGTGTGGGAGCTTCTGTCCCTTGCATGAAGGGACGGCTGATGGAACAGCGATAGAATAAAGCAACAGTCCTGCCCTCTGCTGAAAGCTCTGGTATCAGAGCAGGCAGAAGCAGCAGCACTTTGAGCAGTATTTATTCCAACTGCCCTGTATTTTCTTCCTCCCGCAGCCCATCACCCAGAACACACTGATCCTACATCCCCCTCTGTTCAGGGCCCTGTGCCTCCTTTGCTTTCTTCCCTTACCTTCCCCGCTGTGCATCCCACCACCCACTACAGCAGTTCTGATTCGCAAAAATTTTCCTTTTTTTTTTTTCTTTCTCTGGAGGCTCTCCCTTATCTCCCTGTCCTACCTCTTCAGCAGGCTCCACCACCTCCCACCAAGGGCACGCAGAAGCAAGGTAGCCAGCATTACCCCCCAGAGATTTTACAAGATAGGGTTTGCAGACAGGGATTTAAGCCATGCTGTCTGTTAAACCACCTTGACTGGATGGCTCCCGAGTTGTAGCAAATTATTTTGTAGCCCCAGCCTATTCCTAGCACACACAAAATCTGTAAGAAATCTTCCAGCATTCTTCCATTATAATTACACTTTGCAATGTATAATACTGTCCTCTAGTGAACAGTCATGATATTGCACACACCTTTAGCACTGCCTTCGAACACCAGTAATACATTCACAGCTAAGCAAAACAGAGTTCATCCTGCTGCTCCTTTTTCTATTCTGCCCTCTGAGCCCCAGCAATCCTGAAAGGATTAACGAGTAGGGCCAAGTCCAATATTTTCTCACCACCCTTGGAGAGAACTGCTGCACATGTGTGCCAGGGCCCGTTTTGTGTCCCACTCTGAGCCCAAACCACGAAGGCCAGGGATTCACCACAGCTCTCAGCTGACAGCATGACTCTTCAACTTGATCTGCAGAAGTCAGAAGGCAGCGGACTATGGCACGGAAAGACAAGTGGCCACAGATGCCACAATACCATAAAAGCAGTGAGGTCTTGCGTAAAAAAACCCAAACAAACCCAAAATCCAAAAATACAGTGTGACAAACCACCAAGACATCGTTAGGTGCGTAATTCACTGTTCATTAGGCAGGAATACGCAGCAGGAGTATGTTGTGCTTGCAGCACTCTGATGGCTTTCTGCATATTTCCAGACCACACAGCTGAGCGATGCAAGCAGGCTCACACACTATCTAAACATCCTATACATTACTGCAGTACAAAAGTAGCCGCTACACAGGGATGACTGAACCACGCAATTCCTAACTGGGAGCAAAAGGATGAAACTTTCCACAACAGGTCATTAACAGAAGAGGAAGGAAGATGGAGAGCAGCAGCACATCAGACAGAATGTGCCCGTCTCGTGTCACCCCACAGTCATGGGGCAGCAAGAACAGGAAAGCGAGTTCTACCAGATCTGGAGGTGAATCCACTTAACTGCCCCACTTCATTTACCTACAGTATAAAGTACTGACCTGGAAATCACAATACTGGGGGGAAAAGCCCCATTTTGCTCTCGACCTCATTGACTCTCTCTTCCTACTCGACCAGCCCAACTTGCTTCAACTGCAAGCTGCCTCTTTCCGTGGATGTATTTGCTGCCTGCCACAGCACCTTCCCAATCCTGGCTGACACCTTAGTATTGCTGTAATACTTCTGCCACCCTCATATCCTCCTTGCTTCTGCCTCTCAGCCAGTCCATTAGCCCTACAACACGGACTTTACCCACTCTACTTCCCTTGGTTCGGCATAATTTTTCCACTTGTGAGAAGGTCAGATCCCAGAGCACATACTCCAAGTGCAGTCTCCTATGGGAGGGACCCAAGCAGCAAACCCAGGCCCCCAGTAGCTGCGTCTGCCCACGTGAGTCAAGTCCAGAGGAACACAGTCCCCTCAGGCAGGTCCCAGAGAACAAGACATTATTTCAGCTGCAGCTCAGGGGGCTCTGAAGATCAAGGCAAAACCTAACAGCTTTAGGAATGGGGAAAATTACATATTTTTAAGGTCACCATGCTCATTCTCAGTTGAGACAAACTATTGTTCCTGAAGCATCAGTCTTCACGGCGAAAAAATGAATGAAGAGCGAGGTCTCTGATACACAACAGCTTCTCAAAGCATTCAGGGTGTAGGAAGACACAAGACCCACTGGAAAGAGGCACGCTTACTGCCCCATCCAGACAAGAGCCCAACCAAGAGCCTGGGCACAGACTTGGGTACGGAACATGCTTTGACTCTTCTCCTTCAGAGGGCTCTAAGGCAGGCTCTTAACGTAGGATTTCCAGGGTAAGGTAGCACGTTAGTGCAGTCTGCAGGGCAGGATTGAATCCACGCTTCCCTGAGAGCAGGCACGTTGCACATGTGGGTCCAGAAAGGTGAGAGCTTTTCAGCTGAGAGGCAAAGGGTAACAGCTTGGTTCCAGCATGAAGCCAAGGCAGGTGATGTGGCCTTCTGGCCACCACAAACACACCACTTCTCTGCATAGATTTAAATATCTATGTTGATATACATAAGCCTCAATGCACTGACTTGGAAAGGCAAAGCATCCCAATGAATCGCATTCAAGAGACGGAGGCTCCCATTCCAGACTACCTCCTCACACAGCACTATTCAGAGTCAGGGGTGAAAGAACAATTTAAAAAAAAGGCTATAAGCCTCCTTTGCACTGCCCCTACCAGCTGGTTAAAGCAGCCTCAGACTGCTACATAGGATCCACTCTGCCCACCCAGCTAACAGAGCTGAATAGTTTTCAGGTGTGGTCTTCCCTGGCCCTTCCATAAACCTCAGTTATCCATGTGCTAGACCAAAAATCTACTTTAGTAATGCCCAGCCTCAACCCCCCCCCCAGTATTGCCCTCTGACACACACAACTGGCTCAGATGTCAGGTTTGATGCCATTCTGCAGCTTGTGACCCCAGTAAAGAAGCCACAGCTGGTCCCTGGGCTTTCACAACCTCCAGAGCACTTTTCAGCTGACAGCAATGCATGCACCATGGTCCGCAGGAAACTGCAGAATACTGCTACATAACCAAAACCATTGGACACCTCTGCCGGGACGGTGTACGTCCAGAAGAGCGGATGGTTATCAAACTACTGGATCTGGAAGAAATATTGCCCTGAGCAGACTGGCCAATGGCTTGTAATACAAGATTTATCTGAAGACAACACGACATTAATAAGGAATCCCACTTAAGCTCATAGCCAACAAATCTTCCCCCTTCTCACAGGTGTACAACTTAGCACAACTGAATTTCCTGCTGACCTTGCCCATACTTTCTGCTCCCAGAAGCACAGAACAGCCTCTCTCCTAGGACTTCACAGCTCCATTTCCAGTCGCCACCTGGACCGGGATGGCAGAAGTATGAAAGTAGTAAGATGTGACAAGTAAGAATCAGCCCCAGCAGAACTGGGAGAGGTTTCAGGCTGCTATTTTAATTCAGTTAAATAACCCTCCCTTGCACACTGTTATCAACATAAGTCGAGCACGTTTTCCTTACTCAGCTACCAAAGCCAAGCACGCAGAAATTGAGAAAGTAAAAAAGTAACAGTGCCTTTGATTTTTTTCTGCAAGGAAAAAACTGAGAGATCAGGGAGCATTATCACATTCAAAGCTACATTATTTTAACTATGGTAAAAAACCATGTTGACCTCATATATAAAAGAATCTATTTTGATTTTTAAAGCAGTTAAAACTTCACATTGCCTTAGCGTAACTCAGCAAGGACACAACTTAAGCTAAGCCAAGCTAACTTTGAAGACTGGACAAGTTGTTTGGTCTAACCAAGAGCTTGGCTGCATTAAGAGCTGTCCCCAAAGATGGCTGGAGCAACCATGCACAAATGAACTACCAAAAGCGCACTCTTCTCCATCCTGGGGTAAAAAAAAACAACCAAAAGCTATCCCTGATTGAAACAGCAGTAACCCAGGCTAAACCAGGATCACTTTAACTTCAGGGCTGCATCATGAAACTGTGTATAAGGCTCTCCAAGAGAATCCTGTTCCAGTGCTTGCAGGGAAAATCACAAGTTGGTACAACTCTGAATAAAGCATTGTCATTCTGCAAACATTACAGGTTGTATTTTCAGACAAGCTGTGTCAGTGCTCTCCCACACACACACACGTGAGCAAATACACCCTCTCTGTGCACCAGGGACAAGTACAACTCACACACATTCATTCTCCACACAAAGGTGGGTGAGTTCAGCTTCTTCAGACCATGAAAACCAGGGGCAAAGATGCACAGTCAGATTAGGTGGCCATTAATCATCACTGTCCTACTGGTTGAAAAGCGGTGGTTATTTTCGAAATACAGCCTTCAGAATCGCGTTTGGCTGTTAAGCGTGCGTGGGTGTGCGTACACGCACATTTCCTCCTTGCAAAACGAACAACGAAGCGCTGATTTTTTTACTCTAGATTGCCACAGAGAGAATGTGTTTAGAGTCACAAGCACAGGTTCACACCCAAAGAGAAACACTTATTTTTTTAAAAAAAACAAGATTCACCCTCTGGAAGTCCTGCAGTTAGTGAAACAAGGGCAACTTTCCTCTCCACAAGCTGATGTGTGAAGCCTACAGCTCAGAGCACTGGAAACCCCTGAGACTAGAGCTTCACATCCCAGCAAATGGCAAGGTTTCTTACTTCAGTGAATGCCCAGGGTGCTGGTCAATCCACCCTTGTCAGCCTTACCTCAGTTTCAGAAACGCGCCATGGAAACAGCAGGTCAAAACCAGTTCACGTTATCTGGGAGAACTCCCTGCCTCCAGAAAGCCAACTGAGACCCGTCTCCACTCAATGGTACACTGAACCTCAAATTACACCAACTAAAAGCAGAGCTTCCAAAATGCTGCGAACGCCTCTGCTATAGAGCCAGCCGAGCGGCTTTCCCCACTCCAGAGTCTGAACCATCACCTACATACAGAACTTCCTAAACATCAAAACAATAAATCCCTTTCAGACATGCTTTTCACTCTATCAAGAGTTCTCTCACCACAAAAACATTCACTGTCCAAGGCTCTCCTGCAAGCAGGACTTACTCTTTATACTGTGCAGCTGGTTCACAGGATAATAGCACACCTCAAAATGGGCCTCACCAAGTTGACGACAGGAGGTTGAAGCTGCTGATGCATCACTACCCTGAGCTACCAGCTTTCTGCCCAAGGCCCCAGCCCTGAGCAAAACCAGACCTCCTGCTGTTCAGCTCAGCATCACTTCCCTGCCTTCCCCACCCACCCCACAACCTATGCAGATCGCTTTCCGGGTCAGCAGGTTGTCAAACTTCACTTACCACAGCTAAGTCAGAAGCTGAAGGAACTAGAAGAACATCCCCCACCTCCCCTCATCCGTTACTGGGCTAACAAGAGATGGCACCTTCCCCTGTAAGACTGAGGAGATTTCAAAGTGGAAGAGGAAAATGCCAGAGAAGAACAGAATCCGATTCCCTGCAGGCTCCAAATGGGAGACTGGAACAGCAACATGAAAAAAAGGCATATTTCCTTTAGAACAGCAGCCAGCAGAGCATGAAAGATTGTCACCTGTCAAGAGGGGAGACGTGCTCTGTGACAGAAGGCTCAAGCCTAGCAAAGTATTTGCTCAAGGACTTCAGCCAAGAGAGATGGATTTAAACATACCTATTCTGTCTTTTAAACATTAGGAGGCAAGACCTCATCCATCTCTCCCCTCCCCAGCAAACAAGTGCGACCAAGGAGACAGTATAAAATTTAAAAAGCAACGTACAGCCAATAAAAAGTCACAGTTCTTTACAAAGTCTATAATCTGCCTGTAGAAGTCACACTGCCGGAGGCAGACACCATGAACAAAAACCACGGGCAGAGTTCAGACAAGAGAGTATATAATATCACAGTAGGAATTATGATTTTGGAGTGACACAAGCTAACCTAAGTGGAGTAATCAAGCCGCACACCTCAGCAAGCTGATCATTTTTACAGCGCCACATAAGACTTCCTCCTAACGATGGGGCATGGGAAGGAATGGCAGAGCAGCTTCTTTTGCTGAATCAGAAGCGCAGGAGCAATGGGGCTGCGGGAAGCCATCCAGCCCACCCCTTGTCCCAAGGCAGAACCAGCTGTGACATTCACCAGCTCTGACAGACATTAGCTCAGAGCGCTTCAGGAGGCCTCCGTTAACAGCGGAGGCTCAGCCGCCTCCCAGGCAATCCAACCCGGTGTTTCACTACTCTCAGAAGCAAGGTCTGTACAGAGGTAGTATCTTAGGCCAATAACCTTCCCTTAATTAAGTCTTCCCTGTCCTGAAGCACTAGATTCTATCCACTGACTCTGAACACGAGAGATCAATAATACAAGTTTATTTAGCTACATCCTTCAGGGGGCCTGGGAGAGCAAACAAACCTCCCGTCGCAACAGGTAGGAGCAGAAGAATTCAAGCAGCGCTGTTCAGTCGCGTAGGTGGAACACCAGATCTTCACCAACCCCTCTCAGCACTTTGGTTTTCAACTCAACACAGCTGTAAGGCAGTAAGTAGCAGGCTCTCAAGTGAGTTTCCTAATGGACCCTCAGACAAGAGGAGTAAAAAATTAGAGAAGCTTTTAAACAATAGGACCCCAAAAAGCACAGTGTTCAGGATGTCATGGGAGAAAGGCTAGATGTTCAAGGGCTCTACAGCTCTCCTTTGTGGGCAGGGCGCCCCACGTGCCCTTGGCTCCATTTGTCTCGAGTGAGCGATCTCTTGTGTTCTTTAGGACAAAATCTGAGAAAATAGTGATTTGCAAGCTTTGCCTAGTGCCTGACACATTCACTGACTTTCTGAGACCTCCGAGCCCTCTCTCCACACCACAGGAGCCTGCTCAACACACAGCTTGGTACTTCCGCCAACGCCCAGAGGACAAAAAGAAGATATCATTATTGCAGCTCTGGCTTCCCGGCTCTCATGTGCCTGTACGGGTGGTTGTTAGCAAGGGACTAAGTTTAGGCACAGAAGGCATACCCCTTCTGGCAGCTGCCTGCGCTGGAGCAAAAGGACCTGGAGAGAAACTCACACTCATTTATTTGTTCACAGTCAAAAGAAGAGCTTACACCTGACTTTGGCAAAAGGCAAAAGACCTGGTATTTAATGAAGGCAAGTCTTGTCTTACTCAAAGCTGAGACAGCAGAGGGCCTGACAGAGAGGAGTGCCTTAAGAACACTTTCTTTAGTAATGTGGTAGAACTGTTGCCTTCTATGAAGGCTAAGCCTTCATAGGTACACTGCAGCCTGAATAAGCAATGACTAAGTGCAATGGGGAGATGAGGATGCTAGGCTGAAGGCAGGATGTCTCTAGAATGACATGGTTTTAAGACAAATACAGAGCTGTAGCCCTGAGGAGTGAAGGGGAGGGGAGCAAGGGAGCTGGGAAGGCAGGAGGGAGGGTAGCTCATGTTCAGTTATCTATTACCACATTTTCTAGCTTGCTCCTAGAATCTACATTCAAACGATACGAGGTGTAGTAGGATCTCAACCACACCACACTCACTACCTTTACTAGGACTGCTTCTATGACTCCACTGCATGCCCCTCACCAATCCAGCCTGCCAAGAGCCCACTGATGGGAAAGGAGCGCTATTCGCTGTTGGATTTATGAACAGGGTCTTGGTGAGCAGAGGGGAAAAAAGCAGCACCAGTGAAAGAGCAGTAATCATTTGCTCAGAGATTAGAAAGGATTGGTTTCCTTCCCAGGAGACGGGAAACTAATCTGGGGGACACAGGACTAAGACACACAGCTCTAACTGCTTTTTATTACACTGATACCTTCCACCTCACTGTTACCATCTGTGCCCATTTCCTGTGTCAGCCTGCTGACTCTTAAATAACCCTTCATCAAACACAACATAATACACATTTGAATACCTGGCAACACTAGGGCTCTTGGTTTTGTCTACCAACTCCTGGACACTACCACAGGATTGAGTTTAAGCACTAAAGGAGGGTATAGCATCTCCAAGGACGGACTTAAAAGGGAGGAAGACAACATGGACTGGACAAGCATCAGGCAGAAACTGCCTGTATGTGTCATCCTCTCCCCCAAATCACAGACAGCGTAAGGTTTGGAATTAACAGATTCCTGCACAGATTGTTTGAGGAAGAGCCGTGAGCAGACACTGGCAGCCCAGCGAGGCTCTGCCTCTGCCCATCTTTGCAGCGGTCAACAGCAGGAGGACGAAGGCCAGTGAGAACGCGAGTACAGACCAGCAGCTGGGAGGATGGATTAAGAAATAAGCTGAAGATCTAAGAAATTACGCTAGGTCCAAACTAGGACCAAAAAAGGTCCGAACTCAATCTTAAAATACTCTGTAGCACAGAAAGCTAAAAGTCTCCGACCTCAAAATAAACAGCTCAGTGACGTACGTAAAGCAGAGGTAAGGTGTGCTGAAGCCACAATCAAGTTACAGATTTCTTCTCTTTTAAACACAAAGAGAAGATGGAGCAGCAGACAGCTGCTGACTGAAATACAAGAAGGAGGGGAAGGAGGGGTTGAAGCGAGCTGGTTATCAAGAGAAAACCAACTGAAAAATTAGTAGAAAATCCATTTTGTAGGGATTGCTATAAATCCACATGTACCACCTAAATTAAGTACGTGCAAGGGGATTTTTGTATAGAACAACAGAGAAGATGCATCTGTGGCTCAGGAAAGCTTTGCCAGCAGGATGCCATCAGCTCATGCTATTCAGGTGTATAGAATTTGACTTCAACAAGGAAAATGCAGCCAGGTGTAATCAATCAGGGCAAGAGCAATCCTGGGCCCACATACAAGTCACACAACACCTGCTAACAAATGCTTCCTAGACATACTGTGTTACAGCAACATTTCATGAAAACTAAACATTTCAGGACAATACAGCATGTGCCCCTGGCTGTAGTTCAGGATCACAGAATCATTTGGGTTGGAAAGGATCTTTAAAAATCACATAGTCCCATCCCCTTGCCATGGGCAATAAGCCCCCTCTGCCCCGAACAGGCAGCGAAGCCACCAGTCCCCTTGCAAGCACTGGCAAGGCAGCTGTGATGGGATCCACTCACTCCTGCAGCTCCACCGCATACAGGATCTGTATTACTACAGGTGAGATGCCAAAGGCCAAGGACTTCCAGAGGCAGCTGGCAGCACGGCATTGCACCCTTTAGCCCTCCCATCCAGGCAAAAGCAGGGTCTGGATACAGAACATCCCGCATATGCGTAGCTGCTCTCTCCCCAAAAAAATTTAGTCCCTGAAATCCCTTTACCCTTGTATGAACAATTGGCCAGAGCTTTTAGTCAACACAAGCCACCTTTTGACAAGAATTACAGTTATTTTGAAGTCACTCCATTCTAATCCTCAACATATTTTCTGCCCCAGCAGCCTTCCTCAGAGCTGCAAGTTCCATCATTCTTCCTGCGAAAAACTCAGAGGTGTTCCCTCTCTCTCCCAGCTCTCCACATTCTTCCTGCTATTGAGAGTAAAAATAAAACCCTCCTGTTAACTCAGAACTCAGTCACTCACTTCCTCTGATGCCTTTCTGGCTGACAGCCGTTTCTCCAGCTCCTGTTAGACCCTTTGAGAGCCACAGGTCCTTGTAAGCAAGGGGTTTTCTGCTGCAACACACCTGCCTGGCCTGAGATTTAAGGGAGGAGAAAATGATTGCAAAAGGAGCAACTAAATCATTCTCAAAAGCAAACACCTTTCACTGTAAAGGAAAAAAAGATAAAGGCTAATCCATACACTAGAAGAGTGGCTCAGCTGTCTTCAGACTAAGCCAATACGACGCTTTTGCAGGGAGTAAGGTCAATCACATCCTAGCAGCAACAGCCCAGCTTTAGCTTATCCCTGCGGGTTTGGGATCAGCCCCGTTTACGGGGCACAAACGCAGCCCCCCTCCAAAGGCTGCTGCGGCGCCAGGGCCCCCTCACGCTCCGCAGAGCTGCGGCAGCGCCGCGTACCTGGCGGGGGGCGCCGGGGGGAGCTGAGGGGGCATTCCCGGCCGCCTCCTCCTCCTCCTCCCGCACCAGGCCCCTGCCAGGAGCCTTCCTCGCCCTCACCTCTCCTTGCACCGCTCCCTGCGTTAAGACGAGCCTTAATTTCGGCCCGGCTCAGGCGGCCCAGCCCCCGCCGGGCGGCAGCGGGTACCCCCCGCCCAGAGCCCACCCGCGGCGGGCAGCACAGGGGCCCTGGCAGAGCGGGCGGACAGACGGACGGACGGACCCGGCAGGGCACGACACACCGCCACCCTCTCCTCACACGCCCGAAGGGCCGCCAAGCGCACGCGCCCCCTCACCCGCGGCCGCGCGCGCGCAGCGACCCCACCCCGCGCTCCGCCGAACGTCGCCCCTTTAAAGCCAGCCCCCGCCGCCCCCCTCCCCCGCCCCGTCCCGGGCGGTGCTGCCCCCTCGAGCCCCGCCCCTCGCCCCCGCCCCGGGCCGCGCTCCTCCGGCGGCTCCGCCGGCCGCGGGCAGCGCCGGCATGTCCTGAGGCGGCGGCGGCGGCGGCGGCGCGGAGCCGGGCCGGGCCGGGCCGGGCCCCACCACGGAGGGCTCGGTGGAGCAGCGGGCCAAGGGCCGGGCCCCCATGAAGGAGAAGGAGGCGGGGGCGGAGCGGGGCAAACCCGCCACTTACACCGGGGACAAGAAGGCGCGCATGGCGGCCAAGACCAACAAGAAGTGGGTGCGCCTGGCCACCGTGCTGGCCTACGTGCTCTCCGTCTCGCTGGCCGCCATCGTCCTCGCCGTCTACTACAGCCTCATCTGGCAGCCGGTGCGCGGCGGCGGCGGCGGCGGCTCCGGCCCCGCTCCCGGCCCCGCCGCCGCCGCCTCCCCGCAGCCCCGCGTCGCGCCGCCGGGCCCCGCCGCCAGCCGCGCGCCCACCCGGCGGCCCGCCGCGCCCACGCAGGAGGCTCCGCCAGCGCCGCCGCGGGCGGGCCCCGGCCCCGGCCCCGCCGACACGGACCCTCCGGACGCTTCGCCGCCGCCGCCCGGGGCCGAGGCGGGGGCCGCGGCGCTGCGCCGGGTGCGGGGCGGCCCCTGAGGCGGCCGGCGGCGGCCACCCCCCCCCCCCCTCCGCGCCGGGGCGGGCTGCGGGGCTCCGTGCGGGGCCGAGGCTGGAGGCGAGCCCCGAAGAGCTCCGGCTGCGGACTGAGACCCGGCCCGGGGGTCGGCGGGGGAAGGACGGACTTGTACTTGGTAGAACTGCCGTATCTTTGTTTTCCACCCCCACCCCGTTTTTTTTCCTCAAAAGGGAATTTTGTGGCTTCGTTTTTGGTTCTTTTTTTTTCCCCTCACCAGGGCTAGCTTCTCCTTCTGAACCTGCATTGAACTCCTGCGCTATTTATGCCAGTCTGTTACCTATAAAAGGATATCGGTGTCCAAAATCCCTCACTATTTACAGGATCAGCTGGGAACAATACGAATTTAGAGGCTGTAATCCATTGTTCGAGTAAAACCAGTTTTGTTTAACAATGAGCATAAACTTATTTAAAACCGTGTGAAAGGTAAATTGACTTGTTTACTATATTAAAATATTTTCCCAATATGAAAGTCTCTGTAATACGGTATGTTCTCTTTTGCGGTGGGAGGAGGATTTGGGTGGAATGTCAAACTGGAAGAGCTCTCTGGGTAGCAAAAAATGGTCTGCCTGCAGTAACGGGCAACTGTGGCATATAACGTTGTTGACTCGCTTGTCGTTGGTCTCCTCAGGTGAGGCTGGAGAAACCTCCATCCGCGCCTAACTCCCGCTAACGGTGGCGGCTAAGCATTGGTGGCGAACGAAGGTTTGATCTTTCCTGACAGAAGCAGGTGGAGCTGTGGCGGTGGGCGCCGAGGGGCAGCTGCTGCGGCGTGCGGTGCGGCGTGCCGCCAGGCGCTTCGTGGCTTGCACACCCGTGCTCTCGCCCGCGTGGGATGGCCGAGCCTAGAGACTGTCACGGCACCTCCGTGGCACCCCGGAGCCGGTGCCGTCGGGAGGTAGGTCTGTGCCAGCCAGCTCGTGGTGTGCGCTGGGCAGGCTTCCTTCCCGGCTCCATGTTTTCCTGCCCTGTAGTCCTCAGAAATGTTCTGTGTGGCCCCGTTCCTTGATGAGCCGTGCAAAAACAGTGCAAAAACGTGGCATTTAATGACTGTAGGATGTGGGCTTTCAACTAGGAAACTAAGACCTGTGTCATTCTGAGCAGCTGCTGTTCAGATTGATGGTTGCGGTTGAATGCCTTAACTGTGAGGCTGCCAGGTTATTCCGCGTCCCTGTGAAATGATCCCTGGAGTTCAGATTTCCTCTGCTGAGGGGTAAAAACGTGCTCTGATGTGGTGTACGTATTTCAGTTGCGCAAATCACGGAGGTATTGTAAAATACGGCGCTTGACTTTTTTAAAGTTGGGGGGGGGCAAATAGCTGCTTCATCCCTAAATCAGTACGCTTTGGACTGGTGCTGTTGCGTTAAGCCTGTGTCAGCTGGGCGTTTGCTTCACAGCGTCTTTTAAAGGTAGAAACCAGGAGCAGAGGGCTTCCAGACAGAAAGCAGGCAAAAGGAGGCAGTGATCTTCCACCCTCCTTCTCCATTTTCTGCAGAGCATGCAGGCAAGTCTGTATGTTGTTAACGTGCTCAAGAAGAAAGCTGGTGAGAAGGAAAAAAGATCGCGCTTAGTCGTTTTAGCCCAAAGGGTGCATGCGATCGTTGCCACCTTTCTGCGGGGCAGGCAGGAGCGCTGGGGAAGGGGCTCGAAGCCCAAAGCCGCGCCGTAGCAGGCAGCTGCTCTGCCACCCCGTTACCTCCTGAGCCGCTTCTGAGCTCCCTCTGTACCCGCGGCAGCGTCAGGACCGATGGTGTCCTGGCAGCAGCACCGGCGCGTAGCTTTGGCCAGAGGGTTGGCCGGGTTCGGCCCCGTGGGTGTCCGCTCTGTAGCAGTGGGTGACCGTGTTTCCTCGGCGGTTCTGCCTGCAGCGTGTTGATACCTGTTCGTGGGGCGGTATCTCTGGGTCCCGGTGGCGACGGTGCTGTTCGCTCTCCTTGGCACACAGCTCTGGTTGTAGGGGAACGGCTTTCTGCAGCTCTCTAGGGGGGAGGAATAAGTAAAAGAGAAACCAGGCTCATTGTCTGGTGCCAGCTGAATTTAGCCTGTTTCTTGGCTCTGGTACTAAATGCAGAACCAGTTGGGAAGCATCCCTGGGAGGGAGCTGGTGTTTAACATCTAAAACCTCTGAAGATAAATAAAAGCTGGCTGGAATTACACTGATGCTGGGACTTCTCTGGTCCTGGCCTGCAGCTCAGAACTGGTGAATCTGTAGTGGCTTTGACCAGAGCATCCATATACACACAGAGTCCTGGCATTTTTCACTTTAAATACGATTGCTCTCAGAAGACTAATAGAGCATGGCTGCGTGGAAGAGGAAGTGAATTGAATTAAATTGTCTGCGTGGCCCTCTTCCAACCCGCCATGTAACTGCGGAGAGATGCCTTGTATTCGGGAGCAGGAACAACTTAAAGCTCTTCACCTGGCCTGTTGTTTTGGTGGCAAAGGACCTCTGGGACAGTCGAGAGTGTTCGGGTCCACTTTATCAAAGGGAATAGACCCGTCGCTGATGGTTGCCTCCCTCTCTGGTGCTAAAAATAGTTGATGAGCCAGTACGGAGATGGTTGTGGCTGTCTTCATTCCTGTATGACAGTGCAGGCTTGGCGAGTTCCCAGGCTGTGTTTTTGCATCTTCTTTTCTGCTGACAAACTTAGATTTAAGTGAAACGCTTCTGGTTTTGTACCTGTTAAAACTGGCTTTGGAGCATCCTGTTACTTCACTATTGTTGTACTAAGCCTGCAAGGGAGGGGAAGCTTTGGCTGTAAAGATGCAGAAGGATCACAGACTGCTGACCTAAGGGCTTTGTGATTTGAGCAGCTGTGTTTTCCAAAGCCCCTTTGGACCTAGATCCTTCAGCTAAAATCTCTACGTCCTTCCCCTAGCCAGGAATTGTGGTCCTCTGGAGGGAAATATGTTCCCCTTGAGATACGGCTGCCAGCCTGCCGTGAGCCGGTCTCTGTGCCTGTTGCTCTATTTGGCGGCAGACTGTCCAAGAAATCAGTGACTAAGTGCACTTTGCAAATAATTCTAGTAACAAAAATGGCTTGTCTGGGCTTGTTTCTAGGTGATAAGCTAACTTTTAAAAATGCGGGGTACTAGGGATTTCTTGGGAAACAGGTTGGCTGCAACAGGTAACGGCTGGATTGTCACCTTGGGCTGTGAATTTCTGCATTATGTGGCCATCTTTGTACCTGGACAGTCTTCTGCATCGGAACAGAATTATTTTAGTGCCCTAAAACGGTGCGGTCAGCGGTCTCAGGTAAACCTGCGGTTTAAGAGGCAGGCTGTCTCGTTATCTGTTGTATTACTTCAGCTCCAATTCAGTCTTTCCCTTCATTGCTCCTCAAAAAAAAAAAAAATCAGTTCACTTGGTGTAACTGTATCAGGCGAGATAAGGCTCAGGCTTTTGTGTTGCTTCCGAGATAGAAATCGCTGTAACCGCGTGATTTGTAAAGTTGTTTCCTTGGAATTGCTGGTGAGGGTTATTGCCTTTGCACAGATGCTGTCCTGCCTGCCGCTCGCAAACGGAACTGCTGCGTTTCCAGCGTGCGCAGGTCGGCGTGAAAGGGAGCTGCCCGCCAGTCAGTTTGGGCGAAGAAGGTGATCAAACATAAGGGAAACGCTGGGACTCAGGCCCTTTGCTTTAGTCAGATAAGGAAGTTAACAAGGCTCTCAAACCTTCGAGCTGTGGGATGCTCCTGTAAAAGCACGGTGGCTGTAAGAATATGCTTGGAATAGTGGCGTCTCTGCTTCTGGTTCTTCAGTTTTCCATTGATTAAACATGCTAATAATTCTGTAAAGCCAACTTTCCCCCGAGCTTTGAGTTTCTGTATCGTTTAGGGCCTGAGTTCCAGATTTTTGTCCTCCAAGAGCCTTTAACTAATGGTGGCACAGAGGACAGAAGTCGTGGTACGTTTGTGCTTCAGGTGCAACTCCGTTCTGAAACGCCGTGACAGAATGTGTTGTTGCTCAGTGTCAAGGGATGGTAAATACCGTGGGAGCTTTGATTTTCCTGTTCTTAATCACAGTAATCACTTCAGAGGATGGAGAGAAGACCAGGTCGTGGTCTGCTTTTCCTTTCTGACAGAGAAGAGTCTCATGAGGGAGGAATCAGACTTCTTGTGAGGAAATTTCTGCTAATACAGCCGTGTCCAACTCACGCATGACAATGGTGACCCTCCAGCACCGTGTAACGCTGCCTCTGCTTAGATCCTTACAGAAGGATTTGAACCGCAAGCTCTGTCAAACAGAAGCGCTCCCTAAAAGGAGCAATAAGTGAAGAATTATTAATGATGTCCAGTCAAAGGGGTGTTTTCTCAAACCTCCTCGATTCCTTCCTTGCACGTAGATGCCTTTGGGCTTACACCTATTTATTGACGTGTACTACTTGCCCTCTGCCTGTACACGCTGGTCGTGTCCCGTTGAGCTCAATTTGTTCAAGGAGAGTGCATCGATAGAACTCGCATGCAGAGGGACCAGAAGGAAGGGAAATAGCTAGAAAAAAAATTACTGGAGCATGTAATATGCTCCAGCAGCTGGCTCACGTTTTCATCTACTAAAAGCTACCTTCTCCCCATGCACGTTCTCTCCTCTCGTGCTCTTGGTTGATGTAATGCATGCCATCTTATTCCCAGCTTCCTGGGACCGGGCTGTATCTTTGACAAGGAAGGTGATGTTATTTTTACTCCAGATCTTGACTTAATTTGTGAGTGTAGCTGAAAAGCCGTCTTGTGGTGCAGTGTTGATGACAAAACCAGTGGCTGCTCCTGGGCGTTGGGGATCTCCGCCAGAAAAGGCAGAACTAATCTCAGCGGGCCGCTCTGGAAGGGGTTTTGCGCGGCTGTGTGTGTGTTGCTGACGGCTGGCTGTGAGGCCGGGAGCGCTGAAGTGTGCGGGGAGCAGAGTGGTGTAAGAAACGGCCGTAGCTGAGCTGGAGCATGAAGCTGAGGAGGTGAAGCTTGACTTCTGGCTGTTCTGCCCGTGTTCGGAGGCAGTTCTGGGGGAGGCTCGTATCCGCTCAGCTCTTTTGTCACTGCACTAAGCTGGTGTGACCAGGAAAGGGCTGCGGGCTTCCCAGGGCACCCGCTTCGCCTGCCGGGAGCTGCGGAGTCTGTGAGCCCGTGAGCCGGCCGAGCTGTTGCACAACCTTTCCAAGGGAAGGCAGCAGGCAGTGCGTTGAACTTCACAGCAGCGCTCTACCCTGCTCCTGCGCTGTGACTCTGATTGACTTAAAAAGCTTTCCACGTAACTTAAAAAGCACCAACTACTGTGTTACACACTTCAAATAAACAAGAATTCTGACTAAATGCCAGTTTAGCTTCAGGCTCCTGTGCCATTTGCAACCAAGTTTTCTGGAGGGGATCTGGTGTGGAAAATCAGTGAACGTTTCTGTTATTGCTGCTCCTGGACTGTGTACGGGGCTGTACTTCTGGGTAGGCTGTGCGGGACGCTTCGCTGTAGGCACTAGGCTTGCTGAGGTAGGAGCGGGGAGCTGCAACTCCTGCTGAGATTTTATGTTGTTGCCTCCTGCAGGAATTGGTTCGGTACAGCTTTGGAAAGCAAAGTATCTCCAACTTTATCCAGATGTATTTCCGTCCTCGGCTTGAGGTTTTTTAAATTGATCTCTTTATACAGGAGTTGATTGACCAGTCTGAAATCAGTTTTGATATGGATTTTCGCTACAGAGTTGCTGTGTTGAAACGGATGGTAAATTTTGCCAACTAGAAGGTGTCTAGCAGCGAGCTGTCGCTTTCTTTTAAAGAAAAAGAGGTTTTCTGCCTCAGAGTCGCTGCTGCTTTCCTGTTGTCTGGAAGAGCTAGAATAACGCCCACAAAATCCCTGAGCTACCAGCCACTGTGGGAGGGAACAGGTACCTGTACAGACGGACGACTTTGCACTCTGCAAGCTGCCATCGCGTTTGCTTGCAAGAAGGGCGCTGTGGCGATGAGAAGGCTTTGATGCCTCTATGAAAAGCAGACCTTTGTGTTACGATGCAGGCTGTCATCACTGCAGTGAGCTTTTTGGGCCGGTTAGCTGAGCTAGCCCAAGAGTTAAGTGCTTTCCTAAGGGGTAAGCAGTCTGAATTAGAGCCAAGTCTCTGTCTAAAAAGCAGAGATTCTTGATTCAACTCAGAAAACTCTACATGTGGGACTGAGAAACACTAAGAAACTGGAGCTTTTTCCTCATTACAACTTTTATTTCATATAAATAATCCCTCCACAGCAGATTTTTCAACTTTTCAGTCTTTTCTCTCACTGTAAAGAAGAAACAGCTAGCCACAGTTTTCTGAAAAATTGCAATCCAGGCACCAACCAAAGTCCATTCGAGCAAAGTGTTAATGAGCAGGAAAAAAATTACACTTGGAACAGGCACTATCTGTACAGTCCCATCCCCGGAGCTTGGTACAGACTCAGTCCTTCCTAGGCATCATTAAATGCAAAGTTACTTGGATTTGCAGGAGAAAAAGAAGGGGGAAACGGGGGGGAAAGCGTCAGCTTTCCTTTCAAAAAGGAGTCTAGGGAGGTAAGATACAGCAACAGTTGCGGCTGGGCTTTTTTGTCTCTACAACTAGGTGCTGGACCGGGGCAATGTAAAGTTCCCGTCTGCCTGGCAGCGTGCCTGACTGCTGCTGGGGTGCACCAGCCTCGGGGTCGGAGACTCAGTTTTGCGTGGACTGTGAGGCAAGCCAGTTCCCGGTACGTGCTGGTAATGACTCTGGACCGAGTCTGACTGGACCAAGAGTGAGGTCAGTGACCTGATATAAAAATAAAATAAAAATTTAAAAAATAAACAACTGTAAGCAAGTTTTTGAGCCAGTCAGATAAGGAAAATCAGCCTTTAACAGTGATGGAGAATCTCCAGGACCTGGAGCAGTTTTACAATCTGGCTTTTATCTATCTGTTATTTTATCTGTTGGATAAGTCCAAATAAACCCAGTCTGGGCTTTGGTGGGGTGAAGATGTTTTTACTAATAAAACATGACAGCTGCACGCTCTGTTTCTGGCTAATGCCTGGCCTGAAGCCAATAAACTCTCCTGAATTTGGCACGAAGAAGAAATTCCCAGGCTAGTCCTTCATGAGATAGGTACTGTGGATCTAAGTTAACGTGGAAACCCAAAATACCTGTGCAAATATTAGTTTATTAAAACAGCGTACAGTATTTCAGTCCACACGTGCCTACCTTATCACCAAGGCAGCCTGCCATTCTGGTTAGCGAATGCACCTTGCAATGAAATCCAGTAAATCTCCACGCACACGTGTCTGCGCGGACATTTACTCCTGTATTGAGCTTTAGAGCAGCACTTTAAAATGAGGGTGAGAGCCTCTCTGCTCCGTCATTCAGAAGTCAGAAATTATGTTGTGTTTCCCTTGTGCCTGCTTTCTGCCTTCTTAATTGGTAGCTGCATTTCAGCTAGGTCCTAGTTTGCTGTGAATCTCAGCTGCACGGCAATCCAAGCAGCTGGCATTCTCGCTCATTTAAGCTTGTAAATGCTCATCCAGATCCTCGATTTGAAAGGTATCTTTTAAGGCCAGGTCGAAACGCCTGCATGGCAGCTCCCAGGGGAACTGCTGCCCTCTTATTCAAGCACAAGGCTGTGAGAGGCACAACCAGGAAGGTGAAAGCGTTTGACAGGAAGCCTTAGACCCTCAGCTCCAATTTGGCCTGGGTTCTGCCGCAGACTCCTTCGTGCAGCGTGGTGGAGAAGGAAGGTTATTGGGTTTGTGCTGTCCTCCTTGCCCTGCGTGGCACGTGGAGCTGCAAGCACCTCCAGTTACTGTAGCCTTCCCGGCCTGCAGTGTTTTGCTGAGCTGCATGCATACCTGCTTCACCCTAGCAGCCACCTTCCTTGGAAAAAAAGCAGTCTCTCCTGACGTGCTGGTTGAGCCTCTGCTGCTTGTGCCCTACTACATCGAACAGGAGGAAAGCAAGCTTTTAAAGGACGAGGTGCTGTGGTTGATGCGTGCTTGTCAAAAGCGCCTGCGCCCCACAGCGTAACTCAAGAACGCACCGTCCCCTTTGTGCCCCGCGACCCACGCAGCTACCGCACGCCCCCGCCAACACTTCAACCGCATACAAACCTCTAGCACGAGAGCTGCTCTGAACACTACTTTTTCATCCACCTACTGAACTACAACGTAACGCCTCTCACCCTGTCTCCCAACGCTCTGCCAGCCGCCTGCTCCCTGCCCAACAGCAGGGGAGAGCTCGCACAGCCGCTGCTGACCTCCCGGCACCTGCGGTTCCCTGCCAGCCCCTGCGGGAGGAAACGGGTGGGGAGCCCAGAAACCGAAATCTTAACTTTAAACAGAATTAGTTATTAAATAAAATAAAGTGCATCCAGTAGACATTTCATTGGCTTGCCACACAGCTGCAATATAGGCAAAACAAATACAAAAGAAAAGTGACGGTGTTTGTCTGTAGGTCGGGGCCTTCCCTGTCCTTTGGCGTACGGACAGGAAAGGGTGACGCCGAAAGTGTGAGCAGGGAGTGGGGGGTGGTGGCGGGGGACCCCACGTGTCGCGGATGGGTGCTGAAAGCTGATTTCATGGGAGGTCAAAGAGCGAGGACAAGCTTGCGCTCCTCTTCTCATCCACCACCTTCAGCACGTTATCCTGTGAAACAAGAGCAGAGACAGCAGAGGGATTATCAGTCTTCAGGGAACCGCTGTGCAGTAAATTAAAAACGTCTGCTGAGGTTCAGCCTGACCTTCCTGCGCGGCTGGGGCCGCTTCGGGGGTACCACAGGAGCATAACCCAGATACCTGCTGCCAAATCCGGTGGGAGCGGGGAGGGGCTGCGCGGCCCAGGGGATGCTCTGAATGTACGAGTCTGGATGAGACGTCCCCAGTCTTCCTCTGGGTTAGGTGAGACTGCTTTACTCTCGCCTCTAGTCTCAAGAACAATAATCTTGCCATGTTTTTGTGTGTGCTCGTACAGCACCTGGAGCAATAAGAGGAGGGGCTGATTTTGGGCAGGACCTCGTATTCCTGTCTTGTGAAGCTTGGCCTGGGGGTGCAGCTCCTGTGTTTGCCGAGGGCCAAAGGGTGTATCAGCTTTTCTCTAGGGGACTCCCTAACCCGTGAGTGGAGCCTACTGTCCTGTAGCTGCCTTCAGACCTAGATACCTTGATTTTAATTGGGAAAGGCAGACTTTTTTTTCTGCGGTTGCCAGATGCTTGGGCGCTGCTCAGAATCGCTGAGCTGGGATTTTCCTGCATCCATGTTTAAATCCACAGATCTGCCTTTCGCTGATGCAGATTTCAGCACTGAAAGCTCTCAAGCAAGGGCAGCGGGGGGATATGAAAAGAAAAATAGATGAAATACCATGAAGGCAGGAGAGGCAATAGTAAGCCTGGCTTGCATAAAGAGGAAATCTCTGAAGGAATCATTTAAGGACACAGCCACTTATATCTAATAAGGACCTGCACTGAAATCGCACCCGAGGTACTGAAATAATCGATGCTATGTACAGCTGAGAGGAGATTCTGACGCTGTTGCTGGAGTAATATTTCATTGTCCGTGTGTGTGCAAGGGACGGGGTTGGCCGCATCCTGCCGCCGAGGGGGTGCTCAGTGCCGCAGCAGCACGCTTCTGGGATTTAGCGCTATTGGGCAGGGCCGGGAAACAGATTTTCAGAGTTGTGCTTGCTGGTCCAAATATTGTAAAATAATCTGTTTTACAAATCTGAACTGACTCCAGAGCTAGCTCTGTGTTTTGTTAATCTATTTTGTTATTAATGGTTGCAAAAGTCTCTTTGACAGCCCTGTGCTATTAGTGACGGCAGACAAATCTCTCTCCTGTTTTGAAATATTACCCTCTCAGTACGGACACCTTCCCGTGCACGAGCGAGCCTTCACAGCCAAGACACTGGTGGGCTTTAAAGTCATTACTTCTCTTAGTAATTAGACCTAGTGATTAGCATCTCTCTCATTTCACCCTCTTTTCCGTGCACCAGTCAAGGGCTGGTCGGAGATTTAGCAGGCCCTGCGCTGGCGTGACTGCCGAGTCGGGGCTCAGGAGCGCGCCGCTGCGTGCGCTGCCTTTGACTCCGCCATCAGAGCAAGGGGATGCAGCGCCAGATTTCCCTCCGTGTGTCACTGACACGCGAGAGGATTAAGGCGGATCGCCGGCGGTCCCGCTCAAAGGCCCCCCGTCTGCCCCGCATGTCCCAGCCTGACAGAGCCTGGCTGGACGTGGGACGTCACTGGTATGACTTTCGCAGCCAAGCCAACAACAGTCCAGTGTAGGGACCTACCGGTTAAAGCTCAGGCCATGGGGCGGATGTGCGTGAAGTCCCTGAAGAGTGCAGCTGAGTGTAGCTGCTGAAGTCTGGCAACTTGGCCCCTCTGCCTTCAGCTGAGATTGGCCCTGTGCATCCTCAGCTTGGGTTGGAAGACATCATTTTGTTGGGTCTCTCCTGGGGCAGGTCCAGAGTTCCCAGAGACAGCTTTGTTCTTAGTGGACCACTCAGACAGACTCGTGAAATACCACAGGCAAACTCAGGCGTGCCTTGTGCGGACCATCTGCTAGACATCATTATATCAGATTTTCTGACTTAGCTTTTTTTAAATAGATATATATATCTCAGCTGTCCCACCATACACTGTAAGGCCAGAAAAAAGACTAGTTAAGATAATGAGACATCTTCTACCTAGCACAGGCCATTGGACATCCCTGAATTAATTCCCGTTTGAATTAGAACTAAGAAATCCTAATCCTGTCCAGATTTGCCACTGGTAGAAAAATTATCACTGGAACCCTTGATGAGCTTAAATATGTAAAGATAGTCTGTGGTGGAGATTCCTGCTGGAGTGGTTTAAGATACGCTCTGCAGTCTATCTGTTCCTTCTCAACAGCGGCGCTGGCAGAAAGGCAGACGTGCCTGTGCCCCTTGCAGGGCAGACCACAAGGTGGTACATTTATCGGCTTTTCCTCCGGGCTTTACTGTAAGAGGGTGAACGCAGGTGGCTGAGGTATGGGCACGTGCTCCCCTCTGCCAGCTCTGCAGTTCCAGCAACTGCAGGCTGCAAAGGCTGCTCCGTTCTCCCTGCTTGGAGTGGCAACGGCTTGCCTGTCCGAGCCCTAAATTATGTTTAGACTTGTTAAGCTGCAATAAGTAGCCATAAGGAAGCACAGGTGGTCCGGTGACGAGCTCTGGTCTGTGACTCTCAATGCATTAACAGCTCCTAAGAGTTCCTTCTCTCCTCAAGTCACCCTGGCAAACCGAGGAAGAGACAGAAGCTCTTGCAAAGTGCCACAGAGATTTAGGAAGAGCGAGCCTCCGTCTCCAGACAGGAGGTGTATGCCAATTCTTTTGGGTGTCAGTGAAAGCATCTGCTTTGACAGCGGTCACCGACTTTGACAGAAGCCTACGCAACTTTGCCATTGAAGTCATGCTGTTGCTGTCACAAGCGCCACGTTACCTAAGCCCTGCCAAAGCACGCTGGTCAGGCCGGCCTCGAAGGTGCCAAGAGTTCCTGCTCCAACCACGGCGTGCTGCCAAGTCACCTGCCCTCTGCCAGGTAGTAACCTTTTCCTCATTTTCTTGTATTTATTCACGGGCTCCTTCAATACATTGATTCTTGCACCAGCGTTGTTTTCTGGCTTGAATGTTTCTTCCCCTTCACCGGTGTTTACTGCCCCACGGTATTGATAGAGAGCACAACTCCGTCACTTTGTGCCTTCATTTTGCTAGACTAAACAACCATTCCCTGAACATCCCTGGAGTCCTTCCCTGTGTTTCTTCAGTCCAAGTACATTTCTCTCGAACCATTCTCACATAATCCCTGTGTTTTCCAATGCTAACAGTATTTTCCCATGCTGTGCCATGGCTAAGGCTTTCCATCGCTTCAGAAGTATGACGATAACTGCATCGAGTCCTGGACTGAGCCGTACCGCTCCCTAATTCCGCACGAGGACTAAGCCCTCCGCTTCGGTGGTATGCGGTGCTGAGATGTGCTCTGGCACCCTGAAACGCCCGTAGCACGATGGTGGGCTCCGGAAGGCGGTGTGGGCTGCAGGAAGGACCGGCGCGGCCGACGCTGTTCAAGTCAAGCCCTCGAGACCTCAGCCTGCCAACCCTAGGCCCGCTTCCAAGGCATAACAGCAGCTGGTATATTCTTGTCTCTTGAACCCTGAGGGAACTGGTATGTTCTTCGGTAGCTCCGTAACTGCGCTGAGGAGCGTTGGTTTCTGCTTGCACCGCTTCCTGCACCAACCTTTAGCACTGGTTTGCATCAGAAGGCTGACCTCTTGTGACCTCCTCGGTCCTGCAGCACACAGGCCCTGCCTGCCCCACTCCTGTTTACGTCAGCCAGAGCTGCGAGGTCAGATCCCCGGAGCTGCTCTGGAAGTCTACCCCCAGCTGCATTTTCTCTAAAGATGTTAAGATTAATTTTCTCAGGAGAATTCAGGGAAAAGCTTCTGTGGTTTTTGTGTATCGTTTACTTCTCCGGGACTCATTGGACATTCTCCAGGGATTCCAGTCCTGCACTTTGGGTAAATATTTATTCCTTGTTATTTGAAGCAAAGGATGAAAGCCCCACCACACTCTCTGCACAGCATCTCCAACTGGTTTGAAGGTGATGGAGACTTTTTAGTGCCATAAATAGACATTAGCAGTGGAAGCTGTGAAACCCACATGGTGGCTGCTTGCTGCACGGAGCTGCTGCTCTGCAGAAATCGATGAGCAGCATCTGCAGTGGGGAGCAAAATCCGCGCACTAACGTGTGTGGGACGTGGGCCCCGCAAAGCCCAGGAGCAGGGCAGGTGGGGAGCATGTTGTTATCACTGGTTACTGATGCCTGCCGCTGCTACAGGTATCTGCCGTGCTTTGGGATGCTGAGATCCGTGACCGGAGGGCACAGCCCTGGCATCAGGTGAAGTGACCTGGTACAGGATTTTCTACTTGATGGAAATTCCACAATATAAACTTTTCAATGGAAGGATGTTTCTACATTCCTTTTGGGGTTGACAGGTTGTAGTTTGCAAAATCATATATCTGTTTCAACGCTGATTTTCCAAAAATTGTACCATATCAAAATGGAATCATCAGTATTTAAAAACATAACATTAAAATTTTCTGCTTTGAAGAGGGTTAACGAGGGCTCCGGTTTGGGTTTTATGAAATACGGACCGTTGAAGCAGACATATTTCTGGTAGATGCATAGCACTTGTCAAATCGGTATTTTTCACAGGAAGGAAAAAAAAACTCACTGGGAAGTTACCTGCTACCTCCTGGCAGGAAATTATGGGCCAGCCTCGATAATCCATGGTGGTGCATCCCTCCAGCTGCTTCTCCTTACGGTCGTATCTTGTCTGGGTGCCAGTTACAATAATCATCCTCCTTTTTTGCTACAAACTTTCTGTCCTCCAAGGCAGTAGTCATTCAGACTCCGTATGATTTGTGTTTTCAGCACAGACTCCTCTCATGCTTCCTGCCAGGCACTTCAGGACATTCCCTGGTATAACGCCCGCGGCTTACATGGACACAGAACACAGCCGAGGTTTCCAGCTGGCCTGGACTTACCAGGGCAGAGCTGCTCGGTTCCTCCTGGAGGCTTGCATAGCAACACCCCATTTACCTTGCCACATGAAGTCCTTCATCTACAGGGAACTTGTGTTACCATTGTTCACACACCACAGGGTGAAAACCACCCGCTCCTTCCCCTGCTGCAGTGGGATAACCTTGTAATCGTGTTGGCCTGACGTCAGATCAATGCAATTAGGCTCGGACGCCTGCAATTCAGCGTAAGCATCGACTGTTAAAAATGATACGTGAGCCACCAGCCCACAGCCTCTTAACTGGATTATCAGCCATTCACACAGGGCTACCTGTTCTGTGAAGATTATACCCAAGTGGTGAGGGGAAGCAAATAAGTGAGGTGGTTTGGGCACCTGAATTCATGGTACTAGCCACAAAAGGAATAAATAAACTTTTAATTTTGCATTCTAACAAAAAAGTGCGGCTCTTTCTTTAATGCTTGATCTTACTGCTCTTTCAGCTTCCTGAATGATGCTCTTTTCCCGGTTCTTGTTAAGCCTAGCTCTCCCTAATAACGCTATTGGATAGGCTGAAAAGGCAGAATCATTAGCCAGCCACACGTGGTTACGTTCACGAAGGGACTCCAGTGGACATAGTCATGTTTCCCTGGAGGACGGCCACACCTCTCAAGTCCCTTTGTGGGCCATGTGCAACGGCTTTGCTGAAGGCAGGTTTCCTGTGGGTTGCATTTTGGGCGATCCTTGCCCTAAAGCATCACTGGAGTCAGCTGCAGGCATCAGGCTCGACAAGCCAGAAACCGAACAGGAACACCCTGCCAAGGATTCAAACACACCTCGAATGGGGACAAGCCTGAGGGATCTGCTTCCACAGAATTGCTCTGAAAGAACACTTTAGGGAGAATTACATGAAAATAACATAAAGCTTTGCAGCTTTTTAGATGACCGGTGGTCTGAACCTAATCTGTCTGTAGAGCGCTAGGAAACAGAAGCCAAGGGAGAAGGGAAGTGACTGTTACCAGCCGGCGGTTATTTATGACTGCCATCTGTGTCATTATGCAGCCCGTCACGTTCATGTGGGAACTTCAAAGCAACAGCAGGAATAGAGGCGAGACCTTTTCGCTCCAAACACGCTGACAACTTAACCGGCTTGAGCCAAATGAGCTTTTGCTTTTTTTGGTGGTGGTTGTTGTCATTGTTGCTGTTTTGTTGCTCCCAGGAGCCCTGCTGCAAGCCACGCAGATGAACCGTTCACGTTGTGCTGAGCCAGTGCTAGAGAAATCCAGGTCTTGCATTTTTTTTGTGTGTGTCTGCCAAGGGATGTTCCTGACAAACAGGACACAGGGAGCAGACAGTTAAAGGCAGGTCCCCCTGTCTTCCTCTTGGCTCTTCTCCCCACTACAAATTCACTCTGCAAATGATCCTGTATGGGAAAGCCAACCCTGATAGCGGCCTGTCTCTGGTGCAAAGGGAGAGGTCACATTGCTTTGTGGTGACTTCAGCAGATAGGAGGTGACGGTGATGCCCTAGAACATCATTAAGGACTAACAGCCAAGCAGCACTCATGCACTCCCTCCCTACATGCTCTTGCAGTCGATGGATGGAAAAAAAAAAACCCCAATCCCCAGGAGGAACCCATCGCTGAGATGGGGGATACAGAAGCTGCGGCGCTGGCTCACCGTGGCACCTCCGTGGGAGCCCTGCCGGCGAGAAAGCCGGAGGCTTCAGCGGGAAGCGCAAGAAACCTTCAGATGAAACAATCGCAGACCAGTGTGCTCGGAGAGGACAAGTCATCATGTCTTTGCTGTGACTTGGTGATTGCCCTAAGGACTAAACCGAAATGCACTCTCTCGGTGTAAGATCTGACGGAGCTGTGCCTATTCCTGCGATCCTAACACCGGTCAGCGCTGCCGCTGGCGGTTGAAGGCTGGCTCTCCCAAGGCAACCTGCCATCCATATCCTGCACAGGGCTCGCCTGAGATCTGATGCATCTCCTATGTTACGGGAAATATCAAAAAAAAAGCACCTTGCTTTAATTTTCTGCATCAAAAGGTGGTATTTGATGCTGAGTGCATAGTTCAGGCACACCTGGAAACTCCTCTTTAACTGTCTGGGAAAGAGAGGAAAGTGAGGCAGGAACGTGCTCTCTTGAGGGGGCATGATCAGGCAAGGAAAAGTGAGCACTGCTGATAGGAAGGCGATAGATGGGAAGGCAGGCAGGATGAAATGGTAGAGGGTAACCAGGACACCGGTTAACCCCTCATTTCCCCCTGGCATCACTACACTTGGTGTTTCCCAAGCAATAATTGTTTTCAGAGAGCAACACTGGTCTCAAGTTCCAGCTTAACCAAGCAGATGTGAGAGTGCATAAGTGCAAACCCCAGGTTACGTCGCCTCCTCTTCTCCAAGACGTAAGGCTATGTTTATAATTAAGCCTGCGTAATGAATTTGCTGAGGAGTGGTGGAGTAAAGAGCCATGCTGGAGTGGACTCAGGGCCCTATTACCAAACCATAGAAGTCTCCGTTGCTGAGATGAAAGTGGACTACCGTAATTTATTGTTTCCTCTTAACTGGTGTCTAATTAGAGTTATCCTGAGAGAGAAAAGTAGTCATTAATTCCCTCGTCCTCTACTTTGAGGGGATTTTTGGTAGACTGGGGAGGCATGGCCAGACAACTCCCGCTATGCGCATCCAGGTGTCTCTTAACATTTTCCTAAATGCTGTTGGAATTAATTTCCCTCACTTGAAGGATTTTTAGTTCAAGCTCAGAACCAGCTCCTGCTGGTTCTTGGTGTTTTGTCTTTTTTAAATAGCTGTAACGTTTGCGCTTCTCCATGCCTTTTGTATGGTATTGGATTATAGTGAAAGTCTTTTTGTTAGCAGCTTAACCACTTCATCCCTAAGCTCATTTGTGCCTCTGGGATGAATACTAAGCAATACGCGGTGACAAGCTGCTGGGTCGAGGTCTGAAGAAAAGCCTGCTGGAATCAGGGAAGGCACTTGGTGGGGGCGATGGGCCTGCCTAGCTTTGAGCAGCTAATTGCCTGAAGTGCCTACTTGTGGAATACAGCTGCTGCCTCTCCCCTTAAAGGATAGAGCCAGGAGTGTCCTGAGAGCAATCCAGGTGTTAGGCAAGCTGGACTGTGTTCTGGAAGCGCCCATCTCTCTCCTTCGAAGAGAAACAAAGCCCAAATCTTAAGTCAGGTGCCTCTGTGCTTGGCCTGAGTTAGGTGGAGTGAATTGCAACCTTACTGCCTAACCTGGTGGTGGAATCACATCCTGGCTTGCTGCTCTGATCCAGCAGCTGTGGGTAGGAGATCCTGATCACTGTGTGACATTGCCTGGAAAGAACACGTCTCGCCAAGGTAACTGCCAAAGAGCCCCTACGCTCTCTCCTTGCCCCTTCCTCCGCATTTCTACCTTGCTTTTCTGCCTGGCATACTTTGTTCTTTCTCCTGGCTTTTCTTGTTCTATGTTTGCCTTTCTGGAAGAAACTTCTTTGCTTGAGTCAAACCTGGAGCATTGCTACGTAACCAGATCTGTTCGTCCTCCTTTCTCCGTGGTTCATAGGCCTTTCCAACAGGAACCGTCTCACCCTTTGTATTTATACACTGCCTCAGACGTGTTACCACATGTATAATTCAAAGTGTAGCATTCACAGACCTTGCACTGGGAAGAGAATCCCACATGCACTCGACCTTCTTCAAACTACTGTCCACAGGGTGGGCCTCTATAGCCTTGCAAGTGTTTTGGGAAAGGGGCCACAGTGACCTCAAGTTATTCTAGTTGTGATCACCCCAGAGAGAGAAGCAAATTCATCCTGCTATCCTTTATGAGGTTATCCCTTCCCAGGAATAGTTTCAGTTTGTGCCCTAACTAACCCATGTCACCAACCAGACTCTGCAGTCCAGTCTTCTGCCTGCGTTTTCCTGTCTGTCTTTCCATGGTTTCCCCATCCACTCCAGGGTAGGTCCTTGTGATGCACAGATTTAGACTATCTGAGGGATCCATATCACTGTTAATTAACAGTTTTGGATAGTTATCCAGTATCGTGCTGTTACAGCCACAGAAAATGGAGTTGTGGGTAGGTACTATGACTGAGAGCGTTAATGGGATAACAAACACACCGTGGAGAGCAGGGTCAGGAACTCACCTTCTGTCCCAGGCAGGTACAATCTCTGCTAGTTGAGAGTGTCCCCACTGTCCTTGTCCTTGCAATCCTCAGGCTGGTCCCCTTCCGTGGTATGTGATTTTCCTGTGTCCTGCTCAGACACAACAGTCTTGTCAGAGTTGGCTTTCCCTGGGGGCAAAGGCTCTCCTCTGTGTTCAGTGCCTTCAGCGTCTTCATCTCCTTTCAGTGCAAGCGTTTGCCCCTGCAGGGCAGCGTCTTGGGTCACTTCCTCCCCTCTTTTTCTCACCAGCTGTCCTTGACCTGCATCCAGTCTGTCTCCCGCTGCTGTGTCAAGGTTTTCTCCGTGGCCGTTTGAAGAGGCCTCAGCGGACTCCTGTTCTAAAGCTGTGTTTTCCTCTAAGCCAGCTCCACCTAAACTTGCTTCCACAGGCAATGACAAGGTCTCCTCGCTGCCGTGCCTGGGGGCTTGCACAGTGCTTGGAAGGCTGCTCTGTGAAGCAGCGCTGTTAGTGCTCTCCTTCTCCTGAGAGGTATCATCAGTGCCAGGCTTCCCATTGGCATCTTCCCCAACACCTTCCTTACTTGGCTTGGGCCCTGGCTCTGAGTCACCTGTGCTGGCTGCAGACACCTCCATGCTGAAGCCCTTCACTCCTCTCCGCTCCTCCTTCTGGCCATTGTGGGCAGACTGGACCTTTCCATTTCGTAGCCTTTGTGATGAGGAGGCTACATGATCCTGGGGGCTTGGCTGTTTTGCCTCCTCCTCCAGCTCAGCTGTACAGTTCTCTTCCACCCTCTCCTCACCTCTGCTCTTCCGCTTGTCCGTACCAAGGCTCCTCTAAGTAAAGAAGGAGATATTTAATTCAGCTTATTAAAATACCAGTATATGGTATTCGTTGTCTATGATGGTCTTCAAAACTTGAGGAAAAAATTGTGGAGGCCATTAAAGGACATAAAAGGATGTAAGTGGAGAAGTTTTCAGGGACTGGAATAAGTGGCGTGGTTATGCTGACAGAGGGTCAATGCAAGAAGTGAAGTTGCTCTCGCATCATGCCATGTGGAGAGTGCTAGCGAGGGGCAGATTCACCCCAACACAGAGGCCTCTCACCTCTGCACTGGCTGAGAGCCTCCAACTTTCCTGATAGTGCATGTTTTGAGAAAACTCAGCAGGCAGCCTTGAACTCACGAACTCACCTGGCCCTCAAGGTCATCCTTCAGAAAAGACATGTCCTCGCCTTCTTTTGCATCCCATCTGTCAAGAAAAAAAAAAAATATCAGAATTTAGGCCTTCAAGTTCTCATATGGCAAAGGCACTCTCCCTGCCTGACACCTGGGTAGGAATTTCTACCATGCATTCCTTCTCTAAGCCCCTTGACCAGGCAACAAGAGATGGAGGTGGCAGATGTAACTGGTCCAGTTCCTTTTGGCACCTGCAAAGCACTCGGAGACCATCCAGAGACACTCATATGAGACCACTAAATCTTAATGAACTGGTTGTTATAATTCTAAATGTAATGAAAACATAAAATCCAATTGCCAGAAAAGACAGTTGTCTTTAGACTAATAAGATATACAGTTTGCTTATGCTGGTGTCTGCCACAGTCTTGTCCTGCTCCCCTGGCAGTGCCCAAGAGTCCCAGATCTCCACAATGGCAGACATAGTGGCAGACGGTGAAGGATAAAATTGCTTCGAAGTAGCTTGGGACATCGGAGACGTGGGCATGTGCAAGCAGACTGCAAGAACGGCCGTAAGGATCAGACTGAAGGTCCAGCTAGCCCAGGCTCTCTTCCCCTCTCAGCATCACTAGCAGATGCTCAAGGTAGGGTTTGGAAAGAGGGCAAACGCGTTTAACACCTCCCCAGTACCCTACCCAGCTTCAGAGATGTGCAGTTCTGGGATTTCCTGAGCCTGAGATGGTATCTCTGTGTTGAGTCATGCTTAGTGGACAGTCTCTTCCAGGGATTTGTGTAAGTGCATTTTGACCCCATAATAAATTTCCAGCAGCTACAACATCCTGTGCCAAAGAGGGCCGCAGCTTAGTTAAAGGCTGCGTGATGAACTGCTTTCTTTTGCTTGTTTGGATTTGCTGGGGTGAATATAAATCTGGATTTGCCCATGCAGTGCTACTGGGCAGGGAGGGGTCTCAGTAACCCTTACCTTCTCATGTGCGCGCCTGGTGAGTTGTATCACACACACACTCCCCATTTTATATATATACACACATATATCTAATATACACACATTTCTCCCTGCCCCATACTTTTGCGCAAATACACGTGAGATTTAGTTCTTCCCTGGACAGACTTTGCTGGGCTTACTGGCCTCTTCATTCGGCAACTTTGGGCCAAGCTACAAAGAATGAGAATGCACATTGAGGTGACAGCAGAGTGAGGCACTTCCAGAGCAAATGTGTTACAGGGACCCCACGTGCCCTTGTGACAATTGCGTGGGAATTACCATCACAAGCTCCACCGTACAATCACACTAAGCTGCTTCACACTCCCTTTTTACCTAGCAAAGTCCTTAGGGCAGGAGCAAATTGCATTTGCAAGCACCTCAAGGCTCTCTCAGCGTGTAGAGCTGGGTACAGTGTCCTTAAGAAGCCAGAGGGCAAAGCAGCTTGGAGCAGTCCTACAGGGCTTCAAGGCAGAGCCAGCACCCAAACCACAGCCAGTGAGGTGTTGTCCTGAATAAGAGGTAGGTCCCCACCACCAGCTGTGCCAGCTCAAGCCACATAAAGGGCCCCTTTTCTTGGAAGTAGCCCTGACCGCTGGGGTTGTATTTTCAGTGGTGCCCCGCAAGAGCTCTGAAAGTCAGGCTGTACTGGTAGAGCTCATCACACATAGTCAACTGTGTTGAATTTCAGCATGGGCTGCCCTCGCGATCCGTTCCCCTCTGCACTCAGCATTGATGCTGGTGGGACTGAGGACTGCTTCCCCAGAGAGATATCTAAAAACAAAAGAATGACTTGCTGGATGCAGGTTTCTGCCTCTCCCTGCTCTGTCTACTCTACCACTGCACGGCTCCTGCAGAGCCAGCCCAGAACACACCACCCCCACAGGTCTAAAGATAGCCAAAATGAGCTAAACAGCAATTTTAAAATATTCAGCCTCTCCGCCTGACATGTTCCTCCCCATCATTACCGCTAACACACCAGAGTGTGTTATTAATCGCTAACAAGCAATGAAAATACCCAGCGCATTCCCCAGCATGGCTAGGGCTATCCATTCTCATATGGGAACTTGGCTCCACATTCTTTATGGGGTAAGGTGCTGCTGGGAGTCACCACCAGATGCTCCAAAAGGGTCTTACCACTGTTGTCAGGTTGCTTGGACTTCAATGGGAGAAGAGTCTCTAAGTGATAAAGGGCAGATACATGCAAAGGTAAGGAATATTCAGTACCCCAAAGGCTCCCTAAGCTGAGGGTTGAAGTGATAGGAAAAGCTTCATGAATGGCACTTCCCAAAGCAAAGCAGTGGAGCAAAGGATGCTCTTCCAGCTTGAGAGACAAGTTTACATCACCAGAGAGTCACAGGATCCCTTCTGGATCAACAGAGGACACAGAAGATGTAATGAAGAGGAGATAAGACATAGAAGAGTTGATGAGGTGAGATGGATGGGCTGAAGGAGAGCTATTCTAACGTGATTCTGGCGGGATGGAGCAGCTGGGTGGTGCTGAGGGAGGTGTCCATGCTGCAGCAGGCAAGCGTTCAGCTTCCTCACTTCCCCTGATTTTCCCAGGTCCCCAGGTGAAGGTGAGGACTTTATGGCATGACTCCATGTTCCAGCTACTCACATCAGTAGTGTTTAAGATAATTCTTTGTAATTTTAGACGAGCCATAATTTTCCATCCTAGTAGCTGATAGATATGAAGTACAGCAAACAAGAATGAAAAAGAATAAATCGAGACACCTTCTAGCCTCATTTCTAATGGAGGATGTTCAGGGAGGAGTACGATGTACTGTTTCACTGTGAGATAAAATGAGATAAAATTAAAAGAACAAGAATAAAGAATGTCTCTCTGGACACAATAGTATATAAGATTTTTATAATTTCATCAGCAAGAGAATTTAGGCATCTAAACAGGATTCTAGCATCAGCCATTTTGGGGCCATAGTGCCTTTAAATGGATACGAATAATCATAGAATGGTTTAGGTTGGAAAGGATCTTTAGCGGTCATCTAGTCCTGACTGAACCCAGCAGCCCTAGTGGAGTTGGATGCACTAAAAAGCCTCCAAGCCTCTGCACTGGAGGCACAACACGGACTGGAAACATACCTTCTCAGTTGCTGTGAGAAAAGAAACAGGCTGTGGAAGCCCATGGCAAGCCAGGCATCCTCTCTGCGACGCACCCTTTCTGCGATCCATCCTCTGAGCCTCCCAACAGAAGGTGCTAAACCTCACTGTGCAACCGGCTGGCTGACCTTCCCCTCTCCCCAGCGAAGGAGCGCAGCCCAGAAACAACTGTCACTTTGAACTGGTTGGCATTGCTGGCATGCTTGGACTCGGATGTGCTTCAAGCAGGTAGTCCAAGGCACAAGGGGTCTTAGGTCTGCTGGACCCACTGCATGAACCTCCTGCTAGTGGGGGGAGGTGAGAAAGGCAAGGGAATAATGCTCTATTATTACAGCAGGGAGAAGTGCTGAGAGCCAGAGGTAGCTCCCCTCAGTCTGAAATGATGCTGGCTGCCCTAGTCGCTGCCAGAGAGGAGGGTGCCTTCGGTGACTCTCCAAGCTCTGGAGCAGAAGAGGCAAACAGAGACCACTGCAGGAAGAGACTCTGAGGGCCACTAATGGGGGGCAGGTCAATGAGATGTCATTAAACAGCTCCAAGCCAGCCAGTTAGAGGCTCTGAGGGAGTCTATACAAAATATTAAATCCCAGCCCAACATTATTTCTTTGAATTTCTGCCATAAGACAGCTAGCCAAGGCATTCCTCTGGGCACGGCTCTGTGAGCTTAGTGCAGAAGGAAAAAGAAATGGCTCAAGACCCTGTTATGATTTCTGGAAACTAGTCAGCATCTGCCTGTCACAGGCATGCTTTGGGGCAGAAGTCAAGCTTTGCTGAGGAAGAGGAGAAGAGATGGATGTAGGGGAGTGAGGCTCTCATCCCTTCCCCTGGGTCTGACCAGGGCAGACGTGGAGCCCGAGGCAGGACCTCGGCACTGGCGATTGACCCGTGGGCTGTGGCACGGAGGGAGCAGATCATAGTGTGATCCGTCTGTCTGCTCTGCCTATAAAAGGGAAGCAACAAACTCTTTATCCATTCCAAGAAGCCGCTCAAAATCAACACTGCTTTTTTGTTTACAGTCTACTCCCAGACACATTTAACCAGCCATATGCGTCTAAATTGTACAGCTAAAATGTCCACAGGGCAGAAAAGAATGACTTCATCAGGATTAAACTTTAAGATTAAACACTGGAAAGCATGAGGTTTAACATGTCAGCAGGTCCTTCCAACATCATTATGGTTTTCTGAAGTCTTTCCGTATATTTTGCTGTTTGGGAGGAAGGACGGGGTGGGCCACGTCTGGATGAGCTAAATCCCACGCCTTAAACACCTGATCGTCCCTGAAGAGCCCTGAGGCACACCCCAGCTCTCATGGTGAGACAAGGTGGGCATGGCCAACAGCTGAAGACATGACCAGAATAAACCAGACCTACCACCACATGAAACTGCCAGGGAAACCGCCTCCGCACCTTCCCACCTCCCCAGGCCCTGAAGTCCAGAAGAACAAAAGGCTCCAGTAGGAAGGAAAGAGAAAGGACGAACATGATCTTTGCAGTGGGTATAACTCACTTTCCCGGCAAACACTGACAGAAACCATGAGCTGCTTGTTCTGTGCAATCGCTTCCAGCCCTTGGGAGCCCTGCGCTTCTCTCCCGCAATGAGATGCAGTCTGCTCTGCAGCAGCAAGGTGTCCCATGAGCCCTTCTCAAGGCAGAGGGGATGGCACTAAATGGAGCAAAGTCCAAAGCAAAGGTGTCTCAGGAAACAGTGTTCTCTGATTAGCTTGGAGGAGACCTAGACAATGAATAATAACTGATCCAGTTAAGTTCAGAGGGAAATAGAGACAGCAATGCTGCATCAGTAGCCTTCCCCTTGAATCTAGTTTAGCCCAGAAATGATGTATGATTTTAGGAAAGCCATATCCCATGTGTAGTACTATCTTTCAGAAAGGATGATGACCTAAAGTCAGGTCATTTGTGGCTGCTAAAAATCTTACAACCAGTGTGGGGGTAGTAGTGTCTGCCCAACAGCTTCCTGTGCTTTAACTTCTCATATATAGGATCAGGTGGGTATATTTTTTCCTTCTGTTTCCCTTCTCCAGCTGTTGAAGTAATTCCTGTGCGTAAGTTTTCTTTCTATGTCTCTCCCTGTCCCCATTTTTTCTTCCCTTACCGCCTTGTAGCATGTCACTGCTTAAATTTTATTGTCTCCCTCTGTCCTGCTCCTTGTCCCTGTTTTTTAATTCTTCCCTCTCTGTCCTCCAGCCTGCCAATTTTAAATTTTATTTCTGCATCTCTCTCTGGCCAGCTGCCTGTCCCTCTTTTTACCATCACAAATAACCAAATGTTAGTGGCAAACTTCAGGAGCAGATCAACGCTGACTCGGAGGGTGGTTGCTGAGGCCTGGGAGTTTGGTTTGGCGCGGATGGGTCGGCATCTTCAGGCAGGGCAGAACTGTGTGTAACCACTGCACCTTTCATGGCTTTGAACAGCAGCGCTCAGCCGCAGCCTGAAGCCTTCTAGGGTATTCATAGAAAGTAACAACATAAAGCAAATCTACTGGCGTGCCCATCCTGCACATCCTCTGGGAGCTGCTGTCATCTGCCGGTGCTGCAGCCGGCGGCTGGGGGGAGCAAGCGGGAGCACAGCTCATCAGCTTTTCCTTCCCAAGTACATTTTATTGGGGACGGAGCTGAAGAATGGAGAAGGGTGGAATGTAACTTAAAAACAAAGCTAACTTGATTATTTGCATGTTCTTGATCATGTTCTTCATCAATTTATCCAGATTATATTTAATTTTAAATAATATGATTCACTAACGGGGCTTAGGAAGACCGAAGCTAACCCATCTTTATTCTGGAAGTAGATTCTCAGAGCACACCTTAACTATCCGAGAGTTACGAGTGCTGAGGTGCATTTCCTCAAAGCACAGCCACTGGAAACAAACGCAATGTTAAAAAAAAATCTCCAGGCTTACTACAGTGCCAGGCTCTGCAGATCAGACCCACTACTGTCCTGACACAGTAGAATCCTGCGCACACAGGCCCTGCCTAACGCTCTGCATTGCAGCCACCTAAGAGCAAGCAGCAGCTGACCTCCAGCTAACTAACTTCTGGGTAATGCTGAGTACCCCTGTGAAGCACGTTATCTGTTTATCCATCTGTTTAACTGCACGGTCATAACTGACCTGGATGGTTGAAGAATGCTAACATTAAAAGCTACTGGAATAGTTTTGTGTTCTGAATAAATTAAGAGGCTTGGGGTATGCAATCAACTCTTCATCCTTTTGTTGCCCGCTAAAGGGCACGGCAGTGCTGTGAAGACGATTACTGTTATTAAACCGTCAGTGTGGCTCCAGGAAACTGGAGACTGCCCTGAAATTTAATTATGGAGAGCAGCAGGGGAGGGGGACCCCTGGGAGGACGTGGGCGAACCTGCAAAACGCACTTAGTTTTGCTGATATTCTGAAATCACTTCTGTGCAAATTACTACATTGCCGTGTGCTGCCCACAGCTGGCGGGAGCAGGTCACTTCCCTCCTCACATCTTTAGGAACAGTTGTTTAAGAAGAAAAGGCATCTGTAGCACAGTACCGATCTCAACTACTATTGGCTCAGCTGGGAGCTATCTGAGAAGGCTGCTCCTCCGTATCAGCAGTGCCTGGAAGTCAGATAAGAACGTGTTCAAAAGCCTGCGGGGTACATGCCAGTGGTACCCAAATCTGGTCAGAGTAACCCCGACCTGTTCGGCAGGCAGTTGGTGTGGTGGTCAGCGCAGCGATGATGCACCCCGCAAGTACCACAAACCCCACTAAGTGAGGTCCTGCCAACATGAACTCACCTGAAAAGACGCCCTTGTGGAACAATATCTCTTTTTGTCTGTCCCTCTTCACAATCAGGCAAGGAATGAGACCCAGAAATGCCACACAGCCACTAGTTTGCAGCGCTGCTGCCGGCCTCCTTACCTCCTGGCTCTGCCGGTCAGTCTGTCCTTCCCTTTGGCTCGGCTGCTCACAGCAGGTACTGCTTTCGGACCAGGGTCGCTCACACTCACTCCATGCTGTCCTCCACCTAGAAAACAGGTTGGAAATGCCATGCAAGAGCAGGCAGAACCAGCTGATGGACGTTGAGGGGGCCAATGTCCTTGTACCAGTGGAAAGTGCCTCTGGAGGGGGAAGCCTCTGAAGCTGTATTCATTAGGTATATTTTCTAAAATAATAAGTACAAATTGAGAATTTATGGGTGTTTTTTCTGCATTTTTCATCCCAAATTCCAATTATAATTTTAAATCTTATTCCTGAGATAGTCTCACTTGTGCTGTTCTTGGAAGGCTTATTCTTATTCTCCCTTGCCACACAGCACAGACGGTCCCACCCAGCTATGAGAGCAGCCACGCGGTATGTCCCCAAAAGGCACTCCAAATCTGCGAGAGTGCCTGGAGAAAGCTCTCTCTCTGAGGCCATATCAGAGGTGCTGACACTTAGTGGGGTGCCACAACCGAGCTGCGTAGTTTACTCACCTCTCCCGTCGGGGGGAAAGGACCTGTGCTGGAATTTCCTTGCGTTTCTTCCCCCTGCAAGGACAAAGCAAAGCACGCACAAAAGCGAGTGAGGTTCTGGAATGGACACGCAGCAGAAAGCCTGGTGTTCAAACAGGGTGTCACAAGGGAAAGCTTTGTTCTGCCAGTCCATCTCCTGAGAAACAGGAGTCATGATGGACTTATGCTAGTAAGGAAGCCAGCATGTGCCACAGGGATCAGAGATGATGTGCTCTGGAATAGGATTGCCTCTCAAACCAGTGTTGGGGAAAGGAGGCAGTGCTGAGCCTCCATATTGTGTCGTACAAGGTTACAGAAACGGTGCCACTGCTCTCCCTGGGAAGGTAAAAAGCACTAGCACCCAGACACTCAGATCCCATCCCCTGAGCACTCTGCAGAGCAGAGAGGGCTGAGACCCCAACGCTGCGCTCAGAGGCATTTGCCCAGGAAAGCAGAGTTTCACAACTGACAGCCACGACAGCTGCTGTGGCGCTCGGATTCGCACGATCGGCATTCACTAGCATCAGGACAGAGTCTAGGTGTCCCTTGCCAACCTTTCTTATTGCTGGGATTATCCAAGGCTGGCTCCCCATCCTTAACAAAGTCCTCTTCAAACCTGCAGGTTAAAAACAGGCATTGTCAGACCTGACCGTTCTCCTCCAGTGTGCAAAAGCGTGGGCAGGAGACCTCAAGACAGCGCAGGCTCCAGCCTTCGGCCCTTCTGCACCTGCCCACTGGCAAATATGTGCAGGTTTATCAGCAGGAGCTGAAACTGCATGCACTAACCAGGAGAAATGAGGCTGTGAGGCAATTCTACCCCAAAGAAGAACCCCTAAAACCTTTACATCAGTACCCACGTATATATGTGTGTGTATATACTTAATTCTATGAGCATCCATGGAGTCTATAGATGCCTGTAGTGTAACTGTACAAGGCTCAAATGCAGCTTCCCAAGCTTCTTCAGGACTTGCCTTCTCAGAACAGACCTGTCCAGACTCATTTGGTTGGTTTCTAATCCTGCTTGTGTCGTATTATGGCTTTTCTCTAAAAATTGGATATACGGGAGAACAGTAGGGCTCAGAGCTGTCTTGCCAGCAACACTCAGCACCCACTTGAAGTCAATTCACCTCTAATTATTGGGGTCTGAGTGACTGAAAAATCTAGGTATTTGGTCCCATTTCTCAGCCAAAAATTGGCCCATCATTCTGCCCTGTACAAACTCTTATCAGCAAACCCATGTGATGTCCCTTGACTCCACACCCTATCAAAACGTTACCTCACTGCAGGTGCTACGTCCTCCTCCAAAGCTTTCTAGCTGGTGTGACCCAGCTGGACAAGCACGGTTAGAGGGACAGTGTTTGAAGCGGGGAAGTGTCAGACCCTGTGAAGAGCTCTCCCACATTGCTGTCCCCAGCACTTCCCCCATATCATACGGGTGGCCCTTCAAAGTGATGCCCTCACACTGCAGTGCCTGAAGAGGCTGAGTCTGAGGTGTGGAAGATTTAGGCACACCGGCCTGGCCTGTCATTGAAAAGGAGAAACAAGCAGGGCAGTGAGAAAGCCTGTGGACTAGCAATGTGAGTTTGTCCATGCCTGTTTCCAGAAGAGCACCTGCACCCTCATGCCGTTGGATTTGTCCATGTGGAGACAGAGACGACCCTCCACATGTAGACTGAGCAGTGATTCACGCTCCTCTCCCTCCCACAGTCCAAGCCCTGGTGGGACCAAAGGCCAGCAATCTTGGTCAGCACACAGTATCTCCTATCGGGGTAGGAGACCTCACGTCAGAAAGAAAATAGGAGAATCACTCTGATATCTGGTCCCACTGATAGACATGGTCAGGAGGAGAAAGAGACAGCGATGTGGGTTTGGTCAGGGAGAGGCACATGAAAGCATGGGATTTGGTCAGCAGTGAACACCTGCACGAGATCTCATCACTGGCTTTAGATAGCCTGCTGCAGACAAACCACCCCAGGACCGTGGAGGACCTACATGTGCTCCGACTTCTCCACATCCCAAGCCCGTCGCCACTCGCCCTTCGCGTTCTTGTGGCGTGCCAGTCGCTCCAGATCAATCTTATCGCGCTCCCTCTTCCAGCGTATGTACTCTGAGCGTTCCCGTCCAGTCATGGGGAAACTGAGGTCTCCAGGGCTCTTCTGCACTGACTTCCCGCTATCCTAGTGGAGGCAAAAGAGCTTTTGTTAATAAAAACGTCTTAAAAGTCTGCACTCAGTGTACTTTGCACTGTCACCGCCAGAAACACTGAGTAATATTTGAAAACAACGTGGAGCAAGGTCAGCTTCCCTCTCCGATGTGCACACAGAAGGGCTCTGCTTTACTTGTAGCCTAGACAAGTACTTACTTGTAGACTGGTCCCAGGGCTGGCTGACTTTCCAGAACGGGAAACTGAGGCAGGAGGAAGTTACACAGCTTGCTTAGAGCCACGCTGTAAATCCATAGCCACATCAGAACAAGTAAGCGTTTCCTCCAAGGGATATTCACAAATGATAATGATAATTGTGGCAAGGTATTTTGGAAAAGTTGTTCCACTTCATCCAGACTGCATGAATAATATTACGTTTTGAAGGATTAAAAATGCTTCCTCCTAAAACGCTGGATTTTGCCATCTGGATACATTCTTCTTGCCTTAATGAGATGGGGCTTCACTGCTGCTTCCCTGACCTGAACTGCAATGTTCCTTTGGTTCCTGCAGCAATATCTAACCTCCTGATCTGTGTAGCAGCTGCCATAAGGTGAAGTTTTTCATTCTAGATATTTAGTACCTGGTTACAAACTTCTAAAGCATGCCCCTGTAATTCTGCGTGCAAACGGCCGCAGAATTGATTCGCCCCATTCGTACTTGCAGTCACTTTAACTGCAGGCATAAATTGGACAGCAGCTTGCACCTGCTGTGTTCCTGCTCACCTGAAGGTTTTAAAAGCAAACATTCTCAATTTTTCCCCTGGAAGAGGCACTTTGCTAGGGTTTACTTATGGCATATAGTTAGTTCCATGGAGTGCCTGCAACATCTCCCAGCAGAGTTTGGGAGGTTGAATTCTCATAGAAGATGCACTGGGCTAACAAATCCCCCCACCCAAAGACTGTGGGACGCTGAAATAAAAGTTATGCCTATGAAATCCTTCACAGGGTCAAGACAGCCTTCTGGGACCACCAGGCTGGGGCCACCCCTACGTCCCGGGTACATGGTACCATGAGTGCCAAGAGCAGCATTCCTGGAGCAAGGGGGTTCTTCACCCTCATTGCTTTCAGCCTCTTGGTTTACCACTCCTCATGATAGACTAGGTAAGGGCTGCTGCTGTTCAAAATCTTAAAGCTCAATGAAAACCTAGTTCAGAGCTGATGGAGCATGCAAGAGGGGGAGGTGGGTAACCCAGCTGCCAGGTTAATGGACATGGTTGAAACAGGAGCCAACTGGCCATGGTGTGTTGTCAAGCAACGCTGCTTGGTGAATAGCTTAGTGCAGAGCCGAGTCCTGGGGTGCTAATTACCAGCGGTTAATTCATCACTTCATACACGTGCCCTTCCACGCCAGCCACCCTCACCCCATCCCCAAACAAGAATTAACTCCTCAGCCTTGCACTGCTGATAAAAGCAGAGCAGCAGGGAAGGAGTGACTGAAAGCCCTGTTTCCAAGGAGACCCACCTGCGTGGGCCAGAGATGGGGTGGCAGTAATTGCTCCTCCATTCATTAGCTGGCAGGAGCTGTGGGACCTGAGTCCGCATCCCCAAGAAGGGAGAGGTGAGGTCTGCAGAAGGGCAAGGGACACCAGGGCAAAGCAAGGGCAAGCACTGGTGTCTGGGTTGGGGCACAGGCCTGGGGATGCTCCCCGCAGCTTCCAGCCCCATGGCACAGTGGGGCACAGTGGGTCCTGACACACCCATCGAGGAGAAGCATGCAAGAGCTGAGTAGCGCACAGCTAGCGAGAGCAGGGCTCAGCCTCCAGAGCTGGGGGATAAGGGAAGTGCCCTGCCCCATTAGCTTGGCCCTTAGCAAAGGGGAAGCCAAAAGCAAGGGAAAGACTGAGGCTGGTGCCTGAGTTCTCTCGTGGGTAGGTACAGAGGTGGCTGTGGGGCCCACAGAGCAGGGTAAGCTGGTCCTTGACCAGGGGCTCACCTCAGCTGCAGCATAGCTGTGGTTCACTGGACCACAGGGCTATCCTGCTCCACTTTTCTGCTCTGGGGTGGGGGAGCTCAGCTGGAATTAATATTTAAGAGCCCATCTGTGTCCTCCTAATGAATGACATTGAGGTGGGGCTATTCAATTCGTGCTCCATTAATTAAGAGCATCTGCAGGCTCAGGGGAGCCAGCATGTCCTCCAGAGTTTGCATTAAACAGTCAGTGGGAAAGCCTGTGCTTTGATTTACCTCCATCCTACTCAGCTTCTGCTGAAGTGAGGAGCTGGAGCTAACACACCCTGAGCCTTTCAGCCACAAGCAAATGGTTTGGGGATAGAAAGCAGCTAGGGCTGTGCTGCCACATGGGTGAGCACGTTGCCCTTCCTAACATCCCTGCTGCTATGCTAGGGACTTAAGCAGCCACGACAAGGTGTGAAAGGGTGTCTGTCACCCTTTCCAGCGCTGCTTTGCTTCAGGTGTGTTAGCTGCTCAGCCAAGCTTTGGATGACCAGAGGGATGAACAGCGGGGACCACATCAGAGCACGCTGCTGCTTCCTTTAGGACTGAGGCAACTCTTACTGACAGGGAGGCACATCCTACTGGTTTCCTCTTCCAAGACAATGGTCCCCCCCAAGGGACACGGGGCCAAACTCACCTTCCGGCTGTGCTCGCTTTCTGCGCCTCTGTCACTGTCTGATCTCCTCTTCTCTGCTGTTCTCCTCTCCTCTGCCTGCAAGAGCACAGACACGGCAATTATTTTGAGGATTAAGCAAAGTCTCCTGGCAGTGGAGTTGGTGCCTGACCCTGTGCCCACCAGGACATGTAAGGACTGCCCAGAAAAGGTCAGCAAAAGAGGAAAGATTGGTTTCTAGGGCCCTGAATCAAACTGATGTGGAAAAAAAAATAAGTCAGAAAGTAAGGGATGTATGAGAAAAGCAAGGAAAAGGGATGTGTTCCCGCAGGTCCTCTCCTCCCAAGCTAGAGGCAGAGAGGTGTCCTGCATGGTCCCATTTCTTTCCAAGGCAGACCAAGTTTCAGGTGCCTTTTCAGATTCAGGCCAAAGGCTCAGCTTACAATTCAGCTGTACGAGAGCTGGGAGCCCATCTCAGATGCAGTGAAAAGCCAGCATGGTAAAGCTGGGAGTGACTTTTGTCCCTGTCAAACAGGGTTCCCCTCTACCAGGGTCCATCCCTGCTTCCACTGGCTTTAGCCATGCTGCCACCAGAATGGCAAGCTCTGCTCTAGTGTTGATAGCCCCCTGCCTGGCAGGAGGTGACAACTGGCCCTACCATCTTAATGAACTACAGGCACTACACATGAGACATGCCACGGCCAGGCAGTTCTCTGCTCCTATGTGGGACTGATAATACAGCCTCAGCCACGTCAGAGGCCAGGGTGGGATCACAGTGGGTCTGCAGAGCATAAATATCTTTTAAGAAAGGCTTTCTGCCCTGGTTAGATAGCATTGTCGGGTGCCACCGGCAGGGCTGCTCGCCGTTGCATGTGCCGGGTGGGTGAGGGCAGGGTACCAGCCTGCCCCCGACACTGCTGAGCCCCTCAGGGCAGGGGGTCGGTGCTCACTCAGGGCTCTGCCCCGGGGTGGCTGTACGCCTCTGCGAGCGAGCGGCTCCCACTCCCACCCGGGCGCTGCTATAGCACATGATTTGCAGCACGGCAGCTGCCAAGTGGCACAGCATTTGTCACGGCTGCCTCCCTCTGCTTTGTAACTGTACATGGCAGCCCGGGGCTGCACAAACGCTGCCAGGAGCAGAGAGGCCCCGGTGTGCTGCTGCCCGGTGGCCCCCCTCACACCCAGAGGAGCCGAGGCATCCCCCAACTCCCCTCCCTGCTGAACCGCTACGGGGCCAGTGAGTGTGTGGGGCTGAGATTATCGTGCTGCCGTTTTGCATGGACAAGCAAAACTGAAACACAAAGAGGAAAGTCGCAGCGCAAACTGCCAGGTCAGCCGTTCGAGAAAGCATCAGTGCAGTGAGCTCCAACCCAGGCTGGCAACAGGACTTTTATTCCAGTCATTTGCCAGCCCCAGGTTTAGCCCAGCATTAGAGGGCTGGATGCGGGAAATGTGGGAATCCAGTCTCGATACCTGCAGGCTCTGCCCAGCCTCCTAAGGCAGCTCATCCCTGCTGCAGCCTGTTCCCGTGCACGCGGTGGGATCATGCAGGGAGCGAGCTCAGAGCAGTCTTTTGGGGGATTTCCGCATATGCTAAATCCAAGGCAGGTGGGAAGTGTGACCGTACGGCCAGTGCTCATGGTCATTGCACGGTGATGCTGTCAGTGCATGACAGCTTCACTGGTCTGACTGGTATGAAGCTGGGGTAGCTCCAGTACAGGTAGAAGATTGTGCAAACAGCTCCTTGGAAATAATGAGGAGGATGTTAGCTACATTGTCCTAGGATTCCTCAGCAAAGATATGGGGAAAAAAAGCAGAGGTCTCTGCTCAGAGAAGCCACCCCTCACCATATTCTGGCCTGTTGCAAAACAGGCCAGGATATGGTGAAAGATGATACTGGGTATTTATTTCAAAAGGTTGCTGCAAAAACTTATGTAACCAAAAATGCTCCCTCCAGGCTCAAAGTCAATGGCTCGTCCAGCCCCATTTGAAGAACGCAGTAGCCAGGGGTCTAATGAGCCTCTGCAGCCCCAAAGTGAGACCTTGCGTTGGTAGAGAGATTAAATCAGCAGAAACCTGGGAACTTTGCTTATTTGAGGAGGCTGGCTGGGGAGCAAGGTGCAGATGGATGTTTAGCCTTTAAAGCAGCTGTAAAAGAAACTCACTGTTTTAGAAAGAGTACAAGGGAGCCAGCTGCTGCAGAAGAGCTGGAGCCCCTCCGTCCCTGGGGGAAACTTTGTGTGGGAGGAGTGATGGGAGAGAAGGAGCACCGATTGCCTCGGAAATGCCAAAGACAGCTCAGGATTGATGGGGAAACTGAGGCAGGGAGCTGCATGGGTGTGCTTATTGTTTCATCTGAGCCCACATATTTCTTATGCAAGCTCATGCAAACAATGATTTGGTTTGGACCCTTTACAATGCCTGATTGTGTCCCAGAAGACAGGAACCGGAAAGCCAGAGCATCCGCACAGCCGGAGCACCGAGCCAGGGTGCGCGTAAGCTGCGGGGGGAGCGGTGTGCCTCTGCCTGTCTGCAGCCCAGCACAGCTTGACTTCAGCCCTGCCTCTGCCAAGCGAAGAGCGAGCCTGCGCCCAGGAAATGCGCTGGGACGGCCCAGCTGAGGGACTGTGCTGCAGCTCGCGAGACGCGGCGCGGGAGAAGACGCAGCTCCTGCACGGCTGGCCAGCCCTGGACTCCTACAAGCCGGAGGATGTCCTGTTCTGGGCACCAGCTCCTCAGCACACACCACAGATCGCTCTATCACAGGGACACTGTGACAACTCTCCATCCTTTTACACCCCTCGCTCAAAGCCAGGTTGCTTTTTTCCTTAGTCTGCTTCTATTTTTGCTTCTCAAAGGGCACTGTGGAAAAGAGAGAGAACCAAAAAATTCTGGTTTTCTTCTACCAGAAAAGCAGGTCTGAACTGTGCAGTTAAGAAAACATGGTTAGCTTTGCCTTTTGCACTGGCTCAGGAGCAGGTTTTCGCATTTGCTCCGTGCTGCCCCAGAGCTACTGCTAGCCTGGTATGACACACCCAGGCTATGGGGAAGCAAAACATGTTTTTCTCCTCCTTCCTCCTCTCCGCCCCCAAAATTATGAAATATGACAATGACATTATCATCTCATAGTTTAACTGTTCCTGCACAGCAGGGGAGGAGATGTGAGGAGGGAACAAAAACCTAAAGTAGAGCGAGATTATGTTTGTTTATCCTGAGATTGATGCACGGATTTCTCTATTTCTCAGTCCCAGAACGGTCTGGGGAGGGGGGGACAGAGCCTGCTCCCAACCAGGGTGCGGCCCTGGGATCCCACACGCTTTCTGACTCGGGTTTGCCTGACCTCCCAGCGCACATACGCCCAGCTAGCGTTAATGCACAGGGGTGACGACGCTGACGCCGTTATCCAGCCGTGTTAAGCATTGTTTTTTACTAACAGTTCTCCACACCAAAGCCTTGGACGGGCTTTGACGGCTCTGGCCTCTTCATTGTCTTCTTGTTTTAAAAATAAGTACCAACAGATGCGTTAAATTAACCTCTCGGTACCCAATTCTGCAGGCACGTGTCGGCACCAGAACTGGCATTTCTTCTGCAGGAGGAGATTTCTGTAAGGGCTTAGAGCTGGTTTTCCAGTGCTCGGATCCCCCACTGGGCAGGATTTTTGAAACTAGCACATGAGAGGATATTTTTTTCTAGTTCTTTTGAAAAATCTGCCTACTAATTGTGCTGCCTGAAGGGAGCTAAAGACTTTTCAGCCACCCTTTCTGCCCATCTTCCCCTCCCTTCTGCGATGTAAAAGCAAGTGTTTCTCCTGCTACAGGTTTGGTTCCTCGCCCATGCAATCACGGCAGTCAGACTCATCGGCGTTAAGCCCCTGAAAGCAGCTTTTGTGTCTCCTGATCACAAACAGTCATTTCTGATGCACCATCCCAGGAAACTCTGTTAATAAAAGGACAATTTAAAAGCCCCGAAGCCCTATCAACCATCCATTTAAAAGATGATTTGTAACCTGCTAATTAACCATTGTGCTCCACTGGTCCTGGGCTGCCAGCTTGCAGCTCTAATGTATTAATGATCCTGAAACACTGCCAGGGCATGGAGTGGCTTTTTAGGAAAACTGGTGCTAAGCATTAGGCATTCTCCCCGGCCCTGCTCGCAGGTTTAGGGGCAGCCAGGCAGAGGGGGGGAAGAAAGGTCCCAGACGTGGCACCCTCAGGCCCGCAGCAGCGCTGGAGGCCGTGAAGCTGCCCCAGCACGGCGATGTGCTCAGGCTAATTTGTTCTGCAAGGAGACAGGATAATTTGGTCCCCCCAGCCCTCTGCGCTAACAGGGAGTGAAAGAGTCTTTCACTGGGTAGAAAAAAAAACAGGCTTCAAGATGGCAGGGTAATATCAGGCACTGGGGCTGTTTTGGAAAAGAAAATAACGAGAACAGCTTTTTTTTCTTGCATTTCCTCTTTGGCAGCTTCTGCCACAGCTGTGCGCTGCCAGCTGCGATGTGGTCTGGGACTGACAATGTGGTGCTAGCTAGAAGCACCAAGGGCGGCAAGAATGGGAGTCTCTTATTTTTCTTGCCGTCTTTTTACTGAATTTCGTCATGAATAAAAATAGAGAAAAATGTGGCATAACGAGGATGGCCATCAAATGATTTAATAGTATAAATCTGGCAAGTGCAGAGAGGAGGTGGCAAAGCTGACAGTGGCCGGGCTCTGGGATGTCACCGAGAGGGACTGACGGGTGCGACCCTCTCTCCTAGGCACCACAGGCCTCTGAGGGAGGGAGGACACAAGATGACCCAGGATGAGCAGGGAACCAGCTGGGGCATGAGGCAAAAAATGCCAAAGGATGGGCCATGCTGGGGTAATAAGAGAGGCTGAAAGGTAATGCTCGAACTGGGGGTCTCAGCCCAGGTCCTAACACACAGCTGCTCAGATGACAACACTGATACCCCACCAGGCTCTCCCAGTAGCTGATCAGTTTACAGACGAAAATTAAGTTTCTCTTTTGGATTAACAACTAATTAAAGGTGAGAAAACAAAAAGTGGCAAGAAAATGCCAGTTTCCATGGTAGAAGATTAGCAGGGGTGTGCCACTGGAACATGCACTGCTCAACATGCTCATAAATGGTCTGGAAAAGGAGCTGAATAGAGAGATGACAGTTTGCTGACGACACTAAATCATCCAGGGCAAAGAATGTAATTTGCCAGGAAAGAGCTGCAAAAGATCTCTTGACATTGAATGCCTGCATCGTAAAATTACGGATTAAATTTAATATCAGTAATACAAAATAACTCACAGGGAGAAAAATGCCCCTTCTTATATATACACACGAAGTAATGAAGCCTGAACTATGATTAGCACTCAGGAACGAAATTTTTGGTGTTATTGTGACTAGTTCTCTGAAAATGTTAGCTCAATTATTTAGGAAATAGCGAAGAAAATGCAAAGTCGTTAGGAGAAGAATGGAGAACAAGCCAGAAACATTGTTATGTCACTGAGTACATCCACAAAAGCCCGCAGCTTGAATGCCATGTACAGTTCTGGTCCTCTTGTATTAGAAGAATATAGTAAAAATAACAAAGGCACAAACGAGGGCAATGAGAGTGATCAAAAATATAGAAATGCTTCCTCACCAGACATGTCTAAATAGGGTCAGTCTCTTAAGCCGGCAGAAGAGAAGGCTGAAGGGAGATGTGAAACAGGTCAATAAAATCATTTGTGCTTTGGGAAGGTGAACAGGGGGTGATCCACACGCCGCTTCCCGTGACGCAGAAACATCAGATGCAGTTATCAAGTAACAAGTTTGAAGAAAAAGAAGGGGTGCATGTTTCGGCACAGCACGTCACTTAACAGTGCAGCTCCTGGCTGGAGATGTGGGGGATAAAGGTTAGATGGACTAAAAAAAAAATAAATTAGAATTCAGGCAAGAAAAAGCCTGTCAAGAAGAAAGATGCTGTTCTTGGCAGAGAGGGCCCCAGCCTGGGGGCTGGCGAGTATAGGAGGGAAGGGATGCCTGGAGGCTTCCCTGGTCTTCTGCTCTTTCCCTGACGCTGTGCTGCCGGCTGCTGCTGCGAACGCTTGGCGTGAGTGCAGACCCTGCTGCACGGACACTCTGTTGGTGCGCGGACCTCGCGGGGCAGGTCCCAGCTCTTCTGCAGTGCTGGGGTGCCTCTGGGTTGCAGAGGCCAGCAGTGCTGGTTTCCCTGTTTACCGGCCTTCCTGAAGTCACGCAGCGCTGAGCCGCTCAGCACGGCTCACATGCTTATCGTCACCACGGCCGGGGAGGAGGAGGCACGCTATAAACCTGCTTCCGTGGGGGGGACTGAAGCCCAGGGCTGCCAGGGTCTGTGGATGCTGTGATCCCACCGGTGCTGGTGGGATTCGGCTTCCACTTCCAAAATGAATTGCTGTTTTCAGCGTCCCTGTGACACACACTGAGTTCTGCAGGCTAAAATTATTTAATACATTTTGGTATTACTGACTCTGATCTGCTCTCTGCCCTGCAGCCTTCCAGCATCTCTTGGAGAAGCACATCGCTCTGAGGCACAGCATGTGACACAGACTTGCCTGGTTTCAATTTTTCAAGCACTATCGCTATCAGAAAAAAAAGAAGTACTTGTTTAAAACACTAATCCTTAGCGCAGCTTAGGAACAGCTGAAGTGACAGGGTGGGCCAGACCAAACCTCCCTTGACTCAACCAGCCCGAGCTGGCATGATGAGCGAGATGCCAGCGTGACCTGTCACTCCAGGCCCCATCTGCTTCTGTCACTGATCCTGGGAAAAGGTTGACCACGTGCGGATGGAAGTAAGTAGCTTGCAGAGGTGACCATGAAATCCAACTGTTTAACTCTTACAGCCACATCCTTTTGTCGCGTTGTAAGGTGCCTCCATGCTGACAGTTGCGGTTTGTCCTGGCTCTTGTAGCTGTTGTCTGAGGTTACACAATTAACGTAGCAATGTGAGGATATCTTCATTAACTAGGGATGGAACGGGGCCTCATCAGTCTGAGGGAATCACTGGGAACAGGGAGATCTCTGGAGCTCAGCTGGACTCTAAAACATATCCAGCTGGTAACAGGTATTGGAAACTAGAGTTTCATACACTTTTATAGCTTCTTCTAGATTATAAGAGGAATCCAAAGAACAACAACAAATATTCCCATGAAAGCCTATTTTTAAAATAAGCTCATTAACACACGCTCGCGGCCCCTTCATTGCCCAGCCTTGGGAGGTATGCTCCGTGGCAACCCCTGTGCTTGCTCCCTGCCTCCTGTGTGGAGGCACCCTGCCTTCCAGGGAGCAGCAAGCCTCCGCTCTGCCCTCCGTCAGCTTCCAAGAGGCTGGGGGAGGTATGCCTCTAAGCTCGGCAACAGAAAGCAGGCAACAATTATTCTGTGCCAGCAAGAAGCATGATGCTTTCGCTAAAAGGGCCTTGTCAGCGATGTTAGTCCAACACTGCTGTTGGGCCAGGCTATCTGTCCAAACAGAATACCAGGTGATCAAGCAAAACTAACCTTTCTTTTCCATCTTAAGTAAGGCTAAGGGCATATACTGCTCCCTGGTAGTGTTGTTTGATAGCTAGAGTTATATGCAGTCTCTGTGGCTTTCCTGTGCTCCTGACAGAGATCCTTCTCTTGTTCAGCCAAGGCGTGAAGGCACCAAATGGCTCCGCACCGTCCTTCTCCCTGTGGACGTCAGCACCAGCAGGCTCTCGTCCAGCACCTAGCGGGCCTCCCTCGCAGCCCGCTGCCGCTAGAAGAGTGCCTGAGCTTCAGTCCAACCCTCTGCCAACTGAGCGACTGGGTTTGGATTAAGGGGAAAAAAAAAGGGAAGACTTTAAATGAACTTTGGTATCGAGGAGGAACAGCACAGAGTTGTTTGCATGCCTGGGGATTATCAGGATTACCTTCTAGCCCAAGCTGTGTGAAGGAGACCACTGTGGCTATGTGCAGTTGAGGAAAGGAGGGCTGACAGAGTTCTGTGAGCTCCTTGCACTACTCCATGGAGGTAACTGCGTTCATTGGGAATGAACTGAAAAGAACGAGCTCAAATGAATGGCAGCACAGTGGGAGCTGAGAGTAGCAGGAGCCAGACCCAAGACACCGACCTCTGCTGAATCACCAAAATCAAATCTGCCAGGCATTAGGGACTTTGCACCCTCTTTGCCAGCCTGTGATTCAAAGCATCAGATCTGCAGTGGTTCATGTAAAAAGATGTAGGCAGATATGGCCTTAAGGTACCGCAGCTGCGGGCCTGCTCTCACACACACCCTGAATCTAACTGCTTTGGGGCCAATATGAGCAAGGCATCGCCAAAACCACATCCATGGGCCCTCAGCCTCAAATTTCTTGTTCCATAATAAAAGCATATAAGATATTACCTTCTCCAGGGCTGTCCATGCACTTAAACCAGGGCACAGGATCTGAAGCCAAAATCCAGGCGCTCCCTCTGCTGCTCTCTCCTAGCACAGTCCCAGCCTTGATGACCTCAGAGATAAGTATTTAACAAGCCCAGCGAGAGCAGAAGCGGAGAGACTTGCCCTGCACATCACAGAATCCCATTTGACAGCCTCAAGGACAGCTACAGCACAGGCACGGTCAGGTCACTCCCATCCTACCATCACGTCCAGGTGTGTCCGTGATGCCTAGACTGAAACGGGCGACAGCTGCCGTGGGAACCTCTGGCGAATGGATAGTTACTAGTGGCTCAACCAGGCAGCCTACATGAGGTTTATGGCATTCAAAAAACTGCTTGGTAGCCATGAGAAGGGAGCACACAGGCTTTCAGAGCTGAAGGTGAACTCTGGGGAGGAGAAGCTGAGGATTTATGTGGGCAGTTAGCAGATGGTTGGCTGCTGTCCCGGAGAGGGTGCTGCATAGGTCTCCCAGTGATCCTGGGCGTGTTTGGCAGCTACACTAAGTGTTGTTTTCCTTCATAGTCTTTGCTGGCCCTGTTTGCTGAAGGCATTCTTACTTATCTGTGCAAACTCTCAAATAGGAAAATATCACATGCCTCTGTGCGTGTAAAGAGACAGGTATTTACAAAAAGGTATTTTAAATATGTTTCAAAGATTAACAACGTTCAGCCAGCTCACCCCGTATGTTATGGCCAGGCACAGCAGGGCTGGGGTTTGGAAGCAGGTATTGCCCAGCTCTGTTAACTTTCAAGCCATGCAGTGAGTCAAGAGAACAGTGCTCCTGACTCAATCTGCTGTACAGCCCCAAAGAGAAGCTGGTAAGAGACAGGAGGTGAGATTCATGCCCCGTATCTGGCAGTGCTGTCATCAATCCTCCCAAAACAGCATCTGATGTTTCTTATGGACTCCTAAGAAGGTTTAAGAGCCTGCCAGCTCTAGCTAGGATCATGGAGAAGGGAAAGGACTGTAGCCTTTCCTCGTTCACAGTGATGGAAGCCAGAGAAGCCTATGGTGATAGGCTCCACACTATTAATAGCTAGTCTCTCCCAATGCCCTGTTGCTGGGCTAGCTCCTAATCTGTCTCCACCACCCTTCTCACGCCAGCAGGAGTGGATGCCACGGATACGTTACAGGCCAGTCAACCACAATGCACTTACTTTTTCCTTGTTATCCATAGTGATGGCAATCTGCATCCTTCTCCCCCGGCGGAAAGCCACCAAATGGTCCGTCTCTTCTTCGCTCAGGTCTGGCACTCTGCCTGGGCCAGGGAAGCACTCGGTGCGTTTCTCACTGACGATCCGCTTGCCCTGGGAAGGACAGGATGAGTGAGCGACACCTCCATCAGCCCTATGCAGTGCCCTTCCTAGGAGAGTGGCCATTCCCAAACTGCAAAGGATTTTGGTCTGGCAGAGCAGAAACACGAGCCAGATAGTCAGCATTCTGGGTTTATAAAGCTGCCACCCTACTTCAAGGGATATGTGACGTTACACAGGCATGTTTAACTGAGCACAACTCAGGTAGGGTGGGTTTCACCCTGTTCAGATGCTTTGCAGCACGAACACCGATTGGCGTTTCTACTTCAGACAGGCGAGCCATCTTGTGTTTGTGTCTTTGAAACAAACGTGAAGTTGTCCTCTCACCAAACAACATGTCCCAGTAAAGCGTGAGGCTACACTGGAGCAGAAGCCTGGAGGGTGAAGGGGAAGGGAGACAGTGGTGTCCTCTCCAACCTTGCCCACAGAGCAGTTACTACCCTCAAGTGTATTAATACTTGATAATTTATCATCTTCATAGTCATTGTGCGTTCATATTTCTGGAATGATTTATTCAGCAGTGGAATGGTTTAGAAAACTGATACACAAACTCGTTGAACAAGGGCAGTTTACCCCTTTCAGATATTATTTCCAGCTGTCTGTATCAGTTCATGACTTTACTGCATGGATTTACATCTGGTTCTTATTTTGTTAATTATCTTTGTTGCAGGCTGAGCTCCTGCCAGTGCCCTCAGCCGTCACTTCCACAAAATGAGCGCATCTTTGGTACAAAAATGCATACTTTTTCTCATTTAAAAGTATCATCTTTCAGTTCCATCACATGCCTTTTTATTTTTGCCTTACAAGGAAATGAGAGACTTAATAAGTCATCTCCATCTTTATTTCTGATCTTTTTTCTTTTCTCTTCATCTGTACGATTGCTCTGCTCGACCTTACCAGGGATGAACAAACCTCAGAAGCTTCCCCCTCTACAGGATGGTGTACTTTCCTCTGTTTTATTCCCTGGACTTCCACACATACTAGGGTCTTGATTTCAAAGGAGGTCAAAGTCTCCAAGTAAGCTTCAGTGAAACTTGGGAACTCTTTGTTGCTACGAACTTGGTTTCAAAAACAAACAGCGCACACTGACCTCTGATTTTATGGAAGTCTTGAAAGCATCAGTGAATTTGCCATGACACATGATATCAAGATGTCTTGCATTAGCCTCATCTTCACTTGGCTCTGCCAGAAGTGCAGATGTTAGCAAGGAGGGAGCCTTGCTGTAGACAGCCTTCGTCAGCAAGGCCTTTTTTATCGCTTGTCCAGTCATCGAGCTTCCTAACACATGATAAATGTTTTAGGAGGTACTGGAGTATTTCCAGCATCAGACCTTCAGTCTCTAGTTTATTCTTCTTCCACATGTGTGTAATTCTGCTGTCTCAGCAGAGACAGTTCTTGAGTTAGTCTGATGCATGTGAGAGGGGGAGTGGGTCCCTGCACTGCCGTTGGTTCTGCCTGCCAGAGCTGTGTGGACATGGTGGGAACCTTTTTTATACATTCCCCTGAGTACGTACAGCTCTGGTTTTAGGTTTCAGCTGTAGCTGCTAACAACTTTTGCTGCCCTTAGCAGGACCCTTGCTATTTTTGCTTTTCTTGAAATAAGCGAAGCCACATGTTGCGTCAAAGCAAAGATCTGCTGCCAATCTGTTCAATGCCATTCTAGTCCTTTCCGTGTTGTTCTCTATGTTTGTGTCGGCACAGCCTCCTACTTCAGCTGCTGCCAAGGACCAGCATCTGTGAGCCATCTCTAGAGGTGTCGGGATCTTTTTCCTGAGAGAGTCAAATCTGATAGTCAAGAGAATAGGCAATCATTTAAATAGGGAGTACAACTGTCTTGGCATCTACCATAGCCAGACATTTAGGTGTACTTCTACCTGCAGCCAGGATATATGTCCTGGAAAAGCCCCCACACCTATAATCTCTGTGAGCTGTTTTAAAGGTTTTAGTCTATGTATCTGTCTTGGGAAGGGCAAGATTTTATCAAAGACCAGGCAAAGCCAGAAAGTTCGATCCAGAGCCTAAACTGCTCTGAAATCCCAGCTCTACTCCCCCTCCATGAACAGGGTGTGCTATGCTGTCCTTAATTACACATCCCATTGCAGTCACAACGTTGCAAGTGGTTGCATTACTGCAGCTTAGTAAGTGATTACTCAAGTCCGAACTGGCTCAGGATGTGAAGGTCAATGGCAGCTTTGGCAGCAGTGACCAGAAGACAGTGATTTTAGGAGCCCGAGAGCAGTAAGGACGGCAAGCAGCAGGCTAGAGACCATGGGCTTCAGGAGAGCAGATGCTGAGTTGTTCAGGGAACTGGTAGGCAGGACCCTGCTGGAAGCTGTCTTGAAGGGGAAAGGAGCCCAGGAGAACTGATGGATTTTCACAGACAAGGCACAAGAACATAGGTAAACACTTCCAGTTGTACAAGAAAATGAGCAGGCGTGGTAAGAGTCCAGCTTGGCTGAGCAGGGAGCTCCGGGTTGAACTTAAATGCAAAAAGGGAGTGTGTGGGAGGTGGGAAGGGACAGGCTCTCAAGAAAGGTTACGGGACCAGGATCTGGGCATGCAGGGGTGGAGTTAGGAAAGCCAAAGCTCACCTGGAGTTGCAACAAGTGAGAGATGCGAAGGTCAGCAAGAAGGACTTCTGCAGATACCTTAGCAGCAAAGAAAGTCAAAGCAAGCTGTTGGCCTGCTGCTGAATGCGTGGGCAACTTGGTGACATGGGGCATGGAAAAGACTGGTTACTTTATCCCTTCGTTGCCTTGGTCTCCTACTGCAAGGTCTGCTCTCTACCCCCCAAGTCCCTAACCTAGTGGCAGAGTCAGAGAAATGCTTCACTCCCTCGGCACCCTGGAAGATTCTGGTTTGGGCCATTTAAACAAAGCAAGAAGGCGGGACTAGGTGGGCTGCATCCAAGGATGCTGAGGGTGTAGGCTGATGTCACTGTGAGGCCACTTTCTACTGCTTAGCATCTCCCTCAGTCATCTGGATGATGGGACAGGCTACGCCTTCATCAAGTTCATGGGTGATCCCAAGCTGATACACTGGAGGATGGTACTATCGTTTAGAGGGATCTTCACAAGGTAGAGGAAGGTCAACAAAAACTAATGTCAAGTCCTGCACCTGGGACAAAAGAACCTCAGAGAATCCCATGCATCACTACAGGCAGGAGCCCAGCTGGCTGGGAGCAGCTTGCAGAAGTACTTTGGGAGCCTGGTGGGCAACAACTTGACCATACGTGCACAGCGAGGAAGGCTAGTTGCTCACCATTAGCACGAGGATAGCCATCAGGTTGAGGGAAGTGATTATTTCCCTCTGTTTGGTCCATATTTGAAGTATTGTGTCCAGTTTACCTTCAGCGCAGGATGAGAGAGGAATAGACAAATCGGAAAGAGTCTAGTGGAGTATCAGCGAGATGGTTACGGGGCTGGAGCGTAGGATGCACACGGTGAGGCTGCGTTTGTTAAGTCTGGAGAGAGAAGGGACAGCAAAGGGGACCTAACTGCTGTATTCCTCTGTCTGAAAGGGTGTTACGAAGAGAAGAGAGCCTGACTCCTCTTCAAGGTACACAGCAAAACAGCAAGAGGCAGCAGACACAACGTGCCACAAGATGAAGTACAACTGGAATTAAGGGGAAAAAAGCCACAATGGCAGTAGCCAGACACTTGAAAACAGGTGCCCAAAGAGGCGGTGAGATCTCCGTCACTGGCGATTTTCAGAACTTGATCGGACTCAGCCCTGAGCGACCTGAGATAACTTTGAAGACAAATTTTTAGCAGGGGATTAGACTTGGTGACCTCCAGAGGTCCCATCCCACCTCAGCTATTTTATCTTTCTATTCTTGCGCCCAAGCCTGTAGCCTGCTTCAACTGTGAAGTAAAATTTCTTTAGCTTGTACGTCTGTATCTGTGTGTATACACACACATGCATGTGTGCAGATATATGCAAGCAGTGGATTTAATACGCAAGTATGAATTTAGTAATTTTGCCTGTTTTCTGTAGCTCTGGCTTTTATACAACTAGGACTAGGTAGAACAGAACAGACTTCAGGATCAGTCAGCCACGAAGTTCACAAGCACTTAGGTCTTGGCATTTAAGCGGCACTGGATCACATCATGTCCAAAGGTAACATATTTCCATTGCCAGAACTATTAGCCAATACAAATGCAAGAGGTTTTAAAATGAAAAGAATATTTCAAATCCCGTTTATGTTCTATGATTCATATATTTTTTTCCCTACATTTCACTGAAACCATAGACTGGAATTAGAATGGTCAGCATAGGATTCCTGCTTGCAGTCGAAGAAACCAGTGTGGTTTTTCTTTATGTCAGTGCAAATCAGTATTAATGGGTGTGGGTGGAAGAAAAATTAACCTTGCGAATAGACTATCTTGGTCTTGTATTTCAGACCACAGAGCTGGGCTGGATAATTGAAGCTGCAAATCAATCCTGGGTTTATGGGGCAATGTCTGCAGCCACAAGAGCATCCTCTGGTCTCCCTCATGTTGACAGTTATGCTGAGATGATCTAGTAGCTCAGAAATACAGTATTAACACGGTCATTTTAGGAAGTTGCTGTGTATCGGCACTAATAGGCCATGCCGGTGCCCTTACTTTGTGATAAACACGGGCAAACGCAGTTTTAATTAACTCTTCCATTAAAGACTGTGTAAATGGACACCTCTTAAATGGTAGCTCGCAGAGTTATACTAACTGAATCATGTGTCTTCCAGATATATGAACAAACACTTCCCATTGGAATGAAAAGGTAGTGAAAAGCAAAATCTTGACAGCCGCTCTGGAAACCTGAGCCTTCCTATTTAAACTTCCTCCCACAGCTAGAAAGGATGAAGTGATAAGCATTGTTGCATGTGCTTCACAGTTCCCCTTTATAAGGAAAACTAAACTCCTTCCTATGCTTGGAGACAGGGAAGAAAAGCGCTTAGCAGTTTTCTGAGGCCCCCTACACATCACGGGTCTGTAACTTAACCCCAGAAATGTCAGTGGAGTCACAACAGGGACAAACACAGCCTCCCTGTTTTGGAACTGGTGTATACAAGACTGCACCTCTCTTCTTTCTCTCTCCGCATTAGCCTCTCCTCTTCTAAAAACCTGTTCTTTTGGGGAGGAGGGCTCTGTAAAGCAATCTGGGCAATTGCCCAAAGCAATCTGTAAAGCAATTTTCTATGAAATAATCTTTCTTCTCCCCAGCACCTGCCTCCCTGGCAGCAACCCTCCAGCCGAGGAGGCTGCCTGCTGCCACCGAGGAACTCTGCAGCCCGGGGAAGGCACTGCTGTTGCCTCAGCATGCAGACAGCCCCCACAAAGGACGGTGTTCGCCCACCTCAAGAGCAAAGCTCTTGGGAGTCACGGGAACGGCTCAAGTTAGACCCTCCTGTACAGGGTCCCATTCTGCATGACTGGAATATATTTGGGAAGAGCTGAGATCTGCTGACATCCTCTGAAGGCGCCAGACACGTTACACCTTACAGAATGGGCTCTTGACTGCTTGCTGTCCTGTCTCCCTGCTCGATTTGTACCATGATTCAGAGGCCAAACATATGGTCTGGCTTTGCTTTGGAACCACTGAATCGCTTGAGCCTGGTAGATACTTTGGTGCTGAAGCTGTACATCGCTTTGTCCTTCAATGGTTATTATTCCCAGGAAATATCTGTGCTCCAGGGATAATCCTGAGCTTCCTGGGACATTCGAGGCAATACATCTTCCCTCCTTTAAGCCCTGAGCAGGCATGTACAGTAACCCTAGGTGGAACTGCTGAGGTTCGTTAGCAAACTGGAGAGCTGGGCTTGCTCTGCCCTTGACAGAGTACTGATATGAGGTGTTTAGCATTTTAGTTAATATTTTTTTTTAATTAAGAAAGTAAGCCCAGAGATGGCTTGGCAAGGTAATAGCAACCTATTAATCCATAACTTGTACATCAAACATTAATTCTAGCTTAAGTCAACAGCTGTTCCCTAGAGCTCTTCAGCGTTTAGGTGGTGACAGCCTGTCCTTTAGACAAATAACACGGTCACAAACAACTCCTGCCAGGAAGGCCCGGCACTGGGTGGGTACGTTTGGAAGACAGCTTCATCACTTACTGTCTGAGAAAGTCCTTCCTGAGGAGGGACGTGGGCACCGAGTGCGAGCGACAGCAAAGCTGGTACCCGAAAACCTGGAAACCGATGCAGAGGACCTTGTGCCCCAATACCGTGAGCAGGATGGAAGCCTGGAGGTGCACTACTGGATTTACAGGGAGGCGGCACCTTCCTCGGGCCATTAGACGTTAAAAGTCACAGTGGGAAGGCTGGCGCATTGGCAAAGCCATTAAACTCTGCAGTTTATTGAGCAGATGGCAAGGCAGACTCAGAGGCTGATACAGGAAATATCTACTTAGCAGAGCTGTGATAGCTAGACACATACAGGCTGGGAGACCACCAGCTTTCCTAGGTAACACCCTCTCTCCCTCCCTCCCTCGCTCCCCATATTGCTTCTGCCTAAGATGGGTCGCCTGAAGGCACGTTCTGCTTAACGTGCCGACATGTGTCTTCTTTCGCTTGCTTATTATTTTAAGAATATCAGCGTCCCACATTGGGAAATCCTGGCCCTTGGTGGGCTAGCTCCCAAAGCGAGGGATGTCAGATAAGGGAAGCGCCCGTGCAGAGCCAACGGGAACAGAGAGCGGGGCCTGAACAGCCGGCAGTGCCTGGCAGAGCCACCCCTTCCCCTCCACAGGGCCTGTCCTGGCTCACACACTGCCTGCGGGAGGTTCCAGGCTCTGGCACTAGCTATTTCGCTGCAGTCAGACAAAACTACACTGCTCCCCTTGTAGCAATTCACTGAGAAACCATAAATCGAGAAGCGCCCATCTGATGTCTGAGGCATGCCCCAGATTGCAAAGGCAGTGCTAAAAACACCCGTGTGAAGAGTGTCAGGAAAAAGAACGTGGGGAACAAAGGAAAACCCCGGACTTCTGTCTGGTTTATGTAATTTTCCAGCTGCCTTTCCCTTGGGGCTTCTCGCTTTACAGCGGTTTGTGATATTTGGGATTGAATGTAAATGGTTTTCTGCGCAACCCAGCCACTCTGCTGCTTGAACCTCGCAACCGCCATAGGAAGGATGGTGATGGCCCATTTAGTCATCCCAGCATCACCAAGCAAGTCTCTCCAGGGACCCCTGGTGAAGCCTTGCTCACTGGGAAGACAAAGCAGGTTATCTACCCTCTTTTCATCTTCAGCGGCCCAGAGGATGCCTTAACAGGGCAGCAGCAACAAATGAAGCTCACGCTTCACATGATATCAAATGCAATTTTGTCCAAAATCCTCATAGTTTTTCCCTCTCACCCATTACAGTCCCATATTCTTCCTACTCATCCATTTTGAGAACTATATTTAACATAACTAAAGGAAGGTTCTGGACTGATGCCACCGGAACATTCACCAGTAAATCAGTTTTCCTCTGTCATCAAGTCAGGCTGCCGGGCTGTGCTTTACGCCAACACTCAGGAGACCCCAGGGGGCTGCTAAGGCCTGTGAAAGGTGCTTAATGCAAGCAAATTCATATATACCGTGCAACAGGGAACGTATGGGAAGTTTCCACAGAGGTCTGCGTTTCCAGCAGAAAAATCTCAGAGGTCTATTAACTGGCCATGCTGAAAAACCCTGGCAGGGAGTTTAAGGCAGCAACGTGATTTAGCTGCCACTGCTTTGTGCTAATACAAATCCCCATCTAGGACTTGAATTCTGAGCTACAGATTATGGAAACGGCTCCAGGGGACACAGCCTGCCTGCGAGAGCCACTCGCTCTGCAAATGTAATTGCTTCAAATATAAGCCCCCCATGCAGAGCTACGTAGCCACGAGAAGCCTTCAAGGAGACTCTCAAATATCTCATTGGTAAAGTTCAGTCAGTAATGAGGATGGTTAGATTTCTATGTACCCTCTATTCTAAGAAAAATCCGAATTTTTCCCCTTACATCAGGAGGTGGTTTGTTTGTGCTGGAATGAGATTTCATCCGAAGGGGATGTTCGCACTACTGGTAATGTGCCTGGAACAAAGGAAATGAGAGGCCTCAGCCCCTTTCTCCTGAAAAATCCTTCTGAAGGTGCATTATTTCCTAAATGATTCAGTTCCTTCAAGGTAACATATGCCTTTATAATGGCACAGTGATTGTGGCCTATTTCTTCATGGAAAGAAAGGGTAACTAGGTCACGGAGAAACAGAAATGAAAAGGCATTTGAGGCACCAAATCAGAAAAATATTTCCAAGCTGCCTCAGAGGGAGAAATGTCTCTCTGCCTTTTGTTTACATCCAAGGTTTTCAGCACTCCTACCCCAAAGCACCAGGGTAGCAGGAAGGGTGGGGTTTCGCTTCGTTACCCTGGGGAATGTCTTTGGCTTGGACCTCAGTTCAAAAGAGCCCACCCTCATTTTGTGGGACAAGCACGTTGCTGTGCCTAAAAGGGGACCCAGGGGAGCACCATTCGCTGCCACCATTTCCTTTTCCCAGCACTGCTGTGACGGATGCGGGATCTGACCTTGTCCGCCCCAACGTCTCAGTGAGGCACAGGGCCAGCTGAGGCTTTCTGCCTCCTTCACACCGGCATGGTCATCACGAAGGGGCTGTGCTCACCTGGGTGTTGTGCCTCCCGCTGTCTCACGGGTGCCTCCTTAGTCTTAATCAATAAATAGATCAGATTGCCTCTTGCATCCTTTTGGGACATCCTCAAGAGCAAGAAGTATCACCTGCAGCAATAATCTCCCTCCAGAGATTCACTAAGTGGAGAGCTTCCCTGAGTTCCCATGCAGGTGCATCTGTGCACACAGATCCTACATTTTCCCAAAGCAGCTGGCGCTTCTGATCCTTGTTCCTATTTATTTCAGTGGCCAAACTCACTAACTAACTCCAGCGAGAACAAGATCAGTCCCCTGAGATATTCTCCAAGTGAAGAGAATAAGACATGAAGCTCATACAGGCACGTACTTCCTCGGCCCTGCTGCCAATACAAACTGCCAAAGTTTTATCAAACCCTTCTCAGCAAATAAGTCCCGACATGCCGAGGCTGCCGTCGGGATCGTTATACCTGGATGTACAGGCTTCACAAGAGCAGCACCCGGGAGTGGATGTTTTGGGATTTAAAAAATGAAGTAGCATTTTCAATTACTTTTGCCCTTTCACACAACTTTTAATTAAGCCTGCAAATACTGGGTCACATTTTCTGCCCATCCCATTGGTAGCTGCAGCAGATACTCACATCACTCTGTTTTTTCTTCTGCATTTAGGGCTTTCTGGAATACAGTAATGGAGAAATGATGCTGGTTTTACCACCAAACATCACTGCCTCCCTGGGAATAGCTGGGCAGTAATGCAGCTACATCTGTCTGAGCTCCCACTTATTTCTATGCCCTTTCCAGGCATAGCGACAGTTTAACCAACCCTCTGGTGGCCCAGGGGAGAAGTGAGGTGACTGATCTCTCAGAAAGGGAACTGGTTACACATGGCTGGATGGAGCTGCTGGGAGATTTAGCAAGGCCTGGGGGCTGATTCCTGTGAATCAGACATGGGGAGGAAAGCGCGCGGCAACTCAAGATGAAGACTGAGGCTGTGCTGAAGGATTGGGAAATGACAGAAAAGGAGCAGGAATGGAACTGTTCCCTTCGGAGATGAGACACCAGGACATGCTGAGCAGAAAGCTCAAGTGAGAGGCAGAACAGAAGCCCCTTTGTAAGCCAAGAGGCTGCAGCATAAGAGGAATCACCTTCCTTGCTCACCTTGGCTTTGTTGTCCATGGTAACAGCCAGCTGCATCCTCTTCCCCATCCTGAATGTGAACATATGATCTGCCTCCTCCTCCTCCTCCTCTTCCTCACTGCCAATGCCGAACCCAGGGCTCGTAGGACAGGGGCTCCCCCATTTCTCGCTCACCACCCTCTTGTCCTGGAAAACGAATCACTTCTGTTAGCAAATCCAGGCCCCTCGGCTCACCAATGCGATTCCATTCCCCAAACACACCTGCACACAAGCGGGAGGCCAGCTCCAGAAAAGGCAGGCCTTGCCCTGAGGAAGCTTTCTGTGCCCGGCGTGGTGCCGTGACATTCCTAGGGAACAAGGGGCTCGTTGTCTGCTCAACAGCGAAACCCACAATTACAGCGGGTCTGAAAAATCCTTTGCACTTACAAATCTGACATTTCAGACTAAAATGCCAGAGTTATAGGAAACAAATGTCATCCTCATCTCTTTCTGCAGCACTCTGAGTTAGATCGGGAAAGCCTAAGTCCTGATGGAGATGGCCTTGGAAGCCAAGTGGATGGCTCCTGAGGGTGGTGCTCACCATCGAGAGGGCTGGGCTATCTTGTCCATAGTGTTCAGTCTGGGTAATTGCATCTTTCAGGTCCTGTATGAGAGAAAAATGTGTGCAACAGCGCACCTCCGGAGAAAAGCAAGGGCCGGGGCGTGGTTGAGAAGTGAGCAATGCAGTGGCCTGGATCTAACAACCCAGGAGCGCCGGCTGCACGGGAGGAGGGTGGGCTGGCTCAGCAAGCTCTGCACTCGCTTTGGCAGAGGACCTCGCCCACGCGTTACGGCAGGACTGGCCGGGTGGCTCACCAAGCCCCGCGCTGCCAGGAGGGGCGGACAGGGCTTGTCAGACACAGATTTGGCCCAGTTAGGAAGGATGCCTGGGACTTGCAGCATTTGCCCCAGGTGTGGGAAGCCCCACAGCAACCGAGGGCTACTTGCTTTGCTCACTCACAAAGCCTAGGGAGACCGTGACTTTCCCCAGCCTACAGGCATCCTCGGAGGCATTCCTGATGCCTCCAATGACACACGTACACCTGATATGTTGTGCCTGTGTATTTGCAGCGATGCTGACGTGTGGGGCCCACCCAGGGCCAAGTGTCCCTGTTCATACATTCACTCATTCGCCTGTTAATTCTGTGTGCTGGGGCACAGGTGCCTGCGCATGGCTGGACATTTATGTGGATCAGCTAAAATCACTTTGAGCATACACCTCTGCAGAGTTCTCACATCCTTTTGCACGGGCTTAGGAGCTACATCCTACGCCTGAAAAAGCTTTGCTGAGGAGGCTAGCTCTTTCAGAAACGTCACTTCGTTGAGGCAGGAGTGGAGCAAGAGCTGGCCAGTGGTGAAGGAGAGGCAGCACTTACGTTGTGAGCCTTGGTGATGGTAATAGTGAGTCCATCCTGCTTGGGTCTCCTGGAGGTAACAGCCATTCCCTCCTGCTCAGCTCGCTTTTTGTCCTCTTCTATTTCCTGAAACATACATATCACCTTATCATCAGCCTGCACCTGTATGTCTACCAACGCTGGCCATTTTCCTCTTTAGGATTTCTCCTAAACGGACCCACCTCCACCTCTGAGAGGGACTGGACCCACTTGTGTCCCATCCGTGTGCCCTTGGAAGGGGTCACAGGCAGCTGTGACTTGCATTACCTGTCCCTGTGCCACAGGCACCTTAATAAACCTCTTGTTGATGCAGGGTGCCCACTGTGGTCTCAGCACACGCAATGGGAAGCAAGCAGAGGATACAGGGGTCCCTTCTGGACAGGCAGGGAAGACAACCAGTTTGAGGTTGACAAGAGATTGGGTATAGGACATGTGGAGAGGCTGGAAAACACACCAGGCCTGCAGAAACAGAGGGCTGTGCACAGGAGCCATGGTCCCTGTGCCAGACTGGGGCCAGGGCATCATCTGTGGCCAAGGGAAGGTGGCTGAGAGCTGGCTATCTACTAGACAGGTTCTTCTAGAAGCCAAGTGGTGGTAGCACATGGGTAGCGTTTCATATGGGGGTAAGAGTTCCTCTCCCCCAGCTGCCTGTGGCATTCAACCTTTCCCATAGCTTGCCACTACATACCAGTTTTTGCTGCCACTAGAAAAAGTCCAAAATGGGTGCTATGGCATCAAAGGAAATGTCTTCTAAGCAAGACCCAGCCCAGAGCACCAGTCTCTCAGCTCTGGATCCAAGACATGAAGCATGCTCTGAGTTTTCAGGTTTTCAGCACAGCTCTTCGTCAAACTTGAGACCCAGCTGGCAAATGTTAAAGAGCCCTGAAAGCCAAGAGGCCTTGGGCGCAGGCAGGAGAATATCCCAGACAAGCCAAGGGGACCCTTCTGCCAGGAGCACCCTCAGGCTGTCCTACTCTGTACTGCTGTTTGCAGACACTCATGGAGGTGGGTAACAAATCCCCAGAGAGCTCCAGGTTACCACGATGTCACCCAAACCAGCTCATACAAGCCAGGCTGGGTATCTCCTGCAGGCCACTGGGTAGACTCTCCTGGCCAAGGGAGGATTGAAAAACCAGGGAGGGTAGCTGGATCCCCCCCTCCTAAATCAGAGGGCAAGGCTACAGTAACCAGCAGGCTGCTAGAGCCTTGACCTGCCTTCATCTTCCTTTCTTTTTAATGGAAACTCTTTTGGACACCTCTGTGCTCCCTGGAAACACTGGGACCGGCCAGGGAAGAGCTTCAACCAATACCACTGCCCTGATAGGGAAGATAAACCTATCAAATGGCTTGAGGATGCAACCTCCTACGAGTCCAAGAGGATAAGCATGAGGCATTGGGAAGAATGACAGGAAAAAGTCAGGGGAATATGAGGTGAAGGGGTGGGGAAGGCATGGTGCAGGCAGAGGAAGATGGGGCGAGAGGAGATGCTGCAGCAGCAAGGCAAGCGGCAGCGAGCTTGCTTTCCAGTCAAGTTCAGGAGCCATAGCTAAAGGCAGAGCTCTGCCCCCCTGCTCTGAATGCTTTCCAATGTGAAAATGTCATCTACATAACAAAGTCACTCCGACACTGCTGACCGTTTTCTTTATGACTCCAAAACATTGCTGGGGAAGGTCAGAACCTGCAGACTCACCTGGTATCTCCGTATGAGCGCTTCATTCTTTTTCCGCAAAGCCAAGATTTTCTTATCAAGTTCAACATCTTTCTGCTCTTTCTTCCTTAACACTGCATCATCCACAGCAGCATCCTGTAAACAGAAGCAGCAAAGCTCTTCTCAATCATCACACCAACAGGACAAAACCTGCTCCTTCTGCTACAGGGTGGGAAGTAGAAGAGTGTTTTGCGCCTCTGTCCCCTGTTAAAAAGAATACTGTATTTTGTAGATTGACTTTTTCCTGACAGAATTGACCTTTTCTTTTCTTACAGTTTTTGTTCAGCAATGAGATAGTCAGAGCAAATAGCTGATGTCCCACTTTGATGGCTGTCGGTAGGCTCCAGAGTTAACACACTGCTTAGCTGCATGCAGAAATGGCACCTCTCCCTGCTGTCGGTCCAGGTGTTCTCAGGCACATCAGTCCCCTCCATTTACATTCAGAGAGCACCTTGGTTACCGCAAGGGATAACAAATTGGATTTTTTAAATTCTAGTGACAGCCGTGTCTGGCAAAAATTAATGCTGATCAGTATCAACTCACTGCAGCAAGCTGATCCATATTGTCTTGACTCTGCCTGGTGTTTGCATGAAGAGCAAGGCGGCAAGGCTGAGATCTCCAAGGCACTACAGGTTTATTTTTAAACAGTGGTTTTGTGCTCTCCTTATCAGCATGGCATCTGCATGCTGCAGAGATCTCACATTCCCTCTCCTTCGCTCAGAGAGCTGGGTAAGATGATGTGAGACTGAGGAGGGGTGGAAAGGACCCCCAAATCTGTGAGCAGGCGTTGCACGCCTGGACACCCGTTTTGCTGACATTGCAGCTCTCACCACCAACGGGCTACCCGCAGCCTGACGCCTTTGCCATTTGGCCCTCTGCAGTAAATCTGCTGCAGGAGCACTGCAGCAAATCCAACTGCCGTGCACGATGCATATTGCCCACAGCGCCAGGGAAGTTTGCAGGAATCGAGAAGCAAATGTCACGAGACCGTCACCCATCTCGCTACAACTAGATGTTGCTCCTGCCAGCGACTCTCAGGGTTGCGTCCCTATGAAGCAGAAACAGCCAGAAAGTGGCGGAAACGCATACCGGCCATCCCCAAGGGCTGGCAAAGAGGCTCCTGCTCACCAGCATTGCCTCTCTGCGGCTCTGGTGCTGCACGTGACCATGTTGGCCCCATCCTCACCCTGGACCTGCCAAGGTCTCTGAGAGTGGCATCAGCCTCGGGAGAGGGACCTGCCCAGGGGAAACCTGCGCCCACCTTCAACCCCAGCCTCGGAAGCTTTCCCAGCCCCAGCCCGGTGCAAACCTGACAGCTGCTACAAGCCCGAACCTAAAATCACCCCAGGTGCATGGGTGTACGGCGCATAACTGGTGAGGTTTCGGTCGCAGCACGGAGGCTGCGGGGTGCCCTGTGAGGGTGGAGGACACAGACCGCCCCAGCCGCTCGCAGCCGGTTCCAGCCGGCTCCAGCACCGGCCTCCCGCCAAAACTCGGCCAATCAGGGGAGTCCATGGCGCCCCTGAGCCAATCAGAGTTGTCCATGGCGCCCCTGAGCCAATCAGAGTTGTCCGTGGCACCTCTGCACCCGTCAGGGGAGGCAATGGTGCCCCTGCGGAACGTGTCCAAGAGAAAAGGGGAAGGAGGCCAGAGCAGGACGAGGTCAAGAAGAAAAGGGCCCTGCTGGGAGGAGGAGGAGGAGAGAGGCCCACCCGAGCGGGGACCCTTGAGGGGCTGCCACCGGCGGGAGGGCCAAGCCCATCGCCCATGGCCAACGCTGCCCTTGCCCTGCCGAAGGGACAGGGTGCCCCGTGCTGAGGGGGACAAAGAACAAAACGACGGGGGAAGGAGCGGTGCCGGGGGGAAGCAGGGGTGTTTTTCCTAAGAGTGTGTCTGTCTGGTTTTATTTTTCTTTAAAACCAGAGTCTATCGTTAATAAATGGTTAATTGGCAAATAAAATTTATTAAAATTCCCCGAAACAGTAAAGTGGTTTTGCTTGCCATGCATGAGCAAGCCATGTTTTCTGCCCATCCCTGTTGGCTTGTTATCAAATTCCTCACAAAAACACCAAGACCCTGAAGACAACTGTCGCTTTCCCTGTTCTCACAGGAGAGAAATGCCGCTGCATCCCTGCAAGAGAGTATTTCTGCCATGCTCACTTCTTCGGGGCTGACGACTCCCAGCTGTGCCCATCCCGAGGGCAAAACCCCCAGAAGCATCCTCCACTGTGGCCTCTGCAGCATTCAAGGCTGGGAAGAGCTTCTGCACGCAGACAGGAGGGGTTTTGCCTTAATCATGGCATAGCAGGTGTGACCTCCTTCAGGGAAGGATCCGTCAGGGGCCAGCCGCGGCAGCTGGGGACACGGGATCTGGGTCTGACACCCGCCGTGCCCCGGGTGCCTTCTTGCCGGCGGTGAGTCAGGCAGCCAGGCTCCCCAGGGTCCAGCCTCGAGGGGTGGCCAACGGGCTTGCAAAGCCCTTCTCCTGGGAAGGGAGGGTTTCTCCTGGAGACCTCAGTTGCCTTTTTCCTGGTCCTAATTAGGTCACAAGAGGAAAAACTGGAGCAGCGGAGGTCCGGAGGAGGGGACGGAGGGGTGCTGCCTAACACAGCCTGTCTTAAACTGAGCAAACAGGCAGTGAGAAGCCCAAGGCTTGAAGGCAAAGAGTAAAACCACAGATGCTACAGCCCAGGGGAGGGAAAGCCTTTGACTCTGCTCCATACTCCCCGCTACGTTTGTGAAGTCTATCCAGTACCACACAGAGGCTCCAGCCTCCTGAAGACGTATGCGTTTATAGTGTGACAATGCATTGAATGAGGCAGAATTAAGGCACCGTGAACCTTACACTTAATTTCTTGTGTGTCGCGTAGCATTTTGCCAGGATGGGATCATCCCGCCGGCTCGAAAGCACAGGATTTCAGATGAGCTGTAGGAATTACCTCCTTAACACGGGAAGGTTTTCAACCACCTGGTTGAAAACGCCAAGAATGTGGGCACGTTTCACCAGCTGACCCTTCGGAAGATAATTCTAGGTAGCGCCTGGGAATTCAGCCAGGGGTTAGCACCACTGCTCTTCCAGAAGTGTCCCAGGCCTCCCAGGAACCAGGGCTGCAAACCACCCGCTGTGTGCATGGCCAGCGCTCGCCTTCAAAGGAGGGGATCCAGCTGCTGAATCACCGCACATCCCTGCAACGCTAGGTCTTCCTTTCAAGGGCTTTACAGGAAAAAAACCCCAAAGCTCAGACATTTCAGCTCTGATCAAGCAGATCTGTGCTTGGTCTGCAAAGACTTGGGCCTCAGATGGGGGCAGAAGTCTGCCTAGGTAATGCTTTTTGGAGAAAAGGGACTAAAGGTTGAAAACACGATACCATCACAGAGGAGGTGTGCTGGATGTCAGAAACCAGAGAGGGGAAAGGCAGGAGAACCAGTTTTCTAAAGCAGACCTCAGATCCTGCACAAGCGCATCTTCCCTCGTATCCCTGCAGAGGGGTACTTTGTCGGCGCTGATTCAACAGCCCCAGCCGAGGGCTGCTCTGCCAGGAGACAGGCGCCCATTTGTGCTCAGGTGGAACAACAGGGACATTTAAACCACCTCCGCACATTCTCCTGCCGGACAATGGGATTTTGTCAAGGTCTGCGGGAGAATGAAACACACTTTTCCACTGCCATCAATCATCTGGGTATGTGACAGGTGAGTATATTGTATACGTGGGTGGATACAGTTTCATGGCCATTTTGCAAGGCTGATTAAAGCTGAATTCAGTGTTTACCTGAACAGAAGCTATTCTGTGAGCACTAAATTGGCAGGTTCACTGTTTGCCGAGTGCTGGGGTGTTGGCTGCTTGAGGGTGGGATCAAAGTGGTGCATGCCCTCAAACACACCCCTTTCATCTTCAAATTCCTTTGAAGGAGGACTGACAGGGCTGCCGGCTCAGGAAGAATTTAAAAATTCCTGCAGAGACTGTATTTGTGCTCTTCTCTTTTCAAAGGCAAAAGATGGAAAAGACCTTTCCGTCAGGCCATGCTCCCTCTCCGCGTGAGACTGCACATTTGTCAGCATTTTGTCTACGTTGCAGCACAGCCAGTGCGGGGGGGGAGGGGGGTCTTTGCATTTTCAGCTGGAAACAAGTCACTGGAAGGAAAGTTTTGCTGGTATTCTGCACTTCTCCTCCCCTTTATTAACGTATTTCTCTCTGCACGATCTGTTTCAGCAAGTGCTGGGGAGCTGCGGAGGGGGGGTGGTCCCTTGCCCGCACCGCCTGGGGCCACAGAGCAGCCCCGCTGCCCGCAGAAGTGCCGAGTGGCATTTCGAGCCCACGCACCGGCTCGCAGGGGCTCACCCATTGTACGGTTCAGCCAAGTCAGCGTTTGCTTGTCAGCCGCCGCTCCGAGCCCGCCGATAACAGGGGGATGTGCCCTCTCCTCTGCTTCTGGAACGAATCCGCCGCCCCAGCCCATATTGAACCTGATGCTCAGGATGAAAGGTGCCTACACCATGTCCTCCCCAGAGTAAAGCTCTTCCGGGGAGCCAAGGTGCCCGTATGACACAGCAACGGGAGAGCTATAAATGGCTTTGGCAGAACAAACGTGCGATGGCTTTGAATCAGAAAGCAGCCGAGCCCGCTGCCTCCCAGCTATCAAGGCAGAGCAGTGAAGCCGCAGAACGGGAGGCCTCTTTCTAGCGCAAATAAAAATGTCACAAAAGGAGAAATGGAAAGCGAGAGGCTTCGTGCTTCAATTAAACGATGACATGCCGTCCTGTCATACCCCCCACTCCTCAGTGGCACACACACTTGCTACGCAGCTCATCGGGGGCTGGAGGACGCCTCACTCCAGACTGTCTGTGTGCAGTGTTTTCCTGCATACTTCTACCACCGCCTGCTTCTACAGCGAGAGACCTCGGAGGCAGGAGGGTTGGAAAAGCGAGAAAGACAGAAGGTGGGGGGGAGGGAAGAGGGGAGAGGCACGGGGCCCTCAGCTAACACTCTTCTGCGTAAGCAAATGCATCCGCTCTTTTTAAGAAATACCCTCTGACTTGACAGCTGCAGCTGAAACCCTTGCTGGGACAGGCAACATCCAGCACTGCCTGGGTTTCTGTTTGCTGTCTACCCTGGTCTCCCACCCTCCCGGGAGGCACATTCTCCTGAGCCAGCCACCGCAACCTGCGCCGGTGATGGACACGCAAACCCCACCACCCGAAGTCCACCCCCCCGGCACCCCCCCTCCCCGATGCGGCACGGCTTGCTTGCTCCCCTTGCCTGCTGGCAGCCAGGCGAGGAAAAAAAACAACAAAGCGACAACCACCAAAAGGCCACCCTGAAGGAAGCGAGTGCAAGTCGTTCCGTGGGCTTTTTGGGTGAGGGACCCCACCGCCCCGCGCCCCTCCCAGGCCCCGCAAAGGCAGCACTCACAGCTCGGTGCATGTTGGACATCGGCGGCAAAGCCCGGCGGATTCCAGAGCAGAGCTAAAAGAGGAGAGCCATCAGACGGCCTTTCTCAGCACTGGTTGCACAGCATACAAGATCATGTTTTGATTACAAAAGCCTCGTCTGGGCTCCCAGCCAAGAGCACTGGCTGCCTAATATACCAAGCACAGACAGGGTTTTGAGTGCCTGTGTCCTCCTCTCCAATCTCACTCTCTTTTTAAAAGAAACACTCCCCCTTTTCCCCCCCCTCCTGACTCCTTTTAACTTCCTGATGCCACAAGCCCTCGTTCAAAGTGGGGAAAGCCTGGCGAACAATGAAAAATGGATCAGGCAAACAGCTTGACTTCACTTCGTGGCCATTCATGGGGTCGTGTTATTTGTTATGCATGGCTAGTTGCACGCCTGGCAGGGGATCAGGAAAATATCTGGGGTCCTGAATGTCTTGTCAGCGCGACTATGTGCATGAGCCTTCACAGGAAAACAAGTGCCGGATTTGCCTTTTTCTGTTTAATTTCAGTATTCTCCGGGAATGATTTCCCCGCTTTTAAAATGTGCCTTTCTTTCAGGGAGGGAGCAGAAGCGATGATCTGGGGTGGGCACCATGACTAGCAGAAAGCACATAGTCAAATGAGAGGGTTCCCCAGGAAGTCCTCGGCTGAAAGCTGCCAAAATGACCCCCAGAGAAGCCCCAAATAGCGGGGCTTTGAGAAAACCGGCAGCATTCATCTCCTGCGGTCTCAGGTTGCCGCACCAGAACCCTCGCCTCAGCACCATGTCCTGGCTGCGCGCTACGTCCTCGCTCAGCGCAGACTGGCTGCCCTTTCCCTCAGCCTCCGAGGGACCCACGTCAGGCAAAAGGCAAAGAGCAGATGGAAGCACGTGGGGGAATATTTTGTCGCCCAAGGACTGATGCACACCCCAACATTAATGAGGGCCCTGTTATGTTCGTACACTGTAGCATTAAAAAAGGAGCAGGTGTGCTGCTGGTACCTATCCCCTGTAACACTTTTAAGCATGTCAACCATTTGCAAAACCCAAGAAGTTCAACCCGAAATCCAGCCTGGATCAAAAGAAGCCTTCAAAAGACTTTGAAGAACTATGAATTTGGCCCCTCCTCTGCATACAACTCTAGCTATTGGAGATCAGGGCTTAGGCAGAGAGGGAGCTGGAAGCATAGCTTAGTAAAAACACTTAGAGGGCAAGACTGACCCATATTAATGACTAGCTACTCAAATGATGAAAGGAAATTGAAATCATTTCCCAAGCAGTGCCTCTGGATTCAGGCTTGATGAAAGAAATTAAGATTCTGCTGTGGATGGAAAACCAGGAAAGAGATGCAAGAGCTTTGCTAGAGCCCAAGCGCTTGGCAAGAGGTTTGTGACGGACAAGTCTGTGCTGTGGGGGCCATGCGGCACTTTTCCTTGCCCTGGGAACACAGGGGAGCTGGGAGGATGATGCTGCCTTGGATTTGAAGCCAGCACAGTCCCTTGTCAGGGTAGAGTGATGGCCCATTTTTGGCTGGCCTGGTGGCCGGAGGGTCAACGTCAGCCCTAGCAGATGCTAAGTCAGGGAGTCAGTGTTCATGGAGACGCTTTTTCCAGTGATGGCACATTATCCTGTGTGTATGGTGGCCATGTTCGTGGGCTCGAGGAGTCTGCACATACATCTAACAGCCAGGTGCAGGTCAACACAGAGGCCTGGGTTCATTGTACAGTGCAGGGTCTGTTGTGCTACCCATGGACCACAGCAGCTAAGGGACCACAGCAGCTAAGGGACCATGTCATGCCCAAGTTGTCAAGGCTTAAGCTAAGTGCTCACAAGGAGTTTCTGCAGACCTCACAGCCATGGCTCCCTACCTCTCTGCTGTTATTGGTGGCGTGGCCAAGCTCTTCCAGCAACAAGCAGTGCCATGAGCAGGCATGAAGAGCCCCCAAATACCTTTGCCTTTGCTAGTGTCTCTGGAGAGCTGCAGTTCCCTCCAGGGCAGTGTCGGCTACTCCACTGCCCTCAACACAAACAGCTGACATTTCTCAGCTGTCCTTTACCATGGCTGAGTGGCATAAATGACAAGCATCTACTTCTGCATCATCATCTGAGACCGATGAGAAGATGAAAGCTCGGTTAACACTGTGGACGCAGAAACCCAGGGGCAAAATGGCCCAGTCAAGGGAGCAGCATCTGCAGCTTCAACAACGGGGCAGAACAGGTTGGTCTGCGGACCTGTTTGTGCCCTTGGGACTCTCACAAGATGTAGAAAGCAGAATCTTATAAATATGCTGAGATTTATGGGGTTATATACATGCACATATGTTTGCTTATCCCTGGCGTCATGGCCAGAAGGGGCTGTGATGACACCAAGGCTGTCCCCAACTTGAGGGCTTGCTCTGAGCTGTCAAAAACTCTGATTTTCTCTTAAGTGCAGTGTCATTCCTGAGATAAGCACTGCCTTCCCATGGGGTCCGTGCCTGCCCGAGCGTAAGGGCCCTCCAGGACCATCACCCTGGCACCAAGGAGGACCAATACCCAGAGATCTGCCACCTGGGAAGAGAGAGGAGCCAGGATGGTCCCCAGTCTCCTGCTCCAGTGAGAAGAGCATGTTGGTTGCACAACATTTTGGGGGTCCTGCAGGACCTCAGGACACGCTGAATCCTTCTCTCATGAGTCTCCCCACCGTAGTGGCAGAAGCACATCAATACTGCTCTCTCAGGCAGTTGGTGGCAGCTATTTCCCAGCATGCAGCAACTTGACAGAGTACTTAGGCAGCGAGTGTGTATTACATCCATGTGCGACAGCAAGGAGGTTTGGAGAAACCAGCTTAATTACTCACACAGGAATTTGTCCACCACCCCCAGAGTTAATCCCTTTATTCTTCTAAAAGGCCAAAGGACCTTTAATAGGCAGGATGGCCTGATTCTGGGCTCTTTGTTATGCTCTAGTTGCTGTGGACTGGCTTGTGCCACCCGTGAAGCCTACTCAGTGCAAAAGCCGTGGGGCATACCCAGCATAGACACCCCAGGTTGGCTCTGTGGTTTCTGCTTCATGGAAGGGGGATGTATCAGCTCTTGCTAACCATTGGCAGCCCCTGAAGGAGCAGTCCCTGGAGCGGACAGCAGCTTGCTTTCAGGAAAGCCTGAAAGCTGGAGGAATCAAGAGGGGAATAATGGGAATAAAGGGATTTTTGCTGCATTGCCCTGCTGGGGCTGTCCTACACTGAGGGTCGGCTGACCTCCATTAAGCACAGCCTCCAGCTGCCTGCTTGGAGCTCCTGCTCTCCACTCAGAGAAAAGATTGCTGGAGATTTCTGTGGGGCACAGGAAGGAAATCAGAGCAACAACCTGTCCATTTTGTGCTCATGATGGTGAAAGAATCCCTTTCTCCAGCTGTGCACTGCAAGGCCTCTGCCTCACCAGTTTTAGCACAAAGAACCATCTCTGACAGGAGTCCACCATCCCCCCGCTCCAGGAGAGCACTCAGCAGCTTGCAGAAAGTATTGCTCCACATTTTGACAGCAAGAGTATTTGTTTCTTCTCTGCCTCTCTGTGTAACACAAAGGCTAAAGGAAAGAATCTGATCCCTCAATAAACCCAAACCTGCCTGCCCCAAGAAGCACTCCTGGCATCCCTTCATCAGCCTTTCAGCAGCAGGCACCACCTTGGCTTGAAACCCTCCTGCTTTTCCTCTTGCCCTCTGTGAAACTCCTCCAAAGCCACTCGGTCCCATGCTGCCACTTTTCCCAAGTGCACTTCACCCGTCTTCACCTTGGCTCCTCTCCCTTTTTTGCATGACCGCTATTTAGTCAACAGATGGCACTCGGTAACTGCTGGGAGAAGCTGGGAGCCAGCTGCCAAAAAGCCCACTGTAGGAGCCTGAAGTCGGGCTCTTTTGGGGAGGCTGCTTTTATATCGCGTATCGGGACTGCAGATACGGTGCTGTGTGCCGCACGGCCGAGCTCCAGAGGCGTTCCTGCACACTGCTATACGCAGCAAAGAACTGACAGATCATGCTGCCCGAGGCTTCTCAGCAGAACTAGCCACCCCTCTCCAGGCCTGTCGGATGGAGGGAGGGATGGGACATGCAGTGCATCAAAGAAGAGTCTCCCAACAGCCTGGAGGCTTCTTTCCTATCAACCACAGAGCAAACTTCCCAGTAATAAGCAAACTCCTCCTTTGCCTCCCTCGCCTATCCCCTGCCCTGATCCCTCGGCCAGCCACAACTGCAGGATAAAAAGGTGTTGAGGCGTTCCCTCCAGCCAGTGGGGAGAAAGGTCAGCATGTTCCCTAGACTGGGAGGAGGGACTAGCCAGGAACTTTAAATGGGCTTTAGCTGGAGAGACTCATAGGGATCAAAGGACTGCTGAGAGGTTTGTTTTTAAATGTATCGATATACAATTAAAATGAAAACTACCAAAGCTAGTTAAGGGATATAATGGCGGCTTGGTCCTGCTTAAAATCACTGGGGATCACAGCTGCCTTTGGTACTTCCCATAGCGATACCGATCACAGCACCAGCACAGAAACCTCTTTGGACGTGCAGAGCAGCCCTGCTCCCGCTGGAGGACAACTTTGTCCCCCCTTTTCCTCCTCCCCACGCATCATCCCAGCCTTGGGTTCTTGCCCCAAGTCCTGTGGGGGAGTTCTGTGCCTACCTGTGTTTAATGCCACCTTGAAAACACATGATCTAATCACCGCACCGGACGTTTTCTGCTCCTGAAAAACTTGTAATTCTAGTGCAGGGCCTCTGAAGTTGTTTGGACTTAGTGAACGATAAGAGGAACTGTCCTCTTAGTTCTTCCCACTTCCAGACATGCACAGCAGGGCCAAACGCAGGTTTGCTGACCCCATTTGCTACCCCAGCCTTCAGATGTAGGACACACAACGCTGCCCTGGGAAGGGTGGCAGGCTGTGAAAAGTGGCCGGGACAGCCAGTCAGGCAGGTTCTTTTCATCTTTTATGGAAATGTTGTCCTTGGGGAAAGCATGGAGAGCTGCAGACAGCAACTGGTTCACCCTGGGTGAAAGCTGTCATCAGCAGGGGCCGAGGGAGGTTCCCTGTTCGAGCCCAAGGCTTCAGCCCAGATCTAGGAGGACGTGGGCAGCCCAACGGCCTGTAACTTGTAGTTCACGAGCTGCAAATGAGCATGCCAAGAGCCAGCTGGCTCTTGACACGGTCATGTGCCCTTTGCAGACTATAAGAAGTGAAAAGTATTCGACACATGGCTGCTTTGGGGCTACACCAGTGGCAACGTGACCCACTTTCGGTCTGATGCAAGAAGAAAGAAGTGGCAAGTTCAGCGGCTGTTCTGCCTCTCATCCCAACCAAGCGCAATTAAAACCTAACAAACCGTTTCACTTCCCTTTGCCAGCAGAACTCAAAAGCAAACTCCAGGGACCAACCTTGGCTCCAGGGTCTAAACTGGACTGAAGACTCTTAGTGGACTCCAGCGGCGTCACATCGCACTGATGCTGCATGGGTTCGGTTTGGGCTCAGCTCGCAGGCAGACGGGCTTTTCTTGCACAGAGGGTTAAGGTGCGGAGCTGATTTGGAGGACAAGCCTGGAGAAGTGCAAGGGCCAGCCTGCAAGAGGCACGGCGACACCTGAGAAGGGAGGAGATGAAAAGGGGAGTCAAGGTGGCAATTAAATATTAAAGGACCAGTTCAACAATAATTAAAACTTGGGTGGAGAGAAAGGGTGGAGGTGCATGAATCGCTTGCAGACACTTGCTGCGCTGTGTCTGGCTGGCTGAGCACTTCTCTCAAGTGACAGAAATCTCTTGAAATTGCACATAATCCATGCTCCAGCAGGATGGAAATCATGGTTCAAGAGGGTGAATTAAAACCCAGCTGGAGACGCGGGTCCTTCTCCCAGTTATGGTCAGCATTTGAGCATTATGGGCCTTATTTCAACCCTTGCACAAGCTGAGGAGGCTCAGCTTGTGATAAATTTATACCACATTTACCAAGGTCCAAGAGGGGACCACACAATTACTCCTGGGAGGTTTCCTAACAGGAAACATCAGATCATACTCAGAAAAATCCCCTGCAAAACACCTGGGGAACCATCATATCCCCTTGCCCTGTTCTTACTTTTCTCTGGGCATCCATTTCAGGTCTCTGTGTGAGCTCCTGAGCGAGGCAGCCCTCCATTGGGAATGCGGGCATTTTGTTGGCCCTCCTGACCTGGCCGAGCATGTTGCTTAGTGCTGAGGGCACTGCGCAGCCCAAACACATGGGATTAGGGTGGGCTAAAACACAGGGTTCAGAACTGGGTCTGTAAAACGGAAAAATTCCACTTGCTTTCCTCCTGGAATACTGCATTTCCTTCAGTATCTTCAGAAGAAATTGATTAAGTAACACCTTTCATTTGACCTGTTGTTATTTAAACCTTTTGATGAAAAAGGTGTTTGGAACAAACATTTAAAGACGCCTTTTTCTGGAAGCATCAGCTGAAATATATTGAGCATTTCTGAAACTCAGTTTCTAACCAAAAAAAGCAGAATCATTTCAACAATTTGAGAGATGGAATCTTCCCCCTCCACTGTCCTACTTGCTCGTGAGCCAAAACAACTGTTTTTCAGCCCCCTGTAGCTCTGATCCTCCTCAAATGGGCCATTTTGGCCAATTTCCTCTCCAAAATGTCAGCTGGGTCATCCCTGGATGACACTGACTCACTGACACTGATGCATTGGGACAGAAAAGTTTGGTTCTTGCTGAATCCTGCAAGTCCTGTGGGGCTAAGGTGAGACTGGCACAGGCAGGGATCAGCAGTTCACGGCCAGCTCTGCTCCCTCGAGTCTTCCTCCCATAGCAGGGCACCGTGCAGGAGCCAGACCAGCTGTAATCCTGCTGTAAAGCTAGCATTTGTGGTACGAGTAGGGTTAGGGTTGTTATTATGAAGTGAAAAGAGCAAATTCATGGCTGAATACAGGTTGAGGGATTGGTTCATGGTTAATTCTCTGGTTGCGATGGCCCCAGGCACGCGATGGATTGGGTCTGGGCTGTTATCAGCTGCCACCCGTGTTATATCAATGAAGGCTCAGAGGGCTGAGGAAATTGCTTGTGCCAGCAGCACTAAGTAGCTTACAGGAGGAAAGTTAACAGTAGCTCAGCTCTGATCAGCAATTAAAACAACGACCAGGAATGGGGCTGGCAGCTCAGCTGCACAAGGATGGGGTGTCTCAATCCTCTGTTGGGATCTGCCAGCCCTGCGCAGGCAGGAGCTTCTCCCGGCAGAGGGGAAGACCTTGCTAGTGCTACATTCAACAGCCAGGACTAGGGTTGTATTTCAGAGTAGTTCTTCTCTCCTTCATTACACCTGGTCCTATTCCCAACTGCAGCTTTGATCACCACCTTCACAACAGCCCAGAAACCTGCCAGAGCCACCAAACTGATCTTAGGGAACCCACCCCTACCAGCACCAGCTTTTCCCAACTAGCTTTTATGGTTGGAGTTTAAGCTAGTCCTTGGCAAGACTGTAATATCCTATTTTGAAGGCATTATGGCAAAGCTTAGATTCACCAAGATAAAGAATGAATAAGGTTGTAAAATAAAAAGCTCCCCCATATTAAAACTTCCCAGCTGACACCACTGGTCATTCACCTGATTTTCTTTTCCTCGGCATGGACAGACTCATACAGGCTGAGACTTTCTCTTGTCCTTAGGTCTGTCAGCACTGCCTTAACCCACTCAAATGAGGAAGGGGAGAGCACAAACCCCTCAAATAAGCATTGCCACAACAGAAGGAGCAACACGGTCCCCTCCTTACAGGGCTGGAGCAGAAGAGCAGACAGTTAAATACTCCCTGGAGCTCTCAGGCAAACTTTCCTACTGAAAAATTAGATTAGCAAAGCTGAGAGTCTCCTGGTAACTGATACCTCGGCTGTGTTTGCCAAGTGGTGATAACACAGGTCGTGTCAGCCTGCAAAGCTACCAGACAAAACCACGGGAGCCGGCAGCACTTGCTACCTCCTGCAAGCGGTGTCACTAAAGAAGCAAGAGAGCTCAGGGGAGGAGAGACCTCCAGGTCCAGAGGGAGATGCCAGAGCTGTGTGTCCTGGGGAGCATGGCGCGGCTGCCTTTGGAGGAGGCTCTGCGGAAACATTCTGAATGCAAACGCTTTTGTCTGCTGACACAGGAGGGCTGTATGCAAAGCAGGGGATATAAGTCTCCACGGGTGTATCCACCTCCATCTAACCATACTTCAGGTAGTTGGAGGGGTTTTTGTAAGATTTATTTTTCCATTGGGGAAATGTCAGTTCAGGAAAAGACCCTTTTTTCACATGAAAAGCTCTGTGCCAGCAAATCTTCTGTTTCAATAAAATTAGTATTCTGAAATCTCTTTTTGTGTTTCCAGAACAAAGTGCCCAGACCCACAGACAGCAGAAATGTGCTCATCTCTCACCTGCACGTTCCTCAGCATCAATCAAAGCCCCCCTTTCGTGCAAAGCTGCACCACTGCACAGCTTAGAGACCCAAGGTATTGCCAGCAAATGGTGCCTGCCAGTGCGCTCCTTGTCATGTTTATTAATGACCTGTCCTTCTGGAATGAAAACTTGATGCCTGAGACTCACTGACGTGGAATGCTCCCTTCTCAGCGATAGTCTACCTGCACCGAGGCAGGAGCAGATACGATCTGAGAAAAGCAGGGCGTGCAGAGACGCAACAGATAGATACAGCAGAAAATTTGTGCCTTGCTCCCTTCTCAAGCAGGACAGATGGTGGCATGATGAGCCTCGACAATGTCCTGCTTCCTCCTACATCTTCATACCAGGAGGGTGGTGAACATTTATTCATTTTGAGACATCAGGTCTCTTGGATCTGCTCGGGTTTACTTCAAAAACTCCATAGGCTCTTCATATGCTGCTTTGTGCCCTCTACAGAGGCTGTGTCTTGCCTGGAGCTGAGAGAATCGAAGGCCGTGTTAGCAGTATGAGTCACACGCTGCCCACAGCAACCTCTCCGCCCTTCGCAGACCTCGTGTGTGCTGTGAATCATGACTGACAGCACACGGGAAAAGCTCCCGCTTCTGGCATGGGCATAGGATGAAAAGCATGTGACTAACACCATGCCAAGGCTTTCCCAAAGACTCAACCCCTTCCAGGTAAGTGGTCCTACACCTTCATTTACTATTAGGTTTAAAAAGAAGGTGTTTGCCCCATTCAGTGTGTTATCAGGGCCAGATCTCCTTTCTGATACTCCAGAGACACAGGTATTTCAATGCCAGGCTTCAGTGTGATGTGAAACACTTGGTATAGCATATTTTGCAGAATCAGGCTTGAAATGTGGGTCTCGCGAACTGCAGGAGCCTGGGAAAGGGGATGGCTGTTTTAAGTGTTTGATCTTGTACGAGTACTCAGCTGAGTCTGGGCAGGACCACACTGTGCAGGCTGTTTGCAAGATCCTCAGCTCCACTGAAAGGCAGCCATGATTTTCAAACCTTTTTGAGGCTAAAGAAGGTATTGTAACAGACACAGTTAGCCAAGGTATGTTGATACATCCCAACACCTTTTCTGGCCTTCCCCAGGTGGAGAACTTATGTCCCAAATCCTCATAAGAAGGATATTTACGTGCAAAGGATGAATCGGTGTGGGATATCTCAGGATGCTCTGAGGGAACTGGCTCACTGTCAACCACGCTGGGAAATGGTGCGAGCATATGGGCTGCTTCAGAGCAAATGTGGCTGTGCTCCCAGCACAAGGCACTGCAGAAAATGGTATGATACATCTACAGTGAGATTTTCCCTGCCAAGACAATGCTGAATTGGGTCTCCATGGGCCTCCTGCCCCTTCAAAACTCATCACATCTCTTATTTGCTTCTGTTTGCAATGTACTGGTGCCCAGAAACATGATTGCCATATGCCTGGAACCTTCTCAGCCCGTGGTATTGTGTCAACAGCCACCCAGGGGTTTCCAGCACCTCCGGAGCCTTGCAGTCACCCTGAGAAGCAGAGAAGGGCCCTGCATGGACCTCTCCTTCCTGTGCTGCCTGTGGGCCATGCTCCAGCACGGACAGAAATAACAGCTGGCCATTAAAATTGCCCTGTGAGCCTGATTCCTCAGTCCCTTGGAAATCCTATGTCCTATACCGATGCATATGTTGTGGAGGATGCTTCCTATTGGCACAGACAACTTTGCACAAGTTTTGGAAGGCGGCAGCTTCTCCAAGCCCACCCCAGGACACAGTGGTCACAAAAGGCTTTGAATAAATAGGCACTAAATCTCATTTTTTCAGTAGTTATATTTCTAAGAAATTTCTACTTCACAGCATCCACGCACCTACAAGCCAGAAAAAGGCAATTGTGGACCAGTTCATCTGACTCACGTAAGTGGAGTTGTAAAGAGGAAGAAGATGGGCTCTGTTGAGTGCAAATGTCTGCAGAGACATATGTCCTTCTGCGTGCAACAGCATCACTCATGCTGCGCTCCCGGCACATCAGGTCAGCAGTAAATCAGACCAGCTTTATAAGGGAGACCAAACATGCGTCTAGGCCTCTCTCTTTGGGCACCCAGCGCTGATGATTTTGGCAGAAGTGTCAGCCTAGATGTAAGTGGCTGGTCGGATAAACAGCTCTGACTTGGGTCTTGGCATTCAAACCATGACTAAAGCACATTTCTGTCTCTAAATTAAACCCCTCTGAAGTTGCGGAAGGTGGGTGGCTACATTCACCTGCAAAATAAGCTCCGTCCAGTGAAGGCGAGTGGGGCTCGATTTGCTAACCCAGCACCAGCCCTGCCATGCATCTGTACTCTGGCTAAGGAAGCAATTTCACGGGCTGAGACCATAGGAGGTTTATGAAGCAGAAGAGGCCAGGACTGCTGCTGCTGTACCCATGGAAATCTTCCAGCATGGGAGGTGTCTGGCACGCTGTCGCTGGCTTTGAGGAGCAAAAATACCCTTGCTATTTTATTGCTCCAGTGAGCAGTGACTGGCCAGGGTTCGAATGCAGATCTGCGAGACATTGCACATTGCTTGGAAACCAGCAGCCTGCTGCAAACCGAAGCAGCTGCACAGCGATCCCCAGCCTTGCCTTGGCCATGGTGACTCCAAGGGCTGGGCTGCCCGTGAAACTCATAACATGAGTGATTTTGCATGCTCCAAAACATCACGGTGGTGTCACCATTGCAAGCAGTCAGCTTTCAGCGTGGTTTTCCTGAGACCCAGGGTAGCACTGCCTGCAGCAAGAGAGGTAGGGATGCATCCCCACCCAAAGAGACTGATCCAGACCACACTGCCTCCATCCCACTGACTCACCCACCGTTGTTTGCCAGGCACTGTGGAGGAAAACGTTCCTCTGGATGAAGGATGGTCTCAGCTTGAAGGAAGGGTCTTATGGGCACTGTTTATGTTCCTAAAACAGTTTGGGAGCCCCTGTTTGCTTATCCTTCCTCACTCCTGGGTTTTTTCCACGAGGGGATGAAATCCCGAGATCAGGACATGCCCCGCCCCAAAATGGCACTAAGATCTGCCCTACCAGCCTCAAACTGGCCAAACAGAGAGAGGCCACAGAGTGGCAATATTCTAAATGGCAACGGGCACTGAGAACAACAGTGTCTGGCTGATGGTGTGTGCTGGTGGGCACGGGCAGCTCCTCTGCTGCTGCAGTGCTGGGGCAGGAGCCAAGCAGGTTTTGAGGAAAGGGACCCCCAGCTTGAAGGAGTTCAGCCACCACAGCCACTCCCTCCCAGCAGTGACCGCACGTGGGTGCCAGCCCAAGCAGTAAGTCCGGGCGGAGGTCTACGAGGAGCTCCTGCTCCATGCCAGCCCCCTCCTTGGATGTGGACGGCATGGCACTAACGTAGCCATATTTGCAGCAGCCTGTTCCATATCAGTTGCCAGAAGGACTGCAGGACTTGCTGTTTATTTCTCTGTGCTGGCACTGGCTGCTCGCAAAGCCAGACACACACACAGCAGAGCGGGGAAGCAGCAGAAAGCGGGTGTCTGGCCAGAAAGGCAGGGGCTTGTTTTGGAGCATTACTGCGCAGCATGGCTCCACCGGCTGGTGGAGATGCCTCAGCTGGGGGATGGATAACCATGTGGTGTGTACACACTTGTGCTGCTTGTTGTGAATTGCTTCAATCGGGGAAGCGAAACCCTGAGGATCTGCCCTAACTGGAAGAAGTACCAGTGTGCAGGTCATATTTCCATCTCATTTTCCTGCCGCAGGTACTGGGGCTATCCTCCAAACATTCAAAATGGCTATTTTAAAGCCCCAGGGCCCGAAGTGGATTGGGTGCCAGGAGAGCACCACCTGCTGAACAGCAGAGCTTTTGCCTGCCTTGTAGCTCCTGCCACCGATGGGTGATGGGAGCTGCTCCGCTGGGAGCTGGGCAGCACCCACATGTGCATCTCCAGTGCAGCAGCTCCCAGGATTACCAACAGAGGGACTGAGGGAAATACAATGGCCTGTGTTGTAGAGGAGCGAGATGACCATCACATCTCTCTGGTTTTACAGTCCAGCCACGTGCTCGTGCACAGCTCAGTGATGGTTGTGTGAACGGGAGGCTCTCTGCATACAGGACCTGCCTTGGCATACAGCGTTTGGTGCTGGCCACATGCCCGCATGGGGGCTGAGAAAGAGGTGTCGGTGTTCTCAACTGCAGTAAAAGAAGCTTCACTTTTTATTCCCTTTGCCCTATTCTTATTTTTCTTTATTGGCCACCTCCTGTGTCACACAACCCATCACAGATTCAGGGAAGGGGTCCTTTGGCTGTTCCTGAGATGCTCTCAGGTTTTGCCCACGACTTGGCTTTCTTTTGCAGGCTGCTGCTGACACTGTGTTTTTCTTTCTGTCCTACTCTGAAGGAGCCAAATGTCAGACAGGGACTCAAAATGACTGGCAGCCATGGGAAGAAGAGCACACGTAGCTCCAGGGGCAGGTATCGTCTTTGCTCCCTGTGCCAACCCGAGGATGCCAGCCAGTGTAGTCTCCTAAACAAGTAGTTATATAGTCTAGAACCACGAAATGGCCATCGCTTCCAAAGGGGCCAAAGCCCAGAACATCTCCTGGGGCAGCAAAAGGGAGAAAGACATGCCAAAACCAATGCCCAAGACTCAACAGCAGGTTGTAGGTCCACCTTGCTAAAAAGTGGTCAAGGCCTTGTATTAAATTAATATATTTGCAGTGTAGCAAGAGGGATTCTGGAGGCTCAGGGACCCGCGAGGTCAGTCCCAGAGATACAATGATCTCAGAGGGCGATGCTGGCACTGCATAAGTAGCACAAGTGGGCTATCGGGAGCTGGTATCCCCTGATCCGCATGGATGTGTTGCTGCCTGTTCCTGACGATCCCAAGAGGAACAGGAGGAAAAGCAGAAAGGGCAGAGCACAGGGGGGATTGTCTTGTGACAGCGTCAGTGGAGATGAACCAAAGTGATCTGAGCCAAAAGAGCCAATGGTAAATGTTAGCCATCAGCCAAGAGACTGCAAAGGAGCCCGAGCCCGGGAGCGTCACGCTCCAGCACCCTGCCCTGCCTGGCTGCTGCGTGGGCTTCGCTGAGCCAGCCGCAACTGGCGTGTGAAATGCTGAGCTCTGCTAAGGGGAGTCAGGACATCATGAGCCGAGCTAAACTCTGCTAGGGGAAATGTTGATTTACAGCGAAGGAAAATGAATTGTGCTGAAAGGAACCGTGCTAAGATAGGGTGCCGTGAAATGAGCCACGCTGAAATGTGACCGTAGCGCAAAGCAAATCCATTGGGAAATGCTCTCGGTCACGTCTGCCAGCCCATCACATTAAAACCTTATTCTGCCTTCTTAGAATTCTCTAAGGATATGCCTGGCTTGTGCTCCTAAAGCTTGGCTTGTACACCTAAAGGTAAAGGGAGCCTTGTCATTGACTTTGGTGGGAGAGGGAGGAACCTCCGAACTGGCAGGACTTTGCACACACAGCATGTGGGGTGCAGCGTTCAATTCTGCCTCAGACTTCTCTCGAGGCAGAGGAGAGCTGCAGAGACAATGGTTTGCTTCTTGTTTGTGAAAGGAATGCAAGCAGATGGTGAGCGGGAAGGCTAGAAGAAGTAATAAGCTATACAAAATGAAGAAAAGAGATGTTTCAAGTAAAAAAGGTATCAAAGCTCAAATGTGAAGTTTTTGTCTCTTATCTCTTTCACAGGCCAAGCAGGAGAGGTAAGGAATCTGTATTCAATTGCCACAAATACCAATTAGTGCCAAAAATACCCAACTCTCCTCCTGTGGCTCTGTTGCGCAGCCCCCTCAGCAGCCTTGCTCCCTCACCCTGCCTCCTGTGGAGACACCAGTTTTGAGGTGGAGAGCAGAGGGGTGCCCTGGTTCTCCTGGGCATGGGGCAGAGGAGAGGGGTGCCCTGGCTCTCCTGGGAAGGAGCAGTGCTTTCTGACCTTTCTCCAAGTGCGAATACCTCAGCCTCTTACTAGCAGAGGTTTTGAGCCCTGCTTGGGGAGCTCGAGCCCTGAGGCAGCAGGCTTTTGCTCTTGGATACTTTTCATGAAATGAGGAGGGGTTCCCGTAGTTTCTCAGGGTCCGCAGCAGAAAACGGCTGTCTCAGATGACAGAGGGGTTTGTGCAGCATAGCAGCTTCACAAACCTGCCTCACCCCCCAGCCACCTCTCCCATCACCCCCAGTGCATCTCTGTCCCGTTCACTTGTTCAGGTATTTTCCCTCTCCTTTCCCCCTCTCCCCCTTCCTCTGCTCACCAGCTTTTTTCTGATTTTTCACATGAATCCATCTGTCAGGTTTTTTAATATTCCTGACCCTACACCTCCCTTTTTTGCTATTTTTCTCTTTGCTTCTACTTTTGTTTGATCATCTCTGTCCCTCTCACTCACCCTCCTCCACCTCCCCTCACATCAGAGGGACACCGGGGACCAGCTGGACCTGTCTGACGCTGGCAGGTCTCGGATGTGGGTTGCCATGGCAAAGAGCCAGCACCCGCGCTGCCGAAGAGCAAAAAAAAGACAACATGACATACGGACCAACCGCTCCAGCTCCAGCCATGGAACAGCAGCCCCAAGAGGGACGCGGGCAGCCCCGGACTGCCTCGTGTGGTGCTTCGCAGCCAGCTGGGAGCATGAGCCCTGCTGTAGTCCCCGGGCAAGGGCAATTAAAAACAAATGAATCCATGTGTCGAATACTTTGCAGGCCACAGAGGAAACCTGCCAAGCCGTGGGAGTGAGGAAGTGTGATCACCCCCACTTCACAGACAAGGAGTTCACACATCGGGCTGAGCCAACCTCAGAGCCTAAGATGCGGCTGTCTGTCAGGAGCAGTGGGATGTTTGCAATTCAGCCTAGTCCCACCATCCTTTCAGCTCCCATGGTTTTGTTATTATCATTACTGTTGCACATATTATTATTTAGCATCAGCAAGAAAGAAAAGGAAATCACGCCTGTGTCCTTGTCATCACATTCATGCCAGCCAATCTTTTCAGCCAACACCAGGTTTCAGTCTTTCCTGCTGGGCCACATAATACAAGATACTCCATACCTGCCCCTCACAGTGTATCTCACCCTACCAGGCAAGCAACATTTCTGTGGCTAAGGCTCAGAAAAGCAGCCCGGTCCCCTACGGCCCAGCCCAGCAGGGATCACCACACTGGGGCACCGGCACTGCCTGCAGCCTGTCCTCAGAAAATCCCTCGGGATGGGTTCGGAGAGGCGTCAGCCAGAAGTTGGAGAGTCACGCACCCTGGCATTAGGAAAAGCTTTTTGTTCTTTAAACTGTCTCAGGCATTTAAGTCATTAAGGCAGGAAGGGCTTATTCTAAGCAGCTAGAGGATTAGTGGGAGTTACAGGGTACTCTCCAGCCTAATACTCTCCCTTTTTGCTTCAGCTTTTCTGTAGCACGTGCAGCAAAACTGTGGGATGCCACCCTCATGAGAAGAAAGGTCACTGCCACAGTGAGGCCAACAGGCACGGCTGTGAGGAAGGGGAAGGTCACAGCCATCACCATGCCCACACACAGGACAGGGGAGGTCACTGCCCCTCCCATGGCCACACGCACAGTCAGGAGAAGGCCCAGGCCCTTCCCAGCACAAGTAATGTCACCGTCACTGGCATGGGAGAGGTAGCAGAAGGGGCAGCTGCCTTCCACAAGCTCTGTGGGAAGCTGTCCCCACAGACATGCGTGGCTACCACGCAACTCGGTGCAGCTTCATGGTATCAACAGGTAATGGTAGCAGGATCCTCCAAGGAGGGGAACATGTCTGACCTCCTTGTGTTCTCCATGCTTTCAACTCAGTTGTTTCAAAACTACCACCTATTTCAACACAATGTTTACTTATTTAATGCCACTAATATCCAGCGGGCAAACCCACCCACCTCAAAATACTGCCCTGCACCTGCCACGCATGCCTGGGAGTGCTACCAGAAGCTTTCCCACCTTGGGCCAAAGCAGAAGCGCAGCTCTGCGGAGGTGACGGACCTGCCACCCGACGGGATTTGTGTGCTGCTCAGACCTGCAGCCCCCCTTGCTCGGACCTGCAGCCCCCCTTGCTCGGGCCTGCAGCCCCCATTGCTGCACCACCACCACCCCCCCCCAAGACGTCTGTCTTCAGGAACTGTGCGCTGCTCGGGGTGAGGGCGGCAAGGGGGTTTTGGAGGCCGGGCGAGACGGTTTGGCCCATAGCCCCTGCTTTCCCCCCCCCCCGCCGCGTGTCCCGCAGCTCCCGCCCCGCACCCTCCGCCCCGCACCCTCCGCCCCGCACCCTGCCCGCTCCACCCCACCCCTCCTGCCGCGGGGCGGGGAGCGGGCCGGCCCCGGGGCTCGCTGCCCACCGTGCCCCCGCGCACTCGCCGCGGTGCGGGCGCCGCTCCCCCGCGCCCTCCCCGCGGCTATTGGCCGCCCGCACCGGGCCCGCCTCCGCCTCCGCGGCCGCGCAAGCGCCTCGCCGGGGCGCTGCCGCCGCCGGGAGCGTTCAGCACCGCGGGCTGCGGACAGCGCCCGCCGCCGGCGGCCATGGAGGCCGCGCCCGCCCCGCCGCCGCCCCGGGAGCCGCGGCCCGAGGGGACGCGCCGCGGCCGCCGCACCGCCTCGCCCAGGTACCGGTGCGGGGGCGGGTGGGGGGGGGGTGGTGTCCCTCCGGCGGCGCTGCGGGGCTGGGAGCTCCGGCTCTGCGGGAGCGGAGGCGGCCGGTGCCACCGGGGTGTTGCCGGGGCTGGGGGTGCGGAGGTGGGCTGCAGGCAAAGCCCAGGCGCCCGGCCCTCGGGTTTGGGGCCGGGAGGTCTGCGCTGCCCGCCTGGCGCCCCGGTTGTTGGGCGCGGGACCAGGCATGGCCCGCGGAGCCAACCGTGGCGGCAGGCAGTGCCCGGCTTGGCCACCCTGGCAGGTTTTTATCCCGCAGCATGGTGAGCCCTCCGGTCTGCAGCATTGGGAGAGCTATTGTTGAAGCTCAGCATGTTTCCGACAGAGTCCTCATTGCGCTAGGCTACGGGCAAGCACGGTTTGCACTCCAGAGATCTCCTCTATAAACCCCTGCAGCCCTCCTCTTCTCCCCCGCCGTGCCGTGTGCTCCCTTACCTGGTGTCTTAAACCAGGCTGGCAGCCACAGTCGTTGTAATTTTCTGGTATTGTCAACAAGCCCATCAGCGCAGGCAAGGAGCCATCCCCAAATGTGCAAGCACGCTGCCGTTTGTCAGACCGGAGGCAACAGATCTTGTGAGCTCTTCAGATTGTGTTTGACCAGAGCATACCCTGAGGTCAACAGCACACAAATTCCTTCTGAAAGCCAAAAAGTTTCACTTCTGTCTGACAGAGGATATTCGTGCTGAGGCGTGGGGGAACCAGCGGGGCAGCCACTTCTCTTCAGACAGCTCTGAAGGTCTTGGCCAGAGGCTGGGGTGCTTCTGGGTCTCGGGGCATGCTGAGTGAGTGTTACACGGTCCGGTGCTGGTTTAAACCTTGGGCATTCGGTGGGCTCAGAGCTATCGCTGAAGCCTTGTTAGCTTTGCTCACCTGAGTAGTCCTTGCTCATTCAAACAGATCTTTGGAGGTGAATGCTGCGGCCTGTACAAGCTAGGTTATAGAGAGGAGTTAAGCTGTCCTAAACAGGTGTACTTTGAATTGCACTCATGCTGCTTGCTCGGGAAGTAAAATTTATGGCAATAAAGTACAAGAAAATAGCTCTCTCACTCCTGAGCATGCGCATACATAAATGCTCATTTATGCAAGGCTCTCCATATAGCCGCTGGAGGGTTGGCTCTGCAGTCCCCATCCTCTGCTCCCAGCCAACACTCTTGATCATCAATGCCCAGTGCATCATCCGAGAAATACAGATGCTTGAACATGCTCCCTTCCTTCTGGCCTCTTTCAGACTGGGATAGCGAGGTGCTGTCTGCTTTTCCTTTCCTTTTTCTTTTTCTTCAAATAAGGCTTAGCAAACATGATTTTACCAGCGCATTTTTGCACTGCCCATGTCAATAAAGCAAACTGCATCCAGACCCATGCTGGCCCTGGAGACTGGGCGGGCATCTTAAGCCCTTTGTGTCTGGTTGTGTCCCGTCACGCGCACCTGTACCCACAGCAGCAGGGGCTGTAAAGGTTCAGACAAGTCAGTGGTAAGGATTACAGAACTAAACTTTTCCTGGCAGACTATGTGGGAAGCAGAGTTTTGCAGTCTCATTAATTTTTCATGATGATTTAACATACTCGGGAGTCTCATTAACAAAAAGATTGTAGGTGTTCTCAAGGATGCACGCTACCCTGCCACTAGACTAAAAAGGCAAAACAAATAGCAACTACGCAGAAATTGTTCGGTGCATGAGAATTTGAGCCAGCCTAAGGAGGAGATGAATTGCTCGGGAGGTGCCTGTCTCTCCCTGTCAGCTAGACAGGGGAGCAAGGTAAGGAGGGGAGAGCGAAACGCAGTGAGCCCTTCCCTAACTCGGCAAAAGGGCCCTCTTATCTCCTTAGAAAACACAAGCAAAGAAGCTCTTTTTTCTCGAGAGCTCCACTGCTGTTTTGCTGATGGTATGTTCAAAGAGAAAACCTCTATTTAAATTCCATTATAAAACCCCATTCTTAAAAAGTCACAGCTCTCAAAGAAAAAGCCATTAATCTAGATGGAAGCTAACCTATAGCACATGGGTTTAATTCCAAAAGAATGTATATAATTTTTTTTTCATTTGGGAAAGCCTGTACAGCAAGCAAAACCTTGCTAGAGTAAGATAAAAAGGGAAAGAAAATAAAACTAGCTTCTTTTTTTATGACTGAAATTTTGCGGTGCTTAATGTCTAATTGAGCAAAGATTCCTGGGGAAAAGGGCTCTGGCTGTAGTCACGAGGCAGACTCTTGCCCTTTCTCTCACTTGTTTTTATTCCCCCTTGAGATTCCTCTGTCAACAGCAGTTGTAGTTTGACTCAGGCATCATTCAGCTCCATTCACTCGGTAGGTGTTTCCCATCTTTCATATGCAAAGTGCCGCTTTCCTGATCCTCTCCTTCATATGCAAAGGGTGACATAATCTTTCTATTAAAAAAAGAAGTGCTTATAGAAATGGTCTTGGGGATGAGGGTGGGATTAGGCAGGCCAATAAAGAAGCCATTCCTTCAAAACACTGAATATTTTTGGCCCACTTCTCCTCTCTGAGACACCCCCGCTCTCCTGCTGCGTGGCTGAGAGGGAAGCAAGACCAGCGATGTGCCAAAGAAATGGGGTAGCTGAGGAAAGGGAAGGTGACCGTATGCTGCCATTTCCTGGCCCCACAAACCTTCCTCCGCCTGAGCTCAGCTCTGTGTGCTGGCAGGGTGAAGCCATCCCGAGGGGGAAGGAGTTGGGGCAGGCAGCCAACACAGCTTCCAGCGAACCCTCTTGCTGGGGCTCTGATGTTGAGGCCGGTGGGGAGGTGGGCAGCTAAAGCCATCGCCTGCTGACACCTTCTGGGGTGCAGCATCTAGGCTTTGCGGCAGGACGCTCCGGGGGAGGGAGATAGCTCACTCACAGCATTCAGACAGTGGCTCCTGCCACAGGCTCCGCGGTGCCTCCCACTGCTCTGCACCCCAGCGGAGGTGCAATGGCAGAAAGCTGTCCCCTTAGAAAGCTTGACCTCATCTCACCTGTTTTCCTGTGGAAAGAAGCTTCTCTCCTTTTGCTGGTTCCCCCACATGAAATAGGCCGCCTATGCCCTGGTACTCGTCTCAGAAAAGCACTGATGCACTCAAAGTGTCTTGAGCAGTTTCATAAATTGGATTATTATGCTGTCTAGACATCTCAAGGGAAGAGATGGGGCAGCAAATAGCGCGAGAAATGCAACTCATTGCCAGGGGTAACAGGAGCAGTTAACTCCAGTCTGTCCCTTGCCGTACACCTCCTCATCCTCTCTTTTCCCAGCATCTCTTTGACTGCATCCAGCTGAGCTTGAAGAAGAACATGGAGGCTGACAGGCTGCCTCTATAGGCTTTACTGTGGCTGAGAGACCACTTCTGCCCCCTCAGCCCCAAAGATCTCAAGTATCTGACACAGCCCAGACTGGGAATGAACATTAAAACAAAAAAAGCTTCTCTTCCCCTGATGTTAGTCTTCGTTAGTGTTAGCGCAACAAGCAGAGTCCAGTGGGGTGCTCTGCCCACCTCTTCTCCTGCCTGACAGTAAACAGATACCAGAAACTCCTCCACAACCATTTTTCTAGCATAGTTTAGGGTCCTGCAGGCCCAGAAAAGTAATAGGGACACGGCTGCAGGCAAACAAGGACCAGCCCACATCTCTGGTGCAGACCTCAGCATGTCAAATGTTAAGCCTGCCACCACTATGGCTAATTGGGAGCGTAGCAAGTGAAGACTCAAATTCTGCAGAACCGCCAGCAGTGATTATCCAAACCGATCATTATCTGCAAGCTCCAGGTTTCCCTGGAGATTTTGGATAACCAAGGTCACATCATCGTGGAGCTGGAGAGGGATAAGCGTAAGGCAACTCATATCCGAAGGGTGATTGACAGAACTGTAATTGTTTAGTCTGAAAAGGAGAAAATGAAGAGTCACGAGTGAATGATTTGAACTGGCCAAAGATTCTAAGATGTGAAGTCACTGTGCAGGCAGGGGATTGAGTTAAGAGACAACGTGCAGGGTAAGGACAGAACTTGTCAGTATTTCGCAGCAAAGGTGGCAAACAAGAAGAATGGGCTTTCAGGTGAAATATTAGAATCAAATATATTAGCGTATGTGCATAAAAACCGGAGGCAATCTGTGATATCCAAGAGTTTGTCATCTGCTTTCCCCACCAGGAGGTTTTGTAGCTGACAGGTTTTTGGAGGAGGAATTTTTCCCTGCATGCTTCCCGCATCTCCCTGACCACCTCCAAAGCGTATTTTGTGAAAGCCTTTTTGTTCTGTCCAGTGTTACCTGTTCCCCGTCAGATGCGGCAGATGTGGCAGTACGGCCATCAGACTCATTTAGGTATGAAAAGCCTCTGGCCCCAACCTCCTATGCAGATCCAGCCATTTAAATGAAAAATAATTTTGGGTTTGCTTTTAAAAAAAAAGAACACAAATATCATACAGGTGTGGGAACACCAAAAGCACAAGCTGTCAGTGCAGCGGTGCCTCTCTGAATTTTTATGCATTGTAGGAAACCGTCGCCTATTTAAAGTGTACAAAAATTAGGAAAACCAACAGGATCAAGGTAGAGGGAAAAGAGTAATTTAGAGGCATCAAAAAGGGAGGGAGAAAAGGTCTAGACCTTGCCAAAGCATAACACTACCACAGTCCCAGCTCTCTGATGAGAATTCCCTGACTCAGCACTACTAGTACAAACCTACAAACCCCAAATAAGATGCACCTGCGCTTCAGCCGCTGGACACCTGGGGTGAGTGAGATCAATGACACACTAAGCTTGAGAGAGTGGAGTGAGGGACTCTCCAGGTCAGCTCTCCCAAACAAGGTCTGCCCCTGCGTCTCGACAGAGCCGTCGGGGATGCGGCAGTTAGCATCTCCCAGTTAGGGTGGTTCTATAATTAGTATAGACGGGCAATGACTAATTAAAGATGTCATTTTATATGTTGACTACCACGGACCGTAACCTTTCTTCTGTCTGCCTGCGGTGCACCTGCCCTGTGCTGCAGCAGCACAGCTGAACCTGAATCCCTCCCAGTGCAGGGGTTGCTCTGACAAGGCTGTAGCAAGTCCAGACAAGACCTTAGATTACATCTCATGAACAGCTGTGCTGGCATGTGATTTGTAATCCCGTGTATTCCGTTCATATACACCAATGACAAATTTGTAGTCTTCCTCGGTAAACTACCTTTATATAGAGCTATAACACAAATCACATACTTGAATGTCTGGGTAATCCTGCCACTAATCCATCTGTGACAGGGCAGCAAGGACTTCATGTGACGTGATCGATATAATTTCTTTTTATAAACTCTGTGGGTGAGTGGGATATCATTGTCACAATCCGTTCAGGAGCTCCTGCTTTGGCCAACAGCACGCCCTCTCGCTGCATTGAACTAGCTCGAGTCTTATGAGTACTTTGGGTTGCAGAGCAGAGACAACCAAGCGCTGGAACTGCGGGGCCAAGCGTATCCCAGTGAGGTGCGCACACGTCTGCCTGCTGGTTTTCTGGCACCTGCTTCAGCACAAACTTTGACTTCTTTCAGCCACTGTGTATATCTGTTGTCACAGGAAACATTAAGGGTCTCGCAGATGCTGTCTGACATTGCTCTCTCTGGGTGCATGGCCCCTTCTGAGGATGCAGAGAAGCTCGCTTACACAGACACTGGTATTTGCAGACTATTTTAGTATCATTTTGCCATTTCTTCTCTCCTTCCTTGGCCACTACCAAAGTACATTCAGCAAAGGAATTTGATGACCCAAAATAAAATCCCCCATGTAGTTCCGCCCTCCTGCATGGTCTGAGCTTCAGAAAATCTGCATCTGAAAATCAGTTATTGCTTCTGAAGTTGGCATCATTGTCCTGAGGACCCATGAACATGCCATCCGTGCCTGCAGACGTCTTCTGGCTTAAAACCTAAAATTTGCATTGGGTGGTGTCTCATCAGTGGAGATTTCGTTGCTACTAGTCCCTGAACTGGTACACTGTGCAAGTAAAGCTGAGCGCGATGGCTGTGCTGTGATCTCCACACCAGCGCGGGTACATCTGCTACCCAAACATTACTCTATTGTAAGGATTTTAAGGAAACGAGCCCATTTTGTACAATCATGAAATAGAGTTTCTCAGTGTCGATAAACTCAGTTCATGTGGAGAAGTACATAGCACAAGCTGCCAAGGCGAGTATGTCCTTTCTGGAAAAAATACCAAATTTCAGGCGATACCGAGCTAATAGTATTCATCATATCCCTTTTGTCATTGCTATTATCGCACCATTTAACTTTGGGTGCAATTCCAGAGACCTGTAATTGCTAAAATTCTGTCTTTTTCCATGGCTGTCTGAAAAGGCATGAGAGGGACTCTGCAAATTTTCAAAAATATTGCCTTCTCAAACATTCTGCCTTCATTACCTCCCACATCACATCAGGTGCCTCAGGCTAAAGTTCGTCTCACCGTAGCCTTGCTCCAGCACTCATAATTCTTTCATAACTTGAGACACTTGTGATTCTAACTGGCCTGAATCACTCATCATACTTGACCCTCAGACCCTAGGGCAAGGCACACGAGCCAGCTGTAGCCACCAGGGCACGTGCTCTGAACAAGGACCAGAGACAACTGCTGTTTCCACAGTGCGCTTTCTTTTCAAGCTCCAGATTGCACAGTGCTGCTGAAACTCTGACGCCTTGACCAGCTCTATCTCTCGAGACAGCAATTCCTAAGGCATTTTTGGGGTCAGTGTGACCTCAGTCTATGTGTGTGAAAGGTTTTTTGGTGTCACACAGACTAGCCAGTCCCTCAAAGTATTATTCAAACTTTCTCCAAGCTAGCGAAATCTCTCAGGCTCCATAAATCAAGAACTATGGAAATGGAGTAATTTTTTTAATTCCCTGGAGAGCAGAAAGCATATCCTGCAGAGACCTCATTACTTGAGAACTGAAGTCTGCAAATGTTTTGTCTCAGCAAATTGAGCAGTCAGAGGAAAGTCAAGCTTCAAGAGATCTTGAGAGATCCCAGTCCATCCCCTTCCTGCATACCAAGACCAATAGTATCTGTTGCTGACGTTTGGGAGATGTATGTCTAAAGTGATCCGAAGAGCCCAGGGGAGAGTCTGCAGGACGTGGAAGCCTTTAGGGCAGTGCCAGGCTGGAGGCTGAAGGCCCTTCTACACTGTCGCAGCCATCAGGCTCACTCTTCAGGTTTTTTAGTGCCAGGGATGATTCACTCTCCTACTATCCCAATGGGGAGCAGAGCCAGTCCTTCTGCAGAGCAGTCAGACAAATTCATCTTCCCAAGAAGCGCAGATAATTGTCTTCTTCACATGCAGCCTCCTTTGGTTTCCATTTCCCCAGATCTCTGTAGTCACTTCTGGTCCTGATCTAGGACCCTGCTGATACCACCAGCAGCGTGTCCTGCCCCCTCCACTGTGAAATCTCTTGGAGAAGACACCCAATTTTTCAGAATTTTGGAGCAACACACACAAAGATGTGATGGATTCTCCATCAGCTGGAATCCCTGAGTGAGTCATGGATGTCTTTACAAAAAGCATAATCCAGCTCAGCCCTGAGACCAGCTCTTAGTACAGCAAATAGTGGGTGAGGTTTTACATCTTGTGTTACGTGGGAGGCCTGTGGGAGTCTCCAGGATGTGATTCCCATGCGTAGCCTTTGTACTGCTCTGCTGTTTTACCATAACTTTATTTTCTCTCACAGAGAAAAACAAAATGCAGGACCTTGCCAGACCTGTCTCGCCATGCCAGAGATTGGGAACACCGAGCCCAGCTACAGCGGCACTTCCTGGGAAAGAATCTGCCCGGTCCATCACTGCCCCATTCCTGCATCCCCCAGGCTGGGGGGAGACCACCTGCCCTCCTCCAGCCACACACTTGGGCCAGTCTCCACCCAGTCCAATGGCCAGGTGCCATCAAGCTCCCAGGACTCACAGCAGCATCCCCTGTATTACCCTTGCAACCAGCAGGAGTCCCGAGGCAGCTACGGCCTGCCCCCTCTCCCCGGGCATGGCGAGAGGCCCGTGTTGTGCTCCCATCTTTCCAGCAGCGATCCCACGCCAGCTTCCCACCACGAGGCCTCGGAAACCCCCTGGAAGCAGTGGTCTCCCGAGCAGCGCCGGCCGGTGCAGCATCACATTGTAACAGTCAGGTAAGAGGCATGTGGGGGGCAGCTCGGGGGCTTTTGGAAAGCACCTCCTGAGCTTTGTGGTGGGAAGCGGGAGGGGATGAGAAGGGTCTGAGCGGGGATGTGCGAAACATGGTTTTGCTCTCCAGTTTGGGACAGCAGTTGCCCCAAAATGCACGGAGGGATCCAGCTGGCCCTCTCCATCTCCATGGAAAGTGTACGGAGAGCTGCCGTTCCCACACCAGGGAGAGGCAGGATTTGCTTCTCAAGGTGACTCGCTGGATAAAGCCAAGGTCACTCGGTTGCTCCTGGATCCTGCAGCTCTGTTTATGTCCATCTTCCATGATCTTTGTATTTTCTCCTTTTGCACTGCAAGACAACCAGCTGGCTCATCCTTTACCTTGGCAGAGTTTCTCAGTGATAAGAGCAGAGTTAATTTCTTTTTCTGCCCCCACCGAAGCTGCTGCCTGTGCCAGAAGGGAGAGGCAGCAGAGGGTAAGCACTGGCTACAGCTGAGCAGTGAGAAATACAGAAATGGGGAAGAGTATTTGATTTTCCAGGTTGGGCAGCAGCGAGGGTGTAAATTCTGTATTGTCCGTGACAAAATCGGGCAGACTCCATTTGTGTGCGGAGCATCCTGGTGACTTGCTTAGGTGGCAGATGTTTCTTGGGCAGCGCCATAATGATGCCCACAGGATGGGCTTCCCCTACAGCCTGAGCTACAGCCTCCGCCCCTTGCAGCCAGCACCGTCTGTCCCTGCTGCCTGCGCCTTTTGGAGTCCACTGTTGGCACTAAAGACGACCCCTTCGCTACCACAGCAGTAGTCACTGAAGTCCAACAAAAGATGGCACAGGATTCCTCCCTTGCCTTTGCACAGCCATGCAGGGTGGGGCACAAAAGCCCTTTATGGCTTCATTTTCCAGCCATTAACAGAGGATTTAATTTGCCTGTGTTTGCAGTGTAGAGCAATTGCAGTCAGAGGAGTGGAGCCTGGATCCTTTTTGGCTCGTATGCTATCAACAAAATTGTTAACTACGCTCTCTGTAACAGGTTATTTAAGTAGGAAACGCAGCTGGATTGCAAATCCTTGGCAGAATGTGCAGCACTAGCAGTCAGAAAAGTGATAACATAATAATGCTAGAATGGGGGTTTTAATCCAAGCAAATCTGCTTGGGAAGCTATTGTGAGAGAATTAGCACAGGATGGGCAGTATGCTGCCAGAAAGGGACCTCTCTTTAATAATCTGGTGAGGATTTGTCTTTGCTCCCCTCTCTCCCAAATCTACGGAGCATTAGCACGATGGGGAAAACACAATATGATTTATTACTCGTGCCCCTGAGAGTGACTCTTCCATGGGGAACTCTCCTCCATTGCTTTTTCGTTTCTTCCATTCATTCATAACACCTTCCAGGAAGGATGAGCTGCCACGGGGTCACCAGCTGGCTGCCGGGATGGAGCAGGGCCATCTGCCCCCCGCAGACATCAGAGTGCAGTGGGACCTTCTCCCGGTCTAAGCCAAGAGCGTAGGAGGAGGGTGACGGGAGGAGGTTGCACTCGCTGCGCTGAGCTTGGCATGGTCCTGGAGAGAGGAGGAGGCCGCAGCTGGGAGCAGTTAGCTGGAAGCTGCGCTGCAACCCGAGGCCACGCCAGGCTGGGGCGTATTTCAAGGGGACATTTCAGTGGAAGCAGAGAGCAGAATAAAGGTCCTTCAGATATGGTGACCCACCGAGGTGTGGCTGTTCTGTTATGCTGTCAGTGGAAAGCTTGCCCTCAGGGATTCAATAAACTTAACCCTGGATCCCCTGGGCATGGCTTCTTCATTTTGGTCCTCAGAGCCCTACAGGTAGGAATGATAAACGCTCCTCTGGGAAGGAAATGCTGGGAAAACGTTTTGAGCAGCTCCACCAGCCTTCTGCTCCTCTAGACTGGGCAAACGCTGCCTTTGGAAGGGCCCAGGGAACACATGAGAGCCACCTTTTGGGAAAATCCTTGCTGAGCTGAACAGGAAATGAAAACCATCATTGCTAGCCTGGCTGATTAAATCTAATCAAGAGGTATGCTCTTGTCAAGAACCAATTTAAAAATTCAGTAGGAAATCACTTAAACCAGGGAGATTTTCATGGATAGAGGTGTGGTGCGATTTCTATGGGATTACATTGCTAATGTCCGTTACTTTGTACAGGGTTTTCTCAGAGGGGCAGAAATGAGGAGCGACTACATGTCTTCCCATCCTGTTTGGTTAAAATGCCAACAGAGAGGAAAAGACTCTGTTAGTCATTGAACTAATTCATGGAGTGCACGTACTCTTGGAGCAATGGCTCAGCTTGGAGCTTTACAGCCCCTGGAAGGGTTACTGTGCTTTGTGGGAAAATAATAAACAACAGAATCACAGAATGGCAGGGGTATAAATGAACACTTTTTTTTTTTCATCTGCAGACATGACAAAGCTTTCAGGATGCCAAAAAGGTATGTTTAATATCAAAAGCTTCCTGTCCTTCTACCCCACTACCATTGCTCTCCTGCCCTGCTATTAGGAAATGTGGAGCGTTTTGGCTGCCGAGGTCTGTGGCAGGCCCAGCTCCAGAGGCGAGGTCAGTGCCCCCCGCTCAGGGCTTCCCATCCGCTGGGAAACATCTCAGCGTGCTTGCGGGATCAGTTTAACCTGCATTAGTGAACAGCAGCACTCTCTTGATAGCTGTTCTTGGGGCAGGTGCCTGGCCCTAATCCATATGATCGTTTTATATATATATATATATATATATATATATATATATATATATATATATATATATATAAAATAATCCTCTGTGTGTGTGTGTGTATATATATATATTTATGTATAGGATGAATACAGCTTGGCACACCAGATGAGCAATCAGGAGGATAGCTCACCCGTGAAATAAGTTCACCTTTTCAAAAGGCAGAGGATTTTCAATACATTTTTCAAAATCAAAATAATTTGATTGCTTTCAACTTCTGTTTAAAAGCTCATTTTTGTAATCTATTTTTTCTGGAAGGTTTGGGTAAGAATTTTCCATTATCAGATATTGCAGCTGATTCTTTCTTTTTTCATTTTTTTTCTGGTAATTGGACGCAGAACCACCCAAAGCAGCCCCCAGAAATTAGGTACTCTAATGCGTAAAGGGCAATTTTTGTTCATTTTCATAGAAAAGATTTCACCTCTGAAAACAAACTTGATAAGGTGGTCTTACACTGAAAAAAAATACCAGGCCTGACCAAAAGTCACGTGAAAAGCCCTTTGAAGGGCTTGTGATGATTTGTAATGATGAGAAATTGCTGGATTATTTAACTCAGTGAAGTTGGAGACAAGAGGAGCAAAAGAGCAGGCAAGCAGCAGCGTGACACCTCAAGGCTGATACACGCTGGCACGGCTGCTCTAAAGTTCGTAAATATTTCACTTCCCTATGAAGCTCAAATATTTGTCAACTATTTTTGAAGGAAGAATTTCTTATATTTCAGAAATACATCAGAATACAGAAGAACTACCTAGAACCTGCCAAACCAGAGCCGGAACCCATCCCGATATCCTATACCTCAACAGATATATTTGAGGAAGATAAAAATCTTGAGGCAGTAAAACCTGCACTGGTAAAAAATCGTGGGGTAGTAACTTTGATAGATCATCCCGTAGGAGACAGTTTGTCTCAAAATTTTAGACCAGCTCTTAGGAACAAAAGCAACAGGCAAGAGTTTTGGCCAGAGTAAACTGCTTCTCTGGAAGGGTTTTGTCTGTACAGAAATGCGTGTGCCACCATACCACGCCAATATACCCGCCAGGCACAGCCCTGCCCCGGGCCTTGTACAGGTTCTCCAGACCCTGAAGGAAAACCAGGCGGCTGAATTTGCAGATACTCTTGTTGTAGGCTGAGTGGTTGTTTCTGAGGCTGATATCAGGGTGAGATTCACGCATCCTGCGGATGCAGAAGCCGCTTGTCCACCCCGTGAATGCCGCTGCCAATCCTAACATCGCTTACGCGTCAGATCGGTGCTTTCCATCCTTTTTTTGCTGTGCAAATGTCCACACATTCCCCAGCAGTGAGGCAGGGCCCTATACAGTGAGTGAATGTATAGTGACCAGTATGGTATAGTATAGTGACCAATGGCAACGGACTTGCTCAAGTTAGTTGTCTTTAGGGGACCCTTCAGAAGAGCCCAAAGACTTCTCAGGGTCCACAGACAAAGATCTGCAGGCCAAACTGTTAGGCAGCTACCGGCTTAGATTGCAGAGCGAGGGGGAAGAGGAAGAAGCTCTTTTTAAATGCGATCTTTTCAGTTAAATATTTAAAGCTTCATTTTGCCCTAGGAAACAGGAGTCTGGTTTTTATTATTTCTGATTGAAAAAGCAGGAAAACGTAGGGAAGCAAAATGTAATTACCCGAGTTAATTAGAATTGCCTGCAAACATCCAGTTGGAGGTATAATATGTTCATTAATAGCTGCACTAGAGCCTCTAAGCTTTTCAATAAATAAATGCTCAAACCAGAAAGCCCTAATTCTTCAACTTCCTTTTACGAACACTACATTGGTTCAACAGCAGGTTTCGTGCTGAGAGCAGAAGCGCCTTAACAGCTGCATTTCTTCTCCTGTTGATTCCAGTTACTCTCAAATGATCGCGGAGTGGCCCATCGCCGTCCTGGTGCTCTGTTCGGTGACGGCTGTGGTTTGCACTTTAGCTGGCCTGCTTGTTGGAAATTTGCCTGACTTTTCAGAACCCTTAATGGTAAGTCCCTACAGACAATATGTCCACATGAACGTATGGAACATCCATGGGCCAACCAGCGATATATTCCTTCTGACATAAAAATCAGCCTTTACCTCCTTCTCAGCAGATAGAGGCAGCGAGGCAGGACAGTAAATCACGAAGGGCATTAAAGCCGCTAGGAAAAATGACTTTGTTTATCAGTGATCTGCTCTCCTTAACCCACACCCTCACAGCCCACAACCAAAGCAAGACTCCCTCAGAACGGACATAACGTGTCAGAGTAATGCTCAGTATTTGCTGTTTCTCTGGCACCACAGAAGAAGCACGGCCTCTGCAGTGGCAGCCACCAGCCCCTCTCCCAGCAACGCTGTGGGCTCATGCTAGTGCCCTCACTCTGGTGTGGAGACACTGCCGGCACAAGCCGGGGCTGCTCCTTTCACTCCCCTTCCACGGCTGGAAGGCTGGGGCTGCCCAAAAGGACCAGCTCGGCTGGGTGGGGATTGGGTGGAGGAGCCGGCCTCGGCTCCTGCAGCCTCTGTGCAAGGCTCTTGAAATGGAGAGACTGCCCCGTTCTGTGCGCTGCTGCACAGGGTCCTGTTGTCCATGCGGTAGCCCACATTTTCTAAAGTCATCCCTGTCTCCCATTAATGGAAGAATCCTCAGAAAATAAGAATAAACTAGAGGTTGTCCAGGAAGAGGAAAATTACTCCCATTTCTGTAAGCAACTATTTTACTTGAAGAGGAGGAGAAGAGCCTTATGAGATCAGGGAGAGAGAATTGTAGCCATCCTTGCCCAAAAAGGAAAGGAAAGGAGAAAATTTTTTTTTCTGTCAGCTCTGGGATGCATTATTCAATTTGGGTATCTCTCCAAGACGCAGTAATAATCTCATACAGTTTCTGTGTCTAGGAGGAGGATTAAGGAAAGCTAAGCTGAACTAAAACGCAAGCTGGTGACAAAACCCTTTTGCTTGGCTGCAGGGTTTCGAGCCACGAGATACTGACATTGGGAGAAAGCTGGTTGTGTGGAGGAACGTACAGAGCCATACAGGCTACAAGAAGACCTTTTCCCTTTCTCCCTATGCCGAGAAGAAAAGGTATTTGAGTTTGGTTTTGGGGGTTTGAGGAAGATGTCAGCTGTAAAGTTATCGATTCAGTGTTCCAAGGTATCTATGTGAATTACAACATATACGCTATGCTTAACAGTGACCAAGGCACTGGTGAGTTTAGTCTGATGCCTGCAATGGGCTTGGGCTCCCTATTCCAGAAACCAGAAATTAGGCTCTAAACTCTGTGTGCATTTACTTCACTGTCTACTTTTAAGAGACTGTGGAGGCGACTCAGCATGTCTGCACAAGGGGATGCAGTTTCTCACTTGGTCTCATGCAGTCCCCTATAAAGGGGCACAGTCAACCCAATATCGAAAAGCTCCCACCCAAGCTATGCTCCTTCATGACTATGACGACTCTTCTTTCACCAGAGCCTTGTCAGTGAGCGTAACTCACAGCCAGATGACCTCTAGTTACACAAATAATCTGGTCTCTTGCCAGCTACGATGACATTGGCATGAGCAGAGGGCAGAAGGCTGCTCAGGGGGAACAAGAAGCGAGGACGCGGAGAATGGTGGAACAAATCTACGGAGCCGATGGTTTCTTTTGTGGTCCCCCAGGTGAGTGAAATCTCAACAGGGTAGTAAGTATTACACACCCAGAACTCAGCTGCCGACAGAATTGTCGCAGTGGTTTAGGGCACAGGGAAACATTCTGAGTGTGCTCTAGGAAAGCGGTGCATACAACACCATCCTGGGAAATCTAAGCCACCTTTGGGATAGTGATCTTCCAGTGCTTCAGAACTGAGTGGTTAGAAAAGGCTTGTTCTGAAGTTCTGGAGGAAGTTGTTTCTCCCTAACTTTTTGCCATACTACTTCTTCCCTGTTAGAAATATGCCTTAAAAGCAGCAGTAAAAGGGTGAAGGTTTTTACCATTTATGTGTATCAAAAGCGAATACTCTGAAGAAATGGCGTATGCCCTGCTCCCGCCCTGTTCCCACTCCACTCTGTTCCTTTTCTCCTTGAAATATGTAAGTGGCAGTAAAAACAGGAGAGAAAAGAAGAGAAAAAGTCCAAGACACCCCAAATTTGTCCCAAAAGGGACAGGAGTAAGTAGAAGAAAGAGGAACAGCACACAGATATTTTTACTCCCTTCCCTGCCTCTACTCCACCTCTGGAAGCAGTCAGACACCAAACCCTCAGGGCCTTGGCAGTGTCTGGCCGAACCCCGGCCCCTCACCTTGTCACGGGGGTGCAGAACCAGCTGCCAACGCTCGCTAGAAGCACGCTGACAGCATGGAGAGCATATTTTGAAAAAGCCCCAACACTGCTCACCTGCTGCTGACAGATGGGTGAGGACAGAGGTCAGATCACACATGGCAGATGCTACCACTCGCTACGAGCTACCGTCTTTGTGACCTGCTTCCCTTCAGGGAGTCCTCCACAGCAGTCCTGCTTTTTTTTTTCTATGCACAGAGAGTCTACTCTAAACAGCCTGGCTGGTTCATCTTCATTACCTACACCTTTTCTTTAATTTTTTTTTCTTCTTTATTTCAGAAAAGAGCTATTCCCAGTTGGTATTTATGTCCACAACTGCTGGGAGCTTATGGAACTTGCAAGCTATTCAGTCCATGTGTCAAATTGAACAAGACAAGGTTAGTAATGTCAGGAAGAACATATATACATGCTGTCTCTTTTCTGACTGCTGTAATCTTTAATCTCTAGCTGAAAGGAAGCCAGATAAAAATGACTTAAGCTCCAGAACAGGTTTCAGCGTAGAGGACTCCAGAGCATTTTGCCTACTTAGCAATACATGAATGATTCTACCTGTCGCTACAGTCCAGCTGCAAAGGGCAGCTGCCATCAGACAAGCATGAAGGGGCACTGGACAAGCGCTTGGTCCAGAAGCCAAACGTGTCCATCAGAAGCTGCTGAGAATTTTGGGCAGCAGAATGTAGTTATCCAAATGGAGCTCTCATCCTGGAGACCGAGACAGCAAGTTTTGCGAGTGGGAAGGTTAATTGGATTAGCTGTGTTTGCCATAGGATCCAAATTTTCAAATCGGAGGTTATAAAATACGAATACCAGACAGGGTATAATTTTTGCCGGAGGCTGGCACCTTTCAATGCAATTTGTCACTGGGAGGATGCCGGGCCGTGGCTGGTCCATGCAGTGGGGAGGATGGCTGCAAGGAGCAAGGAGCATGGGGCTGCAAGATGAAGTGTGCAGAGAGGGCCTGACACACTGCTCCCCCGCCTGTTTTTCAGATACGCTCACATGTTCATTTTAGAGACCTCTGCCAACGGACTGAAGCCAACGAATGCTGCCCAAGCTGGTCTCTGGGGAACTACATTGCTGTCCTGTACAACAGGTCTTCGTGTCTGGAGATAACCCAAGGAGACATCTCCCATACCCTGGCCCTCCTTCGTGCCTGTGCTCCCGACTACCACAAAGGTACCCTCACTCCGTCTTGCATCGGTCCGGAGACCGTCAGACAGAAACACTCTCAGTGTGCCAAGGTCCCAGAAAAATGTACCCGCTTCAACGCCATTTACCAGCTTCTTCACTTCCTGGTTGACAGAGACTTTCTTAGCCCCCAGACGATGGAGTACCAAGTGCCGTCTCTCAAATACAGCCTCCTGTTTTTGCCTACAAGGAAAGGTGCATCTATGATGGGGATCTACTTAGACAATCTTGAATCCTGGGATCTGTTTGATAACTACACATCTATCACTGGAATGGACCTGGGCCTTAAACAGAAACTATTCCAGCACTATCTTTTACTGGATACTAAGTATCCAGTCCTGGCAATATTAGCTATTTTTCTAAGCATTTCTTTTTATTTACGCTCGGTATTTATTACCTTGATGGTCCTGCTTGCTGTTGTCAGTTCTTTAATGATCTCCCACTTCTTGTACAAGGTGGCCTTCAGATTCACCTACTTCCCTTTTGTAAACCTGACAGCAGTCATCATTCTCAGCAGCATTTGCGCCAATCACACCTTTGTCTTCTTCGACCTCTGGAACCTCAGCAAGAACCAGAACCCTTCCGCTGGGCTTTCGCAGTGGGTGAGTCAAACCATGCACCATTTTGCGTATCTCATGCTGGCTTCTTGCTTCACAACAGGTGCTGCCTTCTACGCCAGCTACATTAGCAATATAATAGCCATCCGCTGCTTTGCTATTTACATGGGCACCTCGGTGCTGGTGAATCTGGTATTCATGATGACTTGGCTTCCTTCTTCGGCTGTGCTGTATGAGCGCTACATAGCAACGACGTGCATTTACAAGCCAGAAGACTACTGGAACAATACTGGCCATAAAAGAGCCGCTCTCTCCCTCCATTACATTCTCAGGGGTCTCCAGAACACGCTGTCTGAAACCTCCAAGCTGCTATTTGAGAAGCTTCTGCCTTGTGGGGTCATCAAGTTTCGGTACATCTGGATCTGCTGGTTTGCTGCCTTAGCGATAGGAGGTGCCTACATTTCCTGCTCCAACCCAAAACTCAAACTCCCGACTCTCGAGACATCGTCTGTCCAGGTGTTTAGGCTGAGCCACCCCTTTGAGAGGTACGATTCCGAGTATTGCCACCAGTTCATGTTTGAGAGGCTGGAGCATGGAGAAGGGCAGCGTATGCCTGTCATGATAGTCTGGGGCATTCTGCCCGTGGATAACGGGGACCATTTCAATCCAAAAAGCAACGGCACCCTAGTGACAGATGTCACCTTCACGATCCAAAACCCTGATGCCCAGAAGTGGCTCCTCGAATTCTGCCAAAAAGTGAAGAACCAAACTTTCTATTACCCTGACGCAGAGCAGAAATCTACTGTGTGTTTCATGGAGGAGTTCCTCAGGTGGATGGACAGTCGCCAGTGCTCCCAGCGAGACCACAGCTTCAACCTTTGCTGCAACCAGTTCTCCTTCCCTTATGGAAGCGATGTCTTCCTACACTGCATCAAAATGATGCTCCTGGAACAAGGCAGGGAAGAGGCAGAAACGTACGATCTGGGCCTCAGGTTTGACGGGGAGGGAAATCTTGCCGCCTTAGTGCTGCAGTTTCAAACTATTTATCACTATAGCTTCAACTACAGCAAAGCCAAACAATTCTACGAGGAAATCAAACTCTGGGTAACAGAGGAAATGAAAACCGCCCCCGTGGGGCTTCAGAATGGGTGGTTTACCAGTAAATTAGAGCTCTACAACCTCCAGCACAGTCTCAGCACAGAAACGATGGTGGTCATGGGGCTCTCCATAGCCATTTCCTTCGTGGTGCTGCTGCTCACTACCTGGAACGTTCTCCTTAGCATTTTCTCTGTTACCGCCATTGCGGGAACAGTCCTGGTAACCATTGGCCTTTTGGTCCTCTTGGAGTGGCAGCTCAATGCAGTGGAGTCTCTCTTCATTTCAGCTGCAGTAGGTCTCTCCGTTGACTTTACCGTCAACTACTGCATCTCCTATCATCTGTGCCCCCATTCTGACCGCCTGAGCCGAGTGGCCTTTTCCCTGAAGCAGATGAGCTGCGCCACAGCCATGGCAGCTTCTGCTCTCTTCTCTGCAGGGGTCATTATGTTGCCTGCGACAGTCCTGGTGTACAGGAAGTTGGGGATATTCATCATGATGATCAAGTGTATCAGCTGCGGGTTTGCCAGCTTCTTCTTCCAGTCACTGTGCTGCTTCTTCGGCCCAGAGAAGAACTGCGGGCAGATCCTCTGGCCTTGTGCCCACACCATGAAAGACTATTCTGATGACTCCGGGCTGAACGGAAGCTTTGCCTGTGGGGGGAACGAGAAGCAAAATCGGTTGCGGAAGGTCCAGGAGTCCAACACTGCAAATGAGCAATACGAGCTCCAGCCCTTGTCCAGAAAACTCAGCGATAGTTTTGACAACAGCACTTCCACAAGCAAGCTGTCCAACCGGCCGTCGGTGCTCTCTGAAGACACACAAGCTGAAGACAGCAGGTGCCCCAGAATGGGAACGTGCCCTTCCCTTGAAAGAGAGAGACAGAATCTGCAGGAGGCCCTTGGAGACCAGCAGGTTGGCCTGTGCCATTGCCCTGCCTTGCAAACTTCCTCTCCGTACAAGTGCAGCAGCTCAGGAGCAGAAATTCACAGGGAGACACTCTGCCGAGAGTGTCGATGTCGAAAGTACGGTCCGAAAGCTTGGGATGGGTCTGGGCTGGACCATATCCAGCCGGCTGGCACGAAAGAAGGGCAGCTCAATAAATCACAGTGCTCTAGTGACACTGCCCAGCAGCAGTCGGATTATACCTCAGACAACAGCCATCTCCCTGCTGCTGACATCTACAGAAATCACAGATGCCTTTGTTCTCTTGGCAGCTCTTTTGACATGCTCAACATCTCCAGCGAGACATCGTTTAGTGATTTTGAGCAAGGCCTAAAGCTTGCTGAATCAGCCAGTTCTTGTCCTGATGTCTTAGAGCTGTCTGATTCGTACAGTCAAACAGAGAGAGGCTACCTGAACGGGAAGAGAGATACCCTGCGGCTGGACCTGAGGGAGACTGTCTTTGATATCTCTCCAGCAGCATCGCAGCAGAACAGCTCTTCGTGGAAAAATCGGTTTGGATTAGGGAGCGAAGGTCCGGTTGTGTTACCAAACAGCCAACCAGACATGCCTGATGTCTGGATCAAACGATCTAGCGCACAAAGTTCTGGTTACAACAGTTGAAACCTTGCAGAAAACAAAACTGTACCACTAGGGAAGTTGAAATCTCCTTGGAACTGTAAATATCAGTTTTTCCTCCCGCCTCTCCTAGGGCTGAGACTATTTCTTAGTATTTCAGCTGTGCAAACACCTGTGTTTTCACAGAACCAGCAAATCTGATGCGAGTGAGAGGGTGTGAGATCAATCGTGGTGGGGTACAAGCCCTTTGACCTCCTGGTGTCTGGTGCCATATTCGCAGCTGTACTGCAAAACTTATCGACTAAACCTGTTTTGTCATTTCCTACAAGGTGATTAGATTTCGTTTTCTTGTCAGGGTCACATAGGAGAGAAACAACGAGGTGAACCTCCCCAGATATGTAACAACAGAGAAAGAGAGATCATGTAAAAAACAAAAACAAAAAAATCCAAACCCCAAACCCACAACTACTGAAAATCCAGATATAGAGTGAAGAGCATATTGTTAACAAAAAAAGAAAGTCTTTCATTTCCTACTGAGTCAGAAACTGCTTTGTGTGAAGTCCAGGTTGACAGGCGTCATCATAATAGGTCAGATATTACAAAAAAATCTCTTCAAGACTTTTGAGTTGATACAGTCTCTTACTGATTGTGGAGGAGGCTGCAGAATCCAGCCCAAATCTATTTTCAGTAACAATTTCACTTGGTTTTATCAGAAGAAATTCTAGTACTGCCAAAGATTTTCAGTGAGAGGTTTCCCCTTTGAAAGAAGTGTCCTCGACCCCTCAGTGACTCGGGTGCTCTGTGTGTCATCTTCATAGCTTGTTTCCACTCAAGGCATTCCCTACAAACATGTAACTTTTTAAAATTTGCGTATCTGGTGAATCTTTAAATTTCCTTTTTCTTTTTTTCCCTCTACCAGAAACAAACAGGAACACAAACACTTCCTTGCCTTTATCTGTTGAAAAAGAGAAAATGTTCTCTATAGAAGTTGACGTAAAATAAATGCTTATGACAAACTTTCCTACATCTGCGTGATGCTTCATTTTCACAGAGAACACTGTGGTTCATTCTCTTTATCTTTTAAGGGCCTAATATATTTTCCAATATAGCCATCAAAAGGAAAGCGTACGTCTTAAAGATTTGCTCCCTCCAACACCCACAAGCAGTTTTCTCTGCTTCGTGGGAGATGGGCTGTGGCTGCCTAATGGGGATGAGGGATGCACTCTTTAGACCCAATAACCCTGCTTGAAATATACAACCTATTTCAGTTTCGTGTTTTCATAGCAGGGTTCCCATACTGGGTGTTCAGGTGGGTGTTCTGGCAGCCAGAGCTGCCCTTGGGCCATGAGCCAACGCTGACCGAAAGCCTCTCTCCACACATGAACTTTTCACGTTACTATTTGGAGGGACTTGTCACCTGTTTTGAAAACTGTGTTGGGAAACATTGTGAAAACATCTAAGAAGGTTGAGAAGCATTTCACACGGATGCCTCATTTCCCCTTACAGTGTGGGAGGGCAGTTTTAATCCCCTCAAACGCAAGTGGCGGCACCAGCGCCCTGGGCGTGCAGCAGGGAGGACTCCGCAGCACAGATTCCCCTTGAATCAGAATCATTAAGGCTGGAAAAGACCTCGAGGATCATCAAGTCCAACCACCAACCCAACACCCCCAAGCCTCCTAATCCCCAAGTGCCACGTCTGCGCGGTGTTTGAACCCCCCCAGGGACGGTGACCCCCCCACCTCTCTGGGCAGCCTGTGCCAGGGCCTGACCCCTCTGGCAGGGAAGACATTTCCCCTCATCTCCAACCTAAACCTCCCCTGACGCAGCTTGAGGCCGTTCCCTCTCGTCCTGTCACTGGTGCCTTGGGAGCAGAGACCGACCCCCCCCTCACTCCAGCCCCTCTCAGGCAGCTGCAGAGAGCGAGAAGGGCTCCCCTCAGCCCCCCCTTCTCCAGGCTAAACCCCCCCAGCCCCCTCAGCCACCCCCCAGCACACTTGTGCTCCAGACCCTGCCCCAGCCACCAAGGCCACCCTTTCGGGCTCCGGGGTCTCGAGTGCCCGAAGCCGCGGGGGAGGAAGCGGGAGGCAGGGCCAGCCCTCCCCACCGGCGGCCGGCTCCCCGGTGGGCAGCCGCGAGTAGAGCCCGCCACCCCCAGCGGCGCCGCCTCTGAGGGAAAGGGGCGAGAGGGAGCGAGGCGCCGCGCGCCGCCCGCCACTGCCTCCCCGCCGCGCGCCCCGGCGAGGGCGGGGCCAGCCCGCCGGCCGCGGGGGCGCTTTCCGCGCATGCGCGGGGGCGGCGCGGCCGTTGGGCGGCGCGTTGGATTCAAACGGCGGCGGCGGGGCGGGAGCGCGGCCGGCATGGAGGGGGAGCCCTCCCGCATCCCCGTCTTCACCGCGCTCTACCGCACCGGCCCGCCCGCAGGTGCGTGTCCTCTGCGGCGGGAAGCGAGGGTCTGGCGCCGCTGCGGGGCACCGGGGTGCGGGGGGGGCGGGTGAGGCCGCCGCGGGAGGGGGCTGGGCGGCGGCTGTTGGGGGCTCCGGCACCGCTGTGGTGTGTGGTGGCCGTTGCGAGCTCTAATTACACGCTTTATTCAACCGGTTTTGTCTCTATTTAAGGCTTCGGCTGACGCTTTTTCTGGCTAAACGTGCGCCCCTGAGCAGGGCCCGTTGAGGCGTGCTCCGGCGCGGGGCCTAACCTGCTTACCGAGCTCTTACTCCTGGAAGAGCTTGGATACTACCTACGGCGTTCTAGAAAGGCGAGGGGCCCGGGCTTAGCGTTAAAAGCACGGGAGCTAGTCTCTCGGTGGAAGCTCCCGTGTTTCTCCAGCATAAATGTGCTTATGGGTCTGTTATTTGAAAAATACTTAACTTGCGGGGGGAGGGGCTTCCTAAATCGCAGCTGTTTGAGTGAGTTTAAAGCCAAATAAATTTTACATAGAAAGCTAGTTCTCTGGAGCGTTATTTTTACAGTGTATCTCCTTGGAATACGAAGCTCTCTTAACTGAGAATTTCACGAGGGCTGTGTTTGTTTTGCTTCCAATACCGAGCAACCTTGCTTGGAGCCCTGTGGTGTGCTGTCTGCTTGATGTTGAGGCCTCCTTTGTTATCATGCCTGTATTGTCACTTTTAAACTTTCTCTCAGTGCTAGCCTGGTAACTGTTTTGACACTGCCCACCTGGGCTACCTGTGGCTTGTCCTGGACTATTAATCCTGGGTAAAGTTTGAAGATTACCCTTAGCTGTCGCTACCTTAAAGCCTCTATTCTGGCCAGATATAATTGTGGTTTACCTCAAATTGAAGGCTTAAGAGATCTGGTGGTTCTGCATATTATGATCATCTCTTGTAGACCATAGGTTTTTTATTGTTGTTTTTTTTCTTACAGAAACACAGATGTCTTTTCCTTCAAAGAAACAATGCGTCAGCAAAACAGCAGATCTAGAGTTCAACAAAGATCCCAATTTTAACTTTAGCTCAAACATTCCAGCAGATGGTGTCTTCAAAGCTACAAACCAAGGGTAAATGAAAGTAAAATACTGATGGATTTATTACTTGGCAAATGTCCTAGAGATAGCTTAGCATTTTGCAGATTTTGTCAAACTAACAGACTTGGTAATCTGCAAGAATGCAGTGGTCTTCTGGTAATTGTATTTCACTCGTCTTTTAAGGTTGCCTAAATCTGCCAAGAAAGTGGACCTGCCTTCAAAGAAGACAGCTACAAGAGGGTAAGTTTCCTCAAATTTCTATTAGTTGCCCTCATGCAGTAACATCCCCTCCTGGAGGAGTACGATGAGCTCTCACCCAGGACAGCTTTCTTGCCTAGTTTGCTGACTAAAGCTCTTGGTCAGAAACAAGAACAAATGCTTATAAAAAGGGCACGTTTGCAGAATTAAAAGACAAGGTGTGTACTACTGATATTTTTGCCCCTAAATATTTGATGTTTGACTCTACAGACCTCTCAACAGATACAAACTAGAAGCAGAGCTGAGGACCAAGAATCAGCTGTTAGAAACAGCCAAGCAGCAGCTGCACTCCAGACTAACAGGAGCACAGGTAAGAAAAGGGCAGGGGGAATAAATCATTGAGTAATTCCTATGAGGTCAGATCAAAGGACTGTCTCGCTTGTTTTCCTGTTTCTATCAGAAGTCAGTAGAGTTTGGGTGGGCTGGGTTTTCTCCTCTGACACCTGTGATATCTGCTGGAACCTGGAAATCGGCAGAGCTGCAGATGTATTTGGATGGATAATGTATCCAGGTCACTGTTAAATAGTTGTCAGAGCTCTAATTCTACTTTAAACTCATTGTGGGAGAACGTTTCAAGTTCACAACTGTACACTTGCATGAAGTTTTATTAAAACAGTCTTGATATTGCCAGCAGCTTGCTAGCTACCACATGAGAAACTGTAAATAATGGCTTGCTGCTGATGGCTTGAGGTCTATCCATTCTTGTTCTTCCACAGCTGCTAACATGTGGTAGATAAGCTATTCAATTTCCTCGTTCCTTTTGCCCAATCTCTCCTAGCTTTGTTAACCCGTCGCGTAGAGTGGTGTGAAAGTGCACGCAGCATTGAAGAGGTGGGTTCAGGAATGTGCAGGGTCTCATTTTGGTAACCAAGAATGTTCTACTTGGATTTTGGTTACTGCTGTGCACTAAGTTCGAGGGACAGTGACCTCATCCTCCTCTGAGTATTTATCACAGAGCTCAGCTTATATAAGCTTATGTTTCTTCATGAGCTATTTTGTTGTATTGTTGCCTAATCTCTTAGTGTCTTTGTATTCTTCTGCAAGTTCTTTCCTGTCTTCTGAGCACTGGTGAGGCCAAACCTGGAGTCTTGTGTCTGGTTCTGGGCTCCTGGTACAAGAGACATGGACATACTGCAGAGAGTCCAGCAAAGGGCCACTGAGGTGGTTAAGGGACTGGAGGAAAGGCTGAGATTGCTGGGACTGTTCAGTGCATTCTGGTTCAGACAGATTTGACTTGGTCAAATCAAGTTTAGATTCAGCATCGGCACCTCATTATTCACCACCTCTTGCCAATCACTCTAGGACACACTGAGCAGAGTTTGCGTCACGTGCAAGAGACCCTGCTGTAACCTTCAGTTGTAAAAGCCCACTTTATTTCCAAGTTCTCAACCAGTTACTAATCTGTGAGACGATCATTCCTCTTATCTCACAGCTTGATTTCTCTAAGAGCCTTGAGACCTCCTACAAAATGTTCAAAAGGCTTCTGACACTATCAGCTGGATCACCCTAATCCACAGTCTTATTGATTCTCTTGGAGAATTGCATTCAACTTGTGCAGCTGATCGGCTTATCCGATTGCCTGGTAATATCTGAACTGTGTAGGGAATAATGCTGTGGCTTAAAGATTCTAAGGGGCCCTTTCCTCCCCAATGCTTATGCTCTTCTATGCATCAAACTCCTGAATTATTTATATGTACAAGAGGGGAGCACAAGAAAGGATATGCTAGGATTACCTAAAAGGAATTTATCTCTAGGATCAAATTTTTCTAGCAATTGCTGTGGCATGTGGATATGATAAATGTATTAATCCTGTCAAGAAGCAGGAGTAAAGGACAGCAACAGACTAATGTGTTGGGGTGGTAGTCAGAAGAGGAAGACCTCATTCTTGGTGCTGGTGGAGTGCTTGCTAAGCACCACGCTCGCTACTACTGACTAACGAGACGGAAACCTCCATGGAAACTTGATTCGCTTGCAACCTGTGTTAATGACAGGGCACTATAAAGGAGTTAAAGGAGGAGAATGAAGGCCTGGTAAAAGAAGTCGAGAAGCTCAAGAAATTCCAGGAGACTTGCATGGTGATTTTAGAAAGCAGAAACATTGATCCTGGTAAGGACTATGCATTCACATACCATTCTGGTACTTGTTCTTCAGAATGCCTTTTTCTCTTCCCCTGTTGTGACTGTCCATGGGCTTTAGGGCTCTGCTTCCTTGCTAAGGAAATACTGCTGTAACTCCAGGGGATTTTTTTTCCCCCCTAGCTTAAGAGAAAAAGCTGCTTCCTGTAGTAGGCCCTGTCCTGGATAAATGTTGAAAATAACTTAATCTTTCCTATAGAAATTTACTTGGAGAAACTGTTAGTTCTGACAAGCAAACTTATCTGTATGTTAGAGGCTTACTTATGCATCTCATAAATTAGTTACAGGCAACAACATTTTGGAGGAGGAAGAAAAGACACAGGAATGCCAGAAGCAGATGACGGTAAGAAAATTTTGAAATAACAGTAGGAGTGAAATGGGCTCAGAGAGGTCCTGACCTCTTGCACTGATGTTGTGGAAACGGCTGCTGAGAGTTGCGTTTATTTGCATTGTACCAAACTGTGTTCCTTTTGCCTCTTCAGCTGTTAACTGAGAAACTCATAGAAGAATTGAGGCTATTTAATCAAACAGCTGCAAAAGAAAAGGAGATGCTTCAGGTAAGTCTGTGACTTCTTCAGACTCTGCCAGGTAACGAGCACTTGGTGCCAAGTGAGATTCTGAAGGTTATTGTGCTCCTCCCAGCGCTGCTCTATTCCCCAGGAGAACTGCAGACACAGCTGCAGTATTGCTCATCTCGTGTTTTACGTGTGTTAAGGAAACTCTGTGTTCGTCTCCTGCCAAATAGAGGGCTTAAAGTTTATGGTGGGGCAAAGTTACGTCTCATCTCGGTTGTTTCAAGCTGAACTGGATACAACTGGCCTTGAAACAAGGTCAAAGATGAAAGCAGCGTTTAAGGGCTGATCGCTTTCATGTTAGCCTGAACCAGTTCCAAACTGGAGATGGATGTCGGTACTGGAAACAGAGCTGGCTCCGCTCAGAGCAGCTCCTGAGAGAGAGGGTTTTCGAGACTGTGTTGCTGGTGGCTGCAAGCACCGCTGGCAGACACGGATCCGCCAGCCCGGCTGCTGTGCTGGAGCTCGGAGCGCTTGGTCTAACTTGGCGAGCGCTGCAGAGCGGTGACCTCGGGTGGCCTCTCTGGGAGCTAAGAAGTATTCAAGCACAGGCAGCTTCAGTGATATTGTCTATACTCTGACCAGAATAGTCATTAAATTCTAATTCTACAGTTATTGGGAAGAAGTTTAAGAGCTAATTAATTAAATTGCTATTATAGAAGACTTTCCTAAACTTTGATCACAGATAAATTATTTTCTTCAAGGAACAGGTAAAAGACGTCCCAGTCAGGCCGGACTTAGCTTAGCTTACCAGGTGAAGGGTTCAAATGCTTTAGTGGGAGCTGCTTTAGAACTCAGCTTTGCTATCCAGTGCTTTTGTGTTATAACGCAGCGCGTGCTGCCTTCTCTACACAGACAGCGATGGCCAAGTGGAAGTCGGCAGAAGAGGAGAGACACCAGTCCCTGGAGAAGCATTCCTCCTTCCAAGCAGAAATTAAGGAATGCTCAACAATACTTGACGAGTTGGAGCTGCTCCTGGCTATGTGAGGCACAAGGACGGACTCTACTGCCTTTTTCCCCTTTTTTTGATGTTTTCCTCCTAGGTCAGAGGTCTCTACTTTGCAAACCTCGTTCTTACGTTTGGTTTAAACGAAGGAGCAGGTCGGCGATGGCTGCCTACCCACCCGTCCTGCGCTCGGAGCTCCTCTTGCTCTTCCCGTGTCGGCCGGGGCCGTGCCTGGACTCCCCTGCTGCCTGCCTGCTCCGGTTTGTCGGTGCGGCATAAGTAGTCCTGGTTTTAACCCATTAAATGTACTGGAAGGTCCGGAGCAGCCCCGTTACTTCCCCGGCCACCGGCGGGGCGTGGCTCCCTCGGGGGCGAGGCGGCGCATGCGCTCCGCTGCCGGCGCGGGCGGGGCAGCCATGGCGGCGGCGCTGGTGGGGCGGGCGGCGGCGGGCCGGGCCTGGCGCGGAGCGCGGCGGCGGCAGGCGCTGGGCTGGCCGCGGCGGGGCTGCGCGGGGCTGGCGGTGGACGACACGGTGAACGGGCTGAGCCCCGAGCAGCGGCAGGTAGGGCTTTGCCCGCCGCCCGGCCCGCTGGGCGGGGCCCGGCCCGGGGGGGAGGGTGTGTCGGGGCTGGCGGGCGGTGATTGGCCGAGGCCATGGGCAGCCGGCCTATCGCCGGGCGCGTAGAGGGGGCGTGGCGGGACCCCGGCGGGAAGACGCGGAAACAAGCGCGTGGGTCTCATCACAGCGCCCTAGGGAGCGGTGCGGCTCTCCCGCCTCGTCCGGGGGGCCTGGGGGGGCTGGCTGAGAGCCGGCTGGGCATGAGCCAGCAGTGCCCGGGTGGCCAAGGAGGCCACCAGCCCCCGGGCTTGTGTCAGCACTGGGGTGGCCAGCAGGAGCCGGGCAGGGATGGGGCCCCTGTGCTCGGCCCTGGGGAGGCCCCACCTCGAATGCTGGGCTCAGGTTTGGGCCCCTCGGGACAAGAAGGGCCTGGAGGGGCTGGAGCGTGTCCAGAGAAGGGCAGCGGGGCTGGGGCAGGGTCTGGAGCACAAGTGTGCTGGGGGGCGGCTGAGGGGGCTGGGGGGGTTTAGCCTGGAGAAGGGGGGGCTGAGGGGAGCCCTTCTCGCTCTCTGCAGCTGCCTGAGAGGGGCTGGAGTGAGGGGGGGGCTGGTCTCTGCTCCCAAGTCACCAGTGACAGGGCGAGAGGGAACGGCCCCAAGCTGCGTCAGGGGAGGTTTAGGTTGGAGATGAGGGAAAATGTCTTCAGTGCCAGAGCGGTCAGGCCCTGGCACAGGCTGCCCAGAGAGGTGGGGGAGTCACCGTCCCTGGGGGGGTTCAAACACCGCGCAGACGTGGCACTTGGGTGCATGGTTTAGGAGGCCTGGGGGTGTTGGGCTGGTGGCTGGACTTGATGATCTTCAAGGTCTTTTCCAACCTTAATGATTCTAAGATTCTCCTGCCTGACAGGGGACCTGAGTTTTGGTTTGGAGGTTGGACCTTCTCAGTTTTACTGTTTTCTCCCACATCCAACAGCAGCCTGGTGCTGGCCATCACAGTCCTGATCCCCTCCCACCCCTGGGGCATGGGGTGAAAAGCTTGGCCCTCAAAGGCTTGGTCCAGGCAGGCTTCTGCCAACAAGACTCTTTTCCTTGGTGCTCCAGATCTGGAGCTATAGCCTGAATTTCTAGGTAATTATGACAGTGCAAGCAGATGGATGTACAAAACAAACTTATTCTCACTTGTTTCTTACCACAAAACTATTCTTACCAGGTTTGTGTTCATGGTTTACTTGATGTTTCTTTGGGCTTCAGTGTTCAGTGGATGTAAAAGGAGGAAAATACTCTTGTAGTTCATATCTATCTGGTGGAAAAGCTGAAAAAATCAGAAATAAGTCTTTGGCAATGCTAGCAAAGCTGTGAAGTAACAGCACTGTAACTTATGAACTGGCCTAGAGTATCAGGGATGTCCGAGTCTATCCCTCGGTCTGTAATTCATTAAGATTTTTTTATTGTGGTTTTAAACTTTTTGTGTTTTAAGCTTTATGCTCCAGTTTCTTGCTGCCAACTTTTTAAACACTAGATAAGTTTGCATTGTTACAAATGTAAATAAAACACAACAACAACAAAAACCACAACAAAAAAACGGGGAAACTTGTTTGGTGGTACTGGAACCCAAGGTCTGTTTAGCCATGGAAACTAGTGTATCTTTTTAATTGTAAAAAAAAAAAAAAAAAGGCTGCTTTGGTCGTGGGCTTCAGAGAAGGGCAGAGAAGCCTTGGTGCATTCTGGTTTGTTACTTCGGCCCCTTCTGCAGGGTCTGGTTACACAGCAGAGGGTTTCGGTCTCTAAGACTGTTCTTTCAGCAGCATTAATTTGTAGAAATAAAGAACCAAAAGGAAAAATGGTGGTATTAAGCTCCTGCATAATATCTAGACAAAGTTTTAAAATCTTTATATTAAAAACACTTAAAAAGGTATTGTATATACTTTCTTAGTATGTGTATAGACTTCTGCAGGGTACGTGTCTGTAAGTATTCAGATTTTAAAATTTAGAAAAAAGATTTTTATATTTTTAACTCTTGGAACAACGAGCATACCTGACTTTATCAAACTTTCCCTCTGAAGAAAATAGTAGGATAGCTAGTGTAGTCCCAGTTTGATATACTAACACATTTTAATTAGTATGCGTACTTATTACAGGCATCTGCCTATAATTAAAGGAAACCGTAAGCAGCTCCTGGATGGGGATAATACATCATAAGCTCCGTTCATCAGCTTTCAAAGTTTCCTGACCAGAAACATCCCCTGAAGCCCTAGTGCAGGCAGTCATTAAGTAGCATTCTCCCCTGTTGGGGTAAGACTGTTAAGGTTAAATGCTGAGAGGAGCTGAAGTACCTCAGTATCTTCCCTTTAAAATCCTGAAGGGCCTTCTACGTGGTCCTTCAGCCAGGAACCGGAAAGATCAATTTCCTTATGGTCTTGTGCTTCTGGCTCTGGGATCCTGGAGTGGCCTGGCAGGGGACTGTTGGCAGTATCCTAGGGAAGAAGACGACAATATATTGATGGGATGTAACATACGTGTTTCTCCTCATCTTTTTTCCCAGCTTAGACAGACCATGACAAAGTTCTGTCAAGAGCATTTGGCTCCGAAGGCCCAACAGATTGACCAGGAAAATGAATTCAAAGGCATGCGGGCAAGTATTTCATGTGTGCAATTAAAATCAATGGTAGTGAAAGCCTGTCTGTGCTTTGATCTGTACGCTAGTCCAGACAAAGAATCCCAGCCCACACCACAAGAACATATGCATTAACTTTTCAAACTTGAAAGCCGTAGAGAAAACAATTCTTTTATTTCCTGTCTTATCTTTTTTGTTAACAACTTTCGGCAACCTGGGGCAGAACCCAGCCAGCATGCAATTAAAACAAACCCAAAAAAGATTAGTTGATAATGGCCTTGTTTGGATTCTCATCATGGGATTTCTGCTTGACTCTGTTCAGACCCCTTCTCTCATATGTGCTTTGTATTCTTCTAGCTAGGACCCTTCCTCAGACATCCGCGTTTCCTCTCAAATTCGTTGTGAAAATATTGTGTGCAAATGCTGAAAGGCAGAGTTGTTTGACTGTTGAGCTGAAACTTGCCTTCCTAATAAACCCAACAAATTCTGTGCAGCGGGATGGTTTGATTGATGAAAATGAGAGATCCCACTATTGGTTTTTATAAGCTCCACAAGTCTTAAAGCTCAGAACATCTGCTAGGATTTCCCAGAGCTCTGATGTTGACATTTTCAGAGATACATGCACAGCTTTGAAGTTAAGTCCATAAATTTAGCCTGGCGCACCAGATGTCATCCAGAACTATTGAATAATATTTTTTGAAGCCTCTGGAGACTATTCACTGATAATTATCTTGTCACTGGACACTGAGGCCATGCGACAAGCATTCCCCCGTGTGTCTATCATGTAGCGCAGGAGAGGCTGCAGCCTGAAGCAGCAGCAGAGTGATGGTCCCTCCAGCGTACGTGTGGTCCTCGTTGGTGACATCCTGTGCTACCACGTTATGTCGTAGCTCCCCTCTTACCCTGCCATGCCCTGCGCCGGGCACAGCTGACGTGTGTCTGAAGTCAGCTGGCAGCTCCGTGCCTCGAATCACGTGGCTGTCACTTGAGTCATGGTGTTGCCAGAGCGATAAATCCCAGCAACAGGCGAGCGGAGGAGTCAGTGGTCAGGGAAGGACAGCTTGTCCTCCAGTAGATGAACTTTGTCGCCTAGGTCTCCAACTGTGCAGAACTCAGTAATGCTGCGTAGTCCCCATGCGTGCCTAGTGTCCTGGCAGTCTTGAAAACCTCTGGGTTATGTACTCGAGCAGCCCTGGTGGATTCAGCTCCTTGAGCTTCACAACACCGAAGCATTCACAAATTCTCTGTTGTGGTCACCTTTTATAGCTTATCTAGTACTGCCTGCGAGGTGGGCAGCACCTCTCTCTGCCCCCGCTGTAACATTCCCCTTTTTAATTTCTCCTAAGGAGGCCTCCTTGGCTTAACTTATCGGTTTCTGTTTTACTGGAAGAGTTAAATTGCCAGCTAATAACAGCTCTGACGTATTTCCAGGGTTTCAGTCACGTATAACTTACGCTAACTGCTATTTGCAGCAACCACAGGCTGAGAGGCCAACACAGGGCTGCCAAAGCACAGTGACAAGGATGCGTGATGTAAAAGACAAGCATCAGTTTAAGTTGTAACATCGTAAATTATCTTTAGCAAGAGGTAGCATAGGAAAGCCTAGAAGTGTAGTTTTTGAAATTAATGGGAGGTTTGAATTCATCAAAATTCTTCCTTAAACTGGGCAATGAGCTAAACCTTAGGACCAGTCCTTCCAGAATTAAATTTAGGCTTGTGAATTTTCACAGAATTGAACAAGCTACTCCCAGGTGTAGCATAACTAAAGTCCTTAAGTTTGTGTGAGTTCTTAGGCCAAAGGGCAGAGCTGGTGTTGCAGGAGGAATAGGTATGGATGTATTTATCTCCAAGATATCACAAGAATAAGGTAGATTGATGTACCTGGTGAGCTACCTGGGAAAACTTACTAACGCTGATGCCCTGACTGCGAGTCTGGACTCATTGCTTGTTTCGTGTTTGTAGGAGTTTTGGAAGAAACTTGGGGAACTGGGAGTTCTGGGGATCACAGCTCCTGGTAAGTCTGTTCCCACCTCTTACCTTCTGGTGGGTGATTCTTCAAACAAAAGAGAGACTAAAACTCACCCTTTCCAGTTTGTAACAGCCTTATCTGTGGTGTGACATCCATTTTGTCCAGAGCTCCTATCTTCCTGTTTTTTAAAAACTCTCTTTGGCAACTTTTTTTATTCTTCAGTGAATCAGAATCCTTTTTCCTTGTTAGACTTCTGCATGATTACAAAACGCCTTTCACAGCTTAAAAGTACTGTTCGGAAGCGGTTTCTCCGTACATAACACATGCAACTCAAGCGTGTTTGCGCTTCCCCAATATGAAGCGTTTGCTGCAGGTTTTGAAGAACGGGAGCTATAGATAAAAGTATCCCAGAACAAACATCCATCTCTAATAGGAGAAGTTAGAGGGTATAAAACAATGCCGTGAAAAGCTGTGATAACTAATGGAGAGCTGACCACATCCAACCAGTCAGAAAAAATCAGGGTAAATCTTATTCAGCCTTGTCCAGGTTAGTTGAAAAGTGTTTTGATTAATGTTATAGATTACTGAGGCTGCTGTGGTCATGCTGAATGCGCTAACACAGTGTAATGAGGAGAAGCCCTTAGTGGAGAAAAGCAGCCAATGGGGCCTTTATTTCCCCATCGTAAAGTCTGTGTTTCTAGATGTGCGTGTGCAAAGGCTTCTGCAGAAGCAAGCTGAATAGCAATGCGTTGAAATAATGCCTCTGCATTTCTTTCAGTGGCACTGAGTCTGCTTGAAAGAGTCTGTATTTCTGCTTTCTTTCTCTTTACTCTTCCCAATTTACTGCTGCTCCTGTTTTTTCTCACTCTTACCTTCTTTCTTCTTTGATGTTGTGCCTGAGGCTTACAGCGGTTTCCCACACTATAAATAAGCCATTCCCTCACAAGTCCTGTCCTTTTTGATTTCCTCAAAGATTTACCTCTAAAACCCTCCTATGCCCAGAATTTTTCGCCTTATTTTTGATTGCATAGCTATGTGCAGTTTCTTTATTGGCGTCAGTTTTGTTGTAGGAGGTGGAGACTGGGATTTAGGATGTGAAGCTAATGTGGAATCTTATGAGGGTGTATGCTCAATTAAAAGGAGTATTTGGGCACCAGCGGATCAAGTCTTTCAAGGGAGCATTTTAAATAACGGTGCTTTTTGTTTTTAGAACTAAGAAAGCTATGTTGGTTTAATGTAACTTTTCATTTATTTTATAAAGAGCTAAGTTAAGAAATGCAAATATGTAGCTACCATGGAATGATAATACAGGCATGTCATATATAAAGAGTAATTTTGGAAGGGCGGCATGATTCTAAATCACACTATAGTTCGTATTATACGAGAAGCTGTCTGGCAGGATTATTTTCTTGTACCTCTTGCAATAGAAAGCAGTCATGGGCCAGTACTACTCACAGCAGGCAGTTACCTTCCCTTTCGTGAGGCAATAGCACCAAACCCATCTGTTCTACAGGAATGAATAGAAAACTCTCTTGTTTTGGCATGTATGAGAAATTGTTAAACCCATCTTTTAGGATACGGATAGTAAAACCCCAAACTCTGATTTGTAGTAGAGAGGTGCTTTCAGAGGATAAAGGCAGGAGTCAGAATGAGTGACATGGGAGGAAAGACTGCACCTAGTGCCAGTGGCTATCATGTTAATTTGACGAGTCGGGGCAGTAGCCCTCTCTGAGCCCAGGTTACGCACTCTGCTCTTTGGTCACTGGCCATACGAACGTATTTGCTCTTCCCGTTGTCGCCGCTTGCTTGCAGCGTTCGTGCTGGTGGCGGGTGAGTGCTCCCGGATTGCCTCCCTGACTCGTTCGCGGTGTTCATGTCCTCCTGGTTTAGTTCTTCTCGTAACAGTCCGATCGCTCATTTCTTGCCTGTAGAACAAAGCTTTTATTTTGGGATGTGACTGTATTTGTGTGTATATAAATGTGTGTGTAGGTATATATATGTATATATTTATGTAGGCTGTCAGCTGCTCGAGGCCATTATGCATTTCTCAGCCTTCTCTTTGTTTTTTTCCCCCTGCCTTGTCTCTCTCCCTGTTCTACTGTGTGCCTTTTATCTTAACCACGTTTTAGCCTCGGCTCAGTGTGCCTCGCTAGATTCCCAGTTACAATGCTCACGCTGCTCTGTCTTATCTCATTCTCTCTTGAAATCCGCGTTCTTGCCACTGTTGAATTACAGCAGTTACATCTGTGGATCTTTCTCGTTCCGAATCGGCCACCCATCAGAATGCTGGTCTCCCGCACACCTGCGGGCATAGAAAAGTCCCTAGTGCCCCGCTTTTTGAGTAGTCTGAGGATTCCTCACTTGTTCAGGGGGCCTTGTTGTGACAAAGGTGCGGTCTTGGCAAACTTTGCCTGTGTTCCTTTGTCCCTTCACCTAATACAGGTTGCCCGTTTGATTTAATCTTCACAATAATAAGGTTGCACTTAGGGAAGGTTGACAAGAAGGGCTCGCTATTGTGCGGGTGTCAGTAGCATGTTTGATATGTATCCTTATGCATGTTGTATGTATAAAACTATGCTGTGAATTATTGATTATGCTGAAGAATTAACATCCCTGTACCTTTAAGATAAGAAAACTGAAATTCAGAGGGGATGGGAAAAGCCAGAGCTGCCCAGCTCAGGGACAATGTCAGTTAAAACCAGAAGCTCTCTTGTAAGTGGCTTATGTGTCATTCAAGACGGAGCCCAGCCCTGGGATCTTTGTGTGTGTGTGTGATATACGCCATGGTGGTTAACGTGAGATTTCTCTTCTCTTTCCAGTGGAATATGGTGGATCTGCTCTGGGGTACCTGGACCACGTGCTGGTGATGGAGGAGATCTCTCGTGCATCAGCAGCTGTTGGGCTTAGTTACGGTGCCCACTCAAACCTTTGTATCAACCAGCTAGTGCGTAATGGCAGTGAGGCCCAGAAGAAGAAGTACTTGCCCAAGGTATGTTGCTGGAAAAGGGGGGGAAACTGGGAAGCGTTTGGGTTTTGGCTGCATGCAAGGATGGGTGTTTTTCGTGGTGTGTAGCATTTTAAGCACTAGCCGATACCAGTCACCCAACCTTTAGGAAGTATTGTACTTGCCAAACTTGCCCTTCTCTAGCTTGTTAATTTTTGTCCTCTTAATCCGTGATGTCTGTCTGTCCTGTGCTGAGGTCCATGTCTGTAGCAGCATAGTCCAGCTCTCTGTTGCTGTGTTACTAAATGAGGCTTTGAGGTGACACTAGGTGATACTCTTCCAACTTCCCAAGCTGCTTTGAGAGTTCTGAATGAAACTCGCTGCTTTCCTATTTTATAGTCTCTGTTTCTCACTGCCCAAATGGTTGGTTTGCTTGTGCTAATTAACTACACGTGAAACTTCATCATCTGGGGCATTGATGTTTGTGACTCGAAAGCACGTTAAACAGATTTCAGTAGTTTTTCCTAGTTCATTGAATCGCAGCTACTGAAATTACCAGTGAAATTATCAGAGCAAGAAACTTGATTTAAACCACATGCAAAGTACAGTGTTGCTTCCTCAAAGCAATGTGCAGCCCGCTAAGATGTAACCCCGAATTGTCCTCGTTGCTGCTCAGGTGGATTTTAATGCCCTCATTCACTGCATTTCAACATGAAGTGTGCGATCACTGATTCTTACTTGTCTTGGTTCATGACAGGTACTTAACTAGTTCTGAGCATTCTACTTCTGTAGAAACGCCCTGATGGATTGAATTTGTTGAACATGTAGCTTAAGCATTGAGTCTGTTTTTAAAAAAAAAAAAAATCAAAAGGCGGAGATGGATAAAAGCACACAGGGAGGGGGAGGAAAAAAAAAGCAAGGAGAAAAGGGCAGGATATGAAAGGAACAGTGAAGAGGAAGCAGCAGCTATGCCAGAGCCTGGTATGAGCAGACACAGAAGGAGGGTGTCCATCTGCTATTGTAGCGTGAGTGTGGGGGGTCCGGGCTATGAGAGCATTGCTAAGAACTTTGCAGTCTCTTTTCATCCCCCTCATTGGCCTTTTGTGTTTCACAACCCTTGTTTATGTAAAAGGGGAGTCATAAAGTGCAGAACAAGGAGCTTGTGAAGGGCATATGGCTGCCTGCATGGTTCTTTTGGCACCCTCCTGGAGGTGGTGCTTTATAAGCAGGGCTGTACCCATCTAACTCGGACAGGAGTTGAGTCATCCTTCTCGTCCCACTGTGACTTGGTTCTGTTCCCTCAGCACAGCAGCGCGAGGGAGCTCCCCGCGACAGCTCTACCAGGAACAGCAGCTCCGGTTTGCAGTTCTTGCGTAGAATAGCTGCTGTGGAGACTCGGTGCAGGAAAAAGAGATGGAAGGCAGGCTACAGAGGGCCTTCTTTCTTTCTTATATTTGTCTTGTCTTCCAGCTGATCAGTGGGGAGCACATTGGAGCCTTAGCAATGAGCGAACCCAATGCTGGATCTGATGTTGTGTCCATGAAGCTGAAAGCAGATAAGAAAGGTAAAGCCTGTCACGTGGTGTCTGGATAGATAGCTGGCATAAATAACGTCTCCTCAAATTTAGACTAACCTCCCCAACACCATTAAGATATGGTGCTTAGTCCTGAGTATGCCAGGCCATGTTTGCAGGCTTGTGCCGCCTCCCAGGAGATCCCATGTGTGATGAAGCCAGGTAGTGAAGATAGAGGGTGGATGGTTGAATGTCCTCACGTGGACTTCTGATTGTGGTGGTGGAGGTTGGTGGTATTACGGAACTGGTACTGGGTGCCTTAGTTTATCAGGCATTTGCTAAACTGTCTTTGGACTCTAGAAATGAAGGAAATTAGTTTTGTTGAACTTGGGAAGGGTTTGTGCATGCTGTTTGAGGGGGTCTTAAAGAACATTCTTGGAAGCCTGCTTTGAAATAAATGGAGTGAGGATATAGGGGTTGCTCTGCTGTCTGTTGTGAGCTAACAGATTGCAACTCTTCGCTTCTAGGAGACTACTTTGTTTTGAATGGGAATAAATTTTGGATCACCAATGGGCCAGATGCAGATGTTCTCATCGTTTATGCGAAAACTGACATGAATGCTGTTCCAGCCTCCCGAGGTATAACTGCGTTCATTGTGGAGAGGGTAGGTTTAATAATTCTCACAAGCTTATTGTAGTGTGGTTTTTCAAGCTAACTCCTTCACCCTAACTGGCTCGGTTAGAAGCCAGCTAGTTCTCTTTCTGTAAGTGTCAGCCCCTTGATCAAAGACAAACTACTCCCTCCCTGAATTTTATAAACCCATGAGGTTAGTCCTCAGCCCCAGTGACATGGCGTCCTGCGCTGTCAGCTGGGCGCTCCTCAATTTTGATGTCCAACATACAGCGGTCTCTTCAGCTAGAAACATGGAGAGAATGGACAAGTTTCTAATACAAAAGGGCTTTCTTGTTGCCAAAAATTGTCAGAGATATTGGAGGCCTTGTAAATTTGTCCTACTATCCCATTATCTAACTTTGTGGAGGTTGTTTTTTTTTTAACCAAGGCATTACAATACTCTATTAATTTCTTCCCCCCATTTTTTGCCACTGCCTTTTGTAATCCTGAAATGACCCAAACACAGATGCAAAGCAGAGCAGGCCAAAGGGAGCAGAAATGGGCTGTTCAATAGGGAGCCCTTGGAAAACAGGAATCTATTGGGTTTTTTCTTCCCTTTTAATTATTTCAGGCTATGCTATGCACATCTCTGTCACCACAAGGAAGACAGGAAGCCTTAATAAAATAAATGGTACTGGAAATATAAAATCTCAGAGATCAGTAAACCTTCCGATGGACTTAGCATGACTAATTAGAATAGTTCAGTTACTGGCAAAACTTGCAGCCCTTACTGTAGGAGAGTCAGTGTTGTTAGCTGTCCAGATAATTTATTTATTTAATATTTATGTGCATTAGCAAACGGATGCACTCAGTTCATGTGTGCCCCCATATGCAAGTGTTGCTCTGCTCATTTGCTTCCCTTACACTTACCCCTGTTCTTGTTCCGAGAGTAGGCAGTTCACTTTGACTCCCTTCTGGTACCCCATGCCTGTTCATGGGGTAGAAGCCCTCATGGGGGACTTCAGCCACCCTGATATCTGTTAGAGGGTCAACACAGCAGGGCATAAGCAATCCAAGAGGTTCCTGGAATGCATTGATGATAAATTCCTTCTCCAAGTGATAGAGGAGCCACCGAGGAGGGGTGCTATGCCTAACCTTGTTCTCACCAGCAGGGAGGGCTGGTGGGGAATGTGAAGCTCAAGGCAGCCTTGGCCACAGTGACCATGAAATGGTGGAGTTCAAGATCCTTAGGGCACCCCTAATGACTTCAGGAGAGCAGTCTGGCCTCTTCAGGGATCTGCATGGTAGAGTACTATGGGATAAAGCCCTGGAGAGAAGAGGGGCCCAAGAAGGCTCCAAGCTCAGGAGCGATGCATCCCAACAAGCAGCTCAGCATGACCCAGCAACGTGCACTTGCAGCCCAGAAGGCCAACCATATCCTGGGCCACACCAAAGGGAGGTGATTCTGCCCCTCTCCTCTCCTGAGACCCCACCTGCAGTACTGCATCCAGCTCCTGGGGCCCCCAGCAAAAGGACGTGGACCTGTTGGAGCGAGTCCAGAGGAGGGCCACGAAGATGATCAGAGGGCCAGAGGTCCTTCCAGGACCTGAAGGGGTACAAGAAAGTTGGGGAGGCCCTTTTTACAAGGGTTTATAGTGAATAGGACAAGGGGTGATGGCTTTAAACTGAAACAGGGTAGATTTAGGTTAGATATAAGGAAGAAATTCTTCACTGTGAGGGTGGTGGGGCACTGGAACAGGTTGCCTGGAGAAGCTGTGGATGCCCCATCCCTGGAAGGGTTCAAGGCCAGGTTGGATGGGGCTTGGAGCAGCCTAGTCTAGTGGAAGGTGTCCCTGTCCATGGCAGGGGGGTTGGAACTAGGCTTTCCAAGCCAAATCGTGCTATGATTCTACAATTCACGTGGTCAGGGAAACTTCACAGATCTCTAGTGATTTTACTTAGTCTGTCAGAATTGAGATATGAAATGTATTTTTACTGTCTTGACTTTGCAGGGAACGCCAGGTTTCAGCACAGCCCAGAAGCTCGATAAGCTGGGAATGAGGGGGTCTAATACCTGTGAACTGATCTTTGAAGACTGCAAGATACCTGGTGAGTTGGGTTCCAGTCGTGGCAGTATGCATGTGGTGGTTTCCTGTCAGATAAATGGATCAGATAAATTGGATAACTAATTACACGTGTGTTCAGACCGTGACCTAGAGGGCTTTGCAGGTGGTTATCCGCTCTTTGGCAGCCTCGCAAGAGAGCTGGTGAAACTGGAAAATGTGCAATCTGCTGGATTGCAGTGAATGAGCGCAACCCTTGTCAGGTCGCTTCTGTGGACCTAACTCTTAACCACTGCTTCTGTAAAGCCTAGGTGAGGCTTCCAAAGAAACTTGTTTATTTCCATTAGAGTTCCCCATCTTGTATATAGGAGAGCTTATTTGCCTTGAAGTTGGTTTGGTTTTTTTTCCTCCTCCAAAAATCACTGGACACTACCCAACAGACTTCTGGTTTGCCTGTAACATATCTGAGTTCTTTTGGGGTCAGAGCCTGAAAATGGACATCCTTTCCCCCGTTAGTTAGTACAGCAGGGCCCACAGTAATGGCCACTTTTGTTACTCCAGTGGCTGTTTCTGTTGATAGAAAAATTACAGCCTCTATATAGCCAGTGGAGGAGGTGCCTCGTCTGAACTCATGAAAACCCTAATCGCATATCTGCAGCCCAGGGAACTCCCCTGCTCCCCATACACCCCCAAAAGCTGCCGTGCAGTAAGAAGAGTTTCAGCTGAAATCTGACATTTCTAAGTTTATTGGATTCTTCCACTCTGAAATCAGAAAGACCAGTGCCCCAGTCTTCAGATCATCTCCCGGCTAATCATCCGAACAGAACAGCATGTTCTCATGGTAACGGGATTTCCATTTTCTGATAAGTCGGAGAAGCATATCGCTGCAGTGTTGAAAGTTAACGCACTTTGCACTCTGGCCATTAATGCTGCTTCTGATCTTCTGCCTCGGAAGCAGGATCTTTCTCTCAGATCAAGGTGTCCCTCTAGCACAGCAGTTCCCTCCACTTTAAAATACGTGGGTTTCACTGTCAGCCACGCTCTGCTGAGTGGCTGCTGTTTTTCTCATAGTAAGTGTTGCCCATGGATTCATTTGGTCATGTCGCATTGGGAAAAGTTGGTTCAGAGCCCCAACGTTTGGGGTTTTTTTTTTTTGCTGTGGTACGCAGCCAGCAGGGCTGCCCCCCTTGTGCAGTCAGCACGCACGTCCCTCAGCGCACCGCAGACCTATATGTCCCTTTTCCCTGGGCGTACAGGAAAGCAGTCAGGCTATTCAGTCATTTTTTTAGCTGTGAGACATCATTACTCATATATAGCTTTGTCACTTTATTATTACTGCTGCTGGCATTTGTGTTCTGTTCTTCAAAGTAATGTTTGCTATTAGTATTTTTCTCTCTTATCTGTGGGGCTTTTGAGCTTTTTCTCCGAAAGCCCAGCTTCGTTCTTCTTCCTCTAACTCCAATATCACGATGATGGCCCTGCAGAGGTTGCCCTTCTCCATGTGCTACATCGACATGCTTTTCAATAGGCAGGAGACAATGTAGTCTGTGAACTTGTGCCACTGAAAAACAGATTATTTATTTCAGGACATTATCTGCACGTGTCCAAGTCCCGTCTCATTTTCACTTTGCATATCACACCTCTCAGATCTCTTGTGATCAAAGCCTCAAGTATATGTCAGTTCTCCTGTATGGTGTGATCCGTGGATAATCTCTGTCCATCGACAAAGCACAGTTGTTAGGCTTTAAGTTCTCTCCTGATTGTAAGAGTACAGCCTTGCTGAGATGAGCCTTTTGTTCCTGCTTCTCTCTTTTTAGACTTGTTAACATCAGCGTGTGCTTTAGGTTGTCCCAAAGTGAAACGATTTCTTGAGGGTTTTTCTCAGCCCATTATCTAATGTGGCTATTTTCCATTTCCACTTTCACTGAAATAATACTTGTCTTTTTAAACGTTTGCTTATAACAACAGCAATGTTCTGTTCAGCCCCCCTCACAGAAGGGGGGATAATGACTGCTCGTATTCCCCAATCTCAGAAGACTACTATACATCACTCCACCGCGTGGTACGTGGCAAGCTTTGACTGCTCGCCCGTGTAAGCTTTGGTTCCCTGTATTGGGAATGCGCAGACCCAAGCATATCAGACCGGGGCTTGCGTTCGTTTCAAGCTCACGCTCAGTAGGCATGAGGTGGTAACGCTGTCAGTTTGGGTTAGATACAAACTAATGGGATGGTGAAGGGGGCTCCCAGTTTGTCCTCCCAGGCCATTAAGTTTCCTATTCTTGATGGTGCAAATGCTGAGCTGGAAGATCTCTGGAGAGCACCTTACCCTTTAGAAACCAGGCAAGAGAATAACAGCAATTGGAGGTGCACTTTAAAACCCTTTACTGCTTTTTCCTTTTTGGCTTTGGTTGGATTGAAAAGACATTTCAGTGGTAGGGAGTGTATGTATCAAAACTCAGCGCCTGTCCAGCTCATCCTGAATGTTTGTGTCTCAAGCAAAAGGAAAGGTGGATGGGACTGAAAGCTTGAATCCTCTCCCCAGCGAACACAGGCCCCCAGGCAACAGCTTATCTTAGTTTTGCCCATCAGTAAATCACTTTCCTTTGCCGATTTGCAGCTGAAAATGTTTTGGGGACGCTGAGCAAAGGAGTCTACGTTCTGATGAGTGGATTGGACCTGGAGAGACTCGTGCTGTCTGGTGGGCCACTGGGGTAAGGGTTTGTCCTCTTCTATAGATTGGAAGGCCAGAAGGATCCTTCACGGTCACCTAGCCCAGCAGGTCTGAAGCTGGGGTTGCATCTCTCGGTAGGAGGCACCTTGGATGGAGAACTGAGATAACGGGGGCAGCTTCCGAGAGGAGAGGAAAGGCTGGGAGGAATTGGCTGAGCCAGAGCTGGGGGAAGGAGGCAAGAGGCAGAGGGGGCAGGAGCAGGGAGATCCTGTAGCTGCTGGGTGCTCTAGCTATGTCCTAGCTGCTCGCCGCTCTAATGGACTCCACCTTTAGCTCTCCTTGACCCTCTGCTCCTCATGCAGGTTTTTTTTTCAATTTGAAAGCATCTATGTGGAGCACCCTCTGAGGGGCAAGGGATAGAAGAAGCAATGACAGAAAGAGTTGGCAGATCTCTGCCTTCCGGTGTAGCAGAGGCCACAGACCCTCCAGAGCATGCTTTTGAAAATATTAGTCTTGATATAAACATTTCCAGAGGAGGTAAATCTGCCTTGGCCCCCGACTGCTTGCTTGTGTATCCCTGCAGTGTGTATTACTCTGGGAGTAACCAGCTCATTTGCATTACTGATTCCTTAAAATCAAAAACACTATCCACGCTTTCAGATAGAAGGACCACTGGACTGCGTATAGGGTTTGTTCTTCATTTATTCAGTCCTTAAGCTCCCCAGTAATTTTTATGCTACAGTCCTTTTGTCCTCCCAAGTGGCCTCTCTGTACTCATCATCCTGCACAAAGACCATCTTCCACAAAGCAGGAGGAGGATTTTTTCAACGTTCTTGTTCTTGCCTATGCCTTTTTTATGGTATTGGCTAGTACTCCTGGAGTTGGTGGTCTCTGGAGATGTAGGGCAGCACAAACTGTCCTGGCTACAGTTGTAAGAAGGCTCTTCAACTCTTCACCTCAGTCCCCTGAATTAAGAAGGTAAGACCTTACCACAAGATGTCCCAAATGAGCAATACGCCGAGCACTAGGGAGAAAAATGGGACCTTTGGATTTTACTCTTAGCGTTGTTTGAACGGAGCTATAGGAAGACAGCAGCATATCACTTTAGGTATGAGAACCTTTCTGCCTTAGATTGCGCTTCCAAGGTCTAATAATTATTAATTAATAGTTCCATTGTTTTTCTCTTCCTGCATATCTGTGCTTTTCTTAGGCTCATGCAAGCTGTTCTTGACCACGCAATTCCATACCTACATGTAAGAGAAGCATTTGGACAGAAAATTGGCCACTTCCAGGTAAGGCAGAAAAGGAATTATGAATTTTTGTCACCTTGCTTTTCTCTGTAAAAACAAGAAGAGGAAGAGCTCTGTTGTGGGAGGGCTTTGCATGGAGAAGGTTGCCTGGAGTTTGTGCTGGGGCTGTGCGGCGCATTGATGCGGTGAGAAGGCGAAAGGGTCTCCGAGCCCGTCTGCCGGAGGCCGCTGTTAGGGGGTGAGGGATGGCGGCTGATGCGTTACTGCTGGCCTTGACATCTGGGGTCTGTGAACCGACAGAACCTCCAGCTTCCTCATAAAGTCTGCTGAATCCGTGTCTTATTTGTCTGGTTTCTCTGAGATAGTTTGGGGAGTGGGTGATCCCCAGTGCTCATACAGAAAATAATCTTTCCCTCACTCACGTTAACGTCTCTCGTTTTCTGCGACGCGCAGCTCATGCAGGGCAAAATGGCTGACATGTACACGCGGCTGATGGCGTGCCGGCAGTATGTCTACAACGTGGCAAAGGCCTGTGACCAGGGCCACTTCAATGCAAAGGTGAGCTGCTCGCTTCCACCTGGACTGTGTCCGCTGGGGGAATTCCTTTGCCTTTGCTCTCAGACCGGGATCTTTTTCCCACCAAAGGAAAAGAAGGCCTCGCTCTGCAAGGCAACAGGCTTAGCAGCATCAGTAGGTGTTTACTGGAAGCCCAAACACAATGCCCTGGCCGCTGTAAGGGGCTGTAGCGGTCATTCCGAGGTGTTGTCATCTCCGCAGCCGGTGCTGTCACCGCGCCCCTGTCAAAGGAGGGGACAGAGTGTTTAACTGGAGCACAGAGCCCTGCATCCCAAATCAAATCACATCGGTTTCCTGTGGGTATGACGTGCATTCAGGGGAGACCAGCTCCCCTGCTCCACTCTTCTCTCTTCTTTTTTTTCCTGTTTCTGTCTCCATGTGCCCTTTACAGACCTGACACGAGTATTCTGTAGTGACAGACTGCTCCAGCTTCTTGCTCGCTGGGGAATGAATCCTGCGCCTTTGCGATCAAGTATTTCAGGCTTGTTAGCAGATGTCTGTAGAGCAATGGAAAGGTCAGAGCAACGCAGGTCGGAGAAGGGCAGGTGACATCTTTGCTGACCCTGTCGTCGTTGTGACTCTCCTTTAGGACTGTGCTGGAGTGATCCTGTACTCGGCAGAGTGTGCTACCCAGGTAGCTCTGGATGGGATTCAGTGTCTGGGTAAGTCACTGGCGACGCTTTTTTCTTTGAGTGGTTGCTGGAGAGAGCCAAGCGCCGTGCAGGAGCACTGCTCTCTCCCATCCCACCCTCAGCGCCCGAAATCAGAGGAGAAGTGACTTGTGTTGTCTTTTTGGTTGCAGGTGGGAACGGTTACATCAACGACTACCCGATGGGGCGTTTCCTGCGTGACGCCAAGCTCTATGAGATAGGGGCCGGCACCAGCGAAGTGCGCAGGCTTATCATTGGCAGGGCGTTCAATGCCACCTTTAAGTGATGCCCACCAGTGGACAGGCAGCACCCTGACCGCCACGAGGCCTTGGACCACAGAGGCTAGATCGCACAATTCTTTTTCTTCCTGCTTGTGATTCTGGAATTGACACTTGTGGACTCTTTTCTGCCTGCTCTGTGAACAGATGCTGCTGGACTGGGCTTCGACAGAATGAATCAGACCATAGCACGGAAGGAAAAGTGGGGTGGTTTTTCTTTTTTTCCTTCTTGTCATCATCCTGATTCATCCTGTTCATAAGCCATCCTGATTCTCAGCGTTGCAGAGCTGAGGTTCATCCAGGGGACGCGTCGCCAGCGAAGCAGGCTGGTGAGCTGTATGCCTGGAACAAGAGGCAGCCATTGCTGAGCACAGAAAGTCAACGCCCACAAAAAACAAACCTGGATGGTGAGGGAAAAATTTTGTTCTTTTATTTAAAAAAAAAAAAGAGTGCCATTAAACACTAGCATTTAGCATAGTACCAGTGGGAGGTGATATTTCCCATTGTGACCTTCCGATGGGATTAACAGCTCCCATTTGGGAACCCGATGCCAGCCACATCATGGGGGTGGCCGCCATCAGCGCTCCAGCGTCATCGATGCACAAGCAGTTTTTTAGGTGACGATTCCTAAGTCCTCATTGACATGACACGTCTGTTCCTTTGCATACTTCCTGTCCTATTCCCGCTGCTTCTCAAGGCGTTTCAGCGCAGCCCCAAGTCGTCGCCGCTCTGACGGACTGCCTCCCGCTGTGTTATTCATTCAGAGGTGTCACCATCCATCATTCTGGGAACAGTTAAAACGTCAGACCTGTATTGTGACATCGGTGAATGAAGCAGGCAGGAGGAGGCTGACTTTTTCTGGGTTGGGGTTATTTGTATTTTTCCTTTCCAAAGGTTGTTCTTTTGGCAAAAGCACGTACTCGCGCTCCACCTTCGGCTGGCTGCAGCAGTCGGAGCGAGCGCAGTGGTGTTCGTGGGCGTTTTCAGTGCATATTATATACAGCAAATTGAAGTTTACCTAGCTTTATTAAAGAAAATTGTACCGTATACTGCCAGCCTTAAAGAGTGAATCACAAAGAAAAAATTGGATGTTGTAAATATGACAGAGCAATTAATTAAAGAGTTGCCGTGTAGGCAACCTCGCAGAGGTTTTAACAAAAAAGAGCTTAAAGTTCTGTGTGTTTTTTGGCTGTAGTTGACACCTGTCTGTCCTAGGTGACAGTAGACTAACACAGAATTTTAAAACGCCACAGATTACAGAAAAATTGGCTTTCCTGAACCGCCAGGCAGGTCACCAAGTGCTTATAAAAGTTACAAAACTTAATCGAGAGCTGGAAAGAGCTTCTAAAGTCACGGTGGTAGTGCCTTCTTCCTAAACATCGTGTTTATTGAGCTACGGTGCATGGCTGTCACTCTGGAAGTGTCCCAGGGTTTAATTTTCAACCTTAATCTCTGGATAGAGGGAGCAGAGAGTGGACAGAGGTGGCCTGTCAAGGGATATCTTGTGGAGCTGCACCTGGAAATGCTTTGGAAGTGGGCCCTGAAGCACAAGTGAAGCGCTCTGTGAAACACTAAGCGCATTACTGTACATTAACGTAAGCCTTTATGTGACCAGACACTTATGTTTTATCGCAGAAGGATTACAGATGTCGTCCCCTCCTGTACGGGCAAGTCACAAAACCGCCGCAGTTGCTACGCCCCAATCTAGCGTCCCGCGAAGGACCGAGGCAGGGGTTTTCAGGCTTTCCCCTGCGATTTGGGCAGCAGGTCCCTGCTGCGATGAGCGGGGGCAGCTGTGCAGCCCGAGCCGCGCAGCCCACGGCGCGCTGCCGGGGGTTTTCCCCGCGGGGTGTGCTGCGGGGCTCGGCTGCTCTCCGCGCTCCCCGCCCTTTCTGTGTCCCAGTAAAACAGCAAATCTAGCTGGAGAGGTGGTGCCGGGGGCACTTCAGGGGCAGTGGGGAGCACAGCACAGCGTCTCCAGCTCGTATTGGAAACCCGTGTTTTACTTGGATGTTCTTTGGCTCTTTAATGCGGGAATGAATCACTGCAATTTTCCTTGAAGACTCAGAAGAACGTAGGAACTGAATCACTGTGTTGTGATCCGTCTCTGGCCAGAGGAGCTTCTCGAACAAGCATTCGAGCCACGTCGGGATGCTGCAAGATTCAGATTGTTAAAAATAGGTTTTCTAAGCTGGAAGGGACCCACAGATTTTTAAACCTGTAACACTGGAGAGGTCTCATTTTTTTAACGCACATAATAAATAATGCCTTCATTTTCCAGGCTGATCAGCACCTCGGAGTTAAAGGTAAAATGAATCAGTGCCTAACGCATCACGGGACAGGGCGGAGGGAGAGATTCATAAATCTTAAGCGGGGTTACGTTAATCAAATCTCACTTCCACAGCAGCGCTGCACGGGCTGCCTTGGCAAGGGGCCGCCTCTCCTTGGGCCGAGCAGCCTTCACTGTGGTAGAAAAAGGAGGGCTGGGGAGGGCTTTTCCAGGGGAAAAGGGTTTAAATCTTTATATGATATGAATCAAATAAGCTTTTGCTGGGTGGCCTGTGTTCCCGTGGGGTGTTTCCCAGCAGAGGGCAGGTGCAGACCTTGCCGGGTACCCACTGCAGCGCATCTGGGCTGGCAGCGGCTACAGCGTCGCTTTCCCTTGTCGTCCCTCCCTCTGACCAACCACAGCTTCTCCCCGTAACTCTCATTTAAAAATATATCTATATTTATAGTGATACGTCTGGGCTGTGCCTCAGGCCTCCTCTGGAGAGCAGCAGAGCTAATAGGGAAAGCATGCAAGGGCGCTGTGCCTCTGGACGTGTTCTTAATGGTGCCTGCTCTGCGCCTGTAATGGAAATTGCCCTAGCCAGATAAGCCTTCGGCTGGTGGCAGGGCAGGGTTAGACGTGCTGCACCTTCCCTGGTTTTCAAGGCGCTTTCCCTGTTTGCCGCTGGCTGGCCATAAGCAGGGAAGCGGGGGGAGCGGAGGGACTCATTCGCGAAGGTAAACGCAGAGTTTATTTTAGCGGTGCGTATCAAACGTGGGGATGTCGGATGAGGCGGGTTCACGCGGAAGCGTCCCGTCGCTAATGGGGAAGCCGCAAATGCTGCCTGCCCTGGGAAAGGCAGGACTGAGAGCCGGCACCCAGCAGTGCCCCCCGGCCGGGCGAGATGTGACGTCCTCCCACGGTTCTGCGGCGGCCGCGTCTGTTTCGCAGGTTAGGGTTTACTGATTCCTTGAAAGAAGGAAGAAAAAGCACGCTGGGTTGCCGTGCCGAAGCTGCTGGCTCCCGGGCCGTGCAGCTCAGGTGGTGTATTTCTCGCTGTGTGCTCCCTACGTAGAACACCTGATGGAAGAACAGTCGGAGCATATTGTCCTGCAGGTAGCAAAGCTCTGGCTCGCTTTGGTCTCTTACAGGTGAATTTTGCAGCTGAAGGCATTCGGCTGAGCAACAGCTACGCTTGGAGCCGAGGGCGCGCTAATCTCGGGCTCTCGGTCAGCTGCAGCGGGGTAGGCGTGCGAGGGCAAGGCTTCCACAGCAGAGCGCGGGTTCCTGCACCGATGTGAGCGCTGGGAGGGCAGGAAGGGCTGGGGCGTGCTCTCCGGCCCAGCGTGCCTGCCACAGGTGCTGCAGCTCTGCTCTCGTGTAGCTCCCCAGCTGCACAACTGCACTGCGATAAATACTGGCAGCGTTTGCACGAGGAAACTTGGTTTGTGTCCTCGGTCCTTTGCTCCACGAGTCCCCTCCGGAGCTGTTTGCAGGCAGAGCCAGCTCGTGCTGAGCTGTGACGCTGCCAGGGCAGGTACTGAAATGTATTTGGTGCAGAAACTCGTGTCAAAAGGAAAGTGGAAGATGTGGAGAAGAGAGGCTGTAACAGCTCCGGTGTCCCGCCTCGTGCTTCCCGGGGCACATGGGGCCACGGCTTCTCCAAGCTGGGTCCAAAACTGGGGTTTAACCAGGAGCCCGTGTTTGTGGGGATGCCCACAGCATCAGGGTAGTGTTGGCTTTCTAAACACGCCAAGGACATTTGTTTTAAAGTATATCCGCAAGGTAAAAACTGCTGCAGAGGGGTTTGGCTGCGGTGAGACCAGCTGCGCATCGTCGAAGACTATTTGCAAAGGAAGCTCTGGCTACGGTGTGGGGCTCAACCGTGGGTAAAGCAAATCTCATCTAGTCTGGCGAGGTGAAACCGCACCGAGCCGCTCAGGATGTGGGAGAGGGACCCGTGTTTGAACAGCATCCTGGGCAGGGCGGTGGTTGCCCCCACTTCTCAGCAGGGACCTGTGTGGGTCGGTTTCCCCCCAAAAAAACACTTCCCGAGTCCTGCGGGCACCTGCTGGGGCTGCCAGGTGGGGTTTTCAGTCCGCTGCGTTGCTGTAGGACCACCTGCTCGCTCTCGGCAGCTCCCCGGGGAGCCCGTGTGCCCCCGCTCCGTCCCCACCGCCTGCCCCGCCCCGGGGGGGGCAGGAGCCATCACCCCCGCCTCGGCGGCAGCGGGGAGCACGCGTGCTCGTGGCTGTGCATGCGTGTGGCAGAGGATGCGGTTTCTCGCCTGTGGGGCTGGTCCACGAGGGGAAGGGAGGCTTTGGTAACCTGTGGGGAGGATGATGTTTCCTTCCAGCGCTGGGCTTTGCTGTGCAATTTCAGTACGGGGTGATACATAACGAAAGTGTCATCGAGTCTTGTTTTCACTGTACGGAGGAGATGTGCTGAGGCCAAGCCCTGCGGTGGTGCCTGAGCATCGTGCAGCGCATTGCTCCATCCCCGCTCGTGAGCATCCCTCCTCCTCCCGCCTCCCTCGTGCAGCCCTGCGCCTCGCAGTATTGAAAAGCTCTGCTTTTTTGGGCTCTCACTCGCCTTGCGACCTTCCCTGGGGCTCCTGGCAGAGCTCGCTGCGGTTAAACGTTGGTGACGGAGCAGAGACCTGCTGCTGTGTCACCTCCGTGTTTCCCACATATGGGTGAGCTGGTTTCTTTGCCGGGGGGGGGGTGAGAGCCCGTGCAGCCGCACGCCCTTGCTGCCACGGATGCAGGCAGAGAGGGCACGATCCCCCGCGTCCTGCCTGTGCTTGGCAGCAGCTCGGCCAGGGGCCGTTGCAGGCAGCTGCCAAGGAGGGAGCAAATCCCCCTGCACAGCTGTGCCGGGCCGCGCTCCCCCTTGCAGCGAGGCACCCACTCTTCCTGAGCCACAGCCGGGCAGGAAGATTAGAAAGAGATTTCTTTTCAATATATAAAAGAATTCACAACTGTGAAGGGGAGACAAAAACATTCTTGAGCCGAGGGGACAATATTGTGCGAGGGGGGCCCGGGGGGGGAGCGGGGATTACTGTAGCAGAGCCCAGGGTCGCACCGCCTGCACCTGCTGTTTGCTGAAAAGCTGATGCTGAGCAACAAGCAGCTGATGCTGAGGCCCAGTTGTCACCCTGAATGGGGGGGAAAAAAAGGCTCCGATCGGTGCACTCGCCAAAGGAAATGGCAGGCATCCCATCCGCCGGGCTGGAGGAGGGGGTGCTGGCGGCGGGGCGAGAGGAACCGGCTCCCCCCGGCACGCGGAGGTCTGGGCAGCCCCGGAGGTGCGCGTCCGGCTGGGGATTCGTCATTTCAAAGGGATCCAGGAGAAACAGGGCGATCCTGAACCCCTGACGGGCACAGGCTCTCCCCAAGCCGTCCTGCTCACCCCAGCGCCGAGCTGCCCCGCTTGGGTCTGGGGGCTCGGGCCAAATTACACCCGCGGGAATATGGCTGGAGTTGCCCTGACGTTACACCGATGGCAGGAAGATCAAAACAGGGCTCGGGGCAGAGGCAGCCCAAGCGTGACCCACCTCTTCGGGTGCACAGAGGGGTGGCGATGCTGGTGACGGTCCCCAGATGGGCCCCGAGGTGCGACGGGTGCTCCCCCAGCCCGCGCCTCTGGAGCAGTGGTGCTGCAGGACGCCCTGCCCTTCGCCGCCGCTGGCTCCCGGGCAGGAGCATCCCGCTGCTCCCGGTCACACGTGGCGTGTCAGCCCTCGCTGGCGGGGCCAGTGACAGTCGGACAGAGGCGCCCTGAAGCACGAGGACCAGAGTTGTCACCCAGAGGTGCTGAGGGGCCTTGGTGCGAGCCCAGATCTCTCGGCTGTAGGACGAGCACCGAGACACCCGGCTCAGCACCTACCCCATGGGAGCATCGCCTTTGTCCAAGCAAATCTCGCACGGAGCAGGGCAGAGAGGGAATGTGGAGTTTCTGGAGGGTGTTCCAGTGGGCTGACGGGGGCTGTGCTTGTGCGGAGCCCTCCTGCGTGGGGACGTCTGGTGTCAGAGCTGGGACAGCCCGGCCAGGAGACTTTCCAGCCCGCCGCAGAGCTGGCTGCAGCTGCCTCCCTTAACAGAGGCGGGAGCAAGGGTGTCTTCCTGCAGCTGTTGAAGGGATGAAAATAGCTCGCATGCCTCGGGCGTCTGCAGGGCGAGGGGGACTGTACTGCATCGATGCTCTCCCCGTGAGCCAAACATCCCCTGTGCTGGGGCACTAGGAAATGCCCAGCCACATCCTCGCCGTGCTTGCCGCAGGGCAAGGAGCTTCTCCAGAGCGAGAACAAGCCCATCGTTGGTCTGAAGAAGCTTGAGACACCCAGAGAAGGAATAAGCAGCAGCTGGCTGGTGAGTCCAACCTAGAGAAGAAAAGCAAACAGTTATTTTTTCAGCCCCGCGGGTCCCTGGCGTGATTCAGCACCCCTCTCACCCCGGCGTGAGGAGCCAAGGGGCTGGCCTGTCCCTGTCCCTGCGGCCAGGACCCCCTCGGGAAACCTGCGGGGACGATTTCTTTTGCTGCATCCCTTCCCCGGGCACAGCCAAAGCTTGCGGCATTGGCCAAGGAGGTTTAAAACTAAAAACCCACTTGGGGCAAACCTCACAGGGCAGTTGCTGCCCTCTGCGCTGCGCAGGGCTCTGGGCTTGGGCTCCAGGCTTAGGCTACCGAGCCTTGGGAGGCTTTTTAGTGTGGGCTGCCTCTCCAGCCGACCTGGTGGTATTTCTGTCCTTAACGGCTGCACGGGCCATAAGGCAGCTCTCTCCAGTGCTTGGAATGGCCTTTGGCAGCTCCCCCAGGCCGCGCTTCACCAAGGTGCTGGCATCGTGCTGCCGGCTGAAGGCGCTCACCTGGGGCTGGGTCTCCCAAGAGCCGGCGTTTCCAACACGGCTTCGCAGAGAGCTGCCTGGGGGGACCGGCGGGGGCGAGCAAAGCTGCAGCAAGTGCTGCCCGGGGGGTCAGATCCTGCCCTGCAGCTCCGTGCGGCTGCGGCGCAGGGCAGCTTGCGGGGCTCCAGCAGCCCCTGGCTTGCAAAACAGCTCTGGGGCGGCTGCTCGTGGCTCTGGGGTGGCAGTTTGCAACAAGCAGAAAGTGGAGAAGCCCGGAGGCCGCTCTGCTTTACACACCCACCCACAGCAGCCACCATCTGCCTGCACGAGGCCTGGGGATGTCCAGAGGTTGCCTCGTCACCTTCGGATAGTCCTAACTGTACCCAGGGAGGTCTGTCGGGACGGGACATGACAGTAGATATGTGCAAGGGGGATGGGATGGGGTTCTGCAGCTTTTCAAATGGGAGGGGGTGTCAAACCCAAACCCACACACCCCCTGACCAGCTGCCAACCTGTCAAACAGCCTCCAAGAGCCTCGGAGGGGAGGATGCCGCCGGCCTCGCGGAGGAGCCAAATGTGCGATTAATGAGTGAGCGTGGCAGCCACACGTCTCCCGTTTGATTTTGCAGGTCCTGCCCCTCTTGCTGTGGTTCCTTTCCGGACCCATGAGCTCAAGAGAGAAAAAGCCGGCCCATGAAGCACCGTGATGCTGAGCCAGGTCTGGCCACCAGGGACCCAGCCCGTCTGGGGACCGTCACCAGCATCGCCACCCCTCTGTGCACCCGAAGAGGTGGGTCACGCTTGGGCTGCCTCTGCCCCGAGCCCTGTTTCGATCTTCCTGGCATCGGTGTAACGTCAGGGCAACTCCAGCCATATTCCCGCGGGTGTAATTTGGCCCGAGCCCCCAGACCCAAGCGGGGCAGCTCGCAGAGCGAGGTTGAGCTCAGTCCCTGAGCCAACAGCACTGTCTGGCTCTGCACGTGTAGAACAGAAATGAGTGTATCCGCTTATTTATGTTATTTATTAACACTGAGCAGAGACAGACTTCATCCAGATGCTTTCCAAGCCTGTGCATAGGGAAATCCCGCTGTGAGACCACTGAGACATCACCTGTGTTTCAGGGAGTCCCGGAGCCCATTAATAGCAGGATTTTGCAAAGCGTCGCCCCAGGAAATGTCCCTAATCCCTGGCCACATGCACATCCACTGCTGGGAACAGGACGCCGGGACAGACAGACCTTTGCCCTGGCCCTTGGGCAGCCACTCCTATCCAGCCTCTCCCACGTCAGGACATTTGGGGGCCTGTCTTTAAACTTTTCTAAGGGGAGAGGTTTGCGAGGCAAACCCTGACCTGAATGTGAATGTGGAGCCCGTTCCTAGAGGTAAAAGGGTGTCGAGGGCACTTTCTTTCCTGGCTCTTTATGGGGGGCACCTCCTGCTCCCGTGCTGGCGCAGTCACGGCTTGCTCGCTCGTGGGGCAGCCCCCGGCTCTGGCGTCCCCGCCGAGACGCGACGCTGATCCCTCCGCAGGGATGGCCGTGCCCGTGGGAGCAGCCGCTATCTGCCCGGTTTGACTCGGTGCCGTTTTCTCCCCCGAGGAGGCGGCTGCTGTCGCGGCACGCAGAGGCACCCCCTCCTCCTTTATGCTGACTCAGCACACTTTGGAAAACCAGCTATCACCAGCAGCAGAGACGGCTCCCTGCAGCTTTCCACCCGGCTGCTTTTGTTATTAGAAAACCCCTTCCATCTCCATACGCCTATTTTCTTCATTGCAGCATTGCCTGGGAGTCGTAGGCAGGATCAAGCCCTTTTTGCCCGGTGTCCTTTGCGCGTCCATCAAGACCCCAGCGCCTGTGAACGCCCCGAACCTGCTGCCAGCAGCACATCGGGTCCCCTCCCCCTCTGCCCCCGGTCCCAGCCGCAGGGTCAGCCTGGAGGGGAGCGTCCTCGGAGGCCTGCACGGGCGTTTGAGCGATCCCCGGGTGTAGGAACCCTTCACCCCCTGCTTTGCTTTATTCGGGTTTGCTCCCCGAGGCAGGGGTGCGACGGAGGGAGGTTTGGCTACGCTGCGGATCTCATTGCCAGGGAGCCGTAAGGAGGCAGAGACAAGATGATGATTAAAAAGCCGATGCACTGCAGCGGAGCTTGTTTCAGAGTTGCAAGAAAAGAGCTGTTTTCTGTGAAGTGCAAAAAAATGCCCCTGAGTTCAGCCAGATCCCACCTCCAGGCTGTTGTTCGCAAGGGCAGGGGTGGCTTCGAGCCCCAGAATGGGGGCTGCTTGGAGGGGCTTGGGGCAGGACAAGCCCCGGCACCCGAGACCACAGCATCCATCAGGGAGAGAGGACTCATGGACCAGCAAGGTCTTGGGGTCTGAGGGAATAATTAACTCCGTGGCAGTCATGGGTTGGCCATGCTGATCTTTTTAACCCTGCCCCTTAAATGCTTTACCCGTCGGAAGGGACTGAGCTGTGCTAAAAGGTTAAGTAACTCGCTCAGGGTTATTACGGTTGTCTGTGGCAGAGCAGGGCAAAAAAAAAGCTGTGGGCTTCTGAGTCACGGTCATTTTTTTACCTGTCCTCATGGTTAAAAAAAGCAGCTTGGTGCTGCTGGGTCTGGATTTGGTGTCCAGCCATCGATTCTTCTTATGCCTTTCTCTGTGAAATTTAAAAGCTCTTTAATGCTTAATATATTCTCCTCTGCAGGTACTTACATATTGCAATCAAATCCCCTCCCGGCGCGCCGGTGGATAACCCAAACAGGTTGATCTCCGTAAGCGTCTCGCAACGGAGGTTCTTCTCCAGCATCCAATGGTTTCTGTGCGTTCCCGCCGCAGCTCCCCCTCCCTCCCCGATACCCCTTCCAAGCCTCAGGCTCCCGAAGCACTTGCTGCAAGGTCAGTCCCGGCCCGCTACGGGCAGAGCACGGCTGGAACCAGCCTCGTTTTCTTCTCCCCGCCTGATGATCGAGGTGGGATAAAGAGGCAGAAAACCCGCAGAGCTGCCAAAAAGAGAAAAGGCCGGGCAGGGATTGCATGGGGGCAAGTCATTGCGGTCCTTAGAACAGTATCTTTAATTGCTGCATCTCTTAGTCTGCCTGTGCCCAAAGAGCTAATCCCAGGTGATTACACTGGACAATGTCATTTAAATCAATTATCTCTCCATTCAGAGCCATCCGGCCTCTCCTTCCTTCACTGTACATCCACGAGCCCCATAATTTATTCATCCTAGGCTGCACTTAAACATCTGCTCCGGTGCCATTTGAGTTTGGCAGAGCATGAGCTTTAAAATTTTATGAAACACAGTGCAGGTGGCAAAATCAGAAATTAAGGATTATAATCACGGCGAAGAGCAGGACTCAGCCGCGCTCCTCCGGGGCTCCCCCCAGCTCAAGAGGAGAGACACGAGGAAAGCTCCTGGGGATTTAACGCCCGCCAGGTTTGCAAATCACATATTTTTTTCCCCCATTTTCCCATTCTGAATGGCAGGTTGGGAGGATGTTCACATCCTCGCCGCGCCTGGGAGCGCTGCGCTCGTGTGGATGCTTACAGAGGCAAGGAGAGCACCTTGCGCTCGCTGCTCCTCGGGGTTTTGTGGCTTTGTCGTTGCTGCAGCAGAAGTCTTCTGCCGAAGGGATTATTTTTGGCAGGTGAGCTGCCTGTGAAGAAGGCAACTTTCTCTCTTTCCCCACCAAAATGGGACTAACGGGCTTTTAATTAAACGCTCCATCCCAGCCGTGCTACTGGGAGGAAGGAAGCCACGCCGGAGCCGTGCCACGGTTGCGTCTCCTGCCCTGAACGTAGGGATAGCGATGCCGGGTACGGACCTCCCCGGGTGCGGGGGGAGCCCCATCTTCTCCAGCACCACCTCACCCCTTTTCCCCCATGAGTGCTTCCACCCCATCAAAAAATAACAATAAAACTGGAAGTCTTTATAAGCACCCTCTCATCTGCCCCCCCCCACCCCCGCCCACGGGGGGGTTAGTTTGAGGCAGCGAAACCACATCAGAGGCCGTACTGGGGCAGGCGCCAGCTCGGCCCTTTGAAGCTGCCTTCTCGGGGGGGAAACCTTACAGGTTTCCCGGGGAAAGCAGTGCTACTGCAGCAGAGAGGTGTCTGCTTGAAGGGAAAGGTCTCGAGCATCGCTCTTGGGCTGCGGTGGACAGAGGAGGCGTTTTCCTCCTGTTCCTTCCCCTACCCCAGTTTTCCTCTCCTTAGCTTAAGCGAGCCTAATCTCATCAGTTTGTGTCCAGGCTGTTATTGAAAACACTAAACAAGCACCAAACCTGCAGGACCCTTTTCATTTTTCTTGCCAGGAGCCTGCAAATGGGGGGGTTATTCCCTGGGGCACGGGGCGATGCTCGCGGGGCGCCGCCGGGGCCTGCCCAGGTTCCCCCCGCCGGGGCAGCCCGCGGAGATGCTGCGTGCCGGGACCGATGTGCTGCGGGTACCATAGATTTGGGATGCTCTTGCTTGGCCAAAAGGTAAGGAGGTCTGACATGGTCCGTGGCTGATGATTTTCTCTCAAAATAACATAAAATCAAAGCTCTAACTGTGTCCCCAAATTCCTGCTTTCACCACAGAGCTACAGCCCCCTTTAAGACACGTCTGTTGGACGCCGCAGTTCCCTGTGTTTGTAGCTAATGAACAGAGCTTTGGAAAGAAAACATTTGCTTTAGCAATTCCTCTTTCATCCCTTAACTCCACTTTCCACCGCCAGCGCGCGGCTGGGCTGGGGGAGAGGAGCGGGAGGGGAGGGCAGGGGGTCTCGCGGGGGAAGAGGAGGCTAAAGGGGATGTAGAGCTCTGCACGCCGTGCCTCTGGGTCTGGTGCCGTTGAAGCTGAAGGGCTTAAGGATCCGGTGATTCCTGACCCGTCGGGCATCGCGACCCGTGGTAGAGGAGAGGAGAAGGGCAGATCGGCTCCTGCTCCCCTTCCCAAACATAAAGGGGAAGACCATGGGGATTGTAAAGCGTTCGGCTCTTCTTCGATGCCTGCAAAGCTTCCAGAGTAACGGGGTTTTTAAATCTATTTAAGCACCTGGAGGATAACAAGGTGATAAAAAGCAGCCAGTGTGGGTTTTTCAAGAAGAGATCGCATCAAACCTCTCCAATTTCCCTCTTTGACAAGGAAACTGGCCGAGCGGATGAGGAAGAACCTGCAAAACAGGACAAATTCTGACTTGGGGAAGGGTTTAGACCTGGTCTCGCACGATGTTTTGGGAAGGAAATAAGGCCGTTTGGGCTGGGCGCAGCCGCCGCCGCGCGGCGCAGCTCGCCGAAAGTTTCTCTCCCCGACAAGAGGGACGGAGGGTGCCCCGCAGCGACCTCCCCGGCCCTCTGAACAGAGCCGAAGCGGGCCGAAGCAGCCGCGGCTGCGGCGGGGCGGCGTTCGGCCGCCCTACGCACGTGTAACCGCTCTGCAGCTCCGGAGGGGCTCGTCGCGTGGCCGTGCGATGGGAAGGGCTGACCCGGGACAGCCGCTGCCTCTCTTGGTCCCTTCCTTCGCCGGAGCGCGAGGATGCGGCGCTGGTGCCAGGCGGGCACCCGGGCGTCCTGCAGAGGCCATCGCAGGGCTCCAGCCTTCGGCAGATCTGCGCGGGACCTTCCCTGCGCCGTAGCGTCCCGTGTTGCTTCTCTGCCTTCAGTCTCCTTGACCGGCGGGTGGTGTTTGAAAGAGAGGGGCCACTCGGTTTCCCAAATGCAGTCCCTGTGCCGCAGGAAGGATTTCCCCAGGCACCAGCAAACCTCATTGCCGGGGCGATGAGGCACCAAGTCAGGGTGCCCGAGGCTGCGCAGGCTTTTATTTACCGGAGAACGGCGCGATGAGGTTTGACGCAGAGATGATCTGCGTGTTCAGACCCAAATTTAGGGAGCGGGGTAGGACTGAACACACGCCGATGTGATTTTTCAGGTTATGGTTTGAAGCACCAAGGAGAGGAGGGGGGAAGGAGCCGCCACCGCTCCCCTGCTCAGCGCAGTTTGTGCGTGCGAGCGGCCGGCGAGGCAGGCTAACCTGGCAGCAGCCAGGCTAGGCAGCTTTTTAAAGGTTGTGGGTTTTTTGTCTTTTTCCTTCTGGTGCTCATTGAAAAGTTGTCGTCTTGTCTTTCTGCCCACGCCTGCCTGCAGCGGTGGGCTGGCCGGCGCCGGGGGCACCCCTGCGCCCAAGCCCTGACATTTCCAAGGGTTTGGGGCCTTGGTTTCGTTGGGGTGTTGCAGAAGGCAAACAGGAGGGAGGGAAGGGAAAGGGGCTGGTCTCTGCTGTATTTCAGGGCGCTCCCGCAGAGCGCCGGAGCCCTGCAGCGAAACAGAAACGCAGAGGTTTGCAGGGGCGGCTCGCGATGCCCTGATGGGCTGCGGCACCGGCTGCGCCCCGCAGAGACCCTGCGAGCACCGACTATTTAGCAAAACTGAGCATTTCTTTAAGTATCTGCCGCCATATATCACTCAGTTGTCATTATTCTCCTCGTCTGAAAAGTTTTGTTCACCCGCCCCGGCAGCAGCAGCAAACCCAGGGGAGCGAGGAGGCAGCGGGGGGTCACGGCGAGCCCTTCCAGCCTGCACTGAATCACCCCGCGATAACCGATGAATACCAGAAAGACCTGGAGAGATGGGCCAAATTCCCTGACTGCCTGAGCAAATAACCGAGGGTATAATGTATTTCCAAAGCCAGGGGAAAGTTTACGGCACAGACCTGGAAGTGATGTTCTTTGCTCGCAGTTTCCTTACTTTTAACCAGCTTTATGTCCCCAGCTTTGAGCAAGCCCATCGTCAGGACCAGCTTCGTCACCCATTTCAGCTTCGAAAGCTCACCTGGCTCCGCGTTCCCCCACGCGAAACCGAACTTTACACCATGAGTAACACCTTTTTAGCAATTTTTCCTCCAAAGAACTCAGAACGATGCTTTTCCAGGATGGGGGCTGGCCGAGAGCCGCACCAGCACCCTGAGCAGGCCAGTGCCCCCGCTCCCCCCGTTTTCGGGGATAAGGCAGGTCTGGCAGCAGCTGCTGACCACGGGAATGAAATGAAGGAGGGTTTATCAGTGTTGCTGCTCTCAGGTGGAGTTTGTGTATCCTGCCTAGGGAAGGTTACCCCACCGGCCCCTCGCACCCAAATGCACCCTCAGCATCCCATGGGGTTATTTTCAAGGGGCTTTTTGTAGTTCAAAATCCCCACTAGATCCTGCCTGAGCACGGGGGCAGGCTCAGGTCTGCGAGGAGACCCAGGGGTTGAGTCCCAGGGCAAGAAGCCTGTGCCGGGGTGTCAGCTGTGGGTGAGGAGCTGGGGACCGCGGGACGGGACCTGCACTGGGAGGAGTGGGGAAGGCTGCAAATGGGGCGAATCCAGCAGGAGAGTTGTGGGTATCCGAGGATCCCAGGGTACAAATCTCAGCGCCCCCAGATACCTCCAGCTGAGCCAGGCTTGCTCGGGTCTTCATTTACAATTCAGAAAGCGGTTTCCCTGTGAGTCTGGCGCCGTCACGTTGATTGAGTGGTTTGTAACTTCCCTGGCTAATTGTCCAAGCGCAGTGTTCCAGCAGGGGCAGTTTTCCCTTTGGGAAGCGTCTTCGCCTACCTGCGCTGGCGGGAGCGCGGCGCTGCTGAATGGGGGACATCGCATCATTCCCATAGCAACAGCCTGGGAGGCTGCAAAAAGAGACTTATGACTTTGTTCCCCGTTTTGGCACGAGGAGAAGCCGGGTTTTACGGGATTAGGCAGATCCCAGCTCAAACATCCAGGGTAACACTGGAGGGAATAACGAATAGTAATAGCAGAATAAACGGCTTTGATATAAGGTTCTGTCCAAACAGCGCTAACAACCCACCTTGTTTAAGCTTGGTCGATGCTGACATGGTTTCCATGCTAAGTATGAAGTCTTTGGGGTTTTTCGAGCTTTTTTAACTGTGTGTCCACACAAGCCAGCACTTGGCACAGCTGTCTGAAAGCAATTCCTGCCCCCGCCGGACAAGACAATTGCACTCTCCTGCATCATCCCACCCAAAACATTTTGCTTCTCACGGGCGCTCTGGCGCAAGGACCATCTTGCCCGAAGCAGAGGATTCGTGATGAGGTTGAAGGTGGGCTTTCTCCAACGCAATCACCCCATCGACGTGCAGCAGCGGAGCCTCCACCAGCGCCTCGGGCTGCCCGTGCCAGCCCTTCCCCATGGCCAAACCCACCAGCCCAGGTGCCGCGACCGCGCAGTCCCTGCGGACCGGGCAGCAAAGCCATGAACTGGTGATGGATGAGATGGCAAAAACCAACTCGGGACCGAGAAACACAAGGGACCCTCCGGTTCCTCTGGTTTGAGTGTCGGGCTGGGGCAGAAGCAAGACTCTGCCACCAAGCACACTCATAGGTACTTCGGAGGAATAAAAAGGTCATTAAATTAGAGGCCAAGAGCGATCGCTGTCACCCAGTATCTCCCTGATGAGAGTCATTTTCCCACAGACTCTGGCACTAAGTCCACGTCTGACGGCTGAACTCGCATCTTGGTATCACGGCTTCTCACGCAGGGGAATGAAGCCCCTCTTTAGATTAATTTTGTTGATAAGTCATCACCCTGACTGCTGAGAGCTTGCACTCGCTGCCTGAGACACAGTCAGCTCTGCTTGCCAGCCTAGAGTTCAGCAAAAATCTGCCTTAATGAATTGAAGTTCCCTTCACTCTGGGTACATTCGTATCTCAGAAAAGCAGGAATCTTCACACCGTGGGAATACTTTCGACTGGTGGAGCACCAGTCCTCCCATGAGTATCTAACGAGGATATTGGTGTTCATAACGCCTCTTGCAAGGGCTAGAGCAGCCAGGACGCTGGTTTAAGCCTCCTGCCGAGCCCAGGGCTGTGGTCATCCGCAGCCGTGGGGCAGTGCCTGCAGCAGCACCCCCACCCTCCTCCTCCGCAGCAGCCCCATCATCCCACGCCCCATCCCGCAGGGAGACGCCACTGTTGGCCATCCGCAAAGGACCTCAGCACCGGTGGCTGTAGCAGCTCTGCCAGTTTCCCGGCTTTTTGAGAAAATGCCCTTCCTCCCCTGCCGCGGTGCCTCCGCGCGGGGCTCCTCTGCGCTCGCGCCGCCACATGAGCTGAATCACGATGCAAACCGGCCTCGTTTCCCCGCGACTTCCCGTTATCCCCCCCAGAAAAGCCCTTTTTGCGCAGCCGTGCCGTGTCAGCGTCTCGCGCAGCCTTCAGCACGGCTCCTCCAGCCTTTGTGGCAGTCGCTGCTGCGTTTCCTCCGGTTATTTGCAGGGAGCTGAGTGCTGCCTGTGGTTTCTTCAAAGCCCAACGCATTTCCCGAGGAAAAGGAGGCCGGTGAATGAGCAGGCTCCCCGGCTCTGCTGTTTACAACTCGCTGACCCTGCCAAGTTCTTCAGCGACGTTTGGTGCTCAGCGCCATCACGGGGGGCAAACCCAGGCTGGAAAAAAAGCAAAGAAAAGGCAAACGTGGTCAGAGAGCAGAGCCACGGCGTGAAAGCCCTCAGGGCCGTCAGCCTGGGGCTGGTGGGGAGACAGGACCCTGTTTTCGGGCTCTCGAAGCAGGGAAACCTCGGCCCTGCCTCCCGCTACAGCCGCCTCTTTCCAGGCAGTAAAGCTGCAATGGCTTTTCTTTTCCCGCAGGAGCTGACGGATCAAAACCGATCCTGATGCTGACGTGAGGAAATGGGGGATTGTCCCTTCCTCTTTTTTTTCCCTCCTTTCTCTCTCTTACGGTAATAAAACAGCAGTAAGGAAAGACGTGGGAAGGGAGGTTAAAGAGGCGCCTGGTGCCTCCGCAAAGGCCACCTGCACGCGCTGGGTGCTCGTCCCTGCTGGGGTGCGTTGGCACGGGATGTGTGCATGGGTTTAAACCAAGAGAAAGGATCCAAAAGAATCCTTTTGTACCTGAAAGAAGCTCTGGACTACCGGGGATCGTTGGTGAGCCTTGCCTTGCCCTTTTCCCTTTCTGCAGCCACAGGCTTGCTCCCATCACCCCTCAAGGACAGCACACGAGCAGGGCTGGCGGGACACCCCAACGCCTTTGCAAGCCCCCAGAGGTTCGGGATTTCCCAGACGTCCCTGCAGTTTGTCCCAGCTGGCTTCACGTGTATCAGCCCCCCTCCTCTGGTCTGGGGGCGCAGGCACAGCCCCATCCCAGGGTAGCTGCCGCAGCCCCCCGTGCGGGGAGCTGGGCACTGGCACCTCCAGCCAAAGCCCCATCCCCAGCTTCCGGGGACTCAGGAGAGCTTTATTCTTAGCCGGTGCTAGGCCGAGATTAGGTCTTAGTGTGAGTTAAGAGCAGGGGCAAGCCACCTCCACAGCTGCCCACAAAAACACCCGGACCCTCTGCTTTCCACATCCCCCATTTCCCCTCCCCTTCTGTGTTCACCTCTCCCCGCTCCCGTTCCCTCTCCTGCTCCTTCCCGTGCTCCAGTCCTCCTCTCTTGCCACCTTTCTCCCCTGCTCCTCAAAGAAAGCTCCTTCCGCTCCCTTTTACCTTTCCCCCTCTCTTTTGCTGTTTCAGGCCATGCTCATCCCCTGCCCTCCCCTCTCCCGTCCCCGCGGGGCGGCTGCCGCTGCCCATGCGGGGCCCATCGTTTGCCCCAGGTAATTGCACGTCCTCCGGCTCCACCGCCAACACCAACCGAAGCGACCCTCCGCGGCACCACGGCAGCCCCAAACCCCCCGGCGCTGCCCGATTCACTCCCCGCAGGAGCCACCAACCCCGGGCCAACCTTCCTCCGCCCCCGACTCTCCCTTTCCGAGTATTTGTTGATTTAAGCCAGCCCTTCAGGGATTCAATTTCTGTGCAGAACGCAAGGATTTAGCCACACAGCCGACGTTAATGCTAATAGGATTTGTACAGCTCAACTCCAAGCCTCCCCGTAAAACTTACTGCCCCGTTGTTCTCTTAACCCTTCCGCCGCTCGCCAGGTGCCTGACCTACGGCCACCGAAGCGGCGCGAAGGATGGGGCTGCAGATGGTCCATACGAGCTTCAAGACGCGGGTGCCGAACCCTATTTCATCCCTGCGACCACGGGGTTGACCAGAGGTTAGGAGGTGATGTGCGTACGTGCGCTTTCCCTCCGCCACTGAGGAGTTGTTGTCTTAATGAGGCTTTTGGAGCTTTTTCTGATTTCCCCACCAGAAGCGCCGGGAGGTGATGCTCCGCCCTTGTGCTGCTCTGACCTCAAGCTACTGAAAAGAAGAAATGGGAAAAAAACCCCAACCCTCAGGGCTGACGACGTCCCCAGGTGAGACATGGGGTGGACCTCACGGGGCCAGGCACCTTTGGGAGCTCAGGGATGAGAAGAAAGCATCCAGGAATGACATTTTTTTCTCACATTAAAGAATGAAATGAACAAATAGTTACACCGCCAAACCAAGCCTTTCTCCTCCCGGGACGCGATGGGGGCTGGGGGTTCTCAGCAAGCCTGCGGTGGGCGTCCGCCCTCACACGGGGCGGCTGGTTTCCGTACGTACCGGCTGCGATCTGCGTCGGGGAAACCAGCGGGAGGGTGTGATGGTGGCCGGGAGAAGCCACCCGAGGTCCCGCCGGGGAGGAGCACACGAAGGCGTTGGGTGCTGGTGGGCACCGAAATGGGAAACCCGAACACTGCGGCCGCCCCCGCTCAAAGCCAAGCCCTTGGCTGTCACCGGAGGCGGCTGCTTTTAGGTCTTGGCTCGTTTTTCCTAAGCCTGGCCCAAGATTTCCACTCTCAAAACAAGGGGGGAGATTTGTAGAATAGGAACTTTTTTGGTGCGGGATGTTGGGGTCACAGAAACCCCCCTGAGCATCCCCTCCCCGCCCCCCCAAGCACCCCATCCCCATCCCCCCGGGACCCCCATGGCTGGGAGAGGCGCAGCCCTGCCCAGTGGGTGCCCCTGCAACGCCCACGTTGCAGCAGGGAGTGGGGCAAAGAAGGGGGTGAGCCCCCCTGGAGTGGGGCAGGAGAGAGCCGGGGCGAACAGTGAGCCTTTGCTGAGCAAATTTATTTCAACTCCTAGGTCAGAATTTGTTTTATTTACAACTGTTTTATATACACGCACATCTGAAATTATGTATATATAACATCACTGAAATCATGCCTAGCTATAAGCACCCACTTTTTGCGGGCCACGCGTGCCAGCTCAGCTCAGGGACCCAGAGGGAAGCTCTGACTGCACTGAGAGACCTTCTGCGTTTAAGAGTTCGTTGTTGCACTGCCAGCGGATGAAGGCAGCCCGGGAGCCAGCTGTCCTGCAGCCGCGCTGGCTCCGTGGCGGCGGCTGATCGGTAGGGGCAAAGACAGGCGGTAGCACAGTTTCTCAGGGAGGCAGTACCCACGGCTCTGAATGCATATGGGAATAGGTCTGTCGCATTTGCAAAGGCAAATATCACTTTGGAGTTGCACATCGCTCCGTATTTAAACAACACATACCTCATTCACGCTTTATTTTCATTTATATAGCGTGATTTTTTCCTTAAGAAGCCTTAAAGATGCCCTGCAAAAGCTCTGTTCAGCGTTTTCCTTATTCATTACTTGCAAAAACAACCCATAAGTGCTCTAACCTCATCGTTTCACGTTTTCTCTCTGTTGAAAAGGCAGGAAGGCAAGTTTCCTAGCTCATCCTGGGCCTTCCTAAGGACACCTTGTGAGTATCTTCCTCCTCGAGGCTCTGCAGGAAGGACTCCTCTTTGCAGATCTGCGCGAGGGAGGAGGTTATACGTATGTTAATTTAAACACCTGAAAGAGTTCCGAAACAAGTGAGTACAGAAATCACTCGCGCTTCCCGTTTTGGTGAGTTACGGTGTGTGCAGAGGTGTAGTTTCTTACAGAAATGCAAACCTCTGGCAAACCCCCTTTCAAATTAAAGTAAGAATAAAATTTCTGATAGATTATGGGCTGATACTCCTTATAGACCAGGGAGCGGCAGGCAGAGCCCCCAGGGTCCGGGTGCCCACTTCAGGCTTCGCCTGGCCAAGCCACGTTTGCCCAGTCTTGGCCTTTGTCAGGCCCATGTGATGTATTAGATATCGCATGGCCCGTTCCTCCGCTGTGCGAAAGCAGAAAAGCAGGGCCTTGGAAAATTCAGCAAAAGTCCCCCGGGAAAGCAGAAATGTGCCCAGAAATGTGCTTGATCTATTCAGGCGCGCCGAGACGCGGGTGGGTGTGTTCTGGGATTTCTCCCACCAAAACCAGCGAGCTGGGTGCCTTGGTCACGGGAAACCAGGAGAAATACTCTAGGAAGAGCTTCGCAAGCCTGACCAGCAAGAGACGCTGCTTTCCAACTGGACAAAAAAGTAATATTGATGCCATTTTCTACCCCCCTGCGAGGGGTTTCCGTCCCGCTGTGTAGCACCCACTCACCCACGGGCAGCAGCGGATGCTCTGCTCCTGCACGCAGCCCCGAAGGCAATAAAAAACCGCAGTAAACCAGAATCTGGCTTGGGGTGATGGTTTTCCAGCAGCGAGAACACCGCTTCAGCTCCTTCCAGTACTCTCCGCAGCACCCGGTATTGCTTCGGAGGCTGCCAAAGCGCGGCTGTTTCACACCCTGTTTTATTGCTGAGCAAAGAGCTGCTGTCACCCTCCGCCCCAGGAGCCCGGCGAGGGAGCGGTACGGGCCAAGGTCCAGCGGGGACGGGCTCTGCGGGGCCCCTCCGGCGCACACCGCTCCTGCAGCCCGCCCGACCCCTCGCAGGGCACGACCTGGCGCCGGAGGCAGGGAAAGGCTGGCCGCGTAACGGGAGCCTGCTGTTTTGGGGGTGTTTGGGGTTCAGACACTCGTGGCAGTGGCCTCCAAGCTCTGACACTAACCCCTAAAATGGGGTTCGTTTTCACTGCTTTTGTTCCATCGAGGACCACCAAGGTCCTCGCACCCTGCATCAGGTGCGACCTCCCAGGGTCACTAGAAGTGATGGGGGGGGTAGTTTTCTCATGCCAATGCACCCCCAGATGCTTTTCAACGTGCCTTTAACTCTACAGCTCCAGCGCCGAGGTACCTTAAGAGCATCCTTAGAGATAAAGTGCTTAAGGAAGCAGGGGCTTGTGCCCTGAAAAGCCCGATACCCTGGAGCCCTGTGTTAACGAGGTCTCAGTGACCACAGGCCAAATTTGCGCGGTTTCCACCCAAATCACGACACACCTGCTCAGATTAAACCAGAGCACGAGCGTGAGCGAAGATCTGGGTTAGCTGTATTTCAAATCTTTGCCCGCGTCTAAAGCGTGGTGTGGCACGAAGAGCGGCAGAGGAGAGTCCGTCCAGTGAGAAAGCGATGGGTTCCCTACGAAACACTTTCAGGGCTGAGTTGCTTCGTAAAGGCTGAGCCACCTTTAGTCGGAAAGCCTGAAGAGTTAATCCATGAGTAAGAGCGATCCGGAGATAAAGGCATTCCCCGCGTGCTCAGCAGTCTAAAACTCAGCAGAATAAGGAAGTTGAGGAAACAGCGTCCCAGGTTTCGGTCAACACACCAGTATTTCTAACGTCACGACATGCAAAAAGCCCGAGTGGGTGTTCTTCAAGCTTGAGCAACCCACCCCAGCTTCGGGTTTTGAACGTAGCTGCTTTTTTAATTACATGAGAGCGCGGTAAAGGAGCCGCACCGCATCAGCTGGGGCTTTGGGGTAAATCAGCTTCTGTGCAGGCGCCAGCCGAGGACTATCCCGTGCCAGAGAGCTTTTATTTCAGGCGGCCATCAAGCATCGGATGCGAATGGATGCAGAGTGACTGAAAACTAGAAACCGCTTCTAACTGGCAGGGAACCTCCTAACTCCCCTCCCTGCTACGCCTAAAGCGTGCAAAACCTGGCAGGCTCTCCTCACCTTTCTGCAGAGATTTCGCAGAGCGAAACTGGATTTCGTTATTTTCACGGCGGACGCCGCTACAAAGTGTTATCATAAATAATTCACACAAAGGTACAAATGGTAGAAGAAATGAGCAAAGCCCATTTTGAGAAACATTATCTTCCTTTTCGCCTGTGTTTTGCTCACTTAGGCGCTGATTCACAACTCCAGGCATTTGCAGCCGGATTCACCACAAACCGGTGAGGTTCTGCAAAACAGCGTCTTTCAACGAGCCTGAAAATTAGCAGAGTAGAAGGGCTTTTTCTGCAGAGGTCACAAAACGCCCGGCCAGCTCGTAATATTTGAGATGGCTTTTGTGGGTACGAGTCCTGATGGCGGTGACACTCGTGTCAGGCCGGAGAAGGTAGCCCAGATCGCTACCGGTGCGAGTCAGAGCAGAAAGACCGAGGAGGGATGATTTGCCTGAGCAGCTCAAACCACTCGGTTATTAAATGTCAGTGCCGGGGCTGGTACGGAGGAGCGGCAGGGGGTTTGCTCCCCCTTCAGCCTCTCCTCCTGCTCCTCATCTGCCCCGAGGCTCTCTCGCCCGCTCTAAGGTCGCGCCTGCCCAAGGCAGCGGCATTAGCACAGGACGCAGATATTTAGCTGCTTGTGCAACACCTCGACTAAGCAGAACAACATGATCTTCTCTGTTTTCAATCCGGGGAGCCCGAGCCGTGGCAGCCAGGGTGCAGAGGAGCCGGCTGCAGCGAGTTAAAAAGCTGCCACCCTTCATCCTTCCCGCTTTTCCCCCAAGACATCACCTCCCCGGCAGCCCAGCCAGGATAACAGGCTGGCTGAACGCAACCGCCCGGGAGCGTGGAGGGGCAGGCACGCGTCCCCTCTGCCGCGGGCAGCGGCTGCGAGGAACGTCGCCGCCACGTCCGTGTGCTGGCACCAGCTCCCGTCCACCTGAGGGACGCGACGAGAAGAGGGCTGAAGTTTTTACCAGCGATGCAGCTGTTTCCTATGGAAATACAGATTGGCCGAGCCAGTGCCTTCGGGATTTCTTGTTAGGTTTCCTGTATTAGTTCCGTGCGAGGAACTAAGTCACTGTTTTGAGTCGAAAACGTAGCGCCGGTTTGGTTCCCGCTGACTTACCCAAGCTGACCGCAGCTAATGCGCTGCCCCGAGCCCAGCAACCAGGCGTGGGGCGAAGGAACGGCTCTGGTCGCTGCAGCCCTGCCGAGCGCAGCCATCGCACGCAGCTGCGCTGGCGCTCGCAGCCCACTAAAACCCCATCCTTTAGCACCGCCGTTCGCAGATGGTCATATAATTATTGTTTGCTTTCCCATCATGTCTTTTTGGGACATGTGTTTTGCGTTCGGATTTCTCCAGCCTCCCTGTTTTTGTGAATCACACTTCATAAAATAATGGCTACCTAGGGAACGTGAGGCATAACATTTTATTCTTCCCGTGCATATGAATTTTTCACTACCGCTGCCACGATCCAGCTCATAAAGCAGAGCCCTCGGTTTTAATCCTTATTTTGCAGCGTACTTAAGCACACACCTACATTCACCTCCACCCATGATAACACTCAGCTATGTTTATTTAACTCTTACTCCTGTGGTTTTCTGCTTTAATTTAATCCAGGTCTCATTGCCTGGTCCCCACCAAGCTCATCTCAAGCAGAATTCATTGTCTTTCTCTCCATCAATAAATTTGGCTAATGGTGCTTGTATATTCTTCACTGAAGCACTTTAAAGCCTTAAGATGAGAGGTGAAATAAGAAATACAACACAGCAATCCCCTTTCTTTTGCAGCGCACGTGGGCTGAACATCCCCGGCGCTGTTGCTTGGTAGACAATACCAGCAGGATCAGCTTTTCTAAAACTAAAATAAAATATAAGTTAAACCTTCATGGCAGTAGAAAAGCAACAAACCTGCGGATGATTCCCTGAGACACAAATACTTTTTATTTGCCATTTTTCCGGGTAGGTAATGAGGTCATGCATGACACCTCTGTGCTGGCAGACCCCGCTCCTCTAGCCCCAGTCCCTCCTGACTTCTTTCGATGGAAAAGGGGAAATATTTCACCCAACTACGAACAAGCAAAAGCTGATGTTTAAACAGAAATCTCAGAGGAAGCTGCCTATGTAACCACAGCTGGTATGCCGCGCACCGAAATACTGACGGCCAACTTGCTTTTTTTGGTGTAATATAATTCCAAGTCAGTCAACAGAGCTCCACCAGGAATTAATTTGGCCTTTTGTATTAACTGGGTTAGCCCCGGAGGGGGAAAGAAAAGGAGGGGAACCACTAAAAACCATCTCTTTTGCTACCGGAGCCAGCGCAGCAGAAGTAATTTTTATGCTGACACATCGGGCAGGATGGGATAACTCAGCTGATCTGGATTTGGGGATGCTTTCTTGGTGCCGGCCCATTTGAGGAGACACCTGGAAAAGCAGGGAACCCCAGGGGATGCAGCTGACACACACTGAGGTAAAGAAGACTTTTTAACCCAGCCCTGTCAGTGCAATCAGATGGGAGCCATACAAAGACATGACTGCAGGGATCCTGAGAAGATGGGCTGGGTTTAAGCCCTGTGTGCAGCCACGGAGGCTGTTTGGAAAGGTGGGGGCTGGCGATCCTCCCCCTCGCAGATGCACCCTGCTCTTCCCTGCAGCCAAATCCTTCCCCGAGGCCCGACCGGGGAACCAGTCGGTGCAGGATCCTCCAGACTGCTGCAAACTGTTGCATTCGGTGTGTGAGCTTACTCGGTTGAAGCCTGTTGCTTGAGTTTCCGTGCCTGTTTTCAACCCGCCTGTGTAATGGGCGCTTTCCACCAGCGGCAGGGCACTTTGCAGGTGCTGTTGTGGGTGTGGGTGAAGCTCTCCGTGCTGTGTTTCCAGGGGTGTGCTGCCTCCCGCCTTGTGCTAGGAAGGGGTGCCAACAGCCTCCTGGGAGCACGGCCGCCCGAGCTCGAGGCTTCCTTTCTCTGTCCTTGCAGCATTGCTGGGGGATTTTTTCCTCTTCTTAGATTTTTCTGTGGCTTTTTAAAAGCTGCCACAGTTGTTCCTGAAGGTCAAAAAAGCTCCAAGTGTCACTTTTGGGGGGTGTGCGGTGCAAACACCCCTTCTTCCAGCCAGGGTTGCTGAGCTGCAGCGAGCAGGGTGGTGCTGCGGCTCTTCCCCAGCCTCTCCGCTGTTAATGCTCCTGTGGGACGTATCAAGCTGTGACTCCTGAGACTAAGAATCAAGAAATGCAAAGATCCTTTTCCTCCAGTTCTGCTGTGTTTAGTGGCGAAATCCTTATTTTCCCTTCCTTTACCTTTTAGCCTGGTTCAGTTGTGCATGTCTCTCCCACCCCAACACCTGCTGAGACAAGGGATGCAATGAGAGAAAGCCTGACTCTGACTCTCTGCTACTACAGCATCTTCTGCCAACAGGGGCAACCTCTGCAAGCCGCTGCCATAGCCCAAATAATGGGACGGGGAGCCAGCGACAGCAGATCCCTGTTGTGCGGCTGTTCGGGCGGTAGGTAGCAGAACAGCCGTCGATGTCCTGTTCCCAAAAAACAAGCCAGAAGTTGGGGTAGGAAAATCTTGTCTTGGAGCTTTGGTGGTTTGTTCTTCCTAGTTAATGAGGCAAGAAAAAAACCAAACCCCGTGTCTCGTCTGTGCCTGTACGCTGACAGGCTGAAGAACAGCGGACATGCAGCCATATTGTTCTGTAATCAGCAATTAGCTTTATTTCCCCCCACCCCATCCCTTTGAGAAAGGGACAAGGAAAGGCCCCACTTCAGAATAAATTAGTTTCTCAAAAAGGAGGGAGCTCTGCAGATGGCTTTGTCGCGCTTTCCGCTCTTGTACAGCTCTAGAGCACACAGTCCCCCATCTTCGACCTGTCCGTGCTCCAGATGTTGTATTCTGAACACCTGGAAGAGGGGAGGTGGCCTCACCTTCACCCTCACCAAAAAGCAGCTGTTAAATGTCTGATTTTTATCCTTAAACTTCAGCATTAATTTTATCCAAGTGTTTGCCTCCCGAACGCTGTGAAGCTGCAGGCTTCTTGCTGGCCCGCTGGAGCCGCGGTGGGGCTTCAGCCGAGCCTAACGTGGAGCAGGCGTGGCGGCACGAACGGGCCGGGGGCTATCGAAGATCCGCTAACTAAAATGTGGGGTTTGTTCATGTGCGACGCTTCTTCATGAAGTGCAGGGGCTCAATGCGGGTGCGAGGGAGGGATTTTACACCTATACCGTCATCCCACAAAACGAATTGCTGAGCAGGGAGGATTTTAGGAACCGCTTCAGCATCCAGCAAGCTGTTGGCCAGGAGCAGGGTCTCCATGCCCCTAACCCAACCTCCTGCACAGCTTCTCCTCTTCTGGGGAGGGAAAACCTCTACCCTGCTGCAGCCGTTTGATCCCCGGTGTGGGCAGGCCTCTTCTGGGGGTGGTTGTCTGAGCCCTCAGCTGAATGCTTTCTCTCCAAACAGCCCATTTCAATTGCGCTTGTTTTTTTTTCTTGCAGCCACATCGCGGGTAGCTCCGTGCGGGAGAAGGTTTTTGGCAGCCTGTTTGTAGCAGCGCTCTGAGGGGCTCTGGTCCTCTTTCCCTGCAAAACCAGCCCGGAGCATCCCTGCTAAATTAGCGTATCGACACAGCGAGCACCGCAGCAGCGAGTTTCTGAAATTGTATAATTTCCAGTCTCTTCATTTTCCTGCTCCAAATACCGGTCCTGTTTGGCTAAGTGAGTCCAAGGCAGTAGATTTCTGAAGTCATTCAAACACAGCTAACGACTGGCGTGAGCGCGCTTCGTGTTACACCGAAATTTAACTCGCTCTGGCGCTCAGCAGTGCTTCGGTTACCCTCCTGTTGGCTGGGGCTCACAGCAGAGGGGAGGACTCTCTAAAAATGCCATTTTTAGGGGGCACTTCAGCAGCAATATGAGCTGCCTCTGCTTTTCAGGTGAGGAGTGGTGCAGCACGGCTCTGGTCTGAGGAGAGAGGCAACCCTCTGCAACACTTCGCAACCCTTCGCACTTCTGGAGCGGCTCTTGGTGGTGCTTGGCTGTGTTCAACGGAGCCTGTGAATGTTGCAGCCCCTAAGGGAAGCAGTGAAATGGGGTGATATAGGAGTGTTTTTAAGAATTGCTAACCCCTAAGAGCAAAAGCGAGCATGCAGCACTGAGCAGGCTGTCCTGTGCTTTTTGTCACAAACCTACTTATTTAAAAAAGTATAGCCTTTGCATGGGGCTGCATCTTTTACCCCGCCAAGTGCAGGCTTCAGCGAGTGACTAAACGGAGGGTGTGACTGCATCGTAAAACATGGTCACAGCCCCCCCGGGACAGTCTTTTTAGGGAAATGCAGGAGGTATCCCTACTTTTCCACCTCTTATGTTTTGCTGGGTACGGAATGTGTTTGCTAACTGCTCGCTGGATAATGATCTGGCGGTGGTCTCAAACACCTCCTTGCACCAGCGGTTTCCCATTCGAATGCTGCCTAAAAAGCTGGGAAAGCTCATTGTTCAGTCCTACACGAGCGCACAGGATGATATTCCGGGTATGCTAAAACGGGATATGCGACGCTGGGAAGGTGCAGGTGCTACTGCACGTTGCCCTTGCGGGCTCCCAGGGTTGTAGCTGTTAAGGTTATTTATTTTAGCTCTGTTCTTTTCAGCTGCATCACCAATGATCGGTGTTTGTTTCAGGCAGGCTTCTGGTTTATTTGTATGTCACGCTCAGATGCAGTGCTTGCTGCTGGGGACTCCTGTGCTGAGCTCCGACTGCCTAGATGGGCCTCCTCTTCGCCTAGGGCACTCCAGAAACACGATGGTGAGCACAATTTATCCACTGGGCTCACATTCACTGATAAGCCATCAGGTACGGTTCCACTGGGCAAGAAAAAGGTGCTGGTCCCTTTTCCTACGTGTGCTACCCTGCTCGAAGTCGGTGCTGCCAAGCCTGCGCTGTCCACAGTGCCACCTGGTCATCGTGTGGGAGCGGCGGCCGCTCGGACCTCACAAATCCTGGTGGCAGAGAATGGTTGGATTTATCACTCATCTCGTACAGAGGAAGGAAGGGACACTTCAGCTTCACACTTCAGATATAAAGGAAACCATGCGTTTCTGGAGTCAGTGCCTCCAAATAGCTGCATTTTCCCTCGATCTTCCTCTGCGTAGCATCTGGGTCCTGCAAAGATCATACCAGTGACTGATCTTGCTCTTGCTTGCGAGGTCCTTGTGGACCAAGGACCACAGGAACAAGGCAGAGAAAGTATTTTACCCTCCCATGTTTCCTCCAGTTTAGTGGTATTTCAAGCAGACCCTTGGGGCTTGGAGGGGTTTAACTCATCGTGTGTGTATTTGTCTCTCCTGCTACACTTTGGGTTGTTTGTAGCATGTGCTAGTTGCTTGCTGCTCAGAAGTTTCTTAGGTTTTAAAGAAATATGACAAAGAAAGAACCCCATTCTGCAACTGATGGAGACTTCAGTGGCAGGGGCTGTGGTCCTGCCAAAGATAGCACCGATTAAAGAACCACCAAGGCTTGTTGTATCCCCTTTAGGTTTTTAAACCCATTTTTCAGGAGAGTATGGAGAGTTACAGATGCTCTCCTGGTTGGGAAGAAGAAATCGCTGCTGTGTCTCAGGCCTGTTGGTGCAGTCCGTGTAGACCACATCCCAGTGAGAACACAAGGTGGAAGGAAGCTCTGGGGCACCTGGTATTTCCCCGTTTGCCTTTCCCCCCCTCAAAGGAGCAGGGCATTTCACCGATGCTGGGTTACAGAGCTGCTTGGTGGGGAAAGCAAGCAACCAAGGAGGGTCCTTGATCTTTCACGTACACTGGTGCCCATCCTCAGCTCTCCCGGGATGAGGCGGGTGGGCATGATGAGCACCCAAACCCCCGTGCCTTCACCCTGCCTCGCTCCTCCCCTTCATGGCAGCCTCCAGTGAGGCTGCCACCCCCTCTGCTCCCCCTGCCCACACACGGTTGTCCAAAACAGTAAAATGGGTAAAAAAACTGGTTGGATGGCCGCGCCCAGAAAGTTGTGGTGAATGGACCTAAATCCAATTGGTGGATGGTCACGAGCAGGGTTCCCCAGGGCTCAGTGTTGGGGCCAGTCTTGTTTAGTATCTTTATCAATGATCTGGATGAGGGGATCGAGTGCGCCCTCAGTAAGTTTGCAGGTGACACCAAGCTGGGCGGGAGTGTCGATCTGCTGGAGGGCAGGAGGGCTCTGCAGAGGGACCTGGGCAGGCTGGATCGAAGGGCTGAGGCCAGTTGTGTGAGGTTTAACAAGGCCCAGGGCCGGGTCCTGCCCTCGGGTCACACCAGCCCCAGGCAGCGCCCCAGGCCTGGGGCAGAGGGGCTGGGAAGTGCCCGGCGGAGAAGGCCCTGGGGGTGCTGGCTGACAGCCGGCTGGGCATGAGCCAGCAGTGCCCGGGTGGCCAAGGAGGCCACCAGCCCCCGGGCTTGTGTCAGCACTGGGGTGGCCAGCAGGAGCCGGGCAGGGATGGGGCCCCTGTGCTCGGCCCTGGGGAGGCCCCACCTCGAATGCTGGGCTCAGGTTTGGGCCCCTCGGGACAAGCAGGGCCTGGAGGGGCTGGAGCGTGTCCAGAGAAGGGCAGCGGGGCTGGGGCAGGGTCTGGAGCACAAGTGTGCTGGGGGGCGGCTGAGGGGGCTGGGGGGGTTTAGCCTGGAGAAGGGGGGGCTGAGGGGAGCCCTTCTCGCTCTCTGCAGCTGCCTGAGAGGGGCTGGAGTGAGGGGGGGGCTGGTCTCTGCTCCCAAGTCACCAGGGACAGGACGAGAGGGAACGGCCCCAGGCTGCGTCAGGGGAGGTTTGGGTTGGAGATGAGGGAAAATGCCTTCCCTGCCAGAGCGGTCAGGCCCTGGCACAGGCTGCCCAGAGAGGTGGGGGAGTCACCGTCCCTGGGGGGGTTCAAACACCGCGCAGACGTGGCACTTGGGTACATGGTTTAGGAGGCCTGGGGGTGTTGGGTTGGGGTTGGACTTGATGATCTTCAAGGTCTTTTCCAACCTTAATGATTCCGTGATTCTATGAACCCCCCGCAATGACTTCAAACTTTTCCGGAGTTTGCACGCGAGGGCTCGGTTTAAGGTGGGGGAACCAAGGCTGAGCCTGGTGCGATTCCCCGTGAGGATGGGGCGGCAGGGCCCGGCTCCGGGCCGCGCGGGCCGCCGGTGGCCGGGCGGGGAGGTGTCGGTAACGGCCCCGGGGTACGAGGGCAGCTCGGGGAGCCCGGGCTGCGCTGAGGGGAACCGCCGCTCCCCGCCGGCGGGGCGGCGCTGACGGGGCGAGCGGGGCCGCGCCTCGCGCTCCTCGTCCTGTGAGGGGACCGGCGGGGTCGGGGGGCTTCCCCGGCGCCCCCACCTCGGCTGTGTCCCCCCCCGCGGGGTTGAGGGGCGGCACCCCCGGCACGGCGGGACTGGTCCCGGAGTCCCGGGAGCGGGGGGAGGGCACCGGGAGCGGCGGGGTTCGGGAGGGAGCGGGGCCGTAAGGGGGGGCCGAGGGGCGGGGCCGGGAGCGGCGATTGGCCGGTGGCGGCAAGCAGGAGCGCGTGCGATTGGCCGCCGCGGCGGAGCGAGCGGCGGAACGGCGGGCGGCGATTGGCTGCGGACGAGGAAGCAGGAAGGAGGACGGAGGGGCTCGCGGCTTGCGGGGAGTTCGCGGCGGCGGCGGCGAGTGGCGGCGGCACCTCCTCCTCCTCCTCCCCCTCCTCCTCCCCTCCTTCTCCTCTCCGCCCTCCACCCACCCCCTCCCCGCGGCCCCGGTACCCGCCCCCGGTCTCCGCGCGCCGCCCGCCCGGGCCGCGCCGGATCGCGACGCCCTGCGGCGAGGGCGGGCGGGCGGCGGCGGCAGCGGGAGGCGCCTCATCCCCATCCCGCAACCTACCGAAGTAGGCGGTGGCGGCGGCGGAGGAGGAGGAGGAGGAGGAGGAGGCGGCGCTGACGCAGCAGCGTGGAGCCCGGGACTCGGTCGCCCCGGGAGGGCTCCCGTCGCCGGATCTCTCCCGAACCGGGGCCTGCGGCAGCCCCGCGACGCGGGAGCGCGCCCCGGTGAGTCCCCACGCGGCCGTGCCCGCCGCCCGCGGGAGCCCGCGGCGCCGCCTCCTTCCCTCACGCCACCGGTAACTCCGGCGGGCCGGGAGCAGGTGCCGCCGCCGCCGCCCCGGGGCGGGGGGGGTTGGGGGGGGACGCGGGGCCACCGGGAACTTTCCTCCCGCCGCCCCTGGTGGGCGGCGCCGGCGGCCGGAGCCCTGCGGGGGCATCGCGGGCGGCCGCGGCTCGGCGGCCTCGGCGGCAGGTGGGCCGGGCCGGTGCGGGCGGCGGTTGGGGCCGTTAACTTGCCAAGTCCCGGCTTTGCCAGGCCGAGCTTAACCCGGCCCGGTAGGTCCTCCCTCGGGGCGAGCCCCTCCGGCAGGACAAAGGCGGCGGGGCGCGGGGGGGACCCGGGCCGGAGCGGGTGCGGGGTCGGCGGGGGCTCACCGCGCCCGGGGCGGGGGGTGCCCCCTCGATATGGGCGGTTTTGAGACGGTTCCCGGGAGGGGGGGACCACCGGGAGCCGGGCTCTTGCTGTGCCCCGGCCGCTTCGCGGGGCGGTGCGGGGGGGTGGGGGGCGGCGGCTCAGGGCGAGCCCAGCGCTGCCCATCGAGAAGTTTGCACAGACGTGGCGGTGGGCTGGTGTTTTTGGGGGAGGGGGGCACACGCACCCCACACCGGAACGTGGGGATAACCCCCTCGCCCGGACGGCCGACCGTCAGCCGGGCAAGTTGGTCGACTTTCTCATCGTTGGCTGTCGGGTATCGGCGATGCCGCCGGGTCGCGAGCGGCGCGTCGACGTGCAGGTGGCATCGAGCCTCCTTGGCCGACGGCGGAGGAGTTTTAATTTTCGTCGTCTTTTAACCCCCCCTCGGCCGCACTTGCCGCGCGTTTCCCCTGGCTCTGGACATCTCTCTTTTCCTGTCGGTAGCTCCGGTGGCTGAGAGCTTGTTTCCTCTTCTCCTTTTGTGTAGCGGTAGCTCCTAATGGAGGCAGCTTCGCTGGCTCCCTCTTTTCCAGCTGCTTCTACAAGGCGCAGGAGCCAGCACATGTGACTGGGCAGATCTCGGCAGACTAGCAAGTGCTCTCGGGGCGACTGCTCGACAGACGGCCACCGACGCGGGGATGCCCGCGCCCCGCTGCCTCTGTCCCTGTCCCGGCGCGGGGAGTCGCAGGGACACCCTCTCTTTCAAAAGAGCAGCCGCAAAAACTTGAAAAATACAAGCGTTTGGGATCTATTCTGTTTGCCTGCTCCCCCGCTCGCTCCCCCGCCTCTTCCCACGAGTGCTTATCTGAAAGAGGTTCTGGTTTTGTTTTGTTTTAAAGAATACAGCTGCCCCTCGCGCTCGCTCTCCATCTGAAGTCATCATTGTCAGGAGCAGGCGAACCTCAAAGCGAAAGGCTTTTCTGGGCTTTCGCTAGCCTGGTTAATTGATCTGTCCATCAGTTTGCCACAATTAGAAAGCGCTCGCTCCAGACTGGCGGGCTCTGTGTGATCTTTGGTGCTGCGGTTGCAGGACTCTGTTCTGGGGTCTCGGGTTTTTATTTGAAGGGTTTCCAGTCCTTACAGTTGTGAGAGGGAGGGTGACGCGAACTGTATGATAGACTGATGCTTCTGAAATCTTAATGCGATTTAAATACCAGCACGCTGCTGATCGCTTTAACAGAAATACCCTGCTAACATATTCATCCTGCACCATCCTTCACGTTTGTCATGTCCTGGCTACCTGAATGGTTTCCGAGCTTCAGCTGGAACTGTCTAAATATTTGCTTGCAATAGGAGACTGTGCGTTAGTCTGATTTAACAGGACATTTTGGATTTAAACATTGATTTCTGTTTGTTTTCCCAATGAATTGAGTGCAGCATTTTAACTGGAGCAGCAGCATAGGCTTTCCAGCTGCTGTCCTCGAGCAGGGCGGAATTGCTACCGCGGTGAAGTGTAGCGTCGCTTCTAGGTGGAAAACACCAAAGCTGCAGGTGAAAATAACGCCCTCAACTTTGTGACAGCGGATCCTTTCTGGATCTCTGTTCGCTGAGGGTTGATGGTGCCAATTGCACAGAACCGTATAATCCCACTCAGAAATGTAGCGTTTGGGGCTGGGCGGGAGCGGTCACAGCCTTGGTCCTGGAGCAGATACGTCGTTATTTGAGAAGCCGCTGAGGTTTTCTCATCCAACTATATAAATTAGTCTAATGCTCTGTCCATCTCGCCAGTCATCGGCATCACCTTTCCATCTCCAGCCTGACAGCCTTATTATTGGAGGTTTTTTAACCTCTCTGGGCAGAATATGTAAGCTAATTTTGCTTGCTGTGATGGTGTTAATTGCTACCGTGCGACTGGGGGGGCTGCAGGGACCGCGGGACGCGTGCGCTGGTACAGTCTGTGGATAACGATTTAGATAGCGCTTGGCGAGTGGTTCCCCAAAATAAACCCTTCAGCAAATGCTTTTCTAATACTACCGCAGTGCTGAAAATAAGCCCGTAGCAGCAAATCTATCCAAAGTAAACATTGGAAAAATAATTAGAAATGGTAGGCAAAGGCGTGCTTGCTGTTTGACGTTAGGTTCAGATCACGAGAAGAATGAACGAATGAATATATCTGGTGCTGCAAAAATAGGCGGGTATGCTCGGATGCGCAGGTATTGCATCCGCGAGGAGCTGCGCGGGGCTTTTTTTGCCCCATCTAATACTCAGTTAACCGTGGCGATACACCCCATGGAAGTAACGATAGGAACAACCCCCGCTTCATGCCCAACCAGCCGAACTAATTAAGTCGCAACTATCTTATTGTTAATAATACTTGAAATGGCAGTTCGGATAACTGGGAAATACAAAAACTGAAAAATAAACACCCCAAAAAAGCAGTAAAACCAAAAATAGCTTCAAACGCAAGCTCTGCGCTTTTTGCCGTAGGCTGTCCGGCGCCGGGGTAGCCGTGCACGCGACGGCCCGGGGAGTCTGGTGGTCCCGGGGGCTCTCCTCCCAATCCAGAGGGCTTTTTATACCGTCCGTTCTGCTCTCCTGCTTCGCCTCGCGATGTACCTGCGTGCCTGTTTGCCGGCAGGTTGCAGGTGAGCTGCTGAACTGGTGGTATTTGCGGCCGCAGGTTTGCGCCTGCCTTCGGCTCTCTCCTAAGTGTGAGGGCTGGGGAGGGTCCATGGCTTCTGGATGCAGACGGCGTTTGGTGGGGGAGGAAAGGGGGCCCTTGTTGGCGGTGCTCAGGAGGAGCCGTGCCCCTTGGCTCACCGTGAGGACCGTAAGGCTTTGGGGCAGGGGAGGGTTTCTTCAGAAGAGCTCATAGCTGTCCAGCGCAGCCATCTCCTCTTTCATTTTGGACCAAAGGCGCAGTTTTTAATGACAAAAAAAAAAAAAAAAATTAAAATTCATGGCCAGATTGCGACTCTGAGCGAATGAGTTATCTGTAACAAGACGTTGTGCTTTAACCCTCTCGGCGTTCGCGCTTGCACCTCCGTGCTGGCAACTGATGTTCTATAAACGGGGAAAATGCGCTTAAATCTAACGCTGCTGGGTTTGCGTCTTAAGACGGAAAGAAATGTGATTGTATGGGACAATGCAACAGGCCTTTATCCCGTTACTGTCCAGACTTGATATTCTAGCATGAAGCTTTATTATAAAGGAGTAGAATAAAGTAGAGTCGCAGCGGTATCTCATGTGAGAGTGAAAAAGAAGAAATCTTCCATTAGAAGAGGAGGACCATGGGAATCTTTATCTCGCTGTAAAGCGAAATGAGGGGCTGATGTTATCATTACAAAGTTAAACCAAAGGATGTCATTAAGAAGAATAAATATAAATCTGATTTAAAGTGAGTTTGTTTTGCACCTGCGCTCTGTCCCCTGTCACTATTTGTGCCGCTGGAATTTCGTTCATGTTACATGTCATTTCTCTTGAATGTGGGTGAAAACCCAAACAAAATAGGAGGAGAGTGTGGAGAGCTGGCGGGATGTAAAACGTCCAGTCAGCTGAGCAAAGTAAGCAACCCGAGCCGCCTCTTAAAATCTCTGAACCGTCGATAGCACAGCAGTATACAGAATATTTGGAGTTAAATCGTAGCGAAGCCCCTCAGCTGGGGACAGCAGTGCTGCTCTCTGCCTCTCGTGAGACGTAGCTGAAGACGAGGATGACTTGTCTGGCGAAGCCGTTGTTTTTCCCATATTCACCAGTATACACTGAATTTCATGAAGTCTTTCGTTGAAGGTGTGTGGTCATTAACTCCCTGGGAGTCAAAAATAAGACAAGGGATGCTTCTGATTTTTGCCTGGGCTCTCTCCGGTGCGAGCCTGCTCGCTGCTCAGGCAGGCGTTAAACGGCCTCGGCGACGGGGAACTGAATGCGTCTCTCCTTGGCCGGTTAAGAAACGTGGGAGCGCGCCGGGTAACGCGCCGTACGCCCGTGGCACCCAGCCGCCGCGCTTGGCGTCCGAGCTGTGCCGGCGGCAGCGGAGCACAGCCGATAAACGCCGATTGAGGTGGGGAAGGAGTGTGTGTCAGCTCACCGAGAGCACGGTGTGTTCGGGGCCTTACGCCTGTGCTTTTCACACGTGGCACGGCTGGGAGCGCTGCTTTTATCACCTTTTTTATAAAAAAAATCCGACTGAGATTATAGGTGCGTCTTTAAATGAAGATGCTCAGTTGAATTCTTGCTGAGGGCTGCTTTCGGTCATTCGTTTTGCAGTTCTCCTTCCTTTGCCGTTTAAATTTCCCAGCGCGTTCAGAGGCTTGCAGTACAGGCTTTCGAGAGGTGTTCGCTGTAACGCGTGCGGCCAGGCACCGTGATGAAAGAGCCTCGTGGCGTCGGCAGGGTGTCAGCTCCCCTCGTCGCCGCGTCGGGTGCCGCGGCTCGGAGCAGGGAGGCTTTGGGATGCGTGTGTCGTGGCTGTCTCCTTCCCCGGCCGAGAGCGGGGTAACGCAGCCTGGGTGGGCTCCTCTTTCCCACCGCACGACGCTGCCGATGCGGGTGCTGTCCCGGGCGTCGTGGACACGAGCGCTTCGGTAATTGCAGGCGAAGCAGGTGGGCTCCGGCGTGGCTGAGCTGGAGCGCGTTTGGCGTCGGAGAGCGCGGGATTTACGTTAAATGTGTCGTCTTCAGGAATAAGCTGATGTTTCGGTTCAGAGCTGCCAGTTGCTGTACTCCTCGTGTCCCAGTTCTCTTGAACAAAGGTGTGACTAAACAAGAATATTATGATTCCCCCCCTCCCCGCCCCCTTTGTAAGCCACATCACAGGAGTGCTTGCTGGCACCCATTGTTCTTCAAGCAGTTTTTTGAAGGGCTTTTTCATGCTCAGCTTTGAAACTATACAGCTTGCCTAGCTCAGCAGGCTTGATTGGTTTTGTTTTAGGGTTGTTTTGGTTTTTTTTTTAATAAGATCTTGGCTTTTAGTGACTGCATGTGTATCAATATTTCAAATTATTTACGATGCTCTTAGGAAAATGCCTCCTTTTTATTTCTAGCATTGGTTTGAATAAAACAGCTTTGCTGGCAGCTTATTTTTCAGTATCTGAGTTATCATCCTTTAAATAAAATCATGGTGCTAGAGAAGCATCGAGATCCATGGGCATCGCTGAACTGTGCTGCTTCATACGTACACCATGCATGGCCTTCTATTGTTCCTGGCTGTGGCCTGTGTGAAGCACTGAAAATAGCAAGCTTTAGCCTGCCTTCACACAGTACGGCATTATCCTCTGCCGCTTGTCTTCATTGTATCTTTGAGTGCCTGCGGAATACCTGGAATAGGCTTTAATTGACAGCCAAGAAAAGAAATTGGGAGTTACAGGCATGCGAAGGAAAAGATGGTTGAGTTGACTTTTGCAGGCTGGAAGGGAGAAGGCGCTGCTGCGGGGAGCGCGGCCGAGCAGCTGCAGCAGCACGTTGCTCGCAGAGCAGGCGGATGCTGCCCGAGCCGGGAGGCACCCTCTCACGCCGAACCCGAGCCGGGGAAGTTCTTTAAACTAAAGAGCGTTTTAACTAGACCCTAAAATGGAGGGGGCTCGCCGCTCTGCGAGAGCGGCGGCGTTGTGCGATCGTTCGCTGTCGGTATTAGGGCGCTTGGCAGATTGAGCACGTTCTTGCTGATTTAGGTTTGGGAATACCGTAAAAAGGAAAAGGATTTGGTGGGGCGGGGGTGGAGAAGGGTATTGAGGCATCTCCCTCTGCGGAGGGAGGATAGAGAGGCACCGGGGAACGCAGGGGGTGAGGAATGAGCAGCAGTAATCACATCTTGATAAACACAGACGATTTGGAAGGAGGAAGAAAGCGCAGGCTTGGGAAGGAAACTAGTGGGCAGCAGGAGGATGGCTTGGTGTGTTTTCGGTTTTTTGTTGTTTTTTTTTTTTAATTTAAAAAAAGCCCCAAAACAGATGCAAGAGGCATGTTGGGTTTTGTTTCTTTGTTTGTCTAGCTCAGTCAAAATCAGTTCAAGAAAGCAAGGCTGGAGGTGGTTCAGAGTGAGGAGATGCAGCACATCTCTCCTAGGTGAGCAAGATAGCAAAGGAAAAGGATTTGGCAGCTATAATCACGTGTAGACAGAGAAGAGGAGATTTATTTTTTTCTTAAAATCCTGGCTAAACGCCAGGTGGCCAGAGAGATATGAAAATCCTGACGGCTTGGACAGGTAAATCCCAAACTGGGAATTCCTTAGATTTCAGCAAATCGCATGAGGAGCGGAAGCGAGCCAGGTGCTTTGGGGATTTGTGCCCTAAAGCATCACTCAGTAACCCCAACTCTCTCACACGTCCCTCATTACCTCGAGGCGGTACGTACGACCGAGCATGTGCTGGGTAGAGCGCCAGGCGAGGCAGAACAGGTAACCACTGCTGCCGGCCCCCCTTTTCCCTCACGAGAGCCCTGTCATCTTGCCTTTCCCTTTCTTAGATGCTGGATTTCTTGAAAGATCTCTAGGAATGTAGTTATTTGGGATTTCTACTGTCGTCCTTGCATTCTGGTTGCAAAGAGGTGAATCCTTTCAAATCCTGTCAGAGAGGACAGGCAGCGCGATTGGGAAAGCGCTGTTTAGCCAGCCTTTAAAAAGGAAAAATAAAAAGCCATTTTCATTTCTTGCCATTTCCATTTTTTCCCATATAGTGGAAGAAGAGCCAGAGAATAATTCCCACTTCAGAATAAATTACCAGCTTTGCTGAAATGGCAGTCCTCACACCTCCGGGGCTATAAAGGTGTGATAAAAGCCCTGCCCCTCTTCGAGCTGGGGAAGGAGGGGGCTGCAGCTCTGCGTGGGGGCTGTGGGTCAGCATCCGTCGCTCGGAATAACTCCAGCCTGGCGCTGAAGTTTTTGGTGCGGGTAGCGTCGTTACGGTGCCGATAGCGCATCGCTACCTGCGAAAGGCTCTTGTCCGCGCTGGGGCTTTGTGGGATTTGCATCAGTTGTCCTGCCTGAAACCACTAATGAGCTTAAGAACTCTCCTGTTTTCTCGGTGCTTAACAAAAATTAAATCCTTCCCTCCAAACAAAAATGTTGTCGCGTGCTTAGCCCGATGCTTTCATACAGGCACAATGGGTAATCGCTGACCTTGCCTGAGATGCCACCTCAAAGCTCATTACGGAATAATTGGGTGATCCTTAACCTTTCCACAAAGTTTGGGGGGTTTGGGAGCTTGGGGAGGGGGGAGGGGATGTTTTTTATACTGATAATGTGACTTACCCCAAGACTCGGCCTTGAATTTCAGGCGCTGGGCTGTTCCAAACTCCATCTGTCCACTAAGTGAATGTCAATCCAATTTAAGCTTGCATATGTTTCCAAGGAAACCATCAGAGGCAATGGTGAGAAATGGACCATGGAGGGGCAGGGAGGCAAGCGCAACAGCAGCGTTTTTACTTTTCAGTACTTAAATGTGATTAAAACCAAGTTAGCTGTAATAACCCTATATAGAGCGGTATTTAGAGTACTTGAAGGTCAGATAGTTCCTCTTGGAGGAGTCTGTGTTGTGTAAGTGAAACATCAGCAATGTAAAAATAAAAGGAAGAGGGAAGTGGCTTCAGGTGCTGCCCCCAAGGTCTCATTCCAGCTCTTAGAGCTTTATACTTTCCCATCTAGCTTATGGTTTTGTGTAGTGGGGTCCTAATTGTCTTTCCTTCCTAGCAGGCTGGAGAACTCATGCAGCCGTATAAAAACCCATCCAGCCCCTCAGCTGAACAAAGCACACTGTAAACGCTTTCTCCCTGTTCTACCCAAAAGAGTCTTTATATTTAGACCCTCCCAAAAATATAAACTGAAAGTGCTTGGGTAAATTAAAGATCAGTGTCCTGGTCGGGTTAAAAGAGCAACAAAGCATCTTAGTGCTGCGCGCTGGTGTATTTCTGCGCTGTTTTGGAGGGTAGCGGTGGTGATACGTGTTGCCTGGGGAGCAGGAAGGCGGATGAGTATTTGGGTGTTTGCTTCTGCTCGCTCAGACCAGCTGAAGGTGCCGGGGAGCCCTGAGGGCTCATCCGTTACCCAAGGCGTGAGAATTTCCAGACACTTACCAGCTCAAGCACGCTTAGCCTTTCAGAGAAAGGAAACCCGTACGGTGAGGCTGAGCGTAAGGCCACGTAGGTTCGTTGGTGTTCGTTACCGTTTGCAGACCCCGCCGGCGGGCCGAGTTGGCCCCAGCAGAGAACCGACAGGGCTCGTGGCATGCCCCGTGTCTGCGGGGCTCCGGGAAGCTCCGCTCAGCTCTGCCGGCGCTCCCCGACAGCGTTGTGAGCGTGGTGGGAAGCAGCAGAGACGAGACGGAAAGGCAGAATTTGCACTTGGTTCCTCTTTAGAAGAAACGAGGGGGGGTTTTTTCCCATTTAGAGGAATTCATCTTTAATTGAGAGTTTAAATTCTACAGAAGCCAGAATTGTAAGGCTGCCTTGCTTTCCAAAGAGAAATGTATTTCTGCCTGTTAATACAGCCATTAAATAAAATGTTTATCTTGGTTATTGAAATGAGTAGCGAGGTTCTCGCTTTGGAGCTCTAAAACGGGATATTATCTGTCATTTTAGCTTAAAGAATGCTGCTAGCACGCTTGGGCTTAAAATGTTTTACTGTGACAAATAGTTGAAGGAGAAGCTGAAATTCTGGTATCTGGGGATATCCTGCGTGGGTATATTGTATCGTCGTGCGCTCTAACTGCAATATGAGGCAGAAACTCCTCAGCTCAGAGATCTTTGCAGCTGTTGTCCAGCATCAGATCCTGTTTGGATCAAACCTCCGGAGATTCGGACTGCCAGTGGCAAAGCCGGCTGCGGGGAGGTGGGCACCTGGGCACGGGTGCTGGGAGTCGACCTTGGGGCTGAGGCTACACAGCAGCACGCTGGTTCTGGCCTCAGAGCAGGGCTTTGCAGGCCCTATCTCCTTATCAGCTGTTTACCCTTTCACGCCTGGGCCCAGCATGGGAAAGCAGAGCTTGTTGCAGCTTTCTTGTATCTCCCAGCAGCTCCTGGAAACTTTCTACCAGTTCTTCTGCTGTTCGACCGGTAGCTGCGAGCGTCTCCCGCTGCCACTTTGGCTCCGCTTCAGCTGGCAGCTCTTGCAGCTGCAGGCATCCCTCTCTGATCGCCTCTCCGGTCAGATTCACCATGGTCTAGCTTCAGATTTTGTCTACTTGTATCCCAGCCTGCTGGAGCCTGTGGCTCTAAACTGTTTGCATCTTTTACCCTAGAGCTTTTGTGCCAGTGACTTGGACGTATGAGGGTGTTTTTCTCTTCCCCATCCGTCTGCCTCATGTGTTGAACATCTCGACGTTCTCAAATCCTGTAGCTGACAATCAAGGGCTAATACTGATTATTTTTGTTTCTCCACTCGTCAGTGCTGAGTTCCTCAAAAGTTTTGCTCTTTCTCTTCCCCATTACGTATATATTGACCTTCAAGCTGGAGTTGGAGGAGGCACGGGGGTGTCTTTGAAGAATCGGAGCACTCATTTGTGAAGAAGAGCTTGCGTAGCATTTGTAGGACTCTTGTCCCCAGTACTCAGCACACCTAAGACATTTTGAAGCCACAGTCTGACTTCAAGGGACCTTCCTGAAGATGCAGGTGGAGACACCCATGGCTTTTCCATAAAACCAGGCTGAACTGTTTAAAAGCTTTGTGGTTCCTAAGAGGAAGCTGTAATTATGCTCCTTTGCCAGAGACCTGCTGTTGCTTTATCCTCTGGAGTCCACACTGGCTTTGTGGTGACCTGCACTGATGTGAAAAGGGAAGTCTTCAAAGGGTGGATGTTGCTGGGTTCCCCCTGAGATGAGGCGGTGCCTCTGCTTGGGGAACACATGTTTAAATATGCCCCTCTGTAGCCACAGGTTTGCGTGTGGAGTCCAGGTATGAAGTCGGAGTAACTGTAGGTGGGATTTGCGCTGAAGCTGGACGCCGTGCGGTGAAACTGTCTTAGTCTCAAAGCAAATCATAGCTCTTGGCACGCGGTTTATCTGCATCAGAAAACGCCGGTGCTGTATGTGAGCTGGACCGCTTCTGGTGGTTCTCTGTGCCGCGTAGCACGGCAGCGTGGTGTAGAGCTACGGCAGCACTTGTTCGGGCTAACGAGCCGCTTTTTTTAGTGCAGTCTTACGAGAAGTGCTGTTACCTGAAAGGGCAGTGCTAGATGGATGTGGAAGCTGGGGAGAGACGCAATACGGAACGTGTGCGCTCTCAAATAAATGGTGAAAATGGTAATCGAGCTTTAAAGCGCCTGCGCTAGCTGTATGGTGCCGTTTATGTGTGCCCGGGGCAGGAGCAGGTATAGGGAAGAGAATGGGAGCAATCGTAGTCAGCCCTGCTGTACCAAAACGTTGCTGACAGATGTTCTTCTAACAGTTTTGGGTTTTTTTAAATCTCAACTTCTTTAGGCAATCTAGGCTTTTTCTAGCCCAGCAGGAAGGAAGGATGTAGAAAAAGACTTTTCTAAGTCTCCCTAAGTGCTAAGTCCTTTCCTTCTCCTCTCACTCCCTAGAGAACGCCATATCACCATCTTCTTACACATGACAAACTTTTTTTCCCCGCCCTATTTTTTTTAATCGCATGACATAAGCCCCTACGCCCTCTCCTTGCTGGTCACCCCCAAGTCCTTCGCCCTCACCGCTCCCTTGCTCATCCAGCATTACGCACAGCACGGACAGACAGACGTGGGCCAGCTGGAGCCTGCTCCCATCTGGCCTCCGTCCACGCTGCGCCTGGCCTGTCTGACACGCGGTGCTCCTGGGCATCTACCCCAGCATGAGGCTGCCTTGTTGTTTTTTTCATGACAGTGGGACGCTGTTGACTCATCCAGCTTGTGCTCCTCGGCAAATCTCTGCAGCTTTCTGCAGAGCCACCTTGCCGGCCGCTGCCTGCTCTGCCCTTGCGGCTGATGGTTCCTGCTGGGCCATGCGTAAGTTGTGTGTTTGCCCCTGTTGCTGGGCTCTTTAAAATTTTTTCTTTGAATGCTTTTCTGGTCCATCAAGACCATATGTGAACCCATAGCTTCCCTTCTGACGTGCTTGCTGTCTCCCTGCAGGTGAGTCTGTGACTTGCTAATAAAATACTGTGTGACTTGCTGATAAAATATTCGATCGTCTCGGGCTTGCCCCGAGGGAAATGCTATGTCTGCTGTTGGGTTTTGTCACCGGCCGTTAGACTCGGACACAGCCCTTCCCCAAACCTACCTTACGGTGGTTTTCTTCAGGCCATATATGTCTCGCTGGTTCCCAGGGATGTATCTGGAAGCAGCCTGTGAATAACTGAGGAGCAAAACCCAGTGGAGCGCTGGACGTATTAAGAGGCAGTAACTGGGCAGGTTCAACAGACCATCCCAAATATTTCTCCTTGTAGACAACTGCCACGAGCCGGGTCTGCTCCCGTGCCCCTCTTGGGGCATGCTTTCTGCCTAAGGCCATGCAGCAGTGGCGGTGTCTGTGCCGCAACCAAGGGAGCGTAACCTCCCAGGGGCCCCGTGGGACACGGGCCACCTTCTTCAACCAAAACCCACGTAATTCCAGCCAGAGCGCTTGGGATTGAGTGTGTAAGTTATTCATTGGCCTTAATTGTTCCTGATATTTTTAAAGTCTGTTTTTTCCTTCCAGCTGTGCAAGACACAACAAAATCGAAGTAGTACTTTGGTGTGATGTAGTTTAAATGGCTCACCTTATTGAAAACATCTTATCATACCCATTGCTTTGAAAGCTAAGTGTGTTTAATCGCTCCCTTTCTGAATGGCCAAATAGTGTCACGCATGTGTAAGTAGATAAATGCAAGTTAATGAGTGGATATAAAACAAATCACTCCCACCGCAGGTCTGCAAATGCTGTCCAGTCTATTTAAAGGTGATATTTGTTGCCATGACTGATCAAACCTGGGGCACAAGCAAATGTGTGTGTTTAAATACACCTCTAACGATATGGGTAAAGGATGAAAGAGCTGGGCCAGCTTCTAATGGGAGTTAAATGGGCTCTCGTGGAAGCAGTGTTCCAGCGATTGGGCTTCTAGTTGTTGAAAGTGGCTGAATTGCCTATGCTTGGTTTGTGGCTTCTGTTGTTTTAATACCACTTAACAGGTCTTGTATGGAGACGTATAACAACATCCAGCTGTCTTGCTTGAGTGTTTTCTCTCACCAGGTTTCTGGTGACAACATCATGCCAGCTCCTGGTCACGAGAAACGCTTTTCTAGCTCTGCTTGGGACCTTTGGCAACGTGGGCCTTGAGTCCCTCTGCTTTCCTGGGCTTAAATTATCAAATTAAGATTGTGTAGGGGACATTGGATCCTCTGCCTCGGCCAGAAGCAGCGTGGCAGCGCGGCATTTGACGTGGTGAGCGGTCCACGCGCAGTGCTTGGGTTTCCCCAGCCCAGCCTGGACCCCTAATAATTCTGGGAAGAGCCAGTGCTGGGCACTTAAAACCTTGAAGTGCTAATTGCTTAGTAATGAAAAGTGTAATCACCAAGCAATTAACTTTAAGCACTTAGTGGCTGGTGGAGGTTCAGGCTGGTCTGATGAAGACATTAATAACTTTAGGTCCCAGACTAAAATCTCATCCATTTCCCGTACGAGTGCGACTACGCCTTGGGACTTCCCGCACGCTCCACGCTGACTCCCCGAGCCTGTAACTGTCTTCCACCTTCGTACCCGCTGCCTTAGCAGAGCGTCTGTTCCTGCATGCTAATTCCCTTCGTGGAGAATCAATTAATAAACTGCCTTTTCAAAAACAAAACAATAGCACAAACCCTCCTCTTGTCTGAGTTCAGCCATACAGGTGAGCGTGTTAATTCCTAAGCCGGTGTTAAAAGACTTGCTCTCCTTTGAGAAACCAGGTGTTGCAGCACTGTTCAGTTGTGCTAGTTTTTGGGTTTTTTTACTGACCTAATACATTAAACCAGTTGTGAAATTTGAAGAGGAGCTTTTTCACACACCCTGTACTCACTTGTGAATACTGTGCTCTTGCATTAAAAAGAGGGAGGAAAGGTTTTACAGTAAGTTTAGTTAGGCTTGGCAGTCTTGCCTTGGCCATAACCGTGCCTCTAGAAGATCCGTGAATGCCTCTGTGTGCGGTGCTGATTGGTACCGTGCTTTGTGAAGGAAAAGTATAATTGTATGTGGATTTTAAAACACTTTGTAGAGGTGTCTTCAGGTGGGCTAGCTTCTTGAGGAAGCCCGTGTGGATGCCTGATGATTTTTAGGTACTGGGATGGTAACGGGTGTCCTATAACTTTCCTCTTCCCTGCGTGGAACTCCGGGTTTCTGCAGAAGTTATGCCCAGTTTGATGAGAATATCTTAAGCTTCAGCCATATCTTCTATTCCATAAGTTCAAATGCAGCAAAGTCGGCTTCAGACTTAAGCTCTGCTTAGTGTTTGGTGCGGCGCCGTAGTTTGTAAGACGTATGGGAAGGAGGGTGTTTGGTTACAGGGATTTTGGTGGGAACACAAGAGTTTCATGAAGTCTTTCTGTGACTTGAATTCTGGGTTGGGGTTGAAGCTCTCAAATGGAAAACTGCTCAGTGCAAGTCGTCTTCTGTCACCTGCGTCCTCAGCCGGGGAAGTGTGCGGAGGATGCTGGTATTTCAAGTGATGGTAGGAGAGTGAGAATAAAGATTCAAAGTCTCGTTGTCTTTTGAAATGACTGTTGTGCTTTGAATATAAAGAGGAATCAAAACCTCTGATGGAGGAAATCTGAAATCCCAGAAGGGTGTTCTGCTTTATGGGCAGCTTGCTTGGTGTAGACCAAGCTGAGGTTGAAGTAACGTGACGCTACTTTTAAAACTGCCTAGAAACAATAGGTATTTCCAAATGAAAGATGATACTGTCTTAAGTACTTATTCTAGAACTGAAAATACATTCAGATTACAGTTTTAGTCTGAAGAAGTAATTCTGGTCAATGTATTTCAGCTGGGGATGAGTCAGAACACAGGAATCCCCCAAAATATTACATGACCTTGTTATTTAACATAGCCTTTTTTTGCCTGCCTGGGCTTAAGGCTTCTGTAAACTTAAGTCGAGGTTAAACATGCGTGTCTGTTAAATTTTAAAATCCCGTCTCCGTCGCTTCTCTCGGAGATGGTAACTGAGGGATTCAGGACCTGCAATGCCAAGGATTCAGATGCTGAGGTGGGCGCCGGGGTGTCAGACAGTTTCCAGGGATGCTCTGAGGTGAGGAAAATAAGATGGAGATTACTTAAAGGGGGTTCTTGAAGTTGCATTTTTTGGGGGTCAGATTTTAGGATGGTTAATTAAAGGTTATGTTGAAGGAATGCCTTACCCTTCCCTGAATTTCCTGCGTTGTTTTTGGTTTCTCCCCAAAGCAACTTTTGAGCTTGTTGAGCAGTTACATGCTGGGTTTGGATCTCAAGGGTGCTGCGCCAACAGTTTCTGATTGAAAGAGTTGAGACGTAGCAGAGAGAAGGGATAGGACGGCAGCGGCAGCGCCGCGCGATGGAGGGGAGCCGGCAGGGATGCACCTGTCCTTGAAAGTCCCAGAGGCAGCGCGGTTTTGCAGATGCACGTGTCATACATGGAATCACGGCACGTCTTGAATTATTTAAGCTGAGCAGCTTGGAGCAAGTTCCTAAAGCAGTTGCGGAAGAGTGTGATTATAATATATAGAAGAGCTTTAATATTTACTATAGAAAAATCTTGCACCTTGTTCTTCAAAATAAAGCCTTGGAAATAATTTCTTATTCCATTTTGCCCGTATAACCAGGAATGGTGCCAGAGCTATCTGAGCAAAGTGACGTGTGATTGATATTTTACGAGACTCAGCCTTCTGCCGTGAAGGAGTTTAGTTTGCATTTTGCATATATGGAAAATCAGATGAGCAGGGCTTGGGTGGTGGTGGTGGTGGTTGGGGTTTTTTTAACCTTGATTAACTTGATTGCCAAAGCTTGTGCTCCTTCTAAAAACATGACTGTCAAAGCTGTCCTGAAATATTTTTGATATGGTTTTTCAAACTACTTATAGGCATCTTCCAGGGCGTTGTTAGCGTAGCTGTCACGTAGGCAGCTTCACGCGGAGCCTATTTAAAGTTCTAATAGGCGATTCTTTGTAAATGGGTGACACTCAATATATCCGGTATTTGATGCGTAGTAGCAGTTGCTGCTGATGTTCTCTGGGGTGTTTCAGAAGTAGTGCAAAACCCGTGTACGCTTTAGCCTTCCCGTTTCGCAGGTGGTCCGGTGTGTGCGCCTCCCGTCCTTCCCAGTGCTCGTCTTGCCTATCTCTGCGCTCTGCCTGTCTTCGTCAGAAAGAAGCCTTAACATCTGATTCACTGGGGAGCGATACAGTAAAGGCCAAGCGTCAAAGCGCCTCTTAAGCGTGAGTGCTTTCGTTCAACGTTGTCAGCCTTGAGACAAGTTAAGCCTGATTTTCACCCCCACCTCCACACACTCGTCTTCTGCGCTTGCAAAGGCCGGGGGTTTCCTTTGCCTTACCTGGGCTTTTGTTGCAGCAGCGTGGTTGGGTCTGGTTATCCGTGGTTCTCTTTTTAATTTTGAGATTGGTTTTGAGCGGTGAGAAGCTGATGGTGGGCTTTGCACTGCGGGAATAATTACAGTGTTTGCATTGGCAAAGAAGTGGTTTCTGTTGGGGGGAGTTGGCTTTCTGTGCGTACGCTTGTTTGCTTGCGCCTTTAATGACATGGTTGGGTATTATTTTTCCCCAGAGCCCCTGAACCGCTCAGTGCGTGAACAGATAGTTTAGAGAATAACATCCAAAGCTGGTGGCTGCTGGCCCCAAATTTTGGAGTGGCCGTGGGTTCCTGCTGCTGCAGCTGAGAGGCTCTCTTGTAGGAAGCAGGAGCGATGAACGCAAGATTAAAATGCTGCTCAGGAGTTGCTGTACGCTCTCTCACCCCAAAGACGCCTATTAGCTCAGTTTTGCTCTTATCCTGGTGCATCCCTCTTCAACCTGTTGAAAAGCAAAAGAAACGTGTCCCCTCTGAGTGAGGGAAGGTGGTCATTTGTCCACCTCTGAGCAAACTAAGGGAGCAGAACAAAGTCCTGATCTCCGATTGCTTCCAGTTTTTCCTGGGTTTGGAGTTTTGGGGAGGTGAGGGTGGCTTTGCTTGTCGATAAGCACAGCTTTTGCATCCCTTCTCCAGAGACTGAGTATGAAAGTGTGCCTGTGCCGTCGCCTCTTGAGCCCTCAGCTCTCCTGAGCCGCTTTTACAGGGCAGTTTGGCAGGGCTGTAAACAGCAAAAGCATCCACGCTTCCCGCAGATGTGCAGGAGGGCACTGCTTTGTGTTCAGGTCACAAGCCAGAAGGCTTGTGGCAACTACTGGGGGTGGAAATCTGTACTTCTCACAGGCCGTAGGAAGTGGTTTTTGCAGGTGTTGGCCATGGCGGTACCGTTGGGTGCCTGGTGAAGGCTTTGCGTTCAGAAACTTTGGTTTTACTTTAATGCAGAAACGTACCCAGGGTGTGGCTACGCGGCTTGATCTGGTTTTGGTGACCGATGTTTGAGTTGCGGACGTCACATATTACTTCCCACATTTTTTTTTTAATTATAGCATTTACTGAATGTTCAGCCTAAGCGGCAGCCTTTCACTGAAAGCATAACGCAGCGATACGGCTTCTTCGCATCAGTAACGGGGGATGGAAAGCTGGTGCTTTTCCAAAAGGGAATGCGCTTTTTCCAGGCGTTGCATTAGTCCCCCAAACATGCACCTTGGCATCGATTTTGAGGAAACGTTTTCCCACTCTCCCTGAAACGTGCGCATCGTTCTTTCCCACAGGTATCAAAAGAGCTGGCTTTTCTCAGCTAGATGTGAGTTAAATGAAGCAGTTTACTCCTAAGTGAAAAAAATGTACATACAAAGTGAAGTTAGTTGAACAGTTCTTGGTAGGATCTCGTCTCCGAAAGCGCGCGGCTGCCTTTGCTGCAAGGTGCGAAGGTCTGACCCTCAGCCTCCGCACGTGTGGGGCGCAGCGGGGCTTGCGCGTCGCTGCTGGCTGGCGGCTGCGCTGCAGCTCCCGCGGTGGCAGCGGAGGTTCAGCAGATGCGAAACGCCTTCCCTGCCCGTGCAGCCTGCCTCTTCGCGCTTTCCAGGTTGCTTTGGCCAAGGAATTTTGAATTCCGCTTTCTGCATTGGAGGCTTTGAAAGCGCTGTTTTCCCCCGGGGCTGGCAAACTGTGTCGCGGTGCTGGTCATAAATGCTGCCTGCAGAGGGGGAGATCAGAGCCCGGGATTCAGGGGCTGCCTTCTGCCCGGGGCTCTGCGCCGCCTCCGGGCGTGGGGCAGGCTCCCGGTTCTTGGGCTTTCATGCACCGAGGTCGGGCTTTGGTGGTGCAGCAGGGATTTCCTTTTTACTTTTTACCTCTTTTTTTTTCTTCTTCTTTCCCCTCTTTTTCTTCCTTGAGAGCACCACTTGCTGGGGCTGTGGAGTGTGAGAACAGCCGGAGAAATTTAAGTTTGGCTTCCCTGCAAAGCACTTCAGAGCACTGCCACTAGGCAAGATCTGAAACCAGATAATGAAAGCTAGGAAGGCCTTCCTGAGAAATCAGCTGGGGAACTTCTCTGCCAGAGCATTAACAGGTCTGGCTCGTGTTTACGCAAGTGGTCAGCCGTGCAAGTAGGGACTGCGCCCCAGCGTGTTTCTCTCAGCTTGCCATCGCTTTCAGACAGGTACAGCGCTCTTGTTTTTAAAGCATCGGATGATAATTGCAGTTGTTTGAGCACTGTAATTTATCACGGCCACACATGTTCTGCAGCACTCCCAGCTATGTGGCTGGAGCACAGGCTTTCGCAACGCGCTTATAATTGCTGGTGTCGGACCAGGGAGTGGAGCAGAGCATAGTCCCATACAACTTCCAGAGCTCCTCTCTTGGCTGTGCGAGGGCTGCCCCGGATCCCTTTTTGCAAACCTTTTGAAGCCACGGAGGCATGGGCTGCATCCGCCGGTACAGCATTCACATGGTTTTCAGGTGGTGCTGGCGGGTGGTTGGGGCTGTGTTGATGAGAGAGAGAAACAAGCCTTTTCTGCAGCCTAATGAGCTCTGGAAAAATGTTTTTCTCTGGAGCATGTGGTTGATGGAGCTTTCGATGGGCCTCCAGAGAAAAATCAGGGCTGGACCCTGGGAAGACAAATTGCAACCTGCAACAATTACAGTTTTTCTAAGTGTTTGAGATTGAAACGATGCTTCTGCTCGTGGGACTCGTGCAGCATTTAGTTAATTCAGCCTGGGATACCTGAAGCTTCCGTGATTTATCCAGATTTCCGAGAGCTCCTGGGAGGCTTCCTTCATGCAACACGTTCCTTGTAGCACTGAGAATTATTCGATTGTAAAAGCATCAGGGAGAAAGGAGCCAATCCTCCAGACACGGTTACAGGGTTGTTGTCGTAGCATAAGCTGCGCCAATTTAAATGGATATAACTTCTTCAAGTAGACGGGCTGAAAGTCGACAAAACGATGCTGCGCACGGAGAGGAAGATTCGTGTTGTCGTAACTCTCTGTGTATTTCTGAAGTGCCAAATGGATTAGGAGCTTTAAAAGCTTTATATTCCTGTGCTTTTGGCATCGTCTCCTTGGAACGGTCGCGTCTCCGTAGTGAAGCTTTGGAAAGGAAATGGTGCTTGAATGGGTAGTCCCAGACTAGTTTCTTCTAATTTCACTTGCAATCAAGTGATGGGGAGGGAGAGACAGATGCTGCAGCTGCGTGATTACAGAAAATGCAGCTGTTAACACACTTGCTTATTTTCCTACTAATGAGGCATCAACTCTCTTCTGATTTTGCTGTTTGGGTAGTGGTTTCATTCTAGCAGAAAATTGGCCCGGTGTTGTGTTGGGTTTTTAAAAATTTTTCTTTATTGATCTGGTTTGGGTTCAACAGCTGTCAAGATAATTTTTCAGAACTAGTCCAGTTTGAGGAAGGAGGCAGCAATTCCAGCTAGCTTAAAAATGCTTGGTGGGCTCTGGATGCAGCTGGTTAGACCAAGCTGCTTTGTTGAACTTGTTTCATTTCCGACAGAGTTACACCTAAATGTCTTCTCGCTGTTAACCCGGCTCCTCAGCTGCAAGCAGTGAATGGGTAGTGCTGGCTTAAGTATCTTCACTTTCAGTTCTTCGGATTATCTTGTGATTTCTGGGAGGCTTCTGGGCACAGATGTTTTTTTTCTTTGCTTTGTGAAGCAATACAAAGGTGGAAAGAGGATGAGGAGCCCTGACGCTCTCCCTTGCGAGCTGAAATGAGTACAATACTTGCTGTAAGTAAACTCGGCATGACCCTGATTTTGAGGCACGATGCACTTGACTGTTCAGATGGTTTAGTTCTGAGCAGCGTTCAAAAGCTCCGGTTCTGCGTTATGTGGGGGGGAGAAAACAGATTGTAGGTCCCAGGTGAGCCAGTAGTCTGAGCTGCTCCGTGCTTTTTGCCGAGAAGTGAATGAGCGGGGGCAGCCCCCAGCGATGCAGTCCCTGCAATCCCAGCGATTCGGGAGGCATGGAAAGACTTGCTGGCAGTCCAGCATCCTAAAGGTGGCTTTTGTTCAACAGAGCGATCTCGTAAGGCTGGCTGGTGCCTGCTGCTGGATGCGTGCTTGCCACGTGGGTGAATTGTTGGTTTAGTAGGCTTTTTCCTTCATGCCCATCACAACACCTCTCCAAAACAGGCAGTGGCATCACGGTAGCAGTCTCGTAGCAAGCCCTCCTTAGCACAAGGCTCGGCGTGGCTCTTTCTGCACCCTCTGTATGACACGTCACGGAGAACAAAAAAATACAGGAAATTCTCCAGGCTGAGAATGAATTCTGTGGAGACATGAGAGTTTCTCCAAAAGAGGTGTCGAGGAATAGATCTCAGACATTGCACTTGGCTTCTGTGGGATATGGAGCCAACTGTTGGTACCTGTTTTTTTTCCCCCCATTGGTCACGATGGTTTGTAATAAATTCACATGGCGCATGGCTCCGGAATAACAAGGTTCATTATGGATGATAAACCTGGTTGTTCCCACCTCCATCAGAGTATTGTGTCAGAAAAAGGACTTGGGAGGATAAACGATGCTTCGGCTTCTACAAACCACTCTGTGGGTCATGGCAGTTGGTTTATCGTGGTGATACGATGGGGAAGTTCCTTGTGTGTAGGAACTGAACCTTTTTAACCACGCTTGGTAACTGATCCACTCAAAATTGGTTTATTTCTACCGATAATATACTGACAGTATTGAGCCAGCGCAGAGCAAACGGGGTGCAGTCGTGCGTTTAGTTTCAAACAGAATTCACCTGACTTTGGACTTCAGGTTTTTAATGTGGTGTGATCTTGGAAGAGCGACCTTCTCTGGGTCTCCAGACTGAGTAGGTCAGGGAGAAACTTGGCTGCGGGTTTGTTTTTTGTTTGGTTTGTTGGTTTTGGGGTTTTTTGTTTTGTTGTTGAGACAAGGAATCTGCCATGGAAATTTTTGAGAGTAATGTTGACTTCTGCATTTGCTTGAGTTACTTTGATTGTACTTGTGCGCCTTGTCTGTTTCTGCTGCAAAGCTGGATTTCGGAGGGTTCAGTCGTGGAGGTGTTGCTGGGCGGTACTGGTGTTTTCCTTGCTGGCACTTAAAGGATTTGCTTGACTATTATGCCGGAATGTGTGGGGTTGGCTTATTTTGCCTTTCCACAAATTTCCAGATATTTACTTGCTCATCTGTAGGCGAGTGCTTTGTAGTGTCAGAGCAGCTGACCTCTGGGTGTGGGAGAGAGAACTTGGAGACCGGATGCCAAGGAGGAGATCTATGCAGAAATAACCTCCTTTTAATAAAAAATAATAAATAAAACCCCCCAACCGCCTGTGATTGCTTGATTACTGTTGAGTCAAAGGACTTGCGTGTCTGAGGCTCTTAAAATGGATTGCATTGGGTCTTGGTGCTCTTCCCGCTTTAATGCGGTTTTGACTCTATCTCTATTGTCATCTTTGCATGTTCAACTCGAGTGTTTCTCTTGACATTCCCGGCCGCAGCCTGTCAGCGATGAAGGCTGGGTCAGAGCACTAGCTGTAAATGGGTTGCAGCGCAGCGAGACGTTACTACCTGTTCCACACTGGAAGATGGGTCTCGCATCTCGACTTCAGAGAGGGAGGCGGATTTCTCACAGTTCTAGGAAATGGATGTAGAAAAAAAAGAAGAGGGGGGGAAAAAACCACACACGAACAAAAAAAACTCAAGCCACCAAAAAAAACCAGTTTTCATTTCGGGTATTGCCACTTAAAGCATTCCTATGCTGAGGTTCCAGAAACGATATTTTATTCAAGCTGTTGTTTGTCTTGGCATCCCTTGTAGGGTCAAACAGGGAAGATGGTCACTGTGCTGTTAATGACTCTGTGCTTCAGTGTTGGAAAAATCCCTTTCCTTCGATCTCTACCAGACTTTCTAGCTTTAGAGCAGATGTGGCATGAACAAAGTCACGTCTATAGTACTGAGTTTTGGACAGATACTCTAACTCATTCAAATACTAACGGGCTCCAGAGCCCTGGCGAGCAAAGGATGTGTGGTGAGTGGCCAGGAGGTCAGACTGCTGCTTGCAAAAGCTTGAGGAGAAAGAGGTGGCAGATGCTGGTTTTTAAGGCAAGCCACAGTTGTTTATTTTGGGTTTTTCACCTCTCTGAGCCTCTCTGTGAGGGCAGCGGAAAAATAGGATGAGAGTTGCAAGGAAACCAACCACTGGTCCATATAGCCTGGGAAACGTTACCCTCCCCAGGGCATGGTCATAGAGGATGCCTGGTCTACCGCTGCCAAGCCCCACTCTGCCTGATTTGTTTTTTAAATTACAGTCCTCCTGCAAACTGCTGAGGTTGTGTGTGGTTACTTTGGCCTCCTGCGCAAGAAGATTCCAGTTTGGGGGAAATTGTCCATCTGACTTGATAAGCGTCCTCCTAATTACCAGAACCGGTTTTTCCTATCAGAAAAACATGGATATACGTAAACGTTTGCTCCCCACAGTGTGCTCTCGTCCGGGCCCTGGCCAAGGGGGGTGACCCGTGTGTAACAAGGTGTAAGGGCTCAGTTACCCCAAAACATGTCGGGAAGAGTCTGACATCTAGAAAAGCGGTGTGCAAACCGCAGCGGCTTTCAGTCAAGTTTCTTTCAGTTAATGCATATATAAGCAAGTCAATTAAAACAGATTAGGCTTATTTCAAATAGATAATCTAATTATCAGCTTGATTAAACCATATCAAATGAACAGTTCTTGTAATTCGGGAGCTTTGTCCTAATCACTGCAAAAGCAGTAGTAGCTTTAATTAAGAGCCTCAAAAGTGGCAGACCAGTGTCAATTGAGGGGTGTTCCGGCAAATACCCGACTGCAGGGAGGATCAAACCGCTCCTAGGTTATGCTAATATGAAGACCAACTCTTTGGTGCCAATAAAGGGAATCTGACTATTTAATAATACCATTCAATGCAAGCATTTGTCCTTTTTCTGCTGTTTCCAATGCTCAGATACAGACTTAATGAAATCTATTCCAATATCACCCCATTAGGCTGACTTTTTAAAATATCCATAGGTTAGTATCACCTGCCTGTATCCCTTCTTAGTGTTAGACCTACAGCTTCTTACATGAATGTGTGTTCCTTCGGACTGCAAAATTGCTTAATTCCTCAAACACCTGACACAAGCCTGCTGCAGGTCGCTTGCCGAAGTTGGAACGCAAGGGTACAAAGACGTGGTAACCCTTCTGCTAAAAATGAAACAAGAAAACTAAAAACCAGGTTTAGTTTGCTGGATTACTTGGGAAGCCAGCGCATGGCTGAAGGGGCTCTCCAGTCAGCGCTGGTCCGCTCCTATCGCTTGCTTACGCAATGCTTAGAGGCCGTTTAGGCGTAAGCTGCTGCTCGTGGTGTGGCCAGAAAGCGTGGGATGTGCTCATTGCATGACTGGGTGGGCAGCTTTGGGTGAAGGCGGTCAGCAGTTGTCTCCAGTTCTTCTGGGCCTCCTCCCTGCCTTTCCATGGAGACCTCTTGAGATGTCTTGCTTGGAGCGAGCCATCCCCCTCCCGAGGCTGGCGTGCCTGCTCTGCTTGCAGAAGTCCCCTCTTAGGGTAAATCGCAGCAGGACCGTTCCTGTAACGCTCTTCGTGGCTGGGGATGCCCAGGTGTGCTGAAGCTGTCGGGTTTGCCAGCAGCTCCGTTAGGGTGCTGGGGGTTGGTTTGCTCAGCCGTGCCTTCAGCGAAGCGGTTCCTGTCCCGGCTGCAGATTCTTCTCTCTCTTCCTATATTTTAGTAATTTGTGTTGGTTTTGAACAGCGACTTGACATAGCATCTAGATGAAAAGTCAGGAGTCACATACAGATGAGTAATGCTTTTTCTTCCCATGAACATATTTTTAGGCCCTTTCTGCCGAATGTGATGATTTTTGGTTATTTAACATCTACGACGTTTACAAAATGCAACTGTGGGGAACGACAACAGCAACAAGTAGCCAGGTTCTAACCTGCATAAGGATTTGCATGTATTTAATTTATTAATGTTGGCAGATCTGTGCTTAATAGGCCAAGTTTACTTTTCACATGAGTAGGTGGACTTCTTGTTTTTCCTTTGTCTAATTGTTTCAGAAAACGGCAATGAAACAGCCTGCCTGTATCAACACGCAAGCAGTCAAATACCTGGGATTTACTTCTGCTGTATGCCCTGGACCAGCATTCAGATCAGCTTTAGTAGATTTGATAAGAATTTGTAATGTGCTAGAAACGGCATCGGTGTAACAGGGGACGTACCTGGCCTGGGAGCTGAAACAGCTCTCCGGCCGTACCCTGGTTTTCCCAGCTCCTGTGGCGTTTGCCGCCACCGCCTTGCTTTTAATTACTGTCATGTTCTATGGCTTAATATTAAACCACATCTCATTAACTGGCCGTCACCCAAAAAGACACTACTGTGTATAGAAACAAGCTTCCCCAGATATTTCCCAACTGGTCATTGGTGCTTTGTGAGGAGATGGGTCCCTCTCTGCCATACTAATAGATGTTTTGTTGTTCCTTCTCAGGGTTGGACATTGATCCTATGACGCATGCCCGGAAGAAACAGCTTTTCCTTCTGAAACATCCAGCTGGTTCTGCTGGCCAAGCTTCATCCCCAACAGGCGGCAGGAGGATGGACAGGACCGAGGCAGAGTGTGGTGAGCAGAGAGACGGAGACGCCACCGAGGCTCCAAACTGTCCGAGTGGGTTTGTGGGGACGAACAAAAACAAGAACTTGCATGAAGTGCGAAAGACATACCCGCTGCGGAGACGCCTGATCCCCTCGGTAAACAAGAAGACCTGCAAAGTGCTCCTCACCAGGCTGGAGGATGTGGCTGGATCTCTGTCGAAACAGGCCCAGAGCTGTAAAAAAAAGGACCTTCCCAGTTGGATGGAGGGCTTGGGACCTGCTTTGTTCTCCGAACAAGTTCAGCCTGTGGGAGCAGGGAAGAGTGATTCATCTGGGGAAAAGTGCACAATAACTTATCCAGGGACAGAGCAAGACCTTGATACTGCTCCTTCAGAGCCCAGGAAACGCCGGCTGGCCTCGCTGAACGCGGAGGCAGTGAACAATCTGCTTTTTGAACGGGACGATGGGTTATTATCCGGCAGGCGTTTTCGGAGAGACTCCGTTAAAGCTGGGGGAGACTGTACCGTGAAGAGCTTGCATTGCAAGGCTGGTGACAACTGGCCTGCGTTGGAAAAAACGGCTGTGAAAACCGGTAAAGGAAAAAACCGGCATGAGCCCAGTCAGAAATGCAATAGCTGTGACCATTCGCTGGATGAAGTCTTTGATGATGGGACAAAGCGGGAGGACGGTGCCATGTCCTATCATCCCACCCCAAAGAGACTGGCCAGCCTGAACGCTGTGGCCTTTCTGAAGCTGACCCACGAGAAAGACCAACCCCTGAAGCAGAGGAGTAAATCGGATGGAGAGGGCAAGTCCGAGAACCACTGTTCAAAATCTACGCTTAAATGGGCCAAAGCCGGTAGGAAGAATTGTGTCAAATCCAAGAAGGAAATGGCTAGCTTGAAAATGGAAGGTCAGCATGGCTGGCGAGGACTCGCTCTAGGCGCTTTTGGGAAGGGAGAGCAGCGGGACTCCTCTAGGCTCTACAGGATGACAGAACCCGTCCCTTACGAGTCGCTGTCTAGCTCTTACGCTAGCACAGAGGGTTTCTACCACAGACTGCCTTTGCTTATGGGTGGGCAAGCTTCCATGAAGCCAGAGTATGGAAGACCCGGAGAGAAATCCCCGACCCCCAAACAGGAATTTCATCAGCCTTCCTTTCCCGTGCAGCAGTTCCCTCCCTTGCCCGTGCCCGGAAATCACACGGATTGTGGATGTCTCTATGAATCCTCGGATCTGACTCCATTGAACAGGTTTTACTTTTATTATGGCCAAAGTGGATACAATGGCTACTCTCACTGCTCTGTTTACCCCAAGGACGAGCTTTCGCAATCCGCTACCTGCGAGGGGCTCTTGGTATCGCCCGGTTCCTTGCCGTCAGGTGCTCATTTGCAGCCACTCCACTGGTGTAACTCTCCGTACTGTTGCGGGGAAGGAACGGCGATTAACAGTTACAGCGTCTGCGGAGTCGTGCACGTGCCAGAGGGCAGGATTAGCAGCGTGCACGCGGGGCGGAACAGCTACCCCTACAAAATGCCTTTTGCAGCAGGTAAGGCGCAAAGCGCGAGCAAACCTCGCGCGGCGTTCCTGGGAGGAGAGGGCTGGTTCGGCGGCGTGGCTAATGAAGGTATCTCGTTGCCAGGAGGCAAGCTCCCTCTGCGCGCGGTGCCTCTCGCCTTGGCAGCCGAGCCCCGGCTCGGAAAGAAGCCACGCTTCTGCTCCCCTTCCCCCATTTTTAGCCCTGAGGCATTTTCCCTCTGAAAGGTCTTATTGGTGTGGAAAGCATAGAATTGGTGAAAGGATTTGGGCAGTGAGAAAGTGACTCATGACTTGTCACGCTGGAGCTAACCGCTTAGCTTTGATCTGTGTAAAATGAGTGGTTTTCAGTTCCTACATGCTCTGCAAGGCTTCTCGCCGTCCTGCTGTGCCGCTCTGAGCGGAGGGTCTAAAGCAGGCCGGGCTGAGTTACTCCTCCGTTCCCCAAAGCTCGCTCTCGGGACTGAAGCATCCTTGCAGAGCAGAGCAGTGTGGAGGAGCGGGCGCTGCCTCGCTCGTTAGACTCTTACTGACGCACGGTGTATGGGGGATGCGGTCTTTGAAGATTGTATAGATGACATCTGGCAGGGCTCGCCAGCAATTCCGTTAGCGGACTGTTTGGGCGGGTGCTTGAATTTCACTGTGGTGATCTAAGTGCCAGGTATGCTGTTAGTTTGGCGAGTAGTGGTCCCATCTTTGCTCTTGAGCAACGTCTGAAACTGAGAACAGGTGACGGTGGAAGAGGTGATGTGGTTATTTGCCCGGCTCTCTTGTGTCCCGTCTGTTTTTCAGACTTCGTCCTCCAACGTGCTTTACCTTGGAGCTTTGCCTTTGCTATTGAAAAATGTCTTTTGAAATATTTAAAACTGGATCGTTGCGTGGGGGTTATCAGACACCAGTACTTTGTATAAAAGCCACCCTGCTAGACGGCACTGCCGTTTGCAAGCGGTACGGTCTACAGAGGCGGCTGCTTCTTTGGCTGTTGGGAGCCTAAACATCGGTCTTTCAGTTAATCACACGTTCGAGTCGAAAGGAGGCATGACTTATCCACCTAAAACAGATTTTCAGGTAGGTGGATGAAGTTCTGGTTCAGCGCTCGGTTTGAGCGAGGCTTTGTCATCCTCCGTTGTAGGAAGCTGCTGAAACTCGGGAGCATTTGGTTGGAGTATAATTTCCGTTTTCCCTAAATATCCCCGCTGTCACGGTGTCGCTTCCTACGGGAGCAGCTAGACAGCGTTCGCTAGTGGCTTCATTGCTCTTTAAAACGGAATGCTTGCAAGACAACTAGCTCAGCAATGTGTTCTCGTCTGACAGTTTTCTGTGTAGTGCCCCGAGGTCATGTCAGTCTACTTTGTTCCTGAAATTTTGCATGCCGGTGCCTCTAACTTCGTGCAACCAGAAGGATGCAGGTGGTGCAAACGGGGTATTTTTTGGAGTTCAGCCCTCCCTGCGAACTTGGTAATTTCCCAGGGTGCTGGCAGAGGCAGTAGCGGTTCCAGGGGCATGTATTTACTAGCGGTGTGTCACCTTGCTGTGAAGATCTTTCTCGGAGCGGGTTTGTAAGTGGCAAGACAACTTCTTTTTCTAGCACGTTTTTTGGATGCGGTGCATTCTGGGTTAGAGCTGACTGTAAGTATAAATGCTTCACTGATTCTGATTTCCTTCCTGTGAGCAACTTTGATTTAAAAGCCTACAACATCGGAATAATTTAGACTTTGTTTTGAGGATTGAAGTGTATAAGGAGGTCTCCTAGAATATTAACAGGAACTTACGCTTTGGAGTTGATTTTTATATATGTGCGCGCCTCTGAAATCTCATCCTTCCCTAGAGTGGGTTATTTTAGTGAATTAAAGGAGTACTTTGGCTGGAAGCAACAGGCTCCCATCCAAGAGCACTGGTACGAGGGGATGCAGCTTGACGTGTCGCATGCCTTGTGTTATATCTGTCTTATTTGGTGCGTTCAAGATGTTCCTGTGGAAACATCAGTGTCTGGTGCAAATCAAGGGGTCAGGCCGTAATCTTGCGCAGTCGTGGTCTGCCATACGTGGGGGAGAGGCGTTGCTTTCCCCGGCCCGCGGAGGGTTTGCAGCATGCACTTCGAAAGCAGGGTAGTGGGGATGAGATCGGACAGGCTGCGAGGGATGCTTTAGTCCCAGCGCCGGTGGAGGGGCTGGAAGTGTGTGCAGCCAAGGAAGGAGTCCCAGGGGTGCCCGCGAGGCCAGGTCTGCGCTGCTTTCCTGAGGTTTAGTAGATACTTTTGTGAAGCTTCATCCTGCTTTAGTTCAAGCCTGAAAACTGCTTTTGTAAGCAAAATACTCCAGAGGTGATTCACAGCTCTGTGGGTCCTGTGCCTGCCAAGGCCAGGCAGGATACCTCAACTCACATCCTGATGCCTTGGCTCGCCAAGGGAGCTGCTGCGGCGTTTGCTGCTCCGGGTCAGCAGAGCCCGCGACGGTCTGTAGCAGCCCTCGCACTTGCAGTTCGGCAGCGGCTTTGTTGCAGCCCTCTCAGGGAGGGTCAAGTGGGAGACAGGAGGCAATAATTTCCTGTTGTTGCGAGGGGATCCCAGCAGTTATTCAGCTGGAGCTTGGTGACTTCAGATGTTTTTTCACTTTTAGATTATTTTTTTCTTTGCAGCTCTGCAGCAGCGCCATCCCGCAGATCCGCTAGGACGTGCTCCAGATGGGAGGCATCTCCCGGACGCTGCCTGCGGCTGCCCTTTTTGTCGCCCCAAAAAGCACGCTTTTGGGGTAGGGGTGCGTTGGGTATTGGTCCGGGAGCTTGCTTCCTGCTGACAGTAGGTAACTCAAACCCGACTCGCTCTTCTGTCGGGCACGTTGGCTGGGGTTGGGGGCTCGCTCTGTGACTCCCGGAGCCGTGTGAGGTGTTCTGGGGGGCTTTCGAGAGGCAGCGTCAGCCAACTTACGAACCTGTTGTGGTTCACGCGTCGGCTTTAGGGGCACAGTTCCGCTGAAAGCAGCGGTGTGCATCGTCTGTTAGAGTTTTGTTCCACGTTGTTTCATATTTCTGGAGTTAATTTGGAGAATCTTCTCAATTTCCCCTGCTTAGTAGAATTTGCCTTTTCGAAAGAAGCTGGCTGCTTCTGCTAGTGTGGTTTAATCCTTCCTATCGTTTTGATAAGCCTTTTATTTCCTTTATACATATTGACAGGCTGGAACTGCTTTGGATACTGGCCAGCCTTATGTGTATTACTGGCTGGCATTACTTCGGGGGATTTCAGACGGGTTTGTTGTAGTGCGGTGCCATCGGCAGCAGCATATTGGAGCATCGCAGGCTTAGAAATATCTTTCCTTTTAGAATCCAGTGACGGTGCAGAATGAAATTACAACATGAAGGTCTTTACTGCTATAATGCAATGAAGGGAATTTCAGGGGAAAGCGGTGGTAGTTTGGGACAGTCTTGGTTGTCTAGTCGTCTTATATGGCAAACGAGATACATGTCTCTCTTCTTCCCTCCTGTTAGAGGGCTGCAAGTCTCTGGACCAGCTGAACCTCACAATCCCTGTGGCAGGGCACCCCGCGTCGCCTGCCCACCCGCTCTCAGGATGTCCTGTACCCAGCGTGCCACCGGCTGCAGAACCCGTTCCTCATCTGCAGACCCCCAACTCTGACCCTCAGACCATGGCCCGAGAATGTCCACAGAGCTCAAAGCCTCCCAGCGGCTCCAAGTCCGGTCTCCGAAATACGACGGGCTGTCTGCACGCCTCGGACAGCAAAGCAGCGGGAGGTCATTCCCATCCGAAGCAGCAGCGCATTAGCAGGCGGAGAGCTACCAATGGCTGGATACCCGTTGGCGCGGCCTGCGAGAAGGCCGTCTACGTTGTGGTAGGTGTCTGTGGAGTGCTGGGTTTTGCGCGTGTACGGCTGTTCCCGTTTGTGCGTCTTCAGGGGACTAAGACTGCGAAGGCTTGAGAGCGTTTTGGGTCGTGCTTCAAGATGGAGGTGGTCACCAGGTGCCATCTAGAACCTCCTGGACAAGCACGTAGTGCCTTTGGCTGGGCTTCGAGGCTGAGCTGCTGTTGGCTTTGTTGTTCTTGTGTGCCCTGGCGTTACCCTGCACGGCGTGACAGGCAGTTTGGAAAGGAAGGAAAACCTGCTACTCCTGTGCTAGCGTCAGCTGAAATGCCACGATGATGAATGCTTCTGGCTTCGGCATTTGCAAGGGTGGCACCTGTTGCACCTGTGAGTCCATCCTACAGAGAGATTCTCCTCCAGCCGCTTCCTCCTGCGTTAGGACAAACCTGTTTGAGAAAGTGAGGGAGGTTTTTGCCCTCTCGTAAGGAGCGGTTGCCTAAGGTAGCTCTCGTAAGGTGGTGGGTCTCACTGATGGTGTCTTTGCCCAGCAGGGATCTCCCAGAGAGCACGGAGGACTGAGACAGTGTCCTGGCTCTCAGACAGAATTTTTCTAACACCCAGTATCTCCCTTCTTGTAACTTACCTGGTGGCATGGCCAGTCACCCCTTCAAGGATTTCTAGTTGTTGTGTTCAGGGGCAGAGGCTGGCTCCTGCAAGGTGGGAGATTTCCTGCCGGAAAATCTAATCAACTACAGCAAAGGCCGCTCCAACTGAGAGAGAAGGCAATATCCTTCACGTAACTAAACACAGGAGCTGTGGGCTTGAAACTTGGACCCACATGCTGTCTGGGAAGGTGGGACAAGGCGTTGAACTGTGCGCAGTAAATGTCAGCAGCAAGGGGAGCTGTGGTCCAGGCGGCCTCGTCTGTGCTGCCGCTTGGAGCGGTGGTATAACCTCGAGCTGCCGAGAGCATCACGCAGGACGGGTTTTGTAGCTTCAGCTCTTAGGGCTGTGTGCAGGTACCAAGGGCCGTGCAAGGCTGGAGCCTGGCTGAAAGCCAGAGACGGGCCTCCTGCATCCGTCGCTCAGACTTTGACACTCTGAAAGGAGCAGCGCACCCTTAATCTCCTTAAGTCCCGGTGCATAATGCTTCCGATCTTGCCTGGGTGATCTGGCAGGAGGTTCAACCCATCCTGCTCAGGCATTCTGAAAGAGTTTTCAGAGCAAAAATGAAATAAAACAAACACACATCCCCCAGTTCATAGTCCAAAAAGTGATTATTTTGTAATGCTAAAGGGTACAAAGGAGGTGTTGGCAATCGTGTTAAGAACAGCTTTATGCTACAGCCTCCCTGCCACTCCCTGCCCGGTTCATGTGAAATATTTCATGTTTTATTTGTTATCTTAGAATGTTTGTATCAGAGAAACACATAGGATTCAAAATACACCTAGTTTTCTATGCCTTTGAATATGAAGGAGATGCACACCTGCAGGTAGGCAGATAAAATTATGATTTTTCTGAGGGCTGGTTTTTTTGCATGTAGAATTTAAGGAGCGATTGTTTTTCCATTTCATATAAGGATATTAATTTCAGAAACCTGTGCTTTTGTGAGGCTCGCTGTCCCGCTGGTGAGCTGCTCCTTACTGCCAGCACTACGTAGGAGAAATGGTTGTCTTTTGCTTTATTTGAAAACCATGGCCACGTATGACCTGCGAGCCCTCGAATGCTATTCCTCGGTGAACTTCCTTTACCTATGAATTCCCTACCCATGGAAAAAGTAATTCATTTGACCTGATCTTGTTGTTATAAACCGGCCTGGTGGGAATAGAGATGCCACGAGTGGTCGTATGCTGCACGGCTTCTCTCGGAGATCTGCTGGAGTGGAAGCACTTAGCCCTGAGTAGGCTTAGGCAAGTTTTTAATTTGCAGCAGGACCAAAGGAGCCTGGGGTTGGGGGTGGGAAACAACAAACTAACTCCTCATCTTACGCTCAGCTTGTTTATCTTTTGTGCGTGTTCTAATGGTATAGAATGAGCCGGAGCCGGCTGTTCGCAAGAGCTATCAGGCTGTGGAGAGAGATGGGGAGATTATCCGGGTACGAGATACCGTCCTCTTGAAATCAGGACCCCGGAAGAAATCTATGCCATATGTTGCGAAGATATCGGCACTGTGGGAAGACCCCAAAACAGGTACCGTGCCAAAAGAGTACGTATTGCCTCCGGGCTTGACAGATGAGGGTGAGCTGGAACTGGGGAAGTGATGGGTCTCGGGAGAGCTGCAAGCTTGTTAGGGTACTCCAGTGCTGCCAGACCGGGTGATGAAGAGGAGGCGATTAGCTCCATGGCTTGCTTTCAGATTGTTCCAGGAACTGAAATGCTCTTTAATCACTAGCCTGGGACTGGTAATCAAAATCTTCCTGGTCGTGAAAGCACATAATAACTGCCAAGTGCCCGTCTTAGCAACGATCTCCTTTATTATTTCATTGCAACAGACATCTCAGGAGCTGCTGTTTACTCAGATGCTCTCTGCGACGTCTGTGCCGGGAGCTGGTGTGGAGCACGGGTTTATCTGCAGAAGCTCTTGATGGGATTCGAGTGGAGGTGGTGGTTGGAGTAGCGTGGTTTTGATGTTAAGGTCCCGTGTCTGACTAGCGACACCTGAGCCAAGAAAGCTCTGCCAAATATTGTAAAACACGGGTCTTGCTTAAAAGTGAAAAAGTTCTGTGTAAAAGGAAGCGATCAGCACGTGGCGAGGCCCCTCTCGGTCATGTCATCCTGCCACAGCAGTTCTGGCGTCAAGCTGGGGGTCGATGCCCCAAGTACCAAGCTTTGGATGAGCATCTTCCCCAGCTCGTGCTCGGAGTGGCTGGGTTTTTCTGATGGAAACGTTTGATTTTTTTGTATCTTTTTTTTTTTTTTTGTGCCTAACTGACCCCTTTGTGGCGATGTAACACAAGTAGAAGGGGATGACAGTGTAATGGAATAGCAACGTGACCGCCTTCATACAGCTTCTTGCTGTAACAAAAGGACACCTAGTTCAGCATGAAATATTTATCACGGCGCAGCTGCGTCGACGTGAGCGCTGTGGGAATGAAAGGGATGAAGCAGGAGGAGGAAGCTGGGTATTAGTGGGAAACACTACAAGAAAACTGAGGCTCGACATATTTTGCTAACTTTTCTTGCAGGGGAGCTGATGATGAGCCTCCTGTGGTATTACAGACCGGAGCACACTCAGGGAGGCCGCAATCCCAGTATGCACCAGGTGAGCCATCCCAGTGCGAAACTCGGGGCAAGGGTATCCCCACGTGTGTGTGTTTCTGCAGGAAGAGGGGATTAGCCTGAGTATCTCCCTGCGTTCCTGGGTGGCCTCAAACTCAGGGGGCTGAGCTTCTGTTTCGAGTCAGATGGAGCGCTCTCTTGGCGGTGGTGCAGCTGTTGCCAGATGCGTTGGGTGGCGGAGCTCTCCATATGGGCTTTCCCCCAGTTTATTGTCTTGTGTAGAAACTCGGGGCTGTAACAGAAGTTGCCGTGTTCTTTACATGGCTGCTCCCGTTAAGTTTCTCCCTTTAATCTGAGAAAACCCTGCGCATTAAGTGACAAGTGTTGACTGCTGCCTTCCTCCTAAGGAAGAGCGAGTTTATCCTGAATTAAGATCAGGCCCTTTCCAAAAAGCGTTTTCTAATTCACCAAGAAACACAGAGCTCGATGCAAAAGCTCCTGCTGCAATTCTGCACGACGTTGGAGTACCTATATCATGTGCTGCCTTTTTATCATAAATCCCTTAATCTGCTGCTTAAACTCCAGAAACTTTTTTCTTTTGTGCAGAGAAGTGGATGCATCACCCTTCCCCCGTACAGGTTTATGATGAGAATTAAAGCCTGACTCGAGGATGTCGTGCCAGTATAATAGAGTTCGCTTTCTAAAAGGAAAAACGTGTGAATCATTATGACTTCACGCCTTGTTCTGCTTTGCATGGGCTTGTGTTGGGTGACAGAACAAGCTGTTTTTAAACTGGGAATGGAGAATTTGCTGCTGTTCTTAACCCACCAAAATACATTTTGCCTTTTTCCTTTTTTTTTTTTTTAAAACCTTTTTAAATAGAAGGGAAGGAAGGGGATGGGAGCAGGACTGGGGACCAGCCAGGGAACTGTACCTGCCTGACTTGCAGGGACAGATGAGTTTCTAAACCAAGAAGTGGTACCTTTGTACTTTTCTGGTCCTTAAATGAAGCGTGACTGTATCCAGTTACATGTTAGTGTAGAGGGAGCACCAGCAGTCTGGCCAGGAGAAATTAAGCTGGTTTTTTGCACACCTGCTTAATTACACAAGACCTCAAGTGAGCGAGTGCCGTTTGGGCTGAGGAGCTGGGATGGGCTTGCCAAAGATGACTCAGGTAGTTTTGATTTAAGGACCAGACCAAAACCCCAACGTGCAGAAGGAAGGTGTGGCATTTTCAGTTCCTCTGATTAAGCGAGTCCCCAAACAGTTGATCCTTTTTGTGAGTCTTTCCTTCCAGCCTGCTTCCTCGGGGCTGCGAGCAGAAAAAAATCCTGCAGGTAATGCTTCCAGACTTGTGCAGAGCATCCTTATTCCCAGAGATCACCTTTGCTGATCTAACCACACCTGAAATTCTTTCAAATGGCTCCGTCTGGATTGCCCCACATCTGACCAGTCCTGCCCGCTGCAGAGCCAAGGTTCCTCAGCTACCTGGGAGAAAAGGCTATTGCTACTTCCCTCACTAAACCAGCCTTTTTAATTGAACTGGGATGAGGGGAGGGTTGGAAAAAAGGGATTCCTTTAGCTTTGATGTAGAGATGGGTTCGAAGGACTGGTCGCATGTCAAAGGGTAGTAGTAAAGACGGCAAAGTGCTGTTCAACCTCCATTTCAATTCTTAGCTGTATAAATGAATTGGAAGGGTTTCCCGCCCAGGAAAGAGGAGAGGAATGAAGAACATGCCTAGGAGCTCGGAGGAGTGTGCGGGTGGGGAGTGCTCTGACCTCCTGCCTGCAGGAGCACTGCCCACTGGCTTTTCTGGATGCGGTCTGAAGGCTCCTTCCACGTGGAGTCTGTGCACAAAGTCAGATATTGGATAAGGTGGAGCAAAGGCACCTCTTGCAGGGTTTTTCCTCTTTCTGAGCCTCTGCAGTACCTCCCCTGATGGACTCAGCCTTCCTCCCTCTTACCTGTCTCGTTGTCACTCCCAGGCGTCGCAACAGCGCTTTCAAAATGCTGCTTTTATTTCTCCCGGTGCGTTGAGCATTGCAAAAGCTCATCTCCCGGGACACTTCTCTGCAGTGGCCACAGGCTGTTTCTCATCCCCAGGAGGAAAGAGGGGGCTGAGTGGTGTAGCTGGTAGTGGCCTTGCTGCTGAAGCGCTGTCGCAATGTAGGCGGTGTGGGGGCGGTTTGGACCCCTGGCCTCACCAAGCGCGCTGGGCAGCGTTAAATGATGGCAGAACTCAACGCTTCGCTCACGAGCTGCTGAATAAAATTCTGGTACATGCATAAATGGGTCCCAAAACACCTGGAAGGCGTCTGGATTATGCGAAATACTGGCTCTAAGGAGTATCTGCTACGAGCACGCTTTGATAGCCTCCCCTTTAAGTTGCTGGGTGAAGGTGTGGAGCTGGCCCTACCTCTCTGGGGCTCCTGGCCAGCTGGGTGACCTCTTCCTTCCTTCTCTTGCAGAATGAGATCTTTGCATCCCGGCATCAGGATGAAAACAGTGTTGCCTGCATAGAGGAGAAATGCTACGTGCTGACCTTTGCAGAGTACTGCAGGTAGGTGGTGCTCTTAACTTGCTGCTCTTCCTGAGACCTTCATCTGTCTCCAGCTTTTGTCACTCTTCCCATACCCAGCCATCACTCAGCAGAACTGTCCCAGCCCTCCAGACTTCGGGCCTGCTGGAGCTGGATGAATTACACTCGCTCTACACACCAGTTCGGTACTGCAGCCTGCGAGCGCTTCTTCCGCTCCAGATTCATCACCCGTCTGTTCTGCGCAACGTTTGCGAGCCCTTTAAAGCGTGTGTGTTTGTATTTGTATGACCTTGGTACCACAGCACGTGGGCATCAGTGGAGGACAGTGCAGGAAAACCCAGAACTTGGAGCTAAAAAAACCTAAGTGAGGCAAGGAATCATCCTGTACATCTATCCCCTGCGGTACACAGGTGCCGTGGTTAGCCAAAAAGCCTGCTGACAGACTTTTGTCAGTCGTGCTTCTAGACGTGTGTGCTCGCAGATCTGGGTGCGTTGGCAGCGGCATCGCTCAGAGCAGTGACTAAGGCTTTTACTGTTTAGCTCTTGCTGTCTGATTTGAATCTCCGTCAGTAAGAACTTCCGAGCATCCATATTCAAGACCGCCATCCTTTGATGGATGGATGCGCAGGGCAGAATGAGAACAGGGGTTGGCTGGACACACAAATCCATAATGCAAATCCCGTCGGTTTTGCTGGGTGCATCTTGTTGACTGTGCAGCCTTTTCTGCAGAGGGGGTGTTTAAGCCCTAATGCACCCTTCCTAGTCCTCCTGCTCCTCGCCTAGGGCCCTGCTGTTTGCATTTCTAAAAACAAACTGGTTTACAAACTCCTCCATAAGCTGAATTTTGCTCTTTCTTTTGGGGGAGTTTAAAAAAACAAAACCCACCAAAACCAACCAAACCAAAAAACCCCTTTGGATCCGAACAGCTCCTTTCCTTTCTAGCAGCCCAGCCCTGTGGAATAGCTCTGGGTAGGAGTTTTTTCATGCTATTGTGGGTAAGGTCACCTTTAAGAGATGTTCCCTGAAGGCATCCTGAATTCTTCGTTTGCCTAAACAACAGCCTGATGCACAAGCCTTTCCTGGGGCTAATTAACAAAAACAAGGCCAAAGTAGTAAAAGCAAGGTGGATTTAACTGCCGTCATCTTCCGTGCTGTACGGCATCCTCCAGTGTAGAGATACGAACCCGTGTGCTGCTTCCTGCCGTTCAGGGTGGGATCAAAAGCAATAGCTGCTTCATGTCCTCCTCTTGAGCAGAGCTTAATTCTCCTCCGCGCTCCTGCCCTTCCCCGTCCACCCCTTATCCTTGGGCAGCCGCGGCTTCTGGCGCGGCAGACGAACAGCGGGAGGTGAAACGAGCCGGTGCTAACTCCTCTAATGTAATCGTGTTGCAGATTTTGTGCCTTGGCAAAGCGTCGAGTCGAAGGGATCCCAGGCAGGAAAACCGTTATGGTTCCTCCCTCAGAAGAGTACTCCACACCTCTGCACCGCAAGGTGCCCGAGGACACTGACCCCGAGCTGGTTTTCCTCTGTCGTCACGTCTACGACTTCAGACACGGGCGCATCTTGAAGAACCCGCAGTAGCACCCTTCTTCGGTCGGGCCGCGGCGAGGACGAGCGGCAGCGGCGAGCCGGCGGCAGGCTGGCGCTCTGGGACATCTGTGCACTCTCGACTTACCTTGTGCTGCTCGCGGACGGGAGCGCCCAGCGCTCTTTCCTCGGACTGAAAAGCGTGCGCAGGAGCGGATCCCTGCGGAGGAAGGCAGCGGTTGAAAGCACAGCACTTCATTAAAAGCATAAATGAAAATATATACGTATAAAATAAATATATGTATATAGATATAGGTACTTGCATATGTAAATCTATATCTATATATGTATCTAGAGATGCATATATCGGGAGGGGTTTGCAGGGGATAAAAGCCAGTAAACTGAATCCAGAGCCATCGCTGGTGGGAATGGTGGAAAGGTGCAGGAGGGATGCTTTGGTGCGTTGCACGAGTCAAGCTGTGACAGTTCTGTGGGTTTCGTGCCCGGATGCGAAGCGTGAGGACTGAGACCGGTTCCTTGGCAGAGCACGGGAGAGCCGCCTTCGTCCCGCAGGACGGACTGTGAGGATTCCCGGTGGGTGAGAGCTGCTTCAAAACACAGCCGCTGCTTTGGGAGCTGCCTGGATGCAGAGCGGCCTTGTGTCGTGCTTGAATAGGTTTTGCTCCGTCGGGGGAAGAGGTGACCCCTGTTTTCCCTCACCTTTCTCTTCCCCTCGCCTGGCTGTTCTGTGATTCACCGCCTGGACTGGGGCTTGGCAGCCAGGCTTGGAAAGCTCCGTCGCAGAGCGGAGAGGGGCTGGCGGGATCGTTAGGCTTTTCATCCCCGGCGCAGCGTTACGGAGGTGCCCCGGCCTTGCCCCGGGGGATCTCGTGCCCCACAAAGCACAGCGCCAGCAGCCGCGTGTCTCCCTGAAGCTGGGAGCCCACAGGGTGGGCTCCGCTGGCGAGAACCGTGCTTTCTCTTCCGAGTATTGCTCTTCCTCCGATGGCTTAGGGGGCCGTAGTGATAGAAGTGGGTTTACTCTTTTCTTCCCAGTTTGTTTTCCCGTAAGGTCGTTTACAGTCCCTGTTTAACCCCATATGTCTTCAGCAGAGAGTGGAGTGGCAAACCCTTTTCTTGGGTGTTTTTGGCTTTATTTTTTGTTTTAAATTTTACCCCCCTCCCCTTCCGCGAGTGTCCTGACCCTGGCCGTACTGTCGAAGCCATCAGCAGCCTCCCCCCTCCAAACGCATCCTGGCATCTGAGCAAGCTCACCAAAGCGGCTGTGCGGCTCCTGAAAGGAGCTGAGCGCTGGGAAAGGTTCGCATCGCCAAACGCGGCCCGAGCCCCGCAGATATTGCCTCTTGCCTTACGTGTATAGATCCTAGATAGACGTTAGTTTATCTTAACGCAAACTGTTGGAGTTAACTCTAAAGCAAACCAAAGGACAGCGTAACAGTCCGTTGAGTCGCTCGCACCGAGCTGGGAGCCCGTTTCTAGATTGCACTAACGTAAAGAAGGAGAACGAGCACCACCTCGGCCCACGTTCCTGCTGGATGGGGTCACGCATTGGAACTAGGGAGCTGCATTTCTCCGGTCTTTTGGGGCTTCTGAACTCACGTTGAACGGTGGAAGTGTTCATACTGCTTTAATGTTGTCCTGTCAGTGGAAGTAGCGCTACCCGTACCCCCCGCGGAGGCTGGCACAGTGGGAACGGAGGGCTTGCTGGCTCGCTCCGACGGCTCCACGCCCAGAGAGGAAACCCCACAGCATCAGATCCGTTACGTGGAAATGGTTTGTTAACACAGGAGTTCTCCAGAGATCTGCTCTACATACCAAAGAGGGGGACGTGTCTGGAAGACGATGACTCGGGAGGGGATGACAAGATCTGGCACCCGCCACAGCGGGCGAGCGGGGCGCGCGTCGCCCTGCCGCCGGCGGACGGTTCCCGCTCGGTGTCGCGGAGGATGCTGGAAAAGCCCTGTTCGTTCTTGCCTGCGTAGCCCAGGGGAAAACACCCAGCTCCGGGGGGAGGCTCTCGCACGCAAGCGAGACTTTGCGGGTGAAGCATCTTATCTCATTTATACCTCAAGATACTGTTAGTGTCAAAGTAATTGCTGAGCTCTCTCTCCGTAACAATTACCTTGGGCACTGGTGGTCTCTTGGAACAACGCGGTTGGGCCGCTGATGCGGCGGTGGAGGGGAGTCGGGAGCGCTTCGGGGGGTGCAAGGGGGCGGCGGAGAACGTGGTCTCTGACGCGACGTGGAGAGGACGTGAAGTGGCTCTCCTCCTTGGGGGGATGCGGGAGAGGCCGAGCTGCTCCTGCCCATCGCAAAAGGGGATGGTGGCCGCTGGGCGGTGCGGGAGGGGAGCGGAGCAGCTACGCGGGGGCACACGGTGGTGGCGTGGAAGGTGACGGGAAGCCCTCAATGCACGCGCTTGACTCCTTTGGCAGGGACTCCTTTGACACCCAGGCTGAGGCAGGCGAGCTGCCCGCGGCCACCTGCCCCTCGCAGAAGTGCCATGAGATGCAGGATGCTTCCAGACCCACCTGCCAGGCAAACCCTGAGCATCGCTGCACGGTCGGGGAAGGGTTTGAAACCCACCCGGCCTTGGAAACCACAGTAACTCGCTGAAATTCCCTCCTTCTGCCCCCTCTCCCCCTGGCTCCCACCTTTGTCCTGGCTCCTCTCCAGGTAGAAGAGAAATTGCTCCTGCCCTGGGTCTGGAACGGGCTCTGGCCCGGGTCTGGAGAGGACAAACCCTGGCTCTTCTCGTGTTAGAACCTGCTTCAGGCCAAGAACATTGTTCGAGATTCACGTGGTCGCTTATGCTGTTGTGCAAACAGCATGTAAATGAATTGAAATGTCTTATCCATAATGAAAATATTTCATGCTTTTTTAATCTATTAGATATGGAAATATTTTTTGAAACTGAAAATGCAGTCGGTAGAATTTAAATTGAAACGTAATACATGTAAAATATATTTTAGTTGATAATTTTGTAAAATGCACTTTTTTGTGTCTCTTCCCCGGTTTCCCAGATCTGTATTTCAGTGTTTACAGATGGAATGAGAACATTCCCTATACCCTCCTTCTGTGAGAAAGATATATTAGAAGTAATTCTTAAAAAATAAATTTGAAAAATCGTATTGATTTAGAAAACAAACCGGTGCCGCGCTGTTCTTCTCTTCCTTGCCCGAGGTTCCTGCTCGGGCCCGTCGGGGCGCGGGGGTCGGACGCGCTGGAAGGTGCCGGTGCGGGAGCGGGCTCGGGGGCTCGGGGGGCGCGACGTGGGCGCAGCCCGGGGGGAGCCGCTGTTGGGTTTTGGGGTGAAAACGGCGCCAGCGGGAGGAGGATCGGCTGGGGCTTGACTTATTTTTTTCTAATCTGCTCTTGGCAGCTGCTGTCGTAGGAATATTTAAGTCTCTGCCTTTCAGGCAGGGAAGGCGCTGGGGCAAAGCTTGTCTCCGCAAGGCTCGGCGTATCGGCCCGTGCTTTAGGAACCGGGGAAGGAGGCGTTTTGGAAAGGTTGCTTTGGGAGGAGCGTCCCCCCTCGGAGCGCCGTCCCGGAGCGGGGCTGCGTTCCCCACGGAGGCGTCCGCGGTCTCACGCAGGCGAGAGCCGGGAGCTCAGGGCGCTGCCAGCGAGCGGCAGCTCTCGGGGTGCAAGGCCAAAGCTGCTGCCCGCGCCCGAGGGGTGCGCGAGGCTCACGAGTGCTCGGTGAGAACGGCCGCCGTGGCCTCTCGATGGTCCCCGCGCAGCCCCCAGCAGCGGCGCTGGCTGCAGGCTCTGCGCTACCGCTCGACGAGCCAAAGGGCTTTGTCAAGGTTTCCTTTGTGGCGCTGAGTAAATACAGAAAGTTCCCCCCCGCGAGGGGGTCTCTCCACCACAAGCCCTCCTCTGTGCAGCTCCCCGCGCGTCTGGGAACGTCTGCTCCAGCCTTGCTCCCTCGGCTGTAGCTGGCTTGGTGTTTCGACCGCCTTCTCTGGCTTCTGCAGCACTAACCGAACGCTGCGATGATTTCTAGCTGCCTTCCGCTTCCCAGGGAAGGCTCCTCTCAGGCTTCCGTGATTTTCACTCCCCGCCAAGACGGTGCTTCCCGCTTCCCGGGGCTGCGGCCCCTCTTCTGGTGCTGCTCGCGCTCGTGCCGGGGCTGCTCGGCGTGGGCGGCAGGGCTCCCGGTGCGGGCCGCTCAGCTGGGGCGGCGGGGCACTCGCCCCAAAGCCACGGCGACCTGGGTGCGGGCTCGGTGGCCGGGCCGTGCTGAGGGTCCGCACGTGGGTGGGCACCGGGGGCTGGGGAGGCGACGGACGTGCTGTAGTTCTTGGCCGGGTGGCTGGCCCTCGCAATTGGCCATTTCGATAAATAATGCCATCTATTAATTAGAGCTGGACCCTTGCACGCCTGGGGAAGGAGAGAATGAGTTCAGGGAACGAAATGAGCAGGAGGAAAATGTAACGTCTGTTACTGAGGCTGAATTAGCTCCTAATTATAGAGAGGGGAGCGGGTGGCGAGCGTGGTTTGTGGGATGAATGCAGATGGGCTGGGCACGGTAACCGCATTCTTAACGCGCGCCTCGGATCCCCGGCTGTCCCCTCGCCGGCCCAGGGAGCGGCGCAGCAGCAGAACTGGGCTTTGCAGCATCTTTCCCTCCCAGGTCACCTCGAACAGGAGATTTCTGAGATTGCCCTGTCGGGGGGAGCAGCGCCAGGGTGCGGGGAGCTGGGACCACCGCTCCCAAGCTGCTTTATCACCGTCCCCCCACAGCCCTGCCGTTCGTAGCCTGGTCGTAAGTTCCTGGTCGGACTTGTTCATGGGACATGGGATTTTGCTAGAGGATCCCTGCCTTTTGCTTTCTGCGCCTGTTGCATTTAACGAGGAGCCTTCTTACAGCACAGCTCCTCGCAGGGAGCTGCGGGCAGGTCAGGCATAGGCCTGGAGAAGCGCTTAAAAACAAGAGAATTCAGGCTGAAAAAGGAAACTGGCTTGTTGATGAAGTGTATCAAGCTGTGAGTTATCTTCCCAAAGGGAGTAAGGAGCTTGTCCTGTGACATTTAAATCTGCGAGCCAGTGTGGGGTCAGCAGGCATGATATTCCTGACCCCGTGGCCTTTGGTTCTTCAGCAAAAATCCATCTTGAAAATTTTCCAGTTGTATTTAACGTGACTCGGCTGCCCAGAGGCGTCAGAAATGGAGTGGAGACCTGCGCCCGGTGCGTGCCCCGCGCCTCTGGCCAGCTCCGGCGCTTTGCCGGGGGGAGGCAGCCTCTCGTAGGGGTTGATTTAAAAAGAAAACTCAGAAAAAGCTTTTCTGTCCCAGCTCTCCCCGCAGGGCGAGCCGCCATCAAAAGGATAATCTGTGGCGGACTGAAAAGTTGGGATTAATGTCAAACAAAATTGGATTTACCGTTGAAATCTGCTACCCGAGGGAGCTGCGCCGAGTGGTGTCCAGCTCTCCTGCATCGGACGTTCAACACGCTCCTGCTCTTGTGCGGCGTCTGATGCTGCCGGGGCCCTTCTGCTGCCGCGCCGGGGTCCCGCCGGCCGCAGGGTCGGCCTTGGAGGTGACGCCGTGCGCCGGCAGGGGCGGGCGCGCCGGCTGTAACGCAGAGTGCCGCGCTGCCGCCTGCTTCCCGCGCTGCTTTGGCCAGCTGAGCTCCTCGTGGTGGCTCCGCGGGTGGTTTTGATGACCCAGCAGCGATTAAGGTAACTGGTAGAGGCAGCGTGCTGCCTCACATCTCCTCCCATTTCCATGTGTGATGTCTGCAGGTGACAGAGCATCGCCAGCGTTGCGGGAATTGGGGGGGCAAGGTGGCACTTGGGGTGCTGGGAAGGAGCAGTCGGGGCTGCGGGTACCTGCAGAGGCTTCGGATAAGGTCCGGGCACTGGGACGAGCATGCTGGGTGGGTGGGAGGTGCTCAAAAGCGCATGCCGAGCTTTGGGAATGCAATCCTTCGAGCAGCACGGGATGGTTCGTCCACATTATTGCTCCCGTTTCCCGCAGCCTCGGGGATGCTGGTGCGGCTCTTCGCTCTGTGGCTTGGTGCTTTGTTTTGGAGCTTCTCCTTTCTCCAGAGGAGATGCCAGCTGGGCCCCGGCACGCGCTGCTGCGGGGGCTTTCCCGGGGGCTTTGCCACCGCGCACCTTGCTTCCCGCGTCTCCCAGCCAAGCACACCCGAAGTGGGGTTCGGTATTTGCTCCTGTTGCCCAAGTGACTTCCCACCCGGAGCAAAAGCCACGAGCTCCTGGTTACGTTTAACTGCTGCTTTAATGCTGCTAATTATAATTGACTGTAATTGTGCCAAAATTCATCCCAGCCAAGAGACGGGAGCAATTTGGACTGTCATATTAACGTGACGGAGCACTCAGTCACTCTCCCAGCCCGGTCCCTTTAAAGCAGCTGCTGATAAATGAGCTGTGCCAGAGCAGCAGCGCGTGGGGCTGCGTGGGGTTTGCCGCCTCGCCGGTGGCAGGAGCGGCCCCTGACCCTGCAGGGTTGGTGCCACCCAGGGAGAAGGGGCGCACCCCCGCCCCGTATCAGCCCCGTGTCCCCAGGGACCTGAAGCGTGGGCGATTCCCTGTTTTTACTGCGCCCTTCTCACCCTGTTGATACGGGAAAAAGGCTCGGTGCACCGAGCTGGGGCGTTTGGGGGAAGATAACGGGGCAAACGCTCCCTGATCCCTACGTGCTGACGTTGGCTCTGCCGCCGCGAGGTAAGTGCTGCCCTGAACGCTTCAGCTCTGTACCAGCAGCGAAAGCAAGACACCAGCTCCGCTCGGCGCAGGCTCCACCCGATGGCAAAGCATCCGCAGCCTCGCAAAGCCGCTTTTGGTATTGCTCCCACACTGGCTGTTTCGTTTGAAGCTGAATAAAAACGAGGTTAAGCTGTTAATGTTCGTCTCTGGCTGCTGCTTCTGCCGGTTGCTGCATCCCTGGGCCTGCGCTGCCGGGACCGGAGGCTGAAACGATTCCCTGCCGCAGCCTCGGGGCCTGGGAGCAGCAGAAAGCTGCAGGTCACCCTGCCCAGCACCGTTTCTCCTGACACGTCAAGGTGTGTGTTCCTGGAGGCCGCCTCCTGCGGTAAAAGCCATCAGCAGAAGGGGAATTCCCACCCCGCTGTGGCGGGCAGCGGCTGGGACTGCGCTGCTCCAGCCTCCTGCAAACCCCAAAGCTCAGCTAAACCAGCCCGTTACACCTGAACTCTGCCTGTGACGCCACGAGGGTGTTTTAGCCGCAGGGTCGAAGGTATGTTCTTCCCAACGCCAGCCTGAAACGCGGGTCGGGAGCTCCGCGGGGCCCCTTGTGCGAAGCTTTGGGGACGGCCACCGGCAACGGCACGTTCGCGGGCCGCCCCGGCGCTCGCCGGCACGCGCGGCTGCTGGGCAGCGTGGAAACATTGAGGGCGGTTGTCGAGAAAAAGGAAAGCAACGAGCCCAGAATCGGGGGAACGGAGGAGAAATAAGGTTAGCATTGCCTTTGCAAAGGAAACCCCGGCGCGACGCGAGGTCGTGGTGCTGCCCTCGGTACCGGCGCCAGGGAGGTGATGGATAACGGGAAGCGCCCTGATGGCGATGTTGGAAATGGGACGATGCACCGGCTCCTCCGAAGCCAAGCATCTCTGTGGAAGCGAGGGGTGGTTTGTGTGACTTGTTGCTATAGAGATGAGATGGCTTTTCCGTCAGAGGCTCCAGTGAGAGCAGTTAATCCATTTTTAAGAGGAAAGGATATTTAATAAAGGAAACAATTTAAACTGGATTTACAAGATACGCTGAATGGAAGCGCCATTTATTCTGTGGCTTCGTATTTAATTGTAATATCTCAATAAACCTCTCCAGAGCGTTCTGCAAAAACAAGCTGGAGTCGGAGCGGGTTCGACCGCCCAATAATTCTTAAAAACAAACCGATTTAACAATGCTGGGGAAAAAATCCTGCATCTCAATGAATATTCTTCCTCCCTCCACAGCAGTGGGAGCGCTGAAATATGTGTGTTAGAAAACAAACAGACTGTTCTAATGGAGAGGTATTTTCAAAAGGATATTGAGGAAAAGCTGGGCAAAACAGCGTTGGGAGCGCCTGGTTTCCGAGGCAGCTGGTGCCTGCGTCCCTGCAAACCTCGTCTTCTGCTAGTTGTGCGAGACTGGAGGTTTAGGATGAGGCGAGGAAGCGAAGGAGCCGATGCTTTGCACGCAGTGGCCGGCCGGCCGCCGTCCCAGGCTGTGCCCGCCCCGGGGTCCCTGCAAACCCCCGCGCGACGGCCTCCCCCGGCGCAGGGCTGCCGGCACCTCCCTGCGTCCCGGCGTAGCGCTGAGGACACGGCGCGCTCCCACCAAAACGCCTCCGGGCGCCAAGCGGGGGGCGATTGCCTTCGTGTTCTCCGTTTGTTGGTTTGCGTTTCCCCGACGGGGGAGGCGTGAGCGTACAGGACGTGGGTAAGCCAGGAACGCCAGGGTGAAATGGCTGTTATCTGGGTCCCGGCCGGCTCTCGAGTAAAATTAATTCGGTCTTTCAGGTGTCAGGCGCGCGTCACAAACCCCGGCGCGGGTGATGCCGCGCTTTTCCGCGCAGCCTTCGCGGCAGGTTGGCAGAGCAAAGCCGAAATTAACCCCTGTGCAAACACCTGTTAAACACCGGCCGGTTTGTTAGGAGGAGTTTTCTTTGTTACTCTGAGTTTCGTCACTAATCCAGCTCTTTTTCACAGCCGTGCCCGCTGTTACTCCCACCCCGCTGCTAGCGCAAAGAGCCGGTGACTCTGCCAGGACGAGGGCAGGCACCTGCGTGGAGAAGCCCGCGGGAAAGCCGGGATGGGGACGGCGGCACCTGGCAGCGTTTAGCACTTGATAAATGAAGAGGTCACAGACACTCAGCAGGATTTCCTGCGAGGAAGTGGTGTGTGACTCTTCCCAGAGCGTTACTGCTTCATGCGCCGGGAATGTTGTGGGTTTGGAAGCACCGAGTGCTCTGGGAAGAGCTGGTAAGAAAACCTTCCTCCCTTCCCCTCCAGAAGGTGAAGTCTCCCTACCCCTTAACGCCGCGGCTCAGGGCACAGGAGCAAATCCTCTGGGTTTTCCCCAGTGCCTTGAATTTTTATTCCTTCTTTAATATGCAAAGATCGGACCGCACAAAGCCGGCTACGGCCTCCCCTCCGTTAGAAGCACTAGACGTCTTTTTGGCAGTCCCTGAACCCTGCTTCAAAAAGCAGAGCACGGGGCCCTTTGCAACCTCGTGCTGGTCAGCAAGAGCAGCCGCGAGCAGGTTGCGGCGCTGCGGTTCGCACTCTCACGTGTCCCCTTGCCTTTACTTACGGCCTCTTTTTCCTCACGCGCACACGCATGGCCCTCCCCCCCCAGCCCTCCCCTGCTGTCGGCGGGGCGGAGGACATCGGTTTCTCACGGAGGGGACTCCAGCCCGCTCAGAGCGAGGGTGATTTGGCAATTAAACGTTCCCCGACCTGGCTGGGGGATGCTTCTCCGTTACCAAGCGCAGCCCCCTTCTGTATCGCAGCCGAAGTGCAACGAAGAAGTAGGGTGAACTCATACCACGTTGTATAATTACCGTCTATAAAAAGGGAATTATATGGCATATTAGTGCCATTTATTTTACTGTATTAGCTGCTTTTCATGCATGCAAACGAGCATGGTCAGGTTTTGTTCTCGCCTCCCCGCGAGGCTTTCCCAGAGGGATCTCCCTGTCTCGGCAACGCCGGGGGTCGCTTTAACGCCCCGCGACAGCAGCCCCACAGACACGCATGGGTCGGGAAACCGGGGCCCAGGAAAGCAGCGGGGCACGCCTGTACGCTGACCCTCCTTCTAGGGACTTCATCCAGCTGCAGGAAGAGGCGGCTTGCTCCCAAATGATCAGGTTTTTCCTAATATTTGAGAAAGTTTACCTGTAATTTAACTTCCCCCCCCCCTTGCAAGGGGTTTCGTTAGAACTTGTGGTCTAAGGAGGATGATCGTGGGCCTGGCTTGAGAATAAGCCACTTCTCCGCTACCGTGAGGTCCTAGCCATGGCGGGGCTGAGGATTACCGCATCCCAAAGCGGCTCGTGGGGCAGGTCGGGGCCGCGCTGGGAGCTGGCTCGGCCCCGGCTGTCCTGTGCGAGGCGTCCCCGCCGGGCACGGTCCCTGCTGGGGAGGTACGGGTATAACGGTGTGATAACCCTGGGGGGGAAGGATTTCGTTGTTAAAGGGTCAAAACTGCAGTCCTTATTCATCTGGCGTGATAATGGCAACACCTGGCTCAGATTCCTGATTAGTTTTCTTCTAAAATCTGGTAAGAATGCAACGTTATTTATAGATGGGGGGGGAAAAAACACTTTCCAGTGCTGTTCTGCAGAAAGGCTCATTCCTCCGCGGTAAGGAAGGGAGAGGAGGCAGATTTACTTATTTCTTTTATTCTTCTTGATGTTTATTTTAAATTAATCCTGTTGGGACAGATGTCAGACTGGAATTCTTGCTCGAGCATTAGTTGGTCTAATTAACAATGGCGCATGTTTTATAATAATTCATTTTTCATGAGGGATGGAATTTGCTTATTCTTTTCTGTTTCCCTTTACCCCGATCCTGAGTTTCCTCCCTAATTTTCTCCTTCTCAGCGCTCGTTTTCAAAACCACATTTATGCTGACACGTTTAAGGCTTGAAAACGTTGGAAACATCTTTCCAAATACGCTGCATTTATAGGAACGCTGAGATTAATCATACGTGTTTATTCATTTAAAAACAAAACCCACAAAAATCAACCTTTGCTTGCAGCGTCTCCTTCCAGACCTAGCTTTGCCCTCCAGCTCTTCCCAGGGCAGCTCTTTGTCTCTGACCCGGTGGCGACAGCGACGCGGCTCTTCGCGGAGGTGACCGGGGACTGGGCTTGCTCCGTCCTCCAGGTCCGGCTGTGCAGATCGTTGCGGTGGAGACGGGGATCTGCACGGCGCATACCCAGCTCTGGCTGCCATCTGGTGCTGGGTTTCTTCCTCACTTCAAGTGCAGCCCTCCCTGTCGCCCCAAATAATACCTGCAACGCACCTACCGCGGCTGAAACCTCGGGGTTTGTCCCAGCAGGCGCGCCCCCGGCCTCGCCGGTGCCGATCAGTCAGCAGCGTGGGGCGGCGGGGAGGTAACCCGTGTCTGCAAAGCATGCAGAGACCCGCAGGGCGCAGGAGGAGCGCGGCGAGCCCTCAGCCAGCCTTCGCCGCCCACGCGAGGACCTCCCGGCTGGTGCGTGGCAGGTACCTACTGCGACCGGCCCGGCTGATCTCCTGAACGCTCGCGGGATGCAAGAGGGGAAGGGATGCATTTATTTCCTCACCCAAAGCCGGTCCTTTCCCCCAAAAGAGATACGTCTGAGAGGTCAACGAGGTTTGCCGTCGCTTGCGGGCTTCGTCTGAAAGGGCGCCTGGGCTCCACGCAGATGGCACCCCTTCTCCGGGCCACCCCCTCTGACACCTGACTGTCCTCTCAAGGACAAGTTCCTCCGTAGTTCCACCCGGAGCCTCTCTCTTTCAGCTCAGACCCATCATCTTTCCTGTTCCAGCATCCATCTGCCGCCAGTCTCCAACCTCCCCCCTTAAACAAATTTCCTGGGGCAAAGCATGTAGTTTGCAGCCTATTTATTGTTCCTGACACATGGAGGGATATTGAAAATCTAAACAGGGCTGAGTCAAATGGGTAATTATCAGTCCCTTTCCACACACTGGGGTTTTTTTGCCCCGTGACAATGATTTCTGGTGTCAGAGACGAGATGCTGCAGGTTTTGGAGGCGCTGGAGCAGACTCGGCCCTCGTTTGCTTGCCTCTGAGGTTAAGTGGGTCACAAAAAACATTATTTGGACAAATTTAAGCAACAAATGCCAAAAAAACTTGTTGGTGCTGCAGAGAGGCCATACTGGCGAGCCGCCCAGGGCACGGTGCGGTCGCCTGGGCTTTGAGCAGCCCGTTTTGCTGGGAAGAAGTTGCTGTTTCTTAACGTGACATTTTGCTTTGGTTTATTAAGGAATGTAAATAATTGATTTCTGCTCAGAGAGATCAGGCCCAGAAAAGCGTTACCAGGAGCCGTGCAGTATCGCCCTTCCTTAATGGATATCTCTGCCCTCAGCTGAGGCTTGAGAGGAATACTCATGATGGAGGAGCATCTCTGCCTACCTATCACGCTTGCATCAGTGACAACGGCGTGTCTTCGCCAGACGGCCAACCCTTCTGAAATGATTTTCCTGCTGCAAACAGTGCCTTGCCTGGCACGCTTAGACCGGATCGCTAATCCAGGCAAGTCAGCTATTTAGCACGTGGCAAAGCATAAACCCTGCCGCGATTTCCATTTCCGCGGATCGGTGCTGGCACCGCGGCATCCCTGCCGTGCGCGGGAAGCCGGTCACCGCCCGTACGGATCACTGCGGCTGCCCTGAGCGTTCGGCGTTATTTAAGCGTGCGAGGGGAGAGCGAGGCTGGGGGTGAGCCCCGGAAAGGACCTGCGGGACGCGCGACTTCATTACAGCCCCGCGAGAGCCGCCTGGGAGCCTCAGGCAACGGCTTCTTGTAAAGGGTAGCAGCTAGTCCTAGAATGAGTTAAGAGACTCTGAGACGCTCTTGCAACGCAGGTTTCATAGCTGTGTTGGATTTAACACGTGCTTGCGTCGAAAACTGATGGTAAAACCACAGCTGGCTGCCGGCACCAGTGATGTTCGGCGCGTGCGAATCCAGCAGGCAGAGGTAGCCCCGGTCTGAAAGGGTGGAAAGGGGTTAGAGGTTGGTCAGCGGGTTTGTGGAGGATGAAGGGTAGAAAAAGGGAGTTGTGGTTGTTGCTGACTTTTAAAACTGAACATGCCCAGCCTGGGAAGGGTTCCTGCACGCTGCCCCGCTCTGTTTGGGAAGAGCCAGGAGCAGCTGCCCGTGGCAGCACCGGGAAAGCTCCGACCCACAGAGACACGGTTACCGAACCGCCGGCCCCGTTGCGCTGGCGCCTGCGGTATTTCTGACCTCTCTCTGACCTCCTGCCCAGCTGGAGCATATTGGAGCGTGCAACGCCGGCTCCCATACGGCGTGCGTAGCCCTCGGGGGGAACGTGTAACCCTGCGGCTCCTGCCAGCTGTGCTGGCTGCTTCCCCGCAGGCTCCTGGCAGCCTCCGCGTCGTGTCCCACAGACTTGCTGCCCTCGCGACGCCCAGGGACCCGGGCGCGCCGTCGTCCTCCCTCCGCGCATCAGCGTCGCGCCCCTGTGCCGGCGAGCCGGGCAAGGCCAAGGAGGGGCGAGCTGTTACGGCTTCTACTGACCACGTACGTGCGCGGCGGTTTTCCTCGCGCGCAGGAGCTAAAACGCCTGCAGTGGCTCAGTTCGAAAGCAATTCCATCGCTCTGCGCAACGGAGCAGGGAGAAATGGAACTAAGCTCAGCGTAAGGTCTTTGCAAGTTCAGCCAGCTGCGTATCAATTAATTTGCAGTTGCAAGATAAGCAGATCCTTCAGCACTACATTTTCCTTGAAAATAGTGATTTTTGTTATGAGGGAGACGGACCGAGCCCATCATAACAATCTCCTCTGAATTATTTAGCATATTCGTCCAGCATGTTTGACTTTGTTTAAAAAGGCTTTCCTTTTTTTTTCCTAGAGATAAGAAACTCTGCTGATTTGTGAAATGGCTTCTGTGCTTATCCACTGGTTAAGAGGCTTTATTAGACTGAATTACCGGATAATCTCCGGACACGCAGCCACAACGTCGGATCTCTGCTTCCTTTGCTTGTCTTACTTTTTGATCCGAAGCGGCTCAGAGCCGTCCAAGGCATCTCGTTTGCCCGTGTGAGGAGTCACTGTCCTGTTGCTGGTCTGGAAAGTTGGCGTCAGCTCAAACAGTGGTACTTTAAAGAAACCTCCTTTCTCTTGCTAAGCTTTTCAAGGGGGCCTCTTTGCCGTTTCCCAGAGCAAAATAAATACCTGATCTTACCCAAATAGCCCACAGAGCCTTGGTGGGGCACGTGGAGGTGCTCGTGGTGCCAATCGGTGCCCAACCTCACCCCCAGCCGAAGGACAGGGGTGTCCCTCAGTCTTTCTCTCCACCCGCTCTAGGAACTGGCACTTCCCTTGTTAGACCACCAGCTCGGATAGCCAGGGCTGAGCCCCGCAGCCTGCTTTAAACCTGAGCGTGCCCCGTGTAAACGATGCTGGGAGACTGGCTCGGTGTCGCGCGTATAAAATTATAACGCGTATAATAGCAACGCATTTTAATGTCGCTTTTCTGCCCGTGTGGGTTAGCAGTGAGGAAAAGACCCAGAGCATTGCTCGACACCAGCTGGCAGCTACTGGGGGTGGAGGGCTGCTGCTGCTGCAGTGCTCTTCGGGCAAAGGCAAATGTTGGGGTTTGAAAGCAGCTTGGAAAGCCCTGAGAGTTACAAAAATCCTCCTTAAATACCTGTAAGAAGTAATTGTGGGGAAGAGGCTGCTGCTGCACCCCCAGGTGGATGAGGATCGCTCTGAGATCTGGCAAAGCATCCCCACGGGCAGGGCTGTGCAGGTTTCCCCCGTCCCGTGGAGCTGCGTGTGCCCGCGGGATGCAACCGATTTACTGTGACTCGGGGCTGGCGACTGGGTCTCTCTTCTGCACCATTTATAGGGACTTCAGGACTCCCGGGGACAAAAGGCGCACTTTAAGCGCAGGCCATGATTTACCCATACGTAGTAGCGACAGCTGGCTTTGGTTAATCTATTGGGCACGCTGCAAAGCCTGCCTGCTTTCCCAGGCACTCTCGGGGGGGGGGTGGACAGAGAACGTTGCCCCGGGCAGAGTTACAAGTGCTGCTGGTGCGGGGGACAACCAGCAACGTGCGCGGCATGCGCTCCCCGGCTCACAGCAGGCGTGGACTTTTACAGCTGCTGTGGATGTCTTTTCAAACATGGAAAAGCAAAGGGACAGACTCCGAGATTTTACGTTAGAGTAAGTTGGTACACTTTATTTCAGGCCGTGTCGAAGGGAGTTTCTTCACACGGTGCTCTGCGTGCTCTGGCAAGCTCCAGTGATAACATCGGTTGGCCGTGGCTAGTCACTACGCGCTAGTCGGGATGATGACGGCTGTGGAAACGCTCACCGGCAGTACGGAAACAAGTACCAAAGGTTGTCCAGAGTGCGCCGGCACCACGGGTCGGCACACGGCGTAGATGAAGCAGCACCTCTTCCAGCAAGCCTCTTCCTTCCCAGGCTCGCAGCTCCTCGTTAGCACCAGCGGGATGTGCGCAGATGCCGTCGTTGCCGGGCCTTCTGTTCCCACGTTCACCCCCGGCGCCGTTCCTGTCCTTGGGGCAGAGCCAGAATGCGCCTTTACTCGGCCAAAACAAGGAGGGTTTGCCTGAGCTAGCTGGAATAAAGTGACAAAGGTAAACGGTGGGGTTTGAAAGCAAGGGCTGCGAATCATAAAAATCCTCCTCCTGTATCTGGAAGAAAGAACTAAACGCTTCCATCACTTGTGGTTTGTAGTATAGACTGGTAGGGAAACCACGGTAGCCTGAAGCTGGGTTTCCTCGGTGACATTTTATTTGCTAAATATACCTTTTCTGAAGAAATAGGTCTGTCTGTGAAACACGTTCCCATAGTTTTGCACACTCTGAACACGAGGCTTCTTGTAACTGCTTTGAAAGTCCCATTAATGAACACCCAGAGCGAGCAATAGGTACGTTCAGTATAACCACGGTTGCTTTTCGTCAGCAACACGGGCCTTAGCCTTGCAAGCGAACTAAACAGCCCCCTGAACCGTGCATCCGCTTGGCTGTGGTGTTTCTATAGAGACCCTGCGTCCCACCAGACACCTGTGCTGTTCAGACCAGCCCTTAATTCAAAGTTCCCTTGCATTGAAAGGAGAAAAATAAACCCACAGTCATGGGCACTCTCCTATTTCTAGCAGTCTGGAATATATTTTCAGAACCCCTCTGTTATCATATAGAACTCCTCCAGACCTATAGATATTAGGGGTGAATAGAAACCAAAGAGGACAAGCGGTGCCAGACTAACATGCATCCTAAGAAATAAAAACTTCCCTTGGCTGCTTTGGCACTAGTATCAGTGCCTGTGCTGGGGTTTACTGTAATCAGAGTCGTCTTCTCTAAGACGAGGGCTTTCCAAGGAGGCCACAGGTTACATACGGCGGTGCAGCTTCGGTTTACGCTGGTGTTGAGATCCAGATCAGATCCTTGGACCTGCCCTCTGAAATCAAAGCAAAGATCTAATAACACTACAGGGCGTGCAGATTTACAGCTGTGCTGCTGGTGGCAGAGTAGAATATACCATCTCTTCCTAGCGCTAACGCTATATTTACATCAAAATAAAACCGTAAAATGTAAAATAATCTAGCTTCAGGCTCTCGTACTTCACTACAAATGCTTTGTCTGCCTTGGCTGACAAAACGCTCTTGGCTTTTGATCAAAGAAAACTAAGTGGAAGCTGTTTTTTCTCTTGATGTTAAGAAAGCTTTTTGACAGCGAGAGTCCCTGCAAGACTCGTTACGACGCACAAGCCCCACAGTACGCTCTGAAAACGCATTGAGGAAAAACACGCAGAACAATGGCAGCATGAAATGACTTCTTCTCCGGAAAGGGCTGTATGTAGAAACGCATCCTTACGGCGAGCAAAATGCTCCGGGCTGTTCAGGCTGCCTACCTGGCCCTAATGACAAGCTGCCGGTTAGAGCTTGTTGCGGCTTTGACTGGTCAAAGCCTCAGCATCGAGCGGTTTGCCTTAAGCAGAGGTGGTGTTAGGAGCCGGTCAGCTGGAGTAATTCAAAGAAGGCAGCTTGGGAGAAATACCCACAAAGCTCTACAAATCTTGTCCTTTGGCTTTCGGCCCAGGCTCAGGGTAGCTCTGTGCACAGGTAACTTGCGTCTCCTTCTCCTCTGGGCTGCTAAACCTGCACGGTAATAAAGCATGGTGCAACTATTAATTAATGGTAGTTTAGCCTAGTGTTGCAAAAAACACTACAGCCACTTAGTTAAAGCCTGTGTCACTACACGTAGCTGCCGAAGGGCTAAATACGAGCTGGGAAGCAGCAGGTTTTAAACTGTGCTGTGAGCAGCACCCCGTACTCAGAGCAAACCCTGGAGGATTTATTTTAAATTACATTTAAAATGTATTTTGGGGAGAGGGGAGGGTGGGGTGTTACTCAGACACCTGTTACCCACCTAGCTGGCCAAGGGAAGCCAGTCGATGTGATCTTTTTGGATTTCAGTACTGTCTCCTCCTGGACACAATGCCCAGCACACAGCTGGATAAACACGTAATGCCGGGGTTGAGCAACTGGTGACAGGTCGGGCTCAAAGGGTCACAGTAAATGGGGTTACACGGGGCTGGCGGCCAGTCGCTAGTGGGGTTCCGCGGGGATCCATCTCGAGGCTGGTACCCTTTGATCGCTTTGTAAATGACTTGGGTGCAGGACTGGGGGAATACTAATTAAGTATGCTGGTGACACATAATTGGGAGGAGCTGTTGACGCCCTCGAGGGCAGAGGCCCTGCAGAGGGACCTGGACCGGCGGCAGAGCTGGGCAATCACCAGCCCCATGGAGTTTAACAAGGGCAAGCGCCGGGTTTTGCCCCTGGGGCAGGGCAGCCCTGGCTGCACAGGCAGCCTGGGGCGCGAGGGGCTGGGGAGCAGCTCTGCAGAGGGACCGGGGGGCTCTGGCCGACGGCAAGTTGAACGCGAGCCCCCAGCGTGCCCTGGCAGCCCCGAGGGGCAGCCGTGCCCTGGGGGGCACCGAGCCCCGCATCGCAGCCGGGCGAGGGGGGGATTGTCCCGCTCTGCCCCGCGCTGGGGCGGCCTCACCCCGAGTGCTGTGGGCAGCGTTGGGCGCCGCAGGACATTGAGGGTATAAAGGTACTGGAGAGTGTCCCGGAGGGCTGCGGAGTTGGGGAAGGGTTTAGAGGGGAAACCGTACAAGGGGCGGCTGGAGTCCCTGGGTTTGTTCAGCTGGAGCAGAGGAGGCCGAGGGCAGCCCCATGGCGCTCTGCAGCTCCCTCCCGAGGGCAGGAGGAGGGGCAGGGCTGGTCTCTGCTCTCTGGTGCCCAACGCCAGGCCCCGAGGGAACGGCAGGGAGATGTGCCAGGGGAGGGTGAGGCTGGGCATTAGGAGAAGGTCCTGCCCCCCGAGGGTGGTGGGGCCCTGGCACAGGCTCCCCAGGGAGGCATCACGGCACCAGCCTGGCGATGTTCCAGAAGCACTTGGCCAAGGCCCTCGGAGCCAGGGTGTGAATTTGGGGTGTCCTGTGCAGGGACAGGAGCTGGGCTCGGTGGTCCGTGTGGTCCCTCCCAGCTCAGGACACGGTTCCATGACCCCGTGAAGGGCGGCGATGCCCCTGCCCGACCGGAGGGCGCTGCCGGGCGCTGGCACCCGCGGTGCCGGGGCGCTGGCGGGAGAGGGCGGGCGGCGGGCGGGGGCCGGGCCCCGGGGCGCTGCCGGCCCTGCCCCTCCGCCGCTCGCCGCCCGGGGCCGGCCCTTCCCCGTGAGGCAGGCGAGCGGCGGCGGGCCCGCCGCGAAATGGCCGCCGCCTGCCCCGGCCCTCGCCCCGCCGCCGCCGCCCCGCCTCGCTGCCGCTCCCGCGCCCCCCTCACGGCGGCGGCGGCGGCGGCCGGGCGGGGAGCCGGCGGCCAGCCCCCGCCCTCCGTTCCCGGCATGCGGCGCGGCGGCTGAGGTGGCAGCCGCCCGAGCCCGCCGAGGCCATGTTCCCCCGTCCCCCCTTCCCCGGCGAGGTGAGGCGGGCGGCCGCCTCGGGCCGCAGCCGCTCCCGCCCGCGGGGGGCCGGCGGCGGCACGGTGCTGCTGCCCTCCATGCTGATGTTCGGCGTGATCCTGGCTTCCAGCGGGCTGCTCCTCATGATCGAGAAGGGCATCCTGGCCGAGGTGAAGCCGCCGCCGCTGCACCCGGCGCCGGGGGAGCTCTCCCGGCGGGGCGGCGAGGAGGCGCCCGGCGACCTGGACTACGAGGTGCTGCGGGACATCCGCAACCGCACCATCCGCGCCGTGTGCGGGCAGCGGGCCATGCCCCGCAGCGTCTGGGAGCTGCCGGCCGGCCAGCGGCGGACGGTCCTCCGGCACCTCCTGGTCAGCGACAAGTACCGCTTCTTGTACTGCTACGTGCCCAAGGTGGCCTGCTCCAACTGGAAACGCATCCTGAAGGTGCTGGACGGGGCGCTGGAGAGCGTCGACGTCAAGCTGAAGATGGACCACAAGAGCGACCTGGTGTTCCTGGGCGACATGAAGCCGGACGAGATCAGCTACCGCCTCAAGAACTACTACAAGTTCATCTTCGTGCGAAACCCCGTGGAGAGGCTGCTGTCAGCCTACAGGAACAAATTTGGGGAGATCAAGGAGTACCAGCAGAAGTACGGGGTGGAGATCATCAGGCGGTATCGGAAGAACGGGGGGAATTCGGCGGGCGACGACGTGACCTTCTCCGAGTTTCTGCGGTACCTGTTGGACGAGGAGGTGGAGAGGATGAACGAGCACTGGATGCCCATCTACAACCTGTGCCAGCCCTGCGCCGTGAGGTACGACTTCATCGGCTCCTACGAGCGGCTGAACGCCGACGCCAACTACGTCCTCGAGCGAGTCCAGTCGCCCTCCTTCATCCGCTTCCCCGAACGGCAGTCGTGGTACAAGCCCGTGACGGCAGAGACGCTCCACTACTACCTGTGCAACACCCAGCGCCGGCTGATAAAAGAGCTGTTAACAAAATACATCCTGGATTTCTCCCTCTTTGCCTACCCCCTCCCCAACATAACCAGCGAATTCTGCAGGCAATGAGGTGTTCGTTTCGGGATCCGGGGTGAATTCTGCCTGTGCTGCAAGGATTTGCTGATGCAGCTGATGCTGTGAATAAGGCGTAGCTGCGGGCCCTGTGAAACACGCTCTTCTATGCATTATTTCCTAATTTTATACTTCTCAAAGACTGTTTGTATAAAATACTATCTATTGCCTTTGCTACTAGAACTCTTTTTCTATTGGTCTGATTTTAATGTGTACATATGCCGCTGACTTGAGCACAGTAGCTTTTGTATATCTTGGTTTAAATTCTTTTTTGTGGCACTACACAGAAAACACCTGTAAGGAAACTGAGAAACTGATGTATTTTAATTATTTTTTCCTCCTTTTTTGTGTTTTGTACTAAATAGTACGTGGCTGAATTACAGTCGTAATATAGCGGTTGATTGTTATCGCTAATAATAATATAGTAGTTGATGCGCTAAAAATTAGCGCTGTTAAAACTGGTCCTGGATTAGACAGGAGGTATTTTTTTGTGTGTGTGTAGAAGAAAAGGCTTATGTAAACTAGGCCCTATTTATCCTTTATTTTCTCACCTGTAGATGGTGGCTCCATGAGGCTGGTCTTTTTTTCTGTGACAGTAGTACCTCTGTCTTTTATTATTATTATTAATCGTTATTATTATTATTTTATTATTTACCATTGAGCTAAAGCTCGCGATAAGATTCACTTCCGTGCGATTTTAAGATATGAAGGTACCAACTATTTACCCAGCATAACGTATCAGACGGAAGACCAAGCCATAACAATTTGCTCTGTTCTCTCTGAATTAAAGCAATACAGACTTCTGGTAAGATCAAAACCCGTCCTGGTTCTGAGGAGAGAAGGCAACGCGGACCCGCACCGGCAGCGCGCCAGCTCACGGCCGCGGTGGGCGCCTGCGTGCCCACGTGCGTGCAAACCACCGTGGCAAAATACTTTCTCCGGCCGCGTTCGCAACAAAGGCGATTTGAGGATTAGTTCCCCCTTCTCTTGCAGATGCGCACACTGGTTTTGTAGCTACTTGTATTTAATTACGGCCGTTAAATTGTGAAAGGTCGGGAGGTAGAGTAGGATGTCGTTTCTGGGAGGCTGTGTCCTCCTTCCTAATAAAGTTTTCCTATGAATTCATCTGTTGCTTAGTGCTTTTCCTCCGATGTTAGTGTTTATTTGCATTCTTAGAGAAGCCTTCTGCCCCTCGTGCTAAGGCACGGTGTGAAAGTATGATGAATAGGCAGTTCCTGCCTTGATTAATTTGTGGTTTAAGTGCCAGAGCAGCGGAAACAAGCGGAGAAAGAAACGCATCCGAGCCGAACAACGAGACGATTACGCGACACGGGCGAGGGGCTGAAAAGCAGCGGTCAGCAGCAAAAGAGGCGCCTAATAGCTGTGGAGTTGATACAAAGCAGTAGGGGTGGATTATAGATACTGCGGGGAGCTGGTGGTTTCCTGGGATTAATCTCTCAGAAAGGGGGAAAGGAAAATTAAGGTGTTTTCTTTAGCATTTGTGAAATGGCCTGAAAGAAGGGTGAGGAGCCGCGTCCAAGCAAACTCAAAGCGGTGGGATGAAAATTCCTGCCTAGGGCACGACTCGAGTAACTTAATAGGTTTATTGTATCTAAACTTCCAGCGAAATCACCGTCTGCTGAAGTCGGCAGCCAAGCACGGCTTGAGCTGAGAGATTTTTACCTTTGATAGCGGGGCACGAGAGCGGTGACGGCTGCGCTCATGGCCGGCAGCTCCCGGCTGCGCCCTTGCCTCGGCAGCCCCCATGCGAAGATAAAAACGGGTTAGAAATTGGCTTTGCTCTCCTTGTGCCCAGCCTGAAACCTGCAAGATTTCTGTCCGTCCCCGGCGATTTTGGTGACAGCGCAGGAACGTTCGGTGCCCGGCGCTGGAAGGGCTGGGGATCCGCCTCGTTCTGCGGCCAAAGGCACCGGGTACCAGCTGGGAATCTGATTTTGTTTTGTAGGACAGATGCCGATGGTGGGGTTGTCTGAGTTTTAATTAAGCCTGACCTTCAGGTCTCTAACTAGGCATAAGCTGGTGAGACTTTGCTATCTTTGCCTGCTTCTGTGGAGCTGAGGGAGCACTTCCTGCTTGTTTAGTGACTGGGTTTTTAATGAAATGTTTGTTTCTCAGTAGTTTTAAAGGTTTGCGCCGCTGGTTTGTTTGTCTGCTGCAGCTTCTGTTCTCTGCGCTAAATTTTTTGTCTCTTGTCTCCTTAATCTAATTTATTGCGCACAGAAGGATTTTGCTTTTCTTTGACTGTCTCTTAGTCCTTTACTGAATATCGTTGATCGCCTTTTTCTCTTTAAATAGAAGCAAATGGCCTCCCACGTCCCGGTACCCTCCCGCAAGGAGGGTTTTAACGCAGGCAAAACCTGCAGAACCTCGTGGCTTGGGCAGGCGTTTGTCCCACACCTGGCAAAAACGTGTGGGGTGCGGAAAAGTCTCCCGAGCGCTGAAGCGGGGGGCGTTCTGTCACGTACCCCTAAGCCGTGTTTACCTTACTTGATCGAGGTTACAGACTACCTTTGATTGTCTTATTTCTTTGCTGCAAGTCAGCAAATATGAAAAATCAATCAGGTTTCCATTAGCGGTACTTCATTTTATCCATGGCCAATAACACAATTTCCTGAGAAAGCTTTTGGCCAAGTAGGAAGAAAATAAAAAGGGATCTCCCTCAGCGGCTGCATCGTTCCTTTCTTTTGTCAGGTGTTTCTCGGTGTGGAATAAATCAGGAGCAAATTCCGCAGCTGACAGCAGCCGCTGGAGGCGAGAGACGCCGAGCAGGACCCAGCCCTCCTCTGCGGGGAAAGGGGTAACGCCTACGGGAGCGGGGCGGGGGGGGTTTCGTAGCAGCTCAAGTACAAACGAGGAGGAAACCATAAAGTTATAAACTGCTTTGGTTTAGTCAAACTGTTCACCATTTCTGCTTTCTGACCTGTTCCGGTTTGGCAGCGCCTCTTTCCACCTTCCCGGCTCCACGGTTGCAGTCACCCAGCAGAATAAAAAAGTGAATTATTTTTGAATTATTATGTTTTATTAAGCCTCCGCGCTGGCCTGAATGACCCAAACATCCCCAAGTAACGATGTTTTGGCACTGGAGTTTTGTCACCGCATTCCCCTCACCTGCTTTATCTAATTCTGTGCTGGTAAATCCTATCCCTGGCCCAGCCATTCTCGCGCTTTCCCTGTGGAAGCAAGCCTGGATGTGTGGGGATGCTCCAGCAGTTTAATTCCCCATCGTTACACGGAGACCTTCCCATTCCCTCTAAATTACCACGATGTTATTTTAATTTGTCTTCAGCCCCTCCTTAGCCCAGTTACCTAAAAACAAACAAAAAAAGACGCGTTTTACGTGCTCGTGATTTTTGCCATCTATGTGCCCACGTTCGTTCCTCCTTCCCTGGCAGCTCTTGGGCCTGCTAATCCGTTTCCACCCAAGTTGAGAGGAGAATTTATTTTACTGCATCCTTCCGTGGCTCACAGCTCTTCTGGTGTTGACGTGGCGCTGCGGGGAGGAATGGGGTGCTTTACTCTGGTGTGTGTGCGCTGGTGACGAGCGGCCACCTAGCGACTTCTCTTCCCCTTGAACCAGCGCCCGGAGCCGCCCGCGCTTCTGATGCGGAGCTGTGATTTTTGCACCCTTGAGTCCCAGCCATGCTGAAACTGCCCTCTGCTAACATTTTACTTCCAGAGAATAAATTGGCCCTTTCCTCATGGCCATTTGCATCGCCCCAAGGCGACTGAGGCTCCTTAACAGTCGATTTCATCCCAGTGCTCGGCTGCTAATTGCAGGGAGACTTCCAAGGCCTGTTACAGATGCTTTAGTCACTTGTTTAGGAAAGGCGGTGATCAGAGAAGGCAGAGGATGAAAAGCCTGGCAGGGAAACATCTCTCCGGTAAGATCAAGTTCCCCAAGTTCCCGTTGCCAAATGCCTGGCTCGTGACGTGGTTAGTTTGCAGGTGGAGGGTCACGCTCGGTGCACGTCCAGTCCTGGGCTGCCTGCTGGCAGGAGCTGCGCTAGCTCCAGGCAGGGGTACATCTCTGTATTGTATTGCATTATTACACATATTATGAGGAATACAGAGATTTAACAATGTGAGGTTTTGTGCTGGAGAGAGGACAGGGGCATAAAATCCTTTTTCTCAGGGATTTAATAACCCAGCATCAGAGGGTAACTGTCCATCACCGCTCGGGGTCGTGCCTTCCACCCTGTCCTGTGTGTCCGTGTCTGCCCGGCTCACTGACATCTCTTTTTGCTGAAGGGAAAAAAGACCCAACAGCGTTTTGCAAAGCCAATTACTAGCCTCCTAAATCGTTGTAACTCACCCTTCCAGGTCCCCTATTCATGCAGGCTTGCGTTTGTGCTGTGCTGATTTCTGCGCCATCTCTCTGCTTTAGAAGTTCATTACGGTCAGATTGTTTAGCTACACACAAACATAAACCAGCGTGTTCTTGCCCCAGACAAGGAACTAAAACCAGGCAATTGCAACCCGTCATGGCTTTAGTCGTTTCCTGGGTTATTTCTCATAGTTCATCTGTCACACCTGAGAGTGATTTACTGGCTCATGGAAAAGCCTGGTTAAGGTGAGCCTCCTGTGAAATGAGACTCGTGCATTTAAGTTGCTTAATGACCAGCGGACAAGACCTCGATTTCTGCAGTGCTGGGAGCGCCGCAGCTCTGGGCCCTTCCACCAGGGACGGCCCCGGCGCGCGGGGAAACCTCTGCGCGGGGGAGGGAGGGTCCCTCTTTGCCGGTGATCAACCAGCGTGCGGGGCGTTTTCTGAGAGGCGTGGGAAACGGACCCCTGTCCCGCCTTCGTGGTGTTTAAAGTACCGCAGTGAGCAGGTTTAACACCTCCAGCGCTGTGCCTGGACTGCAGCGGCGGAGGAGAGGAGAGCCATTTGATTTTTGGCACTCGGAGCGGCTGGTTTGGTATTCCCCTTCGGAGGAGGGAGCGGGACAGGAGAGGATCCTGTTGCTGCTTCAAAAATCGCGTTTCATGTGTCGTCTTGTTCACAGACTCCAACGTCGTCGTGCCTGCAAAGCCTCCTTTCGGCGTCCCTAAAACCCAAGTGCTTGGCTTTTTGCGGTGCAACGCTGGGAATGGGCAGCGACGCTCAGCGGTTTCGCTGAATTTCTAAACCGGCGTCGTTGCAGTCAGCCACTCACAGGAAGAAAAGGGGTTTAAATGCATTCCCTCTGGTCTCCACACTGAGCTCCAGTGCCTGTGTCAGATTTTTCCTCTTCCCTCTGGGATTTTTCCCATTGCTTTTGCAGAAATAACTAACGTCCTTGCCAGGCGCTGGTGCTGAAGTAAATGCATTGGCGCTGCAGCCACCTTGCTGGCGATCTAACAGGAATAAAGCTTTCCGAAACACGGTGGGAGGCTGCAGTGCCATGGACGGCTGCTTTGCTTCTGATCCTCTTTGTTTGCAGCTTTCATTACGGCACGGGAGAACCACCGCAGACCGGGTCTCTCGCTTTTAGCTGGATTTTGTTTTCACGCAGAAGCACGAGCATCCTTGGGACGTTTCTTTCGTCGCAGGCAGGATTTTGAAGGAGCCAAAAGAAAATGTCTCTGATGGATCGGTTGTTATAACGAGGCTGAGATCTCCTGGAGTCGGTACCCCGTACATACCTGCTCGGGGCTTCTCCATCGCCTCTTATCACTGAGACTCTGAGCTGTACCAAAAGAGCTCCTTACAGTCACAGACCCCACGTCGGTTTCTCAGAGACCCCACGCTGGTTTTGAGGACTCACACCTATACTTCCTTGGGGAAGGGGGTTGCCTGTGTTTTTAGAGGTGCTTATTCACTTGCACACACCGGGAGCAGAGACAGGAGCTCCGGTCAAACTGAGCCAGCGTGATTTCCCCAAGATTTTGGCTCCAGATGGAGGAAACTTCATGTGATCGGGCCTTCAGTGAGGTTTTTTGCCTCTGGGGGGCTTCTGAGCAGACCACAGAAACAGTTCTTGGATCAAAACCTAGCCAAAACCCTATGGCCAAGGACTGAGAGGTAAATAAAGTTTGCAAAATCTTTCAAAAGCCTTGAACTGAGGCACTATAAAAATGCAGTGAGCTATTGAAACCGTAGCTTCCCCCTTTCCTGGCTCACACAGCTAAAATGCTCAGCCTCTGCCTAACGGGGTATGCAGGAGCAGTGTGGTCTGGGTTGTTTTTTTTATCCTGCAGTGGCAAGAAAGTTTATCTTGGTTTTTCGGACAGAGTTTATTTGTGGATGAAGCTAAATCAATACCAGCTTGCTTTCCTAAGCACTTTTTATTAAAAGACTGAAAGAAATAGGGGCATGAACCTCCCAGCTATGGTGTTAATCAGTGGTAGGGCTGATTAACTGATAGAGCGTGACAGCAAGGAGTAGTCTGCTGGGATGGATGGGGTGAAGGCCCCAGGTGCCCTCAAGGTAGGACACATCCCTCTGCAGACACGTTTAGGTCTGGATTCCCCTCCTGTGCTCCCAGGTAGGGGCTGAGTGGTCCTGGATGACTCTGCCTCGTGCAGGAGTAGGGGGCTCCAAGGGCTGGATTGCACCCGAAGGTGCCCCACCAGACCAGATGCGGATGGGGGCTGGGGCAGTATCTGTGTTCCCTCTCCTTGCTCACGGCCTGGCTCGTTTCTTCAACATCTTTTGCAGATCAGCTTCGCCGTACAACCCCAGACTGAAGCCGTGACCCCCCCGGTGTCAGACAAGGCTTTCGCCCATGAATCTGGTGGGGCAGGATTTTGGTGTGAGTCCTGTTTGTGCATTTGGTTTATCCGGGGCGTATCTACCCTTTCTACTGTTTCCTTTTGCAGGTGGATGTAAAACTTTTGTTGCAGGTCTGCTTTTATGTGCAAGGCTTAGAGAGTGCCTGCGTGCAACAGCAAGGTGGAAATCTGGAGAAAACCACAGCGGTTTTCATTTGTGTGCTTCAGGCATGACTTTGCTCCTTAACAGAGCTGCTTCCTGTGCTCTCTGTTGGTGAAAATGCACCGCGAAGGGCTGGTCCTGTGTCCAGGGGATGTCCACCTGTGAAACGAGGTAAACGCCTCTGCCTGGTTTTTTGGTAAACTCGTGCAGAGCGCGCCCTGCCTTGCCCTCCTGCAATGCAGGACGAAAGGGCAGCAGAGCAGCTAAAGGCCAAAAAGTTGAGTTAAAAAGGTGCTGGGATGGCACTGTGAGGTCGGGCTGCTGCGGCCTCGGCGAGCAGGCATCTCCTTGTTTTGCTTTTGCCGAGGTCGGGGTGCTTAGGGGAAAAAGGAAGCAAGCTGGAGCTGGATTTGAAAAATCAGCTGGAGCGGACACCAGCCTCTGGGCTGGAGCTGGGGTCTCCTCGGGCTCAGTGGGCACACACGCGCCCCAGCGACCGCCGGAGTCCTGGAAGGGTTTATTCAGTGAAGGGAAAAAAAATACATTCATCGAGTGAAAACACCACAGAGGCTTTTAGAGCCCTTTTGTGGGTAATGGTATCAGCAAAGATTTGCCAAGACGGCGGGGCTCCGACACCGCTGTCAGACCCACAAAGGTCCCGGAAAAGGACCGTGAAGCCATTGTCGCAGGCATTAAGAGGTTGCGGGGAAGGGTGGGATATTCAAACCTCTTCTTTTGGAAGTCTGCGTTTCCTGGGTCTTTTTATTTTTTCCAGGATTGCAATTTAAAAGATGCTTCATCTAATTGTCCAGGCAGGCAGCGGGGCGGGTAGCACGGACCTGGGCGCCCCGCGCCAGAGCCTGCTACTGCCAGAGCTGGGGAGGCGATGCTCGGAGCAGAACTGGTTCTCGTGATCACTCTCAGGTTCTTAATGAGATTTTTATAAAAGAGGCTGAAGTTTCTGTGGCCACCAGGAGACGGCTCCCTTTTGGGGATGCCCTGGGAAGGCTGCATTTCCAGCTGCCAGCCCCGCTTCCTTGCCCCCCCATTGCCATCGAGGTTGTCTCCAGTCCCAGCTCTGTGCTGATCTGTGTTGGGCGATGACAGGAAAAGGGCTTCAGTGAAAAGAGGTCAGCACAAAGGGCTGCTGCTGGCTCTCGGCTGCCGCAGAGTAAGTGGTAACGAAGAAGGTGAATGCACAAGCACGAAATGCTTCCTACTTAGCTTGCTAGTTTTTCTAGTGAACAGCCAAATTATTTGACAGGAGGTTGACTTTGATGAAGTTAGTTGTCTTCTGGGAGAAGAAATACCCATCTTACCCTAGGCAAAGCCGTTTTGGGTGAGACATCTGGGGCAAAAATTAGGGATGAGGCCAATGGATCCTCTAGGCTGAGATTTTGGAGGGGCTGATAAGACTTCCACGACTCATTTGCAAACGAGCCAGGTACGAGCTGGTGTCCCTAAATCCCAGCAAGGAGCTGGGGAAGGCAGAAGGGCAAACCCGCACAAAAAGTTCATCATTGCGCAGCAGTAACAGCCCCGTGCCCCGGTAGATGGGCAGAAGCGACGAGCCCTGTCCCTTCGGGCTGGGGTTTTGCTGCACCAAGTGCTCAGCAGCAGCACCGGCATCCTGGGCACCTTTCCCCAGTGGGACGATACACGAGCCCCTGCGTAGCGTGTTTTGGACATTCATTTTAGGCTTGTCGAGAGCTGAGATACAACGTGGTGGAAGCTGATGCTTCTTGCGAGAAGGGGACAGAGGGCAGAGGACCTCTTTGGCCTAGGAAGAGGCTGGGGGCTAGGAGGCATCAAGCCCATTCCCAAGAGACCCCGGGGTGGTTTTGACAGAGCCAGATCAAAGCTCCCATTGAAGCAAAGAAATATCTTTTCATTACGGAGAGGGAACTCTCATTCAGACCCATGCCAGCTGGGCTTGGCGTTGTCTGAGCGCCCCAACGCACGTCGTGGCTTCCAGTGTCAAAAGTGTCACTGGATGAGGCTCTTTCACACAGCGTAAACCAAGCAAAGGAGGAATGGCTGGATGAAAAGCAACGTGCCCAGGCGATGCCCCCCCCCACCCCTCGGCTATTATTGCAGCTTTTTTGCATTTGAATGAGAACTTTCTCCTTTCGCAGCCCACTTCCTTCTGGGGCTTGAATCGGCAAATGGAGTTGTTCAAAATCTCCAGTCTTGAGGCCTGACAACAGATGGTTGCTATGGAAATAATGGAAGCTGCATCGTGAGCAAAATATCTTCAGGCCCAGAGCCAGCGGGAAGGAGGAGGGGACACCTTGTTGGTCGTGCAACTTCTGCAGGAACCCACGTGCCTCCACGTGATTTTCCTCAGATACCCTTATTCTTGGCAATTTGTCCTTCGGTTCAAAAGAGCCGCAAATGGAGAAACAGGAAACAGCAACTGGACAGAAAGGGCTTGTACAAACCTCATCTGCTCTTTCTCCAGCGCTAGAGCCGCCAAATTAAGCAGTTGCCCTGCGTGCAGATTTATTCCTCTGTATAGGGTTTGAATCAGTTGAGTTATTCAAAAGCAGCCCTCTTCAGCTTAATGAAAAATCTGTCCAGCAATACTCCCATTCTTCAAGGAATTATGAGAAGAAATTGGAAAATGAGGACAGATTCATGGCTAAAACCCTTGCCTGCTGTTGCTCGGCGTCCACCCGTCGAGTTTGGCAGTAGACCAAGCCATGAGGTGTTAACCTTGCTTTCTCATTGCATCAGTGCAATGCTTAAATATAGGGAATGAGCTCAGTAGAAGAAACCAAATATATATCTTGTCTCTGGGAGTGGCTATCTAAGAAAATCACACATGCTAAAATCAGTTCAAGTGCTCTGGATTTCCAAGAGCAACCCCTGGATGCTCAGAAAACTGGGTGATAGACTGTGGGCCCAATGGTGGCAGATGTGGGCTTCCCATTCACAGTAGGATTTGCCCATATATTTGAAGGGATTTGGAGTCAGGGGGAAAGAATTCTGGATTTTAGGATCGCGTACCTCAGAGGGAGCTCGGTCTTCCCCAGGTTGGCACTGGGTGGGAAATTATAATCCTGGTTTCAAGCGAGGTGTAAATTTGGGATCAGCCGGTGACGTGCAGCAACTAGAGCAGATCTCAGAGAACTGCGTTTTGATCCGATGACTTTGGTCGTTCAGAACCTGCACATTTGCATCAAGGCTAAATTAACTGTCAGCATCAGGTTATGGCAACGTGGCAAACTGGGAATGTGCAAAGACAGGCAAAGAGAAGAGCCGGGTGGCTCCGGGATTAGTGGTGTGCTTGTGGATTGTTTTACTACATCATCTCTCAAATGTGTGACATTAGGGGGAAAAATAGATACTACCTGGTGCCCCTGATCCCGCGTAACACACAAGGAATTGGAGGGCTTGGCTTTGCCGCAGGTAATTGCAAGGCAGCCCAAAAACATATCTGTGGGGGTGTGGCTTTGAGGTACAGGACTCCACCTGTGACGTTTAGTTGGAGGGATCACATCTTTCCATGGCCTTGCGGGGGTCAAGGATGGAAAAAGGCTCTTGTATCCCCTGGGATGCGTTTCCTGAAGGTGGAGGGGGAACAGGAATCAGGGCTGCAGCTGTGATAAAAACACAGGGTGGGACAAAGCCACGTCTCGCCGTGATGCCAGAAGGAAGAGATCAGCGACGTACCTGTGACGATGCTAAAGGAAAAGAGAGGCGCTGAGGTCCAGGAGCGAGAATCCTCCCCTGGCAAGGTCGTACAGAGGAGAGGGAATTCGCATTGCATGCACACTGCCTGTGTACCCCAATGTGGCCACGTTAAGCTGTGCTATTGTGGCCGCCGGCTAGGGGGATAGCCAGCTCGCAGCAAGGGGGGGGGTCTTAAAAATTTAAACAAAAAATCCCACGGGTTAAACTCATGCCTGCTGGGCCTTGCGGCTAGTTTTGCGTGGCTTGCTGACCATCAGCAATTAGCACCTGGGTATCAATGGCCAAACGAGGCAATTAGGAAAGAGCAGGAGCAAAAAAGCTCAGCCTTGCTCCCAGATAAATGGCAGAAGCAGAGCTGGAGCCTTCAATGGGGGTGGGCGAAGGGGGCCGTGCACGAGTGCTGCAGGGAGAGCCGACCACGATCAGCCACGAGCAATACCCGCCAGCCGACAGGGACGTGTCTTGCTTCCCGGTAAGTGGTGTCTGAGGAGGTTGCTCTTAATTATCTCCTCACTCCCAGCAGGGGAGACCAACGCAGCCCCATGGGAGACGCTGGTTGCACCGACTCCTGCGAGTCCCGTGGCGAAGGGCTTTTAATCAGCGCTGGGAAGGGATGGTGGAGAACTGGCATCAGGCAGGTCAGGCTTGGTGGATCCCAGGGGTCTGGGTCTGATCCAGCTCCTCAGATCAAATGAGGGTTTTTCAAACTCTTCGGTTTAATTGGAACGCCATAGAAGCAGATTTTAAGCAACCAAGCTTTGCCCCTGGACTCGAAGGTGGACTAAAGGAGCTTTTGCAGGACGGACACCTTCTTGGCCGTCCACCCTCCGGTCGCTTCACCGGCACCACGTGCAGGTTGCCCTCGCTGGGGAGCTGCTCCCTCGGGCGGCTCCTCCGCGTGGCTGCGGGGCAGGTTTTGGCCAAGAGCCGCGCGGGTGGCGAAGCGGAGGGGCCCGCGGCTCCCTCACGGTCAGGCCGGCTCGCCGGGGTCGCCTGTGGAAACGTCCTATTTCTTTCTCATATTTCAGCAGATACAGCCCCAGCGCACACATGGAAGAGATTTGAGAGCAAAGATGTCATTTTTACGACCTGAATGGAGTCCCGGTTTTGCAGAGTGAAACGATCGTTGTGCCGGTGCCTCCGGGCACGGCTCCAACCCGAAGCACGGGCTGCTCTCCCTCCGTGGGAACTGCCCGTCGCCCTTCGCTTCCCTGCAGCTACGGTGAAGTGGGGCATGTTGCTAGAGCTTCCTCTCAAAGACAGACTGATAAAGTGGTTAAAGAAAAGAAAATATCCCGATATAACTGGAGGGAGGAGAGGGAGAACAGCATCGTGTTGAAAATCTGCTTTCCCGTGCTTTTCCATCAGCGTCCCGCAGCTGGCCAGCTGCTCCCAGCTTTTCTCCAAGTTGTGCGTGGAAAAAAGCAAATGAGTCCCTTCGGAGGCTCTGGCATCGCGACCCTGGCACCCGGGGGTGCCCCGAAGTCCTGCCCGGGGTATTTAATAGTGCCCCAGGAAGCATTTCGTGGGGCAATCCAACATGAAGGGTTGAGAGAGGCTCTGCTGACCTCCTTGACTCCTGGATTTTCTCCTCTCCTTAGTGCACGTTATAAGAATAGGCAGGAGGGTGATTTTTTCCATCCCTCCGAACTTCCTCAGTGCTGCCGGTGCTTTATATTAGAGCCCCAGTTAGCAAATGACTCCAGTATGCCCCGATGGCGTCACTGGCTGTTAAAAAGAATAATAGAGAAGCAGCTGTGGGAAAAGAGCTGTAATGCTTCCGAGGCCTCCGGTGAGGTCGCAGCAGGGGTGTCCGGCTGCACCAAACAACTCCTATTTTTCCCTTTCCCCTTGCAGTGGGAGCAGGACCGCAGAGCCCCCAAGGCGCTCGGCCGCGGCTCTGCTCAGTGAAGATGCTTCGCGCGCTTCAGTGCTGCGGCCCAGGGTTGCAACACCGAGACATCCATCTCTGCCGAGGGCGGCCACGCGGCTCGGCGCAGCGTGACTCCTGCCGAGAGCTTGGCCGAACCAGTCCGAGCGCTCCCTGCGGGCTCCCAGACCCTGCCTTTCTCCCGAAAATAAAGCCCATAAATCACTGCAGATCGATCCCAGCATCCAGCATGTCCTCCCGTTGCTGTTGGATTTTTTTATGCTTCATCATCGGCCGCTGGCAAGCGCTGCCTGCGCCGTCGCTTCGGTGATGTACGAGCCAAAAAAAAAAAAAAAAAGTCTCTATTTGCCCTTAAACTGCAAGCTGGGTCTGCAGAGCTTGCAGGTCGGCTGTGTCTGGGAGCTGAAAGGGCAGCTCTGCAAAGCTGGAACAGCACCTGACGTTTTCACAAATAAAAAGGAGGAGCTTGTTTCAGACCCCAAGAGCAAAGCGGTGGTTTCTGTCCCGCCTTAGCGATGCCCATCAGGAAAATCCGGGGATTCGCACCTAAAAGGGCGATGCCCGCCCAGGCACTAGTGGCGGCTGTACGTAACGGCCCTCAGTTAGAAACTCCAGGGGAGAAGATGGAAATGAGACCAGGCTGCCTTTATGCTGCGCCATCGTACTGCATCTGTGCAAAAAAGCCTCTGGTCAAAAGCATAAGATTCTCCCAAATGGCCTTTTTTCACTCCAGGTTGGTGCAGGTAGCTGTGACATCCCAGGGGCGGGCAGGACGAGGCTCACCAGGGCTGTGCTGATGCCCACCCTCTCTGGGTACCTACTCTTTGGTACAAATTTGCGTATTTGTGCACTTTTGCAGCCGAAAGCACGGCTCGCACCAGATATCAGATGGGGAATCAGTCCTGGAGCAGTTCTGTGCTTTACTCCTGCAGCACTTGAACCTCTCATGCACCCGAGTCCTGCGCGCCTTGTGACCATCAGAGGGACCGGGGTGCGCTGGGTGTTCGGGGTCTGGAAGGACCATGTTAGCGGGGTTGGGAAGCGAGAGCTCACGTCGTAGGCAGGAGTCTCTGCCTCGGTTATATCCGACCTTCTCTCAGTGTCAGGGACTTTTCCAGGTCTGTTTTGCACTTGCTTATGAAGACATAAAAGGTGGTTTCCTTCTGGAAAAGAAAACACCTTTAGATTTTAAAACTTAGCAAAAGCCTTTTCCTTTGCACATCCAAAACGCAGAATTATAAACTGCACCTTCTGCTTGCTTTTAGTGCAGCTCGGTGCGATTTCGAGCCAAGAAGCTTAATGAATCCACTTTATACCTCTCCGAAGCGCCAACGGGAGCCGCGGACACCTTGCTGTGCTACAGGAGAGACTAAAAGTAAAGCATCGGCAGGATTTACCCGTGAGGACGAGCGACCGGCGTGGGGAACCGCCGCGCAGCATTGCGGCTGCGCTGGACCGCCGCGGTAAGTGGTGTTTGCTGCTGGGAGCTTGGGCAAGGAAAGAAATGGGAATCGAGAGGATGCTTTGGGGCTCAAAGGCATCCTAAAAGCACTGGGGGGGGGTGTTCTGCCCCTGTCCAATGCTTAGGGGTTGGTGGCTTGGAAACACACTCACGGCAACCAGCAAAACCACGATTTTTGCTGCATCTCTGTTGGGGAGCATCAGGTGAGGAGGAAAATGTGAAAAACAGGGGTGCTAAAACCAGCCACACATGTGCGTGGTGCCAACCCTGCTGAAGCTGCAGCTGTTAAATAGACTTTTAAGGCACCTGAATAATAGTGAGGTGTAAAGGATAAATAGCTAAAGAGCATGGCTGGGTGTGGGCTCTGCTTTTTGGACAGCAACGGAGCAGAATTGAGGCAAAACAGCAGCCAAGCCAGGGAAAGGGCCAGGCGGGAGGAAGACAGCAGAAGCTTGAAATTTAAAACTTGAAAATGTAAAAAATGCACTTAAATGCCTGGATCCCCACGACCCTCGCTCACCCCACGGCCTCCGTCCTGCTTCCCGGCACTCATTAGCAAGTGCAAGCGGGTCTTAAGCCGATTAGAGCCCCGCTAGCAGCGAGCCTCACCTTTGGGGAGAATAACGTCGTTCCGCGCGATTGCAGGGGCTGGGAGGCATTTTGGGTCCCTGAGGCTTTTATCAAAGCCCACACGGTACCAAGCAGCAACTGTTGATGGTGAGGAGGTGGGGATGCTCGGGGCAGCAGCCAAAACATGTGGTTCGTTGCAAAGCCCTCTTCTTGCCGGGCAGGAGGGCACATTTTTGCTGCTCTTCCCTGCTGCGTGCTCACAAAGAGCGGCGGCGCTGCCAGGCGGCTGCTGTTCCCGCTCAGCGGGGCCGGGGGGGAGCTGGGGCCGGGGTTGGCAGCAAATTCCCGGTGCTGACAGGATGGTGCTGCAAAGGCACAACGTGCCTGCGAAGCGCTGCCTCTGCCCCGGGCGCTCCGCGCCGCGCCGGGCGCTGCCCCGAAGCAGCGCTGCAGGAATCCACCGCATCCTGGGGGCTTCAGACAATTCCTCCAAGTAATTTAAAATTTTTAAAAGCCTTGCAATAGCAAGAACAAGCCCTGCGCCTTATTGTAATGGATCTCTGAATCATTGCAAGCAGCTTTTGGGGTCGTTTCAGGCACCTGCCATCCTCCCGGCAGCTGCCTTTGTGGTGGTGCAGCATGGTCACAGAATCCCAGAATCCCAGGCTGGGAGGGACCTCAGGGATCATCTAGTCCAACCTTTCTAGGCAGAGCCCAGTCTAGACAAGACGGCCCAGCACCCTGCCCAGCCAAACCTTGAAGGTGCCCAACGTGGCCGAGCCAACCGCTTCCCTGGGGAGATTATTCCAACGGTGACTGGCCTCACTGTGAAAAATTTCCCTCTCGTGTCCCATCGGAATCTCCCCAAGAGCAACTTGTGTCCATCCCCCTTGTCCTCTCCATGGGACTCTGTGTAAAAAGGGAGTCTCCATCTTCTCTGTAGCTGCCCCTTAAGTGCTGGTACACGGGGATGAGATCCCCTCTGAGCCTCCTTTTCTCAAGGCTGAACAAACCCAGCTCTCCCAGCCTATCCTCATATGGCAGCTTCCCAGGCCTCTGATCATCCTGGTGGCCCTTCTCTGGACCCCTTCCAGCCTGGCCACAGGGTGGGTCCCCCCTGCCCACCCTGGGTCCCCGCGTCTCTCCCGTCCCCACAGGCTTCACCAGCGTCACCGCCTGCTCTCCCGGCGCTGCTGCGTGCTTTACCAGGGCTGTTGCATGCTTTGCCAGAGTTGCTGCATGCTTTAGCAAAAGCATTGCGTGCTTTCCCAGGGCTGCTGCTTGTGTATTTTCCTGGGGCTGCTGCCTGTTTTATCAGGGTTATTTCATGTCTTGCCGGACTTGCTGCATGTTTTTCCGGGTCAGCGCATGTTTTCCCAGGGCCGCTGAATGTTTTACTGGGGTTGCTTTGTGTTTTACCAGGCTGCTGCATGTCTAATCTGGACCACTCCATATTTTCATGGGGCTGCTGCATGTTTGATCAGGGTTGTTGCATGTCTTGCCAGAGCTGCTACATGCTTTACCAGGGCTCCTGCATGTTTTATCAGGGTTTGCTTTGTGTTTTACTGGGTCGCTGCATGTTTTACTGGGATCACTGCCTATTTTACTGGGGCTGCCGCATGTTTTATCAGAGTTATTGCACGTTTTGGAAAAGCCACGGCATGTTTTACCAGGCTGCTGTATATTTTACTGGGATCAGTGCATGTTTTGCTGGGGCTGCTGCACATTTTACCCAGGGTTTTTGCACATCTTGCCAGAGCCACTGCGTGTTTACTGCGTGTTACTGGGCCTGCTTCATGTTTTACCAGCCCGCTGCGTGCTTTGCCAGGTTCGCTGCGTGTTTTAATAGGACCGCAGCGGATTTTTTTAGGGTGTCTGCGCATTTTACCAGATCGCTGCATTTTTTTTTTCACCTTCCCACCGCAAGTTTCGCCGCGTTGCTGCATATTTTCCCTGGTCGCTGCGTTTTTCCCAGGCCATTTCCCAGGGATGCTGCGCGCACCATCTCTGCAACCTCTCTGATCTCCCAGGGCTCGGGTGCGCCCGGCTGCAAATGTGTTTAAAGCAAACATGATCCCCTCCCGTTGGCTCCGAGCTGCCGAACGTGAGGCTGTGTTACAGCACTATTTTTTCCAAGGGAGAGCAGAGCGCGGCGGCCTCGGCGGGGGGGCTCTGCCAGCTGCTCCCTCCCGTACATGCGCAGCCCCGGAGGGCTCAGCAAAATTCCCCAGCCCACCGGGACTGCTGGCAGGAAGCAATCTGGCAGACAACATGTTTAGAGGAGACTAATGTCTCCGAGCCACTGAACCATTTAATTGCCAATAAATACAGCCCACGTGTAAATAATTATGGAGACCCAGAAACCGTGTCGTCTTCAGTGAAAGGAAGGAGCTGGCAGCCTGAAAACTCCCTGTGGCAAGTGTGTAAGTGAAGATTTGTTAATATGGTAGGAAGGAGCATCAAGAAACCTGCCCAGGCATCTCCTGGTGTTACCTCGGGCACGGGGCAGCCCAGGGGGGTGATGATCCCTGGCAGGGTAAGAAGGGCCAGGCTATGCCCTTGGCTGAGTTTGAGAGTAAATCTTAAAAATTCATCCTTTTGCCAGATCAAGCTTTGTCCGGGCTCTTGTTGCAACCCAGCGTGGCTATTGCAATACCCTTTTTTGCTGTGTTTTGGGGGGATAAAAAGCTGCAAGGATCTTAGTCCAAAACTTTGGACCTGATCAGCATCACGTAGGCGATGGCAGTAGATGCAGACTTTTCCTTCAGAGCCCCAATAAAACCTGCAGGGACTCTTCATCCCCCTAGCAAAACACCATTGTCCCCATCAGCCGGTTCTCTCATGCTGCTACCACGTTTCTCTTTCAAATCCTCCTTTTTCGGGACATTTAAGAAAACGTTACCAGCGCTGGGCTTGCCGGTGAGCTGACCCCACCGCCTATCACGTCCATGCTGCTCTTGCATCAATCTTGTGCATCTTTTAGTTTAAATCTGGCTTGTTTGGGGGTAGATGCAAGCAAAGAAGCTGAATTTGGGCAAGTTTTGGGGACAGGTGCTTTTTTTCCTCATCTGTGTGTACCAGGACAGGCCCATGTGTGTTGCCTCTGTTCTACTCCAGGACGACTGCGTGTGTTGCCAGCCTTGTGCACGCCGGGGGTATCTCCCTCCGCTAATGTCAGCCGGGAGGGTGGTTTCATCAGACCTTCACAGCCCGAAAATGCACCAGGACTGTGGGCTGTGGCCAGGCACCTCACCCAGTTTGTGGCATCTCATGTGCTCGAGTCCACCTGCCCGGATTTCCATCATTTTTATTACGTGCATCCCTCCATCCCACTGGCTTCCAGATTTCAGACACACCAGAGGTTAGGAGGGATGTTTGCAGATGGATTATATATAATTTTTTTGGTCAGCAGTGGGAATTGGCAGAGCTGCCAAATTCCCATCCAGATTTTAGCCTCGGGTCCGAGGCTCGCGTGGCAGCGGGGCTCCGCACCCCAGGCTTTGACCTCATCTTGTCTCTCCCCAGTCTACGACAATTAACCAAACGCTCCGATGCTGGAGGTTTCCAACCTGTGCGCTGCGGCAAGGCGGGACGTGGCGGCCGTCGCCGAGCAAAACGGTCGCCAGTGTTATCAGGGTCAGGGGCTTCTCATCCCGGCCGTGGGGACGTCTGCAGGGTCAGGCTGAGTATCAGCGACGATGTGTGCGGGATGGGGATGGGGCAACGTTTGCAGCAGCAAAGCTCTCACCGCTGGGAAAACATCCTACGAGTGGGACCGGAGCTCTGTGCGCACAGTCTTTGTATTTTCTGGAGCATCAGGTTTCCTTTACAGGTTTTCCTTTAAAGCAGCTTTATGTTTTGTTAATTTAATTTCAGTTGAATATGTGATGATGCAGAGCTTTTTCTCCGTTAGCCACTTCATCCTTATCTCTTCCATTAGGCTTTGACCTCGTTTATCGTGTGGCTCCAGTTTCCTTTTCTTGTGGCGCTGGAGCTCACAGGAAAACACTGGCATGTTGCTGCCCGAAAAGCGGCTCATGAGGGGTCACCGTCCACCACCTAAAATTTACCCCTGGACCTATTTGTGTTCAGTAGATAAGCGTTGTATTCCACATCTGCTAAAAAAAAAAAAACCAGTCCAGAACCACATTGGCTCGTTCGTACAAAGAGTGAGGCTTAAAAGCAGTTTGCAGCGAGTTAGTGGGATAACTGGGAAAGCTGGGGCCGATACTGGGAGGCAACACAGCTCTCTGCATCCCCCTGAGCGGAGGGAGGGAGATCAGAGGCCTGGGGCAGAGAAATGGTGGATTTGGGAGAGCAGAGCTTTGTCCTGGCCCTGCCCCTCCTGCGCCTCCACTGCGGGGACGTCTCTGGTTTAGACGCCTGCTCTGCCCTCGGTCATCCTCACTGCTGTGTCCGGAGGGGAACGGGCAGTGTCCCTCCCAGCACGGGAGGGGATTTCACCAGATTTTGGGTGGTTACAAGAGATAGGTACAGCTGAACGGGCCCCGCGCGGTCTTTTCATGGCCAACAGAAGTAGGCACCTGCAGAGCACAACACCTGGACAGATTTCGGCACCCAGAGCTGAGGCTATCCCCAGCCAGGCCTTTGAAGCTCAGAGCCGGCAGCAATGCCAGAGAGACCGAATTTCGGAGAGGGGTATCTCAGGCTGTCTAAGCACAGGGTCAGTAGCGTAGTCGTGGCTGTGTAACCGCACCAGGGCTCCGAGCAGCGCTGGAAGACCCCCCCACGCCGCTGCGTGTTGGCCCCCGAGGCTGCCCCGGTGCCGTTCCTGGGCGAGGAGGGATGTCACCAGAAGGAGCCACCTCGGGAGGAGCCGCACCGGTCCAGCAGTTTGGCTTTTCCCCTGGGTCGATGGGTTCCTATAGCAACAAAGAGCCACTTGCCGCAGCTTTTACCTTTATGACAACAAAAGAGCGCCCGCACTAATTTTCTGGAATTAGCGCCAGTCACCCCGCATGCTGCAGTGCCGCTTGCATGTCGTCAACACGACTATACTAATCAGCAGCCAGTACGTTGGCTGAAGCAAACCAGAGGCTGAAGCAATTACCCCCTGCCTGGGACCCCGCGGTTGTTGGACCCCACGGAGGGGAACGTGCCCGGCTGCTGCAGGAGCACCCCGAGTTCATTGCTGCCAGAGAGAGCAAACCAGGGGCTGCAGGACAACCCCGTCCCTGCTGCAGTAAATGCTTGGGTCTTATTTATCACCCCTGAAAAGCTGGCTATGAAAATGCAGTACAGTGATGCTTTGGCTGTGGGGTTTTGGTTGGGGGAGTCTCCCAGCCCTGCTCCATCCTGGGCTCGTGGGGGAGCCCCGGGTGCTGGTGCCGAGCCGGGAGTGCTTTGGGTGATGCGGCTGTAGGTTTTGTGGGACTGGCACAAGGCACCCCGTCTCTCATCAGCAGGTTGGGGAAAAACGTGGGATGAAGTATGGCAAACGCCAGATTTTTTTCTGAGAGAGGATGTGGTGACCGTGGAGCATAATTAAGGCGCTCCTTGCCATCTGCTGCAGGAGCTGAATGAAGGGTAAACTAATTGAATGAAAAGTAAATTGGGGTTTAAGAAATCTTCATTAATGTGCTGAGGCAAGAGCTTGCTCTGCTTAAAGAAATTAAAATGTAAGCTTTCAAAATCATCTTGCAGCGAGCTGAGGAGGAGGAGGTACCGGGGGAATACGTAAGGAGATGGAAACGGGTACATTCATAAATCAGCTGTGGCTCTTTCAATAATTCACCCCTGGTAAAGGATCCAGCAGTTCACGGGGAGGCAGCATCCGCGTGGAGATCCTCAGTTTGCCTGACCCAGTGAGCTCCCGGGCATTTCCCCAGTGCCCTTCCTGTGTGTGGAGGGAAAGTGGGGCTCGGCTGGTCTGAGCTGAGCAATAAAACAAGTGGCAGTGTCTGATAGCGGGTAGGGACCACGTGCCCGCTGGAAATTGCCACCTGCCGAGTTACCGGCAGCGGTTTTGGTTTCTGCCCCCAGAGGGTTTATCCTCGTAGGCTCGTAGCTTTGAGTTAAATAAAATAATTTATTTGAGTCAAGCAAAATAATTGTCCTGGCTCTTTGGAAACCAGGTTTTTACGCGCTGGCAGAGGCAGCTGGGGTGGGGAGGAGCACGGGCTGGAGGAAGTCTGTTTTGCAAGGCAGCAGAAGTTGTTCAAGGGGTAAAAATAGGCTGTTCTATATATTAGTTCATCGGTTATAAAACCAAGGTGAGTTTCTGGATGCTGAGATGCTGGATAGGTGTTTTGCCTGCGAATGATCGGTTGAGTTTCAAAGACGATTATCCACAAGCCCCATGTGAGCCCCGCCAAGGGCTGAGCCTCCAGGGCTGCGGCGGTGCCCAAGGTGGTTCCCAAGCCCTAAATCCACCAGGCGAAGTAACGAGGAAAGAGAAGGCGGTGCGTAAAACGGCTCGTTGTTAGATGGCTGCTCAGCGTTACCTTTCGCATGTCACGGTTTTGGTTCCCCTTAAGGTGAGAGAGAGGTTAGGCGGGTTTTTGCGCGAGCTGCGTCGTTCCCGTTGGTATGGCGAGTCTCGCCATGTAGTGTCAGCGCTCGCCTCCTGCCGCCCAGCTTGCTGCTGCCAGAAAACGCAACAGTTCTGTCAATGGTCAGCTCTTTAACCCCATTTCATTTTTTAAAAAATAATGTCTATGGTGTGGGGTTGGCCGCTGCTGGCCCCGCCGCATCCTTCGCGAGAGGTGGGGGAAGAGGATGGGGGCTTAAGGGATGTGGAGGTGAGCAGAGGGTCTTGCTGTAGTAGCAAGAAAAGCAATTGCAGTTTTAATGAAGCCGGGGAAAAGGCTTTGCTTGGAGCCAACTCTTCTTCTCGGGAGAGATTTTCTTTTTATCGCTCCTCAAGTTACAGTTTGTTCGAACGCAGCTTTTAATGTTTCATGAAGCAGCAACGAGGAGGACTTCTGTGTGAGATGGTGGGAAGCTGACCTCAGGCGCTGCATAAACAACGTTAATGGTTGGTTGGGAAAAAAAATCATCCATTTAAGTGAAATGGCTGAGCTCTCTCTGGAGAGCAGGCTCCCCTTCCTCGGGCAGCGGCTTGCTGGGAGAAACCCCGCTCCTTCCAGAGACGGACGCCCGAGGACTTTGGAGGACGCCAAGAGCTCTTTGTGCTCTGTGAGTGCTACAAGGCACGTCTTTGCTATAGCTCCCTTTTTGTGGGAATGCCAGGATTGCAGTTATAAGCTGTCATGGAACTACCCGGTAACCTCGTACCGGCAGGTCGGCGTTACGCTGCAGTTAAGGCAGTCTTCATGCACTTAGTGCAGTAACCCCAGTGGGCTGAGGTAAATGTTAAGGGTTCATCTGCTCGGGAAAGCCCAGCTGCTTTTGGTGCATTCAGTGTGCTGTATGTGCATATGCTGCTTCTAAAAACTATTATTAATTTTTTTTCTTTGCTGGGAAATGCTTCTTGCACGAGAGCTTCACTAAGCTAAGCCTTGCCGGAGCTCGCAGGACCCCTTTCTTTAAGAGGAGGTATCTTTGTACCACTACACATCTTTCATACCTAAAAAATACCTTTGTAGCAATTAAACCTCCTAATCTAGTCTGCGTAATCCTAGAGAACAGCTGCCAAAGGGGTCTGCTACTCGATAAAGGTGCATGGAAGGATGGGTTTGAAAGAAAGAGTGGGCAAGACAGGCTCAGGCTAGGACCCCCCAAAAAACCCCAGCAAGATGAGGGTTGATCAGGGCTTGGGATCGGCCACCCAACGAGCTGGAAGCATTCCTGCTCACGCAGCAACGAATAACCTGACGATGCTAAAAGCCCTTGCGAAGGCACCGTGGCCGGTGCAACCACAGCACTCGCCGGCTGGGGATGCCCGAGCGGTTTTACAAACCACAGCAACCTCCTGACACCTGCCCCGGCCAACAGCTCCACCGAGGCCGCTGCAAACCTCACAGCGAGAGTGACTCAGCTGCTTTAGTTAATAAATAATGAAATAAGGAGCCCATAATAACTGTTTGTTTTGCTCGGTCCTTGGAGTACAATAGAAAACTCTCAGCAATAAATGAAAATAGCGGTGCTTAATGAGCGGAGCGCTGCGTTCTTGCTTCTTGGCCATGAACCACACGCTGTTGCTGCAGCCCGTGCTTTCAGAGTTGCTACCTTTTGCCAAAAACAGGTTTGCCAATGGTTTCCGTTAAGTCCCCTGGACAAAAGAAGGCAAGAGGTGGTGTCATTGAAGTGAAAATGCTTCCCTGCTGCTCTGCCTCATTATCTGGTCAACTTCCATATGGTCTGGCTGAAAAAAAACCTGTGAATTCCTACCTTGAGGTTGCCTGGATAAAAAATGGGAAATTTCTTGCCTGTGTCAGGTCGGCTTCACTTCCATGAGTCGGGGCAAACCAGAAGGGAAAAAAATTATTATTTTGGTTTTTTCCCCCTTCTCTGGTGGATGTTTTGGCCAAACTCTTCTTCCTTCAGTGGCTTCATGCCTCAGAGCCCCATGCACCACCTCTCCCAGCTCCAGCCAAGCAGCTGTGTCTCTGCGGGAAGGTAAACGAGGTAATAACTGCTTCTCCAAAGCACAAATACTTAAAGTTCGTCTTTCTGATGCCTCTGTAAGGCAACTGCTCCCTAACCGCTTCCTGCAGCCGCCCCTCGGCCAACGCTCATGCTTCCAGTGCCTCCCCAGTGTCACCACCCACCAGCCCCTCCATCCACCACCAAGAGTACCTGGAGCACGCAGGAAGACACGCAGCTCTTGTTGCCCAGAAATAGGCATCTTTTAACGCTGTTGGGATATTTTAAGCTCTTATTCTCACACCCCAAGGCCATGTGGGATGGTCTTTCCACCACAGGCAGATGCACCGTTGCCTTTCGGCCGTCCTGGAGGCAGCCTTATTGCAGGCCTCCGCCTTTGTTTTGGAGCTGAGCGGTGATTTAGTCAAACCTCCCCTCTCTTAGGGGTATCTGTATTTAACTTATTCTGGAGGCAGTTTGACTGTCTTTTCCTGAACTTATGGAAAGCTTGGATCCCTTCGGCCGAGCCCCAGCAGGTCTCTTTTCTCCTCAGCTGAGCCGTTGGCACATCATTAACCCAGTGAGGGATAAAACACTTTGTGTAGTTTCAGCGTGAAGCCTTTTTCTCTGCTCCGTGGTACAAACCACATGGAAGCACAGAAGGAGATACCCGTAATTCTTCCTACAAATTTCAACATGAGACAAATCAATCCAGTTCATTGCTGGTTCTTGACGGAGATAGGATTAATCAGCTACGAACTGCCATAGGTGGTGCTGGGCTTGGTGCGCCTGGTCTCTGAGCATCTCTTGGAGGTGCCGCTGGGTTAGAAAAGCAGAAATAACTGAGTGTTGAGGTTTGTGTGTGATGGCAGTTGGTTACCCCTGAATTACTCCACATATTTAGACGGAAGGTGTTGCCTACCCCGGCTTTTCCCGAGTGCCCTTCCCTCCCCAGCCTTTAGCTCTGTCTGAAATCCCAACCTTCCGAAGCTTTGCTGGATTACAGGGCTCCAGTGGGAGATGCTATTGTGGTTTAGTTTATCGGGATTTCAGAAGCAGTGCTGGCCCTTTCACAGCGCACCCTGCCAATGCAAGATATTGGCTCGCTGCCGAAAAGATGACACTGATTATATCTATGGGGAAAAATGAGGCTTGAGATAGGGAATGAAGATGTGTTAGCATCGATTTGCTAAGTGCATCTCTCGGTCTGCAGCTTGTTTCTTGTCATCCTGCAGTAACCCGGGGGTAAGGAGCTGCATTGTGCTGCGACAGCTCTGATACTTAACAGACATTTCAAGAATATGTGCATCAGGGGCTCCCAAAGGAAAAGCTGTGACTCCAAGGAGCACCAGAGCAGCTACAGATGATGGGGGCAATCGCTGCTCTAGTGCCTGTTGAGCATCTGCATCCCTCTGCATCCCTATTCTGCAGCCATACGCAGCATAACGGCACCTCCTCAGCGGCTTTATAATTCAATTAACCAAGAGCTTGTGCCTGGAGGGAACAAACCAGAGGGCCAGGCCAGGTGGGCGAGGGACCCCACCCCAGCCGTGTGTGCTTTGGGGCTGGCAGTGAGCTCAGCAGCTTTCTCCGGGCAGGAGGAGTGCGGTGCTGAGCAATCGGAAGGCAGCTGGAGCTGGCAGCGGCGCGTAGGGCAGCCTGCGTGCAGCCTGACCCTGCCAGCATCCTCCACCAAAAAGAATGACTCATTTTCCCCCGGGGTAAATTACTTCTTATTTCTGCAGAAGTGAGAGCACTCTGGTCTGCCAAGGCCCACAGGGTCTGGCAGGGAGCAAATTGCTGGAAGAGGAGCTTGACAGCGTGAGATGGTTCAAAGCCAATTTGGCTGATGATGCCGGCTAAGCAGAAATGGGGCCAACTGGCTTCTTTAGGGGTGATCACCTGGAAACTCCAGCCCTTTTCCTGCCAAAGCCTCTTGCTTAGGACCCTCACAACCCTTAGAAACTGGGGACTGGAAGGACAGGCAAAGCATTATCATTTAGATGTGATTCTTCCCTCTTCACCTGTACTAGAGGGGGAGAAATGACTCCAAGAACCAAGTGCCGGTGGCCAAGGAGCGAGCGTCCTGGCTGGCACTGCCAGGGGAGCGAAGGCAGGACCTGAGAATATGACCTCCCTAGGTCAGGGTTAAGACATGCAAGGCCACAGAGATTCATTTCTGGCAGAGCAAAAGGACACAGTCAAGCCTAAACGATGAGGGAACAGCCCTTCTTGTCCGGTGGAGCCCCAGTGAGAAGCCATCGCCGTGATGGACCCTTTCCCGGACCTCTCCCACCTGTGGGCTCCCCAGGGCTCTCCGCGGCCCTGCTGCTATCCCAAAGGGGATACTATCCCAAAATCAATGTGCAGGGGGGACCTGACAAAACAGTCTGTGCCTCCCAGAAAGGTGGGAGGTGGGACCATCGCTGAACCCGCTGGCTGTACTGGGGAACACCAGCGAGTGGCTAGGACCAGACCACTGCTTATTAAGGACAACAGCATGCATCCTTGTCTATCTGGCGGCCACAGAAGGTGATTCATCTTTAAAGAGAAGCCATTACTCCTTATTTCTGCAGAAATTGCTCATCTCAGCTGTTCCCAGGGGCTCCGGGAGTGAGCAACCCTCTGGGAGCCTGACAGCCCCATGCTCATCTGAGCGGAGATTTGTGCCAGGACAAACCGGGGTAAGCTCGTGCCTGTGATGGGGCTCTCGGTGAAGCTCTTCACTTCTGTTGTGTGACTGTCTTGCAGCAATTCCTGTCTCTCTAATAAATTAATGGAGCAGGGACAGGTTTATTTTTATTTCTCTGCAATCGGTGTAACAGAAGCAAAGGCGATGGGGCACCTCATTAGCCCTCCCGTCTCTTCCCCGTTGCTAACTGCTGCTCATTCAAGCTGAACCTTGTTCCCAAGGGATTTTGGCCATCAGACTTTTCCACCGACTTCTGCTGAGCCCCAGGCACTTCAGCGTTGCTGAGAAATGTACGGCATTCTCTTCTGGGGTCAGCTGGGGCTTTGAACTTCAGCTCGCGCTGAAGAGGAGGGGGAGAGGGGGGAATTGTGTTTGCCTGCACGTGGGTGGCTCCTCACCAGCCCCAGCCCCTGAGGGACCTCGCTAGGGCAACGCCATCACTCAGAAACCTGCACCCCCTGCTTCAGCCGACCCATCGCTTTGCTTTTTCGGCATCCAGGGGAGCATCGCAGCCCTACTCTGTGCCTTTCGACGGAGCCGGCCGCACGTCCCACCGCCGCAACAGGCAGCGGGCCAAGGCAAATAGCATTTCCACCAGGAAGAGCATCACTGACGAGCATGACATCCAAGAAGTGTTTCAATCTGCTGCCTGGTGCTCGTGGTTAATAAGAAAGTCAAACTGGAGCTCATGGCTAGGAAGAGTCTTTACTATAAGTCAACAGCTAAGCAAACAGACATCAGCAGAGAAAGCTGAGGCAGGGGGGAGAGAGATCAGCGTGTCTACCTGCTAACATGCTTGGGCAACCACTGGCTTTGAACCAAACCTCTTGGGAAGGAGAGAGCGAGTCTTTCAGCCATGGCTCCAAAACATCCGAATACCCGCGGCTGCCCCTCTGCCCTCCAGACGTGCTCCCGTTTCTTAATTCCTATGTTATTTATCACCTCTGTCTAGGAGCTCTCTCGTTCCCCCCCATAGAGGGATGTATGTGTTTCTCTTCTGCTGCTGCTTGTCTCAGCTACCGTTTTTTATTTCAAAATAGTTAAGTTTATGAACAGTGACCCCTTGCGAAGGCAGCCGGGGAGGAGAGCTGCCTTTCTGCCAGGGGAAAAAATCATTACTGGAGGCCTGAGCTGAAGTGAGTGCGCTTTTAGCCAAAAGAAGGGAAAATAAGGCAAGTTTACTCCTATACATGTTGCGTGTCTACCTCCTTTGCTTGAACCAAGGCCTGAGAAGAAAGTGATGGGCACAGTTTGTGCTGTGAAACCTCTGCTTACAGAGAAACGCAGAGGCTGTTTTGCAAGACCTGTCCAGGAAATCAGAAATGAAGGCATCCCTGGCTAGAGTTATAATATTATTCTTAATAAACCAGGAAACAATAATAAAATTAAATAAGTCAACATTTCCTAAGCATTTTCCAGCCAAGTTCTTCCACGGACAAAATTTGCCTAGCGATCCCGGCTCAGCAGAGGAAGTCCTCCTTTACTGGCTGTTTTGTCAACTGCAAGCGCATTCATCACTGATGACATCAAGGCAGAACAATCATAGCAAGGGGGACTAAAACCAGTGGAAAATTACCGGGCTAATTTTGTTTTCTGTGCCTGATTGGAAGACAAAGGAGGAAATTTCTAAGAGGCGATTCAGTACACATGAAAAAAAATCAGTGATCCTTCATGTACATTTATAGCTCATGCTATAGCTCAATTTATTCTGAAAGGCAGGACAAAGGATTTCATCATTTGCAGCTGTGGGAGAAACCTGAATGGTAATCAAATAACGGTAATAATACCTTGCATGTATGTAACCTCTTTGAAATGATAATCTCTCGAGTGCTTTCTGAAGAACGGCACCGTGATGAATATTGTCTTCCCCTTAGAGCTGCAGACATCCAACCAGGCTAAGGCTAAATAGCCTGGGCCCTTGCTGTTGTTACACCCCTCTGTCGGTTTGGCTCTAAGATTTTCCTTTTTGGAGGTCTCTGATAAGAAGAACCCTGCTGGCAGTACCCTTCCTCTTACGAAAGTTTTCCAACTTTCTTAACAGCCCAAGGCAGAGGGAGAAGAGAAATGAGTAGGCCTGGGGAGGCCGCGGAGGCCGCGTGGCTGCTCCTCCATGCCTGACCTTACGACATCCCTGCCCGAAGCTCATGCTGGGGCTGCTCTGGAGAAGAAGGTTGTGATTCGGAGGGTGGTCCTTGGAGGTGCCCTCAAACACCACAGTCTGGGATGCGTCTGCATGGTGGGTCCTGAGGGTAAGGAAGAAGCCACCAAGTCACCAGAGCTGGGGGGAGGTTGGAGGTGGGCGTGAAGGACAAAACCAGACTAGCTCAAAACAGGCAGGCTAAAGTCACACACCTGAATTATTAAAATCATTAATGATAACCAATTTAAGGAGGATCATGTGAGCAAAAAGAAGATGGCAATCCACCTAAGTGGGGTATTACCGGTTCCCAAGCCAACGACGACTCAAAACAGGTGATCTTCAATGTTCCTGGGCCGTGTTCTAGCAGATGGGAGAGCTACAGGCCACCCAATCTCTTTAGAGAAGAGGATCATGAGGTCTTTAAACACCGATCTGTAATAGAAATTAACTGTAGCTGAGCCACGTGCAGCTGAGAACTGATGGGGCATTTGCAACGTGCAAAGACCCTCAACCCAGAGGTCTCTATCGGTTTTACTGAATCAACCGATAAAACACTTCAGCAGGATGTGAACTGCAGAGAGAGCAGCTGCTTATGAAGGTCATACCCTGTGTTCAAGACACTCATACTAATTAAAAAGGAAAAAAACCAAACCTTTAGCTGTCTAACTTTTGGCTAATTTAGTACCTCTTCAGCTCCTGGCAACAGGCTGTGAGAGGGCTGTTTGCGGGCTGGTGCTGCGACCAGGAGCGGTACCAAGCTGGCAAGAGCCCGGGGTTATCAACCCTATTTCAGTCGACAAGAGAGTTTGCAAGGAGATGTGCTTAGGCAGAATATTCAGCAAAAGTCTTAATAACAGGGAATGGTTCAGCAAAATTATCCCTTTTATACCCAGCGGTTTCTGGTAGCAAAAGCTCACAGCATCTTCTTGAGGAAAGCTCTGCAGAATCAGCCTTCAAACATGTTTTTATCACCCATTTATCTAATTTACTCTCATTAAGTAAACAAATTATGTTCTTCTCTCTGTATCCAGTTTCTTTGAATCAGAGACTGCGGCTACTGGGTTTCTGGAGTGGTTCTGAATCTGTTCTCAGAAGACGCTCGGGGTTTAGCTCACCCGCGCAAAACACTGTCCTTCCATTTCCTGCAGGTAATTTGGGGAGATGAGCAAAACATCTCCATGGGGAACCTGGGGGTGGGAAGTTGTTCTCCTGGTGCTCAACAATTGCAAATTCTAGTCTAGTCTGGCGTCGTGGAAGAGGAAACCTCATACACTTTGTAGCTCAGTTGTCCAAGGTTGATATAAATATATATATATATGCACACTTAATGAAACCCATAAATTGTTTCAGATCATGGGAATGAATGGGTGGTGGGTCCCCTCTTTCCAAGCCACCCGCCTCATCGCATTAGTGCCTCTGAGCCTGAGTTGGGGGGGAAAAAAAGGACAAGAGGAGCAATTTAGGGCAATTCAAGGGTTTTTAATTAAGAGTGAAATAATAGAGCTTGTGATGAGAGGAAATTAAGAAAGAATTGACACTGGATAACAGCCCGTGATTTCCGAGGACTAATAGCCCAAGGCAAATAGTAAAACCACCATCCTTTTAGGTCAATTAATGCTAAGTGGGAGAAAATAGTAGGAAGCCTGGACAAACCCTGCGCCAGGGAAGGGCTGGGATCCTGCCCCTGTTCCTTCCATTTTCTAGATTCATCTGCTGCCTGTTTATAGTTATAACATTTTTATAAAACACAGAGTGTGTGAATTCTCCCATTCAGTAAATGCCTCTCGTACAGCCTTGAATTTAGAAGAGGCTTGATTTGACTTCGAAACGACAGGGATTTTTATCAGTCGGTGACATTAATAAGAAAAGCAAAGGAACCTGCCAAAGAGGGACCTCTTCTTTTCGTTTTATTTGTCTGACCTTGAACAAACAGTGGAATGTTGTTTTCCTGTAGGAACCTTGCAGGGAATTGGCCTGCATTTCTCAGCAGCCTTTGGGAGGAAGCAGGTTTGCATCTCTGGCCACGTCCCTGTCCCCGGGAGAGGAAGGCGACTGGTGCGTAGAATAGTGAACTTCGTATGGTTCCCCAAAACCACAAAAGCACTGATCCTTCAGCACTCTCACGCCTTGCCAGCACAGCCGCGGCTGCCACACAAGCCTGTTTCTGGCTGAAAGAACACGATCGAGCGGGTTTTGTGCTCCAATTCTTTTCCTTTCTCACAGTCGTTGAGTCCTTCGTGCCCATGGGGGGCAAGACCGTGGGAGGACGGGCAGTCGCCCCTTTGGGGAACACCACGGACACGGGGGGGAGCTTTGCATCGCAGCAGCCACCCATGGCCCCATGGGCCACGATGGCCTCATTAACCTCCAGGTCTTAAACGAGACCTTGAGCAGACCAAGTTTGGTCCGTAGACCCACACATGGCTTAAAAAAGCATCATCCCCAGCTCCCTGCTCCCACAAAGCCCACTCTGCACGAAATCCCCTTCCTGATGGGGTTTTGCAGGTCTTTCCCCGCCCCAACCAGAACCTGCATCTTCTGTCGTTGCTGCTCCCGTCCCTTTTTGTGTTTCTTTTGTTTTGTGTTCAAAGGAAAAAGAATTGAACGCCGTGGGGACGGCAGCAGCCCCAGCCTGTCCCAGCTGCATCTCTGCTTCTTTCCAGCTGGGTAAACAGGGAGAAATCCCTGCACGCGCTCGCAGCGCACCAGGCTAAGGAAGTAAGGGCTGACGCTGGAGCGAATTCCTTATTTACAAGTTTACGTTGCAAATGCTCAGACCCTTTGCTTTGTCTTCTCTGCACCTTTAGCCTCAGGTCAAAAAGATTTTTGGTTTGGCTTTTGTTTGTCCTGAGACTAAGCCGGAGGAGAGCCTGGCTCGTAAAGCCCCGAGCGGCGTTAAATCCTGCGCACCGAGGTCGTTCTCCAGACCACTTCATCCTGTGGCGGGAAACAATCCATATAACATCCAGAAAAGCTTCCTCCTGCCTCGAAACAACAGCGAGAGCAGGGAAGCCTCCATCTGGCGATGGATGCTCCAACCTCATTCACCCCAAGGTGACTTCAGCTTGGAGGCTGTTGTGGCTTTGGGGTGCAGGTCCCACAGTCCCAGCAGGACCCGAAACTTGTCCCCAGCTTCTCCATTGGCTCATCTTGAAAGCCGAAAAATAAAATTCCCCTATCAGCAGGCATGCCCGGGCTTTGCTAGCAAGATCTTGGCATCGGGAGAAGCGGGCGGCAGGCAGAGCGTGCTGCAAGCCCAGGCTGGGCACGGGGGAGAAGATCCTCCCCCACCATTCCCACGGCGCTTAACGTGGCAGAAAGGTCGCCGAAAGGTTTAGCTTGACTCGTAGGGTAAATGAAATGGGGATTTGGGGATTTCTGTGTGATGTTCCACATGAGGAAAGCCTCCTCCCGGCAGCTCTGCAAGCCAAAGCAGCCCAGCCAGGTGGAGTGAGTTTCAGTGGGGAAAGGAGAGCCCTGTGCCGCCCCTCCCTCCCTCCTGAGGACATTCACCTGGCACAGAAAACTGTTCCTACCGGGACAAGTCCCTATTACTTGCTTTAAGCAGAGCCTCAGCTGAAGAAAACCTCCCAGAGATGTGTGTGATACATGGATGCTTTGATTTGCCCTTGGGGTGGGTCGTGGTGGGGATGGGCTTGTCTGGGTGGCAGGGGAGGTCCCAGAAGACCCACAGGTGCCCAGAGGGGGTCCGGAGTGCTCCAACCCTGCGACTGGAAAGAAAAGAGGTAGGAAAAAGCTGAATTGGGAAAGGGGAAGGGAAAAGACACCCAGATTCTCTACCCAAGGGAGCTTCCCAGGGCACCCAAGCCCCTGTGGAGCCCCCTGAGCACCCACGCGTGCCGGGACCCCCCTGTGGGCACCCCACCGGTGCCCCACACCATCTCAGTGTTGAACCATTTGGATATTTCAAATCCAAGCCACATAATACACCACTACGAATGTCTATTACAAGGCTGGATCAATACGCCCCTGGCCGCTTTAGCTCCCTTCTGCAGCAGCACCATCTCTTTTTTTTTTACGGTTGTTTTCTTTTACACATTTTTAAGGGTTTGTGTGGTTTTTCCTCATAGGCTCTGAGCCTGATTTTTCCTTGTGTAGCAGAAAGCTTTCAAGCCACACAGTAAAATACAATAAGCCACATGATGGAATACAGAAGCAAGGACCTCCATGTTTCTGTTTAAAACAGGAGTAAGAAAATAGAAGATGAAAAGGCACGTTTGCATTCCTGCTTGTGCTGTTTGAGGCTGGCTACATAATACAGCTGGAACAAGCACTGTTTTAAATATCCTAGGGAAAATTCTCATATATTTGGGCTTTATTTTTGCTGTTTATTCATAGGCAGCAGTTGCACTTGGCAGAGAAACTGCAGTTGCCGCATCCCTCAAAGCTCAGCTTTGCAAAGCAGTGGAAGCTGCCCGGAGAACGTGAGCTCGGCAGATAATCCGTCTGTCCGTCCCCTTCCCAGCGCTGGCTCTGTGCTGCCTCTCGCCCAAGGAAATGCTGCCTACAGGTCTGAAATCAGAGCTGCCGGCAAGCAGGCAGCCTCGTCTCGGCTGCGTGGCTTGAGAGAGTCAGAATCCCAGAGAAGAAACCTGTTTAGTTCGAAAGATGTTAATTTAAAAAAAAAAATTGTGAGCCCTTTGCTGATTCCTACCCAATTCACCCTCATTAGAGGGTTCCGCTGTGTTTAACAGCACGATTGCAGCTCGGCTGGGAAACACGAGCCCCTCATGACTGAAAGGGACTGGGCGACTTAATCACTTTTGCTTTTTTCCAAGCTAATTAAAGGTAGAAATTATCATATCAAGCAAGAGCTGTTCAGTGCCAGCCATCGGCAGCTTGTGCCGGCCATGTCCGGCGCTCGCTTGAGAAAATTCCCGCTGGGTTCTGGCAGGCAGGGTGCCTTTGCCAGCACTTAGTCCCAGATTAGGGGGGACTTACCAGCCAGGTCCGTTTTCCCGCTGAAGCTGCAAGAGGCAGGAATGCTTTTAGTACCTACAGGCAATTTTGCACCTGTCCAATGTCTCTATCAAAATGCTAAATGGAGAAAAAGCTCTGGTTTGCCCAGGCTCGTGGAAGATGGGATGACTGTTCCCATCCTTAGATGCTCAGAGCTCCTCTTGATGCCGCAGAGCACTGGAGGCTTTAAAGCCATGCTGGCTGCGGAGAAATCATCTGGAATTAGCCCTGCTGAATAGGAAACCCCCATAGCTCAGCCCTGAAAAAATCCGGCTTACATATACTAGCATTAAAAAGTGGCTTTTAAACTTAATTACCGTTTTCTTTGCTAGGTTTTGGTGTTGCCTGCTGACGTTGTGGTATCAGTTTGGTATTTGTGACGCTAAAGGGCAGCGTCCTCGCATCCGAGTATGCCCCGAGATTTGGGTTTGTGCCTTTTCCCGCTCCGCTGGCGCTTCTCGCCGCGCCTTGCGGCTGGTGCGGTTTGCCCTGGCTCGCTGCCGGTGCTGGCAGTGCCCCGTCCTTGTGCCTGAATGTTGTTTTTCTGGTGGGGAAGGTGGACGTTGATGCCGTCCATCCTGTTTTTGCAAGCCAAGGCTGCGAGGTTAAAAGAGCTGCTGCTGGCAGAGCCCTTGGCGGGCGTCGCAGCAGTAGGGGCAGGAGGGCAGCGAGCCCGAGCGGGGGGGGGGTGTTTTGGGGGCTTACTGGCTCAGCTGAGGGTGCAATGACCTTGCAGAGGTGAGAAGCAGATTTGCTAGCAAATTTTATGAGGACAGAGGGGGCACACGGCTGGAGGGGAAGCCGCGGGGCTGCGAAGCCGCGCTTGCCTGAGCCCGAGCAGCGCTGCCAGCAGAAGAGGCCACTAACGCCGCGTGATTGCCGTGGTCCTGTGCGCTCAGGTCAAAGCCCTCAGCCGGGGCAGGGCCGACCGGGCAGCGAGACGGCAGCGGCTCAGGGACTGTCCTCGCCCCAGAGACCAATTATTTGCTCTTGCAGCCTTCAGAGAGACAGATACGGGGTATCTGCAGCGCTGTCGTGAGAAATCAAAGTGAATGAAAGCACGTCTTGAGTCATTACCCTGTTAAAAAAAATGCATGTCCAACCTTTTCTCTCCAGCCCGAGCTGCTGCTTTACAGAGCTCTCCCAAAACCTGAGCCAGACTCATTTCTCCAGCCCTGATCTCAGACTGACCCCCAAGGATCTGTCACCACCGGTGACGGTGACAGAGATAAACGTGTCCAGATAGACTGGCTTCCTGGGATGTGATTAATCTGCAGTCAAGGATAGCTTATTTTTGTTGGATTCGAATCAATACAAACACACAGCCTGAGCTTTTTAAGCCTTTATTAGAGGAAGGACAAGCAGTGCACCTTCTGGTTTGCTTTGCTCATCCAGGACGAGCAGTCCAGCCGGCGTGGTCACGAGAAAGCTGCGAGAAGCAGAGATAGCTGCGAGAAGCAGAGTTAGCTGCGAGAAGCAGAGTTAGCTGCGAGAAGCAGAGATAGCTGCGAGAAGCAGAGTTAGCTGCGAGAAGCAGAGATAGCTGCGAGAAGCAGAGTTAGCTGCGAGAAGCAGAGATAGCTGCGAGAAGCAGAGTTAGCTGCGAGAAGCAGAGTTAGCTGCGAGAAGCAGAGTTAGCTGCTTCGCGGGTACGCAACGGAGGTCACAAGCATCCGCATCAGTTTGCATCTGATGGGCCCCCGTCTCCACTGGTTGCACCACAGAAGGTCCTTCTGGACCACCATAAAGGTCTCAGCAGGAAGGCGAGCGGGCAGCAGCTCATCCCTGGGCGTAACAAGAGCAGATTAGGGATCCTGTTAGGGTCTGACCAGCTGTGTTTGCACCAGAGGATGCCACGCTGACCTCTGAAAGCATGAGTGATGGCCAGCGCCACGGAGAGCTGTCATGTGGTGGTGAGGATGTGCCACCCGGGGGCTTTAAAGTCTTGTCCCCGGGCACGAAGAGCGGTGGGAGGTACGTGGCTCGGCCCCACGGAGTGCAGCAGTAGGTGGCGAATCAAAGGCATGGCCTTGGGTGGCCAGCAGCTGTTGTGACCCTGAGACTCAGTGCTTACGGTGATGCTGGTCCCTGTGGGCTGTCCCCAGAGGTCCCTCCTGGGAGATCAAGAGGTTAAAACCGAGTTGGGGATCTCCGTGCAGGGAGACGGTGCCTCCTTGGTGTGCCGCTTGCAGGGAGCTGGCTGACGGGCCACAGATGCACCAGGCGTCTAGAGACACCAAGCAGCATCCGACAAGCAAACCCACCCTTTATCCCACAGTTGCTGGGTTAGAGCGGGCCATCAGGAGGATTCCTACCTCCACCCAAGGAGCTTGAACATGGACACATACAATCTTAAACTACCCTGAGAGCAGAGAGCAAGACATCTTCCCCAGCAAACACATCACTTGAGATCTTCCCGGGTGCCCCATCCCCTTGAGCCCTACTTGGCTACGGAGAACAGCAATAATTCCTCTGATGTGCCTGGCTACGTCTGCCTTGTTTGGCTGCGAGCTAGCGGCTGGAGAAATGGGGACCCTCCAGCCTGCTTCCAGAGGCGGCTTATCCAGAAAGTCAAGCAGGTTATGGAAGTTGCCTCCATTCAAAACGAGCCGACTGCTTTCAGCGGCCGCGTGCTCCCGCTCGGTCTCGTGCTCCCACACGGTCTCCGACTGAAGAATGCACATTTCAGAACGTATATTGTCTTGCACCAATGAACCACCATTTAAACCAAAAAATGCACAGGGATTTAAGTGCTACCTGTGACAGCCTGAGTTCTTCCAGAGGCAGAAAATGCTGTCTGTTGCTTAGGAACAATCTTTATCCTACAAAATGAAGATGTACACACTCCAAATTGTTTCTCAAATGCATCCGATGTGTGTTTGTCTTGCTTAGGAGCTGACCCGCCTCCTAAATAAATTGTGGGGAGAAGCCTTTGTGCTCCGAATACAGCACCGGCCACCCTCTATACCCAGCCATGAGTGGAGATACAGGGTACATAGCCCCTGCCCAGCTGTGGTGTGAGATGTAGGGTATGTGCTCTACACCCAGCCATGGTCCTAGATTTAGGGTGTGTTCCCCCTAACCAGTCATCATTTGAGATATAGCACATATACCCTTACCCAGCCATGATTCCAGACATGGGTCCCATACCCAGCCACGATGTGAGATAGGGTCTGTAAAAGCCCGAGGGGAAACTTGCTTGGCCCGGGCAACCCCCGCTTTCCTGCCCCACCACGCGGCGCTCGCTGCGCGCCCCAGCGCTTGCAGGGGTACGGCTCGGGCCTTGCTCCTCGGCACACAGAGCAAGCGCAGAGGCAGCGGCACACTGTGGCCATGCTGATGGAGAGGCATTTCTGAAAACTGAGGCTTAAGGAGAGCTACGCCAGGCCAGTTGTGTGTCCGGTCATTAGTCTGGGGACTCATCGTCGTCCTGCCTCAACAAGCCACGCAAGTGCTGTTTCATGGACACTCACGTTTTTCTGGCTCCCTCTCAAAGTGGGTCAGGTGGAAACACCTCCCGCCGCTCCGGCATGCCCGTGCGTGGGCCAGCAGGTCCGTCCTGCTCCGAGGTACTCTGCCTTTGCCTGGCTGCGGTGTTTGTTGTCTCACTGGTTTGTTTTCCCCAAAGAACAAAACATCCTCGAGCTGCTCAGAAGAGCTTCTCCTCGAGGACGCAAAGCACATCCCTCTGTTCCCTGGCGCTCGCTCGCTTTGCCAAGCACGAGAGACTTCTGGGAACAGCAACGTACCACCACGACCAGCGACCAGCTCCTATGTCCAGTCCAAAGCAAAGTGCAAAACAGGTCCGAAAGCAAAACCGACCTCCTGGGGTCCTTCAGTTAAGAGAATCTGTTTTGCAAAGCTATCTTATCCGAGATCGCGGTAGGAGCGTCCGCCAGGGTGGAGCAGGTGTTGAATCGAGAAGCCTTGCAGGACGTAACGCTGGAGCTCGTCTTCTTGCGGTAGAAGCAGCTGCTGAGGTGGAACCAGAACTTGTTGTGGAGGGAGGCATAGATGAAAGGGTTGTAGCAGGCAGAGCTCATGGCAATCAGGTGGCATGAGACCTGGATTACATTGACGTACCTCTTGTCCAGGATGGTGAACTCCTCGTCGATGTCTCTGATGAAGTTGACCACCTGGAGGGGCAGCCAGCAGATAGCAAAGCACACCACCGAGACGGTGAGCACCCGGAAGGTCTTCTGCTTCGTCTTGGTCCATTTGTCTTGGCAGGGATAGGCAGCACCAGGGACGCTCCTCCTCCGCAAGTGGTAGGTGATGGCACAGAAGGAGACCGATACCGCCAAAAGCGGGAGCATGTAGGACAGGAGGAGCATCAAGCACGAGTACAGCAGCCGCTCTCTCTCTTCGTGCTTCCAAAACTCTTCGCAGATGATCATGTCGTGGCCGATGGCGTTGAGATCCAAATAGTGGGTGTGCAGCGACGTGGGGACGGAGGCCATGATGGAGAGTAACCAAATGCAGGCCACGAGGCAGATGCAGGACCTGCGGCTTATCCTCCTGCGAATAGGGTACGCCACCACGACGTACCGGTCGATGGCGATGGCGGTGAGGGACAGCACCGAGACGAAGACGGTGGTGGCCTGCATCAAGGTGACAAAGTAGCACATGAACATGCCAAAGAGCCAGCCCCGCACCTCGAAGGCGTAGGAGACGGTGAGGGGGACGCAGGCGAGGCACATGATGAAGTCGGCCGCCGCCAGGTTGCCGATCAGGAAATTGGTGGTGCAGTGCAGCTTCTTGGTGAGAGCGATGAGGAGGATGAGGAAGAGGTTCCCCGTGCACGCCACTGCCACCAGCGTGGCGTAGAGCGGGATGAAGAGGGGCTTCAGCTCCAGGAGGAGGTCCAGGCCGGTGAAGAGAGGGGCTGAGCCGTTCTGCCAGGAGTCGTTGGGCAGCTGACTGTGAGCCATGCTGTCTCTCCTGCGGCCGACGCTGCTTCTCCGCGCCTTGAAGTCAAGCAGAGGTGAGACCGTTAGCCCCGAAGGGGAGAGAACCGTGCTTCGGTTGTACTCCTGGGCAGAAGAGCCCGCCCCCAGCGCCTAGGTCCTCTCGCACAGCCCCGCGGTGATGCACCGGCTGGCTCGAACGATGCTGCGAGAGCGAACGTGCCCCGTGGCGGCGGCGGCGGCGCTTCCCGACGGGGAAAGCGGGGAGCCTGGCTCCGAAATGGTTAACCAGCCGGGCGCGGAGCTGCGGGAGCTGCCGGTTCGGAGCAGCGCGGCAGGGAAAGCAGCTCGGGACGCCCCGTGGAAGGGAAGCCGGCAGCTGTGCTGACATAAAGCACGAATAAAAGGCACTCCTGAGGTTTTTTCGCGTCTCGTTTTGTCCCTGGCAGCGGGAGCCCCGCGGCCGCCCGGCTCGGTGCAAGGCTCGTCCCCATCCCGCCCCTCTCCGTCCCAGCCCGCCCCCCCGTTCCCCCGGCCCACGGGCTCGGCTCACCCCGCCGGTTACCCCCCCGCCACCCGCGGAGCCCGGCCGTGCCGGGTGCCCTCCTCCGGCCCCCCACCCCCCCCGGCAGCGAGGGCGGCGGGAGGGGGCGCGGGGCTCCCGGGGCGCCCCCACGGCACTACTTAGAGCAGCCCAAGGTCGAGCATATTCCAGCGGAAAGTGGAGGGAACGGCGGGACGGTGCCGCAGGACCCTCCCCTCGGGGCCCGCCCTGCCACAGCTGCCATTTCACCCCCTGCAGGACCCGCGCCCTCTGCGTCCCCGCCGCCGAGCGGCATGAGGGGGTCCGGGGGGTCCGGGGGGTCCGGGGGGCCCGGCCCAAACGGGGGCTCGCTGGGGGCGGCCCCGCCGCGCCCCCACCTGCCCCGGGGCGGGGGTCGGGGGTCGCTGCCCGCCCCTGCCCCGCCGTTCCCCGCCCGGCGCTACTCACCGGCAGAGCTCCGGCAGCCGCAAGCCTCGCGTTCGCCCTGGCTCGGCTTTTTCTGGGTTTTTTTTTAGGGGGGTTTTGGTGTTTTTTTGGTGGGTTTATTTTTTTCGCTCCGAACCCGAGCTTTTTAAGCGGCGGAGGAAGAGGAGGCTCCCGCCCGCGGGGCCCGATGTTCCAGGCACGGCGGGGACGCGCACAGCCCCCACCCCCCGGCTTCGCGGGGGGAGCCCCGGGGCCGGCGGCGCTGCCCAAGGCCGGGGGGCTCCGGGGCTGCTCCGGGAGCCCCCACCCGCCCTCGGGGCCGGCTCCGGGGGACCCCCCACGGGAGGGGCCGGGGGGGCGGCGTCGGGACCGCGCCGAGCTCCGGGAACCGCCAGCGGCCGCCCCGTCGGGGGGCGGGGTGTGCAGGGAGGGTGGGGTGCAGGTAGCCGTGGGGTGCAGGCAGCCGTGGGGCAAGGATAGCCCAGCTGTAGGCAACGGGCACCCAACCACAGGGTGCTCGTGGCCCAGCCGTGGGGCAAGGGTGGGGTGAGGGTGAGGGTGGTCCAGCCATGGAGCGGATGGGCACCCACCATGGGGTGAGCGTGGCCCAGCCACCGGGGGCCACCAGCCAACCACCAGTGGTGTGGGGCAGAGGTGTGGGGTACAGCGTGTGCCCCACGGAGCTGAACCCCTGGCGTGAGCCAGCCTGTCCCCAAAACAAGTGGCTCCAGCCAACGAGCCAGCAAGGGCCAGGCGCAGAGGCAGCGACACGAGGGGCAGCGGGGAACAGCATCCAGCCAGCAGCCACGTGGGGGGGGAGGGAGGGGAATAAAAATCCCATTTTGCAATTTATTTCCTGGTGGAGAAAAAAAAAACAAGCCAGGCCAGGACCCCAGCCTGCCGGGAGCAGCACCCGTACCACCGACCCAAAAGGCGCCGGGTGCCCCCCGCATCCGGCCGATCCCCCAGCCTCGCTTTTATCCCCAGCCGGGAAATTAAGCAGAATTGCCCCAAATGCAAGCGGGAGCCAGGGCCAGGCATCACGCGACTGCTTTTCTCTCCTCCAAACCACCAGCTTTTCCTGTTTTTCCAGGAATACCTCGGGTCACCTTTTATCAGAGACACACTCAAGAACCTCGGTGCCTGCGGGATCGGCATGGCGGCACTCCCGAAATACGGGACCTTTTCAATCAACAGGCAATTTACTTTCAAGGTAACATCAGTATTGACATTTTTAAGAGCTCGGGGGAAAAAAGCTTCTGCACTAAAATCCTCTTTGCACAGACACTTGAAAAAGCTTCCGCGATGCGCGCTGAGTGTTTAGGGACAACCAGGAATCAGGATTAGATTTTTATTTCTTGACTGTTCCCTCCTGTGTGTGTTTACAAATAACGTAAATGCCTTTAAAACCAAATAAAACCCATCGCTCCGTATGCTGTTCGCGCTTAGAACGAAGCTGTTAGGGTTTAAAATAGCAGATGTGTGTTTCCGTTACTGATTCCTGCCCGCCTTCACTCCCTTTGGGCTGCAAGTCTCAGTTCCAAAGAGAGCTGCATGGACGGGCTCAGGTCATCGTCCAGCCACAATCAAAGGTGTTTTTAACAAAAAGAAAAAAAAAGTCTTTTTGGATTTAGGGCAGGCACGATGCCTCTGGCTGAAGTCACTAAAACTCTTTTAAACTCAGCGTACACCTGAGTGACGTGCTATGCCCAGCTCAGCTGTATGGGCAGAGCCTCACAGGGTGGCTGGAGTTATTTTAATGAGCTTTCTCCTTTTTACCAGAGACTTTACATGCAGTCCGAGCTGTAGGAGCAGGGCCTTGAACTACATTTAAGGTCAGGCAGTGCCCGTGCGGAGCCTGGGCTATTGCCCTGCTAAGACACTGCTGTTAAACCCAGCAGAGCTGCTGGGGCAGCATGGCCAAGCTTCAGCTGTGCCTAAAGCAGCCAAAGGTGCTTCAGGAGGTGAAACTAATTCCCCAATTAGATATAAAAGGTCATGCCAGGCCTTTTCTGTAGGGGGTTCTTCATGTTCAGCAGCCCTTTTTGCTCTGTCCTCTGCAGCTGGGGAAATTTGCTAAACCTAGAAATAGGGATTTAAGCGCTTCACGGAACTTGAAAAACAAAAAATTGTGGTGGGGGAAAAAAATCCAAGCCAGGTTTGTTCTGCTAGGTGGGAGAGGGAAGAGCCGCCTTGGTGGTGAGGGGGTTTCCAGCTCCTTGGCGTTATGGCATAAAGGTGCTTGTGTTCCCATGGAAGAGCTCGATTACGCCAGCGCTGCACCGCGTCCGGGCAGAGGGTGAGACGGGGTCGCCCGAAAATGTAAGTACCGAACAGTGGAGGTGCCGAGCTGCCTGCCCTCCTCCCGGGGGCACCCGCCGGAGGGTGGGCTGGGGGCGTGCGGGGAAAAAACGCCAATCTTCTGGGTTACTGGCACAGGCTGCCCAGAGAGGTGGGGGAGTCCCCATCCCTCGGGGGGTTCAAACACTGCGCAGACATGGCACTTGGGGACATGGTTTGGGAGGCCTGGGGGCGTTGGGCTGGGGCTGGACTTGATGATCCATGAGGTCTTTTCCAGCCTTAACGATGCCGTGATTCTGTTCTTCCCAGCGGCCTCCTGAGCCGCTCTGCAGCCCCGCGAGCGTGCGTGTGGCGCTGCCCGCGCTCGGGCTTCTGCTCAGGGCTTTTCCCGGCGGGTGCGTTCCCAAGCCGCCGTGCGACGGGGCGGCGTGTCCCTTCCTCGCCCCGCCAGGCGCTGGGGGGGTGGGAGGACCCGGCAAAAGCAGCCCTTGCGGAGGGGTGGCTGCGGGAGAGCTGGCGGGGGCGGCTTCGCTAGGCTGGAGGCTGGAAATATGAGGGGGAATTAGAAAACGCGTGGCTGGAGTCAGCCTCGTGCAATGCAGCCACAAGCACAAAGCTCTCGGCAACCGAGTTTCCTTTTGGAAATGATTTCCAGCTTATTTCACGTTAGTGAATTGCTGCGGGATGGATCGATACGCGGATAACGACTCCAGAAACTGGGGCTTGGGAGAAATTAGCCTTAATTGGGGGTTTATTACTGTAACACAGTTGCATCGCGTGATTAAAAAGAGGACCCGAGCATTGCTTTGATATTGATTTCAGCGGCAAGATGAAGTTAATAACGTACGATCGCTAATGAGATTGGAGTGGCAAACGATATCAGTGTCCAGCAACTATAGTAATTACTTCGTTTCCATTACATTATGCGAGAGTGTTATGACAAGCCTGGTGGTAATGAGAGCTGAAATTAAACCTGGGGATAATTACCCCGTTGACCCGAGTGACGGGCTGACGTTAAGATAGGGCAGACGGCGGCTGATTTGGCGGCCCTTTGGCTTGGTTTGCAGCGTCGAAGGAGCCCACAGCAATCAAGCTACGGGAAAATACCTAATTTTTCCTGGGCCAAAAATGCTCCAGACTCAGCCCTGGCCGCAAACCTGGTGTGCTGCTTTTGGGATCGTAATTTTCACGACTCCCCAAATTCAAGCGGCTTTGATTTGCCTCGGGAGCGGCAGGAAGGGTCGCCGGGGGGGTTGTGTTTGTGGTTTCTGGGTAGGGCTTGGGCCCTAGTCCCAGCTGGGCAGGGAAGGGGTTGATCTCGGCAGATCCCAAAGCAGATAAAGGGTAAAAACGAAGCGGGAAATGTCTGGATGTGCAAGGGGGGGAAAAGCCCCCCTGGGCAGCCCACACAGCTGGATTCCCTGCAGCGTCTCTCGTTGTTTGGGGTCGCTCAATGAAGGGCGGCGGATTGCGAAGGCGCCAGGAGGGCAACGAGCATCCCGAAACCCACCCTGGGTTTGCAAAGTTTGTCCTGAAAAAAATAAGCAGCCGCTTTTCCCCAACCGCAAACACCATCTTTCAGCTAAAACATGGTTATGAAGCTTTTATTAGACGTGTCAGGACAAACATTGCAATTTTAAAGCTCTCAGCTACTCAGAAATAGGCTGTCGTGAAACTGTATTGGAGCAGTTATTGCCCCTCGTGCCGAGATTGGGGGGTTGTCAGTTTTATCTTACTTTTTTTTCTTTCTCCTTTGGAAGGAAAACTAAATCTTTGCTTCTCCACAGGCATCCCTTTGAAGTCAGATGCGTTAATTACTGTGTGCCCCATAATAAGGGAGCGTACGGTAACAGGGTTGCTTGTTATTTAACGTGGCCGGGGTACCGGGCTGCCAGATCCAAAGCGGGTTGTTGCTCATTGGCTCCGTTTTCCTTAGAAACCTCTGATTCCACAGGCAGGATCTTTTAATCTTTCTCTTCTCCGCTTACTTAAACAAGGGAAAATTAAAAATCATCATCGTCATCGGCGACTGGAATTTTTTTTGGTAAGAAAAATGGAAATTGCCAGGCCAGTCCTAGGAGAAGTTCTGCAAAATTCCGACTTTCGGTGCAGGAAGGCTGTTAATTTGCCTCGACGTGATGGATGTGGGCTGGTGTTATTAAAGCTGGCTGAGAGCTGACTTCAGGGGCAAGTGCTCACCCCCACCAAACAGTCAGCAGGAAGAAAATCATCTTTGTCTCCATATCACAGTCCGGCCGAGGGCTGCTGCGAAACGGTAAACAGCGGAACAATCTGATAAGGAAAGCGGGAGGCTCTTAAGAGATCATTTGAGATGAGCGATGGAGTTTGAACGTGACGGCAGGGTAATGTCCCGGCCGCCCAGCGGCTCTGAGCGTGTCTGCCCGCGTCGGCGGGGCTTCGCCCAGCTCCGGCCGTGCCACGGCCAGGGCAAGCCGGCAGCGGCACCGGGAGCGTCTCCCTCGGCACGTGCTTATCCTGGGAAAGCCTTTTCTGACCTGGTCCTTACTGCTTCCAGAGAGCCGGCAGGATAAGTCGCTCTGACTCCAAAGCTCGTGTTGCCCCGCAGCAGGAGTTTCTGCCTCGGAACGGAGAGAAGGGATGGATGTGAAAGCTGCAGCCCACCCTGCTGAGCCCCGCTCCGTGAGCTGGGGATGCTTCCTGAAGCATCGGTGCTTGGGGCATCGGCTCTGCCATCCCGGTGTCCCCGCTCCCCCCGCGGGTGGTGACCGGGAACCAGAGCTTGCTGTGATTTTTACCCTTTCCTTTGTGCGTCGGTCACCAGGTTGGCTTTTAGAAATAACGGCAGGTTGCAGCACCCGCGCGACCCCTCCGCAGCGCCACCCGAGCGGGGCCACCCGAAGCCGCTTCTGCAAACGCCGGCCTTCGTCCCCTTTTCTGCAAAACAGCAATCGCAGCGCAGACCTTCCTCCGGCAGCAGGCTGTGTCTTCCCTACCCTGACATCCTAGAGAGCCTGTCAATTAAAAAGCAGGCATCGTTTTATGGTGCTGCCAGCTCATGCTTCAATTGGATTGATTTTATCGGTTCAAGTACATGATGAACCACCTTTTTCCCCCCCGGGAGGCGGGCGGCAGCTCTCGGGGAGGATCGGCCCGCCACGGGCCCGTTTGTCAGCGCATGTCAAGCACAGCCAGACGGAGCCGACCTCGGCGCGGTCGTGCCGCCGGAGGCAGCTGCCTGTGCTCGCTCTCCCACGGATGTGCGTGAATCCTCACGGCGGGCTAAATCTGTGCATTGCCTCGTGCTTGGCTGCTGTGTTTAACTAACATTTGTGGTGATTATATTCCACAGAGACGCTGATCAGCCCCAGCCATTGCCTGATTATATTTTTTCTAGAGTCACGCACTGGTTTAGGTACCGCTGTCAACAAAAAGGAGCTTTGAGGCACCAGTTTTCCACCCCCTTTTCCTCCTCCCGTGCCTTTCCTTGGCGCCTGATGTGCGCCGCTAGCCCGGCCGTCGCTTTGGCCGGCGGCGTCTGCAGAAACGGCTCTCGCGTTGCGCTGGCGAGGCAGCAGTCGGATGGTCTTCGATTTCACTTTATTCTGCCCCGTCTTGAAACCAAATTGCTGGCAGCCTGATGGCGGCGGGGCGTTACACCACCATCTCCCTGGGAAGTTTAAGGGGGTAGAGAAACGCTGTTTCACGCGGAGGAAAGGGTGAAGCGTTGCCTTTAAAAGGTACAAACCAAGGGGCGGGGGGGCTAACATTTCTTTTGCGATTACTAGTTTCTCACACCTGAAAAATCTCCCGTGTTTGATAGCAGGTCTTTGCTTGTGCGGACGCTTTCAGGCGCTGCTACTGTGGACCCACCTGCACTTACCAATAGTTTGGTTTTCCTCTATTGCTACGCTGTTATCAGCGGCTCCTCTTTTTGTTTGCGTTGGCGCATCTCCCGGTGTGTGAACTACTGCCCTGTATAGGAAGGCTGGTGTTGCTGTATAAGGAAAAAATAATCCCTAGTGAAAATGCTGCTTGTACCAGGAAGAGTTTGATTGCTAAGAGCTAAACGGCTTGCTTCTCCTAGAAGAAACCGTAGTCCTTTGAAGTAAAGTCCTTGCTCGTTAAACTGGCGCCACAACACGGCGCGGACCCATCTCGCTTCCTCACGTGTGCCCAGTTCAAGTGATCTTGTAAAGATGTTTTTAAGGGTTTTAACAGAGGAGTTCTGGCTACTCTTACCGTGACCTAAGTATACACCCATCCCAAGCTTAATTTCTTCTGGGACAGTGTCCAAAGGGTGGACCATGAGAAAGCTCCCAGCCTGTTCTTCCAACCACCTCTGTGCTGTAGTGCCCTCGCTGGATGTTGGCCCCTCCGTGAGCAACACAGGGTTAGGCCACTCCAGCGTAAATGCTTCTATACAGTAAAAGCGTGGTTAGGGCAAAACTAAATTAAAAAATAGCTTGTGTGCTTATAAAACAGCTTTTAAAAAAAATCTCTTATTTGTTCTTAAGCGGATAGATCAGGTCTTTCAGTCCTACTGTTCACGTCCCAGCTGAGTTAGACCGAGCCAGGCAGCCTTCGGCGCAAGCCTGCAGATCGACAGGCCCGGATCTATCGCTCGATCTGAAGGCAGCCTCCGATGACACGCCAGTCTAGAAGCGCTTTGGCAGGTTTAATTTTCTGCTGACGAGATGACGCTGCAGCGCTTCAGGACCCGATTTACAGCGGGACAACTGAGCAAAACCCTGCTAGGCGGCCCGGCGCTCACCCAGCTTTCTGGGCCGCGCCAGAGCCCGCAGAGCTGACGTTGCACCGACCCTTTCACAACGCAGACGCGGCGCGGGAGCTGGCGCGGCTCTCGGGTGGACGCTCCCTCCCGGACCCGGCCGCGGCCGTTCACGAAGATCTCGTCGCTGGTCCATGGAAATGACCGGCTCTAGTTCTTTTCTCCTCCTCCATCGCAGAGCAGTTGTTTGGCCTTCTGGCCTCTATCCTGCTCGGTACCGAGTTATTCTCGCTTCGTTACCGAAAGTCCCCGGACCCGATGACAACGACGAGCGCCTGTTGCCCGCGTGCAGCAACCAGCCCTGCTCCCTGCGTCCTGGCGGAGCGCTGTGGGAACGCAGAGGGCCGGAACAGCCGCTCTTCCCTGCTCTGTCCAAATGGATCCTCCCGCACAAGAAGCTACTCGGGGAGGGCTGGTGTTTTGGACGAATCAAGGCAGCCAACCTCGTTCTGCAGGCATCCGCACAGGTATACGCCACTAGCCGGCGAGGGCCCTGCCTGCGTCCTGCCAGAGAATCGACGCAAAGACCTCGGCTAAGTCTGTATTTGGGCAACAATCCTTCCCCAGACCCTTTCCTTGGGCTTCTGAGCTATTTTTATAAATGAAATGGTAAATGCTCCTCTAAGGTCCCTTCCCTAGAGGAAACGCTAGGTTATGTGGACCTGGAACTGTGTGCGTGTGCAGTTACTCTGAATATGCTTCTTTCTCGGATAGCTTCAGGGGGAAGAGACAAGATAATATAAAGCATCTCCACAGCCACTGCTCATGACAAGGAGGAAATGTATGGGCTATGAAATAGCCTGGGTACAGACAGAGAAATTGCATCTTCCGCTGTACACACCATTTCAGGCAAATACTCAGAAGCCCCTTTGCTATAGCTTGGCATCGCAGGTGAGAGAGACTTACCGCGCTACGCCTGTGCACGAAGACAGGCTTATTTTTAGAGATCCGTTCAAAGGGCCATTGACAAAAACCACCCTCCGGCAAGACACGAGACTCGCAAGTCTTGTATCGTTGACATACGGGTGATTCACCCTGTTTCTCAAGTCTTTTAAAAAAAAAAAAAAAAAAAGCGATTGTTGCAATGGAGAAGGAGGAGGGCGACGCTCCTGCGCGGGGCGAGCCCGGGCTGGGTGGTGACGCTGATAAAGCTGGCCCTGCAAACAGGCACCGCGTCGCGCCACTGCAGAAGCAGCGCCACAGCGTATCGGCTCTCGGCGAACGGGAGAATAGCGCCGTTGGTAATTGCACAGAGGCGGGAAACGAGGCAGGCGTGCGAAGCAGCTGCTTTTAAAAATGTATTTTCCTACAGGTACATAACGAACGCGGTACGAATCCAGCGCGCAGGAACTACTAGAACCACCCCTACAGTTTCTGCCCTGAGTAGCGGTAGCTGACAGAAGATGTACGCTGCTTCCCTCTATCGACCCTTAGCGTCAGCGCCGAGGCAGAAAGCGCCGGGCAGAGAAGCGTCGGTCTTATACAAGCACACGGTTACAGAGTCTTTGATCAGTCATGGGAAACAACCCTCTGCCGAGTTAAACAGGATGAAAAACAATTATATACTAGAACACACTTAAATCGGATAATTCTATGCAAGTCTGTGATGAGAACAAGGTATTTGTGGCCTCCCTGGCTGTCGCTCTTGGCTTCCCGATACAGAATCTCACTTGACCCTCTTTTGGAGAGGCTGAAGGAGACAAAAAACAGGTACAAAATGATCAACCAGAGAAAAAACAGCGCTTCCCCTCCAGTCTGTGCTATAGTGGAGTGTGGCCAAGAAAGCGGGCTGTTGTAGGAGGGTGCGTTACATACGGAGGAACGTTACATAGTTACGGTGTCAGTGATGCCATCAATTTAATGATTGCAACGATAGCTTCCCTCAGGGTCCCAAATTCATTAAGGTGAAAAATATGTCTTCTTCCAGGCACGGCTCAGGGCCAGCCCCGGCTCAAACAGTGACGGTGCGCAGGAAACACCACAGCGGGCTTTGCAGGAAAGAAAAAAACCCACCCGAGTAATTAAAAAGGGTCAAAACGGGAAGAAAAACTGATTCAGTGGTTTCATCTGTTCTATTCTAGACCACTATATTTTCTGATGCGTCTGAACAACCGCTTTTGTTTGTTTGTTCAATATGTCTCCTGATGAATTACAAACTATTCCCGTTCCGACCAGAAGGATCAGGTTGCTACAGGCTGGGAGAAGATCAAAGATCTCAGTTCAGCATACGCTGCGTCACGGGCGCTCCGCTCCTGTCCGTAACTAGTGCCAGTGGCTGCCTCTGGAGGTCCAGAGCTGGGGTTTTTGTGTGTTGGGGTGGTTTGGGTTTTTAAGTGACTGAAAACGGGCACTTTTGCCCTCCCTTCCCTCCCCATTAATTCTACCGCTGGATACAGCTTCCTCAGGGCTGGGACAAGAGGCAGCTCTGCGGCACGGCTGGCCTGCGTCTCACTGCTCTGCAGCTGGAGGTTCTTCCTCAGCCTCCTGCTTCTCCGGCTGAGGCTCCGGAGGGATGAGGTACTGCACCTCCTCGGTACTGATCGCCACTTTGTCAGGTTGCAGCCATCGCTTTAGGTGCTCCAGCGTGCTGAGGGAAAGAAAAGCCACAAGGTGAAACGAGAGAGCAACAAAGCCTCACGGGAACGCATGAAAAAAGGGTCAGGAAGACGCTCCATGTCTATTCCTTTCACCTCTGCAGGTCCCCTATTGCCACAGGTCAGGGCTACGCGAGACTGCTCCGTGTGCCAGAGAAGCAGCAGAACCCTTCCTTCTACAAAGACATTCTGCTGTAGTTGGGCTTTTTCGACTATGGTTAGAAATGTTTTACGCTCGGATTTTTCTCAATGAAAAGAATCCTGAGCAGGTACGTCAACCTTTATGTTCTTGAAGTACTGGTCTGTCTCTGTAGCCAAAGACTACAATTCCCTCTCCAGCCTTCTGGGCTGGCAGTAAGAAAATTAGAGTTAAAACAAACCAAACAAACCCCACAACTACCTAATTGTGATGAAGATTAGGAAATACAGGGGGGAAGGGAGGGGAAGAAAACCAAAACAGGAAGCACGTATAGAAATGTGTTAATAACCGTAAATAACACCAAAAGATTGAAGAAGAAAAAGGCAGTATGTGTACGCGGTAGAATGCCAACCGTGCTGTGGGTTCTGTAGGAGCTTAGAAATATATTCTAGCGCAGTTACTGTCTCACAGCCTGTCTCTCAATAACTGGACCGACCAGAACAGATCTACCCCTGCCCTTGTTTAAATGCTGGCTACAATCCTAAAAGTTTAATAGAATTATTAAATGTACACGCGCACGTGTATGCTCATCTTCTAGGCGCGTGATCCAAGTCATTCAGTACCACCACAACAAAATTAACTCGCTCTTGCTCTTTCACAAGAGCAGAATCTCACTCGGTAACGTCCTTGAAATTATCTGTGTGCTTAAAAGTTAAGGCTTGTTTATTTGTGTTGGTGGGTGAGAATCAAATGCTTCGGCACCATTTGGGAGGGACCTCTAACTTCATCGTCACATTCTGGGGAGGAAAATTCTTTCACAGATAACGTCCCAGCCTTTAAAAACAGTAGAAAGAGCAGATACGTCTACAAAAGCTTGGCTTTAAATATAAATCACATTGAAGTTAACTGATCAAAGAAAGAATCTAAAAACTCCTTATAAACACGGATTATTTTTCACACTTAAACTCCCAAACGAGCTTAAGTAGATTTTCTTCAAGGGAGAAAAATAATCTTCTTTTCAGCTAGAAGCAATCATGAAAAATGTCAGCTCAGAAAGGAGGAATATGGAGAGCATTATAAGTGATTGGCAATGTGAGTTTGCTAAAGAAGAGGACCCTCATCTTAATTCACACATCATCTGTAAAAGGGTAATGGGTGAGAGAGCAGCAGCGTTGTGAGAGGGGCACGGAAGGGAGAGCCACTCAGGAAATCTCATCTCAGGACTGGTACCAGCCCTGTAAAGAACCTCAAACCCCACTTGTGTCTGAAGCAGTGCTTAACTGTGCCTTTTCTGAGATGCAGGGAATGGCCTGGGGTTCACTTCTGAACTTAAGCCTTAAAAAAAAGCCAATCTGAGACACATTAGACATCCCCTCCTCCACTCCATTCCTTCCCGACCCCAAATGTGACGAGGGAAAAATTATCAGGAAGGTTCCAGTTGTTTCCACGCTGGATCGCCCCGGTCTGAGGGACGCGGAAAAGAGCTGAAAGTTCAAAGCCTACGCGCTCTGTGCGCTCCCCTCTAGCACAACGCAACTGGCCGTTATCGAATGGTTTCAGGAAGCCCGTGGCGGCCTCTCCAAGTCGCAATGAGACGCCACTTTGGCCATAATGCCCTATCGCAAGTCCTGACGAAACCTTACTTCAGTTTTTAAGGAAATAAAGTCTGTTTGCTGGCACGGTAAGGGGTAGCCGCTTCTCATCGACTTGCTTATTACCTCTCATCAGAGTCATGTCCCTCCATGTAAAACTCAGACTCAAACTTCTCCTGCAGGAACCTGTCCCAGCATTCCTTCTTAGCCTGGGAGAGGGTGCGCAGCATGTCCTTGGAGGTCACCTCTTGAGACAAGCCTTTAATTCTCATCAGTCTTCTCTCTGTGAAGAGGCAACGGAGGGGTCGTTATTGTCTGTATTATGTTCTTCTGAAAGGGAAGAAAAGAAGTAGCTGGGCTTCTATATCAAAAAAGTTAAACTAACTCTTCAAGACTAAGACATATTTTAAAAGTAATTTCCCCCCCATATTTCAAGCCTGCGTGAGCGTATTTCTCGCACAAGATGATATTGCTTAGGTGATGCTTCTGAAGGAAATACGGTTTATGCAGTCAGTCAGCTCTGCCCATTTTTGAGTTTAATGCCTTTCCCGGTCACTGCTCAGTCTCCGTGAAATCGCACGGGAGGGTTCAGATCTCACAGCCATGAAGTTCCCACAACTTCCACACGTGTTGGCGTGGAGTACAAATCGCACTAATTGCAGCGTGAATCCAAATAATGCCCAAACCGAGGGGAAAAAACGCGAGCGCGGCACTGTTATTAGTTGGGTGCCTCATAACAGAATGCGATATTGTGAGTTTCTCAGCCACAGGGGACGAAGAAAAGCGCCTCCTCGCCAGTCGCAGGGTAATCCAACTACAGTGCACAAAGCTACAAGAAAGCAAATTCCATTAATTCCTCTGGTCACGAAATCCCATTATAATGGTTTCCTCCTTAAATTGGGTCAGGTAGTGACCTGCGATCATGCTTTTTACTGAAAAGCGTATATCATGTGTTGAAGTGGGTTAGCCCACAGCAGCGTGGCCCACCTCTTGACCTTTTCAGAGGTTGTCTTGTGTCGCAGAATTGAGCTGTCACCAAAAGTCTCGGGCCCTAGCAATTCAGATGTGAATTACTGTACCTGCCCAAACACACCGGCAGGCTGATGCTACGGTTGCACAATCGCTAATCCTGGCCAGGTACAAGCCTGGAACAGGTTTATATTTCTGTTGACTCAGCCAGAATGTATGAGAGAAACTTTGTGCTGGTGTTACACTTTCATCCTGGCTGTGAGAACAGACACAAATCTAGTCCGAAGCCTATTTGTACAAATTAATCCGCTGGCATTTTCTGAACAAGTTGGAACTGCAGCAGTAATTAATACCAGAAGAGCAGCTGATGTCTTGTTGCACCCTTGATCTGATACGAAGAGCTCTACTTAGCATCCTGTGAAACAGTAGTCTAAAGCAGCAGCTGAGGCAAGATGGAAGTGCTAGCAGAAGTAAAAGCTTACAGAGCCACTCCTGCCACCCGCTCCTCCTGGCCTGTTTCTGCACGCAGCCTCCTGCGCCAGCCAAGGCGGCTATGTGTGTGCCGGCACGGCATGCCAGGTTGCAAACTGACCCAAAGCAAAAATAACGCCACAGGAGGGAAAGAAGAGGCATAAGGATGGAGCAGGGGAACCCCAAAGCTTCCTCCTAACAGGCACCAGGAGCATCTGCCCTGGGGTTGAAAGCCGTTGTACAGTGAGGCCTCTGAAGGGAGTAGGAAATAGTTAGAAGAGGGTGACAAATTCCAAATTAGAGCTAAAGACCGCTTGGCTGTGCTAGGATGTTAGCTCCGGTACTAGCAACCTTCTCATCCCTCATATTAAGTGTTTCTATCAGCTGTTTATGCTGTTCACAATCACTTTATGGCTTTATAGATTATGCAGGAATTTAGAGAAGCAATCGTGGAAAGACGCTCTGTGTGATCTGTCATCTTAAAGTACAGAATCCAGCAGGCGTGATTTGGGAAGGCATCAGAGCTTTCTCTCCCATACCTGCCCCCCTTCTCTCCAACCAGAATACAGGCCACAGAAAGAAATTTCACTTTTCTCTTTCCAGAAATCATCTCCTGAGACTCCGTAAAAAAAGTGAGACCAACACTGGTGACAGAAGCACACAGGATCTATACGAGTTCAGAATGTGTATCCCCTCCCCAAGTCAACTACAGTGGGACTACGTGCTCTTTAGAGAAAAACCAGCAGCGTCCCTACCCCACGTATTTTTTGGGGGAAAACCCCAAATTCTTCAGTTTGTACTTGATGAAAAGTTCCTTTGTGTGGCATAGCTGAAAAAGCTATGACGGTGCTTCTCATTTCCACTAAGGCACTTGCAGGAAATTCGTCAGATGCTCTATTAAACAGCTGCAAGACGCCTTTCCAACCAGAGCTGTGAGCACCATCGCCCCGGCCGCGTAAAGCCACAGCTGCCATGGGGCACCTAAGCACACGGAGACATCGAAGCCTCGCAGACACTCACCTAGGGATGCTAAATACACCTCTGAATCATTGAGGGGTGCCCAGGGCTTGGGGTTTGCTTGGGAAGAGCCATCTGGCCCACCGCCCTGGCCTCCTCCGCCGGCGCAGGCATCCGTGAAGGAGTCAGTGAAAGCGTCGCCAGCGTCCTTCTGCTCGGGACGCGGCAGGCACGCACAGATTTCGGCCCAGAGGTCTTCGCTGGGCCTGGCCACCGCAGAGTCCACGCTCTCAATCATTCTCATCGTGGAGCCCTGAGGCGGGGGGAATGAAACGATGGACGCGGCGGCGTGGACAGCCCTCTCTCCCAGGCCTCCCCCCGCCGCCCGCGGCATCACGCCAGATGTTTTAGGGATCTCCCACCACCCCCGGGGAAGGGTGGGCTCCCTCCGGGGAGCGATGACACGCTCCGCTGTGTCGTGTTCACACCCGGGGACCCTGCGAGCCCCTCCGAGCCCGAAGGGCCCCGCAGAGAGCCAGGCCCCGCCTACCCCGCCGCCCCTTCCCCCGGGAACCCCTGTCACCGCCGCTCCGCGGGGACGCGGAGGGCCCGATCCTGCTACCCGCAACCGCCTCGGTCGTCGCCGCCGCCTCCACCCGCACCGTCAACACGGGAAACGGCTTCTCCCCGCGCGAGGATTGGCGTCCGGGTCCGGCCAATCGCCGCGCTCCCCCGACGGCAAGAGAGCGCCTATTAGCCCGCCGCCCGGCGGAGGGCGGGTAACTGATAAGGATGCGCGAAGGAAACTGAATCCGCTAGGGTGCCATCTTGGGGAAGGGCGGAAGTTTTCCTGCGCGCACCAGGCGAGGAAGCCGTTACACCTGGCAACGGGGGGCTTTAGTGCGGCTGCGCGGTGAGTGCCGGGGCGCGCGGCGCCGGTACCGGTCACCAGGGTGGGGGGGGCTGGTGTGGGGAGGGGGCGGCCCGCCCGGCGCCTGGGGCCTGCCCGCGGCCTGTCCTCCTCGGCTCCGCTTTCCTCGGTGAGGCGGCGGCTGGGCCCCGCGGCCCCTGCCCCGGCTCCGGCCCCGCCGCCTTTCTGAGGAGGCGCCGCCCTTCTGCCCCAGTGCCCTCCGCCGGGGCGCGGGCCTCCTCCCCTCCCGGCAGCCGCCCGGCCCCGTCGGGCCACTCCCGGCGGTGAGGGGCTCCGCTCCCGCCCGGCCCCGGCGCTGGGTCTCTGAGGACCCGGTCCGAGGCCGCTGCCCGAGGTGCGGTGTGTCCTTCTAACGGCGGGGCGCTGCGGGACGGCAGCGGAGCTAACGGCGTCCTGGGGCGCATGGGAAGAAGTGCGGCCAGCAGGGCGGGGGAGGTTCTCCTCCCCTCTGCTCCGCCCTAGGGAGGCCACACCTGCAGGGCTGCGGCCAGTTCTGGGCCCCCCAGTTCAAGGACAGGGAACTGCTGGAGGGAGTCCAGCGCAGAGCTACCGAGATGATCAGGGGCTGGAGCATCTCCCTTAGGAGGAAAGGCTGAGAGACCTGGGCTTGTTCAGCCTGGAGAAGAGAAGGCTGAGGGGGGATCTCATCAGTGCCTATAAATATCTGAAGGGCGGGTGTCAGGGGGATGGGGCCGGGCTCTTTTCAGCGGTGCCCAACGCCAGGCCAAGGGGCCACGAGCACAAGCTGGAACACGGGAGGTTCCGCCTGAACATGAGGACAAACCCCTTCCCTGTGCGGGTGCCAGAGCAGGGGCACAGGCTGCCCAGAGAGGCTGTGGGGTCCCTTCCCTGGAGACATTCACACCCCACCTGGACGCGGCCCTGTGCCCCTGCTCTGGGGGTGCCTGCTCACGCAGGGGGTGGGACGGGGTGAGCTCCAGAGGGCCCTTCCAACCCCTGCCTTCTGTGATTCTTCACGGCCAACCTACATAACCTGCAAACCATTGTATTTTGAGTAGCACAGCAAGTGCAAGATGATGTTACAGCGAGGAGAGGTGAAGTTTTGGGGCGCCCATCAAGTAGGGTTTTGAATTCCCTCTCTCGGCAGGCCGCCGCCCGTCTCCGTGGGATGAGCTGCCTGCCGCCCTGTGCCGTGCTTGCACTCATGGGCCTGCTCTTCGCCAGAACGATGGCCTGGACCTCAAGTGGAAAAACACACCCTGAGCTGGTCAACAACCTCTACAGTGAGTACCGGGGCGGGCTCCCTGCGCAGAGCACGTCCTAACGCTGCCAATGGAACCCGCTGGCACTTCAGAGTACAGATATCTAACACTATATATATTATATATGTATGATGTATCAGTGATGTGTCGCAATGCTGCTTGCTCTGAAATGTTGGCGTTAATATTGCCTGAATTTCAGTGTTTGTCCCAGCCTGAACTTGTTCTATTTATAATTGGAAACAAGTTGCTGTGCCAGAAGCAGCAGGAAAGACTATCCACAGCCTGCCTTCCACTGCTCTGGAGTGATAAGTGCATGACACCTTTTATAAAGCTGCACCACTGTTGCAAATACAGCTGTGTGGGTATGGCTGGCCACACCAATTTGCAGGGTGGAGCGCACTTAAAAATATCTTTGAGCTTCCCCCACTGCTAAAGCTGATTTTTTCCCCCATAAGGGTTCCCGCAGAGGTGAGGTGTGAAGGGATGTTGACCGCTTCTGCAGTCATCGCTCTTAGCTTTAGTTTACTCACTGTGCCAGTCCTGAAACCCGAACCGGAGTCTCGGCTTTCAGGAGTGAAAGCATGACTCTATTTGTCTTTCGGGACGTTGGCTGGCCCCAGAAATGCTGCAGGTGTAAGTCCCCGTCCTCTGAAAGAGGCTGGGCCAGCAGTTGGGACCGTGACCTGATTTTGTTTGATGTGGCAGAGACTGAATAGGATGTACTTCCATCTGCGGTTTTGTTTTCTGTCCCTTCTCGGATCACTTATTAGGGCTGAATTCTCCCATTTCCACTAACTCCCTGAACAGAACCCTCCCTTCCCATCTCTTCTTGCTACAGTACTGAGGATCTAAGCCCTTTCTGTCTCTGTTTTCCTCTTTCTCCCAGAAAAAGGGATAATTAAATCCCAGCGAGTCTTTGACGTGCTGCTGGCTACTGACAGAGGTCACTACATCAAATATTTCCCGTACATGGATTCTCCTCAGTCTATCGGTGAGTCACATCAGGCAAGGCATCACCGCTCCTGCGGTGCCCACGACGACGGCGCTCACCACGCTGGCAAGGGGGCGCGGGACGGCTCGGCAGGTCCGAGTTCTCCGCTCTCGCCCCAGAACAGGGGCTGAGTTTTACAGTAGGTCAAGTAGAGCAAACCCCATCCATATTTTAGTTCTGGGATCCAGAGGAAAGAACAATACAGCTCTTCGGTGTTCAACGTGTTCCTTGATCGCTCCGAGTCCTGCTTGGGGAGTGAAGCGGGCTGCGGAGGGGTTTGGTGGGTGAGCTGGGAGCTGGGATGAGCAGCGCGGGAACCGCAGCACCGCATGGCCCCCGGGAGCTCGTTCCTAACCCCACGGGAGGAGATCTTCAGTCAATGAAGTGCTTTAGTGCCACAGAGGAGAAGAGTGTTTTCCTATTTTTAGGGGAAAGTGGGGGAGAATAAAGAACTGTTCACACTGGTGATTTTAATTGTGATTTCCTTATTGCATGACTTCTGTCACTCGTTTCCTTTTAGGATACAAGGCTACAATCAGTGCGCCGCATATGGTAAGGTGAAACTCTTCACTTTTAATGGAAACAGAGGAAATTGCTGGTTTTTATTTCTATTTTTTTCTTAACTACTAAAGTAGAAAGGTGAAACATCCCATGGGCATGATTATCATGCTTGTTTCTTTAGGCACTGTGTACGTGAAGCTTTTCTCTTCTTAACAATAATAGTTTGCCCCATTTAGCCTCAAAGAGTTTGCAGCCCTTTGAGTTGCTTTAATAGGACTTCTGTGCGACTGAGGCTAACCGTTCATGTTGTCTGGTTCTCGCATGAGACCTTTTTTCCTGCTGCTTCACATCTTATTAATGAGCCTCTTCCTAAATGCTGTTCTGTGAAAAGATCTTCCAGACCAAACACTTGAATTGCCCTCTGAATGTGTCAGACAGAACGCCGGGTGTGCTGTGTTTAAATGGGAGCAGATAATGCTTAGAACAAGACAAAGTTTTAGGAGAGGACGCTAAAGTGGGATGTTTCACACCTCCTTGTCCTTGTGGTCCAACACAGCATGCCCACGCACTGGAGTTGCTAAAGGATCAGCTTGTGGAAGGTGCAAAAGCGCTGGATGTTGGATCTGGAAGTGGATACCTTACGGCTTGCTTTGCCAGGATGGTAAGCTCACGGGACTCCAGTTCTAGCTAGCGCAGTGCGTCAGGACCCGTAGCTTGCCGCAGCTGGCACGTGCTGCTTGCGGGGAGAGAAGGCAGTGGGGGAAGGGCTAAACTCTTCCCAGGCCCGCTGGTAGGAAAAAGAAATACAGTAAATTTTTGGAATGCAAATGGATGCTGTATCAGCCGTGCGATGTTCTGTATGTTAACCCAGTTTAGGTGGAGATGAGCGTGCGAATCTACTCTGCAAGTCCACCGCAGGTTCTTTTTGCTTTGCTCCTTAAGTAGTCACAGGCTGTTTCTTTGTTTTCTAAACTAAAAGTATTTTCTGTGAAGTGTGAGAAAGCTGGTCAAGTTACTCTTCCTGGGAGGTTAGTTAGTCAAGAACTGGCCCTGCCTTGGAAGCCGCTAATTCTGCCACAAAATTATTTCTTTGGAAATGCAGGATTCCTGGGAGTCCCTGTAGGCAGTGTCTGTGCATCCCTCGAGAAGCCAGTGTGACTGGGACTACTCAGCCTTAAAACCAAGGGGGCAGAGTAGTTGCACCTCCTGTTCAGAAACTCTGCTCTTAAGTTTCCTCCTGCAAATTCTCCAATCCCCACAGTAACTTGCCCTATAAAATACACCCCTCTAAATTATAGGAGTTATAGAGGTGTTTGTCTGCCGGTTTCTTTTTAGATGGGCCCAACAGGGAAGGCTGTGGGTGTAGAGCACATCAAAGAGCTGGTACACGAATCCATCAGAAACGTCCAAGAAGATGATCCAACTTTGCTCAGCTCCGGCCGTGTAAAGCTTGTGGGTGAGCTCTCTGGGATCCTGACGCTTGTTCTCTCCCATGCAGCATTAGGTCTGGCTGCTGCAGAGCTCTGCTCAAAGCAGTTCCAGTTCGTGTCAATGCTTGCCACGGTGTTGCCAGAAACCACTGGCTAAGTAAGCACCGTGCCACGCTGACCCGCACGCTACGGTATAAACAAGTAGTAGTTAATGTTACAGGCAGCCTTATCGTACGCCTTACTTGCAAGTGTGCAGTAACTGTCTTAATTCAGTAAAAGATGCTCCTCAAAGGAGAGTGGTCCTGCCACATCTGGGTTTTAGTTTATTTGGAAGGGTCTGTGCACACTGTTGTGGTTTTGGGGAGAATCACTTAAGTCGGCTCTTCCTGTATCTGGAATCTCGAGTCTGCACAAATGCACAGTATTATTGAAAGGCCCTCCTGGCTTTGAATTCTTCCTTCTTTGTTCCCTCTTCTAGCATGGCTCGGGTGCAGAAATCTCTCCCCCTTTTTAAAAAGTAAACCAACAAAATTAAAGTTCCCATCGCAATGTTGCTACGAAGTTTTCACCATCTAGACTGCAGTTGAAAGGATATAGGGAGAATTATTTTTGCGTGGAGTTGTTATCAGAATGAAAGTCTTTTCTGCCTTTTTCCTCCTGTAGTTGGAGACGGCAGGCAGGGATACCCCGAGGAGGCTCCTTATGATGCCATTCACGTTGGAGCGGCAGCGGCAACTGTACCAAAGGAGGTAAGAGTGATCGTGCTGGGTGTCCGTTGCTGTGGGCTGCCTGCGTCAGTGGCTGTGAAAAAAATAATGATTAGGGAACCACTGGAAGCTGCTGCTTCTGTCTGTTTTACATGGAGCCGGCAAGCTTCTGCTTTTCAAGGTGTTGTGACCTTCACAGCGTGGCTTATCTCTGTTGTCTCTTTTTTTGGCTGATTCTGATTTCTCTGCTTGCCAGTTGCTGAATGAACTGAAGCCAGGAGGTCGGTTAATATTGCCTGTTGGTCCCGAAGGCGCAAACCAAGTTCTGATGCAGTACGACAAAACCAGCGACGGGCAGATCGTCGAAACGCAACTGATGGGCGTGATCTATGTTCCTCTGACAGATAAGGAAAAGCAGTGGCCTCGGTAAAAATTTGCTCTCCCTTGAGGAATGTTTCTTCCTCACAGCTGTCCCTGTGAGCTTGATCTCCCTGGCTGCTGGCTTTACTGACAGAGTCCTGGATTCCTAGCAGAAGCTGTTTGTCAAAAAAGAGAAGAAAGAGGCTTGGCTGTGGGAAGGCACAGCAGGAGAGCAGGATGTATTTTCTATTCGATAGGGCTTGCAGACTGAGGACCAGAGCTTTCCTTTTTCCTTTTTTTTTTTTTTTTGGAGCCTGTGCGCTTCCATAAACAGTGTAGCCATGTTGATTCTGTCACTGAACTGGAGGCCACGACTAGTAACTGTTGGTTTCCTTTGCCTCAGGGATGAATTCTGACAGATGGATGGATGGATGGATATCTCTAAAGTCACCTCAGAAAGCTCATGAATGGGAATTATGACTGTGGAGGGCCTGTACAGTTTTGCTTTTTGAACGGAAGCTTTATCAGTGCACGTGCTCACAAAGGCAAGTTCTGCTTTAGCAGAGCTTGTTCCAGAGGGATGGAGCGAAGGGTGTTTCTCCAGGAGCGGGGAGGCTCTCGGAGGCCACGTCTGGTTCCAGACAGTGAGTGGATCCAGGCAACTCCAGCTATCCTCTCTGATAAGCTGTAGGTAACGTCTATTCACAGAGAATTCCAAAAGCAGACAGGAATACCTAAACCTTCACTAAAAATACTCTTTAATATTGACTACTCTGCCTAATGCTTGAAGAAAATAAGATGCAATTACTGTTTCAGAGCAGCAATCTACCCTGATTTGTCAAAGTTTAATTATGAGAGCATGTTCTTTTCCTGTCTTGCATCAACTAATTTAATCTCTGGTAGCAACACTGCAAATTTTGGGGTTAAGAAAAATCCCAGTCTCTTGGTCTTTCCCTGATGCGCCTGTCCTTTGCCTGCCAGCCCTTGGCTGGGTGGGCAGCTGAAATTGGGAGGCTTAGGGGCGGTCGGTGGACCATAAGGGCGGCTTCTTGGAGAACAAGAGTGCTGGGGAGCAGCTGAGGGGGCTGGGGGGGTTTAGCCTGGAGAAGGGGGGGCTGAGGGGAGCCCTTCTCGCTCTCTGCAGCTGCCTGAGAGGGGCTGGAGTGAGGGGGGGGCTGGTCTCTGCTCCCAAGTCACCAGTGACAGGACGAGAGGGAACGGCCTCAAGCTGCGTCAGGGGAGGTTTAGGTTGGAGATGAGGGAAATGCCTTCCCTGCCAGAGCGGTCAGGCCCTGGCACAGGCTGCCCAGGGAGGTGGGGGAGGCACCGTCCCCGGGGGGGTTCAAACACTGCGCAGACGTGGCACTTGGGGCCATGGTTTAGGAGGCCTGGGGGTGTTGGGCTGGTGGCTGGACTTGATCCGAGAGGTCTGTTCCATCCTTAACGGTTGCGTGATCCTGAGCGGCGATGAGGGAGGGCAGCCGGTGCCGTTCCCGCTCGGCTCTGCCGCCGCCTCACCTGAGGCGACGGCGGAGCGGGAAGGGGAGAGGCGCCCGCCGCGCGAGTGCTGGGGGGGCGTGGCTTCGCGGCGATTGGCCCTCGGTCCGTGCGTCACGCCGTGCGCCGCGCGGCGCGCCGGCGGGCTGCTGCGGGGAGCGCGGCTGTGCGGGGGGGCGCGGAGCGGGGCCCGCCCGCCGCGCCCGCTCCTTCCCCGCCCCGGCGGCATGGCGGAGCCGGGCCCCGGCCCGAGCGGCGGCGGCGGCGGGGAGGAGCAGGAGCCGCCGGGCCCCGGCGGCAGGGAGGAAGCGGCGCCGGCCCCCAAGAAGCGGCGGCTGGCGGCCGGGGAGCGCTACGTGCCGCCGCCGCGGAAGCTGAGCGCGGGGGTGAGCTTCGGCGCGGAGCACTTCGCCGAGACCTCCTACTACTTCGAGGGAGGGCTGCGCAAGGTGCGGCCCTACTACTTCGATTTCCGCACCTACTGCAAGGGCCGCTGGGTGGGCCGCAGCCTCCTCCACGTCTTCAGCACCGAGTTCCGCGCCCAGCCCCTCGCCTACTACCGGGCCGCCGCCCGCGCCGGCCGCCTCCGCCTCAACGAGGAGCCCGTGCGCGACCTGGACATCGTGCTCAAGGTGGGCTCCCCGGGGGGGGCGTCCCGGTGCTGAGCGTGGCGTGGGAGACCGCATCTCCCGCGGTGCGTGTGATGGGCATCGCCCCGGGGATCGCCCCGCGGTGGTGCGGGCGTCTGCGCGCTTTGAGGGGAATCGGGTCTCCCGGGGAATCCTTGCCCCAGTGGGGTCAGGAGTACGTGGATCCCGCAGCCCTGCGCAGAGCTGGCGTGCCCCGCAGCTTCCGAACCAGCCCCCCGAGAGCGCGCGAGGCACGGAGATACCGCTTCAGACATGTCATTGAATTTAGATGTCAACAGGCAGGGTTGTTGTGCAAAATCCTGGGTTCCAGGACAAAGGGGCTTTCGTTTCAGTCATTGGGTTGGCGGTTGGGCTTGATGATCCTAGAGGTCTTTTCCAACCTTAATGATCTATGGCTTCCAACCCCCCAACATCAAGCACCTGCCGTGTGCGGCCAAACGGGGTGGTTGTGCAGGCTGGAATCGCGCTAATTGTCTGCCTGTCTTGCAGAATAATGATTTTCTCAGGAATACGGTGCATCGCCATGAGCCGCCAGTCACTGCCCAGCCTGTCCAGATCTTGGTGGAGAACGACGAGGTGGTGGTTGTGGACAAACCCTCCTCCTTGCCAGTACATCCCTGCGGCAGGTTTCGTCACAACACAGTCATCTTCATCCTAGGCAAAGAGCACGATCTGAAGGAGTTGCACACCATTCACCGACTCGATCGCATGACCTCGGGAGTGCTCATGTTTGCCAAGACCGCAGAGGTATCCAAGAGGATTGATGAGCAGGTTCGGGAGAGACAGGTGAGAGCGGAGGGCTGCCGTAGTTCTGGGAGTCTCTTACACGGTATTCTCTTCAAGCAGATGAGGTCTAAAGTCAGCCAAACTTTTGGTCTATGCAAGTCCCAGCTTGTGGTCATCTTGCTCTTCTCAATGCGTTAAGCGTGAGGGGTGTCAGGAGAAGACTGACTAAAAATTTAATTGATTTTGGTGATATTAGTTTGAAAGGGATCTCCTTCCCTGAGGGACTGTGCAAACCGACTGCGATTGTGCAAAACAGAGCGCGGTATTAGTAGTAAGTGGAAATGTGTCAGTCACCTAGTACTTTTTCAGTTTTAAAAGTTTTAGAAGTTTTTCCTCATTTTTGCAGTGGCTCTTGACCCAAACACAACTGTAGCTGTAGGGTGGGTACCGGCTTCCAGGATTTGCTTCAGGGCTGTAAACGGAAGGTCGCTGAGAGATGGCTCTTGAATTTCCTGTGAGGAAAATAAGCCAGGCCCTTGTGTTCTTGATGCTCCGACTAGTTGGGGAAAGTGTGAGAGAAATTTGGCTTTAAATAGCTGATTTTTCTGTTTTCCTTTCCTGTTCGGTTGTGACAAAATTCAGGCACTGTGTTGCCTACAAATGTATTTCAGTGAAGAGAAAGAGAGGAGCAGCTGGGACGGGACTCGGGTGTAATCAGGACAGAGGCAGTTTTCGGTTCTGTTTTCTGAGAGTTACTCTTGTCTCCCCATAGCTGGAAAAGGAGTACGTCTGTCGTGTGGTGGGGGAGTTTCCAGAACACGAAGTGGTCTGCGAAGAGCCCATACTGGTCGTTTCTTACAAAGTGGGAGTGTGCCGCGTGGACCCCAAAGGGAAGGTCTGCAAAACCGTCTTCCAGAGGCTCAGTTACAACGGCAAGACCAGCGTAGTCAAGTGTCTTCCGCGTACTGGCCGCACGCACCAGATCCGGGTCCATTTGCAGTATTTGGGGCATCCTATTGTCAACGACCCCATCTATAACATGGAAGCCTGGGGCCCCGACAGGGGGAAAGGCGGCAAGGTCGATAAAACGGATGAAGAACTCCTGAAGGCGCTGGTAGAGGAGCATCGTTCCAAACAGAGCCTGGATATCTTGGGTATTTCAGAGGAGGATTTGAACGCCAGTGCTGAAAATCAAGACTGTGGTAATGCAGGTGGCTGCACAAAGGCTGGTCCTGTCAATGAGAGCGCTTGCCCTGCCGAGGACGCTAAGGATCCTGAGAGAAACGGCGCAGCAGCTTGTCCGCTGGACTCTGGTAGCAACCAGGAGAAGCTTGAAAACAACAAAGAGCTCGGTTCCTGGGAGAATCGGGACGGGCAAACGGGAGGGAAGAGTTCAGAAGAGAAGGACCCTTTGTGCGTGGAGTGTAAAACGACAAGGCGGGACCCGTCTCCCGAGGAGCTGGTGATGTACCTACATGCCTTGCGCTACAAGGGAGCGGAGTTCGAGTATTGCTCCAAGATGCCCGAGTGGGCAGCGGAAGAGTGGGAGGAATGACCGAGGACTTCTGACACCTGCGGGCGTGGCTGGCCGGCAAAGCGTCTCGTAAAGACCTCGGGTTCTACTTTTTTCAACGCGGTTGAGGTGAACAAGCTGCCCGTGACTTGAGATGGGGTGGGGAGGGTTGCTGGGGCTGGAGAGCTGTCCCGGCTGCCGGCGGGCACGGTGAAAGAGGAGCAGGGAGACAACGCTAGATTCCTGTTGCCCTTCAGTGGACGAGCACTTGAGGGCCGCAAACGTCGCTTGGCACGGGCAGCCTTGCCTTTCACCTCAACCTCATTCTGGGTCTGCTGGCGATGTTCGGCACAGCTAATTCAGTGCGTGCGCTTAAAAGTCAGGAACTGACTTTTCTGCCGGGCTGCTGGGTTCCTGTGTCTTGCAATAGGAGCTGCTGGAATGTTGTTCGATACGCTGGATGTCCTGTCGTACAAAAAGCTGGTTTTACAGTGTTTCATTGTCAGACTGATTTTTAAAACCGAAAAGTCATCACGGAATGTGCCGTAAGGCAGAATCAGAGCCCTGGGAAGCTGATCCCGTTTGTGCTGTCGGTGTGTCAGCAAGGTGGGCTTGGCTTTGAAATTCCTCTTTCAGAATTGGTTCAGTTAATGGCTTAATTTAAAGTTAGTAACTCTAGGGATGGATCTCTCTGTATTGGGCCTATCTCTGGAGGTGCTAGTCCCCAGATTTTCTCTTTATGAAATTCATAAGGGACTGATTCAGTAGATTTTGCCGTTCTGCTTTGCGACCTGCCCTGTGGCTTATCTCTGGCCTCCTCAAAAACATCTGGCTTCTCTGCTGAGATCCTGTCCTTCTCTGTCCCTTACACCTCACCAAAAGCATCTTCATACCTCAGCAAAAGTCCAACGCAGAGGTCAGTCTGCTAACTTCTAGTTTTTTAATTAGTTTTTTTAAACCATACCGTAGGTGGGTTGTTTGTGATTGGTGTGGAATTGTTTTTAATACTGCTTCAATGTGACAATCGGCTTTAAAGAAAAACAAAAGCTGTTTTACAAACCAGATGACTTTGTAATGCATTTTTATATTAATACGTTTCCAGGATGATAAATATCACTGTAGTTCTTATTTTCATCAGTGTTTATAGGGTTGCTTCTTGGCCTCTGGGAGGGTAGTTAACAATAATTCTGCGGTCTCAGGTTCTCTTTTATCTCTCTCTTTGTTTGTTTTCTCTTTTCCGTCCGTGTCACCGTGGCACTGACCAGCTCCAGCGCCAGCTCCGGACACTCCAGACGTTTACCTGGGAAGAGCCGTGTTGTTTCAGGACTGTTGGCAGACGGTGGTCTCCAGCCCTGTTGCTCCATATCCGTGTTTCTCCACGCCCGTTCCTACCCAGGGCGCATGCGTAGCGTTCTACACTTCTAAAATATTAAAGAAGCCTTTTTTAAAGGTGAAGAAAGGAATCCAGAGGAGCTGACGCTATTCAGCAAGTGTGGCAACAGCCTTGCTGGAGCGCGGTCCGGTCTCAGGTGATCTCTCCTTGTCATGCTGTGCTTTAGAGAACTTGAGCTGTTCTCAGCCCCCCAAGACGTGGTTTTCACACGGATCTTTTATTGCCGGTTTGACCATTTCACACAGGTTCCTGGAGAACTCCCTGCTTCACGGGCGTCTGTGAGCGGGCTGCTGGGCACCAAAGGCTGGCCAGGCCCGTAGGAATGACTGCCTTCCTCCTTGCGAGGCTCCGAGTCGCCTGTTGATGTTACCGGGGTCAGGGCTTGCCTACCAAGACAGAATAAACAGCGCTTGCTGCTTCCAGTAGCTCAGAGTAGCCAAGTGCTTTCTTCCTCCTCTGGAGCACCCATCTGATGTGTTGGATGTTTCCGTGAAAGTTCACTCAGGCTTGAGCTTTGCTCCTCCACATCCTGCCAAGGGGCTCTCGTGGTTCTAATTGAACCACAGACTGGGGTTTAGGTTTTTTCCTGCCATCGTGTATTAAGGCCGGGTCTAGTACTTAGCTTGTTAAACAAAGGAGATAGTAGGTCCCCTGTGTTTGAGAGATGATGCCAAAAACTAGCGTTGGCCTGATTCTCCACACACTGAAATATATATTTCATTAACTCCAGGTGAAATTTGGGCATCTTCAGCATGTCAGTAAGGGCGGCTGCAGCTGTTACTAGCTTTAGATACAAGGGAAAGGCGGTAGATGTAGGGGCACCAGTTTTAAATTAGACTTTCAGGTTACATTGTCTGGGGTTTGGGTTGGTTGGGGTCCCCCCTACGTAAGAAATAAGCATCTGAAAGGGATTTTACTGACTTGTGCCAGTGGAAGGAGACTGGATGGCTGAAAGGCCTGATGTGGAACTGGAGCTCGGGGCTGTGGCTTTTGCTTTTTCTGGCTGTGCCTAATGACAGCAGTGAGCATCTCTCCATTATCACTCCTTGCTGGTCAATGAAACCCCAGGGCTTTGGTTTTCAAGACACTTTGAACAATGACAGCTTGAGGTTGATCTCACGAGGAGCCTACCACCCATTGCATCGTATTCCATTTCGGTTCAGAGCTGGTGCTACGTGCTGTAAAGGAGCAGAAGTTGGCGTTGGCCCTTTTGCTAATAGGGACAGCGTTACTGCTGGAGATGTCTTGTGATACGTTCCCGTCTAAGATGAGGTAAATACCGTGAGCATAAAGTTACCTGTACAAAGTGTAGGTGCTGAAAAGGAGTCCTTTCTCTACTACAGTTTAATTTTGATACATCTTTTTATGCTACAGCAAAGGACCTGGAGAATGTGTATCTCGCCAGCAGCTAAAGCACTTGTCTATCCAAATAAACCCTCCCGGTGGGAACTTCCCTGAGGTTGTGTAGGACTGACTCAGAATTAATACCACCACCAAGACCCCCGTCTTCCACACCATCACACTTTTCCAGCCGTGTTTTAGCTGGCCGGTTAGGGGTGCCATTTGTGAGGCTCCAGAGTCACGACCTGGCCGTTTGCTGCACAAGGTTTAGTATAATTTGATTTCCACAGGGATTTAAGTGTAGTTAAACCTGCGGCTGGCTACGCCCGGAGGGCTCACAGAGCTCCTCCAGCAACTGAGGTGTGAGAGGCCCCTTCCCCTGTGCCACAACGTGTTTAACCCAGAGCAGGGCAGTCTCCTGGGAGCTCTGCCTTTTGTTAGCTTCTGCTTCCAGACTTCAAAAAAGTTAGCCATTGATGAACTGGGCAGAGAGGAAAGGCTTTCCTCTAGCTCTTCAATCATTTATGCTTTTTAACTAGTCATAGCTTCACAAAAAGCAAAGCCCTGGGCAATAATCACTTCTCTGAAGCAAACCTTGATGTAATTTCCAGTGAGGCAGCAGGATCGCTTTGGCTGGACCTCCCTCAACCCCTGATCTTGCAAACATTTACCCAAAGCTCCTGCTAAGGGCCAGGCCAGCCCCAGTACGACGCATCGGGGTTGCAGGAAGAGATGCTGAGGCGGTTTGTTCCCAGCAGCATCACGGCTTGCGGCTCCAGCGCACGGCCGCTTTCAGGGGAGGAGAGCGGGAAGGTGGCCTCTGGCAGCTCTGCCAGCCCACGAGGACCCCAGACACCTGGGGCTGTGACACCTAAACCCCCAGGGATACTGTCCTGCCACCGTGGCAGCCCTGGGACGGCAGCTTCGCTTCCCCTTCTTTCCAGAATGGTTAAAGTATCAGAGAATGGGTTGGGCTGGAAGGGAGCTTTAGTGGTCTCTAGTCCAGCCCCCTGCCGTGAGCAGGGACATCTGCAACTAGACCAGGTCGCTCAGAGCCCCGTCCAGCCTGGGCTTGGATGTTCCCAGGGATGGGGCATCCTGGGCCAGGGTTTCACCACCCTCAGCGTAAAACATTTATTCCTTGTATCCACCCTAAATCTACCCCTCTTTAGTTTAAAACCACCAACGGATGCAGAATGGGGTCCGTGAGCCAGCGGCAGCGAGGCCTCGGTCCCCTGAGGTGGGGGGAAAAAAAATTAATTGGGGGGGAAAAGTGTACGTTTCCGACGAGGATGGGATTCGAACCCACGCGTGCAGAGCACAATGGATTAGCAGTCCATCGCCTTAACCACTCGGCCACCTCGTCACGACAACCCGCTCCCTCGCCCAGCCTATACGGAGGGAGGCCGAGCGCTCCCGCCCGCCGCTCCCTCCGCCCGATGGCGCCGGCCGCGCAGCCCCTCGCCGGCACAACGAAAGGCCTGGGGACCGAGTGACGCCCTCGGCGGGCCGGCCGCGGCCGCGCCAGCCTCGCCGCTCCGCCCGCGGGGCGAGCTGGTGAGGCCGAGGACCCAAACGGCGGAGCACCGTGCGGATTCCCCGGGGGCCGCCATGTTGTACGGACCGCTGGGGGCCGCCATGTTGCGTAGGGCGCCAGGCCGGAGGTTGGCGCAGGCGCGGCGGGCGGCGGTTAGATTTGAATAGCGAAGCGGCGGCGGGGCCTACCCCGATGGGAGTGGCGGGACCGGGGGGCAGCGGCGGCGGAGAGGAGGGGTCAGCGCCCCGCCGGCGGCAGGCGCGAGGACCCTGACCGGAGCCCTGGGTGAGAGCGGCGGCGGAGGAGGGATCCCGGCGGGGAGAAGGAGAGAAGAGGCCGCGCCCGGAGAGCGCGGGAGCGCCTGAGGTGGCGGCCGCCGCCTGTGGCTGGGGCGGGTCCCGCGGCGTAGCGGCCGGCGGGGGAGGGGGGTGCAGGCAAAAGGCGGGAGGAGAGGCTTCCCCGCAGGCCTGGCGCCTCTGGGAGCGAGGTGGGAAAAGGGTCGAGCGCCACCGAGCCCGGCCCTGAGGAGATTCCCCCTCAGTAGTCGGCGTCGGGGACAGCCTCGAAGCGTGAGGGGAATCGCCTGATAAACCGAGCGATAAATGCGGTCCTGATCGGTACGAAGTAACTCACGTTTGGGAAAATGCCGGTGTAAGGGGCTACGGGGCGTAAATTAGCATTTGGGGGCTGTTCTGGGCAGTGCTCCTGGCTGACAGCCCTGTCAGGGCGGCAAAGCGAACCCGGGGGCCGTGAGGGGAAACAGCTCGGGAGCAGAAAGGAATTATAAAGAGGGACTAAAGTGATTCTTTCTCCTGAAGGGAGGGAAGTCCGAGGAGGGCTTGGGCGGGCACCTATAAGATCATGAATGAACTGAAAAAAATTACAGAGCTGTTCTTCATGTTCACGGTGTGGAAAGGAGGGGTGCTTAAATACGAGAATAAAAAGAGGTGCTTTTTCATAAACAGAATAACAAAGCATTTCAACTCCCCGCCAGATGCTTGTTCATCAAAGGTTTGTAAATGAGTTCGAAGAAGGATTAGAGAATGACTACTGAGCATGTTGATTGTGACGTGGACTCCAGATTCATATACCTCCTAATAGCAGACTCCCAGCAGACTAAACGAGGCTTTCTAGAGCCAAGCGCTGTTCTCTCGCCCTTCCCCAGACACCTGTACGTGCGGCCGCCTTTTGTGCCGCTTGAAGAAATAGCTTGAAAAATAAGAGTCAGTTTGTGGCATAAATCCCCCACAATGAGGTAACTGGCTTGGTGGACAAAGGGAGAGCAGCGGATGTTGCTTGTCAGAGGGAAATTGTCAGTGTGGATGAATACCTGATGGCTGGGTTTGAAGAAGATGGAACCAGACTCTTCTTGTTTGTAACTAGTGAAGGAACAAGAGTCGGTGGGCACAAACTGAAATACAAGAAAAATCATTTATACAGAAGTGGGAGGAAAAATGCAGTGAAGACGGAAGAGGTTGTCCAGAGAGATTGTGGGGTTTCCTCTTCGGAGCTGCTCAGACCTGGGACGGACAATGTCCTGAGCGACCTGCTGGAGTGTTGAGCAGGGGGGGCACTATGTGATCTCCAGAGGTCCCTGCAGACCTGAGAGCCTATGAGTCTGTAAAACGCAAAAGCTGAGCAGTTCCGGGCAGATCTCTCTCTTTCTAATTGTAAAACTTCATTGTAAGTTTTACAAATCACTTAATCCTTGCTTAGGCAAGGGCTTCTCTTACAATGTTGCTTGCTGAGGTTTAGCAAAGGGAGAATAAAGTAAGGTGATAAATGCTGTCAGATTGGTTATAGCTCTCCTGTAAGCATACTTTGCATAGTTGTTGATGGAGGGATGCAGGTAGATGAAGATCATCACTGAAATCTGGGAAGAAGCACAGAGAATTGCATGTCTTGATCTTACAGTGTTGGTTCTGTAGTACATTTTTTGGGTGGTCTTTATGAGGAATATTAACCTGGTATTCAAAGCCCTGAATTGTGTTGTGGTTTAAAAGAAATGTCAGGCAATATTTAGTCTGTGTTAGCACTGGCATCCTGTCAGTGTGGCTTAATTCATTTTATCCCTGTATGCAACTTTTGATAAGTGGTGTAGTTTTCTGTGCTGGTGGGAGTTATTTGCATTGATGTATGATATTCTTGGGGTGAGGGAAACGTTGATTGACAAAGTGTCTTGTGCGTCACAGCAAACATCGTATTGTATAAGGCTTGATCGCATTTATCTCCAACAGTTTGCAGAATCTTAACTTTAAAGCAAAGGACGCCTAACCAGTAAGACTTAAAACTGTTAGTGCAGTTGTTCTACAGCATGATATAAATAGGAATACGTGGACGTGAGCGGCTTGTTACACTTCAGTGCATTTCTGTGACTAGAGAAAGACAGAAAAATTACGGCGTCTAAGCCTGGTATCTCGTTGTGGTTTCATGCAATTTTCTTACTGAGGTTCGTTAATGTTTTTGGATTTCAGTACTGCGTTTCATAGGAAAAGCACATCCTTCAGAAATGGACAAGATTTACACAGACCCTAACTTGGAAAAGTAAGTTGAAACCTCCTAAGAACTTTATTGTGGTATAAATATTGTCATTTAGAGGCAAAACTTTTCTTGATCCCTGCGTGCGCTTCAGCGCCTCTTAAATGAAATGAGTTTTCCATTGTGAAGGAGGAGAACAGGGAGTTTCTTTGATCGGGTGCAGGAAAGCTCTAAGGGGACTTCCTAGCAGTGGATTGTCTGGAGACTAACAGTCCGTGGGGGCTGGAGGGCAGTCTGCTGGATTTTCCACAGTTATTTTTGAGAACTGGTGCTGGAGTGAATGATCTATTCCAAGCAAGCTTGTTTATTTAATTTCACACTTGTAAAAATAACAGAGAAATCAATGTATTAACCTTAAAAATGTGGCAGCACTGTTCAAGGAGTACCTCTTGCTTCAAGTTTATGTCCTAATGCCTGTTTCCCTTTTTTCCCCTCCAGTGATAATACAGAGCACATCAGAGGGAAGCGACTGTCCTCTGTGAGTAACTTAAGTAATTTCTCAAAAGAAAACTGTGTGAGTGAGTGAAAGAAAGAAAGGGAGGATGTGAAGAGGAACTTGTTTTCTCACCACAGTTGAAGAAAAGCATGCCAAGAGCAAAGAAAGAGTCTATTAGAGTGATATGATTGACTTGGGCACTGGTGGCTCTTATAAACTCTCTCCAGTCAGGTAATCAGTTCTTGTAGTTGGGGCTGATCTTCTCAATTATTATCATTTCTTCTAGATTTTAAAGGCTCCGCGAAATCCTCTTGACGATCTGGGAAATGGGAACGAATTGACGCAGGTAGGTCTGTTAAGTCCTTTCTTGCCAATGCTCTTGACATCTTCGGTTTGCTCCTCAGCTTGTCGCTGGTTAAACTGCAGGTGTAACAACTCCTGTAGCAACTGCTTAAGAGGATAGCGTCTGGCATACTAAATAGCATAAGAAATCAATTGATTTTTTTCTTATACTTCTGCTTTACATCAGAATATTTCTTCTGTCAAGAGGAATAAACAGATTAATAGGCCTAACTTGCTCCTGCAGTAGGTCATTTGACTGGCAGTTTGATCCACCAATGTACAAACTGGTATAGTCACTAAGATGGTTTTACATCTGAAAAAACATAACCCAGCCTGGCCATTTATTTGAAATAAAAGTTACAAATAAACATTTTCTTCTAGAAATACGTACAGAATATATTTCATGTTTGTAGTGTCTGTTGTTTCTTAGAAATTGTGACTATAGGCCTGTTCAGTTCAGATTTCTTTTTAAATGCTACTTCTAGCTAGGCTGTGTTCTATGGACTAATGTTCTAGTTGCATCATGTATTTATATGGTTTATCTGTTGCTGATTACAGAATGTGAAAACTCATTTTTAGCATGTAAGGCTTTCAGTGAAAACCTCTGGTAATGTCTTCAGAAAATGAAACAGGAGCATTAGTGTGATCATGTAGTCAGTGACACCATTTAAACATTTGTCTAGGAAAATGGTGACTTTGTTCCATGAGTCCTTCCCTTTCTCCCATAAAGACAAACCATCAGGGCTTTATCTTCGCTCGTATGCCAGACAATACACCAGACAAAAATCCTTCTAACTGGTATTCTGCTTCTTGTGTTTGAAACCGGGCAGTCCTCACAGGGTGATCTTCAGATCCTGCTTCTTATGAGATGGGTGTCTTTATGTCAGGATAAGTTGGAGAACTATAAAGTAGTTCAGGGGTATCGGTAAATATCTGTGCTACTTGTTAGGCTGATAGATTATTACTGGGGGCGGGGAGGGTGGATTTTGTTTGGGTTTGCGTTTCAGGAAAAGCTGTGGTTATTGTGGCTTATGGTGTAAGAAGAGTTCTCTGTATATCCAAGTGTTGTGTTCTTTGTTGTCAGGATATCAATATAGAAAAACGTAGGAAAAACTCTCGCCGTGTCAGCTTTGCGAACACCATAAAGTAAGTTTGCTCTGAGGGACACAGATCTACATCCTTCATTTAAGCATAAAATGCGGCTATAGGTAATAATCTGGTACCCCCTAAAATTGCTGCTTGCGTACGTTTGTGAGTATTCAGTGAAGGCGAAGTGGTGACTGTTCTGTTGAGTTGATTCTGAGCCCTAAGAGAGCTGTTATTCGTTTTCTATCACTAGCTAGAAAAAAAATGGTTCAGTGAATTTAATGTAATTAGGATTTTTTGTTTCCCATTAAATTTTTAGTGACTTCCATCTTAAGTATTATAAAGACATATTCCTGCTGGAAAATTGGGTTTCTGGAAGTGTTTCTTGCTGGAAAACCACTGGGTTCAGTAAGCTTCTGGCTTTTGATATCTCATTTCAGATCATACCATGTGGAAAAGATTGAAATTAGGGCTCTCCCCCCCACTTTCTTTTTTAATTTGCTTCAAAACAGATGGTCTTGTCTTTTTCAAAAACTGAGTTGTTTGGGTTTGGCTTTTTCTTAGCTGCAGAGTCTTCCAGCGAGATCGTAAGAATAACACAGCAGAGGGAGATAGTACAGGTAAGACTCCTTTTACTTCTCCCACTAATGCATTTTCAAGTACTTCGCTTCTCTGGGTTTTTGCCACAATAAGAAGGCACGTCAAGAGTGAGAACTTCAGAATGTTCTTTTCTGTGCAGTTTGCTCTTGTCTCTGGTTGTTCTGATCATGCTTCTCACATTTTAATGTCTAATTTTCTTACTGTTCCTAGAGTGTGCAGCAGATACAAGGAACGATGTCCTGCTTAATCAGTAAGTTTGCAAACAACTCCCATGACTATAGAGTTCTATCCTGCAAATACGTTTCTTCACATGATGTGCAGCCGTCAAAATATTGCTCCTCATAGTGCAGCACACGTGATTGTTCAGGTATAAAATCGCTCAGTGCTTTTGATTGGTGAAAGAAGGGATACGGCAAAAAAAGGATGCAGCTGTGCTGATCACTCACAAAAAGGTAGTGGTTTCTGAAAACTTGAACGATTTTGGCTTGAAACTGCTTCCTTCCAAAGTTGATTGCTTGGGGATGCTTTCCAGGAAAGACCTACCAGATTCCATATCTGATAGACAGAGTCTTCCATATTTAATACTATAACTTTTTTCCCTCAGAGGTAAATAAAGTGTTAGTCTGGCCTCAAAGATCTTGTCTAGATCAAGCACGATGATGGCATTTTTAATAAGTAAAATAACGGATTTAGAGAGCTGCTACATATGAAGGGGAATTTCTTACATTTAAAATGTATAGCAAGGAAACAGCTTATGTACAATGGTAGTTAATTCATGCTTTTAAAGGTATCAACTCAGGACAGTAACACATATATGTGCGTGTGTGTGTGCATGTATATAAAAATAAAAACCAGCACTCTAGCTAGGGTTTTTTGGTCTTGAAGAAGCACTGAGTAAAACAGTAGAGAGCACAAGGCATTAAAGGTTAGATTGCAAACCACATAAGCTGGTTGTTGTATCTGGCTTTTTGTTTTAGAGAGGGATGATTGCAGGCTTTAGGAACGCAGCTTCTGTTTCCCAAAGAGAAAGGTCTGACTTAGAAAGAAAGAATTAATCTCCTCTTTGGTTTTTTTTTTTTTAACTTGCCACTGAGGAATTAAAATGCCACCTGTATGTTGAACAATGGCTTGTGGCATGCTAAGGTGAGAGAATCTCATGGGAAAATAAGCTTGCAACTCAAACTAGAATATGTTGAAGACCTATATGTAGTGCCTGGTATCTGCTGCCCAGTCCCAATGAGCTACGCACCAGAATTCTCTGCCTTGCCAGTATATTGCTGAGGCTTTCTGTTCTGAAATCTTTTAACAAGCTGTTTACCTAACCCTCCTTTTGTAGAAATGAAGACCCTGAAGCTGTTCCGTGTGAGATCACTGGTGAGTTTGGAAATAGATCCACTAACAAAATAACTACCTTTATTCAAAGCTATTGATTCTGTTTAAATAATTTTAACATGCCTAGAACAGTCTCCCTGACTGAGATGACTATTGTACAAATGGGCTTTGTCCCATAAAGCTGTTGACAAGCATTTTTTGTAGGGGTGTGGGCGGCTTTTCCGCGTGCTGGAGGCAGTACTGAAAGTATTTTTCAGGGTGTATTTGGTTGCAATTGTTCTTACTTAGTGGTATTTGTAAAACGAGCACATAGGTCTTCAGCTCAGTGGATACAATAGTAAGAAAAAAGCACAACAAATGGAGTGTTTCCCTTCCTTTCACCAGGGATGAACACTTTGCTTCACGCCCCCATCCAGGCATCGGTGCAGCAGACTGAGGTATGTGAAGGCTTTTATTTTTTTGGTGCTGAAAATAGCAGTGTCCAAAATATATTCCAATAATTTGTGTAGGAAAAATGACAAATGTAACTCGACTGCCTAAAAAAAACCCAAACCAATCCTTGTACGCACATAAAGTTCTTCTGAAAGCTAATCTGTATTTTGAAGTATTTTGCTAATCCAATAGGCATTATACCGCAGTATTGGTAACTCTGGCTTCTAAAATTGCTTGCTAATTTTTCAGTATGTGAGCTCTAGTTCCTTCATTCTTTTCAGTTCTTATCTAAGAATGTGCAAAGGAGCTTATGTTTCAGACAGCTCTGGTTATGTGTTTTTCTCTCACGTATTACCCTGCTTATGTATTTTTTTTTTCCCTTCTCTGGGTAGAATGGACATACACCAATGTACTCTCTGTTCCTGCCACTAAAAAGCTTTAGACAAATTGCAATGATTAGCAGGAAAAGGCAGTGGAATTTCTTTACTTGAATCAAGTAATAACACACAAAATTCTAAGCTAAGACCTTCACAGGCACAATTGCACAGAAATCCTGAACCGTGTTACGCTTCAGTGATGATGTTGTGGCACTGCTGTTAAATAGTGCGGTTGTCGAAGCAGTCTCCCTTACTGCGGTGGCTTCTGGCTTTTATGTTGAGTTTAAAGATATTGCTTAAAAACATCTGTTAGCTCTTGTTAATGAATGTTAAAAACCAAACAACCCCCGCCCCCAGTTAAAATGTAGTACGGATGAGATGTACGCCGTGAGGCTATAAAGGTCAGACTGACACTCTGTCTCTCCTTGTTTTGGGTAGTGTATACGGTTGTGCTTCTTCTGGCATTTATAAAATAGCAGATGTAATTTGAAGTAAACATGAAGCTGTTCCTGATTAACATATTCATTATATTTGATAAAATATATTATTATATGTTGTTACTGGGCATTTTTTTCCTACAGCTTTAAAAGTGTAAATCCTCACTATTAAAGAGACTAAAATCTCTAGTCAGTGGTGGAAAAACCTTTTAAAACTTCCAACTTGGTGCTGCTGCTTTGGGGCACACACGTGATAAGCTGGGCAAGGTTGTTACCTCCAGTTATTGGGGGGGTGGAGGCAGAAACCACACTGCAGAGATTCAGAAAACATGGATCCATTAAGGCTCTGTACTTGTTCCATGCTTCCCAAGGTTTCTAGATACGAAGTCTTTGTGTCTCAGTTTTACTGTTGGGCATTCTTTTAAAAAAAATCCATTTAAATATGATATGCTCTAATAATTAAGTTGTCATCCTTTCCTTGAATGATAAAGCTATAACCTTAGGGCTGCATTAGTCGATTTCTGTTTTAAAGAGAATAAAACATTGTATCATTTGTTTAAGTGCCAGTAACTAATTCCTTCCTTGTTTTTTTTTTTTCCCCCCCCATTTTTCTTAGTGGCATGATGCGGACAACACCAGTCAAAGAACAAATAGGCAGGACACCACCCTCATCTTTTCAGATGGAAATGAAATGGATATGACAGCTAGTCACACTGCAGTGATTACACGTAACCTGAAAAACAACCAAGCCGACAATACTGAGAAAATAGATATCACATCATTTCTGGCTGGGTTAAACTCTAATAATGGAAAGGCAGAAATGAGCAAAGAATTTCATTTTTTCTCTGACCCTACAAACCATTCATGCCCATCTTTTGAAGAGAAGGAAGATGCTACTAGTGTAAGGAAAATAAATTTCAATGAATTTTTGATGAGCTTGAAGTCAAACGAAAAGTCTCGCAATCCTATTGAGGGGCCTGAAAAAGAGAACATTTTTTTTGTCCCTCCACAAGTCTCAGAAGACGTGGCACAATCGTCAGTGGAATTTGTATATACCCACGAACCACCGGACACCTGCAATGTAACAAAAGTCTTTAGAGGGCAAGATGATGGAATGGAAATGACAAAATGCCAGGCATCTGATGTGGAAGCTATGTTTTCTGGTGTCTGTGAAGCTCCACCTGGGCTGTTACTGCATGCAGATGTTACTGAGGCATTTGCAGACGACGGAATGGATATGACGACTAGTCACACTGCAAAAATGTCTTTTCCCTTCTCCAGTGTGGGGAATCAAAGTCTAAACTTCAAAAAGGATTTCCCATCCACAGAGTTAGATAATTCTACGTTAAGGAGAGCGTCTAATCAGCACTTAATTGTTCAGCCGGTCCCTCAACTTTGTACAGACAAAAAAATAGTAAATGTCGAAGGCAGACAAGATCCTGCAGTGCTGCGAGCTGTTAAACAAGAGGCCAGAACAACGTCTGCCATCCCAGGATCCATTTCTTCTGAGACTGTCTTCCGAGGTGATAAAACTGTTGTTTTTTCTAAATGTGATGACATGGAAATGACTGGGAATTACACAGATGTCATCTATCATGACAGCACTAGAGAAACGAACAGTTCAGGTCATAAAACTTTTGAAAAGCCACTGAATACAGATGCTTCACTAGCAGAGAACAGACGTCCAGCACGTGGCAGCAGGGACATTACAAGGAGTCGAACAGCTTTAGATAATCAAGCTTCTGTGTCATACGAAAATAGTGCACTTGAACCATCTTCAGGCTCGGCTGAACGAATCGAAAAAGTGACCCAAGGTCACGGGGCCGCTTCGGTGAATGTTGGGTTTGATTCGTGTACAAATTCAGTGCCTGCTGGTGTGTCTAAGAGCCGGCTTCAGCCCCGACTCATAAATTCTCGCCTTGTTTCTCTGCCAGGTGAGAAGACGGTAATATTCTCAGGAGAAGATATGGACTTGACTAAAACCTGTGTTGTTGAGGCTGATGGAAGGAATCTTGAAAATGAATCTGCTGCCGGACCGTCCACCTCTGGCACCTGCAAAGCTTGTTTTCTTGATAAGAGACCTACATCTGCCACTTTAAATGAGCAGGAAGAAATGGAAATAACGAAATGCCACGCTGTTGTCATTGATGATCAAAGTGATGGGATAGCTGCAGAAGCAAAGCAAATGCATTGTAAAATAATTCCAAGAAAGAACCAGAACAAAAATGTCAGTGAAGGTGCAAATTCTTTAGATATGGACAAGGAAAATCTTGAGGTGATCGGTGTCAATGGGAACAGTAAAAGAAGCCAGGCTATAGAAATGAATGCTAAAGATCTTGAGATGATAATAGTTGATAAGAAGCTTGGAACAACAAACTTTCAGGCAAGTGGTCCAAGTTCCTGTGCAAAGAGCGTGTGTTCATTGCAAGGACAAAAGAGAGAAGCCCCTGAGAATACTGTCACCGACACCTGTGCATTCGTGTCTTTGCAAAGTCAAAAAGGCATTATATCTCAGCCTTCGGGAAAAAATCTTCTCAACGCTTCAGTTTCCTGCACAAATGACAAAACAGGCAGGTTTTCAGATGATGAAAGCATGGACATAACCAAAACTCATCTTGCTGCCTTTGATGTTGCTCCTATTAATACAGTACAAGGATATGAGAATAATCATAACCAAAATAATGGAATATCCAGGCAGCAGCAAAACCAGACCTTTGGGTTTTGTGGTAGTGCCAGTGCAGATATCACAAGTCAGACTGCAGCAACAGAACGTGGGGATTTGAAAATGAACACAAATAAGGGAACTGTTACTCCTTTGGCTCCCAGTGGTTCGTTTATTTCCAGTAACGAGCCCGTTGCCTCTGGAAGGAAAGGAAATGAACAACGTGGAACAATATTAGGAATAAAAGCAGATTGCCAAAACTCGGACAGGCAAGAGAAAACCCTTGCTATGAAGGTCGTAAACAAAGGGATGCCAACTCATGTACATTCTGAGAGAGATTTTTCAATTGGTAAAGCACTTTCTTCAGAAGAGGGTTTTAAAAATCCTCACTCAGTTGATGGCCTGCACTTGAGGGGTGCTGAAGAGCCGTTACTAGCCCGTACGTCTGAAACGCATAAGGGAAGTTCCCAGTTGCCTTCATTTTTAGAAAAGTCAGTTGTGTTTCCCTCTGGTGAAAACATGGACTTGACTGGAAACTGTGCGGTAATTGTTGCCGATCACAACATTGATCCTGTTTTATCAGAAAGAAAAGCAGTACCCGGACACAATGTTCAAGATGACAATAAAATAATGTCCTTAAAAAAGGGGGTCATGATGACAATAAACAGCGAGGAGCAGCCTGCAGGCGATGTGTGCTCCTTGGTGTCCGGCAAGAAAACGTTAACCGTGGCTGGTTTAAAACACTTGCCTTTTGCAGGTGAGAAAACGACCATATTTGCAGAAGATGCTGATATGGACATCACCAGAAGTCATACAGTTTCAGCAGACAAGATAATTTTGCAGTGTAAAGGTTCAAATGATGACATAGCCTTTATTTCTGGAGATAAAACTTGTGTTTTTACCTATGACAATGACATGGAAATAAGTAGACTCAATACTATTGCAGCTGACAAATCTATGGGAAAGGCTACATCTCCGGGGATGCTCATCGTGGCTAAAAGGACTGCAAGGAAAAGCCTGAAGGGAACAGCAGGGGAAAAGACTGTTTTATTTTCACTGAACAATGAGAATAATGACATGGAGATCACAGAGAGCCATACGGCTGCCATAGGCCATGAAATTGTCTTGCAAAAAGAAGTAGGGCTTCATTCTGTCTCTTCAGCTCATCCCGTCAGAGCTGTTACGTTCCCAGGTAGCCAGGCTGATGCGGACATTACCAAGTCTTGCTCTGCTGATAAAATTACTGTAAAAGTTGTATGTGATGATAAAGTGAACTTGGATAAGGAGGTTGGACAGCAGGCACTTCCAAATAGCGAAGCTACTGTGTTCCCTGTGGATGATATGGAAATCACTAAAACCCATAGCACGGCTTTGGAAGGGAATTCTCTGCAAGGCAGGCAACCCAGTCGGCCTGCTCCTCTCAATTCCACTATTATGTTTACGAGTTGCCAGGCTGATATGGAAATGACCGAGTCTCACTCTGTTGATGAAAGTGTTGGAAGCATCTCCTGCGAGGATAGACTGGACCTGGCTAAGCAGGTCAATCAGGAGGCTGTTCCAGATGGCAAAACCGTCATTTTTACTGTGGCTGAGGATATGGAGATCACTACGACTCACACAGCTGTATTAAGTGGTGAAATTAATGTACAGGACAAAGAACCCATCCCAGCCATTTCTGCAGCTCCTGCTGATAAAACCATCATGTTTGCCCACAGCCAAGACGATATGGAAATAACAGCATCTCATACTATTGCTGTTAATAACAATGTTTGTGGATTTGGGAACCAAGAATTGTCACACAAAAGCACTCAGCAACCAGACTCGCACAGTGCGTTGCTGCCTTGCAGAGATGAAACAGATTCCCCACATACAAAAGACCTGAATGGTGAATATCATACCAAATCTAAGGATAAACCCAGCGTTCCCTCCCCTGCTTCATCAGCCCCAGCATTTCCTAGTGAGAAAGGAGCTATCGAAGCCCATGGTGGCACACCACCAAATTCCGTTTATTCTGTCTCGCTTCCAGAAGACGCTATGGATCTGCGGCCACTACAGGATCTCGACCTTCCCACGGATAATTCTGCCCCTATAAAGAGTCAGCTGGATCTCACAGAGTCAGAAAAACTGAAATCAAAGAGAGTATCTTTCAAGCTTCCAAATAACGGGCCCATGGATAGCAGTGAAGAAAGCGGCGATTTGGTAGCCCGTGTTTCACCTCCCATCCAGCAATCAGATTCTTTGACGGGTTCTCCAGATGGATGTAGCACTCAGAGAAACCAGCTATTGAGAGAAGATTCATCTAGACACAAAGATTTAACTACAGACTTAGGTGTGGCCGGAGCAAGCCTTGTTCCAGTTTCTAGCCAGGAATCAAAGGAAAATGAAGGGCCATCAGCTGAAGGGGAGGAGACACCTCCAAAAGACTTTCAAATAAACTCTGAACAAACTAAGCAACTTTTGGTTGGTGACAGTCCAAGAGATCAAATAGATCCCACTCTTGCACCTGAATTATCAGGTATTTTAAATATTTGTTCAAAACTGAAAAATATTAGAAGGAAAACTGCAGTTCTCTCTGTTTCTGAAACAGCTTTTTCTGACCAGTTGCCCAAATCATCAACTCAGCCAGAGGAAACCTTGAGATTAGGAAAAAATACTACAAATGAACCAAATAGTTCATTTTGTACCGAACAGCAGGAGAACATGTGTCTAGAATCTGGAGCTGCTCCCACAGATGCAAATTTGGGCATGGCACTTAAGGATAAATATCAAGGAATAACTGTTCGTCTAGGAATCTTCCAGCCTAAATTACCGAACAGAAGAAATCCCTCTGTTTCTAGTGTAGAAGGCATAAATGCAAAACCTTCAGACAAAGGGAGAGCACCGGTTTCAGGAGTAAGTGTAAATGCTGGTGAAAGCCCAGGTAACAAGAAGTCTGGCAGGCAGAACTTCAGCCCTTCTCAGTTTATAGCAGAAGAATTTCTTCCTGTCTGCCTAGAAGAAATGGATTCAAACGAATCCGTAATCTCTGAACTCATGGAAAACGCTTGCAATGAGATAAGCAAAAAGCAAATCTCCCACAATGAAAAGGATCAATCGGAAGAGACAAAAACTTACAGCAACACAAAAAGAGCGTTGGAACAACATGAGGAGGATCTTCAAAGTCCAAAGAAGCTCAAAATGGATGAAAACTTGGATGACGAGGCCTCCCGAGCCTTGCAGGTGGGCCTAATCACTCATTACAAGGGTACAGCGGACACTAATGGGACTTGTGTTTAAATGTTGGGGTGTAAGCAGGTCTGTTGGTAGGCTTTCTTGTTTCTCTTAACCACCAGTTTGCTGTCACTTTGCTATGTCGTCCCCTGTTTTTTTCATTGTTTTGCCAAAACAGAAGAATGGGGTTGATGTGTGCAACTTCCCTGAACCAAGCAAATCGGACAGAATGAGGGATGTGTCCATTTTAAATAATTTTCTCCGTAGTATCCTTTTAATCCTTTCTTGACCAAATACTCTTAATCCTCTGAACTAAACTATTTGCTAGTTGTTGCTTAGGTACAATGATAGAGTAAGGCCCCAAGCAATTATTTAAAATCCAAACATGGATGTTTAGTTTAAATTAGCTTTTGTGTAGACAGCACAAACTGCAACTGAATCAAGAAAATCTGTGCAAATATGGACCATTCATCTGACCTTAAAAATAAGCTTGTACATCATCAGTAGAACCTTTCTAGTTCCAAAAGCTGGAAGGGTGTGCGGTGGTGGCTACTGCTCTGATGGAGAAACGAATGGAGGATTTTGCAGCTTTACTTCCTATATGTCATCGTAGGAAATGGCTTAACTGGCCATACACTGGTTTGTCATGCTGACTAGATAACAAATGTGCCGATACTAGAAATGCAACTTTTCTGAACGTCAAGAAACAGCTACAGTAAACTACCGATTGACTTATTCTTGTATTGTTTCATGTCACTCTTTTAATTTATTTTTTTTTAAACTTACTAATATTAGGTTACTTTTGACGCTGTGTCTCAAAGCCAAGTAGAGGTTCGTGAAGGTGAAGATCCTCCAAATGTGTCGGCTAAAAGCCCTGACTGTACTCACGCCAGCACCAGCAGCTCTCTGGATTCTGTTAAGGCCGACACAGAATTAACAAGTAAGGTTTCCTTTGTGGTAATGGTTTTGAACCCTATGTTCTTTACGCTTAATCAAGGAAGAGCCCCACGCGGAGTATGTATTTCATTTGGGAAAGGCCTCGTGTGCCTGTGACATAGCTTCCCACCCAGCCAGGCAACATGCTTTTCTGCTCTGGCTAAGAGTCCAAGCTGTTCCAGGAAAGCCAAGACCGGAAGAAGAGGGAGCAGAATTTGAGTACAGCTTTGTTTTCAAGGGCAAGTTGCGCTGATGAGGCAGTTTAGTTACCTTAGTACAGAGCAAAGCCCCAGCTCAAACTCCGCTGGCCCAAAACTGATCTTAAGCTGCTTCTGTGCAGAATGAGTCTGTCTCAGCACTGCGCTCGTGGAAGAAGGCTCCTCAGAGTGCATTGCAGGGACAGGCTCTAAGCAGATTCAGCACCCAGGTTTAATTAGCTCTTGCTAATTAACTGATACCTAACAATAAGGCAGAAATCTGCCAAGCATCTGATAAGCGATATCATGCTGCTGTTTGCACAACCAATTCCAATTCTGGCCTCCTGCAGCCATGAAATCATATGCCTTATCCAGCAGAAGCTGGGCTCTTTCCTTTGAGTGAGAAACTAGCCCTTGTTGGCTCAGAACTTATTGCCGTGTCTTTACCTTGAAAGCCGCTGGCAGCTCAGGTGCTTGTTGGTCTCTGCGTACGCAGATGCCCTCTGTGAACTAGTTGGAGTCTCTTTCTCAGTTTTATTGCTTTTTAGTATGTTACACATGGCTTTCCTCCCACAGAAAAGTGAACTCTGTCATTTCATTACTGCCTGACACAGAATTTATTTTATGTTAGATCCTTAATCTAGTCCGCCTTATTTGTCCCGAGTAGCTGTTTCCTCAGTTACTTCATTCAGCACTGGAAACGCACATCAAAGTCAAACTCTACCTTAAACTTGCCTTTTTTTTCCCCTAGGACTAATGAGCTTAGGTTCATATTTCCATAAGGATATTATTAACCGCAGCAATATCCCCCCTGTTTTTGTTTTTGGCTAGTTCAGCGAAGCAGTCAGATGGAGTCTCAGCTTCTCACAGATAGCATTTGTGAAGATAACTTACGGGAGGTATGTAAATAGCTGGAAAACACTAAGTTCTTGTCCTAACAGGGAAACTACTTGCGTATGTATTTGCAAGTAAATGTTCTTGCTTGAAAAATGTACTTAACTGTATGTTTTTCCTAATCTTTACAGAAATTTCAGAATGGTGTTATCACAGTCGGGGAGTTTTTTACACTTCTTCAAGTCCATGTTCCGATTCAGAAGCCCCGGCATAGCCATATTCCAGCCAATGTGAGTATCTGTCCTTTGACATGCATAATATAATTGATTAAAAGTTACTGTTTCTGAAAAAATACATCTTTTTTTTCTTCACAACTTTTCCCTCTTTTCCCCAGTGTGCAGTCAGTGCACGCCCTACGCCAGAAGACCTCATTTACAGCCAATACATTTATCGCCCCAAGCTGCGTATTTATGAAGAAGACTGCCAGGCCCTTTCTCAGATGATAGATGAGTGAGTGTTTGTTCAGTCACAGAGTATATTAGTAATTTTATTTTTTCAGTTCTGGTTGCATGCAAAGTGGCCTGAAGAAAGTTAATACATTACATATGGGAAAAATAAAAAATGCTAGTTAACCTACTTCATGCTGTCGCCAGCGTATGACAGATGTAGGCGGTCTAGGGCTAACTCCTGGGGAGGGGTTGTGGTTATGGAGATAATGAAAGTTTGGTTTTCCTCAAGTAATTTATCTTTTTCTAATAGAGTGTTTCGGTCACACATCAGAAGAGTTAGAGTAAAACTCTTTAATTTGTATCAAAAATGATCAAACATAGAAAGCAGAATTGTAATAGGTTACAGTCGGTTGTTCTAATCTCCCAGCGCTTATTAGACTGAAATACAGTTATCATGATTTTCTTAACTGCAGGACACTTCTGGTCTGATTCGTTATGCCTTTTACAATTTATGTGCAAAATCAAGTTTTACGATACAATTCAAAATCAGTAGTAAGATTTTTCACAGCCTCCTTCGCACCGCTCCCCGTTTCTTTGGCTCCCTAGCCCTCTACCTCCTATTCAGACCTGCCCCCAACAAAAAGACTATAAGAAATGAGCTTGGTATTATGTGCTAGAGTTTAACAAACACAGCCCCCATCTAATTAAGGCTTTAGAGGGTCTCTCCAAGATGTAAGGCCCAATTAAATGAACGTATTTGAGTTTCCATGTTTTGATTAGAAAAGGGGAATGGACTGTATCAATACCAAAGTGCTGCTCTGTGTGCTCGGGGCAGTTGCAGCAAGACTTCCTTTCAATATTTTTTTTCCCCATATTTCAGGTTAAAACTCTATGCAAATATCCAGGATCAGCTCCTGGTGAATGTGAATAAGAGTTTGTGGGAAGTGATGAGAACCTGCTCTGACGAAGAGGTAATACTGCATGAAGAGATAATGTCGTTTCTTACATAATGAAGACGTAAGGTTAACTTACGTACTCAAAATGAGAGGCAGGATGGTCACAGAATAACAGCAGGCAGGTAGGTGATACCAGGCAAAATGTTTTCTGAGTGGAAAACTGCTCTGAGAACTTCCAGTACGTCAGAAGAATGCACGGATATGTGCCCTTTAAAGTACATTAAAGGCACTGTGTTGCTATAAAACAGAAAAGCTTGATAATTCAAGTTGATAATTCAGGTTAGTTGAGGGCAGAAAACAGAAGAGACACTTTGGATGGGCCTAAGCAAACACTGCAATTTTGGAAGGAAAAAATGAACTGCCCTTACTATAGCGACTCTCTGGCTTCATGGGTGGAGCAGAATTGTCCATTACCTTAAACACTTATCTAGTACAGAAAGACGTGATGTTGCAAGACATAATGAACAGAAAACATGGGTCACCACATGAAAATAAAACTGAGTACAGGGTTTGGAGTGCAGCAGTGGTGTCACATGCCAAATCAAAAGCTGAGGCCAGAGGGTATTTAAAGGAGAACGCTAATGGCAACAGGCACAAAAAAAGCACACCAAAGACATTTGCATTTGAAACCCAGAAGCATTATAAAAGTATCACAGCCAGAATTGAGATGGTAGATCAAGAGATTCTGTTTTCCATGTTTCCAATGCCAAGAATAAAGATGTATTCAATGAAAATAGAATCAAAATTGATAAAAGACAGGGTATTTCATAGTTCATTATTAGATTGGTACAGGATATCACGGAGGCCTGGTTATTAACTAGATTCAGGAAGAATTATACTTACGAACAATGAAAGCACCTAAAACCCTTAGCTAAGAATAACAAACTTGAAAGCTTATTAAGCAAATCTCTGCACACTGCAATTAGAGGGATACCACCTAGTGGGAACAGGCAGATGGCAACACTGTAAAAAATGGGATGCTGGGAGGAGCAGAGGAGGCAGAAAGAGTCTGCAGGGTCGGTTGAACCATCCTTTGTTGCACGTTCCCATTCACTTTCTCTTCTGTGTTTTCCACTCATTGCAGCTGAGGAGCTTTGGAGCAGAACTGAACAAAATGAAATCCTATTTCATCAAGGAGAGTAAAATCTTGGCTCACAATGAGAAGGTGACACTGTACAGCAAATTGCTGCAGAGCGCGCAGGTAGGGTGCCGCATGGCTGCAGAGCTTTAGCTTTAAAAAAAGGAACTTCTACCGTATTTTGTCTGTCTTTGTCAAGTTTAGGAGCCTAATTATTGTATGTACATCTGCATTCTCTTGAAGGTTTCCTCCTTATTAAGCATACTTCCCTTTTATTTATATGCAAATGTAGAACATATTGGGACAGTGACTTTCTTGCACTTACACTACAGAAACCTTCTGCCTAAGGGTTTTAGGCAAAACAGAGTGAAAAACGGGAGTGTTAAAGGAAATGCCATCAGAAGTTACTCTCTATACTGTGGTAACGTCAGGATTGGTAACTGCCAAGGAAATGCAGAAGTAATGCATTGTGAGAGGTATCAGAAGTTTGTGTGTGCTAAAAGCTCTAGGAATTTATTTATTTCCATGTCTTAACTCATCCCTTCATATGAAAAGTCACGAGGAAGACACACTGTTACGTGTCTAGTACTTTCTACTGCCCTAGTGTTTGTCAGTGTGCCTCTTCCTTCTAATGACAGATTATATCAGCTTCTTCCCTTAGGTTCTTAGCAAGCAAGGATCCACGTGGTGGTCCCAGAAGACAATTCAGCTTTTTAAGAAATGTCATTAACTTGAGTACAATTTTCCCACCTTAGGAACAACAAGGAAAACTACAGTCAAGAATAGAGAAGGTGGATGAATTGCTCAAGGAGGCAGAGAGCTGTCTTGCTGCTCTGAGAGAGGGTGCGTGTTTCCAAACCAGCAACTGATGTGCTGATCTCTCTGTTTTGCTGCAGAGCTGCTGTTTAAATGGTCAGGTCAGGATTCTGTGTTTGGTAGTTGCTTGGGTTTTACGATTCCTTTGTTCACAAGTATCCGTTAGGCCTAAAGGCCTTCGTTTGTGTCTCCAAACTTGTCTAGTGCGAATCGCTTATGCATCGTACAAAGAGTAGGAGCACGTCTGTGCTGAAATACAGAATTATAACTGTAGCCTATGAACAGGTAGCCAAGCTGGGTAAATCTGCTAGCAATTACCGTACGGCTGCTGGCAGCCCGCAGTTCAAAACGGCTGCAAAACCTGCCAGCGATCCTGCAGGTAGGCAAGGCCAAGCTGTGCGCTCCAGGACTGTACTGTTTTCAGCATCATAGCTGGGTGGTTTAAAACTTGTTCAGCTGTGACCACACAAGCTGCAGTCAGCACTTGGCATTGCTGCATGATGATGCTCTGTGGATTTTCACTTCTTCCCTTCCAACTGAATTTTATTCCAACGCCTTACATAGAAATCATATTGGACAGTTGCAGCTTTGAAACAATGCAATAAAAGGAGTTTTCCTTGTTATCTGTTACTTTTTGAGGTTTTTGATAGATACCCTTCTGGCCTTTTGTACATTTTTCTTAGCTTTTTCACTAAGATTTATAGAACCCACAGTGCAATTTAAGTGTTGAATCTGGGAGTTCTGCAGAGACCTCATACTTCTTTCCCATAGATTCTGACTGGGAAGAATGGGAAGCAGACGGTAGTGATGAAACGGCAAAAGAGGAAAACCTAGATAAAGGTAATGATACCAGCTGAATGGCACTCCTTGGGTTGTCTTTTAAATTCTGGAGAGGGTGATACTCAACCCCCACCCTGATATATTAATTCTGATATGGATGCAAACACTACTGCTTTATTTTCCGCATTGGATGCAGCTAATTACTCAGGTGTTAAAGTATGAAAAGGACTGGTTTTCCCCTGGAAAATGGAGCTTAGAACTTGGTACAGTGTGACTTGAAGAGTGCGTGCTGGCACTTCATTCAGTTGTTCAATAATTACTAGCCTTTGTGGCCCCGTGTCTGTATCCAGGTAGGAGTAACAACCATCAGGTTGAGATCTTTCATGTTGTTAAGAACAGTGACCGCAGAGCAAGTTAGGGCTTTCTTTACTGCTCTTTTCTCACATAGCTTTTTTCCCTTTCTCTTAGAATTGGAAAGCCTCAAAGCCCAAGAAGAAGAACTTCAAAGGTAAGATGTCAAAGAGGATCTGAAGACCTTAAATAACATGTGCACATTCAGGTTTTAGAGGGTTGGTGGTTTTTTTAACCAGTGTGCTACGTCTCATGTGGATGGTTTATCTTGCAGAAAGCTGTCAGATCTGGAGGCTCAGAATGAGGAAATGCTTGCTGAGATGAACCAGCTACAGGAAGAAGAAAAAAGCTGCCAGGAAATCCTGGAGAGATACAAGTAAGGAAAAGACCTTCAGTTTTATTTTTACCAGCTAGTTTGGGTCCTAACGTTCCTATATAAACGTTCTCGAGTTTGCTTGGATGCCCATCTCCCCGCAGCCTAGGATAAGCAATAAAACCTCAGTGAACTTCCGTGTGTGACACACTGTTTTTCTATTAACACCTTTGCAGCGATACTCTGCATTCAGTCTTTCTATATCCAACACTCCGCCAATTCCAGAATGAACGTTTATGTAAGCATAATACTGTTCATTTTACATTACCAACAGATTCATGCATTCTGTTGGAAAGTGAAAATTTCGTTGGTGTATTATGCGGTAACAGCTGCAAGTGCACTTAATCTGCACTTATATAGTAAGATATTAATAATATAATATATATTTATAGGATAAAACTCTGATCTTTGTCTTTCAGATAATTGTTTTGGTTGGTTGGTTGAAACTTACAGCGATGGTTGTTTTTTCCCCCCTTTTTAGCTTCACTGAGTGGGAGATTACTGAATGGAGTGAACAGCAGGCAGTCTTTAATTTTCTGTATGATTCTATCGAACTCACAGTTGTGTTTGGACCCCCAATAGGTAAGTCACAAAATGGGTAGGTTTCAGTTTTATGAATATGAAAGGTTAAATAGTTACCTAACAGAAATCTAAAGTTTCTATATTTATGAAGATCTGCTAAAAGGAAATAGAAAACACATTACGACAGGAGCATGTAAGCTGAGAGAGGTGGCCTTGAGTGTGTTATCAGTCCTTTCTATGAAAATTGAGAAAAGTATGTAATGAGTGGCTGTTTCTGAAGAGGAAGAGCTGTAACTCCAGAACCCAGCGTGGAAATAATAACTCTTCAGGGCTTTTTTCCCTCTCCTTCTCAGATGGTGACATCTTTGGTGAAGATCCTTCCAGAAAGATAGTTAGCCTGACCTTTGAATCTCTCTTGGATGGTAAGATTTTTTGAGTAGCTTGAAAGTAGCTGCCCTGGTAATCCATTCTTGGGAAGGCATCTGTAAATTTGTGGTTTGTCTGCTGATGCGTTCCTGTATGGCTTTTAAAAGATTGCTGGCAACGTGTTTTTCTTTTGTGTTACAGAGGAAAAAGCTCCACCTTCCTCATGTTTAGTCCAAAGACTCATCTTCCAGTTTATTGACGGTCAGGGATGCTGGCAGGAAAAGTGTCCCACGCTGTACTACTTGCCCCAGGTAATGTTCCAGGAAAGCCTAGAGGACTCTGGAAAAACATTAAATCTTTTCTGTCACAGAGAATAGGGCTGATACTGAGAACAAAAGCACCTTAGTGAATGCTTCATCAATGCAAATAAAAATCTACTTCATTAATATTCTCAGGTGGGAGGGCAAGTACCTGTCCCTGAAGGCAAGAGTCCTAAAAGCAGAGGTTTCTTCCTTGTTTGCTGCATTAACATCTGCCTGTCATAGGGATTTCTTAAAATCCCTTTGTTTTCTGCTAGTAGAAGCTAAAGAATTGAGCTGAATGCCATTCTGCTTCCTAAAGAATTAATGGTTTAAATTGCCGAGCCAAACGTGGGGTTCCTGTGTGCCTGTGTGCCCCCGTTGACAAAGCTGAAGGGAGAATCTTAGGGCAAAGATTGTGTATTTGTTGTTATGCTTGTGAGGTTTCGTTTTCCCATCCAAACTGGGGTAGCGGTTGAACCACTTGGTTTTGTTTTGGTTTTGCTTTGGTTTGTTTGTATACTTTCTAGGACAAACTGTTTTCAAGTGTCCCATAGTTCACCAGCCTGAGTGCCAAGGTGACTGCTTTTCTGATTGCCCACTTAGGTTCTTCATGACGTCTCTCTGGTGGTGAGTCGTTGCAAGATCTTAGGAGAGGAGATTGAATTTCTGGGGAGATGGGGTGGAAAATTTAATCTTCTGAAGACAGACATCAATGACACAAAGTGAGTAACTTCAGCTGGAGCTTACGCCTTCCTTCAGAGAGTGTCTCTGGGTAATCAGGAACAAAACGCTGAAATACTTTCAATTTGGTTTTCTTGAAACTGAGATTTTATGCCACTGGTTTTAACAACAATCTAATTTATTTAATACAATTGCACTATAATATTCAAATGCGTGGAAATTAAGCTGTTCTTGGATTCAGCCGCTTCCTTACTGTCACATAACCTCGCCTTCCTTGCCACTTTCCTGTTTGACTTGACTCTCTCCCTTAAAACTTTTTAGACCAGATAATAGCAATGCAAAGGAAACAGAGCCAGGAGTTTACCTGTAGCTTGGGGCTTTGTTTCTTTTAGTCTTCTATTTCCTTCAGCCAAGCAGAATCAGTCACTGAAGGACAAATGCACTTAAACTAACGTTTATTTTCTTTAGCTTTCATTTTCTCATACTACTTCCCGATTTTGTGGCATGCCCCAGTGGAACGAGATAGACACTACTTCACCTTCTCCTATGATTGACGTATACCCTTAAGTAAGGAGTGCCCAGTTAAGCTTGCTCCACGTGCCCGGGTGCTGTTCCCACGGGTCGTTCTCATTTTGCAGTACCCTTTGCAAGAGCGGTGTCCTACTACACGCCAAAAATCCCACGCGTGCTGTAGTTAAAGTCAACCACACACGTGCAAGGGCAGCCTGTGCTCAGGAAGTTGCAAATTGTGGGAGATTTCCCTGGAAAAGACCTGGTGTGGGCTTGTCCTGGTTTACGCTGTCCCAAAGCGTCTGCTGCCTGGCATTGTGTCCTGCTGATGGCCTTACCTGGGAAATCCAACCCTGGCCTTCCTGCACATGGTCACAGACAGGAGTGCTGTGCTAGGCAGAAATTTGGACTGATTTAAATTGGGTTGGATTCATGAATCGGTCTTAGAATTATGGAATTGTAGGTAAAACAGTCCTACTTAAAGCTTCAGAAAACTTTAGCCACCGAGGAATATTTCATGTTAACTGGAAAACCTATTTTTGATTACTGCTTCATGTTCTCCCCTAATTTTTGAAAGGTTCTGTGAATTATCTGTGTGTTAACTTCTTCTGCGAGGACAGCTGGGGTTGTGTATTCTCACTCAGTGTCAGAATGCGGACAGTGTTAGTGTGGAAAGGTTCTTTAACCTTACTTACGAAGTTACTGTTAGTCTGCACTGGAACTCTTTAGAAGTCACAGAGCTTGCTGCGTCAGTTACACCACTTGTTTTCCCGCTGGAACCTAATGGAAGGGCAGCAGAACATCTAAATATTTTGTATTGATCTTTTTCTTTCTGTTTCTTTCACATACAGAGTGAAGCTTTTGTTCTCCGCTTCCACAGCTTTTGCAAAGTTTGAGTTGACCCTGTCTCTATCTGCCAACTACCCCTCTGCTTCGCTGCCTTTCACTGTCCAAAAACAGATCGGGAATATTGGGTGAGTCCACTCCATATGCCTTAGGCTTCGATGCTAGCGATGGGGAATTAAATGTGGCGTATCCTCTCAAACACGTGTGATAATTTTCTCTTTCCCAGGGAGGAGGAGATTTCTGCTGTTCTGTCCAAGGTAACCGTTGGTTACCACTATCTGCGGAGAATAGTCAGCTTGATTCATCAGGATTTGCTCCAGGATCCCAGATGATTCACGACAGCCACGTGCAGGACTGTAGAAGTCAGACTGGATATTCTTTGATTTCAGTCTTGTAAGAATCCAAGCTGTCTCTCACCAGAACGGGAGTGCTGTTAGCCAGTCAGCTCTTCAGTAATCTTGTCGAATAATTGGTTGGTACCCAGGATGCTTGGTGTAGGCCCCAGGTTTGTACAAAAGCAGAGGACTCAAAAGAGGAGAAGGAAGAATTTCTTGTCTCTTAGAAATGCCATCTGCCTCTTCTCTTCTTTCAGCCCCCGGTGGTCTTGGCCTCCTTGTTCGTATGGTCTTTCCTAGAACGGATATTTTCTGACACAGCATGTTAATTTTATTCTGGGTTGATTTACAGAGCTCTTGTATAAAAAAAATGATGAGTATTTTCTAAATTAACATGACTGGGATTTACTCCCACTATCATTACTTCACTGCTTCGTAGCATTTTAACACAGTGCATCACGTTTGATTTTTATCGGTTTCCTGGAAACCCTCCCAAAACACAGAAACTGTAGCCCTGCTCCTGATTAACCGAAACACCTGCAATAATTAACCTGGTGGCCAAAGTCAGGCATACTTCTGTCACGACGGCTAAAGATCCCTGTGCTTGACCAGACTCAAAGCCATCAGGTTCCATCTGTGTGATCTGCTCCAGCCAGAAGTTTGTTCCGATGTTCGGTGTCTTGTCCAGTATGATCTGACTCTTGGTTCTGGTACCTCGTCTGAGCTTGTAATGCGTTAGGATTTTAGAGAGGAGACTGAGCTATGCGATTTCGGAGGTGCAGTCTGGATTGCTTTTGTATATATTTTGTATATTATGTAGGTTGAGCTGTTGGCACCGCCCTAACCCTGACCGAGTTTATCCTGAAGAAGCGCCAACCGCTTCTCAACTGTCCGTTCTGTAGGCAGGTGCCAATTTTTGTATCTCTAAAATATCTTGAGTTTAAAAATGTTTTCACGCGTTTAAGTGTTCATGTATTTTTGTCCTTTTACAAATTTTCCTTCTATTTGGAAGGTGGAAGTTAAACATTAAACATTGGAATTATTGCTCTTCCTTCAAGTTGTGATTATTGGCTGCTCTGTTTAAACTTGGGACTGAAAATTTGCCTACTGCTACCGAAATAACTTTGTTAGCTTTTTGGGAGGATTGTCATAACACGAACCTGGTTGGGTTTTTTTTCCTTGCGTTTCCTAGTGTTAGGTTTCTATGGCCTGGCTTTCACAGATGGATTTTCTTTTTCTTTTTAATTAGGAAAATAGCGCCTAAGTTGCAAATGACTTGGGTGCAACACCTGAAATGGCTTTTAAATTTCCTCAGGTCTCTGTATCAGCGTTAACTGACCGGTAGAGGGTGCTGCCGCAGTACTTCGTGAGCATTATTCGGCTTGGGCTTTTTTATTTGTCCGGTTTAGCTTTCTTTCAGCATATTTACAAGCTAAAGAATCCGCTAACTATGAAGAGTGAAGTGAGGCTTTGGTGGAGGTTATTATATTGCTCTGGATATTGAATCAAAGCAGCGGATGAAGCAAAGCAAAACAAAGCCATGCATTTGCAGTAGAAAAAGGGGATTCGGCAGAAAGTAAGCTGTTCCAGTTTTGTGTTTAGTTTATATTTGTACTTGACGCTCTATTTAAACTCCTCCCAGGGCAGTAGGGCTTAAAGATCATAACATCTGTCATCTACAGGACTTGCTGTATTTCTGTTAAAATCTTCATAAAGATAATGTATTTACAAAAACTATTATTTTGCAAGCCGAATTTTGTTGAGAATGCCATTACTAAAGCTTTTCACGCAGAGAGCTTATTGTAACCGTTGCTCAATCATAAAGCTGGATATATCTTATGAGAGAACTCTAATTTCCTTCAACAATCCCCAGCAATTCATGGAGTAAAGCTCAGATGAGGTCACAAGTTATGGCTGTACCACCTTTAAGGATGGGGGGAAGTATGAGGAAGAATAAATTAATCATGTTTCAAGAATTAATTTACTTTTCTAGGAAAAAAAGTACAGATGATTGTTATTTCATATTGGGTAATACAATATTAGCTGTGAGGGGATGAGCTCTATTGTGTTCTCACACTAATACAGCTGGAATGTTGTTTTGAGTATGGATTTCTTTAATGATTCATTTATGGGTATCAGTAATTGTGCAGGTTGGTTTATTGCATCTCATTTAAAGCACTTTTTCTTGTAAGTGTGGAGGTCATCCATGAGCGCTCACGCCCCAGCATGAGTGGGAATCCCAAGAGAATGTCAACCACGTCCAAGTTCTAGCGTATTACGGGAAAAGAATCTTTTATGGTCCTCCAATATTGCTGATTTAAGACTGGTATCTTTCCGTATATATCAGTGCCAAAGCCTCTTGTGATCTCTGTTTCGTTGTCTTAAACGCATATTAAATTCTTTAGCTCCCTGGCAAAAGGCTAAATAATGAGGATGAAAATTATTGGGCATTATTAGTAATGTTCTGCTTTCATGTTCCCAACCTTAGTTTTCATGGGAAACATTCCAAAACCTGTGCAGAGGAGAGGAACACTAGTGGGGAACGGACCCGCTTGAACGTGTGGCAATGCTTTGAGGGAAGTCCAAAAGTACAAAGAGCCATCGATCGGGTTTGCAATTCAGAGTAAGACGAAAGGACAGCCTAGCGCTAAAGCCAGTGTCTGGCCAGCTCAGGGGCTGAAGCAGAATTCTGGTATGGAATCAACTGATGTGCTGTCCCTCTCTGACGCCAAGGCCGGGGCACCCGCCACTTGCAAACCAGGTGCTTTAAAGGGCATCGTTGCTCCATGTTGTTGAAATAGCTTAATGTTTCTAAGCCTGAACCCTGCAAAATCCCTACTAATTTCTCCCTTGCAGCTCTCGTGCCACTACAGCCGCAGCAACGGAAGCTACCAACACCAATGCCTGATATCCCAGTGTTTCCAAGAACCTTGGGGGAAAAGACTTCCGAGTGGACAATAATTTCCAGATAGGATATTTATACAAGATATGCCCCTCTGGACATATAGCAGGTAAATTCAAATTAACTGTTAGGTATGGAAGATTAGTTACGTGTGACAGCTTAGGCTTGTACACACGCTCATCTGCTTTGATTCTAGTAGCTTCATTTGTGAAGCTTTAAAATACACGATGGTGGGATTTAAGTCAGTAGAGGAACCATAAAAAGTACCTCCTCGGGTGTGCGACTCTGAAGGGCTCCATGTATTTCGGTTTATGCTGTGCACAGGGATACCTTCATATACTTAGAGTTCTACAGAGACCAATAAAACATTCTTTTGATGGTTTTTACTGTGAGCTGGCTCTGCTGTCAAGTCACTTGGAGTTCTCTTCAGGCTGCTACAGGATCTTAGAATTAAAAAGCCATCTTCTGCTGTCGGCTGTAAACTGCTCTTACCATTCTTTGACCCTTACAGAGATGGTTACAGAACTTCGCTTCTGAATGCCAACGGCACGCTCTTCTGTCAGCTGCTGCTCCCGGCTTAGCAAAGCTCAGCAATGAGCATTGCACACCCACATTCCGGTGGGTGCCCGCATCCTGGGCTGGCCTTGCTTGCTTTATAACAAGAAAGTTAGGATTATTTTCTGAATGCTTCCTCTTCCTAAGTGTTTTTCCTCGTTCCCTGCTGTATGGCCCGTAACTGCAACTCATGTTCTGTTTTTCTCTGAACTTGAAACCTAGTTTGGGGAAAAGGGATTTCTGTGAAGAGGCTCGTGCCTTCCACGCTGCTTGTTCTGAAACCCCCCAGTGTGGCTTTGTGGTGGTAAAACGTACAGTGCCAATAGTGCTTACGTTCACAGCTCTCTAATCCAAGCATCTATGTATTTTGAGCGTTTATTGACGCGTGTTGCCATGTTACAGACACACGTGCCATGCCGCTTAAGGCCAGGCAACCGATTTTCCTTCGTGCGTCTCCTGCTGCGGGTAAGGGGGTTTCTGCCCGCCTGCGAGCGCAGAAGTCGGGGCACATCTAACAGCTGCACTGCTTTTGCTGGGCTCATTGCTGCAAGCTTTCTTCAGCTGGGTCTTAAGCTTACCCCAGTTACCCCTCTGCCCTCCAGGAAGGTTTACAGAGCTTGTCAGTGGATTCTTGTGGAATTACTTGTCATCCTCGTGCAACCTGTAAATGCCAAATCTTTTGCTTCCAGCCCACACCATCTTGTAAACATGGATCAGGGGAGACGGGGAGACGGAACTGCGGTATCTCCTGCTCAGAGGCTGCGACGATCTTATTTGATTTGGAAACGCTCAGCTATTGCGGGCTGATACCACCTACCCTCACCTGAGAAGCTCTGGATTTATCGGCCCCACTGCTGCACTATCAAGGCAGTGACTGAAAACAACCTTCCCCAGTAGAAAGAAACACCTTTTGCTCTCCTACCCGCTTACCGCCCCAACTTTCACACTGCCGCACAGCTGTTTGCAGGCGGGCAGGATATTGGTCCTGTAATGAATAACCTTCAGCATTACAATAAAAGTTTTTTCTGATGATTCTCCTCGATACCGGGGCAGCACCACATCAGAGCCTGCTGCGTGTCCTCGACCAGGTAGTCGCTGTGACAGGGAAGCTACCGGTAAGTCAGTCGACCTCTCTAAAACCTCATGCTCTTTAATCCTTGAGCCCTAAGGATCAACAGGAGAGCCAAACAATTCATGCCCTTGGCCCGTGTGGGATAGTGAGCTCAAGGAATGAGGCGTTTTGTGCAATTATGGGGTTGGGCCCTCGAGGATGGGCAGGAAACAGGCTCTTGTCACCTGGGAACAGTTCACGTCCAGCTCCCCATCTCTTTTCTTACCCAGATCTTGTCTAGATCCATCCTGCGGGGTAGAGGACAAGTAAAGTAACTACGATGTGTGCTCCACCATGCAAGAGGTCTTTACCTTCCTCTCCTTCTCTACCTAGTCAGGACATGCTGCGCAGGAGCTACGACGGCACGTGCAAAGCGAGCCTCGGGTCTGTGTCCTTCCTCCCTCCTTCGGTGCAGTAGGTTCCCATTCGAGTTACGCACCTTTATAAAACCAGCTGTGTAAATATTCTCACATATTTAACGCTCAGCTGATGCCTGTTTAAAATCTCACGTCCTGTATCTTTGCGTGACAGTCCTGAGAGCGTGCCAGCACTGAAGTGAGTTTAATAAAACGTTTCAATGAAAAGCACAAAAGCTCTGCCTGGCCCACAGCTATTGTGATGACGGTGCTTTGTCTGGTGTCAGAAGGCTGCCGTGTCTGTGTCTGCAATAACGCTTGTGTTAGGTGTTGTCCTACAGCTTGGTACTAACAACCAAAGCTGGCGCCAGGAGCCGTTCCTAGGGAATCTCGGGCAGCAGGGGTGAAATGCAGATCTCCCTATCTCGCATTACCCTCACGTGCCATACAAACCTCCCTCTTCCCCAGTATTTTGCTTCCGAGGGTGACCAGGGCCGAAAGGCTGGAAGAAACTTTTCCTACAGGCGGAGAGGTGTCCCTGGGCTCCCCCCAGGCCCAGCGTCCGCTCGCGGGCTCGCTCCTCCGAGGCAGCGCTGCGTGTAAAATGCGTCCGGTGTCTTAACAGATGCTTCTATAGGTGGGGAGAGCTTTCACTGCCCGAACGTGATTTGGCCGTAGCTACTTTATTTCTATGGAAAGGCAGGGGAAACAACGCAGCCACGGCTTCTTGCCCCTATAAACAGCGTGGGAGGGCAACGCGGCCCTCTCTGCGCCTTGCTGGCCTGCCGTCAGCTCGGGCAGGCTTCTACCCCAAAATCGCATTATCCTTCTCCATCTTTAGCTTTATTTGTACGCGCTGAGCACCAGAGGCGCCCGTTGCCCCGACCCGGGCAAACGCCTTTCCTCCAGTTCACCGGGTGGGGATGTATTTGGGCAAACACCCCGAGGGAAGGGGCTCCCGCCTTCCCTTCCCCTGGGCAATGCGGGGGGCTTCATTTTAATGCGCGGAGTCGCAGGTTTATAGTTATCGGCACAAAAAGAACAAAACAATTAACACCAAAAAAAAAAAAAAAAGGTGGGGGGGGTGAGAGGGGAGCGGCCCCTTTAAGGCACCGCGCAGTTCCGCCGGGCAGGCGCGCGCGGGGAGGGGCGGGGCGGGGCCTTGCTGGCGCGCGCCGTCACGTGACGCGGTGGCGGGCTCTTCCGAACTGGCGGCGGGAGCGGAGGGGAGCGGGCGCGAGCGGCCGGGCCTAGCCGGGCCTTGCCGTTACCGCCGCCGGGGCCGGCCGCCCCTCGCCAGCGCGGAGCGCAGCGCGGCGGGAACCCCCGCGCCCGGAGGGGGGTCGCCTGAGGCAGCCCGTGAGGGAACGTCGTTAAAAGCTACCGCAGCGGGGCAAGGTGAGAGTGTCCGGTGCCCCAGCGCCAAGGCGGGCCGGGGCCGGGGCGGCGGCGGGGGGCGGGGGGCGGGGGCCGGGGCGGCGGCGGCGGGGGCCGGGCGGGCCCTGCGGCCTGTGCTAGGCCTCGGCGGCAGAGCCGGGCCCCCTCGGCGGCCGCCCCGCCTCCCCCGCCCCGGCGCCCGGTGCCGAAGCGCCCGTACTGCCCCGCGTCCCCTCGGCTGCGGGTGCCTCCCCGCGCGGTGCGGGGCCCAGAGGCACGGCCTAACGCCCCCTCAGCCCGCAGCAGGTGCGGGCCCCTGCGGGTGTCCCGAGGAGGGCCTCCTGGGGACAGCCAAGCTCGAAGGTCAGGAGCTGGGATCAAGCGGCATATCCTCTGATGCAACCATGTAACCTCTTGCTAAGAGGAGATATTGCTAATAACAAATTAGTTTCGTTATATTATACTCCGAAGCACTGTGGAGCTCTCTATTAAGCCTTTATTCCCTACCAGGTGGTACAAGAGTTGTTTGGGTTTTTTCATATGTAACGTTTAACTCTGCCAAGGAAAGCACACAAAAGACACTTCCATACCACGAGCTAAGATATATGGGAGGGGAGAAAACCCTACTTTGGATGAACCACTAATAAATTTCGAAACGCTTTGCGCGCGTGTCTTGTTTGAACGGCGCGTGTTGCGTCTCAGAGGTGTTACCTGCTCTCTCCTAGGGGCTGCGCTGAACGCTTGGTGCGATGGCCATGCAGATGCAGTTCGAAGGCAACGCGGACACGTCAGCGGAGGAAGAGAGCTTTGGCCCACAGCTCATCTCGAGGTTAGAGGTAGGTGAGGAGTAGCTCCAGAGTGAGTCTTCAAGAAACCCACTAGTCCTTTTTAAACGTAGGTTGTGTCTGAAAAGTGTGTTGCTGAATTCTTTCTTGTGTTCTGTTGAAAAACCTGAAACCAAAACAAAAAGCCCAACGTGTTGACAGTTACACCTTAATTGTGTTGCCTCGCTGCGTACCCTTTCCTAACATGTGTGGTCACCTGCGCATCCATCAAACCAAACAAACATGATCATCTCTGCCCTCGCCCATAAGCTGTCGATAGCTTACGCAAACATTCCCCTGGTGAAAGCGTAGTATTTTCTTTATGTGTAAGTGAGTAGGGAGGTACTATTCAACATGCTGACTTGTAATAACAGAGTTTGATCAGATCTGATGAAGCTGTGTTCAGTGGAATTAAGGTATTTGTGGCTTAGCCTGTCATTTTTTTCTCCCCTCCCTTTCAGCAATGTGGTATAAATGCAAATGATGTGAAGAAGCTAGAAGAAGCTGGATTTCACACAGTTGAGGCTGTTGCTTATGCACCGAAGAAGGAGCTGCTAAGCATCAAAGGCATCAGTGAAGCCAAAGCTGACAAAATCTTGGTAAGGGTGTTACGGAAAAGCTTTAACCCCAGGATATTCAAGAAGTTTTATTTCTGGTGACTTTGGAAGGTCTCTGTTAATGATATACAAAGAAGGGCAGTAGGGATGATTAGAGGATTGATGAGAAGAGACAAAAAACCTCTGGGACCAGCTGCAAGAAAGAAGAGGGAGGGACTATTAGAGAGGTCTGTAGAAATCGTGGAAGGTGTGGAGAGTATGGCTATCGCTCCTAGCTCAGCGTTTCTCGTGACAAGAAGGCTTATAGTAAGCCTAAAGCAAAGAAAGTACTTTTTCCATACAGGTTGTAATTAAGTTATGGAACTCCTCGTCCCCAGACCCAGTGGCCATCTGTAGCACAAAGTGGTTTAAAAAGGGGCTAAGTGCAACGTTTGTGGGGTAACGTCCAGATCGAGAAGCTTGCTAGCGGAGCCCGGAGGAACCACCCCGGTTTGTTGCACTCGTTCCTAAGCATCCACGGTTGGCAGTTGTCGAGGCAGAGGGTGCTGCGTTACGAACGGCTGGGCTGACCGGTACAGCTCTCCTTCCGTTCCGTTTTCCTTCAGCACGTTGGCTGTGTGCCTCGATGGGTGCTCGCCCTGAGACCTGGGGCTGGCTGCGGGGGACGGAGAGGGAAGCCCGCGTTGTGGTCTCACAGCATCTACTAGTTCAGAACAACGTGGGGTTTCTGCCAAAGCAGCTCTCGTTTATGGAAACCCGACCCAGCACAGTGTTTAACTCCAGTCCTTTTCTTACCTTGTGTATTTATTCACACTTAGGAAGACAGCAGTCCTAACAGGCTGTATGTCTATCCTAAAGTATTTCAAGTTTCACAGGGACAGAACTGAATTAAAAGGGTGGGGGGACAAGGGGGGGAAGATTTCCATGAAATATGCAAAATGGATGTTGAACCTTTTGCTCTGAGTGGAACCTCAGTCCTGTTCAGAGGTACCAACTAACATATGGCCTATCAACTAAAACATGTGCATCAAATTATGTGGGTGCTGCTGCATTTCACAAAACAGAGAATGGCAGTATTCACTTGTAGAGGGGGTAAATGAACGGGATGAACACTCCTTGCGCTGCTTCCCTTGGTTTCCTTTAGGCTGAAGCAGCTAAACTGGTTCCGATGGGCTTCACCACAGCAACAGAATTCCACCAGCGAAGGTCGGAGATCATCCAGATCACCACTGGGTCCAAAGAACTTGATAAACTTCTTCAAGGTAATAATTTTGTGTCTCTTTATTGATTAGCCTTCATTCTCTGCTTTGGTTTTTTTTTTTTTCTATGAATGCAATCCTTCACCAAAAAGACAGGAGACACCCACGTTCTAGTTGAACATAAAAGCTCTGCTTTCCTGTATCACAACTGATTTTCTTTTAAAAGCTGTCAAAAAAGTTGTTTTAAAACCTTTTAGTCATGACGCAATACCCAGAGCTGTTCATTTCGGTTGTTTCCAGTTTGTTCTAGTCTATGACCTATACCAAGACAACAAAACCAGGTATCACCTCCTTCCCATTCCTACCTGTGATCAAAAAACCAAGTCGTTTCAGCTTTTCAGCATCTTAAGAAACGCTCTTACCTAAACTTCTTACCTGCAATGTGAACAAACCTCAGCATGACATGCTGTCTTTCCAATTAGTTTTTAAACTTTTAACCACAGTAAGTGTTTAACGGAGTGTCGGTAAATGTAATACTTTATACGTGGCCTTTGTTTGAAGTATGTGACCTTTTTAAAATTATTTTTTTATTATTATTATAATTTTCCCTTCAGGAGGAATAGAAACGGGGTCCATAACAGAGTTATTCGGGGAGTTTCGTACTGGAAAAACACAGCTGTGTCATACCCTGGCAGTAACCTGTCAAGTGAGTAGCCCGCTTCATTAACATCAGGTATTGGGACAGCACATTTAGTTAACCTAAGGTTACCAGCTCAAAGTTAAGCACCTGTCCTCTTATGTAGGTATTAGAGATTGAAGGCAGGAATCTTTCTTCTCACTTTTCCCGGATAAATGTGACTCTAATCGCAGTAGCTTGGGATGTGATTTATTGTACGGTTCCAGCTGAGGGCATGAGGCAACGACTGGGTTGTTTGCTGATACTTTATTTCATGTTCGTTCATTTGCTTTTCCTTTAGCTTCCCATTGACCGCGGCGGTGGCGAAGGAAAAGCCATGTATATTGACACAGAAGGGACCTTCCGTCCAGAACGTCTCCTTGCTGTGGCTGAAAGGTCTGTACGTAGGGCTAGAAGCAAACTGGCGTTAGGTGAAGAAAGGAACACATTTACTCCTGGGACAACTTAGTTAATAAGGATCACTGTGTAAGTCAGCCTGTCTCCTTAAATTCGTGGGGCTGTTGCCGTAGGAACTGTCCCTAAAAACGCAACCAAGAACCTTTCTCTGTTCTGGTTGTGTGTCTACCTGCATGCGCGTTAGACCTCTGCTTTAGCTGTATTTGATAAACAAAGCTTCTAGTTTTATATATGACAGCAGCTAACATCGTTGTCCCCTGGAAAATGATGTCTTTGCCTCTTACTAGTGTTTCTTTCCAATTCAGTTTTATTATTAGCAAAATGTTCCAAGATTTTTCTTAAATTCTGCCAATAGCATTACCTTGAAACAAAGATCCTTTTGTAAAATATCGCCACAGCAGCTGGAAAACTGTTAGGAAATATGAGAGCATCCACTGACCACCTGAAAGGTGTTCTTTCATCTCCTCTTCTGACATGTTCACTTCTAATGTTCTGACATGTTCGTTACACCAACTGGAAAGTACGACTTAATTACCCAAATGAAAATTCTGCTGTTTACACAGACGTCTCTACACAGAGATCTGGGTTAGACTTAAAAGCTTGAAGTACTGGCTCTGTGCGTTAGAAAAAGGAGCTAATTCTGGTCTTGTGATTCTTTAGACCTTCTCAGAATTAAAACTGTGGGGCTTAATCCTCCGTGATCATTGTTCCAATTAAATATCGAAGTATATATGCAACTTCAGTGAGCCTGGGCTGAAGCACTCACTTATCTGGCGGTGCTTCCCAGTTGCTGAAATCGTGCCAGCTTGGACAGAAAAGTAGCCCGACGCCTTGGGAAGGGACGTGAAGCATGGCACACCGGGCCGAAGTAGGAGAGGAATTTTAAGGCTGCAGAATGCAATTATTCAGGTTGGAATTCGGGCCCGAGCTTCAGAGGGACAATTTCCATTATATGGTAATTTAAAAAAATATTTCCACCTAGAGACTGATAGGAATTCTCGTGTCAGTAAGCCATGCACGCTCTTCTGGAAGTAATAAATGACTAACGTTGATTGCTTCTAAGCTGCAAGCCAAAGTCATGCAACGAGCCCGGGCTGATTTCAGATGTTCTGGACAGATAGAATCAATTGGCCTGTTTTCTACTACGCTTTTGCTAGTCTGATTTAGGTTCACAGTGCTTCAGGCTGGGGGGCGGGTTTAAAAAGCATTTTAAAAACTTGTGTGCAAATTTCCTACCTTAAAAAGCAACCGTCCTCCTCTCTTACTGTACGTTTACAGAAGCAAGTCTGAATTGCCAAGCGACTGGGTTGCCTTCAAGGGTGCTTCAAGGCCTGGCCTATCATTACAGATGTTTTTCTAAAGTTCCTTTGGTTTTATCCTTCGTCTTTCCTCACCATATAGTCTTTTCATGACGTGATTTTTTTGCCAAGCCCCCAGTGACGTGGTAGGCAAAGCTGCCTTCCTTAGGCTGTAGGCTGACTTCCCGGCGTGCCTGCTGTGTAATACCCTGCCGCACAGCTAACAGGCTGTGCGGGGCAGAAACTCAAGTTTTAATCCGGTTTAACGAGGCTCGATTCCGTGGCACTGCAGGCAGCCCTGCCGTTCCTTTTACCCCGTGGCGTTGGCACGAGTGCCAGTAGGCTGAAGCAGAGCAGTCGCTATGTGGTTCACTGCAGGGCAGCATAAATTGCCGGGGCAATGGAGGGGACAAGAATGAGCAGCTGGAAGCAGAGAGAATGAAATGCTTTTCAGTAGCACCACAGGTTTATGAGGTAAGGCCAGTGTTTATGGGCCTTTCCATGACTATAGGTAGAAGAATCGAATTGGATTTAATACCAAATCAAATATGACGTGCCAGCCCACAAGAGATGCTTCCTTTTCTTCAGAGGGGGGGATGATCTAATTGACCTACTGTCCTCAATGAATGAATTCAGGTCAAGTTATTGAAAAATAGTAAGCTGAAGATTTGGGTCGGTACTGGATTTGGATGGTTTGTTACTAAAAGGCAAAAAAAACCCAAAAAATCTTTGGAAGACAATTCACATAGGTCCTAGAGGTTAATTTGACAGATGTTCACTCTGGAAACATCTGGCATTACTATTCCTCTCCTCTCTTTGCTGCTTCTCTCTCCCCACAGCTATTGTGCAACTGTCCCTCGGCAGGAAGTAATTTCCCTTCCTCGTTTGCTACTGGAAGGGAGCGTGCGCTTCCCCAGATGGGGACGGTACCAGCTAATCCTGGTAACTGTCTTTGAGGACAGTCTGGTCTAACCCTGCTGGCTTTTCCTGCAGCTGATAGAGGAGCGTTCCCATACCCCCTGCCACCAGTGGCTGTTTGGCCACAAACACCTCTTGGGCGCTGCTGAGGAAGTGAAGCGATGCCTGGGGCAGTCATAGGTGCACCCGTAAGAGGGTGTCTGTGCGTGGCTGTATGCAGAGAGTACTTCTGCCGGTCAGCCCCATCCCTCTGTTACTCAGCTCAGCTAGGATGGGGGCTAACCATCTTTCAACTCCTCTCTTTCTGTAGCCTGCTGCTTTGCCAAGTGTTTGGCTGGCGCCCTTGACCTTAATCTCAAATATGTGATGTTTCAGTGTGGTCTTGCTTCAAAATGCTAGTCAGGACTGGCTGTTATTTACCTTCAAACGTAGGGTGCCAGTAGCCTAGTAAGGTTGGATTATTTGACGTATTAATAACTATCATGTGCAGGTAACGTTAATTGGTAACTATGAGTCCAAAAATGTGCTGTTCAACGCTATGCTTAGCCTAGCTGTCTAATTTCTGTAGGGATTAGGGAGGGAGACATCAGATGTGCAGCTAGGAAAAGCAGAATATTGAAATCCTAAAGATACTTGCCTTAATCCACGTTCTTAATTTGATGTATTTTGGCATGGCTTGTATCTTTCGTAGTATTCACTGACAAAAGTCAAGTTCAGCTCTGCTAATGTCATTAGAGTGTAAAACTATTGTTCAAGTTGTCACTGGAGAACCCGCTTGGACCTGGCTCTTCAGGCAGCATCTAAAAAAATCAGTTCTGTGACAACAGAAGAGTTTGGCACTCTTCTCCCAGCCCACCTTATCAGCTGAAGGTGCTCCCGTGTCCGTGGACGTGTCCCGCCGCGTTCAGCGCGCCGTCGGCGAGGGGCTCCGTTTCGTTGCCGTACGCGGGCGTTGTAAGCGTGCCCCTCCGCAGGAGCACGCGGGCACTCCGGAGCGGGGCGAGAGCTAGGGTCTGAGTGCAGCTCAGGGCTAAAAGCTCATCGTGGTCCCAGCCAAGCGTGAGGTGGTGGAGTTCGGGATCCCGAGATAGGCGCCAGGCGCTGAGCGGGATCGCAGCACTAGGCTTCAGGAGAGGGGACTTTGGCCTCTTCGGGGACCTGCTTGGAATAATCCCGTGGGACACACTCTTGGAGTGAAGCGGGATGGAGGAGGGCTGGCTGGTTGTCAAGGAGCGTCTCCTCCAAGTTCACGAGTGTCCCTCCGTTGAGCGGGAAGCCAAGCAGAGGTGGTCGGAGGCCTACGTGGGTGAACGAGGAGCGCCTGTTAGATGTAAAAAGGAGGCATACAAGAGGTGGAAGCAGGGACAGGTGACCTGGGGGGAACGCAGGCGCTGTCTGAGCATGCAGAAATGGGATTGGGAAGGTCCAAATCTGCCTGGAGCTGAACGTGGTGGGGTATGTGAAGGGTAGCGAGGAGAGGTTCTGGTGTCAGCGTGGCCAAGCGTTAGAGCAGGCTGCCCAGAGCGGTGGTGGAGATCCGTCCTCGGAGATGTTCAGAACCCGCCCGGACACAGTCCTGGGCAACCTGCGGCAGCCGATCCTGCTTTGGGCAGGGAGGGGAACGGGACCAGCTGGTCCACAGAGATCCCTTCCAGCGTCAGAGAGTCTGTAGTTCTGTGAAATACACTGTGGTGTGAAATGAACAATGAGAACAAATCATATATGTTCTCTCATTGGAAACAATATTACTATGTTTCAGACCCAAGGAGGAAAATCAACTGGTTCTCCAAATTCGAAGGGATTTCCCAAAGCACTGTATAAATAATCTAAATGCAAGATGTTGAATGTAAATTTTTTATTTTGGTAGTAAAACACTGGCAGAGGTGTTGCAGGTGGGAGGCTGTTTATTGCTGGCTTTTATTAGCAATATACTGCTTTCAGGATATTCTGTTCCAGAACGGAGGCTCTCCTTGCCCGTGGTTTTATTTTGAGGAAGATGTCTGGTGTTTTGCTTCACTGTTGTTCCCAGGCAGGGAAATAGTCTTTAAAACTGACCTCCAGTCATTCTGTTCTCTCTTGTCACCAAGTTGTGTTGTGTTTTTTGCTGTCTGTTTTTCTCTAAGACTCTCCCAGGACTCTGGATTTTTATTCTAGTCTTCAGGTAACCCTGCTAGGTAACTCCTGTTGATGAAGTTGTCGCTTAAGGGTTTTTTACCTTTTCTTCACCCATTTCTCCAGGTATGGCTTGTCTGGCAGTGATGTCCTAGATAACGTGGCATACGCTCGAGGCTTTAACACAGATCATCAGACCCAGCTCCTGTATCAGGCATCTGCTATGATGGCTGAGTCACGGTAAGGAGGCTGATTTAGATGGAGCGATCTGTGCCGGTGCACATTCATGCTATAAAGCTGCCGGAGGACGATGAGCGAGTGCAAAGAGAAGTACCGATGACAAAATTGTGAAGTGCCAGAGTACACGTAGACTTCAAAAGTTAACTTTTTTTGAAATATACTTGCATTTTTTCAGTGCTTAACTCCGTTAGGCCAGGTTTTGTTCTTCTCAAGCTGGGTTACGCTTTGGCACATCCCTATAATAATCGCGGTGTATCGGCAGCCAGCTGTGAGTGAACGCCTCTCGCTGCGACGTGCTGGATGTCAGCGCCTGGTCGAACCGTGACAACTGATGTTACTTTACAAAGACCAAGTGCCGGCCTGAGAAACAATTTTAAAGACCAGTTTGTAATTGCTTTCAGAAGTAGTGATGATTTAGAGCGTGCCAAGCACCGAAGAAACCTGCGCAGACAGATGTGGTTTGAAACTAAGGTTTTATGGGCCCCTTGAGAGGGAAGGAGGTGGTAGGAGGTATATAGGCACCTGTCCACAGAATAGCTCCAGTGTCAAAACCTTACATTCTGGGCTAGTTTATAAGAGTACAATAAGTCTACGTTTTTAATCATGCAGCAACCTGCCTTGGATTTACTGGGTTTTACTGTACACTCAGTAAGCTGAACGCTACAGATCAAGTCAGTGTTAAAATAAATAATTCTACTCACTGGCAGGTTGAGAGGAGCTTACCTCCGCATCTGCGTGCAGCCTGACGATGCGCTGGGCTCTGTCACGCTGCCGCGGAGGCATTATTCGTGCCTGGAAATGTTTGTGAGAGCCTTGTACCTACCCCCTCCAGATACGCGCTGCTGATAGTGGACAGTGCCACGGCCCTCTATCGGACGGATTACTCGGGAAGGGGGGAGCTCTCAGCAAGGCAGATGCATCTGGCCAGATTCCTGCGTATGCTTCTGCGGCTTGCAGATGAGGTAAGCTATGAACCTTGCTTTATTCTCTAAAGGACCGGTGATCAGTTTTCTTTCTCTTAAAGCTTCGCAATGTTGCACCAATGGCTTTCTGCCTGCTCGGTGTCTGCTCCCGTGTTGTTTGGAGAGGCGCGATAGAGGGGCATGGGCAGCAGAAGTGCCTGGGGTTTGGGGTTTGGGGTCTTTCCCCCCCCACCCCTCTTTGTTTAGATTTTGGAAAGTAAATGTATTTTGATTTGTGGCTTTCCTCCTTGCAGTTTGGTGTGGCGGTGGTGATCACTAACCAAGTGGTAGCGCAAGTAGATGGAGCAGCCATGTTTGCTGCAGACCCCAAAAAACCCATTGGAGGAAATATCATAGCACACGCTTCCACCACGAGGTGAGAGACTGGATTATCGCCTTCCGCTAGCCTGGTTTGGGAAGATTTTTCTGAAACCAGCTAAGGGCCTCTAAATTCTGGGTTTCTGCATGGTCTGCCAGTGGCAAGTCCAGCCTCCTTCTCAACAAATGAGTGCTGCTCTGAGCGCTTGTCCATCTGCAGTAAAATCAACATGCCGTCCGTTCTCCCGGGTTCTTACAGCTCCGCAGCGTGCTGTGTTCGTGTGCTAACATGATGTTTTAAGGATTATGCTAATGAGTCACTGAAAGTAGGCTTATGCCCTCACCTGCTTTGTTTCCTTCTCCCTGTTAGACTGTATCTGCGAAAAGGCCGAGGCGAAACCAGAATATGTAAAATCTATGACTCTCCGTGCCTTCCTGAAGCTGAAGCGATGTTTGCTATTAATGCTGATGGAGTGGGCGACGCTAAAGACTGAAGACTCCGTTTTGCCTCCCGTGTGACCCGACGCTGAGCGTCCGTGAAAGGCTCCTTCCTCTGTGGCACCCATCGCAGCTGCTCTTCGAATGCCGGCAGAGGCCTCTCTCGTATTTCAGCGTAGAGGTCCATCAGGTGAATACGCTTCGTGACACAGCTAGAGGTGTTTCTTGGAAGAAACCCTCCCTCTTGGGCTTTGGTCGCGTGTCAGACCCACGTGGTTCCCCAAGAACACTGTCAGAGCACCGCAGCCTTTGTATTTTCCTCACGGCTGCTGCTCCAGCTGGATCCTACCTGCGGACGTAGCGCAGTAAAATCTGAGAGCGTGTGGCCGAAGTTTGTAACTTGGTGAATTCAAAGTAGCACTGATGGGTTCATCAAATAAGAAAAGTGGTGACTTAAATACTTAATGGATTACTTCAGTTAGAAAACAAAGCAGAATGGTATTCCACAATAAGAATGTGAGGATATTGCTGGGATACGTATTCTTTGTGTTAGTTTTGGTTCAGGTGCTACAACATTGTGGTTTTTGGGAACTGGCAACTTTACGTTTCAATTACATTTTTTTTGTATTTCATTAATTCTCTGTGGAAATCTGCTTTTAATAAAAAGGACCATGAAAATATTGACGATGCTGCAGGTTTCTGGGATTCGGCCAGGTGTTACTTCAGACCGAGGCGATTTCTGTCTGCAGGCGGGGATAAGGTGCATAAATCTGCAGTGAATCTCAGCTGGGATTTTTTGTTTCCTCCTAATGCTAACAGAAACCGCCTTGGTTTGGGACGTGCAATGCAACTCTGCTGTAGGTGCCCCGATGTCTTAAGAGTTTTTTGAGGTTAAAAAGGTTCTTTTATATTAAGCACTATTCTTCTGTCAGCTATGCTATTGTGAACTACTCTGAATTTGATTAAAGAGAATAATATCATAGTGGTGGTTGGCGGCAAAAATTATTTTCCTCGTTCTTTTTCTCTGGGACGATTTTTCTGGGACAACTAGTGAAGAGCACACGCAGTGGGATCCAGCTGCGTTTACTCAGGTACGCAAACGCTCGTGCCGTACTGACCGCTACATCTCGTGAGACGGCGAGTTGCCTCCTGTCTCACAGCCGAACGCCTTCGTCGTTGCTGCTCCTCTTCGGGGGCTGTGCGCAAAAGGCCTTCGCCACCACCGTTGCCTGCAGCTGAGTTTCAGGAACCAAAGCTCACGTTAAAAATGTTAACTAGGGGATGAAATTGGGGTTGAACTCGTCAGTAAGGAACGGGGATGCTCAGCCTCTTTAGCGACAGAGGTTCAGCGCTTGGCTGTTGCTCGTGCCTGCCCTGCACGGCCTGCTGCCTGCGACGGCCGTTGTCTGACGTGAGCAATTGTAGGGTCCCCCTTGCTGCCTGGAGCGTGCTGGGTGTCCTCGGGAGCGAGGCTAGCAGCAAGGGAGGTGGTGTGCCCTCTCAGAAAACATCCACGTGGCTGAGAAGTGCTAGCTTTCCTGGTTTTGAGAGTCCAGACACGAAAGCATGGCAGGAGGTGGTCTCTGAAATGAAATGGCTCGTGCTGCCCCTGCAGGAAGGCACTTACAGGCGAGCGGGTGGGGAACCTCAGTGTCTGTTCTCGGCCGCCCTGCGGCTTGTCAGACCTTCGCAGCTTCCCTTTGTCCGCTGGACGCGCTCTGCGGAAGGCTGGGCTCGAGACTCGGGCGGTACCGGCCGTCCTGGCTCTGTGCAGGTGGAACGCGGGGGCTGCGGGGTTCCCAGCAGGGTCACCTGGCTCAGGTGCGTGCGGGGAAACCGCGGGGACAGAGGGAGGTTTCCTCCAGAATTCTCGGTCAAGAGAAATCTCAGACGGGCTGGGAAAACCAGCTGAGGAGTGGGAGCAAGTGAAGAGAGGAGAAGCAGGTCGAGCACGTATGAGGAGGGGGGTGGGGGACCGTGAAGGGAGCACAGGATAAGGTGACCTGGAGTATGGGGTAAGGGAACAGGTCAAGAAATGGATGGAGAGTGATGGAAAGGCAACTGAGACCCCCAGCTCGTACCTGAGGAGGCCCCAACTCTCACGGCCACCCGTTGGCGATGTTTTCTTTAGTGTAACTGCGTAACACGTTTTTCAGTTGCCCCTATTAGAAAATAGAGCATTAATATCTTATTTCTAATTGCAGTGGGGTTTAAACGACCTGAATATGAGCTTATAATAGGCTTAAATGCTCCACGAGGAGCCAAAGGTTCAAAGCAGCGCTCCCTCCGGGCAACTTCGGCTCAACCGCTTGCTGGGCTCGCACCCCGCGAACGCGGAGCCCGGCACGGTTCTCCCACCTGGAGAGCAGGAGTGCTGCTTCCTGAGTCGCCCTTCTGACCGTTTCTCCTAAGTTTTACAAATCTGATGAGTTATTTAATAGGAAGGCTTGAAAGCACGCGGCGCGCGGCTTTGGCGGCGTCCCCGGCAGCAGCCGCGCTGGGGTGGGGGTTCTGGTTTTTAAGCCCCACTTTGTAAACGTGTACATGTGACGGTATCGCTTAGGTGTAACCGGCACTTTGGGGGACGATGGAGCTGGTTTCTGTTGCTTTTGGCTACTCTGAAATTCAAATATCGTGTTTATTTTCTGCCCTGTTGCTTCCCTTCACTGTCCCCTGCAGAGAGGGAGTTTTGCCGTCCCTGTACCCTCCTTCTCTGCCGGTTGCATTACACAGCATTAACAGGCAATCTTGTAGAACCTCTTTATTTTTCTTTTTCTCCTTTTCAAAGTCTGCTTAGGGCTCCGAACAACTGAAATCGCAGCCCGCAGTGCTTCCCTTGGCTAGCCGAAAGGTTCGTAACTTCCACCGGGGGAGCAAAGGTGAAGAAACTGGGAAACATTTGTTCCTCTTCTCTAAGCTCTTACAGGGCTTAGGCTCTGAACTGGGGGGGGGGGGATTTTGGGGGCTTTGGTTTGTTTCTTTTAAACACAAGAATCTTTTTCAAAAGATCTTTCTCAAGTCATCTTCCGATGTCCCCGTAGCAGCTGTGCGGGCAAGTATTGCCACAGAGGGCTTAAGTTGCTCATGACACAGTGCTATGAAATGCTAATTAAATAAGCTCGTTGTCAACACTGCTTTAACCTCAAGGAGGCATAATTAATATCCCTTTAGTAAGCAGTTTTCCTGCTGCCTCCTTGAAATACTTCTCTTAATGTTTCCCCAAAAGTTCCTCTCGAGGCAGCGGAATATGATTAAAAATCATATTCGCTTTTACATTCTGAAGCGTGTGTGTGTGTTTGCGCAACCGCCTGGCTCGGCTTCGTCCAGCCAAGCCTTGCTACGTTCCAACCCGCGCCTGGAGGTGAAGAGGAGACTCTAGCGGAGTCGAAGCGCGCACGGAGAGGCGCGCGTTGCTCTGCGCTCCCCCTGCCCTTCTCGGAGCGCGGCGGCGAGCGCTGATTCGAACGGCAGAGCCTGCAGCGCCTTGATTCTCTTGAGAGCTGCCGCCCGCGTTGGTGCCGGGACCGGCCGCCGCTGCTTCGGCACCGGCTCGTTCCCGGTCACGCAGGCTCTGCCCGTCGCCGCCGTGTCTGGTTTGAGTTTCCCGAGGAGCTGGCGCTGCGTTCCGCCTTTTCCTGCACAAATTTAAAACCCCCTGGTCCTACAAGCGGGGAGCCAGGCGAGGCTCCCGGTTGGAGGGACGCGAGCGTGGTGCCGTGTTGAGGAGCGGTCCCAGCCCCACCTCGTAGCCCTGCGCATCCCGCTTCGCGGGCAGGGCCCCGGCCGCCGCGCGTGGCGTGTGGCCACCGGCGTTTCCCCGCATACCCAGTAAATGCAGAGGTTTTTTTTCCCAGACGCAGCCGTGGGGGTGCGAGCGTGAGGTGCTGCGCGGTGGCTCCCGGCCTCCCTTTTTGTCAGCTCTGGGTGAGGACGGCGCTTCCCCGCCATGGGTTTTTAATTACAGGGAGGGATCTGTTAAAGGTCTCAAGGCGGACCGAAAACAAGCGCATCCCTGCGTATGGTTTGTGTTTCCTCGGTTCCGGTCGCCCCGTGCCTCGGTTTCCCCACCGAGCGCTGGGGTTGCCGCCTCGGCCTCGCACGGCAGCCCCGTAGCACCCGTGTTACGCTGCCCAGGGAGCAGAAAACAACCCGAGGTAGAAGTGCCCGAAGCCTCGGGTAACACCCAGTTATTTTCGCTGCATAACCTGAGTTAATTAAACTACCCCAACCTGCACTCGAGCTGATCGTTACGCGGCCGACGGGGGCCGAGCGCCTGCATTAGTCTTGGCCACGGCGGTTTTCTCCTGAGATCAACGTGTGTTTATGCTGTTGAAATGTGGCCCTAAAACCCCATCCTTCCTGGCACAGACCGCGCTGCTGATGGCGAAAAGAACAGCAGGGGCAAATTGTTGACTCCTGCTGTGACTCCGCCGACCGTGTACGATCTGCTGCTTCCCTTTCGCATCGTTCCAGCCTTTATTTTCAGGAGAAACTGTAAAATACAAAGTGGGCCGTGGAGTTACGCATCCTTCGCTCGGTCTCGCTCAAGTGGGCTGTGGCCTCTTCGGGGAAAGGCAGAAACCGCATAACCCAGCTCCCACCTGGGGCTCTAAACAAACTCCGGAGCACTCGCTCTTTGTCCAGTCGTTAAATACAAGCCCCAAAGGAGGCTTTAATAACTGTAACCTCAAGGGTTCAAATGGATGAAGGAAAAAAGTGAAACGGGGGAATGCCGCGGCTTAAAGTTAGATTTGGAATATTTAGGACATCTTACAGGAAACTAACAGCAAAGCCAAAGATTTCATCACTAAAGGGAATGTTTTTGTCCTCCCTGCGCGGCGACCGCCAGCACGTCCCTGCGCTGGTGCGCTGGGAGGCGTCTGGGTGCCGAAGGGGGTCTGGGGAGGTGCGAGGGGGACGGGACCGAGCGGGTCTATCCCTTTCGGAAAATAAACTGCAAGACTTCAACTCTCAAACTAATTCATTTTTCTTAAGCGACTTGTGTTCTCCCGCGTCCTAAATTTATCCTGAGGACTTTTATTTTTCTTGAGCAGAAGTTTGTGTGTGAGGGGACGTGACTGTACTTGGTTCTTTGTCCATGTTTTGTATAAAATGTGATCCTTTCACCACCGATGGTCCATCACATAGTTTAAAAACATCTAAATCTGCTAGAAAAATAGGAAAGGTGAACTGTGTGCAACTCTCTGTACCCCCCCACCCAAGGAGAGGCTTTGCTAGAGGAAAAACTCAAATGAAAGTGGATCTTTGAGCCGGGCTGGTCGGAACTAATGAGCTCCAGCACTTCTTTGGCTTAAGAGCATCAAATCCATCTTGTGGCCATGGGGTCACACCCTGCGTTATGCCTTGGACAGAAAAGTGATATTAATTTTCTTAATATTCAGTTAAACCAATCCTGGGATGGAAAGCACAGTAAATGTCAGCTTTTCGTACGCTTTGCCCCGTGACTGGTCAAGTAACGGGTTTAGAAGCTTGAGTGAAAATAGGGGGGGAAGCACAGCAACCACAGTACAGGGCAGAGCACCCGGGGGCACGCGAGAGCGTGCGGGAGGTGGGCTGAGGATGGTGACGGGGGGGCTGAGGATGGTGATGGTGGGCACAAGGTGGTCGTGGTGGGCAGAGGACAGTGATGGTGGGCAGAGGATGGTGCTGGTGGGCAGATAGTGCCCCAGGGAAAGGGCAGCGCAGAGCTGCCGGTGTGAGCCCGATCCTGGGAGCAAGGCCAGCCGATGGGTGGTTCGGGTGAAGCCTGGGAGCGCAGGGACTTCCACGCGGATGCGCTAAGCAAAGCGGGGAGGAGGGCAGTTTGCATTTACTGCTGCAATAAAAATGCCTGCGTAGGCAACCACTGCCAGAAATGCATGTGTGTGAATTTATCCGCGACTGGGCCAAAGGCTGGTGGCTGCTGTAGGTGTTGAAGGACTCTGTAGGGCCAGGGAGGCTGAGCATCCAGCACAGCAAACGAGCCAACGAAGCTGCCCCCAGAACAGAGCAGGTTTGGGGCATTTTTATTCTACTTCTGACCCTGATCCCAAGTTTCCTCTCCTGCCCACGTCTCCTGCGGCCTCGTGTGTGCTCCCGTCCATCGGTGGGCAGGAACGGGTTAAACGCGCCTTTCCCAAGGTGGGAGATGACTGGAAGAGAGGAGGAAAGCAGTCACGCAAGGAAAACCACGCTGGCTCGAGAGGGGCTGGCTTCTCACGCATTGCCGTGTAACCCTGTCATCCGTCTTGTCGGGGGCCAGCCCTCCTGTCAGCATTAATCCACGGCGACGGTGGATTAATCTCTTCTGCCTCCCGGGGGATGGACGGCGGCCGGGGGGAGCTGGTCCCTCGCCAAGCAGCCTGCGCTGCCCTGCCGGGTGCTCGCCCAGAAACGGCAGCCAGCTGATGGAGAGCGGTGATTAGTTCCCATTACACACGCCAGAGGGGACTTTCTCATTTCGGCCGCCTTCTCGCTGGCAGGACAGTCCCCCTCTCTGCCAGCACGCAAACACCCCTCGAGGAGATCTTAGTTACAGGAAAAGAAAGGCTGTCAGCCCACGCGGGGCATCCCTGGGTGCACTGGCAGCGTTGCCTTTGAGCAGGACTTTTAGGACTGGTTTATTAAGTGATAGGGAAGCAAATTAAACTCCCTTGGAAGGCTACCACCGCCAGAGGAGAGGGCTGCTGCACCCAGCCTTGCAGGAGCCGTGCAGACCCTTTCAGGACTATTTCAACACCATTTCCAGAGTCTGAACCCAGCTGTTTTGTAAAAGTCGGTGTCCAAGGGATGAGCTAGCTCCAGCCTTCGCACAGTTGCTCCATGATCACAGCCCTCTTGGGGCCGGGACTAAACTTCCAGCTCTTCCTAAGAGCTGTTTTTCCTCCCAGACAGAGCCCTTGTTTCACCACAACCCCAGAAACCTTGAATTCCTGCTAGAGAGGAGGGTGAGAGTCAAGTGATGTATATATATGGGGGCTTAACCTTCCTGCCTATAAATCCAGCTGTTGCCATTTATGTATATAGCTCCTGTTAGCTCCGCCAACGTGAAAGAGCTGAAAGGTTTCTGCCTCCCCCCGCTGGGCAGGAGCACCCGCAGAGCCGTGAGCATCCCGGTACCGCGTCGCTCGTGCATCGCACTGACGTCCCAGCTGCATAAAGCAGGGTGTTTCGGGGCTCCCTGCGTCGAGCACCGGCAGGTGTGCAGATTTAGCGGCCAGCATTCAGCATTCGTGCCACTAAGGCAGAGAAAACAGCCTCAAAATGAGTGAGATGGGGGGTAACGGTGGACCCTGGACCCCTGACCTGCAGCTGCTGGGCCATGAGCGTCTTCAGTGTTGTGACCCCCCCCCCGCGACCCCGTCCTGGGTTGTTTTTGAGGCTGACCACGTGAGAGCAGAACCCCACAGTAACAACTCCCGGGCTCAGAAACACGTCTCCCTTTGCTCCGGTTCTTGAGCGAGGCAGATCCCAGCTGAGCTCCCCCCTCCAGCTGCGCTGCCGGCGAGTTGCTCTTTGAAAATTCTCTGCCCCAATTTTTTGTGAAACAGTGTGTAATGAGCTAACCCCACAAATTTAAAGCCCATGGCAGCGTCGCAGCATCTAGCTGGGCTACACGCTCACTTGCAGCTCTTTAGACTGAGTTCACATAGATCTGATTAGCGTAATGAGCTCCATGGTGTAAATGTCTGCTGCATGACAAACCCCTTCCCTTTGCTTAGCCCACACCCACTGGGGTAGCGTTAATCTTCTTCACTGCTGGTGCTTTGGACTTAGTATGAAACCAACGCCGGTAACACACTGGTGGTTTGGCTGGTGCTGGGCAGGGCTTGTGCTAGTCAAGGACATCTCCAGCTCCCCAGGCTCTGCCGGGGGCACGAGCAGCCGGGAGGGGAGGGGGCACGGCCGAGAGAGCGGATCCAAACTGACCAGAGGGATATTCCACATCATGTAACGTCATGCCCAGTGTGTTACTGGGAGGGGCTGGCCGGGGGAGGGGGGCAGCCATCGCGGCTCGGGGACGGGCAGCGTCGGTCGGCGGGTGGTGAGCGGTTGCATCGCCTGTGGTTCTGGTTTTTTCCCCTTTTTCCCTTTTCCTTTTCATTATATTATCATTATTGTTATTATAATTATTATTTCAATTATTAAACTGTTCCTATCTCAACCCACAATTTTTATTTCGTTTTGCTTTTACTCTTCTGACTCTCCCCCCATCCCACGGGGGGGGGAGCAAGCGAGCGGCTGCGGGGTGTTTAGTTGCCGACTGGGGCTGAACCACGACACAGGAGAAGGAAGAACTGAAGCAAAAATACCTTTAACAGCGAAACCGCTTGCAGGGCGATAGGGCCCGAGCGAAGATGTCGCAGGGGAGGCTCGCTAGGGAAGGTTGGGACTTAAAATAAGGTGTGGATGCTGCCCTGGGTTCCCTCAGTTCCTATGCGATGCTCTTCTGCCGTCTCCACAAGGTCTGCATTGCATATATCCACGTTGGACAGCATTTTGACTGCCCCAGGAACAGCAAAAGAGCCTCCCCTTGCCTTTGGAGGGGACAAAACATCCCACACTGCTTTTTTTAATGGATGTGTCAGGCCAGAGTGGCTCAAGTCCAGCGAGAGGGGACCAGACGGCTTTCGGTCCTTGCTGCTCCAGCTTTGCACGAACCCAAGCTGCCTGGAAATACCATGGTGGCTTCTTAACATCCAGGCGCTCCTTCCGCTAAGCCTCAGCCAGCGGCGGCCTCCCGGCGGGATGCGGCGCCTCGGCATCAGCGTCCCTCTCCCCGGCGCCTCCGGCGCGCGCCCAGGCTGGATGAGACGAGCGTTTAGGCCAGCTATCCGGCCCTCAGCCTGAAGCAGGATTATTAAGCAATGGCTTCGCAGGTTGCAAAAGCCCACTTTTAAAGCGGGCCTAAAGCTCAGCCTGGTCCAAACATCAGGGTACAACAGGAGCAGGTCCTCGCTGTAACCGTCCCTCCCCTGCGAATGCCCTCTGTGCCTTGCCCGAGCTCCAGAAGATGCTTCAGACCGTACCTGAGCCCTGGGAGCGCTGGGCTCAGATGTCGGCTGTGTTTTGTGCTGCTGCTGGAGCAGAAAAGCCGTACGAGACGGGGCTGGAGGACTTGGGGATTATTATCCACCCAGTTACACAGGTCAGTTGGGATCCCGGCTGGGTGTCAGGGCTGGATGCGGGGGGGGGGGGGGGGGGGGGGGGGCGGCGGAATCAAACCAAAAATCAACACGAGGCTCCACGCGACAGCGCTCAGCCGCCCCGCAGTGCCCCGTGTCCTCCATGAGGCAGGAGGCGGGCAAGAAAAGCTCCCAGCCTTTGGCTTCACGGTGATCACGGTGCAACTGAGGAGGGGATTTAGTACCAAGAGGTCTGAGATTTTAAGGGCCTGACCCCGCAACCCCCAAAGAAAACCCATACCACAGGGAAAACCAGCCGGGCTGGAGCGTCAGAGCCTTCCTACAGCGCCCTGATGCTTCAGCTCATGAAGTGTCGGCAGTAACGAGCTCTTACTGGCTCAGCCAGCCCTGGAAGGATGGGCCGACACGTTTTGCTGGCGTGTTTTATAGCAATCCCCCTTCCTTAGCAGTGTGTAGCGCTCTCCCTTCCCCGGGGGCATTAAATGAAAAGCCCCGAGGGCGTCGCGGCGGGTGCGAGCGCAGGGGACGTGGCTGTGAGCTCCCCTCGACCCCCCGGTAACCGTCAGGGTGCCGCTGACCGTGGTCTCCTTTTTACAGCCCTCTTTACGTCCACAGAGCTGCCAACCTGCCTCCCCTTTGGGCAAATCTCACCTGATTTTCAGCCAAATTACCCAGAGGGAAGCGACGGTGAGGGCTGCAGCTCTGCCAGCTCCCCAAGAGAGCCCAAATCGGGGCTCTCTGCCCCCCCCAAGTCACCCTCAAAAGCACGCAAGGGGCACACCACTCAAACCCAAATATTAACAGACATCATTACTCAAAGAAAATAATTTCCCAGCACCTCCGGGGTGGGTTTGAGCATCCCTTTGCTCGAGGCTTTGCTCCCAGCTTCACCGGTGCTTTCCCAGCTCCCTTGGCTGTAGGTTTAATTAATTCTTAAGTGATTGCTGTCATTACAATGAGGAGAACAACTTTTCAACCCGCCTTGGGTTAGTAAATCTAACTCCAAGTCATTGCAGAGGTTTACACTGGGGAAGGAGAATGATGACCCGAACCTAAGGCTTGCTTTTCTGGGGGCGAAAAGACGGGGGAAAAACAAAGCCTCTCTGCACTCTTACAGCCAGGCTGAGAAACCCCCTTAGCAAGATGCCTGCTATGAAGCAATGCGCCATTTATGCTGAAATAAGTTTGAAAACCATTAAAGACAGCCCGGCCGTGGAGGAGAGGCATGTATTCCCCAGCTGCTGCGGCGTCTGGCGGCGGGGCGGCAGAAAGGGGAAGCTCGTGCGGCCGCGTCGCCCGGGGAAGGCAAAAGTCAGGCCAGCAAGAGTTCAGTGAGGAGGGGGGAGAGGAGACCCTCAAAAAAGAGGTTAAAGCCAATGCTTCTGGTTTTGTTCCCTCCACCCTGAAAAAAATAATCCCAGTGAAAAGGAACGTGAGGAAGCAGCTGGATGTGGCCAGCGCTGGCCAGGGGCTGCGCCCCGGGACCCCCCAGAAGCCGGCCAGGGATGCTCTGCAGTCCCGGATCCCGCGCTGGCACCGAGCAGAGGCGCCTCCTGCCCCGGCAGGTGCGTTTCTCCTGTTACTTTATGCAGTGCTCAGCCACCGGCCGGCTCTTTATAACCACGCAGGATGAAAAATCCCCTCTGGAGCCATTTAAAATCAGACCAGATAACATGTAAGCCCATCGAGGAGAGGAAATGAGATGTTACAACAGCTTTATTTTTCCAAATGTGTTTTTAATTTAAAGAAGAAACCCTCTCCTCCCATCTGATGCTGTATTTTTTTTAGGCATTTCATTCGTGGTTCACATTTCTGGTCAGGGTTCGTAGGCGGCCATCAGCCCAAGAGCCTCGGTTCGGTTTGGTGTTTGGGCTTTGGGGTATTTTTTTTTCCTTCTTGGATTGATTTCCTAACTCACTCCTAAATTCGTTTTTCTATTTATCTTGTCCTTGATCCAAAGCTCACTGCTGGCAGCAGGAATCTGCACAGTCTGACCTCAGCCGGCATCGACCCCAGCTTTTCATACATGGGGCAGCGCCGGTTTTCTGTGTTTGTGAAAAAATATGTGTATGGAAACGATGTTTATGAAAATGCCCACCCATTGCAGGAAGGACGGCCGGGAAGGAGAAAGAGGGACTGGGTTTTGCTGCTGCAAAAGCAACAGCTCCAGCTGCCCTTCAGCATCGCCTTATCTTGGGGGTGACACCAAAAAGTCCACAACTGAAGTATTAAATTAACGTGAAAAACGGTATGGGTGTGTCTGGCGCTGAGGTCAGCGCTGGGATTCAGCTCATCAGGCGCTTCGGGGGGGGGTCTGGTCCAGGTGCGGCAGCTAGGTGGCATCTATAGGCAGTGGATGTAACAGTGGGGTTAATAATAAAATAAATAATGTCAAATAAATTTCATTTATTTATTATTTACTATATATTCATTATTTATTAACTATAAATTAAATAAATAAAAATAATAAAATAGGTTTGTCCTCCAACCCCGAGCTCCAGGAGGGGACACGAGGGCTGCGCTCGGCTGCCGCCACGGGAGAGCTTTGGTCCCCGTTTCTTCTGGACACCCTCAGAGGGGCACTATCTGGGAGCTGGGCGATGCCTGGGCGCCAGAACCCGCGTGGCTTCTCAGCGAAGCCTTTCCCAGGAACTTTTCCAAGGAAATTTAGCGGAGAAACACCCTTACGTTGGAGAAGAACCCCCCAGGATGCCCTAAGAAGCCGGAGCGCCACCCCAGCGCCTTCGGGCTCGCACGTGAGCGGCCGCGGCCCGGCCCAGACCTCAGCTGCACTTGCCAGCGATAGCAGGTGTTTTCACGACCCGGCGCAGATCCAAGCACCAGCCCTCCAGCCGAGGGGCCGCGCTGGTACCCCCGGTCAGGGACGGGGCTGACCCTGCCCTCTCCATCCCCGGAGACACCTCGGACCCGTCCCGGACCGCGCTGCAGAGCCGAGGGGGCTGACGAAGCACATCCAGGGGTGGGCTAGGAGGGGGAGGGCTGCGTTTCACACGGCCAGCGCCCTCCAGCCCAATATCTTATTTTTCTTGGCCGGGGCAGCACCAGCATGGCCTCCTCCCCCCACCCCCCACCCACCCCAGGGCGCGGGGCTCACAGCCATCACATTTAACACCCCCCCCGGGCTCCAGCCCATCAGCATGTGCCTAACCTGGGGTCTTTTTTCCTTGCAAATAAGACTTTCGAGCATCAGGAGCAAAGCTTTCGCGTCCTTAAGCCCTCGCTCGAAGCCCCGTGCGTGGGCGCCCAGGGCCACACGCTGCCCCGGAGCTGTCGGCGCTACCAGTGACGAGTCCCGCCCAAAAAAAGTCTGAGGATTTAAGGCTTTTGCTTACATTTCTGGTTTTCTTAAAGAGGATTCCCTGACTGCGCTGGAATAAGAATTTCAAATGCATTTAGAATGATATGGGATGCTTGGTTACTTGGGCTGAGTTTGTCACTTGATGCCTTTGGAAAAAAGCCATCATCTCTTGCGTCCAGATTGTCAAATTTTAACCTAAAAACCCAAACAAACAAAAACAAATTAAAAAAATGTAAGTAAATAAAACACAATACAAAATTTAAAAAAAGCATTTTTAAAATAAAGATTATTGGAGGTCATGATGGTCATCATCTCTAGCCTCAGATTAATGAAATTATTATCCTTATTCCCTCCCTTGTCCCTCCACGGGCCATTCCAAGGGAAAAACATTCTGATTCCGTGTCCACCTTTTTCTCAGTCCCCGTTTCCAGCTTTGCTGGAGCCAAGAGCTCCCTCTCATTCTCCCCGCAGGTCTCCTACGCCTGCCCACGGTCGGGATCTGCTGGGGGGGTGGGGAAAAACCCGCATCTGAGAGTTTTATTATTCCGTTTCAGAGGAAGGCGTTTTTAGGGACTAATAGCGGGGGGTTGCCGCCGCCTTGCCCTCCCCTCCCCTCCCTCCCACCGCGGCGCTCTTGATGCCGCCAGACCCAAAGCTGAGGCTTTTGATGCCGCAACAGCGACTCCGGCTCTCCCGGACGGCGCCGAGAAGAGAACCAGTCCCAGCAAAGGGCTGGGCGGGCTGGTGTCCCCTCCCCGGAGCAGCCGCTTCCCCCGCCGCCAGCTCCCCCAGCTCGCGCCCGTTGTTTTAAGTTATAGGTTTATGTACTTTTGTACATTTATATGCTCGTATATTTCTGTATATTTCTAATTATGTATTTTATATTTATATTTGTGCTTATATTGTTTATATTGCTGTAGTTCTGTGTTTCTATATTTATACATTTATACATAAATAATTGTGCAGGTGAGCAGAGACGCTGTGTTTAGAGAGGCCGGGGCAGCCCCAGAGGCTCCCCTCGCTGCCGAGCAGGGAAACGGAGCTGCCGTCTTCAAACCAACCTGCGGAGCTGGGCCGGAGACGGACAAAAAGTATATATTCAGTTGTACAGAGTCCTACCATAACCATCTTCAGACTAACTGTTGCTCATCTGAACAATGATTTATCTGTTCTATATATAAAAATACATTCAAATACATATATAACGTTAGAACACGTATAAAAAAAGTACTTTAATATTTAACAAAATAAAAGTTTTTCAAATGAAAAGGGAGCCGCTGAGCTGGCCGAGCCCTGCCAGGGCCCCCACATCCCTTTCCCCCCCACGGGAGCACGTTAATTTGCCGCTGAGCAGCCCGGCGTGTGCCCCGTCACCCTGCCGGCGCCGGGAGCTGCCCCCCGTCCCCTGAACCCCGCCAGGGAGCAGGAACCACCTCTGCGGGAGAGCCATTTAGTTCCCTTTTCAAATAGCTTAATTATTAATAGCTTAATTAATGCTCAGCAGCTTGATTATATGTTTCTGGTGTCGTAAAGACGAGACACTTACCAACCCCCAAGGTTTTCAGCCTCGATGGATTTATCTGACACTTTAAACTGTGTAAATCCAGCCCGGGAGTCCTGCTGGGGAGCCCCTTCCCGCTGCTGCCCCTGAGCCTCCCGGGGCTGGAAATGCCCACCGCCTCCCTCTGCCCACCAAAAGAAGCGGAATAACCCAAAAATGGGGACTAAGGAGCCCAAACCTCGGCGGCTGCGTTAAGGAGCAACGCCCCGGTTCCCGTGGCGTGGGATTATTGTTCCTCTCCGTTTTCTTGCCGACGTGACGGTACGTCCCCCCGGGCCTGGGGGGAAGGCTGAGACCCCCGAGGCGAGGAGGGCACTCAAAGGGCAGACCCTGTTTCAGCCGCAGCCCCTCGCATCGGCTTGCCCCCCCCCCCAAGACATGAAGGCCCCGATGTCGCCGCTGCCGGCATCCCACCGCCCCCCTCCCCATCGCCCCCGGGGGCGCCCAGCCGTGCCGCTCCCCCAGACCCCAGCACGTGCCAGAGCCCCTCCGCCGCTCGCATGGCCCTGCCCGAGCACCCGCGCTTGGGCCACGGGACCCGGGGGTTTTTCCCTCTGGGGAGCTTTTAGGAAAACAAAGCCCCCCCAAAAAGCAAAACTTGAAAGCCAAACTGCTGAATTGCCCTGGAAATGGGCTGTCTGGGGAGGGATGGCGTGGGCTGAAATGACCATTGAGGTAGCGGAGTTAGTCTGAATACGGTTATGGTATTGCTTTATATAACTATTTATTGTTGTTGTTGTTATTATTTTCTGTCTCTGGCCCATTTCTGGTTTGAAAACAGAAACAGCAGCGAGGGGAGCCTTCGGGGTGCCTCGGCCCCTCCAAGCTCGGCACCACTGCTCACCCGCACGAGCTGCTTTAGGACCCCCTTGGCTGCAGACGATGCCGAGGAGCCGGGTGGGAGCAATGAACGACCCCAAGACGCTGGGTTTTGGGGTGACCAGTATGGGAAATGGCTGAGAAAATTTCCCATTTCACTTCTTCCTGCAGACTTAATTTCCCTTCATCCAAGCAAACAGGATTTGCTACTTTGCCGTGACCAATATACCTCTAAAGCGAAGCCTTTGCAGAGCCAGGACCCCGTGCCTTCCCCAGAGCATCCCCAGAGCCACCACACGTGTGCACCAGGCAGATCGCAGCAGTCACTAACTTCAATGTTTTAAATGAAACACAACGCCAACAGGAACTGCAGGCCAACCTCGTACAACACTGTACGCTGAAAAACAAAGTTCCACGTTACAGGAGCCCCAAAATTGCAGCATAATCTAATCAAGCGTTGTTTTGCACGCCTATAACTGTGAGGAAATAAATGCTATTTTGCCCTGGGAAGGTTTTTTTCCCCTGGCAGTCGGTGCTGGGATCCCTCAGCCCAGCAGAAACCTTCTGTGAGGTGAAGTTTAATTCCTGAAACATGAGGCTTGGCAACAGACGTGGCACCGGCTGTAACGTTACAGCGTGTAAAACCGCCCGTGAGCTCCGCGGCTGAGCCGTAAATCTCGACGCTGCAGAAAAGCTGCCGGGGGAAGGGGGGGACACGCGCTGCTCTCCTCGCTCCGTGCCCAGCGCTGGGGTGCTCTGCCGGACACCTCACCCCGATGCCGACGCACTTTTGCGTGCACACGCCTGAGATTTGCTGTTGTGTTGCCGCTGCCTTCGGATCCGCCAGGAATGTGCCCTGTTCCCCGCCACCGAGCTCTCAAGCAGCCTCCAGAAAACCCAGTTTTCACAGGAAAATGCAACACCCCCCCTGCTGCATAATCCTAATGCCACAATAAATACCTTAAGGCTTCAGGCGTCACCCGCTGGCTTGGCTCAGCACAGGCAAGCATGGTTTTTCTGTCTCCATCCACCTCTGACCGCCGCAGGGCTGCAGTTTTCTGCTTCACAGGTCCTCCGGGAAGACGAGCACGTAGTGACGAGTTACACCTCCGTGGCCACGCTCCAGCTACACCAGGCGCGGTCTGTGGCGGTCGCCTGCCGCAGGACTTGCTGCGTGGGGACGGCGACGGCCCCCGCCGGGAGTCCCGGGGGGCATCAAACCTCGGAAAGATCCTCCGCGGCCCCGCTTACGCTCACCGAGCCGGGGAGCAGCAGGGCTGAGCCACCGCCAGACAGACCCATAAACGCTACGGCCGCTCTGCCAGACCACGGACACGCTGCTGTCTTTTTTTTTTTTTCCTTTATTCCCACCAATACGAGCATCCCTTTGCTTAGAAGTCAGTTTTTCTTTCAGGGGCACGGCCAGCACCCAGCTCCACTCCCTGCCCCGAGCGGATGCTCCCCCACCTGCAGACGGCCCGGCCGAAGCTTCTGGAGGAGGGAGGCAGGAGGCAGATGCTCGGCAGGACGGCGACGCGTCCCCAGGGTGACAGCAAGCACAGAAACCCCTGCGGCACTTGTATTCTCCTCCAGCGTCCCGGGGGACAGCAGCGCACGCGAAGGGGGATGCATGAGAAAATAAGCCTCTTTATCACTTCTCCGGCGCTTCCATCGTGCTGTTCGGGACCGCAGGCGGCCGCAACTGCTTCGCAGGTGGGTGCCAGGAGGAAAGGGGGCCGAGGGATGCCGGCCTGCCCGCTAACCCGAACCGCGGCCCCGCAGCCCCGCGTCCCGCCCCGGCAGCACCCCCAGCCTCACCTCCGACACCGGGCCCGGTGATGCTTGGGACGAGGCGGCGTTCGGGACCAAGGGCCGGTCAGGGTCAGCCGATGTCCGGTGCCAGATTCGCAAAAAGCCACTGGGAGCCCGAATTCCACCGAAAAGCTGCGGCGGGGCCAAGCTCCCAAAGCCCGCCAGCGCCTCTGCCGCCCAGCATGGGGGTGTGAAAAAGGGGGGGTGAGCTTGGTGGGGAAGGGGGACACTGAGCATCCCCCGCTCTGCTGCCCCGGGCGGGTTTTGGGGGGGGGTGGCACGTCTATTTTTTTTTTGCGGGGGAATAGGTCATTATACAAATTCCACCCCCCCAATAAATTTTGGCTGCCGATTACCCCTCCACATTTCCACCGCGGAGCTCGCAGCCGGGCACAAAGCCCAGCACCCTCCCGTCGTTCTCCCCCCCCCCCCCCTTTTTCTCGCCCGCCCCCTCGCCCCGCAGCCCCCGCGGCTCTGCCCGGCCGCCCCCCCCACCCCTCCCCAGCACCGGGCGGGCTCTGCCCGGCCCCCTCCGGAGCTGGGGGCGGCCGGGGCCGCTCCGGGGGAGGGGAGAGGCTCGTCCCCCCCTCGGAGGCGGCTACTAAAGCGGCTGCGAGCGGCGGCCCCCGCAGAGCGGCCGCGGCCATGAGCGCGGCGGGGAGCCCCGACGGGGCGGCCGCGGGGCCGGCGCTGCTGCTGCTGCTGCTCGGCGCCCTCCTGCTGCTGGCCGGGGCCCGCCGCCGCAGCGGCCCCCGGCGCCGGCCCCCCGGCCAGCGCAGCCCCCCGGGCCCCTTCGCTTGGCCCTTGGTGGGCAACGCGCTGCAGCTGGGCCGCCTGCCCCACTTGGCGTTCGGGCGGATGGCGCGCCGCTACGGCGCCGTCTTCCAGCTGCGGCTGGGCCGCCGGCGGGTGGTGGTGCTCAACGGCGAGGCGGTCATCCGGCGGGCCTTGGTGGGCTTGGGCGCCCGTTTCGCCGGCCGCCCCGATTTCCCGTCCTTCGAGCTGGTGTCTGGGGGGTACAGCGTGGCTTTCGGGTCCTGCTCGCCGCGGTGGAGGGCGCGCCGGCGCCTGGCCCACGCCGCCCTGCGGGCCCGCTCGACGGCGGCCGAGGTGGAGCGGCACGTGGCGGCCGAGGCGGGGGACCTCGTCCGGCTCTTCCTCCGGCGCAGCCAGGGCGGCACCTACTTCGAGCCCTCCCCGCTCTTGGTGGTGGCCAACGCCAACGTCCTCTGCGCCCTCTGCTTCGGCCGCCGCTACAGCCACGCCGAGAGTGAGTTCACGGCGCTGCTGGACCGTAACGACCGCTTCGGGCAGACGGTGGGGGCGGGCAGCATGGTGGACGTGCTGCCCTGGCTCCTGCGCTTCCCCAACCCCGTGCGCCGCGTCTTCCGCGACTTCCAAGCCCTCAACCAGGAGCTGCACAGCTTCGTGCGCGCCAAGGTGGCGCAGCACCGCCAGACCTTCGATCCACACGCCCTCCGCGATGTCAGCGACGTCATGATCGCTGCCGTGGAGCGTGGCGAAGGGCCCCCCGAGGGGCTGGGACCCAAGGACGTGGATGGCGCCATGACTGACATCTTTGGAGCTGGGCAGGACACCACATCCACGGCTCTCTCGTGGGTCCTCCTGCTGCTGTTGAAGCACCCGCGGCTCCAGCGGGACCTCCAGGCTGAGCTGGACCGAGTGGTGGGACGCTCCCGGTTGCCCACAGCCGAGGACCGGCCGCACCTGCCCCTCCTGGAAGCCTTCATCTACGAGACGCTGCGCTACAGCAGCTTCGTGCCCATCACCATCCCGCACGCTACCACGGACGACGTGGAACTCGAGGGCTTCCACATCCCCAAGGGCACTGTGGTCTTCATCAACCAGTGGTCGGTCAACCACGACTGCGGCAAGTGGCCTGACCCGCAACGCTTTGACCCCGCACGCTTCCTGGACGCGCAGCGGTGCCTGGACCGCGACCGGGCCGGCAGCGTCATGATCTTCTCGGCCGGCCAGCGGCGCTGCATCGGTGAGCAGCTCTCCAAGCTCCAGCTCTTCCTCTTCACCGCCATCCTCCTCCACCAGTGCTCCTTCCACGCCAACCCGGCGGAGCACCTCACCATGGACTGCATCCACGGGCTGGCCCTGAAGCCGCGGCCGTTCACCGTCACCGTGCGCCTGAGGCACCCCGCGCTCATCCAGCCCTGAGCGGGCGGGGGGTCCCATCTGCGCCGCACCCCCTTGGTTTGCAGTTGGCAGCGCTGGGGTGCGGGGGATGGATCCACAGGTGGACCCTGCCGTGGCGCATCCCTGCCTGCGGGCGAAGGGCAGCAAGTCCCCTCAGCAATAAACCCCTTTGAGACAGGACCTGGCTCTGCTTGATTTCTCTGGGGGGGGTGTGTGCGTGTGTGGTGGTCGCCAGAAGCATCATTCATGCCCAAGCCCCCATCCTGCACCCTCTGAGCTCTCCCACCCCAAAACAGGTCAAAACCCACCTCCCCCCAGGGGCCTCCCTGCAAGGACCAGACCCTCCCTGTGCCCCAGCGTGCAGCAAGGAGTAGTTTGCTTCATCTATCATAGCACAAGGCTGGACAAGGATAGTTTGGCGGGGAGGGGGCAGGGATGCACTTCCCAGTGTCAAGAAAAGGCACATGGGAGCTAAGGGAGGCTGGGGTGGGGGGGGTCTTGTTGATGGAGCTTAAGCAGCGTTTAAGCACCAGTTGCCAGGGCGTGGGAGGATGGCCCCACCACTTTGAAGCCATGTGCAAGTCTTCCTGCTCCAGTTTGGGTGTGGAAGGTGGTTCAGGAAGGTTTGGGGGGGCTTTCTCAGCCTCCCTCCCCCGCCCAGGGGCTGTGGGGTGGAGGGACAATGCCCTGGGCATAGAGCAACCCAGGGTAAGGTATTGCTCCCCTACCAGCCTCTGCTTGAAGCAGGAATGGGCTTTGGGCACCCAAAAGTCGGCTCTGACAGTGTGCACCGAGCCTCTTTGCTGAAATGGGACACGGCCCATCTCCAAAATCAATCTTTTCCCCCAAAATTCAGCTCCTGAACTGCATCTGGCAGCATGACCTGCAGCTGTAAAGAAATCCTCTTTTCCCAGGCACACATCCCTCATGCATGAAGTAGACGGAGCCCTGCGGGAGCCGTTCCTGCCTTGCACGCCCCCAAGGCCGCACGTGGCCCTACCGCATCCCTGAGTGGCTAAAGCAGACACACCTGAGCAATTTTATTCTTTTTTTTATTTAAGGTCTGACTGAAGCTAATAGAGTTGGGCTTTATATCAGCGTGTCTTCAGCTGTATGTGGTCCCCAAGAGGGAGGACAGAACAGCCTCACAAGCTGAAACCGTGCTTATCTCAGTGCCACCAGCCTGTGGCCACCCTGAGGAGCTTGAGGAGGGTACAAATACTCCCAAAAGACAATAATTTACCAACGGCCAATTTATCTCCTTTGGAGGCTTTACCAATCCATAAGGCTGGATCTAGGTATTTTTTGGCGGTGGAGGGGGAAGGTGGCAGAAAGTTTTCCACCCACCTGTGCTGCCGTTCGCTCTCATCAGGAAAATGTTGGTCCTAAACGTCACATTGGGCTTCCCGGTAACACCCAAGAGCCAGTTGTTCTGGTCACAGCTGCCTTTCACCGCTTGACTCCAGACGACTCTTGAAGGTGCCCAACGTGGCCGAGCCAACCCCTTCCCTGGGGAGATTATTCCAATGGTGACTGGCCTCACTGTGAAAAGTTTCCCTCTCGTGTCCCATTGGAATCTCCCCAAGGGCAACTTGTGTCCATCCCCCTTGTCCTCTCCATGGGACTCCTTGTGAAAAGGGAGTCTCCGTCTTCTCTGTAGCTGCCCCTTAAGTACTGGTACGTGGGGATGAGATCCCCTCTGAGCCTCCTTTTCTCAAGGCTGAACAAACCCAGCTCTCCCAGCCTAGCCTCGTATGGCAGCTTCCCAGGCCTCTGGGCCATCTTGTTTAGACTCTGCTTTTCCTAGAAAGGTTGGACTAGATGATCCCTGAGGTCCCTTCCAGCCTGGGATTCTGTGACTTCATTTTCACTGGACCCACTGAAACACTTCCCCCGTGACGCTGCGCTAGGGCCTGTCTCAATACCCAGGCGCCAGCTCGCCGCGCATTACTGAGGGCGCAAACGCACCTCATAAATCCTCGCCCACCACATGAACAGCACGAGCCGGATCCGAAACGCCTTCAAAGTATAGCACGGGAATTAAATCCTGCTGAGCATCAGGGCTGGTGGGTTCCTGGTGCCACTGCCGTGTCCCCACGTACGCCCTGCCCACGGCTGCCTCTGTCGGCTATTAGAATCGCTGAGCATGAATGAGACAGGGGTCAGCAGCAGCTCCACGGTGCCAAGGTTTGAAAGCAAGTTTTCTCCTCCTCTTTAGACACACATCGGTGAAAACAACCCTTGAGATGTCATAAGACAGAAACCAGCAGCTACCTCAGCATCGTTTACTGCCCGCTCGGAGTTCTGCCACCGACGGTCACCCCCAGCTTTTACGGTCCAGCTGGAGACGCCGACACCGCGGGCTCCTGCGCCCCTTGACAGGTGACCAGCTTTCCCACCCGGGAGCAGAGGCTGCTTATTTATTCAACCTTATTTTATGGGTACACTGAAGCAGTGGAATGAACATGGGAAGGGTCCTGGGTTCTCGTCCCTCCTCTCTAAGCCCTCTCAGAGCACGAGGAGACTTGAAAGTCCGCCTCGTGCTGCCGGCACGACCGTGACGCCCATGGCCAACAGAAGCAACGAGCCCACCATAACCCCAGGGGACCCAGCCCAAAGCAAAGGTGGCAGCAGCCATTTGAGTTGAAGCCTCAAGAGGAGGCTCACAGCCCCAGGGCTCTGCGTAAACCCACCTACACGGTGGTTGTGTTTTGCTTCCCTTTCTTGGCCCCCACCCACCAAAAAAAAAAAATAGGCGACGTCGCTGTTGCTCATCAGGAGTGCTGCTGGATGCTGATAAATATCGCGTAGGTTTTCCCTGTCCTTGCATCGTTCCCTGCGTGCCTGCAGCTGACACGGAGCCCGACACAGAAAGGCCGTATGTGGGCCACCCTCTGTCCTTAAAACCAGACATCCCTGTACTCTTCCACACAAGGCAGGCCAAGGAGGAGGAGAAGGTGCTGGGCTGAACGAAGATCTCCGTGACTTGCCCCCGCGCTCCGGCAGAGCCCGAGGTGGCGCCTGCCCGGCGTGCAGCACTGCTCCAACGCCCGCGGGAGCGTCGCGCCCGGCTTCCCCGGCCGGCTTGCCTCTGTAGCTCCGGTTCTGACCCTACCCTACCCATAAGGTATTTAAAGTTGGGGCTCTTCAAGCCCTGATCACGCAGACGTAGGTGGAGGCGTCTGCGGCGGTGCAGAAATGCTGCCGTGCAGGAGGTCGCGGCAGCAGCGTGCGAAGCGTCCGACCGCAGCTCCTCTTTCCACGGCGGGGGGAAGGAATCTGCTCCCAGCACTTACTTGGATGATTTTGCAATGCTTTGACCACCTCATTTCTCATGTTTAAGGAGAGACGCTGCCAGGAAATATGATAATTATTTTGTTTTTCAATAGGGAAGCGGGATGCTGGGAAATGCGTTGTGTATTTACGGTCCCGCGTCCAAGCTCCTTCCCGCTCCCCGCCCGCAGTGACAGCCACCTTTGCACGCAGGAAGGTGCTGTGCCGCTCCCTCCGCGGCCTCTGAGCCACCGGAACGCTGAAATATGCTATCAGCGAGCAAAAGACACTCAAGACTGGCTGTGGAACCGAGCCTTTTACTAGGAAGAAAAGCCATCAGTCCATCATTAATCTTGCCTTCAAAACAACCCGCTGCAGGTATGTAAGCAACCCAGCTCAGGGAGCCTACGCAGACCCCAGCTCCTCTTCTGCTTTTCATAAACAACTTAATTATTAAAACCTGATCCAAAGAGGCCTTTACCTTCTACAGCACAGTCAGGCTGACGTCAGGCCGGTAAATAAGCAGCTGATTTTTGTCACGGGGTACATTTGTAGTGATGGGACTGTCCAGAGACAGAGGACGAGTCTGTGTTATCTTACCTGCCTTCAGGGTCTGGAGCCCTTCTCAGATTTTTGCTTTCAAGAAAGCAAAAATTAAATACATCTTATGAAAAGAACTGAATCTCCGGCCACCGAAGTTACCGAGATCACGTTTTCGTGCCCGATACTGCTGAGGCTGCCTGTATGTGCGAAACCAGCAGCATGGCAGGTCTACAGCAAGCTGTAACTGTGTTCACCCTTATTTCCCCCTCTCTTTCCTCCCCAGCCTTAACCTCACTTTCCCTTCACAGTGAAACCACTTCCCCAAGGTCAGCTTTCTCCGACTGTATGTCTGCTTTGCATACAATACTCAGATATCGGCCCAATCAACTTAGCAAACTAAAACAAGGCAGCAAGCCTGTTGCTTGCAACCCTCCCACTTCAGGTTGTCTCTCAGACCAAGCAGGGTCTGTGCAGGTCAGATTTAGCCAGGGAATTTCCAAGGAATTCCAAGTGTCATTGAACCAAGGAAATCTGGACTTAGCAGAAATAAGCCAGGGTGGGAGTCAGAATGACTGTCCCGTTCCTAGGAGGAAGCGATGTTGACATTTCTATTCCAATACTGAGTCAGAAGTTTCCCAGCACATGGGAGAGGTGGTCACAGCTCTGGTATGCTCTTTTTATTGGAAACCAACTACACAACGGGATTTGCCCGCTTCCAAATCCCTCTTTCTGAACAGGCTGCCCTGTCCCAAGCCGTAAGCTCAGCGCTGACCTCCTCTCTGGGACGTCCAAGCTGCTTACAACCATTTTCCCAACCGTGCTCCAAGCCACCACTCCCTCGATCACCAAGTTAACGCTCAAGTATTGCAAAAATGCCACTTTTAAGTCATTCAGAAACTCCTGATGGCCCAAGAGTCAGAGATTTGCCCTGAGCGACAGGGTACCTGCGCGTGCATCCCTGACTCGGTGCCGCAGCGTGACACACCTTTGGCCACGCCGAAGGCCTGCCCGTGCCGCAGGTCTCATCCTGCGCGAGCCCGTTTTCTGCTTCTGGGGTCCTCTTCCCTCCGGAGCCGCAGGCGGCGGCAGGGTGCCCCGGCAAATCGGAACTCCCCGTAAGGTGACCCAGCGCACCAGAGGATGCTACAGTTTCACCTTGAGGAGGAAATAAAAGGGAAGAGATTACAGAGAAGCCGGACGCTCTGCAGGCAGCCCGAATTCTGCACCCGGGGAAGACAAAGCGCGCTTGGTGGTGCTCAGGGCGCCTTCCGAGAGGGGGCTGCTTCCGCGCTCGCCGGCCACTGCCACGGCCTCCTCCCACGGTGGGGACATCAGGTCTGCGATGCGCTACTACGCAAGTCATTGAACGCCACCAGAACTACTCCTCCCTATGCTGACAGGCAGCCTAAGCCTTGGGTCCCGCTTCATTTATTCCTCTGCACAAAAACTCCCAGTCCGCGCCGCCCAGAAGCGGCGCTGAACAGAGCCTGCAAGCCCCTTGGTTACGGATTTTGCGGTGGGGAAGCTGACGAGGGCCTCCAGGATGATGGAGGCTGAGCGCAGAACACTCGCACCGGCTCCCACCTGATTATCCACCTTTATTTCAGAACGACTTCACTGGCAGTACATCGCTTGCCGCAGAGCGTGGCTGTATGACTCGGGTGCATTTAAAAACATAAGCAGTAGAGGTTGTATCGACATACAGAGACCTGCTACAGGTGTAACCCAGACAGTGACGTAGAAACGAGGACCTTGCACCTCACCTCCCCGTAACTTCCTACGGCGTCTGGCACAGCCACCGGGCGTACAAGTACGATGTTATGTGCAAGAGCCCCGCCGGGCTGCCGGGTTTCACCTATGTATGGATCGGCGTAAAAAGCAAGAGAGCAACACAAGCAGCTTTAAGCAGGGTCCCCTTTTCCTTATTTATAATGCTTTATTTCAGAGCAGCACAGTGAGGAAAAACCTGCTCAATAGCTTCAGTTATTCTTTAGTATCGTAATTTAACCACAGGGAGGTAAGTTTTACAATTAGGACAAGAGTAGCTCCAGGAAAGCGTTCGCTGCCACCCTGGGCTAAGTCCAGAAGAACTCCTCTGGACAGGGGCAGGACAGAGAGCGTCTCTACCAAAACCGTGCCGGGCAAATGAATTTCTTGTCATCCAGGAACGTGTACAGGGCAGGCGCCTGCAAGAGATTCACGTTGCACTCTGGGGTTAGTCGGCAAAGTAGGTGCAAGTTTTAAAAAGGCTCGATTTCCATGTTGTCCGAAAGGCAGGGAAGCGCCCCCTCCCCTCGCAACCGGGAGGGACGGCTCCCGCTTCCCGGCGCGGCAGGGGCTGACGGGGACTGCACGTTTGCTGCTAAAGAAAGAAAATAAACCCCAAGGAACGTCGATCGGGAAGCGTTTTCGTTACACGGCCTTGCCTTATCTCCACATCAACCTGCAAGCTATGCTGTTAGAATTAAATCATGTCAATTAGTCACATTCTTCTTATTCACAGAAAGCTGGGAAAAGGGAGCACCAAAAGGAAAAAGGTTCTTTTGATCCTTATGTCACAGATTCCTGGAGATCAGACTGAAAACAGCGAAATACAGCTTTTATCTGCACTTGAAAGGGTCTGCGAGTTCTGCCACCGCCTTTCATCGTCATCGTCTTAGAGACGCATTAATTGAGTTCCAGCATATACAACAGACCAGAAAAAACCCGACTTGCTAGACACAAACCTCCACCCCAGCTCTCCAGGCAGGAGCCGTGCTGCCGGAGGAAATCGTTCCTGCCTGAAAACCAGAACAACAGACCTCTCAACTTCACATCCCCCAAGAAAGGGACGAGACCACACACACAAAGGAGACGTGGGAGCGAAACACCAGACCCTGCTCTTTTAAGCCAAAACTGGTCTTTTTTTTTTTTTTAACAAAACACAAAAGCGAAGCCATCACGTGCACAGGAAGATTAAAGCATTTATGGAAGGTCCGAAACAGAATAAATGAGAGTGGAAAGGTTGCACCCGTGTGAAATCGTCTGAAAACAAACACCAAATGAGACGAATTACTGTAATTTAATTACCACCTTTTCCTCCAGGGAAGCAGGTTGTTTTTACTCAAAGACAGAAAAGGTCTGGTCGCAGCCCCACACGACTGCGCCGAACGCTTCCCCCCCACCCCCCAGAAGAAAACAACTTCAGCTTCTATCAGTAAGAAAAACAGTATTTTTGGCATCGGTTTCTGCGCAGGCTGTTTAGTCTGTAACCCAAAGCTGTGTTTTTACAGCACCCTTTTGTGAGGGCTTTTTAACAGAGGCCGCTTGTCCGGCGGGGTGCTGCTTTCCTCGTGCATCCCTCTCTTAAAGACTTCTCCAACATAAATGGGATGAAACACTCAAACCTAACCCAGCGCAGAATCCCAAGCAGCAGATGAAAGCAACAGCAAACTGGCTTTTTGTTCCCCCCCCTCAAGGCTACAACCCTTTGTTGTTTTGAAAGACACCCCCAATTTTAAAAAAAATAAAAATCAAAGGAGAATTTACATCTGTGGGAACAGAGAGTGAAAGTCACAGCCCAAAAATACATGATGCAAAGGCTCCGACAGTTTAGGCTTTGGCAAGTTAACAGGTGAAGGCTTCAGGGAGCCGCAGCTGAGTCTCCTGCTAGCGTAACTATTCCCTTCTCACACTCCTCCCATCACAGACGTTTAAGCGACACCAGCACACAGAACAGCAACCATCACTGACGAACACCACTCTGGGACTTGCTGGCAGGGGAAGGCGACGCAAGTACATGTAACTATGGGACTGTTTTGAGAGCTGTTACCATTTCTCTCCAGAAAAAAACAACTCTGCAAATCCTCTGTGAAAGAGCCACGTTGCTGATCGTCGTCTTTTGGGTACCGCTGTTGAGGATTTCCCAGCTGGGCTTAAGCAGCCAAGCAGAAAAGAGATGAAAAACTCGTGCAATATTTAAAGACTGCGTGTGTAGGGGAAAATGGTCATCCACTGGGAAATATTCAAAACCAGACAGATTCATAGTATGTAAAAAAGGCAGCTTCATCATTCCCCTGAAGAGCTGAAGGAGCAGCTCACATCAAGTATAAAACTGTCCCGCGGTTACAGATCCAGCGCCCCTGCGCCGCGAGGGCAGCTCCGCACAACAAAACCACAGGGCTCCCCTTTCGCCTGCCAGGATTCAGTTCTCCATTTAAAAGTATCGATTTTTATTGTTTCAAGCCAATAAAGCCAATTGCACACTCGCCTGAATCTCATGAGATGAGTTCAGCACCAACATTTTAGAGAGTTTAATTTGGGGAAGAAATTGAAAAAAACAAAGTTAAAAGCACTGAATCTATAAAATAGGAAGGTTTTAAGCTCGAGTTTTCTACACACTTCCCCTCCGGTGTCATTTTTCACAAAGTAAAAACCCCCATCAGTTTCATACACATGTGCAAGGGACTAAAAAGGTGCTTCGGAAACATTTTACTCTTGCACTTTACAGACACTGCACAACACGGCAAGACGTAATGAACGTTAAAAAATAAGCACCCGGTTAGCTGCCAGCTGAAATCTGAAGGGCTGCCGGGAAAGCCTTGCTGAATGAAGGGCGTTTTGGCTTCACCGTCTGTGTCGGCGAGCAGCACAGGTTACTAGGTCTGTTTGGTACCCAGCGGGAGCGTCAGCCGCCGGCTTCGCCGCCCCGCTGCCGCCCAAGGAGCCACGGAGTTACCGGGAAGCTTCGCCTTTGCCCCAGAGCACTCCTGCTCCTGTAACCAGCGTTTCATTGAGAAATAACTCCTTTCCAAACTAAACCATCGCACCTAAACCACAGCAGTGCGGTTTAGAGGGACGCAAGGCGTTTTTAACCTCACGTGAGCGAAGGAAGTCCTAAAGTTTAAAACGTTACTCCTCACTTCTCTCACAAAAGCAACGCCCCTCTAAGGGTTTGCCTTGGGAGGGAAATCTCGGCGGTCCCCTGGAATAACTCCCTGCAGTGCTGGCTCCCCCCAGGGAAAACCAGTAAGGTAGTTCAAGCATAGTCGGAAAGACCCGGCCAGAGTGTGCTTCGGGCACCACCATCAATTTTTTCACAGCAAGGAAGGGCGGGCCGACAACTCGCTTATTAAGTCCCTGTTGTTGTCTTTTTTATTTGTTATTAAGTCACAGTTTCAGCGCCCGTGTGAATGCACGGGCCGAGGGCCGCGAGAACACCCCGCCGGTACCAACCAGCGGCGCGCTGACCGCCCAGCAGCGCCTCGGAATACCACCTCACCTAAACGCCTAGGAAAGGCATGTAATCAGGTACTTCAACCAATTCAATCAATGCATATTATTAAGAAAAAGAGAAAACGGTTAATCTGAAAAAAAAAAAGTTTTGGCTGAAGCCTTCCTCAGGAATCAGCTGGGAGAGCTCACCGGCAAGCAGGCCCCAAGCTCCGGCTGTCAGGTAGAGTTTGTGATATAAAATATGTACGTGTATATACAAATAATTATATATTTTTATATCACAAAGTATATCTCTCACATATATAACCACAAATATTTTTATATCACAAGTCCTGCCCACACACTCGTTTTTGGGAATTTGGCATTTTTAAGGAGTTTTAAAAACCAAACATATGCAGTGCTCTAAGACAGAAAATAACACAGAATGGTGTATCTGATTAAATCCCACCAAGATCTTTTCCTGGATGCGCCGAGGAGACGGCTGCGTGCTTTTTCCTGTAAACTTGTGCCTTATCCACGCGGTGCAATCGAAGTTGTCAGGATCCCGAAACCCCTTTAACTGGAATTTTACTGTCTGTGCAGCATCACGTGGAATGTGGCTTTATGTATTTATTCTTCCCAGACAGCTTGCATCTCTTCGAGTTCTCTCTCGCTTTCTGCATCCTGGAAACGCAATAAGAACAGATAAATATACAGCCTAATTGAAACAATTAAGAAAGAGAATTTCCCTTTTCTTTTCCAACCCCATACCAGGTTTTAAGCCTTACATTTTTCCTCCTAATGCCTTTTTCTCTCCCCTCCCCCGTACTCCCCGCTGACGCCACTGTCTTTGAAGGCTATTTAAGTTTTCCAAGTGTCAAAGAGAGTTTCTCTTAAATTTCCTTTTGAGAGACGAGACCTGACAACCAAAACAGCAGAATTCAAACCTCGGCTCCCTCACTGATTTCAAAGTTTGGATAAATGCCTTTGGTTTTCCTTCTCAACATGATGGAAGTTATTTGATTGATGATGAGAACTAACATTTGCAAAGACTTAACAAGCTACTTAAGCACTGGCTTCCTTACTCAACTCCCACTTTTCATTTCAGAACAGGAGAGAGAATTAACTGTTCATGACTTTTCTGCCTGTGGCTCTCCCGGTCTTTCCTGAAAACCTCTGTGCTTTTCTGATTAAACTCTTATGCCTCTGACACGTATTTCTTGTTCTTCTGGAAAAAAAATCCTCTTTATTTATCAGACAGAGACCATTCTAACTCCGTCTAGAGAGACTTCCAGCCAGCGTTCGGCGAGGACGCGCCTCACCAGGCAGAGTTAGGACGCTTCCTTCTGCAAGAAGGGAATAAATCCTGCTCCACGCCCTGGTTTCCCCAGATCTGGGGGCAGCCAGCGGCCAAGGGGTTTATGCAATACTGGGCAGTGCCCTGCAGGTGGTAGCACAGGCAAGCCAGCTCCCTGCCAGATGGTCTGCCAAGACCTCTCCCGTACTTCTGGTTTGAACCTCAGCACACTATTTTTGCTACAGCCACCTAAAAACTACTTATGGCCTTAAAAACAGAGTGGCATAAAAATGCCGTGTACTTCCATAACTCTGCCTTGTAAGTTTACCCCATCGGACTAAGGCTGGCGCTGTAAGAGCTGGAGGACCTTGCTTACGTTGCTTTGCACTGTCGTGAAAAACGCAAAGCACAAGGGATCGGTATGAAAAGCTGATGCGTTCTTATTCAGTTTCTAACTGGCAGTAACTCGAGGGCACCTGCTGTACGGTTTCTGCTTAACAGAAAAAGTGCGAAGGAAAAGGGAAGTGCAAAAGAGCTGCCAGCTGGGGAGCGCTGCCAGACGGCGGTTTCTAGAACGCAGTACAGTCTGCTCTCCAAAACCCTGTAAAAGTAACAAAGAAGCTGAAATATCCTAGCTATTTCAAAAAAAAAAAATGCTGGGCTGCAGACACAAACATCTGAAGGGCGCAGGGCAATCAGCTCCAGCCTGGGGGAGCTCAGGAGGGAGCTAACTCCGCACCGAGAGTTACATGTTGGCTGCTCCCCTCCAAAGCTACGCAGGTCATTAGGGCGCTCCAGCCCTAGGACAGCCACTCGGCTCAAGTGGCCCCATCTGAATTGGGCTGGCCAGGCACAACAGCACCCAAACGAATAAGCCTTCCCCAAAACCGGGGTTCTGGGAAGCGTAGTGCAGTCGCTCCGCAGCTCTGCGGACACCCCAGTTCGTGAGCTGCAGTGCTGAATACGCGCAGGGCATTCAAATGTGCCTAATACCTGACCCTGGAAGTAGCACGGTATTTGCATGGTGCTGTGCTGGACTTAGCCCCCATCAGGCACTCTCAGCTTCTTAATATTTGTCATTATTTTGCTGAATTGCTTCAGGCACTCGGGTAGCAGGTCCCAGGAGAAGAGAGTCCACGCTAAGGAACAAAACCCTTTAAAGCCAAGGCTTACAAGCTGGAACATCTTCTAGAAAACAGTTTTATCTCTGTAACCATTTTATCTCTGCTCATCATCAGCGTGTTCTTACTGAGACCGCTACCTCTTTTGTATTAGCTGGCAGCTCTGAAGCAAGATTCATCCAGTGAAGGGCTGCAGAGCTTTTCCCCAGGTCCCTGTAACACTGTGAAGAAAAAAAAAAAATACATAAGAGGAGTTAAAGGGGAAAGAAAAAGCAGCAAATGTAACTGAGCAACCATGAACCCTGACAACTGAGAGAGCAAGCTGTTTCCACCTCTTAACCATTTGCACTGTGTAGTTCCAGGCTCCTGACATTTCCTGCAGTATCCTTCATTCACACACCATTATAACCACCATCGGACTATGGAATACTGGATTTCCTCTTCTGTTTGTTTTTTTCGTGGTTTTGGTGCGTTGGGGTTTTTGTTTGTTTTGGGGAAGGAGATTGGTTTTTCAGTTGGAGATTTTAAGGTGTCCCTGTGATTTTCACCTTTTTTGAAGCCCTGTTTTTATTTCCACTTAGCCACTACTCCTCACACTGCTTTCACCACAAAACCTCCGTACCGAGGGCCCACCAAGCCTCTACGCCAAGGACCCACCATCTTACGAAGCTAACATTCCCATGGCTGTTAAAAATGAGGTTGAGCAGCAAGCACTGTAACATCTAATATTTACAGGTCTCTCAGGTCTCAGAATAGGTGTGAAATATCCTTCATCATGAACTCTTCTCCAACAGCAGAGAAAGAGCCATCCCTCCCTGTAATAGCAAGGTTTTTGGTGCCCAGAGAGTCACGGAGGCATTTGGGGACTATGAAACAAGCATGGTAAAAGGAACTGTTGCTAAAAAAAACCCCAAAACATCAGCAGTGCATTCAGCAGTTAATCATTGTTGTAATTGCCATAAAAAGCCAACATTCAGTTAGGATAAGGACAACGGTTGAACTCCTGCAGGGCTATTACTTCAAACCCCGAAATGCCACTGCACAGTATGTACATGTGTGTATTTTGTTGATTTTCCTGCACCGTGGGATAGTTCTGGAAGAGAACTACGTGTTCTGCTGCGAGCACTGTCAGACGTCTGCATCTGGTAAATTCACAATAGATGGAGTCACGGACATCCTCGATGCCTCTGAAAACCCTGTGTCCCTGCACATCAGTCAGAAATGTCTGAAGATGACTACAAAACACAACCCTCGCTGAGGTTTGACCCATCAGAGCACCACCTCCTTCAAAATAATTAGGTACCAACTGCACTTTTTAAATTTTGGGATTAAGGATGTGATTCAGAGTGACAGAGACTGGAATTGGGGGGGTGGGGGAAAACCCCAAGCCAAAATCAAACAGGTACAAGTAGTCCTATTAACCTCTATGTGAGTTTGTGTTTGCAGCCTATTTCTGAAGCTTGGTCTCATCTGCCAGACCCATGGTGAACTATTAGCCTAATAAAAACGTATCAGCCAAGGTAAGATTACACCCAGAGACACCCAAATTTTCACATCAGCTCTGAAAAAAATCTATTCAGGGTAAGACTTGCAAGGATTTCCTGCTGCAACTTCACTGGAAGTTAAGTTCAACGTCTTCCAATCTTTATACAAGACATTTAGAGGTGATTCTAAATTTCCACAAATGCTGGCTATATTTACAAGCCGAGAGAGACGCAATTAAGAGCACATTCATCACGGTACCGAAGCAGGCAGAAATGAAGGGCTGGCCGATTCATGAATGCGCAGCTGGTTTTACTGGACAGACTCGTGACTAAATAGGCACAGTGAGCTGCAATACGTCAAAGAAAACCCAGCTGATGTGAAGGTTACTACACCTCCTGCTGGGTTTTTCTCCTCTGCTATCACCTTCCTTTTCCTTTAATGAGATGATTATTGTGAAACAAACTCTGCACCTAGGTTCCAGTAATAACGTACTCCAGACTAAGCGGACCCTACGACTTGCATGCTGATCCTGGCCCTGATAAAATTCACATTCTTCAGGACATCACAAATTCAGGAATTTCACAGAGAGTGGCTACAGCAACTCTTTGCTACACCCGCTCTGGCCAATATTTCTAAAGCTATTTGGGCTTTAAATATTTTTTTAGACTCCATCTGGAGGTTGTAAGAATTAAGCAGCAATTTTAACGTTTAAGAGTTCAAAACAAATTATTCCCTCAATGCAAACAGGATGATCTTCAGAGCACCAGCTCCAGGCACTCGTGGTGTGTTCAACCACCGCTCAAGGCTCCCAGGTGTATTGGTAAAATAGAGGCACACTTTATATTTACTTTTCCCCATGATACTCTTCCAGTATATGCCACAGAAATCCATGGCGGTGGTGGGATTAAACCTCCAGCCTGGGCCTTACAAGTTCTCAGTGCCGCTTTATATAGAATTTGATCCATTGAAAAACAAGAAGGATGCTCCACCGGATGACTCAAAGGCAAAACCCTCCCTGAATCTTAACGCCTCTGCACTAGATGATTTGGCCTTTTAGAAATGTTACCTTATAAAATGCTGCTTCTGCACAGAGTAATTTACACATGCACTTTACAGCAAAAGATAGTTTTTTAATACAAATATTTCTTATCCTAGAACCATACGACTGAACTAGAGCAAGCAACAAGTGACTGGTTACCTTGGCAATGTATACTCTTCCTGCTTTGGAAAATCCTGGGCTCAGTTCCTCAACCTACAAAGAACAGAGGGGAGGGTGCGACAGGGAAAAGCAGGCATTAGGATATGCAAAGGACACAGTCAACACCTATATCAGGCTCACTGCATCTCTTAAAAAATTAAATAAAAAAAAAATACAGATGACTAAACTCTACTTTAGTAAATACATAGGTCAGTGTAAGAAGTTTTCATAGGCTTGCCTGGCTGGGTTAGTGAAGTCCTCAGGTTCTCATAAAGTGCCTGTGACTCAAACAACACCTTTCATGCTCTCACCTAACGTGAGCGTCATGAAGGAACGGCGAGGTGGTGAAGTCGAGCGCTCGGAAGCTAAGGGAGACTCAGAACCAGCTTGACGACCCCCTCCTGCGCTTGTGTGTGCACTGTTTTTAACCTCCCTGCCTGGGCAGGCTCATCCACTTGCGCTCCTCCCGAATACGCTGGTGCCAAACCTCAGCAATCTTCCCCCAGGTTTTATCTTCTCCTTCCCAGCTACTAATTCCCAGTTTCCTCATCACCCACGTTCCCCTGCCTTCTTCCATTCATCTCAGTTACAGTCACCACCCTCCAAGCACCTTTGATCCAGTACGTTCCGACCCCAAACCCTGGGCTTGACCCATACCCCACCTGCATTCGAACCCCCCAGCGTGCTCTACCGAGGTGCCTGAGCACAGCACAGACAACATCCCTCCTTAGACCTAGTTCCGCTTGTGACTGACCCAGAGCTGCAGTTTGCCGGAAGATTTCCATCCCCCCGAGGGGTGGCGACCGCGGCTGAAAGCCGAAAGGGACTCTGCTGCACACATGGGAAGTGTGCTTGTTCAGGGGATAATTACCTGCCGGAGGGATGCTTTTGTGTCCTTTCAAAAATTCTCCCTGTATTTGACCAAAGCTAAACCTCAGAAAAACACAAGTCCCTGTTTCAAACCACAGCGCCGCTCTGACTTACCAACAAAAGCGGCAGGCTGTTTTTCTCTCTAATGAACAAGAAAAAAATCCAAAACAAAACACTTTGCCTCAAACTTATCTCTGAAACGATTTAATGACTTTGGCTGAAAAGACTATTGCCTGGGGCAGATTCCTATCACAAACTTCCCCCTCAAACAACGACATTTTGGCAAAGTTTTAAGAAAATTGAAATAAGTATCATGTTCCCTGACGCTTTGCAGAACTGCTGGCCTAATCTATGAGTTATAAAGTGCTAGGGCAATTTGTTTCCATAACACTTCATCAGAGGTGCTTAAGAGTAGTTCTCACAGGCACAGCCAAAGACAGTCCGTTCAACTCATTTGAGCTATAGGCTCAAAAACGCGACTCGGGCCCTGTCTTGAGTTCATTTTCATCAACAGGAGGACAAAACGCAGCCATTCGGAGGGCAGGATTCTGACAACGTAGGAAGTACTCCTAAGAATTTCTTTCTAGAAATACATACGCAATGTGTCCCTGAAATCTTAAAGTAGTTGCCTTCAAAAGTTTGAAATGGAGACATTTGACCAAATCAGACAGCCTTTTAATAAGACATTCTGAGAGAAATTAAAATGACAGCACGTATCTACGCAAGCTTTCCCAGGGATGAGCTCAAACAGATCTTACAGACCCTAAAGAGTACAGGCCAAATCCATTTCGTATCACACAGTGAATCACTCCACCACACAGCTTTTAAAGGGAAAACCAAACCCCTTAAATACATTTCTGAACGCTTCGGGTCTAGTTTTGACACCTTCAAAATCACGTTCTTCTCTCTGGCTGTTCTATAACAGAGGCTCCAAAATCTTTTCTTTCACCACCTTTTCTTCCGCGGGCTCTAGTCAATGGCGATGTATCATGGAGCACTTGGGGAGTGATGAGTTTAGGCAGAACACAAGTACTCCACTTCTGCACTTGTGACTGCGTTTGTCAGGTTAGCGGTTCCCTTGCTTATCAGATTTCATTACCCGTAAGAAGTTTTGCAGTGCGTCCTGTACAGTGGCTGTAGGAGGGGCTTCAAACAAAGCAGAAGCAGTCTTTTTTTCCAGCCATCCCAGGTGGGAAACCTGCAGAGACAGTAAGATGAAACTCAGACCCACTAGAGACAAAAGCATTCAGAAAAGGAATTATCCAGTTTCCCGTGGCTGGCTCGTGCACCTGGGAGGAAGCCAAAGCTCTTGGTAGTGTCGGCAGATTCTGGACAAGTATCCAAGTCCAGCTACAGAACTGACCCTGGTTTGCTTCTCCTTGTCCTGAGGCAGCTTTTGCAGTTCCGCGCACCAGCTGCCACACGCATAACGCTGAAAGCAAGATTCATCTCTGCAACGGCGTATTACAGTCACGCAACAGCGCGGGTGGTCCCCAGTCCCAAACCGCCCTATTGCAGCCACACCAGCTCCTGGCAGCTCCCACCGATGCAGCCGAGCAGATGCACACACGGAGCCCTCCCACCTCCCGGCTTAAATCCTGTACGCGTTCTCACCATAGACACCTCCCCTGAGAGAGGCAGGCTAAAGCCTTCCCACCAACAGATATTCGCATCTGGAGAAATAGGTAGCTGTTGTAATTGTTTCATGAGATCTCATTCTCCTGCTCCCAGCTCCTCTCTCTAGTAAGAAACACCCTGAACTTACAGTGGGGGAAAGGACACATAGGATGTAACTTCTGATAATATCTTTAATACTGTATGATTTTTATAACGCAGAATAGCAGAAGCACTAACATATTTCTACATACGTCTGGTTTTGTTTCATGGCTTCAGCAGCTCTATGAGCAGTAAGGCTGAGTAGAAAGTCCATAACAGAATAAAGTGCCAGGGGCTTCCACTAGTCAAGCTCAGTGCTCCTCTAATCACCAGCGTCAGTTATCTCGGCTACAGCCTCTGCAATGTGACTTCGTGTTTGACAGCAGCAAAGCGCTTTCAAGTTGTATAAACTGAGAAGTAGATGGTTACTGCAAACTCTTATTTCTTTTTATAGGCACTAAATCTGATTTATGGCATTGGACTCGCAGCTTTTCCCCGTCAAGAACTATAAAGCAGCCGGCATGCTGCTTCTAATACCTCCAATACTTCGTGTAGCAAGAGCAGAGGAAACACATGCAAAACATTATACAAATATACTGTGTGCAGCAGCTCTTGCCAGCCCCGAAATGTCCTTGATCACATCCGTATGTTCTTAAAGGATTGGAAGTAGTTTGTTTTTACCGAGCAAAGCATGGGGAACAGTAAGCTACTTTGCAGCTAGTGCTTCTCCTCATCCACTCCTTGCCGCTCCACCTCCCATGCCGCCCACGGTGACTGAAAAACTAAGTCCGGAGCCCCGAACCTGCCTGAGCTCCAATTCAGAGCAGTTCAGAAGTAACACTACTAGCAAGCAGCTTCCCTCTGGGAAAGAGACAAAAACCAGGGGCCAAGCAAAAGGCAGAATACTGGCAATAAATAAATGAAACAGCAACATCCCCAGCAGCTCTTACTCTATTGCACAGAGGCACACCAAGTGCTTTCAAAGCCTTTTGTTGATTCGGGGACAAAAGCATTACAACAGCAAGAGCCAATGACATTGCCAATACAGAACCACACTCTTCGTGCTTTTAAAAGCTTTCGGTAACCTTCCTCTACCTTCTTGCAGCCTTCGATCGGTAGAACAGAGCGACATGCTGGAGGCGGGCTCAGCCAGGTCTGTCCCGAGCCCCAGCTCAGGGTTCCTGCAGTTCCCCCTTGCTACGAGCTTACACAAACTCTTACTAACAACCTGTACCACTTAAAATCTAGCACTTCGAGCGGTAACACCAGTATGAAGGCATACATTTCAGCCTTAACAGGAGGCAGGCAGGAGGGAGATGGACTGCCTAAGACTTCTTAATTAGTTATGGAAACCATCTTAGAAAGCCAAGAGATTCTGAATGGCACCATGTCCTGGCAGGCAACACTTCAATAGTGCTTTTAGAAAAGCATTAAGGTGCTACACGTGCAAGAACACGAGCTTTTACACCATACGAGGTTTCTGAATGCGATGCCTTTACAGCGTGCTACAGCGGCGCGTTTGTCTTGGCACTGTTTCAGGACTGAAATGAAGAGTTTCTAGACCCCGTGCAAGTGCAACTTTTAAGCTACTTCACGCAACTAGGACATTTCCACACCTGCACTTTCTGATACGAGAGCCGCGCTCAGCAACTAAAGGGTGCCCTCAGTCCTTATGGCTGGTGGTTTGGATCCACCTATCTTTCATTCAAACAGGGAATTAAATTCCAAGGAGGAAGAAAACAGCAGTAAGTAGTCATAAACTGTTTTACCTGGTAACACCACCTGCCCAGAAGGTAGTAAGCCTTTGGATCCTCTGGTTTCAATTCAATCGCTTTATCAATGTGTTCCTATGGAAAACAATCACCAACACACATTACATTTTTGTTATAAGCACATACAACATCCACAAGAGCAGATGAACAAACATGGAAAGAGGAAAGGAAAAAGTCCACAATTTAAGTGTCAGTGATCAATAAAATGACAGCTACAAAGAGATTCCAGATTTTCCTAAAATGGTTTCAGTGAACACGGAAAATCAGCATTTTATCAGCCTCAGAGACAAGAATTACTACACACAAAAAAATGAAGCTGCCCTTCATTTTATTCTACCACCTTTTCAGAGCTTTGACAGAACCAACTTACTGGTCCTGTCAGTAGCTGACGAGGTAATAATTATACACGGCCTGTTCTGTAGTAACTGTTCCAGGTGCATCCTCTTACCCTGTAACATCCTCGCTCTGGATGAAGGGCAAATAAAGGAATCTGAGGCCGAGTAAATTCTCTCTGAAAAATATCTGCTTTGCATTTACGGGCAGGCACAAGCCCACTCGCAGGCAGTTAGTGAAGAAGAGCTGGTGCTATACCTTATTACAACACGGCAGTTTCACGTTTCAAGTTCTCAGTCTCATCATATACATAACATTTATTTGCAAGATTTTTCTTCTTTTTTCTGAGATTATAGTGTGCAGAAGTGCAAAGCCAGACAAGTCACCCTCACCACACGTCGCTGGAATCTCCTTCCTCAGCCCAAACCGCCCGCTCATAGCTTCTCTTTGAGACCTATCGCTTCCCAAGTAACAGCTGGAGCCAGTTTTCCTCATTTACTCTACAGATGTAAATATTGCTCAATACTTACGCAGAACCCAGCACGTCCTTTCTACTCACCTTAAAAATATATCCAGTTTGAATACGCTTCTGAATGCTCTCATGCTCCGATAGCTGCCCACAGAGAATAGCGTACCTACACAGAGGAGGCATCTGCATTAAATCAGTCAGTTTTAAATATGCGTGTACGTTCTCTTGATATCTTCAGAAGCAAGATATGTAAGTGCATTAAAACTTCACAACCTACTGGGGAAAACAAGCAATACTGCGCATCTTTTACAGGGAAGAGACATATGCAGCAAAAATTTAGTGCACAAGAAGGTATTAGCTTGAAGGGTGCCGGCAAGTCAACAGGAGAGGTTTGATGCAACACAAGAAATTCATTGCCCTGATGGCTGGAAAGCCTTCCTTCCATCTCAAACAGGAGCAGCACACTTTTACACCCCACATTTCTCCACTCAGCAATGAAACTGTGTCAAAACACAGAGCAATGAGGAGTAAAGGCTACTGCAGCGAGAGCCAGAACTACGAAAAGCTCTAATTAACTAAGGTGCGCAGCCATCTTCCACACGCAACACCCAAGCTATAGCACAGCGGTTGTCTACTTCCAGGGGAAATATTGTGAAAACCTACCTATATCCTGCAGCCCCACACGGCCACCAAACTTGGGAAACAGAATAACACGTTTTCAGTGTTGCAAGTGCAAAACCATTTAGTTTTATCTAGTAAGAGATGATAAATTTTGTCCCTGAGAAGCACAGTACCTGGCAAAATTAAGGCAAGTTAAGGAAGGTTAGTTACCCATGGATTTGCACCCTCCCATCTCACCTCTCCGCACCACAGCGCTGCAAACCCGCTCCCTCCCTGCGTTGCTTCCCAAGAAACAATAAATCCTAGAGGTGTGCAAGGGCACTGCTGCTAAAGAGAACACAGCCCCGCTGATTCAGTCTTTGACCTCTGCCATCCCGCTTCAGTGAGAGCTGTGGGAATGGAAGGGGCTTCCGCCCTCGCCTCCAAGCGTGGCTCAAAAAACGTTAGGTGGAACAGATGGACAAGTGAATAACACAGGTCTTGTTCTTTCAAAAAATAGAGCTGAAAAGAAAGATCAAGCACACCTTCCTTGAGATTTCTTTTACTGCATCCGCGCCCCCGTGCTGCTAGATGCTCTGCCTCGTCTCGCCACACGACATCCCAAAGCATCCCTGGTGATGGTTAACCACAACAGATGTTCGTGCAGGCATCTGTGAGAAGACTTCTGAATCTCCAAGTACACTTTCTTCAGTGTCACGAAAAAGCCCACAAAACATTTCACACCCCGTTGCTCTTGCCTGAACTGAATCTTCGATGGGTAAGTTACAACACAAAGCAGTTGCGCTTCCCGAATATTTAGTTTTGTCATTAAATCTCATCCCTTTAACACATTAATTTTCTGGTGAAAAACATCTGGTTCCGTTCTAAAATTCTTATTTTTCATGATAATGGAAAAGACTACCAGATCAATGGCTTAATTGGGTGAAGTCCTTTTCCCCCAGTTGAAAAAGTTCACGGCTGCACTGCCACAACCCGACACTCGCAGGCAACGAAGTGAGTGTTTTTACAATCACGTCCTGTTTGTTTCACAACAAACATCAGCCTGTGCTAAATATCCCTAACCACAACATGGCTAGGGTTTAGAAATACAAGCCAATAAATGGCTTATTTTCTAAGATGACAAGATAAAATATTCCTATACAATAAATCATGTAGTCTCTAGCCCAGTCTAAGGCGCAGGAACTCGCCAGAATACAGCTCCTGTCACCATGTCGCGTAGGCTCCCGAATACGTGGGCAGGCATTAAATACAATTAGGTCAGGTTTAAGGCTTTGCGACAAAACAGGGAAACACCCTCCCTTTTTAAAATGGAAGCTAAACCGCTGCATAACCTCCCTTCATACCACCCCGCCCTTCCCCAGGGCAAGCCTAAGGAGCCCCTTCAAAGCAGCAATAAATGCGACGGGACGCTACGCTAGGTCAGCCTGATCCCTCCTCCGACAGCCGTACAAATGTCAAGTGGTGCGATATACAGCTGTCACGAAACACAAATACCAGATACTTTTTAACAGCCTGGTGAAATGTTACATAAACTAAGCAGTAAATAGTAGTCTCATCTTTGTGTCACGAAATGAAAAAAAAAAAAAAGATGTAAGAAATGCCTGGACTGGATTTTCCCTGCAGTCCCGGGAAAAGACGACTCTACCCGACTCAGCCCTTTGCACGAACCTTCCGTCTCAGCTCGTGCCTCGAGGGCCAGGGCCACCCGCCTGCTGGCGCCTTTCACGTGCAAGACACTGGTTCTGAGATTTGAGCCCCTGGAGCTCTTCAGATCCCGACTTCCCTTCCTCACGAGGCAGCGCCAACATGGTTTTTCTGCTTTTATCTCTTCTGCTTGTTTAGCTTGGCTTGCGGGAGCTATTTACTCTAGCTTGTTTTGTGACATGCCTTGGGATGAACGTCACGAGGGGCACCACCGAGTTGCAGGAGGCTGCCTAGCAGTAATGGGATAGATTAAAAATGATGGGGGGGGTGGGGGATAATCTTCTGTAAACAGTATGTGACCTCTGAAGCACTGCTCAGATCAATGCCTCAGCAGTTACCGAAACCTTATATTATGATATCGCTTGACTAATTATTAACCAGAACTACTCATTAAGCTGCTGACACTGGTCAAACAGCAAGTTCCCACAGGAATCTCAGCGCAGGAAGGACTTCCTCATTTATTAGAAAATAAACTCTGTGGAAGCAGATACTACCCAATGAGAGACCGCCTGTTCGTCCAGCTTAAATCCCCGAGCTCAGAACACGCAGCTTTGAAGAAACTTCATTTTCGGTGCTGCACTCTGGCTGACTCCCATCAGAGCAGGATTTTTAGCCTCTGAACGCAAAATACAGACCTCCAGCTCCATGGCCAGGGTGGTTTGCCAACCCAAACACACCTCTTATCTCTTTTAACTGTTTCAAAGACTCGCTAGCCGGGTGTGTCGGTGCTCCTTTCTACATAATCAATAAATTAAAAGGAAACGGTGAGGCAAAAGGGAATAAAAGGAGAGGGGAAAGAAGTGGGGAGAAGCAGCTATTTTGCAGCCGACCAAGAAGAGTGAAATAGAGGGTGTTTTGTATTGCCAAAGACAAGTCAAATATAAAAACCTGACCACGGACAACAGCAGGAAGACGTGAAAGTTCTTTTAGTGCCATTACATTTGCTTCATAGGTATTTAACTAACTTTTCATCGCAACACCCAAATTAACGAGCTAGACCATATTCCTATTCCATCAGCATTAGCTGTGAACTGAATATATCAAGGCTAGCCTGTAAAAACTGTTCAGTGCCACTCCAGCAGCATTGCTAGTAAATCAAGAGAGGTTTTATCACACAGACGAGGAGATAAAAGTCCTTGTCAGAGCTCAACTTTCCGAGTCGGATAAAAGCTAGAAGAATGAAACGCTTTTTAATAAAGTACCTAATCCAGAGAAACAGAGCTCCAAAATATACATCTTGATAACCAATTTAGAAGTTTTGCCAATATTTTATGAGTATTACCAGGTTTTTTGCCTTCCTGGGCACTGAGTAGATACACATTAGTCTCTTGAGGAAGGGAAGGAGACACATGATCAGCAAAAAGCTTTGACATATCAGAAGCCATCTGAGCTACAGGTGTTATGTGGAAAAAGGTGTCAAAAGAAATATTCGAGAAGGCAGCTCTTGGTTTTGCCTGGCATCCCTCCGACCGAGGTCACTGCACATCAAATCCGCACAGCTTGTTTCACCTGTCCGTTATCGGCATGATGAGTTATTCTACCAGAAAGAAACCTGCAATACTTACTAAACCATTATTCTCCCTGGCACACCATTTGATGAAGCCTGAAAATGTTCTGTCACGTGAGAGCAGCTACGCTGGATCGGACCAGAGGCCACCCCGACCCACCGTTTAGGGGAAGCTGAGATAACAACCTGCTTCTATCAAGGCTTTGACGAGGAACCTGAAGTTCAGTTCACTTTCTTCCAAGCTGAAAAATCCCAGCCTATTTAATGGCTCCTTTAAGGCTTCTTTCACACCGTTAATAAGTCTAAGCATCTTCTCAGTAACTTCTCTACCTCTTTATCTATTCCAAAAAGAAACTGCCATGTAGATATAGTATAGATGTGTACAGTGAATTACAATGCTTTCTTGGTTCTCCTCTTTCAACCCAGATTTAGCCTTTTGACTCCTGGGAGCGAACACTTTCAAGTAACCGCTTAATTAAGACAATCTCTCATTTTAAAAGAGCATCACTGTACATGCACCATTAGGAACGCCTTTTACCTGTGCTTATTACATTTGCCATTTTTGCACAGTCATTTGATGCAACGACATCCTTCTGCAACCTTCTGAAGTCAGTTAAAACTGACTCACTGTTAAAACCAGCTCTCACGGCTCTATTTATGAACACGCTTACCAGTACACATCCTGGCACAGGCTCGGTAACCTCCCCCAGCTCAGAAAACTGAGCACAACCTCCCTCGTTTCCCATTTTTTAGCCCGTTATTAAGCCAACGCTGTTTACTCCTGAGAGCTTACCTTCATTCACAGACGTGCACGAGGGAGCTTGCCCAGGACTCCTGAAGCTCCGCGTCCGCAGCGGGCTAGCACAGCCCCCCCACGCTGCGAGGCATCTCGCTGCAGGCGGTGCATTTTCTCATGCAGGTGGCATATCCTATTAGTCTCCAACTCATATTTAAAATAGCTTTCAGTGACGGGGCAGGCAGGGAAGCCGGATAAGTTGCTGGTTTCCTGGGTTCTCTCATTACCCTCTAAAAACCAGCATTATGTTTGCCACCTTTCACTGCTCGGTGATGCAAATTTATGCCATTAATTCTGTATCACAGCTAACATTTCTCAATTTCTGGTAGTCTGTTTTTGATACCACTGAAACATTTAGTAGTGATTTTCATTTAACTTGCTAGAGTTTCCTCCCTGTTCTACACTCCTCTGCTGTACAGACATTTAAAGATGTCTCCTTGTAGTTCTGTCTCCTCTGCTGTTTAAAGGAAATTAAAAGTACCATGATTAAAGGCTTCTTTTATTTTTATTAATGAGGCACTTATTCGCCCTGAAGCTCTAAAACGCTGCCTTTAAACAAGCTTTGAATATCTGCAAGCACTTTACTCCTTTAGCTTTTCTTGCACTCAAGCTCCCTCACAGCCCTTTCATTTTCTTTTGAAGTTATCATTATTCCCCGAAATCTTTTTCATGCTCCTACAAGGACGTTCCACCTCAGGACTATGGTAACAACTATAAAGTGGCTTTGCTGTTCTAACACCTTGAACCAGACCCTATTCATTGTTCGATGCCAAATCAAGACTTGTTTCTCTGCTTTTAATGCTGCGGGACACTGTTATTGTCTTATCATATCATTTATGATGCTTATAAAAAAAACCGAACCCAACAAGAACAGTTGCTACGTTATGTTCCAACACGGCACCCAATCTGGGGGGAGAGCAAGAAGAGAAATCGCCGCCTTCCACTATTACGGACTCTGCCCTAACAGATATTCTGAGCTCTGCCATTTTCTCTCTGAGCCAACTAGTGTGATGCATTTTCTGTTTCAACACGGAATTTAAATTCACGGGGATTCTCTGTTACCTGTTGATATGTTTAACTTACTCATGTTTTTTTAATATGTTTTTTTAACATCCCCCAGCACAACAATTCTGTGATAGAATTTGCATTCTGGTACTAAGACAAACATAGCAGGTATCTGGGTTTTATCACCTAAATGAGATTATTTCTTAGCCCTGTTCCTCACTATTTGTTATGAGTTTTTCTAGTTCTATCTTTTTAGTTAAAAAAAAAGTTATATTTCAGGTATATCAAATAATCCAAAAATCCCACAGATTTTTGCTGCATAATCTGTTCTTGGAGAGGGAGGAATCATTCTTAGCCACAACCACTATGAACTTGTTTAAGTCTTATTTTCTTTCTTAAGAATTTTTACCTTGCTTATAGCAGCACTGCATATTGCTACGACGTACCCACAGCCACATACGCTATTCTCTCCCTCCAACCATCTTAGCAAATTTCCAACTTTCACAACAGCCAGTTGCTCTTAGCTCCACATTCTCCTGGATATTTACTACGGCGCTGTATCCCCATCAAGTAAAAATTCCCCCTCCAGGTTTTCAATTGGATGTATTAATTTTCACTTACTGCTCTAACACTGTAAATAATGGTGCCGTAAATTGCTATAGCTCTTGCATTTCATGCCAGACTCATCTATCAACGGCTACTTCAAGGAGACCTATGCATCCTTTATCTAGCTCAAGGGAGGAGGACCTCCCAGATTTAACTAGCACACACGATTATCTGGAAATGCAATTGTTTTTTTGCTTTTTAATTACTATTCCTCTCTTCACCCCTGACATTTCCCAGATAGATTGATTTGGGAATACTGTGGAGGCAGATTTCTAGCTTTATATAAGAAAAGTAAACAGAGTAGTATTTGCACAGCTTGGGCTTGAGCCACATGTATTCCCTCAAGAAGAAAACAAAACCCAGCAACTAAGCAAACCACAGCAGCACAGGTCTCTGAGGATGCATCCTGCTAGGATGGGAGAACACAAAACTCAACCCAGAGGGAAGCCCACGGCCTGTAGGAGAATCCACCACACTCCAGACAATGACAGCGTCAAGACTAATTACATGAAAACTGAAAATCACCGTCTCGTATGGAAATATATATCATTTGCGGGGATTGTCTTACAAATGTGCCTTGGAAACCAATGAGCCGCTTAACAAACAGGCTTTCAGCTGTTCCAATTCACCCTGAAGCCATGCATCAGCAAGGAAAGCCAGCCTACAGAGATGTTTTGTTACCCAGCATGACCAACTGTAAATCCTAAAACACTTGAGATAGCGCTTTCAGTTCCTGGGACTGGTTACACATAACATTTAAACGACTAGTAATTCTTGGGGGACCTTTGCAGTTGGCTCCAGTTAAGAAAATACTCCTTGTTTCCTTCTCTAGCTGTCACACTGGCCAGGTAAAACAAGACGGAGAACAGGATCAGTGCCAAGCCAGCGGGAGTTCACGTGCCCCTCTAAGCACCTGGGGACCTGCTAAACACAGGGAAACGAATCAGCCGAGTGCGGGGTGAGAAACTGGATCCAGAAACACCCCTCAGGTCCACAACTCCCCCTTCTTGCAAACAGGAGGTTTTTAAGAGACATATCTATTTGTTCTGCCTGCCTCCTGCTGCCAGAGAAAGACTCCAGAGCTATAGCAGAGGATGATGGCCGTAGCAGATGACAGCTCAAATCCTGCTTGAAGTAAAGGATCCTACTCAGTCTCGAACGTGGAAGTTAAGGAATTTCAGATTTCTTGCCCGTTGGCAAATGTTGCACCCAGAAGCAACACGGCTGAACCTTACTCCATACACTGGGCTTCTTCCTGAGCATGTACGTTTGACGCCTGCAGATTTCCCATTCCAGGAAAATAAGGAGGTATAAACTACAAAGACATAAGGGGACATAAAGTACCGACTGTAGAGACTCCACCTGCATGGAACAGTTCATAAAGTTAAAATGAACTATGAAGAAATGTGATTTTAAAATGGAGAAAAAGCTATAACAGAACACTGAAGCAATTTTTTGACTCTTATACACTGACAATTTTTCCCTTTGGTTAAAAGCTGCGAGATTAACTGAGGATAACTGTGGCAAAAGATGACAGATTTTGAACGAGACACTGACCTGCGGTCATTAGGACGTCACACTTCTGCAAAAGTAAAGGTGTTGGCACTGGCAAACAGGATGAAGACAAGAACGGCCTCACAAACCCCATTTATTTTCTCCCGAAGTGAAAACGGCAGGTGCACAGATAAGCACATAAGAGGGTAAGCACATAACACCACTTCCCCTGAACACTCTCCCAGCCTCCATCCGGTCAGGTATTGTCTGAATTTTCCTTTCCATGTCCACTTGCTTTCTGAAGCCACACAAGCTTTCAGTGGCCACCACGGCCTGGGGCAAAGCATTCTGCAGCCTAACCACGTGCAGGATAGAAAACGCTTCTTTTGGTTTGCGCCTGGTGCTCAGCAACTTTACCCGATGCCGTCTAGTTCTTGCTTTGGAAGGAAGTGGTCCCACTTCCCCTTCCCGCTCGATGTACAGCTAAGTCACATTCCTCTCAGTTACTTCTCTTCCAGCCTGACAAGTCTCAAACCCATTAACAAACTCCGTTTACAAGAGCTGTTGCGTGCTGTTGCTCATCCCTCGTCACACCCCTCTGACGATGCTGCAGTTTTACGCTACCTTTTAGAGAAGGCAAGGCTAGATTTGCACAGGTTCTAGAGGTGCATTCATCATATCCCCATTTCACACAAGTATAACTCCACTGCTTTCAAGTGAAAAATCAGTCATCGCAGGCCACCCTAAGCTGTAGGTACAAAGATTTCCGAGACTAAATAGTCCACAGCTACTTACCTAAACAAGTTTTCAATCACTTGAACGTGATACTGAGACTACTTAAGCACTTACTGGTTTAGCCACAGACCATCAGCTCTGGTGAAACAACTAATCGGACGGCTTTCTGCATGTTAAATCCCCTTGCTAGGTTTAAAACTACAAAATGCTGAGGAAGTGGACTAGTGTATGGCTTTTTTTTTTTTAAGACACATACACACACACTCTTTCCTAAGCCACAAACTTGTTCGTGCCCATTGTTTTGTTTGGGTTTTGGGTTTGTTTGGTTTTTTTTTCCCACTACTATAATTATTTCTCACATGTGTGAACTTTTTTCCTCAACACACCGTAATTAAACTGTGTATCTCCTAATCTAGAGGCCAGTACGTTGATTGTAACTGCACGGCCACATCCAAGTATATCCACGTATAACCTAAGTGTACCTACTAGATAACAAAACGTTTATTTTAGTTACATAAACTATGTAACGGAACTAAACATAAATGCACTCAGCAGAAAGCCAACAGGCTGCTCTATGGCATACAAAGAAGCAGAACGATTTAAGTGATTTACAAAGTCCTACAGTAGTATTTTGTTCATAGAGGAAGCGTGTGTGTAGGTACACACACGTGTACGTATAGTGGGAAAGGGGAAAAAAACCTCATTTCTTAAATTCCCACAGGCGGGCTCCAAACCTTTTACCTTTAAGTAGCTGTCCTCCATCGCGTGCTTGCACAACTCGGGGGGGAAAAAGTAACAGAATACTTAGTTCTAGCTGAAGCGATACGGCAACTGGGAGCAAAACTATGCTAAAGGCTCTCTGTAGGCTTCTCGTGACGGCTCTGGATGATGGCTTGGGAACAGCTTCAGCATTACTTGCACAACTGCAGGAGGCCTCATGTGAGCTTGACTCATTAGCCGAATCCACAAGAGCCATGGTTACAGCACTACGAACATTATCCCATTGCCAAGCCATAAAATTCCTGAACGCCGAGACATTTGTGTGAAGGTCTTCCCTACTTTATATGAAAACAACTTTAGTTTTTTTCAAATTGAGACAATACTGTTTGGGATTTTATTATTTTTGTTCCTCATTGCACAGTCGGGGCAGATTATGGCTCGTGTCTGCCAAGTAACAAACTTCTCTGCTTTGCTCTAGTGGAACCAAGAGCACACAACCACCAAAGCAACTCGGGGTGACTCTCGTCCCTCTGCAAAAGCAGCCAAAGCCTGCTCCACAAGGAAAGCCTCACCCTTTCCAAGGGCCATCAGCTGCAAAGAGACTCTTATCTGACCAAGATACACTAAGATGAAAGCAAGAGCCCAACATACACAAATGAGTAATTCCTGCATCACCTTAAGGGCTTGAGGCAGAATATCACTTAAACCAGAATCACTCGCAGCTTGGAAGGCAGGGAAGTGCAACCCTCAGAGTGTCAGGATGAACTCAGACAATCACTCAGAACCACTTTCCACTACCAAAAAACACCCCCCAAAACAGCAAAACCTCAGCCTTATGGCATATGGGACGCAGAAGTTTCTAGCAACTTGAATTCCCAGGCTTGCCAGTAAGAGCGACAAGAACAGAATGTCAAAGTGATCTAAATTTCCTGCTTTTAGAGAAATAAAGGAGGACAAAAAAAGACAGACCGACGTATATTAAGTTTTAGGTTCGCTAGCATCCTTCTTGTGAAACTCCTGTAAGCACACAAAGGAAACGTGGCACAGCTGTAGCCAGTGTAAAGCTCATCGGCCATCACCGAAGGGTGCACGGGGAGGTTCGTCACTGCAGGTCTGTCCAGTCTGTTTGAAAAGTACCCCTCAGGAGGACCATGACTCTTTTGGAGTGAATAAATTACCCAAGTCCCCGTTACTCTAGTTTTCCCATGATTAACTACTCTTTGAAAGTTATTGGGAACAAATGGACATTGAACGGAATGGCAAAAAAATCCCCTGACAACAGTGAAGCTATTAAATAACTCCATTCGGTTGGGTAATATTGTAGAGATTAAATTTAAATAGGCTGCAGACTAGCATATGCTAGAAGATTCACCAATTAATGGCAGGGTGGCTGCAGAGAATCAAATTTAAGGTTACAGTAGATCATAAGCAGCCCAAGGCAATAATACAATGCTGTACTAACAAGCCTCAGCCAAAGTACTATATAAAATTTGTGTAGTAGATTAAAAAGAAAAAAAAAGGATGAGCTGGATAGAGCCCACAAGACAATGGGAACAGGAGGCCTGCAGAGCACCATCACACTAAAAGGTTGTGACAAGTAGGTCTGCTTTCTTTCAAAACATTGGATGAATACAACAACTCTTGTATTCTCTTACAAATAGTCCCTCATGTTAAACTTCTTTTCCCATGTCTAGAGTGGATAGAAGTAAAAACAAAGCTTAGGCTGATATCAGGAAAAGCCATATAGTTCTATATATTATTTTATATATAGATATAATATCCATATAATTGAATACACTGCTTGATAAAACAGGAGAAAGGGGAGAGAAGGGGACAAGACAGGCCCCGCCACTAAAGCTTTCCGGGCTCGGGGCAGTTTCGGTACACCAGGCGTGATGCACCACTGCAGGAAGATGAGCGAGATGACTTTCTGGAGGTCCCTCCCAAATCTGTGTCCTTTACTCCTTGAACACTAGAAACCAAACACCAATCTGGATCGGTGCTCTGTTTCATACTTAATTAGCGCTCCTATGAACGTATTCAGGTTCCAAGGGGACCTGGCACGTTACGCTAAGTCAGCGTTAGCCAGTGAGGAGTACGCTCAGGCACATGGCTAACACCACGCTGTTGTTAGCCATTTAAGTCAAAATCCGAATGACTGCCACAGAAAAGAAAGGCTAAAATATCCCCTTCCCTACCTCCACCACAATCCATCCTTCCTTGATCCTAAAGAAGTTAAAATCTTCATTAGCTACCCCAGCTGGGACACAAAATGTGTCTTCAATTTTGTTCAATTTCTGCGCTGGTTTTATCTTCTGAAGATCTCTAGCCTGCCTCGGGAGGTGGTAGGAGAGGGCCACATGCGTTCTCTTTGCAGAACAAAATGTATTCATCCCCAGTGAAGTCTGATTATACAAGTGGTATTTATTGGGTAGAACATACAATTTTTATGGAGTGACCTCATGCTTATTTAACCCTCTGGTTTTACTCAGAACTTGCTGTTCCAACTGTCCTCCCCACAGCTACCAGCAAAGAGCCTGGACGTACCGGGGCAAGACATTCAAACTATTAAAAAAAAAAAGACTGCAGGAACTACTAGTGCTTTAAAGGAAGGTGTCACCTGCATCAACGCTGATAGGAAGAGCTGCAAAATGAAGCCTTTCGTAGTACACAGGTTGTTTTGCACATTCGTAGCATTATGAACAGTGCTATGGGAGCCTTCTACTGACTTACTCTTACCATCTCTGTTCTCAGAACTTCTCTCTTTTTTTATGCCTAACAAACAAAAAACAACCCACAGACTGTAAATGTCAAGTTACCTCACTGTTTCCAAGAGGAGGAGGGAATATTGGTCCCTGCGGAGATTTCTTTTGTCCCTGCACATACTTTTCAGTACTTTCTCTTCCTTGGCTCCTCTCTGGTGTTTCCACTCTCAGAGCCTCCCTGGCTCGGGACACGGGGATGTTCCAAGGTACCAACACCCCTGATGAAGCGAGGGACCCTCCTGAGTCAGGGGGATGCTATCAGGCAGCTCCAGCTGTATGCTATTTTTCCTCCTCCAAGTTCTGACGTACCTTCTAATGCCTATTCCTATTTGCTGTAGCTACTCCTGCCCCCAGTCCGTATTGCCCGTAACTTCCCTGCTTAATCCACCTGGGACACAGGAAACACTCAGCTCATAAATCCAGACATAGCTCAAAACTGGCCAGATCTGGGCAGTAATCCATGAAGAGTTAAATCCTGAAATACTGCCAGTTGTTAAAATTAAAGCTATCTCCAAGTCATATCTGGAATGCTGTCACTTCTCAAAAAGCTGGTATCTACCCACGGACAGCCAGATGTACCCACAGAATCTAAACGGGCTGGTGCGCAATTCGGTGGCTACCAAGTGTGCGAGACGCTCCAAAGCAACAGACTCTTTCGAAGACAGAGGACGTTTTGGAGGCTCATCCAGCCCAGGAACGCATCCTCCTGCCTCTCTAACATCTATATCATCTCCAAGAGGGCCCAAGCTTATTACTACTTCTGCAATGACAGCTTTCACAGCAGTCAGCAAATAGCATTTCGTTTCCAATGCGCAATGCTCGAACAAAAACCGGTAATACAGCACCTGCACAATTCTTCCCAGATGGAACTCAAATCCCTCGCTGCTCTGGTTGTACTTCCAGTGTTTCTTTTAACAACAGGAGTGGAAGCCAAGGCAAACACGCAGCTCACTATCCGTTCCTGATCCCCAAAGCTGCTGTTACGTGCCTGCAGTTGCACCGCGAACAGCGCCGCCACACCGACACGGAGGGGTGATTCTTACACAGCCACAATCGTTCCTCTCACTTCATTTGTGAGGATGTCACATATTCGTGTCTAAGCAGCAAAACATACAGGGTTGTGCAACAACCGATGCCTCTTCCACCCATCCCTAAAAGCAAGCAAGAACAGACGTATAACCTTGCTCTGTCCTCCTATTCTTGAGCTGAAATCAGCTAAGGGAGTGATCTATTTAGTTGCACGTAATACCTGTTCAGAGATCTCTTACAATTAAAGCACAGAATGGCTTTGATGCCTGTATCAAAACTAAGAATCAGGTAACTGTAAGACAGGAGCATACAGGCATTAAGAATACGTGGTGTAGTACCAGCCTACAATACACAGACCTATTCTGAAGGTACGAAATACATCAAACGCTCAGCACAACTCCTCACTCGCTTCTGTATTCCTAAGCGGTGCCCACAAGGAACGCCCAGCCAGAGCTCAGTCCCACCGCACAAAGGCTGACTTGTCTGTGCATCCCTGAGCAAACCGCCGTGCTGTTCCGACCAGCTCTGCGGAGATGGCTCTCCTGGGACCAGCTGACTTCCAAGAGCGAGCCACTACAATAACAGCTTTGTACCAAATCTAACGTCAAGACGACCCAAGAGATGCATGAAAGGACTCTCCTTCATATTTGGGCAGATCCCAGAGCTAGTCCAGACATATTCCCAGACACTTACTGCTTTCTCTATCATTCTTGAGAAACCACTTACTATCCTGCTGCCAAAGCCTTCAAACGAGCCAGCCACAAAACGCTCCAAAGCTGCAGCCAGTCACGCTCCACTCGGCGCTGCCTTCGCCAGCACTCACAAATCCCTTCGTATTAAGAGTTATTTTCTTTCTTTGTTGCTTTAAAATGCCAGTCATTACTGCAACAACTATGAGGCACTGAGAGAGGGGAAAAAAAGAGTTTTACCTGCAACGATGATTGTATGTAAAGTTTCTTCCGCCTTGCTTGACAAGCATCACACCTTAAAGCCAATAAAACGGAATGATTTGTGCAACAGAAGAAAGCACCGAACGAGCACCGAAAACCAGCACAACTGCATCCTAAGTAATCCATGAGCCTTAAGTGGCAATTGATAACACAGAAAATGACAGTCAATGTGAAAGCACACAGGAAAAAAATGCAGCCCTAGCGATACCTACGCAGTCACAGGCTTCACACAGAAGAGACATTAAAAATCACCGGGAATATTTCTATTAAAATGCCTATTGAGTTTGCTGTGGAAAAGAGAGAGACAATGTTGACTCCTGTGTATGGAAATAAGAATGAAAAGGACGGTCAGCTTAGCGTTACACAAATCCATGCTGCTTCCACAACTTGTGTTCCACAGTGAATTCCTGTACTTTTGTCTGAAAAAAGACACGTTAGAAAGAAAATAATATGGGAAAGACAACACGGGTGGTAAGAGAAAACAAAATGATTCCCTATGAAGAGACATAATAAAAGATTGGGATTCTTCAGCAAGGGAAACAGATACCGAAGAGAGAAATACGACAGAATGGAACAGTCATTTACAAAGGAAGCGTGAACAACCATTCTCTGCTCACTTCCCCATAAACCAAGAGGTAGGGCATCAAATCAAACCCAAAGGAAGCTTTCAAACCTCCACTGGCAGTTTCAGAGTAAGCCGTTCGTTTCCGCACAGAGCACGTTAGGTTATGGGATCCGCGCCAGGGGACGGTATGGGAGGGGAAGGGCCCAAGTGGTTAAACAAGGTGACACAAACTCACGCAGGCTGGCTCCTCCACGGCCACGAGCTCAGCCCTGCGCGCTCCCGGCCGGCGGCAGGGGCGCCACGCTGCAGGGAAGCGGTCGTTGCCTGCTGTCCTTGGAGTTTTTAATTCGTTTTTATTTTTGATTTTCCCCAAACATCGCTACCACAGACAGCACGGTGAACTAAACTAATTCTGAGCAACGTGCCCACTGCTCGAGTAAAGGGAAGATAACCTATAATGTGAAAAATGTGGGATATATATAGTTCCAGAAGACATCTATATATGTATCTTTTCATGTATTAAGCATCATTTCATTAGCAGTAATTTTTTTCTCAGGGTAATATTAATTAGCATAGAGAGACTGCAATTACAACAGCTTGCAGCCATCCCATGACCCACGCAGAGCTGGAAAGGGAATCGTTTCCTGTTCTATTCGTGGCAGAAAATTATTTCTGTGGCTGATAAAGGTAGTTACATATTCCTTTCCAATAAATCCCATGCCTCCCACACGCTGCTTCGCTATTTCCTCTCTCCAGCTGCCCTTTTCTGCAGCTGCTCTCTACAATTACAGGCAAGATGTAGATGTGCAGAAGCCTTACCCCTGTCTGGAAAAGAGACAGGTCTAATAAGACAAGAACTGTGCACTCTTTCACCAAAACTGCCAAGGGAGAGGAGGACACAGGCTGTGACAGAGGCACCGAGAGCTCAAAAGGCTTGAGATTTTCTACCAGAGACACACGTCTAAACATCACATTACAGCCACTGCTTCTGTGCACTATAAGCCCTGAATTAGAGCTAAGTTATCAATGTTAGACCCCAAATTAGAACCTTGCTTTGTAAAACGTCAAACAGCCAAGTATCAAAGTGGCTTACAAACTTCAAGACACAACCTGGTGACTAAAAACCCATTCCTTCAAGATGTTCAACCAGCAGCCAAAGCCAAACACCCCAATCTGCTACAGATTAGTCACACTGTCTGTCCCAGTACTCCACCTTCATATCAAAGCTTTAACTGAGAACGGCAATTCATTACTGAGAGCTAAATTGCACAGTCGTTTCAAGACGATAAAGGCATTTATTTAGGTGCCAGTAGTCCAAACTGATCCTCCGAGTAAATTTACTCATCTCAGAACAGCACAGATCTTGTTTGCTAAAAAAATTCAGCATCCTGTTTTCCAAGTGATTTCCATTTTTTTAAAAAAATCTCATTTATTCTATCCTACATGTTGTCAGTCCTTCACAATAGCTGCTGATAAGCACTGTTCATCAAGGAATTCACCAGAATACCTTACCTCTACAAATATCTGTACCACTCTACAAACTCTTTCAGAGTCTGTTCCAAAAAGGAGAGCAATCCTTTCAACCCCGTACACGAGCTGCAACCAGCACCTGTCCACTGAGGCTGCTGAAGCCAGCAAGGTAGCCTCCCTCTCGCACACCTCCTTACTGAAACCCTAACCAGCTGCAGCACTGATACGAACAGAGAACACCTTCCTTGGCTAAACTGCAGATCATTCCATCTTTTATCATGGAAAAAAATATCTTTGTTAAAAAAAAAGCGCCATAATGCTGCTGTCTCAATTCATTTCAAAGCCAGAGTGCTTTGCAGAGCGACAAGCAGCATCCATGAGCAGAATACAGCAGTGCCAGCCAGAAGACACTCTCCAAAAGGCTGTCTGATAAGAATGATGTTTCTCCTCACTCCAGAATTAAGATGAATATGAGAACACTGGCGCAGCACTAAGCCCACGCTCACAGGCCTAGCTGACCGAGGCAAATATATCAACGCTGGACGCAAAGCAAGCATCTCTGCGCATTATCAAAATGTCAGTAACAGAAAACAATTAGCCCAAGAATGTTGGAGGAACACAAAGGAAAAACCTCTTTCATATTTAATATGTAGCTCTTAAGACTTTGCCCCCACAGCTGTGCAGCCGGCTGTGAGCTTGGCTTTGAAGGATATACACATTGCTCTATAGGGGCCTGAAAAGGGGCCAAAGGAAACAGAGGACGCGGGGAAGAACAGAGCGCCTCACCATATCGCGCGCTCGAACTCGGGAACTAGCTTTCTGCAAGTTATCTGCGTGAAACGTACTCTCTGGCAGCCCACCCTCGCCCAGCAGAGCACAGGGCGCTCCGATACGTGTTTTCCCAGGGTGTGCACCATCAAAAGCGATGCCGACGGAGTTTGGCTCCTTCCCGTGCCGAGACGCTGCAGCATCTCGCCCGGGCGCACACAGTGGCCCGAGAGCCAGCTGCTGCGCAAATTGTCTTCCACTTCCTGGAAGGGAAACTGCACACTTCCCAGGAAAGCCTCTAAACAAGCTTTCCTCCACTTCACCTTTTGCATGGCAAGAGATGCACTCAAGCTCCAGGCAGCCCAAAGAATACGCAGTTTGATAAACTTAGCCTGGTGAACACCCAGCGGAGCTCATTGCACCTCCTCATCTCAAACTCATTTTGCCAGTAGCTTGCTTCTCTGAGCCTCACCTGGAAGTTCATCCTTTTCTACCACCACCAAGGTCCATCAGCTCGTTAGGTGCGGGCTCACAAAAGCCTTGATGCAACCTGTTCTTAGCGCCCAAAGGAGTTCTTTATCCTATTTGGGAGCTTTTGCTCAAGAACTCTTCCAGCCATCTCGCCTCAGAGGGAAATTCATAATTAAATTGGTGTAAGCAAAGCAAAGTTTATTACTATACCAAACCTACCGCCCGTCGAGCCATTACTTATGGCAATTAACCAAAGCTGTTAAAACGGCTTTTTGCGGAAGGTAACGTCAACATAGTACGCTCCAAGTAAGACCAAATAATTATGTTTTCATTTTTTAAATGCAGCTCAACTCACAACAATCTCCACGTCCTTTTCCTATGCTTCTTAAAAGCAAGAAGTAAAAAGTTACATACCATTGATGGCACTCAGCACTTTGATCCCATTTCTGTAAGGCAATTTCTATCTCTTCTTTCCCTGCAAACACGTGGGCAGAGGTAAGAAATCCATCCACTTTCTTAGTTTCTTCCTCTGAGGTCGTTAGAGTGCAATAATAGAACGGCATAAGTCATACGTTTGTTAGTGTTATAATACATTTGGCTTGACAATGTTCCATAAATAATCTCATACTCTTGCAGTGGTGCGGAACATCCAGGACCAAAGAGATCACACCAACTTATAGTACAGCAGCAAACTGCATTAACCTGCCAACACGGCTTCGCCTCACTTGGAAGTAGAGTTATCTGTAATGGAAACATCTCTACACCACGTTAAGAAGAGCTCATTAGAGCTGTCTGTGGTTTTGTTCTGATGCATTTCACAGCCTCAGATCTAGGACCTGCCCCACTTGCCCCTCTCTCCTCCAAGAACAAAAAATTCAATGCGTTAAAGCAAAAACTTATTTATCTTAATACCACACAGGATACGGATGATAGGTTTGATAAACAAATTTTACACCTTAACTAGCCCTTGGCCTACTTATACTATCTTTCAGAAAGCACAGACATTAAAACCCCTACCACCACGACACTGCTAGCTGCTCACCTAAAAAACAGACTAGAAGGAGAAAAAAATCCACCACATCATTTGCAAGTGTAGGGTTTATAAATCTGAAGCATAGCGTCAGCTTTGACCAGCCCCCTTTGCCTCAAACACACAACTCCTTACCATCAGACGCGTACGACCTCTTCTCATCTGCGTCTTCTGTGATTTCGCACATGTCGCTATGCGCGCGGGCCAGGCGCCAGAGGAAGTCTGTCTGGTCCGCGTACTGCAGTAGGAACATAAATGTTGCGTATCAAGACCCGTTCTGCCGTTGGCAAAGAGCATGAGAAAGAACCACCAAGCGGGGGCACGTACCAGGAGTCGCACAGACGTTTTTTGAAACCTTAGACGGCCCCAACCCTGCAAGAACTGAAGCAAAACCACAAAAGAGCAAACTGGATGGCCAAATTTATAATTAAGCTTACGACGTTACACCACTGCTATGGGTCTAATTGTTGCCGCCTTCCAGCAAGGAACCCCTCCACTTCAGAGGCCATTCTGGGGTTGGTTCTTCAGCAGCCTCCACTAGCCTCAAAACACTGGCAAAAACCCCAGCCCAAACCTCACCGCTTCAACAAAATTCAGAAGCTGAATTCTACTTTTTTCATGACTCAGTTCACATTCAAAGAGTTCCACATCCCGTCTTGTTCTTACATCCAGGACAGTACTGTAGCTACGCTGCTAAATTTGAAGCTGTTATGTTCTGAAAAACTCAAACTTACTTTAAGAAACAACAAAAAAAAAAGGTAAAAACTTAAAACACAACCACCTAACAGTCTGGTTTCTTTTGTGGTAGGATTGTGAATAAAAGAAAGTGGGAGAATCACCAGCAAGAAACATGCAAGAGAATTTCGGAAGCCAACGGGCCTGTCATTTCTTCCCAGTGAGAAGGAAAAAACAAAAACCAAATCTACCTGAAATTAGAACTGATCAAGTTATCCATAATTTCTGTCCTTCCATTCCTCCTGGAAACACAGGAGCCAAAATAGGTTTTGCTGTTTAAAAGGCCGGTAACCCAAAACGCTGTCTTTGCTGGCGATGCAGTACTTCGGTAAACACTAAGAGAGGCCAACAGCGCGACTGCAGCAGGCGCAGGCACACCTGCACGGCTGCTGTAGGTCACAACAGCCCCAGGAAGACACGTTTCAGTGCTGGGTGCGCCCGCTGCCTGCGGCCAGAGGTGTAAGCTAGCTATCTGCGGCAGCTCGGGTTGAACCATCACTGCCCTTGCTGTGCTCCCACACCACAAGGGCAGCGCCGCTGCTCATCGAAGCAGGGGATCAATTCTCATCACCTGATATAAAGAGACACATTCTTTATGGTGGCAAAACACCTGCACCACCCAGATTTTTAATCTCATTAACTAATACACACCGAGTATTGCCTAAGCCTCTGTTTGAGCACGCAACCACCGCACACGTGCGCTGGGCAGCCCTCGGAAAGACCAAGCTTCCCCGAATATAGATCGGGCCATTGCATATGCGCCGAGGTAAACGTTCTCAAAACATCTGCCGAGGTTACGGCACACACACACGGTACTGTTAATTTACACATGTACCGTGTGTTCGCTCAGGGAAAGTGATGACATGATGAGACACGGAATTCCAAGACAGAAAGCAACTGGGAACCGGCTGCTGCTGTGGCCCGAACAATTCTGGCCTTCAGCCCGCTCCCAAGCTGCTCCTGAGGAAGGGGGCCGCTGGAAGCTGGCCCAGTTGTTGTGTAGGGCCGGGACCCTGCTAAGAGATGCAATTTCCTCTTTCCCAGATATTTAGCTGGAAACAAATCACTGGTGGAAAATACAAAAAGGCAACCTTTACCGCCAGTTTATTATTCAGCAGCAGCTGGAACCCCTCTCTCTTCTCCTGCTCATTTCCGTCGTGCAAGCGGTCTGCCTGCTGCAGTAGCTGACCCAGTCCTTCCTCTAGCGAGGAGTCCAAGAATAAATGCGTTTCATCCTCGTTGACGAGATCCAGAGAATCCCGTCGCACAGTTCTCACTGTTTCACAGCTCACTTCATCTTCCCCTTCTTCGCTCTCTCTCTCGGACTCCCGGTCATAATCAGACTCAGCGTTGGCTGTGGTGTACCTTCGAGGGGGAAAAACCCAAACCACAACACAGAATTAGTTTGAGGAGATGCTGCACAGCCTATGATGGTTTTATATATATGGTACAGAAAACCCAGCTCTTCCTAACAGAGGAAGAAGAGTACCTTAGTTCATCCTGGAGAACACTGTGATCCAAGTGTCTCAAATGACACACCAATTATTATTACTCATGTAACATACACAACCTCAGAAAGCTAAAGAAGGCCCCCCCCTCAAAAGCGAAGTAGAATTCAGCCACAAGCATCCACATCTCACTTGCTTCTCTTAGGCCTTCTAACTTCAGTGTGAGAGCATTAAAAAACTACGAGCAGAGCCAGGACAATTCAGTTAAATGTATGGATCGTAAAAGAGAATCTCAACAAGATGCTCATCCATGTGGAAAATACAACCTGAGGCTTTTAGCCTATTCCAGGAAATTTCAGGCACAATAACTGTTTTGGCAACATCCAGTACCTCCATCATCGTGTCTGAGCGCTGAATACGAAACAGCCCATTCACACTGACGTGTGGAAGGTGCAGAACAGTAGGAGAGCGATCAAGACTATTTCACATGAGCAGGAAGTCCGGCAAGGAGACAGCAAACGAGGCACCAAAAGGCCACGTGTACAAAAACCCAGGCAATAATTACCTCCTAAATTAGTCAAACGGACCAGGATAAAGCGCGGATCAAAGTTTCTGACAATGGCTAGAATTAATCTCCCCAAATCATAAACAGGCACCTGAGCTGGAAGTTTAAAACAGCATTATATGTTGACACCCCACCACAATGGTATCAGTCTAGTTCCAGAACTAATTTATTTTTAGAGAGGACTCTGTTTGTCCCCCTCACATTTATCTGCAAGCTCTTGACTGAAGAACAACCACAAGTCAGCCAGTAATTTAAGAATATGCACTTTTATATTTGGATTTTGTTGGTTTATCTGAATAGAAAGCTCTCTTCCTGAAGCAAGCTACTCCAAACCGTACAAACGCTTAATTCTAGGGGACGTCTGTAATTGTTACCCAGTTACACTGTGCCGAAGCCAAGCTTTACAAGTTGTGCTGGAGTTAAAAGTCATTGCAGTCAGTAACTACAGCTGTACTCCCTTTTGCCCTGGCTGAATTTCCCTCCGAGGGAGGGCCGAGCGCTCTGCGTGCGAAGCTGCCTTTGTCTGGAGACAAAGATACGGGACCAAAGTCTGTATCTGAAGAAAGCAGTTACAGTAATTGGGTCACACACAGATAACGAGACACGTTTGGCTATCGAGGCTTCAGTTTTCCGAGAACCATCAATAATGCTCAAGCATTTCCCTCTGGTAGAGAGTAAACAAATTCCCTCACTCACCACAGCCTCCAACTCTCACCCTTAAATTTTAAAAAGCACCGCTTTGTACCGGCACATTTTAGAACAAGCAATTACAGCCAGCCTTATCCCTGCAAAGCCAGGAAAGCAAGCACTACAAGACGTCATGCTGGAGATTACGTAGGCAGCACTAAATTAACGGCTAACATAGCGACAGGGTGGTAGGTGACACTGGCACGGCTCCGTTTCAGACTGAGTTCAAAGCTTCATTTCTTGATATTTTCTTACAATTAATGACATGATTAGCTCTCTAGAGCAACTCATTGTAGGTACTTAAACACAAACTCCTCAAATTCTCTCATTTCCCCTCCTAACCGACCACGCAGCACGGCTGTGGGCCACGCAGCTGTGATGCTGCCTCACCACAGCATTCTGCTGGGAGCTGCAAAGATTGCGGTGCTTCAGCCGAAAAACACTTTCCACACTGAAGGCTCCTGAAACACAATAAGGTCTTCAAAAACAGGCAGTGCTGGATGGCTCCTATAAGCTTTTTTTAATTCACCACAAAAATGTGTTTTCTCCAAGACAGCTCATACAAGATGCCGCCCGTTGAAAAAGACAAGTAATACCACATATAACTTCATAAACTCAGAGTTTTCAGAAAGATTAAGGGATTTAGATGTTACCAGCCTGTTTTCTCGAGTTTACGATGATGGAAAGTTCTTAAATGCTTTAGTATGTTGAGGCCTCCGGCTAGCACGCATCCTGAGTGAAAATGAAAACACACTCTCTGGAACAAAAACGCACATGGAAAGAGGAGGCAGAGGAGCCCAGAAGACCAACGCAGCGCCAAAGCAATACGGAGAAATTAAACAGCCCGAGAGCTCTGGGCTCCTGAAAGCTCATGATTATTTTTGTCAATTGTGTGTGAAATCCGAGAAGATGCTTGTGTCCATGCGGTTTACAAAATAAAGCTGAAATGTGAGTTCTCCTTTCTGAGTTTCATTAAAGGAATACAACTGCCAGAAATTAATACAGAGCTGAAATCTATCTGTTGAGAAGTCTCATTCTTCCTCCCAGTGGCTGCTAAAAAGCTTAAATAGTCTTTTCCAAAATTCCCTTTTCCTACCAGGAAATTCTTGTATTTAGATCTCTAAAAGACAATACTGCATACTAAAGGCAGCTGGTCGTGAACAGACTAATATTATACCTATTTGTACAGGACAAACACCAGAGAGAGAAATTACATGCTGTTGGAAGTCTTTTAAAATCAGGTGAGAGCTGCTTATGCACTAATTCTCCGCACTGGTCATTAAACCTAATTACAGGTTTTACATAAAATGTAAGAATGTCTCCAACCACCACCGGGTTCCCAACAGAGTATGAGGGTCTGCAGTAAAACACGTGCCTGCTGCACCGTTCACTCGAGGTCCCCTAAGGGGGATGCCTTCTCTGAACCTCAGAGTTGTTGTCGGCCTCGGTCATGGCTTAAAATTTTCTGTTGACCAGATGGCAGTTAGGGCTGCTACCCGTTGAAAGAGACCGCCCTTTTCAGCATGCTTTACAAGATATATTGGCACCCCAACGACTCCACACATCTGTTATTATCTAGATAGCAAGGTCTTGTCTTCAGAACCAACTGTATCGCTTTAAAACTCGTTATGCAGCCTCGTTACCTATTACACCATCGCGAATCACCCCCTAATTTTGCTTTCATACGAACACCCACTTGAGAGGAAGGGAGCAGTTCTAGATCCCGAATGAGATCACATCAGCTCTTTCCTGGCTCACCAATTCCAGCTTCTAAAGACACAGTACCAAAGCGACACGGTTCTTTGGCAGGCACAAAGCCTGCTTCCCTGCAGATCCGCGGCCTTTATTCTAGCTGGCCGCCACAGCAGTGGCTGTTTTGTCCCCTGACTACAAACCCGCGCTACCAAGCGTCAGCCTGCACCGGCTGACTGGCCTCTGAGCTGCCACCAAACAGCGTGTCACGTCCAAATCCCGCCTGCCTCGCTCCGTGCTCTCATCAACTTAGAACTGCAGGATCATTTAGGGTGGAAAAGGCCTTTAAGATCATCAAGTGCAAACTTCTATCTTGTCCACACTGTGCTCTCCCTAGAAAGGTTGGGCTAGATGATCCCTGAGGTCCCTTCCCACCTGGGAGTCTGTGACTCACTCTTTAAATTACGTTGCATTTCAACTCCCCTTGGAAAACATATAGAGCCAACGCTGCATGTTTTAGACACACTTACATACCTCAGAAGCTATAGAACTCATCTGATTAAAGCACAGGAGAGAAGCATTTCATCAGAAAGGCAGCAGTCACACGCACGCGTGCGCTAGACCTCTTGTTGTCTATCTAATATGGCAACACCTGCATCTATATTGTCATTTTTACTGATGTTCTTAAACTGCACAGTACTTTTCACCTGTCTTTAAACTTGAAGAACTTAAGCAACACAACTGATCAGTGTGACACACTGAGAAAAATCCGTAAGAAATACCCCAAAGACATTTTACTTAATTGGAATATGTTTACATTTTCTCAAGTTTTCCAGACATTCTAAAATATATTGTTGTATGGAAATTTTATTCATAAACTCTCTCACTCAAGTCCCAGGCTGGACTCCTACTTCCTTTCTTCCTGCAAGGTTCCCTAATCAAATTATTGCTTAAAGAAATCCAACTACCTCAGAAACCATGTATTTCTTTCTTCCCCTCCTTTCTCTAGAAGTCGGAATCACTGCATTTCTCTCACTGGCCCTGGCAGTAGCAGGCTTACTGGAACAAAAGCAGATAAAACCAGGATGACAGACACCTAGTGGGGAGAAAAATCCCTTCCTTTATGTTATAAAGTGCTCAGACGTAAGGAATTGGGCACCACAGCCCCGGTGCTCTCTTACCCTCCTTCACTTTCTCCATCGTCCGTATTGGCTGTTCCTGAGCTGGCTGTGAAATAGATCGAACTGGAGCCTGTGGAATCACTTCTTTCCCTGGGAAACGGAAACCGCCTCCGGCGAGTTACTTTCTGGGTTTCTTCCAGATGGGACCTTTGAGGAAGGCAGAAGGAGAAACAAATACACATTTGACAGTGGAATGCCTGCTACTTCACCTCCCCTCTCCTCTCTAGCACATCCTGTCCAATTCGCTCTGTATCCAGAGAATTCACAAGGTGACTTCTCGCTCTCACTAACAGACACCCCGCTACCACAGAGCGAGCACCACATCCTGCGAGCCCGACCACAGACTCGGTCCGGATTTCTGTGCAATCCACATACAAAAGGATAAACCTATCACACGCATTCCTCCGATTCCCTCAATAAGCAAACACAAAGGAATCCTGAAACATCTTGCGGAGTACAGGACCTTTTATTCTGTATCAAAAGTTACCTCCAGTTTGCAGGAATCAGAGAGAAAAGAGTAATAACAAGAGACAAACACTTAAGAACAAATAACCTTCCCAGTCTAGAATATGAAGGAAGCGTCACTACTTAGTAGTCCATACGGGAAAAACCCAAGCCTGGCTAAACATACAATTTTCTTTACGTTAATCTCACTGAAGGTCAAGACATAATGCCAGCGGAAACTAGAGACACACTTCTTCCACTTTTGGATGTTAAATTTAACATAATCACAGCCACGCAGTAAATATGTACAACAGCAGGCAAGGACAGGGAGGGGCCGGCAGGGTCAATACCTGACTTCACCAACGATCTCTGCAGCTAAGTGCTGCAGGCTGTTTCGCAGCTCCTCCACTTCCTTTCTTAGCTCCGAAATGTTTCGTAACACGAAGTCAAGGCGCTCCAGCACGTCCAGCTGCTCGCCCTGAGTTAGGAGAGGTGTGTACGTGGCCCCATCTCCCGCCTCTGCAGGAACCAGCACTCTGGGCACGACTTAAAGAAAACAAGAGGAGAAAACACTCATCAGATGCAAATGGGAAAGGATTTCACATGGGACATCTCAGCACAATTTTGTTTCAGTGGGCGGAGGATACAAGGCTTGGTCTCGAGTGTCGCTGCCTGACCTGGCCTGAGGTTTTCCGTTCTGCAGCTGGTCTGCCGCTCCCTTCTCCGACACCAGCATCCAGCCACTCTTAACAGATTTGCAATAGCAATTAGGGGAAATAAAGCTCTTTAACTACACGTCTGTAAAAAACCCCTTGTAAAGATTGTTTTAAAATGAGCAAAATCCATACTGAATATCCCAAAGACTACTGTAGCTAAGGAAACTGCCGTTCTGAAGTCCTTAGGAATTAAATTAATTTGCAGTTATTCTATACACTTCTTTATTAACATTGCACTGAAAGACTACGCTCGGCTTTTCTCCTGAATTGTGACTGCCCCAGGAGACCACCAGCCAGGAGAGCATCCGGCTTACAACATACCACGAGACAATGAACGAGGACAGCAGAAGCTGATTTTGGCCAAAAGAGACCTGTTCTTTAAAAAAACCAAACCACACCACAACCCCCCCCCCCCAAGTGTTATTCAAGGAGAAAAATACCCTACAGAAACCCAAAGGGGAGAGAGCATACTTTAAACAGCAGTTCAGTCATCCAAACACACCCTTGCCTTCAATTAACGCTCTACGACCTTTACCACTCTGTCTGACCCCGAAATCTTCTTGCAGGTACAGGGCGATCTGCCAGCATGCAAGAAGAGATGTAATCTGTGTTTTTTAAATATGCTTTCTTGAGAGCTCATACAATAAATTAACATGCTACCAGTTAAGTCAATTATTTAAGGAAGAATACTCTTTTTCTATTAACAACAAAAAAAGAGAACCACTCAGAAAAGCAGCCAGATTTGCAGAAATGAAAGGCTTATCTTCCAGAGTACCCTGTCTGTGTAAACTCAGAGATAAAAATCTCAGTTCTCTTAAACAAGGACCCACTGCAATCTTCTCCCTACTCTTCCTTAGCTCCTCAGAAATCGCGCCGTCTCGAGAAGGGGCTGCACAGAACCACCACAGCGCGCTGTTTTCTGGCACCTGCCCTGCTCCAGCAGCGTCGCTCCCGCAGGGCGGACACCCCGTGCTCCCCTGGCTCTGCCGGGACCTGCCGTGTCAGGGCAAAGCCCTGTGTCACTGGACGCACCGATTCCTCCCGAGACACACGCTCCACAACCAGGGCCGGGCATTTACCGCGGCGGCGGGTACCAGCCTGCCACAGCCGCCTGGGGAAGCCGCTCGGGTGCACTCGCTCTCCCGTTACCGCTGCGGGGCCCACACGGTACGTGCTGCAGGGGAACAGGAAGGCACAGGTACCTCACACCTGGTTCTGCAACACCTCTGATTAAAACGCTGCTCAGACTCCTCCCGCCCCAACACAGCGGCACAGACAAGCCTTCCGAAACCCCAATGAAGTGTCAGGGTGATGCTTTATTCAAGGGAAAGTCCTTCCCCAGACGTAATTTCAGTTTTTAAACCTGGCCTACTGACCCACCCCCGCCACCGAAGGGAGGCAGCCGGTGCTTGCTCAGCCCTCGGTGCCGCCGGTCTCACGTTAAACCCCCAGCAATGGCTAGAGAGGAACACGCTTTTGCCTTCTGCCCCCGCAGTTCTGCACAGCCTCGGATAAAGAACAAAAAGCTCCGGTTTCCGAAGCAGCATCTTTAGAAGCTCGAGATTCCGACCCCACGGGAGGCGGGTGGCGAGCGGGTAAGCTTAAGGCTTGGAGGTAGCTCTCAGAGGCGCGCCACGAAGGCAAGCCTCGAACCGGAGGCGCCCCAGGCTCTGCCAGCTGAAGGCAGGCTTTCTAAAGCCCGGGTTAAAGCGCGGCTCAGGAGCCCCGACCCGCGGGACGCCCCCAGCCCCGGAGGGAGGGAGGGAGGGAGGGAGGGAGGCCGGTGGGCGCCGCTCCCCGCCCGGCCGCGGGCCCTACCGGTGCTGGGCCGCGCCGCTGCCCGCCGCCGCCGCCTCCGCCACAGCAGGCCCAGGCCGGCGCCCGCCGCCGCGCCCAGCGCCAGCCCCAGCCCCAGCGCCAGCCCCAGCCGCCCGGGCCCGGGCCGCGCCATGGCCGCCCGCGGCCGGAGCCCTCGTGGGCCGCCCGCCCGTACGTCTGTCCGTCCGGCGGCGCGCGGGGGTGACGTGAGGACAGAGGCGCCCTATGGCGCGCGGGTGCGTCATCGCCGCGCGCCGCAGGGCCGGGCCCCCGTGACGTCACGAGGCCGACCGCCTAATCACACCTGCCCTTACGCCTTATTGCGCCTGCGCCGCCGCGGCTAATTACACCTGCGCCTACCCCTACCCCTAGACCTACACCTATACATGCATGTGCGCCCACACCTATGGCTACAGCTGCACCTACACCTATAACCTATGTCTACACCTGCATCTGCACCTATACCTATGCCTACAACTGCACCTACGCCTACACCTATGCCTGCACATGCATCTATGATGCACCCACCACTGCACCTGCAGTTGCCCCTCTACCTATACCTGCACCTACACCTACATGTATACCTTCACCTGGACCTAAATGCGCACCTACACCTGCACCCACCCCACGCTATCCCAGTCCCTACAGCTCCACACCCAGCACCCCGACGCAACCGCTAGCGCTGCGCCCTGGCCTCCCGAACCACCCCTGTGTCACCACCGCCCCACAAAACCACCACAGCACCCACCATGCCGGCACAGCGGCTGGCACAGCCAGCGCACCGCTGCGGCACCGCGGTTCCGCCTGGCGCTGAGACTGGGGGGCACTGGGCTTTAGTTCTGGTGGTAGCGGGAGAAACACCGCAACTGCCGCTGGCTCTTCACCCGCTGTCACCCTGTGAGCTGTCCCCGTCCTCTCCGACTGACGAGCAACAGCCATGGGGCCATGGCTGCAGTGATAAGCCCGTGACGTGGCCGTGGAGGGAGCAGGCTGAATTTATTTGGGCGGTTATGATGTACAGCCCTACCACTGCGGGCAGCGCCAGCTCCTGCTCCTGCGGATATTAAAGATGGTATCTGAGCGACACCACAGCTGGCCCCGTCGTTGTTCTTCCCCGCTGCGCTTAATGAAAGTAATAAACCCAAGCTTTTTGAAAGAAATAATTTCCAGAAAGACAAGGTGCTTTCTTCTTCCTGTTTAACCCCTTTATAGCAGCAGCAAACAGCCGCGCTGGGTGGGTCTGAACCGCCGTCGGATTTGGTTATTATCCTCTTGCCCCCAAAGGCATCAGCCCCACAGACAGACCCCCCAGCCTGCGCCGGCGTCCTTGTTGTGGTTCAGCTGTTCTGCGAGGGCAGCGGGGATCGCTGCCAGGGTAACGTGGTGGTAACACCCCATCCCACTGCCTCATGAGGGGTTTTGCTGGGGTTGTAGGCGGGGGGTCAACCACAGACTGTGGATGAAATTGCTGGCTGGGGGAGGACGGGGCTGGTCAGCGGCTGTGGACAACAGCAATCCCGGTCTGAAATCCTTCACGCCCACCATCAGACCTCCGTATGCAGCACTGGGGCGCGGTGGGGCTCTGGGTAAAATAAACATGTGGAGACTGATTTAAGCTATTTTCTTTTCTCTAAATGCGTTGCTTTTCCCCGAATAACCTTGTGGTCCAGTTTTACAAAGACACCTCAGGCCCATTTGCTCCAGTGGCTCCGCAGCAGCCGTGCCCGATGGGCTGCTGAGGCCAGCGTTGCCTGGCCTCACGTCCGACGCAAGAACCAACCCTCCTCAAGAAGCAAAAGGGAGTTGGGGAGGTTTTTATCGTCAGCTCTGTGGGGGAAAGCCTTTATTTCTCCCATGTGGCATCAAAACATGGTACGAAAATCACTGCTTCCTCATAAAAACGAGCCCATGGCTTTATCCCCCAGAGCAGGAGCAAAGCCCACAGCTTGCAAAGAGCCAACACCGTGTATCGGCGACCTCTTCGGTGACTGGGGACGCTTGAGAGCAAAGGCAACGGCTTCTGCATGCGTCGAGTTGCCGTCCAAGCTCTGGGAACAGCAACCCCTTTAATGTGGCGAGGGCTGCTCAGCCCCCGAGCAGAGTTGCTTGCAGGGGGCTTGGCCCGTCCGCCAGCGAGGTCTGGGACTGGAAACATGCCCCGAAGGACGGTGCCCGGCTCCGGGAGCAGCGATGGGGCCGTGGAAAGCAGGGAAGGTCCACACCTCCCTCTTGGCTGGCTGGGGCTTGACAGCTGCTGGGAGTAAGGGGCAAATGCACAAAAAGGAGGAGTTCAGGAAAGCCCAAAGCTCCCGAGTGATGTAGCAGGGGTGGAAAACGGTTATTTTAGTGAGTGAACCATTCACAGGACTCGTCGTGGTGCCAGGGATGTAAAGAGCACCGGTTCTTGGGTTGAGATTGTGGTATTTTAGGTGGAAATAGACCCTGTGTGAGGCGAAGAAGGCAGGAATGGCCAAATAACCAGCCCGAGCCTTTGGGGTTTGAATTTCTCCATTCCGCAGCAAATGCAGCGAATGTGTGGGGCAGTTCCGTCTCCGGGGCAATCCCCCAAACCCGTGGTCTGTAAGAAATTGCTTCTACCAGGATTATTGAAAGTAGAAATGCCACCTTCCGGAACAGCCAAAGGAAAACCAGTGATTCCTTTACCACCCTCTGCAGCGTATTAATTACTAGCTAAAAAGATGGATTAAATGTCTTTTATTACTGCATCCCAGGTACGGAGCTTCTCAGCAGCAGCCTCAGCTAACAGACGGTACCATTTAATCACCTTTGTAATACGCCCGCGCGGGGATTTCTCCCTGCGGTCGGCCGCAGCCGTCAGCGGTTGGCTCATCCTCCGCAGCGCCATTCGCCTTCGAGAAGCAAACCCACAGCTCAGGTTCGGGGGGTGCTCGCCCGAAGGCGCTGCCCTCCGCCCAACCAGGAGTATTCTGGGCAGGAGATTCAACTGGGTGCTGCAGAAAGAAGAGGGCATGAATTAAAAAGCCGCTGCTGTCAGAAGAGGGAAAATAAAGCTTTTTATATGGCCCCTGCCTCCCGTAAGCATGGGTAAAGGGATGGTGATTTCTGGCACAGCCAAATAACATTTTGCTGTCTTTTATCTGAATTTCTGGGGGAGATTCAAAGCCCCACAAACCCCTGTTTCTCTCCGTGTCCGACGAGGGCCGTGAGCAGACTGCCCGGAGCCAGTGCCAAAGGGTAATGAGATGCTTTTGGATGATGGATGGTACCGCTGAGATATATTGCACTGTATTTTATAGCTCGCTCTCACGCCACTGCAGGGCTGAGCGCCCGGGCTGCCTCCCAGATTTCAGTATCTCATCAGAAAATTCAATACTGAAATAGCTTTCATTTTCCTCTCCGATTTCCCGGCACCCCCCAGGAAAGAGCGGTGTAGGGGCCAGAGCGACCAGCGAGAGCGAGAGCTGGGCAGGCTGCCACGCGGCGAGCATCCTGGCTGGCTTTTGCTTTAATTTGTGGACAGACCGAAGGGTCTGGGTTTCATATCTGTACTATTTTCTGCAGCCAGGGGGAGGGTAACCACAGGCCCATGGTCGCAGTGAGACCGCCCGGCTGAGGTCCCTGGATTTTGGGACTCCTGTGGAAATCAAACACAACCCAGGTGAAATGCACAGGAGGCAGCGTTTCCTTTTCATTAGCTGGGCAACAGAGGCAATAACATGTTAATTTGTCACGCTAGAAGCCAAACGCAGGTTTACACTGGAAAATAAGAGTGATTCCGACTGTTCTGGCAGCGGGGATTTGGGTAAGGCCTCCTTAGAATGGAAATGGCCTAAATGAGCTGATGTTTAACCCGTGGCGTGAGGTGTCCCACATACAGCTCAAAATGAATATATTTGGATATTTGGGGCACATTTTAGGCAGCTGATAGCATCAGCCGCTGTTGGTTATATTCTTTTATCATGCCAAACCCAACAAACACGTTAATAATAATGTTACTGATAAGGGTTAGCCAGGTTTGGCTTTGTCGGAGTTTCCTTTACCCTAGTGAGCAGAAATGTTAATTTTCTCCCTCGCTCCCCATTGGAGTTAACCAGTAACTCGGGTCACGCAGGAGGGATGCAGCATAGCGCAGCCCAGGCTCTCTGGCCGGGAACAGCCGCCTTCCGCTTTCTCCTGCACTCATTTCTTTCTGAAGTTTATTAGCAAGATGAGGAATTTATTATGGCTCGTTAATAGTTCTGGGCGAGCTGCACGGAGAGGTCTCTGTTCAAGGTTTGAGCCCAGGGAAATGTTATTTGCTATTTATGGAAATATGATTTGCTTTATACGTGGTTTTCAGACTGGTAGGGTGGGTGTGGAGGGGGCAATCACTCCATCGGCACCTACAGAGGATGCACCTCTGCCTGACCTGGTCTCAGGAAACGAGCTTCTCAAATTTGGAAGGGATTCAAACCCCCATGTTTCCACATAAAAGCGCAAGAGCTGGTAGAAAAATGATTTTTTTTCCCCAGTGTGCTGGTTATGCCAAACACCCTGCTTCGGGGGATCGCTCGGAAGGGACCCTTGGGCGGCCCCTGGGATGCTCTGCAGGGTCCCGGCTCCGGGTCCATCACCTCCCAGGCCTCATTTCCCGGTCCTTTATCTCCCTGCCGTTCATTTCCCCATCCTTCGCCTCCCTGCCCGTCGTTTCCCTGTTCACGGGCTCCTGGCCCTTCGTCTCCGTGTCTATCGTCTCCCTGTCCGTCTTCTCCTTGTTCAGCACCTCCCTGTCTGTTGTCTCCCTGTCCGTCACCCCCCGCCCGCCACCTCCCGTGGGATAACACTGTCCCCCGTGGGATGACGATGCCCCCCCTCGGCCCCCCGGCGGGCGGGGCTGGGTGCCCCGTCGGGGCCGCCCCCCGGCTGCCGCTGAAACCCCCCCAAGTCCCTCGGAGCCTCGGGGGCCCCCCCCAGGGCCCGGGGCGGGCGGGACGCGGCTGCCGGGGGCCGCGGGGGCGGGGCGGGGGCGGGGCGGGGGCGGGGCGGGGGCGGGGCGGGGGCGGGCGGGGGCGGGGCGGGGGGCGGGGCGGGGGCGGGGGCGGGGCGGGGGCGGGGCGGGGGCGGGGCGGGGGCGGGGCGGGGGCGGGCGGGGGCGGGGCGGGGGCGGGGCGGGGGCGGGGCGGGGGCGGGCGGGGCGGGGGCGGGCGGGGGCTGGGGCCGCCCCCGGGCACGGCCCCCCCCGAGCGGCGGCAGCGGGAGCGGAGACATGCCGTACCTGCTCATCAGCACCCAGATCCGCATGGTGAGTCCGCCCCGCCGCCCCCCGGCCCCCCGAGCCGGGCAGCGGGCGCTGCCGGGGGTGGGGGGCGCGGGCGGGGGGCGCAGCCGCCCCCGGGACGGGCCGGGACCGGCGGGGACAGCGGGACGCATCGGTTGCACCGGGCACCGCTGCCTCCGGCCGCCCTTGCCGCTGTCCCGGGCCGGGCTGCACCTGCTGGGGCGGGGGTGGGGAGGGTCTGGGGGCGACGCCCCGCAGATTTGGGGTCCCCCGGCAGGGCCCTGCTGCAGCCGGCGCCCGATGCGAGGTGTCCGGCACGACCGCGCTGGCACGACCGCCCTCGCACCTCCCGGCCCCCCAACCCTTCGGCGCTGCGCAGGCAGCAGGCGTCGGGGGCGAGGGGAGCCCCTTCCCCCCAGAACCCGCCCCTCTCGGACAGCGAGAGACAAAGCGAGGGAAACTTCTTGTAGGGTCCCGGGAATGTCAAAGAAACTCATCTCTCGCCACGCATCCTCGCTGTAGGTTTTCCCTCCTCCCCGAATAGCCGTTTCACGGTGGAAAACGCCGCCGGGGCCAAAGGGCAGGGCATTGGCGGCAGCGGGGCTCTTGCAGCAGCCCAGGCGGCAGCAGGGACCTCTGGCCGAGGCCTGGGCTGAGAGCGCAGCCTGTTATTCTCCTATAAAGGCATAAAGGAAACGTTACTTCCTAACGATTGCAGCATCTGTGGTCCACGGAGCAGGCACTGCTGACCTGCCGTCAGCCGGCACGTCCTGCCAGGGCTGCAAGAGCAGAGCAGTGTGTTTGCCTGGGCTTTTTTTTCCTTTTCCCAGCTCGAAGGGGAGCTACGCACCTGACAGGCAAACTGGGACATTGTGGTTTTGCGATAGGAAGGGGGTAATGGTGGAGAAAGCAAACCAACGCGCTGGCAGGAGGTTGGTGAAAGGCGCTGCTGCCGTCGTTGAAGATGTCCCGTTACACGCCTCGAGCCAAGCAAGCAGCGAATCGAGGCGGACGCGTGGGGATGCTGCGGCACCCACGCACCTGTCTGCAGTGATATTTGGTGTTGTAGAAGTTGACTGAGTGATTATGGGCCGAGGTACAGAAAGCGCCGCGTGGCTGGGGTTCGTGGCCCTTTAGGGAAAGGCAGGAAGCAGGGCGGGCTGGATTATCGTAGCTCAGCACGATTCCCCCCCCCAGAGACTTTGCAAACTCTGCTCTTTAGCAGGGCAAAGCAAACATTTCCAACCTGAAACGTGGCACCGAGCCGTGGCTGGAAACAGCCCGTCCTGCTCCAGCAGGGGGTGGTTGACTTTGCTGCTTTTCCCTGGCAGCAGCCGGGGCAGTGACAAGTTACCCCATCCCGTGGCACGTCTTCCTGGGGGTCTCGGTGCTGGGCTGCGGCAGGGGGGCTGCACGGGGAGCAGCGAGCTGAGAAGGTGCTTCCTCTGCTCCAGTTTCTGTCCCCTCCAGCCCTCCGGGCGGCAGAGCGTGCTGCATGCTTGCACAGCTCACTGAAATGTTCGATCAGAGGCGCTGCGGAAGTGTTTCTACTTGGGATCTGATGGAGGCTCATGGTTTACGCACAGTTTGCCAGCACCAGTTTGTAGATAGATGCTGTCAGGGAGGGATTTCACCTGCCCCGCTTTCCCCCAACCAGCTATCTCAGCCCTCCCAGCCAAGCAGAGACTCCCTGCTTTCAGACTGTCCGGCCACTTCGTCGCTACGCTCACCGTGGGTCGAGGTGTGCAGTCTCCCATCCTGCGGCGCTCGCTCCTGGGACTGAGGGCTCCACACCGCAACGGCGGAGCACGCAGCCCGCAAACCTCCACGTGCGGCCTCTGCTCGAGGCTCGGGGACCCTTGTCCTGGCCTGGGGCTTTGCTTTCTCTGGGGGGTGATAGAGAAGAGAGGGGTCAAAAAGGGTCTGGGTGATAGTTAATATATTTCTGAGATTATTTAGGGTTGAGCATCCCTTTGCATATTATAAAGTGTTGATAATAGTGTGATGTAGGTGCCAGTGGATGGGGGACGTCCCTTGGGAGAAGAGTTTCCACTTGTAAACTTTTCCTAAGTAGCGTAAGAGGAGACTGGAAAGGAAACAATTGCTCCACCTATTCAGATCAGTTAAACTCGCTATTTTCAGGGATAGTACGAGGGTGCAGGGGTAGGTTTTGGAGCATGGGGCATCTCCGCATCCCGATCAGTGCAGAGCGAGGCGGGTGGGTTGTGGGGCCCACGACGGGGGTGTATGTGGTGTCTCTCCCTGTCACCAGCCTCGTAGCTACGGGCGATGTTCAAGGCTGTGTTTTCTGGCTCTTCCAGCCTCGGTGTCGTGGGGCACTGGGTGCTGCCCCCCCCGGCTGCTCCCTGGCTGTGCTGGGGGTGGGCTGGGAGGGGGTGACCGTTGCGGATGTCACGTCGGCGCTGTCATTGTCTGCCGTGCCCTGGAAAACCTCCAGCCCAGGAATATCTCATAAAATAACGCTTTTGGAGCAGCGTGCAGCAACGTCCCCGTCCCCCCATATGACGTGTGGGAAGTCTACCTGATGGCTCCGGTGGTGAGATGACTCACGTCTCCGCCTGCCTCCCCTCAGCTCCTCCGGTCTCCTGTCGCTTCCAAGGGAGCGTGACTGCCCCTCGTCATCCCATGGGTGCTCATCTGCCCCAACCACTCCGTGGCACCTCCCACCCCGATCTCCTCACCCTTCCTGGCTAGTGGAGCCATTCCCAAAGCTGTCTTCTACCAGTCCCTGACCGGCTGGGGATGCTCATTTCACGGTGAAACACACAGATTTGCTGGTTTTGCACGACGAGGCTGTGAGCAGCACCTCGTTGCTGTCCTACAGACTTCCCAGTGGCGGATCCCGGGGGACCAGAGCCACCGTGAGCTCAGCCAGCAGGTGGCCCTCCAGGAGCAAAGCCACCGAGGTCCTCTGCTGGGACCGGCCGGTGGCTGACAATAATTCCCTTGCCAGTAAAGCTCCTCCTGGAGCTGCCCCGGGGAGCGGGGAGGGGGTCGGCCTCGCTGCCGCTCACAGCTCACCGCTCTGCTGCCTTTCCCTGCAGGAGGTTGGCCCCACCATGGTGGGGGACGAGCATTCGGATCCCAGCCTGATGAGCTACCTGGGGGCCACGAAGAGGAACATGCTGGGGAACCACTTGTAAGTCCTCCTCTGCGACGTTTCAGGCCCTCCCTCCCCTCTCCGTGTTTTCCTGAGAAAACTGGGAACGAGTTCACTCCTTGTATCCCCATGGCACCTTCCAGCTGCACACTTAATCCTGGGACTAGTTTGATGCTGGAAGGGCACACACGTGTCCTTGCCCCTGCCTGTTAATGCTCACCTAAGGAAATGCTGCCTGATATTTCAGTTAGTTCTTTCTTTTTTCCCTTGCTCTGACCCCATTTTAGCACCTCACCCACCTCCTCCCCTCTCCTTACCCTTTATACGCTTGGGATGCTCTGGCTGTTACCCGACACATGCCCTGGCTGAAACAAAACAGGCACAGTGAGCATTTGAACCTTTCTGCGTAACTTTCTCTGCCTTTATCCCACCCTTATTCCTTAAACACAAACCTCCTGTGTCTTGTTATCATTCCCAGCCCTGAGATGCTCAGAAGCAGCTGGCTCCAGCCCCTCCTCTCACAGCCTTGCTCCGGCTGTGGCCTTTTTCAGTGCCAAGCTGCCCAACATGCTCAGCCGCAGCCTGTCCCGTCCCGTCCCACTCTCTAGTGCAGTTTGAGGTTTCTCCCTGTCACCGAGCATCCGAGCCAGCCTCTCGCGACAGCTCCTGAAGCTTTTCCTTGGGCTGCTGAGCCCCAGGGTTGGAGCTGCTTCCCTGACCCCAACCCATTAGCCTGCGTGTTCCCAAGCTGTATATATTTGGCGCTTCTCCACATCCCCGTCTCTCTCTGCCCACACCGAGTTTGACACCAGCCTTCATCGAAGCGGAGACGTTACCAGCATGTTCTTTACATCTTGGCCCACTTCTTTTTCCTTTTTTTTCCCCGCTTGATATCTCACATCTTGTTTTTTTCCAGGGGGGGAAAAAAAAAAACCCAAACCCCACAAAGCAAAACAAAGCCCCAAATGGGAACTGAAACAACAGAGAGGAGCGGTTAGGTTTCTGCCGAAGCTTGCCCACTCGCGCCATGGCGCAGAGGAGGAGTAGGAGGAGAACCAGGCGTGAAACAGAAGGGGCCTCTCGGTCCCAGTATGTTCTCAAACTTCCATCGTCGGAGCTGGGAAAACCCACCCACGCGGTACCAGCCTGGCAAACGTCAAGGTCTGGGTCCTCAACTCCTGCAGCGTTAAAAACCTGAACAGGGTGGGAGACTGTGAAGAAAGGGATGAAAAAAAACCCACTGAAAGCCCCCCGTTAAAGAGAAACCCTTCCAAAGGCAGACTCGGGCCGCTGCCAGCTCCCCCCGCCTGCGGGAAGGCTCATCTCGGGCCTCCCGTCACTCATCTCCCCGCCGAACAGCGCCGGGTGGGTTTGCCGGGCCGAGCCGTCCCCACGCTGCTATTCCCAAGGCTGTGGGTGGCCGGGAGATTGGCAGCAGCGTCAGCTTCATGCTGCTGCCTGCCGAGCGAGCGCGGGAGCGGGCGGGAGTTATGCAATGAGGGAAGGGAGACCCGAGCGGGGCGGCGGGGGGAAAAGAGGAGGCTTCGAGAAGGAAGCAGCACTGCTGGCTCCTGAGAGATGGGGCAAGGATCCCTGGGATTCGGGTGGAAAAGGAAGGCAAAGAGAGATAAAACGCCTCCGTGGTGGCAGCCGGGAAGGAGATGCAGCGTTATAAGGAACCAGGGTCCCACGCTTTGCTTGTTTGGGAGAAAGGACCCGAGCTGTCTGCGCAATCTCACTGGTGGATTCACCACCCTTCTTCCCTCCCTGTGGCCTGGAACATTTCGAGTTCCCTCTTGCCCCACCTTCGGTATGGCTCGTGCTAGACCCAGGGTAGCTCCGCTGCATCCCCGCGGCGCGTCTTCCCCGTTTGCGCTTGAGCAACAGGGGGTGGAGAAAACAACCTGGCTGGAATGTGGCTGCTGACACCCCCGAGAGGCACGGCAGCATGCCAGCGGGGTGAGCCCCGGGTGCCGCTCTGCCGAAAACCCCAGCCAGGGACGAGCGCTCCGGCACTTGCACCGCGGCCAAGCGGGGCTTTCCATCCACCCGACTGCAAGGCGTTGCTAGCAGTAAACCCGGCTATGGGACGCCCTTCCTGCAGCACTGTGGGCCCCAAAACCTTAAACGTGACCTCGGAGGGAGCCTGAAAGAAAGGGTCTAAGCGGTAGGGACCTGCTGGGGCACTGTAATATGCAGGTGAAGTACTTAATTGCCTCTAATGAGGGAGAGCACCGCTCCTGTTACGCAGCTCTGCACTAGCTACTGCACATGGCGCGCAGGCATGCACTGTCCCTCGCCCATCTGATGTGCCCAGGCAGGGCCCCGGGGGCGTCTGGGCTTTAGCAGGGGGGAGCCAGGCTCTGCCCCAGCCTGCGCGGGGCCGAGGACCAAAAGCCTGACTCCTGGCTGCTGCAGAGGAGGGGATTCTTCTGGGCCCACCCAGGTGGACGTGCACGCGGGGATGACTGCTGGGCACCAGCCCCGGCTTCTCCTGTAATTATAAAGGCCATCGGCACTGTTTGGTCTTACACGGAAACTGAAGCCTCTCTGTCAAATCTGGGGAGTTGAGGTCTGAGGCACCTGCTAATACTTTAATTTAGCTGTTCCCCGGGGCACAGGCAAACCCCATCCTCGAGGAAGATAAAAGGGCAGCTGGGCAGGTATGGCTAGGAGGTTGTCTGCTGCGTCGCGTGCGGAGGACGCTCCTGCCCAGCTCAGTCCCATCCCCGTGCACGCTCATCCGGGCCCTCTGGCTTTGGCTCACCTGGGAGGCAGGGCAGTTGGGGGTCACACACTGAGCGACGTGCAAGTGCAGAATCCAATCTTGGGTGACTTTGCTGGTCCCTGCTGGCATTTAGGTGTGAGGAAAGGCTTTGCAAATGTTCCTGGCCACTCCATCCCGATTCAGACCGGTTGCACACGGAGACGGCGGCGTGTCTGACAGGCACTGCGTGTAATCTTTTGTTCCACGCAATACAGAGCTGTGTTTAAAGCCCTGGGCAACTCGGCTTTCCTGCTGCTTTTAGTTCAGCAACTTGGTTTTTTAGGTTCCTACAAATAACAAACAATCCCTGCCTCGGCTCCTTCCTCTGCATAAAGGGAATAATATTTACCAACCCCAACATGTGAATCTGAAGGGTACGAATGTGGCAAGCCTCCTGGAGAAAGCATTAAGTTCAAAGACACTTATAATAATACACATTATCTTTACACCACATCTATAATTACAGCAAAGTATAGTCTGTCTTGAGACACCGAAAAAAAGCTTTCACATCTTGGTGGTGTTTCGTGCTTTAAAAGCACTCACCACTCCATTAATGTTTTGCAACCTTAGCAAGAGCAACCTTGGAAATGCTTTGCGATTTTTTTTTATTGTTATTAGTATGAAAATCAGGAAAGTCTTTGTTAAGGTGCCCAAACAAGATCACCAATGATCCTGTAGCCCGTCATTATCAGCTTATCTGGCACAGTGAGTCATCTGAGAGCTAAACTATCATGAAGCTTATCCCATCTGCTTGAACAAATACTGCATCCAAAAAGACTGCGTTAAAGGAACAGAAAGGCTGCCAAATCCAGCGCTGAAGGTTACGCTTGCCATCTCAGCTCTGCGCCTTCCCCACCTAATTCAGCCCTTTTTGTGCCCGTACTCCGCAGTCACCGTGCTTGCTTTGCGGTGGGAGCAGCCTCACAGCCCTCAAAGCCTGCGGAGAAGCAGCCTCAGGGATGGACAGCTTCTGCTCCACATGCACAGAGCCAGCAGAAACCGCGCAGGAATAAAAGCTGGACAAAGATCCCCGGCGTCAGTCCCCAGACAGGCACTGCACGCAACTGCACGGAGTTGCCGGGGCAGAGAGGAACCTGTGCTCCCCTTATTTGGCAGCTCTGCTGAGGACTGATGACTCTGGTTTTTCAAAAGCTTGGTACTTGGCTGAAGGCAGCCGGTTTTTCCACCCCACAAAATTCACGCACAGGCTCTCAAAACCACCCAATTTACAGACACGCTCTGACATAGGTAAAACATTGGTGTCTCATTCCTTAGAAACACCTGAATCATTCTTCCCTGCCTTGCAGAGATTATCCACTTTCTCCATGAATTCCCATCTGCAAATACTTGTCAACCCTCTCTGCTGCAGCTTCAGCCCAGTTAACCGAGCAGCACATGGCCTCGGACAACCAGTCCCCAAACCAGGTTTCAGTTTAACACGACCTTTCCCCTTTGGACAGGCTTCCTCCTTGGTTCGGTAGCCATGGGCTTTGGCCTTCCCCCTCCGATTAACCAGGACGTTGCATCGCACAGAGAACACGCCAGATGTAGTCGTTGCAGCCTCTTGTATTGGTTTAGCAGTGATGCAGAGTCACTTCCACAAGGAAATTCTCGTCTCTTCCTTCTCCACCTCATTTTATTTTTCTCTCTCCTGCTTGCAGCTGGGAGTACTACGTGAACGACGCACCGCGGATAGTCTTGAACAAGCTGGAGAGCTGCGGGTACCGGGTGGTGAGCATGACAGGCGTGGGCCAGACGCTGGTGTGGTGCCTCCACAAGGAATAGCGAGGAAGGCTCCTGCGTTCCACCTGGACGAGACCCTGCTGGGAATCATCTCGCACAGGACCCACAGCAACCTTTTCCCCCGTAATTCCTTTCTGTCCCAGACTGCAGGCACTCGGGCGTGGGGGGGAGGAACGGTACAGAGGCAAAACCTGACCCAATGGAAACCTGCCATCCCTGCCCTTTCACAAGGCCAGGGGGAGGAAGGTATGCCCAGTCCAGGTAAAATCAGGCATAGGGAACAGATGGCTCACTCTCTGCCTTATTCCGAATCTGGCAAATACCATCTCTTTACGTTTTAATCATCTATTTAGCATGCATTGGAGGAAGCTCAAGTAACAGCCTTGTCTGCCTGTTCCTCAGGGCCACCCCAGAGAGGTACGTGCTGAGCCGTGAGTTCAGGGCATGCCTTCTCCCCGGCCGTGGGGGCAGGCCAAGCACAGGTGGCAGACTAGCTCGTCCCTGAAACGTAAGCGGGAACTGCAAAGCCCACACAGTCCTTCCTTCAGCAAGGCTGGCTCCTCTCCCAAACGGGACTGTGGCTAGCAGCATCACGAGGCCTTCAGCCCCAAGCGTGCCATGGGAGCATAACACGTTCCTGCGATAGCCTTAGAGCAGCACAGGAAGCTCTTGTGAACGTTCTGGGTATGGGCTCTGTAATCTTAGCAGCAGCAGCTGCAATGCTGGATTGTTTGGGACAGTATCAATCCTGCTGTAGGGGTAACACCAATAAAACATTTATCCAAAGAGACCAACATCTTTCCGTGGGTTGTTTTAAACAGTTGTTACCAAAGCTTTCAGGATCCACAGCTGCTGAACAAGCTTTCAGGAATTAAAAGAAGCTCCAAGCTATGGTGTTCTGACCTCTCACACCCTATCCTCTGGGACGGGGCAGCTGCTCTGAGTACACAGACTGACAGGTTAATGCACTTACTTTGAAGCTTATGCAGCTATTTTTCCCCCCATTCTGAAAAAGAATGAGGGCTGCAGTCACTGAGAGTTTGTATTCCTACACCAGTTTAAAAAAAAGGAGGTTTATTGACTTAATTTAAGAAACAGCTTTGGAAATGAAGAATGATGGGGTGGGGAGAATCCATACTCTCATGTTAGGTGTGAGACTCTTCCTCATCTTCCCGCTTGAGCTGTTCAATGAGCTGCTGCCTCTCTGCTGCTTGGCGCATCCGCATCATCACCAGGCTCTCGTAATCCCGCTCCGATACCGCTGACGCCTAGGAGCGGAAAACAAACACAGCCCGTCAGGGACAGGGTACACCCCAGCCCCCCCTCCATAAACCACACTCACAACACGCACGCCCGAGTCAGGAACGTGGCTCATAGCAGCGTGACCCCACAGAAAGCAGGTAAGGTGCAAAAGCTGCCTGCCCACAGAAAATAGCCTGCTTCCTAACAGCGTTACCGACGAGACAGAGCGGGCCAGACAGGGAGCCTCAATTACCCTCTTGCTGCTCACGCCGAGGCTGGATGGGGAAGCACGGCTCGCCTCGCTGCAGCTGGTTGATTTGGATGACAAGCTTGCTCTGCAAGTGCAACGCTGGTGCACAAAGTGCAGCGTGCACCTCAGCCGTTAGAAAGGCTAATGCCTTAAAAAATATCAAACTTTCCTGAGGCGTAGTCATGGAAGTGGCTGCAGAAAAAAAAAAACCCAGCAGGTACGTTCCCAAACCTGACACGAGACTGTTTCAGCTCTCAAAAGCTCTTGGAGCCTTTCTGCTGTGTGTGGTAGCAGCTGTCACGTCAGCTACACGGTGATTGCAGACTCTACCTAATAAATGTAGGCAGCAGATGACAGCTGCTACCGCAGAGCAAAGTGGTGGTTTTGGCACTCTGCTTTCAAAAAGCGTTTAACATTAGTAGGTGGCCTTACTATTTTGGATGTATTCGAAGCACTGCAGTGCTTGGAAACATCCATCTCATTTGCTTGACAGTTCAGGTAGAAATAAAAGCATTTTGACAGAAGGTGAATGGAAAAAAAAAGTCTCACATTCATTTTTCTAGGAACTAGATTTAGTGGTGATTTAAGGACATCTTAAATAGAAAATAGAAGGGATGAAGAGGCAATAGGATCGCTAAATAAGATTCTGCGTGAAAATGGGGCAAGTGCAAATTTCTTGTCACGTGCCGGCAGAGCGGCTCCTCCAGCTGCAGTGTCTAGCTGCGAGGCCAAAACAGAAGCCCACAATAGATGAGAAGCTTAGACTGGGAAGTGAAGGGACTATAATGCCATAAATGGTATCTGCATGAATGAAATAACCTTTCAGTACCGCGCAGCACAGGCTTTCACAGCGTCCGAGAAAGCACCAGACTGTATCAGCCTTCAGTGGCAGAACTAGGCTCCTTCAAAGTTCCTGTCCACAAACCACAGATACCTACTGTCATTTGCCTGGCTGAACGAACTAGCCTACATGAGACTCATGCAGATGAATCACCCGTACAAACCTGAATTACTACCTCACACTCTGGATTTAAATTTAAAACAGACAAGAGATTATTTCCGGCCTCATCTGGGAGCCCTGCTGATACACCAAGCCATCGGACGCGGCAGAAGGGAGAGCACCAGGAGAAGCAGCAGTCTGATTCAAGATGGGCTGCAAGTCAATATGCACATTGACACCGCTCAAGCAATCCGGGCGCCTCTAAGGGAGCTTGCTTTCTCCTCAGGCAGAGTGTGGGCCGATGCTTTGCCACTCTACACACCTACTTCCTGCAATCCTGGCAATTACCAATAGTGTAAAACCCAGTTTCTGACGTGGCTGACTCAGCAAGGGCTTGGCTCAAAACAAATACATACGCACAAGGAACTGCAGCCTGGGAAGCAGTGACAGGAGGCACATGAAGAGAAGGAGGCATTGTGGATTTTTAGCATTCCAGGTCCAACCTGGCTGAGTCGTCCCTGGACTTGCTTCTTCCACCCTCCCAGCATACCGGTGAATGTGGCGGTCACGGTTCTCCAAGTGCTTCAGCGGTTTCTCCTCTCCGCCTCCTGGACTCAGGTGCTGCTCCGACACAGCGTAAGTCTATTTTGCGTTCAATTTTCCTAACTTTTGTCTTTTACATCTGCGTTTTGTTGCTTTTTAAATTTCCGTTTGACTGTATTTCTTCGGTTTCCTTCAGTGTGACTGAGTCACCATCTCCCTAACCACCCACTGAGATTTTTATACTGTGCCCTTCACCAGGAAGGTGCCTGGTTACCATGGCACCGAAGTGCCCTTCTGTTCTAGATGCTAGATTAAATCTGTTCTCATGGTGACTGTGTGCTGTTCCTATTCTTCATCAGCCTGTTTCGGCAGCACAGATTTAATATGCTCAGACATCGCCATTCCTTCTCCACTGAAGGAGACTCCTTAATGTCTAAGACAGGCCAACACAGGGACGTAGTGTGAAGTTTGCATTTCCTGCAATACCAGCCTCTCTGTTTTCCTTCCAGCTACGGGAACAGGGAAGGAAGAGGTTGTTCCTGTTGTGTGGCTTGCTGCTGATCCTGCAACTTAAGTCCAACACCCAACCGTGAAGAGTCAGCAGTTCCTTCCTTCTCGTTGCCTTTCATCAGCATGGATACTTGGCGGAGAGGGTCCCTTAAGTCCACAACGTTCTTCAGACGGTTCTCCCTCAGGAGGCACAAAAAGCTGGGCAACCAAGTCATCATCTTGAATCAGAACAGCCACACTCTGGACAGCGATGGACAGTGCCAGAAGAGGGAATGCTTGAGGGATCTGAAGGACAAGTCTGATTACCTGTCATGTCAGAGCGAGCAAAACCTAGCCAAGGCACAAGCACCTCCCAAGCCTCCCCGGCTGTACCTGGACAGTTCTAGCTGCCCTAACATCATTGATCACACAGATTCTCACTCTGACATCTCCTTTTCTGGTGCTACTCATCAATACCACAAAGCCACTCAAACTCAGTTCCACAAGGACCAGGCTACAGACTGCGGGACCTCAGAATTCCCAGGTCCCCAGAATGGCACCACTCTTTCTGACCTGCCTGATCCCTTCCTGTCCTTCAAAGTGGATTTGGGGCTGTCACTTCTCGAGGATGTTCTGCAGACCCTCAGGAAACAGAATCCAAGAGATTACACCATCTGAAGGTATTTATCATTTAACATACCACATTTACTTACTGCTGCTGCCAGTTTCTCTAGTCCTAGCGGGATGAAGGTTACTGCAGCACTCCTGTTGTGCGTGGCCTGTTTTGTTGTTCTCGCCTTACCCACCACAGACTGTCCTTGTCCTTGCCAAGCAGTCCTTTGGAGCAGAGCTCACAGGCTCCGTGCTCAGATGAGAGCACTGTCTGCCGCAACCTCGTGGGCAAGTTTCCATTCTCCACGCTGGGGATTCCCCACTCTTGACTGAGCATCTCCTCCTCATGGAAGAACGGCATTGTTTGGCAAAAGACTTGTTATTTTGGGGATGTGGCTGTGACACTGCGGAACACGGACAGAAGGGGATATGGCATACATCACTTGTGGATAAGCAGGCAGCTTGCTAGGAGGCAGTAGCGTTGCATCTCAAAGCCATAGTTACGGCAAGGGTCAAGAGACAGACACTGGTGTTTCTTCTCCCACCACGTTCAGATGTGAGAAATCAAAGCTGTTCCTCCTTTTTTTTTTCCTGTGGGTGTCTTTTCCCCTAACTCAAGTGCAGTTGGCACTCCCAGCCTGGAAACAGGTAAGCATCCATGTAGGCTCGTAATACAGCAACAGCAGTTTATTTGTCATACTAGCAGGAGAAGAAATGTCTCTAGATACTGCTACCTGAAGCATGCGCTGATATATCAGCTGTACAGATATGGAAGAATAAATGTATCTGTGACTGGAAGCGTCTTGTTGCCTCATTTCATTGGTAGCAAGCCAGCCAAAGCCCAGGCACCAAGAGCACAGGTCCTGTATCTGTAGTGACCCAGTCCTATCCTCTCTGGTGCCACAGGTTTTTATGAGGGTGGGGAAGCAGTGTGGCTCTGCTCTTCTGGGCCGGGAGAAGGCTAGAGCTGCTGGTACTTTACCTTCCCCCAAGCAGAGGGCACACGGTTCAGGTCAAGACCCAGCGCTGGACAGTGGGAAAAGCTGTGCCAGGCTGAGAACACTTTAGGCAGTATCAGGGCAAAGTATTAAAAGGACAATGCAGAAACTTACTGGGTCACCAATTCTTACCTTTTTCATAGTTGGATTAGATACTAGGGCTCTTTTTAAAAAATAGATAAAACCTCCACACACCCAGAAAACCATAAGCTTTGGAAACTGGCTACAGCAAAGTGCACGGAGACATTTCAGAGGAGGCACAGACGGCTCAACCTTCTAGATTCACATCAGGCGGTAAAGTCAGATAATATAAAACAAGCTATGAAACCTCAAAGGAGCTTAGAAAAGATGCAAGAGTGCCAGAAGGCTTTTCTCAGCACTTTAATATGGCTGAATGAATGGCCCAAAATGAATGAGGAGCACTCCCAGGGAGATCCCACTACTAACGGTGCAAGGAAGACCTTCCCAGAGCAAGTGCTTCACGCTGTTGTAGTAGCAAGGTATGCCCTTCACAGCACTGTACAGCTGTTGTGTGCTTTGAACCATTCAGAGCTGCAGCAATCAGTCGTTGCTCTCAAACAGCCTAGAGTAACACTACCAATCCACAGCTTTTGTAATTCAGGCGTAGCTCGCCTGTTGGGCTCCCGCAGCTCTCCAGGAACTGCTGCACAACATGCACCCGTTGCTGTAGAAGAAAGCAAGTCAACCAAGACTGTGAAGGCAAAGTTATCTTGCAACTTACTGCCTCCTCACAGCACCACTTTTCAACTATCAGCCTTGCTTTCACCTGGGAACTGCTTCCAGCGTCCCCCGCTCTCGTTAGCGTGCAGCTCTCCTTTATGTGAAGGCTCTGGGGCACAGCTCCTGGCTGACTACCCCAGGCAGGGAGCAGCCACAGCTCTGAAGCGGACGAGTAGCGACTGCGTTGCCATGAGAACGCTGCAGGTCTTTGGCTGCTTTCTGAAGCAGAGCAGGGAAGGAGCTGCATTTGCACAGAGTGGGAGCAAACATGGGTGTGGATCCAGACTAAAATAGGAGCAACCCAGAGGGAGCAGCAAATAGGAAGCAAGGGCAGCTTAAGTCAGAATGAGGTCAGTGCAGCTTGAAAGCAAGAATGCGGACCCTGATAGCTGGGAAGCCAGACTGGGTATGAAAGGATAAGGCAGGGAGTAGGCTGAGGCAGTGGGAAAAGATATCTGAAAGGGCTCATTTTACATAGTCTAGCGCTGAAGAGCTGAGGACAAAGAATAAATCAACTGGAAGCAGTACAGCCAAGAGAAGCTATTACCACTTTACACATTTTGGAAGCATCCTAGTGGAAGCAGCAACAGGGTTTGGGGAGGGTCTGGAGTAGGAACTAGAAAAAGTGGGTACCAGAACAGCGTGCCAATCTTAGCTGGGACAGCACGGCTGCAATGTAATCAAAGAAATTGCAGCTGCTTGCACATAAAAGCAGAAGGAAGGACAGACAAGCATCAGGAGTGCAATTCTTGGGAAAGGATGCAAGTGACTGGCCATAACTCCTCACTATTTTGAGAGCTAATATGGGACTGACGAGGCAGTGCTGGGCAGAAGTGAGTCACCACCTCCACACAGCACGAACACCATTTGCTGCTTTAGCCTGCTCTCCCTTGCTGCTCCACCAAGCTAATCCTTCACAGCAGGCAGACACTGCAGGTCCACACTAACAAGCTTTGGTCATGGAAACAAGCCAAGATAAACCCAGTCAAAAGCCAAGGCTTTTGAACCCATGGAGGCAAGAATCCACTACCAATTGCACCAGCAATGCTCTCGGGTATGAATGAGCTCTTCAGAGCCAGTTCTCATTCTCTACTAGTGAGAGATACTCAAATAAACTGGATTGGATTCTGCTTTTTTCCCCCCAGTTTGCATTCTAACACTCTGGCCACCTCTGTGAATCTGCTGCATCTGCAGGACTCTCACTGGTTCTACACTGTGCAGATCTGCCTGGCTCCTGGGCTACGATGCTACAACTGCCTTTGCCTGAGGTTTCTGGGAAGCCATGCTGCTCAGGCCAGGCTGCTCAGGCAAAAAACGCGCCTCCCAAGCGCAAACATACAGCCCTAAACAAAGCTAGGATAACAACATGGCATTCTGATGTATAAATGCACCCACTCTAACATACTTAAAAAGTCAGGAGAAGGAATGTACTGAACAATCTCAAGCTGCTGAAATATTTAGGTAGAGAACACACATAAGGCTGATTGAGACACAGACTAAGGGCACCTGTAGAGCAGGAGGCAGGAATCCTCTCAGCAACTAGACCTTTTTGATCTTTATACCACAGGGAAGGAGGAGCGGGGGAATAAGTGTCACAGGAAGTTTGAACTGGAACTCAGATAACCAGCAAAGGATCTCGGGTCCCTTCACAGCCAAGGAATTACTAACTAGCTCAGAAGACATGCAGAGCACAAGGTAAATCCTGTGCTGTAGAGCTAAGTGTAATGTAACATGCTTCATAAGAAGGGGACGCAGCTCCCACTCCAGAGGGCCAACAGGAGCAAGGGGTAATGGAGAGCCAGGAATGTACTGCAACATGTCCTCAGATTGGTTTCTATGTTTTAGCCACCAGATGTTATTTCCTCGCACGTGTTGTGTGATTGGAATACATTTGCTATTCAAGAGCAACAGCTTCAGAGGGATTATCTGGTGAAATAAACCGGAAGCAGCTGAGAGTTAACATCTCACACCCAAAGTAACCACACGGGTAAAGAGGACCCAAACCAGACAATAAGGTCTCTACAAAGGTATTTAATTTGATACTGCTTTCTCTTCCCTCCTGCAGACCCTAAGAATATAGGTTTCCCTTCAGCAGTGAAATTTCACCCTCTTGTGAATGCAGTGAGTAACCAAGCCTCTCTAAAAAAAGCCTTCTAGGAGACCCATTTTCAACCAGCTATCAGCCAGAGGATTCCCACAAAGTATATTAGAAAAAAATCCAGAAGAATGGCATTAGAGGCTTTGGGCTGAGCAAGGAACATCCTTGTTTTTCAGTTGGAAGACAGAGTGAGATTGTACAAAAATCCAGTCATCCAAATAGCTTCTGCTCTCACTGTGCTGCTACTGAGCCAAAAGGTCCTTTAGAAAAGCCACTGCTTCAGCACAAAGAGGCTCACCAGAAAGGCAGGCCTTTCATTAAGAGCTTCTGTTCAGCTCTTCTGGGAATCAGCATATCTTACCATAAATGCAAAGCACACTGTTAAATTTAGGTTGCTATAGAAACAGATTTAAATAACAGCAGCCTATGTCTCCTTACCTGTGAAGTCCTGGGCTGACTAGTGCTATCAGAAAGGACAGTGCTGGGATTGTTCCGGGGCTGGCCCTCCAGCCAGGTAATCTTTAGAGGATTATTTATCAGGCCAACTTCATTCTTCACAGCCATCTCCTACCAATGAAAATATTATTTCGTCACCGTCTGAATTTCAGACCCCACTCCCTCACAGGTCACTAAAAATCATGAGAGTTTTTCCACCTCAGCCTGGCATCTAGGGTACAAACAACAAAGATTTCACAGCTGCCCTACATGAGAAGCACCCTTTAAGGTCCATATCGGCACCAAGCATAGATAGAACACATCACTGCCAGTACTCTTGCTAAACAGGTCACAGACAATTCAGGGTATTTTTAATATTTATGTATATGAGTGAAAGAACAGGCGACAAGGAATAGACACTCTTGTACAGTGTAAGATTAAGTTGATGGAACTACTAAAATTAAGGGCAACTGATGATTTCTGTTTCACAGCCACATGAATTATTATAACTCATAGTGAGCCAAGACATTTTGATTTCTTCTAAACTGCAAATGCCTGACATAACCTCTAAAACTCGTTAAGCCCATCTCCACAATGGGTAGTTCACCTTCAGTGAGAGCTGATTAAATGGCTCAGCGTCTGCTTTATAAAGCAGTGTCTCTGCTCAGCCTTTTACATGCACAGCCTGCTTGTTTATGTGCATGGTCTGCTTCGGGTTTATGCCTCCAGCTTTACCACTCCCTTCATGCATCTGTACCTTTAGACTCTCATTACCCTTCTCCACTGCCTTAATGACAAGGCAGCATCTCTAGGCCATCAGCCTGCTAACCCTCCCCTTCTGCAACACCCCCTCTTGCCCACTCTCCACGACACACATCTGGGGGCTCCGCCAGACTTACAGCAGCCTTAACTGTAGCAAATTCCACAACTGCACTCCCAGTCTTCCTACTTGAGATCAACAAATTGAGCACATCACCATACTGTTAAAACAAAGGAAGAAAGAAAAGTTAATTACAGACCCAGATGTCAAATTCATCTGTGGAATGAAGGCAGCAAACCCATGTGTTTTCAGAGACATGAGGCTTGAGCCATCACCCTTTCTGCCTTGCATGATGCTTCCAGTGATCCCAACCTGTCATGATTTCTGTCCCCCCAGGAAATAGTTCTGGGGAGACATGGAACTAGAACCTTTGCTTCCAGCAAGCCCTAGTGCAAGAGGGCTGCTCAGCTCAGTCAGAGCTACAGGAGAGACTTGCACAAAGGGAAAATAAAGACCACATGCTGGGAGTAATCAGATCACAGGCTTGTCTATGCCTGTCTCTGAACTTCCCACAGCAGCTAATGCATAGTGCTTGGAGGGAAGGCAAAAGTGCACCACAACCACACAGCCAGTCTAACTTTTATACAGGCCACGAACCACTCAGTGGGAAGAGTCTGCAGTTGCTCTGTTCCAGCCAGAGTCCCGGCTGGGAACAAGACAGAGGTGCTAGCTGAGGAACAGTTCACTGCTACTGGATCTCTCAGAATAGCATGAGTGAGAAAGCTGGACAACAGAGGGGAAAAAAACGAGCCACTCCGGTTTACATGTAGCTTCCCAGAATTTACTATCCTTTCTTATACCAGTGAGAGCAGGGGAAGATCAAGTAGTAGGAAAGAGTCAGACAGGACCTTTTGTAGGATCTGCAACAGAACATCTTCCGAGTATCCCCCTCTCGTCTCATCATCTTTACTGCATTTCCATTTAAGCTGGGGAATAAACATGAAAAGTTAATTTTGTCCATTTGAACATGTTGCCCCATTCCATGCAGCTCCTGCCACCTGCACATTAACTACATTTGCTATTTACAGCTACGCTCCAGAATTGCCAAGACACTGATTTCAACATCGGAATGTGCAAAGGGAACGAATTATTTAGGGAACAGGGACAAACAATGCTTACTGAAATAAAAAAAGACAACACTTCAAAAGCAAACTAGTGGCTGTATCAGGGTAATAAGCAGATGTTTCCCCGTGCCTAGTGCAGAGAAAACTCAATTTCAGGCTCAAAAATCTGGACCGGGCAGTAGGGAAAAGGGTGAGGTAGGAAGGGTATTTGAAAGGCAGTGACAGGAATTGTTCACCCGCATGACACACATTAGATAGAGGAGCTTCACCTCCACGGTACCACGGGACATGCCGCTTCAGCAGAGCTCAAGTCTCCCTTCTGTTCCCCAGAGCTGCATAGCGTTCTGCCAGTTTTCACCAAACCCCAGCTTTATAAGGACGTCTTACCTTGAGCTTGGGAGTTATTCCGCCTTCGGCTCCGTTTCTTTCCTGCTTGCCTAAAGAGGGGAAAGCAAAAAAAGATTGAAAGGCCATGAGTGAAAATCCCTTGGCTAAAGACCATTTAGCACAAAATTCACCCCGAGAACGTACAGATGGCAACAGCAAACACTTCTGGATTTCCACTAGACCGGTTCAGACCCAAAAGGCTTGTGCAACACTACCAGCACGAACTGTAGCACAGACCGAATATTGGACATCAGCATTTTTCCCTTCTACGATGCCCAGACTTGCCACAATCAAGGCTAGAAACAGCTCAGTAAAAACACAAGCAGGAGACCTGTTAGATTCTGCAACATTTTTCCCTGCAAGAGGGTCCTGTCGGTGGGAACAAGTGTGGAAAAATTAAGGGCAGGCAAAAAATTAGGATAGCATAGCCTAAGAATCTATTCCGGCCTTGCAACTAAGTACTTTCCAGTGATGTGCTCCTGTTGCAAGGATCCCAGAGTGTTTTATGCTATGCAAATGCTCAGCCTCCTTCCCAATTCCAATAGGTGAAATTACGTTAGGAGAGGCTAGGGTGAGCTGACTGACTTACAGTCATCCAGGAAAACTCTGGTGGCCCCAAAAAGAGTTCCTGCATCTGGATCCCTGGTGGGTTTTTTTAAACTCTTCCATCAGTGTTTTTGCTGTGAGAAAGCGACAGATGCTACACTATAGCCTCTGCCAGAATGAGAGGGGTAGGAAGCACGAGGAACTAAATCCTGCCGTTGAACTGACCGCCTCAACAGCACTCTAATTAGTTCTGAAAAGAACAGACCTTTCTGAAACATAAAACTGTATTTTAAGCCCACACAGATAGAGAATATGAAGAAAGGCGATTCATTACAGAAACGTCTGGATGGGAGCGAGGTTCAGGAATACCACAGGATGAGGTTCTGCGACCTCTGAGACTCTGGAAAAGTTTCACCCCCCCCCGCACGAAGGAGACTAACTACAGCTACTGAACAGCCCGTGAGAATTAGAGGGGGGCTACTTCAGGCATGACAACTCCCTATTGCTGTACGGCAGCACAGGGTACTGATGTTCTCCAGTTCGGTGCGGTGCTCGTCTCCCGACAGATTTGTTGCTGGTCTTTGTACCAACCTGGGATGAAGCCTGGGTACGCCCAAGGAACACGAGAAATCCAGTTCCAGGAAGGAAAGCCTCAGCAATCATAGACTATACAAAACTCTATTCTCCACGCCAAGTCTCTTTTGGGCGATAGGTACTCAGACCTTTCAGAGGGACACAGACGTAGTTTTTTGGGGTTTTTTCTTTTTTTCCAAACTTGAACCACTCCCTACTTTGCGCCTGCAACACTGACGGCTTTCACTGACGGATGAGCAAGACTTCAGGCTCCCTCCAGCACAACTGTGGGGCTCCACATCAGGCGATCTAGATTCAGTGCTTTACAATACTTATTGAAAAGGAGCGGCAATGTGCACAAGAGCAGCACGATGCCACGTAGAAGAAAGCAACCCCACAGAAGTACTACTCTCGACTGATCCCCGCACAAGCAGGATCCTGTCTACGGCACCGTGCCCCAGTCAGAAGGCTGCACCTGCGCGTGAGCTCTGTCTGCGGAAGAGTTGGAGTCCCGCGTGCACGTAGTTTGGCCGAGGGCTCCAGTCCCGTCTGCTCTCACCTTGGACATGCTGCTCTCTTTCAAGCCGGATCTGTTCTTCAATGAGCCTCTGCTGCTCCTGAAGCTGACGGGAGCCTTCTTCACGCAGGCGTATTATCTACGGCAGAGGTAAGACAGCACAGGTATCTCAGGGCACAGTTCCACAGCTGGCCCACGCCACCTAAAGACCACCAAGGAGAGCTTTTGCCTTACGCCCATCTCCTGGGGCAACCTCCTGCCACTTCCCCTGTGACGGCTCCAGCGCTCGTAAAATTGGAGCCCTCGCGTTCCTAGTGACACAGGCCCCGTCAGCCAGCGTAAAACCAATGAGCTGTTGATACCGCCTGCTACGCAAAAGGGCAAGGGCAGGCAAAACATGAACCCCGAGACTGACACATTTGCCAGACTGGATCCCTTCTACAGGCCACTCTTTCACAGACCCCGTTAATCCAAAAGGACTGCTATACATCCATTTACTGCCTCGCATCACATGCTTTTCATAACGACTGTAACGACTTTCAGCAATTCTTCTCAAAAGAAGCAGAGAAATCTAGGGATTTATCATTACTTCTTGTTCTAATGTTCTCGTTATCCTGATCTCCTCCTCTTCACTCTCGCGGGCCTGGGCTTCTCGTTCTCTGGCTTCAAGGTCTGCAGAAATAAAATGAAAACAATCCAATGAGAATTTTCACTGCTGACCAGAGGCGGATGGAAAGATCACAAACTTGGCTGCACCCACACCAGTTTCAAAGTGAAGTCCTGATACCTCTGCCGCCTCTCCCCTGCCCAGGCACATCAAAGTATCAGCTGCCTTAATAGTCAAATCACCTAATTCCTTCCCAGAGCAGAACCATCCCCAGCTATGACTCTGGCAAGAGATTTCAGATGGCTGCTATACTGTACTGGGCATAAAGAAACCACAGCCATCCCAAATGCACAACAGATTAATCAGCGGTGAATTCCTGCGGTAGGAGAAATGCAAACTCCCAGCTAACGACCACTTCAAGCCAAGAGACAATGAAGTTTTGACTTTATTACCAAGCTTCACTTTCTTTCGCTTCTCATCAAGTTTTTCTGTCCTTTCCGCAGCTTTCTTCTTAGCCTCTCTCACTTTGTCATACGCCGCCTGTCAAAGGACCAACACAATAGTGTGAAGCTATATAAAGAAGAGAGAAAACGGAAAGCAGTGAATAAAGGCAAGATCAGATATTGAAACACTACGCAGAGGTGAAGCATTTCCTGCTTCTCACTTGCATTCCTCCTAAAAGTGTTGGAAGTTAACACAAATACCCTGAAAACATGAGAAGGGGCCCAAGGATCTCCAGATGGGGCCCAAAAGGGTGAGGAAGCGCAGCAATAACTTCAAAGTGCATTGGAGAGAAAGTCTGACCCCTCTTCAGAGGTGGGAAGAATATTTTGGTTTCCTGAACATGCCAAAAGTAGCTTTAGAAGCTTAGAGCTAAGTTTTACATTAAAAAGGTCCATTTTATACGAAAGATTTGTTCACAAGACAGATATCTGACTCACATGAAGGTATTAGGTCAAAGGGCATCAGAACTCATCAGCAGCAATAACACATCAGTATTCATTTTGCACTAGAGACTTAAGAACTGGGGTACACTGGCAATTTCACTGCCACCTGTTTCAACAGTTGATAATCTGTTCATCAACCCACACAGAACCTTTCTATAGTAGGTAAAACATAACCCGGCACAAATTCTCAAATATTCCTTTTAGAATAGTTGTTAAGGAAAGCACTGCTCTTGTTTAATAAACTAGACAAGCTGATCTTTTTCCTTCCTGCGCAGGAAGGGTTTGCTAAACACTTTTTTTCCCTTTAAAATGTAGAAGCCCAAAAGTGTTTGAATGCCAAAAGCTTAATTGCCCCTCGGAGGGGAGGTTACAAGCTTTGCCAGCGTTTGAAAAGAGGAGAGTTATTTCATGGTTTTAAACCCTATCCTCTAAAATTTTAATACGCCTTCTCTCCTGAGCTTTTCTGGATAGAGTTACTTGCTCATTTTTATTTTGTTTTTACGCCTTCCCTTCTTCCCTTCACACGCCTAGATTACTTTCAGGCCTTGAGCAGCAGGCACTCAACCACCTCCTCACAGCAAGAGGAGAGTCCAAGCTAGACCTGGCAGCCTGCAAAGCTCGTGCAGCAAAAGGGCAGAGATCACGACTATGATTCAGCTTTTCAGTTTACAAGTCTCTTGTGCCCCATGGAAAGAAAGGCTCTGAGCCTTTGCAATCACATCTAGGTATTATTTGTCAGACCTTGGCTTCAAGGCAACTGCAAATGCACCGTTGCCACGGGAATTTAACGCCTCCCTGAATCAACGGTGCTTTTTGCCTGGTTTTTGACACGGGGTATGCCCCGGTCTGACGCATCATTAAAGACACTCTCTCACCCGTGCAGCAAATGGCCAGAGCTACTCCCAGCACAGCGAATCGGAAAAAGAACGTTTGTCCAAGTTCTTAGCTGGCACCTACTATTTCACGTCACGGACAACTACAGGGAACCACAGACGAGACCGGCGTTCCTGAACTCCCAACCAGAGCAGAGAGCAGGACAGACAGGAAGAGTTTCCAGCACTTCTCCAGCACGCTTGCAGAGAGTACCACCACGCAAGCCCAGCATCACCAAGGGACGCATCCTTACCCTTGCTGCTGCGTCTGTTAGCACGGCTAAGGCCTGAGACAGCCGGTGGAAGACTTCCGCTGGGAATTAGAAGAAAAGAGGGTGAGATGCACAACACCGTGCTACTGGCCTGCAGGTGAACCAGAAGAGACAACCCCCTACGGAAGAGACCTGCAGAACACCAGAAAGAAGAATCATCTTTCCAAAGCATTTGTAAGCCAGCCTGTAGCCAGGATCGCCTCAACTCAAAGGACAACTTTTGTCACATAAACTTCAGTGCCAACTAAGAAACAAAAGCTGGGGCCGTTTCATTTTAACGGAAATCTTGAAAACGTGACTTCTACAGAACCTGTCTACAGAAGCGTGCTCCTCAACCTGCAGACAGCCTGAAATACAGCTACAAACAAGTCCTCCCTTCCACACTAACAGCTTTTCAGCCTGAGGCTCAAACTTTGCGTTTGACATTTTTGCATGCTGACCCTCTTCCTGGAAGGTTACACATAGGAGCAGGAGGCCTCCCCACACGCTTCAAACCGCTTTCTCAAGCTTCTGCAGATAAAGCCCCCAGCTCTCCCCTCACTCCTGCTCAAATCTACTTCTTGCTCCTGGTGGAAAAGTTCTCTGTGCCACAGGTACAAATCTGCAATCTGTGTAGCCCATCAAACTGGGAAACGCAAGACACAGAACAATGCTTATTTGGAGGTGTCCTGATGAACAGCGTCCTCCTGGTTGCCGCTGCTCTTCCCTGCCACCCTGTAGCTACAAAACTTCAAGACAGAAGCTGCGGAAACCAGACCTTGCTAACAGTTTAGGCACGCTCGCTTCCAGAGAGTCAGGGCCTCAGGCAAAAAACGGGCATTGCCCATAGGTAATATCATTTCTGAGACTGCTGTTGCAGTTTCGACTGCGAGGAGTAGGAATTAAAATAACGACCAGCCAGTAAACACTGGGTCAGCAGGGCCAAAGGTCTGGGATTCAGGTACCGTGTGGGAAGATCCTGACAGGTGCAAATGTAATTCCAGCACTGACTTAACGCTCGTGTTTCTAACCCCAACGTGTATGCATTCAACCCTAAAAAGCAGAGCTCTAATAGCGAGGAAAATAACTCTTAGTCCTGCGTACATATACTTCACATAACATATACCCAGGCGTTCCCTTAATTACGGACAAAGCCAGACCCGCAGTTCAGCAGAGCCTCTTCCAGGAGCCTGCACGTGTGAAAACAAACATGAGGAGTTGTTGGTGTCTGCACAGCCCCAACTTACCCGCTCTGGGATCGTCCGGGTTCTTATCTGGGTGACAAGTCAGGGCCTTCTGCCGGTACGCTTTCTTAACCTGCAAGAGCCAGAACTGAGATTTACTGGTTGGTGTTCTTCAGCCTGTGTCGAGAAAAGCAATTTAGAAAAAAACCCCAACCAAAACACTGCACAAACAAAAAATTACTATTCAGAGGGTTTCTTTGGGTGTTGCTTTTGCTTAACTTAAACACCCCTCCCTGTCAGAAGCAGAAGGCTGTGGTCGAACCAGCATTCATTTGCACCATTAGATACCCCCCTAGGCCTGACAGAAAATAAAGACCATTTTTGAAGTGCTAATTACCATTACCAGCTCCTTTACCACCCCCACCCCACCCCGAAAGGTAACCCAGCCTGTCCCAATAGCAAGAGGCCTCCAAAAAAGCTCAGTTTTCAACCTCAATGCAGCGACCTCTCCTCTTCAGTCAGCGTACAAAAGACACTTAGCGGGCAGGCAGCCATAGTTTGAATGAGCCTGAGCTTTTCAAAGCCAGAAGTTTTACTTCCAGGTGCCTTGTACCGCAGCAGTCAAACCTCACCATCGCCAAAGCCAAGTCTGGTTCCCCGAGGCAGTTTTCTAGCCAGAGGGGCACGGCGCTCTTTGCGGCTCTGGCTCTGGGACGGAGGAAGTACCATTTACCGTGCAACAGCTCAGCTTGGCAACGTGAAGGACTGTTTAGTGTCTTTTACGCTTCAAAGAAAGACGGGCAGCTTTCTGAGCTAAGTCACTTGCAACAGCCAGAGCTCCCTCTGTCAGGGACACGGCTGCAGGCAAGAAAGGAGAGGAAGAAGAGCTGCTCTGTTCCACTGCCAAGCAGTCCTCGGCTAAAACGAGGGGAACAAGCGCTGGCCCGGCACCCCCGGGTGGACCAAGCTCCCGGAAGGGAAATGGGCAGCTACAGCCTCACAGGCCTAACCCCACCTCCGGCCCAAGCAAGACTCCCCTTGAGAGGGCTAACTCTCCTCCCCAGGCGGCGGTCACAACTACCACAGGAACCATGCCACCTGGCAAGTTCAGATACGGCTTCTCTAAACGGGGAGGTCAAATTGCTTTCACAGCCTCGGTCCCACTCGTTCACCTCCTCCGGCCACGCTGCTCTGCATACAAAGGCCCTTTGGGTTGCTTCAGGTCTTCCACATCAAGGACTGCCACTCTAAGGGACACCTGTCCCGTTTTGGGTTGCTCCGTAACATCCAACTTGCCCCTTTCTCACCCTTCTCCCCCAGCGAGCAGCCCAGCAGCGAAGCCGAGCTCGCCTGAAGTCTTTCATCTCAGTCCCGTGCACTACCTTTGGCCTGTCCCCCGTCCTGTGCTCCGTACGCGCAGGATTTCCAGGCAGCCTCAGGCAATTGCTGGTTATGCCCAGACTGCAGCTTCCAAGCGTTACCCTGCTGCGCTGCCGCCGATCTTTACTGATACAGACAAAAAAAGAGGGGAAAGCCTAAGGAGGAAAAGAAAAGTTTTCCTTTCGAGTTTAACTTTGCTCCCTTACCGGCAGCTTTCCTCAGAGCCTTCCTTCCCTTGCAGGGTCGCTTTCCCAGCTCAGGCGCTCAAATCACCTTTAGCCGTGACTGACCGGTTACACGACAGGAAAAAAACGGAAACGTGTAACTCCAGCGCCACGAAACCAGCGAGGTGACTCGTGGGGACCTACCGTACCCAGGCCAACCGCTAACAACTGGATTTTTGGGAAACACAGGAGGAGCTTTCCTTCCCCAGGCACATAAGCAACCGAAGCTCAGCTCAGCGACCGGACAGCAGCAACCGCCGCCCAGGCCCGAGCCTCCCCGCCGCCCCGTGAGCGCCCCCGGCCCGCGGCCCTCACCTCCTTCTCCGACGCCTTCTCGCCGACCCCCAACAGCCCGTACAAGTCCAGCTGCAGCGGGGCCTCGCCGCCCGCCATCTCGCCGCCTCCCCGCCCGCCGCCTCCGCGCCGCCCGCCGGGAAATGGAGTCTCCCCGCGCCGCCGCGCCCCCTCCCGCCCCGGCGGCTCGACGACATCTCCCACCATGCACCGCGCTCCCCGCCGCCGCGGCCGCTCCCGGCGGGCACAGCGCAGCGCGCGCTGCCCTGGGACTCGGCTTTCCTGGCGGCCGCTGGAGGCGGGGCGGGGCGGGGCCGCAACTCCCGTCGGGCCTTGCGCCGCGGCGGCCGGGGCGCGGGGCGCCGGCTTTACCTCAGGGCGGGAGCGGCCGCCGCTTCTGGGCTTTGGGTCGCCGTTCGAAGGGAAAAAGCTCCAGAGCAAACCGTAACGACGCAGCGGCCTCGAGGCAGTGTCCCTCAGGCAGCCCTTTCCCGAGGGGGCAGCTCCCTACGGCCGCGCTATGGGGTGCTGTGAGCCCCGCTGCAGACCCTCCCCCAGAACACCCCCAACGTGCGCCTGCTCAGCCCAGGGCACAGCTCCTGGGGAAACCCCTCCCATCCCTCCTGTTTGGCGGTCTCTTCAACACACCTGCACTGTCTGCACAGCTTCGAATAAAGTAGGGGACACGCTAGAAAAAGCCCCACCCGTTTAATCCAATACGCAGGGGAAGGAACTCTCCCCAAACTTTATTCGCATCCCCCAGCAGGAGTTGCGTGCTGGGGGCTGAAGGCTAAGCGCCTTCCTACCGCTGACCCCGATCAGCAGCAACAAGTAACTGCTGGGGGAGACGGGCAAGAAAACTGAGTCCAGGTGAATCCAGCAAGGTGGATATCTGAGAGAGGCCTCCTGACCCGGCAGCGTCACACAACCAAAGAAGCCGTGGTCTGCTACCGGGCAGAGGCTTGGCAATGCTCTCAGCCAGCGCAGGCTAAAGTCTAGGCAGCAACTGAGTGCCTGCGTTCTCTTAAAACACCACCGAGGCAATCAGAAATGAGATTATTCACACAAAATGGATTCCAGTTTATTGTGGGAACGCTTACACCTTCTTTACTGCATACTGAATTCAACGGACCTGTGATAGGCAGCCAGCAGGCTTTTACCCACTGGAAAAATACGTAATTGGAAATTGTATTCGAGACAGCCACCTTGTACATATGCCCCTTGCATTTTGGCGCCACTGATGGGAATGCGAGCGCTACCTTAAAAGCCTGAGCCGCGGGGCTGGGGGGGACAGCGGGGCGCCCAGGGACTCTCCTGTGCTGGGGCCAGGCCGCTCCAAGGGGCCCAGCCCTGCCCTGGGGATGCACCCAGGCACCCCGGCTGGGGGCGAGCAGGACGGCCCCAGCAGCCGGGCCCAGGACAACGAGGCCCAGGAGGCAGCTGCTGTCGCTCACGGCCAGAACCCGTTACAGACACACTCGGTCTTGCAGGGTGGTGGCCTGTGCATTACAGGGACGCTGCAATGAGATCACAGCCCTGGGGGTGGGGACACCTCTGCGAAGACACAGCCCCGCATCACACCGGGACACTGCTCGCCCCCAACGCGGGCACCAGCTCCGTACCGCAGCCGCCCAGGGCAGGGGCCCCACGGCTTTGCGCACGCTGCTGCGCACCAGATGGGGCTCCACTGTGGAGAGGCCACAAACCGCTGGCCTGCCTCCCCGATTCCTGCCTGCACGTCTCCGAGAGGTCAGCCACTGTCCTGCCCGAAGAAGGGCAGAGGTTGCACCATAAGTTTAAGAAACAAGAAAAAACAAGGAGCTTTCGGAACAACGTAATTAACTTTTGGTCGCCCTGAAGTGGTCAGGCAGCTGGAACGGATGATCCCTGTAGGTCCCTTCCAACCGCTCTCTTCTCTCCTCTTCCATTCCCTTCTCTTCTAGATCAGCCTCGTGAATAGAGGAAAACTATGCGAGGCTCGGAGCCTGTGTGCCACCGAGGCGTGTAAGCTCCATCGACCACCAGGTCTCTGTGCCTTTCCTCATAGGAGAGGCGCTCCCGTCCCTTCACCGTGCTTGGGGCCCTCGGACTCTCCAGTATGGCCACATCCCCCCTGCACTGGGGACCCAGCGACGGACACAGTACGCTTACCAAAGGGGGCTTTTTGTTCCCCCCAACACCGCGCCTGTGTCCTCTCGCCGTGGTTCCCAAAAGCTCTGTGATGTCACCAGAGAGTCACCTTGACTCCCGCGACATCGCTCACTTTAAGGCGTGGGGCAGCCCTGAAGGGCCACAGTGCTGTTCTCGAGCCTTGGGGACAGACGTCTGCAGGTGGGGGGACAAAGGACCCCCATCCCGCGAGTTCCCTGCCCAGGGCGCAGACAGGATCTGCTGGACGGGGACGACAGCAGGACCCGGGGCGCTGATCCCGACCTGCCGCACCCCCACCCTCCTCCTGCCCTTGCAGAGAGGCCACGAACCGCTGGCCTGCCTTCCCAATTCCTGCCTGCACGTCTCCGAGAGGTCAGTCACCGCCCTGCCCGGACAAGGGCACAGGTTTGATCACAAGTTAGAGAAACAAGAAAGAGCAGAGGAGCCTTTGGTGCAACGTACTCAACTTTTGGTCGCCCAAAAGCGGTCAAGGCTGCTAGACTGGATGATCCTTGTAGCTCCCTGCCAACTGCACTTATCGTACCTTCCCCTTCCTCTTCTCTTTTCCCTTGCCCCTACCCTTTCGCTTTCCCTTTCCCCTTCCCCTACCCTGTCCCTTCTTTTCTGAATCACTCACGTAAATAACAGCATAGAGGGAAAACTATAGGAAGGTCAGAGCCTGTGTGCCACCGAGGCGTGTAAGCTCCATCGACCACCAGGTCTCTGTGCCTTTCCTCATAGGAGAGGCGCTCCCGTCCCTTCACCGTGCTTGGGGCCCTCGTTGGACTCTCTCCAGTATGGCCACATCCCCCCTGCACTGGGGACCCAGCGACGGACACAGTACGCTTACCAAAGGGGGCTTTTTGTTCCCCCCAACACCGCGCCTGTGTCCTCTCGCCGTGCTTCCCAAAAGCTCTGTGATGTCACCAGAGAGTCACCTTGACTCCCGCGACATCGCTCACTTTAAGGCGTGGGGCAGCCCTGAAGGGCCACAGTGCTGTTCTCGAGCCTTGGGGACAGACGTCTGCAGGTGGGGGGACAAAGGACCCCCATCCCGCGAGTTCCCTGCCCAGGGCGCAGACAGGATCTGCTGGACGGGGACGACAGCGGGACCCGGGGCGCTGATCCCGACCTGCCGCACCCCCACCCTTCTCCTGCCCTTGCAGAGAGGCCACGAACCGCTGGCCTGCCTTCCCAATTCCTGCCTGCACGTCTCCGAGAGGTCAGTCACCGCCCTGCCCGGACAAGGGCACAGGTTTGATCACAAGTTAGAGAAACAAGAAAGAGCAGAGGAGCCTTTGGTGCAACGTACTCAACTTTTGGTCGCCCAAAAGCGGTCAAGGCTGCTAGACTGGATGGTCCTTGTAGCTCCCTGCCAACTGCACTTATCGTACCTTCCCCTTCCTCTTCTCTTTTCCCTTGCCCCTACCCTTTCGCTTTCCCTTTCCCCTTCCCCTACCCTGTCCCTTCTTTTCTGAATCACTCACGTAAATAACAGCATAGAGGGAAAACTATAGGAAGGTCAGAGCCTGTGTGCCACCGAGGCGTGTAAGCTCCATCGACCACCAGGTCTCTGTGCCTTTCCTCATAGGAGAGGCGCTCCCGTCCCTTCACCGTGCTTGGGGCCCTCGTTGGACTCTCTCCAGTATGGCCACATCCCCCCTGCACTGGGGACCCAGCGACGGACACAGTACGCTTACCAAAGGGGGCTTTTTGTTCCCCCCAACACCGCGCCTGTGTCCTCTCGCCGTGGTTCCCAAAAGCTCTGTGATGTCACCAGAGAGTCACCTTGACTCCCGCGACATCGCTCACTTTAAGGCGTGGGGCAGCTCTGAAGGGCCACAGTGCTGTTCTCGAGCCTTGGGGACAGACGTCTGCAGGTGGGGGGACAAAGGACCCCCATCCCGCGAGTTCCCTGCCCAGGGCGCAGACAGGATCTGCTGGACGGGGACGACAGCGGGACCCGGGGCGCTGATCCCGACCTGCCGCACCCCCACCCTTCTCCTGCCCTTGCAGAGAGGCCACGAACCGCTGGCCTGCCTTCCCAATTCCTGCCTGCACGTCTCCGAGAGGTCAGTCACCGCCCTGCCCGGACAAGGGCACAGGTTTGATCACAAGTTAGAGAAACAAGAAAGAGCAGAGGAGCCTTTGGTGCAACGTACTCAACTTTTGGTCGCCCAAAAGCGGTCAAGGCTGCTAGACTGGATGATCCTTGTAGCTCCCTGCCAACTGCACTTATCGTACCTTCCCCTTCCTCTTCTCTTTTCCCTTGCCCCTACCCTTTTGCTTTCCCTTTCCCCTTCCCCTACCCTGTCCCTTCTTTTCTGAATCACTCACGTAAATAACAGCATAGAGGGAAAACTATAGGAAGGTCAGAGCCTGTGTGCCACCGAGGCGTGTAAGCTCCATCGACCACCAGGTCTCTGTGCCTTTCCTCATAGGAGAGGCGCTCCCGTCCCTTCACCGTGCTTGGGGCCCTCGTTGGACTCTCTCCAGTATGGCCACATCCCCCCTGCACTGGGGACCCAGCGACGGACACAGTACGCTTACCAAAGGGGGCTTTTTGTTCCCCCCAACACCGGGCCTGTGTCCTCTCGCCGTGGTTCCCAAAAGCTCTGTGATGTCACCAGAGAGTCACCTTGACTCCCGCGACATCGCTCACTTTAAGGCGTGGGGCAGCTCTGAAGGGCCACAGTGCTGTTCTCGAGCCTTGGGGACAGACGTCTGCAGGTGGGGGGACAAAGGACCCCCATCCCGCGAGTTCCCTGCCCAGGGCGCAGACAGGATCTGCTGGACGGGGACGACAGCAGGACCCGGGGCGCTGATCCCGACCTGCCGCACCCCCACCCTCCTCCTGCCCTTGCAGAGAGGCCACGAACCGCTGGCCTGCCTTCCCAATTCCTGCCTGCACGTCTCCGAGAGGTCAGTCACCGCCCTGCCCGGAGAGCAGGAGCACGCTGAGATGCCCCTGGTGTCACTCATCTGCTCCAGGACGGTCCCTGCCGCTTGTGGCACCACAAGCACAGCCCCGAGGCAGAACAGGCACCTCTTCAGCGCTCGTCTTCATCAGCTTTGCTGCTTCCAGGGCAGGTCGTGAGCTTTCTCTCTCTGTCGTTTGCAGCGCGAGATGGCGTCAGAGGAGGAGGACTTGGCCGAGCAGGGCACCTCTTCCCCTGCTCCCAGCACCAGCCAGGTGCCCCAGGCCGCGCCGCTGGGTGCCTCTGAGGAGCCATTCTGCACAATCTGCCAGGACACCGTCACCAACGAAGCCTCCGTGAGCTGGTGCGGGCACCAATTCTGTTTCCCCTGCATTTGGGAGTGGACCCGCAGACAAGCCGTGTGCCCAAACTGCCGGCAGTCTGTTCACCACATCTTCCACAAGTTGGGAGCCAACAACCACGAGGTGCACATCATCGCACCCAACAACAGACGGAGGTACAGACGCCGCTCTGCAGAAAGCAGGCGGCAGCGTTCCTCAGGCCGCCAGCACCGCAGCTCTGCCAGAAGAGAGCACGGCGGTGGCCACGCCAGGGCCCCAGAGAGGAGCCGAAGCAGGTCCCCGAGGCGGCACCACCGTGACCACCAACGGCATCAGCCCGACTCCTCAGGAAGCAGGAGGCGGCGGCAGAGCAGGGCTTCGGACGCTGCTCGCGACGAGGGCCGAGCTCCAAGGCCCGAGCAGAACGTCCCAGCCTCCTCGGGCAGGAGCGAGCACCGCCAGCGGGCACGCAGGCACTCCTCCAGGGACCGGCACGCAACCAGGAGCCGATCCCGCCGCAGGTCCCGCAGCGCCAGGGCACAACCTCGGCGGGAGCAGTCACCGGCCCACCGCAGCAGGCAGCGGTGGCCCAGCAGGGACAGGGAGCGTCCCCGGCCCTGGGAGAGGCAACGGAGCAGGTCCCCCAGGCGAGGCCAGGAGGCCAACAGGAGGCACCCAGGCCCCACACGCCGTGACTCCTCTACCAGGCAGAGGCGGTGGAGGAGCAGGGATCCTGACAACGGCCGAGCTCCAAGGCCCCAGCGGGACGTCCCAGCCCCCGCAGGGAGGACCCGATCCCGACGGAGATCCCGCAGCACTGGGGGCCGACCACGCTGGGAGCGGGAAAGGAGGAGGGACTGAGAAGATTGTTCAGGTCTAAGCCCTGAACAGGAGTCCCAGCCTATGCCAGGAGAAGAGAGTGCAGCCAGCGCAGAGGCCAGGACTCCCCCGGAGAAGGGCGTGCAGCACGGGGCCGAGGCGGGCAGAGGCCCCGCAGCCCTGCCGGCGCAGAGCTGCTGGCACACCCGACCAACAAGGGAAACGCAACACTCGCCCTCTGACCGTCGCCTACCGAGGCAGCGCAGCCCGCCCGGGGACACACAAGGCCCTCGAGGCGGTGCCTGTGCTGCTGCCGAGGGGCACGTGGACGGACGGTGGCGGTGGGACAGTCGCCGCCTGGGTTGGCTCTGACTCTGGCAGCGGCAGCCAGCAGGATGGAGCCAGCCCCGCTGCTCCTGCTGAGGAATGAAATCCACGCAGAAAGCTGTCCTGGCGTCTCCGCTTGTGGCAAATCAGAGACTGGAAAGGGACCTCCGGAGACCATCTCGTCCCAGCCGCTGCTCCAGCAGGGCCAGCCAGAGCAGGCTGCCCAGGGCTGCGCCCGGTCAGGCTTTGACGACCTCGAGGGATGGAGCCTGCAGAACCCCGCCGGGCAACCTGTTCCAGGGCTTGCCCTCCCTCCAAATAAACACGTTCTCTACCACAGCTAGCGAGAGCTTCCTTTGTTTCACCTTGTGCCCGTTGTGTCCAGTCCCGTCACTGGGTACTGCTGAGAAGGGACTGGAGTCCCCACGAGCCTGGGCTGAGCGCAGGAGCAGAGGGACCCGTGCCAGGGAGTGCCGGGTGCGACGGCAGCAGACGGGGAAGGCTGAGCGGGCGAGCTGAGGTTCTCTGTCGGTTCTCTTCATGCCTGGGGCCTTGAGGCCTCCTGGCTTTGTGTCTGCCGAGGGGAGCAGCGCAAGGGAGACTCCTCCATAAAGCCCTTCCTCCCCAGAGCCCCGCCTGCGACACAGCCCTTAACGGAACTGCAGCGCCAGTGCCTTCTTCAAGCCAGGAAAGGAGAGGAGAGGAGAGGAAAGGAAGACACGCTTCTGGGGAAAGTCCGATGCGTAGAAATGAAAATGACCCGGTGTTTGAGAATCACGAAAAAGAAAAGGAGCCTTGGGTGCAGCGTGCCGAGAGTAACCAGTGTTTCCAAGTGGCAGGGAAAAGCGTTCCAGTGTTCGCCGTAGCCCTGCCGGTTAGGGCCAAAGGTGTGGCGCTCTCCTGCTTTCAGCTGGGGTAGAGTTAAATTTCTTTGTAGCAGCTAGTATGGGGCTGCGTTTTGGAGTTTTGCTGGAAACAGCGGTAATAATGCGGAGATGTTTTAGTTGTTGCTAAGTAGCGCTTACACCGGTCAAGGACCTTTTCAGCTCCCCGTGCTCTGCCGGGTGCACAAGAAACTGGGAGGGGACACAGCCGGGACAGCTGACCCAAACTGACCAATGGGATATCCCGTACCATGCGACGTCATGCTCAGTATATAAAGCTGGGGGAAGGAGGAGGAAGGGGGGACATTTGGAGCGATGGCGTTTGTCTTCCCAAGTAACCGTTACGCGTGATGGAGCCCTGCTGTCCTGGAGATGGCTGAGCGCCTGCCTGCCCGTGGGTGGGGAGGAGTGAATGAATTCCCTGTTTTGCTTTGCTTCCGCGCGCAGCTTTTGCTTTACCTATTCAACTGTCTTTATCTCAACCCATGACTTGCCTCACTTTTACTCTTCTGATTCTCTCCCCCATCCCACCAGGGAGGCGCGAGCGAGCGGCTGCGTGGTGCTTGGCTGCTGACTGGGGCTAAACCACGACAGGCGCTTTGTGGGAAACCCAAGACACAGGCACTGACCTTCAGGTAGCTTCTCCTCAAGTCCCTTATTCGCCAGGCCGATCCTGGCCTTGGACTCTGCACAGTCTCGTTCACTGGACCCACGTGGGCCGCCTGCCCTGAGACAAGATCGTTGTGCCATTTCTACCAAGGGCCAGTTTCTCTGCAGGGATTCTGGACGAAGCCTTTGGAGACGGGTCTCTTGGGCGCTCGTCCCTGCAGAGACATACGTTTGGTGACTGTGCTGCTTTTGCCTGGGATACTCTTCTTTATTACAGCTATCCGGGGCTGTGTTTTGGACTTGTGCAGAAAGCAGGGTTGATAACCCAGGGACGGTTTCCTTCCTGCTGAGCAGGGCTTACACTGAGTCAAGGCCTTTTCTGCTTCTCACCCCACCCCACCAGCGGGTGGGCTGTGGGCGCACAGCAGCTGGGCCGGCACGCGGCCGGGACAGTGACCCCAGCTGAACCGAGGCACGTCCCACACCACACGGCGTCATGCTCAGCATATAGAGCTGGGGGAACAAGAAGGAAGGGGGGAACGTTCGGAGCGATGGCACTGTCATCCCAAGTGACCAGGCCTTTCCTGGCCACGGGCACCTTCAGGGCTGAACAGGCGCCGCTGCCACGCCTGAGCCTGAGGGAGCAGGTGGGCCCCGGCTCTGCGGGGGCTCCTCCATCTGGGGTCAGGTCAATGTTGTTCAGGCTCTCGGGGGGGCTGAGGCTCTCAGAGGAACCAGAGAAGCCGCAGCTGCGGCAGGGCCGGCAGCCCCTCTCCCCCAGCTCCTGCCACGCGGCCTGACAGCTGCCAGGGTCCTGCGCGGCCGGGGAGCCCACCCCCCAGTGAGACCCTGGGCCTGTCCCGCGCCGACAGCACCAGTCCCTGCAGCTCCTGGGCACCCTCGCAGCAGTGGGTGCAGCTGGGGCCTGCCCCCCGCTCGCCACCTAAAACAGGGAGTGGTGCCTGAGCCGCGGGGCAAACTAGTGCCTGTATCAGGGTAATAAGCAGATGTTTCCCCATGCCTAGTGCACAGAAAACTCAATTTCAGGCTCAAAAATCTGGACCGGGCAGTAGGGAAAAGGGTGAGGTAGGAAGGGTATTTGAAAGGCAGTGACAGGAATTGTTCACCCGCATGACACACGTTAGATAGAGGAGCTTCACCTCCACGGTACCACGGGACATGCCGCTTCAGCAGAGCTCAAGTCTCCCTTCTGTTCCCCAGAGCTGCATAGCGTTCTGCCAGTTTTCACCAAACCCCAGCTTTATAAGGACGTCTTACCTTGAGCTTGGGAGTTATTCCGCCTTCGGCTCCGTTTCTTTCCTGCTTGCCTAAAGAGGGGAAAGCAAAAAAAGATTGAAAGGCCATGAGTGAAAATCCCTTGGCTAAAGACCATTTAGCACAAAATTCACCCCGAGAACGTACAGATGGCAACAGCAAACACTTCTGGATTTCCACTAGACCGGTTCAGACCCAAAAGGCTTGTGCAACACTACCAGCACGAACTGTAGCACAGACCGAATATTGGACGTCAGCATTTTTCCCTTCTATGATGCCCAGACTTGCCACAATCAAGGCTAGAAACAGCTCAGTAAAAACACAAGCAGGAGACCTGTTAGATTCTGCAACATTTTTCCCTGCAAGAGGGTCCTGTCGGTGGGAACAAGTGTGAAAAAATTAAGAGCAGGCAAAAAAATAGGATAGCATAGCCTAAGAATCTATTCCGGCCTTGCAACTAAGTACTTTCCAGTGATGTGCTCTTGTTGCAAGCATCCCAGAGTGTTTTATGCTACGCAAATGCTCAGCCTCCTTCCCAATTCCGATAGGTGAAATTACGTTAGGAGAGGCTAGGGTGAGCTGACTGACTTACAGTCATCCAGGAAAACCCTGGTGGCCCCAAAAAGAGTTCCTGCATCTGGATCCCTGGTGGGTTTTTTTAAACTCTTCCATCAGTGTTTTTGCTGTGAGAAAGCGACAGATGCTACACTATAGCCTCTGCCAGAATGAGAGGGGTAGGAAGCACGAGGAACTAAATCCTGCCGTTGAACTGACCGCCTCAACAGCACTCTAATTAGTTCTGAAAAGAACAGACCTTTCTGAAACATAAAACTGTATTTTAAGCCCACACAGATAGAGAATATGAAGAAAGGCGATTCATTACAGAAACGTCTGGATGGGAGCGAGGTTCAGGAATACCACAGGATGAGGTTCTGCGACCTCTGAGACTCTAGAAAAGTTTCACCCCCCCCTGCACAAAGGAGACTAACTACAGCTACTGAACAGCCCGTGAGAATTAGAGGGGGGCTACTTCAGGCATGACAACTCCCTGTTGTTGTACGGCAGCACAGGGTACTGATGTTCTCCAGTTCGGTGCGGAACTCTCCTCTTCAGTCAGCGTACTGCAGGGACGGGCGTTTGAACCCAGGACACTTAGCGGGCAGGCAGCCATAGTTTGAATGAGCCTGAGCTTTTCAAAGCCAGAAGTTTTACTTCCAGGCGCCTTGTACCGCAGCAGTCAAACCTCACCATCGCCAAAGCCAAGTCTGGTTCCCCGAGGCAGTTTTCTAGCCAGAGGGGCACGGCGCTCTTTGCGGCTCTAGCTCTGGGACGGAGGAAGTACCATTTACCGTGCAACAGCTCAGCTTGGCAACGTGAAGGACTGTTGAGTGTCTTTTACGCTTCAAAGAAAGACGGGCAGCTTTCTGAGCTAAGTCACTTGCAACAGCCAGAGCTCCCTCTGTCAGGGACACGGCTGCAGGCAAGAAAGGAGAGGAAGAAGAGCTGCTCTGTTCCACTGCCAAGCAGTCCTCGGCTAAAACGAGGGGAACAAGCGCTGGCCCGGCACCCCCGGGTGGACCAAGCTCCCGGAAGGGAAATGGGCAGCTACAGCCTCACAGGCCTAACCCCACCTCCGGCCCAAGCAAGACTCCCCTTGAGAGGGCTAACTCTCCTCCCCAGGCGGCGGTCACAACTACCACAGGAACCATGCCACCTGGCAAGTTCAGATACGGCTTCTCTAAACGGGGAGGTCAAATTGCTTTCACAGCCTCGGTCCCACTCGTTCACCTCCTCCGGCCACGCTGCTCTGCATACAAAGGCCCTTTGGGTTGCTTCAGGTCTTCCACATCAAGGACTGCCACTCTAAGGGACACCTGTCCCGTTTTGGGTTGCTCCGTAACATCCAACTTGCCCCTTTCTCACCCTTCTCCCCCAGCGAGCAGCCCAGCAGCGAAGCCGAGCTCGCCTGAAGTCTTTCATCTCAGTCCCGTGCACTACCTTTGGCCTGTCCCCCGTCCTGTGCTCCGTACGCGCAGGATTTCCAGGCAGCCTCAGACAATTGCTGGTTATGCCCAGACTGCAGCTTCCAAGCGTTACCCTGCTGCGCTGCCGCCGATCTTTACTGATACAGACAAAAAAAGAGGGGAAAGCCTAAGGAGGAAAAGAAAAGTTTTCCTTTCGAGTTTAACTTTGCTCCCTTACCGGCAGCTTTCCTCAGAGCCTTCCTTCCCTTGCAGGGTCGCTTTCCCAGCTCAGGCGCTCAAATCACCTTTAGCCGTGACTGACCGGTTACACGACAGGAAAAAAACGGAAACGTGTAACTCCAGCGCCACGAAACCAGCGAGGTGACTTGTGGGGACCTACCGTACCCAGGCCAACCGCTAACAACTGGATTTTTGGGAAACACAGGAGGAGCTTTCCTTCCCCAGGCACATAAGCAACCGAAGCTCAGCTCAGCGACCGGACAGCAGCAACCGCCGCCCAGGCCCGAGCCTCCCCGCCGCCCCGTGAGCGCCCCCGGCCCGCGGCCCTCACCTCCTTCTCCGACGCCTTCTCGCCGACCCCCAACAGCCCGTACAAGTCCAGCTGCAGCGGGGCCTCGCCGCCCGCCGCCTCCGCGCCGCCCGCCGGGAAATGGAGTCTCCCCGCGCCGCCGCGCCCCCTCCCGCCCCGGCGGCTCGACGACATCTCCCACCATGCACCGCGCTCCCCGCCGCCGCGGCCGCTCCCGGCGGGCACAGCGCAGCGCGCGCTGCCCTGGGACTCGGCTTTCCTGGCGGCCGCTGGAGGCGGGGCGGGGCGGGGCCGCAACTCCCGTCGGGCCTTGCGCCGCGGCGGCCGGGGCGCGGGGCGCCGGCTTTACCTCAGGGCGGGAGCGGCCGCCGCTTCTGGGCTTTGGGTCGCCGTTCGAAGGGAAAAAGCTCCAGAGCAAACCGTAACGACGCAGCGGCCTCGAGGCAGTGTCCCTCAGGCAGCCCTTTCCCGAGGGGGCAGCTCCCTACGGCCGCGCTATGGGGTGCTGTGAGCCCCGCTGCAGGCCCTCCCCCAGAACACCCCCAACGTGCGCCTGCTCAGCCCAGGGCACAGCTCCTGGGGAAACCCCTCCCATCCCTCCTGTTTGGCGGTCTCTTCAACACACCTGCACTGTCTGCACAGCTTCGAATAAAGTAGGGGACACGCTAGAAAAAGCCCCACCCGTTTAATCCAATACGCAGGGGAAGGAACTCTCCCCAAACTTTATTCGCATCCCCCGGCAGGAGTTGCGTGCTGGGGGCTGAAGGCTAAGCGCCTTCCTACCGCTGACCCCGATCAGCAGCAACAAGTAACTGCTGGGGGAGACGGGCAAGAAAACTGAGTCCACGTGAATCCAGCAAGGTGGATATCTGAGAGAGGCCTCCTGACCCGGCAGCGTCACACAACCAAAGAAGCCGTGGTCTGCTACCGGGCAGAGGCTTGGCAATGCTCTCAGCCAGCGCAGGCTAAAGTCCAGGCAGCAACTGAGTGCCTGCGTTCTCTTAAAACACCACCGAGGCAATCAGAAATGAGATTATTCACACAAAATGGATTCCAGTTTATTGTGGGAACGCTTACACCTTCTTTACTGCATACTGAATTCAACGGACCTGTGATAGGCAGCCAGCAGGCTTTTACCCACTGGAAAAATACGTAATTGGAAATTGTATTCGAGACAGCCACCTTGTACATATGCCCCTTGCATTTTGGCGCCACTGATGGGAATGCGAGCGCTACCTTAAAAGCCTGAGCCGCGGGGCTGGGGGGGACAGCGGGGCGCCCAGGGACTCTCCTGTGCTGGGGCCAGGCCGCTCCAAGGGGCCCAGCCCTGCCCTGGGGATGCACCCAGGCACCCCGGCTGGGGGCGAGCAGGACGGCCCCAGCAGCCGGGCCCAGGACAACGAGGCCCAGGAGGCAGCTGCTGTCGCTCACGGCCAGAACCCGTTACAGACACACTCGGTCTTGCAGGGTGGTGGCCTGTGCATTACAGGGACGCTGCAATGAGATCACAGCCCTGGGGGTGGGGACACCTCTGCGAAGACACAGCCCCGCATCACACCGGGACACTGCTCGCCCCCAACGCGGGCACCAGCTCCGTACCGCAGCCGCCCAGGGCAGGGGCCCCACGGCTTTGCGCACGCTGCTGCGCACCAGATGGGGCTCCACTGTGGAGAGGCCACAAACCGCTGGCCTGCCTCCCCGATTCCTGCCTGCACGTCTCCGAGAGGTCAGCCACTGTCCTGCCCGAAGAAGGGCAGAGGTTGCACCATAAGTTTAAGAAACAAGTAAAAACAAGGAGCTTTCGGAACAACGTAATTTCCTTTAACTTTTGGTCGCCCTGAAGTGGTCAGGCAGCTGGAACGGATGATCCCTGTAGGTCCCTTCCAACCGCTCTCTTCTCTCCTCTTCCATTCCCTTCTCTTCTAGATCAGCCTCGTGAATAGAGGAAAACTATGCGAGGCTCGGAGCCTGTGTGCCACCGAGGCGTGTAAGCTCCATCGACCACCAGGTCTCTGTGCCTTTCCTCATAGGAGAGGCGCTCCCGTCCCTTCACCGTGCTTGGGGCCCTCGTTGGACTCTCTCCAGTATGGCCACATCCCCCCTGCACTGGGGACCCAGCGACGGACACAGTACGCTTACCAAAGGGGGCTTTTTGTTCCCCCCAACACCGGGCCTGTGTCCTCTCGCCGTGCTTCCCAAAAGCTCTGTGATGTCACCAGAGAGTCACCTTGACTCCCGCGACATCGCTCACTTTAAGGCGTGGGGCAGCCCTGAAGGGCCACAGTGCTGTTCTCGAGCCTTGGGGACAGACGTCTGCAGGTGGGGGGACAAAGGACCCCCATCCCGCGAGTTCCCTGCCCAGGGCGCAGACAGGATCTGCTGGACGGGGACGACAGCGGGACCCGGGGCGCTGATCCCGACCTGCCGCACCCCCACCCTTCTCCTGCCCTTGCAGCGAGGCCACGAACCGCTGGCCTGCCTTCCCAATTCCTGCCTGCACGTCTCCGAGAGGTCAGTCACCGCCCTGCCCGGACAAGGGCACAGGTTTGATCACAAGTTAGAGAAACAAGAAAGAGCAGAGGAGCCTTTGGTGCAACGTACTCAACTTTTGGTCGCCCAAAAGCGGTCAAGGCTGCTAGACTGGATGATCCTTGTAGCTCCCTGCCAACTGCACTTATCGTACCTTCCCCTTCCTCTTCTCTTTTCCCTTGCCCCTACCCTTTCGCTTTCCCTTTCCCCTTCCCCTACCCTGTCCCTTCTTTTCTGAATCACTCACGTAAATAACAGCATAGAGGGAAAACTATAGGAAGGTCAGAGCCTGTGTGCCACCGAGGCGTGTAAGCTCCATCGACCACCAGGTCTCTGTGCCTTTCCTCATAGGAGAGGCGCTCCCGTCCCTTCACCGTGCTTGGGGCCCTCGTTGGACTCTCTCCAGTATGGCCACATCCCCCCTGCACTGGGGACCCAGCGACGGACACAGTACGCTTACCAAAGGGGGCTTTTTGTTCCCCCCAACACCGGGCCTGTGTCCTCTCGCCGTGGTTCCCAAAAGCTCTGTGATGTCACCAGAGAGTCACCTTGACTCCCGCGACATCGCTCACTTTAAGGCGTGGGGCAGCCCTGAAGGGCCACAGTGCTGTTCTCGAGCCTTGGGGACAGACGTCTGCAGGTGGGGGGACAAAGGACCCCCATCCCGCGAGTTCCCTGCCCAGGGCGCAGACAGGATCTGCTGGACGGGGACGACAGCGGGACCCGGGGCGCTGATCCCGACCTGCCGCACCCCCACCCTTCTCCTGCCCTTGCAGAGAGGCCACGAACCGCTGGCCTGCCTTCCCAATTCCTGCCTGCACGTCTCCGAGAGGTCAGTCACCGCCCTGCCCGGAGAGCAGGAGCACGCTGAGATGCCCCTGGTGTCACTCATCTGCTCCAGGACGGTCCCTGCCGCTTGTGGCACCACAAGCACAGCCCCGAGGCAGAACAGGCACCTCTTCAGCGCTCGTCTTCATCAGCTTTGCTGCTTCCAGGGCAGGTCGTGAGCTTTCTCTCTCTGTCGTTTGCAGCGCGAGATGGCGTCAGAGGAGGAGGACTTGGCAGAGCAGGGCACCTCTTCCCCTGCTCCCAGCACCAGCCAGGTGCCCCAGGCCGCGCCGCTGGGTGCCTCTGAGGAGCCATTCTGCACAATCTGCCAGGACACTGTCGCCAACGAAGCCTCCGTGAGCTGGTGCGGGCACCAATTCTGTTTCCCCTGCATTTGGGAGTGGACCCGCAGACAAGCCGTGTGCCCAAACTGCCGGCAGTCTGTTCACCACATCTTCCACAAGTTGGGAGCCAACAACCACGAGGTGCACATCATCGCACCCAACAACAGACGGAGGTACAGACGCCGCTCTGCAGAAAGCAGGCGGCAGCGTTCCTCAGGCCGCCAGCACCGCAGCTCTGCCAGAAGAGAGCACGGCGGTGGCCACGCCAGGGCCCCAGAGAGGAGCCGAAGCAGGTCCCCGAGGCGGCACCACCGTGACCACCAACGGCATCAGCCCGACTCCTCAGGAAGCAGGAGGCGGCGGCAGAGCAGGGCTTCGGACGCTGCTCGCGACGAGGGCCGAGCTCCAAGGCCCGAGCAGAACGTCCCAGCCTCCTCGGGCAGGAGCGAGCACCGCCAGCGGGCACGCAGGCACTCCTCCAGGGACCGGCACGCAACCAGGAGCCGATCCCGCCGCAGGTCCCGCAGCGCCAGGGCACAACCTCGGCGGGAGCAGTCACCGGCCCACCGCAGCAGGCAGCGGTGGCCCAGCAGGGACAGGGAGCGTCCCCGGCCCTGGGAGAGGCAACGGAGCAGGTCCCCCAGGCGAGGCCAGGAGGCCAACAGGAGGCACCCAGGCCCCACACGCCGTGACTCCTCTACCAGGCAGAGGCGGTGGAGGAGCAGGGATCCTGACAACGGCCGAGCTCCAAGGCCCCAGCGGGACGTCCCAGCCCCCGCAGGGAGGACCCGATCCCGACGGAGATCCCGCAGCACTGGGGGCCGACCACGCTGGGAGCGGGAAAGGAGGAGGGACTGAGAAGATTGTTCAGGTCTAAGCCCTGAACAGGAGTCCCAGCCTATGCCAGGAGAAGAGAGTGCAGCCAGCGCAGAGGCCAGGACTCCCCCGGAGAAGGGCGTGCAGCACGGGGCCGAGGCGGGCAGAGGCCCCGCAGCCCTGCCGGCGCAGAGCTGCTGGCACACCCGACCAACAAGGGCAACGCAACACTCGCCCTCTGACCGTCGCCTACCGAGGCAGCGCAGCCCGCCCGGGGACACACAAGGCCCTCGAGGCGGTGCCTGTGCTGCTGCCGAGGGGCACGTGGACGGACGGTGGCGGTGGGACAGTCGCCGCCTGGGTTGGCTCTGACTCTGGCAGCGGCAGCCAGCAGGATGGAGCCAGCCCCGCTGCTCCTGCTGAGGAATGAAATCCACGCAGAAAGCTGTCCTGGCGTCTCCGCTTGTGGCAAATCAGAGACTGGAAAGGGACCTCCGGAGACCATCTCGTCCCAGCCGCTGCTCCAGCAGGGCCAGCCAGAGCAGGCTGCCCAGGGCTGCGCCCGGTCAGGCTTTGACGACCTCGAGGGATGGAGCCTGCAGAACCCCGCCGGGCAACCTGTTCCAGGGCTTGCCCTCCCTCCAAATAAACACGTTCTCTACCACAGCTAGCGAGAGCTTCCTTTGTTTCACCTTGTGCCCGTTGTGTCCGGTCCCGTCACTGGGTACTGCTGAGAAGGGACTGGAGTCCCCACGAGCCTGGGCTGAGCGCAGGAGCAGAGGGACCCGTGCCAGGGAGTGCCGGGTGCGACGGCAGCAGACGGGGAAGGCTGAGCGGGCGAGCTGAGGTTCTCTGTCGGTTCTCTTCATGCCTGGGGCCTTGAGGCCTCCTGGCTTTGTGTCTGCCGAGGGGAGCAGCGCAAGGGAGACTCCTCCATAAAGCCCTTCCTCCCCAGAGCCCCGCCTGCGACACAGCCCTTAACGGAACTGCAGCGCCAGTGCCTTCTTCAAGCCAGGAAAGGAGAGGAGAGGAGAGGAAAGGAAGACACGCTTCTGGGGAAAGTCCGATGCGTAGAAATGAAAATGACCCGGTGTTTGAGAATCACGAAAAAGAAAAGGAGCCTTGGGTGCAGCGTGCCGAGAGTAACCAGTGTTTCCAAGTGGCAGGGAAAAGCGTTCCAGTGTTCGCCGTAGCCCTGCCGGTTAGGGCCAAAGGTGTGGCGCTCTCCTGCTTTCAGCTGGGGTAGAGTTAAATTTCTTTGTAGCAGCTAGTATGGGGCTGCGTTTTGGAGTTTTGCTGGAAACAGCGGTAATAATGCGGAGATGTTTTAGTTGTTGCTAAGTAGCGCTTACACCGGTCAAGGACCTTTTCAGCTCCCCGTGCTCTGCCGGGTGCACAAGAAACTGGGAGGGGACACAGCCGGGACAGCTGACCCAAACTGACCAATGGGATATCCCGTACCATACGACGTCATGCTCAGTATATAAAGCTGGGGGAAGGAGGAGGAAGGGGGGACATTTGGAGCGATGGCGTTTGTCTTCCCAAGTAACCGTTACGCGTGATGGAGCCCTGCTGTCCTGGAGATGGCTGAGCGCCTGCCTGCCCGTGGGTGGGGAGGAGTGAATGAATTCCCTGTTTTGCTTTGCTTCCGCGCGCAGCTTTTGCTTTACCTATTCAACTGTCTTTATCTCAACCCATGACTTGCCTCACTTTTACTCTTCTGATTCTCTCCCCCATCCCACCAGGGAGGCGCGAGCGAGCGGCTGCGTGGTGCTTGGCTGCTGACTGGGGCTAAACCACGACAGGCGCTTTGTGGGAAACCCAAGACACAGGCACTGACCTTCAGGTAGCTTCTCCTCAAGTCCCTTATTCGCCAGGCCGATCCTGGCCTTGGACTCTGCACAGTCTCGTTCACTGGACCCACGTGGGCCGCCTGCCCTGAGACAAGATCGTTGTGCCATTTCTACCAAGGGCCAGTTTCTCTGCAGGGATTCTGGACGAAGCCTTTGGAGACGGGTCTCTTGGGCGCTCGTCCCTGCAGAGACATACGTTTGGTGACTGTGCTGCTTTTGCCTGGGATACTCTTCTTTATTACAGCTATCCGGGGCTGTGTTTTGGACTTGTGCAGAAAGCAGGGTTGATAACCCAGGGACGGTTTCCTTCCTGCTGAGCAGGGCTTACACTGAGTCAAGGCCTTTTCTGCTTCTCACCCCACCCCACCAGCGGGTGGGCTGTGGGCGCACAGCAGCTGGGCCGGCACGCGGCCGGGACAGTGACCCCAGCTGAACCGAGGCACGTCCCACACCACACGGCGTCATGCTCAGCATATAGAGCTGGGGGAACAAGAAGGAAGGGGGGAACGTTCGGAGCGATGGCACTGTCATCCCAAGTGACCAGGCCTTTCCTGGCCACGGGCACCTTCAGGGCTGAACAGGCGCCGCTGCCACGCCTGAGCCTGAGGGAGCAGGTGGGCCCCGGCTCTGCGGGGGCTCCTCCATCTGGGGTCAGGTCAATGTTGTTCAGGCTCTCGGGGGGGCTGAGGCTCTCAGAGGAACCAGAGAAGCCGCAGCTGCGGCAGGGCCGGCAGCCCCTCTCCCCCAGCTCCTGCCACGCGGCCTGACAGCTGCCAGGGTCCTGCGCGGCCGGGGAGCCCACCCCCCAGTGAGACCCTGGGCCTGTCCCGCGCCGACAGCACCAGTCCCTGCAGCTCCTGGGCACCCTCGCAGCAGTGGGTGCAGCTGGGGCCTGCCCCCCGCTCGCCACCTAAAACAGGGAGTGGTGCCTGAGCCGCGGGGCAAACTAGTGCCTGTATCAGGGTAATAAGCAGATGTTTCCCCATGCCTAGTGCAGAGAAAACTCAATTTCAGGCTCAAAAATCTGGACCGGGCAGTAGGGAAAAGGGTGAGGTAGGAAGGGTATTTGAAAGGCAGTGACAGGAATTGTTCACCCGCATGACACACATTAGATAGAGGAGCTTCACCTCCACGGTACCACGGGACACGCCGCTTCAGCAGAGCTCAAGTCTCCCTTCTGTTCCCCAGAGCTGCATAGCGTTCTGCCAGTTTTCACCAAACCCCAGCTTTATAAGGACGTCTTACCTTGAGCTTGGGAGTTATTCCGCCTTCGGCTCCGTTTCTTTCCTGCTTGCCTAAAGAGGGGAAAGCAAAAAAAGATTGAAAGGCCATGAGTGAAAATCCCTTGGCTAAAGACCATTTAGCACAAAATTCACCCCGAGAACGTACAGATGGCAACAGCAAACACTTCTGGATTTCCACTAGACCGGTTCAGACCCAAAAGGCTTGTGCAACACTACCAGCACGAACTGTAGCACAGACCGAATATTGGACGTCAGCATTTTTCCCTTCTATGATGCCCAGACTTGCCACAATCAAGGCTAGAAACAGCTCAGTAAAAACACAAGCAGGAGACCTGTTAGATTCTGCAACATTTTTCCCTGCAAGAGGGTCCTGTTGGTGGGAACAAGTGTGGAAAAATTAAGGGCAGGCAAAAAAATAGGATAGCATAGCCTAAGAATCTATTCCGGCCTTGCAACTAAGTACTTTCCAGTGATGTGCTCTTGTTGCAAGCATCCCAGAGTGTTTTATGCTACGCAAATGCTCAGCCTCCTTCCCAATTCCGATAGGTGAAATTACGTTAGGAGAGGCTAGGGTGAGCTGACTGACTTACAGTCATCCAGGAAAACCCTGGTGGCCCCAAAAAGAGTTCCTGCATCTGGATCCCTGGTGGGTTTTTTTAAACTCTTCCATCAGTGTTTTTGCTGTGAGAAAGCGACAGATGCTACACTATAGCCTCTGCCAGAATGAGAGGGGTAGGAAGCACGAGGAACTAAATCCTGCCGTTGAACTGACCGCCTCAACAGCACTCTAATTAGTTCTGAAAAGAACAGACCTTTCTGAAACATAAAACTGTATTTTAAGCCCACACAGATAGAGAATATGAAGAAAGGCGATTCATTACAGAAACGTCTGGATGGGAGCGAGGTTCAGGAATACCACAGGATGAGGTTCTGCGACCTCTGAGACTCTAGAAGTTTCACCCCCCCCGCACGAAGGAGACTAACTACAGCTACTGAACAGCCCGTGAGAATTAGAGGGGGGCAACTTCAGGCATGACAACTCCCTGTTGTTGTACGGCAGCACAGGGTACTGATGTTCTCCAGTTCGGTGCGGAACTCTCCTCTTCAGTCAGCGTACTGCAGGGACGGGCATTTGAACCCAGGACACTTAGCGGGCAGGCAGCCATATTTTCAATGAGCCTGAGCTTTTCAAAGCCAGAAGTTTTACTTCCAGGTGCCTTGTACCGCAGCAGTCAAACCTCACCATCGCCAAAGCCAAGTCTGGTTCCCCGAGGCAGTTTTCTAGCCAGAGGGGCACGGCGCTCTTTGCGGCTCTAGCTCTGGGACGGAGGAAGTACCATTTACCGTGCAACAGCTCAGCTTGGCAACGTGAAGGACTGTTGAGTGTCTTTTACGCTTCAAAGAAAGACGGGCAGCTTTCTGAGCTAAGTCACTTGCAACAGCCAGAGCTCCCTCTGTCAGGGACACGGCTGCAGGCAAGAAAGGAGAGGAAGAAGAGCTGCTCTGTTCCACTGCCAAGCAGTCCTCGGCTAAAACGAGGGGAACAAGCGCTGGCCCGGCACCCCCGGGTGGACCAAGCTCCCGGAAGGGAAATGGGCAGCTACAGCCTCACAGGCCTAACCCCACCTCCGGCCCAAGCAAGACTCCCCTTGAGAGGGCTAACTCTCCTCCCCAGGCGGCGGTCACAACTACCACAGGAACCATGCCACCTGGCAAGTTCAGATACGGCTTCTCTAAACGGGGAGGTCAAATTGCTTTCACAGCCTCGGTCCCACTCGTTCACCTCCTCCGGCCACGCTGCTCTGCATACAAAGGCCCTTTGGGTTGCTTCAGGTCTTCCACATCAAGGACTGCCACTCTAAGGGACACCTGTCCCGTTTTGGGTTGCTCCGTAACATCCAACTTGCCCCTTTCTCACCCTTCTCCCCCAGCGAGCAGCCCAGCAGCGAAGCCGAGCTCGCCTGAAGTCTTTCATCTCAGTCCCGTGCACTACCTTTGGCCTGTCCCCCGTCCTGTGCTCCGTACACGCAGGATTTCCAGGCAGCCTCAGACAATTGCTGGTTATGCCCAGACTGCAGCTTCCAAGCGTTACCCTGCTGCGCTGCCGCCGATCTTTACTGATACAGACAAAAAAAGAGGGGAAAGCCTAAGGAGGAAAAGAAAAGTTTTCCTTTCGAGTTTAACTTTGCTCCCTTACCGGCAGCTTTCCTCAGAGCCTTCCTTCCCTTGCAGGGTCGCTTTCCCAGCTCAGGCGCTCAAATCACCTTTAGCCGTGACTGACCGGTTACACGACAGGAAAAAAACGGAAACGTGTAACTCCAGCGCCACGAAACCAGCGAGGTGACTTGTGGGGACCTACCGTACCCAGGCCAACCGCTAACAACTGGATTTTTGGGAAACACAGGAGGAGCTTTCCTTCCCCAGGCACATAAGCAACCGAAGCTCAGCTCAGCGACCGGACAGCAGCAACCGCCGCCCAGGCCCGAGCCTCCCCGCCGCCCCGTGAGCGCCCCCGGCCCGCGGCCCTCACCTCCTTCTCCGACGCCTTCTCGCCGACCCCCAACAGCCCGTACAAGTCCAGCTGCAGCGGGGCCTCGCCGCCCGCCATCTCGCCGCCTCCCCGCCCGCCGCCTCCGCGCCGCCCGCCGGGAAATGGAGTCTCCCCGCGCCGCCGCGCCCCCTCCCGCCCCGGCGGCTCGACGACATCTCCCACCATGCACCGCGCTCCCCGCCGCCGCGGCCGCTCCCGGCGGGCACAGCGCAGCGCGCGCTGCCCTGGGACTCGGCTTTCCTGGCGGCCGCTGGAGGCGGGGCGGGGCGGGGCCGCAACTCCCGTCGGGCCTTGCGCCGCGGCGGCCGGGGCGCGGGGCGCCGGCTTTACCTCAGGGCGGGAGCGGCCGCCGCTTCTGGGCTTTGGGTCGCCGTTCGAAGGGAAAAAGCTCCAGAGCAAACCGTAACGACGCAGCGGCCTCGAGGCAGTGTCCCTCAGGCAGCCCTTTCCCGAGGGGGCAGCTCCCTACGGCCGCGCTATGGGGTGCTGTGAGCCCCGCTGCAGACCCTCCCCCAGAACACCCCCAACGTGCGCCTGCTCAGCCCAGGGCACAGCTCCTGGGGAAACCCCTCCCATCCCTCCTGTTTGGCGGTCTCTTCAACACACCTGCACTGTCTGCACAGCTTCGAATAAAGTAGGGGACACGCTAGAAAAAGCCCCACCCGTTTAATCCAATACGCAGGGGAAGGAACTCTCCCCAAACTTTATTCGCATCCCCCGGCAGGAGTTGCGTGCTGGGGGCTGAAGGCTAAGCGCCTTCCTACCGCTGACCCCGATCAGCAGCAACAAGTAACTGCTGGGGGAGACGGGCAAGAAAACTGAGTCCACGTGAATCCAGCAAGGTGGATATCTGAGAGAGGCCTCCTGACCCGGCAGCGTCACACAACCAAAGAAGCCGTGGTCTGCTACCGGGCAGAGGCTTGGCAATGCTCTCAGCCAGCGCAGGCTAAAGTCCAGGCAGCAACTGAGTGCCTGCGTTCTCTTAAAACACCACCGAGGCAATCAGAAATGAGATTATTCACACAAAATGGATTCCAGTTTATTGTGGGAACGCTTACACCTTCTTTACTGCATACTGAATTCAACGGACCTGTGATAGACAGCCAGCAGGCTTTTACCCACTGGAAAAATACGTAATTGGAAATTGTATTCGAGACAGCCACCTTGTACATATGCCCCTTGCATTTTGGCGCCACTGATGGGAATGCGAGCGCTACCTTAAAAGCCTGAGCCGCGGGGCTGGGGGGGACAGCGGGGCGCCCAGGGACTCTCCTGTGCTGGGGCCAGGCCGCTCCAAGGGGCCCAGCCCTGCCCTGGGGATGCACCCAGGCACCCCGGCTGGGGGCGAGCAGGACGGCCCCAGCAGCCGGGCCCAGGACAACGAGGCCCAGGAGGCAGCTGCTGTCGCTCACGGCCAGAACCCGTTACAGACACACTCGGTCTTGCAGGGTGGTGGCCTGTGCATTACAGGGACGCTGCAATGAGATCACAGCCCTGGGGGTGGGGACACCTCTGCGAAGACACAGCCCCGCATCACACCGGGACACTGCTCGCCCCCAACGCGGGCACCAGCTCCGTACCGCAGCCGCCCAGGGCAGGGGCCCCACGGCTTTGCGCACGCTGCTGCGCACCAGATGGGGCTCCACTGTGGAGAGGCCACAAACCGCTGGCCTGCCTCCCCGATTCCTGCCTGCACGTCTCCGAGAGGTCAGCCACTGTCCTGCCCGAAGAAGGGCAGAGGTTGCACCATAAGTTTAAGAAACAAGAAAAAACAAGGAGCTTTCGGAACAACGTAATTTCCTTTAACTTTTGGTCGCCCTGAAGTGGTCAGGCAGCTGGAACGGATGATCCCTGTAGGTCCCTTCCAACCGCTCTCTTCTCTCCTCTTCCATTCCCTTCTCTTCTAGATCAGCCTCGTGAATAGAGGAAAACTATGCGAGGCTCGGAGCCTGTGTGCCACCGAGGCGTGTAAGCTCCATCGACCACCAGGTCTCTGTGCCTTTCCTCATAGGAGAGGCGCTCCCGTCCCTTCACCGTGCTTGGGGCCCTCGTTGGACTCTCTCCAGTATGGCCACATCCCCCCTGCACTGAGGACCCAGCGACGGACACAGTACGCTTACCAAAGGGGGCTTTTTGTTCCCCCCAACACCGCGCCTGTGTCCTCTCGCCGTGGTTCCCAAAAGCTCTGTGATGTCACCAGAGAGTCACCTTGACTCCCGCGACATCGCTCACTTTAAGGCGTGGGGCAGCCCTGAAGGGCCACAGTGCTGTTCTCGAGCCTTGGGGACAGACGTCTGCAGGTGGGGGGACAAAGGACCCCCATCCCGCGAGTTCCCTGCCCAGGGCGCAGACAGGATCTGCTGGACGGGGACGACAGCGGGACCCGGGGCGCTGATCCCGACCTGCCGCACCCCCACCCTTCTCCTGCCCTTGCAGAGAGGCCACGAACCGCTGGCCTGCCTTCCCAATTCCTGCCTGCACGTCTCCGAGAGGTCAGTCACCGCCCTGCCCAGACAAGGGCACAGGTTTGATCACAAGTTAGAGAAACAAGAAAGAGCAGAGGAGCCTTTGGTGCAACGTACTCAACTTTTGGTCGCCCAAAAGCGGTCAAGGCTGCTAGACTGGATGATCCTTGTAGCTCCCTGCCAACTGCACTTATCGTACCTTCCCCTTCCTCTTCTCTTTTCCCTTGCCCCTACCCTTTCGCTTTCCCTTTCCCCTTCCCCTACCCTGTCCCTTCTTTTCTGAATCACTCACGTAAATAACAGCATAGAGGGAAAACTATAGGAAGGTCAGAGCCTGTGTGCCACCGAGGCGTGTAAGCTCCATCGACCACCAGGTCTCTGTGCCTTTCCTCATAGGAGAGGCGCTCCCGTCCCTTCACCGTGCTTGGGGCCCTCGTTGGACTCTCTCCAGTATGGCCACATCCCCCCTGCACTGGGGACCCAGCGACGGACACAGTACGCTTACCAAAGGGGGCTTTTTGTTCCCCCCAACACCGCGCCTGTGTCCTCTCGCCGTGGTGCCCAAAAGCTCTGTGATGTCACCAGAGAGTCACCTTGACTCCCGCGACATCGCTCACTTTAAGGCGTGGGGCAGCCCTGAAGGGCCACAGTGCTGTTCTCGAGCCTTGGGGACAGACGTCTGCAGGTGGGGGGACAAAGGACCCCCATCCCGCGAGTTCCCTGCCCAGGGCGCAGACAGGATCTGCTGGACGGGGACGACAGCGGGACCCGGGGCGCTGATCCCGACCTGCCGCACCCCCACCCTTCTCCTGCCCTTGCAGAGAGGCCACGAACCGCTGGCCTGCCTTCCCAATTCCTGCCTGCACGTCTCCGAGAGGTCAGTCACCGCCCTGCCCGGAGAGCAGGAGCACGCTGAGATGCCCCTGGTGTCACTCATCTGCTCCAGGACGGTCCCTGCCGCTTGTGGCACCACAAGCACAGCCCCGAGGCAGAACAGGCACCTCTTCAGCGCTCGTCTTCATCAGCTTTGCTGCTTCCAGGGCAGGTCGTGAGCTTTCTCTCTCTGTCGTTTGCAGCGCGAGATGGCGTCAGAGGAGGAGGACTTGGCAGAGCAGGGCACCTCTTCCCCTGCTCCCAGCACCAGCCAGGTGCCCCAGGCCGCGCCGCTGGGTGCCTCTGAGGAGCCATTCTGCACAATCTGCCAGGACACCGTCGCCAACGAAGCCTCCGTGAGCTGGTGCGGGCACCAATTCTGTTTCCCCTGCATTTGGGAGTGGACCCGCAGACAAGCCGTGTGCCCAAACTGCCGGCAGTCTGTTCACCACATCTTCCACAAGTTGGGAGCCAACAACCACGAGGTGCACATCATCGCACCCAACAACAGACGGAGGTACAGACGCCGCTCTGCAGAAAGCAGGCGGCAGCGTTCCTCAGGCCGCCAGCACCGCAGCTCTGCCAGAAGAGAGCACGGCGGTGGCCACGCCAGGGCCCCAGAGAGGAGCCGAAGCAGGTCCCCGAGGCGGCACCACCGTGACCACCAACGGCATCAGCCCGACTCCTCAGGAAGCAGGAGGCGGCGGCAGAGCAGGGCTTCGGACGCTGCTCGCGACGAGGGCCGAGCTCCAAGGCCCGAGCAGAACGTCCCAGCCTCCTCGGGCAGGAGCGAGCACCGCCAGCGGGCACGCAGGCACTCCTCCAGGGACCGGCACGCAACCAGGAGCCGATCCCGCCGCAGGTCCCGCAGCACCAGGGCACAACCTCGGCGGGAGCAGTCACCGGCCCACCGCAGCAGGCAGCGGTGGCCCAGCAGGGACAGGGAGCGTCCCCGGCCCTGGGAGAGGCAACGGAGCAGGTCCCCCAGGCGAGGCCAGGAGGCCAACAGGAGGCACCCAGGCCCCACACGCCGTGACTCCTCTACCAGGCAGAGGCGGTGGAGGAGCAGGGATCCTGACAACGGCCGAGCTCCAAGGCCCCAGCGGGACGTCCCAGCCCCCGCAGGGAGGACCCGATCCCGACGGAGATCCCGCAGCACTGGGGGCCGACCACGCTGGGAGCGGGAAAGGAGGAGGGACTGAGAAGATTGTTCAGGTCTAAGCCCTGAACAGGAGTCCCAGCCTATGCCAGGAGAAGAGAGTGCAGCCAGCGCAGAGGCCAGGACTCCCCCGGAGAAGGGCGTGCAGCACGGGGCCGAGGCGGGCAGAGGCCCCGCAGCCCTGCCGGCGCAGAGCTGCTGGCACACCCGACCAACAAGGGAAACGCAACACTCGCCCTCTGACCGTCGCCTACCGAGGCAGCGCAGCCCGCCCGGGGACACACAAGGCCCTCGAGGCGGTGCCTGTGCTGCTGCCGAGGGGCACGTGGACGGACGGTGGCGGTGGGACAGTCGCCGCCTGGGTTGGCTCTGACTCTGGCAGCGGCAGCCAGCAGGATGGAGCCAGCCCCGCTGCTCCTGCTGAGGAATGAAATCCACGCAGAAAGCTGTCCTGGCGTCTCCGCTTGTGGCAAATCAGAGACTGGAAAGGGACCTCCGGAGACCATCTCGTCCCAGCCGCTGCTCCAGCAGGGCCAGCCAGAGCAGGCTGCCCAGGGCTGCGCCCGGTCAGGCTTTGACGACCTCGAGGGATGGAGCCTGCAGAACCCCGCCGGGCAACCTGTTCCAGGGCTTGCCCTCCCTCCAAATAAACACGTTCTCTACCACAGCTAGCGAGAGCTTCCTTTGTTTCACCTTGTGCCCGTTGTGTCCGGTCCCGTCACTGGGTACTGCTGAGAAGGGACTGGAGTCCCCACGAGCCTGGGCTGAGCGCAGGAGCAGAGGGACCCGTGCCAGGGAGTGCCGGGTGCAACGGCAGCAGACGGGGAAGGCTGAGCGGGCGAGCTGAGGTTCTCTGTCGGTTCTCTTCATGCCTGGGGCCTTGAGGCCTCCTGGCTTTGTGTCTGCCGAGGGGAGCAGCGCAAGGGAGACTCCTCCATAAAGCCCTTCCTCCCCAGAGCCCCGCCTGCGACACAGCCCTTAACGGAACTGCAGCGCCAGTGCCTTCTTCAAGCCAGGAAAGGAGAGGAGAGGAAAGGAAGACACGCTTCTGGGGAAAGTCCGATGCGTAGAAATGAAAATGACCCGGTGTTTGAGAATCACGAAAAAGAAAAGGAGCCTTGGGTGCAGCGTGCCGAGAGTAACCAGTGTTTCCAAGTGGCAGGGAAAAGCGTTCCAGTGTTCGCCGTAGCCCTGCCGGTTAGGGCCAAAGGTGTGGCGCTCTCCTGCTTTCAGCTGGGGTAGAGTTAAATTTCTTTGTAGCAGCTAGTATGGGGCTGCGTTTTGGAGTTTTGCTGGAAACAGCGGTAATAATGCGGAGATGTTTTAGTTGTTGCTAAGTAGCGCTTACACCGGTCAAGGACCTTTTCAGCTCCCCGTGCTCTGCCGGGTGCACAAGAAACTGGGAGGGGACACAGCCGGGACAGCTGACCCAAACTGACCAATGGGATATCCCGTACCATGCGACGTCATGCTCAGTATATAAAGCTGGGGGAAGGAGGAGGAAGGGGGGACATTTGGAGCGATGGCGTTTGTCTTCCCAAGTAACCGTTACGCGTGATGGAGCCCTGCTGTCCTGGAGATGGCTGAGCGCCTGCCTGCCCGTGGGTGGGGAGGAGTGAATGAATTCCCTGTTTTGCTTTGCTTCCGCGCGCAGCTTTTGCTTTACCTATTCAACTGTCTTTATCTCAACCCATGACTTGCCTCACTTTTACTCTTCTGATTCTCTCCCCCATCCCACCAGGGAGGCGCGAGCGAGCGGCTGCGTGGTGCTTGGCTGCTGACTGGGGCTAAACCACGACAGGCGCTTTGTGGGAAACCCAAGACACAGGCACTGACCTTCAGGTAGCTTCTCCTCAAGTCCCTTATTCGCCAGGCCGATCCTGGCCTTGGACTCTGCACAGTCTCGTTCACTGGACCCACGTGGGCCGCCTGCCCTGAGACAAGATCGTTGTGCCATTTCTACCAAGGGCCAGTTTCTCTGCAGGGATTCTGGACGAAGCCTTTGGAGACGGGTCTCTTGGGCGCTCGTCCCTGCAGAGACATACGTTTGGTGACTGTGCTGCTTTTGCCTGGGATACTCTTCTTTATTACAGCTATCCGGGGCTGTGTTTTGGACTTGTGCAGAAAGCAGGGTTGATAACCCAGGGACGGTTTCCTTCCTGCTGAGCAGGGCTTACACTGAGTCAAGGCCTTTTCTGCTTCTCACCCCACCCCACCAGCGGGTGGGCTGTGGGCGCACAGCAGCTGGGCCGGCACGCGGCCGGGACAGTGACCCCAGCTGAACCGAGGCACGTCCCACACCACACGGCGTCATGCTCAGCATATAGAGCTGGGGGAACAAGAAGGAAGGGGGGAACGTTCGGAGCGATGGCACTGTCATCCCAAGTGACCAGGCCTTTCCTGGCCACGGGCACCTTCAGGGCTGAACAGGCGCCGCTGCCACGCCTGAGCCTGAGGGAGCAGGTGGGCCCCGGCTCTGCGGGGGCTCCTCCATCTGGGGTCAGGTCAATGTTGTTCAGGCTCTCGGGGGGGCTGAGGCTCTCAGAGGAACCAGAGAAGCCGCAGCTGCGGCAGGGCCGGCAGCCCCTCTCCCCCAGCTCCTGCCACGCGGCCTGACAGCTGCCAGGGTCCTGCGCGGCCGGGGAGCCCACCCCCCAGTGAGACCCTGGGCCTGTCCCGCGCCGACAGCACCAGTCCCTGCAGCTCCTGGGCACCCTCGCAGCAGTGGGTGCAGCTGGGGCCTGCCCCCCGCTCGCCACCTAAAACAGGGAGTGGTGCCTGAGCCGCGGGGCAAACTAGTGCCTGTATCAGGGTAATAAGCAGATGTTTCCCCGTGCCTAGTGCAGAGAAAACTCAATTTCAGGCTCAAAAATCTGGACCAGGCAGTAGGGAAAAGGGTGAGGTAGGAAGGGTATTTGAAAGGCAGTGACAGGAATTGTTCACCCGCATGACACACGTTAGATAGAGGAGCTTCACCTCCACGGTACCACGGGACATGCCGCTTCAGCAGAGCTCAAGTCTCCCTTCTGTTCCCCAGAGCTGCATAGCGTTCTGCCAGTTTTCACCAAACCCCAGCTTTATAAGGACGTCTTACCTTGAGCTTGGGAGTTATTCCGCCTTCGGCTCCGTTTCTTTCCTGCTTGCCTAAAGAGGGGAAAGCAAAAAAAGATTGAAAGGCCATGAGTGAAAATCCCTTGGCTAAAGACCATTTAGCACAAAATTCACCCCGAGAACGTACAGATGGCAACAGCAAACACTTCTGGATTTCCACTAGACCGGTTCAGACCCAAAAGGCTTGTGCAACACTACCAGCACGAACTGTAGCACAGACCGAATATTGGACGTCAGCATTTTTCCCTTCTATGATGCCCAGACTTGCCACAATCAAGGCTAGAAACAGCTCAGTAAAAACACAAGCAGGAGACCTGTTAGATTCTGCAACATTTTTCCCTGCAAGAGGGTCCTGTCGGTGGGAACAAGTGTGGAAAAATTAAGGGCAGGCAAAAAAATAGGATAGCATAGCCTAAGAATCTATTCCGGCCTTGCAACTAAGTACTTTCCAGTGATGTGCTCTTGTTGCAAGCATCCCAGAGTGTTTTATGCTACGCAAATGCTCAGCCTCCTTCCCAATTCCGATAGGTGAAATTACGTTAGGAGAGGCTAGGGTGAGCTGACTGACTTACAGTCATCCAGGAAAACCCTGGTGGCCCCAAAAAGAGTTCCCGCATCTGGATCCCTGGTGGGTTTTTTTAAACTCTTCCATCAGTGTTTTTGCTGTGAGAAAGCGACAGATGCTACACTATAGCCTCTGCCAGAATGAGAGGGGTAGGAAGCACGAGGAACTAAATCCTGCCGTTGAACTGACCGCCTCAACAGCACTCTAATTAGTTCTGAAAAGAACAGACCTTTCTGAAACATAAAACTGTATTTTAAGCCCACACAGATAGAGAATATGAAGAAAGGCGATTCATTACAGAAACGTCTGGATGGGAGCGAGGTTCAGGAATACCACAGGATGAGGTTCTGCGACCTCTGAGACTCTAGAAAAGTTTCACCCCCCCCCGCACAAAGGAGACTAACTACAGCTACTGAACAGCCCGTGAGAATTAGAGGGGGGCTACTTCAGGCATGACAACTCCCTGTTGTTGTACGGCAGCACAGGGTACTGATGTTCTCCAGTTCGGTGCGGAACTCTCCTCTTCAGTCAGCGTACTGCAGGGACGGGCATTTGAACCCAGGACACTTAGCGGGCAGGCAGCCATAGTTTGAATGAGCCTGAGCTTTTCAAAGCCAGAAGTTTTACTTCCAGGTGCCTTGTACCGCAGCAGTCAAACCTCACCATCGCCAAAGCCAAGTCTGGTTCCCCGAGGCAGTTTTCTAGCCAGAGGGGCACGGCGCTCTTTGCGGCTCTAGCTCTGGGACGGAGGAAGTACCATTTACCGTGCAACAGCTCAGCTTGGCAACGTGAAGGACTGTTTAGTGTCTTTTACGCTTCAAAGAAAGACGGGCAGCTTTCTGAGCTAAGTCACTTGCAACAGCCAGAGCTCCCTCTGTCAGGGACACGGCTGCAGGCAAGAAAGGAGAGGAAGAAGAGCTGCTCTGTTCCACTGCCAAGCAGTCCTCGGCTAAAACGAGGGGAACAAGCGCTGGCCCGGCACCCCCGGGTGGACCAAGCTCCCGGAAGGGAAATGGGCAGCTACAGCCTCACAGGCCTAACCCCACCTCCGGCCCAAGCAAGACTCCCCTTGAGAGGGCTAACTCTCCTCCCCAGGCGGCGGTCACAACTACCACAGGAACCATGCCACCTGGCAAGTTCAGATACGGCTTCTCTAAACGGGGAGGTCAAATTGCTTTCACAGCCTCGGTCCCACTCGTTCACCTCCTCCGGCCACGCTGCTCTGCATACAAAGGCCCTTTGGGTTGCTTCAGGTCTTCCACATCAAGGACTGCCACTCTAAGGGACACCTGTCCCGTTTTGGGTTGCTCCGTAACATCCAACTTGCCCCTTTCTCACCCTTCTCCCCCAGCGAGCAGCCCAGCAGCGAAGCCGAGCTCGCCTGAAGTCTTTCATCTCAGTCCCGTGCACTACCTTTGGCCTGTCCCCCGTCCTGTGCTCCGTACACGCAGGATTTCCAGGCAGCCTCAGACAATTGCTGGTTATGCCCAGACTGCAGCTTCCAAGCGTTACCCTGCTGCGCTGCCGCCGATCTTTACTGATACAGACAAAAAAAGAGGGGAAAGCCTAAGGAGGAAAAGAAAAGTTTTCCTTTCGAGTTTAACTTTGCTCCCTTACCGGCAGCTTTCCTCAGAGCCTTCCTTCCCTTGCAGGGTCGCTTTCCCAGCTCAGGCGCTCAAATCACCTTTAGCCGTGACTGACCGGTTACACGACAGGAAAAAAACGGAAACGTGTAACTCCAGCGCCACGAAACCAGCGAGGTGACTCGTGGGGACCTACCGTACCCAGGCCAACCGCTAACAACTGGATTTTTGGGAAACACAGGAGGAGCTTTCCTTCCCCAGGCACATAAGCAACCGAAGCTCAGCTCAGCGACCGGACAGCAGCAACCGCCGCCCAGGCCCGAGCCTCCCCGCCGCCCCGTGAGCGCCCCCGGCCCGCGGCCCTCACCTCCTTCTCCGACGCCTTCTCGCCGACCCCCAACAGCCCGTACAAGTCCAGCTGCAGCGGGGCCTCGCCGCCCGCCATCTCGCCGCCTCCCCGCCCGCCGCCTCCGCGCCGCCCGCCGGGAAATGGAGTCTCCCCGCGCCGCCGCGCCCCCTCCCGCCCCGGCGGCTCGACGACATCTCCCACCATGCACCGCGCTCCCCGCCGCCGCGGCCGCTCCCGGCGGGCACAGCGCCGCGCGCGCTGCCCTGGGACTCGGCTTTCCTGGCGGCCGCTGGAGGCGGGGCGGGGCGGGGCCGCAACTCCCGTCGGGCCTTGCGCCGCGGCGGCCGGGGCGCGGGGCGCCGGCTTTACCTCAGGGCGGGAGCGGCCGCCGCTTCTGGGCTTTGGGTCGCCGTTCGAAGGGAAAAAGCTCCAGAGCAAACCGTAACGACGCAGCGGCCTCGAGGCAGTGTCCCTCAGGCAGCCCTTTCCCGAGGGGGCAGCTCCCTACGGCCGCGCTATGGGGTGCTGTGAGCCCCGCTGCAGACCCTCCCCCAGAACACCCCCAACGTGCGCCTGCTCAGCCCAGGGCACAGCTCCTGGGGAAACCCCTCCCATCCCTCCTGTTTGGCGGTCTCTTCAACACACCTGCACTGTCTGCACAGCTTCGAATAAAGTAGGGGACACGCTAGAAAAAGCCCCACCCGTTTAATCCAATACGCAGGGGAAGGAACTCTCCCCAAACTTTATTCGCATCCCCCAGCAGGAGTTGCGTGCTGGGGGCTGAAGGCTAAGCGCCTTCCTACCGCTGACCCCGATCAGCAGCAACAAGTAACTGCTGGGGGAGACGGGCAAGAAAACTGAGTCCACGTGAATCCAGCAAGGTGGATATCTGAGAGAGGCCTCCTGACCCGGCAGCGTCACACAACCAAAGAAGCCGTGGTCTGCTACCGGGCAGAGGCTTGGCAATGCTCTCAGCCAGCGCAGGCTAAAGTCTAGGCAGCAACTGAGTGCCTGCGTTCTCTTAAAACACCACCGAGGCAATCAGAAATGAGATTATTCACACAAAATGGATTCCAGTTTATTGTGGGAACGCTTACACCTTCTTTACTGCATACTGAATTCAACGGACCTGTGATAGACAGCCAGCAGGCTTTTACCCACTGGAAAAATACGTAATTGGAAATTGTATTCGAGACAGCCACCTTGTACATATGCCCCTTGCATTTTGGCGCCACTGATGGGAATGCGAGCGCTACCTTAAAAGCCTGAGCCGCGGGGCTGGGGGGGACAGCGGGGCGCCCAGGGACTCTCCTGTGCTGGGGCCAGGCCGCTCCAAGGGGCCCAGCCCTGCCCTGGGGATGCACCCAGGCACCCCGGCTGGGGGCGAGCAGGACGGCCCCAGCAGCCGGGCCCAGGACAACGAGGCCCAGGAGGCAGCTGCTGTCGCTCACGGCCAGAATCCGTTACAGACACACTCGGTCTTGCAGGGTGGTGGCCTGTGCATTACAGGGACGCTGCAATGAGATCACAGCCCTGGGGGTGGGGACACCTCTGCGAAGACACAGCCCCGCATCACACCGGGACACTGCTCGCCCCCAACGCGGGCACCAGCTCCGTACCGCAGCCGCCCAGGGCAGGGGCCCCACGGCTTTGCGCACGCTGCTGCGCACCAGATGGGGCTCCACTGTGGAGAGGCCACAAACCGCTGGCCTGCCTCCCCGATTCCTGCCTGCACGTCTCCGAGAGGTCAGCCACTGTCCTGCCCGAAGAAGGGCAGAGGTTGCACCATAAGTTTAAGAAACAAGAAAAAACAAGGAGCTTTCGGAACAACGTAATTAACTTTTGGTCGCCCTGAAGTGGTCAGGCAGCTGGAACGGATGATCCCTGTAGGTCCCTTCCAACCGCTCTCTTCTCTCCTCTTCCATTCCCTTCTCTTCTAGATCAGCCTCGTGAATAGAGGAAAACTATGCGAGGCTCGGAGCCTGTGTGCCACCGAGGCGTGTAAGCTCCATCGACCACCAGGTCTCTGTGCCTTTCCTCATAGGAGAGGCGCTCCCGTCCCTTCACCGTGCTTGGGGCCCTCGTTGGACTCTCTCCAGTATGGCCACATCCCCCCTGCACTGGGGACCCAGCGACGGACACAGTACGCTTACCAAAGGGGGCTTTTTGTTCCCCCCAACACCGCGCCTGTGTCCTCTCGCCGTGCTTCCCAAAAGCTCTGTGATGTCACCAGAGAGTCACCTTGACTCCCGCGACATCGCTCACTTTAAGGCGTGGGGCAGCCCTGAAGGGCCACAGTGCTGTTCTCGAGCCTTGGGGACAGACGTCTGCAGGTGGGGGGACAAAGGACCCCCATCCCGCGAGTTCCCTGCCCAGGGCGCAGACAGGATCTGCTGGACGGGGACGACAGCGGGACCCGGGGCGCTGATCCCGACCTGCCGCACCCCCACCCTTCTCCTGCCCTTGCAGAGAGGCCACGAACCGCTGGCCTGCCTTCCCAATTCCTGCCTGCACGTCTCCGAGAGGTCAGTCACCGCCCTGCCCGGACAAGGGCACAGGTTTGATCACAAGTTAGAGAAACAAGAAAGAGCAGAGGAGCCTTTGGTGCAACGTACTCAACTTTTGGTCGCCCAAAAGCGGTCAAGGCTGCTAGACTGGATGGTCCTTGTAGCTCCCTGCCAACTGCACTTATCGTACCTTCCCCTTCCTCTTCTCTTTTCCCTTGCCCCTACCCTTTCGCTTTCCCTTTCCCCTTCCCCTACCCTGTCCCTTCTTTTCTGAATCACTCACGTAAATAACAGCATAGAGGGAAAACTATAGGAAGGTCAGAGCCTGTGTGCCACCGAGGCGTGTAAGCTCCATCGACCACCAGGTCTCTGTGCCTTTCCTCATAGGAGAGGCGCTCCCGTCCCTTCACCGTGCTTGGGGCCCTCGTTGGACTCTCTCCAGTATGGCCACATCCCCCCTGCACTGGGGACCCAGCGACGGACACAGTACGCTTACCAAAGGGGGCTTTTTGTTCCCCCCAACACCGCGCCTGTGTCCTCTCGCCGTGGTTCCCAAAAGCTCTGTGATGTCACCAGAGAGTCACCTTGACTCCCGCGACATCGCTCACTTTAAGGCGTGGGGCAGCTCTGAAGGGCCACAGTGCTGTTCTCGAGCCTTGGGGACAGACGTCTGCAGGTGGGGGGACAAAGGACCCCCATCCCGCGAGTTCCCTGCCCAGGGCGCAGACAGGATCTGCTGGACGGGGACGACAGCGGGACCCGGGGCGCTGATCCCGACCTGCCGCACCCCCACCCTTCTCCTGCCCTTGCAGAGAGGCCACGAACCGCTGGCCTGCCTTCCCAATTCCTGCCTGCACGTCTCCGAGAGGTCAGTCACCGCCCTGCCCAGACAAGGGCACAGGTTTGATCACAAGTTAGAGAAACAAGAAAGAGCAGAGGAGCCTTTGGTGCAACGTACTCAACTTTTGGTCGCCCAAAAGCGGTCAAGGCTGCTAGACTGGATGATCCTTGTAGCTCCCTGCCAACTGCACTTATCGTACCTTCCCCTTCCTCTTCTCTTTTCCCTTGCCCCTACCCTTTCGCTTTCCCTTTCCCCTTCCCCTACCCTGTCCCTTCTTTTCTGAATCACTCACGTAAATAACAGCATAGAGGGAAAACTATAGGAAGGTCAGAGCCTGTGTGCCACCGAGGCGTGTAAGCTCCATCGACCACCAGGTCTCTGTGCCTTTCCTCATAGGAGAGGCGCTCCCGTCCCTTCACCGTGCTTGGGGCCCTCGTTGGACTCTCTCCAGTATGGCCACACCCCCCCTGCACTGGGGACCCAGCGACGGACACAGTACGCTTACCAAAGGGGGCTTTTTGTTCCCCCCAACACCGCGCCTGTGTCCTCTCGCCGTGGTTCCCAAAAGCTCTGTGATGTCACCAGAGAGTCACCTTGACTCCCGCGACATCGCTCACTTTAAGGCGTGGGGCAGCCCTGAAGGGCCACAGTGCTGTTCTCGAGCCTTGGGGACAGACGTCTGCAGGTGGGGGGACAAAGGACCCCCATCCCGCGAGTTCCCTGCCCAGGGCGCAGACAGGATCTGCTGGACGGGGACGACAGCAGGACCCGGGGCGCTGATCCCGACCTGCCGCACCCCCACCCTCCTCCTGCCCTTGCAGAGAGGCCACGAACCGCTGGCCTGCCTTCCCAATTCCTGCCTGCACGTCTCCGAGAGGTCAGTCACCGCCCTGCCCGGACAAGGGCACAGGTTTGATCACAAGTTAGAGAAACAAGAAAGAGCAGAGGAGCCTTTGGTGCAACGTACTCAACTTTTGGTCGCCCAAAAGCGGTCAAGGCTGCTAGACTGGATGATCCTTGTAGCTCCCTGCCAACTGCACTTATCGTACCTTCCCCTTCCTCTTCTCTTTTCCCTTGCCCCTACCCTTTTGCTTTCCCTTTCCCCTTCCCCTACCCTGTCCCTTCTTTTCTGAATCACTCACGTAAATAACAGCATAGAGGGAAAACTATAGGAAGGTCAGAGCCTGTGTGCCACCGAGGCGTGTAAGCTCCATCGACCACCAGGTCTCTGTGCCTTTCCTCATAGGAGAGGCGCTCCCGTCCCTTCACCGTGCTTGGGGCCCTCGTTGGACTCTCTCCAGTATGGCCACATCCCCCCTGCACTGGGGACCCAGCGACGGACACAGTACGCTTACCAAAGGGGGCTTTTTGTTCCCCCCAACACCGGGCCTGTGTCCTCTCGCCGTGGTTCCCAAAAGCTCTGTGATGTCACCAGAGAGTCACCTTGACTCCCGCGACATCGCTCACTTTAAGGCGTGGGGCAGCTCTGAAGGGCCACAGTGCTGTTCTCGAGCCTTGGGGACAGACGTCTGCAGGTGGGGGGACAAAGGACCCCCATCCCGCGAGTTCCCTGCCCAGGGCGCAGACAGGATCTGCTGGACGGGGACGACAGCAGGACCCGGGGCGCTGATCCCGACCTGCCGCACCCCCACCCTCCTCCTGCCCTTGCAGAGAGGCCACGAACCGCTGGCCTGCCTTCCCAATTCCTGCCTGCACGTCTCCGAGAGGTCAGTCACCGCCCTGCCCGGAGAGCAGGAGCACGCTGAGATGCCCCTGGTGTCACTCATCTGCTCCAGGACGGTCCCTGCCGCTTGTGGCACCACAAGCACAGCCCCGAGGCAGAACAGGCACCTCTTCAGCGCTCGTCTTCATCAGCTTTGCTGCTTCCAGGGCAGGTCGTGAGCTTTCTCTCTCTGTCGTTTGCAGCGCGAGATGGCGTCAGAGGAGGAGGACTTGGCAGAGCAGGGCACCTCTTCCCCTGCTCCCAGCACCAGCCAGGTGCCCCAGGCCGCGCCGCTGGGTGCCTCTGAGGAGCCATTCTGCACAATCTGCCAGGACACCGTCACCAACGAAGCCTCCGTGAGCTGGTGCGGGCACCAATTCTGTTTCCCCTGCATTTGGGAGTGGACCCGCAGACAAGCCGTGTGCCCAAACTGCCGGCAGTCTGTTCACCACATCTTCCACAAGTTGGGAGCCAACAACCACGAGGTGCACATCATCGCACCCAACAACAGACGGAGGTACAGACGCCGCTCTGCAGAAAGCAGGCGGCAGCGTTCCTCAGGCCGCCAGCACCGCAGCTCTGCCAGAAGAGAGCACGGCGGTGGCCACGCCAGGGCCCCAGAGAGGAGCCGAAGCAGGTCCCCGAGGCGGCACCACCGTGACCACCAACGGCATCAGCCCGACTCCTCAGGAAGCAGGAGGCGGCGGCAGAGCAGGGCTTCGGACGCTGCTCGCGACGAGGGCCGAGCTCCAAGGCCCGAGCAGAACGTCCCAGCCTCCTCGGGCAGGAGCGAGCACCGCCAGCGGGCACGCAGGCACTCCTCCAGGGACCGGCACGCAACCAGGAGCCGATCCCGCCGCAGGTCCCGCAGCGCCAGGGCACAACCTCGGCGGGAGCAGTCACCGGCCCACCGCAGCAGGCAGCGGTGGCCCAGCAGGGACAGGGAGCGTCCCCGGCCCTGGGAGAGGCAACGGAGCAGGTCCCCCAGGCGAGGCCAGGAGGCCAACAGGAGGCACCCAGGCCCCACACGCCGTGACTCCTCTACCAGGCAGAGGCGGTGGAGGAGCAGGGATCCTGACAACGGCCGAGCTCCAAGGCCCCAGCGGGACGTCCCAGCCCCCGCAGGGAGGACCCGATCCCGACGGAGATCCCGCAGCACTGGGGGCCGACCACGCTGGGAGCGGGAAAGGAGGAGGGACTGAGAAGATTGTTCAGGTCTAAGCCCTGAACAGGAGTCCCAGCCTATGCCAGGAGAAGAGAGTGCAGCCAGCGCAGAGGCCAGGACTCCCCCGGAGAAGGGCGTGCAGCACGGGGCCGAGGCGGGCAGAGGCCCCGCAGCCCTGCCGGCGCAGAGCTGCTGGCACACCCGACCAACAAGGGAAACGCAACACTCGCCCTCTGACCGTCGCCTACCGAGGCAGCGCAGCCCGCCCGGGGACACACAAGGCCCTCGAGGCGGTGCCTGTGCTGCTGCCGAGGGGCACGTGGACGGACGGTGGCGGTGGGACAGTCGCCGCCTGGGTTGGCTCTGACTCTGGCAGCGGCAGCCAGCAGGATGGAGCCAGCCCCGCTGCTCCTGCTGAGGAATGAAATCCACGCAGAAAGCTGTCCTGGCGTCTCCGCTTGTGGCAAATCAGAGACTGGAAAGGGACCTCCGGAGACCATCTCGTCCCAGCCGCTGCTCCAGCAGGGCCAGCCAGAGCAGGCTGCCCAGGGCTGCGCCCGGTCAGGCTTTGACGACCTCGAGGGATGGAGCCTGCAGAACCCCGCCGGGCAACCTGTTCCAGGGCTTGCCCTCCCTCCAAATAAACACGTTCTCTACCACAGCTAGCGAGAGCTTCCTTTGTTTCTGCTTGTGCTTTCTTATGCATCAGAGCAATCTTCATGGGTGTTTTGAAATGGCCTAGGCCCCTGGTTGTGCCTTGGTATCCTCATCCAGCCCCTCATTTTCCTCTCGGTGCTGCCCATTGGCCTTGCTGTGTACCTCTGTGGATCAGGCAATGAGCTGGGGGCTCCCAGCATCCCTTCCTCATCTCTGCACCCCTCCCTTCTCTAGGCTTCCACATCTGAAGCCCATTTATTCCTACTGGTTTGGTTTTCCTCTACTTATTTTCAGGGGAATATTGGTGGCAGAAGCTGGTACCCCTTAAACCTCAGTTTTTCAGCAGAGCTGTTGCTTGGTACCGCAGCAGTTTCCACATACTCCCAGGGTGCGCCTCATTGCTGGAGGCTGGATGTGCCCGAACGTGGCAGCACTGCAGGAAGCTCCGTCTGCAGGCTGAATCTTGCCCCAGCTATCACCTCGTCCCTGCTCCCAAATGCCAGCTTTTGAAGTCACCCCATCAACGTACATGTTCATGCCCCATTAATCCATAACTTGCACTATCCCAGTAGCTAATAATGTCCTTTAGGTCATAGTCAGCACATGGGACATCTGCCTATGGATGTGTCTTCTGCTGGACAGAAGGCGGCCAGTCGCATTGGATGACCCTTGCACTGCCAGAAATAACTGAAAAAACCCATAAAATTCAACAAATGGTGAAAAGCACTAGCTGGGGCACGCAGGGGTTTGGTGTTGAGCTCCACAGTTCTTATGTCAAGGTGGGCAATCATCCTGTCTGCCCACATCATGCTCTGTTAGAGCCACTCCTTTATCAAGTTTAGGTTAGTCAAATCAATTTTTCTTCCACAGAAACCTGCTTCCAATAGACCCAGAATTCACACAATTTTCTAATTACCCTTGAAGTCAGGCTCTTGCTACCAGAGCCTCTCCTGGGAGAGCAGACACGCAGCATCAGATGAGAGAAGCAGGGAGCACTTAGCACATGTGATGTCCATGCACACGAACAGAGCTATCGTAGTTAGTTTCCCCTGTATATACTTTTTTCTTTAAATGCAAAACATCCCGTCTGGTGTAAGCTGAGAGTTGTTTATCTCCTCTTATGGAAAACCCACTCTCTGGACAAGGCAGCATCTTTGAGCGTGGTGCCAGGGGCCTGGAAATGCTGGAGGTGCCCACCTAAACCCAGAGACACACACACACTTCTCTCTCCACCCTATCCCCCGACAAGGAAAACCCTGGGAAGATATAGGCCAACATTCTGCGTGGATGGATGTTTGTGCCAAAGCTGTATTTCCACTATTTTAGAATAACACCGATTGAGAAAAGAGTCAAACAATTTCCGCTGCAATTAAAAAAAAAAAAGAAAAAAGAAAAAAAGGTGTTGGAAAAGTGCAAATGGGCTGACATAGTCTCACGGAAGAGCGAGCACATTTGGCCAGCGCTGCTCTGGAAGAGGTCAACTGTCCGAAAGCTGCAGCAGTCTGTGAATTTAAGAGGTCTTTACAAAAACTGGCACCTCCGCAAGGCTGGCAGAGTAGTTCCTGAGGATGGTGCCTCCGTCGAACACGCGGGCAGTGTTGGTGTCCATCCACAGGTGTCCTTCTCCAGGCAGGTAGATATCTCTCCACGTTTGGCCTTTTTCTGTTATTGGGGCAACCAGGACCTGCAGTGAAAGAGAGAAAGGAAAAAAAAAAAAAAAGAAGTTTAGCACATGAAGGATCCATCCATGCAAGCAGCAGAGGCCAAAGGCGGTGAGCACAGGGTGTCCCGAACTGCAGTGAGAAAGGTGATGCAGTGGCCTTCATTTTCCCAGGGCTGGGATCATCCCTGCCTGCAGTAGCCCCTAAAGTCCATCCAGCTCATGTTTTGGAAGACATGAACGAAAAAAACGCATCAGAAGTCTGCGTTTCCTGCAAAACAAAGCTCGTGCTTTTAAGTTGAGCAGGGCAGGGTGGATGCAGGCAGAGCAGGAGCACAGGCTGGCCAGCAAGTCCCAGGGGCTGCAGGTGGGTTCAGGCTCACACAAAGCAGCTTCTGAGGAGGTTTTACAGGATTACAATGGGAATTGGTGGCACAGAGTCAGGGTGAGCGGCATCCCCGTGCCGCAGAAGGGATTTGTGGCAGAGTTAGGAATTTCCCTTTCCTCCCGTGACCCTGTGCTTGGGAGGGTCTGGTTCAGGCAGGCTCTGATACAACTTCTTCAGCAAAGTCAAATATAATCTGATATGAAGCCAAGCAGAAACTTGTATTTCAATTGGAAACGCACATGTTATAGGGGTGGGAGAAGAGCTTTAGCTCCAGGCTGCTAAAAAGGAGGATTTCAAAAGCCCTCTGCCTGGGGCTGCTCTCCAGGATACTTAACCCTCCCTTCTCAGCTTTCCTCTCCTGCACTTAGGAGAAAGATCTGTGTTTCAGCCTCTCATGCTAATTAAGTGTAGCAGGTTACATAAGCCCCAGGAAAAGCTGGTGTTCAAAATATGCAACATGATACGTACAGCCTCAAGCAACACATTCACATTTACCATTCTATGGACTCAAGGCTTCTTTGGAGTTTCAAGGGACATAGCTGCCCAGTGCCCTCAAATTAAAATCTCAGCCAGTGCCTTGGCATACAGGTAATTGCATTTGAAAAAGCATATAAAAATAAAAGCACTAAAAATGTTGTTCTTGGGTCAAACCAGTGAGTCCCATTCAGACACGAGGCGTAAGAAGTGTGCTCTGCTTGCTCCTCCCCAATGACTTAGTCAAGGTAATCCAGTCTCAAAAAAAAAAAGGCTAAAACTCTTTGTCTTCCTTGCTTTATGGGAAAAGCACTTTTCAACATTCTGAGAATATTTACTCCTGACAAAGGTGCTCATTTCAGAAACTGAAAGAGGTCTTCAGGGCCCTAAATAAGAGTTTTGCAAGAAAAGCAGATCTTTTCAGAAAAGAAAAAAAGCCCCAAACCTACACAGAATCAGCTGCTTTGGCTTCAGTTTAAATCTACTTGAACACCGAGGCTTTGATTTGTATTTGCACAGAACTGGGTTCACATGATGATGAAGGAAGAAGGGATGATAGGAAAAAAGTTAACACTCTAGAAAGGCCATTAAAGGAGAAAAAAAGGCTAATTAGTGTACACTGATATTAGATTTATGGATCAGTCCCTCTTAAACCCCATTTTTGGAGGTCCCAGTCAATAGCAAAGAGCAAGTGCTGGGAACTCATCCCTGCAGCCCTTAGGGATGCTCCTCGAGCTGCACACCAGCATCGTCCCAGGGAGACATCGTGGTGTCTGGCACACTTTGGGGGACATTTTTGGACCCTCCTGCCCTTTGGGATACATTTGGCAGCCAGAGCTGGCTTCCCTGCCTCTTGCAGCGTCAAGCAGCAGCGCTGCGTCACAGCCACAAAACAGCATGCGCCAATATTACTTTTGCCAAATCAGTGCGACTTGTCTCTTTGCTATTACATTTCAACATGCTTTGCTGGAAGGATTCAAGAGCCGTCAGCTCCAATTCCCCTTCCCAGTAGTGGAAATTTGCTCATGAGTAATGCTGGAATATGGCTGTGGGGTGTTAAATCCATTTTCAAGACCTCTAGTCAAGGATCAAAGCCTCCTCGACTGCTGCAGTCCCACACCACATCTCAAAACCACCCACACAAACCCAAAGCTGTTGCTGTCCCATCTGCTCGAAGGGGGCAGAGAGATACTGGCATCCCTTCGTAACCAGAAAAAATCTGACATAAAAACCATTTATTGAGCGCTCTTCCTAATTTGACAGATGTGTCGTCCCACCAGATTCAGCATGAATGTACTGCTGCCAGGAGATGTGGATTAATGAGATCTGGAAGTAATAAGCGTACAAATTGCAGACTGAAAATCAGGTTTCCAAGCAGGGCTGTCCTCCCAGCACAGTTACCCCCAAAAAAAGCCTAAGGTGCAGCTCAGGAGCTAAAGGCTTCAGCAGTAGCACAAAGCCATGCTCATCAGCACCCTGCAGCAGCTGCTTGCACTGAGGGGTGACGTTCAAAAGGTTTATCCCTGTGTCCTAACACTTATTCTTGCCTCAGACCTTACTGGGACAGAATTATCCTGTGTATTTTCCAGTAATTTATTATTAATGATGCTCCAAATTGCACCAATGCCATTTCTGGAGTGCATTTTATTCTCCTAGCTTCCAAAAACCCAGCTTGGAAGCTAAAACATCCCCCATCTAGGCTCTCCTGCCACAACCTCAGGCTCTGGGGACCAGGCAGGGGGGGGTGGGGGGGTGGGGCAGGAGTGAAGACCAAAGTCAGACAAGATTTTTGCCAACCTCCCATCACACTTTATCAGAAATGCTTGGCCCTGACAAGTCTATGGAGCAGACACCACATTTTTCCCGCATTTTAGGAGCTCTCAGCCAAGCCGTAACTCCGCACCTCCTGGGAGATAGGGCTGACGCTGCTCCGACCTTCCCACCAAAGGCCACGAGTTTGCCCTATTTTACTGGGACTCTCACGGAGACCACATTTCTGCCTTGGCCAATTCAATTGCATCAGGGATTCTTCAGTTCAAGTGATTTTGGGGGAAAGAACTGTGTTTTAGCTTCTGTGCAGTTATAGCCAGTTACCACTGTTACTGCCCAGACCTGTGCTCTGCGGCACGCTGGGACAGCAGAAACGCCTCGGCTCCCTCCAACCTCTGCGCTCGCACAACACCGGTCTAACTCTTATTTGTGCCAAGGATTTGTATTTTAAAAACATCCCACCTGATCATTTGAGCTCTCTACTTTTTAAGAAGCAGCAGAAAGACATTTTAGCAGTCTTCTGCAATGAAAGTTTCCTTAAAGAAAAACAACAAGCAAAATTATAAATTTAAATTGCAGAATTTGTGGTAAGAACCCCAAGCTTGGAAATCAGGTATTGCAATTTCTGCTCGAGGCTGCAGGCAGAGCCTGTAAATATAACTGCAGCATAAGCTGCTTTTTATTAAAACAAGAAAAACTACTGAACTTTTTGGAGTTTGGATTTTTTTAGGGAGACCGTGTCCCCATCATTAGCAGCATCCCCGTGTAAAGGCAGCCCAGCATGCTGCAAGATGAATGCAGTAGTATGAACAGAGGATTATGCTTTTAATGAAGAAAAAAAACCCAACCCTGTAGGAACTGCTGAAATCTTGAGCTGCTGATATCCTGCACCCAGGCAAAGCAGGAGGGACAAAGATTAAGTGATGCCACCACACAAAATAGAAGTTCTCCTTACAAAAATGGGAGGATGAGGCACAGTTTTCTTTAAGAAAGGTCTTTTTCTGAAGGCCTGGATTGCCTTTCCAAGACCTTTTTTATTCAAAGCAGCCATAAATCACATTATGTGTCATGCCTTCTATGTGCTAAACAAACATTTCACAAGCTGTGATGGGATGAGAGAGGTGCGTTTTCAGGGAGGGAGATGGGAGAAACTCCCCCCTACACAAGCCACAACCAAGGTGTGAAAACACCAGACTTGCAAGGAATACTTACAGCATAAAACCACTGAAATCTGAACAATTGGGGAAAAAAGAAAACTGCAGGGAACCAGATGCCAGCCACGTTTAAATCTCTACTAGGAAAATGGATAAAAACCATCAATCTGTGTTAAACACGCCACAGATGTCTTGATAACATTCACCTAACTTGTGACAGCCTTATAAATTTGATGGCCTCCATTCAAAACACTCACAGGGGCTGAATATATCCTCACTGTAGCTGCCAGTGGGGTAAGATATAGCTTCAAATGAGTAAACCCCATAGGCAATATATGGGTCAGCAAACTCAACTGGGACATCGATGTAAGCCTGAATTTGGGCCCCAGGGTCTGTGCTTACTGATGCTCCCCATCTGTTCTGGGTTGCATTTGATTAGGATTGAGGAAAAACCCCAAAGCGTGGCTAGAGGAGCCCCCTGAGAGGACCAGGAGGCTGCATGTGGTGCTGCTCCTTGGTGGTGATGGGCTGTAGCTCCAAGTAATGGGATTAACAGCCTGAAAAGAGGGGGAAAAAGAGCAATGCTGACCATCAGGAGGTGTCTTCCAACAGAAAGAAAGAAAAAAAACACGAAAGAAAAAGTCTTGTTGACTCTTCATTTTGCATAAATTGCAGATCCACAGGAGCCAACAGGGTCCATCAGCCCTTTGGGTCACCCAACCTCTGCATGAGCACTGCATTCAGGTGGGGTGCAAAGAGGCAGAAGGGCGAGCGCAGGGGGCACCTTCCTTGCCCCCCATTACCCTTGGAGGGCATTCAGTCCCTGCGCTGCCTACCTCATCTCCAATGAGAAATTCATCCTCTATGGTGAAAGCGGTTGGATCCGTGGGACTGAGCCACCACGCCGGCCGGAAGATGGGGTACCCCAAACTAAGCCATTCCTCGCTGTACTTTATGAGGAGTGGCACAACAAAGTCCCGGTGCCTCTGTATGCATTGCCGGGTGAGATTCAGGACCTGCAGGGTGGGGGAAGAAAGAGAAACCTGTGACAAGTCCTTCATCCAATAAACAGGAAAGCAAGCAGGAAAAGAAAGAAAAACATATATATATTCCCTTGGCAAGAGAATTGTAATGTCCTAATCAAGTTATGGCAGCTAACAAGGTGCAAACGGGGTTGATACAGTGGATTTATTCCCATTTAGATGGGAAAGCTGGGGACAGCAGCTGGCAGGTGATATCTGCCGGGGTGTTGATGTCTTTAGCCAAAGCAACGAACTCTTTTGCTGCTGGCGAAGAGATTTAATGGCATTTCCCCCCCGTGCCCATGATTTTAGGAATCGCTCTCCCCTTTTATTGCCCTAAAGGTGACATCCTTGGGAAAACACCTCCAACTGTTTAAAAAGATCTTGAAGGTGAATCTGCAGGCTTCGCTCTGCTGTAGATGTTAACTACTTGATCAAAGTGTAATTAAACAACTCCAGCAGCAAAAGGGAGGGAGAGAGACACGTGGCGACTGCTGTCATTTCTACAGGCGCTGCGATACCGGCCCCGTGGCTGCACGTAGCACGTGAACTCACATTGATTCTGCAGCACAAATACTGCTGAGAGCGTACAGCGACCTGGTTGCTGGGGCAGAGAGCAGGGTTTTGTGGGTAGCAAGAACAAGACAGTGATTTTTAGCCTCAGCTTTCCCCAATAGGGGTTTTAATGGCTTTTGGGGGTGTTTGTCATGTAAGGGACACCACGTCCTGCTCTGCAGGGCACGGGGGTACGTACCCAGGCGTCGCAGCAGAGCCAGGGCGGCGTGCTGAAGGCCATCACGGGGAGAAACGTCATGATCTGCAGCCACCGCACGTACAGCTCCGGGTCCCCTGGGGTGTCACTGGCCAGGCTCCCTCCTGCCGGGGACAAGGAGCTGAGTGAGGCTGCTCGGGGCATCTCATCAGGGGGTGACTCCCAAACGACCTGCTCTCCATGCGGGCAGGACGTGTTACCCCATCGCGAAGGGGGCTGAGTTCTCCTCACCCATGCTTTCCTTCCTTCAGCACCATCAGCAAATGTCAATCAGACATCCACCTCTGGCCATTTTAGGACCAGACATGCTGGGGGTGATGTCTCAGGAGTTTCTACATTTTAGCAGAACATTGTAAAAAGGGATTTCTCTCCTGCAAAGAAAAATGTTGGGAAAATGCTGGACTTCCCTGCCACTTTGATGTGCAAAGTGCAGGAAAAAACTCCTGTAGTTTGGATCCCTTCAAGTTCATGGTGAAAATGTGGTGGAGAAGCAGAGTATTGCTAACCAACTGATCAGAAGCATGTAGTGGAAGGTTCCCCTCAAACACCAGAGGGGGTTGGGAAGGACAGGAGAGGATGGGATGGGACAGGGAAAGGGATGCAAAGGCCTTGGGGCTGGAGCATCTCTAGGAGTCACGCTCTGAAAATCCGGTGCAGCACCCCCCCAGCGCCAAGGGCTCACCCAAACCATCCACAAAGCCCCATTTCCTCCGGGGGCTTTTCACACGCCGAGTGGCCCCTGCGCACTGCTGCAGCTCCCAGGGACCGGCGACACAAGCCGACGGACCACGCGCGCCACAACGCGCTCCATGCGGGGGATCTGCTCCGGCGCCTGGCCGAGATAAGCCAATGGGTTCAGCCTTTGAGGAGGGAACTGGCATGCTGTGGTTGCCTAGGCCTTGTTTTCTAAGGAAAACTGGCTAAAAATAGAGATAAAATTGAAAGATGCTCAACAACCCCCTTTTTCAGGGCTGTCTCTGCAGCTCCGCTCTCCGGGTCTGATACTTCACATGCAGCCTCTGCGTGTTTGGGGCAGGTTTTAAACACAAATAACTCAGTCACCTCCAAGAAGAGGGGAAAACCGAGCTGCTTGGCCCTGGTTAAATAATTGTTTCTTGACTTTCAATGTTTTTATTTAAGGATTTCTCAAGCTATTGTGCTTTGGAGCAGAAAAACAAACGAGGAGCAGGGCTGCTGGTGGTTTAGGAACATCTATTTCCCAGCCAGGAGCCTGGGCATGCAGCTCCCTGGCTCCAGGCTCCCTCCTTGCATTTGCTGGGTGGGTTTTAGCTCAAGCAGAGCTGTGAGAGGTGGCAGGCTGCCCTCCGCCTGTGGGTAAGGAGCTCTGCGAAGGGCATCCCCAGAGACCTGCTTCTGGGACTGCCTATTAAAATTTACAGCATGTTTTTTTGTTTTTAATTCCTCAGCCGATTCCCTAGTAACATTCAACCCAATCAAGTCAGCGCAGCCAGAAATTGGGTACCGGCAACAAAGGGCTTCAAGAATTTGTAGAGCACACCTAAGTGAGATGGTGCAAACACACCTCTCGTGCTCCTCTCGCCTGAACAACTGCTGTAAGAACCTCTGCAGAAAAGCCAGAAATAGCGGGGGAGTGGAAACAGAAAAGAAATTATTACCTACTGCATCGGGGATGAAGAAGTTGTAGCCCAAGAGGCTGTAGTGCAGCACAGAGGGAATAACACCCTTCAGCCCCGCGTGGCTCCAGTCCGAGCGCAGCGGGCTCATCTGGACGAAGAGCGGTAGATGACTGGATCTGGGGGAAACGAGCACAAACCCAATGGTTTTAGATGGTTCACAGAAGCCAAAGCTCTCCGATGCCTGGCTGTCTTGGCAGCTGCTGTGGTCAGATATGGGCTTCTCCAACGGCTTGGCATCTCCATTGGAGGGAAATCGGGGCTCCCCGGTACCGCTCCCACCCTCTGCACTGAGTTTGGCAGCCCCAGTCCTCCTCCTCCTCCCCCCCAAATCCCCTGTTCAAAGCTTCCTCCCTACTTGATCTCACGAGGACCGCAATTTGGTGGCCCTCCTTGATGACAGCACAGCCACGCTCTGGGTTGTAGCCATCTTCCTGCTACTCCTCATACAGCAACACTGACCTGGGGGGGGAAGAGTGCTCACAAAAAACATACCCGTGGCACCAGTGGGGGTATCCCAACAGCACCCTGAGCCCCGGGTCCAGGCAGTTCCCCAAACCCAAAGCATGAAGCTCCTTGCCACACGGATGGCCCAGGGGACGTGTCCTGCAGGGAGGATTTATCTTCCTGGCTTTCATTCATGCTCATCTGTTTCACACTGAGCGGCTGTCATTTCTGACAGCAGTTTTACCTCTCTGCCAGAGGGAAACATTATTCCCCTCCCCCTATTTTTTTTTTCTAGTAGCATTTGTACACCTTGGGTTTCTTGGCAGGGCAGGGGGTCATGTTGTCAAGCAGCCTGCTATGTGAGTCAATGTTTCTGGTGGCCAGAAAGGGTCAAATCTGGATCTTCATGATGAGGTTTGGCTTGAAAAATGGTCTGGAGCTCATGTAGCTAAGGGAGGGGTTTCGGTCTGAGTCTGCTTGCTCCTAGAGTTTCGTTTCCTCCTCAACCTCCCACCCATTTGCTGACTCCCCAAAAGGATGCTCTCATCTCAGGAGGTGGTAAGGCTGATGCGATGGCTTATCAAACACTTCTGGTATGGAAACTGCCCACCAGGAAAGGTATGATCCTGGACAGACTGAAAAATGTTTAGAAAAGGGGCTATTTCCAGCACTCTGGTTTTCTAGACGGCTGAGTAAGAGCCCATCACCACCTCAGCATGTGAAACTTTGCTTTTTCTTTGAAAATGAACTGCTTTGAAGTTGCCTTCTCATGCAGTTTACCATCAATGCCTCATCCACAACATGAAATAAGTCATTTGGCAAACAGCCTGCGTATCCGTTTGCATCTGCCAAACATAAAAATAGTGGGGGAAAAAAATAAAAGTAGTAGTTTTCAGTGCCTTTAACCAAGGGTCTTGAGGCATGTTACAACTGCTAATTAATAAATTAACCCTGTCGTGGGCTATGCAAGCATGAAAAGTGAGAAAACTGCAGTCATTTGACACCACAAGCAATTAGCAACACAGGGATTTAGCCAAGACTCCAGGGTTTGCCCTCTCCCTCCTGCAGAAGAGGCAGCGACCTGAAGCTCCAATGGCCAAAAAATGACAAGATGCATTTTTATGGCATCTGGCATTAAGGCGTTTAAGCATTTTTGTCCTTTAAGACAAAAAAAAACCACAAACCCCAAAACAATTAAAATGCTCTGAAAGAGAGAGGAAGAGGAGATAAGAGAGCAATCCCTCCCCTACATATTGCCCTAGACCACCTCCATGCTGCTTCCCTGGGTGCTGAGCGGCGTCTCGGCATCCCAAGGGCGTATTTAAAGCATCACCTCAACCATCTCCCAGGCAGCTCACACATCCATCAGGCTCCAGCAAAGCATCATGTCCTTGGTACCCACCTGGCACCAGCGCTGATGACAGTGGCATTGCCCAGCGTCGCCAGCGCCTCCGCCAGCGCCCCAGTGTACCGGTCACCCGCCAGCTCGGCGGGAGGTGGGACAGCTTGCTCCAGGAAGGCATTGCCCTCGGCGCCCTCGAAGACGATGTACGCGGCCCCCAGCGCCTGCCGCAGGTGCCGGGCACGTGCCAGGTACCAGCCCAGCGCCGCCTCGCTGGTGACGTTCAGGCGGGCGCAGAGCCGCCCCTTCCACGTGGTCAGCAGTGGGACCTGCGGCAGAGGACGAAAAGGTCTGTCGGAGCCATAAAACATCGCACCAGCCCCGGAGCCCACGGCCAGAGGATGCCTGCTCGGCTCCCGCCCAGCCCCACCAGTTTGCACCATCGCAGTGCAACACAAAGGTGTAAACCCTCCCTCGACCCCCCCCCCCAAAAATCCCCGAATTGATGGCAATCTGGCATATCATTAAAATGACTGCAAAAAAGGGAACTGGGAGGATTTTCTGAACACTGGCGACTTTTAAAAACATCTTTTTGAAGAAGAAATTTGAAAGCTGCTTCCTTGTGAAACAGGAGAAAAGCTGCTCCCCCAGGCATCAGTTTGCACCCGTAGGGTTTCTCCCAAACACAGAAGGATACGGTTGTCCCCCTCTGTGGGTGTTTATTCAGCTTTAAATTTTAATTATGTGGAGCAGCAGGGGCTGGAGGAGGGTCTCGTACCGAGCAGCCCCCGAGCCGGGGCTGCAGGCTCAGCCAGTAGCTCGCCGCCTCGCCGTCCCGCAGCGAACGCAGGAAGAGCGGGGAGGCGATGCTGGTGTACGGGGACAGCGTGATGGAGAGCTGCAGCGGCTTTATCAGGGAAGGGTCCCAGGCACGGGCCGAGTCGTGCCTCTTCCTCCGCTCCGAGGGCACGTGGTCCTGCAGGGAGGGAAAGGCACAGAAAGGCTCAGAGCCACTGAGCACCGGCTGCTCCGTGTCACCACCCGCATGGCGTGAAACCCCAAACCCAGCATCCCTTGGCAGGGAGGGGAGGCTCACAACCCCCACACCCCACAAAACGGGAGCTTCTGCATTTCACCGGTAGGGATTTAACGGTGCTGAGAGCCGGGCCGATGGCAGCTCTCCACCCGCCTTTCGAGCCCGAGGGCCGGCAGGACGGGACGTACCGCGGCGGCGAGGATGGCGGTGCAGCGCTCCCCCAGGGCCAGGACCCCCTCCTGAAGGTGATGCCGCTTCAACCTCTTGACCAGCGACCTCAAACCTCGTTTTATTTTGGCAGCCGAACCCGCCGGGCCATAATACCGCCAGATCGGAGACCTGCGTGGTGGAAAGAGCCAGCGGGGTTTGCACCTCATGCTGGCACGGGGTGCTCGGGGCAGTGACTGGGACGAGGGCTTGGAGGGCACGCCTGTAGCTGGGAGGGAAGCAGCGTCTTACCCCAGGAGGGCCGTATCTGGCAGTGCCCGCGCCTGCCCCGCGAGCTGGCTGCCCACGTGCCGGTGGGCGGCCGCGACGTCGGGGCTGATGCAGAGGAGGTAGCGCAGGGGCACCGCGGCTCTCCCCGCCGGCGTTCCCAGGCAGAAATGCCTGTTGCTCTCCAGTGAGAGCAAGAGGGGCACATCGGGTACCACCGTCACCGTCACTCCTTTGGGGAGAGAAGAGGAAAGTGGTGTCTCAGCAAGCGCCTGGCTCTTCTCGGTCCTCGCACTGGTGGCCACAGGGACAGGGATGCGCAGGGCAGAGCCTAACTGGTACTGGGACCTCCCGGATTCATCCCAGCCACAGATCCGGCCACGCAAGCAGATCCCCACTCTCTGCTTTCACTATTCCCTTTTAACCTCCAAAATGCCTTTCAAGGGGTGGATTTGCTCCATTTTTTGCCTTTTTGCTCTGCATTTAGCTCAGGCAGCAGCTTCAGCTTCATCAATCAGGGCAGCTGCAGATCAGCTGATTAATTTGGGGGACTATCTGAACTTTGGTGTTCTGCGGAATAATCCAAATATCCACCCAAAAATGACAACAGCGTCTAAACTCATAGCTACATCCAGCATCCCGTAGCAGCATCAGGCACCTGTGAGCTTGGGGTAAAGCCACTCGAGCGGAGCTGGGGGATGTGGCGATGGACACAAGCCTCAGCTATTAAAAAAAAAAAAACAAAAAAAACCCCAAACAAAAAAACTCCACAAAACAATGAAAAGGACACACTAAGAGCATGGAATTTCCCTGGGGTGACTTAGGCCAATCCCATCCTCTCGGGAACTGACTTGTAAATGCAGCTTAGCTGCGCTGAGGTTTAATATCGTGGCCTTTTCCACAGGGATGAGGCAGTGTGGGATTCGTCCCTTGTGTCCTGCTGCCAGTTGTCACTACATTTGTAGGATATTTTAACCTCTGAGACACCTACCCTGCTCTTAACTAGTTACTTTATAGATGAGAAGAGGGATGGAGAAACCCAGGGATTAATAGCAATAGGACATTGGAGAGGGAAGGGTGCGATTACCTGTTGAACCTAAAAAGTATCTCTCCAAAACAGGCCCGTAGCCAGCAGGGTTTTTGCTGAAGTCGCCACTAACGAAGGGCTGCGCGTGGCTTTCGGCGCCGTTGAGCGGCCAGCGCTGGGCGCGGATGCTCGCCCCTCCGTACCAGGAGACGTTGGCCATGGAGAAGCAATCCTGCAGCCAAGAGAGCATCATCAGACAGCAAGAAATGCCTCGGGGTGAGGATGAACATGTGAACGGTTGCATTTGGAGAGGCAAAAACCCCTTCACGTTATCACAACGTTGTCGGAGCAGTCACGGGACAGGTCTTTTCCCAGGAAGAAAAACCCCAACCCCATGAGATTTAGGTGTTTCATGCAAAAAGCAGTGAGCGCTCACTCTTTGCTTTCTGCATCTGACCTGGTAGAAGATACTCAGGTTTAAGTTTTCCCTCCACAAGAGCTGGGCTTCCAGGTAAAGAAAAGAAATGCTGAAGTTCTGTCTGACCATTCAACCATTCTCAGCCTGCGGTTTGTTAAAGTTATCAAACGGTGTAAGTGCAGGAAGAGGAAAAAATTGTAGCACAAGTCAGCAGTGCAAGTTATGCGCTTTGTTTACCTTGAAGAAAACAACAAAAAAAAAATCTTAATCTGAGTAAAATTAAATTGCTCTGAAGCAGCCTGGGGTAAATCCCACGCATGTTACCCCACCTCGGAGCACCCACCCGGGTACCTTTCTACACCCAGCCACAATTACCAAAAATTAACGGGTTTTTGAGTCGCTGGTGAAAAAGTGCTGGAAACTAAGCAAAGAGGCTTCGCAGGTGTGCGTCGCTGCAGGACAAGCGTGACAGCGGAGGGGGAAATGTCAAGGCAGCGGCTTTAAAATGCAGCGAGGGTGCTTTCACCAGCCCAGCTTGGAAAAAATCTGTTCGGTTTGTTTTTTTTAAAAAAAAAAAAAAGAAAAGAAAAAAATCTCTCCTAAGTACTTCCTGCAGTGTTTCTGGGGTAAATTTACAACCTGAATTTGCACCTGCGTGCACACGGGGAGATTTTAACCCCGTCGTGAGCGCTCATCTCAATAGCGCTGCAGTGTCCCTGGGCTAATTTGTGGGGTTTCTGCTCTCCCCCAAGGCAAAGCCTCCCTCTTCCCTGAGGGCTGGTAACACAAAGTACTTCCCTCAGCGAGACTAAATCAGTTCGGGTGTTTGGGGCACTTCTCATAGCGCTGATGGGTCAGCGGGGCAATGAGCTGCTGGCCCCCGGGGGACATCCCGTCCTCGAGCCGCCTCCTTTCAGAAACCATCAGTTTTAGCTTCAAAGCCTGTAAAGCTTTCCCCTTTCTGCCAAAGCGGGGGATCGGCAGGGCTTAGCATCCCGTGTGACTTCGCACGCGGGGCCGGGCTTCCCCAAACGCCTGGGAACCTGGGGCAGGCAGAGGGGGCCCGGCGGCCCCCAGCTCGGCACAGCACACCCCTGCTCACCCCGACCCGACCCCAAGGCTCGGGCAGCGCCCCCGGGGACGAGCTTGTTTCTGCCACAGGGGCAGAGAGAGGTTAAGCCTCACTGAGGGGTGGGGAGAGGAGACGTAAATTATTAAAGTGGAAACCCTGGAGGCTCAGAGTGGCTGTACCCAGGTGCCAGCTGAACTAGTCAACCAGCAGGAAAGGAGGGGGGAAGCCTATTCTTAACTCTTAAGTTTCCCTGGATCATTTCCCAGCAGTTTGGTTTTGGCTTTGTTTTGGGTTGTTGGGGTTTTTTTTGTTTGTTTTGTTTTTCTTTGTTTTGTATTTTGTTTTTTAAAGCAGGGAAAACACATTCTCTCCTGCTCATCCTCTCGACTGCCCCAAATTGTTGTCAGCAAAGGCAAACCAGCCCCACACACGGTGGTTGTGTTCAGGCAACACCTTCCACCTGCCCAAAACAATGTCAACAGGTGATTTGCAGCTAAAGGGGAAAAATTCCCCATCCCCACGGGATCCCATCCCGCTCCCTCACCTCTCCCAAGGCCTGTCCACAATAGGACAACGTGGTCTGATGTGGTTTTTCCTTCCCCTTCCCAAGGCTCATTTTCAGAGTCTGCTTTTATTTAACGAAGGGAGAAAACTGGGAAGGATACAACAAAAAAAAAAGGCCCCATAAATTTTTGCAGCAGCGGACACGGATTAATCCCATCCCGAGAGAGCTGCACATTGTGTCTGTGGTTGGAAGAGACCTTTCTGAGCTCCTCACGTTCCTCGCCAACATTGTGATCTTAAGCGGTTATTTATTCAGTCTCTATATAAACATGGTTCTCCCGCCCTGGGGTTACCAATGCGGCACCAGGAGGTGGCCGCCGCAGCCCCCCAGTGTTTTGGGGGCTCAACATCAGGGCACAAGGCTTCCAAAGGGATTTTTCCTCCTCTGGGACCCTCCAGCTCATGGAGGCTATGGAAAGTGGAGTGCCCCCAACCATGCTGCGATCCCATAACCATGCTGGGAAACTGTGCGTTCAGGCCAGATCTTCCCCGCTTTGGCTCATTTCACCCCAAACGCCACGGTTCAGAGAAGGGCACGGGGGTCCCCGTTACCTTCAGCATCACGTCGGGGCGCAGCGGGGTCCAGCGGACGCCGTAGCACTCGGTGGCGGGGGCTGGTGGGGGCTCGAGGGAGAGCCGGAGCTCCGCGTCCTCCTCCCAGGCATAGCAGAACTGCCCGCCGTCGTGCCAGCAGCGGTCCCGCGGTGGAGGTGGCTCTGTGGCTGGCACGCCGCCCACCGCGATCACCGCCACCGTCCGCCCCGCCGGCAGCGCCCGCAGGAGCAGGGCACCCCTCCGGCGCTCCCACAGCATCCCGCCGGCATGGCCCCGCAGCACCCACTCCTCGGGTGACTGCTCCAGCGCCTGCCAGGAGATGATGCCGATGGTCATGGCGAAGAAGACAGCCACGCCGAGGCAGCCGACGGCTCCTTTCCAGGGCTCCGTCATCTCCCTGAAGCCCGAGGTCCAAGCGGCGTCGCGGATTTGGCTGGTGGGGCGAGTGAGCGGCATGGTGCTGATCGCAGGGGATGCTCCAGGTCCTCTTTCTCTCCCCTCCTGTAGTAGCACAAGAAAGAAAAACCCTCTTCTTGGACTGCTCCAAAAGAATATTAATTTAAAAAAAACACACCACAAAACAAAAACCACATTTAAAAAAAATGAAGCCCCAACTCTTTTCTCTCTGCAGTGACCCAAAGCGAGAGGAATCCCTTTCGCAGCCTCCCTCTGCTGCCGGCAGACCCGCTGCGGGCTCGGCGCTGGCAGCTCGGCCCAGCGACGCCGCGGGGGAGCCCCCGCGCGGCCGAAAGCGGCGGGAGGGGGGCCGGGGCAGCAGCCGGCGGGAAGCGGGGCCGCGCTCCAGCCTCCGCACAGCTCTGGGATTTCGCTTCACGAAGCGGCGGAGCTTTGCTTCGCGGTTTGCAAAGCAGCGGCACGTAGCCTGGGGGCGCAGAAAAAATATAGCAGGGCTGGGTAGAGGAAGGGGGGGGGAAGGGAAGCAACACCGGTTTTCCATCCCCCTTCCCTCTCGCCCGTACAAGTGTTTGATTAACGCCCACAGCAGGGAGAAAAGTTACCTGCGGGCAGGGTCCGGTGGCGCTGGCTGAGCCCTCGCTCGCGGAACGGGCGCCCGGTGCCCCGGCCGGGCAAGGGGCCACCTCCTGGGGTGGGAGCGGCTTCCCCCCGCCGCCAGCGCCCCGTCCCGGGCCGCCCCGACCGCTGCCGCCTCCTGCCAGCCCGCCCGGCTGCCAGGCTGCCTTCTGGGGCCAGCCGCGCGTCGGGGACGGGTGCCACCTCTCCCCGGCTCCGCCACCCACCCCTCGCGTCCCCCGCCACCACCTCCCGGCAAAGGCGTAGCCGCATGCTTTTACCTGAAGGCAGATTAAAAGATGCTTTAGCAGCCCCCAAAAGCGGTCGTCGATGGCTGAGCGCTCAAGCCTCAATTATTATTCCGCTCTCGGGTTGGGCAGCAGGCTTTTCTCCTCTTTCCCCAGGGTAGTTTTTCCTCCAGGACACTTCTGAGACCTTTATAGCCGAGGCAACTCGATCCAAACAAACCCAAGAGCGTTATCTAAGACGAGACACAGCACGCTCCCTCCCACCCTGCTCCCCTGCAGGCTGCGCATATCCTCAGGTTGTTACATTAGAAACAGAGACAGAAAATAATGAGAAAAAAAAAGGTATTTATTTACACAGGAATAATTTAAAAGGGACTTTTTACAAGGTTTTGAGATGACTCTGGTTGAGCCCTCACTACACACCTGCAAATCCACACGAGACAGCCGTGGCAGCACTAAGCCTCCCCATACTGCTGCTTTGGCATTTTTAGTTAGTATTATTATTACTACTATTAATGTATTTTGGAGGATTTTCTCCCTGTCTCTACCACTCATTAAGTGAGCTGCTGGGGCTTCCCGTGGGTCACCCCGGGAGCTGCTTGCACCCAGGAGCAGAGCACCCTTGCCGGGGCAAGCAGCCTTCTGGGACCACTGCAATCCCCACCAGTGCAGAAAACTGGAAATCAGGGATTTACATCCCCTTTTTCTATGCCCCACGCACTCATCCCACCAGCCCTCCCCCTGCCTGCGGCTGATCAGGGAAGACCTGGATTTTACAAGCAATATTACAAGCTGCTGGCTGCCAAGCTATTAAAAAAAAATTTGAGATTTCAAAGAGTTTCCTCATTCCGCATCCAGGTGAAACCCTGACAACCCCAGGATTAATTTTGCATGTCAGCTAGGGCAATATCCAGTATGAGATGGGGGCAAAAATGGGTCAGTTGTGTTGGGACAAACATCTCCCAGCCACTGGCAGCAGCTCCAGAGCAGGGAGAAAAGGTCGGATCCAGGATAAGGAGAAAGGATGAGGCAGGATTCACCGAAAGCTTGGAGATGAGACAGGGGACAATGTCACCCACCCAAAAGGGACAGGGGATCACCGCTTTCCAGCTGCCAGGTTAGAGGAGATTATAGCAAAGCTATAGGTGATGGAGACAGGCTTGGGCGCAAAGTGCTAAAGAAAGAGATCACAACGCTCACGGAACCCTGCAAAAAAAAGCTATCAAGGTTACAGACCAAAAGCTAGTTAAAATAAAGGGGGAAACATTAAAAAAGAAAGAAGAAGGGGTGCTTCTTCCACCAAAGAAATTATGGGCAAGGTCGCAGGACTCGCACGGCTCAACACACCCCACAACCTGGAAAAGGGTAACAAGCAGAAGTTGATAAAATCCCACGGTGATTCCAAGCTGTTCAGCTACGAGTTATTAGGGTGGGATTTGCCACTCTTTTTATGAGGATTTATAAATCTATTGGCCCCAGTGAGAGCACAGTTTGGCTAAAAACCATGCAGAAACAGGCAGAGGAGATCACAAAAATTATCTTTGGGATGGGGCTGTGGCCCCTGGTGCGCCAGGAGGGTTTAATCCTCCAGGGCAGGGTAGACGGGGATGGATGGGGATGCAGCAGTAGCCCTGAAAAGTCCAGAAAAGCTGCACAGAGACCTGTAATTCCCTGCTTCTCACCCCAAAACTGGCCGGGTGGGGGGACCGATGGGGTTATTTGGCAGCAGCAGCTCAAGGCAAAGCTCTGTCACGCGGCGCACGATTAAATCGCGGCTGCAGGAGGGCAGAGGGGCTGCGAATCGCTCCGGGCTGGGATTAGCGAAACCCAGGGATGCCGAGTCTGGCGGTTGCTACCAGCACGGCGGTGCCGATGCGATGGGCTGAGGGGGGGCTGCACCCGGGCGGGGTCCCAGGGAAAGGGAGAGGATTTTTAAAAAAATGCTTTTCATAAAAAGCAGCTCAAATCTCTTCCTTGCACACCCGGGAAAAACCCTCCCAGAGGTTTCAGCAACTCAGCATTTTGCCCAATTAACCTCCCCCCCGCCCAGCTCTGCAAACAGGCGGCTGCACGGGGGATTTTGGGCTGAACCCTCTCATCAAGTCATGTTTTTGTGGGGTGGAGGAATGATTTTACCAGTTTTCCTGCCCATCACAAATCGTAGCACGACACGGCTCCCACAAACAGCTTGAAGCCCCACTTTGTCTGGGTTAGTCTTCCTCAAACCGCCAAGAAAAACCAATTCTCCTCCACTGGTTGCAGAAAAAACATTTTGGGGTGGTTTGCCTGGCTTCCAGCAAGCTGACCTGCCCCAATTCTTGCAGGGTTTTCGTGTGTGGGTTTTTTTTGTTTGGGGTGTTGGTTTTTTTTAAACACATTTTTAAGTCTCCTCCTCTGCAAAATGGGGCATCTTTCCCCATTCCCGACTTTGCAGGTCTGAAGAGACCTCGAGTTCCCCATTTCACATCCAGTGGGGATTTCCAAGCCCCATGGATGCTGAGGGGCACCTCTGAAGGGCTTTGATTTACAAATCCTTAAGGGCTTTTGCTGGGGTGGGTGGGATGCAACTCCTACAGCCGCTAGTGTCCAGGGAAGGGATGGGGTGGGCAGCTGGAAATATATTTAACCCACCAGCATCAATAAGCAGAGCTCAGAGATCAAAGCTTTTTGGTGAAACACCCAGAAAACAGGGACTAAGGCTCGTTCCCACTGGGATTTAGGATCGACAGCCCGTAAGAGAGGCTTCCTTCGCAGCATGCCCTGTAGATCACACACCACATCCTTTCAAAAATCCTGTCGTTATCTTTCAAGCTGGCTGCAAAAGCAAAGAGCACGAACAGCCAGAGGGGTTTTCCACGTATGTGAGCAGAGGTGAGAAGCACAGGGTTGCACTTGGAAAGGACCAGCCCTTACCATCAATATTTTCCTATGGGCTCAAAGCACCAGCGCTTCGCAGCAGTATGCCCAGCCTATACAGGGGATGCTTGGGGTTTTTTATATTATTATTTTAAAAAAAGGAGGAGGAAAAAACAGCCAAAAAAATCCCATGTGCGTGGGTTGGCCAAGAACAAAAGAAAACGGGTGGGAGCAAAGTGCCTCCGGGACTTGGCATCTCTCCTCTGTCTTCCCTAGGGGGAGCAGCCTCATCCCCCGCACTCTGGCCCAGCTCTCGCCGTGCGGACGGATCCTACATTACCTTTAAAGCCTACACCCAAAAAGGCATTTTTTCCCCCCCATTATTTGTACAAGGCAGGAGAACAGTGATGAGCCAAAGCAGACTGCCTGAAGCTTGACAGCACAGACATACCCATCCTCCTGCCCTCAACTCCTCCGTGGTACCTACCCGTGCTTTATCTGCTCTTTCCTAACCTGGAGGCGGTGCCTTAAAGCTCAAACCCAGGGACAAGCCGGCTGGTGCGCTGCGGTGGGAGGTTTGCTTTTGCTTTTCTCCCTGTTGCAGTTCCCAGCCTTTCCTTTCAGGGCCAGCAAAAGCCTTCAGCTGCGCTGAAATTCTCCTGCCTTACAGAGCCTCGTTATAGTGCTCGTGATTAGAGCTAAGCTATTGCACCGTTTAAAAGAAAAAAAAAAGAGAAGAGAGGGTGATACAGCTCCCGAAAACCCTAAACCTCAGCCCCACGTTTCCCCCTGGAAAGCAATCCCGAATTTCCATTAACTCCCAGGCAACTTCGCAGCTATTTATAACGGCAATAAAACGAGCAACAGGACTCGCATTGAAAACGTGGGCATATAAATAGTAACGGCATTTGGAAGGGACTGCTCGGGGCTATTGTCTCTTTGCCACCCCGCGTTGTGTCCGCCTGAACTGCGAGAAGTTGTTCCCACCCGTTCACAGCCTGCCTGAGCTTTAAGCGCGGTCCCACGTCGAGCAGCAGTTCTTTGGGCAGAGGGTGGGCTGGGGACAGCACGGAGCACCCCGCAGGTATTCAGCTTCCCCACATTACCCACGGATGTGCCGCAGCAGCTGTTAAACAGCTGGAAAGTCACAGGCTCTGGCTGCCAACAGGATGGAAACAGCCCCCTTCTACCTCTTGTCCCCCCAACCCCCACCCCAGGCAAAGCCCGGCACTTAGAGGGCACCCAGGGTGGCAGGGACTGAGCCCACTTGCCCAACACAATCATAGCACAAGACTCGCCTGAAACTGCTAATTTGGGAGAGAGGAGCCTGTCATGCCAAAGGAAACCACCTTTACTGACCACGTACCCTCCTGCACCCCCAGACCCAGCACCCGGGAGCCCCCAGGCACCCACGTTGGGCATCTTCAAGCCAGGAAATATTGCAGCACCCAGACCACCTCGATTTTTTGGCTCTGAGCTTAAATCAAAGCAACGCACTAGAGGAAAGGCTGCACTTACTTTGCATGTCTAAAAGCAGCACCTGCTTGGAGGGTGCCACCTGTGGCTCCACTCTCCCCTTCGCCCCCAGGAATCGGTTTGGGGCTGCAGCAAGACCAGATCCACACACTGCTCTTCTAGGTAAAGCCTTCAGAAAGCTCAAACCCTCCATTTTTCATTAAATTTTAAAAAAAAGCAAACAACAAACCACCAACACAGATCAAAGGTAAAGGCTGCAGCTGCAAAGAGAAAGCGGCTCCACCCCACAGGCTTATGCTGTGCCCCTTGCTAACAGGTGGTCACATTTCCCACCAAAACCAGCCTTCCCATCCCCACCTAAGCATGGTTTTTTCTTTCCGAGCAAGGCTTTGGCTGCTGGAGTTGAGTCCCAGCCCCTGTAGCTGGCTTAATTTTTGAGGAAGCTCCCCAAAACCGCATGGGGTGCGTAAGCAGAGGAGCAGGTACCAAAAGGACTCGAGCATCAGCGCAAAGAGCTCCCGCCCCATCTCGCTCAGGAGGGCTCAGCCTGAGTACAACACGGGAAGAGTCACGCGTACCGATCTGGGCCCACACGATACGCGTTTTTTCAGTGAAGGCATTTGCAGACGGGGTTAAGGGGAGATATGAGGAACCTCAGCGTGCCCAGGAGCGGCTGGTGGTGTCTGGCAGGAGAGGGAGCTTTTAGGAAGGACATTTCTGTTTTGTTTGCATCTTCCAAGCTTCCCAGAAATCTGGTAAGCAGATTTGCAGCCTACACACTCGCCAAATTAAATCACTGCCCTGGAGATGCCTTTCAGATGATGAGACCAAAGCTCTCCAACTTCTCTCTGTGGAGCCGAGCCATCGCAGCCCAGACATCGGGCTCGAAGGGCTGATGGCCCCCAGGTGCTGCACAACCCTCTGGACACCCACATGTCCCCAGAGGAGGGGCATTTTCCAACAACACACAGGCCCAGAGGGTCAGTACAGGATACCCCAGCTCCATCAGTCTCTCTTCCCTGTGTGGGTTATTAAGCAGCCCTGAAGCCTGGTCCTCCACAAGAGAGGGGTGGTTGTTTCTTTTTTTGAGCTCTCCAAGGCAAATGAAATCACAGCCCTCACTCCATACACCCCTGTATTCCACCCCAAAAATCCCCTTAAGTGTTATTTTAACAGCACTGTCCTCCTCAGCGAGGAGGAAGCTGCAGGTCGTGCATCACATCAGAGCCAGGCTCTTCCAAGGGGCTGCAAAAGGGAGGTCTAGGCACCTCCTCTTTGGGGACCCAAGTTTAACTCACCTCCCCAAGCACGTTCTGCTCCAAGGACAGCAGAGACCTTCCACTTTTTCTTCTTCTTCCTCCTGTCTTGCTTGAGCCCTGCAGAGCCCCCACCACAGGGGCTTAGGCTGTATTGGGCTGCCCCAATGCATCATCCCCAAGGGCACCTTTAACCCCTGAGGTCCCATCCGTGTCTCCCCCACCCCCCAAGAGACCACCACAAGGGTGACTCCCCCCACCAAGCCTTTTCCCACCCATCGTGGATGTGGCACCCTCAAGACTTTGTACCTGGGAGGAGACACTCCACCAGGAGAGCCACTAAAGGCTTTCAGTAATTAGCAATTAGCAGCCCTAACAAGCCCCCCTGGCCTCTCTGAACACAGCTGAGCCTGATACTAATGAGGTTACTTGACAATTATAGCAGGCAAGCAAGGCCAAGCTGCCTCCTGGCCCCAGAGAGGGGGCTGTGGGCTGAAACGGGCAGCAACCGCACTGAGCTTTTGGCTAAAAACCTTCCTGAATTCCTTGTGCTATAAAAAAAGTGCTGGGGTTAATTCAGGACAGTGATCCCTGCTGTGCCGAGCGCTCCTCTATTCCCAGAGGCCAGGAGCGCCAAAGGATGCTGTTCCCGGCAGCTGGCTGTGCTTTCTGCTCACAAGCTGGTCCTCTCTCATTCATCATTTTGAATAATTCATGCTGAATAACGTGGGGTTTTTGCTGTGCCCGGAGCTGCACCGACGTAGAGCTCGAGCCAGCAAGGAAATACAGTCCCTTGGACAAGCCTTGGGGACATCAGGGACTTCAGCGATGTGCTCAGGGACTCCCAAAGCCTCTGTGTCACGGAGAAAGGCTCGAGCAGATGTCCAGCATCCCAATGATTTTTGATCCCTCTTGAGCTGGGTTGGTGGTGTGGCCACAAGCTGCTGGGTTTGGGGTCAGGGAGTGAGGCCGAAGGCTGCGTCTCCAGCGCTACGGGGCTCTTCTCTCCCCGTCCCGGCGGCTTCGCGGCCGGGCTGGCTCTCAGCTGACCCGGGTCCCTGGCGCGCAGCAGCCGCCGCCAGCTCAGCGCCTCCCGAAAGCCGCCCTTCTCCAGCCATCCCCGAGCAGCCGGGCAGCGAGCACCCGCTCCAGCTGCCAGACCACAAAACCTCAAGCCCGGCTCACAGCGTTCAGCTCGCTTGGGAATGCCAAAAAAAAACCCCTAAAATTAAAACAAACAATAAAACCCCAGCCCTCGTTTCCCCTTGGCCAGGTCCCCAAGGCTTTAAAACCCCCAGTTTTGCCCTCACTGTACACTGCAAGTGAACCAGCAGCCCCCGGCAGCATTTCCCACTGCTGGCATTCAGGTTTTTAATTAAGATGCTGGCAAGGAACAGTCCCAAATTGCTCTCTTGGCCCAGCCCCTCAACGGGGTTCCTCTTCACCCCACGGGAGGGATGTGGGTCTATGAACAAAGGTGGGATTTAACGAAACCCTTGGCGAGAAAGCCCTTGGCTAGACGCAAGCAGCGCCAGGAAACACCTCTGGGAGCCGTACGAGGGGAAGGGATGTCCGTGCGAGTTTCGCAGCAGGGAGGGGCGGTGGGATAAATGCTTTACCCCGGCTGCGAGGCTCCGGGGGAAGCCTCGCTCTATACGCTCCCCCGGCACACATCGCTGCCTTCGCCTTCCCCGTTGCTGAGGTGGAGGGAGCCAGGGAGGCACGTGGTGCTGGGGCTCAGGCATAAGGTAGGGAGATGCCCTCCCCCACCGTGCCCCCCTTTGCTACACTCTCCCTGACGGGGAAACAGCATGACCGAATAACCCCGTCCCCGCGCTCGCAGGCACAAGAGCATCGCCTGTGTTTGCTAACTCGGCTTTTATTGTCAGAGGACGCAGCAGCAGGCGACACGATAGGTTGCTACAGGGGGGACACGGGCGTGTTACACCGCAGGTCTTCCCGCACGTTCACCTCGAACAGCAACGCAGCGCTCTGCATCAGGAGGGAGAGACACGGTGCTGCAGGGAGAAGATGCCACTGGCTGCAAGCACTGCTCCTTTCCGTGCCTTTGCTGCCCCATCTCTGTGCAAAAAGACAAATTCTCAGGCTGTGGCGATTTTCCCTTTGGACACAGGGAAATTAATAAGCAGACAAGGGGGTCCCTGCAAGGAGCATCATTTGCACCTCCTGGTATTGGCTCCTTTGCATCCGTACTTCAAACTGGCACCCAGTGGTTTTTGCTCGTGCTACGTGCAGCTGAGTTGCAGGGCAAAGGCATTATCAGGAGAAGCTGCCCTGGGAATACTGTTCCTGTAGGGTGGAGAATCGTGATCTTAGCCTAAGGTTTCAACGTACATCAGAAATGCAGCCTGTTTGCTTTGCCTCCCCTTGAGGATGGGCTGCCCCGAGCGAGATGGGAACGTAACGTAAGGAGGAGCCTCGGCAAAGGCAGAAACCCCAGCACAGCAGTGAGCACGTGGTGCCTGCAGCCTGAGATGGAGCAGCAACATCTGCTGCCGTCGCTGCCCTTTGCCCGGGACTTTATTTACAGTGTTATTAAAGGAGAGCAGCCCAAGGAGCCTGAAATGTTAAAAAAATGGGTTTTTAGAAAAGCCAGGGATTAACAGGCTTTTTTTCCCCCACTGTAAACAGATCTCTGTTTTGCTTTTAAGCATGCCCTTGGTGCCGGCCCGTGAACACCCAGGGAGGGAGAAGGGCTCCAGCAGAGCTGGGGCCCTGCAGCTCCACTACAGGCAGGGGACGTGGGGGGTCTGCCCCTCTGCGAGCCGCTTCAGTTCACAAACCCAGGGGAAAACCGGGATGGAAATGCAGCCCTGGGCTCCGACAGACAGACACTGGTGGCTGCAGATGGGCAAACCGGCTGGCCTGGCTCTTCAGGGAGGGCCACAGCAGAGGCAGAGGGGCAGACAGCCCCCCGCCGCCCGCCAGCCCACACACGGGCGGGTCTAGGGGCAGCGAGGGGTGCATGTGGGCAGGGCACCCCCCTCCTGCTCCCTGGAGCGACCGGCCAGGCTGGAAAGGTTTTGAGCAGCCACCACTAAACACAGGGGATTTTACCCACCAGCAACACCGAGCAGCAGAAGCGACGGCCGGTTTCCCTGGGACAGGGGTGGCTGACGACAGCCCAGGGGCCAGCGCGAGCCTCAGGGTCACCCCGGCGTGGTGGGTGCGCGCTTCGGGGCACAGACCCAGCAAGCTTTCTTAGGGGAGCAGGAAAACCCACACAGGCGTGTCTGTGCTGGGTCTGATCCCCGCTGAAACACTTCTGAGGCTGCGAGGGTTGACCCGACACCACCGAAGTTACCACGAACCGCCGTCGCTCCTGACTTCAGCCATGCAGGATGAGGAAGAGGGAGCGAAGGGGTAAGATGAACGTAGAACATCTTCCCTGTTGACGCAAAGCCCATGTGTAAAAGCCTACGGGCTTTAAAAGGCTGTTGGACCCCAATCCCACCCTCCCCACGTCTTAGCCTTGCCCTCCTAGGAGCCAGCCCCACGAGCTGCCCCTCAACCCTGGGGCTGAAGCAGCGGGCTTCAGGGATAACCTGTCCCTCGGTCCCGGCTCTTGCCTTCGCACTGGGGACGCTCACTCGGGGATGTAGTCCCTGAAGGAGTTAAAGCTGAGGCTCCGGCCCGCTGAGTTCAAGGTGGAGCTGGCTTGCATCTTGGGGATCTTCTCCATCAGCTTCGACACCGTCCTCCTCTTGAAGGAACCCGGGGAGAAATGCCCCTGCCTCATGAGCTCCTGGTAGAGGCTGTTGAACACCGCCACGGTCTCTTCATAGCTGTCCCGGGTGGAGATCTCATAGAAAGGAAGCTTCAAGGCTTTCGAGAGGTTTTCACCATCCTCCGTGGACACCATCCTGTCGAACTGCAAGTCCTTCTTGTTGCCCACGATGACCACAGGGGGCTGCTCGCTCCCGCTGCTCCGCTTGGGGCTCGAGTGGATGTGGTTGATGAGGAAACACAGCCGCATGACCTCGTCAAAGCTGCACCTGTCTGTCACCGAGTAGACCACAGCGAAGCCATCGCCCCACTTGATCTTCTCCTCTATCTGCAGGGAATCCTCCTCCTGGAGGGCAGACAAGCTCGTATAAACATCAGAATCCCCAACACCTCTTAAAAACCGACGCTGCTGGTTGCAGCCTAGAAAACCTCCCAAGGGGGCCCGTCACCATCTCCCTGAAGGTTTTTGGCCCTGGGCTTGCAGGCAGCAGCGATGTGCAAAGCACCACAGGTAGCCCGGGGCAGGAATTTGATGGGCTGGGCAAAATGGCAGATGAAGCCTGCAATCAGCCCCGTCCTGATGTGGGCGGGGGGAGAGTTAGCGCTGCTAAAGCGGGGACACAAAGGTAGGGCTGTTGCTAGCCGGGAGGCCAGCACAGGGCTCTCCATCGCCCGCAGTCCTTGTGCTTGGTGGCTCCTCTGGCCCAGCACCCTCCTGCTCCCTTGAGCTGTCTCCCTGCCGTCAGGATGCTCCACCGACACGGGGAGCAGGGCTGTGCCACACAGCACGAAGAGGAAAGGGAAATATTTAGCTGAAGCCACACTGTAATTGACGTTAGAGAGACATAAGTTCTCCAAAACTTCCTTTCTGATCAGTGTTTTGGACACAACAGATTAAAGCTGGTGGAAGAGCAGGGATCGCCTTCAGCGGCAAGTCGCACTTCTGCCATGGTGTTTTCCAGGGTCAGCCAGCTGTGAAACGGTGTGAGCTCACCTGTCCTGCTGTATCGAGGATCTCGAAGTGCACCATCTCCCCATCGATGACAGCCATGTGTCTGTAGATCATTTCTGGAGGAGGACAGACAGAAAAGCGTGGGTGAGGGAAGCCCCCGGGGTAGCAAATGACAGCTGAGGTGGCCTCAGTGCAAGCCATGCCAGAGAAGTCAATTCTCACCCGCTGCCACCTGCAGCCTGTGTGGCCTCTGTTTGGAGTCCACCTCTTGAACTGGTCCTCAGCCTGTCTCCCACACCTGGGAAGGGGCAGCCCTGCGCCCAAAGCAGAGACCCTCAGCCAGCACGCGGCTGGCTTTCGCCTTGCTGGAAATAAAGTGGCAAGGGTGATGGAAGCACTGGAGCAAAAAGGGGTCACGGAGGGATGCTTCTGCAAAGGAAGAGGGGCTCAGCAGGAGGGTATGAAAAGCTGGGTTTTGTTTTGAGACCCTGCTCACGCTCCTACCGGAGCCCTTTGCCCAGCGGGCGTTGAACTCCTGCTCCGAAGCGGCGGGGGAGCGGCTCCTTTCTAACCAAGCAATAAAAGCAGCGGCGAGGTGTGCATCTGGGCAGCTCTTCCAGCACAAAAACCGCTCCGAGCTTCACTAATGTCATCAGGCAATAAAGCCTGCTAGCACTCTGCTTAGCAACCGCTCTGGGCGCAGCATGCTCGATGGGACGCCTCGTTCCGTGCAGATGGAGCGCCTCGGTCACGCCGGGGCTCGTGTGCCACCGCACGCCGGGGCGCAAGCCCTCTTGGCCTGGCTGTCTATGGGATAAACCAGGCACCTTCCCCCTCCTCCGACACGGGGGAGCACCAGGTACGCTCACCGTATGCTCTCTGTATTTTATCCCATCATACGGAGCGAGCCCAACAGGAGGAAGAAGCAGCAGGCAGAGAGGAAAAAGAAATCGCACTCCTGGGCGGGGGGGAAAAGCCATCGCTCACCACAGCAAGTGAGGAGCGGGGATGTAAAGCACAGACGGGGCAACGGCAGGGTTGTTTTTCAAACCAAGCTTTTCCCTCGGGTCCCCTGTGAACCAGCTGGGTTAGAGCAACACAGGGACTTCCAAAATTTCCCAGCGCAGCGGGTGACGGCAGGGGTTAGGCAGAAGGATGCACAGCCAGCGACCGGTCATTTCTGGGATACTTTGGCAGGGACGTGACTTCAGTGCCCAAAAACCTCAGACCCAAATGCAAAACAAACCCCTCTACAAGTCAGGGAAGCACTAGCCACTGCTCCAGTGGCTTAGGTACCTCCTTCCCCTTAAAAGCCACCTCCCAGCAAATTGCCCAAGGATGACAAAGCGCGCTGCTCTGCCTCGCGCGATGCCAGCTGCTCGCCCCAACAGATTTTTGCCTTAACAAAACAGAAAAGGAAGAAGGGATGCAAGAGCCAGGCAGGTGCCACAATATCTGGTGGCTCTGACCGCTGCCAGTCTGGTCAAGGAGGAAGAGGAACAAACACGGTGAGTTTGGGAGCAGAGTCAGCTCTGCCGGGAGCGGCACTGGGTGCACCAGAGTCTCCAGGCTGAGCCAGTGGCAGCAGCAAAAGCAACAAGGAAAAGGACTTTACCTACCTAGAGTTGGGTCGTAGTCCCCAATGAACCTCCTGGTGATGAATCTTACAGTCAGTGCTGTAAAAAAAACCCACAACAAACCCAGTTATAGTTGTCAGATGAACCTGCAGAGAAACGTTGGCTGGTTGAGGCTAGAGGGATGGAGCAAAGGCCTGCCAGCCTCACGGGAAGGTGCCCGTGTGGGCACCAGGAGAAGACACCCCAGCAGCGACGTTGCAAACCCGGCGCCGTGAGGACCAGGTTATCGCAGGGTTGGGAAAAGTGTCTTCAAAGGCGCCCAAGTAGGCTGGGTCACCGCCACGGGCTGGCTGGGGTTGCCCTGTGAGCACCAGAGAACACTACAGTAAAGCAGCAAATTGCCAGATCTTGGTGGCGAAAGGTGAGGGTGAGGCAGACTGGGAGAGGATCATGGTTGCCCAGGTGGCTGCCTTGGACCAAGACTGCTACAAGCAATGTGGGAAGAGTGGGTCAGGACGGGCCGGAGGCCACGCGGGCTGACAGCTCGCACCTCGCCTCTCCTATGCAGCCTGAAAAATTGGAGCTTGTAGACATTGGGCATTTCAAAACAACCTCTTTGCAGCCCTAGGAAAAGGCTAGATGGTTTTTGCATGTTCTTTGCAAGCAGTTGCATCAAGGACCAAAACCCAATGCACGACAGGATGCCCCAGGCAGAGGAGGAGGTCTCTGCCCAGCTCCATGAGCGACACACCAGGCACCTCTGCCCAAAGCTGCCTGCTTGTTGTCAGCCCCAAAACACCTGTCACGTCAATGAAATGCAGCCCAACAGCAACGGAAAGCACCGACGGCCCCCCCAAGGCCGGCTAACCCGATCTCTCGCCTTGCCAGAGCAACCTCTCCTGCTGCTGCCAGAAATGTCCTTCCAGGTCGCACGGACGCGGCAGCTCGGGAGCCCCAAAAGCGGCAGCCAGAGGCGGTTGGGCTCCGCAGGAGCGGCCGAGACCGCAGGCGTTTCACCGTGCTCGGCAGACGGCGAAGCCGCGCCGCAGGAGCGCACCCAGACGTGCAGGCGAAAGGCGGCTCCTCGCGCGTGGAATTCACTTTCCTGCACAGTCGGGGTTGGTAAATAGCATTTTCTGGCCTTGACCCTGCAAAGATTTATGCACGTGCTTAAGTTTTATGCCGGGTGAGTGATCCCCTCAGTGGGCGCCAGCCAGCCGCTTTCCAATGGCGAACTCAACACGGGGGCAAGTCGGTGCTGGGCCAGGCTCTCCCTCTGTATCAGCGTCACTGACGGTACGACCGCCTGGATGGGTCTCATGAATTTCAGCAGTGTTTGTTTAACCTGACCCAGGCGCGCCGCACGGAGAAAGGGAGGCCGTTGGCACCAAATCTCATGAAATTCATCAAAAGGCCAAAGTCGGGGGAACACAGAGCACGGCAAACCAGGAGGTCCTCCTTATACGCCAGCCATGTATTGCAGCACAAGCAGTCCTAGAAAGGCACCCGGCAGCATTAGGAGCCGGTGGAGCAGGAGCTGAGCAGGTGCCCCAAGGACCAGCCCACCCTGGGCCGACACATCACCTCCCCACCGTGCCTGCGCCTGGGAATTCACACCCCCAGCGCTTGGTGCTGGTTGATGCTGGGCACAAGCGGGGACCGCTGACTCTGTTTCACCCTTCCAAGGAGTCCTGCTCCCCAGCAGCTCTCCAGTGTGCAGGGGGACAAAGCACCCCCCCGCCACAAAAACACCCCTGCCCCTTCTGTCTGCTGGCACAGCATCAACCCGGGCATCGATTCATTTGGCCCAATTTTTCCTGCTTGCAAGAGCAAGGAAAGGCAGGAACAGCCTCAGCACGGCAATGCGGGCAATGAAACCTCTCGTATCCAATTACCGTATCTCCCTGCACCAGAGGCCGGGAGATGCGAAGCCCGAATTACACTCTAGTGCGAGGCTGGGTGAGGTCTGCTGATGCTGGAGGCTTGCCCGATAGCTCCATCAAACATGGCAAGGGCTGTCTGCTCGCTGGGGAAAAGCACTGCCTCTCATCATCTCCCTCCATCCAGCCAGGCTGAAGGAGACAGACCTCAGCTCCAGAGCGAGGGCTTGTTTCAGGTGGGCAAGTTCTCTGGGGACTGGAAAAAACAAAACAAAACAAAAAGACTCCTTAGATTTTCCCGTAAGGGGCAGCAAAAGCTTTGCCGTAGTGCAAGGTCTCTAGATGGGTATTTCCAGCAACGGGGACAGCAGACAGGGCTGAGGCTCAGCTGGCAAATAGCCAGGAATGGGAAAACGGGGAAAAAGCAAAGGCTTTCTAAGTAACGAAGCAATTTGGAGGTGCTGAAAATCCTGCTGCTCTGAGCAGGGCAAGGAGGCAGCCAGAGCGCACCTGTCACTCCCGCTAACAGAGCATCAAGCTTTGCTAATCGTCCCCGATGTGGCCAAAGGGCCACAAAAACGCATCTGCCCCTGCCCTGATAAGTGCTGGGTTTTATCACGCTCTCCTGCTCCAGAGCCGGCACACGGGGAAGCCTCCCCTGGCACCGCAGCAGCCCCGGGGGCCACGGCAGGACCATCGCGGTCCCCATGCCGGCACCCTGGATGGCACGGGGAGGTGACTAGAGGAGAGTGGGACGCGTGAAAATGGGAAGAAGCAGGTGAGATGCTACCTAGCCCTTGGAGAGATGCTACCAAGCCCTTGGAGAGATGCTACCAAGCCCTTGGAGAGATGCTACCAAGCTGGCTTCATTTCAGGAAGAGCACAGCGAGGCTAGCAGCACCCCAAGGGCGGACGCAGGAACGCGGTGCTGAAGAGCTGGCCAGAGACATGGTTTTACTTTGAAGCAAAGCCAAAATACTTTTTACTTGACTTTTCACACCTGCAGCCTCAAGCACCCCCTAGAAAAGCCCCGGGAGAGCTGCGAGGAGGCTGTGCTGCTCGGGCTGAAGCGGGGGTACTGGAGAGGCGAGGAGGAGCGGGTGGTGCCATCAATGTACCAGCGGCGCAGAAGTTGCCTCCAAGCCTAAACCAGGCACTTACGCAAGAGAACTCCTTTGCCCAGCAAGGGAAAACCATGGCTTGGAGGCTGCAATTGCAGAGCACGAGTGGTCTCACTCCTGGGCTTTCACAGGGAAGGAGGAACAACAGCAAAGCTGAGGTGCTGTTCGGCCGCGCACGGAGCGAGGGCATGCCGTGCAGAGCCCGCGGTGGCTTGCCGAAACAGGTCACCCCGTCCAGGATGGGATAATTACAGGGTGGCGGGGGTTTGGCACAGACCAGTGGCCGCCCAGCGGAGGCGGGTGGGGATGTGGCTGCATGCTGCGGGTTTGCAGCTCGGCTCAGACCGAGGAGAAACTCTGCAGCTCCGGCTGCCGGGGGGTTAATTCAGGAGCAGCCCTGTAACGGCAGCGCTACGGGAACCCGGCTCTGGGTCACGGAGCTGGAAAAGCAACAGAGCAAACACAACGGGAGATTCAAACGTTACACCTCCTCTGCTCAGAAAACACCAAAGGAAGCGGTGCAAGATCCAGTCCCTGAAGGTCCCCGGCACTGAAGGAGCTTCCACATCAGCGGGAGAAGTGACCAGTCTGGAAACGAGATCACTGCAGGTGACCAACTGCATCTCCTGAGATCCCTTCTGCTGGCAAATGTCCCTCAGCCAAGCACAAAGGCTTATTTTTCTACTCGCCTTCACCTCCATCCCCACCCTCCAGAATATCTTTCTGCAGGGAATTGCCTTTAGGATGTGACAGGGTGGACTTGGAAAGCACTGGCACCTCTGAAAGCAGCTCCCCGCCCTTGCAGAGCGAACAAGCTTTCCTCTCGCCCTCAGATCTTCCCTACAGAGCTGCGTTTCAGGGAGAAAAGTCGGCAGCAGCACAAACACCCTCTCAGATGTTGTTCCAGGAATGTCTCGCTCTTTGCCTTTGGAAAGAGTGAGGCAGCACAACCAATCTTCACACTTGGTCCTTGAGGTCCAAGCTAATTCAAACGACCCTCTGGGCTGCCTTGGTGCTCAGGAGCCAATCCACGTGCCTGGTGCTGCAGATACACCGGTTCAAAGCAAAACCCTCCACGTGGCATTCTGTATATAACACCTTTCCAACAGGGCTGCTTTGAAAATGCACCATCGATGCCTGGATGTGATTTTTCTGGTGTGGACAGAGAAGCCCGAGGTTCGGAGGCTGAAGGGAGCACAGGAGCACGGCTAATGGAAGTGATGATTAAGCCCTTCAAGGTGTCAGTGGCGGTAATGGGTATGGACAGGCTGTGCAGGGACATCAGCAAAAGGCAGCGGAGAGGCTGAGAGCTGGCTTGGAAAGGCAACAGCAGTGGAAAGTGAAATTGGTGGAAAATGAGTGGGGATGAGGAAAAAAAAACCCAGGAAGAGCAAGGCAGGAGCGCAGAGCCCAGAAGGGACAGGATGGAGGAGCTGTGCACCAGGCATCAGCACAGCAGAGGAAGGAAACGGAGCAGGAGTGCAAAGGGACAATAAGCCTCACCAAACCCAGGGTACTGTATTAAACCCCCTCAAAAATACAAGACGTTGATGAAAAGCTAACACCAAGCAGGACTGATGCACTCCCACACCGCGCTTGCTTTCCCCATGTGATTCAAGGGCAGTTTGTCCCAGACGGCCATCGGCAAATGGTCCCCACGTCTTGCCCCTGCACACTCACACCGTGCCGGTCAGGAGCTGGGTGTTTGCCCTGGGAGTGGGGCTTCCCACCCAAGCCGGGCTTTGTGCTTCTTCAGCCCCAGCATCCCTGCCCCAAGCAGCTTCTCCTGCCCTCCTACACCTGCCCGGCTCCTGCCTGGGGGATTCACCATCCTCTCACCTTCCCAGCCATCTCTGGGCTTCAAACTCCGCCCATCAGAGAAGGGATTTGATGGAAGGAGCATCTAATTTAGCAAATCTGCTCTGCAGAGGTAACCAAGGATCCCGCAGGTGGCACGTATCAGCATCTTCAAAGAGGCGACCAAATTATCAGGGGGAGAGCAAGACAAGTCAGACTCGATTTCTAGAAAGCACCTGATTCTGTGTCATACGTTAGGCAGCCACCCAAAGCCGGGGCGCATGGTGTTGTACGAGAACAGGAGCCAATTAAATTGATTAAAAACTGGCTGGAGCGCAAGAACACACGGGAAGCTGCCAATCGGAAGAAGTGGATGCAGGCACAGAGGCGTCAGCACATCCACGCAGCCTTATAAGGAATTTTTATTTCCTCATCTTGAACATAAATAACCTCAGAAAGGGCTCTCCTTGGAAAGCCCCAAAGCTGAAAGGGTTAATTTTATATTTCATTTGGTCTCTAGGAACAACCACGGGATGGTTTGATGCGCAATTACCTTGCCTTTGCGGGGAGTGGCTGGGTACCTCCCGGGCTGCATCGAGCCCTGTGCGCCCACGTGCTGCTCTGTTTATGCTGCTGCATAACACATCTCTCTTGCGAGCGTAACGGCTTACAGCAGCAATTCATCTTCCGTTCGTGTTTTGTAAGCAGAGCTTTCCTCTGAAGTATGGCAAAGTTTACACTGGCGAGCATCAACAGCAGAAGACAGAAGATAATGCAAGCTCTGGCTGGGCTGGATTTACAGCCTCCTGCAGGTGATTTACACAGCCCGGGCCAAACCCTTAAACTACCGACGGGGTTCAGCCACGGGTCTGCACCCAAACCTGTCCCCGCCTGGAGGATCTGGGACCTCGGATCACCGGATCGTGAAGATCTCCAAATTGCTCCAAAAATTCAAACCCTTTTGATGGTAACTGAAGGGTTTTTCTCCCTTTTGCAGCTGTCTGGATTTTAATTGCCCTTTGGATTGTTCACACATCTCGGCCCCCTCAGGTCTCCCAGCCTGGCTTCTGCTTCCCAAAGGGGTGGATGCCAACAGCTCACCCGGGTGATGCTCTGGTGTGGGGTCCACTCGCACCCTGCCAGGACCGGGAGCTTGGCAGCTGAGGGATGGGTTTGGATGAAACCCACCTTCACCCTCCCCTGCTTCCCCTCCCCAAAACAGGGGATCCCCACACATCGCAGCCCTTCCTCTCCCAGCCAGCTCGGGCAGCCCTGCCTCTCCCCAGCCTGGGGGACCAGCACCCCGCCGCCTCCCGCAGCCCATCCTCCCCAGCCCCCCGTGAGCTCTGGCGATGATGCTGATGCTTTTGACTCCTTCATCATGTGCCAGGTCCCTCAGGCCAGATGCTCACGGGCCATTACCCAGGGTGTTAACCGCTCCGCCGGGCAGGGGAAAGCACTCACCGTCTGGCACAGGGGCTCGCAGGCAGTGGGACCCAGCAGCTCGGGCAGAGCACCCAGTGAAGATGACACGCTATCCCTTTGCTGGAGAGGCCATGCAGGACAGCACCCAGAGGGGCAGGGAGAGACCTGCGTCAGGGAGCCTGCCATTCCCAGGGGCCGCTCTCGATTCCTGGCACGGTCCGGCTCTCCTTTGCACGAGCCCGGTATCGATTGCCTCCCTCTGCCCAGATTTCACGGCCTGTGTTACTGTCACAGCCCAAGAGGACAGCAAAAAAGCGCTGCTGAAGGGCACGAGGGCTGCAGGCACCCCCGGAGCTGAGCCGACACGAGGCAGACCCTGCAGATCAGCCCTGCATGATACCCAGCCGTTCCGTGGCAGCCACCGAGAAGGGCACCGAGGCTGAACCCGGCTGGAGGAACCTTTAAAGGCCCTTGGTGGGATCCCACCCTATGGAGGAGGCACAACAGCCTCCTGCGTGCCCGCAGGAGGGGCCCAAAGCTGCCAGGCGCCCACTCCGCGCCAGATGCAATCAACGCCGGGGGGGGAAGCGCGTATGGGCAGGCTGGGGTAGGGGGCGAGCCAAAGCGCTTCGTACGCTTTGTACAGCCATCGCTCACGGCTCCATCTGCTTGCAGGGACCTCGAGGCCAACTACCACGCAGGGACCCCCCCCGGTGCTCTGGGTATGCCCGGAGCTGGGCCCCGTTCCTGCGCCAGGCTGCTAATTGAGAGCTGGGAGTTGCCTCCTTTAATTTAACCAGGGAAATCATGATCTTTCGCTAACGCTGGGCAAGAGGAACTCGCTCGCCAGCCAGGCACGAGGCTGGCCGGTTACTGTATATGGAAACGCAACTTCAGCGGCACCAACAGCCAAAGGCCCTGGCCGCGAGCCAGGCGGAGGTGCCACCGCTGCAGCGTATTTAAAGGTTATGCCTTTTCCGGAGCGGTGAGCCAGCAGGCCATTGCCCTGTGCCCAAGGTCACGGCAGCCCCGGCCGCGTCCCCCCGAGCTCTGCGTGCCTCGCTGCTCCCCTGCCCCGCCGCAACGGCACCAACGCAGACGCGGGCGGACACGCACCTTCCCTCGCCAGCGGCCGGCGCCGCCTGAGCCCGCTCCCGCACGCCGGGTGCTGCGCAGAAACGGAGCCGAGGGTGCCTTCGCCCCCGGGTGCTCGTGGCCCGGGACAGGGGAGCGGGAGGGGGTGGGAAGATGATCCCCGGGCAGGCGTGGGGGTGAAGGAGCGAGCTCAGGTGCTCCCGGCTCCGCATCCCAAATCCCCACGCCGGCAGCTGCGGGCGGAGAGCGCTGAGCAAAGTGCGGGGAAAGGGAGTTTTCCTGAAGGAAAACTAAGCGCAGCGCTGTAACTCGAGGGTCTGCAAACCCCGCTCCCTTTGCTAAAACAAGCCGCAAACGCCTAGGACGCCCTACAGCTCGAACCTGAGCGCGGCTCTCGGTCCTGGAAGCTCCCACGCTCGGCACCGTCCCACCCTGACCCGCAGCCCTGGGGACCCCTTCGGCACCGAGACCCCGCTCGGGCCGAGCCCTGGCTGCTGAAGCCCGACGGGGGGGAACTCGGGTGCCGCCCGGCCCCGCTGCACCCCCGGGGGGCCCCGACCCCTCTTCCCGGGGGCGGAGACCCGCGGCCGCGGGGGGGATGCGGCCGGGATGCCGGGGGTGCAGGAGGGATGCGGGGGGATGCCGGGGAGCCCCGTCCTACCTGTCTTGCCCACGGCGCTCTGCCCCAGCACGACGAGGCGCAGGGTCCGGGCCGGGCTGAGGCTCACGGAGCGGCGCAGGGGCCGCGGGAAGCTCATGCCGGGGCCGGGGGGCTGCGGGGGGCTCCGCCGCGCTCCCCGCTCCGCCGGGCGCTGCGCCGCCGGCTCCGCCCCGAGGGCCGGGCCGGGCTCAGCCCCTGGGCTCGGTGCGGGCGGTCCCCAAGCGGTGCCCTCCTCCTCCTCCTCCTCCTCCTCCTCCTCCCCCCCCCCCAGCCGGGGGGTGGTGCCCCCGGGTCAGGCAGCAGGGGTGCCGCTGCCTCGCCCCGGACGCCGGCGGTGCGGGGAGAGGGGCGCTCCGGGCCCCCCGCCTCGGTTTCCCCGCACACAAGCAGCTCCGGGGGGGCTCTCGCTGGGACCCTTGGCCAAACGAAAGGCAGCTGCTCACCTAAAAGGGGGCAAAGCGGAGAAGGAGCGGGGGAGAGGCGCAACACCTCCCCAGGTGGGGAAACGCGGCCAGGGTGCTGCCTCCCCCCAGATCCCTGCGTGAAATCACGGCTTCATCTGCGGCCACGTCTGCGGGCAAGACAAGCTAATGGAGGCAAGTTGGCTCAGCCCCCAGCCTCCCCCCTTGTCCCACATTTCGGGTCCTCACCAAGCTCGGCTGGGCAGACCCAGCTTGCTTTCCACAGGCGGGCGGTAGCACAGCACCCAGCCCTTGCATCGAGCGCCAGCCCTGCACATCGAGTCCTGGCCCTGCACAAATCAGCAAGTAAACCCCCATCAATACCGAAAAGCTAAGACTCCGCAACAGGCCTGGAACCAGACTTTGCACATGCTTTGGTGCAGCAGCATTGCGAGGCTGTATTAAATACCAGTGTTCAGGGTGTACTGCAGAGCAAGGGGTTGCGTGTGCGTGTGTACGTACAGGTGTGGACACAGGTAACGTGTAACTGCCCGGAGCAGCAGCCAGTGCGGGCACGGCTGCGTCTTGTGGGGCCACGGGGTGCTGGGATGAGGGGAAAGACCTGCAATGTCTCGACTGTCCCCAGCGCGCCGCAGGGCGCAGCTGCACGGGTGACACCAGCACCGCAAACTCCAGCAGAACAGACCTGAGCGAGGGTGCGGAGCAGCTGACTGCCTGCACTAGGGATTCGGTCTCTTTTCCGAAGGCTTTAGTCATTTCTCTGGCATTGGGATCTCTCTGCCCGACTGTCTCAGGTGACTTTGCTTGCAACAGAGCACAGGCCATCCGCGCCGCCTTGGACGGTGCTCAAGGTAACACGAAACCCACCCAATATTTATAGACCGTATCATGTGTCGAAAGTAAACACCGCTGATGCCTGCAGAAGACTTTGGCACACAACCAGCGCCTGAGTGGGTGTCTCACCTTGAACAGGGAGAAGGGTTATCTAAAGCATTGCTGCTGCCAACGGGAGAGCCATCGCTGTTCATTGTACCGGGACAAAGCTCTGGCTGGAGAGAGGGGCCCTGGGTAGAACAGGGGCTGTCCTGGAGGAGCCCGGAGGCCTCTCCTCGGAGAGCCAGCACACCTCCCCCTGAAAGTCACCTTGCCATCGCAAGCTGGCATGTGCTTCCCCACCCGTGCCTTTCTGTGCATCAGCCGCGCGCGACAACCGTGTCCCTGCACCCGTTCTCCAAAGCTGACGAGAGACACGTTCACGGCTTGACTACATCTGGAGCCCAGAAGACAACAGCAAGAGCAATAAACCTCAGATTTTGGGACAAAAGCTGATTCCCAGCTGGGGAAGGGAGGGGGGTGTCAAGAAAAAGAAGTCTCCGTTATGTTCCTTTCCTATTTTTAGCCTGATTTCCTAAGGAAATGAGATGTCTGCAATCAAGTCCTCTGTCTTCTTCAATACCATTTTTGAATATATTTCCTGGTTTTGGCCAAATCTCACAGTGAGGGAGAAGCCGCAGAGAAAATTCTTTGCCTACAAGTTTCATGACAAAAAAAAATGGTCAGATTTCATGGAAAAGCAACCCTTGCACTTTGGAAGGCAGGAACTGGCCTCCTGGCTGGAGGCATCTAGAACAGCTATTTCCGCTGCTCCCAGAGGCTGTTCAGGTTCCTCTTGTGCGAGAGTCCCTCGCGGCAGGAGCGTGCTGCCCTCGCCTCTTGGTAAAGCAATTAGCACCGCAGCCTTGTGCCGTGCTGGAGGCCGAGCAGTCCCGACCTATACATCTCTGCCTGCTTTCATTTTGCTTGCATTAAAAGGGCACGGATTTGCAGGGATGCGGGAACGAGAAGGATGGACTTAAAACTGAAGCACAGCATCAGCACAGCTGCATTCACCTGCCAGCCCTGCCACACACTTCCAACATCACCTTGGGAAAATCACTTCACCTCCCCTCTTCTGCACGGCTGAACCACCACCACTCGCGGCCTCGCCATGGCGGCCCGTCAGTTCCCACGTGCATCTCCATCGGGCAGGAGAGGGATGCACGTGCCGACGCGGACGAGCAGCCCTGAGCCTCCAGCGCGGGTTCTGCTTGTAAAGAAGGGCTGCTGTATCTCCCCCACCCGCGGCGGTTTCTCTCACAGTTCTGCCCCTTCTCCTCCCTCTGCAAGCGTGTGCATCCTGCTGCGCTCTGTGAGCTGGAGCGAGGAACAGAGCGCCGATGTGCAGTGAAGCACATCTCCCACTCCAACGGCAGAGAACGAGCTGCCGGATGGCTCCGCCGAAGGCAGCAGCACGCCAGGGGGGTTTCGGCTAGGAAAGTTGGTCATCTGGCCACCAGAAGCCGTGACGACTATGGTGCGAAGGAGCAGGGCTACGTAGCACAGCTCCCACGCTGTGTGCCCTGGGTAGTGTCCGTATATATTTTGGCCTGGGTGCATCCCAACTTGTGGTAAGTGCATCCAGGAGCCACCTCCCCCGTGGCAGGTGCTTAAAACTCACCTCTGCTTCTAGCAGAAGGCTAGGTTAAGTCCACTATTAGCTTTGCTAAGCTTAGCTGAAGCATCCCTCAGAGCTAGGTGGGTTGAGACTTAGGTCCTCGCTCCTCCATCAGCTCTGCTGTTAAACCACATCTGAGACTACTCAGATAACCGAACACCTCTGTGCCCCAGGCTGGTGTTCGGTGAGCTCCCACGACGGCAAGTGCTAGCCAACCATCTTCGTACGCACCCTTCCTTGGGGAATGGAACAGCAGAAAAATGATTCAACAGCTCCGCTAGATGAGGTCTACTGATAGATATTAATATCCAAGCATGAATTCTGCAAGAGGTTACCCTTTCCAGTTTATTTTCTCCCAACAAATGGGAAGCGGTGAGCTCTCATCGGCTGCGTTGCATCACATTCCTGCAACCCTTTGTAGAGCCAATCCTGGATTTGTCATGGCTTCAGCTCTCTGACCAGGGACAGATTTGTAGCTCTCGTTGCACCACCGTGTCGTGGGTAGGACTGAAGCTGAGCCCCAACGCTGTGTTCGGCCGGAACAGCATGAGAACGTCACAGAGAACAGGCCAGCAGAGCCCAGCTGAGACTGGAGCTCACCTCCCTCTTCCTCAGAAAAAAACCAAACCAGACAGTCGCAGCGTTGTTTCACTTACTCAGAACACCAAAAAACCCCAAACCCCCAACATTCTCTCTTGCAGAGCTGTTCCACTGGGAGGCTTCTCAGCAATGGCAGAGAAAATTATGCTGTCTCATCCTTTTCTTCAAGTGCCAAGGGAAAAGACAGCAGATCTCCCCTCAAGGAACACCTCAGTGGCCCTGCTATGATGTCTAGCAAGTGACGAGATCCCAGGCTGGACTTTAGGACACTTTCAACTGGCTTCTTAGACTGGTCTTAGCAGTTAGCGAGTGAGTGTCCTCCTTTGCCCATCCAGGTCCCCTCTTTGGTTAGTTTTGATCGGCCGTGGCAGTTACGCATTTCAAAGACATTACATCACCCAGCAAGGTTTCACGGGCTCAGCCTTATCCTACACAGAAGAAACCATACAGGAGATCCATGGTAGATGCTCTCAGCATGGAGGAGGCATCTTTCAGCTCTGGGGTGACCTTACGCAAAGCCCATCAAGCCCAAGAAACTGAGCCCTTGGCAACAACCCATCTTTTGTCCTTAGACCCTCACTGCCCCCCTTTGCTAAACCCCTAAAGGCTCTTGTTGGAGAAGACAAGGGCATCTGTAGACACTTGCCCCCGCATCCAAGGGCAGCGTCACCAAACCCGCTCTGCGACGCAGAAGTGTTATTGAAACAGAGAGTGCTGTTCTTGCTGCAGAGCCCACAGAGGAGGAGTGGGAGAGGTGGTATTTCCATTAAGATAATCTCCTGTACTTCCTTAGCCTCCACGACAGAATACAAGTGCATTCAGCAGCGTCCACCCAAAACTCTTTGTGGCGGCAAATGTTTAAATCCAGCCAAGCACATTGCGGTGACGTGCTTAGATAGCCAACGGCAGAGCTTTGAAGGAGAAACATCTCTGGCCAGCTGCATCCACCTTCATTCTCCCCCCCAAAACACCGTGTTGTTTCACTTATCTCAAAACCAGAAATAAAAGTAGACTGAGCTAGAGCAAAACGTGTGTAAATTTGTTTCTTTTTCGTCCTTGATTTAAGCCAACAAACCTAGAAGTGCTGCAATTCCAAGTGTTATGCTCACCTCCAGCCCGGTGAAGTTCTGGCCTCGGGGATCACTAGGTAACCACGTACTGCTGCAGACCCTCCCGCCGAGGTGGGGAGCCGAAAGCACCGCTCTGAGAGAAAACAGCTCTACACCCTTCAAAGCCATCACCCGTGACCAGGCTGGATGGGGCTGCTGTGACCCTCCGATCCGACACCAACTGCTTCCGAGATGACGCAGAAAAAGACATCCTTGACTTCCTTAGGAAAAGGTTGGCTTGGGCCCCGGAGCTGGTGGGTTTATATCCCTGACAGCACATCTGGGGACGACCCGGAGAAACTCCTACTCACCTCACACACAGATCTCCTTGGCATGGTGGGAAGCCACATGTGTCTTCCCACACGTGCATTCAGCACCGATGCCTGCGCGGTCCCACGTCTGCTGGGGACCTTTCAGCTGGAGGGCGATGGAAACACAGCTTTATCATCCGCAATCGCTGAATAAGCCACCTCCAGTGTAACAAAGCACCTGCGGCACAGCCGGATGAAAGTAGGTGGAGTACATATTGTTTTCTGTTGAAATATTTGTGGTCAGGCTATTCCATACTTGCAGTTTTTTAAAGATGTGAAGTCTGCACTGGGAAAGAGGCCAAAGGCACCCATGAATCATGTCCCTGCAAACAGAAATCCAGCAGAAATAAAAAGTTGTCCTAAAGCAGACAAAGAACCAAATCACCCCAGGCCGTAGCCTCGGATCCTGGCAGTCCCATACCATGGTCCAAACTAAACCCCGCCCAGATCGTTGGCTATTTCGAGAGCTCCCCAAAAACCTGAACCTTGCTGCTTCTGAAAGAGAAGTGGTGGTTTTTTTATTTAGGAGAGGAAGGGAAAACAAAAGCTGGTCCCTTTTCTCTCCGTTAGATGATCCAAAGGTGCGGGGCACTAGAAGATCTACACAGAAACCCACTCAATTTCAAGCCGCTTCGGAGCCGGCACCCCGTTTCCAAAAATGACCAAGGTATTTCAAAGCTTTGGTCCCGCAACATTTAGCTCATCCCCCAAGCATCCACTCGGAGGGCTCAGACCCCGCGTTGCCAACTCACGCATCACATTTAATTGTCACTCATTAACGCCTGTACAAACGCTGCCCCTCTCCAGACAGTAACTGCATGCAGCAAGCTTCGCTGCCAGCACGCCTCGGAAGAGTTAACGTCGGACGGGGCCGTCGGGGAATGCTCTCCAAGAATATAACTGAAGCCACGCCGCCCCGTCAATAAACATATTTTTGGTTGCTATAGCAAAGCCAGCATGCAATTAAAAAGTGCTCTCAGCCTTCAGGGCCCTCTCCTTTCTCAGCGGCTTTGCAGACTCGCTCCGTTCCTACCGAAATCAAGCCCTGACTTTGCCTCAGCCGTGTGAATACTGCATTAGCAGCCCGGCAGAGACGCGGCAGGAGCGAGGACACGGATCCCAGTCGCTTCTCCCATGTTCTATAAATAGGGAGAGAGAAAACAGATGAAAGACACCTAGCCCCAGTGCTTGCTCACGCCCAGGCTTGCTGGCCGCTGACTTCTCTGTAAGGGCTTTGTGTCAGCCTGGACCCGGTGGTGAAGCATTCCCTTTACTCTTCTTAATGAAGAGGCTATTTTTTTGGTCAAAAGAGAGAATAAAACCTCTAGTGCAAGAGAAATCAAACCAAGGCCGTTTCCTGGTGTTACATTCTGTCTGTGGCTGATTTCTAACCGCTAAAGCGTATTTCGACGTGCAGCCAAAACGTGTCCAGACCATGCTGAGAAAATAAATCTGGCTCCACGTAAGAGTTCAAAGACGCCTTCGCAAAGCTGACAGGGAAAAAAAGAACACACCAAAGGGGCATATTAACAGCATTTCCCTTCCACCCCAGAGGCCCGAACGACATGTCCTAAGAACTTTTCAAGCTGCCTTGCTTGAACAGGATAGGCGCCTGCAGCTCGTGACACGGTAGAGCGCGAGAATGTTAAGCAGACCCAAACATCACAACCAAGTCGCTAAATCCCTTTGCTGGCCCTCGGGTCCCAAAGAGAGAGTTTCGTGCACTTCTGTTTTCCTGCAGAAGGCGGCCGTCGGGAAGAAAGGACGCTGACGCTTACCATGTCTGTCACGCTTCGTTAGGCTGCACAAGTAATGGATCCTCACAACGGGAAGCCTTCACGCTGCGAGAAATGGCTTTGCTTGTGAAGCCTATTTTAGAACACAGACCAACGTGCCAAGGGAAGGAAGAGGAACCCCATCACGTAGGTAATTTAAAACTTGTCCAGACAGAGCTGCGGGGATAGGCCGCAGAAAGCTGTCCTGTGGGACAACCAGCACGGGCCGTCTCCCCTTCGGTCGCGATGATGATCTTATCCTTGTCAGGATGCGGAACACAGCTCCGAGCACCTTGCAGGGGCAGGCTTTGCACCCCAGCAGCCGTAAGCGTCGCATCCTGCTGGAGGGTTTAGAAGAACAGCATTAACCTTTTAATGATTGAAACCACGCTCCAAATGCAACCCTTGAAAGCTTCCGTATCTGAGGGAGAGGAAAACAATCCCACAGCCACAGACGAATTAAAGTGCCACGGTCCATTGCTTTTTAAAAGGGCAAAGGATGAGGTCACGGCTGGGCTGACATTCAGCCAGGCCAGTTCATTGATCTCTTGTGCAACAGCGCACGCTTAATTAGGGCCTGGCTACACGTCTCCCTGCGCCCCCCCAGGGCGGTAACAGACCGGGGGGAGCGAGGGGTGTCCTGGGGGCACTGCACGCTCCGCCTGGGGCCCAGAGAGCAGCAGAGCCAGGAACCCACCCTGCTGCACCCAGGCGTTCACGCTTGAAACGGGGGGACGCGAGAGCGATGCGAGGCCAAAGCGAAGCTGGCAGAGAAGCAACGGCACCTCCCGCCTGGCGAGAAAACAACGCTTCCTTATTGTGGAAGAACGTCAGCGCTGCAAAGGCTGTTGTCCTCCTGCCGGGGAACGAAGCGGAGCCCTACCGACATTCTTCGAAAGCGCGAGAGAAAAGCCAGAACAGCCAGCGGCTTTGTGGCCCGCGGGCAGGGAGCACGTGCTGGAATTCGGGTCTGACTCGGAGCAGACAGACGCCCTCCGCTCTGGCTCTCGAGCCTCCCTCCGGGCAGCGGATCCTTATTTACACAGAGTCAAAGAGCACTAAGTAAGGGGAGATTATGGGGACAAACGCCGCAGTTTTGCTTTAGAGGTGCTGAATGGCAGGAGCTCAGGCCTGGTTCTCGTCTAACCCACGTGGATGCCTAATCTTCAGGGGCTCTGCGCAAAGCATCTCTCAAATTCCACCCTGATCTGATGTGCTGTCCAACAAGATGTTTTGTCCTAGCAGATAAATTTCCACTATGAATCAGTGCTTGGGGGGGGGAGGGAGCCTGCTTTGTTGAGAAATTTCTGCTCTTAAACTATTTAAGTGTGGCAAACCACACCGAGCAGCCAGGATTATCGCAAGCCACCCCTCAGTATGTGAAGCCAAATGGAGACTCGCGACTTCACTCCAGAGAAGAACTGGGGATTTGTGCTTCCACTTGGAACAGCAAAAAGCTTTTCCTTTAAATTCCCCTGAAGAAAATGTCCAAAATAATCCCCTTTTGCCTCAGTCTGAACACATCATTTCAATAAAACCTGAATATTTCACTCTGATTTTATGATATAAAATTTTCAAAACAAAAATCCAGACTTCCTGATATTGGTTGAATTTTTCCCTTCCTGCATTTTGATCCCCCAAAAGCACTGTGAAGCCACCCTAATTTCATATAGTATCTCACTCGGATTAGAATTACATTTCCCAAAGACTTTTTTGGGGGGACCAATTTTACAGACCAACTTGACATTTGCTGTTTCTTCTGAATCAACACTGGGCTCTTCCTTCCGTATTCCTGAGCCTCGAAGCCTCTGTTGTTATTCTCAAGTGCTTCTCCATAACCAGGAAGGACAGAAAATTCCCCCTACATCCTCTCAAAGCCAAGACACACAGGCTGTTTCTTAGCCCTGGCACTCACATGCCTTAAGAAACAGAGGGACTGTGAGGTTTGCAGTGAAATTGCTTCAGCTGGCAATGCTGCTTCCTCTGTGGACTGTGAACAGTCTGTAACTGGAAGGCAGTCACTGCGAGAGTCTTCGTGCCAGCCCGCGACGAGTACGTCGCCTCACTGCTGGGATCTGGGGTCCCAGCGCGGAGCTGGGGCCACCTCTGGGAGAGGGGGGAAGAGGGGGGAGATGATTTCTGGAGGAGGGGTGTCCCCCACTGCCTTCCACGTCCAAGAGCTTGGAAACAAGGATGCAACGATCAAGGCTGGTCGCAGAAAGGCCCCAGCACACATATTACCGCTAGCTGTTTAAAACCTAGGTGTCCAACCTCCTCGTACAGTCAGCAGAGAAGGAACAGCATCTCCCAAGGGCTGTTCGTGCCAGCTGATCCTAAAGGGGAAGAGATGAGTCAGCCTCTGCAGATGACCATCTCTCTCCAGCGACTAGAGAACCAACTTAACCCAAGCACGCCCGGATCTTTCTCTAGCTGAAGTCAGGCAAGATAAAACACAGCCTGAGCCATCAAGCTTGCCGTTCACTGCACCTGAAGTGATCTCCTGAAGGTTTATACAGAGTTGTGGGATTTGACAGGACGAGACCCACATATAATTATGTTCAAAACTAGCATTTCCTTCAGTACAGGGTTGTGGGCAACCTTGGCCCTGCGAAGGAGTCACGGGGGGTGCATAAGGGCACCCATATGCAGACTCTCCTCCTGACTCATTCAAAGCAAGGCATTCCCTGGAGAAGTGACAGGGTGAGCAGGGCCCAGTTATCACTTCTCATGGTAGTTGTAGGGAACCCGATAGCTACTTGAGAGCCTGCTGAAAGCTCTAGGAAACTCTTCCTCGTTGTTATTACAGTCCAGAAACAGATGCAGACCGTGGCTGAATAAGCCTGCTGAACCTGCTGCTCAGTAGGTGACGGTACTCGACTTGCAGACCAAGTGGAGAGAAAATACTGAGCTTTAGACATGCAAATACACTCAGCTGGCCAAGCACCAAGTCTGTGAAATAGGCACAAAATCACTCCTGAGCCAGTGGTATCTGTTATTTTGATGGTATTACACACGCAGACAATTTATTGCTATGCAATAGACTCTCTGGCTCACCTTTAAGAGGGCAACTTCTCAGCTGCATCTCCTGTTGCTAATCCTTAAGAAGGGTTTTCACCACTGAGCATGAGCTGGGAGTAGATCTGGGATCCTGCAGTCATCTTGTCTCACTGCTCTCCTCAGCCCCACGTTTGCTCTGGGGCACACTGTATCCCAGGATATTCCCTGAAGCCATACAATGCCAGCAATTACATGCACAGAGCAGCAGGGCTTTTGTCAGGAGAGGAAAAAGGGCGGGGAGCAAAACTGCACTTAGCTCTCTTAAAAACACCTCGCCTATTTACAGTGAATTAACTGCAGTCAGCGGAGAGCAACGAGCACTTCCAGAGGGCAAATCAGCTCACCCAAACAGGCCTGCCTCCCTGCTAGTCTGACGTGCACTCACAGTCTCGGGGTAGGGAAGCTTGCAGGGATGCAGAGAACTACGCACAGCAACAGGCTCTTCAAATTGACTAATTATACACATATTCTGCCTTCCAGGCTCAGGGCCTCACCTCTGGGACTGGGGAGGCGGATGGCCCTTTCCTTCCACAGCCAGCGAAGCCCAAGGTATTTTTAAGATGCAGCTGAGAGCCTGAATTCCTAAAGTACATAGAGAGGTGGGCAGGCAAAGGTAGACCCAGCTGGCATGACACAGCTTGACAGCTAGCAGTGGCTCCTGGGCTGCTTAAAACTCCTCACAAATAAACACCATCAAGGCTGAAATAATAGTTTAAAAAATACTTCATTTTGTTGTTTTAAAAAGAAAGCACATATAGATTTCCATTTTCCAACAACAGCAAGAAGTCCAGAACTTTCCAATGACAAGGCAGTTTTATTTCCATAATTGCCTAAAGCAATAATAAACTTAAGCCACACAATACCACCCGATCAATCATGACAAACAGGGGAAAATTTCAATGGTGTTTATCCGAAGGACAGTCTGTGGGTTCCTGATGACTGAAAAAGAATGAAAAGAAAAAAAAAAGGAAAAAAGATCAGATGGCAGCACAAAACTGTTGCGTACCTTTCGGAAGGCTCCTGCTGGCTCAGCTACATTAGCCCGCGGCGTGCCAAGGCGTGATGGTTCCTAGGAGAGGGGGTGTGCTGGCAGATGCTGCCACCTTGGCGGGACAGCTGCACACCAGTGGTGTGGCGTGAACAAGAGGTCTAGGCAGAGCTCCCGTGGGACGGCGTCAGGCTGGTCAAGGTTTTAGCATCCACTCCACAAAAAAAGTTGTAATTTTTCTCTCTCTCAGTCGTATCTGAGAGGGGGCAGCCATTTGGTAATCAAAAAGCCTGCCACAGGGTACTGTTAAGACTTGCTAATATCTGTGATTACATATCCAATAGTTAAAGCTGGGGGAAAGAGAACAAGACTGCTTTTCTGCCCAGGGCATTTATTTTCAGCAGGGTCTTTTGCGAGCCTATCTAACAAAAGGGGGCCAAGGGAATACTAAGTCACCGTGGGCACCCCTGGGGCAGCGGGCTGGGAAAGAGGTGCAGTGCTACGAGGGGTCCTGGGGCTATGGTGACCGAGCCTCCTTCCCCAGCCACCGCCCTGTGTCACGTCCCCCCACCGGACCCAGCAACAAAGCAGCAGGGAAGGAAGCTCTGTGCTCATCTTACTTTTCTTCCTTTGATAGTTGTGCTTCTTCCGAAAGCGCATGTTGATTTTTGGCCATGACTCCGTCTTTTCAATCACAGTAGCCTCCACACGGACGAGATTTTTCCTTTAAAATAAATTTTGAAAGTATAACTTTTTAATTGTTTACATTCTCCCCCTATCAGTGAGCAGGTTTCTGGGGAAAGGCGACACACAGATAACACACCCTGCCTTACAGAGCCCACATCCACAGGAACTACAAGAGCCAGACTGAAGCTTTGGAAAGCGTGGTTTTAATCAGCAGCCACAATGGAGAAGGAAGAGACACTCTTTCATGCGGCATCAGTGCAGATTACCATTAAAAACTCATTAACATGCTCACTTCGTGGCTAGAGACATTTAAAGAACATCCTCCTGACAAATGACTCTGTCTGCGCTTAAGGAGGGTAGAGGGGGAAACCCATCTAGCCTAACTGTTCCAGCAAGGTCACTAGGAGGCCAAAGGCTCTGAGACATTTACCATCTCTCTTAACATCTACTCTCTGGGGTGTAATATGTATTAGAGATCAAATCCTTGAGGGAGGAGGGAGGGACAGCTGGAGGAGAGAAACTGATATATCTGCATTTAGTGACCAGCCCAGAAGAACACAGACATATCTAGATTTTAAAAGACCACTGGGTGACCCTGACATCCCAGCTAAAGGATGTAATCCAGACTCAGCCCAGCGATAGCACCCAACAGCACTACTGAAATACACAGCAGGCTTTGCAACGCTCGGAAAGAAACCAAAGAATGAACTGCACTCCAGGGGCTGGCCGCGTTTTACCACTATAATTAGGGAGCTATGTTTTCTGGGTCTAATTCCTGTCCACTGAAGGCAAAGGGAAAGCTAAACTCCCACTGACTTCTCACAGGCTTGGACTGTAAAGGCATGTAAGAAACTCACTAATGATGATCACATGGGAAAGCTGGAAAGCAGCCAGGCCAGATAAAGCGACCCGGTCGCTGAAATCTCTGCGCTGCTCTCAGGAGAGCCAGGGCTTGCAGTAGCACAGCCAAGCTCCCCCTGATACAGCTCTCGCCACTGGACCACACTAGCTGTCCTAGGCCTTGAGCAGCAGCCAGCCAAAAGCAGCAACATTGACACAGATCTGTAGATAAGCATCCCATCCCCCCGAATTACTCATAGCTGTTGACACGCTTTCAAGCAAATCTTGAAGGGTATTGTTGAGACAGTTGAGTATCCAAGTGTGGCTTCACTCTGCAAGTCAAAAGTTCAATGCCAACGGGCCGGTGAGTCCCTCTCTGTTGGATAAAGCACTAGGACCTGCTGGTTGAAAGGCTGAAGCACAGCAGAGACCAACTCACTGATGAAGTGCATATGAACAGAAAAGTTCTCAGCAAAACACGGCCCAAGAAAAAGAAAACTTTATCGAATGTTTTCGGTATGACTGGAATGTCCATAAAAATAAAAAGGGGGTCACACATTTCCCAGCGTCTGACACAGACAGTCAGGCCGGCTGCTTTCAGCAGCAAGATGTTTCGTGACAAAGCACATCGATCAGGTTTTTGCAGGAGGCAAGAAAAATTCACACTGAAATCTCGTAGATCTAAGTTGGGCTGATAGCTGTTGTCATTAAGCAGTGAAAAAGATCCAGGCAACCTACAGCCCTAAAGGATCACAGCTCTTAGAGGTAATAATTTCAACAGACAGGCTCACTCGCCCACTGCAGAAGGTAGCTGAATCCCAGCCTGGCTGTCTGGGAGAAGAACAGGACCAAGGCCCCATGTTGTTTCCATTGAAGCCACTGCAAAAACGGGCAGGTAGCAGGAGAAAGAACAGGGTTCGTCTACAGGAACAAGTTCCCATCAGCTGTACTTTGTCTAGAAATAAGCTAAACTTTCTCATAGAGGGACCATTCATTTCACTCAGGTCTAAAATAGCTGAGGACACTCAACTGATGGCCTGAAATAGAAAACCTGCCCAAGGTTATGTTCACTTCTAATCACAGCTTTAAAAGTGCACAACAGTTTCTGCAATACACAGCCCGCGACGCCGCTCGACACCCTTGTGCCAATCGACCAGACAGCAAGTTACTTGAACAGACACAAAACCTAACAGATTCCAGGGCAGAAGCCAGCTAGAAGTTCCCAGAATAGCCTCCGCCACGCAGCTCTGTTTTGTTGCACTGTTGTTTTTTAAGGCTTTAGAGGAGTGTCATCTTGGGAGGTATCTGACTGCTACAGAAAATTAAAGCATGACCATCTGTCCAAAACAGGACAAGTTCCTACCCGCCTCCGAGTTTGAACAGGGAGTGCAGCTGTAATGAACTGTCTTACGCAGACACCGGTGCAAGCATTCACCAATGCGTTTATTTTTAAAACAACAGAGGAACAATGCTGCCTTTGTCTACATCCAGCCTATTATCTCCTCTCCAGAATGTCTGTGGTTTAGGCACAACTAGGAACTACATGACAGAACTGCAGTCCACGTTGCCTGTGACACGCTGGGTTCTGTTTTCCTTTCTTCAGTCCATATCAGAGAGTAGGGGACTCGGGAGGTTTCCCTGCAGCTCGGAGGGAGGACAGCACCTCCGCACCAGCCTTTTGTCCTGCCTGGTCAGCTGCCTCCTCCTCCCGCTGATCCTCCTCCGCCAAAGTCACTGGAGTTCAAGCTAACGCTGGCAGATGTGCGGTTTGGTCTGCTTCAAGCAACTGACACTGCTTTCCACACACTTAGAGCACTTGCAGAAACCAAACGGCTGTTTTTCTTCCCATCCCAGGGCTCCTGGGTCTCAGGCCACATGCCAAGTCCAGCAACAAACTGAGAGTTGCAAAGAACCACCCCGGGGCCATGAGCTGAGAGTGCCAGGTGAAGGATGGTGCTCCTAAGCTGCCTGACATGACACATCCCTGTCTGTAGAACTTGGGCTCTTTTTTGGGTTTCTGCAAGATGACATTTCTACTCCTAATAATGAGATTCCCCTTCCTAAAATCTTCCACGAGTGCAATATCTGGCAATAATTCAAAGACTCTTGACGATCTGCTACTCCAGATCTATTTGCAGTATTTTGCAGCCCTCAAAATCCTGCCTAACGCAGGGAACCCGAGGCAGATACCACCTGTACAACTGAGGTACGTTATCAACTGTACAAACACGTTACAAGTAACCCTTAAATACCAACAGCCCCTGGTACCACAGAAAGCACTCAGAAGTGAAACCAGCCTGAAACCATGCGGTATTTCTAACCAGAACCTACAAGCAGCCACAAAATAATTCTCAGATGTACAAGTTCCTCCCTATCTGACCGTCCTCTGCCACGCTGCTGCAGTTCAAGCCAAGACCTAAACATGCGGTTTAGCCTGCAACCAGACCACAGCCACGGCTTCCAGATACTCTGAGCGCCTGCAGCCCACCTTATCTTGGCTTGTCTTACCACTAAAACCTCTCATCCTGGGGAAATCAACAGTTCATGACTTTGCTTCTGGCCAGTGCTAAGAGCTGAGCAATAACCCCTGGTCCACACACCACTTCCTTTTGGTAAAGAAAAGGCTGAAGAACCAGGTGTTCCACCAGTTTGTATAGCAAGTCCGACAGCACTGGGACAGAGATGGTGCCAAGGGTGTAAACGCCTTCTCCCCAGTTCTTTGATTGCTGGGCTATGTGACTAAGAGGAAGGGAAAACTAGGAACTCTAAAATTAATCTTAAAGCCTGCTGGGTTAAGACAAGGGCAAAAGGAAATGGGTTAAAAAACCCAAGTCAGATTAAGTGTTTAATGGATGGGAAAGGATTTCTGGGTTATTCCAAGACGACTATCACCAAAATTAGGGTAAGGGAGTAAAGATGGTGAAAAGCAAGATTTACTGCTAGTTTGTACAAGGCTTACACCATGAAAAAAGATCCAACCCAGAAGAGGTGAACAGCCTACATTTACCTTAGAAATGGGCACTGCTGCTCTGCCCTGGCACTGTGGCGATGGTTAGAGCCAGCAGAGCTGATGAGCTTGTTTTACTGGGGATTCTTTCAAAAGCCACAGGGCTGGGAGAAAAGCTAGTGCTGATAAATCCAGTTTCATGGACGGTAGGAGCCCCGAAGCTACAATTAAGTACAAGAATTGTCTTAAGATTGCCTGAAGATATTTCTTGTGTGAGACATCTTACCCCAGGAGTGGCCTTCCAATAAGCGTGAAGTCATCAGCACCAACCAGCAAAACCTATGGAAAATAAATCAAGCATTTACCACCGATTCATTGTCCCAGCAGAAATGCAAACAATATCTTCCAAATTCTACAGCCACCATAAAGGAGTCAAACTGCTTAGAAACAGGCCTTTACACATTTCAAACCTGACACTGTTACTAGAGAGGAACGGTGGGGAAAGGCAGCTAACGGGCAAGAAACAGGTTCGTTAAACAGACAAGTCTTCCAGGAGAGCGTATCCTACTAAAACATGCTTTAGAAGTATCTTTCACGTTGATTGGAACACACTGAACCTTTCCGTTCTGGCTCACCGACAGTTGTAAAAGATATGAAAAGCACATGAAAGAACAACAATATGCCTTGTGTGGGATCTGAATGAATGGCAGCTCCTAAAATAATTGGATTTTTATAGCAATCTCTACATATCCCAGTAAAGAAACACTTTCCTCATTCTCCTCCGTGAGGCCTCAAGACAGGCAATGAAGAAATGAACATCTCGAGGGGATTCACCACCCCAGGGACTAGCCCTTTTGTTTCAGGGCATTGCAGCCACCTGCCTACCTAAAGGGTCAGGCAGGACAGTAGAGAGGGCATCGTGGAAAGAGGCAGTGTTTCTCACAGGCTGCCTCCTTCCCCATGCTAGTTGTACAGCAGCAGTTAAAAGCAACATATAAATGGCCGTGTGATGTTCTGTCTTTTGTTTTAGACAGATACTTGCCAGTGAAATCCCCAAAGGGTTATGGCGGTTAGGCAAGTTTTCTGCCTTCTTCACTCCCATCCAGACCTCTGCATTCCTAGCTGGCTACTCCACGCAGATCAGGATGCAGCTGAAGACACGCCTGAAAAGCTGCCTCAAAACTGGACTTCAAAGCAGTGGATGAGGAGAAAAACTGCCCGGCTCTCCTTAGCTGCTGGCTTGGCTCTAACAACCAACATTACGATTAAGCCAACGGAATCCCACTTCATAATCTTTCACTTAAGATTTGGATTAATGAGCCTCTACAAGTTCCTGCTAGTTAACCACGGCTAAGGATAAAGATATTGAATTGCATCTTGGCAATTCTCCCCTACATGTACCATCTCTCTCCCTCCACCCAACACACTCAGCGTGATAAGGATCTTGCAAAGCATTGAGCAGTGACAGTCCCTCTGGAAATACTGCAAGTATTTTGGGTGTTGGGAGTCTCAAGGTAAACACAGTCTTTAGCTGGCGTCTCTAGAAACAACTGCTGTAACTTTCTTTTTTTTTTTTTGGATGAAGTTAGTACAACAAAAATCTGTCTCCTAACAGAGTCTGGCACAACTCATTCCAACCCTGTTCAACAAAAAAACACAATAATATTATCACTAACAGAGTAACTGAAATTGGAACAAAGCTAAGGCAAAGCAAATAGCTGGAGCAAGAGCGGGAGATCTAACAGGAGCTCTTCAGGATGTGTTTTTAACAACTGGTTGTGAGTTTTGCCTCAAGGAATGTTGGCAGGTGATTTGCTCTGGCCCCATACACAGCATGGCACCAAAGGCACCGTGGAAGCACGGCACGTCACCTTTTCCATCCGGATTCGGTCTCCACATTCAGCCTCCAGCACATTGTCCATCATAATCAAGTCTTCACTGGTTATTTTCCACTGCTTGCTGGCAAAGTGGACCACAGCGAAGAGCCTTCCGTACTGGCCCGTGGCGATCATCTTGTTCACCTTTTGTACCACTTCTGTTGGCAAACCGCAAGGAAGGAGTCAGGGTAGAAAAAACAACACGGTGAGAAGAGCTGTTCAAAACTAGTTCAGCCACAACCCTCTCCCACCAAAACTTCTTTCGTCTTCTGGGAATCTCTAAGCAAGGATCAACAGCAGTGTTATGTCTGACCGGGTGTGAGCCTCCCTTCTGTAAACTGAATGACCTATTTGTATTTTAGTTGCTGGCAGACCCATGCGTAAGTAAACACCTAATATATATCCTGTGCAGCTAATCTAAGACTTGCCTTCTCGGCCTATTTCTTAGGCTTCCTAAAATGCACTGTATTCATATCCATATTCAGATACCAAGCCTTCCAGTAAAGAGTGCTTGTCCACGTGCCCTGCCTTTGGAGGGCAGCTCCCCTCAATTCCCAAGCGGTATGCGGAAGGCCCAGGACTCTGAACGCAGCGTAAGGCACGCAGGAACATCAGGAAGAGTTCAGCAAAGTACACGGGGAAAAAGGCCTCCAGCATACTAACAAAGCCCGGCCTGAGAACCTGTACCTGCAGCAAAGGCAGGAGAGCCCTTTCCCTCACTCCTTCCCAGACAACCTCTTCCCATACGCACACGCGTGCAGAGCGGGTGCCAGGAGCAGTGCAAACCCCAGTGACGAGGTCCTGCACACGAACAAACCCCATCTCTGTGATCAGCTTCCTGTTCCGTGAAGCCAAACCCAATTTTTATGGGAAAGGTATTGCTTAACGACTGCCATCCCCCTGCCAAATGGCAGCTTTCCACCCTCTCAAGCTGTTCAGCAAAAGAGCAACTTTTCTGTAACTGGGAAAGTAGATTTTCTTCATTGTCCTCAAAAGTGGCTGAATCATTTTTTCTTGGAATGTAAACAAAACAACATCCATTTGGGACAGACAAGAATTCAGCAGCCAGTCAAACCAAACTCAGTCCTTACAGGAACACTCTGAAAGTGTCCAAGTTTCAACCCAGCAGATGCAAACTCCTAAAGGTAGAGGTAAGGACAGAAACTATCCGCAAGGCAGTAGCTGCTGCGGTTCCCACAAAGATTAAGAGTTTAGCTCCTGTGTTGCTGGAATTGCTGTCCCAGAGGAAAAACCCACTGTGTACTCTCTCCTCTGATTCACAGCCGTCCGCTACAAAAAGTCCAGAGAAAAAATACAAACCCCTTCTCTGTTACGTCCTCAACGGCACAACGGGTACAATAAATTTCTTCCAGCTCTAACCCAGGTATATCAGCAGTCCTGTGCTCAACATTTCAAAAACAAGATTTCAAAATGCTGACCTACAGTTTTCTCTCAGCAAAACACAGTCGTGCTCTGACAAGAGTTATTTCCTTGTCAAATTTCAACTTTCTACCCACGGGGCTTTCTCATCTTTTCATAACCGAAAAAGGTCCATTTTCTTCACCGCACTTGAGCTCTGAAGCTGTGGATAACTCTTCCAAACACGTCTAGTGACTGGAAACACCAAGCGAAGTTACCATTTGATTGTTAGCATGGCCTGTGCCTCAGCACCATGTGAAGCGACCCTTCCTAAAATACCCATGGCTGTTTCCACAGCCAGCAGGAAAATAGAAGGCAGAATTCAAACGCTCTCGCTGTTTGCTTTGGATAAGCACAGCCAGGAGATGATGATACAAGTTCATAAACAGTAGGAGGTTACAAGGCACGGAAATCTCATGGGCCCCGAGGATCCCATGTGAATCAGTGAAGGAAACATGGGCCCTGTTCACCACAGGGCTTCAGCAAATCAAACTGAGCAGTTTATGGTTCACTGCTGGGTCAAATCATGCTCAGGGACAGAACGCTCATCTGTCACTTGAGCAACCCCAGGAGCGCCAAGCAGATAAAAAGGAGGGTGAAAAACAGCCAGAGAGGAGACCTGGAGCAGGAGGCTCTCTCCGAAGCACATCACTCACAGTGATTAACACACTTCAGCCAGATGGTAGCAGACTCTGGAAAAACGGGGACACAACTCAGCTGTTCTCCTCTCACCCTCTCCTTGTAAAAGGACTCCTCTCCTCCACTTCCTGGGTCTCTCCCATCGAAAGCAGAGAAGTCAGGTGCCTTTCAAAGATGTCCCAGAGGCTAGTGCAATGAGACAGTAAGACTGCCTGTTAATACACAGGAGCTCATTGCCTGCACGAAGCACACAGCTGCTAACTGCCACCACCACAGTGCTGTAAAAGAAACGCACCCGCTGGGGCTCATTATTGCCTAGTTCTGAGAAACATCCTGTACACATCGGCTTCCCCACTACCACCCCTAGCACGGTCTGGATGACAACAGCCCCGCCTGGGCAGTGGGAGACGAGACACACATGCCTTCCCTGTATTTGATTCGCACATCCCCGCCTGCCAGGGGAACCTGTGTCTGGTCACCAGTGGAAGAACGATGTGCTCTAGTAAGGCGAAGCAATGAGGATGGCTGCTGAACAGCTACGGGCACGTCACTCACCGACATGTGCGGCTGGCCACTGCACGGCCCACGTGCTCCTTTCGGGAGGACCATGGCTGCCTTCAGCGGTCCTGACTAGATCTGGCGACAAGAATGCCTTCACAAACATTATGTCACTTCCCAGCTGCTCGTTGCCTTATGTCACACCTCTGCAGCTCTCTCATGTGCCCACCATCCAACTGCTTATGCTGGCTCTGGTGCCCTGTTTTATGCGCTAAAATACACCAGCTCTCTGATGTGCCCACCATCCAACTGCTTATGCTGGCTTGAGCTTTTTCATTTATTCATTAAAAGAAAAACAATTGTTTTCTCCTGTCCAAAAGGCTTGTTTCGTGCTTTAGAAAACAACACGTAACATCAGGTAAGATTGCTCTGGGAGTGTTATACGCTGTCATAAACTAAGGAGACCTCACGTTCTACCCATGTCCCCAGTGCAGCTGGAGCACAAGTCCAGTGACTCTAACATGTGCCAGAAATTAGACAAAAATATGAAGAATAAAAACTAGCCCCAATCACTGAAGACACTATTTATGCTCAGTCAGGCCACCAATGGCAATACTGGAGTGCTGGTCTTCACGTGGAGACTGGAGACCTTTACCTGCATGATACTTGGCTTCTTCTGCCGGATCTGGAAGTTTCACTTCGGGCCATGGGGGTGAAGTCAGAGATGTTTTGGCGACAAGTCTGTGAACAATAAGGTAAGAGTCACTTGTAGCAAACAGATATTGTCAAGAGATGTAAAACATGAAGAGAGAAGAAAAGGTAAAAGAAGCTGGAGATGGATTAGGAAGTGGTTTTCCACTGGGGGAGCAGAAGTTTTGCAGGAAACTTCATGATTTGTCAGTAGGAAAGACTCAACCCAAAGCCCACTGTGGCCAGAAAGCAACTTCCCACATATCATCTTTCAATTTGTAGCAGCTCATGAGCAAGGTGAGGTTTTCTGCTCCGGACTTAAGTGTTTGGACAGAGGGTGGCAGGCGAGGCAAAGCCATGTCACCTCCCTAGGACTTAAACCGATGGGGGACACTGGATATGGCAAAGTCACCAGACCTTCCTCCCAACACCTGGCAAAAGCGCTCCAGTGGGACAAGAAATGCCGCAAGAGTGCTGGAGCTGCAGCCTGTATCAGAAGGCTGTTCAAAACCATGGAGAAAACACTTGGTCTCCTTTCCAAGTTCAACCTGCAAATGCTCTAACAAACACAGTCGCTGCTCGCAGGGCTTAACGCCACTTAGGTCCACCATGAATTGCAGCAAACTTAAAGAAAAAGGGATAAATGCCTCTACGGCTGGTTTGCTTTACTGCCATCCTGTCGTAATATTCGGGATGGGGAAACGGATTTTTTTTTTCCTTTTTTTTTTTTTTTTTTAACTGCCCACTTCAGGATGTTATTTGAAATGGTTTGAAAGAAAGGAAGAGTGCAGAAAGAAGCAGACTGAAAGTTAACTGAAAATTAACCCAGGCTAGGTTATCACTTGTTCCTGACTTTGAGATTTGCAGCTCGGTGTGCTAGTGGTGATGAAGCTCATCGACCACCGGTCGTTTTCCACTGCCTCATTTTGTCACCAACTCCATTGGGAACAGGCCTACCTTAAACCCTGCTTACCCCTGAGTTTTAGATAAAAGGCTCTTTTTAAACTTTTTCCAGGTATAGATACAAGTTCCCTCCACCACAGCTGAGAGGCTGAACATGTTGACGCTCCTCAACCCACTTCAGCAGCGAACACAAAGCTCTGAAGTTACCCAGTCGCGGGGAGCATCCGGAAGGAGGGAACGCGCCTTTGATGGGGAAGGAGGGCTAATGAGCGTTCTTAAACGAGCCTTGAGTGCTACACACAAATGACTCACACACATCCTTTTTTCCTCTATTTTTTGAAGCTCTTCTCTGTTAAATAGATAGTTTAGAGAGGGCCTTAAGACCACAGCTGGGTTCTTTACAGGAGAGTTATGAGGCTGCTCTTCTTTTGTCACTTACAGCTGCACTCCCTGAATGGCAATAACAGCCTCTCCCACGCCCAATGTGATTCAGCACTTAATACAACAAACACTAGCCCAAAAGCCTCTTCTGTGCTGCTACCACATCCGTCTACAATGACACCACACTGGGGAGGGACCAGCAGAGCCGTCTAACGAGACCTCTCAGACCCATGCCTATCTCGGTTCAGACCACAGAAGGGAGCGGGAGCACACACCGCCCCCCGCCCACCCAGCCAAGCACAAGCATCGGTCCTTATGACGGCTTTGAGCACCGAGATATTTTGCTAAAAGGTGCAAATTAAATCCTTATTCTTCTTGAAAGGGTAGCTTCCACTGTTGTGATAGAGAATCGCTTTAATAACATCTCTTTTCAAACACTCTGCAACCGTGCCTCTCTGTTCCAAGACGTTGCATTGGTCCCCAAAGACCTTCCTGGTGACCAGCCCGGGGGACTCCTGAGCATCACAGGCGCATCCCTTTAGGATCATTCAGCACCGATACAATCGTGGGAGCACCCACAGCTCAAACTGCACCGTCACCTGAATGACAAATTCTGTGCAGAAGGTATCTTACCTGAAGCCTGCTCTACTTTCTACACTTCAGATGTTACTCTCTCACTTACAAAAATAGTATATGGCTGGCACAACAAGTGACACCTTCGGTTTAGTGAATAAACTGGGGGCCTGAAGGCAAGCAGGCTGCAGAACGGATACAGAACGAAAGACTGAAAATTGCCAGGGGCGTTTCAGCTAGCAGCCAGCAACATGTTCTCATTAGCTGCCACGGTGGATGCTTTCTGCTTTTCTCAAGCTTGTCACTGGGAGGGATCCTCTGCCTCAAAACTGAACTAATTCCTGACCGCCTCAAGCCCTGTACAGTCAGTACCGCAGGTATTCGCACACGCTGCCTTTCTTGACAGCGGCACGGACAGCACTAAATCACAAGAACCCCGTACAAAACATCAGACCTCAACAACAATTAATGCTGCTCAAATGTGCCACAGGGCATTAATTCAAAAATGAAACACTATGTGAAACTCACAGTGTGAGTTTGAGCGGAAAAAATGCAAATGTCACTTGCTTATAATTAGCTGGTTTTAAGATCTCTAGGACAAGGAGCAATAACAAGGAGGACCAGAGGCAGCTGTTTACACCTCTGCGTAAGAGCCAGTTACAAAAACTATTGATTTGTTCCCAAAGAACTGGAGAGAAAAGCACCACTCTAGCCAGGGTCAGTACTTCACACATGCAGTGCTTTCATGAGAACTGCGGTACACGCTCTGGGGGCAGGGAAAGGAGGCAGAAGTCCATCCTGCAGCACTCAGGGATTATCCCGAGAGCTGCCAAATGCCTTTGCTCAGAAAGAGGCTTGTGACCGAAAGGCATCGGATCATAGCTCCTTATTAAGCAGGAATCTATGATACCACAAAGACAATCATAGAATTAAAGAGGAGGGAGATGCACCCTGGATAGCAACGAGATGACCAGAAAGGTACCGGTTTCTGAAATCTGAAGAGAAGGGTGCTGCTCAGTAAATACCATCTCCCTCACAAACGAGACGTACAAATAACACAGGATGCATAAAATGCATAAAATATTCAGGAAAAAACCATTAGATGCTAGTGACAGAAGGCAAAATTAACACAGCAGCAGTTGCGTTTGATCGGTTTAGTCTGTAATGCCCAGCAAGGCCTCTCAGGGGGCTTTAATTTAACAGAAACTCAAAGCACTTGCAAGCAAGCGTATAACCACAAGCACCGAGGCTTCGTGGGTCTGTTGAGGGGTCTACTAATAATGCTGGGCGCTGTGTCAGAGGCAGAGATCCCCAGTGTGTTCCCACACGCCCCGGGACGGCGGGAAGAGGCCAGCCCCCTGCACCCTCCAACAGCACCGAGGGAATGAGCAAACCTTGCCATTTCTCCCCGACGCTGCTCACAGGAGTTCTCTGTTTCTGCAGTGTCCCCTCCTGGTTAAAGCAAGCAGCAACACGGCCTGCAGCTCGGACCAGGTACCGCCACGTGAGATCCCAGCAGAGGAGGCAAAAAGCCACAAACAAGCAGCTCTCAAAGCGCTCAGACAAACGAAGCCTGAGGCTTCCTGGCTGTTAACCCCATTTTATGAAGACTGCAGTGCAAGTTCGGTATTTATCAGATACCGGAGGCTCCAGGCAGGAGATAAACCTTGCCTGCAGAGTAGGCTACCTGTATATAAAAAGATGAGCATCAGCTGAAGCCCTTTCTAAAGCTGGGGAGTTTGCAATGCCCTGACTTGAGTGGCGTCCCTGCTGTCTACTATGGGCTAAGCCCACATTGCAGCCCTTTTCTTGGTGGATCATCTAATTATCTGTCTCTAGACTCTGTTGCTTAATTTCACAAATCAACAGAACTGTCCTTCTGGCAAAGGTGACTGAAGGTAGGCAGAGAGTCCAAAACTTACTGGGAAGTGACAGACTGACCAAGGGGCCAGACAAGCCTTTCCAAAGGAAACACAAGCCACCCTCCCCACCCCCAGCAAGGAAGGTCAGTGTTTCAGGGGGCAAAAAGCAAAGCAGAAAGCCATTTGACATTACCCTTGCTGCAGTGACGTGCTCTGGGAACTCTGGTGCCGCACCGCAGAGGAAAGCAAGAAGGCTAGAAGGGAGAGAGGGGAAAAAAGAATTAAAAATTATCAGCAACTGCTGGGCTTTTAGTCCCTGGTGAGGCAGCATTACAGCAATGCTGAAGTGTCACAGCGCTGTAAAAGCTTTGTTCCATTTTATCATGACAGGCAGAGATAAAGGGGGAAGCAAAACACAATACACGGTAAGAGAAAGGGCCCGTCAGTTGTGCGCAGCATTGCGGAGAGCACGAGAGGCCTCCCACTGCAAACACTTATTTCAAGTGACACTTCCAGCTAGACACCACAATTTCATAGAGATACACTCAGAGCATCCCCCTCTTTTGGCAAACAACGTGACCGAAGGTGAGAAACAGGTGGCCTGAGGAACTCCGTCGTGCACTCCCTTAATTCTGAGCCCTAACTGATGCTCCTGGAAGGATCCTTCCCAGCCCTCTGGGCCCTCCAGAAAGGGGAGGGAAGCTATTCAGAACATCTACCAGGTGATTCTCAGAAAATTCTACTAAGCCTTACAAAGCTTTCACTCCGAAAAGAGAGAAGGCAGGCAGGACACATTGCCAGTAACTCACTGGCCCTGCGGCTCCCGAGCAAACACCGCAACGCCAGGTGAGACACAGCGAATGGAAGCGCGGGGCAGGTTCGGCAGATTTGGTTCGAACACTCCCGTCTGTGGGTTTTCACCACCCCAAACATGCCTTTTCCTTCCCAGCAAGAGGCGCGGATGAGCCATGCAGCCCAGCAAGTAACAACAACGGCAGATGGGAGTTAGAAAAACGTATTTGCTCTTTTCAGAGCGACACGTGCACAAGCGAACGTTCACCAGAACGGTGAAGCTGTGTCACCGTTCCAATAGGCAAATACTCAGAGTGTGTTTTAGTACCACTTAAATTACACTTTGAGTGTAGGTTCAGCATTTTTTGGAAAGAAGCTTGGCCCGCACACACTGTTAATTAGCAGAAACAGATGAAGGCCTAAAAACACGCGCTCGGGGATTTATCCCTGTGTTATCTCAGAGACAACAATATGCTTTCTAGAACAATTTGCTTAATTAAAAGACAAACAGCGCACAGCTTCTTTGCAGGAACATTGTCTTTGTCACCCATTAGCCAAAGCAAGAACCATACAAGGGACCGGAAAGGACCTCTTAAGACCAAACATACTTAGAACCATGGTCTTATAGAATCATTAAAGCTGGAAAAAACCTCTAGGATCATCAAGTCCAACCACCAACCCAACACCACCGTGCCTCCCAAGAGGTACGTAACCACCTCACTCAGAGGCCGCAGCTCACCAAGGTCACGCTCCCCCGACGCAGAAACCGCACCCAGAGGCAAAGCCGGGCCCCCCGAGCCCCCCCCGTCCTGACGAACGACCCCTGCTCCCAGGACAAACCCCTGCCAGCCTCCCAGCCCGCCGAGGAAGGGAGGGGTCGCTGGACTCCCAGCGCACCCCGCACCCCCTGGACCTTGCGGCACCGCTCATGGCGGGATAGGGAAAGGGTGCGTAAAGCCGATTCTCCTTTCTGCTGACGCTCCCCCGCGGCGTCCCGGCCGCTCCAAGGCCCGAGGCCCTCCTCTGCGCCCCGTTCGCCTCTGCGGCTCTGCCCCGCGGGGAGAGCGCCGGGGTGACCCGCCAGGTGCGTGCCGTGGATCCCGCGGGGCCGGGCAAGCCCCGCTCCGCTCGGGGAGCCGCGGGGGCTCGCTAGGCCCGCGGAGGGGACGCGGCCCCCGGCCCTGCCCCACCGCAGCGGAGCTCGGGGCCCTTCGTCTCGTCCCGTCCCGTCCCGTCTCACCCGCCGCCCGCCGCCGGGCCGCCGCCGCCGCCATCGCGGTGACCCCCGCCCCGGAAGCGGAAGTTCCCGGCGGGGCGAAGGGCGGGGCCATGGCGGCGGAGGCGGCGGAGCGGCAGCTGGAGCTGCTGCGGGAGGAGCGGGAGGCCGAGCTCGCCGAGAGCAGGTACCGCCTGCGGGGGAGCCCCGCCGGGCCGTCCGCACGGAGCCTGCCGGCACCGGCAGCAGCACGGCCGCACCCGTCCCGGCGGGGCCTATAGCTCACCTGCAGGGGACCCGGAGGGGCCCTCTGCTGGGACTCGCTGTCACCTATCGGGGACCCGGAGGGACCCTCCCCTGGGACTCACTATCATTTATGGGCTTGCTGTCACCTATAGGGGACCCTGAGGGACCCTCCCCCGGCATCTGCTGTCACACACGGGCCTGCTGTCACCTGTAGGGGACCCTGAGGGACCTCTCCTGGGAGCCACTATTGCATATAGGAAGCCATGCTGACACCCCTATAAGGCCTATAGGTCACCTATAGGAGACTCTGAGGGACCCTCCCCCTAGGACCTGCTGTCACATATGGGAAGCCACGCTGACACTCGTATAGGAAGCCCTGACAGACACATCTATAAGGGACTTGCTGTCACCGATGAGAAGCCCTGCTGACTCATGTCTATTGGACCTTGTGTCACCTGTGTGAAATGTGCTGTCACCTATAGGAAATGCTGCTGTACTCACTTGTATATCACCAGCATGCCCCAGTAGGAAACTCGCCCCATAGGGCCAGCTCTCACCTCTGGGAAACCCTGCTGGACTCAGCCCTATAGGACCAGCTCATGCCTGTAGGAATCCCTCTTAGACTCACCCTGTAGGGCTTGCTGTCACCTATAGAATCCAAGCTCACATCAGCAACACCATGGGGCTCCCCTTCTCCTCCCCAGACTGTGGGGGGGGTGCTGGGACCCTGCAGCCTCCCCCAAGCTCCACTCTCCTGCCCCCAGGGCTCGAGCTGAAACCAAATCCCACCTGACTCGTGTGGGTTCCTGGTGCCAGGAAGGGCGGGGGTGTCACCAGCCCCCCCGGGTCGCGTGTGGCCGTGTCAGGGGTGCAGGTACCCCACGCCTGGCGCTGGTGAGGCCTGGCCTTACCCAGCCCTGAGGACAGAGGGTGCCGGGAGGCAGGACGAGGCTCCTGGCATCCCCTGACACTTCAACTCCCTACGGAGCAACCTACAGGAAACAAGACAAACTGGGGGGCTAAGGAGAATAAACCTGGGGGTTTTCTTTTTTGTTTTGATCTATATGAAAATAAAGACACTCCCTGCAAGTGAGACTCTGCAGCAAACGCAGCTGCTGCAGCAGACTTTGAGCCCAAAGGACAGCAGTCTGCAAAGCCGCTGCCTGTGCCTGAACATGAGCCGGCAGCGTGCTCAGGCAGCCAAGGAGGCCAATGGCATCCTGGCTTGTATCAGGAATAGTGGGGCCACCAGGAGCAGGGAGGTGATCGTGCCCCTGTGCTCGGCACTGGTGTGGCCAGCAGGAGCTGGGCAGGGATGGGGCCCCTGTGCTCGGCCCTGGGGAGGCCCCACCTCGAGTGCTGGGCTCAGGTTTGGGCCCCTCGGGACAAGAAGGGCCTTGAGGGGCTGGAGCGTGTCCAGAGAAGGGCAGCGGGGCTGGGGCAGGGTCTGGAGCACAAGTGTGCTGGGGGGCGGCTGAGGGGGCTGGGGGGGTTTAGCCTGGAGAAGGGGGGGCTGAGGGGAGCCCTTCTCGCTCTCTGCAGCTGCCTGAGAGGGGCTGGAGTGAGGGGGGGGTCGGTCTCTGCTCCCTAGTAACAAGTGATAGGATGAGAGGGAACAGCCTCAAGCTGCGTCAGGGGAGGTTTAGGTTGGATATTAGGAAAAACTTCTTCACTGAAAGGGTTGTCAAACATTGGAACAGGCTGCCCAGGGAGGTGGTGGAGTCTCCATCCCTGGAGGTATTTAAAAGAAGGGCAGACGTGGTGTTTGAGGATATGGTTTAGTGGTGGCCTGGGCAGTGGTAGGTTAGCGGTTGGACTCAATGATCTTAAGGGTCTTTTCCAGCCTTAATGATTCTATGATTCTATGATTTTGTGCCATAGTCACTTGTAGCCTGCAAGTCTGTGCCAGGCACCCGCTCCTTTTCCATCTGCAGCCACATGCGTGGTGCTTGTCGGAGGTCAGCACAACTTCACGTAAAAAGTGTCAGATCTTCCATTTTAGCACTTATACATGATAGGAGAAAACTCACGTTATTCTCTCATGGGACGTGGGTAACTGGGCAGGCCCTTCCTTCTCACACCCAGACAGGAGAGGGGAAAATACACAGAAACAGATGTTACCTCTTCTCCAGGCTCTGTGAGCATTGCCCTGTCTCTCAGGATAAGCCCGCGGAAGCCAATCTAGTTACATCACTGCAAAGCGATCGCGTAAGCCAACGCTTCATCAAGCTGGTGTTTCTTTTGCCATCGTTGTTCCCCTTCTTTTCCATCTCCTCCCCCTGTCGTTTACTGGTTTGTCACCTGATGCTTTGAATGTCAGCTTCAGTCCAGCAAATGGTTTTCACGCCTGTGTGTGATTTCCAGGGCATGGCAGGAAAGCATCTCCCTGAAGGAGCTGCAGCGCAGAGGCGTCTGCTTGCTAAAACTCCAAGCTGCCAACCAGAGAACCGGCCTCTACGGGCGGCTGCTCGTGACGTTTCAGCCTAGAAAATATGATTTAGACGCTGAGCTGCCCTATAACAGTTTCGGGCCTGGTAAGTGGTGTTCCTGCCAGTGTGAAGTAGGTAAAGTGAGAGGTGACCAATATCTTCTTCCTGACATCTTTCTAATGTGATATTTTTAAAGACGGAGCAATTGATGCAAAAAAGGCAGGGAGAAAATGTTATTGCTAGAGGATGAATCTAGGGAAACCCAGACTCTTTTTCCCTTGGCTTGTTATGGATATGTATGTTGCACCAGGAAATAGTGCCGATGATTAAAGACCTGGCTTCTCTCCTTCAGAATCCATAAAAACAAAGCCTGGGTCTCTCGTCGTTAAAGATTTTGTGGCACTCTTTGTACAAGCCAAAGTGTTTGTGTTTGTGTCTTGCGGTAGGTAGGGAGCCTTTGTCACACTTTAATTGCAAAAGGGAAAGGGGATTTGCTTTTTCCTTCCCGAGCTGCCGTATTTCTGCCCTTCCCTGCACTGTTACATTTGGCGAGGAAGATAAAGAAGTGAGGTATGCCCTGTTATTAGTTGACATGCCTGGATTTCCATTGGAAGTAAACGTACTAGAGAAATACAGACTCACCAGCACATCAGCCAGTGCCCTTTTCACTTGTGTCTCACCCTCTGCCATCACTTCCATGACAACACGACCGGGAGCGTCAGAGCTGAGCTGTTGCCGGTATCCAAGGAAGGCAGGGACGCTGCCTGCCATGCTGTAATCAGCTGGGCAGGCTTACCCTGCAGAAGGTAGTTCCAAGTGAGCCTGCAGTACTATTTTTTCCCTGCAAAGACCCTTCTCTTTTCCTTAGGCAATGAGGATATTGCCTTGGGCTCTCCAAAACTGGTCCAGAGGAGAGAAGCTGGCTGCACCAGACAGCGTTCTGGTTTAGTTTAGTAATTTTCCTGGTTTAGCTTGCTAGACCAGTGAGCTTGCTAAGCAGGTCCTCATGGGGAACCAGACTGTTTCTGGCCCTGGTTGCACGATGGTACTATTTCAGAGTGTGTTGAAGTTTGGTTTGGTGATGTATTCTTTGTCACCCAGGCCTCCAAGCTGCTGACCTTTGAAATTAAAATGACTCATTGCAGATTGGGGTCTCAGCCTTGAGAGCATCTGCCAGTGCTCTTCAAAGAGAAATAGCATTGCTGTAGCAGTAAATTATTCCTGGGGCACAAACATTTTAATGTAAGAGCTGATGGCCCTTATGGAGAAAAGCTTCCCATAGCTTGTAAAATCTGGCATTTAATCCTCAACGAATGTGAGCCCAGTTATGAACTTAGTCAAACATCCTGCTCAAAATCGCCATTCCATCATTATACTACATAATTCAGCTCTCTTTCGTCATCTCACAGCGACTGTGAAGAAGCTGTAGCAAGTCCTTAAAAATCTCTGGTCTTTCTTAGTGCTGCTGACTGGTGTAGGGCAGTCATCTGGGAGGCACATACTGTCATGCAGACTCCTTCGCTATTATTAAAAAAATAAAATGGGTGTAAAATGGTTTGTTTGAGAGTTCAGAGAAGTCAGCTTCTTCCAAGATCTGTGTGAAAGCAAGCTGGCTTTCTGAGCAGTGCTGGTCTCCACCCCAAGACCTGTGGTGTGTGAAGGTCTGAAGACAGCTGGTTAACTGCTGTCTGGTGTCTTCATACTGCTAATTGTCCTTTTGCTCGCTCTTGCTCTGCTTTCTGTCAGCTGAGAGGGGGATATTCTTCTTTCTTTATGGGGAGACACAAATTCTGCCCTTGGCAGGAGGCCCGGCGCTAGAGCTGTGGTTGGTGCGGGTGGTCCTGCTGGCTGCATTGGACCGTGCTTGGTTGCTGGTCTCCCCAAAGAGAGGATTTCAAAATGCTTCCCCGACTTCACACTCTTTCTTCAAATTTGTCTTTGCAGGGGACATTGTGGGCCTTTATGATTCAGCTGGCCAGGGTGATCCGCTCTCCACAGGCATTGTAACCCGTGTCACCTCCAAAGCAGTGACTGTCGCCTTTGAGGAATCTCGAGATGGCGTGCTGAGCTTGGACCGGGAGAGCTCTTACCGCCTCCTGAAATTAGCCAACGACGTCACCTACAACAGGCTGAAAAAGTAAGGGCCACGGGGTTGCAGCTCGCCTACGGTCACTCTGCTCACGAGTGCAAAAGCCGAATGAAAACTGCCAAGTTTATTCTGGAATTGCTCTTCTGAGACAGATCTCAGTTCACTTCACTCAGCTTGGTTTCCCTCCTTTCCTACCTTATTCCTCTTACTCCTATAGCAGCTCCACTTCAGGGAGGTATCCACCTTTTGGATGTGCCTGCCTTTTTCAGCTGGCTACTGAGGGAACCGGTACTGAGAGGACTCAGCTGGATATGTTATGCTACACTGTCAGAACAGCCTAAATTTATCTGCCCGCTGGCTGGTGTGGTCCTGCTCTTCCCGCTTCCCCTCCTGCCCCTCATCCCACACTCAGCTACATATTTTGGTCCCATGTTGTATCGCCTCTGGTGCTTGCTGGATCCTGTGTAGAGTCTTTTCCACCCTGGCAGGAGAATGAGTAGCTCTTGCTGAATTAACCTGCTTGGAAAGGCTCAGCACAGGGTCTGACTGTATCAAACTGGAGCAATAGGAAGTGGAATTCTGGCAAACATAAGGGATGCGTGTGCGAGGATTGGGGATGCAGCAGTTTGATGTTAATCTGTTGTAGAATAACATTTTCCAGCTTTGGAATAGTTGAATCTGTGCTCAGAGTCTTCTGTCACTGGACCTTAAGGTGCGCAGGGATCTCTGAAGGAATTCATGTGGTGTGTGTAACCTGGCTATTTTCTTCTTTGGCAGAGCTTTAAATGCACTGAAGCAGTACCGCAGTGGTCCAGCCTCTGATCTGATCAACGTCCTCTTCTTTTCCTCTGATCCAAGCGCATTCGGTGACACAAGTAAGGATGCTTCTTTATATGATTTTATACCAGAGTGATGGCAGATGCTGGATTGTTCTTTCTAGAGAAATTTTTTTCAACTTTAGGGTCAGAGCCCCTCAACCTTCACAGCTAAGTACGTAGAATCATAGAATCATTTAGGTTGGAAAAGGTGTTTAAGGTCGGAGTCCAACTGTAAACCCAGCACTGCCAAGCCCACCACTAAACCACATCCCTAAGCACCACATCTACACGTCTTCAGTACCTTGAGGGATGGTGACGACTTCCCTGGGCCACCTATTCCAGTGCTTGACAACACTTTCAGTGAAGAAATTTTTTCTAATATCCAATCTAAACCTCCCTGGTGCAACCTGAGGCTGTTTTCTCTCACCTGATCATGTGCCACATAGGAGAAGAGACCAACACCCACCTCACTACAGCCTCCTTTCAGGTAGTTGTAGAGAGTGATAAGGTCTCCCCTCAGCTTCTTTTTCTCCAGACTAAACCATCCCAGTTCCCTCAGCCGCCCCTCAGTTGTTCTCTAGACGCTTCGTTGTTCTTCAGACACACCAACACCTTGACCAGAGACATGCAGGACCCCCCACCTGCATCTGTCAGGGGGACACCTGCAGCAAGGCATTTAGTTTACTAACTGCAGTCTGAAACTTTAGGTTCAGCAGGCCTTTTAGCCAAGTTTGGCACCAAAAAGCATGCACTGAGACTGCTACTGGTTTTAGTGTGCCTTAGCATGTGAAGCTGCGAGTTACCCAGGTGGAGAGCTCTTTTGGATGGACTGGTGAGAGCAGTGATGTTGCTGCTCTCATGCTGGTTTTAAGCAAAGATATGGAAAGTTATTGTGGGGAAAACAGGGAGGGCAGAAATCTTCACTCTCCAGAGCATCCAGTGAAGCCTGAAGTTCCCTACCCACAGGATAAGGGCTCTGCACTCTGTCCCTGCCCAGTTAGGAGGGTACTCCCTCTTCAGATGTCACATCCGACAGAGGCAAAGAGCTGGAGCCCTAAGTGATGACTCTGCGGGCATTTCCCACCCTGTGCTGCCACTACTTCTCTTCCAGCCCTCCAAGTCCTGTCTCTGGGCTGACCAGCTGAGCAGGGTGCTTGTGGTCTCTCAGTTCAAGACCCATTCTTTGAATTTACTCATGGGAACACAAATAACTGGTCTTTGTGAAGTTTTTATCATTAAACATGCAGCTTGCTTTGCTCCAGGAAAGACACAAGTACTGAAAGCGAGTAATAAGTGGTGTTGCAACTGGCAGCATTGAACAGTTGCTTTTCATACTGGTTTATGGGTCACTGGACACTTCACTCATGTAAAGACCCCTATCACTGGAAGAGAATCTGTTTAGCTAGCTAGTGCTCACTGTTCTCAGTGTACCAAGTAAAGCTGAATTCTGGGATAAAACAGGCAGGATTTGTGATGGGGGAATTTGTTTGCACACATTTGGGAGTCTGAAATTCAGTTTAGTTCATGAGGCATTTTCTTATTTGCTTCCTGCTCCAATCCCATCCATAAACTTCAAAGATCAGAAAGTGCCAGCGCTGCTTCTATATTGAAAATCCAATAACTCTGCCTTCGTGGGAATTAAGTGACTGAAACTACTGCAGTTTGAGACAGCATGGGAACACTGGCAGTTTTATTTTTACAGCCTTCTCATTGTGTTCAGTCAAGTTGGAGGGGTGCAGGCTGCTTTGGTTTTATGTAATACTTAAAACCTCACAACTTGGTTTTACCAACGGCTGTCAGAAAAATGCTTATAAGTAGAACCCCCTTTTACTCAGACATTTTCTGATGCAACTCTTTGGAGAAATGAAAGATGAAATTACACAGCTTACCCTTTCAGAGAAGCCATGGGGAAACCAAGCCTCTGATCAGCAGAATATCTGACTGCTGAGCAGCTGCTAATGAATATTATCCCTTGACAGAAGGAAAATATCATCTGGGCTGCAAAAATCGGGGAGTGAAGGCAGAGGATGGATTAAACTGCCTAGAGGGATCAGGCCGGCAGCCTGTATCTGAGCCATGGAGAGAGCTCGGGTCTCTCCTCTCACCAGCCGGCGGCATGCCGTGCGTGAAGCCATCCACCCCGCCTGCTTCCTTGCTGGCCAGAATTCTGCTCGGCTTCCTCCCCACCACAGCTGCCTGCGCTCTGTGCTTCCTGTTGCAGCTTTTCTCTTGCCTAGATTACTGTATTTGGTTGTCCACAGTGGTTTGCCTCTTTCACATACACGCTCCCATTCCCCTGCAGTACCCCTTCAGGCTGGGCTTCTGATACGAGATACCAAGGACAAAGAATTAATGGTAGTGTGAGTCACATCTCCATAGTTCTAAGCACTGAGCTTAGTCTGAGTCAAACCTCTTAGCCTTTTGGCTACCTAGGGACCTTGTTGTACTCGGGTTTTTAATATTAGATAAAAGGATTAAATTTTAATGAACTAACTTTCTTAGCAGCTTCAACTTTGCTTTTTCCCTTGTGGTAGCAGAACTGCCTCTTTAATGAGGAAAAATTCCCTTTCACCAAATAGCTCAGATGTGCCAAACTAATCAGAGAGATGAATTTTACATCTCCCCAGCACTGAGAATACTGACCGATAGAAACATTCAGCCACATTAGACACAGAGGAGATGCAACGTGAGAAGGCAGCATATCACCTGAGAACAGCAAAATGCTCTGGCAGGGTGGAAAGGCCTTCTGTTTACCTTCTCAATTTATAGCTCCTTCCTCCCCAGCTAGAAGGATGTTATACTAGCTGGGAATTAAATAACAATGACTTTAACTTTAAATAGGTCCCGCAAGGTGCCTTGAACTGCCAGCCTCCACTGAGTTGAAGGGGAGGGCTCTCAGCAGCTGCCTGGATAAATCCTGTCTCTTATACTTATGTGATGGCACATGCAGCTCCCAGGTGTCCCGTACACCTTAGGGCAGAGGGATGCGTCCCTGCAAGTAGTATGGAAACTCTGCAGAAGGCAGCAAGTGTTTCCCAGGTGTGCAGTCTGACGCAGAAGGGCACAAAAACCCCACAGCATTTCAGGCTGCTTCTCCTCCGTGCCACAGTACCTCCTTTCATGACCAAGCATCATAGTTTCTTAGGGAGATGCTTCCCTGTATCTGTCTCATCCCAGCCATCATCTGATTTCAAAACCCATCAGGAGTCTCAGTGTTAATAAGTTCTGTACATCTCAAAACTGGCTGTCTAGACACACGTCTATTAATGCCATTCCAGGGTGCGATAAGCGCTGCACTTCAGCCAGAAGCCCAGAGTGCCAGGGGCAGGAGTGAGACCATATAAAACAGCCGCCCAGAGAGAAATCTAGCACTGACATTTGTGCAGGAAAGGAAGAGGAAGGCTCAGAACAGATGAGATCCTAGTGGGGAGCATTTGTCACCATCTTCTGTACAAATGGCAGGGAAGAACCAAATTACAAGGTGATCGAGAAGTAGAAGGGTGAGTGGAAATCATAAGGACCCAGCTCTATGCCTGGATGTTCAAGGGTGTTCCTCCAAGGGCAGAATAGGTGCCAGCAAGTGATATGTGCAGCAGCAGAATCCTAAATCCAATTTTATTTTATTTTTTTTAGTGTGGGATAAAAATTAGAAGCCACCTTTCGCAAGCATGGGAGTCTCGGGCCTGCTTCTGATACCACTGTGCATTTTCATAAAGCATATAGGGGCTTGATATCAAATTGGTTAGAAACTGGTCAGCAGGTTCAAGTGGTGACAGGGCGTGAACCAAAAGGGCACCAGAGATAGACAGCAAGTCTGTGCAAGCTTCATGGCCTCAAGAAAGCAGGCAAAAGGTACCCAGGGTGCAGCACACGAGTGCAGAATGCCTACCAGTACCACCGACAGATGCGAGGTGTGGTGGTTCTTTCCAGCAGAAAAGCTAGTGGAGTCTCAGTGCCATCCTCTGCTCTGCTGGTGGTTGCAACCTGGAGGGAAAAGGGAAAAGCATCTGGGTTGTTTGGGTTTTGTTTTGTTGTTGGTTTAGTTTTTCTTTTCTTCCCCAAAAGGTTGGCTGTACAGGGCCTCTTTAGGGCGTACCCAAATAGAGTTACATTGTCCGTGTGGCCTACCTGGTAAATAGCTTTTAGCTGCTTATTTTCTGCCGTGCTGCACTGTGATCTCATGACTGGATTGCAGCTGCCCGGGTTATCTTGAGAGCTGGCTGCCAAATGCTGTGCCTGGAGGATCTATATTAAAGTCTGTGTCATCCCAGGAGGGTGCCTAAATCCAGTCGCTGACCGATTAGTTTGACAAGGAGTCTGATAAAGCCAATGGAAACATGGTTTTGAAGTAGTGGCTGCTGGTGTCTGACCAGCGCATGATAGCGGCTTAACTAAAAAAAAAAAACCCAAATCAGTATGCACAGAAGGGTAATAATGACAAAAACCATTTAGTGCCCTTTTACCCAGCTCCTGAAGACTGGCAGAATTGCTGGTGCTATGCTGATTTGCACACAGCGGTCTCCCATGGCGTCAGGAAAATCCTGCTCAGGACGAATCCCTCCCAGCAGTAACGGGTACAGGCATCGCTCCCACTGCAGCAACGTCCTGGAGCACGTTTTCCAAGAGTGGGCTTGTGTAAGATGGTTGTCAGTAATTGGCAGGGGCAGGTAGCCAAGCTTTTGACCCTGAGAAGCCTGAAGTTAGTTTGTACCAGCGTTCCCATCCCACGGTCATTACAGGGAACAGGAAATCTCACAGCTAGTGGGCTCTCACACCATGGCTACTGCGAGATGCTTGGGTCGCCCCTCTGGGTCTAGCCAGGAGTATGCTTGGGCTCAGCGCTGAGCTGGGCCAGGCCCGATAAATGTTTTGGGATCTGAGCTGTGAGGGACAGCCAGGGGCTTCAGGTTTGATCCAGAGAGCTGGTGGCTCCCCATGGGTGGTAAGGGGTAGGGGTGTTGGAGGCTGTCTCCTACACAAAGGGCATAGCTGAAAGGCTAGTGGAGATCATGAAAGCATCAGCGCACTCTCACAAGCCCACACCCCCTGTGCAGCCAGAAGGATCGTATCCCCTGAAGTCAGACACCGAATCTGTGCTTTTCATCTCTCCTCCTGAGCTGCTGGGATTGTGCATGGGTTGAGGGGTTTCCTATAGCACTGCACATCAAAGGCTAAGTCCTTTCAAAACACTTAAAATGCAACTCAATAACTATCCTTGGCATAACACAAACACTAGACAGGCTCTGGGAAGAATAACCTATGGAGTAGTCAAAAGGAGCCTAGGAAGGTATCACCAGTGGGTAAACGGGATCTGCAGCTACAAATGGGTCTGGTCCCCACTGCAAACCATTTCCAACCCTTTCCTTGCTTCCCCCAGGAAGGTACCAAGTGGGAAGATAAGCTTTCTAAAAGGCAAGCTCTGAACTGACAGGTTTTCTGCTCTTGTCAAACTCTCTGGAAAGCAAAATCCAGAGGCCCATCCATAAGAAATGCTGTGCTTGGCCCTCTTCCACTTTAACCTGAACTCATGGCCCAGAAGCACTTAGAGCTTTCCCACCAGAATTCTCCTACAAGAAACCCTCCCTGGACACAGCTGCTATTTTGCAGCACGTATGCAGGGACCCCTGCACCCCTACACTGTTGTGGACATATAGAAAGAGAGACAGGCTTTGCCTGCCAGCAGAGGCCAGCATTGCTCTGCTTGCTGGATGGACACATTCCCTTTTCTTTCAGAAATAAGGTCTAATTGTAGGCGTAATCCTGTGCAGATCACTAATAGCTAGCAGTTCTCTCCTGTAGTCTTGGTCTAGAAAAAAAACTAGGGGTGTTCATCTCCATGCCCAGACACTGGCTGGCTCGTGTGGTCACATGGAGTGCAAGGCATGGCTTACTTCTAATTATTGCTGTAAAAAGACATTTGAAAGGAGAAAGAAGGAAGGAAAAAAGCCTAGCCAGGAGGCAGGGGTGTCCCCAGTGAAAGCTAACCCAGCAGGCAGAGCACTGGGGGAGCACCAGGGATTTCTAGCAAAACTTACTGTCATGGTTTTAGCTGGTGTTTAGTTGCCGACTGAGGCTGAACCACGACACTTCCTCAGCTTCTTGGCACAGAACAGCGCATGCGACAAGTCACTTGCAAAAGTCTTAGATGCTCCTTGTCCCTCTGCCACGAGATACCTTTTGCTGTCACAGAGGCCATGAAGAGGCCCTTGAGATCCATAAGTTAAAACTAAGCAGTCTGGACAAAGCTGCCAAATACTTCATAGGGAGAGCAGGGAAAGTTCCTTGTGTCACGCTTAATCACCCACGTGGATTTTGTCCAACAGCGTGTGGCTGCAGTTGGGTGGTACTGTAGGAGCTGGTCACAGGGTCCGGTCTGCCCTCGGTGCCCAGACACACTGATAGTGAGGAATATGCTTTGGAAGGTACACTGAGAAGGGAGGGGCCTCCAGCTCTGGAGAGCTCGAGCTCTTCCTCCCAGGAGGGACTGTTCCCATCTGCGTTTGGCACAGAGACCCATTTCCTGGACTTGAATATCACTCCCCAACCCACTTATTCACCCGAACTGCTGGTACTGTGCAGAAGTGTCTCGGTTCCTAGAAGCATTGGAGGACCAGCCTTGATGGCCAAGGCGATTTCCCACCCCCACCATGCTACACTCCTAAATAGAGTTGCACATCAGGGGCTGAATTACCTGACCACCAGCAAGACCAATCCCTGCCAGGCCCAAGGATGAAGATTTACATTCATCCTGCCCATGGTCTGCACTGGGGGGCTGAGAGGGACAGCCTCGGGCAGAGCAGGAGGCAGCCATGCAGAGCTGGTGCCATGCAGAGCTGGTGCCACAGGGCTAGAGCTTGGTTAACGGGTGTCCTCTGGGAGCATCTGTGCAAATCCTAACTGATTGCTTGTAAAGAGCTCTTGGGCCAGCTCTGCTAGAGTGGATAAACCTCATTTCTTCAGGTGAGCCTACTTGGAGCCCAGCTGGTGGATGGAGAGGAGTTTAGAGGAGCCACAGCATCCCTTAAAAGGCTCTACCCTCCTCCTCACCACTAACAGACCCAGCCCAGAAGAGAGGCACATTTCCCAGCCTGCCCACACAGCAACTTTTGGCAGTGTGTGATTAAAAGGGAAGAGGGTATGCATACGTGTGGAGAAGCCTGTTTCTGATCTCATTCCTTGAGCAAGGAAATATCAATGACTCCTACGTCCCGGCTGTTCCTCATTGTGGGAAATGCCTTCCAGTTTCTGAGCTATTCTGTCTTTCTCCCCCAGCCCATGGGATGCTTCCTAGTCTTCTCAGTCATTAGCACACCAACTCAAAAATTACATTTAAAGCAAGAGGCAGGTTAACAGGAAAAAAAGTACCATTAGTCCTGTTTCTCTCTTCCTCACTAAGCACCTTTTTAACAAGTGTTGTTTAACCCAGACACCTCATTTAGTTGTGCTGCTTCAAAAGTCAGTGCCAGAGGTTACGCGGGAGTTGCACACAAGTGAACCTGCCTAAAACCAGAAGAAACTGTCACGCTTTTAATCAAGCCCTTAATGCAAAGCTACAGATAAAACACATGATGCCCAGCAGGGAACGATGCCCAGAGATTTGTCTTATATAAGCTTTCGTGGGAACATTATTTTCGGTAAACCTCAGTGTAATGAGTCATCATCTCTGCTGTAATTAACTTCCATAATGAACAAGGAGATTAGCAGCAGGATTATGGGGGACGAGAATAAATATAGGTTTAAATTAGATAAATCTGGGAGGTAAAAAGCAGCTTGTGAGAATTCGGTCTTCTGCAGCGAAACCATTCTCTTGTAATGCAATTTGCATATTCTTTTCCCTTTTTCCCTTTCTGATCGTTAAAGCCCGAACTAATTTTAGTTTTCATCATTTATATTGCTGGTTTGTATCTTTTCCCTGCCTTCCTTTCCAGTCATTGTTGAACAATACAGGACTGCTCTTTTCTGCTCACAGAAGCTGTCTGTTTTTCTGCTGCTTTTGTACTAGTGCTGTGCAGGGTTTGTTGACTGAAACAGGAGCGATTTGTTTTCTAGATCAACTACTTCCTCCCCTCTTTTTATTGAATGTTTACTAAATATGCTGGCTCACCTTTAAAATGAACCCAAAGCACCCTCTACTCCCAGGAGATCCTGCACACTTGATGTTATAGCAAGAAAATGCCTCATTAAACGCTGAGAAGTTCCGATACAGGCTGGCTGTGTTCACAACTGGATGTTTGCTCCATCTGCAAAGCAGCAGGGCAGGAGAGAGGAGCGGGAAGACACAGGTGCAGGATGGGCAGCCTGTTTGCTTTAAGGCTTGTTATGCCTTCACTTTTACCAGTCTGGGCTCTTTTATCCACCTAGATGGCACACGGTGTACCTTCCTCCCCAGGAAGGTTATGCTCATTGTCAAATTGATTTGGGCCAGCTACTGAGAGCTTCTTGTTTGCATTTGTGGATTTGTGCTTCTCAGCAAGCACCCAAGCTAGGGCCGAGGTCCAAGTGAATCTCCTGCTGTCTCCCCAGAGCCTCTAAAGCTTTACAATGACTCTCTGGATGCATCGCAGAGGGAGGCCGTCTCCTTCTCTCTGGCGCAGAGGGAGCTTGCCATCGTCCATGGACCACCTGGCACAGGAAAGACCACAACACTAGTAGAGATCATCTTGCAAGCTGTACAGCAAGGCCTGAAAGTGAGTATGGGCGGCAGGAGTGCAGTGACAGTGACTACCTTGGTTTATTTTGCAAGCTCGTTGGGTTTCATGGCAGCTGGAGCAGACCCATTAACAGCTGTGCTACACTGCAGAGCCTGGCTTGGCTGGCAAAGAGCAGGGAGTTTCTCTTATCAGCTGAAATTATGTGTAAATGTAAGCTTCGAAGCTCTGGTTTGCTATTTATTGAAGACCCTGCACAGGTGCTGCAAAGCAAGGTGAGAATTGCCTTTGGTGTCTGGAGGCTGCGGAGATGCCAGTGGTTTATTCCCCGTAGATGTGTTGGTTTCCCTCTCTCTGCTGAACATGTTCCTGCTCAAATACTGTTGCTCCAGCATTTTGCTGTCCTTGGCAGTAACAAGCACTTGGTTTCTCCCCTCGCAGGTCCTGTGCTGTGCCCCTTCCAACGTTGCTGTGGATAATCTGGTGGAACGGCTGGCTGGCTACAAAGCCCACATCCTGCGGCTTGGGCACCCTGCTCGCCTGCTGGAGACCATCCAACAGCATTCCTTGGACGCGGTCTTGGCCCGCAGCGACAACGCCCAGATAGTGGCGGATATCAGGAAGGACATCGACCAGGCCTTTGTACGTATCCCTACAACACACCCTGTGCGGGTCACCCGAATGCCAGCTCCCTAGGTGAGCAGTACCCGATCTGCCAGCCAGGCAAGCTGCTTTGTCTCTAAGAAACAAGTCTGCCACTTCTTCGATGTTCTTAGAAGACAATCACTACAGCCAGGTGCTGCAGCTTGCCCCAAAATCAGTGCCTAGAGGCAAGTCACAGTGGCTGGTCCTGCTGCGAGCCATGGGCAGCGTGAGGCCAGCCTGCACCCTACCTGAACCTGGTATTTGTGGGTTCAGGGCACCTCGAGCCCGCAGTGATGCTCCCAGTCTGGATCTTACTGTATACAGGCAGGGGTAGAATATTGGCGGGCATGAGCCTCTCATGGTCAGACAACAGTGGCAAGACCGCTTCCAGGGAGAGGAAAGGAAGAAGTAGAATAGTGCAGGGGACTAACAGTGACAGTTGGAGAGGCACGGGGCCTGGATTAATCCCATTTACTTTGATCGGGAAGCATTTAGCCTGGCAGTTTTAGAAATGGGGAAGGCTTCCAACCTGAAAAGGCATCTCACAGGGAGACTCTCTACCAAGGGCTACCTGGGCCTCCTCGGTGACCTGCTCATCTTCATCTGCTGTGGAAGGAGCCAAGGGCTGAATTCCTCACTGAAGTAGCAAAATCATAGTCATTGCTGCTGCATGGGGAGATGCCGCAGTGCCCTACTCTCCAGATTATCTATCTAGCATTGTTCATACAATCCCCTTCATCAGAGAGCGAGAGAAACATTCACATCATTAACTCACTTCCTAACGAGATGCCTGGCTGTCCTGACACTCCCTCCCACTCTCAGCCACCTCAGGTAGAAAGCAGAGTACTCTATAAAAATGCATCCTTAATTTCTTCTTTCCCAACCTGATTTTTCCAAACTTAATTTACAAAGTAGCTCTTTCCCTTGAGATTATAGGTTTTGATACTAATTAGATATGTCTTTCCCCTCCCCCTTCTGGTGGCAGCACTGTCCAGAGGCCATTTTGCAGATACATCCAGCTCAGGAAAGATCCTGTCTCGGTCAAATATGCAGGAAGGCATCTTCATACCCCCGCACACATGTTGTGCCATACTTGCCCAAGTATATTGCCCTGCCCTTCAGTAAGGCACTGCACGTTTACTTTTTCAAATGATGCAGATCCAACACGGCTTTCAGCTCCATGAACACTGATCTGCAGCCACCTCTATGGCAACAGCTTCAGCTTTCCCAAATGTGGTTATGCATCATCCAGTGCGTCTGTTGCTGAGCAGCTGGGGAAGTCACTGCGCAGAAAAGTTGCTTTTGCATATAATGTAAGGGAAGGAGAGGGAAAAGGGAAAAAGGGAAGGGAAAAGTTGTACTTGTAGCTAAGAGACAAGTTCACAAAGGGGATATACTTCTCTGCTGGGGTGGAGACCTGGTTGCAGTCACAGCTCTACCCCAGGCCTTTTTTACTACTTAGTTTATTTTTCCATCTTTCTCACTAGTAGTTAGTTTTCCCTTTCCTCTCCTTGGGATGCACTTTGAAAGGTGGGAGGAGAATTTTTTCCACTGTTGATTTTCCATAATGGAAGGGAAGTTAGGGAGAAAGAAGAGCCTTCAGCACCAAGGTCTCCATCTATATCCTCCCTAGAGCAAGGGGTATGTGGTGGTGGGAGACACGAACTGGCCACCAAGGCTTGTTCTGCCCTGAAATACCAAACAAAAACCCAGGAGCTCGCATACTGCTGCAATTCAGCTTGCAGAGCAAGGCTTTGAGCTGCCCATGATCGTGTCTTTCACAGAAGATGCGCCTGACTTATTAGTATCTCTTTCTCTCTCTGGCCTGCAGAGAGCTCACCTCTGAGGTCCTGGCCCATTTTTCCCCTCATCCTGCCTCAGTTTCTCCCCTGCAACACCCCTACTTGCCCTGTAATAATTTCTTCCTTTGTTCACTCCACATTTTGACTCTTCTCACTCCTTTCCTTCACCATTACACCAAACCCCAAGAGAACTAGGAGCATAAATGAAAAATCATGCTCTCGCTGCGCTTTTCTACCCCTTTGCATCTCTTTCCCTCACCTGTTGAGGCCTCAACCTTCCCAGAACATCAGCTTCCAGGTATTCTTTGCACCAAGGGCACAGCCCCACAGTACCTGAGCAGGAAGGGCAGCACAGGTCCAGCGATGTTGAGCAGGGTCAGCCAGCAGTCCGGGCTCCCAGACACGTCCAGAGAAAGGAGGCAGGTCTGCAGTCAACCCAGGAACAAAGCCAGGCCTAAGACACAAACCTAATAGCTTAGGGCTGGGGCAAGGTCTAGCCTTAAATCAGCTCCCAGACCAATGAGTGTGTGGGTGGGGGCCCAAATGAGGCAGGTCAGGACAATTAGAGCCTGCTGGCACCCACAGAGCCCTAACGAGGACTGAGCCGGATCCAGGCTCGCAGCGTGCCAAGCAGTAGCCTTGGGGCTGACTGACAGTGGTCTCTTACCTCAGGACTGGGCTCCTGCTGCCTTGGCTGCTTTCAGAGCTAAGAGTCAGTTGGATGTTTGTATCTTAATGTCACCAGCCACCATCAGAGAACAGTTGCTGTTGTTGATTTACAAACTAGATCTTTTTTGCAGAACAGACATTAAACTTGGCCCTACCAGCACCATCAGTTTTGCTCTCTAATGTCCCTCTGTCTCTAGCAGAGAGGAAGTGGATGCTAACCTGCATTGTCCCTTCAGCTCAGTGAGTGTCGGGGACTGGCACCCACCCTGTGCTCATAGATCAAGCTAACAAGATGCCTGTGTGATCACGTTATCTGGGTACCTGTCTGTGACCCCTCCCCTGCAACATCTGAGCCCATCAGCCAATTTTCAATACACTGGTGGACATGTAGAGGTCTCATGGCTATTAAATACCTACAAGTTTAACCAAAACATGACACATGAATGTCTTCCCTAGGGTAAAGGCTGCAGTAGGAGCTGAACCCTGTTAGACACTGGAGCATCCATCCGTACAGAGGATGATTGTAGGAACCATCAGGTCTTATTGGTTTGGCTGTTTATAAAAGCTTCTGTCTGCAGCTTTTTCAGCTTTCTCAAGCCATCAGCCTTACCTCCATCAAATAATCCAAATTTCCAAGAGTGTGGATACCTTTCTCAGGGTGACTTGCACTGAACGATAGCTTGGCTGTTGTCTCATAGCTGCTGGTCTGTAGCCGGGGAAGCGCTAGCAACCAGTGGTGATGATGTGATGTGTTAGATATTTTTAATAGGCATTGCTAAAAAAACCCCATGATCCTGTCTAGATATTGCTTGGAATCACTCGCTGCAACTCAGAGACGCCTTTTTAAAAATGCAAAGCTGCTGCTCTGGCTGGACATGGTGCAGTCAACTTGGGGAGCCCCCCCTGCTTCGAGGTCACTTGGAGCCAGAGGGTCCCTGCTTCCCCCCCCAGCAACGGAGCAGGATGAGAAAGGCACAAGACCCTTCTTCCCATTAAGCCTCATCGCCGTTACACGTTACTCCTGCTTTGTGCCCCGATGCTTTGACTGGTGCCTGGACTCAGCCGTCAGATGGCCTGAAGCACCTGACCTGATCTCCGGGGCATCGGGAGAGCACAGGGCAGAGCAGGAAGGGCTGAACAGAGGACTTGAGGACGCGAAGTTACTTTTTAACACTTTATGCTCCCAATTCAAGACCATCAAAATGTGCAGCCAGAGGAGTTTAAGCATGGACCAGCTAAGTCTGAGAAATTGCTGTCTGGACCCTGAGCAATGGTGTTACTCCTGATGCTCCCGGCTGGGCAGCAACGGTCTCGTTTTGCTGCTTCATGCTCAGAGCCTGGGATTGTATTGATATAGCTCATGTTTTACATAGACAGAAATACTCTTTATGCTTCAGGCAACACTGATTGTGGAAGGGGCTTTCTGGCAGGGAGAGGGGAGAGAAACCAAGGTTTCATGGGGCTGATCATGATGAGCCAGTGTATCGTGATGGACACAGAGAAGCCATGCTGTATCCAGGTTCTTTGGTTATCTGAGAAGCTGAACATATCCCTAGGACTAGAAACAGTTTGTTCTATCTTGATTTTCTATCTTACAGGCAAAAACCAAAAAGGCTCAAGACAAGGGAGAGCGGAGCCATTTTCTCAGTGAGATTAAGGCACTGAGAAAGGAGCTAAAGGAACGAGAAGAAACTGCCATGGCTACAGCCCTTACGCATGCCAGTGTTGTCCTTGCTACGAACACAGGTGCGAGATCCTCTTTTTCTTTGCAGTAATTCACCTTGCTTGCCAGGACTCATGTGAAAACCATGTGCCCTGCAATGCAGCATCCTGCCCGGATAGGAGGGAGACTGAGTCTTCTGCTTCAAGCTCCTGAGTGTTCAGTCGAGTTTGCTGCAAGCTCTCAAACTCCCCCACAGTGGGATTCTACCTGCTTACACCCCAGCATGTGATGTTGTTCAGCAAAGAATATGGGTCCAGAAGGGCCTTTGGTGTGAGCCAACATGGCCCATCTTTGCTAGTTCTGAGTAGGAGCTGAGCTTTCAGTGAGTAAACAAGTGCTATTGGAGGTGTGCAATCTGCTTATTGATTTCATCAGTCACATGGAATTGCTTTCCTGCTTGGCTAATTTCTGTGACTGACTAGATACAGCACATGTTTCCATAGCCTGCTCTCAGTCTGCGTGTATTTGGTTGGCTCTGTAAGTCACCCCAGTGGCGTAAACGACATGGGATTCAGGGAACAGTTCCATGTGTTCGTCAGGCAGCACACGTAGGCACATCTGCATCTACAAGCAGGAAAGCAACACCCTGGCGATTGAAAGGCAACGCAAGCGTAAAGTTTAACACGTGCTAAAGTGCTTTTCCAGATCAGATGTATAATACGCCAGGGACCGCTTATAATCTTCAGGTTTGGTTGCTCAGGGATTATTTGCTGAAAGGAAACATCAATAATTTTAGAACATAAAAAAAGAACCTCAAGGGCTGTTCACAAGTTACTGGTGTGAAGGCTAAAGGAAAGATAAATCCTCTGGTGCATTATTTGCTGGGAATTGGCCTCTCGCTTCTTTTAACTTTGCCTGAAAAAACAGGGGGAGGTTTCCTTCTTTCAGTAAAACCGGTATTTTGTGCTGACTGCTGTGTTGATCAGACGTGATTTTCTCCTGGGACTCTAAGGCTCGCTAGCCAGTGTGGAGGTCTGTGCAGTTCTGCTTCAGCAAAAGGTGTCGGACAAACAAGGGGTTTGGATTTTGTATTTTTCTCAGTTAAGTCATCTTCGTATTTGTCTGAAACCACATAGTTTGATGGGAATTATTATTCACGCAAGCCAAAGTGCTCTGTTGCTAGGTTCAGCACAGAGAGAATTTTATCATGGCAACACACAGGGACAGCAGTGACCTTTAGTTAATGGGAGTTCGATAAACTCAAGTCGAGCTGCAAGGCTGTAAGGGAAGAAAACCAGCTGCACATCACATTTTAGATAGAGAGAACCTTTCTACTTACTTCTTTTCCTTTCACCTTCACACGGCACAACTGTTCAAATTGTATGCCCCTTGGTACCAGCATGGATTCATATAGGCTGGGAAAAAATGTTTAAAGGAAAACATGGTGCCTCACTTGACAAACTGTAACAGCTGAACTGATGCAAAGCAGTAGAGGCAGCAGGATTTACAGTGGCAAAGCAAAATCACCCCTAATCAGAGCTGCTTTCAGAGCTACACTGCAATAGCGCTGGAGCTTTTGGAAGAACATTTCTGTGAACGCCACGAATAAAAATCTCTTTGTCTGGCATGCTGGCTTCTTAATCCTCCTCTCCTTTTGCATCCCTTTTTCTTATGAATTGCAGTGATGTTTTTGATGCCTCTGAAACTCACAGTTCTGATCGATGCATGGATCAATATCGGTTCATGCCTGGATTACAGCAGGACATGCGTAAGGGTTATTTGTTTGACATTACAAATGGATGTCTGATGTACAAAAATAGACCTTGCCGTGGTTGTCCAGTTACAGTCTGCGCTCTCCCTGCTGCCATGAGGAAGGGCAGAGCAGCACAGCCGGGGTCCGCAGGGCAGAGGAGGCAGGGTCTCAGCTGATCTCTCCCTCTTGGGGTGTCCCTCAGTGTGTCAGGGAAGGCGGATCTCAAGTCCTTCATCCTTTCAGTTTTGGCTGGTGAGAGGTTTTGTTTGCATTTGAGGGCTGGAGAGCGGGTGTTCACTAGTGCTTTTGCTCTGCTCCTGCTCCAGGTGAACTGTTCAAGCATATTCTATTTGTCGTTTGGGTTTCACTGTTGCTTTCAAAGAGTCTTGGAAGTTTTTGGGCCCAGATGCCAGGGCAAAGAAGGACAAACAGAAATTGGCAAAAATAATTCTGGCATGTACATATGAACGTATATGTATTTGGCGTGGACTACAGAGCTGAATTTCTAAACCTCTGCAAAGAAACGTTACTTTACCTGCCTCCCTCAATCACAAAGCATGTGTGGTTTGTTTTACAAACAGGTAGTTTGCTCCTCTGTGCTCCCCTGCTAAGCTGTATGGCTTCTCCTTTAATTAGGTGCTTCCTCTGACGGCCCACTGAAGCTGCTTCCTGAAGATCACTTTGATCTCGTGGTGATAGATGAGTGTGCCCAGGCCCTGGAAGCCAGCTGCTGGATACCTCTGCTGAAGGCTCGGAAGTGCATCCTGGCCGGGGATCACAAACAGCTTCCCCCCACCATCATCTCTCACAAGTAAGGAGCGGTCCGCGGTCCTGGGGCCTCCTGTTATTTATGCAGCCAACTGCTTCTGAATGCCCCAAGTGTCGAGAGGTTTCGCTGATGTGGATTATTTATTGGTATGCCCCGCAAGCTGGGTTTGGTCACAGTGCCAGAATTACGTCAGGCCTGCTTTACTGATAGCCACTGCTTAAAGTTTAACGTGGCTCCATCTGAGCCAGCTTTCCTATCGCATGGGGACACGGTGGTTGTTTTACCTGCTGCTGACCGAACCACATAATAGCAAAGCCTGTGAGGTCAGCACGGCGCCGGAGAGTTGCCTTTTGCGCTGACGAGCGCCTGCTGTGCAGCTGCTCCAGGGCTGGCGAGGGTTTCGACTCTGCAGAAAGGGAGAGCAATCTGACAGGCAGCCTTTGGCCCCGCTCTGGAGTCGCCGGGAATTCTCAAAGGTGCGTGCACCTTGCCAGTGAGGCTCTCACCCGTGCGGGAGCAGCGACGCGGCCCGCAGGAGTCTGCTTTGTAGGAACAGCCTTAGGTGAGTTACCTTGGCAGAGCTGCCAAAGCAAGCCTCAGGAACAGAAGGTGATTCTGCACCAAATCCTGGCCGTTCACAGTGGGAATACCTGCTCCGAGTGGCAGGGAGCTGCCTGCCTTTGAAGCACTGCTGTGCTCATTTTGCAGAGGTCCTTTAAGGTGCATCGGGGGCACAATCCAGCAGCTAGAGCCCCAGCTTTCTCCGGCATTGCCTTTTGTCCTTGTCCCACATTTACTTGGGAGTTGTGTGCCCACAGAGAGGACCCTCTGCAGAAAACGCAAGGCAGACAGGCAGGGCGAGCGCAAAGAGGCAGGAAGAGCAAGCAGAAACTCAGGCCAAACCATGTTTTGGGAAGATCTGTGACACTGGGAACGCCAGAGGTTGCTCTGCAGCGTCGTGCAAACAGCCCTGCTCAAAAAGCCTTTGTAGCGATGTGGGGTCCTGCCGCTCTGCCGGGGCCTCTGCGCGAGGGGCAGGTACTGCCGAGACGAACAGCAGATAAGCAGAGGGTCTGGCCTGGCCGGTACCGCTGAGGGCCTGACAGTCGCTTTCCGCGTGCTTGCCTGCATCCTCCCCCCAGTCACCTGAGACACGCCCCGGCTCCAAAGCATTCAGTGTGTTGAGCTTGCCGTGTTTGCTTTGGTTTTAATCCTTAGTGAGAAGGAGTACTTACGCTATGCACTACTCTTGGATTACTCAAAATTGTGTATATTTTGACAGATGGTTTTCCCGAGAGATGTGTCATCAGCAGAGATATGTTTTCGATTCCGCTTGCTTAGTAGCGCTGTGTTTCAGTTCTCTCCTATGCAAAGTAATTTTCAGAGTGGTTCGAGAAGTTGTTCAAAAAAACAGCTTAAAACGATCACATCAGCCATTCGAACTAGTAAAATGGTAAGCAAACAGAAGGTGAACAAAACAGAGACACAGGTTCTGGTTTCACTGACCAGTGTTTATATATAAACTTTAAAACGTTTGTTTTTAAGAAAGATAGTCCATTTTCCTACATGAGGTTTCCTTGCACCTGGCAAGAAGGGTGGCCTGGTTTGCATCCTCTTTGCTGACTGCAGGCTCTGTAGAGTGAATTCGGGCTCATACCCAGTTTAATCCAAGTCTTCTCTTCCCTTTATTAAATCCTGTTTCCGTGGCTCCACATGTATTTATTTACCGTATTAATGTGGGAGTTGGCTCACCCAGGCGCTGCGTTATCACACACGCCACCGTGGTTATAAAACCTCACAATACCTACAACATGCCTATTAAGAACAATTAGTTTGTGAAAAAGATGTGCAGTTAGTGTAAATTGCCTGTGCTTCGAGGGGGCTGCTCCAAATACTACTGGGGAGCCTTCAGGTTGTTTAAAATAGAAATGTGTGCATGTTTATCTAGCTCTAGATCTGGAATTACTCAACAGTCATTGTGCAGAAGCAGAGCAATAGGCCTGATTTAATAACCTTTCTCTCCTGCTTCCAAAAACTAATGAGCAAGATACATATCTATAACCTCACTTGAATTTCGAACAAGGGAAATCAAAAATCCAGGGGAGACAGCGGCTCACAGCAGGTGGCGAAGAGGTGGCACAAATAATATTAAGGCACTGTACCATCTCATTTTACATCATCAGATGCACAAATGCTTGTTCTGCATTTGCATTTTGCATCTTGGCAGGTGATGGGCACACTCCCCCCTGTCTGGCAGAGGTATCTAGGCTGGTGAATTGAAAAAAGCCTGTCCAGAACCCCCTACCCTTCTTGTCTCGCTGTTTAGGTACTGAGAGTTTGCAGTCTCTGTGGCTTGGTTTTCCCCATCTGTAAATTGGGAGTAAGTAATTTTACCTCCACACAGAAGCCAAGTGGCTGGCCGAGGCTGGGGAGCGGGAGAGAGGCTGTAATCTGTGCTAAACTGACAGATATTATTAGCCTGGGGTGGGAAGAAGCAGCTGGGCTAGCTGCAGGCTAGAGCCTCGCTTGCTTACATTAACGGGGAATTGGTTTAAAATGGAGTCAGATAACAAAACTGTCCCAGTAGAGAAGAGCTCTTTGCCTGATGTGCAGGGTACTTTTTGGAGTAAGTATCTGGTTACTGGTGAGAAGAAATTTGCAGTTGGGTCCTTCTAATTCCAGGGTTATCGTTCTTTTCCTTAAGTGATGTGTGAGGCTCCTCTTCTCCACCAGACACTGTAACACAGCTGCGTGATGCCCCAGTCTTCCTGCTGTCCTCGGCCAGCAGGATTCATTGGCTGCCATTCTGAGCGGCGGCACTGGTTTGTGATTTTCACCCCTCTCTCTGCTTGTGCCAGTAAGTTTTTTGCAAATTATGAACAAACAGAGGACAGGGAGGTGGGTGCCCTTCCTCTGCTTATGCTGCTGGTTGAGGAAGTGCACTTGTTTGTGTCTCACACTCCTGCCACAGCAATGCTGATCTACAAGCTCAGAACCTTTAGGTGGGTGGAAACGCTCACCAAACAGTCACTGTGGTCCCAAGACAGCAGCTGTGTGCTGGCGAGGCAGACAGGGCTGCCCAACCCCAGGAACAGAACCTAGAGACTTATTTTATCCAAGACTGTCAGATTAAGGGCAAAACATAGTAGACATACAGACTCTGTCACTACGGGTGAGCAGGTCTAACGCTCAACTGATGTCACTTTTGGCCCCTCTTTGAAGTGACGCAGATTTTCTTCAGAAGAACTGCAAAAACATTATACCACCTGCCCAGCTGCTTTCTTCTGCTCTGTCGTGATGGCTGATGCCTGGAGCCTTTGCTGGCGCTGCGTCGTGGAATCAACAGCAAAAAGCTGCTCACTGGTAGGACCCATCTGCTGCAGGCCTCCTGGATTGCCTCCTGGTCCTGCTTGAGGAGTTTCCTCTCCCTCAGTTTTGAGTTCATTTGACTTTGTGATGAAAAGCCACCACTAGTTTGCATCTCTCCTGTGGTCACAGGTGATCATATCGTCCTCGTTCTCCATCAGAAACACTGTTTTGCTCCTCAGATCCTGTGGGTGTGACTTGGACCAAGCTTTTTGTCCTTGCTGCTCCCATTGTTTTTCTTTAAAGAGAGCTTGACAGGTTTTTTTCTGCATTTTGCATTGTTTTCTTCCCATGTTTTCAAAATCCCAGCTGCACAAAGAACTGGTCTCTGTAAAATTAAGAGGAAGTGTGGTAGAAGTCAGATCTTCTGGACCTCTGCCTTGGCAGGGTTACCAACCATGCAGGGAAGTCAGTTGTTCGGTCAGCTCCCACCACTTGTAGGGTAATCCCTTTTGGACAAGAAACCTTAGGGGTGTTAAAACACTGCGTCACACTGTTCCCTTCCTAAAGTTCGATAGATATAAAATAAAGTAGAGCAGACAGAACGCGTGCCTGCATCAATAGTGTTAACAGATTTATATCTTGGCCTGGCTTCCCAGTAAATTATGATCCAAAAAAACTTGCTACACTAACTAAAATTATTGCTCAAGGCATCAGCAGCTCCCTGACCTGGGTGCTGGTGTGACAAGACACCAGTCACCAGAGCTCAGCCTCGCAGACACTTGCCTTTTGGAAGATAAAGTGCAAAAAGCCAAGCTGACTTCAGCTTACTTGGAAGAATTATGGGCTGTGCTCTCCAATGCTGCCACTCTCCAGGCAAGTCTCTCTGTTTTAGCCTAAAAGGCAAAGCTGCTACAAGGCAGCTGCCTCTGCCAGCCAGTCTGCTCTCAGTTCCCCGAGCAACTCTTGACACCTATTAGCCAACGTGAAGCAAATCCGTCAAAGTGTGAAAGTCTAGCAGATTTTCAGCTCTGTGAAAATAGATAACAAAGCAGAAACCTGAGTTTGTTCCTGCACTCAGGCAAAAGCCATCGTATGAACTCAACCAGAGTAGCAGCTACAAGAGAAGCCACACAGGATGGAACCGGAGAAAACCCAGCTTTCTATATGTGTTATCGAAGTGTTGGTTCAGCACTGGAAACTCCAGGTAATATCCTGTTGCGTTAGGCATGGTGTATGCAGTGAGAGACAGTCCCCGTTATGATCTGGATAAGCAGTGTGAAGGGGGAAGGAGGATTACTCTCCCCATTTCATCCCACGTCGTACAGGTCACCCATGGTGGCTTCTAGGACTGACCAAGATGTCTTGAAACCCAGCCTGGCGTTTGTCTGCGAGTCCATCTTTCCTGACTTTCTCCTCACTTCTAAAGGTTGACATCTTAGTAAGTAAAATTATTCAAAATTGGGTGTTTTCAAGCTTTGCCTGTTACTCAGGTGGCTGACTATTGGAAGACTGAGAATGCAGGAAACCAAGTGGAAAATAAAGCTTTTTGAGCTATTTATGGCTTTACCTTTCGTCTCAGCGGGAGCTCTTGGTAGCAGCCCCACAGGTCGTAACCGCAGATGGGTACACTGGTAGGTATTAACTGTACATACAGAAGCTGGAGTGGGTGCTCATCGGGCAGGCCCTGATCTGGAGTCTTCCCCTCTAGTCCTAGCCTCTGTATGGCAACAGCAAAGTCTCCCTCTCCTCTTTCCAGGCTACCAACATGTCCCTCAACTCTGCTGGCTCTGTAGAGCAGAGGGCTCTTAGACAGAGCATTTGAATCTGCAGAGGGTTTAAATAGCACAACACAGAGTGTTTGTCCCGTGGGAAATACCAGGATAACACGTCGCATCCCAGGTAGGAAGCAAAACTGCCTAACGCTGAAAGAAGAGTGTGTCTCTCTTTCGAGCTCTCTTGCTGTCTAGTGGAACGCCCCGGCCAGCCTGTGATGGAGACGTGCAGTGAGGTCCAGCTGGAGCAGCTGACAGTTTGGCTCACTGGCCTCCTAATTAAGTGCAAAAGCTAACAAATTTTGATCAATTAGAGCAACTTATTTTGAGAAATCCAATTACTTTTCAGATAAACACCTTTAAAAATTATTAGCTCTTTTCCTTACAGATCTGAACTCTGGCCCTGTTTTTAATTGCTGCCCAACTAAAAGCATTTGCTGTATCGAACGAGGCACGTAACACAGCTTTCCTCTTTACAGCATCATCCCCCTGCACGGTGCAAAGAAAGCAGACGCTGGAGAGCACCGCTTTGCGCTTTTCACAGTCCCTGCAGGCTGCAAGATGCAAGACAAAGGCATCTACCTCCATCTTGTTAGGTATTTCCAGAGATCTAATTAAGGCACCGAAGCACCTGCCATCTCCTCTTTGGTTAACGGAAAACGATAAGCTATTTCCAGGGATGATTCATGCAGCGGCCTCAAACCCTTCCGCCTACCTTCCCTTTATCCTCCATTGATGACAGCAGGCCTGAGGTGGGTGGACTCCTATTTTCGGGACCTCAGTGAAGGGTCTAAAGTTAGCCAGGATGAATCTGGGCTGCCAGAAGGATCATCTGTTACTACGGTATGTGAAGTCAGTCCTACCTAAGCAGGAAGCCTCTGTTAAACAGGAATACTTTGCAGGAGCTGTACTGCGAGTGCGGTCAGACGACTGGGCTTCCGCACAGCTTGTGCTCAGCTCAGGGAGCTGGGCCCTGTCTGGGGTAACTACCTTCTTGCTACCTGCTTTTTCCTCCATGGATTCAGCATTTATCAGTTATCATCATCGGGTTGTCTTCCACTGAGGCTAAGGGAGTTCTGGCGGAGTCTGAAGGGTGCTTCTCTTGCTTTTTGACATCCCTGGAGTTTTCTCAGGACGCAGAGGGCATCCCCACACACACCTTTTACAGTACATTCACCCACATCTTACCTGTGCTGGAGGCATTTCTTCTGAAAGACCTCCCAGCGATGGCAAATGCCAGTCCCCTGCTGTTCCTCTCTTGGCAGCCCGCTCCAAAGCTCACGGACATCAGCTTCAAGCCTCCTGCTGGGTTTTGGCCCAGTCCCAGAGGGCATCTCAATGCCAGGACACTTTCTGCTGTCTGACAGGAACATTTGTTTTCCTCGTTTTCATTTTAGTCCTCATTCCATCCTTTCCCGACATCCTAATTGATTTGTCTCCATATCAGGGCTTTGATTTATTAATTTGTTTTTACGCTCTTTAGATATCCACAGATACTTATCAGACCTCTTGCTCTCAACTAGTTTCTTAGGCGGGTACGGGGATATTTTGCCGCCTGGTTTGTTAGCAGTCAGGCTGGACGTCTTCACCCCATCCACGTGCTAGTCCTCCATGCTCAGTGGTTTGCTGATTTGCCTGTCAGGTCCAAGTGGATTCGCTTTCACTTTGTCACCGAAGAGCAAGCGTCAGGCCTTGGCGTTCTGTGGTAACCCCCAAAGCTGGAAGGAGCAAGCTCCCCTCCTCCGTCATATTTGCAAGGATTAAAAAAAACACCCCACAATACCCAGAGAAAGGGGGTGTTCTGCACAGCCTCACTTACTACTGCTTTACCTTTTGGAAACCTCTTAAACCTATACCGGGATAGAAAAGCTCAGGGCACAAAGCAAAGGACAGCTAATACGTTGCATGTCCACAACAGCCTCGGCCTGTTCTGACATCCAAGAGCATAATGCAGAGCTCTCGAGGTAGGGAAACGCAGCGACATCCTTCTCTAGACCGCGCTGTCTGAGTTTGGTGGTGTACAGCAGAGATCAGAGTCACACTGACGCCTCCTGTCTCTTAGGAAGGAGACCAGCTAACCAGAGGATAAGAACGGACAGAACATGAGCGAGGGCACAGCTTCATCCCTCTTGTTCCCCCTAGTGCTGATCGTTCTTGACATCTACATGGCAGGCTGACTCCTCGCACCCAGCCCATAAAAGATATTTCACACGATGGTGGGCACAAAAACCTTTGAAATACTGGGCTCCACCTGGCCACAGCCATCACCGTTAATGTGCAGCATTTCTTCCAAGAGCGGGAGGGGAAAGCCTTACCTATGGAGGGCAGCAGGGCCTCATCGTCCCTCACTGGGATCTACCCTGGTACCCCCACCCCCTCCCTGGGAAGGTGCATTTGGGCCAAGTACAGCCTTCTCCTGCGTGTGAAGCAAGGTGAAACCAGGTTAGCAGCAAACACCAGCTGCTGTGGGCTGGTTTCAGTAATTTTAGCTTTCCTAGCTTTGCCTTAGGTACTTTAAAGTAGATTCTCCAGAGCATCAGGTGCTTGATTCTGTCTGTCCAACCTCCTGTCCCAATTTAATTTCTCTAAAGCAATTGATACTTAAAAATGCTTTTGCTCAGTGCTCTTATGATTTTGTTGGCATAGAAATCAGCCATAGCAGGAATTAACTGAGTGGTAAAATAATAGGAAATTTATTAACAGGTGAAATATTCGCAAGCAGTTTAACATCCTCATTATTAATTCAACATACAACTTCATGTAGATCCCTGTGGTGGAAACTGTGCTGTTAGTATATAGAAGAGCACTATTTCTAAGGCTTGCTGTGAGGTTTAATGCCTCCCCAAGCTTTACAGTGTTTCATTACCAGAAATGCTTCAGAATATTTGTTGCTAAAAAACACCAGGGCTTTCCCATCAGTCCTGCATAAAAATCACTTTTAGGCTTGCTCTTAGACTTGCAAGAATTTGTAAGCTGAGGGAGGGGAGTGAAGACCAGAAGCAAACGGGACGTACCTTTGGTTGGTAAGGCTGCCAAGCTCGCTGCATCCCTTTAAGGCTTTGAGAGCATCTCATTTTGGTATCTTTCACTTCTCGCTTGAGTCGCCTGATGTGACTTGCACAGCCAGTGTCGGGCAGCAGCGAAGACCAGGAACAGCATCATCGTCACCAGGGCACGGCCCCACGTGGCCTGAGCACAGCGAGCGGGGGCTCTTAGGGCTCAGCAGCAGCTCCAGCAAGCCGTGGACCAGGCCTGGGATCCCATCAGGAGGTGGGCTAGAAGCAAAGCCACAACATGGGTCTGGGTTCTACCTAGAAGATACAGCTAAAGACAGGATCAAAGTGACCTGCAGCCTAGATCCAAGGTCCACAGATCTCTCCATCCAGGAGAGAGCTAGGACACAACTCAGGCAGGGGCTGCATGGCCAGTGCTGAGCTTAAATGGGGCCGGTGGGCAGAGGGTGTGGGTCGCAGCTGAGGCTGGTCAGGGTGATTAAAGCCTCATGGTGTCCTCTTGGCCCCAAGAATCACCTCGCCTATGGGTGATTCAATGTGTGACCTGCTTTTCAGTTAGCCTGTCAGGAGGAGATGGCTGGTGGAAGGAACCAGAAGCATTTTTATCCCGGTGATAGTGGTCATGCTCTAGGCAAAGACCAAGTAAGAGGTGGGCTCTGAACCCCCAGATTTGCTGGTCACACAGGAGGAAGGGCTGTTCCTCAAGGAACAGATATTTCATGTGGGTGCTTTCGCCTGAGTGCAGACAACTCTCCCTATTAAAACCGCTTCCTTTCCCCCTTGCCTGGGTGGTCAAGGCTGCCTTTTGGCCTCCCCAAAACCCAGCCCACCTCTGACAGACTGCTCTCTCACCCGCACCTTGCATTGCTCCCGCGCGCTCAGCTGGGAGCATAAGGACCTCTCTAAGTACGTGCCAGTAGCAGCACTGGGGCTGGGGAGCTGTAAAGGCTTCACGTCAACCTCGGGGTGGTTCGTGATCAGCAGCAAAATGCCCGGCACAGCTGGAAAACTCTGTTGCCTAAAGCACAACATCCTTATTGCAAACCTGCCAACCCTCCTCCTGGCTTCTGTGCCTGTACGTGGTGTTCAAGGCTCGTTAGCATTACAGCGGCCTTTGAAAAAGCAGCGCCGTCTCCAAAGTCCTGCAGGTGCGGCCGTTCGCAGTTTATGACCCCTTTTTCCTGTGTATGCTGCGTTCTGTGATTTAGCAAGGAGGGCTAATGAGACTCAACTTCTCGGCGAGATCTACCTTCAATTTTCTCTTCTGCAGGTTTAATGACTTTGCAGTCTCATGTTATATTTACCAAGTGCCCTGTTGTTAACATGACAGGGCCGGCCAGTACAGCAGACACGACGCTCGCTGTGTTGCCATGTAGTAATGTGAGGCTTCCCGCGGCAGCAATCGGGTACGTGCTGTGCCCCTTAGCCTTGACAGAAATAATTTTCCTGAGCTGTTCTCTATCATCATTTCATCATCTTTGTGCGTGTTCATTGTGTTCTGGTAGCAACCAGAGCCCCTCACCATGAACCACAGTCTTGTACAAGGCGGTGGATGCACAGTATAAAAAAACTCTTTATGCTCTGAAATGCTCAAAAAGCAAAGCCAAAGCGCAGCGATTGTTGTCCTTCTTCCTCAGACGGTACCGTTGGGCGATGCTTCTAACAAACCCTTTCTGTGTGGTGAAGAGAAAGCAATTAGGCTCCTGAAAGGCTTATTTCATTAGGAGCTTTATTAATTTGTGCCACAGAGGTAAGCACGGGACCTTTGCCAGAAGTGATGGAGTGTTGGTTTTCTTAATGGGTAATAAAGCAACGAGCACTGAAATGCATTAGTGCGTCAGTCTGGGTGAGTGTACTGAGAACGCTTGAGCCACAAGCGTCTCAGTAAAACATTAGCGGGGTCTGACTGCGCTGACACCAAGCATTTCAACATCTGGGGTCGAGCTCTGATGCTAATGCACTGGGTGGTTCTGGTGCCGTTGCTGAGCTCGCAGTAACGCGGGTGTAGTGTTACACTGACAGATGCAGTGTCTCGAGCTCGTTACGAGCAGCGTGACTAAGGATGTTGACAGGATGAGCTCACAGGTTCAGAGGTTCCTTTGTTCTGGAGCTGGTTCCCCAAGCAGAGAACCTGGGCATCCTTGCTCGTCCTGTTCCCACCACGCTGAGCGCATCGGGGTGTGAGAACTGACCGCCGCAGGCTGGGATAGCCGATACCGGTTGTATCTCTTGTGTTACGGTGGCAACACTCCCGAGTATTTCCCTGCGGGAAAGGGAAGCAGGCACCTCTCCGCCCTGATGCGTTCAGGCTGATCTGATCTCTGCACAAGGCAGAAGTCTATCCCTGAGGGTCTTCACCCTGTTGGGGAGCCTACGCCGGAAGATAATGCGTGGGACCCTGCAGCCTTCTGCTCCCTTTCCACCGCCGGTTGGTACCCAAGCGCAACGGAGTAGGAAGGCCCGGGAGATAACGCCATCCCAGCCACAGCAGGGTGCTCAGCAGGGTCCAGTGCAGGTGGTGCAGCTGCTCCGACGGCATTGCAGCTTAACCCCGATAGCACTGGTCAATACTGCGTTCAGGTCCAGCTGCAGCACTGCCGGGGCCGCGTCTGTAGTGAGATGCTGACTGATGCTTTAGCCCAAAGAGGGTGACATCTGCACCTTAGATCATCACTTTGGATCAGACATCTAGACTCCGCTTCTGACTTGCTTTTCCCATGCAGGGCTGCTGCCAAGGGCCTTTCGCTCAGCTTGATGGAGCGCCTCATCGAGAGGTACGGGGAGAAGATTGTGAAGATGCTGACGGTGCAGTACCGAATGCACCAGGCCGTCATGCAGTGGGCTTCCTGGGAGATGTACGGCGGCCGGCTCACTGCTCACCCATCAGTAGCCCAGCATTTGCTCAAGTAAGTGCCTTGCTCTGCACTGGTACATGAGCAGAGATGTCTTATTCATCCCATCACCTGCAGGGTTTGTCCCTTCCCTGTGATGGAGTTTTCCAGTCTTCCTGGGCCTGCAATAGTATTTGTTTCATCCCTTATTTAACTGAGGACACATTAATTGGGGGGGGTTGTCCCTTGTCCCATGTAACAAGAAGTAATGTAGAGTTATCTTCTGTTTCCTCCTGTGGTGTGACGAGCAGCAAGATAAAATCCCCTTGCACCTGGTGCGAGTATGTGAAGGCCCGATGTGCAGTGGGCATACCCCAAGCAGTGTTTCTCTATCTCAAGGTCTCACTGAGGGTGGGAACAAACACCAGCCTTGTCTTGTGTTTCCACATGTCCACGCCATTATGAGGGCCAGCCTGTGTCCCGTCTTTGGTCCCAGCATCGACATCAGCAAGGGCAGAAAGCAAGATTCCCTTTTCAGCTCGGATAGTTTCACTGCCAGGGCAGCACCTGAGGCAGGTCTGAGGGCATCGGATCCCTTCCTTGTCTACAGTGGTTTCCCTTTTCTTTGGTAATTTAAAGGAAGTGACTAGCATTTTATTGGCATTGCACCCTGGGGCAGACAGTTGTTGCCAACACGCAGTGGCTGTCAATAATTGCTGCTTTTTAAAACTGCAGTCAGTGCAGTTCTGGGGGGTGGATGGGGAAACATTGATTCTCTCTGTTGGGCTTGGAGAAGCCTGGAATGTCACCGGGCGCATCTGCGTGGTGCTCTTGGAGTTTTAGCAATACTTTTTTTTTTTAAATGCAAATATTTAGGAGTCGAAAAATTGGTATTCCTTTAGAATCTCTCCATTTCATAGTAGATCCCGTTTCGGACAGAGGTGGCTGGAGAGGCCATGTTGTCATGCTTGTTTCAAAATAATATTACTTGTGAACAGTGTGAACCACGCTGCCTGGACGGGAAGAGCAAGCTTGGTGTTCGAGACACCCCCGGCCCCCTCATCTACACCGGCTGCAGCCAGCACAGGGCTTCCTGCTGGCGTCAGCATGCTCTGAGCTAAGGCTTCCAGGCAATCGGGGCTTCAGCTCAACTTGCATCAGTGAAGCTACGCTGACTTCTGTCTTGGTTTATGCACACGTTTGTGTATACATATGGGATTTTATGGGCGAGTGTGGTGGGCTCTGTAGGTAAGAGTAGGCAAGGCTGGTTCATCATTGCCAAGAGGAGCTCAGCTGAGATGGACGGGACTCCTTCAGCAGTGTTTTAGCCATACAGATCTAATTCCGGGATCGGTGCCGTACAAAACCCTCCTCTCAATTGTTCTTGTTCCTTGCCATGGTTTTTTTCCATTTAACTCTGCAGATTAAAAATAGCACTAGTGAAGTACCCCAGGCAAAATCGTTTGAAACCGTTAAGGTAGAAAACCAACTCGAAAGTTGAAGTTAGGCGAGTTTGTTAGTCTGATGAGCTGGTTTATTTTTATAGCTGATGAAGGAGTGAACGTCTGTCTTTCCCATCCGCAGTGCGGCTTAGTCCCCTGCTCAGGGCCTTTTCCTGCAGGCGCTGGTCTCTAAACTCATCATCAAACCTGCCAGTCCACAGCCCTGCTGACATATCGCATGAATACAGCAATCCTCGGTTCAGGCACTGGACGACGTAAAGTTTCTGTGCTTCTGGAATGCAGGGGCTTGATATTGGACCATGATCTTCTGTTTTGGGCGTGGGTACAAATTCCTTCATGGTATTTGTGAGCATCTCACCTCTTCTGTTGGCTTAGGCCAATGACTTGCTTAATCCCTTACCTGAGCAAGAAATAAATGTTTAATTCTCTGACAGTTCTAGGAAAAGCTCCATTCTAAGGGGAGCGTCCTAGGGAAGTGGCAGGCTGGCGAGTGCCCACAGGAGTTGCCTGCTCATACTGCAAAGCAGCCAAAGCCTGGCCTCCAGCTGCAGTTGCAGCAATGGCATTTGACAAACTCTGGGTCTGTAGCTTTTTGTTACCTCCTTCCTAAGGGCTGGTGGGCGACAAACCTGAAGGGTCCCAAAGCTCAGTGCAAGGAGAGGAATCTCCATCTCTGCTGAAAGCATTTTGAGGTCTCCCTTTGAAGAAAGCTCTGAGTGGAGTGATGCAGACCGTAGCCCCCACCACGCCTCTGGAAGTGGCAAAGCTGGCCCATATGATTGTATTCTAGCCTTGACTTTACAATGACCTTGGTGCTCTTTTGAGAGGTGAAGCTTGAAGCAGTGTGTCCCAGTCTTGAGTCCTACGGCTGGAAGAAGGTCCAGGTGCAGACATCTTGTGCTACAAATTGGGAGGGAGTTTTTGGTCCAGCTGAACTTGTAAAGCCTGATACCTGCGGCTTTCATTCAGAACGACTCTTCAATGTCCGACAGTAAGGCTGCGCTCCCACCGCGACCTTTCCCTGAAGAGTATTGCTGACGCAAGTCTCACCTCCTTTACCTGAAGCACAAAGACTGGTCGTTGGAAGAAGTGCAGTTCTGCTCCAAACACCCTCGTACTTCCTTACCAGCTCTTGCTCTGCCATGGGAGGCACTCGGAAATGCGTGGTCTGTGATCTGTTACGGATTTCTGCAGCACTATCTCCTCTCACAAAAAGGAAACTTTCCAGGGCAGAGTATTTCCAAGGGAGCAAAACCTTCTTCCCAAATCTCCCTTCCTTCTGCAATGGGTGTTGAAGCACATCAGAAACCCCCACACATCTCCGGAATTAAGTCAGAGAGGCTGCAAGCAGTATTTTTCACATTCAGAATTTGTGACTCAGTCTGTGAGAATATGGCCTGAAAATCACCAGCTGTTTCTGTTGTCAGTTTTTATCTAAGTACAGTGTCAGGTGTCCCTTTCCTTAGCGCTCTTTTTTTGGGCTAACACCCCCTCGCTGATGGGCATATGGGGGATCGCCCCCGCCCCAGTAGTGTGAGACCTGGAAGATGCTCAGAAGCCAGAATGCCCCTTGGTCGCGATGCGCAGCTCACCCGGGTGGGATCGCCTCTTCCCAGAGGAAGCACAGGGTGCCTGGATGCCCTAGGGCAGGGTGTTGAGCCTGGATCCGGTGTCTGGCTGCAGGGACAAACTGGTTTGTCATCACAGACCCAGAATCTCTCCGGGAACAAAAATCCATCTCCGCAGCTTGGGCTAGCTTGCAGCAGGTGGGAGAAGTGCCTTTCCCTTCGTGCTGAAGGGGTAGCAAAGCACTGGACACCTTTTCTCCAAGGCAACAGCCGGTTCTGCTGCAACCTCACTGCCTTAGAAGAGCATGGATTCTTCTGTCACCTAAAATATTTATGTATCACTCCTCTGAAATGACATTCCCAGGGATGAGATTTTTCCTGGCACTGAGAGATGCTGCGAGGGCTTCCCATGGCCCCTGCAAGTAGGCAAAGAATCAGGATTATCTGCACGGAGAACTTGGCTTTTGCTAAAAGTCTCGCCTGCACAGACTTGGACAGTGGTAGGCCAGCAAGCAGGGCGGGTGTAAAGGCGATGGGAAGCCTGTTAGGTTTGATGTTACAAAGAGAGGGAGATAAACCTGTCGTAGCCTCCAGAGGGGAGGAAGCACTCTAAGGGGGAGCTGGAGACGGCCTCGCTCCAGAGGAGATCGTGGAAAGTAAAGTTGGTTCCCGGTCCCTGGGGTCCTGGGAGATGGGGAAGGTACCTTGTGCCTCTGAATCCAGTCGCTGGGCTGAGGCAGCCAGGGAAGGCCTCTTCCTTTGGGCTCTGTTTGCCCTAGGACTGGGGAAGGTGCATCCTGGGCTCTTTTGCAGGGTCTTTGGCTTCCTGTCATAGCTGCACTGATGCCTGTACCTTCCCAGCCAGGCATTACAGCAGCAGTAGCTGAGCTTCAGTCAACAGGAGGCTTTTGTGGTCAATGGAGTGAGTGATGTCCAGAGTCCGCGGGAAGCAAGGGCTGTTGGTGGCACACAAATGCAGAGACCAGACATGCAGGGCCGGGAGTCCTGGGAAGGAGAGGCTGCAGCTGGGGGCTTGTCTTGAACTGGAAACTGCCTTTGCCCTCACTTCCCTGCCTGTCATTCAGAGGTAATCCTCTTTTTTGAAGCCTTGCCTTCTGGCTTGTTTATTTGCAGGCTCTCCGGAGTCACAGCTCTCCATGATGTGCAGTAACACGTTGTTTCAGAGCTTTCCTGTCATCTCCAGGCTTTCCATTCCTGCCCTCCATTGCCTGTCCTCTTCCTAGGCTGTGAATTCAGCTACCAACTTCCTTGGGTATTAAAATATGGTTTATTAATACTTTTTTTGAATGCAGCAGCTTTAGATGTAGGAATGATGTGAAAACCCAATTCCTCTGTGGTTCCTTGTGCTGTGCTTTCTTCTCTTGCCCGACAGCACTGCTGTGAAATCTCTAATAGTTCAGGCACTCCGTCTTCCTCTCAACACTGTAAAAAACAGAAAGCAGCTGCCACATCTCCCTAGGTCTGCATATCTTTCCTGCTTGAGACCGTGTAATTGAGAGACTAACACCCACACGCTGTACCCTTGCCTTGCAATAGCTGGGCTGTGCAGCACAGCTGGTGAGGAAGCTCTCCGCACTGCTGGCTGGCCCCTGTGAGACTCTCGCGGGCCCTCAGCTCTTCGTTTGCATTTTGGAAGGGCATTTAAATGGCAATCCCATGGTGCAGAGCAATAATGGCTTCTCAGCTGTGGCTTTCTGGTGTTGGCCAAACTCCCCGGGACCTCTCAGGACTTGCTGTGCTGCTGGCTGTGCTGTGGTCCTGGCACTGAACCCAGTAAGCCTGGAGCTGAAAGCTGGGGGACTTCACCAGAGCTAAAGGGCCCTGCTTAGTTATTGTACATGGCATGCTCTGGTAGCATCACCGCAGATGCAAAGGGATCCGAAGCTTGGTGGAGCAGAAAGGGGGGAACCTCAGTTCTCGGTTTCTGCCATTCTTCACCACCTCCAGAGCGAGTCTTCCTGCGTTTTCACCCCACAGGACACTGTTGTTGCTCTGTAGCCTTATCCCTCGGAAGCCATGTCCAGCTCTGTTTTCCCTCTGTCTTTGCAGTGTTGTTGGGAGGAGTAAGCAACCACACAACTGATCATCCCTTTGGCATAATTTCAGCGCTGCTAACTGGCCCTTTCCCAAATACCTTGTGCAGGGACCTGCCGGGCGTCACCTGTACAGAAGAGACCGCGATTCCCTTACTGCTTATAGACACTGCTGGCTGTGGCCTGTTTGAGCTGGAAGTGGAAGATGAGCAGTCTAAGGGGAATCCAGGTACCGTTGTTCGGAAAATTTTGTTGGCCGAAATTGATTGAGGTCCTCAGCCTCCCACAGGCTTGGCTGCGCTACCAGCTGAGCCACGTCCCAGAGATGTCCCCCTCCAGAGCAGGGAGCAGGGGGAAGGTGGGGTCCCCAGGGAGCCATGCTTACTTGAGTCAGCATTTCCTCTATAAACCTTCAAGCTCAAAGAACTCGGAGCCAGAGCGGAGTGGTCACAGGGCTGCGATGACAGCATGCAGCTTGTGCGTGGCCACACTGGCTGCCTTGTTCCCTTCCAGAGACATTTCTCCATGCTGTGGACTGGGACAGGGTGGAGGATCCCTGTGGCAGGTGCTTTACGCAAGTTGGCACAACAAATAATATCAGGCAAAGCGCAAGCCTATTTCAGAGAGGCTGTAGACATGGCTCAGAACTGCCTCCCAGTCCTGCTCCTTTCATGAAGTCCTGTCTGGCTCTTCTCCATTCATTTTCTTAAGACGTTGAGTTTCCTGCAGTGTTTTGACTTAAAATATAGGTTTCATTATAGAGATTGAGTGTGAAGTCAGGCGCCGTAGCCATTCTAATGAAGTGGGAGAACGTTGAAAATGGTGATGCTACCTCCTTTGTGTCCACGCTTCCTCAGCAGAGTGGGTGGTTGTGATTTGCTGCTCAAGGATGCTACTCGTGCTTCTCTAGATTTAGTCTGGCATCTCCACAGCTAGCTAGCTGGCTCTTAAGAGGCTCACAGAAGGCCTTTGCCAGGATGTGTGCATATGGGCTGTCCAAAATGTGGTGCTTCATCCGACAAGCCACATATCCCAACCTTGTGATGGCGAAAGCATCAGGGAGAGCTTTTAGCCCAGAAAGCTGTCGGCAAAAGGACTGCTGGGAGGGCACAGCGAGCCTTGGCCTTGGGGAAAGTGAGACTCTTCTTTCAGGACATCATCTTCCCCGTGGCTGTAAATTCACTGCCCAGATTGGCTCTGTGGTGCCTGGAGGGGACCCATCTCCCGGTGCCCTGCCACCTCGGCCGCGGCCACCCCTGGCTGCTGCCTGCCCTTCTCCCAGTGGCCGAGCCACAGGCTTCGCCAGCCATTCACTCACGTGGCCAAAGAGCTTATGTGGCAACGTGGCTGCCTGCTCCAGGGGGTCGTTTGTTTTCCTCTCTGCTCATCAGGGCAGATCTCATGCCAGCAACAGATTTCTGAGGCTTCAAGTCCCTCTCTGGCAAAGCAGGGAAAGTGGTCTGTAAAACACAAGGACAGTTTTTACCAGCTTAAATATATTTTGCCTTCTTTTGTTTGAAAACCCACCAGCGTTTAAGTGCCTCTCATTTTTCCATGCACCAGTCCCCGTGGCCCTGCTGAACAGAGCCGGGCTCTTGTCCCCAAATGGAGAGCCAAAAAGACTTCTCTGAGATAACTCAAGGATTTTGAGCAGGGGATTAAAGGCACATCTCCCAAAATTTGGGAGGCAGCCTTTTGGAGCAGCATACTGCAGATTCTGGGTTTTTATACCTGTGTTTTGCTGCAAAACAGAGGGTAAAGCCAGTCCAGGCAATAACCCAGTGAACTAGTCCACATTTGCATTTAACTTGTCCTCATTAGATCTCTCTGAACTAACCACCATCCAGAATAGCCACTTGTTTGTGGCAGGCTGCCTGCAGTCTCTGGAAGGTCTGAGCACACAGAATTGAGCATGAAGCTTGTGTGTTTGGTCACGGGGGTTTAGAAATGCGGGGAATTGAAAAAGCAGAATGAAAAGGAAAGGTGGAGTTTTTTCAGCTGCAGCACAGAGAATTGAATTTTTAGTGAGGTGTAGGGTCTTGCTTCAGGCAGAGAATAATCTATTGCCTGGAGTATCATTGATCTCTTCGATTAATATGGGAAGGCCAGAGAAAGCCAAGTGCTGTTCAGAAAGTTCTTCTTAAGCTTAAGCGAGCCAGTGACTTGGACAGGCAAGAAGGGCTGTGCGGCCCTGGGAGCAGGCTGTGTAGCACATCACCATCTAACCAAGCAAGCCAGGCTGGGAATCGTTACCCCCGCGCAACGCTGGGCTGCAGGCAGGACTTTCCTTAGCCTTTCCTTGCTCTTTAAGGGGAGGTGGGCAAATTTCTCTGAGCTGCAGCACGTCCAGGCTGGCGGCTTCGGGCTCTGCCTGCCAGCCTGTTCGCATCACCGCCGCTTCTGCTTTCTGCCCTAGGGGAGGTGCAGCTGGCGGGTTTGCACATCCAGGCCTTGGTGGAAGCTGGTGTGAAGGCACAAGACATCGCCGTTGTAGCCCCCTACAACCTCCAGGTGAGATGACCTTCTCCTGGCATCTCTCTCTTTCCACATGCATGCAGAGCAGATGCACGGGGGTGGATTCAAACCTTGCCATCTCCAAGAGCGATACCAGAACGTCCCCAGAGAGATGAAGGTGGAAGTCAGCAGAGCCAAACTGTATAATCAGCGTTTGTGGCCAACCTTGCCACGTTTAAGCAGCTTGAGGCCATGGAGGGAAATGCTGTTAGTCTGGTATTTTCCACTCCCAGCCTCAGGAGTCAGTGCTTGACCTTCAGGACATGTGAGCGCTCAGCCTTGCGGGTTTGAGAGGAGGGGACTTTACCAAAATATTGCCATTTTAATCCTTTTCACTTTGTGCTTGCCTTTAAAAGGAGTCTGTTGCATGTTTTTCAGGTGGACATGCTAAGAGAGCACCTTTGCCACAGGTACCCAGAGCTAGAAATTAAGTCAGTTGATGGTTTCCAAGGAAGAGAGAAAGAGGCAGTGATCCTGTCGTTCGTGAGATCCAACAGGAAAGGTAAGCATTCACTGCTGGAGAGTTACTCCCTGGGGAATGGGAGAGAAACAGGAGCTGTGTGACTGCTCAGAGGTGGCTCGTCATGTAGCCAAGTGCTGTGGTTTAACAGCAGTTCTGACAGTCTCTAGCACTTTGCTCTGAATGAATTTACTGGCAAGGGCCTTCCTTTTCAGCCTTTTTTTTTTTAAATGAACAAATACGTTTGCTGTCACAGTTGCAGAGGAAGGCTCCCTTGCTAGGCAGCGGGTGAAAAGGAAGCCAGGACTGCTTAGTTTGAAGGTTTCCTGGCTATTGAGGCCTCAGAAATTATTTAGCCCAGGGTCCTAAGAATGGCACATGTCAGGTTAGCACCACGTTTACTGGAGTGCTGAGCACTTCCCGCTAAAGGTGGAAATTTGGGGGCATATTTCTTGGGTTTGGAGCCTGTTGTGGGTCACTTCCTTGAAGAATGCGAGCAAGAACTAGCATCACAAGTCATGCACAGAAAATGCTTCTTTTGGGAGCAAAATCTAGAGCGGAAAATCGAGTTCTTTCCTATCAGCAGCTGCAGCAAAAGTTAATAGCTGGAAAAAAGCTGCTGCCCTGGAGCCATGCAGCTCCTTTGGCGGAGCCATCGGCCCATGCTGAAGGGTTTTGTGGCAGCCAGCTCGAGCGGAGGGCGCGAGTGGGACCGCTCCGTGAACCACCTCTCCCCCGTGCGTGGATCACTGCCCTTGTCTAACCTGCAGTGAGGCACATCCCTCACCGCACTACCATTGCTGCTACTGCTGCTGAGGGCGAGACACTGTGTATGTGCTGGGAGTGCTGATGTCTAGAAGGAAAAAAACAGGGAAAGGCTGTGTGGAAGGAGGCTTTTTTTTTTTTTAAGAAAGCCTAGAGCAAGAAAAGCAGCGTTGTGGGGAGGATGGAGGTGGGGGACAGGACTAAGAATAGTCCTTATTCATGAGTGACTCACCTTGCCTTTGCTCAGCGGGAGCTGGTGTCCTCCGTGAAGGCGTGCATCCCCCGGCCCCTTCCCGTGCACAGCTAGCAGCCAAAGCTCAGATGCGGTACAGGAGTCGCTCACTTTCCTGGGGGCACGAGACAGCTTCTCGTGGTGTCTGGGCATGGCTGTGGTCTGCATGGGGCACAAGGTGTTGTCAGTGTCCTCTGAGACCCTTGGGACAAATCCATACCCTTTTGCAGCTGCATTTCTCAACTCAGAGGAGGCTGGGAACCTTGACCAGCGGTGCCTGTCCCTCTGCAGCCACTCCCGATCCAGCAGGAGACCCTCTTGCCAGATCAGAGGAGTTGGACTGGCCCCCGCAGTCAGGCAAAACCACATCAGAGAAACTGGAAATCATCCTCTCAGCTGCAGAGCAGAGGGGGGATCGCCCACACCCTGTTCCTCAACGGCAGCTCAAACTAGACTGCTCAGCTGAGGCAAGGCAGAAACAGAGCCAGGCTGGTCACCGCACCAGCGGAGACACTAATTTCTTCCCGACTGTCCTGGTCTTTATCCCCAGCAGCTGCAAACTCAAAAGCCGCCCACGCTACCCTTCTTGCTAGCTGATCCTCACTGAGTCATCTTGGCATTTGCTAGCTCTTACTGCTTTTCTTTAAGAAAATGGCCAGAGAGCAGAAGCAAACCTTGCAGAGTTGCCCAAATGGCTGTTACTTTAAACCCATTGAGAGTTTGGGGGCAGGAGGGGGGACTTGTATAGGTCAGGGTGCATTTCTTTACCTGCAGTTCCTCTTCTGTTGCAAGGTGACCCTCCTCCACATTGCTCCGTATTGCATGTGCTCCCGGGTCCCAGCCTGATCTTGTGTTGTGGACCACCCAGGAAAACAGTTCACTTCTCCCTGTGCCATCCATCCTCCTCCCGACCCCGGGCACCCAGTGGGGAGCCCTCACTCTGGCGTGCAGGTGGTGAAACGGGGGCAGGGAGAGGAAGGTGAAACGTGAGTCAGGGACCAGAGTCCAGTAAATGCCGACTCCCACCCTTCAGCTAAGCACCGCTTCAATTGTTTGGGCCAAATCTAGACCTGGAGCCAACACTGCACCCACTGACAGTCCTGAGCCCCTTGGTTTCTTTCTCACAGGCGAGGTGGGCTTTCTTGCGGAAGACCGGCGGATAAACGTAGCGGTGACCCGCGCCCGGCGCCACGTGGCTGTCATCTGCGACACCCGCACCGTCAGCAACCAAGCCTTTCTGAAGCGGCTGGTGGATTATTTCAGCCAGCATGGGGAGGTACGAACAGCCTTCGAGTACCTCGACAACCTCGTGCCCGAAAACTACGCTCAGGAGGGCCGCGGTGAGCGGCAGCAGGGCACAAAGCTCCCCGCAGCATCTGGCCCCAAACCGCAGCTGCCTCTGGGGAGGAAGCTCAAAGCAGCAGCAACCAAACCAGGCTGCCAGAAGCCAGAAGCACGCTCCTCCCCGAACACAAGCAGGCCTGTGAGAGAGAGCCCGGGGGCAAAAGAAGGTGCCAACAGATTCAGGGCCATGCTGGTGGCCTTCCTGGAGAGCAGCGAGACGCAGTTGGATTTCCCCCCCTCCCTCAATTCTCACGATCGGATGCTGGTTCACCTAATGGCAGAGGAACACGGGCTGCAGCACGTGAGCACCGGGGACGGGAGGGACCGGTACATCAGCGTTCGCAAGAAAGAGCCTGCCAAGCCTTCGCCGCCCGCGGCCGCTCCCCCCAGCAAGCAGCTTCCCCTTCCTCAGCCACAACATCCCAGCAGGGAGGCTGCTGTCCCTGCTGAGCCAGGCAGAAGCAGCAACGGCTCAGAGAAAGTGGACCTGAAAACCCTGCACCTGGAGAGAGTTCAGAGGGAGAAAGCCAGACGGGAGGAGGCAGCGAGGAAGGCTCAGGAGCCCAGTGCTGGCCTTCAGGGCAGCAGCAGGAAAAAAGACAAAAGTGAAGCGAAAGGTAGGTCACTGTCTTCACAAGCAGCACAATTAATGGCCTTCCTTGAATGGGTTGTGCTACTTAATCCCCGTTTTTGCCTCCAGGCCTTGGGATTTGTCTGCATGCGTGGAGCATGAGATGTGGCTCTTGGAAAGCCCTCTGATGCTTGTCGCTGCAGAGATACGAGAACTGGCAGGAGCATCAGTTGGCTGCAGCATCTGAGGGAGAGGGCTTTTGCATGCCTGGAGGCAAATGTCTTAAGTCGAAGGGAAAATGCTGGGGACTCTTTCCCAGGAAGAGAGGCTCAGGAGTTAGATGGGAGGCTCCCAAATGTTGGGCGAGGAACTAAGAGGAGCACCTGGCCCACACTGAAGGCCGTGGCTGTCTCCTAAACGTGGATGCAGGGGAAAACAGAGCTGGGAGCTGCTGTCCTCCTTGCCAGCCGTGGTCCCTTCCTCTTCCCCAGCCATTTTAGCAGAGGGAGGCACCCAGACACGCCACGGGTGGGAGTCTGGAGCTCCTACTAGTGCCTTTGAACACAGGCCAGTGTGTACTGGCGTGACAGGTCTCATGGGGGCTGAAATCCCAGTTGCCGCAAACAGCAACTCCCCGGACCCGTGCTGCTTCTCAGTAGCCCAGGTTGCGGGTTGCTTGGGTTTGTCCTCAACTTCTAAACGGCCAGGTCTCTTCCCCTGTCTTCTCCCCAGGAAAGCCAGCAGTTCAAAGCGGAGCAGACAGCACGGTAGAAGAAGATATCGACGCTCTGATTTCTGCTGCCATTAAAGCTGACAACACCTGCAGCTTCCCCCACTGCAAAGCCAGCGTTACAACCCTGGGACAGCTTTGCCTCCACTGCAACAGGCGCTACTGCCTCAGCCATCATATCCCGGAGGTACGCGTGGGGCCGGGCCGCCTGCCCAGGGCTTTGGGCACTGAGGGGCTGGAGAGGCGCAGGGTGTGCCAGGCGGCTCGGGTTTAACGTGGGAATTTTCCCCATCGAGCTTCCCAGGCAGGATTTCCGTGCGAGGAGTGTAAACCAGAACCCTCCCTGTCAGAGCTTTTCTAGAGCTGCAGGTAGAAAGGGCTGCCAGGCATTAACATGAGACCACACCCCTCCTCCTGAGCGCTTTTTCTCCCCTCCCTCTTGCTTTGTGCCTCTCTTCACCATTCTCTGGCATTTAAACTCCCGGTCGTGCAGATAAAGCAAGGCAGAGAGGAGAAATGAAGACATTTGGGCTTAAGGCAGTGACTTGGGGGAGTCTGGACACTCAATTCCCAGCTTTTTGCAGATTCCCTCTGCAATCTAGGGAGAAGTCAAGGCTTGAGCCCTCTCAGAGCAGTGCTGCGTGCCTGGTTAGCAATGAGGCATCTCCTTAAGTGCCTTGCTGGCTTGGAGCCGAGTCGCTCGACACTGTGCAGCCTCAGCTTTAGCTCCCAGCGATGTCTGAGTGGCAGCAGTCCCTCAGCCTCCTCTGCTCTGTTTTTTTGTGGAGCAGGACTCTCAAGCAGGCACCTCAGCAGCCCTGTAACGTCCTGCACCTCAGTGGGAGCAGTATTGCGATGGCCACCGAACCAACAGCTTCTTCCTTGCTGTTCTTCCGTAGCTGCTTGAGACCCCTTCCCTCCCCAGATCTGGGAAGGAAGGAAACTAAGGTTAAACTGGTGTCAGGCTTCGTCTTTCTGTGCAGGTGCAGAGGCAAGCAGGTAAGTTTTGGTCTCCAGGGTTGGCAATGTGATGCTCTGTGGTAAGCTGGCCTCACGGTTTGAGTCCTGCAGGCGGAGCTGACGTGGCTGGGTGGTGGTTGTGGTGAGTACGCAGGCTGAGAGGTGGTGATTTTCCATTTAGCTGCAGCCTTCTGTGCCCTTCGTCCCTCATCCTGCATCACCCAGGCATAGCTCTCTGCCACGTGGAGCCTCCCAGAGCTTAGCAACATTTAGCAAGCTGACCTATAAATCCTCAGCATAGATTTTCCCCTTGTCAAGTACTATCTGTTTCCATGGCAAAGAATAGTTGTATTTATCATCATTCACAATCCAGTTGGGATATAAATTTACTTCCTGCAGAATCGCCTCTCCCTGCTGAACTGTAACAAGAACCCCAATGAGAAACAATTGGAAGGATAAAATCCATACCAGCGAGTTTTTCTTGCTTTTTGAACTTCAGCCCTTTTTCCAGATGTTATCAGGCCTCGATGTGACATAGCCTGGGACCTCCTAGCCATGCCTGGCCCTAAGAGGGGCTAGCAGATACCTGGAGCCAGCTCAGAGGGGCTGGAGCCTCTCTGTATGGACGGTCCCTGTTCAGAAAGAGCTCGTGCCTCCCCTTTGGCAGCCCCCAGCTGCTGAACGCCTCCCCATCTCGTGCAGCCCAGCAGAGCCCATCGAGCGATGGTCAGCCTGCGCCCCAGCACCTACCGCCGCAGGAGTTACTGCCCGTTTTAGGCTGGTCCGGAGGGCCTGTTAGCTACGGCTGGCTCAGATCAGGCAGCAGGCTCGGAAATCCCAGCCCTGGCTAGGCGCCGCGGGCCAGGCGCTGTGCACGGCTGCTCCCGGCCGCTGACAGCCTGCTCCGGCAGGGACGGGGAGAGGAAGGCTTGTCACGGCACTGGAAGGATGGGCTGGGATCCTCAGATCAGCTTACGTTCATGAAAATATCAAACGACTTTGGGATGGACCAAGCAGAAGGGATAAACTTTTAGGGCCTCTAATTTAGACCTGGTGGCGATGAGTCAGGATAGTGTTGAACTTGGCTTAATGCACCTTAAACACGGCCTGGGTTTCAGTGCAGATGGGGGTTGGAAAGGGTTTGCCTGCACAGAATTAGCGTTATGAAGCTTTTTTTATTCCAATACAGAAGACGGATCTAATTACACTAAAGCAGCAGATACATGGCTAGAAAAGCCTCTTCTTATTTCCCATGCCACCTTTCCTGTTTCACTCTTTTTTCCCCCCAAGTCAGACTGTGCTAACAGAGACTGTAAGCGGGAGCTCAGTTTTATTTCTAGCTCTCATGTGCGAACCATAAAATGTCCAGCTGTTCCCACAACGCCTGACGGTTCCCCCAGATGTTCCAGGTTCTGGAAGGAAACACTTAAACCGTCCAAAAGGATGATTCCCCTGCTGTGTAGATTCCATAAGGAGAAAAATTACCTTCATATTTTGTTTCCTGTTAGAGGAGCTCTAAATAAATGGGGGATGATTTTAGGGGGGTGCAAAGCAGGTGGAAGAAGAATTCCAGGCTCCGGGAATAAAATCTCCTGATTCCCAGGTAGGTGATCCCTGCCCTGCTTCCCGGCTGCCACCAGCGTCTGTTCTCTCGCCACCAGGTTCACGGCTGTGGGGAGAAGGCCAAGGCCCACGCGCGGCAGAGGATCAGCAGAGAAGGGGTTCTCTACCCCGGGAGCGGCTCCAAAGACAAGTCCCTGGACCCAGCCAAGAGAGCCCATCTCCAGCGGCGCCTTGACAAGAAGCTCAGCGAACTGACCAGCCAGAGAAAGAGCAAAAAGAAAGACAAGGAGAAATGACAGATCTGAGTACTTCCTTTTTTAACCTTGAAGTCACAGGTCAGGCTGCAAAAACCAAAGATGCTATTAAAGCTCCAGGGCCGTGCTGAGCCCAAAAGGAAAAGGGGAGCTCTGATTTTGGGCGGTAGACAGCTTGGAGCCACTCTGCCCGGGGAAGTGGTCGCTGGGCCTCCCTAAGCCACAGAGCTGGGACAGAGGAGGGAGAGTAGCTTTATTTGTCCCGGTTATCCTTTTTGACAAAGTAATGGATGTACGCAGATGGATATTAAAACACCGAAAGCAATCAGCTGTTGCCGTGACATTTCTCCCTGCTACAGTAAAAATGTGTCTGTGAGCAGAACCGCAGGAGGAACTGAAAACCCTGGGTGACCCGCTCCTCCAGGGAGACTGGCTAAGAAAATGGATGCCTCCAGCTCTGTTTTCCCAGTCCAGCAGTCCTCCCAGCACGGCTCCCAGTTAGAGTGGACTGGTGTGTCCACACAGCAGCCAGCAAGACCCAAAGTCCCAGGCTGCCCTTTGGGAGCAGGCAGAGGTGGGCTGCATCCCCTCCCCACCACGCGCAGGGGCTGCCGCCTGCGGGCTCAGCCCCACCAGGCTCTGCCCTAGTGCCGGACGGGGCCCATGCAGGGCTCAGCCCTGCCCCAGGGCTCCGTGGGGACGGCGGGGCCTCGAGTCCTTGCCTTGCCGGCACCACGGCGAGCCGCGCCGGAACACCCAGCCCGCTGCCTGCCCTCCCGGTAGCGCTGGTGAGGCCTCTCCCTCTTTGCCATGTGCCGTTCCCTTCCCCAACGCTCCCCAGACCAGCCAGGGAGATGCATTTCTTTTCCTTGTCCTGCCCTTGCTGCAAAGCTCCCCGGAGGCCGATGTCCTCTGGGAAAGTCCACAGCAGCAAAGGCTGGGTACGGCCACGTGAGCTTTGTGCAGCCCCCCAGGCAGGAGGGAGCCTTGAGTTCAGCCTCCTGTACCCACCGCAACTAAGCCATCTCCATGTTGTTTTCTGCCTGCTGATCCTCACCCTCCACCTCTCCACCCACCCGCAGCCTCCTGCCCTGTCCCCTCCTCCTTCATGGCTCCGAGCAGGTACCGCGGCATCGCACAGGGCCCGCCACCCCTGAGGAATAGCTCAAGAAGCCACTTTTTGTCCCCAGGATGAAGCAAAAGGTACTGAGATGCCTCCAACAGAGGAATGACTGGAAAGAGGCAGAATAAAAAGCCCCAAACCACCCACGGCCCATCATTTTGGGGCCAAACACCACAGATCTTGCCCACTGGCGATTTCGGCACCAGTGGAAGGCACTCATCGCATCCTAACCAAAGGCTGAGCAGTTTGCAGGGGCTGCAAGATAGCCAAGCATTTCTGTGTCTGTCTCTCTTCCCAGATACTAGATGAGGTAGCTAATAAGCAAATTTTCCCCAAAACCTCAGTGCCTGTTAGTACTGGCTGTGAACACTTCCCCCCCCAAAAAAAACCAACCAAAACCCCAAACCTTGCTCAATTTTTCAAAAAAAACCCCTCTGTTTGCAGCCCCACTCCTGGGCAAACCCAGCCTGCCCGGCCGTACCTCGGCGCCGAGCATCACCTTGGCTCGTGCCCTGGTCCCCGGGGCCAGCCGTGCGTCAGCCCGCAGGGCGGTGGCACCTGCTCCCGCGGCAGCAGATGGGACTTCGGGGCTCCTGGGGGGAAAGGTGGGGAGGAGGAAGAGACGGAGCGCGGGAGAAGAAAATCTGTGCGTCGGCAAGCGCTGCTGGGCACGCGCGGGGGACGGAGCCTGAGCAGCGCCTGCGAGGGGCAGCGGAGAAGTCGCAGCCTCATCCCAAAGCGAAGGTCAGGCAGAGACAGAGGAGCAGAAAGGAAAATTGCTGCCAGCTCAGGGTACCACCACGGCGTTCCCCTTAACCAGGGATAAAGGGCTCATTCACAGGTTTCTGTCCTGCTCAAATCCTTCAAGCAACTCCGTCCCTGACCGTGCTCAGCCCGCGGCACCAGCTTTCTGGCAAACAGCCCCAGACGCCCCCAGGTTTCCCCGCCGGGCTTCCCGCCAGCGTTCTGCAGGCAGAGAAAAGCCGAGGCTCCGGTGCAAGCCAGGCGTGCGTCCCCAGGGCGTCCTCTGCCCACCAGCCCGTGCCGCGGGGGAGCTCCACCAGGGCCCTCCGTCTGTCACCCTCCAGAAAATGGGGTGGGCATCGGCTCCCCCAGAAAACCCCCAAACCTTACCCAGGGGCTTGTCCTTGCTTGGGCCAGGAGCCCATGAGCAGGCAGGATCCAAACAGATTTTTCCCCTCCCTTCCCCCCAAAACAGGAGTTGGGCTTAAAAATTATGAAATTAAGGGTGTCTCGTGATTGCCTTCGGTCACAGGGCCGAGGTTCCGGCTCTGCACCCCGATTTCGGATGAAACAAGCAAGCTTTGGCATGAGCAAGGCAGAGCGTGACTCCAGGACCAGGGGCTGTAAAAAAAATAATGCCCCGTTGCGAGATTTGTGTTAAAAGAGCAGGATTTTGCAGTGCTGTTACAGCAGCTCTGAGGGTTAGTTTAGCTGGGAAAAGGGGCCGGGGTGGGAAAAAGCTGACCCCAACCATGCTGGGCCTTTAGGGGATGACTCAGCCTGGATCTGACCTCAAACCTGAGAGCTTGAAAAACCACCCGTCAAGTGCAGACACCCCTCTGCAGCCAGCGGGGGCGGGCAGAGATCTGCTCTGCTTAACAAAAGATGGAAGGAGAAACCATAGATCATCGCAATTGCTTTTTCTGCCGTTACTTCACCCTTTTTCCATCCTCGCTGGAAAAGTTTCAGCGCCGGTGCAGAACACCAAAATCCCTCTGAAACCCAACAGAAAAACCACACACGCCGAGAGAAACCACGCCGTGCCGGCACTTTATCAACCCCCTCTCCGTTTCCCCCCCACCCCGTTCAACCAAAAACCCCCTTCCAAAGAAATCCACCCCCTCGCCGGGAGCCCTTGGGGTCCACGTCCCAGGGCAACACCGACTGGGGGGCCGCCGGGGAGCACGCGGGATGCTCAGGGCCCTGCCTGGCGGCCCGGGGAGGTCGGGGCTGGTTTTCAAGGTCCATTTGAAGGGAAGGCTCCTTTCTCAGCGGGTCCATTCGCAGCCCCCAGCGCATGCGAGGGAGACCCAGATGGGGAGAGACGCAGCCAAGGAGTTGCTCCATCCTCCAAATACTTTGGCAGCAAGACGCTCCAGCATCTCTGCCTTTTCAGCGCTGCAAAGTCTCGCTCAACCCCTGCCCGGCTGCAAACGCCGTGTTGCGGAGGCTCTTGGCCGAGCCGCCGGCCGGGCAGCGCCTCCCCCTCCGCCCGCTGTCCCCGGGGCAGAGCCGGTGTCGGGGTGCGGGACACCGGGGGCGCGACGGGCTGCCCCCACCAGCAGCCTAGTTTCGCCGGAGCGGGTGCCACATGGAGACGGGCTTCCTCAGCGTGGCCAGCATCTGGTTCCAGTGCGTGATGCCCATCCCGCTGGCCGCCGGGCCGATGAGGACGTGGCCCGTGTTGTCGGCGCGGCCATCCTCACCGCACTCGGCCACCGTCACCCGCAGGGACAGGTCCTGCGGGGGAGCACGAGGCCATCACGCCGATCCAGCGAAGAGCGGCCGCTGCACTGCTAGCGCTGACACCACCCCCACGTGTGCGTAATCCCCACGCCCTCCCCGGCCACACGTGCGCACATAAACATACCCCCAGCACTACCCCATACGCCCCCCCCACACACCCCCCCACCCCATAAATACACATCCACGAGAACATACCCCAGATGTCCACACACACACCCCCCCCGTAGCCCATGCATACACACCCCCATACACACACACACCCCTACACCCCCATCCCATGCATACATCCCCCCCAACACCGCATATGCACATATATGGCCCCCACCCCACAGCTCCCACAGTCCCCCCAGAACCCCTCACACCCCGAGAACTCCCCACTAGTGCAGGGATTTGGGGACCTCGAGGAGTGATGGGACGTGCACCCCAAGCCAGGACGGACCTGGAGCACGATGGCCGGCACAGAGAAGATCATGGCCTCGTTGAACACGGGGTTCGTGTCATCCCTCTTCACCGCTGTCTTCTTCTTGCTGATCTTCCTCCCGTCCTGCAGCAGGTACACCTTGACGAAGGGATCTGCTCAGGGTGGGGGGAGAGAAAAACCCCGGGGTCAGTCATGTGTTTCCCCTGTGATATGGAGAAAATGGAGGAAACCACCCTCTGGGGGACCCTCCTGGTAGGGTCTGTCCTCAGTGGAGCCACTCCAATAAATATCCATGTAGCACAGTAGGATAGAGCAGGAGAGCCCACCTCCAGCTGGCAGAAGACCGAGGGACCCCTGTGCCCACCAGGCACCCCCTGCTCACCTGCGGTCACTTTGCCGTTGGTCCACACAAGGTTCTTGGCTTTGACCACCACCACCGTCAGGCGCTCGGCCGTGGGCAGGTAGCTCAGGGAGAGCAGGATCTCCCCCACCGTGTCCACTGCCTGCGGGACACGACGTGCCATCACCCACCAAGCCCAGCCCAGCCGGGAGCAGAAACCCCCCCAAAAAACCTGGGTGGGAGATGGACCACACGCCCCCGCTCACCTTGTTCATGTCCTGCAGGTAGAGCCAGGCGTTGAAGGGACGCGTGCCCAGGTCCAGGTCGGAGAGCTTGAGCTCGGCCACGCCGGTGCTGATGTTCCTCTCGTCCTCGTCGATGCCGAAGACGGAGAAGCGCAGGCTGTTCTCCTCCAGCGCCACCGGGTCCAGCGGGATGGAGAAGCGCTCGTCGAAGGCCACGGCGTAGGCGCTCCGCTGAATCTGCCGCGGGGAAGGGGGCGGGGGATTGCCTTGATACCCGCTGGGTTTTGGGGTCGTGTCCGAGATCTACCCGATTTCTCTTGTGGGAATTGCAAGGAGCGCGTGGCTTGGGGACAGCAAGGGCACGGTGTCCCCCAGCCCAGAGGAGCTGGGGGGTCCCAGCCTTGATGGTGACAAAGATTGTTTCCCACCTGACTGCAGCAGCTGCTCAGCGATAGGGGTAGAAAATAGGGGCCATGACCTGCCCCATTACCCAGTAATTCTTTTAATTAAAATTCTGAGGTTGATCTGGTGCTCTCAGATGCGAGAGCCAGGCATCCCGGCACCCTGGCAGCTCGGCTGCGTGGCCAGCCCAGCCACTCCAGGCGACGGGAATAACCTCCTGCCCCTCTCCAAGCCGGAGCCAAAGGGCTTCACAAGCCCTAAACGTGCCAAATGGGCCGATGCTTTTTGCCAGGCATCGTCTCTACGTCACGTCGCTCCCTTGGAGCCAACGCAGCAGCAGCTCCCCAGGGCCCCATCCTGCAGGGTGCTGGTCACTCCCCGGTCCCAAAGCGCTGGTGGAGGGAACCAGCTCTGAAATCATGGCTTTAGAGACCGCTTTTCCCCTACTCCAGCCCTATTTCTTTTGGCATTGAAGGCACCACCCACAAAATCAGGGTTTTGTCCTAAAAGGAGGCCCGGTGCTCCCGCGGGATGGAAAGGCGCAGCCTTGGATGGCAGGGAGCAAAGCGGAGCCGCCATCTCCCCGCCACCCGCCCAAGCTGGTGGAAAAGGGATCCCGCTGCGAGGTCAGGGGGCTCAGCCCTGAACCCGCTGCGCTTCCTCACCCCAAGAGGTGCCCAGGCTCCCCAGCAGCGGTGGGGAGATGGTTCATCTCAACCCGAGGACTTTCTTATGTCTGTCTGTCTGTCTTCTCCTAGACGTGCCCCGTCCCTGGGACGAAGGGCACGAGGCAGCACCCCCCCTCACCCCCTTCCTAGCGCAGCAGCCCCACGCTCTCCCATCGGATACCACCGACCTCCAGAGTCCCACTGATGACTATCTGCCTGCAGCCGACGTTGTATTTTGGGATCTCTGGATGAAAGGCACAACAGAAATTTTAGCTGCTATTTAAAAAAAAAAAACCCTAACAACCAAAAATGAAGCCCTAAGTACTGTAAAGCATTAAAAGAACCAAATGTGTCTTTATGACTTGTCTCAGGACAGCAAGAGAGGGTAATTAGTGCTGGTGAATTATAAATAATGATGCTGAATAATAAATATCTCCAGAGCATAAATAAACAGCCTGATCTTTGGATGGAAAATTGGTCTTAAAAGGGCGCTGTGGAAATATTTTAAAGGCCGTGGTTTTGTGCTTGCTGGGATGGTACCTCCACCCCCGCAGAAAGGTTCCTTTAGTGGGATGAAGCTTTCTGCTCCTTTCTGGAATATCCTGATTAAAACAAACAGGCTGACCCCGTGCTCTACAAAAAGCAGCCGCTGAAAGAAAACTGAGGCTCCTGCTCTCTGAGAGCAGCTTTTGGGGCAATTAAGAAGGGAGGTTTTGCCCCCAAAACACCCCTGGTTCTGGCCCTGCTGGTGCAGCCACCCAGATCTTTGGCCGCCGCATCCCGCGCGGGGAGGGAAAGCGTCGCGGCCGCTGCAGAACGGAGAGGCGGCTGTGGGGCACCGTGCTCGGGCTTCACTAGGGCGAACAGGGTGCGTGGGGAGGCGGCACGATGCCGGCAGCATCTGCCCAACACACCGCCTCTCCCCAGTCCCGCCCCAGAGCACGTCCTCCACCTGCTGCAGCATCCCCGGCCCCCGGAGCGCGGATAGTCCAGCAGGAAAACTTGTCACAAGCCACGCTCGGAGACAACAAAGTCATCGCAAATCCCAGCCAAGAGGGAGAAACTTCTGCCTCTGCCGGGTCTCTGATGCACAAACCCATCCGGGACACCCCTACACTGCACCCCCGAGCAGGGCCCCCAAAATCCTGTGCCAACCCCACCCAGCCCCAACGCGTCCCTGCCCCCCAGGCCCCATCGCTGTCTCGGGGAGCTCGGCCAAGGGGTGCTGCGACCGAAGAGCAAAGGCTGAGCGGCACACGGCGAGCGTCGCCACGCGCCCGCGGGGGTTTCGTGCGAAGAGGGGCGAGCGGCTCACCCGGGAGATGCCGACGATCTGCTCGGCCGGGAGGAGGCTGATGCGCATGAAGCAGGACTCGAAGCGAGCGTCCTCCTTCTCCAGCAGGTCCTTGCCCTGCAGCAGCGTCACGTGCAAGGTGGCCGCCTTCCCGTCGTACTCCATGGACACCTCCACCTGCCCCACCGTGAAATCCTGCCCGAAGTTGTTCCCGATGGAGGAGACGGAGCTGAGGGAGTCGGCCGAGATGGATTTCTTCAAAGGGCCGTAGGGGGCCAAGCCCAGGTCTTTGCTCATCAGCTCCAGGCTCCCCAGCTCATTGATGCTCTCGAAGGTGTCGTCTGCCCGCAGGCTGGCCTTGCGGATGGGTGAGGTCTTATCCAGCGCCCTCTGCGAGCCCAGGGCCATCCCTCGCTGCGAACAGGGAAAGAAAAACCCGGAGATGCAATCCCATCCCTTCGTACAAAGCCAGGGACAGCCAGGATTCACTGGCGCCTTTTTGGATGCTTTACAGCCCCTGCTTGGCCTCAAGCTGCCGCGGCAGCAAGCCCTGCACCTCCTGCAGCTCCCAAGCCCTATTTACAGCTCCGCACTGATCCCCCCAGACCCCCCGGCAGCACCAGGCCACCTCCAACAGCTTTCCCGCCGGCGAGAGGCTGCAGGTGACGGTTTTGCCCCTCCAGCAGCTCACGTGCTGCAAAGGGAAAGGAGCCGAGCCAAACTTTCTGCACTTTTACCTTGTGTTTAGCATCCGAACACGCCGCCCCGTACTTTTGCTCCAGGTACCGGTAGTCATAGTTGGGGAAGGGGGAAGGCGCGGGGTAGCTGCCCGAGCGCCAGAGCTTCCAGAGGTTGACGGCGGCTATCCCCAGCAGCACCAGGGCGCCGGTGGCGTAGATGCCGATCTCCCACCGAGGCGGGCTCGTGGCAACTGCGAGGGGACAAGAGGCACCGTCAGCCAGCCACGGCGCCGGGGCAGAGGCTTCCTCCTCTGCTGCTCCCACGCCAGAAGCTCGGCCAAGGTGGGGGACAAAGCGCAGCGTCCCACTCGGTCGGGCTGCAAACGGTGCCAGGCAGCAGCTTGGCAAGCCAAAAAAAAAAACAACAAAAAACCACAGTCCTTGCTTAGCTGTCCTGGGAGGGGAAGCCCATGTGTATTTCAACCCTGTTCCCCAGCAAACCAGGAAAATCAGTGAACGGCTGCATCACCCCAGGGCTGCCGGGGGCTCCTTTCACCAGCTACAGATTCATCCCACTCGATGCACGTCTGCATCGCCCTTTCCACCACAGGGAAACCCTCCCTGCTGCCTGGTTTCCCATGGGCTGGGGATGCAAATAAAATCCAGAAATGGGGGGGGAACCCCAGACACACAGCTTTTGGAAGCAGGGAAAACCCACAAGTGCTGCTGCTGTGATCCAGGGTGGAGAAAGCCAGGCTTGCGGCTGCAAAGCAGGGAGGACACGGCAGCTCTGCGATGGTACACTGAGCAGTTGTTGCTGCATTGCACCAGCCTCCATCACACCAGCGACTGAACCAACACCAATCGCTCAGGGTAACACACAAAAAAAGGGGGGGGGGGGAAGGACTTCTCATTACAGAGCGCTGCCAGGGAGTCCTCCTGCGTCACGCCACAGCGCTCCCTCCTTCAGCAGCAGCTCCAGAGCCAGAAAAAGCCCAAGGAGGCTTACGCCCACATCGCATCCGTGCAGAGGGACAACCCGCTGCCTCCCCCGCCCCCAAACCTCCCCCGGCAGGAGCCAGCAAAGGGACGCATCAAAAGGAACCAACTATTCGCATCCAAAGCGCCTAATTTTGATCCCTCCAGGCGGCCATGAGCAGCCCAGAGGGATCTCGTGGATTAAAGCCTTGGGGTAGGAGTCAGGTCCCGCTTCCTCCACCCCAGCCCAAACCCGTTATGATCTGCAAAGGGCTGTGATTTATCCCCTGCGTCCCCGGCTCAGGATGCTGGGGGAAGCGCTGCAGCTTTCCAGGCGCTCCCGTACACGGAGGTTTTTGGTGCCGTCCGGCTCCAAGCAGTTCAACATCCTCCTGCTACATACAGCAGGGGGGCAAAACTGGGGCAAAATAACCCTTTCCTGGCTCCTGCTTCTGAATAACTGAGCTGGAAACCATCTTCGTACTTGTACCTGCCTGTTTTCTAGGGCTGAGCCCCTAACGTTGGAAAGCTTGGGGTTTTTAAGGGTTTTACCTTTGTATTACGAACTAAACCCAGTGTGCATGTGAGAAAGGTTCCTCCTGCAGAAAGCAGGGAGGATCAGCAATCCCTCCCGAGAGCAGCTCATGGGGGAGCCCCAGCCAGCTCTGCCCCCAAAACCCTTCCCCGGGGCTCACTCAGACGTACTCACCGCTTAAGCGGTATCTGCTTACGTGACCGTTGTCCATGGCAAACGCTCCCCGCTAGCGGGACAGCCTGCAACGCGTGAGACAATGAGTTAGGATAAAGGGAAAAAAATTTAAAAGAACTGCCTTTTGATTTTTTTTTTCTTTTAGCAGGGATGCTAAATAGCTGCTGCCCCCCCCCCCCCCCGCCCCGCTTCTGGCCTCTGGCTTGTCTTCCAGGCACAGAGCAAACGTGCACTAAAGCATCTCAGCCACTGACAGGGGAGCTAAAGAAGGGACTGAAAACCCCACGGGAACCAGGAGAGTGGCCATGCCGAGACACAGAGCTGCGTGATTTACCTCGGGAGTATTTAATGGGTGACATTTCCAATCACTCTTTGCACGACGCCTCCTCTCCGGGAACCCTTTACGCCCTTTGCTGCTTTTCCAATCTCTTTTCCAGCTTAAACCTTGCCTTTCCCTTCTGCGGCTTTCCTCAGCCTCACCCGAGGGGCTGCTCTGAGCCCGCAGCTCTGCTGCGGCCGCGCACAAGACGAGCAGCCCAATTTCTGGGTCGCTGCGGGGTTAGATGATGTCGTTCCCCAGGAATCAATACCTGCAGCAGGAATGCTTGGTTGCCTTCCTCCCCAGAGGGGCTTTCCCAGGCGAGGCGTACGCGAGATCCATCCTAAACATGCGGAAGCTGCTCTTCCGAGACAGACCCCGGCAGAGGCACTGCGCGACGCCGAAAGGGGTTTATCCAAGCCAGCTATTTCCCGCTATGCAAAGGGGGTTTGGGATCCCCCACAAACACCCAACGATCAAATCCAAGGCGAACTGAGGCAGCACCGCCTTTGCGACCCGCCACCTGCGCCAGGAGATCACGGAGCACGGTCCGCTGGCGCGCTCCCACAGACCGCGGTCCCCGAACCCCAAGCCCAGGGACACATCGTCAGCACCGCACTTAAAAACTCCCCATCGTCCCCATCGGAGCCCCCCCAGACCCTCTGCAAAACTCACACAGCCCCAAAACCCACTCGTCACACGGGAGGAAGAGCCAGATTTGCCTTGGATGGACATTCAGCATTTGGGCATCATCTTCCAGCCCACCGCGGGCACTCGCAGATTCAGGCACAGCAGGGGTGATCACACACACCCCCCCCCCAAATCACCCAGTCTTGGATTTTAATAGGCAAAGGTGGAATCTGCAGTGCATTATGGCATAAAACATCAGCCACGCTGGCCTGACGTGGCTGGGGGAACCCCTCTGCAAGGGCCACGTGGTCCGCCCTCGGGGTAACCGCAGGAGGAGGGCTTTTTTGCTAAGTGTAATCAAGCCACTAACCCAAAATGACAGCAAGGCGGGGACGAGGCTGGGAGCTGCCCATTTTGTCCCCCAACTTCTTTCCTCATGTACAAACCTCTGTGTGCAATGGACAAACGCTCAGCAATATCTTGGCTGAGAACGTGCTAAACTCGTGTCCTGTATAGACTGACTCAGCTTAAGGGCCATTTTGCTGTTCAGTGCTGGAAATCCACACCGACATCTTAACAGTGCAACTTTATGGAGATTTACCCAAAACAGCCTCTTTTTATGTCCTGAAAAACTACTGCGACTAACAAGGAGGCTCCATTTCTTTTGATATTTCCTGGTTGTTTTTTTTAATATGACAATACAGAAGTTTTTAGGACCAACTTTCTCTGCAGAAGAGCAAACATCCCTTTAAAAAAACCCTCCATTTCTTTCCAATTTCTTTTGGAAGTTTCCAGTCTGGAAATTGGAAAGAATTTCCAATTTTCCATTTCTTTCAAAGCTTTTTTTCCCCTCAAAACATCCTTTTCTAATAAGCTCTAAGCAGCAGCTTAAGCAGATTCCCAAGGCATCACCCAGAGAGACACCGAGTGACTGCAGTGTTCAGCACAGGAATTGAATTAGGTGGTATTTTCCTATTAGCAAAACAATACCAGCCTTTCCCGAGCGAGCAGGTGAAGGCGCTCGGCGCCCGGGGAAGGGATTTATAGCATTTTACTTTAACTAAGCTCTTCCCTGCGAGCGTTTCGCTGAGCTGCTCCGCCGTCCCCCCGACCTGCCTTTCCAATCCCTTCCTGGGAAACCGAATGCGAGGGGTGAGGAGGGGACAGGCACCGCTCTCCCACCGCCGGCAGCACGGGGACGGCTGGATTTTCTGCCCCCAGACCTCGAGGCTCGGCAGAGCCCCGGCTCAGAGGGCGCAGAGCCTCCCCCGCCCGCCGCAGCATCGCTCTGCTGCGGGACGGGGCAGCTCCGCTCCCCTGTGAGCTGCTGCAGAGCTCGGGATAGCTTTTCCTGCTCGGGGGGGGGGGGTGATAAAATGGCTCGATGTGGGAAGAGAAACGGGAACGAAGCCACGTGTCCCCTCTGGAAGAAGGGGGGCCTCCCCCCAGGCTTAGGGTGGTCTGACACCTCGCTGCTGTTTTGGCATCGAGACCGTGCGGGGCCCGACACAGCTTGCACAGAGACCCCGGTTGCTGGTCCCAGAGCACCGGGACCACCGCGGGCACGGCCCTGTGCCGTGCAGAGACCCTCCAAGAGCGCTGCCGCCCCAGATTTCACAGCCCAAGTTACAAACCACAGCAGCAACCGCCGAGGTCATCCTTTCCTTCTTGCCCTTACCCAGACACCAACGCCTGCTTTTGCCAGGTGCCTGAGACCGGGCTAAACTCTCCTCACTGGTGAGCTTGGCCCTCCAGCAACACTCCTCCTCTCTTCCAGCTCCGACCCTGCGCTCGCCCCATCCTGGGCTCTGAGCAAGGCTCTTCCACCCTTCTCCGTCCCCCTTCTGCAGGAGGGGGAAAGCCCTGTCTGGCAGAAAAGCAGCATCAAGTTTGCTGCTGGCACATCTGTCAAAAAAAATAAGCGCGCATCCAAAACTTGACAAAACACAAAGGTTTGGGCTCTGCCCCTCATTCGCGCTTGACCCCAAACCCGCTCAGCCGTCGCCCCCCGACCCTGCGCTGCCTCACGAAGCAGCCGCCTCCCGGCAGGCCGACACCTCGGGGTGCAAGCGGCGCACCTGTCCCACCTGGCTGTCACCCAAAGGCGACGACCCTGCACCACCCTGCGCCTCCCAGGGCCACGAGGCTCAGCGCGGGGATCGCCGGCTTCGCAGGCGGCAGAAGCCCGGATCCTTCCCAAGGCTTATTGCTGTATTTTACCTGGGCAGGTAACGAACACCACGGGCAGGAAAAGATCTCTTCGGGGCTCCGCGCAGAAGAGCGGGGACCCCCCGCGGCCTCCGGCACTAGCTGAGCGGCAGCAGCGCGTTCGCTCGCCGGGAGCGGGAGGAATGCGGCGGCCGCCGAGGCAGCAGAGGTGGGGAAGCACCCGAGCGGCGGCGGCTCTCGGGGGGCCGGGGCTCGCGCTGCCCAGCTCCCCGCTTCCCACAGCTCCCCACGGATTTCGAGTTCAGCGGGGACGGCTCCCGGATCCAAACAGCCCCCCGCTCCGACGGGGGCCAGGCTGGGATGCTCCACTGCGGGAGATTCGTGGCATCAGCCGCCGGGCTCTGCTTCCTTCCCCTTCGAGGGGCCGGCCGGCCGCGGGAGGCTGCGGGCTGCGCCTCCCGCTCACTCGTGCGATGAGTTGGGTGGTCTCTGCGCCCCCCAGGGAGAGGCACGCTCTCCCGGCCGGCCAGACCTTCCTGAAGGTTTTGCTCAAACCCAGCCCAAATCCCCCGGCAAGGCAGGGGATGAGAAGGAACCCTCCCCCCCCCCCCCCCCCGCATCCCCTGCCTTCTGCCCCGCAGGAGCAGGCAAGGTTAGCCTGCAGAGCGTTTCCTACCCGGTTCCTCCGGCTCAGGGCTGACGAGGGGCCGGAACGGGCCCGGCTCCGCCGCCCGGCGATGCTCCCAGGCAGCCGGGGGGCTGCGACCGCCGGGGGCTGCACAAGCAGAGGGATCCGCCGCTTCCCGGGGCTGGCGAGAAGATGGCTCGGCTCCGCTCCGCTCTCCCACCGCCGCAGCGGGGCTCGGGGGGGCCCGGGGGGGGGCTGGGGCTCGGCGCAGGGGTCTCTCGCTCTGGTTTGCCTCCCGGGCTCCCAGCACCCAGCCCCGCAGGCTGCCAACTTTCCTTAGGAAGTTACCGTAAGGAAACCCCAACCAAACAACAAACCCCACAACCACCAGCCCCCCCCAAGCCCCCCCCAGCCCGCAGCCGGGAGGCGGAGGGCAGCCGCCCGCCCAGCCCCGCACTCCCGGGCCGCCAGCGCCGCCCCCGCCCGCAGTCCCCCCCCCTCGCCGGGGACCCCTCCCGTGCCGCACCCCCGGGACCGGCCCCGTGGCCCCCGGAGCGCCGACTCACCGCTTCTTTGGGGGAAAAAGGTGCATTTTTTGGCCGACTGGGGGCTGGGAGGGGGATGGTGACTGCGGGCGGTGCCGCCCCGGGCTCCACCTGGGTTGGGGGGGATCGGCCCGCCCCCCGGCACCCCCCCACGCTGGGTGACCCGGGGACGGCTCCTGCCCCCCTCCCCGGGAGCTGGGGAGTCCCCGAGCCGAGCGCGGCCCCCTCCGCCCTCCCGGCATCAGCATCCTTCAGCCCCCTGTCCCTGCGCCCAGACGGGGCTGCCCCAAACCCCAGCTCCTGCTGCTCAGGGACCCCCACCGACACCCCCCGTTCCCCTGCTGCCTCCTGCAGCACCTCTGCCCCTTTCAGCTCTTCTCCCCTCCCCCAGGAGGGCCACCCCATGGACCCTGCGTATTATTTCTCTCCATCAGGACCTGCGTGCCCTCCTCTTGCCCTCCAAAGCGTGCTGCTCTCCTCCATAAAAGCCATTTGGGGTCTGTGGATCATCACCTGAGAGCCAAATCCTCAGATCCTCACCTGTCCCTAATGCAGGCTGCTCTTCTCCCCTGACGGGATGGGAAGGGTAACACCAGCCTCCTCCCTCCTCCATCCTGCCTCGCCACCAGCGCCCGGGGTCCTGGGCAGAGCTGGGGCTGTCCAGCAGCGGGGTGTTGGCTCTGCCTGTTCGTAAAGAAAATCCATCAGCTCTCCTTTCCCTCAGTGCAGAAGGCGAAGCTTCTTCTCAAAGCACCAAGAGGCACTGACACGGGACTCGGCCCAGAAAGCCCCCTCGGCGGTTTGGAGAGCACAGGGTCGGTGCCCGGCGGCAGGCGCCTGCTCCTGGGGCAAAGTGATCATCAGCCAAACCTCTCCTACGTGCTCTCATGCAACGGGGGTGGAGATCCTTCCTCGTCCTGCCCTGGCTCCATAGCCACGATTTCGGCCACCTTACCTCAAATGCCAGGCCACTGTTGTTTCAAATAGCAAGGCAGCGCTGTGCTTGTACTGGAAAAAACAGAATAATTGCAATTTTGTGGGGGAAAACACCCATGCACCCCAAACAAAGCCGGTCTCAGCTGGCCACGGGGCAGGGTGACACTCCAGAGAGCCTTTATTCCCAGTGAAAAACCCCACATCCAGCAGCAGGGCCAGTTTGCCTGTCTGCTCCCTGCCACGGGGCTCCCGTGCCGGGTCGCTCCAGGGAGGACGAGCGCTGGGACACGGTCCCATGATTTTCCTGGCAGGGAATTAATTTTCAGGGAGAAAACAGACTAAGTTTTGACGGTAACCCAAAAACCGCTGCCTGGGTGGGAGAGGAGCCTCATCCTGCAATCCAGGGTCCTTCCCAAGAGCATTGGGCTTCCCGGCCCAGCCAGGACTCAGCCTTTTCCAAAACGCAGCCCTTCCTCTAGGCGTATAGAAACCAGTTGGAAAAAGAGCTTCCTTCGCCAGCTCCCAAACCTCACCTACCGCAGCGGGAAGTCCCGCTCCCGAGGGACTGGGCAGGCTGGCCCTCGCTGCGGCGCAGCCCGGGATGCCAGCACCCTCTTGCGGGGCCACCTCAAGGCTCTCCATCGCTTCAGCCTCGGGGCGAAGGCAGCGGCGGCTGACGCACGGAGAGGCGCTTTGAACGGGATCGGGTTTGGCTGAGTCTTGGTAATCTCCAGAGGCCCCAGTGTGGCATGTGCAGATTGATCCGGCCTCCCACAGACGCCACTAACCCAACAAACACCGGTTTCGTATCGCTAACAGACGGCACGAGTTTGGCATCGCCCCTGTGCTTGGGTCAGGCCTTCGGTCGCTAGCGAACAGCAGCCCAGTGGCGCAGGCCGGTAACCGAACCCTGCCGATGAGCAACGTGCGAGCAGATCGGCCGCTCCTGCTGGGTTGGGGGGGATTATCCCCCCGGGGACGTAGCAGAGGCACCTCAGCTGGCGTCTGCTTCGGGTGGCACGCTCAGCCAGCCCACTACGCAGGCAAAAGCTGCGTATTCTTGGTCAAAATACCCCGGCAAAAGCTCCCCGACAGCAGCCAGCCTGCATACCTGGTATCTTCCAGGCGGTTACACTGCGTTCTTGCACACTCGCGTTCTTGCACACTCGCGTTCTTGCACACTCGCGTTCTTGCACACTCGCGTTCTTGCACACTCGCGTTCTTGCACACTCGCGTTCTTGCACACTCGCCTGCGGAGGGGGTCTCACCTTGCATCTAACAGCAGGCGGTTTTTATGTGCTCTTTCAGCCGCAGGTGATCTACCTGAATTACTTCCCCTGCCCAAGTCTGAATTCCTGTAGGAAACACCATCTAGAGCAGTGCTCTGCAAACTTTTAAGTCTAAAAATAATAAAAAAAAGATGACTTATTATTTCTGGGTAAACAAAAAAAAAACCTAAAAGATGACACTCGAACCTAAGGGACAAACTCTCCGGGGCTGATGATCGGAAGGCAGCAAATGCCCAGAGCCCCGCACTGCTCAGCCAAGATCTGTTCCTGCAGGCTCCCCCCAGCAGAGGAGGGTTAAAGGTACCTTCAAGGAAGGAGTATTAAATTAAAAAGAGCCCCAACAGACCCTGCGTGCCCTCCCTGGCTTTCCTCCTTGCAGGAACAAAATCGCTACTGCTCCTTCACCTGGCATTTACAGGCAGGCGAGCAGGGGCCACTGCCTGACCCTTTACTAGGCACAGCTTAGCAATCCAGCTTAAAAAAAAAAAAAGAGCAGAATACTTGTGTCAGGAGCTGATGCTGCCAAAAGCATCGTAGAGGCCCTGTGAGTCCAGCAACAGGACCAAAAAGTCATAGTGGGGAAGAAAAAAAGCAGCAAAGAAACCCTTCTGCAGCCCCGGCTGCTGTTGCTGCCTCCTCTCGGCACCGGAGGCAGCTGGAATAGCGACGGGGGAGGAAGGGTGCCGAGCTGGACCCACAGGTTGGTGGGAATCGGGGCTCTGGGGACCGCGGGGTTGAGGCCGCTCGCATAGCGCCGTTTCCCGTCTGCCCAAGTCGGCCCACGCAGCGGGTACCTCCAGGGCGCCGTCTGGAACAGTTAAGTACAGCTAATTGCTAACCTGGGATGCTCTGGAGCAGCTGAATCGCCACCCAGAACGGCACCACGCAGGGTCGGCACCTCCTCTGTGCCACGCCAGGGAGTTTCGGGCAGCCCCGCTGCTGCCATCGGACCCGAGGGCTGCGTGGGTACAGCCGGGGAAGGGGACGGCTGCCTTTCGGGGCTGCGGAGCCCCCCTGCAGCGCGCGAGCGGCGACGGAGACGAGGGCGCGGGCGGGCACCAGAGTGCTAACCAGGCAGGACCACCACGGCAGCCCGCCCCAGGGGGCTGGAGGGACACCAGAACCGCGCACCCCAAAGCCCCTGCTAGCTCGCCTCCACAACAAAGGGAAACCGCTTGCAAGAAAACAAACTCTCCCACAAGAGCCTCAGCTGAGCACGTTCTCACCCACCCAACCATTCCCTCGCATTTTATTTTTTTAAAGCCAGCAACTTACCTTTGGTAACTCTCACTACAAACACCAGGGCACACCCACCCGAGGAAGGTCTCTCGTTCGTTTTCTGACAAAGGCGGCAAGCCAGGAAGATGCGCAGCAAGACTCAGATGCGTGCAGCAGTGCGAGGCTGCTGCCTCCGCCGGCTCCGCAGGGCGGGTCTCATTTTATGCCACCCCAAATGTTATTTAAGTGCGGCTTATCAGCTGTCCTTCCACCTCCTCTGTATAAGGCTGCTTGTGAGCACCTCTCCGAGAGATGATCACGAAAGGATTCCTAAAACCAGGCAAGACTGCGGTGCTTAGAGCCCACCTGCAGGGCCAGGCATCAGCCTGGACGGGAAGCGCCGAGACTACAAAGCTGCTCGGCATGTTGCGCATAGCCCAAGCCCACCCCTGTAGATGTCCTGCAGGATGAAGTTCCGAATTACAGTGGTGGCCCAAGGGCTTGTAACACCCGTTCCTCTGAAAACCGGGACAAGTTCATCACCTTAAGGCCCAGCACCTGTTATGGACAGCACCAACGCACTCGCCAGCCCTTCCACTGCAGGGGAATTCAGACCACGGCCCCGCAGTTCCACCTGCGAGGCGACAAGCGAGATAAACCACGCGCAGGCACACGTTGTACCAAAGAACACACCAGCAAACATCGCTTTATTACACCGGTTTGGTTATCCAGACTAACCATAAAAGCTGTTTAGACGGACGTAGACAAACAAGTCAGTGTTTTATGCATTAGGTCACAGCTCCAGAATCATTACCAGGGAATGGGTATTTCTTCACCAGTTGTTTCGAACGTACGTCAGTGGGTCTCTGGCGGGGAGGAGGGGGCAGGTGCGGCGACAGATCCTCCCCAGGTGCGCCTGCTACCACCCGAACCACGAGGCAGACCCAGGAGGTTGCACTGCAGAGAGGTCGGGGCGGGGGGGCACCGTGCTAACCAGCACAAACAGAACGGAGATACACTGACCTGAGCCTTGCTCAGCTGGGACTACACAAGCACAACACACTGGTACGAGCTACCAAACAGTTAACAATTAGTAAGACTGGTCTAAAGCTGGAACTAGAACGACTCCGGGTGGAAAGGCATAAAATAAATACTTGCTCAACTCAGCACTCTGCCCAGTTACAAACTTGTCAGCACCTAGCTACGCAGCCATGTATTCTTCACTACCTCACAGCAGCAAAACCACTACCATTTAAGAGCAACTGTTGAGCGACTATCCACAGTACGTTGTACAGACTCGAGAAAGCAGCCTGATGCCACCCCTCACACGGGTCATCCTCCCCTCCCTCTGCTGAGCAACGGGGGCAGCCCCCCCGGCCCACACTCTGCTTCGTTTGTTGAGCTCTTCACGTGCAACCGAACGGCTCGATGAGTGGAGGAGTGCCCTGCTGCTGCGAGCCCATTCGTCAGGGGTGGGAAGTATCTGGCTCACGCTGTAAACATGGGAGAAACGCAGACCTTGGTTGTAGCTCCCGTACAAGACTGCAACGGATCAAAAAGGCGGATGTTCGCTAGTCAGCAGCTCTGCAAGTCTCCTGCCGCTTAAGAAGTTGGGAATTGCGCTCTTGAAATTTTACTGGTGGTGTTTATTTCATTTTCTTCCGGATAAACACTTCTGTGAAAAATACCCTTTAAGAGCCAGATTAGATCACAGTATTTAAAAAGTGATACGGTTACGTCAGTGCCTCGGTCGCCAAGGCAAAGGCTTAGAGCAGAGGTTACAAAATTGATGCTTAGTGTAGCACTTCCATGAAATAATGACCTCAAAAAAATGCAGCCCAGGTTTCCAATTTCCCTTCCTAGATGCTGAGTCACCAGCAAAACCGCTGTGTAGCTCGGCCTGCAGAGCTCCACGGCTACACAGGGCTCAGGAAGAACAATGCACCTCGCCTCGGTTTGCCCTCTTGGCAGGGGCGGCGGCACGTCAACAGCTACGTTGTGCGCGACTGCAGGGAACGCCTGATCCGGCTGGACGCGGAGGTTGCTCAGCCTGGGGTTACCCTGGGAGGAACGGGGCAGCTCGGGAGGATGGCAGAACCGGCGTGTCCCCTACAGCAGACACCAAGAATGAAACGCTCTTGGAAAGAGAACTGAAAGAGCTGAGAATAAGGCAAATAACTTAAGACTGACAGAGTAACTCCCAGTTTTATGCTTGTAATATGTTACTCCACGAAGGGAAGGAAAGGCAGGTTGACCCTTCTTGTTTACCTTCCTTTACATTTAAGAGATGACCAAGACTAAAAGAAAAATTAAAAAAAGAAAAAAATGAACAAAGGAGCAGCTGTCTGTCTCCCTAGAGCTGCGATACAACATAAACCTGGTGTAGGATATTCCAGGATGCTGCAGGTCAGTTTAGGGAAAGGCAATAACCCCCGTACCACAGGGGCTGTGACAGTAGTGTACTGTATTACATTCTGTGCAAGTTACGCAACCTGTTCACAAGCTTCGGTTTATCTATGTTTATCTCGCTGCAGTTCTGTTAATTAGCGGCTGAACACTTTACACGATCTTACTCCACAGCTCAAGGTAGCTTCAGCAGGAAAAAAAAAAAGACAAAAACTCATTTCCTGGGTCTGCTATCTGCACACTCCATAACAAGCGCTCCTAATGCCCAAACATCAAAATTGAAATCTTATAGTTTACTGGAAATAGATCAGCTAGATTCCCTTTGCGCTTTGCTTTAAAGCCCCTTGTCTCCGAACCTTGCTCAATTTCAAGGAAGACATACAACACGCTTGAATGAAGATCCCGCCTCGTTGCAACGGCGTTGGTTCTGACTTCCCTCTACACAGACTGTCTCCGACCCTGACTAGGCGTACGTCAGGAGAAAGGGCTGTACGTCGAAGTGACGTCATCTCCCCGAGAGGATTTTCACACATTGGAAAGCTAACAATGAAAATTACAAGTTAGGTAGGATAAGGTTGAAACTGTCCACCAGGCCAACTTGAGCACTCCGAGTTCCTTTTAGCCCTTTGTCCATTGCTCAAAGTTTCCTCTCCCTTAGTTTGTTCCCGTTTTGTTCATCCAGTATCGATGAGTGTCCATCACCATTGCTCAAGCACTTGTCCTTTTCATGTTTGTGCTCTTGCTTCTGTCGCCTTATCTCCTTATACCGCAAAGTGATGTCACTGAAAAGAAAAGCACACAGACGTGAACTAGTGACGTGAACAAACAATTTCAGTACACGATGACAACAGTAAGGCAAGTGTGCTCGGGATGCGAGTGCCCTTGGGATAACAGCCCACGCGAGTCTTTTGCCTGTAAATTTCTAAAATTGCTGATGGCATTGATTCACTTGAAATTTGTGATTCTTGCTAGTAGTCTGGCTATTATCCCCCCTCTCAGAAGCCTAACGCAACAGGATGCTCAGCAAGAGCAACCACGGCTCTTGCACAGGGTCTCCTCTATAGATCAGTGTAACTCTTTCCGCCTTGTGCAGCTGCCTTCCCTTTACTCGCACAGAGCAGCGCCCAAACCAAACACGTTTAACTTGGCTCGCTCCTCGCTGACACCGGGACTGCCCAGACAATTGCAATGCAGCAGATTCTTCTTGCAGCGAAGCTGCAGAACATCTTAGTCTTGTCTAACTCGGAGCACAGGAAAAACACCACTGATCTCATCCGCCACCCTCACTCGCCCAGGAAGGGCAGGTGCAGTCAGGCACTTAACTGTTCACCTGCTTCTACAGCAACACTAACGCAAGTGGTGTCAAAGACCCTTTGGTCTGGTTCAAGCTACCAGAGGCTTGATTCGGAAAGAAAGCTGCCAGATCGTGCACAGAAACCCCTGTTTACTTAATTCCTGCACAAAACCACTGCAGCTGTAGCCATCCAAAAGAGCTGCAGTCTCTCTTCGGGAGGCACCGAAGGCTAATGGCAGCGTTCGTTTGAAGATGCGCTTTTGCCGGGTGTCCAGAGCCACCCCCCCGAGACCCAGGCGCACCCCACACTGCTTACCGAATGAAGAAACGCCAGGCTGTCCAGGTGAGCACCAGTATAATCCCCAGGATCCAGCACTGGGTAATGTAGAAAGGAAGAGAGAGCGTGAGCGTATGGGGGTCATACTTCACGACAATCAGAAACTCCGTGGCAGTAATAGCAGCAACCAGCCATGCCTGCTGACCCAGCTTCTTATGGAACTTCCTGCAAAATAAATGCACGGATAAAACAAAGCTATTGCTGTAAAATTAAGCATTCAGAGAAATATGCATAAAAAGACAGCTGAGGCAGTAATTTCATTCAGCTTTGCACAATTCCAAAAGTCCGGTTTGGATTACACATGTACTAAGCCTATGCAGGCTGACAACTTTCATGTTGGTATTGCTCAAGTTTCCTCTGAGAGGCTCTGGAAATACATTAAAAGTTAAACATCATCATCACATGACACAAGGAAGTATCCCCATTTTCAGGGTATTGGTAAATCCACATACAACAGTTATCTGACCAGCTTGAGACCAGCTGAGGTTCAGGGTACGGTGTGAAATAGCTCTACTCCTGTATTTCCTCTGCAAATGTCAAGTCACACTGCTGTAACCATATTTAATATCTATATAATTGCATTCTGAAACACACTTTCTTCCCAAAAAGGTATTCAGTGAGCTGTCACTAACAATCTCTGAACGGATTTTAAAAGAAGCAAGCTTAATAACAGGCAAGATACTGGAAGACACTAGGACGGCGTTTCACTTCTAGCACAACACAACCCTGGGGCAAATACATGATTAATATTTAATCCCCAGGGTCTGTTGTTAAGCAGTACCAGACAAGCCGATGCGAAGCTGCAGTGCTATGTACAAGTCTAGTGAAGGACTCACCAACCAGTAATGCCAGAAATTAAACTGCAGTAGAACCAAGGCTTCTATACAGAGGCTCTACTTGCGGAAGGGGAGATTGGAAATACACCATCTCTGGGGTCACCTGTTCCTGCATGGGAAATGTATAAAGCCAGAATACCTACAGGCTGCCTTTCAGGGAGCCTCATTACCCTCACAGGTAATTGCTAGCATTGCTAGAAACCTGCGTACGTTGCCTGATCTAAACCAGTCAGATCCTCCACTTCTTGACCGTGCCTGTTCATGTCATTTCTAGATCTGACATTTTTGCAGCTTACTGCCCTGACAGACCAGACGATTCATATCTCAATAATCAGATGGGGTTCTGTGTGGGCAACAGAACAAGCCCTTTTTTATGCACTGGATCGCACCACTGGCGCATGCAGATGCGCTATCCAACAGTGCAAAGTACATTGCTTCCTGCTTGGTAGACTAAATTTTTGTTCTCCCACCACCCATTTTCTGCATCTAAAATGGGATATTAATCCCATTAGAGGAAAGAACCAAGAGAAAGCTACTAGAACTTGTGTATATTTTTTCTTCCCCCCCATGGCATGATTTAATTAAATGTTTCCCAAAATCCAACTGATTCAAGTCAAGGAAGGCTGAACTTGAGAAAAAGCAATACCCCCAACCACCACAAGCACCATGATTCACTAGCAAGGACACACAACTAGCTTTTCTCAACAGCCTTTGAATGGTATCTTTTACTCAAAAACCACACAAAGTATTTTGGTGCGCTGTCCTGTTAGCCCTAAACGCACTACCTTGACTGATGATTATGTCTCTGAAGATGCCCAGGATAAACCGTGCCAATAGAAGCACCTCCAACTAAGCTTAAAGGTAGCTGTGCTTTTTGCCTCTCTTCTTCCTTATCCTGCCTTTGTTTTATACACCCCTGCTTTAATCACAGGGAGCATCTATTGTGCAGAGGGCCTTGCCCTCTCGCTGAACCATAGCGTATTCTGAAGTACCTTTTCCTGCCAGGTCCTTTCTCTCTTGTCCGGCTTACTGTGTTCCATTCCTACCACAGTGAAAGATGTGAAGCGAAACACGTCCAGCAGAGTTCAGCTGGAATTCTGCGGAACTACTGGGGCAGGACAGAGGAGATGGGGAGAAAAGCGATAACAAACCTAGAGAGGGCTGGGGAGAGGGGGGTGGACATGTTGAGGTGACCTCTGCAGTACTTTAGGGCACTGCAGCAATGGGAAATTCCCGTCCGGTCTATGACTGCTGTGACATGCAGCCTCCTGTCTGGATGAGGCACTGGCTTAGTAAATGCTGTGATATTCAGTAGCCACATAAGCTCTTTGGGCCATGCTTCCTTGCCGGTTTCACCATGCGGTGGATGAAAGACAAGGCACCTTACAAATCCCTGATGAGGATTTCCTCGGAGAGCGGCTGCTCTGCTAGCACTTCCCTCGGCTAGGCAGAGCGACAAGGCTGCCTGACACCCTGCGGCCTCCGGCTGGTACACTGCCCAGCGCCGCAGGTCAGCCAGGCCCAAGCGTCTCCAATAGCGCTGGGGCAGAGGGAGCTGCGGCTGCACATTGCTCCCAGTTTCTCCTCCCCTCGTCTCATCAGATGCAGGAGCTGCGCTGGAGAGAGCATGCTTCCTTTAGCAGGCGTTTTCCTGTTGCTCAGACATATCTGCTCCACTGCATCCCCATGGGTTCTCAGTATCCGGGAAGGGATCTATGCACGGAAAGCGAACAGAGCTTCTCGTCCCTCTCCTGAATCCAGGGGAGTCATTGCAAGTCAAGCACACAAAACACAGTTTCTTAGACAAGAGGCCCGAGAGCCACATCTGACACCAACGCGTAAGTTCAAACTACACAAAATCGTCCAAACACACTGGAATAATATATGATGCTGTAAATCAAGTGTAGGTTATTGCTGATGCGGATGGGATGAGTGCATTCCATTTTAAAAAGTATCCTGCCTAGACCAACTCAGATGAAAGGGCTTCAGAAACTGCTCCAGCTGGTTCATTCGGTATGACAGATTAAATGGGCAGAAACTAGCCTGAACACATGGATAGAGAGAAAAAACGGAACAGCAAATCTCTCCCTGTGAGCTCAAGCTGTTCAGATGACTAGGTCAGCTTTCTGCTGTGCGGATCTGCTTCCTCATTTGCCATCGTTTTCTTTCACTAGCTTATGACAGCACACTGACAAAAAAAGAATTAAAGGTAACCCCAACAGAAGAGCTGGGCAGAACATAAAGCTGCCAAGGGAGAGAGTTTGTTTCCTGCCCTCCTACTCATGAAAGATTTTAAAGAAAAGTCCTTTTTGTATTTGATGAATAAGATTAAAGTTCATGGCCTTAATGCAGAGTCCTTGGAAGAGACCTGAAGACTAGAAATCAGGAAGATAAGACAAGGTTAAAGGCTACAGACTCTTGCATCAAAGTATTTCTGGGCAGGAACATTTCACATAGCCAGTCCTCAAGAACTCAGAGGCAGCATATTGGTCACAACAGGAGCGTGGTATGTAGGAGCTGGAGAACAGCTTCAGAAACCACCCCTCCTCTTGGACTATTTCAATCCTAGATACTTCACTGTCACCATGCCACATGTCACCTTGGTCCGAGACCAAGTTCCTGAAAGCAAAGCCCTAGAACTGTCTGCAGATACCAAGAATCCAGAATGAGAAAAAGTCTTCATATTGGAATTTCACTACTTCCTAGACTAAATATTGCAAGGTTAGCTGAAGAGATCAAATCAGTTTATCTCAGACAATCCCGTCACTATCAGAGAAGGCAACGAACCATGTTTCTGACAAGGAAGGTCAATGGAATATTCCAACCTTCGTCCGTTAAGAAGTTGAGCGAGTTTCCAAAAGGAAAAAGTCAGGAAGATTTCTCATATGCTGTTAGCTGGGAACCTCTGGTACAGCCTGCTCTTCCCCAGCAGCTTCTCCCTACAATACACCAAGAAGAATCCAAAAGGGTCCTTGGTACAAAATGATGTGCAAGCGAAAATACACCCAGTTAAGCTGGTAAAACAGGGGTAGATTATCTCTGCTTGGTTGACCTCAAACGCACGAAGGAATTGAAGTCCAGTTGCAAACGCTTTCACAGAGAAGATATAAGGTAAGACCAGATGCTAGGTTCTGCCACTGTGCATGACAGCCTGATGATGTCTGCTCTGTGGAGCATCAAGCAGAGCCATGAGCTTCAGAAGTGAGGGGGCCTGTCACCTTACCCACCAAGAGGACCAGAACAGGAGGGGGTGGTGGCAATGAGGAAGACATGCAGCTCAGGATGAGAGTCTCTGCTTGCTGGATGAACTTCTCCCGCTCATTGGAAGAATGGCAACAAACTGAATCAGCAATGAGGCACTGGTGATTGATGATTCTCCTAAATTTCAATGTTATGCCATGTGGTTGAACAGAGGGCAAAGGAGTTTTTCCAACCCAAACACAAGGACCAGAAGATTGTGAATGGTGCTAAGGAGAGGAGCTCACCAGTGAGAGGCAGAGACCTCTTCTTACCTTTGAGTTGGAGGCACGTCCCAAACCAGTAGGTCCGACACCAAAGGCAGGGGCAGCCTGCCACTGCTGAATGTCCTGAAATCCGACTAAGCAATGTGGGTTGGCCCTTCTTCCCAGTTCTAGGAGTCAAAGCCTTGCAAGGGAAACTGATCTTCACAGAATGTTGGAACCCTAAATTCTGAACACAGACACTTTTCGTGTTGGTCAGCGACAGACAGTGAAACATCCCTTGAAGCCAGACGTTGTCTCAGACTTAAGATGTGGGCTCAGGCAATTTGTGACATCAGTACTAAAACTTAAAAGAAAACGTGATTTTGAGAACAAAGCTGTCTCAGGTCTTACACGGTCTGCGGAAACAAAAGCAGCAAGGACAAATACGATGCTTAAGGAGGAACAGACTGAAAGTACATGCACTGTTGTGTATGGGTGCACTTTGCTATAGCAGGGTCCTCTGATCTGCAAGAGGGTGCCACAAGAGCTCCGGAGGACCAGGGACCAGTTGGAAGACAGCTCAAGAAAAGAAGCACCTTTAAGAAACACATTTTTTTTTAGTTTGGGCCCTGTTGTCCTTAGAAGGTACATCTAAGGACTGTGGTTCCTGGCTATCAATCTGAAAGTGGAGTTCCACACTCCTCTGCCCACAAGCCAGGGGCTCTCCAGCTAATTTATGCATTACGTTCTCAAAAGAGTGATCATTTATTAAAAACTGAGGTTACAAACAGTGCACACAGAGTGCCCTTAACAACAGCTGTTCTCTAACCAGATGCAGTAGAATTTTACCTTCAAAACAAAGGAACACAAAGCAGATGCTTTGGGATTAGGTCTTTTTGTCCCTGACAAGCTGAACTACTGCCCTGAGATGGATGCCAACAAGCTGGAGCAAATTCAAAATAAAGCAAGTGAAGCTTGACATGGTATATACACAAGAGGACTGGCTTACGGGTCGTCCATGAAGTCGTAGATCTCCCTCATAGCCACACCTCCCACATTGACAAAAAAGACAAGTCGTAACAGGACCAAGTAGTGTTCTGGAGGCATCCAAAGGACAAACTTCAAGTAAAATGTGTTCAGCTCTGCCAATAAAAACTGAGAAAAAGGACATTTTAATTACATTCAGAAGACTTCACTGAATGAAGCCTGGAATCTCCCTCTCTCCCTGTATAGCTCCCCCCACCATTTCTCTAACGCCTCAAAGTCCTCCTCGGTATTACCAAGCACACCATCACCAGTTGCAATAATGACCAGGAACAGTTGGGTTTACAAAAAAGCTTTCTGTGTGTTGGAAGAGGTGTTAAAAAAACCACAGCAGAACGCTAGACAAGCACTGCATCTAGTTTTGAACAAGTTTATCGGGAGTTTGAAGTACCTGCAGAACTACTGACAACAAACCCTAAAAGCAGCAACTTGTCTTTTCACTATCATTTAAAATCTGACTGAGGGAACCCCAAAATAATGAGAGGCATAAGCAGTACATCCTGGGTTTTTCGGTTTGGTTCGTTTTTTTACAGTTATGCAAACGTCTCTGCCAAAGCCAGCTTAGGAGAACTGCGTACACATTTACAGCAAAACGTTCTCAGGTGAGCTGCCCTGGCAATGTGATTAAGTGAGCAAGTAGACACAAGTTTCTCACTTCAAAAGAAATGATAACAAACGGCATTAAGCATTGTTTAATCCAAAAGAAAGAGTGAGCCAACACCTGAAGCTGCTTAGAAACTGTCAGCTGAAGCTAGGCTAGGCTTTGCTAAAAGGAGGAGTATTATTTTAAAGACTAGTATAAATTCAGTGGGATCTCTCAGTTGCAAAATCTGCTCCAGCACCTAAAACACAATTTCTTCAGGTTGCAAACAGTTGGGAGTACGCACACAGCAACCATTTGGAGAAGCGCGTGTTTTATTTACGCAGGCACATTTACTTTACTTCTCCCATAAACTACGGGAACCTCAGCAACTCTGCCGTGCTACGTGAACTTGGCAAACGGTTTCTGTAGTGGAAATCAGGTGATGTGAACTTGTATTCAACCGAGTTTGCAAACTGCCTGGCACTCGTTGCAGGCACTGCTGTACGCTGCTTGCGTGCTTACGGACAGCGCATCGCTCCTGAAGCACCCTCAGGTCTGCAATCTGACATCAGCGTAAGATGCAATGTTACGAGAGAGAGAGGTGATGGTGGCTTGCCAAGCTGATTAACGTGTCCCACCCAGCAACAAGAACAGGGAACGTCACTGGACAGGTCCCAAAATAAACCACCACCAGATTTCACATTCTACATATTTCTCGATGCTTAAAGGTAGGCTGCTCTAGGCAACTGTTAAAAAAATAGAGTTATATCCTGTACCATAGCAGTAATGCAGACACTGATTAATGCCCATTGTCTCTGGAATCACTACAAGTATCACAAGCTTTTTTTTTTTTTTTAATGAACTTCATAGTTGCTGAATTTAAATAAGTTTGAGTTACTTAAAACAGAGCCAACTGACATCCCATGGATAGCACAGAGGCCAAAGTCCGCCCACTGACAAGAGCCAGGAGTGGGGAAGAAGCACTTAAACTGCCAAGTTTATCCTCCCTCTCAGTGTCACGTGCGTGATACCTGTGACTGTGAAATGGAAGTTACAAGTTCAACACGATGCATGCCCGTAACAGATTCAGCCACTCAAATGGCCAGATCAAGGAGGTAGACTGTCCATCCTTCGTGACTGCTGGAGAAGCCAACTTTCTCTACTGTCTAAATGGGGAAGCTACTTCACCTGAACTGCTCAAGCTCAATACTGTTAAGACCATCACATGCTACGTGTTCAGTGAAAAACAACTAATCTAGGATAACTGAATTATTTAAGTCTTTGTAAAAATATTATCTGAGGCAAAACTGCGTGCTTCAGGAGCCATGTGGCTCAGAGCTAACATACGGAAGCCTGAGACTTTGGTTACAGTCCTCTCCAGCTGTAACGTGATATGTATCTGCTTAAGACTGAGAGAAACAAGCCACTTTCATCCAAAGGCAATGTTTTTGGTGGCAGCAGTTATTTGCTGGATTATGTGGAGATCACAGTTTATCTTACTCACAGTGCCAATCAACATTGTTTAGCAAGGAAGAGCAAATATTTATGCGATGAATTTGTAAACTATACCACAGACGTGGAAACAGACCCTTCTTCTGCAGGACTCAGAAGTGACCTCTTCCAGCCTCAACTAAACAAACATCACTAAGTCAGAGTTTCAGCCTGTCACTGTTTGTACAGTTGCTTCAGTGTTACAAAACATGAAATCAAATTATAGAGATGAGAAAAGACAAAGAAGTTTCCTTACTACAAAGATTATGCCACAGACTGCTAGCCATCTGCGTAAGCTGGACGCTGGCTTCCACTCAAATTTGACCCAGCTATACGGGGTGAACTGGAAGACAATTCTCTTCATTTTACCTCTGGAAAAAAGCAGAGCACATTCTTGCAATTTTAAGAAACATCACATAAGACACATCAACTAACATTGCCATTTGAGACACCAATTCACATATGCAAAACGCCTCCATTTACTCCATAGAAATTACTACTTAATGAGACAAACATTCTGAGTTAGAAGCCTGTTATTTGGACTATGATTTTAAACTTTAACGTATTACACCACTGTGGTAAGCAGTTCCTCAGTTCTGCTTTGCTCAGCAAAGACACGCTACAGGAAAAGGTAGTTCATTACTGGTACAAGACTACAAGGGTTTTACTAAATTTTAAGTTTCAGTGTCCCAATTACCGTGAAGTTCTGATTACTAGGGAACGCATTATCCACACAAGGACCCTTGCTGTGAACAAAAGGGTATGATCCTGACTTGGATTCCTGCATCTCCTTTAACAACTTCATTAGAGTCACAGAATGGGTTGGGCTGGAAGGGAGCTTTAGAGGTCTCTAGTCCAGCCCCCTGCCGTGAGCAGGGACATCTGCAACTAGACCAGGTCGCTCAGAGCCCCGTCCAGCCTGGGCTTGGATGTTCCCAGGGATGGGGCATCCATCACCTCTCGGGGCAGCCTGGGCCAGGGTTTCACCACCCTCACTGTAAAAAATTTCTTCCTTCTATCTAGTTTAAATCTACCCTCTTTTAGTTTAAAGCCATTACACCTTGGTTCTATCAAAACAGGCCCTGCTAAAAAGTTTGCCTCCAACTTTCTTATAGTCCCCCTTTAAGTATCAGAAGGCTGCAATAAGGTCTCCCCGCAGCCTTCTCTCCCCCAGGCTGAACAACCCCCACTCTCCCAGCCTGGCCTCAGAGCGGAGGGGCTCCAGACCTCGGAGCATTTCTGTGCCCTCCTCTGGCCCCGCTCCAACAGGTCCATGTCCTTCCTGTGCTGAGGAGCCCCAGAGCTGGATGCAGTGCTGGAGGGGGTCTTTTCAGAGCGGAGCAGAGGGGCAGAACTCCCTCCCTCGACCTTCTGGCCAGCTTTCTTTCAATGCAGCCCAGGATACGGTTCTGGGCTGCAAGTGCACATTGCCAGCTCATGTCCAGCTTTTTACCCACCAGCACCCCCAAGACCCTCTCTGCAGAGCTGCTCTCCATCCCTTCTTCCCCAGCCTGTATTGATAGCTAGGGTTGTCCCAACCCAGGTGCAGGACCCTGCACTTGGCCTTGTTGAACCTCAGGAGGTTCACATGGGCCAACTTCTTGAGCGTGTCCAGGACCCTCTGGATGACATCCCATCCTTCTGGCGTATCAACTGCACTGCTCAGCTTGGTGTCATCTGCAAACTTGCCGAGGGTGCACTCAATCCCGCTGCCTATGTGGGATATTAAATAATGCTGGTCCCAATATGGACCCCTGAGGGACACCACTCGTCACCGGTCTCCATCTGGACATTGCGTTGCTGACCACTACCCTTGGGATGCGACCATCCAACCAATTACTCATCCACCAAACAGTCCACCCATCATATTCATCTCTCTCCAATTTAGAGAGAAGGATGCTGTGGGGGACCGTGCCAAAGGCCTTACAGAAGTCCAGATAGACGACATCTGCAGCTCTTCCCTTGTCCGCTGATGCAGTCACTCCATCACAGAAGGCCATTACGTTGGTCAGGCAGGACTTGCCCTTGGCGAAGCCATGCTGGCTGCCTCAAATTATCTCCCTGTCCTCCATGTACCTTAGCATAGCTTCTAGGACGATCTGTTCCATGATTTTCCAAGGCACAGCGGTGAGGCTGACTGATTAAATAAGCTCATTTCCACAAGATGCCCTCATTCCTAGACATTAGGCAATGCTCATGACAGGTATATTTTCAACAATTTCATTTGCAAATTAAATAAAACTCTCAAACAAGCTTCCATGCAGTGACGTTACTAGGTACTTGAGTCATCTAAACACACATGAATTCTTTAATTCGCGTTAACCCTAACAGCACAACCTTTCAACAACCAAGATCTTTAACCCTGGCCCAAACTTTGCGCTGTGCTACTGCTTGTGGAATTACTTTCCACACCAACTTACTTGTATGTAGGAATGTTCCAAAGTCCTTGCCATTTGTATGTTTTCAAAGAAAGCCAAGCCAGAGTCTTCATCCCACAGTAAATTCCTAATCCATTACATAAGATCACATCCATTATCCACTGAAAGGAGAAAAAAAAACAGTGAAGCTGGAGAAGAAACACTAAAGCTTGTAGAAGGGAAGATACTATAGGTACACATACGTGCAGACACACTCTCAGTCACACAGACTGAACATCCCCAGAGAACAGACGTGCATGAACTGTCAGGAGACAGAACTCCAGCTGCCCCACTCTACTCAAACAAAGCAGAAGTCTTCCACAGATGATGGCTGCAGATTCTCTTTTGCTGTATTAATTCCGCTACAGAGCGCGTCTCTTCCCACTTACTATCAGCTCAGCTCCACTCTGTTACGTGAGAACTTTAGGAACACACCAAAAAATCTGAACTTGTTCCTACAGATGGATTTTATTATGCCCAATAACTTAACATACTCTCTCTCTCAGGCTGCCTCCTAAAGAAATGACTTATCTCCAGGCTCAAGATGTGAAATTAAACAAGTCATTTCTCCCCGTGTTCTATGTTACTGCCAAGCGTTAATTCTGGAGATGGAGCTCTTGAGCTAGGAAGAGACTGGCAGTCCTCAGCATTCAAAGAAGCAGCGCGCACAGTGTTCATTTCATAAGAAGTTTCTTGAAGGCCAAATAGCTTTGCTCGATGCCTTTATACATAATGCATTTACTTTTATAAATACAACCATGTAGCAAATCATTACAAGCTCGGGGAAGAGCTTGTACTGTGAGAATAAAAGCAAGTCAGAATAACATAAGAACCATAGCTGTGTGCCGGGAATGTAGATAATTTTGATCACTCTGGTAACCAATTTACATTTCATAGGAAAAGAAAGAAAAAAAAAAGGAAAAAGAAGAAAGAAAAGAGTGTCTCACTTCAAGCTACAGAGCTTGTTTTTTCTGCAGAGAAACCAGATCGCAGTAGTCCCTCTGGCTTGAAAAAACACACACAAGCAGTATTTGAGGACAAGAATGGCTCTAGACTATCACACGCAAACACCATACAGCTTTATGGTAAGGCCAAACCTTTATCTTTCAAAACCTTTTTATAAACCACACTGGAAACACTGAACCCAGTAATATTTACTGTTTGGAGAAAACAGTGAAGATAGGTTTGCACAGAAGGAAGAGCTGGACTCAGATTGCACTGAGACTGGTTTTGGGTTTTTTAACAGGCAAGAAGAATCACCATCTGACACTTCATACACGAAGTTTTACCCTTCTCTTAATTTTAGATTTTACGGTTTGTACTGTCACCAAATATTTGAAAATGCTCAGGTAAAGCTCTAGGTTCTTCCTCTGGTGTGAAATGAACCAAAATGTTTAACCATGTGCAACAGTTTGAAAACACGCCAAATTATACAGCAACAAACACATTACAGACTCGTCACAGAGAAGCACCAATGCTCCCGAGCTGCAGTACTCCCACAGGCATCTCTGGCCACATGCACGTGACATAATTTAGTTCTCATCATTTCCTACCCCCTCCCTTTAAAATACATACTTCCATTTAGACAAATACATTATATTATGACCGATGCAGTACATACGTGATCCCACCAACATTCACTGAAGTTTGGAAGCTGGTGTTCCAGACTGTATTCCAGAAACTCAAACATTACACTGATGATCATACACATCCACCAGTCTCGAATCATCAATGTCTATATAAAGGGAGAACAAACTCTGTCAAACATCCACAACAGCTGCACAACACACTAAAAACCATTACCAAATGAATAGTTGCACACCAGGCTGAGCAGAACCAGGCCCCACTTATGCTATCGCCCTTTAGAAATCTAAATAAAGGAGAACTCCATAAATACTGTGGAGGCACTGCTCAGATTTACAGTTTTGCAAGAGTGTTTGGAAAAATTAGTACCTTTTTTCCCAAATTTCAAAACCAATCACTTGAGGAATATGAGGTTAACCCTTCTGGACTCTGATCACAGCAGACAACACTGTGCTTTGTTTACTGGTTATTTCTACAGTTGAATATCTTGCCTCAGTATCCAGAAAAGGATCAGGAAACTCATGACAATCTTATTTTTATCATGTGATAGTCTAGTAAAGCCAAATGCTCACAGGCCTCTAAACTTCATCAGGTATGCAGCACAATGGACAAGACAGACACTGAAGAATATAGATGGTGACATTAATACCATTACATGAAAGACTAAAGGCAGGCAAGGTGGGATTCAGAAGGAAGTATGCTAGTTAAATGGAGTTATGAGGTGCTCAACCACCACAGGTAGACCTTCTAATGCTGCTCCAAAAAGGCTTTTCAGGGCCTGCTGAATGCAAACTTTTAAAGTCACCTGCACTAAATCTCAGCCCTGGCTGTGCTGGGACACCTGAGCCTACTTTATACCAGCTGGCAGCTCGTCAGGGTGAGCAATGAAGAGCAGCATCTTCTTCCACATTCAACATAAGGACTCAGCCAAGCTGCAGCCCTAGAACATATGTATCATCTCAGCCTACTGCCAAAACAAGGGAAGAGATTTGTGGTAACACTATTTCATATTTGTTGGTGGATAAAAGCACAGAGAGCCTGTACATCTGGTCTGCTGTATCCTCAGCAGGGTGCCTGGATGGAAGGGGCAACCCCAAATGTGCTAGCACCGATTCTGCAAAAGCAGACGGAGCTTGGCATTGAGCGCCTCAGCCAGGAGATGGAAAAATACAAGATAGGCATCATCACACATTAGTCTGACAGCATGTGATCTAAATGACTCCAGAGCAAACGGGGAGGCCCACAGTAATTTCTGATGAATGAGGCACATTCATTTTGAGTACTGCCATTCTGGTGCTTCAAGATACAGCTTAAGAGTCTGTTACTTGAACCAGAGCAAAAAAAAAAAAAAAGACAACAAACCCAAACACACACTCATCTCTGTTTATGACGACAACACACTCAACCTCCAGCTTTTTATAGAAAAATATGTTAACTGACAAATAGGAAATATAGCAGCCAGTTTCCTTCAAGCTTAGCAGCACAGAAACAAACACCTCGTGGAGTATGCTGGGCTCTTCAAATCAGACTGCCGGGTGACAGGATGACATATCATCTCAAGCTTTTCTGCAGAAACAGTCTCTCTAATAAAAACTAGGCTTCTTCCAGACCAAGACAGATAATAGCTTGACTGAGTGGCCTGGCATATTGAATTCTATCCCATTCTAGTTCCTCAAGAATGTGTTACCATTCCCCTTATGTCTTGTTACGAGGCTCTCATGATTTAGGCGTTTTTTCCTCAGTATGACATTATTTGTAAAAATAAATACAGAATGCAACTGAAATGCTATTTGGATATTTAAGTTTCTCATGTAATTCTCTTGGGTGAAGTAGATCCAAGTTTCTCCAGATTTACAGTTCTGTATGCTAACAGAGCAAGCCACAGACAAGTTGATCTGACATCTAAGCCTCCCCATGCCTAGCATACCCATCTTTTGGTTACAGGGGAAAACAGCCAGAACAAAAGAAAAACACTGACAGGAATACATCTGCGCTTTTGAAAAGGAAAAACAAAACAACAGTTATAGCCTATTGTTAAACTGGCCTGAGCTTTTCCAGTTTATTACATATGGCGGTCTTGTAGGTGAAAAAAACCAAACAGGGTCTGCAGAGCAAAATAAAGGTAGCTAGTAAGTTTGCTCAGGTTAAAAAGCAGCTAAGAGACCAAAGCAATCAGCAAAACATGTGTTCTGCCAGAGACAAGCACAACTGGAATTCCATCTGCAGGAGGTTGATATTGACTAAAAGTAACAAGAATTAGCCCACTACCCGTTTAAATATTTAAAGTCCTGATTTGGATGCCACTGGCAAAAGCCTGCCTCGGTATAGTAGTGTATCATCATGCATCTGTGTTTGGGTAACAGTAGACTTCCACTGAACGCTGTCGTCCCCGTACTCTACATTCAGAGGTCATTCACGCTTTTATCTTGATACAGGAGTAAAGGTTTTTACTTTTATTGATCTGACCTCAGAATTAATTACAGTGCTGGAGGGAGCTTGTCAACGTAATGTTACTTTGGAAAGAAATGAGGTGACCTAACATGGTCAGGAGGGGGGGGAAGCGCCTTTCATGTATTACAAACACTTATTCTAGTTCACAGATGACTGCCTAATATAATTGACCGCAAAGACTGGCATCACTAAAACAGAAGCAGTCAAGCTTTAAAAGTAGACTAGTACTGTAACAGAAGACCCATTCTTACTTTCAGGTACCAGCCAAAAAAGTGAGCAGGAACAAATCCATCCAGTTTGTCCTATAAACCAAGAAGAGAGCGTGAGTCACTTTGCACTACAAACAATAACCCATTAAGGCGTACTTTCTTCCCCAAGAAAAATGCAGCAATAAACTTCAGTTGTTTCTCATATAAATACCAGATGCATTTTATGAGTTTATGTTCTCAAGCACACTGAACAAATAAGCTAACCTCAAAGCAAAGTCACAATTTTAAGGGGCAGAAACTGGAATTAGGATTGTATTGATAAAGTGGAGACTACCTTTTTAATGCTAGATGTCATGTTCTTTGCCTTCCAAGGGGACAGAAGTAGAACACGTTCAAGCCAGAGCACGAACGTGCATTTCTTCATCAGGCCCCCATCTTTCACCTATCAGAGCTTCTTCAGTCTTATCAGTCCTGCCACCATAAATGCCCGGGCAAAGGGAAAGGGAAAATCCTCCTCCTAGTTTTGCCCCAAAACTAGAAAAGGACAGCTGCTCTCAGTTACTCCAGCTCTTTATGCACTGAATACTTACACAGTAGACCCAAAGGATTCACTACGCAAGCACCAACAGCTCCATGCAATCACGGAGTTGTAAACAATCACAATTCCTTTGCCGTTGAATTTCAAGTCTTCTGTTTGCCAGCAAGAAACAATAACCAGACAGTTTCTGGTATTCAGAAAAGTGTAACTTAGGGGTTGCTCGGCAACATGCAACTTTTGAACTTTGTGCCCAAAGTGACTGTAAGCAGAAGATTCTTTAAGCACACAAATAAACCCAGACTCCTAGGGGCAAAGGTTTGCATCAATAATCTGAGAAACAAGGATTGTTAAACAGTTTGCCCTCTCTCCTAGGCAATGTAATTAGGATACAAAGAGCCACACCTCCATCTGATCGACAGGAAAGGTCAAGAGGAGAAATAAGAGAGCTAAAGAGTCAGTCATGGTGTGTTCTTTCATTCGACGCTCAGGAAGACTCAGGATTGCACTTTGAAGAGTTCGATTAAGCAGCCTTTTACCAAAACCTAGTCAGACTCATTACCAAGTAACTTTGTTTCTCACCCAGATGTTGTGAAATGGATCAGTTTCATTGCCAGGATCATAAATCAGGCAGTTTCCACCGTAGTCTCTTTCCGGCAAAGGAACACCTAAATGTGGATCAATGTACTTCATGAACTGTCTGCCATCTTGTACAGTCTGCAAAAGGAACACAAAACCCGTGTTTCCCTCTTAGGAAGTATTAATACAGGGAGAAGCACAAAGATAATTAAGATCAATATTGTATCCTCAAATGGGTGGTTTTTTTTTTTTCCAAATGTGTTGCAGAACAATTCTTGAAATACATCCAGACGTCAAAGCATCAGACAGCACATATACCTGACTTTCTGGGCCTCTAATGCTAAATATTAAGGGGAAAAAATGACTGCAGAATGAACTTAAGATTTCTTAAAGATGAAAAATCAGAGCTCTTTAACTCCATTTCCCAACCCGCTCCTCTATGCCCCCTCCCTCCCAAAAGCTTAGCACTCGAACTGGCACACAATTCATCCTTCCCACTGACCCTTTTGCCCTTCCTCTCCCCTCCCTGAGCTCAGCAAGGGTTAAAATGCAGCCAGTAACTCAGGAACGGCTCAGTGAATGGCTGCATCTCCTGCGTTAGTGACCTGCTGGTTTCCTAGAATGGGGAAGATCCAGCAGCACTTCGAACGCGCGGCTCAGGAGAGATGCGGGACATGCAAACATCCGCGGACCGAGCAGAGCGAGGACGCGCGCCGTTAGCAGGATTAGTCGCGCACGCGTGCTCAGCTCGCTTCAGCTACACAAAGTCAGAACCGCACCGCACTTCACGGCAGAAACAATTCACTGCGGCTCGTTGAATAAACAGTCGTTTCAGGTAGGGTCCCTCTAGCAGCACAGGTAACAAACTTGAAGCGAACAGCAAGGACTAAACTATCAAAATATCAGTTATAAACAGTGACCAAAACTTGAACTAGTTTACTAGTAACTCACACCTGCTGAACAGGTATTTCCCAATGAAGCTGCTCGCTGCTGTGGACAGCGTTTCACAAGAGAAGCAATGTAACTTCTATGACAGACTAGCTGACAGTAAAAGCAGGGCAAGGCCAAAATTAGTTAACAGCGAAAATAATAGTTACAGAATAAAACTACTAAATTCACACTGACTGTAAGACAACTTTCAACTATGATCGAGCTTGTATTTGCTTTTAAGGAAGCTGAGTCACAGACTCAGCAAAACGTTCACCTTATTTAAACCTGTGCAAAGTAATAATGTATTTTTAGTGCAGAGCCGAGCAACAGCTAGCGAGTGTCCTTTACAGCTAAACGGCTGGTAACACGACATCCCGCCAGAGGAAAGCAAAGCAATTCCAGGCTTTTCTATCAGAATTCAGAACTCTGACAGTACTATCAAATAAAAATGGAACATATTATTCAGTCTGACTGCGGCTAGTCAGGAGTATCATTTACAAGGATGCCTGGAAAAACAACAGGGTGACATGAAGCACTAAGAACATGAGAATAAATTAAGTATTCCTCAGTGGTGAGGAACAGCAACAAAAAAGGCAAGACAGACCTGTTCATGCCCGTGAAAGGGTCTGAACTCCACTCCCTCCAAGCAGGACAGGCAGCCTGAAAGAAACCCTAACGAGACATTAGGGCCCTGCGTAAGGGTTTACACCGAACCCCCAAGTTATGTCAACAGGACAGAAACTCACGTTGTTTACTGACCTACACATTCCAGCTGCCCACTGAAACAAAAAGCCAGGCAAACAAACAAAAAAAGGGACAGTTTTGTGTTCTTAAGAGAGCTTGGCACTGACTTTTGCGGAGCCTCCAAGAAAGCCAAGCAGACCATGAAATGCTGGAGTCAAAGGAAATCTTTGATTAGCTGGAAAGGGTTTGATCAATATTAAAAACTTGTTCACAGCTCCAACAGAAGACTGACAGATCTTGACACCTCTGAATTCCAGCCCCACTTCTTCAAGCTCATTTGGCCTCTAGAGGCAAAACACTTTTTACAAACACACTCCTCATCCTTCTCTCATCTCAAATGAGTTTTTAAACCTACCTGATGAGTATGTGATGGTACTCGCACAACCCTTCTACAAGGCAAAACACTGAACGCTACTAAGATGTCAGCAAGAAGGACCTATCTGAAAATGAACAACTGGGATCTAAATCTGAATTCCAGCCAGCTGCCTGATGGACCAGGACAGTTACCTCTCATGGTTTAATATCTCTACGTTTGCTTTTGGTTTAAAACCACGCTGTTGCCAGAGGAGATGAATGCAATCACTGATTGCGTAGCTGAGGAAAGGCGAGTCTCCTTCAGAATCTCGAGCTCTTTCTGGCCACTCAGACTTCATCTGCAGTGGTGTAAGCACACGTGTAGGAACACAGTGGCTTTGGTAATAGCGTCAGGTTTACTGTTCTCGCCTATCTCAAAATATTTTACCAATTGCTGCGTTTCTGAGAAGTCACAGAATTATAAAAGCCAGGGAAAAAATCTCAGTTTACTAAAGGGTGAGGATATGGTAGGAAAGACCATGCTTTGTTTGGAAGTACTGACAGCACATCTTTCTAGAAGAAAGATCATCCTCAGTTTGCTGCCACTACAAAAATCGTGTATGAAGTTTCAGTTTATTGCAAAAAAAAAACAACCCCATTCAAAGCACTTACCATCCAAGGTAAAAAGTATTTCAAAAGGTTAAACAAGATGAATTCACTCCATAACCTGTAGGATCTAAGAAACTAACAGCTGGTACACAACTTCAGCAAGTCACATCAAGTCCAGCAGAGCAGAGACTAAACATCAGAAGCACCAACTCCTGATCGTTTGATCTAAACAAGAGCTCTGACTTCTTATCAGCTCATTTAAGAGCACTTTGCTGCAGTGTCTAACCTGGGCTGAGACTAACTGGATGTTAGACAGCCAGGTGAAATATTTTTATAATATTCTAATTCTTCTTCAACCTAGAAATCTCATTGAATAGCACAATGATTTGATTTCACAAAAATGAAGAGCATCTCCTGCCATCAGCGAGAATCCTGAAGAACACCACAAAGGATTTTATATCCACATTACACCGGCATTCAGTAACTAGAGGTTTAGTCACTTACCTGAAAGAGTATAAAGATGAGGAAGAGCTCATACACAACGCTGACACACAGCCAAAACCTCCAGTAAGCTACAGAAACAGACAAACGGGATGTTAGCAAGCTTTCAAGCAGAAGAGCAGTCAATTATTCCCTTACTGTAATGTAACTAAAGATCTCCAGAAGAGATGCTCCCACCACGCAACGATAAATCCCAGCATTCAAGTAAAGCGTTCACCATCAGTCCTAAAGAGTACAGCCAGACAGGCTGTTATGTAAATTTGCCAGAATTGCTCAGGCATTACCTGGGTCTCTGAGAATGGACCAGGACCCCTAAGAACGCTTGTAGGGTCCCGACCCTGGGACCAGACTAATGCCGGGGGTCTGCTGAAGAGGGGGGCACCACGATGAGGTCAAGGTGAGGGGTGGGACTAGGTGAAGACTTGGTAGTCACCCCTTGCTTAGCCCCCAGCCCCAGCTGTGCAGACCCCAATAAGGTGCCTCTGCCACTCCCTACACTCCTTATCACCTGCCAGCAGATTAGGCCTAAACTTATGTCAAGAGCCTGGACAGTTTCTAACAAAACACCCTGAGGCAAGTATTTAAACCAAATCAAGAAGCTGTCACCCACTCGCTGCTAAGCGCTAATCACAAGCACACCTTGTGGTTGAGGGTTTAGTTGTGTTGCTCTTTTAACTTATACAAGCATGGACATTTTCACTGAACCAAGAAGCCTTCCTCCCTCCTTGCCCCTCATTTATCTGCCCAAACAGCCCCCGTTCAGCTCCAAAAGTCGTAGCAGGGTGTGCTGTGGCGATTAAGACTCTGGGAACAAAGATATGTGGGGACTGGGGGTTTCACACCAGCTATGAAAATCGGAGGATGGGAGCAACTCTGTGGAGCTCCCTCCCAGCTGGTCTGAGACCCCTACCACCCTTGACCTTGCCGCAGACTACTGGACCTCTGAACAGATCGTATCCCCCTTCCCCCAGTTTCATGCATCTTGCTCTACCAATTCCTGTCATATGGGTTAAAGTGACTTGCTTAAGGACAGTGGAAAACTTAATAAATTGTGGTACATGTTAACTGCCTGGCACCTCGCCAGTGAAGAGTGTTAACAGACAGAATCTGTCACGCTGTGGATAATAATACGGGATCAGTGTGTGACAATGCTTCCACCCAATGAACTAAACATTTAAGAATTAGAAGGAAAGATGTGTCACTTGCAATGCTTTCTAGCAGTCCTTGGAAGAGAACTGTATCCTTCCTGAACCAATCTAACTTCTTTCTCCACGATCTCACGTAACCTGAGCTATCCAGCTTTGGTTTTCCCAGCCCTACATAGCTAACACGCTTTGCCAACTTCTGCCTGCCTACTGCTAGGAAAGGCAAGACTGAGGCCGGCTGAAGGAACAACTGCTTTTACTTTTGTAAGCCAATCTTTCTCCCTGAAGACAAGGTTGTTCCCTCAAGGGGCAGAAAGCATCTCAAAATATCAAACGTATTTTCACTTTTACTAGGAATTAAATTTTAAAAATGTACCAAAGCTTTAGCAGGTGCTAGATGCAAGACCTATGAGATCACCTCAAGCTCTTCATAAGAGAAACATCATGCAAAACTCAGCTGCGTCAGAGTCTGCAGCAGTTTTTCATCCTCCCAAGATGTGTGATTACAGATCTTCTCACACTGAACCTAAAGGGTACACAAATTAAAGTATTTGTGCACTTCCAGCTCCATCGTTGTCCCCTAGGCTCCTCTGAAAGACTCAGTCCTCAGGTAGCAGGCTCTCTGCCTGTCCTGGGTACAAACTTTGAGGTCCATGGGCTGCCCTCATGCCCCTCATTCATCCTACTCCACCCAGAGACTGGTTTGGCCTCTATTCTGTAAAGCGATTTCTGGGCTCTGAAATCTCACCCAGCGTTTTTGTTGACTCCCATATGGAAGGGAGCAGGTCAAGGCAGAGCCGGTATGCGCACTGGCAGAGCGCTCCAGCATTTTTTCCTAACCACATCCAAAAATTTACAAAAGGTAATTCAGCAAAACTTGACTCATTCCACGGGGGTATTTGAATCTCTCAGTCACATCACGTACTAATCACTCTGGAATGATTGTAATAGACTTTCCTTCAGGTGTTTCCTGTTTACACTTATAAAACAGAGCTCTCCTTCCATGGTTACATCTAGGTGATAATTAGAATTGGATTGGGGCAAAGAGGAATCAAGACAGTCGTTCACATGGTTGAGCTGAGACAGCAAGCTGTTCCACCCGCACGAATGCGCTTTGCCAGGAAGTGAAAAAGCCAAGAACCTTCAGGCCTGATTTGGGCATTTATCTCTATAACCCCAAGGCAACTCAGGTATGGTAATGCTTAAAAGCAGGACAATGATGCAGTTGTTGCAGAGCTTCCCAGAGGCTTGTCTGCCCCTTGAACCAAAAATCAATGTCGTCGTCGCCCAGTTCAGCCTCAAGCAGCCGAAATAAAAATAAAAAATCCCACATTTTAAAACGAAGTCTCCAACAACCTGCTTCTGGCACCATCACTAAAATAGGCTGAAATGTGAGAAGGTGTGACCTGTTTTCAGCAGAACTGCCAAATTAATTTCGTCAAAATAGCCTACTTTACACTTCCAGGAAAAAAAAATAGGCAGGTGGGGCCTGTATAACAGAAAGTTCAGAGCTCTATAATAGCTTTCCCTGGAAATTTGGAACTTTTAAGATTTTTACTTAAAGTCTACAAACATAATTGTCATGTCTTAATTATGCGATACAATGAAGTGTCTTCTTAGGGGTCAGCCATTAAAAAAAAAACCAAACAAACCAACCTCTGAACACATGTTATGAGGTAGTTTTGCCCCTTGGTCTCCTTGAGGGAAGGAAAAGCAGAGTTCAGCCTACCTTCTCCTTGGCAAGGCAATACCTAGTGCCTCTTGTGCAGCCGTCCTTACACAAGAGTTTTAAAAACCCTTACTTGAGCCTTCTGTCCTTCCTTCAGATGTGTTTAACTTTCAAATCCACTGGCAAGTTGCACTTGGAAGGACTGACCGAGAGCATGCTTGCACCCTCTTGTCTTTCTAGGATGCAGCTTAAGAAAAACAAATAAGTAAAACCCCTCCATTGGTCAAAGGATTATTTGGAAGAGAGGAACCTCTCCCCAGACCGGCACCACTGTGTTGCTGCAGAATACTTCAGCCTTTTGCATGCGAGTCTGCAGGATAAAACCAAAATCGCCAGTGTATTTCTAAGTGATTGATTAAAAAAATCAGTTTGTGTTTGACAAGGTGTTTTCTATCCTTTCCTCTAATGACTGCGTACCTTGAAGAGTAAGCACTACATTCAAGCCAGAAGAGTTAACCTTTCATTAACACACTTCTCCCACAGAACTGAGTGTTGTTTCCTTCAAACGTCGCCTTCAGACTAAGAGCCCTAAAAATGCTCTTTTCTGACCTATAAAGCCTTGTATGACAGATTTTACACTACTCACAGACATAAATGTGGCAGACTAGCGCTGAAACTGACATACACACAGCTCAGAAACCAGAAAAATATAAATTCTTTTTCTATATAGGACCCTTTCTTCTCCTGTATACATAGGGTTCTGGCAAGGTGATCTGCCGCTGCTGAACATGCTCAGCAATACCTCAGAATAAAAAAATAAGACCTGGTTATAACTTAGTGTGCTTTCTCCCTGGCTGACATAAGTCATCAGGAGGTTTTGAAGACTACTTTATATCTGTACATGTTCACCATAAACAAGATGTTTTCAAAGCCGTACGAACATTGTGTTCTCTCTCTTCCTGGACTGGCCTCAGCTTTAGCTGTTATTTTTGGCATGCCTCTAATATTTGTTTTCCTTAAATGCACTTGTCACCATCAACCTCCCTCAAATTAGGACTATCTTCCCGATTAAGTAGGCTTCAACTAATCATTTACATACCTGATAGTTTAGTGATGACTATGCTCAAACACTAAGCTGTTGGCATTGTAGGGAGACTTGCGAACTCAGGGTGAACACTTAACAGGAGAGCCCTGCCTGGCTGAGTGCACAACCGGCCACCTACCCCTACTTATCAACAGAGGTTTGAGTTGACCTATGCCACCTGAAAGGCTAAATGAGAAAAGAAATTTTAAGTTATTTGCCTGAGCAAGACACTTAGAGCTGCAGAGCAGGTGGAAGCTATGAAGTGCTAATCAGAAGTTGCACAGGACATGAGCAGGGAGAACTGCCTGGTCTGAGCAGCCACATGAGCCTGGGCCAGCATACGCCTGCTCACATTACCACTCTGGAGTACAAGGTTTTCCACAGCAAGCTCAGGTTCAAAAGCATCACCCGTGACCTGAGAGCTGCAATGACCAGGAGGTGGGACAACTGAGAGTAACCGAGACAGGTGAGCCCTTCAGGCTCTGTGTGGGCAATTCTGTATGTCTAAATGTAATGTCTGAACACATTAAATGCTATGTTAAGATAGAAAAATGTGTTAAAAAAAGCTCATCTTGTCAAAACCCCTACATAGAGAATCATTTATTCCACCCAGTCAGTGAAAAGGCAGCCAATTAGTACCACATCTCAACAGTCCAATAATTTAAGCAAACCCAGTGGTGAGTATCCAGATTCCAGAATTATTAAAGGAGTTGTCAGAAAGGAGCAGATCACGTACCATTCCCTGGACCAAGTTCTAATGAACTGCAGAATTACAAGGACACCAGCTGCTCCATCCACTTCCATCAGTGGCCTGCTCTGCCTGTGCCTCCTACCCAGGGACAGGGACAGAGGAGATCCAGTTCTTGCCTGCTCACATCTAGCTACTTGAGCCCTCTAGCCTATGGGTTAGTTAAGAATTTCACAGCTTACTCTCCAAACGGCTTGTGCCGTCACGCATGATGTAGTAAATCAAAATAACCATTGGCAAAGGTTGGGAATATTAAAAGCTATTTCTTAGGGCATTAATAACTGTCACGGAAAATTTCTTCACAATTGCAATGTGGGCACGTTACTTTGACAAAGACAACAAAGCATCGTTGAACTCTTGCAACGCCAGGCTATTTGCATGTCCAAGGCTCCATAAAAGGAGTTGACAATACGAATGAAGAATATCTTTTATTTGCAAATACTAAAAAGTCAGCATACTGATGCTGACTTTATCCATGATTAATTTTATCATGAAATGCATTACCCTTCCCAAATTCAGGCGTTCACCCACCAACAAATGGACCCTCAAGCAGAGCTTAAGATCTGCCACCTGTAAAATATTGTTTCCTGGGGTTAAGGCAGTGTTCCTCCTTTACTAGAAGGTTTGGATGGAACCAAATGGGGGCCTTGAAGCCAACGCTTTACAGGAACAAAATGGAAAATGGGATAAAAAGCCAGATAAGTTTGTAAAGAAATCTTTCCTAAATAGTCATACATACTTATTTTCATGATAGTCCTACATCTCTGAATCACAGTAAGGCAACTGGTACAGGTCCATGTAGCAAATTATTAGCTAAACTGGAGAAAATGGGGGGGAGGGGATGTGAAGTCAGTAGAAAAATGGTAAAGCTGGATGAACCATTGGCCAAAGCTGACATTGCCAGTAATACTGAAATGAAGGCAAAAAAAAGAGTCACCAGCCTAGATGGATACCACTCAGGTGGTGGCTAAGATCAATGGCCTTGGTGAAAAGTAGGTTAATAACACAAAGCACAAACAGCAGCAGCAGGGAAGGCAGGGACAGCAAAGATAAAAATCAGCTGATCTCAAAGGACTAGAGTAACAGAAGAGCTCACAATACAGTTGCACACTTAGGAACCAGTAAGTTTTCATATTAGCTCATCAGCTGCAACAGAAGGACTCTGTATTATCTGCCAGCCACTGAGCTGTCACTGTAATACAGCCATGATAAAAAAGCACATGCACAGACGGCCATCAAGGTACTGGCAGAGAGATACTGGGAAGCATTAAGACTATCACACAAAACATAAGCCCTCGCACATCTGCAACATCCTACACAGTTCTGGACAGCCATTTTCTAAGAAAAAAAACTCAAAACACACAAAGAGAAGAACTACTAAAATGTTAGGGGGAAAGCTAACATTGTTGGGGGGAGTCTAAAAGCAAAGCTCATTGCTTTAGCAAAACCAATAGCAAATTGGTACACGAGTTGTGTAAAAATACATCAGGCGGGTAAACACGGAGTAAGTAGAACTTTAAATAGAACAACAACATTAGCCACAAAAACCAAGCCACCTCTGAGCTGGTCATCAATAAGTACTCACATACAGAATAATAAGGCTTGAAAATCACCTGACAGAAGCAGTGCATGAAACCTAGCTACTTAAGCTACAGCCTGAAGAGTCCATGTAACAGATCTGATGTGGCTGTATGTGACCGTAGTGACCTGGCTGACCCAAAGGCTTCCTTCTGCCCTATAAATGGAAGCAGCGCACAGCAGCGGTCTGCAGTGCCAGTTCCTTTGAGATGAGATCTTTCTCCTGGAACAGCACCACGAAGCTAAGGTCAGAGACTCAACTGCCTGATGGGAACTTCCTAATACACTCCTCTAACTGGAGAGCTGGTGCTGAACCTCACGGGGCTGCAATGCCATCCCCTCTGCTGCCCACAAAAGCCCTCCCACAGGAGAGGTATGGAGGAAGACTGCCATTCTCCTCTGAACAGGCACCCAGATGTCCTGCTGTGACCGTGGAAGAACCCACTATCCCAGCCAAGCGCTCTTCAGAAGATCATCTCGTCAAACAAGCTAGAGGAAAGGTGAAGGCAAAAGATGACATGAATACATTCAGTATTTGAAGTGATTGAATACATGGTAACTTCTGCAATCACCCTGTTCATGGATGATTTGATTCAGCTGAAATATAGTCGGCTTCAGCCCAGCAACGGCTGTTTCCAAGACAGCAGCATGCAGAGGTGGTAGACACTGGCTCAGTCCCTGCCAGAAGTTTGCTTAGACATCTCTGACCTTTGCACTCTCCCCATCCCATTCGTGCTACTTTGTTCTAGGGAATTAAAATGACTTCTGTCCCTGCCAAAACCGTTGGATGTTCCAAAGCTGAAGGCGCTCAGATATCACTGGTGTCCTTAAAAGGAGTAATTTGTCTTGTAGTAGGAACCAGCGTTAACTGTACCAGGAAGGAAAGTCTAAAACCTGCTATTTAATAAGACCTCAGAAACGCAAACTTCTGAATAACACCTTAAGTTTGCAGCGGTATGCTGTGGGTGCTGCTCTACAACAAGGTCTGTTTATCAAGGTTTTTGTCACGTCTGCTGTTTCTCATCCAGAATAGCATTCCTAAACTGAAGATTAAACTTTTGGCATAAGAAATACTTACAGCTTTATTTGACTGTAAGAGAGCCTAATGCTTTCAGGAATATTAAGCCTATATAAATTCCCATAACTCTTTCTCAATGATTCATATCTTAAAATAGGCAAGAGATCAAAGAAATTAAAGTATTTTCATACTTCACCTGATAGAACACTACATGGAAGAGGTTTTGTGTTCTCCTTTCGAATGCCTTCAGGATTTACAGTCTTACTAGAAATCATAATCAAGGGCTTCTAATCTGCCAGTTATTGTAGATAGCGGACATACAGCAAAGCACGCATAGAGCTCCAGCAAGCTGATGCATGGTCAGAAGCGCAGTCCCATCATGGGAGGGGGCGGGTGGGAAAGGGATAAACAAGGGAAGTTAAGGTTTCAAGAATCTGGCAGGTCACACAAAGACTTTTACTACCAACAAGAAGCCAAAACAGGGAAATCCAAAAAACCCCGAATGCGCTGCTACATGCAGATTGAAGCACAGGAGGATCCCTATGCTGTTTGGAGGCTGGGTGGAAGCTGGGAGGCTACGTGTTAAGTGTGCAGGGTTAATGAACCTGTATTATTAGTATTTAAATTAGGACTTACCTTCTCTACAAGTAACACGAATATTTATGCTCACCATAAACCACGCAATTTATCACAGATATCTGAGTGACTTAAGCAACTTAAATTACCTGGATGAGGTCTTGAAAATGGTCCATCTTTAGCTTGTGTAACTCCAAAACATAAGAAAACCAAAATACTGGCAACAATACCTCTGAAAGTGAAAAACAGAACAAACTGGTTATATTGTATCACCTTCCTAATGGAATCGTAAATTACATTCTTTGATGTAAAAAACATCTAGTCTATTTCTTAACTACTGAACATGTCAATCAAATCGGTGCCTTTTAGAGATTATATGTCAGGGAAACAGGTATAAATTGCTACACTTTTAAGCATGGTTTCATGACAGACTGTCTCAAACCCCGAAGTTTACCCACCCATCCTTCTCCCTTCCTCCCCACTAACTGCATGCTTCCATCCCTTCCATTTTGCTCTCATTTCCTAGTGTCTGGCCAGCCAGGCAAGGAGCCTGATCTGGCTGAGAACGCATCCAGCAAAACACAAACCAAAAACAGCAGTTCCTTGATCTGTGCGATGAGCTTGAGCCTGCAGATGATCATGAGACGCTCAATGAGTCAAACACATCTTTGAGAAGCTTTTATGCCCACTTTGTCAGAAGAACACTTAAAATTTAGCAGCGAGAAAGCTCTCAAGTTAGAGAGCTTCTCATTGCTCCAGTAAAACGTCAATAACATTTAAAAATGAACCGTTGAACATGCTACCACTCCAAAATATCATCTTAGTCAGCTAAAGACAAGGAGGATCTTCTAAGGCCACACCAGCACTGTCGCTATTTCAAAAGCTGGAACCATAATATAGAGCCTAACAGAACGTAACAGAGACTAATTAAAGAAAAATAATAATTATCAGAGCATAAGCCCAAGTATACCAGAGACCCACAACTTCACCCCAATAAGCTGAGCCCAGACCTGCACAGTTCTCATCCTCAGCAAGGTAAGACCTAAGTAAGGACTGCCACAGTCCCGCCGCCCGCCTCCTTCCAGGAGGCAGCATTTCTGCATGTTGCCAGAACAAGATGGTGCGAGGACTGATGCAGCTGAAAACCAGCCTAGGAAAAACCAACCTCTGCTCAGCTGGCTCAGCTCACCACTCTCACGAAGAAGCAACACAGCAGCCCCAGCTAAGGCTAAATTGCCAGCTTAAGCCAGTGTGGAACTGAACCCTTAAGGGCAGCCAGACGGCTCCAGGAAGAGATCCTTACTGATCAAACGGCAAACTCAGCCAGCAAGATCCAGGATTTGAAACCCACTAATTACATGCGGCATGTTTTTCAGTAAAGTTTTGTTTTGCAAGTAGCAGAAAAATGAGAAAATACAAATCCTCATGCCCAAATGCCTGACCCTTACCGTCAGGAACGCCGCTCCTTTAGCATGCGGAACAGACCTGAAGGGACTGAGATGGGAGTTAGGTGGGTGAGGTCTGGCATTTAACTTCAAAGTATTCAAACTTAAAATTCTCCTGCAATTTTAAGTAATTGAGATTTTAAACATCTCACAAGCACAAAACAGCATTTATTTTGCAGGGGTTACCACTTGTTTTTCATGAAGACCCCGTGGTCTACACTTGGGCACATACCTTTGGTTTGCACAGATGAAACTGTGTAATGCAATCCAAAAATGCTCTTTTTTGCACACCTGAACTCCCAACAGAACTTTCATGCTTCCTCACATTACCTGCTTAAGAGCTGGCTGAAGAGACAGACAACTGAGAAATACCTTGCTACACTGCAGGATAAGTATAGGCTGTGTTTGCAGTAAATGATGCAACTCTTGACTGTAAATAAAATGGCTCTGTTTGCAGGAGCCAGAGAAAATACCTAATAATTTTGCTTTTATTGAGAAAATGTTACATACCAGAGACAACAGCAGACTACTCATGCTTTAAACATTTCAAAAACTTCTTTCAAAATGGAAAACAAAAGGATTTATGAAAACTGTTTTGCAACATTCACCTCTGAGTATAAATGTTTGTGCTTCCTGAAAAAAAAAAAAAGGGTTTTACTGAAGAGATGTAACTCAGTTACTTTGCTTTCTTTATGACACTGGGCAGGACAACAGAATTAGCTGCTGAATGAAACGGCAAATAGATAGTTCCATCACAATTTTCAAAGATGAAGATGTCAAAAAAAGTTAGCTGATCTCAAACAATGAGAATATTCTGCACTTTGAGTTACTAGTCTGTATTTGGAAATACCAGGACTACAAATTTGCATTTACACAGAGTAGTCTGCATTCTGTACTGTGTAACACCACACACCTCTGTTCGCTATCGTTATGCTCAGCCATGAACCAAGGTGTCAGAGATCACGGTTTTAGGCATTGTGAGGGTAATTTTCCCAAAGCTGTAGATGACTTGAATCTGAATCACCACAGGAACTTAGTTATGTTCCTTTTCCTAAAATCTACTCTCAGCCAAACAGCGGCTGTGCCGAAATAAGCTGGAATTTCAGCTGTATTATTTTACTTCAAGCTCACCATGGGAAGTTTTGAAGAAAATCACAAATTTGCATAGTAACCATGCCAGCTCCTTTATCTTTTTTTTCCAGTGGTAACTAAATCTCTCCCATTAACATCATCATACCACCTCCTTATGAAGCCTTCAGAGCCTGACCAGCAGCTTGGCCTGCTGGCTTACCATGGCGGGACACGGCTAATGTATTTTCTTGAGCAGCAGATCAGGAAGACACTACATAGTAAAGCTTGCCTACAAAAATTATTTTAGCACTTAACCAAATAAGAAAGGGAGAACATGGCAACAGCTTCGTTAGCACAAACAAGTTATGGTTTGTGTTATTTTAAGAGTTGATTCAGAGACACAAGACAATGAAGCTTGTCTAAGAGTATCTGTGTATCATCCTTTGTTCTGGGCTTTTAATGAGTCAGCTCCCACTCCCTGTCCCTTCTCTGGCGGTATCTACAGCAGCATGACTGGTACAATCCTCTCGGTGGTATCACAAGCTGACAAACTGGCAGACGGAGGTCTAGCCTCCTTGTTACCAGGTTTTCTCTGTAGGTACTCAGCGACAGGAGCTGGAGACCATCAACTTGCAAATACACACAGAGCTAGACTTGCTACCATGCTGAGCAGTGATCAGTTATTGCCAAAAACTAGTGTAGAAAGGCATTTTAGAAGAGAGACTGTTTCACCGCTTGAAATTCTATGTACAACCCTGATGCATACAGGACTTTGAAACATAAATGTGGTTTTCATATGCAAAAAAATTAACTTTTTTTCCCCAAGAGCCCCTGCTCAGCATTCAAAGTATTTAGGAGATGCGGATTTCTTCCACAGCCATTGTATGCAGAGGTCGCTGAATATTTATTTAGCTACCCTCAGAGCTGGAGCTCAGTCCTGTCAGCTCCTTCTGGGCGCTTCGCAGAAGAGAAGCTGACAGTTGTCAGACAGGATGGACTATTTCAAGGCTGCTTTGAACGCTGTAGAAACTGTGTGAATAAAAAGTCTCGGCGATCAGGCAGGTTTTGCCGCGCAGCACCTCTTTGGCTAACAAAATTAATTTTTAGCTGTCTTTACACCAGGGGCAATCTGATCATGTGTATCACATGATCACAGCAACATCTCTGTGTATGATCCTAATGAACTTCGGCTAGATTTACATATAAAACACTTCTATAAACCTTATCTTAAAAAAATTCCTCCTTTAATTGCATGTCGCAGGAAGGAAAATGGCAGTGAAATGTCAGCATATAAACAGATGCAAAAATAAATCTGAGCTATAGATACCACACCCCATGATCTCACAGACTCATGCTCTAATTTGCTTTCTGTCCATCATTTCTCCTGATGAGTTATGGCATGACTCCAGCCACTCACCCTGCCCTCAGCTGCTTCTGCAAGTGACTGGATGAAGCACTTTTACGGGGGAGAAGATGAGAGCCTCAGATGACTTCCTACGGCTTTAGCTAGTCCAGGTCACACAGCAACAGCAGCTAGCACAGCAAATTGTATACTTTGCTTCCATTTAATGTTCTGCTCTAAGCGCCCAATGCCATTCCCAGGCGCTCTGGCACCTCTCAGCAAGAGCCTGAAAACAAAGGAGGTTTAAGTGTTCACAGGCATGCATTTAGACTTTGCACCTAAGCTCTGAAACACTGCTTCACTGTCATTGTGCAGTAGTTGGAAATAAAAAAGCGTGACAGCTAGAGACACTGCTCATTGGTAATAAAACTACTTCTGTTCATTAAGAGGAAAGCGCGCCCATGAAATACGTGCACACAATGACAGCCTCATGCAGGCCAAAGTTTTAGATCAAGACACACAGCAAGCAGCTCTACAATAAGACTAAAAAAGATCTCAGGGTACGATAAGATATTTTAAGTTTTGGAAGGAAAAAAAAATCTGTGAAAATTTGGGATATAGAAATATGCATGTTGTGACCACCTTCTGCTCTGAAATACCTCTTTTTGTTCAAATAGACACTTAATGAGCCACATAAAATTGGTCAGGAACAACAAGGTATAAGAGAGCATCAGGCACACGGGCGCTAAAGAAGGTAACAACAACAGCTGGGACATGAACTGAGCTGGAATCCTTCAAGCTTAACGGTGCTAAACTTGGCACAGCACTTACCTCAATGACCTTAGAAAAGAGATTTAATTGAGGCCAGATAAGAGTTCACCAAAAACTGACTCAGCATAAGGACTGTGCCGAACAACACACACACTTCCATCCGTTCCGTAAATCAGGGCCAAGGCAGCAGAGGTGAAGCTTAGGAAAGGCCCACAGGACTTATGTCTGCACTGATCTTCAGCTTGGAAAAAGTAACCATTTGGCCGAGTTAACTACTACCTCAGAATTCAGCATGTAGCTTGAATGACCATGGCTACAGCATAACAGGGATGCACCCTTCCAAATCAATAAAATACCAGCATTTGGGAGACCATATACAATTCTCAGGATGCTGCTTTTCACATTTTTTTTTTGCATGTAGGTATTGCAGGCAGTGTTCTGCAAGGAGGGATGCAGAAGTGATCAAAGAACATTCGCTACTCATTGCCTGGTATGAAGCTGTTAAATTGAGTTAACAAGTGGACACGTTATTCCACGCGCCGAATATGCGGAAAACAACTACTATTTCATGAAGAAAGGTTAATCTGCTGAATAATCTTCTCTGGTTTTGTTTTTAATCAAAGCACTGAAGGCTCTAATCTCAATAAGATATTCCACTGAGTCACCTTAGATCTGCATTACTCCCTAGTGATGTGTCATCACTTCTCTTTTGGCTTTTCCCCTTCTTTATTCTGAGCTGCCGCTGCAAAGAATGCCAGGCCTCCACCCTTCCCTAGACTCATCATTATAACTGGGAATAAAATGGCATTTGTTCACCCCAAAGCCTCGCAGAAATTTTCCCAGCTCCAGACAGGGCACCGCGTTCCAACCTGCTCTGTTTCACCCCCTGTGCACAAAGCTGCAAGCCCTCAGCTCGGCACACAGGTGAGTGGGAATTACATGAGCTACATCCGTTGTGTAACCGACAGAACCACCACCAAGCCTATCTCAGGAAATACACCGATTCCTGCACCTCTGTGACAATGAACACAGTATCCTGAGTCACTTTAAAAAAATGTAAAAAAATTAGGAAGAAACCTTTTAATAGCAAGGGGAGAAAATAGCGTTATATTTAAGAAACGAGACTGGAAGAAAACAATTATTTTCATGCTTATAGCAAGGATGCTTTACAGTCTGTACGCACCCCCTTAATTTTTAAAATATTATTAGATATTTAAAAGACCACTTTTCTTTCCCCTTTTTGTTCCCTTCTGTATTTCTTTAAAAAGAGGAGAAATTCAACGATGTTTAATCAGTTTAAATTACAGTAGAAATGGACCACACATGTAAGACTCATCGCACTCTTGTTTTCTAAGAGTTTCCCTTTGGGCTACAAGTTCTCATGTTAATTTCCAACAACAAATAATGATCTGTATTGAAATCTTGAACATAATTTTACAAAAAGCACTTAAGCCAGAAAAATTTAGTTGCAGCTAGCTTAATTTAAAGAGTCAGGTTACTTCAAGAAAAACAGGCAGAATCATTGCCAGAGAAACACAACCTTTGAGTCTTTAGAATCAATCTTTGAGGCTTTAGAAAGAGGTTCATACTGTTTCAAATCACACACGCACAGCAGCCAGCAGGTGGGACAGTGAGTGACACTAAACTGATTAGAAATTAAATTCAGCGACCAGCATCAAAGGAGCTTATAGACTTACACTTGGTTTTGTCACTTTCTAAGGGTTTGGGCATTTAAACAAGTTAACACAAAGGTCATTTGCGGTAGCTTAGCCACAAGATAAAAGCATGTAGGGTAACTTGTTCATAGAGCTACCCTTTTCTAATACGCACCTTATAGAAACACCACCTCAAATATTTACCTCTTTGTATTGTAGGCTGTGTCTTGTGGTGTTTCTTCAAGCAAGGTTACGTAGCCCAGCGCACATGTGAGGATGAACAAGACTGTTAAGGTATGAGCTCTCCTAAAATTTAGAAAGAGAAAATTGACATCAGAAAGCAGAAAAGCTTGTATCTTCACCTGTCAGCAAAGAGTCAGTAAGTCTAATACATAGACAACGGTCAATACTACTAAAGAAGTTTCATGTATTGTCGAGCACAAAACAGAGTTGACAATGGCACTAGATTTAGTTACGTGTCCGTTGCGCAGCAGCGTGTGATAGAAACCCACCACAAGAATGGGCCTAGCTTATTTTCCCCTGGTGCTGTGAGCTAAGGAAGATTTGGACAAACACTTGCCAAGTGAACAACAGCAACTTGGAAAAAAATTAGCACCAACTGTGCTAACACTTTGATCTAAAAACCTCCGGATTGCTCTCCTTGTTTGTCAGGTACATACTCGACTGTGCTGCTGCACAGCTCTATTTCAAAGCCTATTAATAAACACTGCAGCAGACTAAACAGACTCTTAAGACCAAAGAGAAGGGAATTCACTCCTGACATGGGAATCACGCATTACAAGGACTAGTCATTAAAAAACCCAAATCTCTGAATGAGAACAGCTGTAGTTTCAAGAATTACAACACTGCCTCGAGATGCCTTATTTCCAGTAATTCTTACAGTTTCATTTCATCTTAGATCTGACAAGCAAGTACAGACTGATGGCTGGAGGTTCGTGCCCACAGAACTATACGCGGCCACCTCTACACAAAGGGTTTCTGCTGGAACAACCATGTCAGCAAAGCTCTGCAGTGAAGCTCAGTGGTTGTTCTACGCTGTCAAAACGTGCAGCCTTGCTGGTGTAATATACTCGTACAGGCAGAACATTGCTAGCCTACATGGAGTCACATGTTCTCGCTTCCCCATCCGTGAACAGGTGAAAGGAAAAAGGGCTAAGCACCCACATCCAGACCTGGGAGCTGAAAAGAGAACTTTCTGCAGCTAGTCGATAGGCACACAGGTACACCTACTGATTAAGACATATAAAATATTCTGATGTTACACTGCCTGCATTTTTTTTAATTTAAAGTTGAAAATGCCTTTCCTAATGAGAAGCCATATATTGTTTTCAGTGGAAAACTCATCTGACCTCGGCTCAGAAGCATGGGAAGTCTGGTCATTTAAGATCAAATCATAAAGACATGAATTCTGTTTTAGAGGACTCCACAACACGATTAAAGCAACACAGGTATAAAGCATCAAGCTTAGAGAACAGAAAAACTGTGAATTAAAATGACTGTATGTAACAACTACTTGTACATCCCAGCTCTTTTTACACATTCTTTTTATATATATTGTAGTAGAAGCTAGAATTACGCTTCCATTTGATGCCAAAAGACCAGAGCCTGCACACATTCAAGTTGCACAGTGCATGATAAGCTGGAGATCACCATGGATTTCTAAGTAGCCCACTGGCTTACCTTTAAACACCAAACCCAGTAATCTACCTAAAATTGCTCTGAAAGTTAAGGTAGGCATGATTCTGAACTACAATGTCATCTTAATGCAAAACATAGCCACTTCTTGCAGCATCCTTTTAATCCCACTGGAAGACACATGCAATACCTCATAAGCAGATGCAATCCTCTTCTGCTGCTGCTAAAGAGGTGTTCAGCATTTAACACTATCCTTCCCTGCAGTCTGGTGGACAGAGACGAAGCAGCTCCAGGAAACAAAAAAAAAACCACCAAGAGAAGAAGCCACGAGTATCTTCAAAATTGGCAAGGAATCCACGTGTGAAAAAAAATACGCAGAGGCTTCGCAGCAGCAAGCTTCCTGTTCAGCAGACACATTTTCCCTTTGCCTTGCCTCCCAGGATGCCAAATAACAGGTGATTCAGCCATCATATACTTAACGTTCATTTAACAGTCACGTGACGCAGTGCCTCTTTTGTAACCCACAGTAGTTTAAAAAACTAAATACAGTGCTCACAAAGGAGGCAGTGCAGCAGGGGGCTCAACTAAATGCTCTAATTCACTTAAAGCAGACCACGGTCTTCTTCCATGCATTTATATATGTATATAATTAATATAAAAACAACCTATATTTTGACCACAGAAAAAGGGTACATTAACTGCAAGGCTCTGCATTACATTTTATGCCTTGTTTTATTGTTTACTTTTTTTGAAACGAATATCTAAGAGGCTACCAACATCAATCGAGAAATGCTCTCTTCCATCTTACCGCTTCACTGTCTGAACACCTATTTGAAGTTAATTACTTTTTCAATGCTTTGAGTACCATGTAAATTGCCAAAAATCAGTTATCAGCATGTCCTCATTTAGATAAACACGTCTAGAAACTTGTCTACTAGAACAACGATGGCCTGGCTTCATTCACCCCCGTGGGGAGTTCGTAGCAAAGCGAACGGTCAGTGTGCGAGAGCTTCATGTGTCCTGCTTTTGGTTTATTTTTGGTGCGACAACCATCAGCTTGAAATTCATCAAGCTCCCCTGTTTAGTGAGAAACAAGAGACTATATATAAGTATCTCATCACTTCCCTTTTAACTCAGTTTTCATTTCCAGCTGAAGCCAGATTCTCTTGTAGCAAGTTTTCAAGAGGGTCAGTCATGTGAAGGTGTTTTCAGTCTAGCACGAAATCCAGAAGCCAGGATGAAAGGCTTTCTAGATTGGTTTGTCTTCTGGAAAGAGCAAGTTGGCAGCTCTAAGCAGAAACCTGCAAGTAGTGACAAAGCAATGGCAGTGGCTGGAGGTAGCAGAGCATCATGCAAACCGACCTGTCAGAGAGAAAAAACAAAAGCCCCACAGCACAAACCAGCACATAAACTCATCTACACAGCCTATCTTTCCACAGCTTGAGAGTTAAAAAAATATAATAGAAATCCACAGTCATGTGGAACAAGGCAAAACATGAAGCAGTTACAGTAGCCAGAAAAGTGGGCAGCATACAGCAGTACCTGTACGAGTGAAGTCGGGATGAATTAAACTGCATAAAGAGGGATTATTTTCGTCTCCATGTACACTTTAAAATAACACAGCACGAGGAAGACAACACAGCCAAGAACATCCCCAGCAAGGTAAGCATTACAGGAATTATGCAGAAAGGCTTATGTTCTCCTGGCCTGGCATCTGTAGAGACTGAGAAGAGCTAAGCTTAAGCTTCCCAGGTATCTTACCCTTGGAATTATACAGGAGTTTGGTCAATACACCAGAAGCAAGGGGGTTACAGACTACAGCCAGTTGTAGGAGGTTTTATGTCAGAAAATCTGAGAAAGCAGTGCCTAAAAGTATATGCATACAAAAATATGTAAGGCCAGGAAGGTCAAAGACAATTCACAACAGATCCCAAACTACTGAAAAGCTGGAACATTAAGTAGCTTATTTTTCTGTCTGTATCTTACATCTAGCTCTTTCCCCGTTTAAACACTGGTGCATTTAAGTGATATAATTCAAGTTTTATTTTTACAAAAACGCTTGCCCTGCTAACTTAGTTAAACACTGAGACCAGTACAGGCAGTCCACCAGGCAGCATCGGTCACTGCACCTCTCCTGCGCAGCAGCTTGCAGAGACGCAGGGGCTTTTCCAGAGAATGCGATTAAGTTCAATTCAAACTTCTCTTTTTGATGGTAATTCATTCTTCTGCCACATTTAGAAACGGTAGGGTTTTTTGAGGAAATTACTGTCAGAGCTTTTATTTTCCAAATGAAGTATATGACAAAAATGACCTAAGGAAATTTTGAAGTATCTTTTCTGGGCGAGGTTTGGACAGATGAGCTCCCTGGAGGGAGTGGAGGGGCTAATACCCCACAGGGCGGGTGACCTCATTCAATCTCCAGCAGGAACTAAAGTCACCTTAAGTGAATGGGACCGCACCCTTATTACCCATTGCTTTGCATTAGTGTCCCTGTCTGTCATAAATGATGCAATAACTACATCAAAAACAATAACAATCATTGAGAACAGGATTAATGGATCTTTTTGTCAGTTCTCTGAGTGAAACAAAATTCCAAAGAACAGCCAGCGTGGTTTGCCTCTTCGGTTTAAAACATTCCATGAATAGCTGCTGCTAGAGAAAGAACCTGACAACCAAAACAACTAGCCCCATCTTACCCTATCATCAACTCTTTCACAAAGAAATATTTTTTTTCCTTCATTCCAAATAATGGTAAAGCCATAAAAGCTTTTCTGAAAGATTTAAAAATATGAATGAATGTCAAAGCTCTCTACCCTCCATATACCAACACATCACCTGACACATGCTGGGAATTCTAAGAAAATATGACAAATAGAATATAAGTAGTTTATTGCTTCAATGGCAGTATAGTGTTTAAGTTATTGAAAAGTGTAAGATACAGGAAAATATAACAAACATTAGTAACAATTTAAAACTGACCAGTATTTTGACATTCAATATCAAAATTGTAATTAACAGGGAAACAATCCTGTTTGGAAACCTTCAACAAAAATTCAGCTACGCTCATAATCTTGATAATACATCCAAAATTAGAAACATGAAGCTGAGACGGTCATGTTGCACACGGCCAAAGCAAGCGGTCAGGCCTCAACATTTCAAAAATAAGAGGTTAACTGCTGGTCTGTGACATGGGATCTTTCTCATCACAAAAACAATAATCAGTGGCGACCAAACCAGAGTACGTGACGCTGCCTGAAAGCTGCAAGCAACTACATCTGCAACGCAACAGAAATGTGGCTGCTGGTTTTAAGCTGTGGGCTGCGTTTTAAAATCTGTTTAAACTCTCAGAGATAATAAAAAAAGTACCTATTCTTAGAGCAGTAACAAGCCTTCGGCACATCTATAAAGGTACACGAGGCTGATTAAATTTCTGTACGTACTTGTGACACTCCAAAATAGCAACGCTCATTTTCCTTGCCGTAAGTTGGTGCCTCTCATGAAACGATCACTCAGTAAGAGAAGTACAATAACACAAACCTCCACAGAGAAACGAGAACAATGGGTTAAAAAGCAAAGCTTCAGCAAATTAGTCGTTTTCCTTTGAATGAGACGAGAGAAGACAAAGTTTCCATTCATCGGTTCTACAGAATTCACATGTTAATCAAAGTTCCCAAAACTGTCTATTTTAAATAGTAAACGTTTTCATATGTTTAAATCTATTGAAATCTTTGTTTCATGTTTTAGTTTAAAACCATTCCACTGAGGCAGTGTGACTTTGCATTTCAGATAACACACTTTAAGCAGGTCTTATAAAAAAAAAAAAGGGCAATAAACGGGAATGGGAGGAAGGTGCTCTTATGCCAGATTTAAGTGCATAAAAGCTCAGAGCTAATTTTTCGGGCTGATGATTTGTTTTGCGAACCGCTGTAGAATTCAAGTCCTGTGACAGTGCTCCGACGAGCCAGAGTTCAATACCAGCACGGAAGCAGCTCTCTGAGCGAGCTCCTACCATCCCAGTGCGCGCTCAAGCACGCTCTCTTGCTGTGCACAGGGTACACCCTTACAAGGAAAGGGATTTCCCCAGGCTGAAACTAATCCTGCACACTCCTGGCCTGCTGAGCCTTCGACTTCACCAGAGGGTGTAAACTCACTTGCACTGCTGTGGCAGTGGAGCCCTGCCTTCGCACTCCCCCCCGAAAAGCACCCCTAGGTACCCCAGGCTGACTCCCCCCAAGTTTTCCCCTCATTCTCTTTATTTGCACCAAACAGGCTGAATTAATTCCTGTGAAAGCTATATTAGCCCATGGAGTCTTCTTAAAGACTTAGAACATGTGGAGCGTGCTTACAAAAAAGAAACCGACACAGAGAATTAATACTAGGTCTAAAGCCCAGGAGGGGCATATAAACTCTCACAAGGTCTCTGCATAAAGATGTTTCCTCTGCACGTCTAGCTAACGCAGAGGAACCGTGCAATCCCTTCCTTTCAGGTACAGGCAATGACGTGCTAATAACGCAGCTCTCAGGAGACAGCTACCCTCAGCAGAGACAAGAGTTGACATACCCAGCCGACTGACTGCGTGGGGTTGCACAACCACCTCCTGCGTGTTCTAGCAGCCGGACACTGCCAGGGCATACCCAAACACTAAAAAAAGCACAGGCCGAGTGACACATCAGTAGCTGATGCAAGATTTCTCTGCTCAGGTTAAGCAACACGCATAACCCTGGGCAGTTCTGACCAGGCAGAGAATCAGAAGAGTGGACCAGCAAATACAGAACTTCACTGTGGCCCGCTTTAAAGTGGCAAGCTTTTACAGTATGGGAGAAAAAAAATCCAGCCAATGTTAAGTTTCCAACAAGCTTAGGGAATGTCGCCGTGGAAGTGCTGCAGCCAGCCCCCACCAGAGGGTACAGAAAAAAGTTCCTGCCAACTTGCTGATCTTCTATCTCCCTAATCTCTCTTTCAGATAAATCATCTCTTCCCCCAGACAGTCTTTTAGAAAATCTCATGCTGCTGTATGGTTAATTTTTTAGAGGTAGAAACAATGGGCAAGGGATGGCTAAGTCAGACTTTGTTTTGAATACCAACCCTGTATTTCCAAAACCAGCTGTTCGCACACACGTATCCTCACTCCCAAAGAAACGCCTCTGCACTGGCTGTCAGGAAAGACTTCTCAACACCGGATGAAACAGGAGAAAATATCCAGGCAGAGACATCTACAGGCTACCTTTTCCTTAGCTGCAATTTCTATGCTTTATTCACCAAACAGGCTGAATTAATTCCTACGAAAGCAGTATTAGCCTATAGAGTTACCCACCTTTTCCCTCTTTTGTTTTTCTTTTTCCACACTTCCTGAGCCCCATAGATCTCTGCTGGCACACCATAACCTTAGAAATTAACATCACCTTCACATGATGGCAATACAGAATTATTTAGCATGAGAGACAAAAACACATTGTCCTGGTTTTAGCTGGGATAGAGTTAATTTTCTTCACAGTAGCTTGTAGGGGATGGTTTGGATTTGTGCTGGAAACAGTGGTGATAACGCAGAGATGTTTTAGTTGTTGCTAAGTAGGGCTTACACTAGTCAAGAACTTTTTCAGCTTCCCATGCTCTGCCAGGTACACAAGATGCCAGGGACAGAGTCAGGACAGTGGCCCCAACTGACCCCAGGGATGGCCCACGCCATATGGGCATCATGCTCAGCGTATAGAGCTGGTGGGAGAAGGAGGAAGGGGGGGGATGTTGGGAGTGATGGCATTTGTCTTCTCAAGTCACTGTTACATGTGATGGAGCCCTGCTTTCCTCAGGATGGCTGAACACCTGCCTGCCTGTGGGAAGCAGTGAATGAATTCCTTCGTTTGGTTTGCTTTGCTTCTGTGCATGGCTTTTGCTCTCCCTATTAATCTGTCTTTATCTCAACCCACAAGTTTTCTCACTTTTACCCTCCTGATTCTCTCCCCCATCTCGCCAGGGGGGAGTGAGCTGCTGCATGAGGCTGAGTTGCTGCTTGAGGCTAAACCACCACAGCCCTTTTTCACGCCTAGCGTGGGGCTGTTTGATATAACAGCAGATTTGATTGGCATGCGCTAGATTGAATTTATAGCTGTTATTGCTGTATAGCTATTAATTGGCAGGCTCCTGTGCTTGCTTGCCTCACTGTATATTAGAGTCTAGTGCTAGTTTGTGGCTGCCTTTTGCTTTCACCGCTTGCTGTACTGCTTATCATCTGACTCTGCTGCGCCTGGGAACACTGTGATAGCAGCAACGGCCAGGCGCCTGGGCTGGCGGATGGCCAGGGCATCGCCACTGTTCTGTGCTGCTGCATTGGGCAGGCTGGAACACCGGTGGGAACTCAGGTCGAAGGGCCTGTGACCTGTGGATGAGACCACATGGGAGCACGACACCCCAAAGCATCTGTGGCCATGGATAAACCCGTGCCAGAACAGGCTTATCTCGAAGCATCTGTGGCTGTAGGTAAGTCTGTGCTGCAGCAGGTGCACCTTGAAGCATCAGTGGCTCTGCATGAGGTCACGCTGGAGCACCTCAAAGTGTGTGGCCATGGATAAGCCCATGACAGAGCAGGTACAGCCCTGTAGGGACTGCAGCCATGGATAAGCCCATGACAGAGCAGGTACAGCCCTGTAGGGACTGCAGCCATGGATAAGCCCACGACAGAGCAGGTACAGCCCTGAAGGGACTGCAGCCATGGGCAAGGCCATGACAGAGCAGGTACAGCCCTGTAGGGACTGCAGCCATGGATAAGCCCATGACAGAGCAGGTACAGCCCTGTAGGGACTGCAGCCATGGGCAAGGCCATGACAGAGCAGGTACAGCCCTGTAGGGACTGCAGCCATGGGCAAGGCCATGACAGAGCAGGTACAGCCCTGAAGGGACTGCAGCCATGGGCAAGGCCATGACAGAGCAGGTACAGCCCTGTAGGGACTGCAGCCATGGGCAAGGCCATGACAGAGCAGGTACAGCCCTGTAGGGACTGCAGCCATGGATAAGCCCATGACAGAGCAGGTACAGCCCTGTAGGGACTGCAGCCATGGGCAAGGCCATGACAGAGCAGGTACAGCCCTGTAGGGACTGCAGCCATGGGCAAGGCCATGACAGAGCAGGTACAGCCCTGTAGGGACTGCAGCCATGGGCAAGGCCATGACAGAGCAGGTACAGCCCTGTAGGGACTGCAGCCATGGGCAAGGCCATGACAGAGCAGGTACAGCCCTGAAGGGACTGCAGCCATGGGCAAGGCCATGACAGAGCAGGTACAGCCCTGAAGGGACTGCAGCCATGGGCAAGGCCACGACAGAGCAGGTACAGCCCTGTAGGGACTGCAGCCATGGATAAGCCCATGACAGAGGAGGTACAGCCCTGAAGGGACTGCAGCCATGGGCAAGGCCACGACAGAGCAGGTACAGCCCTGTAGGGACTGCAGCCATGGATAAGCCCATGACAGAGCAGGTACAGCCCTGAAGGGACTGCAGCCATGGGCAAGGCCACGACAGAGCAGGTACATCCCTGTAGGGACTGCAGCCATGGATAAGCCCACGACAGAGCAGGTACATCCCTGTAGGGACTGCAGCCATGGATAAGCCCACGACAGAGCAGGTACAGCCCTGTAGGGACTGCAGCCATGGGCAAGGCCATGACAGAGCAGGTACAGCCCTGTAGGGACTGCAGCCATGGGCAAGGCCATGACAGAGCAGGTACAGCCCTGTAGGGACTGCAGCCATGGGCAAGGCCATGACAGAGCAGGTACAGCCCTGTAGGGACTGCAGCCATGGATAAGCCCATGACAGAGCAGGTACAGCCCTGTAGGGACTGCAGCCATGGGCAAGGCCATGACAGAGCAGGTACAGCCCTGTAGGGACTGCAGCCATGGGCAAGGCCATGACAGAGCAGGTACAGCCCTGAAGGGACTGCAGCCATGGGCAAGGCCATGTTGGAGCAGGTTCGCTTCTGAAGGGACTGTGGCTGTGGGTGAGGCCACGCTGGAGCAGGTATTTCTCTGAAAGTGTTATGGCCCATGGAGAAGGCTGCACTGGAACAGGCACGCCTCAAAGCCACTGTGGCTGTGGACAGTTCTACGCCACAGCAGCTATACCCCTGGAGAGACTGTGGCTCCTCAATAAGGCTCCATCTGGAGCAGGTATGCCCTTAAGGGACTGCAGTCTGTGGGTAAGTGCGAGCAGGGGCAAGGGTAGGAGCTCATTGCAATTTTACACCCGATGGTCTGGTCCAAAGGGACTGGGCATGGAGATTGTAATGGTTCTACCTTTACATTGTTGAAACCCATGATTTGAGTTGCATGTTATAGGAATTACTACAGCATGAACCAGCCAAACCAATGCAGGACAAGCCTTACAAGAAGCAGTGCAAGTGCAGCAGTGACCCAACCTGAGCTGGCTTGAGTGCCCAGTAACTCCACACACACTACCTCTCCTGTCCTGAGTGAACCCTGCGGGAGACGGAGCCCAAAGTCATGGACTGAATGAACTCAGTGGACATTTTGTGGGTGTCTGTGGACATTTTACAGGGTTGGTCCATAGACTAAGGGAATGATATCTCTGCATTATATTATATCAAAGGATGAGAGATGCTGGTTAATGAGGTTGTATTGGATAATGTGGGACCAGAGCATGAGGTAGGTGGTATGGAATAAGGGGTGGATACTGTCTTGGCTTCTGCTGAGATAGAGTTAACTTTCTTCATAGCAGCTTGTAGGGGCCTATGTTTTGGATTTGTGCTAAAAACAGCATTGATAATGTGGAGATGTTTCAGTTGTTGCTAAGTAGGGCTTACACTAGTCAAGGGCTCCTCCAGCTTCCCACGCTCTGCCGGGTACACAAGAAGCTGGGAGGGGACACAGCCAGGACAGCTGACCCCAAGTGACCAGAGGGATATTCCACACCATATGACATCATGCTCAGCATATAGAGCTGGGGAAAGAAGAAGAAAGAGGAGGGACATGCAGAGTGATGGCATTTGTCTTCCCAAGTAACCATAGAATCATAGAATAGAATCATTAAGGCTGGAAAAGACCTCTTGGATCATCAGGTCCAACTGCCAACCCAACACCCCCAGGCCTCCTAAACCATTGCCCCAAGTGCCATGTCTGCGCGGTGTTTGAATCCCCCCAGGGGTGGTGACTCCCCCACCTCTCTGGGCAGCCTGTGCCAGTGCCTGACCACTCTGGCAGTAAAGAAAGGTTTCCCAATACCCAGCCTAAACCTCCCCTGTTGCAGCTTGAGGCTGTTCCCTCTCATCCCATCACTAGTGACTTGGGAGCAGAGACCAAACCCCCTCATTCCAGCCCCTCTCAGGCAGCTGCAGAGAGCGAGAAGGGCTCCCCTCAGCCTCCTCTTCTCCAGGCTAAACCCCCCCAGCCCCCTCAGCCGCCCCCCAGCACACTTGTGCTCCAGACCCTGCCCCAGCCCCGCTGCCCTTCTCTGGACACACTCCAGCACCTCAAGGTCCTTCTTGTCCCAAACCTGGGCCCAAAACTTAGTCCAGCATTTGAATTCCATCAACTGTTACATGTGATGGAGTCCTGTTTTCCTGGAGATGGCTGAACACCTGCCTGCCCCTGGGAAGGAGTGAATTAATTCCTTGTTTTGCTTTGTTTGTGCATACAGCTTTTATTTTCCTTATTAAACTGTTTTTATCTCAACCCAGGAGTTCTCACTTTTACCCTCTGACTCTCTCCCCCATCCCATCGTGGGGAGTGAGCGAGCAGCTGCGTGGTGCTTAGCTACTGACTGGGGCTAAACCACGACACACATCAATAATGACAGAGGACATTAAAGCTAATTAAATTCAAATTAAAGTACAGCTTAGTAAAACCAATTAACCTATAATGTCACAATATAATGTGGTGGCAAAGAGGTATTTGGCATCTCCCAACAGCTTCAAATCAAGACTGAAAGCCTTCGTGGAACATATTCTTTGGTTAAATAAAAGCTACTAAGTATTTATAGAAACCAGGGGTAACACCACAGTTTTAGGAGAAAGTCATACATGATATCGAAACAGACAATCCCCACCTGATAATCCAGGACTGGGCTGGCATGAAAAGGCTCGCCACCACACCACCTTCTGCTCCCTTTCACTGGCTACTAGGAAGGGGAGGAATGTTTCCTCGTCTCTTCAGAAAAGTTGCTGCACACCTCTACATTTATCACATAGTGGAGATAAATCAATTATACTATTTTACTACGCTTTTTTTCCGCCCCACAGAAAAACACCCAGATCCTCTTTTTCCAGCTTCAAGTGTCTTTCAATGTCTGTCACCATTACTGCTCACAGGTAACAAAACCCCAGCTTCTACTGGATTCACCTTTTCCCATACAGAACACTGTCCCAGTAGCAAAAACCTGTAAGACACATTGGCACTGACTCTTCCGCAGGTTACAGAAACAAAGCCACAGAGGTGTTGTGGAAAGCTCTATGTGGGGATATTTAAAAACACAAACAAACCTGGTGGTTCTTCCATGCTAGCTCAGTAAAAGTATCAGATCTACTGTGCTTCACACTGTACGAAAAATAAAAGTCAGAATCTCAGCCACAAAGAGGTCCTTTGTTTGTATTCAGAAAGCTAATTCTGTGTGCAGACGGGTAAGAAACAATCAAAGTTACTGGAAACAACAGCGAACATGTTTGCCTAGAACAGTGACTTGCCAGGCAGGTCTAAATATTTCTAGCTCGCTGCTAGTAGTAATAGATGTTTTGAATTTAGCTCAGGGATAAAAGATACAGAGGCTGCCAATCTGTTTCATAAAGCTCCTTCCTATTTCCTTTCCTTGACATTTCCCAATGACAAAAAGCTGTCGAGGTACTGACTGAGCTGGTTCCAACACATAATTAACATACTATTTTCCAGTTTCAAGTTATTAAGACTGAATAAGAATAGAAGCATTAAACAGCATGTAACTTGCTTTCAGAGTTTAAAAAAGATTTGAAAAAATCAGGCAGACAGCTAGAAAGTACCACCTTTCCCAAGGATCGCGTTTATAGCAGTAAAATTACCTTTGCAAATTGAACTGCTTCTAGAATGATTTCTGACTGCATCTGCAAGTCCCAAATTCTTCAGTTTTTCCAAAGCGAGCAGGCCATGTGGGTAACCTTATCCACTAGCTTCTGAACTTCAAGGGGAAAAGGTGCTTTCCATACTTTTCCACACATGCAAAAGCAGAGGGCACCCACTCTCTCAAACTTCCATTTTCTGTGACCACCTCCTTAACACGCAGTACAAACAGTACAAGAAGAGTTCCAAGGATCACAGGAGGAAAATCGTTCCTCTGTCTAATCTTTATCGTTGGCCCACTGTAAGAACCGAGTCATTACCAAATGATACGCTGACACGCTCAATGCTGTCATGCACAGGTCAAGAGTAACAGTAGGAAAAACCTTGAAAATTTTACAAACATTTAAACTCCTGGCTGCCAGCGCAAGCGACACACACTACTAGGGAAAATAAACGTATAAGTCAAGGAACAATTCATCAACATGCTTGTCCGCACTTCCCTCCTGGAAGGGACTAGCTGACAGGGGAAGCTCCTTAAAGAACAGTAGCACATTTGGATTTTCAAAAGAACAATTCACGTGGACAAATTAACTGCAGTTACAGCCTTTACTTTAGGGTGACAGCCCTGTACCAGCGGCAGCCTGCACGCTGGCCATGCACCCCGCAACAGCAAAAAGGTGCATCAAGGCGAGATTATACAATAAAAACGGCACTGGGTATTTTTAAGGCACCACAAAACACCTGGCAAGATCCACCTTATCGAGGCAGTAAGAAAATGACTGTTTTACCCATTTTCCATTTATAAGATGGCACTACTCCGCAGACGTAGGCAGGATCCAGTTATTCAATCGCGTGCTCAGCCCACATGTGGCAACACTAACTCCAGGAAAGATCCTCTTGCCCTCAAGACGACGATGTCCCTCAGCTATGCTCGCATGCGTCGCTTTTGCAGAGACCACCCTGCGATCCAGCAGCACCTAAGTGTCTCTTTGCAGTTTGTACTGGCAGAAATATCGCCTAGAATCAGCAGCTTCATCAAGATCAACACCCCCCGCTCCATTGCTGCCCAGATTGGCAGGGTGAGAGCCAAGCGCCCTCCCCTTCTACTCCCTAATGTCAAACTTGAGCCAAATCATTGCCCGCAGCTCATATTCCAAACGAGGGACTTGAATGTCAGCTCGGTTTCCTTCAGTTCAAGAAGGATGTGCGTTTAACACATGCAGAAAAACTACAGGTGCACACGTGTGCGTGCTGAAGTGGATTTCTGGAGCAGCTCCAAGCGAAGACGGGATTTAGAAATACTTTTCTAGGTACAACAGCATCTCTGCCTGCGAGAACTGAATTTCACAAAAACCGATTTGCCCCCTCTGGCCTAACGCAGAGACTCGCAGTTTTCTGCACTGATTTTCTGGACCAAGTATGCCACAAAAGCATACGCAACACCCGACCAGCAGAACTTACGCATAACGACTTTAGCTTTCTAGCAGGATTACAGAAAACAACGTTGGACAGAAAAGGCCTCTCCCAAGAGTGAGGGAGGAAGAAGAAATCGGTGGAGTCCACATAAATGATGCCGATGATGGTGACAAAACAAGCAGAATCCAGCATTCAAGTCTGCCCACAGAGCGTGGGCTCCCGGAGCGCCAGGGGACACGTCCCAGGCGCTCGCCCGGTGGCAGCCACGTCTCGGCCAGCAGCGAGGACGCTGCTCGCGAGCGGGACTGCGATCAGCATGGAGAAAGGAGGTGCCACAGCCAAAAATCAATCCTAAAGCACCGTTAAATTGCCAGGAAACAGTAATTAATACTACCACAACGCCAGGAAAAACACCCTCAGGCGCAGCCCGCGGCCGCTCGGGTTTAGCACCGCTATCTGTTGCGGCGAGGCAGGAGCAAGGCAAACCGCAGGTAACGCGCGGCAACTTTCCCTCCTGCCCGCCGGGTCCCCGGCCCGGTAACCCGCGGCCTTCGCGCCGCCGCCCTCCCCGCACCGAAGGGGTCAGAGGCCGCCGCCAGCTGCCGAGCGCCGCAGGGCCGGGGGCAGGCGCGGAACCGGGAGCTGCAGCTCGGTGCGGAGGCCACCGAGCCCGGGGGACGCGGGCAGGAGGGGTAGGAAGGGCCTACTCGGCGTGAGGGGCGGCTCTCACCAGAAGAAGGTGTTGGTGCCGTCGTCGTAGACCTCGGACTCGGTGCTGCGGCGCAGGCCGGGGCTGTCCCTCTCGGCGCCGGGCGGCGGGGGCCGCTCAGCCGGGGCGGGGGCGCCGCCGTTGGGCTGCAGGGGCTGCTCCTCCAGGGCGGCCTTGCCCAGGGCCCCGCCGTGGCCCCGCCGCTCGCCGCGCCTCATGGCGGCAACGGCCGCCTCACGGCCGCGCGCGCGGGGGGCCGACGGCGGCGGGGCGGGGAGCGCGCGCGCGCCGCTCCGCCGGGCTCGTGGAGGGAGGGCGAGGAAGGCGGGGCGGGGCACGCCCCCTCCCGAACGTGACCTTACGTAGGCGCGGCCGGCGCAAGCGCAGAGAGCTCCCCGGGGCAGGGGCGGGGCGTCTCCCGTTGCCGCGGCAACCGCCCCGCCCTCCCGTGAGAGCCTCCCCCCCCCCAGCTCCCCTCACGGCCGCCGTTGTGTCCCTCCGGGATGAACTGGGGCAGCGCGGGAGGTACCGGGAGTTAAGGACCACGGTTGGGGTGAAACTGACACCCGAGAATGCTGGAATACTCGAGTAGTAAATAATGCTTAGGCCAGATCATGGAACCGTGCCCTGAGCTGGGAGCGACCCACAGGGACCATCGAGCCCAGCCCCCGTCCCTGCCCAGGACACCCCAAATTCACACCCTGGCTCCGAGGGCCGTGTCCAAGGGCTTCTGGAACATCGCCAGGCTGGTGCCGTGATGCCTCCCTGGGGAGCCTGTTCCAGGGCTCCACCACCCTCTGTGGGAAGGACCTTCCCCTAATGCCCAGCCTCACCCTCCCCTGGCACATCTCCCTGCCGTTCCCTCGGGGCCTGGCGTTGGTCACCAGAGAGCAGAGACCAGCCCGGCCCCTCCTCCTGCCCTCGGGAGGGAGCTGCAGAGGCCATGGGGCTGCCCTCGGCCTCCTCTGCTCCAGCTGAACAAACCCAGGGACTCCAGCCGCCCCTCGTACGGTTTCCCCTCTAAACCCTTCCCCAGCTCCGTGGCCCCCTCGGGACACTCTCCAGTACCTTTATACCCCCAATGTCCTGCGGCGCCCAACGCTGCCCACAGCACTCGGGGTGAGGCCGCCCCAGCGCGGGGCAGAGCGGGACAATCCCCTCCCTCGCCCGGCTGCGATGCAGGGCTCGGTGCCCCCCAGGGCACGGCTGGCCCCCTTGGCTGCCAGGGCACGCTGGGGGCTCGTGTTCAGCCTGCCGTCGGCCAGAGCCCCCCGGTCCCTCTGCAGAGCTGCTCCCCAGCCCCTCGCGCCCCAGGCTGCCTGTGCAGCCAGGGCTGCCCTGCCCCAGGGGCAAAACCCGGCGCTTGTCCTTGTTAAACTCCATGGGGCTGGTGATTGCCCAGCTCTGCGGCCGGTCCAGGTCCCTCTGCAGGGCCTCTCTCATGCCCAGTGCATGCCTCGTTAGCAAGAACCTCCTAAAAGAATACAGATCAGTAGGACTTCAAGGACAGAGAGTGGAAACATCCTGCTACGAAGTATGCTGTGGAGATAAGGGAAAGCCACAATCAGTCAGCGGCGATAAAAGGGAACACCTGGCCCCCGAAGGCACTGAAAAATTGGACAATTACTGAAGCCCAGTAACTGGGAGGAAGGTAATTCTGGCGGGGGGGGGGGGCAGATTGTGACCCCCAACTCAACTGAGGGACAAAAGGACTGACACCCCCACTCCTCTTGAGGGTGGGCAGTGAATTAAAATCACACTGTAACCTTAATATTAAGCAGACAAGATACAGACCAACAGAGGAAGAGGATGCTCAGTCAGGTCAGTGATTATGTATTAGACAGGTGTGGTGCGTTAATTGACATGTGTAAATGTCAAAAAGGAAGCCCAGCAGGTGTGTGTGCCACCAAATAAAGTCATGCCTGCTCTTTAATACGCCCAGTGTTAAGGAGTTTTATTCCCGGTTTTGGGTGGCACCGCCGCTGCCACAGCTCCCTCATGGGGCTCAGCCCCACCACGGCAGGGTCACATCCCGCCCCAGCCCCGCCAAGCTCCGGGGTCCCGCAGGGGAACTGCTCCTGGAGCTGTGACAGGTAACAGCCCAGGGGAAAAGTGCAGGTCCCAGCCCGGAGGATGAGGAGACCCAGCATTCCTGCTCCCCACAGGGCTGCGGAGTCACCCCGGTATCCCAAAGAAAATGGAATTTTCTGCTAAGCAATAACACTGAGCCATGTGAGCCGGGCAAAAGGGGATTTGGCGCCAGAGAAGGGAGCCGAGAGCAGAGGGAAGCATTTGTCTTACGGCTGTAGCCTTGAAGAGAGCTGAGAGACTGACGGAAGGGAACGTCCTGCCTCAGACGCCACTGAAAGCTGGGTGATAAAGTATATAGTCAGGGAGGACAACTAACTGGGATGTTGGTAATAACTAAAACCAGGTGTCCTTCGGGTGAACTATGGCCATTATAATATTAAAATTAGCGCCCGTAGGCCAGAAAGCCCCCCGCTCAAATCAGCCCCCCACTCTCTGAGCATGCGTGGTGAATTTAAAGGCAGCTGCGCCTTTAAGGTGAAACGAGGGAGAAACTCCCCCATCGTGAGCTGGGGAGTGACTTTCGGCTGTCACTGACACACCGAACTGTACAAGCGCCTCGCGGGGTCTCGGCGCGGGGCGCAGCTTTGGGGCGTTACCGCCCGGCACCCGCCTTTGTGCAAAAATGAATGGCACAAAACGCCTCGGCTCTGGGTGGAGCGCGGCGTCTCGCGCACCGGCCGAACCGACCCGCTTTGGCGAGTACAACCCCCTCGCTGGTGCCCAGGACACCCAACGCACCCAACACACCGCAAGTCTTGTTCTGCTCAATATCCGCGCGGCCAAAAGCCCAACAGCCCCCGAGCTGGAAGGTCAATCGGCGTTTTGAACACTGCTTCTGTAACAGAAAACCACACCGCGGAGTGGGAGAAGGGAACCATGGCTAATGGAAAGCGCACTGGGAATTTAGGCACATTGACTCTAATTAAGGCAGCCGTTTCACCCCAGCCCGGGCAGGAGCATCCCCAACACCGTCACGAACTCCCACACGATCTTTGGTGAGCACCCCTTGAGCTTGTGTGCCCTGGGAATATGTTTCTTGGAGGCGGCAGGCATTTTGCTTTTTCTGGGGGGAAAACAGCTCATAAAAATGCTGTTTTCTCTTTCAAAAAAAAAAAAAAGAAGGAAGGGGAGAAAAAGAATAAAGAAAGCAGTCCTTTCAGCTGTTACGCTACGAGTGCATAAACCTGGCGTTTGCAAACTGTAGCAGTACTGTAGCAAAAGTTTGTATCTTTTGGCAAATCTGACCTAAGAATGCTAATTAAAGAAAACGGGTTAATTCTATGCGCGCTCACTTGAATTATTCAGGTACCAGCGCTCTTTGCCACGCTGCAGCTTTCAAGTACCCCAGGTTGTGCTTTCCCGTAAGCGCCACCCCTGATGCCGCGGCGGCCCCAGCACCCGCATCCTTGGGCAACGAAACACGAACCGTTTGACCGCTTTCGCGCTTGCGAAAAGCGCGGGAGGGTTTTGCTGGCAGAGGTTGTTGCTTCCACACGGGAGGCCTGGCCAGGGTCGGGTGGACGCCGAGGCGTATCGCGAGACAAGCGCAAAAGCAGGGTTTTGGGTGCTCCTGCGCCCTAGTCGTGCGACCTCAACCCCCCTCGCGGGATCTCTTACCTGCAGCGGGGCTTTCCAGGTTATTCTCCGAGATCAACGCGGGGATCGGGCTCTCCAACCAGAACAACTCCGCGACACACCGCTCCCGGCCCGCGGGCAGGGAGACCGACCGCTCTGGCAAGATGCTAGAGCCATCCTGACAACGCAGGAAGCCCAGAGGATGCTGCTGTGGAGAACAGGGCCCAGAAACGAAACCGAAAAAAGAAAGCAAGCTGCAAATAAATGCGGTGGCCACATGATGGCAGCAACCAGCTGGGCTAGGACCAGGGAGCGTGTGGTTGAGCGCCCGCCTGGGCTCCGGCCCCAGAAGTTGCCCTAAACCACAAGCTCTGAATTGTCAGAGCCATTTCTACATGAAAGGAGCTTTGCTGCGTTGGCAAAGCCACGCTTCTGCTTGTTTTCCTCCTCATTTACTAAAGGCAGCTTAAGATCTGTAGTTGCCACATCTGAAGGAGAAGGATTCAACCAAAGATTCCCCGAGAAGGTGGAATCTTCCTGCCCTTTGAGGAAAAAAACAACCCGCAGCTCTGCAGATATAGAAGGACACTTCTGGCTGCTGCCCAACCCCCTTCTGGCCTGAAACACCCTCTTCTGGCTGCCCCACTATGTTTTATGGGATCTGGAGGCACTTCGCTTGCTCCAGGAGGTGCCGCCAGCAAAGGCTAAGGTCTCACAGCTTTCTGTCGCGGTGGGAAGCACCCACCACATCTCACAAAGATGTGAGTAAACTCTTTTGGGTGCCCCTTTCCCCCTACCCTAAAGCCCCTGACATGTGCAAAACATCAAAATAAAACCACACAACACTCACGGGGCGGCTGATGATTCGGCTTTCAGCGGTCACGGCAAGCACGGAGCCAGGTGCTGGCCTCCTGGCCGCTTGCGACTCCCTGTGTCTGTTGGCACGGGCCCATCACCATTGCTTTGGGCCGTCAGCACAGGTGGGTATTCTCCAAGGGAGGGAAATGCTGATGCCTTGTGAGTGATGTGTCGAGGAGGGTCCAGCGGAGCTCCTTCAGCAGGCTGAACGGCGTCAGGACATGGAAGCAGTCCCCAAGGCCTCAGAGCCTCCCGCGCTGGCAGGTGGCAGCACAAAAAGCCTTCCCTCGTGCTTGGAAAGGAGATCTACTCTCCTAAGCACCCACCACTTTTTAATTACAAGCAGGGCTTCACCCCAAAGCACATCCTCTGCTGCAATATATCAGCTGTAGCTCCAGGGGTACTGATGGACCCAAACAGACTAGGCTTTGGGTGAAAACGCCCCAGTTTTACAAGAGAGCGCAGGCAATTGTACTGCCACTCACCTCTACAGCAAAATGGCCTTTGGCATCCTAGGACCCAGCTTTTTGAGACGCTGACTGGCCTGGCACAGCGAGAAGTGGTGCACAAGAGGCCAAAAAGATATGGCCAGAGCAGGCTTTGCTGCAGAGGCCACAGACTGCAGTTGGGAGGTGCAGTCTGGGCTTGAGGAGAAGCTTTTTCCTGAGGAGGGTTGTGCAGGGCTGCAACAGATCCCGCGAGGGGTGGGGGGAGGCTCTGGCAAGGGAGGCTCTCAAGGCTCAGCTAGACAGGGCGCTGATGGGCTCATGCTGGCAGCTCCGCGCCTTTGAGCCGGAGGCTGGACTAGAGAGCTCCAGAAGCCCCTTCCAACAGCACGTCTATGCTTCCACGACTTACGGGGTGAAGAGAAGCCTCCTCCCGTTACTTTGACCCTGAGCAGCAGCACACGGCACAGCCAGAGAAAGGCTACACCACTCCGCTGCCACCTCCAGAGCCAGCTGTGGGCTGGCCTCTCTGCACCATGCCGGCCGTTCTTCTGCCAGCCTTAGACGCAAATTTAAAAACAACTTTTGGCCAAGAAAGTGGGAAATTTCCCAACCAGAACCACTCCTGCTGAGCTATCCCCAAAGCACAGTTGGTGGTGCTCGGCGACAGCAGCTCGAGTGTTCAGACCCAGCATATTCTTCTTGCCAGGCTCTCCGTTGCCGGCCAGCTTGCTCGTTAGTGCTGTTTCCTAATAGGATTTTTACTAGCTGCCGAGAATCATAGACACTACAATCAATCCTAAAGCCTAACAGGTTCAACAAGTATTAGTCAGGCTTCCTACGCTGGTTCAGCATCGCTGGCTTCTGTTTGAAGCTTGTCCTCCCTCTCCTTTCCCAACAGCAGGTAGGATTCAAGCCTTACATTCATTTTCTCCAGCCCATTTCACTTAGCAGTTCTTCCCAGATACTTCTGTCTGCTTTCGACTGATGTGTTCAAAATGAAGATGAAAAGAAAAAGTCCTAAACTTTCTTCTTTTTTTCTTTTCCCCACCCATTTTGTGCCACCCACTACACAAACTGAATTGCAGTTTCCTGTAGTAGCTAAGGATCTCTCTAGCGCCGGGCTCTCACAGGAGCTCGCTGCTCAGCTTCATATCTTCGTTGGAACACCAACGTGCCTGGGCAGGATGAAGAACCTCTGCTTCAAATCAGTTCATGAGCAACATGAAGGTAGTTCAAGGAAACACAGCCCCGCTCACCAGAAAGTTGCAGTTTGGTGCTGAAAGGCATCTCAACAACCTTTTGTGAAGGATCTTTCTGCTTTTGTGTCCTTCTAGCCAGATACACAGGAAGGCAATACCCTTTAAAGTCTTCTCATGGGAGAAAAAAATATCCAAGACCCTGGGAACTGAAAATACCAAATAAATATTTTAGCACCCTCCTAAATTAGGGTGCTTGCATGCAGGATAGCCTTTGGGCACTCAGAAGAGGAGCTCCCTGTCAGAAAGCATCGTTGTAAGGCGGGGTGCCGACAGGCATCTTCTATCCAGCCCAAGTGGTTCCGTACATGAAAGCCTTTGGCAGTTTGTTACCATTTCTCAGGTGGAAATTACCGTCTCCGCATCCAGCCAGGATTAAGAGGCCAGGGAGTGCTCCTAGAGAGCGACGATGCCGGCTCGCTCAGTGCGGGTCAAACCGCTGCCCAGAGCGGTTGGAGTCTACGGGGACGATGCGATGCCACGGTCGATTAGGATGGGAACACGTGACCGGCCCCAGCAGCAATAAACAGTGGAGGGCGATAATATCTTAATCAATTCTGGCTGCTTACAAAGGGTTTGTGCGGTTGCGATACCTTGGCACACGTATGAAGCAGAGCTCCACAACACTCCAAGTCTTAAGGAGATTTTTTTACCAATAAACGGGAAGGTACATCATCTCCCGCCCTGATTTTTGATTTTCACGCTGCCATCCTCAGCACCAGTCCCCCAGGAGCAATTAAAGCTGAGCCGGTGCGTTGCAGGAGGGTTGCCTGGGAAGGACAGCACTGGAAGAGACCTCTGAGAGCGAAGCCCTCCCAGTCCGACTCAGCAAAGCCTGCAGGAGGAAGAAGCAGATGTGCAGGTGGAGTGGCATGGCTGTCCCACCCACACGTGCCCCGTTTCCCTTTAACCCAGCAGCGCTCCTATTGCAGAGACCTTCGGTCTCCTGCCACGAGATGCGGAAAGCACCATCGATCCTATCTTACAGAGCTTCACTCTCTCCCCAGGTAAACACACACGTCCTCCCACACCCTTGGGGAGCTGCTGGTGATAAGGATGGTTCTCCCCTCCCAGCCAACCCTGCAGATTGACCTTGGGAGGCTAAAGGTCTGCCCGCTCCTTCCCCTGCGCTGCTCTTGATTTCACACAGAGCAGGAAATTTGGAGGATGACTATTATCTTTTCTTCTCTTTTTTTTTTTTTTCTTTTTTTTAATTTTGTAGGTCTGATTTGGAGCGTGTTCAAGGCACTTGGCAAAGCCACAGAGTGATGTTGGCTGGACCGGGAACACCACTCTGGAAATACTGGCTGCCTTTCCTGCCAGGATGCAGATTCCCCCCGGGACGTACTTTATTTAAGAGTGACCCGCAGCAACGCTGTTGGAGAGCCCAAGGGAATCCAGATCAGTTATTGGCCCTTCTGCTATACCCAGGAAAAGGCAGCTCTTCTTACCTTGGAAACTAAAGCAAGAAAACCCCAGAAAACAGATATAAGGAGAGCTGTCAGACCTGGAGCACACATAACTACCTTTTCAATCACCGTTTTTGGTAAAAAGAAGGTTATACCCTGCTCCAAGCCGTAGGTCCAGATGGATCAAGCCTTTGGGAACAAAAAAAAGCACCCAGTGATTTGGTTACGATTTCCAGTGGGCCACGGCCGAGCATCCCGGCACGAGCGCCGTCAGGGGAGCAGAGGCTGAAGCAGTCACGCTCTCGAAAATCGTACCTACTTAGAAGTGACGGGAGTTTAAGGAGCAGCGAGGCAGGAGGGCTCTGTGGGTTTGGAGGAACCTTCAGAGCACACTTTGATGCTTTCTGCTTCAGCCAGGAAGGAGGCAATATTTGTTCTTAAGGGCTTTTAAAGTAGTTACGGATGTTCCCGCAATCATTGACGCCAAACCCCAACGCCCCTAGTGCAACAGCACTATTACTCATGGGGAAACAGACACACAACTTCCAGGGCTGTTTTGCCAGCCAGCGAGGCGTGAAGAAAGCAGTTCTCGGTCTCTGTTCGGTCCTTCCAGGAAGCCCAGTTTCCTCTGCAGCTGAAGGGTTTTTGGAGGCCACACAGGGAAACCAAAGTGGTGGGGAGCAAACCTGGCCACTGTCCGAGGCAGGGAGGAAGAGGGCTGCATTCAAGGGGAGGAAAAAAAAAAAAAACAACAAACAAACCCAGCTGTGGAGCAGAGTCTCCTAACTTGCCTGGAAGCTCATGCTTTGCCTCTTTTCCTTGTCCTGGCTGTTAAACTCACCCCTGGCCCCATCCCATCCACTCTCAAAGCCTGTGCCGCTCCCACCCCCTGCCTCGCTTCCAGTCTCTTCTGTGGAGCCCAGGCTTCACCCCAAGAACGAGGCACGTTATGCACGGCTCAGCTTTACTTTCTCTTTTTAGGTTTAATTTTTTTTTCTCTTCCTTGTAAGAATTAGTTTAATGCTTTCTAGAGCTTCTGCTAACATTTCCTTCCTCCTTTTGGCCGCTGTTTGTGACACCTCTTTGGGGATGTTCATGGGATACAGCAAAGCAGCACTGGCACCGAGAGGAGCAGAGGAGGAAGCCGGGGGTGGCCGAGCCCCGGAGCTGGCGAGAGGAACTCGGCGGGTTCACCTGCCTGCTCTGCGGGGCGGTACTGGGCTTGCCACTCCTTCGAGCGAGGCTGAAGGGCAGCTTTCTCACCTCCTGCTCGCTATCTGCCCACCGCCAGGCAGAGGCAGCTCCCTCCCAAGGCAGGCGAGAGTCCCACACGGAAGTCGAGTCCCCGCTCGCTTCACATGAGACCTCAGGCGACGGAGCCGGGGAAGGAAACCGCACTCGGCAGCGAACCCCCGGGAGCCTCGCAGCCTGTCCTGCCCGCGGCCCCAGCGGCACCGCCTGCCCGGCAGCTCCTCGCAGGTCTGCCTGGAGGAGCAAAGGGAGAGGGCGGGAAGGAGAAGGGCTCCCCGCGGCACCATGCAGGTAGGAAACAGCAACTGCTCAGCTCTTCCCAAGGGGCTGCTTTTCAGCACCCCCGAGGCACCTGTAGCTGGGAAGCACGGGGCACTAAGCTCCGACCTCTACGGCCCACGTGCTTTCAGCCTTTAAAGTACTCAAAAAATACTATGAAACTCCCGTTCCTCTTCCCAGCGGGCAACCTCATTCCTACCGTGAACGCGCGGCGGGGACAGCGGTGTGCGCTGCTGGCTCCGCAGCCGGGGAGCGAGGCAGGGCTGAGCCCCACACGCCACCCCGGGGCGCAGCAGGGTCAGGCCGGGGGGGGCCCCGCGTGGCCCCGCATGTCGGTACCAGAGTTTGGAGGTGCCGGAGCACAGACCAGAGGAGGGTGGTTTGGACTGAGACCAGATCTTTTGCTTGTGCAAACCCAGGCATTGCGTACAGCGGCGGAGGTGACAGCCCCAGCCGTTTCAGGAGCACCTCAAATAAAGCAAGGGGAGAGGGGGAGCTGTGAAGTTTTGTTTCTTAGCTTGAAAGAAAAGACATGGTTTTCTTACTCAAAAAGCCAGGCAAACTCCCTAAGATTGGGGCAGCTAGTAAACGTACAGGTGTGCTAGCTGCCTGCTCAATTAAAGATCGTCACATTTCTTGGGAAACTATGAGGTAAGGCAGATGTGCTCTGAGGGAAGCGTTTGTAAGAAACATCCCCGAGATAAAAGCAGTTTGATCATCAGTGTGGGTGACGGGAACCACCCAAACCCTCACCAATCCGCAATTAGAGAGGAAAACAAGGTGCCGGCTCCCATCCGTCTCCTTTGCCCAAGTTACTCACGCAGTGCCTACACCCCCGGCCCAAGGGTGCCTGCCAGCATTGCCCGCAGGATCCGGTAACCTCGCTCAGGGCCGCGGGTGACCCGGCCTGCGACAGAGGGACGAGGACCCACCGATACGGCTGGAGGGAAACCAGGCACACTTCAGGGCACGCAAACCCCTTTTTAACATCGAAATTCCTGCTTCTCATTGCGCAGGCTACTTCTCCCGCACCTTTGCCCAGCCGGTCTCCAACCATGGGGCAGGAAAGAGGGAAACAGGCACCGTCCTTGATAGCAGGGATTAGAGTCCAGGGTTGCCTCAGGGCCGAGGTGGCCTTGCCTGCACGGGGGGCTGATCCGACTGCCTTCTGCTGGCAGAGCACAGCAGCCATAATCTGGCAGTGTCACTAGACCCCTGGGACCCAAAAAACCAGAGCTGTGGGAGTACTAGTGAGCCGAAGTCCCTGCCTTTGGCAGCGGTGCCTGCGTACAAGCCACATCTGGCCCCAAAAGCAGCCTTTGCCTCACGAGGATGCCAGCAGCCACTGTAATGAATTAAACCTGCTGAAATGCTGCTCTTCCGTCATCACAGGTTTGCAAATCCCCCTCTGCAGCTGAATACAATTTTTATCTGTTACCGCTCTGGCAGCGGGTACTGAGAATTGTCTGTGCTAATCTGCAAATAATTCGCAAATTCCTCCCCCATTTTTCAGTCCTACCCAGAGGCGGTCGCGGTGCTGCCGAGCGGGTACCAGGCGGTAAATCACGTTGCTATGGGAACACAGAGAAAAGCCAGACCCCGCTACCACGACATCCTTATTCCCCAGAGCTCCGTACACGGGCGGTCTGAGGAGCATCCCCAACGATTCTTAGGGTTTAACTGGAAAATTAAAAAGCAACAAGTCCGTCATGGGATTAAAAACAGTGCTTGCTATTTTGGGAGGATGGAGAAGCAGAGGCAGGATCTGGCTGCATCAGGACTGAGAGAGCAGCAGCGTTATGACTGGGAGTGGTGGTGGAGGAAGGATGCTCTGCTGAAGCTCTGCAGGCTCAGCCCCAACACCCTTCCCGTGGGGAAGGCCCTGAGGCACGGGCAGGGGCTGGTACCACCATCAGGGGTCTGGGGGTAAGGCTTCCCATACTCCGGCCCCGCAGCCTGGCTACACAGACCAAGCCTCACGGCTGGATACGTCCCATTTGCGAGCCTACCTCGGTAATCCCAGCAGCCTCTTCCCCAGGGAACGATGCGCTGGTCAGGATGCTTTGACTCCCGAGCCTGCAGGCGGCGGAGCTGGCAGCCAGCTGGAAACAGAAGCTGCCATGGTAGCAGGCCCACTCACCTCGCCCTGAGCTCCGCTGGGGTCCACGCCAGCAGGACAGCGTGTAGAGGTGCTGACCCCAGTGGCATCTAGGAACACCTTGAAGCCCCCAAGGGTACCCTCCTCCGCGTCGCCGGGGTCACTGGTAGCGCTGGAAGGCTGGCAGCCCCAGCAGGCGATCTCTGCAGGATGAGGCCGGTGCACACGTGGGCTGAGGGAAACCAGCCAGGCAGGAGCGAGACAACGCGACCTGCGGAGGGGTAGTGCCAGACTAGAGCCTGTGCCAGCATCAGAGCATCGGTAGATGGGGCAGGGCCCCGACAGGACTCCTGCTCCCTCCCCCGTGCCCAAAGAGCGGCTCACAGGGAGAGCTGCCGCACCAGCTAGGCGCTTACCCACCGGCGGAGACCAACCCGAGCCAAAACCCAGTTCTCCCACCCCAAAGCCCGCTCAGGGCTTTAGCAGAGCAGAGAACAGAACCACAAACCCCCCTCTGCATGGTGGCCTAAACTGGGGCACATTTTAGCAGCGGGAAGTGCTGGTCCTTACCACAACAGCATCCCTGGGGGAGAATATCCCAGTTCTCAAGCCTTTTCACTTTGGCTTTCTGTTGGTCAACCTCCCCATGGCCCTTTTGCTTTAGGGGAAGCCAGGGCAGGATCTGGCAGAGCCTTTCCTCATCCCAGTCTCTCCTGCTCCCATGGCCTCCTTCTGCAGTGAAAGCTTGGGATCCTGATCTTGCATCAGGGCGTGGTTTTACCACCACCGCTCTGCTCCGAAGATTACAGCTGGATGAACTCGTCTGGCTGGCCACTGTTTCAGGTCACAACGTCTTTGGTGGCAATACTAACTGATGGTATCCCCATCCCCTGGCAGCTCCTTCCCGCTTCTGTGCTGCGTCACCATGCCCTCGAGACAGGCGGCATAACTGTTTGTGGGGCTGCACCGTGAGTCACGGCGGCGAACTGCAACAACCCTGAAAAATACTGGGTTTAAGACAGCATCTGTTCCCTGCCCCCGTCACAGTACAGCCGGCAGAGCGTGTCTGAAATAAACTCCTTGCATCCGCTGGGATGCGAAGCCTGGCGCGCTCTTGCCGACCCATTGAAGGACCGATTGGGCTAAACCCCTAAGAGGGCACTGCGGCTGCAAACCCAGGCTGAGATCACATCAGGGAAGCCAGGCGCAGAGGACAGGGACAAAGTGGTTTGAAGCTGATGTGCCCCAGTTCTGGGCACCCACCAGGTCCAGGCCACCCAAGGGTGCTCGCTGCAGCCTCCTTCGGCAGAGGGGCACCCTGGGCTGGGAAATCACGCTGGGCAGAGGGCAGCTGCTGCCACAGAGCCACCCTGTTTGCTCCATGCACCCCCAGAGCCACACCAGATGGGCATCTGAGCATAATTAGACTTAAATCTGGAAGGTGAGCAGCTGCGTTCACCCCTGCGCAGCCTCTCTTGGGAGCTAGTAGCACATGGGAGGGGACCAGGCAGAACATTAGCAGTTCATCTTCCCCTCTCTGCCCCTCGGCCACAGGCTGATGTATCCCAGGTGATTCCCAAGAACTCGTTTTTCACCTGCTTTGCTGCAGTCTGCAGGGTTGCACAAGCCTCTGACCCCCGTGCCCCACTCTCCCTTTACCGGAATTTGAAATTACCTCCTCCACCCTCACCGAGAGGCTAACAGTGCCCTATCTGAAAGGAACAACTAAAGAGGGGGAAAAGGCTGATTAAAGATTGTAAAAACCACTGTAGCAGGGAGAGTTAAGCATTGACACTCTTCCAAGTGCAACTCTCAGGGCATCAGGTGAAACAAGAAGAGCAAAGTCCAGAGCAGAGGGAGGGTCTGGGCTTTTTCCCTCCCTCTGGTCTGGCTGCCTTGCAACCCCAGGGCGCCATAAGTGTTGGGCGTTACACCAGTTCAAGAGGGGCTGCACACGCTCGTGGAGCAGCAGTCCCTCCAGGATCCCTAAACACGAAGCCATACTGGGCTCAGGAAGATCCCAAACTGGAGAGCAGGAGCGTGTGGGAGAAGGTTTAGACAAGCCTGCTGTACCTGCCTCCCTGGGCATCCCCTCCTGGCTGCTGGCAGAGGAAAACTGGGCCAGGTAGAGCTTGATCTTACGTTGTAGTACAATTTTATCTACACAAGCTCTGTTTTCGTTTGACATGCTGCAAGTACAGCCGCCGACACACTCGAGAGCACCTAAACGCCAGGCGGGCTTTGCCGAGGGGCAGGTTTCCGTGCACCACAAGCAGAGCACTGCTCACCTGAGCTCACCCCGGAGCAGGGCAGCTCGATCCCAAAGCCCCCAGCAGGCTCTGATCCAGGGCACGGCGATGCCGCCCAGACGTCAGCAGGGAGAGGTTTGCCCCGTGCCCTGACGCGGGATCCCCCAGGGAGCCCGCTGAAGCCTTCGCTCGTTCTTCTCTTCCGCAGGATGAAATTCTGTTGAATCCCTGGGTGAATTCTCATGCTGAAGACACAGACCCATCGGTCCCCCTGGTAAGCTTTGCTCCCTCTGCACTCACAGCAAATCCGGCACAGCTCAAAGAGCGGAGCAGGGCAGCGTCAAGGCAGCAGCTGCCTCAGTTTCCCCATCCCCATTCCCCTGCTCACTCCCCGTTCCCAGGGGGCCTCTACCCAGTCATGACGAAGGCCCAAACCTCTGAGAGGCTGGAGCTGGGAGGGAGAGCTCTCGGCTTGCCCCCCCCCATAAATTCCCTGGTGTTTTCTGTGGGCAGGATGACGACAAGTGGGACTTCGTGCTGGTAAGCGGCATCCACAACGCAGGCAGCGAGAAGGAGATCAAGAGGAAGAAGTTCCTGGACGAGCTGAGCAAGAAGGGGTTCACCATCAAGGTGAGGGGCTGTAGGAGGAAAAGGCAGCAGATACTTGCCTGTCTTGCGGTACCCAGGATCCAAGCCTGGTTCGGGCTCCTGCAACCCAGGAGATGGGGGAGATGCGAACCATTGAGCCGATCACCGTATCAGTGCTGGAAAATAAACCACTTGCTCAGCCAGGGGAGACCCCGGCCCCAGGACTCCCATGGCCCCTGGCCCTCGCAGCTCTGCCCCTTTCCCTGCCCCTCCGGCTCTGCCAGCGTTGTTCCAACTGCCCTCCTCTTCCACCCACTAGAAAATTGAGGACAAGAAGCTATTTTATGGGGTCCGTGCTCCAAAACAGATCTTCCAGAAATACCAGCATCTCCTGGGGAACGCCGAAGGCCCACTGCAAAACCCCGAAGCCCATCATGACATAGCAGTGACTACCAGGTGGGTGCTGAGCCGGGCTACTGACTTCCAGCATCTTGCACTCCCCTTTCCCCACACAGGCATCCATTTTCCAGCTCAGCTCACAGTCGTGCCAGGCTTTTCATTTTCCACAGAAGGCTACCTCCACCTGCCAAGCTGCTGGCTTCTCGCTGTCCACAGCAAGCTCCCCATTTCTTCCTCCCTTCCTTCCCTGGATTTTGGTGCACACCTTCTCCCCTCCCTCCCCTGCTTTCCAGGGCCACACAACCCAAGTCTGTAACCCCAGAGCAGCCTTTAACCACAGTTTCTCCTCGCTCAGGATACGGATTGTGAACTTCATCCTGCAGAACACGGTGACGCCCGACCTCGGTAAGGGAACGGGGCCAGCAGGGGTGATGCTCAGCCTGGATCTGCAGCAGGGCTCCTGCCCCGTGGCAGGCACGGGCATCCCAGCTGCCTCGCCACCCCGGGGGAGGATGCAGAGGCAGGGGGAGAAAGCCAGGGCACAGCTCAGACCAGTAAATTTGCTGCTGCATCCAGAGGCTGGGAGATTTGGACTGCAGGAACCAGCAACAGCCCTCACTCCCTTTCCCCAAGCCCCTGACTTCAGCCGCCCACCGCCGCTCTCCTGTGTCCCCAGAAGAGCTCATCTGTCTCTGACGCCCCAGGACGAGCAGGGCAGCAGGGTGCTGGCTTTCTAGCCTTCTCTAAGGACCTGCCTACCTGGCTTGCTCCCAGAGCCAGCCACAACGCAGCCTGCGGCAGCCTGGCAGAGCAGCACAACTGCAAGGATTAGTGCTGATCCCTTTTGAATAGCTCAGCCTCTTCCAGGCATTCATTTCCACCACCCCCCAAAGGCTTCAGAAAATGTTTGGGGTGATTCTGCCTGGCAGGGAGCGTGTGGGGTGAGAGCAAAGCTTCACTAATCCTCTCTGTCCTGCTCTGCTACCAGAGAAGCTGCATGACCTGATGAAGAAGAAGGTCTTTGAGGCAATGTTTCCCCTGCACGAGGTGAGGCTGAGCACACGGGTGCCTGGGAGGAAAAGCCACGAGCGGCGTGGGAGCAAGCCTGGGCGGGGGAGACCTTTGGGTAACTGGGGCTGCATCAGGACCTCTCTGGATGAAGGGCACGACAAACCTCCCGACAGCAGCCTGGGGATCAAGGCTGCCCCAATATTCCTGTGTCTGACCAACTTCTCTGCTCTCCAGAAAGAAGAGGTAAGGCAATTCCTAGAGGAGAAATGGGCTCGCTGGAGAGATATATTTTGCCAACAGCCGATTGAAAAGATCAGGTAACACAGGCAGAAGAGGCACGGCAGGTGCTTCTAACCAAGAGGCCCCACCTGAAACCCAGGGAGCTTTACGCCCTTTGCCAGGCCCCCGTGTTTTCTTTTAAATCATTAGTTTGAACCTGGCTGTTCTCACACATATTGGGCTTCTTCTGAAGCCTACAAAGTTCTTACCCTAAGGGCTACGCCTGTGGCACCGAGCTCCATCTGCTAATTTTGCAGTATGAAACAACCCCCGCATCGGCACGGTTTTTAATTAGCCCGTTTCATTCTCAACCATGCACTCCCACGTTCAAAAGAGGGGCGAGGTGGGAACAGAGCATCAGCGCAGCCCATCCAGCCTGAGGCTGAACTTGGGCATTAAGGGCAACAAGGGGCTCCTGTAACCGCATTAAACCTCAGGGAAGAGCGCAGCTCTTCTTTTAAAAGGGGAAGAAAACTAGTGCACCGTGGCCAGGGGAAGGAGGGCAAAAAGAACATGCTACTTCATAAAATTGTCAGTGGGCTCTGTTAGGGAGATGAAACGTTAGAATGGAGATGTGCTCTCCTTCCTTGGATGCTTATTACAGTTTACAAGTGTAGCAGAGGCACTAGGGACTCTCGACCCCTCCCTGGTGCGCAGGGTCAGACGACGCATTTCCAACATCAATGCATCATGACTTCTTGTTATCACAGAAGGATTAAGGGGCCGAGTATGAAATTGGGTGGGGGAGGACTGCTGGGGTTTTCTCTTTGCTTTAAGCAACGGCCAGGGAGCACATCACCACCTTTGACCGCTGGTAGAAAGTTAATTCCTCTGGAGTACAGGAGGGGAAGCAAGGCAATCAGTAGTTGCCATCATTTCTTACCCATGCCTCCAACCCTCTTCCCCACACCAGAAAAGCTGAGATACTGCCACCATAAGAATGAGGTGTGAAAGCACTGCAGGGAGATGGCCGAGCCCAGGAGAACGTGCTCTGGTGTGGGAAACGCCGTGCCCTGCAGCCCCCTCCCCTTCTTCCAGCCCAGCATTTCTAAAACTGTTCTGTAGATGCTGACCGCAGCTCGGTCTCTCCACCGTTCCCACCCCTCTCCCCCGGCATCAGTCAGCCTGACCACAGGCAGGCACCCCCCTGCAGTTAGACCCCCTGGGCTCCCTTCGCAGAAAGGCAGCAGCAGCGCTTGTGGGACCATGCCCGCTTCACGTGGAAGTGAGCGTCAGCAAGACTGGCTCCCCCGGGGCGTGTTAACCAAGGGGGGGAAGCAAAAAAAAAAAAGAGAAAAACAGAAATAAAACCTCACTCCTTAGTTTGCATCCGTCACCAGGTTGACTAAGAACAGGGGAAGCCTTCTCACGGGCCTCCCGAAAGCCCTGCAGGACAGCGTGCCCTGCACCACGTGGTGCAGACGGAGCCAGCTCCCCCAGCCTCCTGTCGCCCTCCATCCCGCGCTCGCCCCTCAGCCGGAGCCCTGCTCTCGGCACCTCTTTGCTGTGCAGCCCCCCAGCGACGCCCACGATGCGCGCCCACGCGCTCGGAGCGCAGGGGGAGGCAGCCATCCCTCCTCGCTGCTGCTGGAATCACTGCAGCCCCTCTGCCTCAGCTGGGCTGACTCTCCCAACCCCAGCAAAACCCCGGGCACACAGACAGCACTGCCCCTCCTGGACCCAATACCTCTTGGGGGGCAGAGGAGCATTTTCTAGTGACCCCTAACGTGGTCTCTCCCACTGGCCACAAACCACACCTCGCCTTTCCTTCTAGGTGCTATTTTGGTGAGAAGGTGGCCTTGTACTTTGCCTGGCTGGGCTGGTACACCTACCTGCTGGGATTCGCTGCAGTGGTGGGACTGGTGGTCTTCGTGGCTGGGATTACTGTTTTCAGTTCCAGCCAGGTGAGGTAAGGCTGTCGGGAACGCCAGACGGATGCTGTTCATAAGCCTTTGCTGTGCGCGGGGCTTTGAGCCGCTGTTATTCCCCTTTGCTTCCCTCCACGCCTTCCTCTCTAGCAGGGAGATCTGTGAAGCCAGTAACACCATCATGTGCCCGCTCTGCGACCAGCATTGCCCATTCTGGCTGCTCTCCGACACCTGCACCTACGCCAAGGTAGGTAGCCCCCTTCCCCAGGCAGGCTCGAGGCAAAGGGTAGGGAAACCTCCCAGCCTGTGCTGTTCCCACACCTCCAGAAAGAAAAGCCACCCCAGCAAACTGGCTGCAACACGCAGGAAACCTCCGCTAACCTCTGTAATAGGGAGGAGGTATAGCCAGATCACGGTCTCCGTCACCACCAAGGGAGAGTTTACCGCTAACAAGCCCCAGCGTCCGCCCCGTTCCTGCATTTTGCCCTCCCGCAGCATCTGTACCCGTCTCGGGGGGAGCAGGGTGGCAAGAGGACCGCTGTGCGCAGGGGCCTCTCCCAGACCCCGAGGTGCCGCAGCCCCTGCGCCCCGCTGCCCCCCATCACGCTCTTCCTTGATCGCCTCCAGGTCACTCACATGATCGACAACGAGGGGACAGTCTTGTTTGCCATGTTCATGGCGATCTGGGGTAGGTATCAATGTCCTGGTGCCAGGCACATACAGCTTGCAAGAGGGAGCAGCCCGCTGGGGCGTCGGGGGAGAGTAGGTGGCCCCTTTTCTACCACCAACACGGCTTCCCTGTTCAGGGGCTTTTTAGTCCTTATCTCCTCCACTTCCAAGGCCATCAGGTCCCCTTCCAGACAAGGCAAGCGACAAAACCACCCCAGCAATTTCCTTCAGCTCCCCAGACACTCCTCACCTGTCCTGCCTGACAGCTTTTACTCCTTCACCCACCACCACCTCCCACAAAGCACCCAACGGCTTCTCTAGCTGGGCTTTTCCAGCAGCTGCCTGTCAGTAGTCGCAGCTGCAGGAAGGAGGGAGCACCAGATCCCTCACCAACCTTCCCAGATTGCTGCATGAGCTCTTACCTGCTGTGGAATAAGCACGGCAGACACTGGGCTCTGAGCTGGTGCCATCCCATCACCATATTAGCTACCCATCTCATTTGGCTTTGCTAGAGCCCTTTCAGTGACAAACACCAGGCAGGTGTGGGCTGGGCAGGTCACGGACACGATCTTCAGTGTCACTGTGGGCTGGTTTACACAGGGGAAAGCTCAGGAAGGTCAATCCAGATTAGCAGATGGAATGGTTGTAAACAGATTTGCAGAGGTGCAGCCACGCTGGGGTGCAGGACAGGATCCCTATTCCACTCGGAAGGTGTATTTTCCATTAATCCAGAATAACGTGCCATGTAAACACACCCACCGCAGCAGAACAGCCCTGGTGCTTGCTCTGGTTTATGCCAAATCCCCTACAGACACTAGAGCTGGCCTGACTCCCAGGGAAAACTCACCCACACACCTCCTTCCCCATCCCCACGTGGGGCTGGGCACTCAGTGCTGCTGAGATGCTGAAGCGGCTGCCTGCCCTCACGGGCCGAGGGCTGATCCGCCGTCGGGTTGGATGGTAACACGACTATCCATCCCGCTCTGTGCGATGGTGGGGTGACTCTCTCCAGAGCCATCCCCAAGTGTCGCAGCACACTCTCCTTCCCCCCGCAGCCACTGTGTTCCTGGAGCTGTGGAAGAGGCAGAGAGCCGCCGTGGTCACCGACTGGGACCTGTACGGGTGGGACGAGGATGAGGTGAGGGTGTCACCTATCCTGCTTAGTCTTCCCTTCTCGGGGCAGCAGTCAGCTGGACCTACAGAAGAGGCACATCACAGGGACCCCTTGCCCAACTCAGTTCTCTGTAGATATAAATATCTAAAGGAGACACTTAAACGGCGAAGCCAACATCTGGCAGCCCTGGGGGAGACAGAGCCCTCCAGAGTTAGGCAGATGCTAGGCACCACCTGCACAAGGGCTGGAACGCAATCAGGATTGGCCACGCTCTTGTGGGTTGCGTTGCCCATCCTTCTCTGGTGCTACTCATCCCATATGTCCATTAACGCATCGACCTCTGGAGTTCCCACTACTTAAGCACAGCTCTGCTGGACCCTTTCTTTCCCCCATTTTTATTTTAAAGGAGGAGCTGGCCTTGGAGCTGATCAATAATTTGCAGCACGAACCCCGCAAGTACCAGCACTCCTACTTCCGCAGCACCGTCATACTCCTCTTGGTTCTGGTGATGGTATGTGCCAGGGTGAACAACAGGAAGATCTGGTTGAAGGGCAGGTGGGCTTTCCTCCTCCTCTCCCGCCTCCGCTGCAAGAACAGCACCTCAGAGCCTCCTCTTGCTGGAGCAAAGGCAGAAACCAGGTTGCCAGGAGAGGTCTGTGCCCTTCGCAAGGATCCAGGGGCCTCTGTACGCTCACACCTCGCTGTGCTGGTAGGAGAGGCCAGCCACCCTTTGGGGATCTCAGCTGAAGGCTCTGCACTTGCAGAGGAAGGCAGCGAGGATGAAGGCAGTAGTGACACAGAGGGTAGGAAGAGGCAAACCCTTGATGCCCTCGTTTCTCCCTGTGGGCCAAAGGAGAGTCTAGACAAGTAGCTCAGGTGGAGACATCCACCTTACGAACCTCTCATCCTTAGCTGAAGAGCGCTGGCTTGCATTTGCGGCCATGTCCAGATGAATCCTGGTGAGGGGAGACAGGGTTTGAAGGGCTGGTGGTCCTCAGGCGGGATGGAGCACATGCCCTCCATGCACGGCTTCTCACCGCCCCGTTGCCCTCCTCCGCAGATTGCCGTGCTGATCGGCATCGCCCACGCGCTCGTCATTTACCGGGTGATAGCGGTGGCTCTCTTCACCCAGAGCGACTTCAGGTTCCTCCGCGAGCAGGCCAACACGATGGCGGTGATGACAGGGGCCGTGCTGCACTACATCACCATTGTCATCATGACCAAGGTGCGGGGTGAGACGTGGGCGGGCAGCAGGTCTTCCTGCTTTCCCACCATCAACCCTTCCCTCTCATTTCATACCTCTCTCCTGCAGGTCAACAGGCGTGTGGCCCTCTACCTCTGTGACCTGGGTAAGGGAAACTGGGGGCTGTCTCCCACCTGCACCCGCAGCGCCGAGCTGCCCAACAGTACCCAGGCACGGCAGCGCAGCACCCTCTTGGTCCCCAAACGCAGCCGGGCTCCTGGCCCCTTCTTCCACCATCACAAAGCACCTGCCGGGCAGCTCCTGCCACGCAGGTCCCCCATGGCAGGCCAGCAGCCCTCCAGCACAAGCCCATCGGTGGCCCACATGCGGCCAGCTGGCTGTCTCACAGCCACGTTATGCTTTTGGGGGAGCAGTGACCCCCCATGGCTGAGACCCAGCATGGGCAGGGAGCCTCCACAGCTGCCAGAGCGCTCACAGCATGGTTTTCCTCCCAGCTGAAGGGCCCCTTCTCTCCCAGCTCGTGGCTCTGAGGGACCTCCCTGCTTGGCCGGGCTCAGCTCCATCAAAGGGCTCGGGTGAAGGGCAGGGAAGGCTTCACAAGGGACACCCTTCCAACCTTCAAAGAGCTGCTGTGGCATCTGAGGGGGGTGAGGGCAAGGTCCCACCAGTCTGTGACTGAGCCCCTGGGCCTTGCTCCTTTCCCCAGAGAAACCACGGACCTTCTCCCAGCGTGAGAACAACTTCACCATGAAGATCTTCACCTTCCAGTTCTTCACAAACTTCTCCTCGCTCATCTACATCGCCTTTTTCCTGGGACGGTGAGTGGTGGCTGGGGGCCCAGAGGGGAGCCTGGGTTTGGGGCATACATCCCCAACTCTCCCCAGGGTCTAGGGACAGCCCAGTCCCTCCACCCTCCCCGCCAGGCACAGGGACCCCATTTGGGACATCAGGAGGGCCATGACTCTTCCCCATGGGCACGGTGGTTGGGGGAAGCCCCTTGCGTCTCCACCAGCGCCTGGAGGATGTCACCCTCCATCCTGCGCCTGGATGTTCATCCAACGGGGGTCAGCAGTGGGGCTCAACAGATATCGCTGGCTTTGCTTCCTTGCTCAGGATCAACGGCCACCCAGGGAACTACGTGCGTGTTGCTGGCAAGTGGAGGCTGGAGGAGGTGAGGGACTTGCCACGAAGCTCTCCAACCCTACACCACAACTCCCCCCCTTCCCTTCCCTGCTGCCCAGCAAGGCTCTGGGAATCTCGGCTTCCTCCTCTAGCACCTGCCTTGGGCAAACAGCCCCTGGGGCAGGCCGCCCTGCTCGCGGGGCACAGCTCCTCTCCCCTTGTCCCTTTGCAGTGCCACCCCAGCGGCTGCATCACCGACCTCTTCATCCAGATGGGCATCATTATGCTGCTCAAGCAGACCATCAGCAGCGTGATGGAGTATCTAGTCCCGTAAGCTTTCCTCCAGCCTGCAGAGAGCTCGCTGGTGCTCCTGCGCGGTCAGGACAGCCTCCCAGCTCTTACAGAGCATAACCTTGGTCTTCAGGCCAAGATTTTCTCCTTTTCCTCCCGCAGGTCTCCAGGGCTGTCGCTGGCAGCGGTTCAGCCCTGCTGCCGTTGCAGGCAGCGGTACAAATCGCTCCCTCCCCTTGCAGCTGGGTAGCCCACAAGCTACGCAAGAAGCGGCAGCACCCCAAGAAGAGAAGGATGATGTTAGGAGAGGAGGAGGAGGCTGAGGACCCCTGCAAAAGGCAGTGGCTGAGCAACTATCAACTCAACGAGGTCAACATCTTCAGCTTGTTTGACGAGTTCCTGGAGATGGGTACGTAGGGCAGAGCCACGTGCCCTCCTTGGCTGCAGAGAAGCTGATGCTGGGGAGCCCATATATAGACAAGGGAGAGCTCTGAGGCCCAGCTCCATGACCAGCCCTGCTCCAAGAGCTCTGGCACACCAAGATCATTCCCAAAACAAGGGAGAGCAGGCAACTGTGCTGACCTTGGGCCCCTGCCCAGGACCTTCCTCTCCCCCCAGGAGTGTCAAGGTGATGGCTGTAACCCCAGGGTGGTCCCCCTGCCTGGCTGGCTGGCTCAGCCAGTGCCCTGCGGAGCCCCCACAGATCCCCTTCCCCGACAGCCCTGTGAGAGTGGGGGTTCCCCAAGACAGGTCTATCTCCCCCTTTCACCCCTGCAAAACCCTCTGACACAAGCCACAAAGCAGGACAAACCCAGAGAGCGGTCAGGACCTGGTGAGATGTCCCCTCTGCACTGGCTTCACACCAGTGCCCAGCATTTTCCCCCTCCGCAGTGATCCAGTACAGCTTCACCACCATTTTCGTGGCTGCCTTTCCCCTCGCCCCGCTGCTGGCATTCTGCAACAACCTCATTGAGATCCGCCTGGATGCCATCAAGATGATGCGGCTGTGCCGGCGCATGGTGCCCAGGAAGGCCAATGACATCGGTGAGATGGGGCCCGCGGCGCACCCTCCTGCCAGCGCTGCCGCTTGTGCGAGCGGTGCCGGCGTTCAGCCCTTTTCCCCAGCGTGAAGCCCTTGAGCATCCCTCTGCCAGGGACTGGCATCACTCCGCCGTGGAGGCGGGAGAGCTGTGGGTTGGGGAAGGAGAAGCAATTTCAGACCCTTGCAGAGGCTGAGGGGCAGCTCGGAGGCCTCCTTCCTTGACCTCTTCTGGCAACACCAAACCTGTTCCTGAGCTGAGGCTTGCTCTGCAACCCTTGAGCAGCAGCAGCGAGCTGTCAGAGGGGCCTCACTGACCGCTCTTCCCCGCAGGAATCTGGCTGCAGGTCCTGGAGGCCATCGGCATCCTGGCCGTCATCGGGAACGGGCTGGTGATCGCCATCACGTCCGACTTCATTCCCATGCAGGTCTACAAGTACACATACAGCCCCTGCATGACAGAAAACAGCACTGGCGTGGAGTGAGTGCTGCCAGTCAGCTGCTCGCAGCCCTGCCTGCAGCATCCCTGCCTGCCCCAGGGCCACCAGTGCAGAAGCGCGAGGCAGCGGAGCAGTCCCCACAGTGGGGTGGGGGGAAAGGGGAGCAGGGGAGGGTTTTCCAGATGGCATCGTGTTCAGCATTCCAGCTAGCCTCCCGATCACATCATCCCCACGGTGGGTAATCTGGTACCCCTGGATGGAGAGAGCACCATGTAACGTTGGAGAGCTGCAGGACTGCCCGGGTACCTGCCCACACTCTCTCCTGCCCTCCCCCTGTTCTTCCAAGCCTTGGCTCACTGGCCAAGTTCACTCGAACTGGACAGAAGTCTCACAGACAGTCATTTCCCCCGGGCTTTGTAAAAATGGGTAGCTAGGGAGGGGAGGGAGAGCCCCAGATGGGTGCTGGCTTTGCCAAAATGGGAGGCTACAGCCTGTGCTCAACCATACTACTAGTCACCTGAGAGCCCACACACCAGGGAAACCATAGAAATGAAAGCTGCACACAGGCAGGCTTTTTAGATATTGGAGGCCTTTGAGTCCCCTAGAAGACACAAGAGCTGCAGCTTTTGGTTAGGGCATGCCGCAGCCCCCCAGCGCGGCCGTGAAGCAGGAGCACCCCGCTTCACCGCCGGGCCAGTCTGCACAGACACGGTCTTTCCCCTCCCGGCAGCTGCTCGACCGGCTACATCAACCACAGCCTCTCCATCTTCCACGTTCAGGACTTCGAGCCAGACACAAAGGTGCCCAAAACGCTGCCGGGCTTTGCTGGGGGCGAGATCACGATCACGGAGTGCAGGTAACAGCAGCCCGCGGCCGCGGCACAGGCAGGCGGCAGAGCGGGGCTTGGAGGCAGCTGCTGGGGCCCTTCTCGGACCCCCACGGAGGGAGCCGAGGCAGGGCACGACACCTGGCACGGGGGGAGCCTGGGCCGGCACCGATGCGGCTGTGCTGCAGGTACCGGGATTACAGGAACGACGACGACTACAGCTACACGGTCCAGTTCTGGCACATCTTCGCAGCCCGGCTTGCCTTCCTCATCCTCTTTGAGGTGAGAACCTGGGGAGGCAGGAGGAGGCGGGGGCAATCGGGGGGGGGACGGCGGCGGGGGGAAACGGGCTGGGTCCGTGCCACTCGCGTGGGCCACGTTAACCGCCCCGGGGAGCTCCTCGCTGCCCGCGGCGGCTCCCTTTGCTTTCCGCAGCACGTGGCTCTGTGCATCAAGCTGATCGCAGCCTGGTACGTCCCTGATGTCCCTCAGTCGGTTAAGAATAAATTGCTGGAGAGGAAACACAGCAACCTTCGTAAAGAACTGAGGTGAGCGATGCCCCAGGAGGTGCAAGGGGCGTCTGTGCTCAGGCAGCACAGCTTCCAGCAGGGACCCGCCTGGCTGCAGGGCCCATCCGCTCCAGAGCCCCACGGCCGGGCTGACACTCACCGCCACAGGCACGGGGAAGGCAGGGCTGTGAGCTCCTACGCTCAGGGCAGCCCCTCCGTCACCCTTTGCAGGGTAACTTCTCCCCCAGCTTTCAGCCTAGACTCTACTACCCCTTATTTTAAGATGTGCTGCATTAGCCATAAATGAGGAACCACCTCCCTCACTAGCCCAGGTGCCTGGCTTTTAGGCACTCAAGGCCAGTGAAATGAGCCCCGCCTGAGGCAATTCAATACTAGAGTTCACTAGGGAAGGGTCTGGCTTTGGCTTTCCCTTCAGAAAAAGAAAAGCTCTGAGTAAAAACAAGGAGCAATTTTGCCCAAATTCTCCTTTTAAACTTTTTTTTTTTTTTAAAAAAAGGTAGTATTTCAGCTGAAAACAGAACCAATGTAGCTGAGAGCCATAGGCTGGGCCGCCCTGGTGCTGCTGTCCTTCATGGACTGAGCCCCGCTTTGGAGAAGGGCTCAGCCTGCCCCCCTCCACTGCCACCGTGTCCCCTGTGCCACCCCACCCCGGTGCCACCCCAAACTGCGGCAGAGGTGAGCGGGGCTCGGGAAGCACCGCGCTGCCACAGCTCAGCTCTCAGGCTCTGGCTTCCCACTGATGGAGGGATTTCCCAAAAACAGCATGCCAGTCTTGCTCTATTTATTTTTGGCAAAAGGCCCCGCTCCCACTCCGAATATTTTTCCACGCCTCCCCACTGTTGCCCGATTCGGTCAGTTCCCTTCCACAACGTCCCTCTCCTTTCTCCTCCAGCACGACGGTGGACTCCACCGACGTGTAGCCACCGCTGACCGAGGAGAATACGAAACACGGACTTGAGCCCCCCCCCCCCAGCCTGGCGGTGCCGCGGGTGCGGGACAACCACCGCAGTGCCGCCCGCGGAGACGGGCCACGTCCCCCGGCTCTGACCGAGCTTGAACTGGGAAGCGACACTGTGAGAGTGGCTTCGCAGGAGCAGGATGGCTTCTGACTCGCACGGCCGTGAGGAGGAAGAAAGCCGTGGCAGAGCCGGGGATGGTGCCTCCCAGCATGCCGAGTCACTGGGGAAGCGCTTCGGCACTGTGGATGAACCACGGCGCAGCACCCAGCTGCCGTCGGGCGAGCACGAGACTGGTCTGCAGGAGGTGACCTGGCTTCCTCATCAGTCATGGCCTTAACGTGCAACTTGGTGTCACCAGAAAAGCCAGTTCCCTTGTTCCAGCTCTTTTTTTGCACTTTGGCCCCTTTTTCCTTTGCCTTCAGTGACCTCCCTGCTCTTGCACCACTAAGAAGCTTGAGTCCTTCCTCCTTCACCGCAGCCAGCACATTCCTCCTCTCGGCACAACTGCCGCGTGGCTGCAGCTCCATCCCGCAGTTCCCACGGACGCTAGAAAAATGCAGTTGTTAGCCTGTTTTGCTCCGGGCTCTGCCCAGCCTCTGCATCTGCCCTAAGCGCGGCTGACAGTTGTGCCTGGCTCAACTACCACGAGCAAAATGGCGAATAAACGTAACACCCGCACGGCCGCAAGCGGCCAGACCTCCAGCTGCCGTTGAGGCACTGTAGTCACACCGGTATCATTCCTGCCTCCCTCCTGTGCCATCCACATCACCCAAAGAAATCGCACCCCCAACCCTTTTTTTGTCTTAGCATGGATAACGGAAGAAGGCCGGAGCTGAAGCCCCTGCGCATAGCCGGTAGCTAGGGCTGAGGGCGGCTGCTGCCTGGTGAGACACAAGAAGTTAGCACTTTGGCCATGCACAGTTGGAAAACAACCTGTTAAATGTGCTGGGATAACAGAAATACCAAACTACACAGAAAATCCTGAGTGTTAGGGCTAGCAAGGATTATCTCTCACTCCAAAACACGACCTGCTGGCCTAAACCTAAGCCCCAAGGGCCTGGTATTTCTCCCCCTCTTCCCTTAGAGCCCTGCAGCACTGGCTGGGGCCGCCCCCTCCTTCCTACGCTGCAGACAGAAGGGGTTTGCCTGCAGCAGGGAGCCAGGGTTACATCCCACGGCTGCACTGGTGTCACAGCCAACACCACGACGTTTCTAACATATGCGCGTTCCCGGCCTCGTTTACTGACGCGAGGCAGGGTTCTTTGTGCTTAAGGAGCAAAGTCTTGGCTCATCGCTGCCCAGGAATGATAACGTGTTTGAGGGCACCTTATCCAGCCCCCGAACACGTGACTCTTCACTTGGCACGGAGTGCAGAAACAGCCCTTTGAGCCCCACGAGATTCCCCACACGCGTTATATCAGGCCCACGCAGCCTTGCTGAGCTGGGTTTGCAAATGTACAGCGAAAAAGCTTTTCTCTTAATTTTTCCTAATTTCAGCTAATGAGGAAGGCAGGAGCATGGGACAGGTAACAGTGGCTTGGCTTCCAGCTTTCTTGTGGTCCTTGTAAACCATAACCAGAGCGTTTCAAAGCTTTAGAGTCTTTTTTTCTTTATAAGAACTGGAAACTTTTAACTGGTTTGTAAGTTTAACCTCAAGCTCCACCCTTTCATCCCCTCTCTATAAAATGGCAATAGGTGCCTCCCTGTGTTGGAGCTGAATTGTGGGGATAAACTGAATGAAACATGGGATTGACAAGGGTGCCACAGCGTGTGTGCACTTGTATAGCCACCCCACGAGCTCGGAAAGACGCAAATAAGCAAGCATGAGCACCACAGGTCAGGAACAACTATTTCATTAGGGGCTGATTCGTCTCATTCTGTAATTAAAAGCCAGACGGGTCCAAATCCCTGCTGCGGCCAGAGCCACACCGCTGTACAGAAGTCTGCACAGTGATGCTTCTTCCTGTAATGAAACCGGTTCTCGCTGTACACAGTGCTGTGAGCGCCGCGCGTGTCGCAAGAGGCCGCATCGCTTTCAGCCACGCACCTGCAGAGTCCTCGGCCCTGGTTTTAGAGCAAAAAGCCAGCGCCCGCTGTGCCTCCTCGGAGAGGAGCAGCGATTGTGATTGAGGGTCTGTCACTAGGTGGCACCTCATCCTGTAGCAACAGTCTCATTTCTGGACGTTGGAAACAAACCCGGTTTCATATAGTATAGATGGCCTTGGAACACAGTCACCTGGCAGATCAAAGTAGCTTAAATTTAGCTTCAAGCTGTTAAATGCATCCAGAATTGGCTATTAGCGAGCTCACGCTACACAGTAATTTTCATTCACCTGCTAGTTCGCAGGGAGCCATTCGTGCCTCCGCAGCGCACACTCACCTCGGGCTGGGGCGCAGCAGCAGGCAGGACGGGGCCACGAGCCCCAGGCTCTGACGGCGACAGACTCAGCTCAAGAGGATTTTGACAGGGGACTCAGAGGCAGAGCCGGGGGAGAGCCACCGCCTTCCCCAGACGTGCTGACCCCAGCCACTGCCCGCCTGGCAGGACACAGCTCTGTCGAAGCACAGGGCAGGGTCACAGCTGTTCCACTGCTGAACCCGTAGCGCTGCGAGTCCCCCGAGGGTCCCACCACAGGCGCTTCCAGGAGGCGGTGGGTGCATCGGGGCCCTGCCCCATGGCCGAGGCCAGCCGCAGGCAGCGGGGTGACTCTGCTGGAGGCGACACGCCTGAGTCAGTACTGCAGAGAAAGGCACCGGCGTTAACCCGCCCTCAAAACTTCACTCCCAAGAGCGTGGAAAGCCACGAACCACCTAGCAGGGAACTGACACAAGCCGTGCTCTCAGCCCTCCGCCTTGCTTTTTCTTTTTGTCACTGCAGCCAAGATAGCCTCCACTCCTTCTTGCTACCCACAGGAATAATTCTGATGGACAAGAAAGGTTTTATCAGCTCCCAATTTGCTACCAAGCCTCCTCACGCCCTTGCCAACCCCAGGACCTGGGCTTGTTCCTTGGGATCCTTTATCAACCCACAAAGACAAAAGGTGCTTTTGCAGCACGTGCATCAATGTGACTGTGATATTGTGGGCAACAGAGGAGCCCTCCCCGAAAGAGCTGCTTAAATAGCTGCTACCCTGAACGTGCACACAGCTGCCTCGCTGGAGGGCACAGGAGCAAGGGGCCGCTCCCAGAGCGCCAGCCCTCCAACAGGGTTCCCTCCACCACCACCCCAGCAGGCCAACAGCACCAATATTTTACAAAATAACCATTTTACATAAAAACCAGTAAGGATTCAGAGTGGAGCATGTTTCTCCATGTGAAAAGGCCCACAGACCTACCTGTGACCTGTACCTGTGCATCTACCTGTACTCGTCACTGGTGATGCTACACCTCGAATGCTGGGCTCAGGTTTGGGACAAGAAGGACCTTGAGGTGCTGGAGCGTGTCCAGAGAAGGGCAGCGGGGCTGGGGCAGGGTCTGGAGCACAAGTGTGCTGGGGGGCGGCTGAGGGGGCTGGGGGGGTTTAGCCTGGAGAAGAGGGGGCTGAGGGGGGCCCTTCTCGCTCTCTGCAGCTGCCTGAGAGGGGCTGGAGTGAGGGGGGGCTGGTCTCTGCTCCCAAGTCACCAGTGACAGGGGCGAGAGGCGTCTCAGGCTGTGTCAGGGGAGGTTTAGGTTGGAGATGAGGGGAAATGTCTTCCCTGCCAGAGCGGTCAGGCCCTGGCACAGGCTGCCCCGAGAGGTGGGGGAGTCACCGTCCCTGGGGGGGGTTCAAACACTGCGCAGACGTGGCACTTGGGGATTAGGAGACTTGGGGGTGTTGGGTTGGTGGTTGGACTTGATGATCCTCGAGGTCTTTTCCAGCCTTAATGACTCTATGATTCTGTGATTTGTATACTACACGTGTGAAACAACACACACACACACCTCACCCAGGGACAAGAGGCCCTATCCAGACGAGCACCAGCCGCACGCACTCCGTGCCAGCGCTTGCCTTCCTCGCCCCCAAGCTTTGCCCTCGGGTTGGGGGCGGCCCCGGCGCCCCCCGTTTCCACGCCCAGGGTGACGCCCGGCGGGCGGTACGGCCCCGGCCCCGCCTGCACCCCGGCGGCAGGGAGCGGCGGCTCGCCGGGGGAGGGCCGCCATCTTCGCGCGGCGCAGGGCACGCTGGGAGCGGTAGTGCCAGGGCCGCAGCCGCGGGGGGCGCCCTGCGGCGGGAGGACTACAGCACCCAGCGTGCACCGCGCGGGGGCGCAGCTTCCGGTCCGGCAGCGGGGCGTTACCGTGGCAACAGCGGGTCGCCAGCCCGAGGGGGCGGCCGGGAGGCCAGGCCCTGGCGCTTCAGCCGGGCTGCGAGAGTGGTTTGCTGAAAAGAAAAAAGAAAAGAAATGAATAATTAGAAGCGAAAACACGCCCGGCAGGGCAGCGAAGGCCGGCTGTTCCGGGCCCCTGTCTTGCCCCGGGCCAGCGGCCCTGGGCTGCGGCCAACCCCTGCACAGGCCCCACAGCACAGCTCGTCTGCAGTGGGGCTATTTCTTTTTTTTTTTTTTTTTTTTTGCAAAGGGGAATTTAGAACCATTTTCTTTCCAAGTCGGGGGCTGTGGAAAGCTGAAGGAGCAACCCCTGGCCGGCTGCTCCCCAGCCACAGTGGGGAGGTGTGGAAGCCACTGCTGAGGGGCCCGGCTAAGGCACCAGGGCCCTGACACCACCCCGAGCCCCTAATCCTGCTCGAGCCGCAGCCTTGCAGGAGGAAAATAGCCGCTTTTCTTCCCTATTTGGCCCCAAAGCACATGCTGGCCGATATTTTTGCTGCTCAGCGGCCGCAGGGCAGGTCGGCGTTTCTCTCACGCCGGCCGAGGCTGGTTGCAGGATCAGGCGTTGCCGCTGCTGCGAATGCAGCCTGTGCCTGGGGCACGCTAGGGCTCTAATTCCCTCCTTGGTAATTATTAGAAGCGATCACCTGCCATTCGCAAGCAGCCACAGCTGGGCCCGGTTCCCCGCGACCAGCACCAGCCGGAGGAGGCACCTCATGGGACCCGTTTCAACTTGCAAAGATGCTTTTTAAATCAGGGAGGAGAAGGAAACAGGAGACCCCAAGACGCCCAGCCTCCCCTCACCTCCCCCCATCAGTAACCCACCTTAATGAGCCTGAGAGTATCGAGCTTGCTGGTGCTCAGCAAACCGTGGCCCCAAAATCAGGCTCTGCCCCAGGCTCTCCCACAGCGCTGCATTGAACAGACACCCCCAACCCCCCCAGGCACACTCCAGCACAAGCCCCTGGCTGCAGCTGCGGCCCCAGGAGCTGGTATTACCGGTGGCGGCAGGTGCTGGGTGCGGGTTTCGTCCTGCCCCGACACCTCCGTGGGTTTTTCCAGCCATGGAGCGCTGCGGGGGTTTCCTCCTCAGCCCCGGGAGCCTTGTGCAACCTGCGTGCGCCCGGCTCCCGGGGGCTGCTGGGGCAGCAGGCTGGGTGGGTTGCCTTCCCCCTCCTTTTTTACCTCATTCTTTTTTTCTTTTCCCCTCCCTTAAAGCCAGAGTTATTTAATTTTTTCCCCCCACAGGTTCAGGTGGAGACGGAGGTGGAGCAGCAGGAGGGAGGGACGGCCAACCCCTCCCGCAGGCCCGGCGCCCGGCGATTGGGGCGGCGGGAGAGCCTGGTGAAAGGCAGGGGCTGAACCGGGGAGGGGGAAAAAATAAATACGTTATTTAAAAAAAAAAAAGAAAGAGAAAAAGCAAGCACTGATCTGGTAGGTCCAGTCGGCTCGAGCGGCTCGCAAGGGAGGTGACTGGCAGGAAGCCCGCGGCCAGGGCACTGGGGGCAGCTCCCAAGGTAAATGCAGCTCTCCTCCGCTTCCCTTTCCCTGTCGATGCCATCTCGGCCGGGGTCAGCAGGGTTTCGCCCTCTCCCCGCAAGCCCGGCTGCTCTCCTCCGGCTCTCCGGCCCCGCTTGCTCCCCCAGCGTAGGCAGCCCTGCGGCCTCCCAGCCGCCGCGCCTCCCTGCCCGCCTCGCTTTCCCCGTGGCCGTGTCCCGGGGGTATGCTGCAGCCCCACCGTCCCCTCCGCCGCAATGGCATCCGCACGGTCCTCTGCCATGCTTGGAGCGCTACAAAACCGGGGTGTCCCCAACCCCAAGACGAAGGAAACGCGAGCGTGCTGCTGCCCGCTAAGCTGTGCTCCTCCCTCCCTCGCGGCAGCAGCCCTGACACCCAGCTGCCCTTTGGGCATCTGTCGCCTTTTCGTGCCCCAGAGCAAAGGGGCCCTGGCTGGCTGCGCCTCTCCACGGGGCTGGGGAGGTGTTCAGGGCCTCCCTGAGATCTCCTGCCAGTCTGCATCTCGTGGGGGCTTACTTTTTTCCAACCATTAGAGTGAAACAGCTTATGAGCGACCCATCGGGGCAGGACCGAGCAGAGCCGGAGCATCCCCGCCAGGCAGAGAAAGCGCTGCACCACCCTGGTGTAGCATCTCCCGCCCCTTCCCCACACAAAAGCTGGGTGGGCTGGCTCACCTCCCGCCCTTGCTCTTCCATCCCTGGCCGCGGAGAAACCCAGTTAATACTTTAGGTATAAATAACTTTCCAGCTGCTGAAGCTGAACACGTTATAAGCGTCCCTCGTGTACCTTGACCCACAGTTTCACCCCGTGCCCGGCGCAAGGGCTGCCGTGCCAAAGGGAAGCAGCCGCCTCCATCGCTGCTCTCGGCAGAGCAGCGCTGCAGACCTCGCCGCTTCCCGATTCACACCGGTGGCACAGAGATGCAGTTTCTCCAGGGACGAGCCCGGCCTCAGCGGCCCCGCTGTTACCCAAAACCAGTTTGCAACTGAGAGCAATGAAACTCTAAGGCAAAGAGGCAGCCGAGAGAGATTTTTATCCCTCCTGGCCCCAGTAGTTACTCTGGATCTGTTTACAGTCGTGCTGCCTTGCAGAAACGCCAGCAACGTGACGTCCTTGTTATTCCCACATCGGCCCCAGCGGACACACTGCCCGCACTGGGATCTCTGGGGGTGGAGCAGCCCAACCCCGCCGCCGGGCCCTGCTTCGCCGTTTGCTCCCGGTGCCCCTTTGCACCCCTGCGATTTATCGGCGGGGAGCGGGGTGTCCTCCCCCGGCCCCCCTCGTCCCGCGGGGCTATTGCAGCGGCACTGCCGCCGGTTGCACGACGCCAGCTGGGGGCCGTTCCCCCCCCAGCTCCCTGCGCACCATCCTCAGGCTCCCCGCTTGCCCGTGGGCGCTGCACGGCGTGCGGCGATGCCTCTACCCGGGCACGGCTGCAGGGTAGCAACACACCAAGCCTCCGAAAGCGAAGGGAGCGCTGCACCCACTTGGCTTAGCTCAACGCTATGAGAGCTCACGAGATAGGAAGCCTGTTTCTGTAAATAAACCGCCCCAATGTTTAATTAGCAATTTCAATAGGCACGCCAGGCTGGAAGCCGCACTGCAGCCAAGGCGGGGTGTTGGTAGCATGAAGGGGGTCCCACTAAGCCCCCCCTCAAATGCAGCTGCAGGGGCAGATCGATGTGGTTTCATGGAGAAGGGTTGCACCCCACAACTGAGCCACAATAGTGGCTTATTTCCCCTCACTGGCCTCTGGTTTGACTGTAGCCACATTTTTAACATCCTGTAGCCCCTGGTTGGTTATTAATCACCTCCCGCCTGTAAATTCATGGTCGGGAAAGCCAGGCTGCGGGTGGGGAGGGCAGGCAATGCAGTGGCCACCAAGCCGTGGCTGGGACATAGCTTTGGCTTTACCCCAGAGCAGCACCCGGCGCCCCCCAACCCAAATCGCTGCCGGGAGCGATGGGGACCACCGGGGCGCTCCCTGTGCCAGCCTGGCCCGGCACAGCCAGTGTTCACAGAGCCCTTTCTAATCTATTCCAGGCCCATCCCGCCCTGCGGCGGTGGCAGGTGGACTTTGCCCGCCTGGAAGACGCCGTGCCACAGGGGCTCTCCTGTCACCAGTGGCCCGCTGGTGATGCCGGCAGCCCCCCCGCACGTCGCCTAAGCACGCCATGGCAGGTAGGATGCAAAATCGAACTTTCCCCTGTTTTCAGCTGGGAAGAACCCCTCGCTGGCAGGCACGGCAGGGGGTCCGGCTCACTGCTTTGCCCTGTAGGGCGGGCGAGGGTCCATCCCAGCCCCAAAAACTGGTTCAGCCTGTTGCGAAACAGCCGCAAGCACCTCTCGCTGTCAGACCCCTGCAGCAGAGCTTGTTTTTCCGGGGGAGCTGGGGTGGCTATGACAGTTGCCCGCCCAGCTGAGAGCTAGATCGGCTTTCCCATCCAAAACCCCCTTCCCGCTGTGCCCCCAGAACTTTGCAGGGTGTCCCCCGAAATCCTTGTCCCGGCCACCAACGAGACGCTGGAGCTAGCGCTGGGGAGCCGAATAGAGCTGAACTGCACCGTGCACTGGGCGGCTGCCGAGCGCTGCGAGCCCACCCCTGCCTGGACCAAAGACGGGCAGTGGCTGGGCAGTGAGAGCAGCCAGGACACCACCTGGTAAGGAGCCGCCCTGGGGTGCGTCCATCTGTCCGTCTGTCTGTCAGGGTGTGTCACTGTACAGTCTGACCCACAGTGGCCCTATTTCCTCCCAGGGTTGCCCAAAATGCCTCGGAGTGGCTCCTAACCAGCATCCTGCAGCTCAACCTCACTCACGATGCTGACTTCGGGGTGTTTGCCTGCTGGGTCAGCAATGCCACGGCCACCTTCACCCTGCGGCGAGTGGGTAGGGACATGCCAGGGACAGAGAAGGGACACCTCCGAGGAGGACCCACTTGCATAGGGCAGGAAAGGCAGCCCCACGGGGATGATTGCTGCTTCTCCCAGGGCAGTGTATCGTGGCGCAAATCTACATCAAACCCAGAAAACCTGGGCCAGGGGCCGCTGGCCCTGCTCACTGTGCCCTTCCCTGTCCTTGCAGAGGCAGCAGGCCACGTGCTCGCGGTGCTGGCAGCCCTCCTGGTCCTGGTGCTCCTGGTGCTTCTGGCCGGGCTCTATGTCCGATGCCGCCTGAGCATGCTCCTCTGGTACCGGAACCGCTACGGCGAGCTGGAAATGAACGGTGAGGGGCACAGAGGTGGTCCCCACCTTGTGAAATGCCTCCCCTGGGCCGGGGGCTCGCCGACGTGCAGAGCCCTCCCTGGCGTTACGCTCCCCCTTTCCCCATGGCTCTCCCCAGACGGGAAGCTGTACGACGCCTACGTCTCCCACGCCACCGCCCCGGACGACCGAAAGTTTGTCCACTTCATTGTGAAGCCACAGCTGGAGAACCGCTACGGCTACAAGCTCTTCCTGGACGAGCAAACCATCCTGCCCAACTCAGGTAGGCACCGGACCCGTGCCGGGCTGGACAGAGGGGCGACACCAGCACCTGGGGCTTTGAAATCCCTTTGCCTGCAGAGCCATCGGCTGACCTGATCATGAACGTGAGCCGGTGCCGGCGTCTCATCGTGGTCCTCTCCGTCGCGTACCTGGAGCAAGACTGGTGCACCAGTGGCTTCAGGTAGGAGCGGCTCCTGCTCCCGGGGGAGCAGAGCCTGCGGGTCCTTCGCCCTCCTGCCACGTGCCTGTCTCACAGGGAAGGGCTTTGGAGGCTGCTGGAGCTTTCCAAGAAACCCATCTTCATCGTCTTCGAGAGCCAGTACCGCGAGATCGCCCACCCTGCCATCAGCCTGCTGAAGCAGCACAGGAACGCGGTGACCTTGCTGGTGTGGCGAGCTGGCTCCATGGTGAGAGCTGAGCAGGACCCCGTCCCGCCGGCACCCCCGTTCCCATCCTCAGCACCCCATTTTGCGTCAGCTTCCCCATGACGCTGCAGGGCTGCTCCCTGTGCTTCAGTGCTCCTGAAAAGCAGGCTGTGGCACTCATCTTTTGGAGGCAATTTAAAAAAAGAAACAACCAAGAGAAACAGCCCCAGATCTGGGTGCTCATTCCCCAAACGTGCGCGATCGGGAGCGCCGTGCTGCTCCGGGGTCTCCCCCCGCCAAGGTGCCAGCACGAAGCCTCAGCTCTCAGCGCGAAGCTTTGGCCCGTGGCTGCTGTGGCCATTTCAGGGCCAGGCTGGGAGCTGGAGCCCGCGGGAGCATTTCAGCAGGTCGGGCTGGTTTCTCCACTGGCGTGCGGGCACACTGCCATGCCGGGAGCACAGCCCTCACCTTGGCTGAGCTCCCAGTGCTGGGAAGAGCGAGCCGAGCCCCACAAAGCCTTCCCCAGCCCCCTGCATGGGGCCGGGCTTGGCTTCGTGGTGGTTCCCACACAGGTCACCTCCTCCCTGCCCCACGCAGACCCCGTCATCGGACTTCTGGAAGGAGCTGTGCCTGGCCCTGCCCCGCAAGGTGTCCTTCCAGGGGACCATGGCAGACCCGCAGACCCAGCTGCAGGAGGACAAGGACCCCATGCTGATCCTGCACAGCAGCTACCTGGACAGTGGTGGAGACCTCCACCCGGATGGGGACCTCGGTACAGGTCCTTGTCACCAGCTGCTTCTCCTGGGGGGGGACAGATGTGCACTGGAGGTCACCTTTGGGCTTTGCTTCACCCTCCCGTGGTAGGCGGGCTGGTTTAGCCCCTTCCCCACTGCCTAAAACCCATCTCCCTGCTCCTTCCAGGCCTCCGAGGGTACGCTTTCAGAAGCCCCCGGCCCCCCCGCATCGGCGGCCTCGGCGCTCCCCTGGCTCCGGCTGCTGGCACGACAGAGGACACGCAGCTGAGGGATAGCCAGAGACCCGAGCTCGACGTCTCGGACCTGGGATCGCGCAACTACGGCGCCCGCAGAGACTTCTACTGCCTGGTGACAGAGGACATCTGAGTGGGGCTGCGGGCCGGCAAAGGCGGTGTCCCCCTTCCCTGTGGGGCCGCACGGACCCAGGTCATGGCCAGAGGAGCCCAGGCTTTATGGTAGGACCAAAGCCAAGGTCTCGGTGGGAAAGGCAGGAGCTGGCTCCTTCTGGCAGCACAATCTGTGGTGGAAAACCACCAGGGGACAGCCCTGCCCGTAGTGCCTGGACACCCTTGGGTGCTGTGCCCCCTTCCCTCGTCGTGGGCGGCAGGGACATTTTTCCTATATGATGGACAAGCGTTGGGATGGGCGATGCTCTCCGAGAAGCAACGTGCCCCAGTCCCGGTGGCCCAGGGCCTGGGAAATTCCCAGCAGGAGCGGCTGCAGCACCCTCTCTCCCCCAGAAACCCCTGTGCCAATAAAATGCTGCTGCTCCGAGAGGTTTTTGTCCATCTGCGGGGACACGGGTGCCACCGGCGGGTCTCTCCCCACCCTGGGCAGGGGGACGGGCAGTGCTATGCTCTGCCCCATCCCTGTGCCGCATGCCAGCCCGGTGCCGGCGTCCCCACCACGCTGACTCGGCGCAACGGGAGCAGGGCACCACAGGGTGAGCTCTCCCTCACGCCGGTGTCCTGCGGGCTGCTCTCCTCCCCTCCTGCGTGCCCGCCGAGCACGCGGACAAGTGGGCATCATTCAAGGGCTTTATTTCAGGGGTACACAGGGCTCGGGGAGTTTGTACAAGGAGAGCTGGGGAGACAAACATATCATGACACCCCAGCGTCAATGGCACCAGGTCCCAGCGTCCCAGGGGGGCCACCCCTGGGTGCAGCCCCTCCTGGCAGCGCCACCCAGTCTCCCCTGCCCTCCCACCCCCTGTACCTACTCTACCTGATTTCCCAAACGGGGCGCGCAATGCTCCCCAAGCACAAGGTCTCCCCACCCAGCCCCAAACCCGCCGGCAGACCGAAGCCACCCCACAACCCACCCATGTGCCCCGGTCTGGCCTCCACCACCGCGGCAGCGGTGGCAGGTAGAGCTTTGGACCCGCTGCCCCACCTGCGCCAGCCGCACCGGGCACCGAGGGCATCTCCCCACCCCGCGGGGAGACGCCGCCCAGCAAACACAAGCCGGCTGGCCCTGCCCGAATCTTGCTTACGCAGCACCGGCCAGGCCCGGCCCTGAGCAGAGGAGCTGGCAGGGAGCAGCAGTGACAGCTCTGCCTGCACAGGGACAGCCCCCGCGGGGTGTGCGGATGGGGATGGTGTGGCTCGGGGATCCCCCGGCTTCTCGCAGTGAGGGCACAGGCAGCCTCAATCACAGCCCCTGCCCCACATCCCCAGCAAAGGGGGGATTCAGCACCGCGTCGCTGATGCCACTTCCCAGTGCCCTACCCTGGTGCCAACCCCATAAAAATTTGGGAAGCCACCTCAGGCCTCCCGCAAACCCCCTGAGCTACGCGAAGCCCCGTCCCCACCCAGCCAGGGCAGAGCACATGCAACCTACAGCATGGCAGCACCGGCACCCTCCCACACCCCGGTGCACCGCGGTTCGGGGACCTGGGATGGCGTTCCCCCAGAAGCCCCCCTCGCCACCAGCATCGCTTTGCAGGAGCCTCCCCAAAGCCCTGCAGCTCCTGCCCCTCTGCTGAGCCACAAGACAAACTGAGCTTTGCAGCCAGCTCCCCAGGAGCGGGCAGGGTCCCCAGGGGCCGAGGACCCTTGGGTGCCATAGGGCTGTCCCCAACTAACTGGGGTCCCAGCGGGGCCCTGCAGCCCCTGGTTTAAGGCAGGAAGGAGGACAAGTGTCCCCCTGCCCGAGGAAAGGGGACCTGGCGGAGGGGGGAGGCGCGAGGGACGCGGCAGGGACTACGCTACGGAGCGGGATCCGGTGGCGAGCAGCCTCCCCAGGGCACGGCCGGCAGCAAGGAGCATCCTGGTGGGGAGAGTCAGGGCTGGGCAGCCCGGCTGCCGGGGGCTGTCCTCACAGGCCGAGGAAGTCCTCCTTCCGGTAGCCCTTCTGCAAGGAGACAGGCCACCCGTCACACGGCGGCACCGCCGGCGCCTCGCTGGGCAGCGGCAGTGCGGGCACGAACCCGCTCTGCTCGAGCCCTGGCAGCCACGGCGTCCCCGCGCTGGGCACGTGGCTGCCTCCACCCCGCTGGTGCAGGTGCCACCGTGGGGACGATGCTCTGGGGACACCCCCACCCCTTCAAGAGGAGGAGGCGTGGGGCTGGGGCCCATCCTATGCCTGGAAGCATTCGGGTGGTGTTGCTTTCCAGGGTGAAGCCCCTCCTGGCCATGACTCCCTTGGGATCCACCCTCAGGATCCACCCCAGGATCCCGCCAGCTGGAGGAGGCACCGGCAGGTGGTACGTACCGCCTTGAAGTCCCGGTGGAGCTTGGTGTATTGCCACATGTTGCCCAGGAGGCTGGCTGCTGCTCTGGAGGACTTCTCGTTGTCCGAGCTGGGACAGGGACAGGATGCAATGAGCTTTGGGTACCGCTGGCCGTGGGACGGCACCCATCAGCCCGAGGATGGGCACCACCCCAAAAGGGCCCGGCAGGGCTGAGGGCTTGGCAGTGGTGGGAGGAGGCAGAGGACTAAAGGCTGGAGCCCACCGCAATGGGCAGGGTGATGAGTGCTTCTGGCAGGAGAGGGGAGAAGCACCCACATGGGAAAAAGGTGGCTGCAGCGATGGGCAACCCCATGGTGGGGTGTCCTGGGGCAGTGGTAAAGGGCTGGAAGGTGTCCACGAGGCCACCCTGAGCTGGTCTGGGGACTCCCGACACCAAGCCTTGGGAAGGGAGACTGGTTGTGACCCTCTTCCACCTCGCTGGACCAGGGGAGGAAGGGGAGGGCAGGACTGGACGCCAGGTCTGAGCTGGGGCAGCAGAGCGGAGAGGGATCTCCCACCTGTCCCTTCTCTTCTTGATGTAGAAAAGCTTCCTGAGGCCGTCAAAGTAAACGATGTCACGGGCGGCCATGGGGCTCTCCACCACCAGGTTGTTGAGGACTGCGATGATGTTCACGATGACGTCGGCGGGCGGCGCCTTGTCCCCGATGCTCCCCGGCAGCTTCTCAATCAAGTGGCTGACCACCTTGGTCGCTGGCGGGCAAAGACACCACGTCAGGGCTGGTGGCCAGACCCAGGGGACACGCGGCAGCCTGGGGATGAACCCTGCAACCTCCCAGAGCAATAAGGGGACAGAGGGTCTGGCCAAGGACCCGCAGGGCAGCAGCAGGGACATCTTCAAGCTCTTTGCTCTCTGGAGTATCTGCTGAGACTCCCTGACACCTGGAGGAGGAGTTGGGGTACGGGGGCAAAGCCAAGAGAAGTGGTGGGCTGGAGGCAGAGCAGAACGCGTGAGGGGCGTTTGGTTACTGGGGACGGACCGGCCACACGCACGCAGCTGTGAGCAGGGGTGCAGCAGGCAGGAAGGCGCTGAGACATGGCTGGAGGCCAGACCAAGGAGGAAAAGGACAGAGGGCATCTGTCGGGCCCCTCCCCACAGCCCTGGCCCTGCCCGTCCCTCCCCAAAACTCACACATCTCATCCTTGTTGCGGGCGTGGCGGGACAGGTTGCGGATGAGCCCCGTCAGGGAGCGCAGCTGGTGCTGGTCGGCAGTGCGGACGCGGTCCAGCACGGGGTTCAGGATGCGCTCCTGCTCCAGGGCCAGCCGGCTCAGCACGCCTGCCCACTGCGGAGGCAAACACCCGCTTGGAGACACCCGCCAGGGACCCACCGGCTGCCGCCACCTCCCACCCCCACCTTCCTCCTCCTCTTGCTCAGCCGGGCCAGGTCAGGATGACCCGTGCCCAGGTGGTGAGTAGCGTGATGGCCACACCCCCCACCCAGGAAAGGCTGGCACCAACCCGCAGGGAGGTGCATCCCCTCCCCGGGCACAGCTGTGGCTGGCCAGGAGGTGGGGACAACCAGGCAAGATGGGGCAAGCTCCAGGGGACGTTCCCCTCCCCTGCCCTCACCCTGCGGTCCCCAGCAGTGATGTTCTGCAGGGCGCCCGAGGCCGCCTCCGTCGTGTGCTTGTTGAGCTCGCAGCGCTGCAGCAGCCGGTTGTAGATGCCCACGATCTGTGGGTTCCAGAGCCACTCCATGCCCTTGGGGTCCTTGGAGACCTCCGTGAAGGTGACGATGTCTGCATTCAGGTATTGCTGCGGGATGAGGGCAGCACTGTTATCATAGGGGGTGTCCCCTCTGCAGCATCCCTCGCTGCTGGAGTCCCCTTTTCCCCACGTGCCTGGCCTCAGCCATTGGGCAGCTCCAGGCTGGCAGTGACCGGGCAGGTCACCCCGGCTGCACCATGCCCCATGGCATAGCAAAGTGGGGGTTCGGCACCCTAACTCACCCCACACACCTGATTCAGCCTCTGCTGAGCTCACCCGCGTGTCCCACCCACCAGCTGAGGCCAGCGTCCTCCTCCGCCCCAGCGTCATCTCCACCGCCGGCTGCTTCCCGGTGCCAACCCCGCCCCAGGTGACACAGCCGAAAGGTGCCCACCACTTCCCAGTCACCGACCTCTCGTGCTTTCTTGCTCTGGGGGCTGAAGCAGCCCACCAGCTCCCCCGTCACCATGTTGCTGTTGTTCCTCCTGTGGCCTTCCAGGCGCTGGAGGGAGGACGGGGGCATTTCGTCGTACAGGCGGTAGGAGAGGTTGCGCAGGACGCAGACAGCATTCTCCACGCTCTGGGGGGGGAGATGGGCCGTGAGGGTGTCAGTCCTTGTGCGGCCTGTCAGGGCATCTCCACCTGGCATGTCCCCATGGGCACGACCCCTTGGGGCTCCAGAGTCACCCCGATGACACCAGCAGTACCGCTCTGTGCCCAGTAAGCCTGGACAGAGCCAGATTGGTTTTCCCACCATCACATCAAGATGTGCCTCTGCACTATGATGGCCAGGCAGCTGCCAGGAGGGAGGGAGCAGCACCCCACCTGAGGGCACCCAAACCCTCCCAGCACTCAGCTCCCAGGGCTTACCTTGTCTTCTGACTTGCCCACTTCCAGGGAGCTGTTCACGTAGTGGATCATGGAGTCCACCAGCCCGTGGCACTCGCGCATCTTCTGCCGAGTCTGCTGGCTGGCAGAGCTGAGATTCCTGCACAGGGAACCCAGGTCCGTCACAGCGAGAAGGGGCTTCCCCACGGCCACCCCGCTCCTGCCAGTGGGCACCACCGCGGGGTGGGCAGCTAATACCTCTCCCATGGGGCTGACCGGGCTTTGTCTTGACGCACAAGTGCTGCAAGGGATGGGGACCCCAGAAACCAGCCCTGGGGACCTTGCTCCCTGTGTATGCAGCACAGATGGCATCTCTTCCTCCACCCAAAACTTTACCCACAGTGGGAGGACCAGAGCCGGCCCAGAGCACGTACCTGAGGAAGCCGGTGGAGTTGTAGAAGATCTCTGCCTCCGAGGGGTTCTGCTGGATGACACCTGAGCCCCCCAGCCCAGAGAGGGGAACCAGGACCAGGTCCGTGAGCTGCTCCAGCGTGTCTCGGGCCAGGCGATCCTTCAGGTTGTCACTGGAGGAGAGATTCCACAGGATCCCTGCACGGAGAAGGATCCTCAGTCCCAGGAATGGCTGAGAGCACATCCGCGCCGACTCACGTCCCCCGGGGGCTCACGCTGACCACCCGCAGCCAGGGGACAGGGTGGGTAACAGTGATGCAAAGAGGTCATCCCCGTGACGCGTCAGCCCAGCTTTACACATGGGGTGAGGGCACCATGTGCCACCCCCGGGGAGGAGGACCCCTGCCCGCCCCTGCCATCATCTCCAACCTGTGACGTTCTTGCGGAGCTCGTCGTCGGGCTCCCGCAGGGTCCGCATGAGCTCGTAGATGCCGTTCTCCTCCACCAGCGCCAGCTTGTTCTCGGCATTGTCATAGATGAGGTTGCGCATGGCACCCGTGGCATGGCGCTGCACCTCCTGGTTGGGGCTGTTGAACAGCTTCACCAGCTTGGGCATGGCCTGGAGGCTGCGGGCCTGGGAAGGGAGAGCCCGGCTGGGTTGAGGCGCCCAGCTGCTGTTTGGCTGGTGGCTGGGCCTCCCTCCACCTCCTCCCCCCTCCCTCGGATGCCCCACCATGGCAGAGGGGCTGAGGACAGCCCCTTCCCGTCCGCTCCTGGGTGCTCACCTGCTTCTTGGCATTGCTGTCGCTGTAGCATTTGTGCTGGAGGTAGGCAGCGCCCAGGACCTGCAGGTTGGGGTCGCTGGCTATCAGGTATTTCACTGCGGAGGGCAGGTCGATGTCATCAAACCTGGAAGCCACAGGCAGGTGAGGAAGAGCCCGAGCAGAGCATCCCACAGAGGTCTTCCACCTCTGCGCCCCGCCACATCCCGCGTCTCGGAGGAGACGCGCCAGCCCGCCTCCCTCCCCACCACGCTCTTGGGGCACGGGACTCCAGACCCAGCTGAATGAGCCTCTTCCTACCCTCGCGTCTCGGGATGTGTCCCTGGGAGGAGCCAAGGCCACACGCAAGGACACGCTTAGAGGTCAGCCCATGCCACAGTCCATCACTATGGGGCCAAACCGTGCCCACCATCTCGCTGCCCCTCCTGCATCCCTCCCAGCAGGGGAACACCAGGCAAGAGACGGGGGGTTTTGCCCTCAACCAACCAAGCGGCCAAGGTGGGGACGAGGACCGGGCCGGTGCTGGACCAGCCCCCGCTGGCACTCACCCCCCGGACTGGTGGCTGAGCAGGGTGCTGTGCCCGTTGTACATCTCCATGGCGCGCTGGTCCTGGAGGTGGTGGCTGGACTCGGCCAGGCTGCGCACGGAGGGCGCGCGGGAGCTGTGCTCCACCATCCCCACATACGAGCTCCCGATGCCCGCCTGCGAGGCCGCCTGGATGCTGCCGAAGGAGCCGGTGCTAAGCCGCGACCGGTTGTTGCTCTGGAAGCGCTGGAGCGTGCGCATGGCGGGCGCCCGGATGGTGCGGCTCTGGGTCACCTCGCCGTCCCCCAGCCAGTCGGACGCAGCCTTGGTGGTGGAGCCGGCGCTCATCTGCCTCTCGAAGGTGTAGGAACGGGTGAAGCCGCCGTTGCCTTGGCTTTTGTAGAGGGGACGGTGACCCACGGGGTCCAGCTGCTCGGAGATGACGCTATAGCGGTCATCTGCGATGGCGGTGGGCTGGAGCGGCCCGTCGGCCAGCCGCAGGGAGCGCAGCGAGAGGGTGTCGAAGTTCTGCCGGGGCCGGTAGTTGCGCTCGTGGAAGGAGCTGGGCCGCGGCGAGGTGTTGGCAGCCTGCGACATGGCGTAGCCAGTGCTGTAGCCCCGGCCCTTCACCAGGCCCCCGTTGCTGATGGTCGCCACCCGCTTGTGCGGGGTGAGGTCCACCGCCGAGCGCGAGGACCAGCCGCTGCCCTTCAGCGTGCCGAAATCCTTCTTGGCCAGCGGCTGATAGAGCTGCGGGGGGGGAAGCGTGGGGTTAGGGGGTGCCTGCGAGCCTGTCCCTCCATCCCCACCATGGGGAGGGGAAAGGACAGAGCCAAGAGCCTCTCTTGCCACGGCGGCTGGGTCTCTGCCGGCATCCCCAGCTACCACCCCAGCGCGGGGTGGGGGATGAACGCCCGCGACCCCCCCAGTACATACCGAGGCTTTGGCATCCAAGCCATTGCTCTGGGAGCGGGAGCTGAAGGAGTGCAGCGTTGTGCCATACTGACCACCTGCAGGACGGGGATGAAGGGGTCAAGAGGGGCAAAGGCGTGGTCTTGGGTACCAAAGATCGCCCCCAACTCATCCCGGGGGACATGCATCGGAAGCCATGGCAGCGCTGGCAGCACTGAGGGGGATGAGGGAGTGGGAGGACGCTGCCGTCACCTGCCTGCCAGCAATGGGGAGCAGGAGGGGCAGCGGCAGTGCCGAGCAGTGGCCTCCCCGCCTTTCATCGTGCCCCGACGGCAAAGAAGTAATTGCCACCTCGGCGGGGACACGGCAGCTCAGCCCGGTTCCCTCCGCTGCATCCGGATGAGCAGCTCAGGCATCCCCCCACCAAGCCAGTCCCAGCTCCGGCACCCTGGAGATGGGAGCCCAGCAGGGACCTGGCTGCCCCACTGTGCCCCGCGCCGCCCTCCTGCCTTGCCGCCACCCTGGGGCCACCGGCGGGGACAGGGAGGCCACCGCCAGCCCCGGCGGTGATAGCACCGTGACTCACACACACACCCGGGGCAGCCCTCGGGGTGCCGAGCAGGGGGGTCTCTCCCCACCGCCGAGGTCCCCCTACACCTTGGATCGGAGGGGGCTCGGTGAAACCCTGTGCCGGTGCCAGGTGAAGCAGCAGGGCGGAGGCTGCGAGCACAGACGTTAAATGGAGGAGCTTGGAGCCCGGCCAGCAGCACCGCTCAAAGGCTGGGGGGGGACGGGGAGGGATCTGCCAGGGTGAGAAAAGCCTCCCCCCCCAGCCCAAAGTGGGGTGTAGGACCCCCTCTCCCCCCCTCAGCACAACCCCCCTCGGGGACAGGTCGGGGAAACTGAGGCACGGCCCCTGAGTGGGGTGAAACAAGCCCACGCCGGGGTCATGCCGCTCCCATCCCCAGTGCTGGGGGTACAGCAGGGGGCTCGGGGGGGCTCGGCTGCGGTGGGGGGGGGGGCAACCCCCCAGCCCCAAGCCAGAGCGTGACCCAAAGCGCGGTGCCGGCCGAGGGGTCCCCGCCGTCTGTTCCGACGCGTGCGCCCAGGGTGGGGGGGGGGGGGGGGGGGACACGGACCCGGGGTTTCTCCCACCTCTGCCGCCGTCAGCGTGGTCGGGGGCCTCGGGGCGGGTGGCCGCTTGCCCCCTCAGCATCATGCGGATGCGGACCTGCTCCTGGACGCGGGCGCTGCGCAGCCGCTGGGCCTCCTCGGCCGCCTGCCGGCTCCTGCCGTCCAGCTGCCGGTCCGAGGGCAAGGCCAGCGAGCAGACGCCGGCCTCGGGCTGCAGGGCCGACAGCAAGAAGGTGTGAGCCTCCTGCATGGCGGCGGCGCGGAGGCCGAGGCGGGCGCGGAGGCCGAGGCGAGCGCGGCCGCCTTGCGCAGGTGAGCGTGGCGGCGGCTTCCCCGAGCCCTAGGGAGGCACCCGGCCCGCCCCGCCGCCGCCACGCCTCGGCCACCGCCGCCGGCGGGAAGGAGGGGGCCGCAACAACGCGCCCAGGGGTGACCTCGTGGGGACGAGGGCACGAGGGAGGTGGATGTTCCCGGGGTGGGGGTGTCCAGGGTGGTCGTACCTGCGGCCCCGGTGGGGACAGCCAGACCACCCCACCCCCCCCACAGGCAGCCTCCCCACTGACCCCCTGGGCAGCCCCACCAGTGATCCCCAGACCTACACGTTATCCCTCTAGAGAGCCCTGGACCCCCCATGGCCCTGCCAGCGAGCCCCAGACCCCCACATTGTCCCTTTAGCAAGCCCCAGACTCCCACATGGCCCCCCCCAGGTGGTCTCCCCATTGACCCTCAGTGACCCACATGGCCCTGCTGCTGAGCCCCAGACCCCCACATTGTCCGTCTGGCGAGCCCCAGACCCCCATACAACCTCCCTGGAGAGCCCTGGGCAAGCTCCCCAGCTAGCCCTGGGCCCCCACATGGCCCCATCAGCAAGCCCTAGTGCCCTACATTTTCCCTCTGGTGAGCCCCAGACCCCCACATGGCCTCCTAGGAGAGCCCCAGACCCCCGGGCAGCCCCACCACTGACCCCAGCCTCCTCAAGCCGCCCACCAAAACCCCTCAGGGCCAGGGTCTGACTCTCGGAAGGGCTGGAGCAGGGGCAAATTGGAAGTAATTACTGGCCAGGCCCTCCCTGATTTGCTTTTCAAATCAGTCAGAGAATTAAAAAACAACAATAATAAAAAAAAAAAAGAAAGGGTTGGCTCAGCACCGGCAGGCTCGGTGGTAATGAACGCGGGGTGACTCAGCCACTGCCACTGCACAGGTACTCATTAGGCTCACTCCACCCGCCGAGCTGCGCCGGCCAACCTCAGCGTGGCTCGGGTGGGGGGGATGCCACGTACCCCCCCGCCGGCCTGCTGTGCTCCGGAGCAGCTCCCAAAATTCCCCACGGTGTTTTTGACACCGCTCTCCCTCAGCCCCTGACGCGCTAACTGAGCTGCTCACTCCTGAACCGAGTTGTGCCCGGTCTCAGCCGCGCCCCGGCGCTCAGGCTCCGCCCTTGCTTATGGGCATGGGGCGTTTGGCCTGTCAGTTCCGGCACAGCGCATCAGCCAGAGGAGCCGGTGCTGGCTTTGGCCGTTTGAAGGCGAGCGTGGCAACGCGGCCTCGGCTCCGCAACAAGCCACGGCTCAGCGCTCGGGGTCCCCACCCCGAACCTGCCCGGCAGCAGCGTTACGGGCTTTGCTGGCCAGGGCTTACGACACCCGGTGATGACAACTCCGGGACGTCGATGACAACACCAGGACAGCTTCTGTGCTTCCTTAGGAGGGTGAAAAGGGCGGCTGTCCCTGAGGAATGTGCCGCCGTCAGCAGGAGCAGCGGCTGATGCTGGGCTGGGGTAGCCAGAGCAGCGGGCGACTGTTTTGGGGCGACGGGCCCTACTTTGATGGCCTCCCCAAACCCCAGTGGGCTTCAAACCCCGGTGCCACCGTCACGTCGTGCCCTTGGACCCATGCAGGGGCGGGAGGGCGGGGGACAGGAGACCCCATCCCCAGCTCTGGGGGGCGGGGTGTGTGTCCAGGGATCTTATGGGTTTACTGGGAGCCCCCTTTCGCTTAGGCGGGGGTCACACCTGGCCTTTTCGGGGTACAGCACCCAGGATAACCCCAAGGGCCCCCCTCTTTTCCCACCTCGGCACCACCCACACGGGGAGTGTTGGCGGGTGCACTGAGTTTGGCAGAGCTCAGCAGGGCGCTCCCAGCCCTCCGAGACTGGATGAATCATAGGTTCCCCCCGCCGGGAGCAGGCGGGGAGGGGCGGTTCGCTCCCTGTGCAAGCCGATGCTTGCCCGCCATCCCCATGCCAGGCACGGAGGGGCTTGGGGACGGCCCTGGGAGCCCCTCTGGCCCCAGGGGATGGAGGGGCCCCCAGGGACGGCCCCGAGCCCTCCAGCAGCCCCGCTCCCCCAGGCTCTGCCTCCCTTCCAAGCCCCCGTCCCCCAGCATGACACTGCCTCACAACTTCAAAAATTGAAAGTGGGGGGGGTCGTGGGGGGTGTTTGGGGGAGTTGAGACAGGTTTGAAGCTGAAAACAGCAGCATTTGCCTCATCAAGTAGCCCGTTAATAGGGGAAGGTGTTGGATGGGAGCGGGGATGCACCGGGATGCTTGAAAGCAGCAAGTCGCCACAAAACCACCCCACATTTGGAGCAAAAATAGGGGATTCCTGAGGGGATCCGGCCACATTCAGGTTGACACCGGGTTAAATAAATTTGGTGTGGGGGGATGCCTAAAGCGGTCACTGACCCCCCAGCCTAGAGGCAACCGTATCGCTTCCTCCGTGGGGTGACAGAGCCACGCCGCCAGGGAGACCCCAGCTGCCGGGTGCCCGCTGTCCTCCCCCACCCCCTGAGCACCACTGGGTGCCTGTCCCCAAAACCGGGTCCCCAGGGAAGCCTGCGCTGCCGGTGCCATCAGCGCTTCAAGCAGGGAGCAGCCGGCGCGGCACCACGCAGCCTGGCCGCAGCGCACACGTGCCAAGAGCCGCGCTGGCTCAAGCTGAGGCTTGAGGAGAGGATTAAAAAAGCCTCTTGGCCAAAGGTGGCCAGGGGCAGGCAGCATCCACGCTGCCCCTTCCCACCCCACGCGTGGGGACCGGCGGCAGGGTGGGTGCCACCAGCTTCCCCCGGGGACCCGCGGTGGGGACAGCCACGCCGATGGGTGCGGGACCGGCCGGCACGTACCTTGTTGGGTGGCCCCGGAGGGCCGTTGCCCTGCAGCATCCTCCCGGGCAGGCGGGTGCACCCCTGGGTGCTACACAGGTGCTGTGCACCCCGGCACGGGGTGGGTGATGCCGTCTGCAGCGGGGCCGGTGCGGGGGGCGTGGGGCCGTGGCGCGGGCCCGCCCCGGGAGCTTACCCAACCAGTCTCTTTGCCGTTGTTTTGCATGTGCGCTCAAAAACCCGCTTGCCCCGCAGCCAGGTTTGCGCTTTTGGGGCTTGTGGCGGCTCCACAAAAAGCCTCGGCACGGCCGAGGTGCCAGCGGGGTGCCCGGGTGCCCCATCCCAGGCAGCGGAGCCGCGTCTCAGCTGCCTTCGCGATGCTCCAAAAGATCACCATCGCTCCCCACCACCATGGCCGTGGTCCAATGTGTCCTTCCCACTGCATTCCCTTGACACCCCCCCCAGCATGGGGCACCCACGGGTGCAACAAGGAGGATTTTAGGGTTGCTGAAAGGAAAAGATGGAGGGGAGGTAGATCTGAGGCAGGCACAGTTTTTGGGATGCAGGGGGCTCCCCCAGGCCCCGGGGGTTCACAGGGAGCGTGTTTGCATGTGTGGGATGGAGCAGGAGCCCTTTGAAGCCAGATAAGCCAAGAAGGAGCGTTTGAAACGGGCCAAACCAGTTTGGGGGCCATCGATTCCACCAGCACTGCAGCCCGGGTTCCACACCGCACCCAGCGCTCGCTGGGGGCTGCCCAGGGGTGACCCCCCCGGCAAAGCCCAGCCTAGGGCTGGAGGCTGCCCAGGGCCCTCTACCCAGCCACTGATGTCACGCTTGGCCTGTTCTCAGCCCAGAGGTCCCCCCCTTGCCCTCCACCGACCCCTCGCTCAGCCCCATGGCCAGGGCAGCCCTATAGCGAGGCCGCTCCGGGGCCAGCGTTTGGCTCTGCCACCCCAAACAAGCCCCAACGCCTTCGCCAGCATCCCCCCGAGGGGGGGCCGAGCCGCCCAGCCAACGCCTCGCCCCAGCACCGGGGCTGCTCCTCTGAAAGCGGGGACCTGCCTGCACCCCACTGTCACTGGGGGCTCCAAACCCTGCCTGGGAGAGGCTCCCCGTGGTCCCCACATGGCCCCCGTGACCACAGCTCCGCCACCACTGGAGAAATAAACCTCTCCGGCGTTTCGCTGCCGGCGCTGCCCCGAGCAAACACCATTGCTGGCTCCAAATTGTTCCCAAGGTTTTGCAAGCAAGACCCACCCAGCGGGGCTGGACCAGCGTCCCCAGTGGGGATGGTGCTGGTGGCACCAGTCCCTTCCAGCATCAGCGGCAGCTCTGGATTTGGCTGAGCCCGGCACCCACTCCGATGCCGGCGGCTTTGCAAGCTCGCCCAGCTGGGAAGCTGCTGGAAAAGTCGTGCCTGAGGAAAGGCGGCTTCAGGGATCCCGCTGCTGGCCCCAGGGGGCTGCGGGGCCACCCGTCCTTCCCGGGACTTCTCAGCCCACAGGCCAACTCCCAGCGCAGCGGCCAGAGCCCTCGCCCACAACAAAGTGCTTCCAAAGTGCTAGAAAAAACAGGCAGCATGGAGAGAAAAACCCGCTGCCTGCCCAAAGGCTGTGCCCTCCTGGCAAATCCTGGGGCCAGAAGTACCAAGTTCGGGGTAAAAAGCCCCCGAAGCCCCAGATTGTGGCTGTTTTCTGATGAAAAGCAGGTTGCTGAGCTCACTGCCTCCATCCTCACCCCAAAACTCAGCAGATACGCAAACAGAGCCCAGGGGATGGAGATGGGGAATAAAACACTCAGGGCGGGGGGGGCGGGTGGGAACTCCAGGGCTATTTCAGCTCTCCCACAGCTGCTGGAAGCTCACGGCAGCGGGCAGCAAGGACGCGGTGGCTGCAGCCCAGGGGATTTGCAGGGACAGGGTGACCCAGCTGAGGAGCAGAAGGAGCTCGTGGCAGCCTGGCCCGCAGCAAAGCGGGTTTGCTGGAGCCCACGAGGCGCTGCGTGCAGCTGGGCACGTCCACGAGCGAGGGGAAAGGGCGAGCGAAGAGCCCGGGCGCGCGCGGCCATCCTGCGAACAAGCGCGCGAGGGTGGGCAGGAGCGAGCCGAGCGGCGCGTGGCTCTCCCCACGGCTCACCAGCCCCCGGGGCGCAGCGGGGCGAGCCCCCCACACAGCGTGTGGGGTGCAGGCAGCTGCCCGGGTGGGGCCCAGGTGTGGGGCGGAGGCTCAGCAGCCTCCCTGCAAGTCCGGGCGTGCAGCCGGCATCAAAAACACGGCTGTTGCCTCCTCCTCCTCCTCATCCTCCTCACTGCGTGAAACAGCAAAGGGGCCCCTTGCAACCCTCCTGCTGCCCGCTCCCACCGAAAAGCACCGATCCTTGCCCCGTACGCGTCCTGCTCAGTCCCACCAGGGGCGCAGGGAGCCCTGCCTCCTCCTCCTCCTCCTCCTCCCAGCACCAGCCAGGCTCAGCCCAGTGCAAGCACCGGGCCAGGCTGCTCTCTCCTCCAGGGCTTGCCATCGGGCCAGGGCTTCCTGAGCCCTCCCGGGTGTTACAAGTGGCAGCAGTGATTGCGAGCGGGCAAAGCGTCCTCCCAGCCTGCACGGCCGCTGCCACGGCGAGGGGGCTTGGGAGGGGCGAGGGACAGAGAAGCCAACCTGGCTTTTTGTGCCCTCCACCTGCTGGGGACCACATCCCTGCCAAGGCACGAGGGTGATGGAGGGGAAGGAAATCCCAGCCAAGACATTGATTTTATTTTTTAAGAATAAAAAAAAACCCAAAACAGACAAAACTTCCTGAAAACAGCTTCCTACCTCATAATTTCACAGAAATTAGCTTGGAAACATTGTTTGCTCTCCCCCTGCCCCCATACCTGCTCTGGGCTCTGCCCTCTCCCATCCCAACCCAGCCCCTGGGCGCAGGCGATGCCAGCCCATCGTGCCAAGGGCCTTGGCCCCCTACCCTAGAGCCAGACCTCTTTTCCCCTCCACAGTGGCTCCGCAGGTCCCAGGGAGGGGAGCAGGAGGGTTTGGGCAGCTCCAGCGGGCTTGTACCACCTGCAGCCTCCTGTGGATACCAGCAGCCCCTGCAAAAAGCTCAGCTCTCCAGCCTGGCACAGGGACGCGGTGCTGGGCATTCTGGGGAGGGCGACCCAGCAAAGGGGCTGCAGAGCAAGCGCTGGCTGCGAGCTTGGGTACCGCTTTCCTGCCTCCAGCACCACCGGCCCGGCATAACCCCCCAGGGACCCACCGGCTCCGGGGACCAGCTCGGAGGCTTTACCCGTCCCGGCAGCAGGACGCCCCTTGTCCCGGTGCTAATGAGTTAATAAATTCATTTCTGGCTAAGAAATTAGACCCTTAAGAAAGAAATCACCACCCGCTTTCGCCCTCCCCGCTCCCCCCCCCCCCCCCAAAATAACCGCGGTTCGTTTACGGGTGCCCTCCGTGCCGGCACCACGGCGCGTCGGCGGAGGTCGGGGACAACCGGGCGCCAGCAGCGGCCGGCCTGCGGCGGGCGCAGGGGGGTCAGCGGCGGCGGGCCGGGCTCGGGGCGCTAGTCCTTGGGGGGCTTCTTGCTGCGGGCGTTCCACATGCCCCGCTTGGAGTGGTAGTAATGGTAAAAGTTCCTGAGACGCAAGCGCTCCACCTCCAGCCCGCTCTGAAGGACCCTGCAGCCGAACGGAGGGACAGCCGCTCAGGGAGGGAGGGGGCGGACGCGGGAGGCTCTGCCCCTTCGCCACCGCATCGCCCCCGCCTTTACCCAGCTCAGCGGAGGGGAGGGAGGGTTGCCCCCAAATATGCGTGGCCAGGCCTGCCTCGGGGGGTGTTATGGGGCTGCTGCAACCCCCAACCTCACCTGTCCAGGAGCTCCCAGTCCTCCCCACCCCAGCGGTCTCTGAACTCCTCCGTGTTCATCCCTCCCACGCGGTCAAAGTCCGACTTGTAGATGCCGAAGAGGCCGAAGCCGTTCACCTCCCAGTAGCCTGGAAGGGGGAGAGCAATGTGGCAAGGGGCGTGGGGGGACCCCCAAATCCCCAGGCCATCACCTCTGCACTTTCCCTGCTACGTGGGAACGTCAGGAACATCCCATCCCAACCCTTCTTCCCACCCTGGGTCTGTCCCCATCACCACCACCTCCCATGGGGGTGCACTGGGGGACAGCCCACTTTTGGGGGACATCGCACCCAGCTTGCCTCACCCTCCCTTGGCCTTGAATCCCGCCTTGCCAGAGCAAAACCCATCGTCCCGGCGCCTCCGAGCCCGGCTGTAACCCACACCCAGCGCCACAGCTCTCCTCGGCAGGCAGGGGACGTTTTCCAGCCGGGAAGGTGTCACGGCAGAGGGGACCCCGCTTACCGTTGGGCTCCCGTGGGGAGCTGCCGCAGCTCAGCCTCATGACGATGGGTGCGTAGGCCAGCTTCCCCTCCACGCAGTGCTTCCGGATGCTGTCCAGGATGTTGGGGGGGAAATGGATGTGCAGGTCGCAGAGGAACACGATGCTGTGCCCATCCTACGGGAGGGGACAGACACAAGCGGGAGGATCAGGGCGAAACAGCTCTGGGAGAGAAGCCAAGGCGAGAGCTGGTTCCTCTCCCCCAGCTCACCTCGACCATGTCCACGCCAGCCTGCAGCCCGGCTGAGCGCTCGAAGTTCCCCGTGCGCCGCAGGTACTGGTAGCTGAGGAGAGAGGACAGGGGGTTAGTGCTGGTGACCGAAAGGGACACAGCCAAGAGGGTGACAGGGACCATCAGCGAGGAGAGGGGATCAGGTGCCTACGACTGTTGTCAAGGGTCCACCCATGGAGGCTTCTGCATTCCCATCTCCTCCATGTGGGAAACAAGTTTAAACCCCCAAAAAGGAGGAGGAGGAGAGTGGCGGTGAGGCAGAGACCTGTGCCAGGCTGGGGAAGGAACGGCTGGTGTGTGAGCACCACCAGGATGGCCTGTCCCACCACGAGGAGCCCCACAGACCCCACCTTGGCTGCCTCAGGGGGAGCAGGGTGGGACCCAGAGCTTGTGCGGGGTGGCTTACCGGGGCAGTCGGGCATCCCGCAGGGCTTTCTCGACATCCATGTCATCGCTGTCAAAGTCCACCAGGATGACGTTGAAGTTGGCATCCTTCGTAGCCCCGTACAGACGGGCCATGTCCGAGATGAACTGCTGGACCCAGCGGGCTTGGTTCTTCACTGCCAGACACAGCCACAGATGTCCCTCAGGCTCACCACGGAGGTCCCAAAAGCACCCCCTCCCCAAACAAACCAACAGCCCTTCTGATGAGAGGCCATAACATCATAAGAACCAACCTCATCCCCCTTGGGGCAGCCTGGAGGATGCAACCAAGGAGCAAAGGGGTTGCCTTCCTCCCACCAGAGGATGCTGAGGGCAGAGGGAGCAGCAGAGACCCTGGAGAGATGCATCCCGCTGCCACCTACCAGGTACCACGAAGTGCACCATGACGTCCTGCTTCCAGCTGAGCCGCAGGGGCCGGCACAGGATGGGTCTTCCATAGAGGATGCTCCAGGTGCTTGGCTGGGGCTCGGTGGCTCCCAGGACTGGCCCCTCGGGGTTGGCCTCGGCGCTGTCGTCCTGCTTGCCCTGGTGCAAGAGGACGTAGACATACTCGGAGAGCCGCACCGTCCGCTGGCCCCGCTCCGCCAGCTCCAGCTCCAGCAGGTAGCGGTTCCCCCGGGCCGTGTCCCGACGCTTCTCCACGTTGACGATTCTCAGGAGGGTGTAGATGCTACAGGGAAAGGAGACGCCTTTGAAAGCACCATCACCACGAGCCCTGCTCCCCACAGCTCCCTTGCTCAAGGGATTGGCCTGACCCCACCACCCAGCTCACCCAGCCCCAAGGAGCTAAGCGGGGCGAAGACACGTCCCCCCAACCTCCTGCCCGTGCCCCGCTTCCTCCCTACCCTCCATTCTTCTCATTGAGCTTCTCCATGTACTGCGCTACCACGTCGACGACCTCGCTCTCGCTCAGCTGCAGGTTGCCCGAGACGTTGCAGCGCAGGTCGTTCCAGTCGGAGCGCAGGAGCTCGAAGTCCACCGAGCTGACGCTGAACGTCCTCTGCCAGTTGATGGAGTCCTCCAGCCAGCTCTGCTGCAGCTCCCCTGCCTCGTAGCTGTAGTCCGACACCTCTTCTTCCTCCTCCTCCTCTTCCTCCGGGCCTTTTCCCTCCTCCTGCTGGGACGCCGTGGTTTCTGACATCTTCAGAAAGGATGTCACCCGTGTCCCCTCCAAGCGGGTCACCTCGGAGGAGTTGTAATCCGTGGTGGCCGCCGTCCTGCCCGGGGCGGGGGTCGTGTCCTCATGGGTCTCCCTGCTGAAGAGCCCTTCAGTTCCCAGAGCGAGGAGGCTGGGCAGCGCCCGCCACTCGCTCCCCAGCTTGGATGGACGTTCCCACCTCCTGCTACCCGCCCGCACGCTCTTCCGCCTGGCAGCATCCCTCTCCTTGGAGATGTTGCTCAGGAGCCAGGAAGTCCGGCGGCCAGGAACAGCACGGAGCTTGCTGGAGGCGATGGGATGCTTCTGAGGGGTCCTGGAGCGAAAATGGACTTTCTTCAGAGGTTTCGGGTAAAGGAAGATGCCAGGGAAGACTGGCTCCTGGGCCGCAGCTTTGCGCTTCCCCGGCTGCAGCCTGGTCACGTAGACCTTCTCCTGGGCTTTCCGGGGCTTTCTGTCCTCCCTGGGCGCTGCAGCCTTGCTGGGACCCGGCGTTTTGGCTTTCCCACCAAAGATGGGAACAGAGGGGTGGGGTTGGAGGCTCAGAGCCCTGGCATGCTTCGAAGACGCCAGCAGCCCCAGTTCATCCTCCTCACCCTCGCTGGGATCCTGGGGTAACCAACTGAGCATCCGCCCACGGACCTTCTCCGGCGCGGGGCCCACGTCCTCCTCACCGCGGAGGTCCTCGGGGACGGCCGCCGGGCTGGCGCTGGCCTGATGGGACGTGCTCCATCTTCCCGGCTGCCCAAGGGTGCTTGCCTTGTCCCGGGCCTGACTCTGCTTGCGGCGAAAGCTGTAATAGTCCAGGATGTCTCCATAATCCCTGGTGACCGGCGGGGTCTCTTTCCCTTTGGCTCTGGGTACCAGCCCAAAGCCCTTCTTGGCTTCAGGGGGTGGGTCTGTGGGCTCAGGGCTGTCCACTCCTTCCTCCTCCTCCTCATCCTCGAGGAAATCTAGGGAGTAAAGGCAGAAGTAAATACCCAAAGGGTCCTGGCCCCTCGGCACACCCCCCTGCAGCGCGCTGGCCCAAGACAAGGAGGCACAGCTTGTCTCCAGCAAGAGGTCGAGCTGCAAATGGCCGCTGGGCAAGGGAGACAGAGCTTGCAGGCACTAACCGCTGCCCACCAGGGCTGGCGGCTCCAGGCTCTGCCCGTTAACCCCTCCAAACCTTGGCCATGTCTTGGCACCACTCTTATTCATCTGGGAGTAAACCTAGCCTGCCAGGGCTTTGCCAGGCTGCAAACCGAGAGCAAGGCAGGGTCTGAACATCCCGGCTCCCGCGGGTCCCCGTGAGCATCCCCAGACCCCACGGACATCCCCAGACTCCACACCAGGTCCAGTTGTATCCTGCCCACGAACCAGGCCAACCCAGGAGACGTGGGTACACGGCTTCAAGAAGCAGGGACGGTGAATCCCAACCCCAGCATCCTGCTTCCCGTATCCCGCAGCACTTTGTGGCTGAGCCGAGCGGGGTGAATGACCACGGAGCGCACAGGGCTGCCCAGAGGCCAAGCTGCTCCACGCGGCACTGCCCTCCTCGAGGCCCTCGGCATATCACTGGAGGCATCCCGATGAGCCGCATCTCCAAGCGGATGGGCTGGAGGGCGAGTATGCCGGGCGCTCAGCCCTGTGCCAAGCTGCTGAGAGATGCCTGAAAAGCTGCCAGTGGCGAGTGGTGACTCACTGTCTGGGTTGAGGAAGAGAAACGCTCGCTGGCGTGGATCCTCCTCCTCTTCATCCATCTTCATGTACTTATAAAAACCAAACCTGGGAGACAGAGAGGAAAGATGAGGTCCCGGAGATAAGGGAGGGGCGACCGCGCGTAGGGACGTGCTCGCACACACGCGAGCCCGCGCGCCCGTGGGGAGCAACACCCCCAGCTGCAGTGCAGGCACCGGGCACAGCCTGGCTCCGAAGGGAGCTGGGATTCCCAAAATCCAGGAGCGCTGCCAGGCCTCACTCTGCTACGTGCCCGAAAGATGGGAAAAGAGCCAGCCTGGAGGTGGCCCTCCCACGGGGGAGGGAGCTTGGGGACACACAGCTGAGGATGCCTCATCTCAGCGCCATTCCTCCAGCGCTTTGAGCACTCTGTTGACATCAGCCCCTTCCTCCCCCTCCACGTACGACCCCCAGATACCGTCCCCCCAACGCTTACTTCTCCAGGTAGAGGGGGGACTCCCTGTAGAAGCACTTGTTCTCCGTCTCCATGTGAGTGAGGCGCGTGAAGTCATTGGGGTACACGAACGAGAGGTAGACCTGGGGAGGTGACCACACCGCCGTCACCCGGGCACAGAGCGGGCTCGCTCCAAGCAAGTGAGGGCCAGCAGCTCTGCGCCCGAGGCCACCGGCACAGCCCCTCAACAGTGAGGTGACCCCCAGCATCTCAAACACCCCGCAGGGCGTTTAACCCAAACCCTTTCGGGTCAAGATGGAGAAGCTCAGCCTGATGCTCCAGCGAGGGACATTTTCTCCTGGATTTTAACCAGGTGGAAGCACCCCTGCCCTGGGGTGGGGGCAAAGTGCTCTGCTTCACCACGTCTCCCGTGGGAGCGTGACCCCATCCCCGTCGTGGGGAGACACTTACAAATTGCAGGCCCTGGTAGCGGGCGATGGGGAAGTCCTTTACCACGTAGGTGGGGCTGTAGGCACAGGGCACCAGCACGTTCTCCACTCGGGAGGCCTCGATCGCAGGGGCTGAGGAGAAGCAGCCACGGCTCAGCCCCAAGCCATGCCCTACCACCCCCGTAGCCCAACCCACCTTATAGTCTGTAGCCCAAGCCACCCCAGCTTGCCCCCCTGTAGACCCCAGCAGAGATGCCCTCCACCCAAGAGATGGGCAGAAGGTAGGAGGGGTGCTCTGGGTGCCTGTGGCAGCCAGGTCCTGCCTTTTTCCTCCCCCAAAACCCCAGAGAGATGCGTGACGCTCCGGTCCCAGCTATTTACTGAGGAAGAAGGTGTCCCTGGGGTCAGACTTCAGCATGTCAGCCCCGTGCTCATCCTGCTGTGCCTCCCAGAGGTAGCTCCCGCTGTGGCTGGCCAAGGTCTGCGGGATGTGCTCCACATGGTTCATCTTCAGGGACGATTCGTCTGAAGAAGGCAAGGAGAGAGGCTGAGCCCCACGGGCATATGCACATGGAGCACTGTACCAGGAGCATCCTCCAAGGTGGCACTTCCCCAACCTCTCCATCCCTCCCACCAAGAGGGCTCAGAGGATTATGGATTCCACCTGTTCCCAAGGGGAAAACAGGGAGCCGATGTGCTTGCACGAGGGCAAACCCAGCTCCTCAAGCCCTCTCACACACTCACAGACCCTGTGACTAATCAGCCTAACAATTATTGCCATCAACTGATGAGCACCGAGAGGACAAGGGTACGAGCGATCTCAGCCAGGCAGCCCGGCTCCGGTTACAGCACACCTCACCACGCTCAAAGACGAGGGGTGGGAACGCTCCGGGGCTTTAACTCCCAAGGACAAAGGGATTAAACCATGACTGTTCCTCCCCATACAGGTGCAGGTAAATGCAACATGAGCTGGTTTTTCCTCCTATTCAGGGATGAGGGTGGCACGTTGTCCTTGGCTATCAACCAGCCCCCAGACCTCCCCACGGGGGGTCACCTTGCTCCGGTCACCTTGGCCATGCTCAGAGCTGCCTGCCCCGAGCACCCAAGGATGTTCCCTTTTCCAGGCAGCCCTGCCTGCTGCAGAGCTGCGGGGAGGCAGGCAGGTCCTGAAGCAAACAGGACCCCTTTTTTCCAAGCCCCAAACGCTTCCATGCAGCTGGCTGAGGCCGGGCTGCAACCCCTGGAAAAGCCTGGAGAAAGGGAAGGAAGGAGGATGCTCTGCATGCTGCTGGCATCCCCCACGCCACGGGGATGTGGCCCCCATGGGTGATGTGGCTTCGCCCTGGGATGCTGCTGGGGTCTGAGGGAGCCGGGAAGCAGAAAGAGCTGGCACTGACGGATAGCGCTTGGGGAGAGGGGGATTTATGTGCACTTTATCCATCTCATGGGCACCTGCATCAATACCAGCAATACCCCTCCATCCCTCTTCTCCCCATTGATCCCCGCCTGTTGCCTGTCCCCTCCTGCCTTATTGACACCTTCCAGCGCATGTTTGATGACCAGTCCTCCAGCGTATTGAGCACTGGGGCAGGGCCTATCTATCAAGTCCTTTCTTGCTGCCAGGGAAGGGGCAGGAAGCAGAAGATCTATAGATTTAATTAAACCTTGCGCCATCCATCCCTGCTTACACGACAGCTCCTCATAACTCACGGCCAGGCCAAGGAGCCAGCCCTCCATGGTCTCATTAGCAGAGGCAAGGCTGCAGCACCAGGAGAGCTGTGTTTCCGTGGCATGTCACCTCCTCATCCCATTTTTTTTGGGGGGGTGGGGGTGTCACAGCACACTCCCAGCATCACCCCTACCCATCGCAGCCCCCCGCCGCCTTCCTTACACCCAGGAATAGCTCTGGGAGGGTTGAGAGGCTGAGATCTATCCCCAGGATCTGACTTCCCAGGATCTGGTTTCCTTCCCAGGCTCTGGAGCTGGCTCTCCCCAGGTGCACCAGCACGTACAGCCCCCTCGAGACCTTCTTGCCGTGGCTGCAGGCGGACACGCGTGGCCCTTACCTGCGTACAGAGAGATGTAGGAGGAGTCGATCACTTCGAACTTCAAGCTGGGGAGGAAAACTCGCCACTAGGGAAAAATAAAAATCAAAGGAGGTGGAGAATGAGTGGGAGGTGGCAGGGGTTGAGGATGCAGCTGCCCAACCCCAGGCACCCTACGATGGGTCTTCCCCAGTCCTCAGCTCCCTGAAACTTGCCTGTGCCGATCCCAGCCCTGACCCTGCAGGAGAGGAAGGCAGCAGAGGACTGATCCTGCCCCAGCACAGACCCAGCCCCATCTCCTGCCTTTCCCCCAGGTGATTTGGGACTAGCAGGCATCCCCTGCATGGTCAGAGAGGGGAAGGGGCCCGGAGGTGGAACACAGGCTCATGCTGCTTCCCTCTCAGGATGGCCATGCGTGCCCCTCTGGGCCAGGCAGGCCAGGTCCAGCCCCACAGCAGCATCAGTAACATCATGGGACACAGCTCAGCCACGCGTCCTGCCTCACAGGGGAGGGACGGTGCCGGGGCACGGGGCAGCTTCTCTGCACACCCCCTTCAACCTCGGAGAATGGAGCAGGGGGGCCACGGCACCCATCAAGGATCTAAGCCAAAGCCAACACGTACAACACCTCCTCTCCTTCCCACGCCTTGCTCCAGTGCTGCATGAACACACATTGACAGCAGACGAGTTCTCGTTGACTTAAGAGGGTCTTCATAGCTGCCTGCTCTGATTTAACTACGTGCATTTTAAAAGCATGTCTTGAGCCTTTGTCCGGGCAAGCCCTTAAATACCCCGAGGGAGAGATGCATTAGGGTCCCGCTTTTTTGTTGTTGCTGTTGTTGTTTCTTTCTGAACATCTGAAAGGCTTCCCTCCCTCCCTCCCTCCAAAAAAAAAAATGTCTCCCCATCTATTTGTTTTTCACAACAGAAATGCAGATCTTATCAGGATGGGCCAAGATGGCCTGGGAGGGCGAGGTTGAGCGGTGGGGAGGAGAGAGGCAGCAAGGAAGGGGTGTTGTCAGCCTCTCAGATGCTTTGCTGGCACAAGTTTGACTCCAGTGATTAATGACTGCTTGGGAGAAAGGAAGCCTTTGCTAACGAGCCAACATCTTCCCCTCCCAAAGAGCCTGAGCTCCCGACACACGCTCCAGGCTTTGCCAGCGTTGTTCAGCCAAGGCAGACAAGTTCAGATTTGAAACTCATTATATCTCTAAGGGGGAAAAGAAAAAAGGGACCCACGCCACCACCTCGGCCGCCTCTCCCACCACCGACCGTGGTACTGCAAGCCAGCAGGGTGGGCTGCCACTCGCAGGGGGTGTCCTGCGACCTGTCTGCTCTGACCTTACACAGCCTGGGCTCTGCTTGCCCGTGGCAGCGGGATCCTCAGAGAAGCAGCCCACGAGGGACCTTTCTCCCCCTGCCAGCCCTTCTGCAGAAGGCCAAGGAGAAAGGGGAAGGGATGGGACTGGCCACAGGGAACTGGGCGTCCCAGCGCCACAGGCGTCCGGAGCAGAGGGGCTGCTCCATTAGCATCCATTACGGGAGCACATCGGCCAGGCAGGAGCACAGGTGAGGGTCTTTAGGGTCATCGCAGGGTCTTTAGGGTCATCGCAGGGTCTTTAGGGTCATCGCAGGGTCTTTAGCTCCCAAAAGGCCAGCAGCACGAAAGGATCGGATGAGCACAGAGAAAAGCAGCCCGTGCCAGGTGTCGTGCACAGGAGCAGCCCAGGAAGATGGGGAGATGAGCCCCGGCCCCGTCGGAGCGACGCTGACTCGTCCCCTCTGCAGACTGAGCTGCTGGCGGCCATGGGAGGGGGGAAATCGTGGCTTTGCTCCAGGATAAAGCCTTTTAAGGCACATTGGGAAAAGCCCTGGTGCCAGCTCTTGACAGGACAAGCCCTGAAAGGAGCACAGGGCGGGGGCATTTACTCACGCCAACTTCCACGTGGTCTGAGCCTCGGTCGTCTTGTTTGTGGAGCAGCTCGAAGTAGTAGCGTCTGGAGGACATGAGGCTGCGCAAGAGGGGAAGAAGCCAGTTAGGAATCGTTGCTGAGCTGACTGCTACCACTGCCAGGGCAATGGGAGCTCCCCTGCTAGAGAGACCATCTCAGGAAAGCTCCCAGTCTTGCTCACATGTGGCTAAACCTTCCTGGGGCAAGGAAAGAGGCAGCGTGATGTGGGTGTCTGCTCCCCCATCCCACTGCTGAGAAGCTCCATGAGATCGGGGCGACCCCCCAAACCCCACCTCATCATCTGCAGAGGTGGCTGCAGCCCCCAGCACCTTCAAGCCGTGGGCCTGGGGGCATGGTTGGTTGAGCTCCTGTCCAGCCCAGGCCCCACGTGCCTTTAGGGAAGAGACCACGGCCGGGGTCTCCTCCTGGGGAGGAGCTGCTCAGAGTCTGTGTGGAGCCAGCAGCTCCGTCTCCCCAGCTCCGTGCACCCGGGGTGGACGGTGGGAGCAAGGACAAACTTACCGTAGAGGCTTGGAGACTTGTGAGCTGAATTTGGTGAACTCTCCCGGCGCCGTCCACTCGGTGCCCAGCTGGGGGAAGGAAGAAGGAGCATGTGAGAGCCACCACGGGCCAAGCAGGCACGAGGCCCAGACCCCACCAGGCAGCAAGAACCTCTCCTTCCCCTCCATCGGGCACTATGGATGCTGCAGAGAAAGGCTCTTCGGGCAGGATGATATCCCGGGAGCTCCACCCCAGGGCCTGCTTGTCCCCAGCTGGTGGCACTCCTGCCGCAGGAACATGTCACCAGCCAGCTACATCAAGATCCCAAAAGGGCATGGGTGAAATGACGGACCATGCGATTCCCAGAGCTGACACCAAGAAAATCCAGGAGCAAATATTAAATCTCCTATTCTGGGACATAAGCTGCTCTTTGGTAGCTACAGTTAGGATGAGACCATGGGGAAGATGGTCCTTCAGAAGCCAAACCAGGCCTGTCCAGGGGCAGAGATGGGACCAGGCTGAAATAACCCAGCATTTCCCAAGGGGGCAAAGAAGCAGGAGAGCTGCCTGTGGCAAAGACACGCAGGGACCCTGCACGCTCCCTTTAAGAGCTGCTGCACCAGAGGGACTTGTAGAAGGGAGAATCTGTGGTGGCTAAAGAGTGCCCATGGGTTTGAAACGTCATTAACTGAGCGCTAGGCATCCCCAAAAGGCACTCAGGACGGTTATTAGCCTGCTGGGAGCAAGGAGCGAGGCATCCCGAGGGTGGAGATGCTCTCGAAGGGAGCTCGAGCATCCCTGGCTCAGGGAAGGGAACGACAGCACATACCTTGCCCACGAACGCAGCCAGCCGGGAGTTGGATGGACTCTCATCAGAGCTGAGCCAGAACTCCGAATTGTCATCTGATGCCACAGAGAACTGGAAATCCCCTGCGGAGAGCAAAGGAGAAGGTCACCACAGAGGGATACAGCAGCCCTGGTGGCATGGGCTCAGCCCCAGTATGTCGCTGTGAGATGGGGGAACAGGGATGGATGGACAGAGGTGACGGGGCCACCCTGGACCCCACATCGTGGCTCTGTCCTGGATGGGACTGGGGGTTCGCCTGCCTTCAAAACAACCAGGGAAGAGGGTCTTTGCTCCAGAAAAACCTTCCTGCCTGGGAGCCAGGGGACAGGGGACTGTCTCCAAGAGCCTTTTTGTCCTCACGTGGCCCAAGAAGTGGGGATGAGGCAGCTTCTCCAACTGCAGGGGAAGAAGAGGCCAAGCTCCATCACTCACCATCCTTGAAGGGGTGGATGTAGCCAAAAATCCTCAGCCCGTAGTTCTTCCACTTGGGTGACACAGCCAGCTTCTTCACGGTGGTGCGGGTCTGCGGAGGAGAGACGGGGACATGAAAGCACGAACAGCTTGTGCCCAGGCTCGTGCCCTGCACCAGCGTCACCTGCCCACCCCCTCCTTGTTATCCTGGGGTCTCATGCCCCTGGCACCAGAGGGGATGCGGAGGTCCCATCAACACCCACCTCTCCCTCCATCCCTGCTCTGCTGGGAATTTCCTGCCCCAAACCAAACCTGAACGCCTGCAAGCAAAGGTCTTGAGGACCAAGCCCACAGCTGGTGGAGATCCAGCAGCACCCAGAGAGGGACAAGCAGACCCTCCCTCCGACCCACAGCCATCGGGCCCGGGACTCACGTGAGGAAAGAGTGGAAAGTGGAGGTTCTTCCGCAGGTGCCTCACGGCCCCGCCGCACCAGTCCTCGAAGACGTGCAAGTTTGCCTTCCCTTTGTACTGGGGGACGAGAGAGGGAGGTGAGCAGGGTGTCCTCCTCACATCCCCCTCGCCTCCCAAGGACAGCGGTAGGGCAGGCTGAGACGTGGCCGTCAAGCCCGAGGGACGTCACTCGCCCAGCCTCAGCCCTTCGGCGGTGACACCAAGGGCTGAGCTCCCGTCCCCGTGCCAGCCCCAGGGGCACGACACCAACCCCCAGGAGATAACCCTGCTCCTGCTCCTTTGGCTCCCGAGCACACCCGGACAAGGGACGTTGTCTGGATACGGCACCAAAGGCCTGACCCCACCCTTCACCCACCCCCAGCATCCCTCCCACCAGCGCACAGCCAGCACAAAGAGACGGGCACAGCGTGGACCCGTCTGGAGAAGACACGCAGCAAGATGTCCCCTCGCACACCCACACGTGGGGGCTCAGCCTGGCAAGAGAGCCGTCGCACACCTGGTTGACTGCGGGACCGGGCAGAGCCCCCGGGCCCGGGTGGGTGACGGAGAGCAGGGAGGAGGGTGGCCTTGGAGCCTGGCGTGCTGGGGAGACGTGGGCTGCGGGCTCCCCAGTGAGGGGCTGGGTGGACCCCCTTTCCTGGGACCTCCTCCTCCGCCGCCACCAGCCCCTTTGCTGCTCCCTACCCGCTCACCTGCTCGTTCCAGGGCAAAGCCTGCTTGGTCAGGTTGGGTTTGGAGCGCGGCGTGGCTCGGTCGGACCATTGGCCTCTGGAAAACCAGCCGTCCAAGTCCTGCCCGTCGTTCTGCCAAGGAAGGAGGAGGAAGAGGTGAGAGACTGGGGGGATCGGGGCCAGCCCAGCCATGCTTGCAGGAGGTCTCCCTAGATCTAAACATCTCATTTTGGACATCAAGCATTGCCAAACCAAGGCAAAAGCTTTCAAGGCTAACGACAAAGGAAAGCAGGGGCAGGAGGTGGCAGAAAAATATTGGCAAGGCGTCCTGGGGAAGCAGAGTTTCAAAGTGTTCCAGCTAACCTCGTTTCCCTTCCTTTGCCAAGGAGAGAAACTTCGCCCAAACAGTGAGTTTTCTGTTCATCCAAAATATTTGCTTGGTCTGATGGGCTACTGGAAACGGAGTATTTTGGGCTCCACCTCCAAAAGAGCAGAAGCAGTCTCTACGTCCATTCACAGGCAGAGGAAGCGGGATGCTTCTCCACTCCCCCTCTTCCTTAAAAGGGGATTAGCTTAATCTGATCACTTGTGTCTCGTAATTTAGAGGGATTAGGTGAGCATTCACCTGGCCCCGGCTTGCCAAAGAGGTGACGGGTGGCAAGGAAGGGCCGGGCTCTTCTGGAGCCCACCCAGAGCATCCTCCTCTCCCACCAAGCCGGCAGCCGCAAGCAGAGCTGGAGCGAGCCCGTGCCATCCCCGCAGGCATTGCCCGGCTCTCTGCCGTCACATCCCAGGGAGCGCAGGCGGAGGAGGAGCGAGGGACCAGCCAGCACGCGAGGAGGGAAGAGCCACCCACCCTCTCCCAAGGGACCACCGGCACCTGTCACACAGGGACCTGGCTGGTGTCACGGCCCGTCGTCACACTGGTGACGCCCGCGCTCAGCATCAGCCCCCTCCGGGGATGGGACCAGGGGCACGGACGTCCCTGCCACCTCTCCCAGGAGGATTCACAGTCATCATCCCCCAGGGCCTCGGCCGGGCAATGAGGGACCGTGCCACCCCCCGAAAAGCAGAGCCGACCCTCTCCGAAAGCAGAGCCCGGCTCCGAGCCCAGGCAAGAGGAACCACAGCATCAGCAAAGCGCAGCCCATTAGGATGTGGAGTGCCAAAGAAATAATTAGCAAACTTTGCCTAAATGAACACATTAGCATCCTGGCAGAGGGGAGCGGTGCCCTCGGAAGACGTTATCAGGGAGGTGGCATAATTGTGCTGCGCTTGTTGGAAGGATTCGCCCTCCTCCCGGGGAAAATTCCTGCCGTCCCCCTCTGTCCTCACCCAGCACCAGCCCGTCTTTTCTCCGGGCACCTCGTTTTCCTCCTTTGTCCATCTGTCCCTTATTTATGAGGAGCTGGGAGAGATCAGAGCAGGGGTCGCCCTTTCTCACCCATCCCCTGCCAGCCAGCCAGGCACAATCAGCCTCTTCCCCATCTATGTTTCTCACCACTTAATTTCTGCCTAGCCTGAAGCTGGCTCTCCTAACCAGCACGTGGCTCTCCACTCCCAGCACCTGGAAAAACCTCTCTGTCCCTCTATGGAGAGGGACTGGGACGGGGTTCCATCCCTCGGGTGAGACGGCTGGAGAGGACTCGCCACTGGCATCCCTGCCCTGCCCCAAAGATAAAGGACTGGCTGTGCCGACAGCAAGATCTGCGGCTGGGAGCTCGCCCGGAGGAAAGTTTTCCATCTCCATTTTTTGAAGCAGCATTTCTTTGCTCCAGTTTGTGGAGTCCTTTCGAGCCAGGCTGTTTGCTTTCAAACTGGAGTGAACTTTTCCCCTGCCTGCCCCAACAGAGGGGACTATTCACAGCCCAGCTCCCCACCCCTGGAAACAGGGGGTAGGTTATTTGCTGAAGGTGGACTGGGCTTTTAATTGCAGAGCCAGTGAGACTGTAGATGTCCAGCAGCTGTAAAAGACACCAAGCAGGGCTAGGCATAAAGAGACGGGCACCAGGAGGGCCCTGGGCACAGGGGCTCAATGCATTCCCCTCCCTCCAGCACAAAACACTCGCCTCACCCATGCTCAAAGCACCGTGGCTTGGGAACAGCCCAAGCAATGCCCACCCTGATGGCAACTCGCTGTCACGGGGACTTGCAGCAGTTTGGCAGTGACCTGCTGTTGGGATGGGGCAGGGGACACCATGCGGCATCCCTCTCCCCCCACCCCACCTGCCTGCTCTGCTCCGAAGCCCCTTGGTGACAGCAGGCTGTCCTCATGGCTGCGATGTCTTCCTGGGCTGTTAGCAAGGAGAGATCCTCTCTCCAGCTTCTGCTTGGAGACCCCACCCGGGGTCTCCAGCTGGGTCCAGTTTGGGGCGCTCCGGTCCAGGACAGACAAGTGGAGGTTAGCAAGATGGAGCAGAGGACACAGGAGAAGGCGGCTTTGCCCAGCAAAGCAGGACCTTATTGCCATTGACAGCTGCGCAAGAAGGGGTGCAGAGATGATGCCAGACTTTTCTCAGAGGAGCACAGCGATGAGGCAAGAGGCACAAGGATCAACACTAAAGTTTCAATGGGATATTAGGGATTTTTTTTTTAATCCACCATGAGGTTTGCTGAGCAGAACCAGAGAGGTTGTGCCCTCCCCATCCTTGCATCCACTCGGCTGGACAAGGCTTGGAGCACCCTGCTCTAGTTGGCCGTGTGTTGGGTAGGGGACTTGAACCAGCCACCTCCATAGGTCCGTTCCCGCCCGGCCGCACTCCGGCTCTCCGATTACCATCAGCTCCTCCTCGTGGCTCTCGCTGGAGTCCTCAGCTTTCCTCTGCCGTGCCGATGCCTGGGCTGCCACCGGCCGCCTGCCGGGATCAGTCACCTCCCCCAGCCTCTCACCATCTACAAGGGGAGCAGAAGGAGGAGTGAGACCGCAGCCACCTCCCACGTCCTCCCCGTCCCAACACCGCTCCTTTTTTGGGGACACCCCCCCGCCCTGGCACGGGGAAGGGCAGGCGCTGCCACCGCCGCTGCTCCCAGGGGGAGGGACACGGGGGCCGACAGCGCGGGGCTCTGGCTGCAATTCCCCTCATCACATTTGTACTAAGCAGCTTGCAGCAGCTCGTCAGCATCAGGTTTAATTACACCCCCCGTGGCCCAGCTCGCAGCCCTTTATGTAAGAGACAGCCGGGATAAGCTCCTGTGGGATCCCGCTCCACATCCATCCCTGCGGGCGCATCCCTGCTCCCCTGCCCCTCCAGTCCCCGGCTCTCCCGCAGCGTCCCACAGCCCTGCCCGGAGCACACTGGCTCCCAGCCCCCCGATATACCGTCCCCAAACCCATCTTCCCACCATGCTAAAGGCACCATCGCGAAGACCTTTGCTAACAGCCCTATCGCAGATGACTTAATTACCGTGTGCTGCATTAATTATTCCCAGCCAACGGGCTCCCCTCTGCAGCTCACACCCATCTTCCTCGGGCTGCGAAGGGAGCCCTTGCTTCCCAGCATTAAAATAACCAACTTCCCCCAAAATAACGGCGCAGACTTAGAAATTGTATTAGTTACTGGGGGTGGGGGGGCATTTCCCCTTTCTCTGCCACAGCACGTGGGTGCCCCTGCATTTTTTGGACGGGCACCCCACAACCAGGGTGGGAGGGGAGGGAGGGGGCACGGCGGCTCCTCCGCTGCCGCAGCTCAACCTTCGCTCCTGGCATCCGCGTTTCAAACCAGCATCAAGGGAAGCTCAGTGCGATGCTTGGAGAGGCGGGTGTCTAAAAAGCACTGCTGTGAACACCCACGGGTCCCCCCAAAAACCAGCCATCCCCATATCTAAATAAGGGGAGCCCCAGATGTCACGAGCAGCAGTGCAGCCCTGTCCCCAGCCACGGATATTGCAGCGAGGGGGTCACCAACACCCTCCCAACGGTACGGCAAGATGCTCCCCCCATCCCTCCACACCCTCTTTGCCCCCAACAGCAAGTCCTGGGGAGCTCCTTCCCCCCACAAAGCAAAACAGCCTCGGTGGCTGCTGCAGTGGGAGCTGCCGGGGTGGCTTCAGACCCCACAGCCTGGCTGAGGAGGGGCTTGGGGTGCCCCTGGAGCCCCCCGCCACACGCCTCCCATGCCATTAGTATTCCAGCGGCCGCGCAGCCGGCGTCTCCTTGGAGATGGCAGCACAAATCCCATCCCCACCGCAGGGACAGGAAATTAAGCTCTAAAGCCCCTTCTTCTGCTCTCAGCCATTCTTCAGTCCCTGGCAGCCCTGGCTCTCTCCTGGCAGCTCCCTGCCTCCCCCCAGCTGCCCTCCTCCCCTCGCCCATCTTCATCCCTGCCTCGTTCCTCCCATGGCCCCACGGAGGGTGATGGGGAGCATCACAGGGAGGAGTGGGACGGGATCCAGCACTCTCATCTCCTCCGCTCTCGAGACACCCCCCATCACTCCTAGGGAGGCTCCTGCCACCACAGGCAGTGGAAATAAAGCCGATCCTCGCTGTGCCGAGGCCGCAGATGCTGCTGCTCTGACACAGAGCACTGGGGACAGCGTTGTTCCCTCACCATGCTGACCTGTGGATTAATCACAGTCACAAGTAGGAGTTCAATGCTCCCAAGGGACCTGCCAAGGGATGGATGGGAGGCAGCGGCCGGTTCTGCGGTACCCACGCAGGGAATCTCTCCTGGCGCGATGCAGGCTGGGGGTGCCACTGCAAGCCTGGCCCCCAGGACAGACTAAATCCCCACACGGGCCTCTGGTGCCAAGCCAGGCCCTGGTGCCAAGGACCCCGGGGTCCTGGCGAGCAAACCTGAGGCAGCAGCATCCCAGGCTGCATCCACAGGGGATGGCTGGATGTGGTCACCCCCCTTCGCTCAGCCCTTTCGCTCACCTCTGGGTACCACACCCAGATTTGGGCCTCTGCTACAAGGCATAGGGTAATCTGAAGAGAAATTATTTCATATAAACTGGAGCAAAGTGGAGGAAAACCCCTATGCGTTCCTCTCAGCGAGGCTGTGCAGGCTCTGGCCTCGGAGGCTCTCAGGACCCGAAGGCACGAGCCCCCCACTCACTCCCCAAACCCATCACCCAGCTCCATCCTCATCAGGGACCCTCTCACGCTCAAGCAACTCTTCTCAGGCACCACAAAGGAGCAGGAGAGGGCTTGTGCTCCCGACTTTGGTTTGCAACTAAATCAAAACCACCACTGCTCTGACAGGGTTTAAGTAATGCTGAGGCTCAAAACCTGTGTGCCTCCCCCTAAACCCTCTCTGTTCTCAGCAGGGAGGCAAGTGCTCACTCCGAGAGGTGCCCACACCCTGGCAGGAGGCAAAGGCACCAGCAGAGCCCTGGAAAAAGGCTTCCAAGCTTCTGTGCCGCTGTTTATTCCCCTGCAATTCAAATACTGGATAGGAAAGTCAAGAACAGCCTTTGCCAAACACCCAAATGCTAATCAGCCTGTGTAGGAACTGGAAATAAATGTCCCCTTGATAAGGCGATGGAAAGGCCAGCACCTTGTACCAACGAGCATCACTTTGCTCCCCTCAAAAAATCGAGCTCCTTTGGTCTGAACCTCACCCCTGCGAGAGGGGAGCGGCTCAGGGGGCACAAGAGGAGGGAGAAAGCAGCACTGGGAGGAAGGGGGGGCATCAGTTTCACCCTGGCTTGGTTTCCTCCTATGCATCCTCCCAGCACCCTCTGGGACCACCCTCCAGCCGTGCCCAGCCCCGCTGCTGCCCCAGCATCCCCCTGGGATGCACGGCCAGCACCACCGTGCAGATTAATTCTGCTAACCTGCCTGTCTCTCTTTTTCAAGGACCAGAAAGAGCCACGTAAATGCAGGTAGCAGGCGGCGAGAGGATGGGGAAGCTCCGGAGGACGAGCAAGGGACCTGCTTGCTCCGGGGACGGCATTACCCGGGGGATGCTCGGCAGGAATGCATTAAGAGCTCTTCCCCCAGCGAGCGCGGGAGCGACGCTAAAGCTCTCAGAGCAGCGCAGGGAGGGGGCAGGAGATGCACACGCCATTGCACGAACCAGCTCTGAGTCACAGCAGCCTCCAGACAAGGAGCCAGGGCCAGGAGCAGTCCTCAGGATGAGGCCGTGAGTGCAAGGGACCGAGCACCAACCCCACCGCACAGCACAGAGACCAGGGCAATGCCTCCCCGGGGGAGATGAGTTTCCCTGTTATCACGGTGGTATAAACCTCCTCCGTGCTGCCTCCCCCCTCCACCCGGGAGCACAGAGGGCCTTTCACGCAGCAAACCGCTGCCTCCCCGCCTCCCTCCTCTCCCCCTCCTGCTGGGCTGACAGCACGCAGCTCACTCGCCCCGAACACAGCCCCTTTCTTCGGTTGGGTTTTGGAGCTGGGATTTCTCCTGCAGCTTTCTGGACCTTTTCCAAACCCTCCAACGTGGTTAGAGATGCCCCTCGCTTATGCTTCCTCCCGCATCTCCTAATTGCTTCTAATGAGCGTCCCTTCCGTGGTTGCTTGCTGCGAGCTTGATCCATTCTTACCTACCCCGTTCCCAGACCCATCACCCAGGGACAAACCCAGACACAGCCCAGCAAGCCAAGCTCCCTCAGCACGCGTACGGGGAAGCTCACAGGAGCATCTGCAAAAGGATCGGGGCCCGGATTCCCAAAATCCCTGGCTCCTGCCCTCCAGCTGGATGCTCGGCCCCAACAAGCTCCAGCTGCCCCACAGGAAGAGTCCCATGGGGAGACATCGGGTGGGGTGCTGGTCCTGGCCATCAGGCAGCCGCGTACAGAACGGATGGAGCCGCCGGAGAGGGACTGCCGGGGTGGGACAGCGTTCAGGGAACGCCTTGGCACGCTCTGCCCGGCTCCAGCTGCGGCTCTGCTTCCCGTCCCAAAGGCGCCCACGCGGGGATGAAAACCCCTGAGCGGCAGACGAGGACTCTTCGGGGACGAAGAACATTGGCTCGGCAGCGGTACGGCGCCGGAGGAGGCGGCAGCGCTGCCCAGCACCTCACGGCATCCTCCCACCCGACACGGGCGCGCGGTCAGGGTCCGGCCCTGCTTTGCTCCAGGCTGCGTGTCTGGGCGAACGATGCCTTGGGGCTTCAGAGGTCAGACGCCTTCCCTCAGGACAAGCCTGCGGCAGTAGCACTGGCAGCAGCTGAGGACCCTGGAGACCTTTCTTCTCTTTTCCCCCCAAAAGAGACCCTGAAGGGCACCAAGCGCCCGGGTGCAGCCAGTGAGAGCAGCGACGCGCCCCAGCCTGAGCTCCAAGCACGTCGGCTGGGTGGGATTCAGGGCACGGTGCCTGGATTAATTTCAACCCCTTTCCCACCAAGCTAATGTTCCAAAGCAGACGTGTGGAGCGATTTATCCACCACCAGGAGCCACATCCTGCTGTAATACAGCCCTCTGTGGGGCTCCCCCATCCTCTTCTGCACCCCTGTGCCTGTCCCCTCCCTGCCCTGCACCTCCCCATCCAAGCCCGGCTGCCTGCAAAGCCCCCAACACCTGCAAAGCCCTGACAAAGATGCAGGTGAGCTGGCTGGGACTGGAAAATGATATTCCACCAAAACATCATGTCTGAGTTCAAACCCCCAAAATCTCATGCAAAAAAAAAAGCGCCAGTTTGGTTTCCCATGCCCCGTGCAGCCCGCGAGGGTCTGACGCCTTGGCCAGCCTCCCCCGCACCGGGACACGGCACCGGGCCCTCGGGGGACACGGCACCGGGCCCTCGGGGGACACGGCACCGGGCCCTCGGGGGACACGGCACCGGGCCCTCGGGGGACACGGCAGGCCAAGGCAGCCCGGCCACGGGAGGGGACAAGCCTCAGCACCGCTAACACACAGGAGCCTACGGTTCCCCACCAGCTGCCCTGGCGAGCAAACCGTGACCAGAGCGATGGAAAGAGAGGTGGATGGATTTAGCTCGGTGCTCCAAGAAATCCCCCGCCGGTGGCACCCATCTGCTCTCCTCTCTTCACAGTCCTGCAGCAAAACCTGAGCCAGATGGGAGATGCCAAAGCAAGCTGGAGCTGCCTCCAGCCCAGGTGCGAGCAGCCTTGCCACCATCCGTGCCGGTGGACCAGGCTGCAACAGGTTGCCAAAACCATCCAGGCATGTTCAGAGCTGCATCTTAACCCAGATCCCTCTAAAAAGATGAGCTGGGAAGCAGCACCACCCCCAATGCACAGGAGATGGGGAAGGGCAAGGAGAAAGCTACAAGAGCCAGAGCTCAGAGCATCCCCACTGACGCCAAGCCCTGTGGTCTAAACCAGAGCCGGAGGTGGGTTTTACTACTCACAAAAACATGAGCCTGGGATTTGCTGCTCTCCTCAGCATCCCAAGGGTGCTCCCCAGCACATCCCGAAGCCGAGGGAGGGGTGACGGGGTGAGATGCAGGATGGGAGCCAGTCCCGGGCTGCCCACCCCGATGGATAACTTCATCCCATGCTGCACTTCCCAGCGACGCAGGGCTGCTCCCGCTTTGTGGCGTGGGGAAGGAGCCTGCCAGAGCAGCCAGCTCCGACACCCAAAAATCAGGCAAAGTCTTTGGAGGCTGGAAAACACAAGGGCCTGGGTTAATTCCCTTAATTCACACTGCCAGCTGCTGCAGGAGACCTCGGGAGCAGCACAGGAGATTGCCAAGGGACCTCCACAGGCACGTGCCGCTTCCTCAGAGGATACAAGTAGGAGAGGAAAGGCCAGGGAGGCGCTGGAATGGGACGGATGCGCTGCATCTCCGTGCCACAAGGAAGCGCTTCTCGGGAATGCGCTGGAAACACGGGGACAACACTGTGAAGGGCAGGATGCTGAGGGCCAGGTTTCAGGCATGCTGAGTACCCAAGTCTGAGCTGACATCCTCTGAGGACCACCACCCAAGCGAGGTCTGCGTATGTCCCGGCTGCTTCTGATCTCTGAATTTCTGTGGGATGCTTCTGAGCTCTCCAAATCCAGAGGGATGGGAGAGGGACAAAGCTTCTCCAGCATCCAGTCTGGCTACTCTGAGACTGCCTGCACGGCTGCGAAGCACTGCAAGGCTTCCAAAAAGAAACCCTTGCCCATCCAGACCATTGCATCCGTCCCCTCTCCCCATGGTAAAACAACTCAAACCCTACCAAACTGATGAGTCTGCAAAGAAAGTGGGGTGTGGGGGGAAGCCAGCCCTGCTCTTGGGAAAAATGTGGCGGTGGAAAGAGAGGGGACAGGACCTCTCCTGTGGTGGCACGTGAAGCTATAACCGTGCCGAAGGGGAACGCCAAGCCCCCAGCGAGATGTGGTACCCGTGTTGGGAAGATGCCAGCGAAAGAGGGATGAAGACGGTAACTCGAACCATAAGATGCACCAGGGATGCAGCAAGTGGGTGAGCAGCTCAGGGAGGGCTGTCCCAAGCATCTGCCGTGGGTTCAGGGCAGAGAAAAGGAGGGCAGCCCAACTCCGACGCCTTCCCAGGGCGACGAACAGGGCAGCTCAGGGGAGCGGGGCTCTGCCCAACAAGTCCTTACTGCTGAGAAGAGACACCAGATCTGCAGCTGCAAAAGCGACAGTGTTAAACTGAGTTTACACCCCATGGGAATTCAGGCTGATCTCTCCCCGCTTTCATGCAGGCAGACGAGCCTGGCAGCCCGCAACAAATTAGTCCCAAACCAGATCAGGACCAGCGGCAGAGCGATGCCTGGGGGGTGCCCACCTCCGCAGGAGTCAGCAGGAAGGAGAAATGCCCTCCCCAAGGCCCTGGTGCCCATCCTCGGGCACCGGAGAGCTGCTAACGCTCCCGTTTTCCCCTGCAACGTGAAGCGTGGCATCCCTCTGGCCACGCAGGACCGCTCCACACCCCGGCACATCCTCCCAGGATGCTGCTGCAGGGCACAAAACCAAGCCCATCCATCGGGGCTCAACCCTCAAGGGCTGAATGGGGGCACCCTGCTGTGATGGGGCTCAGGGGGGAGCAGAAGGAGCAGTGACACAAAGCATGGTGACGTTTAAACCCAGACACAGCTGCAGCAGAGGCGGCGGTGTCGGCATTTTTATGAAACCCACTGGTTTAATTACCAACAGCCCTGTGCTCTCCAGTGCAGACGCAGCCTCCGAGTCAGCCACCAGAGAAGCGCGAGCATCCCTCCACCAATCCTCCTAATGAGCTGTTAAGCAATTATAATTAGCCAGCAAGGACTCAATATTGCAAACCCCCTTCCAATGCCGCAAAAATGCAGTGCTGCCCGCCGGGAAAACACCACCACGGTGCCCGCAGCACTGCCTGCTCCAGGGCACCCGGAGGGAAACCCAGGCCGTGGGTGCTCACACGGGCCGGGAGGCAGCCAGGTGACAGCGGACGGCATCGATGGGGTCGAGGAAAACGGGGCTTGTGACCATCATTGGGATGCAGGCAGGGCTGCAGGATCGGTCCCCCAGACCTGCTTCGGTCACTCTTGCCTGCTTAGATGCCGCTTTTACCTGCTGCTGACTGAGAAAAGGGGGTTTTTTGGGCCCCTGGGTCACTACCTCAAGTCACAGACACCTTGCCGAGGGAGCTAGAGGAGCGAGGGGATTTTTTCCTCCCTCCCCCAAACCAATTTGTTTCATGCTGTTTACCCACTCCGTGACATCCCTCTCAGCCAGCACAATGGAAATCAATGCCGGATCGCTCAGGGCTGGCGATGGAGCTGCCATGAGACCTCTCAAGCTGACAGACGCCCACCAGGAGAGGCAGCCCCGACATTTCCACGCTCAACTCAGCATCCCAAACCCCTCCTGTGCATCAACAGCCCCCAGATCTCCCCCATTTGCCCCCAGCCCACACCTCACCATGCAACCACTGCCCTCCATCCCCCATCTCCTCCAGCATCATTTAATTTTGCCCCAGATCCAAAGTGTGCTGGGGCGGCTCTGGCCAGACCACGCACCCATCCCCCTGCCCATTTTGACAGGGACAATGTGCCCTCACAGCCCTCGGCATGAAGGTTTCACTTCCCGGGACGCAGCCTCTGGAGAAGGTTACTCATACCAATGATGTCCTGGGAATCGGGCAGAATTTATTCAGCCTAAAAGTATTTCAGCCTCCGACCTCCACGCTGCCCTGCAGACAGCCCCTGGGGTTCACCATTTCACCTGCCAGCTTTCCAACCTGTTTCAGCCAGCATCTGGTTTATCTCCACCAGCCCCAGGGGCTTTTAACCTTTTCCTTCACTTTAATCTGGCAGCAAATCCAGCTGAGCTCTACCCCTCTGCAGGGACCATCCGCTCCTGTTCGGCCTCCCCCCTCCCCAAAACCCTCCTGCACGTCACACTGGTGAGGCCCCCACAGTCAGCAGCGGCTCCCACCGTCTCCCAGCCCAGCTGAAATCCCTTGGTCCTGCCATTGCCAAGGCAACCAGCCACCGATCCCTGGGGCGGCTGCTCGTCCCCTCCCAAAGAGCAGCTCCGGAGAGGCCTGGCTGCCGCACGGAGCGGGAGGGGATGGAGGGGAGGCTCACAGCGGCGCTGGAAGGATAAAGCTCCCCAGGCACCAACGCAAAGGGCTCCCGGTGCTTGGGAAAAAGCCCATACTGCGGTGTGCGGAAAGCGTTTTGCCGTCCCGGAGCACCTCCAGATGTACAGCAGCTACGCCTTCGGAGCGGAGCGTTTTCCTAACGAAAAGCCAGCATCCCTGCCCCGGCCCGCGCAGCCGCCAGGCCAGGGGAAGCTGCGCGCGGCGGCGGCAGTCGACGTGCATCACCCACCGAGCTGCCCTCGCGGGTAGCCAGCAGCACCTGCCAGCACATCCATGGCCGCCGAAGCGCCCGCTGCCGGAGCAGTGCCGTGCCCGGTCCCGTCACGGGCTCCGAGGGCACCGAGGCGGCCGGCTGCGGGACAGGACTCCTCTGCACCGCGCCGCCGGTCCCGGCACACCAGGACCCTCCTGCTCCTCGCCTTGCCTCCGCCGCCTCGCTCCCTCCATCGCCTCTTTGACGCCAAAGCCACAAATACCCACGTTAAAGGGGATGGGGAATATTTTTTTATCAGAGTGTTTTATGTCTTTTTTTTTTTTTTTCATGGTTTTAAAAGGACTTAAGCTGCCAGGGCTTGGAAGAGCCTCCATGGCTGAGTAGTGATGAAGGGACAGAGCGCTTTGCTCTCTTGTTCTGCCATCACCAAGGTCCAGCAGGACCTGCTGACCCACCCACACACAGACACACACGTGCCAAAACCATCCCCTCCGCCCAGGGTTTCTGCAGAGACCGGAGCGACAAACACACCCGCAGCATCCTTTCCCTGGGGAGGGACTGCGCAGCCCCCAGAAGGGCAAAGCAAAGGGCGAAGCACCCCTTTCTAGGGGTCCCTGCCCCTGCCATCACATGCTCAGCGCCAGAAATCCTGGGGCACGCAGGGCGAGTCCCCAGGGATCAGCTCCCACCCTCCACAGCCCCACACCTGAATACATCAGGCAGAGGGAGCAGGATCCAGGGCCAGGGGTATAAAGCCCTGGGTAGGGGGTCACATCCAGGCTCCCCCCACACCCTGCCTTACTGGTCACGGCTGCAGGCAAGAGGACCGGCTCTGACACTGAGCCCCCACAGCCAAGCCCAGCTCAGGGTCCCCACACTGTCACTCCAGCCCACCGCGACCCCAGGGACAGGCGGCCTGAGCAGAGACAGGATCAGGCCCATCATGCTCCTGGGGCGCATCACAGCAAGCCCTCAGCCCCCCCAAACCAGCACCCAGCAGAGCTGCAGCAACCAGCAGCAGGAGGGCAGAGTTACGGATAAATTACCCTGGCGTAACCCATTTGTTTCCACTTCACTATCAAGCCCTGCAATTCCCCACCTCCTCCACCACCTGGCTTCAAGGGACTTTTCTGGGGACCGGGTCGCAGCCAGGCTGGGGAGGGGTTCTGCTGCGGGTGGTTCAAAGCCAGTCGTGCCTTTGAATAGCCAAATTTTTGCCTTTGAACGACCCAAAAACAGGCACTTGCCAAATTTTTCCCATACTTCTCCCCCATCACCTGCCAAAAAGCCCCGAGACGCTCACAGCCCCTCCCAGCCGAAGGACAGGGCTCGCTTGTCCATCCATCCGGCTCGCTCTTGGCAGGTCCAGTGCCGTGACAAAGAGCCCATTCAGGGCAGCGGGGCACCTGAGAGAAGCAGGGCAAGGAGCCCAGGGCAAACCAGGCCACAGCCCAGCAAGGAAGACAAGGGCTGCAGGGCTTCCTGGCTAGAGGAAGGGTCCCAAGGACACCCAGACCAGCCCACCCCCCCAGCCCCTCCAGCAGGGATGGACCCAGTTTGCCCTGGCACCTGAACCCCACGCCGAGGGGGAGCTGGTCTGGGGAAAGCAGCCTTTTCTAGCAGGGATAGGAAGGGGGCAATGCCAAGAGACAGAAAAGCAGCACCCAGCCTCCTCGCAAACCCGACTGCCCTTCCTCTTCAAAGGGCTATTTCTCATCCTCTTCCCTACCTGCTCCCGGTTCCCTGACAAAAGGCATGAAACCCACCGCTGTTTGCAGCGTTTCAGCCTCCCAATTAAAATCAAAGGATACATCACATCCACTCCGTTCAAAAGAGGTGCGTTATCCCCTGTGGGGAAAACGCTGCTGTGTGTCGTCCCAAGCCCCCCTGCTCTCCCTACGTGCACGACCCCAAAGGACAGGTCCCCAGGGAGGGACAGGCAAGGGCAAGGCTCTGCAGGCAGCGACGGGCTGAGCCAAACACAGAGCATCCAACCCACCACTGCCTCTGGCTCAGAGCATTTCTGGGAGCCCTCTGGACCATGGCAGAGGGGCAGCCCCTGCTCCCACACGCCAGCAGCTCTTCTTCCAAAGTTCACGAGGATGCACGCAGCCAGACCCAGGCTGCGCCGCGTCCTGTGGGTATCAAGAAGCCCAGCTGGGTTTTGCTCCCCAGACAGCCCCACTTCAGCCGGGACTGGCTTTAGCATCCTCCTTGCCCCCTCCAGCACACATCCTGCGCTCCCCCAGCCACAAAACCCTCCTGAAACCTGGTTCCCAGCAATGCCCCCATGTGCTAAATCACTGCCCGGGCGAGATGGCTGCCAAGGGAGGAGGACCGGCCCCACGCCCCTGCTAAGGGCCATTTTAGATTTTTACTGTAATTTTTTTCCCCTTCTTCCTTCCCCCCCTCCCTCTTTTTTCCCTTTCCACCTGGCACGCCAGTGTTTCCACCCCATTGACTCAGAGAGGTTTCCAGCCGGGAGAACACAGTAATGGCCTCATTATTTCAGATGAGGAATCTGTGTGTTCAATTAGGTAGAGAAGGGTAATTATCTACTTGTAGAAGGTAAGAAAAGGGGGTTTATTTTATCAGGGACATAGCACCAGCACGGTTCCCAGTCAACTCCCCAGGTGCTCCAGTTCCACATGTAGCCACCAGCTGGGCCGAGGGGACACAGGTACCCCCTGAATAATCCCCCCACACCTTCGCTGTGCTCCTCGACATGTGCCGAACCCACCACTGCCACTTAGCCTGGTCCTCCCCACCTTACACCCCCTCAAGCTACCCAAAAGCCTCGTGCCCTGCACCTTCAGCCTCCAGAAAGTACATCTGCTTGGTGACACTTCATTTAATGAGTAATTAACCTTTTTTTTTTCATACATCCTTTGCCAGCTGATGCAAGCCAGGCAGCATCCTCAGCAGGAGGCAGACAGGTTCTGGCTCACGGAGGCCAAAAAAAGCCATCTCCAAATCTCAGACGTGTTTTTGTGCACAGACCCTTGTGGTGATGCTGTTGAGCCCTGCATCCTTCCCCGCCACCTCTCCCCCTCCAGAGACAAGTGTCCCCCCCATCCCTAAGGGATCTGGGACCCGGACACACCAGAGCTCCCCGCAGCAGGGTCCCAGCTGGTGAGAGACCCTATGGCCAAACAGATGGGGAAGGAAGGAGACACCTGAGCCAGGAGGGCATGGTGACACACCTCCCCCCCCAGCCTGCTCGCTCCAGCCCAGGGACACCCGCTAAGCCCCAGGGAATATCGGGTACCAGCTGCTTTCTGCTGGGAACACGCAATGCATGCCAACAGCTGTGCTCCACCGCTGGCTTGGGCATGTCGCCTGCAAGAGCTGGGACACGGAGAAGAGCAAACCCTATCCCCACTGCGGTGGGACACCAGTGGCCATGGGAAGCAAGATTTTCCCCCCAGCATGACACAAAGGCGGCTTCAGTGCGAGTGAGGTGGAGGGGGAAAATATCTCCGGGTAGAGGGGGGCTGCCCCGGAGTCCCCCTCAAGCACAGCTCTGCCTTTCAGCTCTTCCCAGTCTCAGCCCCAAACCCTTCCCTCTCCACTCAAAACTCTCACATCAAGCCTTTTCTTGAATACAGTTTTTTCCCCTTGGATATATTTTTTTATTCCATTCAATATTTTTCCAACTAAAACAGTTCGCTCCCTGGCTCTCCCACTCCAGCTCTCTCCTGGGTTGCAGCAGCCGGCTGAGGGTCCATCTACGTGTGGATGAATCCCTTCCTCAGCCTCCACCCGACCCCTCTCCATCACCACACTTGAGGAAAAAACCTAAAAGGCTCACTGGGACCTAAACTCCAGCTTTGCCACGTGTTCGCCCAGGCTTTAGGCACCGATTGGAAAATCCCAGTGCAAGGAGCAGTGTCTCCCCAGATTCCGGCCCTGGTCAGCAGAGAGGGGCATGATCCAGCCCAAGAGAGGTCCAGGCTCCCCTGGGGAAGCACACACCTCGCCGCACCCCAAAGATGCCCGCGCTCCCCATGGCATGGGGCAAATCCAAACCCCATCATCAGACCAGTGGAAAACACTGCCGGAGCACAGTCCTCGCCCGGCACCTCCCAAGCCGCGATCCCCCCGCACCATCCCCACCCACCACACATCCCCACCTCCCGTGGACCCCCTTCTCCCCCAAAGCCACAGGCCGATCGCCCCCCAGCTCACAGCCGTTCAGCTGCGCCGCAGCCGCAGGGTTTCCCCGCTGCAAGCCAGAGCAGGGCTGCGCATCTCCTCGGTGCTATAGCAAACCCTACGGCCCCCCCTCGGAGCATCCTGAGGGGCAGGCTGGGATGCAGGGCACGTAGGGAGGAGGTGGGAGACAGCAGGAACAGGCACCCACCAGTTCAGCACCTAAAAACACACCCAGGGAAGGCGCTTGCTCGCCAGCATGCGGGCATCGCTCTGTGCATCCTCCCCAGACGAAGCCGCAGAGCAAAACCTCGTCTCCCCCTCATGCCGCTGCATCCCGGCACCCAGAGGGACCCCAACCCGCGGTTTTCACGGCCAGCCCTCGGCAGGGCCTGCAACCCCGCGCCATCTCCCCCCCAGCCCGAGGCTGCTGGTCCTGAAAGGAGGGCTCGGCCCTCCTTAACACCAGGACAATCGCAGAGACATGGGGCAGCCGCTCACTGTTAGACTTCTGTAACTTGTGGCTTTTCCATCGAGCACGACCCTGCAGCGGAGAAAAGACAATAAGCAGCGCAGCCTCCCCGTAGCTGCTCCTTTGAGGCGATGAACAGCCAGCCTCATTTCCTGCTTCTCTTATTAGCATTATCCCAATTTCCCCGATTTTACCGTAAGGCCCAAAAATTTGCAGGATCATGCTGCTGCTACAGTCGGAAACTTTGGGTTTGTGAGCTGAGAGGCTTCACCAGCCTCCAGAGCTGCTCTGACCTGCTCAGGAAAGCCATTTCTTGCCTAAATAAGCACTAACTCTCATTTCTTACTAATTTTTTAAGGACAAAAACCAATAGGCGAGTTCAATCCAAACAGAAACGTTAGAGCTCAAGTTTCACCCGCCAATATTTCGTGCCGTTTTACACCACCCGAGCAGCCCAGCGAGGTCTGCAAGGGCAAAGCCGGGAGCAATTAACCACGAAGCTGAACCGTAGGGCGAGCGCCAGCACCTGCCCCCCCGGAGCGCCCCGGATCGCACCCCCGGCCGAGGGTGGGAGCGGGAGGGATGTTGTTTTTCCGATAGAGAAGTACAGGCTGAGAAAGTGCTGGGAGAGGCAGGGAGGGTTGGTTTGGTCCCTTCCAGGCAGCGACGAGCGGCTATAAATGGCCTTCTTTGTCATCGCAGCCAAAGTGGCGGGCGGAAAAATGAGGATGGAGCCGCTCGAGGGAGGGAATACCAAACCCCCGCCCGGTTTGGGGATGCCTCCAGGGTCTCCTCCGGTCACCCCAGTCCCTGAAGCTGCAATGCCGGGGCGCGGCGCCGAGGTGCCCGCGGTGGGGTCCCGCTCTCCCCGAACCCACCTGGGCGATGCAGGATGGAAAACCCCCGCTGGGACGGGGGGTGCGGGGTCCCACCCCTGCGGGTGCTGGGTGGGAGCGGAGCCGGGGGGGTGCTCTGAAGGCCCAGCGCGGTGGGGGGCACACCCCCAAAACCCACCGAAGCGTCGCACCGAGGGGTGATGGCGGTCGGGGGGGGGGGCCCTGGCGCTGCCCCCGGTTAGTGGGGTGGGTCACCCGCCTCCCCCCGCCCCGGTTACCTCTGCCGTAGGCGAAGGGGAGGCGCAGGGCGCGGCCCTGGCGCACCAGGCTGATGTGGAGGTAGGTGAACCAGACGGCGAAGGTGAGCAGCACCAGCAACAGCAGCAGCTTCAGCTGCTTCCGGAGCTTCTTCACCGGGAGCCGCGGCATCCTGCCGCCCGCATCGCCCCCGCCGCCGCCGGCCTAGCCCCGGCCCATCGGGCCCCCCGCCCGCCCAGCCCGCTCCGCTACGGGCCGGCTGCGAGGGCAGCGGGGCGGCGGCGCGGCTCGGCGCGGTGGCCCCCGGCCGCCCGGTGCATCGCCGCCGCCCCGTCGCGCCGGCACCCGCGGGTGGGGGAATGAATGAGCGGGGCCGCGGCGGGAGCGGAGGGCGCAGCCGCCACGCCCCCTCGGCCCGAGCGACGGCACCGCCCGCCAATCGCGAGGCGGCCGCTGCGGGACCGCCGCCAATGGGCGCTCCCCGGGGGAGGAGCCCGCGGAGGCGCCGCGCGTCTCCACGCCAACGGGCCGGCATCCCCGCGAGGCGCCGCGGGCGAGGCCATGCGGGGCGCGGGGGGGAGCGCACCGTGTCCCCGACCCCGTTCCCGTCCCCGTCCCTGCGCGGCGGGGGCGCGGATCGGCGGCGGAGCGGGAGGACAAGCGCTCTGCGTGTCGCGGGCCCGGGGGGACCGGCAAGACGGGTGGGCGCGGGCCTCGGCGCGGCCGCCCCCCGACCTCTCCCCCCCGCGGCGCCGATAGTAGGTTCCCGCGCGGCCGCGGCAGGGGGCTGCGGGGCCCGGTCCGGTCCGCGGGGGGGGGGCGGGATCCCCCCTCACCGGCGCGAGGGTCCCCCGATCCCCCTTCCCGGAGTGCAGGGATCCCATGGGGGCGCGTGCAGGGATCCCATGGGGATGGTTGCAGGGGTCCCTGGGACCCCCTCTCGTGGGGTGCAGGGATCCGCCACATCTCCCCTCGTTGGGTGCGGGGATCCCATAGGGGCAGGTGCTGGGATCCCCACGATCGTCTACGCTGGGTGCAGGGATCCCCCTTGCCGGGTGCAGGGACCCCCGGGGCCGAGGCCACTTCTGCTGGCCGGGCCATCTGGAAGCGCGAGGGCTGCAGCTCGCTCCATGCAAAGCCTAATAGTAATTAACAATAAGACTTAATTATACCGGCAGCAACCAAGGCCTCGCTGACGGAGGGTTTCGGACTGTGCCACCTTGAAGGAGCTGCTGGTCAGTGCTGCTCCTGGGGGCCACGGCCCTGCACCCCCCCCGGCCTCCTGTGCTCAGCCTGGCTGAGACCAGCCACAACTCACTTCACCGCTGCACCGGCTGGTGAAGAACATCCAATGATTTTTTTTTTTCCTCTTCCCCTCCTTTCTCGCTCCACAAGCTGAGGCAGCAGCTCCTCCTTGCTGCGGCTTGGGGCTGAAACAAAAACACGCTAGACATCAGTTATTAGAGAAAAAATGCATTCACAGCTGGGAAAACTAGAGGGCACCAGTGCTCTGGTTTGTGTTTCCCCGGCTCAGCCCCCTTACAGATGTGGAAGGTTAATTAGCTCGTAATTAAGCCCAATTTTGACAAACAGGCAGGAAAAGCTGCAGAGCGGGAGGCTCAGACCTCATTAGGAAGCGAACACCCACCGAGCCCTACAGCGGGCTGGGGCAGCCGGCGGCTTGCAGGGCTGCCCCAGCCAGGAGGAAGAGGAGGGCAGGATGAAGGGGGCCTCTGCAGAAGGCTCTTCCAACAGATGCCGAAGAGCTGAACCCAGGGAAATTAAGCTGTTATTTCCCCCAGTTTTTGCACCTCTCCAGCAAGGGGAGCGGGAGGCCACAGGTCAGGGTATGGCTGTCTGCCAGGCCTTCATCCACGGGCCTGAAGTTCAGCCTCCTCCCGCTCTGCCAGCGGCCCTGTGGGGATCGGGAGCTTTAGGAACGCTGGTGGGATGTCCCGAAAACTTTGCAGCTGGCCCATGCCAACCAAGGAGAGAGGCTGGGACACAACGTACAGAATTACAAGAGCAAGTATTCATGCACATGAGGAGTCCCAGCCAAATCGGGGCACCCCGAATGTGGCTCCGCGCAGGGTTCTTACACCCTTCGGTTGTCTAGTACAAGGCAATGTGACTAACCACTAGCGCCCACGCTACGAGTTATTAATCACAGTCAAAGTTTGCAAAGCAGCTATAGTTTTGCAGCATTCCTGCTGCTTGTCGACCGATTCAGATGCCCCTGCAGCCAGCCTTCCTCGAGTTACTGATCTGTGACACCAGCCGACGCTGGGAGAGTTTCAAAGATGTGTCGGAGGTGCTAGGACGCCGGCGTGATCTTGGTTGTCCCAGGGTGTCCTTTATGGACAGCTTGAAGCTTCTGAGAAGCAAAGTCCGTCCTTCCAGGGCTCAGCTGGCGTTTCGTTTGTTTTAGTTAAGCATGAACAATCCCGGAGTTGCCAGTAAAATTTTATTACCCCCTTATATTACAGTGTATAATGTGAATTAAGGCATATTAACAACGTTAATACACTGTCACACTATAAAGGCTGGTAGGTGTAGCAGGGAAGGGAATGTTCATAAGGGGGATGGTGCCCCGGGGACCACAGGCAGGCAGCACAGGGCTTTGCATGGTGTCCCCAACAAGTGGCACCTTCGGCCTCACCCCATATTTGTGGGGGACGGAGTCGGAGGCAAGCTTGGGTCCCTCCACAGGAGTGGCGTTTGTTCGTGGGTGCTTGGGCCCTATGGAGGGCTGCCTTAGAGGTGACAGAGCCGGAGGGGACGAGCGCACAGCCAGCCGCAGCCCGTCCCGTGCTGCCCCAGCCGCTCTCCCACCCCCACCAGCAGCATTTCGGGGAATTTGCAGGCAGGCACAAGCCCAAGCCTTTGTATAACATCCTCCTTCCTGTGCCAGCAACGTCTCAGCCCTGCCTTGAGGAGGTTTCCGGGAAGAATCCCCCTCCAGAAAATTAGGGGAGTGGCAAAGGGATCCTAATCCCAGCCAGGGCTTTTCCGCCAAAAGCTTTTGTCCTCAATGGAGCCAGAAATTTTAGGGGCCGTGAAGTTGTATCCCATCAGCCTCGACTACTTGCACACACCGAAAATCCAAACTGCTGGCAGCGGGGAGCTGGGGTTTGGGGCTGAAAGCGGGGCGGGAAAGGGGGGTTCCCAGTGCCATGCAGCAGGGACCTTCATTAGGGTTTCTTCACCAAGCACCCCACAATGCTCGCAGTTGAGCCCAGATGGCCACCCCGGGCGGGGGCAAAGGGACAGGGAGAGAAGGGGGCAAAGAAGGGGGTAAAGAGGGGACAAGGAAAGAATGGGGCAACAAAGGGGGAAAGAACGAGGTAAAGAAAGAAGGGGGGAAACAAGGGGGTGAAAAAGAAGGCAAAGGGGATGAAGAAAGAAGGGGACAAAGAAAGAAGGGAGCAAAAAAGGAGGCAAAGAAGGGGACAAGGGAAAAGGGGGACACGGAAAGAAGGGGACAAAGAAAGGAGGCAAAGAAAGGGGTAAAGAAGACGGAAAAGAAGGGGACAAGGAAAGAGGGGAACAAAGAAAGAAGGGGGAAAAGAAGGGGTGTTGTGGTTTAACCCCAGCTGGCAACTAAGCCCACGCAGCCACTCGCTTGGTCTCCCCTGGTGGGACGGGGGAGAGAACTGGAAGGCTAAAAGTGAGAAAAGTTGTTACTATGAAGAAAATTTACTCTACCCCAGCCAAAATGAGTGCATTCTCCATCCCTTATTCTGTATCATTTACATCATGCTCAGGCCCCACACTATCCTCATTAAACCCCCTCATTCCCATCCTTTGATATAATACACAGCTATCATCCTCTCAGTCTGTGGGCCCCCCTCCCCCCATAAAGTGTCTGTAAAATGTCCACAAACTGCCCACTGGGCCCATGGCTTCGGGCTCCATCTCCCACAGGGGTCGCTGGGGACGGGAGAGGTGGGTGCTGCGGGGGGGCCCGTGGCTTCGGGCTCCATCTCCCACGGGGGTCGCTGGGGACGGGAGAGGTGGGTGCTGTGGGGGGGCCCGTGGCTTCGGGCTCCATCTCCCACGGGGGTCGCTGGGGACGGGAGAGGTGGGTGCTGCGGGGGGGCCCGTGGCTTCGGGCTCCATCTCCCACGGGGGTCGCTGGGGACGGGAGAGGTGGGTGCTGCGGGGGGGCCCGTGGCTTCGGGCTCCATCTCCCATGGGGGTCGCTGGGGACGGGAGAGGTGGGTGCTGCGGGGGGGGCCCGTGGCTTCGGGCTCCATCTCCCACGGGGGTCGCTGGGGACGGGAGAGGTGGGTGCTGCGTGGAGGCAGGGGCACGGCCGCCCACGCAGGCCGGGTCACTGCCGCACTCCTGCTGCTTGTACGGCTTCTCCGCCGGCGGGTCGCTGGTTCCCGCTACAGGAATCCCCAGGACACGCAACTCGGATCCCGGCTACAGTCATTTAAGGGCATTTCCACCGCAGCCCCCACCCGCGGTCCCTCTGGGCCAGGACGTGGTTTAACGTCGCAAGGAGCGACGGCATCCCGGCACCACCGCCACGGCCCCAGCAGGAACCGAAAGCCGCCCCCCCCCCGCCGAGCCCAGCCCCGGGAGACAGGCGGGGTGTCGCCCCGGTTGGGGGGGGGGGGGGAGGGGGGGTGCCGGGCCCCGCCCCGCCCCGTCCTCGGCATCGGGTAAACGAAACCGCAACCGGGCGCCCGCCTCCCCCCGCCGCCTCCCCCCGCCGCCCGAGCCCGAGCCCGCCGGGATGGAGCGGCCGCTCTCGCTCGGACCCCGGCTGCCGCCCTACGAGCCGCTGGCCGAGGGGATGGACTTGGAGCGGCTGGACGCGGAGGGGCTGCCGCGGAGCACCGTCGTGTCGGTGGAGCCGCCGCCGCCGCCCCCTCCCCGCGACCACCTCGCCTGGTCCCTCTGCACGATGCTCTACGCCAACGTCTGCTGCCTGGGCCTCATGGCTCTCGTCTTCTCCGTGAAGGTGGGGGGGTCCCACCGGCGGGGGGCCGGGGGGGCGGCGGGAGGGCGGGGGGGAACCCGGCCGCGGCCTGCCCGGTGGGGTGGGGGTGGCCCCGGGGACCCCACTGAGCCCCGCCCTGGGGTGTCCCAGGGGTCCCACAGAGTCCCTCACCTCAGGGAGACCCGTGGGCCCCACAGACCCCCAGTCCTGGGGTGCCCCAGGGACCCCACAGAGCCCCCAAAGTCAGGGATTCCTGGGGACCCCACTGAGGCCCCACCCCAGGGTGCCCCATGGACACCATAGAGCCCCCATGGAGCCCACTGAGCCCCTGACCCCAGGGAGACCCGTGGGCCTCAAAGACCACCACCTTGGGGTGCCCAAAGCACCCCACAGAGCCGCCAAGCCAGGACCCCCATGGACCCCAGAGAGCCCCCAACCCCAGGCAGCACCGCAGACCTCAAAGAGCACCAAACCTGAGGGTACCCAATGGACCCCACAAAGCCCCCACTCCATGGACCCCTGCCCCCACAGATCCCTGGCTGGAAGCTTTGGAGAAGGCAGAGTTTTGGGGCGGTGGGGGCACCCCGGGGTACTGCTGGTGTTACAGGGGGAGCACAGCCCAATGTGGCAGCTCAGGCTTGCACGGCCCCTCCAGCACCTCTCCCACCCAGCTGCAGCCTGAAGCCCCCTGGGGTGTCCCCCTCCACTGGCTCCCCCCTACCCCACTGACTGTCCCCTCTGCCTCCCCACAGTCCAGGGACCGCAAAGTCCTCGGTGACTCCAGCGGGGCACGCAGCTACGGCTCCACTGCCAAGTACCTGAACATCACCGCCCAGCTGCTCAACATCTTCCTCATCGCCCTCGTCATCACCATCATCGCCCTGATCGCTAGCGGCACCATCAACACGGTCAGACTCTTCAACCACGAGCCAGAGCATCACTCCTTCCTTGGTCCCACTTAGCCCTCCCCTTGCTCCGCGGGCAGACCATCCCCCCTACATCTGCTAGGGAGCCCCTGTCACCCCTTGGAGCTGGTGGGCGATGTCCTCCATATGGCCCCCCAGAGCCCGCTGGGGTCCTGCCCTGCTTTCCTCACTGCTCAAAGCCCCTGAGAAGCCTTCTCTGATGGCCAGCGTCGTTGATCTTCCTGGAAGAGCCTGGAGACACCTCTCTGCTGGCAGGAGCCGAGCACCCAAAAACTGGCTGTAGCAAAGGGAAAGAGCGTGCTTCTCTGCTTGCTGCTTCACTCTGATTTTGTAGCCCCAAGTGCCACTAAGGAGCAGTGCCTCGTTAGAGGAAACAAGGTTCAAATAAAGGTTTCTTTCACTTTTGCCCTGGCTCTGTTTCATTTTGGCAGGGGGTGGTTCGGGGTCCCGCCGCCCCAGCTTGGCTGGCTGAGAAATGGCGTCGTCCGCCCTCAGGATGCACGTGGAGGGGGGAATTGTCCCTTGGCACGGAGCATCGCAGAGATGATGCTCAAGGATGCACTGGGCTCAGTGAACCCATGTACTCCTGGGGCAGAGGCATCCCTTATGGGCTGCAAAGTGCTTGTAAGGCTCACCCCAAGGATGTGGGTAGCACCTCATCTTTGCCGGGGTGTCAGCAGGAGCACCCCCATCCTCACCAACCCTCAGGAGGAGGGTAGGAGCAAGCGGAGCTGACAGCAAGCTTTATGTTGGGGAGGGGGGGAGCGCTGTGCAAAGATGAGCTTGAACGTGACTCTGCAGCTGTGCGCGGGGCAGCAGGGCCTGGAGAGGCTTCCAGGAGGAAGCTGTGGGTGGTGTGGCTCCATCCCAAATCGCCTTGCTGCAGGACAGAGCCGTACAGCCCCGCCCTGAGAGATGGAGCGGCACTGGGACCACTGGGCGATGGGGACGCCAGCCAGGCAGGGCTGCTTTTGGGGTGAAAGATGGTGACACACACCCCCCCCCTCCCCTGCAAAGCTTTTTCAGCATCAAGCCTTCACGCCAGCCATCCCCGCCGCCTCGGCGTAAGGGCTGGCTGGGAAGCAGGCAGCAACCCTGCTGGGACATGGCACTCCGCTGCCCGGCTTTGGTGGCGTCCAAAGCGACCCGGGCAAGACCCCATGAAAAACCCTGGCTGGAGCCCATCTGGCAGAGGTTCAAGAATGCAGTTGGCCTGCCTTTTCCTTTTCCCCAGCTTGCTGGAAGCCTTTGCACTCTTCGCCCACGGCAGGCTCAGGTCCTCGGGGTTGGGGCCCCACAAGGATGGGGGAAAAAAAAAAAAAGCCTTTTTTAAATTTTTTTTCCTCTCCCCAAGAACAGCAGGCTCCTGCCAAGAAGCTGCACTCATGAGTAAAATGTCAGAAATCCCGCCCGCAAAACACAACAGTTATTTGTTGCAGCATCCCTGGCACCAACCTCCTGGTGAATCATATGTTCCTCCGCTTCTTTCCTTAAGAGCAAATAAGCACATGCTCCCAATTGCAAACGGGGCTGCTCGCCGCCCACCCAGCTCACAGGCCACTGACATACCTGCCAGCAGGATACCGGATCAAACATTCCCATCCAGCTGCAGGGTTCGAGATGTTTTTTAAAAGGGTTTTTTGAACACCTGATCAAAAACATCGTCCTGACCTTTCAGGCTCTTGTCTGCTTCGTTACAGCGCTGCGAACAGCCACGTCCCATTATACGAGGGGTTGGCAGCGTACTGCTAGGTGTGCTGGATCACACCTGCTCCTGCGTGCTCCTTCCTCGTCCCACGTTCTCCCTGACCCTGGCCGGAGCAGGATCCAGCCTTGTTCTGCTCAAATCCCTCACGGCACATCCCTGCCCGGGGGGAGGGTTTGGTGCCCAGCTGGGCTGGCACAGGGATGCAGGCTCACCATGTACCCCCAGGAGCTCTTCCCCCCTCCTCAATCAGCCAACACAATGCAAAAACACCCTGGGGCACGTCTTCCTAGGGATGCTCTGCAGCCGAAAACCCACCAGGGCAGTCCCAGTCCAATGACCCTGTCAGGAGCCGGGTGGAGTCAGGGTGAAGCAGCTCCTCAAGCTCCACACCACCCCAAAACCCTCCCATGCCTCCCCAGAGGGCAACTGGGGTTTTTCGGCGGGGCGATGCACCTCGGCACCGGGTCCTGGTGGGTGCCTTGAGGAAGTGAGGGGGGTGTCGTGGTTTAACCCAGCCGGCAGCTAAGCTCCATGGAGCCGCTTGCTCGCTCCCGCCCGGTGCGACTGGGGAGAGTCAGGAGGGTAAAAGTGAGAAAGCTCCCGGGTTGCGATAAAGACAGTTTAATAGGGAGAGCAGAAGCCACGCACACAAGCAAAGCAAAGCGAGGAACTCATTCGCTACCTCCCCCGGGCAGGAGGGGCTCAGCCATCTCCAGGACAGCAGGGCTCCATCACGCCTAACGGTGACTTGGGAAGACAAACGCCATCAACCCCAGTGTCCCCCTTCCTCCTTCTCCCCCCAGCTCCATGCGCTGAGCGTGACGCCGTGTGGCCTGGGACAGCCCTGGGGTCAGCTGGGGTCACTGTCCCGGCCGTGTGCCCCCAGCCCCTCACCGGTGGGGTGGGTGAGGGGCAGGAAAGGCCGTGGCTCTGGGCAAGCCCTGCTCAGCAGGAATGGAAATTCCCCTGGGTTATCAGCATTGTTTCCAGCACAAATCCAAACCACAGCCCCGCTCTGGCCACTACAAACACAATTAACTCTATCCCATCCAAACCAGCGCAGGTGGGACAGCAGGCACAGGGGGTCATTGAAAGCAGGGAGGGCAAAGCCCTTTTTCTGGGGTAAATCCACGCAATTCAGGGGCTGCCACCCCACAGCAGGGAGGAGCAGGACAGCAGCGCTCTGAGGACGAGAACAGCCTGTCCGCGCTCTTCCAGAAATTGCTTCAGGATGCTGGCAAGCAGCCACCGAGCCCTTGAACTCCCAGCTACGCTGCCAGAAGCGAGAACCGAGCGAGCGGTGGGACCCACGCCGGCCCTCGGCGCGCAGCATAACCCAGCCAGCCGCTCTCAGCCCAGCCGAGCGAGCCTCCCGCAGTCGCAATGGCCCCACCTTTGCCTTGCACACCCTTCCCTCCAGGCATGCAAAAGCCACCCACCACCCCAGCGTTTCACTTTCTTGCACCCTTTCTCTGGCACTTGCACCAAAAGCCATCACCCAGCACACCCCCTTAACTCCAGCCCCACTTACCAGCATCCTCTGGGACTAAACCACCTCCCCAGGGGCCGGGGGCGTGTGGGGGAGCGGGGCCAGGCAGAGGCACCTGGCAGCTGCAGCAGCAACATGGGCTAAACTTTGTCTCTCTGCTTTCTGTCATCCTGTTTATTTAGGTGCAAATAAATGAAAAAGCCAGAAATGCAGGCAGGGAGGTGGGAATTTCAGTGGGTGGTGGGTCAGTGACACGTGGGCTGGAATCCCACTTGTGCTGCGGGTTTGTGGGAAATGGCATCTTTAGCCAGACACTCGGAAATGACAGACAAGGATCGAACTGGCTGTGCTCAGCCCTCGCAGCTGCCAGTTGCCCCCAGCATCCTGATACTGCCGGTCCCTTCGCCTCCGCACGAGCTGCAGAAGCAGGTGGTGCCCCGTGGAGGGACCCCAGAACGCCAAAATGAGGAACCCCCCCACTGCGTTCATGCAAGCAGCTCTCCAGCAGCACCCTACATCAGGCATTCGGGCTGGAGTGCAAACACTCCCCTGAAATCCTCACCGAGCCCGAGCCCTCCTCCATCCATCACCTTGCCCATCCCCACCAGCCTCCCTCCTTCCCACAGCGATTCCTTAATTATCACCACGACCTAACGAACTTCATTAACCTCAACAAGCAGCCCCTGCACCACTATGGAAGTAGCTGAGGAAAAAAAAACCAAACAAACTTCAGTTTCCTGTGGGTTTGTGACAAGTGATGTCAGGGGCTGGGACTTTCAGATCTGCGCCCGGATTGCCGGCATGGCCAGAAAACCCAAGCGGCAGCGAGCACAGGTGACAAAGGCCTTTGCCCTCCTCCGGGCACAAACCCTCTGCTCTTCCTGAACAGGTAAAATCCCATTTTCCAGGAAAACATCAAGGCAAGGTTTCCCTTTATCAGCCTCTCACTCAGCTTCCACGAACCAGTCACATGTTTGCAAAACCAACATAGTTTATAGCTCTGTGCATTGGTGGTTTTTTTGCTTTAGATGGTTTTTACCTGCCTGCTGCTTTCGTCTTTCTTTTTTTCCACCCCTCAATTTTTTTTGGGCAGCCACCAGACATCATCATGGCTGCAAGATGTCATCATGGATGACAAAACCAAAGGGAGAAGAAAACCCTCAAAACCCAACATGCAAACGCAGCCAGTGCTGTTGGCTTTACCCTCTGTTGATGGGGATCAAGCCCTTGGTGGTGGTTTGCAGCTAGGGAGGGGGTTTTGGGGGGCTGGTGGCTGCCCCCCCACCGGCAGCATGTCCCCCCGTTGTCCTCCCGTGCCACATGTCCCTGCTACGACAGAGTAACCCCAGCCGCATGGTTCTGCCCTGACCTGCTCCAGGCAGAAATTGCCTATCAGCCCGAGAGGGCAAAAAGCAGAGAAACAGGCGAGATGCCACCTGGTGGCATCACCCAACCCGTAGGAAACCCCCTCCACCTGCCCCCCAGACCACGCCTGGGCTGCGGCTCTGCCCACTGCCTGGCCCTAAGCCCCCAGCCCACCGGGGGAGGCCACCCTCCACCTCCCCGCAGCCCGTCCCCCAGAGACCTGGTGCACCTGCCCCAGTGCCCTGCAAGGGATCAGGCCAGGTGGCCCCACCCTGGCAAACCCTTCCTCTTGCCTATAACTAGCCCGGGGAACCTGTGCCCCAGCTCTGTGCTGGTGCCAGGCTGCCATGGAGCACTTCCCGCAGACCGTCAGCATCAACATGCAGCCCTACGGCAAGAACGAGGCAGGTTCCCCGGCCGCCGCCTTCAGCCCCACCATCACGGCTTCTGTTCAGCCACAGCCCAGCCCCAACCCCCAGGACTTTGTGCTCTGGTCCTTCTTCAATGCCATGTTCTGCAACCCCTTCTGCCTTGGCTTCATCGCGCTCGTCTTCTCCATTAAGGTGAGGGGAAGGTCACCCCCCCATCCTGCCACCCCCCCTGCCCGGCTCAGGGTTCTCTCCTGCTGCCTGCCCCCATACCACGGCTCCCTAACCCCCTATCTTCCTGTCCCATCTTGTCCCACCCTGCCCCGGCTTGCCCCAAACCGCCCTGTCCCCACCTCGCTTCCCAGCCTTCCCCCCACGAGAGCCCCCACCCCTCTGCGTCCAGCCCCACCGCGCCGCTCTGCTCCCAACGTCCCCGCAAAGTCACGGCTCTTGGGCCGCCCGCCCTCCTTCCGTGCCTTGGGAAAGGGGCACCCGGGCAGTGCAGCAGGTCCAGACCTCCTCCCGCGGACTCACGTGAGCCCAGACCATCTCCCGCCGGCACGATAAGGTGGGGAGCCGGCTCCCAGCTCCCTTCCGCGGCACTCCCAAAACTGCTGCAAGTCTTTGCCCCTACTTGAGATAAGAAATAACAGCTCCCTGTGCGCTTCCCTTTTATTACCTTGAAAGTAAATCATTTTTAACAGCTGCCCTGATAAGTGTAGAGAGGCATGTGTCAACATGTGCCTGCACAGTGGGAAGTGCCGTGGTGGTGCTCCCAACCGGAACCCCCTCTTCTGCCCGGCTCGACCCCTCCTGCGCTGCTGCCCCAGCCCCCCAAGAGGACTGTGCAGCACATTGCCAAGTGTAGTGTCTTTTAATAAGCCATTAAGAAAGCACTTTCAGGCCCCCGTGAGCTACGTTTCTGCCACGTCAGGGTGGGCGTCTTGGGGATGCAGCAGAGCCCAGTGGATCCCAGTGCCAGGCTTTGGGGAGGCCAGCTGCTCAAGGGCGAGGAAGACTGGGGTATCCCCTCAACCCACCGCCAGCACCGCCACCAGCTCGTGCTGTTTCACTACCCATCTCCCTCTCCTGACCCACAGGCCAGAGACAGAAAAATTGAGAAGGACCTGGCAGCCGCTGGCACCTATGGGATGACAGCCAAGCATCTGAACATCACAGCGCTCTGCCTGGGCATCCTGGTTACCATCATGTGTATTGTGCTGGTGGTTATATACAGCAACCAATACAGACACACCTAACCCCGTCCCACCGAGGAGCAGCAGCACCATGGCCTCGTTCTTCCTTCCCCTCCACGCCGCTCATCCAAAACCCACCCGCCTCACTCATGCAGCTCCTTCCTCCCCACTCCCGCTGGATGAGGAGGGGTCCTCAGGCACCCTCCCGGTGCACCCTGAGACAACCCTCTTCAGCATGAACCCACGGGGTGAGCACACAGAAAATAAAACACCTTCCCCACACTTTTCTTTGGAAGTGACATGATTTTGGGTTTTGGGAGGCATTATTCCCCACCGGCATCCCCACCTCGGGGTCCAGGGCTACCCCATACTCAGATGAGTGGAGAGGCAGGGCTGAGCGAGGAAGAGCAGGAGGAAAGGGTGTGCCATGTTGGTGCTGTCAGTTAAATATAAACACTCACACCCTCCCTGGGCTTCTGGGGGGTGTTTAGAGATACCCCCCACCCCTCCTGGACCAATTTCTGTGCTTCCTCCTGCCGTGTTCTCTGTTATCCCGGGTGGAGATGGCCACCGTGGGGAGGGGGACCGCCAGGCGCTGCAGCCCCCACTGAGGAAGCCTGGGCTCAGCGGCCGACCTGGGGGCTCCCACCTTTCCTTGTGCCCACCAGCCCCTCACTTTAGCACCCTGGAACCATCCCCCAAGCTTATACCCGTCCCTGCCCCACGTCGGTGCTGCCTCCCCACCCTTTGCTGCCAAGGGAGCAGCTCTCCAATGGGGAAACGTGGCTTTTGAGTCCCCAGGGTCCCCTCTGAGTCCCCAGGGTGCCCCACACCCGCCAGCTTACGCTGGGTGGGGGTCACAGGGACGGGGTGGCCGTGGCACCCACCGGGCGGCCCCCGGGGTGGGGAGGGGGCTGCCCGGCCGCTCCGCCCGCGCCGGCGGCGGCGGATGGGCGCTGGGGGCGGGCCCCCCACTTCGGGCGGGAGCGGTTTCGTTTCCCCGGCGCTCCCTCTGCTCGGCTCCCGGCTCGTCCCGACCATGAAGCCCCTGCAGGGGGAAGTGTCCATCCCGCTGCAGCCCCCCGAGCGGGGGGCGACCCCCGCCGCCGGCCCCGCCGAGCAGCCCCGGGACTACGTGGTCTGGTCCCTCTTCAACGTCCTGCTGGGCTACGGGCTCACCTACCTGGGCTGCCTCTGCTTCCCCGCGCTCGTCTACTCCATCAAGGTGAGGGGGGGGCGGCCCAGGGACCCTACCCGCCACCCCCGCTGCCCCGGCCAAGCCGTCCCGGGACCCCCGACCCAGCCCGTCCCCCCCCCCCGCCCCCCCCCGCCAGCTCCTCCCCGGACCCCCCGAGCCCCCCCGGCCCGGTCGCCAGAGCCGACCCGGGACCCCCGGCACTGCCCGACTCGCCTCCGGCACGGCCCGGGACCCCCCCACCTGAGACGCCCCGACCCGGCCCCCTCCGACGCCGCTCCTGCTCTGAGATGCCCCCCCGACCCGGACCCCTTTCCCGGCCAGGAAGCCCCACTCCCCGCTCCCCCCCCCCCCCGACTCAGCCCGACCCGGACCTTGCCTTCGCCTCGGGACCCCCCGATTTCGTCCCCCCCGACCCAGCCCTCTCCAACACCGCCCCGGGCCCCTCCGGTGCTTCCCCCCGCCCCAGCCTGTCCCAGACCCCACTGCCATTCCGGGACCCCCAGATCCAGTCTCCCATCCCAGACCCCCCTGATGCCACCCAGCCCTGGGACTTCCCGACCCAGTGCGTGACCCCCACCCCAGTTCCCCCACCGAGCGTGAGAGACTGCGGGCGGGTGAACGGGACCCCCCCGGGGGGCTTCACCCCCCCTCTCCCGGGGTGATGCATGCCTGAGGCCCCAGCACCACCCCTGGGCCGGATCAGGCCCCCAGCCGGGTCTCCCCCTGCCGACACCGCCCCCCCAACCCCATTTTCCCCACAGGCCCGTGACTGCAAGGTGCTGGGGGACCTGGAGGGTGCCCGGCTGCACGGTGCCCGTGCCAAGCTGTGGAACGTCGTCTGCTCCCTCCTGATGGTCCTCATTGTGGTGATCATCATCATCATGATCGCTGTCATTTGACGGTGTAGCCACTGACCTGCTTGCTGCCGCCCGTGGGGTGCTGCTTCTCCTCCTCCTCCCAAAATGTCTGCTGTGTCCCCACTTCGGGCGTGCGGTGCAGGGGGAAGGAGAGCGATGCCCTGGCGCCTCGCTGCCTGCGCGCCCGGGTGTCTCTGCACAGCCACCGCGTGGAAGGGGTGGGTGAGCCAGGCTGGCACACAGGGGACAGCCCCCCCTTTCTTCTTCGCTTGTGTGCCTTGGCAGGGGGCTGCTGGGCTTCCCGGTGTTTAGCCGAGCTGTGATCCATGTATAGGTCACCGCTGCCGCGAATAAAGCTCATCCTGCCAAACCCCCTCGCCTGTCACCTTATTCACAGCGGGAAAGGAAAAGAGCGTCCTCGCGCATCTTCGGGGCAGCCGCCTCCTCCTGCTGCCAGCTCCATGGCTCTCTGCCTCCATCCCCGCTGTGGGGCAGAGCAGTTCCAGCCCAGAACCTAGATAAGTTTCCTCCTAAAAGTGTAGGCATAGCAGAAGGAAAAAAAATATCTTCATGTTTTTCTGGGCGTACATACCCCATCCTGCTGCACAGCCCCCTCCCCTCCCACTTCTAGGGAACCCCATAGAAGTAGTTCTTTCACATTTGGCTATTAAGTTCCTGTTTAATGCATCCAGCAGCCCAAACACGCTGTAAACCAGGGGTCTTCCCAGCCAGGACCCCCTGGAGGGCGTGGGCCGAAGGTGAGCTGGCACAGCGGGAGCTCCTGGCACCCAGGGTCTGTCTCGTATCGGCCCCTTGGGGTGACGGTCACTTGGTTTCAGAGTCGTCCCATGGCTCCGTCCCGATGGTCATCCCCGAGTGCTCGGCCTCTCCCGCCGTCACGCTGGCGCTGTCTGTGCTCCTCATCGCAGGAGGAAGGCTGGATATAAAAAGCGTGGAGGCTCTCAAAACCAAGTTTGTTTCTCCTAGCTCCCAGCCAAGCATGTCTGATAACCACAGCTCGGGGAGGGCTGTAATTTCTCAAGTTTATATATAGAGGAGATGAGGCTGTGCCGTAGACAAGGACTATATAAAGGGGCTGGCCTGCCCCGCTCCCCCAGCCAGGCTGGTGGAGCAGGAGAGCCGCGGGGTGCCCCTCTCTGTGGCCATGGACACCTCCTACCCACGGGAGGACTACCTGCCTGCACCGTCCCACAAGCGGGAGCCGTCTCCCACCGTCCTCGCCATCGGCACCTCGCCACTGCCCCGTGACCACCTCGTCTGGTCCGTCTTCAACACCATCTACATGAACTTCTGCTGTCTCGGCTTCGTGGCGCTCGCCTTCTCTGTCAAGGTACAGGCGCCAAGCGGGGACATGAGACTGAACATTTGGGGTACCCGAGAGCCCTCCTCATGCTGGTGCCACGGATGGACTTTCTGAGGAGGCACAGAGCATGTGGAATAACTACCCAGGAGGGCTGGGGGTGGGGGATGATGACAAGAGCCCAACACCCTCAAGAGGCTGGTTGTAGGTGACACCATCACCTGGTAAAGCCCCCACTCTTTTCCTGCCACCTGTTAGTGAGGCTGTGAGGCCCTCTAGATAACCACAGCCTCCTGCCACCACTGGAGGACCAACTGCTTCTTCCTAGGAGGTGCTGGGGTGCTGTGATGCCCCCGGTCCCTCTGCCTGCCCTCTGGCAGGAGCAGCTCCAGCTGGACTGGACCAGGGTGGAGCGATGGGGGAAAGCGAGGGCTGGAGCCAGCAAGGCTCCGAAAGAAGTTGGAAAGAAGCAGAAGGGGAAAACTCAGTGGCAAAGACAGCAGGGCTTGGGTGGGGGGAGCAGGGGTGCACAGAGCCGGCAGGCAGCCTGGGAGGGATGGATGGACGGACAGAGGGATGGCCAGCCACCCTCTTGGCTGGCGGGGAGCCGGCCGGCAGCGCGGGACTGCCCAGAGGGCTAAATTGCAGGCTGCGAGGGTGCCGAAGCCACGTAGCCAGGCTGGGAGGAGGCGCAGGGAGGGAGCTGCAGGCAGCCCGGGTGCTGCCGCCCCATCGCTTGGCTGTTGCAGGCACGGGACCGGAAAGTGGCCGGGGACGTGGAAGCCGCTCGGCGCTTCAGCTCCAAGGCCAGGTGCTACAATGCCCTGGCCACGGCGGGGAGCGTGGTGCTGCCGCTGCTGCTCGCCGCCCTGGTCATCACGGGCGTCATCCACCTCTCCAAGCTCGCCCAGGAGTCTGTGGGCTTCTTCACCTACCATTTCAGCGGGAGCGACGACGAGGACAAGTGACCAGTGAATGAAGGGCTTGTAGAGACTCCTTCGCGTCGCTGGTGGACCCCCGAAAAGACCAGCATAACCCAGCCACCACCCATCTCTGCTACACGGGGCCACAGCCGCACGCTTTCACGCCCACCGGGCAGCGCGTGGCCAGGTGGGAGGCAGTCCCGCAGCTTCTTTCACACCGCTGCATCTCCCCTCACCCTCCCCTGCCTGGTCCAGCACCCCCAGCCCCACGGTGCCCAACCCCAGCTCCCGGCCACCCTCCTTAGGACAGCTCAATTATTTTTATTTACTCTCGGGTTTTTTTTAACTCCCTTTATCCTGTGTGGAGCACAGCATCCCTCCAGCCTCGGTGATCACTATTTAAATCATTAAACCGTTTCAGTCGTTGCAAGTCTTCCGCGTGCGTGTGTGTAGTGCGGGGGTTGCTAAAGGGACAATATAAATACAGCTTTTTCACTCTGGTCATGTTCTTCGCAGCCAGAAGTAATAATCTCTGTGACCCTTAGAGCCACCCAGCCTGAAACAGCCGCAGGCTCTTGGGGCCCCTCCTGCGGCTGAGGAGGGGAAAGAAGCAGAGAAGCTTCTTGGCCCCATGGGGACATCCTCAAGCAGATGAGGTGCTGTGACCTCCAAGGGGGGCTGAGACCTGCAAACTCGTTGCAGTAAGGCAGACATCCCCCAGCAGGTCCCTGGGCAAGGACAGAGGGGATGAGCGCAGGACGCAGCCCCACTGCTCTGTGCTCTCCCTGTTGCCCTCCCCGGGCCAGAGCCGGCTCATTTCGGCAACTGGACTAAAAAGATCCCTTTTTTTCTCTTTTGGGGGTGGATGACATGATAACGGTGACAATGACACCCCTTTTAGTGCCACCTGGGACCTGGCTCAGAGCTAGGCTTTATCCCCGGCCCCATCAAAATCCAAATCCAGGGGCAGCCCACGGGGCTGTTCTGGGGGATGCCAGTGTCCGTTTGTCCTGCCCTGCTGCAAAGAACTGCTGTTAATTAGGGGTTGGGTGACTTTTGACAAGGCCTGACAGAGAGCCAGCGTAATTATAAGGCAGAGGAGTGGCTTCGCCTCCTTCCCTAAGCGTTCCCACATGCTGCCTGTGGCAGGGACCAGCCGCAGGGCTTTTTATAAACTCCGTGGGATTCAGCCGAGATTCCTGGGGTTTGTTTGGAGAGGGCAGACCATGGCAGGGCAGGGAGCGCCTTCGACATCCCCTCGCTTTGACCCACGTCTGGTCTAGCAAAGGTGCGGGGCTGGGAAACGAGGCACCGAAACCACCCCAGGAAGGGGGATGCAGGAGGGGATGCTGCCGCGAGGTGCAGAGCTGGGTGTTGGGGGGTATCACGCCCCCCACTTTGCACATGTACATGGGCACAGCCCTTCCCCTTTTCTCCCTCAGGGCTTTCTAGGACACCGAAAGTGCTTTATGCAAGTACACTGCAGGTCTTTGCTAACTCTGAGGCTACTTAGCTGGAGGAGGGCTCTGATCAGACCCCAGAAAAACACTGCACTTATAACCTGACAGAATATTAACAATAACTGATGCCTGGGCTTCTATAGCCCTTCAAACATCACGTCAGAGGGGCTTTAACTCCAAAACTGCTTGAAAAGAGAGATGGTAATGTAGATAAGGGGTTAAAAACATGATAGGGATGTTATATGGTGAATAACTCAAAAGAAAAGGAGCTGTGCGCTGCTCAAATGGGGCTAAAATGCTTTTGGCTGTGTATTTTGTCACTAATATTAGTGCCAAAATAGTGCCCATTCCACAGCACTGCCTGCTGCCCCACGCTGCCTTGGCAGAGTTTGTCATTAGGGGATGCGCAGGATTTGGGGGGGTCCCGGCCACTCACTGTACTGAAACCCCAGAGGCAGCTGTGCACTGCAGCCGAGGGATGCTCCTCTTTGCTGCCTGGCAGGCGGGAGTGACCTGGCGAAGCAGCAGTGGCCAAGTCTCCTTTGGGCCCCGAGTGGCGCAGGCATCGGGGAGAAGGCGAGGACCGAGCCAGGACGTGCTGGAGGAGCCGGGAGTCAGCACACGTATGGGCTGGGCTAAGCACGGATTTATCAGCTAGGGGCATCCCTGTAGTTGCAGAAGTTTAAAGCACAAACAAGTCATGGGTGCTTAGAAAACCCATTTAAAACAGATGCTTTCAGGCTTGGCTTTGTCTCCTCTGCTAACTGAGAGATGTTAAAGGCACATGAACAGGATTCGGGGGGCTCAGTGCCCCCCCAGCATAGACAAGGATGCTCAGCATCACTTGGGGAGCTGCTGCCACCCCAGCCATGGTAAGAGCTCCGAGTCCACCCCAACCCACTCCCCGGGGCCACAGAGGAAGATGGCACACATAGTTCCATGGGGGCAAAGGGTTTATGGCACAGCCTGGGACCCCCACCTTCCCACCCGCCTTTACCTTCCCCCTCTGCCAGCATCTGCTCTTCAATTTGTTTCTGCTGCTTCAATGAGTAAAACCCAGATCAGCCAAGGTTTAAAATCCCTCGGTGAACGACCTCTGAATCCAGCCGGCTGCCGTGGGGAAAGAGACGCTCTGCCCTACAACAAAAACCAACCTGCGTGAGATACGGGAACGGTTTCTCCCCAGATTGTCTCTGTTTTAGGCAACAGACCCAGGTGGTGACACCGTACCTTCACGCAGGGGAAACCGCTGCCCCGACTCCTCCAGGACAGCTTCCAGGGGAGACGCCGGAGGGTCCCGGGGAGACTCTGTCACTTGGATCCTGACCTCTTCTTTGGTGATGGAGAACTTCAGTTTGTTGCCGAAGTAGGAGACACCAGTGATTTTCAAGTTGTTGATGTCATCAGGAAAGGCAGGGTTGAAGCGGAGGCTGGTCTTTGTGATCCTGGAAAGGCAGGAGCAGGTCAGTGGTGGGAACAAAGGGTGGCCACAAAGCAAGGCAGCATCGTGGGTCGGCCAACTGCCCAGACAGCACAGCCTCGTACGCCCCAGAGGAGCCTCCCGTTACTGCATGCACCTGCGGGCAGAAAGGGTCCTTGGCACATCCCAAGGCTCTCCGGGCAAATCCCAAACACACTGATGAATCATTTGGTGAAGAGCTACTTGGGTCGTGATTTCACAGCCCAGCACCCTAAGGCATTCCTGTCCCTCTTCCAGTCCTCGTTTGGGGTCTGTGGTTTCCATTAGGTTGGATTTTAATTAAAAAAAAAAAAAAAATTTTTTTACAAAGGCAGCTCAGTTCCCCACTCATGTTCAGAAGGTGGCTTTATTGGCTGCTACACTGGCAAAATTTTGGGAATACCCTGCTCTGAGATGGGGAGGGGACCAGGGCACAGGAATGAGCAGAGGTGGCCGTGGACCCCAAGCAGGCATGGCCACTGCAGCCTGGTCACACAAACCCATGGGCCGCGAGCTGGAACTGACCTCTAGCCACGTGAGGGGCTCAGGAGGTGGCGGTAACTGGGATTTCTGGGGTGCAATTCAGCTTCAGCCAAAACACCTACGAACAAGTATCTGTCCTCATCTGCCATTGCTCCGAAAGCCGCACGAGGCGGGTCAGGAGCCGGTGGGAGCTCACCTCACGCCTGCTGGAGATGCTCTTGGAAGTGCTGCTCAATTAAATCGCAAGGCACGCCTGACTGCTAGCACTGCCCCTCTCTGCCGTTTGCCACCTCAGCAAAGACGCGTCTGCACAGCTTTGGTTTTCACGTTCCCTCTGGGCTGCGACCAAAGCGAGGCAGCAAGGCGACGTCCAAAAACCCACATCAGCTCCCACCCCCGCCGGTTTGAAGGGCTTTGAACTCAGCACTGCTGTGTGCTCCTTCACCAAAAGATGATTAAATATATATATATATATATCTAAAAAGGAAAAAAAAAAGTCAAGCAAACAGCTTGAATCCTTTTCTCCAAGCCCTTACCTGAAGTCAAACAGAGCCCATATTTGTGTTTTGGCTTTGGGTGAGAAAAGACAATGGTCACTGTGAGCTCCTACTCAGATCTTGGCACATGAGAGCTCTCAGCCATCATTGCCAGTCTGTTGAGAGGGCTCAATGGACTGGAGAGGACTCAAGGGCGGCTCAAGAGACTGGAGAGCCTCAGCGGCAGGCCGACGTGCCAGCCAGCGCGCGTGGCTCCCAACAGGCAGGGCAGGAGCGCGGCCTTGAGGGCTGTGCCAATGTCATCTCACCATCTGTGGAAATTTGGCTGGAGCCCCAAAGCCTGTGGCTTCAGCCTGTGCCAAGAGGGGCCCAACCTGACACACACGGAGCATCTGAAGACCTCTGAGCTTCACAAAAGCTGAGATTAAGGTTTTCAGCTGGGAATACGGTAGCTCACACCCAGCTCCACCAAGAAACTGGTGGGTTTCTCAGCAGCTTCTGGCCACACACACACGGAGTGAAAACATATAGTTAGTGCTAGAAGGTTTCGTTGGAAATCAAAAGGCTTGTCAGGCTGATCCATCCTCAGTTAAACTAAGAATATGCTCAAGAGACTGGTGCTTCAGGGTTAAAACCACCAGGCTGCTTTGGATATGAGAGACAGCTTTGAAACTATATGAAGAGCTCAATGGTTTTTCTAAGGTATTTTAATGCTGTGGTGGTGCCAGCTGAGCTCTTTCCTCCACGGAGGCTTGCAGAGCCACACGTGTGCAGAGGGCAGATCGCTTCCGAGGGGCTGCAGAAGGCCCTTCACCACCACATCCAAAGGAGACAGGATGGCGTTATAGCCAAGCCGGAGGACAGACTTAGGGAATGACATTTAGCTTCCCAAATGTGCAACTCACTCATCAAGTGACCTGGAGAGAGTCTCTTACCTGTTCCAAATCTGTTCCCTGCCTTTAAAGTGGGAATAGGCTTACAGCAGCTCAGTGGGGTGGTGGAGGACTGGGGTCTCCATTTACAGAGGTCCCCTTAGAAAGACCACAGTGTATAAGGTGTAACGAGCAGCAGTCCTGTGTTTGCCTGCGAGGTGGCTGCACGGACTTTCTCTTCAAATAGTTAACTGAAAGGCCAATGTAGTTGGTGGATCGTAGCCTTTCAGCTTCATCCACACTTAGTGAAGAAATCAAAGATACAACCACGTATGGAGTGGGCAGGTCTGGATGCGTTTCTGATACGCAGACACCAAAATGATACAGGCTAGCCACAATCCTGAGACCATACACAGATGCCTCTCTTCACTGAGGGTGTCAGCTAGCATTGAAGAACCCAGTGCTGGCCTAGCCTTGACGCCTCTTGAAGCCAATGGCTTCCAATACTGACGTAGAAATGGACCAAAGCTTATCACTTCTGATAACTCCGCCCTGTTCTCCACCAGTGACTAACTGTCCCCAGCACCCACAGCTCATCCAGGATTGTCAGTGCTCCTATTTGTTCGTTACCTGCTGGGGGCTTTGGAGGATATTCTGGATGCTGCAAGTTCCTTTCTTTTTCGTGAGTGAAAACACATTGCTCCAACTAAACAGTAAGGTTTTGAATGACAGGCAGTTGCTTAGAAATTAAATGTGGCACAACTTAGGTCTCACCTGAACCCTGTGTAGCCAAAGAGGACAGCTTGCAAGAATCCACCCATCCCTGTCAAGAAGTTCACAGCTCCTGACCCATCTGAGTTCTCCGCCCAAATCTGCTCCAGCAAGATAAAGAAATGACTCAACAGTTGCACTGGGACTCTTCACACAGTTTTGTGAGTTTGAATAAGCTCATCATCGTCACTGTCACCTATGTGGGGTTGCCGTGACCATGCCCTGCTGCCTGTCCTGGCACGAGCTGGTGGGTGGGCTCTGATGCATCTCCAAATATACTACCATCTCCATTCCCTTTCCCATCCCTGGCAGGCAGAAGGAAGCCTGGGGTGAGCATAACACTGACCCGTGGCTCGGTGTTGCCTGGTAGGAAGCAGATGCCTCCTTACTGCTCTTCAGAGCATACAGAGGAGAGACAGAGTGCACAACCACCTAGCTCAATATATCAATAACCTAGTGACCTCAGGCAGCACAGGCTCCAGTCCAAGTGATGTCTCTCAGGGTGACGTGACCTACCTGGGAACAGGCGAGACAGAAACGAGAGGCGTTTGTCACAGGGGAGCACCCACGACATGCCACGCAGCTAACCTTGAAGGGCTCCGTGATGTTGCTGAAACACTTGTCCAGTTGGCTCTGGGCTCGCTGCACCTCCTTTAGCTCCAGCCAGCCCACTGCAAACATGCTCTGCCGGAGAGAAAAACGGCCTTTCGCCATCTGCTGTCTCCCCCAGGGGTGACAATACAGCAAAAGCTGGAGTGACACCACAGCTGGCATCCCTCTGACCCAGGGTAGGCATCTTCAGTGCACAAGCCAACCTCTGCACCGTCCACGTTCTCGCAGAGTTTAAAGCAGGTCTGACAAACCATGCCCGCTGGCCGGACTGGCAGGGACTAACTCGGATGGGAACAGCCGCCTCGCGGATAAATCCCACCGTCGGCTCTGCCCCTCTCCTCACCCAGGTCATGGCTGGCCCATTCAGCTCAGTGACAGGTTCATACATCTCCAGGTCATTCCTCCGGACTTCAGAGCTCATGGGGAGCATCAGTGGGAATCCAAGCAAGACAACGTCAGCTTGTTTCACAGGCTCACCTGGGGAAGGGAGGCGGTCAGACCGCTTACGCGGCTGGGAATGACCGGCAGACCCGTTGCCTATTTGCTCAAACGGGGAACAAACCTGGCTCACCCAGCATCACAAATGCAGAACAACAAACACCACATCAACAGGGGGAAGGTAGTGGCACTGCAGGGAGAACAACTCGTTGCTGCCTTGCTAGGGGCAGACCAGAAGAGCAGCTTACGGCTTGTCCTTGGCGCTGCGTTTGCTAGAAGCTGTGCTGAGGCGGGACACTGGCACAGCCCTAACGCGATGGCACCCAGACTGGTGTCACCTAAAACTTCAGGTGCAAGGGAATAGCTCCCACGGTCCCATGCACCCAGATTACCCTGCCCCTAACTGTGAGAACGGGGGCACCGAACTGGGCATGCATTTCCACTGGAACTGGCCCCTTTGCTTCCAGGGGGCCAGGGGTTGCTGGAAGGGCAACACATGGCACTGGGCCTTGGAAAGATAGACCTAACTGTCAGCAGTGGATTCACAGCAACCCTGTCACCTCCATCCCAGTACTAAAAGTCTCTTCCTATGCCCTGTGCTCCCAAATTTCCTATTTTTATGAGCCCACTAAAGAGAAACCATCCACCAAGAGGCAGAAAAGTCACCTACGAGCCAGGCTCTCCACACTGGCGACCCAAAGGCTGCGCTTGGAGAGCAACGCTAGAGCTTTTACCTCGGCCAACCGTTCGGCCGCTGTTCCCACCTTTGAACCAGCCAGAGCCCCCACTTCTTGCAGGCTTACAAAGAGCGATCAGCGGCCAGCTCAAAGGCCTGCTGCTGCCTCTCGGCTCACCTGGGCTGTAACCGTCGTACTCGGGATGATATTTCTTCTCTGCATCGAAGGGCACTTTGACTTTCTGGGCACAGTCCACCCACTCCTCCGGCACAGGGATCAAGAAGTCCCGAGCAACATCAGCTGCAAAATTTAAGCTGAAAAGAAGTGAGGAACAATGCTTTATGTCGGGCATGGGTGCCTGTGACCCCCTCGGAGAGGGGAAGAGAGGAGAGGGAAGAGAAAGAACTAATTGAGCCACAACTGCAAAGAAAGAGCTACTCCAAAAGAACATGGATCAAAGTTTAAGCCTGGGGTAACAGCTCTCATCACCGGAGTTGGGAGTCTGCTCCTCTAGCTTTACATGTCTCCAGCTGGCTAATTGTACAGACACCTCAGAAAAGGCAGGGAGAGAAACCCTCCTGTGGAGCGAAATGCCTCTCAGCCTCTTGTGGACACCTGACACGGGTCAGACGAACCACCACGGGACCACCCACGTCTTCCTGCTGGCTTACAGGCAGGCAAAGGAGACCAGCTCAGACAGAGGCACGCAAAGAGAGGAAAGGTGCCTCCCCTGCGGGAGCCCTGCTGCCTCCCACCCCCCCCCAAATCGCTGGGCAGCGGAGAAGAGAGATGGGCCAGAGCTTCAACAAGGCGCGCGCGTTACCTCCGCTGGGCCACGGCGTTGGTGTACGCAGAGTTATCAACCCGGTAATGATACTCGTCCGGGGGCATGACACCTGGAGGAAGAGGAAGGGAACGCTTCACACCACAGCACAGCTGAGGTTTGGCATGGCTTCATGCCCCTACTCAGGGAAGTGGTGCAATAAAGGGAAGCCCTGCCGTTGCCCTGATGCCTGGGCACGTGGCGAGGTGTTGCCTCTGGCAGGATCCCACAGCGATCTCGGTGGGAGAACTTAAGGGGTGCTTGCTGTGAAAGAGAAACAACCTGGCTTTCAGCTTTGGCTGACGGGCAGCAGATACCTCAACATGAGGGCATCTCCCTCCCTTCACAGGCAAGGTGACCTTCGAGTCATTGATTCCGTCAAGTCATTCAATCAAGATGATCAAGTCATTAAAACTTTCCCTAGCTACAAGCTCTGCTCCTTCCTTTGCTGCTTTAATGCAGATTGTCCCCCGGAGGAGAGACGGCCACTTCCCAAGAGAAACGTGAAAACAATTTAAATGTGTGACTCCTCTGAGGGCACTGGGGCTGTCTCCAAGGCTCTTTGCACCAAGAGCCAGCCTGCAGCAACCCCAGGGGCTCTTCTAGCTCTGACCACCCCGGTTTCATCAAGACCCCTTTGCTCTAACCCAGCCTTCTCCTCCAGACCTTCTTCCCACAAACACCTCTCCTTCCCTTCCCATTTTCTTCCTCAGTGTCCCCTTTCAGAAGCAGCCCATCACTAGTAACCTGCTCTCGCTAACGTAAGGTGCTTCAGCAGGATCTCTGCCTGCAGAGGCACCCTTTGCCCTGCCAGACTCCGCCGCAGTAGTACTTGCCCGGCACCGACAGCGCCAGATGTCATTCAAGGGATTAAACTCCTGCAGGCCCCTGGGGAGTTTAAACTCAGGTACTTTAGAAAAGTCTTAGAAAAGTCCTTCCTCTCTAAAGCCTTTGCACTCTGTTTTCTCTGAGCGCCACCGGTCACAACAGCAGATCTGGAGGTGCCCATGCTTGTGGCATCAGCTGGTACCACCATGGAAGGAGATATTTAGAGGTGTCCTATGGGTGGCAAGGGGCTGAGAGGAAAAACAACTGATACTGCGGCATTGGAAGAGAGCGGAGCATCTTGTCCCATGTTCGCACAGACACAAATATCATCTGTGAGATATTCCAGAGGGCAAGAGCTTGAGGAGCCCGTGCGCTCCCGTCCAGGTCTGGCTGGAGGGGCTCCCAGCCCCTGCTCACAAACCCCTTCCCTACAAACATGTCTGGCAGTTGCAGAAGTACCTCTGATGTGGTAGCATCGCTCCTCCTCGCTCCACACCATCCTGCTACACCAGTACTGAGCCACGGCACTCACCAGCTTCCAGCCTCCATCCTCCCTGAACAGCTTCTGGTCCTGGAGGGAGCCAAAGCCAGAGAAAAACAGGGACATGAGGGAGAGTCAGCCAGACCCAAACTCAGCAGGAGGACAGAAGCTCTAAGGAGATGGACGTAGCAGGAGAAAAGGACAGAAAACTGGCCTGGATTGAGCCAACAGGTTGCTGAGCCGCCCACGAGGAGCAAGGAAAGAGGAGGCAGAGCTGAAGAAGGGACCCTGGGGTGATACCGGCAATTTTGATGGGAGCAGACAGCAGGAGAGCCTCTGGGAAGGGACAGTGACCGTCACCAGAAGCCTGCAGGCCTTGCCACCGGGCCATTCAGGTGGCACACCCTCCCTTTACCTGCGTGGTGCAATAATACTGCTCAAAGGCCATCAAAACATCTCCCGTGACATGGATTTCTTGGGCTCCATAGACCTCCTCAGGGCAGACCTCCCGGCCGGTGGCTGCACTCTCCCACGGGAATTTAGCACCCTGCCAGGAGAAGACCTCAATGAGGCAGCTGAGCACAACACCTTGAGACGCCCTCCCCAGTCCACCACCTGCAGGCAGCTCCCAGCCCCGCCTAAAGCTAGAGCCGGAGAGGAGAGCAAAGCCCAGCGGCGCTCCCGGGTGGCAGCGGCTGGGCCGCGTTGCCCCTCCGCCCAGCGCCTCTGTCCCCACCTTGTAGCCTTGCTCCTGCGCGTTGCGCAAGGCTCCTTCCAGCATGCGAATGCGGTACTCCAGGATGGCTCGGGCAGCTTCAGGATAAAACAGCAGAATGTTCGGGAACATCCAGGTGTCCTGGACACAGGCAAGGAAGGCAAGGTGGTGGGATTGGCTGGTAGGGCACCCCAATGCTCCCCCTTCGAGTCCCCGCCATCCCAAACGCTCTGACCCTGATTTTGCTATTACTTAAAGGTGCTGTCCTGAGGGCTCATTAAAAGGGATAAATCCACAAGGGGCTGTTTCTGCCCATGCCTGCTACCCTCTGGGATCTCACTAGGATGATCTCAGCAGGACCTCCCATCAAGAGAAGGGAGGCAGGACTCCTCCAAAGCCAAAGGCTCTGGAGAGGGTCAAAACCATGCGCACCACCAGACAGAAAGCACACGAGGTCCACAGGACTGAAAAGCCTTTCCTACTGAAAGACCAGACTGGGTTTAGCACAGGAGCCTCAACACCATCCAGCAGCATCTCCTGCTCACGCCACGCCGTTGTCACTCAGCTGCAGAGCTGTGCACCCGGTCGGCGTGGCTGCTCCGAGAGCAGACCTAAGCCTCAGGCTGGGGCAAAGCCACCCAGCCCGGCTGGCTTACTGAGTACGCACCAAACCTACGTTTAAAAGCTGAATGTGCCCATCACAGAAAACACACTATTTTTTCAGTGGTTCAGCCAAAATAGGGCTTGTTGATGCCACCAAAGTTGGGAGGAGAAGGACAGGTTTCAACTTGCTTCATTTTCAACAGCTAAAAGTTGGTGGCCGTGCTCTAAGCTAGTCTCCCTTGAGCGAGCAACCTGAGCTACCGTAGCCCCAGACCCCAGCCTGGGGGAGGGGGCTGCCCTGCGGCGGGGTGTCTCCTTGCCCCTCGCCCTCCCCTCCTATGCAGCAGCCCCAGGCATCTAGCTTCGATTTAGGCAATTTGCTTTTGAGTTAGAGGACAAGCCAGATGAGTAACTCCAGGGATCGAGCTGAGTCTGGGTAGCTGTTACCAAAGGAGCCGGAGGATGCTCTCCAGCAAGAGGCTGGTGCCGGGGAGGGCGAGAAGGAGGCCTGCAGCCTCCTGCGAGTCTTCCCCTCCCCGGTCGCTGTGCAAAGCCCCCAGGTTACCTGCTAGCACAACCCCTGCCCACCTGGTCCCAGAAGACGTGCCCCCAGTAGTCCTCGCCCCGAGTGCCGTTGGACAAGCCGCCAGGGCTGATGCCGTGGAAGAGGAAGCCCGCGTTCCCCTGGGGCGGGATGGCGCTCAGCAGGTAGTAGAGACACCCGTAGAGGGCCTGCCTCAAAGGCAGAGGTCCATCCAGGTCTACGCAGCAGCCTCGCCACAGCGCAGCCCACGCGAGGGCGTGGGAGGCGTGCAGGGAGCCGGCAGCGACGAGGGCCAGCCCTTCGCTGTAGCTCCTCTTCGCCTCCTCCTCGCTTTCGGCCACGGCCGTCAGGAACTCCCAGGATCGCTCCCGCTCCTCCCCACGCAACGTCAAGGCTGGCGGCACGGGAGTCCAGAGCATGTGAACGGTGGGACGGGGTCCCCCCTCTACCTCGGGAACCAGCGTCTTCCCGTAGATGTAGCTGTGGGAGACAGCAAGCCACTGGGAAAGGGAGAGCGGAGCAGGTGGGACTCCGTGCGCATCCACCACGCAGCAGGGACCCCCCCCCCCAGCAGCGCTGTTGCCCCCTCGTCCCCACACTTCAGCTCAGCTGCCTTCCCGCCCCCACAGCACAGGAAGCAAATTCATCACAGCTGGTCCCAAATCCCAGCAAGCCATTGTTAGAGGTCAGCTCCTCCAAACTCACCATCTTCCCCAAACCCACTTTGTGAGCACATCTAGTCCCTGTGGCCTTTGCTGCTCTCTTACATGACGGCGTAAGCAGTAATTCTGGAGTTGCAACTAATAAAAATGTTCCTATACTTAATTTGGGGGCCTTTATATACATGCCAGGAAGAAGCAGATTTGCACAAGCCTCCACGCTACTTACCATTTCAGCCTAGCTCTAGCCTTATTTTTGTAATTTATTTCCTAACAGCGAGCAGGGCAGCGTGCGACAGCCCGTGAAGGACACAGGCAGGGCAAGGTCCCCCCGGTGACCCAAACTCACTGTGCTCCCTGGAAGTCTGGGCCTTGGTTCAGGTCCAAGTCCTGGCTCTTTGGCACGAACGGAGTCTGGAGCTGGACCGTGATGGGTTGGGTGGCGTGAGCCGATCGTCGGATGGTGATGCTGAAGGCCATCAAGTGGACGAGGGAACGGTGAGCGTAGATCTGGTGGGTGGCTGTATACTCCGTTGACTGAAGCACGTGGCTGAAGGTCCCTGTAGGCACAACGAGCGCCATCAGCCCTTTGAACCACGCGGTCTTGATGTTCTGCCCCAGACTCCCACTTCTGCCCTATCTACCGGTTGCTACTGGCAAAGGAACCCCCTTTCCCAGGTCCGGATCCAGTCACAGCTTTTGACTGGACAGCACTGCTAACACACTGAATCTGGCCAAGCTGCTGAGGAACGATTCGCGCTATAAAACCTTTTACCAGGCTTTGTGATTAAACAGGGTTTACTAAGCCTGGCTCCAGCAGGGATTGAGATACAGTCTGAAAATCACTCCTATTCTCAGAAGAAAGGGAACTTTTCCGCTTGCTCCAACACAACTTCAGAAGAAAAACACCCTGCAGGGGAACGGAGACTGAGCAGGAGAAAGATGCAACCTTGTGGAAGAGGCTACACGGGCAATGAGACTTTTAACTTCTAGAAGAGGGTCGCTAGCAGCCAGAGGGAAAGAGCGATGGGCGCCCAGGATGGAGATCTGAAAGGAGGCAGCAGGACAGGGAGATTCCTGCCCGTGCTCTGCTGTACCCGTCCGGGTGGCCAAGGTGAAGGTCTCAGCCGGGCTGCCCGCACCGGGCACTGCCATCCTAACGTTGACAGGGCTGGGGATGTCGGCACGGTGCGTGTCTCCCGCCGCCCCGTTGTACACGCCGTTGACGTGGAGGATGTCCCGGTACACGCGGGTGCCCAGGTAAGCGTTAGTCACCGTAGCCAGCAGCCGCGGGTCGGAGGGCAGAGAAGCGGAGGTGAACGTGGCGGGGTCCTCTTTGCCATCAGCCATTTCTACCAACCCGAGCTGCAGAAGATCAACAAAGTCAGGTACAAGGGTTGAACGGACAAAGCCAGGGCAGGCTGAGCGCGGCCGTGCTGGGCGCCAGCCAAAAGCGGGGGCTGCAAACCGCTTGTCCCTCTGCAACCTTCCTGAAGCACCCCGGGCACGGGAAAGGCTGGGTGCTCGCCTGCCTCCAGCCTCGTCACGTTCCTAGGGCCTCCGTTTGTTTTGGCCTCCCTGCTGACCACCTCCACCACCTCCACCCCAGCTTTCCCCCCGGCGCCTGGGGCAGGTCTCCCCCCACCGGGCACGTTTCCTCCTTTGCAGCCTCCCTTGTTCCCTCGTGGCTCCAGCGTCTCCCAGCCACGGCGGCGGCTCCTCCAGCTCACCCAAACCTCACAGGCTCTGGCTTTGTTACTTCTCCAATTCCCCCCCGCTTCCCCTTCTGCTGCCCTTTCCGTGATACGATCTCACCAGTTTCTCCCAATACAACACAGCCACCTTCCTCTTCTTTCCTCCTCTTCCTCCCAGCACTATTTGTGACAATATTGAACACTCTTCTGTGGCCTCAGTGGCTCCCCACCTCCCAGCTCACTGCACCCCCATGCTCCCACTCACTCTTGCATCTCTAGCTCAGCTTCAGTACTGGCTTGCTGGGCTAGGAGCTTCTTATTTCACTGATATAAAAATATGCATTTATATAACATATAAACACATATATATTAAAGATATAGACACAAATAGACACATATAAACACCACCTTACAAACGGGAGCTGTAGCTGGCGCCTGGCAATGCTAAGCACGAGAATACTATAGAAATTACAGAGTAAGGCTCTCCAAGGGGAGCAGAAGAGCCAGCCGGGGCGGCACGAGAGCAGCAAGAGCACGCCCCAGCCAGGCTGGCAGTCCCCGAAATCCCTCCCCAATAGCAGCTGGCAGCTCTCAGGGACAGCTCGGTTTCCTCATGCCAGGCGGTGCCTGAGATTGAACTGTGAGAAAAGGCTTCTTTCTGCCTTCAGGGAGGTTAAAAAAAAAACCCAAACCAAACGAAAACAAAACCAGGAGGGGTGCAGAACACGAGGAAGTTAGATCTTGCCTTCAGTCTGGGGCTGAACATGAACTCTGGCCATGCAGGCGGAGGCTGCTGCTGAGGCTCCCGCAGAGGGGGAAGGACGGAAGTTACCCAGCTGAGAAAGAAGGAAGGAAATAACTTTTTTTCCCTCTCCTTAAATGAACTAACTAAGAATACATAGTCTTGACATGCAGGTGTTTGCCCAGATAAGCTCACTGCCCACGGCAGGGAGTGCAGATATTCCGGGGCTGTCCTGCACTCCAGGGAAGGGGGAACCTAGAAAGAAACCAGTCTATGATGATTTCTTATCAAAACGTCACCTGAGAACTGCAGCGATGGCCGGGGCGGAGAGCTGGGGCTGCCCTCCGGCCAGCGGGTGGGGGGAGCAGCGCACGCACCTCCGCAGCAGGAGCCGCCTGTGACAACCACCCCCCGTCCCCAGCCACGCTCCAGCCCTTTTCCTCGCCTGCTTTCGGAGGGAACGGATCCAGATTCCAGCCCTGGCTTCCTTCCCATGACCCCCCACCCCCACCCCATGCTGTTCTGGGCACGGCCGAGCACCGCGCCCCGACTTCCCGCGCCGCTCGGGCACCGCTGGCATCCAGCCCTGCTCCTCCCAGCCCCTAACCTCTCCTACCACCTCTAAAGCCCAGTTACAGAGCGAGCAGCGTTTTACCGAGCTGCCCCCAAAGAGGGCCGGGCCAGCGGCCATTACACAAGAAAACGCCGGTGCTTCCCCGGGCTGAGCCCCGCCACGCGCCAGGGCCACGCCGCCGTGGGCACAGCGCCCGTCCCCAGCAGCTCCGTGCCCCGGCGTGACCGTGCCCCGGCTCCCGCCTCGCTGCAGCCGGGTGCTCCAAAGGGATCCGTGACCGAGTCTGAGAGGCCTCGAGACAGCCGGCCGTCAGTGCTGCACGCACGTCCTCTGACCGTGGCAAAGGCTCAAGTTGTCTGTTTCCCTGCGGACCTTTTTGGAGCTGGCAAAGCTCCCGCTGCCTTGTGTCGCGGGCGAGCCGAAAGGCAGCCCCCGCAACCGCTGAATGCACCGGCTCAAATCCACCCCACGTCGCGGCCTTTGGCAAAGGGAGGTGACGGCCCCTCCATGGACACTTTCACCCCCTGTCAAACACGCAAGCGTTGGACAGCACAGAAGCATTGCGTTACAAACCCAAGCTCGAGGCGGGGGAAGAGCAAATTACTGTGGATCTAAATGGAAATTCCCCCTGGATCCCAACACGCCCCCAGCTCACTTGCCAACGCTCACTAGAAGATGGAGGCTCCCAGGTGTTACTTGATCCTGTGTCTCTCCTATCTCAGAGCCTTTCCTGCTCCCTGCCCCATGCTATCAGCCACCTCCACGCTCAGTCCAAGCGTGGGACAGCCCGATTTTACCCGTCAGCCCTCACACGCCTGCAGCAGGAGCACCTTCCAGGTTCCCTGCTCGGCCCCCATCGAGCACTGCCCGTCCCCAACGTGTCAGAGGGGCATCACATCAGCGGTTTCTCTGACCCGCCCTGTGCAGCACGTTTGGTGCTTGTAGAAACAAACCTCTCTTAGCAGGAAGAGCTACAGTCCTGTCCTCGCGGAGCAGGGGAGACACAGAGAGCCCTGCCGCCGGACACGGTGCCTCTTACCGACCTGCTGCCTCTGCCCCGGCGCTCAGAGAGGATTATCTCATTGAGCAATCCAGCATTTACAGGATAGACATTACACATCTGTCCTTCTCAGGGGAGGTGAAAGCTCCTCACCTCCTGAGGCACGCAGGACGAGACCCTCCATATCGAGCCCTAAGCCCACCACTGCCAGCCCCAAAGAGTCGGGAGGAACGCAAGGTCAGAGACCACGCTGGAAACAGGGCGTGAGCTTGTAGGGAAGAGACTGGGGGGCACAAATAAAGGCAACGTTGTTCGTCCTGCCTCCGGGTCCAGCCACGCTGAACAGGACCGGAGGGAAGGTTTTGCATGGGCACACATGGTAGCGTGTCCTGGAGCGGCCCTCCTGACACAACACACCCAGGGAGAGGAGGAGCAGCAGCAAGGATGTCCGGTTTAAGAAAAAGAGCTGCTGTACGCCTTCCTGACCAAACCGAGAGGTGGAAAGGGTCAAAGAGCTCTGCTGTGTCAGCTGCTCCTGGTCTGCTCCGCGCCAGCTTCCCGGATTCACCGGGGAAGCAGCCGAAGAGGCAGACTGATCCTTGCTGGATCAGTCCTACTGCTGCGGACACCCGAGCGACGCCTTGCAGAAATCCTGGCGAGCAGCAAAGGGCAGGGCCCAATCATTGATATTGGCTCCCAGCTCTACCCCTTTCGTGTTCAAGGATCTAAACTCATACCTTCCCACAGCACGTCTAATTTAGTCTCTTCTTTAATCTTTGTGAGCGCCAGCTGGTCTCAGGCAAGGGCTGGATCTATGGCAGAGGCAAGTAGCTGCAACCCGCTGGAGAGCAGGCGGGCTCCCCCCGCTCGCCTCCGGGCAGAGACCCCACCAAGGCTCTGGGGTGCGGGAGTCCCCTCCAGCAGCCGCCAGCGCCCCAGCAAAGAACATTTCTCTCCCCCAGCTGAGCCAACAGGCACGCACTCTGCTTCCTGCGCTTTACTAAAGGAATATTGAAACACTCTCTTCCAGAAAAGCCCTTTCTCACAGCAAGCCAAAACCTCCTCGAACTCTGCCATGGCTTTTTCAAAGTAGCCGGTCTTGCTGTGAGCAGAACGGAGGGCTTCTGAAGGCTTTTTTCCTTATTCATCCTCACAGTATGATTTTCTCCCAGATAAGTCAGGGCACAGGCGGGTTTCTCTAAGAATTTTGGGGGAAATACGTTAAACATATCTGTCCTTTACCACCAGCCGTTTCTCCAGCTTCCCAAGGATTTTAATTGGCCTGTTTCTTTAGCTCCTGTTCAGAACAAAATTTGCAAGGCTTTACTCCTCAACGAGATTATTCTCCTACTAGTCACAGAAAACACAACCAAGCCTTTCACAGCTTCCCCGATCGACGTGGCCGCTCTTGCTGCCACCCGTTAGTCCCAGCAATGCTCCTCCACACAAGCTTTTGCCGCAGCTGAGAAGCTTCACCTACGGGAGAAAAAGGAGGTTTCTGGGGGGTTTCAGGAAGGGACCAAGACACAGGAATGCCCCCCCTCCTTCGCACCCTAAAACGCTGAACACATGAGGGCTGGTGGCGAGGGGGGATCCGAGATGCCTGCTTCGGTGCTACCAAAGGGCAGGCTGGGGCAGCCAGCGCCCACGGGGGCTGCAGTCGTGTCTGAGCAGTTCCCTGAGCAGACAGGTCCCTCTGTCTGGTCTAGACTAATAGAAACCGAGCTAGAACTGCTCACAGCCCGCAGGCAGCGGGGGCAAGGCAGGGAGGTGGCTGCTACCTGGATGCTGCTTCCTGACAAGGAGGAGAAAGAGCAGCTGCTCCCAGCGACGCGCAGGTCAGCATTTCTGTCGCTAAAAGCTGCATAAAGAGGCACAGCAGAACATGGGTTTGCTCTAGAAGATCAACTAAGGCTAAGGGGGAAGTAAGTAGGTAAGTGTGAGATGTCATCTAGGGGGGTTTCCTAAAAGTCACTATCCCTTTCCCTCACAGAGGAAGATGTTTTATGAAACTCACAGAGGCAGATGCTTTGCAAACAAAACAAAAACAAAAGAAAAATCTTTACTGCCCAAGGCTCCGCCGCCCCCCCAGCTTTGCGCCTGCCGCACAGAGATTGCCGACTCTCATCTGGTCAGAAAAAGGCTCTGATGAGCGGGGGATCAAAGGGAAACCCTTTGGAAAGCCAGCTGCAAGGTAAGAGGATTCTGCTACACCTTTTAAATTTCAGCAGCCACCTTTTGTCAACAAAGGTGCGCTTGATGAAAGCATCCGCACGTGAGAGGAACACGATGCAGGCTCGAGCTTTCAGCCACTTCTGGTCTCAGGCCGTGGGAAATAGGAAGTTGCTTTTGCAAACCCCAGCCCGACTGGATCAAACACTGGCAGCAGTCTGTCAGCGCCATAGGTGGTCTGTGGCTGACAGGCTCGCAGGGCAAACACCGCCGCGTAAGGAGGAACCCCTTCGGCGGTTTTGCGCCTATGCAAACACTGGACCGCAAAGAGAAGGCATCGTCACGGAAGGGATGAGCGGGGTCCTGCTCGCTGCAATCAGAGAAGATCAGGGAACATGTCTGCAGCGGCCTAAAAAAAGTTGTTTAAAAAAAAGTACATTGTGTTTTGAGTGTTATAAATTTTAACAAGCCCAAGAAGAGGTTTGCTCCCTCAGAGCATCATGGAGAGGTCCCACCTTGCTGGCTGGGGAGACAGTTTTTAACCTCAGAGGTGTGGGGAGTTGGATGCTGCTGAGGGAAACGCAACACAACAACCAAAAAACCAACACAACAACCAAAAAACCAACACAACAACCAAAAAACCAACACAACAACCAAAAAACCAACACAACAACCAAAAAACCAACACAACAACCAAAAAACCAACACAACAACCAAAAAACCAACACAACAACCAAAAAACCAACACAACAACCAAAAAACCAACACAACAAACAAAAAACCAACACAACAACCAAACGAATCCATGCTTAAGGGAAGGAAAAACAGAAAAGCAGCAGCAAGCAATTTGGGAAAACCTTGCCATTTAAGACTTTCCCGCTGCCGTGCCCTTGGGAGAGCGGCGAGCCCGGTGCCGAGGGGCGGCGGGTGCTGGCAGCGGTGACAGGCTGGGCAGCTGCAGCCGGGTCACAGTGAGACGAGCAGCGCGCTCGCCCTGCCACCGCCATGTGGGGCTTTCAGCGGGGCTCCCGGCTGCTGGCCTCCGTGCTGCAGACCCCACGGGTCCCCCGGGCACAGGTCACCTCCAAGCCACCTGAACATCCAGTCTCTGCTGCTGTGAGTAGCTTGTGGGGGGCTGAAAAGATGGGGGGGAGGACCTGCTCCCAGGGGACACCCTGGTCGGAGGGACACAAAACCCCCTCTGCATTAGAGCCAAATTATTTTTGTGGGGAGTGAAAGCAAAAGGGGAGGGGGGAGAAAAAGGAGGAAAGGTGCCCCCAGCGCAGGGCAAGCTCCAGCCTGCACCCCCACCCACCCTGCTCCCGGCTCTTGCTTCCATTTTATTTTATCCTTTCAGCCCCTCCTTTAACATTTGGGGTTCAGGGTACCTGCTATGGGGTCCCTGCAGCCCAGGGTGCCCCCCAGGGAGGCTAAGCCATGGGGCAGCCTGAGGACCTCAGGGAGGGGTGTCAGCGGCACCGATAGTTCCTCAAGGCACCCTTCCAGCTCAGGGACAGACCCGGGCCCCGTCCCCCCCCCCCCTTTCATGGGACACTCACCCCAGGGCAGATGTCCCTGTGGGCAAGGATGGGGTCTGCTCTCATCGCAGAGCCAGAGCCTGTAAGTCCCTCCAGCATCCCCCCCTCTGGGGAGGATCCCCACCAAAACAGGAGCCGCTCCAGCTGCGGGCACCCTCCTGGGCCAGCTGAAACACGCTTGGAAAAAGGGGGTTTTCACTAGAAAGCTTCACCGGGTTTCACCTCCACCCCTTGCTTGCGGAGTTGTAACTCCTGCTGCCTTTCCAAGGTCTGCAAAAAAGTGCTCCACGAGCCTGGAGACTCTTTTTCTAGCCAAATGAAAAAGAAATAGAGGTGACAGTGCAAGGGGTTAAATGCTGCCCTCATGCACCAGAAATACAAGAGGCTGCTGCTCGCTGTCATTCACACCTCAAAGTCGTTTGAAAGTCAGCCACAGCCGCAGCTGCTTCTGGAAACACGGCGAGCCCAAGCCTCGCTGCTGACTGACGGTCACAAGTTGCTCTGCTTTCCCAGTATCACGACAGAGAAGCACAGAGGGATGGAATCGAACCTAGGGAGCAGCCAGCTTGCGCTGCCGCCGGCAGAAGCCGCTGCGCGTGCCCAAGCCTCCGTCCCCCAGCCCCAGGAACGTCCCTCTGACAGCCGTGGGGCTGGAAGAGCCGGGGCACGGAGGAGCGCGCTTGATCCATCGCGTTAGACAGCGCCAGCGTGCGACGTCCCAGGAACGCCGCGTACAGCGCGGCCAGCCCACTAACGCTTCTGCTTCCTCTCCCGCCGGCAGGAGCAAGTCATTGCTTTTTCCGTGATGTGTGCGTGCTTCCTGATGCCAACAGCCTGGATCCTGGCACACGTGGAGCACTACAAGAGCAGGACAGAATAAGAAGTGGCAAGAGCAACCTGCACCCCATTGAGAGCAGAAGTATGAGCGAAGATAAGGCCACACAACAGATCTTCGCTGGGGAGGAACCCTCCGAGTTTGTTCATTAAAATTCACCTTAGCATTCAGCATAATGGCTCGCTGGTTTTGCTTCGACCACGTGCTTCTTCACGGGGGAGTGGATCTGTAATCCTGCCCCTGGACAGCACGCCGTCCTAAAGGGGGTAATTCCACCGTGAGTCTGCAGCAGGCTCCAGCAGGGAGGTGCATTTCCCACTGCAGCTTTTACCTCGTACAGTTGCAGCAAAGCACAGGGCAGATACCAAGGAACAACTCGCAGCACTAGCAAGGAAGCAAAAGCGAGTTAAATTCCTAGCAAGAAAATACTCAAAGGCTGTAGGTGATGTTTAAAACGGCCTGCAGCCTGGGTGCCACACATCTGACTCCTCTTCTTCCTGCACAAAGAACCTCTCACCCCGCAAACGCACCAAATTGCCCAAGTTATTTGTGTTAGGGAAGCAGACAGCCAGCACTTGCTCCCACACAGGAAGGTCTGGGCAGCAAATAATACTTCCAGGTATCTGGGAAAAGCCTCTGAACCATCCGCCACAACTCACTTTCTCCACACGCACTTCAGTGAGCCGCTCAGAAACGTACACGCCCTGAGCTCCACAGCTCCACAGCTTCCACACGCTCCACAGCGCGAGTGGGTTGCCCAAATGCTCTCGGGAGGCTTTAGTGCCGCTTCAGCGGTAACGCCTCAGGGTTTTTTGATACTCATCTAAAGCGAGAGCAGCCCCACGATGCGTTAGCTTTGCCACACGGTTGGCATTTCCCTTGCTCCTAACCCATAGCGACACGACGCTGCTACAGAGATTGTGCTTTTTGAAGCCCTTTTCCTGTCCTGAGCTGTGGAAAAAAGGAAACACTTCCCCGATGAGAACGCTGCTCCCCTCCGCGTGCTCTTCTGAAGTCAGTAAAAGTGACATCAAGGATGAGCTTTGGAAGACAAGATGCAGCACGAACTAGGAAAAGCCAGATTGTTTTCTCTTCCTGTGCCGTGCAGCGTGGCTCAGTGCACGCTCCCGCAGCTGCACAAACAAGGGCAGCACAAAAAGCCCGACGGGGCGGGCAGGGAAGAGGCAGGCATTCAGAACGGAGCAACTCCAAACGAGCGACAAATTTAGGCCAGAACTGATTAGAGGGTGACCAGGTATAGGGGCTGACAATCTTTTGTTGTTGTTGGTTTTAAGAAGTTTAAGTCTCCCTTGCCTGAAGCACCTTTGCACCTGCAGAGCAGTCTAGCATCAGCCACGTGCTTTCTTTCTGCTGCTGGCATTAAACCCCCAGAGTCAAGAGAGCAAACTAGAAAAAGCACACTAAGTATAAGGATTCCCGTAGTCCAGTTTGTCAGAGTGACACCAGAGAATCAAACTGGTAACTAGAGCTCTCCAGTCACAGCAGTAATCAAACCGGCACCGCGAAGCAAGGGCTGGCCATGGATAGGTTGGCAGCAGCATTTAGAAATCCCCTTACATCCCGAGGAACGTGGCCAGGTACGTGAATGTGGCTCCGATTTAAAGTTACTGTTATAAACCCAGGTGTAGTTTGCTATTCCTGCAGCCAAGTGGGTACTCGGAGCTCGGAGCTCGCCTTCAGTTCAGATCTGCTTCTGTTTCAAATTCTCCATTACCTTCCATCCCTATGGCAGCAGTAGGGGAAAACAATCACGTTAGAGGAAGCTTTTAAAGTAGCAATTAAGAGGCAAAAGCAGAACAAAAACCTGTTGACTCGGGCCTTACTTAGGCCTTTTCAGTCAGTAATGCTTACTCAACCTGAGAAAAGGCTTTCAGGACTACGGTGCCCAAAAAAGAAAGGACCTTGACAATAAAGTGCATGCCAAGGTACTACACGCTCAGTAAACTACATACCCGTCCCACGGGTGATTAGCAGGCTGTGCAAGTCTGTCTTTTCTTGGGCAGAGGGTTTTTGTAGCGTTAAACTTAAAGCATATTTTTAAACAGACCAGAGGCTCAACTGCAAGTTATGAAGACGACAAACAGAACTACAGAAAAGGGAAGGCAGAGAAGTTTATTCCAGCAATACTGCTGCACCTCACTTTAGCACAAAGTGTTCGTAAAAGACAACCACCCCCAAAAGTATATAAAAACACATCCACTAAACGGTAATCCTGGAAAAAACCCTTTGATGGAGTGAACACTCCCTCTACTGCAGATGAGGAGGGGTTGTGGGGAAAGATGATTTCAGTAATGCTGCCTTTGGGCTGCTGCAGGGGCAGAGGTTGCCGGGAAAGGTCGTGCCCTCCTAAGGCCGATCCCACCGAGTAATACCACCCACTGGTCAGGCACCTCTCTAGCACGTCTTCATAAGGGACCCTCTCTGCTCCCCCTACCCAGCAAACACCCTCTGCTCCTGTAACATGCAACCAGCATCACATCCTCCCACGACAGTTTGACAACCAGACTGATAAATCAACCACTGCGGTGCCTTCGTTCTCCTTTTAGGAGAGCGGGATGGGAGCTCCCACGGTCAGTGCCACTAATGATAGCGCAGAGGGAAATCTTGACTCCAAGCACCAAAGGGTTACACAGCAAAAGGCCACTTACTCCTCCGAACAAGCGTCAAAAAGCTGCTCTCCCCTCTGCCCACCCACCCCCCTTCAATATAATTCAGTACAGTCAGTGGTCTGAGTGCCGCTGGCATCAGCGGCGGTAGAAATTACTCTCCCGGGGTAGTGCAAGGTCCTCTATGTCAGGATGTCATGAGCTTGGTGCTCCACCAACATCTCCATGCTCCTCACATCCGTGCACCAGAACTCCAGGCGGTCTTTCATTCCTTTGATCTGCAAGGCAAGCCCACGACACCACTTGAGATCCCAACCGGCTTCTCCAAACCCATTCATCTAGAAGAGATGCCACTTAACATCTTTTACCATCAAAACGGCAACGTTTTAAGCTAAATTGAAATGCACAAAAGGAATTGTTTGCAACTAGTGTTCCACAAACTGGTTTGTTTTGGGATTGTTTGTTTTTATTTTAAAGGTACATGTACCCTATGCAGTCTTTTAAAATGGTAAAAAGAGGACGAACTTGAAAAGCTCAGCACCTTACAGCCCTGCAACTCTTCTCTTCAAGACAAGCATGCTGCCTACAACCCAGAAACTCCAATGTTTTGCTTCATGTGTTTACGCTTGAAGCGGCCAGAGATGCCTGCACCCTTTAGGAAAACAGTCATAGTGTTTGTGTGGCTTTCAAAAGAGAAGCATCACTAATACCCTATTCTCTCTCCTGACAGGTTTCTGTTTACTGCAAAACACATAGAAAACACACCCTATACCCAAGGTAAGAGCTACAGGTGACAAGGCAAAAAGGAATGAGGAAAAGCTGATGTACTTCCTAGTTCCCTGGGCACCGTCAAGAAACACTAAAGAGACTAATTCTCAATGACCCTTCAACAGTTCTTATTCTAATTCCCAGGTCACCTCGCACAAAAAAAAACCAAGTTAGTAGAGCCTTAATATACAAGCTTGTCATCACCTGTTGCAAATCCAACACGCGTGGTTGCACCCATGTCATGTGCACCCTTTTATCGACTTCATCAATGCTGCCCTTCACCAAGCCTACCGAGAGAGCCTTCATCACCAGCAGTTCCACCTGGAAAAAAAACAAAAAAAAATTATCCAAAGAAACAACTAGGAGTCACCCAGTTCCCCCCACCCCCCGATTAATAAAACCTTTAAATGGCACTTTTGGAAGACTGTTTACGACACACGACAAAAATCGGGAGCGGCCACAGCCTCTCACACCCATCCTCCTTCAGGTTACAATACTGCCTTGAGACTCAGCATCTAAATATACAGGAGATAAATCTGCTCTTAGGGGAAAGAAATATCTTATTTTCTCTGAAACCCCAGGAAGAACAAGGTAATTGGGAAAAGCACAGATTTGCCACGGGTAAGATGTGCTTGACGAATATGATTGCCTTTTAAATTAAATAGCTTCCTCAGTGGTCGAAGAGAGCGCTGTCGGTGCCCCGTACCTTTCTTTTAGCAAGCGCTCAATGAGACCTTCTACCACATCCTTGCTGACACGCTGGTAAGCTACAGGATGTACAGAAAACACCACAAGATGAGTCAAAAATATGCTAAACTACTGAGCTGAAACGGTAGCGGTCAGAGGCTTGAAGATGAGAAGGCAGCTGGTCACAAGTAGCGCTCCTCAGGGCTTGATAGTGGGTCCGATACCACTTAATTAGCTTTAAGGTAGCTGGATGACAATTTCACAGATGACACCAAACTGGTAGGGAGAGGTGGACGTGCTGGAAATAAGAGCTACCATGAAGACAGACCTTGGTAGATTGAGCTAACATGAATCCCATGAAGTACAGTGAAGGTAAGCCCGGAGTCCTGCACCTGAGACCCAACGATCCCAAGCAACAGCAGAGGGAGGTCCGACTGGCGGCGGCGTACTCCGGGTATACTCGGCAGAGGGACTGGGAGGGAAAGGAGCAGTCCGGGGTGGACAGCAAGCCATGCAAGAGGCAGGGGTGTGCCCCTGTAGCAAGAAGGGGGAACAGTGCCCTCTCCTGCATCAGCAAGAACACAGCCAGCAGACCACAGGACGTGATCGCACCACTCAGCACTCGCTGGAGCACACTGCAGCACCATGCCCGGCTCCGCATCACCCCCTTTCAGCTTAAGGGGGGCACTGCAAAAGTGAAGAGAGTCTAGCAATGGGCCACCAAGATTAGGAGACTGAGAACTTGACATTATGAAGAATCTTGACTTGTTCAGCCTAGACAAGAGGTGGCTTGGTGACACTCATCAGTCTTCCCGTACCTAAAAGGCAGTAACACGGAAGATAAGAGGTACTATTTTCATAAGGACTCATGGCGAAAAGGCAAAAGACCACAGGCAGGATTTGCTTCAGCGGGGATTCCATCTGGACAACAGAAGAAAATTCTTCACCGTGAGAAAAATTAAACATTGGTGACATTTCCCCTCACTGGGAATACTCAGGACAGCTTGGCAGGGGCCCACATAACCTAATCCAAAGGCCTGCTTTCCAGAGCACGTGGGAACAGACTACCTACGGAGCTCTCTTCCAACTTAAGACTACAACTAAGAATCTTAAAAACTTTATTTACCATGACACAGGAGCACCGAGCAGTCAGTTCATTCTTAGCAAAGTTCTCCAAATGCACAACAGGGGAGGACATTTCTACTTAAGAGTTCGCCTCTGGGAGGAGGTCTGTCCAGATCCTTCCAGAGCTTCAGAACTGGGGCATTAATAAGTTTGTCTAAACCTGAACTCACCTCATTCACAGTGACTTTGGCACTCTGAGCAATCTCTTCAAAAGTGAGCTGTCTGTGATTGGCCGGTCGGGTGAAAGTCATCTGAATTTATGGAAACAATTAAAAAAAAATCCCACACAGTTTTAGTTTTCTCCAATAATGTGCACAGCTTCCCTGGTGCTGCCCTGCTGAGCTCTCAATCTGCAGGAGCAGCCTCATTTCTCATGTCTAATCAAAATACTTGAACGAAAAATGCATTTACATCAGCAGAAAGGAGTCGCGCCGCTCCCTCCTCCCGCACACCCTGCTGCTCCAAGCAGCAGATTTCCTAGGCAACAACATAATCTCCAAATAAGGCAGATCTGTGCTGAAACATCTCCGTGTGTATCAAATCTCCGAGCTTACACAGTACCTATAGGTGGTAAAACTTGTTCACAGTAAACAAGTGGAATATCTATACACACTAACATACCCACACATGGGTATGTGGGTGCGTATACACACGCATTATGCTCCAGGTAAGTCAGTATTTAAGGTTTTGAAAAAGATCCAGGGCCACAGAGGTTTATACACCAGAATTAATGGTAACAACAGAGCCAAAACCTTCAAGTGACAGGAGAAACTGTTCAAACATTTAGGGTTGCCTGTCAGGGAAAGGAGTCTCAGTCCTTAGGAAACCAAGACTGTTTTAGAAATCTTTGTTATATTAGAACACACTTTAAGAGTGAACATTTCAGATACCATCCTCAAGATACAGAGCTTGCTCTTTTCTCCCCCGCCTCCATATCCAGCCTGAAAGAGCCCACCCTTGAAACTGCAAACAAGTAGCACGCCACCACGCTTTTCTTCCTAGCAGTTCTTGCGTTTTGGCACCACCTAGGGGCAAAATTTGCAGTCAACTCTTTACACCCACGAGTTTCTGTAAGAGGAGCGAATGAACACACCCAGCAGAGAACAGAGCATTTAACAGTGCCACCCCCACCAAAAGGCAGTTGGAGCAGTCCCTTTCCATTTCCCACACCACAGTTCTCAGCCTACCTCCATAAGACACAACAGTTGAATCTTCTGCAGCAGAAGCGCTTCATTTGCAGCCAGATCTGGCTGCAAGAGGATAAAATGGAACAAATAAGTGCATTATTATTTCCACCCCCTCCCTGAGGGAGAACAGCGTGCCATGCACAGGAGTAAGCCACGTGGGGACCCACTCCCCACATTTAGGAGGAAGGAGGCTGTTACAACCCACCCACTACCTGCTAATGGTTCCAGAAAACAAATCATAAGAATGGCACAACTAAATGCAGCGCTTCCCAAGGCAGGCAACCTTTTATCAAAAGCCACAGCCCTGCGCAAACAGACACAGAAGTCGACCTGTAAACTACTGCTACGTCAGTCGTGTCTGGTATAGCCAGCGTAGCTAATATCCAGCACCACTGCTTTCCTCAAACTTCTTAGAACACAAGGGAAAACCACTGTTTCACATGAGAAGCAGTTTAATACTGGGAGTGAATGGTATTATAGAAATTAAATCAGAGATTATCTTCTTGTGCAGAACTGCATGACGTGTTTATTTGCCTTTGCCTTGGATGACAAGATTTCTCTTTACTTCTTTTAATCAGCCAGACACAGAGGGAAGCCAAAAGAAAACTTATGATACGTATCAAGATGAAGGAAAAATCACTGCTTTTGTGATTAAAATTATACCAAGGCACCAGGGTAAGGAATTCTCAAGGTAAAGGCCCACAGAATCTAAGTGTCCTCCATAAATATCGAGTCTAGGCCTTAAGCAATACAGCACCTGATTTGCTCACCTGCTGGCCCCATGCTGACTTCAAAGCCTGAAACGTCTCCACATTACCACTGTTGAAGGCGTAAAGCGTGTCAATCAGCCACTGCCGATCAGTGTTTCTCAGGGACTCCAGAACAGGGTGCATGAGCTGCAGAAACCAGGCAGAACGGCATCAATAGGCTAAAATCAATTTCTGGTACTCACCAAGTGAGCCAACGCAGCATCAACTTACCAGCTCCCCAAAGTTATAAACACCTTCTCCCAGGAGCCCAGCCAGTCCCAGGGTAAAGGCTCTCTCTTGCTGCTCTGATACTGGGGAAAAAAACCCAAACCAGAACAATCAAACCCAAATAAAAAGGAACCCAACACAAGAACAGTTTGGATGAAGCAGCAGTCTAAGCCCTATCAACCCCACACTCTCTCTGCTCCTGTATTGAATCATACTCAGCCTTCCTTCTCATCCCCTCCCAAGCCGGAAATTCAGAAGCCTGCAGTAACCGCAGCAGTAGCACAAAAGGGCTGCTTTTTTTAATCTGTATTGAAGATTTTGGGGAACTAGAACAAACTACCCCTTCCAGTGGGTGCACCTCACCCCTCCCACCACCTCAACGCAGCTTAGGAGCAGAATCCTACTCAGCCATTCTTGTGGGCTCTTCCTCCTTCCAGCCAGACCCTGCCCCAGCTACGGCAGAGTCAGAGCACTGAGAAAACCTGTTCTCTGCCAGGGCGTTTATTTAGACTGAAGTGATGAAACAGAGAATGAAAAACGGGACTTTCTGTGCTTGGCAAAGGGGGAGTTACCCGGCAGATCTTTGACATCAATGCATCCTAGAAACCGCAGCGCGTCCTTATAGTAAGAGGCATGGTTCCCAATCGTCTGGTAGTACTTGCTGGAGAGATCATAGAAGCGGCTGTGAACTGAAGTCACCCCAGGGAGGTTGTTCAGCATCTCCTCAACCTCTTCAATGGTCTCCTAGAGGAGGGCAAAAACCTGTCTGTTACCGGTGAAGGCACACCTCACACCCCCGTGCTCCCAGCCTTCTGTTCACCACTGCAAGGGCCACAGCATTCTTGTGTGGTCCAGAAGAAACAACCACTCAGCAGTAAGGCAGATGAGGCCACAGTATTAAAATAAAGGAACAGCATTCTTCCTTCACATAGTAGTTAGGTTAAAAAAAACCCAAACCCACAAACAACCACCCTGCAGCTATACTTACATACACACACTTTATATATACTTATACCCACCAAACCCATCAAACTTTGTACTTGCTCTAAGAGACAGAAAGCTGCACTGCATGAAAAACACTCATCTTGGCTTTAGGAGATGGTTCTAAAAAAAGCCAAGATGAAACTAACAACATGCTTTGCACAGGAAACGATACACTAATTCAGCCACGGTCAGCAGCTCGCCAACAAGCGGCATTTGTACCGCTGGATTCATGAGGCCCTCTAAGCTGCGATCCGGAATATACCAAGATCTATTTTCCCCTCTCCTGAGCTGTGCACACCAACAGCTGCAGCCATCAGCTGCAGGCCACCAACAAGCAACAGCACCCCCAGGGCTGCATGCATCGGAATCTTATGAGACTTCAGAGATTCGGCCGTGAGTACTACCTACGCATTTTATGGCCTACAAGACGTAAAGCAGAACCACAGATCTTCCTGGAAATCCCAGGAGCTGAAAATTTGTCATCATCTCATTCAAAACTGAAGCACCGACACAGGCATGTCCACGCTGCAGTAATTGCTGAAGAGTGTCACAGTGCTCCAGAACATCTGAACGCGTGAACTGCTCGAGCCATCACCTCACCTTGGTGACCTGCAGGTCTCCAATGTTCAGCTTGAGCGCCCCGATGGCCGTTTTACACAAGATGACAGCTTCATCACTGCTTTTTACCTGCAGTGACAAAAAGATACGTGTTCAGAGAGTGCCACCCTTGCAGCCAGGTCGGCTCTCGAAATCTGGACCATGTGGGTTGCGTTTCATTTGTTAATGTGTTCCCGCATTAAAACACAGAGTTGCTCGCTGAGAAAAGGGGTATGTTTCCTCCAGCGGAGATTTCAACATACACATATCTGCTTCTTCAGGCATCCCGTATATGCTCGTATGCAAAACAACTCCTGTAGGTGGACTACCCAGAAAAAGCAACTTCAAAAATACCTTTTCTCGAGTCTTTTCCAGAAAAGTAAGGGCCACATTTGGATCTGAAGGAAGGAGAAAAAAAAAAAAGGGCAGCAAGATCAGGAATTCTCATGGAACTAAATCTGAACCTAGAAATAAATCCTTTTACTGGATTCATGAAGACTGGAATATTTTTTCTACAGCATATCACTCAACCTTCAAAAGTGCTACTATTGTAGGCCAGGCTTTCTGCTCACCAGCCATTCTTCTAGCGAAGCAGAGACTTGCTGCTCTGTCTAGTGGTAATTATTTAAGCTCTTTGAGTTAGTCCTTTCCCTCTTCAGTACACCAGAAAGACAACAGCTTAACACTGAAGTTTTACCCATTACTATTAACTTGACAAATTTCCCAGGCATCAGTTACTATGAGTGCTGTAAATAACACGTAAGAGCACTTACCTGTCATCTGTCTGACTACATGAAGAATGATCTCTACCAGGGACAGGGGGTTCACCCTAGAACAAAAACCTCATTGTCAGAACAGCCTCAGCCAAGAGGGCTACCTAAAAACTTCCAGGCAAACACACTCACCTGTGTTCAAACTCACTGATGAAGTTCTCGTACAGCTGTGGGCACAAAGATATCAACAGTCAGGGCAAAAGGATGTTTCGGTTCAGCTATGACACTCGCTCTTCCCTGCATTCCAATTTATTTTTCCAACAGAGTAGCGGGCATCCAACCGCACCTTACAGAATCCAGGAGCCAAAACCTGCTCCTTTTAGCTCATTCTGTCTCCGCAGTCTCCTTCCAACTGCAAGGAGTGACTCGAGAAACTCGCAAGCTAGCGGGTACTACAGCACAACGCCTCCCTGCTACGGGCTGGCCCGGTGCATGCCTCCAGGTGTCAGCGTACAATAAGCAGAGGCCCAAAGCTTTGAAATTTCCCTCTGCGCACATTTGGAAAAGAGACTATCTCTAGAAACCCATGGCTCTTTATCATGGAAATAGCTATCTCCTGGGAAACTGAATTTTAACTTAAAAAAAAACAAAGGAAAGTGAAAACACGTGATTACTTGTGGCATACAGAGAACATGGGACTCTGGAGTGAGTATGCTATTATCTTCACACACAGAAGCAGCTCCCAGACGGTGGGTGAAATAACCTACTGAATACATCAATGCATTTGTGAACACCGACAATCCATCCCACGCTTGCAGTCGTAAACCCCTCATTACAAAAGGGAAAGAAAAAGGCTCCCCCTGCCCTCCCCTCCCTCCCAAAATCTTAAGTGAATGAAACTAAAAAACTGTTTTGAAGCCTCTAAAACTGACACATTTAATGTTAGCAGAAATTTCATACACCAACCAAATCCTGCACACTCACACCCAGTGCATAAACCCCAGAAAGCTGGGTTCACCTAGTTTAATAATTCTCTGGAGACAAGTCAGAGGCTGCTTACTTTCCACTAATACAAAAATACCATCGCTTGCCTTCGCTACAGAAAGATAAAACGCCTGGGAACAACGGAGCACTTCACCTTGATGAGTCCATCTCCTTGGGCAAAGCAAGGGTCCTGAACGAAGTCCAACACTTGCAGAGTCAGCTGGTGCCAGAGCCTTAAGAAACAGGAAGGTCACCCGGTGAGTTCACGCCTTACACCAGCTCCTTTGCTCGAACCACATCCAATGCTTCACGCTCGAGGCCTGCGGAACGCGCCTGCCGCCAGGAACGACGGACACAAGGCAGACACGCGAGCGGGCTGCCGAGCCCCCCTCCGAGCGCTAACGCGCGGCGGCCCCACGGGAAGCACCGGGGAAAGCCGCTCCCGGGCTCTCCGCAGAGACAGTCGTGATGGTTAAACAGCGACCACGCCGCAGTGAGCACCGGGCGCTGCCCCGCGGGGCCCCGGGACACCGTGAGGGAAGGCCCCGCCGCGGGTAGCGGCCCCCTCCACCCTCCCGCCTCCCGCCCCGGCGTTACCGCAGCGGCACCCCCCGCCGCTTACTTCTTGTTGTAGAGCTCCTCCAGGCGGTGCCAGACGGCGGCCTGCCCCGGCCCCGAGCTCTGGCTCTGCTGCAGGAAGCCCGGCACGTCCTTCATGGCGGCGGCGGCGGGACGGGAGGGAGGGAGGGAGAGCAGGGCCGGCCGCCCCCGCGTCGCGCCCGCCGGAAATGCACACTCACTTCCGGCGCGGCGCGGGGCACGCTGGGTACCGGGGGCCCCGCCGGGCTGTCACCGCCCCCGCTCCGCGGTAGCCATGGCAACGCCTCGGCAGCGGCCTTGCCCCCCACCCCCCGCCACACACACCCGCCCCAAAATCCCCGAAACCACCCAAACCGAGCGGGGGGCGTCCCCAAAGCGGGTCGGTTCGGCCGGTGCGCGAGACGCCGCGCTCCACCCAGAGCCGAGGCGTTTTGTGCCATTCATTTTTGCACAAAGGCGGGTGCCGGGCGGTAACGCCCCAAAGCTGCGCCCCGCGCCGAGACCCCGCGAGGCGCTTGTACAGTTCGGTGTGTCAGTGACAGCCGAAAGTCACTCCCCAGCTCACGATGGGGGAGTTTCTCCCTCGTTTCACCTTAAAGGCGCAGCTGCCTTTAAATTCACCACGCATGCTCAGAGAGTGGGGGGCTTTCTGGCCTACGGGCGCTAATTTTAATATTATAATGGCGATAGTTCACCCGAAGGACACCTGGTTTTAGTTATTACCAACATCCCAGTTAGTTGTCCTCCCTGACTATATACTTTATCACCCAGCTTTCAGTGGCGTCTGAGGCGGGACGTTCCCTTCCGTCAGTCTCTCAGCTCTCTTCAAGGCTACAGCCGTAAGACAAATGCTTCCCTCTGCTCTCGGCTCCCTTCTCTGGCGCCAAATCCCCTTTTGCCCGGCTCACGTGGCTCAGTGTTATTGCTTGGGGAAAATTCCATCTTCTTCGGGATACCGGGGGCGGCGGGTGGCTGCCGGAGCGGCGGCAGCGAGGGAGAGCGCGCCTACTCGGGACATTGCGGTAGCGGCAGAGCCGGCGGGCAGCGAGGGAGGGCGCGCCTACTCGGGACATTGCGGTAGCGGCAGAGCCGGCGGGCAGCGAGGGAGGGCGCGCCTACTCGGGACATTGCGGTAGCGGCAGAGCCGGCGGGCAGCGAGGGAGGGCGCGCCTACTCGGGACATTGTGGTAGCGGCGGCGCGGCCCCGGCCATGGAGCGGGGAGCGCGGCGCTGCGGGGGGCTGCTGGCGGCGGGTGAGGCCCCGGGGGTGCGGGGGCGGCGGGGGGCTGCTGGCGGCGGGTGAGGCCCCGGGGGGCGGCGGGGGGCTGCTGGCGGCGGGTGAGGCCCCGGGGGCGGCGGGGGGCTGCTGGCGGCGGGTGAGGCCCCGGGGGGGCGGGGGGCTGCTGGCGGCGGGTGAGGCGCCGGGGGCGGCGGGGGGCTGCTGGGGGCGGGTGAGGCCCCGGGGGCGGCGGGGGGCTGCTGGCGGCGGGTGAGGCCCCGGGGGGCGGCGGGGGGCTGCTGGCGGCGGGTGAGGCCCCGGGGGCGGCGGGGGGCTGCTGGCGGCGGGTGAGGCCCCGGGGGGCGGCGGGGGGCTGCTGGCGGCGGGTGAGGCCCCGGGGGGCGGCGGGGGGCTGCTGGCGGCGGGTGAGGCCCCGGGGGGCGGCGGGGGGCTGCTGGCGGCGGGTGAGGCCCCGGGGGGCGGCGGGGGGCTGCTGGCGGCGGGTGAGGCCCCGGGGGGCGGCGGGGGGCTGCTGGCGGCGGGTGAGGCCCCGGGGGGCGGCGGGGGGCTGCTGGCGGCGGGTGAGGCCCCGGGGGGCGGCGGGGGGCTGCTGGCGGCGGGTGAGGCCCCGGGGGGCGGCGGGGGGCTGCTGGCGGCGGGTGAGGCCCCGGGGGGCGGCGGGGGGCTGCTGGCGGCGGGTGAGGCCCCGGGGGGTGCGGGGGGCTGCTGGGGGCGGGTGAGGCCCCGGGGGGTGCGGGGGGCTGCTGGCGGCGGGTGAGGCCCCGGGGGGCGGCGGGGGGCTGCTGGCGGCGGGTGAGGCCCCGGGGGGCGGCGGGGGGCTGCTGGCGGCGGGTGAGGCCCCGGGGGTGCGGGGGGCTGCTGGCGGCGGGTGAGGCCCCGGGGGGCGGCGGGGAGGCGCCGCTGCCGCCGGGCCCCCCTCAGCAGCCGCCCTGTGCTTCCTTGCAGCCTGGCGCAGCCTGTGGGAGCGCGGCCCCAGGGATGGCGGCGGTGCCCCGGGGGGCCCGGCCCGGCTCTCCCGCTGCCCCGCGGACCCCGGAGGACAGAGGTAGGGCCGTCCGGCTTGGCGCACCCGGCCGCCGCGCCGGGAGGCCCAAGGGGGGGCGGTGATGCTCGTAGGAGGGCGCGGGGCCGGGGACATCCCCCCTCCTGTGTGAGCCAGGCTGGCCCGGGAGCGCAGGGGCACGGCCTTTGCCAGAGAAACACTAGCGGTTTCCGTGCAAGAGGGTACTGGCTGCCAGGCTGTGGCTTGGGCTCCCCGGGAGGCTGGTCTGGCGCGGCAGGGCCCTGCCCTTGCGAAGGCGGCGCCGCTCGGTCCGAGATGCAGCAGCTCTCGGCCCTTCGCGTCCCCGCGGCCTCCCCGGGCTGCTCGTGTCGCCCCGCACCGGCGGGCCGGGCGGATGAGCACGCCGGTCTCTGCCCCACCTGCACCCGGTGCCGGCCTGTGGCTCCTTCAGGCGTTCGCTTGTGCACGCAGGGCTCCATCAGGGCAGAGCCCCCGGGGGACACAGAGCAAGGAGGACGCCTGTGCTAGCCTGGGCAGCACTGTCCCAGGTGACCGCATCACCCTGTTAGAAACTTCTTGAAACTCAGGACATAGAAAAGTCTTCCTTATCCCAAGAGCAAATCGACTGTGAGACTTGTGAGTCCCAGCACTGCTGTTCCGACAGCCCTGTGTCCACCCCCTGTCCAAAAACCCCCCCTCTCATAGTGGTACCAGTGATGTGGTCTTTTCAGATCCGCATAAAAAAGCGCAATGGAAGGTATCATCTGCTCCTGGGGTATGGGTTAGGCTAATGGTTAAGCTTTCTCCTTGTTAAGTACTAGCACGCAGCCTTGCCAGTTGAAGAGCTTTCTGCAAAATTCTCGAGGTGGTTTCCTCCCCGTGAGCAGTTTTCAGCTGAAGTCGCTGTCAGTACACCACCTGCTGTGCTTTCTCTCCATTCCGAGCAGGATCCAAGGGACCAGGCCCTTCTCTTTGTCTGCTGCTGCCAGAGCTGTTTTAGGAGTGGGCAGATGGGGAGATGACGGTGGGAAGCAGAAGCTCACCCTGCGGGATGTGGCAGAGCTCGTTCGGAAGAAGGAGTGTCGCCGAGTGGTGGTGATGGCTGGCGCTGGGATTAGCACCCCCAGCGGCATCCCGGATTTTAGGTAATGCCTCCGTCGTTTCTTTTGTCCTTTTTTAGAGCTGGGAGGCCCAAGATCTTCAGCTTAGATAATGCTGGTGCCTGCTGCTCCTCTTGCCCCTCCATTTTATTTATCAGTGTGAGTCTAGACTAGGCACAGGAGTTTCCGTGCCTGCTGATCCTCCTTCTCCAGTCAAAGGCAGGCTGGCATCACCAGTCGGACTTGGGGCTGTTCCTTGGCCTGGGTCTTCAGGATGGTTAAGTCATGCCTGTAGCTCGGTTCTGCAGCTCCACTCCCTGCACCATCTTGGCCACCAGAGAAGAGCCAACGTGGCCATGGCGCAGGCTCGAGACGCTCCAGCTACAGGCGAGTGTGGCCCTGCCCTTCCTCCGATGGCGGGCATACCTCTGCAGCTGGGAGGCAGGGAGGCAGTAGAGCAGGGATGCGAGGCAGGTTCTCTGTCTGTGCAGAGGTAGTTTCAGCTGCTCTCCTGACACACAATGGACAGTACAAAGGAGCCAGAAAGAGCCCAAGGACCTGGCTGCCTGCTCTGTCATATTTTGGTCTGGCCCTGTGGTGGGTGGTATCTCTTCCTGCGCTCTGACTACGAGCCCCACTCTTCTCTCTCTGCAGGTCCCCAGGGAGCGGTCTCTACAGTAACCTTGAGCAGTACGACATCCCTTACCCAGAAGCCATCTTCGAACTGATGTATTTCTTTGTCAATCCTAAGCCCTTTTTCACTTTGGCCAAGGAGCTCTACCCTGGCAACTACAGACCCAACTATGCTCACTATTTCCTGAGACTCCTGCACGACAAAGGGCTCCTCCTGCGCCTCTACACCCAGAATATTGATGGCCTGGAGAGAGGTGAGTTTTCTGTTCCCCATCTCTCAGCAGCAGAGCACTGGGAAGAGATGAGGGTAGGAAGCAGACTAGGAGGCAGGATTGGGGAAATGCCCAGTGAATGTGGAGTTTCTGGTTCAGTCACCTCACGCTGAGCTGGTCCTCTCCCACACGCTGTGTTCCAGTTGCTGGGATCCCTCCCGATAGACTGGTGGAAGCCCACGGCACCTTTGCCACTGCCACTTGTACGGTCTGTCGAAGGAAGTTCCCAGGAGAGGACTTCAGGGTGAGTGGTCGCAGCTGGGCAACGACACATAAGTTAATGCAAGAAGGAGAATCTGTTGCAGGCCTGTTATTTTGCCCTCGGGGCCAAGAGGTTTTATTGGAGGGGACCAGACTTGGGGCTGGATGTTGCTGCAAGGATGCGTTGTGGTTCTGACCTCGCTGCGCAGGTGTGCGCTGCCCTGTAACAAGTGGTGTTGGGTGCTCTTGCTTCAGGGGGATGTCATGGCAGACAAGGTCCCTCACTGTCCCGTCTGCACTGGAATCATCAAGCCTGACATTGTGTTCTTTGGCGAGGAGCTCCCGCAGCGCTTCCTCCTACACGTGACGGACTTTCCCATGGCAGACCTGCTTTTCGTCATCGGAACGTCCCTGGAGGTCTGGGACTAAGGCAAACCCTGCTCGCAAGGAGAAAAAGGCACACGGAAAACAGGGCCTGAGGGGGACTCTGGAGAAGAGACAGGGTTTAGAGGAGAAGGCGAGCAACTGGGTTATCGAGGTAAAATTTGAGGTGGCAGGGTAAGAAACAGGGTGCATGCACTCTGAGAGACCCTCTGAAAACCTTGCGCGCTCCTGGTGAAGGCGGGCACCTGGAGAGCCAGAGATGAGTTTTGTGGCTACCTGAGGAAAGGCCACCAGATAACCAGTGACATCCACGCCCTGTTTAAAGCTGGGGTGGCTTAGCCCACGGTGGGAGAACTGTTCAACACAACAGTTACAGGCTTAGTGCGCAGTGAATTCATGCCCGCGGTGCCCCTCAGCAGGGTGACCGTGTCTCTCTGCTCCTTCGGGTTGCCTTCCTTTAGGTGGAGCCCTTTGCCAGCCTGGCAGGAGCTGTTCGCAGCTCTGTTCCCCGAGTTCTGATCAACCGAGATCTCGTAGGACCCTTCGCCTGGCAGCAACGCTACAATGACATAGCCCAGCTGGGGGACGTGATCAGTGGGGTTGAGAAGCTGGTGGAGCTGCTGGACTGGAATGAAGAGATGCAAACACTAATTCAGAAGGAAAAGGAAAAGGTGGGAAGGGGCTCAGAGCCCTGTCTCCCTCCCTTGGCCTCTTCGTTCCTTGTGCTGGGGTGATTCTAGGGGGGGAGCAGGCTTGAGCTTGCTGGGGTTAGACTTGCACCACAGGCGTTGCCACACTTGCGGTCTGCATTCGGAGAAAAGGACCACAGAAAAAGCAAAAAAGGTTAAACACCAAACCAAAACCAACGGTCGGTGCTATTTGACAGCGAAGGTGCCGCAGAGCTGAATGTTTCAGTGGTACAGAAGGGGAGGGTGCAGATCTGCCAACCTCAGGCGCAAGAGGGAAAATATGGAAAATGGCAGACTTTGGGTTGAATGGGAGTGCTTTAGCGCTTCTTCAAGCCGTGTCCCACCCAATTACTGAGAACCCTTCTGTTGTTTTCACCTTTTTTTTTTTATTTATTCCCAAACACACTGAAAGAGCCCTATAGATGAAGGTAGTTTCCTAGAGCTGGAAGTGACCAACCAGAAAATGCCCCCCGTCATCGTTACCAGATTAACCTAGTTCAGTCGTAACTCAGCAGGGGACTCACCTTTGCACTTCAGCACAAAACACGGGCCTTCTCTTGTTGAGGCAACGCTTCCCTCAGATGTGTGCAAGAGGCTGGAAAACTCCACTGAGCGTGCAGACACGCAGTGGGGCATCCTCTCGGGTGCTGAAGCTGCTCTTATGCGGTGCCTTTTATGCAGCCTTTTCCCTGGCTGAGAGCCGGAGCCCGTGATGCTGTTGATGGCTCGTCAACACGAATAACTGCTGAACTGAACAGAGGAGCCGAGCCACGCGTCACCTTAGTGGAGCTTTCCTTTCTGTACATTCACATGATTGCTTTGGTTTCGTTTCTAGTGTTTTTTCCAGTCATGGTGAGAAATAAGTAATCGTAGTAGCGAAAGGGAGGCTCCACTTGTGCCATGTCCAAGACCGAACAAGGCGCTGCGGTGGCCGGACACGTGATGAGCAGCAAGCAACAGGCAGGCCTGAGGGTACCTGCTCCACCTGGCAGCGTTGAATTGCTAACTAAAGGCTCGACTCTTCCCCTGCTGATAGTGTATTTCCCTGTGCCATTTTTCCTACATCTGTAATCTTTTGAGATCTTCAAAAGTGAGAAATTATAGGAGAGCACATTCTTAATTACTTTGAGTTTAGTGCTAATGTTAATTATTACATTACTTTAGACCTGCTGGGAAGGTTTTTTCCACCTTTGGCATCAAACACTTAAAATTTGTTTGTTTTAATTTAAGCAGAAGTAGTAACGTGTGGGCTGGGCCAACTCCTCTGCTTGTGCAAGTGGGCACAGCTCTGTTGTCTGCAATAGGTCCCTGCCAACTCGCCGTAGTAAGCAGCCCGTTGTGCTTTTAACAGATACACTGTCCGTACACGACTACTTCTGACCCAAGAGAAAACCTGGCTTCAGGATTCCAGTTTTAACATTCAGGTTGTTGTTACTTCCATCAGATTATGGGGTAGGAGTGAATAGGAATTTTTAGTCCTTTGGTCAGGTTTTTGATTTTTCACAAGCCGTTTTGCATTTGTATGAGATCAACCAGCCCCTCGTTCAGTGCTTGTGCTGCCCTAAATCACTGATGGATAAAGCCAATGCAGACATGGTAAAGCATGAAAACCAAGTTCTTCCCTGCTCTGGGATTTTGGTGCTAGGAAGCATTGCTGGCTGAGCTAACAGGGGCCGGCAGGTTTGAAACACCCTAGCAAACACTGTGTGGTCTTTCTGTTTTTAGCTGGATGCAAAAGACAAATAGGACAGCTGGCTCCCTGCTGCTGGAGTGATGTTCACCTTGAAAAGATGTTGTCATGCCCAGCACAGGCAGAGAAAGACCTTGCCAGGGAGCTGTGGAAGAGGCCGTCCGGCCCTGCAGCAGCAAATCCACGCAGGCCTGGCACGCTGGGGAGGTGGGGATGCTCGTGGCTCAATCCAGCCGGCGTGGGAGCAGAGCAGAGAGGCCTTCGCCCGTGAAGGAAGGCAGGCTGAAGGGAGCAAAGCCCCAACGCCAAGCTGCAAACTGGTTCTGCACGTGAAGGCTTCCCTACCTGAGACTTCAGAGCAGTTGATGTAGCTCCTGAGCGGCCTCATTTCGGCACCCGCTAGGAGAGGCTTTCCTCTCGCGCAGCTCTGGCTGTCACCCCGTCAGCACACCACTTGACCGTGTCCAGCCACGAGAGCGTCGCCAGTACGTGCCGGGAGCTCGTGGGCTCGTGCCAGCATGTCAGACGAGCTGTGCACGTGCAGCTTGCTGTTTGGGTCTCCCTCTTCCTGAGCCGTCCAGTCTCAGAGACCCTGGTTTTCAAGGATCAGGCGTTGAAAATGCCATGGAGATCAGGCCTTGAGGCAGGACAGCATCACGTTGGTCTGGAGTGAATTTTCCAGCTCCCTCCCCTGGACTGAGCATCTACCAACTCCTTTCACAGCTCCTCCTCAGTTACAACCTTTCAGCTGCTGCAGACTTGTAGTGTTTATTCTTCAGATGAATTATCTGCTAATCAGGGGACAAATGCTGTCATGGGGGCCTGTCCCCCATTCCTGTTCAGGAACACCAGCTCAAGCTGCTGCAAGAGCTTTGAATCAGTGTAGTGTTAATTATTTAATAATAAAAAGAGTTCTAATTCTTTTGCTGATGTCACCTGAGGGTTTTTCTGTAAACTTCACACCTTTCCTAGTGTTTGAATACATTTGGGTTGTCGTTCCCCACCACCCCTTTTCACCTGTTGGTTTTTTGTTGGTTTTTTTTTCCTTTTTAACCTTTCACAAGTGCCTTTCCTCCCTGTAAGTGCTGTCCCAGGGAGAGGCAGTACCAGTCAGAGCACCGCAGTGAGGTCCTGCTCCTCCCCAAGTGTGTCCCAGCAGACATACTCTGCATATCACAGGTGCGGCACCCAAATTTGACTGTGGGGATTGAAGTGACACCCAGGTGGCCCTGGCTGACCCATCTGTTTGTCACAGCAACTGTTCTAGAGGCAATTCCAGTCAGTACCAGCTCCAAACAAGCACCACAAAATGCAAAGCACTTTATGCCACCGATTTGTTACACTTAATGCAGAAAACCCAAACGAAGGGAATAAAAGCATTTGAGCCCACATCTGTGTCTTACTAACACAACACTGGAACACTGTTACCGACTTCTGCGCCTAAAAGCTCTTCCCAGGGCAAAGCTAGAGCCTCAGAACACTGTCCTGTGTCTTATCTGTTTATATAATTAGAAGTGTTTGTACCTCACACTCATCTGCTATAAATCAGACTAGCTCTAGGGACCCCACAGAAGCCTGGCACATCCACTGCTAACACTACAGGAACAGAGAGTTCGGCGCTTGGTGACAGCTGCTTCCTAGAAGAAAGGTTTGAAGAAGTTCCCGTTCAGACGAGCAGACTTGTTTGTCCAAATACACGATCCAAACAAATCCGTGTGTTCCTCCTCACAGCCGGGACCGGCCCAGCAGATGCGTTTGAGTGCGCAGCCTCGGGGAAAGCAGAAGGGCTGTTCTCTCGCTTTGCAGGGCGCCAGCAGCCTTGCGGCACGTTGCTTCACACTGGAAATGGTGGCAACGTGTTCTTTTTAAACCCTCCCCTGTTTATAAACCCTTACTCCAGAAGCCCCCCGTGCCAAGTTCAGCCCCTGCACCGGGGCTTTTCAAAGCAGGGCCTGGCAGTTGCACGTCAGGGGCTTAAGCACGATAGACAATTAGAGTACAAAGATGTCAGGAGCATTGCATTTAAAATACACCCTGCACTTTCCCATGTGTGGAAAGCTTCGGAGAGCTTTCACAGCTGGGAAGAGATCAGAGGTCTGCATTTTTGTACACAAGGTTTGGGGTGGGTTTTTTTGCTAGTTACTATATAAAAGGAGAGAGATGCAGCTGGCCTGAAAACTCCAGCTGCGATACACTGAAGCTATTCTCATGACAGAAGCCTGTCTGTGAATGTTACTGGGTCAGCTTTACATAAATATTGTGTACCCCTGGGAGAGCCTGGAACTTTAATCACAACTACTAAAAAAATTCTTAATCACCGAAGAACTAAACTAAAGGAAGCGTACCTTCCGCTTTTCACCTCACAGAAAGAGTCTTCAGAAAACAAGCACAGACTCCTAAAAATGCACAGGCAGGAACACTCGCAAACCCTCCCAGGCCCAGGTTTCCTGGATGTCCGATACGGTGCCGCACTGCGGAGCCTGGGCGGCCTGTCCTGCCTTCGCCCCAGAGCCCCAGCCCCGCGGCACTCGCTGCCTCGCGGGGAGTCGGAAACCTCAGCCGACCCACGCAGCCAAACGTCATCCAGGCTGGCTCGCGTCCTGCAAAGGCTGAGCAGCAGATCCCTATTGCACAGGCAGAAAACAGAGCTGGTGTGCACAATTTTCAACCGTTACGGAGCACTTGTGAAGGAGATGAACAGTCCTGTAAGCAACTGCATGTTGTGAGGTCGAGCTAAGATTGTTCTGCAATCCTCAAGCTTCAGTGCTTGCTTCCACTTTGGGATGCTCCATTCGGTTATACTTGGTGGTCGAGGTGCAGGGAAAGGTTCTGGCTTAGCCCCAATTTAATGCTCCAGTTTTACCCCCCAAATAAAACTGTAAAACCCAGGGCGATCAGAGTAGAACCATGTGCCGGTCAGGAAAAACAAAGAAAGGTATTTCTGTCCTTGCTCAGAGCTATCCCGTTCAATGAATCACCGCCATGCGCCCATTTGTCAGGTTTTCTTTATTCTAGCATCACTTTTGCATTCCTACTTGTGCCGATAAGTTTTGGAACTCTGGTACATGAGACAAACTGGAATATTTTCTTTAAAAAGAAAAAAAACCAAAACAAAACACAGAAAATAGACAAATCTAAGTGACAGCAAAGGACAGGACCAACACCAGCTCCTGGGTGCAAACGGCAGTGGACTTGTGGGAAAGCCAAGGCGGACGAGGAGGCAGCAGACAAAGCAGAGATTTTGGCCTTTCATTTCAAAAGCGTGAGATGGGGAAAGGCTAACGCCAAAAAATGAAGCTTGGTGGTAACAGGAACATTGCACATTGCCAGAGACTGAATATCAGAGCGTTCCTGGCTGTCACCCATGCCTTTCTCTCCTGTGGCCGGTGGGAATGCTCGAAGCTTCTCACAGAGGCTTTACTCGCCTCCTGCAGCATGCACACCACTGCTCCCCTCTGCACTCACATACACGCTCCTAAGTCCTCACACTCCTGGTTTTGCAGACACCGCCACGCTCACAGCCACACGCAGCACGCACACGTACAGCTACCCGCTGATGAAATGGATGCGCCGTGCCGAGACGCCCCGCAGACACCACTCCCCACGGACTGCCGTGAATAACCGCTCGCCCCCTCTCCTGCAGCCCCACCTCCCCACCTGCGTGTCTGGGGAGCGGCTCCCCACGCGCAGGGCAGGCCACCCGCAGCCACGCGCGCCGACGAGCGGCCGCACAAGCGTCAGCATGTACACAAGATGCTCCGCGGATTGCTAAACCCTGATGGTGTGACAGAAAGATCCTCCCCCACCGCCCTCCTTCGCAAACATCACGTACTTAAAGAGAAAAAAAAAATCCTACTGGAAAGTCCTGGAAGCAATTTGGAGTCTGAAATCCTCACGGCTGCCGACAGGAGAGACCAAAGTGGAGCGAGGCCATAGGACCCTCTGGAAGGAGAGGTGGTTATGGAGCTGGGAAGGAGGCAGGAGGTGTTCCTTGTTGTGGACTCCGAGGGGTCCAGGCTGGATCCAGATCCCACAGGGAGAATCCTGGCCCAGCTCTAGCCTCTGGGTACAGCACCAGTTCTGGAGGGAGAGCGGATGGGAGCTCCCCAGCTCTCCGAGGCTGGGGCGAGAGGTCTGGATCAGTCCAGCCCCAGGTCCGAGTCGGAAGACGACCTCTCGTCGGCCATATCACGGATGGCGTTCTCCATGGGGGCCAGGTTGCCGCTCGGCGTGATGCCCATGGGCTGGATGACTTGCTCTCTGCAACCAGGGAGGAGAGGGGGGAAGGCAACACAAATTTGTAGCAGATACTGCAGGAGCAGACAAGTACTTGAGCAGAAATGCGGAGCTCGTGGAATTGCCCCGAGGCAGCCCAGCACAACCCCAGCCCACCACCAAGAATCCTTTTTTGAGAAGTGGGGGACAGCTCTAGCTGTAAAGCCTCCAGCATGCTGAGGCAATGGCTGGAAGCATGTTCCACAAGTGTTGCTGTTCTCAGGTTCCCTGGAACAGGCTCAGTGTTAGGGTCCTGTCCCGTGAGGTACAGGATTGCCAGAGGAAAACTAGCGCTGGCACCAGTGTTCCTCTCCCCCTAACACACACTGGCAATACAGGCAATAAACGTGCTGCTCTTTTCCCTCCCACCCTTGGGGGTGGCCTGAACTCAGCTGTCAGACTCTGGGTTCTTCTCTGTGGCACCTGTTAATGATGGGTGAAAGATGACCGGAGAAAGCACTCCTGCAGGGAAACGGACTTGGTGGCACTGGCTGCCATCTGTCCCCAGAACGCTGCTTCCTACTGAGCAGCCTTGCCCGGACAGCGGCTGCTGTTCTTACTGAGCACCTGGCCAAAGCCAGTGAGACAGCAGATGCTTGGAAACAGCACAGGCACGTAGAGCAGTTTTGCAGCATGCCATCATGCCAAAGAGGTGCGTGGGGCTTGCAGTGCCTTTCCCTGCACATAACAGAGCCCGCCTTCAGGAAGTATTCCCCCATGTATCTCCCCCACTCTCTCTCTTACATCCCTTCTGTTAGTGGCAGCCTTGGGAACACATTCAAAGAAAGGTCTGTGATAAATGTAAGTCACAGACACGCAGGCGCTAATGCAGACATGAACATACACAATTTTCTAGTACCTGGACAATTTGTCAAACATGTTGACTAACTTCATGGCTTCATATTCCTTCTGCTCTTCTGTCATCCCTTCCATGGGGTTGGGTAGTTTCTCCTCGACGCGTCCCGTCACAGGATTAATGCTGCAAGAAGAATAGTGAGGCAGGGGCAGAGGATGGAGGTAAAGCAGAGGAGTGACCAAAGGGCTGTTTAAAAACCTCCTTTGCCTCTGCTGCGCACAGGAACACAATGGCATAGCTGGCTGTCACTGCTGCTCATCTCGTTAGCCCTGAGTGCTATCATAGTGCAACACGGTGCGTCTGACCTTTTTCTGTATGTCCTATGCACAGTCATCTCCCCTTACAGATCCTTATCGTTTCTCTGGGGTGAGCAACGTCCCCATCCTGCCAATTCCACAGCATAGTTTTACACCAGGTGCACAAGGGCAGACAACACTTATTCCCTCTTCTTAAGTCATAAGGCAAAAAGTTAACACAGGAAAAAAAAGCCCAAACCCAACCTGCAGACCACATTGAAGAGGATGCAAGAAAGTACAGGACCCACAGCTGAGCACAATCCAAGAGCTCTCCCTGCACACCCCTCACCTCAAGTTACCACCACGCAACTAGCGGGCAAAGAAAGAAAAAAAACCCAAAAAAAGAAAAATCCAACTCACTCCAGCAGCACAGGGCTCTGGAGACGGAGAGGAGTAATGGTGTGCCACTGTACAAGATGTGCCATGAACAGGCCTGGTGCAGAATGGGCTCTGGCTGAAGGAACCCCCCGTGCCCTAGAGCTGTGCCCAGCTGCAGGGACCCAGTATATGCACAGATGACCAGCCACACCATGAGCAGCTCAGCCACAGAGGCTTTTCACCCAAGGAACAGGCAGGGGGTGGAACTGCTAAGTAATGCAGAAGGAAATGCACGTGTGAAAGAGCACGACAAGGGAGGCAGCAGGGAGGCAGATGAAGAAAGGGACAAAGCAGGAGTGGAAAGAAAGTGTAGGAAAAGGGGTGCTATAGAGAGGGAGCAGATTTCTTTACTTGGGCTTTGCTTCTTTGTACTCCTCGGTGTCTGTGTCTTCATCTTCTGAGTACTCTCCCTCTTCCCGACCACCAGCCATGAGGCCTCGAGCTGCCAGGAGCCCAGCTGCATTCCCATAGCCCGTGTACTTCACAAACCGCGACACTGCCGGGAGAAGGGGAGAGAGACCAACCTGTGCTTCCCCTCCTGCCTCTCCAGCCCTGTCTGCTCCTGTGTGCCCCAACAGCAAGATTGGTGCAAGGCCATGGAGACCCAGAAACACCAGCACTTCGTTGAACTCTGACAGGGAGCGAGGCTCCCACGCTACGTACCAGGAATGGCAAGGACAACACCCACAGGGCGGGGGTCTGAACACAGGCCACGTTGTCTGCAGGGTGTTGAGGTGTCCTCCAGCAGAGCTTTTCACACCCTGCTGGCATGAGACAGCAGCTCCCTCCCACAGAGCACTTGGATACTCTCCACTTTTCCCTACTCAGTTTATCAGGCCCAAGGGAAGACAGAAGTTCCTGTCACCCATCCCACGCTCTCTGCCTTGCCCAGAGGCCAGGCTCCAGGACACCCTGTCACCAAAGCCCACAAGAAGCCCCTGCAGCTCACCACTCTCCTTGCAGAGCACGAAGAGGAACTCTGCCGCACAGTGCTTCACATCGGTGTCGATGTGGGTCATCAAACGCACTAGCTTGTTCCGCAGCGAGTTCCCCACCTCCGGCCGATTCCTCACGTCCCGGAGCGGTGGCAGCACCTACAAAGCCACAGTTAGGGGCGATCAGTGGAGCTGGAACAGCAACAGCAGGTCAGACAGGGGAAAAACATACGTGCATTTTACAGATCAGCTAAAACTAATAAATCCACAGAGCGTGGGAGATGTGGAAAAAGCACTGTGGGTACCAAAGGCCTCATCCACCCATACATCAGAACCTAGTAGAGAGAGAGAGGAGGTCTGTTTGAAGGATGGCAATAATCAGGCAGTTTGCTGTTCTCCTCTCAGTGCAGCATCATTCAACTTTTGGCTGAACTACAGCATACCTTTGCCTTCAGGAACTTCCGCGTCTGGCGGTGGACTCGGGCGCTCTCTGTCAGCAGGTTCAGAACAGGGGTCAAACTCTCCTTCAGCTTGTGTCCCTGCAGAAGCATCCACAAAATAAACACATCAGTCACGCCAAGCTCAACTCATCTGGCTTGTAGTAGAGAACGCGAGTACAGACCACCAGGGAAACAGATGGACACCAAAGCTTTCCAGCCTCTGCTGGAGGAACTTCAGTGCTTCATCACTCCTCAAGCAGCATGGCTCTCCAAGCCCTGCCCTGTGGTACAGCAGTGCTAGAAATATTTGCGCAGGGCATCCAGAGTAGGTAAGAGCTGCAGTAAAATTTGGAGGCCCTGTGGAATAATTCCAGAGACTAAAAAACCACAGCCAGCTTGAAAATAATGCAGCTTCAGGCTTCCAGAAGCCACCCACCAGATCACTATTGAGTGAAACGGAGCACCAATATTCCAGTCGCCCAGCTAATCATCTGCTGCTCACCAGCCTCACTACCTGCAGTCCATAAAGCAATGACGTAGTCACCTTCCCAGCCGACAGATGTTGTTTTAATCCTACCAACCATAACAGCTTTGCCTCTGCTGAAAACTGCCCCTTCCACAAAGGTGTATCTCCGAACTAACCATGCCTTGCTGGTGCTCCCGTGATGTTGGCACTGGGCTTTTCAAGGACAAATATAGGCTGAAGAAAAGGTGCCCTGCAGTGAACTCGTGAAAATGAGCAGTGACAAACTCACACAGCAGCCTCTCAACTTACCCTGTCCAGGCGCCGCTCTAGGAAATCCAGCAGGATGCTGACTGCATCCATGTTGACACCCATGTACTCAAGCGAGCCTGGCCGGACTTTTGGGGTCAGGAGGACATCCAGACATTTCAGGGGCAGGTTCCCCAAGAGGTTAACCGTATGACTGAACACATGAAAGAGAAGAGAAGGGAACACAGTCACGGACCTTTGCTCACAGGAGTTCTTCAGCTCTCCAGAAATGAAGGTTCATTACTAACTACCAGGAGCGCGAGGACCCTGAGATCCAAGCTGTCTTTGGGCTGCATCCCAAGCTCCTCACGCCACTGAAAGGGAATAAATTAAACTGCTTTTTGGGTCGTTGAACTATTTGCCAGGAGTCCAAAGAGACTTGAGTGACAACTGAGAAACCATGCGCCTTGACACAGAAGCCAAGTAGGACCGCTCTGGGTTGTCCAAGGCCTGTCTGCAGGGTCTCCTGCTGCATCACTCATTCTCACCTTGATGGTCAATGCAATGCGTTGCTTAGGGTTCCTCTGACCATGGTTTTCTCAGGGACAGGATGGTGTCACCTGCTCAGAGCTGACAGCCCTGGACCAACAATGCTCAGCAGTGTGACGCAGACACTTTCTCAGGCTGGCTCAAGAGACAAACAGTTAATTAAGGCCAGCCCATGGACTCTTTAATTAAAAAGTCCCAAACACCTGCTCTTGCAAGTTGCCCACCAAAGTGGGTGGCACCATTGAGGAGCCCTGATGTGATATTGAACGTGGCCCTGGGGGGCGGCCAGGCCTGGAGAAAACATTTCTCCTGTCGACCTGGAGGCCACGGCATTAGCGCACGTAATTTGACTGTGGGAAGGGCAGGGCCATTTCTGAATTCTAGCAGCAGGAGGAACCTGCAGGCCAAGCCAAAGATGCCTGCTTGTCAGCAGTGACTTTAGACATCACCAAACAAGCAGAGGCTGTTAATGCCAAGGTGAGGCAGGATCTGCCTTGAGGAGATCTGCTTCTAGTGAAGATCATGACCTAGTTAACTAAGAAAGACCTGTGGAACTCCTCTGTCCGGTCCTCTCCATCAGCAGAGATCATGAGGCAGTGGCGCAGGAGGGCACCCAAGTGCCGGTACAAAGCAGCATCTTCCTGGCCCCAAGACAGAAAACAAAAACCTTGATCAGGACAGGGGATCCTCCACATCCCAGAGCCTGCTGCCCCTGCAGCACACAGTCCCATCCCTCCCCTCCAGCAGCCTGAAAACTGGCAGCAGGGTGTGTAAGTAGAAGTAGCCTCTCGATTCTCCTTTTGAGGTCAACCCATAGTCTTCCTGCTGCCCGATACCTTTCCCCTCACTCTACGACACTGAGACAAGGGCTGGAAGAGCCCCCAGAACAGGCCCATGGATTGACCAGGGATGTTCTCCATCACACCTTCCTTTGACCTCCAGAAGGTGAAAGAATACCAGGCCACACTCAGAAGCAAGTTATCTGGGGGCTTTGCTCTCCCACTTGCACAACGAATCATGTCATTGAGAAGGAAAAATGCCCAACTTTTAAATTTCAATGCTCTAAAAGTCTTAAGGGTTAATGATGCATTGGATAGAGGCAGTGCTCTGGGGAGGAAGGTGTGGACACAGGAGTCTCTTGCTATCCTTGCATGTACCCGGGGGCTGCGTGAGGGCCAGCACGTAATACGAGGAGATGCAAAAGGAGAAAACCAGTAGTCAAACCACAGCCTGGAGACATGCAAATGCAGTGGGGTGGGACACCCAAGGACCTTACCTCATCCACCTCCCTCTTGCTGGAATCAAAGGTGATGTTGAAGAGCACTTTCAGGATCTCCATGGCTCGCTCTGTCTCCTGCCGAGGCAAAGGGGGGAGAAGTCCCTCCTCGGTGGCAACTTCATAGGGGTCCATCCACTTTACACCGAGGGTCAGCTCCAGGGTATCTGTCATCAGGCTGATGCCCCTGAGCTCTTGGGCTAGCTGCTGTCGGATGTCCACTCTCAGCGCCGTCAGCAGGAACAGGAGACGCAGGTCAAAGAACTTGACCTCATGAGGAAGACTCCTCTCGTTGTACAGTTTGATGCGCTTGGCCAGGCCCACCACCAGCCGGGCTTCAGCTGTCAGCTCCTGTGCCCTAGGGCTGCTGAAGACAATGTTGCAGAGACATTTGAGGGATTCCAGGATTACATCCAAGTCTGGGACCTCCCGGACGAGCTCCTCTGAATAATCAATGCCTGCATGCCTGGAGAGTGTCTTCAGGCCTTCCTTGGTGGTGAAAGGGTCAAGGCAGTATTTGTCCCGGGACAGGATGCGGATGCTTTCCAAGCACGTGACCTGGCAGGATGGCTGCAGCTCTCTTTCCAGGAACTTGATCAGCAGCTGGGCCATTTTCTGTGCGGTTGGGAACAAGCAATGCCTCGTGCACTGACGCTTCACAGTGCTCCCCACCACCCTGTACTGCTCTGCCCTGGGAAGTGCGAGCGTCGCCTAGAGATGGGCCTGCTGACAGCTCTGGTTCAGGCGTGCACTCGGCAACACTCGGGAAGCGTTTGGCTCTGGCATCTGATCCTGACCCAGTCTGAGCAAGGACACCCAGCACGAAACAAAGAACGGCTGGGAGAGGGTATCAGATGTCAGGGCAGAGTATGAACAGGCAACTGCTGCTATTGCATATTTTAGCTTCACCCACGGTTACGATGGATCGGGCTAACAGAGTTTACTTGACAGCTGCATTAAGCTACGAGGGGGCAGGTCAAAAAAGCCCCTTATGGCTTCACTAAAGAACAACCACCAATTCAACAGAAGTTCTCCGTTCCCACCCAGAGCCTTAAGATTAGGGAGGCATCTGCTTTGGGTGCTCCAGAAACAGACCGAAAAGGTTGAGAGGTGCATCAGAAAAATACCAAGGGAGGGCAAAAGGACCTAAGTGAGGCAAGAAGAGCATGTGATGCCCTAGGAAAGGAGGTGAAAAGACCTCAGGAGATTCAAATAAGTAGTACCTCCCTTAACCTCAGTGCTGTCTGGAGATCTAGTAGCCCAGATCCTCAATAGGTACAGACCAGCAGAACTCCACTAACACCAATTCGCAACAGACCCTTGTGGATCACAGCACCGTCTGCGACGGCAAGCAACTGAAGATTACAAGAGCAAAGGTAATGCTTCATTCAGCCAAGCGCAGCTTGGTTTGAACCATGTGTCCCAGCAATCCACTGGATAGACATTCACACCTTGGTGAGGTAAGATCTCATTAGATCTCTCTACCATAACACCATGTCAGAGCACACGTCTTTCCACGCGTATTACAAGCATGAAGGAATCCAAGATTGCAAGGTTTGCGATCACTTAGTGTAACTGGCTTAACACAGCCTAATTGGTTATACTTCATTATAATAAAAGGACTGAGGGAAGGAATGAAGAAAAAAATGAATTTTAGTCCTTAACACGAGACTGGCAGAACATAACAAGCTTTAGCTCATGAATTACGCCCCACAACCTCACCCCTGAGAAGTGAGAAAGTACAGTCGTTCCTCTTCTTCCATACGAGGGGACAGACACAGGAGTCAAAGATACAGGCGTAAGTAACCAAAGTCTCTGACTGACGCGGGTCACAGAGATCTCGGAGCATGTGCCCAGGGCTAAACCTTCAGAACAACTGAGCACCAGGAACTAGATGGTGATGCTCAGTTCATATTTCATGACATACACCCCAAAAGTGGAGCACCCCAGGGCTGTGCCTGAATCCACGGCCTGTGCAACTGTCCCAGCTCAAACAGCAAGTCAGTGCAAGGCAAAGAGCTCGGATCTTGTGAGATCCAGTCCTATGCATTAGGCTGTACCCGGAACACCTTCATGCCAGCATTAGTTGGCAACAGCATGGACAGAAGCGGTCCCATTCTCCACCCTGGATGCCTGGCCCACACTTGATGTGCTAACACAGGCATTAGCACAATCAACTAATGAACTGGACACAAAACTGATCCAGCTGGAAAACAATCCAGGAAAAAAGCGTTATTCTTTAGGCAGATCAGCCCACCAACCATGTAAAGGTCTGCCTTGGCACGGAAGAACTGCAAGAGTAGAAATGAACAGGCAGGAGTGTTTCTTTCCATTAAGCGCCAGATTATGCCAGCTTAAAGTATCTGTTAATACAGCCTGGGTCAAATCCTGCAGCTGGCTTACAGCAAAAACACTTACCCTCTAGAGGCTTGCATGTTGCTATGATCTTTGCCTAGCAGACTCATGCCACAGACACAAAAGATCACACTTTTTACACATCTGTGGCTGAGACTATATGCACCACGCGACCCAGAGGGCTTGCTAATGCTGGAAGAATGCTGATCTTTATCCTAAAACACCAGCTGCTGATGGAAAAACTGGAGGCAGATGCTCTGAGCACACCATTCCCTAACTAAGTTAATGAAAAACCACTTATTTCTTTCCCTGTAGGAGCTGCCACTGCCAAGCCCTGCTAGGCACAAGTATGGAACAGCAGATTTACCCATCCGACTAGAAGAAGAAATCAAAGAGCATGCTTACCTTCCTCTCTTCCCGCTCCTCATCGTCAAAGGTGAAGCACTGAGATTTCTGTGGGGACGAAACAGAAATTATCAAAATAAACGAACATGTTAAAAATCCACAAAACTGTTCCCCCCAGGCAGCAAAGGGCCATCCAGCTGGAAAGCAGCAGGTCTGGAAACACACTGCAGAAGCAAGCACAACTTCACGAACAGACCCCACCAGCACCAGGGCAGGGAATCAGCATGGCAAGGAGCGCTTAGAGCAGTCTCTGATATTTGTGGGGTTTGTAACAAGCAGCACAAGCTCCTGAGGCATGAGACAAAAGGAAAACTTTCCTGCCACTGAGGCTTTCATTTCAGTCCTGCCTTTCTTTCCAACACTGTTCCTACTTGGGCAACTCCAACTATGTGCTTCACAACTAGAGACAATGAACCTGGTTTGAAAAGCACAGAGATGGACCACCCCACCAGGTCTGAAGTGCTTTACTTGAGTGAGAACCCCACTATTCTGGGGGCCTCTGTTTCTCTTCCATCCTTGAAAAACATTTGTGATGAATACTACCCACTGCCCTCTTCTGCTGGCTCTACGGTGGAGGCTGCCTGCCACAGGCCAAAGCTGTGCCCATCTGACAGATGGACTTATTTTTAAATACTGCAGCAGTGAAGTGGGCATTTGTCACAATCCAAATACCCTCTAATATCTGGCAATTCCTCTGCTCAGTGACACTACCAAGCTGCGCCCACACATCTGTCCCCCGATATTTATTGTTCCTTTTCCTGAGCGAAAGTACTGTCTCTTGCGACTTATGAACAGTTCCTTGTGGCTATTCAGGTCCTGTTCTTCAAAGAAGAGAGACCTGACCTCTACACTCCCATCATGTCCCTTTCCTTAATAAACTGTCCTGCTCTTGGTTCATGGGAAACATTTCTGTGTTTCTCACTATTCTGGCTGTTCTTCGATGGACAGTCTCCTTTCTGACTACATCTGCTTCCAATGAACTGGACAGCACAGGAGACCACAGGCGCCCTGGTGAAAAGCAGCACTTTCCAGTGAACGATGCATTCCGGATTTACACCGAGAGAGCATTTGGTCCAAGCTCTGTGAATGAAAATTTATAAAACACTAATAGTGTTTGTATGGGTACAGTTATATCTATAGATAGAGATATGCAGATATAATTGTGTCTTAATTCTGCCATCATTTTCTCAGTACTCACTGTCACCTGTTACTGAGTTACACTGCTTATGCAGCTGCTCAGTGATGGTAATTAGTCTTACCACAATCAATCATCTTAAACTCAGCTGGAGAGTAAGTCCAGAGTATGTCTCCCACTGTATCACCTTATGTGTTGTCCAGCTGCCTAACTCTACCCAATCTCCTGCCCAGTGAAACCCGGGACTGACTGCATTGAGCTTTTCGAGATCGCAGGTGCTCCCTGACTCACTCCCTCTGCAAAGTGAGGAGCAGTCTCCCCTGCTGTTCACCACCTTTTTTTACATGCTGCCAATTCCTGTCTGCTTAAAAGTAGAAGAATCCGTTTGCAGCTTGGCTGCGTCACAGTCACCAAGATCTCAGGGATGGCTTTGGTCTTTCTAGCTTAGGTCAAGCCCTGATGGACAAAGCGATGCCAACATGCCGCTTGATAAACCTCAGGTGTGGCGTCAGGACAGCGGCGCTCCGGGAGTGCTGTGCCAGGGGCTGCCCTCTCGTGCTTCAGCACTGTGAGCTGCCCCGTGCATAGGCTGCTGCTGCACCACGTTATGAGGAACTGGCAGTTCAGCCCTGGAACCGACGCGCTCTGCAGACAGCCATAGCACCTGTTCTTTTCCCATCACATCCTCTTTGCAGGCTCCTGCAAACTCATTCGTGTGTATTTTTGCCATACCTGTGGGTTTGCTTTAGCTGTAGTTTATTCCTGGCAATCAAAAGTTGACCGTGTATACAACAGTGAATTAAAACATACCACCAGAAAAAGGATAGAGTACCATCAGTTTTTACAGTAAAAAAAATGATGCAAGGAAGATGCATAGTTTATCTGCAGTTTCATAATCCCCTTTGATTGCTCCATTTCTTCTAGAGAGGCTAGCAAACCCACCGACATTCTCACAAGTTTCCTATGCTTGATACACCGACAAAGGACCCAGCTGGAGGAATGCAGCAGAAAACATTGGTTTGATGCCTTAAGCTGGTTACACATCAAACTCTGCACTCCTCATTTCTGCAGCGTTACACCTGCTGTAGGTGATGTTAATCCTGCGGACTGTCTTTAGCAGGGACCCGCTCCTTCTTCGCTAGTATCTCCCATTTGAAAACTGACTGCTCGATATAGTTGCACACTCTCCCTCTTGCACACTCCTGCAAAATACTCACAGGTTTTCCCCGCTAGCTTCCTACCTACTCAAGAATGGTGCAGAATGAGTCACAGAGATCTGCAGGGCCAGCCCTACCCTGGTGGAAACTCTCTGAAGGAAATTTCCCTGACAACCAGAGTCTATCTCAAAAGGGATTTACCCCCACGGATAATCTTTTGCCACTTTAAGGCTAGAGGCACTTCCATCTCTGCTTCCCAACCTTCTTTTTTATTATTCTGTATTCATTATTTACTTGTCAGCCCTCAGGTCAGGCACCTGTATCAAATTCCAGCAGCCCCTCCCCATCCACCTCTAGTGATCTTTTACTTGCAAATCACAACCACCATTTCACCTGCAGCTCCTCCCCAGGCCTCAGTTTTGTTACCTCCAAATCTTGCCTTAACATAAAAGCTCCTCCTACTTGGTCCTCACACTGATGTTTATTTCCCTGCCAGGTTTTACCCAGGATCTGGATAATTATAATTAAAAAAAAATCCCTTCTACATGCTTTACTTCCAGTATACAAAGGAACCAAGATAAAGAGAGGCTGCTTAGCCGCTTCCTAGCAAAACATCAAGCAATAAACCATCTGCAAGTAAAAGATGAAACAGTCTGTATCATTTTTATGGCAGTAACGCGCAGACAGCTGCGCTCAGAGGAGACAGACTGGGGACAGCCGGATGGCACAGAAATCCCACAACATGGCCAACCTGCTTCCAGGCTTGTAAGCGGCAGCAGCTGACGTCAGGCAGAGGTTTGATGCTCACTCACCTCCTGGTTGTAGATCTGAAGCACCTTGAGAACCGTATCTTGCTCCCCGCTTTCCACAGTGGCTACCACAGTCCTGAGCTCCATTATCTCAACAGCTCAGCTACAGCAGGAGATGAAATCCGGAGGAAGGGCAGTGAGGGGCTTCCGGGACTCCTGGATAACGGTGATGCAAAAGGACCTCGATACATAGATATCTGAGAATGAGAGAGAAAGGGGTGGGGAAAGGAAGGAGGGAAAAAAACAAAACACAAAAAAACCCCAAGTGAAATTGCTCACGCTGTTGCATCCATAAAAACAGAGCAGATGGATAACCTGAGTAAAACCAGCAGCCAGCTTCCTCTCTCTCCCTCTAATCCTCTTCTTCCTCTCTTTGATTTTCAATGCTTAATATATGCTCTCCCAGTAAAGCACTCAGGGAAAACCTTACCCCCACCCAGCCAGGGGATTAACATAGAGCAGATAACAGCAGCTCCCTGAAATAGCTCTCTGCCTCCTCCTCCCCTGGCTGGCCTGATTTCTATTACTGCACGGGGGGGGGGGGAAATATCCAGAAACATTCCTATGAAGTAACAAGGATGGAGAGGAAAGCCAGACGGATAGGAAAGCATCCTCCTGGCTTAAGGCGGAGCTACCTTCTAAGGTGGTGGAAAGACAGAGATGGTCGGGATTTTGTTGCAGTCGCTGCTCCGCAGGTCAGTGCCCGAGACGGGCTGCGCATCGCATTATGGCAGATACGCTCCACATGCGGCAAAAACGCACGTACGGGGGATGGCCGGCTTCCACGGCTCAAGTCTTTATACCATTATGGAAGATAATGTGCCTTGTGATAATAATGTAAATGAGCAGATGCGCATAAAGACACGGATGATGAGATTATTTTAGACAGAGGCACAAGTTTAAGAGCTCACAGAGCCATGCAAGTCCACAGTGTTGGGAAGTGACTCCCAACGACGGAAAACCTAGCAAATTTGAGTACGTACGTGAGCTCATGTATCTGTTCAGACTCCGCGTAGCTCCGCGCCGCGCTCGGCGGCAGGGCCTGGGGAGCCGGCTCCGTGCCGAGAGCTGCAGGGGTTTGGGAAGTCACACGGGGGCCCCGCGTTACCCCCCCCGCCCCAGCACAGCCACAGAAAGAGGGGCTTTTCGGGAGCAAGGGCAAGTCCCGCGTTACGAAAGCCGGAAAACTGCGAGACCAGGCGGAGCAGAGCCGGGCCAGGCGGCACGGCACCCCCGGCGCTGAGGGGCCGGGGCACCGGGCGACTCCTCGCCGGTTTTTGGGGGGAACGGCAGGAGCAGGTGGCAGCACTTGCCATACTCCCCCCCCACACCCCCAGCTCCCTCCTCACACCGTCACCTCCTTCCCCTACCATTATTTTTTTGCACATTTCAAAGCCCCTCCAAGCCCTTTCTGTTTCGGCCCAGCAGGGCCGGGCGCAGCGCGGGCGGTACCTGCGGCACGTAATCCCTCGGAGGGCCGGGGCGGCGGGGCTGGGGCCGGGCCGGCCCGGGGAGGGGGCGGCAGCCGGGCCCGGCCGCCGGCGGGGGAGAGGGGCGGCCGGCGGGCTGCGGCGGGCAGGGAAGCGCCGCTACCTTCCTCTCCGCCGCCCCGGCTTCCTGCCTCATTTCCTGGCCCCGGCCCTCCCCCGAGGGGGCTCCGCGGAGGCCGCCGCCTTGCGCCCGGGGCTGGCCGGGGGACGGGCGGCGGAGCCGGGAGCCACAGGCTCGAGGGGTCCCGGTGCCACACGGCAGCGCCGCCGCAGCCGGGCCCCCCCGCCGTGGCGCGACCCCCCCCGTCCCTCGCCGCGGGGGGAGCGCCGCGGGCGGCGGACATTTTGTGGGGGCGGGGGCCGGCGCGGCTCCGCCCGGCGAGGCGGGGCCGGGGGCCGCCATGGCGGAGTGGGGCCGAGGTGAGGGGCCGAGGGGCGGCGGGGTCGGGTGGGGGACCCCCTCGCCGCCGCTGTTCGGGGGGCGGGTGGGTGCCCCCGCTGCCGCTTGAGCGGGGCGAGGGGAAGGGGGGTGCGCCCGCCCGCCCGCCCGCCGCCGCTGGGGAGCCGCCTCCGGCCCGGGGGCGGCCCGGTGCTTCCGGGGAAGGCAGAGCCAGGGGAGCCCCGAAATGGCTGAGGGGGCGAAGCGCCCCGCATTTGCTCGGCGCCGCCCAGAGCCCGAAGTGGGGCAGCGCTGGAGGCGTCGCTGGCGCACGAAGCCCCCGCACCGCTCCGAGCTGCGGCTGGGCGGTGGCGGCTCGGGCCGCACGTCGGGGTTCACTAACCCCATCCGTCTGGGGGAAGTTTGGTGTGTCTTTGTCAAAAAGAGTTGGGGGGCATTCCGTGGCGCAAACCCCCGGAGGCCGCAGGTGCGAGGAGGCAGCTGCAGCGGCCTTCGTGGCGTGCCGGAGACCGGCTGGGCAACAAGCTCGCTCTGCCTCGCCCGCCGCGTTGGGTGAGCAAATACGCTAGTGCTTGTTCGGGCCAGATGAAACTCATTCTCCTCTTTTTTTTCCCCCTAGGTCAGAGCCCAGGTGCCGTGGAGGATATGCTGGACGTGGAGAACAAGCGTATGGCAGACAGCCTAGCCAACAAGGTCACCAGGCTGAAGTCGGTGAGTCGCCGAGTGCGTGTCGGGTGCTGCGGTAAAGGAAGGACAGGGCATGGGTTATCTCGGTTGTTCGTGCAGGGTCTTGCGGGAGGCGCAAGCCTGTGGTCAATACAGAGGGCTTCCTGTGTATTAATGACTCTTAGTTGTTGGTGATATAATGGTTAACTTTCACTTGTGAAATGCCAGGGACAGCTTTATGAATTCCCACTTTCCTTCTGAGGTTTAGCGACATCATCTAATGGGAATTATGTGGTTTTTGTGGCACTTGGGGAAGGAGTATTAGGCACAGAGAGAAACAAAAGCAGCGCAGAGGGGTATTGCTAAGCATACCTCCTCAGGAAAAAAGTAACAGTGAAAAGGCAGGTAAATTAGTTTTGAAAAACACACATGCATGTCTCTATGTAAGTGCTGTTCTTAAAGCTAGTTTGCTCCTACTAACATCAAATACTTCAATTTAGAGCATAGTAGAAGTCAGTGACTCACCTTGTAGAAGCGAAGGCTCTGAATTCCTGCTGCTATGTCCCAGCGTTTAAATGCTCCTGTCCTACATATGACAGTTTCAGAGAGTCAAGCTTTATTTTCAGTGCTCCAGAGCTGAAAAACTTCAACAACCTGAAACCAAAATGAAAATCTTGTTTTGTTCCTCTACCAAAGAAGCCTCTGTCTGTGTAGGAGACGGGGAAGCAGTGGCTTGCTTTTTTAATATGCATTTCAAATTTTACCAGCCCTAGATGTGTTAGAGATTCTCTTTATGTTAAAAGTTCATTAATAACTGTTTCCTCCCTCGTCCTGTGTAGCTGGCTCTGGACATTGACAAAGACGCTGACGAACAAAACCGTTACCTGGATGGCATGGTAAGGAACCGATGACATGTAAAAATCATGGCTTTTTTGTGCTGGCCGTCAGCAGTTACCTTAACCGTGAAAGTTTAACAGCAGTTCGAAGTTAGCAGACAAAGTTAGGTCCCAGTGGTCGGATTGGCAAACCAGGGAATGTAACTAAACCCGCTTCCAGTGGACTGGTTGATGTATAAACATCAGATACTTAGCAGCTGCTAGTATCACTTGGTCTGAATGGGAGACATGGTTGGTACCTAGCATCTGGAAAGACTGATGTAGGACAGCACCCTTCAGAAATCCAGTGGAGATTAACTCCTTCCTGGGATTAAAGAGCTGCCTCCTGTGGCTAGTGCTGGGAGATGGGCCTCTTCCTCAGCTGCTCCCGTGATTTTTGGCATTGCTGTATAAATCGGTCAGGGTTTCTCACTATAACCACTGAAACACAGAGTACCTGTCAGGACTTTGTAGTTCACGGACGTCTTTGGAAGCAGCAAAGCTGATCCGTTGGGCCCACTCAGGTTGTTGGGTGCCCTGTTGTGTCATCTTTCTGATACGCAACACCTGATAAAACCAAAATCGCTTTCCAGAGTAATCTGCCTCTTAAGCTTTGGGTGCTGATGGAAATCACAGTGCACTGGGGAAAGGCCAGAATAGCGCATTCCTGGCAGAAAGGCAGAAAGAGCCAGTGGAGGATTTTTAGGAGAAAGGTAATTTGTTAACTGAGTTGTGAGAGGAAGGGAATCCAGCCCAGAGATCTGAGAAAAGCACCATAACGCCAGTGCTTGGAGAGCCTTTTCTGCATGCGCTGGATGTTGGAGAGCTGGTGCGTGGAAGCGAGAGAAAAGATAATTGTAGTGTTGAAACCAGTTGCGTCAAAGGTGTAATCTCAGCTTGGAAGCGTAATAACAGTGTGTGCTGACAGTGTTGGAGCGTCTGAAATGGATATTTGCTCAGCCCGAAAATCAGGAGAATGGAGAATCGGAATAAAAGGTGTAATGGCAAAAGTCCTTAAAGGAGCAGCTCTCAATCGGCATGAAATTGTGCTTCTGTTACAGAGAAGGTTTTGAAGCATTTCAGGAGCAACAGGAGCAGAAGCTGTGAGTAGTTTGTGGACAAGGAAAACAGACCAGAAGTCAAAATGAAAATGCCTGAACTGCATTAATTTGATAATTGTTTGCCACCCTCTGGTGGAGTTGCACATGCATGCTGTCCCATGCTGAAGGAAAAATAGAACTGATGGCAAGAAATTGCACCTTTTTCTGTGCTTGTGAGCCTGCCCCAGTGTACATTAATGGCACTAGCTTCACGTAGGGGCATTTCCTTTGGCTGAAGCACTCCCTTGTAGAGTTGCTGTTAACAAGCTGCACCAGGCAGAATAAGCTGCTCAGGTAGAATTGAACAGTCCAGCAGGTAGTTTGACCCTGTTTTAAAGAAGGGGAGGCAGTTTGTTTTACATTTGGAACCGACCTCCCCCTGTTTTGAGGGTGGTGGGAGCGGTGCTGCTCCCGGAGCCTGAGCGCAGGAGGAGAAGGACCTTCTGAGAGAGACGCAATGGGCACAGAGAGACTGGCAGCTACTGTGCGGCTCCCTGTGCGAATGTGTTTTAGCCAGGAAGTAGGAGATTCTTCAGGGATATCTTCCTCTGTTTGTAATGCCTCCATCTTAATTTTCTTTCTCATTCAGGACTCAGATTTTATGAGTGTGACTGGCCTCCTAACTGGCAGCGTGAAGCGCTTCTCCACCATGACGCGCTCCGGGAGGGACAATCGCAAGTTGCTCTGTTCTGTTTCAGCAGGACTGATAGTTGTTTTCTTCATCCTCTACTATCTTGTGTCCAAAGCAGGGACCTGAGCTTGCTGTTCTGCAAGTTTTACAGAACAAAGCCCACAATGATTGACAGACTTGTTACGCCTTTCTCAGTTTGCCCTGTGGTGGAGTCTCTGAGATGTTCCAGACAGACCTTCCAAATAACTTGTGTTTCCACCACCTTCTTGTCATTGTTCTGGCTGGTCTCAGACTCTTTATAAAACGAGTATGTCTGATTCTAAATGGATTTTCATGTGTAGCAGGATTTTGATGTTAAATGCTCACGCCTTTATCTCTTGCCTTGTTGTCCGTGTCTTGCAGCCTATTTTTAAGGGCCACTCTTGTCTTACCTCCCTTGCTGATATTCGGTATTAGGCTTGTGAGGAGATGTGGCTGACAAATAATCAGAATAATTGATAATCAGAAGTTTAATAAGCCAGCCAAGCGTTGGAAGACGTAGAGTTTAGGATGCCGATTTATGAGACTTGGAAGTATGAATATGTGACTTACATTCCAGTGTGGCCACTCAGCTGATACCCAGCCTCAGTTGCCCCGCGACTTGGAGACTGCTAATATCCTGCTGTCTGTGCGTTGAAATGAAATCTGTACTGCTCTGAAATTAAATTAGCAGTAGGTCTGGACCCCGATACTCTCTAATTGTTGCAGTGAAGAGTTGCAGAGGAGCAAGACTGTTTAAATGCTAGCTTGGTCTTGTTTATCATCCTTCTGGGTAAAGCTGGGGATGAACCCTGCAAGAAGGGAGGGCCGAAGTCCATAAGCCGCTGTGATTTACACACGTATAGAATCTTTCAGTACTTTCCCACACACTCGCAAGTGAGCACTCCCTTAGACTATTAAATCAGTGTAAAGAAAATCTGGTAGCAAAAGGTACAGTTAATTTCAGTTATTGTGGTACCCTGGTATTAGAGCACTTTGGGAAGATGTTGTGCAAATAAAAGCAGAGGTTGAGGTCAAGTGAAACTCCTAAATGGTGCTGGTGGGAAGTCAAGGAAGGATTTGATCGGAGGGTTGATTTTTTTCTTTATTCACGTAGAAGGTAACCTAAGAAACTCTTGCTTTGCCTTTCATAGCACTTTGGGGATCCCTGCCTGCAATGCTCGTGTGAGATGTATGGCAAGGCACACCCCTACCAGATTTGTTTCCAAAGCAGTCGCTCCCGATGAACGCTGCAGTGCATGCCGGATTTCCTCTCCCGAGGTGGTGCACGCAGCTCTGGGAGTGCAGTAGCTGGGAATCCCATCTTCCCTTCACCCTCCCTGCCTTTCGCTGGGCTGTTGGCTGCTCACTCGCGTCACGACCCCAGCTGTGTTCTTCCATAGCTGAATGATTTAAATCTGCCTATGATTGAAGTGAGATCTGTAACTTTAAAAGTACTCTGCCTGTTGGGAGAAAGAAGAAAGCATTTAAAATAAAATGCTCTTTCTCTCTTCAGACAAACCTCCGCTGCCTGTTGTATAAACCTTTCACTTTCCAAAGCGGCTGAGCAGAGCTGCTGTGTTTCATCTTCTCTATTTTCTGTACCAACTGCTCATGCATTCTGGTTTTCCTTTTTGAAAGTCTTTGCTTATTTGGTTCTCTTATCTTCCTGTAACAACCACCTCCACAGGACTAAAGCATTCCTCCTTGATTTTGCACCTTTCTCCTCTCCAGCAAGCCTGTACTCATCAATGGCTGGATCTTTCCTTGTACCCACTGGGAATTCCTTTGTCCTTGGACTAACCCGGCTCCAGATCTGTAAACGGCCTGCGTTGTCCTTTGTTCCAGCTGTACCAAACTGCTAACAGAACACTACCCTAACTGGATTAGGTGTCTTTTTTGGGAAAAAGAGGCAGGGAAGGCAAGTAGAAAGGAGGCAGCAATGACTTTCTCTGGTTCTTCTTCCTGCTTCTCCGGCAAGACACGGCAGCTCCGAACTCATTTCCATTTGGAAGAATGATGGTGAATTGATGGACTTTGTTTTGATTTTTTGAAGCAGATGATTCTGATGAAAGGCCACTGGAACAGCCTGGTCTCCATAATGGTGGTGGTTTGGGTTTGCTTTTACTGTTGTAAATAAAGCTCCGTTTTTACAATATTTTTCCTCAAGTTTTTTTTTTCCTCGTGAATACATGTTAGCGAGGCTAATACCAAGATCAGATCACTCAGGTGTTCTGCTCGAACTGTAGAGAACCTGCTGCCTCAAAGCCCAACGTTAGCCTGAGAAATGGCACGTCTTCCATGAATGGGAATAGGGGGGGTTCGAGCAGAGCTGCCCTAGCTCGGAAGGAGCAGGTCGTTCACTGCTCTGCAACTTCTGCCTGTGCCACTTCAGAAGATGAGTTGTTTCTCCAGTGTTCCCTCGGAACAAGCGACACTTCAGAAGTTGAACTGCAGGGGGGAACTGTCGTTAGTATCTTTCTGTGTTGGTCTGGGCACTAAACGGTCCAACTGTTGATCCAGGTTTGACTTTCCTTTGGCCTTCCTTTGCCAAGGAAACCTTTTCCTATTTTTAATGCTTTGTCTCTGACCCTTTGAATTCCTCTAGAACTCAAAAAAAAGGATCTTTAAAAACATATAACTTTAATTAACCTCAGGAGTTTTAAACTGAAAAATCGAAGTTAAAGGTTCTTGAGCCTCAGGTGAATTGTGCCGCCCTTGGATTCCCACCCCAGCACAGCGGTGGGCTGGAGGCTGCATCTGTGGGATCCTGTGGGCCCTGTGCACTCCCATGCTCCTCCGGTCACTCCTCCGGGCTCTGCCGTGGGCTCCCGCTGCCTGCATTCCCCGGCGGGCGCCCGTGTCCTGTTGGTGTGGCGTTTGCCGCCATAAGGTGTCCGTGCGAGGCTGGAGCAAAGGCTTTGTTGCGCAAAGGAAGCGGCGTAAGCTCTGCCAGGCGACGAATTCCATCGGGAGCCTGCGGCGTCTCGTTTCAGGAACCGGTTATAGCGCCACAGAGCTGTGCTCAACGCTCTGAAACCTGGGGCCGCAACATTAGGAAGTTCTCGGCAAAATTTAGTGCGGATGTGTTGCAAGAGAACCTTGCGCAGCAGCGAATGCGCCGAAGAAGTGCGAAATCTGAGAGAAGGAAAATTCACAATACACGTTAATAACAATAGCCAGACAGTTGAAAGCAGCACAACTATAGGGTGCAGGATCAAATATGTGACAGCCTTAGCGTTGGGCATCTCTCTTGAAGATATGCCAGCACGCAGCCCTTCAACCTTATCAAAATATTTGGTTATTTGAGTAATTTGTTTGGTTTCAGTGCTTGCCCATAGTTGTAATATTACAGTCTTTTCTCTGAGGCATAAAATTTAGAGAGAGCAGATCTTCCTCATGCGTACACCCCCAGCTCAAGGTGAATATGCAAAATATGTGGGGGTGGCTTTACTGAAGTTGTAATAACCTAAGAATTAGAACTCAGCTGTGAACTGTTGTTTTAAGCATGGTTTTGCAGCGCCATCTGAAGGTGCAGCTCCAAGTCGTTACAGTGACTTGTTACATACAGAAGAGTTTGTACTTTTCCTGAATGCTAGTGTCACAATTAACACAGGGGCCAAAGTGCATGGCACGCAGCTGGGATCACTGCAGCAAGCAGTCAAAAAATTCTTTGGTAATAATGGGACAAGGTGAAATACCGAAAGTAATCGCGTTCTGAATCCATATGCTTATAGTTGTTTACTGGACTTCGTAGAACGCAGTTAATTGTCTGAAGGTGGGATTGTAGGTCCCAGAGATGCTGCGGGTGCATCACCCGCTTGCGGATGCAAGATCAGCATCACACGGAAGGGGAATGGTGAGGACAAAAAACCCCACAAAATGTGACGGCGGTGCCCTGTTCTCAAGAAGCCTTGTCCTCGGGGAAGGCTGTCCGGCACGACACGCTGATGTACGCGCATTTGCCCCGTGTCGTCGTTGCTGTGTGCATGCCCGGGCACGTTTAGCTAGTCCCCCTGTGCCGGTGGCACGCCTGTTGGAAACCTCCTGCGTGGTCAGGGGATTGCGGGTGGTCTGCTGCTGTTACTGGCTGTCATTTCTGCCCTTCTTGGGGAGGAGTGTGAAGGCGAGAGAAAAGGAGTTTAGGGGTGGGTAAAATCCATCCCTCGAGTGCTTTTAGAAGGCTACTCAAAGGAAAAATCCCGAGTTTGAGGCAAAAAGGAGTGACGTGGCCACGCTGCCCGGCAGGGCAAGGTCCTGGCTAGAGCTGAGGTGTCCCCATCCCCGACCTCCCCGTCCCCTCCATCCCAGCGGGGCCGGCAGCCGGCGGCCCCTGCCAGCCCTCAACGGGAAGGAGGGGCTGGAGGCGCTGAGGAGGCGGGACGTGTCCCCTGCGCAGCCCCCGCGGCCCGGAGAGGGACCCTCCGGTGGGGGTCGGGAGGCCCGTGGGGATGGAGACCCGCTCGGAGCCACGTGGAGAGAAGGATCGGGGGGACCCGGGACGGATGGCGGCGCCGAGGGGGACGCGGGGCTGGGAGGCCGCCACCGGCTGCTCACGCCTCGGGGGCCGGCGTCTCCTCCGACGGCGGGTCCCGGCCCCGCCACGACGGCCCGGCGGCTGGTTGCCACAGCGACTAAGAGGATCCGGCGGAAGTGACGCTGTAGGGAAGGGCCGGAAGTGCCGGACGGGACCGGAAGTGCCGGAGCGATGGCGGAGGTGGAGGCGGCGGGGACCGGCGCCGGGGGCAGCCCCGAGGCCGGCACCGGGACTGGGACCGGCGGCGGGTGGCGGCGTCCCCACGGGCCGCTCCAGCGGTATTACGGACCGCCCGCGGCGGAGGCGGCGGAGGCGGCTCCGGACCCCGCCGACATCAACGGGCCCCACTTTGACCCGGAAGTTTTCCTTACTAAGGTGACCTCTGACCCCACACCGACCTCTTCCACCCCCACCCCCGGGAGGTCGTGGGGAGACCCCGGCCGCAGCCGACCCCGGCCGGCCCCCGCGGCTCCCCAGCCCCCGAGGGCGCTGTGGCATCCCGGGGGAGCCTCGGAAGGGGTTCTGCAGCCCCCCATAATGGACCCTTGTGGTCGTCCCGTGGGCCCGGCCGGGGGCTCTGTAGGGTCCCCGGAGCACCCTCAGGGCACCCCCAGCGCCGACGGGGACTCCAGCAAGGGCCTCTATGGGGACCCTGTAGATCTGTTTAGGACTCTGTATGTTTCCCTCTGGTGACAATATTGAAGCCCCGGGGGGGCAGTTGGGAGGGGCGGGGCCAATTAATGCTCCTTGGGGGGATAGTTAGGGGCTCCTGGGGGGCAGCTGAGGATCCCAGGAGGGCCCCGGAGGACAGAAGGAGGCTATTTGGAGTCATTTCCAGGTCCCAGGAGGGACCCGAGAGAGGTATTTAGGGGCTTGGGGGACAGTTAGGGCTCCCCAGGTGCTAGGTAGGGCTGGGAGGGGGGGATAGCAGGTGATCATGGGGGTGCCCAGGGGAACGGGTGGGGCTTCAGGGGGCGGATGAGGGTCCCAGAAGGGCCATTGAGGCCGGTTGAGGGCCCTGGGGGGGGCAGTTGGAGGACTGCAGGGGGCAGTGGGGCCCCATGAGGGGCAAGGGGTTGTGGGGGGCAATTGTACAACTGTTGCCCCCTCCAGGTGCGCAGTGAGTGCCCCCTGGGGCAGCTGTTGGCCCGTGAGGCTGCGCTGGGGCGGGAGATCCGCGCCCTCGACAGTGACATGCAGACGCTGCTCTACGAGAACTACAACAAGTTCATTTCTGCCACTGGTGAGGATCCAGCACAGGGGGACCCAGGCGTCTGGGAAGGACTGGGGGGTCCTGGGCAGCCAAGGGACCCAAGCACCTGATTCCTTCTCCCCAGACACCATCCGAAAGATGAAGGTTGACTTCCGGCGCATGGAGGCAGAGATGGACGATTTGGCTGCGAACATGGCTGCTATCAGCACCTCCAGCGCCCGCGTTAGCGCCGCGCTGCAGGACCGGCACCGCCGCGGCGCCCAGCTGGCTGGTACGTGGTGGGGGGCACCCGAGGGTGTCAGGGGAGGCTGTGGGGGTTAGATGTTGGGGCTTGGGGGGCAGATGTGGGGGTTGAGAGACAGATCTTGGGGTTGAGGGGATCCTGGGGATCAGGTCTTGTAGGCAGGGGAAGGTTGCAGGTGGTGGGGGGGGACTTTGGAGGACAGATCTGGGGATTACAGGGTAGAACTGGGGGGTTGGAGGGCAGATAATGGGGGGGCAGGGCTGAGGGGCAGATTCAGGGGGGTGGGGACACCCCCAGGGGTCAGATCCGGGGGGCTGGGAGCAGACAGCAGGGTGTTGGGAGACCCAGGGGCAGATCTGGAGTGTTGGTGGCAGATAACGGAGTCGGGGGGCGGAGGGGCAGATCTGGGGGGTGAGGGGATTCTAGGAGGGCAGATCCAGCTCCTGGCCCTGCCCACATTTTCTAGCCCCGTCCCTTTCTTGCCCCCATGCCCATGTCTGCCCCTGACCCCCCGGTCCCCCCAGGAGTGCAGGCGCTGCTGCGGAAGCTGCAGTCGCTGGTGGAGGTGCCGGGGCGGCTGCGGCGGTGGGCAGCGCCGGGGGCAGAGCCTGCGCGGGCCCTGCGCTGCTATGCCCGCGCCCGCGCCGTGCTCCGCCACTACCGCCACCTGCCCTCCTTCTGCGCCATCGAGGACGAGAGCCACGCCATCATGGCCGACCTGGCCCAGCGCCTCCGCGCACGCCTCCGGTGCGTTCGCTCTGGAGCCTGCTGACGGCAGCTCTGGGAAATGGGGTTTGGGGGGGATGCTCACTCTGGAGCCTACTGATGACAGCTTTGGGAAACAGCAGGGTGGGGGCAGGATGGTTCATTCTGGAGACTAATAATAGCCATTCCATTAAACAGCCTTCTTGGTGGGGTGGTGGCGGTTGTGGTACATTAACTCTGAAACCTACCAATAACAGTGGCAGGAGACAGCTTTTCAAGGGGTCATGGGTGTTAAATCTGGAGCCTAATGATAACAGCCCCCAAGAAACACCCTAGGAAGGGGGGCATTTGCCCTGGAGCATATTGATAGCAACCCCAGGAACCATCCCTTGTGCAGAGCATTTGTAGAGTAAGGGGAATAATTCTGACCTCTACTGAGAGCTTTTAAAAGGCTGTGTTATATTGGGTTTTTCTCATGTATTTATGGTAAAGGGATAATTCTGGAACCAGCTGAGGAATTTTAGGGACTTTTCATTACGACTGTAAACTGTGGAACCTACTGATGATCTTTAGTGAGTTTTTTATTACAGTAACCACTGTTAACTTTGAAACAAGCTGATTCTGTTAAGTATTTTTTCCCCCTTTGTTTTGTGAATAATTATTATTTACTCTGAAGCCTACTGATCAGTTTTATTGTTTATTCCCCATTTTCTTGCTGTGCCACTGTTAATCCCAGAACCTCCTACCATCCCCCAGTAACCACCTCATTTCCCCCACCCGCCAGGGATGACACCTTGGACCCAAAGGAGCTCACCGAGTGCGTGGAGATGCTGTTGCAGCTGGAAGAGCCACCTGAGGAGCTGTGCGAGGAGTTCCTGAGCCACGCCGGCGCCCGCCTCGAGGCCGAGCTGGCAGCGCTGGAGGCTGAGCTGCCCCAGGCCGACCCCTGCAGCACCGCCGCCACGCCGCCCCCCGCCTCCGACATCCTCGACTTTGTTGACCGTGGCAGCTCAGCCTTTGTAGGCAACCTGTGCCTCCTCGCGGCCTCGTACCGCAGCCTCTTTGAGGGGCGCCCGGGGGCTGGGGATGGCCGCCTGGAAGCCTTCGCCGCCACTCTCACCACCCGCTACTTTGAGCTGCTGGAGCGGCGCCTGGCGCTGGAGCGGGGCCTGGGCGACACCTCGCTGCTGGTGCGGGCTCTCGACCGCTTCCACCGCCGCCTCCGCGCCCTGCTCGAGCTGCTGCCCGCGGCCGGGGCCGAGGCGGGGGCCGCGCTGGTGGCGCGGGCGGCGCGCGAGCGGGTGGATCGCTACCTGCGGGCGCTGCAGACCTTCTTCCTGGGGTGCCTGGGTGACGTGCGCCAGGCGCTGGCCGCCCCCCGGCCCCCTGGCAAGGAGGGTCCCGGTCTGCCCGATCTCCTGGCCACACTCGCCTCCTCCATCCTTGGCCAGCTCAAGGCCGTCCTGGCCTACGTGCAGCTCTTCACCGCCAAGGATGTCGCCTTCGCCAGCCTGCCCTACTTCAAGGTGGGCTGTGGGGCGGCACAGGGGGCCATGGGGGCAGTTTGGGGGGGTCACTGGGGCAACATGGGTTTGGCACAGGGGAGTTTGGATGTTGCACAGGGCAGGTCGTGGCTTGCACAAGGCAGCGTGGGGGGGTCACTGGGGCAGTTTGGAGCTTGTCTGGGGTAGTTTGTGGGTTTTCGGGGTCCCAGGGTTGTATTTTTGGGTTGTAACCCCACTGTTTTTGGTCTCAGGGGGAGTTCTGCGTGGAGGCAGTGCGCGAAGGGCTGGTGGTGGCCTTTGTGCGCTGGCTCTGCCGCACTGCCCGGGGCTTCGCCGACGGCCCAGCTGAGCGGGGGGCCCCCGCAGCACCCCCGGCCCTGCTGCTTCTCCTCTCCCGCCTCTGTCTGGACTATGAGGCCACTACCATCAGCTACATCCTCACTCTCACCGACGAGCAGTTTCCCCCCGAGGTGAGCTCCCAGAACTGCCCCAGCTGGCCCCAAAATAGCCCTAAGGGGACCCTAAGTGTCCCTAAGATGTCACAAAATGGCTCTGCACCCCTCTGTGTCCCAGCGTCCATTCAGGACATGGTGGTGGGGACGATGGTGTGTGTGGAGGTATGGGGATCTTCCTTCTGTCTTTGTGCTCCCCCAAACATCCCTGAGGGACCACAGAATGTCCGCAGGTCCCTCCCTGTGCCCTGCTGCCATCCCGTGTCCATCTGGGATATGACCCTGGGGATGGCAGTGCACATGGGGGCAGAAGGGTCCTTACCTGTGCCAGTGTCTCCCAAATGTCCCCAAGGGTGTTTCGATGTGTCCCCAGGGGGCTTCTGCATGTCCCCAAGTCCCCCCAGATGCCCCAAGGATAGGAGGGGGGCAGCGATGCTGCTGCAGGTGGGGTGGCCCGCAGAGCATCCCATGTGTCCCCTGATGTCCCTGTGCCCCCGGGACATCAGACGGTGGAGGCACAGGGGCATCCCCACATGCCCCCACTTCCCTTCTTCCCCCAGACCCCAGGGCCAGTGGGGACAGCGCTGTGCACAGGACTGGGGGGTTGTTCCTACGTGTCTCCACGTGTCTCCTTGTCCCTTGCGCCCCCAGGACACAGGCCCGGCGCTGACACCGGGACCGGCACTGTGCGCAGAGGCGCGGGGGGCGGCACAGCGGCTGCTCGACCACTACGTGCAGGTGCAGGGCGCCGCGGTGGCGCAGATGCTTAGGAAGAGCGTGGAGACTCGAGACTGGTTGGGCACTGTCGAGCCCCGCAACGTTCGTGCCGTCATGAAGCGCGTGGTCGAGGACATCACTGCCATCGACGTTCAGGTTGGGGCAACACCAGGAGCCCAGAGGGGCTGGGGGAGGCCTAAAGTCCACAGGGGGGTGGTCTCAGATCTCCCAGAGGGTCCCTGGAGAGGCCCTGAAGTCCCCATAAGGTCCTTGAGGACTCTAGGAAGTCTCCAGAGGGCCTCTGCAGGGGGTCCTGAAGTCCCCAGGCAGTTCCCAGATGTTCCAGAGGGTTCCTAGGAGAGTTGGGAGCCCCAGAGGGTCCTGGGGGCGCGGGCTGCAGTCAAGAGGGGATGCCCAAGGTCCCCATGTGGTCCTTGAGGATCTTTGGGTGTCTCAGAAGGGTTGGGGAGGCTCACAGAGGATTTGAGGGATCCTGGGTGGCTTTGGGGTGGTCCCAGAGGGTATTTTATGTGGATTCTGGGATACCAGTGCTGAGAGGGTGCTGTGGCGCAGGTGGGGCAGCTCTTCGAAGAAGGGGTGCGGCGGGCACAGAGCAGCGACTCGAGCCGGCGCGCCTTCTCCGTCTACAGCAGCTCACGGGCGCCCGGGCGCTACGCCCCCAGCTACACCCCCAGGTCAGCCCTGTCACCCAGGCCACCTCTCGGCCACCCCTGGGGCTGCCCTGTCACCCCTGCGCTCCCTGTGTCACCCCTGCACTCCCCGCTACATCTTCTCCATGACCCTCTTCGTGTCCCCAAACTGTCCCAGTACCCTCTGATGATCCCTGTATGCCCCAGCCATCCCTATGTTCCCCCGACTGTCCCAGCATCCCCTGATGATCCCCATGCGCCTCATGTCCCGCGATTGTCTCTCCATGTCCTTGGCCATCCCCACACTCCCTGGCTGTCCCCACACCCACCGCCCATTCTCACCTTCCCCTGTGTTTGTGTCCCCAAACAGTCCCAGTACCTCCTGACTGTCCCTGTGTCCTCTGGCCATCTCTGTGTCCCCACCCCCGCGTCTCCTGGCAGTCCCTGTGTCTCTGCCCTTGCACCCCCTGGCTCTCTCAAATACCTGACTGTCCCCGTGTCCCTGACTGTCCTGGTGTCACCATCCCCAGCGCCCCCATGGACACCCACCTGCTCAGCAACATCCAGAAGCTCTTCTCTGAACGCATTGACATCTTCAGCCCTGTCGAGTTCAACAAGGTGAGGCTATGGGGACGTCCCCAAGGGCCATCCCAGTCCCTGTGTTCCCAGGGTCCCTAAACTGCCCACCTGCCCAGCTGTCACATGTCCCTGGTGTCCCCATGACCCAGGTGTTGGGGCCCAGGGGGTCTCCAGGTGCTGATGACCAGGATAAGAGTGTTCCCACTGTCCCCTGATGCCCCCCTGTCCTGCGTGTCAGGGCTCAGGGTGTCCCTGCGGCTGATGACCAGGGCGAGGGTGTGCTCATGTCCCTGTGCTGACTTGACTCAGGGCCTCCCCGTCCTCCCAACAGCCAGGCCAAGGGTGTCCCCATCCCCCTGTGCCACATGTCCTGTGTGTCCAGGCTTGGAGCGGCAGCCAGGACAAAGGCGTCCCTCGTGTTGCCCATGTGCCCGTGCTGGTGGGACTTGGGCCCTCCCTGTACTTGAAGAATCCGGGCCGAAGGAGCCCCCATTGCCCTGTGCCACATGTCCCTAGTGTCCCTGCATCCCTTGTGTCAGGACTCGGGGGATCCCTGGGACTGGTGACCTGGATGAGAGTATCCTAGGAGGTGATGGCCTGGAGAGGGGTGTCCCCACAACCCCGTGCAGATGTGACTCAGGGCCTGCCCGCCCTGGGGGCATCCCTGTCCCCCTGTGCCACATGTCCCTGCTGTCCCCACGTCCCAGGTGTCGGTGCTGACAGGGATCATCAAGATCAGCCTAAAGACGCTGCTGGAGTGCGTTCGGCTGCGGACGCTGGGGCGCTTTGGGCTGCAGCAGGTGCAGGTGGATGGCCATTACCTGCAGCTCTACCTCTGGCGCTTCGCCGCTGACGAGCGGGTGGTGCAGGGGCTGCTGGACGAGGTGGCCGCCAGCGCCGCCCACCGCTGCCTCGACCCCGTCCCCATGGAGCACAGCGTCGTCGAGCTCATCTGCGAGCGCGGGTAGGACGTGGGGCACGCGGGGACGTGTGTTGACGAACAGGACATGGCAGCACGTAGTGGGGGGACATGGACGTGGGACATCTGTGTCACCATGGGACACGGCCAAGTGGGGACATCTCAGGGGGACACATGTCTTGGGTCCTGTTACATATCTGGGGACAGACGTGTACCCCATGAGTCCCCACACACATGTGGGGACACTCCATGCATCCTCCCACACACAGCAACACACAAGGACGTCACACATCCCCACACAGGGCAACATGCAGGGACACCCCTTGTCCCCACGCTGGGTCATCCATGTCGTCAACCTTCCCCCTTAGCCCTGGCAATGCCCCACGTTGTCCCCAATCCCAGCAACGCCCTGAATGTCTGCTGACACCCTGCCTTGTCCCTGCTGCCCCGGTGACACCTGTCATCCCCCCACCTTAGTGACATCCCCCCCACCTTGGTGACATCCCCTCGTGCCGGGAGCGCCCTGGGCGCAGCCCTTTTGTCACAGTCAGGACAATAAAATATGTGTGAGCTGTGCTTTGTGGCCCCTGCCTGTGCCTGGGGTGAGGATGGGGCAAACAGGGAGAGACACATGGGTCCTTGGGGGACAGTGGGTGTGTGTAGGGATGAAGCTGGGGTCACCTAGATGCCTGGGTCCCTTGGCCACCTGTGTCCCACTGGGGAGGGGTGCAGACCCAACCCCTCACACAAGTACCCTGTGTTCACCCGGTGCCTCCACAAGCATCCAGGCCCTCCCATGGGCAACCTGGGGGCACCTAGTGCCTCGTCCAGCCCTCCCATGAGCAGGCAGTGCCCTCCCAGCCATCCCTCACAAGCACCCCACACGTACCCCGGGCCTTGCACAAGTGAGGGGGCTGCCTCTCTGCACACCCTGGCTGGCTGCAGGACCGCAGCAGGGCCAGCGCTGCTTATGCAGCTGCTGCTCATCACTGCCGGGCACTGCCAGGGGGCCCTGCAGGGCCTGGGAGTGAGGGGGGGGACAGGAGCAGGAGCAGGGTCAGGGTCATGGGCGATGCCCCGGGTGTGTGGTTGGGGAAGGGCTGTGCTGGAGAAGGAGCCCTCTGAGCACTGGCCCTGGAAAAAGGGATTCCCCACCTCTCAGCTGGGACAAAGGGTGTCCAAAGGGGTCAGGGACGGCCGGCACGCAGGGGTTTATATGCTGAATGAAGTCCCTGACCTGTCCCATGCAGGGATGCGAGTCGGGGTGAGACAGCAACGAAAGAGAACCTATAAGGGTCCCAAACCATAAAAGCTGGGAACCGAAAACCTCAGCAGGCACCAAAGTGCTGGGTAATGCTTGGGGTTAACAACTTAGAAGCACAAAACCCTGGGGCACGAAAACCTGGGGTCACTGAACGCTGCAGGTCTAAATACTTGCTGCTGTTACAGTCAGAAGAATCAAACTTGCTGTCCCAGCCCTCCCAGGGTGACTTTGGAAAAGCCACTTCATCTGTCTCTGGGGCATCGAAGTTGAAAAGCCTGGCCACCGTGACCTCCCCAAACAACTTGGAGAGAGGGATGGACGGATGGACACTCCTGCTGGAAGAGATCAGGAGCATCTGAGGAGTGGTAGACACAGGGTCCACCAAATGAAGAAGATGGATTGAAATGACAGCTTTCCTCTCTCACTTCCATTAAGATCTTCTCACAGACCTCTTGGAAAAGCGCCAGAAGACACAAAGCAGGAGCTGAGGATTCGACATCATCAACTCCCCAGCTCGGGTCAGGGCACCTCCTGCTGCTGGCGACTGCAGGCACAGCAACTGGCACTTACAGCTCCTTCACAGCGTTTATTCACCCTGGAGCAAGGCCGGTTTTGTATCGCGTGTTAAACAAGGTTGGAAGCTGGAGGGTTGACCCTGGCCAGCAGCTGAGCAACACCAGCCGCTTGCTCACTCCTTTCCCCCCGCAGCGGGATGGGGGAGAGAACCGGCAGGGCAGGAGCAAGAAGAACATGAGGGTGGAGATAAAGACAGTTTAATAAGTGCAGGGAAAAAGAAAGGAAATAAGTGATGCGATGGCAACCACCAACTGCCTCTCAGCAGCAGGCGGGTGCCCAGCCACCTCCGGGCAATGGCCCGTGGCAACACTCCCCCAGTACCCGTTTTCTGGCTGCGCGGCACAGACCGCGGCAGCCCTTCGGTCAGCTCGAGGCGGCTGTCCTGGCTCTGTCCCCTCCCGGCCCCTGCCCGCCCCCAGCCAGCACGCTGGGGCGCAGAGTGAGAGACAGAGAAGGCCTTGGTGCTGTGCGAGCACTGCTCAGCAACAGCTACACGTCGGTCCACTATTGACCCTCCAGACAGCACCGTGCAGGCTGCGATGAAAAGAGTTACCTGGTCCCATCCTGACCAAGTACAGGTCCCGTGGCCAAGGCTGAGAAAGGAGAAGCGCTGCTGCTCCTCCCGGGGAGGCTTCACGCGGGGGTTGGTCCTTCGAAATAAAGTTAAGGGGGCCCTTCCCGAGGGCTCAGAAGGAACTCAGCAGAGCCTCCTTTGTGCACTTCCTAGGTGGTGCAAGAAAAGCTGGATGCCAGCCACAGACGGCGAGCATTTGCAGATTTCTCCCCGAGAAGTGAAATGCCCTGTTTTTCTTGGGAGTATCTTGAAGCCTCAGATGAAAACTGGAACCCTCCTACTTGGTGTTCTCACTCACAGAGAGAGGACCTTTCCTAAAAATGATCATAGCAGCTTGTGGGGGAATGGTGGAGGATACGAATTGTGACACGGCCAATTTCTGTGGCACATTCAGAAATTAAACTGAGGTATCCTGAGAGGCATATCATGTCTTCTCATGGGATTGTATTGCTTTTCCCGCTGCATCCTCATTCTGCAGACTGGTGTGATAATTGGAGACTGTCTTTGGGTTTGGAATTAGAGAGAAAGAGGAGCTGGCAAGCGCTTTTTGTTCAGATGCATTTGTGTGTGGTGGCAAAATTAGCTCTTTCTCTTAGAAGTATCCTCAACTGGATGAGAAGGAAGGAGAAGTAAATTGAAGGAATCCACAGATGGTATGCACATGGTCTGTACTTTCAATGAATGCAGGTCCTGTATGACCAACCTGATTCCCAATTCCTAAGTCAGTTTGGTATTTTTGAAAACACATTTTATCTGTTTCTATCCACTGAATTGTTCACGCTCACATTTTTACTTTTGATTTCAGAGTAGAAACATTTAGATTTAGTTCACAGCAAAGCAACAAGAACAAAACCAACCATTTTTCATGTCCCTGGAACAGGCAGGGAACACTGAACACTAGCTCAGTTCCGCTCATATGGGAAGAATTGCATCCTGCTTTTAACAAACAGGTTTATTGCTTGACTGATTCCTTGGTAGGATGAGAAGTACACGGACATACCCTTTGCTCTTTTTGAGCTGGTGAACTTGTTGGCCTCATAGGTCCCGACGTTCAGTTGCTTCTGTTAGTAGCAAGAGTGATGGGCCGTATGGGAGTATGCATAAACAGGATGCTTGTTTATTGGCAATCGCCTAATATGCTCTTGGGCAGTTCCTGTGATCAGAGGAGTATTTTGTTAAAATAACTGGACCAAACTGTCAGAGATCTGGATTCAGGCAGCACTGTTTGTCTTCAGAAGGGCCTGCTATGATCCTTCAGCAGGACATCAGCATCCTGGACTTTCAAGTGCTAATCTGTGCAAAAAAATGAATTTGTAGATTGTCTTTCTTGCCCTTTACCATTTTTGTAAAGCACGCAAGTTCTCCTGGGCCTGGCTGCCCTCTGCATCTGTCACGCACACCCCCTTCAGATGGTTGGAGCGTTCGTCCTCTGTGACCAGGAGGGCATGGGTAATGCTAATGATGCAGGCCATTTGCTAGCACGAATTTCCTTCATGTTGTCCTCTGCAGTCACATGAACTAGGCTTGGAAATGCCAGGCTGTGCTCTGCCCGTGGTGACAAACTCCTCAGCCCTTGCCACCATCTGCCTTCAACCAAGAAGATTGTTCAGCGTGCACAACGTTGTTCTTGTCAGGGTGGCTTCTGCATCCGTGCCACTCTGCTGGCAGGAGCCTGCTGCAAGCTTTGGAGAGCAGCAGATGCTGCTTTTTGTCGCTCCTAGCACCGAACTTGATCCTGTCGTTGAATGATGAGGGGCGGTACTGGCCGCCCGAGGCACGCAGATGTAAGGCAACCTCACTGCTCGTCGTCTTCCTGTGAAGCTCGGTGTCACTGAGGATTAGCTGGCCTGGGATGGCCCTGCTTTCAAGGGTATGTAGGCAGGGAAAAATTGTTCTGCTTCTGCTCTTCGGCACCTCTTGGAGTCCTGGGAGTGGACCCCATGGCACAGGCAAGAGTGTGTGGCATGGCTGTGAGGTGGAAGAGATGGGCAGGGGGGAGCACCTTCGCTGGCCCGCTTTCCCCATAGAGCAGTCTGTGCTCAAGGTTACGCCTCGGTTTGTTCCAGAAAAAGGACTTTATCCTTCTCTCAATCCTCACTGGATTTGTGAGTTCATGTGGACTCAGGAGAGTGTGAAGCTGAAGAGAAGTGGTGGGGAAGCATTGAACAAGGTGAACAGGGGGCCATGTCCCCGTGTCCTTGGGCGTTTAGAAGGGACACTGTCCCTTCTGGTACTTTCCTCTCAGTCTCATCTGCAAAGGAGCAGCCAGGAGTTCTGCGGTGAGGTGCAGTTGTGCAGTCTGCCCAGTCTTCCTTTGGCAATCACTGGGTGTCCGGCTTGCTTTCAGGTTTTTGCTGTAGTCAGTGCTGACACTGGGATACCCCTTCTGCTCCGGGTGACCCTGTGTGTGCCCCCTGGGGATGCTCAGAGGACCACGAGTGTGGTCCAAAGCGAGCTGACTGTTCAGCTCATGCTCAGCGAGTTTTGGATCCGTTGCTGTCAGAACTACTGCATTTATGAAAAATGTTCAACACTTGGGAAAAGTTGCCTTGGTTGAGGACGTGATTCCCTCAGGTTATTCAGAGTTAAAGTGCTGACCCGTGTGTGTGTGTGTGTGTGTGTGTCTGTGTGGTTGTGGGTGAGCCAGTACGTATAGCAATGCTGCTGCTGAGACTTTATCAAAACAAACAGCATCTCGTCCTAACAGTAAGGAGAAAAAATGACCTTCATTTATAAAAGCAGACGATGGAAATGATTTTAAAATATCATCTGATTTTTATTTAGAACTTAATGTTACTTCTAAAGAAATAAGATCTAAAATAGACTGGAAGGTGACAGGGTGGAGTACTCGGCACACAGAGTTTAGAGAAAGAGCTGCCAGCATCCTGGTTTTCTCCATTTTTCATATTTGTTGTTTCGCAGAGGCATTGGATGCGAGAAGCTGGAAGTCACCACAAATTGTTGTCAGGAGCTGGGTCAAATATTTTGTCAATTTAAGCCTCTGTCCGAACAAGTTTCTGAAACAGAAAACAAGAGCAGTGAATGCAGCGTGCCGAGATACACGAGTGCAGAGAAAAGCCGCGCTTACCGATGACACTTGAGCTAGGTACTGGAGCTGTAACCTCTGGCAGAGCCTGTGTGAGGACAACGGCTGTCCCTCGGGTGCAGGCGCTCACCAGGTCAGGACGTGTCGGGAGCTCGTGCGCGAACGCTCACAAAGAGCAAGCGTCACTTATGCCGGAGTCTTTCTCGCTAATACCTGCAAGTTTTCTTTCATCTTGGCTCTGTTCCTAAAAACACACCTGCACGAAGCAGGTGCTTCTTCCACCAGGGGAGGCGGCACTTCCATAAATTCTAGGCAATCAGAAAAACCACCGTACTTGTTGTAGAGACCGTCTCCTGTTTAACCGTCTCTCAAAGCACTTGGAAGCTTTGCGCTGCTGTGCAACCGAACCCGAGGCCAAGGGATGCTTAAGTTAACGCATTTGGGTGCTCTTTGTCCAGGATCTGGTACAAGGCTGCACAGTTATAGATATTTATGATAATAATAACAGGAAATCATTACCAGCAGATTGACGAGGGCCTTTACGTGCTCAGGAGAAAGCTCATCAATACATTCCTTTAATGCGGTCAAAGCAGCTCTAGTCAAATCATCAACTTTATATTGAGAAATTGGCCCGGTGTACAGGTGTTCCACAGAGCCTTCCAGAAGTGTCTGAAGAAAGCTAGGGACAATCTCATGAGCAGAGCCAGCTCCTGGAGCGTGAAAGAGAAAGAGGAGCGTGAGGAACAAGCCTTTCAGTTGCTCAGATTCAGCTTCTACCCTTTAACACCCGCAACCCCAACAGTGGCATACAAATCACATTAAGTTTTTGCAGAGAGTGTTCTCAGCTTTGTGTTGTTTTTTTTTTAAAGCCTTCAGGGAGACGGATTGCAGCGGCAGGAGCTGCTGTGTTGCACAGGTCCCTGGGTGTAATCCCACCGTTCATGGATAAGCTTCTGCCTGCCTGGCCCTCAGCCCTCCCCTCCCCTCCCCTCCCCTCCCCTCTCCCTCTCCCTCTCCCTCTCCCTCTCCCTCTCCCTCTCCCTCTCCCTCTCCCTCCATCCAGCTTCTTCTGAGGCTTTGAGGGATTTTTTTCTCTTTTCCACGCGCCTTTGCCTCGTTACGTTATTCCCTGTTTTCTAAGCAGATATCAAAAAACATTCAGCTCCCTTCTCTGAATATGTTCGTGTATTTGTCACCCAGGTTGTCTGGAAGATTCAGTAATTACATTTTTCTCCTGTCTCTGGAATTGTCAGCATTTCAGATGAAAGTGAACTGAAAGTGTTTCTACTCTCTTAATTTCTTTTCTTCAAGTCCAAATCTTGCCGCCTTCTGATGTTGCTGCCTACACAACTGCCTAAAAAGGCTGATTTTTAATTTACACTTAACATGCTGTTCTGCCAAGACCTTGCCAGGTTTTCCAGGGCTACTCATGCAATTTAATGTCCTTTCCATATTCTCTTTGTATGAACTGTCTCGATTTAAAAAAAAAAAATCATCAGCCTCTAAATTCTGTCCCTTCTAGTAAAATTTTGCGGGTTTTTCTCTTTCTTTTATTGTCATCTGTATTCTTTATTTATGAGATTTAATGTGAGTCACATCGATTAAAATCCATATTCTTTTCCTGCTTTTGTAAAATCATTAGTTTCTTCAGCTGATGAGATCATTTAGACTCTTATCAGTGTACGGGGTATTCCTGATCACCCGGCTGTTTCTCCTACTCTAATTGCATGTAACTATATTCTCAGTTAATGACCTCAGAGGAATTAACCAGGCTGTGAGTTCACCACCACCCCCCCAACACGCTGAGTTGTGTTGCCTCTGCTTTCATATGCATTTTCACCTTCCAAGTTTACGTCTTTCCCCATACTTGTTTTCTGTTTTCTGACACTTTGGCATCCGTGTTGCCTCAGATTAGGCACCTTTGTGGGCTCAGGGAGCCAAGCCTAGAGGTAATGGTAGGTAACGGTAGTAGTTACCCATCATTAAATAACAGAGTAATGTTGGGGTCCTTTTGCTTAAGGCTGAGGCCCCACATCTGATCTGGTCCCTGGAACCAGCAGGACAGACCATCTGATCTAGTGCAGGGGCCTGTGCTGCCGAGGGGTGTACTGCCGCCGCCTCTAGCCCAGTCCGTCGACTCAGAGACCCGGGGTGAGTCCTCGAACGCTGGCCATCGCGCTGCAGAGGCCAGACTTAGGCAGATGGACCCTGCTGTAAGTGTCCAAGTGAAAAAAAATCTGAGACCTTGCAGAAGCTGCTGTGATTAGGATTTTCTTGGCGGCCAGCTAGCTACATTCCCCTGTCATCACCAAAAGTCTTCAGTGCTAATCAAGGGGCATCGGTTCTGCCGGCAGGGACGCAGCATGCTTTCTCTGCAAATCTTAAACAAGGCATCAGGAGGCCTTTCAGTTGCTTCCCAGGACAGCCCCCACCAGGTGTTTTAACGGTACTCAATAGTCTGAGTACTTTGTGCGGAAGTTTAATGAGTTCAAGGTGATTAAAAAAAAACCAAAACCTTTAAATTCTATTTTTTTAATTGGCAAAACTTACCAAGGGAGCTGCAGAGCACCACGGTGATGAAAAGAGTAAGGGTCAGCTTCATGGCAGAGCGCGGCATTTTCTGTGTGTCGTGTGTCAGGCTGTGAAGGCCAGCGAGTGCCCTCTGCAACGGAACGCAAGGGCCTGGGGTATATATGCGGGGAATTACGCAGGGCGATGGGAGGAATGGGCCCGACGGGTCGTGCAGCTGCACTGGAACGGGGTCCAGGTCATGCTTGTTTATGCAGTGGGCAGATGAAAAATGTGGGTGACCTCTGCTTTCATCAGCTGCTGTCACTGCACCTGGAACAACGAACGTGGCGCTCCGTTAGGGAGAGTTCGCGCTGACATGACGCGTGGGATGTTTGGGGTTTGAAGCTCAGCACCAGCGGTGAGATTGCTCCGTCCCGGCAAGAGGCCGAACCGCACAATCAGCGGCCAATAAACCGCATCAAGCCATTTTATCCAGCGCACTTTCAAGCTCATTTATTCCAGCCTTCTGACGTGATTTCATGCAGAACTGCTGCTTCCCTTGCATAATTATTCTTCTGTTGTTTTCCTTGCTTCTCTTCTATAATTACAATTCTGCAGGGACCAACGTGTCTTGTTAAGTACCATGATCTGTGGTGGCCCAGAAATATATCTATACATATGAGAGTAGGCTGAGGCATGAATGAAAATAACCACACATTAAGGAAGAACATCTCTAATAGCTTCTTCTAAACAGCTTTTCGGCTGCTCCTAGCCAAGCGTGCACTGTTCAGGCACGGAGAAATTGCCTCTCTAAGCCCCAAACAGGCAGCTGAATCAGATATGCTGATAATCTTTGGAATAATATCACAGTGTCACTGCTGAACTTAAAAAAAATGAAGCACGTTTTAAGGTAAAAATTAAAGGACCGTTGGCCAGCTGAAGCAACGTTCAGCAGAGGTGGCTGGTTCTTGACTTACAGACTAATTCTGCTACCCAGCAGCCAGGTAGGCTCCTTAGCCTTTCCTGCCTTGCTTCACATGGCTGGAAGAGCTCCTGGCGCAGGTGTGGACCTCACCGGAGCCCAAAGGTGGGTGGGTAAGGAGGTTGGGAGTGTGAAGACTGGATCCATGGACATTCTCAGCAAGATGCGAGCTGTTACCGACTGTATGGCACTGCGTTCTGCCAGCCTACTGAAGTCTAAAATTACCCTGACAGAAGGGAAGCAGTAGTGGCAGTCTTGGAACACAATGAGACAGGAGAAAGGAAGGGCCTTCCTGTGGACACGGAGTATCCTCCCTTCTGACTCCTCTAGGCAAGAGGGAAGTGTGAGAGCCTCCCCTGGAAGAGTCAGGAGATGCTTTCTGTAAAAGAAAGTGCTCTGCATGACGAACACATTGCGGGGGGAAGCCTGCCATGATCAGTGCTTCCTGTGGTTAGGGTTTCGTCTGAAGGCTCTCCGGTAGTAGGAAATGCTGCACACCGCGAGAAAGAAAGGGGCGGTAGATTTTACAGGGCCACATCTTCACCTGAAAATATAGTGTATTGCCGTAAATAATGTGGAGGGGGCAGCTTTTTGAACGATTCAGCTGCCACACGTACAAGCTGTGACTGTAAGATGACGTGACCATGGTATTGCGAAGACTAAAAGCTTTCCCCTATCATCTTCTTTCCTCTATCTCCTCCCCTCCCAGGCATCAGAAAAGTATGATTTATCTCTGAGATCTTAGCTATTCCACGTGCAACCAACACCATTTGAAAGAAATGCTTATTTTCCTGTTACACTACTCGATCCCTTTTAGTACCTGTGCTGAATAGCTCCTCTGAGATCTCCCTGTTGGACTTGTCTGTGTAGTCTTGAGCAACTTTATACCTAAGTTTGTTCTTTTGTCGTTGCCCCTGATTTTTAGCAGAGGGTTTCAGAGTCTGTCAGCACTCAGGTAAAGCATGGTGAAGGAGTGGGGGGGGTCTGAAAGGTAACAGGTCCCCCCACTCCCCTCTTAAAATGTTGAGTGATTGTGGAGGGGTGTCCAGGGCCTCAGGAGATTATTGGAGGATATAGTTTATTTTTAGGTGGGTATGAACAACTACATAAACTGTGAATATCTGGTGATCTTCATATAGGACTGCAGAAATACATTATTTTAATCTTTTTTTTTTGGTGTGAAGTTGGTTGTCCAGGTGACTACAGTACTGAAATATGAAATTTTAACAAAAAATTCCTTCCTGAAAATGTTATCATTAGTTTTTCATGCCATTCTGGGGACAGGTTGGCAGTAAAGGACTTCAAGTTGTAAGGTGGCTTAGAGTGCATTAACAAAGTCTTAAGAGCCATTCTCCAGGTGGGTTTTCCCTCTCCTGAGATTCGGTCACCAAATGTGACCTGGCCACAAAGGAGAAGGGCAGAGGAGTGACCAAGTCCCTTGGGTCGATAGTTAATGCACATGAAGAGACGGATGCAGTGTGGATGTCTCAGGAGCTGGACCGAAAGCGCTGTGGACTGTAAGAAAACGTGGCAGCCATGGGAGCTGGCAAATAAGCAGTACCTGCAGGATAGGTTAAATTTAGGGACCGCTCCTATGATTTGGACAAACGTGATCAGCTTTGCTTACCTGGGGTTCAGGTGTGAAGCATTGGTGTTGGAGACCTCGCTGTCCTTGCGTAGAGGCTTAGCTCAGGAGGGTTTGGCAAAGGCTGCTTTTGTACTTCCCCTCAGTGCTGGGTCCATTCGCTTACGGTTATTTTTCCAGTTTAAATTAGGAGACCAGGGCTTCTCTGTTTCACGCTCCAACACGTCTATGTGACGGTCAGAAATTCTTAGGGTACAGGAGAGCTCCGTCACCAGTTTTTGAGGGTGTCCCCAGAAACAGGTGAGCAAAGCGCCGTTTGGGGCAGGCTGTGCACCGCCTGTTCTGGGTAACACGCTAAAGCATTTCTCTGCAGCGCAAGTGGAAGCCATGCACTCCTCAAGATGTTTTTATTTGTTGTATGCATGGAATTTCTTGGCAGAGAATTCCAGGGAAAGGGAAAAGGGGTTTATTTTCCTTTTTGCTTAGAAAATGGATTCTGTTGAGCTAGGAGCAAGCTGTGATGTTTAGCAAGCAGAGCCTGGCAGCAACCATCAGACTGAGTATGGCAGGACCACGGGAGGGATGCGAGACCTGTGCTGGGAACGCAGGAGATCTTGTTAGCCGCTTGGCTTCAATGTTCTTGCTTATTCATCATGCTTTAAAAAAAAAAAAGTATTTGACAGCTGAAATAATAAAGATGGCCTCAGAAGGCATCTGCCGTTCCCTTGTACCGTTGCCTTTGCTCCCCCACAGATCACTGCGGGAGGCAGCCTGAGCAGGGACACGGCGCTGCACAAGCCCCCACCCAGCCCCGCTCTTGAGCTCATTTCACTCAGGTCGTCTGGCCACCTGAAAGCAAAATGACAACAGAGTATTGCCCCACTCCCAGGACACAGAGCTAAGTCCATGCTTCGCGTTGCGGCTGTTCAGTTTCTAAGCTGCAAGTTTAAGGAATTCAATCTGAAAAGCTCCTGGGAGGTTTCACCAGCAGCTGTCCTGGCAGGAGCTTGTCCTGATATTTGCATCCCTGGAGCTGATCCCACTGGGAGTGAACAAGGGTGCCCTTGAAAGCCAGGGTTTTTTTTCATGTTCTTTTGGCTTCAAACAAAGAATGTATATAATTCTATTTTAAAAGACTGTGAATTTCAGATTCGCCTCAATTAGTGACAAGCGGCTTAACAAGGTCTGTGATGAATGGGAGGGGAGTACATCCTCTCATGGCATTCACATCCTATTATTATCTTCATGCGGGAACTCAATAGCCCCATTCCCATTCCAGGGACACATCAGTGCTGTGGGGCGACGGCACCGCACTCAGCCCGCGTGGTTTTCTTGCCTTGAATATGTTCCTATCCTAAGGATAAGCGACTCTCTGGGCACAGGCTGCCCAGAGAGCTGTGGGCGTCTCCTTCCTTGGGTGTGCTCCTTACGTTACCAGCAATGCTCGCTCACGTTAAAAACGATGTAAGAAAGGAGACTGCTTTGCATTTGCTTGGTAAAATTCCATCACGGTTTTCTTCAAGAATGTTTTCTCTTCATTGTGCGTAACTTTGTATAATTGAACGACGACTGCACTTGTTCACCTGATAACTAGAGATGTCAATGTATATATGTTTCGGCAACTGCCTGTCTCACAGGAGTTAGGCAGCTGGTAAGGACAGTCTCAGAACAGATTATCAAATCCTATATTTTAATAAGATTAATGAACAAAAAAACCCAGCTGTTTATTTTATTTTATGGTAATGAGAAACCTAGATTATTTTGAAATAGAGTACAGGAAAATATAGTACCCTAGTGAACGTGGAGCTGAAAATACATTGTTAGCATGGCAAAAAAAGATGGCTGCATTGCATACATCCTTTTTTTTGTTGGGTGGCAGATACTGTTTGGTCAAAAAAAAAGCTCAAGGTTCTCTGTGCACCTTTGGGAGAAGTGATGAAGGTATATAAAGGGCTTGCTTGCTGCTTTCATTGCTGTTGGAGCCAAGTCACAGTCACTGCTTGCGAGCAAATCGGATGCGGCGGGCTGGGAGCCACAGAAGATTCCCCACATCTCTGTGCTGTGCGTGGCAGTATCTGTCTGGTGACACGTTCGTGCATGTATGCAAGCGGGGACCGGAGTGTACCAGGAACACGCTCACATCCTTATGGCTGGCGCCTGCTCCTTTGGGAAGCTGATCTGCGAGGTGCCAACGTGCCCCTTGAGAGGTCCTGTACTCATGCACTTAAGTAAGAGCATTTACTTGCTCCACACGGCAAGGACCTCAAAGTGACAAGAAGCTGAGGGCATCTGAACCTGTTGAACTGAGAGGAAAGAGGTGGTGGAAGCACTAGCAAAACCCCAGGCTGGTCCTGTGTTTGTTAGGAAAGCAAAGACAGTTTGGGTGATTTTTCCAGGAAACACTGAGAGAACAGGAGGAAGCAAAGATCTGACCCAAAAGCGAAGACGCAATCCAGCCAGTGGGGACTGTTCAGCCTGGAGAAGACTCCAGGGGATCTTTCACCACGTATCTCGGTACCTGAAGGGAGGGCGCCAAGAAGAGGGAGCCAAGCTCTTTTCGGGGGTGCCCAGTGACGATGGGCACAAACTGACACAGGAGGTTCCCTGTGAGCATCGGGAAGCCCTTTCTCACTGTGAGGTGAGCGAGCGCTGGCACGGGTTGCCAGAGGGCTTGTAGAGTCTCTCTCCTTCCTTGGAGATACTCAAAAGCTGCCTGGCTGTGGTCCCGGGCAAGTGGTCCTAGGTGGTCCTGCCTGAGCAAGGAGGGCTGGACCCACTGACCTCCGGAGGTCCCTTCCCACCTCAACCAGTCTGTGATTCAGTGAATTATTCCTGGTACAGGTGTGTAAGTGCTGAGCGCTTCTGTTACCGAGGGGCTCGGTGCTCTCAAAAGGGGAGACTGCAAAAAATCAGCTGTGCTATTCCCCGTTACCCCCAATAAAGAGGAGAACTCCCCCTCAAAGGAGTATTTGGATAAAAATAAGCTTCTAGAGACCCTGAAAAGACCCACGATGGCCCTGGATGAAGGAAACGCTATTCAGGAATATGTATCCCTTGGCAAGGACTGCTAATCTGGATCTTTCATTGTCAGCTACTCTATGTCATTGGGGGATTTGTCTGAAAGTGTGTGGTTTTTCTTGTTTTCCTACTGCTGGCAACGTTGTCAGCAATCAGGTCACCACAATCCATTTTAATTAATAATATTTTCACACTAATCCCTGAACAATGAAAAGATAAAGTCTAGGTCCAAGCTGTATTGGAAAGACCCCCGTGTACTTTGGGGAGTGTCCTGTAGTGTGACAGCCCAGGCAAAGCTGGCCTCTCTCCCTGTGTGCGCACGGGAGGAGACAAATCGGTCCCCTCAGTGCTGGGCCCACTTGCTTACGGTTATTTCTCCAATTTAAATTAGGAGACCAGGGCTTCTCTGTTTTGTGCCGCAACGTGTCTACACGACAGTCAGAAATTCATAGGGTGCATGCCACTTTTACTCTCTTGCAACCCCTTTTGCATGCTGTTTTCTGGTAGCCTGCAGGCTGCTTGTCACCCACAGCTCACAGGCTGTGAAACGCTCAGTCCCGGGTACAAGGCAGGGCTGTAGCTAGAGCACAGTGTAGGCTGGGGGTTTGAGGCTGAAGCCGCATCCTTTCAGAACTCACAGCTTAATCTTTGCAAAGACCTATAACCACCTTATTAGTGAACAGTTTAGGCTAAAGGTGCCCAGAAAAAAGACTTAGTAAACACAGCGTTCAAGGCAAGAAGCAGCAGAATTTGGCTTGACCTGCCCCAGGGGGATTGTTCATTTGTTTGCTGTTCCAGGAGTCAGCGTTTTGTGCAGTGCAAACAAGTGCCTTGGAGGACAGGTGGCCACCTGGACTCAAAGGCAGCAGCAGGTGAAGTGGAGAAAGTACTCTTGGCACTTGGAAATGGAAAGTTACAAGTAGAAAGGAGAAGCAGGTTTCACCAGGGCATGCAGCTTCTGCCCACTGCCATTTCAAGGGGGGCAGATGAGGGACTCCTCTCCCCAGACCTCTGCCAAGCCCCTGGAAGGCTGCAGCCCCAGAGCCAGGCGTGCAGCAATGCTCTCTCCCCGAGGCGAAGCGCACAGACCTCAGTTTTACACCCAGACAGCTTCCCGTGTGGCTCCATTGTCTTCCAACCTTCCTGCTCATGGCTTGTTTCTAATCACCACTGCAACCTTTTCATGGTTTTTGGCTGCCTGGGGGGTGGTTTAGTGCTGAGCAAGTACCAGGCTACCTTGGACAGGACCATTCCTTGGACACAGCCATATCCCTCAAGGAGAGACTAAGACAGGCATTAGCCCCAGGGAACACAGTTGCTGTGCTCCAGTTGCAGAACAGCCACATACACTAGATTTATTTTAATTCAGAGGATTATAGGATACTCATATTTACTATGCCAGAGCAAGTCATAAGTGTAAGTGGGCAGAAGCAATGGGAACCAAGCCTCAGTAAGGCTTTGGCCAGGATGCCAAGCTCTCATGCATGCTTCGAACTGATTTAATAGTTCTGTTTACTTGAAACTTAGCTTTTCTTGCTAGATTTTCAGCATCTCTGAACCCAAATAGGATTGGGATTCCACCTGAAAACAAACGCAGAGGAAATGCTTTGAGTGTCAGTGATCCTGAGCCTGTGTTGGGAGGCCCTGGTTCATGTTCCTAGTCCTCATGTGATACTGAGAAAAGCTGGTAAGAAAAGTCCCTTTTTGCCTTTTTAAAGGTGTGCTAAACAAAGCTGAACCATGGCAGCCTAGCTCAGAGGGGCCAGCTGCTTTTTCCTACGTAGCTGCTAAAGTCTGCAAGATGTCATCCCACTCTGCTTACCTTCAAGGATGAGTCTGAAGCATTTGACAGAAGGAAAATCTTAGGTAATTTTGTTGAGATCAGTGGTATAAAAATAAGTTAAATGGCTCAGAAGCAATACCATGAGCATTTGCTCTGATGCCTTTGTGAGGCCAGAATCTGTCTCATGAGATGGCAAAAGTCAGTTACAGATTTTACCATTGTTACTAAGCTTAAGTGGTCCTTGAGGGCTGGAAATGGCTTTTCTATTGGCCAAGAATCTGCCCGCTCAACCTTTTGTCCAAATTCCCAGTATCCCTTTTTCACAAAGTATCTAACACTCATCATGATTAAAAGAGACAGTATTAACCACCCCACCACTCGGGGTTGTTGGACTTGTCAGTAACTTGCAATAAACTGGTAGGTACTGGAGAAGATTCCGGTATCCCGGGGCCCTTGCATTCCTCAGAGCCTAGGTCTAGGGTGAGGACGGACTGTCGCAAACCCCCGAGCCTGCCCCTCGGTTCTGTCAAGGGGGGTACCACTTACCTGGCCTGCCCGGCAGCCACGAAGCCCCCAGGCTAGCTAGAGCCCGGAAAGCCCCAGGGACAGGAGGGATGTTTGTTCATCAAGCCAAAGCCAGGCACAGCATGCCCTTTAATATTCCCATCAAGAAACAGCTTTGCTTTTACTTGTTCTTTTGTGGAGCAGTTTTAGGTTTGAGACCCCAACTAACTTTAAAGGATGGCAAGTTTACCATGTGGTAGCAATCCCATTTTTCTGTTTGGTGTCATTTGGCTCCAGATACTTTCTGTGACTCCAGGAGAACTCTATTGGTCTAGAAAAGACAATATATATCAGATCATGTTTTCTTCCCCCCAATGGCATGAAGTGTTGCCAATTACTGATGGCCAAGTTCACTCACCTGGGAGAACTGCTTTATGCTTTCCCTGTTATGATTTTCTAGGTACCTGCTGAGCAGTAGCTGCAGTGACAGGTTAGGTGGATCTTGCCATTCTGTCACCTAGGCTTCCATTAAACTTTTCTAAGTCAGAACAGGCAGCAGAATACAAGAGCTGATTCAGAGCTGGGGGATGGAATAACCTCTACACACATCCAGGGATCTGCCTTGGGCAACAGCGAAATAACTGGGGGTTTGTGGTTAAGACTGTCTTCGCTCAGGAGCAGCTTCTAAAGTCTGCCTGTGCAACATTTACTGAAATCCAGCCCACAGGCAGGATACCCGCCTTGAGCGGTACCTCCGGGGGGCCCAGCTCAGGGCCAGGCACAAACCTGGAGTCAGACTGTACCAGGAAGCCCTTGGGGCTCAGGAAAGGCTGCCTGGGCAAGCAGGAATAAAAATTAAGAGAAATACCTGAAACCAAGAGAGAAAATACCTTTCTTAAAATCTTGAGGTTATAATTTGCTGGGATTTCTGTTTGTGTTTTTTTTGTTTGTGTGGTCTTAACTACCAGTGCTCCGGTTGTATGCTCTGCCTGAAGTTCCTGCTCCATCTGGTGGTAGCAATTCTGAGTATTTTCTAAAGTTCTGTAAGTAGCGAATTACAGGGCTGTAGCTTAGTTCAAGATATATTCAAGCCATGTATTGCTTAGCAAAGATTTCTGGGAATATATCATCGTGCCAAACCATCCCTCTTCAATTTCCAGAAACAAACCTAGTCAGCAAATTCTGCAGGGTTACCGAAGCACAAATTTTCCACTGTTAGCAGGAGTTATGAAGTTCTTCCTAGACAGAGCATTCCTATCTTAAGGAAACAGTGCAAAAAGCAACCCAAAAGGACAGATTCCAAACTACTGTAGATATTTCTAATAAAAAAAGCTATGACGAGTCCCAGAGAGAAGCCCAGGAGATGATTAACTCACTTTTATCAAACTGTCAGACATTCAAGTAGCATTTTGCCATTTCAGCAAGCTTTCTTACAAAAAGGTTACGTTCATTCTACGATACAAAACTCAATCTACAGAGCAACTATCAAAGTACAGTCATCGTGCAGATATAAACACCGACCAGTAGCACAGCACCTAGCAGTTGATGTATTTAAATATAAAGCCCCCCATCATTTTAAAGACATTTGCCTGCAAACAGTTCATTAACTACATGCACAAGGAAAGGTAAAAGCCTCCTTACAGGTTGTATCATCTCCATACAGTGTAGTTTTTTTAAAGGACTGAGTTTATGTACACAGAAACGGTGTTTTTCAGCCTTTTGCTTACTGAGACTGCGGCCATGAGCACTCACCCATCTTTGAAACAAATCAAGCCGCAAGGAAATGAATCTGAGGTAAGAACCACATAGGCTGCCTAATTTGCAGAAGACAGCCTTCCACAATAACCCACAGAAACTAATGTAAATGCTTCTTTTAAAATCTTCCAGTAAGTACTGTTCTACTGAGACCTCTACACTCTCTTCCCAGGAGCTTGTTACAGAGCACACACAAGCGTCGGTGCCATTTGCAAGTTAGGTGCAGAAAGAATGACTAAAACTCCAAGTGCTCTTGGAACAGAAACTCTGAGCTGATGTTTTGCTGTTAAGAGGAAATTGTTTTGGTAACAGTCCATTTGACACTGCCTTATTGAACATGAAGGGCAAAACAGGCCCAGAAATAAAGCCAGCTTTGATGCCGAACAAATTAAACAGCCAAGGGGAGAAAAGAGAAAGACAGGCATTGAGGTTAAACTCAGTCTTTCAATCCAATCTGCCACAGACACGGAATTTAAATTAGAGAAACAAAATTCTATCAGAACCTTTGTAAGATTTCTCTTAACAAAGCTTAGATCAACAAAGCCTGATTACACTACTCCGGGTATTCCTGGAGACATGATTATGCTGAGGGCCACATCTCTCTCCAACAACTGAAGGAAGGTCCCTGAAGTCTTCAGGGTGTTTCAGCCCGAGCTGTCGTGACACCGGTACCAATCTAGCTTACGCACATAACTGCACTTGGCGTTGGCATAAAGCGTATTACTGAAAAATGGAACAATGAAATCCCTTTGCAGTTTGCAGGCAATGAAGACCTGCTAATGTCTTGCTTCTGGAGATCACCCACGGGGCGTACGTGGATTTTACCCGAGGGGCCCTTAGCTGTGCGAGTACTCTGGCCTCCGCCGGGAGGTGGGCAGGGACAGCAGACGCACAACGGCCTCTACTGCTGGCAGCCACCACCAGGCCCGCCTGCCTGAGGAGGGGGAGGATCACATAGCTTTTAGGTGATGCACTCTCATGACCTAAATGTCTAAATCTTTGCCAGCTTAAAGTTAAGGGTAAAAGAGATACATCTTTCCAAGGCAGTATCTCCCAAAAACTTGCTCTTTTGCCTAACAGTGGGAAAACAAGCCCCGAAACAGAAAAATGCAAGAGGCCCAGTAAAAGCTGACATTTATTCAATGCTAACACCTAAAGACATATATACTGAACAGTAACTCTTTTCTCACCTAGAGGCAGAAATGCATACCCACTGCTCCACAAGAAACAGCCACTGCCCACCTCAGTACTTCTTCAGGCCGTACGGCAGACCTAGAACCGATTTGGCACCTGAAAAGGGCGGGGAATTCCACACAGCAGAGCTCGTGCGCTTGAAGTAGCGCGGTTTGCTTTTGTAAAAGATGTCCTCCAGCCTGGGGCTTGCGATCACCCCAAAGAGCGCGTCAATGTTGGGAGGGTTGTAGTACTGGTAGACTACAGCTTGAGTAAGCTGATTCCCTGGAGAAACAAAAGATGAAATCCTCATTAATTTTTTGTAATGGAAACTGCTGTGTAGGCTGTTTGTATGCGATGCATCCCTGCTTGCCTCATCTCTAATCACACTGAGATCGCAAATAGGAGAAATCCTGCAGCATTTGATGTTGTGAAGCACCCTGTTTAAGCCTAAAGCTTCAGGATAGTTGGAGGGTGAATGCTGCATGTACTGAATTCTGTCCAGGAACTAGAATGAGTTTGCAAGAGGCAAGGCTTCTCAGTTTTTCTTCCTGCAGATACTATTAGTTTCCCTGCAACTCCTTAGCTCCCCTGGGGTAGGCGGAATACGAAATCATGGAACCGAGTGTTTCGGAACCAGAACAGCCACCAGTCTGGAGCCTAGCCTGTCACATCTAGCAATACTTTGCTTTTTAAAGATAAATCAATGTCAAGCAGGCTCAAGGCCAGAGCACTAGTTCATAATTACTCTGTTCACACAGGCAAAGTGACACTAGCAGCTACTGTTCCCCAGTATTGTCCCGTGAAGCTCCCCAAGTGGTAGAGAAGCCCTTGACTCAGCACTCCAGCCACGTGGCTAGGAGTTAGTACTCTTAACTACAGCGTGCAGGCAGGAGGAACTGGGCAAACTCTTATGCCAGGTCTTGTTATCCATCGGAGCCAAGCAGCAGCAGGGTTTGCTGGGGGCTCTCAGGGCAGATTTCAACCTGCTACCACATACCAGTGGCCCAGGCAGGGATGGGCTTGCGAGGCTGGCTTTCGTCATCAGTTGAGTCATCACTGTTCAGATCCAGTCCGTAGTTGTTTGGGTTCATCACGGGGGGCTTTGGCTCTTTCTGGGCCCGCGGAGTCATCTGGTATGAGTTGCAGGCAGGTGAATTCTAGAAGACAAAGACATTCCACAGGCATTAGCTGCAACAGCACTGCTGCACTTCCAAGTTGCAGCGAGACGCCCGTAGGCCAGAATACCTTAGTATTCCACCTCTTGCTTTACTGCATAATTACAAAACCTGAAGCTGGGTCAAAACTTAAGAACTTGACCCAGGTTCTAAAGTTTTGACGTAATTACAACCTTCCGTTGCATTCTTCTGTTGAACTGGGCTGCTTAATTGGCTACCTATGGCATGAACAAGCCAGCAATACATGCATCTAATATAGATAGGCAATTCTGTTCAATGCAAGCAAGGCTTAAATGGTGGTGTTACATCCTCAAAGCTGGAGCCAAGGGATGGGCTTTAAGTAGCACATTTAAACATGCTTTGGTCTGCAGCCAAACTTCTGGACTTGTTTAATATTAAGCTGAATATTACCTTGTAGAGAATACACACATATCAGCTCAGGACAAACTGTACTGTAATTTCGATGGGAACAGCATGTCTGAGGGAAACGCAAATGATGAAGAAAAACTTAAAACTGAAATTTCACTAGCCATGAAACATCAGTCAGCCCTTAGCTCGGAGGCAAGCATCTCCAGAGAGCCAGAAACAGTTTTTCTCCCCCACAAGAGGCTGCCTTCATGGCTTTGTGTCCATTAACATTAACTCACATTTCACTTGTTTTGCATTTAAAGATCAAAATACATAGCTTTGGAAGGAGATAGAGCGCCATACATTTGCCTTCAATGTTGAAGACATGTATGTACCTTCCCTCCAGGACCGTCTCAAGATCCATCGCTAGGGAGGCCCAAAGGCAGCGAGTTCCAGGCTCTGCTGCCATCCCGTGGCTGTTTCCAGCCTTGAACTTAAATAACTACTTCAGCGTCGCTACTGCCTGCGAGGTTCATCCAGTACTGAAAGAGCTCCAAAAGGCAAGGCAACTTTAACAGCCACTGTCTTATCCTGACAGCAAGAAAATCCTGGCAAATACTTGCCGCTTCCCTTCCCTCCTTTTCAGTCCCCAAGAGTCAATTAAATCCTCGGGGCCACAAGGCGTCAGCCTCAGATGGCCAAGAAAAAAGTTTACAGAAGCCCTTCATTATTGAAAGGAAATATAAAGAGCAGAGGGTAAAACTGCTTGTTGTAACAGCATGTCAGGGCTGGAATCAAAGTCCTCTGATGTCATCCCTTGAAGACTTTTCACCAGAGAGCAGAATTACCTCTTTGTTCTCTAGGTGCTGTGTTTGGGCTATATTTTTAGCCTTTTGTTCCTCTGGCAGTTTCTTCTGTTCTTGCTCCTGCCTCTTCATCTCTGCTAGTCTCTTCTCCTCCTGCTGGCAAGCCAACACCGCAAATGAATTAATCTTATGAACTAAGCTATGCTGTTAATCTAGGGATCCATTTTTTGATATGCAAAAAAAAAATCTAAGCATCTAATTGCAAGCTGTTGTTACTTGTGATGCTAAGGAGCACTTCGAACACAGCGCAGACAGTGAACAAATGCAACGCAACAGCTTGAGCTTCCCTCAGAGTGGCACAAATTGACCTTCCCATTTAAGAGCATTAGTTGCCTCCCTCTGATAATGCACTAACCTCGTGCTATGAAAAACTTGATAATGACTTTATCTTTAGGATATAAACATCAGGAGCCAGCCCACCATCTGCAGATGGAGAAGCCTGTGCTACTCATCTTAGCCTCTCTTTCAGACTAATAAACAGTATTTTTAGAGGCCAAGTCATCCCATTGCACGGTAACTGTCCAAACAGGTCAAAGGAATCTCACCCTATGAATGCTTAGTTTTTCCCTACTGGATCTAAAGGAAACCAAAGGGCTGCTAACTCAAAAATCAAGTGAAATAAACCCCACCCAGCCTTAACATCAGGACACACTGTACACAGGTCTACCACCAGCTGCCTGTCAGCTTCACAAAGCTAACCGACAGGGCGAGGAGCTTGCCGGGCACGCAGGGATCCTCCCCAAGGAACTCAGCTCCCTGAAGGTAGCTGGACAGCTGCTGTCCCCGTGCTAATACCACAGCTCTGCTAAGTGGCGTGACAACGATTTCAGGCAAGTGTTGGACAATTTCCAACCACCTATTCCAACCTTCTGTTCTTTCTTGCAAATTGCAAGTTGTCTCAGATCTTACACAAACCAAAAAGCAACAGTCCAAATAGCAACAGGTTTGCTACCACTTCCCAGCAAATAGCGTGTGCAAATCCTTCAGAAGGGACGTTCCAAAAGCTGCCTGAACACCACCTGCGGGCTTTCTCTCTGCTGCGGTGAAAATGCGTGCTGCAAGTTAAGCAAAAACCTGCGCCTATCCAGCTGCAGTTGCTTTATTCAAATAGCACGGACTGCCAAGGCGTCAAGAGTTCCCTCTTCAACACCACAAGCAAAAACGCCTGTTCAGTTAACCTGTGCTGGCATGACCTTTGGAGGAGATAACCTGACAACGCCTCACTCTGTACTTGTGGTTCTGCTGGAGGTGGCACAGCTGTGAAATTGAGAAGTTGCTTCTGAAAAGTCTGGGATTCATTATTGTACAGATACCCCTGGGCACAGAAAGAGGGAAGAGCGGAAAACCTCACTTCAACGTGCGCATTGCCCGTCCTTTCTTTTTGCACCACTGCCATCTAAAGAGATCAAGCGTACCTTCTGAAATGGACAGAACAGACTCTGGGTAAAAGCACCTTCGGCCGGCTCAAGTTCAGAAGTGCAACAGTTCGCTCCTCAGGGTTCTTCATAGCTTCACAGCCCAGCTGCTCCTAACCATAATGGCTACTGAAGTCAGATCCATGTGGATCCATCTACGAAAAGAAAATACTTACTTCTTTCTTCTCCATCTCCTTGTGAAGCTGTTCTTCAGCGGCCAACGCTTCCTTCTGCAGGCGAGCGGCCTTCTCCTGCTGTTCGCGTAGCCTGAGAACCAAAGCAACAGACCATTACTCTCAAAGCCACGCAGGGGCACCCTCCCATCCAGGGCCTGCTGCAAACCCCTCTTCCTCGCAGCTTTTCAGGGCACTCCCCGCCTGCCTTCATTACCGAGCCCAGAAGGCCTTCCTGGCAGCTCAGTACCCGTGATGGTCCAGAGTTGTGCTGACAGCACAAAGTAGCTCTTCATTCGCTCCTTAAGCCTTTCACTAGTGCCCTCTGTTCCTGTTTCTTTTTGAAGTCCCAGCACAGAATTTAGTACATAAATGGATTTAGTCTTACTTTTCTGCCTGGATCCTCTTCTCCTGTTCCTTCTTCCTCTCCAGCTCTCTCTCTGCAGCCAGCTGTTTCTCTCTCTCCTGTTCTGCCTGTCTCTGCTCAGCAATCTTCCTGGCACGTTCCTGCTCCTCTTCCTTCCTCTTCTGCATTAGCTCTTTGTGCCGACGTTCCTCCTCCTCCTCCTGGTAAGCCCAACAAGGCAATTACTCACCTTATGCCGTACAGGAACAGGCTCCAGAATAAAGGAGCCCAAACAGCTTGCCTGACCCAAGTGCCCAGCACCCATCACTGCGCAGCAGGGCATCAGCTCAGGGCTCAAGTGGTGCTTTCGGAGTGGGTGCACCTCTCCAGCTATTTCAGTGCTGGCCTTTCCCTGCCCACAACATACCCCAGAGGGCCTAACGGGCACCACACTCTGGATCTCAGAGACAGGTTTAACAGAGGTGTTAATACCTGGCACTCCACAAATTAAGGTCTTTAGTAAGAATCTGTCCAGATCTGCGGGAGCAGCGTGGGTCGCAGCCACCACTAACAGCTTGCAGAGGTTAGCTCTCTTGCAAGAGGAAGCACAACCTTGCTGAGAGCTTTAGGGACAAAGCCTCTCACTACACTGTTTTTCCCTTCAGTTGGCTCGTGTTAGTACTCCCGCTGGATTCCTTGCTTACAAAGACTGTGGCAGACCGCGGCCGTTCTGACCGCACGCAGGATGACAGGATGGGCTCCGGCACCGACCTGCTGCAGTGCTTTTTGTTTTCTGGCCTCTTCGTCATGCCTGCGCCGGGCCTCTGCTTCTTCCATCTTCTTGGCGGCTGCTTTCTTTTTTATTTTCTCTTCTGCCAGCCTTTCTTCCCGCACCTAGACACACAGAGCGCTACCTGAATACCTAAGTCTCAGATGGGACAGTTCTCTGTGCGCGTGAAATATCTCCGCAGTAAGTCTCGAAGATGCAGAGCTCCCACCCTCTCACAGGGCAAAACCTTGCTTTTTTTTTTTTGCCACCAGGAGCCAATGAGACCTGTGCTTTATTATTTTCAAAAGGTAATATTTAGGGAAATTACCTTATTCTATATTTCCACAAGATGAGCTGATCCTATTCTGGTATTTATACATCTAACATGACAAAAGCCAGAGTATATTCTCAGAACCATCAAATAAGAAAAGCAGATAGAGGTAATTAAAGCAGACAAATGACTGCTATGGTCACATGTGCAAATTGCCTGAAAGTCTCAGATACAAGGAAGGGTCTGGAGGAAGTATGTTTATTGTCACCTCTTCATCTGTATTAGTCAGATGGGAGAACAACTTAAAGTAGATAAAGCCTCAGGGCCACTAGGCTGGCTTTACCTACTCGAAGTTCTTCTCCTATCTGACTAACAGAATCTTAATAAAGCCTATTTAGATTCATAATTCTGGAAAATAAGGATCATCTGCCATTTGCTGTAGCCACAGGAAAGGCGGTCACTCAGAATTGCCAGGTTTCTGGATAGTTCTTTATTCAGCTGTTCTCCGGTTCATTCTCTAGATTTACGAGCAGCCTCAGTTCGTCTCTTTCTGGAACAGACACTCGTGGCATCATCTACCTCAACAGGTTATTTACTCATGCTCTACAGGTGTATTGGGCCTTACCTTCTCAGACTTCTCATCAAACAGAGCTATCTTCTGCTCGATGCGCCTTTTCCTCTCTTCCTCTATTTGCTCTGCCCGCTCCCGAGCCCGCAGCACTTTGCGCAGGCGCTCCTCACGCTTCCTACAGGACACAGGACAACTTCATTCGTCATTGGAGTTCAGCCAGGCAAGCTCCTTCGACCCAAATACAAGGCCAGACAGACACAGCTCTTGGGCAGCATGAAACACAATGAACCAAATACACCGTTCATTTAAACATGAGCGATATTTTTAAGCTCCATCTGAGACTGGAGATGAAAGGCTGAAGAATCAGTCAGCTGGGACAGTTGACTTTTTATTAGCATTCCAGATGGATGCTACGAGAACAAATACTGTCTTTGCATTGTGAGAGAAAGGCGGCAAGAATTTTTGCTGCGTGTAAGGACACAACTGTTTTCCCAAGGAGCAGGTTCGTTTGCCCAGTGTGGAAAACGCCAAACTCCACCCAGAGCCGAGGTGTTTTAGTCGTTTCGGTTTTGCACAAAGGCGGGTGCTGGGCAGTAACGCCCCAAAGCTTGCACTCCACACCAAGAAACTACAAGGTATTTATACAGTTCAGTGTGTCAGTCACAGCTAATATTCCCGCTCCGCAGCTAATAATTGGGTAGTTTTTTTCTTATTTCACCTTAAATGTGCAGCTCCCTTTAAATTTGTCATATATGCTCAGAGAGTGGGGGGCTGATTTGAGCGGGGGGCTTTCTGGCCATAGTTCACCCGAAGGACACCTGGTTTTAGTTCTTACCAACATCCCAGTTAGTTGTCCTCCCTGACTATATACTTTATCACCCAGCTTTCAGTGGCGTCTGAGGCGGGACGTTCCCTTCCGTCAGTCTCTCAGCTCTCTTCAAGGCTACAGCCGTAAGACAAATGCTTCCCTCTGCTCTCGGCTCCCTTCTCTGGCGCCAAATCCCCTTTTGCCCGGCTCACATGGCTCAGTGTTATTGCTTAGCAGAAAATTCCATTTTCTTTGGTATATCAGTTTCCCCCTTTGAGATTATGAGGATTTCTTTCATAAGTATCAGAAATCTCACTCCTTTTCATAAGCAGTATATAATTTCTTACTATCATACTTGAAATACATCCAACTAATGTACACTCATAACTAACAAGTGCAAGATAAAAGACCTAGATATGGGGACCTACACTGCAGAGGGAGCAGTCCAGACAAGGCAGAAAGGATGTACTCACAGCTTTGCCTCTTCTAGTCGCCGTTTCTTTTCTTCCTCCAGTTTTTGTTTTCTCAGCTGCTCGGCCTCTTGCTTTTTCCTCAGAGTCTCTAGCTTCTGTCTCTCCTTTTCCTGAGGTGCATTGAAATGTGATTATACCCACCGGCCAGGGGTCCTTCCACCCCAACTTGCTCAGGTTAGGGACCCAGAGATAACACCCAGGGACTGCAGCCAGAACCAAGGCATGGCAACCACCCCAAAACAGAGCTCAGGGAGCCTGCGATGTGGTCACGGGTGTTCGGGAATAGATGTGATGGAAACCAAGGCAGTGGTGCTAATCTTAGAGAGCAAGAGAAGAAGCTGGGACACCAAAAGAGAAGCATCAGCTCCTGAAGTCCAGGCAGCTTCCACAGACTGCAGACAGACAGCACCGTGATTTATGTCGGTACAAAGAACCAGAAAAGCAGTGCTAATGCTCGGCAGTGACACCGGCTTCCTGCAGCACGCGTAGGGGACAGATGGTGCTGTAGGAAACACCTTGCTTGCTGCAGCTCAGAGCTCCCACTGGTGCCTCTGCTTCCCACAAAGCTTTATCTCGTGGTAAGCCACCACCATTTAGACAGAGTGCTTACAGCTTGTTTCAAGCACAGTCAGCCCCATATGTCATCTAGACAGAAATGCAGGGCATTTTCCTCATTTTTCTAAGCAGTCCAGCTAGCTCAGCCTCAGTATAACTGTCAATTAGAAGAGCAAGATCCAGCCATCACTACAGTCATAGCAAACAGATTAAGATAATCTAATGCCAGATTTGATACTGCAGATGCCTAATTATGACAGGCCTGGTCTTAATACAAACCCATTGATAAGCACGGTGAAATAGTCAAGTGATTATTATGCTGGGCTCCATGCTGTAAATTACTATTTTTATATATATGTTATTCATATCCAAATTGGCTAGTTTAAAACTAATGATGGTATCTTATTGCTCTGGTGCTATTTAGTTATGTTTAGACCCCACACAGAAGTCGTCCAGAGGGGAAGATGCCCACACTGGAATGAAACCTAAAATACAACATTCAATGAACCGACAGCAAAGGATGCACTAGTTGGAAGACTCTGTTCTCATCATATTAGCTCCTCTGCCAATAGGGACAACACCAGTGTCAGCAGGAACACCAGCAAAATTGAAGCTTGAATCCTTCACTACTTCCTAATGATAGGCTTCTCTTATCTGCGGGAGTACAGCAAGGCTCTCAGAGCAGCACAACCGTGACAGCTTTAAGCAATACAAAGCAGCTCTGATACGAGGTTGCCAGATATAAGGTGGATGCAGGAAAACCAGTTTCTGCAGTATGCCCTCCTCTCCCTGCCCAACTCCCCTGCAAGTGAAAACAAGCCCTAGAACTACCTGATTTTGCAGGCAAGTTGTTGGGTATTAGAAGCATGAGCAATCTACGCTCGGCACGCCAGCTTGGAGCGCATCCCTAGGTGCATCTGTGAAGCTGCACCCTTGTGCTTGCCTGACGCTGTCAGCCGCGATTCTGGAATAGGAACTACAGCACAGCGACTGAAAGCTGCTTCTCCTGAGCTCTGACTTCTGAGCTAGATACTGATGCGCATTTAGATTTGGTAAGAGTGAGGGCTGCCCATCAGCGATGCAGGCAGCATTCCTACTGCAAGTCCAGCCCACGTAATTAATGATCATGATTTATGACCAACCTGTCCTGTGTAAGCAGAACACAGGGAAAGCCAATTCCCTTTGAAATCTACAACCAGATCTCCTCAAACCCCGTCTGCCCAAACTACTCTCTTTGGGGTACAGGAGCCTCCCCTGCGATGCTGTAAGCTTCGCCATGGTATTGCACAGGTAGAGGCATCTGCCTGCAAACAGCAAAGGTGTGATGTTTGTGCCGGTTGCAACAACGCTCCTGCACCGATACTGACGCCATCAGATTTGGACACTGGCATCCTTGTCTCGCTGACCCAGCAGTCTCCTATTCAGGACAGCCTCATGTTTCTTACTGCTTCAAAGGGCTGAAAAACCTCAGATCATCAGAAGTTTGGATTTAAGAGGCATTTGCTCAGATCTCACTCATTAGAAAAGTCCTTTCTAGAGACTTTGGATGTGCAGACTTCAGTTACAGATACATGCCTCAACTGCAGTGTTCAAAGTCCCCTTGACTGTTGTTTCCCAATTTTCCTTCTCAGCTGTTACTTGCTAATACCAGAGGGGGATGCTACACTAACAGAGCTTTGAGTCCAAATTAGAATTCTTTAGGAAGCTTACTAATCACAATTTTATTTAGTTTATGTAAGTGTAAACAGACATCTTAAAGTTACTTCTCTGTTTAGTATGGGTTGAAAAGTTTCTTTCACATCTGTGCTTTAACTTAGACACTCATCAGACCATCACATACTAGCTTACAACAGTCTCATCTTACCTTGGGATCGGACTGGAGAGGAGTGTTGTACCTGATAAAAGATTTGATTACTCCATTTCTCGCCACAGAGCTTGGTGTCATGAGGAGCTGGTTCTTCTGCACAGTGTGCAGAAATGTTTTGAAAGGACGTACAACCTGTGAGAGGAACGCCAGAAACAATCCTCAGGAGTGTTAAGAAACAGGCCTTGGTGAATCATATCAGGGTTACAAGGACCTTACTTTGCTGGCTGGAAAGGTAGGGGATGGGGTCTTTCTTTTCAGAGGAGAAAGCCCTCCATCTTCTGCTTGCTGGTTGTCATAGCGTTCGTCCACAGCTCTTTTGTAACTTGGCTTTCTCCTGTGAGAAAAATAGTGTCTGTCACATGTGGCATATCCTCCTGATTGTCTCAAAGGCAGGTTTGAAAAAGGTTATAAAACTACCCTAGCTTAAAAGATATTTCATTGTGTATACACAAGTAGATATCCAATTAAATTCTAATGTGATAGAAGATACAAATTAAATCCTCTTTTCATAGAGGCAGAAAAAACTTATTGCAAAAGTTTTGTAGTCACAAAACACTGAAGCCATTTAATGATGTTGCAGTGTTGAACATGCTTTGACCTGGACTACAGATCTCAAGAGCCACCTTCCAACCAGGATGGTTCCACGAACATACCTGGCGCTCTGGGGTGGTTCCTGGGTCTCCCTGCTCTTATTTAAGCCGTTTTCTGAAAGAAAACATGGTTACACAGTTAGTTCTAGCAGAAGAAAAATCCCTTCCAGCACAGCTTTGAAAGCAGGCAGCAGATTCAGCAGCTCACTAAACAGCAAAAAACTTGCCATGACTTATGCATAGCAGGACCTTTCTTGCTTTCAGCAAGCAACATCACCGCACCGTTCAAACCTAGAAATACCAAATAAAGCGAAGCTGTCTCAAGTCACCTGTGGACGCGGTTCGCACTAATGCACTACTGTGTTCTGCACAGACACGGAGCAACTGCTTGCTTCAGAAACAGGGTTCAGCATGTTCTCCCATAACCCCAAGAACAGACATGCCTCCGTCCTCGTTTCTGTGCGCTTCCCAGGGTGGAAAATAACTCTAGCACAGAATTTCCTAACTGCTCATCTCTCGAAACAAATCCTCGCTTGTCAAAGATTAAAACCGGGCCCTCAAATTAACCAGCCAACCTTTCAAACTTCCCAGCCAGCCTCCCCACCAAGCGATGACTTTTTAAAGTTCTGCCGCAAAAACCCTCTGGAAGCTACCGTTGGTGCTCGTCTCCTGCGGCTGCTGGGTTCTGCTGACGCTTTGAGAACGAAGGGACATTTGCAGACTTTGGGGATTCTGTAGGAAAAGCAAAGGGGTTTCAGCACCATCCGCGCTCAGAAACAGCCAATTACCGTTTCAAATCGCAACGTCGTTCGTACAAGGGCACCGCGATATTACCAAGGACTGCAAAACCCCATGCATAGTATGAAGTGCTGGTGCCAGCACCCAGAGTGAAGTCCTAACCCTCCAGCTGTGCAAAATACCTCAGGACACCATCTCAGTAAATTCCTTGATGTCACATCACCTCTTGAAGGACAGACATTACCAGAACCCACGTATCTGCAAAGAGGGGTTGACTGCTTAAACTGAACAAACTCATAAACAATTAAGGACAAAAGCATTGCAGGTTGGAAGGCTGTTTATGCTTGCTGGGCTTCTGGCAAAGAGTCTGGCAGCACTCTTTTTACTTAGCAGTGATGAATGGACAAAGAGGGAGACAGCAAAGACAAAAGGCTCATTTCCTTGATTTATCTGTTTGTTATAAATGTGATATGCATTGCCATTTGCCGCCTTGGCACTTACACAAGACTCTGTTGTGATAATGGGTTTATATGCCTGTGAGAGAGGCAGGCAATAGCTTTTGAAATCCGCACTCTGCTAGCAACACAAGCATTAACTCCACTCCCCAGACCCATGTTGGCCAGCGCGCAGGCTGGCAGACACAATGGGGTTGGGAAGAGAAGAAAGCATGGAAACGTTATCCTCCCCAAATGCTCCTGCAAAGTCTTATCCTAAGGATAGGTATAGGAAGCATCCTGTAGGCCAGCAGAAGGACATGGATCAAATTAATTTGAGATCAGGCCCGAGAAGCATCTGACCTTTAAGTAACAGCATGAGCACAGGTACTGCCCTTATATGACCCTAGAGACAAGGGTATTTTCTGGTTTGAGAAGGTTGCTGAGGCACCGCATTTTCACGCGGCTCACAGCGCCCAGAGGACGTCTCTGGCAGAAACCAAACACGTCTGGTTCGCCGAGCAAACTGCTGATAGATAGGGTGAGGTAACCTGGTGATGCAGGCTAAGAACGGGACAGGCAACAGGGTCCCACTCCCCACAGCAAGGGTATGCAAATAAAAGATGGGGATCAGGGAAGCTCAAATACACTACATGGACTGGACTGTAGTTATGAATTCATCAGGGTATAGAAACAAAAGGCACGAGTCTCTACCCACAGGCCTGCAAAGCAGTCTGTTCTTTTTCCTCTTCTCCCCATTTTCCCTTTAAGCTTTTCTACAGTTGTAACTCGGGCAAGCTAAAAGTCCTGAAAAAACTGAGTTTCTTTGAACTTTTGCAGTTCTTCTGATAAGCACAGCCACAAAAGCATGGATAAGCCTGTCCTTGCTTACAGAGTGCTTAAGGCCACAGAGCTCCACTCCCTTAATTCATTCTTTGCCTATTGAAAATTGTTCTGGACAAAACACTGACATAATCCTGGGATTTCTTCCTCAGGAGGGCAGCGAGAACTGCGGAGGGATATGTTTTGATCTGAATGGTATTTACAAATTTCTGTGGTCTTAAGACAAACTGACAAGCTTTGAATAGTCTGCAGGGCTAATGAAAAGGTCAAAAGCAGCTTTAAAAATACAGACATAGTAATAGTGTACAAACTCTGCCCAGCCGAAAAAAACTTCCCTGAATTTTAAGAAGGTTGTTTATCTGTATGGATTCAGGATTGAATCTCCATACGACTGGTCCCTAGCAGGAGGCTGAGAAAGAGCCAAAAAGCAGGACTCTGCTCTGAATGCCAGCGATACCAAGGGTAGTATTCAGCACTGCTGTGCATCAACCCACCATCTACATTTAAATATATTTATGCAAAACAACAGAGAGAATGCTATTTTCTAGTCAAAGCTAGCCTTGGCTTTGGAAGCACCTGAGACTAAGGCCATACTGACAGAATACCTCTACTTGCATCCAAAATAACCTTGGGTCACACACGCTCCTTTTCCAAATAAAGCTTCACTGGTTTTTGTTGTGTCAATTTTGGAACACTGTGATTAAAACAGACTTGACAGTCTCAGACTTTCTCTAGTCTCGTGCATTGGAGCCAGGGAGGCCCACGGACGCATGCGAGCTGGGTGCTCTGTGCCTTCTTTGTTCAAGTGCTATGCAGCAGGTTGACCGAGTCAGCGATCTGTGGCCAGAGCTCCTTAATTCCCCAACAGCAAACAAGCGGTGTATTCAACACATTTTGCTCACAAGTCCATATGATCAGAAAGTCTTTTAACCTGTGCTCAAATCTTACCAACTTGGAGGGGGTACAAGGTCCAGGAGGCGGCCTAGGGGAAAAAAAAAGAAGAGGCAGCCACGTTTTGTAACATCAAGGAAACTGGGAAGCCACTCATTATCTGCAAGCAGTGCATTTTATACCAAGAATACCGCTGAAAAAAACCCTCCACACAGGATATTAAGGTTAAAGAAATATCTTAAAGTAGTCTCACCCAGTTTGGAGAACTGTTTCTTCATCCTCTGGCACCTCTCCAGAGCTGGAGACTGCAGGAAAAGAAAAAATGCCAGAGCTATAACGCACAGGTGTGGGCCAAGATTCTTTGCAGGAGCAAAGGCTGTTGTGGAAGGGCTTGCCCTGCCTCCTGGGCTACGGCCCACCATTCCAGCGCATGCTGCTGCAAGTAAGGGCAGCTGAGTGCACCTGAGGGGCACTAGAGAAAACGCTGCCTGCAATTTTAGTATAAGAAAACAGATGCTTTCAATTATAGATGAGTTCAAAGTGATATTCAAAGAGCTTACATTAAGAGTGACTAGGCTGGGGCTTAGACTCATCTTGCAGGGCCGTGTCCAGATATCAGTAGTAGTTAAAACCAGCATTATTTACAGTCAGAGTGCTGCTTCCTGCTAAGCATTCCAGCGGGCCCAGTGGTACCGAGCTTTTAAGTACTTCCACAGCCAGAAACTGCTGTTAATAATTAAGAAGGCAATGCAGCTTCAGCCTGAGCCGAGTACTCAAGGGCAGACTTTGCATCGTCAGAGCACATGAGCATGCAGTCTGCTCCCACACTTCCACTACAGATGTAATCAAAGGAAGCGCACACACACACGCCGCACACTTATCCAGTGCAAGATCTGATGCAGAGCAGACACTCTCTGTAGTTAATGAGGGTTCTTTGGGCTTTCAGGCATTAACAAACTCAACTGGAGCTGCTTGAAACATCTCAGTTCCTCTCCTTACACCTGGAAATTTTGACTAGGCAGAAGAACAATTGTGTCAGGTAGCACAGAGGGAAGAAATAAAGCCTGCCTTAAACCTCCCAGGTAATCCAGATCCAGACAATACAGACTGATCATTTAAACTGGGTAGATAAAGCTTCTTCAGTGCCTCTTCAAAGTTACAGATGAGGCAACTTCCCTCCTGTTTCATTTTTTACCGAGGGAGCCCTCAACACCGTGCTTAGAAGCTTACACAGAACTCCACAGTAACCCGTTACCAGGAAATCCTGTATTGGGGCAGCAGTGCTCCTGCTCTAGAAAAACATTCAGCTAGAACAGTTAAATTGGTATGGAAAAAAACCACTGAAGGGCTTCTCCAAAGATGTCCTTCTACAGCAAACCCAGGATAGCTCTTCAAGAAAATTCAGCTCTGTACAGCACAAACCCCACATAGCTAGAACACTGCAGGTAAACACATTAGAGCAATGTTATTTCAGCTGTGTTAGCTCTCCCTTCAAACAAAGGAGTACACTGTGCAAGAGAGCCAATCTCTCCTCAACATCAAGTTACAGGGAAGAGGTTCTCTTGCATCACCAGCCTTTCAGGAGCCATTTATTAGTCCACTGCTTAATAGCCACTTCTTCCCCTCAGCTTGAAAAAAAAAAAAGAGACAGGTTACATCCATCAATTTTCTCCTGCACCAAATCCAACGCTTGCATTCCTGTCGCACAGAAGAATTTAAATCAGTTTGTCCTTCCCTGAAACCTGCCTGTATTGCAAACTCTAAGTTTAGAAGACTTTCAACCATATTACAGAGTTCAGCCTCAAAATCCCCTTCTCAAAAGAGAAGCTCTAGAACTAGCAGACAGATTCTGTTTAGAGAGCCATGAATTTGTGACAGCTACCTCCTTTCCCAGTTGATTTACAAGGCTGAATTCATAGGCCAGGAACTAGCAGAGTTACCTGGGTCTCTCTATTCATATAGGTCTCTAGAAAGTCAGCTAGAACATCCTTGCTTAACTGCACCTTGTCTAGCCCAGGATGATCAGCTGCTGCACCCAAAATGAAGAACTAGCCCTATAACATTGTCCTCCTTCAGCAGGAAAAAGCAGTATATCAACAAAAAGAGCAGGAATGGTACCAAGCAAACTCGTCTGGTGACACTCAGACCTACCATCCACGTGACTGGAGACCACAGATGGCTTCCGAGCCACCTTCTTCTTGGCCATAGTCCTGCTGACAGATTTCCGGATCATACTTTCCCTCTTGCTGGCTAGCGAGTATTTTTCGGCCAGGGAGGTTCTGTGAGTCATGGAGGTTTTGCACAACAGACTTCTGCGCACTGAGCGACGGCTCAGCCTAGAGCCTGTCGGAGTCCCTTGGCTCTCCCTTACGCACTGGGCAGGCTCCTTGTCAGGCCCCTCTTGTACCTGAGGCGAGTCACCTGCCTCCTCCAGACTAGACTCTTCACTTAAAATGATAGTAGTATTAGCTGCCTTCGCTGTCTTCAGCTTAGACGGGGCCTCGCTTTCACTTGCATCGTTTGCCTCGGGGGTACAAGGGACCGTCAGCTCAGAGGCTGCTGGCACAGACGGCGATTTGGCAACCCCGCTTTCCTTGGGAGAGCTGTCATCTGAGCTCAGGATGATGGTCACAGAGAGCTGCTCTGCTGGTTTAGGTGCACTCTTCTGGAGATGATTCTCAGTGCTAATGAGAGCACTGATATTGGCTTCTGTGAAGGGAACCTTCCCTTGTGCTTGCTGAGCAGAAGGAGTCTCAGGACAGACCTCTGAGCTTTTAGAAAGCATTGCAGCCTGGGATCTTGTCACACGTTGCAGTGGAGATACTTCTTTGGACTCAGCCCCCATCAGTTCCAGGTTTTTTTTCTCTCGCAGTCGTTGAGAGGATCGGAGCTTGAGACTGCTCTTCTTCCTTCTAGATAATCTGACAACAGAAACAGCACTTTAGACTGGAACTGGATTTGGGAGTAGACCAAAGCCCTTCCACGTGCAAATGGAAACTTGCAGAAAACAAAGGTAGAACATCTGGGATGAGCCCTTCTAAGAGCTCAGCATGCACAGAGCCGCAGCAAGGGACTAACGTGGAAAGTAACTAATTTGTGACTCTGTGCATAACCACTTTAGAGTGGAGGAGATCACGAGAGAAAGAAGAAACACAGAGATACAAAATAGGACCCACAGCAGTGCTTCTCCCGAGAACAGCGGTGCCATGATGGGCTGAGCACCCTGGCACAGCACCTCACGGGACGCACCATGGGGAGATTAGCTTCGTACGACATCTTGCATCCTCCCAGGAGCTCCCTGTCTGCCTGAGGCTCGGGGGAAGCCTCTGCCCTCCGCCTCCAGCCGCCCCGAACCCGCCGGGCTCCAGCTCCCGCTGCCTCCAGCCCCTCCTCACGGGACCCGGCGGGGCGCGCCTACCTCTTCCGGCCCGGCTCCTGGTTCTCCTCCTGCAGGATGGAGAGGCGCTTCTTCCGCTGCCGGTTCTTCTGCGATGGCGTCTTGGGCATCAGCTCCGGCTCGTCGCTGTAGTGGCTGCGAGGGGATGGGGAGAGGCGGGGGATCAGGGCGGGGGGCGGCCAGTAACGGCGGGGAGCGCCCGGTAACGGGCCGGGGTGGGCAGCCGGTAACGGCTCGGTACCTGCTGAACATCCTGGCCGCCTCCTCGCGGATCTCCTGCAGCCATACCAGGTCGGTGTCGTCCACCTGCCGCAGGAACTCCGCCAGCCGCCGGTTGCATATCGCCGGTAGCTGCGCCGGGCCCGCCGCCGCCGCCGCCATCATGGCCCTGGCCCCTCCGCCCGCCTGGAATTCAAACCTGGCGCCCGCCGACGTCACCGCCGCGCCAGCCTATCGCCGCCGCGCCGCCCCCCCCGCCCGCCTTTCCCATTGGCTGCGAGGCGACGGGGGAGCGCTCAAAATCGGCCCCACTCTGCTCGCCAGTCTCTGTGGTCGTGGAAGTCTTGGCTTAGAAGGCGGGGTTTGAGTGGGCAGGCAAATAGGCTGCGGGGCTTTAAAGCGGGAGAGTGATGGATTTAGGCAACGGTCAATAAGAGGCCCCGCCTTGGGGGGTTCGCGCTGTGATTGGTGGAGGCTGGGCTGATATTGGGGTGGGAAGGGGAGCCTGTGTTTGCGATGGTGCGGTGTGAGGGTGGCGCCTGGGAGGCGGACGGGGCTGCGGTCCCGGGGAGGTGCGGGGGCATGGCCTGGCCCACCTCGGGGGAGGCGGCTGGGGGCACGCGGGGGTCCCTCGCGGCCCGAGCTCCCCGGCCTCCCGCCCCGCCCGGGGCAGGCCGTGCCCCGGTGCCGCCGCCGGCAGCCAGCGAGCCTTCGCCTCTCCCTCTGCGTTCCAGGCAGGGCCATGGCGGGGGCTGACGGTCCCACGCGGCTGCTGGAGGTGTGCGGGCAGCGGCTCTCCCGCTTCCTCCACGACGCGGAGCACAAGCGCTTGGCCTGGCTGCGGGAGGCGGAGGAGCAGGGCATGAGGCTGCTGGATAGGTAGGGGCCGCCCTCCGGGGGGACCCCCGTCCCCGAGGGAGCCCGCTGCTCCCAGACCGCCTCCCGCGCCTCTGCCCCGCTGCGGGGCCCGGCGGGCGCCGGGGCTGGGCACGCTGCGTGGGCCCCGCTGCGGGCAGGCTGCGGGCGGTGGCGCTCTAGGCAGCGGGGGGCGGAATCAACCTCTGTCTTCCGCGTTTGCTCAACAGCAACTTTGGGGCTGAACCTCAGCTAATGCCCAAAACACCATCACAGAGGAGGCGCCCCAGGAGGAGGCAGTCCTCCTGCCTGAAAGACGACAATAAGGAGCCGAACAGGAGGAGGTAGGTGAGTCGGCTTGTCCTGGCTCCGCCGCATGGTGTTTGAGTGAAACAAAACAGTCCCTCTTTCCACGTGCACAAGAACGTAAAATAGCTGCTTTACTCCCTGAATTAGCAATAACGTTTTAAAGGGTGTGTCAGGTTCAATCAATATCTTGGTTCTTGTGAAAGCTTGGGGTGGAGTTGGCTGGTTTCCTTCACTTTAACTTTTGTCTTTTTTCTGGTTAGAAACACTAATAAATATTATATTTTCTTCTCTGTTTGGGTTTGGATTTTATTCCATTAGCTTTTGTTTGAGCACAGTTTTTGACCTGAGATTGCTGCTGGCGTTCACACCCTCAACCGTTGCACTGGTGCCTGAGAGAACAGGCCACCGGTGGCGTGCAGGAGCGGCGTGCCGGCCCTCCTCGTTTGCACTGGCAGGCGGAAAGGCTCAGAGGGATTAGTGGTGAAACTGAAGTGGAAATTCCAGGTGACTTGCTTAGAGCCAACTTGTACTTGAGGGTTTTAAAACTAGCCCAGAGTAGCCTGCAAGCAGATGCCGAGGCAGGATGGCATGATTTGATAGCATGCGTCGCCAGGGGTGGCTGTGATGCTAATTGACTTCCTTGATGCCACTGCTTCATGACAGCTGACTGTGTATCTGCCCTCACCGCGTGGCCAGCAGCAAGGCGGTGAGGGTAGCCTCCCTTCGGAGGAGCGTGCGCTGCGAGCTGAGGGTGGGCGTGCTGGCGCTTGCTGGTGTGTGACTTGTCGCTGGCCGTGCAATAGTAAACTGTGCGTTAAGGCACTCAAATGTTGATAACCATGGTGAAAAACCCACAGAAGTTGGACAAGAAGGATTAGAACTAAGAGACTGTCAGAAACCAGACATGGAGGATGGAGAGAACAGCCAGAATAGTAAGGAAGCGTGGGAAGTTCATGCGTGCGTGTGGTGAAGGAGGGCAGGAGAAGAAAATGTTGCAGATCTAAACAGGGAGAGCTCTTAAGACATACTGTTAGTGTTCAGGTAGCAGCTGGATTGCTCCCCTGAAGAAGACAAGTCTTGCGTGTATTTTTCCTCATTTAACTTAGTTTAAGAAAGATCTGCTGATGCAGCGAAGTGCCTGGGCAGGGGGTCATCTGCCAAAAGGAAGCTCACGCTGTGGTTCAGCATGTTGTGCTCCATCCTGCAGGGTCAGGTTGTTGTTGTTTTCCTTGCTCTGGTTTTCTCAGTATGCATTGCAAAACCCTTTTCTTACTGTATTGTTAGTTACATGTTTCCTAATTAGTAGTTTTTCTTGCTAATTCTAGCAAAAGGTCCCTGTTCTTGCTAGAGGTCAGAATGAAGTTAGGTGAGCGGGGCTGGAGGGAGGGTGAAGGGTATCAGCCTGAATACTGTCAGTAGGACAAGTCCCTGCTTGCTGGTGGCTGCGTGCCAGGGGCTGTAAAAGCCTTGTTCTTACGCCACGGTGGGTTTTCTCTGCCACCTTTTCTAGCTGTCACGCACTTCCACGTTAGCTCTCTGTTTCGTCTTTGTCTCCTGTCTCCACCCTTTACCTGGCTGCCTCTGGGTCACTTTGGCCCCGGAAGCTGCCTTTCTCTGGACAACCAAAGTTGTCCTTTGGGTTCGGATTTGTCCACCTGATCTCCCTGACTTGCTGTGGCTCCATCCTTTTGTGGCAAGTTACCTAATGGAGCAAAGAGGATTTCACTGCTGAAATTCCCCAAGCCTCTGTGTAGTTGCTCAGGTTTAACTGAAGCAGCGGAGCTAGAGACAGTTACTGTACCTGGTAATTTTTGTCCCTTAAATAGCAACAATTCAAAGAATTCGTGAGCCCTGACTGCACAGGTGTTTCTTTGCTGCCTTCCTCGGGGTCACGCTGTCAGGTACCACATGAATGGCAGCATTGCTGTGCATCCCAGCCTGTTGACAAACTGCCTTTAGAGCCATGGGTGTGTTCCCAGTGCTTGCGCTGTGTTTTGTGCTGAGCAGCCTGCCAGAGAGCTGCAGAGCCTTCTGTTTCTAGCCAGGATCTTGTGAATCTCCGCAGGGGAGGCTTCCCCACAGGGCTGATCATGGGAGACCGCGATATCTTCGATCCAATATCCCTCCCTGCATGGATGCCTGTACTTTGCTCAAGGCAGAGTGGAGCTGTTTGATCCCGTATGACTTCACTGTCCCCTGGCGTCAGCTCCACCTGGGGCTGTGGGTTAGCAACGAGTGTCCTGGTACCTCAGCTGCTGTAGTTTGTGTCAACACGACACAACCTTTGCGAGTCAGCCCAGCGAGCCAGGCTGATAGCTGGGATGGTGCAGTGAGGGTACGTGCCCTGCGTTCCTGCCTATGGTATAGCGTAGTAACGTCCAGCAAAAGAGCATCTCGCAGGCAGCAGAGAGCAGTAAGCAGCAACTTCTACATCGTTCCAGCTAAATCTGGCAGAGCGTATCTGTGAGCTCTCAAGGTTCAGCTCCTGCGCTTCACCAGTGATGGGAGATGGGCTGTGAGGGGGGAATGGTGGAGGGAAGAAGCCTGCAGGTTTGCTTCAAATCTTGTCTGCTTTTTCTCTCTAAAAATCATTTGGGAGCCGGGAGACTTCATGGCTTCCTTTAACATTCTTTTTATTTAAGGTTGTCCAGACGGAGAAGCAGCATTAAGATGGTGTCTTCCAAGCCAAATTCCCAAAGGCGCCACAGCAAAGAGCACCCCCAGAACCCCAGCTGTGGGGAGGAAGAGGTGCCCGTGCCCGGCTGTGTGGCGAGGTCTCAGGCCAGCGTTAAAACCGAGCTCCCAGCACTGGTGGGGAAGTGGCCGGCGGAAGCACAAGGTCCCCCGGCAGAGGCAGATTGCCAGGGCTGCCCTCGGGGTGCCGGTAGCAGTGACGCAGCCTGTAGGGCCGTGACGGGCGAGCCGTGGCTCGAGGGGGATGCAGCCACTGAGCTGCACGATGTGTCCTCTGTCACTGAGGTCCCTGATGGCCAGGCAGCGAGGGAATGGGAGGAGGCCCCCAAAAAGAGACCAAGTACCTCCACTCCCAAAGCTGCTAGAAATGGAGATCCTGCCATGCTCCAAGGAGATCCATCTCCTGAAGGCTTCGAGAAGATGCTTTTCCAGGACTCCGACAGCAAAACGACACCAGTGAGATCCAAAACACGCTGTTGCTCTGGTCGCCGAAGCTTTGTGGGTGGCCCCCACAAGAGCCGTAGGGCCTCCTTGGCAGAGAAATATTCACTGGCCAGCAAAAGGGAGAGCATGATCCGGAGGTCTATCAGCAGGGCCATTTCAAAGAAGGCAGCGGCGCGAGAATCGTCCTCTGCCTCCAGCAGAGTGAGCTGTAAGTGTCCTTCAGTTGTCGAGTGCATTCGTTTGGCTAAACCAGCTTCTCGGCTTTGGTGTGGGGAGTAAGCAGCTGCGGAGCTGCTAGTCTGTCTTAACTCTGTCTCTGGCTCCCCTCAGCCTTGTGGCTCCCACACGCTTGGGCTGCAGTCTTCAGGCCCTCATCTGCTGTTGGACCAAGCCTTGGGCTGAGTTTTGCTGCAGCAGGTGAAGGATGTGTCTGCTGGGGCATAAGCACACAGGGACTGGAGGTTGGGTTACGCAGGTTGTGGATGGGCAAAAAACAAGGGTGAAAGGGAAAATGGGGTCTGGCTGGTTCTAGCCACGTGTGCAGCGTGGCGGATCGGGAGAGACTGTCGCGTTACCTGGGGAGGGGCTTTAATTTTAGTGTCTTCTGCCAACTCTCCAAAAAATCTATAGGAGCTGAATGTCTCCACCCCCTGAAATTTGGCTGAAATTGGCAGAGGAACTTAAATGCCTTTTGGGTGAAGATAGGGTGGATGGACCAAACAGCACAGTCGTCAGAGGAAGCAGGATTCAGAAATCCAGGCTATTCCTGGTAACACTGAACTCCTCATATCCTCTGTTCCCACTGCTCCTGGGAAGGTTTTGCTATTTGGACTCTCTAAGATCATTGCTTCTGAAGTCAGATTGGCTTCTAATAAAGCACTGAGGCCTTTGGTATTTGGTTTTGTCAGCTTTGAGTCACACTGTATCTAGGCATTTGTTATAACACTTTCAGCTAAGTGGTGTTATGGGGGGAATGAAATCAGCCTAAATCCACCAAATCTCTGCATAAAACTGTGTAGGGAGGCAGTAGCTGAAGTCAATTGACTGGGAAATGTTATCTCTGACACAGGCAAGAGCGTGTTTGTGCAGCTGGAGCAGCCTGCAGGCAGAGGAGCTGCTGCTTCACTTCTCTGCCTTCCCAGCCCACACCAGTTTGTCAGTGACACTTGAGGGAGGTGGTAGTGCTGGTGTGGAAAGCTGAGATGAGCAATCGGTGTGTTCCCTGGGAGGAAAGCCTGCACAGAGACCTGAGCTCTACCACGTGCACATTGCTGCTGTTGGGAAGCCTCAGAATGAAATCCCCAAGCTAGCTTATGTTTTTTTCCTCCAGGTCAAAGCTCCTTGGAGGTTTTTGTGGAAGAAGATGTGACCAGCAGCATGAGGTGAGGCCACCATGTAAAGCAGGCAGGAAGAAAGCGCAGAAAGCCCTGCAAAGAAGCTATATGGGTCGCTTTTATATCACAGATATAGGACTAGTTTTGTAACAGACTGTTTAGGTGATGTCACTTGGGGCTGGTTGATGTTTCAAGGCTTGTGCTGTTCAGGCACAGCACCTCCTTTTCAGAAGTCTGCTCAGAGCACAGTGAGGTTAATCACTGCGTTAGTGTGGGGTCCAGCCTATGCCATCAGACCTGAGAGGCTGCCAGCAGTTGCTCTGCCTGGTGTTGGCCGGCATCATGCGAGTTATGTCCTGGGATTCCTGGCCGTAACCAGCCTCCGAATGCCTGCTGGCGCTGGAGGTCAGTCAGCTGTGGTCTAACCTGAGAGCTGGACAGGTGAGGCTCAGCCTAAGGCTCACAGAGCTTCCTTTTTACCTGCTACGTGGAAGCTCTGCAGAAGGGGGCACAGCTCATCAGTGTGGTGGTCAGTAATGCAGCGGAGCGGTCCATCAGAAGAACTTACAGCTCCACCTCTGTGTGGCCTGGCTGAAGCAGGCTTGTGCCTCTGGATGTACTTAGATTTATCTGCACTTCCCTTGGGGTCCCATATGCTGGCTCTGTCATACTCCCATCACCTGTAACTCACCCTTCAGAGAGATGAAGTAATTAAAATAACTCTTCTTTTACAGACCTGGACTGGACCTGAATCCCCCATGTGAAAAGGTAAGTTCTCAGGAACAACCTACAAACTCTGTCCGGGTATCTTCTTGCCTGAGTTGATACCTTTCCCTGAGCATTGCCACTGGAAGCAGGGAGTGTGGCCAGGGGATCGTTCTGTCAGTCCCTTCGAGCTCAGCGAAGGCGCTGCTGAGTTGGGCAGTGCTGCCCTCCGCATGCTTGGCAGCTGGTTAAGCCGGTTGGCGCTCTGGCTCCTGGTGGGCAGAGACGTTTTGTGCCTTGGTAAGGCCTCTTCAAGATGGAGCTTTTGGAGGTGCTTGGCCAGGTTCCCAGGAGTCAGCCTGCTTTTGCCTGTCAGCTGGGCCTGGTAATTGTGTGTATTCTTAGCCTCTCTCTTGCATGGCTGGTTTGAGCTACAAAAATCAGGAGGACGGGCAGTTCAAGTTGAAGTGCTTTCCTTGGCCGCCGAGGCTGTGTACGCAGTGTGCGTGAGCCTGCAGCGCTAGGAGAAAGAAACCCATCCTCTCCTTTGAGCTGGCAAAAACTTGTGTGGTTGTGCTGTGAACCAGCCGAGGTGTGAACTAGCCCAGCAGAGAGAGGAGTGGGCTCTGCTTCAGAACAGCTCCCTGGCGCTGTTGGGAAGCATCAGCGGGAATGGGCAGGTGGCTCTGCTCCGATCGTGGCGGTGGCAGCGGGTGTAGCCTAGCAGGGGGAAGCATGGGCTGTGTGCCGGCAGCCTCGTAACCTGCTGGGATGCTGTGCTGCAGTGAATTTTGTGTGTCCTCCTGTGAATATGCCATAACGGTGCTTAGAGAGCTTAATGATCTGTAACCTGAGACACTGTACAGGGACTTGTCTACCTTTCAGGACTGGAATATCTGTAGCTTGAAAATTGGTGTCTCCAAGGTGTGTGGAAGCTGTCTCATTCTCAAGGCTCTTTGACGTTGGAGCCCAGGCTCAGTAAAGCTCCTGCTCTAGTTGAGAAGTGCTGGGCAACTGTCCTTCCTGCAGAGGCTGGTGTTTCATGAGCAGGCCCCTGTTACTGAAATGAGCCGGTCCACATCCATGCAGCACAGCTCCAGCTGAGAGAGAAGCAGACCCTAGGTTGGAAGTGACTAGCCTTCTCAGAGCAGCAGGTCCACGGTAGCCTTGTTCTTTGCAGCAGCTGTGCTAAGAGAATGCTTGTTCCTTTTTCCTGCAGACTCCTGAAGACACCCTTGTTTCGAGCAAAAGTGTACAAGCTGCGAGCCCTCCTGCACAGCACTTATCTCCTCCTGAGCAGCAGGCAGGGAGCAGGGAAGGTAACTTTGAGTTGGTTTTGCTTCTCTTGCATGAAGCCCCAAAGACACACAGACCAGGGAGTCAACATGGGAGTTTGTGGAAAATCTAGGACTTGCGTTGAAACCAAACCACCTCTGACCAGTCAAGGTAATTTTTCAGGTAGACTTTGATCTCCTGAAGAGGTAAGGCATGCCATTAGATAATCAAGGACATCTTGTAAATATGTCCAAGCCTTGAGACAAAAGCTGTCCTGTCCAACTTCGATCTGCCTAATGAGTAACTGGGGGGAGACTTCGAAAGGAGATTGTTCTTAAACCTGGAATCTTCCACCCAGTGTAATGCTGTGTTAAAGCACCTTGGCATCTCTTTCCTCTGGGTTTATGTTATGTGAGGATTTACAGGTCCCATTTATTTACCATGCCTCAGCAAGAAGAGGGAGAGATTCAGGTTTTTTGTTTATCCCCCATCGGGACTGTAGGATCTGACAAGCAGCTGTAGCTGGAGTGGAGGGAAGAGTAGCTGGAGGCCTTTTGGTGAGACAGGTTGTGCCTGTTTTAGGAGGTCTGTACAGGATGCATACTGCAGCACGCTTCGCAGTGTTTGTATATGATGCTGATATTCCACGTAGCCACTCAGGCTTCTGGTTTCTCGGCTTGGTTAGGTGCTACAGGGCTCTGGGCACAGGAGAGCTCTGGAGACCAGGATCGGAGCCCCGCAGGGTGCCTTGCGCGAGGTGCTAACTGCAGGTTTCTTCTCAGGAAGCCGTGTAAATCCAAACAGCGAATGCCAGAATGAGAACCAGGAACAGCCCCACTGTGCCAAGTCTCAGGAGAATCCCTCATGCATCTGGTATGAGACATTTGTAAGGCGGAGGAATGAGCCAGTGGGCTGGAAGGCCTTGGGCCTGGCCTTCCAAGTAACTTGTTTTAAAAAGCTTTGGGTGGTTTGTTTCCCTGCCTTCCCGCCCCACCCCTTCCAATGTCGTTTTGAAGTCTTCTTTGGCCGGGTCTTGTCTCCTGGGAGTTGCTTGTGACTTCTTGGGCCTTGTTCGGCTCTGGGACCCAGGTCTGGCCTGGGGAGCAGATGCATGGGTTCATGCACAAGCCAGCGGAGGTGACCGAGCATGGTCAACTCGCAGCTGAGATGTGACGCCGAGTGGTGTGAAAAGGGGTGGTCCGGGGGCACTTTCAGAAGGCAACACAAGTGGGTGACTGACCTCCCTCTTATCTTGTGCAAGTGTCAGGAATACCTGACTTGTTTCCTCACTGCTGTGTTACTGGTGTTTCACGTGAGACTTCGCCTGCTTTTAGCTTTGCCCTCAGTCTCCTGTCCTGGTGTTGCTGGGGTGAATTTGCTGTGGGTAGTGGATGGGAAGGGGAATAACGGTAACCTCAGTTCTCACATGGATGCTTAGCACCGTGTGGTGGGTCGGGATCTGCAGCCTTTCTCAGGGCTGCTGCTGGATTGGGCCCTGATAGCGCAGTGAAGCAGCCTCCCCTGTTTTCCCCTGGAATTAGGGGATGCAAGTGAAGTAATTTGACACAAGTAAACCTGTGAGTGTCCAAAGTATTTATAAAGCATGGGAAACCCTGCCAGTGAGGTGACCTGGGCTGGGTGGTTGCAAACACACGGGGGTTGTATCTATCTTGTGGTGTTAATACCACGTATAACAATATAAGGTATAGCAAAGACTTTCTGCTCACGGGGACTCAGTGGAGAGGGAGGGCGAGCGCGTTGTACGTTACTGCTCTGGAAGGAGGGTGTTCCCCTACCAAGCCGTCGCGTGCCTCTCCTGTCCTCGGTCGTGCCTGGGTGGTGTGCCTGCCACAGGGCCGAGTGAGCCCACAGGAGTCCCACGTCCTCGGGTGGCAGGAACCGGGCAGGGGGAAGGGTGTAACAGCAAGTAAATGCTTCTGGCAAGACTGGGGAGCCTGATGGTCACCTACCGTGCCTCTTCCTAATGCCATCAGGATGAGAAGCTATAAACAAGCAATGGGCATTATACAGAATGGGCAGCAGCCGGGGGGTCAAACCCTTTCCCCTTTGGATGACAAGCACAAGAATTCAGCAAACCAGAATCTATCTTCTTCCTCTCCAGCTAGCAAGGTGAGTGGGTGCCGTGGCCCTTCTTTGCCTCCCTTTCCCTGGCAGGTACTGACTCCCCTCCACCTTCTCCTGTTAGGTTGCTAGACCACTGAAAAACTTCCTGCAGGCTGTGCAGCGAAACCAGCTGTTTGCAAGCGCAGGGCCCACGGGACGTGGGGGTGTCGTAAAGAACTTCATCAAGTGCAGTACTCCCACCCGACCCGATCTTAAGGTGCGTCAGAGTCCCACCTTCCCTCCCAGGGCCGGAGGAGGAGATAAGTCTGGGGGAGTGGCAGGAGGGACTGGTTGCTTAGAAAAGCATAAACATGTCCCTAGTTCTGTCTGCTACTGTGGATCTGTGCAGGTCCTCATAGCAGACTGGCCTCACAATTCTGCTTCAGCTTCCCCAAGGGAGCGAAACTGGTTGTTGTTGCCTTGCATAGTCTGTCCACACATGCCGTTATTGGATGGGGTTCTTTCACACCCATCCTCAAACCTTCCTCATATGCGGAGAAATCTAGTTGCTCTATCTATAGTCAGCAGAAATATTTTGTATTCTGGGACTGTTGAGCCATAGGAAAGTGGGAAGCTTTTCTCTTTGCAGTGGGGATCTACCCTTGTGTCTTGCGTAATTGGGTGCTGCGGGGCTGAAAGATACGGGCAGTGTTGGGGTCAGGCAGTGGGCTCCCTGTCACACACTGTTAAGGAATTGCAGATAAGAATGGGGTTCCTGTGCTGCGAAATGGGGTTCTAGTGTTACTTCCAAACCCATAATCATTTTTTTATGTATCTTCTCTACAGGGAGACTTTGTTGTAAGTAATGACACCCTTAACCGTGGGGGCTGGAAGACAACGGCTGTGCTTCCTGCCTCGTGGGTGCTGACAGCTCTTTCCCCTCACACTGGCATCCACGCAGCGCTCTGTCCAAATCAGTAAACTGGCCACACCAGTGGTGAGGTGGCAGGATCTCCCTGCAGGCATATTCTACTGAGGCTGGGAGCTGCTAGGGAACCTTTTGGCCTCTAAGCAAGACTACTCACGCTGTGCCCCTTCTCCCCCATTTTCCCAGCTGTGGGTGCCTGTAACACTGTCCCAGGCAAGGAGCGTTTGCTACAGGTGGTCGCCTACAGCAGGAGTGTGCTGTTCCTTGCCTGAACATATTCTCTGCGGCTGAAGTGAGGTGTTTCCCTCCTGTACCTGTGACTGTCCTGCTCTTACTAGTTGAATAAGCTCTGTTGCCAAACCTGCTTTGTTTCTTCCCTGCTCGTCACTTCCCATCCTGGTGTGTGGGTGAATGACTCTGACAGTGACTCCGTTTAGCAGGCTGCCTAGCCTCTAGCTGCCGGTGCCTAAGCAGCCTGAGGGTAGAAACAGGCCCCAGCAGTTGGTATAGTCTGAACTCATCTCCCTTCAGGAGAAGGAGCGGCAGAGGCTGGAGAGCCTCAGAAAGAAGCAGGAGGCTGAGGAACAGAGGAAAAAGAAAGTGGAGGAGGAAAAGAGGCGGCGGCAAGCAGAAATGAAGCAGTGAGTTGGGTCCCTTGCCTCCTGTTCCTTCCCTGGTTCAGCACAGAATTGCCTTGGAGGCCTTCCCTGCCAGGCAGAGAGCACTGCCATACCGTGCTTTGTGCCTCCCACTTGGACGGAGCACTTTGCCAGTGTTGCTGCCTGGGCACCCTCAGCGCTGCTTGCTCACAGCTCGCTGCAGTGAGGACTGCACTGGTGCGGAGCGCCTGCTAATGTCCGAACTTAATGCAGAAGTGAGCTGAGGGTAAGCTCAGCCAGAGCAAGGCGAGCAAAATAACTGTTTTCCCCAATTACCGTGGCAAGTCCCTGTTGCCCCACTGTGCTCTCTGCTGGAGCAGACAAAGCTAACAAGCCCCTCTTGCTCAGGAAGAGGGAAGAGCGTCTGAGGAAGGCACTGCAGGCTCGGGAGCGGGTGGAACAAATGGAAGAAGAGAAGAAAAAGCGGATGGAGCGGAAGATTTTACAGACTGATGAGAAGGTAAGGCTGACCCTGACCGCTCAGTACAGTGACATTCCCTCGGTGAGCCATGAGACCAAGAGGGTGCAAAGAGGCCACTGGCATGATACGTGCGAGCACAGGATTGCTGCTGATGGTGGCTAATCGGGTGGTGGGTAAGCCTGCATCAGAGACACTGAAACTCTCTGTCAGGCAAGGAGGCTTTCGGTCTCCATTCCTCTGCAGTGGCTCTAAACGTTCCTGTTCCAACATGCGGTGTTCATGGTGCTCTGTGTTCAAGGAATGTGGCAGGTGAGAGCCTGGCTCGGCTTCCAGCGCGCTGAGCGAGCCGCTCGCGCAGAGCATCGGGCAGCGAAGCCGCGGTGCTTGCAGGGGGTTGCGAAAGCATGGCAGGAAAGAACCGGCTACCAAGCATGCGAGGGATGCTCGTGACTAGTGGACCTGGCTCCATGTGCATTGGCATCGTGTTTGCTTTTCAAAGCCTTGTCTGGCCCCCTTCTGAGGGCAGGCGGGAGGTGAAGAGCGTGCTAGGATGGGCTCTGGGTGGCTGTGTGCGGACAGTGCTGCTGCGTTTGCACAGCCACGCAGGTTCTGTGGGACCGAGGGAGGCTGTGCCTGGCTGACCCGCAGCAGCCTTTGGGAGAAGGATGGTTGCTCATTTGAGGGGGTTTGACTAAAGTGACCTTTGGAAAGGGTCAGCCTTAGAAAACAAAGGAATCATGCTCCTTTCCCAAAACCTGAGTGTCCAGAAGTACACACAGCCCTGGCTACCCTGCTGCTGTGGGCATGCTAGTGCTTTTACTGGGACAGACAGCTCAGGTGAAGGAACGGTGTCTCTGGGGCTCAGTCAGCTTTCACAACCCCCGTTCATACTGCAGTTCAGTTAGTCGGTGTCAGCACTGCAGGCGAAGCGGAATCCGGATGCTAGATCCCCGTGTTCTGCAGAGAATCACTTAAAGATGGAAGCATGTATTTTGGGGTTGTGTAACGGGCTCTGTGCTGCTGTCTCCTGTCACGCCAAGCGCTGGGTGTCTCTTGACGTGGCCCGTACTAAGTGGGGGACTTGCTGCATGAGGTTGGCGCTAAATCCAACGCACGTGTGCTGCCTGCTGGGTGTTGGGTCCCCTGTTTCATTAAGACCCGGAATATCTCGGGCTACAGAAGCAGTCCCCGTCCTCGGTTTGGACAGGGCTGTGAGGTGTGTCCTCGGGCGGTGCAGCAGCCGTGTGTGCCTTTCTCAGGTGCACGCCTCGCAAGGGCGGGAAGAGAAAGTGGCAGAGGAGCAGAGCAAGAGAAAACTGTCGAAGAAGCATGGAGAAGCTGATGTGTGGAAGCAGAAAGCGCTGAGGATGGTAAGAGCAACTCTAGGTCCCTCCTGCATGTAGAAAGCGGCAGGGAAAGGTTACTGCCTCTCCTGCAGGGATTTTAGGGTCCGTGCTGCAAGACTTGTGTCTAGACAGTTGATGTTGGGTTGGAACACAAGGGTACCTGTGGGGGTGGAAGGGAGAGAGCACCTAACTGGCTGTGGAAGGTGAGAACGAGGTACAACAAGCACAGGTTGTCTCAGAGCACTTGCTCCCTATCCTCCCATCTCTTTCCACTTAAGCTGGAGGGTTACAAGGGTTTTCTTCCTTCAGGAGGAAGATGAATTTGAGCAGCAAGAACCACTGCAGAAGAGGAGAGAGGATGAAGTAAAAGAAAAAGGAAAGAAAATCTTGGAACTGAAAAATCTTGTAGAGCAGCAACAGGTGGAACAAGTGAAGGAGAGGTATTAGCTTGTTCTATCCTGGAGGAGGGGACTTGGCAACAGGCATGGTGAAGCAGCAAATATAAATAGTATGGTTGAAACTGGGAGGCTGGTGTGAGTGTCAGGCTGTCCCAAAGGTTTGGGGTGCTGCAGCACGGGGCTGTAAGAATGGCTGGGGTGGGGGGAGGCGGACATGCTTTCCTCTAACTAAATTGTAGGGTTTTTCCCCCAGAGATTACAAACAGCGAGGGAAAGAGGCGGCCTCCCAACCACAGCTGGAGTCAGCAGTGTTAACTGAAAAAAAACTAAAGGTAGGGAGTTGAAGTGGTCTTGGAACAACTTCTGTGTTGTAAACTAGTAAGGCACAGGATACGCAGACTTATTTTAAGATCGGACTTGTTTTCCAAGTGCTGTGTTCCTGTTTAAGGGTTTAGCAGTCGCTGTTTTGTTATTTAGAGGGACAAATATGATAAAACCGACAAGCGAAACGCGTTATTGTAAGGAGTGGGGGTTTGGGCAAGAATAAGCCAGCTCTGCTGATAAAGCTGGGGTTGACTGTGTCCTCGTTCACAGGTGAGCCTTCTGCGCCCCATCGCAAGGTGGATGACAGCCATACAATGGCGCTTTGAAGAGCACCTCCAAATGGCATTCACTGATACTTAAATGAATATGGAGATTAGTAAGAGGTTTCTTTTTTTTCCTACTACATTCACTCACTGTATTTGGAGGATGTGATCCCCATAAGCTTCAGGTATCATATGGCTTCAGGTAACATCATTTGCATTTATACAAAGAATGTTATGGCTTAAAGTCAAGGCTGTTTGTCTCAAACTATCGCAGTAACATTTTCTTTCTGCTCTCTTTCTACTCTCAACATTATTCTTTCTTCTGCCTTCTTCATTAGTAAAAAAGCAAACCCCCAAATACTGTTCCTCTTAAGGATAAATTCCTCCTGTATTTGCACTCGCTGCTCTTACCAGGTCCGTGACATTCAAACTCCTATGTGTGCTATATCCTTTTAATGAAGGCCTAGATTCTTCATATGTTGCCAGCACCCGGGCGGGAGTGAGCCACAGCAGAGCTCCTCCAGGCAGGCGAGAAGCCGAATACGATTCGGAGTGCCTGCAGCTCTCGCCCTCCTGTTAGCTCTTCCCTACCGAGTAGTATGGGAGAAGAAACTCCTGCACAAAGCGGTTCGGGTTGAAAAGATGCTTAAACAGTGGAATTTTCTTCTCTTTATTAGGAAGAAGAGAGCCCAAGAGTGCTGCGCCAGCAGCCTGGGCAGAAGAGCACCAAGCAACCGGAATGCATTGCCGTGGCTTCTAATACCTGGGGCAAAGTGGTAAAGGTGAGCGTGGGCTCTGGAGACCTCGTTGATCTGGATCTGAGGAAAGATGGGAGTCGCACCTTTGAGTCTTGGATTTGGGGTTTTTTTTTTGTGCAGAAGATGACACAGAGATGGAAGATTTTCTTTTTTTTTTTTTTCAAGGGCCCCAGAAAATACAGCTCAGTTCCGGGGGTAGTCTGGTGGTTTTGCTTGGGTGAACATGAATGACTTAATTCTTGCATCTTAACAGGAGGAAGGTGGTCTGCAGAAGCACCAGCAGCAGCTGGGAGAGGAGAAAAAAATCAAGCATCCAGAAGCATTGACTGCCTCTGGCACACAGCTGAGCAAGACTGCAAAGGTGAGCCCCGGTTCCAGCAGAGCCCTCAACTGAAACGAGCCTGTGGTATCTAATTGGGTCCTGTGGTTTGGAGCCCGCCTGCAGATTCATTGTCCATCGGTGGTGGAGCAGGAAATGAGATCCTCGAGTGCAGGCTGTTGGGGTTTAACAGGCATCTGTGCAGAGGATGGGGGTGTCGGTGGTTTTGGTGCTTGGCCGAGAGCTCACACCGCGGGAACCTGGAGAGAAAGCAAGGGTTTCATCCTGGGAAAGGTGTTGGGAATGGCCACAGGATGGCAGCACACCACGAGGCGGCAGCTCAGCCTGGAGCGGCGCCGGGGCAGCCTGGCTCCCACCCGCTGTGGAGCCTGGCTGTTCGGTCTCCAGGAGCCTCTTTGAGTTGGAGCTGCTTAGACCTGATAACTGCAGGGGTGGAGAAAAAGCTGCTTAGAGTCAGACTTGAGTGCTGCCTCTGCCGGTAAACTCTCTTGTCTTGGGGCTGAATGGTTCCTCTTCCTGCTCGACTTCACGATGTTGTGACTCATGTCAGAGCTCTAGAGGATGGAAACCAGATCTGCCACGAACGTGAAAGGATTTGAGTGCTAGAGCCATGTGTGCAAAAGCCAAGTGCTTAGACATACCTGGTGTGTTCTTCTAAGGCTTTTCTACGAGAAACAGGAGGGGAGAAAGGTTGCAAGTACTTATCAGGTCACTGAGCACAGTGACAGTTTTTCTGCTTGTGCTGATGTGTGTACGCTTCTGCATTCCCTTAGCGCAGAGTCATGCAGAATTAGGCCTGCCTTCCTGGTTTATCCTCTGGTCAGCACCTCTAGGTGTTCCTGTACCACATACAGCTGTCAGGTCGTCCCTGTTCCTCCCTACAAAGCCAGGAGGGGTATCTGAGCTTTGGCTCACGCTGTTCTGACCTGCAGCTTCAACGTGAAACGGAGCCCTGGCTTTTTCTTGGGTGGGTACTGGCAGGCTCTTCGTGGCAGCTTGGAAGCTGCAGGGCAGGCAAGTGGCTGTTCCAGCTCTGCGGTTTGCGGTCCCCACTGCGGTACCTGGTCCCGTGCTACAGCTCAGCTGCCGGCAGGGGCATGGCTTCAGAGCAAAGTTCAGTTAAAAAGCCAAAAGGATTCGCGCGCTTCTGGGTTTTACCAAAAAACTCAACCCAAGTTACCTGTCAGGTAGGAATATTATAGATGTTCCAGTTAGGTCTAGGTCAAAGGCTTCCCATACACAGGTGGGTGACCTTTTCGCTCTCCTGTTTGAAAGAGGGATGAAAATGAGTGTCTGTGGTGCCTCCGCCCTAGAAAGCCAGCTGCCAGCTCTTGTTTGTGGCTACCTTGCCTTTGCAGTGAAGCTCCTTGCCCAGCATGTGACATTGGGAACTCGCCTCTTAACTCGTGGCTTATGCTCGGGGTGAGGGTGCTGCCTAAATCCCGTAGAGCATCTTGCTGTGGGACCTCAGCTGGGACCGTAGCACAGCCTGTCTTGCTCGTGCCAGAGCTCTGCGGTGCCTGCAGAGGGCCTGGTAGCCCGCCTGCCCTGGCAAGGCACGCTCTCCTGCCGGACTGGAAGCCTGCTTCCTGCTCTAATCGATGCTGTCTCTGGTTTCAGAAATCTATCTCCACATCCTGCTTAGGGCCCCCGAAGGGCGCGAAGGAATCCGGATCTCCACAGGTAAACATAAATAATTACGGGATGGATCTGAATAGTGATGACTCCACAGATGATGAGAATGATCCTCGGAAGCCTGTCCCTGCCTGGGCTGATGGTAGGTGCTGAGTGTGGTTTGGCTTCCTTTAATTCCTTCCCGGGTAAGCTGCAGCTTTGCAGACTCTCGTGGTGCCATCTCAGCTTCCCAAAGCGCAGTCCAGGAGCGTGTGAGGCTGCGGCAGGGCTGGCAGCCGATGGCTCCGAGCGGTGAGGGACCGGGGACGCTTTCCTGCAAGCGCTGTTGTGCCGACGTTAAACCGAAGGCCTCTGTGCGTGTGTTGGGGTCCGAGGGTGTGAAAAGAATGGTGGGGGCTCACTGGTCACAAGGCAGCCCACCCTCCTGAGGGAAACCAAGGTGTGGTGGGTTTGGGGTATGTCTAGTGTGCTGAGTGACTTGGAACAAGCGCCGCTGGCCACCGGAGGGTGGGTGTGGGGCTCAAAGCTTTGCGATGAGCAGGAAAACTGTTAACGCACCCGTTGTACAGGTACGTTTTTTAGGTGTGGAAGAACAGTAACTGTCCTGCAGGCTCTAAGGGAAAGGGTGCCTTAGGCAGAGCACTGAAGTGAGATTGCTTCTCTGCTGTGGTTGTTTCTGTAGGGTATCAGCTCAATCAAGCCATTTTACACCAATACTATCACCCAGTGAATGTTGACCAACTCTTTGGGCTAATTCCAAGCCCTAAGCTGGAGGATATCTTTGGCAAGAGCAAGCCTCGATACTTCAAGCGCACGAGCTCAGCAGTTTGGCATTCCCCGCCTGGGACCAAATCTACCTGTGGCCCATCCTGCAACTTCAAAAACTGAGAAAATGCCAAGAAATGTGTTTTATGACAATTTGGTGTATCGGATCGTGTTTTCTTAGCATGCAGCATCTTTACAAATTTTAAGCCTTTTGTACACAAATATTTAATAAAATCGTGTTGCAATAAACATGCCATTGGTGTTTGTGGTCGTCACGGTGGGATGATGTTTCTGCATGGCTAATTTCAGATTGATTGCTGTGGTTTCTGCAAGTGAAAATGCAGATGTTTGAAGACAGGATATTGCACCATTACGTATCCCTCACTTTGCAGAACTGTACACAAGGAAGGCATGCGACCGCTGCAGGGAAGATCAAATTTCATAATCAGCCTGAGGGCATGATGCTTTCATAACCCACTCTGTACTGTATTTATGTATTTAACATCTGCTTGGACAGTTAAAGCAACGTCTAAATGCCTTGTCACTGTTCTTTTCTAAAGGAAAAATGAAGCCCAGGCTAAGTTCTTGATCCTGTCCTTCTAGGAGCCTTGGCCTACCGTCTGTCTTGGGCGGGAGGGAGATCTCTTTGGAAGGCACGGCTTGGAAAGGGTAAGCAGTAAAGTTGTCTCCTTAGGCCTGAGCTGGTGTCCCCTGCCCGTGCGCAGCGGGGCCGCGCTGGGTGGCAGCGAGCGTCTGGCTCCCGCAGCGCATCCCGGGCGCGGGGCAGCGCTGCCTGGGGACCGCCACGGCGTGGCGGGGCGGCCGCCGAGGGTCCCGAGGCCCCGCAGGGTGGCGCGGGGGCAGCTGTGCACCTGTGCTGGCTCTGAGCTGCCCTCGCAGCCCCTGGAGGGAGCGCCCCGGCAGCACCAGCTCTCGCCTAACTCAGGCCTGCTGGCAGCAGCAGTGAGGAAGATGCTTAGGATGAAAAGGGAAAGTTCCTGGGTCGGAGCCAAGTCCTACACTTGCTATAACAGCCTTTCCTTCCTCTTTCTTCAGTTTTCCCCTCTCAGGTTGTGCTGTGTAGCACAAACGTGAGCACAGCAGAGGGGCTCTGTCCCACCTGACGTGACACGATGTGTTGCTCTGGGATCCCTCGTGCAGGTACAGGGCTGGGGCTATTTACTTTCTCTGCGTGGTCAGAGCTGTGCAGCCCTGCACTGACCCCAGGACTGGGCTGGTGCCGTACGGTCTCCTTCCCCCGGCCTTCGGGTGCAGGCTGCCAGGAGCGAGTACAGAAACGCGGCCATGGACCTGTTCAGAGCGCTCTCAGCCTGCTCACTTCCATTCAGAGGAGGTTTCAAGCTGGCCAGCGTGGTTTTGTGGTGCTTTATGATGGGCTTTTCTGAGTAGTTTAGAAGAGTTTGCGAGTGTCTCAGTGAAGGAGCCTTGCAGGCAGTTAGAGCTTTGGATGGGTCTTCAGCGCTTTGAGCGCCGCAGAGCTGGTGACAGCAGCTGAGATAAGCTTTGCAGAGCCACAGCGCAGCTCAGAGCGTGTGAGCAGAGCTCTCTGGCAGCTAAGGGCTGCTTAAAGCTGCTTGCCAGGAGCTCCATCCTGGCTACCGGATTGCCCCCGACTCCTGGGTCCCCCCCAGCCTTTCTGTTCATCTTGGGCTCCCTCAGTGTCCCACTGGATCTGTGGGGCTCTGGGTGACTCTTCTGGCTGGTCTCTCTTGGGTCCCCCTGACCTCTCCGGGTTATCTCGTGTCTTTTGGGCTCTCTTGGGTCCCTCCAGCATTTCAGTGTCCCTTGGGTCTTGCAGCCTCTCTTAGTAGTGCTACACAAAGGAATAACTCATAAGCTATAAGACACATTTGACTTAGTTTTTACTGAAAGAGGCTGAAATCTGTTGGAGGGGACATGCTCAGACTCAGATGGTCGCAGCTGTATCCATGGGGAGCGCTTTTGCCACCTCCTTATCAGCACACGAAGGTTTGGGGGCACCGATGGTGCTCTCCCCAGGGCAGCAGCAAGCGCGGGGTCCAGCTGGTCCCACAGATCTGGTGGGTGCAGGCTGGCTGGGATGCTCTCGTCGCCTGGTTCCCCAGGCTCTCTCGGGCTATTTCAGGCTCCCCTGAACACAGACTCCAGCTGTTCCCTGCCAGCTGGCTTCTGTCCCTCACAGTAATCCTCAAATTACCTCGTTAGGCATCGCCAAGGAGGCAATGATTTCCAGACCCTGGCAGAGGGTGGGAGCTGGAGGTCAGCCTCATCTGGAGCTGGCTAGAGGTGCCTGGCTGCGGGAGGATCGAGGTTTACTGGCAGGAGGGAATGGGGGCTGTCAGTCAGCATCGTGCTTGGGGGTGAACGGGATTTGTTTCAGCCCCACGCTGGCACGAGCAGTACCTGTCAAACCACAGGCTCAATGTTCTGGCAATGAGGATGTCCCCAGGAGCGCCCCTGCCGAAACCACAGCTGCTGTCAGCGCGTTTCCAGCCCGGGACGGGTGACCAGCAGCAGCCGTGAAGCAGTTTTGGAGGATGTGAGATTGGATGGGCCAAGAAGTTGGCGGAGTCCTGCCAGGCTGCGGAGGGACCTGGGAGGTCTGGTCCCCTGTGCCGCCCCGGTTCGGGCACCAGGCCGGTGCCGCCGGCCCGAGGCTGGGAGCTGGCACTGCCGCTTCTCCTTCTCTGTGCTCCCCGTGCCTGGGGAGCGGAGCTGCTGGTCCCGCTGCCCGCAGGGCTCTGGCGAGGGCCGTGCGCCAAGCGGGACCCGGCTCCAGGGACAGAGTGTGGTCCCAGGTGTCAGCTCAGCAGACACGGGGAGCTGGAGCTCAGGAGCGGGGCCGAGAGCCAGAACTGGGCCTCAGGGGAGGAAAATAAGCATTTTTTTTACCCATGGCAAGAAGTGTGCTGGTCCCCAGAGTGACTGTGAGGCTTAAACAGATTTGTGCTTCGATAATCCAGCTCTCTGGTCGGCTGCATGGTGGTGCTCCTTGTAATGGGAGAGAAACCAGACCGTGGGCCTGGGTACCATCCCTGGGGCTGCCCAGACCCTGGGAGGGTCCTGGGGCTTCGCTGCTGACTCAGGAGTGAACAGAAACATCACGGTATGATGAGATTTCTGGGAGGGGATCTTTATTTAGCCTGGGTATAATACAAACTTTCTTCACAATAAATTTGTGGCCAAAACAGAGGGGCAGAAGACCTCCTTGGAAACTATGGCATCAGACAGAAATACAGAAACCCTCATCATTGCACAAACCACGGAGACTGAACCGGGGTAGTAAATAAAAATCTCTGCAGCCAAGGGGTGCTTTGGGCACTCCCAACACCAGGGACCAAACCCTGAAGTTTCGGATTCATCCATCACCTCAGCCCGGGCTCCTATGGCCTCAGCTCTTGTCCTTCCCACCCACCCAGGACCTTGGAGGAGGTCCTATCTGGACCCGTAACGCACGAAGACACCTCAGCTCCAGGTGGTAATTCCTGTGCTCCTCATGAGGATCAGACAGAGCTTGGCCACGCCTGTTGGAAGGTGATTTCAGCACTAAAAAGACCTCTCATAGACAGAAGAAACACCTCCCAGACACCCTCATCTCCTCTTAACACACGTGCAAGCTCTGCCAGTGAGCCGCCAGGCCAGAGTCCCTCACTGGAGCGAGTCCTGTTTTTCAGATGTAACCTATGCTCAGCGTAGGGTTTACTTCTCTGAGAGCAGCCAGCTTCTGCAGCGTGTCTTCTTTCAATCCAGATTTCTTCAGCCTTTGGAAAGGAGAAGCAAAGAGAAATCCACCCAGACTATTGACTGTTGGCCATGACATTGCACAGCCAAAAAAAAAAGGACAAAAAGCAGCCAGCATGGGTGGTTTTCTGGTGTTGTCTGGCCCTGTCCTAGCTGGTTTTTTCTGCTTCAGCAAGCAGAGGGCATGGGGGAGACTGAGGCTAGGGCTGGTCCATGGAGCCTTCTCAGCTGGGTAACCGCAGCTCCACCAAGGCACCGGGCGCCCAGCGGGGTCCCGCCCCGGCAGCTGGAGCTGGGCTCCGTGGTCCCAGCATTCACAGAGGTGGGTCAAGGCAACACATGCCTTTCCTCTGCCCGCCACACCGGGCAAGGCGTTGGCATCGGCAGGGCCAACCTCGGCGTGAGAAAGGTGCTGTCGCATGGAGCAACCATCTCTGCTGCCTGCTTTGGGGCTGATGAAACACCCCCCCCAGTTCTGTGCATTAGCAGCGGGGTGTCCCGAGGCGTCGCTGACTGCTTTAGGAAGGCAATAGGTCTAATCACACCAATTCCAGCAGTGAGCAGCTGGTAGAGCTGCAGGGGGACGGCAGGGTGGCTGCCTGCTAGCTGGCAGGAGGCAGCACCAGCTCCAGCTGCCGGCGCGGTGCTCTCCATCACCCCGCCGTCCCAAGAGACCTTTGGAGAGGGGGGCCTGGAGCAGCCGTAGCGTCACAGAACGCACTCTCCCCCCTTGTAGGGCAGGCTGGAGGCCGTGGCGCGGGGAGGCTCACGGCACGCTCGGTCTGCCCCAGTAGCCGCGGCGAGCAGCCCCGAGGCCAGAGGAGCTGGAAGTCCCTTACCAGAGCCTCTCCAAGGAGCAGGGGGGACGGCCGAGCGCCTCGCACAGCAGCTGCGTGCCGCCATCTCCCAGGTCGTTCTCGCTCAGATCCAGATGGCGCAAGCTCCGGCTGGCGCTGAGCATGGAGCAGAGGTCCTCGCAGCAGGCGCCGCTGAGTCGGCATTGCCACAGGCTGCCGGGGAGGCGTTTGGAGAAAGGAGGTGTTTGGACGTTTCCCGCACAGCCCTTCACAGCCAGAAGCTTTCCCTGTGCTGCTATCCACCCGCCACAGGTCCTCCGGATGCCCTGGAAATAGCTTCCAGGGGGAACTCGCTCCAAAGCCTTGCTCCAGACTTCTTGAGAGTTCTCTGAGGCTGGATATAGTCTCCCCAGGATGAGGAACATCCCTTCAGATGGGCAAGGGCAGGACTGAGTTCCTCCTGACTGGGGTGCCCCGACTGCTTCTCACAACCACAGAATATGATTGGGTGGTCTTTAAGGAGCAAACATCTATGTATGTGCACCTGAAATGTGCTGGTGGACCGAATAACTGCAGCTGGGGCAGTGAGCGTGCTGCTGCTTCATCTGGGAGAGCTTTAAATCCTAGTTACCTCATCTGGGTGATAATAAACAATCTTATCTAGCTAATAAATAAATAATTTTATGTTTTAAAGCTGTTAGCACCCTGCCTATCAAAGCTCCTGGCACCCACCCGAAGATGTCCAAACTGCCCTGGAGAGGGATGGCGACCAGCCATAAGGAGACTCATCACAGGAGCGCAGGTGAGCAGCACACGGTCCCTGCAGAGAGCATCCTCCCAGCGCCGGGAGCCCCCGGGAGCCCCTCACCTCAGCGTCTGCAGCTGGCAGGCAGGATCCCGCAGGCCCTCGCTCAGCCGCCGCACGCCTCCGTCCCGCAGGTCGTTCTCGCCCAGGTGCAGCTCCTTCAGGCTGGGGCTGGCGCGGAGCACCGCGGCGAGAGCCCCGCAGCTCGCCTCCGTCAGGCGGCACCGCCACAGCCTGCGCGGGGGACAGGCGAAGGAGAGGGGCATCGTCATGCCCGCTCTGGCAGCTCAGGGGCATCTGCGGGGACAGTGCCCACAGCCCCTGCCCACGCTGACTGCACCTTGGCCCCGGGACCGATGAGGGGGAGAACATCTCAATGGGGAGAAACTGCCCGTGCTCTCAAGGTACCTCACTTTTGTATTTCCTCCTAAATCTTACAGGTTTTTCCTCTTTGAGTCCTGTAGTTACAGGTGGGGGGAAGCACCGCAGCCCCCTGAAGGCACTGGCTAGTAGTGAGGGGTTTCTCAGGTCCTTCAGGACCTAGAAGCTGCCACCTGCTTCAGCAGAGGCACATCTCCCATCCAGGGGCACTGCAGCCCCCTGCCCTTGGCTCAGCATCACTACTGGAGCTCAGGAGCTTAAAACCGCTGCCAGACTGAAGGGCTGCATCACCCATCTTCCTCATCTCTGGTTCCAACAGTGTTCAGAGCAAAGGTGCTGCTCACCACCCCCCGTTAGCTACCCTGCTTTCGGTGCCTCCACCAGCCAAGCCCAGACCCCATTTCCCAGGGGGTCTGTGCAGGTGGGGAGATGTTGCCCAAGCCCTGGGAAATGCCACTGGCTCCATTTTTACCACTCTTGCTGCGCAGCCTCTCTGCAGCCTGTTCTGCCTGGCTTTCTGCTGCCTGTGTTTGTAGGATGGCTGAGAGGGGCCTCATTCGTAGCTCCGGAGGAAAAGTGGGTTAAAGCTCAAGTTTAAAAGCAGGTGGGAAGCCCAGAGCTGTCACAGCATGGTGGCCCTGGTGGAAGATGGCACGTGGCCTTTGTCCTGCGGGCCTTAGGAGGGCAGCCAGCGCGGCCCTGCGTAGCCCAGGAGCACGTTACATCCTCCAAGCGCTGGACAGTAATGGCTTTCTATTTTTGGCTTGCAGACATCCCGCTTGCAGAAGCTCTTGGTGCCCACCCAGCGATGGGAGCCCCTCACCTCAGCGTCTGCAGCTGGCAGGCAGGATCCCGCAGGCCCTCGCTCAGCCGCCGCACGCCTCCGTCCCCCAGCTCGTTGTCACTCAGGTGCAGCTCCTTCAGGCTGGGGCTGGCGCGGAGCACCGCGGCGAGAGCCCCGCAGCTCGCCTCCGTCAGGCGGCACCGCCACAGCCTGCGCGGGGGACAGTGCCGTGGCTAAGCCGGGCTCGCCCCGCCGGCAGCCAATTCTTTCCAAAAACCACCCGCTGCTTTTTGAGCCCGGGGATGTGGTCAGGCTGTTCAGTGAGCGCAGCTCGGGGGGAGCGATGGGGCGCGGCGGGGCAGAGCAGTACACCCGGCCGCGCAGCCACCGCTGCCGTCTCTCGTGCCCTAAAAACATCTGCTGGCAACAGCCGCAGGGTTCCCAGCCAGGAACCCGCCAGCCCGACACCCCGTACCGGAGCTTTTGCACGTTGCAGCCTAGAGCCCCGCACAGCTCCTGCATGCCCCTGTCTTCCAGGGGATTGTCACTGAGGTCCAGCTCCTCCAGGCGGGACATGGTGCCCAGCGTGGCGGCGAGGTCCTTGCAGCCGGCAGCCGTGAGGTTGCAGCAGCCCAACCTGCAGGAGAGACGGCGGTGAGGCTGCCTGCCCACTGCCGCTGCGGCCCTCTTTTCCACCGCCCCAGCCTGGAGGAGCCCTGGCCGGTGGCCCCAGCCTGGAGGTGGCCCCTGCGCTGGCTCTGGGAACACTGTGCTGGAACCGAGCCGGGAGCATCTCGCTGCCCCCTCCCAAAGCTGGCGCGCCTGTGCCTGGTGTTTGCTGCTGAGTTCCGTTGTTCGACATCGCCAGGCACAGTGATGCTGAGGGCAGCTCGAACGCGCGCCAGCGTGCGGAGCACAACCCAAATCCACAAACTCTAAGGGGCAAAATGCTGAAGTGCAGCCGTGAGGCGGTACCCGGCAGCAATCCCGCTGTGCCGAGCGTGGGAATGGAGAGGTGAGGTGACCAGACAGCGTCTGCTCAACCGGGGAGTAAGGGTCTGGGGGCAAACAACTAATATTGCTTGATTGGGTGAGACTAATCCACCTCACTTTTGAAGTTTCAGAGAGGTTCCCTCGTTCAAAGCTCATTGTCCAGGCTGAGTCTATACCAGGGAAATGGAAACACCCCCAAAAGAAAAGATGGAGGAGAAAATGCAGACATCACTAAGGCATGCTTCATCCCCTCCCCAGAAGTGATCCATGGGGTGGAGCCCCTTCTGCAATTGCGTGTTTCTGCATGGCACATGGCCAGACCTGCCCCTGCCCCGGCACACAGGGATCCAAAAAACACCCACAGCTGCAGGGCAGCAGCCCGGGGAGAAGGTGCCTGGGTGCAGAGACACCCACAGACAAGCCAACAGCAAGGATGGTAGCACAGACCCCCTCCTCTAAGTTCTCCATCTGGCCTAGGCACTGAGAATGAGTTCTCCCTCTTACTTTCCTATAGTGTCCTACCAGAGGGTCAGTCATTTTAAAGTGTGGAACAAAATTAAATTGATGGAAAATCTCCTCCTCTGGGTACAGGCTGAGAGAGCTGGGGATGTTCAGCCTGGGAAAGAGAGGGCTGTGGGAGACCTTATCGCAGCCTTCCAGTGCTTAAAGGGGGGCTGTGGGAAGGATGGGGGCAACCTCCTTAGCAAGGCCTGTTGTGGCAGGACAAGGGGGGGTGGTTTTAAACTAAAGGAGGGGAGATTTAGACTGGATAGGAGGAAGAAGTTCTTTACGCTGAGGGTGGTGAAACCCTGGGCCAGGTTGCCCCGAGAGGTGGTCGATGCCCCATCCCTGGGAACATCCAAGCCCAGGCTGGACGGGGCTCTGAGCGACCTGGTCTAGTTGCAGATGTCCCTGCTCACGGCAGGGGGTTGGACTAGAGACCGCTAAAGCTCCCTTCCAGCCCAACCCATTCTGTGATTCTATGAAAATGTAATAATAAGGGTCAGGCCCCTGCACCGAGTAGGTCTGCAATGCCTCAAGCTGCCTTTGGCAATGGCAGCATCAGTAAATGGGCCTTTCTCATTCCTTTTTCTTTTTTCCTCCCTCTTCCAGGGTCACAAGAAAGAGAGAAGTGTCCCTGCAGCCTCCCAGGGGTGGCACTGTCCCTTACCGCAGCTCCTGCAGGTGGCAGGCGCCACGTCTCAGCCCCTCACACAGCATCTTCACGCCACTGTCTCTCAGGTCTTCGTTCCCAGCCAGGTCCAGCTCTGTCAGGGTGGGTTTTGTGCTGAGAACGGAGGCCAGAGCCCCGCAGCAGGCACCTGTGAGCTGACACTGATCAAACCTGCAAGAGAGATGCGGAGAGGAGCCACGGGGCTCGGCACCGCTGCCCTGCCACGCGGGCACACCAACCAGCCCCTCGCTGAGATAGCCACCACTGGCGGTGTCCGCAAACCGGGCTGGTCTCCACAGATGGCCTCCTGGGAGCAGGAGAACAGCCCATCCCACCGTGCAGCGAGCCACGGCGGCACGTGGTCATCCGTCCCGTGCAGCGAGGAGACCCAGCCAGGCTGGCTGGGGTTTGCTTGTTTCCCTGTTTCACCCAGCAAAGAGCAACGTACCTTAATGTCTTTAATTTGCAGACTGAGTTTTCCAAGGCTTGACAAAGCAGGTGGATGGGTGACTGCTTCCCCGCCTCTTGCTGTTTTTCCCTGAAAAGAAAGGAAGAGATGCATCCTATTCCTACTCCTCCTCCTATTCCATTCCTATCCTAGTCTATTCCTTTCCTATTCTATTCCCATTCCTATCCTATTCCTACCATACCCCTGTTCCTACCCTATCCCTGTTCCTATTCTCTTCTCCTCTACCCTACCCTATCCTGCTCCTATCCCCGTCCCTATCCCCATCCCCATCCCCATTCCAATGCCGCTCCCTGGCCGCCGCGCTGTCCCCAGGTCACACCTGTAAGCCCTTGCCGATGTGCCCGGTGGGGTGGGAGGACCAGCCTTGCCCCAGGCTCCTCTGAGGGGTCATCACAGCTCTTTGGGCTCTTAAGGGATTTGCCGCTTTGCGGCTCGGGACCTTACTCACCGACACACCTGCTTGGCCGGCTGCGGGCCCTCACTGTCCTCGGCATCATCCCACAGAAAGGAGCAGTGCCCCAGGTCAAGCAACTCCAGTTTGGGGAAGTTTTTCACGCTGAAGGAAAGGACCATTTGATCGAAGTGGTTAAGGTTGAGCCGCCGTAGGTGCACCCCCCTGAAAGGATCCAAGGCGGTCACTACAAAACGCTCGTCCTGGAGCTCGTACAGACAGTGGCAGACCTCCAGCTCACGAATCATCACCATCTCCTCTGTCTGAGATGCTAGGGCCGTTTTCTGGCTGTTTTGAAGCCATGCCAGTAATTCCTGCGTAATCCTGGGTGCGATCTTACACCCCATCTCCTCCTCCAGCTCCCTTGTGCGTTCCTTGTTCAAGAGCCCGAAGAGGAACCGCACGGTTAGCATGAAGTAGTTCTTGGAATTGCCGTAGTTCTCCAGCAGCTTCTTCACATCCCTAGTGGGACCAGCGGGGAGCTCCTGTGTTTCCCCTTCATCTTCCAGCAGGTAGAAGAGCGCCGCAAAAAACTCCTGGAAGCTGAGGTGGATGAAGCTGTAGGTGCTGACGCAGGAGATGTCCCTCTGGAAGAGGTGCTCGTTGAGGAGGAGCGGGAGGGCTTCCTGCTGGTCCAGTGCATACGCCTGCACCTCTCTCTTCTGAAAGAGGACCTTCTGCTTCCAGACACCATCGGCCGCCAGGCAGCACAACCTCCTGAGCACCCTGGGCATGCCCTCCTTCAGCCGGTCGCTCAGCGACTGGAGCAGGGCAGAAAGGTAGAGGATGTAGATCCCCGTCGTCGTCTTCGGGCTTTGGGCAAGACCCCTGGTGCGGCTGAGCTGCTGCTTCATGACAGTGCAGACGATCCAGCACACGATGGGCACCAGGCACATGGTGAAGAGCGTCTCATTCCCTCTGACAAACTGGAAGGCAGCAGCCGCTTGCTCTGCGTTTTTGAAAAACCTGTAGAAATACTCTTTCCTCTCCGCCACGGAAAACCCCAGGATTTCAGCGTAGCGCCCGCACTCCAGGCACTTGCCCAGTTTCTGCAGGGCGGCCGGCCTCGTGGTGATGAGCAGGGAGCTCTCGGGCAGCAGCCTCTTGCGGAAGAGGCTGCTCAGGATGATTTCCACCGGCCTCTGCTCCCAGGGCTGGGAGCACAGCTCGGACTGGGGTCGGTCGAAGGAAAAGCAGAGCTCATCGAAGCCGTCGATAATGAACAGGAGCCGCTCTGGCTGCTCCAGCACCCTGGCGAGGGGCAGAGAGATGCTGGGACAGCACTGTGTGATGAGGTCAGCTATGCTGGCCTGGCTGGTGAGGAGGTTGCCCTGCCGGCAGTGGATATAGAAGACATAGTCAAACTCTGCAAACATGCTGTTGGATGCCCAGTCTAGCATGATCTTCCTGGCTGTCATCGTCTTGCCCACGCCCGCGGCTCCCAGGAGCACGACCACCTTGGGGGTCCAGCCGTCAGAGCAGGGCTTGAAGAGGTCGCCGACAGTGATGGAGGAGTTGGCTTGCTCCTTCATGATCTCCGCGTGCCTCTGTCCCATGGCGATGATCTCGTGCTCCCGTTGCTCTTCATCAAGGTGCTTGTTGACGATCACCAGCTTTGAGTACCTGACGTTCAGGCTCACGTCCTCACCCACCAGGGCATTTAGGTCCTTTATGCGGCTGTATGCCTGGCATATGTTTTTTTTGTAATTCTTCTGGTAATCTGGAAGGGTGGGAGGCCACCTCACACATCTGCAGACTGCAGGACAAGCAGCGGCAGAGCCCCCCACGCTTGTCCCCGCCCGCACCTACCTGATGATGACAAACCAGGCCCCAGGTCTGGAAGAGAAAGGGGTGTTAGTGGGCAGCATCACTGAGCCCCCAACACCCTCAAATCTTCTCCCAGCTCCTCCTCCTTGGAGGAGCCCCCTCACCCTGCCATGGGGACCCCCCAACCCACCACCCTTTCGGTAACATCCTCCTGGCCCGAAACAGAGGCTCATGCAGACACAAGCCCCAGGACACGGTGCCCGGAACGCTGCGGGATGCCGCGCTCGCCAGGGAGCCGCTCAGCCTTCCCACCTTTTTCTCTCTTTTCCCGGAGCCGGGCAGCGGCGTTGCGGAGCTGGATGTGCTCAAAGACGGCTATGGCCACGTCCAGGGCGGCCTCCGCACCGTAGAATTGCACCATGATGTTCTGCGTATCCATCCAGTCGGCCTTCTCCAGCCGCCCCCAGGGAATGCAGCTCCAGCCCCGCAGGTCCCCGTGCGCCAGCGCATGACGGAATCTTTTAAAATCCAGCTCACAGAGGTCTTCCAGGGCCTGGAGCAGCAGCTCCCCGGCGGTGCCGTGGGGGCTGCCCCTGCTCGGGGCACGGTTCTTGCAGCTTTGTGCCCCCATGGGGAGAGCCCTGACGCCCGGCTAACAGAGGGACCCGTGCCTGTGATGAGGGGACGAGGTCTGGGGAAACCTCCTGCAAGAAGCCTCCCCAGCCCCACAGCCCAGCCACCCTGGTTGTGCTGTCTCTGCCCTGGAGCGGCTGTGCCCCCCACTGTGCCCAGCCTCATCCTCCCTGCTCCTCTCCCCGCAGGGCAGGGCAGTGGGACTGCCTGCCCCCAAACCCTGCCTGCTGTACCCCTGCCTGCTCCCCCAGCCCAAACCATCCCCTCCAGCATGAGCACGAGGAGCAGTGGGGCAGCGGTCCAGGGGCTTGCCACCAAAGCCTCGCTAGAGCCACATCCCACCACGTGAGCAGTGTCGCTCCCGGGAGAGCAATGTCCCCACCAGGAAAGCAATGTCCCCACCAGGAGAGTAATGGCCCCACCAGGAGAGTTGTGGCCCATCAGGAAAGCAATGTCCCCACCAGGAAAGCAATGTCCCCACCAGGAGAGCTGTGGCCCACCCCAGGAGAGTTGTGGCCCATCAGGAAAGCAATGTCCCCACCAGGAGAGTAATGGCCCCACCAGGAGAATGATGGCCCCACCAGGAGAGCAGTGTCCCTACGAGGAGAGCTGTAGCCCATCAGGAAAGCAACGTTCCCCCCAGGAGAGCGATGGCCCCATGAGGAGAGCAGTGTCCCTACAAGGAGAGCTGTAGCTCATCAGGAAAGCAACGTCCCCACCAGGAGAGTAATGGCCCCACCAGGAGAATGATGTCCCCACCAGGAAAGCAACGTCCCCACCAGGAGAGCTGTGGCCCACCCCAGGGGAGCTGTGGCCCATCAGGAAAGCAATGTTCTCACCAGGAGAGTAATAGCCCCACCAGGAGAGCGATGGCCCCACCAGGAGAGCAGTGCACCTACCAGAACAGTGTCCCCACCAGAAGAGCAATGTCTTCACCAGGAGAGTACCATCCTCACCATATCACCTGCCAGGAGAGCTGTGTCCCTACCAGGAGATCAGCGTCCTCACCAGGAGAGCCATATGCCCACAAGGACATCCCTGTCCCCACCAGAACAACCAACGTCCCACCAGGGCCACGGCTGGGCAGCTGGCCCTGCTCCAGAGCAAGGCTGCTTCAGCCTGTGTGGGACCCACCGTGCAGTGCCACCGAGCCGGTCGGGTTTGCAGGGGCGGCCGGAGATGCTCATCGAATGGGCAAAACCGAGACAGTGAACTCAAAACTCCCCAGTTTCCTGTAGGGGCAGAGTTTCACTTTCGAAGCGTGCTGCTGTTTCCTTCCCTCTCAGGTAGCTCAGCGGCTGGCAAGTCCTGCTCAGCCCGGGCCATGCCGGTGGGCCGAAACAGCCGAGGCTGGACCCGGTGGAGGGTAGGTGGTGGCTTTTGCCACTTCTCCTTGAAATTCATCCCGCCATGGAGCCAAACATCAGTTCTGGTGTCCCACCTCCGGGCAAGGCTCTGGTCCACTGCCCCACCACGAGCTTTACCACGCGGTGGAGGCGGCTCTGCTCTCCCCTGGGGGTGTAAGCAGGCAGCAGGGTCCTGCGGCGGGAATGGCTCACATCACGACCATTTTGGTCAAGCAAAAAGCTTCAAAAAACTCAGGCTGCCCTATGGGTAACAGGCCTAAAATCTAGCGGGCTCCGCCAGAGCTGCTGCCAGGGGAAGGGGCAGGCTGAGGAGCAGCCCTGAGGGTGCTATTTGGGCTGCCATCCCGCCCCACAGCTGTTTGCACGCTCCTGGCGATGGAAACGAGCGGTAAGCAAAGAGCCGTGAGCGGCCTCGCCAGCACATGGCACTTCTGCAGGGAGCGGGCTGGCGGGCCGGGGTGCAAAAGCCTCTCCAGCAAGTGCCTCCAGCACCACAGGGAGGGCGTGGGGCAGGGGTGGGGGGGGGCGAGGAGGCCGAGCTCACCCCAGGAAACACATTTGCTGCCCCGAGCAAGGCGCCGGCAGGAGGACGCAGGTGCAAAGCAACAAAAAAACCCCACCTCTTCCTAAGACTAAATCTGCAAAAATGCCTCCGAAATGACTTTGCAGGAGATAACAGCGTGCAGGGTGAGAAAAGAAACCGAGAGCAGGCGCTGCCCCACCTACAGCTCCTCCCTGCGCGGCGGCGCTGGTGTGGATAGTGCTTGCAGAGAAAAACTGATGTACCCCGGAGGGAAAGCTCCAGCCACCCTCACTGCAGCGGTGTCCTGTGCAGAGCGAAGGCAAACCCCACAAGAGCAAAACCTGCTTAGCCAACTGCAAAGCATTTCAAAGCTGTAACACCCCACCTTGGCATGGACGCACCACGCTCCGGTCCAAAAGCCGCTTCGGGTTTGGGATTTCTGCCACCAGCTCGTAATTACAGCGAGTGTCAGCCAAAGGAAGAATCTATCTTTGATGGAGAAATACCCAAAAGGAAGTCAAATGAAGCCCTATTGCTGCCAGGATCCTGGCACGCTCCCATTTCCCGGAGTTTTACCCATCGTACAGTGATGGCATTCAGGCTGGGTTAAATTAGTGCGAACTCCTTAATGGCTGTGGAGCAATTTTTTAAAAAAAATAGTTAAGGACTGGTCTAATGTATTCAGCGTGATGCTGGGGAAACTGAAAGCCGGTCCTGCTCGACGCTGATTTCAGTGCGGTGGTGCAGAAGCTGGGTGCCTCGGGGGTGCGGCGAGGTTTCACAGGGTGGACGGGCGCTCGCCCTGCTTTGTGGCCGGCCCAGCAGCACCTGCGAGGGACGCTGGCCCCAGCCCCGGGCTGGCGGCAGCGCCTGACGCCGGGCACGGGGCCGCGCGGTGCTCCCGACGGCCGCGCTACGCACCCTCGGCCCGCGACTCTCACCGGCTGCCCTTCTTGTGAACTTCCTGGGGAAACGCGGGGCTGCGGTTTGACGGGTGCCACTCTCACCGGTGTGGGGATGGGCCCCTGCCGGCAGCCTGAAACAAAACTTCTTCGTCCCTCACTGCAACCCCAGCCCGCCGCCGTGCCGCCAGCCAGCCTCGGTCCGCCGGCAAAAGCCAGGGGCCGGCGAAATCCGCGGGCAGGGGCGGCAACAGGGCCAGGGGAGGACGCGCGGTGCGCTCAAGCCCTCCTCCGGCTCTCCCCATGGCTCCCCAGCACAGGAAGGCGTATGGCCACCGGCGTCACCTGCAGCCCCGTTTCGTGCCCGGGTGCTGGCGGTAGAGGTGCACACGGTAACTTTTTTCCTTTGGCAGGCTGGAGGCGCTGCCCCAGGCATCACCGCAGCCGATCCGCCCGGCTGTGGGGGGTGAGAGCCCACGCCGGGGTCAGGAGGGTGCTGCCATGCATCCCACCGCCATGTCGGGCTGCAGACGGAGAGCTGTGCTGCCTGACGATGTGCCGAGGAGGCCAGGGGAGCCCCTGTTAGTGACCGACGGCTCTGACCACCCATCGAAAGGAGAGGTGTAACCATTCCTCCTCTTTCCTCCTCCTCTCCAAAGTGTGAATGCATACAGATTAAACAAAGGGGGCTATCGGATGCTGCCTGCCCTGGAAGAGATAAAGCCCCCAATATAAGGCAGTTGTATTGGGCCAGGCTCCTGCGAGCCATCCCGGGCTCCCGGGGACCAAGCCTCGCCTCGGAACCAAGCCTCAGAGGGTCAGCTGCAGGAGAGGGGGCTGCCCTACTGCCAACACCTCCCCCAGAAAGGGGAGGGGGAAGAAAAATTGAAAAGGGCGGCTAGAAGCAAGATTTGAGCGCTTATCCAAAAATCTGGTGCTCTCCTGCCTGCAGTTTTGTCCCAGAAATGCTGTTTTGATGGGGCTGGGCTCTCGTAGGGGGTCTCCATGGGTGAGCTGGTGGAGGGCAGTGGGCTCCTTCCCACCCCAAAGGTGAGCATCCTAACCCCGGCTCCAGGAGAGCGGGTTGCAGCTCCTTCAGGGATGCTGCCCAGCCACCACGGCCGTGTCCCCGTGGCGGTCACCACAGCGGGTCTGGCGAGAGGGCTGCCAGCCGAGCCACTGGGCCCAGAGGGCCATTGCGAACAAGCCCCAGTCGGGGTAATTTGCTAGTTTATTTGCTGCCAACGTAGCCCAAGACACTGGTGGGGGGTGGAAAAAAATCAGCGCTAATAGATGCCGGGAAGAGATCTGCAGCCAGGCTTGGGTCTTATCTCTAATTATGTGTCTGTCTGAGCTGCAGCTGGCTCCTGGGATGTCTGGATGTATTCAGCTCCTGGAGTTTCCCTTGAAGCCTGCTGGGAGCCCAGGATACGAGCAGTGCCAATTAATACCCATCATGGGGAGAGGCGGCCGCACGCCGTCTGGCTGCAAGCCACCGCGGCGAGGAGGAGCCCTCCCGTGGGACGTGGGGAGCAAACAGCCCCCGGGCCGGCGGTTCCAGCTGGGAAAAGGAGCAACTCCACGAAAACAGCAGGAGAAAATTAAAGCAAGAAAAGCCCCCCTCCCCAAATGCAGGCAGGCTGGGTTATGAAAGTGCCTCCTTTCCAAAAATTCCACAGCCGTGGTGTTGCAACGTTTCCAGAGCAAAACACAAGCACCCTTGTGATCCAAAAGGGCCATTTTCATGGTAAAAAGCCAGCTGTGGGGAGGAGGGCAGCTTGCTAAAACATGCTTCTTCCCATCCACATGCAAACGGAGAAGGGAAACAGAATTTTTCAGCTTGCGTGCAGCAAAACAATCAGTGTCAACCTGAGGCATTCTCCAGGTCTGCAAGCAGGGAAATGAAAAAACCCCACATTTTAGATTATAGCAGGCTGGAGGGGGGTTTGTGTGCTGGGTTAGGTAAGCTTTTAAATGGGAATGCAGACGTCCCTGCTGCAGCCACCACTGCTGCAACCCCCCCCGGGCCAGCGGGTCCCTGCGGCCTGGGTGCATTGGGGTGAAAACAGACAGGTAACGTCGCTCCTGGTTTGAGCCAGGCTGCCTTATTTTTCCCCTCTGCTGATACGTAATTTGTTTCTGTTTTCAGAGCCCGGGAAACCCTGATTCACCCCATCCCACGGGGGATGCTTCCCAGGGCTGGGGGGTGCGGGGAGGGCTGGGGACCCTCCAAGCCCATGGCTGGGGGGACAGGATGCCACCCCTCTTCCTGCTCCATCCCACTCGGATGCCTCAGCCATTTGGGTGCGTGTCCCCCCGGCCGGGGTGTCCCTGGGGCGGGGGCATTTCTACCCTCCGCCGTCTCCATCGCTCTGGCAGCTCTGCATCCCGCTCTCCTGTTGCTCAGAGATGTGGAGGCAGTTGCTAAGAGACACTGAAACGTCAGTATCTGGCCCTCAAGGAAAAAAAAGAGAAAAAAAAAAAAAAAGAGACAGAGAAAGAGAGAGACAAGGGAGGACGAGGAGGAGGAGGGGAGGAAGGAGGTGGGGAAAGACCTGCTCTCATTGCCAGGCTCGGCAGCAGCCTTGGCCGCGGCTGCAGGAGCCACTCTCCCAACTTGGCGGCCTCCAGGGTGAGGGCAACGACCCAGGGACCCCCACCTCACCGCCCAGGCCTGGCAGCCCTGGGGACCCGAGCTCCTGCTCATCCCCTGGCCGGTGTGAGTACCCCGGGGGACCCCGGGCACCACCAGAGCAATTGGGGGCCTGTGGGGAAGGGGGGTGTCTGGGGCAGCAGGGGGGGATGGTGTCCCCAGTAAGATGGGGTGGTGGGGAGAGGATGGAGCCGGGGAGGGCATGGGCGAGGGAGGAAGGAGCAAAGATGGCCAGGCAGCGGGGGCAAGAGCAGGCCGGGCGGCGGGGCTGCCAGCGTGGGGGATGCCGTGCTTGGGGGGGGTCTCTGGGTGGGTGCTGGGGAGGGGGTTATGCCTGCGGAAGCCTGGCGGGGAAGGCGCCCCCGACACCGGGCTGAGCCAGTGGCGGCGTGGGTCTGGCAGGGGGGCTGGGGAGTGGGCACCCCCCCATCTCTGCCCATTGCTGGCTGGGATGAGCTGGCCAAAATCACCGGGGTGGGGCTCGGAGGAGTGGGGTGGCCCCGGTGTGGGGGTCACTGGGAGGGGGCAGGTGCCCCACGCTGCCGCCCTGGGCTGTACGAGCCGTGGCCCCCCGGCAGGGCGTGTGGCTAGCACGGCTTTCTCCTGCCCCTCTTCCTCGCAGGCAGCCGAAAGCGGCCTGACGCCAGCCCCACCGGTGCCCCGGGGCTCACAGACCGCCGTGCCCCCGGGGCGGGGATTTGGCGTGCCCCCCGAATGCCGCCGGGATGCCCGGAGCATCGCTTTGCTAGCGCGGAGCCCGGCTCTGCTCCTGAACATCGCCGCCGGCGGCTCTCGGCGTGAGCGGGCGGGTGGCCCTTTCCCCGCAGTGGGATGGCCCCCGCCGCCCCGTGAGGGTCCGGGCCTCCCCGCCGGCGCCCGCCGGGTGGGGGCTCGCCGCCGCCCCGCCATGCTGCTGGGCCCCTGGCTGGTGGCGGCGGCGGCGGCGGCGGCGGTAGCGGCGGGCGCCGGGGCGGGCTGCCCGGTGCTGTGCACGTGCCGTGGGCAGGCGGTGGACTGCAGCGGGCAGCGGCTCTTCTCGGTGCCCCCCGAGCTGCCGCTGGACACCGGCAACCTCAGCCTGGCCCACAACCGCATCGCCAGCATCCCGCCGGGCTACCTGGCCTGCTACGGCCAGCTGCGCGCCCTCGACCTGCGCAACAACTCGCTGGCGGCCCTGCCGGCCGGGCTCTTCCTGGGGGCTCGCCGCCTGGCCCACCTCGACCTCAGCTACAACAACTTCAGCCTGGTGGCGGCCGACATGTTCCTGGAGGCCAGCGGGCTGCTGCGCCTCGACCTCAGCCACAACCCCGGCCTGCGGCGGGTGCACCCCCAAGCCTTCCGGGGCCTGGCCCAGCTGCGGGAGCTGGATCTCAGCTACGGGGGGCTGTCGGCCATCAGCCTCGACGCCCTGGAGGGGCTGCCGGGGCTGGTGGGGCTCCGCCTGGGGGGCAACCCCTGGGTGTGCGGCTGCGCCATGGAGCCCTTCCTCAAGTGGCTGCGGGGACGCATCCAGCGCTGCGCATCGGGTAGGTGCCACCCGTGTGTCGTGTGTGTCCCCCCCCCCAAAACCCCCCGCCCGCCCCGCGTTCTGGGGGGCCGGCGGCCGGCCCTGACGCCGCTCCCCCGTCAGATTCACAGCTGGCCGAGTGCCGGGCCCCCCCCGAGGTGGCGGGAGCCCCCCTGCTCTCCCTGACGGAGGAGAGCTTCCAGGCCTGCCACCTCACCCTGACGCTGGACGACTATCTCTTCATCGCCTTCGTCGGTTTCGTCGTCTCCATCGCCTCGGTGGCCACCAACTTCTTGCTGGGCATCACCGCCAACTGCTGCCACCGCTGGAGCAAGGCCAGCGAGGACGAGGACGTTTAGGTACCACCACCGTCGCTGACGTCCCCCCGACCCGGCCACCCCGGCGGGGACGCCTGACTGTGCCTTGTCCTCGTCCCCTCCCGCCACCCCCCGTGCCAGGGTGGCCCTCGAGATGCCAGCCCGGCTGTTGTGGGGGAGACTGGGGGATGGATCCCCCTCCTTTTGCCCCCAAAAGGGGAGTTTTTGCTCCAGCAGGCACCTGCCAGGATTGCCACCCCCCAGCACCGTGAGCTTGGACCCCCATGAGCTTGGATCCCCCCATTCCTGCTACCCAGGGCCAGCGGAGGCAGCGGCATAGGGTCCCACGGGGGGGTCCCATGGGAGCCTCCGTGCAGTGCTGCTCAGTGGGGGCCGGGGCTGCAGCCGGGGAGCAACAACCCCCCGCTTGGGAGAGAGCCCCCTGAAAGGAGCATGCGTGTGCCTTGTGGGCTGCCAGCCGCCCGCCCTGGGGGGAAACCAAGAAAATCCCCGCTTTCAGCCCAAAAGCAGCACCAGTGGAGTCCCCCCCAAATCCTGCCCACACTCTCCAGCCTCCTCAAAAAGTGAGGGGGGCCAAGCCCAGGAGCCGGTGCCAGCACCCAGCTCAGCACCACCACTCCCGCAGGAGGGACCCGGGGGACGCCTGCACCTTGCCGGTGACAGCGGGCCATGCCAGGACAGCACCGGGGACGTCGTGCCGGGCAGCAGGCCAGGCTGCGAGCATCTCCCAGGGACAGCTCTCCCAGCCACGTTTCGGTCCTTGCCTTTCTCCTCTAAAGTCTCGCGCAGGTTTGGGGCCAAACCAGGCACCGAGCGCTGCTCGGCAGCTGGGGGACCCCATCGCCTCATCCCTGCTTGCCGCTGTAGGAAGGTTGGGAGGCGAAAGGAATGCCCCAAAAAAGACAGAAAAGAAAACAAAGAAAAAAAAAACAGAAAGCCAACGAGCCCTCTGTCCAGCTGGGGCAGCCACGGTCCCTGTGCGTGTGTTTTACACCGTCTTCGCAGCCGGTTCTGTGGCCAGCGCGTGTCGGGCTGAGGGGGGCTCAGCACCTCCCAAGAAGGGTCTGCCCGTGAGTTGTTTTATTTTCTTACCACATTTCCCCCTGCGTGGAGGTAGAGTGTAGATGTGGGTGCAGTTTAAAACCAAACTAACCAAAAAAAAAAAGAAAACTGGGAAAAATGAGGCAATATGCTGGCTTGGTGATGCCACCCCCACCACCGAGCATCTCCCAGGGCTGGGACCCCTGGTAGCAGTGTGGAGGCAAAAGGCTGGGTGCACAAATCACTGTAACCTCCCCACCCCCCCCATGCCATGGTAAGACCCCTTGGGACATGGCCTCGGGCCCCTCCCCAGGTCCTGTGCCAAACCTGAGAGAGGCAGCTGTCCTGCGACGGGCCACCCTGAGCTGCAGTGAGGCAGGGCTGCACCCGTGGGGAGGTGGGACCCACAGCAAGGCTATGCCCATGGTGAGGCTGCGCCCAAGGCGAGGCTGCACCCATGGTGAGGCTGCACCCATGGTGAGGCTGCGCCCAGGGTAAGACTGCGCCCAAGGCAAGGCTGCGCCCATGGTGAGGCTGTGCCCAAGGTGAGGCTGCACCCAAGGCGAGGCTGCACACAAGGCGAGGCTGCGCCCAAAGCGAGGCTGCGCCCAGGGCGAGGCTGCGCCCAGGGCGAGGCTGCGCCCAGGGGGAGGCTGCGCCCAAGGCGAGGCTGCGCCCAGGGCGAGGCTGCGCCCAGGGGGAGGCTGCGCCCAGGGCGAGGCTGCGCCCAAGGCGAGGCTGCGCCCAAGGCGAGGCTGCGCCCAGGGCGAGGCTGCGCCCAAGGCGAGGCTGCGCCCAAGGCGAGGCTGCGCCCAGGGCGAGGCTGCGCCCAAGGCGAGGCTGCGCCCAGGGCGAGGCTGCGCCCCCAAGCCCCGCGCCCACAGGAGGGCAGCAGCCCCCAGCGCTGCATCCCGGGAAGGGGCACTTGGGCTCTTTTTTTTTTCTTTATTGTCTTTTCGGTAAGCCTGACGCATCCCCCCCAAACACCCTCTGGACACCGAGGACAGGACGCGTCCCTCCACCGGCAGGTCCTGGCCTCGCTGCGGGGGGGCGGCGGAGGAAGAGCGAGCCCACCCCCCCAGCGCCCGGCGCTCCACCAGACCCATTTTCTCTCTTTCCCAAGCAAAAACGGCCCGGCCCTCGCGCTTCGCCCTGTCCCGCTGCAGGGAGGGCAGGGACCTGCCTTTGGGTGCCGGATTCCGCCGGTGGGTGCCGGTGCTGGGCCACGGGGGGGCCGGGCCCCGCCACGGGTGTCCCCACGGCACGGGTGTCCCCACGGCACGGCCACCCCGTCCCGCAGCGAGCTGGGGAGCGCCCGGCGCGGAGGCAGCTGCCCTGCCCTGCTCTTGGCTTCTCCTTCCCTTTGCCTCACCCTCATCCTCACCCACATCCTCTTTTCTTTTTTCTTTTTTTAGTTTTTTCTTTTGCCTTTTCTTTTTCTCTTTTTCTTCTTTGTTTTCTTCTTTTCTTTTTCTTTTTCTTAATTTGTTTTTCTCCTGTTTCCTTTTTTCTTTTTCTTTTTTCTTTCTCTTTTGTTTCTTTTTGTCTTTTTATTTCACTGCTTCTTTCTCTCTTTATTCCTTTCCTTTCCTTTCCTTTCCTTTCCTTTCCTTTCCTTTCCTTTCCTTTCCTTTCCTTTCCTTTCCTTTCCTTTCCTTTCCTTTCCTTTCCTTTCCTTTCCTTTCCTTTCCTTTCCTTTCCTTTCCTTTCCTTTCCTTTCCTTTCCTTTCCTTTCCTTTCCTTTCCTTTCCTTTCCTTTCCTTTCCTCTTTCCTTTTCTCTTTCCTTTTCTTTTCTTTTCTTTTCTTTTTTCTTTTCTTTTCTTTTCTTTTCTTTTCTTTTCTTTTCTTTTCTTTTCTTTTCTTTTCTTTTCTTTTCTTTTCTTTTCTTTTCTTTTCTTTTCTTTTCTTTTCTTTTCTTTTCTTTTCTTTTCTTTTCTTTTCTTTTCTTTTCTTTTCTTTTCTTTTCTTTTCTTTTCTTTTCTTTTTGTTTTCCTCTCCTCTTTCCTCCTTCCCTCCTTTCCCCCCTCTCCACACCACACCCAGCATGGGTGGGTGGGGAAGATGAAGGGGGAAAAGCCAAATCCCCCCCGGTCTTTGTATGGAGCACATTTTATAACCGCGGACTTTTGTAAAACAGCGAGCACTTTTTCAGAGCCGAATCTCAATAATAAAGAGCATCAGCGCAGCCCGGCTCGGGGCCAGGGACACGCGTGTGCGGTAGGGCCATGCGTGTGCAGCGGGGACGCGCGTGTGCAGCGGGGACACACATGTGCAGCAGGGCCATGCGTGTGCAGTGGGGCCATGCATGTGCAGCGGGTCCATGCATGTGCAGCGGGGACACGCGTGTGCAGCGGGGACACACGTGTGCAGCGGGGACACACATGTGCAGCAGGGCCATGCATGTGCAGCAGGGACACACGTGTGCAGCGGGGACACACATGTGCAGCAGGGCCATGTGTGTGCAGCGGGGACGCGCGTGTGCAACGGGGACACACATGTGCAGCAGGGCCATGCGTGTGCAGTGGGGACGCGCGTGTGCAGCAGGGACACACGTGTGCAGTGGGGACACACATGTGCAGCAGGGCCATGTGTGTGCAGCGGGGACACGCGTGTGCAGCGGGGACACACATGTGCAGCAGGGCCATGCGTGTGCAGCAGGGCCATGCGTGTGCAGCAGGGACACGCGTGTGCGGCAGGGCCATGCGTGTGCAGCGGGGACACACATGTGCAGCAGGGCCACGCGTGTGCAGCGGGGACACACGTGTGCGGCAGGGCCATGCGTGTGCAGCAGGGACACGCGTGTGCAGCAGGGACACGCGTGTGCGGCAGGGACACGCGTGTGCAGCGGGGACACACATGTGCAGCAGGGCCACGCGTGTGCAGCGGGGACACACGTGTGCGGCAGGGCCATGCGTGTGCAGCAGGGACACGCGTGTGCAGCAGGGACACGCGTGTGCGGCAGGGACACGCGTGTGCAGCGGGGACACACATGTGCAGCAGGGCCACGCGTGTGCAGCGGGGACACACATGTGCAGCAGGGCCACGCGTGTGCAGCAGGGACACGCGTGTGCGGCAGGGCCATGCGTGTGCAGCGGGGACACACATGTGCAGCAGGGCCACGCGTGTGCAGCGGGGACACACGTGTGCGGCAGGGCCATGCGTGTGCAGCAGGGACACGCGTGTACAGCAGGGACACGCGTGTGCGGCAGGGACACGCGTGTGCAGCGGGGCCATGCGTGTGCAGCGGGGACACGCGTGTGCGGCAGGGACACGCGTGTGCAGCGGGGACACACATGTGCAGCAGGGACACGCGTGTGCAGCGGGGCCACGTGTGTGCGGGGCCACAGGGCTGGGGAAGGTGGTGGACACAACCTGCAGAAGGCATCAGCCGTGTTTTTCCCCTCCTGGCGCTTCCTGTTATTCCTCCGGCAGCATCTCCTGGCCCCGGCGGGGCCCAGCTGCCGGCAGCCGGGTCACCTCCATGTCACCTCGCTCCCCAGGACCCCCCTCCCACGCCAGGGCCGTGCAGGCAGGGGGGCACGCGGGGGCTACTTCGACTTGCCGGAGCCGAGAGGTCGGGCAGCAGCTGTGCCGCGTCCGGCCAGCGCGGGCGGCCCCGGGGGAGTGGGCTGGGGGCAGCTGCCAGACCGTGGCTGCCCCCATTGCCCGCCCCCGGCCATGCGTCAGGTGTGAGCCAGCGCAGCGCCGTCCTACTCCCTCCGACTGTCCGTATGTCCAGATGTCCTTCTACCCACCCGTCCCTCCCTCCTCCCACCCATCCGTCCCTTGAGCCTTCCGTCTGTCTATCCATCCCGCCGTCCCTCTATACATGCACCCATCTTTCCCTCCTTCCCAACACTTGTCCATCCTTCCATCCGTCCATCCGTCCATCCATCCATCACATACTCCATCCCCACCTCTCTTCCCAAACCTCCCCCACCCATCTTTCCCACCCCTTTGTCTCTGCCCTTCCCCCTCCCTCCATCCCCTCCCCAGGCCAGGGGGGGTCACACAGGAGTGCGGGGAACAACCAGACCCTTGTGGGGGGGGTCCCTCGCCGCAGCTCTTCCCAAGCCTTTCACCCCTCGGCTGGCTGAAGGGCCTGAACCTCTGCAAACAAGGAAAGAAAACAAACCTAAATCTGCCCTTGCATTTCACCCAATTTTATCTCTTTCAAACACCCCCCCCCATTATTTATCGCCTACGCTCTGCATCCCCAAAGCCCGCAGCGCTCGCCACAACCACCTGAAGATTTTTCTCCTAACACAGGAAGAATCACCCCCCCAAGGGGTGTTGGGGGCCAAATTTCAGGTGGGTCACCCAGGGCTTGGCACTGTGGGGACACACGGCGGCAGGGACCGCCCAAAACGACCCCCCTCCATCACCTTCTCCGAAAGCCAACAGCTCTTGCCCTGTGGTTATTTTCTCAGCTATTTCTGAGCTGCAAAGTCTGTCGAAAGTTCGTCAGCACGGTGAGGAAGCTCGGCTTCGCAAATCCACGTTTCGCAGCACATCTGGAGCTGGACCCCCCCCCTTCCCCCACACGGCGCAGGGATGGGGGGGGTCCCCCCTCCATTTGCTTTGGGGTGGGACGTGTGAAGGCAGCCCAGAGCCAGGCTGTAAACAAGGAGGTCACTTCAAAGGGGGTGCCCGGGGACATTGGCCTGGCTTAGCACAACGCCAAATTATTTCGGCACCCCCCAGGCAGGATGCCGGGCTGGGGGGTTTGAACCTCCTGCTCGGCCGTTTGGTAGCTTGAAAAAGCAGCTCGGGGCTGGGGGGCTCCCTGGGTGTCGGGCAGCCGGCTCCTGTCCCGTCCCTCTCCCCATCCCTGTGCCCGCTGGCCGTGCTGGTTCTTCCACCACCCCATGTCTCCCCATCAGCACCCACAGACACTTTTAGCAACAACCAAAGGTTCCCATGTGAAATAACGCTTTTTCCCCCTCTGTGAAATAACCTTTTTTCCCAGTGCCACGTCCCCATGGCACATAATTTGGGGCCATCTGGCTGCGCCCCGCACACCCCAGCCAAGCCTGAACCCGCAGCGGGATGCAGCAAGCCAAAGCAACGACTTTCTGGGGTTGAGGCTCCCCACATTCACCCCGGGGGAGTGCACCCCCATCTCCCCAGCCCGCCCAGGGTTTTCCAAGGATGCTCCCGGTTTCAGCAGGGTCCTGCTCCCCATCCCCCCGTCCCGTGGTCCTCGGCTGTCTATCTTCCCTCCTCATCTTCCCTCCGCTGCGCTGCCGCAGGAAGGCAACACCTTCCTTATCTCTTTCCGACGGGTGGTCTGGGCCCCCGCTGCCCCTTCCCCCCCACCCGGCTCCAGCCTTGTTTTTTTTTCTGAAGTGTCCCTGCATTTCCCCCCAGAGACTCCTCAGCTAAACATTTCCCTCCTGGAAGGGAAAGGGAAATCTCCAAGAGGCAGATAGAAAGTCGGCGGCTCCGGTCTCCGCTGGCAGGGCGCCCTGCAGCCATTTCCACACCCGGCTTCCGCGCCGGGGAGGAAACCACCCTCGCCAGCTCCCCACCAAAAAACGAGGACCCCATCACCCCCTTTAGTGCTGGGTCATTTAGGGTTGGTGGTGGGATGGAGGAAGGGATGGAGGGGATGAGGGATGGAGAGAGGAAGGGATGGAAAGATGGATAGATAGAGGGAGGGATGGAGGGGTGGAGGTATGAAGGGAGGGATAGGGAGGTGAAAGGATGGAAGGACAGATGTGTAGAAGGAGAGAGGGAAGGGAGGATGGTGGGATGGAGGGATGGAGAAAGGGAGGGAGAGAGGAGGAAGGGAGTTATGGATGGAGGGAGGGAAGGATGGATGGATGGATGGATGGATGGATGGAGGGTGGGAGGGACGGAGGGATGGCAGGATGGATTGATGGATGGGCAGACGGATGAGTGGTATCAAGGGGTCTCTCCAGGGCAAGCGAGCCTGGGCGGCACCTTGAATATAAACATGCTTCTTCCCCATATTTCCCTCCAGGCTGTGGCCCCAGGTGCAGCATTTCCACCCCAACCCCCGGCTCTTAGACCAAACCAGAACCACAGGGGAACCCCCACAAAATCCCCAGCCACTGTAGGCTCCCAACCCTCTGCATCGGGCAGTTTCTCCAAACCACAGTCCCCACCAGCCACCTCCTCCATTTGCTTTGTTAAGACAAAGGACCGTCCCCAAGGAGGGATGAGTCTGCCTGGGCTGCCTCCCAAAATTAGGTGGCAGCAAGTGGGAAGGTTAATGCAGCCCCCCCCACCCCCCGACGGGAAGCTTCCCAAGGAACCCAGTAATGATCCCGCATCCTTTCCAAGTGGGAACAAAGGCTGAGAAGACAGGATAGTTCATCATGAGTAAATGAAGGATGTAAATAACAAATAGGGGGAAGATTTATTTAGAGCGAAGCCTCAGGAAATGGCGGGGGCTGGGGAGGGAAATGGGAGAGGAGCCATTTGGTGTCTCATCAAAATCTTGGGGCAGCGTGGGCCGTTGTCCTGCCCGGCACCCAAACCCAAACGGTCCCTTCGCCCCATCCTGTGGGCTTTGGGTATCTAATAGCATCAGCGGCCCATTTTCACGCCGCAGGGGTGAGTTACCCCAGGCTTCTTCTGGCCTCAGATAAGGAGGAGAAAAGCCCGAAAATGGGATTTGGTGGGACAGGGCAGCTGCCTGATGCAATCAGAGCTGCCGGGGGAGGGTGGGGGGGTTACGCAGGCAGGCACCCACCCCATGGCGGGATGCTTTGAGAGGGCTTTTTTTTGCTGTTAAAACACTCACACCCTGCACATTGCAATGCTTGGATGCTTTGGGATGGGAATTTTTGCGTTTCCCAAAGTGTGTGATGGGGGAGATTTTGCACCAGGCCCACACTGGGGGCTGTGGGTGGTCTGGGGGGCACCCAGGAGGGGCACAGGCAGCTGCAGGGACACTCTGTAGTGCGCACACACGTACAACATCCCCACTCACACCCCTCTAAACCCAGCCATAGCACACCCACCCCTCCATGCCACCCCCACACCGCATCCCCCCCAGCCGCACTCCCTCCCCAATCCCCAGAGGGAACTGTGCACACCCTGCTCCTTTTTTAAACAAAATTCATTTATTTGTCACAAAATCCAAAGCGCCGGGGGGAGTTGCCCCTGCCCAAGCCCCCCAGGGGCTCCTCCCAGGGTCTGCCCAGCCCCTGCCTCAGTTTCCCCTTCCCACAAGCAGGGTTTTCCAGCGGGGGCGGTCCCCAAAGCAAGCCAGGCTCTGGGGCAAGGAGGAGGTGGAGGGGTCCCCCCCAAGGAGACCAGCTCGGGGGGCACCGGGGGTGGATCGGGGTGGGGGGGTTAGGCACGGAAGAGCGTCTCCTGAGTGGCAGGGTCCAGCTTGCCCCCCGGGACCAGCCCCCCCTTGCCGCCGGGGGGGTGGCTGTGCCCCGAGGAGTAGCTGGCGGAGCGCTCGGTCCCAGGGCCGGGGGTCCGGCAGCAGAGGAGGGCGGCGCAGGCATGGCGGAAGCGGGGGTCGAAGAAGGCATAGAGAAAGGGGTTGAGGCAGCTGTTGATGTAGGCGATGCCGGTGCAGTAGGGATGGAGGTTGTTGAGGAAGGTGTGGAGGCCACAGGACCACGGCAGCACCTCCAGGTCCATCAGGACGTAGAGGGTCTTGACCAGGTGGAAGGGCAGCCAGCAGCCCCCGAAGGCAGCCACCAGCACCGTGATGATGGTGAGGAGGCGCTTGCGCTTGCGGGGCCCCTCAGCCCGCTCCCGGTGGAAGTGGCTGGCCACAGTGCGGGCGATGAAGAAGTAGCAGGTCAGCATGACAACAAAGGGGGCCACAAAGCCCAGGGCGGTGGAGGAGAGCCCCAGCCCCACCTCCCAGGCGCCCTCCGTGCCGGGGGCGGCCAGGCCCCCGTAGTCCATGTAGCAGGTGATCTTGGTGTCCCCACCAAGGGCAGCCGCCCGCCGCAGCACCAGGGCTGGCAGAGCCAGCAGAGCCGCCAGCGCCCACAGGGCCACCGTGGCCACCAGCCCGCTGACCCGCGAGCGCAGCTTGGCGGTGGCCAGGGGCCGGACGATGGCCAGGTAGCGGTCGAAGCTCAGCCCCGTCAGGCAGAAGACGCTGGCGTACATGTTGACGAAGACCAGGTAGCTGCTGACCTTGCAGGCAGCGGTGCCGAAGGGCCAGTGGTAGCCCAGCCAGGTGTAGGCGGCCCACAGCGGCAGGGTGGCCACGAAGGTGAGGTCGGCGGCGGCCAGGTTGGCGATGAAGGTGTCGGCCGAACGCCGGCGGTCCCGGCCGCCCTTGAAGACGGTCCAGAGGACCAGCCCGTTGCCCGCCGTGCCCAGCAGGAAGACCAGCATGTAGATGGTGGGCAGCAGGGCCAGCGAGGGGCCCCACTCAGCGTACTCACACTCCGTCTCATTGTCCCCATAGGCGTAGGCGTCCGTCGCCTCCTCCATGCCGCCGGCCGCTGGGCTTAGCTCAGCTCAGCTCATCCCGGGCTCACCGAGCTCCTCCAGCCCTCTGAGCCCGGCCCAACGAATCTCACCGCGTTACCTCCCCTTCCTCCTCCTCCTCCGCCCTCCTCCTTGATGGGACGGGCGGGGTGGATGGATGGGGGGAGCCCCCGTGGGAAATTTCACAGCTCCCCCTCTGCCCTCCATCTGGCTCCTTCCTGGGGGGTTTTACCAAGCTCTCACCCAAGTGTCAAAGCTGCAACCCCTGAGATAACCCCGTCCCCCTGCCACAGGGCGGCTGCCTCCCAGGGGACTTCGGTCACCCTGCCAGCGCCCAGGTCCAGTGCAGTGGCTCGGGGAAGCAGTCTTGGCAGGGCAGGGCGGATTGAAGGCTGGGCGGGGGTCCGCCACCCTGCAAGTCTGGATTTGCATGTGGGATTTCACCTTTTGGGGTGCTGCATTCAGCATTTTGCATCAGGGCGTTGCACTTCGGGTTTTGCATTTCGCATTTGGAGCATCGCGCTGGGCATTTTGCGGCAGGGTGTTGCGCGTGGGGGACTTCTGGCATTTGGGATGTTGCGTTTCGCATTTGGCGTTTGGCATTTTGCACTTGGGATTTTACATTTTGCTTCCAGGTTTTTGCATTTTGCAACAGCCACGGCACTGGGAGGGCCCCAGATGGCCAGGACCCTATTTTGCGCGTGATGTGCTGGGGACACCTTTATGCATTTACCAAAAATCTGGGGAGGGGCAGCTCTGAGATCCCCCCAGTCTGCAAAAAGACCATTTTCATGTATCGTCTGCTGCAGGGCCGGACAGCGACTGGGAGCCCTCGCTGCATCCCGGTTCTGCGCAGGCTTCGCCGTCCAGTAAAGGTGCCAAACGCAGCAACACCTTCAGCTGAGCTAAAAAGAAGAAAAATCACACATGCCCCAAAAATAAAGTATTTGGAGGGAGCAGGAGGAGGAGGGAAGCTCTGTGCCGCGGCAGGACACAGCCAACCCCTGGGCAGGGTTGGCCCACCGGGGCCGAACTCTTGCAATTGCAGCTTTGGGGGAAAGCTCTGGAGAAGCCCAGTGGGGCTTTGCAAAAAGTAGAGTCCGAAAAGCCGCAAGTCCTGGAAAATCGCGGGGCGGGCTTGGGCTGGACCAAGGAGCCGGAGGAGCAGAGGGGCCTTTCCCTGCAGGAATAGGTTAATTGTGAGAGGAATGGGCTGCGAAACCAGCAAGGTTAAAACCAAGCGGGAGCCTTGGGGATGGAGGCTGGGGGGTGCAGCCACCGCGGGGTCAAACACCCCCGCGGCCCCTCCCCGGCGCAGCGGGTCCCCTTTGCCGTCACAGTGGTGTAAAGAGAGGGGGTGGTGGGGTGATTCTGTGGCTGAAAAGGGGGGGCAGCTCAAAGGGGTCTCCAAAACTAGAAAAAAATGAGCGGGACGGGAGGGAGAGGGGCTGGGAACTGGGGGTGTGGGTCGGGGAGCAGGGGGAGCCCTGGAGGGGTGGGCACGGCCATCACCAAACTGGCCGCCCAAGAGGGGCCCAAAGCCATCAGCCTGGGAGAACAAACCAGGGCTTAATAGGGCTGGAGATTATGAATAATAAAATATTCTAATGACCTGGGACAGCCCGCTTGGGAAGGCACACATTAACCCCGCGGGGCAAGGTGCTAAGGCCAGCAGGTCTTTGGAAAATTAAAAACTGCTAAAAATTGACGCATAAATGTGATGGCTGCTGATTTAAGTTAAAACCTGAAGTTTGTTTAAAGAAGGGACAGACCCCCACACAATCCGAGCCTGATAAAGACGTTACTTAAGCCTATTAGCTAATAAATGGAATAAAATAGGGAAATAAAAGAAATGCTAATTAGACCCTTGGTATCGCCAGAAACTGCTACAAAGGGAGATGTTCCAGCCCGGGTAACGAAGATCACTATTAATAACGATCTCGGCTATTTTTGTCTTCTGTGGGTAGCGCAGGAGAACAGGTAACCCTTTCCAGTCTTGCCGAAAAGCCACCAGCGACACTGGGGGGCTGAGGGGTCGCCGGTGACCCCCGTGCCGCCCAGCAGCGGGGACAGCTCCACTCGCGCACAGTTCCCGGTGCCACCCCGGGGTCCCGGCCCGGAGCAAGCCCACGCGCAGCCTCCCGCGGTGGGAAGGAACACGCCAACCATCTGGGGACCCCCCGGCTGGGCTCGCCGTAGCCACGGGGGGGGCGGGTCAGTGGCCAGAGCTGAGCAAAGGGCCCCCCGAGCCCCGGGGAGCGGCAGCAGGGTGTTAGCACTGGTGGGGGTGGCGGGGCTGATAACGAACACCATTACCTGTAATGCCATTAGGCAGGGGGACTGTGGCCCGCGGTGTGGGGAGGGGGCTATGGGGGTCCCGGGGTGACGGGCAGCCCTCGGGTGCCCACAGCCCCATCCCGGACAGGAGCAGGAGGCACCGGGGACCTTCTCTCCCAGTCCCCAGGGAATAAATCCCAGGAGGCAGGGGCTCCAGCCGGGTGGCGGCGCAGAGCCGAGCCCACGTCCGTCGCTGCCGGCTCCGCACCACGCAGCCGGAGGGAGCAGCACCCGTCGGGAGTGCTCGGAGGGAGCGGGCCGAGCTCTCGCTGCAGCTGCAGGACGAAGCCAAGGGCTCGGGTGCGAGCGGGAGCCCTCACGCCAGCTCACGGCACCAAGCTTTGCCGGGGAAAAGCTGAGCCCGTCAAGCGTCCGCCGGGTTCCTTGGCTTGGATCTGTGCGACGCATGCCAGGCTCAGGACGAAACCCACCGCCCGGCTCACGGCAGGGGGCTGCCCCACTGGGGACGGGGGAGAGTGGCCGTCTCCCGGGAGCGGTGACCGTCCCCGCGGTGTCCCCGTGCAGCCTCCCCGGCGCCGGTGGGGTCCCGACGCAGGGCCGAGCTCCTGGGGTGCACGGGCACCCCTTGCCAGGAAGGGCAGTGGCTTTGCCACGAAGTGAGATTTGGCGACTTCCTCTGAAGCCGGTTGGAGTTACTCACATCCTACCAGGGAAGCAACAACTCCTCAGCTACATCTCTCCCTCTGGACCTCCCTCTTTCCGCTGGGTCTGCTGGGAAAGAACAGCCTTGGAGTCCCCATCCTGGGGGGGCCCGGGGGTCTCGGAGGGGCAGGTGCCCAAAGAGCGGCTGGGGTGGCAGCTCGGCTCACCCACCTGGCCAAAACCCAGGCGGGAGGGATGTGGGGAGGTTTGGGGCCCAGCTCGGCCTCGGGGATAGGGAATCCCCCTTCCGGTGGGGGTCACGCCGCAGCCGTCGCTCCCCTCCCTTCGCAGGCATCACTTTGGCAGAAGTGGGGCTGCTCAGCGTGTGGGAAGGTTTGGGGCCAAGGTCACACCTGTCCCCCCTCTTCCGTGGGGTGACCCTGGCACCCCACACCCAGCACGGGGGCGGGTAGGGAACATGGAGGCGGGCGCCGTTTGGCCCAGGTGGGCGCGCACGGCCGCTTCGCACGCGTGGGCAGAGGCGTGCACACACGCGTGCGCTCAGCCGCCTGCGCAGGAGTCGGCGGGCGTGCAAGGCAAGTGTGCAAGGGGCTGCTCCTGCAGAGGGGTGCTGGGGGGTGCCAAGGGAGCCGGGGAGCGGGGGGGCACAGCGCCCTGGGCAGGAGCACGGGCATGCAACCAGTGGGGTGGGTGGACGCCTGAGTGGGCCCGTGGGAGGGGGTCCACAATGGCTGAGCATGGAAGCACGCCCACGGCTGCACACACTGCCCCTGTGCAGGCACCCACGGGGGGTCGGGGCGCACCCACGGGGACGTTCCTGTCCCCCAGGGTGGCAGCTCCCGGCCCCAGCTGTGGACAGAGAGCTCCTCCTGGCGGCAGTCCCCGCACCAGCGTCCCCCTCTGCCCCGTGGCCACCAGCCCCAAGGGACGCCCCCTGCAGCGAGCCAGGGCCCCCCCGAACCAACCAACGAAGTTTTATTGTCCTGTCAAAGTGGCACCAAAATTCCGACCAGTTGCTCTTTGTCTGGAGGGTGATGCAAGAGCAGGGGGCGAGGGGGAGGGAGGGGGCTTGCTGCCCACCCCCCAGCCACCAGGGGCACAGGGGCTGAGGGAAGGGGAAGGCTGGGGGAAGACCGTGGGCCAAGGAGGGTGGGGAAGTGTTGGGGAGGGGGACGGGGACCCCGCGAGCATCGTACAAAGTGCATAGATATGTGTGTGTGTGTGTGCGCGCGTGCGCCGCCACGGGGAGGGACCAGGCCTGATCCTGGGGACAGTGGCTGTCAGCCTCCGGGGACGCGCTGGCAGGAGAGCGAGCCTGGAAGAGACACAGCAGGAAGAGGGACGTGAGGCGCCTGCAAGGAGCCCCAGCCCCGGGGGTGACCCAGCTCCAGGGGGTCCCTCAGCTGCACCAGGCAGGAGGGCGCTGCGCCTCTGGCATCTGAGCCCAGGGACATGCTCCCCCCGCCCGGTGCCGTGGGGCCCGTGCCATGGCCCCCTCTGCCTGCACAGAGCCCCAACACCAGTAACGCGGGGAGGCCCCAGCTACGCCCTGCCCCAGGCACTGGGAGGGTCTGGGGTGGGCCGGGGTCCCGCCCCTGGCATCGCCCCAGCTCCCACTCACCCGCTCAAGGTTTCTTCTTCTTCAGCTTCAGCGCTTGCAGCCAGTGTGGGGGAGAGGCTTCAGACCTGGTGAGTGTTGGCACAGCGTCGGCAGGTGCCCCCAGAAACACCCCTGGGACCCGGACCGAGGCCCCGGGGGCAGAGCCAAGTGGGACCCCCGGCCAATCCCTGCTCCCCAGGGGACTCAGGCAGGCAGGGAGGGAGGGCAGGCAGGGAGCTGCCGCGGCGGCTGGGGCTTTAAGGGCTCCGTCCCAAGCACTGTTTAGGGTGGAGCAGCCCTGCTCCCCAGGCAACGGGCCCTGGGAAAGCTGCACCCAGCAAAGCCTCCCCCCGCGCCCAGCTCCAGCCAGCCAAGGGCCCAGCCCAGCCTCCTGCTGCCTGCAAACGCCAGGGGTACCAGCCCAGGGGAGCCCCGGTGCCCCTTTACTCCTCTAAAGCACCCCCAAAGACCTCATGCCTCTGGAAAACCCACCCTCAGCGCTGCCTCAAGCCCTCGATAGGGCACCAAACTGGGTACCAGCCCCCCAGCACCTCCCCACCCTTCAGCATCCTCCCCCCATCCACAGCATTGGCTTCACCTGTCCCCAGACCTGCACCCACACCCCAAGCCCCCCTTTCCCACCCCCACTGCTCCCTGAGCCTGGCCCCCAGGCACAGCCCTCACCTCCCCACCAGGGTCCTGCGCCCCCAGCACTCACCCTGATGACTTCTCCGGCTTGGGGGGCAGCGCCAGGGGTTTCCCACTTAAGCCGGGGATCTTGCAGGACTTGGAGCGCTGCACGTGGGAGTCCTTGGGTGGGGTTGCCTTGCTGTCCCCCGGCAGTGCCCCCTCCTCAGCTGAGCGGTTTCGGCCCCTCAGCTTGGCCTGGGTGCGGAGGAGTGAAGTCAGGCTGGCGCAGAGTGCTCTGGCCCCTCCACCCTCCCCACACTGCTCGACTTTGGCCAACCCCCCACTCCCAACGTGCCTAGTTTCCCCTGCCCTCATCAAACCCTCCCACCCCACACACTCCAGGTCCCAGTGGGACCCACCTTGAGAGCGGACGTGTTGAGGCCGGGGAAGAGCGGCACCTTGACACCCTTGCTTGACGGGGACGCTCGCACCCGCCGGCTCTTGGGTTCTTCCGCTGCCTCCTCGTCCGAGGACGCCGCGGGGCAGGCTGGACGGGGCTCTGCGGGTAGGACGCAGGGCACAGCATCACCGTGAGGCACCTCTGCTGAGGACAGATGGCCCCACGGTCCCTCTCCCGTTTCACTGTCCCACAGGCTCTCACCTGTGGAGTCCCGGAACATCCAGCCGTCCCCTTCTGAGGCAGCCCCAGGGCGGAGAGCTGGCGCCCGGTGCCTACGCTTGCGGCCCAGGTTGGCCTTGCTGCGGTACACGCTGCTGTCCAGGACCTCTGTGTCCTGCAGAGCCACGGGGACAGGTCAGTACTCAGCACCGGGGAGCCCCAGGACCCCCAACCACCCACCCAGCATGCCCGTGGACCCCCACAAGAGCACAGGGGGGCCCTGGATCCACAGCCTGCCCCTTGGGGGGCTCAGGCCAGAAGCTAAAGGCACCAGCCCTAGAAGGGGACAGGAACAGGGCCCCCAGACAAGTGTCTCTGTGACGGCTGGGCGCCCCCAGGGCCGTAGGACAGGGCTGGAATCTGCCCCCTCCCCACTCACCTCCAGGAAGGAGAATTCCTCCCCAGTGTGGTCTGTGGATCCCTTGGGCTCAGGGGTGCCCAGGAAGAGCTGCTTCTCCTCCCAGCTTGGTGGTCTCTTCCCATCCAGGTGGTCCAAGGGGGCTTCTTCACTCTCCGTGCCTGGCAGGGTCCCACTGGCAGTCTCTGGCAGCAGGGGGGAGGCCCTGGGGCTCCGCAGAGCAGCAGCTGGCTCAGGGAGGTCCCTCTCCTCCTCGGTGGGGCTGGACGGCTCACTCTGGGGGGACTCCGCAGCTGGGGGATCAGCTGGAGCATCGCCCGTTGGCAGGCTGGGGTCCGTGAGATGGAGGCTTCTGCTTAGGGAGATGAGACCCCAGAGTTCCTCCAGCTCCAGCTAATGCAAACCCCTCCCCTGCCCCGAACCTCACCTCCGTCAGCCTCCAGGGGAAACTGAGGCACAGGGAGGGCCAAACACAGCTCCCATGAAGTCAGGACAGGACCCAGGTGTCCAGGACTCTCCCCCCTCTCCCAGGATGTCACACCAAGGGGGTGGTACCTCTGGGAAGTTCCCCCAAAGCCCCTTCCCAAAGGCTGGGGCAGAACGTGGGGTCTGGGGAGGGCAGGGAAGCTGCCAGACCCTGTCATAGGGGACTCAGACCACCTCTCCCCCTTGGGGTCAGACCCACCAGTAGGGTCACCAGTCCCCAGGAGGTGGCCAGGGGGACCAGGTGACCAAGGGGCCCCAAGGGGCAGGAGGAGGAGGAGGAGGAGGAGGATCAGGGCCACCCAGGGTGTGGGAAGGTGCTGGCAGCAGTAAACTGCACAGCTCCCAGGGCAGGGGGTGGGGGCTCCCCACTGTCCCACACAGGCTGGCCAGCCTGGGGCCCTCCCGAGGCCTGTGGGGCTTTCACTTCCCTCCTCCTGGTATCCTTATTTTCAGGCAGCCTGAGGGAAATTATCATTTTGGGAAATCCCAGCTCCATGAGTTGGCTGAAATCAGGGTTCCCACATCCTGGCAAAGCAGTAAGGGCACAGGGCTAATTCTGCTGCCTTTTCAGGGGGCCAAGGGAACACCAGCACCCCCCAAAGTTGGCACACGGCTCCCCACATTGGAGGGAGGCAGGCACAAGAAGCCCTGAAGGCATCAACCCCTCCTGGATTAGCTCAAGACAGCAGATCCTGCTGGGACAAGTTGAAACCCAGTCCCTCAAAAAGCTCCTGCTCCAGTTGCGGGGCCGGAGGCTACACGGGGAAATCTGGAGGCTGGGGAAGAGGCACTCTGGCAGCGCAGGGCCCAGGGCAGCAGGTCCCCCAGCTACAAGTGAGGCATGGTGGGACACTGGCACAAGGCCCACAGCATTGGAAGTCCCCACCACATGACAGCACAGGCACCCAAGGGGGATAGATCCCTCCCTGGGGCCGCGCTGACACCACCAGCACCCTCCTTACCGGTCCGCCAAGCCGGTGTCATCTCCCGGGCTCTGCTCCCCAGCACTGAAGTCCCAGCTCCGGGCCGCGCAGCGGGCGCCGAACGCGCTAGCCCACTCCTGGCGCTTGGCCTCAGCGTCGCACAGCTCCACGCTCCATCCGGCCGCGTCGAGGTCCCGACTCCAGCTTGGCTCTTCCACGCCAGCCTCCCGGAGCTGGGCAGAGCTGCCCGGGCCCTGATCCCAGGCCGTCTGGCCTGGTCCAACCCCGCCAGTATCACCAGTGCCCACACAGCTGGTGGCATCCGAGCTGCCAAAGGAGAGATCCCTGTGCCAGTCTCCCCGGGGCTCCGGCAGGCCGCCGGACCTCGCTGCACCAGCCCAGGACATTGAGCCATCTGATGACACTCGGGTGCTGGAGGGATCTGGCACCCGCTCTGTCCCGATGATGCCAAACTGGTTGTGGCGCTCGGCTTCTCCAAGCTCTTCAGCCCAGTCCCTGCTATCAGCCGTACCGCACTCCTGCCGGTCGGTGCTGCCCCAGCCGGGCTCCTGGGCCTTGGGATTGGTGGCACAGGAGCCAGGCAGGCCGTCTTTCCTGACACCAAAAGCATCGACCAGCTCGGTTTGGCCAATGCTGCACTCACCAGCCCAGCTCAGCTGGCCAGGACTAAACTCTCTTTCTTCCTTTTCGGCGTTCACAGAGCTGCACTCGCTGGCCCAGGCTGGTCTGCTGGGGCTGAACTCCCCGTCCCGGGCTTCCACGTCCCTGGTGCTGTACTTGGCATCCCAGGTTGGTCTGCTGGGGCTGAACCCACTGTCCTGGGTCTCCATCTCTCTGCTGCTGCACTTGCTGGCCCAGGCCAGTCTGCTGGGGCTGAACTCCCGGCCCTGGCTCTCCATGTCCCTGGTGCTGTGCTCATCATCCCAGGCCGGTCTGCTGGGGCTGAACTCCCGGCCCTGGCTCTCTGCGTCCCTGCTGCGGTACTCGCTATCCCAGGCTGGTCTGCTGGGGCTGAACTCCCCGTCCCGGGTCTCTGTGTCCCTGGTGCTGTGCTCATCATCCCAGGCCGGTCTGCTGGGGCTGAACTCCTGGCCCTGGCTCTCTGTGTCCCTGCTGTGGTACTCGCTATCCCAGGCTGGTCTGCTGGGGCTGAACTCCCGATCCTGGTTCTCCATGTCTTGGCTGCTGTACTCACCAGTACAAGCTGGTCTGCTGGGGCTGAACTCCCGATCCTGGCTCTCCATGTCTCGGCTGCTGTACTCACCAGTACAAGCTGGTCTGCTGGGGCTGAACTCCCGGTCCTGACTCTCCATGTCCCTAGCGCTGTATTTGCTGTCCCAGGTCAGCCTGCTGCGGCTGAGCTCCTTGTCTGGGCTCCCAGTGTCCCCAGTGCTGGATCTGCCAGCCCAGCCCAGTGTAAAATCCTTGTCCTTGGACTCAGCACCCCTGCTGCTGTATTTACTGGCCCAGTCTGGGGTAAGCTCCCTATCCTTCATCTCTGCATCACTGGTGCCGTATTCGCCAGCCCACACAGGTGTGATCTCCCTGTCCTGGCGCTCTGGGTCCCCGGAGCTGTACCGGCCAGCCCAGCTGGGCTGCCTGGAGCTCAGCTCCTCGTCCTGCTGCCGGCCATGTCCCACACCAAAGCTGCTGCTCCAGTCAGCCTTCGTGGAGCCAATGTCCTCCCCGCTGCCCACACTGTCCAGGCCATAGCCTGTGCCCCACTTGGGTTTGCTGGCACCGAAGTCTTGATCCTGCAGGCAGCTTTCTCCCGCACCATGGGATTTGGACCAGTCACTGCAGCCCAGCCGTGCTTCCCCCATCAGCTCCGTCCCTTTGTAATCGCTGCCCCAGTCCCTCGTGGTGGTGCCAAAGGGCCTGTCCTGCCGGTCCCCATCCCTGACGCTGCAGGTGTCGTCCCAGCTTGATTTGGTCCCAAATTCCCGGTCCTGCTCTGTCTCACCAGGCCACTCTCTCTCCCTGGCCACAGCCTCACGGGTCCAGTCAAAGGTGCCAGCCTGGTGAGGTCTGCCAATGCCAAATTCACTGCACAGGTCCTTCCGTGACCAGCCAAGCAGGTCCTGGGGGAGGAGACGGGGTTAAAGGGAGGTTACGGTCCCAGCTCACACAGCAGAGAGGAGAATTGGAGAGGAAAAGCAGGGGGGAAATACCCTTGGACGCCTGGGGGACACAGCCAGGTTCTGCCACCAGCCCTCCCCACCTGTGGGGCCCCCTGTCCCCGGGCTGGGATACTCACAGCTGCCACGCCCGCCCAGGGCCCTTCCCAGCCCCGCGCCGGCCGAGCCCTCCCCAGCTCGTCCCGCAGCTCCAAGTTGGCCAGCAGCCGCCGGAGGATGGCCGTGGTCCCCGAGTCACCCGCCATGGCTCCCCAGCGGGCCGCACGCGGCAGCGGCCGCACCCCGGCTCTCCCTGGCGTCACGGCACGCTCCCGCTCAGCCTCCACCCAACCCGTCCCACCACCCTACGTACGCCCGGCGAGGCCCAGCCCTGCCGGAGAGGAGCCCAGCGCCACACCGACACCGTGGCCCGCATTAACCCTTGCCGCCACGGAGCCGCCCGGCTCCCCACGCCCCCTTACCTCTGGCCCCTCCGCATCCAGAGAGCTGCGCCCTGCGGCATGGGCCCTGGGCGATGCCAGCAGCTCCGTCAGCCAGCCCGGGTCGGCGTGGGCGTCAGGACCCCTCGAGGATCCTTCGGCCGGGCCCGGCCCACCAGGGCCCTGCAGGCTTACAGAGGACTCGCACGTCGGCACCCAGGCCGAGTCGGCCACGGTGGCCGGATCCGGTAGGGCCAGATCCGGTGGGGCGGCCTCAGTGAGGAGGCCGGGCTGGGCAGGGGGCTTAGGCTCAGCTGGGTCCCAGCTGGGCTCCGTCACACAGAGAGGGGAGCAGGGCACCGTGGCATCCTGCTCTGCCTCCCCTTCCTCCTCCTCCTCCGCCGCCAGGCCCTCAGCCTCTTGCTGGGCCATAGGACCCCCTGGACATGGAGCCGCCTCTGCTCCCCAGCTGCTGGCCACCGTGGGGCTGGGCCCTTCGGACCTGCTGTCCCCCTGGGAGCATGGGGGGCAGGGGGCTGGATCCTCCCCATCCGACTCGCCCTCTTCAGACAACCCCGAGTCGGCCACCTCCCGGATGGGGGAGCGGGGGGGGGATGCTAGCCGTCGCACCCCCCGCGAGGGGAACGTCCACTCGAAGGACTGCGAAAGGCTCCAGCCAGACTCACTGCCCAGGGACGGCTCTGACGGCGGGTCCCCAGGATGGGGCAGGGCACTCAGCGAGCCCCCCAGCTCCCCCATGCCCTGCCCCACGGTCGGGGGCTGCAACACCCCCTCTGAAGAGCGCCGGAGCCCCAAGTCCCTGGAAGGCAGAGAGGGGCTGAAAACAGGACCCTCGGGGGACTGTGGGGATGCTGGGGAGTCATCGGGTCCCTCTGGGGAGCCTGGGGGACGAGAGGCTTTAGCAGGGGGCTCAGGGGGAGGACTGGGGGGGCCCAGGTACTGAGCGGCAGCCTCAGGAGAGCCGGGGGGGCAGGTGACTCTGGGGGGCAATTCAGGAGTGCCGGGGGGACTGGCAGTATCGGGGGATCCCTCTCCGGGAGTGTGGGGGGAACCAGGGGAGCGGGAGACGCTGAGCCGGGGCTCAGCTGCAGAGGATGGAGCACCCGGGGCCTGGAGGGAGGCGGCCGAGACCTCGGCTGGAGGCTGAGGTGGGGATTCGGGGGAGCCAGGGGCCAGTGTGGGGGAGCCAGGGGCCGGTAGCTCTGGGGGGGCATCGGGAGAGCCAGGGGCCGAGGCAGAGGGCTCAGCGGGCTGGAAAGGAGCTCCCGGGGGTGGAGCTGGGCAGGCAGGGGGCCTTGGGGAGCCAGGGGGTTCAAGGGCGCCCGGCTGGAGAGAGGAGAGCTGTGGAAAGAGCGGGGAAGGGGGGTGTCATGTCACTTGAGAGGAAGCTGGAACCACCCCCAAATCACAGCACACACACACACACCCCCCCTACCCTGTTAGCTGGCGAGTCTCCTGCCCACCAGCACCCCCTGCCCTCCCCAAACCCGAGGCAAGAAGTGCCCACGCTTCCTGCCAGCGCCAGGCCCCTTCCTGCGTGACTCAGTCCGGGCGGCTCCCAGTGGCCCCAGCCCTGCTCCGTGCCCCGCTGGGCAGTGCATGGCACTGCCCTGAGCCCCGCACTGCCCCCCTCAAGCACCCACCCGCTGGCAGCATGGAGACAGATGGAGAGGAAGAACTGAAGGAGGAGGAAGTAAAAACACCCCCAGCCCAGACCCCCCAGCCTGCCATGGGGCTGGGCACCCCCTGCCCAGCACCTTTGGGGTTAGTCCCTCTTCCTGGGGTGACCCGGTGCCGCTGCCTCAGCCACCACCCCAAGTGTCACTGTGGCCTGGTGTCCCGGTCACCGCCCCGAGCATGGGAGGTTGGCAGGGAGCCTACAAGGGCCTGCCCTGCCACATACCTGCCAGGTCACCAAACCCTGGCTGGTGACTCATGGCTGCTCCCTGCCCACGCCTCAGCAGCGGCACTGGCACACACCACCCCCTTGAAAATAACCCAGCCCCGCGGCCAGGCACCCAGCACGGGGGCACCTGGCTTCCCCAGAGAGAAGGGCGGTCAGCACCCCAAAGAGAAAGGAGAGACACGCACCCCGCAGAGAGGGAGCCCCGGAGGAGACAGGAGAGCCCCGAAGGAGAGAGCCCAGGAGCGGAGCCGCCACGGCGCGGGAGGGCGAGGCGAGAACTCACGTCAGGGGGGGAAGGTGGCCTCCGGCGTCCACGGGGGTCCCCGGCACAGCTCGGGCCAGCTGGGGGGGAGCTGCTGACGGAGAGAAATGGGGAAGGAGAATAAATTCTTCCTGTGCGCCTCTGCTCTCCTCTCCCACTGCCTGCCAAGGCACCTCTGGCCGCAGGAGGATGGGGTTGGCGAGCCACAAGAGGCCCTTCGATTGCTGCAAGCCATACCCAAAACTAGCACCAAACTATCAGCAAAGTTTTGACGGCAGGGGGGAAGGAGGCAAACCAGCCACAATCCCTTTCCGGAAAGCTTTCAGTCCTTTGGAGAACGAGTTTCTCACACTTGGGTTTAAAATAGCCCCCATCTCGCTCTCCTGGAGGTGCCCAGCTTTTGGGAGCATGGCCAAGCGCTGGCTTTCACCCAGGACATCCTGCAGCCAGGAGTCCCACAGATCTGCTGGCTCCCTCTGCCTTGGCACAGCCCGGAAGGGAAAAAAATAGCAAGGGTGGGAAAAGGGAGCATTTCCCTGGGGGAGCGACCCCCTCCCCATTATTCCCAGCCTCGGGGCAGCCCCTGTCCGGGCAGCGGACAGCCAGCTGGCTTGCTTCCCAGCCCTCGGGGGCTGCAGGCACGGAGGCAGCTCCTCAACTGGGACAGCCCGTTCCTGTGGTCTGAACAAACCGCCCGGCACTGCGGCGGCTGCCCCAGCCTTCCCACGGAGGCAGCTCAAGGCGCTGCCTGCTGAGGAGGAACGCCGACCTCGTGCTGGCAACCAGACCTCAGCTCCGTTATTCCCATCCCTGCAGCCTCTTGCCCCACCGGGATTAGTCCCCGGTCCCTCACCTCAACTCGGCAATCGGGCATCTGTCATCCCCCATCCCCAGCTCGGCCACCACGGGCTGGGGCATCTGGCGGGCTTCGCTGGGTGGGGCTCCGTCTGCCTCCCCACTGAGGCATCTCCGGAAGGCAGTGAAGGTCTTGGAGCCGAAGCGAGAGGAGGTATCAGGGCAAAAGGGTGAGAGCCGGGCTCGGTCTGGGCTCCCCGGGCCCTCTCTGCTGTCCATTTTGGCCAGGATCTCTTCCACGGTGGTGCCAGGAAATCGGTCTGGTTTGGACGCCACCGGCACTGGCGTCACCTTGAAGGGAGCCGGGCCTTTACGAGGAGGGGTCGGTGGGGCGGCAGGCACCTCCTCACTGGGGGTTGAACCCGAGTCCTCAGAAGCTGCGAGTGGAGGGGACAGGAGACCCTTCCCGTTGGGGGTCTCAGGCGACTTGAGGGTGAAGGAGGGGCGCCTGAGGGGCCCCACCGAGCTGCCCCCACTGTAGGGCTGGGGCCCTGCCAGGCGGTTTATCTTCTCAGCAGAGGGTAGCTCCGGGCGAGGGTGCCGCGGCCCTGGCGGGGGGTGCGGCAGGGAGGGCTTGGTGGGCACAGCTGGCTTGGGCAGCACCCGGGGTTTGGGCCGGACAGGTGGCTTGGGGCGAGCATTGGCTGCAAGAGAAGCGAGGAGAGGAGAAATGCCACATTGGAGGAGCACCACAGCCCCACCGGGCTCCCTGGGGAAGGCCAGCAAGGCACACCAGATCTCAGGTGCCAGCCTGGCATCCTCCGGTGGGGGGGCTTTCCCAGCACAGACCAAACCAGCAAACCCCCCAACCCCGATTTCTCCCACATCCACAGGAACAGACCTTTGTCAGGGCTGCCAGCTGCCAGCCCAGCCCCACCAGTGGAAGCACAGGGCAAGGTGGGGCGCAGGGGCTGCGGCTGTGAGGCCATGGTGAAACCAGGGCCGGAGCTCAGTGGACACGGTGGAGGGTCAGCCCCTGGGGAGAGAGGAAGGAGGAAAAAGCATTTCAGGGAGCGTCCCTTTGCCAGGGCTCTGAGGCCAGCGGGACCCGGTAGCTGGCAGCCACCTCCGCCGGCCATGCTGTGCCGTGGTACCAACCTCCCAGCCCTGCGCTGAACCCCAGCGTCCACCTGTGCCGGCACTCAGACAGCGTGGCAAACCGCTATCGCATCGCCAACCCCCTCTTTGCCCGTACCACCCTTTGTACACCAGCCCCGGCTCGCCTGCACCAACATGTGTGTACCCTGCCCTCATCCACCTGGACCGGCCCCTGCACACCATGAACTCCCCAAACACCCTGCAGCTCTTCATTTACCCACACCAGCCCTGAGTTAGCCCGTCCCAGCACCCAGACACACACCCGTCACCCCCACCGACCTGTGCCAACCCCCCCAAACACCGGGCTGGGCCCCAGTTTGCCCCAATTACCACACCAGCCCTCTCCCCTGCACACCAGTCCCAGTCCGCCTACGCCAAGCCCTCGCCAAGGCCCGCAGGCCGTGTCCCGACCCTCGGCCGGCCTGTGCCACCTCCCGGCACCGCACCGAGCTCCGCAGGCTGTGCCGGCCCCTCCGGCGCCGGGGGCACCCCCGCACACGCGCCCCGGCCGCGGGGTGCCCCACTCACCTTCCCCACAGCAGCCTCATGTCCGGGGTGGGCCGGGGACACGGGTGGGGGGTCGCAGAGGGGGGGGGTTACCGTCCCCACGGGTCTCACGCAGCCGCCGCCGCCGCTCCCGTGACTCACCGGGGCTGCGGGGACAGGAAAAACCCGCTCGGTGCCTCCTCCCGGCCCGGCCCTCCGCGGCCCTCCCCTCCCCGCTCCCTCCTGCCCCGCCGGGGCCCACCCCCCCCCGGCCCCCCTCCCACGGGTGAACCGGCGTCACGGCCGCCCCAACCCACATCTGGAAACCATCGGGCCCGTTTCCCAACCCCTTGGCAGCCCCGGGACGATGACGAGGCGCCGCTCCCCGCCCCGGGATGCGGGTCCGTCTATCCGTCCATTCCGCCCCCCCCCCCCCCCCCCCCCCCGCCCCACAACACTCCTCCGGCGGGGCCTACTCCCGTTGCCCCGGCAACAAAACCCCCGCTCGAGTAGCTGGGTAGGCCGCAGCCAGCAGGCCTAGGCCGGTCGCTTGGCAACGGAGCCCCCCGCTCGATTTTGGGGAAGGGGGGAGGTACCGGGCCCGCGGGGCCCGCCGGGGATGAAGCAGCTGGACCCCGCGGCTTCGGTCCTAGTGGGCCCCACGAGCCCGGTGTGAGGATCCCGGTTCCCCGTAGGCCCGGCCCACCGGAGCGACCCCCGCCTCACCCGCCGCCGCCGCCGCCGCCGCCGTCGTTGCATATTCATGAGCGCGCGTGCCCGCCCTCCCTTACGCGGCTGGCCGCGCCCCCTCCGCCCCACCCCTCCGCCCACCAACGAGAGCGGCGGGCCAGAGCGGCCCCTGCGCCGCGTGGCCGGGTGGGACCGCCGAGAGGAAGGGCTAGAGAGGCGCCGCGCCACACCCCTCCCGCCGCGGGGTTTACCACAGAAGGGGCGCTAGCGGGTCTCCCACCGCTGCCTGACCGCTGGGGTGCTGCTGGCGGTGCACCGCCGCCGCGGTGGGTACCCTCCGATGCAGCTGGGTCCTGCCCGCCCACGGACACCCCTGCCCCAGGCCCTGCTGCAGCGCACAGCCGGCTCGCAACACCCTGTGCCCTCCCAACCTAGCGCCCCACCACCATGCACAGCCGGCTGGCAGCACCCCCAGCCTTCCCCGACTCACCCCATTACACCCCACAACCTCCCTGCCCGACACCTGACCACAACGCACAGCTCCCTGCGACACCCCAGCTCCAACACACAGGCAGCTCGCAACACCCCGCCAGCAGGAGGCTGGGGGTGCCGGTAAAGCCACGGGCAGCCGCGGCCTCGCCCCGTCCCCCAGGGCCGGCTCCCCGCAGCCAGGCCGGGAAGCGGCCGCCGTCATGGGGAAGCAGCGCTGATGGGATGGGGCCGGTTCCCCCCACCGCGGCAGCTCATCAGGGAGGTGGAAAAAAACCCAATCACATCAGGATCGACCGAGGGGCCTCCATTAGGAGGCTGATGGCTCCTCTGCAGGCTGAGGGAGGCCGAGGAGGGGCCGGGGGCCGCTAATGGACGGGCAGGGAGTGAGCTCAGCTGCTGGCCCCCGTTCAAGGAGGGGAGCGAAGCTGCGGCCGGCAGCAGGGAAGGAGGGCTGGCGCAAGCCGGCCCCGAGGCCCCACTGCCGGGGGAGGAAGGAGGGGGAACAGCCCCGCTCCCTCCCCAGCTCTGCACCCACACTCACGCCCTCGGTGGGGTTTTTTTATTCAATCCGCGTTGCCATGTGAACGAACCCAAAATACAAAAAGAAAAAAAAAAAAAAGGAAAGAAAAGAGACGGAAACAAACCCGAGTATTTAAAAAAAATAAATTGCTGCGAAACAGGGCTGAGGTGGGACCGAGGCCCCTCCAGGGCCTCCCTCCTTCACGGGGTCTCGCTCCCCCAGCCAGGCACTGAGGGCTTGGGCAGGGGGCCAGGGGCCCTCCAACCCCACGCCCGTGTCTCCCCACCCTTGGCATCATGGTGAGGCGGGCTGGGAGCCAGCCGGAGCCCGAGACCCAGGTCCCTTGCCACGGGGCTGGCCTGCCCAGTCCTCTCGCCCGTCGGGGAACCAGCCTGGAGCCAGCTGGGGACAGGGCTAATCCGAGCCGGACGCAGATTCCTCCGAGCTGGGGGGCAGGCTGGCGACTCCCTCCTCCTCCGAGTCCTGCGGGCAGGGGATGAGGTCAGGGCAGCAGGGGATGAGGTCAGCTCCCACCCCCCGCCTCTCCTGTGCCCCGCAGCAGGGATGGGGTGACAGCGGTGACCTGGGAACACACGCAGCCACAGCCAGGCCCCCACCCACAGGGATGTGACCAGCGTACCACAGACAAGAGGTGCCAGAGGGTCCCAGCCCCTGCAGGGGTGGGATGAGCAGGCACCCTCCAGAGAGACCAGCAGAGCGTTCCCCCCGGGGAAGATGGGCCAGGAGACACACCCCAGCCAACCCACCAAGAGCCCTACCTCCTTCTTGCTCTCTCCAGAGGAGCTCTCGTCACTGGAGACAAATTCCTTGCTTTTGAAACTCTCGCTCATGTTCTTGGCAGGGGACTTGGTGGAGGACAAAGACTTGGAGGGGGCTCCTTTCTTCTCCACTTTCCCCTTCATCTGCTTCTCCTGCTTCTTCTTCTTCTTTTTAGACCTCTCCCTGCATGTGTGTTGGGAGGGGGGACAGGAGGGGAGAAGCATTACCCCACTGACAGCCCACCAGCCCTGGCCCTAGCCCCAAAGAGCCAAGGACACCCATCACACACACCCCAGCCCTGGGGAGGCCCAGACACCATGATGGGTGGGGAACGGCCCGATTTCAGAGGGGCGAAGCTCTGCCACCCCTCCCGCCAGCCCTCTCTGCTCAGCACACTCACATCTTGGAGCTCTCTGACTTGCTGCCCACGCTGTACTCCTTCATGGCCTTCTCGTAGTCCCTCCTGGCATCTTCTGCCTTGCGATCCCACTCCTGCAGCAAGAGGACAAGGTTAGCAGGGCCTCCTCTCCCCCTCCACCACCACCTGCACCCCCAGAGCCCAACACCATCTCACCCACACCACACCAGCGCTCCTACCACATCCCTCGCCACCTCGGATCAAGCCTACGCTCACCCAGCAGCTCACCAGCCCAAAGACATCACCTCCCCACCGCCGCACTCCTGTCCTGACCTCCCGACTACGAAGCACCAGGCTGCCGAGAGCAAGCGAGGGCGTGCCAGGCCTCCACATCTCCAGCCTCAGCTCTCCCCACCAGCAGAGCAACCCAGATGCCCCATCCCTCACCTCTTTCTTCTCCTTGGACATGGCTTTCCAGAGCTCCCCAGCCTTCTTGGACAAGTCTGTGATGCTGATGCCAGGATGGTCTGACTTGATCTTCTCACGGTTGGCGTTCAGCCAGAGCATGTAAGCTGACATTGGCCGCTTAGGAGCGTTGGGGTCTTTCCCCTTCTTGCTCTAGGAGGCAGGGAGCGAGAACAGGCGTGAAAGCGTCAGATGGCAGCACTCACTAAAGACCTCGGGACCTGGGGTTGCCCTGAGACAAAGGGCTGGGTCTCAGCTCGCCACCTACATCCCACCAGCAATTCAGCTACACCACCAGGGGAGACAGGTTGTCAGGTCACACCAACAAAAGCCAAAAGGGGAGGTTGTTGGAGACAAGTCCCCCAACAACCAAAAGGACCGGCTAGGCGTGGGGCCAGCGCACCCTTTGCAAGAGGCTCAACCTAAGCTCATCTGCAGAGGCAGCGACGTCAGGCGTGGACACCTGCCTCAGCCAGGGCAAAGCTCGAGGTGGTGCCACCAGATCAGACCACGGCAGGAGGCTGAGGTGAAGCGGCTCAGCTGATGGGCTGCGACGCGCATCTCCCCGGTGCGGCTCCCGATGGGGAACCGCCACCCATGCTCCAGGAGCAGGTCCTGCTCTCCACAATCCGCCTGCAGCAACCCCTCACCTCCAGCTGCTTCTTGCGGGGCTTGCGGTCTTTGACAATCTTGGCCTTCTTGGCTGGCTTCTTCTCGTCCCGGTCACTGTCACCGTCACCGCTGGAGGAGCTGGCCGAGGCGTTGCTGTCAAACCTGTGTGGAGGTACTCAGCTTCAGTGACAGCTCCAGACCCCCACCCCAAAAAGGTGAAGCATGAGGTGGGGAAGACGTAGCAGCAACAAGCAGGCAGGAAGACTTGCCCCTGAACTCTCCCAACCTCCAGCAACCCATAATTCAGAGACTTCCTGAGCTGAAGCTGTTGTGTTCATGCTTAACAGCTCTCAGGGGATTCTCCTTCCACGAACACGGCTCATCATCTTCCCACTTCCTGTAAATTTTAGGCATTCACAACGCCACGCGGCTCAACTGCACCAAGATCCACCTCCTCCCGTTGGGCTGAACCCGTGCTCACCAGCACAGGCACAACAGCCCTTCGCGCTGGTGCAGAGGCTGCCGAGGCCTCACCCAGGAGCCACCTGACCCCCCAGTCGCCCTTCTCGACCCCTTTCAAGCTGTGTAATGTCATTGTCGCAGAGAGTGCCCAGAACTGCACCCGCTTCTCAGGATTTTTAAGTCCATGCCTTTATAAAGTGATACCGGCCGTGCCTGGAGCATTCCCCAGGGCTCACACAGCCCAACGCCGCCACTGCCCCCATGACACCCTCAAACAGCACCTTCCAGAAGGCCCCCCTAGACAGACCCCTACCCAGCCTCTACTCACTCTTCAGCCACATCATCATCCTCTTCTCCAGGGTTGAAGGACTCATCTGGAAGGAGAGAGCACAGGGGTCAGCTTATAGCAACGCGAGGATGGACAGGACTTCACTGGAGGCAGGGGAAGAGGCCTGAGTGCCAAAGACCCCCCCCAACAGCCCCTCACGGCTGCCCAGCCTCAGCCCTCACCAGTCTCCTCCCCAGAGCCGTCGCTGCTGTCGTTGGCATTCTCCTCCCGGATCTTGCCCTCCTCCTTCATCCTCTCCAAGTAGGCATCGTGCTGGTCCTCGTCGGAGTCAGCATATTCGTCGTAGCTCTGCTTCATGCCCTGTGGAAGAGACGACATGAGAGCCACTCCCTGCACTCCCCCCGCCTGCACACAACCCCCCTCTGGAAACTGCAACTCCTGGCATGCTCCTGAGCGGGCACGGCCCCTGGGCAGGCCCCAGATGCATGCAGGGGGCAGGGGGACGGGACACCTGCCACGTCCCCTCCTTATCCCTGTCAGGGCTCCAGAGAGAGGGACAGAAAAGTTATCTGAGTTAGGGGGGGCCCCCTCTCGCAAATCATGCCAGAGTTACTGGGTTTAGTCAGGGACCACCACGGCCATGCAAAGGAAACCTGCACCAGGAGGAGGAAGAGGAGAAAGAGGAAGGGGTATCGCACGGACCTTTTTCCTCTACAAGGGCAAGGAGAGAAAAGAGAGGTGAAAAAAAGGGAAAAGCAGCAAGATTTTGGAGAGAAGACAGCCCCCAGCTCCCTCCCCACCCCAGCCAGCGGGGCAGCGCGTCCAGTGGGGCACAGGGAACAAGCCCGGCTCAGCAGGTACCTCCTTGAGGCCTCTGTTCTTGATGTTCAGCTTCTTGGCATTGACAAAGTCGAAGAGCTTCCCGTACTCCTCCCTGCAGGACAGACGGGGCAGTCAGGGACAGGAGGCAATCAGGGTGCCAGCGGCACAGAGAGCAGCCCGGCGAGAGCTTGCCCGGGCCCCGCGCCCACCTCTCTATGCTGCTGAAGGTGTACTGCGTGCCCTGCTTGGTCTCGATCTCGAAGTCGAAGGAGCGGGTGGTGGTGGTCCCACGGGCAAAGTTGACAAAGGAGATCTCGTCGAAGCGGATGTGCACAGGCGGCTTGTGCACGTAGATGAAGCCACGCTCCAGCGGGTAGAGGAGCCCCGAGCTGGCCTTGTAGGAGCAGGTGATGCACTGGGCTCCGGAGTGTCTGCGAGAGCAAGCATGGCTGTCTTGCACCCACAGGGAGCAAACACCCTCCCCACGCCCGTCCCCACGGCAAGACAGAGGACTCTGGCAGCCTGGAGAAGCCCATCAGCTGCTCCCCCAGCATGAGGTGCAAATCTCTCAGAGCCCCTTCTCCCTGACCACAGGAACAAGACAGAAAGAGAAGGGCCAGTCCTGCTGCCAGGCAGGGAGGGGTCTCGAACAGCTGCCCTCAGACTACCAAATGAGCAGCTTCCCCTGCCCAAGGGAGGGCAAGGCACTCTTTGCTTCTCTCCTGATCTCCGCGCCCTTTCCTGCAGCAGGAGGATCCCACATTCCACCACCCGCACCCCCCTCGGCTGGCAGCAGCATGCCTCACCCCTGGAAGTTGCCAGGCACTGTGATCTTGCGATTCACCAGCGCCTTCATGACACGGCTGACCATCTCGTAGAGGGAGCCCGACATGTTCTTGGTGAGCCGCCCCTCGAAGCGTTTCTCCACCTCCTCTCTGCGTGGCCAAAAGAGAGAGAGCAACAGTGAGAACGGAAACCCAGGAGGTTCGTTACCTCCCTCCCAGCTCCCCAGAGCCCCCAGGTGCAGGGAGGGGGTCAAGGAAGTGGCCTGGCAGGAGAGGAACTTACTCGTTCATGTTGAGGGTCAGGGAGATGTCCTCATCCTTGGAGAAGAGCAGGATAAGGAAGTGGTAGCGGGTCTGGCCTTGCTTTATTGGGGGGTCCAGGCTGATCTGAAAAGAGAAGAGGAGACAAGGACCTGAAATCCCCTGAACCCAATGCTTGTCACTCTTCCCCAGGGGCAGGAAGACCCCTCACCCCCTCCTCACCACAAAGAACATCTGCCGCTGGTCCTTGTGCGGGAGCAGGAAGAGGCGCAGCACAGTCGTATAGGGGATCTTGTAGTCGAAGGTCTTGCCGTGGAGGTGCAGGAAGGTGGGGTAGATGCGGATGTCGTATCGCCCACGAGGCGTCAGACACTGCAGCTCCCGGAAGATGCAGATGGCATCGCCAGTGGCCTGGATCACGTCCGCCTTGGAGAGGACGTTCTGAGCGAAGGCCTGCAAGGGAAGGGAGTTACGGCCAGGTGAGGGTACCCAGCTATCCCCTCTGCCTGACCTGCCGGATGCCCACTCACCTCCACAGGGTCCACGCCGTCCTCCTGGGTCGGGGGCACGTAGAAGCGAACCTCCATGAGCGAGACCTCTGCATCATCGTTCTGGTGGAACTCCAGCGTCACCTCGTTCTTGCCCGTCGTGCACTGAGAGACGTTGCTGAGGGGGATCTCGAACACCGGCTGCTCCCCGATGTCAAAGGAGAGCAGCTGCCCTGCAGGTGTGCAGGGGAGGCATGACCCTGCTGTGACAGGCTGCAACTACTGCACTACGAGGCAGGGACAAGAATCTAAACCCCACAGCGCAGACCCACAGTATCCTCCTAGATCCCGTCTCCAGCAGCAGCGTTGGTCTCCTCCCAAAATCTAGCAATGCCTCTCCTCTCCAAGTTCCTGTGCTCCCTCCCAAATCTCCAGGCTTTCTCCTTCTCACTACAGCCCCAGAGATCGATACTGATTAGAACAAACGGGAGAGAACCATCATGTTCCCCCCGTCTCCGACCAGGGAGGAGCGTCCCCCAGCTCCCCGGGCTCCCTCAGGAACCAGCAGGCTCTCCCAGGTGCTCACAGCTCCCATGCTGACCTTTTTTACGCTGAGCGTTCCCTGCCTCGAAAACCCTCCCCCTGGACTTGGGGCCCGCAGGTATCTCCTGCTTTCCTGGGATGACCACCATCCTCGCTGTACCCGAGGACACCACCAGAAATCGGCTGCCACCCAGGGCTGGGTGCTGCAGGAACAGCCATGCTGGTGGGAAACCGTCCCAGCTACCAGAGCAGCCCCACCGCCACAGGCCACACCCAGCACGGAGGTTCCCCCACGCCAGTAACGGTGCCACCACGACTCACCTCCAAACCTCACGGTCCCCCAGTTCCAACCCTTCACGCACAGGTCCTTCTCCGCCAGCTCCAGGCGATAGTGGGCCTTGAAGAAATCTGAGAGCTTATCAAATTCCTGGGCAGAGAAGGAGGGAACGTCCGTCAGAAACCACCAGGTATGGGCGGGGGATGCCCAGAGCCTGTAACTGTGATGCAGCCCCCCAGCACAAGGGAAGTAGCAAGAAAAACAGGGGTCAGCGCTATTCTTAGGGGGTCGGTGCTGTGAGACTCACAGTGAGCACAGCTTGATACCAGACAAACACAAGCCAGCAAGAGAAGAGCCACCAGCCAGGGACAAGGACGCGGCAGGTGGGCAGGTGCCGGGGGACTCACCGATTCCCGGAAGCCATCGTATTTGTAGACGTGTCCATTCTTGGTGAGCAGCTTGAGGCCGTGACCGAGCGCCACGCGCCGCCACACACCCTCAGCCAGCTCCGAGGCCTGGATGTTGTCCACCTTCCCTGTCTTGCTGTTCTTGAAGATGACACCCTGGCGGCTCAGCCGCAGCCGCCCATCGTTCTGGCGGGAGAGGGAGGTGTGAGGCAGGGGCGGCTCACCCCACACACAGGGGCACAGCCCAACGGCACCAACAGGCTCCAGAGCAGGGAACTGCGCCCTTGGTGTGCAACAGGCAGCTGCACAACCCCTCCAGGTAAAACAAGGCGACTTCCCCGACCGCCAACCAGCTTTAGCCCTCATACACTCCTCGCCACCTGAATTCTGGATTCAAGGGGCCACGAGACAGTCGCCAGCACCCTCGGTGCCACTACACTGCTGTAGCCCTGTTGGGCTTTCGGGGACAACATCCCAAAAGCCAGAGGGTTAAGGGTGACCCAGACACACTCATCACCACCGCAACACGCCCCCACCCGCTCCCCGGCGCTGGAACACGCCGACAGCCGACACACAACCCCCTCGCCGCAGCTACGCTGGACGCACAGAGCTGGCATCCCTTCTCTCTCCTCCTGGAAGCATTCCCAACCGCAACCCTGCTCGCTCCGCAACGGGCTGGCACTAAAAGCCCCCGTTGATGCTCCAAAACACTTCAGCCCCGGAAAGGAGGCGCCTCCGCTCCCCGCTTCTAGGCAAGATCAGCAAAACACCCTGTGCCAGGACGAGGCAGCGGCAGAGCCGCCAGGGCAGGGGAAGCGCCCTGCGGCGTTTCGGCTGGGCGAGTGGGTCTCAGCGCGATGTGCCACCCGCCGAAGCCCCAGAGGGTCTCCCTGGGGACCGCATCCCCCCTCGCTCACCATGGATCCCTTCACCTCCTGGTATATCTCGTTGAACTCCAGCGTGTCGGCCATGGCGGCTGGGGGAGGCGGCGGCACCTGGGGTTTGGGAGGGGAAGGAGGCCAAGCGCAGCGAGTCGTTCAGTTCCCCCCCCAGCCCGGCATGCCCCGGGCCAGCCGCAGGTGGGGACAGGGACAGAGCAGCTGCGGAGGAAGAGGAGGGTGAGCACAACTCCAAGGAGGCTCCCCGGGGGGAAGATGGCTGCTGGCCCTCCCCTGCATAGCCATACCGGCGCCTCCAGAACCAAACCTCCATCCCTCCAAACCAGCTCCCGCCCCCAGCCCCGCTCTCCTCACCCCCCCAGGACGCTGCGCCTCGGGGGAATCACGCGAGCCGCTCGCGGGGGGTGACCCAGACATGCCCGAAGCCCTCCCCCCACTCCCCCTCCCCCCGATATGCCCCGGCCCAGGGCCTTCCCCTGCGCCCCCACCACCACCACACCGTGTCCCCCCGCCACCCTCGCTCCCTCCAGCCCTGCCCTCCCCGGTGCCCCGCCCCGCACCCCAAATCCCGTCCCCAAATCCCCCTCGCCCTGAGTTCCCCGCGAGGCCAAGCGCCTCTCCGGGCCCCCCGCGCCATCCCGGCCCCCCCCTATACCGGGCCTGCCCCCCAGCCAGCCCCGGCCCCCCCACCATGCCGACCCCCCAACACACTCCGGCCCCCCCACCATGCCGACCCCCCAACACACTCCGGCCCCCCCACCATCCCGGGCCCCCCCACCCCGCCCCGCCCCCCCCGGGCCTGCCCCCCCGCCATCCCGGCCCCCCCCGCACCGCCGCCACTTTTCCCGCCTGCGCAACACGAACCTCGCGCGGAGCCTCCCCCCCGCCGCCGCCGCCGCTGCCGCCGGAAGCCGCCCCCACTTCCGCCATAGAGAGGAGCCGCTCTAGGCGCCACCGCGGGGCGCGGGAGGACCGCGCGGCAGGGACGCGGGCGGGATTATAGAGCGCCCGGAGGGCTCTGGCTAGAGAGGCGGCAGGGTCCCGCGTCCGCCCCGCCATCGGGGCGGGGTGGGGGGAGTGCGGCTAGAGCGGCCGCTTGCCAGGGCCTCACCCGCCGCGCTGCCCCGCCGGGCACCATAGAGAGGCGGTGGCGGGGGTGGGGGGCCGCTGGTCGAGGGGCCGCGCCCCCATTGGTCAGTGTCGGGCGATTCCCATGACGTAACCGCGGGGGCCCCCAAAGCGGGGCACCCCCAAACCTGAGGGCCGCACAGACAGGGCACCCACCACACGAGCCCCCCCGGGACCCCCCAAACCCGGGCACCCCAAGCTCGGGGCAACCCCCCCACCCGTGGGGTCCCCTCCGAACCCCCCTGCGCACCCCTACGCGGGGATCCCCCGGGCCCCGCCCCTATGTGGGGGAGAGGGGACCCCCCAGGCTGGGGTGGGGGCGACCCGGCACAGCCCGCCCCCCATCGCCCCCATCCGACCTCCTGGGAAGGGGGGTGCGACCCCTCCCCCCGCGGCGATGCCTCCGCCCCCGCCCCCCGCCCTGCCCCTCCCACCTCCCGCCCTGCCTGCACCACCCCCCGCTGCCCGTACCCTGCCCGTACCCTGCCCGTACCCTGCCCGTACCCTGCCTGCTGCTGCCCTGCCCCTCCCGCAGCCCCCCGCTGCCCGTACCCTGCCCGTACCCTGCCCGTACCCTGCCTGCTGCTGCCCTGCCCCTCCCGCATCCCCCCGCTGCCCGTACCCTGCCCGTACCCTGCCTGCTGCTGCCCTGCCCCTCCCGCAGCCCCCCGCTGCCCGTACCCTGCCCGTACCCTGCCCGTACCCTGCCTGCTGCTGCCCTGCCCCTCCCGCATCCCCCCGCTGCCCGTACCCTGCCCGTACCCTGCCCGTACCCTGCCTGCTGCTGCCCTGCCCCTCCCGCATCCCCCCGCTGCCCGTACCCTGCCCGTACCCTGCCTGCTGCCCCCGCCCTGCCCATGCCCCCCCCGCGCCCCGGCACCCGCTGGGTGACCGACTTCTTCTCCTACGAGACCACCAAGTCCGTGGTGGTGAAGAGCTGGGTGGTGGGGGCTGTCAACCGCGGCGTGCAGCTCCTCATCCTCGCTTACTTCATCGGGTGAGACGCCCCCCTCCCCGCCACCCCTCCTCGCCCGGGGCATCACTTGCGGGTGACGAGCGGGTGGTGCCCAGGTGACAGGGGGCTGCTCCGAGTGCAGCCAGGGGGTGACAAGGCAGACGGGGTGACGGCGTGTGGCAGTGGGGTGAGAGCCTGGGCGGTGGTGCGGGGACAGGGGGTGGCCGGGTGACAGCGTGGGTGACATGTTGGGGACAGCCAGGAGAGTGTGCCGGTGCAGTGACAGGAGGGTGGTGGTGGCGATATGTGTGACACAAGGGGGACAACAAGGAGAGCATCTCGGTGCAGGTGACAGGTGGGGACAGCGCCAGCATGGGTGACAAAGAGGGGCGGGAACAGCAGCACAGCCACAGCGGGTGACGGAGGGGGTGTCTGACCCCAGCTGCTCCCTGGGGGGAACAGTGGCCACCGGCAGCGCACGGGCGGGTGACAAGCGCCTGTCGAAGGACCGTCAGCCGCTCGCTCCGGCAGCTCTGGGTGGGTGATGGGGGGGCCCAGGCAGGTCCCATGGGGTGTCGGGGGTGGGTGTCCCCACCGTCACCCTCTGTGGGTGTTGTCCCAGCTGGGTGTTCCTCCATGAGAAAGCCTACCAGGTGCGGGACACCGTCATCGAGTCCTCGGTGGTGACCAAGGTCAAGGGCATCGGGCGCTATGCCGGCCGGGTGCTGGATACGGCCGACTACGTCACCCCCCACCAGGTGACGGGGCGCGGGGTCCCTCCCTTGCCGCGGTTTCCCCGGAGCAGAGGGCGGTCAGGGTGAGGGTGACGTCCCCTGCAGGGCACCTCGGTGTTCGTGGTGGTCACCAAGCAGATCCTGACGGAGAACCAGGCCCAGGGCGTCTGCCCGGAGGTACGGGGCCGGGGGGTGGCGGGCGGGGGGTTCACTGGTGTGTGTCCCCATGCCCCCCGCCCAGGCTCACTGCCACCCCGCAGAGCGAAGCCGAGTACCGCTGCATGGCCGACCGCGACTGCCGGAGGAAAAGCCCCACGACGGGCAGCGGTGAGGGGGACCCCCACCCCGGGGATGGGGGGGCCGGGGGGCCAAGGCCGCCCTGCTGGCCGTGCTGACGGGGGCTCCGGCAGGGGTGCTGACCGGCCGCTGCGTCCCCTACAACGGGACCCTGCGCACCTGCGAGATCCAGGGCTGGTGCCCGCCCGAGGTGGACACCGTCGACGTGTGAGTGTGACCTGGGGGGACACGGGGGGCTGGCAGGCATCAGGGGTCTGCGCCCCGCGGCCCCAGTGACACCCCCTTTCCCCCCTAGACCCGTCATGCTGGAGGCCGAAAACTTCACCCTCCTTATCAAGAACAGCATCCGCTTCCCGCTCTTTGGCTTCGAGAAGTGAGGGGCAGCGGGGATATGGGGACAGGCAGGGGGCCATGTCCCCCCCAGCCCGGCTGGCTGATGGCCATGTCCCCCCGTGTCCCCCCAGGGCCAACCTGCCGCCTCCCGGCAGCGGGGGGGAGCTGGGCCGGTGCCGCTTCCACCCCGAGCGGCAGCCCCTCTGCCCCATCCTGCGGCTGGGGGACGTGGTGCGTCTCGCCGGGCAGGACTTCCCCACGCTGGCCGCCACCGTGAGCCGGGGCACGGGGACACGGCGGGTGGGCTGAGGGACGTGGGGACGCCAGGACGTGGGGACATGGGGATGGAGCTTTGAGGATGGGGGACGTGAGGACGTGGGGACACAGAGATGTGGGACGTGGGGATGCGGGACTGTGAGACATGGGACATGGACCTCGGGGACACAGGGACGTGAGACGTGGAGACCTAAGATGTGGGGATGTGGGGACACGGGGATGTGGGACGTGAGGATGCGGGACATGGGGACACAGGGACAAGGGGCGTGGGGATACAGGGGTGTGGCATGTAGGGGACGGGATGAAGGGACACAGGGATGTAGGACGTGGAACTTGGGGACACAGTGATGTGGGACTTGGAGATGTGGGGGCATAAGGCTTGGGATGTGGGGCGTGGGGCGGACGGATGTGGGGCGTGGGGTGCAGGGGCGCAGGGCTGTGGGACTTAGGGTCATGGGGATGAGGGGTATGGGGTGCAGGGATGTGGGGACACGGGGATGAGGGACGCAGGGCGCAGGGACGTGGGGTGCAGGGGTGCAGGGACATGGAGACATGGGGACACGAGATGCGGGTGCGTGGGCCGTGGAGCATGGGGACAGGGGGCCGTGGGACGGGCCGTGGGGACGCCGTGTGCGGCTCACTGTGGCGCCGGGGGCAGGGAGGGGTGCTGGGCATCAAGATCGGGTGGGTGTGTGACTTGGACCGTGCCTGGGAGCGCTGCCTGCCCCGCTACTCCTTCACCCGCCTGGACGGCCTCGCCCGCTCCCCTGCCTCCGGCTACAACTTCAGGTAGGGCACGCGCCGCCGCACGGGGACACACGTGTCACACGCGTGTGCGCAGCCCGGCACGGCCCCCGGCCCCGCATCCTCGCACAGGCACGCCAGGTACTACCGCTGGCAGGACGGCACCGAGCGCCGCACCCTCACCAAGGCCTTCGGCATCCGCTTTGACGTCCTGGTGTACGGCAACGTACGTGCGGGGCTCGGGGCCGCCCGGGGACCCCATAGGGGGACCGTGGGCAAGTGGGGACCTCCCACCAACGGGGGTCTCTGCACCCCCAGGCTGGGAAGTTCGGCATTGTCCCTACACTCATCAACACGGTGGCAGCTTTCACTTCCATCGGCGTGGTGAGTTGTGGCCGTTCTCAGCCCCCATGTGGTGGCATCTCCCTAGGAGCGGGTGAGGGGGCCTTGGGAAAGGCCCTGTGCACCCCACAGGTGTGGGGCAGGGGAGGACAGTGATGCCCCATAGTGATCAGGAGGGGGATGGTGGAAAACTCCATAGTTGTGGGGCAGGGGGATAGAGGCAAAGCCCCAGGGCGACAGAAGCCTGGCTCCATGGGGGGCTGTGGGGTGCCAGGGGGTGCCTGATAGTGTGGGGGCCCCCAACCCCAGTGCTGCCACCCCCATGCTGCTACCCACAGGGCACGGTGCTGTGCGATATCATCCTGCTCAACTTCCTGAAGGGAGCCGAGCACTACAAGGCCCGCAAGTTCGAGGAGGTCAGCTGTGGGGCTGAGGCTGCCGTGGAGCTGGGTCCACACCAGGGCCACCACTGGGGGGGCCTGGATCGGGCCACACTGGGGGATGTGTGGGGCTGGCTGTGGGGGGATGTGCAGGCAGTGCCCCTCTGCCCCCCCAGGTGCCCTGGCTATGGGGTAGGGACTAACCCAGTGCCCGTTCCCTGCCCCACAGGTGCCAGAGGCTGGCGTGCCCGCGCCCCCCACCAGCCCCACGGCATGTCCCCCTGGGGCGCTGGGGGGCTGCAGCCGAGACAAGCAGTCCACCGACTCGGGCACCTTCTCCCTCGGCCTCTAGCCCTGGGCACCGTGGGGCAGCCCCCCACCTACAACCGACCAAGGGGACCCCTGCACCCTCCCCCTGCAGCGCCCCATGGCTGGCACCCCCTTTCCTGCGCTGCCTACGACGTCGGGGCCATGGGGGTGGCAGCAGCGGCACAGGGGACAGGGCACTGTGTGGCACTGGGGGTGGCAGGGGGACACAGGGGCCATGGGACAGCCCCCACAGGCCACCCAGGAGCGGACCAGGGCTGGGGTGCCTGGGGTGTGGGGTCAGGGTACACAGCCCCCTCGGCGCCACCGCGCTGACCCCTGGTGCCTCGTGACCCCAGCACGTGTGTGCCCAGTACCACCGTGGGAACCTGGCCCCCATCCGCAGCCCGCTCATCTGCACCGCGGCCATCGCCCACAGCTGGGTGGGGGGCCCGCTGGGACCCCCGCCAGGCTCCTACTGCTCGCCCTGTCCCAGTGTCCCCAGGGAGACTCAGCCCCTTTGTCCCCACAACCCAGGTGCCCAGCGCTCCCCTCAGCAGGTGCCACGTGGCCGGGGGTCCCACCTCACACCCCCCGGGTCCCTGCAGCCCCCGCGTCTCCGGCCGCGCGGTGGGTGCTGTTGGGTGCCGGGAGTGACCCCCTGTCCCCCCCCACATAGGTACTGGGGACACGTGGGCAGCTGGGGGTGGCTGGCCTTCACCTGCCCATACTGAGGGGCTCAGGCCCCAACTGGTGCCCCCCACCTCTGCGACCCCCCAGTACCTCCCTGCTCCCAGCCGGCCCCACACTGGGGGGCTGCACCCCCCACCCCAATAAACCTTCGGCTCACAGCACCCATCTGTCTCCAGCCTGGGGGGGGCAAGGGGTGGTTATGGGGAGTCTGATGGGAAGGGTTGGGGTGCAGGGGCAGAGGAAGGGGAGGTCAGGGTGATGCCACTGATCTGGGGGTGGCACCACAGCCCCCGGGGAGGGGACCCTGTGCCCCCCATTGCCCACGCAGGGGCCGTGCAGGATGCAAGGGACACCCCTGTCCCAAACCTCCCCCCACTGTGCACCCCAGAGTGCTTCTCACCGCCCCCGTTACAGCCCCAGCACCCACGCGAGAGCCCCCAAGGACCCCCCACCCACCTGCCCAGGGCGCAAACACAGAGATGGGTGCTGAAAGCGGATACTTTATTGAGACCTGGGGTGGGGGTGCAGTCCCCTGCCGTGGGGCCAGCAGTGGGGGCCAGCAGCAGGGGGGTGCCCGCGGGAGGCACAGGGCCGGGGGGCACGTTGGGGGAGCTGAGCCCCTCAGTACTCGCAGATAAAGGGCAGCCTCACACGGCAATTCAGGCTCCTCCAGCGCCCGTCTGCAGAGGGGAGAGGGGGCTCAGCCCTGGCACGCAGACCCCAGGGACCCTAAACCCCCAGGGACCAGCCCCAAACCCCCAGGGGCCCGACCCTGGCCCCCCTGGTGCCAGCCCCCCACACTGCCATATAGCAGCCCCCCGCCCCACAGGTACCACCTCCCCACCCTGAGGCCCCCCCAGCATCCTCCCCACTCACCCACTTGCCCATGGGCAGAGGGTCCCAGCACAGCCCCCCCAAGGCCCTGTGAGCCCCCCGCGCCCCCCATGCCGCCCATGCCCCCCGGCCCACTGACTGTTGGTGCAGAGGGAGGTGCAGTAGCGGTGGGAGCGCAGTGGGTAGCCGGGCAGCCAGTACGTGTAGTCCCAGCGGCTCCTGTCTGCCCACCGGCAGTACACGATCCTGCCCTGCGCAGGGGGGTCAGGGCATGGAGACACCCCCCGGCACCAGGTGTGGGGGGTCCGGGGGGTGCGGGGGTGGGGGGCGGGCTGGGACACCCAGGGGTGTGCACTGGGGACACTGGGACAGGAATGGGGACACCGGGACAGGGCTGGGGCACCCAGGGTGGGCACTGGGGACACCGGGACAGGGCTGGGGCACCCAAAGATGGGCACTGGGGACACCAGGACAGGGCTGGGGCACCCAGGGTGGGCACTGGGGACACCGGGACAGGGCTGGGGCACCCAAAGATGGGCACTGGGGACACCAGGACAGGGCTGGGGCACCCAGGGTGGGCACTGGGGACACCGGGACAGGGCTGGGGCACCCAAAGATGGGCACTGGGGACACCAGGACAGGGCTGGGGCACCCAGGGTGGGCACTGGGACAGGGCTGAGGCACCCACAGGCTGGCGCACTGGAATGGGCTGGGGCACCAAGGGGTGGACGCTGCGGACACCGGGACAGGGCTGGTGCCCCCAGGCCGGGAAGGGTGCGATGAGGCTGGGGTGGGGAGGTGGGCGCGGGGCGGGGTCCCTTACCAGGGGTCTGGTGACGGCCCCGATCCAGACCTGCCCGCGGTTGGTGCAGAGCCGCGCCAGGCGCTGCAGGGAGACGTTGGTGTGGTAGCTGTGGATGGAGACCAGGCGCCCGCGGTAGCACCGTCTACAGACGCGCTGTGGAGGGTGACACGCAGTGGTTACGGGGACGCCGGGGTGGCACGTAGTGCCCCTGAGCCCAAAGCCCCCCTGCCCGTCCCCTGCCCACCTGGGCACTGCGGAAGGTCCGGCAGCGGGTGACGATGACGTAGCGGAAGGTGGTGGCACCCAGCGGGTCGGGGATGCTGACTGCCCGCGTCTCGCTCTCCAGCGGGCACCGTTCATCCTCCTCCGGCACCTCCAGCGTCGCCTCCTTCTCGGGGCTGGCAGGGGCTGGGGACACCGGTGGGTGTCACCCCAGGCACCCGGAGTGCGGGGGAGCAGGGGCTGTCCCCACGGTGTCCCCGCAGGGTGGGCAGCGGCGTGGCGGGCACTCACCGGGGTGGCTGGCGGAGGCCGTGCCCAGCAGGGCCAGGACGAGGAGCAGGCAGGGATGCATGGCGGGGCTGGGGACACCGGCCGGCCTGGGGACACCAGCACCCGTGGGCACCCTTGGGAGATGCCACGTTCCCCAGTCACCCTCTGCCACCCTGGGGCCACCCCCATGTCCCTGGTGACCCTCTGATACCCCCATGTCCCCAGGGAACCTTTGCCACCCCCAGTGTCACCCCGTCCTCCCCACGTCCCCTTTGCCACCCTCCCATGCCCCAGTGTCCCTCTGCCACCCCCATGGCCCCCAGTCCCCCTGTGCCCCCCACGTGCCTGGTTCCCCGCTGCCACCCCCAGGGTCCCCCATGGCCCCCTGGTATCCCAGAGCCACCCATCCCAGCTCAGGGACAACCACCCCCGCCCCGGCAGCTGGGGGGGCTGAGCCCACCCCAGCGTCACCCTGTCCCCACTCCTCACCGGGGACTTGGGCTCTGCCTGCTGCAGGCTGGGGGGCTCTGCCTGCTGTCACCCTTATAGTGGTGACAGGGCCACGTGCCCCCAACCGCAGCCTTGCGCCACCCCAGCCCCAGCCCTGCTGCGGCCCCCACCCGCCAACCGCTGGGCACCGGGGGGGCAGGGGGCTCCCCGGGGGGGCCCTGCCTGCACCCTGCCCGGCTGGTGCACAGGGAGCACAGGGCCCCGGGGAGGGGGCTGCTGGGTCTGGGGTGCCCAGGGGAGGGGTCTGCGGGGGGTGTGGGGTGCACATGGCCCCGGTGAGTGGGCTGCTGGGGGGGGGGCTGCACAGGGGAGGGGGCTGGCGGGGGGGGGTGGGGAGTGCACAGGGCACACTGTGGGGGCCACTGGGGTCTGGGGGTGCACAGGGCACAGGGGTGGGAGTTGCTGGGGTCTGGGGTGGACATGGCCCCAGCGAGGGGACTGCTGCGGTGGGGATGCACAGGGGAGGGGGCTGTGGGGGGTGGGGTGGGGTGGGCATGGCCCCAGCGAGGGGGCTGCTTGGGTCTGGCTGGGGGCGCACAGGGCACGGGGGTGCGAGTTGCTGGGGTCTGGGGTGCACATGACCCAGCAAGGGGGCTGCTGGGGTGGGGATGCACAGAGGAGGGGGCTGCAGGGGCGGTGGGGCGTGCACTAGGCACAGTGTGGGGGCTGCTTGGGTCTAGGGGTGCACAGGGCACAGGGTGGGGGCTGCTTGGGTCTGGGGGTGCACAGGGCACAGGGTGGGGGCTGCTGAGGTGGGGGGTGCACAGGGCATGGAGGCATGGGGTGTGGGGTGAACAGGAGAGGCGTGCAGGGGGCACAGGAGAGGGGGCTGTGGGGTGCTGAGTCATGAGCCCCAGGGGGCCCGGGGGGGCAGGCTGGGGGGCCTGTGGGCCAACGGCCTGGCCGGACCCTGGGGGCCGCGGCCGTTGGGGAGGAAACGGCCCTTGGGCAAGCGCTGCCCGGCGGGAGATGGTATCAGCACCCCAACCTCCACCCCAGCACGCCCAGCGACCCCCAGCCCCACCCCCAGCCCTGTGCGCCCCAAACCCCCGCAGCACCCTCTCATGTGCACCCCACAAACCCCATCCTGCAGCCCCCTGTCCCCATCCCCAGGGGCCCAGTGGGTGCCCCACGTGCTGGCCAGCGCCAGGCAGGGCGCAGCAGGACCCCCCCGGCGCCCCCCACGCTCTCCCCAGCAGTTGGCAGGTGGGGGCCGTGGTGGGGATGGCGCAAGGTGGCGGTGGGGACACGTGGCCCCATCATCCATATAAGGGTGGCAGCGGGCAGAGCCCCCCAGTCCCCAGGTGAGGAGCAGGGATGGGGACGAGACAGTGGGGTGGGCTCAGCCCCCAGCCATCAGGGCTGGTGGCCGCGGTGGGTGTCCCTGAGGCTGGCACGGGTGGCTCTGGGGTGCCAGGGTGACACGTGGGTGATGGTATGGCACAGAGTGCCCAGGGGACAGGGTGGCCCCAGGGATTGTGGTGGGGAACCAGGGACATGCGGGGAACAGGGGGGCTGGGGGCCATGGGGTGGCAGCAGGGGCAGAGGGGACAGGGCACAGGGTGGCACTGGAGATGGCAGAGGGGCAGTGGGGACACGGGGTGGCACTGGGGGTGGCAGAGGGACATGGGGGTTGTGGAGTGGCAGGAGGGTGACAGGGCTGTGGGGGTGGCACCAGGGTGGCAGAGGGACACTGGGGCATGGGAGGGTGGCAAAGGGGACGTGGGGAGGACGGGGTGACTCTGGGGGTGGCAAAGGTTCCCTGGGGACATGGGGGTGGCCCCAGGGTGGCAGAGGGTGACTGGGGACGTGGCATCTCCCAAGGGTGCCCACGGGTGCTGGTGTCCCCAGGCCGGCCGGTGTCCCCAGCCCCGCCATGCATCCCTGCCTGCTCCTCGTCCTGGCCCTGCTGGGCACGGCCTCCGCCAGCCACCCCGGTGAGTGCCCGCCACGCCGCTGCCCACCCTGCGGGGACACCGTGGGGACAGCCCCTGCTCCCCCTGGGCCCCACAGCCACCCCGGGCACCTGGGAGAGGTGCCATGCTCACCCCGCTGGGCCGACGCCACGTGTCCCAGGGCTGGCGGCGGGTGGCAGAGGGACCCCCCCCGGCGCCAGCCCTCACCCCGTCCCGTACGCCAGCCCCCCGCCGCCCCCGGGAGGTCCCCGCAGGCACGGCTGAGGAGGCCCACAAGTATCGCTACTCGGTGGTGGCCAAGCTGCGCACCTACGCAAAAGCCCAGGTGAGGGGGACGCGGGTGCCCGGCGGGAGCCCGGCGGGCGCAGCAGGGTGCCAAGCCGTGCCCTGCCCCACAGCGGTACTGCCAGGAGGTGCTGAGTGGGCAGCTGGCCTCGGTGCACAGCACCGCCCGCAACCAGGAGCTGCTGGGGCTGGCACGCACCTACGTCCGCGGCTTGCTCTGGATCGGGGCCGTCACCAAGTGCAGGGTGAGGGGGGCCTGGCCCCCACCCAGGGTGCGGGGAGCGGGGCTGCGGCTCAGTGTGGGTGCTGGGTGCTGGTTACAGCTAAGGGGTGCTGGGGCAGGGTGCTGGGACTGAGGGGGGGCTGTGGGGGGCTGGGGCTGGCTCCGGTGCAGGAGCTGGTGCTGGGGCTGGTGCGGGGAATGGGTGCTGGGGCTGGGTCTAGAAGTGGGCGTGGGGGGCTGGGACTGGGTGCTGGGGCTGGTTTTTGGGGGAGGGGGGCTGGGTACAGGGGGCTGGGGCTGGGTACCGGGTGCTGGGGCTGTTTTTTGGGGGTGAGGGGCTGGGTACAGGGTGCTGGGGCTGTTTTTTGGGGGCGAGGGGCTGAGTGTGGGATGCTGGGGCTGGGTAGAGGGTGCTGAGACTGGGTACAGGGTGCTGGGGCTGTTTTTTGGGGGTGAGGGGCTGGATACAGGGTGCTGGGGCTGGGTAGAGGGTGCTGGGGCTGTTTTTTGGGGGTGAGGGGCTGGGTGCTGAGGCGGTGCTATGGCAGGGGGGGAGGTGGGTGTCGCAGTGGGAGGACTCCAGCCCCTGGAACTACGCCAACTGGGCACCCACCAACCCCATCCACCTCTTCGCCACCTGCGCCACCCTCAGCACCTTCGGTGAGGGCACCTGCACTCCCACCCGCTGCACCGGGTCACCCGGGCACTGTGGCGGGGCACAAGGCCACTGGTAGCAATGGGAGGGGGCACTGGGAGGGGGCACAGGCCACTGGTGGCAATGGGAGGGGGCACTGGGAGGGGGCACAGGCCACTGGTGGCAATGGGAGGGGGCACTGGGAGGGGGCACATGCCACTAGTGGCAATGGGAGAGGGCACTGGGAGGTGGCACAGGCCACTGGTGGCAATGGGAGGGGGCACTGGGAGGGGGCACAGGGCACTGGTGGGCCCTGGGGCCACCCGGTAGCCCTGACGCTGGTCTCTGTCACCAGATGGGCTTTGGAGAAGCAAGCTCTGCTTCCAGCGGCGCCCCTTCATCTGCCAGTACTGAGGGCACCCAGGGGTGCTGCCATGGTCCGCTCCAGTCCCTAGGGACCCGCAGTAGCCCCATCCCTGACCCAGTAAACCAGAGGTGCCCTGAGTCTGTGTGCCATGTGTGCTGGGTGTCCATGGGGAGGGGGTCTGTTCCTGCCGGGCCTGGGAGGCAGTGGGGTGCCCAACCCCATAGAAGCCACTGGAGAAGCCCCAGCAGCTGGGTGTGGTGGGAGGGAGCAGCACACTGAGCAAAGGGGGCATCAGTATTTATTCCCCCACCAAAACACACCCCGTTCCACTGGCACAGCATCCCCACGCCAAGTCCAATAGAAAAATTGTGTGCCACAGGTGCTGGGTCGGCAGCTGGCGGGTGTGGGGCTCAGTGGGGCATCTCGTCGGGGGTCTCAGTGCCTGGGGGGGCTGTGAGGGGTGTACCGGCAGCCCCCAGCTCCTTGGCTCGCCGCCGGCACTCGCGGGCCACCACCACGGGACTGCCAAAGGCCACCAGTACTACAGGGATGAGCCCCAAGTTCACCTGGGGGGATGTCAGGTCATGGGGCTGGGGGGGCTGACCCCACCCAAGGGTTGCCCCCAACCCAGCCCCCCCAGGTCCCCTGTGCTAGGCACAGGACTCCCATTCCCCAAGGGGCAGCCCCCCCACCCTACCATGGGCCAGCACCCTGTTCCTACCATGGCCCAGGACCAGGTTCCCCATCCCACCATGAGGCAGTGCCCCATCCCACCCCAGGACAGGACCCCATACCCCCATGGGGCCTGACCTCATTCCCCTGTGGGACAGGACCCCTTCCCCTGTGGGACAGGACCCCCCATCCCTCCCTGGGACAGGACCCCATACCCCCATGGGGCCTGACCCCATTCCCCTGTGGGACAGGACGCCCATCCCTCCCTGGGACAGGACCCCATACCCCCATGGGGCCTGACCCCATTCCCCTGTGGGACAGGACCCCCATCCCTCCCTGGGACAGGACCCCTTCCCCTGTGGGACAGGACCCCCCATCCTTCCCTGGTACAGGACCCCTTCCCCCATGGGACAGTATCCCTTCCCCCCATGGGACAGGACCCCCACCCCTCCCTGGGGCAGCCATGGGGCAGACACTCACGTAGAAGGGGTCCCCGTTGAGCGGCCCGCGCAACAGGGCGATGCAGGGGTACTGCAGCAGGGCCACCAGCGCCGACAGCGCCATGGCCAGCCCGTACAGCTTCCCAAAGTGCTTCGGGGGGAACCTGCCCGGCCACCCACAGCGTCACCACCACGCCCTGCCGCCCCCCCCGCCCCCGTCCCTGCCATGCCCCAGCCCTGCCACCACCCCCTGCCACCATCGCCCCGTCCCGCTGCGGCGGCGGCCGCAGGACTCACGCGATGGCCAGGAAGGCGGCGTTGCCCCCGTAGAGGAAGGAGCGGCTGACCACCTGCAGCACGAAGGTGGCGAACTGGACGGGCAGCATCGGCACCGCCGCGCAGATGGAGAAAAGCACGCACTGCATCACCGTCACCACCAGCGACAGGATGGACGCCCGCAGGTCTGCCAGTGCCCCCAGGGCTCCTGTGGGCACGGGGGGTCAGGGCACGGAGGGGATGCAGACACGGGCACGGGGGGTCAGGGCACAGAGCGGATATGGACACGGGCACGGGGGGTCAGGGCACAGAGGGGATATGGACACGGGCACGGGGGGTCAGGGCACAGAGGGGATATGGACACGGGCACGGGGGGTCAGGGCACAGAGGGGATATGGACACGGGCACGGGGGGTCAGGGCACGGAGGGGATATGGACACGGGCACGGGGGGTCAGGGCACAGAGGGGATATGGACACGAGCACGGGGGGGATCAGGGCACAGAGGGGATATGGACACGAGCACGGGGGGTCAGGGCACGGAGGGGATATGGACACGGGCACGGGGGGGGTCAGGGCACAGAGGGGATATGGACACGGGCACGGGGGGTCAGGGCACAGAGGGGATATGGACACGGGCACGGGGGGTCAGGACACAGAGGGGATGCAGACACGGGCACGGGGGGGTCAGGGCACAGAGGGGATGCAGACACGGGCACGGGGGGTTCAGGGCACAGAGGGGATATGGACACGGGCACAGGGGGTCAGGGCACAGAGGGGATATGGACACGGGCACGGGGGGTCAGGGCACAGAGGGGATATGGACACGGGCACGGGGGGGTCAGGGCACAGAGGGGATATGGACACGGGCACGGGGGGTCAGGGCACAGAGGGGATATGGACACGGGCACGGGGGGTTCAGGGCACAGAGGGGATATGGACACGGGCACGGGGGGTCAGGGCACAGAGGGGATGCAGACACGGGCACGGGGGGGTCAGGGCACAGAGGGGATGCAGACACGGGCACGGGGGGTTCAGGGCACAGAGGGGATATGGACACGGGCACAGGGGGTCAGGGCACAGAGGGGATATGGACACGGGCACGGGGGGTCAGGGCACAGAGGGGATGCAGACACGGGCACGGGGGGGTCAGGGCACAGAGGGGATATGGACACGGGCACGGGGGGGTCAGGGCACAGAGGGGATGCAGACACGGGCACGGGGGGGTCAGGGCACAGAGGGGATATGGACACGGGCACGGGGGGGTCAGGGCACAGAGGGGATATGGACACGGGCACGGGGGGTCAGGGCACAGAGGGGATATGGACATGAGCACGGTGGGGTCAGGGCCCCTTGGTACCCCCTCCCCAGGCACAGCGGGGTCACGGCGTGGCATGGCAGGGGTGGCACCCAGGCACGAGCCCTGCTGAGGGCACGGTGGGAATGTTAACAGCACGGACACTCCCCAGGGACCCACGTGGCCGGGGCCAGTTACCCTCAGGGTGGGGGGTCTTGCCCCGCTTGTGTCGGTCGAGGATGAGGCCATTCCATGGGGCACAGAGCACCCCGCAGAGCTGGGTGAAGGCGAAGGCGTTGGTGTAGGTGCTCACTGTGGGGGGACAGTGTCAGGGCAGGGCCAGATCCCACCGGGGTGCCCCCGGCCATGCCCCCCGTCCCGGCGGCCGTGCCCTACCCTGGTGGGGATCTCCGCTGGCCAGGTGGTCGAGGAGGGGGTTGAGGGTGCCGATGAAGAGGTAGTGGCGCAGCTGCATGGCGGAGAGCCAGACCACGTGCCAGGCGAAGAGCCACGAGCACACGCAGGCCCCAAAGGATGGCCCAGGGGGGTCCCCGCCACCTGCGCCCCAGGGCTCAGCGGTGGGGACACACCCAGACACGCCTCGCCTGGCCCCGCCCCCAGCCCACCCACTGCTTGCCCCTGGTCACACCCACCCGCTGCCCCCCACATCCACCTACATGGTCACAACCCTTAATCTGCATAGCCACGCCCATCCTTGACCACACCCACTCCCAGCCTGGAGCTACACCCCTTCATCTGTATAGCCACACCCATGCTGTGACCACACCCATGCACAGCCACGCCCACCCCCCGGGCCACTCCCCCATCGTCTGCATAGTCAGGTCCACAGCTCTCCCTGCAGCCACGCCCACGGGGCACGCGTGCCAGTAACCAACACGGCCACGCCCTCCCGAGCTGAGCCCGCCCTGCCCCAGGCAAGCCCCGCCCCCAGCACCTCTCGGGGCGCTGGGCTCCAGGGGGGTCTCTTCGAGGCCGGCCTCCCCCGGCGGGCGCTTCTCCTCGTAGGTGCGGTAGGACTGGGACCGCCTCGAGCACCGCAGCCTGCAGCACCGCCCTGTCACCCCCGGCACCCACCGCCCCCCAGCTGGGACCCCCCACCCCCCACAGGGTGGGACCCACCACCCACTCCGGGATGGGACCCACTACCACCCACCAGATGGGGCCCTCCATGGGATGGGACCCACCACCCACCACAGGATGGGACCCACCACGGGATGGGACCCTCCACCACCCAGGGGATGGGACCCTCCACCACCCTCCACGGGATGGGACCCTCCACCACCCTCCACGGGATGGGACCCTCCACCCTCCATGGGATGGGACCCTCCACCACCCTCCACGGGATGGGACCCTCCACCCTCCATGGGACGGGCACCGCCATCACCACCACTCATGGGATGGCACCAACCACCCACGGGACAGGACCCCCAGGATGGGCACGGCCACCCTGCGGGGTGCAGGCAGGGCCCCCCTACCCGTAGTTGTAGGCGGGGGGCAGTGGGTAGGGGATGTGGGTGCGGGGCATGAGGAAGAGGGTGCGCAGCAGGTGCCAGGCACTGCAGGCTGCCAGGAAGAGGAACATGGCCCGCAGGGACAGCCCGTGCTCGTACAGCACCTGGGGACGGACACAGGGACGGGCTGTCACCGGGCCACACCGGCCACCCGCCACCGCCACAGCCCTGCTCAGGTGCCGGCTGCGTCCCAGCTGTGTCCCCAGACCTCCCTGCAGCGCCTGTGCTGGGAACGGGCACCCGGGGTGCCCAGCACCACCCCCGGCACCCCCAGCACCTCCACTCCGTTACCCCCTGCGCCCACCTTGATGATGAGGAAGATGGCGGACGAGGAGTCGAAGGCCCCGTTGTAGAAGGTGATGATGATGGAGCGGTACTTCCCAAAGAGGTTGCCCACCTGGCATGGAGAGACCCCCCCACGCCATCAGGGCACTCCCCATCACTGGGCAGGGCACCCCGGTCTCTGGGTGGGGGGGTCAGGGTGCCGGGACAACTCACCTGCATGTTGGTGAGGATGAGGAGGATGCCGCCCACTGACAGCATGGACATGGCTGGGAAGAGCAGCACGGCCAGCTCTGGGAACACGGTGGTCAGTGGGGACAAGGAGGGTCCCCACGGGGGCCCCCCCTGGGGCTGGGGCACCCAAGCCCCACAGGGTCTCACCTGGGGTGGAGAAGGCAACGAGCAGGGTCCCGCCAGTGTAGAGAGAGCTAGGATGTGGGGACAGTGGTGACACATGGGGACGGGGTCCAGGGGGGCAGCTGGCACCCCCGCACCCTGGTGTTGCCGGCCCATCAGCACCCAGCACCCCAATATCTCATGGGTGTCCCACCACCGCCTGTCACCCCCGGGGCCAAGGGACGTGGGGGGCTTCTACGGTTATGGGGGTGCCCTGGGAACACTGGGGAGACCTGAGGGTGTATGGGGGGCTGGGGGCAGTGGGGGGCCCCTGGGGCTGTGTGTGGCATGGGGCACGCTGGGGACGCTTGGTGGCACTGGGGGACAGGCGCCAGCAGGGGCTGTGCCCAACCAGTGCCCCAGAGCTAGTGCCCTGAGCTGGCACGGGTGCCCCCCCAGCGGCACAGGTGCCCCCCCGGTGCAGGCAGGGCCCTGCCTGCCCCACCCTGCCTGGCTGCCTCGATAACCCCCCCGCTCTCGATCACATCCCCCACACCAGCCCCCACCACCAGCACCCTAACAAGAAGCCCTCACCGCCCCGGGCACCCATGGGTGTCCCCACTCGGCCCGCCGGTGCTGCCCCCCCACCCCCGTGCCCACTCACATGGCGATGAGGCGGGCGATGGTGGTGCCGAAGCGGTCGAAGATGAAGCCCATAGGGAAGATCATGAAGTTGTTCATGAAGGAGCCGATGGTGAAGACGAGGGAGAACTGCTCGCTCTGCCAGCTGCAGTCTGCGGGGCAGCCGTCAGCGAGGACGCGGGTGGGGGGACAGCGGGGACACGGGGCACGGCAGGGCATGGGGACAGCGGTGATGCGGGCATGGGGACAGCGGGGACGGGGACGGTGGGGATGCAGGCAACCCAGGGCACCAGGCAATGGGGACACAGGGCACCTCAGGTCACTGGCGCCATGTGGACATGGGCCACCGTCACCCCTGGACACGAGCACATGGGGGACACAAGATGGGGTGACAGCGGAGCCAGGGCCACCGCAGGGACAGGGAGAGCGGCTGGCGGGGGACGGGGGACGGAGCCCCTACCAGTCCAGTTGTGGCCGGAGCTGTTGATGGGCTGGCACAGGTCCGCAAAGTAGTGCAGATCCTTGAGGACGAAGACGAGGGAGGCCCAGCCGAAGATGACGCCGCAGAAGGCCCCGCACTCCAGCAGCCCGGAGAGGAGGGTCGCCACACGCTTGGCCACCCCTGCACCCCCCTCCGCCATGTCACCGGCCTGGGGTGTCCCCGCCGCGCCTGCAGGCTGGCAAACGCCAGGGCGTCACACCCCCCCCGGCACCCGCGTGGTGACACCCCCCTGCACCCCCCTGGCACCCGGAGCGGGGTCCTCGGGGCACGTGGGGGCACGTGGCCACCCGGGCAAAGGCCACCGTGGCCCCAGCTCTGCACCTTGTCCCAGTCCGCCAGCAGCTGGCACCAGTCCCCTGCGTGCGCCGGGGCACGGGCAAGGACCCTGCCTGCAGCCGGGGCTTTGCACACGTGCGCCCACGCGCTCACACGCGTGCACACGTACACACATGCGTGCACATGTGCTCACAAGCAGGCACACGCATGCACCCCCCCTCCCCACACCCCAGCGCACCCCCACCCACCTGCACGAGGCCAGGCCCTCCCGCCGTCACCGCTGCCGCCGCCGAGTTTGAACCCAGGCCATGCACAGCCCCGCCACGCACACCTGCACCCCCGCGCCGGCACGGCGCCCCGCTAATCTCCTGGGAGCACCCACGGGCCCTCCAGGGCTGCAGGCACCCGATAGCGGGTCCCCCATCACGCCGGGACCCCCCCCCCCCCGCGGCCTCCTTATCTCCCTGCGCCAGCCAGTCCCAGGGACCCGCCGCCTCCCCTGAGTGCCCGCTTGTCCCCAGGGACCTGGCACAGACCCTGGGGACGCCGGCACTCCCCCGGCAGCCCTGGCACGGGTGCCGAGGACCTGGCATGCTCCCTGGGACGCTGGCGGCTGGCTGACACACCCCTTGGGGCCCCAGCGCACCCCTGGGGACACCGGCAGTTCCCACGGGGACCCTGGCAGGGCTCTTGGAGACACTGCTGCTCCTCTGGGACCCTGGCATATCCCCCCCCGGGGACCCCATCGTGCCCCCACGGACCCTGGGGACACTGTCACCCCTGGGGACCCCACCACTATGCTGCGGACACTGTCACCCTGCCGGGGGCCTGCCGCCCTCCTGGGGAGCTGCCACATCCAGGGGACACCTGGACACCCCGTCCATCCCTGACAGCCCCAGACCCATGTGGCCAGGACCTCGGTGTCACCGGCGTGACCTGCAGCCAGGTGCCACAGGTGCCAAGGCCACATCCCCCATCACCGTCACCAGTGTCCCCCCGTCCCACTCGCCTGCAGGCTCTCTACGTCCACCCAAGCCCCCCATAAGTGTGTCACCGTGCAAGCGTGTCACCGTGGCACCATCCCAAGGCCTGTCCCCGCTCCGGCCGGTGTAATGGCCGTTAATGAGGCCTCATTACAGTGGCCGAGCGGCTAAAGATTAACCCGGCAGCGGGGCCAGGTGGTGCCGGACCCGCAGGCCGGGGGGGCTGCGCTATCTATAGCCACCCCATGGGGGCCAGGGGCCGCTGTGGGGCCGGGGGCTGCCGGGGGGCATCGCCTTCCCAGCGCTGCGGCAATACCCCACTCCGCGGTGGGCAGCTGCCACAGGCAGCCTGAGGCACCCCGGCACGGGCAGCACCGCGGGGCACCCCCAGGCACCCGCTGCAGGCACCATTTGCCACCCAGCTGTACTGATGCGTCCCAGATGTACTGGTTACCCCCCGCCGTACTGGTGTGTCCCAGCCGTACTGGTCACTCCAAGCTGTACTGGTTACCCCAAACCATACTGGTGTGTCCCAGCTGTACTGGCCTCTCCTGGACAGACTGGTGAGCCCCCACACCAGTGAGTGCCCCATACTGGGGGGGAGCAGGAGGGCCTGGGTTGGGGGCCCCTGGCCTTGGTGACTCTGGCCCCTCCAGCCGCGCTGGGCCCCTCAGCTCACCCCGCGCCGTGACTGGGAGGGCAGGAGGGGCCAGGGGACACCCACCCTCCCCGGCAGCAAGGGGCCCAAGCTCGGCCTCGCTCCAGCTCCTCCAGCCTCTTTCATAATAATTAATTGTAACAAAGGCCAGTGTTTTCATCAGGGGCTGCTGGGTCCCCGGGCAGCAAGCACGTGGCTTCTCCAGGTGCTGCTATGGGGCTGGGCTGTGGGTGCCCCACGAGTGCCCTCCTCACCCCACTGCCCTCCCGTGTGGGGTGTCCTGGGGTGGGCAGTGCCAGCACACCACGGAGCAGGGGTAGGCGCAGTGGTGTTGGACAGGCGGGCAGCGGTGGCCACCCAGGCCATGGGGACTTTGCCCGTGCACATGAGGCGGGGGCACACGTGTCCCTGGGGGTGGGCAGTCGTGGGGCACGGCCGTGCTGGCGCCTGGAGCCTGCCCCACGCCACGGGGGCACCCTGCCAGGCGCTCGAGTGCTGGGGGGGGGGGGGAGCGGGGTAGCCTCTGTGGGGCAGAGGGAGGCCGGGGGACGAGGTGGGGGAGACCCCCAGTCATAGCCCTGCCCCACAGCCTCGGGGCTGGCACGGCTCCAAGGCCCAGCCCCCACTCCCGACCACCCTCCATCGCGCCCACAAAGCCACCCCCAGCTCCGCGGCCCCCCCCCCCCCGCCGCGGGACACCCCGCTGCCCACACCGCATGCTGAGGCCATGCGGGCCCCCCCGCTCGCGCTCGCCTGGCCCCCCCATCCCCGGGCGCTGCTCACCCGCGGCGCGGCGGGGCGGGAGGGACCGCGCAGCCGCCCGGCCCGGTGCTCCCGGTGCTCCCGGTCCTGCCGGTGGTCACGGTCTTGCTGGCGCTCACGGTCCTGCTGGTGCTCACGGTGCTCCCCGGGGGGCCCGGTGCTGCGCGGTGTTCCCGGTGCTCCCCGGCGGGGCCCGGAGCTCCCCGGCGGGGCCCGGTGCTGCCCGGTGCCGCCGACCCCTCCGCGGAGGAGTGGTGGAGCGCCCCGGCCCGGACCCGCCCCCCGGGCGGGGCGTGGGGGGGGGTACGCAGGAGGCGGCCCCGGGGGTCACCCCGGGGGTCCGCGCCGGGAGGGGCTGTCCTGGCTGAGAGCCTTCCCACAGCGTGCCACGGCACTACCCACCTCCCCCCGCGAACCCCCCACGGTGCCGTGCCTGTGTCTGCCGTGTCACCCCGGTGCCCCCCGTGACATCTCCAGGTGTGCCGCCTTCTCACCTCGCGTGCCTGCCATGTCCCCCAGCTGTGCTGGCCCCGGGGCCAGCTGTGCCATCCCAGAGCCATCCCCTGGCCAGGCCCCCCCGTGCCCCCCGGCGGACCACCCCGCCCGCGCCCTGCCAGGCTCTGCCAAGGCCTCTGCCCGCTCATGCCCGCCACCGTCCCCGTCCCTGCCCTGGATGGGCTGTGACCCACCTGTCCCTGGCACCCACCCCACAGCCGGCCCGGCCGTGTGCCCCCTGCCTCTCCTCCACCTGGGGCACCCCCGTCCCTCCCATCACCCTCCCCTGGGCCACCCACACCACATTTGCTCCTCTGTCCGTCTGTCCTCCTGCCACCCCATCCATCCGCCCGTCCACCCATCAGTGCTTGCAGCCACCCGTTGTGTCCCCACCCACCCCCACCCCTCCAGCCAGCCATTCATCTGCTCAGCCAGCCACCCATCTGTCTGTCCATCACCCATCCGTCTGTCCATCACCCATCCACCTGCCTGTCCATCACCCATCCATCTGTCCATCACCCATCCGTCTGTCTCCCTCCAATCACAGCTCCATCCGTCCTCACACCCATCCATCTGTCCATCTGTCCCACCACCCATCCTGCAGCCCACCGCCCACCCTGCGTGCATCCTGCCAGCCCTCCTGCCTTCACCCACCCTGCCCTCGGCCCAGCTGTCCATCTGTCCATCCGTCCATCTGTCCACCCACCTCTCCAGCTGTCCTCCACCCAGCCACCCTTCCATCCATCCCTCCGTGGACAACCGCCACCCATCGCTGCCCACCCTGGGCCCAGCCAGTGGCACTGGGGCTCTGCCCTGCCATGCCTTGGTCCTCCGCAGGCAGGTGGGCGCAGACACCCACTGGTGGGTCCTTCCAGACCCCCCCCGCAGACCCCACGGCATGGGGTGCACCCCATACCCTGACACGGCTTGCAGGGGGTGCCCCCACTGGCGTGGCCGTGGGCCCATGCTGGGGATGCTGGGGGCACCGGCAGGGCGGGGAGCGGATGGCAGCCCCTGAGTCAGCCCCGCAGCGCCCACGCCCCCACCCACGGGTGCCCGCCGCGCCTGCCGCACCAGCTTGTGGTATTTCGCTCGCCGGGAGCCGCGCCGGAGACGGCGCCGCAAACACGCCACTGGTGCCAGCTTGTGCCGCCGCAGCCTGGCGCGGCCACGCGTGCCCCCCTCCCCGCCCCACGTGGGCATCAGCGTGGGGTCCGCTGCAAGGCACTTACACCCCACATCCCGCCGGCCGCCGGTCGTGGGGGCAGCTTGCTGCGGTCCCGGGTGGGAGCGGCGCGCCCGGCACCATGGACAGCGCCGGCTTCGGCACCGCGGACAGCGCCGCGGTCCTGCGTGGGTGTGGAGCAAGCACCGCGTCCCCGCGCCAAGGGCCCTCCCGGCGGCCCTCTGGGTGCCGGGCTCCCAGCCCCGCCACACCCACCCGTGGGCAGACCCCGCCGGGCTCCTCGGCGTCCGTGCGGGCACGGCAGCCCCTCGCGAGTACCAAGATCGTGGGAGGGAGGGACGCCCCCCGCCGTGTCCCGTGCTGACGGCAAGCCCCGCGTCCCCGTGGTGGGGAGTTCCCCCCGTGGGTCCCGCAGCGCGTCCCCCGTGGGCACCCGCAGCGCGTCTCCCTCTCCCCGCCGGGGGTCCCTCGTGGGCCGCCCCCCCGCGTGAGGCGGGGCGGCCCGGCCCGGGAAGGGTTAAGCGGCGGGGCCGGCGGCGGGGGGCGGAGCGCGGCCGCCCCGGGATAAGGCGCGGCGTGGGGCAGGGCTCAGCCCCACCGGCGCGGCGGGCAGAGCCGTGCCGAGCCCGAGCCCACCCGTGCCCGCAGCCCACCCGTGCCATGCCCCGGGGCGGCGGCGGCTGCTGCTCCCGGCGGCGCGGCGGGGGCGAAGGGGGCGAGCAGCCCCCCCGGCACCGGCCATGAGCCCCCGGGCAGCGGGCAGCGCCTGAGCGGCGGCCCCGCCATGCGGCCCCCCACGGCTCGGGACCTGCCCCCAGGTAGGCGTGGGGACGGGCGGGGGGCCCACGGGGTCGACTGAGCCCCGGGGGGCGGCGCCCCGGGGTGCCACCCTGCAGAGGACCCGGCGCGGAGCGGCAGCGCGGGGTGTGGGTGTCTCGGGGTGCGTGGGGAGCCCGGTGACGCCCCGGGGCGCGCAGCCCGGTGTGGGGGTGCCCCGCGACCCGCGGGGAGCCCGGAGCCAGTCCGGACCGACGTCGGGGTGCGCCCCGACCCACGGAGTTCCCGGTGCAGCTCGGGGACTCGCAGCCCGGCGTAGTGGTACCCCGGGATCCACGGGGAGCCCGGGACCACCCTGGGGTGCACAGCCTGGGGTGCGGGTACAGCCCCGGCGCACCCCAGGGTGCCCGGTGCCACCCCAGGGGCACAGCCCGGCGTGAGGGTGCCGCGGGACCCACGGGGTGCCCGGTGCGGCATCGGGATGCATAGCCTGGCGTGGGGGTGCCCCACGACTTACGGGGTACCCGGTGCCACCCCAGGACCCCCAGCCCGGCGTGGGGGAGACCCAGGCCACGCCCAGTGCACCGTGTGGGCACCACCGGGGTGCAGAGAGCGCCGGGGTCACCCCGCGGGTGGGTGCCGCGGGCTCCGTGGGGTACCCACGAACGGCGTGCCGGTTCCGTACCAGGACCTGGAGGGGTGTGGGGAGGGAGGGGCGTGGAGGGGGGGATTGGCACGGGAAAAAACGACGCCCGGGAGCCGGTGACTTCAGCTCCCAACTGAGTCAGCCCGCGGCGAGGGGGAGTGACAGATGGGACGCGGGTGGGGGGCGCACGCCGGCACGGGGCGCCGGGGGAGGGGGGCGGCGCTGAGCAGCTGCGCCGGACGCCTCCGTGGGTGGGTGGGGGTGTGTCCCCCCCCCGTGGCGCGCTAGGGGAGGCGAGGGGGCCGGTGGCCCCCCCCTCCCCGTGCACCGGAGGTGACCCCTCTCCCCTCCCCCGGTACCGGCGGCTGGGAGCACACCCGCATCCCCGGGCGTGGGGCCAGGCCGCCGGGCTGAATTATGGATGAAGCTCTCGGGTTGCAGCCGGGGGGGGGGCCGGGGGGGGGGGGATGGACACGGCAGGGGGGGGTGGGGAGCGGCGGCGCTGAACACCCGGAGCGGCGGCGGCGCGTGTCACCGGCGAGAGCGTCAGCCCGCGCCCACGCGCGTCCCGCCCCGCACGTGGCCGCGGCACGCGCGCACGTGGCACCGCCCCGTTGTGCGGGGTGGGGTATGTCGTGTGTCCCCCCCCCCCGAGTGGGGACGGTCCCGGGGTGTGTGGCCATTTGCAGAGGGCAGGGTCCAGGGGGATCCCACGGGAGGGTCGCCCCGTGGGGTTGGCATGGCTGCTTGAGGCGTCCTGGGGGACAGTGGCTCTGTAGGGGCAGTCGTAGCCCTGGGGGGAGTCCCATGGGAGTGTGGCCATGTGGGGTGGCCAGGGACCTGTGGGGGTCCCGGGGGACTGTGGCCCCAGGGGGCGGCCACAGCCCCAGGGGTCCCAGATGAACACAATCCAATGAGGCAGTCCTTTTTGGGGCGCCCAGCCCTGTGGGGTGGGCGTGGTGCTATGGGGCAGCATGGCCTGGGGGTTGTGTCTTTGGGGAGCACAGCCCTGTGGGGCTGACATGGGCCTGGGGGCTCCAGGGGGACCACGGCCCTGTGGGGTGGGCACGGCCTTGGGGTTCTCCTGGGGGACCAGAGCCGTATGGGTGGGCATGGCCCTGGGGGGATCCTGCGGGGCCACGGCCATGTGGGGCGGGCAAGGTCCTGGGTCGGCTTCTGGGGGTGCAGTTCCCAGGGCGCCCTGTGCCCCGGGGGGCTGCCTGGGAGGGCCCCGCCGGGGCGGTGGGCGTGCTGGGCCGGGGCAGTGCCCCCGCCGACGCCCCACGCTGACGCCCCGCTGTGCCCGCAGGCGGGCGCCTGGCGGCCTTGCTGCTGGCGGCACTGGCGTGGGTGCCCGGCGGGGCGCCCGCCTGCCCCGCGCTCTGCACCTGCTACGTCTCGCCGCCCACCGTCAGCTGCCAGGCCAACAACTTCTCCTCGGTGCCCGCGGGGCTCCCGCCTGGCGCCCGCCGCCTCTTCCTGCAGAACAACGTCATCAGGGCGCTGCGGGCGGGCACCTTCGGGCCCAGCACTGTCACCCTCTGGCTCTACTCCAACAACATCTCCTCCATCCAGCCGGGCACCTTCCGCCACCTGCCCGCCCTGGAGGAGCTCGACCTGGGTGACAACCCCCACCTCCGCGTCCTGGCCCCCGACACCTTCCACGGTCTCCGGCGCCTCCAGGCCCTGCACCTCTATCGGTGCCAGCTGGCCAGCCTGCCCAGCGCCATCTTCCGCGGCCTCCACAGCCTCCAGTACCTCTACCTGCAGGAGAACGGGCTGCTCTACCTCCAGGTCCGCCACGGCTCTGGGCTTCCGTGGAGCAGCTGTGGGGTGCCCGTGGGGCAGGGCTCTGGGGCGTGCCTGGGGGAAGGGGGAGCCCCTGGGGCAGGGGGTGGGGGAGGCACCTGAAGCGGGATGGTGGGTGATGCCAGCAGGGCACGGGCGCAGGACCCAGCTTGGTGGGAGACCCAGAGGTCGAGGTGATGGGTGACACCCATGGAGCCAGGATGTGGGACAAGGGGACACTCCTGAAGCCAGCGCGTGGGGCAGAGTGGCAGGTGATGCTCATGGAGCAGGGACACGGGACAGAGTGGTAGCCGTGGGACCGTGTCGCGGGTGACACCAGCAGGGCAGGGATGCAGGAGGGGGCTCATGGTGATCGGCACAGGATAAGGTGTTGGATGATGCCATGGAGCAGGGGCACAGGCCACGGGTGACACCCACGGAGCAGGAACATGGGGAAGGGTGATGCCGGCAGGACAAGGCCACGGGGCGGGGCGGTGGGTGATGCCCATGGAGTACGGATGCAGGACAGGGTGATGGGAGATGCTCATGGAGCAGGGTCCCAGGGGCGGGCGATGGGTGATGCCTGCAGGACAGGGACACGGAAAAGGGCTGGGAGCTCCCTGGTGGGGCTGCACACCCCATACCTACGCCCCTCTCCCTGCCTCCACTGCAGGACGACCTCTTTGCCGACCTGGCCAACCTGAGCCACCTCTTCCTACATGGGAACCGGGTGCGGGCGCTATCGGAGGGTGTTTTCCGAGGGTTGCCCAGCCTGGACCGCCTGCTGCTGCACGCCAACCGCCTGGTCACCATCCACCGCCACGCCTTCCAGGGCCTGGCTCACCTCACCATCCTCTACCTGTTCAACAACAGCCTGGTGGCGCTGCCCGGGGACCCACTGGCCGCCCTGCCCGCCCTCCAGTTCCTGCGCCTCAACGCCAACCCCTGGGCCTGCGACTGCCGCGCTCGCCCGCTCTGGGCTTGGTTCCGGCGCACCCGCGTCTCCAGCTCCCCCGTCCCCTGCGCCAGCCCCCCGCACCGCCGGGGCACCGACCTGCGCCACCTCCGCCCCCGCGACTTCGATGCCTGCCCTGAGGACGAGGAGGAGGAGGAGGAAGATGGTGGCATCGGTGGGGTGGCGGTGATGGGCACCCCTGGGCGGGCGCTGGGTCGCCCTGGTACCCTCCCGGCTGCGCCACCCTCTGCCTTCTACCGTGACGGCCTGCCCCCCCATGACCTGCGGGGACCCCAGCCCCGGCCACCCCCACCTTCCCGTGACTCCCGTGGCCCCCCCGGGGATGCCCGCTGCCCCGGGGCACCCTGTGCCCCCACGGCCGCCGCCACCCCCCGCCAGCCCCACGTCATCCTGCCTCTCCTGGGTCTGCTCCTGCCCCGGCTCTGAGCCCCCCCTGGCACCCCAGGGGGGTCCTGGCTCCTCAGGGTGCCTGTGCCCCCCTTCTCCGCAAGGGGGGGCCCCTAGAACTGTGTGGGGCGACTGGGGGGGCTGCAGGATGCAGGGGGATCCCCCCCATCCTGAGTGGGAAAAACCCCCAACAGGAACAGAAAGGTGGGAAATTATTTATTAAAAATGGTCTTATTTTGGGAGAGCGGGGCCTCTTGGCTGCTGCGGGGGGGGGGGGGGCAGGGGGGCCGCTGCCTTTCCAGGTCACTGCCTGCTCTCCTGCAATATTGATGGCACCGCCGCTGCGCCGGAGCGGCTGGAGGGCAGCGAGGCGTGCACAGCTCGCTGCGGGGACGGACAGACAAACCCCCCCTGTGGCTGCACCCCGAGCCGCAGGGTGTGTATGCACAAGCACCTGCTGCCACGCAGCACCCGCCACTGCAGGGCCCGGTGACACGACCGCTGGCGCCCCACACCCTTCACGGGGTGCTGGCACCACTGACGGGTGTAACGGGAGCCACGGGGCCACCGAGCCACCGCCTGTGCCGTCACTCGCGCCCTGCACAGCCTGACCCACTTTCCAACACACAGACAGCGCATGCACTGACAGGCTGCGGACAGACAGACACATGGATGCTGCCCACCCGTGGCCTGGATCCCTTTCGGTGGGTGTCACGCTGCAGGTCACCCAGGGTCAGGGTGTCCCTGCGGGTCTGCAGGGCGACCCTGTGCTGTTGTAGCTCTCCAGGCGTCCCTGGCCCCTCCGACTGTCCCTGTGGGTACGTGGGTACGTCTGTGCGTGTCCGGGCTGCCCCTGCTCAGGTGTTCCCACCCTCCTCCCCAGGTGTCTCTGGATGTCCCCACGCGTTCCTCGTCCACGTGTGGGTGTCTCTGGGCTGTCCCTGCCCAGGTGTCCCTGGGGTGTTCCCGCATGGTCCCTGCCTGGGTGCCCCAAGCAGGGCTGGCTGTCTCGGGGGTGTCACTGAGTGGTGTCCCTGTCCCTCCCTGGCTGCTCCGGGACTGTGCCTGTGTGGGGTCTTCCTGCACTGTCCCCCATGGTATCCCCCGGCCAGCAGGCAGACAGGGGCAGAGCCCCATCCCCACCCCACAGGGGATTATGAGGGGCTCAGCCTGGCTCTGCCTAATCCTGGGGATTACATGGGCTGGGCCTAGGCAGGGGATGACGGGGGGCACCCAGAGGTGCCCCTCAAGGACACAGCATGCGGCAGCTGGGGACAGCAAGGGCAGGCTCCCCAAAAGCATCCGCTGGCACTGCCAGGTTCAAAGTGCACCCCAACCCATCACCAGGGGGTGGATTTGGGGAGGTGTGAGGGAAGCAAACCAGCTGGCCCAAAGCCTTCAGTTTATTGGGGTGAGGGGGGTGGGGGCCAGGGAGGCTCAGGCAGTGCCGGTGCCCTGCTGCATGCGCTTGAGAAGCTCCTCATCCTGCAGCGAAAGCTCCGTCAGCTTCTTGCCCATCCTCTCGTGGACCTCCAGGTACTTGGCCACGCAGCGGTCAAGGCACACGCTCTCACCCTTCGAAAGCTCCGCATCCTTGTAGTGGGGGGGGACGCACTTTCGGTGGCACGCCTGCGTCATCCTGCATGGCACCCGCACCATCAGTCCCTCAAGCAGCTCTGCCACACGCAACCCTGGGCAGCCCCGAGCCCCAGCACCCCAGCACTTCCTATCCCAGCCCAGGCACCTTCAGCACCCCCAACACCCCCCAGCCCAGGGCACCGCTGTGCCCCCCAGCACCTCCACAGCCTGGGCAATCCCATGCCTCCAGCCCCAGGTACCCCCAGTGCTCCCCCCAGCCCCAGGCACCCCCAGTGCCCCCAGCACCCACTGTGCCCCCAAGCCCCGGGCACCCCCCGTGCCCCCCAGCACCTGGCCAGCCTGGGCACTGCCCGTGACCCCAGCACCCCTAGTGCCCCCACCCTGCCCAGGGCACCGCCAGTGGCCCCCAGCCCCAGACACCGCCGGTGCTCCCAGCACCCCACCAGCCTGGGCAACCCGAGTGCCCTCCGGCCCCGGGAGCCCCCGTGCCCCCCAGCACCTGCCCAGCCTGGGCACCCCCGTGTCCCCAGCACCCCCAGTGCCCCCCCAGCCCCAGACACCCCCGGTGCCCCCAGCACCTGCCAGCCTGGGCACTTCCAGCACCCCCAGCCCCAGGCACCCCAATGCCCCCCAGCCCCAGGCACCCCCGGTGCCCCCAGTGTCCCAACCTGGGCACCCCAATGTTCCCCAGCCGGAGCAGCACCAACGTCCCCCCAGCGCCGCCCCCCGGAGAGCGCACCGGTTGTACATGTCGGCCATCATGTCCACCTCCAGCTCGGCCGCCAGCTGCTGCGCCCGCAGCGGGTCCATGGCGGCCGAGCCCACCTCGCCTCACCACCGCCGGCGGCCGGCAGGAACCACGTGGGCGCCGCGCTTCCGCCCACGCGCGGCACCGCCCCGCCCCGCCGCCAGATTCGGCCAATAGAAGCCAGGCGGGTGGGGGAACGGCAGTGCTTCCCCAACGCTGATAGGGCTCCGCGGGAGAGGGCGTGGCGGCGCCGACAGCCAAGGAGAGGCGGGCAGGCGGTGGGAGGGCACGGCGCGCGCTTAGCCAGGCCTTTGCCCTGCAGGGGCGGGCCCGGCGGCGCGGGGGGCGGGCCCGGCGGCGCGGGGGGCGGGCCCGGCGGCGCGGGGGGCGGGCCCGGCGGCGCGGGGGGCGGGCCCGGCGGCGCGGGGGGCGGGCCCGGCGGCGCGGGGGGCGGGCCCGGCGGCGCGGGGGGCGGGCCCGGCGGCGCGGGGGGCGGGCCCGGCGGCGCGGGGGGCGGGCCCGGCGGCGCGGGGGGCGGGCCCGGCGGCGCGGGGGGCGGGCCCGGCGGCGCGGGGGGCGGGCCCGGGGCCGGGGGCTCCGCCGTGTCCCCTCCGTGTCCTCGCCGCCGGTCCAGCCCTGCGTCACCCATGTCGCCCCGTGTCTGTGTCCCTCCGTGTCCCCCCCCGTCCCCCGCGTGTCTGCGCCCCCCAGCTCTCCCTGTCCCTGCCCTGGGTACCCATGTCCCCCCGCGGGCCCTTTTGGGGTGTCCCCGGTGCCCGGGCGGGAGGGCCGGCGTGTCCCCTTCCCCCGCTGTGACCCGGCGGCTGCCCCGGACCGTCCCCGCCCGTCCCCACGCGTGTCCCCGGGGCCCCCCACGCGCGCCCCGCGCCCCGCGGGTGGGCGGTGAGTGAAGGCGGCACCTGCCCCCGCCGTGTAAAAATAGCCCCGGGGCGGGCGGGGCGAGCCCGGGCGGCGGCGGGAGCGGGGAGCGGGGAGCGGGTACGGGGCGAGCGGGTCGGGGGGCCGGGGGGGTCGGGGGGGCACGGGGCGAGCGGGTCTGGGGGGTCGGGGGGACACGGGGGAGTCGGGGGAGCACAGGGCGAGCGGGGCTGAGGGCCGGGGGGGTCCGCGGGGCACGGGGCGAGCTGGGCCGGGGGGGTCGGGGGGTCACGGGGTGAGCGGGGCTGGGGGGACACGGGGGGGTCGGGGGTATACGGGGCGAACGGGGCTGGGGGGGCCGGGAGGAGGTATGGGGGTGCCGGGATGGGACATGGGGGGGCCGGGAGAGGGTATGGGGGGATGGGAGGGGGACATGGGGAGTGGGAGGGCGTTTGGAGGGTCGAGAGGGGGAATAGGAGGAACCGGGAGGGGGTTTGGGGGCAGCGGGATGGGACACGGGGCGCTGAGTAGCAGAATGGGGGGTGGGATAGGGCATGGGGGGCTGGGAGGGGGCGGTTGGGGGCTTAGGATTAGGTGTGGGGGTGCCGGGACAGGACATGGAGGGTCGGGATGAGGTGTGGAGGAGGCTGGGATGGGTTGAGGGGGGCAGGCCAGCGTATTGGGGTGTTGGGATGGGACATAGGGGAGCCTGAATAGGGAATGGGGCTGGGCAGGGCAATGGGGGTGCCCAGGGTGGGGGAATGGGGGTGCCAGTGCTTGGGGGGGCACGGGGACAGGAACAGGTTGGGGGGTAGCCAGGCTTGGGGGCTAGGGGCACATGGGCAAGCTGGGGAGGGGGGCACCCCAGTGACAGCCCTGTGCTCCTGCAGCAGTGACCACAGCACCATGGAGCCCCAGGGAGACCCCGATAACCCCACCCTGGACACCACCACCTTGGACACCCCGACCTCGGGCACCCCCACACCTGGCACACTGCCCCTGGCAGCGGGGGGTGATGGGAGTGACAGCCAGGGGGCAGGGGCAGCAGGGGGCATGGGGGGTGACACCACAGGGGCAGGGGACACAGGGGGTGAGGACAAGGGCACAGTGGACAAAGGGGGTGACACCAGGGGAGCAGGGGACATGGGGGGTGAGGACAAGGGCGCAGAGGACACAGGGAGTGACACCAAGGGTGCAGGGGACATGGGAGGTGACACCAAGGGTGCAGGGGACACAGGGGGTGACACCAAGGGTGCAGGGGACGTGGTGGGTGAGGACAAGGATGCAGGGGTCACAGGGGGTGACACTAAGGGTGCAGGACACGTGGGGGGTGAGGACAAGGGCGCAGGGGACATAGGGGGTGACACAAAGTTGGGGGCAGCTGAGGGCGATGCCGTGGGGGACACCGGCAGCGGTGGGGGGGCAGCAGCACCAAAGGGTGCTGGTAGCGGTGCCAAGGCTGTTGAGGCTGCAGGGGGGGATGCCAAGGGCACAGGGGGTGCCCAGGCAGAGGGTGCCGGGGGGGCGGCGGAGGGGCCGCAGGCAGCAGCTGGGCCTGGGCCAGCAGCAGCAGGCAGCACCCTGAGGCGGCAGGTGAGAGGGGGCCAGGGGGCACTGCCAGGGACGGTGGGGTGGCAGGGTGGGGACAGGGGTGGCAGTGCCCGTGCTGGCAGTCCCAGGGCAGGGTGACAGTCCCAGGGCAGGGTGACAGTGCCAGGGCAGGGTGGCAGTGCCTGTGCTGGCAGTGCCCCCCTGGCTGTGCCCGCAGGAGCCTGCCTGGCTGCAGGATGAGGAAGACGAGCTGTGGCCCGAGTTCCCCCCCTGCTCATCCCCAGGGGGGGCGACCAGCCCCACATCACCCCTGTCCCCCACGTCCCCTGTGTCCCCCATGTCCCCAGAATCTCCCACGTCCTCCACAGGTAAGGGCTGTGTTGGGTAGGGTGTGCAGGGCCCTGCGGTGGCACCAGAGTTCCCTGGGGTCGCCACTGCCCCCACGCCATGTGTCTCCCCACAAGGTCCCCTGTAGATCCCTCATGTTCCTTCTTGGGGAGGAGGACCCCCAGCCCCATACCTCTCATGGTGCCCCAGGGATGCCCCTCCTTTTGGGACCCCACCAGTGCCCAGAGGGGACGTGGGTGCCCCCTCCCACCCTGCTGACCCCTCTCTCCCTTGCAGCTGACACCACCGAGGGCTCGGAGGGCAGCAAGAGGTGAGTGTGGGCGGGGTTGGCATGGCCCCGTGGGTGCCCCACGGCTGGTCAGCCTTGGGGCTACCCCATGGCCCTGCCCCACTGTGGGCACCCATGTCCCCGTGCCGCAAGCTGGCACCCCACAGCGCTGTGTCCCCATAGGTGGCACCCCACGGGTGGCATCCCAATACCCCATCCCACAGCCCCATCCCCACAGCCCTGTGCCCATGTCTGGCAACCCTCACCTGCCCCCCATGGCTGGTGCACCCGTGTGTGTCCCTGGGTGGCACGCACTGTGGTGCCCTCGCCCCCACCCATGGGACCACCCATGTGCCCACAGGGGTACGTCAGCAGGGGGGCCGCAAGGCCAGGCACCCCCCAGGACAGTGGGGCTGAGGCCAAGACCGGAGGCTGCCTGGGGGCGGCCGCGGGCAAGTGCCCGAGCCCAGGGGCGCAGCGCCATCCTGGAGAAGTTTGGAGGGTGAGAGGGGCCTGGCCCCATGGGGAGCATGGGCGGGCTGGGGGGCCATGGGGCAGAGGGAGCATGGGGCAGTGGGGGCACTGGGGGGATGGGGGGGCAATGGGGGAGGCTGTGGAGCAGTGGGAGTATTGGGGGGCACTGGGGCACTGGGGGCATGGGAGGTATGGGGGGGTCAGTGGGGTAGCACGGCATCAGGGGGCCACGGGGCAGGGGGGCACCGTGGGGATATTGGGGGAACATGGGGGCATGGTGGGCAACAGGGGGCAGTGGGGGCCGGGACCGTGGGGTGCCCCACGGTGCCCGGCATCGCCTGCAGCGCGGCCACGGGGCCAGCCCCACACCTGAAGCGGACAGGGGGTGCTGCCACGGTGAAGGCCATGCTGCTGGAGTGGTGCCGCGCCAGGACCCGCGGCTACGAGGTGAGCACCATGGGGCGGCCGTGGGGCGGCCGTGGGGCGGCCGTGGCGCCGCCTGACCCCTGTCTATCGCGGCAGCACGTGGACGTGCAGAACTTCTCGGGGAGCTGGGGCAGCGGCCTGGCCTTCTGTGCCCTCATCCACAGCTTCTTCCCTGACGCCTTTGACTACGGCAGCCTCGAGCCCAGCGCCCGCCGGCAAAACCTGGCCCTGGCCTTCACCACTGCTGAGTGAGAGCACCCCCGGCCCCCCGCGCCCCTGCCCCGCGTGGGGGGGCCCTGGCTGACGGCAGTGTCCCTGCAGGGAGCGGGCGGGCTGCGCCCCGCTGCTGGAAGTGGACGACATGGTGCGGCTGCCGGTGCCCGATGCCAAGTGTGTCTACACCTACCTGCAGGAGCTGTACCGCTGCCTGGTGGCCAAGGGGCTGGTGAAGACCAAGAAGCGCTGAGGGGGCTCCCCAGGGCCCCCAACCATGACACCCCTGTCCCCGTCCCACATCAGTAAAGGTGCCAGTGCCGGGCTGCGGCCGCCTTGTCCCTCATGGCAGGGACGTGGGCACTAAGCGAGTGTCTGAGATGGCGCTGGGGTGGGCACAGTGCTGGAACTGCCCCACTGCCACCACAGAGCAGTCCCCCGGAGCCCCCCCATGCCAGCAAGGCATCAGGGAGCGAAAGAAGGGGTGGTAGTAGTTTTATTCACATGGGTACCGGGTGCGTGGCCCCAGGAGGCTGCCAGGGCCCCCCATGTCCCGGCTCCAGTGCCAAGGCAGGAGTGATGCCAGGGCCAGCCCCAGCTGGCACAGGGAGGGAGGCCTCGAGCTGGGGTGCCCCCGAGTGCCCAGAGCAGGGGGCTCAGGGGCTGGGGGACTCGGGGGAGTGCCTCTCAGCGTAGCGCCGGGTATGTTCATCCGCCCCACGCCAGAAAAACTCGGGCTGCTCCCGGAGCTCCCGGGCCAGATCCTGCCGCAGCACCCGCTGGGGGTCTGGGCTGTCCAGCAGCAGCAGCAGGTCCTGCAGCACTGCGAGCACCAGGGGGGTCAGGGCGGGTACCCCCTCCCCCTCGGGGACCCCCTGTCCCTTAGCCCTCCGTGCCCACGGGACCCTCCGTGCCCCCAGCCCCTCATTCCCCAGGGCCCCCCCTTGCCCCCAGGAGACCCCCACCCCGTGCCCCCATAGGCCCATCTCCCCTCCAGGGTCCCCGTGCCCCCATAATTCCCCCACGCCCCCCGTGCCCAGGGGACCCCTCGCACCCCATCCCCTCATTGCCCCGGCCCCCCGTGCCCAGGGGACCCCCCGGCCCACGCACGGGCGGCAGCCGCCCGCCCCAGCGCAGCACGTCCCCTTCCAGCGGCCGCAGGACGCGGGCTCCGCTCCAGCGCCGCGCCTCCGCCAGCTCCTCCGGGGGGCGGGGCACTGGGCGGGGCCGGCCGGGACACACCCTGCCGGGACACGCCCTCCGCCCGGACACGCCCCGTAGCGGAGGGTTGCCCGCCGGGGAAACGAAACCGACGCACGCCGCACCCCGCCACCGAGTACCGGAGACCCTCTGCCCCGGTACCGCCGTCCCCCGCACCCCGGCACCCTCCGCATCCGCGCACCGGCACCCCCGCAGCCCGGTACCGTCGCCCCCCGCACCGGCGCACCGGCGCCCGTACCCCCGGCACCCTCCGCAACCCGGTACCGGCACCCCTCGCCGCCCCTACGCCTATGCCGGTACCGCTGGGCGCTGACACCAGGACCCCCCGCGCCGGTACCGCCCCGGACCCGCACCCCTGTACCGCACCCCGGTACCCCCGCAGCCCTGCCCACCCCGGCGATCCTCCTGGCCATGGCCCCCAGTGTCCCGCGGGGCGGGGCTCCTCCAGACCACGCCTCTAGGGGCGGAGCAAGATACTGTAGCCCCGCCCCAGGCGCGGCGCTGCGGGGTGGGGGTGGGCAGGCCTGGGGTCATAGAGGTGGGTCGGAGATGAGGGGCCAGACAGGCCTTGGGTGGCCTGGGGCCTTAGAAGTTGGCAGTGAGGGGCCAGACCTGCCCCACACAGCCATGGACATGGCAGCTCTGGCAGGGTGGAGGGCCCAGAGGTGTCCCTACCCCAGGGGGAGCTGGGAGGTGGGACAAAAGCTGGGAGGGCAGCTGGCTGCCTGGAGGCATTAGGTTGGACCTTCCTACTTCTAGGGTGGGAGGGGTCCTTGGGGACTCCACCCCTCAAATCCCAAGCCTGGCACCAGGCAGACGAGATCACAGGGTTGATATAAGAGGGGCTAGAGTCTCCTGGAGCAGCCCGGGGTGCTGGAGAGGTGTGGGGGAGGGCAGGCTCTCAGATCATGCCTGTGCTCTGGGGCCAGGGGTGTACTGAGGACCTCCCTTGGCCAGTCCTGGAGGGCAGAGGGGCTCAATGGTCCCTACCCCATCCCAGGCAGCAGAGAAATGTGGTGGGAGGGACCCTGCTGGGGGTCACACCACTTGGGCCTCCCCCAAACCACTGTGGGATCGGAGAGACAAGGACAGGGAGCTTGAGCGGCAGACTGACCCTTGTCACCACAGGGGTAATACAGAGGGGGCAGTTGGGTGGCTAGAGTGCCCCACCCCACCTCCCAAAGGGTGCCTGCCCAAGGGGGCTGGTCCTCCTGCATGGGAGCAGAGTGGGATGTGGGGCTGGAAGGGGCGGGGGGGCCACATCCTGCCCCGGGCGCCTGCACCCAGCCCGCCCCTCCCGGCGGCCCCAGGCACCCCCCCAGCTGCTGGTCCAGCTGATTTACAGGAAGCCTCGGCAGCCACCAGCTGCCCTCCTTAATCTTTAACCAGACAGGGCCAGATCTGGCCAGATCCCCCCGCGCCCGGCCGGACACACAGGGACCCGACCTGCTGGGCACCCAGGTGGGCCCAGGGTGCTGCCTCCTCCTGCCCCCCAGACCCAGCTCCCCAGGGGGTGTCAGACTGTGGGGCGCCCCTGGGAAGGGGGGCACAGGGTGGGGGTACATGTAGTGTAGGGAATGGGGTTGCAGGATGTCAGGGTGGGGTGGGAGGGTGTTGGGTGCCAAGGTGGGGTGCTGGGAGCTGGGGTTGGGATGCTGGCTGCCCGTCAAGCCCTTGACCTATATTTTCCCACCAGGATGCCCACCATGACACTCTGGCTGCCCCTGGTGTGGCTGGTGGCCACAGCCATGGCCACTGTCACGCCGGTAAGTGTAGCCCAGGGACAGGGTCACCCTGTGCCCAGGTGCCTCCATGCCCACCCTCACCAGGGTCCCCATGCCCAGGTGCCCATGCCGGAGGCCTCTCCCAGCTGGATGAATCTGCTCATAGAGCACCCGATGCCGCCAGTGCCCCCCCATCCTGCCCCAGGCCCACCAGAGGATGTGGAGGCACCCATCCTGCCGGTGACCACCCCCTGGGCCCACCTCGAGGAGCTGCCCAGCTTGGACACCCCCCTGAAGGCCACAGATCCCCCCAACCCTGAGAAGCCTCAGGGAGTACCTGAGGAGCCAGGCAGCATGGCTAACGGGAGCACGGCAGCACCCACCCCTGGCACCACCTCAGGGCCCCCCAGCACCACGGGCACCAGCGCCCCACCGTGCCCTGGGGACGAGGAGCCTGCTGAGGACTGCGGGGTGCCCACGGGCGAGCAGCGGCTGGCCGTGGCCGAGGCGCTGGGCACCTTTGCCCTCCGCTTCTACCAGCACCTGGCAGAGGCTGCCCAGCCCGAGGCCAACCTGCTCTTCTCCCCCATCAACGTGGCCATGGGGCTCTCGCACCTCCTGCTGGGTGAGAGGCTGCTGGCGGGCACTGCCGTGGGTTCTGAAGTGGGTTCTGCTGCGGGATCCGCCACGGGCATCGCTGTGGGTTCCTCTGTGGGTTCTGCCATGGGCTTTGCTGTGGGCATCACTGCGGGCATTACTGTGGGCTCTGCCGTGGGCATCGCTATGGGCTCTGCCATGGGTGACACTGTGGGCTCTGCTGTGGTCACCACCTGTGGCCCCACGGCTGTCCCAGCCCAGAACAGCGGGCGCACCTGCGGGCGCCTCGCCGAGCTTTCCCTGTGCCCACAGGTGCCCGTGGCGAGACCCGTGAGCGCCTGGGCACCATCCTGGCGTACCCACCGGAGCTGAGCTGCGTGCACAGCGCCCTGCGGCAGCTTGCCAGCGCGCCCGGACTCTTCTCTGCCACACAGATCTTCCACCACCCAGGTGAGGTGGGCGGCCAGGTGCTGGTGGGCTGCCGATGCCAGGCAGGCATGGGGCTGACTCTGGTGTGCCACCGGGCAGAGCTGCACCTCCGGCCCCGCTTCCTCAATGAGTCGTGGCACTTCTACGGCGCCCGCCCACAGGCACTGAGCGGCAACGAGAGCCTGGACCTGCTGCGCATCAACGAGTGGGTGCGCGGGGCGAGCCAGGGGCTCCTGCCCAGCCTCCTGCCTGTGCTGCCCCCCCAGCCCCACCTGCTGCTGCTCAGCGCTGTCCACCTCCAGGGTATGGCCCCGCGGACCCCGGGTCTGTCCCGGGGGTTGGTTCAGGGATCTGCCCTGGGACCTGCCACGGGAATCTCTCCTGGAGATCTTGTCCAGGATCTGCCCTGGCATCTACCCTGGGCTCTGGTCCAGGGATTGGCTCCGGGATCTGCCCTGGGCTCGACCTGGGGGTTGGCTTAAGGGCAGCGGCTCAGGGATCTGCCCTTGAGCTTGGCCCTGAGATCTGCCCAGGGTCCTCCCAGGACATGGCGTGGGGCCGAGCCCAAGGGTGCCCTGCGTGGCAGCCGCCCCGTGCCCCCCGTCCCCGCAGCCCCGCTGCCGTGTCTCCACAGCCGCCTGGCGCACACCGCTGGAGGCCAAGCAGACGCTGCTGCTGCCCTTCCTGCGCCCCGGGCGCCCATCCCGCCTGGTGCCCACCATGACCAGCAAGAAGTACCCGGTGGCCTCCTTCACCGACTCCCGCCTGCAGGTCCAGGTACCCCCCGCCGGCACCATGACGTCGCTGCACAGCACCGAGGAGGTGCTGGGCGGCGACATCACCCCCGAGGAACTCGGGAAGGATGCCAGGCTGTGACCTCATTGCGGTGGCACTGAGGGGGTGCCAGGCTGTGATGTCACTCCCTGGCATTTGATGGGGTACCAGGCTGTGATGTCACTCCCCTGGCACTGAGGGGGTGCTGGGCTGTGGTGTCACTGCAGCAGCAGAGGGCATTGCCAGGCTGTGAGGTCACTGCAGTGGCACTGGGGGAGTGCTGGGCTGTGGTGTAACTGCGGGCTGGGTCCGTCCCACAGGTGGGGCGGCTGGAGCTGAGCGGGGGACTGAGCCTGGTGTTGCTGGTGCCGCGGGGACCCCCGGAGGCACTGGAGACCCTGGAGCGGGAGCTGGACCCCCCCACATTCCTGGGGCTGCTTCGGCGGGCGGCACACACCCCCCCCCAGGCCACCGCCCTGGCCCTGCCCCGCCTGCGCCTTGACCTTGCCATGGATGTGGTGGCCCTGGTCCACGACATGGGTAAGGCCATTGACCCCACTCCTCCGCCCCCGGGGCCTGCCCGTGCTGTCACTTCTTGGGCTGGGTGGGCTAGGGGTGATGTCACTTCCTGCGCAGGAGGTGATGTGCAATGACGTCACCCCCTGCAGGATGTCACTGGTCCCTATGCAGGTCCCTTCCCCAGGGGCCCCAATGGCCCCGGAGTTCCCCAGTATCCCTGCACCTTCGGCGTCCCCTGGGTCCCTGGTATCCCCCATGTCCCCAGTGCCCCGATGCGCCCCACTGCCCCCATGCCCCCAGTGCCCATAATGTCCCCCTTGTCCCCAGTGGTGTCCCCATATCACCCGTGTCCCCAGCGTCCCCCATCTCCCTGCTGTCCCCCACACCCCTTAGTGCCCCTGGTGCCCCCATCGCCCCCTCGCCCCAGTGACCCTGGTGTGCCCCTACCGTCCCCCACATCCCCAAGACCCCTCAGTGCCCCCCATGTCCCTAGTGCCCCCTCTGCACCCATATCCCCACTGTCCCCGGTGTCCCTCCCCGGCGTCCCCGTGTCCCCGCGGCGCTGACGCTGAGGGCGGGTGCCGCAGACTACGGGCTGTTCCTGGACGCGGAGCTGTGCGGGCTGGCGCGGGGCCCAGCGGTGACGGTGGACACGGCGCGACACCGGGCGGTGCTGGCGCTGGACGAGGCCGGCGTGGAGGCAGCAGGCGCCATGGCCACCTCGGTGGCCCGCAGGGCCCTGCTGCTGGAGGCCCTGCGCCCCTTCCTCTTCGTCCTCTGGCACGATGCGGATGCCGTACCCCTCTTCATGGGCCGCCTTAGCGACCCTCAGCCCTGACCCCTGCCCACCTCCTGCCCTCCCTCCTCTCAGCCCTCCCTCCCTCCCTGCTTCCTCCTCTTGCTCCATCCCTCCTTCCTTCCCTCCCTTGTCCCTACTTCCTCCTTCCTTCCCTCCTCCTCTCCCTCCACCCCTCCTTCTTTTCCCTCCCTCCCTCATCCCTCCCTCCTTACCCCTTCCCTCTTTCCTTCCAACCACCCTCCATCCTTCCCTCTCTTTTTTCCCTCCTTCCAGCCCTCCTCCCCTCCCTCCTTTCATCCTCCCTCCCTCCAGTTCTCCCCCTCTTCCCCCTCCCCACTCCTCCCTCCCCCACCTCCTCGCTCCTCCCTCCCCCATCTGCCCCCCTTTCCGTCCCCCATCTCCCCACCCTTCACAACCTCCCCAGCCCCACAGGGCAGCACGGGGTCCCTGCCCCCCCACTTCACCCCGTGCCTCAGTTTCCCCAACAGCTCGGGGCCTGAGGCCCCAATAAATGCACTGACCACTGCGCAGCTCCTGCCTGTGGGGAGGGGGAGGGATGGACGGGTGCAGGGGGGCAAGTTGGGGGCTATCAGGGACGCCTCCATCCACGCCAGGGTGTCTGCAGGGGCCCCGGCTGCATGCCAGGCATCACCCCAGGGTGCCAGGGCTGAGCTAGGGGAGGTGGCAGCACCAGGGGCAGGTGACACCCAGCACCTTCCTAAAAAAAAAAGCCTTTATTGCCCTAGAAAAGCCCCCACAGCCCCTGCGTGCTGGTGACGGGCACCAAGTCCCCCCAGGGGGCACTGGCTGGCCCAGGCGCCCACAGGGCACTGGGGAAGGCATGAAGGTGGGGGGCACCCACTGCCAGCACCCCGGTGCTAACCGGGGCAGGGGTCCTGCTGGCTGGGGGTGCCCCCTCCATGTCCCTCAGTCCCAGCCGTTCTCCTTCACCATGTGTGACATCTCGATGATGAACTTCCCCTCCTTGTACTTCTGGCTGCTCTCGAAGGCCTGCTCCTGGGGGAGATGGCATGAGACCCCCCATGCCCCAATGGGGTGCCCAGGCAGTGGGGTTGGGGTGCCTGGTGTGCTGCGTTCACCATGGCTTTGGGATGCCCAGGGTGGTACCCACGGCAATGGTTTGGGGTGCCCAGGGTGGTGCCCTCGTTAGGGGTTTGGGGTGGCCAGACCAGGGATTTGGGGTGCCCAGGGCAGTGCCCACGGGGTGGACTCAGGGTGGTGCCCACGGTGAGGGTCGGGATGCCCAGGGCAGTGCCCGCAGCAGGGTGGGGGTGCAGGGCGCAGGGGCACTCACGTATTTCCAGCCCAGGGTGGTCTTGCAGCTCTGGCAGAAGATGTCGGCCACCGAGTGCAGCCCCGTCAGCAGCAGCCGCTGCTCCGCCGGGCCACAGCCCACGTTAACCCTGCGCCCAGAGAGCACCGTGTGTGCCACCGCCGGGCACCGGCCAGCATGGCCCAGCATGGCGCAGCCCGGCACCGCCAGGACAGCAGCCCCGGGTGACTCCCCAGTGCCCGCAGCCGGGGATCCCCGACAGCACCCCCCACACATGGCCGCCGTCCCCGGGGCGCCTGGTGGTACTCACACGGAGTTGAACAGGTAGGCACGGCCATGGCTGCCCTGGAAGGACTGTGGGGACACGGCACCAGTCACCGGCTGGGCCCCGCGTCCCCTGGGCCACCCATGTCCCCCCGCGCCACTGCATCACCACCATGCAACACCCCAGCCCAGGGACACCGTGGGGGGACACTTGCCAACCCGGGGACACTGAGAGGGAGACGGTCACCTCCATGGGAGCACCACAGGGGACACCCACCATCCCCGGGACACCCGCCATCCCCAGGACACCATGGGTGGGACACTGGGGCAACGCTTACCACCGTGGGGGCACCATGGGGAACATCCCCACCTCGAGGGCAATGTGGAGGGAACGCTCACCACCCTGGAGACACCATGGCGGGGGGACACCTGCACGCCAGAGGCACCACGGCAGGGATGCCCGCCGTCCCAGTGCCACCACAGAAGCTCACCACCCTGGGACATCATGGCAGGGAGATCTCGCTGTCCCAGGGCCACCCTGGGAGGGGGGCCACTGCCCTGGGGACACCTTGGGAGCATCTCCCTGTCCCAGGTCTACCCCGGGGCCACCGCAGAGGGGACGCTGCCTGTCCCAGCCCCCGTGGGGGGCAGCTCTCGGCCCGGGGAGCGGCGCGGGGGCACCTTGGAGATGAGCTCCTCGTGCCTGGCCAGGTGGGCCCGGCAGTGGACGCAGCTGTAGGTGCGGTGGGAGCGGGGCAGGTAGCTGTGGAAGGTCCGGGGGGGCAGGCGGGCGGCGGGGGGGAGGCGGCGCCGGGGGGGAGGCATGGCGGGCGGCAGGGCCCCGGGGGGGCGCGGGGGGGCGGGGGGCACCGTGCACCCCCCGCAGAGCCGCTCGCAGGGGAAGCAGCGCAGCAGAGTGCCGAGAGCCGTCGTTCCTCCTGCGCCGAGGTCGGGGGGGCACTGCTGCCCCGGGCCCCCCCAGGTAAGAAGGAGGCGGAAAAGGGGGGCAGCCTGCAGAAGGGTAAAGGGAGGCAGTGAGGGGGAGTGGCACTGCCTGGGGACCCCCGCCCCAATACCCCCAGCCCTCAGCCCGCCCCCCCCGACCCGCTGCCCGCTGAGACCTGGCCAGCTCATGGCAGGAGTGAGGGGCAGTGTGGCACCACCCCGTCCCTGCTGTCCCCAGGGAGACCCGGGGGACCCTAAGAGAAACTGGGGGCATAGGGGGCCCGAGGGTCTGGGGAGGACGGAGGTCCTAGGCAGGGTCCGGGGCTCCTCCAAACAGGATCTGTGGGTGCCGGGGGGAGTGGGGGTCCGAGGGGGACAAAGGGGGTCCCGGGAGGGATATTGGGGGTCCCGGGAGGGATATTGGGAGTCCCAGGAGGACAACAGGGGTCCCGGGACGGGATACTGGGGGTCCCGGGACGGGAGGATGGGGGTCCCGGGGGAGAGTGGGGGTCCGAGGGGGGACAATGGAGGTCCTGGGACGGAAGGCTGGGTGTCCCAGCGGGACGCCGCGGTGCCGGGGACGACGACGACGGAGGGTGGGTGGGGGTGTTGGGTGCCGGGACGGGAGGACGGGGTGCCGGGGGCCACGCCACGGTGCCGGGGCGCTGCCCGGGGTCCCCGGGAGCCGCTCACCGCCTGCCGCTGTCCCGCTGCCGCTACCGCCGCTGCCGCTGTCCCCGGGGCGGGCGCCGGGCGGGGGCACCGGGCGGCCGCGGGGGGGGCCCTGCGTGCCCGGGGACTGCATCACGGCACCGTGACTCATCCCGCGCCGCCGCGACGTCACCGCCCGGCACCTCCGACGTCAGCCCGGCCGCCGGCGATGCGCTGCGGGCGCCGGCGCCCCTCGGCACCCCCGTGTCCCCCGTGTCGCCAGCCCTCCCCGCCCCGCCAGTCACCCCGGGGCACATGCAGATGAGATGTAAATCAGGCGGGCGTAGGGCCCCCCCCGCGTGCTAATGAGATGCAAACGAGATGCAAACGAGGCCGGGACCCCCGCCGGCGGATCGGGGGACACAGCCTAATGAGTTGTGAAGGAGGCGAGGGGATGCGGCGCGGGGCCCGGGGCGGTATGCAGATGAGATGCAAATGAGCCACGGGGAGGATCGGCCGGCCCGGACCCCGCCCTCCCGTGAGTCATCACACCGCGCCGGCGGCGCCGCGCAGCTGCCATGGCAACGCCGCCGCAGCTCCCCCCGCTCAACACGCCGGGCGCGTTTCTCTGACCTCACTTCCGGCGCAGCCTCGCTGGGCGGAAGCGCGGCGGCCCTGGTAGGCGGGTGAGGGCGAGGGCCATAGGTGGGTACCATGGCAACGGCCTAAGGGCGGGGGGCGACACCCGGACACCGGGCCGGGGGAGGGGCGGCGGCAGGGGCGGCTCGGGGCGGGGGGCAGCGGGCAGCGCGCGCCGGGCCCGGCGGCGCGTCATGGCGGACGATGGCGGCGAGGAGAAGAAGCAGGTGGCCAAGTTCGAGCTGGAGCGGGAGACGGAGCTGCGCTTCGAGGTGGAGGCCTCGCAGACGGTGCAGCTGGAGCTGCTCACCGGCATGGCCGAGGTCTTCGGCACCGAGCTCACCCGCAACAAGAAGTTCACCTTCGACGCCGGTGCCAAGGTGGCCGTCTTCACCTGGCATGGCTGCACCGTCCAGCTGAGCGGCCGCACCGAGGTGGCCTACATCTCCAAGGACACCCCCATGCTGCTCTACCTCAACACCCACACGGCCCTGGAGCAGATGCGGCGGCAGGCGGAGCGGGAGGACGAGCGGGGGCCCCGCGTCATGGTGGTGGGACCCACCGACGTGGGTAAGTCGACGGTGTGCCGTCTGCTGCTGAACTACGCCGTGCGCCTGGGGCGCCGACCCACCTTCGTGGAGCTGGACGTGGGCCAGGGCTCCGTCTCCATCCCCGGCACCATGGGCGCTCTCTACATTGAGCGGCCAGCTGATGTGGAGGAGGGCTTCTCACTCCAGGCCCCGCTCGTCTACCACTTCGGCTCCACCACTCCTGGCACCAATATCAAGCTCTACAACAAGGTGAGCGTGGGGAGCCCCTCGGTGGCCTCGCCCCGGGACAAGTTTGAGCACTGTTCCCGGTCCTGGGTGCTGCGGCTTAACAGCGATATAGGGAGGGCCAAGGGGGTGAGGGCAGAGGTGCAGCAGAGATGGTGGCCGGGCTGGAGGAGCCTCCTGAGGAGGGAAGAAGCTCTTCAGCCCAGAGAGGAGGAGCTGAGGAATCATGACCGAGCTTTTCACAGCCCCCCACACCAGACCCTTGGTGGGCTGTGAGTTGCGGCTGGCCAGGGCACAGCTGGAGCTGCAGGTCACAGTGAGCTGGCTCAGCCAGTGGGGCTCACTGGGTGAGAGGGGAGCGGAGTGTGGCTGTGGGCACGGTCTGATGGCTCTTGCACGGGGCCGGCGTTAGCCAGTGCCTGGTGGCTGTCAGTGCAGTCTCCCTCCACTGCAGGGACCCTCCCTGCCTGCTGCCCACAGCCTGGCTCCCTGTTCATGGAAACCCAGGTGGAAAGAAGCCAGAGAAAAACCTGAAGACACCAGAAAGCTGACCTGAGTCCCCAGGGTCCTCCTGCCACTGCTGTTTGGTGACAGAGGTCCCTGCTTGGCTGAAGGCCACCGCATCTCTGTGCTGCCCTTGTCCTGGCAGCCCTCAGGACAGAAAAGTGGCTCTCCTGCTGTAGCCGAGCACCCTTAAGCACTTGTAACGTGTTTTAGGAATGGCTTCAGTGTCCTGCATGGCAAATCACCCCTTTGCGGCTATCAGCTGAGGGTGGGGAAGGAAGGATTTTGTGTCGGGTGGCTGCCCAGGAGCCAGGCATTGTGCCTACACCTTAGCAGTAAATAACTGAGTGTGGCAGGAACCGTTTGGAGGATTGCTGTCCCCTGGGGAGCGGGAGAGGGCCTGGCACACTGGCCTCCTGCCCTTCTGATGCCCTTCAGGGACTGCCCACTTGCTCCTCACCCTGTCGGAGCCAGCATGGTCCCACTGCGGGAATCGAGGCTTTGGGGGCAGCGAAGGAGGGGACACTGTGTGGGAGAGCGCCGTCTGGGGGCATGGGTGCCCCCGAATGGCCGCTCTGTCCTGATGCCTCCTCCCGGTCTCCCCTGCAGATCACATCCCGCCTGGCCGACGTCTTCAACCAGCGCTGCGAAGTGAACCGCCGAGCCTCAGTGAGTGGCTGTGTCATCAACACCTGCGGCTGGGTGAAGGGCTCGGGCTACCAGGCGCTGGTGCACGCTGCCTCCGCCTTCGAGGTGGATGTGGTGGTGGTGCTGGACCAGGAGCGGCTCTACAACGAGCTGAAGAGGGACCTGCCCCACTTTGTGCGCACTGTCCTGCTGCCCAAGTCCGGCGGCGTGGTGGAGCGCTCCAAGGACTTCCGGCGGGAGTGCCGAGATGATCGCATCCGGGAGTACTTCTACGGCTTCCGGGGCTGCTTCTACCCTCACGCTTTCGATGTCAAGTTCTCCGACGTCAAGATCTACAAGGTGGGGGCTCCCACCATCCCGGACTCCTGCCTGCCCCTGGGCATGTCGCAGGAGGACAACCAGCTGAAGCTGGTGCCGGTGACACCGGGGCGGGACATGGTGCACCACCTCCTGAGTGTCAGCACCGCCGACAGCCCCGACGACAACATCTCGGAGACCAGCGTGGCTGGCTTCATCGTCGTCACTGGCGTGGACCTGGAGCGCCAGGTCTTCACTGTCCTGTCGCCCGCCCCGCGGCCCCTGCCCAAGAACTTCCTCCTCATCATGGACATCCGCTTCATGGACCTCAAGTAGGGGAGGTTGGGGCTCCCCATCCCCCCCCATCCCGCGTCCCCTGCTTTTGCCGTTTGCCCCCCTCCCCTCACCCGCGAGCGCGGCAGGACCTTCCAGCTGGCGCCCGCTCTTCCGTTTTATACGTTTTGTAACGTTTATTATTAAATCTCAAAGCCTTTTGCTCGTGGGCGAGTGTCCGGGATCTGGGCGGGGCGGGATGCGGGGGTGCGGGTACTGGCTCCCCCTCCTCTTCCTGTGGTCCGTTCCGCGCATGCGTCCTGCCGTGTCGAACAGCCGTCTGCGGCCCTGCCCCACCATGACGCATGCGCGCTCTCCCTCCCGCCTCTTCCCCGCCCACCCGCTCCCGCGCATGCGCGCTGCCCCTTCCGGGCAGTTCCCCGCACGGCGGCCAATGAGGCGAGGCGGCGGGGGCGCGCGCGGCCGGCGGGCGGTGCGCAGGCGCGGCCGTGACGTCGTGCTCAGCCGCCGAACGCGGCGACGGTTCGTGCCCAGGAGTCGTGGTCGCGCGCTCGCGGCCCCCCCACCGCCCGCCGCCGGTGAGTCACGTGGGCCACCGCCCCGCTCCCCCTGCCCCGCGGGCACCGGCTGCCCCCTCCCCCGCCGGCCGGTCCCCCGGCCCACCCGCCGCAGGCCCCGCTGGCCCCCGCGGCCCCCTCCGTGTGCCGCCGCCCGGGCCGCGCCCCCCGGTTCCCCTGTGTTCTGCTCGCCTGGGGGCCCCGGCGGTGGCCCGTCCCCTCCCCGCCCCCGGCAGCCCGGCGGAGCCGCAGCCGCGGGGACTAGCCCCTTCCCGGCCCGCCCGCGGAGGGAGGGCTCGGCACCGGCACCCCGGCACCCCGGCCCGTCCCCGCCGCAGCACCGTACGGCTGCCCGTGTGCCGACCCCGCCGGGCGGCCCGAGGCACCTCCCGGCGGGCAGCTGCTCTCCCTCCCGCCGCCGCCGCGCCCTCTGCTCACCCGCAGCCCCTCTTCCGTGCGGGCAGGCGGCCCGGGGGGGGGCCGGCGGAGCCGCGGCACAGGGCCTTGGGGGTGTGGGCGAGCGGGGCGTGGGAGCAGCGACACGGGTCTCCCTCCCTCGGCGGCCCGCGCTAGGCGCGCCCCACTGCAGGCCGGGACCCCTACCCCGCTCCCGCGCCCTCTGCGACCCTGGGTTTTGCTTCTCGGCGCCGCTGCCCGCCCGCGCCCCGGCTCCCACCTGCCCGGATGGGTGGAGCGGCCGCGGCCCGCGGCGGGAGCCGTCGCGTCCCCACCTTCGCCCTTCCGTACCCGCGACTGGCATCGCTGCCCCACGAGAGAACCCGAACAGCTTCGATCCATGAAAGCCTGGTGTCTGGATGTACGCACCCTGACGCTCGCGGCCTCGAGGACCAGGAGCTAAACACTGCTCTCCGGCCACAGAGGCCTGTCCCACGCATCCAGAGCGTAATTCCAACTCAAAAGCACGTTTCCGCATCGCGTTCCCTGGTTTTGGCGGGGCCATGGGCTGTGCTCGCAGGTGTTTAGCCCAGCTTCTTCTCGGAAGTCCCAAATACTAAACGTGAGGCATGCAAATCCCAGACTATCGCGTCTGTGTTTGGTCGCATCTCCCCGAGATGAGGTAAAACCCCTGGTGTTCTGGCCCCCCCACATCTCACCCATTTGGGCGCGATTGGCTGCTCCTGCGTTCCTTGTTCCACCTCCCGGTGACTCCAAGGGAAGTGGCGTGCCCTGCACCTGCACGCAGCTGAATTTGGGTATTTAGGGAAGCGGGCATTTCTCTACTAGGTGCTACCGATTTTTCTGGGGGGTATAAAACATGACGAGAGCTTTGTCTAGATCGAAATGAGGAGACTTGATCTTAGATCATCTTAGTGGGCTTAATCTAATCACCTTTGCTACCTGTGGTCAAGGCAGCGGTTGCTCCTTAGCAGAGCACTTTATTCCTGTTGGTTTCTGAGGTATGAGCCCCGACTGGAGCCAGGGAAGGTGGTAATTAGGTGGAGCTGACGGGGTCCGATGGGAGACCTTTAACTCCCGTTTGAGAGGCCCATTTGGGGACGTTCACATCTGTTGCTGTGTCGCTGTTTCCGTCCCTGGCTGTTGCATCCCCTAACACAATGGTGAGAGGCTGGATCGGTTCCTCGCTAGCCATGGTGTGCAGTGAGACACGCTGTGGTGGATGAGGCCTTCCCTGCTTTGTCCGTAAAACGGGGCTAATCCCGTGTAAACCAGCAAGGCGGGCAGAGGAAGGAGGATGGAAGTGGTGTAAGCCAGGCAGGAGATAAGCACTGATGGATGCCACCCTTCTAGCTGTTGTCTGCAATAAAATATTTGTCCACTTTCTGTATCTTGTTCTCCTTAAAAAAAACATCTACGTCTAACTGCGGAGAAACGCAATTATGCGAGATGTAGGCCATCTCACCTGAAGCCAGGAGGATGGCCATGGAAGCCTAATTCTGGCCAGGTTTCCAAACTTCCCTGTAGAGCAGAAGCGTCCAGTACGCGTTGCTGTGCATCCTCCTTTAGAATTAAAAGCAGGAAAGTGTCACCAAATTCTCTCTTTGAGGCAGGGGCTCCTGTTTACCTACAGTGCTGAGCACCAGAAAGCCCAAATTCTGTATTACCGTGGTATGGATGATGAGAAAATCGTATTCTCTCTGGGGAGACCCTGCAGCGTGGTGTTGTGGTGGGGGTCTTGCTGTTTACCTTTCCCTATGACATCCGGCTGTCTGACACTATCGGCTTTGCCTTTTAGTTTGCGGTTGGCATCTCAGCAGTCGATGTCCAGTCCTGTTGCCTGGGCTGAAAAAAATCCTCCACTGACTTCTTGCTGTTAGGGTGCCGTGATTGCAGGGACCCCTCGCGGCAGAGGGTGCTGGCTGGAGCCTGTCTCCGGTCTCGTGGGTAACTCTCTCTGCTGGGAGACAGGGAGGGTGGCAGAGATAAGCGATGCTCTCGTGTCAGTGGTCTGCAGCGTGCGACGGTTGGGCCGGTTCAGTTGTGCTGCTGCCCAGCAGGTTTGAGGACATTTTCACTCTCTCTGCTAATTTTGAGGGTCTTAAATCTCAGCGGTAGATGAGAGCTGATTGTGCAACGTCAAACTTAGCGGAGAGCGCCTGTGGAGGGAGAAAAGGGGGCCCTTAGTCTTGGGCTGGCCCTCTTGCTTGGGCCCAGTGGTGAGGGGTCAGAGGTGCCGAGGCTGAGGGCAGCAGCGAGCTCTGGAATGGGATTCTCTGCGTAACTCCTGGGTGTAGTTAATGAAAACAGAGTGGGAACAGGTAAAGCACATCCTGTCTTTGTGCGATCCTGGATCTGCCCTGTCTGGGAGTTGCCTCACATAGAAGGAATTGTTTGTCTGTTTGACCTGTGCCATGGAAACTCGCTGGTTTGGGGTAGGTAGGTAGCTGCTGATCGTGGCAAAGTGACACGTGTTTAGGAGCCAGTAACTGAGAGTGAACTCTCTCCTCCCCGTGCCATTACGCTCCTGTCCCCGGGTGGTGATGAAAGGCAACGTGGTTAAGGGAAGCTTGTAATGTTGATGTGCCTGTTTCCTTCTTCCAGGGGTAGGAGCACGCTGAGGAGCTGCAGTGGTTGTCGACAGCGATTGGAGTAAGGAAGGGAATGTTGTGAGCTGGTTACACGTGTTTCCCCCAAGCCAGCAAAGGTGGGGAGAGCCTGGTGAAGCGTGCTTTCCTGATCCTGTCTGATGCTTCAGAAAGATTGGGCCACAAAGCACCCAACTCTTCAGGCTACATCTGGGCAGATTGCTAGAGAAGACAGTGAGAGAGGGCTTGTGGCAGGGCTGAGTAAAGCAGGGTGGAAAGTGTGGTGGGGAGGAAAGGAGGAGCATGGGGCTTCAGGAAGAAAGTGCTGGAGGAAGAGGAAATTAGAGTGAGACTTTACAAGGCTTTAACCGAAGTAAAGGAGACTGGGACCAAAAGAAATGGAAGGTGGCAGCAGTTGTGCTCGTGAATGTCCTGAGGAAAGGCATGGAAAATTAAAGGAAGTTCCCAGAAATGGAGATGAGGGGAAATAGAAGCAGCCCCTTGTTTGGTGGAGGGAAACCCTTGAGACTGGGGAAGAGTGCTCTGGAGGTGGCTGAGCCGAGCAGAGTCGGGAAAATACCCTGAAAAGGGGGTGCTAGGATTGGAAAAACAGGTGAAAATCCCAAAGGAGAGGGAAGGGGGAGTCACCGGTGACACGCCTGCTTGGTAGAGTTTGACTGGGGGAGGAAGGAGTAGGGCTGAGTAGAGGGCAGGTCCAGAGAAGCTGGAAAGGAGGAGTTGCTGGGCTGGAAGTGGCAGAGGGAAAGGAGTCAGAGGCAGGAGGAGCCTGTGCATTCCTCAGGTAAGCAAGCCGAGCTGGGGAATCTTCCAAGCAGGGAAGTCTGCGAGTGGCCTTTGTGGAAGGGGCAAAGTGACCAGAGGGACAAAGGGTTTGGAAAGAAGGTAGAGGGAAAGGAGGGGTCGATAGACTGGAGGCAGGTTGCAGAGCTGCAGAAGGGCAAGGCTAGGGAAGAAAGCACGTATTTGGGAGAATCAGTGTGAACATGGCCTGAATCAGCATAATTGGTGGGAAGTCAGGATGGATTTTGCTTGTGTTTCTCCTAAACACCAGGGTGAATGACAAGCATAGTCAGGGTTACATAGTTTAGCCCAAAGAAAAACATACCTTGAAGGTTGCACAGCAGAGATCCCAGCACGCGGTGCCATGCTGTACCCTCGATGGCTTCAGCAACCTGGATGTTCCCAGCTGTGGGAGGATGGGACCTCGTGCCTCGTGGTCAGGGCAGGCAGGCGTCCTGCCCTTGGCTTCCTGCGCTTGGTTCAGGCGCTGGGAGGGTGGCCTCGGCAGCAGGGCTGGGGCTGACAGGCTCTGGAGGGGCTCAGCACGCCGTGAGGCTCTGGGGGGGAGAGTCTGAGCTGCCTGGTGGCCCTGGGAGCGGGGCGGGATGTGCGCAGCAGCCTTTTGTAGGCTTGGTGAATTGGGGAGTTATTCTTGGGCAAAGGCAGCAAGGAGCCAGGCGTTATATTTGTGTTGATTCTCACTTGGGTGTCACTAATGACAGTGCTTGGGATTTCTCCCCAGCACGCAGTGCTTGTTCAGGTAGACTGTCCCATGAGCAATTATCTCGACTCGTACATTCTTGACTTGATGAGGAGCTCGCCCCTGTGCTGCCTGGTGTTCATCGCTGTACTGAGCTGAGCTGGCACACAGACTATTGCAAAGGCACAGTGTGCCAGATCACCCCGTGTGGAGGGTTGGAGCGCTCAAATTTGTGTCCCCGTTTTCAGCTGGAACAGCTGAGCCAGATCTGAGCCGGACCTGCTGGGGGTGTCGCTTGGACTTCAGGGGCAACCTCTGGGGGAAGCACCTTGCCCTGACTGAGGAGCACGCTGACTGTGCTGTGCGAGGAAAGGGGTGGAGAAGATCTCTGGAGGAGGAATATCACAGGACAAAAAACTGCTTCAATTTGGCAGTATCTGTTTGGGTTCGAGGTGTGGTTTTGTTTTCATGGCGGAGCCTTTCAAAGGGCTGGGGTGTTCTGTTACAGCAGATGAGCGTGTTAGCAGATTGCTTCTGCTAAAGTAATTAGCAGTGATGTCATCTTTAAACTTCCGAGTAACCTATCCCTAGAATTGCAGTCTGCTTGCATCGCAGCGGCAGCTAGCTCAGAGGACGAGCACTTCCCTCCCTGGGTTATGGCACGGCAGGGCTCATCCTTGTGGGGTGCTGGGCTTTTCCCCGAATCGTGTGTGCAGGGGCTTGTGCTCACCTCTCGTCGAAGCTCAGCATTATATTTGCGGGGAGGAGAGTGAGGCCCGAGAGCTGCTGCTCTCCAGGGAGCTCTGCGTCTGCCAGCAAAAGCAACTATTTTCTCTGGTGTTACCCTTAAACTCACCATGGTCGAGCACTGCTACCAGGTGAAACCGGAGCTTTCCCCAGCCAGCTTACGAGCATCAGTCCAGCGTTTCCTCTCAGTCACAAGGACAAAAAAACTTGGTTGAGAAGTTTCTGCAAAGGAAGGGCTGCTCTGCAGTGGGAGCAGTTTCTTCATTAGTCAGCCAAAGTGACTGACGCCTTGTTTTGTGACTGAACTGATTTAATTGTAATATATTCTTGTCATTAAATGTGCCTTTAATTTTGTGCCGCAGTTCTCTGAACCTTCACGGGTGTTTAGTCAGCACTAGGTATTTTCCTGTCCACCCTGAAGAAAAAATCTTTGAGAGGCAGAAGGGGAGGGAAGTGGAAGGAAAGAGCGAGGGAGTCGTTAGGGCGCTGTACTTGGACCTGCAGTGCACGGGAGGCCTCGCACAAAACAAGGAAACAAGGAGGCAGCGAAGTGGAGAGTGGGTGACAAATCGAGGAGCGGTTGCTGTAGCAGTAATAATCGGTGCAGTATAATCAGTGTCTGGCTTGTCCCTGAACTGCGAGGTGGGCTCTTGCGTGTTTGGAGTTTGGGGCAGGTTCGTGCCTCCATCTTCCATTTCCAGAAAGGTTTGGTTTTCTGTATTTTCTGTGGCATTCCATCCTGCATCCTCATGATCAGCCAGGGGTGGCACATTCCCAAGGACACCCTGAAACAGCCGGGCCTACCTAGCGAGAACCTGGCTCTCCTTTGTCCAGAGCTACGAGTACCTCCTTGGGTCGAGGGACTGGTGTTTTCCACTGGCCTCTCCTGTCTCCTACCCTCCGGGGGAAGGGGGACGAGATTCCTCGCTGTCTTTTCCTCCCGTGGTCTCCACCCTCACATTAAGTCTCTGAGGCTCTGATCAACCCCTCCACCTCAGGGGAGCAGGCGTTCTCTAGCGTTCAGACTCGAGCTACAACCACAGAAGGGCTTTGGGCATGAAGCCGTAGGGTCCCTCATCTGATTCGGGGCTCAGCGTGGATTTCTCGGGTGGGCTCAGGTGGGTTAGGTGGCTAGACTCTCTCTGCAGCAAATGCTGCAGGGCCTTGGGGTGGGAAAGGAGACGGCAGGCTGCGGCCAGGCTCCCTTGGCTAATCACAGCCTCCGCGGGGTGGTCATTACTCTGGTTTTGCAGACGTGGAAAGGGACGCTGGTGTTAGGTGATAGGCCTGGGGCTACGGCATCAGTCTGTGCCAGAGCTGGGCTCAGAGATTGGCATCGTGCTGATTGAGACTTGCCAAAAGGGTTTTGAATCTACCAGGCGCTGTTTCAATCTTCTGCTAAATGCCTGCTCCGTGTCCTGGGAAGCTCCGTCTTACTTTAGAGAGTATTTTTACATGACTCTGTGTCTTCTCTTGCCTTGTTAATTTTTTTTTTTCTCTCCTAGGTGAGGTGTGGCGTACCAGATGTCAAGTTTTAATGATTTTATGTAGGTTTTTTTAAAAGACGAATGGATTAATGAAGAGGAATTTTAGTGAAGGAAGGGGAGGAAAAAATGGAGCAATTTGTAACAAACTGAGATCTTCCCTCACACCACTCAGGCCATGGGTGAGACAGACCTATTCAGCACCATTTTCACCATCGGTTGTCTTCTGGGGTTGTGAAAGCGTTCCCGGAAAGCTCCCCTCCAGATCTCTCCATTAACCTGCCCTGTGCTGCGTGGAAATGGTTGCCACAGAAAAGATTTAATGAAATTCCTGTCAACTCCCAACCACCGAGTGGGTACTGAGCCCGTGGAAAGGCCTGGGGGGTCAGGAGAAAGGAACAAGTAGGAAGAGGACGAAAACACAATCCGCCGGCCTTCCCCTCCCGCCCCCCTCGCAAAGAAAGGATTTACAGCTCAACCTTGCACCAGCTGTTCCTCGGCTTTAACAGTCAAGAGAGAAATAAATAAAATTAAACGGCCACCACCAGACAGCCAGTCCCGGATCCCGGTGAAATCAGGGAGAGTGTTTCTGTGAGCCCCTTCAGCGAGGAGGAGGAGGAGGCGGCAGCAGCTCAGCAGTGCTGTGAGGAAGCTGGGCAGACTGCTTGTGAGACAACCCCCTCCTCCTGTGCAGCAGCCGGAGGGGGCTGCAGCGTATCAGAGGGCAGATTAAAAAGGAGAAGTGGCTTCCTTGAGACTCCTGGTGTGGCTTTTTTGCAAGAAGTTTACCAATATCTTGCCCTTTCCCAGGGTGCTTGCTGGGTGGGAAGTGTGCCCAGCTCCTCATCTTGCACGAGGCGCTCATCCCCTTGCCTGAGCCTGGAAGGCTTCCCTTTCCCCTGGAGCCTGGCTGCCGGCATCAGCCGTGCAGGGACCTGGTTTTTGCAGGCTGTTGCCCGATGGAGGGAAGCTTGTAAGGGCTCTCGGCATTCCTGCCCCAACGGCTGTTTTAAGACCAAATCCATTCCTCTGTTCTGAATTTTTAATGTTTTTAAACCTCCTTGCCTGCACCCACGAACTCTTGCAGGGCAGAGCGTAGTGTGGACTCCTCTCCTGGGCCTCGCATTCCAGCGACCACTGTGGACTTCTCCGGACTGCCTGCTCCGGTCAGAGCTCACCCCAGGAGCGAGCGCGGAGGCTGGCTAGTGGTTTGCCCCTGTTCCGCTCCCCTCCCCTTCTCGCCTTGCTCTGACTCCCGCTGGGCCTGGGCTATGCTGCGGGGCGGATCCCCCACCACAGCTCCAACATGCCAGCAGCATCTGGAAAGAGATTCAAACCCAGCAAATACGTCCCGGTCTCAGCTGCTGCCATCTTCCTAGTGGGAGCCACCACCCTCTTCTTTGCCTTCACGTGAGTCCCAGCTACTCAACCAAAGAGTGGGGAGGGCGAAGGGAGGCTCGGGGAGCCAGCCGCCTCCGTGCGGTGCCGTGAGCTTGGGGGGCAGCAACGGCACAGGGGGTTATCTGGGAGAGGAGCTGTGACTTCTTGCCAGATTAAAGGGGGGATATTGTGCTCTGGCTGCTAAAAGCTGGACGATGGAGCAGCCCTGCAGTCCATCAGAGCAGTTCAGCCTCAGCTGGACCCGTGTCCCTCGGTTTTCCCCTGAGGGGAGCTGGATGAAGTGGGGCACGGTGGATCCCAGCAAGGCATCTTGCCACCGCTCGGCTCTGGTTCCTGGCAGCCGCTCCTCTCCTGTCTTCGGGTGTTCGCTTGTCTCGCTGGCAACCCTCTCACAAATCAGACAGGCTGGGGATGAGTTTGTAACCTGTAGGTGGAAAATGGCATAGATAATTTTCTCCTTTGGAGCTAAGTGAAGTGGTTTGGTGGACTGGGGCAGGTTCCACGTTATTTTTAGAGTTTCGTAACTGATTTGTGAGCCACAAAGGAAAGTTCAAGGAGAAGTACTCTGACCCCTGCATGGATCTCTTGCTGCTGTTGATGTCAGCCTTGCCCTGAGGAAACAAGGGTTTGGTATCTCTGGAGAGGACCCGAAGGAGGTGGCCTGCCGGCAGGTCACCAGGGCCTGAGGCAGGCGCCTGCCTTGGCCTTGGAGCCGGTGGGGAAAAGCCAGGGTGTAAAATGGTGCCGGTTGCTGGAGAGGGGTAGGGCTGCTGCTCACATTAACATTTTCCCTTCCTGGGTGACAAATAGCTTATGAACACTTGCTCGGGGCCGAGCTGAGCTGGTTCTGGGTTGGTGGCAGGTGGGGAGGCAGGACCTTAGGCTGCCGCGGAGGCTGCTGCGCTGTCGCTGCGCCCTGGCAGGGAGCTGCCTGCGCTCCCTGCTCGAGCGGCTGCAGCCGGGCTGGCGCCGAGGCACGCGTGTGCAGGGCAGGAATGGAGGAGCACAGCAGCCGGGACTGGCTACCAAATCCTGCGGTGTGTTCCCGGGGTTGGGGTCAGAGAGGAGGTGTGTTTTGGGGAGACAGCAGATACCTGTACATGAGGCAGGTGTTTCTTTGTGCTCACACCTTGGAGGGCTTGGTGGTGACCCAGTGCAAAGGGTTTGGCATTGTTACAGCAGTCTGGAGATGTGGTGGCTGCTGGTGTGGGGGTGCAGGCAGCCGCCGTCCCAGGCAAGGCAGAGGAGGCAGCAGGTGACTGCTGCCTGCATCCCCTCAAGCGGGGCGCCTGTCAAGCGGCTCCCTCCAGCCAGCCAGCGGCCCTCGGCTCCACTTTGCCTCTTGAGCCTCCCTCCATCCCTCCTTTCCCTTTCCCATTGCTCCTTTCCTTCTCCCATCCGTGGGTTACTCCTCCTCCTGCCCCAGAACTGCAGAGGGGCAGAGCACATGCTGGTCTGAAGGCGGGCGGCCTGTGGCCTTGGTGGTGCGCTCTGTCCTTCCAGCCCTCTCCAGGGAGGCAGGAGATCAGCCCAGCTCCCTTTTTCCTCCCTGCTTAACTGACTGTTTCTCTTTGCTGGCAGGGTCGTGGCCGGGCGGAGAGGGAGGCGCACCCCCCTGCTCCTAGGGAGCCGTTCCCTGCAGTGGCTTGCTCTTGCGGGGCACCTTTCATTGCGCCCTGGCAAGAGCTTTCCCCGCAGAGGAGTTTTACTGCTGGGGCTGGGCTAGTGGGGCCGCGGGGATTAGCCAGAGCCACCAGAGGCAGCTCCTTCTCAGAGGCAGAAGGGCTGGATGTGATGGCTACTGCCGCTCCCTGGGATGGAGCCATCATAGGTGGCTGGAAGGTCACCGTGGCTTTAATGCCTGGCAACAACAGGCAATAAAAGAGTAATTTGACGACTAAAGGACAGAGCCAGTTTGATGTTCTCCTTCCTGCGACGGGAGGCAGCTGGTGGTGTCGCTCAGCAGCGCGCAGCAGTCCCCCTGCCGGGACCCTGAACGTTTATCAGGCTGGTGTTGCTGGCAGCTCTGAGGATGGAGGCTCTGCTGCTTCACGCTGTCAAACACTTGCAGGAAGTCTCCAACCCTGTGCTACTGCTTCAGGGGGATGAAGAAGAGGATGGAGTGGGTGATGTCCTCTGAGCAGCTGTGCGTGACACAGCATGACTTGGGGGGATAAGGGTGCTGCATGCTGCACTTTGGGGGGGGACATCAGGGCAGCCCTAACCCCCCAGCCCAGTGCTTGCTGCTGTGGCCAAGCCCACAGTACCTGGCTGTGAGCTATCGCAGCAGCCGATAGCAGCCGCTTATCAGCAAGCGGCATGGTGCGAGGCATCGCCGGGAGCAGGCGCCGGTGCCGTGGAGCAGGTTTGTTCAGAACAGGAACACCTGGGCAGGGTCGCTCTAATTGTAGGTCAGTGGATGTTATTTAACCTACTTTAAAACATCAAATTAACTCTCAAGCAGAGCGGCAAAGCGCAGCGCACTTTCACACTGGTTGTTTGGTGGGGAGGGAGCTGCGTTATTCCTTGGTGTTACAGTTCTCTTGGGACAGTTTCTGCCTGGCTGCTGGAGTGGGACGGAAGGAACGTACGGGACCACAGCGAGGTCGGCCTCCTGTGCGAGACCCGCAGGATTGGTTTCCTGTGGATCGCTCTGCCCCTCTTCCCCGCCCGGCACAAAGGCAGGCGAAGCGGCTGTGAGCCTGCCGCCTGGCCCTGCCTGCCGCCACCTGCGCCAAGGGCAGGGACCCCTCCACAGCACTTGCCGCATCTGGTGTGCTTGCTGCAGACCTGCTTGGGAGGGTGACGCTGTCAGCGTCGGGCCTAACGCTCACGCTTTGGGAGGTAAAATGGAATTTGTGAGGTGGGGGCTCTGAGACACCTCCCGCAGGGCCTCTTCCCAGGCAGAGAGCTGCTGGGGCTCAGCACAGCTCTCGTGAAAGGCTCCAGCTGTCTTAGTTCTAGCGTATACCCTGAACACCTCTTGGTCCATCCACAGTGGCCCAGGATTTATACCTCTGGGCCAAGAACTTTATTTAATTGATTAAATTAATCAGGAGATGCTGTGGAACACGTGGGAGTTGAAATGACCTGAGGCCGATTGCGCTGGAGGGAGTGGGCAGCAGGAAGAGGGGATGTTCCTCTCTTCCCTCTGGAAGGAGTGGGGGGTCTCTGATTTGCTGGGGTCTCGGGCTGCTTTAGGACGGAAATTCCCTCTTGGGGTCAGTTTCACCATTCCTGCATCTTCCCCCTGGCCTCTCCTGGTCCCTGCGGTTGGTGCTCAGCCTTTCTTCCCCTCTGGAGGCAGGGAGCGCCTCCAAGCTGCTCTTGGCAGGGGCTCTTTGGATAGCATGCCATCCATTGGCCTCTTACTTCTGATTGCCTTGACTCTTGCTCGTGGCCACGGCTCAGTGTGGCTTTTGGGGCTGTATAAAAAGCCTGCAAAGTATAAACTCTTACTTGCAATTAGGTGAATCTGTCTGTAAAACCTCTGACCCTGACTTTTCCTCCTGCCCTTGCGGCTGGGAAGGCTGCGAGGGAACTGCACCTGCTTGGAAAGGAGCTCCTGCCTCTTCCGACACTGAGGGAGGAGAGAGTAAGAAGAGGCACGAGGATGGTGACACTGGGGCAGGATGCGGCAGTCCCCGGAGCCAGCGGTGCCTCTGGTACTCGGTGGCATGCATGCGCCTAGTTGGACCCAAATTTGTGCGACCGTCGCGGTGAGCAGGGGTTGCCTTTGCACCAAGGCCTTCAAGGGAGCAGGAGAGGCCGGGAGTGCGGCGGGTGCGCAAGGTGAGCACAGCCCTGGCGCGGTGCCGGCCCCTCCTCGCTCGCTCGGCGGCAGGTCGGAGTCCAGGGGTGCAGGCAGCGTGGGGCAGGCGTCCTCGGGGAGGGCTTTGTTCTGGGAGAGGGCAGGGGATGAGGGGCTGCAGGTTGGCTCTGAGCCTCCAGCCGGGAGGAGAAGCCAGGCTGGGGAGTGACGGGCTTCTCCTGGTATGACTAGTGGCAAAAAGCCCGTCTCGGATCCAGATGTGACTCAGTTTGCCCGAGGTTCCTCGATTTTTCTTATGTGCTGCCAGAGACAAGCCTCGACAGCTCTTCTAGCGATGGGCGTGCTTCGCATCCCAGTCTGGAGAGAGAACTTGATGAGTTCTGCGGGACCTGTGTGGCCACGATGGCGAGCAGCTCCCTCCTGCTCCCCTGTAGAGCCGGAGCCCGCGCTCCGTGGCTGCTCCTGGTGTCGAGGCAGGGCCTGCAGCCCCGTGCTCTCCATCTGGGAGAGCAAAAGGCAGGAACACGTTGGTGCTTCTGATAAGAAGGCTTCCCCTCGGGGATCGGCAGCCACCTTTGCTCCCGGCGCTGCAGAGGACCGTGCTCCCTCCCACGGGCCGGGCTTGATCTCGGGGAGGCAACTCCCCTGTGTCTGGGGCCATGAGCACGATGCCAGCGGGCAGTTCGGTTTGAGTAACGTGTGGTCTGTGTATCGTGGGGATTCCTGCTTCCCTCCTGTGGGGTGGTGGGGTCCCTGGGTATGGAGAGAGCTGGGAGGGCAGCAGGCAGTGGGCTGCTGTGCTTGGGAGTGCCAGGGAGGAGACCCCCAGCATTGTGCTTGTGACCCAGGAGCGCTTAATCTGAGGCTACCCTTGTAAGCTGTGGGTCCTCATGGTCCCTGGGGTGGGTGTTCTGCTTGCCCTGGCCTGTGAAATCCCACCCTGGGGTGGCTTTGCATCCCTGGCCGGTTGTTGAGGGTGTAAAGTTCACTCCGCGCAGAGCAGCCCTGGCAGCCTGCCTGTCCCGTTGCACGCAGCTGGCAAGACCTGACAAGGACAGGGGTTGTGAGCTGGCCCTGTGGCACCGCAGCAGCTTCTCTGATCAGTTCTCCCTCTGAAGGCTGAAGTTCAAGCTTTCATCCACCTGCGGAGTCTGGCTGGCAGGTTGGCTCCAGGAGCAACTGGCGTCCTGCCTTAGGGTTCACGGCCATGCCAAATGGAGACGGGAGGCTGGCTTTGGAGGATATGCCACAGCAAGTCCTCTGCTCCGTCTGCAGCTGAACATGCAGCCCCCGGAGCAGAGCTGGACTGACGGGGGGGATCGATATCCCCAGGCAGGTTTCCTCCATTTGATCCACTGGCATCGCTGGTCGCCCTTTCAGAGGTGTGGCTGCGTCCTCCTCAGCGCCAAGGTGTCTGGAGCCTGCTGGTGCTCCCTTAGCTAAAGGGTCAGCCTTTCTCATGCCTGGGGACCTGCTGGCTGCTGTCCTGCCCCCCCCACTGTGCTGCTCCCTCCTGGGAAAGGCTCTATGCCCAGACGGTGCGGGAGATGATGGTAGAGGTATTCCTTTCCCCCTGGAAGGCCAGTCCTTCCCTCTCTGCCTGCCCCAGAGCTTTTCCTCTGTGCCAGCCTTTGCTGAGGCAGCTCCGTCTTTCCCCTGCCTTGCCAGCATCTGTCTTTTGAGGATCTGGGCTGCATGTTTGGCTCGGCCTTGCTGTTGGCATTTCCCTGTGCAGGGGTGGCTGGTGTGCAGTGGGTCTCCCTGGCTCCCCTCCACCCCTTTCAAGCAAAGATTTGGGCTGGGCTTTGCCCTCCTAGAGAGCGGAGCTCCTTGTTCGGAGTTTCTGGAAGGGCTTTTCCTACCCTTAGGGCTCCTCTGAGGCCCCTTGACCCTCTTCCTCCAGCAGTCTCTCTGGTGCCCCTGTTTTCTCCGCAGCTTGGCACAGAGCAGAGCTGGGGAGGTTCGTCTTGAGTTGGGGTGCTTGGCTCTGCCCTTCCTTGGGGCGAAGTGACATTATGAGTGTCCACTTTCCCCTTGGCACCGGCTGTGTCCGGTGCCCGGGGCAGGAGAGGAAAGACACACCCCTCCAAAGGGGCTGCTGCACCATGAGGGCAGAGGGTGGCCCTGTTGGGTCTCTCGACCAGGCAGCCACGAAGAGAGATGGGGGCTAACAAAGCCACCCATCTTGAAACTGCACTGCCAGCAAGGCTTCAGGCCCTGGAAGCTGTGGGGAAAGGGCAGTTTGCCCCTTGCCCGGCTCTCCTTTGGCTGCTGGGTGAGTACCCCCGGGGTGCCAGCTCCGTGCCGCTCCCTGCCTTGCCAGCCTACCCTCCCACAGATACCAGTTTCCCCTCTGCAAGACTGGGAGACTTTCTCGCCTTGGTTTTCTGCAAACCACGTAAACCACTTGAATGTTCCTTGCTGGTGCTGTTCCGGCGGGTGGCCGGGGGCAGCCCTGGCAGCAGCTCGGTGCTGGGGGTGTGTGGGACGAGCCCTCTCCCCCGGCACCGCCTGCGTCGGAGGGGACGGGGAGGCTGGGCTACGTGCAGGCTCCTTGCTCCTGGCGTGGCTTCCAGTCTGTGGCGGCTCCCAGTGATGCCGGTCATACTGGGCTAGCTGGGCTTGGCACGGCTAGCGTGCTCTTCCCTTGCTTGGGTCTCGGCGTTGCGATGTCACGTACGTCCTGTACCTCTCCAGAGCTGCTCCCCGAGGGTTTCGGGGCGCAGATGGGAGAGGTCTCCTCCTCGCCAGCCCATCCCAGCTGCGCCGGCGCCGCCTGCTCTGCGGAGAATCCGCCTGGCTGGCTTCCAAAGGAGGCGGCAGGGCCGGCTGCGTCGGGAGGCAGAGCCGGCAGGGCTGGTGCCGGGTGGGCTGCGACGGAGCCGCTCCCCGGCCTGGAGGAGAGCTCTCGGTGAAGGGCTGGCAGATGCAGTCCCAGATAGGTGGAGGTGGGGCGGCATCGCCAAGGTGCCCAGGAGGGCGAGGCGCCCACCCCAGCGAGGCGCTCGGGGGCTCCTGAGCAGCACCGGCGAGCAGCGGGGTGGCGGAGGAGGTTTTGGAGAAGGCAGTTTACAGGAGCAGCCCTGGTCTGGTGTGCAGGGCCGGTCCCTGGAGGGGCTGTTGAGGGTGGAGGCGCCGGGCACGGCTTTGGGAGAGGAAGAGTGTGGTGGCTGGCAGAGCAGTACTTGGCTCCCAGCACGCTCCTGCTAGCCAGGTGTCTTGTCAAGTCGAGAGGGTTTGCCCTCCTGCTCTCCTCTGGCCCTTGCTGCTATGCCTGGACAGGGACTGCCGTGTCCTTGGCAGGTCCCACTGCTGCTTCCCTCCCTCCCTCCCCTGGCGCAGGGAAGGGCCGGGGCCTGGAGCCGTGCCTGGGAGTGCCCTGCCCACCTCTCCCTCCTCCGCTGCCGGGTCGGTGCCAAGGCAGGTGTGCCCGCTCCTCCAGCCCGACCCATGGCATCTCCTGCCGCCGCTTGCTTGAGGCAGCCCTCCGCCTGGCGCCGTCCGTCCCCTCAGCGCTGCCCCGTGCGGGACGGTGCCCACCTGCCCTTGCTCACGGCCCTGCCAAGCCCTGGACTGGGCTGAACTGGGGGCAGAGCCCTGGACCAAGGGTTCATTCCCAGTTGGAGCCTCGCCAGGGCTCCCAGGGCTGCCGTGACAAGGACAGGGTCTGCCTCGCCGGTGGTGGGACCCGTCCCCTGGCTGAGTAACAGCAGGGGGTGGCGGAGGAGGGGATGGGACCAGTGCCTGCCCCTTCACCTCTACCTGCTTGGGGGCTATGGGGGATTACAGCGTTGGCACCATATGTCACCCTGCCCGCCGAGCCCTGCGCTCTGCCCCTCTCTGCTCCGGCTGCCTAAATCCATCTGCGCTTATCGCTGTGGGGGAGAAGAGAGGGACAGATGCTGTCCTAGATCTGCAGGATTAAACTCCCAGCAGCAAAGCAGATTAGGGTATTATGCTGGCGCCTCTGAGGGGGAAGCCCGCTGTCCTGAGCCCATGCCTGCCGAGGGCAGAGGGGACGGTGGTGATTCCCTCGCTGTGCTCCCACAGGGGCCCTCGGCCAGGCCCACGGAGATGCTGGGTGCTGGCTGGAGCAGGCTGGCACGGTGATGGGGTCCCCACGTGCCACCAGAGTTGTCTCCAAGCTGGGCTCCACCTCCGGGATGTGAGGAGTGGGAGCAGCTCTGGGTGCACAGGAGCTGCTGCTGGTTTTGCATCCCCTCGTGGGGTCCCCTCCGCTCCCTGTGCTCGCTGGTGTGACACATGGGGGGTGACACTTGGCTGCCTTGTGGCTGGGATCCCTCCCGAGTGTCCCCCATGCTGTTGGCCGGACTCACCCCGTTCTCACCACCGCCTGTGGTTGTTCCCCATGTCAGAGGGGTCCTGTGCTGGCAGCACCCGTGGGGCTGTGGGCGCAAGGGGCGAGCGAGCGGTGGTTCTGCTCTCTGATGGCTTGCCGGAGCATTTCCCACACCGGTGCCCCCAGGTGCTCCCCCGGCGCTGGGGGGTAGGCTGCTCTGTGGAGGGTGGCTGAACACACCCTGGGCCGGGCTGCCCCGGGTGCAGCTCCAGTGTAGGTGTGGAAGGCACTGGGTGAGAGCGAGAGGAAGAGTTGATGGCAGGGAACCTCCATGGCTGCCTGCCCGGCCAGGAGCCTGGAAATATAGCCCGAGAGTGGGGAACGTGGACTTCCCGGCCAGGCCACCAGCGAGCATGGCAGGAATGGCTTATGGGGATGGCTGTGGGGCTCTGAGGGGGCGGTGAGCGGCTGCTCGGCCCTCGCTTGCTCCAAGGGCACCGTCGGAGCTCGGTGACACCTGCCTGGGGCTCTGCGGGAGCGGGGCCAGCGGGGAGGCAATGTGAGGGGCAGCGGGAAGCGACGGAGGGGTGACCCATGGGACAGGGCCTGGGTGTCTCACTGCTTTTGTGCCTGCAGATGCCCAGGGCTCAGCCTGTACGTCTCCCCAGTCATTCCTGCCTACAATGCTGTCGTCTTCCTCTTCGTGCTGGCGAACTTCAGTATGGCCACCTTCATGGACCCAGGCATATTCCCACGAGGTGAGTCTGGCTCTGCTTTGGGAAGTGTCTCGGCTAGAGCTACCTCCTTCCACCCTTCCTCCAAGGTAAAGAGGATTGCCTGATCCCAGAAGGCTTGAGGAAAGTCCTCCTTACCCTGCCGGGGTGGGACCGGGTGGGGACAGTAGCTCTGCGTTCAGCACCCAGCCTGTCGGACCAGGTGGCGGAAGCAGCGTAAATCCTGGCACCTGGTATCGGGTACCTGGGGCTCAGGCGGATCTCGTGGTTTCAGGGCAGGGCCTGGGAGAGCCTCCCCTCCCCTGCCTGTATTTGAGGGTCCCTGGGTGGTCCCTGTGCCAGGTGAGATGGGCCTGGTGACAGAGGAGGGCGATGCCAGGCATCTCCAGCTCGGGAGGGCAGGAGGCTGGCTGGGCCCTGGCATCGCTTTCCCCGCACGCTGACATGTGGCTGTGCTGGGGTTTCCTCATCAGCTGAGGAGGACGAGGACAAGGAGGACGACTTCCGAGCTCCGCTCTACAAGACGGTGGAGATCAAGGGCATTCAGGTGCGCATGAAATGGTGCGCGACCTGCCGCTTCTACCGGCCGCCACGCTGCTCCCACTGCAGCGTCTGCGACAACTGTGTGGAGGTGAGGACCTGCCGGGCCTCGATGCCTCTTTGTTTCTGCATAGAGTTTAATACGTAGCGCGGGCAGGAAGCCCTGCCAGCCAAGCCCTTCACTGTGTCTTCTCCCCACCAACAGGAGTTTGATCATCACTGCCCCTGGGTCAACAACTGCATCGGGCGGCGCAATTACCGTTACTTCTTCCTCTTCTTGCTGTCGCTCACCACACACATCATGGGGGTGTTTGGCTTTGGCCTGCTCTACGTCCTCTACCAGGTGGAGGAGCTCTCTGGTGTCCGCATGGCGGTCACGTATCCTCGGCGAGGCTGTGGGAGCGGCGTGGGGCGGGAGGGCGTTGGTGGGGCTGGGCACAGCGTACTGTGCAGCAAGGCTGCAGCTCTTCCTTAGCTATCTGCTGATAGTATGGTGGTGATGTGCGTGGCTGGCCTATTCTTCATTCCCGTCGCTGGGCTTACGGGGTTCCACGTGGTGCTCGTGGCAAGGGGCCGTACTACCAACGAACAGGTATGCCTGTGGGGCTGGTGCAGGGCCGCTAGCCTGTCAGCCACATCTGGTTATGCTTTGGGGCTCCCAGGGCAAGACAGACGTGGACAGGCTGGACTGAGGCAAGGGAAGGCCACTGGGCTGGTTGGGGGCTGCAGCACCTTGTCTGTGCAGCCTGGATATCTGCTGTTCTTTGGGGTGGCTGTAGAGAGGATGGAGCTGGGAGAGGCTCCTCTTGGGAGGGAAAGAGGCGTGTCCACAACTTGAAACAAGGCAACATCCAGTTAGACGTTAGGGAAAGACTTTTCCCCTTAGAGGGTAGTTCAACACAGGAACAGGGACTTGGAGGAAGGGGGAGTATATCTGTCCTTGGAGATTGTCACGAGTGAGCTGGACAAAACCTGAGCGATCTGACCTGGCTGGCTGGACTGGAGACCTCCCAAGGTCCCTGCCTGCCCCAGTACACCGCGATGCTCCTCATCCCGCAGGTGACAGGCAAGTTCCGTGGTGGTGTCAACCCCTTCACCAACGGTTGCTGTAAGAACGTCAGCCGGGTCCTGTGCAGCTCCCCAGCCCCCAGGTGAGCCTGACACAGCACGGCGGTGCCCCCCAGCACACTGCAGTGCCCGGGCAAACTGCCCCATCCTGAGCAGCAGGCCGCGACCTTCCTCCCACCCCTCTCCGTAGGTACCTTGGGCGCCCGAAGGCAGAGCAGACGGTTCTGGTGAGACCCCCCTTCTTGCGGCCTGAGGTGTCAGATGGTCAGATCACTGTCAAGATCATGGACAACGGTATCCAGACAGAGCTTAAGAGGACAAAGGTGAGGAAGGTGGGGATTAGCGGTCCCTGTGTTGGGGCCCTCCGTGGAGCCCAGGGGTGCAAGCCTGCATCCGTGAGTAAAGAACCGAGTGAGCCTTGTCACGTTGCCCATCCCCCTCCATGTCGTCTTGTTCTGTGTCCCCACGGGACGGAAACCATGTCCCTCCCATGTGGCAGCAACCACATGAGGCTACGCACCCTCCATTGCCCTTCCCTGTCCTGTCCTTCCCCCTTGCAGCACCCTTTGGAGGTCCCCCTTCCTCAGCACTTCCCAGTACCTCAGGCATGTGCCGAGTCAAGCGCTCAGTATGTTGGATGGCCCGGGAGGCAGCGAGAGCTCCCTTAACACTGCTGCCCGCTCCCTGCCTGCCTGCCGAGGGGAGGGCCAAGGCTTCAGCACCCCTCTGATCCTCCCTCTGCGCTTTGTCTCTGCAGTCCAAAGGAAGCCTGGAGGTGACGGAGAGCCAGTCTGCTGATGCCGAACCGCCCCCCCCACCTAAGCCAGACCTCAGCCGCTACACGGGCCTGAGGACACACTTAACCCTGGCCACCAATGAGGGTAAGGAAGGCATGCAGGGTCCCCGGCAGCCGCTGGGAGGGGAACCCAGGGCTGCGCAGGCAGACCAGGAGCCAGGGCCGTAGGCGGAACAGGCTGCAGGGCAGACCCGAAGCACGTCAGCACCAGCACGTTGTGGGGCAGGACATGCCCATGCTCCCGGGCTGGTCTGTGTGGCCCCTTGCACTTGGAGAAGCCCGCGGGATGCTTACAGCCAGCTCTGCTCTGATGGAGAGGAGCAGGAGGCCGAGCCGAGGCAGCGCAGTGTTTGTCCAGAGCCACTGTGAGCTGCGGTGGGCTGTGACGGGCAGGCTCGCCGGCCGCTGTGCTGCAGGCGGGCGCAGGAGCATCACCTGGATGAAGGAGGCACAGGAGCGGCAGGCCTGGCTTGGCAGCAGAGAGCACGTTTGTGGCAGCCTGCGTGACTCGCTTTCCCTGCTTCCCTGAGTGCCGGCGAAGCAGTGCTTGGAGCTGCCTGCGTGGGCGTGGTGAGAGAGGTGGGATGCAAAGGGCAGAGCTTGGAAGCATCCGCTTCCTGCAGCAGGCCGGAGGCCTCTGCAGCTCTCCCCATCACCCTGGCCAGGCGCAGCACTGCCCGGCCCCACTGTCTGGAGAAGGGCTGGGCACGTGTATCGGTGGGGTGACCAGCCTGCAGGTGTGTGGAGCGCCTCCGTGCAGCGCACGCCCCACCAACCCCAGGGTGTCACCTAGCCGGGGCTGCTGCAGGGGCATGGAAGTGCCAGCCCCAAACACATTGCCATGGGGACACGTTTTCCCTTCCGCTCCGTTTCATCTGCCCCGGTGCACCTCTCCTCGAGCCCATCCCTCTCTCCACCTCTGCCTCCCTGGTCTGTCCGCCCCAGGCTCAGAGCCGGTTCTTGCGGAGGGAGGGCAGGGCTCCGCACAGCGTTCCTTCCCCTGCGCGGCCCCGTGTCTGAGCGCCTCTCTTTCTTCCCCCGCCTGCAGACAGCAGCTTGCTAGGCAAGGAGAGCCCCCCGACTCCCACCATGTACAAGTACCGGCCTGGCTACAGCAGCAGCAGCAGCTCAGCAGCCTTGCCCCACTCCACCAGCGCCAAGGTAAAGCTGTGCCTGCCACCACCTTCCTGAGGCCAAGCCCGGCACGAGGGGACGGCAGCCTCGAGGGGATGCAACCACATTCCTGCTTGGGGGAGAGTTTGGGGTGGGCACTGGGAGCTTTGGAGGGGTCCCGTCTTCCTGAGGGTGACTGCTGTGTCTCTGCCCTTCAGCTGAGCCGAGTGAATAGCCTGAAAGAGCCTAACTCCATCTGCGACAGTGGCCGCAAACCCAGCTACCGCTCAGAGCCGAGCCTGGAGCCCGAGAGCTTCCGCTCGCCCACCTTCAGCAAGAGCTTTCACTTCGACCCGCTCTCCAGCGGCTCCCGCTCCTCCAGCCTCAAGTCGGCCCAGGGCACGGGCTTCGAGATGGGCCACCTCCAGTCCATCCGCTCAGAGGGCACCACCTCCACCTCCTACAAGAGCCTGGTGAACCAGACGCGCAATGGCAGCTTGTCGTACGACAGCCTGCTCACGCCCTCCGACAGCCCCGACTTCGAGTCGGTGCAGGCGGGCCCGGAGCCCGACCCGCCGGTGGGTTACACCTCGCCCTTCCTCTCGGCCCGCATCGCCCAGCAGAGGGAGACCGACCTGCACGGCCGCTTTGCCGGCGCTGCCTCCCCCAAGCACGCGCCGCCCCGCGAGCCCTCGCCCGTGCGCTATGACAATCTCTCCCGCCACATTGTGGCCTCCATTCAGGAGCGGGAGAAGCTGCTGCAGCAGCAGCCGCCGGCCCCAGGCAGGGAGGAGGACGCGGGGCTAGCAGACTCTGGCATCCAGTCGACGCCGGGCTCCAGCAACGCCCCCCGCACCAGCTCTTCCTCGGACGATTCGAAGCGCTCACCCCTGGGCAAGAACCCGCTCACCCGCCCGGCCCCACCCCGCTTCGGCAAGCCCGAGCCCCCCCACGCGCTGCGGGTGCGCTCCCTGGGCTCCCCCGACCAGCCCGCCACCCCCCACCTGGGCAAATCCGTGTCTTACAGCAGCCAAAAACCAGCCTCTCAGGCCAGCGTCCCCGAGACGGAGGAGGTAGCCTTGCAGCCCTTACTGGCACCAAAGTAAGTACCACCGGCGGCCGCCTCGCCCACAGAGCAGCCTGTGGCCCTGCGGGGGGGACCCTTGCCCACCAACGCGCCAGGATGCCCCAGAGGGAGCCAGGGGCCCGTTGCCCCCACACTCCTCCCTGCCTGGCACGTCCCTTCCAGCCCTCCTTCCTCTGCGCCAGCACCCGCGGGCAGCAAAACACCCCTCATGGAGCGGTGCTGCACCTAGACTGGAGAAGGGTGAGGGAAATCCTCCTCCCCCAGAACAGCAGGTGCCCCCCACACCTGCCCAGGACAACCCTCGGGAGCTGGAGTGGCGTGTGGGTGCTGGGGGTCCCTGGGGAGGGCAGGGCGGAGGCTGCGCTGAATGCTGGGATCCCTCCTGGGGGGGGGTGGCAGCCCTGTCCTTCCCCCCTCACACCCTGTGTCCGTCCTTCCTTCCCTCCCCAGGGACGAGGTGCAGATGAGAACAGCCTACAGCAAGTCGAACGGGCAGCCCAAGAGCCTGGGCTCAGCACCCCCGGGCCCGGGGCAGGTGCCCCTCAGCAGCCCCACTCGTGGAGGAGTCAAGAAGGTCTCTGGTGTGGGGGGGACCACCTACGAGATCTCAGTATGAGGGGCAGAGCCACTCGCCCCCTCACCTTCTCCCAGCTGGCACCCGCCGGCCCCAGAGGGACGTTCTGCAGCCAGATGCTCTGCGGACTCCAGGGGGAGACAGGCTGGTGGCCCCCACTGCTTTTCTCTTTCTCCACCCGCATCCTGGGACTTGGGGGGCTGACACACCCGAGCGGGGCTGCTCTTCCGCCGCCCGCCGAGGACTGCCGCTGGCAGCCGCCCCGGCCAGGAGTGGGGGCTTGGGGGGCCGCATCCTGCAGCCTCACACCCCAGCACCATCTCGGCTGGGCCAGCCACTTGTGGGCCTTGTGCAATCAATCGCTCGCCTAGCGTGGTAGGAATGGATTGTTTTTAAACCAGAATACTTTTTTTTATTATTATTGTTACGGATTCTATTTTTTTTCTCTTTCTGAGTTACCAGGTGTGTGTATATATAAATATCTATATATATAAATATAAATATAAAAAAAAAAAAAAAAGCAGAAATTATATATCTCACCCAGAGAGAGGAAGAAACTACCCTTTCCCTGCCCAGGGCCTGGGCCCTCCCCTTGTCACCGTCCCCAAAGGAGGGACACGGGGCTGGGGCTGCCTCTTGCATTTGTGGAACGAGCTGGGGCAGGCGCCCGGTGCCGCCCTCCCACCCGAAGTGGGGCTGTGGGATAGCGGTGGGCCCTGGCCCCCGCCGAGCCCCGCCAAAGGCCGAGGTGCTTTCAGCCAGGGATGTACCCCTCCCTGGTTCTCCGCTTGTGGGGCCTCCAGCCCTCCCTCCTGGGGCCACCGTGGCCAGGAGGAGGAAGGGCTGAGGGGCAGACCCCTCCTGTGCCCCTCCCCAGACCCACGGGCGAGCTGGCACGTGCCGGGTGCTGGCTGCTGCGGAGAAATGCTTGCGGGCTCCAGCCTTTCCCCACCCGCAGGTTTTTGTTCTCTTTACGTTTCCCCAGGGTTTGCGCGGTGGGGGGGGGGGGTGGGTGGGGCTGTTGGCTTTGTTGCCTTTTTTGGTTGTTTTTTTTTTTTTTTTTAAATGGGTCTGATAGGGCTTTTCTCACTGTCACGTGATGGTTTTTAGTTCCGTTCAGGGAAGAGGAAGGCTAGCGGGTGCATCCCCGTAAAGCAATATTTTCGCATCACATGCCAAAAATAAAAAAAACCCAACAGAAAATGAGAAGCAGCCACGGAGCCCAGCGCTCCCCACCCAGCCCGAGCAAACCACCCCACGCGGGGGCCCGCAAAACTTCAGGCACTACGTGACTCTTTCTCTACGGCAATATCTCCTGTGGCCTCTGCAGAGCCACGCCATTGGGGTTTTTTTTTTAATTATTATTATTATTAGCCATTTTAAAAACAAGGAATAAAATGATATTTAATGAGCCACCCTGGCAGGCATGCGTGTGCTTTGTTTTTAGCGTCCAGGGATGGAGGAGCCCCTCATGGTCTCTCTGTCTCTCAGGGTCTTGGCTTTCCGTGCCTCCTTTTGAGGGGGAGAGGAAAGGAGGGCCAAGGAGCACTGAGCCCAGCCCCGTTTTGAGGAGGCACCTCCTCAGGGTGCTTTTGGGCAAACTCTGCTCCCACAGAAGGTAAGTTGTTTTTTTTTCAGGGTGTAAAGTGGCTCTGGGGAAGGTGTCGCAGAAACTGGTGCAGCTCAGGCTCCTGCACAAGATGCTGGGACCAAAGAAGAACATTGGTGTCATGCAGTGACTGCTGCTGGAGCTCTGGCTGCCCACGATGGCAGCCCCGAGCGCCCTGCCCACAACCACCTCCGTGCAGGGACATGGTGCCTCTCCGGGGTCGCTCCTGTCCTCGCCAGGCCTGAGAGGCGAGGAGCAGAGGAGCACAAAGCCCCTCAGCCCAGCCCAGCAGCCACAGCCAAGGTAGGAGCCCCCCTCACCCCTGCTCAGGGAGGAGATGAGCTGAGAGCTGGTGCGGGAGCTCAGCCACAATTGTCTGTCCCGGGCCACAGCGTGTCGGAGCAGCGCCGATCCCGTGCATCCCATGGACTTCCCTGGCCTCAGCTCCTCACCTTGCCAGGACGGCCGAGGGTTGCAGCAGCCACTGCCACCAGCCCCTCCTCAGAGCACAGACTTTAATTAAAAGGTGACTAAAAAAGAGAGGCCCCGATGCACCAGGTTGTTTTGTATAAAAGGCCAAGGTCAGCAACCCCAGCACCAGCAGAGTCTGTTTCCCCTGGTCCCAGCTGGCTGCACAACTCAAGCACGGGGCTGCAGGAGCGTCCTCTGCTGGGGCAGGGGGACAGGCCAGCCCGAGACCCCCTGCCGAGCACCACGGGAAGGATGAGTCCCTCCAAGGTCAGCCAGGGCTGTTCCTGTGGCTGGGGGATCCCTGGGGCGGTGCTGGTGTGGCCTCACCGCAAGCTGCTGCTGCTGCTGGCCTGGGAGCTGCCCACCCCCGGGTGCTCCGGGCTGTGCCGGTTCTGTGGAGGAAGGACAGACGCGTATCCCATGAGACCTCCTGCTCAATGGCAGCGCCCCTGGGAACCAGACAGCCCCTAGGGTTGGTGCAGGCTGGGAACCGGGCCCTGGTTCTCCCAACCCACCTTCTTTTTCTTCTTCTCTTTCTTCTTCCTCTTCCGTTCTGGATCCTCCTCTTTTTTCTTCTTTTTCTTCTTGTGGTCAGAGTCTGAGGGGGTTTCTGGAGAAACGAGAACACCGGGTGAGCTGGGCATCCCCTGGGGCCGGACGGAAGAGAGGGTGGCTGCGGCAGTAAGGTGCAGCCCCTTACCTGGGGGGACGGGATCTTGGGTGCGGCTCTGCTTGTGCTTGTGCTTATTCTTCTTCTTGGGCGGCTGGATGTGCATCAGCCGGCACTGCTCAGGCAGCTGGGGAGAGGAGACAGGGCTGGTCAGGCAGGGCCGGGCACCTCCCACCCTGCTGCCTCTGGCCCAAGCAGCTGCCCCCCCAGCTCACAGCCCCAGGCTCACCGGGCCAGCGTGGAGGCGGAAGCCTGTCAGCATGGTGCCAGTGAGGGGGGTGAAGGAGCTGCCGCAGATGGGGGGCTTCTCAATGAGGGAGCGCAGGCTGCTGTTGTCATGGGAGCCGGGCAGGTCGATCATGCCGGGCAGGTCGGGGAGGAAGTTGCTGAGCTTCTCCTTCACCTTCTTGCCGCAGAACTTGTTGTAGGCGTGCTCCAAGTTGTAGTGCGTGATCAGGTTGGTGCTGCCTGTCAGCTCCGTGGTGCCTGTGCCAGCCGCGCGCCGCGGGGAGGCGATGGGGGGGTGCTGCCGCCCAGCCGGCCCCCCCGCCCCGCTCGCTTTCCTTGCCCCGCCATCAAGGACCCCCAGCCCCGCTCCCCGCCCACGACTGGGGAGCCCCGCGCCCCGCTCCCCAGCGCACCGCCATCAGGGATCCCCGGCCCCGCTCCCCGTCCCTACCGAGGCACCGGGACCCCCCGGCCCCGCTCCCCCCCACCGAAGGCCCCATTTCCCCACCCGACCGCCAGCCGCCTGGCCCCACCCCCTGCACGCTCATTGTCCTGCCGCGCTGTCAGTTCGCGCCTCCCCGCCCACCAACCTCTCCCCTCATTGGCCCGTCGCGCCGCCAGTTACTGCCGCGCCCCCGCTCCACCCTCCCGATTGGCCGAGCGGGGCGCCCGCCCCCCACCCAGCGGCTCCGCCCCGCACCTGGTAGCTCCCGCAGCAGGTAGAAGGGGCCGGAGGCGGCCTTGCGGGCCGCGTCCTCGCCCGGCGGCGGCGCGGCGGCGGTGGGGGGCGGTGCGGCCCCGGCGCCTGGCGCCTTGGTGGGCCCGAAGCCAAGGGCGGCGGCGGTAGCGGCGGGCGGCGGCTCGGCCCCGCCGAACAGCGCCGAGAAGTTCTCCATCTTCCCGGCGTGCCCCGCGCGGGGCCGGGCCACTGCCCCACCCCGTCGCGATTGGCCGAGTGCCGACCCGGCCCCGCCCGCTGCCCCGGTTGCTAAGGGAGACTCGCTCTCAGACTTCTGATTGGTCGATTCTCTCTTTTTCCCCCTCCCATTGGTCCGCCGGGGTTTGGGAAGCGCTTGACGGCGCTGGCCGCTATTGGCCAGCGGGGAGGAGGCCTCGCCTCCCGCAGACGAGCAGACTGGCGGCCCAGTCAGAGCAGGCCCGCGGGTGGCCGGGCGCGGGGGGAAGATGGCGGTGGTGGCGCCGCTGCTGGCGCTGCTGTACTCGGTGCCGGGGCTCTGCCGCTGGCTGGCGCGGCCCTACTACCCGCTCTCCGCCCTGCTTGCCACCGCCTTCCTGCTCGTCCGCAAGGTCCCGCCGCTCTGCCATGGGCTGCCCTCACAGCGGGAGGACGGCAACCCCTGCGATTTCGACTGGGTGAGGCGCCCCCCGGGTCCGGCCCCCCTGTCGGCCTGCGCGCCCCGGCCCCGGCCCCCTCTCGGCCTGCCCCCCGCCGGGCCCAGTCCCCGCGGCCCCGGGCCAGGTCCTCCTCGGGGCCGGCACCCTCGGCCCAGCCGAGAGAGGGGACGAGCCCGGTAGCGCTGGCACTGCTGTCCTGGTGCTGAGGGGCTCCCCAGGCGCCAGCGAGGATGGCAGGCCGTGCACGTCGCTGCGGGGGCAGCCCCCTCTCCTTGCTGCCTCCCCCTCAGGATTCGGGAGGGAAACTGCTCCAGGAGGGGGCTGGGAATTGATGGGGACGTGGGGCGATGGGGCGAGCAGGGCCTGGCGTCGCCGCTCGTCCCTGTGCCAGGCTGGGCCAGGAGCAGCCTGGCTGTGGGAGGGTGTTGCGACTGCAGCCGGCGCTGGTGGCCACTCCCAGGCTCTGCAGCCTGGCAGCGCCGGCGGCTGCAGCACCCGTGGGTGCCTCCTGCTCACGCCGTCTCTCTTGTTCCAGCGGGAGGTGGAGATCCTCATGTTCCTCAGCGCCATCGTGATGATGAAGAACCGACGCTCCAGTGAGCTGGGGCCTGTGCTGTGGGTTGGGTGTAGGGGGCCATGGGGCTGCTTATGGGGCCCTCCCTGGGGAGCTGGATAGGTTGGGATGTGGGAGACCAAACCTGGCCCTCCCTCAGGATTCCCCCTGGGGGGATCTGGCCCTGTCTTGTATTCTTTTCTCCCTTCCCCAGTCACCGTGGAGCAGCACATCGGGAACATCTTCATGTTCAGCAAAGTGGCAAATGCCATCCTCTTCTTCCGCCTTGACATCCGCATGGGCCTGCTCTACCTCACACTCTGCATAGGTGAGACCTGCTGGGGGGGAGCCTGTAGCACTGGGGGTGGCAGCGGTGCCTCCTTGATACTGCTCTGCCTGCCCTCAGCACCTGCTGTCCCTGCCTGTCCTCCACGCTGCCCGGCTGGAAGGGCCAGAGCTCCCTCTTGCCGTGGGGTTGGCCTTCGTTGCTGGAGGAGGCTGCAGATATAAAGAATCTCCGTGGGCTCAGGTGGCAGCAGTGGGCAAGGAGGGGCTCAGGAAGCACCCTGAGGGGGAGGTCTGCCTGCCCCTGGGCTGGCTCTGCCTTGGTTCCTCTGGGCTGCTCTGGGGAAGGAGGAGCCTCGTCCCAAACCCAGCCTGGGCCTTCCAGGAACTGAGGGGGCTTAGGGATGATGTTGTTGCAGTGTTCCTGATGACCTGTAAGCCCCCCCTCTACATGGGCCCTGAGTACATAAAGTATTTCAGCGACAAGACCATAGATGTGAGTATCCTCTCTCCAGGGGCTGCTGGGGGGCTCTTCTTGCCGTCCCCTGCTGAGCCCTGTGCCCCTGTGGCAGGAGGAGCTGGAGCGGGACAAGCGGGTGACCTGGATCGTCGAGTTCTTCGCCAATTGGTCCAGCGAGTGCCAGTCCTTTGCCCCCATCTTTGCTGACCTCTCTCTCAAGTGAGTGGTGCCTGCTGGGGGCCTTGGCAAATCGTGGGGCTGGGACCAGGGCTTGCTCCCAACCCTGCAGTCGCCCGCAGCACTCATGGCCCTGTGTCCCCATCCTCCCCAGGTACAACTGCTCGGGGCTGCACTTTGGGAAGGTGGATGTCGGCCGGTACACGGATGTCAGCACCAGGTCTTGGGGGAGACAGCCTGCGCAGCGGGGCCTGTGCTGGGGCAAAGTCCCTGGGAGCCATCTGGCCCCCCTCCAGCTCCCCAGGGCTCACTGCCGGCCTCTCCCCCTGCTGCTGCAGGTACAAGGTCAGCACCTCGCCCCTCACCAAGCAGCTACCCACCCTCATCCTCTTCCAGGGTGGGACTGAGACCATGCGGAGGCCGCAGATTGACAAGAAGGGACGGGCTGTGTCCTGGACCTTCTCTGAGGTGGGTTGGATGCTCCAGCCCTCTGCCCCCCACCTCCGGGGCAGGATCGGTCTTGGTAACCAGCCTGCACCCTGGGAAGCAGGAAGGGAGCACAGGGGTCCCCAGGGGTGCCAACACTGCCTCTCGGCCATAGGAGAATGTGATTCGGGAGTTCAACCTCAACGAGCTCTACCAGAAGGCCAAGAAGCAGTCGAAGCCACAGGAGCAGGGGCCCGAGGAGCCCCCTGGAGCGCAGGCAGCCATCGGGCACCTGGGGGGCGAGACTAAGAAGGATAAGTAGAAGCTGCCCAGTGCTGTCACCCATCACCACGTCACCATGTCACCAGCCCCGAGGGGCCTGGCCCTCTCCCTGGCCCTGCCCGGGTCCGCTACCGGGGTTCAGGGGGGCCTTGGGCGGGCGGGGGAGCCCCCGGGCGGGCGGGGCCCTGCTGCGGGCAGGGCAGGGCAGGGCGGGAGGACAGGCCTAGCCCTCGGGTAACGCGCATCCGCATCGCTGACAATAAACGGTCCGTGTAGGCCGCGTCCGCGTCTCCGTGTGCTGGCGGGGGGCGAGGGCCCGCCGGGGGTGTGGCCGCTGCGAAGGCGCCGCGGATTGGCTGGCGCTGCGGCGCGAGCTGCAGGGCGGGGAGGGGGGCGGCGGGCGCAACCACTGAGCCTCGCGGGGGGGGCGGGTTTGTGTGCTCCCGCAGCCGCGGGCAGCTCCGCCGCCGCTGGCCCGGGAAGGGCGGAGGGGCCGGCGGAGAGTGGAGGGGGTGGCCTGGTCCCGTGGCCCCCAGAGCGCCGTTCCGCCGCGACCACTCCCCGTTACGGGCGGCCGCCTTCCCCCCGGCGGCTGCCCCGAGTGGCGGAGGCCGGCGCAGCGCCCCGCGGTCCCGGCACGTGGTCGGCGCGGCACGGCAGGTAGGAGGCGGAGGGGCCGCTCCGTCCCCCCGGAGCGGGAGCGGGCTGGGGACCCCCCCTTTCCCACCCACACACCGCGGGGTCATCCCCGGGACCCCCTTCCCACCTACTCCCCCAAAGCGGGGTCCCCGGGACCCCCTCTTCCCGCCCACACACCGCGGGGGCATCCCCGGGACCCTTCTTCCCAGCCCTGATGGCAGGACCCCAGTGGGGACCCCCTCTCTCGGCCCCCGTTGTGGATCCCGGAAGACCCGCCCCTCCTGACCCCTTCCCAAAGTAGGGCCCCGTGGGGACCCTTCTGCCCCCCAGCAGCGGGATCCCTGCGGCCCGCCCCCTTCCCGCCCCGCGTGGCGGGACCCCCGGTAGCCCCCGCCGCTGCCCGGGCCCCCACCGCCCCGGCATCTCCCCAGGATGGCTCCCCGCGGGAGGAAGCGCAGGGCCCAGCAGCCGCCGGCGGCCGAGGCACCGGAGCAGACGGGAGCCCCGGAGAAGCGGGCGCGCCCCCAGGGTGAGGGCAGCGCGGGGGCCGCCGGACCCCGCGTCGTCATCGAGCACTGGTGAGCCGGTGGCAGGGGTGCCGGGGTGGGGGGTCTTGGGGTGCCCCTGGGGGTGCTGACCCCCCCGTGTCTCTGCAGCAAGAGCTGACGGGTGTTCGGGCGCAACGCGGCGGCGGTGAGCGAGGCCCTGCGTGGGGCCGTGGCCCACCTCGCCGTGGACATCAACCCCCAGCAGCCACGCAGGAACAGCTTCGAGGTGTCCCTGGTGAAGGAGGACGGCAGCAGTGAGTGCCGGGGGGGGGGGGGGGAGGAGGGGGGCGCGCTCCCCAGCACCCCTGACATGTCCCCCCTTGTCCTGCCCAGCTGTGGAGCTGTGGAGTGGCATTGGGAAGGGGCCCCCCCGCAAGCTGAAGTTCCCCCAACCGGAGGCCGTGGTGGAAGCCCTGAAGAGCAGCTTGGCATAGAGGTGGCAGCCAGGTGAGTGGGGATGGGATGGGGATGAGGACAGGGATGGGGATGGGGACCACCCACCGACTGCCCTCTCCCCACAGTCAAGCTGGGACCGGCACCTGTGGCACGAGCATCCATGAAGAGGCGTGATGAAGTGGGGCGCACCCGCCAGCCCCAGTCCCGTCTCCGATGCTGCAGCTCTGCCACAAGCAGCCACTGCCAGGCCTGCCGGCGCCACTTGTCACCCCGCTGCCCCCCAGTAAAGCTCAGCAGCCCGACGGCACAGCTCTGCCAGCTCCAACTCTTTATTTCAGCGCCGTGCATCCCGGGGCAGGTGCAGCTTCTTCGCCCAGGGTGAGGGCAGCCCTGCCTGCATTGCCACAGCGCAGGCAGTGGTGGGGGGATGCAGAGCCAGTCCCCCTACGTGAGGACGTCCACCTCCTCATCTGACTCAGACGAGGGGCAGGGCCAGATGCAGACAGTGCCGGGGGGCAGGCCAGGCTCCACCATCCCCACATCCACCTCCTCCTCCTCAGGTTCACCCGGGGAGTCCCTTGATGGCACCTCCTGCCCAGAGCCCTCCTGGGGTGCAGGGGGCACCTGGCCCTGCTTCCTCCCGGCTGCCCGTGGGGGCTGCTGCAGGGGGGAGTGCCTGCCCACTCGCCCCAGTGCACCTGCATCCGGGGGGGACCCTGGTTCTCTCACCCCCCCATTGCCTGCTGCCACTGTGCCGGGCACGGTGGGGGGCTGCCTCTCCCGCACCACCTCCCAGTACCCCCCGCTCTCCACCTTCCGCAGCCTCACTCGCCCCACGGGGCCAGGGCTGGGGTGTGCGGACCCTGGAGAGCACAGCCGCTCCTGTGGGGGAGTGCTGGCGCTCCCAGGGGGGATGCCAGCACTGGCAGGCTCAGCCCTGCCACCTGCCACCTTGGGGGAGCTGTGCTGGGGGGTGCGCAGGCAGGAGCGGTCGAGCTGCCGCTGGGGCCCCGGCCTCACCAGCCGTCCCCCCCGGAGCTGCAACGACTCAAGCTCAGTGACGCGGAGGCGGCGGGCAGCTGCCAGCACCTCCTGCACCTCCTCCCACGTGGCCTCCAGCTCAGCAGTGTAGAGGAAGCGCACCAGCTTGCGCAGCGCCGCTATTTTCAGCCCCCCCAGCTCCAGCACCACCCTGTGACCCCGGGGGGGCAGCTCCCGGCCCAGCTGCTCCATGAAGAAGGGGCTGCAGACAGAGAGGACGCAGCAGTGGGCCACCACTGCCTCACCTGCAAAGCAACAGCTGCTGTCACTGCCCCACAGCCCCCACTGCTCTCCTCAGTCCTCTCTGGGGGTTCAGGGACCCTGCACAAAGGTCCCCTGAGAGCACTGGCAGCTCTGTGGGCCACACTGCCCGCTCACCTTCAGCCTGCAGGACCACATCACAGAAGACATCCGCTCGCTGCTGTTGCTGGTGGAGGTGCTGGAAGGCCGTGCGGAGCAGGCGGGTGCTGCGGTAGAGCAGCCTTGGGGCAGCCGACGGAGAGCCCATGGGCACCCTGTGTAGACACTGCAGTGCTGAGGAAACGGGGATCAGCACCCACCTCCCCCACTCCAGACTGGCCTGAACGATTTGGAACTGCGACTAGTGCTCCTGCGCAGGAGCATAGGTGCAGGTACGTTTTGCATCACCTGTGCAGCCATGCAACGGTCTGTGCAGCCACTGTGCAAAGCCCCACGTGTTTGTGCAACAGCCCACACAGCCGTGCAGCAGCTGCGTAAAGCCCTGCACGCCTGCAGAGCAGCCTGCATGTCCATCCAGTGTCCGTGCAGCGGCCCCGCAGCCGTGCAAAGGCCCAAACACCCGCGCAACGGCCACGCAGAGCTCAACGGGGCTGTGCAACGCCCCACCCGCCCCTGCCAACGCCTGGGGCTCCTCTCGGCCACCAGAGGGCGCCAGTCACGGCGATCTTGGGGGGGGAAGGGGCGGGTTCAGAGCTCGCCGCCTGCCCCTCGGCCTGCCCGAGGTCTGAGGCGCGGTCGCAGGCCCCCGGCCCGGCCCTCGACCCTCGCCCCCGGGCCCGCCGCCTACCTGCCGGCGGGGCGGAGGCTGCCGCCGGGGCCCCGGGGCCGGGGAGAGGCCGGGACCGGCGCAGGGCAGACAAACGTGGACGCGGCCGCTCCTCACGCCACCGCGCGCCTCGCGCCCACCGCCTCGCGTGGCCCGCCGCCTTGCCCCGCCCCGCCCAGCATCGGCCTCGCCATTGGCCCGCCCTGGCAGCTAATCGCACCCCGCCGGCCAATGGCGGCGCGGCAGGGGCTGTGGCGGGAAGGGCGCGAGGCGGGTGCCGGCAGTGCCCCTCGCAGGCTTCCGCCGCCACGGCCTTCGTGGTGCGGCCCTGGTCGCGTCCCTCAGCCCTCCTCCTGCTGTGGTGCCTCTGCGCTGGCCAGAGGCCTGAAGGCAAAAGCTCACAGTTTATTGCAAAATGGTGGTCTGCTTGGGCATTGCTAAATGCAGCCCCTGGGCTTTGGAGCGTGCAAGGTGGCAGGCCGCGGGACCTGACCCCTCCTGCCGGCCAACCTGTGCCCTCCCGGCCACCTCACCGCAGGGCAGGGGTGCAAGGAGGTGAGCAGGGGGATGGCCCACCCTCTCCTGGCCTTCACCCTCCCTTCTGCAGGGATACAGATGAGGCAGCCAAGCCATAATTTGAGGAAGGAGCTCTGTGCCGCTCGTGGTCACCATTGCGTGGCACTGAAGCACAGAAGACAAATAGCTGGGGAGCGTGCTGTCTGCAGAGCAGTGCGGGGTGGCACTGCAGTTCATTAGTTCAGAGCCCTGCGCTGGGCCTTACTTTGGATTTCCAAAATCTGTTGTGGCCTTGCGTGTGGGAAACGGTGTTTTTGCGGCTCACCGACGCCTCTCGGGAGGAGCAGGGGACACACACAGACAGCAAACAGAAAGGAAAAGATTGATGGTGGGTATTTTGGAAGCCGTCCTTCATGCAAACGACACTGCCTACTTAGTTTGAAAAGTATTTTGTCATTTCATAAAGCATCCATTGTAAAAACATCTGCGTCAGTCACTGCACACACATGAACAACAATTATAATAATCCCAGCCCGATTGCCCGGAGATATTAGCTGTTCTTATAAACAACCAAAGTGGGTGGAAATTTCAAGAGTTGCAGAAGGAGTCTAAATGACACCATAGATTTTAAACCTACAAAATTTTCAAATGTGGTATCATCCCCTGGTATTTTCTGTGGCTTTGCAGATGGTTTTTCATCTGGTTTGACATGTGAGGGTGTTGTTTTTCTCTTGGTTTTGCTGTGTGCAAAATGGACACCAACCAGGAACAAAAGTGCTTGTTGATGGGCCTGGGCCAGCGGCTGCTGAGGTTAGTGGCAGTCTTTCCACTGACCTCGGGTGGCTTGGAGCCCAGCCGTAAATACCGAGGGATAGAGCAAAACGCATAATTTTCTATCAAAGTGCTATCATATGCTCATAAAAATAGAAGAAAAGTAGAGGAGATGTTTCCTCCCCTGCTCCTTGCAATCTTCTGGAATTACAATGATCAGAGCTGTCACTTGGAAAGCTTGTATTCACTGGGAGCAGATGGATCCAGATACTGATTGAGGGACCTGCCTGCTGTTTTCAGAGCCCAGCTATCGCTGCCTCGTGTTTTTAAATCCATCCCCAGCCTCGTGATTCACCTCTGGGTCCACATAGGCCTCCAGGCCCTTGGTCCGATCTCTGGAAAACTTCACATGGGAAGCACCATCAGCTACAGGGAAGACCTCTGCAACACTACAGAAGAGATGTAACTGGCCATGTAACTGGCCCTAGGACATGGCCAGCTGTCTGGCCTTCCCCACAGCTGCGTAATATTTTGTGTTGTGCCCCAACCACCCTGAGGAGGCAAAGTAGGGAGAGGGGGAGATTACTGAGAGGGGATCAGAAGCGAAGCTGAAAGGAAAGCCCCTCTCCAGCCAAGGCTGAGGTGCAAGTGGATGCTCTGGCGGGGAGCCTGGGTGTGGGGGGGGCATCAGCAGTGGAAATCGCTTTCCAGCTGGGTGAGCCAACCAGGGCAGAGACGGCAAGGGAAAAACACAGAGCCAGGATGAAGCAAGGTTACAGAATCCCAGGGCGCTGGATTCAGAGGACTTCCCCTTGCAATCAGCAGGTAAGACAACTTCCTGAGTACTGGAGAAGCTTGAATCTTTGGTGCTGGCTCATGACAGGACTCGCTCCCCTCGTCCAAGCTCACCCAGTGTCTGTACAGCCCTGCTGCAAAGGGAGACAAAAAGGCTGCCCTCACCTTGCCTGCTTCACCAAGGGAACCAGTCATAAGGAGGGGAGAAATGCCCGGCATCTCCTCTCGTCCCTTTTATGTGGCTTGAGAAATCCCCTCCTGGGCTGAGAGCAGAGGCCAAGGTGTTCACCCAGTCACCTTGCTCCACCTTTGGAGGAACGAGCTGCATTTGCCTGTCCACCCCAGGGAGGTGCCAAGGCGTGGCTGGGCTCGGCCCTCCCCTTTGTCTCCCTCTGTGTCTCTCTTCCTGCTCCTGAGGCCATCCCAGAGGCAGGGGTGATAAAAGGGCGAGCAACCCGTGTCTGTCCCTGTCTTAGGACACACTCAGGGCCATGGCCGCTCCTCTGTCTGCAGGAGGAGCAGACAGCTGGTCACTGCAGCCACCTCCTTGGCCTGCACCCCTGGCAGAGCGCATGACGAGTTGGAAGCCCCGTGGGCTCTTGAGCTGAGAGATGACAGGAGGGACAAAGTCCGTCAGCTCCAGAGGCATTAGTTACGCTCACGCTGTGCAAAACGGCTCCCACGTGTCCTCATGAGAAAGGGCAGAATCTGCCCTTGCGTGCAAGCCTCCCCGGCCTATGGAAAGTGTTTTTCTGGCGGAGTGTGGCACAGACGCTCCTCTGCCTCACGGGTCCACCGTGGACAGCAGGGTCTCTGGGTGGCCTGCAGAGGTGGTGCTATGGCCTGGACCAGAGCCGTGGACAGAATGGTGTGTCCTGTGACCATGAGTGGGACCAGAGTCCCAGCGGCAGCTGTGGGAATCCGTGGCAGTCACGTTTCCTGCGACCAGGGCAGAGCACGCAGTGGGCTTGGGGTGGTGGGAAAGCCAGCAGGCCTGTCACCAGCGGGTGGGCTGCCTTTGAGTCAGGCTCAGCACTCCCTAGCAGGTTCGCAGAACTGCTTTCAGGCAGCGACACATGACCCCAGGCCCAGCACAGGCAACAGGCCCTTTGCTTTGAGGCAGTTTTAGTATTTCACAGAGGCAACAGTGCTAATCCCTGTCACGCAAAGCCCACTCCTCTGCTGCACACCCACCAGCTGCAGTGCTGCCTCTCCTTCCTCACCAATAGCCTTGCTTGCCCTTAAAATTTACTGATACATGATCTGGCAATACCAGCAGACACTCCCATTGTAGATACACAAAAGAGGCCTTTTATGACTGTAACTTTTACTAGTTCCCAAAGCCAGATCATCTACACTGGAAAAAGCATTGACACCCTTTTTTCCCATTGACCCTTCTCTTTAAACACTGATGTCCGTATTTGCTGCCAGTAGTTGCTGGCCAAAAATATGCGACTGTAGCTCTCGCCACCATGCCAGCAAAATATGTAGGACTGTGAATCTTTCTGTTCAACTTCAGGTGTTCTGAAGCTGGTTACCTGAGGCACAGCCCTTGCTCTGCTGAGGCTGGGACTCAGGCGCCTGTCCTTGGTGAGAGGCTGGGCGCAGCCCTGGGTGACTCAGTGGATCAGGAATGTCAAGTGGGGTTTATCTCCTGGTGGGATTCACTGGGGAGGGGAAGGGAAGGTATCTCAGCCTGGAGGTAGCCTAAACATGTGCTGGTTATTCAGGCTCCCTCTGCAGTTATAGGAAGTGAGGTTTCCCCATGGAACAAGTCATATCTTCACTGTGTCTCCCACGCCCTCAAATCAGCAGATTCTGAGCTAGTTTCTTTAAGAGAAAGGAAATTCTTGTCTTGGATCTCACAGCTGCAATTGTTTTCCAGCAATGTCCCCTTTTACTTCTGTTGCTACGCTGCGGTGCAGGGGAGCTGCTTCTTTTTCCCCGTTCTTGGGAGGTACCTCATACTCTGCTGCAGCTGCCACAGAAGGGAAGGATGAAAGCAAGGGTCCGTGGCTGGGAAAAGAGCTGGAGGTGGAGGGAGAAAGAACAGACTGTAAGTAGCAATAGATCACTGGGGGGCTGGGAGGGAAGGAGATTTCTGTGCACACCTGTCATTTGCACATTTGAGCAGAAGATGTAACAGGAATTTGCCAGTCCAAGAAGTGCGATAGGATGCAGCCAGGTCAGACGTCAAAGGCAAAGAGTGGGCCAGTTCGCAGGCATGGGAGAGCCTGGGCACAGCAGGAGGCAGGCAGGAGGCAGGTACCATGCTTTCCTCTGACTCAGCGCCATGACGAGCCTGTGGAGCCACCAGACCCTGCTCTGGGAAGGTGTCAGGGTGGACTGTGCACTTGCTTTATTGCCTGGTGTCTTCAAATTAGGGCCGAAAACCTCCAGGAGTCCCAGCTTCCCTCCTCCCCTTCAATGCTGGTGTCCGACAGATGAGTTGTTTCCCCCCCTGGTGCCACACTTCCCCTCGTGCGGGGGAGGACAACAACCTGTCGGGATTCCTGTAGGAAAGGGGCTGCGGAAGTGCCTTGTTATCCTGATTTAGAACAATGCAGGTCTCTGCACCGCCTGCACTGGACCCAAAGACGGCAGCCTCCCCTTCCTCCTGCCCTCCACCGCCGAGGAGCACTGATCTGTCTCGTAAACAAGTTGTCTTGCTCTGTTCCGGTGGTAGCTGCATTTTCTGAGCGTCTCATCTGGATAAGGCATCAGCAGTGCTGTAGGCTGAAAGGGGATGTGCAAGATGTTATTACACATAATTTCTGTAAAAGATGTTAGTAACACATCTCTTCTTCCCAGGAAGCAGTGGGACGGACTCCTCTGCCACAATAGCCACATTCAAACAAGAGTGTGATCTGCTGCTGGGTGAGCCAAAGCCAGAGGAGCCGGGTTCAGCCTGCCTTCAAAAGTAAGCATGCGTTACTAGGCATTCTGGCAGCTGCTGGGGCATGGCTGAACCAGGGGTTCAGATGATGGTGCACTGATAGACCCTGTCCAGCTCCATCCCGCAGCCCTCACAACAAGAGCCACTCTCCCGGCTTCAAAGATATCTGACTCCAGCTCCAACTCGGAGCCAGCAGAGGCGTGTTCACAACAGCATGTTTAATCTGTGAAGAACTAAAGACTTCAAAGGCTGATAAATTTCTGGGCTGATTGAAACAGCAACAATGCAGCCACGTACCAGGCACAGCAGAAGGCTGCCCGGGGCCTGCACTGGCAGCCACTTGCCTGGTGTCAGTGTCAGGGGCAGCCATCTGCTGTGCACTCTCCCCCACCACGCGTCAGGGCGTGCTCTATGCGTCTCCCGTGCTTTTACCCACAGGTGAAGCCTCCGCATGGGTTGTGCACCCTGCTCTCGACTACCCACCTTCCTCAGGGTGCGGAGGGACCAGATAAATCAGGGAGGGACAGGGGAGGATACAGAGGGGCACCGGAGGCCACTTGGAGCCCACTTGTGGCCTGAAATAATTTGTGAGCTGGTGTGGAACAGCTCCATCTGGTGATTCCCCCATACCAGCGCTCAGGGTTTCGTGCTGGTTTCAACCCAGCTTTGCCAAGGGCAGAAGGTTTGTGCGAGCATGCCGAGCCCACACGTGTGCGCCACCGACAGCCTGTCATCCAAACAATCCGGGCAGGGGTCCTTAAGGACCTGCCGTGGCAACTGGTGCTGGGATGGAGGAGCAAGGTGTCCCTGATGCTTTTCCCCTGAGGGAGAGCTGTCCCTGCGGAGGTGTCAGCAATCCCTGGGGCAGGCGAGGACTCTTCTTCCCAGGATGAATTGCAAGGACAACTCTTCTCCCTTCTTGTCCCCAAGACTCAGGGGATGCACCCACCTTCCTCCTTGTGTGAGCGAAGAGGAGGGAAGGGCAGCTGAGGATTATCTGCAATCCGGGAGCAGTTCTCACTCAAGGCACAGGTCTGAGAGGGGCCCCCACTTGCTCATTTTGGGTGACAATGAGGATGATGGGGTGCGGGGAGAAGGCCTCAGTTCCCCACTCTGGGACAGAGAAACCTCCCTCCTCCCTGGAAGGGGCAGAGTCCATCTCCCCCTGCTCTTTACAGCCAGCAGGCTGGGTGATCTATTTTACAAAAAAACCATCAGGGAGGGTTTGGGGGTCCCACACCCTGATAATCTCTCTAAATGCACCCTTCACGTGCACTGAATCCCATTTCTCCTCATTATACCTTTCTGCACCACCCTTGGCAAACCCCACCCCCAGCTGGGGGATTACCTTCTGCCAACATGCGCAGGCTGCTATTGCATCTCCCCAACCTTGTCCTCACCTCACCGAGCAATGCATATTTACCCCAAGAATCGCCTGTCCCCACCCAAAGCCTTCCTCAACTCCTTCCATCTTGTCATGGTCTTAATAATGGTCTGGCAATCAGGAGCAGGCGGGATTCTCCCCAGCGCCCAAATCCTGCCAGCCCAGGGCCAGAGGCGAGGCACAAAGCTCACCTTTCGGGGGACCTGGTTCCGGACTTCTCCCAGGTGAGTGGCACGGAACATGGGAAGGGGCAGGCTCCGCATCACTTCCTTGCCTCCTTAGGGAAGGGAAATCCTCCAGCACCAAGGGGCAGGTGCAAGAGCGCTCGCAGCAGCCTCCTGCCCAAGCTTGGCTCCGATCCCATAGCCGTGGAGCGGCAGCGGGCCATGGAGTGGCAAGGACGTGATGCTGCTCCCTCGCAGAGCGCTACCGATTCTGGAGTTACATTTCTCTGGCTGGATTAGTTGCAATTATTAAACCTCACATTTAAATTTCCTGCCCTGGGTCTCTGTAGCCACCCAGGTCCCCTTCTACTATTTATCTGTGCCAGTCAGGATGGCAGTGCTGTTGGCTTCAGCACCGTGGAAATCAGGCAGAGCCGGATTGCTTCGGCTGGGTTGCGTTGGTGTTTCTTTCCCTGTCTGCTGCGAAAGGCACCACTAACACAGCACCGTGCCAAGCCCCATGTCTTCCCCTCCACATGCCTCCCCCCGGCTCATCTTATCCATGCTTTCACATGACTCACGCCAGCCCTCCCCTGTGTTTGCAGCCCTTCGGCTGCCCACACCTCCTTGGCCACACCAGAGGCCTCCCAGAATCAGACGCACTCCCTTCAACGGGGCCGCTGGGTCCCCCCCAGCTAGACTGATGGGCAGTGCGCTTGTCCCTGGCCCCGGGGCTGTGTCCCTCACCTGAGGTCTCAGGCGAAGGGGCCCATGGGACACGCTGGTGAGGGCAAGGGGACACGACATGGCATGGGGACCGAATCCACCTGGGATGAGCTGGAGGGCTCACGGTGCCCACCCAGGAACAGCATTGGCGGGGCCCCAACCAGCACTGGCTCGCTAGAGCCAGAGGGGCGAGGGTGAGCCCCCCGGGTGGGTCTGCAGCTTGTCACCCCCCACCCCGAGTCCTGGACAGGGTCACACGTCTCCCTTGCTCTGGCGGGAAAGGCTGGGGAAGGGGGCTCCGCTCCAGAGGGGCCGCGAGGGGCGGGGCTGTCCCCAAGGAGCCTGTCACCCCCCAGCCCCAGCGGCAGCCCCCGCACCCCGGGGAGCAGCTCATCCCCTCCCGGGGCAGGTACCCCGGGGCAGAGGCCCCGGAGACGGATCTCACCTAAGGAGAGACCCCCTCGTGGAAACAGGCACCCCCTGCGGCAGACCCCGCCGGGACTGCCCCTCCCGGGGCAGCACCACAGCGAACAGACCCCACCGGGCCGGGCCCCTCCCGGGGCAGCACCACAGCGAACAGACCCCGCCGGGCCGGGCCCCTCCCGGGGCAGCACCACAGCGAACAGACCCCGCCGGGCCGGGCCCCTCCCGGGGCAGCACCACAGCGAACAGACCCCGCCGGGCCGGGCCCCTCCCGGGGCAGCACCACAGCGAACAGACCCCGCCGGGCCGGGCCCCTCCCGGGGCAGCACCACAGCGAACAGACCCCGCCGGGCCGGGCCCCTCCCGGGGCAGCACCACAGCGAACAGACCCCGCCGGGCCGGGCCCCTCCCGGGCCGGACGCCACCGGGCCCGCTCCACCCCGCCCCGCCCCGCCCCGCCCCGCCCCCTCGGCGGCGGCCGCGGCGGCCATTGGCGGGCCGGGCGCCGCTGAGCTCCGCCCGCCATTGGCGCGGGGCGCGCTGACGCCAGGGGGCGGAGCCGCGCCCCGCCCCGCCGGAGCAACTTCCATTTTAGGTGCGGGAGCGGCGCGGGGCGCACGGCGCGGCCAGGCCCGACCCGACCCACCGCACGGCACCGCCACCGGCACCGCCACCGCTCCGCCGGCCGGGACCTGTGCTGCCGCCCCTCTGCGGGAGTCTCGCCTCGCCTCGTCTCTCGCCTCGTCTCTCGCCTCGTCGCCGCGGCGGGTCCCCGCGGAGCGGGCCGGGCGGTCGCGCCGCCGCCGCGGGGCGGGACCGGCCCCCCCGCCCCCTTCCCCCCCAGCCCGCCGTCGAGGAGCCCGGCCACGGTAAGTCCCGCTCTCGGCGTCCCGCCGTCGCCTGCCCGGGGGAGGGGGAAAGAGAGGGGGAGGAGGACCGGCGCCTGCCGGGCGCCGCACGCCCCCGCGGCGGCAGTGGGGCGGGACGGCCCTCGCCCTCCCCGCGGCCCTCCCGCCGGGTCCGGGGCCCGGCCGCGCTCTTCTGCCGGAGCCGGTGTGTGCCGGGCCGCCGCAGGCCCGTCGCTGCCCGGGAGCCGGGTGCATGGCGGGGCGGCGCCCCGTGGGACCGGCCGGGGTGGCGGGGCCCGGCCCTGCGGGGGCGCTGGCGGGGCTCGGCCCGCCGGGAGCCCGCGGGGAGCGACACAAAGGCGGCTGGGCCGGGCGGCTGCCCCGGTGCCGGCCCGCCGCCTCCGCCGCCCTGCCCGCCCGGAACAAAGGCAGCCCGTGTGCCAGCTTCCCGCGGCCGGCGCCGGCGGGGTCCCCGCTCCCTTTGTGCGGGGTCTCTGCCGGGGTACGGCCCGGGGGTACGGCCCTGCCTCCCGGCGGCAGCCGTCGGACGGGCTGGGGCCGCCCCGTCGCGGCCGCCTGGCCCTGCCTCTGCCCGGCTGAGGACGGGCTTTCTCCCGGTGCCTCTTTTGCCCGCGCCTTTGTTCTGGCGGGGACGGGTCCGGGGGGGCCGAGGTACGGGTGGAGCAGGCGGCTCCCCGCGGTGGGGCAGCTCAGAGCTCGCAAACGGCCCAGCGGACCCGCCCGCCGGAGCCGGGGCTAACAAGTGACACCGCGGCGCTTGTGGGGAGGCGCGGCCCGGCTGCGGTCGGGCCCCGGCGGCCTGGGCTCGGCCGGTGGCTTTGCCTTTAGCTCCCCTTGGCTGCCCTGTCACTTGGCCGCAGCTCAGCTGCCTTCCCCCGCTGCCCGGCGCCTTCTCTGCCAGGAGTCAGTGCCCTTCCGCAGCGCTTCTCCCGCGACGTGGAGAAGAGACTTAGCTTGGGGTAAATGTACAAAAGTCTGGGGGGCTTTCTGTCGTGAGGGCTTCTGGCACCGGCGGGCTCGCTTGCCTTGCAGAAGGGAAGTGGGTGCCTCCATTACACCCCTGGGCTTTGAGTGAGGGAGCCTGGACAACAAAGCTTCCTCGGATTGTTAGAGGGGTGGGCCTCCTGGAGGTGCCTCCCCTCCCTGGCAGGGGCCTGGTGCCCAGGCTCTTCCGTGGAGCCAGCTATGATGGGCGAAACGGGGTGTTATCTGGGAGGTCTGGGCTGTCCTCCCCCCAGGCTGAAGGCTCCTGTCCTGGGGCTGTGGCACCCAGCGTAGCGTAGGCTTCTGCCCAGCTGTGGGTGAGCCGGAGGGGAGCCTCTGGGTGGGTGTGGGACTGCCTGGGTGTGCAGAGTGTCGTGGTGGTGTCTTAACTACAGCTGCCCGCAGTTGCGCCTGATGTCCCTGCTGTGCTCTGTGGATGCTTTTGGACTCAGCTGCCCTGTTCTTTGTGTGGAATTGAGAACAGGCTTAGCCTCAATTTTGCAGGCAGCAGGGAAAGTTCAACACCTCCAGGACCTAGGTGTGCTGGGATTCCTGTAATCAGCGTTCACAGCTTGCATTTGAAGCTTCCATTTCTGTGCCTTCCTCTTCCTTCTCTGAGAAGCTCTCCTGGATGCGGCGAGGTGGGGGTGAGCGGCTGGCTGCTGACTCGCAGGCTTGTGCCTCCGGTGCCCACAGAGCCTGCTCATGTGCGTGACAGACCTGTGGGGGCTCCTGCTGGAGGATGGGGGGTAGCATCCCCGGGGTCTGTGGTCAGCCATGTGCTGGGAAGAGCCCAAGCTGGGGAATCGTTAGTCTTCCCCACAGTTGTTTCCTTGCCTGCTCCAACTGCTTTCTTGAGGCATGTTCTCTTACCTGTGGATATTTACTTGTGCACTTAAAAAAAACCCAAAGCTGCAGTTTTTAAAAAGCTGTTCTCCTTCCACTTGGCTGAGCTTGGCCAGGACTCTGCATGCAAACGACTGTCCTTCATGATGCGCAGTATTTGCTGGAATCTTGTGCAGAGCCTTCCTGGAAGGGGTGGGAGGATGAAAGCGCTTGCTTGGTGGAGCGTGCTGGGCTTGCCTGGGCTGCCGCAGAGGGTGAGCCTCCTCCCTTCCGACTTGGAGGTCAGGCCCTGATCTTTGTGGTTGAGGAGCCCTTGAGGCCATCCCTTCCCTAAAGATGGGCTGGGAGTCAGATGAATGGTGAAGCCCAGACAGTGCAACCAGCCTCTCTGTCCCTGGTTTACCTCTCATCTCTTCCTTCCTCCAGCCTCTGGCATAGAGATAAGACCTGTGTCCATTGTAACTGTGCTGGGGATGGCTTTAGGACACCCAGAAAATAATAGCATAGCTTGGACCATGCCTGTAAGGCTGTTGGCTTCTCAAAATAGCTTACCAGTGTCTGACCTTAGGGGAGAGTGCTGGTTAAATCTCTTGGTTTCTCTTCCCAACAACCCCTTGTAACTGTCTCTCATTTACTGCTGGCAAGGACAGAGCCCTTTCCCAAGACTGCGGTGGTACTGTCTCCAGAGAAGTACAGAGCTTTCCTCCTGGCTCTGAAACCCAGGTCTCTGCAGTGTGGTGGTTTTCCTCTGTCCCTGCCTCACTGACGGTAAGAAGCAGAACTGTGGAGCTGGTTTGGGCCCATTAAAGGGAACAGGTGTTGCCTGGATGCGGTGACAAAACCCAAACCTGTTGGGTGATTCAGGCGGCTCCTCCATCGGTGACACAGGGCTTGGCCAGCTGAGGAGGTTGTCCTCTGGCATGGAGTGCAGGAATGCGCCTCAGCGCAAGGCTGTTGGAAAGAGGCTGGATTTATAGGCTCTTGGCCAAAGTCCTCAAGTTCCCTAAGGTGGCCACAACCTTCTCTTTGCTTCTAAGGCTGTTTGGGGAGGGGAGAACTGTTTCTTTGAGTCGGTTCTTGTATTGGAAACTCCCAGCAGCAGGGCAATGAGTCCATCTGGCTCCTGCCTGTCTTGTGCTTGTTGCTAATCTGCCTTCCTTCCCACCCAGGAAGGCTGACGGTGCTGCGTTGCCTGCTGCTGGTTCAGCACAGGCGTGCCTGTCCCCACGCTTGCCCTGTCTGGTGACTGCCGCACACAGGGGCTGACCTGTGGATTAGTTTGCTCTGTCATCTTCCTGTGTGTGACCTCAGCCTGTTGAGTGGGCTTTGGGCTGTCAGCGGGTGCCGAGCAACCCTCCTGCAGTACTGTTCCCTGTCCCTATTTCCTCACGGAGGAAGCAAGAGCGTTCCCCACGAGGGATAGTGCTTCCTTGTTGCCTTTATGAAAACCACACGGCATGGAAGGGTGAGATGAGTGGGTGTGGGGGCAGACTGGTGACTAAGGAGCGCAAGCTGTCAGGCGTGGTGCCAGGATGGGTGAACCCTTAACCAGGGTGACAATCACCTCTGCTTTCATCTGTTTTTTACAGCCTGGGGTAGCTGTAGGTAGGAGATTGGCAGTGGAGTACCAGGCATGCACGAGGCTTGGACTGAGGTGGGAACAAACAGTCTTGGCTGCCCTGCAGGCAGCCTCCATGCCAGCTTCCTCTGCCTTCAGGGAGATGCGCTTCCCTGCAAGGGGGCAGTGACAGAGGAGTACTGGATGCCCGGGAGCTTGTCCCCGTGTTCCTAACCTTGTGCTGCAGAGCTCTTACCTAGTGCAAAAACGCTTGTGCAAGCATTGGCCTGGGGACCTGACCCAGGTTGAAGACTTCTCCCATAAGTTTAATTTTAACAGTTCGTTGCCCAGATGTTTGTGCTGATGGGAGAGCAGAATTTATTTTGTGAAACCATAGCCCTGGCCTTTCGGTGTGGCAGAAGGTGGCAGTGTCCCCGAGACTGTAGGGGTCTGCTGGGATGTTGGTTGGCATACATCCATCCCGGCTGGCGGCAATGCTTAGCAAAATGGTCTTGGTGGGGTGCTTGTCCAGGCCAGGAGTGAGTGGCTTTCCAGCACAAGCAGGGAAGGGACTGGGCAAGTCAGGGTAGGGGGGTGAGCCCTGCGAACAAGGCTCCTATAGCCTGGCCGGGGTGGTGATGCTGTCCTGGGAGCGCTTTTTAAACATCTGCAGCTCCAGGGTCGGTACGTGGGCATCCCTTTCCGGGCTGGCTTTGGTTGCAGCAGTGTGCTAGGCCCACGCGTGCGAGGGCAGGAGTGGGTATCGTGCCTCCATAACCCAGCCCTGACTGCTCCTGTTCCTCTGGGCGTTGGCCCCAATTACAGCGAATGCTGCTCAAAGTTCACTGGCTTCCTGCTGCCGGCCCCTCATGGGTGCTGGGAACCTGGAAGCAGTGTGAGCCTTACCTGCCTCTGCTGCCTCCTTGACAGCTGGCAGCGGGGAGGAGGGCTGCCTGCGCCACGCGGGGGTGGAAAGCAGCGGGATGTGGGGGGGAGCGGGCAGCAAGAGGAATTGCTCTCCCCCTCTCACCTTGTGAGGCTTTTGTGACTGTAGAGACACCCCCTTGAGTTGCTCTCCCCTCATCTCGCACAGCGTTTGCGACTGCAGAAGTGCCCCTGGGTAGGGGAAGGATTACCTGGGGTGAGGTGGGTGGTCTCCCTCCCAGGAGCGAGGTGGCCCCGTGTGGGAGTTGGATAACCTCAGAGTAGATGAATATGGAGAAGCAATTCCCACCCTGGTCAGGAGGAGGAAGGTGTCTCACTGCCTTCAGCTGATGCTTTTTCCTCTTGCTCCTGTCTCGTGGTGTTTGGGCTCTTCTTTTGAGAAGGGCTCCCAGATCTCTTGGCTGCTTCCCTGGTGGTGCTCCCAGCTCCTCTCCTGGCCCGGTAGGAAAGGGGAGATGGTGGTGCTGGGCAGCTTGCGCGCGTGGGTAGCTGCAATGGGTGGGAGGGAGTGTGTTGAACTGCAAAGACAAGTTTTTCCGACCTGGAAGGGTGGGTCACCGGTCGTGTTTGCATGCTGCTGGCAGGCCCCTTGCCCAGTGGAGTAATGCATTGTTGCGAGCGTGTTGCTGCATGCAGTGCTGCCTGCCATGCCTGGCTCCGGCTGTGGGCAGGCTGACTCGCTCTGAGGGTGGGGGAGAGATGTCATCTCACCCCTTGCTAACCGGGGTCTGATGGGGGAGGAGGGGGACAGCCTGGGGGTGTTTCTGGGAGAAATCCTCTCTGATGTGGGGAGGCTGCCTGCTCCAGGCTGGCTTTGTAGCCCTCCTTCCTCTCTGCTTCTCTTCCCCCCCGCCCTTTCCTTTTACCTGCACGAGGGAGCTCCCAGGGCCTGCAGCTCCCCTCTAGACCACACTGGTGTGGCAAACAGGGAAACCTGCTCTCCCTTGATCTCTGTCCAGTGTCTATCTCCAGCAGCTGGCCTGGGTGGAAAACCACTTCCCTTCTGTATTCTCCTTCCTTTGTTTGCAAGGGGAGCCAGCCTGGGGAGCGAAGCGGTGGCAGCAGTCTTATGCTGTGAGGGGGGCTTGTGGCTTGGATTCCCAGGGACATCCCCACCCTGCCTCTGGGAGCCTTGGGAGCACCACAAAGTGTCGGTGGCCCTGTTTGTGTGTGCCTCTTGGCTGGTGGAATTGTCAAGCCAAGATGTGCCGGAGGTATGGTGTGAGTGCCTCCTCAGCTCTGCAGATAAGACCATCTCTAGGGTGTGGTGGGCCACAGCCATGTCCTCACGGGGTTGGAAAACAGCATCTTCCACCCTCTGCTTGTAGGAAACTCCTGGCCCTGGACAACAATGGGATACCAGCATGGACAAGGGGCCCTTGTATGTGTTCCCCAGAGGCAGGATGCTTCCAGCAAGCAGGCTGGGCATCTGGTCTCCTGGGTGGACCATGTTGACCGCCTGGCTGGTGTAGCCGGCCGAGGCTGGGCTGGTGGTGGTGGTGCCCACTGCTCCCAGTCTGGTTCCAGGGTGTCTGCATGTAAGCTGGGGGTGGCGGGGAGTGGCCCTTGGCAGGACGTCATGTTTAGAAGCTTACGGGAAAGGGAAGTCACGATGTCATCTCCCGTCTGACCAGGAAATGCAGGTTTCCTTCCCTTTGGCTTGCGCAGGAGCCTGGGAAGCCGCTGCTCAGCGAGCGCGTTGGGGGAGCAGTAGTCAGCTGTGGCACCAGCCATCAGTTCTGGGCTGATGGCTGGGGTAGGATGAAGTCTCACCGTCCCTCTGAGCATGGTGTGGCCTGCCGTCTTGTTTGTGCCTTGCTGCTGTGTATGAGCACTGGCTCGTGCACCTTGCCTGGCTGTGGGTGCTAAGGGGACATGGAGCACCATGGGGGGCTTGTTACCCTGCCAAAGCCCATCAGCAGGGCAGCAGCTCCCTCCCCCACCCCCAGCTGTGATTCAAGCCCTGGCTCTTGCCTGATGCTTCTCCAGTGGCTTTCCTTCACCCATTCATTACTCCTCTTGGCAGGGCCCTCGAAGTCATCTCCAAGAGCAGACGCACGCGTGCAGTTAGGGAGCAGGGCACCTGATGAGGTCATGCCAAATGGAGCTGGGGTTTTCAGCCTGGCCCCTGGGTGACTGTGCTGTGACTCAGCCTGCTGGCTGCCCTACCTGCTTGGGGAGTCTGGGCTGGCCAGGGCGAGGGGAGGGCAGGGGGGTCCTGCTTCTCCTGGGCAGCTCCCTCAGGCCGCCCCTGCAAGGGTGGCTTGGCTTAACCTCGGCAATTTCCTCCTTGCCGCTCCTGCACTGAATGTTGTTACCTCACTGCCTGTTTGCTCAGCCTGGGGAGGGGAGAGGTATGCAGCTTGTCTGGCAGAGGGAAGGGTGCCCTGGTCTCTGAGCAAGGGTGGCAGGGAGACCCCACGTGGGGTCGCTGGGATGGGCGGGGGGCCCTGGGCTCCTGCCCTTCTCTGTATTCCAGGTCATGGTTCCTTGGTGACTTGAATGCTCCTTGCAGTGAAGGTGGACAACGCAGGCTGGCCTCCTGGGCTGGGTGCTCTCCGGCCGAGCCCAGTGGTGCAGTTCCCATACTGCTGGTGGTCTGATCCCCACTACGCTTCCAGTCCCCGGTGCCTTTGTGCGCTGGTTGGAGCGGAGTAACTGGAGCCGAGCAGCTGAGCCGGGAGCGGGCCCTGGGGCCAGCCTGGCTGCAGGTGTCGGGGCAGGAAATGATCTCAGGTGGCCTCCCTGGGAAGAGTGATGCGGGGCTGTGGCGAGGGCTCTGTGCTGGGGAAGGCAGCCCAAGTCCGTGAGTCTGGGCGCTGGGGTGGCACCAAGTCGTCTTGCTGCTCTGCGTCCCAGGCTCTGCTGGCAGGGGCTGTTTGGGGCGGCAGCTCGCTGTGGATGCTTGTGCCCATGGCCAGAGGTAGGGAGGCTTCCCTTAATCCTACTGGGGATTCTGGCCACCAGGCTGTGGCCTCTCTGCTTGGGGGCAGCCAGCAGCAAACTTGAGTCCCTGAGGAGCTAAATCTGCCCCTGGGACAGGGTGCAGGCACAGCTTCACCCCATCTGCCGTGCCCTCATCCCTTTGCTTGGGCTTGGGGGGAGGCAGCTCCTGTGGTGCTGCAGCCTCGGATTTAATTGAGGGGGACTTTGCTCCCTGAGCTCTGCTAAGCGCAGCCCTTATCTCTGCAGAGCCGGGCTGGTGTTTGTTTTCCCTGCGGGAGAGAGGCAGCTGAATGGGAAAGTTCAGCCCGGCGGTGGGTGGGGAGAGAGACAGGGTGAAGGGCAGGATGCTGGCATGGCTGGAGCTGGGGGGCAGCGCCGACCTTCTGCACAACACCAGGGGTCCGGCCAAACCCTGCGGGCCTGGGGACTTCTTGTGTCCCCATCAAGGTGGCTGCTGTTCCTCGGGCACAGCAAGGAGCCGGGGAGCTGCCCTTTGATCCCCCTGGTTCACCTGCTGCTCCTCGGGCTGGGGTGGTGGAGCCGGGGGGCTGCGCCCTCCCCTCCCGCGGGGCCCAGGAGCCACCTGGGTGAAGCAGGAGCCCGCTGGCTGCCGGAGCGTGGCCTGCCCCGGGAATGCTCTGGCCCCGTTCCCAGAATCTGGCGCTGGGTGTTTGTTTGCTGCTGCGCCCCTGAGGTCTGGTGCTACTGTGACAGGAAGCGGGAACGCCGGGGGGGGGGAGGCCGGCCGGCTGGGGATGTGCCTGTGAAATCCCTTTGTCCCTGCTGAGCGCTCAGCTGCAAATTCCCACAGAGAGGAGAGAGCTGTCTTTGTGCTGCTGAAGGGCTCCCAACATGTGAATCTCCTGGGCCCGGGGGCTGGCGGTGCGAACCGTGGGGCTGGTGCCTGCTTGCTGCAGAAGGGTGGCAGGGACCCCTGCCTTGCTGCTGTCCCCGGGGTAGGGGGGACCCATGTGGCCATAACCAGCGGCAGTGGGGCTGTTGGGGTGTCCTACGGTGGCTGGATGCAGTGGGGTGTTGCTGGCAGGAAGGCTCTGGCCCTGTGGCCGTCCTGCTTGGGGATTGCGGGTCGGCAGTGTCTGCCTGGAGCCTGGTGGCTTGGCTGCCTTCCTGCTGGGAGGGATGCTTGTCCTCTCTCCCTGAAAGTGAGGAGGGAAGCTCGGTCTCCCCTCCCCTTGCCTTGGTGCCGGCTATTCCCTCCAGCTGGTGGAGCAGCCGGTGCTTTCCCAGCCAGTGCATAGGGTCAGCATCTCTCCCAGCCCACCTGGAGGTTTCACTCCAGCCCAGCCGGGAGGAAAGGAGCTCCTCCTGTGCCATGTCCCGCCATGCTCAGGAGAGGGACGAGTGGCCCCCTCGCATGCTCAGGAGGACAGCTGCCTTGCAGCCAGATTGCTGGCATACCAGCAGAACAAGCCTTGCTCTCTGTGGCCAACCCCACACTGCTCTTTTTTCCTGCTGGCCCTGCTCGGCTGCCTCTGCCTCTTCATCCCACTGGGACAGCAAATGGCACCAATCTGGTGAGCTCAGCTGGGCCCAGGCCAGACCCCTTCCCCAGGGGATCACCCACTGTGTTTCAGAAACCCCAGCTGTGTCCAGACCCATCCTTCAGACCCGATCAGTATTGTGCATTCTTGGGCCCCCTGCCCTTGCTCCGGGGGGGGGGGGGGGGGGGCGGCGGGGAGGACACAACACACAGCCTGCTTCCTCCCTTCCAGCCGACAGTGTGGCTCCACCCTGCACCTTATCTCTCCCTCCTTATCGTCCTCTGCTGGCTGCTGGGCTGCTCCCTTATAAGGTGTGGTGCCATGTCCCTGCTTGCATCTCCATAGGTAACTCCCCTCTCTGCAGGGAGGCTTTCCCAACAGAGCTACGTGGCCTTCGTCCCTGGTGCTGGGGGCAGCAGGTGAGGTAGACCAGGTGGTGATCCTGCTGCCGGTCCAACCAGTTGGGTGTGACAGGTGGAGGCGAGTGGCTCCCTTCCCACTGCCACCTGAGGCGGCCGCTCCTGGCAGTTCACCCACCCAGCTCTTGCTGGGGCCGGGTGCCTTGGGCACAGCTGCCCCCGAGAAAGGTGGGGCTGGGCTGGGGCAGGTACGTGCCCAAGGCAGCGTCTGACCCGCCTGTGGGAGCAGCCCTTTCGTGCCTGGGAGAGCTGTCTGGCCTCCCGCCAGCCTGGCCAAAGTCCATTGTGCTGGTGCTCTGTAACCTGCCTCTAGGGAGAGCCCTTCCCGGTGGGGCCAAGGACTGAGGAGGCAGCTGAAGACCTCGGCAGGAGATGGGGGAGCCTCTCCCCTACAGCAGGGTCTGGCAGGGCTTGGGCAGAGCAGGCTGGGGAGCATGAGCAAGGTGGCTTGCACAACCTGGAAGCGAGGATGCATCTGCTCAGGCATGTGGGTCCCTCCCTAGCGCATCAGTCTGCGGTGGGAGCTGGCAGTGTGGGCATGTTCCCGCCTCTGGGGTGGCGGGAGAGAAACAGCCATGGCCAAAACTCTCCATTGCCCGTGCAAGGATGTGGGAGCTGCTGCCCACCATCACCTGTCCTGCTTCCTCTGTGGCCTGAGGGCTGTTGTGCTCTCCTGAACTCAACACAGAAGCAGATGAGATGGGAATGAGTTTGGGCCTATGGGCTTTCTGCCTGATGCCCTGGTGGCTTGCTGCACCTCGGCTAGCATCAGTGCTTGGCCCCCTTGGGCAGGCTGAGGTCTAAGGACTGGTGTGTGAGCCTGAACTGTGTGTTCAGGGGAGTGGAAAGGTGCCAAAGGTGTTGGCTCATTTATTTTTTAGCTAATTGAGACTGACCAGAAGCCTGTGGTGAATTAGCAGGGCTGTGAACCTGTGCAGAGCAAGCAAGTGTAATGCACTGCAAGTGCTCGGACAATTGCAGGCTTGAATTATTGATGGTGTTTCTGTTTTTCCTAAGTGCATCATGATAGGCAACTGGAGCCAGGAGAATTTGTTGTTTTCTCTCTCTTGAGGATGGGGTGGTCTGGTGCTAAGAGCTGTTGATGTTCGCGTTCGAAGGGCGGGCAGCCAGCTGGCCCTCACCAGAGTCCCTCCAGTTGACAGGGCAAGGCAAATTATTTGTCCAGTGTTGCCATTTTTTCTTGTCTGGGGTGCTGGGGACTGTGTTGGAGCAGGAGTAAGTTCCTCGGGGTCCCTCCTGGCTCTGATCATGGCTGGTGGTGGTGAGCCGGAGGAAGGCTGCTCTGCTCATGCCTCACAGCAGCAGGGCAGGGGCTGTGGGGGGTGTCTGGCCATGGTGCCAAACCTTGCCACTTGCTCAACAGGTGCCTAGGAGACACAAACAAGCAGGAAAGCTGTGGGGAGGGCCAGGACTTGGCAGTCAGAGCCAATGTGACCGTCCCCCGTCCCTGGTGGCAGAGGGCTGTTGGGATTGAGCACCTGGTGTGTCCCTTAGCAGGGAGGTGGGGCAGGGCTGATGTGGTGGAGGTGGTTTCTGGCTTCTTAGGTGCATGGGTTGAGCTTTGTCCAAAACCCTCCATGCTGGGGAGTGGCCTTAGCTCCAGGGATCCTAGGACTGTTGGGTGATAGCTCTCTGGGGAGTTGGGGCGCAGAGCAGGGCTGGAGCAGGTCTTTGAAAGGACCCAAGCAGCGCGCTGTGTGCTGGAGATCCCCTGTGCTGCAGTGGGCACTGCCTGTCAAGCCTCCTGCCTGTGTCTTATCTGCCAGATCTTGCCTGTTCTCCCTGGCCTGTGATGTACAATTCCCCATCTGCCAGCTCAGTCTGGCCCCTGGGGTTAATCTTTCCGTGGCTGACAGGGAAGCACTCCTGGTGGGGAGCCTTCAAGGCCTGAATTCCATCCTCCAGCAGAGTAGGGTACAGGTGAACTCTAGGTGGGTATGGCTGTGGTTTGGCCCTGGAAATTATTTTTCCAGGCAAAAGATTTCTTCTGGGGGAAGACAATTTCCCCAAGAAGCAGGGGCAAGAGGTTTTGGAAAAATGTGCCATGCCAAAGCTGTGCCCAGTTGGAAGAGCTCTTGGAGGGCTTGGTGCGGGTTTAGGGTATCTTTCTAGCTACTGCCAAGTGTTTCGTCCAACCAGGAAGATTATGGCGGGTATCTGCAGAGGGGAGCTCTGTGCATGCAAATTGGCTTGTGGTTGCCTCCCTGCCAGCAAGGGGTCTCTTCTCTGAAGGCGCTGTGTGTGGGACATCTCTCTGGACCTGCTCGGGCTTCAGGACCCCTGGGCGCTGCCGACCAGGGTTCGGCTGGTGTCAGGAAGTTGGCAGATGAGATAAGGCCAGAGGGATTTGGATGTAAAGCTTTCTGGGTAGCTGCATTGGTCCCTGGGGGTCCTCTCTTGCTGATAGCTGTGGGGGAAGTGCTCTGGTGATTCTTCTGCCCCGGGGTGTCTTTTGTCTTTAGGCTTTTTGTTTTGCCCTGGACCAAGCCAGCCAAAGTATTTTTGGCTTGCTGGGGTTTTTAAGTAACGGGTGTGTCAGCAAGTGCCTCTCTCATGATGAAAAGGCTTTAATGCAGCCATCCTCAAAGATGGTCAGGGTCTGGCTTTGGAAAAATGCTCTGTAGTTGTATCTTCAGAGGCTGGGGGGAAGGAGGAGGAGGGAATGGGTGCAAAGCGATCCCTGGAATTTCACCCTTGCGGGATCTGGCATACTTGCTGGCTGGCGTGATCAGGCTGCGTAGCTGAGGTGCTCCCCTCCCTGTCTTGCTTTAGAGATGACCGGTGCCCAAAGCTGGCATCAGGAGGCGGTGAGGGGCTGTGCTGTGCCCAGGAAGCCCCTGTCCCTGAAATGCTGGTGTGCGAGCCCCCGTGGGAGGGGTTTGGGGCAGATCCTCCACAGCTCGGCAGGCATAAGGCTGAGTGGCTGTTTGGGGTTTGTGTGCTAGCCAGCTGCAAGGCATCGGCGGTGCTGCAGCCTGGGATGGCGCTGGTGTGTGTCTGCGGGGAGAGCTGGGGACAGCGCCCGCGAACCTCTCTGGACCTGGCACTGCCTCTCGGTAATTATGTCTTTAATCCCGGATCAATGAAGACTACTAGATGGCTGGAGTGAGAGCGGAGGGAGGTGGTGTGTCCTGATGGGAGGCCCCAGGAGGAGAGCTGGGAGAGCCCCTTCAGGCAGCGGGTACCCTGTTCTGCTGGCATCTCTTGCCCATGATGGAGTCGTGCCTGCTGTTCAGGGCATGAGTGACAACCGTGCGTGCAGGGCAGGCTCCAGACACTCAGAGTTGCTACCCCACTGCTCCACATGGCCTGGTCCTGTGGAGAGACCCTCAGGTGACTCTTGAGCATCAGCTGGTCAGTGTTGATGGGCCCAAAGAGCTGTGGGCTCCACTGAGCCTGGGGCAACAGCCCAGCCCCTCCTCTGGCTGCCTGATGCGACAGGCTCCTGGAAAGCCCCTTGGCTGCCTCCTCTCCCTGAGGCTTTCTGCTCTGACCTTGTGGCCTGAAGGGGAAAGGGGGGCCCTGTGCATGTCCCCACACCTCCTCCTGCCTGGGCTGGAGGGGCATTTGTGAGTGCAAGGGGACAAGGAAAGCTGGCAGGCGAGGGACCGACCTGTCCTGTTCCTTCCCCCTGCTGTTGTGTTTATTCCCTGTGGAAGGGACGGGAAGGAAACGGCCTCATAGCTGTTCTGGCCCCTTATCTGGGGCCCTTAATGGCCCTGCAAATTTCATTGTTGGCTTACATGGTCTCTGGGCCATGTTCCCAGGGGATGTGCAGAGGTGGAGACCTGGGGCTGGGGAGGTGTTGCTGCCTGCTTGGCAGCCACGCAGGGCTGGAGGAATCTGCTGGGGTTGCTGTCTCTCCTCTATGTGCCTTCCCGCAGAGGCAAACCCTGCTGGTCTGCAACCACGGCTCAGAACTGAGGCTGCTTGCAAGCAAGTGAGCCTGTTCACAAGAGCGGGGGCTCAGCTAAATCTCTTCTTGAAGCCAGCATGCTGGCTCCATCCTCAGGCACCCCAAAAACCTCTCTTCTGTGTAGAGGGCAGGCTGGGGAGCGGCACACCAGCTTGGGCAGGGTCCTGTCATGGAGGATCCCTTCTCTGCGGAGGGGTGTTCCTCTCCTTTTAAAAGGCTCGGTAAAATACTGCTCTGGAAACAAATGGCAACAAGCCAATAGGGCTTCTGGCTGGGCTTTTGGACACTCCAGTTGCGTAGGGTGTCTGGTGGTAGGACCATCCTCTGACCTGCTGCAGAAGTCTGGGATGTGGCAAGGAGATGCTCCCCCTTTCCTGGGGGAGAGGGACTGGGCCAGTGGCCCAGAGAGCCTTTCCCCAGCACCTGGCTGGCTGCAGCAGCCTCCCCGCAGTAGCACACCATGAGGATGGGCCCTGCAGACATGCCCCGTGTCGACTGAGCGTGACCTTCATCGAGTCCTGCGAGGCAGAGGATTTGGGTCCCTGCTTGAAGTGGGTGGATGCCCACCAAAGACAGGGAGTGTTTGACTGGAGGGTGAGGTGGGATGTGTCAGCACTGTTCCAGGAGGCACCAAACCTCTCCTTCAGAGGATCTCTTTTGCAAATCTGTGGGGCAGGTGAGACCTCGGAGCAGCAAGGGTCAGAGCCATCCCTGCATTTCCATACAAGGCTCGGGGAGTCAAGCTGTTGAAACAGGCCTTAGGGCATACCTGTTGCAAGGTGGGAGGAGTGGAAAGCATCTTGCGTGTGTGAGCCAGGAGTCATGTCTGGGAGCCTCTGAAAGCCTGCTTGGGCTCCTGAGCCAAGAGCGGTGGGCTGCGTTCCTCCCTGGGGTGTGGACTGGCCAGCGAGCATCCCAGCCCACATTGGGCTGGAGCAGGGCGCTGGGAGCTGCAGCAGGCATGGAGTGGGCGTGCGTGTGCCACTGCTTCATCTCTTGGGGGCACTACCTGGGCACAACTAGAAGAACTGGATTTTTTTTATTGATGAAGGCACATCACAGGATGGCGGTGACCAGATGTTCAAAAGCACTGTAGGCAGCCTCCAAAGCACTTGGAAAAAATCCACCCTGTTTCACTGGGCTCAGTCGTGGTGGTGCCATGGTGTCTGATAAGCACCAGGGCTGCCTGTGTCTGAGGGAAGCTCTGGGGGGCAGAGCACAGGGAGGAATGGACTTGTTGGGAGTGGGGGAGGCATTTCAGGAAGGGTTTGATCTGGATACACTTGAGATAGCGTGGGAAACTAACGAAAAAAACCCCAAAAGCCCTGGACTGAGCATCTCTGAAACAGCATCTGCTGTAGGCTGGGATGGGAGTGGCAGGGCTGCCAGGGGCCATGGGGCTGTGGGAGGCCGATGCGACAGGGCTCTGCGGAGGGGCCACTGTTCTCAGTCCCATGTCGCTCTTACTGCCACACCGGGGCGGTGGCACTGGGGGAGTGGGCAGAGCTGATGCTGGAGACCGTGGGAAAGCAGTTTCTGTGCTGGCTGCCTGGCTCGAACGAGTCCCTGCATGCCTGCCATGACTGCACAGGTTTGGGAAAACCTCTGGCGGGCTTGCTGGGACTTGGCTGGGCTGTGCGGGGGGCAGAGGGCTGAGCCCTTGCGCTCCTCTATGCCTGTGTCACTTCCCCATCAGTGGGGAACAGTCGGAGATGCTGGGGTCTCCAGGGAGCTGGGGGGCTGCTGTGGGAACAGTGCTGCGTTTGCCACCCTACCAGCCCTCTCCAGACACTACTATATGCCTCAGAAAAGGGGGTGGGAGAGAGGAGCCTGTTTCCCTGGTCTGTTGCCTGTCCTGCCTTCTGTTTTGAGTTCACTAGTGTGATTTTTTTTGACCTCTTCTGCTGTCCCTGCAGCTCTCTTACCTCCTGCTTCCTCACTGTGGTGGCTGGGCTATTTCTCCCATGACTCTCTGCGTCTAGACCTGGCTGTCCCGTGCCTTTGCCAATCAAACCCGAACTTCCTCCTCTGACAGGTCTGTATGGAAGAATATTGCCTTTCTTTAATCCAAATATGTTGATTGTGGTGTGCTTGTTCACTGTCCCCCTTTGGGAGGGGATGTTGGAGGGGTCCAAGCCAATGCCCACCCCTCGATCTGTGGGCTGAGGACATCCTGGGGCGGCTGCAGGCTTGAGTGCTCTTCGTGAGAACTTGGAGGGTGGTGAGTTTTGGCAGCAGAGGGGCTCATGGGGTCTCCTTCAGGGGGATCCCATTCCACTTCATCCCCTTCCCTGGGTAGGAAAGAGCTGTGGAGCTGGGGCTGTCTCCCCACCTCTTATCACACTAGGGAGGAGGGAGCCCTCTCCCTCAGCCCTTCCCTGGAGGAGGTGATGGGATATGGCTGACTCCTCATTTTGTGGGAGAGCATCCCCTATTCTGCCCCAGGGACATGCCCTCTCCTCCTGCCACTGACTGCGGGCAGCTTTTCCTTGTCCTTGTAGGGGAAGTTTTCCTGCAGCTTGAGGAGGGCCTGTGTGGGAAGAGGGAACCTCCTCAGCACACAGAAGCTCTTCTGAACATGATTCAACCCCAACTGTTTGGTGTCATGGGCAGGACCTTCTGTCCCCTGAAGTGCCACTTCTCCAAGCTTAAATGCTGGGGCAAGGAGCATCTTGAGTCATGCCTGGGGCCATGCTGCTCTAAGACCCTCTTGCCAGCTCTCTGGTGGTGGGTGGGAATGGGTGTTAACGCTATAAGATAATTTTTTTCTGGTTCTGAGAATCTGTCTTAATGAAATCAGTCTCTTCTGACTGCGCTTCTCTCCTCCTTTCCTCCCCCAAATCGCGTGCAGTGAAGAGAGGGGCTCCTGTCCTTCTGGGTCACTTTTCTTCCCTTCACCTTGACACCAAGCCACCTCTGCTTGTGCCTCCCTGTGCCCTCTGCCCCCGCCCTGCCCGTCCTGGGCACCCATCACCTATGGACGACTCGGAAGTGGAGTCGACCGCCAGCATCCTTGCCTCTGTCAAGGAGCAGGAGGCACAGTTCGAGAAGCTGACCCGGGCGCTCGAGGAGGAACGGCGCCATGTCTCAGCCCAGCTGGAACGAGTCCGGGTCTCCCCACAGGACGCCGGCTCGGGCTTGGCCAACGGCACACTCACCCGGCGGCACCAGGTAAAATACCCCCTCAGCAGAGGTGGGTGCGGAGGCTCCTGGAGCCCCTGTCTGTGTCAGTCTTGGCTCGGAGTGGGCAGCCCAGGCCTGGCTCCCTTCCTTTGGCCCTCCTTGGGTACGCGAGGTGGAGGAGGGCTAGGCTGGTCTTGTGATGCTGATGGTGCTGTATGTGCGCTGGGGCTGAAGGTGATCTGTGGATGTGCAAACCTACCTTGTCAGCCAGAGTCGTCTGGGGAGAAGGAGCCAGCCTCGGAGGGTCTTGCTACCAGGTCAGCTCTGGTTTGGCTTTGTGAAGGTTGGAGGCTGGCTGTATTCAGTGCCTGGGCATCTTTGCTCCCCATCCCACTCAGCTTCTTGGAAGGTGGCTGAAATGCAGAAGTTGGTGTATAGCTGTGAGGGAGTGGGTCTTGTGTGATGATGGGCAAGTCCCTGGAATCTTGGTCTATCCCCCAGACAGCCAAACCAGGACTGGGAGAGATAAATTTTTTTTTTTCTACAGGGCTGGAAATGTGGTTTCATCTGTCTTGGCTTGAGGTGTCTCTCTCCTGGGCTCTGTTTTGGGGAGGGGTGCTCAGAGGTCTGGTGCGTGGTGGTGTGCGTTTCCAGCAGGTGGAAAGGCAGGTGCCGTTCTGGCTGTGGAAGGTGATGGTGCTAGGGAGGGACCTGTGGGTCGGGGAAGGAAAGGGTGGGCAGAGGAGTCATGCAAGAGAGTCAAATAGTAGCACTGTGCAATCAGGGCTGAGCATCCGTGCTGTTCCCTCACAATCCGTGGGGGCCTCTGGAATGTTGCTCGCAGCTCCTGCAACTGGAAGGTGCGGAAAGCCTCCGGGTCATGCTGGGGTGCAGGGAAGGGTCTTGGCCATTCCATCAGGAGCGTGTGGGCACTGTGGGAGAGCTGGGATGTCTGGAGGGGGCTGAATGGTGTGTCTTCCAACCCTTCCCCAGGCTGGAAGGGGGGGGGGGGTGGCTCGCTCTACATTGCATGGACCCCCAAGGAGCATGTTCCTCCCCTGGGAGCAGCGTGTGGTGTGTGCGTTGGATGCCTGTCAGATGCAGAAGATGGCCTGTTCAGGGCCTGGCAGGGAAGGGGAATATGGATATATGGGATCCCAGCAGTGGGAGATCAGTCTAGTAACAGGCCTGCTGTGTGTTTCAGAACGGCCGTTTCTTGGGCGATGCTGACCTGGAAAGACAGAAATACCCAGATCTGAAGCTCAACGGGCCCCAGGTAAGGGGAGCTGAGCCCCCTGGCTGTGCGCAGCCTGCTTGCTGGGTGGGGGTGCAGGGCCAGGGCTCCAGTGTCCCCACCCTAGCTGGGAGAGGGGGGACTTGTTTCTAATGTGGCTGCCCTGGCTTCAAGGGGCTTTGGCTGTGGAGTTGTTGGTACCCCCTCCCATGCAAGTGGATGTCAGGGCTCCCTGAGAGGTGAATCTCGGCTTGCTCGCTCCAGGGAGGCCCATGTTGGGGGTGGGGGGCTCACTGCCTGTCCCTTGTTCCCCTCAGGACCACAGCCACCTCTTGTACAGCACAATCCCCAGGATGCAGGATCCGGGCCAGATCGTGGAGGAGACGTACACCATGGAGGAGGACCCAGAAGGGGCCATGTCGGTTGTGTCTGTGGAGACGTCGGATGATGGGACCACCCGGCGTACAGAGACGACGGTACAGGCATGGGGAGAGTGTGGTGGGACAGGTCTCCGGCCAGGGACCCTGATGGCGGGTGCCACAGCCCCGATGTCTGCCAGCTTGCCATGCTGTGGGCTGAAATGGGGTGTGACATCTGCCTGCAGTAAGGTGCTGGGCTGGAAGGGGCATCTGGGGATGCAGGGATGTGGTGGATTTCCTGATGGGAGTGTGTCCTGCATCTGTCCCTCTAGGTGAAGAAAGTGGTGAAGACTGTGACCACCCGGACAGTGCAGCAGGTGCCAGTAGGGCCTGACGGGTTACCTTTGGAAACCTCCCCTGTCACCAGCAACTACGTCCAGACCATGGACAGGAACTTCCGCAAGACAGGCAATGGGGGCCCTGGTGGCTACCTGAGCCAGCCAGGCACAGCCACTCTCCCTCGTAACTACCACTACCCTGATGGCTATGGCCGCCCTTACGAGGACGGCTACCCAGGCAGCGATCACAGCTATGGCAGCCTGTCCCGTGTCACCCGCATCGATGAGCGCTACCGGCCCCCCATGGACACCTACCGGGCCCCAAGCCGTCAGGACATCTACGGCCCCCAGCCTCAAGTGCGTGTTGGGGGCAGCAACATGGACCTCAACCACTTCCACCCTGAGCCATATGGCCTGGAGGATGACCAGCGCAGTGTGGGCTTTGAAGACGTGGACTACGGGCTTATGTCTGACTATGGCACGGCCAGGCGGGCAGGGACCCCATCTGATCCTCGGCGGCGGCTCAGGTATGCGGCAGGAGGCACTGGGGTGGGGTGTGCTATGGGGTCCCTTTAACGTCACCCTCTTTGGAGGAAGGAAGACTGCAGAGACAATACTCTGAACTGAGTCACATGTGGCCCATGCAGGAGAAAACTTGCATCCGCTTCTAATTGTCTGCTTAATTGGTGGTTAAAACTTGGTGCTAATTGAGCCTGTCCTCCTGCAGCAAGGAGTTCCACTGGGCGGTTGGATGTAGCTCCGGGCCCTTCCTCCTGTGCCACATTCTGCTAGTGGGACGGCGGGCACATCTGTGCCCCAGCCTGCCTTCTCCTGCTGAGAACCGTGCCTGATGCGGGCTGTGCAGCACAGCCCCGCATCAGAAGTAGCAGCAGCCTTGCGATCGTGCTCTTGCTGAGCTGAGAGCAGCCCCAGGGAGTGGTGCTGAGCCCAGCGCTGGGGTGAGCGAGGCTCAGCCCCACAGTGCCCCGGGGAGTGTTCCTGCAGCACGGGCAGGGCGGGAGAAGCTGCTCAACCTGTTTGGTGGTAGCAGCTTCTCCCCCTTGTTTGTCTGCAGGTGATCTGCGGCTCCTCCAGCCTGACTGCTGAGCAACTGCCCTGCCAGGCTGCGGCTGCCCTTGGGCAGCCAGAGCAGGGTCCTGGTGGTCTTTTAACTGCCCTGCCAGGCATGTGGCCAGGCATCCTGCGGTGTTAACATGCCTGAGGCCGTGACTGCTATAGACTGGTGTCTTGTGCCAGCTGTGTCTCTTGCACAAATGCTGCTGCCTGCTTAAGCCTCTCCGCCTGCTCTGCTTGCTGCCTGGGCTATCAAGCGGGGTTTGGGGAGGTGCTGGAGGGAGGAGGACTCAGGATGGTGAGGGAGGAATGGAGCGAGGGGCTGAGCCTGGGTCCCAGAGATGAGGAGGGGGCTGTGTCAGCGTGCAATGATGGATGTATATCTCCTGAGTGCCCGTGGGTGGGGAGGGGGTAGAGGAGACATGTAAGGCTAGGGTGTAAAACAGAGGCAGAAGAGACAGACCCGAGGGAAGGGAGGCTCTTGCCAGCCCCTGCTGGAGATCTGCCTGTCTCAAGGCACATACTCGGAATCCATGGTAGTTCCTGGTTGCTGAAGCGACTAAAGGAGGAGCTTTGTCCTTTTGGTTTGTGCCAGCACAAGCGTTTCTGTTGCTGTGCTGAACCAGTCAGGGCGGTTGTTCATCCAGATTGATTTCCCCGGCTTGCCTCACCTTGTGAAGCTTGTGCTGGCTAGAGGAGGGCGGGCAAGGCTGCTGCCTGCATCAACTCAGGCAGCCTGCGAGAGGCCAGCACTAGCAGTTTTGAGCACGTGGCAGTCATGGCTAGCCCCTTGGTGAGCAGCTTGGGCAGAAGGGGTTAAGCAAGCGTATCTGACCTGTGGCTGCTTCGCTCCAGCATGGGGCTGTGGAGGGAGTAAATGCCAGCTGAGACAGAAGGCTCTGGCTTGCAAACCTTCCCTGGGTTTGTGTCCTGCCCTCCCTGGATGGCCCGGTCTGCTCTAGTCAGCCTTTGAGACCATGCGTCCTCTCTTGGCTGGATGGTGTCTGTGTTCCTTCTGGCCCTCCAGATCCTGGAGGACAGGAGTTACAGGAGCCAGGTGCAGGAGCTGCAGCCAGGTGGGAGACCGGGGACTTCAGTCACAACAGGGGACGAAGGTCCCACTTCCAAGCACAGCCAAGGAGCAGCCCTGGTGGAGATGTTAGCTTGTCCTGCAGGGGCCATGCATGGTATGGAAAGATGGGTTGGCGTGGCCCATGAGCAGGCTCTCCCTCCCCAGGCAGACTGGTAAAGATCCAGCACTCTGTGGAATCCAGGTGCTGTTGAGCTTGGCTTGTCCCCTGCCTTCTCAGTTACCATCTGTGCTCAGCTGCCCAGCTTGAAGGAGTGGGAACAGGTGAGATCAGCGTCCCCCTTGCCCCAGAGATGTTTGTCTTGAGTGGGGGCCTAGCTGTTAATGACTTCCTTCAGGGAGGCAGCTTGCCAGGCACGCAGGAGACGAAGCATGTTGAGCCGAGAGCCAGCATGTGCTGGCTGCCTTTGGCCACACAGTGTGCAGGTCCCCTCTCCTGTGGCTCCTCTCAGAGCTCCTTCTCTGCAGGGGAAGAGGGAAGGGGGAGGCTCAGTGGCAGTGCAGGGTGTGATCCCTGCTCCCTGCCAGTCCCGTCCCACCCGGAGGGGCAGGGGGATCCAGCACTGTATGACCCTTGCGGCTGGGCGGGAGGTCCCTTTCAGGGTGCGTGAGTCTTGGTATGGGAGTGAGGAGAGCTGCTGGCCATGTTGACAAGCATCAGGTGGCTTGTTTGCAGTGCTGGTACTTGGCTGCATCTTGCTCCTGCCTTGTCCTGCTGGTGATGGTGGTCGGCATGGTGCATGGAGCACTGTGCGCCGCAGCGGTGGGGAGTGACCCCCTGGAGTGGCTGGACTCCTCAGCATCTTTCAGTAGCCAGGCCATGTGGCAAGCAGCGTGTTTCACCATTGGGTCATGCTGACGCCAAGCTCACAGCCCGCTGCAGCCGCCTGTGGTGGCACTGTGTGGGCAGTGATGCAGCAGCACCTGAGGGGGATGTGGCTGTGAAAGGCTGGCACCCAGAGCTGGTGATTTTGGCGAGTCCTGTACCAGAAACTGGGGAAAGCAGCGGTGTAAGGAGCAGAACCTGCTGCCATCCTTTGCAAGTTTTTCTGCCTGCTCGGGGAGGCAGGGGGCTGCCTGCACCTCATTTGGGAGCTCAGAAGGTGGCTGAGCGGTCCTCAGAGCAGATGTGAGCCAGAAGATGCTATTTCATCTTGGACCCTGGTTGTGCATCCCCAAGTGCCCTGACACAGCACAGGTGGCAGCAGCAGTCAGGCCTCTCTGTTTAAGTGCCAAGTCCCATCCTATCCCCTTCTACTGGAAATTGCTGGACTCCTCTGCCTGGGTGGGGGAGGGATTATATTGCCAGTAACTACAAAAATAGGGTGAGAATGTGGTGAAAATAGGGATTCCATGTGGTGGATGTTCTGGGGGTTTTAAATGTCACCTTGGTGCAAGGGGGGACTAGTTGCATGTTCTTGCAGCTTCCGTGTGCTCGTTGGGCTGCTAGGCCTGTGGGTGAACCCCTCTTCTCCAGGGCAGGGCGTGTGGGACAACAGCTCTTCCCCGTGCCTGAGCTGGGAGCAGTGAGGTCAATCCTTGGAGCCCAGGTGTCCACTGATGCCCAACTAAGCCTGTCCCCTAGGCAGCAGCGCAACTTGTATATATTGCTGGGCACCTGCAGGCCACAGAATGTGAGCCCCATCCTGGGTAAAAAAAAAAAAACAACTTTTTTCCTAGTCGTGATGCTCTGAAACAATGGCAGTGGCTTGGTCTGGCAGCAGCTGGTGTGTGCTGGCCCGCTGTGGGGCAGCGGGAGTGACGGGTGCTGTGCTGGATACAGCCAGACGGTGCAGCAGAGAACTGGAGAGCCTGAAACCGGGCTCTGGGCGCTCGCTGCACCCACGCAGTGCTGAGGGCAGTGCTGTGGTGTAACGGGCCTGGGGAACTCCTGGGTGGCTTGCTCTCCCAGCAATCTGTTGTGGTATGAACTTGCCCTCTAGTGGCTGCAGGCCCAAATGGTGTTTTGTGCCTTGAGGGCTGGCTGCTGCCTCCGTGGAGGTTACGCAGAGACCGGGATCCAGCCTCCGACCCAAAGCTAAACCCGGTGGGTGGGAAGGGACTGGAGTAGCTGTTGAGGCTGCCGCCTTCTGGGCAAAAACTGCCCGCTTCCTGAGCGGGCCTGGGGACGCATGGGGGGTGGCCTTCTGCAGCTATGGACTCCAACTGGACCCTGTGTGGGGAGCAGGAAGGTGCCCCAGCACTGCTCTGCTGCCTGGCTCCCAGGCCTTGATGGGAGTGTGCTCCAGCAGGGTAGTGGTGACTAGACACTGAATGCTTCAGTCCATCTTCTGGTGGGTTGGAGGGGGCACAGCATCCCCCGCCAGGTCTAGGGCTCATGCTGGTGCCTGCTGTTTGCTCTTCTAGGAGTTATGAAGACATGCTGGTGGATGAAGTGGCCCCCGACCGCTACTACTGGGCCCCCCTGGCTCAGCACGAGCGGGGTAGCTTGGCCAGTCTGGACAGTCTGCGGAAGGGAGGTCCGGCCCCGGGTAATTGGCGCCAGCCAGAACTGCCAGAGGTAATAAACATGCTGAGCTACCGGCTGGATGCTGTCAAGTCCAACGCAGCCGCCTACCTGCAGCACCTCTGCTACCGTAATGACAAGGTGAAGACGGAGGTGCGCAAGCTGAAGGGTATTCCCGTGCTGGTGGGATTGCTAGACCACCCCAAGAAAGAGGTGCACTACGGTGCCTGTGGAGCCCTCAAGAACATCTCCTTTGGAAAGGATCAAGACAATAAGATTGCCATCAAGAACTGCGATGGTGTACCTGCTTTGGTGCGCCTGTTGCGGAAGGCCCATGACATGGACCTCACAGAGGTCATCACAGGTAATGGCTCCTGGGAGGAGAGGAGGGGCTACTCTGTTGGGTGAGGGATGCACAGTGCGGGTTTGTAAGCCCACATTGGTCACCTCCCGCCTGTGGCATTGCAGGAACACTGTGGAACCTGTCCTCACATGACTCTATCAAGATGGCCATTGTGGATCATGCGCTACACGCCCTGACCGATGAGGTTGTCATTCCCCGCTCGGGCTGGGAGCGGGAACCCAATGAGGACTCGAAACCCCGCCATATTGAGTGGGAGTCGGTGCTCACCAACACTGCTGGCTGCCTTAGGTATGGGGAGGGGGGCTACCAACTGCTGGCAGAGAGCTGGTGTGGGTTGGGGCTGCTGAAACGCCCTTTCCTGGCTGTTTCTGCAAGCTTTCTGGGACCGCCAAACAGTGTCTGCAGAGGAGCTGCTCTCCTAGGACAGCTACTGGTGGTGTAGTCCTTGACTCTGGAGGTGTTTCTCTTCTGTAGCTTCCCTCCACTGAGTCGTTCTCTGGTTTGAGTTCTGCTGGGTGTGGGCTGTTCCTTGCCTGCCCTCAGCTGTCTCTCCCATGACGGTTCTCTCCTGCCTGCCAGGAACGTGAGCTCAGAGCGGAGCGAGGCCCGTCGGAAGCTGCGGGAATGTGACGGGCTGGTGGATGCCCTGATCTACATCGTCCAGTCTGAGATCGGCCAGAAGGACTCGGACAGCAAGGTACCACAGAGGTCTGACAGGACTAGGTTGGGAAAACCTGATCCAGGCTCGTGCTTTTCCATGATCTCCACCTGGGAGAAGAGAGCCTGTGTGGGGTGAGATCTGGGGACTGTTTGACCAGGAGGCGCCTGGTACTCGGCCTGCAGTAGGAATGTTGGCCCTCCAACAGGGGTTTAGTGGTGTTGCTCATCCCCATGCTGGTATCCCCTGGCCCAGGGCTCCCTGGTCTGCCCTGAGGCAGAGGCGTTAGCCTCAACTTGCATTGAGACTTTCCTTAGACCTTTTGTGCTAATGGCAGAGGTTATTTTTTTTGACCCAGCCGAGTATGAACTCATGCCAGGCAAACTGGCCATGCCTGCTTTGGGATGGGGATAGCTCAAGCTCCATCTGAGATGCAGCTGCATATCCCCTTGGTCCCAGTTCAGCCCCCCTTGGCCTGGCTCTGGGTTGCAAGCTGTGATGGGGCCCTCACTCAGAGACAAGGGGTGGGCATGTGCTGCTCCAGGTCAAATTATCTGGCTTTCTGTCTAGCTGGTGGAGAACTGTGTGTGCCTGCTGAGAAACTTGTCCTACCAAGTCCACCGTGAGATCCCCCATGCCGAGCGCTACCAGGAGACACCTCTGGCCCCTGCTAACAATGCTGGGCCCCATGCTGCAAGCTGCTTTGGTGCCAAGAAGGGCAAAGGTTCGTTGGCTGGTAGCAGCATGGAGGGAGGTGGGCTAAAGTCAGATCTACTGCAGTGGAGCTTGAGGGTGGTCTGGGGTGTCTGTGTTCCTACTCTGGGCAACTCTTGTGTGAAGGCTAAACTGCAGCTTTCTCTGGAGGCGGCGGGGTCCGTGCCTCCCCTGGCTCTGGGAGCTACTGCCTGGCTTACCCAAATCGTTTGACACAAGCTAATGGTGGGTTTCTGTGGTGGTGGGATGGTGATGGATAGATGTCCACTAACTGCACACCTCCCCTTGTCTCCTGTGTTGTCCCTTCCCTTTGCTTTCATGCCAAATGATCTGCCCCATGATGCTGTCGGCACCTCTCTCCTCCTGCCTCCCCTCTCTCCTGTCCCTCTCTCCGCTTCGCCAATAGACGAATGGTTCTCCAGAGGTGAGTGTGCTCTTAGTTTTAATTTTTCCGTGGTTTGATTGGGTGCTTTCTCTAGCCCTCTTTGTTCGCCCCTACCCCCCAGCAGGGCACGTGCTGCCTGCAGTGTGGCTAATGCCCTTGACATCCCCTCCTGGGACATGCTGGTAGCTTAGCTTCAGCTCGCCTCTGGGCCTGTTCTCCTAGCAAGTGGCAAAGAACTGCTGGGCTGAGATAGGGAGATGAGATGTCTTACGCCTTTCTGTTTGCCCTTTGAAGGTAAAAAGCTCCCAGAAGACCCCGGTACTGATACAGTGGATTTTCCCAAAAGAACAACTCCAGCCAAAGGTATGTTCCCCAGTGTGTTTGTGCAGAGATGGGTGTGCGGGGCTGCTTCACCACAAGCAGTCCAGGAGAGGAATGAATAGAGCTGATTTCATATTGAAGTGAGCCTCTCAAATGGGCAGAGGTTTGGTTTGGAGGAGATATGTGCCTGTTAAAGTACTAGCTCTGCCACAGATAGTTGTGAGGATGCTTGTTATGCTTGTTGTGCTTGGAGGAGGTCAATGCTCTTTCAAGACAGGCTTCCTGGGGCTGTGGAGGGAACTATTGCTCTAGGGACTGAGGGACAGCATGGTGACACAGACCTAGGAAGGTTAGCCCTCTCTGGTGGTCTCAGACTTCTCAGTATGATTGCCCTCTTTCCTCCTTTTCTCTCTTCGGCTTGAAGAACAGGCAGGATGTAAAGCCAAAAAACCCTGCCATAAAGTGTTCTCCAGCATGAGGAAGAGTCATTCCAAGAAACTTCTGGGGACAAGTGGCTGGCTGCCTAGAGGGCTGTGAATCACAGCCCCTCTCTAGCTGGCCAAGCAGTGGGCATTAGCCCAGGGCTTGAGTTCAGCTCCTGCTACAAAACACCCTGTGGTTTCCTGGGAGGACCCTGGTGCTCCCAGGGTTATGAAGAGTCAAGCCAGAAGAATCACAAGGAGACTTAGGAATAGACCTGACCTTGTGAGCAGCTCAAACGTGGTGGTGGCTCCTCAGGCTGATCTGGGCTGTGGGAAGAATCAGCACCCATCTCTGGTAGAAGTCTGAGAAGCCACCTGCTCTGTCTTTGGGGCCTGGGGATGTCTCTCACCACAGCTGAGGACAGAGCAGGATGGAGAACCTGGCCTTGCAACTGCAATCTCACTGCTGCTTTAGAAGTCGCTTCTGGGGATATGTTGCCATGGAAGAGTTAATACTTGAAGGCCCGATCCCTGCCTGCTTGCTAGGGTAGTGGTGAGCTGGAGACCTGGTGTCTTCAGTCTCTGGGGATGAGCTGAACCCAAGCTTCTTCAGCATGGTGTTGGTGGCCACTTGCTTGGGGTGTTTCCCCTTCCTCCTGCTGAGAGTGCAGGCTGGCCTTTTGCTACCACAGTGCCCAGCTGCCAAGCTTGCTGCCTGACCATGTGCCCTTGCCTGGGTTGGGTATGTGTCAGCCAGGTGTTATACTGAAATTGAGGTCTCCCTGCTGATGGTAGCAGTGCTGCAGCTCAGCCCGAACCCCTCCTGAGCTGCAGTGGTGTGCTGGGGACTGTGGGCAGCAGCCATGGCATCCTTGTTTGGGGCTGGTGCTGGGGTTTCTGGTACTGGGGGTCAGCCTGGCCCCCTCTGTACCAAGGATCCAGCCTGCAGGGAGCAGTGAGCAAAAGGTTCCATATTCCTCTGCCCAGCAGTGCTCCTTTGAACGAGTCAGATGCTAGCAGAGCCCTTGAGTAAGTCCTTCCTACCTGTGTTCCTCTGGCAGGCTATGAGCTCCTCTTCCAGCCAGAAGTGGTCCGGATATACATCTCCCTTCTAAAGGAAAGCAAGACTCCAGCCATCCTAGAGGCTTCAGCAGGAGCCATTCAGAACCTGTGCGCTGGCAGTTGGACGGTGAGTGCCTCATGGGGCTGGCCATGTCCATGTCCATCTGTTTCAGGGTTAGCGGGCCTTGGGGGGCGGGGAGCATCTCCCTTTGGGTACTGGCAGAGGTGTAGGTAGCCACGGCTCTGCTGTTTCAGGCTGTTGGCTTTGTGCATGGCTCACTGCCCAAGAAGATACTGTTCAGCAGCACAGTTCAGGTGTGGACCAGATCTCTCCTGTGCTGTTAAGGGATCTGTGCTCCTGAGGGCTGCTTGTCTGTGCCCCTGCTTGCTGGCTCCCTGCCATTCCTTCCTTTCTGTAGGCTGGGGGCAGGGGATGAAGGTTTGGGGCTACTCTACACCCTCTTAACCTGCATTCTCTTGGTGCGTATGGAAAGACCGCCTGGGGAATCTTGCTTGCCTGGCCTGCAGGGGGGCTTTGGGACAGGAATGGGACCTTTGCAGTCTGTCTCACCATGGGTTAAGCCAGGACCCTCAGCTCCCAAGATGAGGGTGGGCGGTAAGGCTCCCAGTGGTGTCCCCCAGCCCCGGGAATGGGGAGAGACTGTGCCTGCCCAGGTTACACTGTGGTGCTCTGCCTCTCCCCTGCAGTATGGCCGGTACATCCGCTCGGCACTGCGCCAGGAGAAGGGACTCTCTGCCATTGCTGACCTCCTGACCCATGACAGTGAGCGAGTGGTGAAAGCAGCGTCTGGAGCCCTGCGCAACCTGGCTGTTGATTCGCGTAACAAAGAGCTGATAGGTGAGGGCTGCGGAGGAGAGGATGCTGTGCTCTCCATATCCAGATGGGTTAGGCAGAAGCTTCCTCCTGATCTTGGCAGCTGAGGCAGCATGTCGGCATGGCATCAGCCCAGTGCCTGTCTACTACTCCTCTCCAGAGTAGCATGTGCTGAGCTACACTGAGAGGGACGTCAGAGTTGGTCACCTGTCCCTGATCTTTCTGCAGTGATTTCCCACCCCCACCCCCCACCCCCTTGCAGTCATCTTGCTTGCTCATGCCCAGCTCTTTCCCCTTCCAGGTAAACATGCCATCCCCAACCTAGTGAAGAACCTGCCTGGAGGCCAGCAGACCCCAGCCAAAAACCTCTCTGAGGACGCAGTGGTGTCAGTCCTCAACACCATCAATGAAGTAATTGCAGACAACCTTGAGGCTGCCAAGAAGCTGCGGGAAACACAGGGGATTGAGAAGTTGGTGCTGATCAACAAATCTGGGTAGGCTCTGTTTGAAGGATAATGCAAGGGTCAGAGAGGGGTTTTTCCAGGAGCTTCCTAAAGGCCCTGGGTATTCCAAACATCTCTTCCTTCACATTTTCCAAGGAACCGCTCGGAGAGAGAAGTCCGAGCAGCTGCCCTCGTCTTGCAGACAGTCTGGGGTTATAAAGAGCTGCGGAAGCCCCTGGAGAAGGAAGGCTGGAAGAAGTCGGATTTCCAGGTATGGGGATAGGGGAATGGGGTTGCCCTGTTGTGGCTGGAGCAGCAGGTAGGGTACTGCAGCAGGGGGTGAAGGGTGTTCCTGGAGCTCAGAGCAGTACTGGATTTCAGCTCTTACCTTGCTGGTGGGATTGGAGGCCCTTGAAGGTGTCACCTCTGCCATTTCTCAGTGGATGGCCTGCAGGAAATCTCTGCTAAGGAAGAAACACTCTGTAAAGCTTTAAGCCCTGTGTCCCACACGTAAGCATGCAGATCTGCAGGCAGGGAAGTTTGCAGCACTAAAAGCCATTGTGGCAGTGCTGAAGAAAAAGCTTCTCTAGGGCTCAGTTCCTTTCCCAAAATCTGGGACGGTCCTTGCTGCTTAAGGGCTGGGTGGTGCCCAGTCCAGGCAGGCTACCTCCACTCTCTGATGTGGGTGCAGCCATGGGGAGCCAAAGCACCCTCTGGTTGCCTCAGGGCCCCCTTGCTTAAGGGCTGTGGGAGGGTTCCTGGGTCGGTCCTTGTGTTGGGGGCTGGAGGGGTGGGATGTGCTGATAAAGGAGTGTATGGGCCAGGGTGTTGAGTGGTCACTTGTCTGATGTTCCAGGTGAACCTGAGCAGTGCATCTCGGACCCAGGGAGGCAACTCATTTGATGACAGCACCTTGCCTCTCATCGACAGGAACCAAAAACCAGGTATGTGCTTTCCTTCAGCACCTGTCCCCACTGCCATCCTTCTACCTTGGGGGTACCCAGAACAGCTGGCCTTTGTCCCCTCCCTGCTTTTCAGCCCTGGCTTTCTTGGCAGCTATAGCTACTCACACAAAGCCATCAGTTTGTGTTTTAGATGGCTTCTCAGGGCTAGAAATTACACAGTTAACAGGTCCTGTAGCATCTTGGGGTCAACGGTGCTGTGGCTGCAGCTGTGTCTGGGTTCCTCTAGCTGGCATAGGTAGTGGTTCCTCTGCTGCTCATGGCTGCTGTGTCTGATCTGCTGCTCTCCCATCTTTGTAGACAAGAAATCCTCCCGGGAGGAGATCCAGATGAGCAACATGGGACCAGGTAGGAGAGGGACTGGAAGAGGGGCATCTTGCTTCCTTGGTGTGCTGGGAGGGGGCAGAGCTCGTGTCCCCTATAGGGATGATGCTGCCTCCCGTGGAGGTGAAATGACTGACTGTCCCATCTCCTGCTCCAGACAACTATTCCACACTCAATGAGAGGGACCACAGCAGGACACTGGACCGATCTGGTGACCTTGGAGATATGGAGCCGGTGAAGGCAGCGCCATTGATGGTGAGCAGCCCTTCCTAATTATGGAAGGGTGAGCAGGACTGGGGTGCAGGAGATGACACATCACTGTCCTGGCTGGCAGGAGGAGGGGAGAACCGGGCTCCCACAACTAACATCCCCCCACCCCGCTCCGTCACCCCTACTAACCCCCGTGTGTCTGCAGCAGGAGGAGGGGCAGGAATCGCAGCCTGAGGTAGAGGAGGCGCAGGAGGATGCTGCCGTGTTTTCCCCTGTGTCGGTATGTCCCGCAATGTCCTGCCCAATCTGAACAGCGGTGATGGATCCTGCTGCGCTGTTAGGGGTGCTTTGGCCAGCCAAATTCTGCTATGATTACCTCTGCCTGATCCACTTGGGGCCATGATCACGCCTCCTCACTTGCTCTCTGGGCATGCTAATGTCTCTCCCTCTCTCTCCACAGCAGAAGATCTAGCTGCCGTCCCCATCTCCACTCAATTTGGGTTGATAATATATTATATATAAATATATATATAACTCTTTGTGGTGGAATGGACTGACTTTTACCTTGTGTTATTTTTGGATTTTTTGCTGGACTGTCTGTGCCAACTAGCCAGCCAAATGACTGGGCCAGGTCCCCCAGGGGCAGCCCGGGCCACTCTGCCTCCTCTAGACCGCTGCACCTCCCCGTTCTGGGACACCTCAACAGATAACTCTTCTTCCCTGTCCTCCACCACGCCCTAACTCTGCCAGATCAACTGGCGTGGATGCTGCAAAAGGACTCTGGATCTCTGCCTTGACCAGGAACTGCCTTCTCTCCCACGCCTTCCCTCCCCTCGGAGTCATCTGCAGGGACAGAGACTGGGACCTCACTCGCCACCTTTTGTTTTGGGGTGGTTTTTTTGTTTTGTTTTGTTGCCTATAGGATATATTTTTGTGCGGGATCACTCTTCAACCAGGGCTGTGGGAACAATGGGAACATCCCTCCCTGGTGGTGGCGGGACCAGGGTGAGGGGGGCTGGAACCATGGGTGGGGGCGAGGGGAAGGAAAAACAGCAATAACTTCTCTTGCTTTGCTCTAGATGAGGTGTTGGGGGCTTGGCTAAAGGGGATCTGGCTCTGGATCCTGCAGAGGGGTCTGGATGGGGCCACTGGCCCCCACATGGTGACTCTGAGGAGGGATCCTGATGTGGGGAAGATGGTCAGCGTGGGGAGCTTGGGATGGGCCTCCCCGTGTGGGAGGCGATGGGTCCCTGTGGAAGGAGGAGATGCGGCAGGGCTTTTGGGGAGAGGCGGCTTCTTGGTGTGCGTGGTGCGCCAGGCACGAGGAGCAGGCACTGGCAGGGCTGCAAGCAGGTAGAGCCAGCCCCCTCACGCCCACCCACCAGCTGCCTGTGGTGATGCCCCTCTGACTTTCTCTTGACATGTGCCTTTCTTTTGCCACTGTGAAATATCTCTTTGAATCATACTGTCTGGCTTCTTTGCTGGGGAAGGGGTGTTTCCTGGGCTTCCGGCAGGGCTGAGTGCTTCCCTTCCCTGCCGGGAGCCTTAACTGTCTGCAGTGGGGCTGGAAGCCTCTTCTGTGGGGGGATTCCAGCCCCCCCGGCCCTCACTGATGGGGGTGCAGGCCTTTCAGTGCATCCTGTCCTGGGGGCAGACTGGGCTGCCACAGGAGCCTAGGACATACACATCCTCCTTCTCTCTGCTGTGGTGGGGGTCACATCTAAGTGCTGTGATCTTCGGGGGAGCCCTTATGCCCCCTGTGCAACTGGAAGCATCTGTATGAGGCTGTAAACTGGAGCAGGAGCCCTCCCCAGCTGGGGGCTCCCCCCCAAACCACGGGCTCCCGCTGGGAGCGGGGAGGCTGATGCAGGCAGGACCGGTGCCTTGCTCCTGCCTGCTCCTCCGCCCAAAAGCACCTCCCAGCTCTGGCTGAGCCCTCCATGGCTGCAGCCCCACCTCAGCTCACTTTGGTTTTGTTCTGGGGTCTAACTGTTCTCTTTTCCTTTAAATATGTAAAACACTAATTCCTTTTTTTAACTCTTAATTCCAAATGAACCAAAAAGAAAAAGTTTCCCCCTTCTCTCCTCCCCTGCCCTGGTGGGGACTGGGGCTGGGGAGGAGAGGGGCAGGGAGCAACAAGCTGTTCCTTGTCTGATTCCTGTACACACTCTTGTAACGCTTTTAAAACAAAATGATTTTTTTATATAAATAAAGTTTTTAAAGTGTGTCTGCGTGCCTTCTACCTAAGGCTGCGACCTTGGTGTTTGTAGCTTTGCAGTTGGGCCCCAAGTGTCTTTTCCAGGGGCAGGACCATGCTCTTGAGTGTTGCTGAGCTACACATGGCTCTGAAAGATGCCACTTTGTGACAAACCCTTTTGTGGGCTGGAGTGGTGTCCTCTTTCTAGCAGAGGTTGGAGGAAAATTGAAAAGCACAACTTTGCTTTGTACTGAGCCTCCTTACTGTTTTTGTGGGGTGCCTGGGGCTGATCAGGAGGTAGCTGTGGTATTTGTGGAAAATACCTTTTTGAAAGCTGTTTTCTGGTGTCTGTGTCAAACCAGTTTTTTTGCTGAAGCTGTGTTGCTGTTGGAAAGACTTCACCCTGCAGAGCAGCTCATTCTTCCTCGTGGTGGTGGGGTGCGGGTCTGATAGTGCTGCTTTCCTGCATGGTGCAGCACCCCTGGAGCTTGAGCTGTTCCCCCCCCAGGAGCCAGTCTGTGGCTGCTGTCCTCTGGGGTACAGGGGAAAGGCAAGTGGGGCAGACTTGCCCCTGGCTTGCAGCACCCTGGGAGCTGGGGACCTAATGCACCTGTGGGTGGTGGGGAGTGCTGATGGATGCACTTGGCTATGGGGGCACTTGAGCCCTCCCACCTTGCCTTGTACCCTTGTCCCCAAAGCCACCAGTGAAGTGGAGCCAAGGCTAGGCTAGGTGTTTTATTGCTTCAGGTAGAGAGGATAAGTGCCAGGCTGTGTGGCTTGGCTGGGACAATGCTAGGAATGCGTTGGGGGGGAGGGGGATGGGGAATGATGCTGGGGCCGTTTGGCTCAGCAGGACCGATGCCAGGGCCATTGGGTGGGGCAATACAAGGGATGTTTAGCTCAGCAGGGCTGGTGCCAGGACACCAGGCAGGAGCGGTGGCTATGTGCTGAGCAGGTGCTGGGGGTCAGAGGAAGAGCTTGTTGTCACAGGCCTGGCAGTACATCTTGTTGCCACGCTCACGGAAGGTGCCTTTCTGCAGCTGGCCCAGGCAGTAGGCGCAGATGAAGTGCTCGGGGTGGTACTTGCGCCCCGCGGCTGTGATGCAGCGGCCGGTCACGGGGCGGCTGCAGCCGTGGCAGATGCTGCCCTGCCGCTGGTGGAAGTGCAGCTCGCAGTAGGGCCGACCCTCCAGTTCGAAGAAGGAGCCGCTGGCGAAGCTGCACAGGCACTCCTAGGGGAAGGAGACGGGGAAGGATGGCGCAGCCTTGGGGACGGGCTCACCCATGTTGCTGCCAGCCCGTTGCACACTTACCGCGCACACGAAGCACTCGGAGTGCCACACGCCCTGCAGGGCTGACAGGTAATTGTCTGTCACGGGGCGCTCACAGCCCTGGCATTTTGGGGCAAACATGGCCAGGAAGTCCTGGCGGCAGTAGGGCTTCCCATTCCGCTCGTGGAAACCTGCGGGGAGGGTGTCGGGATGAGCACCCGCCTAGGGCGAGGCTCTTGGCAGGGGGCACTGGGGCATGGCCATGGGGGTGCTGCCAGGACAGGAGGCAAGACAAAGACCACAGAGGGATGTTGGATGGGACAATGGGTGCGAGGGCTGGGCTAGGGGGGTGGATACCCAGAGTAGGGGCAGGATCCCCACACCCATCCCCTGGGACCTACCGTCATCTCCGAACACTTTCCCGCAGTGGGCACAGAAGAAGTGCTCGGGGTGCCAGGTCTGGTCCAGGGCTGTGAGGACTTTCTGCAGGAAGAGGCGAGGTGAGGCGGCCAGTGGCCGTGCGGCGCGGTGTGGGAGGCTGGGAGGGGGCTTACCTCACGGATGGGGCTGGCACAGTAGGCACAGCGGGGGGAGAAGGCCTGGTGGTAGTCCTCCTCACAGAACGCCTGCCCGCCCCGCTCGAAGAAGGGCTGGCTGCCTAGCTCCCGCCCGCAGTGGTCACAGGCAAAGTGCTCGGGGTGCCAGGTTTTGCCCAGGGCAGTGAGCACCTGCAAGGAGGCGGGGGCAGTGAGGGCAGCTCCAGGGGATGCCATGAGCTGAGGGGTGCCAGGATGGAGGTACGGGGGGGTCACCTTGCCAGTGATGGGCTTGCAGCAGGCGCCACAGACGCCAGCGGGAGCGGCTGTGATGCCGAGCTCCTGCAGGTCCCGGGTGAGGCTGCCCAGCATGTTGTCCAGCGAGGGCTCCGCTGGCACGCCGGCTCCCTGCCCTACAGTCACGAGCTGCGGAAGGAGGATGGCGAGGGCTGGGTGAGGGCCAGGCCCCCAACCTCCTTTCCCCCGGGGATAAGGCTCACCTTGCTCTGCATGTGGCCCAGGTCGGCCAGGAGCTCATCCAGCTGCTGGGCGGCCACCGTGGGTGGGGGCGAGGGGAGCAGTAGCTGCGGGTCTGGCGTAGGTTTGCTGGGCATGGTAGAGAGCGAGGGATGCTGCAGCTTCCACCCCAAGGCTGGAGGGTGCCTAGGACTGAGAACCCTCCACCCCGCAAGATGCTGCCTTTCTTCCACAGGCCGCAGTAAGGGACAGCAGACCCACCCCGGGGACATGCTGGCTGGGGGTGGCCACACGAGGTAGGGATGGGGCTGCTCAAAGCCCAGCCCTAACCCCAGCAGTGCTGCAGGGATGCAGGATATGACATCCTCCACCCCAGCTTGCAGAAGGACCTGGTTTTTGGGAAGGATATGCAGGAGGCTAGGTGACCCTGGAGGTCGCATCCACGTGATGGAATAGGTAGCCCCAGATGGCTTTGCCCTCCCCTGGCCATGTCTTACCTGTACACTGTCTTCAAAGTCTCTCCTGGAGGCTGAGCCCGAGGTGGCAGCTGCACCTGGGAGGACAAATCCTTGCAGCCGAGCCCAAAGGGTGCTCCCCTGGCACCCTTCACTGCCAGCCTGGCACCACTACCCCCGTCTTGAGCTGAGCAGGGTCTCAGCCACCCGCCCCACCATGTTGAGGTGTTACCTTCAGGGCTGACGAGGCAAGTGGCTCATGGCCACGGGGGGCTGGGGGCCTGGCTGTGGCTGGATCCTGCTTGCAGGAGCTTGGTGCCTGCAGTGTGCAGTCCTTGGAGGCTGGGCGAGAGCTCTGCTCCAGTTCTGCCAGCAAAGCATCTGCATGGAGAGACCAGGGTTGGGCACCCCAGCCACGGGCTGCCCTCCCCACCTGTGCACACCCCCAAGCAGTGTTGTGCCACTTCTGAAATCGCAGGAGCAAAAGTAGCATCACAACTGCTTCTGCCAGCCAGGTGCCAAGGCCCCAAGGGGTTGTGGTGGCCCTTAGCACCCTCACCCAGACTCCCACCCCCAATGCAGGATGCACCCCCCCGCACTGCACAGCCTTCCCAAAGCATGGGGGACTGCTGTCATCAGGGGTCCTGCTTCGTCCACAGACCATCTCTGGCTTACGGAAGAACATCCACTAGCCCTTAAATTCACCCCAGCACAAGCCCTGGCACGGGAAAGCTAAACCTCAGTGCTTTCTGCACGCCCAGAGCGGCGTTTCCTGCAGGGAGGGCAAAGCACTTTCTCTTTCTACTTTACCTCGCCACCTTGGTTGTCCCTCGGCATCTCACTGCCTTCATGTCAGGAAATGAGGGATGCCCCTGACAGTGTGGCTGCTTCCCTGAGCCTGCCTCCCTCTTCTCGGTCCAGGGATGACTCCCAGCACGCTTGGACGTCACACCCCGCACCCTTGGGCTGCTCGGCCCCACTGCGCGCAGCTATGATTGCGTTACTGCTACAACCCGTTTCCTGCCTTCATGTGCTCTCCATTTTTGGCCAAGCACTCGCTTGGCCACCTGGGCACCATTTGTCCCCTGAGATGGGAGCAGGCATGGCAGGGAGCCCAGCTCCATTTTTGCCTCCTCTGCAGCATCCCCACCTGGCTCTGAGGTAAAGGAAAGGTAAGCCTCCCCCAAGCCACCGAAGGCACGACCCCACACTAAGCCCGGGCGCAGGCCTGGCTCTGGAGCAGCCCAGCTTACCTAAATCCTCCATCCTGCCTTGGCATGGGGTCCTGGGGTGCTGGGGCAGTGCCTGCAGGGCAGCAACCTGGCAGGCTGGGCTGTGCAGGCTTTCAGTTCCGCTCTCCAGCCTTGCCTCCACCCGCCCCCAGGGCTGAGGTTTGTCGCTTGGGGTTTTTCCTCTGTGGGTTGTGCGCTATGCACCACGGGTGACAGGCAGCAGGCAGAAAGCAGTGGCAGAGGCTGCGGCAAGGGGAGCTGAGAGCAGCCCTGGGTGGGGACTGGAGAGGGAAGAAACTGGCCAGCAGGTTGTCCAGGGAGCTCCTGACACATAAAAACATCTGGGCTCTTTGGGCTTCTTGGCTGGAAGCCAGAGCGCATGTATCCTGCAGACCCAGGCCCTTTCCAGAAGCCACCAGCTGCATGTGATGAGGGATGGCATCCCTGTGCCATGTGGAAATGTGTTTGCGACAGTGTGATGGAGGCAGGCACAGGACCCACAGTGCCAGTATGATCCAACACAGCCTTGCCTTTTTGGGGGATGCTTTTGGAGCCTCATCTTGGACCTCCAGGTAATGGCAAATCCCTTTGTGTCACTAAGAGCCACCGTGAGCACAAGGACTTGGCTCACTGCAGCAATACAGGTGGCAGTGGCACTGCTGAAGCTGGTGGCTGCGCTACACACTCTCTGCATTAATGCTCTGGGCTACTTAAAAGTTTTCCAGAGGTGCCACACGTGTGGCTGCCAGGCACAGCTCAGCCCTGATGCTACAGGCACTGGGCTATGCCCACTCACTATGTCACCGCTGGCTAGGCACAACACCCAGCAGCAGACCAGAGCAGTGAGCTGTGCTGGTAATTTGAGTAATTTACCCACCACTGGGACTTTTCTGGTTCTCCCGTGCCAGACCGCTTCACTCTCTGGGCTCCCCATGCAGCCGTTTTGGGCAATAAGCCCACGAGCACCTGAATGTGTGTCTTGAGGCAGGAGCAATGCAGGTGTTCCAGGCAGAGACACAGGTTGAGGTGGCAGTCTGTCTGTCCCCGAGATGCAGGCACGGGTCCCTCACTGTTCGGGATCATTTGGGAAGACAGACCCACAGGTAGTGCCGTTATCCCTAGTGCTGCTCTCTGATGCTGAGCTCCTGTGAGGGTGATCTAGTGATATTTATGGCTTTGCTTTTTAGCAGAGAAAACTTATAGCGCTGCTGAGAGCAGCCAGTGGATGTTGGAACAGCTCCAATGGACTGGGAAGTAATCTGGGGTGGGGGGATGAAGTGGGGGCTGCTGGGAGCAAAAGCTGGGAGCCACACAGCCAGAGCCCGTGGCTCCCTGCTGCTTCTCCTGCAGGTGTGTGACACATCTTGCAATGTCTCACCTCCGCCACGCCTCCCACGCCATGGGTGTCTCTTTGATCCCACTCCCATACTCTCTGGCTTTGCGTCTCTCCTGCCAACCCTCTAGTTCATCCCCAGGGACGAGGCTCGTTCGGAAGAAAACCCCATTCCAGATAAAGCCAAATAAGCCTCAGGTTTTTTCCCAGCATTGCCAGGAGAGAAGAGGCCCGGTTCTGTGCACAGCTTCACGCCTCATTGGGAGAGCTTTCAGGAGATCTCCCAAGAAAGGGTTGCAATCAAGCACTGCCTCCGGATTTGTGAAATGGCCCAGAAACACAAGATGTGGCTGCTTCAGAAATATTAGTGATCCTGGGGAAGGTGAGTGTCACCTCAAGGCCAAAGAGAAGCAAGTGGGTCTCTGTAGCAGCAGACAGGCAGCACCTGGAAGAGGGTCTGCAACTGGGACCTGTAAACATCCTCATGGGCACCCACAGGCTCTGCTGATGGCTGGGCTGAGCCTGCGCCTTCCAAGTCCATTCTCTCCATGGTTCCACTACACTCCTGCACAGTGGGAGCTGCAGCATCCTGCACAGCTGAGGAACAAACACTTGCTGCACAGGTCAAGCTGATGTGGTCTCAGCCACCTGTTCTCATGCATTGCTGATCCCATCTGCACCATCATGGTGGAACGGGATTGAATTAAGCCCCTTTGTACCAAGCTGGCACGCTGAGGTTCACTTAATTAGTGACATTCCAGGTTGGTAAGAGCTCTTTTGTCATCTGTTCACAGTAGGGGCATCCAGCAGGGCACCACCTCGGGAAAAGCCACGTGGGATGCTAAACTGAGAGTCCCATAACACATCTCAGGACAAGCAATATTGAATGCTACCCAAAAGACAAGATGAGGAATTGCTTGCATCACTCCCTTATGGCTACTTTGAGACAGGATCATTGCATCAGACACTTCCCTTTCTGCAAAAAACCAGAACCTTCCTGTCTGCAGAAGGTTTTGGGTTATTTTTACACTTCTCGGTGATTTACTCTACCCTCCAGTGATAATGTGAGCCCTGATGTAAACAAGTAGCTGGGGCTTCATATTATAAAATTTCATATTATAAAACACAAGCCCAAGAGATGCAAATGGCTGAGTTGTGTCCTAATCTGAGCTGTATTTCCGTGCAATGGTTTAGCCAACCTATTTTAACAAGAATTAAGTGACACCATGCTTTGCATACAAAGGAGAAATCAATCACAACAGCAGCCTGAGAATAACTTCCCCCATTGAGACTCTCTGGTTTGAAATAAAATTTATTTAAGAATAAATGCAAAGTAGAGAGTAGCAGAGAGCATGGGTTAACTGAAGCAGAACAGTTAGTTTGGAAAGTGATGTCAATCAGTTTTCCAGCTAGACTAGTCCTTGGGGAGAGAAAGAATATTTTCAGCCACTTACAATACAAACAGCAGTAGCAGACATTACTCAAATTCTTGCTGAGATTGCCTTCTTGAGACGAGAGAGAAACATTTCAATTGAAAGAAAACTAACAGATTGTCATTGGATTGATGAAAAGCAAGAGCCAGCCAAACTGTCTGTGCTGAAAATGAGCCTCAAGCCATTCTGGTAACTGATTCTGGAGAAAATTTGTACAGCACCTTTAAAAAACACCACTGCTGAGAAAGCATGCTGCCACAGCTTCTGCAGGAAGCTGAATCAGCAGCCTCTTGCTTTGGTCTGGAAGGGACAGAAGGAATCCCTCTGCGAGTATCTTGAACTTCTCTAGTTCTTTAACTTTCACATTAGGAGGTATGCCTTCCCAGGGCTGTGTCTTTGCCAAGAGGAATCAGACCATACACAGTTCTTCACAACAAGACAGTTTATTAGAGCACTCTCAGGAACTGAGGAACGGAGGTTTGGACACTTTTGTTTTCTAGTCATACATAATGAAGCTTAGGACTTGAAACTCAAAAGCAGGAGGAAATAAAGGGCAGACCAAGTAATCTCACTGATAAGTATCAGTTTACTAAACATGATTTGCCAGCTCAGTGCCTCTGGCTCTTTGAATTCCCTTTTATTTTTGCTGTTCGTAAACAGGGGATGAAGAGCACCTTGTTCTGCTGCTGTGGTGGGGCACCCTTCCCAGAAGGGTGCTGCATACCCTCGAAATAAACAGTGGACATGAAAGCTGGCTTATGCAGAGGAGCTTTCCCCTTCCCAACCCCACTGTGGCAGGGCTGAAGGGCAGTACACCAACCTCAGGAAGTGTACCGTGGCCTGCCTTTCTTTGGCTTTTTGTAAAGTACCTTCCCCTGTTTCCCAAAGAGATTTTCCCCTGTGTAATGTAAGTTCTCAAGTTTTGTTTGGACCGCCTCGTGGAAGCTGGAGGCTTGCAGCCAAGCAGACTGCCATGTGTCCACCACCAAGGCAGCAGCTCTCGCCACTGTAGGCCCTGTGTCAAAGGCTGCTCACACCTGATGCCTGGCAAGGTCCATGCCCTCAAGAAGCATGGCCTGGAAGGCCTCACGCTGTTCCTGAGGAAGATGTTCTGCTGGCACAGAAACTTTCTTCTGGAGCTCAACTTGCCCTCTGGCCATGCAGACTTGGTAGTCCATAACAGGAAGGGCTGCAGCTGCTGACCTGTAAGCCCTCTGCCCAAATGAACCCAGGCATTTCAGATCTGGGTTTTGGGGTGCAGCGCCTTCTCCCTCACTATTGCTGCCTCAACTACCATGCTCTCATGTGCAGGCTGAGAGATGTAACTGACCATGTTCTCAAGGAGGATGTATTTTCTCTCAATTTCCTTGGAGACAGGAGGAATAGTGTGGGGTGTCTGCCATACTTTCTTTACTGGCTTGTCCAAGATAGTATGCGAGGGAATGGCAACTCTTTTGCAGAAGGGCTTTTGCTCCAGGTCCTGTTCAACGAGACTTCCTGTTGACTCCTGGACTGGAATTAAACGAAATGCAACTAGTTTACCCAATCTTCTCAGGAACTGGGGGGGAAATGGATTTTCTGATGCAGAAGTGTTACCCTCTTGCTCTTCTGCTCTAAAATAGTAGGTAAGATCAGCCAAACCATCCTCTCCAGAAGGATCATAGCAACAGCCCTCATCCCTGACAGCAACAGCTGACTTCCAGGTGGATGAGCCACAACCCACTATTGGCAAGGCGGGGTGAAGGGACACCCTTTCCCAGGGGGATGGTGGCAGCCGTGCTGAGACTATTGGCAGAGGGGGCATTCAACTTGAGGTAGTGGCTTCACCCAGTGAGAGAGTTCCTGCTATCCAGATGACAACCTTGTTTCCGAAAGCACCCCAGCTGCACTGGAGCTCACGAAAGGATCTGCAACAAATTCTGGAGGTGGCTCTGTGGGTCTTGAGGCAGCCTCAGCAATTAGGAGGATGGATCTGGTCAGGTCTGAGGGCGTACGCGGATGCCAAGGTTGCCCAGACTGCAGTTCTGGTCCTGACACTGGGTGGAGGGGATGGGAGTGGCGACTGGGACTTTTCAAAGGTGGTGCCTTCACTGTTCGTGGGCTTGAAGCTTTTGGGTTCTGTTTGGTTCTTACGTGACAGTGCTGCTTCTGTGGGGAGCATGTGTCGTCAGGTACTGCAAAAATTTTGCTTTGGGGAGGTAACTCAGTTTTTGGAGACGACAACATCGGGTCCTTCCGCAGAGCCTCTCTCCCAGGCTGGCACAGAAGGGTCACCGGCTGTAGTGCTGGGACGGAGCCCCGGCTGCGGCAGGGAACGCGAACTCGTGCCGGCGCCCGGCAGATTTCCCCCTCGCTGCCGCGCATCTCACCCGCTCAGGATGCGGTGCACGCCGGGGCCGGGCCTGCGGCAGGGCGTGAGGGCAGGCAGCGAAGGGGGCCGTGCCGGCACAGCCCGCAGCCCCGCGGGACATGGCCCGCTCCCAGGCAGAGGAGGCAGCGACCGCCCTCGCCCGTCACCGGGACCCCGCGACCGCGGCGGCCTGCTCCGGCGGGCGGGGCAGGGCTCCCGGTTGGCCGCGCGGCCGCTCCCGGCCAGGCCGAGCTCCTCCCACCGTCCGCGGAAACTACATCTCCCGGCAGGCATCGCGCATGCGCGGACCCTGGGCGGAAGTGGGCAGTGCTGGGCCCTCGAGCCCCGCCCCCTTTGCGCCGGCCGCCATTTTGTCACCGACTTTCACCCGCCGCCCGACGGGGCGTTTTTTTTTTTTTTTTTTTTTCTTAAAGGAGAAGCGACAGCCAAAAGCAGGCCCCGCAGCCAGGCCTCACCGGAACCGCGAGCGGCGCCGCAGCCCGGCAGCAGGGAGCGGCCGCACGGGACGGGGCTGGGGGCGAGCAAGCAGCTTCCCCTGCCAGGCCTCGCCCGCAGGGCGAGGGGACCCGGGGGCAGCCAGAGGGGCGCAGGCAGCGGCGGCGGTAGGGAGGCCGGCGGTGCTGAGGGCCGGGCGGCGGCCGCGCGGCGGAAGGGCGAGCCGGGCCGCGGGTCGGCGGAGCGGCAGCCAAAGGGGGCCGCGCTCGGGCGGGTGCCGCGGCGGGGCCGGCCGGGGGGGGAGCGGGAGAGCGAGCGCGGCGGCCTTCAGCGGCGCCTGCGCGGCGTGGCGTGCGCCCGGGCCGCGCGTGGAGCAGCTCGCTGGTTGGCCGCGCGGCAGTAGGGGGACGGGCCCCGCCGCAGCCGGGCCGGTCATTGGCCAGGCGGCGCGCGAACGGCGGAGAAAGGCGGGAGGGCCGCGGCAGGGAGGGCGGGGTCTGGGGGGCGTTGCCGTCGCTCGCTTCCCGCCCGACGTTAGGCGGGCGCTCAGAGGAGGCGGGGCGTCTGGCGGCCCCGCGTGAAGGCGGGCGGCCGGCGGTGATTGGGCGCGGCTGAGGCGGGCGGGGGAAGGTTTGGAGGGCGGGAGGGGGGAGCGCGCAGCAGCCGCCGCGGCCCCGCCGCTCGCCGCCCCGATGCCGGCGGGCACCGAGCAGCCGGGGGGCGCCGGGGAGCAGCCACCCGCCCAGGGCTCGCCGGCGGCGGCGGAGAAGCCGCCGTCCTCGGGACGCCGTCGCCCGCCGCCGCCCGCTGCTGAGCAGGGGGAGGAGTCCGGCGGCAGCCGGGTGCTGAGAGGCGGCCGGGAGCGGGGCCGGGCCGCGGCCGCCGCCGCCTCGGCCGCGGGGGGAGCCGCCGCCGCCTCCCGCCGTCGTAAGGCCGAGTATCCCCGGCGCCGGCGGAGCAGCCCCGGGGCCCGGCCCGCCGCCGAGCATCCCGCCGCCGAGACGCCGCCCGCGGCCAAGAAGGCCCCACGGGCCGGGTGAGTCCCCTGCGGCGCCGGGCTTGGCTCCCACCCTCCGCGGGGTTGGGGTTGGGGTGGGGGCCGGGGTGGGGGGGTGGGGTGGCGGGCGGCCTTTCCCCCGTCCCGCTCGAGTGGCGTGTAGGCCCCGGGGCCCGCCTGCAGCCGCGGGGTGCCCTGAGCCTCCGCCTCTTTGTTCCGGGCCGAGCTGGGGCCGGCCCCGTCGGTCCCTTCCCAGGCACGGCGGCGTCCAGAGCGCTGCCCGCCCGCGGCCGCCCTGCCTATTGCAGCAGCCGTGCCGCCGGTTGTCAGCGAAACCGTAAGTGCCTCCTGCGTGAGCCGCCCGCTGTGCAGCGTACTCGGGGAGAGCCGCCGCCTTCTGCCCTGCTCCTCGGCCCCCAGCTTGTTTTGGCTCCGTGTGCCAAAAGACTCAGTGAAGGAGGTGACGGGATTTATTTTCCCGCGAGGAGATGGCTGCATCTCACTGCTGCTTTATTTCTGGAGTAGGAGACTAGCCACGTGTGCGCGTACGCTTGGAGCGTTTGGTAAGGTAGCTGATCTGCCTTGTTCTGACGACAAAGTCCCTCTGATTTAGACGTAGCTATTATGGCAAGACTGGGCTTTTGCTGATGTGTTATTGTAGCGTACCTAAGCTTTTTCTGGATTAAATAATCCATGTTGGTATAAGGGGTTGAAACCAGCGATTTGACAAGGCAGTGGGTCTGTCCGCAGCTGGGAATCGGGGCTCCACATCATCCAGTTTCTTGTTTCTGCCACCACACCATAGGAGTTCTCTCTTATGCTTGCCGTTTGCATTTTTTTCAGGTGCACAGATAAAGCAGCTGTTAAAGGTAAGAGCTGAATTACTTACTCCTACTGTTGTATTCTATTTAGAAAGTCAGGGCTTGTCCACGAAGGTAGCCAAACATCTGTTGGATTTTCTTTTTAAATAATGTTTTGTTGCTTGATGACAAGTAGCTTCTTTCCAAGGTCTCTCTCAAGATTGTGGAGCTGCAAAAAGCTGCTGATGGTGTTTGCACGTGCCCAACATGCAAAAACTTACTATTCCAAATAACCACTAGGGTATTACTTTACTGTTGGAAGTTGAGACCACGCTGCAGTGCAGTTTGACAGCTCTTGTTACACAGTGGTTCCGAGTAGCTGGCAAAACCTGGGCTCTCATCTGTTCTGCTGCTGTCACAAATACAGATGTAGGGCCTCAAGAGGCACGTGAAAGATACGTGGAAATAAGAGTATTCAAATACTTAACGCTTGCCCTTTTCTAGTTTTAGTGGTTGGTGAATTTTTTATGCTTATGTCTTCAGGGAGAGAGTAGCTTATTGGGTCTAATCAAGAAAGCCCCAACTGTGGGGAGCTGCGACGAGGACTGTAACTTTTGTTCTTCCAGTGCGAACTGTGTGAATTCTGTGCATCTATTTAACGGCTTCTTGTTTGAAAGAAAAAAAAAAGTTAGAGGGCTTTTGCTCCTTACCCAGTGATGCCTTCTGAAACAGTTCCAAGTAAAAGGCCTTGTGTAGTGTTGGTTTTGATCTGACACTAGAGAATTGTCACAGAATGAAGTAGTGAGGGAAGAAGGTAGTACACCTGTGCAAATGAATTCACCTTTCTGCTGGGGCTGTTCAGTTCTTGTTTGCAGGCATTTGTGTCTTGATGGCTACCTTTATTCTTGTAATTCTATAACTCTTTCAACTTTATTTCTACAAATTTATAGCTTTACTCCATTTGAGTGTTGACGTCTGTCACAGTTCTGCCTGGCAAGGGGTATTTTTGCAGACCAAAGTGGAATTATCCGGTGCATGTTTAGCACAGACGCGGCTTGTGTGCATTTACCTCTTACTGCATAAAGGGTGAGCAGAGTATTGTAAGAGCTTCAGCCTTTTAGGTCAAAGCAAAGTTTCTGAAATGTGTGCAAAGGCATGGCGTTGTCGCTTAATATGCATATAGTGTTAACATCACATTTTAATGGTGATTCTCAGTGTTTTGGATACCCTTAAGCAGAAATGTCTTTGTGGTTGTGGTGGAAAACAGGCAGAATAGTCCCATTTTTTACCCCAGTTCCTTGGGGTGTGCTTGGAAATGGCAACTGTCAGTCTGAAATTTCCCAAGTTTGGTGGCTTTCTGCATTCTAACTTCGGGCTCTGAGAGATTCAGCTGTCCTTGAATGTGAGAGTAGAAAAAGTATTTATTGGATTTCTTTGGCTCTTTTTATGAGTAGACTTGCCAAAATTTCCATGCACAAGCTCATGCCATCCATTGGCACTGAGAAGTGGTGACTACTTCTAGTCCAAAGGAAATCTGCCTTGGTGATTTTTTTGTTTATTTGTTTTTTAGCCTTTAAAAAGGCAGAAGTGAGAGAGCTGCACTTCTGTGTCCGAGCTGCGCACTTGGAAGTCCTTGTTGCATGCTTATGCTTATTGGGGAAGACATGGAAGGCAGACTTCTTTGTTGGAAGTTGTCTTCTTTGGACAGATCATGCAGTATGCAGGAGAGAAGCTTCCCTTCCACTCCCTGTTTTTTGGCCTTTAGCATAAAGTGTTTGAAGAAGCTTAATCAGGTGTAAGCAAACTTCAGCTTTCCTTGCATGGTGGGGTTTTTGGTAGCTAGGAGGCCTCCGTAATTCTGGAAGGTAAAATACCATTCGTCATTTCACCTCTGGGTGGAGCTGGGTTAAGGAAGAGATTGGGGAAAACTGCTGAGTGGTTCTGGTGAAGGCTTTGAATTTAGGTCTAGCATTTACTGGTGTGAGTTCTGACACAGAATTTAATTCTGCATAGTGATTTGCATTACACTGTTATCCTTTACTATAAAATAATAAATCCAGTTTAGAATATTGGGTTTGCACGAGCTCACCCATAACTGTTAGCCAGTGGAAGTGAGGTATACCTGGTGACATGTCCTGTGTGTCTGTTGAACAATTTAAAAACTTGCTGCACCAAAGTTTGTTCAGTAAGTTTTGTTGCCTTATGTTGGGTATTATAATTTGAAGTAAAATCACCGGTGTTGCTGTTGGTAAAGAACGCTCAGAGATGGAGGGTGTGATCACGGCTAAACTTGTGCTATCGATTATAACTGAGATGCTATAACAGTGGAAGCGTCTTGCCAAGTTTTAACTTCTTCTGTATAGTGCCATGGGATCAGAGGGCTTTTCTCAGCAGCTGGGGAGTGCAGGCACAAAGGTCTGACTGTGCAGGGCAACGGGAAGATTACGGGAAGGTTAAAGTCGAGGGTGTGTGTCGTGTCAGAATTAGCATGCGATTGTTACCATACTAGTGTGCATGAAGGCAGTTGCAATGTCAGCTGTACTGATTGTATTTCCTGTCTTGTCTGCTTAGTCATGCAATTGCAATATTTCCCCAATGTGTTTCTGTAGAAATATTAGTTACATAAGTAGAACATTTAATCTCAGTTTATACATGAATCCTTGTAGCTAGAGTCAGACTGTGTAGTATAATTCACATTTGACTTCCCACCATGCTGTATATCCTTGTGGAAATGATTTTCATTTTAGTTAGGCCTGAATAATTTTAATTCTTGGAATATAGATTTAATGAATACACTTCATGTCCTTCCCTCACTGAAGTGAAAATTCCGTGCTTACTCTGACTCTTAAAGTCATGTTGGCAGTCAAACAAAACCTGCTTCTCCAATGTAATTTTACACCCAAACCACTTTCTGACTCTCTCCACCTTTTTGTAAGATACCCAATTCAGCACTGTCAGTCTGGTCGTGTTTGATACCCTGAGCTATCACGATTAAGGATTCACTAACAGTACGATCACTCCTAGTCTCGTCGTGCTCAATGACTCTTCATGGCCAGGTTCACTAGTAGTGCAGTTTATCGAAGCAACAGAAATACAGGTTCTTACTGGATTGCACGTGACAAATGCACTGTCTGCAAAGCACATGCAAGTATAAAGTGCTGAAGTACAAAATTACAGGCTTTTCTCTGAATTTCCCGGGGAATCACCCAGTATAACAAAGTGTTCAAGTCTTACCCAACAGGCATCCCTGTGGGGGGGGAAGAGAGGTTCAGCTTGTCAACTGATCCCAGTAGTCTACGATGGTATCTTCCCCAAGATCCCTCTTTCTTGAGGTCATTTTATACTACTTTGCATTTAGGTGGAGCTTGGGTGACTAGTCATACGTACCTTTGTTACTGATTGGTGTAAGAGTTCCTCGCTTTGATTTAAAGGTACAGACTAGGAGAAATTAGAGTGCATGCTCAGTGAGGGATGGCCGTACCTTGGAGACAGGCAACTTTGGTATGGAGGTGTGTGTTTTGGTGTTATAATGAGCGAAATTCATCCACGGGGCATGCTTTTGTAATTGTACGGTGCTGGCCAGGGCATGGTTCCATAGTTCCATCTAGTTCCCAGACCTGCAGTGATTTATGGATGAATCTGGCCACGGAGCCTTCGCTCCACTCCCCCTCCGATTATCTCTCTTAGAGCTAGTATGCCGAGCTCCCCCAGTGTTGCCAACATCTAAGATTGCAGGTTGTGTTGTTTAGAGAATGCTCACTGAACGATTTTCAGCATGCCAACTGTATTTTACCCTGGAAGTTAACTTTTATGAAATGTGGGTATAACTTCAGCCTCAAAATTTCACACCCAGTAATTATCCCAAACCTTGTTTATGCAAGTTACTTTTCTTGCATATTTTTGTCTTTCAGCTGTACATTGGTATTGAAGCTTTTTTTGCAATGATAAGAGCAAGGTTGAATGTAGTTCTTTAAGTGCACATAGGTACACAGCTGTGTAGTAGTGCTGTTAAAAGGTGGAAAAAAGAGTTTGCTGGAGAGGTAAAACAGGGCCACAGGAAGCCTTTACTTAGTTAAAGCTGTGATCAGAAGAGATGTAGTGCCTTGTGCTTGGAAGTCCATTCTCAATTCAAAGTGCTTTTGCACAGCGTGGGCTAGCAGGCGATGCCAGCAGTATTTACGTACTTCTTCAGCGTGTGGTTATAGAAAGTGTGAGTTAGAGAGGGATTCATGTGTGGAATACTTTTGTTAGATGTTCACACATGTGGACCACTATCTTGGTGATTTGTTCCATGATACATATGTGTGTGTGTGTATATCCCGCCTCCCCCCGCTCCATCAGGCTACTGTAATGCACTTTGTGGGTGGCTGGTGTTGCAGCCATTCTCCCACCACTGTGGCTTTCAAGCTGTGATTTGAAGGCTCAGGAAAGAGGGGAGGTCAGAGAGTTGTTTCTTCAAGGACTATGAAGGGAAATGCAAGCTTGTGTTGTAGCAGTCCACCTTTAACTGCTAGAAAAAACTAAGGTTTTGCAGATTAAAAAAAAGATGGAAAACTTTGACTCTTGTACAAAATGGTTTTGTAGCATAGGTAACTCGCATTATACCTCATTATTTTTATTCATAAAGCTTCATGCTTCTTCAGTGATCGCCACTTTGCCTTTAGACTTTGTCAATATTTTGAAAGAGAAATGTCATTACTTAGAATCAAACCTCATAAATGTGCTGAATTTAAATAACTAGCATTGCCCAAACCTACTTTGACTCCTATAAGGATTTTCCTGGGTCCTGTATACACAATTTCACAGCTCTTTGGGGGTGGAGGGGGAGGGGGGAGGCATTTGGATAGAGGCTTGTGCTAGGATTTTTTCCTGAGTTTCGTTTTTGTCTGTGCCATTATAAAATCATATGTTCAGTGCCTTACCCTTTATATGGTTACTATGTTAAATCTAAGTTGCAGTCTGAGATGTATATATGTTATGGTGCATTTATTTTCATAATAGTTGTTTTATAACTTAATAATTCATAGTTCATTTTCCTTTCACTTAATTGTAAGTGGGTGTTTTCTGAAAATGTCTCCTTTGCAGGGTTAGTAAGATGCTTTCAAATACTTTATAAATCAAAGCTTAGAAAATTTCTTCTTGGTAATCAAACTTTATTTGTAACAGCTGAAAGTTTCAGTTTTCTATACATTGAGGATAGATAAAGTGACATGGGTACTTGTTAGTGTTGTGAGAGGGATCTATTATTGCAACAAGCTTAACCTCTGAGGTGCAGGGTTGGTAAATAAAAGCTTAAACATCTGAAGAAATGTGGCTGGTAAAAGTAGATGCCAAACAACTCCCAGTTCCAAGAGTAACTGAGTGGATTTTTGAGCTGCCAGTAGAGCAGCACTGCAGCAGGACTGGTGCATAGCAAGGCACCTGTTATGAGAGGCTGGTTTATGCCAAGTCTACAAGTTGTGCTGTAAGCAGCAGAAGCAAGGAGCTCTGCTTCCAGAGGGTTTCCATCCTTCACCCCCAGTGAAACCCAAGGACAGCAGTATCTACCAGCAGTGCTGCCAACTTTGCAAAATGGCACCTATGCTAGCATTACTTCTGCACACCCTTCCTGCAGGGAATGGTAATTTGGGTCTCCATTCTCTGGCTACCTGCTTATCTTTCCCAAAATACAGAGCAACATAGCCGCTGCATCCACAAGTTATTAGGGGAACAGGGGAGAGCAGTGGACAGACACAGAATGATCATGTGAGTCCTGTGATGAAGGAACTACTACTACTTCTCCAGGAAGTAAACACTTTGGACTTTCCCTTTCTGCTCTTTGCAATGAGTAACTGATATGTGCCTGGGACTCTCTTTTCCTTCAGTGCTTGGAAAGAAGGTCGGGCAGGTGTTGGCTGGGATACACGCATTTACTGCTCATGCCCTTGTCAGCTTGCTGTCACTTACCCAGACACGCTCGCTCTTAACACTTGCTGCATCCAGTGATATAAAAAAAGAAGCATCAAGTTTTTGGAAGTCTCCTATAAAGAAAATGCTGTGGGGCCAGGGAATGATGCAGTTGTAGATGAAGCAAGAAACAAAGCGCGAGTGCCAGTCTCTGTGGCTTCCTGTGAGTATCCTGCCTGCAAAGTGGATTTATGATACAGAGCTGAACTGAGACTCATAAGGATGGGTTTGTCTCCTGGTCTGGGAGAGAGCAGACAAACTTTGGTATTTATCCTGTTTGTTTCAGTTGGTGGCAATGCTGGTGTGTGTAGAAAAATATGCTACGGGTTCTGAGATAGAGATGCTTTTGCTGGTTTCGTAACCCCGCATGCAGTGCTCCAGAGGCAGAATTAGGGTGTGAGTGAGAATATGTTTCTGCTGCACATCTGAAATGGGAATCTGTGCTGACTAGCATGCCAAGTAAAGATGGAGCGTTACTGGGGTAAGCTCTGTTAAGAAGCAGAGCAGTGGCCAGAGTCTTGTCTTTTGGCTGTCTAAACAAGTATAAGAGCGCTACAACTTTGTAGCTAGCTTCTTTCCAGGTTTACTTTTCATGTCCCTTCTCCCAGTGACTGGTGTTTTCTTCACAAATTTTAAGATTAAAGGATGTTTGATGCCTCTTGTGTATCATCACTCAAATCTAGATGTGTTTTCTGCCTTGGGCACTGTTAAGTTTAAAGGCCATCGGGAAGAATCAGCAGAGCGGTGAAAGTACCTCAGAATGAAAGCTGTATATCACTGAGTGAGTGACTTAAGGGAGAGTTCAAGGTAGGAAGAATCCCAGGAGCCAACAGATCAAAAGGATTGGTAGGACTTCAGAAAGAGGAGTTTCCCCATCTCTCTTGGATGACTTCCTGTAAGATGCAGATGTCCATGCAGTTCCCAAAACTAACTTCTGCAGAAGGTACAGGATGAGGTGGATAATAATTAATCTCAGTATTGGAGGCTCGCAAGGGAGTGTGAGCATGGGGGCATTTCTTGGCAGACTCATTTTGCCAAGTTGTAGCTTCCGCTGCCCCCTCTCTGTGAAACGTGATTTGGGTGAAAGACAGCACCTCTGGGTCTTAATCTGAGGTTGCATGTGCTGACCGGCCAGCAGACTCTGTCAAAAAGAAGGCACGTAACTAGTTTTGCAGCAGCTGATCTGAAAAGCAAATGTTTGGTGCTTCTTTTTTCTTTGCACTGGGGGTGCCTTGATACCTATCATGTCATTGTGTATTCTTTTGTCCTGCTGGAGCCTGAGTTCTTATGGCCTGGTGTCCATCACCACTGTGGACACTTGCAATGAAATAACAGGACGTTGGCCTATAATCCATTTTCCATGCATCTTCTGGGAGGACAGGAACCTTCCAGAGAAATTGTGGCTAGCCAGAGCTAGTGGTGTTGACAAGTTTTTTGTACAGTTTTAAACACAGAATTGACTACGGCCTTTCTAATTTACAATTCCCCTGTTTCAGTCTCAAGAGATTCAAGCAGCATTTTTGTTGTTGTTGTTGGAAAAGCAGAGCCTCGTTATCTGTAACGGCAATGTTTATTCTCTCTATATTACTTCTCTTGCTTCTTTGTGCCATCAGCCAAATCCTGCTAACTGAGGTGTGTGGCTTTCTGTGTAGAGACATTTGTGAGAGGAGAGGGGTGATGCTGTGTTCATCCACAGGGCCTGGATTTAACCAGGATAAGTGTGGTACCCAAGACGGGACTGAAGAGAGCCATAAGGCCCCTGTGTAGTCAGTTGAGGGAGGTAGAATGTCTTCTAACTCCTTCCACTGGTGAGACAAAGAGACAAGGACAGCCACGTTCCTAACCTAAATGCAGATGTGAGTCCTGTTACTTCCTGCCTAACATCAGAAGTTTGGCGAAGAATCCTCAAACACAATTAAAATTGCTACACCTCCAGTGACAGGCTTGTGATTACCTCTACTGCCAGGTCAGGTGTGTCAGACAAGAAAGCAGCAGGAGGAGGAAGTGCTGCTTTTCTCTCTAAGCCCGTTGCTGTCTCTGTATTTACTGTTGGGTGGTGGTTGGCTTTCTGTTTGTCTGGTGGTTGGTTTTTTGTTTTGTTGGGGTTTTTTTGAGAGGAAGGCTGGATTCGTCAGCTGTTTTTGTGAAGGAAAAAGGAAATTTAGATGTGAGAAAGAGACACAAAATTTTTTAAAAATCTAGGACTTTCCTTTTGCAATTTTAGATTTCAGGGAAAGCCATGGTGAGTGCTGATTCCAGCCGCTAGCGCAGCTGAATACTTTGCAGATACAAGGTTCCTGGTGTGGCTCTGACCCTTGCATTAAGGTCCTGCGTACCCTGTTGTAAGGGTCTAGAATTATAAGGATTTTCAATTAATGGGTCTATAGTGCTTTGACTTCTACTGCAAAGTAAATATTTGATGCTCCTGCTAACTATGGGGTTTTTTGGAGGTACATAGATATTAATAGCATGTGAAAATGCAATGAATCTGTTAGACAAGCATGCTGAAGTAGAGGAAGAAGTAAAAAGGAGAAGTCATGGGGAAACGCTTATTAAATACCTTCACTTCAGAGAAATGAAGCAAAACTGCTAGGTGAGTGGTGTACTTTGTAGAAATCACAGACTGGCAGGGGTTGGAAGGGACCCCTGGAGCTCATCCCGTCCCACCCCCTGCTTGAGCAGGCACCCCCAGAGCAGGGGCACAGGGCCGCGTCCAGGCGGGGGGTGAATGTCTCCAGGGAAGGGACCCCACAGCCTCTCTGGGCAGCCTGTGCCCCTGCTCTGGCACCCGCACAGGGAAGGGGTTTGTCCTCATGTTCAGGGGGAACCTCCCGTGTTCCAGCTTGTGCCCGTGGCCCCTTGGCCTGGCGTTGGGCACTGCTGAAGAGAGTCCGGCCCCATCCTCCTGACACCCGCCCTTCAGATATTTATAGGCACTGATGAGACCCCCCTCAGCCTTCTCTTCTCCAGGCTGAACAAGCCCAGGTCTCTCAGCCTTTCCTCACGAGGGAGATGCTCCAGCCCCTGATCACCTTGGCAGCTCTCCCCTGGGCTTGCTCCAGCAGTTCCCTGCCCTTCTTGAACTGGGGACCCCAGAACTGAACACAGTGTTCTGGAAATGTAGCCTCACTAGGGCGGAGTAGAGGGGGAGGATAACCTCCCTCGCCCTGCTGGCCACACGCCTTTCAATGCACCCCAGGACACCATTGGCCCCTTAGAGAATGGCTTCAGGTGTCTTTGGATTTGACTTATCATTCCAAAAACCTGAGGACATTCATAATTAGGATTAATAATGTAAAGCAGTCATAGTTTACCTTGAGATCTGCTAAACCAGGAAGCCAAAAAGAAGGTGTAGTTCATCCTCTGAAGTGGGCTTTATACATGCAAGACATCAGACTTGGGGTGGTCGCTGTTTTACAATGAAATTGTGATGCTTTACATCCTGTATTCCACACAGAATTGTTTTTCAGTGAAAAGTTTATTCTTTTCACCCTATTAATCAAGGATTGGGGAGTGAGTCATGCAAAGCAAAAGACGTGCTGGAAGTCAAAGGATCATTTGGATCAAAAAGGCTTGATGTAAGATTAGAGATTTCAGATTGGGGAGAACCTCAGGATATCTCTGGTCCCACCTGCTTTTTAGCAGGGGTTCAACACAGAGTTCACCTCATGTTGCTCAGGGCTTTCTCCAGTCAGGTCTGGACAGGCTTGAGAAGTGGGCCCATGTGAACCTCCTGAGGTTCAACAAGGCCAAGCGCAAGGTCCTGCAGCTGGGTTGGGGCAACCTCTGGTATCAATACAGGCTGGGGGATGAAGGGATGGAGAGCAGCCCTGCGGAGGAGGACTTCAGGGGTGCTGGTGGAAGAAAAGCTGGACATGATCTGGGAATGTGCACTTGCAGCCCAGAACCATATCCTGGGCTGCATTGAAAGAAGGGCGATTCTTCCCTTCTGCTCTGCTCTGGTGAGACCCTGCCTGCAGTACTGTGTCCAGCTCTGGGGTCCTCAGTATAGGAAAGACATGGACCTGTTGAATCGGGTCCCGAGGAGGGCCATGAAAATGAGAGGGATAGAACGCATCTCCTATGAAGAAAGGCTGAGAGAGTTGGGGTTGTTCAGCCTGGAGAAGAGAAGGCTCTGGGGAGACCGTATTGCACCCAGTCAGTACTTAAAGGGGGCTCATAAGGAAGATGGGGACAGACTTTAGTAGGGCTTGTAGTGATAGGACAGGGGTAATGGCTTTAAACTAAAAGAGGGTAGATTCAAACCATATATAAGGAAGAAATTTTTTACAATGAGGCTGGTGGTAGATGCCCCATCCCCGGAAATGTTCAAGGTCAGGTTGGATGGGGCTCTGAGGGACCTGCTCAAGTTGAAGATGTCCCTGCCCATGGCAGAGGGATTGGACTAGATGAAATGTCAAGGTCCCTTCCATCCCAACCCATTCTATGGAGGCTGCGCAGCCTTGCTGGGGCCTTTCTTCCAGAGCTTGACTGTCCTCTTGGGGGAAAAATGGTTTTCCTGTATCCAGTCAGACCTCCCCGTTCCAGTTGATGACCACTGCCCCTCATCTTCCTGCTGTGCACTTCAGCAAGGAGGTTTGGGCTGCTTGATAACCTGTCTATATATTGTAAGGCTGCTGTAGTGTCCCCCCCGGGTTTTCTGTTCTCCAGGCTGAACAGTCACGTTTCCCTCAGTTCTCCTCACAGGTTGTGTTTCAGCCCCCAGTCATCTTGGTGGTCCCCTCTGGACTTGCTCAAACATGTTGACCACCTTCTTGTGGTGAGAGTCCAAAACTGGAGGGGGAAATCCAAATGCGGTCTAACTAGTGCTGAGTAAAGGGGATTAACAGTGTCCCTCTGTTCCCTGACTGTGGACCTGTAAATGGCACCAAGGATGCTATGGAGCTCCCTCGCTGCCAGGGCATGCTTCTGGCTCTTGATGTGCAGCCTGCTCTTCACTGGGACTCGCAGTGTAGCAGAGCTGCTCCCCAGCCAGTCCTTAGAGGACTGTCCACTGGCTTTGCCAGCAGGTGCTTGATAAAATCCCAGTGCCTTGGCAGCAGAACCCCCCCCTTGAAACTAGACAGCACTGTAAATGTATTTGGGTGAAAAGAAGTGGGTCAGAGCTTAGCCTAGAGCACAGGCCCTGTGGAGTGCTGCAGGTGTCTTTGTGTACTAAAGCAGTGGCAAACCTGGAGTACTGCACATAGCCAGCTACTTGGAATTAATTTCTTCAGCACATCACTTGTGAAATTTCAAAAGGTGTTTGAGTTCATTAAGGCCCAGCATCACAGAACCAAAAAGTGAAATCAAGTGAACTGTACTTGGGAGTCTTAGCTTTTGAGGGAGGAACTTGCTCACATGGACATTTTAGTCAGTTCTGTTATCTTGCCAAAATGTAGCTGGAGATCAGCCATCAGGCAAAAAGAAACCACCTGTAGAAGCTACAGATGAGTGGAAAGACCTCAGGCTAACACTGCTTGTGATGGTGGGTTTTTTTGCTGTAGCATAAAGCCAGAAACATTCAGCTCAGATTCCTCAAGGTTATTACCAGGTGTAGAATTCTGATTAAATATGTGTTTGGGGGATTCTTCAAACACGATTTTTAATGTGGTCCAATTTTGAAGCTAGTCTTTCATAAAGCAGTTGCTGAGGTTTATGAGTGTCTATCTTTCAGTGCTTTGGGGAGATCAGAGCCAGCAAATAATCATTTTATAAGCCTTTATCAGATGGAGATGTAAGCCGTTTAAAAATATTTGTGTCTTTACTTAGAGGCAGCAGGAAATGTGAAGAGGGTTTTAAATGAAGGCTTGCTGAGGTAAGGCCCTGGGGTGTGTCCTGTCTGGCTTGGCGGAGCTATGCTCCCTGTCAGTGTAGACAAGGACAGTTATGCTATTCCACATCATGTAACAGAGAGGAGTGTGAATTAATGATGGGACTTCCGCTTTTTATTATTATTGAAGAGATTGCAATGGGTGTTTCAGATCTCAAAGAAGAGAAGGAAGAGGAGGAAGTTTCCAGTGTTCTCGGCCACAGCGCTCCTGTCAGCACAGCCAGGCCTAGCAGAAGCTGGCGCAGCAGCAGGTCAGCCACTGCAGCCCGCCAGCGTGACACTGAGAATTCGCGTGCTTCCAGATCCAAGACTGGTTCCCTGCAGCTCATCTGCAAGTCAGAGCCAAACGCAGACCAGCTTGAATATGGTACGTGGGAAGCCCTGGCATGAAAGTGCCTGGAGATAGTCAGGTCTTGGGAACCTCTGAAGGGAGCTGGATGTAGGTGTAACTTTGTGAGCTGTATGCAGACTGTGGCTGGTACAGGCATGGTGCTTCTTGGTCACGAGTACCTTCTGCCACCAGCACTCCTGGCACTGAATGTCGACGGAGGTATCTTGAGGCAGATGAGCTCACTGCAGCGAACACAGATTGAAACCTAATGGTGACTTTTCCTTTCAGAGGTCACAGAAGAGCATCAGTCTCCAGCTGGAATCAGGTAGGAAACTCTTTGTTTTGTGGTATTTCTTCCTATTTAGTGTCTATGTAGTGGCTTCTGTGAAAGGATCTGTGGGATGGATAGTACCGCTGTTTTCATTCAGTCCTGGACCTTTGCATTTTCAGTCTGGATTGCAGATGTACTGCAGATGTCAGGAGATACTGTGGAGAAATGGATAGTAAGATCTGATCTGGGCATTTCACCTGGTAGCTTAATTCCTTCAGGAGCAGATGCTGTAGTTAGGTGGGCTCACAAGAGGAGACTGCTCTGACTAGCCTGTCTGTTTTGGCTGTCATCATGCTCCTTAGTCAGTGCAAGCTGTTAGCTTTCCCCAGTCATGCTGGATGAGAAAGTGCTCTGTAATAGTGCCTTTCCCATCCACGTGAATATTCTTGCAGTAGTCCTTAAGCTGTTGCTGCTAAAGTCCTCTGTTCTCCTTTTCTCCCAGCAGTGATGACGAAGAGGAGATGCTAATCAGTGAGGAAGAATTTCCCTTCAAAGATGATCCAAGAGATGAAACCTACAAGCCCCATCTAGAGAAGTATGTTGGATTACACACTTACTGTGTTTTTAGACCAAAAAAAATTGTGCCGCCTTAGTTGAATGAGCTTAATACAACCCAAAGAACCTGTGTTAGTTGCTGAGGTGGAATAGCTTCCATTGGACACAGTGTTTTCTAAATATTGCCTGCAGCTATCGGGACTGTTCTTCTCTAATGGACTAAAGCCTTTAGAGGCCTGTTGGCTGCCAGGTTCTTCCTTAATCCTTGTTCATACTCCTGCTTAGAAGTGGGACTTGGTAAATAGACCTGACCTTCAATCCAGTTTTTGCCTGAATCTTCGTAAAAAGCAGACAACGGGAAGAGTACTGGAGTAATATGTTGTGTTTGTGCCTTTGTAGGGAAGCACCAAAACAAAGGAGAAAAGCTAGCAAGGTGAAGGAGGAAAAAGAGAAACAGAAAGAGATTAAAGTAGAAGTGAAAGAAGAGAGTGAGTTTCGGGAAGATGAAGAACCACCAAGGAAGTAAGTAAAACTCTGCAGCCTTATGTAGCTATGTGTATTGAATATTTTGCATTCTTGCTGGTGCACAACAGCGTGGTGGTGTTGTTTTGCTTCCCGCCTCCTCCTCTGGGCCTGAAAGATAATAGGGCAGAACCTTTTGTTCTGAAAAAACTCCTGCTTCCTATTATCTTGCACATGTTTGGCAAGGAAAAATAAGAGTTGGTATGTTCATTTGGTTTAAGTTGAGGGTTTTCTTTTTCTCCATACTGTGGTTTAGGCAGCCTACCTGGATACAGCCACAGTGTGAAATACTTCAGAGCCTTCTTAAAATTGGTTTCTGTTGTCATGTCTGCAGTGGATTAGACTTTATTATTTATTAGAAAGCCTGTTTGAGAAGGCAACATCTCTTCTGATGTGTGCCTAGAGGCAGACATGGGAATGCTTTGTGCGTGTTCTGTGGTAAGTGTCCTCTTTGTACATTTGGGACTAACATACCACAACTCAGGGAAAACAGCTGTGTTCTCCCTCGTTTTGGAGAAATAAAAGAACAAACTTGTGCTACCTAGTCAGTCACTAGTGCTTTGAGTGGAGACTCAAAACCTTTGGGTGTGCTGTCACTGGAACTCAATGCTGACGCATGCCTTCTGGCAAGTGAGGCAGATTGGATTTATGTGTCTGTGTCAAAGCTATTCTTTGGGATAGAGTTGGGCGGCGGACGAAGCAATTTTTGCACTTTAGCTCCTCTGTGAGCAGTTGGAAACAAATGGGTCTCCCCCTGCTGGTCTGTGGTGTGGGGCTCTGCACACCTCTCAATTTCTCTTGCTGTTTCTAAGCTGCTGCAGACCTGATTTACATTGGAGAGGAGTAAGGATGCTGATGAGACCTTTTTTTTTTTTTTTACTGTTAGAGTGGCTTTCTGAGGCTTGTGGTTGTGTTGTTTGGATCACTTGGATACTTTTGTGCATAATGAAACCTGTGCCTCTTCAGAAGGCTTTGCTTGAATGCTGAGTGCCAGTTCAGCATGTTACTGGCATGGTCTTGCTATCAATAAAGATGTCTCAGTACAGCCTAGAAAAGACTTCCATCAATCTACTGTAAGTGTCTCTGCAGCTATATGATCAAGCAGGCATGATGTTCTGGGCAGAGCTATTGCTTGGGAGGGTACATTTTACATGTAAGCATAGTTCTGCTCAGATGGAGCATAGATTTTTATCTTCACAGGTATATATATTTACAGGTATGCTACAGTTAATTCACAGGACTGTAAAATAGCTGCTAGATCATCAGTCCCCTTCCTAGTCATGCAGACTGATGTTTTTCACATGGTATGAAACATTACCCAGCAGAGCAGAGGAAATAGGGTGCACCATCAATTCTGGACTGTGTTGGCAAAATTATATGTTTATTTAAAAAATGCATTAGGAAATGGAGGGGTTGTGAGAGCAAACCACATGAAGCATTTATTTCTCAAGAATGTTGCCTTCCACTGAATCTGCCTCCAACTTGCACTCGGTTGATTTTTTTTCTAGAGCTTGCAGTTAATAAGGGAAAAGCTTGCTAGTTGTCTGCAGCAGAAGCTTACAAGGACAGAATCTCATGTACTGATGTGCAGTCTGGAAAGGGATGAATTTAATTATAAGGTCGCAAGTTCATTGGACAGTTGCAGGTTTAAAAGAAAAAATGTGAAACATGCTATGGCTGGTTGAAGTTTGTGGGGTGTTTTGGGGGTGTTGTGGTTTGTTTTTTTTTTTTAATAGCCAATCTTCACTCTGTTGTGGCAGAAGAGTTGGTAATATCTAACTGCAGCCTGTTGGGCTGTGGCTGTCTGATGCCTGTTTATTGGTATCTGCACAGTTGTGAATGGTGGGCTGAGACACATTTGAGCTAGGCAACCATGTTCAAAAATGTGTTGTACGCTAGACCTATCAGGTAGTCATGCAGCTGCAGCCTGTGTTGGCAGGGGCAGGGTGATTTTTTCTGCGTGACAGTTGGTGGCACGTGGCAGACCTCAAAAGTGTCGCCCAGGTATCAGACATATGGGGACCACAGCTCCACAGGGATGCGATGTGGCAGTTATGCAAAATATGGGACAATTTGTATGGAGGCCTGGTTATTCAACTACTTTAGGGAACCTGCCCGTCTTTTACAAGAGCGTTTCCTTAGAAACTCTTCAGGCATTTTGATCCAGAGCAGGTGGCTGACTTGCCAGAGCCAGCTGACTTACCAGGTGCAGTGTTACTTTTCAGCCTAAAAGTGTAGAAGGGTTCTGTAGTATTTCATATCGTGTGCTATAGCATACACTTCAAAAACTCTGCCCACTACCAATGTAAAGAAGCTTCTTTCAATTCTGTTTTTGTAATCCTGTTACAGGAGGGGAAGGAGGAGAAAGGATGATAAGAGCCCAAGGCTGCCCAAGAGAAGGTAAGTGATCCTCTCCACTCAGTGCTGTTCTGAAGACTTGCTTCCCTTGTGTCCTACCCAGGTATGTTGATTGGCTCAAAGCCATCTCTCTTGCACAGTATAGAAATCTGCCTTAAAGGGGGGGGAGGGGGAGGGGTGGGAAGCTGTGTGGCTTGCCTTCCAACCTTTCCTTCCCCCTTCTCCCTGTAGGTGTGGGTTTGATTTCTTCCAACTGAACCAGCCCCTCCCACCACTTCTGAGCTGATTCCTCAGCATTGCCCCACAATAAGGTTCTGGGAACTCTCTGCTGGTGTTTTGTCAGCTCTGGCGAGAGCCCTCAAGTAGTGCTAGGAGTGGAGGGAACTCTTGGACAGAGTCTATCGGCATAGCCCAAACCCGAACATTGGAGTAGTTATCCTTTGTTCTCACATCACTGAGCTGCATTTGCACTCATTAATCTTGCTGCTGCCCTGGCTTCAGATGCTTCAGCTAACCACTCTGCCTGATTTCTTACTGACTTCTTAGGAAGAAGCCTCCGATACAGTATGTGCGCTGTGAGATGGAAGGCTGTGGCACAGTCTTGGCTCACCCACGTTACCTGCAGGTTGGTTGAGATTTTTCACTTCCTGAATGGCATGTGTGAGGGCAGGGCCATTTAGAACAGACAGCTAATCTTCCACTGGCACTGAAGCACTCTGTTCTAATGCTGTATTTTTGGTAGACAATCAGTTGTGGCCACGTGTATGTCTATATCTGTCCTGTTGCTAGATGTCCACGTTCATTTGGCTTTCTCCTCTCAAGGGAGATCAAAGCCTTTGCGTTCATGGTATAAGGGTGTCTTGTCAGTGATTGGAGTCTGGTAGCCTGCTGAGGGGGGCATCTGGGATCGGTGTATCTCAGCTGTTCTCTTAGCTGTGTAAAGAGAGAGTCTAAAACCTTTCACTCTTCCTTTATAGCATCACATAAAGTACCAGCACTTGCTGAAGAAAAAATATGTGTGTCCTCATCCCTCCTGTGGTCGGCTCTTCCGGCTCCAGAAGCAGCTCCTGCGGCATGCCAAACACCACACAGGTACAGGGAGGTGGGAAATAGGTACAAACTCCTCCTCCTCAGATCAGTGAACAGAGAGAGAAGAAAATTGAAAAGCCTCTAGAACTTCTGGGGAGAGTGAAGCCAAAGCAGAGATTTGCAGCAGCAGCAGCAGAATATTATTTCCTTCTGGAGTACCATCTTTTTAAGTAAATGAAAGAAATAGGCTATAGAGTTTTTCATGCATCCCCTGGCAAGTATCACTCAGGGGTTCTGTAGAGGAATAAACCAAGCCAAGCTTTATCCCATTTTGCCAGTCCTTCAGTATTGGTCAGAACGCATAGTAAGCTCTTAGGAGAGTCTTAATCACACCTTAACTCTCCAGATCAGCTGCTGTGGTGTAGTGTGGGACACCTCCTCCTTTGCTATGCCTGCTGGCCTCCCAGCACTTCTAGTTCTACTGCTTCTTGGGCAGCTTTACCTGCAACATGTGAGAGCTGGGAAAGGGAGCAGGTCTGCGGGAGAGTAATGCTCCTACTGCTGTTGCTTTTTAGATCAAAGGGATTACATCTGTGAGTACTGTGCCCGGGCATTTAAGAGTTCTCATAACTTGGCGGTGCACCGAATGATCCACACGGGCGAGAAGCCCTTGCAGTGAGTACCTCTGCCTGTCTTTTGCTCTCCTGCTTTGAGGGATCCTTAGATACACCCGTTCTTGGACTGCACCAAGAACAGGGGCAGCTCTGAAGTCAGGGCTGGAACCTGTTCTTGGTGTCCCAGCTGTCTTTAAATGAACACCTGTAGGAGTGTTTGAGTTGCCACTTGTCTCACCTGCTCCTTGAGGCAGTGTCTCAGTAGAGATCTGAGGAACATAAGCCCTCTGCAAATAAAACTGGAAGAGCTGGAGCTACAGTGACATCCCATTTTAGCGAGCTTCTGCTGTTTTCCTGAGCTGCCTCTTTGCTACTGCTGTCCCCACAAGTGTGTGGGGATCTCCCTTTGTTGTGACCTCCCCCTTGTCCCCTCCCAGGTGTGAGATCTGTGGGTTCACCTGCCGGCAGAAGGCTTCCCTCAACTGGCACATGAAGAAGCATGATGCGGACTCCTTCTACCAGTTCTCCTGCAACATTTGTGGCAAGAAATTTGAGAAGAAGGACAGCGTTGTGGCCCACAAAGCCAAGAGCCACCCTGAAGTGCTTATTGCTGAAGCACTGGCTGCCAATGCAGGTGCCCTGATCACCAGCACCGACATCCTGGGCACTAATCCTGAGGCCATTGCGCCACCCACTGATGGCCAGGGCCTCCCCCTTCTTCCCGATCCCCTGGGAAGTGCTGCCCCAGCAGATTGCCTGCTGCTGAACCCTGAGGGGATGCCGAAGACATACTGCAGTGGGGCAGAGCGTGTGAGCCTGGTGGCTGATGGCAAGCTCTTTGTGGGCAGCGGCAGCAGTACAAACCCAGAGGGTCTCGTCATGAACACAGAGATCCTGGGAGCCACCACGGAGGTGCTCATTGAAGATTCAGACTCCACTGGACCCTAGTGGGTGGGGAGCATGGGGGTGCTGGGACAGTTTGGACTCTGTATTTAAAAGGAGAGAAAAGAAAAAGGAAAAAAAAAAGACACTGAAAGAGAGAAGTTAAACAAAACTTACAATACTAGTAAATAACCGAAGGGTCTGTTCCCCTCCAGCGTGGATCACAGCACATACTCTTTCTCCCAACCACTTCTCTCTCTCCCACTGCTCCTTTGTAGAAAGGGGCACATGCTGCCATTACCAGAGCAAGTTGGATTGAGCGACGGATTTCTCCAAGGGAGGGGGGACTGCTGAAACCCTTCGCTCTACCCCAAAGCAGATGCCTTTCTGGCTCCTTGACGTGGCCCCACTCACAAACTAGAAAGCGTTTGATGTGCTCTGGACAAGTTTCTTGGGACTCCCTCTTACCCCTAGTCCCAACTTCTATGCATTGCTGCACTCTGGTCCTTGCAGTCTCATTCTTCCTCCCGGGGCTGGGAGTTTGGCTTGGCACTTTAGGCCCCCTCAGCAGGGTGAGCTGTGAAACAGCGCACGTCCCTCTCCCCACCGCACTCCTCTGCTCTGGCTCTGGCAGGAAGTCGAGGGAACGCCCTGGCTTATAGATCATGTTTGCTTGGAGAGGCCCAGGGGCTACAGGAGCCCTGCGTGGGAGAGGCAAGGAGGAGCATCCCAGTTTGACGACAGTAATTTGCACTTTGAACATGTTTCGTTTTTGTGTTGTGGTAACAAGATTCCTTATTTATTGATTAAAAAAGGGTCGGTATTCTTTAGTTATGTTCTTAGGGGGTGGGGGTGGAAAGGGTTCAGGCTGTTTCCCAGTAGTCTCCTTCAAACTAGCGAGCTGCAGGAAGCAGGTTGTGCCATCGTAACAGCAGCTGGGAGAGCTGAGGTGAAGGCAGCGTTCTGGAGTTAGATGTCTTCCACAGCTTTTCCAGAGTAGAGGGAGAGCCCCTGGAGAAGAGCCTGTTTGCAGTGGGAGTCTCTGCAGCAGCATTTTAGCAGGAGGATGAGGTGAGTGATGGAACCGCTGGCTGTTGTCTCCCTCCCAGGTCGGGGTGAGCTCCATGCATTAAATGCTCTTATTGCCTCCCCCTTGCTCCCTAGCCTTTCAGGGCAGAACATCATTAGCCAGGAACTTGTTCTCATGACTTAAGACAGTTGCTTGCTGCTGGGGGTTGTCATGCTCCTCATCCAGCTCTGCCTCTCCTTTCCAGGTCTAGACAAAGATAGAGAAGCAGGGACTGGATATGGTTGTCTCAGGGTTGTTTATCCAGGACAATAGACTGAGGTGGGTCTAAGGGGCTGTCAGCGTCTCTCCCTGCCCCCATTTTGAGGGGGAGGGTGTTGTGCAGCCGTGTTCTCAAAGCTTCTCTCTTCTGTGCAAACATCCCTGCTTTCCACGAAACGTGGCGGTTCAGCTGTTGCCTGCCGGTGTAGTTGGGACAGCTCTGAGCCCTTGGAAAAGTTTACATAGGACATGATGTGTCTGCTATGGAGACTTGGATCTTTTTGCTCTTATCTGAAACTTTGTGTGGAGATTCAGTGGCCTTGAATTCGTAGTGTTTTTTGAAGAGGTGAAGAATAACCTGGACTTTTTGTTTGTCGCTTGTTTTTTCGGTTGGGTTTATGTGGTTGGGAGTGGAGCTAAAGTATCTTGTCTGAGCACAAGACCAGCTAAATTGGTCTGTAGCACACAGCAGCTGGGCAAAATTGGGTCCCTGGGGTCTGGAGAATGGCAATAAAACATGGAATTTAATTGGAAACCTTTTACAGGGAACTGACTCTGAACACCCACTCTGTCCCCTGTGCTGCCTGGAAATCCAGCTGTGGCCCAAGCCTGACATCTTTTATTGGGCCATTTGTCCTGATTTGTTCCCTTCCTTCCCCCCTTACAGTGGTATTTTTGTCAGAGCAAATTGAAACACTTGTGGTGTTGAGGCAGTTTGTGGCTGAACAGTTTGCAACCCTGGTGTCTTGTGCCCTGGGTGTGGGCATCCCACATTCTTGCACCGGGGCAGCAGCATGGTTCCCGTGCCCGCAGGAGATGCGTCCGGCCACAAGTCGCTCTTCAAGATGAGGACCAAGATAAGGACGAGGGCCCAGTGTACCTGAATGCAGGTCTCTTGGGACACAGTGCATGTCAGGTCTGTGGTGGTACAGGGTTAAACTAAACCAGTTTCTTCAGTTGGGATGATCCAGTTTCTTGCTTGGATCAAATTACTGTGATTTCCAGCAGGAAGCTTTCAGGTGGCCAGCCAGTTCTCTCCCCTTGCAAACTAAAGAGAAGCAGCATAATGAGATGTGTTCACCCCAACTCTGGTGGTTTCACCCCCCAGCAGTGCAGATCATCTGTCTGGGGACACTTGGGGCTGGCCGAGCCACGCTGTGGTATCGGCCACTGGTAGCACGTGTTGTGCAGGTTGGCTGCATCATGCTCGCCGAGACCATGCTGCTGGAGCTGCATGATATGCCCTGCCCCTGTGCCCGATGGGAGGTGCAGAGTGGGCAGAGCCTTGCACAGAACACTAAATGGAGAGCTTGGGGGTTTTGTTTTCTGAGGGAAGGCACTAAAATGCTCTTGGGTCAAGGGCTTGCACACCTCTGGTGATGCAATGCTTGGCACCTGGCTGGGAGGGAAGGGAGGCTGCCTTGTCCTGCATCTGCCCCACCCGCCCTGAGCGGAGCAAGGAGTTTGCCGTTGGCTGCATTTCTGGGATGCAGAGTTGAGCAGCTCCTTTCCTTCCTGGCCCGGACACCTCTGATCCCTGCCACTCCCTGCCTTGACCTTCCATGCACACCTCTCTAGCTCTCCTTTTTCTTTTTCTGGTCTCGACCAGCTGCCTCTCTGTCCTCTAACCACAGCCTGTTTAACCCCTGATGCAGGAGAGACTGGTGTAGCTCCCTTCCCACTTCCATTTGAAACCCTAAAACTGACACAGCCCTCCTGCAGTTCCTCCTCCCCTTGATGTCTCTCCTTCACTCGCATGCAGTTTGCTTCAATAAATTATTGTAGTAGTTTGCAATAAACTTTTTTGTATTTTTTTTTCCCCTGTATTTATTTTTTTTTTTCCTCCTGGGGAGGGAACGGAGGGGGCACAGGGCCCTTTGCCTGCTCTCAGCGTCTTGGAGAGGTTGCAGGTGCTGTGCCTATGTGCAGGCAGGGGCCTCCCTCCGGGGGCCCTGGGGTGCAGGGTTTGGGCCAGGGGCTCTGCCAGCTGGAGCTGGGGGGCTGCTGGAGCTCAGCAGCGTTTTCTGCAGTAGCCACCAGGTGGCAACGATGCTGTTGGGCTGGCCACCAGCTCTGGGAGCTGGGGCTGGGGGCCCTGGGCAGTCCCCCAGCCAGGTTGGGGCAAGGCTTGGTGTACTGCGATACTAAAGGGAAACTGCTTTTCAACTCCTGTTTTCTTTTTTTTTTCTCAATCTGGGTAATGCATAACCAAAATAAACGTACTGAGGAAAAACCAAACCAACCACAAGGGCTGTTTTTGTCTTGGTGCATGCAGCTCACCTGTGGTGGGTGGCTGGTGTTGCCCTGGGTTGTCTGGGACCTTCTCTGCTGTCTGCAGCCCTGCTTTGGGGCAGGACCCCTCTGGGAAAGCGGGGTTAGATGTGGGGGACCTAATCCCATACAGCCACGGGGGGAATAAGAGGGCTGGAGGGGGCTGGGACAGGGCCCTGCAGCCTCCTGTCAGGGTTTAGGTTGCAGCCTAGCCTGCAGCCGGTGCTGGATCTCCAGCCCAGGGGCTCCCCTCCGTCCCTTGCTGGTGAGCCTGCAGTGCTCTGCCCCACTCAGGCCCCAGCCTGCTGCCCGGGCTGAGATGTTGAGCAATGTCCGGGCTTTGCTTGCCTCTTCCTGGCAGTGGTTTCCCGCGTTCTGGCATGAGCCGGAGGGGATTAGACTGCTGCTAATCTCGCTCTGTGGCTAGGAGGGAGGAATGAGTTAGAGCTGGGGCTGGGAGCCTGTTGCCACCAGGCAAGACTGTTCTGGGCAAGGCACTTGGAGTAGCAAAGCATGTGGGAATTAGAGAAATAATCTGTTGCTGTTGATCCCAGAGGCGGGAATTTGCAGTGTCGTGCCAGGCCCCAGGCGCAGAAGAGGGGGAGAGCCAGGCCAGCGGACGTGTGAGCGGAGCTCCCTGCTGGAATGTACCAGCTCAGCAAGGGATTGTCCTCCCTGGGCCGGGCAGGCGCTGCGCCATGAGCCTGGTGCCTGTGACGGCTGCCCGGGCCATGGCGGCATCAGACAGCCCCTCAGCTGCCCTCCGGCGCCGCGACCTGTGCAGCCGAGGCATCCGCCTGGCTGGGAAGATGCGCTCAGACGTCGTCGACCTCCTGGACACCTACGTGAGTTTGCCTTGCTCTCCCCGGCTGCCTGCCGGGCTGGGAGTGCTGGCAGGGTGGCTGCCAGGGTCTAGGGGCTCTTGGCAGCTGTGCCAGGGCGTGAGGGCTCTGGCCTGTGGTAGAGATGGGGGATGAAATGCTGCTGGTATCGGGGCCCTGGTGCTGCCGGCCGACGCTTGGGTAAGCCTTGATCACCTGGCCTTGCACTGCTCCAGATGCTTCCTGGCCAGCACCAAAGCTGAATCAGGCCCCCCTGGAGCCGGTGCCGGCGGGCCTTGGGGTCTCCCTGTTTCTCCTGTCACTGCTGATCCCCGGCTGCTCTCACTCCTGCAGGTGGAGCGGCAGGGCTTGGACGCCTCAGCCAGCGTGGCAGCGGTGGAGGGGGTGCCGGTGGCAGCAGTGGAGCGCTGGGATGAGCAGACAGGCACCCAGCGGCTGCTGGAGAACCTGGCGGCGTACCGGGCCTTCCGAACCCTGCTGGCCCAGATGCTGGAGGAGCAGCGGGAGCAGCTGGGTGAGGCTGATGCTGCCCTGGGCCGGGCGCTGGCAGCCGTCCTGCTCCAGGTCTCAGCTTTCGCCTACCACCTTGAGGAGCTGCTGCGGCTGGAGAGCCGTGGGGCCCCCAGTGAGGAGGGGGCTGGCCCCCCTCCACCCCCCCACCTTGGCCTCTTTGAGAGGAAGCTGCGGGGCCTGGGGGTGCTGCGGGAGCTGGCCCAGTGGGCTGTCAGGTCTGCACGGGACCTGCGGCAGCTCGCCAAGCCCAGCGCGGGCAGCAGCTCAGCCCCCAGCCCGGCTGAGAGCACTTGAAGGCAGGCATGGGGCATGGGGGCTCCTTGCCCACCCCTGTGGAGGGCTGCTGACAGCGAAGGGGGTTGTTCAGGGAGGGGGGGGATGGGAGGCACCGTGTCATTAATCCCTGCGCCCCTATGCTTTTGGTGCTGCTCCCTGTGGGCTCCTTTCCCTGCGGGGACACTGAGGCACGGGCTGCACTCCGCCCAAGGGAGTGGGGGTCCGCAGGTGGGGCAGGCCTTGGGGGTGGCTCAGGCTCTGTCTGCTGGGGGGTTGGAATGACCCCCTGGGAAGCAGCTTTGCCGCTTACCCCAGGGCCTGGAGACCATGACCCTCAGCAGGCTATGGCGGTGCTGGCCTTGTCTTTAAAATTTGGTTGCTGCCTAGCTTGCCATGGCTAGGTGCTGCCTCTGGCTGACAGAAGCTGCCTTGGGGTGCTTGTGGAGGCAAGGCAGGAGCAAAGGGGCAGAAATATACCACCTGAAGAAAGGGGTCTTGGGACCTGCCCTCTAGCTGCAAGATTCAAGGCTTGGCCTCCTTCATGTGGACTCTTTTCTCCTGCCCGGCTCACGCTTTTGTGCATAGAATTTCAGCTCTAACTGCCTGGGGGGCTTTTTCGGGGGGGGGGGGGAGGGAAGGTATGATCAGGAGGGGATTTCTTAACTGCTTGGACAAGGTAATGGAGAGGATCTTTTAACTGAAGGCTATGATTCAGAAGACCCTCCGCAAGGAGGTTTGTGCTTCCAGGGGTTATTTTGAGACTGGAAATGGCGTGGAGGGTTAAACAGCCCCAGACACATTGCTCACCCTGTGAAAGGGAATGGCACGAGGTTTCAAACCTTTTCACAGCTGTCCAGGCCCTGGTTTTCTTGCTGACTGGATGTGATGGCTGCCGAACAAATAAAAGGGCTGGGAGATCTACTGGGGTGATATGACTTCTTGGGGGAGGTGGGACAGTGGGGCTCAGCCTCACCTGAGAGCCTGGGATGCCCTGTTCCCACCCCAGGGAAGGGTCGGTCCCCGTGGGGTGGGATGTCTGGGGGGGGATGAGACTTGTTGAGAGGCCATGGCAGGGATGGAGATGGAGGTGACAGGAGGAGGAGGCTGGGGGTGTGTCGCTGGGGTTGTACCCCATCCTGGTGTGACCCTGCCTTCCTCCCTGACCTGTGAGAGGGAAGGAAACACAGGGGGACACCGGGGACACAGGGTGGGGAGGAGGCTGGGCATGCGCCCCGCCAGCTCCACACAAAGCGGCTTTGTCGCCACGGGTGGTGGCGGCACTGGGCACAGTGCCTGCACCAGCACCAGCGGCGTCTGCGTGGGCATGGGGGGCCCCAGGCACCGCGGGAGGACAAAAGGGCCCCGCCAAGGCAGGGCCCCCAGGCACCCATCCTGCCCACCCCACCAGCCACATCAGGGCAAGCAGGGCCACAGGGTTGCAGCTGCCCCATGGAGTTGGGGCAAGGGTGGTTTGGTGGTGCCTCAGTTTTTTCGTGGGTGACACTTGAGGAAGAATGTGCGCCTTCTTCATCTCCACTTATTGCCTGACCTCAGTTTTGCGACTCGGACCAGATTATTTGCAATGTTTCTGCTTCCCTGCACTTGGGAATAACAATTTCTGGCCGTCATTTTTTTCAGGATTAATCAAAGTGAGTCCCTTTCCCAGCAAGTATTTCTCCCTCCCAGTCTTGTCTGCTTTGTGCGCTTAAAGCCATCTTGCTTGTCTCCCCTTGCACCCTTGTGCTCAAGCAGTGGCCAAGTGCTCACATCCTCACCAGCCCACTGCCCCTCACCTTCCCAAAGGAGGGCATGTGCATCTCAAACAGTGCACGTCCATCTCTGAACCTCGCAATCCAAGCAGGAGGGAACAGACCCCTTTTCTCCCACCGCAGTAGCCAGGATACAAGGTGACCTTCACACCCCTGGGGAGCTGGCCCCAGCCCTGGCACAGGTCCATGCAACTCGATCCTTCCGGATCAGCCACTGGTGGTGCTGTGAGCTGAGCTTGGCCCGCTGCAATCATGCTCCAGAAGTCAAAGCAGCAATGGGGATTGAAGGTGGGCATGGCAAGGATGTTGCTCCAGGGGCTTCTATGGGCTGTGCCTGGCAGCGTAAATCACTACTTTTGCAACCTTCCTTATTCCTTCCTTTCTACCTTGCCAGTGGCACTGGGCACATCTGTGTTTGCAAAGCACCTGCAATGCTTTGAAATGACCACTGTAACCAGGAACAATGTAAAAAAGCAGACCCTAACCCAAACCTCCATTGTCTGGTTGTCTGGCTGAGCGAGAGGCTGCAGGTCTTGAGCTTTCCCTGCCAGCAAGCCCCCATCCCGCAGTAGAGGTGGTGACATTTGAGCCTGCTGAGTTTTCATGCTATTTTTCAGCTGCAACCCCAAAGACAATCACTAGTAAACTGATTTGGGAAGAACAGGGGCATCTGACAGCTGAGCTCCCTTGCTGCTGGGAGTCCCTTTGGACCTGAATTGCCACAGACTGAAGTTAATTTGATCTGGGTGGCTGGAGGTGACTGGAGCTGTTGATTCTGGAGACAGAAATTAAGAGCTTGAGGGGAGGACAGTCATATCCACATGGCTAACACTGCTGAGGACCCTGAATGGGCTCCTACAAACTAAAAACCCACCAAAAAGCCATCTGAGATTGTAATTTGGGAAGAAAGAAAGGATTTACAGTGCTGGTGGGAAGGGGGGGGGGGGGGAGGAGGGCAGGCTGCACTCCCAGATTGCAGTAGGGAAGGAGCTACCAAAAGCAACCCATGGATGTGTTTATTTTAAAAAAATTAATGTTTGGGCTTAACGTGTGGTTGGGTTGGGCACGCTTTGGGGGGTTTAAAAGGTTTTAAGCCAACTGAGGCTGCTCGCTGACCTCAGGCATGTCTGTACTTGGGTGCTGTAACTGGTGCTGGGTGCTGGGAGAGAATAAATTCACCCCTTGCTCACCATGCACTGGAGGCAGGTGGGGGACAGCTGTGCTGGTCCCATGGGCTCACGCATCCCCTTGCACCAACCGGTGCCAGCATTGCAGCACTGGCTCCTGATGTTTTGCTCCTGAGCCGTGGGGGGTGTGTGTGGGATGTTCACCCACGCTTTCTTTTTTAATAGCAGGAAAACCTTTTCCTCCTGCCTGAGTCAGCGGAAAGGCTTTCCCTGGGTTTCCCCATCATGGCCTTGGCTGCACTTGCCTGCCCCAAAGGAGCAGGTGAAAACCCAGAGGAGCAGCTTTCTGCTGCTACACTGCCTTCCTGGGAAGGTCTGGGAGCCCTCCCTTCTCGCAGGAAACCGTGCTTTGAGCGTGGCCCTCCATGTCTCCGAGGGCAAGCTGGAAGAAGGAGAGATTTGCTTGAACTTCTGTGGTCTGCCCCCTCCTCTCTCACCATGGCGCTCGCCAGCTGGCCTCACCGCAGTTATTCTTCACCTGTTTCCTCTCCCCTTTTTTTACCCTCCCTTCTATTTTTTTCCCCTCTATTTAGATCTTGCCTAATGGTTTCTCACCACAAGTGCAGCCGGTGGATGCTCAGTGGGCTGGGCAGTGCCTGGGAAACAGGTTTGTCAGACAAGGAGCTGCACCGGCTGCCGGGAACTCAGCCACCGTCGTGCAGCAGCACCACCAGTCCCTGTGTCCTGGGGTGAGTCACCCCCTGAGCTGACACAGACCATGGACCAGGGGATTTGCTGGTGCTGGGAAACCCATGTGTGTGGGACATGGATTCAATGTGTACAGTTCTCCCTGGACCAGGCAATAATGGGTGTTTTGTTTAATACCCAAGAAAATCAGTGGTTTGTGTGTGCATGGAAGCACTAAATGAGGTGAGACCTGATGCCAGCACTTGCTTGTCACTGATGTCCTGCTGTTCAGGGCTGCCCTGGGATGCTGCCTGTGGGGCTCAGCAGAAGAACAAGCTCAGGATGAACTTTTTTTGGGCTGTGGGGAAGGGCCAGGGCCGGCTGCTCCGGTTCCAGGGAGTCACTGTAAAGCAGAGGCACCCGTGTCTCACCGCCAGCAGGAGCACGTGGGTTTTGGTTGCGGGGGTTTCAGTTTGCACAGCAAAGCCACTGGCCCTAAGCTGGAGGAGCATCCTGAGGGATTCGCAGCCTCATGCCAGGGTGAAATCTCCCCAAAAAGCACTTCCCAGGGAGACCAAACTCTGGCAGGCAGCTGGGAGAGCTGGAGTACAGGAGCTGGGGTTACAGCTCGTGTGCCCCTTGAGGCATGTGGTGATTTTGGGCTTCGAACCCATTTTTGTGCATCAGAGGCCACGGCTGGGGGCAGCTCACCGTGCTGCTCCCTGCAGGCACTGCAGCCCGGGGAGGGGGATGGTCAAAGCTCTCAGACCCCGTTTCACTGTCACTGTGCTGGAAGCGGGGTCTGGCCCCGACCCCCAGCACCCTAATTCCCACTGCTGGCAGGCCCTGGGCCGGGGTGGCGCACAGGGATGGGTGCGCACTGGGGTCTCCCTGCAGCCCCTGGGCTGCAGTCTTGGTTAGGGGTGTGGGGAGCACTGGGGCGTCCTTGGGCTGCAGGGTGGGGTGCAGGGGACGCTGGGAGGGGTCCCGGGGGTGCAGGGGGCACTGGAAGGCGTCCCAGGGGTGCCATGTAGGGGTGCGGGGGGCACCGGGGGTCCTGGAGTGGGGTACGGGGTCCGCGGCCTGCGCAGGGCTGAGCCGTGACTACCCCCCCACCCTGGAGGGAATGGTTTCTCCCGGCCGCGCTCCCCCGGCCCCGCCCGGCGGGGGCCGGGCGCGGTGACGTCAGGGGCGGGGCTCCGCCCCTCCGCGCTCTCGGTGCGGGCGGGGGGACCCGCTCCCCGCCTCCCGCCGCCGCCGCCGCCGCCCGGGGAGCGGCGCTGCGGTCCGCCGCGGCGCTGAGGGGCGGCCTCGCCTCCGCGCCCGCTCGGCGGCCAGCCCCGGGGCGGGGGCAGGCAGAGCCCTGCGCCGCGCCGAGCATGCGAGTGCCGGCGGGGCGGGCTGCAGCGGCCGCGGGGCGTCTGCGGCGGCCAGCCGGAGCCGGGGGAGGCGGCGGGCCGGGGCGGCGGAGCCATGCTGCTGGCCTCGGCCGTGGTGGTGTGGGAATGGCTGAACGAGCACGGGCGGTGGCGGCCCTACAGCCCGGCCGTCAGCCACCACATCGAGGCGGTGGCCCGCGCCGGGCCGCGGGCGGGCGGCAGCGTGGTGTTGGGCCAGGCCGACAGCCGCCTGGCGCCGTACATCATCGACCTGCAGTCCATGCACCAGTTCCGCCAGGACACCGGTGAGTCAGCCCGGGGGGAGCCGCCGGGCGGCCGACCCCCTGCCCCGGCGCGCCCTACCCGGCCCGGCCGGGCCCCGCGCCGGGCCGCTGTTGCGTCGCTTTGCGCTGCTTTGCATCGCCGGGTGCCGCGCAGCCTTGCCGGGTTGGACCTTGCACCGGGCTCCCCGGTGTGGCCTTGCTCTGCTCGGCGCCGCGCAGCGCTGCCCCGTCCCCCACTGCCCGAAGCTCCTCGGCCTGATACTGCACAGTGCTCCCTCCCTGCTCCAGCGCTGCATTGCACTGTGCTGTGCCTTCCACCGCTGCCTAGCCCTGCGTGGTCTTGCACTTGCTCGTGCTCCCTGCTCCGCGGTTGCGTTGCACCGTGTTGTGCCACCTAGCTCCCATCCAGCGCTGCCCTGTCCTGGTCCCTCACCGCACCGCGCTGCATGAGGTGGTTGAGCCAGGCCCCGTGCTGCCCTGCCCCGGTCAGGTGCTTTCCTGCCGGACACGGCTGATCTGGATTTGCTCTGCATTTTCAGGTCCCTTACTGCATTGCACTGGTTGGTGTAGAGTTGCACCGTGCAGCGCTTTGCTGACAGGTCCGGTATTGCACAGCGTTGCCTGACCTGGAATTGCATTGCACAGTGTTGCACAATGCTGTGCTGCTGGGTCCCATACTGCGTTGCACTGGCTGGTCTGGAGCTGGGTTGTACTGCCCTGCCTTTCCTAGTCCTGTATTGCATTGTGCTGCCTTGCCCTGCATTACGTCCCATTGCCCACTGCCATCGTGTTGCTGGCTGTACTGCGCTGTGCTGCTGGGTGCCACGCTGCGTTATACTGCCTCATCCTGGATTGCATTGCCCGGTCCCATACTGCATCTGGATTTCCCTTGCAGTGACCTGCTCTGCCAGCTCTGGAATTGCACAGCTCTGCTTCTCGCTGCCCAGTCCCGTGCTGCTGCCCAGCCCAAGCCCACGCAGCCTGGGGTTGCCTGCTGCCAGCTTGTGTTATGCCATCCCACCTGGTCCCCATGTGCTTGCTGTATCCCATGCCGCCTGGCCCTGCGTGTGCATTCCTGGTCCCTTACAGGGTCGTGCTGTGCAGCCTCCTCCCTGCTGTACCTCCCTGGGCCCTATTGCATGCTGAGGCCTTTTCCTCTCCTGGCGTGCAGTCCCTTTGTGTGCAGAGCCCATCTCCTGCAGACCCTTCCCAAGGCCCTGCCCCACCATGCCCAGCTACCTCTGAGCTGCCATCAGCCCCAAGGGCCTGGTGCTGTACGGTGCTTGGGGGCCAAATCCATGCCTGGGTCACAGAAGCCCATGGGAGTGCTGAGGATAGGGGCACAAGCAGATGGGGGGATCCCCAGGGTGGTGGCGTGGACAGGTAAAGGGGAGTGTTCAGGCGCGGGGGGACAAGGAGCAGGCATGGGGGTCTCCAGGGTGGTGAGGGTGTGGAGGGATTCCCAGTGTGGTGGGGCACATAGGGCCCTGGGTGTGTCTGGGATGTGGGGCACAGGCACCCATCGGGGAGAGGTAGACACAGGGAATCTGTGCCCCTCCAACACCCCTGTGATGGCTATGGGAAGGGGACCAGTCAATGTTCCTTTTCCCTGGCACAGGGGCTGCTGGGTGCAGCAGGGTGCCAGACACCCTTCTTTGTCCCCCTTCTTCCAACAGCCCTGGGGGCTATCAGGGACCCTCCCCTGCCCGGGGGTGGGGGGGACAAGGGACCTCTGCGGCAGGGCTGGGGGCCAGCCTCTGAGGGCTATTGTCACCCTGGGAGGAGGCCTGAAAGGGGGATTGTTCTGTCTCTCCCTGGGTTGCTGGGGATGTTGGTATTTTGGGTCATTAAACAGTTCTGATTTGGGGGGGTCGCGACCCTGGCAGGCCCTGAATAGCTATTGTCCCTTTTCTTCCCCTGCTGAATGGAAGGCCGGCTGGCCACGCTGGGCTGGGGGATGCACGGCGGCGTTCCCACACCACCGCCCAGGGACCGCCAGATGCTGCGTGCCGCCACTGCTGCCCTCCCCACCTCACGGTGGATTGGGATAAATCACCATCCTGCTTCCCTCTGGCCCCACTTTGTGCTGCCATTGGCAGCAGCTTTTCTTCCCTGGGTGCTCCTTTGCAGGATGGGGACGGGTCGCCTGGCTTGCCTGGGGTGCAGCTGCACCCCATTCTCCATAGCAGGGTGCTCAAATGTGCGTCTGTCATTAGTACTAATAAACAGCTTTTCCCTTTTTAGCCCACTATTTCATGGGAAGTGGTCCTGTGTGGGGACCGACGGTGGCAGCTGCTCCCAGTGGAGAGGTGGGGGTGAAAAGGGACTGAAATTCTTGCGGGCTTTGCAAGACACGTGGTGAAAAGCCGAAGAAGCAGACTTATTATTTCTCCTCTTTGAGCTTTCTTGTTTCTACTGCTGGCAGTGGGGCTGAGCCATGGGGTTTTGCAGGAGAGCGTGGAGGGCAGCGATGCTTGTGAACTCATCCCACCTATTAACCAGACAACTTTGGGTGCTAGTAGCATGTTCAGGACGGGACCCCGAGGCTGAACCCAGCCATGTTCAGCCTGCCCTGCGGTGCTGCGAAACACCCCAAAGAGTTTTCTCCTCGTTGTGGGAGTTTCCAGAATTTGTGTCTGTGCTTTGAATGCATCCTAATCAACTGGGAGTGGTGGGAAAGGAAACACCTAGCAAAAATAAGGATGCAAGCCACAAAGCATTTGTGCTTTGCACTCTCATCCCACACTTAAAGCTCGCTGATGGGGGAGCAGGAGCTGGGCACAGGGCCCTGCCTGAACTCATTTGCTCAGCCTTGCGGGGATTTTCCCCGTGCCATGGGTTGGGTTTTCGTCGCGGGCCAGTGTGGCATCTGCAGATAGCGGAGCTGGCGCAACCCCTGTTGCCCTGCGCACATGGGTGCTTGCGCATTTCATTGCTGTGGGCCTCAGAGCTGCCCCTTAAATCTTTTATTTCCCCATCCCAGTCCAGAGCTGAGAGGGAGACAGGGCTGTGGCAGGCACTGCAGGAGTCTGGTGCCTACATGCCTGGTTTCAGGCTCCCACAGGAGGTCCCTGGGAGCAGGTTGGAGTGGCCAAGCTTGTGGATCTATGTTTCCCCATCAGGGCTGATCAACTGCACGCTGCGGCTGGGAGGGCAGCTGCCGCCTTAGACCAATGGTGGTGAAATCTGTCCTTCCCTCAGCCTGGTCGTGCTGGGGGTGCACCCCAGCGCTGTATGTGTACAGCCCAGGGGCTCCCTAGCCCTTCGGGCGCACCAGTGGCAGGGTAGCTTGCAGGCAGTGGCCCGGGGAAACCAAGGCACCCCAGGCCTCTGGCAGGGTGGGGACAGCAGCTGAGCCGGAAAGCCATCCTGTCCCCGTGCTGAATGGCACCGGTGGGGCAGGTTGGGGTGGTTTTGCTCCCTGCCCACAGGTGGGTGCCGGCGCCAGGGTCTGATGGCATCTCTCACCCTCCCTCAGGCACTATCCGCCCTGTCCGGCGCAGCTACTATGACCCATCATCAGCACCAGGCAAGGGAGTTGTGTGGGAGTGGGAGAATGACAGCGGGTCGTGGACACCCTACGACATGGACGTGGGCATCACCATCCAGCGTGCCTACGAGAAGCAGCACCCCTGGGTGGACCTGAGTGCCATTGGCTTCTGCTACGTCATCGACTTTGCCACCATGGGCCAGATCAACCGGCAGACTCAGCGCAAGCGCCGTGTCCGCCGCCGCCTTGACATGGTCTACCCACTGGTCTCGGGTACCCTGCCCAAGTCACAGTCGTGGCCAGCCAGCCCTGGGGTGGCGGCAGCCCCCCCGGTCCCGGCCTGCGCCTGCCCCCAGTGCCTCCTGGTCATGAGCGTCAAAGCCACGGTATCAGCCTCTGGCACCGGCACTGCCACCCTGCAGCCCCGTAAAGCCCCCCCTGTGCCACCCGCCGCCCCCAAAGCCCTGGTGCCAGCCCCAGGGGCCAAGGCGCCTGACAGTATGGGTGCGGTGCGTGGCTCGCTGAAGCCACTGGCAGCCCAGGGGAGCCGGCGACAGGCAGCCAGCACGCCTGCCTTGAGCTCGGCCAGCTCCACTGCCAGCCCCCCCAGCATGGGCAGTGGCAAGGCAACCCGTCCTGGCCTTGGGACCCTGAACCGCAACCACCTCCAGCGCCTGGCCATCGCCCAGTCCCGGGTGCTCATTGCTTCTGGGTAAGTCCCGCCATGTGCGAGTGAGAGGGTCGTTGCGGGGAGAACAGGGGCTGCATGATTTTTTTCCACACCACCGCCCCCCCCCCAAGGCACAGCGGGGCTGCAGCCCCATGGAGCTCCCCACTGCAGGGGTGCTATCACCCCTGAGCCTGATGGGAGGCGGTCCCGAACCTCCTGCAGGTGGAGAGCTCTGCTGGGCCCCTCGCTTTCCCCATGGGTGCCTTGGGACTGGAGCAAGGATGGGGCCACTCCTGCATCTCAATCAGGAGGCTGAGGCTGCGCTTTCTCTTGGTGGCAGGGGATGCGTGGGGGACTACGAAAGCCCCAGAGAAAAGCCATTCAGACCCAATGAGAAGGGGTCCCTCCAGACCCCCACCCTCCGAAGACACTTTTTTTCAAGGAGGTGGACGTTTAATGAGCCTGTTTCTCCCCTTTGTCTGGCTTTGCCGTCAGCCTTCTGTCGCAGCCTGGCCCCTTTCCTCTCCCTCTTCATCCTCCCCCTTCCCTCTGCTCCTGACCTGCCAGGAAACTTTCCCATGGAGGAGAGCCCCAAGGGCGGGCGGGGGGGGGGAGGGAAGAGCTGCAGCAGCGATGTGGCTGTAGGAGAAAAGAGGGGAAAAAAAACCAAACCACAACAGATCAGCCTGGGGAGCGGTGACAAAAAGGGGCTGTGAATGGAGATGCAGGCTGGGTTTCTAAAGAGCAAGAGAAAGGCGGGGGGGGGGGGGGGCACGTCACCCTGTCGGGGGATTCTCTATTTCCAGCCAGGGCCTGTGCAGTTGCTTAGGCAACTATTGTCTGGCCCCTGCTGGCCCCCAGGGGCTGCGGTGACATGGGTGCCTGCTGACAGCCCTGACGTGGTCTCTGCTGGCTCCTCGCAGGGTCCCCACCGTCCCTGTGAAGAACCTCACTGGCTCCAGCCCCGTCAACCCAGCCCTGGCAGGTGAGGATGGGGCTGCAGTGGGGTGCCCAGAGCCTGCGGGTGCTGGCTTAGTGTTTGGGGGAATATCTGGGGTTTGGGGTGATGCTGGTTCCTTAGTGCCATTTTGAACCCTCTTGCCCAGGGATCACGGGGATTCTAATGAGCGCGGCCGGGCTGCCCGTCTGCCTGACACGTCCCCCCAAGCTGGTGCTGCACCCTCCGCCCGTCAGCAAAAGTGAGATCCAGTCCATCCCCGGCATCTCCCACACCTGCCGCAAGACCACCAAGAAACAGGCCAAGAAGGGTGAGAGGCACTTTGCCACTTGGCCCCGGTTCCTGTCCCCTCTTCCCAACCTGGTTCCCCTTTTCCCTCTGTCTCCTCCCGCTGCCCCCAGCAGTGCGTTTCCCCCGTGCTGCCCTCCAGCCCCTCTGACTCTTGCTCTTCCGCAGGTAAAACCCCAGAGGAGGTACTGAAAAAATACCTGCAGAAGGTGCGGCAGCCAGTGGATGAGGTGCGAGAAGCGGGGGTTGCGCTGGGGTGTCCCTGGGGTGCTTTGCTCTGGGAAGAGCAAATGGGGACATGGGTGATGCCTCCGTGCTGTGCAGGGGTCTCACCACCCCTCATGGCTCTGCCCTGTCCCCCTCTGAAGAGGGGCTGTGTGTCGCATGCACGTGTTGGCTGGCCCCTGTGGTGGCCCAGGGTGATGGCACAGCCGCAGGGGTGAGTGCTGGCTGGTCCCTGGGCAAGAGTAGGGCAGCTCGTCAGCCTTGTGTCCTTGGCGAGGTGCCAGATGTATTCATCCATCTAACCCCTCTCCTCCCTTCCCGTGCAGGACTGCACCATCTGCATGGAGCGCCTCTCTGCACCCTCTGGCTACAAGGGACCACAGCCAGCCATCAAGCCTGACCTGGTGGGGAAGCTGGTGAAATGTGGCCACGTCTTCCACCTCCACTGCCTGGTCGCCATGTACAACAACGGCAACAAGGTGCAAGGCTGTGGCCCTGGGGGATGCCCGAGCCCCTGGCTCAGCGACCTGTGCTGAGCTGCACCTGCCCTCAGTGGGACAGTGCTTGAGTGCCCCAGAGGGCTCTGACCTCCCTGCCCTGACAGAGTGTTTCATGTTTACCAAAAGCAAGTACTTTGGGACCACTAAATCAGAAACCAGGGTTGCCTGGGCATTTTTTCCCCCACTATGCCCAGTTTTACATCCTTGCTTTCCTTCCCAGGCTTAGCGGCAGTGAACTTTGATCCCTGCATGTTTGAGCAGAGCTACCTGGCATCTGGCACCAGGCAGTGCTTTTCCAGCTGCAGGTGGGCTTTCCTGAGCCCCCTGCTAATGGCTCTTGTGCTCGACATTCCCAGGAAAATGCATTTCACATTGCTTGATGTTTTTAAATATGTATTATCTTTCCCTCTTTGGAAAAAAAAGTTAAAACCCAAAAACAGAGGTGGGGAAAGCAGTGAGGACTGTAAAACTGATGAGGAAGAGAAATGCAGACCTCAGGTTTTTGGTTGAATTTTGGTGCCGTAGCAAATTCTCCCAGCCCTACCCCCTGCTTCCTGAGTGTTTTTGAAATTACTGTTTTCATGATTAATACGGTGTTCAGTGCTGTTCAGGGACAAAGTGCCTGGTCTGTCTTGGTGCTGGGGGATACTGGTTTCATTATGTTCCCCTCTTTTCCTGCTCTCAGGATGGGAGCCTGCAGTGTCCCACCTGCAAAACCATCTATGGGGTGAAGACAGGGACACAGCCCCCGGGGAAGATGGAGTATCACGTCATCCCTCACGCGCTGCCTGGCCACTCTGACTGCAAAACCATCCGCATCATCTACAACATACCCCCGGGGGTGCAGGTGCGGCCTGGCCCTATGCCCGGGGTGTACATGGGTGGTCCCTGTGGGGGCTGATGGCCCTTGTCACCACTGTGTCACCCCTGGGTCGTGCTGCAGCTCATGCCTTGACTCAGGGCTCCAGGATCAATGATGTCTTGGGAGCTGTGTGTCCGTAAGGATGTTGTGGGAAGTGTGGGGTACAGCTGCATGAAAGTGTTGGTCCCATCTGCTTGGCAGCAGGGGGGACAGTGGTGTTTAGGGCCACTGTGCTGGAGCATGGCTGCCCAGCACAGCAGCAAGCAGCTCTGCATCCCCTGAGGTTGGTGGGGGGGGGTTACCTTGTGCCCAGAACATACTTCTAAGCTCCAAAAGGGTTTTGTTCCTCTCCCACTCCACACACTGCAGGGACCAGAGCATCCAAACCCTGGGAAGAGCTTCACCGCCCGTGGCTTCCCCCGACACTGCTACCTGCCAGACAGCGAGAAGGGCAGAAAGGTAAGGGGCTCACCTGGGTGGGTCAAGCTGGCCAAGGCATACTGAAGGGTGTTATCAAGGGGGAGAGGGAGTGAGCAGCTATTTGGAGCACAGGGAAAAGCAGGCAGGGCTTATGCAGGCAAATTTGGGTGTTTATTACCACAGCCCATCCAGCATGCTTTACAGGAGCCCAGCGATGTTCCCATGTGCTGAGGGCGCTCTGCAGCCTGGTCCTGCTATTTTTGTTAGAGTAGGATCCCATGCTGGGATCCCAGGTTTCCTTGGAGGGCTTGGCTCTGGGTTGCCCACATTGCCGAGGTGTGCCAGGATGATCGGGCATGCCCTGAGGAGAAGTGGGTGCTTCCCCCTCACACGTTTGCCTTCCTGCATGCCCCATCTCTCCTCCACAGGTACTGAAGTTGCTGCTGGTAGCCTGGGACCGGCGCTTGATCTTTGCCATTGGGACCTCCAGCACCACAGGCGAGTCAGACACAGTGATCTGGAACGAGATCCACCACAAGACAGAGTTCGGCTCCAACCTCACTGGCCACGGCTACCCTGACATCAACTACCTGGACAATGTCCTAGCTGAGCTTGCAGCCCAGGGCATCACAGAGGAGAGCCTGGTGCAGGAGAAGGACTGAGACCATGGCAGGGAGGCAAGGGAACAGGTGCCCATACAGCTTCCCCACCACCACCCCAAGGATAAAGCTGCTGGAGAAACCCTCCTAGGGGCTTTGCAGGGGATATCTGGAGCTCCCTGCTCCTGGTGGCACCCACTCAGTGGGAGCATCCCCAGGCTGGCTGGGAATGCAGGAGAAGGTCCTTTTGGCCATCCCCTTCATTCCGGTAGGGAGGGAGCATCCACCCCTTCCAGGAGCTGCGGGGCTTCCTGCTGGCCTGGCGATCCCCTCTGGCTGGATTCCTATTCCTGCCACTGTGCTGAGGGCTTGGGTGGGGCTGTCAGGCTCCCCTCCCTCATTCATCAGATGGTCCCAGCCTGTCCCGATGCCCCTGACACCCACCTGGGGATGGGACTTGGCCTGGGGTGGGAGCGGGGGCCGTGGGAGTCCCCCTCGCTCTGCCTCGTCCTTCAGCCGTCTGTTTGTTCGTTTGTCCTGTCTGGTACCTCCCCACTGGTCTCCTGTGTCCAAGGAGGTTGGGGAGAGGGGCCTGGTCTGCCTCAGCTGGCCCCCCAGACCCATGCCCCCTTCTCCTTTTGGCTGTGTCTGAGCTGTGCCCTGCAGGGACCCCTTGTCTGGGCTGCCCACCACCCTCTCCCCTGTGCTGGGGAGGGGTGGTAGGAAGGGTGGTGGAGGGGCATGTTTCCCATGGCCTGGCCTGACTCCCGTCCCCTGGTAGTGAGTTCCTTGAACTGTTCATATGGGGGCATCCCTGCGTTGAATTTTTATATACCTCGTGTTTTGGGGTTTTGTCATATGTATGTACATATACGTGGTGGCGTTTCTGGGAGGTGGCCTGGGGGCTGGGAGAACACAATGCTGCAGCGAGGCTGGGGGCTCAGCCCGGTGGCGCTTGGGGTGATGGGGACAGACAGATGGTGGGAATGACAGGACACATGATGGGACAGGGGCTGCACTGCTCCCCTACTGTGGGGACCCCCCTGTCCCAAAGCAGGTCAGTGCCCCATGGTGAGGCTGTTGCCTGTGTGTCCCCGTGGGACCAGGTGCAGGTGTGGGTGGGAGCTGTTCTCCCACCTGCTGTGTCCCAGCACTGTCCCCAGAGCCCTGGGGGGCTGGGGAGGAGGTGGCTGGCTGGTGGTGGGCTGGCATGGCGGTTTTAGGCTGGGGATGGGGGGGATTGGCACGGGGAGGGGAGTGTGGGTGACAGGGGCAGGGGGAGCTGCATGGCATCTTGGGGTTCCTGCCAGCCCCTGGGGACTTCATGGGGCCTCTCAGAGCCACCTGTGACGGGGGAGTCCCCACAGCTTTGGGGGCTGCCCTGGGGATGCTTTCCCCGTTGCTGGGGGCTGGCTGCACTCATGCCCCTGCCCCATGAGATTCCTGGGGTTGGAGAGCAGAGTGGCGGCAGTACCCTCCACCGCCCAGGCTGCCCCCAGCTCTGCACTGTTGCTCCCCAGAGGGTTGGGGCCTCCTAGCCCATTTGTTGCATTCCCCTCCTGGTTTTCCTGGGGGGATCCCCTCACCCTCTTGTCCCAGGGGACAGTGGTGTGCATCCTGCTGTGCATCATTCTGTTGTCGTTGCTGTTTTTCTTCTCCCCGGCCTAGGGGCTGCGTCGCCCCCAGCCGGCTGCCCTATGGAGGAGGGGGTGGGGGTCAATAAAGTGGATGGCAGAGGATGCTTACTGTCCCTGCACGGCCTGGCCTCTCTGTTGTCTTCTGTCCGTCATCTGTGTGGCCAGGCGAGCGAGGGGGTACTGTGGGGAGGGCCAGGCACCCCTCATCCCCATGATGCCACTTTGCAGTGGTCTGTCCCCAGCCATCCTTAGCATGGGATGTTATTTTCTACCTCAAGGGAGAAAATGCCTTTACCCAGGAAAACACCCTTTTTCAGCTGCTCTGTAGCCACAGGGGAGCTTCAGCAGTGTGATTTCTCTTCCACCTGAGCCTTGGGCTTCCCCTACTGCAGAAAAACCCTGGCTGGAGCTATGCAAAACCCTCTTGTGATCTCGGGGAGGGAAGGGGGGTCCCCCACCCTCTCTAGGTACCAGCCTGACGGCTCTCAACATGACACAGTCTTTTCACAACATGACTTTTTTTTTTTTTCTTTTTTAATGCCGTGTTGCCTAAGCAATTAGTTGCTGGCTGAATAAAATTGATCCGTGCCTTCCGCATGCGTGTGTATATCTATCTTGATAGATATACATGGAGACAGGTTGCGGCAGGCAGAAATTGGTGGCCAACTTCATCTACATCTCCACGGGGCCCCTCCCTCCTTGCCCATGAGGCGAAGCATTGCTAATGCTGTCTGTGCTGGCCCTGGGTACCTGCAGTAGCTGGGGGGGGGGGGGCTCTCTGTGGTTGGGGCGCTGGGGGTCTTCTCACAGGAGTCAGGCACCCCGCATGCATCCTGACCCAATGTTTTTGTAAGTAGCAAGTCTCTACCGTGAATGTGCTTGAGTCCTGCTGGTGTCCCTGTGTTTTGGGGGAGGTTAGGGGAGTTGCACAGCTTCCCCTGGCTTTTTGGAGCCATCCTGAGGGTAAGAGGATGACAGTGCTTAGCATTTTGTTCTCCATGGGCATCCCAGTACCTTGCTGAAGGGCCCTGGGTCCTTTTTTTTTTTGTTTTGGGGTTGGGGAACTGCTGGGGCATGGCTTGCAGTGGAGGGGAAACTCACTTATCTCTGAAGGGTCAAAGACTTGGGACTGGGTGGAGCAGGGAGATGCAGCCATGGAGCTGCAGGGGCTGGCAGAGGGCTATTATGGTGGGTTGTGATGAGGGGTTGGCCTCCACGGTCAGGCAGGGAGGGATGTCTGAAAGGCCGTGGAGCCTCCCAGGTGCTCGAGGCTAGAGCTTGGGGATCTGGTGGAGGGTGAGAGCATGTGTTGGCCCATGGAGGGGTAAGCCTGGGGCCTCTGTGAGGACGGGGACCCTTGGCTGCAGGGGGTGAGGGGCAGGGGGCTGGTGGCACTGCGCAGCTTTGCTCCTGGAAAGGGGGGTGGGCAGGGGGCTTTGTCTGGGTTTGGGGCACAAGGCATTGCCTGGCAACTGGAGGGCGGTGGGAGGAACGCTCATGCCATCGACCCCTCCGGCTCTTGCTGGTACCCCTCACCCACACTCAGCACAGTGCTGTCCTTTGGGCTCACAGCAGCCAGGCCGTCCCCCTCGCCCATTGCACGATACCCCCTTGCCTTGTACCTCCTGTGGCTGTAGCAGACTGTCGCCAGGATGGTGGCCAGCCCTGCCAGGACTGCCATGGTGATGCCAGCCACCTCGCCCCCTGTCAGCCCCCGGCCCCTCACCATCTCTGCAACATGCTGGGTCTCTTCTGGCTGGGCCAGCCGCCACACGTGGGTCTGCCCATCCCTGACCCAGGCATTGTCCCCATCCCCACTGCTCACCAGCACAGTGTCAATGGGTGGCAGGTTGGTGGGGGGCCGGGTGAAGGGTGGGAGGCGGGCAGGTGGCAGCGAACCCCCCGTGAAGATGCCAGCCTGGACGCAGTAATCCACCTGGCAGCTGTCACTGATGAGCGCCAAGTGCTGGCTGAAGCCTGGGGGGCAGCTCTTGGCATGGGGGTCCTCAGCAGTGCCCTGGTGCCGCCCTGCCAAGGGGTTCCCTGCCTGGCAGCTGAAGAAGCCGCCAAAGGGCACTGCATACTGGATGCCCCCTTCGTAATCCTGGCTCACGCACACCCTGAGCTCATCGAACAGCTTCAGTGGGAAGTACCCCGAGGGGCAGGACTGAGCACCAGTGATGGGGTTGATGCTGTGGGTGCTGAACAGCCCCCCAAAGAGGTACCCCGAGCCTGGGGCCACCGAGCCACTTGTAGCACACCAGTAGGCACTGAACTGCACCCGGGAGAGCCAGAAGACATCCTGGCACTCACGGTGGCAGAAGACACCCAGAATGCACTTCTTGTGGCACTCTAGATGGCTGTGGCCCTCCTCCCGCTCCTGCACGCCCAGCAGCACAGGAGTGTAGGTGGTGGGGCAGGAGAAAGCCCCAGTGAGGGGGTTCCTCTGCTCCAGCCCCCGGCACAGTGTGCTGGTGTCGGGGCCAGCCAGCCCAGCACACTCCTGGAAGACTCCCCCGAAGGTGAAGTTGGTCATGGCACCCTCACAGGAGCCATCATCAGCATTGGCATGGAAGTTGAAGTTGGGTGAGGTGGCATCAGTGCAGCCTGGGTAGGTGTTGAAGGTGTAGTAGCGGCGGATAGCCATCTCCACTCGCCTGGCCAGCTTCTTCACCGTGGGGGTTGGCAGCTCTGGCAGGTTGCTGGGGTTAATGAAGAAGTACAGGGGCAGCCCTGAGCGGTCAAGAGCCACTAGCTGGTTTCGGATCCCTTCCTGCCAGGTCTTGAGGGTGATGCCTGGGTAAAAGGGGGTACCGCCAATGCTCTCTACCCTGGAGTTGGTGCGGTTCTCCAGATACTGCTTGGTGAAGCCAGAGCTGACGTCCAGGGACTCCTCGTTTTTCACATTGATGATGCTGTGGAAGGCCACGCCAGCTGAGGCCGTGACAGCACTCCGTGTGGCCCAGCTGTCCTTCAGGAAAGTTGTCTTGATCTGATCCTCCTGCACCAAGCTGGCTCCGGCATCCACAGAGGTGATTGTGTGGGTGCCATAGTTAAGCACCAGCACCTCGGCCAGAAAATCAGCCATCCGTGTTTGGTTGTTCTCCAGGTGGCTGGCAATCATCATCAGCTGCTTCTTGAAGCCCTTGTCCAGAACTGCCCCTGGGTCGATCTTAGCAGTGTAAACCAGGTTCCTGACTTGTACTCGGGTGGTGACAGCATGGTCTTTAACTTGGTGAGTCTTGGTCCGGTGGAAGTCGTAGGAGAACTTGCCATTGATGGAGGAGAGGAGGGACAGCTCCAGGTTGATGGAGGCAGAGGTGATGCTTTGGTAATCTTTCCAGGACTCGATGATCTCGGAGTTAATGTCCAGGTTGCTCTGCTTGCGAGGGATAGTGAAGACCTCATCTGGGATGATATAAGATCCATCTTCTGTGGTCTTACACAGCGAGTAGCCCAGACTGATGACTCTGCCCATATCCAAATTCCTGAGGTTATCCCAGCCCCACCCCGGCAGGACTTCCAGAGTTGGGAGCTTCAGGGCCTTCTTGCACTCCAGAAACTCTGCAGGGGACAGTTCCTGGGACTGCTCAGCCCCTCTCACCCAAGCCACCGACACCCAGGCAAGCAGGATCCCCCCCAGCACCCAGTCCATGGCTGAACCAGCACAGGACCCTTACCAGACGTCCGAGCGGTGAGAAAGGAGCTGGGGAAATGAGCTAGCTGGGGGTGCAGCTGCTGGGTGGTTCCTCCTTTTGGGGGTTGAATTAACAAAAGGGAAAGGAGAAGTGAGAACTGATGAATGTGAGAAGTGACGGAGTGGAGCTGAGACAAATGCTTGGGGAGCAGAAAGTAGAAGTGCCCAGAGCTTATTGCCTCCCTGTTGCAAAAACTCCCTCTCCCCATGAAAGCTGCTCTGCTGGGAATGGGGCAGGGAGAAATCTCGCCTTTAGCTCTTCACTGTGCCCAGGGAATTTCACTGTGTGAATCTCCATTGGCCAGTGCTTGGGTGACTCCCCCAGATAAATTTTCCCCTGCCCCTGGGTGACCCTGGCTCCTTGGTGCCATGAAGGGGACCTGTCCCCAGCCCCACAGCCTTGGGGTCCCGCTCACATGATGGGGTAAGATCTGGCCCTGGTCACATGGGCTTTCCTGCTGACTCCAAGGCTTTCCTCTGCAGCAGAGGCGAGGAGAGGAAGCGGAGAGGTGTTGCAGTGTGGTTTCAGTGTGGGGGACAGCACAAGGCTTGTCTCCCTTTTCTCTTGGGAAATAAGCTGCCTGAGACCCTGGGGCAGGCACCGATGGGTTGGGAGGTTCCCCCATGGGAGCCAGCCCATGGCATAGGTGTGCCCCTCCCCCCCCCAGCCATCTACATAGGGTCCTCTGCAGCCTCCTCTACCCCACCCCTGTCCATCTCCCAGGATCCACGGTGCCCCCAGCTGGGAAAAGCACCTCCTGCTCAGGGTAGCTGAGCCGCAGGAAGCTGATCCCAGTGGTACTGAGCTGGCCCTGCCCAGGGATGCTGGTCTGTGGCTGGGCCCCGGTTTCAGTGGCACAGGGCAGCTGCTGCACGTTTTGGGCAATAAACAGTTAAAGCAGCTTCTACTGTGAAAGCTGTGACTCTTTCCATATAGACAGGCTCACTTCCCCTATTTTTGCTGGTTAGTTCCTCTTCCCGGGACAGTTCTGGCATGGGACAAGGATGAAGTGAGCGCTGTGATGGAGGCAGGAGAAGGGAGACTGTAGGTGCGTGTGTGCTTTTGCCATGATATTGCCAGGACTGGGGGAATGGACAACAGGAATGCCATCAGGGATGGCCTTGCTGGCCCCACTATGGGGCTTGGACCCCAAAGTAGCTGGAAAACCCTGGTGTGGGGAGCCCCTTGTTGGAGGCTCCCACACCAACCTGGAGCCATCTGCATTTCAGACTGGGCTGTGAGGTCACCTCACCTAAAATCTAGCCATGGGTTTCACTACCACCAAACTTCACAGCCCAAGCAGTGGCCCCCAGCGGAGAGCCACTGCCAACGACGATTGTGGCCCCTGGAATCGGAGGAAGGAGAGAAGTCCTGTGGGGTAGAGAGGAGCTGCTTTGTCTCTCCACCATGCAGGAGCAACTCCCAAATGGAAATCAGGGCTTCTCTGTGCTGTGTCTCCTGCTGTGAGCCATCTCATCCTGTGGTGACTGAGACGCAGCAGAGCAAGGCAAAACCCATCCACCACACCCAGCTGGGGGGTTAAAAAAAAAAAAAAAATTTCCTTCCTGACCCTATGAGGAATGAGCAAACACCAAAGCGGGAGAGCAAGCCACACTCACCAGTTGGTGGGCACTGGGAGGGGAGACAGAGCCCTGGGCAGGGTTGCTGCCACGGTCCAGAGGGTGAGGAAGGGGAAATGAGGGAGGACGGCCACCAGCAGAACCGCAGGTGCTGGAGCAGGAGGGGGAAATGTGGTTTGGACCTGCCCCTGAGAACACCAGAGCTGTTAAATGCTTGGGGCAGGGGCAAGAGGTGGGACATGCTGCTCAGGGCAAGCCACAGTGCTGATGCAACCCAAATCAGCAGGGCCTGGGATGGATGGAGGCAATGGAAAACCTTTTTGGTGCCACTGCTGGCACAGCTACACCAACACTGGGGCTCTGTGCCTGCCTAGCCTCCCAAAAATCCAAACGTTCTCTCCCTCTCTGCCAGGTCTGAATTCTGGCCCCAGCGCTGGGTCTGGTGTGGCCCCTTGGCCACCTGGGTCCCAGCCCTAATGACACGGTGCCCTGGCATACCAGACTCATGCATCGTCATCATACCGGGGCTTCCTGTGGGCTGGGATTCCCTGCAGTGGTGCATCATATAGCCTCATCCTGCTGCTCATTCCCAGCACTGGGAAGCTAAGAATAAATTAGGCTGGTAAGACAGTGCAGTTCAGTGCTCTGGCTGTAAAAAGCAGGTGGCCTTAGAAAAATGCCCAAGGGCTAGTAATAAATATATCAGTTTGCAGTGAAGTTCCTGGTGGTAGGAATTAGAGATTGTTATTCAGTGAACAGAAAAACCACAGATTGTAACCACTGAGCAATATGAGCCGAAGTGCTTGCGGAGATCACCCGAGACTGATGTTAAACCAGAAAAGCATGAGTTACCCTACAGCCACTAGGGCTTGTGTCAGCCAGCGGTTTGTTGCTGGCTTGGATTGCTGCTCAGCACTGAAGCATGGAAATGGCTTAGGACTGCTGAAAAACTGTATATATCATGTCAATAAGTAGAGAGTCTATATATGCACAGCCACCCATATAGATACTTAAGCTTTTCTTAGCTATGCAGAAACCTGAAAGGGGAGGGGTTACTTTTACAAGAAACAACCCTTTTGTCCTCATTGATGTTTTATTTTTAGGCAAAGCTTGGACAATCTTGCCACAAGAAGAAGCAGATAAACGTGAGTTCAAAAGCCATCAAAATGAACCATGTGGGTTTTTTCAGTTTTGTTCCGTTTTCTGGCTGTCACTATTAGTAGCTGGTAGAGGAGGTGGCCCAATTTCTGGATTTCTGTGGAGAAAGCGGGACTGAGCAATTTTGTGAGCTCTGTGCCTGGCATGTGTGCTGGTAAATGAAGAAGACAAAGTGGGAACTTGGGCCATGCAGATGCAGGTATAACTTGAGTCCTTGTAAGCATGGTCCTGGCTGCTTGTTTTAATTAACGTCTCTGCATTAAGACAGTGACTTGATCCAGTGTTAAGACCTGCCTCCTGGGGAGACCCAAACTCAAGGCACCTTCAGGCAGAAAGGCCCTTTCTCTTGAAAGTCAGCTGTAACTTGTTTTTCTACAAGTGATCTGAAAATTTTAGGGCTCTGTAGACCATTTCCACAGGCTCAGGTCATTCTCCAGCAGAGAGCTGCAAATGCAGTGAGGACCCCAGGAAGCCTCTGGGGACAGCTTCTTCCTGCCACTGGGACTGGCAACAGCTACCACGCACTTGAGGATGGCATGGCCAGACAGGAGGAGTAAGCATGTCTCACCTGACCTCTATGCACCCAAAGTCAGCGCTGACTATTTCTGTTCCCTGCCCCACCAGTGCTTGACGTTGCTCTTAAATTGACATCATTTAAGTCCCTTGGTTTTTATCCTCTTTCTGTGCCATGTTGCTTGTGCAAACTCTGGCACTGAAGGTGTAAAAAAAACCAGTCTTTAAGCACTTACAGGCCATCTTCTTCCTGGGTAGAGTAAAACTACTTTTTTTTTTCCCACAGTACCCTTACAGTGCCAGAGGGAATGGGGGCAATTAGGGGCATGCTAATTATCCACTTCATGAGGACATTTCCCAGGGAGTCTAACTGCAGATGAGTGCCATCATTTAACGGGCCCTGTAACATCGTCATCCCACAGCATCCTCGCTGTGTCAGCTCTGTGGGGTGGGGTGATGTAGTTGCTGGAGGCACCTGTGGCAGGTGAGAAGCACAGATACCTCCAGCATGCTCTTTTGGAGAGTGTTTCTTGAAAAGGTATTGACTGTGACTGTTCCTATACGTTTGCTTATTTGGCTCTGCAGGGGCTTTCCCAGATTTGGAGAAGGAAAGAGAAACTAGGCAGGCATCACTGTGTGATTCTGCCACCCACGAGGCCAGACTTGCTTAGTTCCTGAACCCTGTTATTATGGGTGTGTAATCAATATTGGATAATTCTGCCCAGGGTATTTCACTTTTCTTCATGTTGATCCAAAACTGTATTTTTCTCAGTGAGGTAGTCAACAGCATTACTTCTTGCTGCATATCACATGTGCTTTTTCTCCCTGAGTGTTTTTGGAGCATGGGGAAGCAGCTCTATTCCGCAGCGGTTTCCCCAGAGCTGAGCTTGCTGATCGGGTGAGAGGACTGGCCCTGCAGCAGGACCCCGGGGCTGCCTCACACGACGGGAGCACACGCACAGCCAAGCCCCTCTGGACTTCCCTGCTGGGACCCTGCCCATCCCCGCGGGCTCCCGGGTCACGCACAGCTGTTCCCTGCCTCACCAAGCAGGAGGATTGGAGCCTGCAGGCTTCCCCAAAGCGGGACTTCAGCCTCCGGGAGCAGGAAGGCCTTTGTGCCAGGAGAAACCCCAGGCAAGGCGCTGCTGCCGCCCGGCGGTACTGCAGGCGGGGCGCCGCGGAGGCGCCGCCGTGCTCCCCGGTGCCGTCCGCCGATAACGGCAATGCGGTGCCTGCGAGGTGACGCCGCCGCGCTCGCCGCTGCCCCCCCCCGCACGTGCTCCCCGGGCGCGCGCGGGTTCTCGCCGCTGCCGCCGCCTGGTGGCCGAAGCGCGGTGCTGCAGGCCGGCGTCCGTGCCCCGGCTCTGGCCCCTCCGGCGCCCCGTCGGCCTTCGGCGCATGCGCGGTGCGCGGGAGCAGCGTGGCGGCGCGCCGGGCGGGGTTCCTGGCGGCGGGTAAGGGCCGGGGTCGCCGGTGGGGCGAGCGAGCTCTTTTGGTGGGTGCAGGGGTGTCTCCTGTCCGCTGGCTGTCTGGGGGTGGAGGATGGGAAGCTTCAAACCACCCGCCGAGGCAGGCTCCTAGTTTGCGGAAGGCGAGCGGGTCAGGGCAGTCCCAGGAGTTACCCGGGAGCTGACAGAAGGGAAGAGGGAAAGGAGGAGGACCTCTTCCCCCTGCCCAGGGCGCAGACGATGGCCGCCGCCTCCCCGGCTCACCGGAGCTCCCGCTCAGCCTCCCCTGGCCCCCCCCTTGCCCCGTGCGCCTGCCCCCAGCCCCGGCACCTCCCCTGAAGCGTGCTGCGTAGCCCTTGGCCGCCCCCAGGCCCTGTCGTGAAGGCAGCGAGCCGGCCCTCGAGCGCACTGGATTCCCCCTCGGCGCAGGGGCCCTTAGCAGTAGCGCGGGGAAGGGGCGGTGTGTCCAGAAGCCCCTGCGCAAGGAGGGGCTTTGGCCAGGGTCGATCGACGGTAATGACGGTCGCTGTTTCTTCTTTCCCTCTCGCAGAGACCGTGCTGAGGACGTGGTTGTCTGTCCTTCCCCCGGGGATGCCGTTGACTGCAGCCGTCTCAGGCTTGCGTGGCTTCTCTCTGCCCGGCGTTGCCATCCTCGCAGCGCGGGGGCGAAAAGGGACACACAGAGCCCTTCCCGGCTGTGGACAGGAGCTGCCTCGGCTGAAGCTGGAGACGCCAACGAAAGGTAAAGCAGAAGAAACTGAAGGCGCTCTGGCTGCCAGCTGCCTTCCTGCCGCAGGCGAGAGAGAGCCTGTCCCTGCAGGTGAGGGAGGGAGGATCCCCCTTCGTAGCCCGCAGCGGGCCAGGCCACCAACGTGCACTGCAGGGTCTGTACGCGTAACCGGGAGTTGGGTACGGGCGTGTAGTGCACGAGCGAGCTAGGCTACGTGCCTAGGAAGCCTCATCTCGTAAGAGCGGTAAGACACCCATGTATCCTCTTCAGGTGGAGGACGGCCTAGAGTCTGGAGCTGCAGAAGAGGCAGGGCGGAGAGGAGGGGAAAGAAGCATCTGAACGGCTAAATTGTGCCAGCAGCGCTGAGAGCGAGAGTCGCGGTGAGTCCTGGGCCACTGGGGCCCCGTTGCCTCTCTTGTGCGTCCTGGGCCCTCCCTGTCTCTCCCCTGGCCCCCTCTCTTTCCTTACCTGCTGCAAAATGTTTTTGTTTTTTTTTTTTTGGCACCCCCCCGCCCCTTCTTTCTCCATCTCGCTCTGAGTGGCTCCCTGCCTCCCCGTCTTTTCAGGCCTCCCTCTCTCTGTCCTGTAGCCTGTGGCTACTTTTTCTTTCTCCGCCTCTCTCTGCCTGGCTCTGGCTCCGTTTTTATTTTTTTATTCCTCCTGCTCTGTCCTGTAGCCTGTCGGTATTTTGTCTTTCTCTGGCCCTCTTGGTCTGACTCCGTGTGTTACCGAAAAACGCGGTAAAATCGGAAACAACTCCTCAACGCCGATTTAGTATTAAAGAGCAGGCGTTCTTTATTCACGGCACCAGATGCACGGGGGATCGCTCCTCCTGGCGTGCGTCCCTCACACACCTTTCCCGTAGAATTTGTAGATCAAAATTTTACGTATTCATACATATTCATTATCGTCCTGTCTACTGATCGGTACAAACTGGCTCGTTCCGTATGTAAATCACTGCGCAGGCTCGGTGGTGGTCCGTGAGTCGGTGGTCGCGATCTCCCCCTGCCAGAATTGCCTTTTACCTTCTTGGCTCTTAATCTTGGCGGTCTTGGCTAGTTTTCTCAGTGCGCTACACGAAACCGCGTTTTGTCATCCTTTTCTGACAGAAGCACGTTGTCTGTTGTTCTGCTGACATTAACGATCGCCTAGGGACTAAAATGCAGATCGACAGATGCGCTGATTCGTACGCTCCGTGTTCCCGTAATGGAACACCGTCTCTGGTTGGTTGATTTCATCGCTTTGGTTACACCTGTTCCTGTTGTTCAGTTTCTTCTTTTTTGGCTTTGTTTGATTCTCTCTGTGATTCTGTTTTTCTCTGCCTCGCTTTTCCCAGCTCCCCGTCCCTCACTTTGAATACCCGTTATCCTTCACCAGCTCACTCTCCCTTGGTTGCCATCCCCGTTTCTGAGTTCCTCCTGCTTTGCCACGTAGCCCGTGACTTTTTTCTTAATCTCTCTCTGTCTGCCTCAACGCTCCCGCCGCGCTTTTTAGTTCGTCTGCTCTGCTCTGTACCCTGCTACTGTTACTTGCCTGCCTGAGTTCTTCTCTGTCCAGCTCCCTTTTCCTATTCATGAATTCCTGTTCTTCCTGCACCCGCCGCTGTTCCCTGTGATCTCCGTCTCCCTCTGTCCAGCTCCCTGTCCCTAGGTTTTCATTCCTGCCTCTGCCCGCTGTAGCCCGTCTAGATTTTTCTCTCGGCCTCTCTCTCTGTCCGGCTCCCCCTCTCTGTGTTCTAATTCCACGTTCTCTGTCACGTAGACCCGTGCTATTTGTTTGTCCTCATCTCTCTCTGTCCAGCTCCTTGCTGCTATGTTTTATTTCTTCCCTCTCTGTCTGTCTTTGTAGCCCATTGCCGTTGTGGTTTTTTTTTTTTTTTTCCTACTTGTTTCTTCATGTGTCTCTGTCTGCCTCCCAGTGCCTGATCTTTAATTCCTCCTTCCCTGTAGGCCGCTGTTCCTTTTTTCCATTCTACATTGTGTTCTCTTTGGTCTCCTGTTCTTATTCATCGATTCCCTCCTCGCCGCCCTGTGGCCTGTCCCCATTTTATTGTTGCGCCTCTCTCCCTCTCTCTGGCTTCTTGCCCCTGTTTTGAAAATTCCTCCCTCTCTTCTCTCTTCCCTGTTGGCCGTGTGATCTTCAGCCTTTCTCCATCTCTTTCTGCCCAGCTCTCTGTGTCTATTCATTAATTCTTCCCTCTCTGCCCTGTAGCCTGTAGCTTTTGTCCTTTCTCCATCTTGCTGTCTCTGGCTTCCCCATGACCCTGTTTTAGAATTGTTTCTCTCTCCTTTCTGTACGCATTGCGATTCCTTTTGCTCCCCATCTCCCTTTGTTTTGGGTGTTTTTTTTTGTTGTTGTTTCTCTGGCTCCCTGTCCCTAATTGTTAATTCTCTGCCTTCTCATGCTCTGTACCACGTAGCCCCATGGTTTGTTTTGTGGTGTTCCCTCCCCGGCCCCTTCCCTCCGTTGTTGGCTGTCTTGGCTCCCTGTCCCCGTGGCTTCATTCTTCCCTCTCTGCCCTGTTCTTGTCGCTTGTCTTGTCTGTCTCCATCGCGCTCGGTCCAGCTTCCTGCCCCTATTCTTCTTTCCTCCCTCGCTGTCGTGCTGCCTGCCCCAGGTTCTCTGTGCGTCTCCAGCCTGCTCCTCTTCCTTCTTTGTTGGTCTGTGTCCTGCTCTTCCCCTCTCTCTGCTGCCTCTCTTCCCCTCTCTCTGCTGCCTCTCTTCCCCTCTCTCTGCTGCCTCTCTTCCCCTCTCTCTGCTGCTTGTATCTCCACCTCCGTCAGGCTCCCTGTCCTTCTCTGGCCGTCCTGTTCCCTGCCTCGTGCCTTCTCACTACACGCACACACGCCCCCCCGCCCCCGTTCAGCTGGATTCTGCTTTTCTCTCCTCCTACTGTCCTGTGCTCGCCCTGGGCCCTGCTATCTTCCTCCTTTTCTTGCTTCTCATCCTCATGTGCCCACCCTTGGGCTCCTCCTTGTCCTCATCGGCCCACCCTCTGGCCCCCCCCCCTCCTCCTCAGCCCACCCTCAGGCCTGCTCTTGGGCCCTCTATCTTCCTCCTCGGGCCCCTCCTCCTCTTCCTCTGCCTGCCCTTGTGCACCTGCTCGTTGTCCTCCTCCTCCTCCTCCTCCGGCCCTCCCTTTGGTCTGACCTGTGCAGTGTGATAGAGCAGAGCTGAGTAGAGCACACTAAGGCAGCAGGTCCCTGTGCAGGATTAAAGGGAAGATGCAAGTGAAGGGTATTTGAGGATCATTTCAGGTGAGCTGGGTTGCAGTGAGGAGGAGCATGGGGCTGGTGACTTCTTGCAAGGAGAGCGGTGATTTTGTGTCTTACGGTATCTCTAGGGGCTGCAAGTGATGACAACTGTCTCAGTCTGGAAGGGGCGCAGAGCAGCTGAGCGGAACCCCGGGCTACATGTGAGGTGGGGATGATATGGGAAAGGTCCGTGTTGACTGATGTGTTGCTGACTGACAGCACGGTTTGTTGTCTGTGGGTTGGGAGTTTGGGGTTTTTTTTTTTCTGATAGTGAAGAGGCACCTGGCAACTGCAGGATTGATCTAGTGGGCTGCTGGTGTTTTTCTTGTTGAGGATGGATTGAGTGTCCCGGCCCTCTAAAAGCAGTGGTGGCCTTTTCTGGACTTGCTGTAGAGTAAGGAGGGGAATGCTGTGGGAAGTGTCTGTGGTGTGATGCTGATTGACAGCACTCTCCAGCCTTTTTTTTGGTTGTGTGTGGGGTTTTTTTTTTGGATGATGAGGAGGCATCTGGGAACTGCAGGACAAATCCAGTGGTCTGACTGTGCTCTTCCTTCTTGAGGATGGATTGAGCTTCCTGGCCCTCTGAAAGCTAAGTTGAGGCAGGGGTGCTGGGGAAGGGGTCGGGGTAGGGTGGGGACAGGGTTGGCCACGGCAGGAAGGGGTTTTAAAGGTAGCCTAGGGGCGAGGGCTGTCCAGGAAGCAGTCCCCTTTGGGCAGGTAAGGGGAGCGAGTTCCTCTTCAGCATGGTGCTAGTTTGTGCTGGGCAGGGCTGTTCTGGGCTGCGTGTGTTGTGTAGTTTGTGTGGTGTGTGTTCGGCGTCTTAGACCTTTCTCGGGTCACGATGTTCTCTTTACTCTCAGGAGCACAGCACTATCCCGAGGGGCTGGCAAGGTTCTAATTGTGGGGCTGGCGCCCTTTGGGTGCTTCTTTTTTTGCGTGTTACAGTTTAAAGTGTGGATCGCTCTGTTGTTTGAGGAGTTTCTGGGCAGTTGTTGTCTGCGACATCGTTCCCAGATGCGTGAACAGCTCTGCTCTGTCGCTGTCCGTTTTCAAGGAGTGTAATTTCTTCCCTGCATCCTTACGTTCTTAGGTCTTGTAGCCGGGCTTCTTGTGCACCCTTCGTCTCAGTTTTGAGAGGAACTTCTTGTCACGGGCCCTGACGCTCTTCTAATCTTTTTGGATCACGTTAGGGCCTCCTTGCGTCACTGTCAGGGTTCTGCAGGTCTTGTTGCTGGATGAGCTCTTCCGTCCAGTTGTCCCTCTGTTTGCCGAGAGCGTTCTCTCGTCTCGGAGGCGCGCAGTTTGTAGTGTTTCTCATAGCGTTGGTGTGTGCGTTTTGTGAGTTTGTCTCGGACCGCCTTGCTGGCCCTGTAGAGTTGGGTAGGTGGCACAGCGATGAGAGCTTAGGGTTCATCTGTTGCTGTGCCAAGGCTGTTGGGGGAACGGTTGTACCGTCATCTCGGATTGAGTGGCCCTCCTCAGCGGGCGAGGACCGTAATCACCGTGACATTTTGTGGGCTCGGAGGCCGTGACCGTAGCTATCTGGGAGAGGCAGCTAGAGTTCAGCTGAGCAGATTACCTCTGCAGGGTGTTCAAGCTTGTACGTGCGTAGGGCTTCATGTTTGATGTCATATGTTTGTTTTAATGGCAGGTTATAGTCGGTCTTCAGGAACCGTTAAGGTACTGCTGTGCAACCAGGCGACTTGTTTGGTATTGGTTTTGGAGATGCCGAGGGACGAGTCGTGCAGGGCGACGGAGGGGAACCGAGGGGACCGATGTAAGCGGGTGAGGTGGTGCGTGGTGTATATAGAGGGAAGATGTGACCGATGCCTCTATGACTCTGTTGCTCCTTGCGTTTGTCTTTTGTTTTGGGTTTGAAGTAGCGTAGCAATGAGCAAAGCGTGATCGGGGCACCGGAGGCAAGTCGAGCAAGGCAAGTGGTGATTGGTGGGCTGAAGTAGCAGCTCTTTTCTGAGGTGTTGTGTTGCTGGGGAAGTTATAAGCAATGCGTGTTGTTTGGGTGTTACGGACGGCGGGCGAGCTGGACACGGCACCTGGAAGTGGCGTAGGCTGGGAGGGAGGCTGTCGAGGGAAAGGGGTGCGAGACGGGGATCGGTGCGGGCAGGCTGTGGCATCGGGCAGCATCTCGGGAGGTGCCTTTTCGCTTGGCTTTTGGCAGGTGCCGCTGGCAGGCTCGGAGTGGTGCTGCCGCGTGCCTATGAGAGGTCTGAGAAGGTGGGGCAGCGGCCAGCATCTGAGACCAGAGAATGCTGTGGTCCGTCGTCGAGCTCTTCAGTTCTGTAGGTAACACGTGGGCCGTCTTTGGAACGGCGTATGAGCATTAGAAGCGAGCTGGGTAGTAACGAGGAAGTCACGGGGCGGTGATTTCTCACGAGCGTAACGGTAGTTTACTGTGTGTTGATACATTTGGTGCCACAAGCGATGACGGAAGCGGGGGGTGATGCTGGAATCTGTGCAGAGCAGGTGAGCCGATGGGCATGTTCCTTTTGATGAGGGGGGTGCTCTGGAAGAGATCTGTGTTGACCCGTGTGATACTTATTGCTGGCCCTGGTGTTTTTGGGGTTTTTTTTTTGTTGTTTTTTTTTTTTCACGTGATGAAGAGGCACCTGGCCACTGCGAGAATATCCTGGTTAGCTGGTGTGTTTCTTGTTGTGAAAGGATTCATAATCTGGCCCATCTGAAAGCCCCACAGTGTGACTTTTGTTAGGAAGAGATCTTGAAAAATTGAGATATTTCTTATTCAGTGAGGTTGCATTCTATGAACTTGCCATCAGAGTGCATCTTAGAGACAATGTCTTTGTCAGTAGAACTCATCAGCACAAGACTTGCGAAGTACTGCTTTTTTTTTTTTTAAGATAAAAAAATCAATGGTCCTTGCGGAGATCCAAGCACAGCACATACTCCAAATGTTGATGGCATTGGTAGTGCTTGGGTTCTCAGTTGTAACAGTCGAGATCCCATAAAAATACGGTTCCCCTATGTATTGCAACACTGGGGATTTGATTTGTGTGGTTTTTTGTTGTGGTATTATTTTTTTCCGCAAAAAAGTAAAACTGTATTGGGGATCTCTTCACTCACCGATTCTTCTGTCATAAATGAAAGTTTAAAAAAAGCTAACATCGTCTGATTAACAATGTGACTTGCGCTGTTTCAGCTGTAACTGCCGAGCAGATGTAGGGTACGATTTATTAGGTGTAATTAAGCAGGTAGGTATTTGTTGTAAATATTTAACGAGGGGCGACTGAATGTTGGGGTGGGGGCGGTTTTTTCCCACCAGTATTTTGAGGGAGCGCTCTTAAGTATTTTATTTCAGTCTCGCTTTCGATGCGCGTTTCCCTGGCAGTTCAGCAGCATCTCTCGGGCGGGGCAGCTGGGCGGACGTCCCTCCCGACTCCATAACACGCCAAAACCCCCCAGTCACGTTACTACTGTGTATTTTGGAGATAGATAATCTTATGGCGGGTGTGAACGGCTGTGCGAGTTAAATGAACGCAGAAGGAAAATGGAAAGCTTTCAGAGCCTAGACGCTCCTATTGGATGTGCGTAAACACGCGCCCGCCTTCTCAGCACAAAGTGAATTACTGAGACTTATTCTTAATTTTTTACGTTACTCTTTCAAGTTTGACGCTTCGCTTCAGGCTTCATGGAGCCAGGCAGCAAGACGTGCGGCGGCAGGGCGAGGGCTGTAGCTGCTGCGGTGGATCTGTAAGCGGAGGTTCCGGTTACGGTACAACTTTGCCCCGCAGCCTCACGGGGTTATCTCCCCGCAGCGGTGCCGTAAGGAAGGGATGAGACCTTTTCCAGCACCAGCCAGAGCGTTCAGTGTTACGCGAAGAATCTGTTCAAAACGGTATCGGTTAGTCTTAATACCGTTTCCAAGTGTTCCAGTCCCTCTAGCTTTTAAAGGAGGTGTTGTGTTTTGACGTGACCCGTTTGCCCAGAATCTTGCTGCGGCTCAATTTCCTTCCTATCCCTTGTGCTGACTGAGTTCCTCCATTTTCTTCTGTGCTATTTTATTCACGTGCTGAAATATAGTTTGGGATTTCTGTTTTTCAGATGTCTTCTCAGTGTCTCGTGATGCTCAAGAGATGCCCCCCGGCCCGGGTTTGCCTGCCGGTCGTTAAGCGTGGTGAAGGTAAGGGGCCATCCCTCTGCCTGGGGGCTCCCGGCTCTGTCTCCAGCGGGTGCCCCGCAGGTGCGGCCGCGAGGGCTGCCTGGTGGGGAGAGTCGGGGCCCCCAGGGACCGGGGCTGTTTGTCGCCCCGGGGAGCCCGTCCCAGCGCGGGAGCGTGGCCGAGCAGAGCCCGAGAGAGACGTGACACCGTCCTCTGGCACGCTCCTGCTTTGCCGTGGGGCGGCCGCTAGCCTGCGGACAGGGGCTGGGGGGGCTGCCCCACCTTTTAGATTTTAGCAGAGCTCCCCTTTTTTTGGGGGGTGGGTGTGTGTACCTTTGTAAATGACACTATTAATGAGCTGCAGGTTGGAGCAGATTCCCTTGTTTAGTGCCCTTCTTGGGGGTGAATCACAGAATCTCAGGTTGGAAGGGACCTCAGGGATCACCTAGTCCAACCTTACTATAATAAAATAGGGGGAGTCCTGGGGGGGTGATGATGTCATGCAGGGCACCCCAGTGTCACTGGGGGAGCTGATAATGCATCAGAGGAGCAGGTCAGTGTGTGTGTGGGTCATCTAGGGGTTCCCCCCCTCAAAAAGGGGGGTTGCAGCCCAAAAACGCCTGAAAATTCAGGGGTCTATTAAGAAAAATATTTTAAGCCAACGTGGGTGTGAGGCACTGAATTAGAGAAAACCTCTTATTTTATATATATTGAAAAGTATTATTACTTTATAGATGTATAAATGGATTTTAGGATAGAAAGAATTCTACATTGAGATACAGGATTTTAAAATACAAAAGTAACTCGCCTGTCTACATTATTTTTTATTTTAAATATAAGGAGTTTAAAATGAAGAAAAAGGATTTATGAAGGAATTAAAAATAGAAGGAAGTCTGACTAGAGTGAGCATCTACACTTACGGTGTGTTACATAGTCTAAGTAGATGTCTAATCTAAATATAGATTATATATATAGTGAAATAAATAAGTCTAAATACATGTAATTGTAAGTAGATGTCTAAATAGAGAAGTTGAAAAAGATGAAAGTGTCAGAAAAGTATAAGTAAGCAGATAGCTAGTCTAAATAGGTGTTCTATATATGTATTGATATGTAAGCCTAAACAGGTATGTGTAAATAGCTATTCTGTGTAAGTGTAAATATAGCCAAGTCTAAACATATCTAAATAGATATGTGTAAAATATATGTATTCCATAAGCATATGGATGTGTAAGTAGACACATAAGTGTAAATGTCTATGCTATTTAAGGTTTTTAAAATGCAAAGAAACCCTATTTATACACAGGATTTATAAATTGGACAACCCCCCTCAACTCCCCCCATCAAGTGAAGATACAAATGCGCTTTCAAATGCTGCCCCTCTCGCCCTCTCCTTTTCCTATCCCAGTGTGGGCCTGATTCCCCCAAATGGGGATTTTCCCCTATGGGGCCGCATATGCGGAGTGGGAGCTGCTGCCAGGGCACAAAAGAACCCCAAACCTTTCGAGTCTGGGTCTGCAGTGGTGGGGGGTGGGGGAACCAAAGCAAAGAGAAAAAACTAAACAAAAACCCAAACAGTTTTGGGGGAAAGAAAACTGGAAGAGTCAACTCCAGGTGGATTTGTGCAGCTGGAAAGCAAGAAAATGGCTGGGGGGTATGAAAGGGGGAAGGGGCTCTTAAGATGCAAAACCAGAAGTTAACTGTTCTATCTCTGAATGCTTATCCAGCTGAAAGTTAATTGTTGCGGAACGCTTATCTAGCCGCTGTGTAAAATAATTAGCAAGGAGGCCTGGAATCCACCTGCGAAGGACAAATTCCTGAGAAGGATAGAAAATTGTCTAAAGAACCAGGTAAAACAGGTAAAACAGTAGTTTGGACAAGTGTCAAGAGATAACTGAGTCTGCGCAAAACCAAAAGGTTACTAGCGGTGATGAAGAGGAGCCAGCAGCCTTCATCTTTACTACCCCCGATCACCACCACGAGGAGGCACTGTGCAAGCTCAGTTGGGAAAGATTTATGGAAACTACTTTTTTGGCTAATTTTAATATGACGTGGGGAAAGGTCATGCATATCTATAGGCGTATTGGGAAATTGTATGTATCTGTAATGCTTTACTATAGAAATGGAAGACAAACTATCACACAGGCGCGCATGACTTTGGTGGGACTACCCCCCGTGCTGCCCAGCACTGAATAAACATACCTACTTTACAATCTTACAGATTGTGGAGTCCGCTTTCCGCACATCAGGTAGGTGGGCTGGGGAGTGACAAAACACACACCACAAAAAAAACCTACAAAAAACTCCAAATGAAGAAACCCACAGAACAAACTGAAAATCACCAATTTTTGTGGTTCAAAAACACACCCCCCCCCACTTTATACAGTATTTTTGAAGAACAACCCCAAGTTTTATATTATGGGGATGTGCTGGTTTTGGCTGAGAAGGGGTTAATTCTCCTCAGTGTGGGGGTCGGCTACCTTTCCAGCTTCCCGCGCTCTGCCGCGTGGCGGGGGGGGGGGGGGGGCTGGGAGGGGCAGGGCCATGGTGGGGGCGGCTGACCCCGACTGGCCAATGACAGGTTCATTCCATACCATGTGACACCATGACCAATATATTGAGGTGGGGGCAGTTGCAGCGGGAGCACGGAGGCGGCGCGGCGTCGGGTCGGCGGGCGGCGCGCGGCTGCGGCGCGGGCAGTTTGTTCCGGCGGTTCGTTCCCCCTCTCCCCTCCCTTCCCCCCCCCCCGGGGCTTTGCGCATCTCGTTGTTCTCCTTTACATTGCATTTCTACTGTTGTTTTCTTTTAATTCTCGTTGTTCCCCTTTACATTGCATTTCTACTGTTGTTTTCTTTTAATTCTCGTTGTTCCCCTTTACATTGCATTTCTACTGTTGTTTTCTTTTAATTTTAATTATTAAACTGTTTTTATCCCAACCCACGAGCGTTACCCTTCTGATTCTCTCCCCCATCTACCGGTGGGGAGTGAGCGAGCGACTGTGTGGGGCTGAGCTGCCGCTAAACCACGACAGGGGAAAAAAAAAAAGGACCCAACCCACAAATCCCCAAGAAACCCAGCAAAATGGAAAACAACACAACCCAAAGATAACAAAAAAAAAAACCCCAAAGCAATAATTGACCAACCCAACCCTATTAAAAAAAAAAAACCATGAAAATCCTAATTTGGAGATTACTAGGTGTGAAACACCTGCATTTGGAAGGGCATTTCTGGGGCTTGTCTGGAACGGGTTTCCTGCAGTGCATCAGTTATCTGGAGCGGATCATCATCTGCAGGTTATCCCAGGTGAGTTGCCTGTTGTGGATTATCCTGGGGGGACCCCCTGGTGTCAGTCATCCCCATGCACGTTCCCCATGGCGTGTCTGCCCAGACATGCCCCTGTCCGGCAGTGTCCGCCTCCTCCCCCGCCCTCCCTCTGCGTGTGTCTGTGCCCTCCCTTCCACTGAAATGGGCCTCCTGCATGAGGTTTTCTCCTGTGTGGGTTTTTTCTTGGTGACATGCCCTCACTTACCCTGCTCTCCTGTTGCGTGCTCGCTGAAGCCTTGTGCTTGTGCAGGATGAGCAGAGCAGGGTCCTGGCAGTGCAGAGGCGAGGTGCTGCCAAGCCAACGAAGCCCAAGGATCAGCAGCGCACAACTCCTTTGCAGGTCAGCCGCTGGCATCTGGTCTGCCTGGCTGCCCTGTGCCCCGACCCACAGCTGCCCCCCTCACCCCGGGCAGCCTGCCTTCAGAAGGGCAGCTGAGTTCCCCTATTTTATTCCTTTGGTTTGACACTTTGGGCTTCATTGCGTAAGCATGATGTGCAGCAGCAGCGAAAGAGCTGTAGCTGTGGTGGTGAATCGGTAAGCATAGATTATTGTTACGCTATAGCATTGCCCTGCAGTCTCATAGGGTTATCTCCCTGCAGCAGTGCCATAAGGAAGGGATGAGGCTTTTTCTAACACCAGCAAGAATGTTTAGTGTGGTACCATTTTGATCAGATTTTTAGTATAAATAGCTGTTAATAGTGTTCAAGTGTTCTACTCACTTAAGCTGTAAAGGATATGTTGTGTTTCAAGCTGATCCATTTACTTAGAAACCTCCTTTGACTGAACTGATATACTATGCCTTAGGCTGACAACAGTTCTGATACAAGGCAGGACCCCATCGGCCTCCCTGCCAACCCAGGCAGACCACCGCCTCACGTTCAGCCGGCTGTCAACCAGCACCCCCGGGTCCTTCTCTGCCGCACAGTTTTCCAGCTGCTCTTCCCCAAGCCTGTAGCATTGCATGGGGTCGTTGTGACCCGAGCACAGGACCTGGCACTCAGCCTTGTTAATTCTCATAGAGTTGACGTCAGGCCATGGGTCCAGCCTGTCCAGATCCCTCTGCAGAGCCTTCCTACCCTCAAGCAGATGAACACTCCCACCCAACTTGGTATCATCTGCAAACTTACTGAAGGCACACTGTCCCCTCATTCAGGTAATTGATAAAGACATGGAACAAGGCTAGTCCTAAAGGTGACCCCTGGGGAACAGCGCTCATGACCAGCCACAAATTTGGTTTAACCTCTGTCACCACTACTCTTGGGGCTCAGCCATCCAGCTAGTTTTGTACTCAAAGAGTACACCTGTCCAAGCTAGGAACCACCAGCTTCTCCAGGAGAATGCTGTGGGAGACAGTGTCAAAGGCTTTACTGAAGTACAGGTAGCTAACATCCACGGCCCTTCCCTCATCCACTGGGTGGGTCACCTGGTCATAGAAGGAGACTGGGTTGGTCAGGCAGAACCTGCAGTGTCTGGGCCTGATCCCCTGCTCATCCTGTACATGCCTGGTGAGCACACTGAAGGTGAACCATTACTACCCTGGTGATAAACAGCCAGTCTACTAGAGACTGAGGCCAAGAAGGCATCAAGTACCTCAGTCTAGTCCTCAGTGGCAGCATTCCCCACCCCGGCCCCAGTAGAGGCTGGAGATTCTCTTTGGCTCTCTTTCTGTTAGCATATATGTAAAAGCATGTTTTGTCATCTCTAATAACAGTGGCCAGTTGAGTTCTAGCTGGGCTTTTGCCTTCCTGGTTTGCTCTCCGATTGGCATAACAAGCTCTGTGTTCTGTTCTTGACTTGCCTACCCATTCTTCAAAAGCAGTAAACTCTCCTTTCCCCCCCGCCCCCGAGCCACCGCAAAAGCTCTCTGTTCAGCCAGGCCTGTCATCTTCCTGCCCGTTTGTCTTACTGCACACGGGGACAACCTGGTTCTGCACCTTCCAGATTTCCTTCTTCAACGTCCAGCCTTCCAGGACCCCTTAGCCCTTCAGGACTTCCTCCCAAGGAACCCTTTCAACCAGCGTCCCGAAGACTCCAAAGCCTGCCCTCCGCAAGTCCACGGTATAGATTTTGCCAGCCCCCCCTTCCTTATTTTGCCAGGCATCAGGAATTCCATCAGGGTGCAGTCGCTAGGCACAAAATGGCTTCCAAGCCCCACATCTCCCACCAGTCCTTCTGTTTCTAAAGAGCAGGTCAGTCGAGGCACCTCCCCAGTAGGCTCATTTACCAGCTGCATCAGGAAGTTACCTTCCACGTGCTCCACGAACCTCCTAGACAGTTTCCTCTGCTGCGTTTTCTTTCCAGCAGACATCTGGTAAGTTCAAGTGCCCCATGAGAATAAGGGGTAGCAACTGGGAGAGTTCTGCCAGCTGCCTGTAGAATTCCTCAGCTACTTCTTCATTGCAGTCAGGTGGCCTACAGCAGACCCCCAGCTGGATATCTGCCTCGTTGGCCTTTCCCTCATCCTTACCCATAAGCCATCAACCTCATCCTCCCAATCATTGAGCTCTCTACAGCCAAAACAGTACGTAACATACAGAGCCTTCCTTGCCTAACCCTTCGTAAGAGATTAGAGCCATCCGTCACAGCACTCGAATCGTACGAGGCATTCCACCGCATCTGGTGAGAAACCGTACTAGGAGCAGCTAAAGTCACTTGGTTTATTAAGCCTAGAGACAGGGAGACCTCATCTCCCTCTGCAGCTTCCTCCCAAGGGGTGGAGGAGGCGCAGGTGCCGATCATTTTTCTCCGGTGACCAACAATAGGACCTGAGGGAACGGCAGGAGGATGGGCCAGGGGAGGTTTAGGGTGGGTATCAGGAAAAGGTTTTTCACTCAGAGGGCCACGGAACAGGCTCCCCAGGGAAGCAGGCACAGCGCCAAGCCTGACAATAATCAAGTAGCACTAGGGCAACACCATCAGAGGCATGGGGTGAATTTGGGGTTGTCCTGTGCAGGGAAAGGAGTTGGACTCTAATCCTCGTGGGTCCCTTCTGACCCAGAACGTTCTATGATTCTGCGATGTCTGCGACAGCAAGAAAATCAAAGCTATCCCGCCGCACAACAGCTTCTATCTCCTGCCTTACGGCATCTGTGCTGCGTGCACCGGGGTAGACCTGCTCAAGGTGGGATATTGATTTCACCCTCGAGCTCGGCACGCCGCCCCTAGGCTCTTCTTTAGCAAGCCTGGCTATATCCCTTCCCCTCCAAGTCTCCCTTAAAGCCGCCTCCCCGAGCCCTGCAAATTCCCAAGGAAGAATGCTTTTCCCCCTTTGAGATAGCTGAACTCCTTATTCAATCCCTTTTAATTTTTTTCCAGTGGTACCCTAACCACCCTTTTTGTTCTTTTTGTTCTTTTTGTGTACTATTATCACCTTTACTGTGGTCATTTGTTCATTTTCAGCTCTTTCCTTAGCACCATCGCTTTTAAAATTTTACGTCTGTGTTTTATTTCTGTTACTAATTTTTAGTTGTTATTGTCTCTTAATCCCTTGGCTTTTAAACTTTCCTACTTTTGTCTCGTTTGCCGGTGTTACTTCTCAATTGTTTTTCATAGCGCTCTCGCTTTTTACATTTCCTTTGCACGTCTGTTTCGGGTCACTGTCCTTATTGCATAAGATTGTCTTTATTTCCTAATACGCACTGCTGGCTAGGCTTTCTTTCTACAGCAACCTCAGTTCTCTTTGCTGTCTTTGCAAAATTATTTCTCATCTCTCTTTAGCGCCCTCGCTTTTTCCATTTCCTTTCTACCTCCCTTCTAGGTTACCGTCTCTGTTTTAATTTTTTCTTGTATTTTCCTATAAGTTCTTCCTTTTTAAATGTTATTTATAAGTTAACTCTCATTCCTCTGGAAGTTTAAAAAAAGTTATTTCTTCTATTTCACTAATGACCTTGCTTTTTCCACTTACTTTCTACATTTCCATTTTACTTGACCGTTGCTGCTATTAATTTTTTCCCTCATTTCTTGAATCGTATTTGCCTCTAAAATTTTGTACAATTTTATCTGGTGTCTTTATGTTTTAGTTATTTCTTGTCCTTAGTAGCAGTACCTTTGCTTTTATAATATTTTTCTATTTTCCATCCCTATTATTAATAGTTTGCTCTAGGTTTCCCTAATCCCTGTCACTTTTTAGATTCCTTCCTTTAGCCAGTTTCCTGTGCTTATTTTGCTCTGTTTTCTTTCAAGTATATGTCTTCCCTTAACACCATCACTTCACCAGTTTTCTTCATCCGTTTGCTGTCCCTATGTTTTAAATTTTATCTTTATTTCCATAATCCCCCTTGCTTTTTAAACCTTTTCTATGCCAATTTTTCTCCCTTTGCTGTCTTTTTAAAATTATTTCTTCTCTTCCCTTAGCGTCACAGCTTTTAAAATTTGCTGTCTCTTTTAGATGGCTGTCCCTATCTATTTTTGCCCTTCCTTTTCCTAATCTCTTGCTTCCTAAATATTCTGTCTACTTTTATTCCCTTTGCTGTTTCTCAGAATTATTTCTTGTCTTTCATTAGTAGTGAAAGACTACTTCATTTTAACTTTCTTTCCGCTCCCGTTTCAGTTTCCTGTCCGTCTTTTCATTTTTCTCTTTGTTTTTCTAACATCCCACACTTGATTTTTTTTTTTCCCCTACATCTCCCAGTCACTTGGCCTTTGGTGTTTTATGTTTTTCCCTATTTCTTTACTATCAGTTTTTAACTCCCCTGCCTAATGTTATCCATTGGCTGTATTAACACTTGAATAATTTCTTGTCTTTTGTTAGTGTCGCAGCTTTTAAAATGTCTTCTTTTACCTCATAGGCCTTTTACCTCACCGTCTTAGACGTTCCCCAGCAGCACATTGTTGTTGCAATTGCACCTCTCCAAGACATCTGTTCCCAAAAATGAGCAATCTTTTTCTTTTCTATGCCATCTAGGATGCCTCCCGAGACCTTCCCTGTGCTCCACAGCATTTTGGTAGCATTTACTCTCCTTTTCAATCTCTTATCCCGCGAGCCTTTCGTGACCCCTCCGCTCCCAGTCGCCGTGCGTCCAGAGAGCCCCTTTGCGTCCCACAACCCTGTTTTAGCTCAGTAGCGGACTTTGGTCTTCCCTTGTTATCTCTGAACCCAGTCTTCGGGTTTGCTTGTGCCTCGGAGCACTCTTAGCATACCGTCTGCTGACTACGGTACCTCCAGCCAGTCCCCGGCTCCTGAGGAGATCTGTAATCTGGTCACACCCCTCCAGACTGTATCCTCATTTCCCAGAGCATTCTTTTGTCTCTGCGCCTCATCCGGGACCCCTCAGGGCGCCGCAACACCTACCAGCCCCTTTGAGGTTGCATTCTGCATGCTTTTAGCTTTGCCGCGGCACTCGCACCCCTCTCTCACCATCTGAAGATTTCCTGAGTCTGTATATGCTGCGCACAGCAGTCATTCTGTCCTTTCTTCCTCCTGTTTGTGCCTCCATTTGTTCCCTGGCTTTCTCACGTTGCGTTTACTGAGCTCAGATGCCCTCTGGATGTAATTGTCACATCCCCAAATACTTTTCTGTCTCTCTGCCTTCCTCAGGACATCTTCTATCCTAGTCACGGTCCTTTCCTAGACTCTCCTCAGGCTCCAGCTCCAAGGCTGCTTTGGTGTCTTGGGCTCCCTCGGGACTCCTCTGCTCCGTTTGCTGAGTTCCCATGAGACATCCCCTCATAGAGATAGCCCAGGACTTTGTTCTAGCTCAGAAGGGCACTTTTCACCCCTCTTTACCCTCCAGCTCTATTCCTGAGTCGGTATCTGTTACCCCGATCACTTTTGTCTTTCCTCAATTCTTTGCCGCCCCCCGTTCCAGCTCCCCCGAGAATATCTGTTAGTTTGGTCAATTCCCTTTTGAGCTTCCTGCATTCTCACCACTGCTTTAGTTTCTCTGGTCCATTAGAAACTCTTCCTATCCCTGTGACAACGCCTCTTGTTCTGCCAGAACCTTTCCTAAAGCCATCTTTGTACTCCACAGTAATTAATTTGTTTTCTGTCTTATAGTATGTTTCTCTTTGGTATCTGGTACCCCAAAAATGTCTACGGGTGGCTCTGACCTTCTCTCGAGATTCTTGGAGAATCAATAGCCTGGATCTATTTTTAGCAACACACGTCTCAATGAGTTTTTATTGCACTTCCCCATTTATTCTTTATTTAGCTGCTTATATGCTCATTAGGACACTTCATATAACTTTTGATACCATTCCTGTATTTCCCTTTTGTAATTTTTGTCCTTTGAGACTGCTATCAGTGTCTTAAGGAAATCAGAGTGTCAAAATTACTCTGAATTATCAGTGATTTCTAGAAAATAATCTCATTTGAGCCAGAGATTTAATTCACTTTGCCATTCAGTCATATCTAGACTATAGCTCTGCTAGTATATAGATAGTATGTGTGGTTTTGCTAGAAATGAACCATAATTGTATAACTCTTCTGTTTTACAGAAAAGTAAAACATACAACTAATGGTGATAATGGTGCTATTATAATCCAGGAGCTGCTCTTCTATATAAATTAGTAAGACAGACATGGTGTTTCCCTGTATACATCCCAGGAAAATGAAGTTTAATTTCTTACCTGGCCACATTGCTGATGCAATACACGTAGGTGAAGAAAAACAAATAGTAGTACAATTACAGTAAGAACCACTCTTTTTGTCTTCTTCCATGCTGTTAACATAAAGCACTTGAGAAAGCTCCCTGCTGTTCCTTCAGCTGCCTTTATACCCTGTGGCGGTTCACCCCTCCCCTTTCCCAGGTGATTGTGGGAAGGGTGGTGGGCAGGGCCCGGGGTATATGAGCCACAGCCTCTGGGGAGGGAGCTCACTTTTCTCCTGGGTTTCTCCAGTGTGGGTGCTTTGGTGTTCTTGTACTTAATTGTAAGTTTTGAGCTGTTTAAGTGTTTTTGGATAGGTATGTTTTGATATTTAAAGAAATGCAGATGCTTGTGAGAGGTAAGGCTTTTAGAACTCAATAAGGGTTAGTGGCATTTAAATTTGAAAGATCATTTGTGTCTAAATTTATATGTTTTTCCTTATCTAATACTGCATTGGAGGTTCAGGTGTGGTAAGATGGCTTGATAGTATGTTGTTCTGTTATTTTTTCTTTTTAGTTTTGAGTATGTTTCTTTTTATTATTGGAATTCTCAACTTTATTGAATCTTAAAATTATTTTCATTAACGCTCTTGTGTAATCTAGAAGGTGTTGACATTAACTGTTAAGGGTATTGATAAGATGTGGTAGGGGTTAGGGTGAGTGTTCTGTATGCTTTTATGTATGGGAATTTATATATGCTGTTTCTTTAGGAAAAGAAGAGCGATACAAGTGTATAGTTAATATCCATAGACTTCTGTAAAACCCTGTGTAGCCTTGTGCAGAGCTAGTAGCCAAAAGCAATGGGAAAGGTCAGTAACTTTAGTAGTATTTTGTAGATGTTAAGGGGATGACTGTAGCTGGCAGCAAGAGTGCTAGCTGAGAGTACATCCTAACGGTCTTCAGGTTTGTATGTGTATAGGGTGTAATGCTTGAGTTGCCGTATGTCTTTTAATGGCAGGTGGTAGTTGGGCTCTACATGGTATTCCTACGTGGGAGCAAGACCTATGGATCGGTTAAGCTATTGCTGTGCATCCAGGTGACTTCCACCATGTCCTTTTTTTCCAGAGGCAGAGGAGGAGTTGTTCAGGGTGACAGAGGAAAGCCGGGGAAATGCTGTAAGAAGGTAGGACGGTGTGTGGTATATAGAAGGAAGATGTGACTGATGGCTGAATGACTCTGCAGTGTGTTTTGGGGGGTTAGAAGGCGGTAGGAATGAGCCAAGTGTGAGCTGGACACAGGAGGGGAGTGGATCAAGGTGAGAGGTGATTGGTGTGCTGAAGTAGCGGTTCTTTCTGAGGTGTTGTGTTGATAGCGAAGGTAAAAGTGACCTGTGTTACTTGTGTGTTACAGGTGATGGGTGAGCCTCAAAGTGGCAGCTGGAACTGACAGAGGCTGGACAGGCAAGCTGTCAAAGAAAAGATGTGTGAGAACGGGATTCAGCGTGGGTAGGTTGCTGTTCTGGGTAATATCGTAGCATGTATCTTCTTCCTTAAGCTTTTGCACATGTTCCATGTAGGCTTTGCGGGAGAGACACAGTGTGGTGATGAGACCTCAGCGAAGGCTACGGTGAGCAGTGATGGGTGGGCTGAAGCGTAGCGATTCGTGCCGAGGGGTCGCGTTGCAGGTGGTTGTGAGCAACGTGCGTTTGGCTCTTGCAGTTGGTGGGCGAGCCTCGAGATGGCGACCGTATCTGATGGAGGCCAGGCAGGTGAGCTGTCGAGGGAAAGGTGCGTGTCTGAGATGGGGGGGTTGGTGCGGGTATCCTGAGAGTCCCGCAGCACCTGAGCGGGTCCTTTTTTGCTTGGGTTCTTGCAGGTGCCGCCCGCAGGCTTCGGAGGGGAGACGCCGCGTGCCGACGAGAGGTCCGAGAGGTGAGGGGGTTGAAGGCCAGGCTGTTGTTTGAGAGCAAGGTGTCTGTCGTACGGCCACTCAATGGAAGCGTTTGTCTCTGGTTCTGCAGGTTGTGCGCCGGCTGCCTTTGGGCCTGGGTGCGCGTTTGAGGTGAGCTGGGTCGCAGAGGGGAGGGGCGCGGGGCTGGTGTGGTTCGTTCTTCCTTTTTTGGCAGAGCGACGGTAACTTTGTGTATCCTGTGGTATGTCTAGGGGCCGCAGGGGGTGGCGTTCGTCCTCGTCCGGAATGGGCACGGAGCAGCCAGGTGCGCGTGAGGTGGGGGACGTTGCGGGGTAGGTCCTTGTTGAGTGACGGGATGCTGACTGACGGGGCGGTGTGTGTATTTTTGTTGTTTTTGTTTAGATGATGAAAAGGCACCTGGCCCTGGGAGGACCGATGCAGTGGGCTGCCTGTGCGCTTGTTCTTCTGAAGGATGGGTGGACCGGGACTCTGGGCCCCTTGAAAGCTAAGTTGAGGCAACGGTGCTGAGGAAGGGGTTGGGGGAGGGAGGGGTTTTAAGGATGGTGCAGCGGAGCGGGCTGTCTGGGAAGCGGTCCCCTTTGGGAGCAGGGAAAAGGAGCAGGTTCCTCTTGAACGTGACGGGAACGTGTGGCGGGCAGGGCGGTTCCAGGCTGTGTGCGTTATTGTGCAGCGTGTGTGTTTTGTGTTGGGTGTCTCCGACCTTCCTCGGGTCTCGGTTGCTCTCTTTGTTCTTTAGGAGCCGGGCAGGTGCCTCGGCAGCGTTGGTAGTGCCCGGCGAGGCCCTAGTCGTGGGCTCGGCGCCCATCGGGCGCTTCTCTTTTGGCGTCGCAAGCTTCAGGCGTGGATCGTTTTGGCGTCTCGGACGGTCGTCTTGGGCGGCGTCGTTCCCGGCCGCGTGAGCGGCGCCGCTCTGTGGCTGTGAGTTTTTTGGGACTGGCACTTCTTCCTTGCATCCGTAGGCGGTTAGGTCTTGAAGCTGGGCTGGTTGCGCGTCTGTCGTCTCGGTTGTGAGAGGAAGCTCTTGTCACGGGCCACAAAGCTGTTGGCGTTCTCTGGCGTTGCCGTAGGGCCTGCCGACGTCACCGTCGGGGTCCCGCAGGTGGTCTTGCCGGACGGGGGTTTCCGTCTGGGTGTCGCCGTTCTCTCCGAGAGCTGCCTCTCATCCTTCGGGGTGCGTTGCCTGTAGCGTTCTGCGTAGCGTTGTTCTGTGTGTGTCTTGGAGCCGCCCTGCCCGGGGATGGAGAGTCAGGGCAAGGTGGGTGGTGCTGGCATCTAGGGATGCGCCCAGGCTTTGAGCGGGGAGGAGTTTTGCAGCCGTCTTGGATCAAGTGGCTGTTGTCGGTGGGTGAGGGAAGTAATTCCTGTTGGGTTTTGTGGGCTGGGCCCCCAGGGAACAACCGTAGGTGTCTGGGAGAGGGAGCTGGAGTCTTAGCTGAGCAGGTAGCATGTCAAGGGTGTTGTGGTTTGTCTGTGTGCTGGGCTTAATGTTTGATGTATTGTGCTTATGTTTAGGAGCCGCCCTAGTTGGGCTCTCAAGGGGGTGTTCCTACATGCGATCGAGACCCGTGTCATGGTTCAGCTGTGGCCGTGCATGCAGGTGACTTGTTTGACATCGGTTTGGCAGGTGCCGAGGGAGGAGTCGTGCAGGGTGATGGAGGGCGGCGCTGTCAGCAGGTGAGTTGGTGTGTGGTGTAGCTAGAGGGAAGATGTGGCTGTTGGCTCTACGAGCCCATTGTGGTAATTTTTCTTTGGGCGCATGCGAGGAGCCGAGCGGGATCTGGGCACCGGAGGGGAATCGCACAGGGTGAGCGGTGACGGGTGGGCTGAAGCGTAGCGATTCGTCCTGTGGTGTCGCGTTGCAGGTGGTTGTGAGCATCGTGCGTTTGGCTCTTGCAGGTGGTGGGCGAGCCTCAAGGTGGCGACCGTATCTGATGGAGGCCAGGCAGGTGAGCTGTCGAGGGAAAGGTGCGTGTCTGAGATGGGGGGGGTTGGTGCGGGTGTCCTGAGAGTCCCGCAGCACCTGAGCGGGTCCTTTTTTGCTTGGGTTCTTGCAGGTGCCGCCCGCAGGCTTCGGAGGGGAGACGCCGCATGCCGACGAGAGGTCCGAGAGGTGAGGGGGTTGAAGGCCAGGCTGTTGTTTGAGAGCAAGGTGTCTGTCGTACGGCCACTCAATGGAAGCGTTTGTCTCTGGTTCTGCAGGTTGTGCGCCGGCTGCCCTTGGGCCTGGATGCGCGTTTGAGGTGAGCTGGGTCGCAGAGGGGAGGGGCGCGGGGCTGGTGTGGTTCGTTCTTCCTTTTTTGGCAGAGCGACGGTAACTTTGTGTGTCCTGTGGTATCTCTAGGGGCCGCAGGGGGTGGCGTTCGTCCTCGTCCGGAATGGGCACGGATCAGCCGGGTGCACGTGAGGTGGGGGACGTTGCGGGGTAGGTCCTTGTTGAGTGACGGGATGCTGACTGACGGGGCGGTGTGTGTATTTTTGTTGTTTTTGTTTAGATGATGAAAAGGCACCTGGCCCTGGGAGGACTGATGCAGTGGGCTGCCTGTGCGCTTGTTCTTCTGAAGGATGGGTGGACCGGGACTCTGGGCCCCTTGAAAGCTAAGTTGAGGCAACGGTGCTGAGGAAGGGGTTGGGGGAGGGAGGGGTTTTAAGGATGGCGTGGCGGAGCGGGCTGTCTGGGAAGCGGTCCCCTTTGGCAGCAGGGAAAAGGAGCAGGTTCCTCTTGAACGTGACGGGAACGTGTGCTGGGCAGGGGCGTTCCAGGCTGTGTGCGTTATTGTGCAGTGTGTGTGCTTTGTGTTGGGTGTCTCCGACCTTCCTCGGGTCTCGGTTGCTCTCTTTGTTCTTTAGGAGCCGGGCAGGTGCCTCGGCAGCGTTGGTAGTGCCCGGCGAGGCCCTAGTCGTGGGCTCGGCGCCCATCGGGCGCTTCTCTTTTGGCGTCGCAAGCTTCAGGCGTGGATCGTTTTGGCGTCTCGGACGGTCGTCTTGGGCGGCGTCGTTCCCGGCCGCGTGAGCGGCGCCGCTCTGTGGCTGTGAGTTTTTTGGGACTGGCACTTCTTCCTTGCATCCGTAGGCGGTTAGGTCTTGAAGCTGGGCTGGTTGCGCGTCTGTCGTCTCGGTTGTGAGAGGAAGCTCTTGTCACGGGCCGCGAAGCTGTTGGCGTTCTCTGGCGTTGCCGTAGGGCCTGCCGACATCACCGTCGGGGTCCCGCAGGCGGTCTTGCCGGACGGGGGTTTCCGTCTGGGTGTCGCCGTTCTCTCCGAGAGCTGCCTGTCATCCTTCGGGGTGCGTTGCCTGTAGCGTTCTGCGTAGCGTTGTTCTGTGTTTGTCTTGGAGCCGCCCTGCCCGGGGATGGAGAGTCAGGGCAAGGTGGGTGGTGCTGGCATCTATGGATGCGCCCAGGCTTTGAGCGGGGAGGAGTTTTGCAGCCGTCTTGGATCAAGTGGCTGTTGTCGGTGGGTGAGGGAAGTAATTCCTGTTGGGTTTTGTGGGCTGGGCCCCCAGGGAACAACCGTAGGTGTCTGGGAGAGGGAGCTGGAGTCTTAGCTGAGCAGGTAGCATGTCAAGGGTGTTGTGGTTTGTCTGTGTGCTGGGCTTAATGTTTGATGTATTGTGCTTATGTTTAGGAGCCGCCCTAGTTGGGCTCTCAAGGGGGTGTTCCTACATGCGATCGAGACCCGTGTCATGGTTCAGCTGTGGCCGTGCATGCAGGTGACTTGTTTGACATCGGTTTGGCAGGTGCCGAGGGAGGAGTCGTGCAGGGTGATGGAGGGTGGCGCTGTCAGCAGGTGAGTTGGTGTGCGGTGTAGCTAGAGGGAAGATGTGGCTGTTGGCTCTACGAGCCCATTGTGGTAATTTTTCTTTGGGCACATGCGAGGAGCCGAGCGGGATCTGGGCACCGGAGGGGAATCGCACAGGGCGAGCGGTGACGGGTGGGCTGAAGCGTAGCGATTCGTCCTGAGGTGCCGCGTTGCAGGTGGTTGTGAGCATCATGCGTTTGGCTCTTGCAGGTGGTGGGCGAGCCTCAAGGTGGCGACCGTATCTGATGGAGGCCAGGCAGGTGAGCTGTCGAGGGAAAGGTGCGTGTCTGAGATGGGGGGGGTTGGTGCGGGTGTCCTGAGAGTCCCGCAGCACCTGAGCGGGTCCTTTTTTGCTTGGGTTCTTGCAGGTGCCGCCCGCAGGCTTCGGAGGGGAGACGCCGCGTGCCGACGAGAGGTCCGAGAGGTGAGGGGGTTGAAGGCCAGGCTGTTGTTTGAGAGCAAGGTGTCTGTCGTACGGCCACTCAATGGAAGCGTTTGTCTCTGGTTCTGCAGGTTGTGCGCCGGCTGCCTTTGGGCCTGGATGCGCGTTTGAGGTGAGCTGGGTCGCAGAGGGGAGGGGCGCGGGGCTGGTGTGGTTCGTTCTTCCTTTTTTGGCAGAGCGACGGTAACTTTGTGTGTCCTGTGGTATCTCTAGGGGCCGCAGGGGGTGGCGTTCGTCCTCGTCCGGAATGGGCACAGATCAGCCGGGTGCGCGTGAGGTGGGGGACGTTGCGGGGTAGGTCCTTGTTGAGTGACGGGATGCTGACTGACGGGGCGGTGTGTGTATTTTTGTTGTTTTTGTTTAGATGATGAAAAGGCACCTGGGACTTGGAGGACCGATGCAGTGGGCTGCCTGTGCGCTTGTTCTTCTGAAGGATGGGTGGACCGGGACTCTGGGCCCCTTGAAAGCTAAGTTGAGGCAACGGTGCTGAGGAAGGGGTTGCGGGAGGGAGGGGTTTTAAGGATGGTGCAGCGGAGCGGGCTGTCTGGGAAGCGGTCCCCTTTGGGAGCAGGGAAAAGGAGCAGGTTCCTCTTGAACGTGACGGGAACGTGTGCCGGGCAGGGGCGTTCCAGGCTGTGTGCGTTATTGTGCAGCGTGTGTGTTTTGTGTTGGGTGTCTCCGACCTTCCTCGGGTCTCGGTTGCTCTCTTTGTTCTTTAGGAGCCGGGCAGGTGCCTCGGCAGCGTTGGTAGTGCCCGGCGAGGCCCTAGTCGTGGGCTCGGCGCCCATCGGGCGCTTCTCTTTTGGCGTCGCAAGCTTCAGGCGTGGATCGTTTTGGCGTCTCGGACGGTCGTCTTGGGCGGTGTCGTTCCCGGCCGCGTGAGCGGCGCCGCTCTGTGGCTGTGAGTTTTTTGGGACTGGCACTTCTTCCTTGCATCCGTAGGCGGTTAGGTCTTGAAGCTGGGCTGGTTGCGCGTCTGTCGTCTCGGTTGTGAGAGGAAGCTCTTGTCACGGGCCACAAAGCTGTTGGCGTTCTCTGGTGTTGCCGTAGGGCCTGCCGACATCACCGTCGGGGTCCCGCAGGCGGTCTTGCCGGCCGGGGGTTTCCGTCTGGGTGTCGTCGTTCTCTCCGAGAGCTGCCTGTCATCCTTCGGGGTGCGTTGCCTGTAGCGTTCTGTGTAGCGTTGTTCTGTGTTTGTCTTGGAGCCGCCCCGCCCGGGGATGGAGAGTCAGGGCAAGGTGGGTGGTGCTGGCATCTAGGGATGCGCCCAGGCTTTGAGCGGGGAGGAGTTTTGCAGCCGTCTTGGATCAAGTGGCTGTTGTCGGTGGGTGAGGGAAGTAATTCCTGTTGGGTTTTGTGGGCTGGGCCCCCAGGGAAGAACCGTAGGTGTCTGGGAGAGGGAGCTGGAGTCTTAGCTGAGCAGGTAGCATGTCAAGGGTGTTGTGGTTTGTCTGTGTGCTGGGCTTAATGTTTGATGTATTGTGCTTATGTTTAGGAGCCGCCCTAGTTGGGCTCTCAAGGGGGTGTTCCTACATGCGATCGAGACCCGTGTCATGGTTCAGCTGTGGCCGTGCATGCAGGTGACTTGTTTGACATCGGTTTGGCAGGTGCCGAGGGAGGAGTCGTGCAGGGTGATGGAGGGCGGCGCTGTCAGCAGGTGAGTTGGTGTGCGGTGTAGCTAGAGGGAAGATGTGGCTGTTGGCTCTACGAGCCCATTGTGGTAATTTTTCTTTGGGCGCGTGCGAGGAGCCGAGCGGGATCTGGGCACCGGAGGGGAATCGCACAGGGTGAGCGGTGACGGGTGGGCTGAAGCGTAGCGATTCGTCCTGAGGTGCCGCGTTGCAGGTGGTTGTGAGCATCGTGCGTTTGGCTCTTGCAGGTGGTGGGCGAGCCTCAAGGTGGCGACCGCATCTGATGGAGGCCAGGCAGGTGAGCTGTCGAGGGAAAGGTGCGTGTCTGAGATGGGGGGGTTGGTGCGGGTGTCCTGAGAGTCCCGCAGCACCTGAGCGGGTCCTTTTTTGCTTGGGTTCCTGCAGGTGCCGCACGCAGGCTTCGGAGGGGAGACGCCGCGTGCCGACGAGAGGTCCGAGAGGTGAGGGGGTTGAAGGCCAGGCTGTTGTTTGAGAGCAAGGTGTCTGTCGTACGGCCACTCAATGGAAGCGTTTGTCTCTGGTTCTGCAGGTTGTGCGCCGGCTGCCTTTGGGCCTGGATGCGCGTTTGAGGTGAGCTGGGTCGCAGAGGGGAGGGGCGCGGGGCTGGTGTGGTTCGTTCTTCCTTTTTTGGCAGAGCGACGGTAACTTTGTGTGTCCTGTGGTATCTCTAGGGGCCGCAGGGGGTGGCGTTCGTCCTCGTCCGGAATGGGCACGGAGCAGCCGGGTGCGCGTGAGGTGGGGGACGTTGCGGGGTAGGTCCTTGTTGAGTGACGGGATGCTGACTGACGGGGCGGTGTGTGTATTTTTGTTGTTTTTGTTTAGATGATGAAAAGGCACCTGGGACTTGGAGGACCGATGCAGTGGGCTGCCTGTGCGCTTGTTCTTCTGAAGGATGGGTGGACCGGGACTCTGGGCCCCTTGAAAGCTAAGTTGAGGCAACGGTGCTGAGGAAGGGGTTGCGGGAGGGAGGGGTTTTAAGGATGGTGCAGCGGAGCGGGCTGTCTGGGAAGCGGTCCCCTTTGGGAGCAGGGAAAAGGAGCAGGTTCCTCTTGAACGTGACGGGAACGTGTGCCGGGCAGGGGCGTTCCAGGCTGTGTGCGTTATTGTGCAGCGTGTGTGTTTTGTGTTGGGTGTCTCCGACCTTCCTCGGGTCTCGGTTGCTCTCTTTGTTCTTTAGGAGCCGGGCAGGTGCCTCGGCAGCGTTGGTAGTGCCCGGCGAGGCCCTAGTCGTGGGCTCGGCGCCCATCGGGCGCTTCTCTTTTGGCGTCGCAAGCTTCAGGCGTGGATCGTTTTGGCGTCTCGGACGGTCGTCTTGGGCGGCGTCGTTCCCGGCCGCGTGAGCGGCGCCGCTCTGTGGCTGTGAGTTTTTTGGGACTGGCACTTCTTCCTTGCATCCGTAGGCGGTTAGGTCTTGAAGCTGGGCTGGTTGCGCGTCTGTCGTCTCGGTTGTGAGAGGAAGCTCTTGTCACGGGCCACGAAGCTGTTGGCGTTCTCTGGTGTTGCCGTAGGGCCTGCCGACGTCACCGTCGGGGTCCCACAGGTGGTCTTGCCGGACGGGGGTTTCCGTCTGGGTGTCGCCGTTCTCTCCGAGAGCTGCCTGTCATCCTTCGGGGTGCGTTGCCTGTAGCGTTCTGCGTAGCGTTGTTCTGTGTGTGTCTTGGAGCCGCCCTGCCCGGGGATGGAGAGTCAGGGCAAGGTGGGTGGTGCTGGCATCTAGGGATGCGCCCAGGCTTTGAGCGGGGAGGAGTTTTGCAGCCGTCTTGGATCAAGTGGCTGTTGTCGGTGGGTGAGGGAAGTAATTCCTGTTGGGTTTTGTGGGCTGGGCCCCCAGGGAACAACCGTAGGTGTCTGGGAGAGGGAGCTGGAGTCTTAGCTGAGCAGGTAGCATGTCAAGGGTGTTGTGGTTTGTCTGTGTGCTGGGCTTAATGTTTGATGTATTGTGCTTATGTTTAGGAGCCGCCCTAGTTGGGCTCTCAAGGGGGTGTTCCTACATGCGATCGAGACCCGTGTCATGGTTCAGCTGTGGCCGTGCATGCAGGTGACTTGTTTGACATCGGTTTGGCAGGTGCCGAGGGAGGAGTCGTGCAGGGTGATGGAGGGCGGCGCTGTCAGCAGGTGAGTTGGTGTGCGGTGTATCTAGAGGGAAGATGTGGCTGTTGGCTCTACGAGCCCATTGTGGTACATTTTTCTTTGGGCGCATGCGAGGAGCCGAGCGGGATCTGGGCACCGGAGGGGAATCGCACAGGGTGAGCGGTGACGGGTGGGCTGAAGCGTAGCGATTCGTCCTGAGGTGCCGCGTTGCAGGTGGTTGTGAGCATCGTGCGTTTGGCTCTTGCAGGTGGTGGGCGAGCCTCAAGGTGGCGACCGCATCTGATGGGGGCCAGGCAGGTGAGCTGTCGAGGGAAAGGTGCGTGTCTGAGATGGGGGCGGTTGGTGCGGGTGTCCTGAGAGTCCCGCAGCACCTGAGCGGGTCCTTTTTTGCTTGGGTTCTTGCAGGTGCCGCCCGCAGGCTTCGGAGGGGAGACGCCGCGTGCCGACGAGAGGTCCGAGAGGTGAGGGGGTTGAAGGCCAGGCTGTTGTTTGAGAGCAAGGTGTCGTACGGCCACTCAATGGAAGCGTTTGTCTCTGGTTCTGCAGGTTGTGCGCCGGCTGCCTTTGGGCCTGGATGCGCGTTTGAGGTGAGCTGGGTCGCAGAGGGGAGGGGTGCGGGGCTGGTGTGGTTCGTTCTTCCTTTTTTGGCAGAGCGACGGTAACTTTGTGTGTCCTGTGGTATCTCTAGGGGCCGCAGGGGGTGGCGTTCGTCCTCGTCCGGAATGGGCACGGAGCAGCCAGGTGCGCGTGAGGTGGGGGACGTTGCGGGGTAGGTCCTTGTTGAGTGACGGGATGCTGACTGACGGGGCGGTGTGTGTATTTTTGTTGTTTTTGTTTAGATGATGAAAAGGCACCTGGCCCTGGGAGGACTGATGCAGTGGGCTGCCTGTGCGCTTGTTCTTCTGAAGGATGGGTGGACCGGGACTCTGGGCCCCTTGAAAGCTAAGTTGAGGCAACGGTGCTGAGGAAGGGGTTGCGGGAGGGAGGGGTTTTAAGGATGGTGCAGCGGAGCGGGCTGTCTGGGAAGCGGTCCCCTTTGGGAGCAGGGAAAAGGAGCAGGTTCCTCTTGAACGTGACGGGAACGTGTGCCGGGCAGGGGCGTTCCAGGCTGTGTGCGTTATTGTGCAGCGTGTGTGTTTTGTGTTGGGTGTCTCCGACCTTCCTCGGGTCTCGGTTGCTCTCTTTGTTCTTTAGGAGCCGGGCAGGTGCCTCGGCAGCGTTGGTAGTGCCCGGCGAGGCCCTAGTCGTGGGCTCGGCGCCCATCGGGCGCTTCTCTTTTGGCGTCGCAAGCTTCAGGCGTGGATCGTTTTGGCGTCTCGGACGGTCGTCTTGGGCGGTGTCGTTCCCGGCCGCGTGAGCGGCGCCGCTCTGTGGCTGTGAGTTTTTTGGGACTGGCATTTCTTCCTTGCATCCTTAGGCGGTTAGGTCTTGAAGCTGGGCTGGTTGCGCGTCTGTCGTCTCGGTTGTGAGAGGAAGCTCTTGTCACGGGCCACGAAGCTGTTGGCGTTCTCTGGCGTTGCCGTAGGGCCTGCCGACATCACCGTCGGGGTCCCGCAGGCGGTCTTGCCGGACGGGGGTTTCCGTCTGGGTGTCGCCGTTCTCTCCGAGAGCTGCCTGTCATCCTTCGGGGTGCGTTGCCTGTAGCGTTCTGCGTAGCGTTGTTCTGTGTGTGTCTTGGAGCCGCCCTGCCCGGGGATGTAGAGTCAGGGCAAGGTGGGTGGTGCTGGCATCTAGGGATGCGCCCAGGCTTTGAGCGGGGAGGAGTTTTGCAGCCGTCTTGGATCAAGTGGCTGTTGTCGGTGGGTGAGGGAAGTAATTCCTGTTGGGTTTTGTGGGCTGGGCCCCCAGGGAAGAACCGTAGGTGTCTGGGAGAGGGAGCTGGAGTCTTAGCTGAGCAGGTAGCATGTCAAGGGTGTTGTGGTTTGTCTGTGTGCTGGGCTTAATGTTTGATGTATTGTGCTTATGTTTAGGAGCCGCCCTAGTTGGGCTCTCAAGGGGGTGTTCCTACATGCGATCGAGACCCGTGTCGTGGTTCAGCTGTGGCCGTGCATGCAGGTGACTTGTTTGGCATGGGTTTGGCAGGTGCCGAGGGAGGAGTCGTGCAGGGTGATGGAGGGCGGCGCTGTCAGCAGGTGAGTTGGTGTGTGGTGTAGCTAGAGGGAAGATGTGGCTGTTGGCTCTACGAGCCCATTGTGGTAATTTTTCTTTGGGCGCATGCGAGGAGCCGAGCGGGATCTGGGCACTGGAGGGGAATCACACAGGGTGAGCGGTGACGGGTGGGCTGAAGCGTAGCGATTCGTCCTGAGGTGCCGCGTTGCAGGTGGTTGTGAGCATCATGCGTTTGGCTCTTGCAGGTGGTGGGCGAGCCTCAAGGTGGCGACCGTATCTGATGGAGGCCAGGCAGGTGAGCTGTCGAGGGAAAGGTGCGTGTCTGAGATGGGGGGGTTGGTGCGGGTGTCCTGAGAGTCCCGCAGCACCTGAGCGGGTCCTTTTTTGCTTGGGTTCTTGCAGGTGCCGCCCGCAGGCTTCGGAGGGAGACGCCGCGTGCCGACGAGAGGTCCGAGAGGTGAGGGGGTTGAAGGCCAGGCTGTTGTCTGAGAGCAAGGTGTCTGTCGTACGGCCACTCAATGGAAGCGTTTGTCTCTGGTTCTGCAGGTTGTGCGCCGGCTGCCTTTGGGCCTGGATGCGCGTTTGAGGTGAGCTGGGTCGCAGAGGGGAGGGGCGCGGGGCTGGTGTGGTTCGTTCTTCCTTTTTTGGCAGAGCGACGGTAACTTTGTGTGTCCTGTGGTATCTCTAGGGGCCGCAGGGGGTGGCGTTCGTCCTCGTCCGGAATGGGCACGGATCAGCCAGGTGCGCGTGAGGTGGGGGACGTTGCGGGGTAGGTCCTTGTTGAGTGACGGGATGCTGACTGACGGGGCGGTGTGTGTATTTTTGTTGTTTTTGTTTAGATGATGAAAAGGCACCTGGCCCTGGGAGGACTGATGCAGTGGGCTGCCTGTGCGCTTGTTCTTCTGAAGGATGGGTGGACCGGGACTCTGGGCCCCTTGAAAGCTAAGTTGAGGCAACGGTGCTGAGGAAGGGGTTGGGGGAGGGAGGGGTTTTAAGGATGGTGCAGCGGAGCGGGCTGTCCGGGAAGCGGTCCCCTTTGGGAGCAGGGAAAAGGAGCAGGTTCCTCTTGAACGTGACGGGAACGTGTGCCGGGCAGGGGCGTTCCAGGCTGTGTGCGTTATTGTGCAGCGTGTGTGTTTTGTGTTGGGTGTCTCCGACCTTCCTCGGGTCTCGGTTGCTCTCTTTGTTCTTTAGGAGCCGGGCAGGTGCCTCGGCAGCGTTGGTAGTGCCCGGCGAGGCCCTAGTCGTGGGCTCGGCGCCCATCGGGCGCCTCTCTTTTGGCGTCGCAAGCTTCAGGCGTGGATCGTTTTGGCGTCTCGGACGGTCGTCTTGGGCGGTGTCGTTCCCGGCTGCGTGAGCGGCGCCGCTCTGTGGCTGTGAGTTTTTTGGGACTGGCACTTCTTCCTTGCATCCGTAGGCGGTTAGGTCTTGAAGCTGGGCTGGTTGCGCGTCTGTCGTCTCGGTTGTGAGAGGAAGCTCTTGTCACGGGCCACAAAGCTGTTGGCGTTCTCTGGCGTTGCTGTAGGGCCTGCCGACATCACCGTCGGGGTCCCGCAGGCGGTCTTGCCGGACGGGGGTTTCCGTCTGGGTGTCGCCGTTCTCTCCGAGAGCTGCCTGTCATCCTTCGGGGTGCGTTGCCTGTAGCGTTCTGCGTAGCGTTGTTCTGTGTGTGTCTTGGAGCCGCCCTGCCCGGGGATGTAGAGTCAGGGCAAGGTGGGTGGTGCTGGCATCTAGGGATGCGCCCAGGCTTTGAGCGGGGAGGAGTTTTGCAGCCGTCTTGGATCAAGTGGCTGTTGTCGGTGGGTGAGGGAAGTAATTCCTGTTGGGTTTTGTGGGCTGGGCCCCCAGGGAAGAACCGTAGGTGTCTGGGAGAGGGAGCTGGAGTCTTAGCTGAGCAGGTAGCATGTCAAGGGTGTTGTGGTTTGTCTGTGTGCTGGGCTTAATGTTTGATGTATTGTGCTTATGTTTAGGAGCCGCCCTAGTTGGGCTCTCAAGGGGGTGTTCCTACATGCGATCGAGACCCGTGTCGTGGTTCAGCTGTGGCCGTGCATGCAGGTGACTTGTTTGACATCGGTTTGGCAGGTGCCGAGGGAGGAGTCGTGCAGGGTGATGGAGGGCGGCGCTGTCAGCAGGTGAGTTGGTGTGCGGTGTAGCTAGAGGGAAGATGTGGCTGTTGGCTCTACGAGCCCATTATGGTAATTTTTCTTTGGGCGCATGCGAGGAGCCGAGCGGGATCTGGGCACCGGAGGGGAATCGCACGGGGTGAGCGGTGACGGGTGGGCTGAAGCATAGCGATTCGTCCTGAGGTGCCGCGTTGCAGGTGGTTGTGAGCATCGTGCGTTTGGCTCTTGCAGGTGGTGGGCGAGCCTCAAGGTGGCGACCGCATCTGATGGAGGCCAGGCAGGTGAGCTGTCGAGGGAAAGGTGCGTGTCTGAGATGGGGGCGGTTGGTGCGGGTGTCCTGAGAGTCCCGCAGCACCTGAGCGGGTCCTTTTTTGCTTGGGTTCTTGCAGGTGCCGCCCGCAGGCTTCAGAGGGGAGACGCCGCGTGCCGACGAGAGGTCCGAGAGGTGAGGGGGTTGAAGGCCAGGCTGTTGTTTGAGAGCAAGGTGTCTGTCGTACGGCCACTCAATGGAAGCGTTTGTCTCTGGTTCTGCAGGTTGTGCGCCGGCTGCCTTTGGGCCTGGATGCGCGTTTGAGGTGAGCTGGGTCGCAGAGGGGAGGGGCGCGGGGCTGGTGTGGTTCGTTCTTCCTTTTTTGGCAGAGCGACGGTAACTTTGTGTGTCCTGTGGTATCTCTAGGGGCCGCAGGGGGTGGCGTTCGTCCTCGTCCGGAATGGGCACGGATCAGCCGGGTGCGCGTGAGGTGGGGGACGTTGCGGGGCAGGTCCTTGTTGAGTGATGGGATGCTGACTGCCAGGGCGGTGTGTGTATTTTTGTTGTTTTTGTTTAGATGATGAAAAGGCACCTGGCCCTGGGAGGACTGATGCAGTGGGCTGCCTGTGCGCTTGTTCTTCTGAAGGATGGGTGGACCGGGACTCTGGGCCCCTTGAAAGCTAAGTTGAGGCAACGGTGCTGAGGAAGGGGTTGGGGGAGGGAGGGGTTTTAAGGATGGTGCGGCGGAGCGGGCTGTCTGGGAAGCGGTCCCCTTTGGGAGCAGGGAAAAGGAGCAGGTTCCTCTTGAACGTGACGGGAACGTGTGCCGGGCAGGGGCGTTCCAGGCTGTGTGCGTTATTGTGCAGCGTGTGTGTTTTGTGTTGGGTGTCTCCGACCTTCCTCGGGTCTCGGTTGCTCTCTTTGTTCTTTAGGAGCCGGGCAGGTGCCTCGGCAGCGTTGGTAGTGCCCGGCGAGGCCCTAGTCGTGGGCTCGGCGCCCATCGGGCGCTTCTCTTTTGGCGTCGCAAGCTTCAGGCATGGATCGTTTTGGCGTCTCGGACGGTCGTCTTGGGCGGCGTCGTTCCCGGCCGCGTGAGCGGCGCCGCTCTGTGGCTGTGAGTTTTTTGGGACTGGCACTTCTTCCTTGCATCCGTAGGCGGTTAGGTCTTGAAGCTGGGCTGGTTGCGCGTCTGTCGTCTCGGTTGTGAGAGGAAGCTCTTGTCACGGGCCACAAAGCTGTTGGCGTTCTCTGGTGTTGCCGTAGGGCCTGCCGACGTCACCGTCGGGGTCCCGCAGGTGGTCTTGCCGGACGGGGGTTTCCGTCTGGGTGTCGCCGTTCTCTCCGAGAGCTGCCTGTCATCCTTCGGGGTGCGTTGCCTGTAGCGTTCTGCGTAGCGTTGTTCTGTGTGTGTCTTGGAGCCGCCCTGCCCGGGGATGGAGAGTCAGGGCAAGGTGGGTGGTGCTGGCATCTAGGGATGCGCCCAGGCTTTGAGCGGGGAGGAGTTTTGCAGCCGTCTTGGATCAAGTGGCTGTTGTCGGTGGGTGAGGGAAGTAATTCCTGTTGGGTTTTGTGGGCTGGGCCCCCAGGGAACAACCGTAGGTGTCTGGGAGAGGGAGCTGGAGTCTTAGCTGAGCAGGTAGCATGTCAAGGGTGTTGTGGTTTGTCTGTGTGCTGGGCCTAATGTTTGATGTATTGTGCTTATGTTTAGGAGCCGCCCTAGTTGGGCTCTCAAGGGGGTGTTCCTACATGCGATCGAGACCCGTGTCGTGGTTCAGCTGTGGCCGTGCATGCACGTGACTTGTTTGACATCGGTTTGGCAGGTGCCGAGGGAGGAGTCGTGCAGGGTGATGGAGGGCGGCGCTGTCAGCAGGTGAGTTGGTGTGTGGTGTAGCTAGAGGGAAGATGTGGCTGTTGGCTCTACGAGCCCATTGTGGTAATTTTTCTTTGGGCGCATGCGAGGAGCCGAGCGGGATCTGGGCACCGGAGGGGAATCGCACAGGGTGAGCGGTGACGGGTGGGCTGAAGCGTAGCGATTCGTCCTGAGGTGCCGCGTTGCAGGTGGTTGTGAGCAACGTGCGTTTGGCTCTTGCAGGTGGTGGGCGAGCCTCAAGGTGGCGACCGTATCTGATGGAGGCCAGGCAGGTGAGCTGTCGAGGGAAAGGTGCGTGTCTGAGATGGGGGCGGTTGGTGCGGGTGTCCTGAGAGTCCCGCAGCACCTGAGCGGGTCCTTTTTTGCTTGGGTTCCTGCAGGTGCCGCCCGCAGGCTTCGGAGGGGAGACGCCGCGTGCCGACGAGAGGTCCGAGAGGTGAGGGGGTTGAAGGCCAGGCTGTTGTTTGAGAGCAAGGTGTCGTACGGCCACTCAATGGAAGCGTTTGTCTCTGGTTCTGCAGGTTGTGCGCCGGCTGCCTTTGGGCCTGGATGCGCGTTTGAGGTGAGCTGGGTCGCAGAGGGGAGGGGCGCGGGGCTGGTGTGGTTCGTTCTTCCTTTTTTGGCAGAGCGACGGTAACTTTGTGTGTCCTGTGGTATCTCTAGGGGCCGCAGGGGGTGGCGTTCGTCCTCGTCCGGAATGGGCACGGATCAGCCGGGTGCGCGTGAGGTGGGGGACGTTGCGGGGTAGGTCCTTGTTGAGTGACGGGATGCTGACTGACGGGGCGGTGTGTGTATTTTTGTTGTTTTTGTTTAGATGATGAAAAGGCACCTGGGACTTGGAGGACCGATGCAGTGGGCTGCCTGTGCGCTTGTTCTTCTGAAGGATGGGTGGACCGGGACTCTGGGCCCCTTGAAAGCTAAGTTGAGGCAACGGTGCTGAGGAAGGGGTTGCGGGAGGGAGGGGTTTTAAGGATGGTGCAGCGGAGCGGGCTGTCTGGGAAGCGGTCCCCTTTGGGAGCAGGGAAAAGGAGCAGGTTCCTCTTGAACGTGACGGGAACGTGTGCCGGGCAGGGGCGTTCCAGGCTGTGTGCGTTATTGTGCAGCGTGTGTGTTTTGTGTTGGGTGTCTCCGACCTTCCTCGGGTCTCGGTTGCTCTCTTTGTTCTTTAGGAGCCGGGCAGGTGCCTCGGCAGCATTGGTAGTGCCCGGCGAGGCCCTAGTCGTGGGCTCGGCGCCCATCGGGCGCTTCTCTTTTGGCGTCGCAAGCTTCAGGCGTGGATCGTTTTGGCGTCTCGGACGGTCGTCTTGGGCGGCGTCGTTCCCGGCCGCGTGAGCGGCGCCGCTCTGTGGCTGTGAGTTTTTTGGGACTGGCACTTCTTCCTTGCATCCGTAGGCGGTTAGGTCTTGAAGCTGGGCTGGTTGCGCGTCTGTCGTCTCGGTTGTGAGAGGAAGCTCTTGTCACGGGCCACAAAGCTGTTGGCGTTCTCTGGTGTTGCCGTAGGGCCTGCCGACGTCACCGTCGGGGTCCCGCAGGCGGTCTTGCCGGACGGGGGTTTCCGTCTGGGTGTCGCCGTTCTCTCCGAGAGCTGCCTGTCATCCTTCGGGGTGCGTTGCCTGTAGCGTTCTGCGTAGCGTTGTTCTGTGTGTGTCTTGGAGCCGCCCTGCCCGGGGATGTAGAGTCAGGGCAAGGTGGGTGGTGCTGGCATCTAGGGATGCGCCCAGGCTTTGAGCGGGGAGGAGTTTTGCAGCCGTCTTGGATCAAGTGGCTGTTGTCGGTGGGTGAGGGAAGTAATTCCTGTTGGGTTTTGTGGGCTGGGCCCCCAGGGAACAACCGTAGGTGTCTGGGAGAGGGAGCTGGAGTCTTAGCTGAGCAGGTAGCATGTCAAGGGTGTTGTGGTTTGTCTGTGTGCTGGGCCTAATGTTTGATGTATTGTGCTTATGTTTAGGAGCCGCCCTAGTTGGGCTCTCAAGGGGGTGTTCCTACATGCGATCGAGACCCGTGTCGTGGTTCAGCTGTGGCCGTGCATGCAGGTGACTTGTTTGACATCGGTTTGGCAGGTGCCGAGGGAGGAGTCGTGCAGGGTGATGGAGGGCGGCGCTGTCAGCAGGTGAGTTGGTGTGTGGTGTAGCTAGAGGGAAGATGTGGCTGTTGGCTCTACGAGCCCATTGTGGTAATTTTTCTTTGGGCGCATGCGAGGAGCCGAGCGGGATCTGGGCACCGGAGGGGAATCGCACAGGGTGAGCGGTGACGGGTGGGCTGAAGCGTAGCGATTCGTCCTGAGGTGCCGCGTTGCAGGTGGTTGTGAGCAACGTGCGTTTGGCTCTTGCAGGTGGTGGGCGAGCCTCAAGGTGGCGACCGTATCTGATGGAGGCCAGGCAGGTGAGCTGTCGAGGGAAAGGTGCGTGTCTGAGATGGGGGCGGTTGGTGCGGGTGTCCTGAGAGTCCCGCAGCACCTGAGCGGGTCCTTTTTTGCTTGGGTTCCTGCAGGTGCCGCCCGCAGGCTTCGGAGGGGAGACGCCGCGTGCCGACGAGAGGTCCGAGAGGTGAGGGGGTTGAAGGCCAGGCTGTTGTTTGAGAGCAAGGTGTCGTACGGCCACTCAATGGAAGCGTTTGTCTCTGGTTCTGCAGGTTGTGCGCCGGCTGCCTTTGGGCCTGGATGCGCATTTGAGGTGAGCTGGGTCGCAGAGGGGAGGGGCGCGGGGCTGGTGTGGTTCGTTCTTCCTTTTTTGGCAGAGCGACGGTAACTTTGTGTGTCCTGTGGTATCTCTAGGGGCCGCAGGGGGTGGCGTTCGTCCTCGTCCGGAATGGGCACGGAGCAGCCGGGTGCGCGTGAGGTGGGGGACGTTGCGGGGTAGGTCCTTGTTGAGTGACGGGATGCTGACTGACGGGGCGGTGTGTGTATTTTTGTTGTTTTTGTTTAGATGATGAAAAGGCACCTGGGACTTGGAGGACCGATGCAGTGGGCTGCCTGTGCGCTTGTTCTTCTGAAGGATGGGTGGACCGGGACTCTGGGCCCCTTGAAAGCTAAGTTGAGGCAACGGTGCTGAGGAAGGGGTTGCGGGAGGGAGGGGTTTTAAGGATGGTGCAGCGGAGCGGGCTGTCTGGGAAGCGGTCCCCTTTGGGAGCAGGGAAAAGGAGCAGGTTCCTCTTGAACGTGACGGGAACGTGTGCCGGGCAGGGGCGTTCCAGGCTGTGTGCGTTATTGTGCAGCGTGTGTGTTTTGTGTTGGGTGTCTCCGACCTTCCTCGGGTCTCGGTTGCTCTCTTTGTTCTTTAGGAGCTGGGCAGGTGCCTCGGCAGCGTTGGTAGTGCCCGGCGAGGCCCTAGTCGTGGGCTCGGCGCCCATCGGGCGCTTCTCTTTTGGCGTCGCAAGCTTCAGGCGTGGATCGTTTTGGCGTCTCGGACGGTCGTCTTGGGCGGCGTCGTTCCCGGCCGCGTGAGCGGCGCCGCTCTGTGGCTGTGAGTTTTTTGGGACTGGCACTTCTTCCTTGCATCCGTAGGCGGTTAGGTCTTGAAGCTGGGCTGGTTGCGCGTCTGTCGTCTCGGTTGTGAGAGGAAGCTCTTGTCACGGGCCACAAAGCTGTTGGCGTTCTCTGGTGTTGCCGTAGGGCCTGCCGACGTCACCGTCGGGGTCCCGCAGGTGGTCTTGCCGGACGGGGGTTTCCGTCTGGGTGTCGCCGTTCTCTCCGAGAGCTGCCTCTCATCCTTCGGGGTGCGTTGCCTGTAGCGTTCTGCGTAGCGTTGTTCTGTGTGTGTCTTGGAGCCGCCCTGCCCGGGGATGGAGAGTCAGGGCAAGGTGGGTGGTGCTGGCATCTAGGGATGCGCCCAGGCTTTGAGCGGGGAGGAGTTTTGCAGCCGTCTTGGATCAAGTGGCTGTTGTCGGTGGGTGAGGGAAGTAATTCCTGTTGGGTTTTGTGGGCTGGGCCCCCAGGGAAGAACCGTAGGTGTCTGGGAGAGGGAGCTGGAGTCTTAGCTGAGCAGGTAGCATGTCAAGGGTGTTGTGGTTTGTCTGTGTGCTGGGCTTAATGTTTGATGTATTGTGCTTATGTTTAGGAGCCGCCCTAGTTGGGCTCTCAAGGGGGTGTTCCTACATGCGATCGAGACCCGTGTCATGGTTCAGCTGTGGCCGTGCATGCAGGTGACTTGTTTGACATCGGTTTGGCAGGTGCCGAGGGAGGAGTCGTGCAGGGTGATGGAGGGCGGCGCTGTCAGCAGGTGAGTTGGTGTGCGGTGTATCTAGAGGGAAGATGTGGCTGTTGGCTCTACGAGCCCATTGTGGTACATTTTTCTTTGGGCGCATGCGAGGAGCCGAGCGGGATCTGGGCACCGGAGGGGAATCGCACAGGGTGAGCGGTGACGGGTGGGCTGAAGCGTAGCGATTCGTCCTGAGGTGCCGCGTTGCAGGTGGTTGTGAGCATCGTGCGTTTGGCTCTTGCAGGTGGTGGGCGAGCCTCAAGGTGGCGACCGCATCTGATGGGGGCCAGGCAGGTGAGCTGTCGAGGGAAAGGTGCGTGTCTGAGATGGGGGGGTTGGTGCGGGTATCCTGAGAGTCCCGCAGCACCTGAGCGGGTCCTTTTTTGCTTGGGTTCTTGCAGGTGCCGCCCGCAGGCTTTGGAGGGGAGACGCCGCGTGCCGACGAGAGGTCCGAGAGGTGAGGGGGTTGAAGGCCAGGCTGTTGTCTGAGAGCAAGGTGTCTGTCGTACGGCCACTCAATGGAAGCGTTTGTCTCTGGTTCTGCAGGTTGTGCGCCGGCTGCCTTTGGGCCTGGATGCGCGTTTGAGGTGAGCTGGGTCGCAGAGGGGAGGGGCGCGGGGCTGGTGTGGTTCGTTCTTCCTTTTTTGGCAGAGCGACGGTAACTTTGTGTGTCCTGTGGTATCTCTAGGGGCCGCAGGGGGTGGCGTTCGTCCTCGTCCGGAATGGGCACGGAGCAGCCGGGTGCGCGTGAGGTGGGGGACGTTGCGGGGTAGGTCCTTGTTGAGTGACGGGATGCTGACTGACGGGGCGGTGTGTGTATTTTTGTTGTTTTTGTTTAGATGATGAAAAGGCACCTGGCCCTGGGAGGACCGATGCAGTGGGCTGCCTGTGCGCTTGTTCTTCTGAAGGATGGGTGGACCGGGACTCTGGGCCCCTTGAAAGCTAAGTTGAGGCAACGGTGCTGAGGAAGGGGTTGGGGGAGGGAGGGGTTTTAAGGATGGCGTGGCGGAGCGGGCTGTCTGGGAAGCGGTCCCCTTTGGGAGCAGGGAAAAGGAGCAGGTTCCTCTTGAACGTGACGGGAACGTGTGCCGGGCAGGGGCGTTCCAGGCTGTGTGCGTTATTGTGCAGCGTGTGTGTTTTGTGTTGGGTGTCTCCGACCTTCCTCGGGTCTCGGTTGCTCTCTTTGTTCTTTAGGAGCCGGGCAGGTGCCTCGGCAGCGTTGGTAGTGCCCGGCGAGGCCCTAGTCGTGGGCTCGGCGCCCATCGGGCGCTTCTCTTTTGGCGTCGCAAGCTTCAGGCGTGGATCGTTTTGGCGTCTCGGACGGTCGTCTTGGGCGGTGTCGTTCCCGGCCGCGTGAGCGGCGCCGCTCTGTGGCTGTGAGTTTTTTGGGACTGGCATTTCTTCCTTGCATCCGTAGGCGGTTAGGTCTTGAAGCTGGGCTGGTTGCGCGTCTGTCGTCTCGGTTGTGAGAGGAAGCTCTTGTCACGGGCCACGAAGCTGTTGGCGTTCTCTGGCGTTGCCGTAGGGCCTGCCGACATCACCGTCGGGGTCCCGCAGGCGGTCTTGCCGGACGGGGGTTTCCGTCTGGGTGTCGCCGTTCTCTCCGAGAGCTGCCTGTCATCCTTCGGGGTGCGTTGCCTGTAGCGTTCTGCGTAGCGTTGTTCTGTGTGTGTCTTGGAGCCGCCCTGCCCGGGGATGGAGAGTCAGGGCAAGGTGGGTGGTGCTGGCATCTAGGGATGCGCCCAGGCTTTGAGCGGGGAGGAGTTTTGCAGCCGTCTTGGATCAAGTGGCTGTTGTCGGTGGGTGAGGGAAGTAATTCCTGTTGGGTTTTGTGGGCTGGGCCCCCAGGGAAGAACCGTAGGTGTCTGGGAGAGGGAGCTGGAGTCTTAGCTGAGCAGGTAGCATGTCAAGGGTGTTGTGGTTTGTCTGTGTGCTGGGCTTAATGTTTGATGTATTGTGCTTATGTTTAGGAGCCGCCCTAGTTGGGCTCTCAAGGGGGTGTTCCTACATGCGATCGAGACCCGTGTCGTGGTTCAGCTGTGGCCGTGCATGCAGGTGACTTGTTTGACATCGGTTTGGCAGGTGCCGAGGGAGGAGTCGTGCAGGGTGATGGAGGGCGGCGCTGTCAGCAGGTGAGTTGGTGTGCGGTGTAGCTAGAGGGAAGATGTGGCTGTTGGCTCTACGAGCCCATTGTGGTAATTTTTCTTTGGGCGCATGCGAGGAGCCGAGCGGGATCTGGGCACCGGAGGGGAATCGCACAGGGTGAGCGGTGACGGGTGGGCTGAAGCGTAGCGATTCGTCCTGAGGTGCCGCGTTGCAGGTGGTTGTGAGCAACGTGCGTTTGGCTCTTGCAGGTGGTGGGCGAGCCTCAAGGTGGCGACCGCATCTGATGGAGGCCAGGCAGGTGAGCTGTCGAGGGAAAGGTGCGTGTCTGAGATGGGGGGGTTGGTGCGGGTGTCCTGAGAGTCCCGCAGCACCTGAGCGGGTCCTTTTTTGCTTGGGTTCTTGCAGGTGCCGCCCGCAGGCTTCGGAGGGGAGACGCCGCGTGCCGACGAGAGGTCCGAGAGGTGAGGGGGTTGAAGGCCAGGCTGTTGTCTGAGAGCAAGGTGTCTGTCGTACGGCCACTCAATGGAAGCGTTTGTCTCTGGTTCTGCAGGTTGTGCGCCGGCTGCCTTTGGGCCTGGATGCGCGTTTGAGGTGAGCTGGGTCGCAGAGGGGAGGGGCGCGGGGCTGGTGTGGTTCGTTCTTCCTTTTTTGGCAGAGCGACGGTAACTTTGTGTGTCCTGTGGTATCTCTAGGGGCCGCAGGGGGTGGCGTTCGTCCTCGTCCGGAATGGGCACGGAGCAGCCGGGTGCGCGTGAGGTGGGGGACGTTGCGGGGTAGGTCCTTGTTGAGTGACGGGATGCTGACTGACGGGGCGGTGTGTGTATTTTTGTTGTTTTTGTTTAGATGATGAAAAGGCACCTGGCCCTGGGAGGACCGATGCAGTGGGCTGCCTGTGCGCTTGTTCTTCTGAAGGATGGGTGGACCGGGACTCTGGGCCCCTTGAAAGCTAAGTTGAGGCAACGGTGCTGAGGAAGGGGTTGGGGGAGGGAGGGGTTTTAAGGATGGCGTGGCGGAGCGGGCTGTCTGGGAAGCGGTCCCCTTTGGGAGCAGGGAAAAGGAGCAGGTTCCTCTTGAACGTGACGGGAACATGTGCCGGGCAGGGGCGTTCCAGGCTGTGTGCGTTATTGTGCAGCGTGTGTGTTTTGTGTTGGGTGTCTCCGACCTTCCTCGGGTCTCGGTTGCTCTCTTTGTTCTTTAGGAGCCGGGCAGGTGCCTCGGCAGCGTTGGTAGTGCCCGGCGAGGCCCTAGTCGTGGGCTCGGCGCCCATCGGGCGCTTCTCTTTTGGCGTCGCAAGCTTCAGGCGTGGATCGTTTTGGCGTCTCGGACGGTCGTCTTGGGCGGTGTCGTTCCCGGCCGCGTGAGCGGCGCCGCTCTGTGGCTGTGAGTTTTTTGGGACTGGCATTTCTTCCTTGCATCCTTAGGCGGTTAGGTCTTGAAGCTGGGCTGGTTGCGCGTCTGTCGTCTCGGTTGTGAGAGGAAGCTCTTGTCACGGGCCACGAAGCTGTTGGCGTTCTCTGGCGTTGCCGTAGGGCCTGCCGACATCACCGTCGGGGTCCCGCAGGCGGTCTTGCCGGACGGGGGTTTCCGTCTGGGTGTCGCCGTTCTCTCCGAGAGCTGCCTGTCATCCTTCGGGGTGCGTTGCCTGTAGCGTTCTGCGTAGCGTTGTTCTGTGTGTGTCTTGGAGCCGCCCTGCCCGGGGATGTAGAGTCAGGGCAAGGTGGGTGGTGCTGGCATCTAGGGATGCGCCCAGGCTTTGAGCGGGGAGGAGTTTTGCAGCCGTCTTGGATCAAGTGGCTGTTGTCGGTGGGTGAGGGAAGTAATTCCTGTTGGGTTTTGTGGGCTGGGCCCCCAGGGAAGAACCGTAGGTGTCTGGGAGAGGGAGCTGGAGTCTTAGCTGAGCAGGTAGCATGTCAAGGGTGTTGTGGTTTGTCTGTGTGCTGGGCCTAATGTTTGATGTATTGTGCTTATGTTTAGGAGCCGCCCTAGTTGGGCTCTCAAGGGGGTGTTCCTACATGCGATCGAGACCCGTGTCGTGGTTCAGCTGTGGCCGTGCATGCAGGTGACTTGTTTGACATCGGTTTGGCAGGTGCCGAGGGAGGAGTCGTGCAGGGTGATGGAGGGCGGCGCTGTCAGCAGGTGAGTTGGTGTGTGGTGTAGCTAGAGGGAAGATGTGGCTGTTGGCTCTACGAGCCCATTGTGGTAATTTTTCTTTGGGCGCATGCGAGGAGCCGAGCGGGATCTGGGCACCGGAGGGGAATCGCACAGGGTGAGCGGTGACGGGTGGGCTGAAGCGTAGCGATTCGTCCTGAGGTGCCGCGTTGCAGGTGGTTGTGAGCAACGTGCGTTTGGCTCTTGCAGGTGGTGGGCGAGCCTCAAGGTGGCGACCGTATCTGATGGAGGCCAGGCAGGTGAGCTGTCGAGGGAAAGGTGCGTGTCTGAGATGGGGGCGGTTGGTGCGGGTGTCCTGAGAGTCCCGCAGCACCTGAGCGGGTCCTTTTTTGCTTGGGTTCCTGCAGGTGCCGCCCGCAGGCTTCGGAGGGGAGACGCCGCGTGCCGACGAGAGGTCCGAGAGGTGAGGGGGTTGAAGGCCAGGCTGTTGTTTGAGAGCAAGGTGTCGTACGGCCACTCAATGGAAGCGTTTGTCTCTGGTTCTGCAGGTTGTGCGCCGGCTGCCTTTGGGCCTGGATGCGCGTTTGAGGTGAGCTGGGTCGCAGAGGGGAGGGGCGCGGGGCTGGTGTGGTTCGTTCTTCCTTTTTTGGCAGAGCGACGGTAACTTTGTGTGTCCTGTGGTATCTCTAGGGGCCGCAGGGGGTGGCGTTCGTCCTCGTCCGGAATGGGCACGGATCAGCCGGGTGCGCGTGAGGTGGGGGACGTTGCGGGGTAGGTCCTTGTTGAGTGACGGGATGCTGACTGACGGGGCGGTGTGTGTATTTTTGTTGTTTTTGTTTAGATGATGAAAAGGCACCTGGGACTTGGAGGACCGATGCAGTGGGCTGCCTGTGCGCTTGTTCTTCTGAAGGATGGGTGGACCGGGACTCTGGGCCCCTTGAAAGCTAAGTTGAGGCAACGGTGCTGAGGAAGGGGTTGCGGGAGGGAGGGGTTTTAAGGATGGTGCAGCGGAGCGGGCTGTCTGGGAAGCGGTCCCCTTTGGGAGCAGGGAAAAGGAGCAGGTTCCTCTTGAACGTGACGGGAACGTGTGCCGGGCAGGGGCGTTCCAGGCTGTGTGCGTTATTGTGCAGCGTGTGTGTTTTGTGTTGGGTGTCTCCGACCTTCCTCGGGTCTCGGTTGCTCTCTTTGTTCTTTAGGAGCCGGGCAGGTGCCTCGGCAGCATTGGTAGTGCCCGGCGAGGCCCTAGTCGTGGGCTCGGCGCCCATCGGGCGCTTCTCTTTTGGCGTCGCAAGCTTCAGGCGTGGATCGTTTTGGCGTCTCGGACGGTCGCCTTGGGCGGCGTCGTTCCCGGCCGCGTGAGCGGCGCCGCTCTGTGGCTGTGAGTTTTTTGGGACTGGCACTTCTTCCTTGCATCCGTAGGCGGTTAGGTCTTGAAGCTGGGCTGGTTGCGCGTCTGTCGTCTCGGTTGTGAGAGGAAGCTCTTGTCACGGGCCACAAAGCTGTTGGCGTTCTCTGGTGTTGCCGTAGGGCCTGCCGACGTCACCGTCGGGGTCCCGCAGGCGGTCTTGCCGGACGGGGGTTTCCGTCTGGGTGTCGCCGTTCTCTCCGAGAGCTGCCTGTCATCCTTCGGGGTGCGTTGCCTGTAGCGTTCTGCGTAGCGTTGTTCTGTGTGTGTCTTGGAGCCGCCCTGCCCGGGGATGTAGAGTCAGGGCAAGGTGGGTGGTGCTGGCATCTAGGGATGCGCCCAGGCTTTGAGCGGGGAGGAGTTTTGCAGCCGTCTTGGATCAAGTGGCTGTTGTCGGTGGGTGAGGGAAGTAATTCCTGTTGGGTTTTGTGGGCTGGGCCCCCAGGGAACAACCGTAGGTGTCTGGGAGAGGGAGCTGGAGTCTTAGCTGAGCAGGTAGCATGTCAAGGGTGTTGTGGTTTGTCTGTGTGCTGGGCCTAATGTTTGATGTATTGTGCTTATGTTTAGGAGCCGCCCTAGTTGGGCTCTCAAGGGGGTGTTCCTACATGCGATCGAGACCCGTGTCGTGGTTCAGCTGTGGCCGTGCATGCAGGTGACTTGTTTGACATCGGTTTGGCAGGTGCCGAGGGAGGAGTCGTGCAGGGTGATGGAGGGCGGCGCTGTCAGCAGGTGAGTTGGTGTGTGGTGTAGCTAGAGGGAAGATGTGGCTGTTGGCTCTACGAGCCCATTGTGGTAATTTTTCTTTGGGCGCATGCGAGGAGCCGAGCGGGATCTGGGCACCGGAGGGGAATCGCACAGGGTGAGCGGTGACGGGTGGGCTGAAGCGTAGCGATTCGTCCTGAGGTGCCGCGTTGCAGGTGGTTGTGAGCAACGTGCGTTTGGCTCTTGCAGGTGGTGGGCGAGCCTCAAGGTGGCGACCGTATCTGATGGAGGCCAGGCAGGTGAGCTGTCGAGGGAAAGGTGCGTGTCTGAGATGGGGGCGGTTGGTGCGGGTGTCCTGAGAGTCCCGCAGCACCTGAGCGGGTCCTTTTTTGCTTGGGTTCCTGCAGGTGCCGCCCGCAGGCTTCGGAGGGGAGACGCCGCGTGCCGACGAGAGGTCCGAGAGGTGAGGGGGTTGAAGGCCAGGCTGTTGTTTGAGAGCAAGGTGTCGTACGGCCACTCAATGGAAGCGTTTGTCTCTGGTTCTGCAGGTTGTGCGCCGGCTGCCTTTGGGCCTGGATGCGCGTTTGAGGTGAGCTGGGTCGCAGAGGGGAGGGGCGCGGGGCTGGTGTGGTTCGTTCTTCCTTTTTTGGCAGAGCGACGGTAACTTTGTGTGTCCTGTGGTATCTCTAGGGGCCGCAGGGGGTGGCGTTCGTCCTCGTCCGGAATGGGCACGGAGCAGCCGGGTGCGCGTGAGGTGGTGGACGTTGCGGGGTAGGTCCTTGTTGAGTGACGGGATGCTGACTGACGGGGCGGTGTGTGTATTTTTGTTGTTTTTGTTTAGATGATGAAAAGGCACCTGGGACTTGGAGGACCGATGCAGTGGGCTGCCTGTGCGCTTGTTCTTCTGAAGGATGGGTGGACCGGGACTCTGGGCCCCTTGAAAGCTAAGTTGAGGCAACGGTGCTGAGGAAGGGGTTGCGGGAGGGAGGGGTTTTAAGGATGGTGCAGCGGAGCGGGCTGTCTGGGAAGCGGTCCCCTTTGGGAGCAGGGAAAAGGAGCAGGTTCCTCTTGAACGTGACGGGAACGTGTGCCGGGCAGGGGCGTTCCAGGCTGTGTGCGTTATTGTGCAGCGTGTGTGTTTTGTGTTGGGTGTCTCCGACCTTCCTCGGGTCTCGGTTGCTCTCTTTGTTCTTTAGGAGCCGGGCAGGTGCCTCGGCAGCGTTGGTAGTGCCCGGCGAGGCCCTAGTCGTGGGCTCGGCGCCCATCGGGCGCTTCTCTTTTGGCGTCGCAAGCTTCAGGCGTGGATCGTTTTGGCGTCTCGGACGGTCGTCTTGGGCGGCGTCGTTCCCGGCCGCGTGAGCGGCGCCGCTCTGTGGCTGTGAGTTTTTTGGGACTGGCACTTCTTCCTTGCATCCGTAGGCGGTTAGGTCTTGAAGCTGGGCTGGTTGCGCGTCTGTCGTCTCGGTTGTGAGAGGAAGCTCTTGTCACGGGCCACGAAGCTGTTGGCGTTCTCTGGTGTTGCCGTAGGGCCTGCCGACGTCACCGTCGGGGTCCCACAGGTGGTCTTGCCGGACGGGGGTTTCCGTCTGGGTGTCGCCGTTCTCTCCGAGAGCTGCCTGTCATCCTTCGGGGTGCGTTGCCTGTAGCGTTCTGCGTAGCGTTGTTCTGTGTGTGTCTTGGAGCCGCCCTGCCCGGGGATGTAGAGTCAGGGCAAGGTGGGTGGTGCTGGCATCTAGGGATGCGCCCAGGCTTTGAGCGGGGAGGAGTTTTGCAGCCGTCTTGGATCAAGTGGCTGTTGTCGGTGGGTGAGGGAAGTAATTCCTGTTGGGTTTTGTGGGCTGGGCCCCCAGGGAACAACCGTAGGTGTCTGGGAGAGGGAGCTGGAGTCTTAGCTGAGCAGGTAGCATGTCAAGGGTGTTGTGGTTTGTCTGTGTGCTGGGCCTAATGTTTGATGTATTGTGCTTATGTTTAGGAGCCGCCCTAGTTGGGCTCTCAAGGGGGTGTTCCTACATGCGATCGAGACCCGTGTCGTGGTTCAGCTGTGGCCGTGCATGCAGGTGACTTGTTTGACATCGGTTTGGCAGGTGCCGAGGGAGGAGTCGTGCAGGGTGATGGAGGGCGGCGCTGTCAGCAGGTGAGTTGGTGTGTGGTGTAGCTAGAGGGAAGATGTGGCTGTTGGCTCTACGAGCCCATTGTGGTAATTTTTCTTTGGGCGCATGCGAGGAGCCGAGCGGGATCTGGGCACCGGAGGGGAATCGCACAGGGTGAGCGGTGACGGGTGGGCTGAAGCGTAGCGATTCGTCCTGAGGTGCCGCGTTGCAGGTGGTTGTGAGCAACGTGCGTTTGGCTCTTGCAGGTGGTGGGCGAGCCTCAAGGTGGCGACCGTATCTGATGGAGGCCAGGCAGGTGAGCTGTCGAGGGAAAGGTGCGTGTCTGAGATGGGGGCGGTTGGTGCGGGTGTCCTGAGAGTCCCGCAGCACCTGAGCGGGTCCTTTTTTGCTTGGGTTCCTGCAGGTGCCGCCCGCAGGCTTCGGAGGGGAGACGCCGCGTGCCGACGAGAGGTCCGAGAGGTGAGGGGGTTGAAGGCCAGGCTGTTGTTTGAGAGCAAGGTGTCGTACGGCCACTCAATGGAAGCGTTTGTCTCTGGTTCTGCAGGTTGTGCGCCGGCTGCCTTTGGGCCTGGATGCGCGTTTGAGGTGAGCTGGGTCGCAGAGGGGAGGGGCGCGGGGCTGGTGTGGTTCGTTCTTCCTTTTTTGGCAGAGCGACGGTAACTTTGTGTGTCCTGTGGTATCTCTAGGGGCCGCAGGGGGTGGCGTTCGTCCTCGTCCGGAATGGGCACGGAGCAGCCGGGTGCGCGTGAGGTGGGGGACGTTGCGGGGTAGGTCCTTGTTGAGTGACGGGATGCTGACTGACGGGGCGGTGTGTGTATTTTTGTTGTTTTTGTTTAGATGATGAAAAGGCACCTGGGACTTGGAGGACCGATGCAGTGGGCTGCCTGTGCGCTTGTTCTTCTGAAGGATGGGTGGACCGGGACTCTGGGCCCCTTGAAAGCTAAGTTGAGGCAACGGTGCTGAGGAAGGGGTTGCGGGAGGGAGGGGTTTTAAGGATGGTGCAGCGGAGCGGGCTGTCTGGGAAGCGGTCCCCTTTGGGAGCAGGGAAAAGGAGCAGGTTCCTCTTGAACGTGACGGGAACGTGTGCCGGGCAGGGGCGTTCCAGGCTGTGTGCGTTATTGTGCAGCGTGTGTGTTTTGTGTTGGGTGTCTCCGACCTTCCTCGGGTCTCGGTTGCTCTCTTTGTTCTTTAGGAGCTGGGCAGGTGCCTCGGCAGCGTTGGTAGTGCCCGGCGAGGCCCTAGTCGTGGGCTCGGCGCCCATCGGGCGCTTCTCTTTTGGCGTCGCAAGCTTCAGGCGTGGATCGTTTTGGCGTCTCGGACGGTCGTCTTGGGCGGCGTCGTTCCCGGCCGCGTGAGCGGCGCCGCTCTGTGGCTGTGAGTTTTTTGGGACTGGCACTTCTTCCTTGCATCCGTAGGCGGTTAGGTCTTGAAGCTGGGCTGGTTGCGCGTCTGTCGTCTCGGTTGTGAGAGGAAGCTCTTGTCACGGGCCACAAAGCTGTTGGCGTTCTCTGGTGTTGCCGTAGGGCCTGCCGACGTCACCGTCGGGGTCCCGCAGGCGGTCTTGCCGGACGGGGGTTTCCGTCTGGGTGTCGCCGTTCTCTCCGAGAGCTGCCTGTCATCCTTCGGGGTGCGTTGCCTGTAGCGTTCTGCGTAGCGTTGTTCTGTGTGTGTCTTGGAGCCGCCCTGCCCGGGGATGGAGAGTCAGGGCAAGGTGGGTGGTGCTGGCATCTAGGGATGCGCCCAGGCTTTGAGCGGGGAGGAGTTTTGCAGCCGTCTTGGATCAAGTGGCTGTTGTCGGTGGGTGAGGGAAGTAATTCCTGTTGGGTTTTGTGGGCTGGGCCCCCAGGGAAGAACCGTAGGTGTCTGGGAGAGGGAGCTGGAGTCTTAGCTGAGCAGGTAGCATGTCAAGGGTGTTGTGGTTTGTCTGTGTGCTGGGCTTAATGTTTGATGTATTGTGCTTATGTTTAGGAGCCGCCCTAGTTGGGCTCTCAAGGGGGTGTTCCTACATGCGATCGAGACCCGTGTCGTGGTTCAGCTGTGGCCGTGCATGCAGGTGACTTGTTTGACATCGGTTTGGCAGGTGCCGAGGGAGGAGTCGTGCAGGGTGATGGAGGGCGGCGCTGTCAGCAGGTGAGTTGGTGTGCGGTGTAGCTAGAGGGAAGATGTGGCTGTTGGCTCTACGAGCCCATTGTGGTAATTTTTCTTTGGGCGCATGCGAGGAGCCGAGCGGGATCTGGGCACCGGAGGGGAATCGCACGGGGTGAGCGGTGACGGGTGGGCTGAAGCGTAGCGATTCGTCCTGAGGTGCCGCGTTGCAGGTGGTTGTGAGCATCGTGCGTTTGGCTCTTGCAGGTGGTGGGCGAGCCTCAAGGTGGCGACCGCATCTGATGGGGGCCAGGCAGGTGAGCTGTCGAGGGAAAGGTGCGTGTCTGAGATGGGGGGGTTGGTGCGGGTATCCTGAGAGTCCCGCAGCACCTGAGCGGGTCCTTTTTTGCTTGGGTTCTTGCAGGTGCCGCCCGCAGGCTTCGGAGGGGAGACGCCGCGTGCCGACGAGAGGTCCGAGAGGTGAGGGGGTTGAAGGCCAGGCTGTTGTCTGAGAGCAAGGTGTCTGTCGTACGGCCACTCAATGGAAGCGTTTGTCTCTGGTTCTGCAGGTTGTGCGCCGGCTGCCTTTGGGCCTGGATGCGCGTTTGAGGTGAGCTGGGTCGCAGAGGGGAGGGGCGCGGGGCTGGTGTGGTTCGTTCTTCCTTTTTTGGCAGAGCGACGGTAACTTTGTGTGTCCTGTGGTATCTCTAGGGGCCGCAGGGGGTGGCGTTCGTCCTCGTCCGGAATGGGCACGGAGCAGCCGGGTGCGCGTGAGGTGGGGGACGTTGCGGGGTAGGTCCTTGTTGAGTGACGGGATGCTGACTGACGGGGCGGTGTGTGTATTTTTGTTGTTTTTGTTTAGATGATGAAAAGGCACCTGGCCCTGGGAGGACCGATGCAGTGGGCTGCCTGTGCGCTTGTTCTTCTGAAGGATGGGTGGACCGGGACTCTGGGCCCCTTGAAAGCTAAGTTGAGGCAACGGTGCTGAGGAAGGGGTTGGGGGAGGGAGGGGTTTTAAGGATGGCGTGGCGGAGCGGGCTGTCTGGGAAGCGGTCCCCTTTGGGAGCAGGGAAAAGGAGCAGGTTCCTCTTGAACGTGACGGGAACGTGTGCCGGGCAGGGGCGTTCCAGGCTGTGTGCGTTATTGTGCAGCGTGTGTGTTTTGTGTTGGGTGTCTCCGACCTTCCTCGGGTCTCGGTTGCTCTCTTTGTTCTTTAGGAGCCGGGCAGGTGCCTCGGCAGCGTTGGTAGTGCCCGGCGAGGCCCTAGTCGTGGGCTCGGCGCCCATCGGGCGCTTCTCTTTTGGCGTCGCAAGCTTCAGGCGTGGATCGTTTTGGCGTCTCGGACGGTCGTCTTGGGCGGTGTCGTTCCCGGCCGCGTGAGCGGCGCCGCTCTGTGGCTGTGAGTTTTTTGGGACTGGCATTTCTTCCTTGCATCCGTAGGCGGTTAGGTCTTGAAGCTGGGCTGGTTGCGCGTCTGTCGTCTCGGTTGTGAGAGGAAGCTCTTGTCACGGGCCACGAAGCTGTTGGCGTTCTCTGGCGTTGCCGTAGGGCCTGCCGACATCACCGTCGGGGTCCCGCAGGCGGTCTTGCCGGACGGGGGTTTCCGTCTGGGTGTCGCCGTTCTCTCCGAGAGCTGCCTGTCATCCTTCGGGGTGCGTTGCCTGTAGCGTTCTGCGTAGCGTTGTTCTGTGTGTGTCTTGGAGCCGCCCTGCCCGGGGATGGAGAGTCAGGGCAAGGTGGGTGGTGCTGGCATCTAGGGATGCGCCCAGGCTTTGAGCGGGGAGGAGTTTTGCAGCCGTCTTGGATCAAGTGGCTGTTGTCGGTGGGTGAGGGAAGTAATTCCTGTTGGGTTTTGTGGGCTGGGCCCCCAGGGAAGAACCGTAGGTGTCTGGGAGAGGGAGCTGGAGTCTTAGCTGAGCAGGTAGCATGTCAAGGGTGTTGTGGTTTGTCTGTGTGCTGGGCTTAATGTTTGATGTATTGTGCTTATGTTTAGGAGCCGCCCTAGTTGGGCTCTCAAGGGGGTGTTCCTACATGCGATCGAGACCCGTGTCGTGGTTCAGCTGTGGCCGTGCATGCAGGTGACTTGTTTGACATCGGTTTGGCAGGTGCCGAGGGAGGAGTCGTGCAGGGTGATGGAGGGCGGCGCTGTCAGCAGGTGAGTTGGTGTGCGGTGTAGCTAGAGGGAAGATGTGGCTGTTGGCTCTACGAGCCCATTGTGGTAATTTTTCTTTGGGCGCATGCGAGGAGCCGAGCGGGATCTGGGCACCGGAGGGGAATCGCACAGGGTGAGCGGTGACGGGTGGGCTGAAGCGTAGCGATTCGTCCTGAGGTGCCGCGTTGCAGGTGGTTGTGAGCAACGTGCGTTTGGCTCTTGCAGGTGGTGGGCGAGCCTCAAGGTGGCGACCGCATCTGATGGAGGCCAGGCAGGTGAGCTGTCGAGGGAAAGGTGCGTGTCTGAGATGGGGGCGGTTGGTGCGGGTGTCCTGAGAGTCCCGCAGCACCTGAGCGGGTCCTTTTTTGCTTGGGTTCTTGCAGGTGCCGCCCGCAGGCTTCGGAGGGGAGACGCCGCGTGCCGACGAGAGGTCCGAGAGGTGAGGGGGTTGAAGGCCAGGCTGTTGTCTGAGAGCAAGGTGTCTGTCGTACGGCCACTCAATGGAAGCGTTTGTCTCTGGTTCTGCAGGTTGTGCGCCGGCTGCCTTTGGGCCTGGATGCGCGTTTGAGGTGAGCTGGGTCGCAGAGGGGAGGGGCGCGGGGCTGGTGTGGTTCGTTCTTCCTTTTTTGGCAGAGCGACGGTAACTTTGTGTGTCCTGTGGTATCTCTAGGGGCCGCAGGGGGTGGCGTTCGTCCTCGTCCGGAATGGGCACGGAGCAGCCGGGTGCGCGTGAGGTGGGGGACGTTGCGGGGTAGGTCCTTGTTGAGTGACGGGATGCTGACTGACGGGGCGGTGTGTGTATTTTTGTTGTTTTTGTTTAGATGATGAAAAGGCACCTGGCCCTGGGAGGACCGATGCAGTGGGCTGCCTGTGCGCTTGTTCTTCTGAAGGATGGGTGGACCGGGACTCTGGGCCCCTTGAAAGCTAAGTTGAGGCAACGGTGCTGAGGAAGGGGTTTGGGAGGGAGGGGTTTTAAGGATGGCGTGGCGGAGCGGGCTGTCTGGGAAGCGGTCCCCTTTGGGAGCAGGGAAAAGGAGCAGGTTCCTCTTGAACGTGACGGGAACGTGTGCCGGGCAGGGGCGTTCCAGGCTGTGTGCGTTATTGTGCAGCGTGTGTGTTTTGTGTTGGGTGTCTCCGACCTTCCTCGGGTCTCGGTTGCTCTCTTTGTTCTTTAGGAGCCGGGCAGGTGCCTCGGCAGCGTTGGTAGTGCCCGGCGAGGCCCTAGTCGTGGGCTCGGCGCCCATCGGGCGCTTCTCTTTTGGCGTCGCAAGCTTCAGGCGTGGATCGTTTTGGCGTCTCGGACGGTCGTCTTGGGCGGCGTCGTTCCCGGCCGCGTGAGCGGCGCCGCTCTGTGGCTGTGAGTTTTTTGGGACTGGCATTTCTTCCTTGCATCCGTAGGCGGTTAGGTCTTGAAGCTGGGCTGGTTGCGCGTCTGTCGTCTCGGTTGTGAGAGGAAGCTCTTGTCACGGGCCACGAAGCTGTTGGCGTTCTCTGGCGTTGCCGTAGGGCCTGCCGACATCACCGTCGGGGTCCCGCAGGCGGTCTTGCCGGACGGGGGTTTCCGTCTGGGTGTCGCCGTTCTCTCCGAGAGCTGCCTGTCATCCTTCGGGGTGCGTTGCCTGTAGCGTTCTGCGTAGCGTTGTTCTGTGTGTGTCTTGGAGCCGCCCTGCCCGGGGATGGAGAGTCAGGGCAAGGTGGGTGGTGCTGGCATCTAGGGATGCGCCCAGGCTTTGAGCGGGGAGGAGTTTTGCAGCCGTCTTGGATCAAGTGGCTGTTGTCGGTGGGTGAGGGAAGTAATTCCTGTTGGGTTTTGTGGGCTGGGCCCCCAGGGAACAACCGTAGGTGTCTGGGAGAGGGAGCTGGAGTCTTAGCTGAGCAGGTAGCATGTCAAGGGTGTTGTGGTTTGTCTGTGTGCTGGGCTTAATGTTTGATGTATTGTGCTTATGTTTAGGAGCCGCCCTAGTTGGGCTCTCAAGGGGGTGTTCCTACATGCGATCGAGACCCGTGTCGTGGTTCAGCTGTGGCCGTGCATGCAGGTGACTTGTTTGACATCGGTTTGGCAGGTGCCGAGGGAGGAGTCGTGCAGGGTGATGGAGGGCGGCGCTGTCAGCAGGTGAGTTGGTGTGCGGTGTAGCTAGAGGGAAGATGTGGCTGTTGGCTCTACGAGCCCATTGTGGTAATTTTTCTTTGGGCGCATGCGAGGAGCCGAGCGGGATCTGGGCACCGGAGGGGAATCGCACAGGGTGAGCGGTGACGGGTGGGCTGAAGCGTAGCGATTCGTCCTGAGGTGCCGCGTTGCAGGTGGTTGTGAGCAACGTGCGTTTGGCTCTTGCAGGTGGTGGGCGAGCCTCAAGGTGGCGACCGCATCTGATGGAGGCCAGGCAGGTGAGCTGTCGAGGGAAAGGTGCGTGTCTGAGATGGGGGGGTTGGTGCGGGTGTCCTGAGAGTCCCGCAGCACCTGAGCGGGTCCTTTTTTGCTTGGGTTCTTGCAGGTGCCGCCCGCAGGCTTCGGAGGGGAGACGCCGCGTGCCGACGAGAGGTCCGAGAGGTGAGGGGGTTGAAGGCCAGGCTGTTGTCTGAGAGCAAGGTGTCTGTCGTACGGCCACTCAATGGAAGCGTTTGTCTCTGGTTCTGCAGGTTGTGCGCCGGCTGCCTTTGGGCCTGGATGCGCGTTTGAGGTGAGCTGGGTCGCAGAGGGGAGGGGCGTGGGGCTGGTGTGGTTCGTTCTTCCTTTTTTGGCAGAGCGACGGTAACTTTGTGTGTCCTGTGGTATCTCTAGGGGCCGCAGGGGGTGGCGTTCGTCCTCGTCCGGAATGGGCACGGAGCAGCCGGGTGCGCGTGAGGTGGGGGACGTTGCGGGGTAGGTCCTTGTTGAGTGACGGGATGCTGACTGACGGGGCGGTGTGTGTATTTTTGTTGTTTTTGTTTAGATGATGAAAAGGCACCTGGCCCTGGGAGGACCGATGCAGTGGGCTGCCTGTGCGCTTGTTCTTCTGAAGGATGGGTGGACCGGGACTCTGGGCCCCTTGAAAGCTAAGTTGAGGCAACGGTGCTGAGGAAGGGGTTTGGGAGGGAGGGGTTTTAAGGATGGCGTGGCGGAGCGGGCTGTCTGGGAAGCGGTCCCCTTTGGGAGCAGGGAAAAGGAGCAGGTTCCTCTTGAACGTGACGGGAACGTGTGCCGGGCAGGGGCGTTCCAGGCTGTGTGCGTTATTGTGCAGCGTGTGTGTTTTGTGTTGGGTGTCTCCGACCTTCCTCGGGTCTCGGTTGCTCTCTTTGTTCTTTAGGAGCCGGGCAGGTGCCTCGGCAGCGTTGGTAGTGCCCGGCGAGGCCCTAGTCGTGGGCTCGGCGCCCATCGGGCGCTTCTCTTTTGGCGTCGCAAGCTTCAGGCGTGGATCGTTTTGGCGTCTCGGACGGTCGTCTTGGGCGGCGTCGTTCCCGGCCGCGTGAGCGGCGCCGCTCTGTGGCTGTGAGTTTTTTGGGACTGGCATTTCTTCCTTGCATCCGTAGGCGGTTAGGTCTTGAAGCTGGGCTGGTTGCGCGTCTGTCGTCTCGGTTGTGAGAGGAAGCTCTTGTCACGGGCCACAAAGCTGTTGGCGTTCTCTGGTGTTGCCGTAGGGCCTGCCGACGTCACCGTCGGGGTCCCGCAGGCGGTCTTGCCGGACGGGGGTTTCCGTCTGGGTGTCGCCGTTCTCTCCGAGAGCTGCCTGTCATCCTTCGGGGTGCGTTGCCTGTAGCGTTCTGCGTAGCGTTGTTCTGTGTGTGTCTTGGAGCCGCCCTGCCCGGGGATGGAGAGTCAGGGCAAGGTGGGTGGTGCTGGCATCTAGGGATGCGCCCAGGCTTTGAGCGGGGAGGAGTTTTGCAGCCGTCTTGGATCAAGTGGCTGTTGTCGGTGGGTGAGGGAAGTAATTCCTGTTGGGTTTTGTGGGCTGGGCCCCCAGGGAAGAACCGTAGGTGTCTGGGAGAGGGAGCTGGAGTCTTAGCTGAGCAGGTAGCATGTCAAGGGTGTTGTGGTTTGTCTGTGTGCTGGGCTTAATGTTTGATGTATTGTGCTTATGTTTAGGAGCCGCCCTAGTTGGGCTCTCAAGGGGGTGTTCCTACATGCGATCGAGACCCGTGTCGTGGTTCAGCTGTGGCCGTGCATGCAGGTGACTTGTTTGACATCGGTTTGGCAGGTGCCGAGGGAGGAGTCGTGCAGGGTGATGGAGGGCGGCGCTGTCAGCAGGTGAGTTGGTGTGCGGTGTAGCTAGAGGGAAGATGTGGCTGTTGGCTCTACGAGCCCATTGTGGTAATTTTTCTTTGGGCGCATGCGAGGAGCCGAGCGGGATCTGGGCACCGGAGGGGAATCGCACAGGGTGAGCGGTGACGGGTGGGCTGAAGCGTAGCGATTCGTCCTGAGGTGCCGCGTTGCAGGTGGTTGTGAGCATCGTGCGTTTGGCTCTTGCAGGTGGTGGGCGAGCCTCAAGGTGGCGACCGCATCTGATGGGGGCCAGGCAGGTGAGCTGTCGAGGGAAAGGTGCGTGTCTGAGATGGGGGCGGTTGGTGCGGGTGTCCTGAGAGTCCCGCAGCACCTGAGCGGGTCCTTTTTTGCTTGGGTTCTTGCAGGTGCCGCCCGCAGGCTTCGGAGGGGAGACGCCGCGTGCCGACGAGAGGTCCGAGAGGTGAGGGGGTTGAAGGCCAGGCTGTTGTCTGAGAGCAAGGTGTCTGTCGTACGGCCACTCAATGGAAGCGTTTGTCTCTGGTTCTGCAGGTTGTGCGCCGGCTGCCTTTGGGCCTGGATGCGCGTTTGAGGTGAGCTGGGTCGCAGAGGGGAGGGGCGTGGGGCTGGTGTGGTTCGTTCTTCCTTTTTTGGCAGAGCGACGGTAACTTTGTGTGTCCTGTGGTATCTCTAGGGGCCGCAGGGGGTGGCGTTCGTCCTCGTCCGGAATGGGCACGGAGCAGCCGGGTGCGCGTGAGGTGGGGGACGTTGCGGGGTAGGTCCTTGTTGAGTGACGGGATGCTGACTGACGGGGCGGTGTGTGTATTTTTGTTGTTTTTGTTTAGATGATGAAAAGGCACCTGGCCCTGGGAGGACTGATGCAGTGGGCTGCCTGTGCGCTTGTTCTTCTGAAGGATGGGTGGACCGGGACTCTGGGCCCCTTGAAAGCTAAGTTGAGGCAACGGTGCTGAGGAAGGGGTTGGGGGAGGGAGGGGTTTTAAGGATGGCGTGGCGGAGCGGGCTGTCTGGGAAGCGGTCCCCTTTGGGAGCAGGGAAAAGGAGCAGGTTCCTCTTGAACGTGACGGGAACGTGTGCCGGGCAGGGGCGTTCCAGGCTGTGTGCGTTATTGTGCAGCGTGTGTGTTTTGTGTTGGGTGTCTCCGACCTTCCTCGGGTCTCGGTTGCTCTCTTTGTTCTTTAGGAGCCGGGCAGGTGCCTCGGCAGCGTTGGTAGTGCCCGGCGAGGCCCTAGTCGTGGGCTCGGCGCCCATCGGGCGCTTCTCTTTTGGCGTCGCAAGCTTCAGGCGTGGATCGTTTTGGCGTCTCGGACGGTCGTCTTGGGCGGCGTCGTTCCCGGCCGCGTGAGCGGCGCCGCTCTGTGGCTGTGAGTTTTTTGGGACTGGCACTTCTTCCTTGCATCCGTAGGCGGTTAGGTCTTGAAGCTGGGCTGGTTGCGCGTCTGTCGTCTCGGTTGTGAGAGGAAGCTCTTGTCACGGGCCACGAAGCTGTTGGCGTTCTCTGGCGTTGCCGTAGGGCCTGCCGACATCACCGTCGGGGTCCCGCAGGCGGTCTTGCCGGACGGGGGTTTCCGTCTGGGTGTCGCCGTTCTCTCCGAGAGCTGCCTGTCATCCTTCGGGGTGCGTTGCCTGTAGCGTTCTGCGTAGCGTTGTTCTGTGTGTGTCTTGGAGCCGCCCTGCCCGGGGATGTAGAGTCAGGGCAAGGTGGGTGGTGCTGGCATCTAGGGATGCGCCCAGGCTTTGAGCGGGGAGGAGTTTTGCAGCCGTCTTGGATCAAGTGGCTGTTGTCGGTGGGTGAGGGAAGTAATTCCTGTTGGGTTTTGTGGGCTGGGCCCCCAGGGAAGAACCGTAGGTGTCTGGGAGAGGGAGCTGGAGTCTTAGCTGAGCAGGTAGCATGTCAAGGGTGTTGTGGTTTGTCTGTGTGCTGGGCTTAATGTTTGATGTATTGTGCTTATGTTTAGGAGCCGCCCTAGTTGGGCTCTCAAGGGGGTGTTCCTACATGCGATCGAGACCCGTGTCGTGGTTCAGCTGTGGCCGTGCATGCAGGTGACTTGTTTGACATCGGTTTGGCAGGTGCCGAGGGAGGAGTCGTGCAGGGTGATGGAGGGCGGCGCTGTCAGCAGGTGAGTTGGTGTGCGGTGTAGCTAGAGGGAAGATGTGGCTGTTGGCTCTACGAGCCCATTGTGGTAATTTTTCTTTGGGCGCATGCGAGGAGCCGAGCGGGATCTGGGCACCGGAGGGGAATCGCACAGGGTGAGCGGTGACGGGTGGGCTGAAGCATAGCGATTCGTCCTGTGGTGTCGCGTTGCAGGTGGTTGTGAGCATCGTGCGTTTGGCTCTTGCAGGTGGTGGGCGAGCCTCAAGGTGGCGACCGTATCTGATGGAGGCCAGGCAGGTGAGCTGTCGAGGGAAAGGTGCGTGTCTGAGATGGGGGGGTTGGTGCGGGTGTCCTGAGAGTCCCGCAGCACCTGAGCGGGTCCTTTTTTGCTTGGGTTCTTGCAGGTGCCGCCCGCAGGCTTCGGAGGGGAGACGCCGCGTGCCGACGAGAGGTCCGAGAGGTGAGGGGGTTGAAGGCCAGGCTGTTGTTTGAGAGCAAGGTGTCGTACGGCCACTCAATGGAAGCGTTTGTCTCTGGTTCTGCAGGTTGTGCGCCGGCTGCCTTTGGGCCTGGATGCGTGTTTGAGGTGAGCTGGGTCGCAGAGGGGAGGGGCGCGGGGCTGGTGTGGTTCGTTCTTCCTTTTTTGGCAGAGCGACGGTAACTTTGTGTGTCCTGTGGTATCTCTAGGGGCCGCAGGGGGTGGCGTTCGTCCTCATCCGGAATGGGCACGGAGCAGCCGGGTGCGCGTGAGGTGGGGGACGTTGCGGGGTAGGTCCTTGTTGAGTGACGGGATGCTGACTGACGGGGCGGTGTGTGTATTTTTGTTGTTTTTGTTTAGATGATGAAAAGGCACCTGGCCCTGGGAGGACCGATGCAGTGGGCTGCCTGTGCGCTTGTTCTTCTGAAGGATGGGTGGACCGGGACTCTGGGCCCCTTGAAAGCTAAGTTGAGGCAACGGTGCTGAGGAAGGGGTTGGGGGAGGGAGGGGTTTTAAGGATGGCGTGGCGGAGCGGGCTGTCTGGGAAGCGGTCCCCTTTGGGAGCAGGGAAAAGGAGCAGGTTCCTCTTGAACGTGACGGGAACGTGTGGCGGGCAGGGGCGTTCCAGGCTGTGTGCGTTATTGTGCAGCGTGTGTGTTTTGTGTTGGGTGTCTCCGACCTTCCTCGGGTCTCGGTTGCTCTCTTTGTTCTTTAGGAGCCGGGCAGGTGCCTCGGCAGCGTTGGTAGTGCCCGGCGAGGCCCTAGTCGTGGGCTCGGCGCCCATCGGGCGCTTCTCTTTTGGCGTCGCAAGCTTCAGGCGTGGATCGTTTTGGCGTCTCGGACGGTCATCTTGGGCGGTGTCGTTCCCGGCTGCGTGAGCGACGCCGCTCTGTGGCTGTGAGTTTTTTGGGACTGGCACTTCTTCCTTGCATCCGTAGGCGGTTAGGTCTTGAAGCTGGGCTGGTTGCGCGTCTGTCGTCTCGGTTGTGAGAGGAAGCTCTTGTCACGGGCCACGAAGCTGTTGGCGTTCTCTGGCGTTGCCGTAGGGCCTGCCGACATCACCGTCGGGGTCCCGCAGGCGGTCTTGCCGGACGGGGGTTTCCGTCTGGGTGTCGCCGTTCTCTCCGAGAGCTGCCTGTCATCCTTCGGGGTGCGTTGCCTGTAGCGTTCTGCGTAGCGTTGTTCTGTGTGTGTCTTGGAGCCGCCCTGCCCGGGGATGGAGAGTCAGGGCAAGGTGGGTGGTGCTGGCATCTAGGGATGCGCCCAGGCTTTGAGCGGGGAGGAGTTTTGCAGCCGTCTTGGATCAAGTGGCTGTTGTCGGTGGGTGAGGGAAGTAATTCCTGTTGGGTTTTGTGGGCTGGGCCCCCAGGGAAGAACCGTAGGTGTCTGGGAGAGGGAGCTGGAGTCTTAGCTGAGCAGGTAGCATGTCAAGGGTGTTGTGGTTTGTCTGTGTGCTGGGCTTAATGTTTGATGTATTGTGCTTATGTTTAGGAGCCGCCCTAGTTGGGCTCTCAAGGGGGTGTTCCTACATGCGATCGAGACCCGTGTCGTGGTTCAGCTGTGGCCGTGCATGCAGGTGACTTGTTTGACATCGGTTTGGCAGGTGCCGAGGGAGGAGTCGTGCAGGGTGATGGAGGGCGGCGCTGTCAGCAGGTGAGTTGGTGTGCGGTGTAGCTAGAGGGAAGATGTGGCTGTTGGCTCTACGAGCCCATTGTGGTAATTTTTCTTTGGGCGCATGCGAGGAGCCGAGCGGGATCTGGGCACCGGAGGGGAATCGCACAGGGTGAGCGGTGACGGGTGGGCTGAAGCGTAGCGATTTGTCCTGAGGTGCCGCGTTGCAGGTGGTTGTGAGCATCGTGCGTTTGGCTCTTGCAGGTGGTGGGCGAGCCTCAAGGTGGCGACCGCATCTGATGGAGGCCAGGCAGGTGAGCTGTCGAGGGAAAGGTGCGTGTCTGAGATGGGGGGGTTGGTGCGGGTGTCCTGAGAGTCCCGCAGCACCTGAGCGGGTCCTTTTTTGCTTGGGTTCTTGCAGGTGCCGCCCGCAGGCTTCGGAGGGGAGACGCCGCGTGCCGACGAGAGGTCCGAGAGGTGAGGGGGTTGAAGGCCAGGCTGTTGTCTGAGAGCAAGGTGTCTGTCGTACGGCCACTCAGTGGAAGCGTTTGTCTCTGGTTCTGCAGGTTGTGCGCCGGCTGCCTTTGGGCCTGGATGCGCGTTTGAGGTGAGCTGGGTCGCAGAGGGGAGGGGCGCGGGGCTGGTGTGGTTCGTTCTTCCTTTTTTGGCAGAGCGACGGTAACTTTGTGTGTCCTGTGGTATCTCTAGGGGCCGCAGGGGGTGGCGTTCGTCCTCGTCCGGAATGGGCACGGAGCAGCCGGGTGCGCGTGAGGTGGGGGACGTTGCGGGGTAGGTCCTTGTTGAGTGACGGGATGCTGACTGACGGGGCGGTGTGTGTATTTTTGTTGTTTTTGTTTAGATGATGAAAAGGCACCTGGCCCTGGGAGGACTGATGCAGTGGGCTGCCTGTGCGCTTGTTCTTCTGAAGGATGGGTGGACCGGGACTCTGGGCCCCTTGAAAGCTAAGTTGAGGCAACGGTGCTGAGGAAGGGGTTGCGGGAGGGAGGGGTTTTAAGGATGGTGTGGCGGAGCGGGCTGTCTGGGAAGCGGTCCCCTTTGGGAGCAGGGAAAAGGAGCAGGTTCCTCTTGAACGTGACGGGAACGTGTGCCGGGCAGGGGCGTTCCAGGCTGTGTGCGTTATTGTGCAGCGTGTGTGTTTTGTGTTGGGTGTCTCCGACCTTCCTCGGGTCTCGGTTGCTCTCTTTGTTCTTTAGGAGCCGGGCAGGTGCCTCGGCAGCGTTGGTAGTGCCCGGCGAGGCCCTAGTCGTGGGCTCGGCGCCCATCGGGCGCTTCTCTTTTGGCGTCGCAAGCTTCAGGCGTGGATCGTTTTGGCGTCTCGGACGGCCGTCTTGGGCGGTGTCGTTCCCGGCTGCGTGAGCGGCGCCGCTCTGTGGCTGTGAGTTTTTTGGGATTGGCACTTCTTCCTTGCATCCGTAGGCGGTTAGGTCTTGAAGCTGGGCTGGTTGCGCGTCTGTCGTCTCGGTTGTGAGAGGAAGCTCTTGTCACGGGCCACGAAGCTGTTGGCGTTCTCTGGCGTTGCCGTAGGGCCTGCCGACATCACCGTCGGGGTCCCGCAGGTGGTCTTGCCGGACGGGGGTTTCCGTCTGGGTGTCGCCGTTCTCTCCGAGAGCTGCCTCTCATCCTTCGGGGTGCGTTGCCTGTAGCGTTCTGCGTAGCGTTGTTCTGTGTGTGTCTTGGAGCCGCCCTGCCCGGGGATGGAGAGTCAGGGCAAGGTGGGTGGTGCTGGCATCTAGGGATGCGCCCAGGCTTTGAGCGGGGAGGAGTTTTGCAGCTGTCTTGGATCAAGTGGCTGTTGTCGGTGGGTGAGGGAAGTAATTCCTGTTGGGTTTTGTGGGCTGGGCCCCCAGGGAAGAACCGTAGGTGTCTGGGAGAGGGAGCTGGAGTCTTAGCTGAGCAGGTAGCATGTCAAGGGTGTTGTGGTTTGTCTGTGTGCTGGGCTTAATGTTTGATGTATTGTGCTTATGTTTAGGAGCCGCCCTAGTTGGGCTCTCAAGGGGGTGTTCCTACATGCGATCGAGACCCGTGTCGTGGTTCAGCTGTGGCCGTGCATGCAGGTGACATGTTTGACATCGGTTTGGCAGGTGCCGAGGGAGGAGTCGTGCAGGGTGATGGAGGGCGGCGCTGTCAGCAGGTGAGTTGGTGTGTGGTGTATATAGAGGGAAGATGTGACCGATGGGTCTATGACTCCGTTGCTCCTTGTGTTTGTCTTTCGCTTTGGTTTTGAAGTAGCGTAGCAATGAGCAAAGGAGGCAAGTCGAGCAAGGCAAGTGGTGATTGGTGGGCTGAAGTAGCAGCTCTTTTCTGAGGTGTTGTGTTGTTGGGGAAGTTATAAGCAACGCGTGTCACTTGGGTGTTACGGATGGCGGGCGAGCTGAACACAGCACCTGGAAGTGATGTAGGCCGGGTGGGAGGCTGTCGAGGGAAAGGGGTGCGAGACGGGGATCGGTGCGGGCAGGCTGTGGCATCAGGCGGCATCTCAGGAGGTGCCTTTTCACTTGGCTTTTTGCAGGTGCCGCATGCCTATGAGAGGTCTGAGAAGGTGGGGCAGCGGCCAGCATCTAAGATCAGAGAATGCTGTGGTCCAGTGTTGAGCGCTTCAGTTTTGTAGGTAACACGTGGGCCGTCTTTGGAACGGCGTATGAGCATTAGAAGCGAGCTGGGTAGTAACGAGGAAGTCACGGGGCGGTGATTTCTCACGAGCGTAACGGTAGTTTACTGTGTGTTGATACCTTTGGTGCCACAAGCGATGACGGAAGCGGGGGGTGATGCTGGAATCTGTGCAGAGCAGGTGAGCCGATGGGCATGTTCGTTTTGATGAGGGGGGTGCTCTGGAAGAGATCTGTGTTGACCCGTGTGATACTTATTGCTGGCTCTGGGTTTTTTTCTTTTTTACATGATGAAGAGGCACCTGGCCGCTGCAAGAATATCCTGGTTAGCTGGTGTGTTTCTTGTTGTGAAAGGTTCATAATCTGACCCATCTGAAAGCCCCACAGTGTGACTTTTGTTAGGAAGAGATTTTGAAAAATTGATGGCAAGTTCATAGAATGCAACCTCACTGAATAAGAAATATCTCAGAGTGCATCTTAGAGACAATGTCTTTGTCAGTAGAACTCATCAGCACAAGACTTGAAGTACTGCTTTTTTTATTTTTTTAAGATAAAAAAATCAATGGTCCTTGCGGAGATCCAAGCACAGCACATACTCCAAAGGTTGATGGCATTGGTAGTGCTTGGGTTCTCAGTTGTAACAGTTGAGATACCATAAAAATACGGTTCCCCTGCATGCTTCGGTACAGCCAAACGCATTAGCATATCTGCCGGTCCTTCTTGGTAGCCCCATGTATTGCAACACTGGGGATTTGATTTGCGTGGTTTTTTGTTGTGGTATTATTTTTTTCCCCCAAAAGAAGTAAAACCGTATCGGGGATCTCTTCACTCACTGATTCTTCTATCATAAATGAAAGTTTAAAAAAAGCTAACAGCGTCTGATTTACGATGTGACTTGCGCTGTTTCAGCTGTAACTGCCAAGCAGATGTAGCGTACGATTTATTAGGTGTACTTAAGCAGGTAGGTATTTGTTGTAAATATTTAGTGAGGGGCGAATGAATGTTGGGGGGGTGGTCGTTTCCTGCCGGTATTTTGAGGGAGCGCTCTTAAGTATTTTATTTCAGTCTCGCTTTCGATGCGCGTTTCCCTGGCAGTTCAGCAGCATCTCTCGGGCGGGGCAGCTGGGCGGACGTCCCTCCCGACTCCATAACACGCCAAAACCCCCCAGTCACGTTGCTGCTGTGTATTTTGGAGATAGATAATCTTATGGCGGGTGTGAACGGCTGTGCGAGTTAAATGAACGCAGAAGGAAAATGGAAAGCTTTCAGAGCCTAGACGCTCATATTGGATGTGCGTAAACACGCGCCCGCCTTCTCAGCACAAAGTGCATTACTGAGATTTATTCTGAATTTTTTACGTTACTCTTTCAAGTTTGACGCTTCGCTTCAGGCTTCATGGAGCCAGGCAGCAAGACGTGCGGCGGCAGGGCGAGGGCTGTAGCTGCTGCGGTGGATCTGTAAGCGGAGGTTCCGGTTACGGTACAACTTTGCCCCGCAGCCTCACGGGGTTATCTCCCCGCAGCGGTGCCGTAAGGAAGGGATGAGACCTTTTCCAGCACCAGCCAGAGCGCTCAGTGTTACGCGAAGAATCTGTTCAAAATGGTATCGGTTAGTCTTAATACCGTTTTCAAGTGTTCCAGTCCCTCTAGCTTTTAAAGGAGGTGTTGTGTTTTGACGTGACCCGTTTGCCCAGAATCTTGCTGCGGCTCAATTTCCTTCCTATCCCTTGTGCTGACTGAGTTCCTCCATTTTCTTCTGTGCTATTTTATTCACGTGCTGAAATATAGTTTGGGATTTCTGTTTTTCAGATGTCTTCTCAGTGTCTCGTGATGCTCAAGAGATGCCCCCCGGCCCGGGTTTGCCTGCCGGTCGTTAAGCGTGGTGAAGGTAAGGGGCCATCCCTCTGCCTGGGGGCTCCCGGCTCTGTCTCCAGCGGGTGCCCCGCAGGTGCGGCCGCGAGGGCTGCCTGGTGGGGAGAGTCGGGGCCCCCAGGGACCGGGGCTGTTTGTCGCCCCGGGGAGCCCATCCCAGCGCGGGAGCGTGGCCGAGCAGAGCCCGAGAGAGACGTGACACCGTCCTCTGGCACGCTCCTGCTCTGCCGTGGGGCGGCCGCCAGCCTGCGGACAGGGGCTGGGGGGGCTGCAGCTGTTTGGGGGCTGCCCCACCTTTTAGATTTTAGCAGAGCTCCCCTTTTTTTGGGGGGTGGGTGTGTGTACCTTTGTAAATGACACTATTAATGAGCTGCAGGTTGGAGCAGATTCCCTTGTTTAGTGCCCTTCTTGGGGGTGAATCACAGAATCTCAGGTTGGAAGGGACCTCAGGGATCCCCTAGTCCAACCTTACTATAATAAAATAGGGGGAGTCCTGGGGGGGTGATGATGTCATGCAGGGCACCCCAGTGTCACTGGGGGAGCTGATAATGCATCAGAGGAGCAGGTCAGTGTGTGTGTGTGTGTGTCATCTAGGGGTTCCCCCCCTCAAAAAGGGGGGTTGCAGCCCAAAAATGCCTGAAAATTCAGGGGTCTATTAAGAGGTTTTCTCTAATTCAGTGCCTCACACCCACGTTGGCTTAAAATATTTTTCTTATTTTATATATATTGAAAAGTATTATTACTTTATAGATGTATAAAGGGATTTTAGGATAGAAAGAATTCTACATTGAGATACAGGATTTTAAAATACAAAAGTAACTCGCCTGTCTACATATATTTAAAATAAAAAATAAAGGAGTTTAAAATGAAGAAAAAGGATTTATGAAGGAATTCAAAATAGAAGGAAGTCTGACTAGAGTGAGCATCTACACTTACGGTGTGTTACATAGTCTAAGTAGATGTCTAATCTAAATATAGATTATATATATAGTGAAATAAATAAGTCTAAATACATGTAATTGTAAGTAGATGTCTAAATAGAGAAGGTGAAAAAGATGAAAGTGTCAGAAAAGTAAATGTCTATGCTATATAAGGTTTTTAAAATGCAAAGAAACCCTATTTATACACAGGATTTATAAACTGGACAAATTGGACAACCCCCCTCAACTCCCCCCATCAAGTGAAGATACAAATGCGCTTTCAAATGCTGCCCCTCTCGCCTTCTCCTTTTCCTATCCCAGTGTGGGCCCGATTCCCCCAAATGGGAATTTTCCCCTATGGGGCTGCATATGCGGAGTGGGAGCTGCTGCCAGGGCACAAAAGAACCCCAAACCTTTCGAGTCTGGGTCTGCAGTGGTGGGGGGTGGTGGAACCAAAGCAAAGAGAAAAACACTAAACAAAAACCCAAACAGTTTTGGGGGAAAGAAAACTGGAAGAGTCAACTCCAGGTGGATTTGTGCAGCTGGAAAGCAAGAAAATGGCTGGGGGGTATGAAAGGGGGAAGGGGCTCTTAAGATGCAAAACCAGAAGTTAACTGTTCTATCTCTGAATGCTTATCCAGCTGAAAGTTAATTGTTGCGGAACGCTTATCTAGCCGCTGTGTAAAATAATTAGCAAGGAGGCCTGGAATCCACTTACGAAGGACAAACTCCTGAGAAGGATAGAAAATTGTCTAAAGAACCAGGTAAAACAGGTAAAACAGTAGTTTGGACAAGTGTCAAGAGATAACTGAGTCTGCGCAAAACCAAAAGGTTACTAGCGGTGATGAAGAGGAGCCAGCAGCCTTCATCTTTACTACCCCCGATCACCACCACGAGGAGGCACTGTGCAAGCTCAGTTGGGAAAGATTTATGGAAACTACTTTTTTGGCTAATTTTAATACGACGTGGGGAAAGGTCATGCATATCTATAGGCGTATTGGGAAATTGTATGTATCTGTAATGCTTTACTATAGAAATGGAAGACAAACTATCACACAGGCGCGCATGACTTTGGTGGGACTACCCCCCCGTGCTGCCCAGCGCTGAACAAACATACCTACTTTACAATCTTACAGATTGTTTTGTCACTCCCCAGCCCCCTACCTGATGTGCGGAAAGCGGACTCCACATGAAGAAACCCATGGACCAGCCACTCTCATCGACAAAAACTGAAAATCACCTATTTTTGTGGTTCAAAAAGACACACACCCCCCACTTTGTACAATATTTTTGAAGAACAACCCCAAGTTTTATATTATGGGGAAAAAAAAAAGGACCCAACCCACAAATCCCCAAGAAACCCAGCAAAATGGAAAACAACACAACCCAAAGATAACAAAAAAAAAAACCCCAAAGCAATAATTGACCAACCCAACCCTATTAAAAAAAAAAAACCATGAAAATCCTAATTTGGAGATTACTAGGTGTGAAACACCTGCATTTGGAAGGGCATTTCTGGGGCTTGTCTGGAACGGGTTTCCTGCAGTGCATCAGTTATCTGGAGCGGATCATCATCTGCAGGTTATCCCAGGTGAGTTGCCTGTTGTGGATTATCCTGGGGGGACCCCCCTGGTGTCAGTCATCCCCATGCACGTTCCCCATGGCGTGTCTGCCCAGACATGCCCCTGTCCGGCAGTGTCTGTCTCCTCCCCCGCCCTTCCTCTGCATGTGTCTGTGCCCTCCCTTCCACTGAAATGAGCCTCCTGCATGAGGTTTTCTCCTGTGTGGGTTTTTTCTTGGTGACATGCCCTCACTTACCCTGCTCTCCTGTTGTGTGCTCGCTGAAGCCTTGTGCTTGTGCAGGATGAGCAGAGCAGGGTCCTGGCAGTGCAGAGGCGAGGTGCTGACAAGCCAACGAAGCCCAAGGATCAGCAGCGCACAACTCCTTTGCAGGTCAGCCGCTGGCATCTGGTCTGCCTGGCTGCCCTGTGCCCCGACGCACAGCTGCCCCCCTCACCCCGGGCAGCCTGCCTTCAGAAGTGCAGCTGAGTTCCCCTATTTTATTCCTTTAGGTTTGACACTTTGGGCTTCATTGCGTAAGCATGATGTGCAGCAGCAGCAGCGAAAGAGCTGTAGCTGTGGTGGTGAATCGGTAAGCATAGATTCTTGTTACGCTATAGCATTGCCCTGCAGTCTCATAGGGTTATCTCCCTGCAGCAATGCCGTAAGGAAGGGATGAGGCTTTTTCTAACACCAGCAAGAATGTTTAGTGTGGTACCATTTTGATCAGATTTTTAGTATAAATAGCTGTTAATAGTGTTTTCAAGTGTTCTACTCACTTAAGCTGTAAAGGATATGTTGTGTTTCAAGCTGATCCATTTACTTAGAAACCTCCTTTGACTGAACTGATATACTATGCCTTAGGCTGACAACAGTTTGTATTTTCATCTGCTCCAATTTTTTTAATATGGTGACATATAGTTAGATTTTTGTTTTTCCAACATCTTGATGAAAGCATCTCGGTATGCTCAGTAAATACGTCCCCACCCATACTTGCTTCCTGTTACTTGGGGCACACTAATGTCAACTATGTGTGGGGGAAATGATGCAGCAGAGGAGCAGGTGAGGGGGGATGGTGCGTGAGGGATTTTGGATGGTGGTCAGTGTAGGGCCACAGTGGAAGAATCACAAGCTGAACACAGCTGTGAGAACGCAACCTCGAAGGGGGGAAGCGGGAGGATTGTCATTGCACAATATGTTGTTGCAACCCCAGAACCGCCGTTAGCTGGCAGAGCACGTACCCGGCAGGCCTTGTTGCATGTGCCGGCCACGCGTGCGGCAACGTCTAGGCAGTTCTTTTGCCTTGAATCTGCTGAGGGTATAAAAAGGGGTGGCTCAAAGCAGAGAGGGGGGGGAGACAGAGCACACTCTGGGAACCACAGGGGACACCCTGAAGGTGCCACGCCTACCTCCCTTCTCCGCGATGACCTTGCTCACGGTCACCCTCCTGCTCGGCGGTGTCTCGGGCATAGTCGGGTTGGTCAGACTCTGATGAGGGGAAAACAATATGCTAGTAACTGCTTCTGCAAGGCTCTAGCAGAGCAATAAATACTGTTGTGCTTTTGAAATATCATGTGTTGGGTGAATTTTGTGCGTAGGAATCCTGCTAATGGGGGGTCCCTCCCCAAAGAGTTGTGGGGGGATTATTAAATATTATAAACTATAAGTATGGGTGTGTGACATTGCAATAAAGGAAAAGGGTTTTTTTTCCTATTTTGAATTCCTTCCTCTATATAGATTTTAAAATGCACAAAAAAATTATTTTATGTCTATACAAGTTTTTTATATTTTAAGAGCCTGTACATGTTTCTAATTGGAATATAAAAAATTTAAAAAAACCTTTTACCTACTGCATAGTACAAAGAACTTATAAATAAAGAAAAAACTTTTAAAGTTAATATTGGTTTTCAAAATATATAAGAAGTCATCTGCCTGGATAAAGCTATCTGAATTTAGTGTGTGTTCTATAATAAACCTACCACAGGGTCACAGGTTGGAAGGTTCTCAGGGATCATCTAGTCCAACCCTTCTGTTAGATATCCTATGTAATCTAAATAAAGATAATAAAATAAGCGTAAACAGGTATAGAGATAAGTAGATATCTCAGTCTAAATAGAGAAGTGTAAAATTAGTGATAATATATGTAAGTTTAAACAGATAGCTAAATAGAAGTTCTGATAAAAGTGTTGATCGGTATGTCTAAATAGATGTATAAATGTTCTATAGATGTATATAGATATAGTCACAATAGATAGTGTAAACATATGTATATTTAGGGAATACATAGATGTTTGATAACTTAATATCTATTTAAGTAGATACTTCAGTGTAAATATCTCTGCTATATAGGGTTTTTACAACACTATTTATAGAATGGTTTCAGAAGCTCAACCCCCCTTCATACGTACTGAAGTTATAAAAGCGCTTTCTAAAGCTGCCCCTTATCCCTTTTCCTTTTCCTCTCCAAGTCAGGGCCCATCCTCCCAGTTGGTGACTTGCTCCTGCAGGGCTGCGCTCGCAGAGCGAGAGCTGCTGCCACAGCACTAATGCACCCCCAAATCCCCGATTCTGGTCCACCTACCTCTCTGGTGCCCCAAAAGGTGTTGCTCTTTTGCCAATTCTGCCCTGTACGCTTCACCTCTTTGTTTCTTGTTCCCATGTGCCTTGTTCCAGCTCTTTCCGCTGTCCTTCCTCCCTATTTATTCTTTTTCCTCTGTCACACTGCTTTTGGGTGCTGACCCTGGTAGCCAGCTCACTGCAACCATATCTGACGCGCGTGAAGGGAGGAGGCTTCGCTGCCTCCTGCCCATTCCCAGATGCGTTTGCAGCCCCTGGGCTTCGGGGTGAGTGGCTGCAGCTGGGTCCAAGGGAGAAGGTGATGTGCTGTTGGATGCAGCCGGTGAGTCCGAGGACAGGGCTGGCCCTGCTGTGCCAAGGGGCTCTAGCTGGGGAGAGGGCTGCCTGGACACTCCTGCCTGCAGGAGCTGGCTGAGGAGTGAAAGGAAGGGTGTTCCACAGGCAGGTGCCTCCAGCCAGGAACAGCGTGTCGTTGAGCAAGGAAGGATCCATCCCGGCCAGAGCACGCCACCAGCACAAGGTAACAGGATATCAGCAGCTCTGTTGGCTATGTGCGTTGGCCCCCGTGCGTCCAGGAAACATGGTCGGAGAGGAGTGTCGGGGCACCCGCCTCCTGCTCCGGGAGGGGCATGGTTTGGGCAGCCAGCACTGTGGAGGGGGAAGGGGCAGAGGGAGAGAGAGAAACCTCAGGGCTGTGAAGGTGTCCTGCCCACGACAGGAGCTGCAGTGAGTCGCACAGCTCCTCCCATGCACCTGGGCCTATCCCTGCTATGCTTTTCCCAGTGTCTGTCTGCCTCCTTGCCTGTCCCTGCCTCTGTCTCCTTCTCAGGCTGCACAGCTCACCAAAGCTTTTTGGTCTTCTGCCAACACTGCCCTGCACCCCATCACCTTCTAAGTGTCCTTTCTATACCTCTCCTTTTCTGGCTCCACACCTGCTATTATTTCTTTCTTCCCTATTACCTGTAAAAATTGCATTTCTAGGTCTGCCTCTACCCAGCAACCTATCTCCATTTCAGTGACTCCCTCTGCTCTGCCCTGGCTTGCTCTTCCTACGGCCTTTCTCTGTGGCCATCTATCTGTCTCCCTCTCTTGATATTTAACTTCTACCCACATGGCCAGAACCCCATTGATTTTTACATTTGCGCTGTCTGTCTACGTTCAGTTCTGCATCCACGTTTGTTTCTTCCTGCCTGTCCTCAACTAAATCACTTTTTCAATTTTGATTTAGTTTGCGGACCCTATTTCTTACTTTTTCCTGTCTGACCCTTACTCCATTGCTTTTAAAATTCTCTTTCTAGGTTTAGTTTTACGAAGCTGCCAATCCCTAATTTTAAGGATTATTTGTTGGTCATGCACCCCATTGCTTTTAAAATATTTTATCAAGGTGACTTTTTTTTAATAGAGTTAATAAGGTTGGAAAAGGCCTGTGGTATCATTGAGTCCAATCATCAACCCAACACTACCATGCCTCCTACAGCACGTCCTAAAGTGCCACGTATACGCATCTTTTGAACACCTCCAGGGAGGGCAACTGCCCCACCTCTCTGGACAGCCTGTTCCAATACCTGACGACTCTTCAGGTAAAGAAATTTTTCCTAATACCCTATCTGATCATTCCCTGATGGAACTCGACACCATTTCCTCTTGTCCAATCGCTAGCTCTTTGGGAAAAGGAACCTACACCCAGTTTACTACAACCTCCTCTGAGCCTCCTCTTCTGCAGACTTAAACAACCCCAGTTCCCTCAGCTGCTCTTCATAAGACTTGTTTTCCAGACCCTTCCCCAAGCTTTGTTGCCCTTCTCTGGACATACTCCAACTACTCAATGTCCTTTTTGTACTGAAGGGCCCAAAAGGGAACATGATACTCAAGGTACGGCCTCACCAGTGCCAAGTCGGGGGTAGGATCACTTCCCTACTCCTGCTGGCCACGCTATTTCTGATACAAGGCAGGACCCCATCGGCCTCCTTGCCAACCCAGGCAGACCACCGCCTCACATTCAGCCGGCTGTCAACCAGCACCCCCGGGTCCTTCTCCGCTGCACAGTTTTCCAGCCGCTCTTCCCCAAGCCTGTAGCATTGCATGGGGTCGTTGTGACCCGAGCACGGGACCCGGCACTCAGCCTTGTTAATTCTCATAGAGTTGACGTCAGGCCATGGGTCCAGCCTGTCCAGATCCCTCTGCAGAGCCTTCCTACCCTCAAGCAGATGAACACTCCCGCCCAACTTGGTATCATCTGCAAACTTACTGAAGGCACACTGTCCCCTCATTCAGATCATTGATAAAGACATGGAACAAGACTAGTCCTAAAGTTGACCCCTGGGGAACAGCGCTCATGACCAGCCACAAATTTGGTTTAACCTCTGTCACCACTACTCTTGGGGCTCAGCCATCCAGCTAGTTTTGTACTCAAGGAGTACACCTGTCCAAGCTAGGAACCACCAGCTTCTCCAGGAGAATGCTGTGGGAGACAGTGTCAAAGGCTTTACTGAAGTACAGGTAGCTAACATCCACGGCCCTTCCCTCATCCACTAGGTGGGTCACCTGGTCATAGAAGGAGACTGGGTTGGTCACGCAGAACCTGCGGTGTCTGGGCCTGATCCCCTGCTCATCCTGTACATGCCTGGTGAGCACACTGAAGGTGACCCATTACTACCCTGGTGATAAACAGCCAGTCTACTAGAGACTGAGGCCAAGAAGGCATCAAGTACCTCAGTCTAGTCCTCAGTGGCAGCATTCCCCACCCCGGCCCCCAGTAGAGGCTGGAGATTCTCTTTGGCTCTCTTTCTGTTAGCATATATGTAAAAGCATGTTTTGTCATCTCTAATAACAGTGGCCAGTTGAGTTCTAGCTGGGCTTTTGCCTTCCTGGTTTGCTCTCCGATTGGCATAACAAGCTCTGTGTTCTGTTCTTGACTTGCCTACCCATTCTTCAAAAGCAGTAAACTCTCCTTTCCCCCCCGCCCCCGAGCCACCGCAAAAGCTCTCCGTTCAGCCAGGCCTGTCATCTTCCTGCCCGTTTGTCTTACTGCACACAGGGACAACCTGGTTCTGCACCTTCCAGATTTCCTTCTTCAATGTCCAGCCTTCCAGGACCCCTTAGCCCTTCAGGACTTCCTCCCAAGGAACCCTTTCAACCAGCGTCCCGAAGACTCCAAAGCCTGCCCTCCGCAAGTCCACGGTATAGATTTTGCCAGCCCCCCCTTCCTTATTTTGCCAGGCATCAGGAATTCTATCAGGGTGCAGTTGCTAGGCGCAAAATGGCTTCCAACCCCCACATCTCCCACCAGTCCTTCTGTTTCTAAAGAGCAGGTCAGTCGAGGCACCTCCCCAGTAGGCTCATTTACCAGCTGCATCAGGAAGTTACCTTCCACGTGCTCCACGAACCTCCTAGACAGTTTCCTCTGCTGCATTTTCTTTCCAGCAGACATCTGGTAAGTTCAAGTGCCCCATGAGAATAAGGGGTAGCAACTGGGAGAGTTCTGCCAGCTGCCTGTAGAATTCTTCAGCTACTTCTTCATTGCAGTCAGGTGGTCTACAGCAGACTCCCAGCTGGATATCTGCCTCGTTGGCCTTTCCCCTCATCCTTACCCATAAGCCATCAACCTCATCCTCCCAATCATTGAGCTCTCTACAGCCAAAACAGTACGTAACATACAGAGCCACCCCACCACATCTCCTTCCTTGCCTAACCCTTCGTAAGAGATTAGAGCCATCCGTCACAGCACTCGAATCGTACGAGGCATCCCACCGCATCTGGTGAGAAACCGCACTAGGAGCAGCTAAAGTCACTTGGTTTATTAAGCCTAGAGACAGGGAGACCTCATCTCCCTCTGCAGCTTCCTCACAAGGGGTGGAGGGGGTGCCAATCATTTTTCTCCGGTGACCAACAATAGGACCTGAGGGAACGGCAGGAGGATGGGCCAGGGGAGGTTTAGGGTGGGTATCAGGAAAAGGTTTTTCACTCAGAGGGCCACGGAACAGGCTCCCCAGGGAAGCAGGCACAGCGCCAAGCCTGACAATAATCAAGTAGCACTAGGGCAACACCATCAGAGGCATGGGGTGAATTTGGGGTTGTCCTGTGCAGGGAAAGGAGTTGGACTCTAATCCTCGTGGGTCCCTTCTGACCCAGAACGTTCTATGATTCTGCGACGGCAAGAAAATCAAAGCTATCCCGCCGCACAACAGCTTCTATCTCCTGCCTTACGGCATCTATGCTGCGTGCATCGGGGTAGACCTGCTCAAGGTGGGATATCGATTTCACCCTCGAGCTCGGCACGCCGCCCCTAGGCTCTTCTTTAGCAAGCCTGGCTATATCCCTTCCCCTCCAAGTCTCCCTTAAAGCCGCCTCCCCGAGCCCTGCAAATTCCCAAGGAAGAATGCTTTTCCCCCTTTGAGATAGCTGAACTCCTTATTCAATCCCTTTTAATTTTTTTCCAGTGGTACCCTAACCACCCTTGCGTTTATCGTGTTCTTTTTGTGTACTATTATCACCTTTACTGTGGTCATTTGTTCATTTTCAGCTCTTTCCTTAGCACCATCGCTTTTAAAATTTTATGTCTCTCTTTTATTTCTATTACTATTTTTTAGTTGTTATTGTCTGTTAATCCCTTGGCTTTTAAACTTTCCTACTTTTGTCTCATTTGCCGGTGTTACTTCTCAATTATTTTCATAGCGCTCTCGCTTTTTACATTTCCTTTTCACGTCTGTTTTGGGTCACTGTCCTTATTGCATAAGATTGTCTTTATTTCCTAATACGCACTGCTGGCTAGGCTTTCTTTCTACAGCAACCTCAGTTCTCTTTGCTGTCTTTGCAAAATTATTTCTCATCTCTCTTTAGCGCCCTCGCTTTTTCCATTTCCTTTCTACCTCCCTTCTAGGTTACCGTCTCTGTTTTAATTTTAATTTTTTCTTTTATTTCCCTATAAGTCCTTCCTTTTTAAATGTTATTTATAAGTTAACTCTCATTCCTCTGGAAGTTTAAAAAAAGTTATTTCTTCTATTTCACTAATGACCTTGCTTTTTCCACTTACTTTCTACATTTCCATTTTACTTGACCGTTGCTATTTTTAATTTTTTTCCTCATTTCTTGAATCGTATTTGCCTCTAAAATTTTGTACAATTTTATCTAGTGTCTTTGTTTTAGTTATTTCTTGTCCTTAGTAGCAGTACCTTTGCTTTTATAATATTTTTTGATTTTCCATCCCTATTATTAATAGTTTGCTCTAGGTTTCCCTAATCCCTGTCACTTTTTAGATTCCTTCCTTTAGCCAGTTTCCTGTGCTTATTTTGCTCTGTTTTCTTTCAAGTATATGTCTTCCCTTAACACCATCACTTCACCAGTTTTCTTCATCCATCTGTTTGCTGTCCCTATGTTTTAAATTTTATCTTTATTTCCATAACCCCCCTTGCTTTTTAAACCTTTTCTATGCCAATTTTTTCTCCCTTTGCTGTCTTTTTAAAATTATTTCTTCTCTTCCCTTAGCGTCACAGCTTTTAAAATTTGCTGTCTCTTTTAGATGGCTGTCCCTATCTATTTTTGCCCTTCCTTTTCCTAATCTCTTGCTTCCTAAATGTTCTGTCTGCTTTTATTCCCTTTGCTGTTTCTCAGAATTTTTCAGAATTATTTCTTGTCTTTCATTAGTACTGCTGCATTTTAACTTTCTTTCCGCTCCCGTTTCAGTTTCCTGTCCGTCTGTTCATTTTTCTCTTTGTTTTTCTAACATCCCACACTTGATTTTTTTTTTTTTTTCCCCCTACATCTCCCAGTCACTTGGCCTTTGGTGTTTTATGTTTTTCCCTATTTCTTTACTATCAGTTTTTAACTCCCCTGCCTAATGTTATCCATTGGCTGTATTAACACTTGAATAATTTCTTGTCTTTTGTTAGTGTCGCAGCTTTTAAAATGTCTTCTTTTACCTCATAGGCCTTTTACCTCACCATCTTAGACGTTCCCCAGCAGCACATTGTTGTTGCAATTGCACCTCTCCAAGACATCTGTTCCCAAAAAAGAGCAATCTTTTTCTTTTCTATGCCATCTAGGATGCCTCCCGAGACCTTCCCTGTGCTCCACAGCATTTTGGTAGCATTTACTCTCCTTTTCAATCTCTTATCCCGCGAGCCTTTCGTGACCCCTCCGCTCCCAGTCGCCGTGCGTCCAGAGAGCCCCTTTGCGTCCCACAACCCTGTTTTAGCTCAGTAGCGGACTTTGGTCTTCCCTTGTTATCTCTGAACCCAGTCGTCGGGTTTGCTTGTGCCTCGGAGCACTCTTAGCATACCGTCTGCTGACTACGGTACCTCCAGCCAGTCCCCGGCTCCTGAGGAGATCTGTAATCTGGTCACACCCCTCCAGACCGTATCCTCATTTCCCAGAGCATTCTTTTGTCTCTGCGCCTCATCCGGGACCCCTCAGGGCGCCGCAACACCTACCAGCCCCTTTGAGGTTGCATTCTGCATGCTTTTAGCTTTGCTGTGGCACTCGCACCCCTCTCTCACCATCTGAAGATTTCCTGAGTCTGTATATGCTGCGCACAGCAGTCATTCTGTCCTTTCTTCCTCCTGTTTGTGCCTCCATTTGTTCCCTGGCTTTCTCACGTTGCGTTTACTGAGCTCAGATGCCCTCTGGATGTAATTGTCACATCCCCAAATACTTTTCTGTCTCTCTGCCTTCCTCAGGACATCTTCTATCCTAGTCACGGTCCTTTCCTAGACTCTCCTCAGGCTCCAGCTCCAAGGCTGCTTTGGTGTCTTGGGCTCCCTCGGGACTCCTCTGCTCCGTTTGCTGAGTTCCCATGAGACATCCCCTCATAGAGATAGCCCAGGACTTTGTTCTAGCTCAGAAGGGCACTTTTCACCCCTCTTTACCCTCCAGCTCTATTCCTGAGTCGGTATCTGTTACCCCGATCACTTTTGTCTTTCCTCAATTCTTTGCCGCCCCCCGTTCCAGCTCCCCCGAGAATATCTGTTAGTTTGGTCAATTCCCTTTTGAGCTTCCTGCATTCTCACCACTGCTTTAGTTTCTCTGGTCCATTAGAAACTCTTCCTATCCCTGTGACAACGCCTCTTGTTCTGCCAGAACCTTTCCTAAAGCCATCTTTGTACTCCACAGTAATTAATTTGTTTTCTGTCTTATAGTATGTTTCTCTTTGGTATCTGGTACCCCAAAAATGTCTACGGGTGGCTCTGACCTTCTCTCGAGATTCTTGGAGAATCAATAGCCTGGATCTATTTTTAGCAACACACGTCTCAATGAGTTTTTATTGCACTTCCCCATTTATTCTTTATTTAGCTGCTTATATGCTCATTAGGACACTTCATATAACTTTTGATACCATTCCTGTATTTCCCTTTTGTAATTTTTGTCCTTTGAGACTGCTATCAGTGTCTTAAGGAAATCAGAGTGTCGAAATTACTCTGAATTATCAGTGATTTCTAGAAAATAATCTCATTTGAGCCAGAGATTTAATTCACTTTGCCATTCAGTCATATCTAGACTATAGCTCTGCTAGTATATAGATAGTATGTGTGGTTTTGCTAGAAATGAACCATAATTGTATAACTCTTCTGTTTTACAGAAAAGTAAAACATACAACTAATGGTGATAATGGTGCTATTATAATCCAGGAGCTGCTCTTCTATATAAATTAGTAAGACAGACATGGTGTTTCCCTGTATACATCCCAGGAAAATGAAGTTTAATTTCTTACCTGGCCACATTGCTGATGCAATACACGTAGGTGAAGAAAAACAAATAGTAGTACAATTACAGTAAGAACCACTCTTTTTGTCTTCTTCCATGCTGTTAACATAAAGCACTTGAGAAAGCTCCCTGCTGTTCCTTCAGCTGCCTTTATACCCTGTGGCGGTTCACCCCTCCCCTTTCCCAGGTGATTGTGGGAAGGGTGGTGGGCAGGGCCCGGGGTATATGAGCCACAGCCTCTGGGGAGGGAGCTCACTTTCCTCCTGGGTTTCTCCAGTGTGGGTGCTTTGGTGTTCTTGTACTTAATTGTAAGTTTTGAGCTGTTTAAGTGTTTTTGGATAGGTATGTTTTGATATTTAAAGAAATGCAGATGCTTGTGAGAGGTAAGGCTTTTAGAACTCAATAAGGGTTAGTGGCATTTAAATTTGAAAGATCATTTGTGTCTAAATTTATATGTTTTTCCTTATCTAATACTGCATTGGAGGTTCAGGTGTGGTAAGATGGCCTGATAGTATGTTGTTCTGTTATTTTTTCTTTTTAGTTTTGAGTATGTTTCTTTTTATTATTGGAATTCTCAACTTTATTGAATCTTAAAATTATTTTCATTAACGCTCTTGTGTAATCTAGAAGGTGTTGACATTAACTGTTAAGGGTATTGATAAGATGTGGTAGGGGTTAGGGTGAGTGTTCTGTATGCTTTTATGTATGGGAATTTATATATGCTGTTTCTTTAGGAAAAGAAGAGCGATACAAGTGTATAGTTAATATCCATAGACTTCTGTAAAACCCTGTGTAGCCTTGTGCAGAGCTAGTAGCCAAAAGCAATGGGAAAGGTCAGTAACTTTAGTAGTATTTTGTAGATGTTAAGGGGATGACTGTAGCTGGCAGCAAGAGTGCTAGCTGAGAGTACATCCTAACGGTCTTCAGGTTTGTATGTGTATAGGGTGTAATGCTTGAGTTGCCGTATGTCTTTTAATGGCAGGTGGTAGTTGGGCTCTACATGGTATTCCTACGTGGGAGCAAGACCTATGGATCGGTTAAGCTATTGCTGTGCATCCAGGTGACTTCCACCATGTCCTTTTTTTCCAGAGGCAGAGGAGGAGTTGTTCAGGGTGACAGAGGAAAGCCGGGGAAATGCTGTAAGAAGGTAGGACGGTGTGTGGTATATAGAAGGAAGATGTGACTGATGGCTGAATGACTCTGCAGTGTGTTTTGGGGGGTTAGAAGGCGGTAGGAATGAGCCAAGTGTGAGCTGGACACAGGAGGGGAGTGGATCAAGGTGAGAGGTGATTGGTGTGCTGAAGTAGCGGTTCTTTCTGAGGTGTTGTGTTGATAGCGAAGGTAAAAGTGACCTGTGTTACTTGTGTGTTACAGGTGATGGGTGAGCCTCAAAGTGGCAGCTGGAACTGACAGAGGCTGGACAGGCAAGCTGTCAAAGAAAAGATGTGTGAGAACGGGATTCAGCGTGGGTAGGTTGCTGTTCTGGGTAATATCGTAGCATGTATCTTCTTCCTTAAGCTTTTGCACATGTTCCATGTAGGCTTTGCGGGAGAGACACAGTGTGGTGATGAGACCTCAGCGAAGGCTACGGTGAGCAGTGATGGGTGGGCTGAAGTGTAGCGATTCGTGCCGAGGGGTCGCGTTGCAGGTGGTTGTGAGCAACGTGCGTTTGGCTCTTGCAGTTGGTGGGCGAGCCTCGAGATGGCGACCGTATCTGATGGAGGCCAGGCAGGTGAGCTGTCGAGGGAAAGGTGCGTGTCTGAGATGGGGGGGTTGGTGCGGGTATCCTGAGAGTCCCGCAGCACCTGAGCGGGTCCTTTTTTGCTTGGGTTCTTGCAGGTGCCGCCCGCAGGCTTCGGAGGGGAGACGCCGCGTGCCGACGAGAGGTCCGAGAGGTGAGGGGGTTGAAGGCCAGGCTGTTGTCTGAGAGCAAGGTGTCTGTCGTACGGCCACTCAATGGAAGCGTTTGTCTCTGGTTCTGCAGGTTGTGCGCCGGCTGCCTTTGGGCCTGGGTGCGTGTTTGAGGTGAGCTGGGTCGCAGAGGGGAGGGGCGCGGGGCTGGTGTGGTTCGTTCTTCCTTTTTTGGCAGAGCGACGGTAACTTTGTGTGTCCTGTGGTATCTCTAGGGGCCGCAGGGGGTGGCGTTCATCCTCGTCCGGAATGGGCACGGATCAGCCGGGTGCGCGTGAGGTGGGGGACGTTGCGGGGTAGGTCCTTGTTGAGTGACGGGATGCTGACTGCCAGGGCGGTGTGTGTATTTTTGTTGTTTTTGTTTAGATGATGAAAAGGCACCTGGCCCTGGGAGGACCGATGCAGTGGGCTGCCTGTGCGCTTGTTCTTCTGAAGGATGGGTGGACCGGGACTCTGGGCCCCTTGAAAGCTAAGTTGAGGCAACGGTGCTGAGGAAGGGGTTGGGGGAGGGAGGGGTTTTAAGGATGGCGTGGCGGAGCGGGCTGTCTGGGAAGCGGTCCCCTTTGGGAGCAGGGAAAAGGAGCAGGTTCCTCTTGAACGTGACGGGAACGTGTGGCGGGCAGGGCGGTTCCAGGCTGTGTGCGTTATTGTGCAGCGTGTGTGTTTTGTGTTGGGTGTCTCCGACCTTCCTCGGGTCTCGGTTGCTCTCTTTGTTCTTTAGGAGCCGGGCAGGTGCCTCGGCAGCGTTGGTAGTGCCCGGCGAGGCCCTAGTCGTGGGCTCGGCGCCCATCGGGCGCTTCTCTTTTGGCGTCGCAAGCTTCAGGCGTGGATCGTTTTGGCGTCTCGGACGGTCGTCTTGGGCGGCGTCGTTCCCGGCCGCGTGAGCGGCGCCGCTCTGTGGCTGTGAGTTTTTTGGGACTGGCACTTCTTCCTTGCATCCGTAGGCGGTTAGGTCTTGAAGCTGGGCTGGTTGCGCGTCTGTCGTCTCGGTTGTGAGAGGAAGCTCTTGTCACGGGCCACGAAGCTGTTGGCGTTCTCTGGCGTTGCCGTAGGGCCTGCCGACGTCACCGTCGGGGTCCCGCAGGCGGTCTTGCCGGACGGGGGTTTCCGTCTGGGTGTCGCCGTTCTCTCCGAGAGCTGCCTGTCATCCTTCGGGGTGCGTTGCCTGTAGCGTTCTGCGTAGCGTTGTTCTGTGTGTGTCTTGGAGCCGCCCTGCCCGGGGATGTAGAGTCAGGGCAAGGTGGGTGGTGCTGGCATCTAGGGATGCGCCCAGGCTTTGAGCGGGGAGGAGTTTTGCAGCCGTCTTGGATCAAGTGGCTGTTGTCGGTGGGTGAGGGAAGTAATTCCTGTTGGGTTTTGTGGGCTGGGCCCCCAGGGAAGAACCGTAGGTGTCTGGGAGAGGGAGCTGGAGTCTTAGCTGAGCAGGTAGCATGTCAAGGGTGTTGTGGTTTGTCTGTGTGCTGGGCTTAATGTTTGATGTATTGTGCTTATGTTTAGGAGCCGCCCTAGTTGGGCTCTCAAGGGGGTGTTCCTACATGCGATCGAGACCCGTGTCGTGGTTCAGCTGTGGCCGTGCATGCAGGTGACTTGTTTGACATCGGTTTGGCAGGTGCCGAGGGAGGAGTCGTGCAGGGTGATGGAGGGCGGCGCTGTCAGCAGGTGAGTTGGTGTGTGGTGTAGCTAGAGGGAAGATGTGGCTGTTGGCTCTACGAGCCCATTGTGGTAACTTTTCTTTGGGCGCATGCGAGGAGCCGAGCGGGATCTGGGCACCGGAGGGGAATCGCACAGGGTGAGCGGTGACGGGTGGGCTGAAGCGTAGCGATTCGTCCTGAGGTGCCGCGTTGCAGGTGGTTGTGAGCAACGTGCGTTTGGCTCTTGCAGTTGGTGGGCGAGCCTCAAGGTGGCGACCGTATCTGATGGGGGCCAGGCAGGTGAGCTGTCGAGGGAAAGGTGCGTGTCTGAGATGGGGGGGTTGGTGCGGGTGTCCTGAGAGTCCCGCAGCACCTGAGCGGGTCCTTTTTTGCTTGGGTTCTTGCAGGTGCCGCCCGCAGGCTTCGGAGGGGAGACGCCGCGTGCCGACGAGAGGTCCGAGAGGTGAGGGGGTTGAAGGCCAGGCTGTTGTCTGAGAGCAAGGTGTCTGTCGTACGGCCACTCAATGGAAGCGTTTGTCTCTGGTTCTGCAGGTTGTGCGCCGGCTGCCTTTGGGCCTGGATGCGCGTTTGAGGTGAGCTGGGTCGCAGAGGGGAGGGGCGCGGGGCTGGTGTGGTTCGTTCTTCCTTTTTTGGCAGAGCGACGGTAACTTTGTGTGTCCTGTGGTATCTCTAGGGGCCGCAGGGGGTGGCGTTCATCCTCGTCCGGAATGGGCACGGATCAGCCGGGTGCGCGTGAGGTGGGGGACGTTGCGGGGTAGGTCCTTGTTGAGTGACGGGATGCTGACTGACGGGGCGGTGTGTGTATTTTTGTTGTTTTTGTTTAGATGATGAAAAGGCACCTGGGACTTGGAGGACCGATGCAGTGGGCTGCCTGTGCGCTTGTTCTTCTGAAGGATGGGTGGACCGGGACTCTGGGCCCCTTGAAAGCTAAGTTGAGGCAACGGTGCTGAGGAAGGGGTTGGGGGAGGGAGGGGTTTTAAGGATGGCGCGGCGGAGCGGGCTGTCTGGGAAGCGGTCCCCTTTGGGAGCAGGGAAAAGGAGCAGGTTCCTCTTGAACGTGACGGGAACGTGTGCCGGGCAGGGGCGTTCCAGGCTGTGTGCGTTATTGTGCAGTGTGTGTGCTTTGTGTTGGGTGTCTCCGACCTTCCTCGGGTCTCGGTTGCTCTCTTTGTTCTTTAGGAGCCGGGCAGGTGCCTCGGCAGCGTTGGTAGTGCCCGGCGAGGCCCTAGTCGTGGGCTCGGCGCCCATCGGGCGCTTCTCTTTTGGCGTCGCAAGCTTCAGGCGTGGATCGTTTTGGCGTCTCGGACGGCCGTCTTGGGCGGCGTCGTTCCCGGCCGCGTGAGCGGCGCCGCTCTGTGGCTGTGAGTTTTTTGGGACTGGCACTTCTTCCTTGCATCCGTAGGCGGTTAGGTCTTGAAGCTGGGCTGGTTGCGCGTCTGTCGTCTCGGTTGTGAGAGGAAGCTCTTGTCACGGGCCGCGAAGCTGTTGGCGTTCTCTGGTGTTGCCGTAGGGCCTGCCGACGTCACCGTCGGGGTCCCGCAGGCGGTCTTGCCGGACGGGGGTTTCCGTCTGGGTGTCGCCGTTCTCTCCGAGAGCTGCCTGTCATCCTTCGGGGTGCGTTGCCTGTAGCGTTCTGCGTAGCGTTGTTCTGTGTGTGTCTTGGAGCCGCCCTGCCCGGGGATGTAGAGTCAGGGCAAGGTGGGTGGTGCTGGCATCTAGGGATGTGCCCAGGCTTTGCGGGGGTGGGGGAGGAGGGGAAGGAGTTTTGCAGCCGTCTCGGATCGACTGGCTGTCGTCGGCGGGTGAGGGAAGTAATTCCTGTTGGGTTTTGTGGGCCCCCAGGGAACAACCGTAGGTGTCTGGGGGAGGGAGCTAGAGTCTTAGCTGAGCAGGTAGCATGTCAAGGGTGTTCTGGCTTGTCTGTGTGCTGGGCTTAATGTCTGATGTATTGTGCTCATGTTTAAGAGCCGCCCTAGTTGGGCTCTCAAGGGCTGTTCCTACGTGCAATCGAGACCTGTGTCGTGGTTCAGCTGTGGCCGTGCATGCAGGTGACTTGTTTGACATCGGTTTGGCAGGTGCCGAGGGAGGAGTCGTGCAGGGTGACGGAGGGCGGTGCTGTCAGCAGGTGAGTGGGTGTGCAGTGTATCTAGAAGGAAGATGTGGCTGTTGGCTCTCTGAGCCCATTATGGTGTTCTTCTTTGGGCGCGTGCAAGGAGCTGAGCGGGATCCGGGCACCGGAGGGGAATCGCACAGGGTGAGCGGTGACGGGTGGGCTGAAGTGTAGCGATTCGTCCTGAGGTGTCGCGAGCAACGTGCGTTTGGCTCTTGCAGGTGGTGGGCGAGCCTCAAGGTGGCAACCGTATCTGATGGAGGCCAGGCAGGTGAGCTGTTGAGAGAAAGGTGCGTGTCTGAGATGGGGGGGTTTGTGCGGGTATCCTGAGAGTCCCGCAGCACCTGAGTGGGTCCTTTTTTGCTTGGGTTCTTGCAGGTGCCGCACGCAGGCTTCAGAGGGGAGACGCCACGTGCCGACGAGAGGTCCGAGAGGTGAGGGGGTTGAAGGCCAGGCTGTTGTTTGAGAGCAAGGTGTCTGTCGTACGGCCACCCAATTGAAGCGTTTGTCTCTGGTTTTGCAGGTTGTGCGCCGGCTGCCTTTGGGCCTGGATGCGCGTTTGAGGTGAGCTGGGTCGCAGAGGGGAGGGGCGCGGGGCTGGTGTGGTTCGTTCTTCCTTTTTTGGCAGAGCGACGGTAACTTTGTGTGTCCTGTGGTATCTCTAGGGGCCGCAGGGGGTGGTGTTCGTCCTCGTCCGGAATGGGCACGGAGCAGCCGGGTGAGCGGAGCAGCTGGGCGCATCTGAGGTAGACGGATGCAGCGGCCTAGGTCTTTGTAGAACGATGGGATGCTGACTGACAGGGCTGTTGTGTGGGGCTTGTGATTGTTTTTATTTTTCAGATGACGAAGAGGCAGCTGGTGACTGGAGGAGTGACGTGTGCTTGTCCTTCAGAAGGAAGGGAAGAGGGAGACTCTTGGCCCCTCGAAAGCTAAGTTGAGGCAACGGTGCTGGGGAAGGGGTTGGGGGAGCGAGGGGGGCACGGTTGGCTGTGGCAGGAAGGGGTTTTAAAGAGAGCGTAGGGGAGAGGGTTGTCTAGGAAGCGGTCCCCTTTGAGCAGGGCAACGGAGCGGGTTCCTCTGCAATATGACGGCAGCGTGCCCCGGGCAGGGCGGTTCCAGGCTGCGCGAGTCGTTGTGTAGCGCGTCTGTGTGTTTGGTGTTGGGTGCGTTTGACCTTCCTCGGGTCTCGGTTTTTCTTTGTTCCGTAGGATCGAGGCAGGTGCCTCGGCAGCGTTACTAGGGCCCGGCGAGGCCCTAGTCGTGGGCTCGGCGCCCATCGGGCGCTTCTCTTTTGGTGTCGCAAGCTTCCGGCGTGGATCGTTTTGGCGTCTCGGGTGGTTCTGGCCGGTGGTCTTGTGCCGCGCCGTTCCCGGCTGCGTGAGCGGCTCTGCTCGCTAGCTGTCGCTTTTAGGGACTGGCACTTCTTCCTTGCATCTTCAGGGGCTGAGGTCTTGAAGGCGGGCTGCTTGCGCATCCATCGCGTCAGTTTTGAGAGGAAGCGCTTGTCCCCGCCCACGAAGGTGTCGTCGTTTTGTGGCGTGGCGCTAGGAGCACGCTAGGGTTCTGCGCGTGCTCTTCCTGGATGGAGGTTTTCTGTACGTGCGTCGTCGGTCTCACCGAGTGACTTGGCTTGTTTTTTGAGGCGTGTTGTTGTTGGCGTTCCGTGTAGTGTTCGTCTGTGGTTGTGGTGTCTTGGCTTGGAGCCACCCTGCCCGGGGGTGTCGAGTCAGGGCAAGGTGGCACGGGAGCGATGAGAGGCTATGGCTTATGTGTCAAAGTGCCTTGCTGCTTTGGGGGAAAAGATGTGTGGCCCTTTTAGATTGAGCGGCCATTGTCAGTGGGTGAGAAAAAGAATTCCCACGGTGTTTTGTGGCTTCCCAGGGGATGACGGTAGCTGTCTGGGAGAGGGAGCTCCTGCTTCAGCGGAGCAGAGAACATCTCAAGGGCGTTCCGGCTTGGAGGTGGGTCGGGCGTAATGCTTGGTGTACGGTGTTCAGATGGCAGAGCAGGCCTAGCTGGGCTCTCGATGGGCTTGCTACCTCGGAACAAGGCCTGTGGAATGGCTAAGCTATTGCTGTTTATTGAGGGGACTTGTTTGATATTTTTGCAGATGCCGAGGGAGGAGTCGTGCAGGGCGACGGAGGAGGGCCGAGGATAGCGCTGTAAGCAGGTGAGTTGGTGCGTGGTGTATGTAGAAGGACGTGGCGACTGATGGCTCTGTGAGTGCAATATGGCAATAATATTTGAGGGTGCATGTGGTGGGCCAAGCGGGATCCGGGCACCGGAGGGGAACTGCACGGGGTGAGCAATGTTAGGTGCGCTGAAGTAGCGATGTGTCTCTCTGGGGCTTTGCAGTTAGTCATGAATAACCCCTGTTTGGGTCTTGCAGGTGGTGGTCAAGCTTGAACGTGGCAGTTGGAACTGATGGCGTCCAGGTAGGTGAGCTGGTGAGGAAAAGGTGCGAGTCTTAAACGGGGATTGGTGTGGGTAGCTTGACAGTTCTGCAGCCTCTCAGCAGGTGCCTTTCTGCTTGGATTTTTGCAGGTGCCGCAATCAGCCTTCAGAGGGGAGGCGACGCATGGCGACGAGAGGTCCGAGAAGGTGAGGCGATTGCGGTCAGGGCGGCGGTTCCGTACCAAGGTGTTGTGTGGCAAGTGGGTCGAAGCGTTTCTGTTTGGTTTTTTTAGATTGTGTGCGGCTGCCCTTGGGACTGGATGCGCATTTGAGGTGAGCTGGGTCGCAGGGAGGAGGGGCGTGGGGCTGGGGAGATCTTCCTTTGGAAGTGCAGTGGTAACATGATCTCCTGGTATCCCTAGGAGCCACAAGGGAGGACAACAGTGTGAGTCGGGCACGGCCACAGAGCAAGTGAGCAGAGCAGCTGGGCGCATCTGAGGTAGACGGATGCAGCGGCCTAGGTCTTTTTAGAGTGATGGGATGCTGACTGACAGGGCTGTTGTGTGGGGCTTGTGATTGTTTTTATTTTTCAGATGACGAAGAGGCAGCTGGTGACTGGAGGAGTGATTTGTGCTTGTCCTTCAGAAGGAAGGGAAGAGGGAGACTCTTGGCCCCTCGAAAGCTAAGTTGAGGCAACGGTGCTGGGGAAGGGGTTGGGGGAGCGAGGGGGGCACAGTTGGCTGTGGCAGGAAGGGGTTTTAAAGAGAGCGTAGGGGAGAGGGTTGTCTAGGAAGCGGTCCCCTTTGAGCAGGGCAATGGAGCGGGTTCCTCTGCAATATGACGGCAGCGTGCCCCGGGCAGGGCGGTTCCAGGCTGTGCGTGTCGTTGTGTAGCACGTCTGTGTGTTTGGTGTTGGGTGCGTTTGACCTTCCTCGGGTCTCGGTTTTTCTTTGTTCCGTAGGATCGAGGCAGGTGCCTCGGCAGCGTTACTAGGGCCCGGCGAGGCCCTAGTCATGGGCACGGCGCCCATCGGGCGCTTCTCTTTTGGTGTCGCAAGCTTCCGGCGTGGATCGTTTTGGCGTCTCGGGTGGTTCTGGCCGGTGGTCTTGTGCCGCGCCGTTCCCGGCTGCGTGAGCGGCTCTGCTCGCTAGCTGTCGCTTTTAGGGACTGGCACTTCTTCCTTGCGTCTTCAGGGGCTGAGGTCTTGAAGGCGGGCTGCTTGCGCATCCATCACGTCAGTTTTGAGAGGAAGCGCTTGTCCCCGCCCACGAAGGTGTCGTCGTTTTGTGGCGTGGCGCTAGGAGCACGCTAGGGTTCTGCGCGTGCTCTTCCCGGATGGAGGTTTTCTGTACGTGCGTCGTCGGTCTCGCCGAGTGACTCGGCTTGTTTTTTGAGGCGTGTTGTTGTTGGTGTTCCGTGTAGGGTTCGTCTGTGGTTGTGGTGTCTTGGCTTGGAGCCGCCCTGCCCGGGGGTGTCGAGTCAGGGCAAGGTGGCACGGGAGCGATGAGAGGCTATGGCTTATGTGTCAAAGTGCCTTGCTGCTTTGGGGGAAAAGATGTGTGGCCCTTTTAGATTGAGCGGCCATTGTCAGTGGGTGAGAAAAAGAATTCCCACGGTGTTTTGTGGCTTCCCAGGGGATGACGGTAGCTGTCTGGGAGAGGGAGCTCCTGCTTCAGCGGAGCAGAGAACATCTCAAGGGCGTTCCGGCTTGGAGGTGGGTCGGGCGTAATGCTTGGTGTACGGTGTTCAGATGGCAGAGCAGGCCTAGCTGGGCTCTCGATGGGCTTGCTACCTGGGAACAAGGCCTGTGGAATGGCTAAGCTATTGCTGTTCATCGAGGGGACTTGTTTGATATTTTTGCAGATGCCGAGGGAGGAGTCGTGCAGGGTGACGGAGGAGGGCCGAGGATAGCGCTGTAAGCAGGTGAGTTGGTGCGTGGTGTATGTAGAAGGAAGTGGTGACTGATGGCTCTGTGAGTGCGATATGGCATTAATATTTGAGGGTGCATGTGGTGGGCCAAGCGGGATCCGGGCACCGGAGGGGAACTGCACGGGGTGAGCAATGTTAGGTGCGCTGAAGTAGCGATGTGTCTCTTTGGGGCTTTGCAGTTAGAGTCATGAACAACCCATGTTTGGGTCTTGCAGGTGGTGGTCAAGCTTGAACATGGCAGTTGGATCTGATGGCGTCCAGGTAGGTGAGCTGGTGAGGAAAAGGTGCGAGTCTTAGACGGGGATTGGTGTGGGTAGCTTGACAGTTCTGCAGCCTCTCAGCAGGTGCCTTTCTGCTTGGATTTTTGCAGGTGCCGCAATCAGCCTTCAGAGGGGAGGCGACGCATGGCGACGAGAGGTCCGAGAAGGTGAGGCGATTGCGGTCAGGGCGGCGGTTCCGTACCAAGGTGTTGTGTGGCAAGTGGGTCGAAGCGTTTCTGTTTGGTTTTTTTAGATTGTGTGCGGCTGCCCTTGGGACTGGATGCGCATTTGAGGTGAGCTGGGTCGCAGGGAGGAGGGGCGTGGGGCTGGGGAGATCTTTCTTTGGAAGTGCAGTGGTAACATGATCTCCTGGTATCCCTAGGAGCCACAAGGGAGGACAACAGTGTGAGTCGGGCACGGCCACAGAGCAAGTGAGCAGAGCAGCTGGGCGCATCTGAGGTAGACGGATGCAGCGGCCTAGGTCTTTTTAGAGTGATGGGATGCTGACTGACAGGGCTGTTGTGTGGGGCTTGTGATTGTTTTTATTTTTCAGATGACGAAGAGGCAGCTGGTGACTGGAGGAGTGATTTGTGCTTGTCCTTCAGAAGGAAGGGAAGAGGGAGACTCTTGGCCCCTCGAAAGCTAAGTTGAGGCAACGGTGCTGGGGAAGGGGTTGGGGGAGCGAGGGGGGCACGGTTGGCTGTGGCAGGAAGGGGTTTTAAAGAGAACGTAGGGGAGAGGGTTGTCTAGGAAGCGGTCCCCTTTGAGCAGGGCAATGGAGCGGGTTCCTCTGCAATATGACGGCAGCGTGCCCCGGGCAGGGCGGTTCCAGGCTGTGCGTGTCGTTGTGTAGCGCGTCTGTGTGTTTGGTGTTGGGTGCGTTTGACCTTCCTCGGGTCTCGGTTGTTCTTTGTTCCGTAGGATCGAGGCGGGTGCCTCGGCAGCGTTACTAGGGCCCGGCGAGGCCCTAGTCGTGGGCACGGCACCCATCGGGCACTTCTCTTTTGGTGTCGCAAGCTTTTGGCGTGGATCGTTTTGGCGTCTCGGGTGGTTCTGGCCGGTGGTCTTGTGCCGCGCCGTTCCCGGCTGCGTGAGCGGCTCTGCTCGCTAGCTGTCGCTTTTAGGGACTGGCACTTCTTCCTTGCATCTTCAGGGGCTGAGGTCTTGAAGGCGGGCTGCTTGCGCATCCATCGCGTCAGTTTTGAGAGGAAGTGCTTGTCCCCGCCCACGAAGGTCTCGTCGCTTTGTGGCGTGGCGCTAGGAGCACGCTAGGGTTCTGCGCGTGCTCTTCCCGGATGGAGGTTTTCTGTACGTGCGTCGTCGGTCTCGCCGAGTGACTCGGCTTGTTTTTTGAGGCGTGTTGTTGTTGGTGTTCCGTGTAGGGTTCGTCTGTGGTTGTGGTGTCTTGGCTTGGAGCCGCCCTGCCCGGGGGTGTCGAGTCAGGGCAAGGTGGCACGGGAGCGTTTGAGGTGAACTGGGTTGCAGCGAAGAGGGGTGTGCAGCTGGTGATTTTTTTAGGAATTGCAATGGCAACTCTATGTGCTTTTATCTCTAGGGGCCGCAAAGGATGGTGACCGTCCAAGTCCAGCACGGGTAAGGAGCAGGTGAGAGGAGAAGCCAGGTGCATGTGAGGTGGGGGATGTTGCGCGGTAGGTCCTTGTGGAGCGATGTGGTGGTGACAACGCTATCGAGTGTGGATTGTTGTGGGGTTTTTTTTAGGTGAAGGAATATATGTTCCTCCCTTTGTTAACCATCATCTTTTGGGTGACTGCACGCTACTAAATTTCCTCTGACACTTGTACGGTTGAATGCACGTACTGTTGTATTGGTGCATGTATATGCCTGCACAGATGCCTCCAGCTCTTGTTTGTTGGAACATATCTATGTAGTTTCTATCGTGCAGTTCTTTATCGTTGTGTATCTGTATAGCTGTCCTGTGTGACTCGTGTGGCTGAGTGTGTGTACCTAGGCAGTTACCTCCGCTGTCTTGTATGGTTGCACATATGTAGTGCTTGTTGTACCCTGTTTGCCTGTTGTAGTTGAGTGAACGTCCATAGTTAATCTACCACTGCGGCGTGGTGGAAGTATCCGCCTGTGTACATCATTGCTGCGTGTGATCGATTAGAGCCGGTGTGGTATCGTTGGATGTACATTCGCGCATCCTTGCGTAGTGAGGTTGAGTGAATGCAGAAGTCAATATTGGCTGCCTGTGTTCTATGGGTGAATGTAGTTTGAAATGAACCAGGGACACGGGTAGTGACATATATTTTGTAGAAACTGTCTTTGATAGGGTTGTGCAGTGTGGGGTGTTCACGGTGTTTTGAGGGTTGGGTTTGGTGGTGGTAACTAACAGCAAACTTTTTCCACAGGATTAAAAAAAAATTAGAATAAAAAAACCCCAGCTGGGGGATTTTTTTTTTTCTCCCCCGGCTGGGGTTTTTTTCCCCCGGTCCCGGCCGCTCTGCGAGGCGACGTTCATCGCCAATGTTTGGGCAGAGGTCAGGCTCTGGGACGGGGTTTTGGCAGGCAGGGCAATTTTTTGAGGCGCCTGGGAGCGGAGTTCCCAGGGAGCGCCGGAGGAGCAGGGTGACAGGTGGCGGACCGGCTCGGCGGAGAGGAAGGAGCGATAGACACGGTGGGCGGATGAGCGGTCTGTTGGAAACCTTTGTGAGGTTGCCGGGTTGAATGCATGCTTCGGTAGGGTTGTGAGGCTTGGTGGTATGGGGTTTTTGCAGGCAGGGCCCTTTTTTGAGGCCCTGGGTTGTGTGGGTGAATGTAGGCATGGGACTACATGCGTCCCTGGTATGTGGCAGTCCTTTGCATCTACCTCCTTTGATAGGGTTGTGCGGCGTGGGGTGTTCACGGTGTTTTGAGGGTTGGGTTTGGTGGTGGTAACTAACAGCAAACTTTTTCCACAGGATCAAAAATAAAATTAGAATAAAAAAACCCCAGCTGGGGGATTTTTTTTTTTTCTCCCCCGGCTGGGGTTTTTTTTCCCCAGTCCCGGCCGCTCTGCGAGGCGACGTTCATCGCCAATGTTTGGGCAGAGGTCAGGCTCTGGGACGGGGTTTTGGCAGGCAGGGCAATTTTTTGAGGCGCCTGGGAGCGGAGTTCCCAGGGAGCGCTGGAGGAGCAGGGTGACAGATGGTGGACCGGCTCGGTGGAGAGGAAGGAGCGATAGACACGGTGGGCGGATGAGCGGTCCGTTGGAAACCTTTGTGAGGTTGCCGGGTTGAATGTGTGTGTCAGTAGAGGTCTGCTGTTTGGTGGTGTGGGGTGTTGTTGGAGATGTTCTTGTTGGGCTGAGATGCAGTCTTTGAAGAGGCTTAGAGATGGGGGATTTCTGAATCTGGGTTTTGTCTTCCATGGCTGGTGCTGGTTTCCTGAAGCGTTTATAGGCATTCTACAGCCAGTGTGTCAGGCAATGTGTAATAGGCACGTTTGGGCGGCTGTCCCGCTAGGCATAGGGTTTTGTGTGCTGTCTGGGTATATGGCATTGACGGGGTGATGTTGGGATGTAGGATATGATAGGTCTGGCCCGGTGTGGATGAAGTTGCATACAGTGGGTTTTGGGTACGGGGAGTTGGAGTAGGTGGCCATCGTTTAGGCGGGGCAGCTTGAGAACGATGCGGGTTTACGGTCATTGCGTACGCCTAGGGCGTAGGGAAGTACCTTTGGTGCGGTTAGCGTATGCTATAAGGATACCGGTTTGTCTGTCATAGGGGCGTTGAAGTCTAAGGTCCGCAGAGATGCGAGGAGGCATGCTGTCAGACGATCGGTAGTACGCATCACAGAGGCAGTGTGGATTGGAAGAGGAGAAGTTATATTAGCAGAGCAGTAAGCGGACTACATAAGGAGAGCGAGCTTTGTGCCTAAGGTAACAGGGTGTGAGGCTCAGGTGGTAAGCGCTTGCTAGGAGCCGAAAGGAGTTCCAGTTCTAGTATAATTAGAGGACTATTGAGTAAGAGGCGACCCAATTAGTAGGGATGGGAAGTATCGGACCTAGGGAGGTAATGTTATCCTTGCAGGAGAAGTGAATTATGGCAATGAGAGGAGACAGGTACCGCTCAGTAGACGAACAAACGGTAGAAATGGATTTATCCAGGAGGAAAAAGGGGTTTAAGCATAGGAGATGTTGTCCAGTACGGCAATTGTATTAGTAACAGCAAATATCTGCACGGGCCTAAGCGCTATCGCTCGGTCTCAGAGCAAGGATGACATTGAAGTGTGGATGTAGAGATGGGTACAAGCACGTAGAGGTGTTGTTGTGAAGCTAGGTAAGGAACGACTCGACGCATAAGGGTAGCGATGAAGTCGGTATTGGAGGGAGAGGAGTGAGGCAGGCCGAGTAAATGTAGTTGTGTGAGGAGGAAAAGAAATGTTGCAGTAGTAGGTATCGTAAGTTGTGGAAACACATATGTTGTTTACATGCAGCGAGGGCGGTTAGGTGTGGGGAGGCAGGGCACTTTGTTACCGTATCCTTAGAACGGGAAAACCTAAACGTGGTGTAGTAACAGAAACGAAGGCCGTTAGGAGTCGTGCGTATCACGCCTCTGTTACATTGCAGGTGGAGAGGTCCTAGAGGAATGCGACGGGTGGAAAAGCACGCTTTATTACTGGTGTTTCCCAAAACCGGAGGCATAATAAAGGAGCATTACTCATACAATAATAAAGTAAATGAAAACACATGTCTCACTGTTTTATTCAGGCCTCCTGTGTGTTATTTGTGGGTGGGGTGTAATTTCCAGCGGGTGGGATGTAATCACGGGGCTCTATGTAGCCCTTAAGCTCTATGGGAGGTAATTAAAGGAAAAAAAGCAGCAGTAGGGAATGGCTTTTGGCTCTTTGAGTAAAATAAAAAATAAAACTTAAATGTTATCATTGAGAAGAAAAAATTTACTCCCAGAGCCAAAAGCCATTCCCTACTGCTGCACCAGTCTTATTATTTTTAAATTTTTTTTCCTGATGACAGTAGACCACATAAAAAAACCAATCCCCCCCAACCAGAATGACACATAAACACCTGACACAACACTCAACAACAAAACAACCGAAACCACCCACCAGGCACACACTAATAGAAAATCACCAACAACACATACAAATAACCACTGAAAACCAAAATCCACAAGACAAAACCTAAAATACACCTCCACACAAAACAATCGCTACCCACCACAAGCAGCCCTGCAACCACAGCAGCCATGCAACCACAACACAGAACACAACACTCACCAACACATCACATTGATAAATAACAGCAACTACCAGAACTCAACCACACACACCTGTAGGTGCTGAACACACACCCAGAAGGAACCAGACACACCCAATTATCTGGTGCACCAGATACCAGAAGTACCCAGCAGAGGACAACAACCACCACACACTCTACCAGAAACACACACAGCACCAGAAACTAATTACAACAGACAAAACTACTAACACTCAAACCAACCAACCAGTACAACACACACCACCTAGAAACCCAAATATAGGAGAATGCTTCAGAACCCTACATAATACAGAGCAGTTAACATTTCCACTTCCACAGATTAGGGGGTAACAGTAGGGGTTAAGGGTTTAGCAGGTTACTCTTACAGTTAGCATTTAGGGTTACAGTAAGGGTTAGGGGTCATCAGCGTAAGGCCTGGTTAGGGGGTTAGGGTTAGTCGTTAGGGTTAGTCGTTAGGGTTAGTCGTTAGGGTTAGGGTTAGTCGTTAGGGTTAGTCGTTAGGGTTAGGGTTAGTCGTTAGGGTTAGGGTTAGTCGTTAGGGTTAGGGTTAGTCGTTAGGGTTAGGGTTAGGGTTAGTGGTTAGGGTTAGGGTTAGGGTTAGTCATTAGGGTTAGTGGTTAGGGTTAGGGTTAGTGGTTAGGGTTAGGGTTAGTGGTTAGGGTTAGGGTTAGGGTTAGGGTTAGGGTTAGGGTTAGGGTTAGGGTTAGGGTTAGGGTTAGGGTTAGGGTTAGGGTTAGGGTTAGGGTTAGGGTTAGGGTTAGGGTTAGGGTTAGGGTTAGGGTTAGGGTTAGGGTTAGGGTTAGGGTTAGGGTTAGGGTTAGGGTTAGGGTTAGGGTTAGGGTTAGGGTTAGGGTTAGGGTTAGGGTTAGGGTTAGGGTTAGGGTTAGGGTTAGGGTTAGGGTTAGGGTTAGGGTTAGGGTTAGGGTTAGGGTTAGGGTTAGGGTTAGGGTTAGGGTTAGGGTTAGGGTTAGGGTTAGGGTTAGGGTTAGGGTTAGGGTTAGGGTTAGGGTTAGGGTTAGGGTTAGGGTTAGGGTTAGGGTTAGGGTTAGGGTTAGGGTTAGGGTTAGGGTTAGGGTTAGGGTTAGGGTTAGGGTTAGGGTTAGGGTTAGGGTTAGGGTTAGGGTTAGGGTTAGGGTTAGGGTTAGGGTTAGGGTTAGGGTTAGGGTTAGGGTTAGGGTTAGGGTTAGGGTTAGGGTTAGGGTTAGGGTTAGGGTTAGGGTTAGGGTTAGGGTTAGGGTTAGGGTTAGGGTTAGGGTTAGGGTTAGGGTTAGGGTTAGGGTTAGGGTTAGGGTTAGGGTTAGGGTTAGGGTTAGGGTTAGGGTTAGGGTTAGGGTTAGGGTTAGGGTTAGGGTTAGGGTTAGGGTTAGGGTTAGGGTTAGGGTTAGGGTTAGGGTTAGGGTTAGGGTTAGGGTTAGGGTTAGGGTTAGGGTTAGGGTTAGGGTTAGGGTTAGGGTTAGGGTTAGGGTTAGGGTTAGGGTTAGGGTTAGGGTTAGGGTTAGGGTTAGGGTTAGGGTTAGGGTTAGGGTTAGGGTTAGGGTTAGGGTTAGGGTTAGGGTTAGGGTTAGGGTTAGGGTTAGGGTTAGGGTTAGGGTTAGGGTTAGGGTTAGGGTTAGGGTTAGGGTTAGGGTTAGGGTTAGGGTTAGGGTTAGGGTTAGGGTTAGGGTTAGGGTTAGGGTTAGGGTTAGGGTTAGGGTTAGGGTTAGGGTTAGGGTTAGGGTTAGGGTTAGGGTTAGGGTTAGGGTTAGGGTTAGGGTTAGGGTTAGGGTTAGGGTTAGGGTTAGGGTTAGGGTTAGGGTTAGGGTTAGGGTTAGGGTTAGGGTTAGGGTTAGGGTTAGGGTTAGGGTTAGGGTTAGGGTTAGGGTTAGGGTTAGGGTTAGGGTTAGGGTTAGGGTTAGGGTTAGGGTTAGGGTTAGGGTTAGGGTTAGGGTTAGGGTTAGGGTTAGGGTTAGGGTTAGGGTTAGGGTTAGGGTTAGGGTTAGGGTTAGGGTTAGGGTTAGGGTTAGGGTTAGGGTTAGGGTTAGGGTTAGGGTTAGGGTTAGGGTTAGGGTTAGGGTTAGGGTTAGGGTTAGGGTTAGGGTTAGGGTTAGGGTTAGGGTTAGGGTTAGGGTTAGGGTTAGGGTTAGGGTTAGGGTTAGGGTTAGGGTTAGGGTTAGGGTTAGGGTTAGGGTTAGGGTTAGGGTTAGGGTTAGGGTTAGGGTTAGGGTTAGGGTTAGGGTTAGGGTTAGGGTTAGGGTTAGGGTTAGGGTTAGGGTTAGGGTTAGGGTTAGGGTTAGGGTTAGGGTTAGGGTTAGGGTTAGGGTTAGGGTTAGGGTTAGGGTTAGGGTTAGGGTTAGGGTTAGGGTTAGGGTTAGGGTTAGGGTTAGGGTTAGGGTTAGGGTTAGGGTTAGGGTTAGGGTTAGGGTTAGGGTTAGGGTTAGGGTTAGGGTTAGGGTTAGGGTTAGGGTTAGGGTTAGGGTTAGGGTTAGGGTTAGGGTTAGGGTTAGGGTTAGGGTTAGGGTTAGGGTTAGGGTTAGGGTTAGGGTTAGGGTTAGGGTTAGGGTTAGGGTTAGGGTTAGGGTTAGGGTTAGGGTTAGGGTTAGGGTTAGGGTTAGGGTTAGGGTTAGGGTTAGGGTTAGGGTTAGGGTTAGGGTTAGGGTTAGGGTTAGGGTTAGGGTTAGGGTTAGGGTTAGGGTTAGGGTTAGGGTTAGGGTTAGGGTTAGGGTTAGGGTTAGGGTTAGGGTTAGGGTTAGGGTTAGGGTTAGGGTTAGGGTTAGGGTTAGGGTTAGGGTTAGGGTTAGGGTTAGGGTTAGGGTTAGGGTTAGGGTTAGGGTTAGGGTTAGGGTTAGGGTTAGGGTTAGGGTTAGGGTTAGGGTTAGGGTTAGGGTTAGGGTTAGGGTTAGGGTTAGGGTTAGGGTTAGGGTTAGGGTTAGGGTTAGGGTTAGGGTTAGGGTTAGGGTTAGGGTTAGGGTTAGGGTTAGGGTTAGGGTTAGGGTTAGGGTTAGGGTTAGGGTTAGGGTTAGGGTTAGGGTTAGGGTTAGGGTTAGGGTTAGGGTTAGGGTTAGGGTTAGGGTTAGGGTTAGGGTTAGGGTTAGGGTTAGGGTTAGGGTTAGGGTTAGGGTTAGGGTTAGGGTTAGGGTTAGGGTTAGGGTTAGGGTTAGGGTTAGGGTTAGGGTTAGGGTTAGGGTTAGGGTTAGGGTTAGGGTTAGGGTTAGGGTTAGGGTTAGGGTTAGGGTTAGGGTTAGGGTTAGGGTTAGGGTTAGGGTTAGGGTTAGGGTTAGGGTTAGGGTTAGGGTTAGGGTTAGGGTTAGGGTTCGGGTTAGGGTTAGGGTTAGGGTTAGGGTTAGGGTTAGGGTTAGGGTTAGGGTTAGGGTTAGGGTTAGGGTTAGGGTTAGGGTTAGGGTTAGGGTTAGGGTTAGGGTTAGGGTTAGGGTTAGGGTTAGGGTTAGGGTTAGGGTTAGGGTTAGGGTTAGGGTTAGGGTTAGGGTTAGGGTTAGGGTTAGGGTTAGGGTTAGGGTTAGGGTTAGGGTTAGGGTTAGGGTTAGGGTTAGGGTTAGGGTTAGGGTTAGGGTTAGGGTTAGGGTTAGGGTTAGGGTTAGGGTTAGGGTTAGGGTTAGGGTTAGGGTTAGGGTTAGGGTTAGGGTTAGGGTTAGGGTTAGGGTTAGGGTTAGGGTTAGGGTTAGGGTTAGGGTTAGGGTTAGGGTTAGGGTTAGGGTTAGGGTTAGGGTTAGGGTTAGGGTTAGGGTTAGGGTTAGGGTTAGGGTTAGGGTTAGGGTTAGGGTTAGGGTTAGGGTTAGGGTTAGGGTTAGGGTTAGGGTTAGGGTTAGGGTTAGGGTTAGGGTTAGGGTTAGGGTTAGGGTTAGGGTTAGGGTTAGGGTTAGGGTTAGGGTTAGGGTTAGGGTTAGGGTTAGGGTTAGGGTTAGGGTTAGGGTTAGGGTTAGGGTTAGGGTTAGGGTTAGGGTTAGGGTTAGGGTTAGGGTTAGGGTTAGGGTTAGGGTTAGGGTTAGGGTTAGGGTTAGGGTTAGGGTTAGGGTTAGGGTTAGGGTTAGGGTTAGGGTTAGGGTTAGGGTTAGGGTTAGGGTTAGGGTTAGGGTTAGGGTTAGGGTTAGGGTTAGGGTTAGGGTTAGGGTTAGGGTTAGGGTTAGGGTTAGGGTTAGGGTTAGGGTTAGGGTTAGGGTTAGGGTTAGGGTTAGGGTTAGGGTTAGGGTTAGGGTTAGGGTTAGGGTTAGGGTTAGGGTTAGGGTTAGGGTTAGGGTTAGGGTTAGGGTTAGGGTTAGGGTTAGGGTTAGGGTTAGGGTTAGGGTTAGGGTTAGGGTTAGGGTTAGGGTTAGGGTTAGGGTTAGGGTTAGGGTTAGGGTTAGGGTTAGGGTTAGGGTTAGGGTTAGGGTTAGGGTTAGGGTTAGGGTTAGGGTTAGGGTTAGGGTTAGGGTTAGGGTTAGGGTTAGGGTTAGGGTTAGGGTTAGGGTTAGGGTTAGGGTTAGGGTTAGGGTTAGGGTTAGGGTTAGGGTTAGGGTTAGGGTTAGGGTTAGGGTTAGGGTTAGGGTTAGGGTTAGGGTTAGGGTTAGGGTTAGGGTTAGGGTTAGGGTTAGGGTTAGGGTTAGGGTTAGGGTTAGGGTTAGGGTTAGGGTTAGGGTTAGGGTTAGGGTTAGGGTTAGGGTTAGGGTTAGGGTTAGGGTTAGGGTTAGGGTTAGGGTTAGGGTTAGGGTTAGGGTTAGGGTTAGGGTTAGGGTTAGGGTTAGGGTTAGGGTTAGGGTTAGGGTTAGGGTTAGGGTTAGGGTTAGGGTTAGGGTTAGGGTTAGGGTTAGGGTTAGGGTTAGGGTTAGGGTTAGGGTTAGGGTTAGGGTTAGGGTTAGGGTTAGGGTTAGGGTTAGGGTTAGGGTTAGGGTTAGGGTTAGGGTTAGGGTTAGGGTTAGGGTTAGGGTTAGGGTTAGGGTTAGGGTTAGGGTTAGGGTTAGGGTTAGGGTTAGGGTTAGGGTTAGGGTTAGGGTTAGGGTTAGGGTTAGGGTTAGGGTTAGGGTTAGGGTTAGGGTTAGGGTTAGGGTTAGGGTTAGGGTTAGGGTTAGGGTTAGGGTTAGGGTTAGGGTTAGGGTTAGGGTTAGGGTTAGGGTTAGGGTTAGGGTTAGGGTTAGGGTTAGGGTTAGGGTTAGGGTTAGGGTTAGGGTTAGGGTTAGGGTTAGGGTTAGGGTTAGGGTTAGGGTTAGGGTTAGGGTTAGGGTTAGGGTTAGGGTTAGGGTTAGGGTTAGGGTTAGGGTTAGGGTTAGGGTTAGGGTTAGGGTTAGGGTTAGGGTTAGGGTTAGGGTTAGGGTTAGGGTTAGGGTTAGGGTTAGGGTTAGGGTTAGGGTTAGGGTTAGGGTTAGGGTTAGGGTTAGGGTTAGGGTTAGGGTTAGGGTTAGGGTTAGGGTTAGGGTTAGGGTTAGGGTTAGGGTTAGGGTTAGGGTTAGGGTTAGGGTTAGGGTTAGGGTTAGGGTTAGGGTTAGGGTTAGGGTTAGGGTTAGGGTTAGGGTTAGGGTTAGGGTTAGGGTTAGGGTTAGGGTTAGGGTTAGGGTTAGGGTTAGGGTTAGGGTTAGGGTTAGGGTTAGGGTTAGGGTTAGGGTTAGGGTTAGGGTTAGGGTTAGGGTTAGGGTTAGGGTTAGGGTTAGGGTTAGGGTTAGGGTTAGGGTTAGGGTTAGGGTTAGGGTTAGGGTTAGGGTTAGGGTTAGGGTTAGGGTTAGGGTTAGGGTTAGGGTTAGGGTTAGGGTTAGGGTTAGGGTTAGGGTTAGGGTTAGGGTTAGGGTTAGGGTTAGGGTTAGGGTTAGGGTTAGGGTTAGGGTTAGGGTTAGGGTTAGGGTTAGGGTTAGGGTTAGGGTTAGGGTTAGGGTTAGGGTTAGGGTTAGGGTTAGGGTTAGGGTTAGGGTTAGGGTTAGGGTTAGGGTTAGGGTTAGGGTTAGGGTTAGGGTTAGGGTTAGGGTTAGGGTTAGGGTTAGGGTTAGGGTTAGGGTTAGGGTTAGGGTTAGGGTTAGGGTTAGGGTTAGGGTTAGGGTTAGGGTTAGGGTTAGGGTTAGGGTTAGGGTTAGGGTTAGGGTTAGGGTTAGGGTTAGGGTTAGGGTTAGGGTTAGGGTTAGGGTTAGGGTTAGGGTTAGGGTTAGGGTTAGGGTTAGGGTTAGGGTTAGGGTTAGGGTTAGGGTTAGGGTTAGGGTTAGGGTTAGGGTTAGGGTTAGGGTTAGGGTTAGGGTTAGGGTTAGGGTTAGGGTTAGGGTTAGGGTTAGGGTTAGGGTTAGGGTTAGGGTTAGGGTTAGGGTTAGGGTTAGGGTTAGGGTTAGGGTTAGGGTTAGGGTTAGGGTTAGGGTTAGGGTTAGGGTTAGGGTTAGGGTTAGGGTTAGGGTTAGGGTTAGGGTTAGGGTTAGGGTTAGGGTTAGGGTTAGGGTTAGGGTTAGGGTTAGGGTTAGGGTTAGGGTTAGGGTTAGGGTTAGGGTTAGGGTTAGGGTTAGGGTTAGGGTTAGGGTTAGGGTTAGGGTTAGGGTTAGGGTTAGGGTTAGGGTTAGGGTTAGGGTTAGGGTTAGGGTTAGGGTTAGGGTTAGGGTTAGGGTTAGGGTTAGGGTTAGGGTTAGGGTTAGGGTTAGGGTTAGGGTTAGGGTTAGGGTTAGGGTTAGGGTTAGGGTTAGGGTTAGGGTTAGGGTTAGGGTTAGGGTTAGGGTTAGGGTTAGGGTTAGGGTTAGGGTTAGGGTTAGGGTTAGGGTTAGGGTTAGGGTTAGGGTTAGGGTTAGGGTTAGGGTTAGGGTTAGGGTTAGGGTTAGGGTTAGGGTTAGGGTTAGGGTTAGGGTTAGGGTTAGGGTTAGGGTTAGGGTTAGGGTTAGGGTTAGGGTTAGGGTTAGGGTTAGGGTTAGGGTTAGGGTTAGGGTTAGGGTTAGGGTTAGGGTTAGGGTTAGGGTTAGGGTTAGGGTTAGGGTTAGGGTTAGGGTTAGGGTTAGGGTTAGGGTTAGGGTTAGGGTTAGGGTTAGGGTTAGGGTTAGGGTTAGGGTTAGGGTTAGGGTTAGGGTTAGGGTTAGGGTTAGGGTTAGGGTTAGGGTTAGGGTTAGGGTTAGGGTTAGGGTTAGGGTTAGGGTTAGGGTTAGGGTTAGGGTTAGGGTTAGGGTTAGGGTTAGGGTTAGGGTTAGGGTTAGGGTTAGGGTTAGGGTTAGGGTTAGGGTTAGGGTTAGGGTTAGGGTTAGGGTTAGGGTTAGGGTTAGGGTTAGGGTTAGGGTTAGGGTTAGGGTTAGGGTTAGGGTTAGGGTTAGGGTTAGGGTTAGGGTTAGGGTTAGGGTTAGGGTTAGGGTTAGGGTTAGGGTTAGGGTTAGGGTTAGGGTTAGGGTTAGGGTTAGGGTTAGGGTTAGGGTTAGGGTTAGGGTTAGGGTTAGGGTTAGGGTTAGGGTTAGGGTTAGGGTTAGGGTTAGGGTTAGGGTTAGGGTTAGGGTTAGGGTTAGGGTTAGGGTTAGGGTTAGGGTTAGGGTTAGGGTTAGGGTTAGGGTTAGGGTTAGGGTTAGGGTTAGGGTTAGGGTTAGGGTTAGGGTTAGGGTTAGGGTTAGGGTTAGGGTTAGGGTTAGGGTTAGGGTTAGGGTTAGGGTTAGGGTTAGGGTTAGGGTTAGGGTTAGGGTTAGGGTTAGGGTTAGGGTTAGGGTTAGGGTTAGGGTTAGGGTTAGGGTTAGGGTTAGGGTTAGGGTTAGGGTTAGGGTTAGGGTTAGGGTTAGGGTTAGGGTTAGGGTTAGGGTTAGGGTTAGGGTTAGGGTTAGGGTTAGGGTTAGGGTTAGGGTTAGGGTTAGGGTTAGGGTTAGGGTTAGGGTTAGGGTTAGGGTTAGGGTTAGGGTTAGGGTTAGGGTTAGGGTTAGGGTTAGGGTTAGGGTTAGGGTTAGGGTTAGGGTTAGGGTTAGGGTTAGGGTTAGGGTTAGGGTTAGGGTTAGGGTTAGGGTTAGGGTTAGGGTTAGGGTTAGGGTTAGGGTTAGGGTTAGAGGTTAGGGTTAGGGTTAGGGTTAGGGTTAGGGTTAGGGTTAGGGTTAGGGTTAGGGTTAGGGTTAGGGTTAGGGTTAGGGTTAGGGTTAGGGTTAGGGTTAGGGTTAG